>NC_062230.1:30813882-35613882 GCF_902686445.1 Sciurus carolinensis
CAGAATGGCATGGCCAGGAGAACATGGTAGCTCAGGATGAACACTTCCCTGAAGTCTGAGAAGAAATATCTTTAACAAAGGAATCCTGAGTAGCCTTGGTATTTCTGACAGCTCCATGTGCTACTTCACACAGAAGGATAGGGCTGTAGGAACACAGTATCTTGATCATGGAGTATGGGTATTACCTGCGTCTCCTCAGACCCCCTTCGTCATCTTCCACAGCCATGAAAGAATACGCTCCTATGAACTGAAGCCCTAGGCTGCAGGCTGCCATCTGTGAGTCGTGTGACCTTGGGCATGAAGTCACTTTGCTTCTCAGACCCTTGGTTTCCTCATCTGTAACATGGGGGTAAGACATGGTTCTATGTATGAAATGGTACCTGTGAAAATCTATTATAATCTGTAAAGTGCTGAATAAATGCGATAGATGGTTCTTACCATCTTTGTGGTGCCAAAACAGATGCCAAAAGAAAGAAAAGAGGAAAGAAAGAAAGAAAGAAAGAAAGAAAGAAAGAAAGAAAGAAAGAAAGAAAGAAAGAAAGAAAGAAAGAAAGAAAGAGTGAGTGAGTCATGGAGTAGAAAAGGTCAAGATCAAGAAATAAATAGCTATCAACAAAGAGGCTATGAATAATGTTGTCAGGACTCAAGGTTGCAGGTGACACAGAACTCATGCCATAGTGGCTTCAGAGAGAAAAAAAGACACATTCATATCTCGTACAATCAAAAAACTCATTCAGGCACAACTGGATTCAAAGACTCTGGTAATAAAATCACAGCTCTGTCTCTGTCCATCTCTTGTTCTGTTTTTGTTGCTGGCTGTTCCCAGACAAATTCTCTTTTCCTGGTGCCAAGAGGGCTGCAGCAGCTCCAGCCGTATATCAAGTTAGGTTCTGATTTATTTGAAAGGCCTATGGTTGTATCTCAGAAATTTGTATAAAAGCCTTATGAACCCAAACTAAATGATGTGCACTTAAACCAATCGTTTATGACCCAGGAAAACTGATAATCTAGTTGACTAATTCTGAGTTCCATGTCCACATCTGAAGTCACTCAATACCTGCACCACAAGGACGGAGATGCAACAGGGTCCTTTACCCATATAGAAGAAGGATGGCCAAAGCAACCCCTAATGCTCGCCACCAATTGTTACCGGTGGCGGGTATCTAAGTTACCGGTGGCGGGTATCTAATACGCCTTGAAGATTCTACGTGTGACACCTAGGAAAAAGTATCATGCTTAAACAACTGCAAAAGCTGCAAATTCCATCTCACTTTTTTCTGACTGGGAGGAGCCTTATTCCAGAGGCTTCTAGGGGTTACTGGTCACGAGGGTGGCTCAACTGTTGCTCTCCAAATAGACCTTTTAAACGTCATGACTCTTCTAACTTTCAATGGTGCTCCCACATCTGTTCTTTAATTTGACCTAAATTTAACAACACTCTTATGAGTCAGAGAAGTTAAGTAACTTGCTTAAAGTCACACAGCCGAGCCAGGTTTCCTGCTCCCCAGCTTACAAACAGAGCAGTGGGAATACTCACCATGATCCCGGGGTACTAAGGAGAGACAGCATGACGAAGTCAGGAGAGTGCAGAGGCAGGAGTTCAGTGTTTAAACAAGAAAGAAAATGAGAGCAGATGTAAACCTAACAGTCCTGGTTTCCATATAATTCAAAGTCCAGCAGGGAGCAGGACAAAAATGTAGGCCACTCCCTGTCCTCACCTATGCCCACACAGGTAAGACTTCTGAGAGATCCTACTGATTTTGGTGGCAACTGCACTGCGTTCTCCAAGTAAAGGAGCAAGCAGGCCTGCCTCCTTTTTTAAAAAAATATTTTTATTAGTTGTTGATGAACCTTTACTTATTTATTTGTATGCAGTGCTGAGAATCGAACACAGTGCCTCACGCATGCTAGGCCAGCCCTCTACCACGGAGCCCCAGCCCCAGCCCGGCCTGCCTCTTTCAGGATCACAGAATCCCCATTTTAATTATTAACTTGCTGCATTATTAACTGACCAGACATATGTGGCGGAAAACCAAGGGTCAGAACTCCACAGAAACGAGTCCTTCCTGGGGGATCCTCCGGGCTGGCGGCTGGTTCCCTGCCCTTTTCAGGGCACGTTGGGAACCCAGTGAATGTCATCCAACTTGCTTCCAGAAAAATGCATGATTGGTCTGCAGTTTAGGACACAGCTAGGAATATAGCCCCGGGATGCCCTCCGAATGCCTTGTTGGGCCATCCGCAGGGCGCCTCCAGGCTATCAAGTCCCCCAGCTTCCTGGGTCTCTTTCTGAGTGATAACAACCCCATGAAGTCAGTCTCAGGGAAAGGAGGAAGGGGAGGAGATTAGGAGGTGGAGACTTGATAGCAGAGACATAAATTATTTGGGAAGGAAAAGAAAAATACAGATTTTTTTCAGTGAACTGTCTTTTGCAAGGTGCTGGCCAAAGAGAGCTCTCAGCGGCTATTCCCAGGACTGAAAAGGAGGCCCCCTTCCAGTCTTTTGATTTATTCCACCCCCACCGTGACTATTTTTCCTTAAAAGCAATACCTTTACCCTTAAATTTCTTTTAAAGGGAAACTCTATATCACTACCATTAATAGAGAGCTACCAACATTTTTGGAAAACAAAAACAAAAACAAAAACAAAACACTCAGCAAACCAAACGATATCACTAAATCCTAGTTTGGGTAATTATTCTTTACTCTGAGCCCAGAGATGTACTTTCTTTTAAAAAGTGGAGGAGTAGACTAGAGAGAAACAGCCAGAGAAGAGATGGTGGAAACATTACTACCAAATAGACACTTGTGATCCTCGAAGGACAGAAATGATAGCAAAAGCAGGGGCTGGGGAGATAGCTCAGTCGGTAGAATGCTTGCTTTGCAAGCACAAGGCCCTGGGTTTGATCCCCAGCACCGCAAAAAAAGAAAAGATAGCAAAAGCAGTAACTTTCTCATCCACTGGTTTGCTCTTACTTCATTCCCCGCCCCAGTTGGGAAACACCAGGATTTATTTAGCAAATATTTGTCGAATTGCCTACTAAGTGTTCTTGGCCCTGGGGGGAGGGGGTGGGTGATAATGTTCCCTCGGGATGTAACATGGTAGAGACAGACAAAAAACTCAATGGAAAATATAATCATTTCTAATGGGGTTGAGTCCTATTTTTATAAAAAAATCAACCAGGGATGACAGTAAGAGCCACTTGGCCCACGGGAAGGTGCAAGGGTGGACTTCATGTGCCAGAGGCAAGATCAGAAAGCAGCTCAGTCGAGTGAGGGAGACTGGAGGAGTTGGGATAGAAAGTCCTGCTCAGGATCAGATCCTTAAGGAGTGGGAAAGTGGCTGGCAGCTGTAACTGGATATCCCCTTTATCTGAAGGACACTACAGAGACCTGCTCTTTGCCCCTGATTCAATCAGAAGGCAGAGCAGATGTTGTCTTAATAGTTTTCCAGTCCGATGGCCAAGAGAAAACAAAATATGTCATACATGTGGTTGTGTTTAAAGGCAAGATTACAACACATGTCCAACAATTGCTAAGTGCCGCTGGAGCGAAAGGGGTCCCGTTTGTAATCGCAGCTGGGTGAATCTAATTAGCTGCAAATGAAGTCGCCTGTTTTCAAGTTCAGCCAAAACAGTCAGAAGGACGTCGTCTTCATAATGTTTTCCCCACTTCTTTGTAAGGCCCCCACCTGCCAACCTGTTTTTCAGTCCCTAAGTGACTTTCTGTTTGCTGTTTGGGCTGGATGGCTGCAGTCAAAGGTTTCCACGCCCTTGAGGAGACAGATTTTAAGAAGTAAACACATCAGCACCTCTGCTGTTGATGGCAGTTGATCAATATCCAGTCTCCAGCATGGGAATTGCATAATCCAGTGAGACACATGACACCCCAGAGTTCCTGTCCCCTGTCACACACACTCACCCCTGCCCGAGAGCCGGCCTCCATGGCCCACCTGACTAGCCACTACCTCTGGGCTTCACTTAGGCCCAGAACGTGGGTATAAGCCTCTCCCACACTTCCGGAACCTTCAGGCTTGGTACTGGCCTACTTCATGTGGGTGATTCCCAGAGGAGTGAGGGGTGGGAGCTGGCAAGGATGAGGGGCTATTTTAGCTCTGCTTTTGGACTCCTTGAATCATCTTTGATGAGAAGCTGGAGAAACTAGAGGAGGATAATGGATTAAGTTCATTCCATTTAAAGAGCTCACTTGGAATAAGGAAAAAGTCCAATCATGATGATACTAGGTTTCCAAACCCCAGGCAGTTGGCTTCCCCATCTACTATGGGTTCAAAGTCCCAGGGTCACGACAGTTTAGGCTCTTTGAGAACAAGGTATTAGGGCGCAGGCTTTGGATTCGGGCAGCCCTGGGTTCAAATCCCAGCTCTACCATTTACTGCTTGTTGAAATGTCTGTAAATTGCTTAACCTCTGAGCTTTGGTTTCCTCATCTGTGAAATGGGTATAATGCCATCTGCCTCTCAGTCGTTCTGAGTCGTTCTTCATAGACGATGTCTATGAAGATGCTGAGGTCAGCACCTGCCGTTTGGTTACTCAGGAATGGTGGGTTTTCTCTGCCACCTGGATGGTTGCTCTCTCTGCCTTCTCTGGTTTCCTCCAAGCAGTTGCACCACCCCAAGCAATCTTTCTAGTGTCACCCAACCCTGACCTTCCAAATTCTATCTTAGGCCAGATATTTTTCAGGGGCAACACTGGGTGACAGGTGTCCCTCTGAGCTGTGGCCTAGGAGAGTGCTCTATTCCTGTTGAAGGGCAGATCCCAAGTGTGTTCCATGTGAGAATAACTAGTGCTTGTGAACATTTCTTGGGAGAATAAAAAGAAGAAAGAAGAAGGAGGAGGAGGAGGAAAAGAGGGAGGAGAGGACATTCTGTAGTCATATCAATTTGGGGAATAGCTTTGTTTGCTCCAACTTCCTTACTATATTTGATATAGTGACAACCTGGTATCCAGAGTCTTTTCTCAACATACTTTTCTTTAAATCTTCTCGGTTCAGCCTCCTAATATAATTACCCACTTTCACAGGTGTGGAAATGGGATTCAGAAAGGTTAAGTGACTTGCCCGTGCTGATTCAGCTGAGTATGTTGGAACCAGAGGGTCTCCCCAAGTCCGAGTCCCTTTTCCATGCACCTGGAAGAAATAGTTTCATATATCCCTTTCTGGCTAAGCAAACATGGAATCTGTAAATCATTGCATGAGCTCCTAGGATTACATTGCCCTGTAATTTTATTTTCATGGCAATGAGAAAACCAGAGAAGGAACATGATTTATCTAAGAGTTGCAGAATTAGAAGGGGCAGAGCCAAAACGGACCCCCAGCCTACAAACCTCCACCAGGCTGCCTTCGCCATATACCCAGGGCTCACCTGCCTGGCTCAAGGTCCCCAGTCATCTTCTTTAATTACAGCTTCCCTCCCTTCATTGCTAGAGCAATGCTGTCCAAGAGATCTTTCAGTGATGAGGGAAATGTTCTGTAGCTGTGCTGACCAATATGATAACCGCTAACTACAGGTGGCCATTGATCACTTGAAATGTATCTAGTGCAATTAGGAAACTGAATTTTTAATGCTACTTAGTTGTAATGAGGTTACATTTCTAGAGCCACCTATGGCCAGTGGTGACCATGTTGGACAGGACAACTGTAGAGGCCAGAAATCACACTGAATTGTACAAGCAGCGCGTGAGCGGAAGATCCTTTTAATTTAACCAAGGTCAACCTACCTGGACTTGGTTAGGGGCTAAATTTAATGGCAGGGCACAACGTGCAATGCCATCACTCAGGCTATTTCTGCCCTTCCGTGGTGACGCCCTACCTGTTCTACTCTAGGCTCAAGCCCACCCTCCTTCAGGGAGACCTGTAGCTTACCTTCCCCCCACCAAGCAAAAGGAAGGAATTCTTCTGCAGAACTCCCACAGTCCCATAATCATCTCCAGATGGAGGAAGAGGCAGAGGGTTTCTGTGTGCTAAAGCCCTCTGCTAGGCAAGTGGTTGAGAGAGGAGAGAGTTTTCCTGGGGAGAGACAGATGTGCAAGGGGGTGGGGTGGGGGCTGGGGACATAGGGGCCAAAGTGAAAAAGAAAGAGATGTAATTAGAAGAGAGGGGTGATAAAAAATTGAACCTTCTTCTCTATCTCCCCTACAAAACCTTCAGTTACAGTGAGATTGTACAAACTGTGGCGAAACATGGATAATAAACCTCACGATGTTGAGAGAGTAAAGCGGATCACATGCTACCCAATAAAAACAACCAACACACTAGGGATCGATGGGAGCTTTCCCAACCAGATAAGGGGCATCTATAAAAAACCCAGAGCTAACATCACACTCAATGGCGAAAGACTGAATGCTTTCCCCCTAAGATCAGGAGCAAGAAAAGGACTCCTGCTCTGGCCACTTCTATTCAACATCGTACTAGAAAATCCTCGCCAGGAAAGTTGAGCAAGAAAAGAAAGAAAAGACAGCCAGATTGGAAAGCAAGAAGTGAAACTATCTCTATTTGCAGTGGACATCATCTTGTACAGGAAGATTAGAATGAAACCACCAAAAAGTCATTACGACTACTACCTAAGTTCAAGCAAGGTTGCAGGACACAATATCTATGAACCAACTGCATCTCTTCTGAATGTTGACAAGGAGAAAATCAAGGATGAAATTAAGAAAACAATTTCATTTGTAACAGCATCAAGAAGAATAAAACTCTTAGGAATAAACTTAACTAAAGAAGTTAAGACTTTTCCACTGGAAGACAACAAAACATTATTGAAATAAATGAGAGAAAACCTAAATCAGTGAAAAAACATCCTGCGTTCATAGTTTGGAAAACTTAGTATTTTTTAAGAGTGTAACTACACTCCACAAATCTACAGGTTGAATGCCATCTCTATCAAAATATCAACTAACGTCTGGGCAAAAGCTAACAAAGGGATCCTAACATGGAAATTCAATGGATTCAACATAGTCAGCCTTCAAAAAGAAGAACAGAGAAGGAGGACTCCAACTTCCTGATTTCAAAACTTGCTCCAAAGTTACAGTAATCAAGACAGTGTGGAACTGGCCTAAGGGGAGACACACAGACCTGTGGACTGAATTGCAAGTCCGGAAATAAACCCTCACCTGTCTGATCAATTTATTTTCTACAAGGAAGTTGAGACAATTCACTTGGACAAATGGTGTTGGGACAGCTGGATAGCCACATGCAAACAAAATGGAACAAACAGCAACAACAAAACAAAGCTGGACCCGAAACCCACCATAAACAAAGATCAATTTAAAATAGTTCAAACACCTAAGCAAAAGAGCTAAAACTATAAAACTCTTAGAAGAAAACATGGGTGTAAAACTTCAAGCAGTCAATGGATTCTCAGATACAATACCCAAAATTCAAGTGACACAAGAAAAAAGCAGACAAATTGGATCTTGAAATGAAAAACTTTCTGCTTCAAAGATATTGAAAGAGTGAACACAACTCACACAATGGGAGAAAATTTTCACAACTCATATATCTGATGAGAGGCTTGAATCTAGAATATATCAAAAGCTACTAAACTCAATAATAAAAAGGTAAATGATCATTTAAAATAGACAAAGGATCTGAGTAGACAGCTCTCCAAAGGTAAACAAATGACCGCTTTTTAAAAAATTTATTTTTATTTGTTCTAATTAGTTATGCATAGTGGCAGAATGCATTTTGATTCATTGTACACCAATGAAGCACAACTATTCATTTCTTTGGTTGTACATGATGTAGAGTCATACTGTTCATGCCCTCATACAATACCTAGGGTAATTATGAATGATGTCAATCTCATTCCATCATATTTCCCACTCCCCTGCCCCTTTCCCTCCTTACACTCCCCTCTACCCAATCCAAAGTTCCTCCATTCATCACCTCCCCAGCCCATTATGAATCAGCATCTACAGATCAGAGAAAACATTTGGCCTTTGGTTTTTTGGGATTGGCTTATTTCACTTAGCATGGTATTCTCCAACTCCATCCATTTACCTGCAAATGCCATAAATTTATTCTCCTTTAAGGCTGAGTAATATTCCATTGTGTATGTATACCACAGTTTCTTGCTCCATTCATCTAGGTTGGTTCCTCAGCTTAGCTATGGTGAATTGATGTAACCGTGTGACTGATCACTATAGTACGCAGATTTTAATGACCAATTTTAAACAAATGACATGAAAAGACAAACAAATGATATAAAAAGATGTTCAACATCATTAATTATCAGGAAATGAAAATCCAAACCACAGAGAGACATCACTTCAACACTACTAAGATAACTATAATAAAAAAAGACAATAACAAGCATTCACCAGGAAGTAAAGACATCAGAACCCTTGTGTATTTCTGGTGGGAATGTGAAGCACATCAGCCACTTTTGAAAACAGATGGGCAATTTCTCAAAAACCTACAGGTAGAGTTACTGTGTGTCTTAGCAATTCTACTCCTAGGTACACAGAAGAGAAATGAAAATATATGTCCGCACAAAAACTTGGATGTGACTAGTCCTAGCAGCATTGTGCAAAATAGCTAAAAAGTAGAAATGACCCAAGTGTCCATCAACCTATGAACAAATACATACTCATGTGGTATGTCAATACAATGGAATATTATTTGCCAAAAATGAAGAACTGATACTTGCTACCATGTGGATGAAACTTGAAAACATTATGCTCCGTGAAAGAAGTCAGATACCAAAGGTCAGTGGTTCAATTTATAAATGGAATTCCACGTGTGAATTTCCTGAGGTGGGATGAAAGGCCAACCCAGAGAAAGAAAGGAGATAAGTGTATGCCAAGGCCTGGAGGGAATGGGGCAGACTGAAGGATGGAAGTTTGTTTTGGAGGGGTGATGAAAACCTTCTAAACTGATGATTTAACAGATGCACAACTCTGAATATTCTGGAAGCCATTGAATGCTATGTTTCAAATAGGTGAGTTGTAGAGTATATAAATTATATCTCAATAAAGCTGTTTCTAAAAAGCAAGATGCACATGAATACATACAACACATCACTGATATAATGAAAATGAAAACAACACTTTTGTTTAGGAATTCACACAAATGTAGGGGTGGTGCAGAGACCAGGATGTGAAGAGTAAAGAACACAAATTGGGAAGGCAGTGACCAGCCCAGGAGGGGATGGTCAGCGTATGAGGGAGACACTGGGTGGAGAAACATTTAACTCTTAAGCTTGATGGTGGAACATGGACGTTCTGGCTATTATCTAATACACCTTGTTTATTAGCTTTTAATTCTTTGTGAAAATTTTACAAGGCCATTTCCCAATATTTTAGAACACGGGCAAGTGTCTTTGATACTGTGAAGTGGGAGACTGGCCTCAGAGGTTCCTGGGCTGGGTGAGCTGTGTTGGATGGAGGACAGTCATTCCCTGCAGGTTCCCTGAACCGAATCCAGCAATCTCCGGATCATCTCCAGAACATCCTCCCACCGGTTGGTGTTTTGCAGCAGTAGCTGGATCAGAGAGCCCTGGTTTGAATCTCCACTGTGCACTCATTAGCAGCGTGGCCTATTGCAAATTGCTTCACTTCTCTGAGCTTTGCTTTCCTGTCATTTAAATGGGAATAATACCACCTACCACTCAAAATTTGTGCTGACTGAATGGGAAAGGTAGGTGTCCTCGGGCACCTGGTTGGCCCCACCTGTGGGTGATGAGGTTCCTGCAGAAGGGGGCTCTCCCTGCTCTTCTCGGGGAGACGGGCTGTGCTGGGTCTTGCACTCCTTTGCATACTGTGCCAGTGGCCATGAATGGATACTGGCTGAGTGGAACTGACTTGTACAGCCGAACTTCCCTCCTTGCTTCGTCAAACTTTGAAAAGCAAAGGGAACAAAAGGCTCCCAAAGAGCTCCCTTCGCTACTCTTAAAAACAAAGAAATATATAAATAAGCTAGCTCTGTTGTTCTCCATGGATCTTTTTTTGTATTCCCAGCTGTTCATCAGCTGCTGGAGGCTCATAGGGCAGGGCCAGCCCCCAGGGGCCCAGGGATAGGATGAGGGGGAGGGGTGGGTATCTATATGGGGGAAGCTCCCTCTGCCTTTTGTGGAGACTGGAAGGTTGGATGCCTTGGCCCAGGCCCTTGGCAGTAGGATTCAGGCAGACCTGAGAGCTGGACCTCAGAAATGGCCTGAGAAATGGCAGGGATGGGTTTAGGGGTTGTGTTGCAGCTGAATGGGGTAGACAGAAATCCCGTTGCACGTCGGGGCTCTGGCGTTCTTGGGGCTGAACAGAATAATGCAGGAAGCGCGTCCGCTGAGCTCTGGGCTCCTCCCAACGTCAGTTCCGGCACAGAGCTCTCTGCAGTGGCTGTTCCCCTGCTCCCTCTGGGACTTGACTGGTGTGTTTGCGAGGGCCCAGGTCCCTGTGCCTGGTTTAGGTCTCACACCATCCAACAACATCTTTGTGGCTAGTGAGAGGGAAAGAGGGAGGGGGAGCCCCCGGGCCTGTGGGCTCTGTCCTGGCCGTGGGGAGACCCCGGGCACAGGGCCTCACATGGCACGGGTGCAGGCCAGAGCTCAGGCCTCCTTTATGTCATTTCCAGCAACTTGCTGCGTCCCCTGCTCTGATACCATGGTGGTGACCCAGCTGGAAAGGGATGTAGCACTCAGACTCTCTGTGGTCCTTTGGGATCCCTGTGGCCACATCCGTCCAGCGACTGACCTTACTAACCTATGGTCTTTCTGGTCTAGGACAGGGCAGGACAGAGGGGTTGGGTGGCTTTGGGAATAAAGGGAAAAGTGATGTCTATTTTCTCCACCCCAGCCCTTTTTCTGATGTCCAGTGGGCCACTCTCCTACTCACACAGGTGACGGTCCTGCAGAAATCAGGGCGCAGCCCTAACATCAAGCCTTCTGGCTTCTCTGATAAGCTCTTGGGAGCCGCAGCTCGCTGCCCCTGGCCACTGCCCTGCTCCCACCCATCATCACTCTGCTACCAGTGCCACCTCTCTAGAATTCGAGTGGGAACATACAGGCTGGCCTTCCAGAGCCTACCTGACTCCTCCCACACCGAGGCCCATGGATGGGTTTTTCCTCTGGTGAGGGATAGTGCTGCGCCTCCCCAGACAGGCGCTCCTCCCGGAGCAGTCCCCACCATTCCCTGCTGCCTCTCACCCGGCCTCCTTCCCTCAATACGTCACCTGCACGGCACCTGCATACACTTGAGTTGCCCCCCTCTAGTTTCTAGGCAAAGACTTATAGCAGGTCAGGAAAAGACGGAAAGAAGGAAGGCATCCCTCAGCTCTGTTGGGGGATCGCAACGGTCTTTCTTGCCAGGACTTCTGTGCAAGTTCTGCGGAGCAGGGTGGCGGGCACCTCCATCTGAACACCCGCCGCTGTGCCTGTCACGGTGCCCCTAGGAGCTAGAACCCGCTCCAGGACTACTCCCTGGTTTCCATGCGCAGCAGGGAAGAGCGAGCGCTGTGAGCTTGTGGGGGTGGAGGGCGGAGAGCGACAAAGACAGCAGGAGCAGAGGGAAGTGGAAATGGGGCAGAGGCGTGCTGCTTAGCAACCACACAAGAAAATTAGAGAAGTGACAGGACCATTTAAAAAAAAAAAAAAAAAAAAAAAAACACCAAAAACTTCTCACACGCCTACGCCTGCTAAGCTTGTTGTGGCGTTTGGCTCAGTGAGAATTTGCAGGGCTCCCGTGGGAGTGAGCACCATTGTTGAGGAAGCCCCGCCATCTTGGTTGATGTGCAGACACTATGTCTTCACCAGCTTGACAGGAAGCACTCTGGAGGACCCTGGAGGGAGGGCGGGAAGTCTTGCAGGAGAGATGTGAATTCTCCACCTTGCCTGCCTCACCTTTTCTCCAGCTCTCAGCTCTTCCTCCTCAGGCTACCAACATGGAGAAGAGAAAGGAAGGTGTCCAGGGTTTTCCCTTGCACCATCTTTCCTCCAGAATCCCACCCACAGCCCCAACCCTGTTCTTTCCTTCCCACTGAGAATCCTCCCTTGCTTTTCTTTCTTGATTTGATTTTCTCTGGCTCAGAATTGAGATCAAAAGAGGAAATTCTTTCCAGTTTTTTAGGAATAATTCCCAGAGTCTCCCACTTGCAGATGCATACGTAATGATCATAATTAATTTAAAAGAAATCTTTCTTGCTCCCTCGCTCTCCTCTTTTCCATCTCTTCTGCAGGCTTGAGGAAGGGAGCTTCAAGAATGTCCTCCTTGTGATTGCAGGACGACCAGCATACACTGAATTCTCCCAGCCAAAGTGGGAGATGCACGTGCTCTTTCACGGTACATGAGAGGATTGCAGATGGTACAGGCAGCAACCCGCTGGCATTAAACCCAACTGAATCACCGAGTGGGAAAGTTACTCCCTTTCTAATTTGTTTTCAACTGTTTTAATTTCATTGAGTCTCAAGTTGGTGCTAAATAAGTCACTAAAACCTACTGGCACTTCTTAACCTTCCTTTTATTCATACCGGCAATACTCCCCAGGTCTGAGCCTAAAGCAGTTTGCTGTCTATCCTTTAATAGCAAGGTTTCTCTGTGCTGCATATAGCTTTTTGCAGACCATGAAAGGGGCTTTTTTTTGGTCACAGTTGATTCCGTTTTAAAGACAAATAATTAACAAAGGTTTAAAGAAGAGCCCAGATGTCAGCTGCTAATCAGGGAACCTGGTTTCTGCCCGACAGGCTGTGGGGGTCAGGTTCAGGCAAGCATCTTCTCTGACGTCAGGTGGTCCAGTTGGTCAGCAGCTGGCACCGAGGCATCCTCAGATGACAGCTTTTCATTTTGTCCGAGACGGCTGGCCTGGCTTCACAGCTCCTTCATAGCCTCTTCTGCTCCCTGGGATTTTAGAGGTTGAGGATGGATGTCCACTCGGGGGCACAAGGCCAGAGAGTGGTTGGCGGCAGAAGACAGTTTTTTATTTTTATTTTTTTTTGTTTTGGTTTTTGGCAGCTGTGCCTGATTACCCTCTGGGCAACCCCTGTTTACTCCTTTCATATCTGGGGTTGGAGTGGAGAGACCCACCTGACTCTAGGCCTGTCCGACTCTGGGCATTCTGTTCCATCCCCACAGTAGGTGGGTTGGGGCTGGGCAGTGAGATGCACAGAGACTTCCTGAGAAGGCCGGGGCTGGCTCTTTCCCACTGACTTTGAAAATAAGAGAATGAGATGCTGGGGCCCCTGCAGCCATTTCTGCCACCTCGAGGAGGGAGCAAACATCGAGGGAGTGGGGCTGAAACCAGGAGAGAGAAACCCAATCCTGATGGTATCTTTTCCATCCCTTGATCCAGCTGTGCCTGAAGCCAGGCTCTAGCCTTGGCCGCCTTTAGAGTTATCCACTGAGCCAATAAATTCCCCTTTCATGTAGTCCAGCTAAGATGGTTGTTTCGGTCACTGGCAACCACAGCAGTCTTAACTGATGAAATGGCTCAATGCAAATCCTTGGCACTGAGAGAGAAAGAACCCAGAGGGCACGTTCTACTCACATGGGCGAGTGGCATTGACACTATACGTGAACACCGTCGTAGGAAGAGCCACCATGGTAATGAGAAGCTCTGCGTCTTAGATGATCATGTACCAGGCATGGGCTGAGTGCCAAGCATGCCCCGTAACCATCCTGCGCTGCAGGTCTATTTCTACCAGCTTGTAAGGATGAGAAACCCGAGGCTTCAGGACCCCCTGTGCACCTTAGCGGCAGTTGGGGCTGGTCCCAGATACTGACTGGTTCCCACTGTTCTTCTGTGGTAAACAAGTAGGCTGCTCCCTGGCAGACACAAAACTCTAACAGAGTGTGATTGTGAGGGGTGTGGCTGTCCCCTGGCACACAAGGATGCTTACGTCCCAGGTGAGGTGGAGGCGACCCATAGGAACTGCCAGGCGCCCAGCTTACATGGCTGTCTGTGGGTCCCGCAGAAGAATCAAGTGCTTTTTGTCACTGCTCAAAGACAGGGAGACCATGCCTGGCATGAGATCAGAACCCATTAGGTGCAAATCAGCAGTGTGACCTTGGACGAATTTTTCCATCTTTCCAAGACCCTGTGTTTTTCCCACCTGGCAGGTGGAGACCTCAGCCCTGGCTTGTCACCTGCCATGCTTTGGGAGCGTCCTATGGGAAGGTGATGGACAGGTGCGAACAGATGGAGGACGATGGTTCACATCGTCCCTGCCCAGGGCTGGGATGAGGCAGGCCAAGTGGTGACCTGAAAGGAACCTTTCTGTCCCCAAAGCGGAGAGAGATAAGAACTGTGAAGCAGAGTAGCGAGTGCCGAGTGCCGCCACAGGCGCTTGGGAGTTTATTTTTACCCTGTTATCTCTATCCCGAAATGTCAGGCTTGGAGCCTCTCTCAGGCTGTCTCCCTGCTCCTCCCCGGTGGCAACACAGCCTGGAAACAGGCTCCCTCTCCTCCTCTGCTTCCTCTGCCTTTCCATGAGAGCCACAGTGCTATGGTGACGGGAGGCATGGAAACGTTGAAAGAGAGAAGTGGGAGGAGAGACCTTTTATTTGGGTTCTGCAGCGGGTTCACTTCCTCCCAGGGACCAAGGACGCACAGGAGGCCCTCTGCACTGTCGGCCACCTACTGCAAGTTTTGGCACACTGGCTCTTTATGTTGCAAGACATGAAAACCCAATTGAAACTGGTTTTTATAACAAAAACCATTGAATTGGCTGAGGTTGCTAAAATATCCAGGACTGGTCAGGCTTCAGGTAAGGCTCGATCCTGGGCCTGAGGACTATGGACAAGGACTTTGAGTTCTCCATCTCTCACTCTGCCTTCTGTGTTATTGACTTTATTCTCAGGAGTCACACTGTGCTCCCCCACAGGCCCTAACAGTTCCGGAATCTTCCCCATAGTCACAAATAGCTGCAGTGACTCTAAACTTCATATCCTCATTCTGGAGGCTCCCAGGGAAAGACAGGAAGTGTGTTTTTGCCAGCAGGCTGTTGGCAATCTCTTCTTGGGCTTCATTGCCTCTGATTGAGTTCTGGGCCCATCGCTGAGCCAGTTACTTCCATGTGGGGGCAGAAGGTGAAAAACACTTCTGAGTAGCAAGAGCCAAACCATATTCCCCAAAACAGGGGAGCAGCGATTTCCTGGAGGAAACGAGGGGTGTTGCATCCAGAAGGTGGGGAGCAGATGCGGAGCTGCAAGCAGGAGCCCGTCCTGCGGTTGATTTACATTTTACTTGCATCCTCTCAGGCCCGGGAAAGCCTCCGAGACAGGAGGCACTGTTCCTTCTTACTCAGAAATAGGCCTTTTCCAGATGTCAGTTTATTTGGGGTTTTGAGTGCTAAGAATCCCAAGTCTGTCCCTCTCAAAATGTCACCTGGTCTACAGAATCTCCCCCAGGTGGAGAGGTGGGTTCTGGCAGAAGTGAAACGCGTTTGTCTGTGGAAAGCTTCCTCTGCATTCAACATAAAACCCACACTGTTACCACTGGCCAGCCCACCACTTGTCCCCTTGCTGTATCTAGCCACACTGGTTGCTGCTTATTCCTTCAATGAGCTAGTTGCCCTGGAACCTCAGAGTGCTCAGGGCTCTGTTTAAATGTCACGGCCTCCAACAGGTCTTGGATCAACCAAGCAGGTAAGAGCCTGAAGTTGCCGTGTGCATTAACGGTTCCAGTATCTCTTTCCCTTCTCTAGACTGTCACACCGTGAAGCAGGGATTGTGTTCAGCCGCAGTCACGCGCATGGCCTCCAAATCCTGGTTCTATGTCGGGTCTGTGGTAGGTTCTCAGTATTTATTGAAGAAATGAGTGAAAATTCCTTTCGAATTGCCTTATGAACTTTCTCAGGGTGGGGCTATTTCTGATGCTTTTGTTGGCTTTTTTGGGTTGCCTATGAAAAGGCTGGGCACCAAAGGGACAAAATAGTCACATTTTTTCAAATGAAGGAATGGAAGCTGTCTGCTGGAGGGATTCTCTCTAGGTGGTACGAACTTGGCAGGTGTCATTGCTTGTGAACATCTGAAGGCCTGGACCTGCAGAGGGCAACACGGGCTCTTCTTTCTCTCTAGATTTCTGAGTACAGGGACAGGACCACCAAGCACCAGCAAAGTCAGGAAACCAAGCACCAGGATGACATTGTTAATGCCTTTGCTCAAGGAGGTGAGGGAGACGAACGCTCCATAAGAAAAGGAATATTTCACCACGTCCACTGCAGACCCACAGGTCAAGGCCAAGGCCTCATGTGCCAATCACCCAGGTGGAATTCCCAACCTTTCTGTGGACACACACTCTCCCCAAGACTGCCTTGCTTGTGATCATCCTCACAAGCAAATTGGGTGAGAGTGTGGGTGGCCCAGTGTAGCTCACGGAAATTAAAAACTGTGCCACTTACCTACAGCTGTGGCTCATTTCTCTGCCGAATAGACAACACACTGTCTGTGGTATCTGGTGTGCATGGTCCTTCTCTCTTCCCCTATTCAGGCCCATCCCTCTCCTGGCTCTTTCTGGGCAACTTGACCTTTGCTGTACAGAACTCTCCATCATTAGTGATAATATCTTTATTTAGGCAATTATTTGACTAATATCCATCTCCCCCCCCCCCCCCACCATTCCAGACTTCTTAAGGGCAGGATGGTGCTCTCTAGCTGTATTGGGTGCTCCAGTCTGGTGCCTAACACATAGATGGTGCCTTGTTAATACCTTTAGCTCAGGAGCAGAGGCTGAATTTTTTCACTGCAAATCATACCTGTCCCCTAATCACCACCTGATCCTAGATTACTGTCTGGAGTAGAGGAGAGGCTCAACCAATAACAAGAGAGAAAGTGAATGAATGGACACTTATTCTTTTCTTTTCCAGAGAAGCCTGGCTACCTTTTATTTTTTTGTGTGGTGCTGGGGATTTGAACCCAGGGCCTTGTGCTTGCAAGGCAGGCACTCTACCAACTGAGCTACATCCCAGCCCTGGCTACCTTCTTAAGGCTAAACTCCTGGAGCAGGAGCCTGGGGGGAAGCTATAATATACCAGTAAACCTGACCAAGCCCAAGGGTTCCACCTGAGTCACCGCCTTCAGACTCAGTAGGTCTGGTTCTCAGGCTGACCAACCCAGCAGGCCAGCGAAGGGGGCAGCTTCGAGCACAATCTAAACTAGTTCTCTGGAGAGGTTGCACCTTTGGACTTCAGCACAGCAAGTTCTGGGTTAGATACTTGAAGTTTAAGTGGGTCAGGGCTCCCGGTCCTTATCGCATATCCTTGAAAAACAAAGCAAAACAAACACCCAGGAATGGCCCCAGTCTCTGCCTCCAGGTCAGGAAGATACTGAAGAGAAAGGGGTTTTTCTTCTCTGTTGCCACACCCTCCTTCCTGGGGGACATCTGAGTCCTAATGGGGTCTCCTTGCATCTGAACTTTTACCAACCAAGGACTGAGATATTTGGTCTTCTGTGGATCCTTGGGAGAGACAAAGGGGTCACAGACCTGTTGTTCCACCACCAATCCAAAACCATACTGAGAAACCACCAGCATCCAAATATGTCTGGTGTTGGGTCCACCCCAACCAACCAACCCAAGTGGCTCACCCTTGAACCCTTTCCCTTGCCGAGTCAGAAGGAAAGTCAGAGTGATTCACGGGTCATCTCCAAGTTGTAGGCCCTGGCTCGTGCTCCAGGATGAGTTCATTTCTTATTCTTAGAGACCAGACTCAAATTAAACAAACAGTTCCTATAAATAGAGAGGGGATACGCTGGGCTCAGTGTCACTGAAAGGTCCTCTTCACGGGGACGGACTTGGATGTTCTCGGGTTACCCCGGTACTACGTGTGGCAGGGTTGTACCTTTTCAAGTACTGTCCAGGAGGGAGAAAATAAAGCAGGTGAGTCAGACACTTGGATTTGACCGGGTTCTGTCGACTTCATCTCTCTCCCTCTTTTTGCGACATGCTCATTCACACCCAGAGCAGGGGCCTGAGAGGAAGGAGGTCACGCTATCAACATCCTAGCCAGCCAACTTGGGCAGCTCCCTCCTGGGAATGGGTCCTGGTTCAGATTGCATTTGACAGAGTGTTCTGGCTTTTTAGATTAGATTGCAAACTCCCTACGGGAAGGACCCAAGTGCTAGGATTTCCTCCTGGTTTCCCCTAATGCCACCAAACACAGGGATGGCTAATGTTCCCACAGCAGACCCTGAGCTGCGGATTGAAAGAACCCTCCATGTGCATGGTGATCTTCATGGCAGGGAGCAACATGGACCAGAGGCCAAGCCCTAGCGTGACTTTGGTTTTAATCACATGGAGGCGTGCTTAAGAGGTGGATGACTCCCACCACCATGATTGCCAAGTGGAGGCCGGAAACGTCCAGAATAACTGAATAAACATAAAGCCACAGGGAAACGAAACCATTCCATCAACTCAGCACGTGGCCAGGGAATTTCAGGCACTATTCTAAGAGATTTGTAAAAATTCAGTAGGTTTTCCTCTAACCCTGCAACGTCAGACTTATTACTATTTCTTTTCTACAGATGAGGAAGCTGAAGCACCGAGAGATGAAGGACTTTGCACAAGGTCATACGGCTGGTAAGTGAGGGTTGGAAGCTGTGCAGTGTTTGCTCCAGAGTCTGGCTGGTGTCTCATAGTAAAAATTAAGTACTTGGAGTATCCCTTCCCAGTGTGCCCTCCCAGGTGACCACAGGCCACTCTTCCCACTCTCAATTCAGGTGCTTCTGGTACCTTACCTTGGGGTGAAGCCCCTGGCGGCACCTCCCTACCCTCAGGAATCTTCCAGGCAGAGTCCTGGGACAGAGGCCAGGTGATTGCGTCAGATGTCAGGACTGTCGTTGGGAAGGTGAAAAGGAAGACACACTGGGTTCAAACTGGAACCAGGCAGTTTTGGAAGTGTCTGACACCTTGCCACCCCGGAGGGCGGCTGGCTACTGGACTGAGAATGTAATCAGCACTGAGAATAACCAGAACTGAAAAATGGATCCTGTGGCATGTGGGCCTGAGTCCTGCTGGACCTGCTGCTGGAACCTATGCTTCCGTGTTGACTTTTGGCACTCTTTCCCCTTACTGTTTAAGTTGGTTAAAGTCCATCTTCTATCACTTAACAGTAGAAAAGAGCTCTACCTGAGAGAGACTGGCCCATAAAGAAACAGTTTGGTCCAACCGATAACCCAGCACCACCCACAAATGAGAACCCATCTGCACGTCCCACATGCTCCATCCCCAGTGACTCAAATCCAAAAGCCCACTTCCTGCCTGAGGCTTCCTTAGGTTACACCAGGTAGAATTACCGGCTATTGTCTTTGAGTGTCGCCATACAAAACTTGTACCTGCTTAGCAATTTTTTTTTTTTTTTTCCTTTTGCATTGCTGGGGATGGGACCCAGGGCCTCAGTGCTTGCAAGGCAAGCACTCTACCAACTGAGCTATCTCCCCAACCCCTTAGTGCTTATTTTAATCTGCCTTGAAATACACTGGGTTAGCTACAAGCCATTCATTAACGCTTATTGAATGCTTCCTATGTGCTACATTCTCTTTAGGGGCTGAAGAGTTGGAGGGAATAATGTCAGTCTCGTGTCCGAGTCTGACTAAGTGTCAGACACTCTGCTCAGCGCCTAGTGAGCATCAGTAGTGTAACTACATCTCCTGAAAACCCCCACTAGATAAGAAGGAATGATGTCCTCTTCTCTGCATGTCCCAGGGTAGTGCGGGAGGAAACGATGATGACACACCGAGATTTCAAAGCTGTGCGATCGTCAAGCGAGTTACCAAATAAAGATGGCCATTTCCACAAAGCTTTAGAATTTGTCTCACTATGCAAATCCTGCCCGTTTCACAAATCCCTCGCCCACAGAGAGGATATAAAAGAATCAATAGGTATTAGAGGATTTTACAAATACTAGGCTGTTATTTGCCTCCTAACGAACACACACATATACTAAAGTTGCGGGTGTATTTTTTTTTTTTTTTTTTTAACTATTCCTGCACCTCCAGTCCAGTGAGAGGAGCTTCTTTGAGAGGCTGTGGGGAGTTTGATCCTCTGAGGCTGGAGAGATTGAGGCACAGGGGACTGCACGCAGCTACTCCTGAGAGTACAGAAGGTTAGAGACCAGAGAGGAAGCTGCCATGGTTAGGGTCTCCCAATGCCCATAAGTTAAAGGCTTGGTCCCCGCTTGATGCTGTTGGGTGGTGGTGGTGGAGCCTTTGAGAGGTGGAACCCAGCTGAGTTCAGAGGAGCCTATAATCCTAGCTACCCGGGAGGTTGAGATAGGAGGATCACAGTTCAAGGTGGCCTCGGAAAATTAGCAGGACCTGAATCAAAATAAAAATCAAAAAGGACTGAGGGACTGGAGTTGTGGCTCATGGTAAAGCACTCACCTAGCATGCATGAAGCTCTGGGTGTGATCCTCAGTACCACATAAAATAAAACAAAGGCATTGTGTCCACCTACAACTAAAACAAAATATTTTTTTAAAAAAGGACTGTGGTGTAGCTTAGTGGTAGAACTCCCCTGGGTATGATCCATAGTCCAAAAAAGGAAAAGAAAAAAAGAGGCCAAGTGGTCTTAGGTCACTGAGGATGTCCCCAGAAAGGATTGTTGGAGCCCAGTCTTTTCCCATATGTCTCTTTTGCACCTGGCCTTGAGCGAATGGGTTTCCTCCAACACAAGCTCCTGCTTGATGTGCTGTCTCACCACAGGTCCCAAAGCAATGGGGCCAACCAGTCATGGACCAAAACGTCCAAAACTGTGAGCCCAAAGAATCCTTTTCTCTTTATAAACTGATGAACTGGGTATTTGTTACAGTCAAGGAAAGTTGACTAACGCAGAAACTGATGTGGGTTTGTATGCCCAAAGCTTGTCCTGGCAGAGTATGTTTCCTACGGACAGTGTCGGACAGTGGGCCATCCTTAGATATGGTCTCACAGGACCATCTAGAGGGCATGAATCCCCATCAGACACACAGGAAGGTGGACCACCAGAGTCTGCAGAGCAGGAAGGGCTTCCTAAGGTGACCGTAGCTGCAGCTGCCCGAGTGCTGGTGGCTCCTCCAGGGCCAAGTCATCAGCCCACCTGGTGCCCAAGCACATCCACAGGGTACCATCTGGGACTCTTCCCAGAGGACTAGCAACCCTCTACAGTGGACCACATGGAGGAAGAGCAAGAAGTCTGTCTTCAAATAAAGTCTGAAGTATAGTTTAGTATGTTGGATTGGACATTCTGATTTTAGAAATGAGACTAAAGGTGTGACTTAGGAATAAAAGGACTTTTTTTTATTGTAAACAAATGGGATACATGTTGTTTCTCTGTACATGGAGTAAAGGCATACCATTTGTGTAATCATAAATTTACATAGGGTAATGTTGGTTGATTCATTCTGTTATTTTTTTCCTCCCCCCACCCCTCCCACCCCTCTTTTCCCTCTATACAGTCCTTCCTTCCTCCATTCTTGCCACCCTCCTTAACCCTAACCCTAAACCTAACCCTACAGGACTCCCATAGCACAAGAAATAAAAGCAAGAATCAACAACTGGGATAGATTCAAACTAAAAAGCTTTCTCTCAGCAAAGGAAACTATCAGCAATGCGAAGAAAGAGTCTACAGAGTGGGAGAAAATCTTTGCCACTCATACTTCAGATAGAGCACTAATTTCCAGAATATATAAAGAACTCAAAAAACTCTACACCAAGAATACAAATAGTCCAATCAACAAATGGGCTAAGGAAATGAACAGACATTTCACAGAAGAAGATCTACAAGCAATCAACAGATATATGAGAAGGACTTTTTAAAAACTGTGAGTGAAAAGGAAGGTTCTGGTACCTGCCTGAAGTTCTTATCCAGTGCCAGGATAAGGACTTACCTCATTGAAACCTCAAAGAGCCACCAGAGGCAAAACTAAAGTTCCACTCCTTAAATTCTCCTGCCCAGAGGCCAGACAGGCGAGGTGAGCTGCTCAGGGGCCCAGAGGTGGTGAGAAAGGCGAGGTCATGTTCTTCCCCACACCGTACGCTGCTTCTCCCCTGGTGGAAATCACCAGCGCTCCTCTTCCTAATGGGAACAACCCCCTCCTGATCTCTTTAATGCCTTCTTGATTTTTTTTTCCTTTTCCTCAACTTATCATAAATGGCCTGGACCAGCACTGACAAAAGTGGGCATAATCAGAAGTGGAGATAGTTATCCCAGGATCACTTCAGCCAAGACACTGATTCCAAGACCAACAAGTCCCTAAACACCAAATCTGGAGCCTTCCATTTCCAGCTACCTGAATATGTTATGATGACTACGTGCTCCCGTGGTTAACATGACCGCCGAGCTCTCACCAAGCTCTGGGAGACTTGCTAAGGGCTTTCATATATTTTCTCATTGGATCCTAAGTCAAGTAGATCCTCCTATAATTGCCATTTACCAAGGAGGGAACTAAGGCTTCCAGGAGTCTGCTGTGCAAGGTTTTAAAGCCAGCCAACTGGACCAGGTCCCAACCTGGAGGATACAGTGCATCACTAACCACGAGGTGATTCTTGGCACATGTACCTGGAAACCCCTTGGCTGTGCTCTACTTGGGGTGCTCAGCCTGTTTGGAGTTAGGTGCTGCTCTTCCCTATTTACAGTGAGAGACCCTCTCCTGGTCTTTGCTGGCTTTTAATTAAGAAACTGACTTGACCCATTCCAAGCAACAGGGTTTTCTCTGTTTGGAATTTGGGCTGGAGTTTTTTGAGAGCAAAACCACGGGGTGTGTGTGTGTGTGTGTGTGTGTGTGTGTGTGTGTGTGTGTGTTGGGTAGTAAAAGGATATTATGTGTAGCTGTGAAAGTTGGTGACAGGGCCAGGATCTTCTGTATCTTTAAGGAGATGATTGCATGGACCCTAGTTTGAGACTGGCAGGCAGAGTCAGTAGAATTTAGAGACCATGACACCGTTCTCCTCTAGATGTGAGCTCCATCTCACTGTGGAGCTGAGCAAAGCCATTTTTTTTTCTTCCTACTCTCTCGTGTGGATGTTTCAAAGCTCTGTAGGAAACAGTATCTCAGCGAACGTGTCCTCGTAGTTAATAAGAACGCAGGCCTGGGGGGTGGACTGGCCTCGGCTTGAATTATTAGCAATGTTTCCTCCTCAAGGCACTTCGGCTCTGAGCTTTGGCTTCTTAATCTTTAAAAAGGTGACAATACCTTCCTCAGCATTTATGAAATGCATCAGATCTTCACGGATATTCCAATTCACCTTCCCCCATTGGTACACGATACAGTGATGATCCTATTTTTCGCCCACTTCTGAAGTTAACAGTGACCGTGCGAAATAAGAATGAAAGTGATTTTTGTCACTGCCAGGCAGAAGCTTTGCGATTCGGTGTGGTCTGTGCCTTAGTCCATGTTCTGTTGCTATAACAGAATAACACACACTTGGGTAAATTATAAAGAAGAAAAGAATTTCTCACAGCTCTAGAGACTGGCAAGTCCAAGAACATGGTGCCAATGTCTGGCCAGAGCCTTTGTGCTGCCTTGTAACATGGCAGAAAGGCAAGGAGAGGAAGCAGGCTGAACTCATCCTTTTACCACGAGTCCACTGATAACAAACTCACTCCTGTGATAAAACCTTAGTGCAAGGGTGGTGCCTTCATGGCCCTTAAAGATCCCACCTCTTAAAGGCACCACCTCTGTTACAATGGCAACGGAATTTCACCTTGACCTTTGGTGGGAACACTGAAACCACTGTAGTCTGGCTTTTCCTCCTCCAAGAGCTCCCGTCTTCCTGGGTCCCTGGGTGCCTTTGATGAGCACTCCCTCTCCTCACCGTTTTTAGTCATCACTAGCCATGTAGCATGTGTGAGAAATAACCTTTGTGGTTTTAAGCCACTGAAACTTGGAGGTTGCTTGTTACTACAGCATAACTTAGCCTATCCTGACTAATGGTGAGGGGATGAGACATAGAAAACCACACTCAACAAGATGTCTTTATATGCCCATGTGACTGGCTACAATAAAAAAGATAGACAACACCAAGTATTAGCAAGAATATGGAGAAACTAGAATCTTCATATATCATTTGTGGGAATGTAAAATATGCAGTCCCTCAGAAAAAGTTTGTTTCTTAAAAAGTTAAATATAAGTTTATTATGCAGCTGACCAATTTTATTCCTAAGTATCTATCTAAAAGAAACAAAAACACATGTCCACATAAATACTTGTAGGTGAACATTCATATCTCCATTATTCATGATAACTGAAAAGCTATAATGATCCAAATGTCCCTTGATTTGTGAATAGATACACAAAATGTGGTATATCCATAGAGTGGAATATTATTCAGCAATAAAAGGAGTGGAATACTGGTACATGCTATCACACAGATGAATCTCAAAAACACTACCAAGTGAAAGAAACCAGATACAAAAGAATATATAGTGTACGATTCATCTTTTATGAAATTCCTAGAAAAGACAAATTTGTAGAGACAGAGGCGGATGGATTCTTGCCTGGAGCTGAACATGGGATAGAGGACAGGTCAACCACAAACAGGTTGAAGGAATTCTGGAAGATGGTGGAATATTCTAAAGCTGAATTTTGATAACAGCTGCTCAAATTTTCTGAAATTCTTCGAATTATATACATGTAATGGATCAATTTTAAGGTATGTAAATTTGGTCCCAGTAAAGTTATTAAAAAAGAATACCTAAGCATTATATCTGGCGTATAGCAAAAGCTCAGGAAACGCTTATCAGTGCTAACCATTTCAGGAATGAACACGGGGACTGAGCTCCTGCAATGAATTGATCGGAAGTGAAGATCTGCATTCAGAGAAGAAGTGGGGCTGTGTAAGTGGGCACGCCGCAGACACCCACCTCCTTCCATTCCCCCATTTTGTACTTCTTCCTGCTGTTCACCATATGCAAGAGACCATGAATATTGACATTGCCCTGCATCAAGTTCCACTAGAAGCCAGGGATTAAAATCAGGTGTTCCTTGTGGTTCTCTGCTGAGGCCCTCGGATGCCTTGAGACTGAGCCTTTGGAGATGTCCCAAGTAGACTTCACCTGGTCTGACTGAAGAGTGTGTCAGGGCACCTCCCTGCACCCTCCTCAGAAATTTAATATATCCAATCAACTCTCACTGCATGCTCCCTCACGTCTGCTTAATGCTCTGAAACGAGTCCTTCCACAAATCCCACCAGAACCAGGAGGAGATGAGAGATGGCTGAGGGGGGAGGGGTGGGGGCCTCCTGCGCCAGGGTGTCAGAAACACTCGGTGCATAAGGTTGTCTATCATCTGGCCACAGCATTCTCAGGTTGGTGGGTGCAGTTCCAAACAAGTACTGCTTAGGCTCCAGGGTCCTGCAAGCAAGACAAAACTGATTCAGAAAGAGCGATAAAGTTGGCATACCCTTTGTTTCCATGACTGCCAGAAAGATGGAGCGCGGCCCTGGGACGCTGTGGCTCTCTGGTTAACATTTAGCAGGGAGTGAAGCGCGAAAGAGAAGATGCACTTAATGGCATCATTTGAAAAGCTAGCACCCGAGAGACGCAGCAGGCTCCCAACTGAGAAGTGTGGTCTTGATCTTCTGTATTTCTTTTCTTTTCTTTCTTTTTGGTACTGGGAATTGAACCCAGGAACACTTAACCACTGAGCCACATCCCCTGTCATTTCTTATAATTTATTTATAGACAGGGTCTTGATAAGTTGATGAGAGTCTTGCTAATTGCTGAGGCTGGTTTCAAACGCGCAATCCTCCTGCCTCAGCCTCCCGAGTCACTGGGATGACCGGTGAGCCCCACCACCCAGGTGATCTTCTCTATTTCTGAGCCCGCTCTCCTAGCTACAGTGTCCTTTCTGTGCATCCTTCTTTCTGGTCACTTATTGGAGAAAAAACAAAGTTAAACGGTTTTATAATTGAATAAAAATGAAGAAAAAAAGGAAACACTAAATTGACTAAAAAATGAAGACAAAATATAATGGATGGTAGAAACAGAAAATGAAAGATAAAAGCAGACCTAAGTAAATTAGAAATCAGAAAATAATAGAACTGATAAGAAATCAAAGGACTAGCTCTTTTAAAAGACCATTAAAGGCTGGGCTTGGTGGTGCACGCCTGTAATCCCTGTGGCTCAGGAGGCCGAGACAGGAGGATCACAAAGGCAGCAATTTAGTGAGGCCCTGAGCAACTTAGCAAGATCCTGGCCCTAAATAAAAAATAAAAAGGTCTGGGAGTGTGGCTCAGTGGTTGAGCACCCCTGGGTTCTATCCCTATTATCAAAGAAGATAAAGGTTGAAAGTATACTGGTTTAAATTATGCTAATAAAATGTTGACTAGAATAGGTCAAAGCAACCTGCTCAAGAGGAGAGAGGAAAATCCGGTGAGGCTAAAATCCATGGAAGAAACCGATGAAGAACTCCCCACCACTTTTATGGGACACAGGTTCAGGTGCTTTGGGGGTGGGTGGACAAATTCTATCACATGTTAAGGGAAGAGGCACTTCTATATAACTCAATTGGCTCAGGCTATAAGGAAAGTTTAAAAGTGTCCCAATTAAAGTTTAAAAGGGTCCCAACCCTGATAATTGGGTATTGAGGAGAGAGAGGGGAAAACAAGAGTGCTCCTGGTCCAACGGATCTGGGGACAGTGTGGCAGGTTGACTGCCCCCCACCCACCAATTTGTGAATTCCTGAACCAATCTCAGGACAAGAGAAAAAAGTAGAAATATTGAAAAGGGCACAAAGTTATCATTGTCCCACCTGTAATACTCAAAAGTATGAGCTGAAAAAGCATTCAAGGTGAGTGAGCCCTGCTAGGTGGTGAGTTACAAAACCCATTAAAGTTCACAGAGCAGGACGGCCAGGGCAGGGCCGAGGGAGGAGAGGTCAGTCACCATGTGACAGACAGCCTTGGATTAACTTGGCAAGTTAATTGCTCGTCTCCAGGATATATATAGAACTCAAACAACTTAACACCAAAACAAACAAACAAACAAAAAACCTAATCAATAAATGGGCTAAGGAACTGAACAGACACTTCAGAGAAGATATACAATTAATCAACAAATTATTCATTTCTAGCAATTAGAGAAATGCAAATCAAAACTAAGATTTCATCTCACTTCAGTCAGAATGACAATTATCAAGAATACAAGCAACAATAAGTGTTGGTGAGGATGTGGGGGAAAAGGTCCACTCATACATTGTTGGTGGGAGTGCGTATTAGTGAAACCACTTGGAAGCAGTATGGAGGTTCCTCAGAAAACTTGGACTGGAACTATCATTTGACTCACTCCTTGGTTTATACCCAAAGGACTTAAAATCAGAACACTACAGTGACACAGACACATCAACGTTTATAGCAGCTTAATTCACAATAACTGAACTATGGAACCAACCTAGATCCCCTTCAAAGACGAAAGGATAAAGAAAATGTGGTATATACATGCAATGGAAAATTACTCAGCCTTAAAGAAGAATGAAATTCTGGCATTCATAAGTAAAGGAATGGAGCTGGAGAATATCATGCTAAGCAAAATAAGTCAATCCCAAAAATCCAAAGGCCAAAAGTTTTCTCTGATAAGTGGATGCTGACCCATAATGGGGGGTGGGTAGGGAAGAATGGAGGAACTTTGGATTGGGCAGAGGCAAATGAGGGTGGTGGTGGTGTGGGAGTGGGAAAGGACGGTGGAATGAGATGGACATTATTACCTTGTATACATGTGTGATTACACGACCAGTGTGGCTCTGCACCGTGTACAGAGGAATGAGAAGTTGTGCTCCATGTGTGTACCATGTGTCAAAAGGCATCTACTGTCATGTAAAACCAATTAGAACAACAACAACAACCACAACAAAGACCCTGGATTCAATTCCCAGCTCCAGGTAAAATTAAAAAAACAGAAAACAAAAACAAAAAGACCTTCCAAACATAGTTAATTGCTGGATCTTTACGGAGTGAAATATAAAATATGACTGAAGAACATCGAAGATGGCTTCAACAAATGGCAAAACACACTAATTTCCTAATATTGTGAGGATTCCGATTACCAAAATAACATAAATGTAATATAATTCCAAGAAAAATCTAAACACATTTTTCTTTTGGAAATTTGACAAAAAGAATCTTAAGTGTTCATCTAGAAGAATAAGTGCTTAAGGATGGCCAGTTAGCCAACAAAAATTTCAAACAGCATAATAATAAAAAGACAACTCTTCAACAAGTTATTAATAGTCACCACAGAATGATATGCATATATGATTGTGGGAATAATCAACATAATACAGGAACAGAATTGAAAGCACAAAACTATATCCAGCTGCAAACATATGTACAATATAAGATGAAGCTGCCAATTAAAATCAGGAGGTAAAGAGAGTATTTTCAACAAATGGTGTTTGACAGCTAAACTCACCATTTCAAAGAAGGTTAGATCCCTGCATTGTATCTCAGACTGACATAAATTCTCAGTGGAACGGAGATTTAAATATAGAGAATGAAAAAAGAATGCCAATAGAAAAATCGGGTGAATGATATATATATATATATATTCAAATGAAGACAATTTTAAAATCCTGAAAGATTAACAACATAACATTTTTAAGAATATAAAGGTTAAATTATAGAAAAAAGACAAAAGGCAAATTTAGAAAAAGGTGTGCAGCTTTTGCAAAAACAATGCTCTTAATAGACATAATTCTTCCAAATAAATAAGAGAAAGGATAATTGGTGGATAAGAGAAGAAAAGACACCAATAGGCAGTTCAGAACACAGACAAATACAAACGACCAAGAAACATGGAGAATTTCATCTCAATAGTAATAAGAAACACAAACTGAAATAGTAAAATGTTATTTGAACTTAGAATATTGATGATGGTATTCTCAGAGGGTGTGGTAAATGGGCTCTTGTATCCTAATGTAAATATAAATGGATAAAATGTTAGAGAACAATTTGGTTAAATATATTATAAAAACTAATATATAAATATATTATAAGAGTTAAAACATATCCTTAGAAAATGAGCCAGGTGTGGTGGCACACCCTTGTACAATCCCAGCGCTTGGGAGGCTGAAACAGGAGGATCACAAGTTCAAAGCCAGCCTCAGCAAAAGTGAAGCGCTAAGCAACTCAGTGAGACTCGGTCTCTAAATAAAATAGAATATAGGGCTGGGGATGTAGGTGGCTCTATGGTTTCATTGCCCCTGAGTTCAATCCCCTGTACAAAAAAAAAAAAAAAAAAAAAAAAAAAAAAGAAAGAAAAAAGAAAATGATCCTGGTTGTGCATAAAGGTTTAGTGTACAAGATACTCATTTCATCCTTGCTTGGGAACAAATGGAAACAATGTAAGAATCATGAAGACCCGGATGATGACAGTGTATGAGCTCACTAGCCAGCATCCATTGTGATTGGTTGGTGAGTGTGGAGCATATTTGGAATAGAGTTTAGACATCATCCACAGGATGCAATACTCTGTACCACTCACATACTGATATAGATGAACATTTACAACATTGATAAACTATGTGTAATATTAGGCAGAAAACTTACAAACTAGACTATACTGTATATAAGAAGATTCCATTTTAAATGAAACATAATATCCATGTGAGTAAAGACAGAAAAAAAAATTCTAGGGTACACATTGAAGTGCTGGAAATGATATCTGGCTAATAAAATTTTACATACACACACTTATTTATTTATCTCCTCTTCATATTTTTTTCTTCAGTGCTGAGGTTTGAACCCAGGGCCTTGTGCTTACAAGGCAAGCACTCTACCAACTGAGCTATGTCCCCAGCCCTCTCATATTTTCTAAAAGTATATAATAGTCCCTCTTATCCAGCATTTTGTTGTCTGCTGTTTCAGTTACTCAACTGAAGTTCTGTTCAATTATGATTTGGAAACATTTGTCTTGATGAGAAAGAGAGAAGAGAGAGAGAGAGAGAGAGAGAGAGAGAGAGAGAGAGAGAGAGAGAGAGAGAGAGAGAGAGAGACCATGTTTGCATATAAAGCATATTGTTATAACTGTCATATTTTATTATTAATTATTGTTAGTCTCTTACTGTGCCTAATTTGCAAACTAAACTTTATCATAGGCATACATATATGCATAGGAAAAGCAGTAGGTAGAGGGTTCAATGTGGTTTCAGACATCTATCCCATATGGATAAGGGGGACTGCTATAATTGCTTTTATTTCATTATCAGAAGTTCTTTTTTTTTTTAAGATAATGGTCAACTCCATCCATTTACCTGCAAATGCCATAATTTTATTCTTCTTTATGACTGAATAATATTCCATTGTGTATATATTGATGATACATAATGTGGGGAGTGGGTAAGGGAAGAATGGAGGAAGGATGGATTGTGTACAGGGAAATGAGGGGTGGGGAGGGGGAAGGGGAAGGAAAGATATTGGAATGAGACAAACATCATTATCCTATGTACATGTATGATTACACAAATGGTATGAGTCTACTTTGTGTACAACCAGGGAAATGAAAGTTGTACCCGTTTTGTGTATAATGAATCAAAAAAAAATAATAAAAAGATAATAATAAAAAGATAATGGTCAATACTGGTTGGTGCTGCAGGGTAGAGAAAGGTACTGTCTGGAACGTGTCCTTGACCGGGGTCAGGCAGTGGGATCCTTATACTTGCTGCTGGTTATATGAAGCTTGCAGACTTTCAGGAGAAAAAGTAATGTATCAAGAAAAATGCGTACTAGCGTGTCCAGTAAAAATCTGAGCGACAGGATAATGGTTTTCATTTTCTTCTTTAGATTCTTCTCCTTAGTTCAAATTTGATGAGATCATGTTATGCTTATAATCAGGAAACAACCTCACAATTCAGCCTCCAAGTGCCGTAAAACCCTACCATGGCTATAATGGCCCCCCGGGGCCTGGGACCCGCCAGTCTCCATTTTCTCTCTCCCTCTCCAGGTTGCAGAATTCCAACTAAATTCTGTTGCTTCCTCTTTCCTGCCTCTACTTTCAGTTTTGTTTTTTTTTTTTTTTCTGCCAGGATTGTATTCTCTTCTTTAAGGTTTAATATTCTGGGAATGAATTTATTGAAACCCATTTATCAATTTTGTTTTCCAGAATGAACCACTGGCCAAAATTAGCCAGTTTGGATATTCATTTAAAACCAAAAAAGTCTCCGTAGCTTTCACCAGAAAATTTCACGACTTTAAAGGTCATGTTTAGTTTTGGTTGTTACTGATAAGAATAGACTTTCAGCATTTCTTATAGAAAATTTTGATTTAGATCGACTTTTTCCCTCCAACCAACATACTTAGAATTTTCAAACTTATGTAAACGTTATACAGGGCTGTGGAGTGAGGCTCAGTGGTAGAGTGTAGTAGTGCTTACCTAGCACGTGTGAGATCCTGGGTTCAGTCCCCGAAAATACGGAAAAAATATACTGCAACTTCCTGTGTACCCATTATCTGGATTGTAAAATGGTTACAATGAATTTTTTTTAAAAGAACATGGTCAATGCTTGATTACAATCTTTGTTTAACTTTTTGATGATCACTTAGCAATCTTGGGCTTTTATGAAGTTGGTTTTGTTGAATGTTTCCTTTAAAGTTTCTATTTCTGGTTAATGCATACAGAAATGAGGTACTGATAACATGATTCATTATACTAGTTCATTCTGAGGAAATGAACTTTCTCGTCTTAGAACTGTTTAGTACATTTTTATGTCAAATCCTTATGCAAACTGCTACTTACTCATGTATTCCAAACGATCCTTGTTAGAAGCCAAAATTTTCAGCATTTCTCAGGAAAGGATTGTTTCAGCTAACCCTAATTTCTCTAATATGCTTTTAAACTTAATTGAGATTTCAGATTTCTTTGGGATGTTTTGCATTAAAATTTGACTTGTTTAAAACTGAATTCCGACTAGATTCAATTTTAAACTTAATGAATTTAAATTTAAGCCTGATATACCATGATGAAAGATCATAAAAAAATTTGTAGTTCGAAGAATAGAAAAAGTCACTCATAAGTATCAAGAGGAAATGAGAAGAAACTGAAGCACATCTGTTTGACATGAAATACTTAAAATTTGTTTGGAAAGTAGCACTTCACATGAAAAAAAAATCAGCTTAGACTTATTCCTGCTTTGCTCTCTTTCTCTCTCTCTGTCTCTCTCTTGCAGCGATAAGGGTTGAACCCAGGTGGCACATGCCACGTTTTAACAGTTTCATTTGCTGGGTGGCATTATCAAGTCAAATTTAGTTAATAACCAGAAAAGCATATCTTACAATCAGAAACCCAAAGTTGAATACTCTAATTAAAGTTACTTGGTAACTTTGGCAAATTCAGTGTATTGGTTATTTGGCCAATTGGATTGATTTGCTGTGAGTTGGTCATGAAAGGAATTGACTTACGACCTAAGTGCTTGACACATTTTAATTCAGTTTTCCTAATAAACGTATGTACTCTGTCTATCATCCCTGCTTTACAGATGAGAAAACGAATGTTTCGCTGGATGGGTAACTTACGATATTAAGTGAGGCTGTTTGAGCCCGAGCGTAAATTGCATGCTTAACCTTACAGCTAGCTCTCTAGCGTCCAACTAGTTCTCTGCTACTGGTGGCCTTACAGAGCAAGAGCTGTTCCAACAGGCGTCACTTCTTACAGGAAGTCTTCCCTGACTTCCAAGACCAGACTAGGTGTTTCTCCTCTGTGTTCCCAGTGAACTCTATTCATGTCTCCATCACAACACATGCATTGCTTTCAAAGTGTCACCATGTGTCTCTGCCTTACCCAGGGTATTGTGAGTTCCTGGAGGGCAGAAGCACTGACTTTCACATCTTGGAAGCCCTGGAATCTGCCACAGGACCCTGGCACAGAGTGGGTGCTCAGTAAGGGCATACCTGACAGGAGTGGTTTTCGGAATTTATCCAGTCTTGTGTACTCAGAGCTCTGTGACTCTCTGAATCATGCTCGGCTAGCTTGGGTGCTGGGCTGCACAACTGGCTTTGATTGGCATATCCAGACAGCAACCCAGGCAGCTGTGGGGGGCATTTTCAGATGGGAGTTTGAGTGGTTGTAGATTGCCGGATTATTCAGCATCACTCCCAGGAGGGCCAAGGAGAGGAAGGGAGGCCCCAGACGGTGGCTTTCTGTTTCTCCCTCTCTCCCTTTCTCACATTCTATTTTCTTCGTAGTATTTTAATCAAACTGTCATCCTGATTCCCTCCCAAGATGAGAAAGTAACTCCAGGAAAGTGGGGGTCTTGTTGGACTCATTCTGTAGTGAACTTCCAGGGCTTAGTGCAGTGGTTAGCACCAAGTTAGTCCTGATTCATATTTGTTGAATGGATAAGCCTGAGTTAGGCTCCTCATTCATATCTCTAAAGCTTCTAGCTTTAATGGTATGTGACCCCATGGCCTGTTCTGGCAACTTGATCCAAAGCATCCTATCAACCTGCCTGGCATATTAGGGAGAAAATGAGGATGTGGGGGAAAAGGTATACTCATACATTGTTGGTGGGACTGCAAATTAGTAAAAGCACTTGGAAAGCAGTATGGAGATTCCTCAAAAGAACCACCAGATGACCCAGTTATCCCAGTCCTTGATATTTATCCAAAAGACCTAAAATCAGCACACTATAGGGATGTAGCTACATCAACATTTATAGCAACACAATTCACAATAACTGAGTTATAGAACCAGCCCAGGTGCCCGTCAATACATGAATGAAGAAAATGTGGTGTATATACACACAATGGTGTTTTACTGAGCTATAAAGAAGAATGAAATGATGGCATTTGCTGGTAAGTGAATGGATGGAGCTGGAGAACATCCTGCTAAGGGAAATAAGCCAGGCTCAGAAATTCAAGGGTCGAATGTTTTCTCTCATATGCGGAAGCTAGAGCAAAATAAGGAAAAAATAAGGAGGGTGGATCCCAGAGGGAAAAAAGGGAGATCAGTGGTGTAGAGGTGGAGGGAGGAGAGACAGGAACAGGGAAGAACCGCAGAATGGAATTGATCAAATAATGCTGTGAACACATGAGTATGTCACAGTGAATTCCACCTTCGTGTATACCCACAAAGCACCAACCGAAAAAGAAGCAATAAGTAAAAAGAAGGAAGACCAGTAGAGTAGAGGAAGGGGAGCTGGTGAGGGAAGAGGGCAAGAAAAGAGGAAGCACTGGGGACCGAAGCGGAGAAATTACATTCCATGCATATATGATTATACATGCGCTCTATAAAACTAAAATGCACCAATAAAAACATAAAAAATACCCAGTTTGACACTGTTCCCTAAAGTTGACTATAAACCTTAACCTAACAATTTCACTCTTAGATTGCACCTGGATACGACTAGATAGATACAAGGGTGTTCATAAAAGCACAGTTTATAATATCAAGAACCTATGAGCAAATCCAGACACCCAGTAAAGAGAGGGTTGATGAATAAATTCTGATCTATTCATATAATAAAATATTATAGAGAAGCCCAAACTGAATGCCAGCCACACGCACACCAGGATGGATCTTACCAATATAAGTAAGCCCTAAAACCACACTTTTTTTATAAAGGTAAAACAACACCTATGCATACCCAGACTTTTTGGAATATGTATAACACAAAGAAGATTTGATAAGATCCTACAGAAAAGACAGCCAGTGAATATTAAACATAATTCACTTTGATGAGGATTCACTTTGACTTGGGAGGAGGGAAATCAGATGCATGTGGATCTAGAGGGTTGGTGTATGTTTTCTTTTCTTGTCAAGGTCCTAGCTTGGCAGTGGGGAGAGGGGGAGTTTTGTTAATACTATCTTCATTAAAAATAACAAAGAAGGTCACGTGTGGATCAACGCGTGTTTCATGAACCACCTACCAGGGGCCCAACTATAAAAACACCTATTTTAAACAGAAGTTAGACTAAAATGAGGGAAATAGGTTGTTAATTAGAGGAAACATAGGAGGCTTGAGTCTGGACCACACATTGAAGATTCAGTTCAAAGGGATAGATGGAAGGTTTAGATCCCCTGCTAAAAAGCCCCATGACAAAACATCTCCACGACAGCTCTCAGGAGTACATTACAAAAGACCTACCTGACCTGATGAATGTATTTTCTTTCATAAATATTCTCTTCCATTTCCCAACTCGCTCTCAGACCCGGCTCTGCCAAACCAGTGAAAGGCTTGGAGATCCCCAACAACAGAGGACATGGGTTCCTTGCTTTTCATGACAACTCAACTCTCCTGTCTGCTCAAAAGACTCCTCTCCTGTTCTCTTATTCCCACAAGGCATTAAGTGTGAAATAAGGCCTTGCTTGGCAGTTGGCCACCAAGTATCCTTGTGCAACTTCTGTAAGCCATGCTTATAGTGCCGCGGAGCTCCGGAATGCATTACGGGATTGCTGTGCAGACCAGGCCATGCTAGGCCTTGAGTTTGCTGTTGTTGTTTTAAGTAAGTAATGTGTTACCGTAATTCCATTATTACAAACACAAAAGCTGGCTCTGTTTTGTGGATTCTTCAGGACCTGGTGCGAACAGCAACCTGTTAACTCTGACCTCTGGGATGTGTTCTACCGTTCTGGCACACAGTAGGCACTTCATGAATGCTTGTTGAATAAACAGGCATGATTTTCCACATATTAATTTTGAAGACTCTGGATTTCAAGGGAAAAGACTTGTTGAGAACATGCTTCTTCCAGACCGTGTTTTCTACAGCAAAATTTGATCTAAAGAGTATGAATCCATTTATGGGATATGTCAAAAGAAGCTGAAATTTGGGACTATCTTTGAGAATTAAGGACACCAAAAGCCATTGTGCCTGAGGACATCCACATGGCAAGGACATACCTTGAAAGAGTGCATAGAATCTGGAGAGGCAGCATTTGTGTGTGCTTACACACACACACCACTCACCGAGCAATTAGGAGACTAACAAGCCCTCTTACATGGATGGGTCCTTTGTTAAAATGACAAATTCTCCAGATGGCTTGGAAAAGAACCTTGAATTTCTTTGCCAAAAGACAGCAGCAGGGACCAATGCTGGTCATATTAGAGACTGAAGGGAAAAATGAAAGAAATAATTAAGCCCTTTGGGATAAAGTTAGCTGTCAAAATGAAAGAAATACAGACCTTTCCCATACGGTTAGCCATCAGAAGCAGGTATTCACAAGAGAATACCCCTAGAAGGAGAAAGAAAAAGTCCCTTTCCCGTCCACTAAGGGCATTTTATTCAAAAGGAGAAAAATCCCACATACTTTTCAGAAAGTCAGAAGGACATCCACGCATAGACACATGTTCATATTTTCCCAACTGAGATTATTTATATTTAAAAAAATCTGGGCAGTCCCTCTGCTGGTGGCTGCTCATTCTTTGGATAACTCCATTTGCCAAACGACTTCATTTTTTGTTGTTGTTTAGTTTTCCACCTAAGTGCCTGTGTTTGTTTCTCCCTAAATTAATAGGCTTGCTGGTAAGCTGGTCTCCAAGCCTTAAGTCATTTCTCATGCACGTGTTTTGCAGGCACAGCCGACAGTCAGCTCTTGAGAGCAGTCCTTTTGTTAACTTGACCCGACTTGCCTTCGCTAGAACATGAAGGCACAAACAGCCCTCTCCACCCCGTGGCTGCCTGAGCTGGGGCGGGGCCCAGTCCACAGAAGGTGCTTCTTTTTCCTTTGCTACCTAACATCTGCCCGCTTGCACCACTCCGGACTGGTTGCCGACCTGTGCTTTACCCATTCCTGTTGCTTCCATTCCCTCCAGTGAATAGTCCGTGGTGTGAGGAATAAGTAACGTGCTTACCAACACATGCTCTGGGAGACTGGGATCAGCATTCGATGATACCGCATCAGGACCCCTGCAGGCTGCTGCCTTATATGTGTTTGCACCCAAACACAAGCAAAGATGGGTATGGGTGGAAAGTGAAGAGCTACCCAGAGCACAGTGAAGATGGATTGTGGCCAGGTGTTTTTGCCTCTGCCAGACTGTGAATTGTATTTCTTCTTTAAAAACATCACTGAAGTATCACTTACATGCAGTAAACTGTACATATTTAAAGTGTCCTTTGTTGATTTTTGACATATGTTGAGAAATCATCACTGCTAAGATTACAAACGTTTCTGTCCACTCCAAATGAGTTTCTTTGTAGATATGGCCAATTTTTATCGTCAGTTTGGAAAACTTCTTGGTTTTAAGGGGATTAAACTCACTTAGAAGTCCAGGGTTTAACATGGGGTCCCTGTTAGTATTTAAGAAACGCATAGCACTACACCCCCAAATCCACCTCTTCCTGGGGAGGTGGGGTTGGAGGGAGAAAGCTCTGAGCAACAAGACTTGGGACTTCTGTTCTGACTCACACTTGTCCTGGGGCGCATACTCGGTTCCGATAAGAGGCAGTGAATCTGTCCTCCGTTTGTTTATATTGAATGAGTCACGCTGGAAGTCAGGCATCTCCTTTTTTTCTCTCCCATGTCACGGTTAGGCAAGAATCAGAGGCAGATACACCCCAGTCAAAGTGCAGTCATCCTTAAAGCGTCCGGTGACTCCAGCCTAACCAGTTGAGGACTCGTGACTCAACGGGGACCCCTACTGGTGAGACCAGGAGGGTCCGTGCTGAGGAGCTGAGGTCTGCCTTTCCCACACCTCAAGGGTAGAGGAGGACAGGTTGCAGATGTGTAAGAGGAAGGGGAAGCAGCAGCTGAGCTCCATGCATCCTGCATCCTGTCCGCCCCACCTGCATGGACTGGTGAGTTCGAAGCGTGAGTCACAACCTTCAACCTATGCCCACACTGGAGTAATTAACCACATAATTACTTCGGGGACAAACCTTCCCCCAGCTGCAGGCCGCCCCCATAGTACAGCTCCAGGCTGCAAGCCAACAGCCTTCAACTCTGTGAATTGTGAAGGCCCAGGTTTAAAAAGCAAAGTTGCATTTTTTTTTTTTTTTTTTTTTTTTTTTTTACCAACGCCTTCTCGGCCTGGACTTCAGATTCTTATATACAAGTCCTAATGGGAGCATGGGGGTGGGATGTTTCAACTAGAATTAATGCCATCATCAAGTCAACATAAAGTAGATTTATCTGCTGTTTCAATGCATTGAAGCAAAGTGCTTTGTTTTGAGAACAAATCACCATAGCAACTCGGTGCCCCAGTTACAGTAAGCTCAGCACAACCAAAATAAAAATCCTTACTAAGTCTTGGGATTGGCGAGTGAGAGCTTCAGCTTGCAGCCTCAGGTGCCATTAGCCAGCACCTGAGTGTTTTGATTTTGTAACTTGCTGAAAGGGATGCTTTAAATAATAATAAAGCTGTAAACCCCAGGTTACAAACAGAGGGCTTCTAGGTCTTTCCACAACCAGTTTAAACACAGCAAGCCCTTGTGGCCAAACAGCACCACTGCTTTGTTAAAATAGAGGGCTTCAGAAAAGGGCTTGTTGTTATTTTCTGTGACTTGCAGCTCTGTTCCAAGCTGGGGGTATGCATGGTGACATAAATGCTGGCCATTAAGAAGAGGCAAATCAACATAAAAACAGGTTTTCTGTAGGTGTGAAAGGAAGAGAAGCAAGGCCATTTGATTTTTTCTCCACCCCCAGCACTGAGATTTAGTCCTGTTGGTTATCTGTTCTCTCTCTGGGGCTTTCCTTCTCCTGCTCAGCTCTGCTCCTGCATCCCCCTCACCCATGAACAGAGTCACCTTTGACTTGGGCTCTTCCCATCTTCTCCTTCCCCGTGGCTTCTCAGACTCTCAGGCTAAGGTGTGTCCCAGGCTCCTGGCCCATGACCCAGGATGACCAGTGTGCTCTGTGGTGTATCCTGAGGCTGCTAGAGCAGGACTGCTGGACTCCTAACCTTTGGGGTCGGTGCCTTGAAATTCTCTCCTGCCTTTCTTGCTGTGATTCAGTTCTGCCTCTGCTTCCTCCCCCTGTTCTGTGTCTCTATCTTCCACCTAAAGGTGGGCATTGTCTAAAGCTGCCTGTTGGTTCTTCACCTTAGCCATTTATTGATTCAAAGCCTTCACCTCTCATTTCTGTGCAGGTATCATCTTCAATGGAGCCTGACACATCTCATGGTAACCGTCAAACTGAGCTTCTTCTTCCCCCAAACCAGGCCCTTCTCCAGACTCACGGTTTTCCTGTTAAACTCTTCCATCATTTCCCAGCGTTATTTAGACTCCTCCTAGGCATCTCTTTCCTGACCTTCTTGGATGCTTCTTTATGTCCTTCTTTCCATTTCCAAAACCACCTTCCTATTTCTGGGCCTCATCGCCTGTTGCTCAGATGGTACAGTGGCTTCTGCAGTGGTTTTCTCCCAACAAGGAATGGGAGAAAGAAGGTGAGCTTTGTGGTTTGAATTTGCAGTTACTTCCACTGTGGTTTGAATTTCTCAGTCTCTCAAGAGTCTCAATCCCCTGTCTGTAAAGTTATGATAATAAGGAGTAAATCCCTGGCACACTGTTAAGTGTTCAATTAATAGTAGCTCCTTTCTATCTCAAACACAAATGGACTTTTTGGTCACATCTTTTCCTTCTGGTTTTCTATTGAAATGAGAACAAGCCCCTCATCCCAGCCCGTGGGAGCCCTGTACCAGCCCCTCATCCCAATCCTTGGGAGCCCTGTACCAGCCCCTCATCCCAGCCCTTGGGAGCCCTATACCAGGTGGTCCCACTGTGCTGCTTCTGCTTCACCATTCACAGCTCTTTAAACACCATCCTTTTATTTCCACATCTCTGCTGACCTGACCAAAGGGCATCACTCACATTTGTCCAAGTCCTAGCAGTTTTTTTCAGACCCATCTGGACTTCCACCTCTGCTCCAAGACCCCTCTAGGTCCCTATGTGGACATGACCTCTTCCTCTGACCTCCAGAGACCTTACATCTCTCCTGTGTTATTTTCATTATTCTACTTGCTTTGATCTCTTTTTTTTTAATGGACTCGATGCCTTTATTTTATTTATTTATTTTTATGTGGTGCTGAGGATCAAACCCATTGCCTCACATGCGCTAGGCAAGTGCTCTACCACTGAGCTACCACCCCAGCCCCTTTGATGTCTCTCTATGACAAGATGGCATGTCTCTGGACGGCAGGGACTGTTAACAGCATCAGACCCAGACAGTTCTTCACCTTATGCAATGAATGTCTGATGCTGGACGAACCTGCCCAGTCACGCTCCTTTACTAAATTGTCTTCTCTCCTAAGCTGCCGGGTGACACACTAGAAATGAAGCGGCACAGGATGCAAATCTCTCACTCAGGCAGAGGCACTTTTTAATTGATACCACATCCTGGAGCGGAAAATCATAGGAAAGGGTTCCTGACGACCCATCTCCATTGTACTCTGCCACCATTTCATGAGTCCTGGGTTATTTACTCTTTTCACCAATTCCTGGAAACCCCTTTGAAATCACAAGCTTTGTTTATCTTCCAGTTCTGAGAGAGTCATGTTCTTCTGTGGATATCTTGGTCACACAGATAGATCCCTGAGACTACCGAAAATTCTTCTTTTCTCATCCATGAACCAGTCTCTTTAACACCCATAGATAATCCATGGCTCCTCAGGAAAGGAACTCAGATCAAACACTGGGCTTTTGCAAAAAGAATGAGAGTCCATCGAGCAACAAACCCACTTCTTAAAATTGTCTATAGTTCCTAAACTTAATATCAACTTGCAGTTTTTAATATAGTAACATCATTGTAGTAAATTATACTTCTCTTTATATTTAAGAAATTATATATATATGTCTATCTTACATAGCATATATGTACATATGTGTATTTTTCTCTTCCATTTTGCAAAGTTTAACTTTAGGACGCATGAGGTTGGAATGGGTCTTATCATTACATGGGAGTTATGTGAGCTCACCTTGGTAATACTATTGCAAAGTATGATTTTCAAGAAGTTAAAAGTCTGACTCATTAAAAAGAAAAAAATCAAAAGTCAAAGATTCTATTTGACTGAATTAATGAGGAAATCAGGAAGATGTTAAGACTAGTTCAGGAGAGAGTCCAAGAACTGGAGGTTTAGAGTTGGTCAATCAAAGGGATGCAGGAAAAATATGCCAACAAATGCAAACCCATTTGCTTTTTCCAGAGCATATGTGTAATTAGATATAGAAAAGTGGACATGATCCGGTCCCACAAACTGCCCCTTCCCCAACCCTTCCCCCAGTGTTTCATTTTAGGCTCTTGAGTCAGACTACTCGATTTCTGATCACGATTCCAGTGGGTGACCTTGGATAAATTCCTTAAGCTCTCTGTGCCTCAGCTTTGATCCTGTAAAACAGGATTGAATAATATCATTATGGTTTTGTTATGAGGATTAAGTGAGATAATGCATAAATGCTTAATAAATGCAAGTCCCATTACTACTAAGAAAAGGTTCATTAGGCTGCCAAAATCTTTATTCAGACATTTTAACATTTGGATTAATAACCTGTCCCACATCTCATTAAAAAGGGACATGGATCTACATTTTAAAGCAAAATCAAGAATAATTAAATCATTGAGACGAGTCAATTTGTAAACTAATAATTAAACTTGCTTAAAAAAATCACAATGAACTCCAGGTGTGTCAAAGGGACAATTCTCTTCCAATTTTGATGTCAAAGGAACAACTATCTATGTGGGCGGGTGTGGCAGGAAATTAACCTTCCTTAAGATGTCCCAGAAACGTGTTTACTGCGCAATCACTGCACACCAAAGAATCGAGTATTTTCAAAAGGAGAATACTTCCTCCTTGCCTTGGTTTAGGAGATTGCAGCAGAATGAAAAGCAGGAAGGGGGAAAAATAACCCATAGAAAAGTATATTGATGGCGTAGAAAGTGGATCACCAGCAAGTCAAACAGCAGAGGCAGTGAGCAGTTCACCAATGTTCAGCTTTAATCATTTATTTTGAGTAATGAAAAAGAAAAGATCCTCTGACTTTTAAATATTTACTAACATGTTGCTGGCAATATATGCCCTTTCACTACACATTATTTTTGCTTTGTCTGTAAGATACTGACCAAGAAGAATGTTGAATAAATATACATTTTGTCACACACACACATACACACACACACACACACCCCTCAGTGACAGATATATTTCAGTTTCACCTCCCTCCCATCAAGATACTGACTTACACAACCATAAATTAAAAAACACTTGTACAGTGGTAAAGGCTGCTAAAAAGGTGGGTCATGAAGTGCTGAAGTTCAGGATCGGACAGGAAATAGCTATGAAGCAAATACAGCCCAGTGACAACTCATTTCGAAGCCTGGTTACATTTGAATCTACTTGAGGCTGAGAAAAGAATTTTCCTAACATGTTGGTTTTTCAGGGTCCACTTCTAGGTTAAACTGAAGACAAAGGAGAATTTCCCTAAAGTTCTCTGAGCAAAAAAAAAAAAAAAAAAATCAAATTGTGCTTGAAAAACAAGAGCAAAGGACAATAATGCCTGTCTCCCTCCCCCAGCCACTTCTCCAGATTTGCTTCAGGGAAGGTTTTCCTACTGAAGGCCCCCTGGTGACTCCTGTGTTACCCACCACCACCAAACCTGGATTTACCCCTTCATGTCCTGATGAATTGGTGGATGAGACAATTATCTTCAGGTCCTCCTGAGCCGGGAAACTGCATTCTTAGTAGACACCCCATCTACTAAGCCTCAGACTTAATAAACTGACTTTCTACCTAAAGGACAATATTTATGGTCACTATGAAAAATGATTTCTTCCCATATAATTTTAAGGAAAATCAAAGAGATGTACTATGATTTAAACAAAGAAAACTCAAAATGACTTCTCACAATATTTCATGTGTTCAAATTTTTAAAATAGAACAATGAAGATGATCTGGCTTTTAAAAAAGGTTTTGAACAACCTATGCATGAATTCATCAGTATATTGGATGTTTGCTAGTTTGAAGGAAAAGGGCAAAAGTAGTAAAATGCTGCTAGAAAATAAAGTAATACTTTAGTTTTGCAATGGCATGCATCGCTAGCTCCTTTATCAAAGATTCTTTGTAAAAATTTATAAAAAAAAATTTGAGAAAAGTAAATATTTGATGGATGTTTTGAAAGTTTTCCACAACTGGAAATATATTAAAATACACTTATTTAGTTGGGTGAGTAACATGGAGAGTCCTTCACCTATAATGACCATTTAAAGTTCATTAGAAATTACTGGTCAAAATTCAAACATACGTGAGACGATGCACCTGTCTTCATGTCCCACAGGTACAACAGCAGACAGCAGATTTTGAGAGCTGAGGGACACTGGAAATAAATACAGTTGAGACTGTTACCCATGTTGTATTAGATGACAAGGATTGCTTAATGTGGTAGCTCTCAGAAGAGTTTAGTTTTGAACACTTAACTTGGAATGAAACCCCCCATCATGGAACATGCTGTTAAGATTTTTGTTTTAGGTCATGAAACAACAATAAAAGGCAGGTGGAATTATATACTCCAAGCTGAAGTGCAAAATAGGGTGAAGCCTTGCACTTCATGGATAATAACCATTATCATGTGAAGTGGTATGTCTGTTTTAAAGGACAATACACTCTGCTTGAACTCTTCCATAGAATAATAAATACAGAAATGAATGCTAGCACTAATGTTGTAATCATTCAATGGGTTTGTTCCCTACCCTGGAGGGTACATTTTTATCACTGGGACAAAATTAGTTGCTCGAATCTTTATTTCACCTGTTTCCTTTCTCTTCTCCACACCACCTTACAGAGTCCTATGGTAATCAAACTGGCTCTTGATATACCCCTCAATTCTTTCCTGAAGTACCCTGTATGGAGTTCAAAACCCACATTCTGCACCAAGGGTTCTGCATCCGTGGATTTAACTGAGGATTGAAAAAGTTCTGGGAAAAAACCAAAACAGAACTGCATTTGTACTGAATGCATATAGACTTTTTTCCCCCTTGTCATTATTCTCTAAACAAAACAGTCTAACAACTACTTACCCAGCATTTACATTGTATTCAATATTTTAGATAATCTAGAGATGGTTTAAAATACACACAGGATGTGCACAGGTTGTACACTGTTTTGTAGGAGGGATGTGAGCATCCACAGATCTGGTACCACAGGAGGGTACTGGAACCAAGTCTCCATGGACAATGAGGGACAGAGGTACTTTTAAGTACCAAGGAATCAAGATGCCAATATAAGAGGTTCAGTAAATGCTTTTGTTAAGAGAGAAGACACGTTTCTGTTATAAGGTCCACTGTCTTGGTTCACCATGACCAACTAGGACGGAGCTAACACTGATCAAATGTTAAACCCGATGACATGGGCAGCGGAACTGATGCCTACAGCAGCTCTTGAGATAGAAAACCAGCTGCTCATGACTAAACAGTGAATAATAGCTAAGTTGATAATGTTTAAATATCAAAGTTTAAAAACAGCAGAGATGCTATGGAGACCTTGCATGCACACTTCTGTAAAAAGTAGACCTAAGTCAATCAGGAGGAGATTTAGAATGAGATTGGTCTCTTTATACATTTCATTTGAGCTTTATATGTTCTATGCTTTGATCTTCCGTTTATCTACAATCCTCTTATCTCAACAGGAAAGAAAACCAAGTCTTAAGAGCTCCGAGGGTCGCTCATGTGCTTGTGTTTGAGAGCTCACCCAGGGAAGGAAGGAGACACCCTCATACGGGAGTGGGAGGAGGGGCAATCAGAGGACCGTGTGTTTCAGGAGGACGTGCTGTGAGCTTCTTAGACTAGCGAAGGGATGTGGGAAGAGTGGGAGTCTTTACAAGACTCTGTGAGTATTCGTTTGGGCTTGGAGATCTTTGGGATTTAGGAGGTTGAACAGGTGCAAGAACTGAGAATTCTAAGGGCTCCTTCACCTATGCCACTCAATTCTGTAAACAGGTAATTCATTTATGTCTTAAAAATACTGGTTTTGAATAACCAAGTTACAGCAGGTGCTACATATATTTGGGTGATTAGGGGACCAGTCAGCCAGCTTTAGAGGTGACTGTCTTAAATGAGCAGTAATAGGAAGTCCCCAAGAAGTATGAAGCTGAAGAAAATGTGGTGGAAAGAACTGGTTGGGAATGGCAGAGATGCTCCTTCTCAGGGTCGCAGAGGGCCCCGTGTAGACGGCAGGTAAGAACACGACTGTGTGCACGAGACACAGAGGCCTGCTTGCTTCCAAATGGCCTTCTACAAACGCTAGCAGAACCTCTGCCTGGTCCTGACACTCCTCATGGAGAGGTGGAATATACTCGGCCTGACCTGGACTGTGCAGCGGGGGAAAGAGACGGGCAAGGGACAGTTAGAAAGACACCTAAGCCCAACGTGCAGAGGAAGCTTGGCTTCTGGTGCACCGACCTTGGAGACAGAACACACAACCATTAACAGCACTGGGAAAGAAGGAATCGCTGAGCAGATGATTAATGACCACCCAGTGTGGCTGGCAAGGGCGGCCGGGCCAGTCCCGGGGTGACAAGATGCTGCCGCTGCTCACTTTTTTGCCTTGCCTTTAGACACGACTTCCGCGTAAGCGGTGTGAATGAAGTCATAAAGCTGCTTGGCGTTCGCAGCGTGACCCAGGATGCCTGTGAGCTTGTCTAGTGACAGGGTTGCTAATTCTGCGATGTTCTTAACGTGGTTCATCAAGGAGCGACAGTTTTTGGCATTCACTCCTGGCATTTTTAACAAGAAGTCTTGGGGACCAGGGTTATACTTCTCCGACTCGGGGAGGGTTTCGGAATCTGCTGTGATGGCCAGGGCCGTGGCCGCATCGGGTTGCGGCTTATTTTGTTTCAGTTCCTCAAACAACTCCGCAGTCGCATGAGGGGAGGGGCACCACAGAAGCCGCAGCCTTGGGAAGTGAAGCGTAAGGAGAGTGAGTTTGGAACTAATGTCGTTGCTGGAGATCTCCTGAAACAAGGCACCGCGGGACGTGAGGGAGAAGGGCTTGCTAGGGTCGAACTCGATCAGCAGCACCGGGCGCTTGTAGTAGCGGGACATGGAGATGCACTGGCTGTAGAGGCGGCCGTTGTTCAAGGAGCCAATCAGGTCACTGATGCTCTTGCGCTCCACGCACATCTCTGGTGTCAGGATGTAATCGCCAACCTCCAGGGTCACGGGCTCAATGTCGATGCCCCGGCGATGGATCAGAGACGGCAGCTCACTGCGAAACTCACGCACGTCCACGACTATGCTTTGTGGCACTCCATTCTGTTCTTGGCCACCTACAAAAAAAGTAGCCCTTTCAGTAATGTCACTGGGGAGAAACAGAGGAGCTACGATAGAGTTTAAAATCCAAGCTTCTGTTGCTGACCTCTGATGAATGGTTACATAATGCCATGTGGCATTATTCCACATTTTTCGATCTTTTCTAAAAAGTTTATTTATAGAGAAAACAGAGGTAAATTCCCTTAAACTAAACCAAATGGAGAGGCCTCTACGGGTCATTCCTAACTTGCAATGACTCTGGAGTACAGACACATCTGCTTTGGTTTGCACTCGGTGGTTCCCTTCATGGGCCCTCACTGTGCTGTGTCCACCACATGGTGCTGGGCATGTACTCCTAAGTCCTAGGACAGGACCTGCTACATGCTAGACACTTAGCATGCCCACTGAGTAAACTGCCTTAGAGCCGCTGTAATGATTTCAGTGATTCCAGAGATGGTAAAAGAGGACACAGCAAGAAAAACAGGAACACAGCTTCTGATGCACTTGTGTTCACACATGTCACTGGGGATCGTGTAAAAAGTAGGGCTGGGACTTAAGGGTCTAAGACTGTGTTTCTAACACAATCCAGGAGATGCCTATGTTGCTGTTAAGGGCTGCACTTTTAGGTATTGAGGGGATTGCAGGCAGAGCTATGGCCCCCCACAAAGATGCCCTTGCCCCAATCTGTAACCTGTAAATAAGACACTTGACATGGCCAGAGGGAGTCTGCACATGTGATTAAGTTAAGCATCCTAAGATTGGGAAATTATCCTGGATTGTCTGGGTAGGCCCCTACATCCTTAGAAGTGAAAGAGGGAAGGAGGAAGGTCAGAGGGGAGAGAAGACACTGCAGTAGTGGCATTGAAGTTGGAGGAAGGGGCCATGAGTTAAGGAATGCAGACAGCTTCGAGGCATTGGAAAAACAGGGAAATGGATTCTTTCCTGGAGCCTCTGGCAGGAACACAACTCTGCTGGATCTTCATCTTAGCCTACTGAAACCAATCTGGAATTCTGTCCTGTCTGCAGAACTGTAACACAATAATGTGTGCTAGTTTAAGCCACGAAGTCTGTGGTAATTTGTTATAGCAGCAAAAGGAAACTCATATAGAGAATTCAAGGATGGAAGTCAAAAGGGCAGACTTATACAAAGAGACTTCTGTGTGGTACCTACATGCTCATACATATCCTCCTCATATTGCCTTCCACTCTGCAGTCCTTCATGAAATGTCACCAACCTTGATGAGTTGTTAAAAATCTTATTCAAAAAAGACCTAGATGCTCTGAAGCAGTGTTTCCCAAAGCGTGGTCCAAGGACCACTTCCACCAGAGGAGATGCTGATCCCATTCCACATCCACTGAATCAGAGTTGCTATGAATGCAGGCCAGTGAATCTATAGTCCTAGAGGCACTTGAGGTTATTCTGAAGTCTACTAAATTCTGAGACTCAGTGCTATAACTGGACCTGACCTCACCAGTAGTTAAATCAACTCAATTATACTGCTTTTCTCATGCTGCTTGGCCAATCCAAGCTCTCATGGGTTATAATTTTTTTCTTTTTTCTTTTTGTGGTGCTAGGGATGGATAGGGATGGAACCCAGGGCCTTGGTGCATGCTAGGCAACCACTCTACCACCCACTGGACTTCCAGACCCACCAGCTGCTGTCACGGGGAAACGGGGATTTGGGGAATGGAAGATGGTTACTTCTGGATCATGGTGTACTTGGCCTTTGCAGGCCTTGTTGGCATGCCAGTTCAAACACTGCACAGCAATGAGATTGCCAGACACCTGGGATGTATGTGCAAAGAGTACATCCCTATGTAAACACCTAAGGAGAGAGGCAGAGGAAGGAGGGAGAAACTGCCTTCAGCTGAGGGTCAAACTGGCTTCTTTAGGTTAAGATCAAAACCTAATCAGCATCCACCAAACTTTCTTTGGAAAAGAGCATTCTGAGTCTCAACCAACTGACTTTAAATCCAACACTAGAACACAACAGCTTCTAAGCTGGGGAGCCTGGGACTCAACCCGACTTGTTTTACAGGTGACACAGTGGCCTTGTTCTGGGGAAGATGTGTGGCTATTAAATGGCAGAACTGAGACCAGGGTGTGGGAACAGATGTCCTCTCCCTGGCCCTATCTCTGTTTTTAGGAGTTTGTGGAGAAAAACCAGGTTCTGCAGACCAACTCTGGAGCTTCCGCCTCCTGGCAGCAGGGTTCCTGGCAGAGGGCAGGGCTCACCGGCTTTGCGGGTGTCCGCGGGAGCATTTGTGGACGCTGTGCCTCTTGCTAGGTCCAGGTTGGTGTCATCTCGGCCTTCTCTTTCTTCTGGGATGACCATGCTCGCCTTTTCCCTGGGGGAGGAAACATTGACCGTTTTTTTGAATTGATTTTAAAATTCTAGATTTTAATCTTTGGAGAATTCTAACATCTAAAATGATCCACACGACTGTACAGCTGTAAAAGAGTATACGACAAATACATCAGAAGTAAATGCACAAGCGCACCTTGACAGGTAAAGGGAGCAGGGAGAATTTCTTGGTTGGGTGTTGCTTCTTGATTCTCCAGAGTTAAAAAAAAAAAATGAAAAAGAGCTATTTATATATATATTTTTTTCTAGATTCAAGTATTTTGAGACAATGAACACGCATGTTAAAAAAATGTTAGAGATTACTTGAGGCTGTTTGTAAGGCTGATGTGCTACTAGCATTTAAAAATAAATCATTTAAATGTATTTTCAGGGTAGTCATTAACTAGTGAAAGTTAAAAATCAATTATTAAGGAAATAAAAATACATATATGATAGGGCTTTGATTTAAAAATTTCCAGGTGGGTGGTGGCCCCATTAAACACCCTCAATTTTAAAGGGAAGTCCAGGTTCATACAAGAACCAAATGGAAACAGGAAATCAACACCTCGGGTAAACCTCTGCAGTAGTGTCTGTCACTCACTCAGGTATCCACTGTGTGGTGCCTCTTGTGCTGGGCTGGGCACTGGGGATGCAGACACCATTATGCAGGAGCCCCTAACTTCGAGGTGGCTCACATCTGGCAGATCACAATTGTAAGCAAGGCCTGCAACTCAGAGCTACAGCATGACACGTTCCTCAACAGTCACAGCCAGAGTAGCCAAGGTTTGCTGTACTCAAATTTTTCAAAACCAGTAAAGGATGCTATAATTAACTCATGGAACAGCAAGGACTGAGTGTCCCATCTGTGCCAGGTATCACAGGAGAGACAGAATTGCTGGGCCTCCCCCAACCCCCCCGGGGCTTGCCGGTGAGTCGAGGAAACAAAGCAAGCTATGAAAAACTTGCAGAACCGAGCAACTGCAGCAGGATAGACCAGAGTAAGATGAGGCAGAAGGGGCATGGCTGGTACTGACCAGCCTCAACAAGGGTCGGGGGCATGGCCGGTACTGACCAGCCTCAACCAGGGTCGGAGGCATGGTCAGTACTAACCAGCATCAACAAGGGTCGGGGGCATGGTCAGTACTAACCAGCGTCAACAAGGGTCGGGGGCGTGGCCGTACTGACCAGCCTCAACAAGGGTCGGGGGAAGCAGAGATTTTCTGACTAAAGGAAATGAAATCAGATGGAGCCATTCTTCAATACTCTGGACAAATGATGTTTTAGAGCAGAATACCGCTTAAAATACCACTAAAGAACAGGAACTGTAATTTTAAATTCTGTACTATTTGAAACCATCTACAGATGCAAAGTTATTCTAAGTACAGCACAAATAGATGGTGAGGGGGCAGACGATGGTTCTAGCTGTGTGTTCTTCCTCCTTCTCCCTGCGGGACCATCCTCACCTTGGCAGTGCCTCGGGTGGCCACGCCTTGCTGCTCTACCACAGCCACTACACTGCCTAGGACAAAGGGCTAACCAGGCAAGAAAAGTTTTGCTCTTAAACATTTTTTTCTTTAACATAAGAAATTAGTAAGTTCATTGTTTTGGTTCTTTTTTTTCCTCTTTATTTCTGCTTATTTTGCCAGTTAAGCTATGACTCACACGTGGGGCATTCCCATTTCCTGATTGGTCTGTCACCTGTGATGGGCTGGACTGCACAGGGTTTAGAGTGCAGTCCCTGTTCCATGTCATGTGGATCCGAAGCCACTTACTGGCTGTGTGACTGTAGGTAAGTCATTTAATGGCTCTGTGCCTCAATTTCTTCGTCTGTAAAATGGGCATAATAATGAAACCCACCTCAAAAGACCGTTCTGAGGATTGCATTAGATATGCAAGTTGCTCTGAATGGTAACTGGCACAGAATAACTGCTGCACCAGTGTCAGCTGTCAGGGCTGCCGTATGGTCCTTATAATGTGTCGACCTCAACCCTAAACATCCAGGTTTAGACTAAAAAATGAAGATGGTTTCAATGATCCCACGACTGTTTCCATTTCTGAGAAAAAATATACCCCAGAAATGAAACCTGAAATATGAGGAAGGTAAGTCTTCCTAACCCGTCACTCGAATTTGCTTAACAGGAACTCGCCACCATTATCCACATTTGGTTCCTCGTCTTCCCATTTAGCAAAACGATCCAGATTACTCTACGTGATAGACTCACTTTGGAAATTCAGACTCCTGCTTCTGCCTAAAGTACTGAGGGCTCCTCCTTTTCCTTTGATATTTTCAGTGACATATGAACAGCTTGCATGATATTTTAATATAGGAAGGAGGTGCTATATTAGAAGTCTCTCTTCAAATGGGCACTTACTCAAGCCCTCGAGCTAACCTATCTTGTGACTGTATTTTCTAACAGTAAAATTTCAAGTGGTCTTATCACTTCCTTTGAAAAGCAGCAACCTCCTCAAGATGATGTACGCTGAGTATCTTACAGTTTTCTACCCAGGGAACATTTTATTATGAATACCTAGCAATGCAGTCTCTTTTGTCATCTGCAACCTACTCATCTTTAACACAGCCAAACAATCCTTCCACTGCCAGTTCGCCTTTCATTCCTTTCTGGTAAAACAGGAGTATTGCTTTTGTTCTTATGCCACCCATGGAGGCCTTGGCAAAAAGCACATTGTCTTATTCTCACGTTAAATTTTCTTCTAAGTACAGGAGAAGGGTAAATGCTCTTTTGGCAGAGTGGCACTTCAAATGCTGTTTTCTGAACAAACACCTCTCGAATAACCCCAGTTTTCTGGGAAGGCAAATATCTTAAGATTCTAGAAAGCGGAACCATCTGATTGTTGTGTAAAATGGAAGATCTTATTCATAGCAAGCAAGCAATTGCCATTGAGGGTTTAGAAAAAATTATGCTGGGTCTTAAATAAAATTAGAGTAAAACCTAATGTGGAAACATCGTATTGGTTGAAGTGGGGGAGCCCGTGTTCCAGGTTCTGCTGGGTGAGGCCTAGTACAGGGGCTAACTTACATGTCGTCGCTGAGGATAAACCAGGAGTGGCATGGGGTCCCCACTACCTGACCTCTATCTACTGAAAGTACCCCTCTCTGATTAGGTTCCTGATGTCCCAGAGAAGAGGCAGCCACATGATGAGGGGCTGGAACAGAAAACCCACCCCTCAGATGACACCTGCCTGGCAGTGTAGGCTCCTCTGGCCACAGTGCTATGCAGGGAAAGGGTTAATTCATGAGATGGGAGAGGTTCAAACTGCCCACTTCCAGGACGGGCCTGACTCCTTGGGATTGGCCGTTGGCCCATGAGTGATGAGCCCTGGAATATTCCTCCTGGTAAGAGGGTTTTTATATGCCTGAGGCCTTGTGCTCCCTGTGACCATTTGATTAGACAGTTTGTGCTAACAATGTGGCCCATGGTGAATGTCTGGTGTTGCTCTGGGGTCTGGGGTCTGAGTGGCTGAAGTCAGTCACTTGGTACCTGTCCATGTGGCTGGGCCCCAGTGAAAACTCTGGACACCAAGGCTCTGTGAGCTTCCCTGTGGCCAAGGCCTTGCCCCAGTGGTCACACGTGGCTGCCAGGAGAGTCAAGCACATCTCTGAGACTCCAGGGCAGGGACACCTGGAAGCATAAGTCTGGTTTCCTTGGATGTCACCTAACTGCCTTTTACCTTGCTGATTTAATCTGTACCCTTTTGCTGTAATAAACCCTACTATGAATATAACAGTTTTTCTGAATCATATGGATCCTTCTAGATAATCAGTGAGTCTGAGAGTGGTCCTGGGGACCCCTGAGGTGAACACCAATAACCCAATCTGAATATTTTAGCTTTTGGTGTTCATTTGTGATTTGGCAACAATTACTTTAATTAGAGATGATGTAAGCAAAGGATGTTTTAATTACACAAAAGGTGTGACTCTACATCATGTACAATCAGAGAAATGGAAAGTTATACTCCATTTGTGTTCAATGAATTAAAATGCATTCTGCTGTCATGTATAACTAAATAGAACAAACAATAAAAAAAAAAAAAAGATTGAAAGAATGGGTAGGAGGTACTGGCCCACATCACCAATTCTTTGATTCTACCTCCTTAAATCTCTCTTAAAACGGCCCCATCCTCTCCATTAACCCAGGGCTGGAGGCCACCTTCTTTCGCCTGGCAATTACAGCAGCCTTCTGACTAGTTTCCATGCTCATCTTCCTCACGTCAGAGAAAACCTTTACAAATTCACCTAAGTCAGGTTCCCACAGAGTGCTGCGATGCTGTCCTGTGCCCTGGAGTCCCAGATCCTCAGTGGGCCTCTTGTACTTCTGAACCCTTTGTTCAGCGTGACCCGCTTCCCACCCCATCTGCCTGGCAACCCCACGGCTTTCTCGAGAACCAGCGTGAGTACCGCTGCCTCCTGCAGCTGCTCCCGACCAGCTTCTGGTCTGGGTGGGTCCCTCTATTCGCTCTCCCACGACACCTTTTCTTTTACCTTTGCTCTCAACCCTATTTATTATACTATTTATGGTCATTTAGAGTCAAGGTCTATTGTACGAGAGGATGAACTTTAGGAGGGCAGAGACTTTTCCGACCCAGAACACAGAGGCAGTGTGGCACGACGGTTGTCCATTTTGAAATCCTGTCTAGTGCCCTGGCAGGCTGTCACTAAAAAATAATTTTTGCCCCCTGTTGCCACTGGTACACGGCCAGTGTCCGAGGGGCGGAAGCCAGGTCCGGACCTGCCCCACTCATCCAGGCCGTGGTCTGTCCTGGTCCAGCCTCTCTCTGGGTTAGCTCAATAACACCTGATCCAGGCTTGGCCCTGGCTTCTGAGGCCCCTTAGAGATCATCTGGCACATCTTCCCACACCAACCTGCAATTTCCATGACAACATTCCTGGAGGGTGATCATCAGATTTCTAGAAAGCTTTCAGGGGTAAGAGGTAGCCAGCCAGTTTGTAAATATCTCACAGACAGTTTCCTTATGTTAAGCTGAAAACATTTCTTACTTGGATTTGGAACGTTACAGATCTCCACATTACAGATTATCAAAAGCATACACACGGGTTTAGATAAACAATCCCTGGAGTGATTCTACTGATGGTGGTCAGAACTGGATGGGTCATAAAAGTTATTTCCCAGTAAATGGTAAAGTAGCCACCTGCCTACTTCACAAGGAGGGGAGAAGACTCACAATTTAATGGAAAAGGAGGAATCTTATGTATAAGGTGGGAAGGAGGGAGATCTGAGAACATATTTCTTAAAGAAGTAATGTTTTAGTAATATTTCGGATGTTTCCTCTTCTAGTTCTTTATAAGCAGAAGTTTTCTTTATCATTTTCCTAATATAGGTCAAGCACCCCTAATCTGAAAATCTGAAATCCACGATGTTCCAAAACTGTGAGTGCCAACATTTTGCTACAAGTGGAACACTTCCCATCTGACTCCTTTGGGGGGTGCAGCCCAAATGCTAGTGTGCTAAAAATGCTGTCTAAAATGACCTTCAGGCCATGTGTATAAGGTGCATTTGAAACAAAAAGAACTCTGGGTTTAGGCTTGGATCCTATCCCTAACATATCTCATTATGTATGTGCCAATACTTCAAAGTCTGAAAACAAAAACAAAAACAAAACAAAACTTCTTCTCTGAAGCCTTCCACGTAGGGGATACAACTGGCGCTGTATTTACTGAACCACTGAAAAGCGGTGGAGATAGTGGGAGAGAAGGGGAGGAGGCAAGGGCAGTAAGCAGGAGGCTCAGCCTGGGGACACACTGGACCGGACCCTACTCCGCATCCTCCCCCTTCTCTTCCACCCAGGGCTGGTGCATCTTCCCCCACCCAAGGTCCCTGGCCTGTGACGGGCCTTCAGTGTTCTCTCGACTTCCACGCGATCATTGAGGGAGTACCTTATGAGTTTTTCAAAAGCTTCCTTTTCTTTCCTCAAAGCAGTGAGATAGCGCTGCTCTTCTGTGGAACCTCCATATATGAGAAAGTAAACCCTGCAAGTTAAGACAGAACTCCTTTAGGCTGCAGGAACGCACTTTTTAATCCCTGAAAGGTGCAGCAGAGCATCTGAAACCAGCAACCCAAACTGCTCAAATAATAAATGTTTGACTAAGAATCAAAGTTACCATTCATTAGGTACTTAGTCAAATTCAGTCACCTAAACCCACCTGTTAAAGGTCTCACTATCCCAAGAGGTTTTTTTTTTTTTTTTTTAATTTCTTCCATCAAATGAGGGGAACAGAGTACAGGTAAATACTGAAATTTAGCTGGAGGGATAGCATAATTCTTTCCTCATAAACATAAAACACAGAATTTTAGAGGCTTCTCTTTTTTCAATTTTTTCTTTGCATCTATGCCAAACTTAAGCTGGAGAAGAGTTATAAAAACCGGCTTATAAAAGGTCACATTGGTGAAAAATAAACAGATGAATCTATGTGACCTTTATCTTCACAATACTTTCTTGGTTCTCTTTTATTCATGTCTTCACAGAACAGAGTCATCACACATTTTATGGAAATACATGGACAGAAAAGACATATGGATTATATTAGGCATTTCAAAAAATAATTTGGTATATTTTCCCTTAAAAGGGCCTGCTTTTAATATATCTCATTTGTAGCCAAGAGCTAAATTAAGCACCTCCGCTCCTCCGTGGTTTTATCAGAGGTACTGTCCTTTCTCAGCCTCAGTTTTTCTTTTAGCCTTTATCTTCCTGGATTATATTCTTTTAATGTGCAGACAGGGAAATCACTGGGCAAAGAATTAAGAGACCTCAGCTCTCTTGTGGGTATGTCACATGGCTGAGGCCAAGTCCCTCACCATTTCTGGGCCTCAGTTTCCCACTGACAGCTGGTGGCTGAACCCCCAGGTCTCTTCTGCTCTAAATAATATGCTAATCTGTGCTTGAACAAGGAAGAAGCTTCTGCACACAAGCCATCTACAAAGTTGATCCATAGCAAAGTACAAAAAATTTACCAGCCTGTAATTATTTTACCAGCTTCATCTAATCTCTTTATCTCTGCATTATTTCTGATCCAGCTCCTCCATTCATCTCCACTCTGAAAGGCTGCATTAGTTAGACTTCGAGAAAGGTTTCTTTTGGCTCTGTTTTTGGTTCAGGCTGAGTTCAGGATATTAATTTTGCTGTTTATTTCCCCTCAGATAACTGGAGAGTCAGAACACTATATTCCTTGGGAGGCATCGTTTTCTCATGTGGTATTTCTGTAGATTTTTTCATCTTATCCTTCTGGAAACTCAAGAAAACTTGGTACAGTAATCCCCCAAACACTTTCATTTCATGTGGATGTAATGTACAGGCACTTGTTAAAATTTATAAAAAGACATTTTAGAAGATTAAAATTATTTAGCCAGTCACAGTCATAACTACGTCTGGTACAACTTGGAATGCTAAAACACTTCCTAATCCTTTTCAGATACTGCATCCCATAATTGGAAACTACACGGAAAGAACATGGTTCAGCGCAACAAGAACAGGGGTAGTCCCATTAGGTCTGATGCTCAGCTACTGCATCTGACCTTCGCCCTGCGCTGCTCAGATTCACCAAAGAGCAAAACGAGCTTCCATGAGCCCAACCTGCGTGGCCACGCTGGCACGGGAGAGGTAAGCAAACAGCTAAGGTCCCCTGCGACTTGCCTCAGAGGTTTCCCGGGCCTGCTGGCCCTGTAGATCTCCAGCTGCCGCACGAAGGTGAGCTCGGCGTCGTAGAGCACCACGTACCGCGGCTCCACCTCGTGCAGCACCCTGGTCAGCGCGTAGGGGTCGCTGCAGCCCAGCAGCGGGTGGATGATGGTGAGCGGCTCCTTGAGGATCCCGTAGGCAGCGTCCGAGGACAGGTTGGCGTCGAAGGCCTCGTGCTTCACCTCCCCGGCGCTGCTCTCGGGGCTGCTGCCGCCTTCTCGGCGGCGGCCCTCCTCCGCCTCGGCCGCCTCCTCGGGTTCCTCCGCCTGTCCGATCATCTGCGTTAGCGTCAACCTGCGCTTCTTCTTCCTGCGGGTCCTTTCTTTGGCGGAGGCCCGTTCTTTGCTCTGGGGCTCTTTGGGTCTTTTGTTGGACTTCACAGCTCTCTTGGAACCGTCCTCCTTCCTGAGTCGCAGCCACACCTCTTCGGCTCTGCTGTCCTTCTCAAAGGTTTTCCTGTAGAGCCTCAGCAAGAAGGCCTCCGCGCCCGCAGTGAGGTAGTCCCTCAGCTGCGCGCACGTGCGCTCGTCGCTGGCGCAGATGAGCACCTGACCTAGGAGCAGGGGACAGGTTACCCGGGCCGCGCTCGTCCCCTCCCGGGCCGCCCCGCGCTTCCTCCACAGGCAAGGCACCTCCGCCTCCGCTAAAGGAGCCCCAAGTTTCAAATCAGAAGGGTCTCATCGCATGCTTTCCCCTCGTTGGCAGGATTTCTTAGGTCTTTTGTGTTCAAATTTTTGTGTTCTAAATGGCAAGAGCCATTTAGAGGCTCAGGAAAGTCAGCCACAGTAGAACGGGCGGCTTTAAGGAAGCTCTTTTTAATTAATAACTTTCCAGAGGATCTTTTATGCCCAAATAAATTCCAAATGGATTATAAAGTCAAATGTTAAAAATTAACTCGAAAAGAAAAAGAAGCGACCATCCTCCATCTCTCTAGATGCAGAGGATTTTCTGGACTTAAAAGCAGTGGGAGGGGCTGGGGACGGAGCTCAGTGGTAGAGGAGTGGCAGAGGAGTCGCCTGGCAGGGGGAGGCGCTGGGTTTGATCCCCAGCACTGCAAAACAACAACCTCCCCCGCCAAGACTGTTGTCTATGCTTCATAAGAATAAAGCAAGCTGTATTCAAAAAGGCTAAGTCAAAAACCTTTAATAACTCTGATAAATATTAATATCTTTACTGTATAAAGAGCTAATACAAACTGTGGACATAGTCTAAACTGGCCAAGGACATAAATACAATTCATAGAAAACTACATTTTAGAAAATATAGAGCTTATTAAATACCAAAATTTAAAACAAGATACCTTCTTCATATCAAATTAATAAAACATGTATATAAAAATGTGTACAGACACACAAGTACACATAATCAGCAGCAATAAGCAGCTAGATGAAAAGAGATAAGCTCTTGTGTTGCTAAAGGAAATGAAAACTTGATGGAAATTGGTGTGGTACTATGTCTCAAGAACTTTAAAAATGCTAATACCATTTGACCCATTAATTCTGTATGCAGAAATTGTTAACCTATGCTATGACCTTAACAGCCTGAAATAGAAAACATGTGAAAGAAAACCTGGAAGGAAACATATCAATGTTAACATTAGGGGCTACAGGCAATATCCCCTTCTCCCTTTTATTCTTTCCACTTTTCCTGCAGTGAGTCCCTATGACCCTGGGTCATAAATCATAGCTTGTAAGTTCTGGGCTGTTATCACCAGTGCATTTACTAACCCAAGGATTGGGTATTCCTTGGTTGCTCTGCAGGAGTTGAAAGAGTTAATAAGTACTTTTAAAAACAAAGTTTTCTTTCAGATCTAGTTTTATTTTTAAATTTATAGCTCATGTTTGGTCTATTGTGCTAATCTAGCAGAATACCTATGTTTGAAGAAAGCAGGCCTAAAATTTGGAAATTTTTTCCTAGGGTTGGTCCAATGTCACTCCACAGGAGTTAAGCTTTTTTTGCTGAGTTATAAAACAAACCCATTGGCTTATTCCTTAGGGATTCCAGATTGAAGGCCTGGTAAATATATATGCAGAGGTTAGCTGAATCTTTGAATAGATGTCCTGATACTCAATCAGCAAAAAACCTGCTTCATGAATGTACAATAATTTAACCTGAAGAGAATCACATCAGAGGAATAGAATGGAGGCTGCTACTAGGATCTGCATTCAACTGGCATTTATTCAGCTACATTTTGTAAACAAAATAGTTACATTTAAAGAGCTTGTCAAATTAAGGCCCATTTGAAAGCCTCTGAAAGCGAATGTCATCATGTCCTTTATTCCTACCTGGGCCACCAAGGGCTTCGCTCTCCTTATTTTCAGCCTCAATTTCTTTCAGTACTTCAGTGAGTGCCTCCCACTTCGGGTTGCTTTCTAGGACCAGTTCCTTTGTTGCTTCTGTGGAGACATAAAGGTAACCTCATTCTCTATGATACTCTTTACCCCTCAAGTATTCTGAAGGCTTTTAGTTCACCAGCACCATCCCATAGGCTTACACCAGCATCCTTCTAATTATCAATTATTAAATTTTGGCCCCTTGGTGCCCAGGATCCCGGGAAGTGGGGGACAGGTGTAGCTGAGCATTGCTCATGTTACTAGATAGGATCTGCTTTCCTAAATAAGGCCTACTTAGGGTCTAAATGACAGATACTTCAAACCCGCACCAACACAGGTGGACACAATACCTTGACAGAAAGTTACATGCTAAAAAGAGATGGTTCTGTGTTAGTTTTCTACTGTGAGGCTTTGTATAGGGAATTGGTGCAGAGTGACAGTATTATTTCTAGAATCCCTCCCATTTTCACAATCCTGGACATGGATAAAAGTAGACAACAAACATTTACTTCTGCAAGTACTCAAACACAGCATTCATATGTTTAAGTATTGAGAAAGACCTTTACACTAGACAGAAAGCAAGTATTAATTCTATTCCATCCCTTTAAGAAAACTAGTGATATTTGATACTCCAGTTAGATGTTGGAATCAAATCCACAGGCTCCTCATTCTAGTCTATGTACATTCTTTAAAAGGGGCCAGGCATGGTGGGCACACTTGTAATCCCAGCAACTGGGGAGGCTGAGGCAGGAGGATTGTAGTAAGTCTGAGGGCAGCCTCAGCAATTCAGCAAGACCTTGTCTCAAAATAAGAAGGGGTGGGGATGTATGTACTTCAGTGGTAAAGTACCCTTGGGTTCAATCCTGGTACAAAAAAAAAAAAAAAAAAAATTACACCAAGACTTTAAGAACCAAAATAGTAATGAATTACTTTGGAGTTTTACTTAAAAACAACCAATTTATAGTCTTACGTAGCAGTAAGAATACTCTTGATTGGTATTTGTCCATTGTTATTTGGAATCCTCTGGCAATGGATTCCAAGACTTGCCATGCGCAATACCTTCAATTTATGTAACATAACATGCACATATCCATTGAACATGTTGCTGAAGAGTGTAATTCACAGTTTAACTTGGTGTTTCCACACCAAATGCTTAAATAAAAGGTGTATTTAATGACTTCAGCCTACAGGATACCTTGCCCTTCTTTCAGCTCCATCTTTTCAGGCATTTTGCCTTTTTTACTCATTTTGGCATCGGGAACTTGATAAACCCTTGCTCGAGCATTTACGAACATTGAGGTGCTGGAGTCAAGAAAGAGCCAACCTAGTGCGAAGAGTTAAAAAAAAAAAAAAAAGGCTTCAATTCATGGTTAATTTAAAACAATCTCTGATGGTCACACAACCATACCCAATTGGCCACCATCTTCTTTTCCTACCAATGGGGTCTTCTTGCATGGTTATGTCCTCTACCACTGTCTGGCTAGACTCGTGATTTCAAGCTATGGTCCATGGACTCCTGAGTGTTCCCAAGATGTTTCCAGGAAGGCTATCATACCCAAACTTTTCTCAAGATAATACAAAGACATTATTTGGCTTTTTTCACTGTGTTGCTATTTCCAACAAAGGTACAACACTGTGGTAAGGTCACATTGTTGATGCATTTGCACAAACCAAGGCAGTGGTATGAGAGTGTACTAGCGGTAAATATGCTTTTTTACTGCCATATGTTTATAGTTTATTACTTAAGAATGTCACTGAAGGAGTACAAATTATTAATTGTATTAAATCTTGACCCTTCATGCCAAGGGTCCTGGGTAGTGGGGGAGGGGTGGAGTTGGCAGGAAAACAGGACGGCAGCCAGTTGTGTATGTATTAATTCCTGCAAATCTCTTCTTTTCGGTCCTCAATACTAGCTGATGAAATCCATTCCTTGCTGTCTCTTTGGGGAAAATGAATTTTAAATGCCTAACAACTAAACTTCCAAAATACAACCTATTTCTAAGTTGGAGACTGCCTGTACTATAGATGGTCTTTTCTAGAAATAAAATTGCCTGGAATGGATATGAATATTTATTATTACACAGAACAGAAGTTAAGTAGGCGGAAACATTAGCTATCAATAAAACCTACAGCCTTGTGCAGTGAACATAAAATGTAATTTGAGATCTTAGTATATAACATGTAGTTGAATATAGCACATTTCATACCTACTTCCCCCCCAAATCTAACACTTCATTCAAATCAACTCCTAGAATAATATTAGTAGTGTTATCTCACACCTGAATTCTGACCAAAAGCCTTTTCCGTTGCTCTCAGAGATTCCAGAAGGTTAAGAAATGTGACACAGTCGTACTGAGAGAGATACTGCAGCAAAGTTCTCAGTATCTTTAAATCCTGAACCAAGGATTTGGTCTTGGCTCCAAGCTGGTGCCACAAGGGGTCCAGGTAATGGCGGATTGTCTAAAACAAGAATAAAATTGAAAATTGCTAAATATGCTCAATACAACTGCACCTTCAATAAGGATTATTCCTTGTTACCTAAAAATGATTAAAACAGTAAATTTCATGTTATATATATACTTTACTACACTAAGAACCCCAAAACATTATTCCCCAAGGAAGTGGCTAGAAAATTTCAGTTCATAAAATTCTAATAATAAGTCTAATTCTTCAAATACAGAGCAGAATATCTTATTGCTATAATCTTTGTAATCAGATTAGAGTCAATCTATTGTTATATATATTTACATTATTGTCAGGAGAGAAAAAGTTTGATAAACATCAGAAAATCAGGTATTTGTTTTTATGAACAGAAGCAGTATCACTGCAGCAGCATATCTAACAAATTTAATATTGAGCAGATATAGTTATTTAGATGACCATGTAATCTACTGGTGGAACCAGCACCAGCACTCTTGTGAATATGAAATGAGTTACTATCAATAATTATGCCAGGACCACAGGTAATACTAGGACTGTCCTAGACAAGCTGGGACATGGAATTCACCACATGCCTCTTATAAAAAGATCTACAAAAGGTTAATTTTTTTTTTTTTTTAACAAGATGCAAGCTATGACTATGTTTAAATGTGATTACTGAAAGACTATCTGAAACAATGCTTTGACTTTTACTAGCCAGGGGATGATAAATAGACATTTAGTGTACAACATACAGGTTTGTTTATCTAGTGTTTAGTGTAATATATACACATACATACATTATGATATATATGCCACATATATCACATACAAATTATCAACACCCATTAAATTATAATACACTTTAAAATGGAGAAACAATACATGAAATTAGTTTTATGTGTCAGTATTTCACAATAAAGGAACTTTCTGAAAGAATCAGAGAAATGAGAAGTTAAAATTTTCCTTTTTGATAATCAACAGTAACATAGAAATTGATTCAGAGCTTAAAAGACAGTAACATGTTCTACCAAAGCTTAAAAAATAAGGCTGCTTGGAAATTTCAAAAGTCAGCATATTCTGGATCTATAATTCATGGTAGTATTAGACATTTATATACCAGTATTAATATTAATATATGGTGAAAAAAAATTCCCCAAACTAATGTCTTACCATTCTCTCAATTTGGAAGATAATTTTAAGACAGAACAAATTTCACATTTCTCATCCACGTTATTTTTTATTCCAAATAAGAGGTGGTAAATTCATGCATAATTAGGAAGCATTCTTATGTAAAATTCCTCTACCTGTAGATATCCAAATGCTGCCATTTCAGAGCAAAGTTATTTATACTCCTCTTGATTATAGTTAAAATCAGAGATAACTGTTTACAAAATTCAGAGTTATGCTCTCATGCTGAGCCGTCTATTTTACTACAGTGACTTTCCAGTAAACCAGAGCAGGTATACCTTACATTACTTCCAACTGAATTCTAAAATAATAGCAAATTCCTATAAAGAACACTGCAAATATTAAAATAACTTGCATTCTTTAAAATGACAACAAACCACGCTTAGAGTAGAAAAGAAAAAGAACACCTTGTCAAAAGGTTTCCCAATAGCGTTTTCTAAAGACAAATCTTCCACTTCAAGAGACGGGTTATGGCTCTTGAGCTCCTTGAGACATGCATTTAAGATGTCCAGGATGGCCGTCTGAATGGCGAGCATGGCAGGGGTCATGGAAACGTGGATCTCCACTACTTCAGGTTTGTGCTGCTCTAAGAACGAGTGGACAGACACGTGGAACCTAAAGAGACAAATATTTTCTGGAGTTTCAACAGCTATGCTTTTCTGATTCCAGTTTAATACGGTAATAGTTTTTGCAAATGCAGTTATGAAACAAAATGGAAAGCAAAATGGAAATGTTTTTAAGGTTACTTTGACCTCCATCAATAGAAGTAAATCAAATAAGGCAAGGTCAGCAGACTATCGTCCGGGCCCAATCCTGGGCCTGTTTTTATTAGGCTTATGAAAACAGCCTGCCTGCTGTCTGCCATTGTCTACATGGCTACTTTTGGGTTTTCAACAACAGAGCTGAGTTATTGTGACAGACCATATAGGCTGCAAAAACCCAAAGTATCTACTCTCTGGTTGTTTATAGGAAAAGTTTGTTGACCTCTGAAATAAGGTACAATCAAAAAAGGAAAAGCACTATGATTACTACTCTTAACATATTGTATAACCAAAATACATGTTATAAAAATGTCTAAAAATTGAAACTTTTGTTTTCCTTAGAAATTTACATGAATTCTGCAAAATCTTCCTTTGTCAGCTCCCCAGTGAGCAATCCTCAAACCTGAAGAGGCAGAACTGGCCGATAAAATCTGCAGTTCAGTAAAAGCCATTGTGGAGGCTTAACTAAGTGAGAAGAAGTAAAGTAGCTATCCTTGGATGGATCTGAACAGGTACCAGAAAAAGAACTCAAATCTCTTTGTATTTTCCAAAGTTTCACAAATGGGGTGACCATATACTTATGCCTGGAGGCGTTTGTTAGGAACATGATTGGCATCTACCAAGTACAACCAGTCGATTTGACATTGTATTATATTATGGTCTCTTTTTAAGGTACAACTAAGTGACAGCAGACCTTGTTGCAAAAATGGGCTGGAGTTGTGGCTCAGTGGTGGAGCGCTTGCCTGGCAGGTGTAAGGCACTGGGTTTGACTCTCAGCCCCACATATGAATAAATAAAAATAAAAATAAAGGTCCATTGACAACTACAGCACCGCATATAAATAAATAAAAATAAAAATAAAGATCCAATGACAACCTAAAATAATTTTTAAAAAAATGTGTTGCATATTATTTACCTTGGCCACAGATGGAGCTTCTTCACAAAAAGATTTCTCATCACTCTTTCCACGTGACAGAAACCAGTATCAAAGGCGACTGCATTGTCTGTGAAAGCTTTGATGAAACCCCGTTTGTTTTTCTGGCGGAAGAGGCGCAGGATGAATGCCTCCTGACAAGACTCGATCATCCTGTGGGCTCTGTACACCAAGATGCCTGGCGGGGAGGCACAGTTTAAGCCACAGAACAGACATGCGGTTTCCATACCCACTTCTGCTTATCCACACGTTCATTCTGCCTTTTCTGGGATGCCTACTTGAGAGTGGGCAGGCACTGTTTTAGGTTGGGGATCTGGCCACAAACAAAAGGGGTGGGGGCCCTGGCCTCTGTGAAACATGGGGTATACAATAGAAATAAGTAAAATAGCACGTTACAAGTGAAGCTTCATACAAGAAAGCATGAATGAGAGGGAGAGTGCGGAGTGGCGGGGGTGGCTTGGGATTTTTAGACAGGGTGGCTTCACCAGGGTGACCCCTGAAATAGAGATGGGATGGAGACGGGGAAGAGTGCCTTGAGAGTCATCTGGGCCAAGAGTGGGCCAGGCCGGGGGGGACAGGAAACACGAGAGCCCTGGAGTCGGGGGGAGGCTTGCTGGCCTGCTGAAGGAAGCAAAATGGGCCACGGATTCTTTTTATATGTGAATCCAATGTGGGCTTTACAAAATAGCTGAAGTTTAGAAGTTCAGGCAGCGCCCGCGTTGCCTGTGAGATTGAGTCCATTTTCAGAATCTGAGCATATTCAATTTGAAAGGTAAACTAGTCCATTTAAAAAAAGAACCTTTAATGACTACACTTCATCCCTGTTTTCTCATTTATACAATGAGACTGCTGGGCCAGAAGTTCTTTCTTACACACCTGCCATTTTCATGCAATGTGATTAGTGATGTCAGGGAGAAACACAAGATGACATGAGGGTAAACAGATGCCATTTCTATGACAATTCTCAGCATATCAGACTTAAATCAAGCTGGTACCCATACACATACAGGCAGCCGGAGAGATATAAATACAGGTATATATAAGTGCAAATTGTCTATATATATATGCTACACACACACACACACAAACACACACACAGATATTTGTCATATATGTACCTGTGTGTTTTTAGTACCATTCTTTATCACTCACAGGGTTTGGAAAATGATACTAATAGTGATTTAGGAGCCCTCATCATAGTTCAGTAAACTCAAATCAGAGTCCACTATTTTGTTGTTTAATGTTGGATTTAGCAGGGCATGGTAGTGCATGCCTGTAATCCCAGGGGCTTGGGAGGCCGAGGTAGGAGGATTGCAAGTTCAAAGCTAGCCTCAGCAATTTAGTAAGACTCTATCTCTAAATAAAAAATAAAAAGGGCTGTGGATGTTGCTCAGTGGTTAAGTACCCCTAGGTTCAATCCCTGTACCCCTCACCTCCCCAAAATATCTTGGATCTATGTGACTGGAACTAAAATTTACTCTAATCAAATTATGTCTCCAATGTGATAAAAATGAATTTAGAGATCTGTAGATAAAAGATTTTCTAATAACCCCCAGTACATGTACATACTAATTTACTACTCAGAAAATATTCTGTAAGTAGGTGGGTTTTTCCAAGGGCTCACTATGTATAAGCTATTTTTTTATCAGCCTGGTTAAAATGCTACATAAAACTTCAGTTTGAGAAAATGTAGTTTTCCCCAAGGACTCTATGTATAGGCCACACTCTGTTATCCTAGGCTGAAATATTATATAAAGTTAAAGATAACAAAAATGTACGAATAAAGAAAAAGTAAACATCTATTTTAGAAAATGCAGTGTTCAGAAAGGTTGTCATTCCTCCAGAACCCAGAACGAAGGAGAAGCAAACTAATTCTGCATCTCAGGCACTGAGTTAGGTACTATCACAGATTTCTATTTCCTTTGCTTCTTATAATAACTCTAGTGGCAGGTAATTATTGGGACCAAGCACCTTGACCAGGGTCAGCCTGCAAGTAAGCAGAAGGCCAAAGGTTCCAAGTTTTTCTGCCTACTGAGAGGCGACACATCTGGACCCTCCTTTTTAAAAGAAACAGTATCAGCAGGTTAGGTTTTGGGGGGCAGGTTTGGTCCTACAGAGCCTACTGGCATTTTTATGTTCTTATGACATTTGTATCCTGCAGTGTACTGTAATTACTTCTGCACTAAACAGTCTGAGGACAGGAATATCATCATAGCAACAGGCGATGATCATAGAATGCTTCCTATGTGCCTTCATGCCGGGCACTACTGCATTCCTGATTTACACGTGAAAAAGACCAGGACACAGAGAAATTAAGGAACCCACCTAGGGACACACAGCTAGTGCACTGTGAAGGTGAGCTCACAGCCTGCAGTATTTGAACTTGAGTTCACCATACTGCTTGCTCAACTTCCTATCTTCAACACCTTCCTGCAAAATGAGGGACCCTTCATAAATGAAATGTTTGTTGAATGAATATAAAATTGCATTCTAGCACTGGGTTTACAACTCTAATATGGAACTTCCTTTAAAAAAATTCCCCAGGAAGTATGTTCTGAATTCTCTCTGGAGGTAGCAGGATCATTTTTAGCAATGAACAATGCATTGTCCTGTCTCACATTCTTTGGAAAGTACAGTCTGGGTAGATAATTGTGGAGTTCTCCCTCTATTTAGGAGCACCGGTTGTCAGGGAGACCTAGGAAAGAGTGGTGGTAATAATAGATGGTAGCGGAGAAGCAAAGAGTTGGGGGAATCAGTCCTTTTCAGAGGGTCACATGCTCCAGGGAATGCCCTTGAATCTGCAGGAGCTTTGGTGAGATCCTTATAGGGATCCTGGGGGAGGATCCTAAGGGAAGAAGAATTGGAAAGAATTCATTTCTGGCATTAATTTGCATTCCACTCAGCCAAGCAAGAGCAGGTCCACCTTCATTACTGGTTGGGACTTGATGAGAAAGGGAAGGGAATTTGGCACTTTTAATTAGGAACCACCTACAAGCTGGACCTGAAGGTGGCATTGATTCCAACAGCTTTCTGCCTAACTAGTTGAGGTGGAACAGACACAGAGTAATACTGACATCTAGTGGAAGTTTCTATGTGTTTTTCATTTTGTCGACAAAAAAAAAAAAAAAATTAAAACCAAGCTTAGGAGAAAGTAGCAAACAGTAAGGAACTTCATGACACAGAAAGATTTCTGGTTAAAAAAAAAGCCATTTTTATAATTATCAAGAATATAGGGCTGGGGAGATAGCTCGGTCGGTAGAGTGCTTGCCTTGCAAGCACAAGACCCTGGGTTCAATCCCCAGCACCACAAAAAAAAAAAAAAAAAAAAAAAAAAAAAAAAAAAGAATATAAGCAACAATAAATGTTGGCGAGGATGTAGGGAAAAAGGTTCACTCATAGATTGCTGGTGGGAATGCAGTATGGAGATTCCTCAGAAAGTTTGGAATGGAACCACCATTTGGCCCAATTACCCCACTCCTTGGTTTATACCCAAAGGACTTAAAATCAACATGTTACAGTGACATAGCCACATAAATGTTTATAGAGCTCAATTCACAATAGCTAAACTATGGAACCAACCTAGATGCCCTTCAACAGATGAATGGATAAAGAAAATGTGATATATATATATATATATCACATATATATATGCTGGAATATTACTCAGATTTAAAAAGAATAAAATGAAATTCTGGCATTTGCTGGTAAATGGATGGAATTAGAAAATATGCTAAGTGAAATAAGCCAAATCATAAAAACCAAAGGTTGAATGTTTTCTCTGATATGCGGATACTAATTCACAATAAGGGGGACGGATAGGGAAGAATAGTTACTTTATATTAGGTAGAGAGGAGTGAAGGGAGGGGAAGGGGCATGGGGGTAGGAAGTGGAGTGAATCAGACATTATTACCTCATGTACATGAATGAGCATGACCCATGTGATCCTACAATATGTATAATCAGAAAAATGAGAGATTATACTCCATTTATGTATGATCTATCAAAATGTATAAATATATTCTACTCTCATGTACAACTAATTAGAACAAATAAAAAATTTTTTTAAAAAAGACATTTTTAGGTTATCATTTATTAAGAGTTTACTGTGTACCAGGCACTATTCTGGGTATTCTATTTTATCTCATTTAATCTTTATAATTCTAAGAGGCACTATTTTCTTGATTTAGGCAGAAGGATCAAAAGTTCAAAAGCCAGTCTCAGAAACCTAGCAAGGCCCTTAGCAACTTAGCAAGATCCTGTCTAAAAAAAAAAAAAAAAAACATAAAAAGAAGGGCTGGGGATGTGGCTCAGTGGTTAAGTGCACCCCTGGGTTCAACCCTGGTACCAAAAAGAAAAGAAAAAAAAAGAAATAAGAAAACAGGTTCTAGGATTTTCAGGAACTTGTTGGTAAGCAGTGTGTTAGCATTCAAAGTCAGGTAAGTGTGGCTGCAAGGCCCATGCCGCTATTTATAACAACTGCAAATGTTGAAGAATCAAAACTTTTCCTTACCCAGTTCACTATGAACCATATAAACCATTCATTTATTCATAAACATTTCTTGAGGGTCTTCTAGGTTCAGGGTAGAATGATAGACACAGCAGGGAGAGTGCTTATGAATTTCATAGTTCTCTGCCCTCCAGAAGTTTATTAAAGATCACTGCATAACCATCCGTCATGCATCCAACAACTCTGTATTTAGTATCTGCCATATACCAGTCATATGGCTGGGTGAACAAGGCCTTCCTGGTGCTTAAAAAGCTTATCTCATGGGCAAGGCAGACAAATAAACAGGAAAATATAAAGTTGTGTTCCAGTGCTATCATGGGAGAGAAGTACAGGGTAAACTGAGGGCACAGACACTAGGTCCCTAAATTAGTTGTATGTGTACGAATTCTTATATGTACAAATTTCTTTCCTATAAATATTCTGGTCAAAATAAAAACACTGTTCTCAAATTAATTAAGCAACTACTTGGCCTAATTTCATATCATGGGAATAATTACTCCTAAGAAAAACCATCATTTATGGAACTATTCAAAGATTATTTACAAACATTTCAGATCTGGTTAAGTTCTAAAAAGCAAATGCCTGTTGACCACATGTATATTGAATATAAAAGGCAAAGTGGAGCTTGTAGCTACCTACCTACCTACAAGCTGCACCACCTAATGTTTTGGTCAGTGATGGACCACATACATGATGTCAGGCCCACAAGATTTTGATGGAACTGAAAACTTCCTATGCCCCAGTAGCTGCTGTCAGGTCAAAACACAACTATTGCTCATTTGTTTGTGGATGCTGGTCAGAAAGGGTCTAGTGCTACTATGCTGCCCATGAGAAGGATCTAGTTTACAGTTTAGTAGAGGAGACAGACAAAAATAAAAATGTGCACATCGATGTAGACATAATGATGAGATTTCAAATTCTTACCAGTTATTAAATCCGAAGGTATCCTGTCAGTTAAGAAATCAACCACGAGTATTCGACTTGTTGCAAAAATGACACCACCTCTTGTGTAAACCTCATAGCGATTGTTACTTGCGATTTCATTTGTTACTCGGCAAGGGAGGTGTTCAACTCCTTCTATCTTCAGCTGACTGATAAAATACTCCTAAATCAAATCAAACTCATTAGTAGGCTGTTTTACAAAGGTTTTTTTTTTTTTTTTTGTACTGGGGACTGAACCCATGGGTGCTTTACCAATGGGTTACATCCCCAGTCCTTTATTTGTTTGAGATCAGATCTTGCTAAGTTGCTTAGGGTCTTCCTAAATTGTTGAGGCTGGCCTCCAATTTGCCATCCTTCTGCCTTGATCTCTCAAGTCCTTGGGATTACAGTGGTGCCGTCACCACATCTCACATAGGACAGTTTTAAATAGATTGCTGGTATTTAAAATGAATTGCTGCCTTTTTCAGAGATAATGAACTTAACAGTGAATACACAAACTAGGCTATTACTTTATGCAGACCAATCAACCCATCTACATTGAACCAAGTTTTTTTTTTTTTAATTTTATTTTTGGGGTTACACTGTGGAATAACTGTACTTCAGTCATTATTAGCATTTTAATGGTAACAACAAAATAACGTTTAAACTCTGGATTAAGAGATTTCTGCTACCTAGAAATGCTTTCCATTAAAGCCAGGTTTGCAGCCAAGCATCCTCCAGAAGATAACAAAGGAATCCTTTTTCCTTAAGGTGTTTTAGGATATACGTTCCATCATAAATCATCCTAGAGGGACTTTAGAATGTCAACAGGTCCTTTGGCTCATTACCTCTTCAGTTTAATCTACAAACACTAGGGTACCTAGATGAAGCAAGTGGGGTCCCTCACCCGGAAGGAGTTTGTGGTTACTTTTCTCTGCTGACGTTTCCCTCTGGCCACATGCTCTATCTTGGGGATGGTAACTTGTCACACCAGGCTGTGTTCAGGTTCAACAGTCCCCAGCACATCTGTGTCCCCCTTTCATCTTCCTCAGTGCCAGCCCTTCTCCTTAACCCGTTAACCTTCCCAGGATCCTCAGCTTCCAGTTCCCTCCCCTGATACCAAGGCCTTCCCCTAGCCCTCCTGGGAATGTCCTACTCCCCGAGGCCCGCCTCTTCACTCCAGGGTTTGCCAGCCTCCGGGGTTTGCCAGCCTCAGCATCCCCTCTTACTTCTTTCCTTCACCCTCTGACACCCCCACCATGTCCATCAGCTTTCACCCAGAAACACCCTTAACATCTGGCTTTGGAAGCCCCCCCCTCCCCATTATCCAAGTCTCGATTCTGCGCCTCCCTTGCAGGGTCCTCCACCCCACCTCCCACCCCTATCCTCCTCCTGTCACTCCCCTGCTCGGGTCGGAGCACCTCCTCCTGCAGGTCCTCCCGCAGTGTCAAGGTTCCCACTCCTCGCCCTCCCTCGGTGCTCGGCACCTGCCTCTGCTCGGAGTCCCGCCATCCCTGTCGCAAGCCTACAACCGCGCCGGGGCCTGCAAGCACTCCGGGGCCCTCCGCGCCCTGGGGTCCCCTCACTGGCCGCCGCACCTCCTCTGCCGGCTGCGTGTTGAGCACCAGCACCAAGCAGGCCGGATGGCAGTGCAGCCGGAGGAAATGGTAGAGGAGCCGATCTGCGCCGAGTCCGCGGGCGCACACCACCAGCCCGTCAGTGTCCAGCAGTTCCAGCACCAGCTGCCTCTCATACTCCAACAGCGGCGCCATAGCCGTTCGTCTAGCCGGCAATCCCGGCTCCATGGGCGCCCTTCCCGGGCCGCGGCCGAATGTAGGCGGAAAGAGCCGAACCTAGACGAGCGCTGGCCGAACTTTGCCGAAGAGAACCGAGCCCGAGAGGGCGAGCGCTGACCGAACGCAGCCGAAGAGGAGGCGAGGAAAGCCGAGGCTGGGACGAGCGCGAACGAAGGTAGCTGAAGGGAGCCGAGTCCGGGTCGAGAGCAAGCCGAACGTAGCTGAAGAGGAACGGAGACCGAGACGAGAGTCGCCCGAAGGGAGCCGAGGGAAGCCGAAGGGAGCCGAAGGAAGCCGAAGGAAGCCGAAGGAGGCCGAGGGAAGCCGAACCTGAGAGGGCAAGTCCTGGCCAAACGGAGCCGGAGAGGTGCCGAGTGGAACCGAAGATGCTGAGGTGTTAGCGCTCCGGGAGTGTTGTCGCCTCCAGGTCTCAGGCTCCATTCCTGATGCTTCTTGGTACCCTAGACTTAGAACGCAAGCTACAAAAACCCCAGGAAAGGAGAGGGAAGGCTCAGGTATTTAATCTCCAAACACCGACAGTTAAAAAAGCGAATTGTCAGTATTTCAGGTGCGCCTGCATTTTTCCTCAGGATGAGGTTTGGTCTTTATTTTTGCAAGGCATCCGCCCTGTCCCTTAATTTTTAAAAAATAAACAGAATATTAGCCACTTTGCTTCTAAAGGCCTTGAATGCAATAAGCTATTTTAAAGTCGCAACCAGTCGTCTCCGCAGCAGCCCTGCCTCCGCTAGAGGGACCCCTTGCGTCGCACTTGTTCCACGCCAGAGAGGCCTGTCCATCCAGCTGGGGGGCTTGTTCCGTGCAGGAATCCCCATCCCTCCCCCGACCCCACTTTTATTGCCAAAAAATAGAAAATACAAGTAAGCAAAAGTAAAAGTGACTTAATATTCCATTACCCAGAAATAACCACTGTCACTTCATAAATCTGTTTTTAGCACTTTTCCCTCCAAAACCCCGTGCCAGCGCGCGCATGCACACTCACCCACCCTCTCATACACACACTCTGTAACACAATAAATGATCCTAATTTAAACCCCTAGTTTGTCACTGATGTTAGCAGACTTTTAAACATGATATTAATATCTTTCTACAAAGTCCTTTGATATGACTGTTGAGGTGTCTTTAATGTGGGTGTACCATACTTTTTAATCTAATCCTTTTATTAAACAACATTTAATAAAGTTTTTTCTGCCCCCCAGATTATAAATAATCTTTTGCTAAACATCTTTGTATATAAATTTACTATGTCCTTAGAAAACACTTCTAGAAGTGGGTAATTACTGGAACAAAGAGAACAAACATCTGTAAGTCTTTTCATTACATTCACATTGACACACTGGTCCCTAGAAAATCTGCACCAATTGACACTCACACTGGCAGATTGCAAAAAGGTCTCTCTACCTCCTGAGGCTCGGGGGCTCAGATTGCCTGTAGGCCTCAGGCTCCATCCTGATGCTTCTATTTTTTGTTTACATTTTTCATGGTGAAAACAGCGTATAATAATTCCTGATTCTGCTTAAGTGGAAAGACATATCTATAGACAGAACTGCATCATTTCCCGGCAACAGATGTTAATCTCTGCAGTTCCACAAGTGAGCATAATGGAGGCCCAGGAAGGTTATGTAATTCGGGCAAGTCCGCGGAGCCAATTAATGTGTTTCTTATATTTAGTTCAGGATTTGGTAATAGGGATTCAGCACATGTTTAGGAAATGATTTTTGGAGTGATAATGCTAAAGCGTAAGCCTGATTCCCCAGCTGTGGTAGGCAGATGTCTCCTGAAAGATGCCATCCTAATCCCGGGAACCTGTATGTTATTGTCCATGGCCAAGAGGGATATGATTAAGCTGAGGACCTTGAGATAGGAGATTATCCTGGGTTATCCGGGTGAGACCAATGTAATAACAAGGATTCTTTTAAGGGAAAGAGAGAGGGAGAAAGGTCAGCATCAGAGGAGATGTGACAGGGGAAAAAGATTGGAGTGATGTGGAAGGGTTCATGGGCCAAGGAATGCAGCCTTTAGGAGTTGAAAAAAGCAAAAAAAAAAGAATTCTCCCCGAGAGACCCCAGAAGGATCATCCCCACTGACCCATTTTGTGCTTCTTACCTCTAGAATTGGAAGCTAATGAATTTGTGTTGGTTAAGTCACTAAGTTTGAGGTAACATGTTATCTTGTTATAGCAAAGCAATCAGAAATGATTGCAGCATTCATTATTTGTACTGTACTGAACTTTAAATATGAAGTCCCTAGCTGATCAAAACAAAACAACAACAACAAAACCAGTGATAAGAATGTACCGTGAAGCAATCATTTTGGAGTGTGATTGGTCAAAAATATTTATATAAATTTAAAATTCCTGTATAGGTACATGCATAGGTGAAGTTATATTTACCCAGTGAATTTCACTGGGCACCCCACGTGTACCGTACTAATTTCTGTGAGTTTAACAGTAAACAAAGTAGGCAAAATCCCTGTAACCATGGGTTTACATTCTAGTGGGAAGCTTGTGCAGGAGGGTGTTCATTCATCATCATTGTGTGAACCATTGTTATTTCTTGGACATTCCTCCTAAATCTCCAGTCTTTGGTGATGAGTCAGTTTTTCATGCATCTCTGTTAAGTGAACTGTCATGCAGCTATTGAAAGTTGAATGTGGAAAAGACACTCAGTTCCTGTTATGTATTGAAAACAGCAGTTGTAAACCAATAACATATAGTACAATCCCATTTCGTCTAAAAACATCAGAAGAGCAAATTGAATTTTCATTTGGGCTGCATGGAAAACTCTGGAATGAGACAAAATCTCAACACCAGCAGTGGCCGTTGGGGAGTTGAACTGAATGGTTGGCACCAGCATCCGAATGTTGCAGTTCGGTTTATTCCCTTCTGTTCTGTTTGATTATCTTACCATGAACTTCTATTGCTTTTATAATCAAAGTGGAAGGAGAAACTTCCCAGCGATTGTTTAAATACTTCATCAATACTAAGATATACCTTGTGAGTTCTAGATTTCATATGTGTGGTAGGCAACAGTTAGTGTCAAATGTTGGTATCTGAGGAGGCAGACTTTTGTAAAACTTAACAGATCATGTCTACAAATTTAATTTTGTTCCTGGGTAAAAGTTTTCAACTGAAAGGGATGGAATTCCACCAACCCCCTACCAACATTGCTGTCTCAATAATTTCCCAAACCTTTTTTTTTTTTTTTTTGTATCTTAGACTGTTTTTCTTTTTTCCCTTAGAATCTTATGGTCACTGAAACCATCTCTTTTCTCTCCAGGCTGCTTTGCAAGTTTCAGCTTTGCCCATGAGGATGTGGGGCAGTCACTCACCCGTGATCTTTGGCACAGACTGGGAATGAGGTTAAGAATCGTTTTCCTCTTGACTGGGGTGAGAACTCAGCACCCCTCAGTTAACCTCAGCTCGAACGCCACCGTCCTCTCTCCAGCAACTTCATTCTGTGAGGTGAGTCTTTCTGTATATACACAATCATCCATAGGTATCCATAGGGGTTTGGTTCTGGGACCCCCTGCAGATGCTATAACATGCAGCCACTCACACTATACACAATGGTATGCTATTTGCATGTCACTCCCCCCACCCTGTACTCTTCGAGTAATTTCTAGATGCCATGACGCTAGTTGTTCTACTGGTGCTAATGACAGGGGAATTTGTCCGTGTTCATTACTGATGTAGTACTTGTGAGCATTTCCAGTCGTTGGTCGAATCTGTGGATGTGGAGCCCACAGACAGAGACAGCTGACTGTCTATGGGGGACCCCCATTAAATCTAGACACTGACTGGATGCTGAGAATTCAGGGATGGGCAACACCCCGAGGGCTCCCTTTTCCTGGAGTTCTCTCTCAAAAGGAGGCCACTGACCAAAGAGTCAGTATTTAATAATCAGGTGCTATGAGGGAAAAGTTCAGGGGTCCTAAGAATATATGATAAGGGAACTTCTTCTAGTTTGACTGTCCAGAAAGGCTTTCCTGAGGAGTTGACATCTGAGCACAACTCTGGAGCCTGGTTAACTAGGGGGCAAAGGGGAGAAACTTGTTCTGGACAGAAGGAGCTGCAAATGGAAATTCCCCAGGAGCCCATAAGGGGCATGTGATCCCTGGGCTGAATGCCTCTCCCAGGGCTGGTCACCATGGAGCTCCTTAGAGTTTGCTGTGGTGTTTAAAGGCCCAGCTGGGGCGTGGGGTGGAATTGGCAGGCACTGGGTACTGAGACTGGGAAATGACTTTATTCCTTTGGGAAATAAATCTTTATTGGACCGCTTTGTGCCTGGCACAAACAGGTAATAGTCACGGCTGGTGTACTTTCTAGGTCTGTGAAGTGCACACTGTACATCAGGCACTAGGCTAAGCAGTTTCCTCGTTTTATTCTGTGACCCTCTGAGGCAGGTGCTACTATTCTCTTTGTTTTTTGAGTGAGGAGTCTAAGATTCAGATGTTAAGCTTGTCCAAGGCCACTCAGCTAAGCCTGGGACATGGAGCCCAAGTTATCTGCCTTCTAAATCTGTTAATCACTCACCCCCTTCTGCTCCTTCAGATGTCTGAAGGCCTTAAATGCCACCCTGAGTCATTTAAACTTGAACGTGTAACTTAGATGGTTCCCATTATTTCTGTGTTTAAGCATGCCTTTAGCATAAAGGCAAAATGCTTTTGGATCACTGCCTCATAACAGGAGTAGGATTTTTTGTCCATGATTGAGATAATACTTGTTAAAAAGTTCCTATCAATTCAGCAACACTTGCACATATATTGTGTCTTATCAATGCAACAATTTCTACAAACACTAAAAAAATTTCATGCCTGCAAGTGTGTTGACTCAGGAGGCCGAGGTAGGAGGATAGTAAGTTTGAGGCCAGCCCCTGCAACTCAGTGAGACTTTGTTTCAAAATAAAAAGTGGTAAAATGCCCTTGGGTTCAATCTCCTGCATCAAAAACATTTTTTTTTCAGTATGTGTATTTAAAAGGCCTGTTAGTGATTCCATTTTCTGACAATGCTTGGTACACGTGTGTCTGGAGAAGCAGTGTATGTTATTTGGCATTCTCCAGAGAAATAGAATCCATAAGATGTAGATATCCGTAGGGAGATTTATTATAAGGAATTGACTTGCATGGTTATGGAGGCTGACAAGACCCAAGTTGGTGGACTGGAGTCTCAGGAGAGTAGATGGTGTTCTTCTTCTTCAGAGCCAGTGGACTCAAGGCCCAGGAGGAACTAATGTTTCAGTCTAAGTTGGAAGGCAGGGAAAAGCATGAGTTGGGGAGGTCAATCTGTTTTAAGTCAGTCCATTGATTTCAATGTTAAGCTCATCCAAAAACATCCCCACAGAAACACCCAGAATAATGCTTGACCAAACACACAGGCACACATGGCCTAGTCAAGTTGACCCATAACATGAACCATCATAAACTGCAAAACCTCTGGAGCTCTGCCTAGGACTTGAGATCTACAGGGGCCCCAACCCACTGGTGGTTTTATTCACACCGATTCTCTGAAAATAGAGGCCCCGGGGGTGACTATCAGTTATGTTAATTCTCTGAAGATGTTGTCACCTGAATTCTGATGCTGTATGAGGTTCACTGAAGGAAGATTTCCTATTTGGTTAACTAATTATTACTCATAGAGGCAGAGGGAATTTAATCATTGAGTGAATCTTTTCCTTTGGAAATAAGGACTTTTGATGACTCTGCAATTAAATTAAAAACATTTTTACTGTTTGACAAGCCATTCATCATTAATGGAAAAGGGGGAAAAAACTAAGAATGAAGCTGAATGTGAAAACTAATTACCTGCTCCTCTTTGGACCAAGTAGTCTTTTCTGAAAATGATAGTGGTTCATATGGATCGGGCAGTTAACCTTTTGTAGGGTTTTATGTGAAGCCATGAGGAAGCTTTGTCATGGAGAAAATAGTACCCACGTAAGGCAAGCTTTGCAAAGTACTTTTTTTAAAAAAAATTTTTGGTAACATGATGTACTATGTTGTCCTTCTTAGCATACATTCTGAGGGGCAGGACCAGTTATACAGTTTGTGGGGCACAGTGCAATATGAAAATGTGGGGCACCTTGTTAGAAAATCATTGACATTTTCATGATGGAAATGGCAGAGCAATCAGCCAGACAAGGGCCTTCTGAGCATGGGGCACAATCTGACCGCACAGGTCACGGGCATGGAAGCCAGACCTGGGAAAGAGCTTTGACCTCGAGGAGACAGTGTTCTCAGAGTTGTCTTTTTTTCAGTAGAAAATTGATGCTGTTGCAACACATTTGCCTAATTTGGAGTTTGGGCCTCTTGTGTTGGGATGATGAATAGTGCCCATTCCCCGGGCAAGTCTTTCATAAAGAGACTTTGATTTAGACTTCAGATGCTTTTCCAAATGTGATTCTCCCTACAGTCTCATAGAAGCACAGTTTTGGTAGAAGAAGACATTAAATCGCATCTGATTATTGAGTCATATTGCTTACAGGGATCTTCAGGTTAATGTTAAAAGTAAATAAATCATGCAATTTTATTTTAGGGCTTTGATATTGGGAAGGAACATGTGAAACAGAATCAAGTCTGTAAATTATAAGTAACACATAGTTAGTATTCCAAGGACACATGTAATAATACTATGGCGAGCAAAAAATTCCAAGTGACAATGTTTTGCAGCAAAACTCCCAAGACTTTTTAAACAAAACCAACTGATTGTGATAAATGAAAAAGGCAAGGTACAGAATAGTGTTATAATTTGTTGCCTTTTGTCAATAAGATATATTATTTATATATTTTGTATATAATGCTTATATAAGAAATATTTTATTAATTTATGTTGCATATACATAAAACCTGGCAGGGCATATAACAACTAACAATGCCCATTTTCTGTTGGAGTAAATTGGGTAGATGAGAATGAAGATAAGAGGGAGAGTTTTTTCACTGTTTATCTTTTAATTAATTTTGTTTTTGAACTATATAACTCAAAATACATCAAATTTATTGACATTAAAAATGGAATTCAAAATATTAAAATTAGGTATATCATACTAAATTGTGGGTTAAAAGCATGCATTTGGATAAAGCAAATGTGGTATATATACACAGTGGAATTTTATTCGGCCATAAAGAAAAATGAAGTGGCATTTGCAGGAAAATGGATGGAACTGGAGACCATCATAAAAAATCAAAGGGAGACCAATAGAAGAAAGGAACCAAGCGAGGGGAGGTGCTGGGGAGTAATGTTGGCTAAATAATATTATTATATTGTGTGCATATATGGATATGTAGGAACAAATCCCATCATTATGTACAACTATAATGTACCAATAAAAATGTGAAAAAAAGAGAAATTTTGTTAAATAAATAAATGGTTCTAAGTTATAGCTCATTTGAAAAAAATTCTGTTTTGCCATTTCTTCATGGCCTGGTCCTTTCTTGATCTCTGAAATTCTTGATTTGGAGTTTTGTCCTATATTTTTCTAAGAAATACCACTGGGTGAAGGTTTCTCAATTTAATAAACAGGTTTAGGAAATTTAAGTTAGCTCATCTCAAAGGTGAGCAATAGATGTAATCATCGCCCATTTTTACCTATACAGAAGTACATGATAAACAGCATTGACATTTACAGTGAGAGTGATGTTTAGAAGCTAAGCAGGTAGTTGAAAGAAGGAAATGGGCTGGTAGTTTGGGTATCATTTCAGTGGGAGAGACAAGGTTGTAGAATAGCTTATTCATGAGAATTGCCCTTTAAGACAAATAAATCACAAGGCTGGCTCATAGTTTTTATCCAATCTTGAAAAAAAGAAAATAAATGGCATTCATTTTCATTTTCACTTCTGTGCTACTTCCAGACAAATTCTTGCAGTTTAACCATAAATTCTTCCCAGAGAACACAATGATCAGTCATTGTAGTGGATGCTGTGGTCTGCCCCTCAGAACCCCCTGCCACTCAAGTCAAAATAGGCATTCAGCCCCCATCCTCTTGAAACGCAATCTCCTCTGAGTCTCCGATACTTGTTCTCTGATGAAAAAAGCCACTTTACCCAAGAACACTTCTTCCTGGGCTAGCCAGATACAATTTGAATAGACACGGGGGATAGCTGGCAGGACCCCACAAGGATTTCCTGAGGGGTACAAATTAGCATAGCAGGCAAACAGCAGCCTGCGTTCCTCTCCAGCCAGAATAGTAATTAAAAACAACATTTTGAGATGGCAGTCTCCATTTGATTCACAAGACTGGCCCCTACAAAAGCTGGATGAACCCTGGTAGGTGAGAGTGGATGTTGCAAACCTGACAAAATAGTAGCCCCATTGCAGTGTGTGGTATTTTTGAGACCTAGTTAGAAATTCATGAACACCAGTGTTATGGGATCCAGTTATTGACGTGTAGTGAGACCACCAGAGCCTAAAGTAGGAAAAAAGTTTATTTTGGGGAGAGAGAAAGAAAAAACAGGCTGACGCGACAGGACCACCACTCCAAGTGGGGCAGTGGTGGCGAGTGACTTCAGCAGGCTGGTTTTTAAAGTGAAAACCATAAAAACATCCTGGCAGGCTGACAGTAGGGGCCTTTCCCCTTTTTTTCCCCAAGGAGTGCAAGCAGCCAGCTCTAGCTTATCTATTCAGGCTGCACCTGACCGGTTAGCAGAGCAAGCTAGGCAGGGGGAGCCAGACTACCTATATCTGAAATCGGCAGCTTCTGGGGCCTCCGAAGGGATGGGTTGCTTCACAGAATTGGTCACAATGTCCTTAACTCATGGCCACATTATTTTATCTTGGGGACTGTCCTTGTATTTACCACAGTCAGCACAACTCAATGATTTTATTTGTACCCCTTTTGGTTGGTCAATCTTAACTAGATATATTTGTTTTATATCAGAGGGTCTCTACCTTTTCCTCTTTATAAGGAGGTCTCTACTCTTTCACCCCAGTCTTATCAAAAGAGGCTGTCTATATCCTTGGACCTGGGTGGACCTTTCTGACTACTTCAATGAGCAAAGTGTGGCAGATGCGATGCTGTGTGGCTTCCAAGGTTGATTCACAAAGGGCCATGCTGGTTTCCCTGGGGACACTCACTCTGAGATACTGTAGCTGCCATGTAATGTGTCTGGCTACCCTGAGATCACTTTGAAGAGAGACCAGTTAAAGGAGAGAGAAAGAAAAGAAGAGAGGGCTGGATGGGCTGGATGGGGGAGGGGGAGAGAGAAAGAGGAGAGACTGAGACATGCGCAAGGGACCATAGATGTTTTCCTCTCTAGTTGATTGTGTCTTCTCAGCCCTGCAACCAGACATGTGAGTGAAAAAAACCTATGTGATTGTCCCCGTCCCAGCTACTGTCTCACTGTAACCACACCAGAGACCTGAAAGAGACTTGCTTAGCTGAGCCCAGTTGACCTCCAGAATTGGAGCAAAGTGATTGCTATTATTATTGTTTTAAGTCACTGTTTTGTTTGTTACCAACCAGCATTGGAATATAGTTGCTTGCCGAATTTTGTACCTTTTGCTAGAACAGATCCTTAGAAACATGGCACCTGGCCACTGATCTAGCAAAATGTGTTGAGTTTTACCTCTGTTGGAGAGGAGGGTCAGAAACAGTTTCCATTTACTTGGATGGGCAAGAATCAAGTCCCAGGCATAGCTTAACTTCTCTGCCCTCTGCTAAAACATAGACCCAAAGGTCCTGGATCATCTGGACATCCTGTTGGTCTACTATACTGGCAACGTCATTGACATTCTAGATCAGCAGCATATTTCACACTTTGGAATGCTACTTGAACCTATATACGAATGTCTTGAAAGGTTACCAACTTTGAGAGGGTACCAGGCAAGAATGAGCTCTATTAAGAGATCCAGGTTTTTTTTGTTGTTGTTGTTCTGATTAGTTTGACATAACAGCAGAATGCATTGTACACAAATGGAGCACAACTTCTCATTCCTCTGGCTGTACATGGTGCAGAGTCACATGGGTTATGCATGTATATAGGGTAATAATGTCTGTCTCATTCTACCATCCTTCCCACCCTCACACCCCTCACCTCCCCTCACTCCCCTCTGCCCAATCCAAACTTCCTCCATTCTTCCCTAGCACCCCCTCCACCCATTATGGATCAGCATCTGCTTATCAGAGAAAATATTCAGCCTTTGGTGTTTTGGGATTGGCTTATTTTGCTTAGCATGATATTCTCTAGCTCCATCCATTTACCTGCAAATGCCATCATTTCATTCTTCTTTAAAACTGAATAATATTCCATTTTGTATATATACCACATTTTCTTTATTTATTCATCTTTTGAAATGCTTCTAAGTTGGTTCCATAGTTTTGCTATTGTAAATTGAGCTGCTATAAACATTGATGTGACTGTATCACTGTAGTGTTCAGATTTTAAGTCCTTTGGGTATAAACTGAGGAGTGGGATAGCTGGGTCCAATGGTAGTCCCCTTCCAAGTATATACAAATGTCTTGAAAGGGTACCATCTTTGAGAGGGTACCAGGCAAGAATGAGCTCTATAGGAGATCCAGTTTATGGCCCAGATGATCCTGCTTCTTGGGCTATATGATCCATGCAGATGCTATGTAGTAAAGATATCTGTGATGCTGATGAGTACCATATGAATTTATGGCAAATTCATTTGGGAGATCCACAATGTAGACTGTATGGTTTTAGAGCACAGCCATGTTACCTGCATTGGAGAATTACACCCATTTTGAAAAGTAACTCCTGATGTACTACTCTGGCTTGGTACCAAAAGAGTACCTGACCCAGGATACCAAGTGACCATGTGGCCAGAATTGCCTATCATAAGCTCGCTTCTGCCAGGTCACCAAATCATAAGGACAGGAAACTGGTGCCTTGATAGAGTAATAGTAATCACCTGTGGAAGGTGCAGCTGGGCACAGCTTGGAGGAGATAACCTGTGGGATACCATCTTTCAGGATGCAGTCTACCCCTACATGAATCACCAGGGAATGGTGGCATCTCCCCAGTAGGCAGAACAGGTCTGGGAACCAAGGGGTGGTTCCAATGGCCCACATGGAGAATTTGTGCTTCCTGTCCCCACAAATTTGGATCTATAGGATTAGAGCTCCTGATTCTCACAGAGGGAAATCTCACACCAGAAGGTACAACAAAAGTCATTATACCTGACGCTGTGGCTCTTCTCTGGTCACTTCAGCCTCCTGGTGCCAAGAGCAAAGAGTGAGCAATGAGAGGTGTCACCATTCTGACAGGTGCAACTGCCCCTAATCTTTAGGAGCACAGTGGGCTGCTGTTCTGCAGTGATGGCAGGGGAGAATGCAATCGACACGCAAGTGATTTGATTGGGTATCTTTTGATGTTTGTTGGCCCACTCTGGATGGCAAAAGGACAAGTGTGAGTAGCCATACCTGAGGAGCACAAATGACCAAGTGCTCAGATCCCTGGGAATGAGTCTGGGTAGTTCTGTCTTGTCAAGCAGAAGTGCTCGCTGTGTGTGTGGGGAATCTAGAATGGATTCTAGAATTACTCAGCTTCAGAGCTCCTCCTGGGGTCTGCAGAGGCTGTGGTTGTGGCTGCAATACAGTTCATCTTCTTTGGACCGATTCTACATCTTTTCCTTCCTCCTAGATGTTGAGAACTCCCTGATGAATTCTCTGCATGCCAGTCTCTTTTGGATTCGGTTTTGGGGAGAATCTGACTTGTGACAGTCATGCAGTGCATTTATCAATTATTAAGTACATTTTAACATCGTTATACACATGCATAGTTTTCAAAAGTTGGAAAGCATAGAACAGTAAAAGGAAGAAAATAAACATTAGCCATAATCATTGTTTTGTGGGTAGTTATTTTATTTAAATGATGCCACACATATTCTATCACATTTTCACCTAGATTTTATAATTTGGGGATCAGTGGAGACAGTGCTTTGTGGCTAGCAATTGAAATTGATCCTGACTTATTAAAAAGCAAAGAAATGTATGGAAAGCTATTGCACAATTCACATGATTTCCAGGAAGACTGGAGAATCAGGTTATTAGAAAGGGCAGGAACTAAGAGAGTTAGGGACCAAGATCATAAGTAGATGTATTGCCCTCTCCAACTCCAGAAAGAGTGGCCCACTGGATGGTGGATGTGTTCTCCTCCGTCTCTGCCTCTTGGCATCTCTTGTTTCAGATTCAACACCCAGAATCCAAGTGTTGGGGCAGGTCCCCACTGGCTGAAGTTAGGCTCCCTCACTGAGGCTTCCAGTGGGCTGCCATGCTTTATGTTATGTATTCAGTTTGCAGCCAAGGCCATGAGTCGGCTGTGTTATGGTTAGTGTGTAGTCAAGGTCAGAAACACTCCAACTCAGCATACACAAGGTCATAAACATTTGCTGTCAGCCTGTGCCCAGTGACAGCCCGTTGGCAGTGCGCCTGCTTTGTTTGGACTGTATGTAAAAAGGGGGCTGCATGGAATTGGCTGGGGGCAACGCTGAGCACTTTTGGATAAAGCATGTCAACTATCCTGACTGTGTCTTGCATCTTCTTCCACCCTAACCTTGCTTCCTGGGTCTGAGCCTCCCCCCAACACCCATAACAGGAGGTGTCTGAGTAACCCCACTGCTCGGGAGCAGGAGGGCCCTTTATGCTTCACGGGAGTCTCTCTCCTTGGGTTCCACCTTGTCTCTGACTTGCCATCCTGTGTGTCCTGATCGTTCTTGGCTTTCTATTAATATTAAAGAAAGGGCAAAGGGTACATTGGATTCTTTTCTACTATTTCTAATAAGTATAGATGAATCTGCAATTACATAAAAGTAAAAATTTAATAAAAATTCAACCTCAATAAATTTAAGGTTAAAAAAAAAAAAGAAGAACGGAACAGCCAAGGTTGGGGTGGCTTGGCTGCGTGGCGGAGCCCGTGCACAGCTTGGCTTCCTTGAGGGGTTCTGGAATTCATCATCACTAGGTCTTTCCTAGTTGTTCCTCCAAAGAAACAAACCAGTGGTGGAAGAAAAATTCACCAGCATCCTCCTTGGGGATGTTTAAGTGTGGCTTCCAGATCTCCGAAACTTGGCTGGCTTGTTCCTGCAGAACAAAGTTTAACAAGGGTCCTACCTTCCTGTGCCTTTGGGCATATCTGCTCATTTCCATTTAATATGCTTCTTCACACACTGTATTTCTCTTTTTCAAGGAATTTTTTAAAAATTGGGAATGCATGTCGAATCTTATTAAATATTTCCAGCATTTATTGCTCTGATCCCACAAATCTTCTCTTTGATCTATTATAGAAATGGGCTGAATTTTAAATTTCCTAATATTAGTCCATTTTTGATTTTCATGGGCATTTTATTCAATTGGGTAATGCCACTTTTTGAAGGCCCATAGCAGTGTATGTGTGAGTTGCAACCAAAGTAGCCAAAGAGGAGCTTCCTTTCAAGGAGCCCAATGTATTGGAGAAGCACAGATTCTGGAACCAGAGAGGCATGTCATTGAGTTCTTCCTGTGCATTTTATTAATGGTGTGGCCACAGGCAAGTCTCTTGAGTCTTGAACTTTTTGCCTATAAAATGGGAGAATAGTAATGGATGGTACCTCATAGGAATGTCTCAAGAATCAACTAAATTTCCCTGATGCAGAGTTGGAAATCAGTAAGTATCAGGAAAAGGATATTTTGAATTAAGTAGACTCTTTCAAAAGTAGAACAATTTGGTAGCACAGATTTTAAAACACAACACACAGATAATTTTGTTAGTTTGAGTTGTAGCTTCAAAGGACTATATTTCATATTAAATTGCCAGCACCCTGAGAAAACACATGTTCCTCCTCTGGTTTTTTCTATTACCACCCACTTTATTCCTCATACTAGGTTGTATATTCAAATATATTATTAAAGTAGAACAAAAATATATTTGGATGAAACTTTTCCTCATTTTTTTTCTCCACCATAATTACTCTGGTTCCAAAGAAAGGAGATTGAATGAAATAAATGGAAACTGAATATTAATTTTTTGGGGAATTTATTTTGAGTTGACAATAAATCCAAGGGAATGAACTGAAAAATACATAAATAGGGTTTCAATTAGGCTTAAATATAGACAGATTTTTAGTGTGTATACACATGCACAGGGCATTTTTTATGTTTTGCAATGTATAGCATAGACTATATGTGAATATGGCTACAAAATCTTAACCTTGTTTGTATGCATATAATAATTAGTGTGCTTTGTTATCTTGTTCTAGTTGGCTTGCATAAATTCAGATTTCCACTTTGATGGAATCAGCAAGAAATCCTGAAGACTTTTTCATCTTTTTTGCATCTTGCACCCAGATACAACTCCACAAATATAGGGGGTGTAAGAAATTGCTTATTTGTTTGGAGGAAAGAAATGAATTTCTTTCCCATACTATCAGTGTGAGTTTCTAATCTCATTAGACAAATAATTTAAGACTCCTAAATGATTCAAGACTAGCAAATAACATCTTAATTATCTTGCATCATTCTAGTAAAAACAAAATCATCCCTCTGGGTTATGGTTTGTCTCCATAGGAATAATGACTGATGGGGATCTAGGGAACAGCTGTTTATTCAAGAATCAAATTCTTCAAAAAGGAACACATGACTCAAATCAATGCATTGACTGGTCTCTGGAGAGGTGACTTGTTGGTCACCAGGAGGAAAGGGTCAGGTGTTAGGTATAGAGTGGAGAGACCAGGAGGTGAACTAGTTTGTGCTCTGATGGAGCAAGACTGGATGGCTTAATCCTCTGGGTGAGTTTCCTTGTAGGGTGAGGACAGGGGAGAGGTGGGGAAGGAAGAGCTGCCTCAGGTTGAATGAGGAGGGAGTGAATCCTACTGTGCTCACACGCTGAGTTTGGAAGACACTGCTGGGTCTCCAGATGCAATGACTTCAGCATCACCGCTCTTGACCACAGAGGAGCAAGTGCAGGAGAAAAACCAACCACAGATGCAAGGGTCCCAGACCTCAGAGCAGGACGAAACCCAGCACCCAGAGCGGCTATCACCTGTGAGCCGGGCGTGTGTTCACGGTACTTCTAAATCAGGCTTTAACAAGCTTTTTGGGGACATTTCCCTTGTAAACATTACATTTGTTCTTTTAAAAGGGAAAGAGGTAGGGATTGGAAAGAATCGTGTGGAGTGAAAATTCATGATTGACAAACTAGCACCTGTAATGGGCACAATTGCTATCTATTTTATAGGTTGTTTAATACAGAGAACAGAATCAAATGAAGTGGGAGACATGATAAATTCCTCACAGCACAGAGGAAGAGGACAAAGACATGATTGCTGACTTCAGAAAAGACAAAAGAGAACAGAGGGAGAGTAGCAATTTCTCAGGAAAGAAGTAGAAAGAAGTGGCGTAGTGAGAAGGGATAATTCAGAGGAGTAAGAGAAGATACAGATTTGGCTGAAGGAGGATTTAGATGTCAGATTTGTGGTTTGCCAAGAATAGAAAGAGATTAGATTACTGGAAAGAGAGTTAACAAATAGTTAACACACACAACAAGTCCAGGATTTGATGCTTGGTGTCTCAGAAATGCCATCTCAAAGGGCTTGCAGGACCATGACACTGTTACTGTGTGGCAGGAAGTGACTGTAGAGTGATCTCAGTGGAAAAAACGTGAAAAGATTTCATCCTCAAATCAATGAAATAAGCTATTCAGATGAAGTGCTTGACTTTAAGAAAAATAAGAACTTTTCTTGGGATAAAAGACTATTTCATGAAGGAAAAATGAGATTTAAAAAAAGATTTATCTGAAACATGAAATGAAATGATCGAAACCAATGAAACAATTACACAGCAAGTGGAGAGGAAAATACTGCATTGGTATTTTGATGCCCAACTCTTCTGCTGCTCGTGTGGAACTCAACAGAAAGGCTTTCTCAGGATATGCACCTTTAACATACTCTTCCTGAAAGTAATTACTGACCATCACATTCCAGACAGCTGAGAAGTGAATCAAATTAAAAAATTAAGAATATAGAATGCATGCTATGAAATAATTAGTCATAAATCATTAAGTGAGTACTACATTAAATTTAAATAGTTACTACTAGACTACCTATAAAACCATGAAAATATTTACAAAATCTTCAAAGAGAAGCATATAATATACATTTCTCTTTCTCTTCAGAGAAAGAGCCAAAATGATGTATATATACTGTATCATAGAAAGAGATTTACTTTGAGGATCTGGCTCATGTGATTATGGAGAATGGCAAGTCTAAATTCATGTGTGGGATAGCAGATTCAAGACCCAGGAGAGTTGATGGTGCAGGTGAAGTCCAAAGGTGGTCTACTAGAGAATTCCTTCTTACTTGCATGAGTCTGATTTTACCTTATATCCAGGTCTTAAACTGATTGGATGAGGCCCACCCACATTATGCAGGACAATCTACTCTATTCTACTGATTAAAATGTTAATTTTATCCAAAAAACACCCTTGCAGAAACACCTGAAATGATGTTTGATCTGGACATCCATTGGGTAGTCAAGTTGACACATAAAATTAACTATCACAATAAATTAGAGTATTTTAATCATCTGTACTTGGATCTAAAAGGTTAGATTATATCCACAAACCTGGAAATAGTTGAGGAGAGGAGAGAAAGAAAGAAGTACATAGAGTGATGTGTTAGTAAACCAGCTCTCCAAAACAAAAACATACAACTTCCAGTGCTCGTCAGCTTTCCATTACTATAACAAATACCTGACATAATGAAATTACAAAGAGAAGGTTTATTCTGGCTCATGGTTTCAGAGGTTTTATTCCATGATTGGCTGGCTCCATTTCTTTGACCCTGTGGTAGTATGGACAATATACTATGGTGGATGCACATGACAGAGCAAAACCACTCCCCTAACGGCCAGGAAGTGAGAGAGAGGAAAAGGAAGGGGCAGGGGTCCCACTGTCCTCAATAACATGAAGACCTCCCACTAGGCCCCACCTCTTAAAGGTTCCACAGCTCCCAATGGCAACCTGTAACACTTGGACCTTTGGGGACCAAAGGGATGTTAGTGCCCCCACCTAAGCAAAACCAGAACAAAAGCCCTTTCCCAATTTGTACTCTTTGCTGATTTTTGTGGTATAAATTCTTATGGAATGACTGATTTCAAGCTGCCAACATGGGGTTACCAAATGAAGAGTTGAGAAGAGGCATGTAGTCTGCTCCAGGACGAGATGCCTCCAGCGCATGCTGTTCATGTGTAGGTACACACTTGTTAAATTCTCACTTCACCTCTCATTGTGCTTTGTTTTTTTGTTTTCCTTGGCCCAATATATCTTCCTTAATTATTTTATTTTATCTTTTGGTACTGTGGATAGAATGTAGGGGTGCTTAACCATTGAGCCACATCCCCTGTCCTTTTATTTTACTTTTTATTTTGAGACAGGGTCTTGCTAAGTTGCTGAGGCTGGTCTTGAACTTGCGATCTTCCTACCCCAACCTTCCTACCCCTACCTCCTGGGGTAGGTAGGTACCCCAGCCTCCCCTCTCTGGGATTATAGGCATGCACCACCATGCCCAGCTTATTATCTTATTTTAATCTTTTCTTTCGGTAGATATAAGTTAAGCAATATGTAGTTTTATTTTTTAAAAACCTTCTTTGAAATTTATTGTTATTTGACAGAGAAATTTAATCTGTTTACATTTATTGTCACAATAAACATGCTCCATCTTTTATCTGATATCTCACTTTGTGATTACAGCTAATTGACAGGGCAATGGCATTTTTATGTTTTTTCTCACAGCAAACATGCTTTATTTTACAACTAATATTTTATGATCAAAATTTGATTTTCATTGCTTTTTTTTCCTCCTCTGCATTCTTGAGGATTTTTCAAGTTTATCTCCTTCATCACTAACAGTTTTCTATAGAGTCCTTCCTGCTTTGAAGTACCTCCAATGTGCATGTTAATTCTTTTATTAGAATTTAGATTTCCTTGACTTATTTTCTTATTTAATTAGGCTCTTCTACATTTATGTCTTCTTTTCCAGTGGCTCTCCACTCTTATTTCATAGAGGCTTCTTGATTTTATCTACATCTGTGTCTATCTAGATATAAATGAACATATAGATATTATGTGATTACCAAGTATTTATATCTCTATGTGTAGATAAATAAACCAAGTATCTATGTCTGTATGTATAGATAAATATAGATCTACATATAATAGATATAAACAGACGTAAATATATAGATATATCCTTGTGATTTACAGACAAGAATTTTAAAAAACTTGTTCATTTCTTTTAGAAAATCACTTCTAACTTAAGATTTTTCTCTGAGGTTTAGGGTAATGTTCTCTTTCCTTGTGTTTTAGTGCCTTTCTATACACATTGAATGAAAATCATGATTTTAAGGAAGCGAATCCTTGCATCATTTAGTTATCTATTTCACAAATATATTACTTGCAAATAATAAGATGTGTGATTTTTATGACAATGGCTTTTTGATCCTGAATTACAGAGTGCAAAGAGTACATTCTGAGTTTTGAAGTCCTAGAAAAAGCAGTTTTAAAATAACTTGTTATCTATAGGATTTATTTTAATCTACTGAGAAGAAAGTCCAGGTGTAAGGGCAATTATTGGAAATTCAGGTAGATGAAAAATATTTGGTATAAAAATGCCTGAGTGGATAAATAAATAAATAAAAAAAAAAAAAAAGAAAAGCATAACAATGAAAGAAATAAGAAATAGAATCACTACTCTTTAAAAAGTTGGTTCAGGAAAGAATTAAACAGCTCTCTCATTGAAGTAATTAATCAAAACACAAATTAACATACTTTAAAAATGAAAGATGGATGAAAAGAAATTGTACTTAAAATCACTTTTAACTTTCCTACATGTTTAAAAGACTTTTAAACTTGATTAACATAAAAGTATAGGTTTGCATATATATTTACATATATATCTATATATATAATAAATTTGCTGTTATTTTGTTGCATTAATTAAAAAAAAAAATGCCTGAGTGGGGTAGTAATCAATTAGAACATTAAATTTTATTTGAGGTTTTCCCAATATCCCACTTAGAGTTTGATATTTTAATAGTAATTCATAACATTTAGGATCTCAACAACATAAAGCAATTTGGAAATTTACAAATTTGTTCAGCAAAGAACTGTGAAGAAAAGCAATGCTTATTCATAATTGACCTGCCTCTTCCTGCCTTTCTCAGGAACAGTGAATTCAAAGTGTACCGGCACCAGAAATTTATGAATATACAAACATCTTTGCTCATGCATCCGACTTAGCAAGCCTCTTGTGAAAGTGGAACAGTTTCATATAAGATATCTGCAGCTTTCCAAATGTTGTTTATGTCTAAGTGTTCCTATAGAGAAATATGGGCGATGCGTATTTTTACAGACTCAGAAGGCGCACATATCCCGGATGCTGGGAGTGTGAAACACCTGCTGGTGTAGAAAGAGATGCTCTATTTTGACTTCAGACCAGCTATCAATATCGACAAGAACACCTGCGCTGAGAATTAGTCAGTTGCTGCCCTCAGGCTCCCTGCTGAGCGATTTTCTGTGGTGGTAGCGCTCTCCCGCTGGGGTGTGGGAGGGATGGACCCTTTTGACACATCTGGAGGAATTCTGCCAATATGCACCAGGAGAAGGTGACCCAGAAGTCTGTCTTCACTCTGTGCTTTGGGATAGCTCAGCACCTACAGGGGCTATTGCTCTGGAGGACAGCACAGCATTTAGTCACGTGGACCTGGGCTGAGGCCCAGTGCCGCTTTAGCTAGCTGTGTGGCCTTGGTAAGTCACAGAGCCCATGATGTATTAAGCAATTTGCCTTCCGTCAGACCCTGAAATGAGGGCTCTGTGCCTATCAGCTAGGGTTCAATCAGAGAAGAGGATCCACAAGGTGTAATATAAAATAATAAGCTACTGTAGGCTTATGACCATACATAATCATAGGAGAGGGTTGGAATGTAAACATGAAAATGTAACATATATACATCCCAATTTCACATATATATAGTTCCTATATATATATATATATCATATAGAATGTAATATATGCAAATAACATGTGTGTATGTGTGTGTGTGTGTGTGTTTGTGTGTGTGTGTACATACTTGAGTTCCTTGTATATTTTGGGTGTTAACCTCTTGCCAGATGTATAGTTTTCAAATATTTCCTCCCATTCTGTAGGTCGTCTCTTCACTCTGTTAATTGCTTCTTTTGCTCTGTAGAAGGTTTTGTAGTTTGATATCACCCTTTTTGTCTGTTTTCACTTTCGTTGCCTATGCTTTTGAGGTCTTATCCAAACAATTCTTGCCAAGATCAATGTCACGAAGTATTTCCCCTGTTTTCTTTTTAGGATTTAAAATTTAACTACCACACTTTCACTTGTATAGCTCTTGTCAGTTTATATCATATTTTTACATAGTCTCTCATTTGAAGCTCAGAACATCTAAGACATAGGTAGGCAAGCATCTTTGCTTCCATTATGAAGGAGAGGAATAGTGGCGGTCTGGGGAGTACAGGCCCTGAGCTCAGGCAGACCTGGTGTGCCTTCGCCTCAGGTTAACAGCCAACAGGTCCCCTCTCTGAGCCGGTTGCCCTCTAAAAGTTGAGATGGTAACCCTTATCTCTTTTGGTCATCATGGATTTTGATTGACATAATCCACCGAGCCCTTACAGTTCCTGACAGACAGCAAGTGGTCAATGAGTGGCTGCTCTAACTGCGATACAGGGAGACTAAAGCTCAGAGATGAATTAACCGGATATTTATCCCGTGAGTCACGACTCAAGCTCTGAGTCCAGGACTCTGTCCAAATTGTTCTTCTGCATATAGTCTTCAGTTATTCACTTACTACCCTTTTAGTACACTGCTGGATTTGACTTGCTAGTATTTTATAAAGGATTTTTAAATTTGTTTTCCTAAATGAGGAAGGATTTCAGTTTTCTTACATGTGCTATGTTTATTTGGATTTGATGTCAAACTTTTGATAATTTTGTAGCATAAGTCAGGTAACTTTTTTTTTTAACTACTGAAGAGGAGATTTATTTTCTAAAGATTTGGAAGAATTTGTCCAGCTTTATGAACCTGGGGCCTTTATCCCTCCCTCCCTTCCTTCCTCTGTGGCAGATCTTTAATGTTGAAATTTCTTTCTTTCATTTTTTTTTTTTTAATTTCTTTTATGGTAATTGGTTTCTGAATTTTAAAATTTTGTCTTAGCTACATTTGATAATATATCTGAAAAACTGCATTTCATCTAGGATTGAAAATTTCATAGCACATGAAGTTGTCTGTTTTTATTTTTATTTTATTTTTTACAGACTGCATTTTGAGTCATTGTACACAAATGGGGCACATCATTTTGTTTCTATGGTTGTGCAGGATGTAGATTCATACCATTCGTGTAATCATACTTGTACATAGGGTAATGATGTCTGTATCATTCCACGATTTTTCATACCCCCTCCCTCTCATTTCCCTCCACATAATCTAAAGTTCCACCATTCTTTTCTCACCCCCCACCACTCTCCCCCATTATATATTATCATCCACTTATCAGGGAAAACATTTGTTCTTTTGTTTTTTGGGATTTGCTTTTTTCACTTAGCATGATATTCTCTAATTCCATCCATTTATCTGCAAATGTTTTGATTTTTAAATCCTGGTGATACCCATTGTTATATCCTCCTTTCCATAATTGATGTTATTTGTGACATCTCCCTTTGTTTTTCTGAATTAGACTTGCTCGAGGTTTTCTTACTTTATGTGTCTTTTTAAAAGACCCAACTTGTGATGTTGTAAGTCAATTCTAGTATTTTTTTCTATTTCTGTTTTAATTTTTTTCTCAATAACCTTTGACTCTATTTTCTTGTTCTTTCCTCAGATTGTTAGTTGAATATTTATTCTTACCCAGTTTTTAAGCATACAATTCTGGTAAATGAATTTACATAGTTGTGAGCATCCCTCCAAATATCACTTGGATTAATCACACACATTCCTGTTAATTTGGTTCTAAATATTTTACAGCTGCGACTTAAATTTCTTATTTAACCCTTTAACTGAAGTGTCTTTAGGTATCTAAATGTATAGGCTCTGGGAATTCTCTTTTTAGCTGATTTATGATTATTCACAGTTTAGTTATTGCACTGCCATCAGTGTGAGATCAGTTCTTATGAGGTGTATTGAGACATCCTTTGTGGTTTAAATACAAGTTCATTTTGGGGTAAATATTTTATGTGCACTTGAAGAGAGTGTGTAATCTGTTGGGCTTTGACGGTCTTCTGTGGCTTGACCGCGACCTTTCAGTTTCTCTGCCATCTCCTTTGCCTGTGGCCGAGAGCACCAACACGCAGGGTCCGCAGTCTGCAAGAACGTCTGAATGGCACAACCTCTGACTTTGGAACGGGCGGGTGGCCCTGCCAGGTGGCTTGATTCTGCATGATGGCATTTTCTTGGCCGAGTCACCAGCTCAGATCCAGAGAGCAGTCATGGGCCTGTCACCCTAATCGGCTGTGTGCAGGGATTTGTTCAGTCCTCCGTGTGTCCGGTACCCGAGGGGAAGGGGCATTGGCCGGTCCACTCTTGTGTGTGGATGAAGGACCCCTCTGGTGGCAGACTCCGCAAGTCCAGTCTCCTCCACGCCAGACGTTCCCAGCCAGGTGTTGGTGCTCGTCTCTTCTAATTTTGGGACCAGTCTGCTTCCCACTTCTACCCGGCCTGTCTGTGATGGACAGTTCGTTTTCTTTTCTGCCTCCAGAATCTATGCTTGCTCAAGTCCAGTCCATCAAACATTTGCAAGTATGCTTAGTTTTCTGAATGTTTTAAAATATAATTCGTGGAAACTCTGATGTGCCAGGTGGCATTAATGTTCTAAGTTGGGCTCTGCAGTGGACTGTTGCCACCCTCCTTTGCTGAGTGACTGTTTTTAACAGCTTGGTTGCAGTACAGTCAACATATAATAAACTGTTCTAATTTAAGGTGTGCCATCTGATACGTTTTTACATATGTCTGTACCTTGAAACCATCATCCTAGCTAGTGAATTTATTCAATAGCCTCCAAACATTTCCTCAGGCCTCTTGTGATCTTTCCCTGTGTGCTGGACACTCTGCCCTCCAGCCCCCTCCTGTGGTTCTCCTGCTTGAGTTAACCCTCATATCCATGCGCTGGTCAGTCTCCAGTTGAATTCTGAGGGACCCTCCGCCCTCTGTCCAGGGAAGTGCACTCCCTACGGAGCTGACTTTGGCCTTGCTCTCTGCTGACTCTCGGTTTCATTTCCTGGACCCAGGGCTCTGCATCCCTGTGGCAGGGCCCGGAAACTCCAGTTAGTAAGTGAAGCAACCAAGGGGGCTCACCTTGCTTATTTACCACCAGAAGACTGCTGTTCTGCATGGCCCCAAATCCAGCATCCTCAAACTCTGGTTCACCTAAGGCAGGAGGAACAGCAGCGCACAGGATGACAAAGCAGATGGAGGGTCAGGAGGACATGGGGTTGGGGAGATGGGTAAGAGCCTGGTGAAAGTCACTTTCCTTATGCAATCAAATCTCATTCTAGGCAAGACCAATACTACAGCGGCTCCCAGAATTTGGTTCCACAGACTGACATAGTAACTTAAAAACATGTATAAATTCATGGGTGACTTGCCAGACTCTTATTTTGTCAAATGAGGACATTAGGTAGACAACTACTAACTTTGATCACTAGCACTTCATAAAAGAAATGACATTTTTACATCAAAAATGTTAGAAGACCCTTCATGATTGTCAGTCTAGCAATAGTGAAGAAGCACACTGCCCATATAGTTTTCTAATAACCATTTGGTATTCCTTACTTTCTGCTTTAAACTGCAGACTTGTCTCACTGGCATTGTTCTCAGGGGTGTTTTGAGGACCAGGTTGAACTGAGCAGCAGCTGAACCCTCCATTTCTCTCTGCTTTCTCCTCACTGGTCTGTAAGAGACCTGGTGCCCTTTCTTCCCTCTGGAGGGCTTCCCACTGTGGCAGTCACTATTTCCATCCTCCTCCTCTTCCTGGATGCCTACAAGACTACATTTCCCAGCTTCCTGCTGCTGATATAACCATGTGACTGATTCCAGCCAGGGCTGGGAGCAGAAGTGTTATCCTCCCTCCCTGAGCTCCTTCCAGCCTCCTTTGTAGAGAAGCTTCTGCTGACATGGAGGTACCACAGAGGGAAGCAGCCACCACATGGAGGGCAGTAATTCTGGAATGCTGCCCAGCCAGTCTCCCAGAGGTCTTTGCAGGATCAAGGGATAAATTTATGTAAAGCTCTGAGATTTTGGCATTTCTTGTTCCTGCAGCATAACGTGGTCTACTCTGACCAATGGCAGCACCAGGACTTGCCCAACTGGAGAAGACTGGCATCCTATTTTAATAATTGCTGCATAAAAATAAATATCAGACCACAAAGAAAGCAAGTCTCAATTTCAATTTTGAATTTTTAACTTTAATTCTCTTGAACTTCCTTTCATTTGTTAATGATCTGGATTAAAATCTCATGAATTAGTTGAAGGATAAAAATTTAGCCTGGAATCCCCTTTATTACTTCATCTGATGTGTTTTTCAAGCTTCTTTGTTTTGGGGCATTCTGGAGAATCTAGATAAATGATTCACTCTTGTATTTTCCCCAGGGTCTTGTTCTTCTCAAGCTCTTGTTCCATAAGGTGCCAGGTAAATACAGCATGATTTGTTATTTTTGGTTGTGTTCATAGAGTGCCACTGACAGCTCTCTAGTTAACTTGATCTGAGTAAGTCGCCAAGTTCATTTGCATATTTTAAAAAGTAAATTGTCGGTTACTAGTTCTTATTGTCGGTTATTCGTTCTTAAGGTCTTTATGGTGCAGCTAGGGAAATACTGGTCCCCGGTGATAAGAGATGAATGAGGGCAGATGTGCTTGAATTTCAGGATGCCTCAGAGCCACGCAGAAGACTTTAGGTTTCTTTCTGAAGATAGTAGCTGTGTCCTCACATTCTCATTAGTGCAGGCCCCTGGAAAGAGAGTGCCTTTTGTCATTGGTTTGAAGGAGTTTTGAGACTTGCCTGAGTTAACTGGATCTACTGGGCTGGATACCTACACTGGAGTTTCTGGCTAGAGGAAGAGAATTGAGCTTGTTGACCAGGCCTGAGATACATGCTTACTCTTGAACTGATCATTTGGGGCAGAAGTCAGCAAGCCACAGTCCATGGGCAATCTGCCCCTTTTTGTTAATAAAGCTTTATTGAGACACATCTACACCCATTCATTTAGAACATTGTGGCTGCTTTGGCACCACAGTAGGAGCTGAGTAGGTTGAAACTGAGACCATATGACCTGCAAAGTCTGAAATATTTACTATCTGGCCCCTTTTGGGAAAGAGTTTGTCACCCCAAGAGCAACGGGTGTGTGGGTTTGCTAGGGCTGTCATAATGAACCACAGAACAAGTGGATTGAACAAGAGAAATTAATTTTCTTCCAATTCTGGGGCTAGAAATCTGAGACCACAGTGCCAGCAAGGTTGATTTCTTCTGGGACTGTCTGGCTTGGAGGGGTGTCTCCTCTCTGCATTTTTGTGTGGTCTTTCTTCTGTGTATGTTTGGGTCTTCATCTCTTTCTATAAAGACAATAGTCATTGGGTTTGGCCCAACCTCAGATCTTACCAGACTTGGATACTTGCCTAATGACTCCCTAGTCATATGCTGAAGTCCTCTGGGAATTCATGGGGCTTCAACCCATGAATTTCAGGGCTGAGTGAGGGGAGGTTGTTTTCAAGGTGCAGTAGAATGCTGGGGTGGGAAAAAATGTCCAGTGACATTACCATTGCTTTATGTCTTCCAGAACAAAAAAATGTGTGGGCTGACAGGAAAGACTTCTGAAGGAAAAATTCATGCTAGCCTGTGGGGGTGAACTGGCCTGCTGGAGAGATAACGAATCAAACAGCACATTAGAGGGAAAAAACATGTACGCCATCTTCACTTGCAAAACAAAATAGCAAACCCCAAAGCCTCAGTGAGCTGCAAGCCTTCTGAAAAATGCAACTTTGAGCTGTCTGTGAAAATTCTGTTACAGATCAAGGGAAAATAGAAAATGCACGAGATAAAGTGCTTGCAAGTAATTGTAGGTGTACAATTATGTGGATCTTTGCCAGGACCCAAGTTCTATAGTCTATGTTAGCAACTGAGCAAGCGTTCCTATAATGGCAGACGTGGAGGGGCATGCTGCCAAAAAGGAAAGGAGAAAGGGAAAAAGGTACAGTTGGATATGTCTGGGAAAAGACTTAGGGAATTTTTGGCTCAGAAAATGAAAAACGGGAATGACTCAGCTCCCAGAGATTTGTTTTCTTTAGTGTCTAAGAAGTAAATTGTCCAAATAGATTAGGAAGGAGCTAGTTCAGTGATTCTTAAAGGGTGTTCCCCAGAGCACCAGCTTTAGTTCCCTGGGACTTGGAAATGCAGGTTGTGGGCTTCACCTCAGGGTTGCCGAAATCAGGAACTTTGAGGACTGGGTCCAGCAATCTGCCTGGTACTGAGTGTTGCAGGTGACTCTATTGTGTCCTAAAGTTTGAAAAGCACTGAGTGAGTGAATTCATTCACTCAGAACAAAAGCTTTAAACTAGGGATTGCTGTGTTGGTTAGGAAAAAGTTCAGTTGTATACAAAAGAAAACAACAGTGACTTAAATAACGGAAATGTTTCTTCTTCTCATTTATAGCATATATGTATAGTTTAGAACTGATTAGGGTGGCTTGATGATCATCAGAAATTCAGGCTTCATACAGTTTGCCCCACGAAAAGGTCAGCTTTCATGGTCAGAGTGCTTCATGGTGTGACTTGGTTGCTGGGGTTCCTGAAATCACCTTAGCTCTTCCGGACAGGAATTAGGAGGCAAGGGAATAGGAAAAAGGTATATTATGCAGCTGGGTCAGGCTTCTGTAACGAAATTCCCTGGAAAATCCACCAAACAACTTTTGCTCATAAAACACTGACTACCTCTAGTGGCATGTGAGGGCAGGAAGTACTCCTTTTCTAGTCACAGTGCCCCACGATGTAAAATTGGAGTTCTTACAGTAGAGAACAGAGGAAGAGAACGTCAGTAGGTGATTTAGCAGTCTTTCCTGTGGTTGCAGATTGACTCAGAGACTTTGCAAGCTGGGAGAGGGGACGTATCCAGGGACGGAAGGTCTTTTGTTTTAGGAAGATGGGGAGTCTTCTTCCTTTTCTCCCAGGGAGCTGGGAAGATTTAAACAGAGATCCAGGGAAGAGGTTTTTTGGGAGAACTGCAGCCCTGAGGTTGTGCAGCCGATTCAGAGCAGGGAGGAGGGCACAGGAGAGGTCTTGCTTCTGCACTAGGCCGATGTCTTTAGATGCTTTTCCTTTTCCAACTTGAAGAAAAGTCCTAACTGTGGGTACTTTAAACTTTTCATACTAATACTGAATGTTCCTTCTGTCAAAATAGTACTGGTGTGGTGGTAGTGGTCTTGCGGGGAATGAGGAATGTGCAAGAAGGGAAGAGAAGAGAAGTGTTTTAGAACACGCAGATTACCGGACAACCAACCTGCACCCATGTACTGGTGAACGTGTGCAATACACACCTCTTATGGTACAAGGAATAATTCTACTTGGCACATAGAAATAACGTTAATTGCATAAAAAACTGTAAATAACTAAACTGGGAAGCATACTGTTTTGCCCTCCTACCCTTTCTTCTTTTTCCTCTCTGATACGTGGATATGCTCTCTGCAGCTCGAGCAGCCATTTTGTGGCCACGAGGCAATATTGAAGATGGAGGCCTTCTGTTGAGGATAGACAACAGAAGTTAATGTCATGATGTGCATCTGTTTCTAGCCTCAACCTGTCTATACTGCTGGACTTTTATCATGTGTGAGAAAAACATGTTTCTAATTTGTTTAAGTCATGATTATCTTTTAGGGATTTGTCACCTGCTGACGAATACAATTCCTAATTGAAGCAGAGACATCTTTCACTATTTAAAACAGTGATGTGCTTGTAGACAAAAGGTAGTCATTAATCACTATGGTAGTTAATGTGAAAAACTGCAGTGTTTTCATTAAGGAGGAATTAAGCAGCAGCATTAAGCTAGTAATATCAACAACAGGCATTTGTAGGATGCTGTAAAGATAGCTGCAAACTGTCATTACCCTAATAGGATATGACACTCCTGCTGCAGGGGATCTGGGTGGCCGCTGTAGGATCCATGCTGCTCGATTTGCTAATTGTTTGAGCCAAACTTGGGTGAAGGTGTCAGTACCCAGGCTGCATTCTGTGCATAAAATAAGATCATTTCTTCAAACTGATGTGGTGCACCTCAGTGTGAGGACCCAGTCACAGGAGCACCTCAGATCCCTGACCAAAGACACTGGGAGTAAATGGGGTGGGGGAACTCGGGTCCAACCTCTGTGATCCAGTTGATCCTTTCCACAATGCGGAAAAGTTGGGCCCCAAAGCGACAATGGGTTTAAAAGTACGAGTGGCCCTGCTTCCTGTCCGTCAAGGTGCCTCCCCTGCATCCTTCACAGGGTTCATACTTCTCAGAGGGGGTGCGTGTAAACAACAAAACAAAACAACTGTACCCTTTAGTATTCATAAAGCACAAATATAAATACAGGGAAAAACTCACGTAAAATACATTTGTGGTGATACTATTTTTGTGATGGAGGGGAGATTAGGAAAAAAGTCTTAAAAGGCTGCTTGGTGGGTGGTAATGAATGTGAGACTGGGCGGTCCTGGGGTGTCTGATGTGCAGTCACTCTGTTGCCTGGTGTTTCCCACTGACTGCACTCTGACCTTGCCCACACCCTTAGCTCTGGCCAGAGAACATCAGAGCTTGTACTGATGTTCTTGCACTGTGCTGGTGGAGCTGGCTTGTCCTCCCGTGTTCTAGTGACCACGAGGCTACTGGTCCCTGAACTTGGGCTGTGACGTGAACTTGAACTGAACCCATACCTGGAGTGGTGGTGCCAGAGGTTGATGGCCAGGATCAGTCACACCACGGCCCACCCGCAGCCTTGAGAGCATGCTGGTACCTTGACTGAAGTACAAAATTCATCATGCAGTGTTCTTGTGGCAGTAGTAGACCGATTCATCTGGGGTTCCCTACAGTGGAGTCCTGATCTCTCAAATAATCAGCTCTGCTTTTAAAACTTGGTGCACATTGCACCAGACTTGGCTCAGTTTTGCTTAAACTCCAGGGAATTATTTTCTCCAACGTGTGAACTGCCTCCAGCATCCTGGCCTCTTCTTTCCAGCTCTGCTCTGGGTTTCTTTTGTGGCTGCCACTGATTAGGCTGAAGAGCACCGTCACGTCTCAGGATGTTTGGAGGCTTCTGGCTTCGCTGGCTTCTTATTTGTCTTTGGTGTGGGACTGCATGAGCTGTGGGTTAATAAGGGTGCTCAGTAATGTTTACAAATTAAATATAAGTTTTTACATTCATCAGTTAAGCATCATTTGGCAGGGTCTCTGTAAAGAGACCTTGCTGTGAGCAGGATGTCAAGAGAAAATTCATTCACCAGAACGCTTTTTTCTTAATGTCTGTCTTCGAAGGTATGTGAATACCCAGCGTAGACAACACTGTCCTGCCTCAGACATAATTGACGTCACTAGACAAAGCCACATCATAACTTCATTGAGAAGTCATTTTCTAGAAATTCTTCAAGGGAGTCACTGATGATGGTTTATTAGGAGTCATTATTTATCACAAAATTTTATGGCCTTAAAATATTATGTGTGCAGAAAAGAAAAATGTCATTAAAGTATATCATATTCAAAGAATGTGATCAGTGAATAGTCAGTTGAACAAATGTGTTTAAACCCTACTCAGTGCAGCATGAGAGCAGGATTCATCGTTTTTGTACTTTTCTCCCCTGGGAAATGGTACTGGCTGTTGTTCTGGGCACTTGTGATTCTGGATGTGGGGGACGAGCTTGAATTTGGCCCTTCTTCTGCCAAGGAGGGCTGCCGGGAGGGAGAGTGGCCCTCTGACTGCCAAGTGCCTCTCGTGGGAGAGAAGTCTGCCTGAATGTTGCAGGGCGTGGCAGCGGGAGCCATATCACAGCTGCCACTCGGGGCTGGGCCACCCGTCTTGGGGCCCACCCAATCCTGCAGCATCATTGCTCTGGGCCAGGGTGGGGAGCAGGGGGTGATTGGCAGGGGAGCTCTTCAAGGGCTGATTTGAGAGCCAGGGCTACACTTGAACCTTTGGGCTCAAGACACTTGGAATGGGATGCAGAGAATGTCTCGTTCATTGATCACCTCGTATCTCCGAGGCACCAGACAGGAATTCTTAGGTACATCATCTTATTCAGTCTGAATCCTTCTGAGAGTAGCTCTCATTTTATAGGTGAATCAGCTGAAGTTCGGAGAGGCAGAGCAATTTGTGTGGCGCAAACAGAGGCGCAGAGCTGCTGGGAGAGAGCCAGGTGACCCACTCCCCTGAGGCTTGGGAGGACCTTGTCCCAGCTGCAGGCAGGGTGAGTGACTTGAAGAGGTGCGCAGAAGTTGAATAGGCTCTGCCATCCTGAGGAAGGTTGGTCCCTGTTGGGAAGCAGCCGTGGAGATCTGGAGCCAACTAGAGTGACTGTGTCCCCAGAGAGCCAGCTGTTGACCATCTGCCACAACATCTCTGAAAAGTAGGTATGTATAGACAGGAAGGATCCAGAGCAGAACTGGAGAGTAATTCATCAATAAGTGGTATCTGAAATGTGCTAAGTCCTCTTATAGCGTCCATGAAGCAAGAGAAATCTCTGCAATCAACGGATCCGTCAACGGATCCTGTTTTTTTCAAAAATAATTCCAATGAGTCCAGAGTTTGTGGTAAAGGAAATCGACGTGTGTGATCCTTCAGGCACTAGCGGATGCAGCGGAAGGATTAGAATGGAGGTCCTCACCCTCCAGCCTTGCTGGTCCCGCCCTGGGAGCTTCAGACCCAGCAGCTCTGGGAGGGGCCTGGGAGTTTGCCTGAAAAGACATCTCAGTGTTGCTGCTGCTGCTGCTGCTGCCGCTGGACAGGGACCACGCTCCCCTCTGGGAGCTGCCGGATCAGCCTGGGACCCACCCTGAAGCACTTCAGTGAGTGAGAGAGGCCGGGTCAAAAGGTGGGGAATGCCATGAAGGCCGAGGGAGGAGTGAAGAAAGTGCCCCATTTATTAAGCACCTACTGTGCACGGGACGCTAATTGCAGTGCATTTTAGGTACAGTCACAGGTCACTCGGTGACAGGGATGTGATCTGGGAAATGCATCAGTAGGCGAGGCTATCATTGTGCAGACGTCCCAGAGGGTACTTACGCTAACCTGGCTGATACAGCCTACTACGCACACGTGTGTGCACGCCCAAACACAGGTAACATAGCGGATTGCTCCTGGGCTGCGGTAACATAATTCACAGTCAAGAGACGTGCTGGACAGGAGGCTGCTGCGGAATCACGTGGCACAAGCACAGCACACGTACACGAGGGCCACACCACCACTGTCGTCATGCATGGGCACAGCTGCGCGTGTTGCACTCACGGGTGACTGGCAGCATCGCCGTGAGCTCATGAGCAGAGTCAGGCTGTGACGCTATGACAGCCACGTCACTGGAGGTGGGAATTTCCTGCCTCACTGTGATCTTGCTGGACCACTGCAGTACCCGTGGCTCATCACCAGTGTGGCAATGGCCGTGTAGCGTTTCCTCTGACACTTTTCTCTTTCGTAAATGCATTGACAGAGATCATGCCATGGTAACAAGCAAGGGCACAGTTCCGGGGAAAGACTGGCCTCTCCACTGGGAACTGAGCGGCGATGCGGCAGAGGTCCAGGAGAAGTTAGAGTTTCATTTTCCTCTTCATTCCTTAATTTGGAGAATAATGTCATAAACTGTTGGAGAAAGGCAGAGCCCAGGGCAGAAGCTGAATGAATTTGCCCTGTTTTGAAAGTCAGCCGATGTCCCAGTGTTACCTGGTCCCAGGGTGCCCCTTCCCTGCATTGCAGGTGCCGCACAGAGGAGGGACAGGAGGCTGGGAGGAGCTATGTCGTGGGCATACTGAGGAGCACCATTCCCAGTCACCCTACACTCGAGCCTTATGCTATTCCTTTTAATTTTCTCGGTGCTGTAATTGTAAGTGAAAAGCAATATTGCAACACATCCAATTATAACCAGATTCTCATCCCCCAGGACTCATTGAAGAGAAAAAAATGTATTTATGGCTGTGAGGAACCATTAATCTCTGCACATACAACTACACACGTGTTTCCACAGCAGCTGCAAGAGAGGGCCTCTCTCCTCCCGTTTCTTTCTCCAGCAAGGCACTTCAGTGCTCAGCTGGGCGTTTTATTATAAGTCAGACCCCAAATACTGGTTTGATCAGCACCTTGGTTAGGCTCCACTGGATCTTCTCTGGTCTCCTGTCCTGGGATCTTTCATCCTTGGTCGTGGGATGACCCATTTGCACGAAACTTTGAGTCAAAACAGCATTCATTTGGCAGAAGCAGTAAGGAGGTGAATTGTCCTTGGAAAATGGGAGGATGAAGCCTTTTGGGTCTTTGGCTGTGTGACTGATGGCCGTTTAGTATTCACAGGAGTCGACTTCCAGTCCCCTTGCTTTTTTCTGCCTTCATCTGGGCAGGCTCTTATCCGCACTCTTCCTGCTACTTACACTTACTTACTTACGAGCTGTCTTTTGCCATGTGGAGACGTCACCACGGACTCAGAGCTTACAGCAGCTTGCACTTGTTAGCTCACAGCTTCTCTGGTCAGCTTCTCTGGAGGTGCGTGACCGGGTCCTCTGCAAGGCTGTGGTCAGGTGTAGCCGGGACGTTCCATCCTAAGAGGAACTGGGAAGGGTCTATTTCTGAGAGCTCAGGCCATTGGCAGAATCGAGTTCCCGCTGTGGGAACTAAGGCTTCTGCGTCTCACCCTGTTTCCAGAGGCCACCTGTAGCTCCTTTCGGGGTAGCTCCCAGCATGACCACTTATTCCTCCAAAGCCAGCCAAGGGGAGACTCCGGCAAGACGGGTGCTGCCTCTCGAGAGGTGCCATCAGTGAATGAGGTGCATCCCATCAGCGTGAGCCACACTCTGTTGGCTAGAGGCAAGTCGCAGGCCATGTCCTTACTTAAAGGGGAAGGAAAACACAGAGGTGTGATGGTCAGGAGGTGGGAGGACAGGCGCCACCCCAAAAATTTCTCTTCCACATCAATAGTCCTCAATAGCAATAGTAATAAAAATAGAAAAAATAATAATGATTAGTTTTTGATGCCTACACCACATAGTAGCCTTCAAAGTATGGATTAGTATTTTCATTCTCATTTTAACCATTGAGAAGACTGGGAGTGAGGGACTGGGAGAAATCCACACATCTTTCAAGTCAGGGATGGCAAACTTCAAAGGCTGCAGGAACCAGCAGGGAATGATTCTAATGAACTGCAGGACCGGAACCTGCGTGAGGCCACTCCCACTCCGCCCTGCTCATTGCCATTCATCAGATTTTAATTGGAATGCCCAGGTTTTATAAAGCTGGTGGTTGATTAAACAACAGCAACAACAAGGTCCTGGTTGAAGTAAACACGTCTTAGGAGCAATTCATCCTATAGGCCACTAGCAGGTGATGTGGCAGTGGGTTTGAATCCAGGTTTGTTGTCCCATACTTGGCAGATTTGCTGGTGAGTTATGGAGACCCACCGAACATGGCTTACTCAGAAAAGGAAATTTATTAACTCCTTTAACTGGACAGGGTAGGACTTGGGGGTCCAGCTGGATCTGAACGTGTCTTTCAAACAACCCAGTTGAAAAATGGGCAAATGCACTTGAATAGATGTTTATTCAGAGAAGAAATACGAATGGCCAGTAAGCACGTGAAAAGATGTTCAGTGTCATTAGTCAGTAGGAAATGCAAACCAAAACCATAATGAAACAACTGCACACCCACTAGGTCAACAGCAGCAACAACAACAAAGTAAAACATGGTGAGATTGTGAAGAACTGGAAATCACTGTGCATTATTGATGGCAATGTGAAATTCAGTAGTAGCTGTGGAAGACAGATTGGTGGCTTCTCAGAAAGCTAAACAGAATTTCCATATGAACCACAAATTCTGCTGTAGATATATACCCTGAGGAATTGAAAACAGGACTCATACAGATACTCACATACCACTGTTCATAGCCAAAAGGTAGAAATAACTAAGTGTCTATCAACAGATGGATGGATATACATGACTTGTTATAGACATACAATGGAATATTACTTAACCACAAAAAGTAATGAAGTTCCAATACAGGTTAAAACATGGATGGTCCTTGTATTGGTCAACTTTTCATCACTAAGACAAAATACCTGAGAAAAACCAACTTATAGGAGGAAAGATTTATTTTGGCTGTGATTTCAGAAGTTCCGATCTGTGGTTGGTTGGCTCCATTTGGCTTGGTGTGAAGCAGAACATCATGGTAGAAGGGCATGGTAGAGGAAAGCTGCTCACCTCATGGTAGCCAGGAAGGAGAGGGAGAGAGGGCGAGAGGGAGGGAGGGAGAGGGAGAGAGAGAACACGTGCACTCCAATGCAAGGTAGAGGCCAGGGACAAAATATAGTTCCCAAGGGAATACCCCCCAATAACCTACTCCCTTCACCTGGGTCCCACCTCCTGCACTGTCCACCACCTCCCAATAACGCCATCATATTGTGAGTCCATCAGTGGATTAATCCATTGGTAAGATCAGAGCACTCATGAGCCAATCATTTCCCCCAAAACCCTGTCTCTGAACACCCCAGCCTTTGGGGGACACTTCAGATCCAGACCATAACAGTCCTTAAAAACACTGATGAGTGAAATAAACCGACACAAGGCCCGACATGGTGTAATTCCAACCATGAGAAATATTGAGATGGACTGTTCATGGAGACAGTCCATCAGAGGCTCCCAAGGACCCGTGGAAGGGGCAGAACGGGGAGTTACTTTGTGCTGGTCGGTAGGTTCCCCTGGGGTGGTGAAAGTGTGCTGGCACTAGGCAGTAGTGATGGTGGCACAGCATGGTGACAGCATTAAATGCCACTAAACTCTACACTCGAATTTTCTTATACAAAGAAAAAAAATGTTTCTGTCCCCGCTAGGCTGTCTTCTGTAGTGACCTCCAACCGGGTTTCTGTCACTGGGGACAGGACGCTGTGAGCAGATCCAGGTCTGTGCTCTCTAGTGTCAGCAGCTCTAGTGGAAAGAGGTTGCTCCCGGGCATTCTGAACCAGTGTGTGGCGTGGCCCCCGTGGCTGTGACTGGCTTCTCTTGCTTTACCCACACTTCCCAGGGCCAACCCGTGGCCACCATTATGAGGTGTTCCAGAGGTGTCACCGACTGCTAAGTTGAGGATTGAGCACCATTTTATGGAACCCAGAGGGTGAAGTGGTTAACTTTGCCTGGGGAAGGTTTGTGGCAGGAGGGGAAAAAGGGGAGCCAATTCCAGATGTGAGGAAAGTGATAGACCAAACAGTTGCTGCAGAAGGAGCGGAGGGCTCGTCATGGGGGTATGCAGGTGCACCACTGGAGGAGGGTCCTTGATAGGAGGCTGTCCTTGACCTCGAGGTCAGCAGACAGGATTGAAGACCGCTGGTATGAATGTCCTTCTTCCGTGTATCTAAACCATATGCATATGATGATTTTGCTTTTTAACTTACCAAATATATTTGAAACTGTAGTCACTGATTTTCTATTATTACAGTTGAGAATCTGGGTCTCTTAAACCTTTTTGTTGACCTTCTTCCCCAAGCAGCTGTTTTCCAGTTTTTATTGAATAGTCGAACTGGTCACTGTGAGGTCATTCACATTCCAGCCGAGTGGTGAGGGTGTGCTCCTGCCCGCCACACCCTCCCCTCTCCAGCTCCCGTGAAGATTCTAAGAGTCGACTGTAGGGCAGGGTGTGCGGCAGCTGGGTGGTTCCATGCCCTGCACAGCTCTGGGAAGTGGTCTCTGTGGAGTTAGGCTTCTGCCACTCTGCTCTCCAGGATATGGTGTGCCTCAGACCAGAGGCCACACGTGGGGCTGGGGACGAGGCAAACACGTCCACCCCCACTCCATCCCTCAGAAGGAGCTCAGCACGCCCACCTCCCTGCTGCCTCTCTGGGAGCCGCCAGGAGGGAGCTGCCCCTGTCCTTCCTCATTCCCCTCAGAGACTAATCAGGCTTTGTTTCTCCAGGACTCTAAGGGCCATCTGCTCTGTCTGCTCATGGGCACCTTCCTTGGCTCCCTGGTGTCTCTGAAGCCATCCAGGCTTTCCTGAGCATCAGGAGCTCTGCCTCTTGAGGAGTAACTCCTTCACTCGACCAGTCGGGGGCCATCCTGGTTACCCTTGCACCCCTGTCTGGATTAGCTGGCTGGCGGGAAAGCCAGAGGGTCTGGAAGCCAGGAGGGAGCAGCTGGCGGGGAAGGCCCAATGGCGGGATATGAAAAACATGGTTCATCCTCTTCCTGCTTCTCTAGGGCACCATCGGTTAAGACAAAGACCTCTGAGTTGGAGAGTAAGTGACTGGTCTGCTTACACTCCCTGGACATTGTTCAGCCAGTCAGTTCTGCAGTGAGGGGACCTTTGTGCTCACACTCACTGTGGTATGAAAAATTGCACAACAGGAACCGTAAGTTCATGGGGAAAATGTAGCTGGGGACCAAGCCCCACAGCTTCCTAAGGGATGCCTTAGCAAAAGGTGGAAATTCAGTAAATCTAGGAGCATATGCACATACATGATAAATAGTGAAAAAAATACATGAATACTTCAATAAATATGGCACTTTATCCTGAAAAAAACCTTAAGTTTTCTTGTGAAAATGAGTATTTGTAGCTAATAAATGATTTGAAGTGGTGGAAAGAGATTATCTGAAATCAGATGGAAATTTGTAATAGCAGATAAAGATGAACTCATAACAGTGTACTGAAGCAGGTGGTGATGTCTGGGGTTCTACACTGCTCAGTTCAGCTGAGTGCAGCATACTGTATTCAGTTAGTGTTTCTCGTGGATAAAATTATGTGTAGAAAGGTGAACTTTGTCCTACACTCAGATTGCTCCCTATGATATTGGGCACACTGGAACAGTTCAGTAGAAGGATTATGGCAGAACTAACTGTACAGTTGCTTAAGGAAGTTGTTCAAGAACCAGGCTCCTGTCATCTTGTTCTGCAACCTTTTGTGTATGTGGCTTTTGTCTTCATGGTCTCAATGTGGCTGCTGTACTTCCAGGTGTTCTTTCTACATTTCAGGAAGGAAGAAGAAAAGGTGAAGGGCAAAAGCACTCGTTTCCTTGAGAATTTTTGCTTTAGGAAGAGGCAGCTTCCTGGATGTCCATCTTTATCTCAGAACTGCATCACAGAACCATGCTGGGCTGTGAGGGAGTCTGAGGTTAGTATTTTACCCAGGCACATTGCTGTTAACACTCAGGTCACCTGCAGGTAGATGTGTCAGGAGAGTTATGACAACAGGTCCATGTTCCAGAGATAGTACTGTCTAACAAATGTGTTCCCACTCGATTATCAGGACATACACCTGACCATAGAGCTAACCTGTCTTGGAAGCTTTAAGGAGGCTGAAAAACATCTATCATATTTGAAGTTTGCTAACTGCCTAAGCGTTTCAGTATTTTAATTTTATCCTTCATGGGAATACAAATATAACCCTTCAGTTTAATAAACTTTGCTTATTCAACAGTTGTGAGCCTGGCATTGTGCTGGGTCCTGGGGACATAAAGATGATGATGGCAACGATGACAATGATGTTGATGCTAATGATGACAACTACTGCTGCTGACATGGATGACAGCAATGACAGCGATGGTGACAGTGATGAGGAGGGTGACAATGATGACCATGTCAACAGTGATGATGTTGCTGAATGTGATGGTGATGGTGATAATGGTGATGGTGATAATGGTGATGATGGTGATGGTGACAATGGTGCTGATGGTGCTGGTGACAATGGTGATGGTGACAATGGTGAAAATGGTGATGATGGTGATAGTGGTGATGGTGATGGTGATAATGGTGATGGTGATAATGGTGATGATAGTGATGATGGTGGTGATGGTGATAATGGTGATGGTGATAATGGTGATAATGGTGATGGTGACAATGGTGGTGATGGTGACAATGGTGGTGATGGTGATGGTGGTGATGGTGGTGATAACGGTGGTGATGGTGATGGTGATGATGGTGATGATGGTGATGGTGATGATGGTGATGATGGTGATGGTGACAATGGTGGTGATGGTGACAATGGTGGTGATGGTGATGGTGGTGATGATGGTGATGATGGTGATGGTGATGATGGTGAGGGTGATAATGGTGATGATGGTGATGGTGATGATGGTGATGATGGTGATGGTGATGATGGTGATGATGGTGATGGTGATGATGGTGATGATGGTGATGGTGACAATGGTGGTGATGATGCTGATGGTGATAATGGTGATGATGGTGATGATGGTGATGGTGATGGTGATGATGGTGATGATGGTGATGGTGATGGTGATGATGGTGATGGTGATGGTGATGGTGATGATGGTGGTGATGGTGATGATGGTGATGGTGGTGATGGTGATGATGGTGATGGTGGTGATGGTGATGGTGATGGTGGTGATGGTGGTGATGGTGATAATGGTGATGGTGATGATGGTGATGGTGGTGATGGTGATGGTGATGATGATGACCACAGTGGAGATGTTGATGACTACTCTTACTGAGCATTTGCTGTATGCTGAGCACCATTGTAAGTACTTCACACATACTAGCTAACGGACTTCTCCTAACAACTCTAGGGTGTAGACATCATCATCCCCCACATTTATGAAGTGGCAGAGCCATGATTTGAATGCTCCTAACGTCTTTCAAACCTCTAAGGGGCTTGGCATTTCGTTTCAGAAGCGGGCACATAAGTATGTAATCAGTGGTAGAGGTTATTTGTGGCTTGTGCAGTTTTTAAACATTTAAAAAACTCAGATGTTAAATTTGAAAATTAAGGTATTTCCCGACATAAATATAGATTACCAGTTTTCCTTGAAGTACTTCAGATTTGGCAGCATGGGGCCAGCACTCAGTGGGGCACGATTTGGGTGGAGAAGCCATGGCTCTTCCCCTTGGTAAGGCCGACCCTTTCCTGTTCCAACCCCCACTGCTCCCTACTGTGTGCCACCCACTTTGTTTACTCATGTTTGACCTGTGGCCTTTGAGTTGCGATCCTTGCACCACGAAGGTGTAAGAACGCAACACAGGAGCTAATATCAGAGTCCTTTGGAAGCAAGAGGAGGGAGTTGGGGAAACCCTCATCAAGCAGGTGGTGTCTCAGTTGGGTCTTCAGGGTGAGAGGAGACTTCCTGAATGGGCAGGGGAAGGAGAGCGTACTGATAGGCAGGAGGCAAGTGCACAGGGTGATGGGTTTGGGACTCAGAATACCACTCCGTCACCTAGTGACGCTTGTGGAGTTTGTCATCGTTCAAATCCATTAATTTGCTTGATATCAAAGGAAAAACGATGGGTTTCCTGTAGTTGTTGTACCCAGCCTGAGTTTTTGGTACTTTTAATTTCCCTCTTTTTACATGGATCGAACAAATAGACAAAAAGATTTTTTACAAGACTCTTTTTTTGAGTCAGCATTTGGCTGCTGCCTGATGCTTGCTTTGTGTAGACATTGATTTGTTTCTTCCCAGCATGCTGGGGATTTACCTTCCTCGCCTCATCTCGGTTCACCCATAGCTCCACGCTCCATTACTGGATCTTGGCGCAGGCCTGCTGGGGAAGGATGCACCCAGACTCCCACCTCCGTCACCCCAGGTGTGTTTCTGGCCACTCCTTTCACCTCCAGGGCTTCTGTTTCCTCATCTATAGTAGTACAACAGTAGTCTCCACTTTCTAGAGTTCGTGGGAGGATTTAGTGAATTATTACATGAAAATCACTTGGTGATGAGACACAGCTCTCGGTACATGTGGGCTGTTATTAGGGATGCTCCTCGGTGCCTGGCTTGTGCCAGTTGCCAGGGCAACAGGGAGATGTGATCCTTCTTATGCTGCGAGGAGCTGAGCTTCTGGCAGAAAGGTGTAAGGAAGGCTGGAAAGGAGAACGTTTTGTAAATTCCTTGCTCTTTTATTTTTTGCTTTAGAAGGAAACGCCCTGTCACCAGCTCTTGAGTCTACTCCTTAATTCAGAAACGTCACTCTTGGCTAAACTTTGCTGAAAACTTCATTCTGAGTGGGTAGATGCATGGGCACACAGGTTCTGGGACAGCTGCACTGAAGTCCTTGGCCACATTGGACTCTTCATTCCTTTTAGAGAGAGCCCGGTGGGCTGGGGAGGGGAGGGGTGACGTCTGGAAAGAGGTCATGTTTACTCTGGCTCAGTGATAAATCAGTGTCTGCTTTGGGTGTACATTTTCACTATGGTGGCCTAGAAAGAACGGACATGCTAAAAACAAAACAAACAGCAGCAGAAGAAAATAACCTGTGGTAGGTACCGGTCCTTGCGGCCCTTGTCCCTGCACCTCTCCTCACAGTGCATTCTCCAGGGTGCCTCTTTGTTCTTACTCTGCAGTGGGGAATGAAACGCCCTCAGGTTGTCTTTCTCTCTCTTCCTCTTCCTGCTTTTTCACTCAGACAGTGCTTTTGCTGTCACCTGTCGGTGACAAATGTGCACCTCCTGGGCATTGAATTTATTCAGCTAGTCCACCTAGGAAAGATTACAAATGAGGAACAAGGGTTAGATCTATGAAACACACTTGTAAACCGGGGAAAAAGTGCCTCTAGAATGATTGTGGTGTACCGCCTCCCGCTAGGCTCCTCAAGGAAGTAGGAGGAGACACATTCAATTCCTTTTACCACCCACTTACAAAACAAGGCCAAAGGCCAGCAGAAAAGAAACGTGGAAGGGTGCTTCCTGCATAGTGATCTGGACAATCAAATGGGAACTAAAGGAATTAGCCCCAACTAGGTGACTTTCAGCTGTAATCCGGCATTCCTTTCCATCTGTTGCCTGCAAAGGAAGGCTGGATGTGGAGGATGGAAGGCTGAAGAGAGAACATTGCGCAATATTAATTCTTAAAGCAAGCGGAGCCAACGAAGGGTGCTCTTTCAGAGGAGAGACTTGACATTCAAGAGGCGGTGGTGGGATGAGGAATGCAAACAGCTGTTACCAACTGGGCCGTTGACAATAAATCCTGGTCCAAGCCACTAGGAAGTCACCATAGCGTTGCTGGAGGGCATCTGCAGTTCTCTGCTTGGGAGGAGGCAGTGGAATGGGGGAGAGGAAGAAGGAATAGATAGAAAGTTTCTGCGTCAACTGTATTCCCTACGCTGACTGTATTCCCTGCGCTGGTTTTGCTGAAAGGCACCCATGGGAGAAAAGATGTCTGTAGCCCAAGGTGAAGCCAGGGCAGTTCCAGATCTTCTCCACTGGGTATCTGTCATGTGCTGAGCTCTTTACGATGGTAGTATCTTTAATCATCACAGTATCTGTGAATGGTAGGTAAAGTGGTTCCTATTTCTCACATGTGGAGAACTATGTGGAATAGTTTTAGATGGACAAAGATGTGCACAGGGGTGCAGAGAGTCACAGCATGCCACCTTTGTTTCTCCAGGGTCTACACCTTCCATCACCATGGGGTCTTAGTCTAAACCAAGCAACTGGCATTGTAAGCTGCTGTTAACCAATTTCCAGATTTATTTGGATTTCTTTAGTTTTTCCATTAATATTCTCTTGGGGCTTCAAGATGGCGCCCGCGGCTGCGCTCTGCATGGCATCCTCGTATTCTCCGGTCTCTGCTGATCTCTGACTGTCTCAGTCTCCTTTGTTTTTCTGTATCCTTGGCAGTCTTGCAGAGGACTTGTTTTCTTTATTCTATCTGATCTAGGAATTCAGCCTCAGGAGGTGAGATAACTTGTGCAACCTTCAGCCAGGTCAGGGGGTCTCCTGAATTCCTGCTCAGCCAGTTCAAGAGAGCTCAGTCTGCAGCTGTGTTGGAATCACCAGGAGGTCTTGGGAGGACTCAGAGTGCTGGGACCCACCCCCAGAGCTTGCAGTTCCCATTCTCTAGTGCTGGAGTTGAGGAGGCCAAGGACAGGTAGCTGATTATCAATGAAAAGGAAATGGGTGGTTAGCACTTCCCCATCAAGTAGTTGCTAACACCTCTGGGGCAAGGGGAAGGATCGCATTTTCCAGTACAAGCAGTCACCCCCTGGACAGCTCTTTTCCTTGGTTATGTAGTCACCTTAAGAGGAGAAGGGGGCAAGAGAAGAAAGGAAACTTAAAGTCTACAAAAAGCAGGACACCCCCCATTCCCATGGGTGCCAGCTCTGGGTCCCCTCCTCTTCAGAGGATTCAGTCTCTCTTCCTCCCTCCCTCCCTCTCTCTCTCTTCTGTTTCTTAAGTAAAATTTCCTTCTGACGCTTGTCTCAGTGTTTCTCGGGTGCTTTATCTTCCACACTGTGGGAACAAGAACCCAATCTTGATTTTCAAGACCAGTATCAGAGTGACCCCTAGAATCTGCATTTCTAACACGTTTTCCTGGGTGCTGCTGGTGCAGGGACCACATTTTGAGACACAGCGTACCAAGCCAAGTCCCAGAGTGAGTTATTTTTAGATGAAAAAGATCCATTTGAGTTGTTCACCCAGATCAAATTAATTTGATAGTTGTCAGATCTTCATTTCACTTTCTGAAGCGTGAAAATGAACTTCTGAACTGACTTTCCCTTCCTGCCTCCCTCCCTCCCTCTCTCCACTGCTTGGAACATCCCTGAACTAGGCACAAAGGAGTGTGATAATAGGACTTTGGAAAGCCCTAGGCTTTGGAAAGGGCGTAGCATTTACCGCCTGGCAGATTGATCTGTGCTCTGTTCCATCACAGCTGAGGTACTCTTGTGACTTCACGCGAGTATTTTGCATTTCATCTGAAGGATCTTGATAACTAATTCCTACCTGAGATCTGGAGCTGGTGCGGTTACTTAAAAGCAGATGGACAGACGAAACAATGCGGATTCATATATTCCCTTGGAAATCTGGATTTCCTCTTTTCTTCTTGAGAAGGTTTCCATGGTATTGATTCAAACTCTATATCCTTTTTTGCTTCTTAAAAAAAGTGCTGAAATGTGCTAAAGCAAAATCTGGACTTGGTTAGCTATCGATCTGAGAATTAAGCTACGAAGGGAAATGGACCATAGGGCCTCACTGCAGAGGCCACTCATTTATCGCACTAAAGAGCAACTAGTAAAATGAACCTCTGAGCCAGGACGACAGCTTCCAGTGACCCAGCATTGAATAAAACCACAGGTCAACAATTACCATACTATTGTTAGTGACTAAAAAACAAATTGCTTAATGCTATTTGTTTTCTGGAGTGGTTTATAAAGTAGTAACTCAATTCCATGTTCCTTCCTTTACGTGATTTTAACGCTGAGATTATTTTAAATATTTCCTTAAAATGACCTGAGGGAAAGAAAAAAAAAAAAAAACTTGCAGTTTCTCAGTGTGCTCTGGAAAATTCCTGCAGATTTTCTGAAACCCTTGAAGAATTCATAACCTTAAGTCCTCCCGTATTAATGATTAATATTATTTCTAAGCTTTCTCCACATTTCATGTGTTGATGAGAAGCTCAGTCTGACTTTTAAGTCAGGCCCAATTCACGCTGAAATATGAAGCTTCCCTTGCTTCATTTGTTATCCTACACATCTCGGCTCCTTAATCATTGAAAACACTTCCAAACAATCCCAAGTTTTCTAAAACAAAGAACAAATTATTATGCGCAAGGCCTTGGGGCAGAGAACAGAATTCTGTGTGTGTTAGCATACTTAATCATCCCATTTTGGGGACGATAATCCATTTTAATTTTCTTAGACCACGTTCCCTTGCTTTCATTATTTTCTTTACTTCAAAGATCAACTTGACAACTATTTTTCTTCACAACAAGGCTTATGGTATTATTCCAAATCCATCTGATTTCATGGCCTTCGGGGTTCCTTTCATGTATTATGAATTTCTCAATTGGCAGTGTTTATTAGCTGGAAACTTCCAGCTCCTTGCAGAAGTATTATCTTGCAGAAATTATTGCTTGGGTTTTTATTTTTTATTTTTGAAAGAGAAGAAAATATCAATGTTTTTGGAGGAAGTTTGCTAACCCTGCTCAATGATCATGTGCTGGCTGGCGTTTTTGAGATGGGCTCCATTTTAAAATTTTCTTTTCCTTTTGTTATCTCCCAGGTTTTCTCTCTCCTCACCTTCATCTCATCAGCAACTTGGCTCTGTGCTCCTTGCCTCAGGCAGGGTTTATGGAAGATCTGTCTCTTCCCTTCCTCCTGTTTAGAAATCCTACACTCACTGATGAGACGAGGGTTTGGACAAAGTGTCCTTTACTCCAGACTGAGAACAGGGACCTGGCAGAGATATCTGAACTTCCGGGCTAGCACTGAAGCCACAGAGGGAGTTGGCAGATTTTGAAACAGGAATCGCATTTGACTGCAAGTAACTAGAAACCACTATTTCCTAAAACAGTGGCTCGAGCAGTCTACAGAGGGGTCTTTCGAGATATGAAGATGCCCAAGGGAAAGTCTGTGTCAGAGACCTAACATCATCAGAGAATTCCATTTCTTCAGATTTCTCACTTTACGATTTCCATTCTCGAGGTAGCCTCTTAGTCCAAGACAGCTGCCAGAGCACCAGCCACGGCATCTGCGTTCTGGACAGCAGGAAGGTTGTAATGGCATTTCTTCCAGCCCAAGTAGCTCCTTTTGAAATATCTAGTCCAAAAATTGTATATAATTTGTGTATTTTTATCTCACTGGACAGAACTTAGTCACATGCCATATCTAACTGAATGAGAGCCTGAGAAATTCAGGTTTTGTAAGGAGTACTGTTACTAAGGAAGAAGGGGAGATGGAAATGGGTATTTGGAAAGCAGGCAGTTTCCTGCCATGGTCTGGAGAGAAGAGGGGGACAGAAACTTGACGACTTCGTCATGGATCCATGGTTGTGGGAGGTGCCACACGCCCTGTGCTGCTGAATGTACCAGCTCGGTGCAAAGTAGCGACACCTCCCAGTCCTGGGGGCAGGAGAGTATCCACAGCCTCTGAACATAGGAACAGGGCTGGGAGTAGAAATGCAGCAGAATGAATACAAGGCAAAAGCTGAGCTCCCTGAGCACTGGAATTGACGGATTTAGATTTGTAATCATCAAGCTATCTAAGAACTGAAGCTTTGATTAAAACACTTAAAAATTAAACAGTGTATCTCGATAAATTCTTGTAAAAATGCAACACGATGCAAGACCAATGGCGTTTTTCTGAAATGATCTACTATTTTCTGTGCTGACAAACTCAGGCACTCCATGCATGTTTGTTAAACGAGGGGGACAATCTAAGAGGTTTTCCTTCTGGTGTTTTCATGTCTACTTGTGTGCCTCTGTGTTTGTTAGGATTCCTTCAGTTCCAAGCAATAGAAATTGAAGGCAACATGCTGAAGGTAAAAGATAATCTATTGGTTCCTAGATAATTTTTGGCTATGCCTGGAGTCAAAGCCAGGGCCTTGCACATTGGCTCTTATTAAAACCGTGAGCCAATGACTGGATGTTGGGGTTCAATGATCTCATCAGAACAAGGTCTCATATTCTCTCCACTGAACTCTCCTCTCAGGTAGACTATCTGTTAGTAGATAAAAATCACCTTTTTATCTTTGAGTCCAGTGGATAAGAACAGCTCTTCAGGTACCAGCAACAACCATCCCTCCTCTGAGTCTTACTGGCTCTGATTGTTCTGACTTGGGGTGAGAACACTTCATTAGGATGTGACTCTAGTTGACCAGGACATAGGCTCATTCCTGCTGTGTCAGTCAGGATCCAGAATACCATACTAGTTTTTTTGACAGAAATAATTTAATACGGGTGGGTGAAATCCAGTCTATTGCCTATTTTTTTTGTAAATAAAGTTTTATTGGAACACAGCTTCATCCATACATTCAAGTATTGTTAGTGGCAGAGTGAAGTTGTTGCAACAGAGACTGTGATCAGCAGACCAATATCTTTACCATCTAGCCCTTTCCAGAAAATGTTTACCGACTCCTTTTGTATATAAAGAAGTGATGGCAAATGAGCTGGTTCTGTGAGTATTGAAAAAAACCTGCAAACCATAGCCAGCTAGCATTTCTGGAATGAGCCACCAGTGCCGAGCCAGAAAGGCTTTGCTGAGCGACCCTGAGAGAAGCAGGACACAACAAGGAGGAGGAGTATAGCACTTCCCCGTCTAGCCTTCTGGTTTCCTTGGTTGCAGAGTGTAATGGGGAGCAGCCATGAAGGAGAAAGGTGGCTTCAACATGCCAAAGCTGAGCATGGAAGTGTGGGCTCGAGGTTGAAATGCAATAGCTTTGAAACTGGCAGAACCCACTTTGGCTAGTCAGTATTCGTCCACATTCTTATATGCATTTTTTGAATGTCAACCAAGAACACAACTCTGTGCTTCCACCTAGCAACATACAGCTATCCTTCATTCGAGCAAAGACATCCTCACCCCTGCTCCAAATGAGAAGACTCAAATTCCCAGTAGTCCTGGTATCCATGTTTGGGTTATGCTAATTTCTCTCCAAAATCCATTCCAGTCCCATTGGAATATTCTGTTACTTGAAGATTAAAACTGTAAATCTAAGGGCTACTAAGAATATTTGTATAAGATACTAGAGGAAGAAGAAAAGAGAGAAGGAGATTAGAACATAACAAAACAGCACACACACATGTACACACACACACATACCCCCATCAAAGAAGGTGATGTTGATAGTTGCTACATTCTTGCTTCTAACTGACCAAGAGTGTGCAGGTATCTTGCGTTGCTTCTTCTACCACCATTCCCTGTTTCCTCGGATCTCAGCTGAGGAAGTAGAGATATTTCCTTCTTTCCTTGTTAGTTCAGTGGCATAAGGAGTCAAAAAATGTCTAGGGGATAGTCTCATCTTCCAGTTCAATGGAACCCTTGTGTCCCCTGGCGGAAATTCTCCCCACTGGGGACCAAGACCTTTGATGCAGTACAGCTCAAGGTTCCTGGAGTGGGAAGTAAAAAGTCCCACAAGTGGGTCACTGGACGGAACATTGAGAGGAGCTTCACTCATGTCACCCTTTGATTCCTGCCCCACACATTCTGACTGTGGGTGAACAGCATCGTAAGCTGGTTGCCGAGTGAAAACATTGCATCCTGTAGACAGAAGCCCATCTTTTTGGGTGCCATCTCCTCAAAGACTTTGTAACTAAGTCTTAATTGGGCCATTTCTCCATTCTGTTAGGTCATCTGCTTCTGGCTGGTGGGGTTCATGGCAAGCCAGTGAATTCCATGGGCATGAGCCAACTGATGGATTTGTTTGGTCATGAGATGCATTTCTCGATCAGGGAACTGCGATGACATCGAGTGAAACATTCTGTGAGTCCTTGGATGGTGGTGCTGGCAGGAACAATGTGGAGAATGTAGACTCCCACCCAGAGCCTGTGTATGCTACGGTGAGAATGAATCTTTGTCCCTCTGCAATGGAAGGAGCCCAAGGTACTCATCCTGCCACTAGGTGACCGGCTGTTCCTCTGGGGATTGGGACTATACTGAGCTTCAGCGGTGGTGTCTGCTGTTGAGGGCTTAGGCATCCAGTTAACCTTGCTTTTGAACCCACGTGTGGTCTCCATGCCTGTACCCTGGTCAGTTTGCACTTGGACCCATTGAACAAGCACTGGGATGGCTGGGAAAGAGGCTGGGACATCCAGCTTATTGGCAACCTTCTCTGCTATGGACTCATGTCCCACCTGCATCATTCTGAGCCTATTCCAGGATGTCCATCCATATATCCCTTCTATTGGCCTTGTCACCAGCCACATCTGTTCTTTTTTTTTAAAATTTTTTATTAAAAAAAATTTTTTTTAGTTGTTGATGGACCTTTATTTAATTCATTTATTCATATGTGGTGCTGAGAATCGAACCCAGTGCCTCACACATGCTAGGCAAGTGCTCTACCTCTGAGCCACAACCCCAGCCCCCACATCTGTTCTTTACAAGAACCTAACCATCCAAAGCATTAGCAACTGCCCATGAAGTGGTATAACTTAGAAATTCTTGGGGTCCATGCAAAGTAGGTACCTGAATGTCCTACTCAGGGTTCTGAACACTGGAGGATTCTCCTTCGCTGTTGTCCTTCAGGGCCATTCTTGAGTCAGGCTGCAGGCACCAGCAGTTTTTTAGCTTCTGCCTTTTTGTCTTGCCACTTCCCATCTCATCCATCTTCCAAGTCTGTGACTCCGCTCAGATGCCTTTCCTAGCTTGGTCTGCCTGTAAATCAGCTTCAACAACACCGCATCTGTTTAACTGTGTTCCTGGGGCTCCTGGCACACTCTCTGCTATGGTGCTTTTTCAGAGATTTTATTATTTATGTTACCCAAGTATCAACTGGGATCTCCTGACCTCCTTAAGATCCAGGGCACATCAGCTTGATCTACAAACCCTCAGAGTCCAAACCCTCCCCAAGATACCTCCCTGCACATTGTCAGATAACTTATATTCTCCAACTCTGGTTTTCAAATACAAATTTTGCACATTTTTTTTTCCAGATTTTTTTCATGTTAGCCTGATATGAAATTAAACTTTGTCTTCATTGTGTAGCATGCTAATTTAGATGCAATTTTTTAAAAATCTACTAAGCTTATTTGAAAAGAGCTGTGGTTTGCAAACTTTTTCTACAAAGGGTCAGATAGTAAGTAATTTCATTGGGGAGGAGTTGAACACAGTCCCTGTTTTAACTACTCTACTCTGCTGTTGTAGTGTGAAACGTGCCGTAGACCACCGGTAAACAAATGGTCATGGCTATGTTCTAGGAGGGTTTCTCGTGTTGCCCAGTAAACAGCATGCTAGTTTGGTGAGCAAAATGGAGATATTTTATCATGTAAGGAAATATTTATGTTTAAAATATTTTTTCTTTTAAAAACAATAAGGAATGTTGAGTCATATCTGTGCCTTTTATTATCTGTGCAAATGGTATTGATATGATTCAACATCCTTTATGGTTGGTGGTATCATCAGTGGTACCATCAGATTTTATGCTTTAGTGATTTCACACTGACTTTCTCTTCATGGGGAAATTATCTTGATCCTCTGTGCTTAGGTTTCCACATCTATATTACAGAAAAAAAAGATAGAAAAAGAAAAAAATCCCAACAAAACCTTCCCCTCCAAAAATCCAAAACTATAATATAGGGTTTGGGAAAATCATGTGAAGTAATATCTGTAAAATACTTATCCTAGTGACTGGCACACCATAAACATTTATAAATAAAGACAATAGTTTGGGGGTACATTTCCAGGGGCACTCTACTACTTAGTTACGGCCCAGCCCTTTTTATTTTATTTTGACATGGAGTCTCACTAAGTTTCCCAGGCAGGCCTTGAACTTACCATCTTCCTGCCCCAGCATCCTGAGCCTCTGGGATTTCAGGTAGGCCACTGAGTCTGGCATGCTTAAGTAGGTTTGTAGTTTCTTCATATAAAAACCAAACCTTTTTTGCAAGGTATTCTTACACACACACACACACACACACACACACACACACACACATTATGCATACATACACATACATATGTACCCTACTGCAAGTTAGAGGGGTCTTTGCACAGTGTTGGTTTAAGAGAGAGCTATGATTTCTGTGTATTTATCTTATATCCAGCCATCTTTCTGAACTCTTATTAATTCTAGCATTTCTTCAATGACTTCTCTTGGTTTTCCTGGGTTTCCTCAACTTTATTGTCTGCACAACTTATTTTCTTTGCACATCATTACTTTGTAAATTCCCTTCAACTTAAATTTGTTACAGGATAACATTTATCCTTGGAATCCAAGCCAGCACTACACATCACAAATAGATTGACAGGGAAATGACCTGCAGTTTTAATAACCTCTGCAGTTGAATAGAATGATAATTGTGATGATTGCATAAGACACCATTTAGAAACTAAATGTTGAATTTTTAACTTACCAGGTAGAATAGAAAACAGACTATTATGTGTGTGATTGAGTTCTATGTACTGTTTATATGATCTCCATTTCCTCATGTGAAGTTAGGCATTTATTTCATCTTGAACTAAGGAAAGATCAAGAGGTCTGAATAGACATCTCTCTTCCCCTCTCAACTTACAGTTGATTTGGAAACTAAAATGGGTCTTGGTTTCTAGAAATGCTGATTACTCTTGGCACTCAATAGGCATGGGGAGTGTTTAAATGTCAAGAGAATACACAGAGAGGCATATGATATACATATATTTCCTTCTCCTCCCTTTAAATGTATATGTCTCAGGTTTGTAGTCCAGTATTGTCAATTTCCCAGTTTTTGCCATGCCCTGCTGAGCTTATGTGATCTGCCTCCTTTGTCAGCTCTACCCTCCTTTTCTGCCGTTCCCTTCCTTCCTTCACTCCAGTTCCAAAGGTCTGGACTTTCCTGAAGTTTTGCCTTGGCTCTTGCTTCTGTCTGGAATGCTCTTCTCTCCAATAGTCCCAGCTCTCTTCCTGGCTTCACGAGTTCTTTGCTCAAATGGCTGCTTATCAGAAATGTTGACTTCCATGACCATCCCATGTAATCATTCCCTTTCTTACCCCTCTTGTCCTCTTCCAAGATTTACATTTTTTTCTGCATAGCACTTAGTACGTATTTTATTTGTTCATACGTGCATTTATTGTCTCTCTCCCACGTCCAACCACATACACTGGAAATGTGAACTCTGTGAGGGTGCCTTGTCCTCCATTCCCTGTACCTGGCATGGTGCCTGGTACACAGTGGCTGTCATGAAGATGGTATGCTAGCACACCAGTTTTGATGATGAGCAATGCAGTGATCATGGCTTGAATTAACAGATCAGACACCCAGACACTGGTATTTCCTTGGTTCACCAAACCCACACCAGGAACTACTTCACAGAGGATTTGTAATCTTGCTAATTGGCAAACTGCAGTTTTTTTCTTGGGAGCTGAAATCATATAGCTTGGGCATATGTACACAGAATTTTTTGTAAATGGTTTATGTAGCTATGCAGCCCACAAGAGGAAGTCTGGAACACAGGAGTAGCTGTAACTTTTAAAAAAATATTTTTATGTGATTTATTTACTTTTATGTGGTGCTGAGGATTGAACCCAGTGCCTCCCACATGCTAGCAAGCCCTCTGCCACTGAGTCACAACCCCAGTCCCTGTAACTTTAATTGTTAAGAAATAAGCTTGGGTTCAGGTCTATTTCCCGCATCTCGCTTCCTTGGACCAGAGGTTACCTGGATCATGGTCTTCTCACGGTGAGGGGCAAATGTGCAGCACAGTGAGCAAAAACACCTGATTCCTCTTGACACCTCTTCCAGGAACTGGCTCAATGTCACTTCGGCTCCATTCCATTGACCAAAGCAGGTCTTGTGACCAAACCAAGTCAGTAGGATGGGAAAAATGTTCTACCTACTCTTGTGGGAGGTGTGGTCATGTCAGAGGGTTTTGAACATACAGTCCTAATACAGGAAGGGCATAAAGAGCTGTAAACAATGGCTTATCTACTACAGTTTTAAAAATTATTATCATTTGAGAGTGAAACCACAATAGAAGAAAATAAGACCCAGAGAAGACAAGAGTAAGCTGAATATAGCAGTATCTGAGCTGACCCATGGCAAAGAATAGAAACCCAATCTAACCAACTTAAAATAAAAGCTGAGCTTTAGGTTCACTTACATGAAAATACCAGGGGAAGCTCAGGCTTCATGTGCAGCAAGAGACTGTGGTGTTGTTTATTTATGGCAAGAGATGACTGAAACACAGATTTCCCAACTATCTTGGATGATGGAATTCATGTTTCTTCATTGACTAGCCTGCAAGTTTAGTTTGAACCCTTTTAATTAGGAGAAGTGATGATCAGCTTTATCTTTTAACAATGCTACATACATATGACTTTATTCCATAAAGGTTTTGGTGGGAGCTGGGCAGAAAAAAATCTAACTTAGTTTAAAGCAGGACAAGTCATTTCTTAAAAATTATGGCAAAATTCATCTCTTAGAATTTATATTTATTTAAAAAAATTACTATGAAGTTGAACAGGAAGGGGAAACAAAGAATGAGAATCAGTCATGTATCTTCAGTTTGCTAGTAAGATTATACGCCAAGTCATTACTGCCAAGTCATTACTGGTATGGGTTCCATGGCTCCATCATGTCAGAATTGACATCTTTATGATTTTCTGGCCTTTTCCTTTGTAATCATGAGGTGATTGTAGACCAGACTCCTTATCTGTCTCAAGGTCAGCTCCTTGTATACTCTTTAATCATAAAAATGAAAGATTTCCCAGAGGATGTCCTCTACTCATGTCTTCTACTTAGGCTTGCATTGTGTCACATGACCTCTTCTAGCTGTAAGGGAGTCTGGAAAATGAAATAGTTGGCTTCTCCAGGCTCCATAGGGGCAATGGCAGGAGCTAGAAATGAGTTGGAATTGGGTTGGTCAGTCAGTTGGCTCTTGATATAAAAAGAAGGATTTCTGCCGATTCCTCAGGCCCCTGGGCAACATTCTGGGGAGGAAGATTGCCTCCTTTTGGCCCTTGCTCAGGTGCTGCTCTGTGTGGGTGGAAGAGTGGCTCATCATGGCTCATCTGTTTGCTGAGAGTGAAGAAAAGGTGCTGTTCCTTGAGTATGGTCAGCTTCCTTTATCTTCCCCTATCACTCCTGCTATTTTCCTGCTGTTCTGCTTAGGCAAGACAAGAAGAGGCAGAGAATGCAGAGGCAAACAAAGAGATCAGGTCCATCTACCACAAAGCTGGTGTTCTGATAGTTTCTATCTCATAGTTTTTAATTGAGTCAGGATTAGGGGTAGAGAAAAACATCCCAAACCCAAATGCCTCAATTTTTGTGCATTTGCAGTTCATGCAACAATTTCACATACATATACTAATAAGCGTAGGTATTTGGCATTTTGGGGATTAGAGCCGTCACTCAGTATCCTTGGAGGATTTGTTCCAGGACCTCCCGAAGATACCAAAATTCATGAATGCTCAAGTTCCTTATTTCAAATGACATAGTATTTGCATGAAACCTGCACACATCAATATCAATACCAGGCAAATGGTGTTATCCTGAATTGTTGAGGAAATAATGACAAGGAAAACGTCTGCACACGTTCAGCCCAGATGCAATCTTCTCTATCACACATTTTCAATCTTTGGTTGAATTCGTGAATGTGGATCCCATGGACATGGAGGACTGACTGCCTTCAACCCCATTTTACAGATGAGGGCATGGCTTGAAGAAGGCAGAGCAATGCCCGTTAGACACAGCCAGTGGTGGCACCGCCAGAGCTTCATCCGCCCTCTCCACTTCAGCACGCGACACTGCCGTTCTGTGGTGTTTATTCTCCATTCCCTTCACGCAGTCTCATCAGTCCTGCTCGTCCTGTGGTATTGGCTTTTGCATCCCATGTCATCCATCCTGCATTCTCCCTGCAGCCCCGGAGAGCCATGTCTCAGCAATCGGTCAATGTTAATATGCCAGCCATTTCCCAGAGCTTTGTCGCTGAGGAGCCTGTCCTGATTTATTATTCTGAACGTGTTGCTTAGGCAACTCTGATTAATGATCAATTTCTACATTACAAGGTAATCATAGAGCCTGATGAAACTGTTCAAGAAGCAGAGGTGGCCTCTGGAGCAGGTAGGGAATTCAGCCCTGCACCAGACCGACTGTGGCTGCCTCTCTGTATGTTTTCAGCTTATTCTGCACTGCCACTGTGGACTTCCAGACTTCCCAAAGAGACAGTGCCTTGAGGTTGCAGGTTTTGGTTTGTTGTCCTTGAGTGCATTTGGATAGAGTGGTGGAAAATGGGCTGCAATAGCTTTTGGCTCTCAGTTCTACTTTTGCCAGTGGCAAGCAATACCAAACACAGGGTAGACTCTGTTTTTTTTTTTTTTTTTTTTTTTTTTTTGGCTCAAAAAGAAAAAAAGTTACATTTAGTATCCAAATTTATCATTATATAGATAACCAGAAGAAATGTATGACAAAACCAAAGGAAGCAGACAACAGAGTGAATTATCTTTTTAAAGATATACAAATAGAAAATGAGGTCAAATTAACATGAGAGGATGCAGATGAACCTGTCCATCATATTGATAAATGAAACCCAGGGTAGGTTCTTAAATGTTGGTGACTGAATAGAGGAATTCAGGTCCTTGGGTAGTATGCACTGCTCTCTTGGCCCTGACTGGTCACTACTTCTTTCTCTGTTTCCTGGACATTTATGTGTGATGTAGGGGTTCAGGAGTCTCATTGATTTTCCAGTAGTTGCTTAACTCCATTTAATTTGAAAAAAAAAAAAAAAAAAAAAAAACCACAAAAAAACACCGGGAGGAAGGCAGCAGACTTCTGTGGTTAGTCACTCTTGCTTCTCACACTTCCAGCTCAGTACCTTTAGATGGGTTTAAACCCTAGCGAGTCTCAGTTTGGTCACCTGTAAAATAGGAGTTCCAATTTCCACATCTACTTTATGGGTGCAGTCAGATTAAGCATGCTGCTGCGTGCTGTCTTGCACAGTGTCCGACACCTCGTGAACTCTCGATGATGAAGCTGTTGGTTCTTCTTAACTCAGCACTTAATGAAGACAACATTAAGATTAGCCAAGAATGACTGAATCCATTCAACGGAATGAGAACTCAATAGAGTTTGCTGTAGAATCAGTTCAAGTCAAATATTTACAATAATCATGAGAGGAAGTGCAGAGGGATTACCAAGACAATTAGTCAGCTAAGAGAGCAGAGTTTACCCTTGTTGGCCTGGAGTTTGCCTTCCCTGTACCCAACACTGCCTGCTCTCGCATTTGCTTTTTCCCCCATTGTCCTTGTTCCAGGATGTGCCCAGAGCTTGCTTGTTTCTGGACCTTTGTTCTCATGTCTCTTCTTTGGCAGTTTGTATTTCTAACAAGAAGCACATTACTAGCTATAGTCCCTCTAGTTCACTTTGCAAAATGCCTATTGCGTTTGGCCAGGAAATCTTCTAGTTTTTCCTTTTGCTGTTCTCTACAGCTCTTAGTCTCTTACAAATATTGGGGTTTGCACTTTAGGAAGTTTTTATTGGTGTGCAATAACAGAGAACAAAATGAACAAATTTAAATGTACAGTGTTATACAACACTGGAAACTTAATCTCCTGGGCAACTGTATTTTCTACCTATTAATCAACCTTTCTCTATTCCACACCCCACCACCTTCCCAGACCCTAACCAGTATTCTACTTTCTACTTTCATGAGGCAGCGATTTTAGCTTACACATGAGAGACCCCATGCAGTATTTGTCTTTCTCTGCTTGGCTTATTTCACTTAACATAAATGTTGACATATGTTTTCATTTATTTTTGTGAAATTCTTTAGGAGTGGACATGCGGAATAATAAGGCAAATGAACTGCCAAACTGCTTTCCAGCGTAGTCTTATTTTGCATTCCTGTGATTTTCAGTTGCTCTGCCCCCTCACCAGCACTTAGAATGGTCGGTCCTTTTCATTTAAGCCATTCTAGAGAGTGGGTGGTGATGTGTCATTGTGGTTTAATTTGCATTCCCTTGATGACTAATGATGTTGGCCATCATTTTATGTGCCTTGTATTTTAAGTGAGTTAACATTTCTCCTATTGACAGGAAGAGCAATTTCCCAGTTGAAATCTAAATGAACACTATTTTCTGCAATAGTCCACGTAATGGGTATCATTTCTTTTTTTTCTTTCCTCTTTTTTTCAGTATTAAACATTGAACCCATAGGTGCTCTACCACTGAGCTATATCCTTAGCTCTCTTTATTTTTTATTTCAAGACAGGGCCTCACTAAATTGCCCAGGCTGGCTTGAATTTGTGATCCTCCTGCCTCAGCCTCTGGAGTAACTGGGATTACAGGTGTGCACCATTATACCTGTTTTCATCTTTTTCCACGTAGAATTCTGCAACTAGCCCCTGTCCACTGTTCCCGTCTACTGTCTTCTCTCAAACTGCCCCAGTTCAGCTGCATTTCCACATAAGCAGTCATACCTAGTCCTGTGCTGGTTTTGCTAAATAGGCCATAAACGTGCATGCAGGGCTTTCATGTGACATCTTTGGGATTGTGATTAAAATCCCCACAGAAACAAGGTATCTGAAGTTACAGCATTCAACATGGCCCCATTGAGAATGGCAGCCTCTCACCAGCATGGCATTAGAGGGGACTATTGAGTGGTGGATCCCTGGTTTTTATGCTGCGGTTCCTTAATGATGCTTTCTAGCTGAAAGATATGATCAGGCAACAAAAAAATGAAATGGTTCTTGCCCTCCTAATAGCAGAGTGACTAATGGAATAACTGGAAGATGATAAACCTCCATTGATGGAGGATGATTAAGGGTGCTGATGGATGCAGCAGCAGCAGAATAAAGCTCTGTCTCCTCACTACAGGGTAGATGCAGACCCTTTATTCATGATGTGAACTCAAGCTTAGCATTTCAGAAAGCAGGACTCACAGGAATCAAAATCCGTGCACAAGGCCTCAGAAACACGAAGGGCAGGTTTCCTTCTTTCTCATCTTTTAAACAACATATTGACTTGGTTGGTTATTTAATTTATTTATTCATCTACTAAAATATTTGTTCATTTGTCTCTGACGTATGTTTACGATTTCGTATTTTATGTATTTATTTAAAATGTATGAACATGAGGAGTTACTCCCCAGGTTGGGGTAAAATATAGCCCTGATCTTTTAATTGTTCTCAAGAGTCATCCCTCACACTAATGTCAACAAGTCCAATGTCTCTCTCCTCTTGAGACCTCTGACCCCTCTGTGGATTATACATGAGCCCCAGGTGTGGCTTTAAACTCAGTTTAAAGGGGATACATTGGTCTCCAAATACAGGCAAAGAGAGAATTAGTGACTTGGAAGCTAGTTCACCGGGTGTGGCAAATATTTTGTTACTGCTGAGCATCCTGCCTGGCCTGCAGGGAGGGCCTCCATGAGTACCCTAAGCTCTGCCCCCAATTCAGTGATCCTCTGTGGAGCTGGACGAACCATCACCTTCCCCAGGGCCTGGTGTTGAGGCCCTGTTGCTGTTCAGTGTCCTGCATGGTGAGCATCCCCTTTGCAGCCTGGGTGTTTAAAACTCACAATCTCAGTGCTTCCTGGGAATTCCAGTGGGATTCACCACCATCACTGCAAGAGTAGTAACTCTTTATTCTTCTCTTCCCAAAATGCCACTAGTCCTTTCAACACATTTGCCCATGTCCTCCCCAGATGCTGGGTCAAGGGCATAGGAAGGAGTGGTACTTGCCAGGATCCATGAGGATCCCAGGCTGGCGGTGACCTGTAAGCTTGAAAACCACCACTTGGGGGTAGCAGAGAAGAGGTCAAGAGGACTCTATGAGGCTCCTGGTCTACCTGGCAGGAGGAACAATCTCAAATCCTCTTACTGAAACATCTTAAGAAGCAATGCACCCGACACTCTGCTGGGAAAGTGGTGCCTGCTCATTACAGCAGATTTAAGAAACGCAGATGAACGACGAGAGAAAAGAAATCTTTCATTCACTCACTATCCCAGCATGCACAGGGCCCCAGTGTCAACCTTTGGCATGTATCATTTCAATCTCTTACACACACTCACACACACAGGGACAGATTTGAACCTATTCTGTTTTTTTTTTAACAGAGGAATACATCATGCTGTGTATATATATATGAATATACCACAGTGAATTCCACCTTTATGTATATCTATAAAGCACCAATTAAAAAAACAAACAAACAGGAGGAAGACCAGGAGAGTAGAGGAAGTGGAGCTGGGTGAGGGAGGAGGGGAGAGAAAGAGGAAGCACTGGGGACTGAATGTGGAGCAAATAATATTCCATGCATCAATGATTACATCAAAATGAACCCCAATATTATGTATAACTCTGATGCACTAATAAAAACAGGTAAAACTTACCAACAAGACAAAAACAACTACAAAAATAAATTATCCATTTTTTTTAAAGTCAGTAAGTGCGAACATATCTACTGAGGGACAACTACATGCTAGGAGCTTTTCTAGGCACTGGGATGTGGCAATGACAAAAATCTCTGCCTGCATGGAGCTTGCTTTTCAAGTGGGCTGGGGACAGATGAATAATAAAATAAATAATCAAAATATGTTACCTGCCAAATAACAAGTGTCACAGAGAGAACAGCAAGGACACGGCCGTGGAGGGTGTGTGGACGCGTGAGTGTTTGATTTTCTAGCAGGATCGGCAGAGAGCATGCTGTGTGGTTGTCACTTTCTGGGTGTCCTGCTCCAGGAAGGGAAGCAGATGGTGGGAAATGGGCACTTGATTTAATTTATTTAACTCCCGTTTATTTTGGGTTTGTGTAGGCCAGATGCTGAGAACGATAGACACTCTGGTCCTGAGTAAAATTAAAAATGGAGTGATTTAATGCCTGGCAAAGATTGAGAAGGAGAGCCAGCCGCGTGAGCCAGGAAGGTCGAGAGCAAGCAGACCTACCAGAGGAGCCCGGGAAGGGAGGAGTAGTGATCTTGAAAGAATTAATAACGTTGTTGTTCTGATTAAAAACAGTCAAGCATACACATTAAACTTAAAAGTGAGTAAATGTGCAGTGAATAACTTCCTCTCTAGAGGCGGCATACAATCTTTTATTAGTTCCTATCCAGATAGTCACGATTCATGTGATCACAAATATCTGTATGCAGTTTTATGTTCTGCCTTTTTCACTTAAAAATTATGTCAAGAACATTGACTTACAACAACAGGAATATTTAAAAATATGCTTTTTAATCCTTGAGTAATATTCCACCAGGTAAATGAAGCAGTATTGTAATCAGTGCTATCATCTCTTCACTGTTGGATGTTTTGGTTGTTTTTAATATGGTGATGTTATAAATAATGTAGTCATGAAATTCTCCATCAGCATCTTTGTCTGGATCTCTGAATATTTTATCAGAATGAATTCCTAGGAGCGAGATGACTGGCAACACACAGGGGAATTTTTCTCTTTTAAATGCCTGGAGTCTTGAGGAGATGGGAGGGAAGTGGGGGAAACTTCATGTGACGGGACATAACTTGCTTAAACAGTCATTAACAGATGACTGGCTCTCCCGGTCTCAAGCCCACGATTTTGGCATTACCACACACTTGGTGGCCACTCCTCAGATTGCAATCAACATACTTTGTAGGAAGCACAGGGTGTCTTGCATTACATGTTGGGCAATTTTCCTAGGAAAACCCAATTGAACAAGGTGAAAGACAGATCGGTTTTCAAGATGGCGGACTAGAGGGCGGCTGCATTTCATGTTGCTCCAGGACTCAGGATTCAAAAGAGGAGATAGTGAGTGACTTGGGACCAACTCAAAGCCGCCGGGTGAGTCTCTCCTGTTGGGGAGGCGTCCCGGATGGGGCGGTAGTCCCGGAATGCAGGGAACTTTGTGAAGTAGAGTTGCTCGGCGAGACACCCCTCCCCCCGCTGGAGCGGTAAACACGGACCACTGGGAACTTTGCAGAGGATGCTGCTCAGCACAGCGCTTGGTTTCAGAGTAAAACGCCGGGCTTCGGCGGCTGCCCAGAGGACGGCCTGCATAGGCAGGCGATTAGGTACAGAACAGGGTCCCAGGTCCTAGGTGGCTTTTCGGTGGAAGAGCTGCAGAGTCAAGCTGAGGGGCGGAGGGAAGGTTCCAGGACTGCGGGCAGATTCTCTGAGGAGAGGCAGCCTAAGGAGACTCGTCTGCAAAGGGTGAGGCTCCCAGGCCCAGGAGGTAGGTCTGGGCCCCTGGGAACGTTGCCTGGGAAGGCTGCCCTGCCTAGGCGGCAAGATACCCTTCTCCCCACTGGAGCAGTGAACACGGACAGCGGGGAACTTTGCAGAGGAGGCCGTGCAGCACAACGCTTGGTTTCGGAACAACCTTCCGGGGCTCCGGCGGCTGCCAGAGGAAGAGCTGGGCGGCGAGCTGTTTGGACTCAGAGCAACCTCCTGAACAACGGTGGGGGGGGGCTTTCCTGAGGAGGTGGAGGTGCGCAGTGAGTTGCTTGGTCTCCAAGCGCCCACACAGAACACCGGGTGACTGCCTAGAGGAAGAGGCGAGCGGCGGGTCACTGGGGCTCGGAGCATATGTACGAGGCTCCAGGTGGCTGCTCAGAGGAGGGGTCGCATAGCCAGGCGATTAGGTGCAAAGCACGGTCCAGAGACCTAGGCGCCTTTTGGTGAAAGAGCTACACAGAGACAAGCTGAGGGGCGGAGCGAAGGTTCCAGGACTTCGGGCAGCTTCTCTGAGGAGGGGCAACCTAAGGAGACTCGTCTGCAAAGGGTGAGGCTCCCAGGCCCAGGAGGTAGGTCGGGGCCCCTGGGAACGTTGCCTGGGAAGGCTGCCCTGCCCAGGCGGTAGTTGTGGACTGAGGGGAACCTCTAGGAGGGGAACGTACCAGTGAGACCTCCCCACCGAGTGAGTCTTCCCCACCGGGTGAGGTTTTCCCACAAGGACGGTAAAACCAGAGACACAGGCACAAACAGGCCTTGCCTCAGCCCGCAGTCTAGTTCCCCTTTGGATGACCATTGGTCAACAAGTGGAGGCACCTCTGCCCACTAGCAGGGAATATACCCCACCTGAGGGTCCCCAACCCTAGAGAGGCAGCTTCCTTGTGGAGCAACGCATTATCAACTTCCTCCAAGACTTCAGGCTACTGAAGGATAAGAGGGGATACACTAGCAATCTTCAGGGACATTATAAGTCAATAGAGGAAATCTGCAACATCTCAGCAGTCCACTGATACCTGAACGACATGAGAAGACAAGGGAAGAAAATGCCTCAAACAAATCTGGATGGTACATCAATAAAATCCAATGACAGCATGGCAGAAGAAATGTCACAAAGGGAGTTCAGAATGTACATAATTAACATGATAAGGGAAGCAAACGATGAAATGAAAGAGCAAATGCAGGCATTGAATGAACGCACCAATTGACAGTTAAAAGAGCAAATACAGGAAGCAAAAGACCATTTCAATAAAGAGTTAGAGATATTGAAAAAAAAACCAAACAGAAATCCTTGAAATGAAGGAAACAATAAACCAAATTAAGAACTCCATAGAAAGCACAACCAATAGGATAGAACACCTGGAAGTCAGAACCTCAGATATTGAAGACAAAATATTTAACCTCGAAAACAAAGTCGAACAAACAGAGAAGATGGTAAGAAATCATGAACAGAATCTCCAAGAACTATGGGATATCATGAAAAGGCCAAATTTGAGAATTATTGGGATTGAAGAAGGCTTAGAGAAACAAACCAAAGGAATGAACAATCTATTCAATGAAATAATTTCAGAAAATTTCCCAAATCTGAAGAATGAAATGGAAAATCAAGTTCAAGAGGCTTATAGGACTCCAAATACACAAAATTACAACAGACCAACACCAAGGCACATTATAATGAAAATACCTAACATACAAAATAAAGACAGAATCTTAAAGGCTGTGAGAGAAAAGAACCAAATTATATTCAGGGGGAAACCACGGATATCAGCAGATTTTTCAATCCAGACCTTAAAAGCTAGAAGGGCCTGGAATAACATTTTTCAAGCCCTAAAAGAAAATGGATGCCAACCAAGAATCTTATACCCAGCAAAACTTACCTTCAGATTTGACGATGAAATAAAATCATTCCATGATAAACAAAAGCTAAAAGAATATACAAAAAGAAAGCCAGCATTACAGAACATTCTCAGCAAAATATTCCATGAGGAAGAGATGAAAAACAAAGAAGCAAATCAGCAAAGGGAGGAGCTATCCTAAAGGAACTCTCAAATAAAGAGGAACCAAGTCGTGTCAAAAATAAACAAATAAATGAATAAAATGAGTCAAATGACCGGGAATACAAATCATATCTCAATAATGACCCTGAATATTAATGGCTTGAATTCATCAATCAAAAGACATAGACTGGCAGATTGGATAAAAAAGAAAGATCCAATAATATGTTGCCTGCAAGAGACTCATCTCATAGAAAGAGATACCCATAGACTAAAGGTGAAAGGATGGGAAAAAACATATCATGCACATGGACCCAGCAAAAAAGCTGGGGTATCCATCCTCATTTCAGATAATGTGGACTTCAAGCCAAAGTTAGTCAGAAGGGATAAAGAAGGACATTTCATACTGCTTAAGGGAACCATAAATCAGCAAGACATAACAATCATAAATATCTATGCCCCAAACAGTGGCTCACCCATGTATGTCAAACAAATCCTTCTCAATCTCAGAAACCAAATAGACCATAATACAATAATACTAGGTGATTTTAACACACCTCTCTCACCACTGGACAGATCTTCCAAACAAAAATTGAACAAAGAAGCCATAGAACTCAATAACATAATCAATAATTTAGACTTAACAGACTTTTATAGAATATACCATCCAACGAAGAGTGAATACACTTTCTTCTCAGCAGCACATGGATCTTTCTCTAAAATAGACCATATATTATGCCACAAAGCTAACGTTAGCAAATACAAGAAGATAGAGACACTTCCTTGTATTCTATCAGATCATAATGGATTGAAATTAGAAATAAATGAAAGAGTAAAAAACAGAAATTACTCCAACACCTGGAGATTAAACAATATGCTATTATATGATGAATGGATAACAGAAGATATTAGGAAGGAAATTAAAAAATTCTTAGAGGTAAATGAGAACAAAGAAACATCATATCAAAATCTCTGGGACACTATGAAAGCAGTACTTAGAGGAAAATTTATTTCATGGAGCGCATTCAATAAAAGAAGTAAAACTCAACAAATAAACGACCTAACACTACAGCTCAAAGCCCTAGAAAAAGAAGAACAGACCAACATCAAAAGTAGTAGAAGACAGGAAATAGTTAAACTCAGAGCTGAAATCAACGAAATTGAAACAAAAGAAACAATACAAAAAATTGACAAAATAAATAGTTGGTTCTTCGAAAAAATAAACAAAATTGATAAACTTTAGCCACACTAACAAAGAGAAGACGAGAGAAAACCCAAATCACCAAAATTCAGAATGAACAAGGAAATATCACAACAGACATGATTGAAATACAAAACATAATTAGAAGCTATTTTGAAAATCTATAGTCCAACAAAATAGAAAATTTCGAAGATATCAACAAGTTTCTAGAGACATATGAATTGCCTAAACTAAACGAGGAGGACATACACAATTTAAATAGACCAATTTCAAGTAATGAAATAGAAGAAGTCATCAAAAGCCTACCAACAAAGAAAAGTCCAGGACCTGATGGGTTCTCAGCCGAGTTCTACAAAACCTTTAAAGAAGAGCTCATTCCAATACTTTTCAAAGTATTCCATGAAATAGAAGAGGAGGGAACTCTCCCAAACTCATTCTATGAAGCCAATATCACCCTGATACCTAAACTAGACAGAGACACATTGAGGAAAGAAAATTTTAGACCAATATCCTTAATGAACATCGACGCAAAAATTCTTAACAAAATTTTAGCAAATCGCATACAAAAACATATTAAAAAGATAGTGCACCATGATCAAGTGAGTTTCATCCCAGGGATGCAAGGTTGGTTCAACATCAGGAAATCAATAAATGTAATTCACCATATCAACAGACTTAAAGTCAAGAATCACATGATTATTTCAATAGATGCAGAAAAAGCATTTGATAAAATACAGCACCCCTTCATGCTCAAAACACTAGAAAAAATAGGGATAGTGGGAATGTTCCTTAACATTGTAAAGGCCATCTACGCTAAGCCCATGGCTAATAGCATTCTAAATGGTGAAAAACTGAAAGCATTCCCCCTAGAAACTGGAACAAGGCAGGGATGCCCTCTTTCACCACTCCTATTCAATATTGTCCTTGAAACTCTAGCCAGAGCAATTAGACAGACCAAAGAAATTAAAGGGATACGAATAGGAAAAGAAGAACTCAAACTATCCCTATTTGCTGATGATATGATGGTATACTTAGAGGAACCAGGAAATTCCACCAGAAAACTCTTAGAACTCATAAGTGAATTTAGTAAAGTAGCGGGATATAAGATCAATGCTCATAAATATAATGCATTTTTATACATAAGTGACGAATCTTCAGAAAGAGAAGTTAGGAAAACTACCCCATTCACAATAGCTTCGAAAAAAATAAAATACTTGGGAATCAATCTCACAAAAGAGGTGAAAGACCTCTACAATGAGAACTACAGAACACTAAAGAAAGAAATTAAAGAAAACCTTAGAACATGGAAAGATCTCCCATGTTCTTGGATAGGCAGAATTAATATTGTCAAAACAGCCATACTACCAAAAGTGCTATACAGATTCAATGCAATTCCAATTAAAATCCCAACGACGTACCTTACAGAAATAGAGCAAGCAATCATGAAATTCATCTGGAAGAATAAGAAACCCAGAATAGCTAAAGCAATCCTTCGCAGGAAAAATGAAGCAGGGGGTATTGCAATACCAGACTTCAACTCTACTACAAAGCAATAGTAACAAAAACGGCATGGTATTGGTACCAAAATAGACAGGTAGATCAATGGTACAGAATAGAGGACATGGATACAAACCCAAATAAATACAATTTTCTCATACTAGACAAAGGGGCCAAAAATATGCAATGGAGAAAAGATAACCTCTTCAACAAATGGTGCTGGGAAAATTGGAAATCCATATGCAACAGAATGAAACTAAACCCATATCTCTCACCGTGCATGAAACTAAACTCAAAATGGATTAAGGACCTCAGAATCAGACCAGAGACCCTGCATCTTATAGAAGAAAAAGTAGGTCCAGATCTTCAACATGTCGGCTTAGGACCAGACTTCCTCAACAGGACTCCCATAGCACAAGAAATAAAAGCAAGAATCAACAACTGGGATAGATTCAAACTAAAAAGCTTTCTCTCAGCAAAGGAAACTATCAGCAATGCGAAGAAAGAGCCTACAGAGTGGGAGAAAATCTTTGTCAATCATACTTCAGATAGAGCACTAATCTCCAGAATCTATAAAGAACTCAAAAAACTCAACACCAAGACTACAAATAACTCAATCGACAAATGGTCTAAGGAAATGAATAGACACTTCACAGAAGAAGACCTACAAGCAATCAACAAACATATGGAAAAATGTTCAACATCTCTAGTAATAAGAGAAATGCAAATCAAAACCACCCTAAGATTCCATCTCACCCAAATTAGAATGGCAGTTATCAAGAATACAAGCAACAACAGGTGTTGGCGAGGATGTGGGGAAAAAGGTACGCTCATACATTGCTGGTGGGGTTGCAAATTAGTGCAGCCACTCTGGAAGGCAGTATGGAGATTCCTTAGAAAACTTGGAATGAAACTACCATTTGACCTAGCTATCCCACTCCTTGGCCTATACCCAAAGGACTTACAATCAGCATACTACAGAGATACAGCCACATCAATGTTCATTGCTGCTCAATTCACCATAGCCAGATTGTGGAACCAACCTTGATGCCCTTCAGTTGATGAATGGATAAAGAAACTGTGGCATATATATACAATGGAATATTACTCAGCCATAAAGAATAATAAAATTATGGTTTTGCAGGCAAATGGATGAAATTGGAGAATATCATGCTAAATGAGATAAGCCAATCTCAAAAACCAAAGGAAGAATGATCTCGCTGATAAGTGGATGATGATACATAATGGGGCATGGGAGGGGTTAGTTTTAGTGTTAAAGTTAGGGTTAGGAAGGGGGCAAGAATGGGGGAAGGAAGGACTCTATAGAGGGAAAAGACGGATGGGAGGGGTGGGGAGAAGGGAAAAAATAACAGAATGAATCAAACAACATCACCCTATGTAAATTTATGATTACACAAATGGTATGACTTTACTCTATGTACAAACAGAGAAACAACATGTATCCCATTTGTTTACAATAAAAAAAAGGTGCATTTAAGAATGCAAATGTCCAAATTGGCACACACACACAAAAAAGGTGAAAGACAAAGAAGTAGAATCAATGTAAAAAATACAGAAGGTACCCCAAAGTATTGTGTGGACCTTAATTGTGTCTGAATTAAAAAACAACAACAACAACAACAACTGTTAAAATGTATTACATTTATAAGATACCTAGAAGTTTAAGTAGTGACTAACTTTTGGTAATATTAATATTGATAGTGATTTTGATAGTAATAAAGTAATTATTAATAGTATTAATATTGTTGACTGTGAAAGGTAAGTCCTTACATAAAAACATTGAAGAGGAAGTGATACTATGTCTGAGATTCTCTTCCAGGTAATTTGGGGGTGGGTGAGTGATGGGGCAGATTTGCCTTGAGTTAATGGTATTTGGGGTGGGGGCATAGGTACAGAGGAGCTTATTTATATCAGGGATCAGAAAACTGTGGTCCAGGGGCCAAATGCCACCAGTGCCTGTTTTCCTAGTTTGGTCAGAATGCCTCCACGTCCCCTTGTGCACTCCCTTCTCTGGTTGAGTTTGCTACAGTGGTTGAGTTGAGTTGCTGCAACTGAAACCTTGCGGTGTGTGCAGAGCCTGAAGTATTTACTACCTGGCTCTTTATAGGAAGAGTTTGTAGGAAGGTGACTCACATTATTCTACCTATTTCTGTTCATGTTCAAGATTATTCCTAAGACAATGTGTAAAACATAATTAACGTAACAAGATCTATACGGTTCCTTTAACTACCACCACAAAGTGCTGTTCACCTATTAGTAATATCTCAGGCACTTGAAATCACAGCTGAAATGTCTGTGGGGTTATTCTTTCATAACCATCTATTATTCTGTGTAGGTTGTAAGCACATGCTTGAGACAAGACTTGTGGGACCTGCCCCGGAGAGGGTCTCTGTCCTTTCCTTGTCCCTCATTTCCCAACCTCCTCTCCCTGGAGTTCCTGTTTATTCTTCCAGAGGTAATCACAATATAAATATAAAGTATCTTTTTCTCCTTCATAAAATGATAGCGTATTATTATGGATTTGCTTTTTGTCAGTTAATAATATATCAGATATTTTTCCACATTAGTTGTACATTCTTCTACACACACACACACACACACACACACACACACATACTTCATTCTCAGCTTATTGGGAGAATTATGGGGACACAGAGGTAATGGTCATGAAATGAGACTGAGCCCTGGAGGACTGTGTGCGTGTGTTGGGCAGTAGGAGATGGTGGGGCAGGGAGCTTTCAATGCCTGTTCCACAAACCACGGGTGGAAAGAATCCAACAAGTTGAAGTTTGCTGACTGTTTGAAGGTTTATTCTCCCCTCTGTCCTTTAAAACACCAAAGAAAGACAAGTATTTCAGTTGGAAATCTTGTTCGCTGTGTCATCAAACGATCTTCAGGACCTGAGTGCCTCTCGCCCCTCTCCAGCCTGCTCTGAGACCCAGTCCCCTCTCACCTGGTCACCAAGACGGTCTCCTCTGCTGGGAGTCTGGTTTCAGCCCTTGTGTTCCCTATAGTTATTCTTTTAAGTGAGATTCAGATCAGGTCCTCTCTCTACTCAGAACCCACAGTGGGTCATTTTACTGAGTATAGAAACCAAAAGTCTCACAGGACTTACAAAGCTCTGCCTGATACGCCCAATCCCTCTCTGTGGTCCTCTTCCCCTGTCTTTGCAGACACCTCAGTTAATACATCACTTACCAACAGAATAATGTGAAACATGAGGGCTTAGTTTGAAATCTGCCCTATGTAAACGAGCAACACAAGTCTAAAATAACGCCACGAGTACATTTATAACTAGAGCCCTTTGACAGGGAAAACCAACACTTAACTGGCAAATATCGCCACCATCATCATTTCTTCCCAGAGGATCTGTGTTGCTCAAGGGTAAAAATTTCCTGATTTCCTTTAGGCTCTTGTTATCATGAATATGTGAATTCTAAGCATGCTCTCAAATTTTAAAAAATTGTGACTTGCATACACTTTGGCATTATAAAATGGTATGTGGTCCAAAAGTGAATCATGGCTCGAAACTGTCAAGTTTGGGTGGAGAGTTTGGCTGGGGCTCTGGGATCCTGGGGAACAAACTTCTCCCATCTAGTCACTTCTCCTTCTTCCTGGTCTTTGATGAAAGATATCCCAGAAATGCTGTTCTGTGTCTGAAAGGAACAGAGAGAGGACAGGATTGATGTCTTGACTCACAGTCTTCCGCTCAGGGTCTGTGGACGTGTGGGCCCCTGGGACCCTCATAACTGCCACCTCATTGCTCCTCGGCCTCACCCCCGAGCCTCCCCTGGAGGAGAATCACTCCATCTGTCTTATGCTCATCAGCACTGTACCCAAGTCCTAGCTGCAGACTTGTCCTGCGGCTCTGCTCCAGGAAAACAGTGCAGTTTTGATTTCCCTTCTGCTACCTGAGAGGGTCATAGCCCAGGAGTGATTCTCAGCGGGATTTTCTGTTCTTTACAACTTATTATTTTCAGAGATGTTCCCAACTTTTAAATCCAAGATAAGAGAATAAGGGGCACTGAGTGTTCTTTTCTGGTGATCTTTCTTCTCAAATACCTCCCCCACAACTAATTATTAGAGTAATACGGACTCATTGTTCAAAGATTGGGAAATACGAACAAAAGTGTTAAAAAGAAAGTCCAAATCACCAATAATGCCACTACCAGAAATCACTGATAGCATCTGCGTTTGTTTTCTTTTCATATTATCTCAATGAGCATCCATGTACAAATGTTTATGTGAATATAGTCACATGTTTATGTTTACAAATGTATACTATAAACAGTTATAGTTTGCACATAGTCTTTCAACATTTTGCTATTAAAATTTAAGCATACAGATAATTGGAAGAATTAGATAATGGACACTCATGAATGACCATGTAGCTACTACCATTATGTGTTACTTGACTTGCTTTATCACGTATCTGGTCCTCCTTCTGTTCCCCCTTCCCTTGTCTCATCCATCTCTCTTTCTTTCTTTTTTTCTAGTCATCCATCCCTCTATTCACCTGTCCATCTCTTCATCCATCCATCCATCCATCCATCCTTCCATTTTTATAGTGCTTTTCAACATAATTTGCAGATAACAGTAAACATCAGCATTTCCCCCAAACACTTCTACATACATTTACCATTGCTTCTTCACTTAGCACAATAGGAAAAGTTTCCTATATTCTCAAATATTTTTCTTTCTTTCTTTTTTTAAAAATATACAGTGGGAACATTTTATTTATTTATTTATTTATTTATTTATTTATTTATTGCGGTACTGGGGATGGAACTCAGGGCCTTGTGCTTGCGAGGTGAGCACTCTACCAGCTGAGCTATCTCCCCAGCCCTGGAACATTTATTTTAACACTTCTAAAAGACATTTCTCCATGCTTGATGATTTGATATAAAAATCAAACCCATCATACTTGCCCCATCAGTCTCTCTACATCAAGGGAAATCAGAAATTTGTACAACATGAATATTTGCTTCTGAAACAAAAATTACAAATTAAGTGATAACAAAAATACACAAATCAACTGGACTCTAAAAAAATTTCTAATGAATTCTTTCCCCTTTCTCTCAATCACCTGGAGCTTCTTTCTTCAGCCTAATTTTGCTCCTTTTCCTTTCTTTGCTTGGCCATGAATTTCTCTGTATTTTGCTTATGACGTGTACTCTTGCAGTGATTTGTCATTGCTTTTTTACTTGAGTAGAAGAGGGAACAAATTGGACAGAAAAATCCAGCCTTCAGTACAAGAAAATCTAAATCTTCTAGGATATCAGGTGTCACTGATTTGCCTAAACAAGAGTCTTCAATCTTCTTGCGTTTTCCATCTGGTTCCGAATCCTTTAATCCAGATTCTTCATCGACTTCACTAATTTGGAAGGCCTCTTCACCCTTTGCTGATTCTATTGCAGCAGTTTTTTCTGAGGGTGGTGCTTTACCACCAATTCTAATTCTCTTCATTGGTGCTTCAGCTGCTAAGTGTCTTTCAATCATGGTTTTCAGATCTTCTGTAATATTCTCATTTACTGGACCCATTTGGGACAAGGCTTCAAGTTTTGTCTTCTTTGTGTCCATGGCTCTCTTCTTTCTATCTCCTCTTTTATCTAGAGGACCATCATTATTGCTTTGTGCTAATTCAACTTTTAAATCACTGTCTCCATCTTCCTCCTCTCCAACTTCATCAACAGTAACAAAATTAAGTTCTTCTTTAAGGTTGTTAAAATCAGCCAGAGTCTTCATTCTCTTCAGTTATTTCATCCAAAGTCACTAAATGCAAATCACTGCTGTCATCCTGTATTTCATCTATAGTGACTAAAGTAGAGGGTCTTCTGGCATCTGAGAAGAAATGAACCCAATGGAATCCCTTACAGCATTTCCTTCATCTCCTTTAGCATTTAAGGTGGCAAAAGTTATGTCTGCTGACTCATTTAAAGGCAGCTCTTCTACTTCTCCACAGTTACCAAGCATTCTTTTTTGAGAAGATCTTGTTCTTCTGCCACTGATAGAACAGTAACATCTTTCGGTTCACTGTGGGAAATGCAATCATCCTGGTCAATTAATTCATCTAATGTAAGAAGTGAATTTGAATTTTTTACCATTTCTTCCATATTTAGTTCTTCTTCATCAATTACTTCATCCACAGTGACTAGAGCTTGTGCAGCTGCATCTTCCTCTTCCCCAATCTCATCCAACGTTACAAAAGATAATTCTCCCTCAACACCACGAGAAGCAGAGGTTTTCCCTTTCTTTCTTTTTTTTTTTTTTCAAGTTAAGTTCAGAGGAAGGAGTATTTTTAAAAGCTTCTTTCCTTTTTCCCTTTAATGGATTCTGCTTGGCTTGAGAAGAATTCACTTCTCCTATAACCTCATCCACAGTAACAAATTCATCCAAGTTAACTGGAAATAATGGTTCCTCTTTACATTTGGAACTTCTACCAGCGGGGATTTTAAAATTCTTAGTGTTTTGCCCAGACAAAGCCTTATTGTTGCTGTCATCGCGTTTCATGATGGAAGGTCTAGCCTCTGTTTCCTGAGACTGTTTGGTTATTTCCTTGTAATCCAGTTTAGAATCCTTGCCTTGCAGGGCTGAGATCTTTCCACGGCCTCCTCTGGTAACACCACTCTGAGTGGGTTTGAGTTTACTTCTGCTTTCTGCCAAGCCTGTCCTGGTACTTTTAAGTAGACCAAGTTCCTTGGTTGAAAGTTTCTTTTCAGTATTTACTTGATCTCTGAGCACAGATTTTAGAAAACTTTTCTGATTTTCAGTTTTTGACGCTGTAGTTTTTGCCTTAGGAGAAGAGACCATAGCAGCCTTGGTGTTTGATTTACTGCTAGATACATTTGATACAGCCAGCATACTAGTTTTACCAGTTTCATCAGGCTCATTGGTCTGACCCACTCCTTTATTTGGGCAGGCCTTGATTACAGTGTTCTCTGCAGGCTTTTCTTTCATTGCTACCTTAATCTTCTCCAATTTTTCTGCAACCATCTTAGCTTCATTCTTTTCATCCTTCTCTGTTCCTATCTGTAGATCCATTCTGGCTTCCTTGGTATTAATTTCATTCTCCTCCTTTTCATCCATGTTGCTTTTTTCTGAAATATCCTTTTTGCTCACTATCTTCTCATCCCCAGTGCAAATTCCTGATTCTACAGTCATAACACAAGCTGATGACACTATTTCTGAAACACTTTGTTTGTCCTCTTCAACTACGGCTTCTACCACAGACTGTGTGATTCCAGAAAAGAAATCTTCTGCTTCAGACAGAGAATCTTCTAGAATTCCTTTGATATTCCTTTCTTCTATAAGTACACTATCTGATCAAATATTTTTCAAAACCACTTAGAAACTAAACACATGGTATTCTACTGCAGAGATGTATCATAATTTATTCTTTTGATTATTTTGTTTCTTTATTTTCCCCATTAATAAATTATGCTGGAGTGAACACCTTTGAACATGAACCTTTGACTGCACATGTGATTATTTCATTAAAGTAGAATACTAAGAAGAATACTATTGGGTGAAGTACTATGGACATTTAAGAGTGGTTGAAGCACAATTTATGGTTTTCTTTTGAGATGGGAGCTTACTGCATACAACCTTTCAAAATTCTTTTTTTTTTTTTGAATCCAGAAGGATGGTATCTAGGTCCTAATTGTGATGGGAGAAAGGGGTGGTGGGAAGGGGGATATAGCATGAGATTCCAGAATTCTCTAGCCAGGTTGTAGTTGTGGTGGATAAAATGTCTCCATTGCAGGTCTCTTCATTTACTTCCTTCTGCAATAAATAAGGTTAGAGCCAGGGTGATTAGAGTCTGCCTGGGAGGGGCCTGCCACTGAGTAGGTGCTGGGTGCTCAGTCCCTTTGTCAACTGAGAGTCCCTTCCACCAGAAGGTTAGCATATCTGGGAATGGCCATCCCAACTCCCAGAAACTGCATTAAGCTCTAAACAAACTTTTAATTTTTAGTGTTAAGAACTAAAAATTCAGTAGGCATAATGCTGAGGGTAGTGGGGTTCCAGGAGGCAATGACAACATTCTTAAGGAGCATAAAAGAGAGGGGGACAATTAGCGTTCTGCATAGGAGCGTGTTCTGCATGTAAGACTGTGCTTTTTGGACCAATGTAGACAGAAATCAAGGGGATATAGGAAAGTTTAAGAAAACATTGTTGGAGGTCAGGAGAACTCCAGAAGTTTGTGTTCAAGAAAAAAATGTGTGTGTGCTGGGCTGGGGATATAGCTCAGTTGATAGAGTGCTATGCCTGGTATGCATAAGGCCCTGGGTTCAAATCCCAGCACCACAAAAACAAACAAACAAAAAGAGTGTGTGTGTGTGTGTGTGTGTGTGTGTGTGTGTGTGTGTGTGTGAGTGTGTATATGCCACTGTGAGGGAAGAGTCTGGAAAAGTAAAACTGAAGCCCGGGGATGAAGAGCCAGACCCACAGATTTAGATTTTAAGGCTCAGGCCAGTATCGAGTACTCATGCCCTACACAGGCCCGGTAGCTGTGTCAGTGAATGAGGCTGCCCAGGCATGGGGAACCCTTGGCATAAATGTGGTGGAAAATGACAAGGTCCTCTTGTCTCCACTCAGCCAATAGCTGGCCCAGGAAACCTGGCTTGAGGATGCTCAATCTTACAATTTTTTTTTTTTTTAAGAAGCTGAAAATCTAGATTCTTCTGAGGAAACTGCTCATGCAGTACACTTAACAACTATTTAAAATAAAAGACTACCATGGGGTCAATATCATGCAGACCAATTCAAGTTTATCTGCAGGCTGGAGTCAACCTAGGACCACACATTTGAGACTACCTGAAAGGGCGATGGTGCCACTGGAGAGCCACTGGGAGGACTGTGTCCCAGAGGCAGGCGTGGGACAAGTTATTTGCTGGTTCCATCTTCGGGTCCTACACTCTGTGCTCACTCTGCACCGCCTCGGTCTTCCTTTCCTTTTTAAGTGAGCTTTGCTGAATGTATTTGGGGTTTGCAGATGACGTTATGAGACAGGTGTTGCTTTGGTTTGGATGTAAGGTGTCCTCCCAAAGCTCCTGTGTTAATGAATGCAGCATGTTGAGCGGTGAAGAGACTGAACTGTGAGAGCTGTGACCCGATCAGCCATCCTGGTGCCATTTACTGGCTGGGTGGTGACTGTGGGCCACTGGGGTGCAGCTGGAGGAGGCGGTTGCTGAGGCGTGACCTGGAAGGGTGCATCTTCCCGTGGTCCTCCCCTCTTCTTCCTGACCCCACCATGATTTGAGCAGCGTTCCTCCACCGGGCCCTTCTGCCATGATGTCCTGCCTCACCTTGGGCCCAGAGTAATGGACTTGGTCCACCATGGACTGGACCTGTCATACCATGAGCCCAAATAAACTTTTCCTTCTCTAAGTTGTTCTTGTCAAGCATTTTGGTCACAGCTGAGATGCTGACTAAAACGCAGAGATAGCAAAGTGATCACCATAGTGAAGCAAATGAACACATCTGTCATCTCAAAGTTAATGTGATGGTATTGTATTAGGGGTTGTTGTTAAGCAGGTTGATTTTAGTTGATCTTCTCACTCTGCCTTTTCTCAGGCTGTGCTTCATCTGCCTACTTACATTTCAAGAATCACTTGATTTCATTCTGCTGCATATGGATTTCCAGTTTTCCCAGCACCATTTGTTGAAGAGGCTCTCTTTTCTCCATTGCATATTTTTGGCACCTTTGTCTAGTATGAGAAAAATTGTATTTATTTGGGTTTGTGTCCGTGTCCTCTATTCTGTACCATTGATCCACCTTTCTATTTTGGTACCAATACCATGCCGTTTTTGTTACTATTGCTTTGTAGTAGAGTTGAAGTTCTGGTATTATGATATCTGCTGCTTCACTCTTCCTGCTAAGGTTTGCTTTAGCTATGCTGGGTTTCTTATTCTTCCAGATGAATTTCATGATTGCTTGCTCTATTTATGTAAGGTATGTCATTGGGATTTTAATTGGAATTGCATTGAATCTGTATAGCACTTTTGGTAGTATGGCCGTTTTGACAATATTAATTCTGCCTATCCAGGAACATGGGAGATCTTTCCATGTTCTAAGGTTTTCTTTAATTTCTTTCTTTAGTGTTCTGTAGTTCTCATTGTAGAGGTCTTTCATCTCTTTTGTGAGATTGATTCCCAAGTATTTTATTTTTTTCGAGGCTATTGTGAATGGGGTAGTTTTCCTAACTTCTCTTTCTGAAGATTCATCACTTATGTATAAAAACGCATTAGATTTATGAGCATCGATCTTATATCCTGCTACTTTACTGAATGCATATTTTTTTTTATTGTAAACAAATGGGATACATGTTGTTTCTCTGCTTGTACATAGAGTAAAGGCATACCATTTGTGTAATCATAAATTTACATAGGGTAATGTTGTTTGATTCATTCTGTTATTTTTTCCATTCCCCCCCACCCCTCCCACCCCTCTTTTCCCTCTATACAGTTCTTCCTTCCTCCATTCTTGCCCCCCTCCCTAACCCTAACTCTAACCCTAACACTAACCCCTCCCATCCCCCATTATGTGTCATTATCCGCTTATTAGCGATATCATTAGTCCTTTGGTTTTTTGAGATTGGCTTATCTCACTTGGAATGATATTCTCCAGTTTCATCCATTTGCCTGCAAATGCCATAATTTTATCATTCTTTATGGCTGAGTAATATTCCATTGTATATATATACCACAGTTTCTTTATCCATTCATCAGTTGAAGGACATCTAGGTTGGTTCCACAATCTGGCTATTGTGAACTGAGCAGCTATGAACATTGATGTGGCTGTATCTCTGTAATATGCTGATTTTAAGTCCTTTGGGTATAGGCCAAGGAGTGGGATAGCTGGGTCAAATGGTGGTTCCATTCCAAGTTTTCTAAGGAGTCTCCACACTGCTTTCCAGAGTGGCTGCACTAATTTGCAACCCCACCAGCAATGTATGAGTGTACCTTTCTCCCCACATCCTCAACAACACCTGTTGTTGCTTGTATTCTTGATAATCGCCATTCTAATTGGGGTGAGATGGAATCTTAGAGTGGTTTTGATTTGCATTTCTCTTATTACTAGAGATGTTGAACATTTTTCCATATGTTTGTTGATTGCTTGTATATCTTCTTCTGTGAAGTGTCTATTCATTTCTTTAGCCCATTTGTCAATTGGATTATTTACATTCTTGGTGTAGAGTTTTTTGAGTTCTTTATAGATTCTGGAGATTAGCGCTCTATCTGAAGTATGATTGGCAAAGATTTTCTCCCACTCTGTAGGCTCTTTCTTTGCATTGCTGATAGTTTCCTTTGCTGAGAGAAAGCTTTTTAGTTTGAATCTATCCCAGTTATTAATTCTTGCTTTTATTTCTTGTGCTATGGGAGTCCTGTTGAGGAAGTCTGGTCCTAAGCCGACATGTTGAAGCTCTGGACCTACTTTTTCTTCTATAAGATGCAAGGTCTCTGGTCTGATTCTGAGATCCTTAATCCATTTTGAGTTTAGTTTCGTGCATGGTGAGAGATATGGGTTTAGTTTCATTCTGTTGCATATGGATTTCCAATTTTCCCAGCACCATTTGTTGAAGAGGCTCTCTTTTCTCCATTGCATATTTTTGGCCCCTTTGTCTAGTATGAGAAAATTGTATTTATTTGGGTTTGTATCCATGTCCTCTATTCTGTACCATTGATCTACCTGTCTATTTTGGTACCAATACCATGCCGTTTTTGTTACTATTGCTTTGTAGTAGAGTTGAAGATCTGGTATTGTGATACCCCCTGCTTCACTCTTTCTGCCAAGGATTGCTTTAGCTATTCTAGGTTTTTTATTCTTCCAGATGAATTTCATGATTGCTTGCTCTATTTCTGTAAGGTACGTCATTGGGATTTTAATTGGAATTGCATTGAATCTGTATAGAACTTTTGGTAGTATGGCCATTTTGACAATATTAATTCTTCCTATCCAAGAACATGGGAGATCTTTCCATGTTTTAAGGTTTTCTTTAATTTCTTTCTTTAGTGTTCTGTAGTTCTCATTGTAGAGGTCTTTCACCTCTTTTGTGAGATTGATTCCCAAGTATTTTATTTTTTTCGAAGCTATTGTGAATGGGGTAGTTTTCCTAATTTCTCTTTCTGAAGATTCATTGCTTATGTATAAAAATGCCTTAGATTTATGTGCATTGATCTTATATCCCGCTACTTTACTGAATTCACTAATGAGATCTAAAAGTTCTCTGGTGGAATTTCCTGGTTCCTCTAAGTATACAATCATATCATCAGCAAATAGGGATAGTTTGAGTTCTTCTTTTCCTATTCGTATCCCTTTAATTTCTTTGGTCTGTCTAATTGCTCTGGCTAGAGTTTCAAGGACGATATTGAAAAGAAGTGGTGAAAGAGGGCATCCCTGCCTTGTTCCAGTTTTTAGGGGGAATGCTTTCAGTTTTTCACCATTTAGAATGATATTAGCCATCTGAATGCATATTATAGAAGAAAAAGTAGGTCCAAATCTTCAACATGTCAGCTTAGGACCAGACTTCCTTAACAGGACTCCTATAGCACAAGAAATAAAATCAAGAATCAATAACTGGGATAGATTCAAACTAAAAAGCTTTCTCTCAACAAAGGAAACTATCAGCAATGTGAAGAGAGAGCCTACAGAGTGGGAGAATATCTTTGCTCTATCTTACTTCAGATAGAGCACTAATTTCCAGAATATATATAGAACTCAAAAAATTCTACCCCAAGAATACAAATAACCCAATCAACAAATGGGCTAAAGAAATGAACAGATACTTCACAGAAGAAGATCTACAAGCAATCAACAGATACATGAAAAAATGTTCAACATCTCTAGTAATAAGAGAAATGCAAATCAGAACTACCCTAAGATTCCATCTCACCCCAATTAGAATGGCAGTTATCAAGAATACAAGCAACAACAGGTGTTGTTGAGGATGTGGGGAGAAAGGTACACTCTTTAATTGCTGGTGGGGCTACAAATTAGTGCAGCCACTCTGGAAAGCAGTGTGGAGATTCCTTAGAAAACTTGGAATGGACCCACCATTTGACCCAGCTATCCCACTCCTTGGCCTATACCCAAAGGACTTAAAATCATCATACTACAGAGATGCAGCCACATCAATGTTTATTGCTGCTCAATTCACAATAGCCAGATTGTGGCACCAACCTAGATGCTCTTCAGTTGATGAATGGATAAAGAAACTGTGATATATATATATATATATATATATATATATATATATATATATATACATATATATACACACACACACACACACACACTGGAATATTACTCAGCCATAAAGAATAATAAACTTATGGCATTTGCAGGCAAATGGATGAAATTGGAGAATATCATTCTAAGTGAGATAAGCCAATCTCAAAAAACCAAAGGATGAATGATCTCACTGATAAGTGAATGATGACACATAATGGGGGGTGAGAGGGGGGCAAGAATGGAGGAAGGAGGGACTGTATAGAGGGAAAAGAGGGGTGGGAGAGGTGGGGGGAAGGAAAAAAATAAGAGAATGAATCAAAAACTATTACCCTTTGTAAATGTATGATTACACAAATGGTTTGCCTCTACTTCATGTACAGAGAAACAAGATGTATCCCATTTGTTTAAAATAAAAATAAATTTAAAAAAAAGAAAAAAAAAGAATCTCTTGAGGGCTGGAGAGGTAGCTCAGTGGTAGAGTCCTTGCCTAGCATGAATGAGGTCCTGGGTTCCCTTCCTAGCACCACAAAACAAAAAACAAACAAACAAAAAAATTTGAGGTTTCCTTTCCTTAGGAAGCCCCATACAGGGTTCAACACCCTTTCTTTCCACTCCCACTATACCAGGCTTGTCTGTATGAGCGTGCTTAATGGTCTCATCTTATTAGTATCTGCCCCACAATCAGCCTCCCCTATGTAGTTGAACTCTGTGAGGACAGACTTTGTGTCTAATGAACTAATGAGTACCTGGGCCTGGCTGGCTCAATGTTTGCTGAGTAACAGGGTAAAAGGCCAACGAGACCAGTGAATACAAAGCTTTTTAAAAATATATTTTAATTTTTTACAGAGTCAGATTGCTTTCTTAATCTTGGTCAAGCCATCTTTGAGGCAGTCACCATCTGTAAAATGGGCATAATACTACTTACTGTGTGGGTTGTTTTCAGGGTTAATACTTATAATGAGATAATACCTCATCTGCTAAATGCTTGACAAATGATTCAAGTTTTTTTTTTAAAAATAATTAATACTTTTATCAATGGCATTGGTGACTATGATGTCCCTTGTTTGGGACACACAATGTACACAGGAGGGAGTCTGGAAGCCGTGTGTTAGCATGGTTCAGGGCATGCCTGTGTCCCTGTTTTATTGATGGACAGGTAGTGTTATCAGTGGCCAGAAAGGTCTAAGCACAGATGATTTAGGCAGAACAAGGTCCTCCTGAACTCTATCCTGGATATGTGTTGAGAAGTTTCCATGGGAGAAAGGGATGCTCAATTAGGCACGAAGCTCACTTTTTCATGGGGCCATAGACAAAAGGCAAATTTTGGCAACAGGTGCCTCAAACCAATTGAGCCACTTTCCTGAGTTGTCTTGAGCAGAGACTCACAAATACTTCTTGTAAAGGGCCCAATAGTGTGAACATTTTAGCTTTTATCAAGCAGATGGGCTCGGTTGCAACTATTCAGTGTTGTTTTGGATCTGAAAGCAGCCAAAGACATTATGTAAATGAATGGATGTTACTGTGTTCTGATAAAACTTTATTTTCAAAATCAAGCCAGGGTCTGGATTTGTCTTAGGGACTGGAGCTTGCCAGTCTGTGTTCTCAAATTCTCAGAGCGGCTGACATGGTTAGGGTGGGATAAAGGCAGCTGCCTTTCTTACTGTCTCAGAACACTTTAAGTTCTCCTGCAGTCTGGGGTGGGGTGAGAGGTGGAATTCACCCTTCCTGCGTTTTCTGCATTGAATACATGTCATTCATATTTGCTAACTAATGCAGTTTAGGAGCGTTTTAGGGCATGGCTCCAATACCAGGGTGCTGGAAGTGCCTCAGTGCAGGGGTTAAAAACCCCAGGCTCTGGAGCCAGAAAAGCCTGGCTTTTACCCCCATGTCTGCTTGGCTGCTGTGTGATCTCGAGTGTGTGGGGGAGCTTCTCTTTGCCTCAGTTTCCTCTTCTGCAGAATGGGGGAGTAATAATACCTGCCTCATAGGACTGTTAAGAATGTTGAAGGAGACCACACCATAAAGCGATAGGGCGAGACTGCTCAGCTTGGGCACTGGACAGGGTGAATAATTCTTGGTCTCGGCGGTGCTGTGCTGTGTGCTGGGTTGCTTATAACTTCCCCAGCCTCTACCTGCTAAATGCTGGTAGAACCCCTTTCCCACTTCGACGACCCCAAAATGTCTCTCGATGTTACCGAATGTCCCTTGGGGGGCACAACTGCTCCCAGTGGGGGAAACTTCCTTTACAATGCTGTCAGTTATTGAGAGTTTGAAGTAGTGTGTCTACTGGTGCACATTATTGTATACCTGGCTCCTACCAGGATCTCAGAAGAAAGCCCTAAAGCGTGCATAATAATACTACTACTAAAGTGAGAGCAGCCAACACATACGGCCTTGCCGTGTGCCAGCTGTTTTCCTGGCACTTCACCGGTACCAATTTCCTTGATCCTACCACAGTTTCCTGGTGACATCTCTCCTGGTGACAGCCCCTTGCTGCTTATGCTGGCTGCTATAGTAAAGAAGCGTCTTGGAGCTGGTACAGCTTTGGGACCATGTTATAAAGAGATCAAGCTTTTGGACTGTGTGAGGTTTTGCAAAGCTTGCTCCTGTGATGTGGACGTGCACAGTGACATAATGAGACAGGTGCAGGAGGGCCAGGAACATTTCCCGAGACTGCACACCCCGTGTGTGTTGGTGTTTGTTTTGTTCCCTCCATTACTCCAGGAAAACTGCAATTTTAGAGGGGAGAGTCCAGGCACTGAAAACGCTTCACTAATAAAGTTCAATTGGAAAAAAATTTCCTTAGCTTCTGGGTCAAATCACTGATCATTGTCCCCAAACAACTTTGGTGAGTGTGTTGAAGGGAGGATTTTCTAAGGTCTGCAACACTTTCTGCAGCCAAGGAAGATGAGTTGCAGGCGCTCTGGGTTAGGGAGCTGTGGTGGGAGTTTTTAAGGCATGGCCAAAATTTAGTGAGGAAATTTAGACTGAAGTGTGTGTTGTTCTTTTCCTCCTGGATGGCAGAAAGTTGTACTCAGGTGGGATCCTAGAGGCTTCCAGTGTCCTTCTTACACCTCACCACAAGATGGCACTCCGATGCCTGTGTTGGAAACCAGGTCAGCGGGAGAGAGGGCTCCTTGGACCTCCATGCACATAGAAAGCCTTTGCTCTCATCCATATTTGCTTTACAATCTATGCTGACAAGACGCAGTCATTTTATTCCAAATGCGTAAATAGTACCAAGTTTTCCAAGGATGTCACCTGACTCCAGGACAGAGGACTGACATTCAGGACCGAGATGAAAGCGGGGAGAAAAGCAGGCTGGAGGAGGAACAGGAAAGCTTGCCACCCTGGCTTGCTTCATGGCTTATCCACTTTATGTTTGCATTTTGATATTAACATGCTGCTGTGCAGGATTCTATGAGACCGAGGTTCACACAGACCCCATTCTCTGGCCTCGGGCAGGTGGGCGTCTCCTCTGTCATTTGTGCTAAGGCCAGGGTGAGGGATGCCAGAAGCAGAGGAGCAACTGCTCAGGGCTGTGGGTTGCTTCCTCCCATCTTCCCTGGACCTTAACGGCATCATTCCTTCAGATTGATTATTATCTGATTCCTACCTTCTGTTGCTCTTTAAGGTCAGCCCTTAAGTCCACAATTTCAGTGGACGAGAACCACCTCCTTGTCTCTGCCCAGGCCAGAATCCCCACTAGTGCAGCCTGGGATTCTTGAGTCTTCTCTGAACTGTGGAGAAGGGGAGGTGCCAGAGGGACTGGCTTTCCCCTTGAGCAGCTATCCTTTGTGTGCGTTACAGATTCAGAAGACGAGCCCTGTAGGTGCCAGGTGCCCAGAGGAGTCAGTGCTTTCTGACGAGCCTGGAGGATTTTGGATGAGGATTTTCTTAAAAACAACAGCAGCCAGAATAAGCTGAAAGCACACAACCCAAACAGTCAAACAGTAACATCAACCAGGGCGAGGCTTTGTATTTATTTCACTTACTGGATGAGACATTCTGGGGTGAGTCTTTGTCTCCTGTCATGAGCATCTCATCTCTAGCAGAACTTCACTGATTTTGCTGGATTATAGAGACTTTTGAAGCAAAGAATTTTAAAAGTCATTTCAACTCTGGCAACAGTCTCAAGGCCCTCCATGATCTGTTTTTCTTGCTACTTCACTAGGTTTATCTATACCCATCTTAAACTCCAAGGGTCTCAAGTTCTTTTTTTTTTTTTTTTTCTCGTAGATTCTTGGCTTGCAAACTCTTACCCTCCATGATTTGAGCTCTTATTTATTCCTTCACCCCCTTATTCGTTAGGGTTCTTTTGGTTGCAACTGACAGAAACTCAATTCAACTTGGTTTAATTAAAAATAGTGTGTAAATGTGATTCACTGGTATAGATAATAGATAAATTCAAGGGATCCATAGTTCGACTTCAGGAAGTATTGGATCCAGGAGCTCAAATAGTGTTATCATAGTTCCATTCCTTTCTCTTGCTCTATAACTTGTCTCCACAAAGACTTTTTCCTAGACATGGTGTCTCCATTGTACACGACCCATACATTCTCTAGTCTTCCTTTCTGCTTGCTTAGTAATGCCAGAGAAATGAATGTTCCATCAAGAGTTTGAGGCTGAAGGGATCGTCTTCAAGTAGCTTTGGACAAGTAACCATATACGAATCGATGCCTGTACTAAGGAGGAGTTGTGCTGGGTAGCCTGGTCTTGGTTATGGGATCACCCTGGTGCCAATGGATAGAGACGACCTAAACCATATAGAAGAGGAAGAGAAGAGAGAGTGTGGATTATGCCTTTGGGTGTTACACCTGAAAAGTCATTGCTGATCCTAAGGTCGCCTAGATTTTCTCCTAGAAGTTTTATAGTTTTGCATTTTACAGTTAGGTCTGTGATTCATTTTGAGTTGATTTTTGTCAAGAGCATGAAGTGTGAATGGATTCATCTTGTTGCACATGGATGTTCTGTTGTTCCAGCACCAATTGTCATAAAGGCTCCTTTCTCATTGTGTTGCTTTTGCTCCTTGGTTAAAGATCAGTTGACTTTATGTAGGTTTATTTCTGTGTTTGCTGTCCTGTTCTATTGATCTTTTTGTCTATTCTTTTGCCAATACAATACTTTTTTGATTATTGTACCTTTTAATAAGTTTAAAAATGTTTGAATTTGTTTGTTTTAATTGGCATGTAAAAATCGTACATATTTATAGGGTATCATGAGATGTTTTCATACATTGTACATTTTTCATATAAAGATAAGTGTATTTATCTCCTTACCTTTATCATTTCTTTGTGGAGAAGATGTTCAACATCCTTTCTTCTAGGACTGGGTTGTAGCTTGATGGTACAGTGCTTGCTTAGCATGTGTGAGGTCCTGGGTTTGACCCTCAGCACTGCACTGCACCGCATTGCACTGTACTGTACTGCACTGCACCGCACCATACTGTACTGTACTATACTGCACTGCACTGTACTGCACTTCACTGCACTGCACCGTACTGTACTGTACTGCACTGCACTGCACTGTACTGCACTGTACTGCACTTCACTTCTCTGCACTTCACTGCACTGCACCGTACTGTACTGTACTGTACTGTACTGTACTGCACCGCACTGTACTGCACTGCACTGCACCATACTGTACTGTACTGCACTGCACTGCACCTCACTGTACTGCACTGCACTGCACCATACTGTATTGTACTGCACTGCACCGTACTGCACTGCACTTCATTTCTCTGCACTTCACTGCACTGCACCGTACTGTACTGTACTGCACTTCACTTCTCTGCACTTCACTGCACTGCACCGTACTGTACTGTACTGTACTGCACCGCACTGTACTTCACTGCACTGCACCATACTGTACTGTACTGTACTCTACTGCACCACACTGCACTGCACTGCACTGCACCGTACTGTACTGTACTGTACTGTACTGTACCGCACTGTACTGCACTGCATCGTACTGTACTGCATCGCACTGTACTGCACTGCACTGTACTGCACTGTACTGCACTTCACTGCACTGCACTTCACTGTACTGGAACAAAACCAAACAAAACAAAATCCTTTCTTCCAGCTTGTTTGAAGCATACAGTATGTTATCATTCTCTGCAGTCACCCCAATAGGTAGAAGAACACTAGAACTTATATTTCCCATCCAACTTAGTACCCACTAACCACTCTTTCCCCACCCTTCCCTCCACTCTATTCTCCCCAGCTTCTGGTATTTACTATTCTATTCCCCAAATAGTAAATTTTACAAATAGTGTCAGTTCTCCAGTTTTTATCTTCTTTATCAACATCGTGTCAACTATCCTGGGCCTTTTGTTTCTCCATATAAACTTTAAATCTGGTTGTTAAAATGTACAAAGTTACTTGCTGGAATTTCGATTGAGATTGCATTGATTTTTATAAATGAAGTCATGAAGATTGACATTATGACAAATTGAGTCTTCCTATTCATGAACATGGGCTATCTCTACATTTACTTGGTTCTTCTTGGATATCTTTCATCAGAGTTTTGTAATTTTCTATACATATGTTTGTATATATATGGTTTATGTCTAAGTGTTTATTTTGGGACATAGTAATGACAATGGTGGTGTGTTTTAAATTTTAAATTCTACTTTTTAATTGCTGGTTTATAGGAAAGTGACTGACTTTTATTTCATAACCTTGTATCCTGAAATCTTTGTTATAACACTCACTAGTTTCAGGAGATTTTTATCAATTCTGTCTGATCAGTCTAATGGGAAAACATCTCTACTCATTATCAGGTTGGAGGAGAATCTTGCTGACTTCTGGGGGTATTCTAAAGATGCCTGTAGTTGAGTATTAGGAACTGAGTATTAGGAACTGGCCTTAGGATAGCTTTAATGCTTTGTCTGGCAGATCAGCAAAATGGAAAGAACCCAGATCCTTTTCTTAAATTTTTAAAAATTTGTTCTTTTTAGTTATACATGACCATAGAATGTGTCTTCATATATTATACATATATGGAGTATAACTTCCCATTCTTGTGGTTGTATACTGGTCATGTATTCATATATGAACATAGGAAAATTATGTCCGATTCATTCTACTATCTTTCCTTTCCAATCCTTTCTCCCTTCCCTTCATTCCCCTTTGTCTAATATAATGAACTGCTATTCTTCACTCTTCCTTATTGTGTGTTAACATCTGCATATCAGAGAGAACATTAGGCCTTTGATTTTTTGGGATTGGCTTATTTCACTTAGCATGACAGTCTCTGGTTCCACCCATTTATCAGCAAATGCCATAATATCATTCTTCTTTATGGCTGAGTGATATTCCATTATGTATATGTATTACATTTTCTTTATCCATTCATCTGTTGAAGGGCCTAGTTTGAAGAACCCAGATCCTTGATGAGATTATTGAGTGGCTGAATTAACCAGTCCTGAATCCCACTTAAGCTCTGGACTACAAATGAGATATATTTAAAAATATCTGTGTTATTTAAGTGAGATAAAGTTGGCGTTATGGTTATTTGCCATGATTTTATTTCCTTTATATTCCAGTTTAAAAAACTGGATTGAGAGACGTTAATAACAACAGCAGCGGCAACAACACTGATGCTAAATGCGAAAGCTGAGTCTCACCCTTGACTGTTGACTCTGCAGTCCACACGCAGGCCCTGCACCCAGCTCACAAGTGCTGTCTCCCACTGAATATCATGTAGAAATGTCTGTCAAATCTCAGTGGAGAGAAACTATATTGTAAGTCTGAAAAACTTCATAGGACCTGAATTTTGACACAAAACTAAAGTTGAGGGTTTTGTATTTTTTTTTTTTTTTGAGGGAATAACTTGCTTTTAAAAGCCCTCCTTCTCTTCATTTCTTGTTCCATGTTTTGGTCATGATAAATATCATTTTCCTACTTAAAACCCAAAGAAAACGTCCAAATCCCCTTAGTCTAGAATGAAGGACAAGCTGACAGCAGATGACAACTTGATTTCACCCTTGTTCCTGCCTCCTGGAGCACAACTCTTTGGGCCTTTGCCCAAAGATGGATTTGCCTGTCACTTCAGATGTTGCCAAAAAACTTCATAAAACTCTCTCAGCCAACCTGCTTACTGAAGGAATGAATGATACAGTCGAGGCTGAAATTTGCTGAGAGATGAGGTAGAATGATTGTCAAAAACAAAAACAAAAACAAAAACAAAAAACAAAAGCAACAACAAATAAGAAAGCAACATCCCTAGAAAAAGTAGACATTTTTTTTTTCAAGTAATGGGCTCCACTGCAAGCTGTAAGACTTTACATTTTTATTTGGAAAAGGTTGAAAACTAGAGAAAGCTTGAATAAGTATTTCTTCAAAGAAGATATGCAATTGGCCAATAAGCACATCAGAAGATACTCAGGATCGTCATTAGGGAAATGCAAGGCAAAACCACAGTGATATAGGAAATGCTGTACTTCATCCTCACTGGGCTACGAGGATGGTTATAACATGAAGGAAGGAAGGAGGGAAGGAAGGAAGGAAAGAAGAAAAGAGGGAAACACATGTTGGGAAGGAGGGGGAGAAATCGGAACCCTTACACCCTGCTGATGGGAATGAAAACTTGTGCAGATGCTATGGAAAGCAGCACAGTTTTCTCAGTAATTTAAATACAGGTTACCCCATGACTGGCCGATTCCATTCTTAGGTACATACCAAAGAATTGGAAAGAGGGACTCCAATAGCTACTTGTATACCAATGTTTATTACAGCACAGCTACAATAGCTAAAGATGGGAAGAACCCAAGTGTTCATGTGTCCTTTAATTGCCCAGTGGGATATTATTCAGCCATAAGTAAGGATGAGATTCTGATACAGTTTATAACATGCATGGACTTGAAAACTTTTGTACAAAACTTTTGTCAAAGCCAACAAAGGGACGAATGTTGTATTCTTATATATAAAATATCTAGAATAAGCACATTCATAGATATGGAAGGAAGGTTAGAGATCACCATGGGCTGAGGAGAAGGGAATAAGTTGTTGCTTAACTTCTCTTTAGGGTGGTCGGAAGTGTTGGAAAACGGTGGATATGACAACCACCCATGCGTTACTGGGTAGAATTAGCAACTATTAACATTTTATCATATTTACTTTAGATATTTAAAGAAGGAAGAAAACATTGCTGGTGAAGTTTTGTCCCATGACCAGTGCTTCATGCCACATCCCTCTCACCAATCCCTTGGTCCTCTGTAAGTTGTGGTGGACAGTCCCATACATGCTACCTGCCTGACCTTTGAGCACATGCATCTCTAAGCCTCTTGGCTTGAGGGCTCTCTCCAGGGGTGAGGAGCTTGTGCACAGGACAATCCCAAAGGACCAGCGATGTAGTGCTCTGAAGACCACCCTCCACCATTGAGGGATCGGAGCTGGAAAATCATTATCCCGGATGCCTTGTCCCTTGCTGGACCAATCCTGAGACCTGTTCTGTGCGATGTTTCAGGAGTGTCTAAAGACTGAGCCCCAGTTGCCCGTGATAGTGAGCCTTAGATCAACATGTTCATCATTCCCGCCCTCCGCTCTTTCTCCACACCCTTACCATGTTTCCTTGTAGTTTCTGCCCCAGTGAGCTATCTGCATTTCCCCGTCCCTCGGCCCTGGTCATGCGCCATTCTGCTCTGTCTTTCCAAATGTGCCTGTTGGAGAGGGCTCGTGTAGATGAGATCACGCAATATGCGACCTTTTGTGTCTGGCTTCTTTCCTTAGGCGCGTTTTCAAGGTTCATGTTCACTGTAGCATACATCAGCGCTTGGCTCTTGATAGCTGAATACTAATTCCATTGCACAGAGGGGCCACATTTTCATTATCCATTCCTGTTTTAAGCAACATCGGAGATAGTGGAGTCCAGGGGAAAGAGAATGGATATGTTGGTTTGGTTTCTTCCAGAAGGAGACCCTGGAATAATGATTTGTGCTGTGGTTTATTTGGGAGGTGATGCCAGAAAACACCGTCGAGGAAAGTGGGAATGAGTCAGGGGAGACAGGGAAGTGGGTAGAGGTTAGGTAGAGGTCACATCAACAAGACAGCTCACCGTGTGGCCGCCTGCAGCTCAGGAACCAGGGTGGAACACGCACCTCAGAGTCGTCCCCTGGGGTGAGGTAGCTGGGTGCTTAGCCACCGATGCTTCCAGGGATGTCAATCCCCAGCATCTAATTCAGCATTTTGTGGTCAGGCAGGCTCTGGCAGCCAGAGAGAGCCCCAAGGAAGGCAGTTGTGGGTGTCGGCAGATGGGTTGGTTGAGGGGATTACGTGTGAGGTCCTGATAGGAGCCACAATGGACTCTAGAACCTTCTTTAATCTTTAAATCTTTGCTGCTCTATTTACCAGCTGCGCCATCTGGGGCAATTCCTTGATTTCCTCCTCTGTAACTAACCACAGCAACCTCTCCAGTAACATTCACAGAGCACTTACCCTGTGCTAAGCCTCTTGTATACTGTCACCTGCCGAATTCTCACTCCCAGCTGGTAATTATGTCTGGTATCTTGCTTTATAAGATGAAGAAGTGAGGGCTGGGGACATAGCTCAGTTGGTAGAGTGCTTGCCTCTTGAACACAAGGCCCTGGGTTCAATCCCCAGCACCAAAAAAAAAAAAAAAAAAAAAAAAGAAGAAGAAGTGGAGTCTCAGAGGGTGAGGGTGAGGACCTTTCTCCACCCCTCTTTGTGCCCTTGATGCTGACCTCTGTGGACAGCACTGACTGGAGTTCTTTGTCAGCTGGCTTCTGTTGCATTTGTCCAGTGGGAGGCTCTGACAGGGGCCTGGAGTGAAAGGTTGGAATACCTGCTGCCCTGGCTTTCTCCCTGCTGGACTGTGGCTTGTTAGTGCAGTGTTCCTCTACTGAAGGCATCAGGTCTCCTAGGTTCTGCAAGAGCTTCCTCCCCAGTCCACCTAGGCTCACAGGTGGTAATGGCCTCTGGTTGTTTTTAGTCCCTAGATATTTCTTTATCTTTTAGTCCTGCTCACATCTTCAAATTGTTACTTCATTAAATTCTCTTTATTCACATCATCTTTACTTTGTGTGGCTATAACAAAATGCCAAAGCCTGGGTATTTATAAAGAGAAGAGGTTTATTCATGGTTCTGGGGATTCAAGAGCAGAGCACTGGCACTGGCATGTGCTCAGCTCTGGTGAGGGCCTCATGGCAGGTGGCATCATAATAGAGGAAGCATGTGTTAGAGAGCTCATGTGAAGAGACAGGAAGCCAGAGACAGGCAGGGCCAGGCTCATTATTTTTATAATTATTTGCTGTCTTGGGAATTAATGCAATTCTACCAGAACTGACCAGCAACTCCAGACCAGCATTAATTCATTCATGAGAGTGGAGCCCCCATGACCTAATTTCCTTCCACCAGGCTCCGTCTCTTTAAAGTTCTGTAGTCTCAACATGCTATACTGGGGTCTCAGCTTTTAGCATGTAATTCCCAAACCATAGCACCCACCTCTGAGTATGCTGCTTCTTGCCAGGATCTGTTTCTTTACTGATCCATCACTCAACCTAAATCATAGAGCCACTGATCTCCAAACTGGGCTCTTGACCACTGTGCTGCATTTCACAATGCATTAATGGTGCACATACTGCTTTTGCATTCCAAAAAGGTAAATTGTTTTAAAGCATGGTGTAACTACTGTGCAAAAGGAGAATTCATTTTAAGAAAATAGAATGTTGACTTCTTGAGATCAAAGATGATGTCTGGTCTATCTATGTGTCCAGGGAACCTAGAAAAGATAAGTGACTTTCCCAAGGTCATATGAGTGGGGAGTGGCCTTTAAGGAGCACAGTCTAGGCCGTTTGGATGACTTCATGCTTCCTCCTTCACTTACACCTAAGTGATTCTGGGAAGCATGGGCAGGGGCTAAAGGGAGCAGGGACAGACACCAGAGAGACTTAGGAGTCAGTCTCCTGCTGCAGACCTCAGTTCCCCATGTGTAGGCTGTGCAGACTTTCTTGAATCACAGCCTCTCTGAGCCACCACTGCCTCACATGTGAGATGGGGATAGTTAGTACGGCCCTCATAGCAACATCCTGAGGATACTGTGAGGTGCATAGCACAGTGCCTAGTTCCTGGTAAGCACTCAGCAGGCGTTAGCATTATTATTCCAAAATCAAATACAGGTGTCTGGACACAGCGAGAGTTCATTCCTCACTCATGCTCCGTGAGCAGTAGCATTCTGAAGCTGTTTACGGGAAACCCAGTCACCAGTGTGTTATGATGAGAGTGTTGGGGTGTGTGGCTCTGGTGTCTCACTCTCTGTGCATCTGGTACATGGTAGGTGCGGAAGGATGGCAGAATATGCCACTCCAAGATGGCCCATGGTGGCTTACGGATCATTTTGAGCTAAAGGCCCTTCAAAACTAGTAGATGCAACAGGGGCATTCAAAACTGTCTTCTTCCTGAAAGAGGAGATCTTTCCCATATGAAAGATTTCCTCCCTATACCAGGAAAAAGGGACCCTCCTTCAAGGGGGAGCGTTGAGGGGGTTCTGTGCAGTTCTTGTTTTCCCTCAGTCTTCAGCGTGGTCTAGTCTCTTTCCCAGGTTTGCCTCTTTTTGTTCAACTTGGAAGGTTTTGCCACTTCCTTGCGTCCTTCATTTCCTTCATTTCCATGTCATACAAAACTTTTATAAGTCTTTATGCTTTTCTCTTGCTAATCTGTCCTACATCAATTTCGTGCTCAGGTCCAGGTGAGAACTACTAAGGAGTAAAATTTTGCCTCCCCTGTGTGTTCTGCACATATTGTTCGCATTAAAAGAATGAGTACGTGAGGTGAGGTGTAGTGTGTATCGGTCGTCAGCGTTGTTCACAGAATGTGTCCACAATAGCATCATGCTTCCCTGCACCCTTGAAGTTAAGCTTGGCCTGCTTTGGCCAATGGGAAGGGTGTCTGGGCAGAGACTTTACCAACCAGGACTGGAACAACCACAACCCTTCCCACACTGTGGCAATTGTGGCAGGTTTCGGGGGTTGTTTGTTACTGCACCCATCCTGACTAATACATACCACTACAGATGGTGCTGTACTTAGGATGGCTTGACTTAATGTTTTTTTGATTTATGATGACGCAAAAGCCACATGCATTCATTAGAAATCATTCTTCAAGTTTTGAATTTTTATCTTTCCCTGGGCTAGCCAATGTGGTACAAGCCTCTCATGAGCAAGAAGCTGCAGCTCCCAATCCTGAGGGAAGATGGCTGATATGCTACAGTGTGCCCTCTGGCTCAGCTTTGTTGTGAGAGTCTTAAAACATGATAAGTTTTCAGCTCACTATGGGTTTACGAAGATATAGCTCCATTGTTTGTTGAGGAGCATCTGTATAGCTTAACAGAAGTTTTGGGGTATTACTAAAATTTCATAAAAACCCAAATGTACTCAGCCAAATGAAGAATCCCATAAATGCTGGCCTCTTCAAGGTCATTGAGACTCTACACTACCTGATTGCTATCATCACTTGAAAGATTCTTTTATCACCACAAGAACCCATAGCACTTTTGTGTGCAAGTCCAGAAACTAGCAAATCTTTATCCTTTGCAGAACTTTCTGTTTGCAAAGGGGCCACATCAAAAGACAGAGTCATGTCTAGAAAGCCGGATAAGTTTCAGCAGATTGGGATAATTTTTAGTTAAAAACCAGATGAGACTCTAAAGAAATGAAATTTATTGTGCTTCCTACCCCCCTCCCCCAATAATCTGGCATGTAATTAATAATATTGGTTTTCTATTATGCCATTTCTCTTGTGCCAAGGGTGAAGCTAAATACAGCAGTGGGTGGGTGGGGGGGTGAAGCTTAGAACACCTGTTGTACACAGTGGCTCTGGGAGGTAAAGTTCTTCTCTCAGGGTCCTTACCACTCAGCAGTTAAATGGATGGCTGGCATTCATCCCCACTGAGAACTCAGTGAGGGTTTGGTTTGCCTTTACCTAGAAAGGCAGTATGTATGGTGATTAGTTCTCAGTCTGCCTTCCTCCATTTCTTCTTCTGTAAGTAGAATAACGACCACCTCCTGGCCAGGTTACCACCAGGACCCGATGGGTCATTTTTCATAATGCTTTCGATACAATGAACTGTTGACCTTCCTGTGATCTAGCAGCAAAAATTACTTCCATGGATTTGAACATTCACTGTATATAACGAGGCGACTAAAAGATTGAGCTTAGAAATCAGATTGCATGCATTTGAATCCCATCTGCATTCCCTGTGTGACCTCGACTTCTCTGTTCAATTTTCTCAGCTGAAAAATGGAGACATTAGTTGTATCTACTTCATGGTCTTGTTAGGATTAAATGAACGTATGTATGGCTTCTTAAACTGTACTTGATGGCAGCATCGACACTCCCCCACACATTACTATCTCTCAACCCTTACAATTTGGCAACTCAGAATGTTAGCCCATTTTACAGAGGAGAAAACTAAGGTAAGACATAGATCCAGGATATGACCTCGGATCCAGCTCACTTGAATGCCTGTATTCTTTCTATTATATCAAACTGCAAAGCAGTTCTTTCCATTGATAGCTTCTTTGAGATCTGGATATTCCAGCTTTTCTCCTATCTGATCCTGTGTGTTCTTTGGGCTCCAAATGTCAGTCCAGAGCCTCTGCTTCATTTTTCCTTTTTATCCATGTAGTAGACAACAAGATGGATCCCCTTGCTCTGCTAATCAGGGTTGGAGGTATTTTTTATTGAGAACTGGGACTTGAGTTTCTACCAGTGTATCTTCTGCAAATTGATCTCTCTCCTTCCATTTATCACTCTCGGAATTGCTTTGGAAAAGGCCTTTGAAGGAAAACGAAACAACGAGGGCTGAAAATCTAGTTAGCCCTGGCCCTGGGCTAAGAGCTCCGCCCGACTGGCTACTTAAACCGGTTATTTGTGGACAAGGAATCCAGGAACTGCCCTCTGGGTGCACTCTGGGTGAAAGTGGGTGTGCCAAGAGGGAGCTTTGCTCTGGGCGTTACCTGGAGCGAGCTCTGGGGGCTGGAGTGGATGGACTGGAACTGTCCGAACCACTAAGCACTTTAAAGCAGACCATTTCCAGCACAGTTGAAAGTAAAGGAAAAGGGCTTATGCTGCAAAAGCAGGAGGCAGAGCCCGGTTGTGAAAACACACAACGCTGCAGATTTTCAGGAGAGCTCTGGAGCTGCAGCTCTGCAGAGCATTCCCATAAAATGTTTGTTTAAACAGCAGCCAGGCTGGGCCCTTGTGGTTTTATTTACTGGTCATTAGCTACTTGAAGGAGAACATGGGGAACAATAAGCTGAGAGGCTTCAATTAAAAGTTAGAAATTCCTGCCATTGAATATGGAGAAATAGACATAAAGAAGTTTGTAAGTCTCTAAGGCAACTTAATGGGAAAAAAAACCAAAAAAAAAAAAAAAAAAAAAAAAAATGCCACCTCTAACCCAAATTCTGCTTATAAGCAACCATCTCCAAAGCCTGGCAGACTCTGTTGCTGCTGCTTGGACGCCTGGGCAGCCACATCTCTGCCTGCCTAATCCTGTTCAATCTTCCCGTCCTGTTTCTTTGGTCCTTCTGTTCATGAAGCATTTTCTGACCTCTAGTGTATTAGGAAATTATATAAGTTGCATGGCAGAGCAAGCTAAACAACCGTTCAAGTGAGATTTTTCTCCCACACAGATAAAATGCCACTCAAGTTGCGTAGCCTGGTCTGCCTTGCTGCCAAGGTACCCAGAACATGTGGCCTCCAAGCTCTCTGAAGAGAGAAGGAAGGTGAAGGACAATAGCTTTTAATGACCTCAGCCTGGAAGTGACAGGTGTTACTTCCTCTCACAGTGTATTGGCCAGAACTAGTCACATGGTCCCATCCTAATTGCAGAGGAATCTGGGAAAGATAGGGGAGGAATTTAGGATAATTGGTGAGAATTAACAGTCTCCATTATCTTCCCAAGCCCAGGTGGATGTCCTTCCTATGTATTTTCAAATCACCCAATAATAATGCTTTTAATTTTTTTTTTTTTGGTAATTGCCTGTTTATTTGTCCACCCAAATCCCAAACCTGTAAGTTTTTTGAGACAACTAGAGCATTTCTTTTATTGAACCCTGTGTGTATCCAACCCCAAACAGTACCTTCAATAACACCAAATAGTTATTAAATACACGAAAAAATAAAATAAAAATGGCCCTTATAGGAACATAGCTATTAAAAAATGAAGGCATAATTGTTTTGATGTAAATCTCTCTCCTAGGAAATGGAATGTTTTGTCTGTGGATCAGATGGCCTTTAATCTCCTAGATGTCATTTAAGTTCTTTGATCTGAGAATCTTCAGACAGGAGCATTTGAAATCTCCCCTCCCCTAAACTGGTATGAATAGTATATTTAAGACTATGCTCTGTTTAAAGCTTCTTGGTTTTGTTTTAGATTGCCTACTAATCATGACTGGTTTTATGTTTTCTTATCATGCACACAAATTAGGAGGAATGAGCTCACAACTCTGCCCCTCTGTCCCAAACATGATCTCTACATCATTATATTATTATGTTAGGCAGGTTATCAAGAGACATAAAATCAGGTGTGTGTGTGTGTGTGTGTGTGTGTGTGTGTGTGTGTGTGTGTGTGTTTTATTGACTTGTGTGATTATGGAGGCAGGAGGTCCCACAATCTGCTGTCTGCAAGCTGGAGACCTGGGAGAGCTGGTGGTACAGATGTGTGATGATCTTTTGATGTGTAGGCTTGTCACTGCTACAGCCCCAGGTGACTCCATCAACACTAATCTAGGTGCTGCTGTGAAGGTATTTTGTGGTTACAATTAAAGTCCATAATTGGTTGGCTTTATGTAAGGAAGAGTATGGTTGGTAATCTTGGTGGGGTTGGTTCAATCAGGAAAGGCTTTAAGAGCAGAGCTTCAGCTGGTGAATAAAGTCTGCCTGAGGACCATAGCTTCAGCCCAGGGGTTTGCATCTGCCTTTATGACATTCTGCCCCTACAGATTTGGGACTTACCTGCCAGATCCTGTAACCATGTAAACCAATTCCTTGTGATAAATTTCAATATCTGTCTGCTATGGGCCCTGCTTCTGTTTTGGTTGATATAGTGGGTTTAGAATTCAAAGCCAAGGTCAAGGGGGTTGTCAGTGCTCTGGTTGAAGAGGTGAGGGAAAGCATTTGAACCTTATGTTCCTTTGGTTCACACAATTACCCTCCACACATCCTTTACCTAGGGAAGAGTGGAGGTTTTGCCAAAGTCAAGGTTGGATGGATCACCTGGGACCTTTCTCAATGATTTCACCCTGTACCTTTGACACTGTCTTCCAGAACAGAGCTCCCATTTTCAGACCCTGCCTATAGATCATTTCTTAAAGTCCTTGCACATTTCCCTGGCTGTGCTAAATTAGCAGCATTTCAGGGTAAATCTCTGGGAACTGTAAGCAGAACTCATGAAGTGCAAATGAGCATTTTCAGTACCAATGGTTCCAACCCCCCAAACATCTTTAAATAAGGTCTTTATGTCTTTCCTGTGGTTCATCATCTTCTTGTTGTGGTTAAAGGGTTAGAGATGGGTAGTGTCCTTTTGGAAGACCCCAGGCTGGAGGAGACTGAAGGAGAAAAGGATGGTTTCTAATTAGAATTTCCACCTGGGCGGTAGGACAACAGGTGGAGTCTGGGGCCTCTTCACAGGGGTTTGGCACAGTGAGGGGCAGCCACAATGCTGATGGGAGAGGACTGTTCCCTTGGTGGATGATTCATGGGGCGATAGCTTAGCTGAACACAGATCCTTCTGGAAGTTTCTGGATGTGTTTGAAAATGCCTGCTTTGTGTGGGCAAAGAGGCATCCAGGGAGTGGAAAATTGGGGCAAATGCCCCCACTGGGGCCCAGAAGGGGGTCCTCAGTTTCAGAGTCTTTTGAGCAGAGAGAGTGACTGTAGGTTGCAGGCACAAAAAGTTTAAAAAAAGAAGCCAAGCTCATTTATAGTCAGTCAGCTCATGACCCGTCTCTTTCCCAGCACAAAGGCAAAAGGAGGGGGGTGGTTTCCCTGTGGCTTCTGCCCCTGTTCAAGGCTTTCCTTGAAAGTCACAGAAACAGGAAAGAGCCCCCTCACTGCAAAAATTATAAATTATATGTGCTTATTATAAAATAAAAATTCACACAGTATGGATATATATACATATATATTTATGAAAGAGAGAAACCTTCCACACTCCCACTATCCAGAGATAATTGCTTTTAACATTTTTATAAATATTCCTCTGGATATTTCTAAGCATATATCCTCTCTCTCTTTTCCTCTCTCACACATGCACAAACACACATGGGCACACACTCACACTCACATACAGACACACGCTCTCTCACATGCATGCTCACACCCACACACTCAGATACCCTCATATGCCTCTATGTAAATGAGATTGCATTGTGACTGTTCTGTAACCTGCTTTTGTACTCCACATTATTCCATGGACCTCTTTCTGGGTCAACAAATTTAGAAATATCTCATCAATTTTAATGGCTGCTTGAAATTCCACTGTGTGGTTAAATGTGTAAGATTTAACCAGTTCCCCATTGGTGGACATCTAGGTTGATGTGGATGTTTATTGTAGAGAATGTTGCTAGGAAAATCCTTGTGGTTACATCTCAATCCACATATATAATTTATTGCTCATTTAAACATATCTTTTAAAAACACGTCTTTTGTTTTAAAAAAAAGTGCTGTACATAATGGTCTTTTTCCGGATCTGAGATGAGGAAATAATATGGCATTTATGAAGACTTCTGAATCCCCAGGGAGAGTTCTTAGTAAGGAATTGAAACCCAGAGCAGGCTGAAGCCGGGGCTGCCCAGATTTTCCGATCATGACGATTACGAAGGGCACAGGCTACAAGTTCATGTTCCCGCGAGCTCTGTGACCTATTGTGTTAGTGTTCTCAGGGGCTGAGACAGGGGCACCTGGCATTGATGGGGACACAGAGGCAGAGGGAAGCAGGAGGAAACTGTGGACACTCACAGAAATCACTGGTTGATTGACAAAATTCAGGTTTGATCTGAATTAAATATTTCAAAGGAGCACAGGGACCCTAGAAATTATAATATGGTGAGATAAGTCTTAGATACCAGCACAGGACATGTTGGAAGCATTAAACAAAGCCCATTTATCTTTGCAGGCCTAGGACAGCCTCCTAGAGGAAGTCAGCTCCCGGTAAATGCTTTAGGTGTTTTGGACCTGGTCAGGTGGTGGACACATGGGAAGGTCTCAGGGGGAGCATCCTGGGAAGACAGCAACGCTGGAGAGAAAGATAATGGCTTTTGCCCTGACTCACTGGACCTCAAATCTAGACAAACAAAGGGGTATCTTCAAAACACAGTGCTAAATGTGATGGCAATGAGGACATGTCCCGGCCTGGGGTCTGATAAAACATGAAAACTGACCTCCTGAAGGCATCTCTTTTTTCTCATCTTTTGGGGACAAGAGGATGTTTTCCTGTAAATCTGAAAACAATAAACTGATATTTGCTTCACCCAATATTATAGCCTTTTAAAATATTAAAAATCTTAATTTACAAATAAAAATTATAAATATTCAAGGTGTAAAATATTATTTAATATAGTCATACATTATTTAATGATCAACACTAATTGATATGTCAAACCTCTAGTTGCCATCAAATGAAACTGGTAAAGCTTCAGTTTCTTTGACCCCAAAGAAATGGAGATCCATGAATTGCCTGAAAAAGAATCCAAAGTAGCCATCTTAAGAAAGTGTTTTAGTCAGCTATTTTGCTGCTGTGACTAAATGACCTGACCAGCACAACTATAAAGGAGGAAAGGTTTATCACAGTTTCAGAGGTCTAATTTCATAGAAGGCTGGTTCCGTGGCATGATCATGAAGAAGAGAGGGAGGGAGAGGGAGAGAGGGAGAGGGAGAGGGAGCAGAGGGAGAGGGAGAGGGAGAGGGAGAGGGAGAGGGAGGAGAGGGAGAGGGAGAGGGAGAGGGAGAGGGAGAGGGAGAGGGAGAGGGAGAGAGAGGGACTACACTCTAGAGATACAAAAGATATACCCCAAAGCCACACCTCAATCCCAATCTCCAGCCACACCCTACCACTTCAGTTACCGCTCAGCACTCAGTTAATCCCTATTAGGGGATTAAATCACTGATTGGGTTAAGACTTTTACAACCCAATGATTTCTCCTCTGAACTTCTTGCATTGTCTCACATGTGAGATTTTGGGGAACACCTCATATCCAAACCATAACAGAAAGCTTCTTGAGATGCGAGAAAACACAGATGGACAACAAAATGAAACTAGGAAAATGGTGTATGAAAAATAAAAACGAAAAAACAAAACCTAACACAAATCCTGGAGTTGAAGAAGACTATAACAGAACTGAAAAATTCATTGGAGAGCTTTTACAGCAGACCTGGTCATGCAGAAGAAAGAATTAGTGAACTTGAAGATGGTTCATTTGAAACCAGCTCGCCAGATGGAGGGGGGAAAAAAAAAGAAAGAAGAATGAAAAAGAGTGAAGAAAGCATAACTGACTTATGGGACACCATCAAATGTATGAACAAACAAATATTGTTGCATTTTTTTTGTGTATTCAAGGTACTAATTGAAGTAATTTATAGGACAGGACAGGAACTAGAACCAGGCTCATAAATGAAGCTAGGATTGCTTTGTGATGATTTCTGGACTTAAACGAGAATGGGAAACTAGAACACCTGAGGAGGAACTGGGAGAAGAGGTCATTTTCAGAAACTTAGAGTTGGCTCACATGAAATCTATAACCTAAAAGTTTTGGGACTTCAAAAATTCCTGATCCAATCTGCAGTAGTTTCTGAAATGTCTACATCCAGCCTTGAGGCACAGTCTCTGGAAATGAGTGCTTATATATGTATCATAGTGTGCCATGATTTTCAGAGTGTGTTTTATAAACCAGGATTTTTAGGATCATCTGAAGGTTTCGAGCTGGAGCATCCTTAAGTCTCACCTTAGACCCATGGAGGTGGACATTCTTGCCTGTTTGTCTAGCATCCATCTCATTTCCCACTCTCATCCATTCTTCCTTCCTTCCTTCCTTCCTTCCTTCCTTCCTTCCTTCCTTCCTTCCTTCCTCCCTCCCTCCCTTCCTTTTTTTCCTTCCCTTTCTTTCCCTTTCCTTTCCTTTTTTTCCTTCCCTTTCTTTCCCTTTCCTTTCCTTTTTTTAAATTTTAATTTATTTTTATTATAAACAAATGGGATACATGTTGTTTCTGTTTGTACATGGAGTAACAGCATACCATTTGCGTAATCATACATTTACATAGGGTAATGATGTTTGATTCATTCTGTTATTTTTTCCTTCCCCCCACCCCTCCCACCCCTCTTTTCCCTCTATAAAGTCCCTCCTTCCTCCATTCTTGTCCCCCTCCCACCCCCCATTATGTGTCATCATCTGCTTATCAGCGAGATCATTCGTCCTTTGGTTTTTTGAGATTGGTTTATCTCACTTAGCATGATATTCTCCAATTTCATCCATTTGCTTGCAAATGCCATAATTTTATTATTCTTTATAGCTGAGTTTTATTCCATTGTATATATATACCACAGTTTCTTTATCCTTTCCTTTTTGAGATTGGGTCTCACTATGTTGTTGAGGCTGGTCTCGAGCTCTTGAACTCAGGGAAACCTCCTGCCTCAGTCTCCTGAGTAGCTGGGATTATGGGTGTGTGCCACATGCCTTACTGCCCTCTTCTTTCCTAGCAGAATTATGCTTTTGTGGTTCAGGGTACATCTAGCCTACTTGTAATATCATAAAACCCCAGGAAACCTAATCTTAGGTCATGGCCTGACTGTCTTCAAGGAATTCTATTTTCCTGACAATGAGTACTTCAAGAATAGGTGTTTGACTCAACTTAGTCCAGGGTGAGGTAAACGGAAGCCTATTGAAAGCTGCAGAAAGTTTCCTCTTTCCTAATAAAAGAGCATGGGAAAAGAACTTCTCCTTCTCCCCTAGATGTTGCTGAGTCAGAGTGCTTTCCCTCGAAGTGTTGCTGCAGCTTCTCATAACCCACCTGAAGATGAAGCCAACTTCAAAGAGAGAAGAGACTGAAATAACTGGGTTCTGAGTGACATCACTGAACCACTTGGCGCTGTCCTTTCTTCTCCATGGACTCCCGTTATGTGTGGTAATAAACTTACTGCCATTTGAGATTCCATGACTTACAGCTCAAGTACCATAATCCATATGCACCCACAGAAGGAGAATCTCTGCTGATGAACCCACCTCATGCGATTCTGGAGAACACTGGAATGTGGACATCACTGTAGAGATGGCGGGGACCCTGAGCTGGCCCTCACAGCTCCAGGCTCTGGTCCTAGCTCTGCCCATAAACCTAGAGATTCTCTCTCCCTTTGTAGATCATGTGGTTCCAGGTGGATATGGTGGAACTGTGGTAGAAAAGCCCAAAGGAAAAGATGTTACTAAATGTTCAGACATCAGTATTGTTGAGCTGTTATTTCTATTGTAATCAAAAGCTGGCTGTAGGCTTTTCTGCTTTCTAGAGGAATGGCATAATTAATCTCAGGGATTCGAAGGTTCTATTGTTTAGAAAAATACCTTGATGGGTATTTTGATTCCAGTCGGGGGCCCCCTCCATTGCCCTGCTGAGGCTGGTTGAGTGATGGAAAAGTAAAAGGGGCTTCTTTGTACTATGTAGTAAGAGGCAATAGAATCTAACTTTTCTAGCAGTCCTTAGAAAAGAGAGTGAGGGGTTTAGGATAAGAGAAATGTGGAAGATGTGAAGATAACCCAGGGCAAGGGAGACCTAAGAAGGTGGGTAGTGATGGACAGGGTCTCAGGAGGCTGTGGCCAGAAAGGAATCTCCCAGGAACTGTGGTGGTGGCCTACAATATGCAGTGACGTATAATGTCCAACTCTGATTTGTCACCTGGTCCTTTTTGTGCTGTGTGGAAACCCCTCCATCACTCCAAACCTTCTGGGAACATCTGCAACTCATTTCCTGTTCTTGTGTTTTGGGTGCTTTGGTGAAATAATGAAAGAACTGAGGATGAATTCAGTGTGGTTTGAAGATGAGTAGAAAGATGAGTAGAAAGACATCCCCTGAAGAGATTTTTCAGAGAGGAGTTGGCCAAGACTACAGAAGCATAGAAAACATGCAAGAAATGAACAGGTAAATTTAGTCCTTACTCCTGAGAATCCTCAGAATGAGCGAGGAGAAGCCGTCCTCCATGAGGTAGGCTAGCCTGGGGTTGAGGACCATCCTGGGGCCTGGTGAAGGTGCAGGGTCTGCATTCCAGTCTGTCATGGGCAGTTAGATGGTGGCATCCTTCGGATGACCTTGTGGAGTTGTTACTCATTAGGTCCACTCTCAGATGTGGGAGCTGGGGCTCAGGGCGACTCTCTAGACTTCATGATGCCCTCTTGGCCATTTCCTGATTGGGTGCTCTTCCCTGTGCACTAATAGATTGCAGCTTGGTCCCCCAGCGCTCCACAGGGAAAGGGTGATACTTTAAGATCAGATAAGTTTTTACCTTAAAAATTTCTTTTCTAGTAGGATATGATGTACAAGGAACGAGGGTAACTAGTAGACCTTAAGGTGGTGGTAAGGTGTGGGGGCAGGGGTAGCATTCCGCAGCCCTATGATTAGGTCTTAGTCTTTTAGTGGGCCTTTGCCTCTGGACTGGGCACTTCATAAGTGCTTCTCAATTTCCCTTTCCTTCTTAGGTGGGACAGAATGGCCAGAGCTTTCTGGATTGGGTATTTCCCTTCTTCAGATCAGTTAGGTTCTGATGAAACCCAAGGTTTGGCTCTGGTTAATGTTCCTTCTTAAGGCAGATATTGCTAAGAAGAACAGAACACTCTGGCATATTTCAAAATGACTCCTTTCTCCCTCCCCTTGCCAGAAGCATGAGAGATTTTCCTCTAATATTTACTGTGATTATCTGGTCAAACTCCTGGAAATAAAATTCACAATAGCATGGCGTGTGAGTAACTGGGTCTCCTGGAAGTTTTAATTCTCAGACTTGTCCACACAGAGCCTCTCGCAGTTTGTTAATTACAGGTCAGATTCCCCACCTTAACGGGTTCAGGAAGGTCCCCATGTGTGCGTCTCTGCTCCGGGAAGTCAGGCCTCCTTGTATTCGCCTGCCTGTCTCTCCCATCTTGGACGCAGTAGTTTTGCCCTGGGGCCTCACTTTCCCATGGATCCAAGAAGAGTTGTTAATTTTTCAGTCTGCTCAGATTTTAACTGGTTAGAATAAAGGGGCAGCTTCCAGGGTCTTTCCCTGCAGAAATGCACCCTGAGTAGTTTCAGTTAGGGCTATTAAAGAGGAAAGGATCTTCAGCAAACTGCAGCTGCTCACTTAATGAGTCTCTTTTCGAAGGCATCTGTCTGGGCCCTTGTCACCACCAAACTCCTGCCTGACGTTTTCAGGCCAGTGAGGAGCCTAGAGGCTGTTGGAGTTTTGTGACATCAGTGTCCACTTCTGAGCACCGTGGCCAGACACAGTGCTTTGCCTCTGGTGGTGAGAATGGAGTGGCCGTGCACAGTCTCCCTGGCCCTCCACAGGATCTGTAAATAACCTTGTGGAGCAGTAGTGAAGACACTGTTCCAAGAAGCCAGTACGCACCACAGGGACAGCCACACACCAGCAGCCCACAGCAGGCTGCACCTCTAGGGGCCGAACACTTGAGCCAGTGAAGCCACTCTCCCATAGTCCTGCTTAGCTGCCCATCTCCTCCAGTCCTGGTGCCACATCCTGTGAGCGCCACTCCAGCAACGGCTTTCCTACCCCCTCCCCTCTGCACGGGCAGTTCTTCCCACTGCCCGGCTTGTGTTCGGGCCTTATTGTCTCTTGTCAGGATTATTACTACAGCCCTTGACTCGGATCCCAGCCCCTTGCTCCTAAATTCTCTGCATGCTGTAGGGTGTGTGTGTGTGTGTGTGTGTGTGTGGTACTGGGGACGGAACCCAGGGCCTCACGCATGCTAGGCAAGTGCTCTACCACAGAGCTACACTCCTGGCCCTCTGTGTTCTTTAGCCATTATAATTCTTTAATTGCTTCTTAGAGATTCTGTCAGCTCTAGTATCATAAAGAGAACCCTTTGGCTTTAACTAAAATTTACAGGCTCTCCTGTCTCTTTGTTCCCATCATGCTCTTTCCTCTTAGAAATTTTACCTTCATGGATAAGAGCTTTTAAAGATCAGCCTCCATTAGATTCCAGGGGCAATTAGATAAGCAATGATGGACAGCGACCTTCTGGCAAATTTTAATTATGTTTTTATAGCTCAGTATTAATTCTCATGAATGTGAACCCAGATGCTGGTTTCCATTTGAGGCTTTTTTCTCAAGCACCTTGTCTATGTAGGACTCTAGAACAATTTCTGTAGAGGTGGGTCAGTAGCTCTTTCTCAGAGAGACTGGAAGCACTTGATACCTGTTCTGCAGGAGCCAATCCTGCCTTCTGAATTGGTAAAGTGTATTTGGGATTCTCTAATTCTTGAAAATATCCAACCAGGGTGCTGAAACCACCTCATTTTTGCCATTTTCTCTAGTAATAATACTCAGGTTCTGGCTCTGTGACTGCTATAGCTTACCGGGAAAGGCATTTAAGAAACTTTCTGATGAAGTGTAAAGGAAATTAGATTTCCAGCGTGTCAGCTAGTCCTATATTTCACTTCTAACAGTTTTCTTTGACTCTGTTTTAGAACAAAAAGATAAGCTTTATTTTAAATTCTAATACAGCAACCTTCAAATCATATTTTATTAAAGTTTAGGAGAGTGTGATATAGGAAAGAGTAATAGAAAATCAAAGGTTCAGGATTCTGGTTTTATTTTGGTATGTTCTATGACCTTGGACCACACATTTAATTTCAAAGGACCAGATTTTCTGATCTATAAAAAGGGAGTATGATTCTAGATGAGAATCATTAAATAGGTTCAACTCAAGTCCATTGCTAATGGCTGTCTGAAGTTCTCTGTTGAGAACTCTGAGGCTGAGCTGTGGTCAATTAGTGATGTCTGCCGTGTCTGCAGGATGGGAGGTAGCAGCACAGATGTCTGGCATTTTCCATCCTTTCTATTTGATCTTTAAGCCATTCTTCCAGCACTTGAAATTTCATGCTTCTATTCCTACAAAACAAGGAACCTCTTAAGCACCCTGTTAAGCTATCTACAATGTGTTGTTTACTAATTTAATCCTAAAACAAACACCGGAAAACTCTGAATGCTGCTTAGAATGAGACTGAAGCTTCCCTAGGGCAGAGTGTGGATGCAGAACCTACGGAGGACCTCAGATTGTCTCAAGAGGACATTGAGATCCTGGGAGGTGGAGCAATTCCTCCAAGACCCTGTAGCTAGTAGTGGCATGGCTGGGGCTCCTGACTTCAAGGACAGCAGGCTCTTTCCTGTTAAACCACGCAGCACCTTCCAGTTCACTTCCAAACATCTAGAATCCAGGACAAATTTTGTCAAAAATGGTGGGCGCAAATATGACTATATTATTTTTTAACTTAGAAAGGTGAGTGTTCTTACCATCTTGTGAGTTGGCTAAAAATATTGGGGCCTTTTGCAGCTTAGGGGAGGATTAGGTAAGGAAAACCTGGAGCCAGGGAAGCCTGCTACTGCCATTACTTCTCCCTGCCACAAAATGTTGCCATGGGACATCCAGCCAACGGTTCAATGGCTAAACCTGGCTCATGCAGGACGTCCTGGGGTTGGCAGAGTCATCTTCTTTTGGTGATCTCTTGGGACCATACTTGGCTAAAGACATCACAATTGGTGTTCAAAGTCTTTGGTCCCAAACACACCTGTAGTGGGGATGAGTGGCACAAGTGAAATGGGCATTTGTCCCTTAGAGATGTGTGACCACTGTCCTTCATCTTTATCCTAAAGATCCATGCACTGGGGATAAGCAGTTTTTGCTTTTAAAATCCCCAGAATCAAAGGACGTCAGTACCCTTCTTTTTCCAACTTTAGACTGTTCTTTAACCTCTTTTACTCAGTACTCTGTTTTCTCCAACATTGGACCTTCTAGATCAGAAGTTCTCCGTAGGCCACACCCATGCCAGGGAACATGTGGCTGCATCTGGAGGTACTTTGGTTGTTATAAGGTGGGAAGGGGAGGGCTACTACTGATATATAGCAGGAGAGGCCAGAGACAGCATGAAGCATCCTGTAATGCACAAGACAGTTTCTCAGCAAAGACTCATCCATTTTGAATGCCAATTGTGCTGGCACCCAGGAACCCTTCTCTAGAGGTTTTCATGTGACATTAATGCTTCAGTTGTGACTTACCTTCACAAGGTAGCTTTGTGAGCCTTGGAGCAGATACAGAGAGAGAGAGAGAGAGACAGAGAGAAAGAAACAAAAACAACTTCAATCTTCATCAGGGTCCAGTAGTCTTACCAGACGCTCTTTGTCTTGGGAACACAGTTCATTATATCTACTAAGGTGATGGGCGGGAAAGAGCTTATGGGTGGAGAATAAAAACAGACAATTCAGAATGAGATAAAAGGAAGATATCAGTGAGAAGACTCAAATTTAATATTTGAAAAATTGTAGTTCTCAAGTTCTCAAATGTAATATTTGAAATCCTAGTTCTAGGCCCAAATACTGGCAGCTTTGTAGGGTGAAACCAAACCCTGGGGCAGAATGTCATCTGGGCAGGTGAGTCTGACTTTATGTCGCCAGCCTTCCTGGGGCACACTCCTGGGATTCTGATTCTGGATCATTGTTTCATCTTGCCTCAGGTGTGAGGTTCCTGTTTTCCTCATGACCTCTTAATCTACCATTCCACCCAGCAGGTTCTCTTCTTTCCTATCCTTCTTACAATTTTCTCAAGTGCTGTTTTGTCCTTAACTAAAGGACATTCCAGTAAACATCTTTACACATTTACAAATAATGACTTTTCCCCACCTTGTGCCAAACTCCCGGGAAGATCGATGTAAATGCACCTTTTTTTTTCTAAATTATTTCCATTTGTATATATCATGCCAGGTCAGTGAATGAGTGCTTATTTCCTCACATGCTCATCAGCAATTGATTTTTGTAAATTATTTTGCTTTCTGGTTTACACATGCATAACATTTTACTTTATGTCAATTGAACTTCTTAATCTCTATTATTTGCATTTATATTTTGAAGGGAAAAAAATGTTACCATAGTTGTTGCTTGTGCCAACTTTTGGGGTATACCATTACTTTTACAGTGTTCCCCTACTTTTATAGGCGAGTGCTTTGGGATGAGTCAGTGGCTTTTATCACAGCACATTTTCTGGCACTGGATTATTTCAGAGGCTTAGGATAAGGACTGTATATCTGTGTGTGCTGTCTTCCAACACATTAACTATCAAGGGCTCTTGCTGAGCAATTGGCAGTAAAAGAAGGCCAAATAAATCTCAGGGATTCTTTTTTTTTTTTTTTCGGTCATTAAGTCACATTTGCTCATTGCTGAAGGGTAGCAAGGTCCCCATTGCTTAGTAAATGTGCCTACATAGATTCCATGCTAACTTTTTCTTTTCTGGTGAAATACAAATTGCTACTGGGTTTGGGTGTCTGGCCCTGACTTCCAAAATCTGTTGGTTGCAATGTGGAGATCATTGGGAAAGGACTTGTCAGTGGCTGTATTATCTACTGCTGCATAATAAATCCCATGACTTGGTGGGGCTAGAACAACACATATTCACTGGAGTGTGGCAAGGCTTCAGTGGGCCCTCCTCCTAGGGTCTCACAGGACCCAAATCAAAGTGTTGGCCAGGTCTGTAGTCTTACCTGAAGCTCAACTGGGGATGGATCTGCTTCCGAGCCCACTTAGGCTGTGGGTATGATTCATTGCCTTCCAGCTACAGGACATCAGGACTTAGTATTTTTTCCTGGCCATAGACTAGAGGATGCTGTCAGCCCCTAGAAACTCCCCACAGTTCCCACAGTTTCTGGCCAACATGATTTTTTACTTCATCAAGCCAGTTGAGCAGAGCAGATCTCCTTGCGTAAGCATGGGAAGAAATGTAATTTGGCACATGTGATCTTGCACCTATTATCACAAACACCCCGTTGCTTTGCTGTATTCTGCATGGCTAGAAGCACCTGTGGTAAGTCTGAGGACTTGGAAGCTAATCAAGGAAAGAGCTAAAACGACAAGAAGACAGAAGCTTTATTTGGGTGGCGCTTCGACGAGTTTCATGAGGGGGGCATCTCACAGCAGGAGACCTTCCAGACACAGTCGCACAGGCCAGAGACTACAAGGGAACCAGGGCAAGCGATCTCCCAAGGGAGAGTCAGATATATAAAACTTGGAGTTTGGCCCTGGTGGGCTTTGACCTAGTGATCCTGGTTGACTGGGAGGAAGTGAACAACATGGGACTAATGTTCAGGGGCCACTTGTGGCCCATTTATGCAACAGCGAGTCATGGGTCCCACCCACATTCCAGGAGAGGGATCATACCAGCGTGTGAACTCCAAGAGGTGGGGCTCTTGGTGGGAGGCAGCACCTTGAGAGTCTGTCTCCTTCAGTAGTCACATAGGGGTGCTGTCTTGAGGGTTGAAGGGGAGGCTGACACAGCAGGGGACTTAGGGGACTTAGGCTTCCTGTTTGTACCAAGAAGGGACTGGACAAGTCAGTGGTTGCTCAGTGTGTTTCACCCAGCCCTGGAGATCTAGGAGGGGGACTCGGGCTGAGTGGGGAGCTCTGGGCAGGCGTAGGCAGAGCTGGCGACCCAGTCGCATGCAAATGAGGCATTTTTAATTATCTGTGCCATGGAGTATTCTTGAAAACTCTTTTCCATCCAAATTACTTTCAAATTCCAAGAACTTTGCTTGGATTTTTTTCCTGTTTTTAGTTCAATGAGAAATTAATGCTTGGATAAGTTAAAAGACCTGCCTTCCTTTGGTAAGAAGGGAGGCGGTGCCCAGAGGGCCAGGTGCCCTCGGACAGCTCTGGGATGAACCACGGAAGCTGTTGCTCCTGTCTGCTCAGCAGGCTGTCCCCTCCTCTTTGGAAGCATGATCCTCATGATCCCCCTTGCTCTTTAGGGCACAGTCGTGGGCGTCTGTCCCAAGTTGGCCAACCATTGTCCCCCATTTCCCTGACTACATGGACTGGCTTTGGGTGGACAGTGTGCTGCAGCAGAGATCTTCCTGGGATGCCTCCATTCAAACTGCAGTCACTGCCAATAATGATGAAAAATGCAAAAAGGAGTGACCAGTGACAAGCCCCTATGCCACGTGGGGAGAGGCCTGTGCAGGAGGAGAGAACAAGAACTAGAAGACGTGAATGGCAGTGAGGGGCAGGGCAGGGAAGAAAGAGACTCGAGGAAGAGAGAAGGGCCAGCCAGCCCTCAATCCCTGCTTCCCCAGCCCTTCTTTCCGTCTCGTGGACGACTCTAGCACGTTCCCTGCTTCCATGACCAGTGCACCCCTTTTTTTCTCCTTTCTCTAATCGATACTTAGTTTTCTCCCCCTCATCATTGAAAGAATCCTTACCAATGCCTTCTCCATGCTTCAGTGTCTGCATGTATAAATGGGGATGATGGGAGAACCTATCTCATAGGGTTATTGCAAGGAGCAGAAAGTTCCTAGCCCTGAATAATGCTTATTATCTTTACTGTTGGCAAAGACATGGAAGCTAACTCTCTGTTAAGGAGTTTCTGTGCAGATCGTCTTCAGTATTTTGAAAGGTCTTGAGCAATGGAACCTGAAGTCAAATTGTAGGAAAAACTTTCTGATCCAGGGTTGGAAATATTACGAGGAGTTACTGAAGAAGCCCTTCAGCATGTGCTTCTCCAGAGATCTCTGTTGACCAGGCTGGATTGCCACCTGTCCACGTTGGAGCAGTCTTTCATGGTGGCAGATGGGCACCCTGGGTGACTTCTCTGGGAGCCTGCTTGACCTCCAGGTCTTCTCTCTTCTTTCCTTGACAAGCTTTGCTGTCTCACAGGGAACGAAGAACATTTTCATGTCTTGTGTGGGACACTCCTAGGGCTTCATTTCCCAGAAAAAAATTGAACCTTGTATTAATTCATTGTGATTCTATCAGTTAATTAGAACAGTTTCTGTCTGTTCAACTGTTTGGAGAATGATCCTCCTGTGAGAGCAGAAACTACATCCTGGGTATCTCACAGGTCTTAAGATGACTCTATTATTCTGAGTTGTTTATTTTGCTACATAAATCCACGTTTTGTCCCTGAATGTGCAAAAACCATGGATACTGCTCCCTTCCCAGGTGAACAGGGGAGACAGCAGCACACAGAGAGGCAGCCGAATGCCTCATTCCCCTGGATTTTGTACAGAACACAAGAGCAAAGGCGGGTCATGCCCATTGAGCCTTGCCAATTCTTATTTTGTCTTGGCTGATGGATCAATTGCTCCTTTATCTTCCAAATGTCACAATATTTTAAGGCTCATTTATTTGCTCTACAAAAGGTACATCTACAGCAGGGGCAGCTGACTCATTCTTACTGATTGTCCCCAAATGTCATGATATAACACCGAAACCTGATGGGCTTCAATCGAAGCCAGTCCTGGGAATACATCCTTTCACCTGGAAGACTGTGAAGTCTTGGAGGTTTGTGCCTTATTTATATACCAAACTTGGGCCCCCATGGATAGTGAGTGATCAGCAAATGATTATTGAAAGGTTGCGTGTCTCCTAGATGTTGTCAGCTGGTAATGGAGGAAAGTCTGGACCACCAAGCATTGGCCTCCATTTTGCAAAGAATCCCCATAAAATTCATGTCTACTCAGAACCTCAACAAGAGATTTTATATGGAAATAGTCTTTGCTGTTGTAATTGAGTTCATACTTGTTAAGACTTGGGTTGGCCAAGTCTTATTTTCAGTGTCCTTACAAGAAGAGGTATGGAGGTGCATAGAGGGAAGACAGGCATGTGGCGATGGAGAGAGAAATCGGAATGATGCTTCCACAGGCCACAGAATGGCTTGGAGTACTGGCAGCCACCCAGCACTGGAGGAGAGGCCTGGGGCATGTTCTCTGAGTTCCAAGAAGTAAACAACCCGCTACCACCTTGGCTTTGGACTTTTAGCCTTTAGAACCGTGAGAGAATAAATTCCTCGTCTTCAGTCACCCAAAGCATTAAACTTTGTTATATCAACTCTAAGAAATTAATAGTTTCCTAGTATTTGTTTTTCTCAGGGTGATAATCTTTTGAAGCACAGGATATTAGAGATAAAAGTCAATGAATAAAACAAAACAAAACAAAACACCAGACTTGTTTTCTAAATAAAATTTTTTTCCAAATAAAATTTTATATAAAACCTTACTCTATAATATATACATTCTTGGACTAAGTCTAACTCAATTTTCATTAAACCAAAGGATATACCCAGACTAGAAGCAGAAAGTGGGGTGCCCAGGTTCATTCATGAGGTCTGAACTTTGGGTGCTTCCTTTCTGAAGAATCATACCTAGGACATCAAGTGTGTCAACTTTCTGTTACTGTTACAAATACCTGAGATAAAAAACTTGTAATGAAAAAAGGTTTATCTTGACTTACAGTTTTGGAGGTTTCAGTTCATGGTTGTTTTGTCCCATTGATTTATTTTTAAAATTTTTATAGACTGCATTTTGATTCATTGTACACAAATGGGGTACATCATTTCGTTTCTATGGTTGTATGCGATGTAGATTTCATACCATTCATGTAATCATACGTGTACATAGGGTAATGATGTCTATCTCATTCCACCATTTTTCACACCCCTCTCCCTCTTATTTCACTCAACGTAATCTAAAGTTTCTCCATTCTTCTCTCTCCCCTACCCCCACACCCCCATTATATATCATCATCCTCTTATCAGGGAAAACATTCGGTCTTTGTTTTTTTGGGATTGGCTTATTTCACTTAGCATGATATTCTCCAATTCCATCCATTTATCTGCAAATACCATAATATTATTCTTCTTTATGACTGAATAATATTCCATTGTGTATTGATTTGGGGCCTGTGGTGAGGCAGAACATCATGGTGGGGAGTGCATGGTGGATTAAAGCTGCTCACTTAATGGCTGAGATGCAAAGGACAGGAAAAGGAAGGGTTCGGGGTCTCAATATCTGCTTTAAGGCACACCCCCAATGACCAAAGACCTCCTACTAGGCTCTGCCTCTTAAATGTTCCACCACCTCCCAGTGGTGCCTCAGACTAGGTTGAACACATGGGCCTTTGGGGGACTTACCCAAAGCACAGCATGGAGATAACCTATCAGGGCCAGGCAGTTGAGGCAAATGAGCAAAGCCGGCAGGCAGAGAGGCCACAAGAACTGCAGAGAGCCTTCCCATTACCCCCATGGCTGCTGTGTGTGGAGGCGAGCCCAGCAGGTAGTGCTCATGTATTATTTCAAGAACAGCCATAGGACCGTATTTTTATTTGTGACAACCCCCTTTTAAAATAATGACAGCCAATTACAATACTTTTAGGTATTGCATGAAAAAAAATCTAAGAGAAAAAGAACATCAGAACTTGTCCATTTGCTGTGATATGGATGGCAAGAACTTCCAGCTCATTGGGTCCTTGGCAGCTGCCACTCTAGTCTCTGTCTGTCCACACATTCTGCCATTCCGAGACTGCCAGCTGTTCTTTGGGTGTGAAGGGAGTTGTGGGGGGATTTCAGGGTGGACATTTCCAACCAAAATATTTGTTCTATTTAACAAACATGTATCCATTACTTCCTATGTGCTAGAACCATTCTAAGTACAAATATCAGCTCCTTTCACCCCCATGAGAGCCCCATGGGGAGGTACAATTACTAATCACTGAGTCAACTAAGACCAGAGAGGTTGCTTCTCTTGCCCAGGATTGTGCAGTTAATAGGAGATGCTGCCAGGATTCAAACCAAGGAGGTCTGGCTCCAAGGTCTGTGTTCTAACCCTCTACTTCTAGTTGTCTAGGAAGACCAAGCAGAAAAGGCAATGTTTGCTTTCTTTGTAATTCAGAGTCATCCTCGAAACAGAGAGGTGGGGGAAAGAGCATGCAGAGGAGCCCACCAAGCCAACTTCGATCACAGTTAAAGCTTCCGGAAAAGCTTGGTAAGGACCCAACCTTCTCTGTATCCATTATGGAAAGTGCCCCTGGGTCCTGTAAAGCTTCCCCCTCCCCACCCCATCCTCATGTGTTCTGAATTGTGGCCCCGTCATTGTGGGAGGGAAGATGACTGTTGAGCCTGAAAAACACAGTGAAATGAAGTATTGGTCTCCCTATAAAAGATAATTAGACTCAGAGAAATGATTTGAAAGGCTGCTTTTAAAAAAGGCAGATGCAGTTGAATGCATTTCTAGTCACCATTTCTAGTCACCAAAACTATTCTTTGTAATATGAGTGCCAAAGCCAAGGAGGGCACAGGAAGATGAGAGGACTTGCCTACTTATGTTCCCTCCAGAAAAATTCAAGTTTGCGAAGCTCCGTGTCATGAAAAGGAGCAGCTACTTCTATTGCTCTTGTTTTGGGCACAGATGGCATGGTCAAAATTCTTGAACCCCCAGGTGAATTTGGGCACAGCTCTGGACCCTGCCAGGTTCATGGGTGTCACTGTAGACTGCCAGGGGATACAGCCCCGGATTTTCCAAACGCAAATGAAGTTCCTGCAGGGGCAACTTGAAGTCAGGGAAGGTCTCTGAAAACGGCAGGGCTGTGTGTGGCTGAAGGCTGGCCAGGGGGTCTGAGGACATCAAGTTTCTACTTTTTGTGTTCGAGTTTTATTGGGGAAATGAGTTGGAAGCTAACTGGCTAATGGTTTTCATGCCTGGTGGGGAGAGTTGGGTAGCTCCTCAGAGGCTGGGTGGGCCTGGGTGATCCTGAGAAGAGAAGCCTAGTGGCAGGAAACATGGCGGGAGAGTGTGCCCACCTGGGTCCCAGTTGCACCTCTGACTTGATCTGCAAGGGAGTTGGGAGCTGTGGAACACGAGCTGTACACACAGAATCCCTGGAGCATCCGGAGGAGGCTCAGGGAAGTCTTATGCAGAAGGAACTTTCTTCCACACTTCTGTTTCCCAAATTTAGATGGAGGGAGGAATCTAGAGGATATAGTCATCTGGTCCAGGGATAAAAAATACCTGCATGTGTGCTGACCCTTCCTGTCCTGTACTCATGGCAAGCATGGCTAACCAATCACATTGGACTCTCCTCTGAGCCCAGTTGGTGCAGCCCCCACTAAGAGGTGGACTTGGCCTGGGAGAGGAGCCATATGGGGCCGCCTGATCCCCTCCCAAAGACCTGCTCCATTTTCTCTTCCCAACATCTGCTGCACTGAAGGGGAGCAGTACAATATGTCAGTCAAGCTCTGGTGTCAGAAAACCAGGGTTTGAGTCCTGGTCCCACCTCCTACTCTGCGATGCTCGTCTTGTTGCTTATCCACACCAACCCTTGGTTTCCTCTCCTGTGAAATGGGAGCAACACCAGCAATGCCCATGTAGGGTGTGATGTTGACGATGGCCGCAAAGACGACTTCCCCAGCACTGCGCCTGGCTAGATGTTCCACGAGCAAGTCCTTTTCTCTTCCCTTCAAGGAGTCCCAAGATGGGTGTCAGGGGTAGGTTTGAGGTTGCCTGGAAGGTGGAAGCATGAGAGGCAGAATGGGGCTGGAAGGAGATGAGCAGTCAGGGGCTAGATCTGGGAGGCTCTGGACCTTCTCCTAAGAGCAGGTGAAGCAGGAAGTGTACAGACTCAGACCCTCCAAGCTTGCCATACTCCCTCCCACCACAGGGCTTTATTCAAGCCTGTCTGCATTTGCTGGAATGCTTGTTTCCTGTTTCCTGTTCCAAAGCCATCCTGCTTGCATTAGTCTTGGGAGTCTTGCAGAGTGCTGTTGTCAACCCTCTCCGCCTCAGGGAACCTTCCAGGATCTCTGTCCCTCTGTTATGTGCCTCTAGGGCTCCACACCCCTCCAGCTTGCAGCTCCACACTAGCCATTTCACATCTATTTTTACTATCATGTGACCAACGTACCCTCCTCTGCTAGACTAAGCGCCATGTGCCAGGGCTCTGTCTGCTTTCCTCATCTTGTATTCCTGAGCCCAGCACCTTGCCTGGCACATAGTGGATGCCTCAAGCATTATTTACTGAATAAATGAGGGAATGTGGATCCAAATCGTGCTTTAGAAGTGGTGTTGTGGTCACATGACAGAGAGGACACCGGTCACAGTGGAGGCAGGGAAAGCAGTGAGGGTGCCAACTGTACAGACCAACTAAAAGGTCAAGGTGACCTTGAACCTCACCTGAGGAACAGATGTCAGGGGCTCAGAAGAGCTTTGTCTTCATAAATTACTGGCAGGTGTTTTCTCCCTTCTTCTCTCTCTCTTTGCATTTTACAGCTGCCTTTTGGCTTAATAGAACTTCCCAAAGGTGAAGAAGAAGAAAAGTAAAACATAAACTCTTTTGCGGACTGAAATGGGGACAGCTTCTAATCCCCATGCTAATCAGAAGAGGGCAGAACCTGTCTGGCAGACCCTTTCCTCCTGTCCCCCACAAAGGCCGTTACCAGCCTTTGAAATCCGCACCTTTCTCTGCCAACTTGCAGCTCAAAATGCCCAGTAGGAGTGTCTTATGAGCTCAGTGAATTAACTGCCAAGTGGAGAGGAACAGGCTTATTGAAGTCGTCAAAGCTGAAAGCGTGTTTGAACTGTGATGTGTCCTGCCGAGCATTTTATGAATATGCAGAATCAAACAGGAGCTAGTAGGAGCCAGAGGGAGCAGGCAGAAAGGCTGTCTTTAAAATCCCAGCCAATGGAGGCGCACGTTTCAACTCATTAAAACACACAACAGGCTGCTATAGACACTTTCAAAAGAGCTTTCTACTGGGTAATATCCTGGGGGACTTTTTTTCCCCTTCCTTCTTCTTTGTAGAAAGTTTTCCAGGGGCAACACCAAATGTTCTAAGGCAGGCGGCTGTCTCAAAGGACCGGACAGAAGCGGAGGGCAGCCCTCTTGCGGGAGACAAATCGGATCCGTGATCTGGGCTTTCAAGAGGCACGTTTCCTCTTCTTCTGAGTTATCTGTCTAATCTCCCAGATTCATTTACACTTTTCAGTTTGATGGTCTTTACTTGACAGCATGGCCCATATGCTTGCTGCTTTTGATGGAAATGGTTCTGCTTGAATTCCCTTATTTAGTTTTAATTTCCTAATTTTGAGTATGGAACTGGGCTTTGTAACCACTGGCAAAGGCAAATGTGCCCCCCTCCATTCTCCTGCCTCTATGGGATGATGCTCTGCCTCCCCAGAGTCTCAAGTTCTGCATGGGGTCACCTTGAAGATTTCTCAGCAAAAAGCCAGTGTGGAAAAGCCCCTTATTACCAGTTCCTTAGGTAGGGGACCCCTCCCAGGGGCCTCTCCTCACATGGGGCAACACCAGACACTGTCATTTCCTTGTTTGAGATTCAAGTCTTCTCTCGTTTCCTTGGGTGTCTGGACCTTTCTTACTTGACCTCCAAGTCCATGGGAAACTTCTATTTCCATTCCTTTTGTAGCACTTAAGGGAAATGTCACAAAATGTAACTATGTTGGAGAAATAAATTCGGCTACTTTGTATTGTTCAAATGTCAGCTGTTTAGACCCAAGACAGCCTTGACCCTCTTCCTGTCTGTCTTCTGTGGTAATTTGCAAACATGGCACCAATTTATCACTTCTTCTGAGAGCTCACATTTGTCATGCGACTCTGCAGTGCCTTCCCACTATGCCTGGATGGCCATGTGGCTTGATTTGGTCAGTGGGGCATTAGCAAATCTGACTTGAGTAGAAATTTGAAAGTGCTTCATGCTTGGGCCTGTCTGCTCTTGACGTCTGCCATTGCCAGAAGGAAGACATTCCCAGGCTAGCCCACTGGTCCCAGGGGAAGGACAAGAGACATTTTAGCAGAACTGAGTCCCCCTCTATTCCCAGCCAAAGCCATTGATGTCTAGCTAAAACCAGAACAACCACCCAACCAAGCAGACCCATTTCTGAAGAGGAAAACAGATATATATGCATATTATTAAAAGACAATGTATTAAATTTCTACCCATTCCTTCATTTTATGGTCTAAGTTCCTTGTTATTTATGAATCCATTATCATTTTATTGAATGTAATAAACCACAGATCCTCTGTAAGACTAGATGAAATAAAAATAAATACAAGTGATAAGATATTTAAAGTTTCATTTATTTTCAAAACATCATTCTTAGCTTGGGTTTCCTTAAAAGCAAACCCCAAGTTAAGGATGTTCGCAGATCACTTTCCTTAGAGAAGTGGGGTAAGTGAGACAGGGAAAGGGAGCCAGAGAGTGCACTTGGCAGGTTCCTTTGGGCTGAGTGGGGCTCGATCCCACTGGGATTCTTGGAGAAACATTGTGGGACATGCTCCCAGAACTGTCCAGATGAGGGAGCTGGAGGAGAGACAGGCTTCATGAAGTGACAGCTCCTCTCAGGGTCTCAAATCCCCAGCAGTTCTGGCTGCCTGGGTGTTCCAAGCAAGCTACCCAGTCTGGAGGAACCCTGCAAGCAGAAAAGCAGAGAGGCGTGTGTGCCCAAAGTGTGAAGTCATCCAGGGTATGAAGAATGAGACCCGCAGCGACGGTGGACTCAATGGGGCCACAGGTGTGCGGGGTTGGACCCGAGACAGCACTGGCTACAACATCCAAAGCTGTGGAGTTCAGCTTAGTCATGGTGCTCCAAAAAGGTTTTAACAGCCATTCAGCCAAGTCGATTGCCACCATGTTCTATAAAAAGCCCGTAGATGAACATTCTAAACTAGACTCCTCATTTGAGGAAGGCATAAGCAATAATGCTCTCTGACATCTGGTACGTGATAATCATCAATAACCATTTGGATGAATGAGTTTGTTGCCTTGGTTCTTGATTCCACGATGCTGCTGATTGCAAGATAAACCATTGATTTAATAGCAGCTCCCTTTTTTGGGAAAGATGACATTAATAACATACATATCAATTTCATGAGATGTGCCAACTTCTTTTAAAGAAAAAGAAAGCATCTTAGAAATAAGAAAATACAATATAATTCTGTTTCATAATATTGAGTACCTACTAAGTGCCAAGTTCAAGTGTAGACTATGGTGTGTTGCCTCCTTTACATATAATCAAAGCACACATTGTTCATTTTTAATCAAATCTTTATTGAAAAATAATTCACACAGCATATAATTTATCCATCTTCATAATTCAATGGGTTTTAGCACAGAATTGTGCATTTGATTTTATAACAATTTTATTGCCCCAACAGGAAACCCCACACTCATTAGCAGTCACTCCTTATCCTCTCCTCACCCCAACCTCTGTCAATTATTCATCTAAAATCTATCTCCAAAGATTTGCCTATTCTGAACATTTCATGTAAATGAAATCCTGCAATAAAAGCATTTTTTTTTCCTGAATGCTCATTCCCCATCCAGGTGCAACCCAAAGCATTTGAAGAGTATTATCTCATTTATGATTATGACAGTTCTATTAAGTGGAGACCCACCATTTATCAGATAACAGAGGCACTGAGAGGCAGAGTGGTTTCTCTAAGGTCACACAGCTCGTGAGTGGTGGAAGCTGAATTTGTTACCAGGGAGTCAGCCATGAAAATATTCACAACCCGTGCTTAATGCTACTGAAAAAATGTCAAAACTTGAACTGTGTTCCAGACTCTGCCCCTTTGGGGTGCTCCTGCATGGTGGGGCTACTTCCATGTGGGGAAGCTGGTGCCTCAGAATTGTCCTCTCTGACAGGGAGGCCCTACAGGGACTGGGGCCCACACCATGGTGGGGAGATGGCTTTGTGTCTGCAGAGCCCATGTTCCCCCAGGAGCCGGGGCTGTTGGCCTCACGAGCAGGCCACTCCCTGGACCTTCTGTTTCCTCAGGAGTACAAAGAAAACTTTGAACCCACTCACTTCTAAGGTCTCTTTCATCTCAGGCCATCTTTGACTATTTTCATCTCTATTCTGCTCTCTGGATAAGTCTGTGCTTAAATTAGCATCAATGCCAGTACGAAAACACCTCTACTGGGACGGCGAAGAGGATAGGTTTGTTCTCCATCAGTTTTCCAAAGTGAATTTTGAGAAATGCTCATTCTATGAATTAATATTATGGGATGTTAAGTTATTTTTTAAGAGAAGGGAAAATTTAAAGAACAAAGAGGGGCATTGTTCCTTGAGTTTTGAAACCATTGACTTAAGTCAAGTTGTATAGGTGTCTTTATTGCAGGACTTTCCAGAGCCTTTAAATGTCCTATCATCTTTACCGTAGTGATTTAGGCACTGTGGAGGACTTGCTTTGTGATGTTTACTACCTTGAGGGTGTCCAGCAGCCTCACATATATGCTGGTAGCAGAAATAGCTATGTAACAAAGTCACCCTGCTCTGGAGGCACCATAGAGTGAATAAAGCTGGGACGATCACACTGCTCCAGTCTCATAAACTCATGAGTTCCTGTTCCTGAAATCAGTACTTGGACCCTAGAGCAAGAAGAGTCAGGTTCTCTTCTCCATATGCAAAATTCAGGAGCACTTGGTGCACACTTGGCATGCTAGGATGTAGGAATTAAGGATGCTGCATTTCCCACACTTATTTGAACTACCTTTTAATGGAGAAAAATTTTTAGTTAATTTGGAGCACGTTCTCATGAAAGTGCACACTCATTCAAGACTGTATTTTTCTCATGTAGCGAGAATTCAGAATGTAGGCAATTGCTGGCCTTGTTTCACTGATTTCAACGTTGCTTTAGCTAATAACTTGGCTAATAACTTTTGGTCTTTTCCTCATGGTCACAAATCTGGTCATTCTTTCTGCTTTGCTGGTCATTCTTTCTGCATTCAAAACTGGTTCACACACACAAAAAGGGTCTTTCTGGTTGTCTCTAACCTTTTATTAAGGCATTTAGAGCTTATCTAGATCCTATAAACCCTTTTTAAAATGTATTTTTAAATGGGCACAATACCTTTATTTTACTTTGTTTATTTTTTATGTGCTGCTGAGACTCAAACCCAGGGCCTCACATGTGCTAAGCAAGTGCTCTACCACTGAGCCATAATCCCGACCCATCCCATAAACCTTTGTAGCAGAGTTCCTTTATATCTTAATGGCCCAAACTGTGTCTCATGTGATTCTCAGCTGCTGGGGAGGCTGCAGAATTTAGGAATATGATTGCTGAGATGAACTTGAATTAATTGTGAGATTGGACACACAGGTTGGTCCAAATCTAGGCTGTGTTGTCACAGAAAAATGGAGGAGCAGGTAATGGGTAGTCAAATAGCAGAGTCTGTCACATCTACAGGAAATTCTGAACTTGGGTGGACATTTATGAGTCTCTGGAAAGCTTCCCGCAGCTCAGAGAAATATCTAGCCATCAATCAGCCAGCAACTTTCCTCTCAGTTGGTTAGCCTTGATTACTCCAGTTTCTCTCTTAGAGTAAATATATGATGTGCAAGAACTGTGGCACCTGGCAGAATATAAACATTTAAGGCAGCCGATCATTTTTTATTTCTGATTAATACTGTAACTCCTGTTCTTCCTGGCCTGGGTCTGAATGATTCTATCACTATTTCCTGATGCTAGTCACTCTTCCAGTATGTTCTTCTTTCAGCCTCCTTTACACCCTGTGCAACATACACATATTGGTTAGTGGGCTCTGATACCCAAGTCCTGGTGAGCATTTGCTCCCCACAGAGAGGAGAGCCACGCTCTATGGTAGGCACAGTTCAAGCATTTTACGAATGTTAACTCCTATGATCTTCATAAGGCTGCTAATAGTACCCTGCGAGATAGGCACTGTTATTAGTGCTACTTTTCGGATGTGGGAACTGAAGCAGAGGGAGGTTTAATAAACGTGTAGGTCAGTAAATGGCAGAGTCAGATCTGAACCAAAGCAGCATGGCTCCAGAGCCTACCATCTTAACCTTGTTCCGTGGGAGTAGCTACTGTTAGGAGGTCACTCGGCATCGTCTCCACGAAGCATCTCTCTGCCTTACACAGATGGGTGGTAGCAATTGCATCCATGTTTCATGATTCCAACCAGGCAAATCCTGGTATCCCACATTCCAAAACCAGTGACTGTGCCTCCAGAATTTTTACTTGGAATTAAAAGGAAGGGTGTCTTTCAGTCTCTTCCCTCAAAATACAGAACTCAAGAACTGCCGGTGGCTGTACTGATTAGAAGAAGGAGGGTTAGAGAAGGATGTGTTAGTCCTTGACCTCGGTGGATTGTTCTAGCAACCTGTGATGACACTGCTTTTCTTCTTCTTTACTTGGTATTAGGGTTTGGATAGCAGTGTCCCTCCTGAGTTAATGCAGGAGATGAGATGATTAGATTATGATAGCTGTAAGCTAATCAGTGGATTGATCCATTAGATGGACTTTGAATGTATTACTGCGTAGTAACTGTAGGCAGGGGGCTGTGGCTGTAGAAAGTGAGTCACTGGGGCTCTGTCTTTAGGGACTGTATTTTGTCCCTGGTTCATCTTGCTTTTTCCCACCATGCCCTTTTGCCATGATGTTCTGCCTCACCTTGGCCCAGAACTATGCAGTTGTCTGAGCATGAACTGAGACCACTGAAACCATGAACTCAAAATAAAATTTTCCTTTTCTAAATTGTTCATGTCAGGTATTTTGGTCACAGTGATGGGAAGCTGATGAACACACTTGGAATTCTATTAGATGCAGTCCGAAGTCTTACCTTGTGTTGTAGGTATTCATTTCCACTGTCACATGGCACCCCAGCCACCGGACTTGGTGATGATGATGCACCTGTTCAACCCCTAGACTTGGTTAACCTGATCCCAGCTGGGTTTGCTTAGGCTCTGTAGTTGTCAGTGGCTATGGCTAGGGTAGCCAGCTCTGCTCAGCGTGGCTGGGCTCTCTCAGTCCAGGGGTTGGCTGGAGTTGGTGGGTTTAGGCTGTCCTCTGCCGGGGAGTCTTGGTGATGGGGCAACTGAGTTCTTCTCCATTTGATGTTAAAAAAATAAAAGGAGTGTGTGAAGGAGACCATCTGTGGACACCAACACAGCCCATCCTCATGGCAATGGCAGACAAGGCACAAGAGCCAGAGTTGTGCAGATGTGTGGGTCAGGGTGGGTCATTCTTGCCTAAATCCCATTGGCCAAAGCAAGTTACATGGTCAGGCCCAAGGTCAGAGTGCGTGGGCATTGTAGGTCAGATAGCAAAGGGTGCAGGCACAGGTAGGGGTGGGGAATTGGGGCTAGTTTTTCAAGACTCTCGTCTTAGTCCATTGGGGCTGCTATAACAAAACACCAGTGATGAGGTAGCTTATAAACAACAAGAGAAATTTGTTTCTTATAGTTTTGGCAGACTGGGAAGTCCAACATGCTGCTACGGTTGTGTTCTTCGAGGTGTGGGCTTCCTGTTTCATGGATGGCACATCTAGCTGTGTCCTCACATGGTAGAAGGGGCTACCAAGCTCTCTGGGGCCTCTTTTTTAGGATGTTAATCTCATCCATGAGGGCTTCCATCCTCATCACCTGATCACCTCTTGAGGGCTCCCCTCTTGATACCATCACCCAGGGCATTAAGATCTAGCATATGATTGGGGACACACAAACATCTGTACCATAGCACCTTCATTCCATAGGATAATGGTGTAGACAGGGCTGGTTCTGAATAGCTCTTGAGCTAAAAATGGTTTCCACATATTTAAAGGGTTGTTAAAAAACAAAAAAGGAGTCTGTGAAGGAGAACATCTGTGGCCTGCAAAGCCCCAAACATTGCTATCTGTCCCTTTGCAGAAAATGTTTGCCAACCCCTGGATTAGAGCATAGATTCAGAGTTAGTCTTGGGTTCAGGATCCAGCTGCCACACACTGGACTGTGACTCTGGGAAACTTCCTTGACCACTCAGAGACCTTGTCTATAAAATGGGATTTTTAATAACACTTGCCTCATAGGATGAAATGAGCTCATGTACATAAAGTCTTAGGCCAGTGCCTCGCCCAGGGCAAGGACCACATAAGTCCTATGCAGTGTTATTTCTCCGCCTGGTCATTGTGCCGACTGGGAGACACGTGGCAGAGCTTCTGTGGTGCTACATTGATTCGATGTGGGTCTTGGCATGCACACTCCAAGCTTGGAGTTTGTCTGAGCCAGGTTCTGTTGAGTCCCCAGTGCTCAATGTACTGTGTTCTTAATCACACAAACAGGTGGGTCCTATACACAAAAACACTAAGGAGAAGTGCAGGTCGATGTCGTGCCAACAGAACGGCAGGTGAAGGACTTGTTCCAGCTCTCCTGGCTGCAAGGTGCCACTTGGCTGTCCCTGGGATCTTCTCAATCTCCTCTTTCCTGCTGGGATGGTGTGTGGTTTCTTAGCAAAGGCAGAGGCAGCAGCTGTTACCAGGGTGTGCATCAGCACGTCATGTTCGGCTGGCATCTGGGTGCAGCTGCTGCCTGCCATACTGAACACTGAGTCACCACGCTGCTGTCAGCAGGCTAAGCTGAGAGGTGCAAAGAGAAGGTACAGACTAGGAACTAAAATCATCACTCCGTTCTCCAGAGCGGTGGGGTATCGGGGGCTTTGGAGCAGATCTTCTGCAGGACCACCTCTGGACTTGGTAGACCACTGTTATTGGTAGGGGCTTGCATGTTATGTGTAATATTAAAGCCATGAACCTTTCTAAACTTCTGTTCCTCTCATCTGGAAGATGGAAACAATAACGGACCTTGTCTTGTACGGTTAACAGGAGGATTACAAGAGAAGGCTGTAAAGCTGGGGTTGGCAAACTACCACCAGGAAGAACTTTTGTATTTTTAAAAGGTTGCAAGAAATCAAAAGAAGGATAATATTTAAAACACATGAAAATTATTTGAAATCTAAACATCAGTGTCCATAAATAAGATTTTATGGGAACATAGCCACATTCACTCCTTTACATATTATCTCTGGTGGCTTTGGTGATACAGTGGCAGGCTTGAGTGGTTGAGACAGAGGGGTCTGGCCTTTAAAGCTGAAAATATTTACTATGAAGAAGTTTGCATATATATATATTATATATATTATATATATTATTTTATATATATATATATATATATATATATATATATATATGAATTTTTTTTCTTTTTTAGTATGGGGAAACTGAACCCAGAGGCATGTAACCACTTAAGTCATGTAGTCATGTTCCCAGCCCTTTTAAAAACATTTTACTTGGAAATGGGGGTCTCACTAAGTTGCTTAGAGCTTTGCTAAGTTGCTGAGGCTGGCTTTGGACTTGTGATCCTCCTGCCTCAGCCTCCTGAGGCGCTGGGATTGCAGATGTGCGTCTCCACGCCTGGCAAGTTTGCCAATCTTAGTGTAAAACTTTACTTTGGGTTGGGATCTTCCAGAAGCAAACCTTCCAGGACTTGGGTCAGTCCCTTTCTTTGGGAGGCGCTCCTGTGAGGGCGACCACTGGATGACAGCGGTGTCACCTGGGGAAAAGGAAGATAGCGAGTAAAGGTGTGGCATCCAGGTGGGTTGCCATGGGCAGCTCTGGCAGTCAGTGGAGAACGAAGCCTTCAGGTGCAGCTCCGAGGGGCAGAAGGAGCAGGGCCATGAATCCACCAGCTTACCAGCGTTGGTTGGAGGCTGCCCTGGGGAAAAGAGAGCAGCATTGATTTCCTGGAATTTCTGAAAACAAGCATACTGCCTTGAGGGTTGCAAGGGGTCCATAAGTATTAGATACTAATACAAAGATAATAAAGCTGTCGACTTTGGAAATTGGCAAAGTGCGTTAGTTGGGTCTGGCTCAGCGTGACCTTGGGCAAGTACTTAACTTCTCTGAACCCCATTAAGACTGTAGTCAGGATTAAATGAGATAATGCTTGGCACCAAGTAAGCGTGCCATAAATTTTAATTATTATTAATACTTATTGGATTGAAATATATTCACATATTGAGTCAGATTCATAAAACTTTTATGAAAATTGTGTCTGTTTCTCTTAAAATCCCTGAGCATGTAATAAGATTCTGTAATTAAAATATTCAAGACATCTGAAAGCCAGATAAGTCAAATATTAATGAATTAAGAGGGGAGAACCTGGGCCAATAGTGCTGTTCTGTGGGAGTGTGACTGAAGTGCACGGGCGCCTGTGTCTGAGCCTGGAAATGTTCTAACACTTAATTAGTTTCCAAGGTCTTCACTGCAAATCTCATTTTTATGGAAGCAACAAGGCTCACAAAGTCCAGGACATGTTGCTAAAAATCCTTTAGGTGTCCTTGAGAACTTTCAATACAGTTTGTTTCAACAACAAAGCAATATCTCTGTGCACATGTGCCAATCACTGTGTTAGCTGGGGACACAGAGCTAAGAGAGGCAAAGTCTCCATCTTCAAGACATTCTTAACTGAGATGTGCTTACTCCTTACCACAAACACATCAGCCCCACTGGTGCTAATGGCAAGAGAAGAGGGAGGTGAACTCTGAGCATGAGACTCAGTGACATCCCCACATAGGTGGCAGGAGTGGACCTGGAAGGATGAGACAGATTGGGATACACAGGAAAGGGATGAATGGACAGGTGTTTCTGACAGCGAGAGGATAAGCAATGACGAAAACTTGAAACAATGTGGAGACAGTGCCCAGTCCGTTAGGAATGGAGCTGGAACCCGAAGGGTGGAGTTGGCCTCATCTTGCAATGGCGTCTGCTCTTGGAATCAGAACTCGGTTATATCATGGTGGCGCCATCTGACGTTTGAGATCAAGGTATTAACATAATAAATATTCTGTTAAAAATTCTTCTGAATTCAGATCTTGCCTGAGCCTGCAAGATCTAAGAGGAGAAGAGAAGGAAACAGAAAAGAGGCAGTTCCAGCTGAGGGTTCACATAAGAGGCTGAGGTTAGACAGGTATTGAGAGAACAAAGAGTGGGCATGAGGTGGTCTTTTGATTAATGATGGTCTTTTCCTCAGTGGGCAGAAGGGAGGACAGAGGCATGGGACGGATGAAGTGATGTGTTCATTGCTGCATTTTTAGTCAGGGTTGCTGTTTTGTTCGACTCGTCCATTCCTCTCTCTCTATTGCAACCTATACTTTTCTTCAAATACTGGGTTTTCTTCGAAGAAGGTCTGGCAGATAAGTCTTTTGGTTTCATCTTCTGGGTGAATTGGTCCCTGTGAAAGTTAGTCATGCTTACACAGATATCCCAGAGGGGGAATGGAAGGAGAAAGCAAACAGAGAAAAATAGGAACAAGGAGAGGAAAAGACAGATTCTCCTGGGGGGCAGGGTCTGACTAGAGAGAAGCATGTGAGGGTATACAAAGGTGGCTCCATTTAAAAAAAAAATTAAAAGTGAAGTAAAATTCATGAAATAGAAAATTGACCATTTAGCCACTTAAAAGTGAGCCATTCCACTGCATTTGATACATTCCCAGTCTTGGGCAACCCCCACCTCTGTCTAATCCTGTCTTAGTTTTTTCGCTGTTGTGACCAAGAGACCTGACAAGGACAATTAGAGGAGGAAAATTTTGTTTGTGGCTTACAGTTTCAGAGGTCTCAGTCCATAGATGGTGGACTCCATTCTTCAGGTCCCAAGGTGAGGCAGAACATCATGGTGGAAGAGTATGGCAGAGGAAAGTGGCTCAGGACATTGTCCCAGGAAGCAGAGAGAGAACTCCCCTCACCTAGAACAAAATATATATTCCAAAGGCATGTCCCAAAGACCCACTTCCTCCAGTCACACCCCACCTGCCTACAGTTATCACCCAGTTAATCCTTGATCAATGCATTGGATTATTGCACTGATTAGGTTAAGGCTCCCATAACACATTTTACCTCTAAACTTTCTTGCTATGTCTCACAAGTGAGCTTTTGGGGGTCACCTCATATCTAAGTCATAATGAGTCTTGGAACTTAGATCACCCCAAAAGGGAACCCTGTGCCAATTAAATAGGTACTTCATTCATCTCTTCCCCAATTCCCTGGAAAGTGCTAGTAGCCTTTTGGTGTCTATGGATCTACCTATTCTGAATGTTTCATGCAATTAAAATCATACAAAATGTGAATCCAGGGCCTCACACATGCTAGGCAAGTGCTCCATCACTGTGCTACACCCCCAACCCAATGTAAGCTTTTAGTGTCTGGCTTCTTTCATTCAGCCTGATGAATCTTCAAAGAGTTACGCTAGGCAACTTGTTTTACAAAGACACAAATAGGTCTTGTTCTAATCGCAGGGCATTTGTACCTGCTGCTCTCTGTGCCTGGAACTTTATCCTTAGATACACATGTAGCTGACTTCCTCCCTTCATTTGGTATCTCCGTCTAAATGTCACTTCCTCATGGGACTCTTCACTAGTGGATTCAGGGATGAGCCAAGAGGACAGTGACTTCAGGAGAATACTCCTGAGGTCTAAGGAGAAGGGAATTCCCCAGGGTCATTTTCATTGTAAGTCAACTAATGTTTTGCAAATCTACCTTGTTTCAACTGATTTTTATCTAGTGGCTCCTCTTGCATGGAAGGAAACTCCAAGACCAGTAGACTAATTATCTAATGGATGGGGTGGCTTTGGGGAGATGGCTTAGACTATGTTTTAAAATAAGGTTTTATTATTATTTAGGTATGGCAAGGCCAACTGATCAGGTAAATGCCACTGGACAGACAGTGTGTTGTACTCATAGATCCCAAGAGAAGGGGGCATTCCATCCATGGGAAGCCTCTTGGGAGACACAGGGGTTGGCCAAGAGGTGGCGGGTGGGGAATATGGGCAGGAGCTGTTATTGCAACTTCCTTGGTAAAGATGGGTGAGGCAGGGTGGGTGGGTTAGGAGTGGCTGGTTGGTGTATCTGCAGTAGGCTCTGGTTGTAGTACCTGGCCCAGGAGTGATTAGGCAAGAGGATGGTGGCCCATATAGAAGGAGGTTGAGGGCTCTGGATTGATTGTTGGCATGTGAAGCTGCACCCAGGGCTGTCATTTGCTCTCTGGTACTCATCAGCATGTTGTCTGAGGTCAGACCCAGATGCCAAAGCATCAAGGTACAGAAAACAAAGAGCCATGGTTAATATAGGTCATCTCTTAGGGCAACATGGTGCCTTGATTGCTTTCCTAACCTGTTTCCTCTGAGGAGGGTCAAGTCCACCCAGAGGAGTTTGAATGTAAAGAGGGGAATTAACGTGAGGAGCACTGCTTCTTCTAGAGGTACACCTCCAGTCCCTAGCGCTGGCTGGCGCAGTGTCCCAGGCAGCCCCTGACCAGAATGCTTGGCATGGAGATGCGCTCTTTCTGTGTACGCTGGGAGCTGTTTATTTAGTGTGTCTTCATTTAGGGGAGATTGCTCTTTCGCAAATTGCTTCATGGTGGTGGCTGCCTCTCCTTCATCTGATTAGCCCTGCTTCTTGGAGACATTCAAAACCATTTTTTTCTTCCTATCATACCATATGTTTTTCCTTTGAGTCTGTAGTATTTTATGCTCAAATTCTGGAACTGTGATGTGGCATTTCCCTCCTGACGATTCCTAGCAGGTGGCTGATCTCAGCAGCTGGTGATGGTAGGGGATGGTGTAATAGGGAGAAATTAGGTAATGCCAGCCTCTGTGTGTGTGAAAATCTCTCTTCAACTCTCCCTCAGGGACCATTCTGGTCTCAAATTTATTGTCCTTTAAGTTCATCTCTGAAATGCACTAGTGTTGGCTATTGCTTTGACATCTATTTGAGGAACTCTGTGTCTGTTTAGAATGGAGACCCTGAGACTCTCCATGGAGTAGAAATCTAAAAGATGATAATGGAAACATTAATTGGTCCTACTGTGTGCCAGACACATGTGTGCTAAACATGTTACGTATGTTCACCTATCTGTGCCTCCAAGCAAACATTTCAGGTCAGTACATTATGATACCCATTTTACAGAAGAGGAAACTAAGGCCAAGAGATTTGCTAGAGGCTGCCAAGGTAGACTGAGGTCAGCCCTGGAGCCACTTTTGTCTGGTTTCAGGATTGAATCTACCTCTTAAGAATGGGTGTGAGTGGAAGTCCTTTGACACTTATTCCTGTGTCAGTGATTTGCCTGTTTTCTTTTCCTAATAAATTCCTGGAGATTCTAAACGCTTAAGATTCACCAGTGAGACATAGATGTGACACTTCTCTTTTTTGTTCGTCACTCTAAGTGAGCCACGTGCTAGGAAGAAGAAATGGAGTCTGGTGAGCAGTTAGCAATCTGCACTACATTAAGTGTCTCTGAATCGTGTTCTTGCCGCTTTCCCTCCATGTGTCCCTATTCTCCTGAGAATGATCTTCAGTCAGAGCAGGAGCTGCTTCTGCAGGGAAGAGGATGCAGAGATGTGGCGAAGGAGATGTTTAGAATTTTGGACTTTCCCATTTGATTCAGTCAGTCATCTAGCAAAGATTTCCATGCAAGGCCTGCAGCGTTACTATGCAGGAAGAGCAGGTCGGGGCCAGTTAATACAACACTGTGTGCCTGTGTGTAACGGGTTGCAATCTCAATGCCTGTGGGGTCTGGATAGGTAACATCAGCATGAAGTGGGCAGAGAGACACTGTGATGAAAGGAGAAGCTCTCGTCCCATCAGCGGGGGCCGCTATTTCTCAGCCCTGGCGGTTTCCCACTGGGGGAATGTGGGTTCCGAGTCAGGTCAGAGTGTATGATTTTCCAAGAGGGGCTAGCATACAGATTTTTATGTTAAATCATCTTACTGTTAAATGTTGGTACCTAATGCAGATAAAAATACTGGTTCAAGTCAAACGCGACCTATCTGCGAGCTTCTCCTGGCCCTGGGAGCTGGCGGCTGGTGGTCTCTGACATGCTTAATGGGAATGGCATGGGAATGTTCTTATTTGCAAGGTTGACTCAGGGCTGCTGGGATGAGCTGCAGTTGGATGTTGGGGACGGGGCTCAGTGGAGCAACTGCTGGGCAACCTCATCATAAGGGGTTCATGAGAGCAGGTATTCAGGGCAAGCATGATTTGGGGTTCTTTTTTGTGTATTTCTTCTTGGGAAGTCCTAAGTGGGACTGAAGCACTGGGGAGGTATCTGGAGCAGGGGAGAGCCAGCCTCCCTTCCTTTCCCCCGTATGATCCTCCAGCTCTCTTTCATGAGCTGGTGGTGGGGCCGGGCGGCATCAGTGATCAGTTCTTTGGTTTTAATAGGGCCTCGCGCATGGGTTTGCTTGTGATGTAATTCCACAGTCTAATTCCGCTTTGCTTTTGGGATACACATCTGGTAATTGGAAGGCATGATTCCCTGTATGTTTTTCATGAGCCCCTTGGCCTTGGGGGAGAGTGGGAGAAAGATGGTGGGGAACTGGAGCATCCGAGTGCATGAACGCGGGGCCTCCTTGCCTTCCTTACCCATCCAACAGTTATTTAATGAGCCCCCATGATGTGCTGGGCTCAGGGCAGGTGTTAGGGATGCGATGGCGGAGGCAGTAGGCGCAGTTCCAGCTGCGAGGGAGCTCCTGCTCTTTGCGGGGAGCCAGTCATCATGTCAGATACTGATAAGACACAAAGAGTGCCTGTGAGCATGGGGACCTTTGGCACGGCCTGGAGAACTCCTCTGAAGAGGGGACATCAGAGTTGACAGCTCAATGGTGAGAGGGAGCTGGACATCTGAACAGAAGGGGAGAGGATTCTTCCAGGCAGAGGGCACAGTAGGTGCAAACTCCCACGGCAGGAAGGAAGTTGGTGTGTGCTGGGGATGGAATTAATGCCAGTGTGGCCAGAGCATGAGAAGCAATGGGGACAGTGGTGACTGATGGGGTCAAAAAGGTAGACCTGGGCTAGATCAGGAATAGATCATGGTTTGGGGTTTCAATCCTATTCCAAATGTGTTGAGTTTTAATCTCCTTAGAGAGTTATAATCAGGGAAGTGTATACTATGAATTAGATGTTTATTTCAATTTATTTATTTTGGTGCTGGGGATGGAGTCCTTTCACATGTTAAGCAAATGTTCTACCTCTGAATTACACCCCCAGCCAACTTAGCGTTTTCAATGATCCTGCTGACTGCTCTTTGGATAAGGAGTTTGGGGAGGGTTGTGTCAGCCATTGCTAAATAGCAAACCACTTCAGAACTCAGCAGTGAAAATATTTTGTTTTGCTCATGTTTTGTACTCAGGGGTTTAGGTTGGGCTCAGCTGGGCAGTTTGCTCTGCTCCTGGCTGGGTTCACTTATCCATCAGTGGTGGATCCGCTGTGCTGAACTTGGCTGGACTTTCTCACGTGTCAGGGACCATGGCTGGAATGACTGAGCTCTGGTCCATGTGGTCTCACGTCATACACTGGGCTGGCCTGGGCAAGGCACATAGTGGCTGGACAGGATCCTAAGAGTACAGAGATGCAGGAAATTTCTTGAGACCAGGGCTTGGGACTGCCACAGTGTCACTTTTCCAATATCCCTTTGGCCTATGCAACCCATGAAACCAGACCAGATTCTAGGGACAGGTAAACAGACTCTACTTCCTAGGAGGAGAAACTTCCAAGTCACATGGCAGCAGGTGTACATTTAGGGAAGGGAGTAGTTGTTGACATCCTGATGAAGAACCTCCTACAGGGGCAAGAGGAGAAGCATTCCAGAGGCTACTGCAGTTATCCTCCTGAGAGAATATGGTGACTTGGACTCAGAATCCAGTCCTCATGATGGATAACCATTGCTTCCATCTCTTCTGTCTCTGTTCATGGTGACTCATCTGAAATGGTAGAAGGGAAAGATAACCAGCACCCAGTGAACATTTCGTGGCCACCACACTTGGTGGGATTCAGTCTCTACTATAGTCCTGTGATGTAGGCATTATCCCCCTTCCATACATAACTAGGCTAAAACTCAGAGACATCAGACAACTTCCCAAGTTCACCAGCTGGTAAGCGACAGAACCAAGAGATAAGACCAGGTGGATCTGAGTTCAAATTCACTTTCTTTCACCCAACATGTGGCACACACCGTATGTAGCCTTCTGATGAAGAGCCCTGACTGTGGAATCAAATGCTTTAGTCTGAATTCTGGTTTGCTGTTCTCTGATTCTTGTATAACATCTCTGAACTGTAATTTTCTCATCTGTGAAATGTGGTGTTAATAATGACCTACCCTACAGCGTGGCTATGAGGAGCAAATGCACTGTTACTCTGATGTGCTTATAACAGTGCCAGGCCCAGAGTAGACCACATAAGCATTTGTGGAATAAATCATAGAAAGGGATGTTCAGGTCTAGCTTCCTGCTATGCAAATAGACCTTTAGGCGCTGCAGGGAAATTGCAGGATGTGGTTGTGTGAGACCCCCTGGTAGATTGACCTCTTTTATTCTTTTCTTTTTCTTGGGTGGCAACTCTTTATTGCCCATGAATTCACCTTGAGCACTAAATGCAGCTTCCTGCTCTTCATTACTTGTATGGTCCTAGGACGAGAGGAGGGAGACCCTGGAATGAAAAGGGAAAATTCATTGTTTCTTTCATTTGAAAATAAATGGAGACATTTCCAGTTGTCACAGTAATGTGCAACTGGCCTTGAATGGGTAGAGACCAAGGATGCTGCTAAACACCTGACATGCATAGGGCGGTCCCCAAACAAGAGTGGTCCAACCTGAAATGTCAGTCATGTGGTAAGGAACGCTGACCAAGTTTGACCTTGTTGTGATCTCTCTGAGGTGGCTGTCTCTGAGATATGTCTGGTCTACCGAGATATAGGCATTCAAAACGCCAAACTTGAAAGGCACTGCAAGCCTTTTTTGCTTCTGGATGAGGCCATTTGAGCTGAGCACCTCTCCATGTTCCTTCTTTTAGTAGAAAATTCTACAGAGAGAGTTGGTGGGAGTCAAAAAAATCCATCAGCTCTCATTTTACCAGGTAGTTAGGAAAATAACTTTTCTCCTCCAGAAGAAATTACATGAATTATATTAAAATTGGAGCTAAGGTAATAAAATTACATGCTCAGGACTCTTCTAAAAACCTGCCTTTGTCTGGCAGGGTAATTTGAGTGAGGAAGAGAACCTCCACGATCACTGCTTTTGCACATGCAGAGGGAACAGAGGAAATGGGCCTCTCTGTGCTCTGGCTGCACCTACCTACTCTGTGAAATGCCCCTCAGGTTTTTTTTTAAATACATCTGTAGATTTAATCACAGAGCAAACTCAGGTATGCTGATCCATGAGAGGAATTATTATTATTTTTTTAAATGCACATTTTAAACTTTAAATCATATGGATGGTGATGCCCTGGACAGGGGCACATACCCTCAGAAGGGCAGAAATAGATTCTGATGCCAAGCAAATTGTACTCATTTTTGGTGCCAAGTGCTCTGCTGGGTTGAAAGGAAATGTGCAGAATAGCACATGAAATGAGAAGTCTCTTTTGCTTCTAGTGCACCAAGGATTTTTAGCGGACCAGAAAGAGTCATCCCTACTTTAATGTATGGGAAAACTGAAAGGACTGGGGAAAGAGACATCTGAAGACTGTCCCCAGTGAAAACTTCATTCATCGAGAAGCAAAATAACATTGTGATGACTTGGTCAGGCCACAGCAATGAAGCTAAGGATGGGGCCATAAAAGTGTAGGTCACGGAGACAGAAGCCCCGGTGAGTATCCTCACCTGTGTGAACGGAGGTAGAATAATGGTTGTCAACCAGGGGTGATTGTGCCCTCCCAGGGGACATTTGGCAACATCTGGAGATACTTTTGGCTGTCACATTTGGTGGGAGGAATCTACTGGCATTGAGTGGGAAGAGGCAAAGGGTGCTGTTAATACCCTACAATGTTTAGGACACCTGCATGCAACACAGAATGACATGGACCAAGATGGCGGTATGGCCAGAGCTGAGAAACCCTGTTTTAGAGCTTCCATTCTGGTGCATGGGGGAGGCTGCCATTTCTCTTTCACCTAATTTTTCCAGATTCTAAGGGTGACGCTCGGGAGGATGTGCTCTACAAATGGTGGTCATCTTCACTGGTCATGGAGTTCCCAGGGCCTCCTTGAATTTCATTTCTCCACCTGATTTTCTGCATCTTAGCTGCAGGGCTCTTCCTAAACTGCAAACCAGAACCTGCCACGTCTCTTCTTAACACCTGTTTCTGGTTGTCTGTTGACTTAAAGTAGTATCCCCAAGCTGGTTTCCACCCTGCCCATCTCTCCTGCTAACCGCCCCCAAATGTAAAGCACCCACCCCACTTCCTTGTGTTTGCACTGCTTTTGCACATTCCTAAGCCTGCTCATCACGCTGCTTCACCCAGTCAGCTCCTTCATGTCCCAATGGTCTCGGCTTCTACGTTACCTCCACCAGGAAGTCTTTCCTGACTGCCTCAGGGGCAAGAAGGAACCTGCTGTCTGTGTTCCCAGAGTGCTTATGGTACAGTCCAGAACTTGTGTTAAAGTGCCATAATTGCCTTGGTTCTCTAGGCTGTGAGTTTCTTGCCTACTGGTGTATTCTCAGTGCCCGCAAGAATAGTACTTAACTAAGTCTAGGTAAATGTTTGAACATTTACAGTTCAGTGAACAATTGTCGAATGAATGAATGAATGGCCAATGAGATCTTCAAACATAGCTGCTTCCATTAGAAAATCACTCATTCTTTTTTGAAAACATTATTTTTATTGGTGCCTTATAATTATACATCATGGTAGGGATTCATATGCCACATTTGCATACTTACATGACATAATTTCCCAATATTATTTCCCAGCAGAAAATAACTGGTATTGATTTGAAGCTTGGGTACTCTGCCACAGTCATGCCTCTGGACCACAGTGCAAAGGGAAAAGGTGATAGAGAAGAGCACAGCAGGGTCGTGACACTCTTTAACCTTGACCGGTGGTCTTGGCATAATTTAGAAGGAAGTGTCCTTGCATGAAAAACTACCTGATGTCTTTAAAATGGCTTATCTGCTATTTTCTGGAATTATGGCAGTCAGGATGAGATGGAAATTTTGTGAGTTGCCAATAGATCTGGGGTTCACATGTGCGTGTGTGTGTGTGTGTGTGTGTGTGTGTGTGTAATGTGAGTTCTACACTCTTTGTCTGTATGTGCTTCACTTTCCCTGGTATCTGTTAAACTTCTGGAGGACAGGAACAACTTCCGTTTTGTCTCAGAGGGCCCAGACATTCTTACATATACCTTGTCCAAGTGCCTAGTGAGGAAACCCCTTGGGTGAAATTGCCCCAGAAGGATATGCATGTCCCCATTTTGCAGATGAGTAGACTGAATTTCTGAACAGGCTGAGTAACCGTGTCCACATAGTGAGTTAGCAACAAAGCCAGGGCTAAAAAAAATGGCATAGTTTCATTGGAGACAAATTATAGAAGCTGCAATGTCTTTAAATTTAGAAAAAAAAAGTTCGCTCCTGCCAGAGTTGTGAGGCAATTTTGACGTCTTCTGAAAGACACGGCTCCCATCTGAGTTTGTTCTTAAAGTAGGAAGCAAAAGCTCCAAGGGACACTCAGGTGCATCTCCCTCCCATTTATCAGTATTTTTGCCTCTCATTATACCCATGGCCCAGTTTTCTTGGGCTCTTTAGATGTCAATGCATGTATTACACTAGGCATTGTCCTTGTGAGTTTTGAAGTTCTTGAGGCATTATGAACAAGGTCTTAGACCCCAGCTGGGTGCCACAGCCTACTTTGGCTCTGTTCTGTTTCCTTAAGAAATCTAGAGGATGGTGCTGTCATCCTCCAAAACAGAAGCTGATAAAGAAAAGTTGCCCTCATACCGAGCGTCTTCCCCCTTCTCGAAAGCAATGGAGAAATTGCTAAAATTGAATTTTATTGTACAATATGCTGTGGTCCTTCTAACCAACAGAAAGCAAGCTGAGAGCGTTGGAAGAATGGGGTATTGATTTGGGTGAGGCAAGACCTTTGATTCCCAACCTGGCGGGGAGAGGAGTCCATGATCTACCTTCCAGTTTCACCTGCTCTTGATGGGGAAGCAGAAGAGCAGGCTCTCTGAGCTTCTTGCGTCCTGGGCATATGGCTTCTCAGGGACACTGGATGCAGTCTGTGGACCAGATTTCTAGTTACTGTGGGGTTTTCAAGGGGGTTCTTGGTGTTTGTTTTCTTTTCTACTCTGGACTTTACCCAGACAGGTGTAAAAGTGATTAGCAATTCTCATTGAAACTCTCTTGGCATGGGGTGGAGGGGACACAGAGGGAGTTGAGTGGCAGGGTTTGAGGGAGAGTGTTGTGCAGAGGGCTTGCGCCTCGGTGGGTGGAGTGAGCTCATGCAATCTAATTTAAGGAGCTCCGGGAAGACCCACTCAAGACCCAAAATAGACCCCCTTCAGATTTCAGAAATGTCAGCATCATCACCCATCCCTACGTGTCCATCCGTCTTTCCACGACTTCCTGAGAAGGGGCAGCATGTAAGTCGGCCTCACCTCCATGTGGGTGGTTTTCTCTGGCCAGCTTTTCCTCTTGACTGTAAATACTGGGTGGTGAAATGAAGGACAGAAACTGGAAGATACAGAAAAGTGGCTGCGACCAGTTTGTGCCATTGGAAAGTTGACTCCTGTGTCCCTTTTACATATTGATACGCTTAAAACCAATTTTAGCAGGTTGGTGGACCCCATGAGGCTGAATTTCTTTCAACATTCAAGTTGCTAAAAAAGAGGGGGACTTGGAGCCAGCCATCCTGGATCCACACGCTGCTCCACCTTGGACTAGGCCTGTGACCTTGGACAGTTCACTGAGCCCTCCTGCATCTCAGCTTCCTTAGCTACAAATGGGAGCATTCCTATCACAGGCTTATTTGAATAAATAAATTAGAAATACATGCAATAACAACCTTTGTATTCTAGTGCTTGCCAAACATATGCAAAAAGTCATCATTACGCCCAAACCATGGGGATGTGTTAAAGGGATAGCGAGAGACCAACTGCAAGACCTCTAAAAGGTCAAATTGGAGCCACTTTAAGCAATAAAATGAAGTAAAATAAATATTTAGGTTTAAGTATTAAATAAATATCCATGAGTCCACACTGATGTAAATATGAAACAAATAAATGGAGAAGAGGAAAATTTCCCATGCAGAATTCCAGATAGTTTATATAGACACTCTGTTTAAGTGCACAACTATTTTCTCTGTGAGTTGAACATACTGATCTCCTTCCAGAGAGCACAGAATGAATGGGGAGAAAATAAGACTGACTGTCCATTATGAAAACCAGCCAAGTGATCAAGGTTACAATCAATAATGGTAAATCATGTGGAATCTATGTGCCCTTGTTAAGATGTGAATACATGGCAGTTTATCTCTCTGGTCTTCTTCCCCAAAACATATAACCCAAGTTTAATCATGAGAAAAATATCACACAAATGTCAATAGAGAGAATTCTACAAAATACATGACTAGCACTTATCAAAACTGTCAAGGTCACTAAAAACAAGGAAAGTCTGAGAAACCGTCATAATAAAGAGGACCCTAAGAGAGGTCAACTGAATATGAGGGGGTATCTGGGACCTGAAAAGGACACTTAAGGTAAAAATTAAAGAATTTCAAATAAACAATGGACTATGGTTCATAATAGCATATCAATATTGGTTTATTAATTATAAATATTATATTAAACCAATATTATAAATATTGGTTTATTAATTATAATACATATAATAAAATAATGGTTTATTAATTATAATAAATGTAATAAAATAATCTATGAGGTTAATTATAGGAGTGGGAGAAGGGTATATGGGAATTCTTGGTTTTGTTATCTCAGATTTTCTGTAAATCTAAAAATGTTCTGAAAACATTTTTATGTTTATTAAAAATTATTACGGTGACTAGTATCACTGGTTCTACTAGTACTAGTACTAGAACTAGTAGTACTACTGTTAAGTTTGCTCTCTTGAGTTCTCTCTTCTGGAAAAATTCAGAACCTCCAGGAGCAGTCCAGCTGTGACTCCCTTCGGTAGCAGAGAAGTCCCATTCTTTCTGGTTCTGGCCACTGTGGCTCCCACATGGTACAACACGGGCACCACGTGCTCCTCTAAAGGAACACAAATTAACTCTGAAAATGTAACCTTGCAGCATGACAGAACCCACATCCACTACAGAAAAGCACTTAGATAAAGTAGGATATAGCTTCCATTCCAGACATATTGATCACCTCTTTCTCTGCCAGTACTGCCTTGTGTATATGTTGGCGGAGTTGCTCTTCATATTGGATTTTCGTTCTTCTTCTCTACACGTCTGAAAACTCCCCAGTGGAAGGAAGCTTTCTCATTCATCTGTGTACTTCCAGGCCTTAATTCTATGCTCAGCGTAGATGACTTGAGAAGTGGTGACTGAGTAGGAGATCAGAGTTTAAATAATGCTGCAGCTCTTCCTGATTGCCTGCAACACAACAGATGAGACAGTGTGACAGATTATATTTTCCAAACATGACCACAAGATCATCTTCATCCCACAGCCTCTTTTTTCAATGTAATCTTGCCACTCCTCCATGGCGTGGTTAGGCCCATGTCCCTGCCCCTTGAACTGGGTGGGTCTTTGTGACTGTCTTGACCAACAGCTATGGCAGAAGTGGTGCTACATGAGTTCTGAGGGTGCATCATAAAAATGTCACCTACTTCTCTGCTTTGTTCTCTTGGATGCTCATTTCTGGAATGCAGCCATCATGTTGTAGGCATGCCTCGGCAGGCTATAGGGAGGCACCCATGGAGAGGAGCTAAGCTCCTGGTTCACATCCACAGCTAGCATCCAACTGACAGCCAGCATCAGCTTGCCCGTCATTTGGACGTGGATCCTGCTGTCCCTAGCCAAGCTATTACAGCAGATGCTATGTGGAACAGAGATGAGTTGTCCCACCATGCCCTGCCCAATTTGCAGATTCATGAGCCAAGTCAATGACTATTGTTGTTTTAAGCCACTGCATTTTGGAGCATGTTAGGCAGGAATAGATAACCAGAACAGATGGGAAAATAAAATCCTTTCAGGTGATTGAAAATAAGACTTGTAAGTAATTTTACCCCCTTCCTATTTCATGCAGATGAGATAAGACAATGACTCTGGAATTTGTCCCCATGAATGAGAATTGACAGAGAGGAGAAATAGAGATATAGAGAAGCATTTGGAAGTGAGTAAACACAAAGACCTCAAAAATAATTAATTGAATTAATTAATTAAATTAATTTTAATCAATCAGTTGACAATTCAGCAATTATGTGAGTACCTGTTGTGGTTCACGCCCCTGGTTAAAAGCTGGAATATGTTGATGAATGAGACAGACGTGGTACTCTATCTTCATAAAGTTCAACTTTCTAGTGAGAAAACCAAATAATCACACAATTACTTTTAATTAATTCAACTTTAGTGGTTGAAATAGCTGAGGATATTTACCCTGGAAATTAGCTTTGTCAGCTTTGGAAGGATCATGTCATGATTCATTCGCCCTGGCTTGGGCTTCCTCTCAGCATGGCTGGGAGGCAGCTCAGTCCAACAATTTGCCCTTCTGTGGATTCTCTCTGACTCCCCAATTCGCAGGGGCCTCCTGGCATCGTGATCTGTAGTAGATGTCTCTGCTCCCTGGCCAGAGTAAATTGATCTAGGCTCAGATACCTGATGCAGGTCCAACCGGTCAGAGTTTGGAGATTTAGGTAAGGTTTGTTAACAGTTGTGCTACCAGTGGCAACAGATTTAATGGCTTCTTCTCATGACATAGAACCTGTATTCTTTGAGATGTATTTGGTCTCCTCCTCTTTCTTCACTTTCCTCTTGATTTAATCAGATGCCCCAGAATCTTTCTGGTTAATTTCCATTAATACTAAAATTTGCTGGAGTTGGTTTTCATTATTTGGCATTAAAACCAACCTTTACTAGTATAAAGTGTAAGAGGGATCCTTCCTGCCTGTCCTTGAAGGCTACCAAGGGTTAGAATTAAGACCAAGAAGTAGAAGCACAGTGGGACATTTCAGCTGAGTAATGTGCAAGAACTTTCTAAGAGCCAGAAATACACATAGACAGAGGCAGTGAGCTTCCTAGCCTTAGAAGATTTCAAACAAAGGCTGGTCAACCACTTAGATATGATGTCACCAAGAGGATTTAAATATGAGCTCCAGGATTGGGCTGGTTCTTCATGATGATGATGATGATGATGATGATGGAAATAATAATAGCTACCAGTTTTGTGGACCGGCTGTTTTACAGGCACCATGATAAGTGTCTCACACATACTATCCCATTTAATCCACACAATATCACCCCATGAGGACATGCTGCTACTACGAACACATGGCAAACAGGGAAGCCGAGCCTCCAGAAGGCATCTCTCTCTCTCAAGTTCGTTCATCCAAAGAGCCAGATTCAAACTCAGGCTGTATGAACCCAGATCTATGCTCTTCAGCCTTAGTTGAGCCTTATTCCACTCCAGCTCCTACAGCTCATAAGATTTTCTTTTCTTTTTCTAATTCTGCATCCCAAAATTATAAAGGTAAAGCAAAAATCTTGGGATACTGGACCATGAACAATGGAGAATGCTTCATATGAGATGAAAAAAATTGAAGCTTGGGAGACACTAAATTCAGAAGATGATGAAACAAAATGAGAAAGCTGTCCTCAGAGGACAGTGAGCCTGTGCAGGTGGAGTCCTCCCACCAAATACATCTTCCACAGTGGGTGTGGTGTGTCTTTTCCTTTTTCATTTTCCCCTTCTTTTGTTACTCCTTCCAATTCAAGCATTTGCCTGACTCATTTCTACTCTCTCTCTTTCTAGACTTAATTAGGTTTGTTATTATTATTATTGTTTTGTTTATCTTTGAAACACAGAGCATCCCTCCCAATTTTGAATGACTCATTCTGTGATGGATATTGCCACTGACAAAGGATGTGTTTGTGTGGGGGAGAGGATCTGAATTGCCAATCGCCCGTTGGATGACTGTTTCCCAGAAGCAGGCATGATTAAATTTAGCAGAAGTTTCTTTTAGAAATGTGCTTTAAAAAAAATCCCCAAACTCTACCTGATCATTTATCATTATTTTAAATCATAGAGAAAATTGAAGGTTCCCATCATTTCCTTAATTGAATAAAGGAGACAGATGTGGAAGGATCCTGTTGAATGCTGAACAGACTCCAAGCTCCTAATTAGAGCATTTACCCACGGAGTCTATGTGCTTCGGAGCCTAAGCTGCCTGTCTCCCACCTGTTTCTGGTGTGTTTGCATGCCTTGCAGGTTAACGTTGAGGCCAACCCAAGGCACACTTCCTTAATAGAATACATTCCTGTTGCTGGGTGAACTGCAGATCTTCTGAGATTGTCTGGGCTTTTGATAAGCCTGTTATGATGTTTCCAAGGAGATGGATACAGCAGAAGGGAAAGGGTGTTTGTTGTGTGCCGTTGGGAAACAGGGAGCCTTGTTTACTGAACTGGGTCTGGAAACTCATTTCTTTATTATCCATCTCTTCTTCCCAAACTGGGTGATGCTTGGGTTCAAGAAGGAATTGTGTGTCTTCAGTGGCATGGATCTAAAACTTCCAGACTCAAGACCCTAAAATAAACTATTTCAGATAAAGAGAAGTTCATTAAACTCTCCAGGCCGGTGAGTTTTGTTGACTTGACTGCTTAAACCTGGGTTGAGCTTGGGTCCCATCCCATGCAAGGAATGGTGAATCCATTTGAAGACCCCTGGACGATGCTGATGATAGTAGTTATTGTTTGTTGAGTGCTTGACCATGCCTCAGTTGCACTGTGTTGGGGATGGGGAGCAGTATAGGTGAATATTGCTTCCAGTGTGAATAGGAAAAACAAGTGTTGGGTCTCTCTATCCCTGGAGCATCAACCTATTCTAACCTCAGAGAATTAAGCTGTGAATACCACCGGCCAGCTTACGTTTCATGCCTCCACACAGCAGTTGTTTTTAGGAGTATGGAAACCTACAATGTTTAGGCAAAAATAAAATACAAACTCATTGACCCTGGGGATGTATGTTCTTGGTTTTGCTCACTGTTGATTTGTATTACCTAACTTACTGACTCTCACAGCACAAAGGCCAGCAAAATTCATCTAGTGAGGATCAGATAGCAAGTGCTTTGGTCACTGTGTCCATTTGGTCTCTGTTGCAACTATTGAACTCTTTCCTCTTGTAGAGAAAGAACAGCTACAGATAATGCATGGGCAAAGGGATATAGCTATGTCCCAAAGTTTATTTATAAGAAAGGGGCCCTGCAGCTATAGTTTGCGAAGCTGGATTCAGTTCATAGTAGGTACTTAATAAGCATTTCTTGAATAAATAATGTAGAAAGCTCAAATAACTGCATTTTCAAACAAAACCAGTCTTCACAAAAAGTGATAACAGTAAATACTTATTGTATAAATTTAAGAAAAAAATAAAGAGGAACATTAAAATGAAAGTAAAATCCATGACTAAAAGGTAATCCTAGTTAAACAGGTCTATTTTTTCTGTTTTGGTCATTTTCCTATGCACGGCTTTAAAAAAATTAATTGTAAAAAGGTAGGACTTAAGTATAATGTGCATTTTTTTCTATTTTTTGTTTTTGTTTTTGATAATGACTGATGAACCAAGATTCCCTTGGGATTCTATCAAAAGGAGCAATTCTCTCTGAGGCAGTTAAAAGGATCTGCTCCAAATTAACCCAATTACCTCTACCCCTTGACGTCCAAAATTAGATTTTTGTCCATGATCCAGGTTCTGAAAAATCCTAAAATGCTTTTTGGATCCCAAAGGAGGATTTAATTAGAAAGCTCAGCAGAATTTCAGCACTGAGTGCTGTGTTGTTTATGTGTGGGCAACACATTTAACCAAAGGATGGCATTTCCTCCCTGGTTGTGGGTGCTGGGGAGTTCCTGGAATGCTGTTTACAGAGGCCAGGACATTTTGAAGATGTGTTATCCTAAACCAGGCCCATGAGAGCTATGGTGAACTGTAGAGCCAAGAAGAGTTAATAACTTGGTGTGAGACAAGGTGATGGGGAGTCTTTCATTCTACGGCATGGGGAACAGTAATATTCCAGCCCTTCACCCCCAGTACATGCACACAACAACCCCGTGTGCATCCTTGAGCGTGTTTGACTTGCCGTAGCCTGACACACATGATCACGCAGCCTCTATTCACTTATAGAGCTAGGTGTCCTTCCTATTCAAGCCCTTCCACTACACTTAACCCCACCCTATAAGCTCAGCCCTGCCTTTAGAAGCCAGAGAGCACATGGTGGTCTAAAGCAATTCCAAGGAGGTTGAGAAGCCCATCAGTGCTCAGATGGTCTCTAAGGCTGCCCGGTAAGTGATGACCTAGCCTCCCCAGCCGAGGAGTGGAAAGCCAGCAGGGAATATTTATATTTTACTGTTTTAAAATTATGGACGTTTGGCTTGGTAGGAAGGAAAGTGACCGAATCATATGCATGAGGCACATTTGATATGCGTCCATCTGGGCTCTTGCTATTCTTGATGATGACTGTTTGGAATTCCACCCTCTACCCTCAACACCTCCTCTGTTCTTCCCAAAGGCTGATGTGGCTATTTATCAAGCATACACTGCAATGCCCCCTTTGAGCTGCTGAATGTTCAGTCTAGAAGCTTGTCTAGACGTGTCTAGGAAGGAAGAGCATGGGGAAAGAAAGGGGAGTGTGAAGTGTTGTGATGTGTGTGGTGCTGTCCATTCATGCTCTGCTTCTTTCTACCTAACAACACTGTGGATAGGTGGAGTATTCTTTTTTTATTATTTATTTATTTTTAAATTTTTTACAGACTACATTTTGATTCATTGTACACAAATGGGGTACATCATTTCATTTCCATGGTTGTACAAGATGTAGATTCATACTATTTGTGTAATCATACATGTATATAGGGTAATGATGTCTGTATCATTTCACCATTTTTCATACCCCGCCTCATTACTTTCTACATAATCAAAATTTCTTCCATTCTTCTCTCACTCCCCACACTCCCACCCCCATTATATATCATTCTCCACTTATCAGGAAAAACATTCAGTCTTTGGTTTTTTTGGGCTTGGCTTATTTCACTTAGCATGATATTCTCCAATTCCATCCATTTATTTGCAAATGCCATAATTTTATTCTTCTTTATGGCTGAATAATATTCCATTGTGTATATATACCACAGTTTCTTTATCCATTCATCTGTTGAAGGGCATTTAGGTTGGTTCCACAATCTAGCTATTGTGAACTGAGCTGCTATAAACATTTATGTGGCTGTGTCACTGTAGTATGCTGATTTTAAGTCCTTTGGGTATAAAACCAGTAGTGGGATAACTGGATCAAAAGTGGGTCCATTCCAAGTTTTCTGAGTAATCTTCATAATGCTTTCTGGAGTGGCTGCACCAATTTGCAACTCTACCAGCAATGTAAAAGTGTGCCTTTTTCTCCACATCCACACCAACATCTATTATTGTTTGTGTTCTTGAGAATAGCCATTCTAATTGGAGTAAGATGAAATCTTAGAGTTGTTTTAATTTGCATTTCTCTAATTACTAGAGATGTTGAACACTTTTTTATATATTTATTATTTGCCTGTATGTCTTCTTCTGTAAAGTGCCTGTACAGTTCCTTGGACCATTTATTGATTGGGTTTTTTGTATTTTTGGTGTAAAGTTTTTTAAGTTCTTTATAAATTTTGGAGATAAGTGATCTATCTGAAGTGCATGTGGAAAAGATTTTCTCCCACTCTTCTCTCTTCACATTCTTGATTGTATCCTTTGCTGAGAAAAGCTTTTTAGTTGGAGTCCATCCCTTTTATTGATTCTTGCTTTGATTTCTTGTGCTTTGGGAGTCTTTTTGAGGAAGTCTGATCCTAAACCAACATGAAGATTCAGGCCTACTTTGTCTTCTATTAGGTGCAGGGTCTCTGGTCTAATTCCTATGTTCTCAATCCATTTTGAGTTGAGTTTTGTGTAGGGTGAGAGAGAGAGGTTTAATTTCATTTTACTGCATATGGATTTCCAGTTTTCCCTGTACCATTTGTCGAAGAGGCTATCTTTTCTCCTTTGTATGTTTTTGACTCCTTTGTCTAGTATGAGGTGACTATATTTATGTGGTTTTTTCTCTGTGTCTTCTATTCTGTACCATTGGTTTGCCTGTCTATTTTGGTGCCAATACCATGCTGTTTTTGTTACTATTGCTCTGTAGTATAGTTTAATGTCTGGTATTGGGATACCTCCTGCTTCACTTTTTCTACTCAGGATTGTTTTGGCTATTCGAGGTCTCTTGTTCTTCCAGATGGAGTTCATGATTGCTTTCTCTATTTCTATGAGGAATGTCATTGGGATTTTAATTGGAGTTGCATTGAATGGTAGAATGGTCATTTTGACAATGTTAATTCTGCCTATCCAAGAACATGGGAGATCTTTCCATCTTTGAGGGTTTTCTTCAATTTCTTTCTTTAATGTTCTGTAGTTTTCATTGTAGAGGTCTTTCACCTCTTTTGGTATATTAATTCCCAAGCATTTTATTTTTTTTGAGGCTACTGTGAATGGTGTGGTTTTCCTAATTTCTCTTTCAGAGGATTCATCACTTATGAATAGAAATGCATTAGATTTACGTGTATTGATTTTATATCCTGCTACTTTGCTGAATTCATTTATTAGTTCTAGAAGTTTCCTAGTGGGGTTTTTTGGATCTTCTAAATATAGGATCATGTCATCAGCAAATACTGACAGCTTTAGTTCTTCTTTTCCTATTTGTATCCCTTTAATTTCTTTGGTCTGTCTAATTGCTCTGGCAAGTGTTGCAAGGATGATGTTGAATAGAAGTGGTGAAAGAGGGCATCCCTGTCTTCTTTCAGTTTTTAGAGGGAATGCTTTCAGTTTTTCTCCATTAAGAATGATGTTGGCTGTGTGCTTAGCATAGATGGCCTTTACAATGTTGAGGTATGTTTCTACTATTCCTATTTTTTCTAGTGCTGTAAGCATGAAGGGGTGCTGTATTTTATCAAACGCTTTCTCAGCATCAATTGAAATAATCATGTGATTCTTAACTTTAAGCCTATTGATGTGATGAGTTACATTTATTGATTTCTGGATGTTGAACCAACCTTGCATCCCTGAGATAAACCCCTCTTGATCATGATGCACTATCTTTTAAATATATTTTTGTACGTGATTTGCAAATATTTTGTTAAGGATTTTTGCATCTATGTTCATCAGGTATATTGGTCTTAAGTGTTCTTTCCTTGTTGGATCTTTGTCTAGTTTTGGTATCAGAGTGATACTAGCCTCATAGAATGAATTTGGAAGGGTTCCCTCCTTTTCTATTTCCTGGAATACTTTGAGGAGTATTGGTGTTAGTTCTTCTTTAAAGGTCTTGTGGAATTCAACTGAGAATCCATTTGTTCCTGGGCTTTTCTTGGTTGGTAGGCTTTTGATGGCTTCTTCTATTTCAGTGCTTGGAATTGATCTGTTTAGATTGTGTATGTCTTCCTGATTCAGTTTGGGAGGTTCATATGTCTCTAAAAATTTTTCAATGTCTTTGATATTTTCTATTTTGTTGGAGTACAGATTTTTCCAAGTAGCTTCTAATTATGTTATGTATTTCAATGGTGTCTGTCGTGATCTTTCCTTTTTCATCACGAATTCTAGAAATTTGAGTTTTCTCTCTCTTCATGGGTGGGTAGGGGTTTACCAATTTTGTTTACTTTTTCAAAGAATCAACTTTTTGTCCATTTTTTGAATTGTTTCTTTTGTTTCAATTTCATTAATTTCAGCTCTGATTTTAATTATTTCCTGTCTTCCACCATTTTTGGTGTTGATCTGTTCTTCTTTTTCTAAGGCTTTGAGATGTAATGTTAGGTCATTCAGTTGTTGACTTTTTATTTTTATTTATTTATTTATTTATTTATTTATTTATTTATTTATTTATTTATATATGGTGCTGAGGATCGAACCCAGGGCCTCACACATGCCAGGCAAGCACTCTACCGCTGAGCCACAACTCCAGCCCCGACTTTTTATTTTTTCTAATGTATGAGCTCAATGCAATAAACTTTCCTCTTAGTACTGCTTTCAGAGTGTTCCAGAGATTTTGATATGTTGTGTTGTTGTTCTCATTTACCTCTAAGAATTTTTTTATTTCTTCCCTGATGTCTTCTGTTATCATTGCATCATTCAATAGCATATTATTTAGTCTCCAGGTGTATGAGTAGTTTTTGTTTTTTATTTTATCATTGATTTCTAATTGCATTCCATTATGGTTGATAGGATACAGGATAGGATCTCTATTTTTTTGTATTTACTAATGACTTCTTTGTGGCATAGCATATGATCTATTTTGGAGAAGGATCCATGAGCTGCTGAGAAGAAAGTATATTTGCTCAATGATGGATGAAATACTTTGTAAATGTTCATGAAGTCTATATCATTGATTGTATAATTTAGTTCTATAGTTTCTTTGTTCAGTTTTTGTTTGGAGGATCTATCCAGTGGTGAGAGTGGTATGTTAAAGTCCCCCACTATTAATGTGTTTTGGTCTATTTGATTCTTAAAATTGAGAAGGATTTGTTTGATGTACATAGATGCTCCATTGTTTGGGTCATAAATATTTAAAATCATTATGTCTTGCTGTTTTATGCTTCCCTTAAGCAGTATGAAATATCCTTCTTTATCCCTTCTGACTAACTTAGGTTTGAAGTCCACTTTATCTGATATGGGGATGGAAACCCCTGCTTTCTTACTGGGTCCATGTGCGTGGTATGTTTTTCCCCATCCATTCACCTTTAGTCTGTGGATGTCTTTTTCTATGAGATGAGTCTCTTAAAGGCAGTATATTGTTGGGTCCTTCTTTTTAATCCAATCTGCCAGTCTATGTCTTTTGATAGATGAGTTTAGGCCATGAATGTTCAGGGTTATTATTGTGATATGATTTGTATTCCCGGTCATTTTGGCTTATTTTTGATGTTTAACTTGTTTTTTCCTTTGATTGGCTTTTCCTTTAGGGTAGTTCCTCCCTAGCTAACTTATATGGCTGTTTTTCACTTCCTCCTCATGGAATATTTTGCTGAGAATGTTTTGTAGTGCAGGCCTTCTATTTGTAAATTCTTTTAACTTTTGTTTATCGTGGAAAGATTTTATTTATTGTCACATCTGATGGTTAGTTTTGCTGTGTATAGGAGTCTTGGTTGGCATCTATGTTCTTTCAGAGCTTGAAATATGTTGTTCCAGGCCCTTCTTGCTTTTAGGGTCCAGGCTGAGAAATTTGCTGATATCCATATTTGTTTCCCTTTATATGTAATCTGAGGCTTTTCTCTCACAGTCTTTAAATCCTATCTTTATCTTGTATTTGAGGTATTTATTTTCATTATAATGTGTCTTGGTGTGGATCTGTTGTAATTTTGTGCACCTGGTGTTCTGTAAGCCTCTTGTATTTGATTTTCCATTTCATTTTTCAGGTTTGGGAAATTTTCTGATATTATTTTGTTGAACAGGTTGTTCATTCCTTTGGTTTGTATCTCTGTGCCTTCCTTAATCCCAATAATTCCTAAATTCGGGTCTTTTCATGATATCCCATAATTCTTGGAGGTTTCATTCATGACTTCTTAACATCTCCTCAATTTGTTCAACTTTATTTTCAAGATTAAATATTTTGTCTTCATTGTCTGAGATTCTGTCTTCCATGAGATCTGTTCTGCTGGTGATGCTTTCTATTGAGTTTTTAATTTGGTTTATTGTTTCTTTCAAGTATTTTTTTTTTTTCAGAATCTCTATCTCTTTATTGAAGTGTTCTTTTGCTTCCTGCATTTGCTCTTTTAACTGTTTACTGGAAAGATCATGCATTCCCTGCATTTGCTCTCTTATCTCATCTTTGGCCTCACAGTTCATTTTAAGTACACAGATTCTAAATTCTTTTTCTGTCATTTCTACTGCCATGCTGTCATTGGATTCTATCGAAATAGCATCTTTGTTTGTTAGGGACACTTTCTTCCCCTGGTTTTCATATTGTTTCTGTATATTCCCCTCTAGCAGTGAAGATCTGAGGTTAAAGGTTCCCCCATGAAGGCTTATTGTGACCCTGCCATTTTCCAGTACCTCTGCTTTGAAGGGGAGATCAACAATAGCAGCACCCAATACAGAAAAAATGCAGCCCTGAACCAGAAAGCCCCTCTAAAGACTTTAACATTATTGTAATAAACAGGATGTGTTCGATTACTATTTCCAGGATTTCTAGTTGTGAACGAAGAGGATGGGGAAGCATGTAGGGTGTAAGTGAGTAAATAGAGGTACCTATCAAAGGACCTCCAGTCTCTGTAGGTGTCTCAGGAAGGGAGCTGCCCTTCCAGCGAAGATTGCCATGCCCTCAGGAATAATTCAAAATGCCTGCACCAGCCTCCAAAGAAGCTGGGGAGCCCCAGCAAGGGTGCACTGCATCAGCACAGGGGGCAGGTGCAGTGTCCCTCTGCTGTGGTGGGGCTGGTGGACTCAGCGACTGGTGTCCATCTGTGGTGTGTGGGGGGGTGGGCTGGCTCAGCGACTGGCATCATTCTCTAGTATTCTTATGTTATGAACTGAGTGGACTCTTTTCAATGACAACGGCAACATTCTTCTCCTGTATCTGCTCCCCTTAAAGGACTCGATGCACTGCGTTGTACAAAGTAAACATTATATGAATGTTGACTGTAGTTATTCCAGTTGCTTTTGTTGTTCTTCTGCTCAGCTGGGCTACAGGAACAGCAGAATATTTTAGAGTATTAGTTTCAGCCTAGGACAGACCTGCACTTCAATCTTAGTTTTGCCTCTTGCAAGCTCAGCTCTCTTGGGCATGTTATATTCTCATTCTCAGTTTCCTCACCTGAGAAATAGGAGTGATCATGGAGTCATGGTAAATGTGCTTGGCACAGAAGAAGTATATAAAAACTGGTAGTTTTTTCTATGAGATCCTGGGATGAGTAAAGACTGTTTATTAACTGAAGGTGTTTGCCAGTTAACTCCGTCAACTATGGGGAAAATCTGGTCAAACATTCTTCCTATAAATGCTTATGGAGTATCTGTAAGTAAATAAGTAAATATTCTTAGAACTGGTGTCTACAGAACTTATTGGTAAGTTTCCAGTAAAATTTCAGGTCAAATTTTGAAACATACAGTTTTAAGTAAATGGAAAGAGAAGTGGTGATCTTTAGGAACCAATGTAGATTCACTAAACAGAAGCCAGTCACAAATTAGCTCAAAAAACATTTTGAGCATGTTTACATGTATGTTGCAGGCACCACTTTAGGCATGAGAGATATAGCAGTATATAAAATGGTTAATTATTTTCTGCTCTGGTAGTATTTATCTTCTATAGAGGGTAGGGAAAGAAGCAGAGACAATGAATAAAATAATCAAAAGTATACAGTATGTGAGATGATAATAATTCATATGGTGAAAAACAAATCAGGAAAGGGAATAAGTACTTACTATCATTATATCTTGTTGAATTGTTCCCTTTGTCAGTACAAAGTGACTTTTGTCTCTTCTGAATAATATTGGCTTGAAGTCCCCTTTGATGAATAAGAGAATAGCTACTCCTGTTGTTTTTTTACTACCTTTTCATGGAATATAATCTCCATCCTTTTGCTTTCAACCTGTGGATGTCTTTGCCAGTGAGCTGAGTCTCTTGCAAAGAATGAATAGTTGGGTCTTTTTTTTTTTTTGATGGTACTGGGGATTGAACTCAGGGTTGCTTTATCACTGATTTACAACCCCAGCCCTCTGTGGTTTTTATTTTGAGACAGGGTCTCGCTAAGTTGATGAGAGTCTCACTAAGTTGCTGAGACTGGCCTCAAATTTTGCAATTTTCCTACCCTAGCCTCCTGAGTAGCTGGGATTACAGGTGTGCACCACTACCTGGCTTTGGTCTTGTTTTTTTAATCTACTCTGACAGTCCATGTCTTTTAATTGGACAGTTGAGACTGTTTACATTCAGTGTTGTTATGGAGAAATATTACTTCCAGTCATTTTGATTTCTTTCTGATGTTTAATTAAGTCCTAATTCTCATTTGCTTAGCTACTCTTCTCATGAGATTTATTCAGTTTCAAGCTCCAGAGTTTAACCTCCTCTGTGTGTAGTACTTCTTTAAGTATTTTCTGTAATGTTGGCTAGTAATTATAAGTTCTTTTGGCTTATGCTTATCTTAGAAGGTTTTCATTTCTCCTTTGATCCTGATTCTGAAGGATAGCTTTGCATCATATAGTGATCTTGGTTGATAGTTATTTTCTGTCAGGGCTTGGCATGATGAGAAGATGGAAAGACATGATATCATGGTTTTAGAGAAGCTTCTGTATGACCATTTCTTGACTGTGCTGATCGAAGGATTTATGCCAATCAGGTAAATTTGGGAAAATAATAACACATGTGAAAAATTGTATTTGGTTCCAAGAACCAAAAGTTGTTTTTGGAGACAGAGTCTTACATGATCCCAAACCTGCCTGAATTTTAAATTTCTTCTGAGAATTCATAAGTTATTCTGGTTTGGTTTTCCTCTAAATGTGACATGATGTTTTCCCTCTTGAGGCTTTATAAATTCTATTCTTGTTTGGTACATCAGACATTTTATTTATAATATGTTGTGGAGGTGTTCTTTTTTGATCTTGTGTATTTGGAGTTCTAAATGTATCCAGTATCTGGATGTCCATCTTATCCTCCAAGTTTGAAAAGTTTTCTGATATTATTTCCCTGAAAATGTTATCAATGCCATTAATCTCTATCAGAGATCTCTCTTTGATTTTAATGATTCTTAAGTTTATTCTTTTTATGTTGTCCAGAGTTCTTGTACATTCAGATCATGGTTTCTTATTTATTTTTATTTATTGGTAACTAACTGTTCAAGTTTATATACCTTGTCTGAAAAGCCTGAAAATAATTTCTTCTACATGATCTAATATAATGGTGAGATGTTCAACTGAATTTTTTATTTGATTTATTAAGTCTTTCATTTCCATAGGACCAGACTTCCTTAACACGACTCTCAAAGCACAAGAAATAAAAGTAGGAATCAATAGATGGGATAGAGTCAAACTTAAAAACTTTTTCTCAGCAAAGGAAACAATCAACAATGTGAAGAGAGAGCCTACAGAATGGGAAAATATTTGCCACTTGCACTTTAGATAGAGTGCTAATCTCCAGAATTTATAGAGAACTCAAAAAACTTTATACCAAGAATACAAATAACCCAATCAATAAATGCGCTAAGAAAATGAGCAGACACTTCACAGAAGAAGATCTACAAGCAACCAACAGATACATGAAAAAATGTTCAACATCCCTAATAATAAGAGAAATGCAAATCAAAACTACACTAAGATTTCATCTCACCTGATTAGAATGGCTATTATCAAGAACACAAGCAACAATAGGTGTTGTTGAGGATGTGGGGAAAAAGGTACACTCATACATTGCTGGTGAGGTGCAAATTAGTGCAGCCACTCTGGAAAGCATTATGGAGATTCCTTAGAAAACTTGGAATGGAACCACCATTTGACCCAGCTATCCCACTCCTTGGCCTATATCCAGAGGACTTAAAATCAGCATACTACAGAGATACAGCCACATCAATGTTCATAGTTGCTCAATTCACAATAGCCAGATTGTGGAACCAACCTAGATGCCCTTTGATTGATGAATGGATAAAGAAACTGGTATATATATACAAAGGAATATTACTCAGCCATAAAGAATGATAAAATTATGGCATTTGCAGGCAAATGGATGAAATTGGAGAATATCATGCTAAGTGAGATAAGTCAATCTCAAAAAACCAAAGGACGAATGATCTCACTGATAAGTGAATAATGACACATAATGGGGGGTGGGAGGGAGGCAAGAATGGAGGAAGGATGGATTGTATAGAGGAAAATGAGGATGGGAAGGGGGCCAGGGGAAGGAAATATAATAGAATGAGACAAATATCATTATCCTACAGACATGTATGATTACACAAACAGTGTGACTCTACTTTGTGTACAACCAGAGAAAGTTGTACCCCATTTGTACAATGAATCAAAATAAAAATCTTTCATTTCCAGAATTTCTGTTTTGTTCTTTTTCAGAATTTCTATCTCTTTATTGAAATGCTCTTTCACATCTGAGAATGAGACATCTGACCTCACAGAAGAGCCAAACCTAGGGGACAGCACGTGCAAAGTCTCTGAGTACAGAACTGCCTGGTGTGCTTGAGAACAGAATGTTGGCTGGTGCCGTTGAGGTGGAGTGATGGGGCAGGGCGATGATTGGAGGTGAAGTTAGGGAGGAAGGAGCCATGTTAAGCTAACTTATTTTCCACTTTCATAAGGCTATCAGACTTTTTTCAAGAAACACCATAGACAGTCTTGCACAATGCCTTTTGAGATGTCTTGGTGGGAGAGATGGAAAGACATGGGCTCATGGTTTCAGAGCAGTTTCTGTATAATCTTTCCTTGACTGTGCTGCTTAAAGGATTCATGCCAACCAGTCTTTTTTTTTTTTTTTTTTTTTTTTTTTGGAAATAAGAACACATGTGGAACTGTATTTGGTACCAAGAGCTACATTTCTTCCTTTGAGACAGGGTCTCACTAGGTTGCTTAGGCTGAACTCGATCTCCTTCCTGGGTTCAAATGACCCTCTTACTTTGGTCTCTGACTAATCGAGACTACAGGTACCCACTATCATGCCCAGCTTGAGCTATTATAATGATGATAATGATGATGATGATGATGATGATGGTGATGTGTGTGTGTGTGTGTGTGTGTGTGTGTGTGTGTGTGAAAACATTGACAAGTAGGAGATTGTTTCAGGGTGGTGGCAAGGGTAGTGAGGCAGGCTTCAAAGCCTTGAGCCATGAGGAATAGTTAGAGGAACCAGGAATATTTGAGAAGCAGAAAGGAAGTTTTGGGAACCTTGATTATTCTTCAGATGTTGGGAGGGAAAGGGTGCAGCCTCTTGTGCAAACTTAGAGGGAAGAACTGTAATCAAGAGATGTGATCCCAGTTACAAGACCCAGACTTGGTTTCAATAACAGCTGTATTATTTTGCTACTGGTAGTGAATTTCAGAGCCCCAGAAATGTTTGGGAAGAAACTCCTCCCTCCAGTTGGAAATTTCTTCACTGGGAATTAAAATTCCCTGATTTTGATATTTATCAGGTGGACCAGAGACTTAACTTATTAGGTTCTATTAATGCTTTTCTATTCAACATTTATCATTAAGGGTAGAAGTGGGTGGGCTATTGCAATTCAGAATTTCTTGCACAAGTCCATGAAATGGATTTATTCTAATTTTGGCTGAAAGATAATCCTAAACTGACCACTAACATGGTCATTTTATGAGCAAGCAGTGCCTGTGCATTCAAGACATTTCAAACAAGTGTCCCTCCACCTCTGAGCTCTAGAACATTTTTATGAGGCAACCAAAGGTACTGTGTTTTGAGGGTCTTGCTAGAGAACTCAATGTATTCACAAGCATACATGGATATTGAGGTTTGTCAAGAATGAGGACATTGGCATCCTTCTTTTTCCAACTCCCAGGTTCTGAACCATTCGAGATAGGAGATTTTGCTGTCGGGAATCAAAGTATCAGATTTATTACTGATATTGCTGCTACAGAACATTGCATGGGGGGTGAGAATGGGTGAAAGTGTTACATTAAATGATGTCTGTCAGCATGAAAGTAAACTGAGGAAGTGACGAATTAGTGTTCCTATCTAACCATGGATTTAGATCCCTCCTTTAAAAATCCAAATAGTAATATATTATCCATGTTGTTCTACCTCTTGCTTTTTGCACTTAAATATACATCTTTAAGACAACTTCTTATCAATGCAATGATCTAGAGATCCTGATTGTAAAAGATTCAGAGAATTCCACTGATTGGATGGGCTATGATTAGTTTAATCATCTGTATTGATGGACATCTAGGTTTTTTCCCATCTGCTGGTATTTCAAATACTGTTACAGTGACTATGTTTGTGCACACATGCAAGTGCATGTTGATCTTCCATTTTGATCTGCTTATTCAGAACTTGAAGGGCTAGGGATTAATTAATAACAATGTGGGTTCCCATGGAGACTAAACAACAAATGTTACTAACATTGGAACTTCTCTATATCTTTCTTAGGGGGTTATATTTCAGTAGCTAGGATTCTCAGCTATTGAGATTTGTTTGATATATTTCATGCCTTACTTTTGTTGGGTCTGTCTTCCTGGAATTGGCAAGCATACCCGTAGAGTGAGTGTGTGTTAATTTTGTTAAGAGTGAATTCATGTCTTCTTCAGAGATAAGGGGTTTGATGCAATAAACTTGCTACCAGTTGGCTTTATGATCTGCTCAAAACATTGAGCCTTCCTAAGGCCTCAAGATCAGTCTCTACTGCTACATGTTTGGGCACCGGGCAGTGGCAGGGCCTGTTCAGCCTTGGGGAGAGGAATCCATGTTGTTGGGTTTGTGTGTAGCCTACATCCTAAGCAACATTAAGGATGGTTAGGAGGCTCTTGATCTTAGCTAGCCTTGCTCATGTGTCTGGTCAGCTCGCTGTTGCAAGCTCTAGTTCATCTTGATCTGGGCAACTGGATCCTCTTCACTCCTCTCCACATATTTCTCATCTTCCAGTAGAATACCGGCCATATTCTCATGCCAATGGGTGGAGCAGAATGAGAAAGAGTAAGCTCAGTTGTGCCAGTGTTTTTCAAGATGTTTATATCACATTTTATAACATCTCTTTGGACAGAGAAAGTCACCCAAATGAGTGCAGGGTTCTGGGGTTGGGCAAACACTCTACTTAAAATAGTAGGACATTGATAGTTAATAAAACAGGCCTAGGATACTGGAAGGATGTAGAATTGGGCTAACTTTACAATATTCCTCAGTCTTCTATTTAGCAAGCAACCCAGGATCATGCTTCTCTGCAGAATAACTGGGTCTGGTATGGAGGCTTATTCTACTGTTTTACAGCTGCCTCTATTCTTGTCAAGAATGAATTAGACTTTGCTGCCTTCTCAAAGCTCTTTCAGCATAAAGCTTTTGTTGGAAATGTCTGTTGAACCACATCTGATGTGTTACCCATAACTCAGGACCAGAGCCATCTATCCAGGGCTGTTTCTGCATGATCCCACTACCATGGTCAGGACTGAGATGATTGCTAAAAGGAAGCAGGAGATTGACCATCACACAGACCCGAGGGACCTTTTGGGTGGAGGATGAATAATCTGAGAGACTGAGCATCACCAGAACTCTTGACCAATGGTATAAATCATTGTTGCATTTGAGTGGACTAAATTTAATTGTGTATTGACTTTCCCTGATACCTAGTAGGTAGGGACTCATGAGGAAAACTAGATCAATAATGAACTCCATTAGTCTGTCTAAGGGGTGATGTGTGTAAATATACTAATCATTGGTATGTTCATCTTGGGGGAGGGTTTTGAGGAGTTGAGAGAGTCACTGCCTCTTCACAAGTTCTGTGACTGGTGTAGGGCCTTACATAGTTAATAACCTTCATGCTCCCAGAAAGTAAGGTTTGAGGCTTGTTATAAACAACAGCATGCATATTTGAATCTATGGAAATCAAGATTGTCTCCTTTGAAGGGCAGCTGGCAGAAGAATGGGGGAATTAATTGTATTTTAATCTACCATGGCATATCCAAATTATGGAAATATATCTATTAAAAGAATAAACATATCTCTACATCCAAAATAAAACAATCTTTAGAATATATTATGAAGAATTCCATACACAGTATGCTTCCACCAGTCTCTATAGATAGATATAGATGTAGATAGATGAGTCTCTATATCTGTGTCTGTACACCTATACTTACTATACATATACCTATACTTACTAAAATCACATTGATAGCTATTCTGCTTACTTTTAATAAATATGATATTTTGGGCAAGATTTATAGGAATCTAGTATCCTTAGTTATCTCTATGGAAAAGAACTAGGTAGGGAATCAGAAACAAGAGAATTACTCACATTTGAAATTCTTTCATTCTATTTGATTAAAAACTATTTGCATGTATTACTTAAAATAATTTAAAAATCAGAAGTCACTGGATTAAAGCACACATTTTAATTTTTATTTTTTTTGTTAGAGCATTATATTTAGTTATATGCAGTAGATGGGCTCATTTTGACAAAATCATATATTCATGGAATTTCAGTACCCATTTCCCCCTTCTCTTTCCTCCTCTGTCCCTCATCTCCTTGTTCTACTGATTTTCCTTTTGCTGGTTTATTTATTATTTTTGATTGGTGCTTTCTACATCAACATAAAGGTGAGATTCCTGTGACACATTTGTACATGCATGTAGCATGATTTTGTTACATGTGTTCCATATTTCCTCGCCTTTCCTGTCCTTCCTCCCTGCTTCTCAATCCCCTTCTTCTACTCCACTTATATTCTCTATATATTTATGACATCCACTCCCCCTCCCCTTCTGTCCCCTTCTTTTCCTCTAGCTTCCACATATGAGAGGACATGTCCGGCCCTTGATTTTCTGAGTCTGGTAAAGCACATGTTTTTAAGATAGAAAAAGAAAGCCAGCCACAGAGATACACAGTGCCTGGGGTTGAAGGTTAAAGTTAATTAACCAGGCAGAATCTGTTTTTTACTCAACTGCAGCTGTAAGGTTTAAGGATTTAATCTTTCTGAGCTGCCAGATTCAAAGTGGGACCCCAGCTGGTTCAATCCAAGTTCAGTTATTTTGAGCTGAAGTGAAATGGAGGGGAGGAGGGTCCGTGAGGAGGGGCCAGGAAAAGCTTCTGATCCTTTTGGCACATTAATTCAGCAGTGAGGCGTTTCCTGATGACAGATACCAATACTCGCTGAGAAAGCTTGAAATATCCTGGATGCCGTGAAGGGAGGGGACGAGAGCGGCAGGTCTGATCACTCTTCAGGTCTCAGGTGCATTGCAATGGTCCCTCATTCTTCTGCCCATTTTGCAGAAGAGGAAGCCACAGCTCAAAAGGATAACAGAGTTTATCCAAGATCATCCAGCTAGTGAAGAGGAAAGCGAGATTCGAGCCTGGTTCTGTATGGCTCAGAAATCTTAGGATGTTTTCATTATACTGTGATTGGCAGGTTAAGGGATGAAGCCAGCTTACAGGCAGTATGTCAAGTCTTGAGATAGATGAGATCCATCTACCTGGAGCATCACTTATTCCTGCTGCAAAGTAATAAATTAACTTATATTCACAGCAAATACAGATGTAATGCGAAACCAGATACAAAAGTCACATGGATTTTTAAGATAAAATTTAAGATGTCGGAGAATTTTCTTGCTTGTTTCAAAATCCTTTCCGCAGGGCCTCTAAGCATTTGTTCCTTGTGGCCAGCAAATATTAGTGGCACTGCATGGTGCTGCCTTCTGAAAACCACTGGAATGTGTTAGGTAACATGCTCATTTTCTTAATGTTACTGTGGCTGAGACTAAGGGGGCCAGAAGTATCAGATATGCAAGGTGAGGGACTCTTGGGAATTCAACCCCTCATCTCCCAGCCCTGCAGGTACAAGTCAAGGATAGCAGGTGAATCACTTAACTGCCAGGCAACGAAGTCTTCCAAAAAAAGAAAAAGAAAAAGAAAAACAAATAACTATTCTGTTCCATCATGCCTCTGCCTCTTTTTTTGGTACTAACCTAGGAGTGCTTAATCACTGAGCCCTTTTTTATGTTTTATTTTGAGACAGGTTGTTGCCAAGTTGCTGAGGCTAGCTTTGAACTTGAGATTCTCCCACCTCAGACTCCTGAGCCTCTAGAACTACAGGTGTGTGCCACTGCTTCCAGCTGCCTCAGCATCTTTGTAGTAGATTGCGAAACTGTCATGTGCCTCTCACCAAGAAGTAAGGGCTTTGTAGCTTTTCAGTCAAGCCTGCCCTTGTGACTCAACCATCAGAAAGCAGTGAAAGTACTAGTACCAGCCCTGAGCCTGGACCTCAAGAGTCCTTGCAGTTTCCCTCTTGACGTTTTTGGAACCCTCCACTGCTATGTGAACAAACCCAGGCTAGCACCATTGATGATGGAAGACGTGGTCTGAGGCCCCCATTGCCCCTGCTAAGCCATCCAAACCACCAGCCACTTGAGTGAAACCATTCCCAGGTAGCTCCAACCAACGATCAGCTGACCACAGGCACATGCAGAAGAACCTCCAGCTGAGCCCAGTCCAAATTGCTGACCCACAGAATGGTGAGTGAAATAAATAATTATTATTTTGAACCAATCACCATGTCTTGGGGTTAGCACCAGCTATATATAATGTATAACTGACTATGTATGAAAGGTTGGTAAAATCCCACCATCCAAAACAGCCAGGAGAATCCAAATTTTAAAAAATTTGATTTTGTAGCTTTGACATCTAGTCTAGAGGTTTTTTTTTTTTTTTTTTTTTTTTTTTTTTTTAGTAAGGGTCATTTTAATTTCAGACTTGTGTCATCTCTGGTTGTGAGCCCTCAAACATGGGACCTTTACATCCAAGGAAAACTCAGACCCAAGCCTCTTCCAGTACAGCAAGAAAGAAAGCAGAGAGGGAGGTTGGACTCAGTGTCTTTCACCCTTTTATTGGCTGCTCAAGAGGCGACAGGGTTGAAGCAAGTAGCCAGAGCTCTGGAACCTACCCTCCCAACAACTTTCATCAGAGCAGCTCTGATTTTACTGGGTTTTTATAAATACACATCCGCTTAAAAGACATCTTTGTATGCACCCATCATGTTCCATTCAACAGCCTTTTAGGGAGTCCTGACTGCCCGGTCATTAGATCATGAGCTTGTTGGTTCATTGGCAGAAGTTTCATCTGCTTCAACAAAGTTTGAAATCCTCTGCTGTGTACAGTACTTTTTGTGTCCTTTGCAGGAGGTGGAAGCAGTTTCCTGGAAAGGTAATTTTGGCTGTAGTTCAGTCAGAGCCATCTGCGTGTCTGCCAGGAGGCAGGCCTGGCTGGAGGAAGGGCTGGAGTGGGGCTGGCTTTCTGGGGTCTGGGAGGGTAGCAGGTGCAAGGCAGAGATTTTGAGGCGCCCGAAGTCCCAAGGTCATGGCGGGGCCCTCCTTTTCAAGTGCACCGTCATGGGTCGGGGAAGTCCTGCACCCAGCCCCCGACTCCTCCAGCTGACTCCTGGCACCGACTTTCCTTCTCCCTCTGCAAACCCAGATTGCTCCTCCTGGCAGTGGCTCCCACCAGAATGGAGCAGTCTTCCCTAACGGCTGGGCTTTGACTGCTGCACTCTTCCTTCCGCCCCCTCACATTCTTCAGCCTTCTCTTCAAGGTCCAGTGCTCAGCAGCCTGGCCAGAGAGGGAAGTGCCTGCCCTCCTGCTGTTCCTGGCTTTTCTCTCATCCCTTCAGCAGTGGATGGCCTGTGTTCCCTCCTGTTATTTCTTGAGTACCTTCGCACACCAAGTGGCAGACATTGGATAGACTTCAGGACCCAGGGCTCAGGAGACCAGCTTGATGAGGTTGAGAAACTGCCTCTCCTCTCTGGGCCTCCATTTCCTCAGCAGTGTAAAGACGGAGGTGGCCCCAGTGCCCCTCAAACCAGCCATCCTGTGCCACTTATGACAACCCTGCAAGGTGGGGTATCAGCCCTGTTATTTTGCACATGAGGAAATTCCAAATTTGCCCTAATGATAGAACTGGCCTTCCAACCAGGTATCCTAGCTCCAGGATCTGCTGTCTGTACCACCTGGCCATGCTCCTGTCTTATCCCCGGGTCTACTGCATTCAGTAGGTATGTAATGAATGGCAGCACTATTGTGATTACTGCACTCCATTGTTCAGGCTGGGAAGCAGATGATAGTAAGACTCAAGTGAAGCCCTCATGTACTTCCATGCTCAGAAGACTTTCCTTGTAAAGGGCCAGATAATAAGTAATTTTAGCTTTGCTGGCCATGTGGTCTCAGTTGTAGCTACTTATTCTGCTTTTGTAGCACAAGAACAGCTATAGGCAAGGTGTAAATAAATAGACATGGCTGTGCTCTAATAAAACTTAATTGATGAAAACAGGTGACTGGTGGTAATGCAATGACTGTATTAGTCAGCTTTCTGTCACTGTAACAAAAAACCTGACACAGGCTGCTAATGAGGTGAAGTTCATTTTGACTCATGGTTCTGGAAGTTCAACATTAGGAGACCCCATGGGTTTGGGCCCCTGGTGAGGATGGCTTAGAGAAAGAGAGGCAGGGGTGGTGTCCTACAGTTCCTTTTGAGGGCATACCCCCTTAAAGTTCCAGAGCACCTCCCAATACCACCACCTGGGGGAACAAGCCTTTACATATAGACTCTTGGGGGATAATCATTCAAGCCATAGCACTGACCCTTGATCTAAATAAATATTCTCATTTCACAGATATGAAAACTGAAATTCAAAAATAGGAAGTGACTTTCTCCAGATCATACAGTGAGTTATTAGCAAAGGTTGGATTAGATCCTAGGTATTGTGGACTAATTATAAAAATGTCCCAAGTTCTTCACTCCCTGCATCCAGTATTTCACAATGTGATTTTGCTGTGGCATTTTCCAAGAGGTGGAATCTGCTTTCCCAGGCTTTGGATCTGGACTCACCTTGTGAATCACTTTGGCCAATTCAGTTTGGCAGGAGTGACAGTGTGACAGTTCTGAGTCAAGGCATACTTCCTTTCTCTCTTGGAGCCCTGCCCAGGCATTCTAAGAACAGGCCGGCTAGTCTGCTGTACGATGTGAAGCATGTGGCCCAGTCATCTCTGGGCATCAGCTCACAGCCAGCCAGCCACCAGATACACAGGTGAGGTCCCAGTCAGCCCCCAGCCAACCTACCAGGTAATGACAGCCACATGGGCAAACCTGGACAAGATCAGCTGAGCCTCGTGCAGACCAGCACAACTATCTAGCAGAATTCAAAGAAATAAGAAATGCTTATTGTTTTAAGCTAGAGAGCGTTGGGATGCTTTGTTATGTAGCACTAGCTAGCTGATTCTCCAGGTCTCCTGATCTCCAGATCAAGGTTTTTACATTTCAGTTTTCTCTCTTTTCTACTTGTAAGAGCAGTGTCTCAATCTTTAGACATTCTCCCCATTCCTCTAGTGAGGCTGGTGGACAAGGCATTCAAGGAATCAGGAAGCAATCTTGTTGTGGTTCTTAAAAATGGATGTGATTGTAAGTGCTGTTTTTCTTCCTCTGTGTCCCGGGCTCCCCCACTTAAGAGCCTTGCCACATGGCAGTGTGTTTCTGGGTTCCTGTGAAGCAGACAGCCATTCGACAAAAGCCACCCCACAGAGGATGTGATAGGTAGAGGCGTGTCCAGAGATCTGTGTTAAAAGGCCTTAAACTTAGCAGAGTGGTTTTGCCTGGTGCCTGCAGCCCTGGGAGGGGAGTGAGTGGCCCATGGGTCTCAGGATGGCATGGAACCAGCTGGAAAATAAGAAGCTGAAATTCTTTAAAAAGGACTTTAAGCACCTTCTCATTTTGTATATTCATAAAAAAATTCATATATGTGCAGTTCATCACACACCACAAAGCGAACATGTGAAACCATCATTCCAGTTAGGGAATTGAACATCACTGGTCCCCAGAAGCCTCCTGGCGTCCCTGCCCAAGAACTACTATCTCCCTCCTCCCCAGAGGTAAACACCATCCTGCCCCTTTTTCTTGTAAGACACTCTCCCTTTTTCTTTTCTAAATTTCAAAAGTAACATTGTAAAAATTTAAACAATATCAGAGCAAAAAGCAATCCTGTGTGTGCAGGAGCCTACACAAATTCCTCTATTAAGATGATCGTGAGATAGATCAAACATAAAGGTGTACATGATAATAAAGGTGTACATGATAATACGAGGGGCAGCTGGTGCCCACCAGGCTGCTTAAGAAATGCAAAGCCTCCTGTGTTGCTTTTCTGCATCCACTTCCCTCCCCAGGTTTGGTATTTATTAATTCCATGACATTGCTATGCTTCCACTCTCTGGCTGTGCACCTCCACAGCACTTCATTTCCTTTGACACATTGTAACACCATATCCTGCTTGGAAGTATGCTTTTTTGTCCAACATTGCTTGTGAGATTCACCCAGGTTGATACATGAAGCTCTTGCTCATCCATTTTAAAATAATCTGTAGGGTTTTAAAAAGGAAGGTGGTTTCTCCCTTCTCTATCCTTTTCCCAATCACTCTCAGCAGAGATAAAGGCACTTAGTAGCTTGGCATTTATAATCCTCTAGCATCCTCTGAACACCCACATATCCACATGCACATTTGTACACCCTGAATTTAAACATTTAATTATAAAAGTTGGAGCAGCAGAGTGGACATGAGCCCCACCTCTAGAATCAGACAGTCTGACTCCCAGGCCAGCCCCATTACTTAGTAGCTTTGCAACCTTGGCAAGTTACTTCATCTCCACATTTTGCTGTATTCACCTGTAACATGAGATAATAAAAATGGCTTTGACAGAGTGTTGGTTCAAGGATTGGATGAAATGGTCTCTGCAAGTGCTTTAGCAAGTGCTCGATAAATGTTAGCTTTTACTGTTCCGTGTAGTTCTGTAATGTGTTTTTTTCCATTTAATAATTTAGCACGCTATCTTTTGGTGCCTGCAAATATAGGACTGTCCTATAATAGGAAAACACACACACACACACACACACACACACACACACACACGCATATACACCTACTTCCACAAGCCTGCACACCCACATGCAACCTCTCCCAACACACGGTGCCTATATGAGAAGGATAGTTTGCACACTCCCTATTCAAATCGACTTCCATCTATTTTTTATTGGCCACCTGTGTGCCCTGCTTTTCTATTCTGTAACCAGAGGGTAAGGCAAGTGGGAATATTTCTTGTAGATCTCAGGAGTTTCTAACCCAGTCCCTGCAGGTCTGTGGATTGAATATAGGGGATTCACTGACTTGAACAGGAAACATCATTATTCATTGACATCTAACTGGTTTTTAGCATTTCTCCAATTATGAATGTAGGCAACAAACCACAGATTAACAGTTCCCATGACTGTCATCATTGGAAATCATAGCTCCTTTCGTATCCCATAACAGTCATTATGGAATCTTCAAATATCTTATATTCTCATCACATCTTTGAAATCACAGTAATAGTTAGATCCACTGCTAGATTTTGTTCTTAAATTGTTAATAAAGAAGAGTGTATATTGCATGTGTATTACTACATCACAAGTTTGTTTTAATATTTCAATATAATTCATGTGATGTATGCAATGCAATGTATTATACTTGATTCATTTAAAAATTATGATGCTTAGAAAGAGTCCATGGTCTACCAAATTGCCAAACGGTCCTTACCAAAGAGACCGAGAATGCCCTTGGAAGTAAAGGGGAGTCTGCAGCCAAGAGGAAAAGGCTTGCCTCTTGCCATTCACTCCTATGTTGCATTAGACATTCCCTTTACTTTTCAGGGCCTCGGTTTTCTCATTGGTAAAAAGAAGCTTTAACTTCCTAGATGTGCTACGTCTCAGATCTTTTCCGGATTAGAGATATGCAGCGTCTTCTAACTGACCAGGCTTTGTAGGTGTAGGTTGCATTAGGTGTTCACCTTTCTTTCTGACTGCTGAGCCTCTGAAATCCTTATGTTTGAGGGGAACTTCCAAATGATGAAGCTCAGCCTGCCTCTTTGCCTAGAAGCTGGGATGTTGGGCACCCGCTTTCTCAGTATCCCTGGCAGCTAGGGCACAGATCCACCCAATGGCTCATCGAATAACTCTGCCAGTCAAATGTTTCTGCCCTAGACTTTAATCAGAAACTGGCACAAAGGAGGACCATGCAGAGTCTGTTCTGGTGAGCAGAAGCAGCTACTCTGTTCTTGTGGTTGCATTTCTAGTTGTTTCTAGCCTTAGTGTTGCCGTTCAGCCTTGCTGGTGTTGGGCCCTGAAGCTGTGATGCCTTCACAGGATCTACTCTAAGGATGAAATTACTTCCTTGTGCCTGGCAGTGTAGCCTTAAAATCTGCAATCTTCTAACCCCACTGGAGATTTTGTAAGTTATCCAACATCCTTTAAATACACCTTCCTGCTTATAATAACCAGAGGGTTTCTGTTGCTTGCAATATAAAATTTGGGCTTAGGGAATAGGAAGGCGTAAACTCTTTAGTTTTGAGAATCTGTTCCTCAGATTTAGGACTCCGAGTGTCTCTTTTTTTGAAAGTGCTACTCAGTAGGTGTATAGTCATGTGTTGTTTAATGACAGAGAGAGTTCTGAGAGATGTGTCACTAGGTGATTTTGTCATTGTGCAAACATCAGAGTGTATTCTCCAAACCTGGATGGAAAGCAATAGCCTACTGCACATGTAGGCTACGTCAGACTCTTATGGGACCACTGTCTTCTTGTGGCCCATTGTCTATTGAAAGGTACTTATGCAGTTCATGACTGCTTTTCCACAGTGAGAGAATAATGGAGAATAATGGTGGATCCACGGCGTGGTAGTCAGCCTCCAGAAAGGTCTCCAACAATTCCAGTCTCTTGGTATTTGCACTCAAGGAGAATCCCCTACCCATCCATTGTACCAGGGTCTGTGTGACAAATAGCAAATGACAGCACCTCTGATAGTAGGTTATAAAAACCTGTAACTTCCATCCTAAATGATCTCTTTCTCTCCCTTTCTCTTGGATCACTCACTCAATACAAAACCAGCTGCTGTATTGTGAGCAGTCCTATGGAGCAGCTTATACAGTAAGGAATTGTGGTCTTTGGTCAAAAGTCAATGAAAAACTGAGGCCTCTTCCCCGCCCCCCCAAAAAAACCCAAAAAGCAGGAAGTAAACAAACAAACAAACAAACAAACAAACAAAAAACCCCACTAAACATTAATGAGCTTAGAAGTGGACTTTCCTACCCAACTGAGTTTTGAGATGATCGCAACTCTGCTGACCCGTCGAGAGCAAACTTATGAAAGACCTTGATTCAGCTAAGCTCTTCCTCAATCTCTCAGGATATGTGCGAATAATAAATATTTGTGGTTTTAAGTTTCTGATTTTGGGGGGGGAGGAGGGATACGTTTTTACATGGCAATAGACAACTAGCACATGGTTAAATAGAATGTTCTTGCTATTTAGCCAAGGTGTTTGAAGCTGGAGCTGCCATTGAGATAAGGATAGAAAGTCTGCTACTAGGATAATTGGAGGCAACATGGTCTTTCCCTTATGCAGACAGTAGCATTTATAACACTCAAATGGGCAAAAATCATTATATATAAAGAGTTCCTACAAATCAATATGACAAAGATAAACTATCCGGTAGGTGTGTGACCTTGGGTAAGTCACTTAACTTCCTCATTTATAAAGTTGGTGTAATAGAGGTACCTCTATTAGAGTTGTTAGAGTGGTCCCTGACACAGAGTATGTTCTAAGTAAGTGTTACATAAGGCAAATACTCAATTTCCAGAAAAGTAGCTATTTTGTTACTAACACATTTATGAAAGATGCTCTGCCTCAGTAATGATCAGAGTGATGCAAGACCCAACGGGTTGTGTCTGTGATGGTGTCTGACATATTGCCAGTGCTCAATAAGTACTTGTTGAATAGATAAGACTTAGGCAACATGAGGGAAGCTTGCGGAACATGCACTTTGACTGCAAAGCTTCCAGCAGACGTAATAGCAGGGTGAAATGCCACAAGGCAGGAGCACACCTGGCAGGCCTGAGGACAGTGGGGTTGCCGTGTGATTGAAGCAAAGACTGTGAGTGGGCAGTCAGAGCTGAGCACAGAGGGAGCTGGGGGATGCGGGCAGACGTGTTGGCCAGTGGGGGGTCTTGAGCAGAGGAGGAATGTCCTCTGTCCTTCTGATTGCAGTGCTGCAGATAGACTGGGGTGAAGGCAGAAGCGGGGATGCCAGTTAGGGACTTGACAGTGAGCCAGAAGAAAGCTCAAATGAGGTCACTGGTGAGCAGTAAAGATGGTGACGAGTGGTCTGACTTAAATATGTTTTTTCAGGTAGAACCAGGGCTGACTTCCTGGGCATGTGACCTATGCTGCCACACTAGGCCCCTGACTCTGAAGGGCCCTGGGTTTGGTTTGATGCTCTGTTAATCCCTTGAAGTTCTTAATGGCCTTTAGACCAACTTTTGCTCTGGACCCCACAAATGGTGAACCCAGTCCTGGAGAGAACTACAGGATCCATGGATAGGAGGAAAGGCAGGTTCAGAGCCAAGGTGTTTGGTCTCAGTATTTGAAGCTGGAGCTGCCGTTGAGTGAGATAAGGAGAACAGAAGGACCATCAGGACCAGGGGAAAGAGGGATTTGCAGAGAAGGGAGTTTTCTGGAACATGGGGTCACTTGGGAAAACTTTGGGGAGAGTTTTCTCCCTTAGGTCTCCATCAGGGGGCTGTCCCCATCCAAGTCTGACTCAAGCCACATTGGCACGGCAGCAGCAATAACAGCAGCTGTGTCCTCCTTGGGGACAATGGTATGACCTTAGAGGGACTGTGCCTGCAACTGGCTTATTTTTAGAAATTTCTCAATGGCAACTGGGAGGTCTGGATGAAAAATTCTGAGGCTGAATGCATATGGTTGAATAAAAACCTTTAATTAAGAGTTAAAGACTTTAATCTGCCTATAACTTGGTTTTATTCCTAAATCCTACAATTTTAAAAGGAAAAGAAAAATAAGAGGACACAGAATGCCATCCAATACAAAGCCATGAATATGTTGAGCCAAAACAATTGTGGTCTCTTTGGCAACGGAACTTGCCACTCTTCAAATTGTTGCAAGAAAAATCGTATCTTCTCCCCATCTGAACTGTGAATTTTTCTCCACTTTTGCCAGTTTTGCTGACTCAGCACAGAATACATTCTTTTTGGCTCACCAGGAACACCCCTGTACACTACCGTCATGTCCACTTCTGCCTCCTTCCTCCTGGGTATCCCAAAGGAACCATCCAAGTCAAACGGGGCTTCATTTCTCTTCCTCCTCCTCCTCTTCCTCCTCCTCCTTCTTCTTTTTGGCCAGTAAACAAAGGGAGAAAACAGTGCACACTTTTCTTTCTCCAAGATGCAAATCTCCCACAATTTGTCAGAAAGATGCAGAAGCTTCTGACAGGAAGGGGGAGCGTTGTGTCTGGGATGCCGATTGTTGACATGATTGAAAGGGAGAAAAAGCCTTTGGAGTTTCTCAGATGTAAATAATTTAAGGTCTGCAAGTGCTCACCTTTGGACCCACTGGAGCTGCTGGGAACTTGTGCAATGGGGAAGACGAAATTGCTGAGACAAGTGGGAGAGAAGCAAGCTCACTGGCCCGGACTTGATTGAGCCAGGGGAGCAGCTGTCGAGTACGGTGGGGGAAACCAGCCAAGCCAGGGGAGGATCAGAGGTGGACTGGGAGGCTCAGGACACATGGAGCTGGCTACAGTTGGGGACCGCCTCCATCCACCATAGGCAGAGGCACCTGACTTCTATAGGAACAGAAAAGGAAAAGTGATAGTTATAAGCAATGTGAAGATAGTTTCCACTGTGTACCAGGAACCCTTCTAGGTCAGTGGTTGAGAAACATTTTCTACAGAGGGCCAGACAATAGATGCTTCAGACTCCTTGACCCATGTGTTCTCAGTCCCAACTGGAACTACTCAACCCTGCCATTGACAGTATGTCAGCAAATGGGTGTGACTGAATTCTAACGAAACTTCATCAATGGGCACTGAAATGTTTTATTTTTCAGGCATCATGGAAAATTTTTTTGATTTTTTCCAATCCCTTTCAAATCATTATTGCTTGTTGTCTGTAAAAAAAAAAAAAAGCAGCCATCAATCTGTATTTGGCTTTCAGTTGATAGTTTGCTGACCCTGGTTCTAGGTACTTTGTATGGTTTGTTTTTAATCCTCATGACCCTGAAATAGTCCCATTTGGCAGATGAATAAGTTAAGGCACAAAAATACAATGTAGAAATTATACTTGATTTTTGTATGATTTATCAACATGTATAAATGCATTCTACTGTCATGTATAACTAATTAGAACAAATAAAAATTAACTAATTAAAAAATGTAATTATCAGTTATGGGTTGAACTGAAATTGAATTGAAATTATATGTTGAAGTCCTGACACCCAGTACCACAGAATATGAATTTATTTGAAAATACAGTCATTACAGATGTAATTAATTAAGATAAAGTCATTAGAATAAGCCCTATTCCAATAGGATTGGAGTCCTTTTGAAAAGGAAAAATTTATTCCCAGAGATGGGAGAACTCTATGTGAAGGCAAAGTCAGAGAATGGGTAATTCTTCAATAAGCCAAGCAATGTCAAACAGTGCCAGAAACCAGGTAAGGCACATAGAACCATTTCACACTCATGGCTCTTAGGAAGAACCAACTTTGCTATCACACCTCAACTTTAGACTCCTGGCTTCGAGAACTGAGAGATGATAAATCTCTGTTGTTTAAGCTGCCCACAGCTTCTGGTACCTTGTTATAGCAGCTGTAGTAAACTAATACTATGGCATGGCTGGAATTTGGATAATTTGACTTCATAGACTGGGTATTTAACCACTGTGCTACTCACACATAATGAAAGACTGGTGTTAGAGACTGACGGAACCAAGTCCAATTCCTACCATGACTTCTATGTATGGTGTGAACTTGGGCAAGTTACTTGAGCTTCTGAACTTTGCTTTCCTCATTTGTAAACTGAGAATTACAAGATGCCCACTTTTATGATGATATATGGGGGTTAATATAACACATTTAAATAAAGATGTAGAAAAATTGAAGCACACAGCACACAATAGGTACTCAGTGGCTATTTTTGTTACTTGCTGAAATATCCTCTGTTTTCTTTCATCTTTTCCAGTCTCACAAGATGTCATTTTGTCTGCACTACCATTTTACAGTAACTCCCCAGGTAGGCTTTTGGGAACATCTGTGATTCTCCCCTTCACCTGGCCACCTTATCCCCAGCACAGTATGGTAGGCTTGCCATTCTCTGTTTGTCTTTTGTCTTTGATGGGGTCAGGCCGAGTGGGAGAAGTTTCTCTACTGCTCACACTTAAGGTAATGAAAAGCACTTCCTAAGTTGATCCACTTCTCACTGTTCAGGGTTTGTCATCCAGAGGAGGAGAGGAGAGAGAACTGCGAAGCTCAAACGGAGAACATGAAATTTTTATTTGGTTGTGTCTAGGAAAGCAGAAGACTCTGAGCAATGGGGTAAGGACAATCGTAGAGAAGACGCTTAGTGTTCCACAAACACCTTTTCAAAGATTGGTCTCTGACACATAATTGTCTATTGTTTATGGTCAAATTGGAATCCTTGATATTCTAGTTCCTATTGAGCTTTCAATTTGGATTCTTGAGAATAAGTAAAAATGCATTAATTTGTATTAAAGCAAAGATTTATGATTCCATCTCTCATCATTAATTCCTGGCTGGAATTCTATCAATGTTCCTTTCCACTGGGACATTCAGTAGACAGTAGAGCATTGGCAGCATCAGGTCTGGGACATGAGGAGGTGAGTTCAGATAGGGATCCAGGATGTGGGCAGCAACAGCAGTCTAAACAGGAGAAGCTTATGGAATTAAGGCCATAGACACTGGTAGCAGGAGGGACCTCAGTACCTAATGGAAAGAACGTGTCTGAGAAGAGGAAGAGAGGTACCTTAAGGGAAAACACTAACAAACTTGACAGAGCCCTAAGCAACCTTGGGTTAAATCCCACTCCTGCCACAGTGATCCTGAAGTTACTTAACCTCTCTGAGGTTTGGTGGTCTAATCTCTAAAAGAGAACCAATAATAGCCACCTTAAAGAATTGTTGTCAGGATTAAATAAGAACATGGAAATAATAATACAGAACTTCTAGGGTTGTTATGAAGATTAAATGAGGCAGTATGTGTAAAGAGCCTTGCAGGAGATTTGACTGCTCAGCTTTAGTGCTGGATAATTGGGTGTGATGAATGAAGCTGGTGCTCTGTCCAGGTCTGCTTGAATCCTGTTTTTTGTGTGATCTCTGGTTTTGTTTCACTTTCATTTCTAACAGCTCATACCTGTAGCTTTTTAATTTAATTTAATTTAATTTTATTTTTGGAGAATCATGCGTGGGTTATTGTAGAGCCTGGAAACATTTTCTGCCAGGGTGTCCATAGTCCAAATATTGGATATCTGGAGGCTCAGCTCCCTTGCCTTGGCCTGGGTAAACTTTGAGATACAACTTAGATTTTGAGTTACATCATGTTAGGAGTCTCAAGCTCCCGTTTGTGGAATTCTGCCTCAAATTGCACCCTTACTTGGCTCCCTCCCTCCTCCTTCTTTTAGGTTCTTTTGGGGACACTTTAACAAATCACTTGCACATGAACTCTTGAGTCTTGGATCTCAACCTGAGCATCTCAACCCTTTTTATGTTGCATTTTAATTTGAGTTTGGGGTCTGTGAGCATAAATAAACAAGAAAACCACCATACACACACACACACACACACATACACACACACACACACACACACACACCCATCAGGAATTGAACTCAGGATTGCTTAACCATTAAGCTACATTTTAGCCCAGCCCTTTTTATTTTTTGAGACAAGGTCTTGCAAAGTTCCTTAGGGCCTCACTAAGTTGTTGAGGTTGACCTTAAACTTGTGATTCTCCTGCCTTAACCTGGAATTACAGGCATGAGCCACCATGACCGGCACCCATTCAAAGTATTTTTATGCATAAAAGATAAAGACATATACACGATAGCTCAAATTTGTAAGTGCAAAACAAAGGAGAAGTAAAAGCAAACAAGAGAGAAGTGATTAAGATTCTGTTTGAGTTTAAGCCAGAGGACTTAGTGGAGGTTTTGAGTCAAAGGTTTGTGGTATTCTAAGAAAGATCTACCAGAGAAAGAGCCATTTGAACTTGATTTGCTATATGGAAGGATCTGGAAGAATCTGTATGCTCTTTATTTATTTTTCTTGATGTGTTGCTTTGGCAAGGATTGCCTGTAAAATGTTCAATAGGATGAATGGAAATGGATACCCTGCCTTTTTGTGATCTTGAAGGGGAAAGTGTTCAGACTTTTCCTGTGAAGTGCGGTATTAGCTGTAGGTTTTTGTTTGCCTGTTTATTTTACAGATGTCCTTTATCAAGTCAAAAAAGTCTCCTTTAATTTCTAGCTTGCTGAAAGATTTTATTATGAATTGTTATTGAGCATTCTAAACTGCTTGTTTAATTATTTACTTATTTTTTATAATACCAATCAGCAATGTTTAATATACACATTGCTAGGTTAGTCAGTCATGAACAGGAGGGTAGGGAAAGGACAAGGAAGGGCAGATGTTATTTTCTGATCTATTGATAGGATCATATGGATTTCACTCTGTAGTCTGCTGATTTTGTGAGATGCATTGGTTGAATTTTGAATGCTGAACCAGCTTTGCAGTCCTCGATTCAGTTATGATATTTTATCCTTCCTACATATTGCTTGATTTCATTGCAATTTTTTTTTCTTTTTCGGTACTGGGGGTTGAACTCATCATTCTACCACTGAGATACTCTACCACTCTACCACTGAGCTACACCCCCGGCCTTTTTATTTATTTATTTATTTATTTATTTATTTATTTATTTATTTATTTTTGAGACAGGGTCTTGCTATATTGCTAATGCTGCCCTTGAACTTGCATTCCTCCTGCCTCAACCTCCTGAGGCATTGGAATTATAGGCAGATGCCACTATGCCTGAATTATTGCAAGTAGTTTTGAGCATATTTGCATCTCTGTTCACAGGGGACATTGGCCAATAACTGCACCATCCACTATGGTAACCCCCAATTGCATGAGATATATCAATTTAAATACAAATGTCATTATGATATAAAATTAAAATTTCATTTCCTCAGCCACACGAGCCACATTTCAAGTACTCAATAGCCATGTGCCACTAGTGGCTACCATATTGGATAATGCAGGTATTTCCAACATATTGATTAGTATTGTTTGGTTTCCCTGTGACTTCAACCTTTGGATGTGTTCAAGAAAAGTTATGATTTTGAAGTTTACTTCCTTTTTCTTATTAGTGTGAGAGTGAAGCTCCTTCCAGCTTCCTATAGCCTAAGCAGATGTAGAATTCTACATGATTAACCATTCAATATCTTTTCCTTATAAAAAGTTTTCTTGCAAATTCCCAGTATGGAAGGGGATAGTGTTACATAAAAATAAAGTTATTTTAATTAAAAAACAGAAGTGTTTTAGTTCAGTATATGCTAAAAAGTACTGATTAGTGTTCTTAAAGGATACACAATGTAAAAACAATACTTTGCAAGTCAGGTTTTATCCCAGAAAAAATTTTTAGAGTTAACTTAGTCACAAGAAAGCAGGTTTATTCAAAAAATGCTGATTTATCTTCTCCGGGCATAGTATAATGTGTTTAATTGCAATTTTGCCATAATCCTATAGTGTTAGCAAAAAGTATTTTCCTATTAAGTGGGATCTATCTGTCCTTGACATTAGCAAATCCAAAGGCATAACGTTACACAGCACACCCCTTTCAATAATTAAACTTCATGTTCAGCATGTTGTAATTTCTAAGGGCATAAAAATCACAGGGAAAGAGAATTTTACACTCAGGCAAGGCTCAGGAGGAGTGAGGACATGGGAGTTACAAAGAAGAGTATAGTGCTTAATAAGGATAAAAAAGAAGTTTCTTCTTTATCCAGATTGTTAACCAGTGTCGGAAGACATGGAGAGAAGTGTTTCTGGGAAATAGCTCCTGTTCTGAGACTTTATGTCCACCCAGGTCTCTGTGATGGCACCAATGCCATGGATGTTAAATTTCCTTCAGGAATGCTATCTCCAGCAAGTCTTGATGGGCATACTGGAAGGAGTTTTGGGGACATCTTCGTGGGTGCAAAGCCCACCACAGCCTATGTGCATGGTGCCCTAGGAGTTCTGGGCGTAGACACGCCTGGGTTTCAATGCTTGTTTTCCCTTTGCGTGATCTTGGACAAGTCACTTAACCTCTCTGACTTTCAGTTTCCTCCCAGTGAAGCAGGACTAATGATCCTTCTCTCTCGTTATTTGGGTGGTGAAGTTGTATCTATAAACCCTGGCACCAGGTGCTCAGTTAATGTGGGTTCTCTCCCTTCTTCAGAGCTGGTCCATTAAAGGGGATACAAAGTTGAGAGTCTATAAACCATATTCTTTGGGATACTGTTTCTATGAACACAAGTGATTTTGCATTTGTAATTTTAGGAACCAGGAGGTATCTTTATTGAATGGGTTGAAGTTTGCTCTTCTGCCCTAAGGTGATTCAGTTGTATGGAGTGAGATTTTTATAAATTTTTAATAGTTGTTTTTGTTTTGCAACTTGGAGATCAGAGAAGTTCTCCCCTTGGCTCACTGGTTTAGCCAAATATATCCCTCAGTGAGGATTGTGTAACTGGTGTTGGGAATTAAAAAGGGCTTGGGCTTTTGGCATCAATAGTTGACTAAATTAGTAGAGACTGCCTGAGTCAGACCGACCTAAGTTTTAATCATAGCTTTGCCACTTCATAGCTGTAGAACCCAAAGGAAAAAATTCCTTTTCCTCTTTAAGTTTCAGTTTTCTGGGCATCAAAATGGATGACAGAGATAGTACCTATTTCATAGTACTGTGATATTGAACAATATCATGCATATCATGCACTTAAAATGTTCATATTAACAACTTATTAAATATATGTCATTTTACTGGTTCTTGGATAAGCAATTTGTATGGATTATATAGTTTAATGCCCATGATAGCTCTGTAAGGTTGGTGCTATTATTATGATTCCCACTTCACAGTGGAGGAGGCTGAGCTATAGAGACCTACATAACCGCACATGCCAGATATAGTGGTGATAGGTTGTGGCTCAGGCTTGTCCAATTCCAGTTCTGTGTTCTTCTCTCCATCACTAGGACCCTATTCACTGTCGTTAGCTGCTACATCTCCCAACACCACTCTGGAACCTAGAAATAGTTTTATTTTGTTGTCATATCGTTAGATTGCATACTTGATATTGCCTTCTGAGAATGTATTTTTGGAGCTTTCCAGCTATTCTCAGGGTGGTGACTGCAGCAGAAGATATTTTGGGGGAAAACATCTCAGATGGGTCACTCAACTACTGGTATCTTACATTTATAAGTTCTACTCATGCTTTGACAAGGATTCTGAGAAAAGAGCAGACTGCAGGCAGGGAGAGGTGCCATGTTTCTCAAAGACTCATTTTTGGGGGAGCACAGTGAGTAACTGTGTAAGTCAGCTTTTCGTCCCTGTGACCAAAAAGACCCGACAAGAGCAACTTGGGGGAGGCAAGGTTTATTTGGGGCTCATGGTTTTGGAGGTCTTAGTCCATGGTCAGCTGACTCAGTTGCTCTGGGTCTGAAGTGGAGGAGAACCTCATGGTGAAGGTATGCTGGAGGAAAGCTCAGCTCATGGCAGAAAGAGAGAGAGAGAGAGAGAGAGAGAGAGAGAGAGAGAGAGAGAGAGAGAGAATACTAGAGAAGCCAGGGACAAGATAGGTTCCCGAAGGGTACCTCCCCAGTGACCTACTTCCTCCAGTCACACCCTACCAGCCTATAATTGCCACCCAGTAGTTTATTCAAATAATCCACTGATGAGGTATATAGCTCTTGTGATCCAGTGTTTCCACCTGTGAACATTAGTACGTTTGTCTAGCACGTGAGTTCTCTGGGGAGCATTTTTAGATCCAAATCATAACATCAAAAGGAAAATTATCTGAGGCCTTAGCCCTTAAAACATGTGCAAGGTTCATTCTCTAGGTGGTGCTCACTAAAAAGAAGGGTGTGACCTAGATGGACAGACAATGCTGTGGGCTGAAACAGGCCCCTTTTAGAATCCTGGCACTTGGTGTGTGGTCTGCCAAGAAGCAATGACTTCTTGTCCTCATTTTTCTTAACCCTTTCCTATCTGGTCCCAATTAGGAGACTATGAAGTGCAATGGACAATTCCTCCTTCAACCTCCCAAGGACTGTATGCTAGAGAAGGTACCTCAGAAAGGGTTTATTTGCAAGGGAATCATGCCAAGAGTTATAATCTACAAATGTATTTTAATGGTTTCCAGATTTTTCCAAAATTATGTCAGTGAACAGGAATCTGACTCAAGTTCTTAATTCTGGACACTGAATACAATGACAGCACCAGATCCACAATTAGAAAGATAATGCTTTTTTTTTTTCAGACAGAATAATTTAGTCTATCTTAAGTTCCATTTTGACTCATGTTACCCGTGCTACACAGCCAGATTAATGTGTGCAGGGGTAAAATAAGAGTTTTCTTCATGTGAAATTCCTTTCTTTGTAAAGAAATTGAGTTGATGAATAAGGCCCCGGTCACTTAAGTGATTGTTCAAGGGAATGTCACCAAGCCCTTCCAGAGAAATGGGCCTCCCAGGCTGAAGCACAAGTCCACACTGCTTGTCCTTCATATGCACTCCTGGCTCAGATGGTTGGTGATATGTGAACACAAGTAATAACATCACGTGTTCCTCTCAAATGCATAACCATAATCACAGTAATCACTGTTCACTATATATATATTTTAATCCAGATGCTTCACTCTCTCTATATCCTGTAGACTATTTAAAACTCTGACAAATAGATGTTATGTGATCCACTTTATAATTCAGGAAAAGAAGACTCAGAAGGGCTAGGTAAATTGTTCACTATCATGCAGCTAGTACTTTGTAAAGCCAGGATTTTGACCCCGTATGAATTACTTTAAAACTTTTGCCCATCCTATTATTCTATAGCATAATAAGGATGATATTCAGCATGTTTCTTTAACTACCTGGTGTATGGTTAAGGAGCCAATATGTAACCATCATAATAAAAAGATAAGTTTATGGGAGCTTACAGTGTGTCAGGGACTTTGTTAACTTTAGTACATAGTACTACTATCTCCAGAGGACAGATGGCATAAAGGAGTCTTCTTTATGTGGTGAAGCTGGGCTTCAAACCCAGGTAGTTTGAGTTCAGAGTGTATAATGTTATTCACCACTGCTTTTCAAGACTGCCAATCTGGGAGAGAGATTGTCCAGAGGACAGTTAGTTAAAGTCAGGCTAAGTAAGGGGTCAGACCACGTGACTAGAATCAATGGCAGCTTCTTCTGTGGAGCTAAGGGTCAAGGCAGTGATAGGTGGTGAGCTGTCCATACAGCAGAACTTTCAGAACCACAGACAGCTTCCTGGAGACTTGCTTTTATGGTTTGTTTAAGTCAGGTAAAGCTGTTCTCTTGAAACAAGGTCAGTGTCTTCTATTCACTCTCTTTGTTATTATCTCCTGCTTGGCTCAGTTCCTCAGAATATATGGAATAATTTCAAGAGCTCTTGATGTTGAAGCTAAGCCCTTGTCCCAGAGCTGTGGAACAGTGGCCTGGGCAGGCTGGAGCCTGGGTCATGTGGAGCTGCCCTGCCAGTGTGGGCCTGAGACACTGCAAGCCAGGGCCGAGGCAAGCCAGGCCTGCTGACCTGCAGCACTGTGGCCCGGTGTCTGCTCCATACAGCACAGCATCCCTGAACCCTGAGCATCCATGATCCACCCACCTCAGCTTCCTGCTTCCCTACCAGATAGAGGAGGGCAGACCTGAATGGGACTGCAGGGCTAACCAATAGCCTTGGTACTTTCCCAAGTCATTATTAACATAAATTTGAACCCACAGCATTGACCCAAGTACTGTATAAACCCCTAGACTAGCACACAGAAGCAGCAACCCCTATGAGAGTTCTGTGAGAGTTCTCTTTTTCCTTCAGGCTTGAATCAGTCCTACTCTTTTGCACTCACCATCCTTCATCTGTGGGTTTCATTCTTTGAATTCACAAGATAAGAACCCAGAAAGAAGAAATTGGCAGTGAGCTTATGGGTCTGCTACAACACGGGAGGTCAGGGCCTGCCATCAAAGCTGCAGCACTCCCCTTAATGGTGGCGGAGAAGAATTGGGCTTCTCTGGCTGCGACCCTCACAACTGGCTCTGGCAGGCAGCCCTGGCCTTGATTAGCTGCTGACACTACAATGGGCTTCCTCAGAGGCAGAGACCTGCGGCTTACACAGACCCCACCTGCCAGCAGAAGAGAGAAACTCCGGTTTCAAGATCTGTAGTTTGGAGCTTCCATGGAAGTACAGAATACTGCTGGGAGGTTGGGCATGTGTGGTGGTTTGAGAGTGAGGCAGGGAAGCAAGGGAGAATTGTCATCCTTCCTAATCATGTGACTTCTTCTCTACAAGTCATCTTCCTCTAAGTTAAAACTAACCAAAAAAAAAAAAAAAAAAAAAAAAAAGAGTTAAAACAGTTTAGATGAAGAATGTAGACAATGTCACAGAAACTCATGATTAATTGCCAAATGGAAGACACAGTCAAATGCCATTGGAGGGTGAAATCATTGTAAGCTGAAGTGGTCTAGAAGGTAATTGCAGGATGCATTTGAATAAGCAGAGATAAGGGGAAGGATATTGCAGAACAAAGTAAGGAACACATAAAAATTATTAAGGTTTGGAGCTATAAAATGTCTACTGGAGAATAAACAGGCTCATTTTTTTTTTTTCTGCTGGAGACTATGGTAGTTTCATATGTATCTGTCATCCAATTTGGTTCTTACTCTTATGTATTTATTCAAAATATTATCAAAGTGAAGAAATAGGCATATTTTTGAGACGATGGAGTATTGATGTAGATACACAAGAGATCATGCACCTCTTTAGCCAGACAGCTCTATTAACATTGGATTTCTGCTTCAATTATAAAACATCATTGGAGACAAGCTGTGCAGTAACATTTCTCCCCAAGCAACTAGCTGAGCCCAGAGAAGCTGAATTGTCATCTTCAGGAGACAAATGACAATGATCCCATGAGATGTAATGTGCAGAAAAAATACAATCCTATTAAGAGATTGCAACTGTAAAGGTTTCCTCCTGTTCCAAGCTCAGACAGAGGAGGGAGACAAGGCACCGTGGTAAGAATAGGACTGAGCTTTTGCCCAGACACCCGGGAGGATCAGATCTCTGCCATTTCTGAAAACCCATCCTTGGGGAGTGGAATCAAATTAAAAGCTTAAGAAAACTTTTTTTTTTTTTTTTGATATTCAAGAGGAGTAATATGGCTCAACAACTGAAGTTCCACTTTGAATGGACCTAAGAAACTCTGTTGAAGACACTTATTTTCCACACTCTTGGAGAAGATCACAAGCTGCAATGGGTGGTGGGGCAGGTGCTCAAGTGGACTCTGGAGTTCCTCCACGTTTGCAGGTCCCCCTGCTTGTGAGGGACATAGTCTTTGATTATAATGAGGAAAAAGAATGGTGCCTTTTGCTTTCACTCTGTGCAGTGTGAAGAGAGAGAGAGGGTTATGTGCACTCAGTCTATGCCTCTGGGAAGTTGGAAGGAGTGCAGACTTGGCACCTGACTGGTGAGTATTAAGATGCTCACCCTTCATCAAGCAGTATCTAGGTGACTGTGTGCCTGATGCATGTTACTCAGTAAAACACCAGCAGGATACAGGGGGAAAGATAGGAGCTTTGGCACCAGGCACATGTGGGTTCAAATCCCAGCTCAAGTGCTTTCTTGGGCAAATTACTTAAACTTCCTGAGCCTCATTTTTCTCATCTGTGCAGTGGGCACACTTGATCCTCTCGCAAAGTATTGCCATCTATTGAATGCTCAATAAATGTTCATCATGCATCCCCGCCTATGATCAAAAGCAGTTATTTTATTGCTTTCTTGGTGAGATGGACATCTCTTATTTTTATCTTTCAGTATCTCTTCCTTCCTCTTCTGTGATCATCAATTTGATTTTCTTTTGGAAAATGCCCCGTCTCCCTTTCTCAGCCCATGTGCTTCTTACTGCAGAGATGGACACATTTCTATCAGCCAAGGTATTTCATCTTCCTGCCTGGGGTGACTGGTCCAGGGATCGACATGTGAACAATAATGGGCCACCGAAACTCCATAGTACTTTTCCAGATCTTTCTGGAATGAGATAACTATGTTTCTCCAAAGGTTGTTAAAAGTATATTAGAAGATTTCTCTAAAAGTCAAGCAGAATTATCGGATAACCTACCAATTCCACTTCTAGGAAGGTGTATAATTAAAGAGCTGAAAACAGGTGCTCAAACAAAAGCTTGTGTGTGGATGTTCATAGCAGCATTAATCACAATAGCCTCAATGGAGAACAACTCGAATGTCCCTCAAATGAAGCATGGATGAACAAAATTTGCTCTGTCCACCCAATGGACTTATTTAACTAAAAAAGGAATGAAGCACTGAAGCATGCAACAACATGGATGGACCTCGGAAACACACTGGTAAATGAGTTAAGCCCAAGACGGGTTTTGTTTTGTGTGATTCCACTTTTATCAAACATGTAGAATAGGAAATCCATGGGACAGAGATCAGGGGCTGGGAGAAGGGAGGTATGGGGAGCAGCTGCTTAAAGGGTGTGGAGTTTTCCCTTTTGAGGTAACAAAAATGATTTGAAACCAGAAGTGGGTGATGGTGTACACACGGTGAATGGACCAGAAGCCCTTGCCCCAGAGGCTCTGGTGGAGTCTTCCTGCTTGTTCATCTCTGGCAGGGCCAGAATGAAGCAAGCAATGCTGAGTTGTGCAAATGCAGGTTTGGATCTCATCTGTATTTAAGATGTTGGTGTTTTCTTCACCATGGGAGCCTCTTCTGTATCAATCTGTACTTTGAAATGTATTGCATTAAAATAGGATGGCCTCCTTGTCCGTTTACCACCCCAGTCCTTTGTTGTCCACGCAACAAATTCCCTGCATTATAATTCTGCTGTTTGAAATTCTCACGTGGGTTCCTCACCCTGTTCAGATGCCAGCTGATGGAACGCCTCACTCAGATTTAGATTTACACTCTGTGAGGTACCATTATGCTCATTTTACATCCAAGGGAAGATGCTCAGAAACCTGCCATGCATCTCTGAGCTATGTTGGGACAGAAATGGATCTTGAACCCAGGTCTTTGGGACTATAGCATCCTCACTCTTAAGCATCATGTTCTGTGATTTAATATATATTTTCTAAGGACCCAACTAAGGGAAAAAAATCTCATTTGATAGGGAGGAATTCTTTTGATTATGGAGAAGTCTGTTAAAAGATTTTCTATCTGTGTTCTTTCAAACTAGAAATTTATATGCAGAGAATACAACCGTATGAGGACGGATGATATTTGGATGAAACTGGGCAGGTTCGAATCCTTTCTGAGCTGATTTGTCTCAGTAAATTCCCAGAAAATATCACTTGTCTCATTTTCCCTCAATCCTTTTGTCTGAGTTTCAGCTGAGTACATTTTTTTCCTCCCTTTCTTTGTAAATTCTCTTGATTTTGGTTATATAACAGGACCAAGCAATTGCCTTTTCTGAACAAAAGCCTTAAATGAATAGATATCAATGGTAATACCAGTAATTAACAGTTTTTCTCTGTAGTGCATGTCTGAAACTGCTTTTATTGATTTATTTTGACTCTGTTCCATATAGGACAAATTTTCAGCTTTCACAAACATATGCTTATCTCCTTTTGGTTCTGACCACCCTGGACTAAATTCTCAGGACATCTCTGAGAGGGGACCAGATGAAAGGGAAATTAGGGAGCCTCCAATGAGGGGTAACCTTGGAGGATTAGCCATGAGGGTGAAGGATGGAGGACCTCTTAGTCTGAGGTTTGATTCTCTGTTTTTTTTTTTTTTTTTTTTTCTGCTTTGATTTAACTGGCACTTGGAATTGCATGGAATTGTGTGTGGGAAGAAAGGGTGATGGAGAAGAAATCATCCAGGCAGAGAGAGAGAGGTCAGAGAGGAGAAAAGTAGAAGAGAAAAAGAACCAGTCTCCAATTTCCCCTTGACTGGGGTAGGTCGGCCTCCCTGTCATCAATCCTGGTTATAAGATTTTCTTTCCCTCAGTCAAGAAAAAAAAAAAATACAGAGTGCTGAGAGGGCAATTTGGGTGCATGGGTATGTCAAGGTTATTGTTTTTTCCTCTGAATTGAGCCCTCTTATTAAATTTGATGTGGAGAACTGGGGAGTAGCTCAGTGGGCAAGCACTTGCCTGGTGTCCACAAGGACCTGGGTTCAATCCCCAGTACTACAAATCAAGGCAAAAAACAAACAAGAAACAACAACAACAAAAAAAATTTAAGTTGTTGATGGACCTTTATTTCATTTACTTATTTGTATGTGGTCCAGAGAATTGAATCCAGTGCCTCACACATGCTAGGCAAGCACTCTACCACTGAGCTACAACCCCAACCCAACAATCAAAAATTTGATGTGGAAAACTTAGATGATGTGGAAGGCAAGCAATGATGTGCCCCAATATGTTTGCGATCCCACTGAACAGACCTAGAGAAAATTGTAGTACTGAATATACTCTAGTGTGATCCATTTTTCAAAATGAGCTATGGATGGATCATATCAACGGGTATACATGTGCATCATCCTTTTCCTTGGCTGAATGGTCTTCCATTGCATGGACGTACATGACATAGTTAACCAATCACCTAGTGTTAGATATTTAGTTTGTTTCCTTTCTTTTGGGTTCTTTTGCTTTCCCTCTCTTTTCCTTCCTTTCCCCCTATAATCATTCTGAAATGAATACCCTTGATCTTTTTACATAAATCTGGAGCATTTGCTTAGAATAAAGTCTTTCAAGAGATCACTGGGTAAGCTCCTTTTTTCAGCATCTGATAGATTTGCTACTTTTTATCCTGATGATATTTGTACTGATGCATACAAGGTGGATGGAAATTTTAATCCCAGAATTACACTGTCCAGTTGGGCTTTCTCTCTCTTTTTTTTTTTTTTTTTTTTTTTGAGGTGCTGGAGCCAGCTGGGCTTTCTTGATGGTGTGTTTGGCACTGAGACCCCTGGACCAGGTGTCGAGTCAACAAGGCAAGCCCTGGGGACGTGAGAGTGGTGTTGGTGATGGTGACGAGCATCCCAGACAGAGAAACCCATGTGTGCCAAGGTCACTTGGCGGGAAGGAATGGCCATCGAAGACTGAGCGTATAGAATGGAGGGAGGGAGAACCGGAGAGAAGGTTCAAGAAGGGTCAGGGAGGGCGGGGATGTGGGTGGAAGGAGAGTGAGGCCATGCAAGGCCTTGTGGCCACACAAGGGGTTCCCACCCTAATCTTCAGTCACTGACTAGTTTGGGCAAGGTGGGAAACGGTGTGACACGAGTGCATCCATTGAGATCCAATCGAGCAGGCAGAGGAGGCCTCCCTTCCTCCTGTGTCGGGTGAAGAGACTGTCGCCTGTACTGGCCCGCTCTCTCTCTGCAGGACAAGTTAGGATTCTTTTGGTCCCACTGCATCACTGCTGTAGGTCAACACATGCATGGGGAACTTTGGCAAGACTGCCCGCATACCTGCAGGGTCTGGAGCAGAGGCCCTCAGTACTCCGCCTGTGGCTCCCCAGGCACGCCCCTTGACGTGCCCAAGGTCGAGTTCCTAAAACACTTCTGGCCATCTTCTTGAGGCCTCTGCTTTTCTGACCATAGAAGCAGATGCTCAGTGCAAAGGCAAGCTGGGAGACCCAAGGAGTCCACACCCCTGGAAGTCACCTAGTGGCGTGGCAGACGGAGCTGGTGGGTGCGCACGGCAGTCATGTCATCCCCGAGTTGAGCACTGATTCTGAGGTGTGTGCCCCATGGCGCTAAGTGGAACCCAGCCCAAGGCGGGGTGTTCCTTCCCCTGGATTCTTGCTTCTGTGCTATTTTACTATGAGTACTTGGAGACTGGCAGGCACGTAGGCGCTGCAGCTGGAGGCTCTTCTGATGAGTATGCAGCCGACACTCTCAACATCCATTCCTCCCTCCCACTCATGACCACAGAGCTGGTGTCAGGAGATGTACGTGGACACTGTGCATAAATCTTGCCCGGGTGCATTTCTGCTTAAGGCAGGATTAGACAGTGGGTACCTGCTGGCGTGCTGGCAGTGGTGTTGACACCATATATGTGTCTGAAGGCTTCATCACCAGCCCTGGCCAACCCCACCCATGACACCTCCACCACCCCACACTACCCTCAGGCTACATTCATAATTCACTTGAGAACCAGCAGCACCAGGCTTCTAGCAGGTTCTCCAATGGTCCAGATTCCACCCCTTCTCTACCTTCTGGGTCAGGCCTGCTGTTCTACCTTCCCAAACTGCAGGTGGCATGGAGTGAAGAGTTATCTTCAGTGTGGACGCTTGCTGTCATTTCCCAAGGACACCAGTCCTGGGGGTGTGCACTAAATGCTCACAATTAGAAGGCGCCTTTTTGCCATGCTCCTTTAGGGAAAATTTCCTCTTCATTCTTTTTGATATCCCCATGGAGACAAGGGGGAAAATTCATATCTAGAAGCATGCAGTCGTATCAGAAATAATGGTTTGAGGCACCAGGAAAATGTAATCAATATTTACCTGCTGAGAGGTCCCATGTTGGGAAGGAAATCGACTCTCTTCTCCACTGCACAGATCCTATTTTGGTGTCCTGCTTTCTTTGTGTATTTGGCAGAGGGCAAAATGCATAAGCTTGACTCTTTGGGGTTGGGGGAGGTTCATGGAATTCTTACATCATTGGTCTGAATAAGCTAATCCATTACTGAGGGATGAGAAGCTTAGCGGGTCTCCTGGTTGTCAGCCTGCTTCCTGTTTACTTGCATCCAAACTAATGCAGTCCGGAACATACTTTGCCTTTATCCCTGCCACCCCTCACCCAGAACAAATAATAATCAAAGATACTTGTTTCATTATCTGTGTCCTCTCCCTGAGGAAGCGTCCTGGGGGAGGGAACTTAACGTGGGTTGGAAATGTTTCTCTGGACTGTTTTAATAAAGCTACACTTGCCAGAATAGAGTCCTCTAAAACTACAATGCTTACAATTCAATTGCTGTTTTTCTCCCCCAGCAGAAGTTTACTGGTCTGAGTTTCTGGTTGTACATAAAATGACAGAAGGGACCCCAATGAAATTAAGCTGAAGAGGGATCCCTGGTTTAGAAAACAAGAAGGAAATGGAGAAGGCGAATCCTGGCCAGGGCTTAACCTTGGGACAAGCCAGCCTAGGGTGGCTCTGACAGTGTGGTCGTCTGGATGCTTGCTACTCTACAACTGTACCAAGTTCTCTCAGTTCCCTGAGTACCTCTGAAGGTGGCTGTTTTTACATCCTCTGTCCATGCTGTACAGATTCCACAACCTGGGGAGGGGCACCGGCTGGTTGAACTTCCATCATGGCCAGCTACCGAGCGGGACCTGAGCTCTGTGCCTTCCACCTCTGTAGGGGAAGCCTTTGAAAGGGCGGCCTTTCCTGCCGGCCACCCCGCCACCCCCCAGCACTCCCTTTCTCTGTCCCTTTAATTTTCCCCCACAATGCTCGTACTTTTCAACACGTAATTTATTTACCGATACTGTTTCCTGAGTTCCCCCATTAGAATCTGATTTCTATCAGCGCAGGGATTGTGGTCTGTTTTGTTCATTGCTAAATTTACAGTTCCTAGAACAGCTCCAAATACAGGGCAAATACTTAGTAACTATCAGTAGAGTGAATTAATTAGAGGAATGGGGGACCGTTTGGATGCTGGGCTGCTTCGAAGAACAAACATCTATCCCAAGAAATATCTCTTATTCTCGATAAAAGAAACAATGAAATGTTTTTAGCAAGAGGAAAATGCGACACTGTGGCCTCCCCCCCCCCCCCGCTTCAGATTTTCTTCTAGACAAAGTTGACATTTTTAGCCAGTGTCTGTGGCCTCTGTTTGTCTCTGAAGTGAACCACTGAGGTTTCAGTAAGGAGACTGGAATCTGTCAGAAGCACCGACAGGTTTGTCTCTTCCATCCCTGAGCAGGGACCAACGGGCGAGTCTGGTTCCTCTGGAGGAACGACACCTCTCAGGAAGCTCTGTGGGAGAGGAAACGCAGAGGTAGTTGTCTGACCACATGCTGAAGGGCCAGCAGGTACTGAGCAGGTACTAGGTACCAGGTGCCCCTCTAAGCATTCCATGTGGTCTGCCCAGTCCACTGAGCATGCTCAGGAGTAGGTGTGGCTGTTATCTTGTTATTGCTGAGATACTGAGCCATGCTCAAGATTTACGTGAGTGATGCCCAGTCACTTGAGGACCTTCCTCCTTTCAGAGTCACGGAGAAGGACCACCTGCCACACTAAGCCAGGCTAGCGTTTTCTGAGGACAAAAGAAGAAAGGGACTGCCTGAGAGATCCTCACATTACTCTCCATCCATTTGCCCTAAGGTCAGGTTGTGCATCCACTCAGAATTCACATGTTAAATCCCAATGACCATGTGACCAATTTTGGAGGTGATTAGTTCATGAGAGAGTAACCCTTATGCATGGGTTCAATTCCCTTATAAAAGGGACCCCAGAGAGCCCCCTTGTACCCGCTACTGTGTAAGGACACAGCAAACTGGCACCATCTGTGAACCAGGAAATGCGCCTTCACCAGACACCTGCTAGGGCTTTGATCTTGGGTCTCCCATCCTCCAGAACTGTGAGAAATGAATTTCTGTTGTTTATAAGCCACCCTATTTATGGGATTTTGTTATACCAGTCCAAAAGCCCTAAGACATATTGACAGATTTGGCTCAAAGGGCTGTCGTGTTTGATGGCACAGAGGCATACAATAATAAGATTTACAGACGAGAGCAGGTTTGTAAGGAGCAAGTGTTAGAAGATTCTAGAAATGCCTATGACTTCCTTATGGAGAACTTTTCACTGCATTTGCTTATGGGTTTTGGAATAAGGCAACTGAAGTTCAGATCTTGCTTTCACCCCTTGTTTGCTGCACGAAAGAAGTACTGCACATGTTGGCTGTGATTGTGTGTAGAACAGAGGATATTGGGAAGTGCAATATATTTTCCTTAGGATGTGTGCTGACGGGTCTCCAGCGACTTTCTCTGCAGTGGCATGTTCATTGCAATTAATTGAACATAAACTCAAAAGTGCCTTTATTCTGGAACGAGGGAACAGGATGTGGGTTGGAGAAGGACTAGGGTTACTAGAGAAGATTCAAGACTCCCAGTTATGCTTGAGTTTTAAACAAACAATGAATCATTTCCCCAGAAAAGCCATGTCCTATGCAATATTTGGAATTTTCTGGTGCTATGGATTTTTTGTTTATCTAAAATTCAAGTTTAACTGGGCATCCTGTATTTTTATTTGCAAAATCTTATAACCCTAAAAATGATATGAATATTTCTTCTTCTCTGGCTACTTCTGTCCTTTTATTAGCTTCTTTTTCCCCTGACCTGCTCAAATGTGAAATCAGAAGTCATAAAAGACTTGACAAAATGACAAGAATTTTAATAGCTTGAGGCATTAATTCATCCTTGACAGGAGACATATCCAATCTCTTTAGGTTCAGTTATTTGGAACGGCAGCATTTTCCCTATTTCCCCCCTCCTCTCTTTTCTCCATTGAGAACCAGGATGGACCAAGAAGCAATGGCTTTAATTCTCAGGATGTTTTTGGGAAAATTTCTTCTTATGTAGAGGGTAGGGACTTAAAGCTCACACGTAGACATTGAAGGCGTTTGGGCAGGTGTTAATTCCACTCTCCTTGTTCTCTTTCATAGCCTTGAGCAGACAGGTGCAGTGAGCAGTGTCGAGGAGAGACATGTCCTCAATCTGGGTGATTAAGTCACGCTTCCTCATTTCCACACTATAATTTGAGATGTTCTTGATTTTCATTCCTGCTCATCATCAACTGGCAGTAGCACTAAACATTTTCATGTTTTGAACCTCTGCCCCCACCTCCCAGACTCTCTCTCAAGCACTTAATGGTCTCTAGACGTGCACCTGATCAACCCAAAGGAAGCGTCTGTTAAAGGAGCCCTGCCTGCAGAAGAGACTAACACACAAGCAAAAATTCCTCTTGTGCTGCAAATCACCCTTCTTCCCCATCTTATTAGTTTTGTGAAGTTTGAGGATTTTATGCATTGATTTTAAAAAAGTAAACACTATGGTCTTGTATGCCACTGACACCTTGCTCTCAGTTCCTCCTCCTTCTCTTCTTCCACTGTCCCTTTCCTCTCTTTTCCTTCCTTTCTCCCCCTGCTCTCCTTATCTTCCTTTCTCATCTTGTTCATAGACCAAGTGAAACATCAGAGCTCAACAGTGCTCTTTGACTCTGGCTATAGGGTCAGAAAATTTCAGGGATAATTAAAAAATGTGGATGCTCAGGGAACATCCCAAGTATCTGCCTCAATTGGTCTGAGGTGGGTATAGGCAAAGATATTGTCCACAAACTTCCCAAGTGATTCTAACTGCAGCCATGGTGGAGGATCACCAACCTAGAGGTAAAAAACACAGTCTCTGGACTGAGGGGGATGGTCTGGATTCATATTCCAGCTCTCTACTTATAGCGTGTCTTTTGATAGGTTAACACCTTTCCGAGGCTCAGTTTCCTAATCTATAAAATGGGGATAACAATACATGCCATGAAGATGATAAGGATTAAGTGAGATAATACAAGGTAAGTTCTTAACCTAGAATAATCATTTCTTCATAGATGTTGCTATCTGTTCCATGGGTATTTATGCTGAGCCTTAGCAGAAAGTTTTCTGCCCCCTCACCTGCGCCCTCATGGAGCTCATAATCTAGCAGGGGAGAGACCTCAGGTAGCTCCTGGCAGTTCCAGTCGAGAGGCAGTGTGTTGTCGTGGGCAGAGGTGTAGCTGGTTTCTTTCCTCAGATCTTCCCAAATCAAACATGTGACCTTAAGAATCTGCTTTTCTTCTCTGGGCCTCAGATTCCTCATTTCTAAAGTGGAAAGGTTAGGCTAGATGACATCTAAGGGTTCTTTAATCTCTATAATTTTCTGATTCCATGCCTGGCATTCCGTGGTGCTCCAAGGACAGGTCTATCTAATCCATGGGTTTTTGAGCCAGGAGATCTTTTAAATCTGATCTGGGAAAACTCTGGGCAGATGTTCTCCTCTGTGTTACAGTTGTTTTATAGCAAATCAATTCAATCCTGTTCTCAACCACTCTTCCTTTTCCAGGGGTTCAGGTTCACCTCTGCCCAAGACAACACAATAGTTTATCAATCCCTCTGAGGTAGGCCGAATATGATTCCCAAAGACATACAGGTCCTGGTTCCTGGAACCTATGATTGTTACATTGTACAGCAAAAGGAAATTTGTCAATATGATTTTGTTAAGGATCTGAGATGGGGAGATAATCCTGGATTATCTGGGTGTGCTCAAATGCAATCACCAAGGTCCTTATAAGATGGAAGCAGAAAATAGAGATTTTATCCCAGAGAAGAGAGAAGGTGATATGGTGACTTCAACTGAGAGAGATCTAAAGATCTTTTTTTTTTTTTTTATTGTAAACAAATGGGATACATGTTGTTTCTCTGTCTGTACATGGCGTAAAGGCATACCATTTGTGTAATCATAAATTTACATAGGGTAATGTTGTTTGATTCATTCTGCCATTTTTTTCCTTCCCCCCCACCCCTCCCACCCCTCCCCTCCATCTATACAGTCCTTCCTTCCTCCATTCCTGCCCCCCTCCCCAAACCCAACTCCAACCCCAACACTAACCCTTCCCACCCCCCATTATGTGTCATCATCCACTTATTAGCGATATCATTCTTCCTTTGGTTTTTTGAGATTGGCTCATCTCACTTAGCATGATATTCTCCAGTTTCATCCATTTGCCTGCAAATGCCATAATTTTATCATTCTTTATGGCTGAGTAATATTCCTTTGTATATATATACCACATTTTCTTTATCCATTCATCAATTGAAGGACATCTAGGTTGGTTCCACAATCTGGCTATTGTGAATTGAGCAGCTATGAACATTGATGTGGCTGTATCTCTGTAATATGCTGATTTTAAGTCCTTTGGGTATAGGCCAAGGAGTGGGATAGCTGGGTCAAATGGTGGTTCCATTCCAAGTTTTCTAAGGAATCTCCACACTGCTTTCCAGAGTGGCTGCACTAATTTGCAACCCCACCAGCAATGTAAGAGTGTACCTTTCTCCCCACATCCTTGCCAGCACCTGTTGTTGCTTGTATTCTTGATAATCGCCATTCTAATTGGGGTGAGATGGAATCTTAGGGTGGTTTTGATTTGCATTTCTCTTATTACTAGAGATGTTGAACATTTTTCCATATGTTTGTTGATTGCTTGTATATCTTCTTCTGTGAAGTGTCTATTCATTTCTTTAGCCCATTTGTCAATTGGATTATTTACATTCTTGGTGTAGAGTTTTTTGGGTTCTTTATAGATTCTGGAGATTAGCGCTCTATCTGAAGTATGATTGGCAAAGATTTTCTCCCACTCTGTAGGCTCTTTCTTCGCATTGCTGATAGTTTCCTTTGCTGAGAGAAAGCTTTTTAGTTTGAATCTATCCCAGTTATTGATTCGTGCTTTTATTTCTTGTGCTATGGGAGTCCTGTTGAGGAAGTCTGATCCTAAGCCGACATGTTGAAGCTCTGGACCTACTTTTTCTTCTATAAGATGCAAGGTCTCTGGTCTGATTCCGAGGTCCTTGATCCATTTTGAGTTTAGTTTCGTGCATGGTGAGAGATATGGGTTTAGTTTCATTCTGTTGCATATGGATTTCCAATTCTCCCAGCACCATTTGTTGAAGAGGCTCTCTTTTCTCCATTGCATATTTTTGGCCCCTTTGTCTAGTATGAGAAAATTGTATTTATTTGGGTTTGTGTCCGTGTCCTCTATTCTGTACCATTGATCCACCTTTCTATTTTGGTATCAATACCATGCCGTTTTTGTTACTATTGCTTTGTAGTAGAGTTGAAGATCTGGTATTACGATACCCCCTGCTTCACTCTTTCTGCCAAGGATTGCTTTAGCTATTCTGGGTTTTTTATTCTTCCAGATGAATTTCATAATTGCTTGCTCTATTTCTGTAAGGTACATCATTGGGATTTTCATTGGAATTGCATTGAATCTGTATAGCACTTTTGGTAGTATGGCCATTTTGATCATATTAATTCTTCCTATCCAAGAACATGGGAGATCTTTCCATGTTCTAAGGTTTTCTTTAATTTCTTTCTTTAGTGTTCTGTAGTTCTCATTGTAGAGGTCTTTCACCTCTTTTGTGAGATTGATTCCCAAATACTTTATTTTTTTTCGAAGCTATTGTGAATGGGGTAGTTTTCCTAATTTCTCTTTCTGAAGATTCATCGCTAATGTATAAAAATGCCTTAGATTTATGTGCATTGATCTTATATCCCGCTACTTTACTGAATTCACTTATGAGATCTAAAAGTTTTCTGGTGGAATTTCCTGGTTCCTCTAAGTATACCATCATATCATCAGCAAATAGGGATAGTTTGAGTTCTTCTTTTCCTATTCGTATCCCTTTAATTTCTTTGGTCTGTCTAATTGCTCTGGCTAGAGTTTCAAGGACGATATTGAATAGAAGTGGTGAAAGAGGGCATCCCTGCCTTGTTCCAGTTTTTAGAGGGAATGCTTTCAGTTTTTCACCATTTAGAATGACATTAGCCATGGGTTTAGCGTAGATGGCCTTTACAATGTTAAGGAATGTTCCCACTATCCCTATTTTTTCTAGTGTTTTGAGCATGAAGGGGTGCTGTATTTTATCAAATGCTTTTTCTGCATCTATCGAAATAATCATGTGATTCTTGACTTTAAGTCTATTGATATGGTGAATTACATTTATTGATTTCCTGATGTTGAACCAGCCTTGCATCCCTGGGATGAAACCCACTTGATCATGGTGCACTATCTTTTTAATATGTTTTTGTATGCGATTTGCTAAAATTTTGTTGAGAATTTTTGCGTCGATGTTCATTAAGGATATTGGTCTGAAATTTTCTTTCCTTGATGTGTCTCTGTCTGGTTTAGGAATCAGGGTAATATTGGCTTCATAGAATGAGTTTGGGAGAGTTCCCTCCTCTTCTATTTTCTGGAATACTTTGAGAAGTATTGGAATGAGCTCTTCTTTAAAAGTTTTCTAGAACTCGGCTGAGAACCCATCTGATCCTGGACTTTTCTTTGTTGGAAGGCTTTTGATGACTTCTTCTATTTCATTACTTGAAATTGGTCTATTTAAATTGTGTATGTCCTCCTCGTTCAGTTTAGGCAATTCATATGTCTCTAGAAACCTGTTGATGTCTTCGAAATTTTCTATTTTGTTGGAGTATAGATTTTCAAAATAGCTTCTAATTATGTTTTGTATTTCAGTCATGTCTGTTGTGATATTTCCTTGTTCATTCCGAATTTTAGTGATTTGGGTTTTCTCTCGTCTTCTCTTTGTTAGTGTGGCTAAAGGTTTATCAATTTTGTTTATTTTTTCGAAGAACCAACTATTTATTTTGTCAATTTTTTGTATTGTTTCTTTTGTTTCAATTTCGTTGATTTCAGCTCTGAGTTTAACTATTTCCTGTCTTCTACTACTTTTGGTGTTGGTCTGTTCTTCTTTTTCTAGGGCTTTGAGCTGTAGTGTTAGGTCATTTATTTTTTGAGTTTTACTTCTTTTATTAAATGCGCTCCATGAAATAAATCTTCCTCTAAGTACCGCTTTCATAGTGTCCCAGAGATTTTGATATGATGTTTCTTTGTTCTCGTTTACCTCCAAGAATTTTTTAATTTCCTTCCTAATATCTTCTGTTATCCATTCATCATATAGTAGCATATTGTTTAATCTCCAGGTGTTGGAGTAGTTTCTGTTTTTTACTCTTTCATTAATTTGTAACTTCAATCCATTATGATCTGATAGAATACAAGGTAGTGTCTCTATCTTCTTGTATTTGCTAACATTAGCTTTGTGGCATAATATATGGTCTATTTTAGAGAAGGATCCATGTGCTGCTGAGAAGAAAGTGTATTCGCTCTTGGTTGGATGGTATAGTCTATAAATGTCTGTTAAGTCTAAATTATTGATTGTGTTATTGAGATCTATGGTTTCTTTGTTCAATTTTTGTTTGGAAGATCTGCCCAGTAGTGAAAGAGGCATGTTAAAATCACCTAGTATTATTGTGTTATGGTCTATTTGGTTTCTAAAATTGAGAAGGATTTGTTTAACATACATGGATGAGCCACTGTTTGGGGCATAGATGTTTATGATTGTTATATCTTGCTGATTTATGCTTCCCTTAAGCAGTATGAAATGTCCTTCTTTATCCCTTCTAACTAACATTGGCTTGAAGTCCACATTATCTGAAATGAGGATGGATACTCCAGCTTTTTTGCTGAGTCCATGTGCATGGTATGTTTTCCCCCATCCTTTCACCTTTAGTCTATGGGTATCTTTTTCTATGAGGTGAGTCTCTTGCAGGCAACATATTGTTGGATCTTTCTTTTTAATCCAATCTGCCAGTCTATGTCTTTTGATTGATGAATTCAGGCCATTAACATTCAGGGTTATTATTGAGATATGATTTGTATTCCCGATCATTTGGTTCATATTTAAAATTTTTGACACATCTTGGTTCCTCCTTTATTTGACAGTTCCTTTAGGATAATTCCTCCCTTTGCTGATTTGCTTCTTTGTTTTTTATCTCTTCCTCATGAAATATTTTGCTGAGAATGTTCTGTAATGCTGGCTTTTTTTTGTAAATTCTTTTAGCTTTTGTTTATCATGGAATGATTTTATTTCATCGTCAAATTTGAAGGTAAGTTTTGCTGGGTATAAGATTCTTGGTCGGCATCCATTTTCTTTCAGAGCTTGAAAAATGTTGTTCCAGGCCCTTCTAGCTTTTAGGGTCTGGATTGAAAAATCTGCTGATATCCGTATTGGCTTCCCCCTGAATGTAATTTGGTTCTTTTCTCTCACAGCCTTTAAAATTCTGTCTTTATTTTGTATGTTCGGTATTTTCATTATAATGTGCCTTGGTGTGGGTCTGTTGTAATTTTGTGTATTTGGAGTCCTATAAGCCTCTTGGACTTGATTTTCCATTTCATTCTTCAGATTTGGGAAATTTTCTGATATTATTTCTTCAAATAGATTGTTCATTCCTTTGGTTTGTTTCTCTAAGCCTTCCTCAATCCCAATAATTCTCAAATTTGGCCTTTTCATGATATCCCATAGTTCTTGGAGATTCTGTTCATGATTTCTCACCATCTTCTCTGTTTGTTCAACTTTGTTTTCGAGGTTAAATATTTTGTCTTCAATATCTGAAGTTCTGTCTTCCAGCTGTTCTATCCTATTGGTTATGCTTTCTATGGAGTTCTTAATTTGGTCTATTGTTTCCTTCATTTCAAGGATTTTTGTTTGGTTTTTTTTCAATATCTCTAACTCTTTATTGAAATGATCTTTTGCTTCCTGAATTTGCTCTATTAACTGTCGATTGGTGCGATCGTTCAATGCCTGCATTTGCTCTTTCATCTCATCGTTTGCTTCCCTAATCATTTTAATTATGTACATTCTGAACTCCCTTTCTGTCATTTCTTCTGCCATGCTGTCGTTGGATTTTATTGATGTAACATCTAGATTTGTTTGGGGCATTTTCTTCCCTTGTTTTCTCATATTGTTCAGGAGTCAGTGGGTCATTAAGATATTGCAGATTTCCTCTATCAACTTATAATGTCCCTGAAGATTGCTAGTATATCCCCTCTTATCCTTCAGTAGCCTGAAGTCTTGGAGGAGGTTGATAATGCAGAGCTCCACGAAGAAGCTGCCTCTCTAGGGGTGGTGACCCTCAGGTGGCGTATATTCCCTGCTAGTGGGCAGAGGTGCCTCCACTTGTTGACCAATGGACATCCAATGGGGAACTAGACTGCAGACTGAGGCAAGGCCTGTTTGTGCCTGTGTCTCTGGTTTTACCGTCCCTGTGGGAAAACCTTCCCCGGCCGGGAAGACTCACTCGGTGGGGATGTCTCGCTGGTCAGTTGCCCTCCTAGAGGTTCCCCTCAATCTACAACTACCACCTGGGCTGGGCTGTCTTCCTCTGCAACGATCCCAGGGGCCCGGACCTACGTCCTGGGCCTGGGAGCCTCACCCTTCGCAAGTGAGTCTCCTTAGGCTGCCTCTCCCAGAGAATCTGCCCGCCGCCCTGGAAACTTCGCTCCGCCCCTAGGCGTGTCTCTGTGCGGCTCTTCCAGCAAGAAGCCACCTAGCTCCTGGGACCCTGCTCTGCACCAATCGCCTGGCTATGCAGCCCCTCCTCTGAGCCACCACCTGGAGCCCCGTACAATAGCTCTGAGACCCAGAGACCCACCACACACCTCCTCCTCCGGACAGCCGCCCGGTTTCCGACACAGTCACTAGGAGTCCAAACAACTTACTTCGGGTCTCCTCCTCCCGCCAACCACCCGTAGCCCTAGGCAGTCACTCCAAGTCCAAGTGACCCGCCCTGTTCCTCCTCCTCCTCCTTGGGGTAGCTCCCCGGGTGTTCAGGAGCGGTGGCTCCGAGACCAAGTGACTCACCACGCTCCTCCTCCAGGCAGGCCACCGGTGTTCAGGAGCGGTCGCTTTGAGTCCAAACAACTCACCACTCGCCTCCTCCTCTGGCAACCACCTGTGGCTCTGATGCAGTCACTCCTAGACCAAGTGTCCCACCGCTCTCCTCCTCCAGGCAGCCCACCAGTGTTCTGGAGCAGTTGTTCTGAGATCAAACAGCTCGCCATGCAGCTCCTCCTCTGGCAACTGCCTGTGGCTCTGATGCAGTCACTCCTAGACCAAGCGTCCCGCCGCGCTCCTCCTCTTCCTCCGGGCAGTCCCCCGGTGTTCAGGAGCGGTCGTTCTGGGTCTAAACAGCTCGCCATGCAGCTCCTCCTCAGGCAGCTGCCCGGAGCCCCAGTGGTTGCTCGAGTCCAAGCGCTGTGCTGAGCCGCCTCCTCTACAATGATCCCAGTTGTCCGTGTTTACCGCTCCAGCAGGGGGAGGGGCGTCTCGCTGAGCAACTCTACTTCACAAAGTTCCCTGCGTTCCGGGGCTACCGCCCCATCCAGGACGCCTCCCCAACGGGAGAGACTCACCCGGCGGCTTTGAGTTGGTCCCAAGTCTCTCACTATCTCCTCTTTTGAATCTTGCGTCCTGGAGCAACGTGAAATGCAGCCGCCCTCTAGTCCGCCATCTTGGCCCGCCAGATCTAAAGATCTTTAAGTTCTGACTTTGAAGATAGAAGGAGCCAGGGGCCAAGAAATGCAAGAAATCCAGTGTTATGGGTTCGAGATGAGGTGTCCCAACAAAGCTCATGTCTGAGACAATGCAAGGCATTCAGAGGTGACATGATTTGACTGAGAGTTGTAACCTAATCTGTGGATTGATCCTTTGATATGGATTGAGTGGTAACTGTAGGCAGGTAGGGCATGGCTGGAGGAAGTAGGTCACTTGGGGTTCACATTTTGTCCCTGTTAATTGGAGCTCTCTCTTCTATCTTTCTGCTTCCTGATGTCATGTCCTGAGCTGCTTTCCTTCTGCCTCACCTGGGCTCAGAGCTATGGGGTTGACAGACTATGGTCTAAACCTCTGAAACCATGAGCCAAAATAAATATTTCCTCCTCTAATTGTTCTTATCAGGTCTTTTGGTCACAGTGATGCAAAGCTGATGCCAAGTGACTAACTTCAGAAGCTGTAAAAGATAACCGAATGGATTCTCCACCTGTGGAGCTTCTGGAGGGACCATGGTCCTGCTCATACCTGGTTTGACCCCAGGGAAACTTATTTGAGTCATTTGACTTTCAGACCTGTAAGAAGGTAAATGTGCATGGTTTTAAGCTACCAAGCTTGTGGTAATTTGTTATAGCAGCCACAGGAAATGAATATACCCCTTTTACATTGATAAATAACCCAGAAATCCCAAGGAGAATTAGTGGCGTGTTTGTAAAATAAGTCTCCTAGCACAGAGAAAAATTAATAAAATTGTGTTGCGCTGTCAGCCATGTGTAAAGACTGGTATGGAATAGAGAAAGGGAGGGGAAATGGAAAGAGAGCTGGGTATGATAAGAGAGGATATGGAAGATGTTGCCACACAGGGACCTGCTGTCCTTCATGCAGAGAAACCAACAGACATGCATAGAAGAAATGAAAAACTTCACGGAAAGCCGACAAGCAAGGGCTCAGGAGGCATGCTCAAACCTGCCTCTCCACTGGCAGCAGTGAAGGAATGTAGGTGGCAGGGGGCACGGGGAAGCAGAGGGCTCAGAGACCTGGTGGATGTGCATGGTATGCTGGTCCCCATGCAAAGCGTAAGAATCCGGGTCCTTCCCGTAGCTGCTGGCCGCACCCTTTCTTCTACTCTAGTTTTGTGAGTCTCTGTTCTTGCTCCTCAGGTTCTGCTCATCAGGGACTTCTGGTTCCACCAGGCTTTGAGGTGATTTGAGATCAGGCCCTAAGGTTCTTTACCTGCATCCTGAAAAAAAAAAAAAAAGTTTGAACAGGTTTTTAGGGACAGGGAAGTTGCTGTTTTAGAACTTGCTTTCAAAGGTTTGAGGCCTTCCCTACCTTTTCATTTCTATGCTTCACAGGTACAGGAAAAATTCTCAGATGACCTCCCTTTGTTGGGGTCCCTGGTATAGTCCCCTCCTCTTGCAGTTGTGACCTGGGACTTACTTGTGACTTGCTGTAGTTGGAATCTGGAATGTCCCCTAGAGATCATGTGTTGAAGGCTTGGTCCCAAGTGGGTGGACTGTGGGGAACTGGTGGAAATGTTAGGAGGTAGGACCTAGGTGGAAGGTGTAGGTTACTGGGGAATTGACCTTGAAGGGTTTATCTGGTCCTCAGTCCCTTTGCTCTTTCTCTCTTTCTCTGCTTCCTGGCCACCATGACGTGGCAGCTCTGCTCAACCATGTCCTCCCCGCCACAATGTTCTGTCTCACCAAAAGCTCAAAGTGATGGGGCCAAGTGGCTGTGGCATGAAACCTCTGAAACTACCAGCCACAATAAACCTTTCTTCCTCTACATTGTTCTTCTCAGGTATTTTGTCACAGTGACAGAAATTTGACTAACACCCCAATAGAAGATGTCAAGAGTGATGGTACATCACACTCATGATGACATTTGACTTTATAAGGCTCAGCCTTGGCATCCTAGAGAGACATCCTAAAGAGCCCCAAAGAAGCAAATAGTCATGTTGTGAGCTGTCTATGGAGAGGACCATGGGGCAGGGGATTTTAAGATGTCTCAGGACTGAGGGTGGCTTCCAGCTTACAGCCAGTAGGAAACATGTCCTGCAGTCATGCAACCATTATAAAATGAATTTCTTCTACAAACCCTTCCCAGTCAACCTATATGAGAACAGCCCTCCTGACATTCAGAGTGCAGCCTCTGAGACCATGAGCTAAGGACCCAGTTAAGATGTTTCTGACCCATAGAAACTACGAGATAGTAAGTGTATATCTTCTTTTTTTAAAATTTGTTTATTTTGATTCATTGTAAACATATGGGGTAAAACTTATTTCTCTGATTGTACTTGAAGTAGATGATCTTTTTGAGCTGCTTAGTGTATGGTAATGTGCTATACAATAGTAGAAATTGAATATAATCCTGGCCAATAGAACACATCTAGAAGTAGGTGGAGCAGGTGACCAACTGAGAGTGGGGCTTTGGACACTTCAAGTTCTTACTTTCATAAAAAGTTCTTGCTATGTTAAATATCTACAGTGCCCATCTTAGTGACTATAATTGAAGTTGTTGAAGATCTATTCAAAATAAAAAAAAAATTACCAAGAATGTGCAGAACATGGGTAGCTAGATTAGTTACGTGCAGTACATGATGTTTCCGTCTGTGATGGATTCCATCCATGACCGTGCATACCATACAGTCTAGGCGCACAAGGGGGTTATGCCATCTAGGTTTTTGAAACACCCTCTGATGCTCACACAGTGATGAAATTGCTGAAGAGTACATTTCTCAGAATGTACCACCATTGTTAAGCAACACATGACTGTAAGTCTTATTTGAGCATCACATTGGCACTATGGGGTAGGTACTTGGACTATTCCCAATTTGCAAATAAAGTGACAGTGGCAAAGAGACTTTATGTAACTAGTTCAAAGTCGCACTGGTAGTAGGTGGTGATGTCTGGGAGGAGCCATACATTGGGATCCTGGAATAGGCAGGAGATTGAAGAATGACCACGGGTAAGTCAGAAATGGGCAGGGGTCTTGAGGAAAGATAAGTGTCCAAGGGATGGGATTCCAGGTGGTTCCACCCAAAGGCAAATGGGAGGCTACTTATGACCAAGATGGCAACGGCGCTTATTGGTAAAGGATGTAGAAAGGACTTGGCTGCAGGTGACTCCGTGGGTAAGAGTGCTTTGATTTATTAGATGTTCACCACGGGTGCAGGAGGGAGGGAGTGAAGACACACATGCTATTGATTTGTCATCTTTGACTTAGGGCCTCACATGGGAAAGAGCCACCTCGATCATTCTTAAGTGATAACATTAAAAACATCCTCCCCACCTGACACAAAGATTTGGACCACTCAGTAGTCACAGGCAAACACATTTCCTCTTCATTCATGTAAGTTGGTGCAAATGAATCAATAAAATTGGATGTATCTAAATGCAAGTATTGTGGCCATTTTAAAGAGGGTAGAAACAAAAATTGGAATACCTTCTTGGCTTGCAGTGATTTTCTTTGGTGATTATGTTTGGGCCTCTATTCTGGAAATAAACCTGACTGCCAACCTCAGGGGTGAACAACATCCAACAAGGCCAATCATCACTGTCCCCAGTCACTGCCAGGAGGGAGGGAGAGCACACGATGGGAGCTGACCACACAGAGTCTACTTTTGGGTTTTTTTTTTTTCAAACTGGAACTGGGCAAGGGAAGGTTTGTTTACTTTCTGAGCCCTGAAGAGGTCATCCAGAGCTGCCGGTCACCAAGTCCCCCACTGTGTGCAGCAGGGTGGAAGGAGGCCACATCACAGGGACATCCCGGAGCTCCAGGAGAGTTGAGAAACAGTGTCAAGTGGTTTTAGAATCCCTGATTTCACCTGTGTTTGATATAAAGTCCATAGCACCTTCTTCCTGTGACCTAATATCTTCTCCCCTATTTTTCAGCTCTAAGAAAGTATAATTGATATTTGACAACTTACACCTATTTTGCACATACGATTTGAGAAATATGGGTTTATCAAATCACAACCAGGACAACACATGTGTCCGAAACACACCAGTATTTCCTCAAGCACCTTTGTCACTTTCTTCTTGTCCCTCAACCCCAGGTAGCCACTGATTTTTTTTCTGTCATCATTAAGTAGTTTTTATTATCTAGAATTTTATATAAATGGAATTGCATAATAATAACTTTTTTTTTTTTTGGTCTGACTTTTCACTCACTAGAATAAATCTGGGATCCTTTCATGTTGTACCATGCATCAATAGTTCATTATTTTTTCTTGCTGAGAAAGTATTCCATTGTTTATCCACTCATTTGTTGTGGGATATTTATTTTGTTTTCCATTTTTTTTTTCAACCGTAACTCCAGACAGGATCCAAAGAGAGATTTTAAATCTCTTCTGTGGGTTCCATGGAGGTTTCCTTTGCCCTTCTGTGTAAGCCTCTTAAATTCCTGCATCATTTTTTTCTAGTTCTTGACTATTATGGAAACCATGTTATGGACATCTGGGTATGAGTCTTTGTATGGACGTAGGCTTTCATTTCTCCTGGGTGAATACCTAGAGGTGGAAAGGCTGGTCCTGTGCATGTGTTCGCTGAACTGGTTAAGAGACTCCCAGCTGCCTTCCTTCCCTCTGCACTGGTGGCTCCATATCCTTGCCAACATGGTAAGAGCCACCTTCCCTTCCCCTACTTTTGACCCAAGTTAGCTCTAGTCCAGTTTCTGTCACTTGCAACCAAAGACTCATGACTAATATACTCTGTTTTGGAGAACTTTATCTGGAGGACTTGTGAATTTGGATATTGAACAATGCTCACTGAGAACAAATAACATCCAGGACAATCTGTTCAAAAACTTAAGCCACGCACGTGATTTAATTTCTTCGGCTCAGGACCATGTATGGCTGAATGGTATTCACCCCTCGCACTGGGAGAAATCGCCATCAGTAAATACCATTATTTATTGTTCTGACTACCTGACTGCTCATTTCAGCCAGCAAATGGAATTCAGAGACTGAAAAGGAATAATGGTCAATGTGATTAATTTAAGCAGTGTGGTTTTAAGAAAAGTCCCATAATGAGTTAATAAGAATTTGATAATAAGCTTAGAATTGTTGCCGATGTGCCTGTGAGAGGGTAAGATGCTCTGACCATGGTAGAATATTTGAACGATGCAATGCCAAAGGACAAAAGTGGCAGCTTGCCAAGGCTCGCCTGGGGCCTTGCCAAGTCTAGGGCCACCTCTGACTGGAGAAGGTGATGACTGACAGGGCAGACTCTCCACCCGGGCAGCTTTCTTACTTCTTGATATGGCCACACACCAGCTTGCAACCTTGGGTACATGATTACGCCAGCTCTGTGCCTCAGTTTCCTCGTCTACAAAGTGGAGATGCTAAATCTCACTGCCTTGTTGTGTTCTTGGGAAGATAGTTCGAGTTAACACATATGTAATGCTTAGAACACTTTGTGCACAGTCAGTAGATGTTAATGGATGTTATTATGACCATGCTGTTATTATGTTGGTGATGGACAGCATGTCCTCCCTGGATTCCTAGTAAAGGAAACTTGTTTTTCATGTTCTCTCACTTAGATGACTCAGGCATTCTGCTTAAATGATCTTGTTTCCTCCCATGATTTATCATGATTCCCTTTTTGCCTGGAGTTCAGCAAGACCAGTAAGCAGTAACAGGTGGGTCAACATTGCAACCCTGAGTTTGAGACCCTCATACAGACACTCACTCTATTACTCTAAGATGTTCTCTTTCAGCAAGAGATTGGTGCCAGGGAGAAGAAAGAACAGTACTTTTTACTGACCCTGCTGGCACCTCAGGGGCAGAGCTCTGCTCTTAGACGTGGGAGGGAAGTGCTTCTTCTGCAGGCTCTGGTTATGTCCTTAAGGCTCCGTGTCTGCATTCTTCAGGGCTTCGATCAGACACAGCTCTGCCAAAGCTGTAAAGGAACCTCGCCAGACAAAAGGGTGGGAGACTTGAGGCTTTTGGCAGAGAAGATCGTGGATGCTTTTCCTATCTTGGGAACACCTTCCTCACTAAGCATAGGGGCATGTGACCCCACTGTGTCCCAGGTTGCTGCACCTCACTCTTGCAACAAGCCCTTAGGGTTTGGGATAAGAACTGGGCAGCCTCCTCTCTGTGACATCTTCTCCTGGACTTTAATGGGCACAGTTAGCCTCACTATTCCCACATGTAGAGAGTGTAAAAGGCATTTAGCAAACCTGTCTCCATAAACACTGGGAATAAGGTCTTTGAGAAAATGGGGAGAAAGAAACACATGAAGTGAATTGTTGGGGTTGGGGTGGGGGAAAAAATCCCAAGTAAAAAAGAAGAAAAACTGTGCCTTGCTAAAAAGATCCAAAGCAAATGACACGTAATAGGAACAAGACAGCCATGAAGGGTAAACTCGATGAGAGAGACCAGCGGTGGGGAGGCCACGGATGCAGGGAAGATGGATGGCGGGCGGTGTAGGCAGCCAGGTGGGAAATATGATAAACTCTTAAGTGCAAGTGAGAGAGATTGGAGTAACAGAGCCTCAGATAAGACAAATACTAGAAATAAAACCAAAGTTAGAGCGAGTCTGATGGGCTAAACAGAACCGACAGCCCGCGGAGGCACAGAGGGGAATCTGAGGCATGAAGGAGACAAATCAAAAGAGAAAGAAAAGGTCTCCATCGCTATGGCTGTCAAATGGCTCTGACAGGGAGGGGCAATGGACAATGGGGGCCGAGGCTGATGGACAAATCCCCCAGTGCTGAGTCACATAGCATTAGAGGGATTTGCTCTGTGGTCCGTGACCACAGCTGCCCTGGGGAGCGTACCAGGTCCATTCAGAACCAGTGCTTTTGGTTCCTCTTTTGTTGGGATTAACTCTGGGTGGAAAACTGCAGAAAGCGGCTGTACACTCCCAGAAGCCAGGCATTTCCAGCCTGGCAATTCCAAAAGGGAAGTCTCTCTGTTCGAGCATCAAGTCCATGGTGCTTTTCTTCCAAGGGTCTTCCATTTGGTTTTAAGTTGGTTTTCCTGTTGTGCCCCAAGCTGTCACCTAACAGCAGAAAAGAGCTTGGTAGGTTGATGGAAAGATGCAGATCTTGGATGTCAATGGACTGGGTTAAAAATCTAAGATCCAGCACTTCCTGACTTCAGTCTTCTCACCGTGGGTAGAGATGGTCAGAGCTGGCTCTGGGGACCAAAGGAGATGAGCTGTGTCACTTCCTCAGATTGTGCAAGACGGTGCTGGGTGCTGGGATGTGGGACAATACAGGCTGTGGAGGGGGGCATGCTAACATTTGATTTAATAAAGTATGAAGAGCTGGGTGCAGTGGTGCACACTTGTAATCCTGGTGATCTGGGAGGCTGAGGCTGGAGAGTTGCAAGTTTGAAGCCAGCCTGGGCAACTTAGTGAGACCCTGTTTCAAAAGAAAACATAAAAAGGATCGGGTTGTAGCTCAGTGGTAGAGTGCCCCTGGGTTTGATTCCCATGACCACAGAGGATAAAAAAAAAGGATGAGGACTATCTGTGAACTCCTAGCCAGGTCTGGAAATAGGCTGGAGGAGACAGTCTGTGCTTGACTCTGATGAGTGTGGTCAAGGTCATGGAGAAGCTTTACTGTTAAGGAGCAGGACCCTTCAGGCCCAGAGTACATTCTAGGGAAAGGAATGCAAGGGTGAAATAGTACAGAAAGTTTTCTAGCCCACCAGTGGTTGGTTTTTAAAAGTCCTTTTCACAGAAGGTGAGTCCTCAGAAAGAAAAGAGAGGACTCTGGTTTAAATGAATTTTAGAAATTGTAGGTTAACCTAAATAAATAAATAAATAAATAAAGTAAATAAATAAAAGTTTGTAATTGGAGGACTTATAAGAGTTTTATATCTGCTTATAGGTACAGTGAATCTCCAAGAGGGACAATGTCAGATACAGTACTTGCCATGTTTACTGAAGCCCAGAAACCTTTTGAGGGTGACCTTGCAGGTCTAGCATTCTTTCCCCCACCCCACTTCCGTAATAATGAGAAATAAGTTTTAAAAGTTTATGAAATGCTGATCTCAAGCGTAAGGAATGTAATTGAGATGACTGTGGGTGGATTATTTGTTTACTTGAAAAGCAATATTACAATAACAGTAGAAATCTAAGACAAAAAGCATCACCACCTTTGGGTAGCATTACACATATTAAATTATTCCTCTCAGTTTGAGGAATGTAAACAGCACTGCATTCTACCACCTCAGGAGATAGATGTGGCAGGGCACAAAACAGAAGTCACCAGCAAGTGTTTCCTGACTTTTGTTTTCGAAAGGGTTTAACACTTAGTGGAATTTAGAGGGCTAAGGCAGGGAGGAGATTCGTCTTTGCATGCAAAGACAAAAGATTCCCACAACTAGGGAGTCCTCTGGATGTCAGTGGAAGAAGAGGCAATTCTGCCTTTTTGCTATGCAGCTGGGAGGTACCACGACACTACACAACTACATCTAGCTAGCCTCTCAGTAGAGAGAATGTCTTAGCTATCTATTGCTGCATAACAAATTACTCCAAACATAGCAACTTTAAACAGCAAAACTTTAGCACACTTGTGAGCATACCAAGAGGTCTCAGTCACAGAAACAGTAACACCAGAGGAAATGCATAAATTGAGTGAGATGTGACGACTTCTGGGCTTCGTATTTAATGTGTTCAGTAAATATTTGAGTGAATGAAAGAATAAATGAATGATTAAGTTTATTACACTTGGTGCAAAATCAGACTACAAATGAACAACTTCTGCGGGCTGGGCATCTGCACATGACTTAGCAGGGTCCTCTGGCTCTGGGTGTCTCACAGGGTGACAATGGGGGCGTAATCCAGGGCTGCCATCCTCTCAAGCGTTGAGTGGGGAGGGATTTGCTGCTAGCTCACTAATGTGGGTGTCAGCAGGATTGAGTTCCGTAGGTTGTGGGGCTGAGGGCTGAGTTCTTTGCTAAATGTTGGCCAGGAGCCTCCCTTGGTTTCTTTCTGAATGGACCTCTCCCTAGGGAAGCTCACAGCATGGCAGCAGGCTTCATCAGAGCTCATGGCCAAACTGGAGAGAGTGCCAGTGAGGCAAGTCACAGGCCTGTAACCTGATCTTGGAAGTGACAGTACATTGTCACTTTGCCCGTATTTTTACTCATTGACAGCAGGTCGTGAAGTCCAGTCCACTCCTGTGGGAAGGAGAGTACACTAGGCATCAATACCAGGATGGGGACCACTGGAAGCCATGTCAGAAACCCTACCGCAGAGGACTACCACCATTCTTACAAAACAGTTCTGTGTAAGCCTCACTTGGAACTGAAGTTAATCTAGGATCAAGGACCCTAGGGACAAGACTGGCAGTCTGTGTGGACAGAGGGGTCTAACTTGGTACTATATCAAATCCTAGAAATCATGGTATAGTCCCAAGGAAGAGAGAGTCCCAAGAAGGACTTCACTGGAGGAGAGGCACATTTGTAATTTTAATAGGTACTGACAAATTGCTGTCTAAAAAGGGCATACCAATTTTCATATACAGAATTCATGATCTTTCTTTATTTTCTTTATTCTTGCTGGAAAAAATGTTATTCAGCTAAGTGCTGAATACAATGGAGTAGAAGTGATAAGAGTAAAAATGTCTGTGTTCAGTCCAAGTCAATGAGAGATGAATCATAGACATTACCAAGCAGCAAAGAGTGGTTCTGAGATTAGATTTAGTGAAGCTCAAGGAGAGAGCCACTTGTCAAACAGTAAATGAACGTCAGACTGGGAAATGTTGAAGAAGAGAATGGAACAAAATTGACTAGAGGAAAGACTTTGAGTACAATGCGGAGAAAATTTCCAACTCTGAATTCCAAGCTCATCTGAACATTAGCCTAAACTGACTGTAGGGTGATTCACTTATCTAAGAAATATTTGTCATGTTTACTATGTGATAAGTATGGTTGCTGTGTGATAGTTGACAGGGAGGGTTTACCAGTGAGCTAGAACAGGGGTCAGAAAACTAGGGTAAATGCATCAAACCTGGTCCTCCACATGATCTTGTAAATAAAGTTTTATTGGAACACAGACACATTCATTAACTAATGAATTGTCTGTGACGGGTTTCACTGCATGACGTCAGAGTTGAGTAGTTTTTAACAGAGTCTATATAGCCTGCAACACCCAAAATATTTATCTATTCCTGCTGACCTCTAGGCTAGATAATCACAGGTCTTGCTATCATGGAGGTTACCATCTAGCAGGGAAGACAGAACAATTTCCTTAACGTGTAATTAAAAACAGATCAGCGTTCTGGGAAAGTAAACAATTCTGGGTCAGAGCATGGTACAGAGGCACTCCTTCGTTTGCTTTCAGATGGAATATCATAGTGTTAGGCTAGTCTCCTGGGCTCAAGTGATCCTCCTGCCTCAGCCTCCTGAATAGCTGGGACCACAGGCATGGGACATTATGCCTTGCTGAGGCCACTCTTAATGGGATGGTCAGGGGATGTTTCCTGAGGAATGGATGTTTTAGAAACTCAGTGGGTGAGAAGACATCCTGAAAGAACTGAGGAAGAGATATCCAATGGGAAGAGAATGTATCAGGGCTTCTAGTTGGGAAAGAGCTTGTCCCTCTGAGGAACCAAGAGGAGACCAGTGGGACTGGCACATGAAATTACAGTGACACTCACAAGGGGTCAGATGTTCAGGGCTCCCTGGCTGTGGTCAGGAATCTGGATTTTGTTTGGAGAGCACTGTGAAGACATCGAAGAGCTTTATGAGCTGGGAGACATTCTATCTTAATTAGCTGACTGAAAGAGTGCAGACACTGGAGAAACGTTCAGCCCAGCCGCTCCCTCCTCCTTGTCTTAATGCACAGTCAGGAGCAGCAGCTAGCGTGGAAGAGGGATGGAGCAGAACGTTCTGCTCGCTGATGAGGATCTCATCACAAGCACGAAGCCCACCATGGAAGCTTCCAGAGAAGCGGGGCAGGCAGCCTGGACCTAGGTGTGATTCTGCCAAGTGTATCCTCCAGCAGAGAAGTCACAGTGATTGAGTAGCAAGTCCCCGGGTGACGGCTGAGCCACAGGAAGGTCCCAGGATGAACTCATCGTAAAACTTCTGCAGTGAAGAAAGTGGGCGATGATTTTTAAAAATACTAGGACTGTAACTTTTATCATGTATATGTGAACTAAGAGTCACGGACAGCTCATCCATGACAAATCCTTTTCCTTCAACTTCTGAACGCCATTTCCATTACAGTGGCTCATTAAAGGTGCTGGAGACATCCCAGTGTGACCTTGAAGTTGTTGCTGTAAGTGTTCCTGAGCTTGAAAAGAAACGGCTAAACAAACCAATTCCGTGAGCCTCTCCTTGACATTGAGCAATGAATTAATTCCTTTTTTCCAGATTGCACCTTATCTTAATGTCTCTTTAATCCCCTAGAAAAAAACCTGTGACAATTTAGTCCTGAGTTTGAGAACTAACCAACACCTTCCCTTGGTAGTTAGAATGAGCTTTCAAGGTGTCTCTTGGTTTTATTTAAAAGTTAGTATAAAGCCATAATTTCCTTCTTATTTAAAGGTCACATACAACTAATTAGAACAAATAAGAAAATTAATAAAAAAGAAAAAAGTTAGCATAAAAATCACTTAAAATATTTTTTCTACTTTTAAAAAATCACCCCATTAAACAGTGAGAAAATTAAGAGGCCAGCTACTTAGGACAAAATGTTATGGTTGGAAAATGTGGTTTTTGCTGACATCCTCAAGGCATGCTATTATAAAAACGAAGCCTTGTATGTCTAAATGCAAACAGTATTTTCCCAGGAGTTACCATGTATGATGAAAAATATATAATATCATATAAACTAATGTTGCAGAAAATTCTTTGCAGTTATTTTATCATCAAGAACAATACAAATTAACAGTTAATATAATTAACAGCCTGTAAGATAATTATCATTAGAGAGAACCAAGACCATTTAAATAGCCAAACCATGAGTAGATATATTTTCTTTTCCTTTAATCTGTGGGTGAGACATCTGGTTTTACTGTCAGACAAGAGATGAAAAAAGGAGACCAGGTTAACCAGGAGCTGGGACCTTAAAGGAAAGTCAGCAGGACTGTCCTCGGGAGAATATAAAGAAGCTAGAAGATGGGAGTCAAATGGTACTGTCAGGACATACAGAGCAGAGCAGGAGAAACTCCCTTTTCTGCCCACCTCCCCATCTCCTATTAGAAGAACTCCACAAGAAGTCAGCTAGCAAGGGTGTCTGGAGTTTGGTTTGTTGAGTTCTAACCAGAATCACATTCAGAGTATGGAAGAGTGAACTTGGGAATGAGAGAAAACAGATAAACACTTGGCACAATAATCTTGTGTGTAAATGAAGCATCTTTGGTTGGAGTTCCTTCTGACTGGTCTCTGATTCTTCTTGACTTGACCTCATTAAATTCTGATGGCTTCCTTGCTTTTGGGGCACAAAACATTCCAGGCTTATCTTGTACACTTTAGGTCCAGACCTCAAGTCAGCCATTGCTGCAAAGGCCTACGTTTCTTTTAGCAGAGAATGGGATTTAGAGACCAAAATCTGGGCATTATGGGTATTTATCTAACACCCTCATTTTAAGAACACATTGACCTTCAGGCCATATCATGTCTCCTTCCATCAATGTAGGAGTTGTGAGTGGGAGTGTTCTCTTTGTTCTTGCTGCCAGTCTCTTATGGAAAAAGATGATTCTGGGCTACTTAAAATTTCCCTATACTTTGCTTGTTTTCATTGGTTTCATGCCTAGTCTTCAAACTTCTGCTTCTTAATCCCTAAGGCATACTCCAAGCTGACAATATAATTTATAAGTTATTGTTCTGTTAAAAAGGTACGTGAAGAGAGACACTAAAATCAATCAAACTGACAAAAATAAGTTTTGGTATATTTGTGTTATTGAGATCCCACTATTGTGGGAAATGATATAAGTTGAGGAAATAAAATACCAAGCAAAATTAGAGCAGGAATCTGAATTAGGAAAGAACTGTGGATTTTCTATATAATTAAATGGTGGGAAACTTGGTGCATATAGTGAAAACCTCATTAAAAAATCTAGACGTGTAGGAATCCGCAGATTCACTCAGAGGAATCCTTGCTCAAGCTCATCAGCTTCTTTGGACACTACCAGGCATTTTACAACTCAGTGACATTATCATAATCTTTGCTCTCCCTGTAGACCCTATTCACTTTAATGTATCTTCAGATTATACTCTAATAACTCAAGGCACTAATATTCAATTTCTTCTGTGCACATAAAAGTTATATGCTTCATAATTTCACACATGAAAACCCCCATGAGATTGGACAATTTAGAAAAACGATCATTTGTTAATTGTGCTTGGGTATGCATAAATGCTAAAAAATTCTAAAGCATACTGCCTGATTCTTTGAGTAAAACAAATGCTTTCGGAAGTTACACTAGATTTATTTAGACTTTAAAAACCACTCCCACCACCAAACCTCACCACAGACTCCATTTTGAGACATACTGGAGAACAGGGATGCTGAATAATGTCCCTCCTCCTTTCTCATATGCTCAGAAGGGAACACTCACAGGGAGCTAGAGGGGGTAACGAAGCATATTGATTTTTACGACCTATTAAATCCCAAAGAATGGGGTTCCTTGGTGAAACCAGATTAGAAAATAAAGCTTGGATAAGCTGTCTCTTCTAACCTGCCCACAAACTTAGCATGTGGTCTTGAACCACATGCTGGGAGCACTGGATGGCAAAGCTGTGCCTGAGTGTTCTCACCTGGTTAGATGGATGGAGGATCCCTGTCCACTGTAGTCCCTTGAGGTCTCCATAGGAGGGGGCTGAGAAGACTCCAGGGCAGTTCCAGGGATGCTGACTGCTAGAAACAGAGGACGTCCAGTTCTTCTATCTCAGAGATCCAAGGGGCTCAGTGAAAGAAAGTGGGGGAAGCCCCCTTCAGGTAAAGTGAGCCCACCCCCAGAAAGGCAGAGCCTCAGGAATCTCACCAGTCAGATCGGGGCTACTCTCCTTTTGTGAGAGGAGCAAGGGGAGGGTAGAATTAGAGGTGGAGACTCCTCCTTTGGGGACCTCTTCCAGCAGATGGACAACTTGGAAAACACTTTTTCTTTAGAAATCTGAGGACAGTGAAATAGGGAATGTCCCCCTTTAGGAAGCAGGGATCACAGATGTAAATGCCTTCAGGGGCTAGGAATGTGCTATAAATAAGTCACAGGGCCACGTAGGAAATAGTACCATCGATCCTCCCCAAAGCCAGCTGTGTCAGTTCAGGTCTTGCTGATGTTGACTCGTGAAAATAGAGGTTCTCATTTTAAAGAGAATCAGAAATTAGTTTTTTTTTTTTTTAAATATAGAAATGCCCAATTTAGAAAAAATTTTTTTCTTTTTTTTTTATTGTAAACAAATGGGATACATGTTGTTTCTCTGTTTGTACATGGCATAAAGGCATACCATTTGTGTAATCATAAATCTACATAGGGCAATGTTGTTTGATTCATTCTGTTATTTTTTCCCTTCCCCCCACCCCACCCACCCCTCCTTTCCCTCTATATAGTCCTTCCTTCCTCCATTCTTGCCCCCCTCCCTAACCCTAACTCTAACCCTAACACTAACCCCTCACACACCCCATTATGTGTCATCATCCACTTATTAGTGATATCATTTGTCCTTTGGTTTTTTGAGATTGGCTCATCTCACTTAGCATGATATTCTCCAATTTCATCCATTTGCCTGCAAATGCCATAATTTTATCATTCTTTATGGCTGAGTAATATTCCTTTGTATATATATACCACAGTTTCTTTATCCATTCATCAATTGAAGGACATCTAGGTTGGTTCCACAATCTGGCTATTGTGAATTGAGCAGCTATGAACATTGATGTGGCTGTATCTCTGTAGTATGCTGATTTTAAGTCCTTTGGGTATAGGCCAAGGAGTGGGATAGCTGGGTCAAATGGTGGTTCCATTCCAAGTTTTCTAAGGAATCTCCACACTGCTTTCCAGAGTGGTTGCACTAATTTGCAGCCCCACCAGCAATGTATGAGTGTACCTTTTTCCCCACATCCTCAACAACACCTGTTGTTGCTTGTATTCTTGATAATTGCCATTCTAATTGGGGTGAGATGGAATCTTAGGGTGGTTTTGATTTGCATTTCTCTTATTACTAGAGATGTTGAACATTTTTCCGTATGTTTGTTGATTGCTTGTATATCTTCTTCTGTGAAGTGTCTGTTCATCTGGAAGAATAAGAAACCCAGAATAGCTAAAGCAATCCTTAGCAGAAAGAGTGAAGCAGGGGGTATTGCAATAGCAGATCTTCAACTCTACTACAAAGCAATAGTAACAAAAACGGCATGGTATTGGTACTAAAATAGAAAGGTAGATCAATGGTACAGAATAGAGGACACGGACACAAACCCAAATAAATACAATTTTCTCATACTAGACAAAGGGGCCAAAAATATGCAATGGAGAAAAGAGAGCCTCTTCAACAAATGGTGCTGGGAGAATTGGAAATCCATATGCAGCAGAATGAAACTAAACCCCTATCTCTCACCGTGCACGAAACTAAACTCAAAATGGATTAAGGATCTCGGAATCAGACCAGAGACCCTGCAGATTATGTGAAGAAAAAATAGGTCCAGATCTTCAACATGTCAGCTTAGGACCAGACTTCCTCAACAGGACTCCCATAGCACAAGAAATAAAAGGAAGAATCAATAACTGGGATATATTCAAACTAAAAAGCTTTCTCTCAGCAAAGGAAACTATCAGCAATGCGAAGAAAGAGCCTACAGAGTGGGAGAAAAATCTTTGTCACTCATACTTCAGATAGAGCACTAATCTCCAGGATCTATAAAGAACTCAAAAAACTCTACACCAAGAATGCAAATAATCCAATTTAGAAAATTTGGCAAGTCATGCAACTTTTAAAAAAATGCTGTGCAGGACAAACAGAACATACCTACATGCTGGACTTCCCCAGGTGGCACCAGTCTGTGATGTCTGGCTTTCGGCATCATTGACTGAAATGGTGAAGCATCGATTTTTATTAACCCCTGCTTAAGCTGGTGAGATGAGCCATTAACTGCCAAAGATTTGAACAGGAAAAAGAAAATTCCTGAACACGGTGACCTTTGGATTTGTTGACCTCTCTCCCATCTCCTTGCCTTAGCCTCTTTTTCTTGTTCTTCAACTTCCCACAGCAGAGTCTTCATTTTGAAGTCATGTGGTACTGGCACTGCAGCATCACACACTGACTCTGGCTGAAGTTTTCTGTCAGCCTGATTAGCAGACAGAGCCACCAAGAGCTGCTCCTCTCGACAGATGAGACACAGGGCCCTATTTTCAGACCCAAAAGACCTAGCCTTCATCCTGTATCAATACAAATGACACTCTGCATTCTGCAAGGACTGGAGCCAAATGCATGTGACAACTTTGGGCAGAGCACATCTTTAGCATGTCAGTGCCTCTGTGTGGCTGGTGATGGCCTTAAAATGCTAAGTGTAATTAGAGTGTGCCTCCTTAAGTCCACCCGACAGGTTGCTTTTGGCTCTGAACACTTTCTGGGGAGAGGAATTTCAAACATTCATTCATCATTCCACAAACAGTAATTGAATGCCTGTTATTATGTGGGATCTGTTAGGCATTGCACATTTGGTATCAAATAAGATAAACTATTCCCTGGCTTCAGGGAGCTTATATTCTAACTAGGGAAGACAGATAAATAAATATACAGGTAAAAAGATGATGCAACTGGTGGCAATGTTTTGAAGAAACTGAAACAAGGTGGTATGGTACTGACTGACAGTAGGGTCTTCTTTCATTGGTGTGGCTGGGGAGTCCTCCCAAGGGAGATGATGTTTGAGCTGAGACCTGAATCATATTTTAAATGTGATATCTTAAGTCCTAGAGTTGCTAAACAAGAATTAAAATTAAATATGATTAAGGTGGATAAATAGCATGCACTAAAGTACTAACAATGGTTATCTTCTAGATATATTCATATATTTACTTAAGAAGCATTGATGGAGTAGTAATAGGAGAGGAAAAGAGAGAAGAGTGGGGTAGGAGTGGTTGGACTAAGGATCTGGCATGGACTCTACTGGGCAGAGGGAAGGAAGGGAGGGGCCCTTAGGGATGACTCCCAGATTCCTGGCCTGAGTAACTTCAGGAATGTTGGTGGCATTTTTTTTTTAATGAAGGAAGACTGTGCAGAAAACAATTTGGGAAAGAAAAAGCAGGAAGTCTTCCTTAGATCTGTTAAATGTGAGATGTTGGGAGATGTCCAAGGGAAGATGTCAACAGATAGCTGGATATACAAGTCTAGAATTCAGAATGCAAGTGTGGACCAGATGCAAAATTTGGTCCTCAGGGTAAAGACGATGTTTGAGACCCTGGATGGAGAGAGGAAAACAGTGAGATGCTGAGTGTGTGGCTTCAGGACTTAGTTGGTAGAGGTAAGAAGAGGAGGAGGGGTTGATTAAGAAGATGGAGGAAGAACTGCAGCGAGGTAGGAGGAAATCAGAGGAGCTCAGCAATAGGAGGGATGTGGGTGGCTTTTGTCCTGAGAGCTAATTTTGAATCAGAATAATAAATGCAGGCACATGCACTTTTGTCTCCAATGATACAATAACATCTATGGTAGTTTTCTTTGTATGGTGAAGGTTGAGTGCATTTCTCTCTACTAGGTGACCAGTTGTACCTATGAGCAGAGGTGGGTTGTAGCTCGATGTGATTTAGGAATTTGTGGGACCTAACACTAAGTGAACTCTCCAGCGAAATCAGTGCAGCTGAAGTCTCCCTATTGTCAAGCAGTGGTTCTCACTGGGGCACTTTTGTCCCGGGGAGGGCATATATGTCTGGGGGTATTTGGTTGTCATAACTGAGACACAGTGGGTGAGGGGAGGTTGCTATTGACATCTAGAAGAATCCAGGGATGATGCTAATTATCCTAACGTACACAGGGCAACCCCCACATCAAACATCATTCAGTCCCAAATGCCAGTGTGTTGAAGTTAAGAAGCCCCGATGCAGTGAGTGCAGAGTTCAGTTACTTGAGATTTCATTATTCCTTGCTGAAAGACCTCCTTGGGGGAAAAGAGAAACCTGCCAAACCAAAGACTCAGCTGCTCTCATCTCCTAGGAGCATCTATGCCCAGACAGAGAAGTTGATTGAAATGATTCCCTTGACTGATGTTTCACACGTAGTCATCTCTAGGAATCTATGAAATATAACTCACAGAATAATTTCTATGGCTCGATATACAGTTATTTTTCAGGGAGGAAGAGAGACAGAAAGAGGGAGGGAGAGATGGAATCTTTGTCTTGGAAGAGTATTATAGAGACAAAAGCATCAATGTGGCTTAGTTTCAATTATTTAGTTTCAATTATTCAGGATTCTCAAAGCTGTTATCCTCTCTTGCTTTCAAAAGTGGCATTCATCTTTTGTTCTCTTAGGCATTGATTGAATTTTTCTTTACTTGTATTAAAAAGGGTTTGTTGCCTGCATGAAAAGAAAGTGACCATATTAATCTTGGTCTCAAATATGAATTCAAAGGTAATGTGGCATTTCTATATTGTCCCCAATTTTTCTTTAATGGTAAATGCATGAAGGGAGGACAGTGAAGGGAAATTGGGGAAGAGAGAAAATCATGTAGAGCAGAGAATATTAGATACTCAGGGAACTTTAGAAATAATCTAAGTGTTTTCTAATTAGATGCTTTTAATTAAAAGGGGATCTGACTAGCCCAATCCTCTGATTCCCCAACTTTGGAAGAGCAGGTAATATTGCATGAAGAACTTGAGCAGTGTGTTAGTCAGCTTTTTGTTGCTGTGACCAAAGTGCCTGACAAGAACAACTCCGAGGAGGAAAAGTTCATTTCGAGCTCATGGTTTCTGAGTTTCTGTCCATGGACAGATGACTCCATTGCTCTGGGTGTGAGGTGAAGCAGAACATCATGATGGAAGGATGTGACAGAGGAAAGGTGCTTACCTCATGTTGGCCAAGATGCACAGGGCTCGGGTGCAGGCAGCCAGGGATAATGTAATCCCCAAGAGCATGTCCCCAGAGACCTGTTTCCTCCAGACACACCCTACCTGCCTATAGTTAGCACCCATTAATCCATTTAAATTATTCCATCAAATGAATTAATCCACTGGTTAGGTTATAGCTATCATAATCTAATCAATTTACCTCTGAATATTCCTGAACTGTCTCACATGTGAGCTTTTGGGGGACACCTCATATCTAAAACATAACATTCTATCCCTGGCCCCTCAAAGCTCATACCCATCTCACAATGCAAAGTACATTTGGTCTATTTTCAAGTGTTCCCATAGTCTTAACAGTATTACCATTGCCCAAAAGTCCAAGTCCAAAGTCTCTGAGACTCAAGGTAAACTCTTGGCTGTGTGCCTTTGTAAAGATCAAAAGCAATACACTAAGGCACACAGTAAACATTTCCATTCCACAAGAGAGAAATTTTCCATTCCACAAGGGACACAGGAAAAAGGAATTGGATCAAAGTAAGACCAAATTCCAGCTTGCAACCAAGTCCTACAGCTCCACATCCAGCATCTGGAACCCACGGCATCATGATGTTTCCTCCAAAGGGCTGGTGCAGCTCTGCCTCTTTGGCCCTGCTGGGTGCAACCCATGTGAACTCTCAACTTGTTTCTGCTTGACTTCTGCAGCTTTCATTGGCAGACATTCCACATTACTGGCATCTCTTAATCACAGGGATCTCCACTGCATCTATCTGCTTTCTCACATCTTTGTTCATTGCCCTCTCAGGGGCTGCCTGAAGGTGTCCTGAACTTTTTACACTTTGTCTGACCTCCCAGTCCTTCCTTTGAAATCTTGGTGGAAGTCTTCATGATCCTTTAATTTCAGCATCCTGCATTCCTGCAGAACTATCACCATGTGGATGTTATAAAGGTCTTCTGCCATCTCAGGCAGTAACCAGATCTTCTGGGACCTTTGCTGTAGTGGCCTCTGAGTGCCTGGACAGCTGAGCATGGTGAAACAACTTCCTAGGCCCCACTGTGCAAGCAGGGTGCCCCGCTGGTCTCTTCTCAAAGGAATTTTACTTTTACACCCTTGAGCTTGAAGTGACTGTGGTCTTGCCAATTCCTAAAATGCACTCAAGACATCTTTCCTGTTGTCTCTGTGTTAAATACTGAGCATCTCTTTAGTGGCTATAATCTCTTCAACAACTACAATTTTCTTAGCCCCAGTTTTACACACACTTTTCTGGTCAAATAGCAAAATTTTTATGTCTTTCTGCTCTGTTTTCTTTCCTATTACAGTAAACTTGGCTAAAAAGTTACCAGCAATATCCAGGCTGCTGACTGAAGGCTGTGCTTCCTGGAAATTTTCTCCATCAGATTAATTAGTCCATCATTTTAAAATTCAGCCTCACAGAAAGTCTCAGAACATGGGTAAAATGTAGACAATTGCTTTGTGAGAATGTAAAACAAATGGCCTCTAGGTCAATTTCCAATAATATTCTCATTCTTTCCTGAAACCTTATAAACACAGTCTTTACTAAGTTCATTTCTATTGACATTCTGATCTTCTGACCTCACACCAGAATCTTCCATTACACTCTGATTAAAACAGTTTAATGTTTTTCCCTCCTGTATCTCCAAACTTTTCTAAACTCATCCTGCAAATCATTTCTAAGTGCCCCTGAACCGCACAGTCAGGTTAGTTACAGTCATGAGTCAAGAGTCACCACTCTTGGTTCCAATGTCTGTGTTAGTCAGATTTTTTTTTTTTTGCTGTAACCAAAGGACCTGAAAAGAACAACTTAAAGGAGGAAAAGTTCATTCTGAGTTAATGGTTTCAGAGATTCAGTTCATGGACAGCCATCTCCATAGCTCTGGGCTTGAGGTGAGGCAGAACATTGTGGTGACTCACCTCATGTCAGCCAAGAAGCAGAGAGCTTGAGTGCAGGGAACCAGACATAATATGATCCCCAAGGGCGTGTCCCCAGTGACCAACTTCCTCAAGCCACACCCTACTTATCTAAAGCTACCATCCATTAATCCATTCAAATTATTAATCTATCAAATGGATTGATCCACTGGTTAGGTTATGGTTATCATAATCTAATAATTTCACCTGTGAATATTCCTGCATTGTCTCACACATGAGCTTTTGGGGAACACATCATATCTAAATCATAACAAGCTGTGATATAAAACTGACCTGAACTTGCCAGATCTGGAGGAGACCAGTGAAAAGTGTTGATTAAGGAATGAGGAGGAAGAATATGCTGTGCCATGACATAAGGAAAGCTCCAGAGGCCAGATGTGGTGCTACACACCTACAATCCCAGTGACTCAGGAGTCTGAGGCAGGAGGAGTGCAAGTTTGAGGCCAGTCTCTGTAACTTAGAAAGACCCTGTCTCAACATTGAAGTAAAAAGGACTGGGATGTATTTGGTGGTAGAGGGCTCCTGGTTCAATCCCAGGACTGCACGTCAAAAGAACAACTCCAGGGCAAATGATTAATGATCATTTCAGACAGTTGTTATTTATTGAATAAAAATAAGAAAAAAATTTAAGACAAATATATTTAGATGAGAGAGAAAAGAAAGACCAGAGCCTGCTCACTGTCTCTCCCTGCCCTATGAGGGCACAGTGAGAAGGTTGCTGTTTATAAACAGAGAGCTCTCACCAGAAACTGACAATGCTGGTACCTTAGTTTTGGACTTCTTGCCTCCAGAACTGCAAGAAAATAATTTTCTGTTTTGTAAGCCAAAAAAGTAAAATGAAATAATTGCATTAAAAAAAATTTTAAAAGACTCTGTTAACATGCAGATCTACACAAAAGTTAGGGTAAGGTTGTGCTAGGCAATTTTGCTTCCTGTACACTTAATCCTTTACTAGTGCCTGCACATAGTAGGATCTCAGTAAATAACTGTTGAGTGAGTGACTCAAGGAAGTTGGTGTAAAGACAAGCTTCACTGCTTGCGAGGGCAGGGAAGGGTCGCATGCTCATGGAGGAAGTGTTCATACTCTGCAGAATAAATGTCTTCTGCACATCCAGGTATTGTGGCTTCCTTCTAAGCAGGAGGAAAGGGGAAGGGCAATGGTTGGATCTATCTCGTTTTTATCAGGAAAACATGGTTTATCCAGAAGCCCCACTCAGTTGACTTCCAGTGGTCAAAACTGGGTCACATGCTCATTTCTAACTGCAAGGAAGTGTGGGGAAAAATCTGGTTTCTGTTACTGACAAAGAGGCTAATGGTGGAGGTTAGTTAGGCAGCTAGCAGAGCCTGCCACATATCCTAATTACAGAGTTGAAGGCAGCAGGGCCCACGTCAGGGAACTGTCTTGCCTGGTTCTTTCTAGTGCTTTTGAGTCGGTGAGGGATCCTATTCTAATTTGACTTGCTTGAAATCAGAATGCAGAGCAGCATGGAGCTTTGATAAAATAACATCTGTTTGTCACCACCTGGGAGCTGGGCTTTGGTCTCTACCAAAGGTCACATGGTGGGAGCCAGCATGTCCTCAGGAGTCTCAGAGATATTGGTTCCAAGTGAGACAAAATTCATGCAGCTGTGACGATGTCTGCTTCTGTCATGTGAGGCCAGTACTTACTGGATACATCATATTTGACTGAAGAAAAACAAACCTGAGCATCACGCTGAGCCTAAATGGAACAATTCTAGACATGGCTGGGTTTTTCTAGGGTCTAGATTGCAGCTTCCCAAGTGAGAGACGTGGTTAGCACACAGCAGGCCATCAAGAAACAGCAACTGTGGTCATTATTGCTTGATGGGGAAAATGGATCAGAAGGGAATACTGATGTATTGAAGAAAGGAATTACATGTGGGTAACTAAGGAGGATATAAAATATGCTTGGACAGGAGGTTGCCTAAAGTATAATTTTAATCTCATGTGTAAGTGGGGCAGAGAGAAGGAAAGAACTGTGATAGGACTTGATGTGATTCAGTTGCTGTGCAAGGGGTTTGAACTTCATCATGAGGGTTGGAGAGGATTTAGGATTCCTTTCCCAAATGTGACAGGAAACCAATGGAGCTGGGAGAGGAGATGTTGGCATGTTCATATTTTTGTTTTGCACAGACTACTCTGTGGTATTGAGAATGGACAGTAAGGACTGAGGGTGAAATGGAGAGATGGAAGAGGCTACACCAGCAATGCAGTGAGAGTGAGCTGGGACCACAGCTTGCGGAAGCCGTGGAGAGGGGCCTGATTGAAGATGTATTCTGCAGGCAGGACAGACTGGACTAGCTGATGTATGTGGTACTTGAGGGAAAGAGAGGAGGCAAGGGTGACCCTTGAGAAACTGGAATAGTGTTGCCATTTATCCAGAGGATTAGGGGCAAGTGGGGGAATCAATAACTTTCAATCACATTTAATTCAAGAAGCCCAACAGACACTCAAGTTGAGACTCAACTACATCATTCGAAACTTGAACCTGGAGTTTAGATTTGAGGTCAGGGCTGGAGAATCACATTGTAAAGCCCATAATTACAGTACAGAAGGTGTTTTAAGCCATGGTAGCCAGACAAAATCACCAAGGAAATAAGAGTGAATAAAGGAGAGAAGATGTGCAGGGACAAGATTCAAGGATAGCAAGTTGGAGAAGCCAATGAGAAAGGGGAAACCAGAGAGCTTGGTGTCTAGGTGTTGAAGTGGAGAACCCAAGGAAGAAGGACTTCATCAACTGCATCCACTGATCCCAGTGAGCCCCATAGTTTGGTGTGAGGAGGACTGAGTATTGGTCATTACCTTGGTGTTGTTGAGTTGCTTGACAGTGTTGACAAGAACAGTTCCCCTGGTGGGCAGATGATTACAGCCTTACTAAAAATTAGGATTCTAGTAACATCTCCAAGGTTCTGGGGAGGGGGGACATGATGAGATCTGATTGATGTGCCAAGGTGTTTACATTTCATCATGAGGGAAAATAGCATTTTAGCAGGAGGAGTGACACCTTCAGATTTGCATTACAGAGACATCACCCTAACTGTGATATGGTTGAGGAGAAGTCAACCTGAAAACTTCTTAGACGATGGTGTCCAGGGCCAAGTTAGTGGTAGTGGAGATGGAGAGGAGAACTTGATTTGAAAGGAGAAAGGGTCCAGAGAACTTGAAGATGGACTGGTGGTGAGATGTGGGAGAGAAGATGGGTTCTAATTTTCACCCTGCCATTTGGTAGTTCTGTGGCCTTGAGCAAATCCTTTAATGTCTCTGTGCCTTGGTTTTCTCTTCTGTAAAATGGGACTAATAACCATCTATATCATAACACTGTAATAGGATTAAATGAGATAATGCATGCCAACTACTTGGCACAGGGTTTGGCACATGGAGCTATTGACACCCATAAACAGAACTTTAGAACATATTACTCGTTCTTCAACGCTTACTAAGCATCCTCTTCTTGGGAACTAAAACCTCCTTCCTCAGCAATAGAACTGACTTATTCCTTCCAAAGAAGGAACAGTAACCATTTGTAAAAATCCACAGTTCAGGAGATGCTTTTGCCAGGAAGATGACATGATTCATATTTAATAGTAGGTGTCATATGAGCTATGCATTATTATTTATTATCATCAGCAAGACTCTAAATATTAAAAATGACTTTGGCTAAAAGGATTCACTCAGAAAGAGGTGGATATGATTGGCTGTTCTTGTGATTGACATGCAGTGACAGTTAGGTTTAATGGGACACACATTTTACATTCAGGTCGATTTGCATATATCATGCCTTCAATTGGCCCACACAAATTGGGCACTTAGGTACACAATTACCCAATTAGTGGGAGTCATTTCCTAATCGTGGGGGCACACCTGATAATTGAGTCCTCAAATGGCTAAGCACTCACAATTTGCTTCTTTTTAGGAAAGGTGGCACTTTTGAGTTTCACGTTAGAATTAAAAGCATCTGACAGCCAAGGATCCTTTCGTAAATGGATGGTGGTGTCATTTCAACACAGGCTGAGTATGGTGATAATAAGCAAGGAGCTGTTAGATGTAAAATTTCCACATGAGGATTGTGGTTATTTTACTATAGATTATGTTACAATGGCTTGTTCTCAGACGCACCATTGGACCTTCAAGGATTTTTTGGTGATAGATGCTAATGTCTTTGCCTGCCTTGGGAATCACCTTTGCCTGAGTGAGCTTCCCTCTGGCTGTGCTTCTTGACTCTGAGGGATGCTTTCGCCTTGAGGGCAGGGCGTTCTCTTTCTCCATCTGGCATGTCCTTGTGTACCAATTTATTATCTCTGGTATTCAAAATCACCAATGGAATTTTCTGGCTTTATCTAGCCAAATAGGAGACCCTTGGTAAAACCATTATATGATATTGGAATTGGAAATTTGAGTCTGGTCCAGATCCCAGCTTGGTTGGAAACCACTGGAGATTCTTGTGAAATTGCTTAATGAAAGCTTCCTTCCTTCTTTCCTCCCTTCTTTCTTCCTTCCCTGCTTATTTTATTCCTGTCTATTAAAAGAAATCCTTTGTAAAATTGCTGACAAGAATTGATTAGCTAGTACACAAAGGAAAATACACAAATGGTCAACAAGCATAGGAAAAAATTCTGAGTATCATTAGTTAATAGATGCAAATAAAAATCACAGCAACCCAAAAAACCACAGACCAAATGTTTTCTCTGATATGTGGATGCTAATTCACAGTAAGTGGAGAGTAGCTAGGAAAAAATAGAGGCACTTTGCATTAGGCAGAGGGGAGTGAAGGGAGGGGAGAGGGTATCGGGTAGAAAGGATAGAAGATGAATCGGACCTTATTACCCTATTGTGCATATAGGATTACATGATTGGTGTGATTCTATATCATGCACAATGAGAAGTTATACTCCATTAATCCATTTATATATGACGTGTCAAAATGCATTCTACTGTCATGTTAACTAATTAGAACAAATTAAAAAAATCACAGCAAGATATCACTGTCCCCTCTAGAATGATCAGCAACCCCAAATGTCAGTGAGAATGTGGGGGCCACTGAATTTTCTTATGTTGCTGGTGTGATTGAAATAAGGTCCATCCACTTTAAAAAATGGGTTGTCAGCTTATTAAAAAGTTAAACATACCTAGCCTATGACCTGGCAATTCCACTTTCAGGTCTTACCCAAGAAAACTGAAAATGCAAGTCCACTATAAAGTGTGTACAAGAATTTTCATAGATTCATTCAACAATGGCCCCAAAGTTGGAACAACACAGATGCCCATCAACAGCTGCAGAGATAAATGAATATCATATATCTATCCAAAGGAATATGACTTAGCAAAAAATAAATAAATCAACTGTTGATCCATACAACGTCACCAAAATACTGAGTGATTCCATTTGTATGAAATTCCGGAACAACCCAAACGAGATTCCCTGAAGAGGTGAAACTGAACTGAAATTCAGAGTGTCATTAGGATAACACTGTGCAGGCAGGACCAGGCAGTTCAACTGGAATTCTGAAGGCACTGATGAGGTCAAGGTCACATGGTGAGCCGTATGCAGGCGTTTAGAGATGGCGAAGTGGTGTCATGAGAACCGAAAGCGAAGGAGGTTTGTTGCGAATTGCCATGCTTACACTGGTTTCACTGTCTTGTCTTCCAGCTTTGTCCATTTTCCCAAAGTGCTTTGACTCGTGGATTATTTGAACCAGTGTTACCTGCTATCCTGATATTCCCTGATGATAGTCACTGACACTACCCACGAGTAATGTCTGTCTTTCTCATGAGAAGACCTTTGTAAATGAGCAGCCTTCCACTAGGTCACTCAGGGACCCAGGCTCCTTCCATCTTATGGCTCTGCCCTCTCCTGGGGCTTTAGAATCTCCCTCTACTGCTGTCCAACGAAAAGGGGTGCAGCGAAATACTGCTTCTTACCCACTTTATATTAAAGAAATACGTCACTTTTACTCACACTCAAGTCACATGCCCCCACCTAGTTGCAAGGGATGTTGACATATGGAGTCCTTGGGTGGATGGACGCTTCCCAGTAATAATTCAGAACTTTGCAAAGCAAGAGCTGCTCTGTGGTGGCCAACTAGTCGTTTATGTAGCGATTCACATCTTTCGGAGAGTGCCATCCTCTCTCCTGCGTTTTCCATCCCATGGAGCTCCCTTCACTGTGCTTTCCTGGGGCTTACATACCCGCAAGTCCTGCCAGCTGAATCAGAAATGGCTGCGGTCTCCAGCCAGACAGGCTCTCCAGGGGAGCGCCGTGGCCCATAAATCACAAGGCAGAGGCAGCTCATCATCTGAAAAACAAGGAGGAAGGGCTGCCAGAGCCCAACTCATAAAACAGACGTTTCCTTGGTGGATAAGAGCAGGAGAGAAGCGAGACTACAGAAATCGAAGCCCAGGACAGTAGCCACCCTTCGTGAAATAAAAAGCACATCATCCCCAAAGTAATTCACTTTCTCTCTCTTCCTACCTCCTGCTCCCTGGGGGAAGCGAGGGTAGTTTAGGGAAATAGGATTTCTTTTTTTCCTATTTTATTTTGTTCCATTTTCAGCTTGGAGAACAGCTGTTTATCCTGTGATTCCAAACCAGGAAAATGGGGGCATTAATTTTTTTCCCGGTGCATGGCGTGCACACAAGGTATGCAGATGAGAAGTTTCACGGAGCAAGAGGCTCTGACATCCTCACCATCCTACCCACGCAGGGTCCGTAGGCCTCATTTCAGGGGCAGCCATTCGTTCTTGTTAGGGAGCCACCGGATGGCATGAAATATTAAATGACAGCTCTCCGTGAAGAGCTCCCGTCTGATTTCCCGTAAGGGTGCCCAACAGGTCAGTGTGTCAGGCTCGCAATAACAGCCTGCGCTGCTGTCACCAGGAAGGTTTTGTGCCATGGCTATGTGGATGAGTCTGCACTTTGCAACGGAAAACAGAGCTGATTCCTCCTGCCACGGGGAGGAACTCCGGGCACGAGCATTCCCAGGCTGTGCAGTGGTAACTGAGGCTCTGCTGTTTCCTGCTGGTTCTCCCGTGACCGACGGAGATTTCTGGGGTCTCCGTACTTGGAATGTTGGTCTCTCACTCTTAATTCTGCCTGTTTTTCACCCAGCCAGTGTTTGTGTAAAGAGAAAGGGTTGTTGCTTTAAATTACGTTGATGCTTTATTAATATGTTAAACGACCATAGTCAGGCTATATTCACTTATTACAGTGCATTATGCAATGCATTAGTAATGAATGAGAGCACTTTGCTTAAAGATCTCCCTATAAATCAGTTGAACACAGGGAAAAAGGAGGCATTGTTTATTTATGAGGTCTGGGGAAGAGATTATACCGAGTAGACCTTATATCCTCCTATTCTAAAAACATTATGAAACATTGATTATATGTTTGCCATTAGGTTTATGCTCCTATTGCCTTTATGTTTCTGATATATTATTAATCTTTCTTAAGAATTAAGCCTCTGGAATCTGCTTTAGATAGAGCAATAGAAGGCTGTGGAGCCAGGCGGTGAACTGGCTTGGGCAGACATGGCGTGTTCTCGCTCACCACGTTGAAGGTACACGCTGTCCTCGTGGGAGTTGGTCAGCACCGCCCAGGGTCCAGGAGGGCCTGCTTCCTAGTACATGCACACTGACAAGCATTTGGTGAGTCACTCATTCAGCAAGCAATGATGGGACCAAGGTGCTGTCGCAGGGCATAAAATAACAGGCATCACGGACAGGCAGTTTCAGGAACCCTTCCCCATACCATAGGGGTTTCTTTTACAAGATTTCTAGAGTGAAATAGTCATAAAATCATAACAAAAAGGTTCTGCTTCATAATTTTGCTAAGATTCTGCTGAGAGATGTAATTTTAGAATTTGCTGGCAAAGTGGGTTGAAATAAGTATGTGACCTTATATAAAAATCTGGGGACCCCCATTAGCCTTTAAACCCCTAAATCTTACCATATGCCACCAGAAGAAATGATGAGCATTACCTAGGATGTGCATGAGGAAAGGGCTCGAGATGACTTGATTTGGCTTCTTGGATGGACCAGGCAGAGGAAGAGTGACCCTACTCTCTGATAGCCATGGCTCAATCATGGTCCTGGAACCTGGGTTCCTATAAGATTATTGTCCCTTCTCTTGAGCAGGAGGAAGGGGAATTGAATAAGCAGTTGTTTTGAACCTTCTCTTCTTGCTATACCTACTTTGTGCAGGGTTTTATACCAAGGCAGTGAGCACACAAAGGTAAGTAATAATCAGTCCCCATTGGAAAACTGCTGACAAGGTAGTAGTGGAGGTGAACTTATAAACAAACAATTAACAACACACTGCAACGGAATCATAACAATAACAACTCATGGAGTGCTTGCCACGGGCACTGTGTGAAGCACTTTCCAAGTTTTTACAAGTTTTGGAGGAAGCACCAAGAAGGAAGTAAGGAGCTTTGGTAGCACAGGTTCCCTGGAGGACATGACATTCATACTGTGCCTTAAAGAAGGAGTAGGAGCTCTCTAGGTAGACAGAAGGGAGAAGGAAAACAAATTCAGTAATACTGCAAGATGCAAAATCAACATAGAAATGTCAATTGCACTTTTATACCCAAACTGGCACCAGACTACCCAAAAAGGAAATTAAGAAAGCAATCCCATTCACACATCATCAAAAGAATAAAATACTTAGAAATAAATTTAACCAAGGAGGTGAAAGACCTGTACACTGAAAACTATAAAACACCGATGAAAGAAGTTAATACAAAAGCAAAAGGGAAGACATCACTTGTTTGAGAACTGAAGTAATATTGTTAACTTCCATACTACCCAAAGTGACCTACAGATTCAATGTAATCTCCATCAAAATTCCAATGTCATTTTTATAGAAATGGAAAAAAACAATCCTAAAATTTGTATGAAGGCACAAAGATGTCTAATAGCCAAAGCTATTTTGATCAAGAACAAAGCTGGAGACAACACTCCCTGATTTCAAAATTGATTACAAAGCTATAGTAATCAAGACAGTGATGGTACTGGCATAAAAACAGACCTATAGACCAGAGGCCAGAATAGAGAGCTCAGAAATAAACCCCTGCATGTATGGTCAGCTGATGTTCAGTGAAGTGCCAACAAGATGGAATGGGAAAGGACAGGCTCTTCAACAGTGTTGGGAAAACTGGATATCCACATGTAAAGTATGAAGCAGGATCCTTACCTAATGCCACACACAAAATCTGCTAAAATGGATTGAAGACCTACTCATAAGATGTGAACTCATAAAATTCCTAGAAGAAAACACAGGGGAAGAACTTTTTTATATTGGTTTTGATTTCATGAATTTGATATCAAAAGCACAGGCAACACAATGGAATATTACTCAGCTATAAAAAAGCATGAAATTATGGCATTTGCAGGTAAATGGATGGAATGGAAACTATCATGCTATGTAAAATTAAACCAGTTCCCAAAAACCAAAGACAGAATGTTCTCTCTGATATCTGCATGCTTACCCATAACAAGAGAGAATAGGGAGGAGAAGTATAGAAGTTCACTGGATTAGACAAAGGGGAATAAAGGGAAGGGAGGGGAGATAGGAGTAGGAAAGACAATAGAATGAATCAGACATAATTCTCCTGTTCTCAAATATGAATACACAACCAGTGAAACTCCACATCATGTTCAACTACAAGAATGGGATCAAAATTGTAATGGGTTGCACCCCATGTATGTATAAAATGTCAAAATACACCCTACTGTCATATATATCTAAAAACAATAATAACAAAAAAAGCCAAAAATAGATAAGTAGGACTATATTAAAACTAAGTTTCTGTACCACAAAGGAATTAATCAACAAAGTGAAAACACAACCAATGGAATAGAAGAAAATATTTGTAAACACGTGTCTGATAAATATGTAAAGAATTATATATCCAAAATATATAAAGAATTTCTACAACTCAATAGCAAAAATAAGGCAAAAAACCAATAACCAACCAACAAACAAAAAACCAAAACTCCAAATATCCTATTAAAATTAGGCAATGGAATTGAAGAGATATTTCTTTTTTTAATATACATCTTTTAAAATTTGTTCTTTAGATATACATGACAGTAGAGTGTCTAAAAATATGGAATGCATTGTGAATTTACATGTCATCCTTGTGCAGGGACCATGCTAATCTTCTGTGTGTCATTCCAATTTTAGTATATGTGCTGCTGAATTGAGCACTTGAATAGATATTTCTCCAAAGAAGATATGCAAATAGGCAACAGATAGATCAAATAGTGCACACCATCAGGGAAATACTGATCAAAATCATGGTGAGTTACCATTACACCCCTGTTAGGATTTGTTTAACAAAACCCCAAAATAGCAAATGTTGACATGGATTTGGGGAAGGGGACCCTTGTACACTGTTGGAGAAAATTGGTGCAACCACTATGCAAAAAAGTATGACAGTATCTCAAAAAGTAAAAATAGAACAACCGTATATATGATTTACCAATCCCTCCTTTGGACATATAGCCAAAGGAATTTAAATAAAGGTTTTGAAGAGATAATCTGTGCTTCCATGTTCACTGCCACATTATTCCCAGTAGCCAAGACATGGAAGCAAGCTAAATGTCCATCAATGGATGAATGGATAAAGGAAAGGTGGTATATACATACAATAGAATATTATTCAACTTCAAAAAGGAAGAAAATCCTGCTTTTTGAAACAACATGGATGAACCTGGAGGACATCATGCTAAGTGAAATAAACCAACCAGAGGGACAAAAACTACATGATCCCACTTATGTGAAGAATCTAAAATAGTTGGGGGCATAGAAGCAGAGTAGTCTGGTAGTTGTCAAGTACTGGTAGTGGGAGAGGGGTAGTGGGGAGGTATTAGGAAGAGGTACAAAGTTTTGCTTATACAAGATGATAAGTTCTAGAGATTTTCTGTACAGCATTCTGCCTATAGTTAACAATGCTGTATTGTATACTTAAGAATATGTTCAGAGGATCATTAACAATACTATATTGTATACCTAACCATCTGTTAAGAGGGTGGGTCATGTATAATTGTTCTCATGATGTGCATGCACACACACAATAATACTGTGGGAGGAATCTTTTGGAGGTGATAAATGTTTTGGCTTAGATTATGGTGATGATTTCATGGGTATATACTTATCTCCAAGCTCATTAAGATACACTTGTTCAAAAGATACAGATTTTTGCATGACAATAACATTTGAATAAAGTAGTTTAAAAAAGTAGATGTGAAGAGCATTTCAGACAAGCAAAATAGTGTGTTTGGAAAGACACAGGCCTGCAACAGCCTTTCATATTGAACGGAACAGTAAGAATCTTGGTAACTCTAGATTATACCCTAGGAGGGTAAAGCTGGTGTGAAATAAATTTGAAAACTGGGGTGGAGTGAAATTATAATGTACGTTTTATGCAAGGAAAAGAAACCCAGGTTTTATTCTATAGATAATAGTTATTCTGTCTACAGTTGGTAAGATGGTTTAGAGGAAATGAGAGTCTGACAGGAGTCTGTGAGGGTCTGAACTATGTAGATGGGCTAATTTAGGGTGGAGAAGTTTGAAGTATAGGTGAAAAGTAGAATTGGAGGTGGGGTGACTAATTGGATGTAGAGAGTGAGGGAGGAGAATGAGTCAAAGGTGATGTTCATGTTCTATTTATTAGGTGCAGCTCTAGTGACAAGGCCAGGGTCATAATTAGACCCCACTCCTAGTACCAGTTTCTACTAAAAATTCTTCAGTTGGAATCAAGACCAATGTTTGCATGCCTGCTTCTCACCCTGTGCCACTATGAAGCCATCTGTTCAGGGTCTCTGGGAGTTGTTCATAGGACAGTCTTTATTCACACTCCCCATTCTCCCATGCCACCATGTTTGATCTAATGTTTTTTCTTTAGAGAAGTTTGGAATCTTACTCATTTACACTAGGGTGAAATTACTGACAACCCCTTGGTAGTGTACATCTCAAAGGAAACTGCATGTTCACTGGGACCAAAATCTGAAGTTCAAAGGCTCAGTTTGAATTCTGATTCAGCTGCTTACCAGCTATGTAATCTGGACAAACCAGAGAGTCTGAGCTTTTTCGTATATGTGATAAAGATAAATATACTCTTGGCTGAGCTGTTTTGAGAAATAGAAGAATATCTGTCATGTAGTGAAAGTTCAGTTAGCATTAATTTTCATTCTTAACGGAAACAAATGCATTCTTAGTGGTGGGATTTGGGGTATCAGGGAGGGGAATGGGTAAAAAGTGTTGTGGTTACAAGAGCTGGCCAGATGCCCTGAAGTCTTGCACTCTGTGGTGGTCACTACTCTGCTTATGTGATGGCCTCTTTGTTCTGTGCTTCATTTCTCTGTCCTTGCACCTTGTGCAAAGAACAAGTGCAGATAGCCACCTCATATGCCATGGGCAATTCCACATGCATTTTTACCCGATCTTTCAGGCAGCAGCATTCATGCAGGACAGTCTTAGTCCAATGCATGGTGGAGAGATTAGGCTGAAGCCAAAGCGGTCATATGCTAAGGGCTGACCACCCTAGCTCAGGTGGCCAGAAGTGCTTGGGAAAAAAAGGAAACCCCAGTATTGTGTTAACCTGAGGTGCTCGGAATGATTATCATTGTGAGGAACTTGCAAGGTGTGTAATGAAATGAATGCCATAGATGTTGTCGAATTCCCCAGGCAGAGCAGAGAGTGCACAGGGACTTTCATTTATTTCCATGTAAAGGGAGATGATATAAGTTCACTTTGTGAATTTTTTCCTGACCTCATATAGGGGAGTGCTCAGAATACAAATCAGGAAATCTGAACAATTCCTATTCTTTATGTAATTCCAGGGGAAGATTCTTCAGTGAGAATTGAATGATGCATTATGGAGATGTTAGAAGCCTTGTCTTCCTTTGGAAGTCCAGTATACTCTGACAAGCTGAGCATGTGAGGGTGGTTTGATAATGAGATGGCTCCCTTAGCTTTATTCTCCAACAGTAACTTTCATTATCCTACCAACTTATCCCAGGAACCAGAGTTATCTTTCATTTTTGATGGTGAAGGGAAAGTCATGGTTTAGTCTCTAATAGACTTTCCATCTTTCTATTTCTAAGTAATAGAAATTCCCATTGGCTCCTGCAGTAACCTGAGCAATTTAAGATGGGGAGAAGTAATTTATTTCAATCTTTCCTAACATAATTGGGCTCTGAAGTCAGGGAAACTGGGTTCATAGCTCTCTCACATACTGGCCAGTAACCTTTGTCAAATTTATTTGAGCCTCCGTTTTCCTGCCTATAAAATGTGTCTGATATCTACTCATGTTGTTGAGATCACATGAGGTAATATAGATTGCTTTTTATAGTACCTAGCACATAGGGCGTGCTTGATAGATGCTAAATATTATTAATTTGACTCTGACACCAGGCTCTTTAAAAAGGAAAATAGACATCCATGTTGGGAGTAGTACTAATAAGACTCAATGTAATGAAGGATGATTGCAGCACCCGTTCTCTCCCCGTACCCCAATCTTCACCCCTGGTCCCAGGTCAGGACATCATAATGATTGGCATGTCCTTTGAGATGGATGAGGCCAGTTTTGGACCATGGCTTTGAACACCACTGGGCTCCCATCTGTAGGGATCTGGCCCTAGAACCATCAAGTTGGATATCACCGGTTATTTGAAAAACTAAGATGAGCACCCTGTGGGCCAACCTAAGACCATGGCTCAACCAGAAACACCCCTCCCAGGCTCCTCTCACCAGGACCTCCCCTTTTCATGAGTCCGTGGCTCCAGGTTCATTACTGCAGCACGGGGGCTGTCTGCACTAGTGTGATCACTCCTAAGCTCACTCCTTATGAGCTGGACGTCCAGTTTTTATTGATTCGGCTGCTTTTTCTTGCCAAGAGACAAAGGCCATTAGCATCTGGGGCTGAAGTGCTCTGACGAGTTGGCAGTGCCCAGGAGAGCCTCATTCCATTTCCTTTGCTCTTAATGTAGGGCTTATAATCGGTCATATAACCTGACTTTTATTCTTCTGTCTCCATCTTCCATGGTACAATAATTGCAAACAAAACTCCCTCTTTAGGGGTTGTTCACACAAAGCTAGAGGACAGTTTAGATAAAGCCCAGACTAGTTCTTCTTTTAAAACCTGCTTCCCTTTCCCTCCAACTGCCGAATCCAGTAGCTGAATTGGAGGGTGTGTGTGTGTTGGCGGAGGGGGGCGGGGCTTTGAATAAAGCTGCACTGTTAATTTTCAATTTGATGCTAACTCTTTATTAAACTATCATAACTATTCAAATAGCATTTGAAATAATAGAACTTCAATCTAGCAAATATTTATTGAGAACTGCTATGCACGTGGCTCAATGGAAGACAGAATTGAGAATGGAAAGATGGGTTAGACAGGGCGCCTTTCCTCAAGTATAGTAAAAGCTGCAGAGGGAGAGTGTCATGAAGAAAGAGCCCAAGGCTGGGGCCTATTTCTATTTATTATTTTTAAAATTTAAATTAAATGTATTTTTAACTGATACATAAAACAGAAAAATTATACACATTATAGGGGTATCCTGTGATGTGTTGCAATGTAAAATGTTTAAATCATGTGCAGCATGTAGCTTCTCAAACATTTATTTATGATAAAAAAGCATTCAAGAGCTGGACTAGGGCTCAGTGGTAGAGTACTTGCCCAGCATATGTGAGGCACTGGGATCGATACTCGGCACCACATATAAATAAATCAATAAATAGATAAAGTTCCAAATTTTTTTTAAAAAAAGCATTCAAAATCCTTTCTTCTAGCTTTTTGAAATGCACAGTACATTTTTGTTATCCACAGACTCTATGTGCAACAGCCCACCAGAACTTCCTGCTCCCAGGTAACTGTAATTTAATCTACTCATCTTCTCTCCCTGTTCCCCCTGCTCTTCCCAGTCTCTAATAACCATCACTCTACGCTTATCATCTATGAGATAATATTTTTATATTCCACAAACAAGTGTGATCATTCAATATTTGTCCTTCTGTGCCTGGCTTACTTCCCATAACATAATGGTCTCCATCCCTGTTGCTGCAAATGACAGCAACGTGGTTGCTGTCTTTTTAATGGCTGAAGAGTATTCCATTGTGTATATGTATCACATTTTCTTTCTCCATCCATCCATTGATGGGTGCTTAGATTGTTTCCATTTCTTGACTATTGTGAATATTGCTGAAATTAACATGTGTGCGCAGATCTCTCTGGCAGAGTGATTTCATTTCCTTTGGATATCTGCCCATTATTGGGATTGCTGGATCACTGATAGTTCTAATTTTAATTTTTTGAGGAAGCTCCATAGTGTTTTCCATGATTGCTGTACTAATTTACATTCCCACCTACTGTGTGCAAAGGCTCCCCTTTTTCCACATCCTTGCCAGCACTTGTTATCTTTGGTCTATTTATAATAGCCTGATGTTTAGTGTTATTAAGTGTTTTTTTTTTTTTTTTCACAGACTCTTAGTCATTTGTACGTCTTCTTTTGTGAAATTTCTATTAAGGTCTATTGCTGCTTTTAAAATCTAATTTATTTGATTTTTTTCAAGTGAGTTGTTTGTATTCTTTATATTTTTTTATATTAACCCATTGTGAGATGAAAAATTTGTAAATATTTTCTTGCATTCTGTAGCTTGTCTCCTTACTCTATATATAGTTTCCTTTACATATACAGAAGTTTTTTAGTTTGATGTAATCCTGTTTAAGACTAGAGTTTAAAGCAATGAATCTCTTTCTCTCTCTCTCTCTCTCTCTCTTTTTTTTTTTTTTTTTTAAATTGGTCCTGGAGATTGAATCCAGAGGTGCTTTACCACTGAGTCACATCCTTAGTCCTTTTTATTTTTTATTTTGAGACAGGATCTCACTAAGTTGCTGAGACTGGCCTTGCGCTTGTGATCCTCCCGCCTCAGCCTCCTGAGCTGTCTGCATTACAGGTGTGTGCCACCATACCTGACAAAGCAATGAAGTCTTAATTAAGCACAGTAAGGCACGCTTTGACTCCAGGATGCAGTGGAATTCTAAGGAAATTTGTAAACTTCCTTCAAGTTCTAATTGGAGGCATGTGGTTTTGTATAGAGCTATGTAGACTTTCCTGCTAGTAATTTCTTGGAGTATAATGTACATAGAATAAAATGCACAAATCTTACAGATATAATTTGGTTAATTTTTACATCTCCCCATACCTGTACAAGACCATATAGATATAATGTGTATCTTTGGATCAAATTTATTCCTTCCCCTCAGAAAGGTCTGTGGGGCCCTAATCCTGATTCCCTCCCCAGAGCTAACTCCTATTCTGACTTCCATCACTCTAGATGGGTTTTGGCTATTCTTGAACTTGACATAAATAGAATGAAACAGTACATACTCTTTTTTTTTTTTTTAATAACTTTTTATTTTACTGTGGTGCTGAGGATCGAACCCAGGGCCTCCCACACGGGAGGCAAGTGCTCCACCACTGAGCCCCAGCCCCAGCCCCGGTACAAACTCATTTCTTCACTAAGTGTAATGCTTTTCAGGTTTGTCCTCTTTGTCACTTGTAGCAGTTGAACCTCTGCTGCAGAGTAGTATTCCTGTGCACTTCATTTATATCTGCCAGTTTTTTGATGGACATTCAGGTTGTTGGCGGTTTTTGTCGTTCTGAGCGAAGCTGCTGGGAACATGTGTGTACAAGTCTTTGTGTGGATGCACGCACTCGTTTCTCTCCACTAGACCTAAGACCTATCAATTTCATACGTTGCACGGCATCTGTAAATGATTTTCCAAAGTGACTGCTCTGTTTTCTGACAACACTACAGTATGTAAGAATCTCTGCTGCTCTTCCTTAGACTTCCTGAGGTTCTCCAAAGAAAGACCTTGACTTAGACTCAGGATCTACCACTTAATAACTTGTAATCTGAGATAACTTATTTCCATGAGTCTCAGTTTTCTCATCTATGAAATGAGATAATAGCTACCTTTGACCATGTTGGTGAAAATTGGTGATCGTGTATGTAAAATTGCTCTAGAAAATATTCCAATAATGGGAGCTCTAGAAAATATTCCAATAATGGGAGCTGCCATGATCATCATCGACATAGTCTCATCTTACCCACCCACAGATAATTCAAGGCAATGTGGTCCAACATGGAACGGGCAAGGTGCAGTGTCGTGGTGCTTGACATTCACTTCAAGTGTTGTGAAATCCTGAATCACGTAGTGAGAATTCATTTAGTTCCAACATTCTTTAATCCCGATGATGTCAAAAAAAGAGTCTCAGGTTGGTGTTGGTCTGTATTTATCACCTAACGCTCACAAATCTCTTTTTAATATAAAGCGTATAGGATTATAGGCTCTTCACCTTTAGCAGGCAACAGTATCTAGATATAAGTTAGTATTTTATCTTCATTATTTTAAAATGTTTACTGTTAGTAGAATTGGCAGCAAGTGATCCTGATAGCATTTATGGCAGTGATTTCACATTTAAGTAAATTATTGGGACATCCAAAAGGCAAAAATTATTAAGAAAACAAGTGTTCAAGGAGAACCAGAATTGGCAGTGAGGAACGTGGTTGCTAGGTGGCCGACGTCTGGAGCCCTCTGCCTCTCGGCGGAGACTCAGCAGCACACGTGAAGGCCACCTGACAAAGGACGGAACTAAGACCCGAGTAGTGGGGCACTCAGAAGGCCTGACGCCGACACCCCGTCCGCTAACGAAGCAAGCTGTGACCCGGGTCAGCACCGGAGCCGCTCCTGGACTTTGGCCTCTTGACTCCGTTCTTCCCCGGAGGTAATCGGTCCTGGAGCAGTTGGTGTCTTTCCTGTCCCTAATTACCCCACAAAGCTGTGCTCCTCCATGAATAAAGCACTGCAGGTGGACGCAAAGGGGAAAGGGGCCACTGCCAGGGCGTCCTGCAGGGGCTGAGATCCACTCAGTCCTGCCCTCCCTTAGGCCTCACCATCCCGTGTTCACCCAGGGGATCGTTCACCGACCTGACCAACGCGAGGTCACCATCTAAAGGTGCCAGCACTGCTTTAGGTCCTGAGGACACCGAGGGGCATGAAACAGAAGCTCCTTGCCTTGGAAATGCTTCCCATCTCATTCCTGGGAAGCATGTCACCAGGGAAGATTTGTAGAGCCTTCTGCTGGGGAGTAGTTGTGTGGAAGCGGCATTGTTTACCAGTCTGCCATCATTAGGCCTGGCCATTTCTTTCCTGTCCAGGGTGATGTGACTATAATGCACAAAGATTGCATGTTTCTCTTATGACGCCTACGCCCAATTCCACTTCCACCTTGACCACTTAGATGGCTCCTGTCAGGCTTTTTTAACCACCTTGAGCCTTCATGCCATCACCTGTCAAATGGGAACAAGACAATAAACTACCTCAAAGGGATTCAGTAAGGAGTAAGTGGGTTGCTCTATACTGTTAAGTACCTGTCAAATGGGAACAAGACAATAAACTACCTCAAAGGGATTCAGTAAGGAGTAAGTGGGTTGCAAGAATACTGTTAAGTACCGAATAAGCACTAAATGAGCATGAAAATGCTGCCTATCATGGTTTTCCCTTGCATTTTTATTATTTTCTTCTTACTGTGTATACCTAATGACTTGGGTCTGATTCACATTGATATTGTTACCCTTGTCTCTTTCTCAGTGATTTAAATGAAGGAGTTGCTCAATAAAAGTGAACAATGAGTATTGGATGAATAAGTTATAAAGTGAATGGAATAATGAGCAAAATCACAGGTGTCCGATTAGGAGCCAGGGTTTAATTGACCTGCACACAAGGGGTAACTTCAGGCTCATTGTGGCCAGAGGTGATGTCCCAGTTAGTCTCCAGGTACTGGGAGTAGTCAGAACAATAGCCGGGTCTACTTCCTACTGTCCTTCCAGTGCATACAGACAGACATTGGGTGTGCAGGGCTGTGCAATCTCCTGGGGTCTGAGTCACACAAAGGACACCCTGGGTTACAGTGTCAGGAGGTGGAACTTTGGTAGAGCAGCTAAGGCAGTCAAGCAAGACCACAGCAGGGATGGCTTTGACCTTCTGGAAAGTGCAAAGAGATGGCTTGAATAAATTTCCATGCTAGCTATCTTATCCACCAAGGAATCATAAGACAGTGCTAATTATTTTAGAGTCACGCAGAATTAGGTTCAAACTATGATTTTGTAAATTATTAACCATGCAACACTGGGAAGGTAACCTCTCCTTGGCCTTAGATTCCTTGTTTGTAAAATGGGGATTCTAATGCCCACTTGCAGGAGTTGTGGGGATTGAATGAGGTACCCAGGCACAGGCCTAGTGAATGCTCACTATTGTTTGGAGATCTGGAACAGAAGTTCAAGGTAGTATTGCATCCTGTTTTCCTTCTCTCATCTGAGAATCAAGCCTGACACCCTCTCTGAGACTGATGACTGACACCATGAGAGTTTCCCCTACACCCTATCCTGCTCAAGTTTTCCTCCAAAACTTACCAGCAAAACTTGCATCTTGTTTCCTCAGGCCTGTGCTGTCCACTAGGGAGAGTGAGGGATTAAGCCTTGTGAGTGACAGCACATCTGGGTCCATAAGCTGATCCAGGTGTCTCTTTGGGCTCTGCTGGGTTCTTGGTACCTGCCCTGGTCACAACCCCCATGCAGTGTGCATGGAGATCAGTTAGATTAGACGGCGAGCACCTTGAAGAGAGGGACCATACCTTGTTCACTCTAATTCTGGGGCACTCAGCACAATATAGGTCAATAAGCACCAGTCAGACAAAACCTTGGAGCTTCATTAATTTTCTTAATAGAATGTAAGGTGCCCAAAGAAGAAGCATATCTGCTCGTTCAGTGTTGAATCCCTTCTGCTTGGCAGGTTGAATGAATGAATGAATGAATGAATGAATGAATGAATGAATGAGCTGAGGAGGAAGAGAGGATCTTGCTTTTCAGTGTAATGGAATGGTACACCAGCTGGCAACTGGACCCACACAGAGGAGGCGCCACTCCCTGCCCAGAGCTGTCGGTGACTTGTCTGATGTGCCCTCTTTGTGGGCACACACTCGGCAACAGGCCCTCCTCCAGTGCTCCTGCCTTGATGGATCATCTTCTTTGTGATAAACAGGAAGGGAAATCATTATGGCACAAGTGCCTTGTCATTGCACATGCCTGTGCCTTTGATGGATGTTCTCCATTTATGGAGTCGTTGGCGGAAACCTAGAGGAGATGATTGCTATCCAGCCTTAACCTGGGGCAAGTTCATCATTAAACAACTCCTGTGATTTTTCACTGCTGTGCATTCATCTTTTTCTCACAGGGCTGAGAAAGAACAGAGTTTTTGTGACTTCAAGACGGAGAGAGCTGCCGCTAATTGCTCTTTTTATCATCTGTAGGAGGTAGATAAGCGGGATGGCCATCTGATGGACAGGCGTGTGGAACTGCAGGAACCTTTAAATGCTTTGGGTGGGAGAGTGTGGCATGAGGTAGCAGAGTCGATACATATTCAATAAACCAGTAACGTGCATCCTGAGCGCCCACCTGGGGAATCACATGCATTTTATGCGCCGGGAGACATGTGTAGGATACAAAGTTCTGAAGGGTGTTGTTTGGAATAACTTGGACTCTGAACAGATGACGATTTTTCTTTGTTACAACATGGAATATCTGCACATTAGAAATGCAATTTAATGAAACAGAACCACAGATGATGCTTCTATACATAAGGCTGAGTAGAGAAATAATATATAAAAAGATCATTCAGTACAATCCTGTTCATATGAAATTCAAAAACAGGATGGAATATACCATTTGGGTATGCACATAAAGGAAGAAAAGTTACAAAGATAAGAAAATAAAATGAAGACCATGCAAGTTAAAATAGTGATCATGTCTGGGGGAGAGAGGGATCTCGTGGTCAGGGAATATTAGCTGTATTCTATTTCTATCCCTAAGTGATGATTACAAGGATGTTCATTTTATAAACTACTAGCTAAACTGTGCCATTATGCAGTTTTCTGCATATCCATTTTTTTTCAATAAAATGTGTTTTTAAAATTCAGCATCCTAAAGACAGACCATAAATATTAAACTGCAGTGTATCTGAGCATTAGGACCAGTGTTTGCCAAACTTGGAAGATCCTAAAAACAACCTCTGGTTTTTGTTTAATATGCCTATTTTCAAGTCCCTGGTGATTTGGACTTCATGGGTTAGAGACTAATATGATTCTTTGGATAGAAAAGTTTTTGGGAAAATGGTTTAGAGCATTTTTTTTCTTGCATTGGAATAACCTGGGAAGCTTTAAAAATGACTCATGCCTAGATCCTGCCCTTGGAGCATCTGATTTAGTTTGTCTGGGGTACAGCCTGGGCATTTGGATCTTTAAAATCCGCCCCCCCCCAAACCCAGTTGACTCTAATACTCAGTTCAGTTGGGAACCACGGTTTAGGTTAGTGCTTCCTAAATTGTAATGTGCATTTGAATTACCTGAGGATCCTGTTAACAGGCAGGTCTGATTCTGTGGGGCTGGGACAGGACCTAAGATTCTACATTTCTCACAGTTTCCCAAGGGATTCGGATGCTATTGCTGTGAAGCAAAGTTTGAATAGGGGAGGTTGAGTGCCTTGGGAATCAGACTGGAGTTTGAGTCCCAACTCTGACACTTTGTCACTATTCCCAGGGGCAGTAACTAAGCCTCTCTGAGCCTCAGTGTGTATATCTATACATTGGCAGTAATGATAATAGTCCCAACCCTCTGGGTGAGTGTGAGGATCCAGGCAGTCAAGTCAGGTAACACTAGAGCATCAAGCAGGGGCATCTCAGGAAAGGCCTCCTCCCACTGTGGTCCATGCTGTGCTGAAGAGCTTATGCCCTGGAGCTGCCAGGGGAGGGCACGTTGCTCCATTAGTGTACACACACACACACACACACACACACACACACACATGGGTGCATACACTTGGACACCTGCACATAAAGGTGGTCCTTGACTTATGATGGGTTACTTCTCAATAGGCTCATGATAGGTTGAAAATATCACAGGCCAACAATGCACTTAACAGACCTGATCTGCCACACATTACAGCTTAGTCCAACATGCCTTAAACATGTTCAAAACACTTAGCTTGGTCTATCATCAGGCATCACAAGAGCGTATATATAGCATTGTTTATCACTAACCCAGGAAAAGATTGAAATCCAAAATTCAAAGTAGTTTCTACTGAATGCATGTCACTTTTGAGTCATCATAAAGTTGAAAAAGTTGCATCAAACCATCATAAGACAGGGACCATCTGCTTGTGTGTATATGCTCGCGCGCGCGCGCGCGCGCGCGTGTGTGTGTGTGTGTGTGTGAATAGTAAGTGCTCAACGAGACTGGTAATCAAATGAATATATTACAGCCAGAAGACAAACAGGCAAACTTAGACGTATACATACCTGCATGCACACATACATACAAATACACACATGTATATATACATATATATATATATATATGTCCACATACGTGCCTGCTTGTTGTCTCTCCCCAGTCATAAACAAATGCACAGATAGGTAACATATAGAACAGTACATGTACCTAACGTGCATATATAATGATATGTGGGTGCTTACGTGTGTGCTCACCTGTACGTGTTTTTGCTCATCTGCCGTCTGCCTGCCCAGCTATAATTCATCTGTTTATTCAACTCATCTTGCTGTGCACCTGCTGTATTCCAGGCACTTCTCTAGTCCCTGGGGACACATCCAAGAACAAAAGAGATGAAACATCCCTGTCTCCATGGAGCTTACATTCTAGTGCGAGGGACAGGGAGAGAGAATAAGTGAAATGGCATTGTCCTAAAGTCACACGGGATGTAAGAAGGCGATGTGGGCTAAGCAGGAAGCAGCAGAGTGAAGGAAGGACGTTGCAGGGTGGGTGTTCTGCCTCAGGTAGGGCTGCCAGGGGAGGCCTCACTGAGCACAGGGCATTGGAAGAGCTGGAAGAGGAAAGGATGGTGGGCTGATATCTAGGGAAGGAGCTCTCCAGGCACAGGGGTTTGGGGAAAGGCCTGGAGGCAGCAGGAGAAGGCTCGATGTGTTCAGGGAGGAAGGAGGAGGCCAGAGCAGCCGAGGGAGAGTGACAGGGAAGGGCAGGAGGTGACGTCAGAGTGGCTCTTCCTCTAAGGAGAGAGGGAGCCAGTGGAGAGGGGGCGGAGTGCAACAGGATCCACCTTATGTTTTTAACGGAGTGGGTCTTGTGTGTTGAGAAGACTCCAGAGGGACAGGATAGACTAGCCGGGAGGTCATAGCATCCATTCCACTAGCCCAGGAGAGGAGCAGAGGGGCAAACCAGAGCCGCTGTGTGCCCTTGAGCAGGTCGGGCTTGGCGCATGGAGGGGATGCTCACATGAACGGGATGGGAATTGCACTCTGAGGACCTGGCCACACACAGCTGTACACAGTGGCCCTGTAAGAAGTGGCAGAGACGTCACTTTGCTCCGTCCTCTATTCCCAGTGTGCAGGTAGCGTGCAGCATGGAGTGGTACTCAATGGAAATGTGGTGTGTGGCTGGCCTGCCGGCGCCGGCCTCCTGTGTGCTTGGAAACGCAGATGAACCAAGTGACTCAGTGAAGGCTGAAGAGTGTTTTGGCAGATTTGCAAATGTCTCCATTTTTCTTTGATGGCCAGCTTGAGTGCCCCGGTATGAAAACCCCTTTGCACTTCAAAACACTATCATTTTATGTCATTGGGTGTCAACCAGCTTTTAACAGCATTCTTCGCAGAGAAGAAGGAGGAAATAAACTTTATTATACTTTGTCACCCCTCCTCCCCAGTATCACAGCTGAGTCACCTCTCACTCACTGATCTGTTCTGGCTGCAATTAAAGTTAAATCGCCTTTGGGACCAGAACAGTCTCATCTTTATTTACAGGACCTGCAAATCAAGCAGCTCCTCCTAATTTTAACAGTTCCTTCAGTGGCAAAAAAAAAAAAAAAAAAAAAAAGAAATCTCTTTTTCAAAGGAACAGGTGGGGAAGTGATAAAGAATGTTCACAGAACCTTTTTCCTCTGGGGATAGAATGGAGACTGACCAATTTGTGCCAATTTGTGCCGTGACGATAGACTCCCCACATACTCTGGGTTCAAACTCAGCAGCTGCCTCTTGTTAGCTGCATGACCTTGAACAGGTCATGGAAACTTGCTGAGCCTCAGTTACCAATAAAATGAAGAGGTACCACTGTCTGGTTGACCATTCAAGAGGACTGTGAGAAACAAGGAATCACATGTGAGAAAGTTCTTGCATTTTTGGTAGCAGTGAGAGGGACTGCAGTACGTGAAATCAGTGATTGATGTATTATTTTAGTTTTCAAGGACATTGCATATTTTGTCCGAAATCCTCATTGTGCATTATTAGGCTAGCAATACCTTTACTTTCATGCCTTATAGGCTCCTTCTCCATTTCCATCGAAGCCATTTAGGAAACACTTCCCATGTGCTGGGCACTGCGTCTTCTAGTTGCAAACCTTGAAGGAGCTTGTAAGCTTGTGGGAGAGGCCAGGAAGAAAAAGATCACATGTGTAGCTGTGTGATGGTCACTCTGCTACGTTCTAGGAAGGGGAAGTGTTGGGAGCGGTGGGGACCAAAAGGTCAGGGTGACCTCCCTTGAAGAGGTGGTGTTGAACGAGGATGGCTGGAGTTAGCCTGATGGTGGATGGAATAGTCTTCCAGATGGGCGGAATGGCATGGGACTGGGGGAAGAACAGAGGGCTGATGTGGTGGGAAAGCAGCAAGTGTGAAGACAAGTGAACGACACGGAAAGCTAGACAAGCGTAGCTAGCAGCGGGCAAGCTCTGGGGTTCGGCCAGGAGCGAAGGGGGATTGGAAAATAAAGATTGACAGACACAGATCTTGAAGATTAGGCTGGGGTCAGGTGGAGCCTGCTGTCTGATGGAGATGCAGGTCTAAAGAGTTCTCTATGCATATATGTCTCATTATCAGGTTAAAGACTATGCAAGCTTTATTCTTTGTATTCAGGAAAGTTGCAGAAACTAGGACATCTATGTAGCTTTCCTGCAGTAGCAATCCATAGTTGCAAAGTGCAACGTTAGGAGCTTAGTGTGACTCTCAAGGTCCATTGTTAAAAGTTGCTATGAGGCAGGCAGGAACCCGAGAAGTGGAGCTGGTGAAACATTGTGGTTGTCTAGCATAAGCATTCCTTTCTTCCCGGGAGCTGTGTGCCTGAAATCAAGGTCAGAGCTGATAGGACTCTTGCACAGAGCCTTCTCACGCAGGGTATTGCCACAGTAGCTAAGCATCCTGTGCCTTTGCACAGAAACATTCCCAGGAACCAGGCAGGCCACAGCCATGAGGTCATCAGAGACTCCCCGATCTCAATAACTGCTCTCCCATCCTCCATCACCGCTCCCAACAGACGAGAGAGAGAGATCAGGTAGGCAGATAACCTGTCAGAATGGTGGTGAATTAACGTAGCTTTTGACAAGAGGGGCAGTCCAGAGTCCCACAGCAATAACACAGGATCATGCTTCACCCAAAGGAAGCAAGCAGATGGGACACTATTGAACAAGGTGGATTCTGCTTTACTGGGATCATCAGAGACGACTTCTCTAGAAGGTGCAGGCTAGTATGGATCTTAAATCAGTTCTCTAACTTAGAACTTGATGTATGCCCAAAGGTCACCCTCTGAGAGGTTAGAGAGAGAAGTTGTTCCTTGCTCTTCTGACTCTAGAAGGAGAGTTGGGGGGAACAAAGACAGCTTCCTGTCAGTACTGTGCTGGGCTCCTCTCCTGGGTGAACAGAACCTGGCACAGAATCCCAGAGCCACAGTGCACCCCTTCAGCAATATTCTTTGGATGACAGTTCTCTTTGGAAATCCCTATCAATCAATCACCCGATGACATTATTCCAATAAATAGAAAACCCCTTAGCTAGACCCCTTTAGACAGAAGGCTCTGCCTCCAGGCGACTGGTGGCCTCCCAGGAGTTATCTGGAAAAGCTCATTACCAAGCCCAGACAATCACATTTACATTGCTAATTGAAGAAGAAAGCCACAGCAAGCACTAGAGTGAGAATTATTGAACAATATCAAGGAAAAACTTCAGAGTTCCCCTGGGAGTGTCAGTGTCAGCAGCCATAAAGGGCCGCTGTGCCTGACGCTAATAAAACAGAAGCTGCAAATGGACACAGAAGAGCATCAAGACTCCAGAGGTTCCTGACGATGACTTCTGATGTGGAACTCTGAGACATTTCAATGCAAGGGGACTTGGTTGAAGTGGGACAGGGTGGCAGATAGGACTCATTTCTTGGATGGGTTCTCATAGAACCAACAAAGACATCTGACTTTGGTTCCACTGCTGTTCAAAGGACTGATTTAGCTCAGGAAAATGCACTGGTGTCTCCTCAGCAGGTCCTACACTCTCATCGTGACCCCAGTTTGACATATAATCCCATGGGGAGTTCAGATTATTCACTTGTGTGTCATGAAAGATTATGGATCAGGGACAAAAGCAGGCTCTTCCCCTCCACCAAGGACAGCAAAACAAAAGGGAAACCACCACCCTCTCCCAAAATGACCTGAAAAACAAACTCTGCCTCTCATGCTGATTACAGATTGTGGATGAGTTTGACCAGTTTACAGATGAAGGACCAAATGTAAAGTCTTCAATGTGAGGGTGTTGGGAAAATCTTACTAGGTTCTCACTGAGGGAGTATATTAGTTTATTTTTCTTTGCTATAACAAAATACCCGAAGCTGGGTAATTTGCAAGAAAAAAAGGTTTATTTAGTTCAAAGTTCTGGAGGTCCAGGAGCATGAAATCATCTTCTGCTTGGCTCTGGTAAGGCAGTTCTGGTTACATCACAACATAGCAAACAGCATTGAGGTGGGAAGGCTTGTGAGAGAGAATGATCACATACTCAGATAGGAAACCAGAGAACTGAAGGACCTGTCTTGCTCCTTTATAATGATCTTCTCGCATGGGAACTCAGGTCCCATGCAAACCTCATTAATCCCTTCCTAGAGCAGGGATTAAAGGTCTCTTAAAGGTCCCACCACCTCCCAACATCACCACATCGAGGACCAAGATTCCAACATGTACATCTTTGGGGGACATGCTCACCCCACCTCTAAACCATAGCAGGAAGTATGGGAGAACAGGACCAAGCTTGAGTTTAGAATCAGGTGTTTGTTTTTTGAGCCATCAGGTGTTTCTATTTTGATGATGTTTTCCTTAACTCTTTAAATTAAATTGGACCATACAGAGAACTAAGGATTAATTAGAGTTAACCCAGATGGGCACAGTTGGAGAGAAGGGAGTTCATGGCCAGACCTGTGGCTTCCAGCTTCACTATAACTTGAAGTGTCCCTTTTCCCTTCTTTAACTTTTAATTGTGGAAAATTTCAAACATAAAAATTTCAAGGAAGCGTAATGAACCTCACATTGTCACCATCCAACTCCAGCAATACTGAACCACAACCAGTCTTGTTTCACCAACATGCCTACTCACATTCACCCTCCTTGAGAATAAGTTGAAACTGATCTAAGATGTAATGCCGTTTTCATCAGTAGGATATTTCTGTAAGACTTTCCAAAAGATGCATGCAAGATTTGATCGGTGTACCCTTTATGCATGCATGCAGATATCTCACTGAACCCATTCATAGGCACAATTAGTATGTCAATAAAATTCTTTTAAAAATAAAACAAAAGGAATCACTTTAGAAAGTCTAACCACAAGACCATTATCACACCTCCAAATCAGCAGTAATTTCCTAATCTTATCAAATATTCCAGGAAGTGTTTCCTGTCCTGTCAGGTACTTTTTATATTATTTAATTGAGTGAGAACTGATTCACTGATTCATTTGTCCTCATATTGACTTTCTGTGGGTGTATCTGTAAGTTTCAGCATGTGTGCAGGTAAGTCCATGCAGCCTAACCAGGTTACAGATGGTTCTATCAGCAGAGAAACCCTCAGCAACCATGCATCCCTTCTATGTTGCTATGGTTTACCTGTTCCAGGATGTTATGTGAATGCAGGCATATAAGATGCACCCATGTGAACACCACCTGATCCAGGTGGAGACCATTTCCACCATCTTAGAAAGTTCTCATACACTTGCTGCTTAAAAAAAAAAAAAAAAAAAAAAAGAGTTTGGAAACCTCTGGAATCAAAGCTATCACATGCTCTTGATTTTTGAAGAAAAGCAAAATCTCCCATTTCCCAAATCCCCAACTGCATGTGAGAGGCAAAGGACTCTGGGGACTCCTGAACAGGGCAGTGACTTGGAGGGTTCTGGACAGAGGGCCAAGGAGGGAGAAGGTGTTCTGCCAGGTTCGGGCAGGCAGGCCTCCCGGCAGAACCCTGCAGGCCAGTCAGCCAGACTGCAGCTCCCCAGGAGCCTGGGCATTCGTTGAGCCTGCCAACAAAACAAACGCAGTCAGAGACGGCGAGCATATTTCTTAAAAGCCAACCTGATCTACCTCCTGGAGAGGAGGCTGCATGTCCATGTGCCAGTCGCATTAGAGTAGCCTGCTTCCTGCCAGCAGTCCACGGGGAATGAAATCTGCAGGACTGCGAGGGCTCTGACCTGCCTACCTCCCACCTGGCCTGAGTCACACGCGGCCCGGACCTCCCTTGAAAGCAGTCCTCTTACTTGTCCAGGAAAAATGTAAACTTAGAAGAATAAACTCTTGGCTTAATTCAATTTGTCACAGACAGAACTTCTCCAGGTGTGATCGGGAGGGAGCCATGAGTGGGCGGGTGGGTCTTAGGAGGCATAGCTGGTCTAATGTCTTTTGGCCACTTTAGAAGCAAATGGTTGCCCCTGGAAACAGCTATAGGTATGAAAATAGTAAGTTATGAATATTCCCAATCCTTCTTCATGTTTGAATTCATGGAAACTGTTAACTTGACTTGAATAGTGGTAGATAATTCATGATTGCTTAGAGGGTATTAAGCCCCATAATGAACCCCTTCAGAGGAGAAGAGGGTGACATGCCCGTCCACTATTTAGCAATCTCAGTAGGAGCCAACCACACACATCTAGCCCAGAAGAGTATTTTTCCAGCTCAAGTCTCGAATTTCAAATCATAAAAAAGTCACTGACAACTGGCATGGTGGGCGGTTGCTTCTCTTTTCCTCTCAGTTTGTTACCAGCATCTCAACAGGGCTGAGTCCCCTAGTGTTGGTGCAAATGCCTTCTCCTCATGGTTACGCAGAGCGGAACTCTTTGCTCTTGACTCTTCTCCAGGATCTTTCTCTCTTCCCTTGGCTGATTCTTCCCATTCTGCCTCTTCAAGTCAGCACTTTAAAATGGGATGTCAGATGCCCAGTCACAACTGGTTCTTGGGATGTAAAGTCATGATGACTGGGTAGAAGGAAGGCAGTGGCTTTGGACCTTGTGGGTAGAGTATCTGTGGCACTGGACAGTAAACCATTTATGCTGCCATCTTGGTCCTCTTGCTTCCATCGCTTGGCATCATCATGCTAAAAGAATGCTCTTTTTTTTTTTTTCCACCTTGAATCACATTACCAAATGAGCTCCTCCATTTGATAAATTATCTTTGGAATGTCTGGGACCCAGGAGAGAGGGTAAGGAGAGGAAAACTCTACCCACCCATACACTGTATTAACATTATCCCAAAGTGGAAATACACTTCTTGGCAAGTGTAACCCCTTTAAAATGATAACAGCACAAGGGTTTTTAAATGCAGTGTTTCTTCAACGACTTGAGAGTCTATTTAAAAATATGGATTTGGGATCCTTCTTTCATTCCACAACATTAGGATCTCTGGAAGTCAGGCCCAGATTTCTACATGTTTATCAAGTTCACTGCATGATTCTTATTAGATTCAGGAGCCACGACTTTGGAGAATTTGCCTGCTTTCCAAGTGGGAAAGATGAAAACCACTTTGTCCAAGGAAGGAGTTAAAAAGAAGACACACTGAGCAAAGCATGAAAGTGATAATATCCTCCAAAGACCTGGTGGGAAGAGAGAAGCTGATTATAATAGGAGAAATGAGGAAAGTGCATTAACAACAAAATGCAGATAATGAATTAGTTATTTAAGAAAATTGAATTTTTCAATGACGAATTAAGAATATTTGGAGGCAAGGAAAGTCACACTGATTTCAAACTGAAAAACCAGGGAAACAATATTCAGATCATTGATGATTTTATTTTCTTTTTTTATATATACATATATGTTGGTATATGTGTTAGTAGTAAGTGGATCCAATACCTTTATTTTATTTGTATGTGGTGCTGAGGATCAAACCCAGGGCCTCACATGTGTTAGGCAAGCGCTCTACCACTGAGCCCCAACCCCACCCCCTCATTGATGTTTTTCCACAGGAGTGAAGATAACAAGGAGGTATTTTCTAGTGAGCTGAGGCAGGGCGTCACATATGCTGCTTCTAGTAACAGAGACACATTTTTGGTGATTTGGAGCCTTAATTCTTTCTAACTTAGGCTTCATGCAGAGAGAAATTTTGGTGATTTTTACAAGATAGACATAAACTTTTACTACTCTGTAAAAACTGTTCCATGGTTCAAAAGTGGAAGGTGAATACTTAATCAGGTGATTATTTATTCTACAAATATTTATTGAGTACCTACTACCTGTTAGGTGGAGTGTTAGTCCCTAGTGATAGACTGGTAGGCAATCCTAATTATTTGGTGTCTGTTTGAAGACTGAACCCCCGTATTAGTTACTAATTTCTATGTACCAAAGTATCCCAAACTTAGTCTAACCTCCTAAACAGTTACAATCTCACTGCTGCTGTGGGTCAGGAATGTCAAAGCATTTTAGCTGTAGCATGCCAGGTTAGGAACTTTCACGAGATTGAAATTAAGATGTTGGTTGAAGATGTGGCCATCAGAAGGCTTTATGGGGCTTGGGGATCCACTCCAGGAAGGCTCGCCCCCATGCCAGCAGGAGATCTCAGTTTCTTGCTGTGCAGGCCTCTCTGGAGGGTGATTTGTCTATACAGCATGATATTGGACTTTTCCCAGAGTGACTGATCCTAGAAAGGGTAGGAAGAAGCCGAAGTTGTAGAATAATGTCAACTTAGAAGTCACCTACTGTACGCCTCACTGCCACATTCTGTGCCTTTCAAGTGGTCACCAAGTCCAGCCTGTTCTCCAGGGAAGGAGAATTAGGACCTATCCTTCTCTCAGAGGAGTACCAAAGAACTTGTGAACATCCTTTTAGACTACCACACCCCACTTCATCCATGCCTGGGTGATGGACAGGTTCAAATGCAGCCTTAATGGTGACATATAGTCAAGCTGAACCAACTAGCCCACTACTCTCATGTCTTAATTACACAATGATTATTATACAAGTGATTGCTGGCCATGATCAAACGTGAGCAATGTCTACATTAGAATAACTGGGAAGAAAGTAGCTTTGAAAAAGTAGCTTTTTACAAGTATCTGGGTCCTACTTCCAGAAATTCTGACTTAGGTGGTCTGGCATGGATCCAGGTGATGAATCACTATCCCCATAAACTGAAAAATTATTGAACCTTTAAGCAATTGGCCATTATTATCTAGTTGCATAATTTGGTGCGCTCCCCAGGTATTTTTGTGGCCTTTGTCACCATTTGATTCATTTTTAATCATTTTGTACATATTCTGGTTTAGTTTTCTTATTTACTTTGGATCCAGTTTCTCAACTATATTAGAGTTTGACATATCGATATTTCCTTACAGCTTCATCCTGCATTCACACGTCTAAAGGAATAATCTTAACTCCAACAAAATTGGCTTGAAGCATGTGTGTGCTATGTGAAAATGTCAGGAATGCTATAATTATATTTTATCAGGTGAAGTTTAACATTTTAATAGGCAGTGTCTAAGACTGATTTGACAGGGTGTTTTTGGATGGTGAGATGGATGCTCAAAATAAGAAAACACCACTCAGAAACTAAATGAATCATTTCTGCCAGACAAGTAGGATTGGAGCTATTTCGAAGGACATGTACATTTTTCTGAAGTGCTGTCCTCTTTTAATATGCATTCATTAAATCTGATTTGGAAGGTTGAGAAAATAACCCTTCTGTGACTTGTTAATCATTACAGAAGAAGAGTGAACTGTTGGCGAAGTTCCAAAAGTCCTTACCTGGGTGTTTATTTTATCTCGCCATGAGTATAATTCACCAAAATTGCAAGAGTTTAAGCAACTTCATCAGCTACACAGCTCCATCCGTCCTGTTGTGTGTTGAGACATAATATCAACCAAATTGGATGAATGGGTTCATTATAGCCACCCTATTTATTATCATTATTCTCTCATGGGAGAGAATTTAATTTACTTGGGTTATTCAGCTGATGTGTGTTGTCTTTGTTTTGTTTATAAATGGGACAGTCATGATTCCCTTGCCTTGAGTTAGGTCTTTCATCGGAAGCATAATTTTGCACGTTAGTTGATAAATAGACTAGCTTAGGCATTTTATATGTGAGTGCTGCTTTGCCAGCTATTTCATGAAATGTTGCTTTTTTAATCTCAAATAAAGAGTGCTTTTTTTCCCCCATGAGATGCTAAAAAGATCCCTCTTGGATAGACTGGTGATCGGGCTGCAACATCTGCATCCCAGGACGACCAGATTGACTTAGTTGATCTCATCACCAGCTTCCTTCTTTCTCCACACAGCGTCCTGTGGGAAACAGAGGTTAAAGTAAAGGGTTGGAAGTTAGACCTGGATTGGAGTCTCACCTTGAGAGCTCACTGTATGATCCCAGGCAATTTGCTTCTCTGCCTTCCATAGAAAATTTTGAGAATGAGATTAGCACATACATGTTAGTTTCTGTTTTTCTTGTGTATTTCCTCCCTCTCTGGGATCCTCTGTTGGCTACAGCTCATGTTTTCTGGGGAAACTTGCATTCTGTAGTACCCAACCCTTCACAAGGTCAAAGAAATTCCAAATAGTATTTTATTAATGGAAATTTGTTCAAGTGTGTGAGAGATACCATTCCATTGTTTTCTGACTTCCATTGTTATTACCAAAATGTCATCAATAATTGTTATTATATATTTTTTTGAAGGTAACACTTCTTTTTCCTGTGCCTGCTTTTAGAACTTTCTCATGGCTGCTGGATTTTAGAAGTCTTGCTATGTTGTGTGTAGGGTTTGTTTTTTGTTTGTTTGCTTTTTGTGTTATCCCTATTCAGCATTCTCAGAATTTCTTGAATCAGTGATTTGATGTCTTAAGTCAGTTTTGGAAAATTTTCTTCACAAATGGCTTCTTCCATGCCCCATCAGTCCCTTTTCCTTCCCCTGTTGGGCATATAATTACATGAATGTTAGAGTATTTAAAGAAATCTCATTAATTTATGATTAAATTATCCATCTTTCTATTTATGTTCTTGAAAATATTGAAATTATTTAAACATCTCCCTCCAATAAGCTAGAGTCTGTTTTATTTTCCCTCTTTACTATCTCTTTAGGTGCCTGATAGCTTTTTATTAAGCTCTAGATGATGTTATCTTCCTCTAAAAAGAACTTTTAAAATAAATCACTGGGAGTCCATTAAGTTTAGTTGACTCTACATCCCTAGGTTCCTACATAAGTCAACTGAACTCCAACTCAGTGTAAACAGTAAAACAAATCTTAAGTATAATCAATTAGAAATCACCAATTTTTTTTTGAAATCACCAATTTTTAAAGGGAGACTTGCCATTAAAATGATCTAAAAAAGGCTATAGCTTCACTGTAAACCATGCAAATATTCCCTTTGTCTTGCTCCTACCCTCATCCTATAAAAGCCTTCCCCACATACCCTTTCAGCAGACCCCAAACTTCATGAAGTTGGTTAATCCCCCATTCACGAATCACCCTCTGTTCAAATCAGTACTTTAAATTTTTCATGTGCCTAAGTGTATCTTTTGACAGGACATGCCTTTGATTTTGGAAGGTTGTTAACCTAGAGGCAGGTTATCATTGTTGAATGTGAGATGGATCTGAACAGAAGCTGGAATCATTTTTGTAAGGGATGGTCCCTATCTAGGCTTCCCTTAATTCTAGGGTGGATCCCCTCAGAACCCTAGTGAAAACTTGAGATACTTATCAGGCTGGTTAGTAATGCCTATTTTTGTCTCCCTACCATTGTGAGGCTGCTATCAACCCTGCTTAGCTTCTTGGGATTTCAGTTTCTGCTTGACTTCTCAGTCTTTCAGTTACTGGATATAAATTTGTAAATGCCTCAGGGGGAAATGCAGGAGCCACATGTCAGGCTCACTCCCATCTTCTCTATGAGCTTGGTCCCTCAGGTTTGACTGTTTCAATAGCCCTGAGTTCTACTGTCACCTGGTACCCTCAGCTATCTGGAAGAGCTGCCCTTTATTCTTCCATTGCTCTCTCCTGGGAGGGAATGACCTCCTATTTAAGTTCTTAGTTATCACCTTCAGCTCAGCTTTTCACCTTTCAGTTGCTTTCAAATTGGTAGGTATCTTAAGTGGAAAACAGGTACAGAAAATTGGCCTTTCCTCACATCCTCTCCACCGCAGATTTCCAATGGTTTCAAACATATATATTTTTTAAATTTCCAGTTTTTCTTGTTATTCTTGGTGGCATTATTGGTCTGGTAGAAGCTGGCCTGTGAGAGCTGGGAGCAGCATGCTCCCCTGGAAATTTAATTTTGGTCTGAGTCACAGAAATGGAAAGATCAATGGTAATTTCCAGAGAACCAATTCTAGAGCCTTCACTGCTGAGATTTCTTATGATGCTCTAGTTAGGGAATTTCCTTGGGGTAAATTACTCCTTCCTTTGAATCTATCACTCACCCAGACCCAGTATATTTCCTGTAAACACCCTCTCTTTCCCAACCTAGTCTGAGTTTCTTTACTCACAAACAAACAATACACACAAATGCCTGTCAGGTGACTACTCAGAATAAGAGGGTCAACTTGCCTTCATGCAAGGGCATAGCTGTGCAATGTTGTAGGGAGTCAAGTGGCCTGTGGCTAACTAGATTTTAAAAACAACCCTGTCACTAGACAGCATGGTAACCTTGGAAAATCATCCTCTCCTGTCTCATGTGTAACAGGTTATGTATACACAAGATTACATCTGGAATTTCTTAAGCTTAAGATCCTATGAGTCTTGGGATTGGTTTATTTTACTTAGCACGATAGTCTCCAGATCCATCCATTTACTGGCAAATGTTATAAGGTCAATTTTCTTTATGACTGAGTAATGGATTTGGAATTAGTTGACCCACCTAGGAACTGGATTCACTGATTTGGTCTTTGAAAACTACAGAATTACCAATTAATTTGTCTAATATCCAACACAGAGTGTTTCCTGCCCATATAAGGTGAGGCACACCCAAATAGGAATAATCCTTATTTGGATAGTATTGTGCACAAGGTAGGTTTAATTGGAAAAATCACTTTTGAATGTCAGTGGTTTTACCTGACTTAGATGTCTCTGTAATAACACTTGAAAAATCTTCTTTTAATCAAAGCACTTCACAAAGATACCAAAAAAGTAAAATAAATTGGGAAGATCCATTGTATGTTTTGAAAAAAACTATGTATCATTACTTATGATTAACTTAAACATATGCATTCAAATATTTATACCTACTGGGATCCCCAATAACACTGGAGCACAGTAGGGCACACCACCCCTCTCCTCTTTGAGAGGGCCCACTCTCTTCCTCGAGAGTGTCCCCTTTCCCCTTTCCTACCCCATCATAAACTCATGCCTGCTAACTTTAAAAAACGTTTACCTATATAAAAATATGCAATTCTATACAGCAGGACCTTTGATTTTTATTAACTTCTAATTACCACAAGCTCCGTGAGAACTTATGCATGTCCTTATTGACTGTGTGTCAGTCAATATTCCAGTTCCGGGTAGAGAGTTCACGATGCTCACCTGGAAGGCTCCATTATGAGATGCATTTGTGAATTATTACTGGTCCTGCCTTCAGGTTCTCCAAGCTTCAGAAGCCAGCTGGTCTGAGAACTGTGTACCTGGCACATGCTCCTTTTGCCCTTTGGGGAGGACTGTTTGGCCCTGTGATACTGAATTGCATCAGGAATGCCCCTTCCTTCTGTTTTCTCATCATTACCACAGGCAGAACTGCTGACATCTCTTGTCTTGATTAGTACAGCACCTGTCCCTGTCCACCAGTCCTCCCACGTCCTCTGTGCATCCCGCACAAGTGATCTCTTCAAAATGGGAGTCTGAGTGCGTCATCCACTTGCTGAAGGCCCTCTGGAAGCTTCCCACCAGTCTCAGGCAAATGGTCGCATTGCCTGACTCGAGCCTGTCTTTTCTTCCACCAGCCCCTCTGCTTCCGCCATAGTGTTTCGGCCTCGCATAACAGCCCTCTTCCTCTTATGTCCTGCCCCTCCTGCTTGCCACAGCTCCTCTCTCATTGCCAAGCTTCAGGTCTCTCTACCCACATCCTCCAGGGAAGAACTTCCCAACCCCACCCCAGGTTGAGGCATCTGGCCGTCTGGTGCGTCCAGGTGTATCTCTGCTTCACCACACTTATCCTCGGTCCTGTGGTTTGTTGACTTCGTCTGCTTCACTCTCTGGAAGGTAAAATTCACAAGAGTGAAATTTTGTATATTCCTATGCATCATTGTTTTTGCTCTCCAGAGGACAGCCTAGTTCCTGGAACATAACAGGTGCATCATAAATATTTTCTGGATGAATGATGGAGACAATGAGCTTACATTCATCATTTCATTGACTGCGGGGATGGTTTCTGGACTATTTCATTAAAACCTCTTTTCCACAAGCACATAATGTTGAACATTTTCTCTTATTTCAGCACCAGACATTATCTGCCTCATGAATAATTAACTTATTTTATTTTGTCTATGGATACTGAGAATTAAATAACTGATTGTTTCCCCCCTTTTTTGTTTGATTTTGAAATAGGCCAGAATGAAATTTAGCATTGAATTCCAGCTGGCTGTGTTGATTAACAAAAATCCATCTATTCAGCAAACACTAAGCATTTTCAATGTATAAAACACTGTCCACACACTGGAGGTTCAAGAGTGACCCACCACCAAACATCATCTCCCAAAGGAGCTTGTAGACTCTGTGCAGCTGTCAATTAAAGAACCACAAACATGTCTTGCAATGGCAATTTCAAGATGTGTTATAAAAATAAGTGTGTGGGAGGGCATGAAGGTGCACACCTGTAGTCTCTGTGATTCCAGAGGTTGAAGGGGGAGGATTGCAAGTTCAAAGTCAGCTTCAACAACTTAGTGAGTTCCTAAGCAACTCAGTGAGACCCTGTCTCTAAATAAAAAATAAAAAGAGGTGGGGATGTGGCTCCATGGTTAAGCACCTGGCATCCAGATCTAAATCAATCTGTGGGATTATGAGATATTGGGATGGGAAGATTAGTTCTGGTCAAAATGACATTTGAGGAGCATCTGAGGGAGGAACAGAAGTTAACTGGGAAACAAGGGTGGGCAGAGCATCGCAGGGGGAGCATGAGCACTTATTTCCAACAGTCAGGAGTGTGCTGAGCAGAAGAGACCAAAATTAGGCCGATGTGGATGGCGTGGAAGCAAGAAGGGGAAATGTGTTGGGGACGGGATCCTGGAGGAGGGGGCAGAGGGTAGGTTGTGCAGGACTCTTGTAATATTGTCTAGAGAATCTGAATTTATCCAGAGAACAATGAAAAACCATGAAATATTTTAAGGAACGGGTCGTATTTTTATGTCAAAGGAAAACATCATTACTGGTCACAGAGTGGACAGTGAATGCTGGTTTTCCAAGCTTTAGTATTGTGGGCCACACGTCTTCACCTTGCCGAGATGGTCTTTGGCAAGACTCCCTAGAAGCAGAGCCTAAGATGGGTTCCTGTGCGGATGGTTCGTTGAACATGTGCTCCAAAGAGGCATGGAAGGCAGAGGAAGAACGCTGCTCACCGTGTCCAGCGGGGGACTTCAGCCCTGTCCCAAGGGGAGCCCTGGAGCATGGACCGCATCACAACGCTAACCCATTGCCAGGAGGGGAAGCAGCAGGGGCCACCACGGCCCATTAGCAGCCAACTCCAGCCGCTTGGGCGACTGGCCCGTTCAAGATGTGGGTAGGCCACTCGCAGCGCTCCCCACGCACGTTATTTACCTTTCCTTACATTGGAAGAGACTTCATTTTTAAAAATATTTATTGCTTTAGTAATAAACACATTTTTAAAAAAAAACCTAGAAGGATGTGCAATGAGACTCTTGTTTATTCCCCAGAGTAGAACACTGTTAAGAATTTCTTATATATCCTTTCAAAGATCTGTAGGTACCTATGTCTGCCTTTCTGTAAACCACACAATGGCACAGTGCGTCTGCTATTCTGCAACTAATCTTTTCACCTAACAATGAAACTCGCAGAACATTCGATATCAAAACGCAGAGGCCTGCATGAGCATTTTTAGAGGATTGCATTGTATATATGAACCATAGTATAGTCACCTTGATTTTTTTTACTTAAGTTTCTTTATATGACTGTACTATGCATAAATATACATATATATAACACACACACACACACACACTACCTTAAGGACCTGACATTAGAATAAGGTAAAGGCAAATAACAAACTAACATGTGGGTTCTCATGTCCTGTGAGAATCTGCCTGAATGGTCAGTCATGGGACCTGAAAATAGCCGGCTCAGAGAGGGAATCGTATATTTTTGTGTAAGACCCCGTGAATCCCAATCGGTGACAGATACTCAATCAATTCACAAGAGCTGGCTGAAACTCTAGTCATTTCATCTGAACTTGGCAAAATTCCCAAGCCAATTTCACAGCAATTTCAGAGCATTTTATAGGTTATCAAGGGATCCATTATGACTACATCAAAAGCTCTCCAAACTTTGGTCCAGACTCTCTTTATTGATTTAATGTAAAGTCTAAATATATTCTACAGCTTTAAAATAAACCAGCCTGAGCTAGATTTGAGCTCAAAGGCAACACTGATGGTGCCTTTGTACATCTACATCTTTATCTTTAGAGATTTAATTATCTTTTCTAAGCCATGATTTAATGGAGCTGAAGATCTGAAACTGTTCCTGCCTGGTTGTGTTGCAAGGCGAACAGCTGACATTCTTACAAGATTAAGGGCTGCTTCGGAAGCTAGAGACAGAATCTTGGCTTCTCCCGTGAGGCTGCCCATGTAGCCACCAGTCACACACTGTGGATACCAACAGGGACTTGGGTTAGGGCAGAAATATGGTGTTTTCCAAACCGAGGCTCCCTGGGTTCTTTTTCTTCATCCTTCCCAAAGGACAGCTGCTCTGTGCCCAGATTCTGTGGGCAAAACAGTGGGCCCCAACTTCATATGATTCTCTCCTCCTGTTGGGGTCCACAGGGAGCCTTGTGGACGGAGCACAGACGTCTACTCAGGTGAGAATGTTTCACCAGGAGACAACTAACACCTAGGTTATTCTAAAATGTGTGTTGCACTAAAAAATGCAATTTATGTGGCCAAGTGCCTACCTTAGAATGGAGGCACTTGGAATTCCCAGAATCAGACCTTCCTTGTCTGAGGATCAGTAGATGGAGGTCAGGTGTTTGGTACCATTGTAGCAGTTGACAGTGACTCCATTAGTTTCCTTTCACTTGCTCTTTTAAAACAGGTAGAACTGAATGTCAACTCTGTTCACCAACACTACTCAGGGAAGGTGTTGAATGAGATCCTCACTATTAAGTTGGCATAATGTCACATTGATGGATTACTTATGTAGATGGATCATTTCTTCATTTCAGCTTAGTTCATTGACAACCTGCTGGGCGCTGGAACCCGTCCAAGGTCTAATGCCTCAGAATGATTCATCCAGGTCCCTGATTCCTCTGTTTAAAACAGTCATGAGATTGTTGCAAAGGTTCTGTGAGATGATCCATGTAAAACCTTTAGACTTATGCTTAGAACATAGTAATCACTAATTCACTATATTTTCTTTTTTAAAAATATACTTTTAAAATTCACATATAAATTTGTTATACAAATTGTACAAAATGTTTTGAAGTTTTATATATATATAAAAGATATATATATATACACACACACACACACACACACACACACACACACACATATATATACACACAAACATGTATCATTGTGGGACCTGGGGAAGTTGTCAGTGGCAGAGCACTTGCCTAGCATGTGTGAGGCCCTGGGTTCCATCTCTACCACTGTAAAATAAAATTGGACTCTACTTATTAATTGTGGAATGGTGAAGTCTAACAAATGCATTACCTCATGCAGTGATTGTTTTTGTAGGAAGAACACTTAATAACCATTCTCTCAGAATTTGTCAAGAATACAATGTATTTGAGATCCAAGATGTCATACTAGAGGGTGACTGCCTACCCATATCACTCCATGACTCAGGATTCAAGAAGAAGAAATATGTGATGCAGTCTTTGCTGCCCACCCATCCCCTGTGGTTTACCCCCCATTTGTTTGCCCAGTTGCTCTCCTTCTGCCAGCACATCATCTGCCTTTTGAGTGCAGATCACTCTGCTTCTGCCTGCCCTTTGGCCACCTTTCACCTACCCAAGGCCAACCTCCCTATGCCCACACACCCATGATGCACCATTAGCCTGCAGACTACCTGCAGACTGCCATCGGATTGTCTGCTGCTTGCTGTTGCCTGGAAGTCCATTGTCCTAGTACTTGCAAGTTTGGTTACACCTGGCGGCTGCTATCTTGGGACATAGGCCAGGGCCGGCAGGTTTGCCACAGCCACCGCCGCCATCTTGGGGCACAGCCACAAGGGTCAGGGCCTGGAGATATATTGGGGTATCTGCAGGTCTGGTTGCAACTGAGGTCTTTCTGCTGGGTATGCTAGTGCCCTCCATCTGGCTGCCTCTTTGCAGGGTTGCTTCTTTGTGTGAGCGCATCCCTGGTGGTCTCTCTGCAAGTGAAAGGGCATTGAGATCTTGGGACTGTAGCAAGGCAGGGACTGGAGAAGCTGAAGTGCAGGTCCATCAGATTGTAGCTGGGTTTGCATGGGCCACTCTGGGTCTGGCAAGCCCGTGGAAAGCTGGAGACTAGGGGCAGTTCCCTGGGGGAAGAATAGGTTGGAGAAACTGGAGAAAACCGAGCACTCTCCAGCTCAGTGAGTCCTGAAGTGCATGGAGATGGAAAGGGCCAGCAACAATGGGTGGGAAGACTGGAAGAAGATGTGAGGGCATCTTGCTATCAGCTCACCCACCCAACCAGTCCAGCACCCACTGGCCTGGAGGTAACATCAAACTTCAGACAACTCACCTATTGAGAAGGGAAGAAGAAGGGAAGCTGAGAAATTTTTTGAACATCAACAGAAGCAATCACTCAATTTTCCACTGAGATTCTCCTTTTTTATTTATTTTTTATTTTTTGGCCCTCTCACTACTCTACCATCTTTGAATCCAAATATTTTTCATGCATCAATTTATTGAGGAATGGGATGTTTGAATAGTATATTACGGTTTTGTTGTATATTCTTATGTTTTTGCTTAAAAAAAAATCTGTATGTACATTTTTACTCACCTATCTGTCTCCCTGGATTCTCTTTCTCACTTCTTTCATACTAATAGCCTACCTCTATTAATTCCTCCCTTGCTCTTACTATAAATTTTTACCTCTGTCTTCTCTCCCTCTCCCTCATAAACATCATATCTTATACTATTTCTGTTCCCTCATTGTTCATCATTTGACATGGTAATCCCTTTTAGCAAACTTACTGTTTATATTGTAGGCAATACTTGAACACATCATTTCTGTCTATTGTGACAAAACTGTAAACACCTTAACAGGAGCCATTCGGTTTAAGGTGGTATACTGTTTACATTGGGTGCTGTTAATATTGACCTCCCCCTTAAAAATGAGGTACTGAAGCCTTTAGGGACACTAAAAGGTCACAGGGAGAAACTGCGCTGCCTCAGCTCCATACCACTAGATGGGAAGACGCACGAACAACATGAAAAAACAAGGGAACAAAGTGCCTCAAACAAACCAAGATGTTCCAAGAATAGGGTCCACAGAAAACACAGCAGAAGGAATGTCAGAGGAGTTTAGAAAATACATAGTTAGATTGATCTTTGAACTAAAGAATGGTATCAGAGAGTAGATACAGGAACTGAAAGATCACTTCAATAAAGAGGCAGAGATTATAAAAAGGAATCAAGCAGAAATCCTCAAAATGAAGGAAACAATAAACCAAATTAAAAATTCAATGAAAAGTATCACCAAGAGATTAGACCACTTTGAAGACAGAATCTAAGACAATGAAGACAAAATATATACTCTTGAAAATAAAACTGACTGCACAGAGAAGATGGTAAGAAACCATGAACAGACCTTCCAAGAAATATGGGATAATATGAAAAGACCACATTTAAGATTTATTGGAATAGATCTTTATATGGAGCTACAAACCAAAGGAATGCACAATATTTTCAATGACATAATATCAGAAAACCTCCGAAATCTAAAGAATTAAATGGAAAATCAACTACAAGAGGTTTACAGGATCCCAAATGTACAAACTTACAGTGGACCCACACCAAGGAACGTTATAATGAGAATGACTAACATACAGAATAAGGATAGAATTTTAAAGGCTGTGAGATAAAAATGTCAAATGACATATGGGGGAAACCAATTCAGATTTCAGCTGATTTCTCAACCCAGACCCTCAATGCCAGGAGGTCCTGGAATAATATATATGAAGCTCTGAAGGAAAATGGATGCCTACCAAGAATTTTATATCCAGCAAAATTAAACTTCAGATTTGAAGATGAAATAAAAACCTCCCATGACAAACAAAAGTTAAAAGAATTCACAACTAGAAAGTCTGTTCTACAGAACATTCTCAGCAAAATATCCCATAAGGAGGAAAGGGGAGAAAAAATGAAAACCAGCAAAGTGAGAAACTACACTAAAGGAAAGGTCAATCAAAGGAGAAACTAAGTCAAGTTAAAAACCAAAAAGGAACCAAAATCACCAGGAATACAAATCGTATCTCAATAATAGCCCTGAATGTTAATGGCCTAAATTCATCAATTGAAAGACATAGAATGGCAGATTGAATTTTAAAAAAAAAAGACCCAACAATATGTTGTGTTCAAGAGACTCACCTCCCAGGAAAAGACATTCATAGGCTGAAGGCAAAAGGTTGGGAAGAAACATATCACTCACACGGACTGTGTAAACAAGAGGGGGGTCCATCCTCATATCAGACAAAGTGGGCTTCAAACCAAAGTTAATCAGAAGGGACAAAGAAGGACATTTCATACTGCTTAAGGGAAGTCTTATGCCAATAAGACATAGCAATTGTATATATATATGCCCCAAATAATGGAGCATCTGGATACATCAAACAAACTCTTCTCAATTTCAAGAATCAAATAGGCCACCACACATTAATACCGGGTGACTTTAACACACCTCTCTCACCACTGGATAGATCTTCCAAACAAAAGCTAAACAAAGTAACTACAGAACTAAATAATACAATTAATGATTTAGACTTAATGGACATACATAGAATATTCCATCCATCATCATGCAAATACACTTTCTTCTCAACGGTGCATGGATCCTACTCTAAAATAGACCATATTATATGCCACAAAGCAACTCTCAGCAAATACAAAAAATAGACATACTACCCTGCTTTTTATCAATCATAATGGAATGAAACTAGAAATCAATGATAAAATAAAAAAATAGAAGCTACTCCAACATGTGGAGACTAAATAGCTTTGAATGATTAATGGATAGTAGAAGAAATCAGGGAGGAAATAAAAAATGCTTAGAGGTAAATGAGAACAATGATAAAACATATCAAAATCTCTGGGATACTATGAAGGCAGTGCTAAGAGGAAAGTTCATTGCATTGAACCCATGCTTTAAAAGAACAAAAAAATCAACAAATAAATGACCTAACATTATGTCTCAAAGCCCTAGAAAAAGAAGAACAAATCAACACCAAAAGCAGCAGAAGACAGGACATAATTAAAATCAGAGCTGAAATCAATGAAATTCAATCAAAAGAAACAATTGAAAAATTGACAAAACAAAAAGTTGGTTCTTTGAAAAAATAAATAAAATTGATAAACCTTAGCCACACTAACAGAGAAAGAGAGAGAAAGATCAAATTACTAAAATTCATGATGAAAAAGGAAATATCATGACAGACACTACTGAAATACAGAGGATAATTAGAAACTCCTTTGAAAATTTATAGTCAAATAAAATAGAAAATCTTAAAGACATCAACAAATTTCTAGAGACATACAATCTACCCAAGCTGAAGCAGGAGGATGTACACAATTTAAACAGATCAATTTTAAGCAATGAAATAGAAAATGCCATCAGAAGCCTACCAACCAAGAAAAACCCAGGACCAGATGGATTCTCGATGAGTTCTACAAGACCTTCAAAGAAGAATTAACACCAATACTCCTCAAATTATTCCATGAAATAGAAAAGGAGGGAACCCTCCAAACTCATTCTATGAGCTAGAATCACCCTGATACCAAAACCAGACAAAGACACATCAAGGAAAGAAATTTCAGACCAATATCCCTGATGAACAAAGATGCAAAAATTCTCAATAAAATTCTGGTAAATTGCATACAAAAACATTAAAAAGATAGTGCACCATGATCAAATGGGGTTCATTCCTGGGATGCAAGGTTTGTTTAACATTTGGAAATCAATAAACATAATACATCACATCAATAGACTTAAAGACAAGAATCATATGATTATCTCAATAGATGCAGAAAAAGCATTTGACAAAATACAGCACCTCTTCATGTTTAAAAAGGTAGAAAAACTAGGGATAGTAGGAACATATCTCAACATTTTAAAAGCTAACTATGCTAAGCCCAAGGCCAACATCATTCTAAAAGGAGAAAAATTGAAAGCATTCCCTCTAAAAGCTGGAACAAGACAGGGGTGCCCTCTTTCACAACTTCTATTCAACATAGTCCTTGAAACTCTAGAGTAATCCAACAGATGAAAGAAATTAAAGGGATATGAATAGGAAAAGAAGAACTCAAACTATCACTATTTGCTGATGACATGATTCTATATTTAGAAGATTGAAAAAAATTCCATGAGGAAACTTCTAGGACTTATAAATTAATTCAGCAAGGTAGCCGGATATAAATCAATATCCATAAGTCAAATGCATTTCTATACACAAGTGATAAATCCACTGCAAGAGAAATTAGGAAAACTACCCTTTTCACAACAACCTCGAAAAATAAAATAAAATGCTTGGGAATCAATCTAACAAAAGAGGTGAAAGACTTCTAAAATGAAAACTACAGAACACTAAGGAGAGAAATTGAAGTAGACCTTAGAAGATGGAAAGTTCTCCCATGCTCCTGGATGGGCAGAATTAATATTGTCAAAATGGCCATACTATGAAATGCATTAATGCAATTCCTATTAAAATCCCAATGACATTCTTCATAGAACTAGAGAAAGCAATCATGAAATTCCTTAGGAAAAATAAGAGACCAAGAAAAGCCAAGGCAATCCTTAGGAAGAAGAGTGAAGCAGGAGGCATCACAATACCAGACCTCAAACTATACTTCAGAGCAATAATAACAAAAATGGCATGGTATTGGCACCAAAATAGACATGTAGACCAATGGTAGAAAATAGAAGATGCAGAGAGAAGCCCACATAAATATGGTTATCTCATAGTAGACAAAGATGCCAAAAACATACAGTGGAGAAAAGATATCCTGTTCAACAAATGTTTCTGGGAAAACTGGAGATCCATATGTAACAAAATGAAATTAAACCTCTTATCTCTCACCCTGCACAAAAGTCAACTCAAAGTGGATCAAAGATTTAGTCACTAGAACAGAGACCCTGTGCCTAATAGAAGAAAAAGTAGATCCAAATCTTCATCATGTCTTCTTAGGACCTGACTTCCCTAACATGACTCCTAAGAATCAATAAATTGGATGGAATCAAACTAAAAAACTTCTTCACAGCAAAGGAAACAATCAATAACATGAAGAGAGAGCCTACAGAATGGGAGAAAATCTTCACCACATGCACCTCAGATACAGCACTAATCTCCAGGATATATAAAGAGCTCAAAAAACTTAACACCAAAAAACAAATAACTCAATAAGTGGGCTAAGGAAGTGAACAGACACTTTACAGATGATTTATAATCAATCAAAAAACATATGTAAAAATGTTCATCATCTCTTGAAATTAGAGAAATGCAAATAGAAACAGATTTCATCTCACTGCAGTCAGAATGGTAATTTTCAAGACTCCAAGCAATAACAAGTGTTGGTGAGGATGTGGGGAAAAAGGTACACTCATACATTGCTGGTGGGACTGCATATTGGTGCAACCACTATGGAAACAGTATGGAGATTCCTCAGAGAAGTAGCAATGGAACCACCATTTGACCCAGCTCTCTCACTCCTAGGTTTATACCCAAAGGACTTAAAACCAGCATGCTACAGTGACACAGCCACACCAATGTCTATAGTAGCTGAATTCACAATATCTAAACTATGGAACTAACCTAGGTGCCCTTCAACAGATGAATGGATGAAGAAATTATGTTACATATACACAATGGAATATTACACAGCCTTAAAAAGAATGGAATTATGGCATTTGCAGGTAAATGGTGGAACTAGAGAAGAGCATACTAAGTGAAATAAGTCTATCCCAAAAAACCAAAGGTCGAATGTTTTCTCTGATAAGTGGATGCTGATCCATAGTGGGGAGTGGGTAGGGAAAAATGAAGGAATTTTAGATTATGCAGAGGGGAGTGAAAAGAGGGGGGGCAGTGGGAATGGGAAGAACAGTAGAGAGAGACAGACATTATTATCCATATACACATATGATTACATTACTGGTGTGACTCAGCACCATGTACTGCCAGAGGAATGAGAAGTTATGCTCCATTTGTGTCAATATGTCAAAATGCATTCTACTGTCATGTATAACCAATCAGAATGAATAAAAAATTTTAAAAAAGGATACGATGTATTGTCATTAACTATAGTCACCTACTGAACAACAGATCTCTTGAAGGTATTCTTTTTGCTTAATTGTAATTATGCATCTGTTGACAAACAACTTCCCCCACAACCACCTTGGCCTCTGGTAGCCACCAATGTACTCTAAACTTCCATGAGATCAGCAGTGGAATCCACAAAGAGGTGAGATTCTGCAATATGTGTCTTTCCATGCCTGGTTTATTAAATTTTAAATTATTAAATAAAGAAAAAGAAATTCTGGACAGATCAATAATGAGAAAGGGTATTAAAATAATCATACAATTATTATTTTATAATGTTTATTTGAAGTAAATGTCTCAAAAAAAGGAAATTCCAGGACCTTATGCCTTCACTGTGTTAGTTCTGCCAAACAATTTAAGAATACCAAATCCTTTCAATCTCTTCTCTTCCAAAAAGTTTGAAGAGGACAACTTCCAAACCCCTTCTACAAGGCCAGCATAACCCTGATTCCAAAACAAGACAAAATAAAAAGCAAGAAACAGAAAGAAAACCACCGATCAGTATTCCCCACATACACAGATGCAAAGGCCTCAACAGGACATTCGCACACGGAGTCCAACACCACACTGAGAAGCTGCTTCGCCACGGTCAAGGCCTTGCACGGGTCCATCAATGTGTTAAGGGAAACCCCATCTTCTGTGCCAGTGTAGATGTCCCTGGAGGATGTCACGTTCAGGGCAATGAGCCAGGTGCAGAAAGACAAGCCCAGTCTCACTTGGGTGGAACCCACACTGTTGTTTTCATAGGCGTTGAGGGTAGAATGGGCACCAGGGTGCGGGACCGTTGGGTGGGTGGGGAGAGGCTGGTCTCAGGTACTAAGTCACATGGAGACAGGAGAAGTAAGTTCTGCTGCTCTGTGTCACCAAAGGGCCATGCTAGGTAACAGCAACGGACAGTGTCACCAAGAGCTAGAAGGGAGGACTTTGAAAAGTTTCACTGCCAAGAAATATACATGTTTGAGGAGATAAATATGCTGACCCCTATGTAAACATTACTCAAAGTATGCACGTATCAAGACACCCCAGGGTGCCCCGTAAATATGTCTGATCTTTATGTGTCAGGTTTTAAAAGAGTGCACACACCAAAACGGAGTGACTGTTGGACTCTTTGTGGCTGGAGAGGGCCTAAGGAACCACAGGCTCCTTGAACTCCTTAGGGAGGCTTGACCTCTGAATGGAACCATCACATAGGCAGCTGTCAGTCATGTTTGGAGCTTTAGGGAGAAGTCATGATCAGAAGCCAGACATAGCGGTCAACAGCGCACATTCAGGGAGTGGTTGTGGAGAGGAAGGACAGAGAGAAAGGTTATGACTGTTACTCCTGCTCTTTTGCTATTTACGTTGTTATTTCTTGATGATTATTACCCGGTCACAATCTTGCTTATTTCCTCAAAATGAAAACATCAACCAAAGTTAGAGATTTGCGCTATTTGAAGAAGGGGATGACAGAATGAGCATGGTCAGTGGCAAATGACCACGTTCTCTCTGTGGAGCAGAGGGCCGGCGGGGAGGTGTTGAGTGACGGATGGTCTGGGCGGCGGTGCTCACCACCAGTTCCCTGGAGAGAGGCTTGGCCAGCATGTTACAGAGTGGAGTCAATCTGCTGCCCATCGTTGAACCATCCATACCGATTCCCTACACAGGCCTTTATTGTGCAAAGAAGACAGGCTGTGATGTGCGAAGACTTAACCTGCCTTTTTTTTTTTTAATTTGAAACAGTTGTTTTTGAGATCAAACCAGTTCTTTCCAGAAAACACCCCACAATAAATCTAAGGAAATCGTATTTACTCCAAAGAAAAATGGTAAAGCCAGACGCAGTGAGCTCTACACGACTTCTCATTCTTAGGTCATGGTGGGGCGAGTCTCCGGGAGCCCAGCTGGCCTGCTGCTGTTGATAGGCAATGCCCCTCGGGCCTGTGTGGAGAAACTTTGATAAGAGGAAATGCTTTGAAAGTTCACAGGGGATGGAATTGGGAGCGACCTTGGGGTTAGCAAGTGGAAGTCAAATATTCGAGAGAACGGCGGAGAAGCAGAGTCCACAAAACTCTGCTTCATTGTCCATTCAAGTCTTATTTAACACATGCATGTCTGAAAAAGTAACTTCTTTGGCTGTTCATTTTTTTAATGGGTGAACTATCCCCACCTCTGCCAAGCAGGAGCAGGGACACCCGGTCCTGCCTGATGAATAGCAATACGAGGATGAGCCAGGTGATGTTTCACCTCCCCAGGGTCACATTCAGAGCATGCCAGCCTTAGGGGTGATTTGGCACTCTCTGTAATAGTGGTGACACTAATTTTTTCCACATGCCCAGACTAGGTTGATCATACCTCCCAGAATTCTCAACATTGAGACGAGGATGCTGCCGGGAAGCCTGGCCGTGCTTCCCTGTTGCCTTGGACGGGGTGTGTAGAAGCCTGATGGTGTCTCCGTGCTGTTCAGCTCACGACTGCTGTTTGCTCTTATCCTTCTCGTCTTTCCTCTATCTTTATGTCTGTAGACATGGCACACAATGAATCTAGCTGGTCATAATAGCCGCCCTTCTCTGGGGCAGAACAGGGTGGTGGGAAGGCCATAAATCGCGTGATGTCAGATGTGGGTTTTGCTTGTTTCCAGCCCTGGAGGCTCTAGAGCGAACTCTGTAGCTGGTTCTGAGCATGGCAGTGTGACTCAGAGGGCGGGACTGCAGCAGATGGCCATTCGTGCTGGAAAGCCACCCCCTAACTGGCGTGAAACTGCCCTACATGGGAACCAAGAGACCGAAGGGGCAGGCAAGAGCCCGTGGGAAAGACGTGGTCCTTGAGATCCATGGAGAAAAGATGGACTTCAAGGGAGGACTCTGAGATAGTCACTATGCACGTGGAAACACACGGACTCACAACTTCACTGACACAGAAAGAGGAACCCCAAACACGTTTAGTAGCTGAACGGAAAAGGGAAAACTCTAACTCTAGGTGGATATTTTCCTGTAGTTAAGCTATGGATGGTTTTCTTGAATGAAATACAAAAGTGTTCGATCCCGTAAAGAACATGATTGATTCAACCATGGGGAAACTAGGCAGGATTGCTTGTAAAAAGACATGAAAATGAAAAATGAAAAAATTTTGCACTGGCCTCCTTTGCTTCTCCTTGGGAATGTGGGTGTGTCCAGACCATCCCGAGCTGCAGGAGCATGGGAGGACAGATGACAGCTGCTCAGGCGGGAAGACTTGTGCGGGCTCACCTCTGTCGCCTGTGCTCCCTCTCGCCTGTCCGTGCATTTGCCTTGGGGGCTGGATTTAGCGTGTGGTTACTCCCTGTTCATTCTGCACCGAGTTAAAACACTTGTGAACTACTCTGGTTAGAAGCATGCTTTATGACATCTCTCATTGTTGCCAAAATCTGCAATTCCTTCAACAAGCAGGAATTTGTCATTCAAAGGTGTATGTATGTTTGAGAAGCTTAAGGGACATTAAAGGTGAATTTCTACTCCAGGGTTTAAGTGTTATATATGCTCATTACAGAGAAAATTCGCAGTACAGAAAAAGCAAACAAGAAAACATAAGTCACTCATAATCCCCCTATTATTCATAGTCAACTATTACCAGGATTTCAATGTCCATTTTTTTTCCATGTGTACTACATTATAGGTATAGTATTGGATTCTGATCAATTCACTCAATATAATAACACAGGTTTATTCCATATGTTGTTACAAATTTGGGGAAGACATCATTTTTAATGGCAGCCCATGGAATGAAGCATACCCTAAGGATGAGGGTGACAGGCTCCAGGGCCACACTGCTGAGATTTGAATCCCGAATTCACCACATATTAGCTAAAGGGTTGTGAGCAAGTTACTGAACACTTTTTACCTCAGTTTTCCCACCTACAAAATGGACTAAACAGTTACTACCTCATAGGAAGGGCAGTCATGAAGATGAGATTATTATTGTTATTGGTAAAATGTTCAGATTTGTCCTTGGCAAGCAGTACATGGTAATTGTTATTTTCACTGTGTGTTTAAATGGGTCAGTTTCACCTCCCTTCAGTCATACTCAAGAACCAGTGGTGGGCTTTCTTTGGTATCTCATCATCCATCATCTGTACATCTACACTCTGGGCTGAGGGGCTTAGGCTGTGGTCCACATAGAGCAGTTCAGAGATTCTCAAAGGCTCAGAAGGATGAAGGTGGTTTTCCTGATCCGTGACTGGGACACCTGCAGATAGCCATTACTGGAAGGCCCTCAGGGACAGTAGTGAGTGGTGAGTTCTCAGTATATCTCCAAAGGTGGGTTTTCTACAAGGAGGGTCTTTATCCTCTCTCTGGACCCTGATGCTTCTTCATGTGGTCCCCGTAGGACCACTGTTCACTCCTGTCTTAGGCAGCATCGGCCTCCTAAGATCACATCCTGTTACTCCTTACCGCCATGATTTCCAACAAAGATGGCAGTCACGATGCCCACTCTTTCCTCTCCAGCCAATAACCACTTGTAAACTTCACCAGCCAACTTTCCCCAAAGTCATTTTTTTTTGGATGTGATTATCAAGGCTTATTTTTGAAGTTAAAAAGATTGAATATTGATTATTTCTTTCCATTCTTACCATAACAATCCCAATTTTCTTTGAATGCATTTGATTAACTAGAAGGATCATGTATAATGGAATACAGAAAAAAAGTACAAAATTCATATTTTAAGATATTATCTCATCATAAATGAATGTATCATAATTTACTTAATCACCCTCCTATTGCTGGACATTTAGATTATTTTCAATTTTTAGCTATTAAAATGACATTGTGATTAACATTGCTAAAAATGCTTTCATGCTTTGGATGACTTAGGATGAATTACCAGAAATGGAAATTCTGAATCAAATAATGCAAAAATAAATGCTTTAAGAATTTCCTTTTCTTGTGCCAGGTATAAATTGCACCACTGTATCGAGTGGTAGAAAATTAAGCATAAGAAAGGGGTCAAAATTTTTAAAAATATGACTATATACTTAACTGTCTGGGTGCCTGTCATATCCATTGATATTAACTAAAAGACCCTTAGAAGCTTTCTGATGTCTGAATTTCTTTGGGTAATGACTTTGTTCTCCAGTTAAACCATTGGAACCCTTGGCAGTAGCAAAAGTTTAAACCTGTACACTAAGCACAAGATTTTGCTGGATCTTTAAATAAAAATTGATCAGTAGGGGTGGCCTGGCCAACGGGTCAAGGATTGGCCACTCGAATGTAGAAAGTACTACTGGGTCCAGCAGTTAGGAATGAAATCAGCTGCAGGAGGTATCAGTGCAAAATGTCTGATCTTTAAAAAGGATTAAATAGGGGAGCAAACTGCATGGGGCATGGAGATCACTCTCATGCCTCTTCTTCATTATGCTATTTTCAAACAGGTGATAGCAGATCAAAAGAAACACCAAGAACAAGGGCATTCCTGATGTGCTTGGCAGTGGAAGGAGAACATTGTCCTTCTAACTTGGTGATACAAAGGAGAAAGAATTCTGTATCAACTTGAGCCTATCATGGACGACAAATTTTTAAATGAAATGGGGCCCTATCCATCTATAACACAAAAATCTATAAAGGCCACAAGAATGTTCACTGAGAATAAATAAATGATGTCATAGAATATTATGTACAATTTATTACACACTTGACATAGCATATTTACATACAGGAATCCACAATGCAGTACAATAGGATTTGCAATTGATCCTTATGAAGAGGTTGTGAAGGCTTTAGCTGATGACTCTGTCCTCATTTTATCTGGATTTCTCTTCCTTTTATAAAACCTCCCAAGATTCCGTGAATTATTTTCTGCCTATCTCATGTTCTTCTTGCCTTATGTGGACCTCTGCTGGAATGCTTGCTTCCCTGAGTTAGAGAACTTAATACCAAAATTACAGAAAATTCTGCCTCGGAAAGTATAAAAGCCCAACATTTAATTTAAATATGAAGCCATCATCAACTGTGTTGCTATGGAGATCCTTCCTCCCATGTGTTCTGCAACATGTCTGCTGCCAATTATCCAGAAATAACTTCTCTATTTCTATGGAATCTTCTGTGTCTCACCTACCGCTGCTTCTGTATTCTGTTTGAGCTTTGGTGCAAGGAGGAGGACTCTTTATTTCCATTTCTTATAGGCAGGAAAGAAAATTTTCAACACATCCAAGCTAAAAGGGATCCCCCACTGTGTCACTTCCTGTGTAACACTATTACACATCCCCCTTGGCTGCAGCAGATGAAGGTTAATTTTCATACTCACAATAGAATAGACTACCACCTTGGGGGCTGCAGTGGGAAAGGTGATTATGTGGAATATGGGTCGATTTTTAATTTCACATTATAGGCTTTCTGGCTTTCCTCCCCTTCTTTTGCAATAGTTTGATGAGTCACATTATTTTCCCACCTGAGCTGCCACTCAGAGTCACTCTGAAACCAGTTTTGAGATGGAACCAGTTTCCCTGCTTCTCTAATTTACTTCTGGGTTCTTGTCTTACAAACTTGAAGAATAAAATCCGAAGAGAGTAACAGAAGGGAAAAGTAAATGGAATAGGATTTATTTTAGTGAGAAGAGAAGAAATAGAACTCCCATAATGTGGAAGGGGAGCTGATAGTAGGAAAACCCATTCTTGTGTGCTAGCTTAGGGGTTTATATGGTTTGGGGGTACGAGCATTGACCAAAATTTATGTTCAACCGGCACTGAAAAAGTACCAAAGCCATTTGTTAAAATCAGTTACACTGGTATTGGAAAAGTGCCCTGGTCATTGGCTGTGTCTTTAGCCTTTGTTTTGATCTTTCCTGTAACTGCCACTGGGTTCACCCCACCTTCCATTTTCTCTCAGCTCTGGGAGAAAGGAATTAGCTGCAGTGTTCTCCCAGGTGAGCCTCATGGTCTCTACATTTGAAAAAGGCCTTGATGAGTTCATTACCATTTCTGCAGGTTGGTCTCTACATTTGAGCAGGATCTTAATTGGGGCCCATGATCTTGATTGCCTATCCATTTTATTATTATTCAACTCTACTGAGCAGTCAGGAGCTGAAAGTGAGAGTTGCCTTCTTCTCTGTTTTGATTTGGATCTTCCATGCTTAGGAACTGAAGAGTCCTTCTTGAAATGATTCAACATCATGTGGGCAGACTTGAGAACATTCAGTCGGGGACTGAGAGAGGCTGGATTGGTGGCTTTATGCAACAGCACATCCCTAGCTTGGTTCTCCATGCAGGCAGCAGCCTCTGAGGCTATAGGAGCCTGCTTTATCTGCTGCTGTGTGCTGAGAGCTCATGATATTTTTGTGACTGATCATTTCTTTTTTTTCATAGGTACAACCAAGTGGTATTCCACTTGCAAAAAAGTCCTCCACTGGATCTTTAAGCTCATTTTCAGAGAGTAGTTTAATGAACACAGATCTGTTTTGAAGTGTTTAGTTTCCTGACTCTACAGCAGGGATGGGGAAACTCAAAAAACCCTTGAATGCTTTGACCAACTTAGGGGTTAATGCATGAAAAGAGATGAAAGTTTCAATGGCCCCATTTCCTCCACTTTTAATGCCTACCAGGAGATTGTACGGAGGATATAATCCAAAAGTCTTGGAAACACATGGAACAGATTCAAAATTATCACTGGCCGAGGCTAAGATGGATGGCAATGAGAGAAGGTCAGGTCCCATAGTATTTCTAGGTCAATTTCTGATGTTCAGGAAAGCAGATATCAAAACTTTCAAATCATTAGAACTTCCCTGGATCAGAGTCCCCAGAGAAGCTGTGTGAAAGGGCATAATAGTAGGCCCTGTGACTAGTCACCCCCTTGGTCTTGGTAGAAAGAAATGACTGCATCTCTTGGGTGTCACAAAACAGTTTTCTTCTTCCTCCCCAAAGCTTTATGCTTAACGCTATTATTAAAGAACAACCTAGGGTTATGCAGAAAGACCATTAGACACTACTGAGGAGATGACAATCTGTTAAAAAGTGGCCAAGAAATGACCAAAGAGAAGGTGTGTTTTGAGTTGTGATATTGCCAAATTACATTTTTAAGAATTTTGTCCTCCAAAAAATGGTTGCATTAGTACATAAAGGTTGCATGTATAGGGATGTTCATTGTACTCTTGTTTTAGAAAGGCACATTTAATTGTCTAACAAAACTTGTCTTAATAAAAGATGGAAAGGCACACTTTTATGTTGCTGGTGGAGTTGCAAATTGGTGCATCACTCTGGAAAGCATTATGGAGATTCCTCAGAAAACTTGGAATGGACCTACCTTTTGACCCAGTTATCCCACTCCTCGGTTTATACCTAAAGGATTTAAAATTAGCATACTACAGTAACACAGTCACATCAATGTTTATAGCTTCTCAATTCACAATAGTTAGATTATGGAACCAACCCAGATGCCCTTCAACAGATGAATGGATAAAGAAACTGTGGTATATATACACAATGGAATATTATTCAGCCATAAAGAATAATAATATTATGGCATTTGCAGATAAATGGATGGGATTGGAAAATATCATGCTAGGTGAGATAAGCCAATCCCAAAAAACCAAAGGCCAAATGTTTCCCCTAATAAGTGCATGATGATATATAATGGGGTTGGGGAGGTGGGGGGTGAGAGAAGAATGGAGAAACTTTAGATCACATAGAGGGAAATGAGAGGGAGGAGGGGGTGGGGGTATGAAAAATGGTGGAATGAGACATTAATATCCTGTGTACATGTATGATTACATGAATGGTATGAATCTACATCATGCACAATCATAGAAATGAAAATTTGTATCCCATTTGTGTACAATGAATCAAAATGCAGTCCGTAAAGATAAACAAAATAATAATAATAAAAATAAAAAAGATGGAAATAACCTAAGTGTCTAACAAAAGAGGATTGGCTAAATATATGATAGTGCCTTTAACTGGTGGAACACTGCCTTATGTAGAATAGGGTAGAACTTTAAGGTATAACTCCATATTAGAATATAGTGATGTATATATGGGCATAGAAAATAATTTGAATGCTATGAGCCAAACTGTTAACAATGGTTAGCTATGGAGAGCTTAGAGGGAGGAAATTTTTTCTATCTACTTTACATATAGTTATATACATAAACATAGACATACAGATAGAGATTTATATGTCATGTTATAAATATTTTTAAATGTCTTAGACAAATCAGTTCTACATATTTGCTTATATTTTTGCCTATATATTCCAAATCACAGATCAGGGTCTTGTCAATGGCAAACTCCACAGATGTCCTCTGAATATGCAAAGCTATTAATTCCTAAGTGATGTCTCTGCCTTTTCTTCTATTCAAGAGAATACTTACAATTATTTGAGTCAAGGAAATGTGATTTTAAGGTTCACCTTAAATATGCTCTAATTTACTTTTGAAAAGTAAAGGCGCCAGTGAACTTTATATTACTTTGTCAAAATCAAGTTCTATAAAATGCCTTGAATTAGAACAACAGGCTGAGAACCGTTCATGTTGATGGGCATTCACTGAGTTCAGGTGAGGTGTACAAATATATGCCCATATATACATCCCTATATTCTAATATGGAGTTATACTTTAAAGCTCTACCCTATTCTATATAAGGCAATGTTCCACCAGTTAAAGGCACTATCACATATTCAGCCAATCCTCTTTTATTAGACACTTAGGTTATTTCCATCTTTTCTATTATTTTGTTTATCTTTACAGACTGCATTTTGATTCACTGTACACAAATGTGGTTCAGATGAGGCCACTATACTCTTCATATCTGCAGCCAGAGAAAGGGCTCAATATATTGAATATTTCAGTTGCATAAGTAATAAGTCAAAGTTTGCATCAGCAATATCCCATTCTAGGCTGCGGATCTCGGTGCCCTGTTGGTAAAGCAAAGGCCAAAGGTTGTTCAGCATCTTCCCCGTGTTCTGGATCCCTAGTCTTGCAGATGGAATAAGTCCTTCAATAACAGCCTTGGAAGATTGATTATGTCCTGGTTCCAAAGCCCTTTGCTGATTGTGGAACAGAGGACAGGGAAAGACAAGATCTATACCAGTGAACATTTTACTGACTCCTCAGTGTGACCAGCTTTTAATAAGTTGCACATTTGCATAGCTCCCTATACTTAACTCTGCATTCATGTGACCTTTTCACTAATTCCAGAGTGATGATGGATAGCTTGAATTATTATTCCCCTTTTGCAGCTGCTGGGATCCAGAAGTGAGGAGACTTGTCACTGGTCTCATGGCCCAGGAGTTGCAAAGAAAATCAATGTCCCTCCACCTTGAGACACTTCTCTTTATTCTCACACAGGCTGGGGTCCTTTGAGGTCTCCCAAAGCCAGCTTGATAAATTTTAGCAGGTAGTGCTTGCTGCTGTAATTAAGGTGCGCATAATAGGTTTGTGCTCCTCTGGGAAAGAAGAACAAAACAAAATAAACAAAGAAAAGACCCCGAGGCGCTTCTGCTTTGTGCACTGACTGGAAGGTTTCAAGGCGTGCTGGGGCTGACCCAAGTAGTAGTCTCTGCTTGGAGTTTCTGGAAATACCAGGAATAAAAGATTTATTTTATCACTCTTGATTGGAATGAATTCTTAGGTTTTATTCTGAATACAACCTTTTAAATTTACCATCCTTCCATGTCTTCCTCCCTGATATTTTCTTCTCCAAAGAGTTTTGGACATTTGGGCAAATGAGTCTGAGATTATTTGCGTTTTTTGGAGATGCAATGGCAGGGCTCACCCTTGGAACAATCATGAAGTATTTGTACTTAGTGTCTTGAGTTGGATCCCTCAAAGTCTCATGTCTTGGTCCCCAAGGTGGCAATATTCAGAGGTGGGGCTTTTGGATCATGAGGGCTCTGATCTCATTCACAGATTAATTCATCCGTGGGTTTCTAATTGGATGGACTATTGGCACGTGGTGGAAAACATAGGAGGGGTGGCCTAGCTGAAGGAAGTAGGTCACTTGGGGTGGGGGCCCTGGGAGGTGTATCTTGTCCCCAGCCCCCTCCTCCCTCTTTCTCTACTTCTGACCAATGGGAGGTGAGCAGTTTTACTTGGCCACATGCTCCCTGCTACGATGTTCTGCCTCTTCAAAGCCCAGAAGTAATGGAGCCAGGTTATCATGGGCTGAAAACTCTGAAACTAGAAGCCAAAATAAACCTTTCATCCCTTTAAGTTGTTTTTGTCAGGTATTTTGTTGCAGTGATGGAAAACCAACTGACACACTTGGTCTCTTCCTTTCCTTTTTCCTTCTCCCATTCAAGTACTCTCTTCCCTCCTATTTCCTTCTCTTTCTATACCTAAATATTCCCTCTATCCCCAGGAATGCATATCCCAAACTAGATATCCATCTTTTCAACAGCACTTTCTCTGGGCTTGATTGTGCCAGGAATCTTGAAATCTGTCCTAGGCATCTATTACTTTGCAACACCAGAAACCGAGTGGCTTCAACAGCATGCATTTGTTACCCCTCACTTCCCGTGGGTCAGGAGTCCAGACCCAGCTTAGATGGGTCCTCGGCTCTGGTCTCATCAGGCTTAGATCTAGGTGCCAGCTGGCTGCAGTCTCGTCTGATGCTTGGCATGTCCTCTCCAGCACTCACGTTGCTGGAGGAGTTCATGTCATTGTGGTTGTAAGACTGAGGTCACCGTGTTTGCTCGCTCTTAGCAGGCAGCAGCCTCGCCTCTCAGAGGCCCCACCAGGCCTTTGCCACATGTCCCCCTCCTCTCACAACAGGACCACTAACTTCTTCAAGACCCTGGAGGAAACCCGCTGCCTTTGCTTTTCCCTCTGACTTTGACTAAGGACTCACCTGACTGAGTTGGTCCACCTGGGATAACGGCATTTGGTGAACTCCACTGATTAGGGACCTTAATTACATCTTTAGAACATCTTCCTATTTCTCACGCAATGTAACCTTTTGAAGGGGTTAAACAGGGCCTGTGCTACCGGGAGGCGAGAGGGCGAAACCTTGGCAGTCAACTTGGGATTCTGCCGACTCAAGCTACATAGTAGATACAACAGCATGATCCCTGCCTTGATGACGTTTCTATCTGCTGGGACAGGCAGGAAATATTAAATAGACATTTTTAATTTGTGATAAGTACTTGGAAAAAACCAAGATTTATATGAAGACATGAAAGCACAGGGTGATGTTTAGATGGGATCACATTCACGCAGAGCGATTTGCAGAAGAGCGATCACACAGAAACCTGGAGGAAGGGCCCTCCATGCAGACGGGCCAGCAGGTTGGAAAGCGTGAAGGTGAGGAAGACCTAGAGCTTGAGGCATGGCGAGGAGGCTGGCCTGGTGTGAGTGGAGTGAAGAGGGGCCTGGGGTCCAAGAGGTCGGCAGGGGCCGGGTTATGCCGAGACTCAGGATGGTGGTGAGAAGCTTCCGGGATGGGACATCAATTTTAATCAGGAGAGAAGCATGACCTGATTTTTTTCAAGATTGTTCTGTGTGGAGTTTGGATGGTGCAGGACCAGGCAAGGAAGCTGGGAGGTCGAGTTGGAAACTACTGGCGAGTCCAGTGAAGAGCTGGACAAATGGTGGGGGATGGGAAGGAGCAAATAGAGGGGATCTGTGCTTACGGGAGAGAGGACAGGAGCTGCTGATGGATGCAAGGGCGCCTAGCAGGGGCATTTCAATTTTGAAAGGTTAATCATGTTGCTTAAGGTCACACAGTTAATAAACATCTGCAGGCAGGCTGTGAATGCAGAGAGTCAGTCCCTCCCCAAATTTGCTTTTCCTTCTCAATCTCTCTAATTCTTTAGTGTGAAAGAACCAGGTGTCCTAGGCAGTGGACATCATTGATTGCAAATACTAAAAATATCCTGCCAGTCAACACCATTTGCACTTAGCAAGTGCAGGGAGAGGTGCTGGGGTTGCCCAATCAGGCCAGACCAGACTAGGAGAGTGCTCGGGGGCCCCCATCTGCCAGAGTGGAGCTGGAATTGGAAAGCCACTTCAATCAGCTGGTGACAAGACTTCCAGGAAAAGACCAGCTTTTCCCGAAGGTTTTGATCCATCACAGGATTCCAGATACGAGTCGGTCATCACCTTCTTGTAAACACCATTGCCCAATGAGCAACGGAACAAGAAGGGTGGATTAGCAAGCTCCATGTGGGACAGTCTCTGGGTTTGCTTTTTCTGTTTGTCAGTCTGCCGCAGGGCTGAGATGACCCCCAGAGATGTTCAAATGGTCGTAAACACAAGCTCTCCCTCACTGCCTGCCCTCCTGAAGATTCTTCCAGAAGCAGACACATGCATTTGCATAAGCATCAGACTAAAGAATTGGGTGCCTGTTAATCTACAGTCTAGAGATAATAGTTCTGTTTTTAAAAATGGCTATAAGTTACATTAGCACAGACAGAGCCAGGGAGGAATTAAAGGTCTAAAAGTGTTGGTGCTAAGTCAACAAACTTAGATGACTACTGGTCGCTACAGAGTGGTTTTTTTCCTTTGTTTGTTTGTTTGTTTGTTTGTTTTTAATCTCAGGATCATCTCAAAGCCTGTTGGTTTTCCAACAGAAAACAGTAAGATCTGTCTCTAAAGAGTGGCATGTAAGGACAAATGCTGCCCTTTTCTGAGCTATTGCTGGGAAAACACCAGGTAAAAATTATGTCACCGAGATTTGTTTCAAAGTGTTCCAGTTTCCTGGAAGGGCAGACAAACATCCAGTTCTAGGAAAATCCACTATAGCAGCTGCAGTTCATAGCCATCATAACATGTAAGAGCTAACAGTTATTAAGGACTACCCGAAGGCTAGGCATTATTTTAATTGAACATAAATTATCTCATTTAATTCACACAATAATCTTGTCTTGCATATAATTGTATTATCTCATTTAAATGAAATAGAGGCTTAGAGAGATGAAGAAACTTTTTGAAGAACTAAAAGATAGTGAATGGCAGAGCTAGTATTCTAACCCAAATATATCTTTCTCTGAATTCAGTGTGTCTAAATGTAGACTTTGAGTGTGGAATTATTGCCTTATGCAGGACCTTAGAAACTGTCAATATCTCCCAACCCCTCTTCCCCACATCATTTTACGGATTAGGAGACTGTCTCCAAGAGATGAATGACTCTTCTATGGTCACTGGTTTGCGTATGCATTTCTTGAGTTAGAAGCCCTGGAGAGATTTAGTATGTCAGGAAGAGTTCTGAATGTCACTCGTGTTCCACAGGCTTTTTTGATGGGAAGATCAAAGGCTGTGGTGGAAGAAAGGGGTTTGCATTCCTCAGGCAGACGTGGAAGGACTGTAGCCAGGTATGTTTTTAAGAGAATGCCAGTTTTAGAACAGAAATTCCATTCTAGTTAGAGAAGCATTAGCTGGGCGCAGTGGCGCACACCTGTAATCCCAGCGGCTCAGGAGGCAGAGGCTGGAGAATCAAAGCCAGCCTCAGCAACTTAGCGAGGCCCTAAGCAACTCAGGGAGACTCTGTCTCTAAAGAAAATATTAAAAAGGGCTGGGGATGTGGCTCAGTGGTTAGATACCCCTGGTTCAACCCCTAGTACCAAAACAACAACAACAAAGAAAGTGTATTGAAATCTAAGGAAAAAGAAGGGTTAAGAAGTGACTGAAAATCAGCAGGGAACCATTCTTAAAGCTGCCTAGTTAAACTTCCAGGTCTGCATTGTGTCTTCCTTTAAAAGTCTTGTTTCATTCAGCATACGTGACTTGAGATGTTCATTTAAAAATGACCCAGACTTGAAAATTCTACCATGTCCATTTTTTCCCCATGAAATTATGTTTTGGCTAAAGATAATCATTTTCTTAGTCCTTTTTACATTGCATCCGTCCAGACCAGCATTGGATTTCTTGGCAGAAGACATATTTTTGTTTGCAAAAAAAAAAAAAAATCTTTTCATACCTCTCAGAATTACTGCATTTTTATGACTAATGGACAACAATGTTGGATGGTCAATTAAGTCCACTCATTAGTTACATCTCACAGAGGCATACCACTCATATGGGCAGTTATTGGAAAACTTGGCCATGCAATTTGGAAACTGAAGTGGCCTAAAGGTTCCCAATTTGGTATAGTGCTCAATTCACTGAGAGAACATCATGGAGAATAAATTCTTTAAGAAGCATGTTTGGATTCATGCAAAGCCTCTAAAGGGCCTACATATGCAATTATTTAAGAAACCTTTGAAAGGCAGTTTGGATGGTTATTAGAGACCAGGAAACTGAGACCCTACAATCTCTCCAGTGTCACTTAGTTAATGGCAAAGCTGATAAATTGGGACCCTTCATCTCTTTCTGCAATGCTGTCTAGCTGTCAGCAGCACACAGAAGATGAGAAATAGGTATACAGCAGGCTCAGGACCTGATAAGGTCTCCAATGATAAGAACACGTCCAGGGGTGGACTCTGCGTCCAGGCTGGGGGGTCAGGACTGTGGATCACACCTTGGAGTGAGTCTGTGAGATCCCCTTAGGGAGTCTGGGGTGTCAGTAAAGGGAATAAAATATATTCATACTTAATCCCAAGACAATACTACATCTTTCTTAAGATAAGCATTTGTGTGTGTGTGTGTGTGTGTGTGTGTGTGTGTTTTGTTGTTGTTGTTGATTTGCTTACTTTAGTTCAACTCCATAGTGGGTGGCTATCTTAGTTCATTCAGTTTGCTATAACAAAGTACCTCGGACTGGGTAACTTACAAACAGCAGTTCTAGAGTTCTAGAGCAGTTCTAGAGACTGGGAGGTGCCAACAGGTCTGCTGCCTGGTTAGGGCTTGCTCCTTGTAGGGCTGTCTTCCTGTGACAGAAGGGGAAACAGGCACCCTAGGTCTTTTTGATAGGCATTCACGAGAATGGAACTCATGTGACTGATCCCTTCCTGAAGCCCCGTCTCTGAATACAGCAGACTCCCCTCATCCACAAGGGATATGTCTGAGCTCCTGGATAGTAGGGCCTCCCCATGTACCATGTTTTATCCTCATACACAAATGTAAAGTCTTTTCCATTTAATTAAGCATTCACTGTGGTCGTGAGTTTGAAGTCTGACAGCAAAATTTGTAAGACTTTCTTTTTTTCTTCTTCCACATTTCCTCTCCCTCCCTCCCTCCCTCCCTCCCTCCCTCCCTCCTATCCTTCCTTCCCTTTCCTTTTCTTTTCTTTCTCTTTCTTTCTTTCTTTCTTTCTTTCTTTCTTTCTTTCTTCTTTCTTTCTTTCTTTCTTTCTTTCTTTCTTTCTTTCTTTCAACAGGGAGTGAACCTAGGGACACTTTACTACTGAGCTGTATTCCTAGCTGTTTTTATTTTTTATTTTGAGATGGGGGTCTCACTAAATTGCCCAGGTTGACCTCAAACTTGGGATTCTCCTGCTTCAGCCTCTGCTCTTCTTCATAATTTCATGGGCAAAAATATGTTCTTACCATAGTTTCTCAGCAGTCTCAGTGAATTATTTTTTTCTTTTTCTTATTAAATTGAGAAACATCCTCTTTTTACTTAATGAAGTAATTTATAGCTTCTTTTTGGCACATCTGAATTCCCAGCCCCACTTCTCTTGTGCTTTGGAGCCATTATGAAATGAATAAGTGTCCCTTGAACACAGCGGGTGATACTGTGATAGTTGATCTGGTAACCACAACAGCTGCAAAGTGACTGATAGGTGGCTCGTGCACAGTGCAGATATGGTGAACAAAGGTATAATGAATGTCCTAGGCAGAAATGAGCAGGGCAGTGAGAGGTTTCAACACACTGCTCAGAATGGCACACAACTAAAAACTTATGAATTGCTTATTTCTGGAATTTTCCATTTGATCTTTTTGGACCAACATTGGTTTTAATGGGTAACTAAAACCATGGAAAGTGAAGCCATGGGTAAGGGAGACTACTGCACTCTCACACTGAGGGCTAATTTTCAACATGCGAATGGGAGACATGAACATTCAGACTAAGGCATAATGATGTGGAAGTAGCACATATGGGGGGTTAAAAGTCTGAAGTCAATCTCTACCTTTTGTTGATGATGAAATCCTAGGAAGTCACTTACTATTTCTGAACCTCAATTTTCTCATGTGCAAAATGGTAAGAAAACTAAAATTTTTATCTTTTAGGGACTCTGCAATTATTAAGTGAGATAAATTACTTGAAAAACATATTTTAAGTAGAAAGTCACTGTATAGTCTGTTATTACATATATGTGTTCTGGTATAGTTTGTTATAAGCATCTTGGGACCTAGTATTGTCTCTTCTTAATCTTTGTATTTGACTTTAGTTCCCCAATAGAAAATAGTGATGTTTATAAGTTTGAAATAATTCACTTGAATTCAGTGTGGTAGATTGAACACATTCCACATTTCCTTATATCTGTCCACCCAAAATTCCCTAAAACAACAATAAAATAATAAAAAAGTAAAAGTAAAAACAAAAGAAGAAAACCCAAAGGACAAAAAGAACCCAAGAAGACATAGTAGCCAACAAGAAATGCCAGCATAATTTTGAATTCTAGGAAAAAGATACATAAGGGATAGTTGATCTAGCATACTAAGAAAGCTAAAAGCTACATACATAGAAGAGAAAGGAGAAAGCTAATAAGAAGCAAGCATATTTACAGGACAGAAGCCCAGAAAGATTAAAAAAATGCATGTGGGAAAGGACTGAAAACAGAAAGAACTGATTAGAAGTTTTTATAAAAGGAATTAACCTGTAATAAGTATGGGGGAATAGAAGTTCAGTGGAGTAGACAAAGGGGAATGATGGGAAGGGAGACGGCATAGGAGAAGGAAAGACAGTGGAATGAATCTGACACAACCATGTAAATACATGCATACAGCACAGTGAATTTCACCACTGTGTACAGCCACAAGGTCTTAATTAAAAAATAAATATTGGTAAATGGCAGAAAGATCAATAGAGGGAAGGGAGCAGAAGATGGGGAAAGGGAAGGGAAGAAGAGGGACTGGGGTCTGAATTAGAATAAGATATATTCCATGCTTGTGTAATCATATCAAAATTGATTCTACTGTCAATGTATAACTAAAAAGAACCAATAAAATAATAAAATAAAATAAAATAAAAAGAAGTTAAATTCCAAGAAGGAAAAGAAGCCATGAGATTTCCTCCCCCATTAAAAATCTCAAAGATATCTTGCTAGGTGTACTTCCCCTTCCTTGGAAGAATATAGTAATTTTATTCTCCAGAGAAAAATAGCCAGAGAGTTCCTGGATCAAGATATCAGTTTCAGATGAAGTTGAGGCAAGATGCTCTACTGAAAGTAAGGAATTAAGAAAATATCTACATGCTAAATCCTGAGATGCTTGGTTTTCACTATGTTGTCATCCAGACATAGACCACCGATAGGAGAATGAAGTCTTCTCTCTGGAAACCTATTGCCTGGATAGATAACACTACAGACTTACTGGGTTTATGGGTACTTTAAGGGAAAAGTTAGGTCCTTAATCCTAAAGTCCATCAACTGACAAGTCCTATGATTAAAACCAATCATCATCCTAATGGATGTACTAATTAGCTTAATCTGGCCTTCCACAGTATATACATATATCAAAACATCATGTTGTTGTATACCCTTCATCTACACATTTTTAAAGTTCCCCATTATCATTTTAGTGCCTCACCGCTAAATAGGAATGAAATCCTCAGATTTCTAGATATTTATGGAATTCTTCTGTAAAAAATCAATGACATAAATAGAGAAAAGAAATGCAGAGGAAACATGCCTGGATCCCAAAAACAATAACTAATAAGCTGAGAGAGATATTAGTGTGCAACTATTATAGTTATGAAACAAGAACAGGATACTTTAGAACAGGCACAGCAAAAGATCATGATAGAACTCTTGAAAATTAAATAAGGATATATATCAAATTTTAGTATAGTCATTTGAAGATAAAATTGAGGCACTCTTTCAAAAATATTTTAAAAAGTGATAAAAATATGGAATAGAGGAAGACTATTATAGGGTCAGGAAAAGATAATAGATAAAATTTCTAAACTACCAGACCTGCATAGTGAAAAAAATATTCAGCACACCAAAGACACCTCATTGTGAGCTTTTAGAGCAGTAGTGACTAGGAGAAGGCCATGAAAGCACCTCCAGATTTTAAAAATACCCCAAGAAGTGTGGAATTGGAATGACACTGGTCTTTTTAAGAGCAAGACTGAAATCTTAGCATTGGAATCTAGAACACAATATAGGGTGTTTTCAAAATTCTGAGAGGAAAATCATTTCTAATCTAAAGTCTTTAATTCAGCTAAATGATCCCTTAATTTGATAGCAATAAAAAAAGAGGCTTGAGACATACAATGTCTTGTTAATTTACCTCTGAAGCATCTTTCCTTTAAAGTACTGAGAATGTGCTCTAAATCAAAACAGTAAACTAATAAAAGAAAGATGGGATTCAGAAAACAGGTTCCAACTTAAGAGAGAGGCAAAGGGAACTGGGGGTGCTAATGGAGGGGATTTCCAGCATGCTGCAGTCCTGTGCAGGAAAAGTTGAAAATCCTAGATTGTAACTGGAGATAGAAGGCCTTCTGTGGGATTGCCTTTAATAAAAGCAATAACATTTTTTTTAAAAAAATCTTTCTAAATGTTTCTGGCTTATGCCCGAAATGTTTATGGCTTGCCCATTTTCTCTCCTTCTCTGGGAAATGACAAAAATAGCATAGATGAGCAATTCTAAACCTGGCTGACATATTCTCCCCTACATTACAGATTAGGACTCCAAGGCACGAGGGATTAAAAGTGTTTCTATTATTGCAGGCATCTATATCCGGGGACTCCTGCTGAACTGCCCAACCTGGAGGTCTATAATTAAAACACGATTCTAAAATAACTCTTCACCGTTAAATGCACAGGAATTAGAAATATCCCATATTCATTTAAAGGTATTATAGAAGATCAAGATGTCATACTCTTGAGGATAAAATGAGTGTATTTTGGATTAAACTGGATTTAAATGTGAAGATATAACTCTCACGGGGATTTTTTAAAGAAATACATCTAACACCACTGATTTCCAGGAGAGGAAGAGAAGAAAAAGTGGATCGATCACCTAACAGGTGCCCAGTCTGGTGCTTGGCATGTCAATTTTACACATCCTCCTTGGGTGTCTATAGAAACAGTGGAAAGGTTTGGGGAACCCTTCTCCAAACCCCGGTGCTGCTGTTATTTTGTTGGTTTTCCATCTCTGGAGATACTGACTTGCCTTTTGCTAAGAATTCTGAATGATGGTAGGAGCGAGAGGCGGCGGTGGGAGAGAAGGGGGTGAAGTCAGTCAGGCAGATGGCCGGGAGATCACGATTTCCCTGGGAACTTGCAGGATGCAAGACTTTGGCTTCACCTCTGATGTTCTCATGAGTCCTCCCTGTTCTCAAGATGTCCTCCTCCTCCCCTTCCTCCTGCATTTCCTTTGGACAGCTGAGACAACAGCTTACTGTAGTAATCGAGTAGTATTTTGTTCTGGTTGAGATATGAGTGTCCCCCAAAAGCTCATGTGTGAGACAAGAATTCAAGGATATTCATAAGTGAAATGATTAGATTATGAGAGTTCTAACGTAATCGGTGGATTAATCCACTGATATGGATTAACTGGGCAGGCACTGTGGGCAGGTAGGGTGTGGCTGGAATAAGCTGGTCAACATTCTGGGGCTTATATTTTGTCCCTGGGCGGGTGGAACTGTCTCTCCACTTCCTGACTGTTGCGTTGTGAGCTGCTTTCCTCTACCATGCCCTTCTGCCATGATGTTCTGCCTCATCTTGGGCCCAAGCTATAGAGTCTGCCAACCATGGACTGAACCCCTGAAACTGTGAGCTAAGAATAAACCTTTCCCCCATTGAGTTGTTCTTGTCAGGTCTTTTGGTTACAGTGATACAAAAACTGACTAAAACCTAACTTCTCAAAGTTCTGGCCCCTCATAGTGTTTTTCTTTATTGGCTCTGTCTTTTTATGTGGCAGAACCACCACACTGGCCCTGCAATCCAACTTATAGACATTTATGTGAGAAGAAGAATATACTGTAGGTTGAACCACTGATATTTTGTGTTTCTATTAGAGTCAAAAGTAATGTTATCTTTTTTTCTACAGAACATTTCATTATTTTAATCTTTGCACAAATACTTATTGAGAATGTGCTATACATTTAGCACTGCGCCTACTTTCTGGGGATGGAGAAGTGAGCAATAATAAACACAAATCCAGTGGAAATAAAAAAAAAAAAACTCAACTTTTTTTGAAGGTAGTCAGGACATTAGTTCATTAACTGACATACAAGTGTGAATTTTTTAAAAGTCAAATTGGCAAAAAGGGAGCTAGGGCCACTGTGGGGATGAGATAAAGGGTACTGAAATAAGACTTTTTTTGTACCTGGGATTGAACTCAGGGGCACTTAACCCCTGAGCCACATCCCCGCCTGTTTTTGTATTTTATTTTGAGAGAGGTTCTCACTGAGTTGCTCTGGGCCTTACTAAGTTGATGAGGCTGCTTTGAACTTGTGATCCTCCTGCCTCAGCCTCCTGATAAAAATGAGATTTGAATGTTGGAGAGCCCTAGATGTTTGGGGAAATGGGAGAAGGCTGAAGCTCTAAGGCAGGGTGGACCAAGGTGGCTGATGAAGACACATTCCTTCTTTCTCATTTTGCCTCCATCTTTGGGCCCACAGACATTAGTGTCCAGCACCTGCCATGAACTGGGCCTTCCCTTTCCACCTGGGCAGGTCGCCCTTTCTCTTTGACTCTGTATGACAGGTTTGGGGAAGGAAGACTGACCGGTACCCCATGCTCTTCTGGGAGGGTCCCTGGAGCTCATCTTTGCTCAGCAGATGAGACACTTCAGATTTAAAATAGCTTCCCATCACCAGGGTCCCTTCAGAAGATGTTCTTAGCCAAGGACTGCCATTCACCCTGTGGAGAAAAAATTTACATGAAGCTGTCGGTAGCACAGGCATAAAGGCAGATGGAGGGAGCGAGGTCCAAACCCAGCACCTTCACCCAGAAACATCTCCGTGGGGGTAACATAGGCAGCTACCACCTCAGGAAGGGATGGAAGTGGAGTCCAGAGGCAGGTGGGCGGGGACGGGTGGAAACACAGGCTCCTGATTGCTTCAGGAAGCTGTCAGTCACCCAGTCTTTCATCCATTCTGTGACTGTTTGCTGAGGGCCCCTGCTGTTCCATGGACTAGGAGAGGCACTGGGCAGGAAGTGGTGAGGAGCTCACCAGCAGCCAGGGGAAGGCGGACAGAGGGCCGCTGGGCCAGGGTGGAGCTGCAAGAAAGGCCAGGGAGAGGGCATTGTTCTGAATGCCTGCACTCCTTTTAGTCGATCTCCACAAAACTACAAAAAATATTATTATTATCATTGTTTTAAGGAAAGAGACAGGGCTCAGGAAGTTAAGATAATTGCCCAATTTTGTTTGCAAAATAGCAAAAAACACGAACTTGATTCTAATCTAGGTTAAGCCGACTCCATTACTTATGTAATTGGTGGTCTCCATTACTTATGTAATTGGTGGTTGGAAGAATGTCATGTATCCATTTCTTTATCACAGTTCAGGGTTTACCCTGGGTTGGTTTCCCGCTGAAACCTACCACGAACATAAGCCACCCAGGCATTCTTGGGAATAAAATCTCATTTTAATATTAGCTACAGTCGAATATAATGAGGAGGGTAAATCTGTCCCTCCATATTATTAAAAAGTCATAAAGATCAAAGTCATATTGAAATGGCATTATAGGTATTTAGGTTATCGTATCATAACTAAAGTAAGGGGACAGTAAAACACCGTGCTCCTGAATGCCTCCTTCCTGTCCCCCAAACCCTGACCAAGTTGAGGGACAGGAGAGCGAGGCTGGGCTGCCAAGTCCAGATGCACGTGGTCTGGAAGGACACCGCTGTCTCTCCTGCACACTGGACCTGGGGGTCAGCATCACCTGCAGGAAGCTGCTTTCTTGCTCACAGCAGGACAGTGACTCCTTGGGTGGCTGGTCAGACAAGCCAACTGAGCAAGCTGAGCTGCTCCCGCAGCCTGACGTAAACCCCTGAGTGGGGATGGGCAGAGCTGAGGACACTGTGGAAAGGATGTGTCCCCTGTCCAACTGGCCGCCACTGGACAAAACACTGAGAGGGAGAGGAGGGCTGCTTGGCAAAGGGACGGAGGGACTGAGGTGCCATCAGCTCTGCACCCTCCTGGAACAGTCTCTCATCTCCTGTTTGCTTTCCCCAATTAGCCATGTCTCCCACGCTGTCTTCGGGCACTTTCCTTGGCCTGTCTTCAACCTGGCCCACTGCACTGGCACAACCTGACTGTGGACAAGATGGTTATGCATTGGTGACAATTTGGCTGCCTTTAATGGCCATGATCATTACCTTGGAGTTGGCAAATGACTGCAGAGAATCTTCACCACTCATTGTTCAGGATTTGGATCTTCAAAAAATTTTTTCCTGACTACAGAGTAATGGAACAGATTTTAATAATTCAAATCAAATAAGTCTATCATAGATAAAATTGGTTTACTGAATTCTGGCCACTGTTCTAAGTGCTTCATATTCACTTCTTCATTTCCTCCTCCTAAAATCCCTCTGAAGCAGTTCTTAGTATCCTTCCCACCTTACAGGAAAAGACATTCTGGCTTGAGAAGTCCCAGCAGCTTCCTCTAGACCTCCTGGCTGACAAATGGCAGAGCCCATTTGAACCTAAGCAAGTTTTACTTGGGAGCTTAGTAAACATCCTTCCATCTTTCTCCCTTGAAAAGGCAACATCCTCTGCCCTTAGCTGATTGTGCTAATCAGGAACTAAAAAACAAAAATTGCAGAAGTGAATTAAGAGTGAAAGATGGATTCCTCTGGCCCTATCACCCACATGTTCAAATTTGAGCAATTCAGTGGAATCTGAGACCACAGGCTTGGGAAACCTCCAGCCCAAGAGATCAGAGGAGTCCCTGGGGGTGCCGTTGATTAATCTCTGCTTTCAGAGTCAGGAGGACGGTGGTTTCCTGAGAGGGGCGCCGTGGTGCCCTATCTTGTGCCATTGGCTACCATCCAGTGCGCCTGTGAGGACTAGGCTGACTGCTCCTCCCCCAGGCAGGTGGAATTATTTCTTACTCCTCCTCCTCCTCCTCCCCCTCCCCCACCCTTTCCCCTCTTCCTCCCCCTCTTCCTCCCCCTCCTCCTCCTCCTCCTCCTCCCCCTCCTCCTTTTCATTCTAAAGCCCAGAAATGGTTTTCCCAGTGTGTCTTGAGCAGGGGAGAGCAAAGCTAAGACATTTCACCGTTTCGGTTTCAGTTGAGTTTCCCCAACACACTTCCCTGGATGAGGTCAAGAGCCGCCCCTGCCGAGGGCTGCAGGTGAGGTGCAGGGCTTGCCGCACAGACGAGGAACGGGGCATCCGTGCCTCACTGCGAAACCCAGCATGAGTGGCTCAGCCTGGCTCGACGCGGCTGGCTGCCTCAGCGTGTCTGCCGGAGGAGGACTCAGCAGAGGAAGGTGTGAGTGAAGACGAGGGAGCCCCTGCTGCAGGGGAGCTTGTGATTTTCCCCTGCAGAGGCATGTCACCCAGGGAAAGAAAATCTGACCTTTTTCAGGTGCTGAATAAGAAATCTACAGTTTCTAGAAAAAAAAGAAAAAAAAGGCGAGGTGTCTGTTATGGTTTGGATGTGAGGGGTCCCCCCAAAGGTCATGTGAGACAGTGCAGGAGGGTTCAGAGAGAAAATGACTAATTCAGCCAGTGACTTCATCCCTGATAGGGGTCAACCCAGTGGTGACTGAGTGGAGGGTGTGGGCGTGGGAGCCTGGTTTGGGGTATATGTCTGTATCTGGCAAGGGGACCCTCTCTCTGCTTCCTGACCACCCGGTGAGCTGCCTCCCTCTGCCGCACTGTCCCGCCATGAGGCCCTGCCTCACCTGGAGGCCCGAGGAATGGAGCCAGCTGTCTGTGGACTGAGACCTCTGAAACCGTGAGCCCTACACAAACCTTTCCTCCTCTACGGTTGTTCTGGTGGGGTGCTTTAGTCACAGCAGTGAAAAGACTGACTAAAACAGTGTCTTTGTAGTTGCAAGAAACATCTGAAAAAAAGAGACCAAAAAGAGAGGGAAGCAAAGGATGAAGGAGACAGTGGAGGGAAGGAGGGAGGGAGGGAGGCTGAACATGAACGAGAGCCAGAAAGCCAGGCCTGGTGGAATGTGTGGGAACAATCACTGTATTTCCATTTTTTCTGTCCCTCTTAATTTCTGCTAGTCTACTCAAGGACAAGCACACAGGTGTCCCGTCCACACTTGTTTCTTTAATTCATGAATAAAATCATACAAATTTATGACACACAATAACCCTAAGTCGATCTAATTAGCATGTGTGTTACCTTACATACTTGTCGCTATTTTCTAAGGAGGACACTAAATATACTCCCTTAGCACCTTTCGAGAACTGGGTGCATCCTTCTGGACTGGAGTCAGCAGGTGGTATCCTCCACGCTCCTTCTACCTGGGCATCTCCCTGTGTTCTCAGTGACTTCTACCCCACTACCCTTCCACCAGGGTGTCCTGGTCCTGAAGACACCAGAATAGAGGACAATGGCTCAGGAGTCAGGAAATCCTCCATCAAATCCCAAACCTGCCATACCCAGGCTGTGTGACCTTGAGCAAGTCACTGCTCCTCACTGGCACTTGGTTTCCCCATCAGTAAAAAGAAGGGATGGGGTTAAACTCAGCCTACCACCCTTCCTTGTTGACGGTGCCATTTAAATGGACGTGTAGTTCTCGCGGGTCTCTTCTCCCTGTCGGCTGGGTGAATGTGCCTCTTTCCCTAGCTTCCCTGAGCCCCAGAAGCACCTGAGATGCTTGTTATCCACACAAATTCCCAGCCCTATCCTGATCCACCACTTAAAAGTCTCCAGGGCAGGATCCTGGGAAGTGGGGAGAGACATCAAGTGCCCCAGGTGATCTTTATCTTTGGGGAAATTTGGAGAACAAGATGCTGAGCTAATTGGATTTCATGGCTGATATGTTTTGATGTGTTATTTGTCCTAGTTAAAATATTTACATTTTAAAGGGGCCTCAATCCCCTAAAAACCCAGAGTGTGTTCGTGTTAGTGCAAATACATAGGTCGAGGTGGAAATATTGCTGAGAGCTCCCTGGAGCCTGGAGACAGCTCAACATCACATGACACTTCTCATCCTCTCCTGGCCGGGAAGACCCTGAGCAGGCAAGTTACTTAACCTTTTCATGACTCAGTTTCCCAGGCTCTAATATGGGCTAAAAATTGTACTAACCTCACTGGTGATTGAGAAAGTTATGTGAGTTTAGCACACCACCTTGCATGCAGTAAATGCTACATATTCTTCCCTTTGGGCCCTAGGAAAAACACACTATTATCTCCATTTCACAGATCTGGGAAGGAGATTTGTGCAGGTCAAATTCATTGCCAAGGTGTGTTTTATAGGTAATTTGTCAGCTGTGAAAATGGAATTCAAAACCTTCTCTCCAGTGACCCTAAAACTTGTGTTCCTTTGTTTATACCTTTCATCGCCTTGCCTTGCTGGTGGAAAGGGAGCCAGTGTGGTGGTCTAGGCACATCCATGAATCTCTTTGTTCCAAGGGGCCATTGAACTTAATTGGGTGATGTTCCCGTTAGTGGGACAGCCTCTGGGTAGCAGCAAGCTTCAGCTGCCTCCTTTATTGTCATGGTTGGGCTCAAGGGAGGTAGGTGGACGTTCCTCTTGCAGGTTTTATAATTCACCGTATTCCTTTCCTGGCTGGCCAAGCTCTGGCTGCATCAAGTTTGATATGTATTTGCAGTTTGATCTCTTATTTATGAGAGGCAGTTTCCATAGGCGGATAGAGAAGCAGAGTTTTCTGCTCCAGTGGCAGATGTTTGATTTTGTGGGCCTGAAACAGAGAGTGATGGTTTGGCTGCTCTGTATCCATACCTGTGTCCAGGTGCGAAATCTGCTGTCCTGTGTGGATTTTGACTCATCACCATGCCAATCGGTTTGCCCAGGCTCAGGGCACTATTTGCCTGTGTAGAGGATACTATGGACTGAATGTTTCTATCATGCCCCCCAGTGCATTGCAGCAGACCTAGCCCACCAGGTGATGGTGTTTGGAGTGTGGGCCCTGATGGAAATCATTAAAGTTAAATGAAGTTATAAAGGGGGGGCCCAATCTGATGGGATTAGTGAACTTTTAAGAAGGAGAAGAGAAATCAGAGCTCACCTGCCACCACTTGAGGGTGCGGTAAGAAGGTAGCAGTCCGCAAGCCAGGGAAAAGCCCTCAGCAGAACCCATGTCTTGGCATCCTGATCTCAGACTTGCAGCCTCCCGAATGTCGAGGAATAAATGTCTATTGCTTAGGCGGCACGGTTTATGGTATTTTGTTAAGTCAACCCAAGCAGTGAAGATAGAGAGCTAAGCCACTCTGGCTAGATGCACATCCATTTGGATCCAGACACACATCCACTTAGACTTTGCAAAGGTGTGTGTGCAGTTATCGATCTGAGAAGAGCAGAAGAAATGAAGCGAGATGACTCAACGCAGCCCTGAGACATTTGGGTTTGGGGAATCTGAGACGATAACTGAAGGAAGGAAAGTCAGGGAACTGGTCTCCTCGCCAGGCAGTTTCCAATACTTCTTGTAATTCAGGTCAGAGGTCCTTAATGTACTCCCGAATCAGTCCTTTTAAAAATGGTATGCTTTGAAGTGGTGAATTTTATGTTACATGAAATGTACCTCAAAAAATTTAAAGCATATCGCATTGGAGTCTGGGTATTGATTAATAAAATATGATTTCGCAGAATAGAATGCTGTCCAGCAGTAATGATAAATGGATGAGATCAGTGTGTATAAACAAACAACATCTTAAAAAGTAATGTTGGGGAATAATAAAGGTTATAGAAAGTACCAATAAGCAGATAAAAACACAAAACAGGGCTGAACATTGTTCATGGATACTGCAAGTGACTTCAGTGATTTGCAGAGTCAACACATGAGTCAGTATGTTCAGCTCATAAAGATGACACTTGTCTGGACATAGTGGATGGAATTGTGAAGGAGTTCAAAGGAAATATTTTAATGGCATATAGTGATTTAAAACATTTTAAGTACAATTTCTCAAATAAATAATTAAAATAATAATTAAGCATTCACTTTCATTAATTTTAAAGGGTGAGTACATGGGTGTGTTTACATTACTTATCTATGCTTTACGTTTCCTGCCCCTCACCTAAAATACTGCTTGGGCATACATGGGATAGTTTTAGAAAGCTCACACGAAATTGGTCACAGTGCTTGTTTGGGAAAAGGATCTGGTAGACGGGGAGGAGGGTTGTCAGAAGCAGGAATAAAGCTCATTTCAGCTTATGTGAACTTGGAGAAGCTGCTTAAAATTTGTGTTCCCACTGGGCGGGGTGGTGCACACCTGTAATTCCAGTGGCTCAGGAGGCTGAGGCAGGAAGATGACGAGTTCAAAGCCAGCCTTAGCAATTTAGTGTGGCCCTCAGCAGCTTAGTGAGACCCTGTCTCAAAAAATTTAGAAAAAAGGGGGGTTGTGTGGCTCAGTGGTTAAGCACCCTGGGTTCAATCCCTGGTACCAAAAAAAAAAAAAAAAAAGTGTTCTTATATCATCTGTTAAAAGGCAGTAATAAGAGAATCTGCCAGTATGGATATAATGAGAACAAATGAATTAATGCATGAAAAGTGTGCAGAGCAATCCTAGACATAAAATTTGTGCTTAATAGTTAACTGCTATTTGTATTTCACATCATACCCTTTTGTACTGCTTGGTTTTTAAAAAACCATCTGCTTATGTTTTTAGAAGATTATTAAAAAGAACCAATAACATAACTCTTCCAATGTTTGGATATGTTTAAATTTTTTTATAAGGTGAAAAAGTACTGATATTGCAATTGCAATCATATGCATTGACCTGATAATGCTTTTCTCAACTCGTACATGTATTTGCAGATAGCTAAATACAAAGAATTTATGTGTGTGTATATATATGTACTATGTAGATACATATTTTGTGCTATATTATGTACTATGCACACACACACACACACACACACACACACACACACCCTTTCTCTACACACAAATACACACACATCCATGGATGTGTTTAATGTATGTAGTACTTGCCCAAGAAATTCGTATGTCCAAGTATTAGTTGACCATTCCTTGTCATGTGACGGATGGAATAGAGCTGGCTTGTTTGCCATGCTGTGGAACTCAGGACTTAACTTTTTAGCTAAGGACTCAGAAAAGCACCTTCAAGAAGAGACGCTTTAGCTGGAAGCGTGGCACACACCTGTAATCCCAGTAGTTTGGGAGATTGAGGCAGGAGGATTGCAAGGGCAAGCTCAAGGGCAGCTTCAGCAGCTTAGTGAGATTCTAAGCAACTTAGTGAGACCCTGTCTTAAAATACAAAATAAAATGGGCTGGAGATGTGACTCAGTGGTTAAGTGCCTCTGGGTTCAATTCCTGGTTCCAAAAAAAAAAAAAAAAAAGGCTTTGGCAGTAGCACGGAAGAGAACAGAGGTCTCGTGGGAAACCAGGGGGCTGAACTAGTCGGCAGATGTGTGCTTTGTTTGAACTGCACATTGTTTAGTAAAAATTTTTATTGATTAAAAGATCCTTCATAGTATTTGATCTTGGTCATGTTATTCCACTTCTCTGAGTCTCAATTTTCTTACCCACGTCCTGAAGTTAAGATGGCTGCAGATTTGTTACAAGTGCCAAGTGAGCTCGCGTAGGCAGAGTGCCAAGCATGCACGGCACATCCTGAGTGTTTGGGAGCTTCTGGTGGTGAACACGGTAGACCGATGGTGAAGTGTGAGGTCCCCCCTGCAGCCTGACAGCGCCTTTCACGCTGTGGCTCACGGTGATCAGTTGAGACTGTCGCTGACAGCTCGCCCAGCTGGCCTTACAGTCAAGCACCGGCCAGTGCTCCCTCTGCCAGCTGCCATTACAGCTGGATGTTCTCCTGATGTCACTCCTTCTTGGAGTGATGGCCGGAAACTGTGACGATGCACTTGGGGGAATGTAGGCTCACCGCCACTCATACCTTGGCCCGTCTGTGGCTTCCCAGGTTTGCCTGCCCTTGGATTTTGGACAGTATTTCCAAGAACGGCAAGAGGCTCATGGTTGAAATTCTTTAGGCATGGGAAGAACAAACACAGTAGGACATCAGAAGGAACTTCTGAAGTCCTCCCGACAGGAGCTGTCCCTGGCATGGAGCTTTCCCGTGTAAGGTCTTCAAAGCTGAATCCATGGCTGCTCTCTCTCTCTCTCCCCATTCATCATATATATATTCACTATATGTATATATATATTCTCCTTTGAAATATCATTAAGTTCAGAATAAACCATAATTATATATTATATATACCTCAATAATCTCTATTTCTATATAATTTATTATGTATAATCTATATATATAAAATCTCTATGTATGGATAGAGATACATATTATATATATATTATAGTATAGATATATAGTATAGTATATATGTTCATTCTAAATCTAATGATTTTTCAAAGGTGAATATTTGCCATTAGGACATTGTTGTAGTATAGGTATGTAGAATAGTATTTGGCACATCACAGGTGTTCCTAGGAATCTGTGCTTGGTAATCCTCAGTCTCATGGGAATTCATGAATAAACTGAAGTCCCCATGTTATTTGGGCACAAGTTCCCACATGTGGACTTTTTCTCTTACCTGATAATTTTATAAAAGGTTTGTGATAACTACATTTATTCTAAATATTCATATATAAATATTGCTGTAGTTGGATTCAATAAATTAACATTGAATCGAACTGAAAAATTTAGGAAAACAGGCTGTAAAGGTGAAAAGTATTAGGAAAATACTCTCGCTATTCTTTCACCTGTTAGTAAATTTGATAAATAATTTCCCAGAAAAATTTCACATCTGCTCTTTTGTTTCTATCTGTGATACTCAATTCTAGTGGTGTATTTCGGTCACCTGGGGAGTTTTCAAAAAAATTGTTAGGGCCTGAACTCTCTATCTTCTCCCATCTGCTTAGATTCAAATTTAATGGATTCTAATTGATCTGGATTGGGCTTTGGGCATTGGTATTATTAAAAATATACTCTCTGGTTTGCATGAAGTCATGTTTACCTTAATGAAGGTGCAGATGATTACTTATAGAAGTGTTTATAGAGAAACACATGCATACACAACATCCATGCATATGCTTCCTTGGCTGCCAGTTAAGGGCACCTGGACGCCATGATGCTGCAGTAGCAACCTACACTCCCAGAGCCAATATCCTAGTTCCTAATGCCAATTCCCAAAAATCGCCATTCTCCACTGAAAGAAGCCAAGGCTCTTTGAAGAGATGATCCTGGAGGGAAAAAGGCACAAGAGAGACCTGGGGCATCTTACAGTGCTAGAAAGTATAGCACTGTTTAAGAAAAACACTCCTGGGGGAAGGAAGGACAGTGGAGTGAAACAGACATTATTGCTTCATGTGCATGTATGACTGCATGACCCATGTGATCCTGCAACGTGTACAATCAGAAAAATGAGAGATTTCACTCCATTTACGTAAGATCTATCAAAATGCATAAATGCACTCTACTGTCATGTACAACTAATTAGAACAAATAAAAAACTAAAAGAAAAAAGTAAAACACCCCTTGATGAGGGGGACATGGCAAAGACACACAGGAGTCAAATGAAAGTGCTCCCAAAGGCCAACGCTGGAACAATTTGAGCAACGGAACAATTAAGTAGTGTCGGATGGCAGCCCAGAGGCATAGAGTGAATATACATGAGTCTGTCCTGGTATAAATAAATCTAGATAATTTATACAGATACTCCTTCAAAGCAGGGGAACATCCATCCCCACCCTCGAGTGTGAGCTGCGTTTAGTGACTGCCTTCCAAAAAGTACCCGCAGGGAAAGGGAGAAAAGAGGAACACCCGGGAAGCTCTTGATCAAGGTTAAAATCAACAGCTGTCAGTCATGTTGATGGCATGCATCTGGATATCATGGCCCTCAGTGTTCTTGCTCCTTCAAACCCAGTTCAGTCGCAAAAGTCTCCCCATTGAGGGACATCCGCAGAATGCTTTCCAGTACTCCTCAAACTCCTGAAAATCTACCCAAACCCAAAGAATTATAAGGAGACACGATGACAATACAACTGTAGCTCCCTGGATGGGACTCTGGGACAGAAAAGAACATTAGGTGAGTGCCAAGGTAACCTGAGTACACTATAGACTCTCGTTCATAATAATGTGTCAGTATTAGTTCATTAATTGTGACAAATGCACTCTACTAATGTAATATGTTGCTAATAAAAGGACCTGGGGCTGGGGCTCACTGGTGGAGCACTTGCCCAGCATGTGCGAGGCCCTGGGTTGGATCCTCAATATCACATAAAAATAAATAAATAAAATAAAGGAACTGTGTCCATTTACAACTAAAAAAATTTAAAACAAAAGAAAAATGAGAGATTACACTCCATTTATGTATGATCTATCAAAATGTATAAATGCATTCTACTTTCATGTACAACTAATTAGAACAAAAAAAAAGTTAAAATAAAGAAACTGGGCATAGCGTATATAGGGACTCCATCTTATTTTTGCAATTTTTTTCTTAGAAATGCAAACCTATTCTAAAATGAAAATCTTTTTAAAAAAGAAAATCCCTCTTCTACTTTGAAAAAAAAGAAGAAAATGATTCATTCGATCACAGTTACTGTATCTGTTCAGTATGCTACTCAGGTATAAATTGGGTTATCTAAGTGTTAAAACTAAGGTGTGACAAACCCAAATAAATACAATTTTCTCATACTAGACAAAGGGGCCAAAAATATGCAATGGAGAAAAGAGCCTCTTCAACAAATGGTGCTGGGAAAATTGGATATCCATATGCAACAGAATGAAACTAAACCCATATCTCTCACCATGCACGAAACTAAACTCAAAATGGATTAAGGATCTCGGAATCAGACCAGAGACCTTGCATCTTATAGAAGAAAAAGTAGGTCCAGAGCTTCAACATTTCGGCTTAGGACCAGACTTCCTCAACAGGACTCCCATAGCACAAGAAATAAAAGCAAGAATTAATAACTTGGATAGATTCAAACTAAAAAGCTTTCTCTCAGCAAAGGAAACTATCAGCAATGCAAAGAAAGAGCCTACAGAGTGGGAGAAAATCTTTGCCAATCATACTTCAGATAGAGCGCTAATCTCCAGAATCTATAAAGAACTCAAAAAACTCTACACCAAGAATGTAAATAATCCAACTGACAAATGGGCTAAGGAAATGAATAGACACTTCACAGAAGAAGATATACAAGCAATCAACAAACATATGGAAAAATGTTCAACATCTCTAGTAATAAGAGAAATGCAAATCAAAACCACCCTAAGATTCCATCTCACCCCAATTAGAATGGCAATTATCAAGAATACAAGCAACAACAGGTGTTGGCGAGGATGTGGGGAGAAAGGTACACTCTTACATTGCTGGTGGGGCTGCAAATTAGTGCAGCCACTCTGGAAAGCAGTGTGGAGATTCCTTAGAAAACTTGGAATGGAAACACCATTTGACCCAGCTATCCCACTCCTTGGCCTATACCCAAAGGACTTAAAATCAGCATATTACAGAGATACAGCCACATCAATGTTCATAGCTGCTCAGTTCACAATAGCCAGATTGTGGAACCAACCTAGATGTCCTTCAATTGATGAATGGATAAAGAAAATGTGGTATATATATACAATGGAATATTACTCAGCCATAAAGAACGATAAAATTATGGCATTTGCAGGCAAATGGATGAAACTGGAGAATATCATGCTAAGTGAGATAAGCCAATCTCAAAAAACCAAAGGAAGAATGATATCGCTAATAAGTGGATGATGACACATAATGGGGGGTGGGAAGGTTTAGTGTTGAGGTTGGAGTTTGGTTTAGGGACTGGGGCAGGAATGGAGGAAGGAAGGACTGTATAGATGGAGGGAAGGGTGGGGGGGGGGGGAGGGAAAAAATGGCAGAATGAATCAAACAACATTACCCTATGTAAATTTATGATTACACAAATGGTATGCCTTTACGCCATGTACAGACAGAGAAACAACATGTATCCCATTTGTTTACAATAAAAAAAAACAAAAAAACAAAAAAAAACTGAGGTGTGACTTTCTAATAGGCTTAACATTTTTTAGGTGGTATTTACAGCTTAAAAGAGGCCCTTATTTACTCAAATCTCAAAATATAATACCCAGGAGATATTTTTTGAGCAGAGCCTTTTTGATGCTTTGTATCTGAAGCACAGAAGCAAACCCGACAGGGAAGAATAGCACAGAAGTGGTTTCACCAACTTCCCAACCACTTCCAAAGCCTTCACAGGCAAAGCTGATGGCTTTCAGCTTAAATATTTAATTCAGATTTCAAAAGATGGCACACATGGAGGGATCGCGGCTGTCCATGTCACATAGAGTTAGGCTTTATGACACCAGCCCTGGTCACCTTGTGGTTTGGTTGTGCTACTTAACTGCTCGAGTCCCCACATCCCTAACTTTAAATCTGGAGAATTGAAGATAAGTGACATGATGCATATAAAATACCAAGGATGGTCCTAGAACACAGGAGGATTCTGAAACAGATGAGGGCTATTGTGGCTTACCATCGTCATCACCCTGGTCACCATCACCAGCGTCCTCACCATCGTCATCATCACGCACCATGATCATCACCACCTGCATCATCATCATCACCATCTTCAGTGGCTCCTTCATTTATTTATTTTTCATTTTTACAGACTGCATTTTGATTCGCTGTACACAAATGGGGTGCAACTTTTGTTTCTGTGGTTGTGCACGATGTAGATTCATACCATTCGTGTGATCATACATGTGCATAGGGTCATGATGTCTGTCTCATTCCACCATTTTTCATACCCCTACCTCCTCCATACACTCATTTCCCTCTACATAATCTAAAGCTCCTCCATTTTTCTTTCACCACCCCCCCAAACTTATTATATATCATCATCCACTTATCAGGGAAAACATTTGGCCTTTGGTTTTGGGATTGGCTTATTTCGCTTAGCATGATATTCTCTAGTTCCACCATTTACCTGCAAATGCCATAATATTATTCTTTATGGTTGAATAATATTCCATTGGGTATATATACCACAGTTTCTTTATTCATTCATCAGTTGAAGGGTCTCGGTTGGTTCCATAATCTAGCTATTGTGAATTGAGCAGCTATGAACATTGAAGTGGCTGCATCACTGTAGTATGCTGATTTTAAGTCCTTTGGGTATAGCCCTAGGAGTGGGAGAGCTGGGTCAAATGGTGGGTCCATTCCAAATTTTCTGAGGAATCTCCATACTGCTTTCCAGAGAGGGTGCACCAATTTGCAACTCCATCAGCAATATATGAGTGTGCCTGTAGGCGCTTGATGGCTTCTTCTATTTCAGTGCTTGAAATTGATCTGTTTAAATTGTGTATGTCTTCCTGATTCAGTTTGGGAGGATCAAATGCCTCTAAAAATTTGTCAATATCTTCAATACTTTCTATTTTGTTGGAGTATAGATTTTCCAAGTAGCTTCTGATTACATTATGTATTTCAATAGTGTCTGTCATGATCTTTCCTTTTTCATCACGAATTCTAGTAATTTGAGTTTTCTCTCTCCTCTTTATTAGTGTGGCCGAGGTTTTATCAATTTTGTTTACTTTTTCAAAGAACCAACTTTTCTGTCAATTTTTTATTTCTCTTGTTTCAATTTCATTGATTTCAGTTCTCCATGATGTCTTCTGTTATCATTGCATCATTGAATAGCATATTATTTAGTCTCCAGGTGTAGTAGTAGTTTTTGTTTTTTATTTTATCATTGATTTCTAATTGCATTTCATTATAGTCTGATAGAATACAAAGTAGTATTTCTACTTTTTCATATTTACTAATGGCTTCTTTCTGGTATAGCATATGGTCTATTTTGGAGAAGGATCCATGAACTGCTGAGAGAAAGTGTATTCACTCAATGATGGATGAAATTACTCTATATATGTCTGTTAAGTCTATATCATTGATTGTATTATTTAGTTCTATAGTTTCTTTGTTCAGTTTTTGTTTGGAGGATCTATCCATTGGTGAGTGTGGTATGTTAAAGTCCCCCACTATTAATGTGTTTTGGTCTATTTGATTTTTAAAATTGAGAAGGATTTGTTTGATGTACATAGATGTTCCATTGTTTGGGACATAAATATTTAAAATATCATTAAGTCTTGCTGGTTTATGGTTCCCTTAAGCAGTATGAAATGTCCTTCTTTATCCCTTCTGACTACCTTTAGGTTGAAGTCCACTTTATCAGATATGAGGAGGAGACCCCTGCTTTTTTATTGAGTCCGTGTGCATGGCATGTTTTTCCCCATTCTTTCACCTTTAGTCTGTGGATGTCTTTTTCTGTGAGTCTCTTGAAGGCAGCATATTGTTGGGTCTTTCTTTTTAATCCAATCTGCCAGTCTGTGTCTTTTGATTATTGAGTTTAGGCCATTAACATCTAGGGTTATTATTGTGATATGATTTGTATTCCTGGTCATTTTGGCTTATTTTTGGTTTTTAACTTGGCTTGGTTTCTCCTTTGATTGGTTTTTCCTTTAGGGTAGTTCCTCCCTTTGCTGACTTGTATTGTTGTTTTTCACTTCCTCCTCATCAAATATTTTGCTGAGAATGTTCTATAGTGCAGGCTTTCTATTTGTAAATTCTTTTAACTTTTGCTTATTGTGGAAAGATTTTGTTTCATTATCAAATCTGCAGGTTAGTTTTGCCAGGTGTAAGATTCTTGGTTGGCAGCCATGTTCTCTCAGAGCTTGAAATATATTAGTCCAAGCCTTTCTTGCTTTTAGGGTCCAGGCTGAGAAATCTGCTGATATCTGTATTGGTTTCCCCTTATATGTAATCTGATGCTTTTCTCTCACAGCCTTTAAAATCCTATCTTTGTTTTGTATGTGAGGTATTTTCATTATAATGTGCCTTGGTGTGGATCTGTTGTGATTTTGTGTACCTGGTGTCTGTATGCCTCTTGTATTCGAGTTTCCATTTCATTCTTCAGGCTTGGGAAATTTCCTCATATTGTTTCATTGAATAGGTTGTTCATTCCTTTGGTTTGCATCTCTGTGCTTCCTCAATCCCGATAATTCTTAAATTTGTTCTTTTCATGATGTCCCATAATTCTTGGAGGTTCCATTCATGATTTCTTACCATCGTCTTAGTTTGGTCAGCTTCATTTTCAAAATTAAATAGTTTGTCTTTATTGTCTGAGATTCTGTCCTCCACGAGATCTATTCTGTTGGTGATGCTTTCTTTTTTTTAAATTTATTTTTATTGTAAACAAATGGGATACATGTTGTTTCTCTGTTTGTACATGGAGTAAAGGCATACAATTTGTGTAATCATACATTTACATAGGGTAATGGTGTTTGATCCATTCTGTTATTTTTTCCTCCCCCCCACCCCTCCAACCCCTCTTTTCCCTCTATACAGTCCCTCCTTCCTCCATTCTTGCCTCCCTCCCACCCCCATTGTGTGTCATCATCTGCTTATCAGTGAGATCATTCATCCTTTGGTTTTTTGAGATTAGCTTATCTCACTCAGCATGATATTCTCCAGTTTCATTCATTTGCCTAAAAATGCCATAATTTTATTATTCTTTATGGCTGAGTAATATTCCTTTGTATATATATATACCACAGTTTCTTTATACATTCATCAACTGAAGGACATCTAGGTTGGTTCCACAATCTGGCTATTGTGAATTGAGCAGCTATGAACATGGATGTGGCTGTATCTCTGTAGTATGCTGATTTTAAGTCCTTTGGGTATAGGCCAAGGAGTGGGATAGCTGGGTCAAATGGTGGTTCCATTCCCAGCTTTTTGAGGAATCTCCACACTGCTTTCCAGAGTGGCTGCACTAATTTGCAACCCCACCAGCAATGTATGAGTGTACCTTTTTCCTCGCATCCTCGCCAACACCTATTGTTGCTTGTATTCTTGCCATTCTAATTGGGGTGAGATGGAATCTTAGGGTAGTTTTGATTTGCATTTCTCTTATTACTAGAGATGTTGAACATTTTTTCATATATCTGTTGATTGCTTGTAGATCTTCTGTGAAGTGTCTGTTCATTTCCTTAGCCCATTTCTTGATTGGGTTATTTGTATTCTTGGTGTAGAATTTTTTGAGTTCTTTATATATTCTGGAAATTAGTGTTCTCTCTGAAGTATGAGTGGCAAAGATTTTCTCCCACTCTGTAGGCTCTCTCTTCACATTGCTGATAGTTTCCTTTGCTGAGAGAAAGATTTTTAGTTTGAATCTAACCCAGTTATTGATTCGTGCTTTTATTTCTTGTGCTATTGGAGTATTGTTAAGGAAGTCTGATCCTAGACCAACATGTTGAAGATTTGGACCTACTTTTTCGTCTATAAGATGCAGGGTCTCTGGTCTGATTCCAAGGTCCTTGATTCATTTTGAGTTGAATTTTGTGCAGGGTGAGAGATAGGGGTTTAGTTTCATTCTGCTGCATATGGATTTCCAGTTTTCCCAGCACCATTTGTTGAAGAGACTATCTTTTCTCCATTGCATATTTTTGGTACCTTTGTCTAGTATAAGAAAATTGTATTTATTTGGGTTTGTGTCCATTCCTCTATTCTGTACCATTGATCTACCTGTCTATTTTGGTACCAATACCATGCCGTTTTTGTTACTATTGCTTTGTAGTATAGTTGAAGTTCTGATATTGCGATACCCGCTGCTTTACTCTTCCTGCTAAGGATTGCTTTAAGTATTCTGGGGTTCTTATTCTTCCAGATGAATTTCATGATTGCTTGCTCTATTTCTGTAAGGTACATCATTGGGATTTTAATTGGAATTGCATTGAATCTGTATAGCACTTTTGGTAGTATGGCTATTTTGACAATATTAATTCTTCCTATCATTCTAAATGGTGAAAACTGAAAGCATTCCCCCTAAAAACTGGAACAAGGCAGGGATGCCCTCTTTGACCACTTCTATTCAACATTGTCCTTGAAACTCTAGCCGAGCAATTAGACAGACCAAAGAAATTAAAGGGATACGAACAGGAAAAGAAGAACTCAAACTATCCCTATTTGAGGATGAGACGATTATATATTTAGATGAACTGGGAAATTCCACCAGAAAACTCTTAGAACGCATAAGTGAATTCAGTAAAGTAGCAGGTTATAAAATCAATGCTCATAAATCTAATGCATTTTTATACATAAGTGATGAATCTTCAGAAAGAGAAATTAGGAAAACTACCCCATTCACAATAGCCTCGAAATAAATAAAATACTTGGGAATCAATCTCACAAAAGAGGTGAAAGACCTCTACAATGAGAACTACAGAACACTAAAGGAAGAAATTAAAGAACACCGTAGAAGATGGAAAGATCTCCCATGTTCTTGGTGATGCTTTCTATTGAGTTTTTATTTTGGTTTATTGTTTCTTTCATTTCAACTATATCTGTTTGTTTTTTTTCCCCCAGAATCTCTATCTCTTTACTGAAGTGCTATTTTGCTTCCTGCATTTGATCTTTTATCTGTTTATTGGAGTGATCATGCATTACCTGCATTTGCTCTCTTATCTCATCTTTTGCTTCATGGATCATTTTAATTATGTAGATTCTAAACTCCTTTTTCCATCATTTATACTGCCATGCTGTCATTGGATTCTATCAAAATAGCATCTTGGTTTGTTAGGGACACTTTCTTCCCCTGGTTTTTCATATTATTTCTGTATATTCCCCTCTAGGAGTGAAGATCTGAGGTACTGAAGTTTCCCCCCATAGTCTTATTGTGACCCTGCAGGTTTCCAATACCTCTCCTTTGAGAGGGAGATCCATATTAGCAGCACCCAATACAAAAGGCATGCAGCCCTACACCAGAGAGCCCCTATAAAGACGTTCACAGTATTGTAATAAGCAGGATGAGTTTGATTATTTTCTGCAGTGTAGCCAATATGCTTGCAATGAGTTCTGCAACTTCTAGTGGTGGACGAAGAGGATGGGGAGGGGTGTAGGATGTAACTGTTAATGGGATAAGAAGTGAGTTTATAGAGGTACCTGATCAAGGGAAGAGTGAGAGCAGGGTCAGAAGAAGTTGGTGTTTAGCATGAGAGAAGGGAGAAAGAGACTCCAAGGGATAGGTAAATAAAAGGAAAATAGATAAGAAAAAAAGAAGAAATAAAAAATTAAAAACAAAAAAAGAAATCTATGGCTCACAGTCATCCACCACTGAAGCCTCCTGGTCCTCAGGATCTCTGTGCGAGTGCGGTGCCTGTCAAAGGGCCTCCAGCCTCCTGCAGGTGTCTCAGGAAGGCAGCCGTCCCTCCAGTGATGGTGGCCACGCCCTCAGGGATAATTCAAAATGTCTGCACCAGGCTCCAAACAAGCCGGGGAGCCACAGCGAGGGTGGGCAGGCGCCGTCTCCAGCGTCTGGAAGTGGCGGGGTGCGGCTGGGCACCGTCTCCTGGGTCCTTCATTTTTCCTTTCTTTCTTTTTTTTTCTCTCTCTTTCTTTAATTTATCTTTTAATTTTTTTTTTTTTTTTACAGATTGCATTTTGATTCATCGTACACAAATGGGGCACATCATTTCCTTTCTATGGTTGTACACGATGTAGATTCATACCATTCATGTAATCATACATGCACACAGGGTCATGACGTCTGTCTCATTCCACCATATCTTTCATACCCTCCTCCCTCTCATTTCCTTCTACATAATCTAAAGTTCCTCCATTCTTCTCTCACTCCCCACCCCACCACCCCCATTATATATCATTCTGCACTTATCAGGGAAAACATTTGGCCTTTGGTTTTTTGGGGTTGGCTTATTTCACTTAGCATGATATTCTCCAATTCCATCCATTTATTTGCAAATGCCATAATATTATTCTTCTTTATGGCTGAATAGTATTCCATTGCGTATATATACCAGATTTTCTTTATCCATTCATCTGTTGAAGGGCATCTAGATTGGTTCCACCTAAGCTGAGTAACCTGCAACAAATTACTCATCCCTCAGCTTCACTTTGGCCCTGTAAAATGGGGATAAAATCATTTGTTTGATACAAAGTTGCCAAGAGAATTAAATGCAAGAATGCTTTCATGTTTTCTCCTGGGTTTGGACACAGATGTTGGTGTCTATCTGTCCCTACCTAATCTTTATCTTACCTGTCTGTCCTCAATTATCTCTCTCCCTATATTTAACATTTAAACAAATAAACCCAAGTTCCCCTAAACTTGTTGAACAAAACAGAGCTAGAAACATTTCTGCAGAGGAACCTGTAGTTGTGATTATCACTGGAAAGGAATGAGTCTTGATAAAGCTCGAAGACCTTCTTTGACGTTCACGTGCTCCAGAGAAAATTCTCAAATTATGCATATAAATGAAGTTTTAAAGTGTCATAATTAAAGGAAAAAAAAACTGTTTCAAATGGTACTGAAATGATAGGTTTATTACATTCCCAGAGTCTTAAATTTAGAGTATAAAATAAAGTCAAGGCCAGGAAGGCTGTTTCTACTTAAAGGGTGCCCCTAATTAATAATCTTCTGAATTAAAAAATTGTTGGTGTTTTCTTACTGGTGGCACTGAGGCCAGCTGGGAAATCATTAGCAATTCCAGATGCACTGAAACCTGCAGCCAAGAATGCCTCTTTTATTTTTCAATGCAGCTGCCCATATTGCAGTATCCTTGCAGGCAGCTGGACAATAAAAATTCAAGACTTTATGGTCACACTGAGATAAGTCACAGGGTGGTCAACTGTTCCTTGCCACTCTTTGCTGGCCCCTGCCCAAGACCACACAGAGACCCGTGTTCATTGCATATTCCAGCCAGTAAAGCTGGCAGACAGAAGCGTAAAACTGCCTTGTTGGCTCCAACTCTGAGATCTTTTGGATTAATAGGGAATCCAGCATGGAAAATGAAGGGAAGGGAAGAAAGGAGAAGGGAATTCCTCCTGGGAACTGTAATGCTCCTGAGCTTAGACTAGGTAAGGGCTTCTGCTATAAGGAAAGCAGCTCAATATGGCTGACCCTAGCAATACCTGGACAATTGGCTGAGGACACTGTTTCCAATTTCAATATTTTATTTCCTTGGGCATTCTCATGGCAATATATTTTTATGGATTATATAGAAATACACAAACGTACAATATTGTTGAGGGCCGTCTTGGACAAGATGGTGCCTGGCAGTGAGCCAAAGGGCACTGGCTACCAAAATAAGGAAGTACCCAAAAAGGTTGCTTGCCTACTAGTTCCTTGGAGACTTATTGGTGTTGACGCCAAGCTCAAGGATTGGTTATCTAATATCATGCCGCGCGTGGACAGCTCGTGATCCATATAGTGCTATGCTGACATTCCTCTGCATGCTCTCCTGCGTGAGAGAAAGCTTTGCTATAATTGGCTGATAAGCTAGGAGCCTGGGGGAGGAGAGAAGGAGAGAGTAGAAGAAGGGAGATGAGGGAGAAAAAAGGAGGCAGGAAAACAGGGAGGACGCAATAAATTTCATCAACTAAAGATTGGTGGTGTCTCCTTCCTCCGCACCGGTTCCGCTGGACGGAACACAATATGGCATAAGAGAGGATCAGAGACTCTGAGGCCAGATCCGCCCCGAGTGTTTCTGAGCTCCATGACTTGGGGCCAGTTACTTAACCCTTCTGTGACTCGGTTTCCTCAAGTGCAAAAGGAGGCTGATAATAGGCCCCAGCTTGTGCAGCTGTAATGGAAGTGAGCGGGATGGAGCCAGATCAGCACTTAATGAAATGCCAACGCACAGGAAGGGCCTGCTGATGGTCAGCTGCTACCTAGGCATGTGTTCTTCAATAAAAAAGGTGACAGAATAGAATGTAGAGGTTCAGACTCTTTAGACCCTGGCCACTTTAAAAAGTGATGAGATTCGACCGCACTGTAGTCAGGAAGGTATTCTGATCTTCCTAGGAAATGTTTCTGGGAAGTTTGGAAATCTCTCTTGCTCTTTTTAGCTCACATTTAAATGACCCCGTGTGACCTCTTGGTTTCCTTATTTCTTTCTGCTAAGCTGTGTTAAAACCTGAAAGAAGCATACAAAACAATAACCAAGTCCTGGTTATGTGGATGCACAATGTCTTTCTTGAGTGTGTTCTGTCTTCTCCTTTCTCTGTCCTTGTGTCTGACCTCTGGCTGTCGCCTCTGGGTCCTTATGGTGTGTCTCTGCGCCTCTGCCTCATCTCTACCTCCTGTCCTCTTTATCTGCCTTTCCATCTTTCTTTGTCTCTCTTTATTTACTTCTGTTTTTTGTACACACACAAGAGCAATCCGTGTTTGCATGTGTGTATGTGTGTGTGTGTGTGTGTGTGTGTGTGTGTGTGTGACAGACACCTCTCAGCTCTTTCATCTTACACCACCTCCTCTCCTCCTGTATCACCAGGAAGTGGGGTTCCATGATACATCCCTTATGTTTCTCTGCCGAGCCTCCTTTGGATTGGGCCAGGTGGAAGAAGGGGGTCCCTCTCCATGACTCCTATTCTGTAAATCCACATTGCAAACGGGCCAGTGTTTATTTGGAAAAGTGTTCCATTGGGAGGATTCCACCCCCACCTTGAAATCTCATTTAAAATTATCCATCTGTACTTCACTCTTTGTCTTCTCTTTCAACTCAGCCCTACCCAAGGTCAGTCACCTTTCTTCTCTGGTTTTCAATTATCTTTGGCTCTTTTATTTCCATCTACAATTTTAGTTGCTACCTAGCAATTTGAATCAGCCTCTGAGATTTTTCGAGAGAATAGCAACCCTGATAATAAGTGTTGGTTGACAGGCTCCATTTTCTGTCTGCATTGTTTAATGGTAAGAAGAATGAACTATAAACAGCAAGCCAAATCCTAGTATCTTCTTTCTGGTAATTCTCCTATTAATTTCACATACTGCAGAAAACCTGTAGTCTTCATTCAAGGGAAGGATGTTTGACACCAGCATCTTTATCAAATTTGTCCAGAGTAGATCGGAAGCTGATTGTGAAGGTCTCAGACGGAGAGCTACCAGAAACTGTCATGGAGAGGGCGGGGTTTGTTTTCGTGGGTTGAAAAAAAAAATACCCCAACAACTTTTTGACCTATGTAATTTATCTTTGGCAAGTGGTTTCCACGTGTGTGACACATTTGGACTGCCTTGCAAAAGACACAATTTTTATTTGACAGTTTTAATATTTTGAACGTTCCATGTTGACATTTTTATCAGATGGGTTGTTTTTTGTTGGCCGTGGGTGTTTGCAAACTCATAAAGGAAATAAGAAATGAAATTAGCTTGAAGCCACTGAGTATTTGTGACCAGAAGGTAAACAAAGGAGGTACCAGAGTCTAGAAATAATCATCCACTGCCACAGTCCTCCATTAGCGCTGGCAAAAGACCCAGGGTCTGACAGTTAAATTAAAGCTTGCCACCCAGTGAGAAATTAACAGCAGAAAGCCTGAATTCTGGTAACATCACACTGCATGCCATTTGTACAACTTGACAATGTTGCTCCATTCATAAGATCCATCGGGGGTTAAGCTGCTGGGAAAATGTAGAAAACAAATTTGCCTATGGCAGTCAGTGTTGACAAAGCAGGAGCCCGACTAGATGGCCATTACAGTAGGACCTTGTTCAGGACGGTCCTTTGTTACGCAACCTTGGATGATGACTGGAGCTTTGAAGTCAGGCAGGTGAGAACATCAAACCCTGCCCCAACACTTATTGGCTGTGTGTCCTTGGGCTACTGACTTAACCTTTCTGATTCTTAGTTCCCTCGCTTGCAAAATGTGGATTCCAACTTGTCTTTTTTTTTTTTTTTTTTTTTTCCCCATGTTGGCAATGGAGCCGAAGGCCTTGCATATCCTGGGCAAGTGTCTACCACTGAGCTGCACCCCCAGCCCTAATGTGACCTTTCTAAAGTTACTGAGGAGTAAATAAAGTACATGGTGTGATGCCTGACATCAAAAATAGTGACCATCATAGCCATTGTCGTGAAAGCAAATGGCGACATTTCCAGACTTCTTAGAAAAGGGAGAAGTTGAGCTTCCTCTTGATTGACATGCGGGCTTGGAGGAGTGTCAGCCACAATCCGGAGGAGTGGGAGGAAGGCCGGGAGGGGAGACCGTTTCCTCCTGTCCGTTGGCCTTCCTGGGTGGTCCGGGGACTTGCTCAGAATGAGGCTCTCTCAGTTGTCCAGATGGAGTCCACAGGGGGGACCCCAGGAAGTCCTGCTACCCGGCAGCTCACGTTCCTCCCGAGATGCCCCAACATGTTCAACTCCCCTCTCATCCTGTGGCACTTGCCAATCAGACGGATCAAAGACAGGGTCTGTCGGTTGACCGTTCCCTTGGGAAATGGATACAGTGCAGCAATTCGAATACAACGCTGTCTTTCTAACAATGAATTAATCTGGTATGCCTTTTAAAATTAGATATATAAATACCATTTACCCTTGAATTCAAATTGAGGAATCTGTTCTGTGAAAATTAAAGTCCTAATATATAAACAAGCTAGCATGCTTATTGCAGTATTATTGAGAATAACTGAAAACGGTAGAAGCAAGCTGAAGGCTGTCCTCTGATCCGAGTCGTTGAATTAATGGAGAAGTTCGCTCATTCCATGGAGTATTATGCAGCTTCTACAGAAATGAATTGCACCCTCTCAGCTAAGGAGTTTGCATGTACTATATTTTAAACCTGAGCAAGGAGCATGCTGCACAAGACTAGTCTGACCCAGTTGTTAAAGTAGAAAAAAATCCTTTCTGTATGTGACTGTATCTGTTTCCATAAGGGTTAGATACAGAGCAAGAGGAGATGCTCACGTAGCACATGTAGCACATGTAGCTTTTTTCTTTTTCTTTCTTTCTTTCTTTCTTTCTTTCTTTCTTTCTTTCTTTCTTTCTCTTCTCTCTCTCTCTCTCTCTCTCTCTCTCTTTCCTCTTTCTTTCTTTTCTTTTCTTTTCTTTTCTTTCTCTCTCTTTTTTTTTTTTTTTTTTTGGCACTGGGGATTGAACCCCAGGGTGCTTAACCACTGAACCACATCCCCAGCCCTTTTTATTATTTTATTTTGAGAATGGGCTTCTCTAAGTTGCTAGGGGTCTTGCTAAGTTGCTGAGGCTGGCCTCAAACTTGCAATCCTCCTGCCTCGACCTCCCAAGCCGCTGGGATTGCAGACGTGCCCCACTGTGCCGGGCGCAGTAGCCTAGTTTCTTTGGTGGAAGAGCCACGGATGGAGCAGGGAGACAGAAACCGTGGTCTTTTTCTGTGTAAACCTCAGTGTTGGACTTGTTGCCACAGTATGCATTTTGTAACTGGAAAGGAAAATCCAATAAAGTACATATAAAAATGTGCTTACCCGCTGCGCGGGAATACGGTGAAAGGAAGCTAGAGGGAAATTGAAGAAAATTGTGGGAGCCATAAGCTGAGAAGGGAGAACAACAGCTTTCGTTCGCTCGTGTGCTGGGTTGGCTGACAACCCGCTTAGGGGCGTTTCCCCCTTCTGCCTGAACGGAAGCTCTGAAGGCCATGCACGCTCCTAGCTGGCATAGAAACCCCTTGCTCGGGTGGCCTCTGTTCCCCGTCCAGCCTCATCCCTTTCTTGATCCTTACTCCTTGGCAACAGGGAGCTGATGGCCCATCAGAGCTACCCCCTCCAGGACTCAGGACACACGCGCACGCAAGCGCGCGCACACACGTGCGCTTCACGGTCCTCAGTTCTGTGTCGCTCCTTCAGCCCGGAACACTCTCCGGCTTCTCATCACCAGGCAGTGCCTCTCCCCTGCGGTGGAACTCGGGAGCCCTCCTCCCCCAGGACTGGGAGAGCACCCCTCACGCTCTGCCCTTGGGCCCCAGGGGGCGCTGCTGGCTCAGCGCTGCTCTGTGGCCTCCATATAACTTGCATATGGACTATCTGGCCTTGAAATGAATTTTATTTCTCCTTCTTGCTTAAGCCATTTCATTGGGTGTCTGTCCCTCAAAAGCAAGGGTCGTCACTCCGGTCCCCAAACACTGTGAATTAGGTGGATTTTACTTGGTTTATATTTCAGATGAGGAAACAGGCTCAGAACTGTTGAACTGCTCAAGGTTACACAGTGAAGTAGGGATAGAGCTGAACCTCCACCCTGTGCCTCCAGCCTCCTTCCTTAGGACTTTGCCTGAGTTGTCAGTGGCAGAAATACACAACCTCCTGGTGATATTCACTAGTGCCTCTGTTACTATGTTCTGGGTGTGCTTTGTGTTCCAGCCTGGGTTGTCTCAGAAACCCACCTGCTGTGCATCCTGATGCATTTCTATCTGCCTGATTGTAATGCTGTAGTGCCCAGCTGAACAGGTTGGGAAGTTTTCAGTTACAATTAACAAGGAATTGTTACTTAAATCATTTAGTCATCAAGGAGATACACATCTGACTTATAGAAAAGTTTGTCTCAGGGCATTAGCAAGAACTGAGAGCTCCTCATCTTTCCTCTGCACGTTCCATATTTGATTTTTACAGTCTGGAAGGTTACCTCATGGTGTCAGGGTGATTGCTGTGGTTCCAGCACTAACATCTTTAACACAAAAACAGCTAAGTGAAGAAGATGGGTAATTCCTATCCAAATTCATTTTAAAGACAAAAAGATAAATATTTCCTAAACTATTCTCCATGAGTCTGTGCAGTAATGAAGTTGACCAAAGGTTTACCTTCATTCCTCAGTCTTGAGAGGTCACCTCTAAGTCCTTGAATTGTCCTTTCTGATAAGAGTGTCTTTGTTTACTTGGGAGACTTGGCCACACCAAACAGTTCATGCTCATGATGTGATTTTGGGTGGGACCTTGGGCTTCTGGAATTGCTGGAGACTATGGTCAACATGCCTATGTGACTGAGCCTCAAGAAAAGCTTTGGACACCATGGTCTGGGTCTTCATCCTTGGATGGTAATATTCCACACATTTCATCAGGCACCATTCTTGGGAGAAGCAAGCAGGACCCGCAGGACTCCCCTTGGAGAGGACAACAGAGTCCAGGAGTGTTGTCTGCAGACCCCTGCCTGGGGTGCCTGTACCTCGGGTGCTTCCCGTCTGTCTCCATTTCCTATCATGAACCATGAGCTGAGGAGAACAATTTTCTGAGCTCTGTGTGTCCTGGTGGGTTATTGGGGCAGATGGTGGTCCAGACCTCTGGTTGGCATCAAAGGTGAGGATGCTTGTAGCTTCTGGAGCCCTGCAGTGTCCTCCTCACACCTGGCGGGTCACGGATGTATTATACGCTCACTTGTCAGACGCAGGCGAGTGGGACAGCCATGGGTGGCGTGGACTCCTCAAGATGTCGCTTCTGGGCTGGAGCAGGAGGCCAGCCTCCCCAGGAACACTCTGCACAGCACCCTTGATCCTTCTGTTAGGAAGAAAGAAGGGGACCATCATAATTGTTGGGGAAGAAATTAATGGCATCTGCCACAAGTTATTGTAGCTGTTTTCCTTCCTAAAATAAGTGAACGGCACAAAGGGGCTTCTTATTGTGACCTCGCCTTTTCTCTTTGGATCCATCTAAGTTGCCTATAGGGAGGGACAATTTTTATTGCAGAGAGCATAACCATTTGAATTCGGTTTCTGCCCCTCAAATTCAAGAGTTGTCATATAATTCCCAAAGAACCATCCCTTCGATGTGCTTTACCTCTTGGCTTCCGTTTAACATCACGTTTGAAGGAATGAAACCTTTCGCCATTTTGAGAAAAAATTAGAAAGCCATTATTGCGGATCGGGTTTGAAAAGCCTGGTGGGCCAGATCCCTGCAGTTGTCTGTGTTTGTAAACATGATCCTACTGAAACGCAGCCAGTCTGTCCACCTGTGCATGGTCTAGGGTTGATTTTGCTGTCAACAACAAAGGCAGAGATATTTACACTCTGACCATTGCCAGAGAACGTTTGCCGACCTCTGACCTAGACCAGGGTGTCTCAATCTTGCACAAGTGACACCTTGGCCTGGAGAGTTCTTTGGCCTTGGAGTCGAATTGTGGGACATTCAGCAGTGCTGCTGCCCTCTGCCCCCATGCTGTTGGCCAGCGCCCAGTGAGGAACGCTGACCTAGATATTCCTGCGCTTTCCAGAGATGATGCTGTGGACACTCATCACTTTTTGGACTCATTTTAATGAGAGTGGTCAGCAGATTTTTAAAATAGCGTGTGCTCATTAGCTTTTATCATACACCTGCAGTGTTCGATTGTGACATTGGGTTCCGTGGGACCTCAATCCAATGATTAGAGAGCAAATGAAACCTTTCCTCTGGATAGGTCATTTCTGAGTTCTCAACAATCCCAAATACATCATTTCATCCGTGTGTTTTGAAACCAACCCCTTTCTTATTTCTAAAGCAATCTGTGCTTATTGTGAAACAGTTTTCGTTAAACCTGGTGGAAGGAGGTAGGTGGGGGTCTGGGGCCTGGGAGAGCAGGGAGATTCCCGTTCAGCCGCTCCTACAACCAGGCTTCCCATGAACAAGCCCATTCCGTTTCTCTGAACTTCTGTTTTCTCATCTCTGGAATGAGGACAACAGTAGCTAAATGAGTGGTCGTGAGGGTCAAGCTGAGAAGACTTGAAACAACAGCAATTTAAAACCTCATATGGATGTGATTTTCACCTGTGTTCTTGGAGTGTTCGCCAGCCTTTGAGCCCGAACATCATCCACGTACAGATTTGAATCTAAGTGCAGACTAGGAGTGCCTTTCTGAAGCACCGACGTCTTGAGAATGTTTCTGAAATAAATGACAAGGTTTTGCAAGCCTCTTTTGCTGGCAAAGAAATATCATTATGTGACTAATACAGGAACATGATGTAAAAGGCAGTTGAAAATGTGCTGCCTGTTTCGCTCTGCTGGTTTTGAACTCTTGGGAGCTAGAAACTCACTGTAGGGTTAGACAAGAAAATGATGCTTGATTATGATATTTCCAGGCCTGCAGTGTCAGTACAATAATTAAGGGAAAAAGCAAGTTGAGATTGTGACACTTCCCATTCTCACAATTCTTCCCACTTTTGCAAGTTCTGAGACTTCAGAGGTCCTCTGTACCTGTACCATTATCCAGTACTGAAACCCTTGTCTCCAATCCGTTTCATTATACTAATAGCTATGGTGTCGTCTGCCGTTTAGACACTTCCTTGCCGCCAAAAGATTACACAATGGTGTAATCAGGGAGGCATGGAAGTTAATTATCTGTGGTTGAGTTTTGATTCAGAGAGGGCTTCCTAATAAGAGCTTTTACAATTAGGCTTTGTAACACCATTTGGGTGGATATTTTTGTCGAGTATCTATGTACACGCAAGTGTATGTGGAACTGCGAAGGATGTTACTTGCGTCAAACTGTCCAGGGAAATTGTGAAAGGTCTCTTGCAGTCCCCCCAAAGCTCCTGTGTTAATGCAGGAGGTGAGATGATTCGGTTATGAGAGTTGTAACCTGGTCAGTGGATTAATCCATTTGATGGATTAAAAATTTGGATGGATTCCTGGGTGGTGCCTGTAGGCAGGTGGAGCAGGGCTGCAGGAAGTGGTTACCGGGAGTGTGACTTGGGGATCGTATATTTTGTTCCTGGCTCCTCTCTCTCTGCTTCCCAGCTACCATGGGGTGAGCTGCTTTCCTCTACCAGGCTCTTCCACCATGATGTTCTGCCTTACCTCAGGCCCAGAGCAATGGAATCATCCAACCATGGACTGAAACTGTGAGCCAGAATGAGCCTTTCCTCCTCTAAGTTGTTCTTTTCAGGTATTTTGGTCCCAGAAATGTGAAGTTGACTAACACAACCTCCATTCCACTGCTGAAGCTGTTGAAAATCTTTCCAACCAGACTGTGGATCATGGGCTATGAATCAAAAAGTCTGGGTTGTGTTCTGCTTCTGATCGCTCACTGTGGCCTGGGCGGGGTTTCCCCTCTCTGGGCCTGAGTTTTCCTACCTTCTGATGAGCACTTTGAATTGAGCAGAGCCTTCCGTGCTGGGTTGCCTACTCCTCCTAGTCCTTGCTTCTCCTCAGACCTCCCGTTGAGTTGAGGCCAATTCAACATGGTAATTGCAAACCCTTCTCCCATCCTAACCCATCAATTCATAGCATCATAAATGCTATAAGAAAAATTTCCAAAGGAGATAAAATCATGACCCCTATACTGATATAAAATAAATGTGTGTGTATTGGGTTACCCCATGTGGGTACCCGAAACGCAAGCCGATCCAGAACTTGTGAGTGTTGCCTTGTTTGGAGATGGGGTCGTGCAGATACAACCAAACTAAGATGAGAACATACTGGATCAGAGTGGGACTGAAAGGCAGGGACTAGTGTCCTTATAAGAGGGAAGTTTGGAGACAGACACAGAGGGTGAATGTTATATGAAGACGGAAGTGGAGATGAGAGTGGTATGTCTACAAGCCAAGAATGACAGGCAACCACGAGGACCTAAATTAACAAGGCGAATTTTCAGAGAATGATACATCACAAACCAGACTGTTCTCAGACTCGTGAAGCCCATCCAAGGACTAAATCCTTTGTTTTTCCAACTTGAACTTCAACAGTTGGAGTGGAAGGGATTCTATCTGGTATTGCCTATAGACAAATTTCAACATAATTAATGTTAAACTCACTTCAAAAACTATTTTTTGTGGGTCTGCTCTCAAAGGAAAAAGGACTGTATGAGGACCCTGAAAAGATCAGGTATTATAAGTGCCATTCATTTGGGTAAAGTGAAACCTTCATTTGGGCCCTGTTCTGACCATAAATGCCTAGATCCACATCACCTAGGATTTGAATTACTTCCTCTTTATTGAATAAAAGTAACTTCCCCAGACGAGGAGTGAACACTTTAGTGCCTCAGATTCAATGCACAATAAAGTAATAACGCACGTCTGTTCTCATGTGGGCTATTCCTGATTAAATAAGACCAAGGTTATAGCTACTTAACATCAAATGAACTGTTTGGGAGTTTCTTTTCAGTTGTTCAACAAGGTCATTAAAATAGCTGTGGGCCAAGTAATTAATTCATTGACAAAATTAATTTATCTAATTTGATCATTATTATACTAGAGAAAGCAATCCATATGCAAGCTGGAGAATTCTGGATAGCAGCTGTTCTCAGGACTTTGGTGTGTTTGAATCTCCTTGAGATCCAGATTTAAAAAAAATTTTTTGGGGGGCATAAAACTCCTGAAAGAAAAAATTGGAGAAAAACTTCACGCCATTGATCTTCAATGAATTCATGGGTTTGGTGTTAATTGCAAAAGGAGACAAATAGGACTACATCAAACTAAAAAGCAAAGGAAATAATTGATGGAATGGAAAAAGCAATGTAAGAAATGTGAGTATTTGCAAATTTATGAGTATAAAGAATTAATTTCTGAAATGTGTAAGGAATTCTCACAATTCAATAGCAACTCCCCCTAATAATCCCATTAGAAATTGACTAAATATATGAGTAGATGTTTCTCCAAAGAAGACATACAAATGGCCAACAGGTCCACATTAAGATGCTCAAAGTCACTAATCAGGAGGGAAATGAAAATCAAAAGCACAATGAGATTGCACCTCAAATCTATTGGGGTGGTGATTATAAAAAAAAAAAAGAGACAGGTATTGGCAAGGAACCAATGGTTTCTCCTCTCAACAATATGACCTGAAGATATTTCTATACCCTTCCATAAAGGTTGACTTCATTCTTTTTAATTGTTGCATAGTATTCCCCATTATAAAGTTTCCAAACTTTATTAGGTCACTTTCATGTTGATGGGCATTTGGGATGTTTTCATTATTGAGAGCAATCTAATTTCATTTTGTGTCTTCTAGAACACCTCTTAATGGATACTCCCCCACAAAACTGCTTACACCATAAAGTCCAAATGGCATTTAGTGGTGTGTCTCTGTCTGGTTCTCATCCTCTCTGTTGTTACTTCTCACTGCTCCTTGACCTGTGCCTGTCACACCACACACCACACACCACCTCCCAGCTGGTGTTCCTATCGCTTAAACATTCCTTCTGTTCTGGCTCATTCTGCTTGATCCTCAACCTCTAAAAATCATGACCAGATCCTGGCTGCCATCTCTCTCACTCTCTAGGATTGTCTCCATTTCACAGATCAAATAAATAAAAGCAGAAAGCAAAAAAGCACAACAAAAACCACAAAACCCCACTAAGGCACAGAGAGGTTCGGTACTTGCCCAAAGTCACTGAAGGAGTCACTCAAAATATGAAGCCCTGGCACGCTGATTATTTGAAATTATAGGAATGTAGAAGAAGACGCTGGAGGAAGTTTTAACCCAGTTCTCTTTATCAGCATAAAGTCTAGCCTTGCTAAAGAAGAAAAAATGGCTTCTAGACCCTTCCCTGAGTTTCCATTCATCCATCGTATCACAGGAGGAAAGACTGAAGGCTGTCACACACTTGGGCAGAATCTTGTCGCTCATCATTGTCTTCTATTTCCAAAGAGAATCATTTGCAAACCATTGTCTGTCTTGCCAACTAAGCAGACTTTGGTGCAGGCCATTGTATGTCCTCCAAGCCCATTGACTGCCCCTAAAAATCATTTAGTTTCACTCCAGTCAGATGGCAGTTATCAAGAGTGCCAATACTGATAAATGCCGGTGAGGATGTGGGGAAAGGAACACGCGGACGTTGCTGGCGGGACTGCACGTTAGTACCACCACTCTGGGAAGCAGTAATGGAGCCTCCTCAAGAGGCTAGAGATGGAACCGCCCCGTGACCCAGCCCTCACACTCCTCCATATTATTCCCAAAGAACTAAAATCGGCAGGCAGTAGCGATACAGGCAATCAATGTTTACAGCAGCAGTCACAATAGCCAAGCCCAGATCACGTACTATCCCCCTAAAAAGTGCCCCATCCCCTTTCCTCGTCTCTACGGGGAAGGTGTGGAAGTTTCTGAGGCATGTTGAGTGTGCGATGACATTTGCAATGACCTCCATGCCTGTTAAGAATTCTGTAAGTCTTTTTATTCTCTGGTTAACATCTAGCCGTTTCTTGTTCATTTCATGAATCTTCAGATGGTGAAGGGAAAGCTGCCCGGTACCGCCATCTCCTCACCTGTGAGAGGCCCTGGCAGGGGTGAAATCCAGGCAGCCCGGCTGCAGGGTCGGCTCTTAACCCCGCAGCTGCACCTTCTCTCTTCTAAATACCATGTGCCCGCCTTTATAGCCGGGCACAGGGGCACATGCCAGTAATCCCAGAGGCTCCCAGAGGCTAATGCCGGAGGATTGCAAGTTCAAGGCCCGCCTCAGCAACTTAGCAAAATCCTAAGCAACTTAGGGAGACCCTGTCTCCAAATTAAAAAAAAAAAAAAGGCTGGGGATGTGGTTCAGTGGTAAAGTACCCCTGGGTTTAATCTCCACTACCAAAAAACGAAACAGAACAAAAAGAAAAACTCTATTTTCATTCTCTTTTTCAACAAACCTTTGGGGGCCCCTACACAGTGTCCCACCCCATGCGGGCTTCTGGGGATAGATGGGTGAACAAAAAGTACAGTCTAGTTACAGGGTGGTGAAGGTCCCTCCCATGATGTCCTCTGCTCCTGCTCCAGAGGTATTCAGGGTCGAATGGGTAGGAAAGAAGATTTTCTTGAAAACTAGCTTTGAAGGAAGGTGGAAGAAACTTCATTATTTCAAATGTTCTACCTCCAAAAGCTCTGGGATGGGGAGGGGTGGTTGGGACAAGAGGGCGATCCGGCCTTGCCCGCGAGGAGTTTGACGGGTGTTTCCCTGGCGCCTCCTTATGGAAAGGCGCTGGGACTTCCCAGGCCAGCATTGGGACCCCCGTTTAGATAACCATGCTATCTTTGTAGCTGAGGGCTTTCTCACAGAGGGCTTTCTTTAGAACCTAGAACATGACGAGAGAGGACGTTAGAGAGGGCTGTAAATGTGACCCTCAGGTGCGTCCTGCGCACACCCTCAGAGGTGCCGGGCGTCTGCTGCCCTTGATCCATGACAGTGGGTCTTCCATTCTCACACGGACGTGTGCTCCATAGGGGAAGGGCTGTGGGATTTTGCTGTTGGATCGCTCTCTTTACCTTGGTTCCTCATAGTGGCCCGGTGACCACTTCATGATGCAGATACGTACCAGACACCGCTGCAGAGACTGTGTGAGCCCACTCGCCACAGCATCTGCGATGTGGTGCCAGCGAAGCTGGAGACTTGCTAAGGAGTCTGACTCCACCGTTGCATCCTGAGGACCCCTCCATGTCTGCTGGAACCACTTTTTGAGGCTGTGGTTGTCCCTATGAGGAAGGAGGCCTTCCGTTTCCACAGATCACTAGAGGATGCTCATCTGAGGTTTCTGAGTGAACCCGGGCCCCTGGGCTGATGTGGCTTTAGGAAGAATGGGGATCCAGAGAAGCGTGCGGGCCAATCCAAGCTCTTGTGCCTGGAGCATTTCACACCGAAGGAGAAGAAGAATAAAGGGGCCTGATCATCGGAGTGGCCGCGGGCCTGTCCACTTCACCTCCTGTGTGACGTTCCCATGGAACTCAGGCTCAGCAGAGTCTGCCAACACCTAATATTTAATACTTCACTTGCCAAAGTGGAAATAAAATATCAGTAAGCACAGACGCTCTTTGACTTACGACGGGTTATATTGGGGTATCACCTAGGGGTGTGGTGGGATCCTTCTCTTCCCTCCAACTGTTGCTTCCTCTGGGGAGCCGTCCACGCTGTCCTTGGTCACCCTAGCTTCTGGAGCTGACTCCTTCCTTTCATATCCATCTAAAAGGTACAGATTTTCTAGAAGAGGGAATTCTAGCTGCTCTCACTGCATGCACAAAAGGTACTGAGGTGAGATGAAGGATTTATTTGTTGGTTTAACCGTGGTAAACATTCTGCTACGTATATGCATATCAAAAACGGTACAGCACGGTCCTAAACAGACAATGAAAGTGAAAATGAAAAGCAGTGTTTTTAGAAAGAAAAACATGTATTGAACCCCAACCCAACAGGAGGCAGGAGGTCTGCTGTCTTTACCCTGTAAATAGAGGGGTTCTTGGCAGAACCTGGGTGCGGATCCACTCTCCTCGTCTGCTCATCTCCTGGTGAGTCTCAACCTCTGGGGAATCCCTCACCTCCTGCTTCTTCCCTCCTGAAACTATTCCCTTTGCTCTCACGGGTCCACACTGACCAGAGAACTACTTCAGAGAACTATTGACTTAGGCTGCCCTGAGTAGCAGATGTTTATTTAACTGAAGTGGTTTTTGTTTGTTTGTTTTGTTTTTTTGCTAATGGAGATGACAGCCTGATAGAAAATAAACAATAACCTGAGATGAAATGTCACACGTCATGATCCCAACAACTCATCAAACGTTTCCCAGCACTGGGAAATTCCCACCGTTTATAACATTTTTTTTTAAATTGAATATTTTTTATTGAAGTTTTCGTTGTGACGATGCTTATAGAACTTCAACTGCTTTTGATTACAGCTGGATTTATTTATTCATTATTTATTTCTTCACATTTTTATTGGGCCATGGTATTTGCACATAATGGAGAGATGTCATGTTACATATTGGCATATGCACACCATGTCACAATATAATTTGGCCACTGTCATTCCTCAGTACTTACCCTTTCCCTCTCCTCCCTCCCCCTGATTCCTTTCCCCTACTTTATGGATCTCCCTTCATTTTTCTGAGATCCTCCCACTTCTTTTCCTTTTTTCTAACTTCCACATATGGGAGAAGACATATGACCCACAAACTTCTGAGTCTGACTTATTTCACTTCACATAAGGGTCTTTAGTTCCATCCATTTTCCTGCAAATGACATAACTTCATTCCTCTTCATGGCTGAATAAAACTCCACTGTGTACATACACCACATTCTCTTATCCATTCATCCATTAATAGACACCCAGTCTGGTTCCATAGTTTGGCCGTTGTGAACTGTGCTGCTCTGAACATGGTATACATGAGTCGCTGTAGTACGATGGCTGATTCTCCAGGACCAGTACTGAGGAGGGGTGCAGCGGGGTCAGACGGAGGTTCCAGCCTCGTCTTTGGAGGAGCCTCCCTCCTGACTTCCATATCGTTGCACTAATTTACACCCCCACCGTCAGTGTAGAGGCCTTCTTTTCTCCCCACATCCTCTCAGGCATTATTATTATTCTTGATGGCTGCCGTTTTGACCGGAGTGAGATGAGATCTCAGTGTAGTTTTGACTTGCATTTCCCTGGTGACTGAAGATACTGAACACTTTTTCATGTACTTGTTGGTCACTAGCCTGTCTTATCTGTCTGGCTTGTGGACATTGTCGTTCTTCCTAGCAGCATTCCCAGCGAGTGAGAAAACGGGGTTTGTAGAAGGAACACAGTCGGCGATACATTTTCCTTTCCCCCCCGTATATTTCTTTATGGTTTGCATTTTATTTTTATGAGTGTGTATTGGTTTATTAATTTGTAATAAAACTGTTAGAGCAAAAAAGTTTAAAGTGCCCTTTAAAAGCAAATTATAGCTCTATTTCCCCAGCTCTTTGGAGAAGACCCAATTCTTATGTAGGAGTCTCATTCACAGTGGCCTTATAAACAGAAGAGGAGAGAGAAGGACTTATTCTTCTCCTGTTCGCAGTGAAGGGAGCCCTTTCTTTATGGCAGTTTTCCCAGTGACAACATGAGAGTCAGAGACCATATCTTAATTATCTTTCTAGTGCAAGGAAAAGCCGTGCTTCAGTAGAAAATTGCTCATTGTCTACAGGTGACCTTCCAGTTTAGCAGCAGCTAGCCTCTTGCTGCATGGACTCAGGTGACAACTCCCTGAGTTGCAGGTTGGTGGTACAATAGGGACTTGGAAGCTGCTTTTGCAAAAAGCGCTGACTCATCACTTGGGCCGGCGGGTGCCCTCCGGGTAAAGAAAAGCAAGACAAAGCCTGGCATCTCTGCCTTCCTTTCGTGTCTCCTCTTCTGTTACCTTAAACTTTCAGTCGGATCCCTGCCCACCTCCACTTGGACACTGTTCATCATTTAAGGAGTGTCTATTTAAAAACAGGTAGTAGAAGGTTGGTTAGCTCTAAGTTGACCCAGCCCCTCCCGTCCCCCTTCAGGACTGAGATAAGAGTTACCAAGGTATTTCCCCGATCTGCAGGGTCCTCATGATCAACAGCTTGTCCACTGCCAGCCTTTAGGATGTCCTGTTCCAGACGCCCTGGGCGGCTCCTGGAAGTCTCCACTGTCCTAAGCCCACCAGGAACAGTGAATCTTGCAGGAAGATGGCCCCCTGTTGAGACCCCTGCATGTGGTAGCAACCACCCCATGAGGGGATCAGAGGCTGGTGTCCTAAGAAGGAGCAACCGTCTCCTGATGAAACCAAAGTGCCCCTCAAGCAAGAATGGCTTCTCCGGGCCTCACGGAACCAGAGCTGAAGTCACCTGCGCACGACTGCTTAACTAGGCACAGCTCTTGTCCCCCGCCCCCATTCTTCTCCTGTTTAAACCCGAAGCTCATGTCAGCCCCCTGAGGACAGGGTGGTCTCCATACCTGGGCCTCTGGTATGGCTATACTGAATACGGAATTCCTTTCCTACTTCACCTTTCCTTTTCCCATTTGGTGTTTGGGGCAAGTGACCAAACTGGCATATTGGGACACTCCAAATTCAGTCCCCTTGCCAGGATTCTAGGAATAGTAGCAATGCAAAATAACTCCTCCCTGGATATATGCAAAAACTGTGGAGTTCGCTCTGTACAATGGAGGTTCCCACTGCGGAAGAGGCCAGTTCTGGCCCCTCCTGTGTTCATTTCAATGTCCCTGATACATATGTCTAGTCTTGCATTGTCCTTTGAACTGGTAGCAATGAATAACAGGTTCCCTCATTAATGAGTTAAATCAATTCTTCAACATGTTTTCACTTTATATCTTCAGGAGAGTCATGATTACACCTTTTTTGAAAATTTGAAAATTATCCTTTATCCGTTTCTCGATTGCCTGGGACAAGGACTGATGCGTGGTGGCATGCAATAAATGTTGTGGAGTGAATGATTGAATGAGAGAAACAACAGGAAACGGGAATGCATAACCTCATTAAAATACCATGAGCTCAAGTGCACGTTATTAACAAACTTGAACTTGACTGCTACTTCTCAGCTGATGGCAAGAGATAACTTGGATTTTACTCAAACTATACTCATTCCTTTTTTTTCTAATTAGAAAAATATTATCTACACAAAGTGGCAAAAATAAAAATGTGTAATCAACGATAATGGGTAAAATGTCATCCCATGAGCTCTCTGCAGAGTAACCTTGTTCATTCTTGGTTTACAGCCTTCTGTGTTTTCTTAGCATCTATTTGCTTAGTGAGAATTAATTCTGTGCTTACAGGTGCCGAGCACAGCAGCTGGAGCGGGAAGGGGCAGACGGGCCCCTGCCCTGTTGGGGCTTCCATGCTACTTGTTTGCTAGACAAGCAAACAAGAGAATCCCAGGCAGAGACCGATTCAGGCTTCTCAAGGCCGACTTTCAATCAGTTGGCATCAGATGCAAACTTAGTTTTCAGTTCTGAACCGTTTGGAAACATCAGTGTGGGCTTTGGTGATTGGCACCTGACTCACCCCTCGCTGCCCCTTCTCTCTCTGCCCCACAACTTGTCCAAGTAGGTGTGTGAAATTGAAGGTGCTCGCCCCCCAAGCGTCCTGGCTCTGGTGCTCTGCACTGCCTCTGTCCCCGAGCTTCGGCTTCAGCGTCCTCCCAAGGGAGCACAGAGTAATTTTTCCTGTAGAATAGCAAACAAGAAAGGCATTCCCAAAGCACGGGCTCTTGAAGGTCACTTTGATCTGTCCTTTCAGGATGGACTCACTGCTGTTATGCTCACCCTCTATAGCCTGTCCTTCACAGAGCAGCCAGAATGATTTTTTAAAAAACATAAATCACGCCACATTATCCCCTTGCTTAAAACACTCCAAGGACTTTCTATGTCCCTTAGAATAAAATGAAGACTCAGCTCCCACAGCTTTCAAGGCAAACCTCTACCCGCTAAATATTTATATTTCCACTCCTTTTTTTTTTTTTTTAACTGAGTTTCTAAAACCCAGTGTCGACCTCAGGGCCTTTGCATGAGCTATTCTGTCTTCCTGGGATGCTTTCAGATTTTCAGGTAGCTTTTTTATTGCTTTATTCAGATTAAATTTCACTTCCTTAACCAACACTAACTAACTATCCTCTCATTCTTTATTACTTCGCTTCACTTTATTTGAAAAAGGATGTATTCAAACCCAGGGCAGCAAGTGCCCCAACATACCGTTTACGGATCCCCAAAGAATGGATGGGGAGGACTCCACAGTCAGGGCCTGGACTCTCCATTGCTCACGGCCTCCTCCTTGTCAGCAGCAGGCTGGGGCACAGTGGAAGGCCACGTGTCATAACAGGGTGGGGGGGGGGCTAGGTCACATGCCCACCACACAGGTACACTCTCCAGGTGTTTTTATGAGCACATACTCTTTACAACCAAGGTCACTCTGTTTGATTCTCACCTAACTATTGGAGGCAAGGGGAGTGGCCAGCTCCCCCCTCCGTTTCCTTCCTTATCTCGTTCTTTAGGGACTTGCTTGTCTCATGGAAAGTTCTCTTCTGCACTGGTCAGTGTCGACCCCACCAGCACTTGTCTCTCTGTGACGGATTTCTTTGTTGTCTCCTTTTTCCTTTGTTCATCTTCTCTCCATCCCCACACCCCACGAAGATGTAATGAGCTCCTTGACGGCTGTCATCTCCTCTCTCGCTCGCTCACTGCCACATCGTTGCTTAGTGCCTAGCACAGAGCTCCCCACCTAGTAGGCAGTAAGGAAATGTGTGAATCCAACAGGTGAATTACATCACAGCAACTCTGCCCCAGATAGTTAACTAGGTGTGCCGCGTGTGTTATGTGTCAACTGGACCGGATCGTGGGACGTCCAGAGATCTGGTTACACATCTTGTCTGGGTGTGTTGGGAGAGATCAGCATTTGAATCAGTAGAGCATGGTCCCCTCCAACATGGTGCGCGGCATCCAACCCCTTGAGGGCCTGAAGAGGGGAAAAAATGGAGGAAGGGAAGTTAGTTCTCTGTCTACCTGGCTGCTTGAGTCGGGGCTTTGATCTTCTCCTGCCCTTGGTGCTTCTGACTCTCAGGCCATTGGACTCAGACTGGACTCTCTGCCACTGGCTCACTGGCTCTCAGGCCTTGGAACCACACCACCAATTTTCCTGGGTTTCCAACTTGCAGACAGCAGTAGATGGTGGGACTTCTCCACTTCCGCATTCTCCAGATCCAATACCTTTTAATAAATTCCTTTACATCTCTATGTTATATAGACAGGGTATATATTTACATATTATATTTATTATATATATTTGTATGTTCTATTATATATAATAGGAGATATAATAACATATATTCCTAATATATACATATTATTTCTGTTTCTCTGGAGAACTGTAACTCATATACCAGGTTTTCTTTGGGAAAACACAGGCTGTGTTTGCACCGACTATTGTTTGTATAAGCTATTACAAGTGGAAGGTGGGGTGAGACCACCGACTTGGAGAGACACCGGTTCCTGGGGTTGCTGGCATTCAGCTCTTCCTGCCTGAGTGACACTTCTTCCTCCCAGTCTAGTCAAAGCTATTGATCTGAGCCTGGCTCAGGTTCCACAGCCCCACAGGCAGCTATAATTAACTGCTTGAACCTTGAAAAGGTTTTCTGAGCTAAACCGGAGCAACCAACATTTGTAAACAGTAGTTAGCTGGAAGAAAAGGTAAAATTGCCTGTGTCATCCCGCTTTCTGTGATATGCATTTTGAGGTTCAAAGGGATTATATTAAAATGCATATTCCAGTGCATCTCATCTCACCTGCCTTCAAAAGAGCAAAGAAAAAGCTGGTAAGGAGAGTGGGGCAGAGGGTACCTCTCTCTGTCAACAAAATAACCGATGCAGTGAAGGACGTTTCTCATGTCAACCACGTCCAGGGAGCAGCCCAGGAAGACACTCTACGGGAGCTGGTACAACCAATGCTCATGCCATTTTGAGGGTAGACATGACCAATTCTGCATTCTAGATGAGCGGAAACTGAGGTTCAGAGGTAAGTGAAGTCAATCACTTATTCAGTCAAGAAATTTTTATTAGATACACAGCAGGGGCTGTGGTAGGCACTGAGTTTTTAATAATGAACTAAGTGGATGTCTTTCAAACATTTATTTTGAACTATCTCAGACAAACTAATGAAGCATTAATGAAAATGAATAATGAATACCCAGGCACACGGCCCTTAGCCAAAGGAAGAAATAGTCCCCAAATAACTGAAGATTCCTGTGTCCCTTTCTCATTTCACCCCTTCCCCAGTTCCTTAGGGGTAAATGCTACTCTAACTTGGGTGTCAATCATCCTTTGGCCTTTCTGGAACTAGTTAGTTTTGGCCTTCTTTTTGCATGCTTACATTTTGAAGCATCCTATGGTGAACATGTATGCCTTTGAAGAAAAATAAAACACTTTAAAAGTTATCATTTTTCTAAACCCAATAAAGATGGTGGAAATATGGCCCTCAGGGGCTTTCGGTCAGTGGTCTTCCTTTGTCTTGGTGATTCCTCTGGCCGCAGGCATCCCCGCTGTCCTTTCTGGCCTCTCTCCCCAGATCTAGATCACCCTTGGCCAGAAAGGACTCCCTTTCACATCTTTTTGTTTCCTAAAAATATTTAAAACTCAGTGTCTGTTGATGCCTGGAGCTGGGACCGTGGTCTCCTGAGGGGAACTTGTCCTTGGTCTCTGGCTGCACTGTGGATACCCATATTCTTCTGGAGGACACTGACCAAGGGTAAAGAAGATCAAATGTCCAACCCCGGCAGCAGGAAAGAAAGTCATTCAGATCCATTTCCAATGCAGAAACTGAAATTAGAGTGAGACTTTACCTTGCATTTTTTATAATGTGTGTTTTAGTCAACTTCTGAATTTGCCAAGACAAAGGAAGTTAATATTTAATATGGGTACAGTGAACAGAGAGGGGGAAGAATCCTTTCTCTGCTGAAGTTTTTTGAATCTTCAATAGTCTTAAAATATCAGCCTTTAATCTCTTGATTATGAGATAGACATGTCCCCGTTCTGTTTCTCATTGACTTTGGGCAAGAACTGCTTTGTCCTTGGACTCAGACAGACCTGGGCTGTAGCTCCAGCTCTGTCTTCTATGTACTATTATGTGACATTATGTGACATGGGCTTCAGTTTCCATTCTGGAAAATGGGATAATAATGCCAACCTCACCGGAACACAAAGTAGGATGTAGAAAAATAATCTAAGGTACCGTACCAGATAAAAATATTACGAACCCTGTGTACCTAAGTGGACTATTTGCTGTCAGTTTGCCTCCTGGAGGAAGGGGATTAGTTGGTTACCGTGTCATGGGAAGCATCAAAGAAATCTCTTTCATTTAGGCGGACTGGGGTAGCAGGCAAGAAGGAGTCAGAAATCTTGAAACTTTTCCTCCATCTTTTGTGCTGCTTGGAGGCAGAATCTCTGAATATTTGACATTTGGTTTTAACAGAGATTTTTTTTTCACATTTCTGATTATGAAGATAATTCCAAGGTCAAATTGCTCTGCAAAATAGGAGAGGGTCTGAGGATGAGAAAAGAGAGAAGAGAGGAGATAGTCTCGCAGGGAAGAGGCAGCTGGTTAACCAGAGAATGTTGGCACCCAGTCAAAGGGAAGTTGAGCTGAGCTGGGATTTTAATCCCAGGCCATCAAACCTCTGGGTGCCTGCTTCTTTCATTACTGGCTTTTTACCAGAGACACATGTGTGCACACACCCGGTCTCTGTCCTGCTGCTTGCATTTCTCCTGAATGCAAGTGGAATATTCTATCCTGCATTTGCTGATCCTCCTATCTGGACAGGGTGCCTCTCTTTCTTGCAGGTCTCCCTGTGTGGAGATTTCAATCCTCCCCAAGCCCAGCTCAAGATGCCGGTGCCCTCTGCAGCTCTCCCTGGCTCGGGGGCTGCCTTTCTCCCTCTCTCATCTGCTCCTGCACACGTGTGCCTTTAAGGGAGCGTACACCTGCCTAGAGCGCACCTTGGTGAGTTGACTTTGGATGTCCCAGCTCTGCTTATTTGTGCCTTGGTTGCTTTCTCACAGTGGCTCTTACTCATTTCTGTGCTATTAGAGTCTAGCATGGGACCTGGAACTCACAGTTCATTGAATGAACAAACACACACTCATCCAACAAACACGTGTGGAGTAGCCACTCTGCGCCAGGCACTGTGCTTGCTGTTGCAGGCTGCAGGAGCTGGGCAAAAGTTGTCACCCAGTAGGGCTTACACTCTAGTGCCAGGCGATGGGCAAGCACCATGAGTGGGTTAAAACTGCTTAGTGGGTGAGAAGACAGCACTGTAAGGAAAATAATAGTTGAGAGGAAGGGGGATTGCGAGGACCAGGTGTGTGGCCTCATTCTCAAATAGGGTGGTCTGGAAAGCCCTCATTAGGGGGATGCCATTTTGAACAAAGACTTAAAGGCGGGATATGGATGTGTGAGGATCAGTGTTCCAGTCAGAGGGACAAGCCAGGGCTAAAGCCCTGAGGCAGGAGCCTGGTGCTACTGAGGGACAGCAAGAGGACCAGTGGCTGTGACAAAGTGGGCAAGGGTGAAATTAGTCTAGCTGAAGAGGCCAGAGGAGCTGGGGGGAGGGGCGGGAGCAGGGACACAGCTTAGGTTGTGTTCATCCTTCTGGGTGATTAGGAGGGCCCACGCTACTACCCTGCGTGAAATGAAGAGGCCTGGGGGGCTTTGGGGAGGAGGTGCGGCACTTTCTGACCTGCAGTTTCCCGGGACCCCATTCTGGCTTCTTTATGGAGAATGGACTTCCAGGGGCAGCAACCAAAGGGCAAATGAACCAGGTGCCGTGAGGCACGCCTGTAATCCCAGCGACTCAGGAGGCTGAGGGGAGAGGATCACAAGTTTGAGGCCAGCCTCAGCAACTTAGCAAGGCCCTGCCTAAAATTTAAAAATTAAAAAGGACTGGGATGCAGCTCAGTGGCAAAGGACTTGCCTAGCATGTGCATGGAAGGCCCTGGGTTCCCACCCCGGTACACACACACACACACACACACAGACACACACACACACGGGGTGTATGCCCAGATGAGGGACAGGTGAATGAATACCTCAATAGTGGTGGGATCAGGTTGCTTTTCTTTTCTTTTTGACATAAAGAGGCAAGATTTTAAAAATAGTCTAGACTCGATACCAATGAGGAAGTCTCTTCTGATGGTCAGGGTGGTTTCTGAGAAATGCAAAGGCTCCCCTCCCCTGAAGTCGGGGTGAGATGGGGGAAGTTTTTCCCTCTTGGTGGCCTCTGTCTGTCTGTCTGTCTCTCTCTCTCTCTCATCATGGTGTCTGCAGGTTGATCTCAGTCTGGTGACATACTTCAGGCATGCCAGGCAAGTGCTCTTCCACCAAGATACGCTGCCAGCCCTGGAATATGGATGCTTAGCGAGGTCCCCAGGTAGGGGTGACAGCCACCACATGCAAGATGGCAGCAGGTGCGTCTCAGAGGCTGACCGCATGCTGCTGTCGCTGTTCTCACCGACACACTCGGCCTCGCACACTTGGCCAGGCTGATTTCCAGTCCGCTGACGTAAGCAGGGCCAACTCCCTGAGTGTGTGACATGTCCACAAGACCCCTTGCTTAGAAGGGACACTCTTGGTCTAACGCTCTGCTGTCACCATCTTTAAGAGGAGCCCCAAGTTTCCCTTGTACACTGGACCCTGCAAATAATTTAATTGGTCCTTGACATAAGTAAGGAGACATCAGAACTCACCTGCATGTAGCAGCATGTCACCGTAGATTAACTGGCCAGCATTTCACTCTATCAAGCTTGTGAAGCGGACATTTGTATACCTAGTGTTCGGATGGAGAAATTAAGCCTGAGAGTTCTTGAGGGACACACTCAAGGGGCACAAAACTAGGTAATGGTGAAGCTCAGAGTTTTTCTCTTGCAGGAGGTCATGGCTGGTTCAAGGGCTTCCTGATTCCTCTGTCCCCCTGTGTCAGACTCTCCAGGAGATGAGTCTGGAAATTAGCAGTTTAAACAAGTATTCTGTGTGATTTTTAAAAAATAATCAATTATATTTGGAAAATTCTGGTTTGTAGTAATTACCAAACTTATTCGTTTCCAATCTGAGACAGAATTACTTGAAAAAATTTCAGAATCCCAACCTAACAAAAGAAGTGAAAGACCTCTACAGTGAAAACTACAGAGCACTAAACAAAGAAATTGAAGAAGACCTGAGAAGATATTATGACCTCCCATGCTCCTGGAGAGGCAGAGTTAACTTCGTCGAAATGGCCATACTACCAAAAGCCTTATACACATTTAAGGATATTCCTATTAAAATCCCGATGACATTCTTCATAGAAATAGGAAAAGCAGTCATGAAATTCATTTGGAAAAATAAGAGACCCAGAATAGCCAAAGCAATCCTTAGCAAGAAGAGTGAAGCAGGAGGTACCACAATACCAGACCTCAAACTAGTTTGTTACATAGCCTTAGTAGCAAAAATGGCATGGTATTGGCACCAAAACAGAAATACAGACCAATCTTACAGAATAGAAGACAGAGACAAACTCATATAAATACAGTTATCTTATATTAGACAAAGGCTCCAAAAACATTCACTGGAGGAACGATAGCCTCTTCAACAAATGGTGCTGGGAAAACTGGAAATCCATATGCAGTAAAATGAAATTAAACCCCTATCTCTCACCCTGAACAAAACTCAACTCAAAGTGGATCAAAGGCTTAGGCACTAGAACAGAGACCTTGTGCCTACTAGAAGAAAAAGTAGGCTCAACTCTCCACCATGACTTCCTTAATAATACTCATAAAGTGCAAGAAATAAAATCAAAAACAAAAAAATGGGATGAAATCAAACTGAAAAGCTTCTTCACAGCAAAGGAAACAATTAAGAATGTGTATGATCTATCAAAATGCATAAGTGCATTCTACTGTCATGTACAACAAATTAGAACAAATAAGAAAAATTTTTAAAAGAATGAGAGAAGAGAGCCTATAGAATGTGAAAAAAATCTTTACCACATGCACCTCAGATGGAGCATTAATCTCCAGGATATATAAAGAACTCAATATGCACAATCAGAAAAATGAGAAATTATACTCCATTTATGTATGATTTATCAAAATGCATAAATGCATTCTACTGTCATGTATAACTAATTAGAACAAATAAAAAATTTAAAAAAGATTTTTGAAAGTGCAGTTACAAGAAATATTATGTAAACTTTTATTGTAAGCATAGGTCTAACTAGAATTCAGTAGTTATAAAGAAAAAAAGAATGGTGTAAAAAAAAAAAACTTTAAAAACTTAACACCAAACAAACAAACAAACAAACAAAAAACCAACAACAAATAACCCAATCACTAAATGGGCAAAGGAACTGAACAGACACTTCACAGAAGGTGTACAGTTGATCAACAATATATGAAAAAGTGTTCAACATCCCTAGAAATTACAGAAATGCAAATCAAAACTACACTGAGATTCCATCTCACTCCAGTCAGAATGGCAATCATTAAGAATACAAGCAACAATAAATGTTGGTGAAAATGTGGGGGAAAAGGCACACTCATTCATTGCTGGTGGGACTGCAAATTGGTGCAACCACTCTGGAAAGCAGTATGGAGAGTCCTCAGAAAACTTGGAATGCAACTACCATTTGACCCAGCTATCTCACTCCTAGGGCTATACCCAAAGGACTTAAGATCAGCATACTACAGTGATGCAGCGACATCAATGTTTATAGCAGCTCAATTCACAATAGCTAAACTATGGAACAAACCTAGGTGTCCTTCAACAGATGAATGGATAAATAAATTGTGGTAAATATACACAATGGAATATTACTCAGCCTTAAAGAAGAATGAAATTATGTCATTTGCCAGTAAATGGATGGAACTATAGAATATTATCCTAAGCGAAATAAGTCAATCCCAAAGAACCAAAGGCCAAATGTTTTCTCTGATACGAAGATGCTAATTCACAATGGGGGAGGGGAGAAGAATAGAGGTATTTTGGACTATGCAGAGGTGAGTGAAGGGAGGGGAGGGAGCATAGAGGTAGGAATGATAGTAGAATGAATCCGACATTATTACCTATGTGCATATATGTAACTACATCACGTACAACAAGAAGACTGAGAAGTTATATTCCATTTATGTATGGTGTGTCAAAATGCATTCTACTGCCATGTAGAACATTAGAACAAATAAAAAATATATGAAAGAAGTTTCTGATTCCAAGGCTCCAGGATTTGAATCAGCATCCTCCAGGAGGAAAAAACTTTCAAATTCATTGCACAGGTCAACGAACAGGTCATTTGGATGCTCCTGATTTGTGCAGGTCATTTGACTTCGATGATTGATTTGGGAACTGTCCCCTCAGGCATTCAGTGACAGTCACCCCTTTTCTTTCTGATCGTAAGATGTACAATTTGCTCCCAGTCCACTGGTCTTTGGAGGGTCACTGTGTTACCTGAAAAAGACAAAACAGAATCAAACCACAGACTTGTGAAGTTTCTCTCTCTGAAGTTCAAGAGAAGAGAGAAGATGGAAGTTGAGACATCTGTTGATGCTCATCTTTCTCGAATTAGATATCCTTCATGCTATCCCTTTTAAAAATCTGGATCCAAGACAAGCATATTGGCCAATTTTCCATTGATATAACAAAATACCCAAGGCTGGGTAATGTATATGGAAAAGAGGTGTTTTTTTTTGACTCATAGTTGTGGAAGTTCAAGGGCATGGCGCCTACATCAGCTCAGCTCTGGTGCGGACCTCAAGGCAGATGGCATCACAGTGGCAGGAAAGCGTGTGGAAGGCAGACCTCACTTGGATAGACAGAAGCAACACAAGAGCAGAGGCCCGGCTTGTTTCTTTTTAGAGTGTCTCTGCTACTCAGCTACATCTCCAGACTTTTACTTTGAGGTCTCTCTGAATTGCCTAGGCTGGCCTTGAACTTGCAATCCTGCCTCAGTCTCCTGAGATCTCTCTGGGATTACAGGTGTGCACTCTCTCGTATCAACCCCTCTGGTAGGACTGTATCGATTCCCTCTGAGGGTAGAGCACCCAATGACCTAAAGACTCCCCTCTGGGCCCTGCCTCCTGAAGGTTCCACCACCTCCCAGGACCACCGCACTGAGGACCCAGCTCCTAACACATGAACCCTCAGAGCACAAATTATACCCAAACCATAGCAACAAGAACTTCAATTTTGAAGATACAAGTCATTGACTTTTATGCATAAGAGGGAGGAGCTAGGTCCCTGTTACAGTTTTCCATGACTCAGGGCCAGAGGGAATGGACAGGAATGTTCTGGAATAACTAACTTCCTCAAAGGAAGAACTACAGGAAAGCATTGGCACAAATGTCCTCAAGCAATGCTTCTCTAACTGGGCCACACAGGAATAACCCAGGGACCAGGTTAAAAGGCAGATTCTCCTGAGCAGCTTTCGAGCAGGGCCGAGACACTGCATTGCTAACAAGTTTCCAGGTGGAACCGGTGCGCCGGGGCACAATGCCTTCTTACAAGTATGACTTCTTAAAGTCTTCCGTGTTAGGATAACCAGCAGATCCTAGCAATGAATGGGGATGAAGAGCTCTCCAAATATTCCTAGTGGCCAGATGATTTACTCCGTGTACTTTTTAATATTCAAATATTATCTGACCCTAAAGCATGCTAACTCCTGCTCTCAACCACACACATACAGCCCGCATTAGCTATGCTACTGCCTACTAGTGTTTGTTTTTAAGATATTCTTGACATGCATGAAAATAAAATGAAACATCATGGAACTTGGCCCTGGCATGGATTCTTTGTGATTCTTTGGCATCCCGTCTGGGGTTTGGGGAATATTTTGATATACAAAATAGTCTTTCTGTGTGTGTCACAAGTCATAGGGAATTGGGAGAAGGACTCAAGGTAAAGGCTGTGGTAGTTTTGCCCTTGTGATTTATTTTTATCCAGTCTATCTGGTTAATTGGCTCTCAGATGAACATACTTGGATCTGCGCCTGGGAAGAACTCAGACCTGAATTCCTGCCTCCCAGCATGAGCGTAAGCATGATGGATGAGCTAGATAGGGAAGTAGTGTCTTAGCTTATTAATTAATTCTTTAAGCATGCCATCAACATTTATTGAGTGCCTATTATGTGCTAAGGAATGCATAAGGCAAATGAAATCTTTGCCCTCACGGAACTTAAAATCCAGCAGAGTACACAGACCTGAGTCAGTGGAATTAATCAACGAGCAGATGTTGCAGATGCTGCGGGGATCCTGCTTGGAGCCTTTTGGCTGGTGGATCCAAGCCCCAGATGTTGCTTCCCTGAAAGCTCACACCTACATCCTTGTGCAAAAGCGGGCCACTGGGCAATTAGACTTGTCTCAAAGTTTTTGTGCCTCACCCCAGGGCAGCCCTTAGTCAGTGGTCAATGGTCTCAGGGTTACAAGAGATCAGCTCCTTCATGAAGCACTTGCTACTCACTCTGGGGCTCCCAGAGGGATGATGGCCTCTAGATGTCATCTATCATATGAACTACATCTTTCTGTGTCTTTTTTCATGTCCTGTCCTACCCCACTCAGTCCCTTAGCAAGTCAATCAACTGTACAAGAATCCCCAGGTTCTCCCAGGGAAACTGACCTGAGATACAAGAGTGGTAATTAGGGCACTGAGGGAACAGCAGGAGAGGTGTGACTCAGAATGACCAAGGAAGAAGGTCTTATTTAAAATCAGTGCCAAGGACAACGCACGGCTTGTAGGAGCAGCTGTTTGAGCAAAGATCTGAATGGCGGGAAGAGCTGTCTGTGCGCTGGACCCGGGAGCATTTTAATAGGCAAATAGTTCATGGGGGACCTCGGGAGAAAATGAGCTGGTGTGTCTGAAGACCTGGAAGAGAGCCAGAGCGGGGACTGTCGTGGTTGAGAATGGAAGGAGATGTGGCCGGAGAGGCAGTGGCCGCGCCCTTCTCTGTGAGCCTGGAAAAAGATGTGAATCGCGTTCCAGAAGTGACGGGGCAGGACCTGACTCAGGTTCAATAAGATCACTCCGGATGCTCTCTGGGAAATAGATGGTAACTCAGCACCTGGAAATAGTAGTTGCTAAATAAATAGCAGCTCCATTAGCAGCTCAATTACTACATTTCTGAGATGTCTTAGGAAAGATTCCTGCGTTAGGAGGGACCTTGACATGAGCAGGCTTCAAGGGCTATTTGTAATGAATTATAATCCCTCCATTCAGTGACTCTTTTTTCTTGTACTCTGCGTACCACCTGCCTCACCTGCTAGAACTTTGGGTTATTGCTTCATTTGCTGAAAAATCGAAAAGGCATAGTTTCAAGCACATAGAGATTCCTTATTGACTTTTTCCTTTATTGACTTTTATTATAGAAAGAGGACACAATGTCTTTCAAAAAGGGGACAAGCTCATGTCCCATGTAGGAGAGGTTACTTTGTGGGCATCTGAAACCACCCAAAGCAATGTGCATGTGGAAATGAGACTTGTGGTCCTTGTGGGATGCCATTGATGACTTCCTCTGGTTCAAAAGGACCTTGCTGAGAAACTCTGAGGATTGAGAGAAGCGATATGCCCAACAGATCTTGGTGTGGGTGTTGGCATTGTCTCAAAGGAGGCCCCAAATCTCATGAAACCTGCAATGTCCTGAAGTGATCCAGAGCTGCTGCTGCACAGAACTTCCATGATAAGGGAAGCGTCCTCTATGCTATTCAGTGTGCTTGCCACAAGCCACGTGTGGCTATTGAGCCCTCTGATATGATTGGTGCAAATCAAGAACTAAAATGGAAGGTTAATGAGTTTTGATGTCCATAGGCGCATTTATTTCAAGATTTAAAAAAAGGCAGGAAGAATCCTTGGAGAAAAGACAGAAGGTCAAAAATTGTACTTGAGGGTGGTAGTGTACCAGGGAGCAAGGTAGGAAGATGCTCTTTCCTCATGACACTCTTGTCCTGAGGAAAAAGGGGCACATGAATCAATAGACAACAGATGATTAGCTCTACTCTGACTAGTGCCTCAGGGAAAGTAAAGCTAGCTACCAGGACCCCTGGTAAGGGGACTTGAAGGGGCAGCATCGACCCTGGAATTTGGAAGATGAGGAGGGGCTGGCCAGGGAAGGGGTGTGTGGAAACGCCTCCCACCCAGAGGAAGCGGGAGGTTGGCACCTGGCAGGAGCTGGCCCTGTTCTAGAAGCCAAAGCTGCCCAGTGTGGCCGGGCAGAGAGGTCGGATAGGGGTGGGCAGGTGGGAGCGCGGCGTGAAGCCTGCTGGCGAAGTTGGCCTGGGAGTCTGGCCCTGGGTGACTCGCAGGGGCACTGGCGTCCATGGCGAGCAGCGGCCAGCTCTCCGGAAGTGCTCGCCGGCACCGTTCCAGGAGCCCTCTGAATGCGCTCTTACGCACTCATCCTTGGGACCCCTGCGCGGTGGCACGACGACCTTTCTAATTGCATAGACGAGGGACGGGTAGCTTGGCCGACTCCGAAACTTCAGAAGGTCCCGCCGCTGGTTGGTTTTGGAGCACTTGAACTTAGGTTGGTGTGACTCCAAACCTCCAGCTTTTTGCCATGACACATTTATACTGCCTGCCTTGACATCAAAGGTCCCCACCACACTGCTACTCACGTCACCTCTGTTAGCGCCTCTTCCCTTCCTCGTCCGTTTCCACGGCTCCCCTTGTGACCCCTACTACGCACCTCCTGCCTTCTATCGTTTGCCTCACACCTACTGCTCCGGTTCTTGTGTTTCTACTTCTTCTACCTCTGTCCCTACTTACAAGCACCGTCCCTTCTATTTTCTTGATTGACATATGGTCGTTATTTATCTATTTTGGGCGGTGCTGGGATGGAAGCTGGGGTCTCACCCATGCTAGGCAAGGACTCTGCCACTGAGCTACACCCTCATAGTGGTCATAGAAGGGGACTGTTTAGCCACTGACCGTGAATGTAGGCCTGGTTTCCCTGGGAAAGATCTAGGTAAAGCACAAGGCATCCTCAAATGGGTATGCATGGGCCTGGACACCAGTGGGTTCCATGAGGGACATTGTTTTGACGTGGGATCTCGGATTTTCCTTGCTAAGGTGAGGAGGATGGCCATTTGGGGTTTGTTTTACAGAGTCTTGTCCTAACTGCGTCCCATTCAGCTGCTGTGATAGAGCACGTTCCCTGCGTCTGTGGAGAGTAGGGTGTTTAGGGTGTTCCTGGGCCCGCAACTTTCTCCCTCCTTTCCCTTCCTCTCTCCAGGTAGTTAACAGAGCTTTTTACACCACATTTCAGAATAGGGATAGAAACTCCATGGTGTGTTTCTTTCTTCAAAAGCCTGTGCTGGGGACAGGACCTGGGGCAGGAAAATGTCGTCCTGATGCACCGATCTCTGGGGTTGGCAGGTGGGGCAGTACTATGGCTGGATCTGAGCTCCAGGTCCGAGTGCTACCCTGGAGCCCTCTGGAAGATTCATGCATGTAATCAGGCTAATAAGCAGCATCACGAAGTCCTCTCTGTGGTGAAGAACCTGTGACCCAGGGTGTATAATTAGCAATACTCAATGTATATGTTGGGGGAATGTTTTTTTTTTTAAACAATTTTTTTTATTAAAAATACAAATATATAAAACATTCAAATATTTTGGAAACATAAATGAGACAGATTGTCCCTTCCACTCACATTACCCATTGCCCTTCCCAGAGACAACCACTGCTAATGGTTTCTTGAGTATTTTTTAAAATAAAACTTTTGTGCATGTATTAGCATATGTATATAAGTATATCCCCCTGTTCACACAAAGGGGCTAAACCAAGCACATGGTACTGCATCTTGCATTTTTCATTATTTCCATATGAACAATTCAGATCCATTTTCATCTCTTTTTTCCCCTCCAATATACTGTCACCTACAAAAGGGAATCGTCCTGGCCCACTTAAAAAGTTTAAGAACTTACTTATTGAAGGATATTTAGGTCATTGTAGTCATTTGCTTTTATGATCAATGTTGCTATGGTGCATGTATCTTCCTGTGCATTTCTAGAAGGATGAAGACAAGGATGGACTCTCCCTGGTCACCAGCTGCGGTAGGAATGTCTGCATTGCCCTGCCAGGGGCTTCCCTGACTTGGACACTCACCATTTCCTCATGGTCTCACCAACATTGCATTATAAATTTCTTTGTATTTTCCAGGCTGTTGGGTGAAAATTAGTATCTAGTTGTTTTAATTTGCATTTCTTTGTAGTTATTTATTACCCCACCCTGTGAACTGCTTGTCTGTGTCCTCTGCAGATTTTTCTACCAGGATATTGACCATCTTCTTATTTCTTTGAAAAAAACAATTATTCGGCAAAGAAAAATAAAAACCTCTATTTTCTGTTTTTGGTATTGCAAATATAATTTTCCTCTCAGCTTATTTTTTTTTCTTTTGACTTTCTTTTGTCTGGGCAGAAGCGCATTTATTGTGATTGCTCCACATTTCCATTACAGCTCTGAAAGGACTGCAAACCCTCTTGATCTTTTACCTTATATTCTCCCTGTTCTTTGATTCATTCGTTGAACACATTTATTGAACACTTACTATGCCAGCCATTGTTTTAGGTGCTGGGAATTAGGAAGGGGGAGGGGGAAACTTTTGTCTTTTAAGAGTTAGTAAGAAAAGGGAGAACGGTAAACTATACTGAATGTCATGTTACCAATGATTCAACAGCCCCTCTCCCGAGAGGGACCCAGCCAAAGGGATATGTTGTTCTCTTTGGAGTTGCGAATTCAGAGGAAGCCCAGACCTGGCGCCAATAGCACACGCTCAGCCATCGAAGGATGGAGAGGTGGGAACCTGGCTTCAAATCAATCATGAATCACAAATCAACCCTGACAGTTGGGAATCACAGACAGATGCTGAGAGAAGTGGTGGGGCTAGGCTCATGGAGGGCAGGGGAGACTCCAGGAACTCCGGTTTTTCTCTCCTTCTCTCTGGCTATGCTCACGGCACCTGCCAACTGTCACAGCGCTGGTCTTGGGTGTCACTGAGCATGCAGGTGGGATCATAATGGAGCTTGGCGTCATGGATGTGGTGGTCACGTGGGATCAGTGGTTTCAGCTGGTCTGGTGACAGAGGACTCGGCAGGGAGACCGGCTGTTCTTAAAGATCAGCAGCTGGGGCTGGGCCTGTCCTTACTGTACTGGGTAACAGAGAGAGGATGAGGAGGCTGAGGGAAAGCAGCAGGAGGAGGAAGAGGACCGTCAGGGAAGGAATGGGGATGGTGGCAGGCAGGGGACAGCTGGGTGGCCCTACTGTGAAGGTGACATCAGAGCAAAGGCCTCAAGAGGGCAAGGGAAGGAGCTGTAGGACAAGGGGGAGGAAGAGCATTCTGGAGAAAACAACGAAGGAGTGAGGACACGAGGCAGCCGGCGGGAGCGGAGACCAGAGGGCCCTGGGAGCAGGAGCTCGGGGCTATCTGGAGGTGTGGCTTCTCTCCAGGACAAAACGGGGACCCCAGTGAAGTGTTGAGAGGAGGCGTGTCGACTCCGTTTTGCAGGATCTGTCTGGCTGCTGTGTGGACTTCGTCTGCAGAGGAGCCAGAGTCGTAGCCAGGAGCAGCAGTTGCTCCCATCCGGGGTCCAGTGGTGGGGGTGACCGACAGTTGAGAAGGGCTGGACCCTGATGCGCCGCTAAGGAGGAGCCGGTGGGATCCACTGAGTATCCAGAAGGAAGGAGAGGCTCCAGGGTGGCTCTGGGACCTGGCGGGGTGGTGTCACCAGGCACTGCGACAGGGAGCAGGAGTCGGAGGCTGGTCTAGAGATGGCATGCAAGGCCCGACGAGCCTCATGGGCCTCTAACGGGCCTCGTGTGGCTCACACAGGTGCTTGTTTTGTTTCACTTTTTAAGTGAAATTCATTGCCAATGTTTGAAAATAGGGAGATTTTGTACTTTAAAATAGTTCAGAAGTTTCCGTCTCTCCAGCCGACGCGGGACTGGCATCCCCCAGAGCAGCCGTCGGCCCTGCTGCCACCCATTTAGGAAGTACGGAGGGCGCCATAGGAGTGCCCTGGTCTGCCACAGTCACTCATGGCAGCAGTTTCAACAAAACTATGTCCCAAAGCTTGTATGTTGGAGCTCCTGTGAGTACGTGCCCCGGCTGGGCCCACCCCAGGACAAGGCGTTGGTTGTGATGTGCTGGGGACACCTCTGGCCGGGTGTCAGGAGACTGGGGGTCACATCTTGGTTCTGGGACTCCCTGTGTATCTGGAATCAGTCCTGTAATGGAAGGTGACCAACGGTCTGGTTGGCCGGGGAGGTAGGACATTCTGTTCCCAAACTGGGAAAAACTCAGGCCAGCTGGGATGTGGTTCAGTGAAAGCTCCCGGGAGACAATACAAAACCATTCTGAAGCGAAGCGGCCAGATTGTAAGGGTTGTACCTGATCGGGGGTTAATCCACGGAGGGGGGTTAACTGCGCCGCAGCTCAGGCAGGCCGCGTGCAGCCGGAGGAGGTGGAGGGGCTGGTGTGGCTGGGGCCATGCTTTTGGTGAGTGTCTGCTCCCTGGTTGGCATGTCCTGAGCTGCCTTCCTCCTCCACACCCTTCTGCCATGATGTTCTGCCTCACCTCAGGCCTAGAGAAGAAACAGAGTCAGCCATCTATGAACTTAGATCTCTGAAACCATGAGCGCCAAAAAAACCTTTTCCTCCGGCGAAATCATTCTTGTCAGGTGTTTTGGTCACAGTGGCCGAAAAGCTGACTCAAACACAAAGACGGAGGACCATCCACCCTGTCCTCTCTTGGCTTCCAAAAGCACTGGATGCTTAGGTTCTCAAAGTTGAATGGAAGATGCCAAAACTCAGTGTGTTTTCTCTAAGTTACTGACATGCTCTTTCAAACTGGTTGAAGATGAAATTTCAATAGGAAGAAAAAAAAAAAACTTGGAATTTGAAATCAAAATTTGGTAATAGTAAGAAATTGCAGACAAGTGGTGGTGATCTTCTGATCATTATTATAATATGGATAGATAACATCATTGAGTGCTTGCTATATGCCATGCTCTAGGCTAAGCACTTTGCATGCATTATTTTAGTTAATGCTCAGAGTAGCCCCATGTAGGCTGTATTAGTTAGCTTGGGAAGCTATAACAAAATACCATTACCTGGGTGACTTAAAACAGCAGACATTTATTTCTCACAGTTCGGGAGGGTAAGAGTTTGAGACCAGCATGCTGTGCCTGTCTTCTCCCTGCGCCCCACATGGTAGAAAGCAGAGAGGAAGTCAGCTCTCCTTACAAGGTGCTAATCCTGTTTCCAAGGGTTGCCCCCTGATGACCCCATCTGATCCTACTCACTTCCCAGAGTCCCCACCTCTTCACCTTGGGGTGACAGGCATTTGACCTATGAACTTGGGGAGCAGGCACTAGCATTCAGTCCACAATAGGTAGGGACACAGATGAAGTTGTCTATTTGTGAAATGTCACAAAGCTCCAAAGAGCAGAGGCAGGATTCAGACCCAGCTCTGAGTCTCTGGAGCCCATGTTGTTTTTCACAATTCTGACTTGTTCTCCTTCCACTTGTGTCAAAAACCCAGACATGGGTTTTTTTTATACAGCTGAACTGACAGGATTGATTGCGGGGACCAAGTGCTTTGCCGGAAATCCTCCAGGCCCAAACTCCCAAACGAAGCCAACCTCTCCCAGTGCTTTCTAGTTGTCTTGTTTTATGAGGAGTGGCTTAATTTCCTGGCAACACCAGCCCTAGTTTTTTGTTTGTTTGTTTTGTTTTTTAATTTCCCCTTTGCCTTCTGAAATTTGCAACCAAATGAGAAGCAGTCTGGGCTCATTATCTCAACCCCCTCCGATGCAGAGCAAAGTCAGGGATCAGTGTGGGCCCGCATGCATCCAATCCCTTTAATGGATGCAGATTTAATTAGGTCCCTGTGTGACACAGGCCATAGGGAGCTGTCTCTTCTGTCAGGCTTATGGAAAGTGCTTCTCTTCCTGTGGTCCACAGATCCGGGACACGGAAACTGTTTCCTGCTCTCTGAAACTGAGCTGCGAGAAAGCTCAAAGTATGCTGAGGCCCAGGAACGAGCCTCTCAGCTGTTTCTTTCATGGGAGTCCTTTGACAACTTTGGTGGAAGCCAGAGCCACACGCGAGGCTGATTAGAGATGCTGCGTTACGGGCTTCCCTTCCTTTCTCCTTCCAGGGAGGCTGACACCTCTGGAGCACCAGGAGGTCTGAATGGGACCCCTCTGTGAAAAGTAGGCTCTTGTGGCTTCTGCCCAGGGATACTCCCCAGACCTGCCCCCTCTTTTGTGCCTGTGATGAAGGGTCTTTGCTGCAACTCCTCCCTGACAGACCCCCAAACTTCCCTTCCTTTTCCTGGTTCCCGTTCATGCTTCAAGAAATACTATGTTTTCAGGAAGATCACCATCCTTTACATCAGGTTCAATCCTGTTGATATAAAATCCCATTGCGCACTATAGTTACCATTTCTTTCTGTTTAAAAAAATTTTGTTGTGTATGTTTGTGATCTTCTAAGATACACACACACACACACACACACACATATACACACACAGTTACTGTAAGTGGATCAAATAAACATATTTACTATGTCACGTAGTTGCCTTTTTTTCCCCATAGTAAGAACAGCTATAATCTACTTATTTAGCACAATTTTTAAATAAAATATACTATTATTAACTATAGTCACCATGTTGTACATTAGATCTTTTAAAAACTATTTTTATTAGGTATTGATGAACCTTTATTTATTTATTTGTATGCGGTGCTGAGAATAGAACCCAGTGACTCACACATGCTAGACAAGCCCTCTACCACTGAGCCACAATCCTAGCCACACATTAGATCTTTTGACTTGTTCATCCTACGTATTTGCCCCATCATAAACTTTGACTATATCTCCCTATTTTATAGTTACCTTTTCCTAATACCTTTCCAATTGTAACTTGATTAACTTATCTTTCCAGGCAGTCTAGAAAGCTCTATCAAAGAATACTCCTCAAGAAAATTAAAAACATGACTGTATTACTCAGTTTTTACTACTATAATGAAATATCAGAGGCAGTCTACTTTATAAAGAAAAGAGTTTTAGTTTGATTCATGGCTCTGGAGGTTCAAAGTTCAAGGTTGGGCTTGTTGGTGGTTCAGCCTCTGGTGATGGCCTTGCTGGCAAAGCCTCAAAGCCTCAGGGCATCGCTTGGCAAAAGACAAGAGAGTGTGCATGTGTGTATGTGAGCATCTGGTCTCCTTATCAAGCCACCAAGATCAAGCATGATTACACTCTAATGACCTTTTCTAGTCCTCATTATTCCCCAAATGCCCAACATTAAGTCTCTGCCCTCTTAATATCTCAAAACGGGATTAACTTTCAACACATGTGAATTATATCTAAACCACAGCGACGACTTTCATGCAAATATGAATTGAACCTAGGTCAAGATTTATTTCACTTTTTAACGAAGGAATTGACAAAATGGTAAAACTTGTTCAGAGATCGTTTGGAAGAACTACATATGTATAGACATTTTGAAAAAATCTGATGTTAGAATAAATTGCTAGATTAGATACAGAACTGGGTGATGTTTTACAAGGCCATAAAACTGTCACCTTCGGGGTTCCCTCTCCTACTGTGTAGGATCCACAAGAGGACTTGTGACCTCAGAGTATTTGGTTTCTAATCAAAGAATAGAGAGCAACACCGATGCAGAAACGTTCTCCGAGAAAAGTCGAAGTCCTTGAGTGAGCAGTAGTGCTAAGTACTGCCCTGACCTGATACTGACAGTCATGGTGTGCTCTGGTTTTTATTTTTTGGGGGTTGGGTGGGTGGGTGTTATTTCTAATGTTAGGATAATTTTTCTTAATAGCTCATGTGGTTGGGGACCCTTTTGTGAAGTAGCTGGTGCTTGGCATAGGATTTTGGCTAGGGTCAGGAACTGCTGGAGAAGTTGTCAAATACTGAAATCAAAATTATTATGCAGTAAATTAAGGTCATCTCTCTCTCTTTTTTTTTTTTTTGACCAAATTAAATGAATCGGTTGTGGGTTAGGTTTGTTTCCTCTGTACATGGTAGATGTTTTTACTCTCCTGACACCAACACATGGTGGTGTTTCCAAGATCACCTCTTAACTCCCCAATGCAAACTGGGTGTCCTTCAATTCTATTTAATTCTGGCAGGAATGAGTTGTGGAAGGCTCCACGGGGGTAAGGGCTCACTCCCACAAGACTGCCCCAGTTCAGATACCAACCACAAGGATCAGGTCTCCAGGTATACACAAGTTTGTTCAACCATATATTTGAGGGTTTCCATGAACTCCACATCAGGTGTGATTATTGGCCAAACAACTCACAGAACTCGGGAAAATACTCGAGTTCTTACTGGTTTCTTACAACGGGGAAAACTCAAGAATAACCAAGTTAAAAAGATGCACAGGGCCAGGCACGGCATGGGCACAGGACTTCTATGCCCTCTGCAGACCTGCCTTTCTAGCACGGGGATCCACTGGTCAACCCAGAAGCCGTCTGAACACTGTTGTTTAAGGGCCTTTATGGAGGTCTTATTAGTAGGCGTGATGACTGAATCACTGGTGATTAATTCTGTCTCTGGTCCGTGTCCCCTCCCTGGAGGTTGGGGAATGGCTCTGAGCATTCCTAGCTTCTAATCAAGGTTTGACTGTGGTGACCAGCCTCATCCTGAAGTTATCTGGGGACCCACCAATTGCCACTTCATTAGGATGAAAGATACTCTGTCACCCTTATTGCTCAGGAAATTCCAAAGGTTTTAGAGGTTCTGAGCCAGGAACCAGGAACAAAGATCAAATCTCTTCTGGATAAACCCTGAAGGCCTCACTATTTAATCGGGTCCCGTCCCTGAAATGATCATCCTCTCCTGGATATATAATAGCTAGAGATCAATATGAAGCAGAGCGAGGAAGCTTTCCTCCTCTTATTTTGGATCCAGTAGCACTCTGATATGGTAGACTGAAGCAAGTAGCAAACATCTCTCAATTTTATCCATCCACTTGCCATTTATCCATCTGGTATCAAATGCCACGTTTTCTTCTTGGAAACACAACTCCCCTGCTCTCAGTCTATGTGATTTGGAAGAGGTTGTTCTACTCTCCCCTCCATCAGGGGCCAAGAGAAGCAGCTATGAGCAATCAGAACACAAGATTCCCCTGGATTGAGGGTTGGACATGCCCTCTGACTTGAGCCTATTAAGCCTTACCTAGGATGTTTGCTGGAAATACCAAGAAACAGGTTTCACTTTTTCTTTCAGGGATACTCAGCTTTTGTAATCAAAACCTGAAGGGTCTGGTGGCCATTTTCGCTGTGTAGTACTAATATCCTGAGAATGAGGTTATGGAATGCCAGCCCCTCAGAATATCACGGAAATAACTTGCTGGTCAGATGCATTTGAGTTGATTTTTATCATGATAAGGGAAGCACTATTTTGATAGACCCTTAGTAGGGTCTCAGAGGAGGGAAGATAAAATTGAGACATTTATTGAGATCTTGAAGTCAAATTTGAGATTAGTCTTTAATGGGTAACTTGGAGAGATTTGGTAAGGATGACAGGGTAATAGTTTGGGATTGGTAGACACACTAAAATGAGGGATTTGATCTGAGGGGATGGAACAGACCTTGGTATAAACTCATATCCAATGCTCTTGATTGAAGAAGGATCTTGATGGATCCTCCACAAAATTCACTGAATGAATGATAAAGTTCTTTACAGCTTCCATCTTGCCGGGCAAGAGTTTCCTGGAGTGGTAAGATTATGAAATTTGAATACCATGAAATTTGAATAGTAAGATTATGAAATTTTAAGATCATGTCAATGAAAATGGTGGAATAGTAAGTTGATATCAATGTAGATAGTAAGCTGTGCGTGTGTGTAGATGATTCCAGAACTTGAAGCCCACATAGTGGAAAGCAGACAGAAGAGAGATTTCTGCTGCCGTCCTGTGAGTTTCTGAGTCCCAACCCGCCGAAGTCACCATGTGAGGCTGATTCTCTCCTTCCCTGCAGTAGAACCACGCCCCATATCTTTTTCATTCAGCCACAGTCCCTTCCAATGGGCAGGCTGGGCTGTGGTTCCTGCTCCCTTGTCATCTTAGTAGACTCCAAAGCTATTGTATTTCCACTCACCCCTTTGCCTCCTGTGGTCAGCCATGAAGTGGTCCTGCCCAGGTTGCTGTTGTCTCCTCAGGTGGACACCGAACAGAAGACCTTTGGAGCCCTGAGAACAACCAGAAGTTCTGAGTCCACCTGGCCCAGCCCAGCCAAGGTGCCCAGGCACCTGTGCAGCAGAAATAATAATTGTTTATTGAAAACTACTGAGATTTGGAGGGTGATTTTCACGTATTTAAAAAACAACTAATATTCAAATTTCATTCTTGGACTTTAAGGTATATGATGTAATAAATTCTCCATATCATTATTGTCAATTTGAGGTGGATTCTTGTTTGTGAACCACAGCAGTTTCTCGACTAGAGTCTTTTTAAGAGGTTGTGTCACTCTTGGCTCCTGGGAGCCCCCGAGACATCCCAGGCCTCTCCCCTGAATGATGACCAAGCCGCCTCCTCACCATCTACACTTGAGCCTCGATTTTCTTAAAGCAATATTTATCCCTGTTGTGCTCATCTTTCGGTTTGTGCCCGGTGTTCCAGTCTAGTGAGAGCTTTTTCAATTTGATTCTTTCATTCTGAGGATCAGCTGTTTATTCATCATCTTGTCAAACATGAATTGGATCAGCGTGACCATCAGTGCCTCCCGACAGCCCTGAAGACAGTGGAATGATCTTGTGGCATTTCCCTGGCGATGGCCTTCAGATTGACCCCCCAAAACACAAGCCATCATTATTTAGGTCAGATCTTCTAGATGAGTGTTCACAGGCATAAATATCTCTCAGCCCATATTTTGCCATCACCATGATCTCAGGGGAGTTGTTGAAATTAGAAGAAATTACACAGCAGTGACCAAAAGCAAAATCTTCTCTAACAACAGTTTCCAAGTCTGTCTGCAATGAAGTGACCACTTTTTAAGCCAGCATGTGGGAATTAGTCTCTCTCCTGCCAAAATCACACACACACACATGTGGATTTAAATTGCACAGCTCTTGAGTTTTAGTGCTGTGTATAATGTAAGTTCGGTGACCTTGAGTGGGGTCATTTACACACTTACGGCCTTCCTCAGATTCTCTATTGCCATCTGTGAAGACTTCCAAATCCAAAAGAGATAGGCTGGTCTAAATTTTGAAGTACCCCACCTCTGCTTCCTAGACTGACTCTGTACGTTTAAAAAATCTGGGGAGGCCAAGCACAAAGATCCCAGTGACTCAGGAGGCTGAGGCAGGAGGATCACAAGTTTGAGGACAGCCTTAGCAACTTAGCAAGGCCTAGCTCAAAATAAAACATATAAAGGGCTAGGGATGTGACTCAGTGGTTAAGTGACTCTGGGTTCAATCCCTGGTACCAGAAGAAAAAACAATCTGGCGAAAATACTTCACATCAAAATTTCTGTAATGCACCCCCAAGTCCAGTGATTATTTCATTACTGTACAATTTCCTATTTAGTTGTGTATTTGTCCTTCATGTGTCTGGGCCTTTTGACAGTAAGTCCTTGTTATGAAAACATCTGACATTATTTCTGGCACATAGTAGGTACTCAGCAAATATTTATTTGAATGAATAGAATTCTTTCTAAAGAGAGGTGTGTGTGTGTGTGTGTGTGTGTGTGTGTGTTAGAACAGATGGATAATGTTCATCATTAGCCTGAAGCATTGGCTAATGTTAAATTTAAATTAAAATACACTCTTGGGTGACTACATCTTCAATTTCATGGTTGATTCCTTTGTGATTGACTTATTAAGCTAAACCAGGAATTGCAAACTAAAATACCTCAAGGGGCCGTGAAGGAAACATAATAAACAGGGATGGTTAGGCATGACTGGAAAATATCCCAGAACCTTCCTGAGAATGTCTGTTCAGTGTTGCTAGATCTACTTTTTCAGGTATTAAAAATTATTATTTTGAAATGCACTTTAAGAAAGGGTAAGTCTTCATAATTTTTAGATTTTTTTAGAGTTCGGGAACTCTAAAACAATAACTTCTAAATATTATGTGGGCTAAATAAAATATCTCTCTTACACCTGAAATGGTACTTCAGTTTGAATGGATATTTAATTTGCAATGAACAACCCCGAGTAATAGCAAAGACCATGTTTTTTGGTGAACACTACAAACACTACAATGTAACATTGATGGGGATTCAGTGAAGGCCCCATTTTAAGGCTGGAGGTGAAATTTTAGTGGGTACACAGTATTTTACTAAATAAAATGGGCATCTTGAGTTGTGCTTATTTCTGGGTAATCGATCTCCATTATGGCTGGAATAGTGGAATTGGGGTTATCGATGCTAAAAATTTCCCTGTCATACCCTCTGACCTTGTCCCAGTGAGTTGCCAATGGATAGACATTAATATTCATAGGGAGAGATGGACCCCATAATTGCTTATAGCTTTGGGCCCATCAATCACTTTTCCTGGTTCATCCACTCAGCTTAGTAACTGTTAGTCAAGCAGTTGGGATTCTCTGATGCATTTCCCAAGACGGAAACTTGAATCTCTCCTTGGAAAAATGACCATGTTAATCAAACTCTACAACTTCCAACAAGCAGAAATTTATTTGAGGGTTTTATTTTATTAAACATTAATTGAAAAGCCTATTTAATATTTGTGCCTAATTGACCCTAGACATCAAACTGATAAAACATCATAAAGTATTTTTAAAAAGCACCATTAAGTTAAGAATCATTGAGTCTAGGATTTTGGTCTCTCTTTGGGAATATGGAAATGTAGACTTCCAGAATCTCACAAGTCAGAGAGTGGGAGAATAATGATTGAGGGGAACAGAGTAGAATGAAAGAAGTGGGGTGCTCAACCAAAGAGGGAATCTGACCTCTTCTGCCAGTGCTCATCAATTTTTAGAGAAGGGTAAGGATGCTCTATTGAGGACAGTTTTAAGAACACACACTAGTTTAGAGGGAAAATATCAGTGATCAATTAGTAATGTCTGCTACAGGCATAGGAAGAACATGGTGGTGTGCATGCTATGGATATGCTACCCATACACATGGGTGGAATAAATAAACAGGTAGAATGTATTAAACTAAATATTTTCATAGGATTATTATTAATTCCAATTTGTCTGGGACAGCCCCAGTTGATACCTGTTATAGATTAATTAACTCCTGTAAATTATGCACAGGATTCCCCTTTATTTTTTAGTGTCCCAATTTGGGTAATAAATTTTATATAGCCACCGAGAGAGCACTCTGGCACAATTATCATTAGTTCATTTGTTTATTCCAGAAAGCCCTAACGTCAGGCACTGATCACCTATTATTAGCCATAATTTTTCTTCCTTGGGGCCAGGGTTTCCTCAATACTCCACTCAAAACATCACCATAAAGCATGTCCTTTGCTTCTCTGGGGACAGGCACAATTCACACTTGCTACCTAAACACTTGGAACTGTTTGGGAACACAGGTGTGAGATCACACCGGGGCCACTCCTACATCTCTGGTGATTCTCCCTTCCTCCTCTGCTCGGCGGGACAGCGCTTACAACAGCTCCTGCAATGAGAAGAGGAGCTCCATCTCCCTTCTGAGTGGGCTGCCTCTGTGCATTCTGCCGCATGGGGTCCAGTCTGTGTCAGTAAGTGTTCCTCAAAAGCCCAGGTGAGCAAACCACAGGGGGCCACCTCTGGCTCAGCTTGCCTCCATGGTGCCTCTGGGCACGTTAACATCTTTGGTTCTATCTGGATTTTTCAGCTGGCTTCCCAACAGTGGAGCTGGGGTCTTCTAACATAAACTCTGACGGCACACCAGTCTGTTTTCTTGAATCAGCGAGACTCTGGGATAAGCCGGTTTCTCAGTCTCCTCAGTGTTGACCTTTTGAGTGGGTGGTGGCGTGCTGCGGGTTTCTCCTGGGCACTGTTGGACATTCAGCAGCATCCCGGGCTCTCCCCACTCCTCCCTCTCCCCTCAGTCCTGACAACAACAAGAAAGCCTCCAGACATGGCCAAGGATCCCCTGGGGAGGGAGGCAAGGGCAACGGCGGCAGGTTCAGTTACTAGAACAGACACTCTGGACGTCCGGACAGATAAACCACTCTGTCCTCCACCAAATCCAACGGGGGTCTTATTAATGAGCATGTGGTGTGATGTTCGAACACCTTGGGAAGCTGGGGGCAAAAGTTCTATGGAGCCAAAGAAGGAGGAGGCTGCGTTTCCACCTGGATGGTCACATTAAGCTTGCAAAGGACACATCTTTGGGACTTCGGATGATGACTCACCTTTCTTTCCCCAGGAGGAAGGAAAGGGAAGGACATTCCAAGCAGAGGGAATAGCAAATGCAAAGGGGCTGAAATAGGAGGGAGAAGAGTGAGTGGAGAGGGGATGGGGCCATGGGTGTCTTGGAATGAGTGTCAGGGAGTCGGGATAGGATGGAGAGCGGGCCTGGAGCCCAAGGTCCTTGCTGGGATATGAAGCAGGACTTCATCCACTGGGTGTCAGAGAAACGCAGAAAGCTCATCAGTGGGGTGCAGACTCTCACCAGCCGGAGAACCGACTCTCCAAAGAGATGTGCCACGCTTTTGTCTTCCAACCTGTCCATCTCTGGGCTGTCCCACACGGGGCATTTCCACCATCTCCCACCGCCCCACGGTAAGGCCCTGCCATGGAAGAGCGCTTGGCTCAGAGGAATCAATTAAGCCAGGAGACGCCATTGGGGAGGCGTCTCAGACTCACTCTCCCTCCTGTTTTCCCGTTCCTTTCCACAACTGGCCTTTGGTTCTGAGGAAGAGGGTCTACAAATGACCTGCTTCAGGACAAAGGAGCAGTTTAATAGAGTGGAGGTTCATTAACCGAGTGCTCACTCGTGGCAACTGAAGTCTCCAGAAGAGAGAAACAGCCCAGAGGATTCCAATCCTCTACCAGTCTTCTGACCTCAATTTACAAGGCAGAATTAAGTTCTAGAAACCCCAGAACAGAACAAAATAATGGAACCATTGGTTTTTAATCACTGGTAGAACCACGAGGAGTTGGTGGACCTCTAACCTTCTCATTTAATTCTTTCAAAGGGAACTTTCTATATCAAGAACACACAGCCTGATGTGCATGCCGGTTCCTTGCAGTTAAAAACTTCCAGAGACACTTCTAAAGCACAAGGTATGCGCCATGCCAGTGCCAGGTACTGGGGGTAGAGTAATAAGCAAGACAGATGTAGCCCTTGTTTTCAGGGAGTTAAGACAATAGCACAATCGAGAAAACAAGGAAACTATCAGGAAAATTGTAGGGATTACTCAAAGCATAAGCCAACTCCTTTTTACTTATCTGAAGAAAATGAACCTCAATTTAAAACACTTTAAAAATTTTTTTTTTTGCTGGGTACACTGCACAAGCCTGTCATCACAGCAACTGGGGAGGCCGAGGAAGGAGGATTGCAAGTTTGAGGTCAACCTGAGTGATTTAGTAAACTCTGTCTCAAAATAAAACATTAAAAAGGGGGCTGGGGAGTAGCTTCAGTGGTAGAGTACCCCTGGGTTCAATCCCCAGCACTGCCAAAAAAATTTTAAACACCGTTTTCAGGTTCTTTTTACTCTGAGATCATAAACACATAAAGCACATAGACGATTTCATATCCACCTCTGGCAACTCGTAGAATTGACTTAAGTTGATCAAGAGCCATGGGTTAATGACTCTGGCTTATTATTGCTTTCTTACATATCTAGGAAGTCAGGTTCCAGAGAAGAAGAGGAAACTTTGTTTTAGTTTTGCTACGTTTGCATGCAGTTGGGTTTCTTAGGACCTTTTGGAAGAACGTCAGTAATAGTGTTAAGGCAGAAGTTAGGGGTGTGGGCACCGAAGCCTGATGTCACAGCCCCAAATTGTCATGTGCCACTTGCCAGCACACTCTTCAGCTTTTTAACCTGCCCACGTCTCCGTTTGTGACATGGGATGACAGTAGCCACTCCTTAGGGTCGTTGTGGGAATTGAACGAGGTGACGCATCTAAAGTCTTGGCAATGTGTCTGATGTGTATCGTGGATTTTTAAAACATAACTTTTCAAGGAGGTGCTGTGTGGCCAGGGGAGTGGAGATAATTGTATTGGTCTCTGAGCAGCAGCTGCTGGGATCAAAGGAGAGGGGTTGATAGGCAGTTTTGCCATCTCCTGACAGAAAGAGCTTGGACGATTTGCTTCCCTTTTCCAAGCCCCAGGTTCCTCTGTGCAAAGGAGTAATGACCGTCTTGTCTTCTGACAAGTAGTGGGAATGTGAAAAAATGTTTGTGGGACGTCTAGCACCATGGCCAGCAGGAATTGTGGGCCTGGACATGGGGTAAATGCCACCATCCCTTCCTTGGGGACAGCTGCTTTTCTGGTGTGGCATGCTTTCACCATTTTGATCTGCCTTCGGGGGCGCTGCCTAGGAGCAGAGCTTGCAATAGAGATTCTCATGCACATGGCTTCTTGAGGGAGCGCTCACTGGACACAGCTGTAATGGAGCAGGAGAAGGAGGAGAGGCCAGGACAGGGAGGGACGGAAGGAAGTGGTTCCCGCTGAGGTCTCGTCTAGACCTGACCTGTGGCAAGTTTTGGACCGTGAAATGTCGGGCAGAGTTTGTCCCCCCCCCAGGACAGGGTTCGAGGCTACTTTCCCCCACATCAGTCAGTGGTCAGTTTCTAGGAGAAGCAGGTCATTCCCAGGCACGTCCAGGGGAGAAGACTCCAGCAACAGCAAGGAGTTCTCCAGCGGGGATGCAGAAGTGCCAGCCCGTCCGGGCAGCTGGGAGGTGGGCACACAGGCCTGGCACTGGGGCTCCGGGTGGGGCACCAGCAGCCAATTCTCAGGATAGGATGGGGACCCGTGACCTGGCCAAAGAGGGAATCGGGTTTGCCTGGTCGTGATCCTCGTCCCAGGGGTGACTGTGGGACCTGGTGTGGGCCAATGGATCGCAAGGAAGTTTTTGCTCAGAGGATCGGGAGAGAGCTGAAAGGTCTTTCCTGCAGTTATGGATTCTAAGCTGGAGCAGCCAGGCGATGGCAGAGTCAGGAAACAGAAATTGCCAAGACCCCCGAGCAGCCTGGACCAGGCGTGCCTGAGGATCACCCCACGACCGCACGTTCAATGTACATGAGCCCATTTTCCCTCCGGTTTGCTTAGTTCTTTGAGCTGAGGATCTGGGTACCTGCAACACAGATTCCAACGGATGCTATTGCTGTAATAGACCCAGACACACTAGGCAAAAGAAAAGCAGTCAATCAATTTGCAGGATTATTGTTGTTATGTAAATAAAGTTTCCTTTTGACTGAGTGAGCAGAAGCTTCCCAGCCAAGGCAGATTTCCCAGTTGGGCTTTTGTTGTCTCAGACAGGTGAGCAGTGGAGGCTCCGATTACACCGTGCTGCTCCCTGCTCTGAGAAGGAGCTTCCAGACAGCTTTTCTGGACAATAGAGGGTCAGGTGCTGGCTGACTAAGTGGCCATTGCTAGGCTGGCAGCCAAAAGCAGGCCAGAGGAGGGGACGAAATCCCTTCCGAAAGAGTGGCAGGCCAGGAGGGGGTGGTGTTGCAGGTGAGCTGACAGAGTCTTGCGATGGACGGAAGTGGTCCACTAGCAGAAAACCCTTCCCACGCACACAAAAGGCAAAATCCATTACAGGCAAGACACGCTGACCTTACTTGTGGTTATTAGCATTTAAAAAGAGCTCTCAGATTTCCATTTGTTTTTCTTGCTCCTTTCCTCCCCTCACCCCTCAGCTTCGTTTTCTATTCTCGTGTAATGTGTCCTCTATGGCCCGCCGGCCTCAAATCACAGACATCAAAGCTACACACAGGCAGTCGGGAAAAGAGACACGTGGGAAGACTTGGGGAGGAAAAAAAAAAGAGGGATTTAGAGGAAGCTATTCCATTCCAAGTTAAACATATTTCCACTGAACTGAACGTCCTTTCTATGAATGAATCCTGGGAACTGTGTAAGGTTTTCCAAGAATTTTGGCTGCTCAAGGGCGGGGAGGCTACTGGCAGTTTGGGGATGTTTAGGGGCATTAGAAGTCGAAAGCCATAGGGGTAGGCTTGGGAGCAGGGCCAGCCGAAGCCCGTGGGCCGACAGATAGGAGCCCCAGACAACAGCAAAAGGAAGGGAAAAGGAGCCGGTGGGTGAACCAGCGTAGAGAGGCGCAGAGGGAAGAAAGGTCCAGGTTCTAGTGATGAGGGTCCTGCCCACCTGACCAACTGGGGAAACTGACATACTCTGCCCTTCGCTTGGAGCCCTGGCCAGGGCTGGTGTGGCCAGGATGAATATTTTCTTCAAGCAACACTTTCCAAAGTGCAGTTCAGGGTCCACCTGCGTGAGCAGGTCCTGAGAGGCCTGGCTACAAGTGCTGAATCTTGGGCTGTGCCTACCACTGCTACGTCAGCATCTCTGGGCAGGAACTTCGTACGCTTTATTGACATATAATATGCATATAATAACTTGACCTATATGAAGTATATAATTTGCTGAATTCAATTATTATTTTGTCCCGCGAAGTCATCAGCACAATGGAGATCATGAACACATCCGACATGCTCAACAGTTTCCTCATGGCCCTTGGTAATAATGTTGCCCTATCTCCACCCCTTTCCCCGTCCCATCTTGGGACCATCATGGATCTGCTGCAGTTTTCTAGAACTTTATATAAACGATGCATACTTTCCATCTGGTTTCTTTCTTTTAGCATAAGCACATGTTGAGACTCACATACATTGTCATAGGTAACCAAAGTTGATAATGTTTTTATTGCCCAATAATACCCTGCTATACGGGTACACCATCATTTACTTGTCAACCTAATGGTGGATTTTTGGAGTGTTTCTAATTCTTGACTTATTAAAAATAAAGTTGACAAATGGATGGGACTAGAGAATATCAGGCTAAGTAAAATTACCCAGACTCAGAAAGTCAAGAGCCAAATGTTTTCTCTTGCATGCAGAAACTAGAGAGAAAAGAGGAATAAAAAAAGGATTTCTTGAAAATAGAAGAGAGACCAATAGAGTAGAAGAAGGGTATTGAGAGGGAGGGGAAAAAAGGAGGGACAGGGAAGGTACTGGGGAAGAAAATTGATCAAATTATAGTATGAGCATGCATGGGTATGTTGCAATGTGTCCCACTCTTGTGTATAATTATAATGCACCAATGAAAATGTTAAAAATATAAAAATTGCAAACAAGCAAACGAAATAAAGCAAAAAATAAGTAAAGGTGCTTTATTATGCTATGGTTTAAATGTCCCCTCCAAAACTCATCTTGAAATTTAATGACCATTGTAACAGTGTAAAGAGGCAGAACCTTTAAGAGGTCCTGAGGGCTCGGCCCCCAAGGATGGATTCGTGCTGTTGTGGGAGAATGCATGGTTATTGCAGGATCAGATGTCTGATAAAAAGGATTCAGCCTGATCCTGTTTTACACAGGCTCCCTGACCCACCACCTCATGATGCAGCATCTTTGCAAATGCTGGCACATGTTCTTAGACTTCCCAGCCTCCAGCACCATGAGACAAATAAACTTCTATCATTTATAAATTACCTAGTCTGTGCTACACTGTTGTAGCAGCAGAAAACAGACTAAGACAGACTATATGTGTACAAGTCTGGGTCTGGACATTTGCTTCCATTTCTCTTAATAAATAAGGGAAAGAGGAATGCTTAAATCTTTAAGAAACTGCCAGACTAAGTTCCAAAGTAGTTGTAACTTAATATACTCTCACCTGTTGTGTATGAGATTTTTAATACTTTACGTCACAAAAACTTGGTATGGCCTGTCTTTATAGTTTTAACCACACTAGTCTGAGGGTACTGGTAACTTTGTGAGGTTTATTTGATATTTTCATCATAACTAACCATACGGAATGATTTTTCATGTGCTTATTTACCTTCTGTATATCTTCTTTGATGAATTGTTTGTTCAGATATTTATAGTGGGTTGTTTGTCTTCTTATAGAGTGGTAGGAATTCTTTATATATTCTAGATAGTAGTCCTTCTTATGTATATGTTTTGCAGATATTTTCTCATTTGGTGGATTCCTTTTCATTTCCATTGACTTGCTTTGGCATCTTTGTCAAAAATAAATAGTCCATATATGTAGTTCTCTTGATCCTCTTGGAAAATGACTTACATCTGCTAAACTTAACAATTGAACCACATGCATCTAACTTCCAACCCTTCATTTAGCCACCAAGCTCAGATCTCATTCTAGAAAAGGCCTTCTTTCCCCATTACCCTACTATTTGCACAGATCTTAAGCCCACAGAGATAACAATTGGCAAGGCATTCACTCTTATCCCAATGTGATAAGCAATATATTGGATTTTTATTTGAACTTATTAAAATGTTAACTAGAACGTAAGCTCCATGAAGATAAGTATTTTTTCTGTTTCCTCTGCTATTTCTTTGAAGCTAGGGTAGTGCCTGGCACATAGTAAAGGCCTGGATAATTTTCGTTGAATGATTAATTTGATATATAGGACCTGATGGTTCTGCTAACCACTGCAAGTCAAATGAGATCAACTTCTTCCTCTGGTGATATCTTATGTCCAGCATTGTTATAGCAACTTGGGTTTTCTTTTGGTTGTCTTAATCTTTTGTATCTTTTCATCCTTTCACTTTTATCCCACTTGAGTATTTATCTTTAAAGTGATTTTGTATGGGAGCCTTAGGAATATAGAAAGAAATACATAATATATAAAAAAATAGAGAGTAATATATGAAGAAACTAACCTTCTTGAACTCCAAATTCTACTGCCTCCAAATGAGACAACCAAAATGTTTTTTGGCATTATTTACCTTGTTTAAATTTTTCATAATGCTCAGATATTCAAAACACCCATTTGCACGGCTTGTCTCATTTATTCATTTCTTCTTTTATTTTCTTTTTCCTTCCTCCCTTCATTCCTCCCTCCCTCCCTCCCTTGTCCTTTCACTTAACATATCATGGATTGTGATGGGTTGACATATTTAACTCCATGGATATGTTGTAGGCCAGGCTCTATGGGCAATGACCAAACAGACTCCATTTTACCCTGAGACTCCATGTCAAGTAGGAAATGCTTCTCCTGTGGGAACACCCCATCTCTGTACCCATCAACAGTTGCTTAGCATGACATTTGACAACACAAAATGGCAATTCTTATATAATGTAAAATTACTCTCAGTTTGGTTCCTACTTTTCTTGGACAATGTTCCCTGTCAGAGAATGACTGTCTAGATGTTAGTAACCATGCTTTCACTTGTACCCAACCAAGGTCATTTTGACCCACTTCCCCTGCTGCTTATGATTTTAGATCTCACGATATTAGTTTGTAGTTTTGAATCATAGCAATAGACACTTATGACTGATGTACTGACTTATGGTATAAAAACCCCTGCTACCCTATTGTCGGGCTGTTCTCCTAATAGCCATCTGGGGTGGGTTGTGAGACAGTCAGCCAGCCGGCTAAGAAAGACTCTTGAATTTGGACTTCTCAGCGGTGATCGGTTTGTTCTTAAGTTGTGCCCCACAACAAGACATCCCTCTGAGCTGATGTCTCATCCCTGTTTGTACACTAGAATCACCTGGGGAATTTTTGAAGTTTCCAAGGATGGAGCCCATCCAGAACCAGTGGGATCTCTTTGGGCGCTGGCAACCCTACTGTGCAGCCGGGGTTGAGACCCCTGCTGTAGTCCAACACCTGCCATGGAAACTGTCCATTTTAATATCTGCATAGTATTTCATAGTGAGGATACATCCATGTATTCCCCTGTTTACACATTTATGTTCATCCATAGTGTGCCTGATTTCTTTCTTTCCTTTGTGCTTTGAAATTTAGTGCAGAAAATTTCATTCTTATGTTACTTTTGCCAGTGGTGATACCTTTTATCATTCTGTGATCTCTTATTTTGGAAATCTTGATGCTCTTGGCCTTGAATTACGATCCATCTGATGGTACTATTTACCACTCCCATTTTCAATTGTTGCTTTTGTGTTTGCCTAGTTTATCCTCACCTGTTCACTTATTCAAAAACATTTGTTATAACTTGTTGTAGGCATGAATAGCACATGGCTGGAATTTTTAAAAAGGCCTCATCTGAAAGTCTATGTCTTATTTTAGAGAAGTATTAACCTTTTAAATAAAATCGAAAGGACCATGAAGTCTTCAAATGAAAGGAGAAATGACAGAACATCGTGGTGAAGTTTCAGGACCCTGCCAGCTTGTGAGGGTGGCAGGATGACCACTTCCTCCCCAGCCTCCCCGTCCTCTCAAGTCCCTGCAAATGCAGCTGTCACATAGGACTCTTCTTCTTGCATGTGCAAATTGCAAATGCACACTGTTTCTTTCTTAATTTTATCACTTTTCCCCTCTTAATTTGCAGGAGGCTTAAATTATTAGCGCTTGTCTAAACAATGCAACTTCTCCTGGGATCTCTGAGGAAGTGTCACCAATAACTTCCAAATGATGTCACCCTTGAAAGCACCACTTCAAGGCACCCACTCCGTCATGGGCATTGTTCAGAAAACGCCTGAATAATTCAGAGTGGCCTGCAGCCCTGACACGTTCATAAAAGTGAAAATTGAAAAGTAAATCAGAAACTTCATTCCACATCTGGGACTCTCAAAACTGTGTATTCCTTTGGTACTTGAGGTGTCTCACCAACGGGGGTGAAAGCAGGAAGGCAGGAGCAGTCTCCTCTGCCCGCCGAGGGATCGAATTCCCTCCAGGATCTTTTAAAAAATTATAGCCTTAGGGGCAAATTAAGCACAGGGGGAATTATTGACTTCTTGCTCATCTTTCAGGAACTCCTCATGGCCACATTTCTTAAATACTTGCTTAGTGCCCGACACAGTGGTAAACACCTGTACAGACGAAGGTGCACACAGGAGATGTCCGCTTACCCAGGGTCGCCGGGCAAGTCAGAGGAGGAGCAGTAACGGACTCCAGGTCCGGTAGCACCAGAGCTTATGACTTACCCGCTTTGATAACCGGTTCTCATGTGGTGAAGGACCCATTGCATTCTGACCCCACCCACCTCGGCTGTCTGATGGGGACCCCTGGCTCCTCTCACCTGCGCTCAGCCACCCCTCAGGTCTCCTCGCCCTTCTGCAGCATCCGGGGCCGCGTACCTCCCCACCCAAACCCGTCTGCAGAGTGTGAGCTCTCTGAGGGCAGGGGCTGCCCAGCTTCCCAGCATTCCCCTCTGTGTCCTGAGCATCCAGGGCACTGCCTGGCACAGAGCATGCTCACAAAAGCAAGCGACGTTCTCCTAGCTTCTCTTTCTCCCTCCTGTGAAAACTCAGCCACGCCCTCTGCTCTGTCCTCGCCTTCCTCTTCAGACCAGTAGGAGAGGCGCGCTTGCTTCTATTGTCCTCCCCTGTATTGTTGGCTGAAAACACTGGATAGTCTCGGCCACCTCTGGGGCCGTGGGCATGCTTGCATTTCATCTCCAGAAATTCAGGAGCCCAGCAGAGTGCTTGTTTCCCTGGAGCCGATCCTATCCGATTGCTCTGTGCCTGTGTCAAGTGGGAGGGTGGCTTCCATCTGCACCATCTTGGGTGAGTTTCTTTGTCTCCTCTTCTCCCTTCTCACACGGTAGCAAGAATCATCATCCACCATTGACTCTGTGTGAAGCTCTGGGACTATGACAATGGTACGGGCAAAGGGGAATCGGCCCTTTCAGAACTCGCTGCAGGCCTTGACATTCACATGTCCGAAGGACCAACAAGGACACTTAGGTGAGGGGGTGGACCAGGTAGAGGCAAATGGAAAGCATCTTTCAGGGAGGAAGCCTTTTCTCCCATCTGCTCTGGAGGTCACATCTGGATGCTTCCAGTCTATAAATGGCCCCAGGCAGCCTCACCTGCAGTGAGGTTCTGCCTCCCTCCACTCCTGAAGATGCCGCTGACTGCAGAATGGCCGGCACCAGCTGCCCGCCTCTCACCAGGCAGCCAGCTCGGGGCTGCTTTGGCCCAAGGCTAATGAAGCAAGCAGTATTTGCAAACCTGTCTCCAGAGAGGTTGCAAAACTCAGAAGAAATTTAATAGTATCATCAAGTAATCACACTGCACACTGGACTCTTTAAAATGCTCTCCTTCTCCCCTTTGATCTTGTTCTAATGGATAATGCGTGTGGTATCTGGGCGACCTAAATCCCTCACAAGATGGCTAGAGAGGAGGACTGCACCACCAGAGAAGAGCAGCACAGAAGAGCAAGTGGAGGGGGCCAGTTACTCCCGCTCCTTGAGACCCCATTCACCGGCTCGCGTACTCATGGATGTCAACGCAGCTGCTGACAGAAATGGGCTTTCTGTTGCGGGGGAACTCGGAGACCCTGGGGAGGCCTCGTGAGGGTGAGTGGTGGTGGAATGTCCTCTTTGGGGGCTGCTCTGTCCCTCCCAGGGTGGTCTTTTGGAAAAATAAGGAATCCGAATCCTTAGCTTTGAGGAACTCATGCATGCCTGTGCCCTCTGACCAGGCTGGTGGTGGCTGGGGGGAGTCCGGATATGGATTGGGACGGGCAGAACTGATAGTACCTGCTGCAGAACCGTTCTAGATAAGATTCCCCCTTTTTCAAGGAGATGGGAATATGGGTAGGTTGGAAATGGGGATCCATGGAAATTTGACTTGAAGGCACGCTGGAGACTTGATGATTTCTGTCTGGAATGGTCTAGGGCATTGCATCTCAAACTAAAGTACAGGCAAAGCACCAGAGTCTTGTCAATGCAGAGATGGTGTGTGAGTAGGGCTACAGTGGGCACCCAGCCTGCGTTTCCTGCAAGCTCCCGGTTGGTGCTGATACCAATGGTCTAAAAGGCCACTCCTTAAGTACAAGGGTGTCCCCAAACTTAGTGGCATATTAGAATCAACTGGAAAGTTTTAAAGACTCAGGATGCTCAGACCACACCCAGACTAAAACAGAATCTTATTGGTGACACCCAGGAATCAGTATTTTAGTAACAAGTCTCCCGGGTAATTCCTATGTGCACCCAAGCTTGAGAGTGAACACTAGCTAGTGCACTTTATATCACCTAGGAATCGGGCCCCAGCCCAGCTGAGTTTCTGGAGACCTGTGTGGTGCAGGGAGGGTCCTGAACCTTCCTGTGTTTTATCAGCTTCAGAGCTGATTATCTGCAGCCAGGGCTGGTAACTAGAGGTGAGGAGGGAGTTACCATCCGCGGTTCTTTCAGACCCTGAGCTCTTCTGAATGCCTACTGTTGCTCTCTTTAGGGAAGTTATCACCACTTTTGGACTTAGCTCTGTGTCATGCAAGGCTGATCTGCCTCGGAACCATGACTTCTACACTCCCATTCATACCCCCGTGTCCTTCATCTTCCCTTCTGGATGGCAAGAGTAATGTATGTCGATTGTCGGTAACTTGGAATTACAGAAAAGTGCACCAGATAAAATGAACTCCCGTTCTAACAGTACCCCTGGAATAGAACCGCTGCTTCCATTTTGGCCTCTCTTCTTTTATGTTAGAGATCGGTAGTAAAAATAACATGATATTCACTTTCTTAACAAAAGTGGGGGCGTACAACCCATTTTTTTTTACTACAGGTACAATGTCATATGACAGATCTCTAGAGGTTTTTCATCTTGTTTAGCTGAAACTTTATACCTATTAGTTAGTAACTCTCCAGTTGCCCTTTCCCCTAGACCTTAAAATCTTCATTCAAAACACCATTTCTATAAAATCAACTATTTTACATATCTCAAAAAAGTGGAGTCCTGCTATATTTTTGTTCATTGACTGGCTTATTGCACAGAGCATAATGTCCTCGAAGCCAATCCATGTTGTCACATTCTGCAGAATCTTCTCCTTTTTCAAGGCTGAATAATATTCCATGCTGTGTATGTACTGTGGTTTCTCTATCCATTCGTCTGTTGATCTAAGTTGACTTCCCATCCCACATAGTGCCATAATGAACATGGCAGAGCTAATATCTATTCAACTTTTTGGATAAATATCCACATGTGGGATTGCTGGATCAAAGAATCCCTTTTTTGTTGTTGTTGTTGTTTTGTTTATATTCTCCTAGTCCTTTTTTGTTTGGCAAGTTGAGAGTTATTTCATAATCTGAGTTTCCATCATTTCAATATATTAAAATCACTTCCCAGTATCATCTTTTTTTCTGTGTTTATTAATTATTACAAATCATCATGATTCATTTAACCATTTTCTGACTTTTGATAAATATTTAGATTGCTCCTAAGTTAAATATAATTTGAGAAAATTTGGATGTGGAATACAGGTTCAGAGGGCAGGAACATCTCTTTAGAAGAACAGACTCGTACTGTCAGACAAGGGCTTTCTAACTGTAATCCACTTTTCAACACCTCCTTGCACACAGTAGTCACCTAATTGCGGAATGAGTGAATGAATACAATGAGTCATTGCTTTTCCAGCATTTAACAAGGCAACTGGCCCATAAAAGTCATTCAACAAGTGTTTGTAGAATGAATAAACGAGTGATCTCTGAACAAAACATTGAAAAGCCAGGGCTGGGATACGTCAGGAGGGTGATTGACACTAGACTGCGATTCACTTCCCTACCCCTGGAAGCAGCCAGGCCCAATTACCTACAGATACTTCCCACAGTGAGGGTTAACATCGTGCTTTGCTCTTGGTAAGGTTTCAGGAAAATTAATTGTTCCATTTCTTAGAGACCTTTTCTGTACAATAATTTTTTTTTTAAAAAGAAAACCCTCCACCATAGCAATTATCTATAATTACTAATGAAAACAGGTGTCTTAAATGCCTTTTCAAATTGAGACATGAATGGTTCATTATCCTAGCAGGCAACTACCAATATCCAATTTTCAATGGGATGTTGAGATCAAACACAATGTGGAGGACGGAGGGTGCTTCTTGGGCGCTGCTCATTAGAAGAGACTCCGCAGAGGGACAGGGGTTGACAAGCTTTCAAATAAGTAGCAGAGCACTCCTTGGGGATAAGGAGAGAGAGGTACAAGACAGCAACAGCACAGCAGGGGTAAAAGTCTCTGGTTCCTAAGCTCTTTTCCTAGAGTGAAATCGGCTCAGCCAAGCCCGGGTCTGGTTCTATGGAGTGTGCGTGAGACCGTTTAGGCCTATGCAGCTACAGAACCCCCTCCCGTGTAGGACATGAGGTCGTGGTGAGAGATTACTGAAAGAGCAGGTAATGCGGGGTCAGCCCAGGGACCTGCACGGGGCCAGAAGTCAAGGCGATGATTTCATTCTCCTATTTTGGCCTTAAAATTCTCTTGGACTCTTGGTTTCTGTGGACTTGGGATAATACAGGTGGAGCTGGTGTAACAGGGTGTGTAAGCACAGCAGAAAGTAGAACCCTGTCTACGTCTCCCTGTGTCTCCTGTTGCAAAGCATGCTGGGAGCTATCACTTAGGAGCAGGTGCATAAAAGGAGGAGTCAACACACAGAAGTGGGGAGGTGTCAGAACTTGGCCTGGCTGGCTCCAGACATGGTCTCCATGTGTTTGCGAGGTGGACGTGGTTGCATTGCAGTCCCCAGATCTTCCTTTGAGTCGGAAAGAGTGAGGTGGAGTCAATATTGGCTCTAGTTTTGTTCTTTGTCCTGGAATCATCCAGAAGATGGGGTGTGCGGTGCCCATCGTACTGGTGATATGGCAGTACAAGGCCTGTCCTGGACTTGGGGATTCCCACAAAACACAAGCCCAGGACGCCCATCTGTGAAAAGGTTTCCATGGTCTAATGCACTCAGGGGAAATCACATACTCTCTTTCTCTCTTGGGAAATTTTCTTTGAAAATGAGTATATTCCTGCGATGGAAGTCCTAGAGCAGAGAGCCTGATTAATTGGGTTTGCCCAGTCTCCAAACCCATTTGGCCACAGAACAACTTTTATACGCAAGAACTATTCACACCACCACCCTAGTGTTGTGCAGAGCATATTTGAGAAACATTAACCTATGTTTCTTTTCTCTGGTTTCCCCCTCAAGCTTTGAGCTCTGTGTTGCTGTGTAAGTATGTTCCTGGGAAACTGAGCCAGACAGCAGTTTGGGTTTTGCGCGTCCAACAGTCCCGTGGATTTATCCTTCCTCCTTCCTAGCCAGTGAGCCTAGCAGATTTCTGGTCGCAGAATCCTCATCCTGTCTCCATTGTAATGTATCAAGTAAGGCGTAAGATGCCCAGTTGAATCTCAGATATGGAATATTTTTTTAGTCCCATGCTTACACTGAATTTTATTTGCTAAATTGAGCAACCCTCCCATTTGGGTAAATTGGCACCCTAAGACTGGCTAATCACAGGAACCAATTCCTCTGGTCTGCCCTGCCTGTGCTAGTCAGATTTTTGTCACTGTGACCAAAATACCTGACAAACAACTTAAAGGAGGAATGATTTATTTGGGGTCATTGTTTCAGAGGTTTTGGTCTATGGTCGGCTGACTCCATTGCTTCTGGGCCCATGTGAGGCAATGCATCATGGTATAGGAAAGTGACTCACCAAATAGCAGCTGAAAGAGAGAGAGAGAGAGAGAGAGAGAGAGAGAGAGAGAGAGAGAGAGAGAGAGAGAGAGAGAGAAGAGAGAAGGAAGGGACTGGAGACAAAATACAATGCCCAGGGGCATGTTCCCCAGGACCCACTTTCTCCAGCTAGATCCCACCTCCTACAATTTCTGCTGTGTTCCAATAGTCCATTCAGCTATGGATTATTAGAACATGGCGGTTAAGTTGGATTAGCTCATTGATAAGATTAGAATCCTCATAACCAATCGCTTCCCCCAAGTTCCTACCTCTGGATTGTTGCAATGGGGACCCAAACTTTTACTTGTGAGTCTTCGGGGGACACTTCATATCTAAACAATACCGTTACCTAATGCAGAGCTTGGTATTCTTCCCAAGCCAGGTCAATTGGAGAACTTCCCAGCACCTGGTTTGGTGCTGGAGGTGAAAGCATTACCTTGCATGTCACAGAGCTGAAAGAGTGGTAGTGTCTGGGGACAAATTCTTCCCCTCCACGTGCACGAAAGGCTGTCTGTGGAAGGTGGAGATAAGGCCACCCGATGGAGAAGCAAGCCAAGGGATGGAGTGAGGCAGAGTTCTTGCTGACTTGATGAGGTCCCTGGATCCACCCCTGCCTGAAAGTAGTCTGCTTTTAACTTGCCAGCTCACCTTGTCCTACAACCAAGGTTGCTTCCTCCAGGGGCCTTCCCCCTTCTCCCAGCTGAATTGCTGGATTCCTGGTGCCTGGATTCGAGAGAGGTCCTCACACCTCAGCACAGACCTCAAGCAAAATCTCAGCTGTGGTCTGGCTGTACGTGTGCCCCTCCCGGCAGCTCCTACTGCAGCAAGGAGAAGCTGCTGACCAGTGTGCTTTCTCTGAGTGTCAGTCTGACTGCAGCGTGGAGGTGTGGGGATCCCTCTGCTGCACGGCAGTGGACGTGAGGTTCCGTCTTCCAAGTTCAAGACCACGCCTGCCACGTAAGGAGAGCAGAGTCACCCAGAGGAGGAGGCCACGGTTCTCCCAGAAACACTCACTGGGAAAGCCAACCTCTTAATATTCTGGAATAGCAGTGGGCAAAGAGTCCACTTAACATTGCAGATTTCTGTCTCTAGTATGTAGATGATGTCCAAAAAGATGTTAAGAAAAATAACAACACGGATATAAGGCTTGGTGCAGGGTCTGGGACAGCCCTGTCCCCTTTCTGCCTCCTCTTCCGTTTTTGTGTGTATTGTGTGACACAGCGGTTGTGAATTACCACTGAGCCGCTTCTTGTGGACGTGTCTTTCTTTCATTTTTTTATTTGTTCTAATTGGTTATACATGACAGTAGAATGCACTTTGATACATTGTACACAAATGGAGCATAACTTCTCCTTCCTCTAGCTCTGCAAGGTGCAGTCATACCACGTGTGCGTATAGGGAAATAATGTCTGTCTCGCTCACTCTACCATTCTTCCCATCCCCACCTTCCCTCCCTTCCCCTCACTCCCCTCTGCACAATCTAAAGTGCCTTCATTCTTCCCTACCCAGCCCCGAACTATGGATCAGTGTCCACTTATGAAAGAAAACATTTGGCCTTTGGTTTTTTGGAATTGGCCTATTTCACTTAGCATGATATTCTCTAATTCCATCCATTTACCTGCAAATGCCATGATTTCATTCTTCCTTAAGACTGAGTAATATTCCACTGTGTATAAGTACCACAATTTCTTTATCCATTCATCTGTTGAAGGTCACCTAGGCTGGTTCCATAGTTTAGTTATTGTGAATTGAGCTGCTGTAAACATTGATGTGGCTGAGTCACTGTAGTATGCTGATTTAAAGTCCTTTGGATATAAACTGAGGAGTGAGATAGCTGGGTCAAATGGCAGTTCAATTCCAAGATTTCTAAGGAATCGCCATACTGCTTTCCAGAGTGGTTACACCAATTTTTAGTCCCACCAGCAATGTGAGTGTGCTTCCCCCCCACATCCTTGCCAACACTTATTATTGTTTGTCTTCTTGAAAATTGCCATTCTGACTGGAGTGAGATGAAATCTTAAAGTAGTTTTGATTTGCATTTCTAGAATAGAAAGAGATGATGAACACAGTTTCTTTGTTGATCAATGGTATTTCTTCTGTGAAGTGTCTATTCAATTCCTTAGCCCACTTATTGATTGGGTTATTTGCTTTTTTGGTGTTAAATTTTTTGAGTTGTTTGTATATCCTGGAGATTAGTGCTCTATCTGAGGTGTGTATGCTAATGATCTCCCAATATGTAAGCTCTCTCTTCAAGTTATTGATTGTTTCCTTTGCTGATAAGAAGTTTTTTAGTTTGAGTCCATCCAATTTATTGATTCTTAATTTTACTTCTAGAACTTTAGGAGTCTTGTTAAGGAAGTCAGGTCTTAAGCCGACATGATGAAGATTTGGATCTACTTTTTCTTCTAGTAGGCACAGGGTCTCTGTTCTAGTGCCTAAGTCTTTGATCCACTTTGAGTTGATTTTTGTGCAGGGTGAGAGATAGGAGTTTAATTTCATTTTGTTACATATGGATCTCCAGTTTTCCCAGAAATATTTGTTGAACAGGATATCTTTTCTCCACTGTATGTTTTTGGCATCTTTGTCTAGTATGGGAAAACTGTATTTATGTGGGTATGTCTCTGTGTCTTCTATTGTGTACCATTGGTCTACATGTCTATTTTGGTGCCAATACCATGCTGTTTTTGTTACCATGACTCTGTAGTATAATTTAAGGTCTGGTATTATGATGTCTCCTGCTTTACTTTTCTTGCTAAGAATTGCTTTGTCTATTTTGGGTCTCTTATTTTTCCAAATGAATTCCATGATTCCTTTTTCTAGTTCTACGAAGATGTCATTGGGATTTTAATAGGAATTACATTAATGCTTTTGGTAGTATGGCCATTTTGACAATATTAATTCTGCCTACCCAAGAGCATGGGAGAACTTTCCGTCTTCTAAGATCTTCTTCAATTTCTCTCCTTAGTATTCTGTAGTTTTCACTTTAGAGGTCTTTCACCTCTTTTGTTAGATTGATTTCCAAGCATTTTATTTTTTGAGGTTGTTGTGAAGGGGATATTTTCCCTAATTTCTCTTGCAGTGGATTCAACGCTTATGTATAGAAATGCATTTGACTTATTGATTTTATATCCTGCTATTTTGCTGAATTCATTTATGAGTTTTAGAAATTTTCTAGTGGAAAAATTTTGATCTTCTAAATACAGAATCATGTCATTGGCAAATATCAATAGTTTGAGTTCTTCTTTTCCTATTCATATCCCTTTAATTTCTTTGGTCTGTCTGATTGCTCTGGCTAGAGTTTCAAGGACTGTTGAATAGAAGTGGTGAAAGAGGGCATCTCAGTCTTATTCCAGCTTTTAGAGGGAATGTTTTCGATTTTCCTCCAATTAGAATGATGTTGACCTTGGAATTAGCATAGATAGCTTTTAAAATGTTAAGGTATGTTCCTACTATCCCTAGTTTTTCTACTTTTTTAAACATGAAGAGGTGCTGTATTTTGTCAAATGCCTTTTCTGCAGCTATTGAGATAATCATATGATTCTTGCCTTTAAGTCTATTGATTCGATGTATTATGTCTAATGATTTCTGGATGTTGAACCACCCTTGCATCCCAGGGATGAACCCAACTTGGTTGTGGTGCACTATCTTTTTAATATGTTTTTGTATGCAATTTTCCAGAATTTTATTGAGAATTTTTGCATCTTTGTTCATCAGGGATATTGGTCTGAAGTTTCTTTCCTTGATGTGTCTTTGTCTGGTTTTGGTATCAGAGTGATTCTAGCTCATAGAATGAGTTTGGAGGGTTCCCTCCTTTTCTATTTCATGGAATAATTTGAGGAGTATTGGTGTTAATGCTTCTTTGAAGATCTTATAGAACTTGTCAAGAATCCATCTGATCCTGGGCTTTTCTTGGTTGGTAGGCTTCTGATGGCATTTTCTATTTCACTGCTTGAAGCTGATCTGTTTAACTTGTGTATGTCCTCCTGCTTCAGCTGGGGTAGATCGTATGCCTCTAGAAATTTGTTGATGTCTTTGAGATTTTCTATTTTATTTGACTCTAAATTTTCAAAATAGTTTCTAATTATCAGTCAAGTCTGTTTTGATAGTCCCTTTTCATCACAAATTTTAGTAATTTGAGTTTTCTCTCTCTCTTTGTTAGTGTAGCTAAGGGTTTATCAATTTTATTATTTTTTTAAAGAACCAATTTTTTATTGTGTCAATTTTTTCAATTGTTTCTTTTGTTTGAATTTCATTGATTTCAGCTCTGATTTCAATTATGTCCTGTCTTCTACCACTTTTCATGTTGATAAGTTCTTCTTTTTCTAGGTCTTTGAGATGTAATGTTAGGTCATTTGTTTGTTGACTTTTTATTCTTTTAAATGTATGAACTCAACGCAATTAACTTTCCTTTTAGCACTGCCTTCATAGTATTGGAGAGATTTGATATGTTGTATCAGTGTTCTCACTTAACTCTAAGTCCTTTTTTTATTTCCTCCCTGATTTCTTCTACTATCCATTAATCATTAAATAGCATGCTGTTTACTCTCCAACTATTGGATTAGCTTCTGTTTTTTATTTATCATTGATTTCTAGTTTTATTCCATTATGATCTGATAGGATGCAGGGTAGTATTTCTGTTTTCTTGTATTTGCTGAGAGTTGCTTTGTGGCATAACATATGGTCTATTTTAGAGTAGGATCCATGCACTGCTGAGAAGAAAGTGTATTTGCTTGAAGATGAATGAAATACTCTGTGTATGTCAGTTAAGTCTAAATCATTGATTGTATTATTTGATTTCATACTTCGTTTAGTTTTGTTAGGAAGGTCTATCCAGTGGTGAAAGAGGTGTGTTGGAGTCATCCAGTATTATTGTGATGTGGTCTATTTGATTCTTGAAATTGAGAAGGGTTTGTTTGATGTATGTAGATGTTCCATTGTGTGGGGCATATATCTTTATATTGTTATGTCTTATCGATGCATGATTCCCTTAAGCAGTACGAAATGTCCTTCTTTGTCCCTTCTGACTAACTTTGTTTGGTTTGAAGTCTACTTTATCTGCGTTTTTACTGAGTCCATGTGCATAATATGTTTTTCCCAATCTTTCACCTTCAGTCTGTGGATGACTTTTCCCAGAGGTGAGTCTCTTGAAGACAGCATATTGTTGGGTCTTTTTTTTTTTTTTTTTTTAAATCCAGTCTTCCAGTCTATGTCTTTTGATTGATGAGTTTAGGCCATTAACATTAATGGTTATTATTGAGCTATGATTTGGTTCCCAGTCATTTTTATTTTTGGTTTTAAACTTCACTTTGTTTCTCCTTTAATTAACCTTTCCTTTAATGTGGTTCCTCCCTTTGCTGATTGTCATTTTTTTTTTCATTTCTTCCTCATGGGATATTTTGCTGAGAATGTTTTGTAGAACAGACTTATGAACACAGACTAGTTGTGAATTTTTTTAACTTTTGTTTGTCATGGAAGGTTTTTATTTCATCTTCAAATCTGAAGTTTAATTTTGCTGGATATAAAACTCTTGGTTGGCATCCATTTTCCTTCAGAGTTTGATATATATTATTCCAGGATCTCCTGGCATCGAGGGTCTGGGTCGAGAAATCAGCTGAAATCTGAATTGATTTCCCCCTTATGTCATTTGATATTTTTTCTCTCACAGCCTTTAAAATTCTATCCTTATTCTGTATGTTAGTCATTCTCATTATAATGTGCCTCGGTATGGCTCTACTGTAATTTTGTACATTTGAGGTCCTGTAAGCCTCTTGTAGTTGATTTTTCATTTCATTTTTTAGATTTGGGAGGTTTTCTGATGTCATGTCATTGAAAATATTGTGCATTCCTTTGGTTTGTAGCTCCATAAGCAGATCTATTCTGATAAATCTTTTCACGTTATCCCATATTTCTTGGAAGTTCTGTTCATGATTTCTTATCATCTTTCCTGTGCAGTCAGTTTTATTTTCAAGAGTATATATATTGTCTTCATTTTCTGAGGTTCTGTCTTCAAAGTGGTCTAGTCTGTTGGTGATGCTTTCCGTTGAATTTTTAATTTGGTTTATTGTTTCCTTCATTTGAAGGATTTCTGCTTGATTCCTTTTTGTAATCTCTGCCTCTTTATTGACGTGATCTTTCACTTCCTGTATTTGCTCTCTGATACCATCCTTTAGTTCAAAGATCAATCTAACTTGTATTTTCTAAACTCCTTCTCTGACATTTCTTCTGCTGTGCTGTCTATGGATTCTACTGGTGGAACATCTTGGTTTGTTTGAGGCACTTTGTTCCCTTGTTTTTTCATGTTGTTCGTGCGTCTTCCCATCTAATGGTATGGAGTTGAGTCAGCGCAGTTTCTCCCTGTGGCCTTTTAGTGTCCCTGAAGGCCAGTACCTCATCTTTAAGGGGGAGACCAATATTAACAGCACCCAATGCAAACAATATACCACTTTAAACCAAATGGCTCCTATTAAGTCATTTACAGTTTTGTCACAATAAACAGAAATGAAGTGTTCAATTATTGTCTACAATATATATAGTAAGTTTTCTAAAAGTGTTTACCATGTTAAATGATGGAAGATGAGGGAACAGATATGGTGTAAGGTGTGATGTTTATGAGGGAGGAGGAGAGAAGATAGAGGTAAAAATTTATAGTAAGAGAAAGGAATGAATTAATAGAGATTGGCTATTAATATGAAAGAAGTAAGAAAGAGAATCCAGGGAGTCAGATAAATGAGAGAAAATGTATATACAGATTTATATAAAAAAGTAAAAATATAAGTATACAAAACAAAACTGTAATATACTATTCGGACATTTCATTCTTCAATAAATTGATGCATGATAAACATTTGGATTCAAAAATGGTAGAGGAGTGAGAGAGAGGGCAAAAAAAATTAGGAATGTCTCCATGGAAAATTTCACAATTGCATCCATTGGCTTTCAAAAGTTTTTTCGGCTTCCCTTCTCTGCCAATAGGTGGGCTGGTCTGAAGTTTGATGTTAGCTGTAGTCCAGTGGGTGCCAGACTGGTTAGGTGAGTGAGCTGATAGCAAGATGCCCTCACACCTTCTCCAGTCTTCCCTCTGTTGTAGCTGGCCCCTTCCATCCCTCCACTATTCAGGACTCACTGAGCTGGAGAGAACGCAGTTTTCTACAGATTTTCCAACCTCTCCTTGCCCCAGGGAACTGCCCCTAGGCTCTGACTTTCCACAGGCTTGCCAGACCCAGTCTGGCCCATGCAGTCACAGCTGCAATCTGTTGGACCTGGGCTTCAGCTTCCCCTGACCCTGCCCTGCTGCTGTCCTAAGATCTCAATGCCCTTCCAACTTGCAGAAAGACCACCAGGGATGCGCTCACACATAGGAGCAGCCTGCAAAGAGGCAGCCAAATGGTGTCCACTAGCACACGGAGCAGAAAGACCTCATGTGCAACCAGACCTGCAGGCACCCTGACTGTATATCCCCAGGCCCTGGCTGGTGTCACCAGACTGAGGCAGCCATGCCCTGAAATGGCAGCAGTAGCAGCGACAAACCTGCAGGCCCTGGCCAGTGTGCTAAGATGGTGGTGACCATGTGTAACCAAACCTACGGGAACTTGACAATGGAATTCCAGGCTGCAGCAGGCAGCAGGAGCTCCACTGGCAGTCTGTGAGTGGTCGGCAGCCTAATGGCCGGCGATCAGCAGGTGGAAGTCGGCGATGGGCAATGGCAGGGGGATGGTGGGGGATGGGCAAGCAAGAGGCAGGCTCATGGGCAAATTGGTGGGGTGGGGGTCAGCCAGCAAACTGTGCTCAAAAGGTGGTTGGTATGCTGGCAGTTGGCTGGCGATTGCAGTGGCCAAATGGGGGGTAAACAGCAGGGGACCCGTGGACAGCAACAATTGCCTCTCAGAGAAACAGTATTTCCTCTGCTGAATCCTAAGTCACGGAGTGACAAGGAATGCGGTCTTCCTCTAGTTTGCCATCTTGGATTTCCCTCTTTTTTGTGGATGTGGATTGCAGATTTTAAATCTCTGCATTCCCAGAATCTAGCATAAAAATGCTTATGAAGGGGCGGGCCAAGATGGCGGCCTAGAGGGCGGCTGCATTTCACGCTGCTCCAGGACGCAAGATTCAAAAGAGGAGATAGTGAGAGACTTGGGACCAACTCAAAGCTGCCGGGTGAGTCTCTCCTGTTGGGGAGGCGTCCCGGATGGGGCGGTAGCCCCGGAACGCAGGGAATTTGTGAAGTGGAGTTGCCGGCGAGATGCCCCTCCCCCCGCTGGAGCGGTAAACACGGACAACTGGGATCATCGTAGAGGAGGCGGCTCAGCACAGCGCTGGGACTCGAGCAGCCGCTGGGGCTCCGGGCGGCTGCCTGGGGAGGAGCTGCGTAGTGAGCTGTTTGGACCCAGAGTGATCGCTTCCGAACACCGGGGGTTGCCCGGAGGAGGAGGAGAGGCCCGGCGGGTCGCTTGGGTCTAGGAGTGACTGCATCAGAGCCACGGGCGGTTGCCAGAGGAGGAGCTGCGTGGTGAGCTGTTTGAACTCAGAGTGGGCGCTCCTGAGCGCCCGGGGACTGCCCGGAGGAAGAGGAGGAGCACGGCGGGACGCTTGATCTGGGAGGGACTGCATCAGAACCACAGGCGGTTGCCAGAGGAGGAGTTGTGTGGTGAACTGTTTGAACTCAGAGCTAGCGCTCCTGAGTGCCGGGAGGTTGCCCGGAGGAGGAGGAGGAGCGCGGCGTGTTGTTTGACCTGGGAGTGACTGCATCAGAGCTGCGGGCGGTTGCTGAAGGAGGAGCTGCGTGACGAGCTGTTTGAACTCGGAGCAGCTGCTCCAGAACACTGGTGGCCTGCCTGGAGGAGGAGAGCGGTGGGACGCTTAGTCTGTGAGTGACTGCATCAGAACCACAGGCGGTTGCCAGAGGAGGAGGCGAGTGGTGAGTTGATTGGACTAAAAGCAACCGCTCCGGAACACCGGTGGCCTGCCTGGAGAAGGAGCGTGGTGAGTCACCTGGTCTCGGAGCCACCGCTCCTGAACACCCGGGCGGCTACCCCAAGGAGGAGGAGGAGGAACAGGGCGGGTCACTTGGACTTGGAGTGACTGCCTAGGGCTACGGGTGGTTGGTGGGAGGAGGAGACCCAAAGTGAGTTGTTTGGATTCCTAGTGACTGCATCGGAAACCGGGCGGCTGTCCGGAGGAGGAGGTGTGTGGCGGGTCTCTGTGTCTCCGAGCTATTGTACGGGGCTCCAGGTGGTGGCTCAGGGGAGGGGCTGCATAGCCAGGCGATTGGTGCAGAGCAGGGTCCCAGGAGCTAGGTGGCTTCTTGCTGGAAGAGCCGCACAGAGACACGCCTAGGGGCGGAGCGAAGTTTCCAGGGCGGCGGGCAGACTCTCTGGGAGAGGCAGCCTAAGGAGACTCGCCTGCGAAGGGTGAGGCTCCCAGGCCCAGGACGTAGGTCCGGGCCCCTGGGATCGTTGCAGAAGAAGACAGCCCAGCCCAGGGGGTAGTTGTAGATTGAGGGGAACCTCTAGGAGGGCAACTGACTAGCGAAACGTCCCCACCGAGTGACTCTTCCCGGCCAGGGGAGGTTTTCCCACAGGGACAGTAAAGTCAGAGACATAGGCACAAACAGGCCTTGCCTCAGCCCGCAGCCTACTTCCCCGTTGGATGACCATTGGTCAACAAGTGGAGACACCTCTGCCCACTAGCAGGGAATATACGCCACCTGAGGGTCACCACCCTAGAGAGGCAGCTTCTTCGTGGAGCTCTGCATTATCAACCTCCTCCAAGACTTCAGGCTACTGAAGGATAAGAGGGGATATACTAACAATCTTCAGGGACATTATAAGTTGATAGAGGAAATCTGAAATATCTTAATGACCCACTGACTCCTGAACAATATGAGAAAACAAGGGAAGAAAATGCCCCAAACAAATCTAGATGTTACATCAATAAAATCCAACGACAGCATGGCAGAAGAAATGACAGAAAGGGAGTTCAGAATGTACATAATTAAAATGATCAGGGAAGCAAACGATGAGATGAAAGAGCAAATGCAGGCATTGAACGATCGCACCAATCGACAGTTAACAGAGCAAATTCAGGAAGCAAAAGATCATTTCAATAAAGAGTTAGAGATATTGAAAAAAACCAAACAGAAATCCTTGAAATGAAGGAAACAATAAACCAAATTAAGAACTCCATAGAAAGCACAACCAATAGGATAGAACAGCTGGAAGACAGAACTTCAGATATTGAAGACAAAATGTTTAACCTCGAAAACAAAGTTGAACAAACAGAGAAGATGGTGAGAAATCATGAACAGAATCTCCAAGAACTATGGGATATCATGAAAAGGCCAAATTTGAGAATTATTGGGATTGAGGAAGGCTTAGAGAAACAAACCAAAGGAATGAACAATCTATTTGAAGAAATAATATCAGAAAATTTCCCAAATCTGAAGAATGAAATGGAAAATCAAGTCCAAGAGGCTTATAGGACTCCAAATACACAAAATTACAACAGACCCACACCAAGGCACATTATAATGAAAATACCTAACATACAAAATAAAGACAGAATTTTAAAGGCTGTGAGAGAAAAGAACCAAATTACATTCAGGGGGAAGCCAATACGGATATCAGCAGATTTTTCAATCCAGACCCTAAAAGCTAGAAGGGCCTGGAACAACATTTTTCAAGCTCTGAAAGAAAATGGATGCCAACCAAGAATCTTATACCCAGCAAAACTTACCTTCAAATTTGACGATGAAATAAGATCATTCCATGATAAACAAAAGCTAAAAGAATTTACAAAAAGAAAGCCAGCATTACAGAACATTCTCAGCAAAATATTCCATGAGGAAGAGATAAAAAACAAAGAAGCAAATCAGCAAAGGGAGGAATTATCCTAAAGGAACTGTCAAATAAAGGAGGAACCAAGATGTGTCAAAAATCTTAAATATGAACCAAATGACTGGGAATACAAATCATATCTCAATAATAACCCTGAATGTTAATGGCCTCAATTCATCAATCAAAAGACATAGACTGGCAGATTGGATTAAAAAGAAAGATCCAACAATATGTTGCCTGCAAGAGACTCACCTCATAGAAAGAGATACCCATAGACTAAAGGTGAAAGGATGGGGAAAAACATACCATGCACATGGGCTCAGCAAAAAAGCTGGAGTATCCATCCTCATTTCAGATAAAGTGGACTTCAAGCCAATGTTAGTTAGAAGGGATAAAGAAGGACATTTCATACTGCTTAAGGGAAGCATAAATCAGCAAGATATAACAATCATAAACGTGTATGCCCCAAACAGTGGCTCATCCATATATGTTAAACAAATCCTTCTCAATTTTAGAAACCAAATAGACCATAACACAATAATACTAGGTGATTTTAACACGCCTCTTTCACCACTGGACAGATCTTCCAAACAAAAATTGAACAAAGAAACCATAGATCTCAATAACACAATCAATAATTTAGACTTAACAGACATTTATAGAATATACCATCCAACCAAGAGCGAATACACTTTCTTCTCAGCAGCACATGGATCCTTCTCTAAAATAGACCATATATTATGCCACAAAGCTAATGTCAGCAAATACAAGAAGATAGAGACACTACCTTGTATTCTATCAGATCATAATGGATTGAAGTTACAGATTAATGAAAGAGTAAAAAACAGAAACTACTCCAACACCTGGAGATTAAACAATATGCTACTATATGATGAATGGATAACAGAAGATATTAGGAAGGAAATTAAAAAATTCTTAGAGGTAAACGAGAACAAAGAAACAACATATCAAAATCTCTGGGACACTATGAAAGCGGTACTTAGAGGAAGATTTATTTCATGGAGCGCATTTAATAAAAGAAGTAAAACTCAAAAAATAAATGACCTAACACTACAGCTCAAAGCCCTAGAAAAAGAAGAACAGACCAACACCAAAAGTAGTAGAAGACAGGAAATAGTTAAACTGAGAGCCGAAATCAACGAAATTGAAACGAAAGAAACAATACAAAAAATTGACAAAATAAATAGTTGGTTCTTCGAAAAAATAAACAAAATTGATAAACCTTTAGCCACACTAACAAAGAGAAGACGAGAGAAAACCCAAATCACTAAAATTCGGAATGAACAAGGAAATATCACAACAGACACGACCGAAATACAAAACATAATTAGAAACTATTTTGAAAATCTATACTCCAACAAAAGAGAAAATTTCGAAGACATCAACAGGTTTCTAGAGACATATGAATTGCCTAAACTGAACGAGGAGGACATACACAATTTAAATAGACCAATTTCAAGTAATGAAATAGAAGAAGTCATCAAAAGCCTTCCAACAAAGAAAAGTCCAGGACCAGATGGGTTCTCAGCCGAGTTCTACAAAACTTTTAAAGAAGAACTCATTCCAATACTTCTCAAAGTATTCCAGAAAATAGAAGAGGAGGGAACTCTCCCAAACTCATTCTATGAAGCCAATATTACCCTAATTCCTAAACCAGACAGAGACACATCGAGGAAAGAAAATTTCAGACCAATATCCTTAATGAACATCGACGCAAAAATTCTCAACAAAATTTTAGCAAATCGCATACAAAAACATATTAAAAAGATAGTGCACCATGATCAAGTGGGTTTCATCCCAGGGATGCAAGGTTGGTTCAACATCAGGAAATCAATAAATGTCATTCACCATATCAATAGACTTAAAGTCAAGAATCACATGATTATTTCGATAGATGCAGAAAAAGCATTTGATAAAATACAGCACCCCTTCATGCTCAAAACACTAGAAAAAATAGGGATAGTGGGAACATTCCTTAACATTGTAAAGGCCATCTATGCTAAACCCATGGCTAATATCATTCTTAATGGTGAAAAACTGAAAGCATTCCCTCTAAAAACTGGAACAAGGCAGGGATGCCCTCTTTCACCACTTCTATTCAATATCGTCCTTGAAACTCTAGCCAGAGCAATTAGACAGACCAAAGAAATTAAAGGGATACGAATAGGAAAAGAAGAACTCAAACTATCCCTATTTGCTGATGATATAATTGTATACTTAGAGGAACCAGGAAATTCCACCAGAAAACTTTTAGATCTCATAAGTGAATTCAGTAAAGTAGCGGGATATAAGATCAATGCACATAAATCGAAGGCATTTTTATATATAAGCGATGAATCTTCAGAAAGAGAAATTAGGAAAACTACCCCATTCACAATAGCTTCGAAAAAAATAAAGTATTTGGGAGTCAATCTCACAAAAGAGGTGAAAGACCTCTACAATGAGAACTACAGAACACTAAAGAAAGAAATTCAAGAAAACCTTAGAAGATGGAAAGATCTCCCATGTTCTTGGATAGGAAGAATTAATATTGTCAAAATGGCCATACTACCAAAAGTGCTATACAGATTCAATGCAATTCCAATTAAAATCCCAATGATGTACCTTACAGAAATAGAGCAAGCAATTATGAAATTCATCTGGAAGAATAAAAAACCCAGAATAGCTAAAGCAATCCTTGGCAGAAAGAGTGAAGCAGGGGGTATCGCAATACCAGATCTTCAACTCTACTACAAAGCAATAGTAACAAAAACGGCATGGTATTGGTACCAAAATAGAAATGTGGATCAATGGTACAGAATAGAGGACACGGACACAAACCCAAATAAATACAATTTTCTCATACTAGACAAAGGGGCCAAAAAATATGCAATGGAGAAAAGATAGCCTCTTCAACAAATGGTGCTGGGAGAATTGGAAATCCATATGCAACAGAATGAAACTAAACCCATATCTCTCACCATGCACAAAACTAAACTCAAAATGGATTAAGGATCTCGGAATCAGACCAGAGACCTTGCATCTTATAGAAGAAAAAGTAGGTCCAGAGCTTCAACATGTCGGCTTAGGACCAGACTTCCTCAACAGGACTCCCATAGCACAAGAAATAAAAGCAAGAATTAATAACTGGGATAGATTCAAACTAAAAAGCTTTCTCTCAGCAAAGGAAACTATCAGCAATGCAAAGAAAGAGCCTACAGAGTGGGAGAAAATCTTTGCCAATCATACTTCAGATAGAGCGCTAATCTCCAGAATCTATAAAGAACTCAAAAAACTCTACACCAAGAATGTAAATAATCCAATTGACAAATGGGCTAAGGAAATGAATAGACATTTCACAGAAGAAGATGTACAAGCAATCAACAAACATATGGAAAAATGTTCAACATCTCTGGTAATAAGAGAAATGCAAATCAAAACCACCCTAAGATTCCATCTCACCCCAATTAGAATGGCAATTATCAAGAATACAACCAACAACAGGTGTTGGCGAGGATGTGGGGAGAAAGGTACACTCTTACATTGCTGGTGGGGCTGCAAATTAGTGCAGCCACTCTGGAAAGCAGTGTGGAGATTCCTTAGAAAACTTGGAATGGAAACACCATTTGACCCAGCTATCCCACTCCTTGGCCTATACCCAAAGGACTTAAAATCAGCATATTACAGAGATACAGCCACATCAATGTTCATAGCTGCTCAGTTCACAATAGCCAGATTGTGGAACCAACCTAGATGTCCTTCAATTGATGAATGGATAAAGAAAATGTGGTATATATATACAATGGAATATTACTCAGCCATAAAGAATGATAAAATTATGGCATTTGCAGGCAAATGGATGAAACTGGAGAATATCATGCTAAGTGAGATAAGCCAATCTCAAAAAACCAAAGGAAGAATGATATCGCTAATAAGTGGATGATGACACATAATGGGGGTGGGAGGGGTTAGTGTTGGGGTTGGAGTTGGGTTTGGGGAGGGGGGCAGGAATGGAGGAAGGAAGGACTGTATAGATGGAGGGGAAGGGTGGGGGGGGGAGGGGGGGAAGGGAAAAAATGGCAGAATGAATCAAACAACATTACCCTATGTAAATTTATGATTACACAAATGGTATGCCTTTACGCCATGTACAAATAGAGAAACAACATGTATCCCATTTGTTTACAATAAAAGAAAAAAAAAAAAAAGAAAGCACAAAAAAAAAAAAATGCTTATGAAGAAATGGAGTTTAAAAAAATAGCACCATCTCAAATTGCTGTCCCTACTCTTGCAGTTCCTAGAAGGTGTTTGTCCTCATCTGAGTTTACAATGTACTGGAAAACTATTGCTTTCCTGGAATCCATTCCCTCTTCCCTGCTCCCTATCGTCCCTGAATTTTCATTTAAAGAAATTCCTCAAATCAGACACCAACATCTGGCTCTGTTATTAGAGCATATGACTCAGTCCAGCCAATCACCAGCCTCGATCCCCTTAGCTATGGTGACTGGTTCAGGGGTGGCCACATGGCCAAAGTCGAGTCAATCACACTGAACTCAGGTCGTTGGTGGTCACTCTGGAGGCTGCCTTGGGTGGAGGCTAAGCCTTACATTTGTGGGCAGTGTGCTGCTCAGTGGGAAACTGTCCCCAATGCTCAGTTCTGAGAACTGTGGGAAAATGGATCAGTAAAACTGAAAACCCAATGATATTTTCAATCTGGAGCGAGCCACATGGGAAATCCACTGGAGCTCTGGACTTTGCTGTTGTACAAGTCAGTAAATTCACTCTCCTGCTCATTTTAAAGCCAGTTTGAGTTGAGTTTACTTTTACATTACCTGGAACACAAGGTTCTGACTGATACACAGAGCCCTGCTTTCTTCCCCATGAACTTTATTCAGTGAGATCTACAGCTTAAAATCAAGTTGGTCATTTCAATTGGAGTGATTGATTGCAGCTGAAGGCACAGGCGGCATTTTGATCTTCTGGGAATACATCCTACCTTTTCCGTAATCCAGCTTGTCAGCAATTATTGAATACTCACTTAGTCCTAAGCACTGAGCCAGATGCTCTGAGACATACCAGTAATAGCAAAGATCCCATCTGCAACGTGCTGTAAGTATAGTGAGATGGAAGGAACCCTGAACTTAAGAAATTGATGCTTGCTTTGTCTCAAATTTGCTGTGTGATTTCGAGCTAATACTATCCCTCTCTGGGTGTTGGTTTCTCTTTTACAGTGTGTGTGAGTAGTGGTTGATATTCTCTAAAAACTTTTCCAGCATTAACACGACACATCACTTGTATAAATAATTAAAGTTTCTTGCTACGTCTAGCCAAACTTACAACTTTGGGCTTATTAATCCAACTAATATTTTTTAAGGTCTACTATGTGCTAGCTGTTAGAGACCCAGCAGTGAACACAACAGACAAAATCACTTGCTCTCTTGGAGCTTCCTGTTACAGTGGCGGAAGCAGATAAGAAATGTTACCCAGTAAGATGTACAGTCCAACTTCATTATTTGCAGATTTCATATTAGAAAATCGGCTTACTTGCTAAAATTTATCTGCACCCCAAATGAACATGCATGGCCTTTTACACTCATTGACAGTGTGGAGCTGTGGTGCTGAGTCGTGCAGGGCACACGTCCCCAGCTGGGGTGGACACAACTCTCTGCCTTTTTTCCTTCAGTTCTCATACAGCAAACAAGTGGCCTTTCTGTGGTCTATTTAGAGATTTTTGTTGTTGATTTATTTTTGCTTTTTTTTTTAACATTTGTGTGCTTGGAGTTGTGCTCTCACTGTTTCAAATTGCCTGCACACATAGTGCTATGGTTCTATCCGATGTTCCTAAGCTCGAGAAGTCTTGCATGTGCCTTCAGGAAGAAAGTGTATGTGTGTTCAATGAGCTTTGTTCAGGCCTGGCTCACAGTACCTTTGACCATGAGTTCAATGTTCGTGACTCACTGTGTATTAAATAAAGGTCTCTAAACACACACACACACATACACACACACACACACGCTTATGTGTTGATTGGTTGACACAAATATTGCCAAGAGGCAGGAGGGAACCTAAGTCTGCATCTCCCCCGAGAACAATGGCTCAGGATTCGCCAATTCAGTTTGCGGTGACTTTATTGAGCAGAACAAGAAGTGACTACACACCGTGGCCGATGGCGGAAAGAGCTTCGGAGAAAAGCAAAGCAGGAAAGCTCTGGGAATCTGTATTTGGAAAGGAGTCAGGCAAGGGTGCGGCTCCAGGCAGAGGAACCCGCACTGTGCGCGCCCTGCAGTGCGCATGCGCCTTTGTGTTGGAGGAGCTGCCCGAGGCTGGCGCGGCTGCAGAGGGGTGACCCGGGGCCAGTGGGAGCAGCTGAGGCTGAGGAAGTGGGGCGGGGGCCGCCCTCTGGGGCCTGGTGGGTTCCCACAAAGACTGGCTTCATTCTGAGCCAAACGGGGAACTGGTGGGGGGTTCTGACAGAGGAAGGACACGACCTGAGTCAGTTCCAGTGGCGCCCTTCTGGCTGCGGCGCTGAGGACAGACCAGCGGGAGCAGGGAGAGGGCGGGCGGGCGCCTGCAGGCCGATGCGGAACCTGCGCAGGCGCGAGCTGGTGGCCCAGCTCCAACAGCAGGCCTGCGAGGTCACATTAGCCTCCTCCCTGTGCAGAGGTTGCTGGGAGTTTGAGAGGCTCTTTCTTGCAGCAGAAGTCCTTGAACTTGAGCAGTAAATTATCCTCAAAGTTCCATTAGTGCACCTTGGCATGCTTCTCTCCTCCGCCGCCCGGTGCCATGATCCTCCTGAGAAGCCGCTATAAATAACCTGAGACTGCTCCCATCAGGGAAGCAGTGCCCGGAGTCGCCTTCCGGACACATTAATAACCACCCTCGCCTCGCCCCCAAATTAATCTTGTTAGGAGGCAGCTTTGCCAGGGGTATTTTCTAATCACCATTTAATCCCAGTGTTCAAATGTCCTCTTATTCACAAAGCTGAGCTTCTCCTTGGTGGTCTCAGAGGGACGTGAGTTTTGCATGAAATTTCAGCCAAATGCCTTTTCTAGACAAATTCATGGCACTGACATATGGTGGTTGTATTTTTGATCTAATTATCTAAATTCATCTTCATGGATTGATCCATGATTGCATGTAATTTGGACAAATTTTGTGCAAACTCTTAGATTGAAGGCGAAGGTAAAAGATTTGAAATCAAGTTTCACTAGTTCCTTAGGGACGACAGGGGAGGAGGATAAAAAAGAATTCGAAGAGCACATACTGTTTAGTCATTCATTTATTCATTCATTCGATATTTATTGAACATCTACTATGTGCCAGTTATTGTTTTAGATGCTGGAGATAGAACTGAGTACCAAATATTACACTCTCAAGACAGATGGGTTAATCCCTTAAGTGAGCAGTGAATTGATGCACTAGTTAAGGTTCTGGAGTCAGACTTTAAAATGGAATCCTAGTATCTACTGGTTATGTATCTTTGGGGTAAGTCATTTAATTTTTCTGTCACTCAGTTCCTTTATCTATAAAACAGGAGGTAATAAAAATACCTGGGTCACATCTTGATAAAATAAGCTAGTGTTTAGTGTATTTGGCATGAATTTGGATGCTAGTGCTTGGTAAGCGAAGGAATAAACATGTATCCTGAGTGGGATTCAGGGAGATGGGGGGGTTTCAAAGGGGGGCCTGCCTAGCACAGTTAGGCTCAGTACTTTATATAGTTGCCTCATGTCAATTGCTGCACCATCTCAAGACCTGACTGTATTTCCCTTTTTTTATTTTCTTTACAGATGAAGAATCTAGGAACAAGTGGTGTTAGGTTGTTTATTACTGAGCACATATCATGAGATCTGAGTAGCTGAGTGAGACACCAAATCTAGACAGGGTTGTTCACAAAGCCCTTCTCCAGCTGAACTGCACTGTGGGGCTGAGGGATGGATAGTTTACCCTGAATACAGAGCTCCCTTCTCCTTCTCTCTACCCAAGTAGCACTGGGGACAAAGCTCCTCAGAAAGAGTACAGTGGAATATCAAGCAGACTTATTAATAGTAAATGGCCAGGATGTGTTTTTTGAGTTTGGGGGGCTCTGGAGATCCCAGGCAATTAATCTCATTGGCAAACATCTTGGTTGTTTGCTCAGAATTGCTTATTCTTATTCAGTTCTCGTGTATCCTTTGTTTTTCTGGGTATAAAGGACTTACTAAACGTTCTCAGATTTTGGTACAGGAATTTGTTCTCTTTCCTCCATCAGTTATTTAAGGAAAACTTTGGGGAAGGTTATACTGCTTTATTCATTATAACTCCCTACCCGAACCAGAAAAAACAAAACTGTATTTGGGAGACAGGACTAATGATTTCGTACCCAGATCAAGTGCTAGGTTCATGTTACAACTTTCTTACAGGTAAAATATTCTAGGAATGCTTGTAATAATTCAAATTTATTAAGTACTTATAAGCAAACACTATGCGAACTTGTAATATTGAATAGGTGCTCATTTAATCCTTACAATAACTCCAGGAGATTTTTTACTTGCCTTGTTTAGAAAATGTGGAAATTGAAGCTCAGAGAAGCTAAGTTACTTGTCTAGTAATATATAATATGTGGCTGACTAAATTTTAAATTCAGGATGACTCCATTGCCTATCTCTTTTTTTTTTTTTTTTTTTTTTTTTTGGTACTAGGGATTGAACCCAGAGGGCTCAACCACTAAGCCACATGCCCAACCGTTTTTAAAAAATCTTATTTCGCAACAACGATTCACTAAGTTGCTTAAGGCTGCTGAGGCTGACCTTGAACTTGCGATCCTCCTGCCTCAGCCTCTGGAGCTGCTGGGATTATAGGCATGTACCACCATACCGAGCCATTGCCTACTTTTTAAACCACTAGACCACAGCTTCGCTGGTTTATACTGTGTATGTTCTAGGTTACTCTGTGTGTTTAAGGCTAACAAAAGTTGTTTCATGTGACAACATGTGTTCTGACCTGGGAGTTTTATCTATTATTTTCTCTCTGCTTTTGCAGTGATATTGTAGACCTGGTGACTGGTGAGGCCCTCTGTCACATAGACACAACTTGAAATTCCAGCTCTGCCTTTTGCCAGGTGGACCTCTGTTCACTTACTCATGCAATAGAAATGTTAGTGGTGGTCACTGCAGAGAGCAATAGGGACATTAACATAGATAATGCAAAATGAAATGTGTGGCACAGAGTGAGAGTAGTAGTAGTAGTTGCTGTTAGTAACTAGTAGTAGTGCCTAGTAGTAGTTGTTGTTATGGAAACAGCAGAAGATGGGGAGGATTAGCTATAACCTTATCAAATAATCTTCCTCTTGGTGCCTCAGTTTCCTCACCTGGAGAATAGGGAGCTTAATGGCACCCATTGTTGTCAGGAAAAGCAAGTGCATTAAAATACATCATTCAATGTCTGGCACATAGTAGGTGTTCAAGAAACGTGTAGCCCCTGGTTTGCAGTCAAACTGATTGGAGACCTTTTGGGTTGTCTTGGTTGATGGAGAAATGTGACCTGCATCTGCTGCGTAGAGACCAGGGTTCAGCTGAACACCCACAATGCACACAACAGCCCTATCACAAAGGATTGTTGGCCCCAAATATCAACAGTGCCTGAGGCCGAGGAACTGCCGTAGTCAACAGCTTGAACACTGGCCATCTTTTGCTTCTTTTGTGACTTCTGCTTCCCATGGAGAATTGTCCCCTGGGACAGAGGCCAGCCATCAGAAGAGAAGAGAACCAGTCTGGTTTTGGAAAGTGGGTTTGGTAACACTCACTAAAACAAAGACTGTTAAAAACTCTCATTATTCTTTATAGATTCTGGAGATTAGTGCTCTATCTGAAGTATGATTGGCAAAGATTTTCTCCCACTCTGTAGGCTCTTTCTTCACATTGCTGATAGTTTCCTTTGCTGAGAGAAAGCTTTTTAGTTTGAATCTATCCCAGTTGTTGATTCTTGCTTTTATTTCTTGTGCTATGGGAGTCCTGTTGAGAAAGTCTGTTCCTAAGCCGACATGTTGAAGATCTGGACCTACTTTTTCTTCTATAAGATGCAGGGTCTCTGGTCTGATTCCGAGGTCCTTAATCCATTTGAGTTTAGTTTTGTGCACGGTGAGAGATATGGGTTTATTTTCATTTTGTTGCATATGGATTTCCAATTTTCCCAGCACCATTTATTGAAGAGGCTATCTTTTCTCCATTGCATATTTTTGGACCCTTTGTCTAGTATGAGGAAATTATATTTATTTGGGTTTGTGTCCGTGTCCTCTATTCTGTACCATTGATCTACCTGTCTATTTTGGTACCAATACCATGCAGTTTTTGTTACTATTGCTTTGTAGTACAGTTGAAGTTCAGGTATTGCAATACCCCCTGCTTCATTTTTCCTGCGAAGGATTGCTTTAGCAATTCTGGGTTTCTTATTCTTCCAGATGAATTTCATGATTGCTTGTTCTACTTCTGTAAGGTACATCGTTGGGATTTTAATTGGAATTGCATTGAATCTGTATAGCACTTTTGGTAGTATGGCCATTTTGACAATATTAATTCTGCCTATCCAGGAACATGGGAGATCTTTCCATCTTCTAAGGTGTTCTTTAATTTCTTTCTTTAGTGTTCTGTAGTTCTCATTGTAGAGGTCTTTCACCTCTTTTGTGAGATTGATTCCCAAGTATTTTATTTTTTTCGAGGCTATTGTGAATGGAGTAGTTTTCCTAATTTCTCTTTCTGAAGATTCATCACTTATGTATAAAAATGCATTGGATTTATGAGCATTGATCTTGTATCCTGCTACTAATCTCCAGAATCTATAAAGAACTCAAAAAACTCAACACTAAGACTACAAATAACCCAATCGACAAATGGTCTAAGGAAATGAACAGACACTTCACAGAAGAAGACCTACAAACAATCAACAAACATATGGAAAAATGTTCAACATCTCTAGTAATAAAAGAAATGCAAATCAAAACCACCCTAAGATTCCATCTCACCCCAATCAGAATGGCGATTATCAAGAACACAAGCAACAACAGGTGTTGGCGAGGATGTGGGGAAAAAGGTACACTCATACATTGCTGGTGGGGTTGCAAATTAGTGCAACCACTCTGGAAGGCAGTATGGAGATTCCTTAGAAAACTTGGAATGGAACTACCATTTGACCCAGCTATCCCACTCCTTGGCCTATACCCAAAGGACTTAAAATCAGCATACTACAGAGATACAGCCACATCAATGTTCATTGCTGCTCAATTCACCATAGCCAGATTGTGGAACCAACCTAGATGCCCTTCAGTTGATGAATGGATAAAGAAACTGTGGCATATATATACAATGGAATATTACTCAGCCATAAAGAATGATAAAATTATGGCATTTGCAAGCAATTGGACGAAATTGGAGAATATCATGCTAAGTGAGATAAGCCAATCTCAAAAAACCAAAGGAAGAATGATCTCGCTGATAAGTGGATGATGATACATAATGGGGCGTGGGAGGGGTTAGTTTTAGGGTTAGAGTGAGGGTTAGGGAGGGGGGCAAGAATGGAGGAAGGAAGGACTGTATAGAGGGTAAAGAGGGATGGGAGGGGTGGGGGGGAAGGGGAAAAAATAACAGAATGAATCAACCAACATCACCCTATGTAAACGTATGATTACACAAATGGTATGCCTTTACTCTATGTACAAACAGAGAAAGAACATGTATCCCATTTGTTCACAATAAAAAAAAAAAAAAAAAAAAACTCTCATTATTCTAAAACACCCAGTATCCCAGTATCTACCTCTCCCCCAGCCTGAGCCTGTCTTTCCAAAGCCAACCAGGGTTCAAATAACAGCCTCACCAGTTGTGACTGTGAGCAAGTTACTGCTGCTCTTACCCTCATTTTATTCAGTTGCAAAATGGCAATAACAATACGTTTACCCCCTGAGGTTGTTGCTGGGATGATTTGAGTGAAGACACAAAAGCACCTGGCCGGATGCTGGGTGCCTCAGACGATGCACGGCCCCTGGCTGCTGCGCCTTAACGGTTGTCAGCCCTAAAACAGCATCACGTCACCGGCCCTTTCCACCTGTGTCAAGGCTTATGGATGTAAAGGAACAGACATCGGAAGCCATCTTCCCCCAAAGTCCAAAAGAATCACCAGCACGAGGATGCCGTCGATATTAATTTGTGGGGTGCTGAGGAGCAGCCCGGAGACTCCTCTGGTGGGGATCCATGAATTCCCAGAGCACGGAGCCGTTCCCATGGAGCCTAATCTCGGGCTCTCCATCTCTTTGCAGAGATGAATACCAGACCTCTAGTTCCAAGGAGTCTGCTTTTTATTTTCAGAAGAAAATACTTTACTTATTCCACTACAATTGATTTTCCATTTCATAGGAGAAAAAACACAAAGTACAAACAAAATGCACCCTTGACCTTTTACTAGGGGTGTGTGTGTGTGTGTGTTTGTGTGTGTGTGTGTGTTGCCCTGGTCATTCAGTAAAGCAGCACGAAGCTCCTCAGTGTGAGCGTCTGCATGTCTGCGTGTCCTGCGTGTGGGTTACTGATTCTGTGTGTGTTGTGTGAGTGCCTCTAAGTACTTGTGCACAGGAGATGTGTCCAGGGTGTGCGCACAGTTGCACATGGGACTGTGTGTGAGGGCTTTTTCCTGTTTTTTTGTGTATGTGTGTCTCAGGATTTATGTGTAAACCCCTATGTATGTAAACTGTAACTTACATGTCAGTGTCTGTGTGTGTATATGTGAGTGTGTCTCCCTTTGTGTCTGTAAGTGGATAAGCCCATGCATCGGTTTGCTTGTGTGAGTATTATCATAAGTGTGTCGGGATGTGAGGGGTCGCTCATGCGTAGGCACGTGGGGTGTGAATGTTTGTGCATGTGCTGAAAGCTGTTGAAAATAACTTCTGTTGGTGCTTGTGTATATTTTAGTGAATATTCTCCGTGGCTGTGCACCTGACACACCTGTGTGTTTGTAGGGGATGTGTGTGTGTGTGCCTGCAGGCATGTTTGTGTGTGTGTATGAAAGAGACAAAGAGGAGCAAAGATCTTCAGTGGATTTTTCTCTTAGTGTTATTACCTCTTGGACCGAATGTCTGCTTCCCCAAAACCAATTGGGAGAAGAGACAAGGACAGAGACCCTGTCGACTCAGGGGAAAACATCATTAGTCAATAGCACCTCCTCAGCCTATCACAGCGAACACTCGCTGATACTTTCAAAACGAGAGTGTTTTTAAAAAGTAGGAAAGAAGCTGTTTTAGAAAGCTTCCTTGTGCATCAGACAGTCTCAGAAGGTCAGAGAGGCCAAACTCTCCCCCAGAGACGCTTGCTTTGTTTCCATACAGACTAACAGCACATCCCAGAGAACATGCGGGAAATCCCTGGCTGAGCCTTGTGTTTGCTGAACCATGTTTAACGGTTGCCATTCAGTCAGTTTTAAGAGTGAGGATGTTGACATGTGCTGGTGTGGAAGTGGCCGGTGGATCTGGTCTCTTACTCTTATCCCAGATTTCTGGAATATTCCAGTCTTGGTCTCTAAACATCTTTCCTTTATTGCCAGCTTATTTTTCTTCAGGACTATAAATACTTTGTCTTCAGGCCTGAGAATCTGTCTTCTATGTGGTCTAATCTACTGGTGATGCTTTCAACTGAATTTTTAATTTGATTTATTGAGTCTTTCATTTCCAGGATTTCAGGTGGGTTCTTTTTCAGAATCTCCCTTTATTGAAATGATCTTTCATTTCCCGTATTTTCTTAGTTCATTCTCTACATCTTCTTTTAGCTCATGGAACATTTTAACTATGAGCTTTCTAAACTCTTTCTCCAACACTCCTCTGCAGTAATGTCCCTAGGGTCCATGGCTGTTTGTGGTGGTTGGTTCCCTTGAGTCTCATGTGGTTTGTATGTCTGCCCATCTTCTGGGATGAGTCTCTCCTCTACTTTATGCAAGGGACTACTTAATGAGAGTCTTTTTCTTACATTCCTGGACTGGGCAAGTATCCAGGTGTTGATACTCAGGGTGCACCTGCTGCTGTTCCCGGTATCAGCACTTCCTTGAGGAGATATTATACTGTATTAACTGGGATCCCTTCAGAGCAAAGCCAAGCACTAAGACACTTATTGAAAGTGTTCTCCACAGTTCCCCTAACCTAGGTGTAAAATTCTGGGATAGGTTGAGAAATTAGTTATTGAAGATAGTAAAGTTGCTACTACATTCTACAGGGGCTACAAAGGGGGAGGAGAGAAAAACTGGGCAAAGGGGAAAAAGTAGAAGAAAAAAGAGAAAAGAATAATGCAAACCAAGGTAAAAAGAAGAGAAAGACGAGGGGGGATTTGACCCAGAGGCAGGTAATGCAAGAGGGAAAAGGGAGATTAAAATGAGTTAAGTAAAAATAAACAAAGTCAAGTTAAGTGTGAAGTTGAGCTAGGAAATCAGCAAGAGAGCTGATTGCCACAAATACTTTAAAACATTAGAAGACATACAATATAATGGGTCAAGAGCAACATTGAATAACAGGGGAACATCTCTCAATTAAAAATGTGTGACATTAATATGTGTAAGACCAAATTTGACATTGCAGCTGTTTAAATAATTGATGCCAAGGTGGAGAGCTTTCTTATTGACTATTTTTTTTTTAGTTTGAATTTTTAAAATTTTTTTAATTTTGATTCATTGAACACAAATGGGGTACAACTATCATTTCTCTGGTTGTACATGAAGTAGAGCCATACCATTTGCATAATCATACATCTACATAGAGTAATGATGTTTGTCTCATTCTATTATCTTTCCTTCCCCTGCCCCCTCCCCACCCCTCATTTCCATCTACACAACCCATCCTTCTTCCATTCTTCCCTTATCTCCCCCCCCCACCGTTATGTATCATCAATAGCTAGATTGTGGAACCAACCTAGATGCCCTTCAATAGGTGAATGGATAAAGAAACTGTGGTATATATACACAATGGAATATTATTTAGCCATAAAGAGGAATAAAATCATGGCATTTGCAGGTAAGTGGATGAAGTTGGAGAATATTATGCTAAGTGAAATAAACCAATCCCAAAAAAAACAAAGGACGAATGATTTCTCTTATTGACTTTGCTGGTTTGGATTCATTCAGTCCTGGGGACCTTTAGCAGGTGCCCACCACCCTTCAGCTTTACCTCTCTGTTCCCTAGGTGTGGAGGTTGTGATCATATGAGCTCAACTCTAACGCAGTTCTAGGAGGCCCCCTCCAATCTTGGGTGTGTCTGGGACCTACTAGCTTTCTGTTTGGTTGGAAGAGATGGTCTGTATGGAACATTGTTGAAGTGAACCGAACAACTTCCATTTTGCTTTCTGACTCCATTTTGTGAAACTTGTAAAAAACATGTTGTTTGCTGTGATAGATCAAAACAAAATGTGTGTGTAGTGTTAAGATAAGTAGAATGACGTGCGGTGAGGTACATAGTGACTATGCAGTCACTGAGAAAAACATTTGGCAGTTTGTTTACACCAAATTTACATTAGTTTTAATGGTAAAACTGGTAAAAATATTTACTAGATGAGTTTGCAGAATCTAGGACTTGAAAAACAAATTATGTAATGTGTGCACTTGTTTTGATGTGACTATATACACTGCAGACTGATCCGGAGTGAGCGGGCACTACTCCACCGACAGAATCTGTCACTATGTCCCGCTGACTAGTGACATGATAGTGCTCCCCAGCTCGAGGCTCCCAGTCACTGCATGCTGTTACTTCGATGACTGATGGCTGTTTGCTGTGAACCGAGCATCAATAAAATCTCATCTGAGGACCAACAACTGACTACGTGAGTGTTACCTTATTCCTACCCGGTTCCCGATCCAGCACAGGCCGCAAGTGTCGCGATGTGCTCATGACATGGTCCCTAATAACCTGTGACCTAGCAGCCTGTATTTTCCCTGTTTGGGGGTGCAGACGTATGTGCTGTCCTAAGAACAGCTCTGGTGTCCAGCACTGTCCGCTCCAGCATGGGATGCCCTGTATATATCTCAGAGTGTGCCGGGTGTGGCAGTCTAAGGCCGAGGGGTTATGGTAGGTTTGGCGTGGTGCTCTGTGGCTCATGGGGGTGGGGTGTGTACGCTGCCGCCCTCTCTGGAGAGCGTGGGCTGCAGGTAGGTGGGCTTGCGTCTGGACACACGTCTACTGCCTGTGTCTGGGGGGCTCCTCTGTAAGTCTCTTTGTGCACCAGGTTCTCTGCTGGCTGCTTGGGCGTCTCCTCAGGAACGCCTCCTGTGGGTCGCTGCGTCTGAGTGAGAACCGGGTCACCTGGCAGCTCTGGGACTCGCAGCTGTGGATGGGCCTCGAGGTGCCGGGCACAGGAGCTACTACTGGTAAGATCAATTTCCATAGGAAGTCAAGGTCCGACACAGAAGGACCTCACATTCTGTTTGGAAAAACAGGCCACCTGTCAGGATAGTTTCAGTGATAAGTGACAAAGTCTATCTTAAGACTTAAGCAGAAAGAGCAAGCCTTGGGGACACCAAGGCGGAAAGTCCTTGGGCACAGGCGAGAGGGCTGGAGGAGTGGGGTGGTGTTCTCAGGACCCCCTGCCTGGCTCGCTAATCCAGGCTCCGTCCACGTGGCAGGCAAGGTCCTCATGGGTGGCCTCAAATTTCCATTCTGCCACTATGGCAAGAAATCTCTCTCTCTGTCTCTCTCTCTCATCCAAATTAAAAGTCCCAGGAAGAAGCCTGACCAGTCCAGCTCTGCCGCCTGGTCTTCCCTGAACCGATCGTCCCAGCCCACTGAGCAGGCTTCTCTGCCTGCCTAGACTTGGATGAAGGGCCATCCTTGAGCTGAAGCCTGTCCCCAGGCTGCTGGCCCTGCCCAGGGAGGCAGATGGGAATGTGCAGGGAGAGAGGGAACGGGAGCAGCAGCAATGTTGGAACCATGGCTGCTGGCTAGAGTAGCCTTCCCTTCCTCAGGGACAGGAGCAGGGCTTACTCCTCCAGCTGCAGGTCTCTGTTGCCAGGGGCGACAGCTGAGTCCATGGACCCTCTGGAAAGACCCATTCACTTTTGCTCATGTCCCTCTGCTCACCTCCCCTTGATCTCCCATAAAAACATGGTATTTAGTTGGATGCTGGCATTTCCCTCTGCCTCTTTCTTATATTAAAAGGAATCCTTAGCTTCTTCCTCAACATTTAGTGAAACTCAAATTATTGTGGATTCAAAACCATTGTCAATCAAATTTCTAGGTGTGTGCTCGTGGTGTGAATTCCTCAGTTTCTCTGTCTCTTTCCTTTCTCAGTGGTAAATATTGGGTAGGTATCTGTTACATTACCAAATTACCAGGAAGAGGAAGTTGGAAAATGAGTACAAAGCACATGGTACAAGCCCGGTGTTTTCTAGGTCTTTAACAAATGATGGTCCTCATGTTTGGGGATGAGGAAGAAAATTAAGATGATGATATTGATGATTTCAACAGACAGTGACAAATTGTTCACAGTGTCCATCTTCTATTCCAAAGGGCTCAAAGTCACACCTGAAAAGGTGGTTTCTTAGCTTCTTCACAGCAAAGGAAACAATTAAGAGCATGAAGAGAGAGCCTACAGATTGGAAGAAAATCTTTGCCACCTTCACCTCAGATAGAGCATTAATCTCCAGGATATATAAAGAACTCAAAAAACTTGACACCAAAAAAAACCCAAATAACCCAATAAATAAATGGGCAAAGAAACTGAGCAGACACTTCACAGAAGAAGAAATACAAATGGTCAACAAATATATGAAAAAACATCCACATCTCTAGCAATTACAGAAGTGCAAATTAAGACTACACTGAGATGTCATCGCACTCCCATCAGAATGGCAATTATCAAGAATACAAGCAACAACAGGTGTTGGTGAGGATGTGAGGAAAGCAACACTCATATGTTGCTGGTGGGACTGCAGATTGGTGCAACCACTCTGGAAAGCACTACAGAGCTTCCTCAGAAAACTTGGAATGGAACCACCATTTGACCCAGCTATCCCACTCCTAGGTCTATACCCAAAGGATTTAAAATCAGCATAATACAGTGACATGGCCATATCGATGTTTATAGAAACTCAGTTCACAAAGCTAAACTATGGAACTGACCTAGGTGCCCTTCAACAGATAAATGGATAAAGAAAATGTGGCATATATACACAATGGAATATTACTCAACCATAAAGAAGAATGAAATTTTGGCATTTGCCAGTAAATGAATGGTACTGGAGATAATCATGCTAAGCGAAATAAGCCAATCCCCCAAAACCAAAGGCCTAATGTTTTCTCTGATATACAGATGCTAACACACAAGGGGAGCGGGCAGGGAAGAATAGAAGTTCATTGGATTAGACAAAGGGGAATGAAGGGAAGGAAGGGGGAGGGGAATAGGAAAGACAGTAGAATGAATCGGAAATATCTTTCCTATGTTCATGTATGAATATACAACCAGTGTAACTCCACGTCATGTACAACCACAAGAATAGGAAGTTATACTCCATGTATGTATAATATGTCAAAATACATTGTACTGTCATGTAGATCTAAAATGAACAAATTACAAAAAAAAGAAATAAAAAAAAGGTGGTTTCTCCAAGATTTATTTGTTCCTTTTGCTTAGTGACTGGTGAAAGAAATCCCAGCCAGTGAGGAGGGATATTGGCCAAATTATACTATTATATTGTGTACATATACAAATATGTAACAGCAAATCCCATCAATGAATCTACATCGTGTAAAACCATAAAAATGAAAAACTATACCCCATTTGTGTATAATGGATCAAATGCAGTCTGTAAAAATTTTAAAAAGAAGATGAACTAAACCTAACCAATTATGGAGGTATAATAAAATCAGCAAAATATTTTAGAAATAGAAAACCCCCAAGTTTTAAAAGACAAAAATTATATATTCTCTGATTCTAAAGTTTCTCTGGAGTGTACTTTTTTATGCATAAAAATTTTATTTTGGAAAAAAAAAGTACAACTGTGGGGGGGGGGAAGAAATCCCAGTCAGGCTATTAATTAATCAGCCCTGTCTGGCTCCTCCCTGCAAGTCACAGAGCATCACTGAGGACAAGAGCACAGTGTGTAGCCATGGGTACACACTATGGCAGTGAGCAGGGTCATACTGCTCTAGATCTAGAGCCCTGGGGTCCAATTGCCCTGGTCCACTGACAGTCCGGGTGGCTTCAGTCAGGGGGTTAACTTCCTTGAACCTCAGTCATCCATGTGCAACATGAGGATCATGATGAACCTGTGTCATCGATTGTAAAGTGAATTAAACCAATGCAGACATTTAAACACTTGCTGAATGTCTTCTATGTGCCCATGGTTATTCAAATATAACTCCATAATATTATTCTTCTTTATGACTGAATAATATTCCATTGTGTATATATACCACAGTTTCTTTATCCATTCATCTGTTGAAGGGCATCTAGGTTGGTTCCACAATCTAGCTATTGTGTATTGAGCTGCTATAAACATTGATGTGGCTGCATCACTGTTGTATGCTGATCTTAAGTCCTTTGGGTATAAACCGAGGAGTGGGATGGCTGGGTCAAAAGGTGAGTCCATTCCATGTTTTCTGAGGATTCTCCATACTGCTTTCTAGAGTGGGTGCACCAATTTGCAACTCCACCAGCAACGTAATATTGTGGCATTTGCAAATAAATGGATGGAATTGAAGAATATCATACTAAGTGAAATAAGCCAATCCCCAAAAACCAAAGACCGAACGTTTTCCCTGATAAGTGGATGATGATATATAATGGGGTTGTGGGGGTGGGGAGTGAGAGAAGAATGGAGGAACTTTGGATTATGTAGAAGGAAATGAGAAGGGAAGTATGAAAAATGGTGAAATGAGACAGACATCATGACCCCATGTACATGTATGATTACACGAATGGTGTGAATCTACATCGTGCACAACCACAGAAACGAAACGATGTGCCCCATTTGTGTACAATGAATCAAAATGCAGTCTCTAAAAAATAAAAAAAAAAAATTAAAAATGGTAACTCGAGTGTCCTGCCTTTGCAGAGTCCTTCTGTGACCATCACACTGAGTATCGATTCTCCCCTCCCCTGTTATGATTTATATCATAAGGTAGCTCCATGTAGTTTAGCACTTATGACCATCTGACATTGCACCACAGTGTATTGTATATAATCATCTCCTGTTTGAAGCTCCCGGCCCACCATTCCCAGAATAGCAGTGCTCTGAGGAGGGCAGAGACCTTACCGTCTTGTCTGCTGAGTGTCCCCAGCAACTCACAAAGCAGCTGACAGAGTGTAGGCACTTAAAAAAATATTTGTAGAATGAATGAATGGGCAAAATGTTGGAAAGCACTATGCTACTGTGAAACAGCAAAGGCAGAGACACTGGAACCAGACAGGCCTAGTTTAGAATTGCCACTGGAGTTGCTAAGCTGGCGGATGTAGTCCTCTGTTGTTAGAGGCTATTTATGCCATTGCTTCAGAGAGGCTGCCTGGCCAGAAAGCTGACTTGGAGGAAAAAGAGACAGAGGTGTTCTCCGTGACGCCGATTCCAGATCCACCATGCTCGAAACTGGACACTTGAGTTGTAATTTTTTCAGCCCGAGTCCCTTTTGCGTTCAGGTGGTTATTTTGACGTAAGCAGTTCACTTGCAGACGTGGAGTCCAGAGAGGCCTGGCTGACGCACGTGTGCATTTTCCTGTCATCGGTGGGGAAGGGAATGGGGAAGAAAGGGCACGGCACTCTGCCTAGAGGAGGGGACATCCTGTCTTGAGTCCCACAATTGCACTTCGACTCACGTCAGGCTCGGAGGTGACAGAAACGCAGCAGCTCTGAGCTCCGCTCTCTGCATTGCCACTGGGGGCTCCGTGATTTGGGGTGTTACTCGCCTTCTCTGAGCCTTAATTTCCTCACCTATGATGAAGCTGATGTTCTGTGTCCTGCACTGGCTTTGTGGTGATTAAACAGTGGGGCGGTTGCAAAGGCTCAGTGGTTGGTGTGTGGCAAGCCCTCGTTACCTTGTTCCCGGGCAATCTCCTCCTGTTGGTTTCCTGAGGCTTCTGTGACCACCTACCATAAGCCTGGTGGATTCAGACAGTAGAAACCCTCAGAGTTCTGGAGGCCTGAAGGAAATGAGGGTATCAGCCAGACTTCTCCCCCCAAAGTCTTGTTTCTTCCAGCTCCTGGTGGCTCCTGCTGTCCCTGGTTTGTGGCAGCGAAATCCAACCTCCGCCTGTGTCTTCACAGGGCCTTCCTCTTTGTGTCTTTGGGTGTCTTTCTCTGTCTCTCACAAGGATATTCATTGGATTTGGAGTCCATCCTAATCTAGTATGATCTCATCTCAATTCTAATCTCAATGAAATCTGCGAAGATTTTCAAATAAGGACACATTCCGAGGTCCTGGGTAGACGCAAATTCAGGGGTCACCATTTGACTCAGTACAACCCATAACCTGAGAGGCCTATTAGCAGTTTGAGTCCTAGTCTCCTTGACCTTTATTTTGAGTTCATCATCCTGTTGAGTGACGGTTGGCCTCGCAGTTTTAGGTTCCTCTAAGTCATCCTCACTCTCTTGATCAATCTCCCCTCTTAATGGCAGCTGAGTCCATGGCAGCTCACCCCTTAACCTTGTGCAAGAGAACCGATCCCCGAGGATCCACCAAGCATGTTGGTGGAGACAACACATCAGACATCCTGTCCCATTTCACTGTGTACTTCTTGGTTTAATGAGTCAGTTAAACTTCGGGATCTTGAATTTCCTGCACTGTAAGATGGATAGACATATGATAAATTCCTGCTGACCACACAGGATTATCAAGAGGACCAAATGTTATATCATGAGTGGAAGAACTTTATAAACTGTTAAGTGCTAGGTTTAACGAAAAGCAAGTGTTCACACTTGGTGGGCTACAGAAGTATTGGTAGGCCCTCTGATGGTTTGAAACCCTTTTGGTCGGGTTTCTGTATTCCAACTTACCATGTATTATATCTCTCCATTTTCCTCATTTATCTTATCTGTTTGGATTCTGGAGCCCCCACAGTTTGTGACCTCTGGAGGGGAAACTTTCATGTCTGGGTCAGAAACCTTTATTTTGTGGGCAGTGTCACTAGAGGCTGTACCCAACAGCCCAAGATGGATCTTGCTTCTTTCTGCTCTACCCAGGAGAGAAAATATAGATGCACAATTACAATAAAGAAAAATAGCACAACGTTTGCATCCTCTGAACCCCTCATTGATTTTGCTTCTTAAAGATGCCTGAGGGATCAGGACACCCTCGTGCAAGCGTTGTTTGGAAGTCAAACCTGCCTGGTGGCAATGAGTACTTTTAGTCAGTCCAGATTTTAGTGGTCGGGGTTGAAAACCACAGCATTGGAAAGAGAGAGGAAATGGGACTGAGACACTGGTGACAGTAGAAGAGAGGGAGGAGACACACATTCACTAAAACACGGATGTCAGCAACAATAACGCGTGTGAATCCATCGCTTACTAGGACGAGGTGATAAAACGGATACTTTGCACACACTTTCTCAATTATTGTTATCGTTATCCTCACTTTAAAGGTGAGGAATGTCTTTACTTTGGGTTTTCCATAAGGGAGTCTTGAGACAAGGATTCAAGTCAAGCATTTGGGCGATGACTAGGGAAAATCAGTAGGGGGCTGGGGAGTGAGGCAGTAAAGAGGAGGCAGAGATAAAGTGCATATTTAAAGGTGGGTGGAGTAAAGAAAGGGACCCGGGATGGGAAGGTGTAGAGAGAAAGGGCAGGGAATGAAATTGACCAAATTAAGTTATGAGCATGCACACACATGTGACAATAGATTGCACTACTGTGTATAATTATAATGCACAAAAAAAAGAAAAGAAAGTATATATATTAAAATCAAAACCACCAGGAGAACCTGCAGCTTGATCCCACGGGATGTCTCTGAGAAATAGTGGGGACTGGTGCCTCAGACTGTCCCTGTGCCCCGTGGGGGAGGGAGCTGGGGTACTGACACCCCACTCCCACAGTCTTTGGCTGAGAGCTGCTTCCAGGGACGCAGTCCTTGACACCTCTTACCTGCCACATGGATGGACAAGTGCTGTAGATACCAGGCCTCGACGTTGGAGTCATAAGCCAGGCTGGCGTGTGCCCAAGAGCGAGGGCACTAGGAGGGTCTGCTGTAAGGGGTTTGCGTGTGCACGCGTGCGTGCCTATGCGTGGTATGGGTAGGTGTATATACGTATGTGAGTATGCGGATGTAGGGACACGTATACACTGAGTATCAAGCTGACGGAAGGATGTGAGCCTCGGAGTGAGAGGCAGATCAGCCTGGAGTTCCAGGACATTCCAACATCAACAGGACGCCTTGGTTACAGGGCCCACTCCTTCACAGGCCAGCTCTTCTAATCCCAAATGACGCCAAAGACCCCGGGGGACCCTTAGCACCCACGTTTTAGCAGGCTCCCAAAGTTCTTCCCCAGTTCCATCTCTGCAGTTAACTCATGGAGTCGCCTTCTTTCTTTTTTCCTTTTTTTTTAAAAATAATTTCTTAGATGTTGATAGGTCTTTATTTTATTCATTTATTTATATGTGGTGTGAGGATCGAACCTAGCGCCTCGCACATGCCAGGCAAGCGCTCGGCCTCGGAGCCCCAGCCCGGCCCCAGGAGTGACTCCCTTTCTCAGTGCCACTCGACACCCTTTTCTTGTCATTCCTTTGTACGTTTCTCATCCAGGGGTGTCTTTTTTAATCCAAAAGAGATTGTGTTATTAAAGTTTTGTGTGGAGCAGTGATTGCCATCCTTGGAACTGCAGATGCAATCGGGGAGGGAATCGATGCCTCATAATTCAATGACTGGATATGCCTTTGTGGTAATTTCTTCTGTAATTACTTGTGTAAACTGTGTGTTTCTGTAATTGAAACTCTACAGCCTGGGAGTAATTTATCAAAATTTATAATTTATGATAGTGCTTCCATCTTGCTTCTTGGTTTTTCGGCTTGTCCTCATTAACACGTTGCCCCCAGCTCCACTCCAGTCCAATCCAGCCATCTCAGCGAGGAGGAAAAACACACCTTGCGCTTGGGAAGAAAGGTTCCTATGGGCCGAGACAGAAGTTTAAAATCCACTTTCCAGAGAACACCATTGTTGTTGTTGCTTGCAATGTGCATTTTCTGACGGCCTCTAAGATGTGATTTATGAAATGGTTCTGAAGAGATTGTCTACTTCAAGTGTCTGGATAATAATGCTGTTTTTCTCTTGTGGTCACCAAGTATTCTAAGTGTGTCTCACATTTATAAAAGCCCGGGAGGCAAGGATTGGAATGCAAGTTTCGCTAGCAGAGGACATTCAGTCACAGAGCCATTTGAGAGAAAAGCTGTGAATCCTGATGGAGGAGTTGCCACAGGAACCTGAGAGTGGGGTTGCAAATTAATGCAGTCACTCTGGGAAGCAGTGTGGAGATTCCTCAGAAAGCTTGGAATGGACCCACCATTTGACCCAGCTATCTCACTCCTTGGTTTATACCCAAAGGACTTAAAATCAGCATACTACAGAGATACAGCCACATCAATGTTCATAGCTGCTCAATTCACCATAGCCAGATTGTGGAACCAACCTAGATGTCCTTCAATTGATGAATGGATAAAGAAACTGTGGCATGTATATACAATGGAATATTACTCATCTATAAAGAATAATAAAATTATGGCATTTTCAGGCAAATGGATGAAATTGGAGAATATCATGCTAAGTGAGATAAGCCAATCTCAAAAAACTAAAGGATGAATGATCTTGCTGATAAGTGGATGAGGACATATAATGGGGAGTGGGAGGGGTTAGCGTTAGGGTTAGGGTTAGGTTTAGGGTTAGGGTTAAGGAGGGGGGCAAGAATGGAGGAAGGAGGAACTGTATAGAGGGAAAAGAGGGGTGGGAGGGATGGGGGGAAGGAAAAAAATAACAGAATGAATCAAACAACATTACCCTATGTAAATTTGATTACACAAATGGTATGCCTTGACTCCATGTACAAAAAGAGAAACAACATGTATCCCATTTGTTTACAATAAAAAAATTTAAACAACAAAAAAAAAATAGAGCAACAAAAAAAATAAAAATAAAAATAAAAAAAATAAAAAGCAGAGTAAAAAAATACATTAGGCTCTTAAATAATCCTACCATCACTTTTAAATAAATGAGAATAATGTTACAGCATGCACGAACATCAGGAACTATGTACCATGTTGTTGGAATGGTCATTTCTAATTTATCACCCAATAAGAGTAAGAGACTAATTTTTTTTAATTTTATTTTTTTATTCACTCAAATGAGGTAAAACTTTTCATTTCTCTGGTTGTGCACAATGTAGAATCACACCATTTGTGTAATCATACATGTACATAGAGTAATAAAAAAGAAAAAGGGTATGTTCCAAGCCCAGGTCCAAGCCACCCACGAATACCTGTGAGCTGTCCATGGTTCTAAGAGTTTCCTCCTGTGGACCCTAGATAAGCAAAGCAGCATGCAGGGCTGGAAGGGCCCTAAACGTAAAGATGATGGAAAAAAAAGCATTAGAGAAACTTCCATTACCTAACAAATTTTAAAACAAAATTTACTTTTTTCATCATCAAGAAAAGAAGAAAAAAATATAGAAAGCAACATTTTTTTCACACCAACAAAATCTACTGTTAGTATTTCGACGTGGTTTAAGGTTTTTGTTCTCTATACAGTTTTTGTTGCATGATATTATCATGAATCACACCTATAGTTTCCCCACAGCATTGGAAATAACCAAAAACTTAGTTTCAATTATTTCGGGATTTTTGAAGTAAGATTTACTTATGGTCAAATTTGCCCTTTTTGGTGCACAGTCTTGTGAGCTTTGACCCACGTGTCCTGCCACCAAAAATTTCCTAACAAATCTTTGTGATTGGCTGTGTCTCTTTCTAACTTCAGTCCCTGCTACCATGGATGAGTTTTCTGTCCGTGTAGGAAAGCGTCAGTTCATGACTGCAAAATTCTACAAGTAGATATCCCATAATCTCATGAGTCATTTCATTCCTGTAACATTGAGTTCATTCTGATTTTGCCAATTAAAAATAATATTATAATGAACATTTTTGTGACTTTATCTTTTCCGGATGTTAGTTAATCACCTTACTAATAATGGGATTCTCAAAGTGGAACCGACGTATAAGAAATCATGAAAAATTTTACGTTTGACTCTAGAACCAGATGCCTAATAAATACACTGGATGCCACAAGTCTAGAGGAACTATTTACAAAAGCCTCCTCTGAGTAGAGCGGAAGGAATGAGGAATTTGGAGCAGGGTAACAGTGGAATAGGATCCTGACATTTCTGATCATATCACTACTCTGCTTAGACTTCGATAACATCAGGAAACATTTTTTTAAAAAGAATTACTTTGACCTTCACAATCTTTTATGCTCTGTCCTATTCTTATTTCCACCCCCAAATTCTGATCCCATCAGTATCTACACCTAGACACCCATAGCTACTGTATACCCCATGTGCCTAATGCTTGCACATGGTTCAGGTTTCTTCTGTGGATCCTGCATCTACACGTGTTCAACCCCCTTTCTGAAATGTGCCCTTATCTCTCCACTGTCCCCTCCTCTGCTGTTCTTCTTAACCATTCCTCGATGTTGAGACGGGCTAGGATCCCTGATTTGTGTTTCCACAGTGATTGACGCTTTTGTCTGCATTGTGACTCTTTCCTGCATGCATTCAGCTATTCCATGCTGAGAGTCTACGGATTCTAGTGCTATGAACATGGCCATCAAAGAGAAAGGCAAGGTACTTCTCCAATGGGAAGAGGTTCCATGGGAGGAGATGATATTGGAGTAGATAGCAAGGGTTGAAAAGACTCAAGGATGAAAATCTCTATAGGCAGATGGAGAAACAAAGGCAAAATACCAAAGAGTGAAAGTTCTTGGCATTTTTCTGGACCAAGAGAAAGGCTAAGTGGTGAGCATTGATAAGAGAAATTATAGAAATTGAAGTTGGAGAGGGAAGCATTTCCAGACTACTTCAGGCTTATAATAATGATGAGCATGGAATTATTGCAAATATAATGGAACAATCAGAGCTTTTGAAAGAGGAGAGCAATGTATGACTTATGTTTTTTATGGAGGCAGGTACCCAGGATTGAACTCAGGGGCACTTGACCACTAAGCCACACCCCCAGCCCTATTTTGTGTTTTATTTAGAGACAGGGTCTCACTGAGGTGCTTAGAACCTCACTTTTGCTGAGGCTGGCTTTGAACTCCTGACCCTCCTGCCTCAGCCTCCTGAGTCATTGGGATTAGACCCGGCATATGACTTATGTTTTAAGAACATCCTTCTGACTTCTGGATGCAGAAGAAAGAAAATATGGAGGAAAGTCTACCACACAAAAGAGCATAGCAGCCACATAGGTATGAAACAATAGTGGCTTAGACCAGGGTTTGGCAAACCTTTTCTGTAATGAGTCAAATAGCAACAAATTTAAACTTTGGGGGCCGAGTAGTTTCTATCCTAGCCACTCAGTTCTGCCATTGTAACATGAACACAGCTATAGATAACATGTAAATTAATCAGGCTGACTGTTTTCCAAAGAAACTTTATTTACAAAACCAGGATGCAAACTGGATTTGGCCCAAGGTCTATAGTTCGTGGACCTGTGGCTTATGCCATAGATTTAGGATGAAGTTGGTGATAAGTAACTGGATTGGGATTGTGTTTTCTCAGAAATCAATAGTTCCATTTTTGAACAAAGACACTTAGCATGCTCATTAGATGTCTCCGTGAAGAACTGCAGTCAACAGCTGGAGAGTTGGGTGGATAATAGAATATTGTGGGAAGTTTGGTTAGTAATGTTAATCCTGAGACCTGTCACATATAGGTGATACTTAATGTAGTAAGAATGGATGTGGCCATCTAGGAAAAGTTTAGCTAGAGGAGAGGAGAAGAGAGGAGAGGTCAGACTAATGACTGACCCTTGGAGCATCCCACATTTAGAAGTTGGTATAGGAGGAAGATCCAGCAAAAGACATTAAAGAGGAGCTTTCAGTAGAGAAGAGTATGATAACTTCAAAGTTAGGGGAAGACTGTTTTAACAGAAGGAGGAGTGGTTAAATGTGTCAGAAATTGGTGATAACTCTTGGAAGAGAGAATCAACCATTAATTTCAGCAACGTGGAAGTGAATGGTGATATTGACAAAAAAGATTTTGTGAAACGACATGGATAAAAGATATGGAAATGGTTGGAATAAACCTAGAATGTAGAGTGTTTTACTCTGAAAAGGGAGATGAGGTGTTGGTTGGCAGGAGACGTGGTATCATGGGAAGAGTTTTAGAAGTGATCGTTACCATAGCCTGTCTATACGCTTCAGGGAATGAGCTACAAAGAAGTGAGGATTAATTCAGAGGATATAAGTGGCCCCGGAAGGAGTGATTCTTTTGTGGGAGCAGGAAGGTTTGCATAAGTAGAGGAGCTGGCTTTGGATAGATGGCCTGTCCTGAGTAACAGGGAATTCAGAATTAGGACAGATGCTTGAGTATTTGGTGGTGGGGGCCGGAAGATTGGGAGGATCTTCTGAATGCCTCTGTCTTCTCAGAGAAAAAGAGAAAAACTTCAGTTTCACAAGGATAAAAGATGAGTCATTGAAGGTTAGGAGAGAAGATGCTAAATAGTCTCCTTGGAAAAACAGAAAGGAAAAACTTTCAGCAGGACTGGTCATAAGGTAAAGAGGTGGGTCGGCTTGGAGTGTGCTTTCCCCAACCAGGTTGAGCTGCTAAGCTGCAGCCCAGAAGAGGCAGAGGACTGGATTTTACCTGAGCTTGGCTTGGGTGGGGAAAACAAACAGGGGTCTAGGGGGCCAGAGAGTCAAGGGTATTCCCAAAGGACACAATGTGGTGCTTGACCATAAATCTTCCCCATGTAGAAGAAAGTAAGAGTGGTCATGGGAGGAGCAGTGTGAGGTAGTGAGGGGGACTGTGATTAGGGGTCTGGCTGGGGGAGACTTGCTGAACTAGGGGTCTCATCAGAGGTGAGCTCTAAGGACAAGAGGGTATACCAGAGAATGCAATGCTTAAGTCGACATCTTGACTGTGGTGCCCTCAAGCCAGGTCAAGGAGGGGCCGAGATGGAGCAGCGGGATAGACTGGTGGAGACGGGGTGCTCCTGAGGTCCTAGGGGATGGGAAGGATGACTGAGGTGGATGTTGAAATCACCAGGAAGGACAACAGGGGTGATGGCAGACAGGTAGGCAGTGTCCCGGGTGCTAGAATCTTCAGGAATGAGATGAGTGACTGGGAAATCAGCAGGAGGCTGAAAAGAAGGGCCCCTGATGGTCAAGGGTGGGCGTGGGCTTCAAAGGAGCTGAAATTTTGGAGAGAGAAAGGAAGAAGTGACAGGGAAGCAGTCAGAAGAAGCGAGGAGTGACACTTTCCCACATTTTGGCAAGTGAGAAAAAACAATCATGGCTTTTAGAAGATCATTATATTTTGGTTAACACAACACACACATGCGCAGTCATGCACACATACAGTCATGTTCTGCTTAACCACCTTTCGTTCCATGAAGAAAGGCATGTGCCACAGTGATCCTGTAAGAGGGTATCTCTCAGTGACATCGTCACTGTCACGTTTTGCAGAAGTGTACTGTACATTGTTCACAGAATAATGGAATTTACTAACAATATGTTTCTTAGACCTCATCCTGTCATTAAGTGAGTGACACATAACTCTCTACACAGGTATGTGTGCACGTAGATTTACATATACAGACACACACACACATGCATATATATGGACAATATGGTCTCGTGATGTTGGCAAAAAACAGGCGCAGTGAATGAGGCACCATGCTCCAGGTCACAGAGCAGCATCTTGGGTTCAGGCTCAGTTCTGCCTGATTCTGGAAGCTGTGCTCTGGTCCAGCTCATGACGCTGAACGCCGCACTCTATTCAGTTCTGCCAGGGGTTAACTCCTCCAGCTGTTCCCTCTGCAGAGTGCTTAGCACTTCCTCCCTCAGAGCTCATCACCTGGGCTCACCTGGAGGGGAGCAGGGGCTTACAGCCTTGTCCAGGACTGGGCTTGTGCCAGAATCCTTGCGCCTGGTCTTCAAGGTTACAGACCTCATATAACAGAAATTCACCCTTGACTTCTCCCCTGCCCCAGATTCTATTCGGAGCAGGGACAAGTCAGTCAAGACAGCTGTTTTTCTTTCTCTTGGTGCTGACAGGGAGATAATGAGTGAAATTGGCTCTACTTATGAAATGAAGCCCCGGGAGGGAATTATCGTCATTCTCCTTAGTGGGGGTCGCAGAGAAGGGGATGTAAAGTGATAACTGCCGATCTGGTTGACGTTCAGATAATCTCTTTAAGTCTTTCTTCTTCTTGTTGCCATCATTAAATGAGACAAAGCCGGCAACTGGTAAATGGGCAGAAGGTAAAACAAGGCTCCAGGATTGTCAGAATTCATCTGTAGCAGCTCTCCACCTGGCTCTGGGCCATGTACTGAACATGAATGGTTTGCTCAGTCCTCAGAGTAGTCGCATAAGCTGGGCATTTCCCTCTTCCACCTCTGTTTGTCCAGGTAGGCAATTTAGTCTGTGTGAGTATGCACTTTGCTTGAGGTCACAGGGACATCCCTGACTCCCAATCATCTCCTCTCCACTTAAGGAGTCCCTCTTCTCGTACCCTGTCCATCTGCCTTGACTTTGCTCAGCAGCTGAAGGGATGAAGAGAGCCCACAACCAGAGGTCAAATCAAACATCCTGGGGGTCTTCCTTTCCTCTGTATCACAGACTCTAGGGCATGGTTGCTGGGTTTAAAATATCAGCTACCTACCAGCTGTGTAACATGGGGAGATAACTTGATCTCTCTGAACCTCATTTCTCCATCTTGGGAAGATTAAATAATTTAAATACGTTAAGCACTTAAAACCGTGTCTGGCACATGGGAAGTGTTCGCTGTTATTTTTATAGCTGCTGCTGTTGTTTTTATTATTGTTCGTAGCGATTTGGCTGGTAATGATGATAATCATTATGATGACATCAATGGTAAGAGCTAATCATTTGTTGTGCCCTTACTGGGGTACCAGGATTGACTGTGACGAGTGATTTACATGTAGTGTCATAATTAACCCTCATCAGCTAGGATACTTTTGGATGCAATAACCGAAATTGCATCTCCAGCTGGTTTAAATGATAGGTCATTTATTACTGCCTGGAACAGGAAACTCAGACTAAGACAGGCTTCAATACGGGCTGATTAAGGGGATCAATGTGATATAAGAATGCAGGGTCTTTTCATCTTTCTGTTTTACTCTGTGTTGGCTTTACCCACAGGCTGGTCACAAAATTTGTCAAGAAGTTCAAGCAAAGAATTAAAGTCACCTTAGTACAGTGATAGGTACACACCCATGTTTACAGCAGCACAATTCACAGTAGCCAAACTATGGAACCAGCATAGAAGACCATCAATGAGTGAATGGACAAAGAAAATGTGGTACATACACAAAATGACATTTTATTCAGCCCTGAGGAAAAATGAAGTTATGGCATTTATAGAAAAATGTATGGAACTAGAGACCATCATGTTAAGTGAAATAAGCCCAACTCAGAAGGTCAAGGGCGGTATATGTTATGGGGTGCAACTTAAGAAAAGACCGAACACCACTGAGAAGTCCAAATTTGAGTCTTTATTAAGCCGGCCAGCTGACTGTCTCACACAATGCCCCAAAAAATGGCTTTTGGGAGAACAGCCCCGACCACAGGGTTGTAGGGGTTTTTATACCAAAAATCACATTAATCATAAGTGTCTGTTACTGTGATTCGAAATTACACATTAACATCAGGAGATCAAAGACAGAGGGGGAAGTGGGTCAAAATGACCCTTACCTAGGAACAAACTAAAGAATGGTTACTAACACCCACACAATCACTGTTCACATGGTACATTGTTTAGGAGCAATAGGAATCAAAAGAGAGCAATGTTTCTTTACATAGGAATTATCATTCTGTATTGTTAAACATGTCACACTAAGTAAATGATGATGGGCACAGAGGCAGGGGCGAGGGGTGTCCCATGGGAGAAGCTTATTTCCTACATAACATGGAGTCTCAGAGCAAAATGGAGTCTGTGTAGTCATTTCCCTTAGAGTCTGGTCTAGAACATTCTCATGGAGCCAGATCTGTCAGCACATCACAGTATGTTTTTTCCTATATGTGGAAGCTAGCAAAGAAAAAAGTAAAGAAAGGTGAGGGAAGGAGGTGGGATCTCATGAAAATCAAAGGGAGATCAGGAGAGGAAAGGGACCAGGGGGAGGGAGGAGAGAAGAAAGGGGAAAGGGTTGGGAATGACAGTGAGAAAATAATAGTGTTATATTGTGTACATGTATGAATATGTAACAATCCCATTGTTATGTACAACATCAATAAAAAATGTGGAAACAGAATGAAGGAAAGAAAAAAAAACAAACAAAAACAGCAGCTCAAGCATCACATGCAGATCAGACCACCTCCAGAAATGGAAAAGAGATTCAGAAAGAGGAAACACTTTCCGGAAATCCCAGCAAGGTTTTGCTCTTTTCCTATTGGATGAAGCAGGGTCACATGTCCCTTCCTGAACCAATCAACTAAGTGGGATTTCTGCCCCACCAATCAGGTCGTCCTTGGAGCTCAGGGTGGGATCAGTTTACCTGGGAAGAGTGCTACCTGAAAAATCATGCTTTCCTGAAGAAGAAAAGGAAGTGGATCCATGTGCAAAAAAATTGGAGTCTGGTTTGTGTAGAGGCTGTCGTTCCTTTTTAACAGGGAAGGAAACTGAGGTCCAAAAGGTTTTGTAATTTCACAGGGTCATAAAATCCAAAGTAGAACTCAAACTCAATGGTGTCGTAAAAGACTTGTTCTTTAGGATCGTACTGAAACTTTCTGGGTCATGAAGATGTAACGGTTTTTACTGAGCATCTATTGCGTGCTAGGCACTATTTAGACACCTTACTGTCATCTTATTCAATTCCTTTAAACTCATAAATTAGGTATTTTGAGTTCATTTAAGAATGTGAAGGTAAAGTGAGGTTCAGACAGGGAATGTGGTTGAATGGAGACCATTAATATAATGAGTGACAAAGTCAAAATTTAAACCCAGGTCTGTCTGGATCCAGAGCTTTTTTTCTGATCTCCCTCAAAGCAAATGTCATTCTCATATTCCTATGATTTGAGGATTCATATGAAGAAAAGTCCAGCTTTTAATGAGGATCCTGATTCATTTCAATTCGATGACCCAGTTTTTAAAAATCGTTTTTATTTTAGAAGGAGACACTTTCAAAGCACATGCCCCAGTGAACTTTCTTCTTTTTTGCACTCATAGCTACATGACCTCCTCCTCCCACCTGCCTTCACTGAGAACTTTGAGGATGATATGTCTTAATTGGCAGCTCTGGTGCCCCCCTGGGCTGTGTGGAGTTGGGAGTGTGATGTGGCCTCTTCGGGGCATATGCTGGCCTGCCCCTCTTCCCCCTTAGCCACCAGCAAGAGGAGGGATGAGGAGATTGTGATCACAGGACACCCAGGCCATGCCCTGATCTTGGGTGGCATGCCCTCAGAAGTCTGTCCCTTGTGTTTCCTAAGATCTCCTCTACTTCTAAAAGAAAGGAATTATGATCAGTGGACATTCCAACGAAGTTCCAGGCAACATACCAGTGTTTAATTTTTACAGATGAGAGAAATGAGGTCACAGAGGTAAAATAACTAAGATAACACAGCCATCAAGTGATAGTTTGGAGCTGACCTGTGTCTGGCTCCAAGTCCTGGAATTTTTTTTCTTTTGTGTTTTCTGAATTTTAAATTCCTAGAGGGAAACTTCCAGAGTCTTTAGACTTCCTTGTACTCCTTCCCTATCCTACACATCATTATATTAATTTAAGTTCTTTCAGTTGCTAGTAACAGAAACCCACTCAGATTAGCATAAGCAAAAGGGAGAATTTAATATAAGACTCAGGTTTCTCACCAAGGCCAAGAGAAGATCTGAGTGTCAGAAGCAAACAGTAATAACCAGGAACTTGAATTCCGTGGGGACTTTCCATCTATTACATAAGCTCCTCTCTGTGTGTTTGCTTCATTCTTATTGCTCACTGCAGACTGGCTTCCTTTACTTCCCACATGCACAAGAAACATACTGACTGCTGGTGCCTCTGCTTTACATTTAAAAAGACTAGTCACATAACTATGCATATTTTTCCCTTCCCCTCTCTCTCTTTTCTCCCACCTCTTTCCCTTCCTTCTGAATTCTAGGTTCTTGGGGAAGAGATTAATTAACCTGACCAAATCTACTGTGGCCCTCGCCCAAAGGCTGAGTGTAAAATTGTACCAAAATGGCAGACTTCCACTAGCACCCTGTGGATGGGTTGAGGGTGTTTCCCTCCAAATGAGGGAATATTCAAAAAACAGTTATTGTGCTGGATAGGCAACCTAATAGTTCTCCTTTATTTAAAAAAAAAGTTTATAATAATATCTACTTATCATGAGAATCCAGTGAACATCTTCTAAAACAGAATAGTGTTTTTTGACAAAGATGCTCAAAAATATGCAGCTGGTTGTAGTAGGGGTACTCAACATTGTCCATTTGTTCCCTTCTGTTTCAGTCAGTTTTTTTACCACTGTGACAAAAAGATCCAACAAGAACAATTTTAGAGGAAAAGTTTATTTTGTGCTCATGGTTTCAGAGGGTCCAGTCCATAGATGGACAACTCCATTGCTCTGGGCCTGAGGTGAGGTGGGACATGATGTCCAAAGAGTTTGGCAGAGAATATGGGCACAAGGAAGCAGAGAGACTAAACTCAGCTCACCAGGGACAAAATATATACCCCAAAGGCAAGCCCCCAGTGACCACCTCCTCCAGCCACACCCCACCTGCCTACAGTTACCACATAGTTAGTCCATACCAGTGGATTAATGCACTGATTAGGTTAAGGTTCTCATAACTCAATCATTTCACTCCTAAACTTTCTTGCATTGTCTCACAGATGAGATTTTTTGGGATACCTCATATAGAAATCATAACCCCTTCATTGAGGCCTCAGGTGGGAAAAAGAATAGGTTAACTAGCAAGTACGAAATGTCAGTTCATGAGCTCAGAGAAGAACGCATCAAAGGCCATGGATCCTTAGAGCTGAAGAAGGTGCATGTTTCTCTCCAAGGGTTATGAGAAGGGTTGCAAGAAGACTGAATTACTTGGGGACTGTTTTTTCTTGTTTATTTAAACCAGTGTGCTTAACCATGGATTAACCAGGCACATTTGGATCCCTGAGGTGCTTGGAAACTGCGGCTGCTTGGGTCCCCCCTCCAGGGATTCCGGTTCACTCAGTCAGGGGTGAGCCCAGGCATCAATTTTCCAAAAAGCTTCTGAGGTGAGACTAATATGCATGTGATTTCGAGTGAGAAGCAGTTGCCTGGGGACCTACCCCTGTTCCAAGAAGACACTTGGACCCAGCAGCCTCAGGCTCATCATCAGGCAGGGGAAGCACACTCTGCCACAGGCAGACTTTGGCAAGGCTCTGTCCTCCTTGGGAGGTGCAGTGCTGCCCCTACTGAAGCCTCTGGAGGGGGGTCTCTTCTGGAGTAAGGACTGTTCTTGGTAATTAGAAGCAAAATGGCTGGAACTTGGGTAGATCTTGTGGTGTCGAGCACAAGATCTTCAATTTTCTCTGTCCTTTTACTTGATCATCTCCCACTGGAAGTGGTGTTAGAGCATATTAGGAACAACTCTCGAGGTCCTGCAGTGATGGAATAACAGGTTCCAGTGGCTCTTCCTGATTCACAGCCACACTTCAAGAGCAGAGGAAGAATCTTCACCTTGCTCCAAGAGGGTACACCAGACCCTCTTGGGTCTCAAGATTCACTACTTTCTAGACAGGCAAAGTTGATGACAGTACCTGGAATCTGTATAACACTTTATAACTTACAAGCTCTCTTACAGATATCTCAGTGTTCATCCAAGTGTGATGACATAAACCCAGAGGGTGTAGAAGGTGTTTCCATGGTACATGGAGATTTTCAATAGTTAGCAAGTGAAAATCATGTTCCCAATGATCTTACTGCTTATGATAAAGTAGATGATTAAGGTCTCCCCTCCTTTCAGTGAGTTGGTTTAAAGAGAAATATTAGTTTCAGGTGGTGAGTGGTTATGGTAAGAAATTATAATGTGTTCTCAGGATGGACAAAGTCTGAGAAATACTGTGTTATTTCACTGAGTCACCAACAATGTAGAGTAAGTAAATTGTTGCTTGCTCTTAAATCCATTTTATAGTGTGATGGGCTGACAGATCTGGCTCCATGAGAATGTTACAGGCCAGACTCTAAGGGAAATGACTAAACAGACTCCATTTTGCTCTGAGACTCCATGTTATGTAGGAAATAAGCTTCTCCCATGGGAACACCCTGCCTCTGTGCCCATCATCGGTTACTTGGTGTGACATGTTTAATAATATACAATGGCAACTCCTATGTAGTAAAGAATTGCTCTCTTTTGATTCCTATTGCTCCTAAACAATGTACCATGTGAACAGTGATTGTGTGGATGTTAGCAACAATTCTTTAGTTTGTACCTAGGTAAGGGTCATTTTGACCCACTTCCCCCCTCTCTTGATGATCTCATGATGTTAATGTGTAATTTCGAATCACAGCAACAGACACTTATGATTAATGTGATTTTTGGTATAAGAACCCCTACAACCCTGTGGTTGGGGCTGTTCTCCCAAAAGCCATTTTTTGGGGCATTGTGTGAGACAGTCAGCTGGCCGGCTTAATAAAGACTCTCAAATTTGGACTTCTCAGTGGTGATCGGTCTGTTCTTAAGTTGTGCCCCATAACAATAGGATGGTAAGTTGAAGATTTGAGAATTTAAACAAATCATCCAGCTTTTATTGTTTTTCTTGTTTTATAGGCTTGAATTTATGTCATATGAATGCAACTCCTGGTTCCTTTCTACTATCTGACTCTTCCTCAGAGAGTCCGTTTTTGAGCCAGAGCCTGTTTTCCCAGCAGGTAAGGGAGGGATTCCCAGAGTCACCCACACTCCCTGTACCATTCCTTTTGGGGATTAATGATATGTGCTGCTGAATACATAACAGAAGGGACTGATTCAGTGGTTCTCAAATGGTTGTTCCAAGCCAGCAGAGTCAGCACACCTGGGATATATTAGAAATGCAAATTCTTTGACCTATTCTAGAACTACTGAATTAGGAACTCTGGGGATAAGGTCCACAAATCTGCTTTATCAAACTGATAGGCTGATTCTATTGAATATGAAAGTTTGAGAACTACTGTGTTGTTCTCTACTGGTAGGGATTGACTCCACATGAGACACTTAGCAATATCTCTAGACAATGTTGGTTGTCCCAACTGGGTGGAGGGTGCTAGTGATTAGATCAGGGACACTACTAAACAACCTGCAATGTAAAGGACAGATCCCCACCACAAAGAATTACCCAGCCAAAAATATCGGAAGTGCTGAGGCTGAGAAGTACTATGCTACTGGCCAGTACTCAGAGGTGGATGGCCAGTGGACATGGATCTTGTGGCCATATTTACAGTACCTGAAATGGATATCAGATTGTAGTCAGAGTTGGTTGGTGGATTTAGCCCCAGAAACCAGGGAAAACCAATGAGACTGTGTGGGGCTTTGTACTTGGTGCACCTTGTGTCTCTTAGCTTAACTCTCTCAGCCTTCTGGACACTGAATTGCCTCCTGGATGCTTAGATTCCACCTATTCAGAAAAAAATGCATATCCCTTTCACTTTGATGAAGCAATATTGCATAATAGTAAGCAGCACTATTTGGTGGGTCTAATTCTTTATAGGAACCCTAGTTTTGTAATCTCTCTGCTGTGTAATTCTAGGCAGCATTCCTTATTTTTCTGAGCATTATGGTTTAGATGTGAGATGTTCCCCCCCAAAAAAACTCATGTGTGAGATAATGCAAGAAAGTTTAGAGGTAAAATGTTTGGGTTATGAGAACCTTAATCTAATCAATGTATTGATCCCCTGATAGGGATCAACTGAAAGATAACCATAAGCAGGTAAGATGTGGCTGGAGGAGGTGGGTCCCTGGGGGCATGCCTTGAGGTATATATTTTGTCCTTGTTGAGCAGAGCTCTCTCTGCTTTCTGGTGCCATGTCCTGAGCTACTTTCCTCCACCACACTCTTCCGCCATGTTGTTCTGGCTCACCTCCAGCACTGAGGCATGGAGTTGGATTTCTATGGACTGAGACCTCCAAAAATGTGAGCCCCCAAATAAATGTTTTCTTCTTTAATTGTTCTTGTCCAGTCTTTTGGTCATAGCAGTGAGAAAGCTAGATAACACACCAATCCACATTTCCCCCTCTGTAAAATCAGGGTCACAGCGATAGTAGTACAATATGAGGAGGATCAAAGGGGACATGTAATGCTCTGAAAGAAGTGTCAGACCCATAGAAAGTGCTCGACATCTGCTAAATACAATAATCACCACTCCTCCATACTGTCCTTTCAGATCTTCTGTCTTTTAAAGAGGGAGTCTATTCCGCTCATGCTCAGTAAGAACGCTTGATGCTCACCTCTCTGGGTCTGGAGGAAACCTGTCTTCCCTCCTTACCTCTGATATGCCAGGTGACACACCGCATTATGTTGCCCTGCTTCTGGGTCTTCACCCTGGCCCTGGAAGGTCAGAGTTGTTGGCAGGGGGAATGCTACGGGTGTCTGGCATAACAATAGCTGTCCTGAATACTAAAGAATCAATTTTAAATGATGGGTGATGAGCATCAGAGAAGCAAGCAAGGAATGGCTTCGCCCCACAGAGCCAGACTCTCCCTAAGTCTTGATGAGGTCAGCCTCACCCGGGTTAATACGGCTTTCAGACTCATAAAGGGAAGGAATTGGAGTCTGCCTGCTCTCATTAAGCTCATCCCTTGTGTGCATATTAGAATACTAGAACTTACTGTGTAGAAGGAAGGCTGGCTTCCACTTACCGTGTGGAGGCAAGGCTGGCTTGCAGGTCAAACTAGGCTACAGGGAACAGGGCTGAGAATTCTTAGTAATGGTCCAGGAAGCAAGTGGGGTCTACCTGATGAACAGCAGAGCTTCCCCACTTTGTCTGCAGATGATCACCCTACCGAGCGAGGGACTGACAGGTTTGCTCTGAACATGTCACAAGGACAAGAACTGTCCAAGGTCCTTTCCTTGAGCGTAACCTCGGAGATATGCCCAAGGTCTCCCCAAAGGCTCCCACCTCCTCATCTACCTATGCCAGTGTCTCTTTCTGCCTTTGCGTGCAGGCATCGCCATGGGGAATCTGCTCCACGTGAAACCAGACAATGCCTGCGCAGCCCTCCGGATGACAGCACTCTCCTCTGAAGTGGGATCGTAGGGAAGCAGCTAGAACAGCCTTCGGATCCCACGGCTGGGGAGGACAGAGTGTGGGGGTTCAGGCATTCAGGGGAGCTCCAGCCAGATTTGTTGTGGTGGTGGTTGTTTCAGAGTTCTGTTTCTGGGCCGCAGAACATCTTTCAGGGTGTGTGTGGGCTTCATGCAAAAACGATCAAGTTTATAGCCAGCCTCTGACTCCAGAAGGGGAAGGCCTGTCTTGAGTCCTATAAGGACTGCGCTGGTGGTGGAGGCTTCAATGCCTTCCTTCATTTTTCAGGGACAAGTGATATTTTGGTGACTGGTCCTAACAACTGACATAGGGGACAATCTGCTAAAGGTCAAGAGCAATTAACATAAGAAACCCAAAACAGTTAAATGCACAGAGTCTAATACACCAAACCCTAGAGCAGCAACAGAAGCAGTGACTCTCAACCTTGGCTGTGCTTTGACATTCAAAACTTCCAATGTGAAATGTCCAAGCTAGTTCCAAACCCCCCACTAATGAAACCAGAACCCCTGAGAACTCTCCTGAGTATCCAGTAGTTTTTAAACCTTCCCAGATGATTTTACTGAAAAGTCAGGGTGGTGAGCCACCAGCCCAGAATGACAGAACTGAATGGGACATAACTAAATCAATCTCATAAGTAAACACACAGGAGCCACAGTACGGATGCATCCATGCTGAGAACGGAAGGATTGCTTTCTCCTGGGTGGGCGTGGGGGTATTTCATGGAAGAGATGATGTCAGAATAATTTTGAAGAAGATAGGATTTGACCAACATGGCAAGCAGGGAAGAGGATTTGAGGGAGAAGGAAGTTTTGCATGCTGTGGCCCAAGGGAAGAAAGGTCAAGGTGTGGGGAATTCCCCACGCAGGAGCTATCAGATATGGAACGATAAGTACAGAGTGGCAACTGGTAACTCTTCTTGGCTGATAAGAGATCAGTGGCCAGGAAAAAATCCCCTTTTCCCTTCAGTAGAGCTGAGAAGTTGGACCTGAGAGGTAAAGGGAGCCACCGTACAGAGATGACCTTCCTGGGTTAGGAGGTGACAGAGGACAGCCAACCTCTTGTGTGGTTAATATTTTTAAAAATGTTTCTTAATACTTAATGGATTCCTGTGGCTTCAAGTCACCAGGACCCTGTGTATGCTCCCCACCCTCGCATCCCTAATTGTCTCCTGAGCTCTTCTGCTGAGGAACTTGAACTTTATTATGACAGGCTGCTTTAGGAGGTTTCCCTTCCCCAGAACTTTCTAGTAGCCCAGTCGTACCACCTCAATGGTGGGGCAGCTCCAGTCTGGTTTGGGGAAGCATTTATTCATGTCTGCTTACTGAGGAAGGTCCAAAGATTGGCAGTGGGGCAGAATCTCAGCCTCCTTGTGAAGTGGGAATATCTTATACCAACCTTCCCACAAAACCTGAGCGATGTTTGTTGAAGTTGTCACTTCTGCCACCATGATTATGGTGGCACCAGCTCTGGCCCCAATTCCAGTTGCTCTTGGTGCTTGCCAAGGGCATTGTTGCTAGGGTTCTTGTGGCTCTGAAGTTTTAGGTCTTCCTCCATCTGGATGGTTTACCAGTGACTGATGCAGGAGATGCTACTCTTCTTTTAAATCACAGCATCTTCATGAATGGGCATTGTCACTAATAGGAACAAAGACAACAGAGGCTGCAGAAACAGAATTTATGGAGACTTGGTATGGATTCTGAAGATGTGGTGTGAATTTTGGCCGTGGCATTCGTGTGTGCAAATACTCTCTGAGCCCAACACCAGTCAAGCCACCTACCCGTAGCCAGGGAGTTGTGAACAGGCTCATTCATCGTCTGGCAACTCATCAGTTACTGCCGTTCACAGTTGAATTACCCAGAACCATGCAACCCCTGATGCCACGCTATAATGCGTAAACAGAATTATTGAGGGCTGATAAGCTAAATGTCCTGGATGTGTTTAAGAAATCCCTGAAGATTTTCAGCCACTTAGACCCTATTTATTCTGACTACTCATCAAATGTTTAACTTTCATCTTTGATTACTCATGCAATGAGGATGAGTTGAAACATTTAAACATTTGTTTTTCATTGTTTTGTGGTGTATCTTATCTACTTTGGTTTAAATGTATTGCCCAAAAAACTTAAAGGGGAACATCGGTGCCCAGTGGGCTGAGAAGTGGGGTTCAGTTAAAGATGGTTAGACTGTGAGGATTCCACTGGGAGGGGGAATTGATACTTTTATCACAGGAGTGGGCTCATCATGTCAGGAACAGGTTTCTTATAATAGGATGACTTCAGCTCCCTTTTCTCTCCCTCTCTGGTCCTTCAACCTTCTGGCACTAGATGATGCCAGGTTCTGGACCCTCAGTCCTGGACCACCCAGTCTCCCAAATGGTGAGAAACAAATATATGCTCATTTAAATTAGTCTTTGCTTTTCTGTTATAGCACAAAATTGATGAAGACAATATTATTTAATAGTTTTAGTGGAAGAAGAAGTAATAATCAAACTATGGAACCAGCCTGGGTGTCCGTCATGGGATGAATGGCTAAAGAAAATGTAGTATAGATACATAATGGGGTTTTAGTCAGTTCTAAATAAAAATAAGATGATGTCATTTGAGGGAAAAATGGATGGAACATTATGTTAAAGGAAATCAACCAAACTCAGAATAAGTCGAGAGTTGTATATTTTCTCTCATGTGAAAGTCAGAGAGGAAAAAGGAAAAGGAGTCAGGGGGACCTCATGAAAATCAAAGGGAGAGCAATAGAGTAGGGAAAGACACGAGGCAGGGTCCGGGAGGAAGTGGGGAAATCCTGGGGAGTGGTATCGACCAGATGATATTGTTACATTGTGTGCAGGTACAAACACGTACCGGTGAATCTCACCATTATGTACAACTGTGATGCACCAATAAAAAAATGGGGGAAGAGAGGAAGAAGCTACTGAAGCCCCACTTCCGCCATTTCCGGTGGGTGTGGATGGAATGCCTTAGCAGCTTGGGGGAGCCCCTGGTGGGACTCGCACGGTGATCAACCCTGGAGTGCTGGGAGGGGAGACCAGCTGGATGGCGTGAGGGGGAAGAGGGAAGCAGCAGAGGGCTCTCCTTTTCCTGGGAGGAGAGGGATTTGTGTGATGTCCTCCGCATCGACGTGGGGGCTGCATCAGAGCCAAGGCAGAGGCGCCGTGGGTAGGTCGAGTTAGTCAGACAGCATCTTGAGCCTCCCTGGGCTCTCTGGGGAATAGAAAGAGCTGGAATTTTTCTGAGTCACTGAAGAGATTTGGAAGTTATCTGAGAATGACTAGGGCACTTTCTGCACCAGAGGCAAAGTGACCTGTGGGGTTGTGATGCAGGGCGGCCACATGACCTGGGAGAGGAGGGAGGAGCACTCAATCCCTGAGGGATGCGCACCTTGAGGAGGAGCAGAGAGGAGCTAGTCACAGGTCCTGCTAAGGCAGGGAGTGCACAGAGCTCAAGTTCATCTGCAAAGGGCCCCTCCTTGACAACCAGGCAACCAGACAGTAAGGGGTATCTCCATGGAGACCAGAGGAGCCAGGATTCAGTGATGGGGCCTGACTGGGTGGATCCAAGGCCCCTCTCCTCTCTGCCAGCAGATAGCCACATGCATCCACCTCCAGAGCCCCATCCAAGTATCCAAAGAAGAGGTGTAAGGAGAGGCCAGGGACCTCCGAAATAGTGGGAAGAAGCCGAGTTCCCTTAAGAGATGGGTTAAAGGAATTCACCAGACTGAGTTAACTTGATTAAACTCAATTTGAGCTCTTGCCACTACCCTTGGGGTGAAGATTTATGAGGATTATCATGCTAATTCAGAAAATACAAATGGTGCATTTTCTTTGAAATCTGGATATAATGTGCAAATTTGGGACCCAGTCATATTCATTTCTTAGAACTGACACAGGAAATCACCACAAACCAGGTGGCTTAGAGTAAGAGAAATGTATTGCCTCATGGTTCAGGAGACCAGAAGACTGAACTCAAGGCATCAGCAGGCTTGGTTGCTTCTAGAAGATTAGATAAACATCCATTCCGTGCCTCTCTCCTAGTGTCTTCATCCTCTCATCTTCTTAAATAATACCAGTTATTTGATTTAGGGTCAACCTGAATCCAGTATGACCTCACCTTAACTAATTCCATGTGCAGAAAATTTTACATGTGGACATCAACACAGCTTACACCAATGTGTTCATTTCCCCTCATTACCCTGGAAATTATGAGGACAGTGAGCAGGTCAATTTTATGGACTACAGTTCGCATTTCATACAGATGTGTCCCATTGTGTGCTTGGTGACTAAATAAAAGAACAAATGTGGATGATCAGTTATGACCTTGGCTCCTTACCTATAATGCTTCCACCCATGCACGTACTGCCTCTTCATTCCATCTTGGGTGAAGTAGACTGTCCATTATCCACGACCTGCATCCTCAACTTCCTCCCCTCCTCTGTAGAAGGTTTTTACAAATGTATGAGCAAACTCCAAAAACATGTTTCTTCTGCTTCTGAGCCTCACCTGACCTTCATTCTGCCTGCCATAGCTTGTGTAGAGGAAGCAAGGCGTCCCACCTTGGTGCAAACTGAGAGCACACTTACTCCCTGGTGGGAGATACCACAGCCCTCTCCCACCCGTGTGTCTTCCATTTGCCCTGATGTTTATCTGGTTCGAGGATTAGTTTGGATAAAATGCCTCCTCTGCACGAGGGAGTGTTTCCATGCAGAACTGTAGAAGGTTCTGGATCAGCCTGCCATGTAATTAGGAGATAAAATAGGTCATAGGCAACTGGTGGAAAATGGAAAAACGTGGGTTATTCACCCAATTAAAGATATGTGTCTTACATATATTATAAGGATAGTTTTCTTACGACTTACTTTCCTTATGTTTGCAACAAGAGACATGATCCAGGCAAGCATTGATCACATATTTAGGATCACATTTTTAGGATAAATTCAGTATAGTGACTAGATACCAAAACTGCTTTCAAAGCCCAGAAAACTTACGTTTTCCCTTTATTTGTTGTATTGTAGGCTTAGATCTCAATATGGTCCGAGATAGATCCCTCTTCCCACAGCTCTACCAGGCTTCTCTAACTCATTCCTCCTCAAAACGCTACCACCTTTGCTTATGGGAGGAACGTTTCCAAAGTTAAAGCCCAGTGTGTGAAATCAGCCAGACTCAGCTGTACCTTGAGCTGTGTGTCCCTGGTTGGGATACTTGGAAAGACTTCTCAAAGAAAGTAGACTGTGAATTAAGGGGACTTTGTTGATTGAGTGTGTCCGAAATGAACAGCTCATGTCCAGGAAAGAACATGCAGGAGAAAGAATGGCTTTTACAGACAAAGGGAATGAAGAAGACTGGTTTAAAAAAACATTCCCCCCAGGAAAACAATCATTCCATGTGTCTAAAGAGTACATTCTGAAAGCCATCACCTGGCAGAAAAGAACATCAAGGCAAGTAGAGGCAATTTATGGAGAATCTAAAGTAGAGTGTGGACTTTTTTGTATCTCCTGAGCTAGGAACATAGGTTGTGGTGTTATGACCTTCCTTTCTTCTTGGGGTTGAGTTATAATAAGAAAGAACAATTCTGCTTAGAACCTCTCATGGGACCTTTGTGATCCAGAGAATCTCCTTTCCTTGAAGAATCTTTCTGAATTTCCATTCAGTTGAATATGTGTCTCATCACCATAACAACTTGTATCTCATAATAATCCATGAGGGTGTTAACAAGAAGAACACAAGGATCAAGCATGCAGATAGTGTTTACCCACAATTTATAAATGTTTGGTTTCCAAGAGTCTTCTTGTGGTGCTATTATTTTCTACATTTGAGCACTTCTCACTTTTTAACATACAATATTTACTTATTAATACTGAAAAAATCAACAGTAGAGCTGGGTATTTCTAACCTTTAGCTACTAGTGACCTCATTCAGATGCATGCCTGAATTACCCAAAGTTAAGAAAAAATGCTAAGATTATAAGAATCTTGGGAATCGTGTCCTGCTCTGATGACCTGATACCTTGATTGCCAACAGAGAGTGTCTAAGTTATGTCCTACCCATAGGAGTTGTACAAATAAGTTGCCTTGGGTGAAATTAGTATGGAAAATACCATATATTTTCCCTTCTTTCTTAGAGATTTATCATGTATGCCAATGTATTTAAGATTCCATGGCATCATACTGAAAATGAGCTTGTTTAATTTACTGTTCCCACTAAATTACACCATGAAACACATTTAATAGATACATTCATCTCTCATGGAGCGCAGTTGGAGAAATTCTGCTGTGGGAAAGAGAAGGATGAACAATGGCAGGTGCATAAAATGAACCTTGAGAAATGCAGTATCGATATAGAAATAAAAGGGGAGAGGAAATCGTGCTGAGAGACTTGAAATTATCTCTTGACCTCAGACTTCTGTCCTGAAAGAAGGTTCTCAATTCAGATCAATTCTAGTTGACTGGATACCTTTCTAAGCCTCCTTAAATTTCTGAACACATCATTGTAAATGACAAACATATTAAGCAATCTTATCGTTAGGGTCAAGTACTGTTTTGCGAGACAGTCAAGGGCTTTGGTGTCGGATATCCCTGCAACCCTGGGCAAGGTTTTACCTTGTGTGAGTCTTAGTTTTCCTAGTTCTAAAGTGAATGTGAATAGTGTTCACATACCAGATGTTTGCAAGTAGTAGTATTTTGCTATAAGAAGTCAATTATATTTCAAAGAAATATAAAAGAAAAATATGTATATCATATATATCATGTGTATGTGTAGTGTATATTATATATAAAATATAACATGTCCCCCATCTAGTTAGCATTTCTGGTGTTCCTCATGATTTCATGCAGCTCAAATTTCCATCTGAGATCATTTGTTCTTCTGCTGAGGAGGTCTACATTAGTGTCAATCTACTTCTCCTGAATTATTTGGACTTTTTTTATTTCTGAAAATTTATTTCACCTTTTTTGTTGTAAAAAAAAGAATAAACTTTATTTTTTAGGAAAGTTTTAGGCTCATAGCAACATTGAGCAAAAGGCCCCATCACCTTCACTTTTGGAAGATATTCTCACTGGGTATAGAATTCTAGCTTGACAGGTTCTTTCTTTCGGTGCCTTAAAAATGCTGCTCCACTAAGTCTTCTTGTTTGCTTCTTTTCTGACAAAACTACTGTTATTCTTTGTCCCCTGATCCTGTGATAGTTAGCACTGATTTGAAAGTAGTGGCATCTCTGGGTCTTGGTGCAGTTTTCTTTATGTTTCTCCTGCTTCTCGGATCAATGGGTTTATAGTTTGCATGACACTTATATGATTTTTGATCATTACTTTTTCAAATATTTGTACTGTTCCCCTCTTCAATTATATATACATACTATAATACATATCAAAAGATATTGATATACTGTATATCTTCAATTATACATATATACATACATTAGATTAACTAAATTTGGTCACAGCTCATTGATGTGCTATTCCATTCATTTTGGTTTTATTCCTTTTTCCTATCTCTCCATTTCTTTTTGGAAGGTTTTGATGGCTGTCTGGTTTTCTGTTGCTCCCTTCCAGTGGAGTTTTTATCCCTGGAAAATTCAACTTGGGGCTTTTATACTTCTTCCATGTCTCAACCTAATGTGCTCAATTTTTCTTCTACATTCTTGAACATATGGGATAGACTTACAATACTATTTTAATCTCCTAATCTAATTAGCTCTGTCATATTTGCCCTTTCTGTATCTGTTTTGATTGATGTGTTGTTCTCATAATGGATTGTGCCTTCTTGCTTCTCTGTTTAAAACAATGTTTTGAGTATCACAATTAAGTGTGAATTCCCATGTCTAGCAATAGGGTCTCATTTCAGTGACTAATTTACCCCAAATGGTTTATAGAAAAGTACAGGGTATCATTTCAGCATCCAAATGGTTTTGTTTAGTACAGCTATGATCTGGGCTTCGTTAACTATTTATTAGTAGTTATTGTTAATTCATAAACATTGACCAAAGGTTAATCTTTAGGTAAGATACCTGGCCAATGTAGTGAAGCACCCTCGATTGCCCTGTGCTAAGTTTTGCACTCCCCGGGTGTCCATGCCTGGAGAAAACTTATTTGGCAGGCACAGACATATGCCACCTAGAGACTCAGGCACAAATTGCAAGCACGGTTCTAGTGTATGAACCACACCTCGGGTAGTATTTCCCAGAATAAAGTATACATGTGACAAACACCCTAATTGCAGAGTTGGTAACTCCTAACCTAGTTTTCTCCTACAAAAAAAAAAAAAAAAAAAAAAGCAAACAAAACAAAATAAACTCAACAGAAAATTTACATTTTTCAACAGTAAATATATACAGAGTAATGTGTCACTCATCATTTCTTTGGGCTGGAATTATAAAATAAAAAAAATAATGGTTACTTCTTAATAAGGTTATGTTCAACTAATTATTTCTCATTCCCAAAACAAGTATGTAAGGAAATCAATATTGTTATGGCTTCCATGTGAGTTATCCCTCAAAAGCTCAAGCATGAGACAATACAAGAATGTTCAGAGGTGAAGTGATTAGATTACAGGAGCTGTTACTTAATCTGTGAGTTAATCCACTTGAATAGATTGGCCGGGTAGGCAGATAGGGTGTGGCTGAAGGAAGTAGGTCACTGGTAGTGTGCCTTTGGGGTTTGTATTTTGTCCCTGAAGAGTGGAGCTATCTCTGCTTCCTGGCTGCTGTATTCCTCGCTGCTTTTCTCCTCCATGACCCTCCACCATGATGTTCTGCCTCACCTTGGGCCCAGAGCAATGGACTTAGCTGACCTCTGAAACTGTGAACCAAAATAAACTTTTCCTTCTCTAAGTTGTTCTTATAATTTGGTCACAGCGTTGAAAAACTGATTAACACAATACATTATCTTTTTGAGGGAGAAAACTGAGACCCTGTTTTCAATTCATTGTGGACACACCGCTGGTCATGGGACTTACCGGTAAGGAAGCCTATTTAGCAGTTATGATTTCATTTGTCAGATAAGACTGAGAATGAATGAATGATAACCTCAACAGTGCAGAGAGCCACCATGATGTCTTAGAATGGGTATGGTATTCGGAATCAGACAGATGTGGATTCAAATCTCAGCTCAGCCAGTAATGGTTTTTGTGATCTTGGGAAAATAACTTACCTGAATGAGCCTTGGAGGTTTTATTAATAAAGAATAATGAACCAGCATTACTTGAGCACTTATCATGTGCCAGCGGTCATAGTGAGGTGAAATAGGGACTGTCCCCATCTTCCTGGTGAGGTCAAGGAGGCTTAGAGGGGTCAGTTGCCCTAAATCACATGGACTACAAATGGAGAACCAGGATTTGAATCTTGTCTTACAATGGTATCATGAAAAAATAGACAAAGTGTCCCCCATCCTAAAAAGTAGTTTATAGGGATTAAAGTGACATGTGTTCCTGATTCATTATGGGTCTCAATAAATAGTATTCCCCATTTCTCACTTTAATCTCCATAAAGGGGGTCTAATCATTTAAAAATATAGCTCTTTATGGTGAAAATACTTGATGGAGGTCAACGGGCAGATTCAAATTCAGTAAATGAAAGAAATTTTCCAAGATATCTTAGGAATGATACTACTTTGCTCTGTGCGGGCTCCATGCCTGAGGCTTTACAAGGAGAGTCTAAGGTAATCTTTCATGAAATTATGTGAGACAGGCACTATTAGCAACATCATTCCCACTGAGATCTGTGGAGGTCATGGACATCTGAATCAGGTTCACCTGGTTAGGACTGGGGACAGGAGGCAGGCTTGGAGTCCAGGAAGTCAGAATCCAGAGTTCTAAACTCCAGTTACTAAAAGCACTTCCTCCTCATGACTCCTACTGCAGATATTTTTCCCAGCATTCTTTGCATTTCCTTTTGTGTGTGTGTGTGTGTGTGTGTGTGTGTGTGTGTGTGTGCGCTAGGGAGGGAACCCAGGGCATTCTGCATACTAAGCAAAAGCTCTACCACCGAGCTACACCCCCAGCCCATCTTTTGCATTTCTGACTGACGCCAGCCATGGGTTCACTGCCAGAACTATCATAATCAACCAAGAAGATTCTACCCTACTCCTGGATGCAGCATACCCGTTTAAAGGTAACATCACAAGTTCGAGACAGGTTATGCAAATATTTCCACTGCACATTCCATTGTGTACTTAGCCTCCTGCCCCAGTCTGATTTCAAATTCTGGTTCATGAAAACTAATTTGGAGCCAAGGAGGACTGAACGCACAAAATCCTGGAAATCGTACCAGAAACCCCTTTTCCTCCCAGGTTTACGGCAATTACATCCTTGATAATGAATTGCTCATCAGTTCTGCAGGAGATGGCAGTGATTGCCTCTACAGGTAGCAATCATTTTGTGCAATTGCCACAATTATCAATCCCCTTCAGGATGATTGGAATTCAGCAATAGGGACCAGGAGAGTGGAAGGTTTTTCAAGATATGGACTAATATTAGAAACTTGCCAATGAGAAATGATGTCTTTCCCCTGATGAAAGTTTCTCAGCAAGTAAGCAGTTGTTAGAAAATGCATCAACATTTCTCAGTCCCTTCCTTTAAGGAATTTAATGCACTGTGTACACCCCAAAGACTTCACGGTTTTTGAAATTTATCATAGATTTTTATCTTTCCCCTTCACTATTCCCATCTATGAATATGCTAACACGCATACATCTCCTGACGCAGGTGTTCAATTCTAAATAACTTTAATGCCAGTGATGGTATTGGAAGTATACATTTCCCCAACTTCTAGAAAATAATTTGGCATCATGCATAAAAATCCTTAAAAATGTTTCAACGCTTTGTCCTTGTCATCTTTGTTGAAAGTCTATCCTAAGGTAAAGAGCAAAGAAGTAGAAAAGACCAAAGCACTCTGAGTTATTTCTAGTAGCAAAAATATTAGAAAACACTTCAAAGCTCAATAAGAGCAGAATAGTTAAATAAATTATGGTTCGTTAAATGAGGGCATATTATGCAGCCATTAAAAGTCATATTTCAGAAGAGTGGTTAATGACACATGGAGAATTGTTCATTATAGAATGTCAAGTGGAAAAATAAACACAATCAAAGTTGAATGATGGTAGTGTAATTTATTAAACACTTGTTATGTAACCCTGAAAGGTGAGTATTTTTAACTCCATAGTATACAGAAAAAGAAACAAAGGTTCAGAGGTGTGTGTGCACGTTTGTGTGTGAGTGTGTATGTGTGTGTAGAGACAGAGAGATGAAAACTGTCAGATGGAAAGATGTAAAACTTATTGGTGATAACCATGAAAGAATGGGAACCAAAAACATTTTTTTCTTTTATGCAGGGTGGTAACTTTCACCATTAAGCATGCAGAACATTTGCAATTATAAAGGAATAAATGTCATTAAAATTTCCTGGATGCTTAAGAAACAAACAGCTTTGGGAAAGAGTGTTTTCATACATGGAAAGAAGCCGGCCCTGCATCAGGGCTGGTCATCTCCCTCTAGCTGTGTCCTCTCACTATGGGTGATAGCTGGTCCCAGGACGAAGCGGCTGGGACCCTCGACCACACTCAGGGTTTTAACTTTAACAGCAGCACTGCGCAGAGTCCAGGAATCCCTGGCATAGGAATCGCCAGGGAGTTTCATTAAAATCCTGGACCCTGGACCTTTCAGAGCTCCTGAGTGGGGTTGGGGCTGGGGACTCTGCGTATGTAACAGAACTCCTAGTGCTCGGGTGTCAGACAACCTCTGCTCTAGGACAAAACCAGAGGCCGAGCTTAACCCAGTGAGAGTTTCAAGAGGGCGGATCCCTGGGTCAGAAAATCTCTCTCATCACAACAGGGCAGCAGCTTCCTACTGGGGCCCTGGCTTTGTTCTTTCCCATTCTGGTGACCTTGACCTGGGAAAATTGGTTCCCCTGTCTGAGTCTCACCGTCCTCCTGTCTGAAATGAGGATAAGAGCAAGAGTAGGACGGACGATAAATACTATCGTGGCTGCACCTACCTGGCGGCGGTGTGCCTGAGAAGGGTCAGAGATCCCTCGGGTCAGACCCTGGACGTGGCTAGGTCCTGTGATCCCCTCCCCCCCCCGAAGCTTTCTGTTCCTCCTTTCCTCGTTTCACTCGGGCACCGTCCTATTTGGATTGGCACGCTGCCAGCATGGGCACTGGGAACAGCTGCCCCCTTGGCCTGGGTATCCATGTCCCATTCCATCACGCCTTTGGCTCAGTTACCTTTTCCCACGGGACCGTCCTATTGGAAACGTCAGCCTCTCCTCCTCATCCCACTTCCGGCCTCCCCACCCTGGCTTTCTTGTTTTATTTTATTTTGCACACTCACCTTTAAATGGACTGTCTAACTTACCTTTGGGTTATCTTTTTTGTTGTCGCCTGTCTCTGTTGGAATGTAAACCACACCAAGCCAGAGATCCTTTGTCTTTTCTTGTGGTTATTATTCACTGAGGCCCCCAAGCACCTTGGGCAATGCCTGGCACGTAACAGGTGCTCCGTGGATGGTTGTGGTAGGAATGCGCAGGTGAATGAATGGATGAGGAAAGAACCCGGAGAAGCTCTTCGATTCCCCCATCTGCTATGGGGACTGATGGCTTACCTGAGGTGGAAGGGCTTGAATGTTCAGGTACTTCTGTATTTGTCTCTCATTCTACCTGGGGTTCAGCTAATTCCTTAGAAATCACTGTTATTCTTCCGTATCCTTCTTGCCCGAAGCCTTGGCTGTTCTGAGAAGGACCAAAATATATATTCTGTTCAACAACCAGCCGGTGCGCAAGCACCTGGAGCTGCTGTTTGCTGCGGATGTCATTACGGAAGAAAAGGTTGTGTGTTTCTGGGAAAGATGGGTTGAATGTCTCCCTTCTCAAGGACACAGGGGACAAAGCTTTCTGTGATGGATGTGGACCACGGCAGTGGAGTGAGCGTTCCAGTAGAATGAGCCACAAGAGCCTCTTAGCCTCATGAGTCTAATAAAATTTCCCAAATAAGTAAAACCAGTTCTGGGCTCTCTGCCTTTTCTAGGTTTCCCCCAAAGAAACTCATAAAATGGGACAACTGGCCCAGAAATCCAAATACAATTAGTAAGTTTCTATTTGTGAACCAGAAACTGCCCTGCATGTCAGGGGTGGGAGTCATGGTTATGATAATTATTGCTGTTGTTATTATTTATTTTCCCTCAGCCATCACATGAAAAGTCTAGGTAACTGCTCTTGTTCTAAAAGCCTTCAAATTTGCCCCAAATTGGACTGAGTAATAAGATTTGCCCAGAATAGCCACTCATTCTCTTGACAGAAGCAAGATGATGCTCCTGGCCAAAATTGCTTCCTCCCATCACTTTCCTCCCCAAAGGGGGTCAACAGGGACATATCAAACACCCAGAAGGGCATCATTCCCGGGAGGGGGACAGAGGACGGAACCAGAAAAAGCTTCTTAATGCTGTTTGGGCTTCCGATGCCAGGCCCACTTGACTTCAAGAAGTGTTTTTGTCATTACGCACAGCCAGCGAGATGCCATTTATCTTCTCTGAGATTTTTGAGGAGGACGCTCCTCTCCTGTGCTTTTTCAGATAACCACAATGGGGTTCTCTAGCTAGCCCTTGCAGTGGCCCAAACCAGAAAGCAGGAGAGAAAATGGGCAGACCAAGGGATATTCAAACCATAGAGTAGCTTTTTTTCTAACTTTTGGCACAGAGTCACAGATCAGGAGGAAGTTGGGGGCATCACATCGTCTTCTGGGACGGTGACCGTGGTCTGCAAAGATGGGCTAGTTGGGTGGTGGTAGGGTCGCAGCTGAGGAAGACCTTGGTTCAAATCTGGATCTGATATTTCCCATCCATGTGAACTTGGGTAATTTATTTAACCTTTCTGTGACTCAATTTCCTGAAGCACAGAGTGAATGATACCTCTTCTAGAGCTGATGTGGCGATCAGGGTGATTATTCGTCAGTAGGTACAGAATGCATTATTATTGCACAGAGAAATGCCCCTGTGTGGTTCCCTGAGGGCAGGTGGTCCACATGCTGTGAATAGTGGGCTTCTTCATTCCACAATTCGAATCCTTCTGTTGCTTAGTCCCTCTGTATTAAGGGTTATTTTTTCCCCTTAGGCAAAGATCTCCGGTGATGGTGATGATTTCCATAATCTTGTCACCTTAATTGCTGCTGTCACTGGAAGTATTGAAATTAATTTTGATTTCTTTTTGTTTCTGCTTAGCAGTTCAAATGTGACTAATGGGATTATTTTTGGCTTTGGCTTGGAGCAGTGTTCCCACGGGCCTGAAGAGCAATGCTGGACCGAGTTTTCCATGCAGGGCCACTTTCCGTCTGGAGACTCCATGGGTGTTGGAAGTCTCAGGGAAGAGAATTATTTGGTTGTGCTTATTTCCTCCAAATGACTTATAAATGCTGTGTGCTTCCCCTCTTGTACATTTCAATGAAATCCTACATGTTGCTCTTACTGAAATTTGGGTACTGGAAGAAGGGAAGGAAAATAAAATCCGTTGAGTGCTCAGGCATTATATTGCTTTAGGTGAATAATGTGACTACCCATGAAAACTTCAAGAGCTAAATACAAAGATATCCATCTTACAAATCAGGAAACTAACTAGTAAGCGGTAAAACTCGGATTCAAATGTGACTATGTTGGATTCTGAAGCCAACGTTCATTCTGATAAATGCAGTTGCCTCTGCAAATTCACTTACGGGATTTTGCAGACCTCTTTCTAACATGTACAGATATATACCTGATCCCATTCTTGCTCCTTTGCAATTCTTTATTTCCATAGAAGATTTAGTATAACCCTTAAAAATTAAATATCATTATATTAATGTCTGTGTTTTAGAACTTTAATGACTTTCCGTTGTTTGGGAATAAAAAGAAAATCTGTGGTAGATTAAGTATGGACATTTTTCATGGTCCTATGACTTATTTTGATCCATACAATGTGACAATAGTGGCCCTCTATAATGGGCAGAGCTGGGCCTTCAGAGACCTGCAGCTCCCAGTTTTGCCTCTTGGAATGCTCACTCTTACAGCCCAGCAGCCATGCTGCAAGGAAGCCCAAGCTAGCTGTGTCTGAAAACAGCCCCGTTCAATTCAACATCCAGGGGAATGCCCAGCCGAGTGAGCCCAGGAAATACTGGCAAAACAACTCCCCAGGCAACTTACAGAATCCTGAGAAATAATAAGTCGTTATTTTAGGCCATTAAGTTTTGATGCACTTAATTCAGCAGCAGATAATCCGAGCAAAATCCAGATGCTTACCATGGTTTGGAGGACCTTATGCCACCTGAGAATTGACTATGTCCCCTTTCTAGTTTTCCATATTACTCACTCTGTGTCAATCAAACTGACCTTCCTTAAGATTCTCAAACCCAGTAAGCCCTTTCCTGGTTGGTGACTTTTGCTTTACCAGTCCCTCTACCTGAGACATTCCACATGGTGGGCTTCTGTTCACCCTTTAGTCCTGGTTGTGCATCATTCCTTTAAGAAATCCTGTGTAGCAGCTATGAAGTTGGTCATCCCACCCTGTTTTCTTTTATTTATTTATATTTTGATTGTCTTATTCATATAGCTTGCTACTGTTTAGAATTTCATATTTCTTTGTTGACTCATTTGATGTCTATCTCTTCCAATAGATTTTAAATGCCACAGGGGTAAAGACTGGGTCTATCTTTTTAACCGGTGGATATTCTGTCTCTAGTACTGTCCTTGAACATATAATAGGTAGGCTGAATAAATTTGTTGACTAAATGGTTGATATAATGTTCTTTCCAGCCCCTGATAATGTCTCACCTTGATATTATTCTGGTGTTTTAGCTCTGACCACCTGGGTGAAAGCCTCCCCTGGTCCCTGGTTATTTTCTCTCCTTGCACAATGTGCAGCATGAACTCAGCCAGAGTTCCTAAAATGCAGGAATCATGGACCTAAATTATCTGGTTCCTTTTCTTTTTGCTCAAATGCTTGCTTTTTTTTTTTTTTTTTTTTTGTAGGCAAGAATCTGACAGCTACATAGGCAATCTATAAAAATATAATCTAAAAATATGACTCCCTTCTATTCAAAGTATTATAGATATGTCTTTTCGTTCCATACACCAATTCATTCATTCATTAATCACCTACCTATTCTTCCATCCATTCACTTACCTATTTATTCATTTATTTGTTTATTCTTTTAACAAATAGAACCTCTACTATGTGCCAGACACTATTCTGGGCTCTGGAAAGCAAGGGTAAATAAAACCAGTGTGGTCCTGTCCCTCATGAAGATTACTGATAGTAGCAGTAATGCATAAACAGATAAAATGTTTGAAAGTATATGAATGCAAATAGAGAAATTCGCTCTGAACTTGGTAAAGAGGGCGTTGCCATATACACCTGAACACCTAGCTTTGCGGCTGTATGGCATCTCTTCCTGGCTGACACCCCTTCCAATAACCCTCCGTGTCCTCAATGACCTTTCTCACCTTCAACACCAAGTTCATGCTCCTTACAGGTCATTCCGCAGCTCCATCCTCCCTCTACCCCTCTTTTCTTATGGGCTTCTGCTGCTTGTCTCATGCACATTTGCACCTCCAAGTCAGGACCTGGATAATGGCTTGCTTTGGCGCTGTCTTGAGCACTGAAGGATGTTTAGGATATCCTGCCCTCTACCTACTAGATCACAGTAGCAACTCTCCCCACCCTCAATTTGTGAAGAGAAAAAATATCTGTAGACATTTCCAAATGTTTCCTGGGAGGCAATTGCACTTCTGGTTGAAAACCACCCTTCTGGATTAAGGGAATCAGGTTTGGCTCTGGCAATCTTGTCCCAGTTGAACACTCTCCTCTGTCAATCAAAGTGTACCCCTTCCTCCAGGCAAGGGGTGGCTACATGAGTACGTGTCTTCTAAAATACTCCCTCCCTGAACTTGAGAGAATTTGATTCTTGAGTGAATTGTAGACTGGGAGTGAGTGATCCACCCTGCTACAGCTTCCGGGGTGGGGGGGGATCAGTGTTGCTTCCGAAAGGTTCCTAAGCTTTGCGCTTTCTCAGCCTCCCTCTTCCACTTCCTTGGTGGTGCTTTTTAAAGCTGCCCTACATTCTTCTGGAAAGCTCCCTTTCTCCCTTAGTTAGTCAATTTTTGTGATTTATGACCAAAGAATCCTAACTGGTACATCCTCCTACACACTTGCCAAGTTTTAGGATACCCGTATTAAGTATTAGCATATTCTCTCTTGCTCCCTCACTGCCCCCTCTTCCAATGCGGTGCCTGCAATATCCTACCCACCTGGTCCGCCCACCTGGCCTTTCATCCTTCAAGAACAAGATCAATTGCCATCGCCCGCCATGAATATTCCAGAGAGACTTTACACTGGTTCCTCCGCTCCACCCGAGGGCTGCGTGCATGCCTGGAACCAGCAGCTGGATTTGTTTGCATATCTCTGGGCCACCCCTCTGTGCAGGTGAGAGTCCTGCCTCCCTCCCAGGGCTGCGTGTGTGATCCTGAGCACACTGCCAGGCACGTGACCTTTTTCAGTCCCTGGTTTTGGTACAGGTAGATAGATGGATGGATGACCCTGTGCAAGGACACAGGGTCTGAGAGCCGGCAGATTCCATTGCTGAGAGCAATTGTGCTGAATTGTCCCAGAATAAACCTGTCGTAGGTTTGTACTCATATGTTCAAAGTGCCCTGGGCCAAAATCAAAGAGTATTTCTCCAGATGCACAGAGGACAGATAGCACAAAGTCAAAGTGACCTCTGAGATTCTGCTTTCTTCAAAAATAACATGATTTTTTTCCCCAATTATAAAAGCAGTACAAACATATTGGAGAGAATTTATATAATATAAAAAGGCCGAAAGGAGAAATAAAAATCACTCATAACCCCAGCACCCAGAGATAAATGCCTAGCCCTTTGAAGTACTTTCTTTTCATCCTGTTCCCTCATGTGCCCAGGTGGTAGAGATATTTATTTACATACTATTTTTGTTCACGCCTTCTCCCATTTGATCTTATAATGCTTGCTTTCCTTTATGTGTTCTTAAAGAGCACCACTTTCAGATTCTGCCCAAATATTTGGTCCTGTAGATAAACTACTATTGATTTAATCAATCCTTTTATTTACCATGACTGCTGTTTTTCTATTTTGCTTCAGGATTTTCAGTAACACTGAGGTGCAGCCTGGGAAGGGACAATCAGCAGCTTCCTGCCAAACTCCAGAGACTCCGGAGGGGGATGGGAGTCAGGTGGGGAGCACACGGTCAATTCAATTACTGATTGTAGGAGGTGGTGTAGGTGAGGGAAGCAGAGTTCCTTGACGCCACTCCCCAGAATTTGACAGGTGTACCCACCCAGGTGCAGGTAGGGCCCACTAACCTCAGCCTCCTGCTGGGGTCAGACCTCTCCCTGTGTCTGGGGCACAGGCCAGAAGGCACCCTTCCTGAAGCAAGGCAGGACCTTTCCAAAAGAAGGAAGGAGGAGAAGGCAGTTGACTGATCAGATCTGTGTCTTTTCCCAATGCCCCCTTCCCTTGGAGTGACCCAGGAGCCACCAGCTAGTGATCTTCCCCAGTGATGGGTCTCTTGAACCCAAATCCAGGGCTGCATTCTGAAAGTAAATTCCTAGAAGAATGATTGGGCCAAGGAGATTAAATATTTTTGACTTTCAAAACTTATCTCCAACTTCTTTACTGGGAAGGTTGTTCCAATTTGCCTTGCTGCCAGTTCTGCATGCTGCTGCTTCTACTCCAGAATCCAGTGGTATCATATTAAAGTTCTGGCTCATTGTCTTTGATAGGAAAACAAAACAAAACAAAAGGCAGCTGCCCCTCCATTTTTGTTTATCTCCGCAGTAATGAGACTGACCATTTCTGATATCCAGTTGTCATTGGGGGTTCTTTACCGCTGAGTTCTCTGTCAGGTCCTTTGTCCATTATTTCCTACTGAATTTTAATATTTTCACAGGGATTCATATGCTAGCTACATCAAACTATTTTAGCTTGCTGTTTTACTTGTTTTGTTTGTAGGTCTAGAAGGTTATGTGTTGTCAAATTCGTTTGGCATTAACTTTCTGATTTCTTCGGTTGCTTACAAATTTCTTCCTCTTCAGAAACAAAACACTTATCTACATGTTTTTATCATTTTATTTACATTTTGCATTATTATTTTAATCTGGTTGAATTCATTGGGGTGTGTGCATGTTAGGTTTATCTTTCTCTATAGCAGAGGCGAAATCAATCCAGCATCATTCATTCATCTTTTAACGGCTAATTTGTACATATTTTGTATTTTATTTATCTGTCTGCCATCTTGCCCTCTAGGATCCCATTTTATGTGACATTATTAAAATTTTAATATCCAGCAGTACAAGAAATTCCTCTCAATTCTGTTTTTTACCAAATCTCTTGGTCAGTCTTATTTGTATTTTTGAATGAGCTTTAGAATCATTTTACTACCTCCTGAATAATCCCTTTTAGAATTCTGATTGGCATTGGATTTAAATGCACTAATTTTGGAAGAAGTGAAATTTTAATAATACTTACTTTTCCTATTCATAAAAATGAAGATTTTTGTTCAAATCTTCATGTATCTCCCAAGTCCAAGGTGACCTCTGTGTATATGCATGAGTACCCATTAGTTCTGGAGGCTTTATTTGCATTTTTCATTATTACTACTACAAGTAAAATTTAAAAAAATATTTCCCAATTGTTTTATTTCCAATATTTAGGGAAAATGTAGATACTTTGATTTTGTAACTCAGATCATACTAATTATTTCCAATTTTTTCCAGCTTATTTCTTTTCTAAGCAATCATACCTTAGAAAAGTAATGACGGCTTTCCTTATTCCTTTATTTCTCATGTTATCTGTTGCATTGACTAGAATATCCATAGTTATTAAAAATAGTGGGCTTCTTCATCTTCATATTAATATCAGTGAAACATCTCTGTATCAGGTGTTGACTTTAGAGGATTGCAAAGTTCCATTAGCCTCTTTTACTCAAGTTACATCAAGTTTTAAATAGTAGCGAGTGTCGATTTTGTTGGTGGTTAAAAAGACTTTATCCTTACCTCACACGCTAAGAAAAACTTGGAGAATTGGTCGATACTATTGGGTCACAGTCTTTCCTCCCTGAAACCTGAAGTGACTGAAGTTTGATGCCTAATCTTTCTAGGTAAACCATTTTTTGAGTCGTTTTGTTTTGTTCTGTGTTACGCCTGTCTCTGTGTAGAAATTTTTTTGAATTAATTTTGAAATCCTAAAACCCTAGGAGATTAGTTCTAGCTAATGGCACGTGGTGCGTCCATGCTAGTCACTAATTGAGGGCATCAGTGAATCGAGAGGGTATTTGGCTGTTTGATCTCTCTGATTGTTGTGTGGTCCTGTTTTTGGGGATTACTTTATAGATAACGGTTTGCTGAATATTTGATTCTCCACATCTTTGCTTTCATTTCTTATTATTTCAAGACTTCCTTCTTTGACTCTATTCTGGGCGAGATTTATGTGTTTGTCCTGCATATCATGTGTTTTCAGTCTCTATAGTATTCTATAGTATTTCCTAAGTATAATTTAATTTGCTCTTACATTTTACATTTTCTTACCATGTTTCTATAACTTATCAGGACACTTTCTTCTCTGTTCTTTAAATATTTTTCACTCAGTCCCTCTTTATAATAACATTATATACTTTTTCCCTTAAATAACTATTTTTCATTCATCAACTATTTTCTTTCAATCAGAATTCACAAATTTCTTTCGGATTCTAAAGGTAACATGTATTTACTGTAGAAAAATTAGGAAATACAGAAAAATACATAGAAGAATGTAAAAAAGATCATTATCCCATTAACTAGGAAAAAACCCACCATTGTTAACATAATGGAATATTTTCTTTTTGTCAGAATTCGAATTTCTTTTTATTTTTCTGAACAAAATTGTGATTTTTTTTTTTACATACAGAGTTTTCCTTCATGTTGATCTTGAAATGATATAGACTCAAAGGAGTTGCAAACATAGTAGACAGTCCTTGTAGATTTCACCTAGGGTTGTCAATGGTGCTATTTCATATAACTATACAACAGTATCAAAACCAGAGAACTGACATTAGTAAAAAACTTTTCTGGGCTACAAATCATATTTGGTTATCACTGCTATTTAACGGGTGCTCATTTATGCGTGTGTGTGTGTGCGTGTGTAAGCAATTTTATCCAATATATGCAACTTTTCAGGAAACCATTACCACGACCAGAAGCCAGAACCATGATGTCATCCCAAAAGATTCCCTCTTGTGACATGTTCCTGGCTTATACTGACACCCTCAGCCCCATCCTGATGCCTCGGCAGTCACCGATCTGCTTCTTCCGTATAGTGTTGCCATTTGATAGAAAGTACAAAGGCTCAGAGAGAAGAAATAAGTTTGATTTTTTTAGATCTCTTGTACAGTGTACAAAACAGCTAATATTTGAGACAAGTACACTTCAAAATCACTAAGAGTAAATTTCAAATGTTCTCTTTACAAAAAAAAATGTTAAATATTTAAGGCGACGGATAGGTCAATCGCTTGATTTTATCATCCAACACTGTATTTAAAAGATCTCTTTGTATCCCCATTGATGTATAGAACTATTATTTGTCAATACGTAACTTTAAAACAAATAACATGAATGGATTTTACAATAGGTAACCTTGTAAGATTTGGCTTGTTTTGCTAAATATAATATCCTTGAGATCCCTGGGCTGCTGTGTGCATCACGGTAAGAATGGACCAGAGTCTGTACCACCATTCACCTGTCCCAGGAAGTGTGAGTTGTTTTCATTGTTTGCTATTAAAGAATAAAGCTGCTATGAACATTCATGCACAGATTGAGATTCTCTGGTATATATCATTTTAAAATCCCACTTTTAAAATACAGCATCCTGTTGTAAGCATTTCTCTGTGTCATTATTTAGTTTCTGAAAGCAGTTTTTAATGACTGTATAATATTCTGCCATATGGAAGTAACTCAATTATTTAACCACATCCCTAGAAGTTCATGTTTCCTTGAATTTTATCAGCAGCATACCAGATGCTTTTTAGAATTTTCTTCTCCTTCTTATAGCAAATCTTTTAAAAATGTGTGCACTTTCTCTGCATTTTGAGTATCGTGTTCCATTTCATTTACGATTCGAAGTTGTTACCTATATCCCAGGTGGTCGGATCTTCATTCCTCTTCATTTCATCAAAAATAAAAGAAGGTTTTTGGCAGACAATGTCTGCGGATGGAAGGGGCGGTGGATTATCCTGGCGTCCCTGACTGTCCACCTGGGATCCTGTTCCATCTCCAGTCTCAGACCTTTTGATGGATGGCTGATTAACCTGTCCTGCTGCTGGTCAGATTTCTAAAGTTGGCGGCTATATACCAAGCTTGGGACGAGCAGAGATCTTTGCTGCACTGATAGCACAGTGGGAATTTTTTCATGGATTATTTAACACGGTGCCTGTTTCTTTTGTCAGGAGCAGTGCATTAAACATTACCCCGAGTACGCTGTTCCTACGGTTCCTTCCCACTCCCTCTTCCCCCTGTTCTTTGTGTGGCTGTCGCAGCAGTGGTGGGGATAAAACCCAGGGCCTGGTACATGCAAACCCTGTGCTCTACCACCCAGACATGCCCCAGCCCTTTCCCTCCACATTCACTCTCGAATCTTCCATCCCATAATCTTCCACTGTTCCCTCCTTCCCCTTGATCCTCCACCACGTCACACCCCTGGACATCACTGTCTCTAAGTGACGGTAATAAGCAAGGGGATTGGGTGGGGGTCAATATTGAAGCCATGACTCTACCAGAGTCTATTTCCTGCACAACAGAGCTCCAGATGACTCAGCTCTCAGGGGCCATCAAAACTGACTACCATTTCCCTTCCTGATCCTGCTGTTCTGCCTCAGGTGGACAAGAAAAGAGACTTCCGGCTGGAAATTCCTTCTGAAAGTTGGCCAGTGCTATTGCCATCATGCATCCCGGTGTACTTTGAGATAATTTGAGCAGAAATGAGGTACTGTGAAAAACCAGCTGCCTCTAGAGTTCCACCCTCATTACCCAGAAGTCTGTAATAGCTTTGTGATCTAAAAGAATGGCATCGGGGCAGTGTCTTATTCTCCTCCAAATGACAATGACTGTCACTTCTGAAATACTTCATTGTTTAAAAAGCACTTTGTATGCATTATCTCAGCTCATTCATCCAGTCTCCGAGCACCTGTTATATGCCAAGCACTGAACACAGAGCGACACATCCCCCGTCCTTTTTCCTTAAAATTCTCCAATGACTTCCCATAACACTCGGAATCGAAATTCAGTTCCATCCCTTCCTGACAAGAGCTGGCGCTTCCTGTCTCTCTGACCCCATCTCCCCTCATTCTGTCCTGACTTCCCTCTAGTCACAGAGGCCTCTGCTCAAAGGCCCCAAGCACCTTCACTCCCAGAACTTGAGATTACCTTTGTCTAGAATAATCTTTCTCCATGTACATGGGACACATGGCTTCATGTCATCTAAATCTCAGTTTAATGCTACCTCCTAGAGAGGTCAGAATGCTTTGCTGTGAATTATCAAACATTGGGAACAAGAGCATTTGATCCCAACCAAATCATGGCTTGGTTTAGCTGTGATGGGTCAGTTGACTGATAATTCATAAGCCCCGCTCTGGAAGCCGGGCACTGGGCTGGACACTGGGCACAGGAGTGAAAGGCTTACCATGCCCCGACTTCCTGGAGTCTGCATTTCTTTGGTATTTGACTTTGGCAAAGGATGGGCAGTAGAGGCGACACAGGATGATGTCAGCCTAAAAGAGGCCAGGATGCGCCGAGACCCCTGCCGGGAACTCCCATTTATTTCTCCTCTTTGATTTCTAATCTGCTCATTTATAAGCCCAGATTCTGGAGGAAAAAGGATCAATTTTCAAAGTGACCCAAAGTCTCTCCGAGAGCACCATTAACCTAAATAGGTAATATTTAGGAACCTGGCCCGCCTCCTGGCCCCAATGCCAGGAGTGAGTCGCCCTATTTAAGTGAGGACACAGACACAAATGTGCTGGTCCCCGTGTTTGCCCACAGAATGTTGCAGAGAAGCATCTATTTGACTTTTGCTTTTCCCCTCCTTGCAAGGAGATGGACTGGAGCCAGTTGTCATGGTGACACAGGATGCTCAAATCCTCCTCTTGTGCTCCAAGGGAGGGAAGGTTTCTTCATTCTTCCTGGTGGAGGAAGGTGAGACAGGTATGGCAGGCAGGAACCTCTGTACCCCAGAGGCCACTAGCACTAGTTTAAAACCCCGTCGTGATTAAGCTACGTCATCCCAACAGGCCATTGACCCTTGTTAGCCTCTGTTTCCCCATCATAAAAGTGGTGGGAGTCAACAACCTTGCTTCAGAAAGACTCTGAAAAGGAAATGAAGTTATTCCTTGAAGTGCTTAGGGAGCACCTGGCATGTAGCCAGGTCAGCGACACTCGCTTTTGTGATGAGAGCCATCATGATCATCGCTACCACCACCAGCACCGCCAACAAATTCCAGAGGCTTCTTTGTAGAGGAAAGAGCCCAGGCACCAGAGAAGAAGTTCAAATCCTGGCTCTGCCATTCATGACAAGTGTATTAATGTATATACCTCAGGGTCACTGTCTATAAGATGGGGACAATAGAATCTCTTTCTCAAGGTTATTTTGAAAATTCAGCAAGCTTAGTTAAATAAAAATGTCTGGCACATAATAAATGCTGGACATGGGTTACTGGAGCCTGAATTTGAAAAGGATCTGGCAACAATACAACCTTTGATTTTAGGAGGCTGCTGCTAAAACTTGAAAAGGATCTTAGTAATTAATAAAAAAAAAAAATCAAAACATGTTCCTTTCCCAAAGAAAGACACTTAGGAGAATATCTTACAACCTGTTTGGAATAAACTTGATCCTCTGCAAATTTCTCTGACAATCAAATATGTTCATTGCCACAACTCAGTGTTGTTGGTCAAGAGAAGTATGTTACGCACTTTCTATGTGTTCGGTGTTTTGCCTGGTACTTTACAGAGGGAAGAAGATGCAGAAGGTCCTAAGGAGCCTGAGTAAGTCCATGCATATGTGGCACCAAGAAGAGGACTGGGCAGGGAATGAGAAAAACCTGTAGCTCCCAGATGTCAGCTTCAGACTCAGTTTACCCAAGGACTCTTCAGGTTCTGGCCTCTCTGTGTCACCGAAGCATTTTTTCCCACTGTTCTTGGACAAACAGCCAAAGCCCAGCCAGCATGACTGTGAGGTATTCTTTCATGCCCCAGTGACTGTGCTCTCCCTTGTTTTGCCCCACATCACCCTTTCCAAATCTGTTTTTGCCTCTTCATCTTTCCAAACTCAGCTGAAGCTCAACACACTGCAGGGATGCCCTCTGTGGACCACCATCTGTGTGGCTACCATCTTTCTACCAAGTGAAATTGCAGGCTAACGGGGCCCAATGCTGTCCATTTCATTTGGTTTTGTCAAATCCCCTGACAAACCATGCATGACAGTGTACCCTGGAAACACAAGGTGAGGGTGGGAACATGCGGGCTTTACAGTCTGAGCGTCTCCACATCTCTGGCTCTGCACTGAGGGCTAGGGAAAGTGACTTAGCCACTCTGTGCCTTGGTTTCCCCATATGGCGGATGGAGGTAGCATAATGCGTTTCTTGACATTCATGGGGAGATTGAATGAGAAGAGAATATGCACTCATTAATCATATGCCTAGAAATCTATCATATATATGTGTGTGTGTGTGCGTGCGTGTGTATCCTCATTATATATATTTTATATAAGAATGTATACTTTATAATATGGTATGTGTAATATATTATATATTCTCATCATGTGTGTGCATACACACACACACACACACACACACACACACATTTATGTATCAGAGTTCCAGGCATATAATTAGTGATAAATCATGGTAAATAAGTGTTAATTAGTATGTTGTCAATATTATTTTAACTCCCCTTTTAGACCGTAAGCTCATGAGAACACGTACTGAATATTATTTGACTTTATTACCCCAGTGCCAAAGCATCAATGGTAAGTGGCCAATAGAGGTTTTTCGAGTAAGTCAAGACCTAGGTTTGAGTTCCAGTTCTGCCATGAACTGGCTGTGTGAGCTTGGACAAGACATTCAACCTCTCTGATTCTTTTTTCTTCCATCTGCAAAACAAGAATGATAATTTTAAAATTGAGCTATCATCGCCAAACATTTCTAGCTAATGTTGTAGCACCCATTTTATTCATTCCACAGGTATTTTTAGTGCCTTCTGTGTATGTGCCTGAGAGTATGCACACTGCCAGAACATTCTGGAGGTGAAGGTACTGTATCACTTGTGCTGCTTCTGCTCATGTGTATACGGTATTGTTTATAGAAAGGATCAGTATTGGCCATGGGAATAAAGAAGTCTTAATATGAATGCTTCCCATATGATAGAGAAAATGAAGCATTTATATTGATTCTGAGACCTGGGATCAGACAGCAGGTCAATAACAGTCCATAATTAGATTTTAAAATATTGTTCTCAAGTATATGGTTCACATTATTTGATGTGAGATTAGAAACAATTCCCTTTTCCACAGTCTCAGGAAGGCTGATATCCTTAGGCCATGCAAGCTTGATGCAGAGGGAGGAAGGGCAGGGTGGGAAGGCCATGAGGGGCTTAGGTGGGAACCAGTGGAAGAATGGTGGGTGGGGCCAAGTTCATGGACTAATGAGCCTCCCTAGCAGCCCATCCTCTTTCCAAAACATCAGGTGGAATGGTTTGAATGGACACCGTAGTTGTTTGCTTTGGATGGGAGCCAAGGTCAAGTGCTGATCTTGTTAGAAATTCTCTTTGGTCCATTGAGTGAGATCACTTGCTTTAAAGGAGATTCTGCTCCCTGATTCCAAACCATTTACACCACCCCAATCTCCCCCAAATAACTCCCTTGTCCCCACCCAAATGGTCTCATTCCAAATGCACATACTGCAATAAGGAAGGAGCAAGAAACCATTCCTCGGGAGAGGGACCAGGAAGATGGGCAAGCGACCCTTTGTCTGATGCAGAATGTGGAGACCATTAGTGCAAGTACATGATAGAGAAAATGAAGCATTTATATTGATTCTGAGACCTGGGCTTAGACAGCAGGTCAATAGCAGTCCATAATTAGATTTTAAAGTATTGTTTTACTATGTGCAGGGCACCAGAGTACATGATTTTACCACATCATCCTAAAAAAGAATTGGTCCAGAAAAATCATTCTTCTCATTTTATAAATGGATAAAGTCAAAGCAAATATGTTATGGAATGAAAATGGGTTGGGCCGGGCACTGTGGTGCATATCTGAAATCCTAGCGACTTGGCAGGTTGAGGCAGGAGGATTGCAAGTCCAAGGACATCTAGGCAATTTAGTGAGAACCTGTCTCAAAATAAAACAAAAATAGGCTCAAGATGTAGCTCAGGGGTACAGCATCACTGGTTAAATCCTCAGTACCCACCCCACACACAATGTGTTATCAGAAATCCAAAATTATTTCAAATTTCAAAAAGTTGATAGGGGTTAATCTGCTACCTGGGTGTTGACTTTTTGTTGCAAGTGAAAGGAACCAAATACATTTTAGAAAAATGACATCCTGGGATGATTCATGGGACCCAAGATACAGCTTGACTGGCCCTACACCCAGTTGCAACCCGGGTCTTTTGGATGCTGTCCTGATGGTCTCTTCTTTCATTCCATTTCATCTCTGAATGGCTAGTTCACTTCTAATCTCTCTACCTAGACTGGCTTTCTCCTTTTCTCTGGTCCATGCAAAAGAAGACACAGACACCAAGCTTTACATCTTGATGGTCCTGAATACAGGAGTCACTACCTAAACTCCAGATCTCCAAATCTCATAGAAGGACTCTGATGGGATCAGATGCCCATCCATGGACCATCAGCAGAGAGGTAACATTCTTCTATTATGGCAGCTTCTAGGGTAAGCATCTGGATAGAGTGGAGAAGAGTGATAAAGATAACCAGGCAGATACTCAATATGGGGTGGGCATAAGAAGCTATGATATAATAACAAAAGTTTGAGTTTTGTTACTGCAGCATAACTTGACTGATACACATGCTAGCATGCTGGTAGGAGCTTCCTATACAACTAAAGAGGCAACATTTACCAAGTGGAAATTGCTAACCTGGTTTGAAGTGTGAGAGGCGCTCAGATTTGGCTGTGGTCTGGAGCAATATGAGAAGAAGGAGGGATAGAAACAGTTATGAACAGATGGTCTAGGTCCTAAACTGTCTCTTCCTATGCATACACCTCCTTAAGTGCTTACTCCATTTTGCTGACTTGCAGACTGAGGTTCAAAGAGGTGAGGTGACTTATTCAAAAGCACATTTGTAGTAAGTAGTGAAAATGAATTCTCGAATCGGCACAATTTCCATAATCTTTATCACTCTGAATAAAGATCATCTGTGACTAGTTTTCTCTCCTCTCCAATGCCTTTTTAAACTTAGAAAAAAGTTTGAGACCAAAGTTAGGCAGTAAATATCTTGTTTTCTTCCAATTTCTGTGAAGAGTTTGGTCTCACTCTGGTCCTGGGGGTGCTTGCCAACATCTCTGAGTCAGTCAAACCATCCCTTAAAAAATGAAAAAAAAAAAAAAAAAAAGCAACCAATCCAGCCCTAAATGATTCATGACACCCAACATACATATTTATAGGCTCTTTCCAAGAGTGAGATCCACTCAAGGCTCTTGTTCACACCCCCATGCATCTGCAAGCTTGTACCAGGCACTTAGAAGAACCAAGGACTATACCACTTACTCACCCACACGTGTCTGTGATGGCGTTTGAACTCTCAGTGAACCACCGCCACACTGCAGAGCCAAACTCTAAGTGCCCATCTGTGGAAGCAGAGTTCCGAAATGAGATTCTGCTCTTGGGCCCACTAGACACCCTTCCAGTTAGTTTTTTTCTGTGAGTTACATCTCAAACTGGGAGTACCAGACATATATATCTAGCAAAAGGGACCTTTGGCATTAGGTTAGATCTAGGTATGCAGATCTGCTCCTATTGACTCTGTGACCTATGAATGTCCCTTCATCTCTTTAAGACTTAATGCTCTCTCTTTAAATTGGAGCTATTTGTGACCTGCACTATGGAACTTTTGTTGTAATGAGTGTGAGGACAGGATATAAGGAAATGCACGGGGCATTATAAATGCCCTTGGGATAGTAACAGAAGGTAACTGATACCATCTCTAAGCCAGGAGAAGAGGAAGAACAGATTCCTGGCATGGCACCAGAGAAGACTGTGACAGGGGATGTGGTCCTCAGGACAATGCAGCCAACCCACCCACAGTGAGTTTGTAGGGAGAGGACCACAAGCCCAAATACCCTGGCCACATTCTCCTCTCCCTCTGGTTCCATTGGTTGAATCCATCTAGAGTTGGAGGGCAAAAGGACCCTGGTTATCTACACAGGTTAGCATCCCAGCACAGATCAGGGTGGACAGGCATGGAGGGCAGATGGGACTCCCAGCTCAAGTTCCCAAGTGAAGGGTGGGGGACATGAGGAGTGCTACAACACAGTGCTTGGCATGTGATAGGTGCATAAAAAGATTGGCCCTCATTTTTTAGTAAGTATGGATCTTCTATCTTGTGATTCATTTCTACTTCAAATTTGACGTTTGCTTTAATCAGCTTTTTGTGCTGTGACCAAAAATACCTGACAAGAATAACTTGGAGGAGGAAAAGTTTAATTGGGGGCCATGTTTTCAGAGGTCTCAGTTCATAGATGACCAACTCCATGACTCTGGGCCCAAGGTGTGGCAGAACATCATTGTGGAGGGTATGGTTGGAGGTGGCAGGTCACTGGGGTGTGCCTTTGGGGAATAAATTTTCATCCCTGGTGAGCAGAGTTCTCTCTGCTTCCCAGTTACCATGTCCTGAGCTGTTTTCCTCCTTCATATCCTCCCCTTTCACCATGATGTTCTGCCTCAGCCCAGACCCAGAGCTATAGAGTCAGCTGACCATGAACTGAACCTCTGAAACTATGATCCAAAATAAATGTTTCCTCCTCTAAATTGTTCTTGCCAGATATTTTGGCCACAGTGAGTAAAAGTCAACTAAAACAAGGTTTAATTTTATTACAAATGTGGGAGAAGATGGTGTCCACTCCTAGTGATATTTGCTTTGCAGATCTGCAGATCCTCATCATCTCAGTAATGACCTCTAGCACTTTCTACCTTCCCTCTCAAGAGAAGCATTTATTGGTCGATTGGTTGATTAATTGAACAATGACTCACTCACTCAGTACCTTCTGTGTGCTGGACCTGATGCAAGACACCGAGGACACAGTGGTGGCTACACAACTGGTCTCACAGTGCTCATCGACGGCAAGGGGCAGAGACGCATCAACCATCAACTGAGGAAGAGCATGTGGTTGTGAGTCGGGGAAGGACCAGAGGTGTCCGTGAAAGCAGGGCTCTTCCTCAGCATGCTTGGGGCTCCAGCCTAACTCCATCTCTGCTGAACATTTGGAAATGTTCAGGAATATGCAATGAGAAGAAGCTTTGCAGAAAAGAAAATGAGTCTTTAATTGCAAAGGGTTTAGGATTAGCAAAGGCAGTTGTTCTGCTACAACTTTGGTGTCTTTCCAACTTTGTGGTGGGGTGTCTGTTTAACTGAATAAGATTAGGGTCGTTCCAAATTGCTTATAGAAAAGAGACTCTTGTTTATGGGCTGAGCACATTCTTTTCCAACTAATTAACTTGACAAAGCTGAACAGAGAGTTGTTTCTGACCCTCCCTGGGCAATTAAACCTAATTGTTTTATCTTGTCTTCCACCCTTCCTCTGCCTTCTTGAGTTTCTTCTGCCAAGGAATGGTGTGCAAGGGAAGGACACATGTATCTCTCTTTTTCTGGTGAAAGAATCATCGCTGTGGTGTCAGAAGTTCCTGTCTTGCTGGTTCCCTTGCACCATTCTTAGGCTCTTATTTCTATCTCTCTACAAAAGAAAGCTTTCACAGTAGCTGGGAGAGGGTCAGAACCAATTTACTCCAGCAGAGGAGTACGGTGTGGTACTAAGAGCACTATTCAAAAATAGTTGTTAAACTCGGTGATGGATATGTTAATCAGCTTAATTTAATCATGCCACATTGTACCCCTGAAGGTACAAAATGTGATTTATCAATTAAAAATGATATTTTTAATGTGACGAGGCCCTAGAACACCCCCTCTCACATCATCTGAGAAAAGCAGAGGATAAATAAAAGGGGGTGCGCTCCTGGTCTTCGTCCTAGGTAGATGACCCAAGAATCCTGAGGTTCTGAATGAGGAGCAAGGGGCAGAGGGCAGAGGAATACAGACATTGGCAGGTGCCCTGGGCCTCCTTCCCGCCTTGTTCTCTGAGCCCTGAGAAAGAGCAACCCAGTCTTCCAACTTGACCAGACAAGATGATGCAGTTCTGAAGCGGGGACGGGGTTGACCCAGAGAGCTGTTGACAGCAAAGCAAAGCATCCTCTGCCACCACATGTCACTCTATAAGCCCAGCCCTAAGCCACAGCCCCTTGAGCACAGGGAAGACAAGGATCCTGGACCCTCCACAATTTGGTTTTCTGTGCTTGGTAGTACTGAGGCTCAAATAATAATAATAAAATTTATTTTAAAAAAACCCAGCCTCCTCTTTCCCACACACAAGCAAAGCACTGATCCTGCACTCAGAAGCACTACGCATAGGGCTCCAGTCTGAAGTACTGGTTAATAACCATGAGAGCTCATTTTTGCCAGTTTGGAAACAGAGGCACAGAGAGGTTCGGTAATGTACCAAGTCTAATGTGACTTGCAGGTGATCAAGACAGGATGCAAATTCAGGTCTGCCTGGCCCCTAAACCATCTTGTCTTGATAGACAATATTCTATGCTCTGAGAAGAACATCTTTGCATTAAAGAAGTGGAGACTTCTAAGTGACCTTTGATACAGGTGATTGCTGATTATCTGACAGGATACAGAGCATTTTTAGCAAGTATTTCAATGCATCTCCCAGAATCAGTTCATTGGATTTTAAGAAAATTTGTAGCAACAAATTCTGAGACCCTAGGATCAGCTGCAGCAAAACCAAGGGGACATTTAATATGGACTGAATCATGGTACCCAAAGATGTTCACATCCTAGGCTTTATCCAGTGGATATGCCACCTTATATGGCCTTATGTGGCAAGAAGAGCTTTGCAGATGTGAGTGAGTCACAGACCTTGAGATGGGGAGATAGTCTCGAATTATCTGAGAGGACCAAATGTAACAACAAGGGCCGTTCAAAAGGAGAGGCAAGAGAGCTAAAGTCAGAGTTAGAGAAGGGTGGTGACAAAGGAAGCAGCTCAGAGTGATACTGGGCCACAAACCCAGGAATCCGAGCAGCTGTCAGAAGCCAGAAAGTCAAGGAACTGGATTCTTTCAGAGAGGGCCCTGCCGCCATCTTGATTTTATCCCAGTAAAACTGGCTTAGGATTGCTATTCCCCTTTGACATTGTCTTTTCCTGCCCATCTGATTAGACGGTGCCCACACACATGAGGGTGGATCTTCCCCACCCGTCCACTCAGACTCACTTCCTCATCTCTCCTGAAAACATCCTCCCAGACATACCTGAAATAACCATAAAAGTAATAATTCCCAGAAACTGCTATCCTGTGTTCAATGGAAAACATGCTGCTCCTTTCCCCAGAATCTTTCTCTTTTACACAGACTTTTATTTCCAATGGGAATTGGGTTTGGGAGGATTTCAAATTTTAGGATTTCAACATTTCAGATTTGTAATCTTTTAGGATTTTGGGTTTGGAGAATTTTAAAATTTGGAGGTCTTAGTACTTCAGGATGTCAATATTTGGGGTCACAGTGCTCTGGACGGTGTCTTTTGGGAGAATGACTGACACCATTGAATGCATATCCCCAGGCGCCAGCCCTGGACATCAGTGTTCATTCAGAGGCCAGCCAGTGAGGCCACGTTTTCACCACCCTGCCTCACATCTCCCGGTGGTTCCCACCCCAGAAGACTGAGAAATACTCAAGGAGGGAAATGAGATCTGAAAGCCCCTAGCTTGTTCAAAAGCTGGGGGAAGTTCTGGGGATGTGTCTGGCAGAAGCACCGAATCATAAGCAAGTTATAGAATCTTCACGTACTGGAACTGAAATGGGCCTCGTGAGACACGCTCCTCAAACACCTGCATCTCACAGAAGCAGGAACCCAGGCAGCGACCCGTGCAGAGCTTCCAGGTAGCAAATGATGGGGAACGAATTAGGCTCAGAATTCAGAGGTCAGGACCAAAGCAAGAGGAAAGCCTGGCCCCTAGTAGGGTGTGATTTTTTTGTGGGTGCAGGGTGAGGGACAATAGTGATTTAAAACTGTGTATTTTTGTTTAGATTTGTAGACAGCTCAAAACCAAATTTAAAACTCAGTTTTCATTCAATCTTATGCAATGTATAATTGTATGAACAACATGTAGATTTGCATATTATCTTTTCCTTTGGTCTTTCTATTCTCTCTCTGTCTGGAGTTCACTGTGGTATGTTTATGCATGCACGTAGCATAATCTGGTCAATTTCATTCAGCATTTCCTCCCCTTTTTAAATTTATTTTTTACAGACTGCGTTTTGATTCGTTGTACACAAATGGGGTACAACTTTTCATTTCTATGTTTGTACACAGTGTAGATTCACACCATTTGTGCAATCACACAAGCACATAGAGTAATGATGTCTGTCTCCTTCCACCATTTTTCCTTCCTCAGCCCCCTCCCATCCTCATTTCCCTCTACACAATCCAAAGTTCCTCCATTCTTCTCTTACCCGCCCCCTGCCTCCCGTTATGTATCATTATCCACTTACCAGAGAAAACATCCCACTTTTGGTTTTGGGGGATTGGCTTATCTCGCTTAGCATGGTATCATTTCCTCCCTTTTCCTGTCTCTCCCCTTTCAATCTCCTTCCTCTACTTCACAGATTGCCCCTATATTTTCATGATCTCTCTCTTTACCCTCACATTTTAAGAAGCTTCCTATTGTTTTATAAATTGCTATAAGTCATCTTGAGAATGAAAAGAAGGATTTATTAATTTTTTTTTTTACTCTTGGAGCAATTTCTAAAAAAAAAAAAAAAAAGATAAGGGACATTAAGATCAATCATGAACATATCACAGCTGCAGGGAGTCCTCCCTGGACGGCGGCGGCAGCAGCATCAGGGGCAGGCCAGGTTCTCACTCATTCTGCAGTTCAACCCCTACCAGACAAGAACTGTGAATTGGGCACTATTGTCAGAGATCCCTGCATGAGTTTCAATTTCTGCAAAAATAAATGGATTAACGAATATAATCTGGGAGTGTGTGCGTGCATATGCATCCATGTTGTATGTATATGCTTGTATGTCCTGGAGATTTACCCTCAGGATAAGAATTAAATATATTTTTCCTCTGTGGAAAATGTTTTCAAGGGACTGATTCAGAAATGTCCCCTAAACATGACTCTGTAACTCTATGAAGAAGCTCCAAAACTAGCAGTGAGGGCAGCAGCCCCTGGAACAGGAGCAAGCCTGAGACCCAGGGAACACCCCTCACTGGTTCTGAATCTCTTTTATGTGTTTAAAATAAACAGGCAGTAGATGCCGTCAAGGTCCTGATGACAGGTTTCCTTTTTAGTCAAAGAAATAACCGGATGGAGGAGGGACAGAAAGAATTTCAGATGAAGACGCTAAGATCTTCTTCAGTGGAGGAAGATACATGATCAGAATCTAGCAGGTGCCCAGAAAATATGATGGGGAGGAAACCAATGCACCTAACTTTCCAATGCAGACTTAGTCACATTAGGAAATCCTTTCTTTCTTCCTTTTTCTTTTGTGGAAGGAGGAGTGGGAAAGAGGAAGGGAGGAAGAATGTGGGGAACAAGGCTTTGCAATGACCAGCAAAGGGAGGGCCAAGGACTTGGGGTCAGGCTGGGTCTTGCTCCAGACTCATCCCCTTTTACCTCTTCCCTCACTTCATGACCCAAGCACACCAGAGTCCCCAGAATTTGCCATGTTAACTCAAGCCTGTGACTTGTGTTTTGATAGTTCTATCCACCTTAGAAATCTTTCTCTTCTTTTGCCTGACAAAATCCTCCTTTTCCTTCTCCATCACTTACTCTAAAAGAACTTTTTAATTGCTTTTTCCCACCTATAGGTACTCTCCTGGGCGACCCAAGAGTGCCTGGTGCTTCTGCCCATCATGACCCTAGTTATGCTGCATTGAAACAATTGTTTATCCTTCTGTTTTCCAACAAGGCTCCTTGAGCAAAGGAAGGTCTATTACTTTTGCTTCTTCATTGACTACCTGATACCTGACTTACAATAAGTATTCAGTAGGTGTTTTCTGAGACTCCTGAAGTGGCCATCATGGGACCATGTAGACAGAAACATGAAAGGGAATTATTCAGGGGTGCTTGTGGCTGAGTGACTAGAACCCAAGCGAAGAATGAGGTAGGCCAAGTGGGGCGGGAGGAAGGCTCTCTACCATCCTTACTCCTGGGTTCCTCCTAACAAACTCTGGGAAAGCCAACCAGCCATGACATGAGGTCGGGCATGAGCTTTGGCCAATCCAGACCAACTTCAAATTTTAGATTCTTTTCATAATAGAGCAGAATGTTCTGGGTGTGTCCCAACATGGCTGTGCCATTATTTATCTTTTTATCCTCTACACTGCAAATTCTGTGAGGATCATGATTGTCTCAATGACTCCTGATTCTGCTCTACCTGATACATACTTGTTGAAGAAATAAATGAATACGTGATAAACAAATGTGAAAGCGTTCCTCCAAAACAATCCAAATTTATCTCCATGTTTCCATCTTTCTTAGCACCCTCTCTGAACCAGGACCCTTCATCCTCTGGACCACTGTGAAGCTTCCTCATCCATTTCCTCATTTCCGTTCTTTCCCCCATAATCTATTCACAAAGATGAACTAGGCCGTTTTTATAAGACAGAAGACAGCTCATTGCACTCCCTTGCTGACAATCCTCCAGTGACCTTGGAATGGAAGAAAGTCCTGCCCTAGGCTCAGTCTGTCTTCCCTAACTTGCTCCTGCCAACACAGCTCATCTCCCTTTGTCTTCATTCTCCACACACGCTGGCCTGTTGTATTTTGTTCTTGTTTTTAAAAATTTATTTTATTTTATTTTTGCTATTCCTTCAACCCACCAGGTTGGTCTGAACTCAAGACCTTAGCACTAGCTACAACTTCCATCTGAAATGTCCCGTTTGTCACAAGGTTGTCCCATTCTTGTCTTTCGGATTTTTGCCTTATTTGTCATGGCTTCTCCAGTGACCCTACCCAAATAATCACTATCTTGATGGCCTCAGATGTTTTAATACTCTTCAGAGATTTCTTCATAAGCCCAAGTTCTTATTGTGTGTATTTATTTGATCTTGCCTGTCTCCCTCTCCAGAATGTAACTGCATGGATGGAAAGAGCCCTATATGATGTATGATCATGTCCAAGTGCTTCAAAGAGTTCTGATAATCACAAATATTTGTTCAATAAATATATAAATGCCTACATTTTAGTGTCATTTTTAAGATTAAATGAAATGATTTATCTAAAACTCAGTATCTGATACATAAATAAAATGTAATGGATATAGTAGTTTCATTTCTTGCTTTATGTATAAAATTCCCACCTCTAAGTAGCTATTTCTACACCTGTTCAATCAAAACTCACTGGGAGCTGGGGTGGGATGGGACCTTCAGCAGGACTGGCTTGCTTCTTCTCCCTGTGTCTCGGGTAATGACCACACTATACTCTGCTACCTGTGCAGGAAAGGAGCAGAGGTGTAAGTCAAGACTGAGCTCAGACACAAGTACCAAAAACCAAAACGACAACTTGAACAGATAGGGGTCGGTTTCTTCTCACACAGCCAGAACCAGGACACAGACTGTCCAGGGCTCATGCTCAGAGTCCTTCTGTCTTCCTGCTCTTTGTCCACCTCTTAGGGCTTCTGAGTGCACAGTTCCAGTGCATCACATGGTCCCTTGTGTGAGTCGCAGCATCTGGGACTTCTCAGTTCATGTCTGCAGCAGGACCTGAGTGCAACCCTTGGATCCTTTTACTTTTCAGAAGAGCCGAATTCACATCTGTTCCAATACAACCGAACCCCCCCTCTTGATCTCCTTCTTCAGAATCAGGATATTTCCATGCAGTGCTTGTGTCTGCCTCCTGACCCCTTCACCTGTCTGTGACTCACTGTAAGTTACACTAAGAAGCACAAAAAATTCAGTCTTTCTTTGTCCATTCCCAGTAGCACCAGCTGACCCATATTGGACATTCTGTGTAAGGAATAGCCTACATTCCAGTGATTTTTACTTATCAATGGCTATATTTTATGAGGCTTCCTTCCATGTTATTCAAGGTAGGCTACGCTTTGCTATGGTTAAAAACAAAGACTTAAATTCCAACATAAATGAGGTTTTCTTTCATTCAAGATCTATTGCAGAATCAAAAGCACACTAAGATTGTATTTCACTCCAGTTAGAATGGTAGTTATAAATCTAATCAAGAAGATGAAATAATTCTACAATGAAAACTATAGAACACTGTAAAAGGAAATTGAAGAGGATCTTTGAAGAAGGGAAGACTTCCCATGTTCTTGGGTAGGCAGAATTAATATTGTCAAAATGGCTATGCTACCAAAAGCGTTATACAGATTCAATGCAATCTCCATCAAAATACCAGTGGCATTCTTTGCATAACTAGAAAAAGTAGTCCTAAAATCCATTTTGAAGAATAATAGACCCAGAACAGCCAAAGAAATCCTGAGCAAGAAGAACAATGCTGGAGACATCTTAATTCCTGATCTCAAATTACATTACAAAGTTCTAGTGACAAAAGCCGCGTGGCATTGGCATCAAAACCAGGGGATAGAAGAGAAGATACAGATTGAGCCACCTAGGTACAGTCATCTTATACTTGACAAAGATGGACCAAGAGGATAAAAAGACAGTGGAGAAAAGACAGCCCTTGTAACCAGTGTTGCTGGGAAAACAGGATATCCACATGTAGAAAAGTGAAACTGGATCCACATCTCTCACCCCACACAAAAGTCAACTCCAAGTGAACCGAAGACCAGCAATTCTGCAACTTCTAGAAGAAAGCATAGGGTCCAGCCTCCAACATACTGGCATAAGCACTGACTTCCTTAACAAGACCCCTAAAGCTCAGGAATCAAAATCAAAAATCAATAGGTGGGATATCATCTGATTTAAAAGCTTTTGTGCAGCAAAAGTAACGAGATCATGAAGAGAAAGCCTACAGATTGGGAGAGCTTTGCCAGCTGCTCCTCTGACAAGGAATTAATGTATAGAATGTATAAAGGACTCAAGAACTTAACACCAAAAAAATGAAGTAATCCAGTTAATAAATGGGCTGTTCATATTTCCTTGAAAGAGGAAATACAACAAATATATGAAAATGTTCAACCTCCCTGGCAATCGGGGAAATGCAAGCCAGAACTACATCAAGATTCCATCTCCCTCCAGTCAGAGTGACAATCATTAAGAATACAAATAATAATAAATGCTGGTGAGGATGTGGGGGAAAGGTACACTCGTACACTGTTGGTGGGACTGCAAATTAGTACAACCACTCGAGAAAGCAGTATATAAAAACAATAATTACAGAATATATATGGTATGTATTACCAATTAAAAAAAAAAACAAATAGAAGGAAGGAGTACAAAGGGAGGGAGGAGGGAAGGGAAGAGGGGAGAAAACAGTACTGGTGCTGGGGACAGAAAAGGAAAAATTATATTCCATGCATGAATGATTCTGTTACAATGAACCCAGATATTGTATATAACTATAATGCACTAATAGGAACATTTAAAATTAAGACACAAATAATAAATGTTGGAGAGGATTTTGGAAGAAAGGAACACTATGGCACTTTTGGTGGGGTCATAAAGTAGCACAACCACCATGGAAATCAGGATGGAGGTTCCTCAAAAGACTAGACCTGGAACCACCATATGACCCAGCTGTATCCCTCCTCAGTATTGATCCTGAGGAATTAAAGTCATCATACCACAGTGATCCCTGCACGCCCATGTTTATAGCAGCACAATTCACAGTAGCCAAACTATGGAACCAGCCTGGGCTTCCACCAATGGATGAATGGATAAAGAAAATATGACATATATATATATACACAGTGGAGTTTTATTCAGTCATAAAGAGAATGAAATTATTTCATTTGCCGGAAAATGAATAGAACTTGAGATCATCTTGTTAAGCAAAATAAGCCAAACTCAGAAGGTCAAGGGTCACATATTTTCTTTTGTATGTAGAAACTAGAGAGAAAAAAATGAAAAAGAGAAGCGGGGCGGGGGCCTCATGAAAATTTAAGGGAGACCCAGTGGAACAGAAGAAGAGGAGCAGGAAGAGAGAGGAGGGGGAGGACAGGGGAGGTCAGGGGACAAAGTTGACCAAATTACGTTGTGCGCATGAAGAACACGTCACCCCGAATCCCACTCTTATGTATAATTATGATACGCTGAGCATCTTTTTAGTAAGGTGCTTCACATTAGGCAGCACACTGAGACCGTCTCTCCAAGTTCATTCAGGGATGCAGTCGGCTGTGACCCTCTCAACAGATGCATTCCGGTGTTGTCGCTGCAGGGGCAGCCAAACGAAGATGCACGGGATTGTCAAATGTATCACGAGGTAAGTGCCACCTTCTGCTGCACCGAAAGGAAAGGACTGGCTACAGTGTCCGCGACTAGCCCTGAGAAGGAAATGCTGAGTGGCAGATCTTCAGAGGGCACGTTAAATGGCCAAACGTCCCCTGGAAAACCAGCCACTTCCCTTGGAGAAAGGTGCCACGGGCTCTTGAGCTGAAGAGGGCAGACTCTCGCCCTCTCCTGACGGCTGTGCAGGATGGTGAGGGTACACCCAGCAGGCAAGCCCTCCGGTGCAGATCTCTGGAGCGAGCTCCTGCTCTGGTTAATCGCGTCGCTGGCAGAGCTGATGAGCATGATCAATCTTACCGGAGATTACTCCGAAGGGGAAGAGGCTTCGAATGCCCAGGTGGGGTGTGGTGAATGAGTGACTGTGTCTCCAGGTGGCCAGAAAGCAGGGACTGGAGAACACGAGCCAAAGTCAGGCGGGTGAGCACGGAACTGAGAGCTCGCTGAGACCCAGAGCGGAGGAGATGAGAGGTGGCTGGCACGGAGGAGGCTCTGGTTCAGGTCCCACTGCAGAGTCAGGTCTCCCCTGTGGAGGACCGAGTCTGTGTCGATTCCTAGAGTTCTCCCGCCTCTGCATCAGGATGGGAAAGGCAGATACAAGGGGAGATAGGATGGGGTGAAAGGAAGAAATCGAAGTGCTACATTTATGAAGTGAGAGGCAGGCAGGTGTTTGGGAAGAGGGACAGATAAGTAAACGAAGGGTAGAGAGAATGATGGGTGGACGGACCAGGTGCCAGGTTCTGCTCTCTGCATAGCGTCTTCCCTAATCATCGCAGAAACTCACCACACCCATTGGTCTTCAACTAGAAGGTGCATAAGAATAACCACTAATGCTCATTCAAATGTAGAGTGATGAGTTGCCCAAAAAATACCTTCATCTAGTTCCAGAGTCTCCAGATAGGAAGTAGGAATCTGCATCATTAATAAGTAGGCTCTGTGGTCCCCACGCAGTTGATCCTGGAACCTCACTCTGAGAAACTCTCTCTACAGAACGAATGAACCAATCCTTTGAGGAAGTTACTCTAAAAATCATGGGAAAGGTATAAACTGAGGAAGAGAGCAGAGAAATAACTGATTCAAACTCACACAGATGAAACTAAGGGTCTATGTGCCACAGGTTTGACCTCCCCACCATAGGGGCTTTGAGGGACAGTCATAAGAGAGATCCTCCATGGTTTGACCACCATGTCATGAGAGTAGGAGGGTCTTGAATTTGAAAAACTCTTTCCATTCTTCATTCAACCAATATTTTAAGCACTTACCCTGGGTCAGACAGCGAGGTTATAATAATGAACAAAACAGATGTGTTTTCTGTTTTTATCAAGTGTATATTCTCACAAATATAGTCATAGAAACTACTTCAAATGTGTGAATTTTATAGATATATATTTTTTCTTTTTTTTTAATGGTGTTAAGAAAAGTTGCACCACAGGACTAACCTGGCCGTGGTACCAAGGAAGGCTTCCTATTTGAGCTGGCATCCCGAGTATGAATGGAGTTATCCACATGGACAGGGCAGGAAGACGGGTCCAGGCGGTGGGATATCATGTCCAACACCTGGAGGGGCACATTGGGGAGGGGGCTCAGAGCTGGGGCAACTGAAAGGGCGCGAGTGAGGCTGGGGTACCCTCAGAGCAGCACTTCTTTTTTTTTGGTGCTGGGGATTGAACCCAGGGCCTTGTGCTTGCAAAGCAAGCACTCTACCAGCTGAGCTATCTCCCCAGCCCCCAGAGCAGCATTTCTTTGGAAGCAGGTACACAGTCTGATGAGACACGGATGAGACATGTCTTCAGCTAAGAAAGACGGACAGGGCCCCATCGTGGTCCGGGGCTGGGTAAAGGCAAACAATCCCCAGACAGGTCTGCGTGCTGGAGAAATGGCCTAGAAGGAGACCATTATGTGGTCAGAAGTCTGTTTGGAACATGAAGAGGGTCTAGGAGGAGAGGTTCAGGAATAGCCTGTGCTCAAAGTGAGGGTCTGGAGGCTTTATGTGATGTCGCTGCAAAACCCAGGGGCTTCAAAGAGGCCTGTGGGCTTTAACAAGGTTTTTGAAGGCACATCATAAAGCAGGACAGAATGACAGTTCCCACCAGCCCTGCTTTTCCACCTGATGGGGACTTTTTCTCCCCACACCAGAGCCCAGAGGCCATCTTGGCCAGAGGTCAACACGCCTGAGCACCAGGACTGCTCCCTGGACATCGGGCAACGAACAGAAGGACTCACTCCTCCCACCTTCCCCCAAGGGAATGAAAGTACCCAAGAGTCAAAAGAAGAAAGGACAAAGGTGACCTGATGCTTCCTCAGCTGTGCAACTTTGAGCAAATTAGGTCCCTCTCTGAACCTTGCCTCCCCCTGGGCACTAAGAATTGGAGTCCAGAACTCAGTAAATATTCGTTGAATCATTGGAGATAAATATACTTGGTTTCTGGCCATGAGCTTTCTCTGGAGTGGAACTAACCCCCTCCCTTTAACAGCCTCTTGAAATATAAGAAGATCCTTTTAAAATAATACCTTGCTATAGATTGATATGTTCCAACATTAGATGGGAAGTGGAATAAAACCACATCCATTTAAAATCCGACAGTGGTACTGGGAGGATACGACCCTCTCAGTCTAATGGAGGGACAGAGATGGATTTGGTTGTGATGTTAGTTGCTGTTAAGTTTCTCAGCTCTTTTCAAGGGAGATAAAATGCCATCGAGCACAGCGATTTGGATGACAGGTGAATTTCAGGAGCGTTCACACACGCAATTCATGTCACGAGCCTTCCTTCCTGAATTGTTTTCACTCTTCAGTCACAAGAGTCTTCCCAGGGAGACAAGTGAACCTGGCGCTGGGTGGAGAGGAAGAAAGCAAGGAGCCTCCCAGGAAGCCGGACTGGTGTCCCGAGACTCCACGCGGCATGAAGGGACAAGGTGACACCTTGCTGCCCTCCGGTTCCACCCAGCAGGCACCCCTGGAGAGTGTCAGCAGAGATCTGTTTCCTAAGTCATGGATTGGCAGATTTTTTTCAGCAAAGGCTCAGATTGTAAGTCACTGGACCTCTGGGCCACACAGTCTCTGTTGCTAGGCGTCTACTCTGCGCTTGGAGCACGAAGGCGATTCCAAGCGACACGCGCATGAGCAGGTGCGCGGCTTTACCATAAAACTCCTCAAATGAGGCAGAGGGTCCCATCTGAGCCTGAGCCTGCCGTCTGCTCGCCCCTGTGCTAATCATGCTGGGAGCTCCTTTTCAGAAAGGCAGAGGAGAAAGGGCTGGGTCAGACCTCGCGGGCTTGAATCTGGCTTTGCCTTCACGGGTGTATGATCTTGACTCGCCTTCCTGAGACCCTGGGGAAGGGAGATGCTTAGCACCCCTTTCTCCTTCCTGAGCAGGCTACCTGCCTTCTTGGGGCATCCACCTCTCCTCCTCTCTCTTCCAAATGGTTCTGGTGAAGGGTTTGCCATCCCTCCATCCAGAGACAGATATGTAACCTGGGCCATGATGACTGAGTCACACCGTCCTCTTCCATAAAGGCTTCCAGCATCTAGTGGGTAGAAGCCAAGTTGCTGCCCAACGATCTAGAGGGCACAGGACAACCCCTCTTATCAGATGGTCAGCTGTCTGTCTCCAAGCGTCCATGGACTGAGGCGTGGACCCTGCTCTAAAGTTAACGGCAAACAGCAGCATTGTCCTTGATAAAGTATATGTTCTGGAACAGGGTCTTCATTAACCTTTACAACAAAATCTTGAATCACTCAAGATCACTAATTATCAACATCAGGAGACTCGCCACCTGTTCAAGGGTTTCTGAAAATCTTTAGACGTTAAAATTCCTAGAGTCAATGAATTATTTGTGGCCTTATTTTTCTCAACCATAATTTGAGGATAGAAATAGGGTTTATCTTATGAATTTTAAGAGGACTAAAGTAAATCAGACATATGGGCTGGGGGTGTAGTACAGTGGTACATACCTGTTTAGCATGTGCAAAGTCCTCAGTTTGATCCCCTGCATCAAATAAAAAAAAAGGGGGGGTTGTAGAAGAACAGGTGGATAGCGCAGAGCAGGGCAAGGAAGGTAAAAACAGAAGAAAGAAAGAATTAATGAAAGAAAGAAAGAAAGGACATTATACACATGAATCGCTTATCAGAGTTCTCAGGCCCAGTACCTGGTAAGCACTCAATTTCAGCCACCATTATTACTTTACTATATATAATTAAAATAATTATTATCCAACAGTGAGAACATTTTCCAGTTGCTCTACTCAGGTAAAACGAATCAGCCGTTTGGGGACTAAGAGGGGTTGACTTTGCCCCAGTGAAATGGAAATGAAGCCCCAAGGAGACTTCAGCTCTAGACCTGGAGGCCTGATTCAGGCTCAAGTTACCAAACGGTAATACATGTTCCCAGCATTTGAGAGCCCGGGCAGAGGTGGAGACCACCGGCCTTATGGGTTCTGGACTGATCATGGATGAAACTCAGCAGCCATGCATGAGAAAGCAGTGATGAGATCGGCCAACCAGGAAGGAGAAACTTAATGAGGGCAATTCTAGGACTTTGGACCCTCCACTCATCAGGGAGGTCTGATAGCATCTTCCTGAAAGCAGATTGATTACTATCCACACCTTTATTAAGCCCTAAGTGCCAGACAAGACACTTACCTGGGAAGCTCCCTGTAAGCCTCACACTTACTCTATAGTGGAAATAACAGACTTATAGAATGATGCCTATTTTAAAGATAAGCTAACTGAGACCCAGAAAGTTGAAGCGATGAGCCTTCTAGGTAATTCTCCACAGGAGGTGGGCTGAAGGGAAAGGAGTATGTGCTTTAAATCTGAGAGAGCTGGACCTTTCTATTAATTAGTATTCCCTTTGGGCAGAAGGTAACTAGGAAAAAAATATTAAAAAGAACAACTTTGCCAACTAAATAGTGAAGTAATTAGATGAAAGTCAATATTAACAAGCTTGTGTGATTCCAGAGCGCCAACAGCGTAGATTCAGAAGCCTCTGCCACTTAGCAATTTTGTAGGCTTGTGGCCCTAAGGGCAAGAAATGTGACAGAGGAATCGATTCTTGCCAGCTGATTAGGTGTTCGATATTTCCTGAGCAGCCAACAGCCCTGTCCCAGCTACAAGCAGGAAGATGTGGCCGACTGTAACCACTTAAGTAATCTGCTGGGGAAGCGTTTTCTTTAAGGAAACAGCTCCCTGCCCTGGACCTGCACACAATTTGCAAAAGATGTTTTTTCCTTCTTCAGAAAGTGGGCTACTCAAAGCACCAAACCAAGAACAGGAAATCGCCATCCATATACTGGAATTCAGCTCTTCTGTTCTGGGACCAGAGTTCCCCGTCCACTCTCAGGAGATCAAGCCAAGCCCTTCAGCCATAACAAGCCCAGGAATCTTTCCAGACTCCTCCCTCTGCTCCAGGACACGGAAGGAGTCTTTCCCCAAGCACCGTCGATTCCGCCTCCTGCTCCTGCTCCTGCCCACAGGGTCCCCTCCCTCTGCACACCGCCATGTTAGTTCCCACCTCAGCTTCCTGCCACTACGGCAGCAGCCTGACTGTCACCCAGCTCCACGCGCCTTCTTCCCAGTGCCAGCTGTAGCGAACTTTCTACACTTTGGTCTTGGTCATGCCACTGCCTTGCCTTAGCTGGTGGCAATGTTAAGATAAAACTAAGCTCATGAACGTGACCCGATTACAGCCTCTGAAATCAGGCCTTACCTGCTGCTGCCCCGACCCCATCTCTCACCCCACTTCCTTGGGTGATTTACAACTCCCCAAATTTCTTTCGCTTCTTACATGCTATTTCTCTTGCCTGAATTACTTTTCCTTCTTTATCCAAGCTTAGTAGGATTAAACCCTTAAAGACTCAAATCAGGTGCTGAAATTTCTTGAATTGAATGAGGCACTTGTTCGTTTGTGTTTAGGTAACCTCCCGTTCTTACCTCTTGTGGGGATTTAAAACTACATCCACAAATTCTTTGACTCTCTTCCCTTTGAAATGTGGAGCACATTTAAAAACTTGCTTATAACAAATGCACTGTGGCAGGATTGATGGAGTGTGACTTTTGAGGTCAGAGCATTAGGACATTTCTGTTCCTCTTGCTCCTTGGATCACCCACTCTAGGAGAGGCAGCCACCATGTTGTGAGGACACTCAAGCAGCCTGAGGAGAGGAACTAAGGACCCCAGTCACCAATTGCTTATCATTTCATGCCATTGTAATATGTATTCAGTAGAAACCATGATTCAATTTTTGAATTTTGATGTTTTCCTAGATTAGTGATATGCAGGACAATATTTTTGTGTGTGTGATTCTGGGCAACATCAGTGAATCGCAATTCCTGGTCAGCTACATGAACACAAAGGCAAACTGCCTGTACTCTACAGTGTACCATGTTGCTAAGCTATGATGGTTGGTAGGTGCAATAATTGCACGTTGACTGTACAGTATTTCCAACATACAATGGATTTACTTGGAGTAAACACCTCGTAAGTCAAAGAGCACCTGGACACAGCAACCTTAAAGAATGGACATTGGCATCCTGGGATTGCCTCAGTGAATCTCCCACTCCTTCTTTCTCTGTACAAAACACTGCATTAGGCACTGCAGGGGAAGAGGTGGTGAAAAGAAAGTTACTGAACTAACTTAGACAGGAGTAATAATGGGGCACACAGAGAAGGCAGGAGATGGAAGAGCAATGTAGTTAACCAGAGAGGGTGGGAACAGGAGAGTTAAGTGCACAGTCCAGTGTGGCACAGGGTTCCCTGTTATTATCCTGAAGGACGAGATAAGTCTGTGTGAACAGGATGTGGGGACAAGTTATCCAGATCCTCAGGAAAAAAACAAAGAGGATTCACTAGTCAAATTCCATACCCCCATTTTATTTTTTTCTTAGTACTTTTTACATCTGAGATGATCTTGTTCACTTGTTTGTGTAGCCTTTGTCTCTCCCAGGAGAACAGGGGAAAGCATCCACCTTTCTTGCCACCATATCAACAGTCAGAAGAATCCCCAGTCCAACATTCATTATTTCAAATAATGAATCAAATTCCAAAGCCATGCCACATTAAGGATCTCTGAATGTTCTTCTTGCAGGGCTTAGGTTTCTCTGGCTAAACCAAAGGGGGACTGCAGCTGCTTATCAACTCCGTCCTTCCTTCCAGCAGGAGAGTCATGCATTGTCAGAAGGCTGGGGGAGCTGACAGTGTGGCTCAGTCGCCCTTTTCCATCCACTCAAAAGCTGAGGTATAATTGCAGGTACACGCCTGCTGCCTTGAACTGTGAGACTCCACACTGACTTCATAAAGAGTCAGGAACTTAGCTTCCTGTTTTTGCATCTTAACACACGAAGGCACTTTGTAAAGGGTTGAATGAACTTAATTATCAATCTCCACGTGCACATTATGATTCAGCCAGGGTCAGGCAGATGCTTCCTAGACACAGGCTGCTGACAATGGCAATGAGGCTCTCCCCTCGCGGCTCTCCACTCTGTGTGGACTTGAGCCACGTTTTGGGGTCCATTTTATTTATCGATTTCCACATAAATCTTGAGAAAGGCAAAACACCAACGTCACGTCTGAAGTCAATCATTGGAGGTGAGGAACAAGATAGAATTGGGACTTTGCTTCTTGTGGAGGAAACAGGACGTGCATTCTCTTTGAGGGAGTAGAGATTGGCAGAGAAGGACTTGGGGTTCTGTCACCTACTGGAATATAAATTCAGGTTGGGGGGACAGCACAAAACGTTGACGAGAAGGGGATCTTTCGTTCTGCAGAAGGTGTGTATTCTGAGTTATGTATGGAAAATGAATTTGGACAAATGAATGACAAAGGTATAATTATGTGGTTATATATATTTGGAAATATTCTGCTGCAGAAATTGAATGGTTTAAAATAGAAGAATAAGAACAGGATTTGGGCAGGATGTTAAAAATGATAGTTAATGATGCTTCTGGGGTGGCAATAGTGAGGTAGCCAAGTGTGGCGTGTCCCACGAAGGTGAATGTGTGGGTGAATCTCCAAATTGCCTGGCTCCGAGACGCCCCTTCCCCCAGGCAGATGCGTTGAGGAAACCTGCATGCCCAGAAGTCCGTGCTAGGGGAGAGCAGCACAGGCCTGGCAGTGTGGAAGACCTGGGTGGGGTACAGAAGAGGCCAGAAGTGTCCGTTCCAGCTGGTCCACCTCCAGGGCCTAATGCCATCACAGACGACCAGGCCCAGTGCGGTTTCTGTCCTCCAGCCAGGTGAAGCGTGGGTGCGAGAGCGCATCGGCCTGGGTTTGAGTGCCCACTCCGTCATCGACTAGCTATGAGATTTCGAGCAAGTTCCTGTCTGATCTCTTATGGTTCCTTGTCTGTAAAATGAAGGTGGCAGCAGTGTCCACCTGTAGAGCTCTCGAGAGGGGTCACTGGCCTGCAGCAGGCACTCATCAGATAGTCCCGTGAAGATCTCCAATACTCTGAAGAGGAGACCCTGGGTGTGGGTCTGGAGGGAAGTGGAGGCCCCTGAGGAAGGGCCACCTCCTGAAAAGTGCCTCTCCTGCTCTGCCAGCTTCTCTTGGCTCCTTTTCCTCTCCCCACCCCCTAGTGAATTGCATCGAAATGGTCTCTCCTCCATTTCCCAAGACAAACACACACATACAGGGAAACAGGGTGCCCCGTGGTTCTGGAAAAGTCGGCCCTTTACAACCCTGTGGTTGGTCAAATATGGCCTGTAGGGGGAGCCAGCCCCTTTCCCTCTCGTCTTCTTACAACCGGCCCTTGAAAAAGAGCTTCCTGTCCTCTCAGAGGATCCAGGGGATAGGCTGGCTTTCTTCCTCCCTCTCACTGGTACTCCTTGAAGAAGGAGGTATGAGATGAGGGCCTGGTAACCTGAGTGGGCTGCTCTTCTCTGCTGGAAAGGATTAACATGCTAAAGGCCCTGGGCCTGACCTTCTCCCACCTCCCTGCTCCTCACTGGGAGTGAGGCGAGCCATGGGCTCTCATGCATTTGTGGACAAGAAACCAGGTCTAAACCTTCTACTCTGAGGGTTCCTATGTTTTTGACAATGGACATTAAGTGAAGTGCTTTAGAATTTGGTAGTTTAAAACAACCACCACCACTGACAATGTTTTACAAGTTCATGGGCCTTCTGGGTGGTTTTACCAAGTTGGGAGAACTTATCTGTGCCTCTTCAGTGAGTGGGAGGGTGGTTGGGGGCTGGCTGGTCCAGGACAACCTGCCTGGGACACCTGGGCTCTGTTTTGTGTCCCTTTCACCCTCCAGCAAGCTGGCCCAGGCTTGCCCTGGTGGTGGTGGCAGGGATCCTAGGTGAGCGAACCCAGGCATATAAGAGGGCAGGAAACCACACACGCTTTCAAGTCACACATACCAGCCAAAGAACTGCAGAATTACAGGCCAAGAGCGTGGATAAAGGCAAGTCACTCCTTAGTGCTCCGAATGCCATGAGTCTACCCCAGTTCCAAAGTCTGCCATATGGAGGTGGATGTACGGCATATATTATAAGGGTGAGAACAAACTGTTTACCAGGGAGGCTGGCACATCTTTGTACTGGAGGGATTCTGAGACCAACTTTGGAAGGTGAGCGTGTTATTCTTGAAGAGGAGGCAGGACAACCAGGAGGAGAGCACAGCTCAAGCAGAAGCTCAGAGACCCCACACAGCTTGCTGTTTATCAGAGGGACTGGAAATAGCTGAGTGGACAAAGCACAATAGCCCACCACGAGAGTTGAGGTTTTGTCTTGCTGGCAGCGGAAGCCACTGAAGGTTTTCATACTATTGAAGGATGTGATCAGCCTTTCTTTCCAGAGATAACCCCAGTCCAAAGAGTCGGGAGAGGAGGGAGACTCTTACACTTGCCTGATCTATAGGTCAGGACACTTTTGTTGGCAAATAATGCTCCTTCCTCCACCCACCGGCTTTGTTTGACTCTATTGTTCTCTCAGGAACACAGTTAAGTGGTTGGAATTCATAAACCGGAAGCCAACTCTTTTCAGACTTGTCAGACAATAATGTACCCGGGGCTCTGGCCACACGCTGAAAAGGAACACCAGAAATAATGGCTGAAATAAGAAGCAAGGACCGGTAATGGGTGAAATAAGAAGCAAGGACCCGTGCGAGGCTCTCTCTTGCTTTTGCATCCTGAAGCTTCTATAATTAGCCTGGAGAGAAATGATTTACTTAATTCATGTTATTTCATGCAATATCATTAGCGGTGCTCAGTCATACCTTTACTACCCCTGTGCACGCTCCTCTGTAACGTGTGAGCGACAATGGGGCTTTACTTATCTTCAGGAAGCCAGCCCATTCTTTCTATGAAGCAAAAATGGCCCTGGCCCCAGGTTGCCATAGACACTGGGGAAGGCTGTCACAGATCTGCAGCACACCTATTTCCCGGTGACATGCAGAATTAGAGGTATTGGTGGAATCCAAGGGAAGCTAACTGGATGAAACAAAGGGTCCCTTCAGCCTCTCCTGACACACTTTTCTGCAGAAGCTGCCTCTCTGTGCCCCTTTTCCCTCCTCCCCGAAGCCAGGGGCCAGGATCTGAATCCCAAAGTCCTTAGAAAAATGAAAGCAGCAACCTCCACGCAGGCATGGCTCAAATTCATGTCCAGAGCAAAACCTTCCCCTAGACCAAGCCGGTGGCTTCCCAGGGCTACAGACTTCACCACATGCCACAGTCACCTGCCCATGTCTCCAAATCCCTCAGTCACTCTGTTCCTGTCACACTGTCTTCCTTTGAGTTTATAAATATGCATTTTCCCAAGGAGGTGGCCTTTGTCCTTTATGGTCCCCTTTCCTAGAATTCTCTCCCCCTTGCCCTTTGTGTGGCAGGCTCCCTGGGTCTCCGTTTGAAGGTCACTTTTCAGAGACCATGCCTGCCTGTTAAATCTAGAAATAATTCCTCTCCCCCAGTTATTCCATATCACATCATCTTGGCTCTTTCCTGGTGATCGTTATACTCTATAATTATCTTTTATTTACTGTTTGCTTATTTATGGCTGATCTCCCCCACTAGGGTGCAAGCTGCTTACAGGCAGGTGCTTAATAGACGGTGCTCCGCTTGGCTTGGTTTCCTCCGCAAGCAGAGGCTTGTCTGGGAGGGAGGGTAGTGTAGTAAGGGATGCGGATCAATAGGGAACACAGCCGCCCCAGGGCAGGTCAGCAAGACGTCACCATCCTGGCAACTGGAGGATAACCTGCTGGGGCGCTGTAGGAGCCCAGGGGCACGCACAGCTCAGAATGGCCGCAGGTGGCAGCGGGAGGGCGGAGGTCCTTCCAGACCCCGCCCATCAATCACCCGGGCTAGCCCCAGGGAATGGAATGCTGCAGCACTTTTTAGCTTCTGTGTTCGTGGGCGGAGTAGGCTCCAGTGGCCAGAGAAGGGTTTTAACTGAAGAGTTTGGGTGGTAGCATTGGAAGTGGGGTTTTGTGCACTATTGATAATGCCCGAAGGAGAAAACCGGGCACCGTAGCATCCGTTCGGGTGTTCCGTCGGTCTCTGGTGCATGAAGGAGCCAGCGTGCTGCCTGGTGCTGCAGATGTCTGACCCTCAAGAAATTTCCAAGCCTCATAGGGCAGACAACTAACTGGCAGGAAAAAAAGAAAAGGCACAGTTTTAAGTCTCAGGAAGAGCTGGGTTCAAATCCAGCTGTGTGACGTAGGCAAATTCCAGACCTTGGCAAATTCCATGACCTTTCTGTATCTTTAACAGATGAGTTCATCTCCTCCCTTGTACAATGGAGATAATGATTTCTACCTCCTAAGATTAATGTAAAATGATTAGAGATACTACACACCGTGTTCATGATTGTGTTCGTATAGGCAGGTGACCAATAAATGTCACTTCTCTATCCCTTGACAGAGCAGTACATTCTATATAGCAAATGTGTGATTAAGGGCTAAGGTTTTTATGTCACTCAACAAACCTTTATGGAAAGTTTATCATATTTGAGGCGCTGGACCTAGAGAAGGAGATAGCAGAGAACAAGACAGAGAAGGAAGCTGCCCCTGCAGATCTCACATTCCAGAAGGGGTAACTGGAAATAATAGAAAAGATAAATAAAAGAATGGAGGAAGTTGAGAGAGAGGGGAAGGAGAGGAAGAGAGGGTGGGGAGGCAGGGTGGGAAAAGGAAAGGAAATGACATAAGACATGAAAACACACACTCATACCTTGAAGTCCTGCCTGTGGGTGGCCCATGGCTGTTCAGAGGAGCACCTGACCACAGGAGCTAGGGTAGGGCTTGCATGGCTCAGCCCAGGCAGGACTTCCTGGGTGCTCTTCAGACACTTCTGATGCCATCCTCAGAACAAATAAAACGTAAGTATACACAAAATATGCACATGTCTAATATCACAGGGCAGTCCACAAATACATACAATTTTTATACACAAATTAAAATTAAATAATTTTTCAGTACTGGGAATTGAACCCAGGGGTGCTCTACCACAGAGCTATATCCCCAGATTAGTTTTATTTTTACTTTGAGACAGGGTTTCCTGGGCCGTGCTCAAATTTGGAATCCTCCTGCCTCAGCCTTCTGAGCAGCTGGGATTACAGGCGTGTGTCACTATAGGTTGGGGCTTGAGGTGAGGCTGAACATGGTGGTAGAAGAGTGTGGCAGAGGAAGCAGCTCACATGATTTCAGGAAGTAGAGAGTCCACTCTTGAGCCACAGAATATATACCCATAGCCACACCCCAATTCTCACCTCCTCTAGCCGCATCCTACCATTTCCCTTTCCACTCAGCTAATCCCTATCAGGGGATTAAGTCACTGGTTGTGTTAAGATTCTTACAACCCAATCATTTCTCCTCTGAACCTTCTTGTACTATCTCACCATATGAGCTTGGGGGGGGGGGGCTCTCGCATCCAAACCATGGGGGCTTACACAGAAATGAATGGAAGGACCCTTTTTTTTTTAATTGAGCACCTCACTTTTGCTGAGGTTGGCTTTGAATATGAGATCCTGCCTCAGCCTCCCAAGTCACTGGGATTATAGGTACGTGCCTCTGTGCTCAGCAGGAGTGTGCACATACGGATGGCACAGCCCAGTGGAATTTGACCCCTGTGTATGACCAGCCATATAACCATGACACCAATTAAGACACAGAATATGTCCATCACTCCAGAAAGTTCTGTGTTCTCCCTTCCAGGCAATAGCTGCCTCTTACTCTCGAGAAATCCTTCTTCTGACATGGACCCTCAAAGAGGAAGTATTTAAAATAACATATTCCTCGTATATCAAAGGAATATGAGCCTGTGATAGAAAATTGAGATATTAACAGAAGACTGAAGGGAACGTTGGATCACTCCTGATCCTACGGCCCAGAGGAAACCTCCTAGAACGTCTGGGTCTATTCCTTGCTGTCTTTAATTGCACATTTTCTTTGTTTACATTTTAACTTGAGACCAGAGGGCCCATACACTTTACTTTCTGGTTATTTCATAACGCCTCATTACGACGTAAACATTTTCCCTGTGTAAATTCTTTCTAAACTTCATTTTACGTGGCCTTGAATATTCCGTGGAGGAAACGCTTACCAATTCCCTAAACGTTAGTTCCGTTGGTTGGTTTCCAGGGTTTCAGAGTCATGAATATCTATTCCCATGAAGCTCTATCTGAATTTCAGATTTTATTAGAATGGAAGCAGAAAGTGTGGATTAAAATAATACATCTTCTCCAAACTCATGGCTGTTGCTAAATGGTTTCCCAGGAAGTGTCAATGTGGGATCCCATTGCCTGTACCCACAAAACGTGCCCGTGGCCAGGCACCCCCGCCCCCAGCACTGAGCTGTTTGTTTGGTTTTGTTTCCAGACCTGGAAGCCTCCCCAGGGAAGCTGAGTAAAGCTCCTGAGCTGAGCGCTCTGCCCGGGTCTGCTCTGAGGAACAATGATGCTTAATTTTTTCCTCTCCTACTCCGTCCTGCTTCAATATTCTGAATAGGTGACCTCGGAAATCACTTTGGCTCAACATCTGGAACCATCAATGAGCAATGAGTACAGAGGACAGCGGAGAGGCCTGGTGGCCTGCCCGGGAGCTGGGTCACAGATGGCTCCCTTATGTAACCCTTCAGAGGAGAACGTTCTGTGGCCTCTCATCTCATCGCAGACATGGAGGAGGAAGAAGTTGACAGGTCAGCCTGGGACTTGGGCGGCTTCAGAGGGTGCCTCTGTGAGGACCCGAGCAGCCTGAGAGCTGATAATTACAGTGTAGGGCACAGCGGAGAGGGATAATGATCAGGGCCAACCTAACATTTAGGTCAGACTCAATAATGGCCTTTTGAAGGCGTGTTCTGCTATATAAAACTACCCTCCCATCTCCAGGAAATCTGGCCTTTTGCACTGGAATAAAAGGCCAGGCTACGTGTGCCTCTTCTCTGTGGAACACTTCCAAACTTGGCTTCCAGGAAAAGCACTCCAGTGGAAATTTTTTGTCCAAATGAGCAGGAAAACTCACTTCTCACAGTCTTTTGAAAATCTTAGGAGCAAGTCCAGGGTGGTTGTGTCTGGTAGCAGAGGTTTGGTGAATAGGAGACCTTGTCCTATACCAAGGGCCACTTCCTCACCTAAAGCTAGACACCCCAGGGTCTGTGTCTGTTGAATCTTCTTCTCCTTTGCAGGCTCTTCCCTAAGTGACCAATGGGTCACACTATGGCCTCCGTCACCTAACTACTTCTGTGTCTCTTTTCAAAAATATGTCAAAAATGAGAGTGATGTTTACACAATGATCTTCGTTGTGAATGGGTGTAGGTTTTTTTCCTGAGACACAATATGAGATACTGCAATGTTTATCTAGGACAGTATTCACATTTCTGTGACAATTTTTCAATAAATGGGACAGGAAAAGAAAAAGGAGAGAAAGAAAGGTAGAAAGAAAGAATGGGAGGGAAAAGAAGAGACAGCCAGAAGTTTGGCGTATGTAAGCAGCTGGTGGGTTTATGCTCTCCGAGTCCTGCAGTCCTGACATTCTTGGTCCCTTTGGGTTTATTCTCTGACTTGCCCTTTAGAGTGCATGTCCACCCCTAAAGAAAATGATTTTCATTTCCGTGGAGATGAGACTGAGATGCGTCCCAGGTCTCCTGGATTCATGCAGCGCTGGTGGTGGGCATGGTAGACACTCTTCTTTCCCCACCTGGGCCATGTTTCCAGGTGAGCTGTGCCATCTTTCAGCCATGCAGTGAGGCCAGAGACTGGGCGACAAGTGACCGACCTTTCTACACGCTTCTGAATCATTCCTGAGTTCCACCGCCTCCTGGGGACGTGCCAAGCATGCGGGTACAGAGGCAGCGGGTACAGAGGCAGCGCTCACAGACCCAGCAAAGAGCCCGCTGTACCCACTTCCTGGATGGACTCCTACTCACCCTCCCAGCCCCGAGCTCAGGCCCCGGCTCCCTGGGGCACCTTCTTTGTACCACTCGGTCAATTAAAAGCAAATCACCTCCCTCTTCTGCTGACCTTATAGTTGCCCCATTGAGCTCATCAAAACAAATGTGATTTTTGGTTTTATAGATTATAAACATCTTGTAGGCAAAGACCAAGTTGTGCTCCCATACTTTCCTTTCTGGGACTTAACCCAGCACCAAGTACATCCTGGGCACTCAGTTAATATTTTTAGATATTTTGAATGTTACAGTAAACTTGTCTCCTAATTTATATGAGTAATAATTCAGCAAGCACTTACTGTGTGCTAAGCACTATTCTAAGTACCCCCTTTGTACTGACTCCTTAGTAGTCTGGGAAGTGATATTATCCCCATTTTACAAATGAGGAAGCGGGCCCAGGAAGGTTCAACAGTGTGCCTGAAGCCACACAGCTGGTAAGTGTGAAGTCTGGCCCTGAGTCCAGGTGGTCCAGTTTTCAGTAGAATATGTGAGTTTAACCTACAACTATAGTATAATGTTCCTTGAATAATCTCATAGCTCTATGTATTAAGACCGAAGGGTTCAGCAGAAGGAAAAATGGTGAACAAAGATTCCAAATGACCTGAGAATAATACCCGCCTCTTACCATCAATATACTTAGGCCAATCTATGTTCATTCATTGATTTTTTTCCTTCATTCTTTCTACAAGGTTTATTGACCACCACGTTCTAGGGGCTATGACAGAAATTGACTTTCAGTAATGTCCAGAACAGGATGCGGCCTTTATCTTCACAGAGTTCAGCATCTAAATTCATTCCAGTTTAATTCTCTTTCAACAAGCATCTTCTAAGAAACCCTCTGCGCTGAGATTGTGCTAGGTGGTAGGGACGCAGAAATGAAGAGTCTCATAAATGGTCGGGGAGAGAAAACCATAGCAACAATTCAGATATAAACAGAGCTGGGAGTGTAGTCGGTGGTGGAAGCTTGCCTAGCATGTGGGAGGCCCTGGGTTTGATCCCCAGCACTTCAAAATAATAATAAATAAACGTTACTCTGTGTTTATGGGTTTCACATGGGTGAAAATGAATAAGACTTTTCCCAGCTGTGGAAGGTCTCTGGAGGAGATGCGGCAGTCCCTGATCCTTGAGGGATCCATCTATCTGCAAATGTTAACCAGGTTAAGGACACTGTGGAGGCTGGAGTAAAGGCACCGGGGTGAGGAGGACGTCCTTGTGTGTCACCTACACAGTTTGGTGCTGCTGGAAGAGAACACAGGGCAAGTCAATCCACAACGGGAAAGGGGATCAGAGAAGGCAAAGACTGTGGACAACAGAATCTGCGGGAGAGACCAAGGAAAGTCCTCAAGTTTTTCTGTTTTCTACTAATACTTATCAGAGATACAGAGGAAGCAAACCCGACCTGGTACAGGGGAGCGGAGGGGAGCGTCCTGCGAGGCAGGCTGTGGGAGACCTGGGTTACTGCCCCACCAGACCAAGGAGCACGTTGGAAAGAGGTCCCCAGACTTCCAGGCTGTGCTCCTACTTTGTGCTAGAAAGAACCTCTGCATAAACATGATTGATGTCCAGATTATTCCATAAGTGACAGAAAATAATGTCAAGGGGGAGGAGAAATGAATCAAGACAAGACCGAGAGGAATAACGAAGGGGCATTTGTGGGTGGTTTATGATGTGTGGCATTTTGTTAATGCTGAGATTTCCCAGGTGTGTCATATAAGTCACGGAACAAGGCATTAAATGGAAGTTTTATTTTCTTATTTAAAACAACGAGTCCCTATGAACTAAATAAAAATATCGGGGCCAGGAAACACGGGGAGTTGATTACGAGGACATAAAACTGATCGTTGGGGTTTTGTTCCACCATGTAGTCATAAAGAGCAAAGCCGTTATTTACGTTTCATGCGACTTTAAAGATTATCAAGCGCGTGCATGTCCCGCTATTTCATGAATGTGGTGGACGGGTCTTGCCCGAGGTCTTTCCGCCTGCAAAGAGGCAAAGTGGAATCCAAAATCAGGGGCACTGACTGTAAAATGAACTCATTGGGTCCACATAGCTCATGTCCTCCAAGATGGTGAGTCAGAAGTCCTCGCCCTCTGGTCCCAACGTCACACTAAACCACTTACTTTATGAGATCTCTCCCATACAGATGAAATTCATTCTATTAGGAACAACTAGAATTCCAGAAACATTTCTCCTTTTCTCCAGGGAACTTCCCCAGGAGAAAAGGGTTATTGCCTCAGAAGGAAAGAAATGTAATGAAAAGCCCTCTCCTGGGCATCCTGGCTGCTGCTGTCTGCTCTTGCCTCCAGTTAGGAGCCAGGGGAGCCTGGGCACCTATGGAGCCTGAGGAGGGTGGGGTGCATTCAGCTGCCAACCTAGTTTTATTTGGTCTGCAGAGTGTTTTGTTTTGAGTGGTTTTCTCTCTTTAAAAAAAAATTTTTGTTTTGAAACATATCTAGATTCACTGAAAATGACAAAAATCCCTGTTGGGATTTAGTGACTCCGGTAACCTCCTGAAAGTTTGGGAAACGTGAGTGTCCCTCTGATTCTAGAAGGTTTCAGCATTTTTGTTTTAAAGGAATAATTTATTATTGCTTATGTTTTTTCCCTCTACGATTCAACTTGCTCCTTGCTGCTATAGATGGCAATGGAGATCCAAGCACAACTCACATACATTTTTCTTCAACTGCTTTAGTCTTTCCTTAGGTCCCTGTAGAGTAAGTTTATTTCCTCTCTGCCATTCATGGTCCTCTCCACTCGCCCCCACTATCCATTCCCTATCTCTTGATCTAATTATTGCTATTGTGAGCTAGATTTTTCTCCATCCCCTTATGATCCCACCCAGGATTGGGAACATGCTCATTCCCCCTCTTTCAACAAAACACAGGTAGATATTAGGCTAATGGAAAAGACACTGGAAAGGAAACTCACGGGGAAAAGGAGAGACTGTTAACAGACGAACCAGGGCACTGTCAATCTTCACATTTCAAAATCCGGATGTCATGTATTCACTATGTTTTAAAGCCAGATAATGGCAAAGACTTCCTTTTTCCTCCCTCCTTCAATAAAGCAGCTTAAACTCCATCCCTGATCCGCAACCCAGCGGGAAACAGGAGAGATGGAATCGATTGACTGACAACTCTCTCCTAAAGCCAAAGAGAAGAAGAGAGGAGCCTGCTGAGAGAGCAAAGGCTCTAACTAAATTGGGGTCCTGTGGATTAGGGATGGGACTCCGACAGCATGCAGAGGGAGACAGGGCCCCAGGTGTCTTCGATGACTGCCCCCATGCTAGGTATCTCAACGTCCTAGGTTTTGTGGCGCATGTGAGTGGGAGACAGCGACTGATCACTGCCAGCCTCCCGCGCCCGCTGACATCGAGGAGGCAGCCTTACCAAGGCAAGACGGAGCCTCCCAGAGCCTCCCAGAGCACCGCCCTCCCGCCCTGAGCCTGCCCAAGTGTTCGCGGAGACCTGTGGCAGCACTGTGTCTCTGAGAAGCCGGCGGCCTACGCCGGCAAATGGCTGAGATCGCTGCCCTTCTAATGGGCTGTCTGGAAGGTCAAAAGAAGCAGAGTGGGCTCCCAGCCGGGCTTTTGAGAGCTGACCTTTTATTTCCTATGTGACTCTGTGGCAAAAGAGAGTTCTTATTTCCCAGGAAGGTCCTTGTAATTGGGTTTAACACAATGGCAGCAACAGAGACCTTGGCAAGGTGGAAACCCAGAGTCGACTGTGAGGAATACAAGATCTGAGGACTCCAGAGGCCACCAGAGCCCTATCTCCTTCTTTCAGTTTCTGCCAGTTTTTAGTTAAGATGTGCTGAAGGGTAGGCCTTCCTGGATAGACAATGAAGGAACCACCTCGTGTAACACACCCATCGCTTCACCTAGTTACCTTAGTGTACAGGTGCATGACCTGGGAGGATGGCTTGAGCCCAGGAGGTCAAGACCAGTCTGGGCAACGTAGGGAGATTTTGTCTTGGGGAAAAAAAAAAAAAAAAATATATATATATATATATATATATACACATACATATATAATATAATATATATACACACACACACATACACACACACACACACACACACACACACTCTTTCTCTAAGCAAATTTCAAGTATCATTAACACAATATCATTAACTATAGTCACCATGCTGTACATTAAGCTGTACAATTATTCATCTTACAACTGAAAGTTTGCACCCTTGGGGAAAAAAGGAACATCTCTCCCTTTCCACCAACCCAGCCCCAGGCACCCCAGTTTGTCCTGTTCTCCAGTTCTGTGGATAGACCTTTCTAGATTCCATACGCAGGTGAGATCATGCTGATCCTATTTGTCTTTCTGTGCTGGGCTCCTTTCACTTAGCAGAATGCCTTCCAGGTGTGGCCATGTCACAAATGGCAGAAGTTTTAGAGTTGGCTCTCAAATGAAAAGGTCCCAAGAATGACCTATATTTTCTTTGCTTTTTTTCTTTTTAAGGTCATTTTTCTCTGGTTTTCTCATTAGCGGTGAGAGGAGCGATGGAGGGATGGCGCGGGCACCTCATTTTGCCAAGGAATGAAGACAGTAATTAAGTTGCCGTTTAGTCTTTTCTTTCCTGGGCTAACTAATTCCAATTATTTTTAACCTTTTCACGTGGACCCTTTTTTTCCCCCTGACCTTTTAATGAATTTTCACTGCTTGTCTCCAGTCCTTTTCTAGAGGTTATAAATTCTTCACAGTTTGCCAAAGCTTTTCAATATAATAATGAAATGATTATTATTTTTCCCTGGGTTGTAATAGCAAACTCCCATACATTCCCAGGAAACATCTAGTAACCATGATATGCCTAATTTTCAGCTACATTTCTGCAACGAGATTCCCACCAAAAAGCATCAGCAAGGTGTTTTTCTTTTCTTTCATAACTTAATGTGTTATCTACAAAATAAAATGATTGTTTAAGATTTATTAAAATAGCTATATTGGCTCTACCAAGCATGTAAGTGTGCTGCGTACTTTGATAGGAAATCAGTACGTCTGTTAGTTCCTTGTGATATAAACACCATAATGATTAGCATGGGGAATTGACTGACTCTCTTCAGGCACCTCCTTTGGGCCCAAGACATATGAAAGCTCTTTGAGTCATCCCAGAATTCTTGAAAAATGGATTATATCATTGTCACCTTCCAGATGAGCAAGTTAAAGCCCAGAGAACTTGAAGAAATTCTTACAGTTAATTAAATGTAGAAAAAGTGCTATTTAACTGTGTGGGCAGGGAGTACATGCCTGTAATCCCAGCTACTCTGGAGGCTGAGGCAGGAGGATCACAAGTTCGAGGCCAACCTCAGTAACTTAGTGAAACCCTGTTTCAAAATAAAATAAAAATGGCCAGGGATACAGCTTAGTAGGAGAGCGCTTGCTTAGCATGTGCAAGGCCCTGGGTTCTATCCTCAGCGCTGCAAACAAACAAAAAACTATTACCCCAGACTTATCCTGCCTTAAAAGCCAAATAGAGTCACGCTTCACTCAGTGTCCATGGGAGATTGCCCACAGAAAGCAAAATCTGCAGAAGCTCAAATCCCTTATATAAAATAGTGTAATATCTGCATATAACCTTTGCACATTGCTCATATGCTTTCAATCATCTCTGGTACTGATAATACCTCATACATGCAAATATTATAGCAATAGTTGTTCTGCTGTATTGTAGGGGATAATGTAAAAGGAAAAAGTCTATATAATTTATTTTCTCAAACAGTGTTGATTCCAGCCTGCTTGAATCCATAGATGTGGAAACTGTGGATACTGATGTGCTTGGAATTTGGGGGGATTTATTTTTGCTCACTGAGATGACCTTGGATCCCTTCCCTGGCAAGTCAAGGACCACTTGGAAAAGACAGAGCTGATATTAGGAGTAACTTCAGAAATCCCATATCTCCCGGAAACCAGTGCGGAAGTTGCAGGAGACAATGAGACAGCATGAAAAGCTGTCAGCATCCTGTTAGTGAAATTGCTGTGACCATGTTCTTTGGGCTCTTGAGGCAATACAGACTGAGAGTAGGCACAGGGACCCGGGCTGGGCTGGTTTCATCCCACACTGTGCAGCCTTGGGCAAGATTGTTGCCTCTCTGTTTCCAGTTTCTTAGCTGCAAAATGGAAATATTGATAGTGTCTGCCTCCTTGTGTTGTTGGAGCCTGGACCAAACAAACACTGAGTAAGTAGGAACCCTCATTATCACAGGAGTCTCTTCTCCCCTGGGCGTAGGGAGAGGGAGTCCTCCTGTCCATCGTCTCTGTGGCCCTGTCATTCTTACCGTAACCATGGCAAACAGCCCCTCCAGATGGCATTTCCATGGCATTTTTTCCCCCTTCTTGAACAAAAACTTGAAAATCTCTTTTGAGAACCAAAGATATCTAATTTTTTCCAGACCAAAGGGAATCTAGGTTTCTATCAGAGCCATAAAAGGATACAGGGGATTAGCCAGGATGTCCTGAAGCAATTAACTGCACAAATGGGTGAGACAAAAAAGCCAATCTACATGAAATTCAAGGTCATTATTTTTTAAGGGGACTGTGGAAACTAAGCAGGAAAAGGAAGTGGGAGAGAATTCTAAAGTGACCTTGCTTATCTGAGTAGCTCATTCCTTTCTGGTTTTTTAACATAAAATTTATATTGAAGCATAACATATTGTGGCAAAACACATCAATGCATTATTTTGAATAAGCCCACAGGGGTGACCAGCCATCAGATCAGGAGACAGAGCAGTGCCAGTCTTATCCACTTGGTTTTTATTTTATTTTATTTTATTTTTTAATTTGTTCCTTTTAGATATACATGACAGTAGAGTGTAATTTGACGTATCACATACATACTTGGTTTCGACCTCCATTTTTCTCATAAAGAGTGACAATATCCAAATGTTTAAGGAATAGACCATTTTCCTTTGAACTGTCAGAGACTCTGGGATGTCTTATTCCCCACCCCCTCGGAATTTTGATCAAGATGGAACCCAATAGAAACACTTTTCAAAGGATCAGGAGTATTTCAAAGGATTTTCATATTAATTGGTCCATGAAAATACCTTTCCCAGTTAGATGGCCCAAGAACATCAAATTTTGAAAATCAAATGTCTCATTGGATTTGGGCTCCATGGCACACAGCTTTCTCTCGCTCCTTGCAACCCGGTTTTGCAATGGCTGGCTGGATGGTTTGTTAGTTTTGTTGTGGGAGCCTATCTTATCTTCTTAACCACATTTCAGATTCCTTCAGGGAGAGCTCGTGCATAATCTCTTCAAAGTGTTTGCATTTCTGTGTGCTCAGGACATACAGTTATCTCGATGATTGATTCAAAGAATGGGTACAGCTATCTTCTCAGGCAATAAATATTGTTAGAATAAGAGAAGTTTCACTACAAAAACAAAAACAAAAACAAAACCTTGATATGTTCCTGGAAGCTGGTGTTTTCATTAATTAGCATGTGGATCCAGTAAATAAGGAAGAAATGTTTGAAAACAAGGACAGAAAACCTAAAGGGTTGAAATCTTGTCAGACTACACATTTGCAGTTTTAGTGTATTTTTTTAATTTTAAGAGGGATTATTAATTAAACCCCAAAGGAACTTTGTGCTGACAGTACATTCTTAAAAGCACCAATCTCTTCCTGAATAAAGGAGAATCCGACTGCTTTGTAATCAGAAGATGGCCTGGTTGAATGCTACTTAGGTACTTAGGTAATGTTCTGCTAAAAACCTCGAATGCCAACCCTTTATTCATCAGTTCATTAATTTATTCCTCATTCCACTGAAATTGTTGAGCACTTATTATGTGCCAAGCATGTCTTATTTAATACAGCAATGTCACCAAGTCAACAAAAATCAGGAAATATGTATTCTAGAATCAAAGGAAACCAGACTGTTCAGGTTGGAGAGGCAAAGATAAGTCAGGATGGGAAAGTCTTCCCATGAATCCATCCATTGTTTCCCCCTCCATTGCCAAGGTTTTTACCCAACGCTTCCCTTTTTCACCCATTTCCTTTTTGTGCTATATTATCATTGTCCTGGATGTAATGAAATGTATGGTAAAAACCAAGGATCTTGGAATGAGATTGAGATGTATGGCCTGCCTTTAATTTTGCCAAATAAACATTACAGGATGCCTTTGTTTTGGACTAGGCCCCTGCACTGAGCCCCAATGGGCCAGACTAAATCAATATGGAGTCACCCTTGATAAAGTCCCACTTCACCAAACTGAAACAAAGTTGTAATCAGACCTTCAGAGCAGTCAGGAGAGAGAGGTAACAGTCTTGTTTCCCAAACAGTCCAGTTTCAATGACATGGTGATGAAGCTCCATCTGCCTTAACTCTCATACAAAAATGTAACCTTAAATAACCTGAGTTAACCTATCAGTTATTCTTCTGTCATCCTCTCTCCCAGCTTGTGCTGTATCACCCGGGTTCTTGTGATCATGCCAGAAAGATTTCAGAAGTGTTGCTCAGGCATGAGTTTGTTGAAGGTGTAGGAAAAGGGAAAAGGAGACACTTACAAGGGAGAGAGGGAATTCTCTCGGAAGAGGAGAAGAGTGTGTCCCTTCTGCCTTCCAGTTTTATTGAGGGGTCCTAGAGAAGTTTCCAGAGAGTCCTGCCCAGGTCCACCTCTTGACTTTCGACTGACAGCAGGGTGACACCGGACTTTCAAGTTCCCACAAAACATGACAATTCTATGTCCCCAGGCACATAGAATTCTAGTTGCAACCTGTTCTTACAGATTTTATGACAAGTGGGATTATCCCTGAGTTCTGGGGTCTGTTCTGTGTATGGCTTACATGCCCCACCCCACCCATCCCCCTTTTAGGACCTGCATTTCTCCTGCAGATAATTGGTTGCTTGCTAAGAAATGTAGCATACCCTGTTGACTTACAGGCAGAACTGCAGGTAAATTGATTTTTTTGTTTTTTTAAAGCTTGTGGGGGTCAGCACAGAGTGCTCAGATTACAGTATTTTTCACCCCGTATTCCCACCGCTCATGTCTGCCTGTCCTCTCTCAGGACCAACGGGCTCTTTGTTCTGTTTCTTCTTTCTCTGGCATTCCTCTGTCTATGAAACCAGACTTCTAATCAGCTCACAGGAGCACTCTGTCTTATCGAAGGAAGTGTTGCCCAGTTCTAGATTCGCAAATAAAGCCAATTAAGTTCTTCAAACGAAATTGTTGAAATCTTCGTCCTTTGGCAAAGCTTACCTGCTCTGTGTCCTTGAACACATTAACTGTCCTCTCTGGACCTCAGTTTCTTCAGTTGTGAAGTAGGGATGATGCAAGATGGCCACGACATACCATCCATGTAACGTATTTCACGTGTGTGGAGATGATAGCCATTGTATGTAGTTATACATATTCACCATGGCCCTGGGACTGGGATGGTGACTTCAGATTCACAGATAAACAATTGAAATGCAGAGAGATTGAGGAGCTCTTTCAATGCCACAGGGTGAGCTAAATGCTAGATCTGGATTTTGAATCAAGGTTGATTGCTTCCTATGTTGGTGATCTTACCATTCTGCTACTTCAACATCATTTTTTCTAGAAAAAACATGACAGGGATTAATAGGTGGGTACTGTTACTATCCTTAAAATAAACCCAATTTGAATTGTCTTTCCCCACTACTATGCTAATAACATCTGGAAACAAAACTTTGTCATATTCTCCTTTGGGCTCCTGAACTTTGCACATAGTAGGTCCACAATATTTGTTGAATTGAATCAAATAGTCTTTCTTTCCTAAAAGCAAAACAAAGGAGAAGAAAAGAAACAAAAAACTAAGGCACATACTATGTTAGATTTTTAATTCTGCCTATTTTGGGGGACAGGTATCTTTTGCATAACCCTAAGACCTTGCGCAAAATGCAAACCCTTGAATGCTTTGGAATGTCACCCTTCATTTCAAACATTTCACAGCTCATCAGCCTCCAATTTCCTTCTTCCTCTCTCTACCCCTCACTATAAACCATTCTTAGAAAATAATTCTCATCTTCATTCTGGATTTGCAACTTCTATTTATTTACAACTTTGCAGATAGTCACCTGCCCACTGGCCCAGGGGAACTGGCATCTATGCTACAAAGTTCAATGAGAATACACATGTCCTACCTCTTCCTAGCTGGGAAATAGGCACAAGACTGACAAGCTGTTTCATTTGGTTGTTCAACTTTTCATCATTCAGAGACCCCAGAACAGAAATTCATAACCTGAGACGTTACACACTGGGTGCAAAAGAAGGACAAGTTATTTTTATTTTGGTATTTGAGTTAAGTGCATATTTCCTTACAAGTCTTAATTTCCAGACAGGCTTTAGTCTACAGACTCAAGTACAAGACCGTCTCTATTAATAAAATTGCTTGCCTGTCTTGAGAAGCCTCAATTTAATATTTAGATCTCCTAAATTTCTTCATAGGGGCCAGAATTCTTAGGGGCATGAACTGGAAAGAATGTCCCCATCTGAGGTAGAGAGCCACCAGGAGATTTTATGTCTACGTTCAGGGTTAGAGTTACTGGGGTTTGGAGCAGAATTCTCTCTCCCCCGAGAGTTTGTATGTTTGGGGATAAGGATCCCTGATTATTCTGAGCTCTTGGTCAATGAATTTGACAATCCAGCCCCTGCCAACTTCCTGGTGGCCCCTCCAGGAGGGTCCCTGCTGATGGAATCAAGTCACTTGAGCTTAGCTCAAGTGTTTCATAACTAAATCTCTTTCTGTCTCTTCTTGCTGATGATTCTATGCATGAACAATCGGCTTCGTCACGCTAGGTTAGGAGGATGCTCTTTCGCGAAAATTACTCACATCAAATAAACACAACTCCATATGGCAGCCCTGTTCACGGCAAGAGTTGCTGAACCCCGTCCACGCGGTTTCTGCCAGCGTTTCATCTTTCTTATTCTCTTGGCTGTTTGCCAGCGCGTTGTTGTTCTGGGTCCTTAGTGACAAATTCAATCTAGAAGATTCTTTGCGGGTTTTTTTTGTCCTCAGATTTCAAGCGGTTCTTCCTGCATTGTCCTCAGGGTAAGCTGTAAACCTCATGCACACTTTCCCTGGAAGTCATTTAGTGTGCAGTAAATATTTATGAAACACCTACAATGTGCCGAGCTCTCTATGAAACCCCAGAAATGCTATCGTTCTATAAAAGATGAACCTTTTGAATCATTACTGAGTGGGTTTATGCCTTCGATGACTTTCCAGTTGTGGGTATGAGTGATTCTACAGTAATGCCCTGTTTGCATCCGCTTGTGGCTGGTAGACTTGAACCTGCAATTTGCAGCCCATCTGCTGCTTCCTCTTCTTCTGGAGCATCCTTACAGCCCCACCTCCTTCCCACAAGTTGCCCCTTCTCTAGCCACACTGCCTTACATGGTCAACATATCTTCCTTCCCAATGCCTTTACTTCCCCTCTACCCTTGGAATGTTTTTCCTGTTTTTCAAGATTCAAGTCATATCATAACTGTACTCAGTTTTTTTTTTTTTTTTTTCTTTTAAAGATCTGTCTCAGTAGGGCTTGGTGATGCACACCCAGCGACTCAGGAGGCTCAGACAGGAGGATCACAAGTTTGAGGCCAGCCTCAGCAACTTAGCAAGAACCTATCTCAGATAAAACAATAAAGGTGTAAAGGGTTAGGGATGTAATTCAGTGGTAAAGTACTCCTGGGTTCAATCCCCAGTATTGAGAAAAAATTCTACCTCCTCATTTTATTCATTTGAGCTTGTTGGTGTCATTGTGGTTGTTTAAAATGCGATTGCACCTTAATCTATTTTGTATTTTAGCAGCTTGTTCACACTTCTATCAGAAAGTCAAATCTTGGCTCAACCCTTTATCTAACTATTTAACATTGATAAGCTCCTTAGTTTGTTTTTACTCTTTTGTGAAAGGAAAAATAATGACATTTGCCTTCGAGAAAATATTTCTTTTCTGTTAGCATGTGACTCTGACTAAGTTTGTTTAAAAGAAATTTGTGACATTTCTTGGCTTGGACATTTAATTGGTGAAGTAAAATACTCCAGTACTCCTTTCCTTTTGCAATACTAACCAGACATGTCACAGGCAGAATATTCCAAAAAGTTCCAGAATATTCTGCCATCCTGGTCTCAGAATAGTAGTCTCCAACTGACTGTCATAGACATGTACAATCAATAAACCATTGTTATGTTACGTCTCCAACATTTGGGGGTTGCTCATTGTTGCAACAGAGCCTCGGTTATTCTGACTACTGCAGATGTGATAATGGTAATGTAAGTAGGGTGCTTGGTGGTGTTTGGCAGAGAGGAAGTGTTCAACCATCGTTAACATCGTTCATAAAGCACACAGTGAGGTAGGGGTGAAGTCCATTCGATCTTAGCTATGCAGGCCATTCAATTTTAGTGCTGCATTTTGACATGATTGGAAAGGTCCCACGAGTGAAGAGACTTTATTAAGTTACCTATGTGGCACTTGCTTCCTCCTAACATTGTTCTGTCTGAAATTAAGCCCTCTAGCCTGTCATGAACTTATGTACCAGGAGCGATCAATAGAACTACTTTATTAAGTTGCCTCCGTCTTGAGAGAATGTCAAGACTCTCCACGGGGCCCTTTATGGAGGAGGCTGTGTCCTTCCCCCACTTTGGGGTCAGAGGAAGTGTGCACACCTGGCGTGTCCCCGGAGGACTCCCAGAGGCAGAGGCTCCTTGCTGTTATGTTTAGGAGGACTCCTTTGAGTCAGAGAGACCTGCGTTCACAATTGACTCCGCTGCTCTCTGGCTCTGTGAACCTGGGGGGAGCAGATTAACCTCTTGACCCCGCCGTTTCCCGGGCATACAAGGGAAAAGGGATAATGCCGATCTCCTCCAATTGTCGTAAGAATTAAATGAGATAACACATATAAAACACTTGGGGAAGTGCCTGGCATGTAGTAAGCTCCCAATAAATGGTGGTTATTATTATTACAGCAAGTTGCAGCCCAACCTACATTTTCTGCCAAATACTCCACAGAATTCATTGGACTGTGAAGTTCCTATTATAAAAAGAAAGGAAAAAAGAGAAAGAAAGAAAACAAGGACCTGCAGCGTTGGCATGGGAAAGGAGAGATAACTCTTCTGTGTTATCTGCTCCCTGCCTGGTAGCTTTTCCTATAGAATGGTTGGTAGAAGGGAAATGCAAATAACTTGACCTTGGACAGGCCCTATGACCTCCATCTAAACCCCAGACCAGTCCAGCAACAATGACAACCATCATGTCAAAGTTTCTTTTGTGTTTTGGGGTTGCTTAAAGAGTTCTTTAGGAAGAAACAAATCAGCAAACAAACAAGGAAAACGGTCAAATCTCTCATGTTTTTTGTCTGCACCTTTAGTTTTCTGAGCCCTGGTCTAAGGTGAGAGGCTACCACTAAGGGACTTTTGATGGAAGATGACTTGGTGATTTCTGGTTTTGCACGATTTCATTATATCCTATTTTGCATTTGTCTCCATTGACCCTTTCCTCTATCTTATTGGATCCACGTATTGGCCTTCTGCTAGTGCTAGCTTGCAGGGCTGGGATCTATGGGATTGAAGCAGAGGAGACAGAGAAGCATGGAAAGATAATATGGCCAGAGACAACCAATAAAGGAACAACATCAAAACAGCAGGTCAGAGGGGGCTGGTTCCAAAATGTCATTAAATTTAGAAGCACTAGTTTATTTAACACACATTTCTTGTATTTCTTGAGAACTTAGGGATGCTGTGGGTAAGTGACACATTTTACTTGGAGATCTTGAAAACCAGGTCTGGCAGTTATAAAATGAAATTTAACTGTGGATATCTTGGGGAGATAGGGTAGATTCTAGGTGTTACTTCTTCATTTTGCTTTTTTCTTCCTTTGAACTTGTCTCACTTTAGTAATAAGACAAAAATGAAGAAAACAATTACCTGGTAAACACAAGGCAGATATCAGATGAAAGGTTAATGTGGTCTTCTTATAAAATGAATAGACAACTGTTTCCACACCGACTAGACCATCGAAGGCTTTGACCTTCTTAGATATTTGGGTACCTGACTCTCATGAGCTCATGGTGCTCTTCAGAGATATCCACGACAATCACATCTTTATGTCATCAGTGCCTGAAACTTAGAGCTGCTAACTGATTAGTTGTAAAGTCAGGATAGCAATCCTAGTGTTATAGTCAGATTTGTTGTCACTGTGACCAAAAGAACTGACAAGAACAATTTTAGAGGAGGACAACTTTATTTGGCTCAAGATTTCAGAGGTCTCGGCCCCTAGACAGCCAACTCCATGGTTCCACGCATGAGTGAGGCAGAACATCATGGCAGAAGAGTTGGAGGAGGAAAGCAGCTCAGAACATAATCATCAGGAAGCAGAAGACAGCCTGGCTGTCCAGGGGCAAACTATAAATACCCCCAGAACACACCTTCATTGACCCACATCCTTCAGCCATACCCTGCCTGCACTTACCACCCTGTTAATCCATTCAAGGGGATTAATGCACTGATTAGGTTAAGACTCTCATAACCCAATCAGGTCTCCTCTGAACATTCTTTCATCATCTCACACCTGAGCTTTTGGGGGACACCTTATGTCTAAATATAATACAATCACTCTACCTACTAATCCTGTTCTCTTTCTGTCTCACTCCAAAATTCCAAGAGGAACTTTGGTTTTAGAGCTAGAAGGAACTTTTGCTCTCACCTGGAGTTAAGACCCTCACTAGACAGGTGAGGGAATGGAGACCCAACATTGGTGAATTCATCTAAGATTGCTCACCAGGTAGTGGACATGACAGGTAGTAGACTCACAGTTTCACCCAGTGGGCTTATACCCACCTTTGGTTTTCAGCCAGAAGGCACAGGGTATGTCCCCACACCTCTGGCCTCTCATTGCCCCAAGAGGAGTACTCGCACAATGCACGGGAGCCTGACATCAGTGGGTGAGTCCTTGAGAGTGATCCATGGTCACGAGAGTGCTCTCTGTGTAGCCAGAGGTAAGCGAAGGCACCAGCTCCAGGGTAAAACCCTGGGGCTCACTCAATGCAACCCTGGCATGGCCAGTCATTTGTACAGGGAGTACAAGGAGGTCAGATCCCCACACAGGCATCCCTGTGCTCATCGCCAGGACTTTAGCTTTCCCCTGTATTGCATTGATCAGATTTTCTTTTAGTGTGACTGGAAAGGATTTGCTCCAATATGAGATTCGTTCATGTAGATGCCCTCAGAGCAAACCATGGCCCATGAGAGATTTGATGAGATTTCAGCAAAGAGTGGAACAGTAAAATGGCCCCAAAGAAAGGGAAGAGAACTAATATTTGCTGATACCCACTGTGTGTCAAGTATTGCATTGGGTCCTTTCCCATATAACAAAATCATACAAATTAAAATTCACTGAGTGTTCACTGTGTTCTATTGGATGAAGTCAGTCTCTCAGTTTATTGGAGCCCAAGGACAGTATGTTGGAATTACAGGGAACACAGAAGTGCTGTAATGGCACAGAAGCAGCCGCCTGGCCTCCAGGAGATGCGGATGCAGTGCGTCCTCTCGTGTCTGACACAGGCATACGAAGGGTTCCAGCCAGTCACATGTGCTTGTTGAAGGGAAGGGACCAAGGCTGAAATCCAAGTGCTCCCTGGTTTGCCTCAATTGGTGCCAGTTTAATCAGTGTTGAAAATGGTGTGGAAATGGACCTTCTTTATGCACAGTGGATGGGAAGAGAAGAAGCTGGACCACTGCTTTCCCCTGATGCAAAATTTAACTGATTCAGTTGGAGCAGTTGTCAGGCCATGATCTCCTGAGTAGAATCAATGTATGCATGAGAGGATTCCACAGGGTTTGTCATCTTCAGAATCTCAGTTGTTTCCAAACAAACCTGATTATGAAATGCCCTGAGGAATGTACTGAAGAAGACATGAACCTCTGTTGAAGGTCAGGTTCACTTCAGCATCTGTGCACTTCTTGGGATACTAGTGGGCTTCTGGTCAGACCACCAATTCCATCTTTCACCCAGTCCTTCATCAATGTCTCTGGGACCGCCATACTGAGCTTTATTGTTTAATAAATGCATTCTGTCTTACCTCTGTGTTTTAGAAGCAGGTGTTTCAGCTCCATGGAATGCTTTTCTTGCCCTCACCCCCCCTACCTCCACACAACATCTGTGCTAGGAATGAGGATCTTTCCATCTCTGATTGAACTTCACTTTCTCAAGAAAGCCATTGCTGATTCCTTCATCTCCCAAGATTGTGTTAAATCCTGTGATGGCTTCCCTTCCCACTTCCTTGTTTTTTTCCCCAAGACTGGAAGCTCTTTGTGAATGTAAAGGGAAGGTCAAATTTACATGGTCAGCATTATCATCTACCCATCCAGCACCAAACACTCAATGACTCTGCAGTGAATAGCTGCTGAGTAAAGAAATTTATACCATGGTCAGATACCCAGTGGTGAACTTCGTGTAGATTTCAATTAACATTCACAGAATCAATTTGAACATCCAGACAGGAGTAGGGAAACTGTAGATCACAGGACCAATCTATCCTGACACTTGGTTTTATAAATAAAATTTTACAGGAACACAGTTATAGCCACACTTATTTGTTTATTGCTCTTATCACAGATGTTGGAACACAGAAGTTGAGTTGAGTAATTATATGACCCACAATGCCAAAAAGGATTTACCACCTAACCAACCCCTGTCCTAGATTCTCTTCCAAGAAGATATGTTTAAAAAAATTGTCCCTCTAAAATACCTCTTCTACTTTTGATTTTTCAATCTCCTTTTATATCCCAGTTAGTCTTCCCTTGAATCTTCAAACCCTAGAGTTCCATGCATTACACACTAAAAATGACTGAAGCTTAAATTTTTTTAAATGTTTAGGAGAAAAGAACAGTGTCTTAGGCCAAAAGTCATTAAAAATATTTCTAGTTTTGAGGTTTCTTCCATTTTCTGCCCAATTAAATTGTACCAACTTCCAAAGCAGAGATTGATTTCCCTCTTCCACGAGGCCCCCTGTACATTTGCTCTCAGAATGTCTTCCTTCTCGGAGGTGATTCCTATAAAACTGAATGTGCAAACCATTTATTCAGGGCTCCCTGGTGATAGTTCTTATGTTGTCTTATACCATTATTTAATGTATATTAATTTCATTTTCCCAATTAGATGCTAAACCCTGAGGGGTGAGGTCATAAAGTACAAAGCTTGAGTTAAAAATATTATAAAATGTAATTCTCATCTTCTCAAACTTGTTTGTACAAATGAGCTTATGTAAGACTGAAAATCCACAGTTCACCAATTCTGCTTCCTCTGCTTAGAGAGAACCTACCTGCAGGTCACATTAGCGTGTCCCCAGTTTGCATCTGGGAATCAGGCTGTGCTCATTAATCAGGCTGTTAGCTGTGGTCACTGTGCAGTGAGCAGGGTATTCTTTCTGTCCTGTTCTGGAGGTCTGTGTTGTTTATTTTGCATCTTGAGTTGGCTGAGGTGTCTCAGTGTGATCCTGTCAAGCGTGTTATCTCCCGTGTTCTCAAGGTTAGATTGTTCCTTGCAGTTCGTATGGTGCTGCAGCACATTCATACAGGGGAATAAAATCACACCACCAGTGTGCTGCTTTGCCATGTGGGCCCCAGAGCACCCCAGCTTAGCCCACACCACCAGAATTTCTGTTCCCAGGAAAGAGTCTCTGATTTGAGAATCACAGGACTTCCATATTGCAAGGAAGCCCAAGTAGTCATGTGGAGGGAAAGCAATGCCAATCATCCCCCACAAGTTCCAGCCACTGCAGCCCAGGCACCAGGCACAAGTGAGCTTTCCAGTTTCAGCAGATTCCACATGATGAAGAGTCAGGGCTGTAGAACTAAATTCCTGGTTGAGCCCCCCACCCCACCATTCCAGCTGTATCCAGCCATTTACTATCCCAGACATTGGGGAACCTGGTCATGGATGGAAGAACAAGTGATTCTTCCTTGTGCTTTCAAACTCCTGATCCTCAGAATCACAAACACATTGAAATGGTCATTCTTTGGGAGAAGTCTTTGCCTCCTGCACCTCAGATAGAGTATTAATTTCCAGGATATATAAAGAACTCAAAAAACTTACTATAAAAAAACCCCAATCAATAAATGGGCAGAGGAACTGAACAGACATTTCACAGGAGAAATATGAATGGTCGACAAATATATGAAAAAACGTTCAACATCTCTAGCAATTAGAGAAATGCAAATTAAAATTATACTGAGATTTCATCTCACTCCAGGCAGAATGGCAATTATCAAGAATACAAGTAACAATAAATGTTGGTGAGGATGTCAGGGGAAAGGTACACTCATACACTGCTGGTGCAACTGCAAATTGGTGCAACCACTCCTGGAAGCAGTACAGAGACTCCTCAGAAAACTTGGAATGGAACCACTATTTGATCCAGTTTTCCTACTCCTTGACATATACTCAAAGGACTGAAAATCAGCATACTATAATGATTCTGCCACATCAATATTTATAGCAGCTCAATTCACAATAGTGAAACTATGGAACCAACCTAGATGCCCTTCGACAGATGAAAGGATAAAGAAAATGTGGTATATATACACAATGGAATATTACTCAGCCATAAAGAAGAATGAAATTATGGCATTTGCTGGTAAAGGGATGAAAGAGGAGACTATCGTGCTAAGTGAAATATGCCAATCCCCAAAAGCCAAAGGTCGAATGTTCTCTCTGATATGTGGATGCTAACACACAATAGGTGTGGGGGGAGCAGGGAGGAAGGAGTGGAGGTTCACCGGATTGGGCTTGGACAGGGGGAAGTGGGGGAAAGGGAGGGGGATTTATCTCCATTCAGGAGTAAATCATAACGGGCATCAATGGGGCGGCCCGCTAAGCTCACCTTGCTCAGTTCATTGCAATTAATCTGCCCAGTGTTCACTCTCTTTGCATGTGGCACCTCAGTAGGTGATGGGGAGGGCTGCCCAGTGCTGCAGAGCCCACTGCTGTGCCATTCAGTCAAGCGACTGCTGGTTTAGGAATGGGGGACACAGTGGTGGTCGGCAGTTCTAAGGCTCTGACGATGGAGACTTGCAGAAAGAAGCAAAGTCACTCTTGCAGAAACCCTTTAGCTAACGAGAGAGAAAGCAAATAAATGGAGCCAGCAGCTGGCCCCACTTTGCCTCTGCCTCTGACTACTTCCCGAATCCGATCCACTTCTTAGCATGTGACTCCCTTCTCACTTAGGGGACAGATTCAGTATCTGCACTTGTTTTTTCTTCTTTAACTCAAAACATCCCAAAGAACAAAAGCAACAAGAAAAGAAATGTGGCTTGCATTTTTTCTTTCTTTCTCTCTCTCTTTCATTCTCTCTCTCTCTCTCCTTCCTGATCACCATGATGTGAGCTGCTTCCCTCCACCACCCTCCACCTCTAAATTCTCCCAAGTGGCAAAGCAAATCATAAACACATGAAGCCCACGCCCTTCTCTCCTTTGGGTGCCATTTTTCAACACATCACTGCGAATCCCATACTGATGTTAGCAGTCTCCAGCATTCTGAAATGCTAGTCCACACCTGCAGTTACTATGCGTTGGAAAATAGGTGACGTTCAAAGGAGCCTTCAGCAAGCAGAAAGTTACAGCCCTCATGATTTGCTCTGTGACTGAATTATTTTTTTTTTATAAATACACTTTATCTCAGTTAACATTGCATTTTTTTTTCTTGCAAAATTGGGATCGGAACCAAGGTCTCACACATTCAGGCAAGAGTTCCACCATTGAACTGAATAGCTATCTCCCTCTTCTGACCTCCAACAACATAAATTAGTTTTGCTTATCTTTGAATTTTATATAAATATGAACATTTGCTGTGTAATCTTTTGCATCTAGCATCTTTTGCTCAATATTATATTTGTATGGTTCACTTGTGATGTTACACATATAATATCCCATTATGTGTAATCTCCACTGTGTGAATATACCCATTTATTTATCTTTTCTACTACTGATGAAAATGTGAGTACTTTCCATTTTACGGATTCACAAACATTCTGGTGCCTTTCTTTAGATGGACATTTGGAGACTTGCTATTGGCAATGGAGTGAGGCGTGCAGAATACACACTGTCTTAGCTTTATCACTGCTGTGACTAAATGACCTGACCAGCACAATTATAGACGAGGAAAGGTTTATCTGAGGGCTCACAGTTTCAGAGGTCTCAGTCCATAAAAGGCCAGCTCCATTCCTTGGGACTCGAAGTCAGGCAGAACATCATGGTGGGAGAGGGTGGTGGAGGGAAGCAGCTCACATCATGGTGTTCGGGAAGGAGAAAGAGAGAGAGAGAGGGAGAGAGAGAGAGAGAGAGAGAGAGAGAGAGAGAGACAGACACTCCACTTCCCGGATACAAAATATATATGCCAAAGCCACTCCCCAATTCCAATCTCCTACCGCCACACCCTCCTTCAATTAATCCCATCATTGATTAATTCACTGATTGGGTGAAGATTCCTACAACTCAATCATTTCTCCTCTGAACCTTCCCGCATTGTCTTGCATGTGAGCTTTTGGGGGACAACTCACATCCGAAGCATGACACGCACACTTGTGGTTTGATTAAACAATGCCAAAAGTGGTTTGCAAAGCCATTGTGCCATTTTACACAGCTACCAGCTCTGCCTTAGAGCTCCAGGGGTACCTCCCTCATGTCACCATGTCTGTTCCATTCTAGTCACTTGGGTAAGTGCATTGGTTTTGCTTTTGAAAATCCATCTGACGGAAACAATGGAAAGAATACAGCAGTAAATAAAAATCCACTCTGAGCCTCTGACTCTTAAATTTGCATATCCACTTCCTAGACATGTGACAAAGCCAGTGATTTTACTTCTCTGAGCTTGATTTCTCGCTTTTAAAATGAGGCAAATAATGTCCCCAGGGATTCAAAGCCCTTGCTTCCAGGAATGCTGTGTGGGCATTTGTGAACTCCTACTCCACCCTGTTTTCAAGCCCATTTTCTGCCTGCAGGCTAGAATTTACTCATCTGCTGGGTTTGCACACCAACAACAAATTGTAATTTCTGTGGTTGGAAAGTCAGGGCTTAATGGGTCATGCTGCTTTCGCATCAGGACTTTGGAATACAAGATCATAACACAGAGAGGTGGTATAGGGTTTGTTTTCCTCCTGTTTACTAAATTAAGAAGTGAAAATAGAACCCAGTGATAATTTAAAACTGTGCACATATTTTAGTGTACCTAACTGTCGCATTTGTTGGGCAAGTGTGGTAACTCAGCCATGGGAAGGCAGAATTTAACACATGAAGAACAGACCACGGAAACAGCTTGATGATCCTTCAATGGTGGAATGTGGAAAACAAATTAATCTAGTTATGGAAATCCCCTGTTGGCTCTGCAGTTGGCTTCTGTTCAGCCATTGCTACAGTTCCAGGAGGACTTCAGACCATGGGATAAAATGACTCAGGTTCAGTTCAGAGAATTCTTGCTGCCTCTTTTCCTTGGTGTCCATAGTGACCCCCTGACTGGTTCAGACATCTGGTAAACCTGCTTCTCATCACATGTACCCTCCCTACCCCCAAAGCAGCAGAGCACGTCTCAGTACCAAAGACCCTTCCATCCATTATGCAACCCACTGAAATTTCTGAAATTTCAGAAATAAACCCATCTGCTTGTTTGACAAATGATGAACACTGATACTAAGAGGGGACAGATGAGTTGCACAAGGTTAAATTTAGTGGCAAGCTCTGTCTTCCCAGATATCCAATTGTTGATCATGGGATTTTCTTTAAATTGCTCAAGGAAATTTGAAAGTTGACATGCAGTGGACAGCATAGATCCTATCTGTGATGACATGGAAGACTCTTTCTGCTGGGAAATGTTCCCAACTAGTCCTCATTCGTCACAGTCAGATTAAATGTCTCCTTTGTGAAAATTTTCCATGTTCTCACCTGATCCAGGTGAAATTATATCATTTTACTTCCTGCTTGCTCTGAGTAGAATTTTGTATATTTCTCTATTATGCCATTTTATTGATTTTGCTCACTCTCTCTGCATGTATGCATGCATTCCCAAAGCACATCTCATCCTATTTGAGTTTGTTTATTTAATTATCTCTCTCCTGAATCTTGAAGTCAAGGACCAAGTGTTTAATCTTTGCATCATGGGGAGAGGAAGAGGGAAAGGGAAAGAGGAGGCAAAGGAGAGGTTGTAAGGAAGAGGGAAGAGGAGAGAGGAAAGAAAGAAGAGAGAATTGAGGAGATGTATGGGCCTCTGTTGTCTTTGCACACCAAGCAGTAACATTACCTTCTGTTGTCTCCAGCATCACTATTTTTATCTGAGAAACCAACCATCCTGACCCCAGCCCATGAATCTCATGTGGAACTGACCTCACAGTCTACTACTCTGGGCAGAGATGATCACATAAGTTAGGTTGTACAAGCATCTTGTTCTTTGTTCTGACCATAAGGATGGGTATGTGAGACTAAGTCAGACTAAGGTCACTCAGCTCTACTGGTTTAAGGGACGTAGGCTGGATCTGGTTCTGCCAGCAACAGTTTTGCCACCACGAGGAGCAACTCTGCTGGTGAATAAAGCTAATTCAGAGAGAAGCAGAGATGGCAGCGGAAAGATTCCTGATGCTATGGTCTTGAGCTCTTGCATCCAGCTGTGCCTGAGGCCGATTTATTTATTAATCTAGTTATTTGAGTCAGTGTATTTCCTTTCTTCAGCTGAAACCATGAAAGCTAAGTTTCTTACATACGCATCCAACAGAGATCTAATTAATGTAAGATTTATAAGAGAGAGAAAGAAAGAAAGCAGAGAGGCCTCAGCACCTTTGAGTTCTACTGGTAGACTGAGTGCAACTGGTGGAACAATGTTAACAAAGTTAACACATGGACTTTTCTGTTAAGTAGGAGGGAAGGGCCAACCAGGATGGCCGGAGTGGAGCTTTGGAGAATGGCCTCCACAGCCCTCTGCAAATCCCTCTCTCTCTGCACTTGGTAAAGTTATAACCTTGAACCAATCTATTTTTCTTTGTAATACACAACAACTTTAACCATAAAATGAAGGTTTGCCCTATATTCTGACCTGCCCAAATGGAATCAGGAAGACATAGAAAACCTAAACAGACCAATATTATATAATGAATTGAAAAAATTAAGCCAGCCTCAGGAACTTAGTAAGGGCCAAAGCAATTTAGTGAGACCCTGTCTCAAAATAAAAACTAAAAAGTTATGGAGTCATGACTCAGTGGTTAAGCACCTCTGCATTCAATCCACAGTAAAAAGAAAAGAAAGAAAGAAAGAAAGAAAGAAAGAAAGAAAGAAAGAAAGAAAGAAAGAAAGCCAGAGAAGCTAGGGATGAAAGGAACTTACCTCAACCTCGCTGTACACTCCGAAGGCCTCTCCTACCTCTGATTCTCCATGTGCCTCAAGTGATTCTCCCACAATTCCTACCCAGCATCATTCCCAAAGCTCTCCCTGAGCTCCACTATGGACACAGCTTAGGTCACCAAACATGTCATCCTGAAACATGGGAGTTGGATGCAAAAATCCAGAACGTTCAAGGAAACGGTGACAAGTTTGAATGCACTGTCAAACTATCTTTGCTAAAACAACCAAGAACAATAGCCTTGGGATAGCAGAGCAACAGCGAGAAGAATCCTGGATCCTGAATGACATGATGGAGCAGAGAGGCCATCTTAGCCTGGGTGCTTGCCTTAGGGTCATCCCTTTTAAGTTATCATCATTCTGGGCTGCTGATACACAAGGGTGAAGTAATCCGCAGTCCTTAGCTCATCTGATCATGATGACAGCTGTTTCTGAAGAAGAGAGGTTAAGTACTGTCCCACCAGCACACACCAGGTTAGCAGCAGAGTCTAGCCCTGATTCACATGAAATTTTGGCTCCTAATTACCATGCTCCTCGGCCATTTCCACTCTTTCTTCTATGTAGTGCCTTCCGTCTTTCAAAGTGTTCAATTATTATCTCTATTAAGGAGGCATGAATTACCGTTGCCCTTATCAGCTGAGACGTGGCTAAAGTCATCCAGAGGATTAGTGACGGACCTGGGGTGGAAATCCACACAGGCACTGAGGCTTCGTCTGCTCATCTGTCCATCAACAGAGCTCTCCCAGTAGAACACGTCTACCAGCTTCTCCTGATAGTCTCTTAACACTCTAAGCAACCCGTTCAGGTTTTAGATTCAAGGACACTAAGCCCAAGTGCTTTCTACAAATTAAGAGGTAGTCAACAGGCAAAAAACTAATTACTTGCTAGTTAAAACTAAATAAAGCCATGGTCAACTTCATTCTCCTCTCCCACCCGTAATCTTTTTCGATAGGCTTATTCATAATATTTATCAGTGAAAGGGAATGGAAATTCCAACCCTTTGAACAAACGAATGATCTAATTCAGGCACAACCTGACAGCCTTTGTTTATTGAGATTTAACAACATTATATAATTCTTATTATCCATTTAGCATCCTTGAAACAGCCAGCTTAGCTCCCCGGTGCTAAAGTTCCTGACAAACACTCTATTTCTTGCATATTTTCCAAACCGCAGGTTCTAATTCTGTGTTCCAATTAATTAGCGCCGTCTTTAATTTTAGACAACCCATATTGGTGAAGGTACCCCAAATTCCAACTTTGTTTCCAAAGGTGTCCGTTTGTTGTGCCAGAAGGTGCTTAGCTGCCGAAATAAATAGATGAAGCGTCACTTGTGAAAAGCGCTGTTGCCTCATCGGGCAGATGTCTCTGGTGATGGCACTAAATATAGCATCCCAATTTTAGGGCAAAGAGGCCTGTAAATTTAAAACATGATAACAGAACTGGTTGGAAAGATGTCACTTGGATTTCCCAGTCACTGGAATTATTGAGGTGCTCACCATTTTCAGGCATGGAAATGTTTAGCCTCTGAAAGCTGAAGACTGATGACAGCAAATTTTATGTTGAAAAGTCCCCTTTAAAGGTGTGTCTGCAGAGAGGTTTAAAATGAACTTTGGGACCTGGGCTTGTTTCAGTCCTGTGCTTACAGCAGTGAAAACCTGTTCATGAGACATGGAAAAAGGAAGCACCATGGGGGTGTTTCAGTTTTGTGACCAAAAGACCTGATGAGAACAGTTTGAGAGGAGGAAAAGTTTATGAGGGGCTCAAGTTTTCAGAGTCTCAGTTCATAGATGGCCAACAACATTGCTCTGGGCCCGAGGTGAGGCAGAACTTCATGGCGGAGGGGTGTAGAGGAGGAAAGCAGCTCAGGCCATGGCAAAAAAAGAAACAGAGAAAGAACTCCACTCACCAGGGACAAAATATAAACCCCAAAGGCCTGGCCCCAGTTACCTGCCTCCTCAGCCCCACCCTACCTGCCTGCAGTGGCCGCCCAGCTAACCCATTTCAGTGGAGCAAGTCATCGATTTGATCACAGCTAATCATTGTAACCCAACCATTTTGCCTCTGAACATTCTCGAACAGTCTCACACATGAGATTTTGGAGGACACCACCTATCCAAACGGTAGCAGGAAGATATCATTTTAAATATTAACACTGCTAAAAATACAATAGTCGCCACCATACTTTAAAAGCTTAATGTACCAGGGATGGTGCTAAACACTTCCTTTATTATTTGTTATCACTGTGCTCATTCAATTCTCACAATATGCCTTGGACCAGCAACGGATGCATGTACTGCAAGGAAACCAGAAACAGGCTTAAGATTCAGGGCCCCTTCACGTGCCTGGAATCTTTCTAAAACCCAAGAATGGCCACATAGTTTTTGAAATTTTTTGAAAACAGAACACTTTAGCTGCAGTGGTTGAAGGCCACTGATTCTTTCTGCTTGAGCTTCTTCTCAATTACACATCTCTTCCTGGCCATCGATGTTGGGGGTCCCAGCGTCGTTCGGAGATGCAGCTGAGACCTTCCACTGGGAGGTGTTTAGCGGGTGGTGTTGTGGTTCTCCATCCTTCCCATGTACAGCGAAGTTCCTTCAAGCCGTCTGGGTGTAGGGATGGCTTCCAGGAATATTTCTGCCACAACTGTGCTGACTCACACCAAACAGCAGGGTTGGAGGTGGTTTTGCATTGGGAAAGGAAGAGTGTAGCATATCCATCACCTACATTTCCTTCAGATACATACCTAAAATAGAAGAAGGAGAAGAGGAAGGGGAGGAGGAAGAAGAAGCAGAAAAAGGAGAAGGAGGAGGAGAAGAAATAATGTAGGTAACAAAGGAAAAACAGACAGCATTTTGAATGTATGTTCCTACCAAAGTTCTTGTTGAAATCTGTTCCCTGGAATGAAGAATTAAGAGGGGGACCAGGTGGAACCTTTGAGAGGTGATCAGATCATGAGGAAGTGGCTTGGTCATGACAGTGAGCTCTCTCTGCATGCTTAGGCTGTCTTACCAGACAATGCCCACACGGGACTCTGAACAGAGTTCCCAGCAGCAAGAAGGCTCTGGCCAGGTGTGGACTTCTTGAGCTTCAAAGCTTTAAGAAATAAACTTTCTTCTTTCAAAGCACATAACTCATGCAGGGAACAAGCTCATTAGGGCTTTTCCTGCATTTGATGACCATCCTAAAAATTTACATGTCCTTACCAATAATGAGTTTTGTGAAGCTGAAAGAGAATGTCCTAAGTCATCAATAACAATATGAAATTTTATCAGCCAGGCTAGAAAGAAGTTAGGATTATTTATTATCTCTGTAGAGAATATTACAAAATCCATTGTCGTAGGAAGACAGAGTATGACATATATCCTGTAGGTGTAGCCCAAGCATTTCAGATAAAATATTTATTTCATTATTCAGTTATGAATAAAAACTATTATTTTAAAATGTGTTGTGCTGTTGAAACTGACTAGATTAAATTCACATTTAATTGCAATCACTGACCTATCAATCAGTCACAGGGTAATAAAGGTTCATCTGCCTTGCCTTCCCTGTATTTTCTTTGCAGGGAATGACCATTCTCTTGTTGGACATCTTCTTGGTGAGACGGTAATTCCAGATAACCACCGTCTACCATGGATCTGAGGGTGGGTGTCTTCCTCCTGCCTCAGGAGGACCAAGAGGTCATGTATGATTGGGGACAGCCGTCCCAGGTATCGCACCCATGACCGTGTTCAGAAGAACAAATAGAACCTCTCTTCCAGGATGCTCCTCTTGGGTGAAAACACACTTAAAAGCCTTCTAGAAACAGACTCTCGTGACTTAATGTCCAAGTTAGGTCACATCCTATCTTCCTCTCTTCCTCCTTCCTTCCTTCCTTTCTTCGTCTTTCTTTCTCTCATGTTTTGAAAGATGGGGTCTTCTCACATTGCCCAGGCTGGCCCTAAACTCCTGAGTTTAAGAAATCCTCCTTGCTTCAGCCTGCTGAGCAGCTAGGATTTATTTACAGGTGCATTCCACCACACCTGACTACCGTGTCCAATTCCAACCAGTCACAAAACAGAAAAAGGATCTATCATCATTGGTTTACACTGGCCACTTGACGTAAAAGGAATGTTTGAGAGTCAGCCTGGTGGTGCACACCGGGCGATCCCAGAAGGGGATTTGGATTCAGCAGGGCCCTGAGTTTCTTTCGTTCAGGCCTGGTGGTGCACCCCCAGGTAATCCAAGAAGTTCAAGGGGCTGAGGCAGGAGGATCAAAAGTTCAAAGCCAGCTTCAGCAACTTAATGAGATCCTGAGAAATTTAGGGAGACCCTGTCTCAAAATAAAAATAGAAAGGGCTGGGGATGTGGCTCAGCAGTCAAGTGCCCCTGGATTCAATTTACAGTACAAAAAAAAAAAAAAAAAACCTCTTTCAGTGGCTTCTTGCTTACTCCAGGATACAGGAGGAAAACACTTAGTAAGTTCACAAAGATCCAGTCCCTATGTCACTACTCATCTCTCCAGTGTCATCTTATAAAAATGCCTTCCTGTCTGTTCCCTCTGCTCCAGGACCCTCAGCCTTCTCTCTTTTATGCTCAACCTGTATTTTCAACCACAGGCCCTTTGCAAGTGCTTGGTGATTTGCCTGAAATTACCTTCCCTTCTCCCTTGACCTGGTTAGCATCTGCTTATTCTTCACCTCTCAGCTAAGACTTCACTCCCTCACAGACTTACCTTCCCTGATGGGATCAAATTTCCCTATTGTATGATTTCAAAGAACTGGAAACCTCCATAATTCTGATTCCATTTCATTTCTTTGCATGCTTATTAGATTAACAGTATCCTCAAATGGACTGTGATCTCTGCGACAGCTTAGAAGGTATCCATCTGATTCTTAGGATCATCGCAGTGTCTGGCACAGACACCCTAGATACTGTTGATAATGTTGAGTGAAGAAGGGAACTTCATGTGGTAGGACATGACATAAAATATCAGAGGAAAGTGCATTGGTTTAGGGTAAAGAAAGACTGGTTTTAAATCACAAATCTTCCATTTAAAAGATGTGCCTCTTGGCTGAGTTATTTGCTCTTGAGACATTTTATGTTTTTGGAGAAAAAACACCTCACTCTGGTTTTGGGGGCCAGAGAAAAATCAGAGAAACCACCAGGTATATTTGATTCTCAAAGTTCCTTTATTCCACTGGCTGAAAGAAGTCAGTGTCAGTCAGAGAAGCTCCCTTGCTGCTCCACAGAGCTGATGTCTAGCATGTCCTAGACTGTCCTTCCACACCTGGCTTATTTGGGGACAATGTGACCCAATGCTGGTTTCCTACCTGGAATGGAAACAGTGATTTGTTCAGACATGGAGTGAGGCTTGTTAGAATGAATTACTCTGATGGAGACAGAATTGTGGGGACTCTGGAAGCAACTGTCTTCCTTATCAGAAATTATTCCACTGGGAGGACAGGGGAGCTGGGACTGACGGAGACTGATAGCCTTGCATGTGGTCTAGATGCAGTCTCCAACAGTGATTTTTATGTTAAGATAATTTGGCTCCAAAAGGAGATGAAACAGACCCAGAGGCAAAGATTCAAGTGCCAAGAGTTCAGTTTGTCGGGAGTTTCAGGAAATTTCAGTGTGTGTGTGTGTGTGTGTGTGTGTGTGTGTGTGTGTGTGTGTGTTAGGGTGGGGGGCAGGGTGAACCAGAGGAAAGTGAGACAAGGAAGAAATGAAATCCAATTAATGGCCATATCTAGCAAGTTCCTAAAGTGGGCGGTTGGCCCTCATCCTCTGGACTTCTGGGAACCTATATGGGACATGGGCCCCAGAGCGTTCTGCAGGAGGAGCAGGACAGAAGGGACCATTTATTTCCCAGTTTCCTATCATTGGTTGAAGGGTGTTCCAGGGGGTGCGTACTCTAGCATTTCCTGTCTGCCTTACATAAGGGCCAATCATGCTTCCATGGGCTGATTAAAGGATTCCCAGTTGGAAGCTTCGGGCATGTTGGTGTGAGTTCTGAGATAGGTGGGCAGGGTACAGACAGCATCTGCTAACTTCAAAGTGTTGCAAAAATGGCATCTCTTTTGCTAGGTGCCTGCTAGGTACGCCCATCATAACAAACAACATGGACTGAGAACATACTGTGCCTGTTGCAAATATCCGCTCCACCCTCCACGGACCAGTAGAGTCAGCATCACCTGAGGGCTACTCAGAAAGCAGAATTTCAAGGCCCTACTGAATCTGAACCTGAATTGCAACCAGAATCCCAGGAGATTTGGGAGCATACAGGCATCTGTCTCGTTTCTGTGCTGGAGGATCACAGGCACATTTAGGGAGTTTCCACTTCTTCATGACGCTAACAGGCCTGCTGTGTCCCACCAAGGCAAGAAAGCCACACAAGGAAGGAACCGGAAGCAAAGCTGCCAGGGGTGATGGCCCAGAGGCTGGGGTGAGAACATGAGTGGACTAGTGTTGGACGCACTGAAACATCCCTGGGGGCTCACGGAAATAACTGAGGGAGGTCCCAGGTAGAGTAAGTTCACACAGCTCTGCGGTAGGACGAAGGGCCACTGCAATTTAGGTGTCTGTGTACATTTGGCTCTATTTGTGGCTAAGCAGGTGAAAGTTAGGTCATGTGGGAAATATCCATGTTTGTTCTATACTAGAAGGGAACACCTGGAAGGAAGGACCCAGATCTTGGATGACTTTGTATTTCTAACATGTAGTGCCTGTAAGTGGTACTCAAGTGATTCTTGGTGAATGAGAGATGCAAAGAACTCCTTCCACCCATCCATCTGTCCATCCATCTGATTAATGTCTGTGTTAGTACAGACACTGTATTAGAACTGAATTAACATTGGTCAATAAATCACATGAATAGTTGCCCTTTTGAAGCATGAAATCTAGTGGGTAGCAGACAAGCAAATAAGTAGACAAATTACTACATAACTGCAAATTATGGAAAATGATTGCTATAGTTGTGATGTTGGATGTTCCTCAAAGGCCCATGTTTTAAAGCCTTGGTCCCCTAGGTGGTCACTGTTGGGAGGTACTGTGGACCTTTGAGATTTGGGACCTAATGAGAGGTGTTTAGGTCATCGAGGCATGTCTCTGAGGGGGATTGTGGAACCCTGGTCCCTTCCTGTCTCTCTTTGCTTCCTGGTTCATAAGGTGAGAAGTTTGGTTCCCCATTATGCCTGCCATGATGTGCTGTGTTGCCAGAGGCCAAAAGCGATGGAACCCTGGATCACAGTTTGGAACCTCCCAAACAATGAGCTAAAACTCCTATTCTTTTTAAGTTAATTGCCTCAGGTATTTTGTTATAGTGTCAGAAAGCAGACTAATAAACGTGATAGGGGATATGCTTTGAAGACGGTGTATCAGCATATGAGGAAAGACCCTTTGAGGACCAAATCTTCAGTCATGACCTGGGGAATGAAAAGGATGGATCCAGGAGAAAGTGGTAGAGTATTCCAAAGAAGCATCAGGGCATGTGTAGAAGTCCTGAGACAAGAACCAATGGAGTAGTTACATGATTTATGGAAATAGAGCCCACATCCTGGGTTTCTGCTCACTGAACAATCACCCTATTTAGTCAACAGAAGACCTAAAAGGGCATTTGAGTCAAATCTGTCTCAAGGAAATCAGGTTATGCTATGAGCACCCGGATTGATTTAGTTCACACTTCTAAGAAGGGAATCACACATTTGGAAAATCCAGTACTACAGAGTTTGAGATTCTATGAGATGTTAGCACGTTGGACCTCAACACAAATCCCATCTTATACAGCTTTGAACTTGTTTCACCTTCCCTAGTCCTTGGTCCTAGAAGATGAAAAGCGCGAGTCATGATTTAGACCATGTCCCAGTCTTACATTTCAGGGTCATGTTTCAAATTGAAAGGAATATTTTTTTCTGAATCTAATGAAAACTTCCCAATTCTGCTGTTACTATTGATGTGTCCCTGGGCACGTTTACCAAACTCCCAAACCTGGTTCCTCCTCTCTAAGACAGCCACAGCAATGCCCCCACTGCATAAGATCACGTGGCATTTACGAGAATCAGTTCAATTTAGTTCAATTAGCATTATTGAGGTCCTAAGCTAATCGCTTGGTTGACAAATATTTATTGAATCCCTCTCTGCCACGCTTCAGGCACTGTGTGAGACTCTGGAGATACAACTGAGAAAGACAGAAAACATTGCAACTTCCAAGAGCTAATGGTCCACAGGGAAAGACAGTTAAGGTACAGTAGATGTGAATTTAAAATCTAAATGTAAACACAAAAAATAACAAAGATATCTATCATCTGAAAATTAATTCCCATTCTCAGCTCCCCAAACATCTGGTTGGCAAGTAATCCAGTCTTAGACATGATCAGGATTCCTTCTCTTAATGTGGAACTTTGCACAGGACCTTGATTTCAGCCTTGCAAGACCTTCAGCAGAGAACTTAGTTATGCTATGCCCAGACTCCTGACCATAGAAACCACAGGAGAATAAATGTGTGTTGTTTTAAGCCTCCGGTTGAATGGTAATTTGTCACACATAGCGGTAAAACATAAATACACAATTCCCTGTTTGGACTACCCTGGTTTCTGTCGAATGCACTATCATCTGATTCCTAAAATTTGCTGGAGCTGTTGTTTCCATGACACCCAGGAAAGAGGCCTTCCTGATGACTGAGAGCCCAGAGGTTGGGTCCAGTCCCTTCTATGGACACTGAGCTCCAAATTGTCATACTGACCACAGGCCCATATTGTCCATGGGACACCCATGTCCACCCTTGCTCAGGGCATTTTCCACCGCTGGAATTCAAAACCACACTCCTCTTTCAGCATCCCCCCTCCAGGATGACGCCAGATTCTGCTTTTGCTTTAGATTGACAGCTGTGGAAGGGAAGGGCCCTCCCCTCCCTGGGACCCATTTGCATGGAGGTGTGGGGAGTAGGTAAGAAGCCTCCCATTTGGTCCCGTCCTTCCACAGCGGGGAAATGAAATACAAACGTCTCCATCCTCAGAATGACACCAGACGCCGTGATCTAGAAGCACGGGGTGAAGGGGTGTGCGTGGGGGGCCGTTAGTGTTGCCTGCTGAGTTTTAAAGCAGATTTACTGGGGGCAGCGGTGCTGAGGCTGAGCTGAAGAGGGAGCAGCCAGCCAGGTAAAGGGGTGGTGGGGATGGAAGAAGGGAGCCAGCGAGCTGCTGGAAGACCAGAAAGAACCTGGCGTGATCAAAGAGCAAAGGAACCCAGTGCAAAAGGGCAAGAGAAGAGGGAGGGAGAGCAAATAAGGAGCCGGCCAGAAAGGCAGTGCAGGTCCTCTGAGGGAATGGCCTGGCCTCTGCAGCCGTCAGCGTGACAGACTTCCCGAGCTCACGGGCCTCTGTGAACAGCCTCCAGGTGCTGCGCGTGGGTTTGTGGAAAGGCCCTGACTCTTCGGATGTGGCTGGGATCCCCAGGTTCGAAGCCAGGCCAGGGCCTGGGTCTGCTCCACCCGTCTCCTCATTCTCTTTGGACCAGCTCCACCTGGGCAGTGGTTTTCTCATGGCAGATAAGCGGGAAGGTGAGCGGAAACAGGTACTGGGAACTGGCGCGTTAACAGCCCCGCTGGCCGTGGCTAACCTGTCATCTGCGGGGCTGGAAGGTCGCTCTGCCCACAGTGGGACACGCTGTAGAGGCCATGGGGGAGGCCACGGGTGCCGAATCTCTAACTCAGGGAGGGAATAAAGGGGTGAGAATCATGATTCAACTTGTCCCAGCGCCCCCAAGGATAATAGAAACCTCCGCCAGGACTTCCTGGGGACTGTGGGCGGAGTGACCAGATCAGCAAAGCACTGGGCCAGCGTGGCCTCCACACTGCCAGCACCTTCAGGAGTCCTCGGGGTAGCATTCCTCACGATTCTTAGTCACAGAGGGTCACTGGAGCCCCCAACTGGACTGCGTGTGCCAAGACTCACACGGTCTCTTCTAACTGCTGCTCCGTCCTTTAGTCACCGTCCTCTTAGGACTAACAGTCTAATAAGCAGGAAAACCCTATTGAAATTAGAATATCTGTTCAGATGATTGCCAGTATCCTCTGGCTTCCCCTTCTGTCCCAAGTCCCTGAAAATGACAGAAACAATATTATCGAAAGGGAAAAATCGATCAAATCATCAACAGCCAGAAGCGGGTGACACCAAGAGACCAGAAACTATAAGAAATTCCCAGGAGGAAGTAGATGGGATATGACCGAAGGAGGGCAGGTTGGCGGGAGGTTTGGGCACAAGACTGTGGAGCCCAGTGCAAAGTAAAACTGCCGGGCCTTGTTCAGAAGCTGTTAAGCATTTCAAGATAGCAGCGTCGGGTCATACACCTGCAGGGTCACTCACCCACGGAGCCGGCCCCTCTGCCGGTATTTCAATCCCTGACAGTGGACACAGCAAGCAGAGGGGTTTGGCAATCAGAGGGGGTCAGCAGCCACCACTTGCTTGATGGCTTTGGAGTCAGGGTTGGGACGGGGGCAGCTGATTGGTCCCAGGCCCACCCGCCGAGGCCTGAAACCCTGCATGTGTTCCTGAAATCCTGTATGAATTGACTCTCCCAGGCTGGGGTGTTGTATTGGTTTTCCTAGGGCAACTGTAACAATGTGCCACAGGCTAAGTGCTCGAAAACGTACACTTGAGGCCTCGTGCATGGTTTTGGAGGCTAGAAGTTGGAGGCTAGGGTTGGCTCCTGCTGAGGGCTCTGAGGGAGAATCTGCTCCTCACCTCTCTCTGGGCTTCTGGTGGTTTGCTGGCAATGTTGGGGGCTCCCTGGTTTCTAGAAGCAGCACTGTCCTACTGGGGCTCAGAGCCTGGGAAACGGTTTTGGGATTCTGGTGGGTGAAAGATGTGAAGTGCCGATGGGGTAGTAGACATGCTTTGTTTGGAGGTGACAGTAGCCCTCTGAACCTTCCCATAGGACTTATTTATATGTAGGCCCAACCAAGAAGGCCCAGTACCAACAGAGCTGAGCACATAAACACAAGCAGAGATTCATGACCTTGAGTGTATATGCTGAATCCAGGTGTTCATGACCGTGACTAGATACTCTAACGTAGCCGGAGGTCTCGGCGAGGGAGCCCAACTGTAGCCGTCCTGGGGCTACCCCTCAGGAACCCTGATCCCCGCCCTGGCCTTCACCAGGAGTTCCCCTTATTTGTCTCCAAGTCCAAATTTCTCATTTTGCCAGGACATCAGTCACATTGGATTTAGGGCTCCCCCACTCCAGTATGACCTCATCCTAACTACATCTGTAATGACCCTGCTTCCAAATAAGGTCGTATTCTGAGTAACTGGGGCTTAGGACCTTAACGTGTGAAGGGGGAGGCACGACTCACCCCATAGCGGGTATATTTTGAGTGCTTGAGGCCCAGGATCCTGACCTAGCACGGACACCTTCCCTCCCAGGAGACAACAGGTCTCACCTGGCCACATGCCATTCCTCTTCCTCCCGGTCACTGGCAGCAGATGGCTATGAACAGCAGCAAGCCCTAAGACCATCAAGCACTTGGGGCAAACCACGCATCAGAGGATGAGGCAATTGCTTTTGAAGAGTATCATTTGATTAAACTGCATCATCCAAAACAGATGGACTCTCATAGTCCTCTGGTTGCCCCTGCACGGTTACCTGGTTACCTTCATTACCCAACAGTGCAGCTATTTCTTGAGCCACCTTATACTGTAACTCCATTGGCAGTGTGATCCAAAACCACAGTTTGGCAACCTTGGCTACACACTGGAGTCACCTGGGGAGATTAAAAAATAATGGTGCCTGGGTCCCGCCCTTCCGTTGCTCTCAAGTGCACCCCAGGCACTGAGATTCTTTTTAAAGCTCTCAGGTGATTATGGTGTGCAGCTAAGGTTGAAAACCACTGGTTTGGAACTGTCCCAGAACCCGGCCATCTGCGTGACTGTCATGATACATTTTGATTGCAGATGGCATGGCATGGATTTGGTGGGGGTTGTTTTTGTGTTCGTTGCTTCCAAATTAAATGCTTCAGTATCTCTGTGCTTTAACTCTGCCACGCCATGTGCTCCGTTATACTTTCTTTAGCCTGACTTCTTCCAGTTGCTAAGGAGCCGAATCTTTGCTGTATGGAGCTACACTCTTGCTTTAAGAAGACAGATGGAAACTGAGGCTCGAATTCTATCAAGACTGCATTGAGTAGATAATAGACTTTCATTCAGTGCAATTTGTAATAAGGAGCGATAAGATGGGCCGTCTCATCTTTTATCCACAAACACAGGTGGATCTCACTTTATTGAGCAGAACATACTGGTATATGGTTTCATTGAATCTCAAAAATCTCTCTGTCTCTCTGTCTCTGTCTCTGTCTCTCCCCTTTTCTTCCTTTTACTCTCATGCTTACAAACTATCCTGTCTAACTCGTTCTCTTCCTGCTCTCCTATGTTCTCTCTCATGTCCTCTCTCTCTTCCCCTTTCTCTCCTCAAAAGTCTTCCTTTCACAGATTGTCATGTTAGGGGCTGAGCATGGGGGACTGGTTCAGCAGTCTCAGGGTTATGCCACGTCTGCACCCTGCCATCTTCTCTTGCCAAACACGGGAGGAGAAACAGCGCAACCAAGAGCATGGCTGGTGCTTTGTCTCCTTCCCTCAGTCTGCTGTGTCACTCTGCTTTGCTGGACCCAGAAACATAGGGAGGCTGGCCACCCAAACGTGAAAAACAATAAAATTAGATGATTATCACAGCTTGCTCTGTGCCAGGCTCCCTCCTAAGCACGCTGACAATTGAGGAGACCGAAGACCAAGACAGGAGGGAATTTCAAGCTCGGCTGTTGGCTGGAGTCTGTGCCCTTAAACTTGACTGTGTGTGGCAGGCACTTCAGATGGAGACAATGGGAGAGGGAGAAAGCTCACAGAGAAGGAACAGAAGGGATGGAAAGAAAGAAAAACAGTCAAAAGACAGAGACACAGGGGACAAAGATAGTCAGTCACCTCGATGCAGAGAACCTGCAAGATAGACTCAGACCATCACAGCAACAAGGAAGTCGCGTTAGAGAGCCTGCAAACACGATGCATGTCTGCTCTCCAAACGGGGTACAACAATTCCGAGCCTGGAGCCTAATTTAAATCAGACACTCCCACTAGATGAAATGCAGGTTCAGTTCAGACGGGATTTGGAGGATATTATGATGTCACGGTTCGTTGGTTGTAGAAAATGCATGCTTGCTTCAGGCTCACCTGGAGTCTTATGAAAAGAGAGAAAGAAAAAAAAATCTTCTACATTCCCAGACTCAGTCTGAGAAAATAAAAGAAAAATAATTTAAGTGTTGAAATTCTGTTTACTTTGGGTTTCAGCAAACCAAAGCAGAGCATTCTGAATTTTTAAGTCTTATTATTTGCCCCTACCTTTTGGGGTCTTCAGAGACCCCCTTTACATCAACTGCTGGACCCAGTATTGTCCTTAGAAGTCAGGGGAGACAGGAAGGAGAGTGGTCTGCATTTCTAAGCACCCTGGGTCCACCTTTGGGGTGGATGGGACTTGTCAGTGATGATAACTGGTAGGAACATTGCACTGTGATTTTCCAGGCTCACCCCAGCATCCCTGGCAAATCCACTTGTTCCTTTAATCTCTTAATGTCATGGGTCTTGTGACTCTAAAGACACAGACCTGGTCCTTTGTAGGACATTGCTGTGAGTCTAGGCCAATCATAGGACCTGTTGACTTCCAAGTGATCTGGACCCTGGCCACCTGTCATTCTATGCTGTATTGAGATAGAGACTGAATTTAACTCAACAAAGGATGAGATTCTCTGACAGGTTAATGGATACATGTGGTGCCTCCAGGAAACAGAATTTTTTTTCTTTTCAAATTATATATATGAAAGGTGTACAACATATTTGGATAGGCAGATACATTAGGAAATGAAGCTTTCCTCCTCTATAATTGTTCTGGTCAGATCATTTAGTCACAGCAGTGAAAAAGCTGGCTAAAACAGTTGGTGTTGTTTTGAGTTTTGAAAAGTGTGCAGAGACAATTTTCCACCTGGTATCCCACAAAGCCCCTGCACTCCACCTAATCCTCTCTTCCTCCCAGCAACCCCGGGAACCATTGACCTTTGTACTATTTCTATAGCTCTGCCTTTTCAGATGCAGGGAGATCCAAACTCTGGGTTTCCCCATACACTACTTCCCTCTCTGAAAGTTGGCTACAGGCATGGTGGTCATTCCCATGCAGGTTTCTATATATTCTCACTTCACAGCCAGGATCAAACCTTCCTTGCCCTTCTGTTCTGCATCTCAGTTCACAAAGATGACCTCAGGAGTAATAGGTGGAAGCCACCAGGACCTGATTTCAGGTAGCAGGAGTGGCTTTGCAGGACAGGGTGGTAGGGGCTGCCTCATTTAGTGCGGATCTCCCATCACCATAGGTGCTCAGGTGGACAGTAGACAAACAGACCAAGGCAGGTTAGGAAAGCCTCCACAGTTGGGCTGGGGAGTGCTGATACTGCCAAACTTGTGTGGAGAGATATGTGATTTCTTTTTCTTAGGAATTTCACCACACTTGCAAAGTCAGGTTTAACCCAAATGTTTGAAAACTATTGAGAACAAGATTGAAAGGGAGCCTGGTATAGTTAGTTTCTTTTTGAGTCATTTTCATTAGTGACAATGGGACATCAAAAATAATGCTAATCCAGACAGCAGCTGAAAGATTTGGGGGCTCCCCTGATGCTCCAATATAGAATTCAGGGCTGTCCTGGAGTCAGTGCAAAGTACTAACTGCAAAGGGGTAAGGGAATTTTATTGAGCTCATGTAAATATTACAAAAATATATATTTGTTTCCTGTGGCTACTGTAACAAAGCACCAAAAGCCATATGGCTTAAAATGACAGAAATCCATTCTCTCACAGTTATGAAGGTTAAAAGTCCAAATTCAAGGTGTTGGCAGGGCAATGCTCCTTTTCAAGGCCTCTTCCAGCGTTTGGTGACCCCAGGTGTCCTGTGGCTTGTGACACCATCATTCCAATCTCTGCCTCTATTGTCATATAATGTTCTTCATGTCTGAGTCCAAATTTCTCTTTTCATAGGGACATCAGTCATATTGGGTATCAGGTCCATCCTACTTCATTGTGACTCCATCTGAAACTCAACTAATCATACACACAACAATCCTAATAAAGTCACATTCTGAGGTACTAAGGGTTAGGACTTTAACATGTAGAGTAGTGGAGGAAGGGGCACAATTCAACCCATAACTATTACATATTTTCTGAGGATACACGTATAATAAAATAATATTGAGCATTTATTATGTGCCAGGCAATATTATTATGTTCTGTCTTTTGAAGAGGAAACTAAGGCACTCTCCCAAAACTACTGTTCAAGGAGTATATTCAGGTTATCTTTTCTTAGTTATGTAACTTTATACTTTTCCTGGAGTTAATCATTGCCTTGTTTTTTTCATGTGTTTAGTTTATAAAGTACTCCGCACTCTTTACAGAACACTAGGAATCCTTGTAACATGTTTTCTTCACAGTCAAGTGGATCAGTTATTCTACTTGTCTCTCTGTTTTCCTGGAGGTTCTCCATTCATTTATCTTGAATTTCTCCATTTTCCTGTTCATTTGCTTTAGTTGCCCTCTCAGCCTACACCCCAGTTATCACATAGGGACTTCCCTTCAAAACTGTTCTTGAAATTACTCTTACCTCTACTATTTCCTCTATTCTCATTTCCTCAGGAACCTTGTTTTTCTGTCTTTTGGCTTACTCCTTCATTTTGATGAAATACATTGGTGGCTTTTTGAGAACATATATATATATATATATATATATATATATATATATATATAAACACTCCCCCTCATATTTGATTTATTGTTTTAATTAGGATAGAATTCTAATCTGGACACCATCATTAGTCAGAATTTTGAAATCACTGCTCTAACGTTTTCTAGTTTTCGATTGTCACTGTTGAGACAGTCAATATCATACTGATTTTCCAACACTTTGTACATTATCTTCTATTTTTATCTTTTAAAATATTTAAAATTTTTCTCTTTACCCCACATGTTTTAAAACATAATGATGATATGTCTTGGTTTGACATCTTTTGTTTGTTTTTTCTTGTTGGAACTGGAGTAGGAAAAACATCTTCTCATCTGACTAATGGGAAATTTTCTTGTACTTTTTCTTTGATAATTTCCTTTCCTCTGACATTCTTATTCTATTTGAAGGACTCTTTAGTGAAATGTTAGATTTCTTGGATTGAATTAAATATGCATATGTGTCTATATGTATCTATATATTTGTCTTTTATTTCTTCTTCCTTATAAAATGTCCTTGATTTTATCTTCCAACTCTTATGCTTATTTATTTCTTTTTAAAGATCTCTTATGATGTTTTAACTTAAAAGAATGTCTTCACACCCTCTGAACATTTCTTTGTTTTTCCTATCCTGTTTCATGGATCACAACAACATAATGTAATATTAGCTATCGTGTTGGCTAATATTAATTGAGCAAGAGAGTATTTTAAAGCACTTTATAAAATTAGCTCCTTTAATCCACTGAACCACATGGGTTGGGATAAGAGAATGGTTCTCCAAAGGAAAAGAAAGGCATTTGACAGTGGAAGAGAGAACGGATGTGGATAGCTCTAAAGGGCAGGTGCCCATAATGGCTGCAAGTATCCAGTGCCTACCGGCACGGGGACTGGAAACAGGGAGAGGCGAATAAACCATCATCTCTGCTGCATTCAAATCCTCTGCTATAGTTGGAAGCTAGTGTCATTTGCCACTTGTCAGCCCTGATGCATTCCTCCCCCAGGGCCCTGCAGCCGCCAGAAGCTCTGCAGGAAAGGCAGGCTGGAGCGGGAGGAGGGGAGCAGGGGACCTGGGAGTTGCTCCTTCTTCATGAGAAACTCTGATGGGAAAATTGTCAGCTGCACTCCCACGCCCTCTGAAAGTCAGGATGATGCCGCATCCATCTTAATCACCATCGGAGAGAGCGAGCGTTTTAATAGGCAGCATTATTCATGGCGACTTTGTTCTCCTTTCCCACTTCCTTCCAAAATAAGACAGATGTGAACTTGGAGTGAACTCCTCATTTGTCTCCTTGCCTCTTCTTTATGTTCAGACCCACTATCTTCTAACATGGCCCCGTGCTCTGGGGAGTAGGTGAGAAGCAGTTGTCTAGCTGAGGAGGCAGGGTGTGGCTGGAGGTGCCCTGAGTCCCTAGAGGTTGGAGCTTGCTGGACCTGCCACTGGAGATTCAACCATCTGCTTATCTAACAAGCATTAATTAGTCACCTAGTGTGCACTTTACTGCTAATGCAGTGATCAGATATCATTTCTATCCCCAGAGGAACTAAATGTTGGTTCATGTGACAAATATTTTTGAGCTGTGGGACAGACCCCAGACTAGGCAATTAGAATGCATATGGTACCCGCAACTCATCACATCGTTACTGACACCGTTCATGTTATTGAGCACCCACCCATGTGTCTCAGGCACTGTGCCAGACTCTGGCCTCGTAGAGACATTAGAAAGTCCAAACTCTGCTGCTGCCCAGGACCTGAAAGAGGAGAAAGTGAGGAGAATAAAATAAATGTCTACAGTGCATCATGTTCTAAGTGCTGTGGATAGCAGAGCCTATCTTGCCATTTATTCTTATAGTTCAGGTGAGTTGGTTTCACTCTTGTCTCAGGAATGGCATGTGAACAGGGCTGGGAAAGTCGAGTACAGTATCTTTTTGGACATGGAGATTGTTTCAGAGATGAGAATGTTACTCAGGCAGAGTTTAGAACACAATCCGGGGACGTGACTGGAATTATTTAACAGAGGTGCTCTATTTATGCTAGGGGCACTGGGCATGTGCAGTCATCCTGCCCACACAGGGAGAGAACCTCACTCAGAATAAAACCAGCACAAAGTACAATGGAGCCAAGAGATGGAATGAGACTGTGTTAGCCCATTTTCTATTACTATCACAAAATATCTGAGGTTGAGTAACTTATTAAGGAAAGAGGTTGATTTGCCTCATAGATTTGGAGGTTGAAAATCCAAACAGCATGCTGCAGGCTCTGGCGAGGGTCCCTTGATTATGTCATCTCATGGTTGATGGCATCATGGTGGGAGCACATGAAGGAAGGAGAGATCACATTGTAAAACACAAAGTCACAGAGTGGGGAGGGGGCTAGGCGCATTGCTTTATAACAAACGCTTTCATGGGAAACCAACTTGAGGTCCCATGAGAATTACCTTAATCCCTTCCAAGGACACGGTCACCGTGACTTAACTAGTTCCCACCAGGTTTACCCCGTAAAGGTCCCACCGCTCTGCAACGTTACCACACTGAGGATCAATCTTCTGCCATGTGAAACGTGGGGAGGGGACAAACCTCATCCTGACCACAGCAGAAACCAAGCCCTCACAACATTGTTTGAGTTTCTGGAAACAGTCATGCCTGAAGTGGGATAATCAATGCCAGAAGAGCCCTGAACTCTTCACTGAACTCCTGCCGTGATCCGAACCAGCTGAGTTCTGTCTCTCAGAAGCTTAAGACCTGAGACACCCTCTACGCCAGCTCTGCAGGCCTCGCGGGGCCAGGGAGGGGCCACTCGCCAGGCGTCTCCCATGCTCACGACGGGAGTTGCTTTTTTGTACAGAAGGAATATCACCAAGAGGGACCATCACTGAGTTATACGCTGAGAAGGAGCTCTTGATTTATTCTTACTCAGTCAAACCTGCAGACCTGAGGATATATTTATACCCAGAGAACCACACCTGTGTTATTAGCTCATTAATATGCTAAAAACTGATAAGGACCCACACCGGGGGTCTCCAGGTGTCCTAGCTTCCTCTTCAGAATGGCCTGGCTGTCCAGTTTGGTGACAGTTTTCATCTGGCATTTACCTCTTTGACTTGGGCAGGAGGTATCTGTACCAAAGAACCCTGCTGAAATCCAATTAAGAAATGTTCATATGTGTGCGTGTGTGTAAAATTTGTTCTGTTTCTCTGGATACATATGACTGTCAGAGTTCTCCAGAGAAACAGAACAAATTATGTGTATATATATACTTATATATATACACACACACATATATATAATATGATTTATTATTAGGGTTTGACTCATGCAATTTTGAAGACTTGGAGGTTGAGAAGTCCCATCCTCTGCTGTCTACAAGCTGGAGTTGAAATTTGGATTTAGGTTTGTCTGATTCCAAAGAAAATTCTTCTGACCACCATGCTAAAGGCTCCATATACCTTCCACTCAGAAAAATCGTTCTAACTGGAAGTCACCAGAAATTGTGTATGGAAACTGTGAGGGCGTGTGTTGTGTGAGTCGTGCATTTGAAGAGGATGGAAACCGTCCTTGGATGCGTCGAAGGCCATTCGATGTGGGAGAGGAGCGGGTAAACACTGGGGAAGGATGCCAGAATCTGGTATGTAAAAATGGGCTCAGGTGTGAATCCCGTCTCTGCTGCACGCACATGACCTTGAGAAATTTCTTGTTAACCTTCAACCTGTTCATCTATAAAATGGAGCCTACCTCATGGGGGGATCTCATAAAATAATCTACACCCTGTTTGTTAACAAATAACTCCATGTTTCCGGAGCACTTGGAGCCATGTCCAGTGCATGCCAGTCACGGGTGGAGTGTTGGCTAAGTGAACTAAAGGCCTGCTTAACGATGGATGGCTACTGCTGTTCCCAGGGCCTCCCTCCCCAGGACACACTGCTGGCCACTCTGCATCCCTCCGTGATCTGCCCCTTCCTGTCTTAAGCATTCCTTCCCTGGCTTACTCTCCACCCATTAGCTTAGCGTATGTCCTGGACCCTCTAAGCCCAAGTACAGATGTTTCAGCCAGTTTTCCAGAACAATTGTAGAGAAGGAAAAGTTTATTTAAGGGCTCATGGTTTCAGAAGGCTGTCTGTAGAAGGCCAGCTCCATTCCTTGGGGCTGGAGGTGAGGCAGAACATCATGGCGGGAGAGTGTGGCAGAGGTAAGGGGCTCACATGATGATCAGGAAGCAGAGAGAGAGTCCAATGTCCAGATACAAAATATATCCTCCAAAAGCACGCCCCCAGTGCCCACCTCCTTCAGCCATACCCTACCCGCCTTCAGTTACCACTCAGTTAACACCATCGGGGGACTCATTCATTGATTGGGTCAAGACTCTGACAATCTAATCATTTCCCCTTTGAACCCTCTCACATTGTCTCACACGTGAGCTTTTGCGGGGTACCTCACATCCAAAACTTAACAACAGATTCCCCTTGTGTGATTTCCCATGCCCTGCAGTGTCCTGGTCACTTGTCCACACCCCCAGTAGACTGTAGTCCTTGAGAGTGGACATGGTGTCTGACCAGGTCCTTGTAGAACCCACAGTGCCTATCACTAGAGTACAGCACACAGTAGGTGCTCAGTAAACACGCATGTGCTGATTCACTGAATATATGCATTAACCCTAACAGAAGGCTTCACCCTCAAATACCTGTGTGGAGCGTCCACCTCCTTCCAGGTGCTACTTGAGGAAGAAGTCCTGTCCCTGCCAAGTGAGATCTGGCCCCCCCGTCATGACAGTTAAGAGTGCTTCACTCACTTCCCGGGGTCCTTCCTTCCTCCTTCCTGGCCTGGGAGGGAGGGAAAGCAGAGACCCAGGCTCCACGTATCGCACCAGATTCTCACTCCGTTGGTCGCCTTTCAGCTGACTGGATGTCCCTGCTCAGCCTCGGTGTTCTCATCCATAAAATGGGAACGCGGATGTTCTCACAGGACTAATGTTTAACGAAATGGTGTGTGGGAAAATATTTTCAAAGTGCTGGACAATGTGAAGGATTCTAAGAAAAGAGACAATGAGGAAAATAGCCAGGATGGTCGTAGTACTTACTTGGTAAGTCTGAAGGAGGAGCCCAAAACATGGAGCCAAGTACGTCAGGGGACACTTTCTTGAGTGCTAGCTGGTACAGGGACAGTGCTTTAGGTGATAGGCGTCACTCACGACATATCCACAAACAGGGTAATTTGGTGCTCCTCTTACAAAGAGGAAACTGATTTCTCAAAGGGAAATTGAGCCAGATCAGGTGCCAAATGAGAGGCAGATCTTGGATTGAAAGCTAAACCTTTCGACTCCAAAGTCCCGGGCAAGCTCCTTCCAGCAAACCCAGTTCCTCAACCTTGTTTACTCTGGCTGCACCGAATCTATTTAAGTCTCCAAGAATATCAGCAGCCCGCGCTGCCCGGCTGTGGCTCAGCCTGCCGTTGACCCGGAACTTCTCTCTTCACCCTGAGCACATTCCATCATCGGACCCCAAGGAAAGAAAGGTGCTGAGTTCATTAGGCCAAAACAGCATTTTACAAAATGTTCTCGATACCTGCACCTGAAACACTCCACGGAGACACCATTATGTGCTTCACCTTCGCTCTGATTTGAGAAAGGGCACTTCCAGGGAAGACTCAAGCACAAAGCATTTACAGTTAAACTGGGGTCTCTCTCCCGCCTAAGATCCCAGCCCAACACAGAGAAGGCTCTTGGAATGATCTGTGTTTCCAAGGAAAGATCTGTGTGTGCAGCCTCTAGAGTAGCTCGGCACCCAGGGCTGGTTCTGTGATCCCCTCCCTTCTCCCCAGCTCATACTCGGCCGTGTCTGGCGACACTTCTGACCTTCATTCTTAGGAGTGGTTGTGGTCACTGTTGTCAGTGGTCACTGTTGTCAGTGGTCACGGAATCTACTGACAGCTCCCTCCCATCTCCCCAGCAGAGACTCCTGCAGCCCAGATACTAATATTGCCAAAGTCCAGCAACCCTCATGTAAAGGAATCATTCTGTACCTGCATCTATCACTTAGTAGCACACGGAAAACATTTTTCCATACCAGCGACTTTTTAGTCTTTTAGTAACTGCAGATTATCCGTATTCACAGGTACGCCCCGTTCAGTCTCCTAATGATAAGCATCGGGGTCATTTATAGAGCAGGGCAGATATACACAATGCAGCCAAGGGGAAAGTGGGCTAAATATGCTAGCACAAACAAAATCCTGGGAGTTTAGGAAGGTAAGTAAGTGGTCTTGAATGCAAGACCAAGGAATTGCAGTTCTGTCCTGGAGGGGAAACTTGTACAGGATTTTGAGGCCAAGTGCTAGAGTTATGGAGTACCTCCTATGTCAGACACATGCCTGGTCCTCTGATTTGTACAGAGTAAATATGCCTTTGCACAGAGATTAACGTGTCCGTAAGATACACACGTGCAGGATCAACTGGGGCCAAGGGTCACTTTTCCTTCGCTTCGACGCCTATCTTTGAATTGTTCTTGGAGGACCAGCGTGGGCTCACTTTCCTTCTGCAGTGAGTGAGGGCCCGTCTTTCCTCACTCCACCCACGAGGGGTTTTAGCAAACCTTGGGATTTTTTCAACTTGATGGATAAATAATTTGATCCTGCTGCTATTTAAAATAGCTTTTCGTTAATCAGGAGCGGGATGGAGCATCTTGGACATGCCGTGGTTTATCTGAGGTTCCTAGAAACAGTCCCTCTTGCTGCAGGCGCAGGAGACGTGCCCTTTAGGAACAGGCTGCATTTTAGCACCTCTTTCTCCCCCTCCTGGAGCCTCCCGATTCTCCAGCAGAGCCCTAAGGAAGTGTGAAAATGGTGTCGACACACGACGCGATGCACGCTTCTCAGAAGCCTGTGGATCTAGAGCCAGGTTGGGAGCCCCAAGTCGGCTCACCCACTTCCCTAGAGTTGCTGGGGACATTTCAGGCCTCACCTCAAACAGCTCTTTGCTGTTTCCAAAGAGCCGGAGAGAGAGTGCAGTTGAAGGAGTTTTGAAGCAGAGCTGGTGCCTGTGCACAAGCAGATTGATCTGTCTCAGGATGCTCAGGAGCTGAGTTTCTGTTTCTAGGGGTGAAGCAGAAAAAATACCCTTTATTCTCTAAATGATGGGGTCCTTATATCCAGAGAGCAGATGCTCAAAGGGAAAGTAAATCAGAAAAGAGCTCTCAGGCCACTCCGTCTTTCCAGGAGACCGGGTGGAGGGAACAGTTACAGCAAGGGCATGCATACCACTGTGGTCAGGTTTGACCCCAAGAGCTGGACATCCCCTTGGATGGCCAGGAATGAGGATCTCTTCTTCCATGTGGACAGTTCAGCCCACATATGCTGTTGCTCAGTCTCCCAGGAAGAAAATTACGGGCTGATTCTTTCGTGGGGTAGGCTGAGAATCGAGAGCAACCAACCAAGCATTCAGGAATGTACTTCCCAGGAGCTGGTGACCCACAAATTCTATTTTATTGCATTACAAAATGCCAGTCATTCATTTGTACTCCAAACACTCTATTTGTTGTAACACCTTACTAGCTTGCAGAGAGAGAAGGGCAAAGAGAATTAACCCAGTATATAGCTTTTCATCGTGACTAGGCCCCAAATTATTTATAAATCACATTATCTGAAATATTACCTGGGGCCAGGCTGGGTGGCACCCACCTTTAATCCCAGCCACTAGGGAGGCTGAGGCAGGCGGATTGGCAGTTTGAGGCCAGCCTCAGCAACTTAGCAAGAACCTCTCTCAAAATAAAAAAATAAAATAAAAAAGGGGGGGACATAGCTCAGTGGAAAAGTGCCCTGGGTTAAATCCTCAGGACAAAAGAAAAGTTGAAATATAACCTGGGTACATTATATTTTTGCTCAAAATATTCACAGCCTCTCCCCCAGGCAGTGCCCATTAATATCAGGTTTTGACATATGACTTGCTAGGCCAATCGAATGTGAACCAAAGTGATGTGGGCCACTGTGAACAGAAGTTTTAAGAGTCCTTGCATGGTATCCCACCTCTCTGGTTTTCTCTAAGCAACATGATCATTGATTTCCCACAGAGACTTCCATCAGCCTGGGGACTTGTTTTGATTACTGTGATATTTGAAATCAGAAAATGAAAATCCTCTAATTTTGTTCTTTTTTTAAAGATGTTTTGACTCTTTATGGTCCCTTGCCTTCCAATGTGAAGTTTAGAACCAGCTGTCAACTGCTGGGAAAAAAAAAAAGAGCTAATATATTGATAGGCATTGAGTTAAATCTTCAATCAATTTAGGGAGTATTGCCATTTAGCAATGTTGTGACTTTGTATACATGAATATGGTCTATCATGCCATTTATTTAGATTTTGTGTAGTTGCTTTCAATGATGTTTTGCAGTTTTCAGTATAGAAGTTTTATATTTCTTGTGTTTAGTTTCCTAAGTACTTTAAAATTATTTTTGATGCTATCGCTAATGGAATTGTTCTCTTAGTTTTCTTTTTGTATCATTCAATGTTTCTTTACAGAAATAGAATGGGTTTTGCATATTTATCTTGTGTCTTGTTACCTAGATAAAACAATCTATTTTAATTATTTTAAAATATCATAATTTACTAGGGATTTTTAAAAGATTTATTTTTATTGTAAACAAATGGGATACATCTCATTTCTGTTTGTACATGAAGTAGAGGCATACCATTTGTGTAATCATACATCTACATAGGGTAATGGTGTTTGATTAATTCTGTTATTTTTTCCTTCCCGCCACCCCTCCCACCCCTCTTTTCCCTCTGTACACTTATTCCTTCCTCCATTCTTGCCTCCCTCCCACCCCCCATTATGTGTCATTATTCGCTTATCAGTGAGATCATTCGTCCTTTGGTTTTTTGAGATTGGCTTATCTCACTTAGCATGATATTCTCCAATTTCATTCATTTGCCTGCAAGTGCCATAATTTTATTATTCTTTATGACTGAGTAATATTCCATTGTGTATATATATATATATATATATATATATATATATATACCACAGTTCCTTTATCCATTCATTAATTGAAGGACATCTAGGTTGGTTCCACAATCTGGCTATTGTGAATTGAGCAGCTATGAACATTGTTGTGGCTGTATCTCTGTAGTATGCTGATTTTAAGTCCTTTGGGTATAGGCCAAGGAGTGGGATAGCTGGATCAAAAGGTGGTTCCATTCCAAGTTTTCTAAGGAATCTCCACACTGCTTTCCAGAGTGGTTGCACTAATTTGCAACCCCACCAGCAATTTGTGAGTGTACCTTTTTCCACACATCCTTGCCAACACTTATTGTTGCTTGTATTCTTGATAATCACCATTCTAATTGGGATGAGATAGAATCTTAGGGTAGTTTTGATTTGCATTTCTCTTATTACTAGAGATGTTGAACATTTTTTCATATATCTATTGATTACTTGTAGATCTTCTTCTGTGAAGTGTCTGTTCATTTCCTTAGCCCATTTGTTGATTGGGTTATTTGTATTCTTGGTGTAGAATTTTTTGAGTTCTTTATATATTCTGGATATTAGTGCTCTATCTGAAGTATGAGTGACAAAGATTTTCTCCCACTCTGTAGGTTGTCTCTTCACATTCCTGATAGTTTCCTTTGCTGAGAGAAAGTTTTTTAGTTTGAATCTATCCCACTTATTGATTCTTGTTTTATTGCTATGGGAGTCCTGTTAAGGAAGTCTGAGCCGACATGTTGAAGATTTGAACCTACTTTTTCTTCTATAAGATGCAGGGTCTCTGGTCAGATTCCAAGGTCCTTGATCCATTTTGAGTTGAGTTTTGTGCAGGGTGAGAGATAGGGGTTTAATTTCATTCTGCTGCATATGGATTTCCAGTTTTCCCAGCACCATTTGTTGAAGAGGCTCTCTTTTCTCCATTGCATAGTTTTGGCACCTTTGTCTAGTATGAGAAAATTTTATTTATTTGGGTTTGTGTCCGTGTCTTCTATTCTGTACCATTGATCTACCTGTCTATTTTGGTACCAATATCATGCCGTTTTTGTTACTATTGCTTTGTAGTATAGTTGAAGATCTGGTATTGTGATACCCCCTAATCACTCTTCCTGTTAAGGATTGCTTTAGCTATTCTGGGTTTCTTATTCTTCCAGACGAATTTCATGATTGCTTGCTCTATTTCTGTAAGGTATGTCATTGGGATTTTAATTGGAATTGCATTGGATCTGTATAGCACTTTTGGTAGTATGGCCATTTTGACAATATTAATTCTGCCTATCCAAGAACATGGGAGATCTTTCCATCTTCTAAGGTTTTCTTTAATTTCTTTCTTTAGTGTTCTGTAGTTCTCATTGTAGAGGTCTTTCACCTCTTTTGTTAGATTGATTCCCAAGTATTTTTTTTTTGAAGCTATTGTGAATGGGGTAGTTTTCCTAACTTATCTTTCTGAAGATTCATCACTTACATATAAAAATGCATTGGATTTATGAGCATTGATCTTATATTCTGCTACTTTACTGAATTCACTTATGAGTTCTGGTGGAATTTCCTGGTTCGTCTAAATAAATAATCATGTCATCAGTAAATAGGGATAATTTGAGTTCTTCTTTTCCTATTTGTATCCCTTTAATTTCTTTGGTCTGTCTAATTGCTCTGGCTAGAGTTTCAAGGACAATGTTGAATAGAAGTGGTGAAAGAGGGCATCCCTGCCTTTTTCCAGTTTTTAGGGGGAATGCTTTCAGTTTTTCACCATTTAGAATGATATTGGCATGGGCTTAGCATAGATGGCTTTTACAATGTTAAGGAATGTTCCCACTATCCCTATTTTTTTTAGTGTTTTGAGCATGAAGGGGTGTTGTATTTTATCAAATGCTTTTTCTGCATCTATCAAAATAATCATGTGATTCTTAACTTTAAGTCTATTGATATGGTGAATTACATTTATTGATTTCCTGATGTTGAACCAACCTTGCATCCCTGGGATAAGACCCACTTGATCATGGTGCACTATCTTTTTCATATATTTTTGTATGTGATTTGCTAAAATTTTGTTGAGAATTTTTGCATCGATGTTCATTAAGGATATTGGTCTGAAATTTTCTTTCCTCGATGTGTCTCTGTCTGGTTTAGGTATCAGGGTGCTATTGGCTTCATAGAATGAGTTTGGGAGGGTTCCCTCCTCTTCTATTTCATGGAATACTTTGAGAAGTATTGGAATGAGCTCCTCTTTAAAGGTTTTGTAGAACTCGGCTAAGAACCCATCTGGTCCCGGACTTTTCTTTGTTGGTAGGCTTTTGATGACTTCTTCTATTTCATTACTTGAAATTGATCTATTTAAATTGTTTATGTCCTCCTGGTTCAGTTTAGGTAATTCATATGTCTCTAGAAACCTGTTGATGTTTTCGAGATTTTCTATTTTGTTGGAGTATAGATTTTCAAAATAGCTTCTAATTATGTTTTGTATTTCACTCGTGTCTGTTGTGCTATTTCCTTGTTCATTCCGAATTTTAGTAATTTGAGTTTTCTCTCTCCTTCTCTTTGTTAATGTGGCTAAGGTTTATCAATTTTGTAGGATTTTTTTATATATACACAAGATCATGTCATTGGCAAACAGATTCCAGTTTTGTTTCTCTCTTTCCAATCCAGATCCCATTTATTTGTTTCCCTTGTCTAATTGTGCTAGTTAACCACTCCAGTACCATGCTGAGTAGAGGGCTCCTTCTGTCTTGATGCTGATCTTAGGGGAAAGCTCTCAGTCTTTGACCATCGTTAGCTGTGGGTTTTTCATAACTGCCTTTTACCATGTTGAACATGTTTCCTTCTTTTCCTAGTTTATTCTACATTTGTTGGAATATTCCTGTGATTTTTCCCTTAATTCTATTAACTTGGCATGTTGCATCGATTTTCTTATATTCATATATTTTAAGCAACCTTGAGATGAACCCCACTTGGTCACAGAAAATCCTTTTTATATTTTGCTGATTATGGTCTTCTATTATTTTAAGTTTTTGCCTTTGTACTCAAAGGAAATATTGTTGTGGAGTTTTCTTTTCTGTCATATCTTTGATCATAATATCAGAATAATATTGGACTAATAGAATGAGTTGGAAAGAATTCCCATCTTTTTGTTGGAAATCTTTGTGAAGGATTACTGTTATTTCTTCTGTAACTGTTTAGTAGAAACCATCGGGTCTGGGGCTTATTTTGTGTGGAATTTTTAAAATATTAGTTAATTAATATTGGTTAATGCCAGCAATTTATGCCTATCTGCAATTTGTCATCAAAGTTTTCTAATTTTTTGGTCTATATTCATAATGGTCTCTGATAATTCTTTTTATTTCTGTAAGATCAACAGCAACACCCTGACTTTCATTCTTGGCTTTGGGGTTTGAGTCTTCTCTCTTTTTTTTACATCTCTGCCTTAGCTCTCGCCTCCTGCTTTGCCAGACCCTCAAGTCAGACTGCAATGAATGCTTTGCTTTGGACCTTTTCAGTTCTGACCTAGTCTGTGCACATCCCTGGGTGTGCACACAAACCCGCACATAAGCATAGTCTTCTAGATTTTCAGGAACATGTTGGAGAGTATCAAAATCATTTAACTATACTCTATTCTTCTCCTTTTATGTTTTTTCATCTGCATTTTCTTGGCCCAAATTTTTATTGCTACCCCAGCAGCTGCTATATTTAACAACTGCCCCTTATTGTTTTTGGCAAATACCTCCATGAAAAGGTTGTCCACAGAGAGAAAACTCTAAGTCAGATCAAATAAATACAGTATTTGTGAACCAACATTCCCAGGGAACTATCAGATAGGTGGACAATCACAATTATCTGACAGCCATGCTTCTGGAGAGCCCTAAACATGTTCTACCCCTTCCAATGACTCCTAAGATTCAAATTTTTCCCCTGGTTGGCAGAGTTTGGGTTTCCAAGGCTACCAGGGGACTGAGGAGGGGAATGGAAACAGGGCTGGTATGAATTCCACAGGTCTTACTATTCCTAACAATGTTTAACTATTTTGTTGAACAAAATCTCCTTAGATTTTTGTAAGCACATTATTAATTTTCAGAGTTCTGAAAAAGCCAATTTCAACAATTTTTACTAGTGTTTTCAATGCCTTTGTGAAACAGCAGGAGTTTGGAAGTCTTTATTATACCCTTCCCACTGATGTCCCTCTGATGGACATTAAATTTGAGTCTAAAAGCTTTACTTTAATCATCATTTTAAAAAAATCCTACAATATGTACAATCTGAAAAATGAGAAATTACACTCCATTTATGTATGATCTATCAAAATGTGTAAGTGCATTCTACTGTCATATACAACTAATTAGAACAAACAAAAAATTAATAAAAAAGAAAAAATATATTGCTTCCACTTAACTGAAGTTTTCACAGAAGCATTAGTTCAGTTTGCTTTATTTCCCACCATAGTCTTCTGCCTGGAAAAATGTTCGATGTTTAGCAAGCACTCAGTATGTATTTGATGAATCAAGGAATGAATGAATGAATGAATGAAGTCTCTCCACAACCAACCAAGAGTTAAACCCAATGAAAAAATTACAGCTCATTAGGTACCTTACTCCGGTGAGGTTTTATTTTCTTCATTCCCAAAAATAAATAAATCACCAGATGCACCATCAATTTAGAACATAAGGATGGAAAAAATAATCAACCTTTTTATGTGTGTGTGGTATGGGGTATTGAACACAGGAGAGCTCTACCACTGAGCTGTATCCCCAACCCTTTTTTAATTTTGAGTTAGGACCTCATCAAGTTTCTGAGGATGGCCTCTAATTTGCAATCCTCCTGCCTCAGCCTCCCAAGTCACTGGGATTATAGGTTGCTTCACTGCACCCAGGAACAGCATCTGTTTTCAGAGAAGAGGCAATCCTTAATACGTATCACGTGACAATGACAATGACAACGCGCTTGACAGACAGGAAATGGAAAAGAGTTGATAACAAATGTGGACGCATTCTTACCAATTACTTTGTCATAATAATTCATTCATTAAAGGAGCATTTGGACATTGTTCTCTTAGGGATATAATTCCATTTTTAAAACAGGAGTCTAGAAATTGGAGTTCTGATTTTGTTCCCTCCCATTAACTCTCAGAAAGGGATCTTTCCCCTCCCTGTGCCTGAGTTTGTGAAATGGGAAACAAGTGGACATCCCCTTCAAACTATGAGGTCACCAAAAGTCCTTGAAGAAGAGGGAATAAACTGTGCTCTGCTTGGGAAAATTTGAGAGAATGAGAAATTGGAGCCCATTTGGCAATTTCGCTGGAAAGATGGAATGTTGGTCGGGATGCATTATTTACCAGCAGAGTCCTCCTTGCTGGCAATGCTTCTGGAGCAGTGGGCCTCTCTGCTCCTCCATCCTTGTCCCATCTGTAAAAGGACATCTGCCTCGTTTGAGGCCAGACAGTCTCTTTTCTGTGCCCTTCTTCCTGCCCCTCCGTCAGGGTGGCTGCCGCCATTCTGCAGGGTTGGTCTTACCCTGGCAGTCGTGGGAATGAGCGCGGGCTGACTGTGCCGTCCCTTGCAGGGGGAAGGGATTGCCGTGGCTCCCTCCAGGGCCTGCAGCCTGCTTCAGGCCTCATCCACGTGGACCCAGCACGACGGAAGGAGGGAATCCGGACGAGACAGTGGCATTTTTTCCACCTCCTTTTTATTTTATTTTATTTTTCCAGACTGCATTTTGATTCATTGTACACAAATAGGGTACATCATTTCCTTTCTATGGTTGTGCTCAACGTAGATTCACACCAATCGTGTGATCATACATGTGCATGGGGTAATGATGTCTGTCTCATTCCACCATCTTTCATACCCCCCATTTCCCTCTACATAATCTAAAGTTCCTCCTTTCTTCTCTCACCCCCCACCCCCACACCTCCATTATATATTATCATCCACTTATCAGGGAAAACATTTGGCCTTTGGTTTTTTGGGACTGGCTTATTTCACTTACCATGATATTCTCCACCTCTTTGGATGTGTGTGTGTGTGTGTGTGTGTGTGTGTGTGTGTGTTTACCTGTGTGTGTGCCTTGCTCAGGCATTGTATGTGTGGCTCCATTCATTTGTATCTGTTTGCAAGCTTCTATGTATTTGCATAACTGCATACCTGCATGTCTGGATGAAGCCATGAATCCTCTTTAGCTGCAGGGACATCACTCTGTTGATGTGGTATAAAGTGCAATGAGTAAGATCAGACTGTCTTTGTCTACATCTTAACTCTACCACTGATATCTGGGTAACCTGAAAGAAGGCACAGTTCACTCATCTGCAAAATAGGGGTAGTTATAATACCCGTGCCACCAAGATGTGAGGACTGAAGACTAATCTAAATGACGACAGCAGAGTGTCCAGCACATAGGAAGAACCCAATAAGTGCACAACCCTGTCTCATCTCGTCCCCTTTCTTTGTCCTATTTTTCTCCCTTGCACGTATTGCTTTTGCCTTCCTAACGCTCCAGCTAAAGTTCATGGTCCACAGGACCAGTTTATTATCAGTTTTATTAACTGCCATGTCCCCAATCCTCAGCATACAGTAGGTGCCCAATGAATAATTGTCAAATTGGTCTCTGAGCACTTGTGTACATGTGGGTTGGTGTGTACCTGTGTGTGCCTAAGTGTGTGTGAGTGGCTGTACAAAATGTGAATGTGTTTGTGATTGTGTCCGCCTGTTTGGGGGGGAAGAGGGTTAGCAGAGATGTTCAAGATTGTTGTGGTTTGGAGGTGAGGTGTCCCCCAAAAACTCATGAGTGAGACAATTGAAAAAGGTTGAGAGGAGAATGATTGGTTGTGAGAGCCTTAGCCCAATCGGTGAATTAATCACCCCATGGGATTAATTGAGTGGTAACTGAAGGCAAGTGGGGTGTGACTGGAGGAGGTGGGATTGGGGTGTGGCTTTGGGGTGTATATTTGTAGTTAGTGAGTGGAGATCTCTCTGCCTTCTGATCATCATGTAAGCTGCTTTCTTCCGCCATGATGTTCTGCCTCACCTCCAGCCCCAAGCAATGGAGCCAGCTGTCTACGCACTGAGACATCTGAAACTGTGAGCCCCCAAAGAAACTTTTTTTTTCTCTACGATTGTGCTGGCTGTGTCTTTTAGTCACAGCAACGAAAAAGCTGACCAACAGAGATGATGAATGGAATGAGATTGGGTCCCAGGCCACAATGCTCTCCAGCAAGACATGCTCATTAACGTCACTGCCGGTGGGTTACACTGACATCAGGACTGCCATGAAATACAGGGCCACCCTGCTGTCCTCGGGGCCGCCCCTTCCTCCTCCGATCATCTCATTTCTTCCTGATCCGTCCATCCATTGCAGCAGGCCTGCTGGTCCCCTATGCTCTGTGGCCCCAGTTTGCTCTGTGGGCACATGCCGCCTATCCAGGAAGTGCCCTCAGACATGGGGAGGGATCCAGGGCTCCGAGGACGATGCTTGCTAGGTGGTAGCAGGGAAAGGGGGGCATTTCTCCACTTCCTCTGAGAACAACTTATCAGTGTGATCATGACATTTCTGTGAAGATGATGACAATGATGTGGATGATGATTTTGGAAGACATGGAGATGCGCTATCCAGAGCCTTCTGCAAGGCAGGACTGGTGAGAAGTTGTGGGGAACGTGGTCAGCAGCCTGAAGCTCTCCAGTCGGGTGCAGAGGGTCACCTGGCAGAGGACACACCCACCCCAGGGCATCCTGTGACTGAGTGAAGGGGATGAGGCAAGCCTGACCTTTTGGGTCTGATGGTCAACCTGACCCACACTAATTGCTCCAAAGTTTATGGCCAAGTTGGCCGAAGTCTTATAGGACTGGCCTCACATTCTATGTCTGTTCATGTCCTTTCTTCCACAGGCGATTGTTAGTAAGCCTTCGGCTGTTAATACTTAATGACATCTAGCCTCCTAAACTCCATCTCAGCCTTATCTTCCAGGGAGCCCAACCTGTGATCTCGGGAACTAACTGTGAGCTCTTATTACATGTCTGCCTGCACTTCATGTGGATCACCTCATTTCATTCAGACAACAGCTTCCAGGGCTGGCTTTCCTCAAACCCATGTCATGGACGAGTGAACAGGGGCTCAGAGATAATAGTGGCAGTCTCCATGTCACACAGCTAGTACAGGGAGGTTCTTCTTTCAAACCAAATCATGGTGTAGATATGAGGTGTTCACCCAGAGCACATGTGTGAAACAATTCAAGAAAGTTTAGAGGTGAACCGATTGGGTAGTGAGAGCCTTAACCAATCAGTGATTAATCCCCTGATAGGGATTAACTGGGTGACAATGATAGGGTGTGGCTGGAGGAGGTGGTCCCTGGGACCAGCCTTTGGGATATATATTTTGTCTTGGGTGAGGAAAACTCTCTTTCTCTCTGCCTCCTGGTGCCATGTTCTGAGCTGATTTCCTCCTTCTCACTCTTCCACGGTGATATTCCACCCGCCTCACCTTGGGTCCAGAGCAATGGAGTTGGCTGTCTATGGACTGAGACCTCTAAAACGGTTCGCCCCCAAATAAACTTTTCCTCCTCTCATTGTTCTTGCAGATCTTTTGGCCTCAGCAGTGAAAAAGCTAACTAAAACAAACCAGGTAAGAAACAAGTTTCTGGCAAGGATCCTACTTTATCCTTTGTTACTTGTTGGTCAAAAGGGCAGACACCATCCCGGAATATAACCAAGTGTGCGCAACAGGGATCTGTGTTTTATGGAGAGCTGCCGATGTTATATTACTCTTCCAGTCTTGGGAACAGTTCATATCCATTAGGATCTGAACTGTCTCATGTTGCTGGGCAAGGAACTTTGCTTAGAGTCAGACAGGCATACTAATGACCCAGTGAATTGAGAAAGGCAGTTTTTATGTTTCTGAGCAGCCTGGCATAATAGGAAAACATCTGGGCCTGAATCCCTGTCTTGCTGTTTATAAACTGTGTGACCCTGGGTGAGAGATGAATCTCAATGAAATGGGATAATGGTGTATATCACAGAAGGTGTCTGTGAGGTGTCGAAAGTGCAATATACACATCCTGCCTGGCACGGTGTAGTATTGACCGCTGTGGTAACAGCGAATCTCTTACCGAGAGCCCAGAGTATGCCAGGCTCTGTCAAACAATTTTGCACACGACACCATGAGTCATTATGTGGGAAAAACCAGGCTCAGGGGATGAAGTAGCTCACCCAAGGCCACCAGCAAGTGGCAGAGGCCAGGTTCCCAGCCATGACACTTTAAAGGTCACAAAACATGATGACCCTTTCCTGGTCATCTGGAAGAAGGAATTCTACATTCTGAAACCAAACCGAGCAGACATGGCAAAACACCCTCAGCAAATAGGATGACCTCATACTGGGTTCAGTAGGCAGTTTCCTCTTTTTTCCTGTTTTCAGCCAGTCAACTATAAATAGATAAAATACAAAGCTTTGATGGAGCAAAATAGTCCTTTCCCTAGTTGGTTGCAGCTAAAGAATCAATGTCTTTCTAATGTTAGATCCCAAAGAGTCTCAACGGCTCCTGTCAAGTTATGGAATTGAATTTGGATTTTTTTATATTTGGATTTTTTTATTGGTTCTTTTTAGTTATGCATGAAAACAGGATTCAATTTGATAATTATAAAATCACGGAATATAATTCGTTCTGATTCAGTCCCCAGTGCTTTCCTCTTTCTCTCCCCTCCCCCTCCCCCTATTCCCTTTCTTCTCTCTACTCTACTAGTCTTCTTGTATTTACTTATAGTTTTTTTTTTTTTTAAGTAAGTGTCTTGTGGTTGTACATGATGGTGAGGATTTTGATTTTTAATCCACACCTTCTGGACTGTTGTGAAGCTGTCTAGTTGCATATACACCATTTCTTGACTCCTGAACTGGGGAAAATGTTTTGGTGTGAAGAGTGTGAGAGGTGATCGGGGAGCCTCCAAACACAGAGTCCTAGAGATGAGGTGACTAGCAGCAGCGGCCCCCATGTGACACTGTGAGACTAACAGGCCTTTGCTCTTATGGACCCAGCTGGGGTCTCTGCTTCCCCCACTGCCACTGGATCAATGAACTATGCGTGATACAGCATCCTCTGTAAACTTCTGCAACTGTCCAGAAAGATCCAGATGAAATCCAAATGCACTGATACCATCACCAAAACATATTGGGGAAAAAAAATAATAAACAACAAGAGACACAAGATCCATTGTATAAAGAAAAACAAGATCAAACAACATAAGTGTGTGTGTCCAAAATCTGTCACTGGCTTCCCAGTGCAACTGTCCTGTACATTGTCCCTAAGTCCCTGCATCATTGGGTCCTGGTCCCCTCTCATTGTTCCCTCTCTTTGCCCTAACCCTGGACACACTCTCCAGCAGACTCACACGAACTTCTTGCTTTTGTCCTTGGACACCCTGAGCATCTTTCTGCCTCAGGGCCTTTGCATTAGCTGTTCCCTGTGTCTGGGGCCTTCCTGTGATGAGGATGCTATGTCTCATTTCCTCACTCCTTTCAGACTTCTGTTCCCAGAAGGTCACCTCTTTAGAAAAGACTTCCTTGACCTCTCCCTACAGAAGGGAGTATTTATTTGTTATTTAACTCCCCGAGCAGAATGTAAGTTTGCTGAAGGCAGAGACCTTTATTTATCTAATACCTAAAGCTGTGCCTAGTGCATAATATGCACCCAACCAATATCACGGGAATGAGTGGATGGATGCGTGCATTTGTACACACCTGCAGAAACCAGTCCTGGGAGATCATTATGTCCCAGCTGCTTACTGCAGTTATTCAACGTGACTGGTTTTGGAGTGGGAAAGGACCCCCAACCCCACCGCCCACACATCTATCCCTCTCTTGCACAACTGTTTTATAATATATTCCTTTTGCTCTCAAGAGAAAGCACTGCCATGAAATGATGTTTCCCTCTTGCAAGGGCCAGACAGAATTTATAAGTCAAGCTTTGACAAGGCTGATCAAGGCCTCTACATCCCTTCCTAGTGGAAATAAAAACTGGCCTCCATGTAATGAGAAAATACAACCATGTGGTTTCTAGGAAGCCCTTTGTTGAAAGTTTCTTTTGGTTTAATAATTGCTCTATTTTTGAGAGTTCTTTGTAAAACATCCCTCTGGGGTAGAAATTTTTGCCAGCTGGCCCTGTGTAGTCAGTGATCAGAAGGAAGCACTTCTATCCCTGTCCCCGCATGAGGGGACACATTGAAAGGGGAAGTTAAATGTCACCGCAAGTCCTTTCTTCCCAGCCAAGGGCACAGCTACCCTCCCCACCCCCAGCGTGTGCACAGCCCTGACCTTGGGGTGGGGAGCGTGCTTCCTCAGCCATGGGGTCCATCCAGAGATAGCTCGGCTCTTTGGATGCTCCTTGACTTCCACCAGACTGCAGAAGGGACCAGGGACAAGGGGGCTCCCAGGCTTGACGATGAACAAGGAATGGAACCTTGTTCTGTAGAACAAGGAAACTTCTGGCCGCTGCCCTCTCAGAAGAGAGGGGAGAAAATTATCTAATGGGGAAAGTTATTTAAAGGGATCTGTAATTGAATCTCAAGGCTTAAAAGGGGTACGCTTCTGAAGAGGATAGGAGGGGTGGTCATCGCACAGTTAGACCTAAGGTCCTGTGCGTGCATCACACATACCTGGAGGAACCTGTGTTCTCTGGACTTAGAAGATAAGCCCCAAGGAGACAGGGACCTTGTCTTTCCAGGCAGACTTCTTTCCCACGATCCAGCCCAGCACCCTGCACGCCACTGCTGTTTGTTAAACGAGTGACAGGTGTTGGACATTAACACCTGAGTCTTCAGTGTCATCTCTAGCCTAAAGAACCCCACCACCGCAGGCTTTCAGAGGCCCTTTGGAGGATGCAGCATCCCGGGGGTCCCCTAAGGAAGGTGGAGCTGTACTGCACCCAGCTCTCCCGCAGCAGAGACCCCAGACCGCAGTCAGGTACTTGCATAGTCATCTCCAATAGGAGCAGTGGCTGAGTACTAGAGGCCTCTGGGAGATGTGGAGGGAGCAGAATAGAGAACAGGAAAGCTTTACAGGAAGGAAGGAAAGCAAGCAAGAGAAGCGTAGAGCGCGGTGCTGCCCGAGCACCTGCTGTAGGTACAGGAGAAGAGAAACTGGAATTCTGGTCCTGAGTCTCTGAAAGCGGAGTTGAGTGGGATGCCAACGTCGGGGCATCTGACAGAGGGGACGGAAAGATGCCATCATGCTTCCCAGGCCTGCACCCTGATAGCTTTTGATTCTACATATCTCCCTACTGAGCTCACAGTAGGCTCTCAGTGTACGTATGTTGAATGAACTGATGCCAAAGGGAATATCCAGGTGTCAGGTGAGGGGCAGGTCCTTTGTCACCCATTCACCTCTTCACCCCTCACCTCACCAGGAGCATTTCAGCCACGTGTGTTCACTTGTCATCAGATTAAGCTGAAGCCAGGAGGCTCCACAGCACTGGTTCTTAACCTTGGCTCCCTTGGTGGAATCACTCAGTGGGCCTCCCCAAGGGACACTAATGTGCCACCAGGATTGGCAGTCACAGGCCATGGAGAGGACATTTGGAGGGTCTCATACTGCATGTTCATCCAGCTTCAAAGGATGCCAAGGTCACCCCTAAAGCTGCTGGAGCAAAATCTATGGAGACGGGCAGATGCCTTGATGCTAGCAAGACACACAGGGGACCAACCAAGTCAAGAACTATTTATGTGGCTTTGTCTCTTCCTTGTGTACACAAGGAAGCAGAGGTCCAAAGATGCAAGTGACTGGTCCAGATCTGTCCTTCCCCATCATCTGTTCCCACTAGACCACTGACCATGGTGGGCACCTCAACCATCATGGTGACTGCAGAATTCAATGGCTCTCACCCAAGAGGCAGTGTGTCCTCGTGGTCAGATGCACAGATCTGGAGCCAGACTTCCTCAGTGTCATAGCCTTTTCACTTTGGACAAGTGACCAACCACTGGCCACCTCCATGTTTTTTCATTTGTATCGTGAGAATGATAATAGACCCTATCTTGTAAGGTTGTAAGGATGAAATGGTGTTATTCACTTAGCAGAGTTGATGGAATCGGCAAAGAGAAATACAGGAATATACTTACTCTCAAAAATCATTTATCATCTATCTGAAATTCAAATTCCTCTGGTGTCCTGTATATTTACGTGCTAAATCTGGAAACCGTATCACTTAGAGAACTGAATGCCCAGCAAGTACCACTAAGTGTTTGCTATTATTATTATTATTATCATCATTATAATTATTAAGCCCTCCCCATTTCCAGACTCTCTCCTCTAAAGAGTCCTTCAGAACCTTTATTAATTTGGCTTCCAATATTTTTTATGCATGCAAATTCAGCAGAGGGTAGATTAGAGCTTTTCATGGCTAACCAAAAACTCCCTCAAAAGTAAAATAAATTTATGTTAAAAACAAGATTGTAGTGAGAATATTCAAAACAGTTATTGTACAAGATGCTTTTATGACCCTTCATGTTGAAGAAGCTATTATTTCCATAGAGTTAGGATAATTATAAATTGTTTTGTGCTCAAAAGAAGGTCCATTCAGCAGCTCCTTCTCAAGTCAGTTCAGGGAAACAGTATCAGCTGAGGAAAATAAACACTTATGAATAGACCTTTCTTGAATTTTGTTTTCAACATGGTGTTAGGGAATTAGTGTTTGAAACCAAGAACTGCTACTCATCATCTGTGTGTCTCAGGGCAAAGGCGTTTCTTACTTTAAGACCTTTGTTTCCTGATTTTGCCAATGGAGACACTGTAAGCTATGATTCCTGAGAGAGCCATGGACTTGACTTTCCCTTCCCCACTGAGGTGCCTGTCTGAGCAGAAAAGGTAACCAGGAGGCCAGGGACGGCAAGGTGCATTTGCAAACACAAGCTGCACTGGTTATTCCCAGGCCAGGAGTGGAAGTGGACAAAACCATGGTTAGACAGCCCTGGAGCATGACTCTCAGCCCAGGGTAGACCCTGAGGCCATGTGGGGAACATAAGGTAGATGCCAACACCAGGTCTCCAGCCTCAGAGATGTTGCTTCTGTCGACTGGCAGAGGATCAGACTTACTTAAGCAGCCGGGGTGATGCTAATCTGCAGCTGGGACTGAGAGCCACTGTCCTTCTTTCATTTTCTTTTCCAACTCACTTCCAGTCCTCCAACATGAGGCTCACAGAGTCACCTTTCACATTGCTCATGATTCCTTGATGTTGTAGTCAACTATGCATCGCTACAACCAAAAGAACTGACAAGAACAACCGAGAGGAGGAAAAGTTTATTTGGGCTCACGTTTTCAGAGGTTCAGTCCATGGTCATCAACTCCATAGCTCTGGGCTCCACATGAGGCAGAACATCATGGCGGAAGGACCTGGAGGAGAGAAGCAGCTCAGGACATGACAGCCAGGAAGCAGAGATAGCTCTGCTCACTACGAACAAAAGAGAAACCCCAAAGGCACACCCCCAGTGATCTACTTCCTCCAGTCCCACCCTACCTGTCTACAGTTAGCACTCAGTTAATCCACATTAGTGGATTAATCCACTGATGAAGTAACAACTCTCATAATCTAATCATCTCACCTCTGAACACTAGCGTTATCTCACCTATGAGCTTTTGGGGCACACCCCATATCTAAACCATAATGCTTAATTTTCATCTCCGTGTGACTCTGCTCATGGGAAGTATCAACAGCAGTCTTGGGGACAGCCTCTGCTTCTCTTTTTGAACAATGTGTTTTTAGCTCACCTTACTTCTGGAATGCTGAGAAAGTAAACTTTCTACACCTGTCCCCAGTGAATTAACTACCCAGGATATGTTTGTCTCAACCTCAAAGCATGTTCATTTCTTTGATTATAATAAAATATTTTAATATATAAAACGGTGCATATTTATTTAATAAATGGCAAGCAGCCACCCCCACCTCCCAGATAAAACAAATGTTATTGTTTTTCTCAGAACTTCCTTTGTCATCTTCCCTCATCTTGGACCCCAAGTGTTCTCCCAGGTATTGACCACCACTCTGAAATTATCAAATTGTCCAGCACTCCTCTCATCCACGATGCTTTCTGCAGATGTCAATAAAAAACATAGAACACTGCTTTGCATGTTTTTCAACTATATTCAAATGGGATCACATGGAACATAGTAATTGGGCATCTTGCTTTTTCATTTGGCATTTGTTTGAGATTTTTCCAAATCTAATTTATTCATTTTAACAGCTGTCTAATGTTCCAGTATATAAATATCTAACACATTTGATCCATTCTAGTGCATTTTCTTTCTACCAACATGACATTTAGAATATTTCCAAACATGCACATTTACATGTGAATGATCTTCCCAACTAAACATTTCTCATCCCTACCAGGAAATGTGTTTGAATATATACCTAAATATATGCATATTCATTTATGTGTTATACACTTACCTCCTGTCAATCATATGTTCAGCATTAGTGTTTTAGACAGTTTTTTTTTCTCTGCTGTGACTAAATGATCTGACCAGCACAATTATAGAGGAGGAAAGATTTATGTGAGGTCTTACTGTTTCAGAGGTCTTAGTCCATAGAAGGCCAGTTCCATACTTCGGGGCTTGAGGTAAGGCAGAACATCATGGCGGAAGAGTGTGACAGAGGAAAGTAACTTGCATCATCAGGAAGCAGAGGGAGGGTCTCCACTCTCCAGATACAAAATATATACCCCAAAGCCACGCCCCAATTCCCACCTCCTCCAGCCACACCCTACCACTTCAATTATTCCCATTAGGAATTGATTCACTGATTGGGTTAAGATTCTCACAACCCAGTCATTTCTCCTCTGAACCTTCCTGCATTGTCTCACGTGAGCTTTTGGGGGATACCTCACATCTAAACTATAACAATTAGTAAAGTTTAATTTTTCTCCTTAATTTCTAAGTAAAAACACATTATTAGTAGTTCTACTATTGTGCTCTTCCGATATTCCAATAGTTTGTCTCGCTTTCTGCACACATCATGCTTCTCTAATCCAACACATTTAATGCATTCATAAGTTTACTGAATGTTTCTCTACCATCCAAGACAAGAATTGAACACAGAATTCATTCCCGAGTAAACAAACCCATCCCTGTTCCATCAGCCGTGTGTGTCAGGTAAAGGTCTTCTCTCGATGTAAGAAGCCCACCCACATTTCCACATTCCCTTATTCTTCTCTCCTCATGTTACAACAATATCCTCCCACAATTAAGTTCTAGGACACATGGTGATCAAGTTCTGAGTTTCCGTTGGCTTTTCTCCTGATCGTTGGGTCCTGTCCTTCTCAGCATATTTCTTGATGCAGTGTTGATGCTCTGTCCTATGATTTCAGAATCCCGTGAAACTGGTCTATTGCACTTCTTGGATAAAGACCATCGTTAAAACGCCCTTTTCCCACCCCACTGCCTCAGAAGACACCTCTAGCTTTCCAAGGGTTGGAGAAGTCTGATTGAAAAGTTATGCCCAAGATTTGACCTACCAGTGCCACTACTCAGTAGTACTGTTTAGAAATACACATCTTTGCAGGGTGTGACGGGTTGACAGATTTGACTCCATGGATATATTGTAGGTCAGGTTCTATGGGCAATGACCAAACAGACTCCATTTTACCCTGAGACTCCATGTCATGTAGGAAATGCTTCTCCCGTGGGAACATCCCACCTCTGTACCCACGAACAATTGCTTAGAATAGCATGTTTGGCAACACAAAATGGCAATTCTTATATAATGTAAAATTGTTCTCTCTCTTTTTTTTTTTTTTTTTTTTTTTTTTTTGCAATGCTGGGGATTGAAACCAGGGCCTTGTGCTTGTGAGGTAAGCACTCTACCAACTGAGCTATCTCCCCAGCCCAATTGTTCTCTTTTTGATTCCTATTTTTCTTAAACAATGTACCATGTCAACAGTGATTGTCTAGATGTTAGTAACCATTCTTTAACTTGTACCCAACTAAGGTCATTTTGACCCACTTCCCCTTCTGTTTATGATCTTAGATCTCATGATGTTAGTTTGTAATTTTGAATCATAGCAACAGACACTTATGATTGATGTACTGACTTATGGTATAAGAACCCCTGCAACCCTATGGTTGGGATGTTCTCCCAATAGCTATTTTGGGCGTTGTGTGAGACAGTCAGCCTGCTGGTTAATAAAGACTTTTGGATTTGGACTTCTCAGTGGTGATCGGTTTGTTCTTAAAATTGTGCCCCACAACACAGGGGTCCTTAGCCCAGTTTGAAGGGTTGTTTAAATTAATCACTTGAAGCACCACAGGGAATTGCCAGACTAGGAGTATTTGGGGAGGAAGTTGGTTGGAACCAGGGGGTAAAGGCCTGGATGACTTTGGGGTCAGGGCTGGTCTATGTTCTCAGCCCAAAACTTCCAAATGTGTGGAAGTTTTGTACACACATTTTGCAGGTAGACCTTGAATATCTGTAATTTTCTGGACCCTCTAAGAGATAAGATTACCAGGACATCAGCTCAGGGTGTGTGTGTGTGTGTGTGTGTGTGTGTGTGTGTGTGTGTGTGTTGGAGGAATCATCATGTTCTTGTCCATTCTTCTTGCTATGTACCATACTTTAGAATCTGGAATAGAGATTTCATTCCAAGATACAAAAATCAACAGATGATAGGTGATGAATTCACCAACCCCTGGTTCAGAATCTGTTTCCCAGTTAAGAACAACCTGAAAACATGTATATGAGCAAAAACCTTGACTTCTCTGGATCTTGGCTTTCTGTTCTGAAAAATGGGGACAATGATAACATTTCTGTCTTTTCACTGTGAGGATGAAATGAGAGGATATCTATAAAGTGCTTGGCACAGAGTAAGAGCTTAATAAGTGGTACCCGTGGGTGGCCGCTTCCCTTCCTCTGTTTTATGCATCCAGTTTGCCTGGATTTAAACCCCAGCATGACCGGGTGCCACAGAGGAAACTCTGCATGGTGCCCAGAATTCAATAAGCACTCAACACATGGTAACTGCAAAAGTCTGATCACGGACTGATTGTTGGCAAACATCATTGGGCATTTTATTTAGATGTTCACCATGGTAGCTGGTTTAATCCCTTGAGTTTCAATTTTGTTGATTGGAGCTCCTCATTGTACTGGTTTGACAAACAAATTTTTAGATAATTAAGATCTTTGACAAAAAAGAGGAATGGTATGCACATATTAACTCAGATTTTTACAATCTAGATCCTTGCTACTAAAATTGTGGTCTAGAGACCAGCAGTATCGGTATTATTACCCAGGAGCTTGTTATGCATGCATAATTCCTGCCTCCCTGGATCTACTGAATCAGGATCTTGTTAAATTATAGAATCTGTGTTTTAACAAGATCCTCAGGTGATTTGCAAGCACAATAATGTTTGGACTGTATTTTTTTAATAGATATGAAAACACACTTCCCGTCTCCTCAGACGTGTCCTCCACTTTTACATTATGATCCTGTGTATCCTACAAGCTTTCCAAGAAAGTGAGTGGACTCAGTTACTTGACAGCACCAATCACGGAGTAATCTGCTGGATCATTTTTGCTGGTATGAATCACATAAATAAAATGTTGAATTATTTTATCAGATGGGTGAATGGTGGAAGTTTTGTACACACATTTTGCAGGTAGCCCTTGAATGGTCTATAATTTTCTGGACCCTCTAAGAGATAAGATTACCAGTATTATTCCTTGTGATAATAACAGCAAAGTAGGAGCTCCATATGCATTTCAATGCCAGGCAATCTAGAAAGTTTCTGTAGAGCCTTCCTCTCCTTAGAGAAGAAACACTTATTGGGGGAAGCTTCTGGATCTATGGAATCATTCCACCCTTGTCTTTGATTTATCTTTCCAGAGGTTCAAATCCATAGGCCATCCATGAGGTCCCACAGATAGGAACCGAGAAGTCATTCCTGATCTCCACTCTCAACATCATGACATGCTGCTCCAAACATTTCTGCAATCCACAAAACACAGATATTTTGTAGGATTTGTAGGAGGTGCAGTGGGGTAAGGGCTGTTCTGTGCCAAGCATAGTTCCAGGCACAGAGCAGATACTTTGATACCCTCCTTATGCCTCAGTCCTCCCTGTCAGAGCCAGGGCCATGCGGAGGTTAATAGCACAAGCCTGGACCAGGCTCTCCTGCCCTTGACACCTGATGCAGTCCTTTACAATAATGTGACCATCGGGGACATTTCTTAGCCTCTGCAAGCTTCAGTGTACTGAAAATGATACTAGGACCTTCCTCCATTTGTTTGGCAGATTTAGCAAATGCATATGTATATGACATTTATAATAATAATAATAATAATAATAATAAATCTTATCATTATTATTACTGTTATCAGCACCACCATTACCCTTTGGGGAACAGAGTCACGGTGTCCCAGGTTCATTTTCTCATTCTTACTGCCCACACAAGGATTGAACCCCTAACCTTGATGCTACCAGCAACATGGTCAAGTAAACATGCCACAACCAAAGGATGAACCAAACACCGAAGTTTTCATCAAAACTGTCACTCACATTATTCAGAAAATGACTAATGTCCAAGGACACCACCCATTTGAAGAGCACAATACTTTATGTAAAGAGAACTCAGCCTCTTCAGGAGGTGGATCCAAGAATAAATGAAATAGGCAACAATCTTTCAGAAGCCTCTTATCATTAAATTGTCTATTTAATAAAAATATTCCCTGGTGCTCATTATAATCGGGTATTATCTGTTTAATATTGTCTATATGGTATATTGTCTATTGAATAAAAATACTGAATGGTGTTAATTATATTTGGGTGAAAAGAACATCTTGCATATTCATTGAAAGACATAAACCACCCAAATCCTGCAAGTTGAGTGAATGCTGAATGGGGAGCTATCTCTTGTTGCTTGTTCTAAATTTGCTTCTCTTTATTTTCTCGGGGCGTCTCTTGTCTTTTGTGATTCAACATCTACAGCAAAGAGACAAAGGCTTTCTCTTCCTCCTTGGAGCCTGTGAACATCAGAGACGCCCGCTGCCCCCTCCCCGGGCTTGGGTCTATTTCATATTTCATGAAGGACCTCGTGGTCATGGGTATTTCAGAGGAAGCCCAGGCTAGTCCCAAAAGGAAGAGCCGATCTGTCAGTGTGCTAAGGCAGTGGCAAAAAAAGATAAGGACACATTCTTAGACTAAGTACATCATCAGAGATGTGGTAGGGGTTGTTTTTCCATATGGTTTCTTAGTTCAACACCCTGGAGGCTTGGAAAGTCTATTAACCTAGACATTGCTGAGTTTCATCTCTGGAGACTCTGATCCAGAAAATCTGGGAGACCTGAGAAGATGTCCTCCCAAGTTCCCGGGACACAGGGCTCTTGCTGCTTTTTGGACCACCCCTTGAATACTTCCGGTTAGAGATCCTGAATCGAAATCTTCTGAGACTTGAGAAGGTGCGTGTCTATCAAGCATGCCAAGGAACCATGCACCCTGCAGTTTAAAACCCGATGCAATGCAGGCTTATTCCAAGGCCAGCACAGAGCTAGACTTAGCACGAATACTGCAAAAGGACTGGGTCCTGCTGCCTCCAAACCTCCCCTGACCCGGTAGCCCTGCTTTGCGTGCTAACTCTACCAAACCCCTTATGATGCTCTGAATTCAAGGCTGTCCTGCATCTTAGCTTCACACATGGTCTTTGTGTGTCCAGAATGATTTTCCCATTTCTCTGCGTCATCCCGCAAAGCCCAGTTTGGATGCCCTGTCCTCTGGGGGCATCTCCCCTGTTTTCCATTCCTTGACACCACCATGTATATTTTAAAAATCCATGCCATCAGTCATTCTTTCACTCAGCAAATATTAATTTGGCTCATCTTAGGTGCCTGGCACCTTGCTAAGCTCCTGAAATAAAATGATACCAAAGGAGACTTGGTCCTTCCTCAAGGAAACTAAAGTTGGGAGAGGGAGACATGGAACATGCCACTCTAAGTAATGCCACACCGCTGTCTATTGCTCAGTCCTACGTAAGCTTCGATATTGGACTTGTCTAGCACTGAAACTGTTGCTTTTTATGCCTTGTTATCCTCACAGACTGTGGTCCAGAGGAGGGCCAAGTCCACATCTTTCATCTCTGGGTACCCAAAGCCCATTGGGTATTAATCACATGGTGAGTACTTTCTGATGTCTTCTGAGTTCAATAAATATAGTTCTTCTTCCCAAAGGAATAACAATCTAATACTAACACAAGTACAGCAGATGCAGAAACCTTAATTATATTATTAGTTGGCATCAGAATTCCTTTTATGTGTGGGGACGGTTTCTGTTGAGAGAAATCCCTTGAGAAATCACTTGGGGATTGAAGAGACAGCAGTACCTGAACTTGGGGGAAGAAAATCAAGGCCATGAAAGAGACAGCCACGTGGCTGTGTGAGAAGATGAAAGAAGGCTGTTTTGTTTGTGGAGTGGAGAGAGAAGAGACAGGAAATGAAAGTGAACTGAGGAAAGTGAAGAGGGAAAGACTGAGAAAGAAAGGAACCTACCACCATCAAGATGGTACCAGGCTAAAGCACAGATGGGACGCAGCAGCCCGTGGAAACTCTACCCCGAGATGCCCGGAACATTTCCATAATGGGGATTTCTTTCCGAATTCTTCGTGTTACTTTGATGGGGACATCTCTGGTTGTACTACACACCCCATAATCTTCAATAAGTCTCCCAGATGCCTGAGCCAAGGGCTGGTGCTAGCGTTTGCTTGTGTGGAAGTCAGTGAAGAGGTTGAATTTTGTGTCTGGGACAGCGGGAGGCTGGAGCCAGCCTAGCGTGGGCACAAGTGATTCCGCTGAGTGAGGATACCTTGTGGTCAAGGAATGCTGGGCATGATTAGCATGTCCAGCAGGACGTGGGCTAGCCTGGGGGACACTGCAGTAAACAAAATGGAAACGTCTTTGATGGCATGCATTTGGCATGCAAGTGAGGGCCATGTGTGGAGCACCCAGGGAGCTGAGCGCCAAGGAAGAAGAGGAAGCTGGTCAAGACCGAGGTGTGATCACAGCACATGGTGGTCCTAGGCAGCCCCTGGAAGGAGGAGGCATTTGAGCAGAGGTCTGAACAAAGGATGAGTCATAGGCTATCTGGGGCAGGAGATCTCTGGGCAGAGAGTCCAAGAGCAAAGCCCCAGAGATGGAGCCTGCTTGGCCCTTTCAAGGTCAGCAAGGATGACCTCATACCTGGAGCAGAGCTGGGCAGGGAGGGTGGAAGGAGGTGAGGTCAGTAGATGGCAGAGGCCAGGTCATGTGTGGTGGCGTGTGAGGAATCTGGATTAACCCTGCATGGGGGAATAGGGAACGGGGAACGATTGATGGGTTTTGAGCGGAGAGGTGACAGGACTTCATTTAATTTTTAAATACTTTCTCTGGCTTCTGGGAAGAGGACAGACTAGAAGTGGCAAGGGTGTAAGGAAGGAAGGAGACCAAATGACCCTAAAAACTCATGGAGCTCTTGAAGAAGACTTTGAACTTCCCCTGACCGTGAAGATGAGGCTTTGGCCATCTATTATAGATTGCAGGAGGTTGGGAGAACCACTTGACATACAGATTTACTACGTGATTTCTGCAATTCTTACTGCAACTGCTAATAGTAATACAATTCTATTGCTGTGATTACTACTGCGTTGCTGCTACTGCAGGGTAATAAATATTTATTATATGGCAGAAACACTGAAGATTTGCACATAGGAGTTATCTCCTCTTCTCTCCTCCAATCTGTGGGATAGGAGCTACTTTTAATCCATACTTTGCACAGGAGAAAGCTAAGGCTTGGACGTGTTAAGTAAGCCACTCATGGTCAGTAAGTGACAGCTAGTAATTGTTGGCAGTGAGGCTTGACCTTCAGCCTTTCTGACCCCAAAATCCATAAATTAACTCTATTTCATGATTACAAACAAGAGTGAACGATTACGTGTTAACACAAGTGATAATCCATGCAGGGCATAATTGGTTACCTGAAGGCTCCTTCATCCTGTAAGTCACTGGTGTGAGCCTGTGAAAGGGAACAGGAGACAGCAGCATGGATGACGGCAGAAGAGAAGACCTCTGAGATGACGGAGTGGGGCAGAGCAGCCATGGGGGTGACGCAGGAGATGTGCCAGGGAGAGTAGTGTGGGGACCAGATGCCCAGCAAAGGCCCAGGGGAATGGCCAAAGGGCTAAGAACGTGGGCTCTGAGCAAGATCCACATAAGAGGTCCTATGGACTCACTCAAAGTGCGCTGGGCAAGTTCTTCTACTTCCCTATCCCTCGACTTTGTCATCTGTGAATGGGGACAGAAATAGTACCATTCAGAATGGGATCTGCATGCGATAAAACTTGTAAAGCTGATAAGATGCTTAGCCCAGAACAAATACCCAACAAAGGCTAAAACAGAGAGAAGCAGATAAAATTTGTAAACATTTAGGATTTGGTGAAGGATTAGGGGTGGTAAGAGGAGGCTGTCCCCAGCTTTTTGGCACGAATAGCTAGAGGACCGCGGGGTCCTCAATTGAAATGGATGACACTGGTGGAGAATCAGGTTTATTCAAAGCAAAATAGGAAAATGTTGACTTAGAAAGAGGGAAGCCCTAGCTCCCTAAGAAGAAGAGGATGGGGAAGACAGAAGGAGCGCCGCAGAAGAAAATGGGCAGGGCAGGGTACCTTCTCAGTTGTTAGGGAGTCACGTGTCGCCAGAGCATAGGAATGAAAGAGGACGAGTACCAGAGAAGGAAGATCATTTGACGTGACTTTGGTGCAGTTTGAATCTTCCCCACCCAGAACCCAGGACAAGGACTTGGGTGCAGATAGCTTCTTTGAGAGTTGATTTCCAAAATCAGGAATGAGGGAGGACAGCGGGTGAGCAGGGGAAGACTGGAGAGTGGAGAGTGGGGACACGTGGGGCTGGCTACTGCCCTGAGCAGCCAGAGACCATCTTGCTGGCCCCTCTGAGGAGCCCTGCAGCATGCACCTCGGAATGTCTCCGGGAAGGCTGGGAGGCTGGGGCTCTGACTCACCTCCCATTGGAGGAAGGCAGCGTAGAGAACTTCCTGCACTGCCAAACTCCACCTCTGTGTGGCAGGAGTGAGCTGCCACCAGAAAAGCAGAGAAAGGCAACAGGGACTTCAGATGGGGCACTGTTGGTGAGCACCTAGAGACAGGACAGTTCTCTGGGTGGCTTCAGGAGGATCTAAGTGTCCCCCTTTCTTGATTTTAGTTCTCAAGAATTAGTGTAGTGTGTGCTGGGAATGCCACACGCTAGGAGGGAACTACCTGATACAGGCTGGAACAACTCCAGTCTCCTCCCCACACTTTAGCCCCGTGACTCATGTGGCGTTGAGGTTTAAAATCCAGGATGGACTGCTTTCCAGGGTCCCTCAGCTGCTGTGCAAGTGGGGCATATACAACTGATTCCCAGAGGGACGGTGACGTCGGGCACAGACACCATCTGCCAGAAATAGCTAAGTGACCAATGAATTTGAGGTTTTATAAAAATCCTGAAACATGTATTTATCTCTAGTGTCCCTTAAGATATGAAGATTTGAAACTCAGAGAGGTGAAAGTAAAGTGATAAATTAGGGTTTAAACTCTCAGTGGACAGAATTCAAACCTTGCTGTCCCCCCACCAACACATACACACCCCTACTGTGCTTCCAGCCTTCAGCAAAGAATTCTATCACAATAAAAATGGAAGTGGTATTAATGGGGCGATTTTCCCCAGTACTAATTATTGGAATTTTGCTGACTTATGGTTCTGCAGGCCAGGAACTAAAAATATACATTTCTTAAGAGAGTGGATCAGTTCACAGAATAAAGAGGAAAATGAGGACCGCAGAGAATCTGAAATTGGATATTCTTCTCCAGTTGAAGTCCAATGGATGGGAATTGCATTTCTCAGTCCAATCAAGAAGTTTTTTACCTCCAGGAATACAGAGCTATTAAAGTTCCAGGCTTCTGGCCTCTGAGGAGGAATTCCAAAAATTCCATCTGTAATCTGCTTAGTTCAGTATTGTGCGCAGGGTATGGAGGTATTTTTCTGTTTTCCTCATTCTGACAGGTCCTTCTAACACTATTTGATCCTGAAAACACCCTGTCCTCCAGGCCCCTGCATCTCCTTATGGTTGTGCAAAAAAGAAGCAAGAGAGTTGGTACTGAAGTTGCCATTGAGACCCCCAGCTCAGGACCCGCAACCATCTGATGTACATCGGGTGGGGAGTCCTACGGTCTTTAGGTCTTCAAGGGTAGAAAGGAGAGAAGAGAGGGAGGGAAGCGGGAGGGGAAGGAAGACAGAAATGCATTGAGTATTTATTTTTGCCAACTACATACTCAAGGATTATTTCATGCAATTCCCACAGGTTGGTAACAGATTAGGAAGCTGATTAAAAAAAAAATGAGAGAAATTTTAAATTCCAAAAGCCCATGTCCTTCAAGTAGATATCACTAATCAATCATGCCTTTTGTTTCATCGATTTCAGATTCCTTCTCTCCCCAGTGCCCCAGATGGTTATGACCAAGGGGATAGTCTGTAGTGAGGACCAGTTGATACCTTTCCCACTTACCAGATATTTGCTGCCAAAAGGAAGATGTTCTCTTTTCAAAGGAGGCCATACCCAGCACAGAGGCATGCCAGTTCTCTCCAGAACAATCTTTGGGACCACACAGCAGCTGCTTCCTCTGCACTGGGATCCTGGTTGTGTAGTAACCCAGGAGTGCTGCATATACCCATCCACCATCTCCCAACAGCTACCACTGAGAGCATGCTAATGCCTTTATTTTCCATCTTTTTCTCACTTTAGAAATTTTGCTGTTGACTTGAACTTGTGATCAAACTGCTGCTTCAGTCCAGATCCTATCTTTTTCATCCAACATCATCAAAAAAGGTGTTCAACAAACTCCCATAAGAAATTCCATTGGTTAATTTTTATTTTGCCCCAGATAGATGAAAGAAAAGAAATCAGACTACACACTCTGTTTTTCCTCTGTGCTACACTCTTCATGGCTTAGAATGTTTTCTAAAAGGAGGTAGAAGAAGAAGCCATAGTTACTTAGTGCAATCAAGTGTTTGGGGTGGGAGAGGCTATGGGGAGATCAGAGCTGTCAGTCATCATATCCCACTCCACACTCAGTCCACCCTTGACGCTCATCTCTCCAGCCCCCTTGGAAGTAAGTCACCAAAGTCAATTTATTTGGGCAGCAGCCAGAAGGACCTTGGCCACCTGTGATCATCCCCACTCTCCCTACCGTTTCTTGCAGCAGCAAATTTGGAAAAGCTCTTCATAGGAGCACAGTGTGTTTGCTCTCCCATTGCTGTTCCCCAAGCTTGATCTCAAGCTTCTTGCCTGGAGCTCATATTTCAGGCTGGAGTAAATTATTTACCGGTGTTAGCAACCAAGCCTTGTGTTATTCAAAATATAAACCTGAAATATCGGAGCAATCAGACCTCACCAGCTGACACTATTTATGCTTTGCAGATATAGAGACAGATCAAAGGATGATTCATAATTATCCCAACACAATGCTTTCTTCCAAGGGAACGAAGGAGAGAGGCAGTTTTCCCTGGTGACTAGGAACTTACGGAAATACACGACAGCTTGGGCAAGGGCTGACATGCCCTCCTCAGACCATCACAGCCTGGAGGGTGGGGAATCAGGACCTGGGTTGACTTGAAAACAGACCCCTGCCTTTGCACATGGACGGTCCTTGGATGGTACGTCTACTCAGCCCAGGGTGCTGTCCTTGTCTTTGCCTCTTCTGTCTTTTCTTCACCAGAAGGAAACCAAGGTATAGAGAAAAATGTGTTTATCAGAAGCAGCCACCACTGGGTCTTTGTGTCTGTCTTCTAGGTAGCCTCCTTTGGGACAGAGAAGGACAAATGACTATTGGTGGGCAGCCTGGGTAAGTGACTAAGGGACTGGGCTTCAATGTGGCATGGATCTGAACTTGAGTCCCACCTTGAGCACTTTTTGCTGTGTGAACTTGGGAAAACTCTGATTCCCAGTTTCCTCATCTATATAATGGGGATTGCTATGGAAATTGAGATGGTTCATATAATATTTATTCACATAGCAAGAACTTAGAGCAGTGCTTGTACGTCAGTGCTCAGTAGATGGTAGTTGTTCCTGTGGGGAAGATCGCCACTTCTTTAGGTGCAGCAAGTTCCGCAGTACCAGGTATCACAGGTCTCGTGTTCCCTAAAACAGCTGGGTTCCTGCAAAACCAAGCCTCACTTACTCCGACTTTCCCGCAGTCTCTTTGGAAGGATAAAGAGGATTCTGTGTGATAAGGAGCAACATCTTTAAACCAATAATCCCTGGAGCCATTCAGAGTGTACACTGCAGTGCCCATGCTGTCCCTCATCCTTTCTCTTTGCAAACGTGAGCACAGGTGAGGAGTGTCTTAAGGGACTTGTGCCTCTGGGGCCGTAAGGCACATCTGGAAAGGACCCACTTCTGCACTTGCAGGTCTGCATTTAAGATGCAGGGACACAGACACGAAGATCCTGAATGTGGCACTCAGAGCCCTGAGCCCTGAGCTCAGCTCAGTGGACACGAGGGTGCATTTGTCAGCGTAGAAGCTGTATTGGTCAACATTCTCCAGAGAGAACCAACAGAGAGAGAGACAGAGAAGGGAGATGATGTGAGGAATTGGCTCGCCTGACGAGGGAGGTCCAGAAGTCCCACAATAGGTTGCCTGCAAGCCAGAACCAGGGTTACTCAGAGTGGCTCAGCCCAAGTCCAAAGACTTCAGAACCAGGGAAGCCAATGGTGTAACTAAGTCTGAGCTTGATCAAGAGAGCCGCTGGTGTAAGCCTGGGTCTGAAGGCTGGAGAACATGGAATCTGATGTCCCAGGGCAGGAAGGGAAGGGTGTCTCCGCTCCAGAGGACAGACAGAACCAGGTTGCCTTTTCCTCTGCATTCTTGTCCCAGCCAAGCCCTCGGCTGATTGCCCACATTGCCCACATTGAGGGCATATCTTCCCCACTCTGTCCCCTAATTCAAATGCCAATCTGTTCCAGAAACACCCTCAGAGACACACAATGCCTTACCAGGTATTGGGGTATCCCTCAATCCAGTCAAGTTCACTCCCAAAAGTAATTATCACAGGGTTTTTCAGAGAAGCTCCTAATATCTTCACATCTAAAAACTTCTAGGACTGTCTTTACATGTTATTTGGTTCCTCCCTTCCAGACTAGATAGAGACGGGGCCTCTTCATCTGTTTACCTCAACAAGAGGAACCATCCCTACATGCAATTTATTATCACATCTTCATGAATTCTAAGATGCCATGCTTGCAAGATATATATCACTGTTTTAATAGAAGAAAAACACAAAACTAAATGTATGCATCAGTTGTCAGCTGTTCTTTCACAAATGTAAGATGTGGAAAGATGTGCAAATTAGAATTAATCAAAAGTGCACTGTTGCAAAAGAAATGCTTGAACAGTCAATCAAAGAAGTGACTATGTGGTATTGGGGCTCTCAGGACCCTCTTCTGTGTCTATTCTGTGGTCCTTAGGAACCTGGCACCTGGTCTCCAGGGAGCTGTGCTTAACCAGCAAAGTCACATCCATGTCTATAGAGTCTGTTCCATATGGAACAGTCCCACTATTTAGGCAAGTTTTAATATATTCTGAAAAAGTTCAGAGCTGCCTCTTTGAGACCCTGTCGCTTTAGTTCATCACATCTTAATATTGTGAGTGATTAAGACTCATAGACTCCAGCAACAGGAAAGTTTAAATAGACAGCTCCCTTGCAAACCTCACTGGCCAATCTCATCATGCTACTTCTGTGTTATAACAAGTCTTGAAGCACCACTGTGGTTGGGATATCTTACTATGACCTGTAAGAGAAGATGTTTTAGTTGGCTTTTTTATCGCCACACTCAGAAGACCTGACAAGAACAATTAGAGGAGGAAAAGTTTATTTGGGGGCTCACAGTTTCATAGGTCTCAGTCCATAGACAGCTGACTCCCTTGCTTGGGGCTCGACATGAGGCAGAACATTATGGCGGAAGTGTGTAGTTGAGGAACATGGCACCAGGAAGCAGCGAGAGAGACTAAGCTCAGCTCACAAAATATATACCCCTAAAGGCCCACCCCAAATGACACACCTCCTTTGGCCACACCCTACTTGCCTATAGTTTTACCACCCAGTTAATCCTGCCTGATCATTTCATCTCTAAACCTTCTTGCATCATCTCACACAGGAGCTTTTGAGGGACACTTCATACCTAAACCATAACAGGAGACAATTAGGTACAGAATGTACACAGATATTCTCATGTTCTGTGGGTCCATGTGGGAACTGATCTTGCATTGTGTGATTTCACTGGAATTAGGTTGTTAACAGACTGAGGAAAAATAAAGGTGAATCCTAGCTCTGTCTCCTCTCATCTCCAGAATCCCAAGCAAGATAAGGAGCCCCTGTGCTGGGGAACCAGAAGTCAAAAAGCAACTCAGGCATTGTCTTTTCTCACTCTACTAGGAAAAGCACTAACAGGAAACTAAGTACAATCCACCATTTTTCTTCAATTGCTTTTGAGTCAGTGAATGAAAGCAGTAAATAGGAGGTGACCAGAACATCAGAGACTCGTGCTCCATATTACATAGAATGAGAATAAATCTCAAAACCCAATGAGAGGGAAGAAAGGTAAGAAACAGGTTGGGATTTATAGTACAATATTATTTATGCAAATTAAAAATATTCACACCCAAACACCATATTTTTTCAAGGGTACAGGTACATTTTAAATGTGTCTAAAATATGGAAGGTGATTTGAATGATATAGAGTCAGTGCATTAGTGCACATACCTGGTAGAGGAAAATGGAAAATTGAAATAAAACAACCTTCTACCACTGACTAAGAATGATAATACACCATCAGTGGGAGAGAATGATTCTTTCAGGTCTTTGTTCTTGAGGTCCTTTGTTAAAGCAAACAGTAAGGATGGGTAATGATCTTCCTACTCCTACTCCAAAGGAATTGTAACAGGAGAGATGTATTCAGTCTGTATGGATGCAGTAGACCCACAGACCAGTAAACAAGCCACAGCAGAGAGACTTACTACGAGAGACAAAGCTATGAGATTTCTCCAGGCTGGTCCCCTGTCACTTCCTTCTTGTTTCTACATGCACTAGGAATCTTGTAATTTAGGGTTCTTTCTCTGTCTCTTTCTGTCTCTCTCTCTCTCTCTCTGACAGAATGTCTTATCTTAGCTCTTTCCTGATCAGGGAAACCAAGAGGATGAATGTCCCCTCTGAGGTCCTTACCATAATGGAATGGCCAGCACAACAGAATTTGGAGTCAGGTCTCATGGACTTGATCTCAGGCTTCATAGTGCAGTTTGGGACAAAAATAACTTTGAAATTTGCAAAAAATCTAGAAAACCCTCAGAAATAAGAACAGGACACAGGGAAGGAAGAAGAACCAAAGATGGAATGATGGGGAAAGATAAATTTACAGTACTCAGAACCATTCTTAGTACAGAGTAATAGCCTCCCTCTTTATACAAACTTGCAAATATTTTGCAGATGAATTATTATAAGACCAAGAATTAAATGATGAACAAATACAAGCCTTTGACTAGGTCTCCAATCCCCCATTTCCCTCTCGTTGGACCTCCACAGTCAGTGAGGGAAGACAGCTCTCATTGTGTTCTGTGATTCATACTCAGTGAGTTTCTTGGATGATATCACTATAAGTAAAATAATTCCAGGGTTTTCTTTGAGTGATAACATACCTTGATGATGAGATTGTCATTTGTCTCTGCCATTTAGACTGTCATGAGCTGTGAGACTGAGAGTGATCCCGGACTGTGGCAGGCAAGGGCATGCATGGTCTTCAATGCTCTGAATTCGTCTTATAAGCTGATTTTCGCTCTTGTGCTGTGACAGCAATGATTAATTTCATCCAGATCACCCTTTCTGTCATTGCTAATCCACCGTGTTTTCCTGAACACTTTCCATGGATTAGTATTGATGCTGGGGCTCCTTAGAAGGCCCAGCCAATGCAGCAAAGGCTTCCCAAGATGTTTACTGAAGCTCTTCTCCTATTGATCTAATTAAAGACCATGATGCCTAATATAATTAGTTCAGCTGGCCTTTCTGTCAGGGTAGTTCTTACACTTTTGGACATGTAACACCAGAAGAAAATTGCTTTGGGATAATGGATTGCAAGTCAGAAGGAAATGGCATTCGGAGCACAAATATGGGAACCAACTAGGACTTTAATTATTCTCCCCCATTCCCTGCCTTTTTTAAAGCAGCAGTTGATGCTTTAAGACCAAATCTTCACCAACCTGGAGGTTAAACATTCTGTGCCATTTTGTCAAATGTGTTACATGTTTGCCATGTAACACATTTGATAACACGTTGGTTTGAAGGATTGTCCTGAACCTGGGACATGGGACATGTCAATTCACATGCCAGAAGGTGACTAGCATTTTGTTTATGGTACAAGAGAGAGAGGGGGACATGGCAGAACATCCCAGACTTAAGAAATCAAAAGCATTATGCGATCTAGATCATGTGTTGAAGGTTGACCTTGGGAAGTTAAGAAATACTTTATAAAGAGGGATTAAAGAGATAACTAGGGATGTTGGGAAGTTTGGAGATTTGGCAATAGTGAGGTTAGGGAGTTCTTATGTGAAGTTTTCTGATTTCTCAATCAAGTCCGAGGTGAGGTCATTGGCTGAGAGGAGGGTAGGTTACTGATAAGGAACGAGAGCAAGGAGTGTCAGAATCAAGTTTCCCAGAGCGCCTCCCATGTACCAGGCTGTATTTCAATCATTTTTCATACATTAACTCTTAATTTTCACCACAGCTTTTTGGGGTTGGATTAAACCTTAGAGTATAAAAGCAAATTCAGTGGGGAAACACCATAGCATAAGAAACCTGGTTATTTTCTCTCTGGTGACTTTTAGCTGCACAAAGAAGGTATACAGTTTGCTGCGGCTAGGCCTGAGTTTTGCCAGGCAAATATGGTGAACTGAGACAAGGAGACAGGGACATTGAGGAAATGGCATTTGGAAGCTGGTGATGGCAAATGATGGACCATGAATTCTAAGCAGAATAATGGAGTGAAAATAGAGAGTTCGAACGAAAATCGTGCTGTGCGGGATTGACGTCTTAGGGGAGTTGAAGAATTATCACATAGAGTTGGTTGCCTTGATTGTGGGAGTTCAAGAGAGGAAAAGTAAAAAAAGATGCCCAGATTTCTGACTTGGGCCACTACGTGGATGCTGGTCTGGTCCAATCACAGAAAGAGACTGGAGGAGGAGGACAGTGAATCCAGAGGAGACACGCAGAGTCTGAGATGCTTTGAAAGGTTGAAGACAAATCCACATGTCTCTGCTATGTATAGACAGGATCCTTACATGATGCTTTCAACGATCATCTCCTGTAAGGAGAGATTTGCATTTGACTAGGTGACTAATTAGCTCAAATAGGGTTTGTGGGAGGAAAGAGTGTTGAAAATGGAGAAATGAAGACAGGAGATTAGGGAAGGCATTACTGTACAAGAACTGAAGATAAGTCCTGCTGTGGCTAGAAATAACTGAAGTGGTACTTCCTGGCTAGGCTGGAGAGTCTGCTGAGCCAGGATATAAATAACAGCGGGTATAAACTATAAACATCTTTTATGAATCTCAGAGCTGTGGTCATTGTCAGGTCCAGGGTTTCTTGTCCTCATTTTGAATTATCTCAGAAGAAGAAAACTCTCAGGATTTTCTCAATCTCTATCATCTTACATCAGCGTGAAAGGTTTTATCAGGTTGCAGATAATAGAAATCCACTCATATGGGATTAGAGAAAATGTGGGGATTCAATGGAAGGGTGTTGAGGGCCTTTAACTGAATCTACAGAAAATGAAAGGAAAGAGTTCTTCAGGAGGGTGGGGCCCGCTCTAGGAACCTCAACAGCAGGACTGGTCTGCAGATTTGCAGATTTGCACCTTGAACTTCTCCCCATCCCTGGTTCACTTGCTCAGCAAGCATCTATGGAGTATCTACGAGGACCGAGGCACCATGGCAGGTTCTGGGATACCAAAGTGAACCCAAGCAAAGATGGCTCCTCAGTGGAGCCTGGAATCTGCTGGGAGAGATGATCATCACCCAAAGAGTCACCCACACAAATGTATAGGTACAACTGTGGTTCACATAACCATGGAAAAGCACGTAGGGCCACGAAAACCCATACTTAGCAAACTTGACCAACCAGAGAGATTAGAGAAGGCTTCCATTCTAAAAATAGCCACCAAAATGATAATGGAGAGCGGAGGAGGAGAGAAGAGGGACTGTGTTCCAGGTAGAGGCAACAGAATGTGCAAAGTCCCTTTAGCAAGCTGGCACCTGGTGAGGTCAAAGGGCAAAGAAGGGTGGTGTAACTGTGGCACTAACGTGAGAAGTGAAGTGGCATTCGATAAGGCCCAGGAGGGCCGCGATGACCAAGGCCAGACTTGATAGATGCTGACTCCAACACACAAGGGCGCCTCAGATGTGTCTGAAGCACATCCGAGAGGGGGATGGGTTGGTAGGTTTGCCTATGGAAGGGACCACTCTGGCTGAAGAACTCGTATTCTAATTCTGAGCCCCCCAGAGAGTGAATCGGATTGGCACAGTTGTGATCAGGTGTCCACCCTGGGCCCTGAGGCCACAGGGGAGGCCCATGGCTGCCAGGGAGACACCAAAGGAAGTTTTCAGAAGAGATGAACTTGACAGGGGACCCCATAATGCAAGCATTCTCCTGGCACTCTCACTTTCCATGATATGGAACCCCAAGGGCTCCCACTGCCCAGGCTGGTGCACCCCAATCCCATTTTAAAGTCTTCTTAAACTCAAGAGGTAGTAATTCTCATCTCCATTTCTTTGGAGTAAAAATGAAGGTGGATTTTAAATCAGGAATGGCTGACTCTAACTCTTCATCACTAAATCTCACAACGCACCACACTGAATTGTCATCATTATCATTCCTAACAGAGAGAAAAAGTGTTTAATTAATAATCATACGATCACTGTGGGTAGCACAGTACTCTATTTGCATAATATTTGCGTAGTACTTTATTTGCATAGTACTGTATTTGCGTATGATTTGCATAGTAGTCTATTTGCATAAGATGCATAGTACTCTATTTGCTGGGCACTGTTCTCAACATTTTACCTATATTTACTATTTTAACCCCAATAACAACCTAGGAGCTAAGTAGTAGCGCTATCTTTACAGGTATCTTTACAGGCACTGAGAATATAGAGGGGAGTGAAGGGAGGAGAAGGGGTATGGGGGAAGGAAGGATAGTAGAGTGAAACAGACCTGTTTACCTTACATACATGTATGACTGCAAGACCGATGTGATCCTACAATGTGTACGATCAGAAAAATGAGAGTGTCCATTTACGTACGATCTAGCAAAATGCATAAATGCACTCTACTGTCATGTACGACTAATTAGAACAAATTAAAAAATTAATAAAATTAAAAAGAAAACAGAAAACAAAGAAATTGAAGCAGGTTACTAACAAGCAAGTAGCAGAGCTGGAACTTGAACTCCCGCTGGTCAGCCTTGGAGTCCAGACTGTCAAATATCAATGCCGTTTGTCTTCTCCTCTCTCCTCTGTCTCTCTTTCTGTCTCAAAACAAACACACACAAACAAAAGAGGAAAAGCCTCCTCTGACCATCATTAATCCTTACCCGAAGACAGGTTTAAAATGAAGCACAAGTGAACTGACTTCATATGATAACTCAGTGATGTTGGTACTATTGTTGTCCCCATTTGACTGGTATGGAAACAGAGGCTCAAGGAGAGAAATTGTTTATTTGAGAAAACACAGATGGTAACCAAAGGCATCAGGATTCAAATTGAGTTCTGTTTGATCCCAAAGCCCTTGTTATGAGGATGTTAAAAGCAACTTCCCATTATCCTCTGTCCACTGGTTCTGTTTCAACTCTTCTTGAATAAACTGTCAGATCCTTGCAAAAAAAAAAAAAAAAAAAAAAAAAAGTGAAAGACCAGTCTGGTTAAAAGTGCCTATTAGCCCTTAAGTCATGCCAGCTCCTACTCCGTGACATCCATGTAGATTAGACTGTGTCCCATTTTCAAAAAAATGTCACAACAAGGGATTGATCTCCAGCATTTTCTGCTTCGGTTATAATCTTTGGCATGGAAATGAGTTATTTAGATTGTTAGTGGCTGACAGTCCCCATAAATTGCAAACCGAGGCTCAGCAGGGTGACAGGTGACACCTCTTTGCTCTCTTCCATACTATCTCTCTTGTTGCAACCCCCCACACTGCGATTCCCTGTACCAAGCGGCCATGAATTATACATGTACTTCCTGAAGTTTGATGAAAGTTCTCCCACCTATTAAATTGCCAGGTTACCAAGTCTAACATAAATCTAATCCAAACATGCTTAGGAAAATATTGTGCCATTTGTTCTTCTATTATCACATCTTCTGCTTTATTGTATCATGTATTCAAAGTGCCGGGAGAACTTCTGCTTGCTGCGTATTCACCTGGGGATTACAAGCCAGTCAAATGAGTCTGCAACAGGCTCCCAGATGTTAGAAATCCAGAAACACGGGCCTAATCCTCCTGTCCCGTCACTCGGAGGCAGCCCCCCATGACCCTGGGAGCAACTAGCAGGAAAAGGCAGGACCTGCCGAGGAGAAGCCAAACTCCCAAATAAAAATTTCAAGACAGAGAAAGCAGGAGCCACCTCCCAAGCCCTTCGCTGACTTGCTCTTTCCTATGGGTGAAGAAATAAACTTTTTAGAACAGCATCCCAGGTGGGTTAGCAAGATGCTTCTTTCTGGTTTTGCAACTTGCTTGCCCCCCACAGTCTTCTATTCCAGCCATTGAAAACTTCAGGATCACATTCAACAATCCTGTCATCAACTATTCATGAATGACCCTGAGGTCCCTGTATTGATGAGGCATCTTTTCTTTTTGCAGTTGCAAGTGAAAGAACTCTAAGTCAAATTGACTTAAGCAAAATGTCATTTTGGGTTTTGCAACTGGGAAGCAGGGGGATGTCAGAAGCTTCAGGTGTGGCCGGATCCGAGGAATTCAAGCGACATCACCAGATCTCACACGATTCCCGTCTCCCAGCTGACTTTCCTCTGTGTTATCACTCTGACCAAGCCATCTCGCGGGGTTGACAAGAAGGCCCCTGGGACTGCTTGGCTTGCATCCTATCATTTCACTCAAGCAAGATGAAAAATACTGCCTTGTTTGAAAAAATACTAGAAAAGTTTCAAGTATTTTTAAAAAATTTGTAGCCTGAGAAATGAGAATGCCACCCATGAATATCCAAGTTGAGAGGATCTCTGGAAAATTCTACTGCTCTGGTAAAACTGGACACTTATTTGGGCTGTTCAGAAGAGGTCCCCTTGGTACAGGCCATCTGCTCTCCAGGTAATGAACCATCTCCCACACCCTATTGTCCCCCAAAGACGAGGGCCAGACTTCAATTGTCATTCATTATCATGTTTTCATTGTTGTTTTGTTTTTGAAGAGAATTTCTTTGTGGCTACATCTTTGAAAAAATTGGGTCAATAACTGAGAGAAAATTGGGTCAATAACTGAGAGAGCCAGGTGAGTTTGTTAGCGACTCATCCACTTTAAGCAGGTACACTGCCTACCTGGCTTCTGAGCACACGGAGGCCAAGCCTCCAAAGGGAAGAGCATCCTATTTTGATGGTGTGGTGGGTCAGGAAGTCAGCTGTGCCAAGACCACCCAGGATGGACAGAAAATGCAGATGGAGAGAAAGCACCAGTGACTATTCATCCACGGGTGGAATATTCCATTCTCCTCACCAAACCAAATCCCCCACCCAGCATGGCCCCCACAGCTCCTGATGGTTGTTCGGAGGCACTTTCCACCTTTCAAGCTGGTTATCCTGTTTTCCTCTTGGGATGGAGAGGGAAACATAACTGCCCATTTTTAAAAAATCATGCTGTAGGTCACTCTGTGCTTTCAACAGAGGAAACTCTTTCAGATCAGAATGATTCGCTGAGTGCTTTTTGGGGAACCAGCAAATCATCAGCAGCAGCAGCCTATCCTAAATCTTTTGTATAAGTCCTGGTACAGTAAACGAGGACCCAGATCCATACTAGGAAACAAATATGGTTTTATTGAATTATGGACGTTTCCTTGGATTCCTCCATGATCCTGGATCATGACTGGTTCTTTATCTGGCATAGAGGCTGCTGGTGTTAATTTATTATTATTATTTTTTTAAGAGAAAGAAGGATAACTTCTGAGATGGCCGAAGCAGGTTCTATGAAGCTGAGAGGACACGCCTGAGTACACCTGGACCGGTCTGAGCAGAGTCACCACAGAGCCTTTTGCTAGCTCCAGGAGAGGGGGACCAGGGGACTTCTGGTCGGCGGAGGCTCTGTGACGGAACCCCTCCCTTCAGTATTTAACTATAATTAGCGAGAACCACCCATATGGCGACTCTTCTCAGGCCAGATGGGTGGTTGTCAGGCGGCACATGATCTTTGCTTCACTTTGAAAGAGACATGAGTAATCCTGGGGTATTAATCCAACAGAGGCTATATTTATCTTCACTTCTTCAGCTGAGAGCGCATCTCTCTTTCTTCTCCAGGTGTCTGTGGGTACAGGGGACCAGCCGCACGGCGGTCTTTCTCAGAGCCGAGGGGAAAGGAGGTCTCTACTCTGTGGTTCCTCCTGGAGTCCACAGCTCCACCCTCAACTGGACCTGGCCACCCCCGAGGGCACAGAGGACCAGAACTTCAGGTGATGTCAGAGCCTTAGAAGCTGCCCAGGCAACTTGACAGATGAGGAGACTGAGGCTCAGGGAAGCTGTGCGGCTCGCCCAAAACAAGTCAAGAATAGAGCTGGAGTGACAGTCACCTGCTCCTGCTTGGTTTTAGGAAAGGGTGGCATCCCATTTTGCATCCGCTAAGGCAGCCTATCCCTTCCATTCTCCAAAGGTGAACAATGACCTGCTTGCTCTGCTTTAGGAGACCACGTACTTAAAAGGAGGCAGAGGCCAAGTATAGAGGTCATGTCTGAGGTGGAAGTGGAACCAGGAAAGTAGTCAGGGTTCAACTTTCTCCACTTCTCTCCATCTCTCTCTCTCTCTGTGTCTCTCCTCTCTCGCTCTCCTTCCTCTCTCTCTCCTCTCTCTCTCTTTGTCTCTCTCCCTATTTCTGTCTCTCTCCCTCTCTGTCTTTCCTCTCTCCCTCCCTATCTCTTCCTCTTTCCCTCTCTCTCCTCTCTCTCTGTCTCTCCTCTCTCTCTCTGTCTCTCCTCTGTCTCCCTCTTTATTTCTCCCTCTTTGCCTCTCTCTCCTCTCTCTCTCTCCTCTCTGTCTCCTCTCTCTCTATCTCTCTCTGTCTTTTCTCTCTCTCTCTCTCTCTCTCTCTCTCTCTGTCCCTCCTCTCTCTCCCTCTCTCTCTCTCTCTCTCTCTCTCTCTCTCTCTCTCTCTCTCTCTCTCTCTCTCCCACCACAGGCTTTCTCCCTGATGATAGCTCTGCATCTTTCCTCGCTCAACACCATCACCCTCTGTCCCTAATATGTCCTCTTCATATTTTATGGAACACATTCCAAAGACAGCCAGTCAGATTGGCTCTGCTGATAACCCTGAGGTGATCTCAGAGTGTCCCCAGTGAATGGATGAGGCACAGACAGAGCCCCTGTTCCCATCAGACAGGAGCAGGGTGTTGGAAGGGCCAGTTCAGCTGGAAGGTATTGAGGGTGGGAAACATTTTGGGTTGCAACAGCAGGGTCCTTCTTGGGACTTCAATGACCTTATTAATAGCATTCTTTATTAAAATAATGTCACTTTTTATCGACCACTTCCTGATGCCACTCAAATGATTTCCATTTTATTTTCTTATTCCATCATCGCATAATCCCAAAGGATAGTTATCATTATCCCTATTTTACAGATAAGAAAATGGAGTTCCAGGCAGTTCATCATTTGTTTAAGATGACTCTAATATATGTATATATATATATTTTTTCTTTTTCTTTCTTTCTTTTTTTTTTTTGGTACCTGGGATTGAACCCAGGAGGGGTACTTAACTACTCAGCCACATCCCCAGTTCAATTTTTTTTTTTTTTTAATTTTGAAACATGGTCTTGCTAAGTTGTTCAGGGCCTTGGTAAATGCTGAGGCTAGCTTTGAACTTGCAATCCTCCTGCCTCAGCCTCTTTGAGGCTGCATCTTTCCTCGCTGGAATTATAGGTATGTGCCACTGCGCCTGGTTTATATCTCTTTTCAAACTGTTGTCTTAACCTAGTTTTGGGGCTCTGCAAAGAGGCTGGTCAGTTTTCCTTCTGACGCAGCTAAATCCACACCCTCACCACCTCCCTAATTGAGATCTACCATTCTGGGCCAATCCATTCACTCTAAATGCCCCAGGGCTAGGTACCAAACACCCAATGGAGCCAGTCCTAGGCTTGTTTGTGCTGTGAGAAGGAAAGCCTTTTCCCACCCACAGGCCCCTGCTCCTCCTCTGCCTGAGGCAGCCTGGTGTTCCCCTGAGTGGCCCTGTGAGGTGTCCCTGCTCCCCAGGGAACAGTGAGTACAAAAAACCACGGAGTTTCCCAGTTTCTCAGTCTTGATGGGTGTCTCCCCTCACCATTTCTCAACCAGGGTATTTGAGTTAAAAACTGCATCCTTGCGAAGAGTTGGAGCCAGGTTCCCACCCTGGCAACCTGACTTCGGTCCATTTTCGAGAATGTGCTGCCTCTCCTGAGCCCAGGAGAGCACCTCCCAGGGAGTGGCCACCCCAGCGTGAGGCTTTGAGTTGGCAAGGCGTTGCTGCTGTGAAGAGACCCAGACCTTCCCTGAGAGAACTTCTCTTTGGTACAGCTCACTCCTGTTCTGGTTTTTGTTTGTTTGTTTGTTTGTTTGTTTTTCCAGTCTGGATACAATTTGGAGCCTACCTGGAAAGTCCTTGACACCAAGTAAAAATTTGAGCCAACATTACCTGTAAGGCTTTATGAAATCTTCATTATTGTTTTATTTTGTATTTTGTTAATAGCAAACACTCTGAGAGGTTTGGAAAACCTCAATGATACAAGGTAGACGTTTCATCTAGGATATGAAAGAAAAAGATAAAGATTCAAAATGTGAGTAGTGCCTCTCTGTGAGTTTGGGCAGGATGCTTGATCTTGCTGGATCTCAACATCTTCATCTAGAAAGCAAAGACAATACTTCCTGTCTTACTGCGTTGTCATGAGGACTGAATAAGGAAATGTCCACGGAGGGGCCTAGAAGTGTCCCCGGCACCCAGTGCTCACTCAGTGAATGTTGGTGTCCCGGCCTGAATGATTCCTCCTAGACGTCAACGCTGAGCTGTCCGCCTGGCTGGGACCTCAGCAGTCATTGCCCTGAGATCTTTCTTTGCCATGGGAATTATTCCCGCGTCTGGTCCATCACCCCCCTATTCTCCCACTTTTTTCCTCAACCAGACCTCCACACTTTAAAGCCCTACTTCTCTCCACAGTGGCCATTAGAGGGTGTGGGTGAATGACACACCTTGCATTTGCCCACACCAGAGACATAACTGTAGGCCCTGCTCCCTTTTCATGAGCAAGAAACAGCAAATGTTTTTGGAAACTGAAAGCTTTCAGTTGATGGTGTGATAGTGACGGAGACTGAGGTTCTGAAATGGCATAGAGGGCATATTCAGTGGGAAGGAGCTCGGTGATTGATTGTTGATGTCTGCCTGGGCACAAGGTGGATCGTGTCAATCATATTCCATTTCTACTCTATGATTACCCCACTGCTGTCAATCTCTCTAGAATTGTTGCCACATCATGCTGTTGGATGGGATGCAGGTGAAGTCATGGAGAAGTACTAATACCTACTCCTCTATTACCGCTCAACAAACCATTCCAAAACTTCCCCTCCTGGTTCATCAGACATTCCATCTTCATGTGCAAAAATGCTCTTGATGTGATTCACTTATTATTGCATAAGAAAACAGATCCATTGAGGAGAGGAATTAGGGAGCCTTTCTCCATCTTTTCCAAACACTTTTAGTGACCCATGCGATTAGGTACAAAAACTTCAGGGAAATAAGGCAAGATACTGTTCTTTAGGACACAATGGTAATAGCATTACTGATAATTATGCTTCAGGGGACACCCTCTGCTCCCTACCTGGCACTGGAACGGGTACACTGGATAAAACTTCTCACTTAACTTCATAGTGACACTATGCAATCAGCTCATTCTTACAGGTGAGGAACTTGTTCCTGTGACCTTGCATGTGAGGGACCAAGCTGGGTTTTACCTGGATGCTGACTCTGTCTAAAACCTGAGCTTTTTTTTTCCCCTAAAATATGTTGTTTTGGGCAAGGTCAGCCCTTCCAATTTAAACATGTCTTTCCTTACTTGTTGTTTAGTTGGCATTTAAGATAGAGACCCTGTGTGTGTATGTATGTGTATTGTGTGTGTGTATCATGTGTGTATCGTGTGTGTGTATTGTGTATCATGTGTGTGTATATGTATTGTGTGTGTGTATTGTGTGTGTGTGTCATGTGTGTGTGTCGTGTGTGTGTATCATGTGTGTGTGTATCGTGTGTGTATTGTGTATCATGTGTGTGTATATGTACTGTGTGTGTGTATTGTGTATGTGTGTGTTTGCATGTACACATACTCCTTTTGCATAAGCATCTTGGATTTTTACAATAGGCTGGATTGACAGGATTTGGTCCCCATGGGTTAGGTGGTAAGGCATCTATCAGCAAGGTCATGCAACAGTGGTCATGGAGAAGTCTGAATCGAGCCTCAGTCCAGGTCAGAGAGCCTGAATCAGCCCATCCCGACTCCTGGTGGACCCGGTTCCTAGAGGTGGCATGATGAAGTAGTCCTCACTGGACCATGCACATGACCCTGGGATGCTCAGATCCCTGACATGTAAACAGAGTGGAGAGTCCTTCTCCAGGAGGAGTGGGTAGGTGACATCTCCTGAGCACCAGGATCCCTGTCAAGCACTTTACAACCACTGCCTTGGTTAGTTCAATCTGCAACAGCAAATAAGCACATGGGCTCACACTGGCTCGTTCATCCTTCACAACAACCCAAGAGGTAGAAATCCCTCTTGGCTCCATTTTACCAAGGATAGGAGTGAGGAGTCCAGAGAAAAGAAGACCCCTTTGCCAGCAGGATTCAAATTTCAAAGCAGGAAACTGCTTCTTCCCACCATCAGCCACATTGTCCATAAGGGTTGGCTGATGACCATCACTGGCTCAGACTCCAGACACCTGGGCCACTAAGAGGGACATGCTTCTCTTTAGGGGTTATAGAAACATAAAAAACCCTGAGAAAAAAACAGGAAACCCAAAACAGATGGTTGACCAATGGTGGTTATTTGTCCCCAGTGAGGAGAAAAGGGGTTTGTATCTCTATTTTCTATGTGAAACTTAGAGTAGTGTTGGCCTCAAAAAGTCCACAATCACTAAATCTCAGTTTCCATCTGCAGGCTGGGTGCATGAACATGACTGGGAAAATCAAATGGAATGAGTCTTGGGTGAAGACTGGAAAGCATGATAAAAACACTGATCCTTTATGCTTCTGTGACTGTAGGTACAGCAGAAAGAGCTTGGAGCTAGAGGAGGTGAGCCTTCCAGAGGGGTCAGGTCTTTGTTTTCCTTTGCAAAAAGTTGTAGAGTTTGAACAAGAAAGTATAAAGCAAAAGTTATGTCAGCAAGCAGAGGCATTGGAGACTCACCCCACCCTTTTTATGTTCAGGGATTGGTTGGTCATATTAAGGCAAGGAGGTCCATGTACCAGATATTTATTTGACTTTTCCCTTCTGCTTCTAATTGTTTTAGAACATCCCTGAGGATTTCCCTTATCCAAACCTTTTGGTGGATGCGTGGGTTATCATCTCCTCAAAGTTAGATGACTTGTCCCTTCTAAAGCATGATGTGCCTCTTAGCTCTGGAATTCTTAGACAAAATCCAGAGGTTCTGTTCACCATGGGTACCATGAAATATGCATGGCACATGACCTGTGAAAAGTGATACATCACCCAAACCAGCTTCATCTCTCCTGATAATCCGAAGAATGAGAAGGTGCAGCTGGAAGGACTCAGGGACCAAAATCGTCTTCCCATGTCCCTTGATGTGGCTTTATTTCTCTCCCCTTGAAGGAGAGAAGAAGGATGTCTGGCACTTGGATGGATTTTCCAATCAAGCACACACACTGCTGACCTTAATCCTGTTCAAGGTGCAAGAGTTGGACCAGAGGACATCATGGCCTCTTCCCATCTCCCGTGAAAGGTCACTCCTCTGCACACTGATTCCTGAAGACAGACACTGCAGAGGACCTCTTGCTGAGAGGAGAAGCAGACTGAAGGGCTATGTATATTTAAAAACAAAGACAGAGTTTGAAAGTGGAGTCAATTGTAAGAGGAGAGGGCAGAAGAACTCCAGAGGCAGCTCAGGTTGGGCATCCCTGGAAGCTGCTGTGTGACCCAAATACAGGGCCATTCGCCACCTCTGCCCCCAGAGTGGATGGGAGATGCAGGACAGACATATGGAACACTCAGAGGCAAATGCCCAGTCATAGCAGTGTGTCTCTAATTGTCCTCCCGCGTGAGGCTTCTGAGAACCCTTCTGGAGTCACAACCCTGTTGAATTGTTTTCATTCCCTGGTTCCCCATTTCCTTCTGAGGGAAAACTCAGCTACTTTGGGGTCTCTGGCAGACATTAGAGGTCCCATCTGCACAGCACCACTTACTTGATGCTCTGATGGAGAGATCTTTGTCCTTCTTGAGGGTGGGGCTTCCTTTTTAATCAAATTTGAAGCTCTTTAGGAGCACTTGTGGGTCTTTGAGGTAGGATGAAAACTCACTTGGTCAATTACAGTGGCAGAATCATTCCCTGGCTGTCATCTCTCGGGTCAAGTGTTTTATCACCTGTCCTTTCAATATTTCTCCAGCAAAAAGGAGATTTTTCTGCAGGAGGCTGACCAGTACCCTCAGGGTTTCATGGGCATGGGAAGGATCCATCATGACTTCCAAAAGGTTAAGAAGTCAAGTGGCCAACTTTCCACGTCCTAGCACTGAAAGTTTCACATCTTGGGAACGTTCTCAATCACAGACAGACTGGGATAGATGGTCCTCCCAGGGGATATGCTCCTACCTCTGCCACAATCCTGGCTCCTCCTATATACCTGCAGAAGGTATCTCTGATCTCATGTTATCTTCTTACTTAAGATCTACCTCTATTCATTTTTCTTGACCTCTGGTTCCTCATTTCCCTTAAATACAACTATCTAATTTCTACCTGAGCCTGATAATAAAAGAGACCACTGGTCTGAGATTGGGAAGGAAGGATGTTCTGAAAGTTAATCAGGAATGAGATTCAGACCACAATGTCCACCTAACAGACAGAGCACTGTGCCAGATCTTAACATGTACCACGCAGTCATCCCAATAGGGACTGAGCATTGTCACGGCTTCCACCTCCCAGATGGGAAACCAAAGACTAGCGATGAAGTGACCCCCTAGAAGTCACACTGCAAACAGACTGTACAGTTGGAAGCAGAGTTCAGGTCTTGTCTGGAGAGGTCATCCAGGAAGAGAAACTTGGGATCATAGATATAAAATTCCTCAAAATGCTGAAGCCCAGAGAAGAGAGAAAATTCACTGTGATATAGGAGAACACATGAAGTAGCAATGGAGGAAAACTAAAATATATGAAAATAACACTATGGAACTTAAGTCATTTTGTAAGCTTTGAAACATAAAAAAATGTATTATGTATGTGATTTGCTCATAAAATTATCGTGTTTGGTGTATTTAAAGACGTGAGAACATAGGAAGAAGCAGAAGAGTCTTGGGGAAACAGGTTTTTTGAGAAAAGTTAAAATGTTTTGAAAAAAATCATATTAGAGATTTTCTATTTTTTCATCAGATGTTCAGTCTCCTGTTTCCAGCCGTTAACATTTCCTGTCCTCTATTAACCTTCAGGAACTCTCAAGCTGACCCTCTGGGCTCCCACCTGCCCAGCCAGCCAACACTGATGTCGCCATCTTCCCCACCCTGGGTTCCCCTCTTCCCTTCATCTGTGGGACAATTCATGAGTACCCCCATCCCCCCGTATTTTTCCTGGACCTTTATCAAGTTGCAGGCTTTTGTTTAGCTCCATACTCACTCAGCCGCACTTCCTGGTTCAGTCTCTGTATTACGGACTCCTTCTGGGTTAGTGTCTGCTATAGCTCCTGGTCATCTCACTTAGCTCAGCTCTGAGTTGGGCAGGTGCTAACTTCAGAAGACAGTATCTTTAAGGCTTTCAGAGTGCAGAGGCCAGGGAGCTGTTCCCTTGCTTCACCTGTATAGCTGGAGATACAGTCCACTGTTGAGCTTCGGCTTGATGAGTGGAGTGTGGCTTGACATCATTCCCAGTGAACATCTCTGCCAAGGGTCTGTCCCTGCTCACCCCAAATGAAGCCATGGCCTTCACGGAGCCTTCTTCAGTGGAGTTTGGCTCAAAGACTGGAAATAACTTGGACACTCACAATAGGGGTTGCTTAAATTACAATGAATTTATAAAATCTAATGTTACGTAGCCATTGGAACATCAGGTTAGAGCTATGTCTACTAATATGGCACAACTTAGCAAACACTGAGGAAAGCAAAATACCGAAGAGTAGAAATATGTTCCATTAAGACATGAAACAGGGTGGAAAAGAATAGAAGGTGCACTGTTGCTTGTATACTGATAAAACATTTCTGGAAAGATACCAAGAAACTGTAACAGAGAGGGGACCTGACCTGGGGATCTGAGAGTAAAAAGCAGAAGGAACTTAATTTTCATTGGTTATCCTTTTATAGGATCTATTTTTTAAAGTTTGTGGGTATCACCTCCTCATAGTTAACAAGGTAGGTAGATAGAAAAATACACAAACTGACATTTGACACATTGTGTGCTTTCAAGAAGCATGTAAAAATCATTTAAATGGAAAAATTCCTACTGGTCAAAGGAGAGTATGCACAAACTCAGGTGAATCTGGAAGCATCTGTTTGGCTCCTGAGGCATGAACACAGACAAAGTTGCTGCTTATCTGAATGTCCTCTGGTTGGTCCCCTTAGTGATATAACCAATTCGACAATTTAATCAATTCTACAACACATATTAACTGAGAACTTACTATGTGCCAGCACTAAAATGGTCACTTGTGCTGTAGTGATGAATAAGACATGCTGATTCACCTGGATCCCAGTGTTCATGGGGACAGCAGACACCTTGCATGCCAGTACAACACAATACAATGTGATAAATGCTCAACCCAAAGATACTGGAGAATGATCTACAAAGAGATTACTGGAGGTCTAGAGAATAGCATGATTTCAGAGCTCAAAGTGACTTTAGGACTCATCTAGTTCAGTCCTTTCCTGAAAAAGTCAAAGAAACAAATCTGACCAAGACTGAACAAAGATAAAGGGGTAAAACTGGGGATTTTGAGTCAAATATACATTTTCAATTCTGCTGTGTAACAAGCATCCCTGGTACCTCAACAGTATGACCAATAAACATTTATGTTGTTCAAGGCCTGCGGGTTGGCTAGGAAGGGTTCAGGGACTGACTGGCTGGCATGGTTCTGCTCTGCTCCACGTGCCTTTCATCTACCAGGCTGCCCTGGGGACGTCATTCTCCTGGCATGGAAGATACACAAGGGAGGAAAGAAAACACACATGGTCTTGGGAAAACAATTTTTGGAATTGGCATGATGCCACTCTTCCAGTCTATTGGCTAAAGATAAACTCAATTAAAGGTGTGGGAGTTATTTTATACTCTTTTATCGGAATAAAATGAAGTCATAAGGCAAAACATGTGGGTAGATCTAGAGATGAAGAATCCAGGTCAACAATGCAAAATATGGTATGGATTTTACCAATATTAGGTAGCAGGCTACCTCTTAGAAAAAGAAAAATTGGTGGTGTAAGAAAGTCCAGATGTCCTGGAGAGGGGGGACCTGTGGACCACGCACTTGAGATCACACCGTTGTCATCGGGGAAGCTCACCTTCCCTGGAAAGCTGGCATGTCGGAGTTGACCTTAATTCTTCCCTTTATAATCTGCCTAAGTTTCTACAGAGATGTGCAATGGCCAGAAGGGCTGATGGTGAGGGGCATCTGCTCCAATCCCACATCGGGGGTGGGAGTCGGGAGGAGAAAGGACAATGGCTCTCTCTTCTTATATGAATTTCAAAAATGGAAACTTCTCCACCATTTGTTCACAGTTGATCTGTGAATATGGTGTTGTTAGGAGCATAGCGAGATGTTTTAAGATGATACAGCATCCAAAGTGCAACCCAGAGAAGGCAAAGCTGTGTTTTTGCATAAGCTTGCTGATCTGCTGAGCAGCAGGTACAGGTTCCACCCCTGCCAGATTCCTCCTGGGCTCTCTTCCTCTCTGGTTAGGACCAACTAAACCTCCAAATTGGAGTGGGTGGGTAGAAGGGCCAGTGAGGCTCTGGCTTGGTGTGTTAGGAAGAGCAACTAGGACTATTCCTTTTCATTCCTGGTGTTTCCTGGAGGCAAGATTTCTAAAAATTGGTAAACACTGTGGCAAGAACTGAAATAACTGTTATCATGCTGCTTAACACCTAAATCGCATATATTGTTGCTGAGGAAGGAGCAAATTTTCTGGTGGGTGTTGAGGAGGTTGTTTTTGGGATAACTGGGTTGCAAAGACATTCTGGGATGATTCACTGAGTTACTGATGATCAGGCACAGAAAGGAGAGAGGCGAAAATAATAACAATAGATACCCATGCATGGAACTCTCGTTATGTGCTGGGTATCTCTACCAGGCACCTTCTCGGTGCCCCCAGTACACTCGGGACAGGCACATGACCTGATATCTGCCAATCAGACTCTTCCCTAGGACTTTGGTTCTTGAGTAAAGTGATGACAGGGGAAACCTCAGAGATTTGTTTCTTCCAATGTTGACACCTAAGTGAGGCCGTTGTGATAGTTTTCATGTGTTAACTCGACTGGGCCACAGGGTACCCAGGTGTTTTGGTCAAAGATCATTCTTGCTGTGTCCTTGAGGGTGTTTCTGGATAGGATTAGTATTTGAATGGGTGGAATGAGTAAATCAGATGTCTCTCCCTAGTGGGAGAAGGCCTTATCCCACCCATTGGAGGTCTAAAGAAAAGAAGAGTCAGGACAGAGAGAATGTTCTCTCTCTGCCAAACTGCTTTTGAGCTGGGTTATCCTATCTCTTTCTGGAACTTGGACAAGAACTTACACTATCGTCTCTTCTGGTTTTTAAGCCTCTGCCCTCAGACTGAAATCACAACACCTATTATCCTGGGTCTCCAGAATGTAGAGCCTGGGACTTCTCTGTTGCCATAAATGCATTAATCAATATCATAAATAGATACAGAGATCAATGTAGATATATATCCTTCAATTTCTGCTTCTCCAGAGAATGCTAATATAACCATCAAGAGGTTCATGCTCCTAGGGTCTCTTAGAGATACCCAGGTGTTTTGTACTCCTCCTACAACCCTGTAAACTAATCCTTATTTCTCTAATGGATCCTTTTTTATTTCAATGAACAAGAGACAAATTCTCTTCTTATGACCAAAGAACCATAGCTAATAATGCAACCCTAAATAGATGGGTAAATCCTATTCTCTTTTAAAGGTTAAGAAAAGGAAAAATCTGAATTTCTTAGAGTGAAATTATTTCACAGCTAGTGAGTGGTAGAGCCAGAATTTGATCCCCTCTGCTTATATCTCGAGCTTACACACTTTCTCTTTTTCTCTGGGGTTGCCAATCAAAAGGTGGCCAAATAGATGCTGGGTACAGGACTGGGACTCTGGACATGGTTTTTCACTAACTCTTGAGATACAGAAACTTTGAAAATCTATTTCCTGGCTCAGTCTGGAGCAAAGAAGATGCTGAGTGGTCAAAGACTGATAGACCAAAGCGTGGTCAGTTCTGATTCAGAGCTAAGTGCCAAACTTATGGATTCCCACTAAATTCCTGGGGGTTCTGCCCCTTAAGGGATATGGGAGACAGTATGCATGTGTCAACTTGACTCTAAATGCAAACTTTGTGACGGTTCATTGCTAGTCTGCTCCATGGCCATGAAACCAATCACTTTTCATTTCAAAAGGACTTTTGGTACAAATAGGCCAGTAATAAGGAGTATCAGCATTCATTGGACCTTATTTGTGCTAGACGTCATCCCAAATGTTTTCCACAGATCATCTCCTGTAAGGTCATATCAATATCAGCATCTTCTCCATTTTAGGAAAGAAAAACTAAACAGAAAACTAAATAACCTTACTGAGGTCTGTGAGCTGGAATCTGAACCCCAACAGTATGCCTCTTAAGGGAACATGGCAGAAGATGCTGGACCAGTGGTGGAAACCCCTGCCTGTACACCTACTTCTCAAAATCATGGCCCAAGTCTTGGAACGACATAAAGAAGACATAGACTGGCTGCAAATATCTCAGATTTCACTGACTGTGTGATCTCTTGTGATCATGACATAGGAACTGAAAACGTTGCTGGCCAGGAAAATTCCAACAGTAAATCATGTTCCCAGTTCCTCCGATCCCAGCCCTTTTGTCTCTTCCCAGCAAAACAACTAGGCAAGTACCCACAACCCTAGAAGGTGATGGAGTGAGGAAATGGGTAGGGGGCAGCTCATCTGCAGGACAGTTGTTGGTATTTCCTGGTCCTCTGACCAGAAGGACTCTATCTCTGCCTTTGCCAGTTCTCATGGTCTTGACAGCTTCCTTGGTACCTCTGCTAAACTGCTAAACTTCACAGATCAGTGCAGCCTGGGTTTTGCAAGCTGAGAGAGAGAGAGAGAGAGAGAGAGAGAGAGAGAGAGAGAGAGAGAGAATAGAAAACAGACAAGGGCTCTGAACCTGCAGCCATAATCTGCTAGCTCAATTAGCTGCTAAGAGAGGGAAAGATGGGAGACAATTATGCAGATGTCTGACTCTCAGGGCCTTTTTGGCTCCAGGGGACTTAGCAGCACTGGGGAAAGGCCATAGATTTGGAGTTGTGTCTCTGCTCATTTTCAATTATCTTTTCCTATTAGCTCACAATATGATCATCACTACTATTCTTCAACACTGGCCAATTTGCTGATCTGGTTGACTGAACTCAGCTAGGACATTCAACTTCTTTGGGGCCATTTCCATATCTGTACAATGAAGGCAATAGACTATGTAGCTGCCAATATTGCTATGTGAATTAAAGAAGAGAATATGTTATACACTTAATTACTAACGCATACACAATATGTAGACATATATGGTCTATAATCACAAGTCTATTACGTTCAGTGAGCACTTATTGAACCTCTATTATCTGTCAGGTATTATGTTAGATACCTTAAAAATCTTATTTAATTCTCACTAACCCCTAAGATGCAATTCCTATTATCATCCCCATTTCACAGCTAGAGAATTCCAAAAGGTTAAGTATTTGCTCTTAATTGGCAGAGATGACATTATTGTGACTATTACTATCACGTTCCTCATACAGAGTCCAGCTCTCTAACAAGGCGTAAGTCCCATCTGCACATGGCACACACATCTGTGCACAGACATACCTGGGGATTCTCAGACACATCTGAATACATAAGGAGCAACATGATGCCCGCATTGCACAATACCCAGACTCACTGAATCACAGAGAACCGCCCCCACCAGCAGAATGTCCTTTCCGCTCTCTGATGACTTCCAGTGCTCCCCTGATTTGGTAGGTGGATGCAGAGGGACAGTACAATGGCTTTCCCTTCCCAAGGGTAGCTGAACTTTAACAGATGAACCCAGGACACCCCAGTGCAAAAGTCGCCAGCATTATTTGCTCCTAGGGGATTTCAGGGTGATGGTAGGAAGACAAGCCAGAGGATTGTAGGGGGAAAATCATTCTTTCTTTTATTCACTCAGTGGCAGTTATTGGCCACCAGCCCTGTGCCATCTACTATGCAAAAGAAAACTGTGCTGAGGGGGGCTTGATGCTAGGCCCCATGGGGGTTAACGTCTGCCGGTGTCACAGTTGCTCTGACACCCCCTCCTAATGCCACCCATGGGAGGGGGTGGAGTTGGTCACAATCTAGGGCTTGCGGTTCCATTTAGAATCTTAATTTTGGCTTTCCAGAATCTAATAGCCACATGTAAATAGACCTATTTACATTTGAATTTAAATTTATTTAAATTAAAGTTAAAAGAATCAGTTCTTTGGACCGCCCTAGCTGGATTTCAAGTGCTCAGTACCTCCATGAGCTGTAAGTCCAGTGCTCAATACCTCTGCCTCGCTGACAGCTGCCACATCAGGTGACACATTTCCATCAGTGTCATTTCTCTCAGTAGCACCATTCTGGGAGAGCAAGGAATGAAGAGTGTGTAGAGACATCTGAATTCTACCTCCTCTTGTGCAAATGGTAGAATGGGGGCCCAGGGAGGGAGCCATGGAGTGAGTTCGTAGTTAGTCCAGCTGTCAGTGAAAACTTGCAGATTCTTTGCCACAGATTCCCTGCCTCCATCCCTGCCCCATGCAATTTACCAGCCTCCCTCCAGAAATCAAGGACTGGAATCATTGACTTCAGATTTGACATGACTTTGAAGTTCCAGGGGTCAGGAACTTCAGGTCTCCAGAGGAGACCCCACCGTCTGCACAGGAGACCCCACCATCTGCTCAGGAGACCCCACCGTCTGCACAGGAGGTTTTGTGCATCACTAACTCCAACAACAAAAACAAGAACAGCAGTTTCCTTTAGGCATGGCTTTTGCGACTACGCTAAGCACCTGGTGAGCATTCTCAGCATCAAGTCATGCAGCAACCCAAATGATTTGGTGTTATTATTACAGATAAAGAAACCAAGGCTCAGAAAGGTGAGGCGGTGTGCTCAAGGTCACCCACCTACCAAGGTGCAGACCTGAACTGGAACTTGGGTCTCTTGATCCTGAAGCCTGTGTCTATTCTTCTTGCTTTCTAATCTAACATTTCATTTAAAGCTTCATCTTAATGGGATAAGAAACCATTATAATTGCAGATTTTCTTCTTTCTTGGCCTTGCTTCAAATTCAAATATCAAAACAAATGTAAAACCAAAGTTTAAACAAGAACGATCCCCGCTGGAAAAGCCACACGTTCTCATCCTTGGCCCCATTTTTTAGCAGTTCTGTGCATACCTCTGCACCGAGTCCCTGGAAATCCTTCCGTGGGTCCCAGAAGAGCCCAGAAGGATCCATATCTGAGGCTTCTGCAAATTCAGGACAACGCATCATGCACAGAGACAAAGAATTAAATAGTATCTTGAATAACCCCAGCCCTGCCTCTCCAGGATGGAAGGAGGGAGAAACCAAGGCTTGGGTGAGGTTGGTTCTTTCCAACCACAGCCTCAGCTGTGCCATTTCAATTCCGTGTCAGGCAAGGAGGAGAGCCAGCTTTATTCTTGTGCCATAAAGCGTTATCATCTCTTATTCATGTAGGGTTTACCTTGTAATGTCACATTGATGACTAAAATATTTGTTGGAGAGTTCTCCCGACAGGTCTGCTAGGGCGGAGGAAGGCGGCAGGCTGGGCAGTTTTCTTGCCAGCAGTTGAGTTTGTTTTGCAAAACTAAACATGTGCAATGAGTCCATGGGGACCCCCTAAACCAAATGGGAGCACAAGACTGAGAAAGGATACTTGGAACACACCACAGGGGGCTCAGAACATCAACGAAGGGCTTTGGATTTGATTTAAGAGGCAACAAGGATTCTAGAAGTGGGAATTTTTTTGTTTGTTTACTTGTTTTTAGCAGATCACCATGATCTAGGATTCTTTGATCATTTTGCAAATATTAAGCACCTGCTATGAGCCAGGTTCTCTTTTAGGACCGGACTGCTAAAGGAGGACCAGACAGACACAGTCCGGTGCTATGGGGCTTCTATTCACCTGGCATAGTGATTCTGAAATGGGGACATTTGGAAATGTCATTTGGGAGATACTTTTGGATTTCATAACTGAGGGGGTCTTATTTACTTTTGGCATTTGGGTAGAGACCAGGAAATGTGCTTAAATATTCTTAAATAATATCTTAAATAAATGCATGGGACAGCCCCCCAAGACAAAGAACTGACAGAATAGCAAACAGTGGTGAGCTTGGGAAGCCCTGGCCTATTAAGCCATAAACCCATCAGTGAGATAAGCCTTTTCTCCTTGCATATAAATCATAGACAATGCCACAGTGCTGGGTACAGAGCATGCAAATAGTGGGTCAAATAAAATAAGGTATTTGAGGGATGGCTTTGGAAATTAGCCATGTATATACTGCCATCAGATATTAGGTATTACATCTTATACACACTCCCAAGAAGCCTGTGAGACAGAACTAGTGTAATTTCACAGATGAAGGAACTAAAATACAGACAGGTTATGTAACTTGCCCAAGACCATCCAGAGAGTAGCAGAACCAGAGTGGAAGAGAAGGCAGTTTGACCCCATAACCTACATTTCTCCCTGAGGAGCACCCATGTGTTGGTATTGGGCACCTACCAGTGGCCTTCCCCTACGGGGCTGCCTGTCCTGAAATGTTGTCTTGAACTCTGCAACACAAATTGGGAAAATGTCCTCAGAAAGGCTTGGAAAGGATCCCTTCAGGCAGATATTTGATGACTTCTTGGTCTCTAGCCTCCTGACCACGCTCAAAGTCCCTCTCTCCTCTCCATTCTGCTGCTGCTCCTGATCTCACCAAGGAGCACCCCTTCTTCTTGGGCAGGACTTTGATAATTTATTTTGTCTGCAACCAGAGAATTCTGGTGCAGAAAGACTCTAGGAAGGAGGTTCTGGTCATCTGGGGTTCTACTGACCTCTGGAAGGAGCTGGGGAGTCAGTTTGTGAAGCCGGAAAAAGGAATGTGTGGAGAGAGGACTGAGGCTTATTCTAGGAATGAAGAGAAGGAGACAGGAAGCAATGTCAGGTCTCCGGCCTGGAGCACCTGGAAAACAGGTTGCAGCAGGCACAGAAGCCTGTCTCAGGCCTCCCGGGATTTGACCTTTGCTCTCTCTGACTCACTGTACAATTTTTGACAAGTCGTTTAATATTCTGGACCAGTTTCCCGTTTCTGAAGGAGTGTATATGAATGCCTGCTCCGTGGAGTTCATGAGGGGACCAAATGAGCTAACGATGTATTTCATCATCCCTAAGGTTCACATGCTCCATGTTTTACCATCCCTGAAACTCGGATGTGGCTCACAATTGATGGTGGATCACAGATGATTGGATGAACTTCTTTTTTTCTCCTAGAGGTGCATAAAACCAAAGTGTAAGTTACTGATTTCATCTTAGAGTCAGTGATATTGTATGCCGGGAACACTGTATGGGCGTAAAATATTGAGACTTATTGTTTCCATTATTTTCTCCAGCTCTCAGCACATCCTCAGCATGCAGTGAGCGTGGGCTCAAGGTAGATCCCTCAAGGGTTCGAGTTTGACCTAAAGGTTCACAGGAGCACGTGGACCCAGTAAAGTACAAGGAGAGATCACACTCAGGGCTCCCTTTCTGGGGAAGGAGGTCAGTGGAAACCTACAAGAGAATCCCCTAAGACAGGAAGAAATGATGAAATTCTGGTTGCAATAAATCACTCTGGACAGGCCCTTCCGTGGTTTCAGGGAGTCTGTGCAACTGCGTTACTTTCTGCTCCGCGGTTTGCAATTCAAAACCCAGACCCCTCCATCTTTGCTTCCCAGCCCACCAGCAGGCCATCCAGACTGGTGGCAACTGGAGACTTGGTGGCAGGTAATGCCCCATGAGCAAGCTCTGCTGGCCCAGAGATAAACTCTTCCCGAATGCTGTCCCTCCTCTTCATCTGGCCCACAAAATTGGCCATTTAACTCTTTCTTGGTTATTTTCACTGTGGTAAGACACTTTTTATTGGATTTTATTTACTCCAACCTACAGATGTGATATTTAGTCCACGAAATTCAGCTGGGCATTTTAATCAATATTTACCCATGCTAAAGAGCTGACTGGGGAGAGAATAAATAGCGTGGTGATTGAGACAGCAAGTAGTGACATCTAACTGTCCAGTTTCACGTCTTCACACCCAATGCGTGACCTCTGTTGGAAAACTGTTCAGCTATTTTCTGCTTCTGTGGCCCCCTCTGCAAAACAAGAATACCAACAGCTGGGCACATTATGTACAAGGCAGTGCTCAATGCAGTGCACATACAAAGTTTTACTTAATTTTCACAACCTCCTATGTGCCAAGTGTCCTATGAACATCCCCATTTTCCAGATGAGAAGAGTGCCTGCTTACTCAGTGTCATGGTTTAGATGTGTCCCCCGATGCTTATGCGTGAGACAATGCAAGAAAGTTTAGAGGTGAAATGATTGGATTATGAGAACCTTAACATAATCAGTGCATTCATCCCCTGATAGGGATTGACTGGGTGGTAACTATAAGGTGGGGTGTGACTGGAGGAGGTGAGTCCCAGGGAATGTGCCTTTGGGGTATATCGTGTCCTTGTTCTGTGCAGCTCTCTCTTTCTCTGCTTCCTGATCATGTCCTGACCGTCTTTCCTCCACCACACTCCTCCGCAATGATTTTCTGCCTTGCCTTGAACCCCAAAGAACGGAGCCGGCTGTCTATGGACTGAGACCACTGAACTGTGAGCCCCAAATTAACTTTTCTCCTCTAATTGTTTTCATCAGGTTGTTTGGTCACAGCAGTGAGAAAGCTGACTAAGACACATAGCTAGACAACACAGGCTGTCTCCAGAATCCATGCTGTCTCCTGCACACTAGGTTGCAGCCCAAACCTGATAGAAATGCTTCCGGAATTGGAAGGGAAATGGTAAGATCAAACCAGGTAAGGATCGGGGAGCATCTGGCTCAGTGCCAGACTTTACAAACGCAGGAAATGTTACGACTGTGACACAGGTCATGCCACATGTCACACCTGTCCCTTGAAGTACAGTCTCTTGCATCCTCACAATACTCTAGGAAATGGGCTTGCTGCTACCCCCTCCCTTTAAATACAAACTCGGTGCAGAGAGATTTCTTCTGTACAAATCACTAGGTATCCTGTAGGTGGTCAATTCAGGGATTTGCTGCAGAGCTCATAGCTCATGAGTGGCCATGTTTCCCAGCTCCAGGTCTCTCCCCAGTACATCGGTGACTCCAGCAAGTTCTATTATTTGACAAGAGTGCATCCACGGATGATTCAAGGGGACCAAGCAGGGCCGGGGTACTGTTGAGAACCATGGTGATCAAGAATAAGAGGTGGCTAGGAATACTTAATATGAGACCCACCCTCAACATATTTTTCTTCTTCCTTCCTTTCTCTTTCTTTGTCTCTTTCTTTTTAGATACTGGGGATTAAACCCAGGGCTATTCTCCCACTGAGCTACATCCCTGACCCTTTTTATTTTTTATTTTGAAACCAGGGCCTCACTACATTGATCAGGCTGACCTCAAACTTGTGATCCTCCTACCTCAGCCTCCAAGTAGCCGGGTTGACAGGTGCAGGTTGACAGGTGTGCGCACCCTGCCAGCTTCTTCACCGATTTTTAAGTGCACGATACAGTACGTGGGTGCCACGTTGTACAGCCAGTTTGTAGAATGTGTTCGTCTTACACAACTGAATTGTTCCATGCCCATTGAACAAGTCCCTGTTTCCCCTGCTCCCAATCCCTACGAAGCCTTTTCTCTGCTTTGGTGAGTGACTATTTTAGACTCTACATATAAGTATTCTCTTTTTTAATTTATTTTTATTGTAAACAAATGGGATACATGTTGTTTCTGTTTGTAACAGCATCCCATTTGCATAATCATACATTCACATAGGGTAATGAGGTTTGATTCATTCTGTTATTTTTTCCTTCCCCCCACTCCTCCCACCCCTCTTTTCCCTCTATACAGTCCCTCCTTCCTCCATTCTTGCCCCCCTCCCACCCGCCATTATGTGTCATCATCCGCTTATCAATGAGATCATTCGTCCTTTGGATTTTTGAGATTGGCTTATCTCACTTAGCATGATATTCTCCAATTTCATCCATTTGCCTGCAAATGCCATAATTTTATTATTCTTTATAGCTAAGTAATATTCCATTGTATATACATACCACAGTTTCTTTATCCATTCATCAATCGAAGGACATCTAGGTTGGTTCCACAGTCTGGCTATTGTGAATTGAGCAGCTATGAACATTGATGTGGCTGTATCTCTGTAGCATGCTGATTTTAAGTCCTTTGGGTATAGGCCTAGGAGTGGGATAGCTGGATCGAATGGTGGGTCCAGTCCAAGTTTTCTAAGGAATCTCCACACTGCTTTCCAGAGTGACTGCACTAATTTGTAGCCCCACCAGCAATGTATGAGTGTACCTTTTTCCCCACGTCCTCGCCAACACCTGTTGTTGCTTGTATTCTACATATACGTATTCTTGCCATGAGAGAGAGAGAGGGAAAGAGAGGTGGGGGAGGCAGCAAGGAGAAGGGAAGGGAAGGGAAAAAAGGGAAGAGACCCAAGGAAACTTTTGGAGATGATAGATATGTCTGTTACTTGACTGCCATGAAGATCTCACAAGTGTTTGCAAAAGTCCAAATCATCAAATTCTTTAGATTTAATCTGTGCTGTGTTTTCTGTATCCATAAGTCTGCTAAAATTGAACAGGAGTTACCTTCGCCCTACAGCAAATTGCCCTAGAATTAATCCTAAACTTCCAGAGGAGAAGGAGGGCTGTTCATCCTCTGGTTTCAACCTCCTCTCCGCAGCAGGACAATCTGGAGACCTGCCCAAGGGGCGCAGCTCCTTATCAGCAGAACCAAAGCAAAATCCCACCACCCACCCTTGGCCCCCCGGCCACACCTGGGTTCTCGCTAGCTAGTCGCCCAACACCGAGAGAGTGAACACCTTCCAATTGGGACTTTCAACGTACAGTTAATTTTGGCATTGTAAAAGCTGCGCGCGCTTGCTATAGAAAATTGGGAAAATACAGAAACGAAGAAAGTTGTGACAAAAATAAAATGATCTGTCTCCCGCCACCCAGAGAGCTGTAGATAATTTGGCATGTTTCCTTCCAGGCCTTTTACTAGGCATAGCTCTTTGTTTGTTTTCTTTTTCGTTTTTACATACTTGTGAATGCTCTGTGTACACAATTTGCTACCAGCCTTCCCACTTAAATTAGAAATATTTTCCCATGTTATTACAGACTGTTCATAAACAAGGTTTCCTTCTCAATGGTGAAATGCAACAGTCCCCTGCCCTCCTCCCACCCTCCCTCCGGCAACCTATTCATATCCCCTGGGGAACCACTTTTAACCATTTACATCTGAAGTTTTTCTGACTGTTGCCTCCACTTGGCTAAATAATATGCAGCTTCTAGATGGTTCTACTGCAGGAATTATCTGCTGGTTTCCCCACCATGGCGATGGGGAAGGCGTTTATTTTCACCAGCCCCTCCAGACACGCCCTGGCTCCTGCCTCTGCTCCCAGGAGTGTGCCTTTATTTTTAAGACTCCTTTCTTGGTTGCCGTTGTGATTATAAACGACACACCTAAGCCTCGCTTTCCTCTTCCTGTTCATTGCATTGTTCTTATAATATTTCGCAAGATCTCATCTTGTTTTCCTCCCTGACCATTCTCAATACCAAGGCTAGTTGTTCTTTTAGTCAATTTTGATAATGTTTCTATTTTCTCCTGAGTTTATCATTGATCGATTAATGCTTTATCCATAAACCGAGCCTAGAATTTGAAAACTAATTAAGAATTTACATTATTATGAAGAATGGGAATCTATGAATGACTGCATAATATTCCATAGTGTGAATGTATCACAATTTACATAGCCATTATAAATGTTTTAAGTCGGATTTTAATGAGTTTGGGGTTTAATTATTTGCTGTTATAAATTACACTGGGATGAAAATATTTGATTTTCTGGGTCTGCATTTGCTTCTCTGATGATTTCTGGGGCAGAGAGGCCCAATAGTAGCCAGAAGGGTACCTAGTATATTGGGTATATTTGATCAATATTTGTCAAATTAACAGATGAAATGTGGCACCTCTGAACAGTTTTAAGGTCTTGCCATATGGCAAAAGGACCTTCCAACTAGTCTTCTACATAGTCATCACTGCGTATTCATGAAATCCATGGATGCATGTTGGGGATAGGAGAAACCACTTGTATTACTTTCAGCGACACTGAAGAAGATAGGGCAGGGGGTCAAAAAACACTGGCCCATGGCCAAATATGGCCCATTGCCTAAGTTAGTAAATAAAGTCTGTCAGCTTTCTGTCACTGTGACAAAATACCTGAGAAAACCATCTTAAAGGTGGAAAGGTTTATTTTGGCACATGGTTTTGGAGGTTTCAGTCCATGGTCACTTGGCTCTGTTGTTTCTGAGCCGTGGTGAGGCAGAACATCACGGCTCCCTGAGGAGATACTGTACTCAAGGGTGCGAGCCCAAGGACATACTTCCTCCCACTGTGGCCTGCTTCCTAAATTTCTACCACCTCCTAATGACCCATTAAAGTGTGAATCCATCAATGGACTATTCCACTCATGAGGTCGAAGCCCCTCATGATCCAAAAGCCCCACCATTGGGGACCAAGCCTTCCACCATGAGCCTTTGGGAACCACTTCAAGATTCAAGCCATAATAATATAAAGCTTTATTGGGAGACAGCCCCTCCCCTTCATTGGGAAATTGCCCATGGGGTCTCTGGTGCTACAGCAGCACAATTGGGTCATTTTGACAAAGACCATGGGATCCATGAAGCCTAAAATATTTGCTATCAGGCCTTTTGAAGAAATATAAGTAGCCTTCTGGGGTAGAAGATCTTCAAGAAGAAGCCTTAGGTGGTGTCTACACTGGCTTCAGCTCCTTACCTGCCTCCCTGGACATCCTTCCTGAAAGCCCCAGGCAGGTGCCCAACTCAGGAGAAGAATAACAAATGGTCGCATCATTTCGATGTGAAGAAAGCATGGTTCTAAGCACCGATGTATTTTAACTCATTTAACTTTCACAGCAACTCCATGAAGTAGTAGTGACGCCATCAACCTCATCGTTATTGATGAGAGAACTGGCATGGAGCAGCTTGCACAAATCATAACTCTGCTGAGCAGTAGAGAATCACCCCTCAAAGCAGGGCCTCAGGGTCCAAGCTCTTACCTGCTACCTCCACCACCAGGAGAAGTAACCAAAGACAGTGGGCTCCACTCAGTGGAAAGACAAGTTAAGACAAAAGTTTCTAGAGTGGGCATTTTGGGTCTTCCCAGCTCATAATCCCCTTCTTTGTTTGGTGCCCTAAGCACAGAGGTGGCCAATTAGCAGCTCTGCTTAACCAACACAGTTCAACCCAGAGCTGATTGAAACTCACCAAAGTACCTGACAGATGCTGGACTGGAATCCTTCCCCTTCTCCCCCAGGAACTGAGAAGAAGAGAGTCAATCTCTTCTTGGGATAGGGCTTGAATCATATTTACAGCACATATTTAGGGTTACCAGACACAGTACAGGATTCCCTCTCAAAGTTAAGTTTCTGATAAACAATGAATAGAGTAAGTACATCTCAATATTGCATAGGACACACTAAAAAAACAAATGCTACTGTTTAATCTGAAATTCAAATTCAACTGAGTGTCGTACACACACAACACAATGCATAATATATATAATATATAAAACAGTGTATATGTGTATACATCATATATATTTTTTGCTAAATCTGGTATTCCTACCAATGCCTTTGTTTTGAAGAAAGCCCGCAGCATGCAAAAAAGAAGACTCAAGCCGACACACAGAGAGAAGCAGAAACGAGAGGGAGTACCTACTAGACCCCGACTCAGTCAATTTCTAGATTCACATCCTCGGAGTCTGTGTGGGCTCCCACCACCTATGACCCCCAAACATCTCAAAGAGCCCTCTCATGTAGAAAATGTGAATGTCAAAGCGTATCATCCATGGCATTATTGGTAATGCAGTGGAGAGTTTAGATAAAACATTTCAATCTCTCCATCTTTGCTAGATTTCTTCAAATTAGGCTGATTTATAGGGAAATGTGAAGCTACAACATGACTTTCTTTCCACAACCAATTTATCGAGTTAGATTGCCCCTATCAAATAAACACAGCTCTAGGAATGGTGATATAAAAATCAAGGTAGTGATGCCACGGGCCAAGAGGGTGGGGTGCAAGACAGCAGAGACACGCCCAGGGCTTCAGCTGCATCTACAGCCATTCAGTTCTATGTGCTAAACACCTGGATGTTCACTAAATTGTGTTCTTTATACATTTTTCATGTCCTAAATACTTCAAAGTGGAAACTAGCAAGAACTTTTAAAAACCTGTCTCCGATCTTTGCACAAATATATATATGTATATACGTATGGAGTGGGATAATAGTTGCTTATCGTCATTGGAATGCCAAGGGTATCTTTGGTCTAGGACATTTTCCTGAGAGCCATGACTGACATTGTCTCCACCAATTTTCCTGCTTAGATGGTCCATCTTGAAGTGCCTGACCTTGGGACCTGCAGTTCTATGGTTATGAAGGATAGTAAAAGACCAGGGACATGACAGTGGGGCCAGTCTTTTGTCCTGTCATTCAACCAAAGCGAGCAATGCCATCTCAAATTGTCATGGTGCTTTTCATCCATATTATCACTCCTGAACACCAGAACAAGCTTCTTCCCCAAAAAGATGGGCCTAGAACAAAGACTTCTTTGATGAATAGGAAAGTTCATGCCATCTGATGTTTTGGGGATTCAAGCAGTCCTAGAACGTTGGATTCCTTTTTCTCGTTGCCCTGCTATGCCTGTGGTGCCCTAAAATAATTATTTTCTGAAAGGATCTTAGCATTCCAGACACACTCTGAATACCACGAAAGAGCAAAGGAAATATGAGCATTAGATGTGGCACAAGGCAAGATCAGAAAAAAAAAAAGTTGCCCCATTCTGTGATATACGACATCCAGAATATACTCAGTGACAGTGAGCTTTCCAAATGCAAGTTCACTTTATTTACAGTGAAGCCAACTATAATTGCTGGCAAGACCGTCAATCATCCTCATCTTATCAGGAGTGTGAGCCCATCTAAAATTTCCTGGAATTCTTTACGCACTGAGAAGATGAGAGAAATTGTCTCTTTTAAAGGTAAACGTTTTTAGAAATAACTTTCAAAAAGGAGCAAACCTTCCCTTTTGTTCATGTCCTCTCTATTATCAACTTATTGATTCCTGTGAAGAGAACAAATGAAAAAAAAAAAAAAATCATGTGCACATCCCACAGGGGCAGAGGTTTATGACATCAGGACTTTAATTCAAACGTGCTTTGGGAAGGACTTCTGCCTAATTAGTCATTGTAGTCAGGTATCTATGGGAATCAGTGTTAGTTCTTGGAATAGGCAACTATTCATCATGCCCACTTACAGCATAAGGGCTAGCGTCGGCTCTGTGCCTTCTGAACTCCTGTTCAGCAAATACCAAACAGGAAGCTCCCCAGGCTTTTACTAGAACTGTGCTTTCGACTGTGAGTCTCCTGCAATAGTTCATCCCCGGGTATCTGAATCCTCAAAACCTCAATCACAAGCCAAGGAGAAGCAGCAGCATAAAATACAGACGAGGAGCATGAAACGAACTTCCAGTCACGAATGCGTGACATTGACAATGAACCTTTATAAACTACCATGTGCCAAGTGGGGGTCTAACCTCTGTGCATGTATTAGGGACCTAATCCTTGTAACATCTCTGGGATATCAATGCTATCATTCTCATTTTAGAGATGATGGAGCTGAGCTATGAAATTTGCAGATGGATCTGAGATTCAAACCCAAGCTGTCTGATTCCAAAATCTGTGGTATATTTATTTCCTAACACCATAGAACCATGTTTGTAATATCTTAAATGAAATAAGACAAAAATTCTACATGCAGTATAATTATGTCATTCATAAATACTCACTGGGCACCTACTATGAACCGGGCACTGGCTTATTCACATGTATATGCAGACATGTATGTGTGTATGTGTGCACTGGTTTTAAGATGAGTCCACAAATTCTTTGATGTTCTTCCTTATAAAAAGCAAAAGTGACAGTGGATGACCTAGAATTCTAGGGGCAGCTTCTGGATCATCCTCTGGCTCTTGGATTGCTTTGCTCTGGGGAAAGTCAACTTGCATGTGCAGCATCCCTCTGGAGAAGCTCCTGTGGAGAGGAGCTGAGACCAGCAGCCACATGAATGGGCCATCTTGGCATCAGATCCTCCAGCCCGGCTCAGGCTCTTAGGTGATGCAGCCCCAGATACCTACTCAGGGGCACTGACCACTGAGCCACATCCCCAGCCCTATTTTGTATTTTATTTAGAGACAGGGCCTCCCTGAGTTGCTTAGCACCTTGCTTTTGCTGAGGCTGGCTTTGAACCCACGATCCTCCTGCCTCAGCCTCCAGAGTCGCTGGGAGTACAGGCATGCGCCACCACACCTGGCCCCAGCCACCTTCTTGACAGTACCTTCAGGAGAGGCCTGAGCAGCAAAGCCACTCTCAGAATCTTGGCTTCAGAAACTTAGATTTTCTTTATTGTTTGAAATCACTATTTTTAGAGTAATTTGTGGCACAGTAACAACAAACCTGTTTGTGTGTAATCAAATAGTGAGAAAAAAAAATCTAAAGAACAGCAGCATGGGGCATAACCAAGATCAGAGCCAAGGCCCCCGACAGCCAATCCTCCTCCTGTCATCTCCATCTTACCTGATGGCACAGCTGACCTTATATTCAAGGAACCAAACAAACAAACACACACAAACCCAGGTCATTCTTGACTCCTCCTTGTCTCCATTCCTCCCTTCCTACAGATTGGTCATCAATAACAATACCTCTTCCTGAATCCCAGTGAGCTGTTTCATCTCTTATCACTCTTACCAGTCTATGCATTGATTCAAAATATATTATTTTCAGCATCTACTCTGTGAACTCCTACTCATACGTCAGGGCCCCAGAACTCTTCATCAATGCTGAATCCCTTCCACCGCCTCTGTACCTTGCACACAGGTTCAACTTTTGCTTTAAGCAATGACCTTCCATCCTACTCTCCCTTGAACTCCAGCAGGGCAGGGGCTACATCTGGTTCCATTTAATCTCTCCTGTCTCTAGCAAGGGTCTGCAAAGGCAGTGATTTGAAACTGTGCCTGTACTGATGATCTGTCTGTGTAACAAATTATCTCAAAACCTTGTGACTTAAAACAACAAACCTTTAATAGCTCCCATTTCCTGTGGGTCAGGAATTGCAATGATTTAGTTGGATTACTTGACTCAAAGTCAATCCAAAGGCTACTGTTTTCTCAAGGTTCAAGAGGCAGACAGTCCATATCTAGGCTCATTCACGTGGCCATTTGCAGGACACAGTTCTTCACTGACTGCAATCGTCAGTCCTTTGCCATATGGACTCCCCCCTGGGCAGATTCCAATGCAGATGTTGGAGTCCATCCAAGCAAGCAAGGGAAAGAGAGGAAGGGAGGATGAGGAAAGCAGACACAAGAGCCTGTGTTACCTAATCTCAGAAGGCATTTCACCAATGTGGCATTATGTTTATTACAAGCAAGTTACCAGGCTAGCCCACTGGAGCACCAAAGCCTGATTGTCTGGAGGGGGATCTAGGGAGATGCTTTAGGAGCTGCCTAGCATGGTTTCCTCAGCCTTGTCACAGAACAGATCCATCCTCGGACGTCCTTCACCTGCCTTGTCTAAGAGTCACTCACCGGCTACTGCTATGTGCCCCTCATGGAAAGTGTGAGCTGACTTGTCTGCCCCTGGAAATCGATGCTGGCACTCCTACCCGTAACTCTGCTCATCTGCCCATCCATTCTGCATTTCAGCCCTGGGCATGGTGCTTTATCTCACTGATGATTCAGTTCCCCATCTGCAAGACAGGGTGAATAACAGAACACACTCCATAAGGTGTCGCAAGGATTAAGCACACACGAAAACAGCATAATTCTCAAAAATATGTAACTTCTCGGCAGACAGCAGCAACTCTTTACCGCTATTGTTCTTTTGCCCCTGGACCACAAGATATCTAAAAGGCAGCCTCCATGTGGTGCGGGTGACTATGCCACTTCTACAGATCAGGCCCAGAACTAGAAGTCCAAGACCTCAAAGAAGAGAGCAGCCCATTGGGTAAGGAGTGGGATTCCCCAAGACAGAGCCTGCAAACAGGCTGAGAAGATCCCAGAAGTAAACCCAAAAAGCTGTAGTATAGACAGAAACCAGATGGGGACGTGGGCCCTTTTGTACACTTCCTGCCCTTATGAAATAAATTTCCTAGACAACGAATATGGCCCTTTAAAAATTAAGTCCAACTCAACCAGACCAAGAGAGCTCAGGGATCCAATCCTTGCAGGCTGCGAAAAGATGAAGTCTGCGAAGAGAAAGGAAAGCAGCCCTTACCCGAGCGACCATGGCTAAACCTCTGGGGTTTCTGCCTGCAAGATCTCAAACGTGTTCAGTGGGCAGGGGTTCCTAAGCTTTTACAAATTGGGGTAAAATCCACATCATAAACTCACATTTCCAGGAGCAAGTCTTGGCACTCAGTACACCTCTGCACGGTTCTGAAATATTTTCTTCCTCCTAAAAGGAACCCCTATACCCGTGAAGCACGACTAGCCATTTCCGTCTCCCATCCGGACCCTGGTGGACACCAGTCTGCACGCTGTCTCCCAGGGTTGGCCTCTTCTGGATTTTTTTCACATAAAAGGAATCATGCCGTATGGGAGATTTTGGAGTTGGCTTCCTTCACTTCCCGTTTTCCGTAATGTTTTGGAGGTGCATCCACGTCATGGCGTGTGTCGTTATTGCGTGCCTCTCCTGGCGGGTAACACTGTAGCAATGTTCCATGGTGGGGACGCGGAACAGCGCCATCTGTCCCCCCAGCCGTTGACGCGGCCGTTACCGCCGGGCTGCTGCACTCACACGCAGGCACGCGCGTTCCTTTGAGTATCGCTCTCCATTCTATCGAGCATATACTTAGAAGTCGACTTGTTCCTCTGTTTCTATGTTTAACTTCCCGAGGAACGGTCTCGTCTTCCCTGTTCACAGATGGAGAAAATAATGTGATTGCTTTACATCTAGGCTTGGTGGAGAGCAAAGTCCTCGCCAGGCTTACTGGGTCAGAGTCCCACGGGGGGGGGCCTGCCAGGAGGAGGTGAGACTAGGGACATCATGCAGCTCCGTGCACGATGACGAGGGGAAGGAGGACCTGGAAGGAAGGCACAGCTGGGTCCCTTCCTGGGGGGCTCCGGATGGGGCTTTGTGGAGGGGGCATCCCATGTCGTGAGTCTGGGGCAGAGGCAGGCGGCTCAGTCTGGTGGTGGCCAAGGGCCTGCTGGGAAAGAACTGGGGCCAGGGGTGTTTGGTCATTCCTCCTGGGCATTTGGCATTGCTGGTATTTTCCTTCCAGAGTCAGAGAAGCTGTCTGTGTTGGGTTAAGTTTGGGGAAGGACTTGGTATTTCAGGAGGGTCTTGGGGGCTCCATCCAGTTTCCTAACACAGCTCCTGTGCCCATCTGCGCACGTGACCCACGGACTAGGCCCCTGTGCCCATCTGTGCACACAACCCAGGGACTTCTCTTTTCTTTCTGGAAAAGAGGTTAATTTCCTGCCTGTTCAACTCAGTTCTATGGGGCACCAAATAGAGATGGTGTGCATAGATTGCTGGATCCCTGTTCACACCACAACTCAGTTAGACCAAGTGATGAGACTCTACGGCCTGTGAGGTGATAGGAAAGAGACGACCAGCCCGGATCGTGCTGCTGCATCAGGCCAGCCCTTCTGTGGCTACCCAGGATCCTTTAAAATCAGCGTGCGCTCCTCGCTCTGGACCACCAAGACCCCTGCAGCAGTGACCCTGCCGCCTGTGACCCTGTCATAGCCTCGCTCACACATCAGGCACATTTCTGACGCAAGCAACCATCTATCTTGCCTCGACTTAACCCTGCCAGGTAGATGACGTTACCCTCCTTTCACAATAAGGAAAGCGGGGCTCATAGAGAATGAATTTGGCAGAAGGAAGCCCTGGCCTCAGTCCCGTGGTCCTCCTGTCGCTCTCTGCCCTGAACTTCATTCCGCATCACACTCACAAGAAGGGTACACCCACACATCTCATGCCACCAAATCCTCCATAACTTTGCGTCAACTCCCTTTGAAAATTCAATACCCTTTTCAAACTGGTCTCAAGCAATTTTACCTATAAAATCACAAGTGCTTAGTTCGAATTTGCTGCTGCTCCTCAGAATTAGCTCAGGACTATGGGAAGGCGAGGGTCTGGGGCAGCTCCCTGGCGGATGATTGCCTGCCCAGCATGAGAGGCGTGGGCTTCCATCCCAGCAACGCCAAAGAACATTGAAATACTGTGTCCACATGTTGCCAAATGCAAATCATATGCCCTGTCAGTGACACAGGACTTGCGCTTTGGGTAACAGTTCACACGGCCTTGCTGTAGTCAAAGTGGGGTGTTCGGGCCAGCAGCAGCAACATCACCTGGGAGCCCGTTAGAAATGCAGAATCTCTGGCCCGTACGAGGCACAGCGAATCAGACACTGTCTTTTAACAAGCTTCCCTGGGAAAGACATGAGTCCATTACAGTTTGAGAAGGACTAGCCTATGGGATAGGATGTCCCAACGTGGCTCCAGCTTCCTTTCATGAGCGTCTCTCTTTGGGGGGCCTTTGTGCTTGTCTGGCTTTGGCAGTTCCAATCTCCGAGTCAGCTAGGTTCTTTGGAGGCAGTGGACACCACGATTCCTCAGTGGCTTTTCCATGTGAAGCCTGGCTTGCAGGGCCAGGGAAGACTTTTGGATGCAAACTATAGATTTTCCAGGGAAGGGGAAATAGGCATTTTTGAGGAAAAAGAAGGAAGAATCAGTGATTTAAAAAGAAAATGTAGAGGAGCATCACAGAATGGATGTGGATAAAGAACAAAGGAGATCCAGGAGAGAGAAAGAGACAAAGAGAGAGAGAGAGAGAGAGATGGGTTGGCATCACAGGACTAAGAATGACCCTATTTTGTGCCTTTGGAAGAACTCACATTTCTCCTAAATGAAACCTATTCAAACCTACTCCCTTTGAATGCTTTCCCCTGGCTGCAGGACAGCAGGAGAGAAAGCAGACTCTGGAGACAGCGATGCAGGCACATTTATTGATTCCAAATAGACTCCCCTGGGAACACGTCAGAATGATTTCCAGGAGTCAACTGAATTGACTCCTTCTTCAAATTAAATTCTGCCCTTGCTTCTCAAAAATCACCCAGTTCTGTTTTAAAGGGGCCTGAATTCCCAATTAATAAACGAGACTTTGAGTAACCTGACTGCACATTTCGCCGACGGAGCAGAGCAGATGACAGAGCAGGTAGGGCAAAACTGCAGAAATATGCACCTCTCTCGGCTCTCCTCCTGGAGGACCTGCCCGGAGAGCTAGATGTAGGGTAGGGAAAGGGAGGAGCAGGATTACATTTGCAGGGAAGCTCCAAAAATGGATCCTGTTCTAGAGGAGCTAGCTTCTCTTTGCAGCCTGTTACATCATAGGATCCCACTCAAACGGAATCTGGGGGTGGACTGGATCTAGGAAGCCAGCACATCTTGAGAGGCAGGGTATTGGGGGGAAAGTGAGCAAGAAGGAGCTTCTCTGAGGCTCTTCCATTACCCCTTGCAGCCTTTCCTTTGTTTGGATCAAGAGGCAATGTCACAGCCTGGAGGAGGGATCCAGCAGGGCTGCTTGGATGGAAGTGGAGGCGGAACATAAAATTTAGGAGAGTGAGGTCCCTTTGGAAAACCATGGAGCTGCGCATACACTATCTCATTTAATCCTCACAATAATGCTAGAGAATAGGCATAACTAGCATCCGCAATTCACAGATGAGGAAACCGAAGCACAGAGCACTTAAAGGGTGAGCCCTGCCCATGTAGCAGGGCTGCAGCCTGACCGGGATGTGAACATAGGTCTTGCACCTTTATTTCTACGGGATGATTCAAGAGCATGAACTCTAAAGCCAGCCCACCTATATTGGAATCCAAGCTCTCCTGCCTACCAGCTGTGTGACTTTGAGCAAGACACATAACACCTCTGTGCCTCAGCATCCCCACCTGTAAAAGAGAGGCAAAAACCCTGTCCACTTCCGGGCATCATGCAGAGTGAGTAGCTAAATCGCGATGGTCTAAATGCTCACTTAAAACAGCAGCTGCCTCTAGAAGGCGAACGTTAATGCATTTTTTTGTTTGCAAATGAAAATTTAGACCCTGAGCTACCGTGCGGCACTCGGTGATGGCAGCTTGTTTAGATCAGGAGAAGATGTCTCCGCCAGGCTTCAGGAAGTCACCAGGCTGCCCTTGTGAGAATCCTCCTGCTGGTCCTCTCCACAGCAGTCTTTCCATTGTTCTCCGAGGGGAGCCAAGCAAGCTGCTCCATTAAGCCAAGTGGGTCTGGGGACAGCCCTCCAGGCACCCTGCTCAGGGAGCTTCCCACTCCGCCTGAGACCGGAACCCAGCAGGCGTTCAGGGAAGCCACACGTGCCCCTCTGACAAACTTCCGATTGCTCCGAAAGCAGTAATTAGGCCAGATCCCAGCTTGGGGGCCAGGAAGTGTTAGAGCGGAGTTTCAGGCCCTCCTTCCCCAGGGCCCAGTTAACTGAAAAACTCTTCAGAAGGGCTGCACATCAGCGTTTTGCCTGATAAAGTATGGCTCTGACAGAACTACCCAGCCCTGAGAGGCCCAGCGCGGTGATTTAGCGCTCAGCCCCTAGAATCAGATGAAGTGGATTCAAATCCCAGCTCCACCAGTTGCCAGATCTGTGATCCTGGGCAAGTTACTTACGTTCTCGAAGCTCTGATCCCCTCCTCTGAAAGATCAGGATAATAACGTTGCCTACTTGATTGTTGTGATTTCAATGAGGTAACTCATATACAGCTTTCAGCATGAAGCCTGGGGCATGATCTCTTAGCATTTGTGAGTTTTTTATTATTTTTCTTATTGACCATAATATTGATACTAATTATTAGTAAGATTATGACTCATTATCAGTAGACAAATAGAGTGTTCAGGGACTTTTCCCAATGGACTCAGATCATCATTTCCTTCCACTACCTGGAGGACAGGGTCACGCGCAGAAAGCCTGCGGACTTTCTGTAAGAAAGGAAGCATCTCTGTATTTAAAAGAAGAGTCACTGAGCAGGTCACTGGATTGATTGGTCCCCTGCATGGATTGCCCAGAAGTGCAAAGAGCCATTTCCCTACAGAAAGGATCACTTGAAGTCCAAGTGATGCTATGATGACCAGGAGCTCAATGCCCAAGATCATTTCATCCTCTCTATTCTTCCCTAAGCCAGCCCTTTTTCTACCTAAGGGACTTTGTATCTGTTGCATTCCCTAAATATGGGCATGGCTCCTTCTCACCTCATCCAGGTACCCGTTACCTTAGAGACACCATCTCTGACTATTTCAAATACCAACTGCATCTCAGGCATTCCGCATTCCCTCACCTGCCCTTTATTTTTCCCAAGGATAAAAGGAAGCCCCAACTACGGGTTTATGTCAACTTGTTTCCAAAAAGCTCCACAAAGTAAGTTTGTTCCAATTTCCAAAATATAAATAAATTATGTGGTAGAATTAGCAAGAGCCTTAAAAAGATCCATTTCCTTTGGCTTGACAATTTGACTCAGAAATAGAAAGGTAATGATATGGAATGGGAAGGACGATGAGCAAGAATACGCCTCACCTTGGCCCTTATAGACAGGGAACGTTAGAAAGAGCCTACGTGCCTCACTGCAAGGGGACAGATTAGGATGTTATTGAACATCAGTGTGTTGCAACTTCTTGCAGACACTTCAAGTCTTTAATGTGGCAGGGAAACCAAAAGAGGGGAACACAAATCTGGATATTAGTATTTATTTACACTGTAATTCTGAATGGGTGCATGGGAGATGAGACACCGAACTGTTAAGGTTATCACTGACAGAAAGAAATACAGATGGTATTCTCTTTATTTCTTGTGTATTTTCTAAGATATTTTTACAGTGAACTTGCAATATGCTCATAATAAGGAAATAATGTTGTCATGTCCGCCAAGGGTTTCTTACAACCCCCGTGAATGCGAAGATCAGGCCGACAGAGAGCATGTGGCCCATCCGCATCCACACCCAGTGTCGCCCACTACTGTGCCAGCAGTCTTGGACACAGTGAGGCAGGGATCTGTTCTTTGTATCTGTTGTTCAGGAAGCAGCAGGCCCAGCAAGCAACAACCCTGTAGAGAATACAAATGGGTAAATATTGCCAGGATTTGTTACATAAAGTGTTTAAAAAAAATAACTTGAGGATGTAACCACTTATTTCCCCACCTTCAGAAGTCCCAGCGTCTGTTTCTGGAAAAAAAATAATATATATATATGTATATATATATATATGGAGGGTGGAGAATTTTGCTGAAAAAAAATTTCATAAGAGATTTGTTTCAAATTGACAGAAGACAAGGTAGGTTTGATAATGAAGGGAAAGGAGGCTTTTCTATAAAATGAGAGATCTGTCTGCTTTTACTGCTGAAGGCCCAAGAGCAGCAGGCTGGATTTTGTGGCCTGAGTGTGATTTGGAAACCCCAGAAGGACCAGGGGTGCGGGACACTTTCCAGATGTGCCGGGAAGGCGAGGGAAAGCTTCCCCTTCACTGACTGACATACCCTGAGTTTGGTACAGGCTCGAGAGACACTGGCTTGCCCGTGAGGACCGTCTTGTGACTTTGGTCAGTTCAAGGCAAGTTCTCTCAATCGACAGTCCTTTCTTCAGCTCTTAGACTCTCCCTCTGGCATCCTGCTCGCCTTGGTCCACTCTGTGCCTTGTGGGCTGAATTTTTAACCTCAGTGTTCATGTTTCTTTGTCCCTTTCAGGATCTTTCTTCCTCTTACCCCCAGCTCCTCCAAAGCAATGTGATACCACACCTGCTTGGCACCTAGACATCTCTCACCTGCCCAGTCCCCTGCAGGAAGAGGAACTAGCAGAAGTGAAAAGACGCACAACTGGCCCAGAGTCTGATCTACAAAGCAAGGCCAGTCTCCACCCTGGGCCTGCTCTACTTTCCAATGCCCTTCGAGGGACCGGTCAATGTCAGGCAGTGCCTACCGGATACCCTGGGCCAATGCCAGGGCAGGAGAATCAGCAAAGGTTTTGTGAAGACACTGCTGGGATCCTGCAGATTGATTTTAGAAGCTTTGATTGCGTGCAGTATTTTTCCGGAAGGATAGGAGACCTGGAGAGGCTGGGCAGCTTCCTGTATTTCAGGCTGATCAGATCAACCCTCTGGGTTAGATGAGGACCTTCAACTAGAGGTCCACAGCCACATTGAACCTCGAAATGTATTTTCCTTGGCCAGTGCAATCACTGTTATTTATTCAAACTACTTGTCAACATGTATAACTCGAATAAGTCCATGTGAAAGTCGGAATTCCTGATTTTACCCCCAAAAACAAACAGCAAGAACAACAAAAGATTTGATGGCCTAGAGACTTAGTAAAAGCATTAACTCTGGTCTTAGACTATTTCCTGGTTTAGAATTTCAGCTTTGTGATTGGAGGCAAAGGACTAACCCTCTCTCTGCTTCTATTTTCTTATCTGTAAAATGGGAATAAGAATAAGAATAATACCACCTACCCAAATGCTTGTTGTAAGGATTAAATGAATTAATGTCAGCAGTGCTTTTAGAACAGCGCCCACCGTGACATGTGACTGGCAGAAGTGACGTCCCTGGGTGGGCCACGAACACTGGGCCTGGATCACACAGCACCCGCCTTGCTGGAGATAGAGCAGAACCTCTCCATTTAACGACACTTCCCACTCGACTCAACACACTCCTATGCCAGCTGTGTGGCCTTCCTGGGTGAGTTCAGGGCCCACTCTTGCATGCCGATACACTGCCAGTGTGGGACCAGGAGGGTGACAGTGCCTTGGGTAACAGCTCAGAGACCTCACAGCCACAACCTCCTGGCCCCAGCAAGTTTGAGGGCAACAGGAGGAGCATCCTTTGCTTCCCTGATGTGACCATGTGATTTGGTTTGGGCAACTGAATGGAGCGGGGTTGATGATGTATCAGTTCTGAGCCTTGATGGCTTTCACACATTTCCACGCAGCCTCTGGTCCCTTCCCCACCACTGTTGAGAGGAAAATGTTAGGCCAGATGTGTGTCCCAAGAAGGAGAGGTGCATTGCCAATCAATGGCCAGAAATGGAGAACATCATGCTACGTGAAATAAGCCAGACCCAGAAAGTCAAGGGTGAAATGTTTTCTCTCATGTGGATGCGAGTGCAAAATGAGGGAAAGAAGACTGGGGAAGGAGATCAGAGATCACAAAGGTTTAGGGAAGATCAGTGGAGTGGAAGGAGGAGGACCAGGGCAGGGAGGGAAGGGAAGGAAATACGGGATTAATCTAACGGAATCACGTTATATCCATATGTAAATGTACCAAAGGGAATTTCACCTTTGTGTACATATAGAAAGTACCAATAAGAAAAGAAAAAAGGAAGGAAGAAAGGAAAGAAAGAAAGAAAGAAAGAAAGAAAGAAAGAAAGAAAGAAAGAAGAAAGAAAAGGAAGATCAGTAGATAGAGGAAGGAGAAAAGGGTGAGGAAGGCGAGAAGACATGGGGACTGAAATCAAATTCCTTGTGTGTGTAACTTTGTCCAAAGGAACCCAGATGCTATGCATAATTATAATGCTCTGATAAAAAAGAAGTAAGGAGAGGAGTGAGCAGAGTTGTCCCAGCTAGGGGACCTCCCCAAGCTAAGGTGACCTGTCCATCATGGAGTAGGTTCCCAGTCAACCAGCAGAGATATTAACGAACCCAGGGAGATCATCTGACATCAACCTAGGTCAGGCAATCCTCAGTCAACCCTCAGTCACATGCAATATGACAACATGTGGATGTCGGTTTAAGCCAGAGTTTTAAGGCAAATTGTTACACAGTAAACTCTAGCTAATAAACTGTCTTAACTAAACCTGTTGGTATCGTCTAGTGACCACATGGCATATGGCAAGTTCTTCCAGGATACAGTGAGGAGGCCACCTGGCTTGGCCATGAGCAGAAGCTCCATGAGGACCTGGCTGTTCTCTCGCTCACCTGATGGGTCAAATATTCAAAGGCTGGAGAGTAGGATCAGACATCTCTCTGCCTGGTGCCCCAGCTTCGGACAAAACACCAATACACAGCAGGGCATGCCCCAAAGTCCTCTTGGATGTCTCAGCTCCTGTGGCTCCTTTTCTCCTGGTCCTTGTTGTCTCCACATCCTTCTACGCGCTCACAATCACCAGCGCTTGTCTTGTCTTACACATTTGTCCTGACTGTGTAATGGGAGCATGAATTGGACGGAAATGAGATGGAGGCAGAGGGAAGGGAAGTTGTCGGTAAGTTATTGGAGGGTCCAGGAGGAGGAGAATGCTGCCGTGAACGAGGACAGTAAGAACAAAAAGGAAAGAAGTGAGGGAACTCAAGAGTAAAAACAGTGCTAATCACAAGACTAACCAAGTGCTGTTACATGCCAGGCACTGTTCCAGTGCATTATATTACCACACTCACACACAGAGGGCTGGCTTCTCCTATGACCATCTCTGCCAAGTGATTTGGAGTCCTTGCTTGGACAATGGCAGGCATCTCTGCACCTCCAAAGCAGCTCGCTCTCATGCTTGATGATCTTATGAATTCAGGACTAGAATTCCTTCCATTTTGCAGATGGCTAAGCAACATGCCCAAGGCAGCCTCGCTGCAAAGAGGAGATTCAAACCCAGGAAGTCTAGATCCTGAGTCCTGGCTCTCCACCACTGCATGATTCTGCTACTGCATTAGTTAAGAGCTTTGCAGGTGGCATCACAAACATGACTGAGTGGTTGATTAGCCATGGGAGGTAAGGAACAGAGAGTTCAAAATAGTGCAGAAACAAGACGGTCTTCTCATTTGTTCTAGGCGAGATGTGTGTGCACTTTCATATGCGTGTGTGTGCCCGCTGACAATGCAACAAGAAAAATAAAGCCAGTGTCATTTATTTTCCCCCTTAGAGTCAGACTTTGATTAAAGAAGAGATGAGTCACGGGAGAGTGACTACTGTCACCGAATAGTTCAGAGACTTTCACGTGGAAGCCGATTCTGACTTGCTTTCTGGAGATAAACAAATCAGAATTGTGCGAAAAAGAAGCTTCTGAGAGTCTGGGCTTTTGAGTAAGGAATAATTTTCAGTGATCAGAACTTTGTTAAAATGGAATGAGCTGCTCGGGAGGTGCAGAGATGCCTGCCATGCTGCTGTCTGTGCAAGGGCTCCAATCATGTGGCAGGGATGATGGGTGGGGACACCAGCCCTCTGTGGGAGCAGGTGGGAGGGTGGGTGTCAGATAAATAATAAATGATTTCAAAACAATCACAGAACCACTGTCTGAAATAACTTGTTCTGAATTTACCTACCACAGCTGGCTGCTCATTTCAGTCTTGCAGAATACGAGGAGGCTGTTTAGAATCTGTTTGCTTTTTTCAGTAAATACAGTAGCCATGTCTTGACAAGAGAAACAGCAGTTCGGGAAGAGGAAAACACCTGGGTACTCTTGGTTCTGTCTTGTTCTTGAAAAAATGATCCTTATCTGATGGGGGTCAGCATTCCTTCTCTCTAGAGTAGAGACCAATATGGATCTGGCATGGTGGCTGACACCTGTAATCTCAGCGACTTGGGAGGCTGAAGCAGGAGGATTTTGAATTCAAAGTCAGCCTCAGTAATTTAGTGAGGCGCTAAGCAACTCAGTGAGACCCTATCTCTAAATAAAATACAAAAAAGGGCTGGGGATGTGGCTCTGTGGTTAAGTGCCCCTGAATTCATCCCAGTAGCTATACATATATATGTTGTATTTCTAAAAGATTACTTTGGGGAGCAGAGACAAAGGGCTCTCTCATTCAACTGGATATTCAAGAACTTTTGCTCCTTGATAAATTTTTTTAAATGTGTTTTGGAGAAAGTAGTTGTTTTCTAAACAATCTCTCAGAACACAGTATTCAAGACATTCCTTCACCCACTCCCTACTCTTAAGTTGTCTTGAAATTAAGTTTTCTTTTTGTCTGAATCCCTCCCATCTAAAGAACTGATGCTATCTGGTGGGAGCCGGTTGACCAATTCTGAAATGAGGGTGGATCTCTGGAACTCAGACTCTACCACACAATGAAGGCCATCAGGAAAAGAGAGAAAGCAGTGTAAACTGGGAATTTGAGGAATAATTGGGGAAAAAATAACTACTTAGTAAATCTGCCACTTGATTTTGCAGGAGCAAGGGCTGGATCCATAGTCTAAAGAAAAGAATCAGAGAAACATATGTGCAATTTCATGCCATAAGTTCAGATAGAAAGTTAGGAACAACGAGGAAAACCCAATAAAGTGGACCAGAATATCCAACTCACTATTGCAGGGTTCCAGCTGCGCGATACACATTTTTTAAAGCAGAAATCAGGGCAAACACACACATACTTTGAGTTGTAATCCACTCTTTGTCAGAGCCCAGAGACTCTCAGAAATCAGGGTGTCAGTTCACCCTGGGCAAACGAGTTCAGCACCATGGACAGGACACAGAAGCCGCGGGCAGGGTTCCGTATATACTTTTTCTTAAGATCACATCATTAAGTGGCAGTGGGGGAGGGATGTCCTAGGACCTCCGACTCAGGCTACAAAAAAAAAAAAAGAAAAGAAAAGGAAGATGTTAGACTCAGATATAAGAGGTTCTTGAGACCCAAGGAAGTGAATGGAATCTTGACAGGAAGCTCATGACCAAGAGAGGAAGAGCCACTGCCTCTTCCACCTCTCCTGAGTGGTCATGTGCTGGGAGTTTCCTGGTGCTCGGTGGGAAGCTCAGAGGTGGACTGTAGTTTCCCCGTGACCGTGGTGAAGGACTTATTGGAACACGTCTTTAGTCCCTATTTCTGGGTCCGTTTTACTTTACTCTTCTATATTTTAGCCTTGCATCTAATTTTGAGATTGATTTTTCTCTTTTGATGCTACATATTATTCTTTGGTACCATAAGTTACTTCTCTAGAAAAAAAAAATCACTCAAATATCAACTTAAAACATACAGACATGCTAGCACGTGTGGAATCTCAGGATTGACCCATGCAGATTTCTGTTTCCTCTTGTAAGACTATCCCCTTAAACAGACACAAAATTCATGAGCAACATGAAAACAAGGCCGACAGGCAAGTCCGTTGGAGGAATGGAGGTTAGAGTCTGTTCCTGTGGGAAACTTACATTTCCAGATTGCCAGAGAAGGAGGAGGCCCTTTGCAATTTCGGCTGCTGCAGGAGTAATTCCTACCCCAAAGACCTTTGGCCATGTACCTTTTCCCTCCTCTCAGCAGGATCTGGAGTCTATTTCCAAACACCCGGGATTTGAGTTGGTCCAGGAATTTGTTTTGATCCAAAGAAAGCAGTAGAAGTGGTGGTTTGGGGGCAAGTGTTGGAACGAAGGTTTCGGCAGGTCCTACAGTGCCGACCCTCTACCTGGAAAACGTCTCTGAACTCCTCTGGTGCGAGGAAGTCAGTGCGGTCTACTGAAGAGTGGGAAGGCACATGGAAACACCCAGGGTCCGTCACCAGGGTACCCCAGTCAGCTGCCAATCTGCTGCAGTCCACAGGGCTAGATGATGCCTGAGGCTAGACTGGAACTTAGTCCTCCAAGCCTCTAATCTCACATTCTTTAGTGTGTTCAGAACGCCCTCTGTGAGAGAAGCCAGTTGCTGTGAGATCAGAACTCTGTGATCCAATAAGAAAAAGACCACAATACGTACCAAAAGACAGACCTCTAATCCCAGCTTGGTCAACAACATGCTGTGTTTTCATAAGCAAGTAAAATGACCTCTCTGGGTCTCAAGCCCTAATCTGCATAATGAGCAGGTTGGAGAAGCAAATCCTCAAGTCCTCTTTAAGTGCTAAGCGCCCTTGATGGTGTGACTCTAATGCACGCCTTCCTAGCTCTTCATCACAGCAGGGGCCCAGGGATTTTACTGTGCCAGGCTGGAAGCCAAGCAGGGAGGGGGAGGCAGGGGGTGCATTTCATCTGTCAGCTCCCCTTCTTCTAAAGGGTAACATTGTCACTCAAAGCTTATCTTGCTGTGAACTTTCCTTAATGGTTTGGTTGGATTCAGGCTCAGATTAATCATCCTGGGCAACAGGCAACATGACAAACTCATCACCAATCAATTGGCAGTGACACAAGGTCCCACGTGCCCTGGTGCAGAAGGTCTGTTTCTGAATCAGCCTCCATCCTCCCAGGTCTTAGAGGTGGTATTCCATTTGGTTCTCTGCCTGCTTAGCATGGCCAAAAGCCAGGTGAAGGCCCACGAGGGGAGGAGATGGGGGAGAAGACTCAATTCAGGAAGTGAGGTCACATTCCATCTATGTTCCCCAAACCCATCTTGTGAGGAAGTTCTGCCTTGATTACTTCTGTAAGTGAAAAGTTTGCCCTTTCACAGTGGTACACGAGATTTCAGAATCATCGCTACATGTGCCCTACTGTGGAAGGCAAGATTAGGTCACACCAGAATCAGGCACTGGATTTTTCTTTTCAACAAATTTTCTATCATAGAGATTGATTCACACATAGCTAGGCTCACACTGTACCACCTGGGTTCCATGCTGGTTCTCCTGCGTGCAGAAAGTAGATGTATGGCACTGGGGAGATAGCTCAGTCGATAGAGTGCTTGCTTTGCAAGCACAAGGCCCTGGGTTCGATCCCCAGCACTGCAAAAAAAAAAAAAAAAAAAAAAGTAGATGTATGTTGAATGAATTAATAAATCTCTCTTCTAAAACAGCTACACCTATTTTCTCTATTAATTCCTCAAATCACAGCCTTCATCTCCATGAGGGTAATCTTGGCCTGAGTCAGGATTCCTTAAATGTTATAAGGAGCATAAACACAATTCAAACTGGCAATGATGGTGTTTAGAGGTGGGTCTTTTGAAAAGTGATTAAGTAAGATTGTTGGGGTGGAGCCCCCCATGATTGAATCCTAGTGGCTTTACTAGAATTAACACAGGGACCAGGCATACAGAGATACACATACTCTCCCCACATGGTGTGAGGCATCCCAGAGAGAACTTTGCCAGAGTCTGTAGGATACTGTTTGGGTTTCTAGCCTCCAAAACTGTAAACTAAATCTCTTTTCTTTTTAAGGTAGCCTACCCTAGGTATTTCATTATAGTATCGAGAGCTGAACGGATACAGCTTTCCAACAGTATTCCTCGCGCCTTTCCCTCACACTCCTGATTTCAGTCATGTGGATCTACCTCTAATTCTTTCAGCATCTCATGCACAGGAATTCTTCTGGATGTCTGAATAACTCTTCTCTCTACCTGAAAGAATCCTTTTCATTCCCAGTTAGTTAACTCTGACTAGTCCTACTGTTTCAGCTTACTTGTTCTTTCTCTGCAACACTTTTCTTTCCACCCAAATTTAATTAGGTTTTTAGGGATCTCCTAAATCATTTTATCAAACTTATTGCAGGACCACTTTGCAATATTGTAAATGGGGTGCTTAGCTTTTCCCTCTTTTGCTAGTTCCTTAATGGAGGGAGAGAATTTGATATCTGTTGTAGCTACTTAATTAATACTTTAATGAGCATATTAATGAGGTAATGAGAAAAAAATAGACCAAAAATATACGAACCCATACCATACTCAATTGCATAGTAACCATAATTCATTCAGTTTAAGCCCTTCCTAAAAACAATAATAATAAGTAGAAAAACAAAAACAAAAAGTCCTCCCACTTCAACTTTTCAATGGAAGCCTGAAAGCCTCTATAGAGAGTCATTTTTTGACTTTATATACAAGGCCAAGGACTTTACTTGGCTTATGCTAACTTCATTAACTTATTTTTGAAAATCTCCTCAATCCATCAATTTCTGTTGTTCTGGGAAACTTTGATCTGCAGATGAAGATGTGTTTTATCATTGATTGTCCTCCAGTGACAAACAAACACACATCAAAGCTCTCAGATGGATTTTGCAGATGACAACTTCATTCTCGTTACTCTTTTTCCTAATATAGATTTTTCTTTTTCTTTTTCTAATCACTGTGGAATAAACAAACACTGACTGTTACATTTTACCCAGACAAGTGGCTCACTCAGTTCTATATGCCCGTTTTAGCTGGGCTCTTGATTGTGATTGCACATTGGCATGAGTAAACTTAATGACAAAGAAAATGTTTGGAGACAGTGGTTACTGAGAAATAGAATATAGAATCACAAGCGGAGAGTTCTGGCTTAAATGGCATGACGAAAGTGGCAGAAGAAAAATATACATGTAAAAACAAGACACAGCAGAACTAGAAAAGGAGGAGGAATGTCACTAACACGCCCCGCGGGGAGGAAAAAGCAGCTGGGAAAGATTGACAACAGAATCGGAGGGTTTGAGAGCACGTGGGATGTCAGCAGGGTGGGTAATTCAAAGGTCAGTCCCTGGTCATCAGAATGGCCTCATCTGACATTGGTCCACAGCATAGTATCTTGCATACAGATTTTTGACTCATGCATGATAACAAAAAGATTCTCAAAGTGGGGTCTATGGCCAAAAAAGGGACTGTGCCTCAGATTACTTCAGCATCCAGGAAGGACAGGGAGATGGAGTATGCAAAATGAAAAATCTTCCTCTTACACACCTTAAAGGAAATCCCACTGGGTCTCACCTCTCTCCTGCATTTCCTTATCTTATTAAAACAACGTAGAATTAAGGCCCTTATGATCTAAATCTGCATTCATTACCATTAGAACATGAAATATCCCTAAAATTTCTGAAGAGTTATTGGGCTAAAGAATTATTCCCCAGCTGCCAACATCATTCGCTTTAAATTTCATCAGTAATTATGAGCAGCAACCAATAAATACCACACATTGGAGGAAACCCAAAAGTGTGCAAAAAGAATCTCAAAATACGAGAGGCATAAGCAGGGCGTGGTGGCTCACACCTGTAATCCCTGCCCCTCGGGAGGCTGAAGCAGGAGGAGCGCAAGTTCAAAGCCAGCCTGAGCAACCTCGTGAGGCCCTACGCAACTCACTGAGACAGCGGTCTCTAAATAAAATATAAGAAAAGGGTCAGGGTTGTGGCTCAGTGGTTAATCACCCCGGGATTCAATCCCTAGTCCTAGGACCCCTTCAAAAACAATGACAGGCATATGAATGTGAAAAGGCATAGTAACACATTAAAGCAAGGAAACTTATTGAGCTCTCACAGCAATAGGAAAAGTTCATTGATGAGGCTGCTAAGAAAAAGAAACAACCAGAACTCTTGAAAATAAAGATGTAAAACCGTGATTGCCAAACTCAAAACTAAAAGTGAATCTAAGGATGGTCTACAAAGAAGCTTGGGGTATGCTGAGGGATTCTCTCATAACCAGTTAAAAAGGAGAGTGTAAGATTTTCAAATAAATAAATTTGAAAAGTGATGTTTTTATTTTTCTAATTTAAAAACACAATAACACTGACAAAATAAAAACCCTGCAAAGCAGGGTTAGAAACATGCATAGAAGTCAAATTATAAAGACATAGGGATTCTGGGTAAGGGAATTACACTGCCGTAATGTTATCATGTTTGTCAAATGTGAAACATGATGGATGAACTAGGAACCAGGAAGAAGAAGATAGGAGGAGATCCAGTGAGAAGGGGAAAGGTAAGCAGAAAATAGGAATTAGGAAGTGTGAAGTATGAAGAAGTGCAACATCACTCTGTAGACGGTATAATAAGTTAAGAAGGTATATAAATACATGTAGAGCAACCACTAAAAATTGTAGCTGATGCATGAGTAAGAAATTAAAGGAAAATGTAATGGATCACTAAAAGATATTTGAATAACCCCAAAGAAGGAAGAAAACAAACAAAAATCCAGAGGGGGAAAAAATAGAACTACAAATGGAAAATTGATAGAAAGATAGTTGACTTAAATACAATCAAATTAATTATTCTGTTAAATGTAAATAGGCTATACTAAAAAGGCAGAAGTGTCATACTGAACTAAAAAGCAAAACTCCAATACATTCTGTCTTAAAGAGATACTTTTTAAAATATAATACACACGATTGAAATTAGAAAAATGGAAAAAAATAAATGTCATGTAAACGGTGAACATAACAAAGCAGGAAACCATATTATTAAGAACCATAAGAAATCATATTAATATTAGATCTTGATGACAAAATTTTAAAGAGATAAAAAGAAACATTCATAATAATAAAAACGACAATTCACCATGAATGTAACAGAAACATTAAAATTCATGAGGCAAAAACACTGACAGAAATAAACAAATCCAAAATCCTAGTTGGAGATGTTAATGACCCCTTTCATCAACTGAGAGAACAAGTCAAAAATAATTTAATAAGGCCATAAAGCTCAAAACAACACCAGAAGCCAATTTGACCTAGTTGATAGTTACATAATGACACACCCCAAAATGCAGAATACACATTGTTTTCAAAAAGTTTTGGAACATTCACCAAGGTAGGATATACATATTGTGATTAAAGTCTCAATACATTTTAAAGTGTACATTTATTTATTATGTTTTAAGAAAATTATATTTTTCAATGTACTTAGTGGTGTATCTTTTCATTATTTTTTAACACATAGCATAAAATTTACCATTTTAATAATTTTTCAGTTTATATTCCAGGGACATTAAATGCATTACATTGTTGTGCAATGATCACTACCATTTGTCTTAGAACCCTCTTCTTTTGTTATATTATATTTTATTTTTAATGAGCATATATTAATTTTACACGTGAATGGCATTCAAGGTGATATTGTAACACATGCTTGTATTATGCACTAATCCTATGAAACTAAAGCTCTGATTTCATTAAAAACATCAAACAGTAATCATTAAACCATAACTCTCCATTCCCCTGCTAATTGTAGCCCCTGGTGACCACCAATCTAAAGTCTGTCTCTCTGAATTCAACCATTCTAAGTATTTCATGTAAGTGGAATCATTCCGTATTTGTCCATTTGTGATTGGCTTACTTCACTTAGTATAAGGTCTTCCAGGTCCATCCATGTGGTAGCAAGGGTCAGGATTTACTGCCTTTTTAAGGTTAAATAACATTTTATCATATCTATGTGCCACATTTTCTTTACCCATTCATTTCTTGACAGACACTTGGTTTGCTCCCGTCTTTTTGAACATGGTTGTATAAATATCTGTTTGAGTCCTTGCTTTCAAAATTTTCAATATATACCAGAAGTAGAATTGCTAGATCATATGGTAACTCTATTTTTATTTTTATTTATTTATTTATTTATTTTGTGGTGCTGGGGATTGAACCCAGGGCCTTGTGCTTGCAAGGCAAGCACTCTACCAACTGAGCTATATCCCAGCCCCTCTGTTTTTATTTTTATTTTTGGGTGGAACATTGGCACTGTTTTCCATAGCAGCTGCACCATTTTACGTTCTCACCAACAGGGCAAAAGGGTTTGTTCTCCACATTCTCACCAATACTTGTTGCTTTCTGTGTTTTACTTTTGTAAGGGTTTTAATAGTAGCCATCTCAATGGGTAGGAGATGGGATCTCATTGCAGTTTTAATCAGCATCTCCCAAGTGGTTGGTGATGTTGAGCATCTTTTCATGGGCTTAGTGACTGCTTGTTTATCTTCTTAGGAAAAATGTCTAGTCAAGTCCTTTGCCTACTTTTTAATCAGGCTGGGATTTTTGTTTGTTTGCCTGGTTTTTAGTTGTAGAAATTCTTTATATATTACTAGATATTAAGCCCTTGACAGAACATAAATATTTTCTTCCATTTCTCACATTTCCTACTCACTCTGTTTATTGTGTCCTTTGGTGCACAGAGGTTTTCTAAATTATTATTTGTATGTAGTTCAATTTATTTATGCTTGATTTTTTTTGCCTATGATTTTGTGTCATATCCAAGAAATCATTGCTGCCTACAATATTATGAAGCTCTTCCCTATAGGTTTATTGTTGTTACTCCAATGTTTAGGTCTTCAATTCATAATCATTGAAGGTGGTATGAGTTAAGGTTCAACTTCATTGCATGTTACTATTTAGTTTCATTAATTTTAGAAACCAAGTCTCCACAAAATATAGACTCTCATTGTATCTGATTTAAGTATAAATAAATAAAAACAATATATCTAAAGGTTTCTCAGATATGTGAAAGATGGACATCTTTCTTCTAAATAACACATGGGTTAAAGAGGTCTCAAGAGAAATTTTATAATATTTTGAACTGTGTGGAAATGAAAATGTACAGCTTAAAATTTCTATAGTTCAGAGTAAGAAGAATGTGGAGGGAAATCTATCATAAAAAATGCATGAATTAGAAAATAAGAAAGATCTTATATGAATAGAATAAATTTCCACATTAGGAAACTAGAGAAAGAAGAGAGGTTTAAACTGAGAGCAAGCAGAGGAAAAGAATAAAAGAACAGAAATCACTGAAACAGAAAACAGGGTAACAATGCATAGTAGCAACAAAACCTAAAACTTGTTTTTTGAAAAGATAAACAAAATTGATGAAGTTCTAAGTAGACTAACAGAGAAAAAAGAGAAGACACAAATTACCAACATCAGATATGAAAGAGTGTTCATCTCTACTGATCCCGTAGACCCTCAAAGCATGATGAAGATATGACGCAAACGACTCTAGGACCACAAGTTAGATCATTTAGACTAAATGGATGAATTTGTTGAAAGACACCATCTACCAAAGATCAGGAAAATAGATTATTTGAATAAACCTACACCTACTAAAGAAATTGAAGGAATAGTTAATAATCTAAGGCTGGGTGTAGCTCAGTGTCAGAGTGCTTGCCTACCCTGTGCAAGGCCCTGAGTTCCATCCCCAGCATCGTAAAAAAAAAGTCAGTGACCTTCTAGAAAGAAAACCGCCATCTGATATTTCTTGTGAGCATAGACACAGACGTCCTCAACAAAATAATATCAAATGAAATCTAACAATGTATAGAAAAAAAATATATATATATATACTTCTTATGGGACATTAGGCAAAAATTAAGGAAATTTGAATAAAGCATGACTTTGGTGAATCACAGTGTAACAATATTAATCCATTAATGAACATTGTATCCCAGGAGAAATTGTCATTCTGATGTAAGATGTTACTAGTAGAGGAATTAGGTTTAATAAGGAAAATTTCTGTGCTGCTTTACAATAATTCTCTAAGTCTAAAACTGCCCTAAAATAAGATCATTATTAAAAAAAAACTGACTTGTAAACAACTGTGCAATTCATGCAATATGAGTCAGAAAAGCAAAACAGAGAAACAAAAATTAGTTGATAAAAAAATCAATAATTAAATGGTAGACCTAGTTCAATCCTCATCAGTAATTACATAAAATACAAATAGACCAAACATAATAAATTGTGAAAATGTATAAAAAAGTGAGAACTACTATATCTTGCCTTGGGGGAAAAAAATCACACTTTATGAAAGAGATTCCAAGAAGTAGAGCGTACGAGTGGAAACAGATAGACTGTACAAACACCGACTCAGTCACAGTAGTAAGGGTTTTACCAATGTCATGCTAGATCCTCACGAGGGTCCTGTAAGATAGGGGTTATTATTTTTCCTTCGTCGCCCAGTCTCAACAGTTAGTAGGAGGTAGAGCTAGACCCACGCCCACACCTTCTGAATAAGAGTGTGTGTCTCGTATCACTTGACAGTGAGTGACAGGGATCCCTGCACAGCAACCAGCTGTGGCCCCCAAACCAGAGCTGACACCATCTCCAGCATGCTGGGCCATCCTGCCAATGGACCTTGGGAATCTGTGCTTGACAGGTGGACAGTTTCTCAGTACTGGCTGATGTCTTTCTGCTCTAGGGTATGACTGAGGCCTCCCTGAGACCAGTTTGGGTTCACTGGACTTTGTCCAAAGAATGGCTATCATTGCTTAATGGCTTTTCCAACTTCAAGGCAACACGGATGACGTTTTCAAGCATTCCGATTCCACCTGAAGTCAGCATGTCATGGAATGTGGGCCACTTGACATAATCGGAGCTTTCTCCTCCCTCCTTCTTTCAGGGTCAGCCAGCAGTACTTGGGCTCCCCTCTGCCTGTCTGCATTACCATGGGGAATTAACAACCACTTCACCGCACAGCTGCTAGGGGCCGGAATAATTAATTAAAATTTAAAATAAAACCATTTACAAGCTTTTGCATCCAAAACTATAGGATGAGTAACCTCTTCGAGGCATTTCAAATGATTAGCAAGGAAAAGAGAACTTTGTCTTTCAAGAGTATATTAGCAGTATAAAATGCATTTTCTAAGCATAGATATCAGCCATCAGACCGTAAATGCTGACAATAAAGCTGAACAATCTTGTTGTGTATAGCAATTGGAAACTTTAGAGCATCAAGATGGATCCACGTGGGAAAAGTAAGAGCCAGGACACCAAATTACCACACTGACAAGTAAAAGTGACAGTCTGTGATAAAGACCTGTGTGCATACTTATTCTTTTATCAGGTGCCACAATAATGTTGGAACAGTCTGATAAGTGATAGGCAGAAGTACGTTTTTTATGCTTTGATTTTATGAGGCTTCAAGTGAGAAATAAGCCAATGACATGTGTTGTAGATATTCTTCCCATCAAATATCCTACTTGTGTCTGGGTGAACCAACTAAAGAGATTAAGAGGTTTTCTCAAAGCCACAAGGTGAATGATTCATTCTTAAAAACAACCACTTGGGGATATTCACCTTCAACATTGGCATGTTGAGTTCCAACCAACTCAAAACGGATGCTCTTGCATGGGAGAGTACCGTATTTCAAAGTGCTTTCTGAAACCAAAGATTTGACAATTCACAACAATCCTGGGGTTCTTAAATTTATGAGGATCGAGGAGACAGTATTTACAGAGCCTCTGCTCTGAGCCCGACCCTATAGCCTCTGTATATGAATACTCTCATTGAATTTTCATAACTGCCATATGCAACAGGCATCCTCATGTAACAGAGAAAGAGCCTCCAGGTCAAGTTCACGATCACATGCCCAACTGCAGACCTGAGAATTCAGCCTCCTTCAGGTAGCATCATGGAGATGCCTCTCCGGCGGGGTGTGGTCTCTGTTTGCCTAGCCATGAGGCGGGCACTGAGTTGAACACTGGTCCTTAATAGAACTGCTCTGGTGTGGAGGGAGCAGTTGAGCCTGCGCCAAGTTCGTGGCCTGCAGTAAGAGGTACCAGTTCTGGCTCATCAGCTACAGGCTTGGGCATGTCATCTTTGCCGCTTTACCACTTCAGAGAAGGAGAGAAAAGGCAATAACCCCAGTTCTCCTGAGAGTTTAGAATCCCAGGGGAGGGAGATGAGGGAGGACATCAGTGCGTCAATCAGGAGAATGTGCAGGACTGTCAAAGGACATGGTGAAAACGGAGACTGTGGAGAAGATGAAGATTCTTCAGTCAATGTGCTGGGAGAAACTATGGGATGGGAGCAGAGCATATGCAACAGAGAGGAAGACAGGAGGCTTTCTGAGGCAGAGGAGAGGGGCTCAGAGGCCTACATCTTCCAGCCCCCGAGGCGCTCCATCGGTGCACATGTGTCCGTCAGTCCTCGTGTGCTGGTTTAAGCTGTTCTGTAAAGTTGGTGTGCAAACAGTGGTATTTCTTCTCTTTTTGCAAGTCATCTTTGAGTCCTGATCTACCAGATTGGTCAAAAATCTGATAGTCCTCTCTGGAGTCTCCCCATCAACTTTGCTCACATCCGGAAGAACTAGGCTTTACTACAGCCTACAGGCAGGGTGGAAGAAACAGGGTGGTCGCCACCTTCCACAGTCAGCAGGAGGAAGGACTTCTAAGCAGCCTGCTACTGCCAGTGCTTCCTGGTTTCTTACGACCCTACTGCATTGCTTTCAGAAACAACTTTATGGAGATACGTTTATATATCATAGAATTCATGCACTTCCATTGTCCATTTCCATGGTTTCTTGGTAACTCGACCAAGTGGTACAACATCCATAATAAGTCAGTCTTACAACATTCACACACACACACACACACACACACACACACACACACACAGGATCCCTCCCTCTACTTTGAATTAATCACTTCCTACTTCCAGCTCCACGCAACCACTAATCCACTTCCTGTTCCTATCTTTTTTGCCTCCTACCTTTCTAGACATATCCTATAAAAGCAATTAGATAACATGTCGTCTCTGTCTCTGCTTTTCTTCCTTTCTCTCTTCACATAATGCACTTGAGGTTTGCCCACGATGGCGTGCCAGGCGCTGGTTCCTTTTCATTGTTGAGAAGTATCCCAGTACATGAATTTCCCAGTGTCCACAGAGACCGGCATGTGATTCTCCATAGCAGCGTTTTCCAGCGTAGCTGCAAACAGAAAATGCCTAACTGCTCTCTTAAACACCTCTACGTCTCATTCTCGAGGCTGGCTGCGCGTGCTCATTTTTTATTTCATGGACCTGGAGTAGAGCTGAGACACGTGTCAGTTTTCAAAGCTTTCCAGGTGATTCTCCAGGCCAAGAGAATCACTGATCTGCAGAGTCCGACAGATGACATGTCCCACTCTGCTCTATACTGATGTCACAGATCCTGGATCACCACTGTGGTTCTCTGATCCCATTACTTCTGCGTTGGACTTGGCCACAGTTACCCAGAGGTGAGCTCCATATCATAGCTTTTCGCTTGGCCATCAAAATGGGGACGTGCCTCTGCTGTCCACTGAGCCCCAACGCACTCATTTCCCTTCTCAGGACCTGAGGTCAGTTCAGTACTTTGCCTTCCCCTCCAAACCAGAGACAATGGCACCCTTGATCTACTTCGCAAGTGAGGCTCCTGAGCCAGCTGTCTAGGGGATTCTTCCTTCCGTGGCTCAAAAGCAATTCCACTCTGAGGCTTAGTTTGATGATTCAAAGGTGCTGTGTCCCTCCCTGTTTTCTGTTCATTGTACCTTTGTCTTGATTAACAAGACAGAAGAAGCATATTCAGAGACAGGTCTGGCACAAGAGGCACATTTAAGTATATAGTTGCCCTTATTTTAGACATTGATCCTTACCTAGGTTGATTGACCAAGGTCATACAGCTAATAATTGTAAATCCAGCATTTCAACTCAAGTCTTCTTGACTCTCAAAGCCAGAGCATGCACTTTCCGCTACCGTTTGCTGGCTTCTCTCCACCTTGCTTCTTTGCAGAGAAAGGATTTTCACATTCCCTTTAAAACGCAATTTAATTGTAAATACATTCTTGCAAAGCTCATTCTATCTCCCTCATTTTTTCCTTTCTCTCCTCACTCTCCTAAGAGAGAGTCATTAGGAAGGTACATTCTGTTTCTAAGTCTACTTTGCCTCATACAAAAGGTCTCCTTCCAAAAATCCAGTGGAGGTGCCCTGGAGCGTGGTAATAACATCCTCCTGCTCTCCCCGTTGGATGGGTAGACTCCTGTAGCTTTGAGCAACACATTGACCCCAATACTAGAAAGTCCTCCTCCTCGTCTCAGCCAGGATGCAGCCTGCAGACCCTCACCATCGGGGGAAATGTAAATTAAAGGCAAACTGAAATTTTCATCAAATAAACAGTTGGATTCTGCTGGAGTCTGGTGAGCAGGACAGGGCACTGCTCCATTTAAGCCCTTATCAGGGCCCAACAAACACTTCCTCCCAGTGTGGCTGGCTTTAAATTCACTGAGGAAGGCAGAGTGATAATAATGGAGGCCACCTCTCAGGGTCTCGTTCCAATGGCCTTGTACAAAGGCTCACTTTTGGCAAATGTCAGCCTTGCTCCTGGGAGGACTTTCTAGAGGTCAAGTTTCCCCCAGTTCATGGTGATGGTGGGGTGCTGGGCTTTGCTCTGGACCTAGGCTTAAATCCCAGACCGTCTATTTACAAAATGCATGGCTTTGAGCAAGTTGTATCTCCTCCCGGAGCCGCAGATCACCATGCGCCTCTATAGTTTCACTTCCGCATTCGCTTCCTTCCTTCTTTCTGTGCATCCACTCAGTTCCCTGGGACCTTGGCATGTCCCGTTTCCTCACCTGGAACTCTCACAGAACACACAACTGAAATAATCCATTTTTGTCTGCCTCCCTCATGTTTTAGGCAAGGACCCTGAGGTACAGAGAGAGGAAGGGACTTTTCCAAAATCATACCGTGAGTCAATAGCAGACTATGCCTAGCAGAGGCTCAATGTCAAGAGAGCAAACAGAGCCGGGCATGGTGGCGCACACCTGTAATCCCTGCAGCTCGGGAGGCTGAGGCAGGAGGATCGTGAGTTCAAAGCCAGCCTCAGAAACAGCGAGGCACTAAGCAACTCAGTGAGACCCTGTCTCTAAATAAAATACAAAATGGGGCTGGGGATGTGGCTCAGTGGTCCGGTGCCCCTGAGTTCAATCCCTAGTACCGAGAGAGAGAGAGAGGCAGAGAGAGAGAGGCAGAGAAAGAGAGAGAGGCAGAGAGAGAGAGAGAGCAAACAGAGGGCAGGGTAGGGACCAGAGGGAGCAGAGACATGCCCATCTTAGGAGACGTTCTGTGTATTACCACAAGTCTGAGCATCCTAAGATACATGGAGAAAGACTCATTCCTGTGTATGTCCTCATGGGGGAGTGTGACCTTGACCATTTCACATATGCAGAGACAGCTCCAGAGAGATTGAGTAGCATCTCCACTGTGCACAGGTGGCAGTTGATGGAGCTAGGATTGAACCCAGGGCGCTCTGGCTTCAAGGTCATGTGATACAGCTGAAAAGTGTGCAGACATGCTGCAGAAGCCCTATAGTGCTTTGCTTTCAAATACCCACAAGCCCCTTCCTCTCTCAAGGATCAGCCAAATTCCCCACCTGCTGAAAGCCCTCCTTCTCTGCCCTTCCTCCCAAACTCTCCTCTCCTTCCTCTGCACTTGGCACTTTGCAAGGACCATTGTGGAGTTCTCTTAACTCCATCGTATACCTTTCTCTTTTTTTCTTAACCTATTTGTCTCTATCACTTGACCATTTCTTGTTGAGGACTGAGACCACATATTAACCTCTACATCCTTCCATTACAGGTGCATAATCGCTGTGTGTACAACAGGTAATAGGTAGGTGGGTGTAACTGGTATTATGTGTCCAGCTGGGTGTATAATAGGGAGTTAGCAAATACCTAATGTGTAAAAGAATTAGTGATAGTGGTTTTCTCCAAGAATTATACTTATTCTGCCTGCAGATTGATTTTTTTTTTAAAATTAAAGGATCTCCAGAATGGATATAAAGACATTTTTTGCTCATTAGTAAAGAAATATCACAAGGAATTGTGCCCACCATACCAACAGGGAAAATCTGCTGACATTAAGGATGGAAACAAGACCATTAGCTCTGTGGAAGGAGGCTCCTTTATTTTCTCCTATACATGGAGAACATTATGTGCTGCTGAGAATTTTGCACAGTATGAGTTTCTCAAAGAGAGAATTTTTTTCTTGAACATAAGGCATGGCTTATTCATTTCAGCATCCCAAGTATCTTCCTGGCCCACTCCACATTGCCAGTGAGAGGCACAAAAACAATTATTCAGTCCCCATGAATTAGGACTGTTCCAGGAGGGGAGCTGATGGGTGGGGACCCTAGGTATGTGGGGCCCTAAAAGTAGCAACTGCATCCAGCCACATCCCCCCACCTGGCTCCCAAGTCCCTCAGAATCTTTTCTCTTTGCTAGTACTTTCCTGGTGGGGTCCTTTGGCCACAGGACTCCTTTGAGTCTCGGGAATGTCTATGGCAATAGAACAGCGCCAGGTGCTAAATCAAGAAATGAGAAACAAGTAAAGAACCCCATGGGGTGACGCACCAAATCCAAGCCTAACTCTCACCACCACCTGCAGGGGCCCATTAATTCGGTTTTACAGAAATCAGAACAGTTTTCCCTGGGACACAGTGAAGACAGAACAGAGAACAGACCCAGGTTGGGCTGACTCGGTACTAAGGGTTTGTAATAATCCAGCAAATGGATCCTACTCTCCTTACTGGGCTGCTCTCGCAGCACATTCAGATGACATTCTTCTTTCCACCCCTGTCAATAAGACCACAAGAAACTTTTTGTTTTTAATACAAAAAAAAAAAAGCTTTGGCTGAGTTTGGGATTGCTGCCTTGGAGGTAAAATTGTTGGATTAAGAGGCATGGATATCTTTAAGGCTCTCGATGTACGTTGCCAAATTGCTTTCCAAAAGGGCTGAACGAACTCACGCTGCCTCCAGCCGTGCTTGGGAATATCAATTTTTCCACACCCCCATCCGTTTGAGTATTCTCATTTTTTTGGAAATATAACACATTTGCCAGCTGAAAATAGTATTGCCATTTTCATTTGCATTTCTTTGATTACTAGTAAGGTTGAACATTTTCCCATATGTTTTTAAAGCCATTTTGTTTCCTTTTTGTGACTTTTATTTTCTTGCTATTTCAGCTTTCAGGATCATACTGATTTTTGTAATATGCTCTTTATGTTAAAAATACCAACCTTCCGTTTGTCATCTTCGCTTAGAATATTGTCCCATTTTGCTCCCTTCTAAGATTTTTTTAAAAACATAATTAAGCATGCCAATCTTTTATTTTGTGCTGCTATCTACCCAGAGTCCTCTTGGATTCAGCAACTTGATAAGTATTCCATTTTGTCTTATTCTGATGCTGATTTTTATTAAAAACAACCAAATACTTCACTCTGGAAGGTTTATTTATTTTCTTTTTTCTGTTTTCAGTGGCAAATCTGATGTGAGATTCAACCTGAGTTTTTGCCAAACTGCTCACCAACATTTGCCCCAGCAGAGCCTAGTGAATAATCCCTCGCCTTCCCCTGGCTCATTATCATATATTAAGGGCTTATTCCTGAGAGCGATGTTTTCCATCCTGTGCCTCTGGGGCTGAGCAAGGGCCTTTGCAGATAGAAATTCTTTTTTCTCTGTTCCACCCACCACCACCTACGGAGTTCCTCCTCCCGCAGGGTCCCCAGAGCGATCCTTAGAACTTCCAACCAAAGAGTTTTCCATCTTGAAAGTTGTTTTTTTTTTTTTTTTTTTTTTTTTTTTTTTGTATTTGTAATGCCAGTCTGCATGTTGGGAGTCCTGGGCCTCCCTGAGCAACTCCAGCTGAGAAATGTAGCAACAGCCCTAGCTTGGGGGAAGGCTGCCTGTGCGTTTGAATCTGCCGGGACTGCCCCCATCAAACTCTCTCTCTCTCTCCTGCCTGGGCAAGTCTCAAGGTGCAAACAGCCTGGATGCTGCCCTTTCGGAAAAGTCCTGCAGGCCCCGGAAATCACAGAACTCTCCTCAGGAAGGCGCTAGTCCAAGACTGGAGAAAGAATTCACCTTTGTGCATGAGAACTAAGTCCTTATCTTCCCAAGAAGGAAATTGATAAGTCATATCTGGAAAAAGTAGTCAAGAAGTAATAGCATATGCCTATTTAGAAATATAGAAGCAAATTTCTGGAAGAAAGGGCTAACCATTAAAAGTCCCAGCTTTGGGGGAGGTACTGAAGAGGGGAGATGAGGAGATACAGAGATAAGGACTTCTACGTTTCCTTATGAAGTTGATTAAACTTTTAACTATGTGCACACAATTGCTTTGAGATTTAAAAAAAATAACATCTTAAGAATCAGTCACTGAACCTGACAGTGCAAAAACAAACTAATTACACAGCTACTTTCTTATCTGATGTTTGGTGAGCAGAAGTGAATCTTTCTTTTCTGGTCCTATATCTTAAGTACAGAAATTCTCGGTCCAAGTTTGCAGATGGAGAAGAATTAAAGCTTAGGAGTTTTGATGTGAATTGTTACCCCAGTTACTCTCTGGATGTGCCACATTATTCTTTGAAAAACAAAGTCCTCCAAAAATGCTCCCTATTTTGCATTATTTTTTGTGTCTTTCTCTAGAAAGGGGTCAATTCTCTCTCTCACACCAAACTCTCCCCTTTGAAGGGACAGCATCTCATTGATTTCATTATCTTTGGCATGTGTCACCTGGTTTAATGTTTGCATGTACTTGATAAATCTCTGTAGAATGAATGAATGAGAGGAAGGGAAACATTTATGAGTTTCCTCTTAAGGAAGATAAAGATTCAGTTTTCTGATATGGGGGTGGATTCTTTCTCCAGCCTTGGACTAAGATGAAGGTCCTGTGGCCAACACCTAAAGTGAGTTCTCTTTACACTAATTTTTATTAGTACTCCTAAACCAGGGTTCACTATCAACTCATGTCTGTGGTATTTGATGGAAGATTTTCTGAAATGCAACCCAAGGTTATTACAGGGGGCAACCTGTTCAGAATAGCACAGAAGTTAATCTTTGCAGCCCACAAGATTTGACTGTATTTTAGATGCTGCATTCCAAGGTCAGACAGCCAGGGAAACTCTGCCCTGATTTCCTCCATCCTCAAGAATTAAGGTGATTGCTCTCTTCTCTCTTTCCCCATTTAGCTGTGGAAGTAGACATAGGTAATGACAAATGACTGCCCATGAAGCAAGACATACTCAGGTGGGGAAAGAGGTAGTAAAGTTGGGAATTGTATGACTAGTTATATCAGTGCTTACAAAATTGTGTACATCAAAGTTCACTTTAAGAAATAGAGGAAAGATAAGCCTTTCCCCCTTGAAAAATAAACAGGTATAGACACAAGATTTTTTTCTATTTTACATATTTTCTATTTACATATTTTTAGACTTCTTTATTTTGAATTATTTGTGGACTCACAATAAGTTTCCAAAATAGTACAGAGAGGGTCCATGTACCTATTATTCAGCTTCCCCAAAAAGCAGCATCTTACCTATTTATAGCCAGGACCAAAATCAAGAAACTCATATTTGTACAATCCCACACAAGACTTTTATATTACAGTCATGAAGGAATTGAGGGTTCCTGATAACGAAGTTCATGCAGACCACCCTCAAGCCCCGTTACCATGAACTGCCCCAGTTAAAAGTCCTTGCCAATTTCCATCCCCAGGGGAAACAGCTAAGAGACATTCATGAGAACAGATGGAATAGTTAGGTTGGGCTGAGGGAAGGAGTGTGAAAATTCTGGAAGCGAGGTGCAAGAGAAGAAGCAGATTAGAAATCAACAGGAAATATTGGTTATGATGCAAGGAAATGAAGGCAAATAAACCAAGGCTTGTGGGCACCTGGATTTAGATGAAGAATTAAAAAGAGATCCCTGTGGCTATGCATGGGGTGGACGCACTAAGCAGGGTGCACATAGGAAAGTGATTAATAAACCCTCCATAACCTACTACTGAATGAGTAAGAATCTGTGTGATCATAGTGGAGGCAGTACACCCCCAAACATCCCAATAACCATGCTTTATCCTGAGGTGGCCCATCACATGGAGAAGGGCCAGCATCTCTTCTTTTCTTCCTTTTTGCTTCCTGTCTCCCAACATTCATTCAGTAATTTTTTTAAAGCTTCCTCATTGGACCATATAATATGGAGGTTGTAAGGCTCCTATTAGGGACCAAGGTGAAAAAGCCAATAAGGCAGTGTTTCTGCCTGTAGGGATCTTCCGACCTGGTGGGCAAGGCAGCAAGTCAACATGTTGTAAGGTACAATCTGATAAGGACGCTAACGTAGGCAGAGTTCCCTGAGAGCTAAAAGCCATACATACATACATACATAAACATACATACATACATACATACATACATAAAAGTATGTTCGAGAAGGGGGCAGCTGAGAACTGAGGCTAGAAATTTACCAGAGGGCTCTGGAAATCAGGATCCAGAATTTGGACTTCTAAAGTCATTGCACGACAAGGACACATGATGGCTGCACTGCGTAGGTAGGTGCTCAAGCTGCCTCACATCCATTCACAGCTCGTATCTACCCCATTCTTTTCAGGCACTGAGCATATCAGGACTGGTTTTCCTCATTGCATGATTGACAGCCTGTTGTTTTGCCAGATTGTTCCGGGGCATTCGAGGGTGGTGGAGATGTTGTTTTCCTCTCAGTGTGAACCTCAAAGAGAACTCCTGGCTCTTATCTCTACTTTCCAAGTCTCTGTAGAGGGGCCCACCTGGGCTGACTGACTTAATTAATGTCTATGTTATCTATCTGCTCCTTTGAAGCTGTTGTCATGTTGTTGATATTAAAGCTGCACAATGACACGCCTGCAGGCTACCTCTGCCAGCAAACTCCCATCTACTGGCATCTCAGCCACAGAACTGAGCCGGCCAAGGCAAGAGATGTTTTGACTCCTGAGGACGCATTCATTCCTTGTCCTGAGAAAGGTGGTTACAGATAAGCTCGAGGCTCATTAACTCTTATCTCACAGTTTTGCCACAATTCCCTTGGGCTTATGATAGCCATGGTCACCAGCCCAGGAATCCATTTCAGGTCACAGAAAGTGTTTATGATCATGTGCCCTCAGCACATGATCTAGTGGACATGCAGCATCATGAATCAGCTTCTTACTGTATGACATTACGAAAAGTGAGTTTGGACCTTAAGAAAGAGTATAATGAATACAATCACAGTGTAGGGAGCTGGATGCCTGGATTCTCATTTCTGGTCAACTTCAGAATAAATCCACAAGCTCCAGGAGCTTGGAGAAAGCCGATGAGAATCTGTGGATCTGGAGTTAGGAATAACTCCCATTTGAACTGGACTCTGACACTTACCATTTGTCTGGTCTTGGTCAAGTCACTTAATGTAAGTGTCTAGCACTAAATGAGTGCTATAATCAGTATCCTCCATATTATCATCTCCACCATCATCATCTTCATCATCATGACTATCAAAATCATAACTATCACCACCATCATCAAAATCATAACTGTAATCACCAACACCACCACCATCATGAAAATCATAACAGTAATCACCAACCCACCACCATCATCAAAATCATAACTATCACCACCACTATCATAATCAAAAATCATAACTATAATCACCAACACCACCACCATCATCAAAATCATAACTGTAATCACCACCACCACCACCATCATCAAAATCATAACTCTCACCACCACTATCATAATCAAAAATCATAACTATGACTGTCATCATCAAAATCTTAACTTAATCACCATCACCACCATCACTGTCAACATCATCTACGAGTCTGTTGACCCATGCTGAGTTCTATTCCTCTCCTGTGAACATCCCAAATGCCCTAAACTTCGCATTCATAGACTGTGTCACACCTTATGACCAGATTCCTCAAGGGCATAGACAATGTAGTCTTGTTGACTATCTTATCCTAATGTCCTGGGAATGTGCTGGGCACCTCGTAACTGTTGGTAAAAGATGGAATGACTAAGCAGAAGAGAGCTGTCTCTTACTAAGCACCTATTATCTGTCAAATGCTTTGCAAACTTATTTCTAATCCTCAGAGAAACCTTGAAAAATTTCCATTTCCATTTCTTGGCTAGACTAATAGAGGCCCTACAAAATTAAATGATTTTACAAAGGACACAGCAGTGACTTCTTAAACATGGTCTATCCAGTGATCTTTGCATTCTAGGATGGCTCCCTAATGAACCAGAAAATTTATTTACAGTAAATCTTCTTTACTCTAACTATTCCAGGTAATCAAACTTTTGCTGCCTCCAAATGGTGTTGTAGGGGTGGGGAACTAAGGTTGGGAGTAGATAGCAGATGGCCAAATGGTGTCAAGAACACTAAATTACATGGCCTCAGGGTTGCTAAGATTTTCTAGTCAAATTCCAGCCACTTAAAATTAAGAAAATACACATTGGTATCCATCTGCAAAACTATCCATTCACACAGGGCATGCTGAGAAGTCTGGTCATGATGTGTTTATTTGCAGAAAGTGGCTTTCAGAACCTGAGTTCTCTGCAAAGAAAATGGCAAACATGGGTTTAAGTCACTAATAAAATGAAGTAGTTAAATGGGGTTTTCCTCCCAAAGGCACATAATAAGCAGATTTCAAATTTCATCAGTTTCTACGTAGCACAGAAGGGCTTCTAAAACATGAAGGGGAGAGGGAGTTTTCCAACTCCAAAGGTCAAGTCAAGGGATTTTACAGAGATGTCTGATCCCAGGTGCACACTCATACCGAGGTGGCAACACCTGTAAAGACATCTGGACTGTTCCTCAGAACCACAATATTTACATTGACAGAAATGATGCCTGGAGGAAGTACCTGCCAGTATCCCTCCACTTTATGGAAAGTAGACGGTGTCGTCATAAAGCTGAAGTGCCGCATTGTCCAGGGAAGCACCACTGTACCATGATGGTGGCGACAGATGGCAATGATAGGGTGATTGTTGAACACGTGCCGTATACCAGGCATGGTCCTAGTCGCCACCCTGGAATGTCGTCCATTTAATCTCTCGTGAGGTTGTAATGGTTAGCCAAATCCTAACGATCGGGGGTGAACCAGAGGGTAAGTAACTTACAGTGTGATTAAGAAGATCTACGCCGGATATTTAGACTAGTGTAGCTACACTCATCCCCCTATGCAGGATCTCCAGGTCAGTCTCCGGGGTGATCACAGAGCATCTCGTATCAGTAGCAACAATGCTAGAAAGTAAACATTCTCCCCGGAAAGGCTTCCATATTGACAGCCCAACTCTTCAGTCAGGAGGGAATGCGTTGCCCTAAGGGGAAACAAGAAGGCAAAGAATTCTAATTCTATCTCTGCTCCTATAAACCTTTCTAAACGGGCAAATATTCCCTGGTAGGTCTATTATATACTAGCATCATTTTCAGAGTTGGAATTCCTTAACCTGTCTTGGGAACAAGGACACCAAAGGTCAACCTAGATGAACACCAGAGTCTACGAATTCCCTGCCACCACATCAGACGTACTGTGTGTTTGTGTATTTTTCTCGGAAATAGAACAGTTTTCATCAGATGCTAAACACATGTCCCACTGGAGGAAGAATTCAGTCCCTAGGGATTTCAAACTCCTATTGTCCCTTGTGCTCAATAAGCCCTTACGAATGCTCAGAAAGGCAACCTGGTGTAATAAAAGTAGAATTGTTTCATGTCCTCGCTCTCTCATTCATTTCTTCACTCATTCAAGCGTTCCTCAGTTACCTTACTCTATATCCTTTTCCAGGCAATGGGGACTCAGAGATAAATTTATTTTTCTCATCTAGTATGGAGAAAGATATCTAAGCAGATAATTATAAAGCAATATACCATAGTTGCATAATTATGAGAGAGAACATCTAGACTAGACTGGAAGGGTCGGGAAGATTCTGATCTGAGTCTTGAAGAAGACTCAGTTGACCAGACATGGAAGGAAGGCTCTTCTGGGCAGAGTTAAGCACCAGCCTAGGAAACAGGCTGGGGACACAAGAAGGATTTCCAACACTCTCATTTTCCTTGGACACAAAAAGCTAAGAATGAGAAGAGTGAGCCTGATGAGGCTATGTGTCAGGTTAAAGAGGTCGCTACATGACACCTCATGGTTTTACCAGGAAGGGACCCTATTAAAAGGCTCAAACAAAAAAAAATTTAGATATTCTAACTGCAGTATGGAGAGTGAACTGAGAAAAATCTGTTGCAGTAACCCAGGCGTGAAATGATGCAGCTTGGGCAAAGATAGGGGCCATCTCTCTAGCCGGTAGACTGGTTTTGTGTCTTATTCTGTCTGTCTGCCACCTGTCAATGGACCTACTATAGAGAGCAGATGTTCATATTATAATATGTTGGATGAATAAAATAAGAAGTAGGGAGGTGGGATTCATGCTTAAGATATATTCAGAGTGTTCAATGGGCAGGAATTGGAAATAGGGTAGGTATGGAAGCTGAAGAGGGAAATGAGGGAGGTTCTGTCTTCCCATGATTCAAAGTTGGCCAGGTCAGGGTTTATCTTCTGCCTTCTGAGCCTGAGTGGTAGTTGTCTGGGGACAATGGAAGTAGGAAAATGGAGGGTGGCCATGATGGATGAATGGGGACAGACCAAGAGATAGAACTAATTCTTTGTATATGAAAGAGAGAGAGGGAGGGAAAGAATAGAGGAGAGAGAGGCAGAGTCCCTAAAATGGAAGGTCAGAGATAAAACTCAGAGAGAACTGAGAGGATTTGTTTTGGAGGGAGGCAGATGTTAGAGAAGCACACGAGATGAAAAGGAAGACAAAGAATGAGATGGAGATGGAGATGGGAAGAGGGGGGGAACACAGAGGGAAAAGAGTACAGAGGAGAAAGACACAGACAGGAAACAGAACCAGGATAAAGAGGGAGAGGAGACCCTGGAAGGCACTGGGAGGGGAGGAGACATCAGGTGTCAAAGATATCCGCCCCCTGGTAAAGCTCAGTGTGCGGTGTGCAGTGTTAGTAAGTAGATAAAGAGGCTCGGGAGGGTCACAGAGGAGAAAGGAGACAACAGAGGAAGAAGAGAAGAAGCCAACACAGAGGCCTCCACCGGAAGGAGAGGGAAATGAGACTCTCTTGAGGTTCGGACCACGCTGGTCGGATCTGATCCCTATAACCGGGTATTAATCTGCTGATCCATTACAAGACCACATTGCCGCTGGGCACACCTGCTCGTCAAGACGACCAGCTGGCACTTAACAAGCCTGGAAGGGACTCTTCCGTCATTTGCAAAAGTCCAGTTCTTTCACTTTGCCCCCAAGGTGTCCACTGAGGATTCGTCAGGAAGCCCCAGGGACAGCAGAATTTTGATGTCATCTCAGGAGGATCTGCCCTTAAGACTGTTTGGTTCTGGATGAGGTGATTAGCTGGGCCAAGAGGCCCCTTTCTGGAAAGAAAATCATGATAATTGCTGACAGCCCTCTGTATGATGGATGGAAGAGTCCAGAAATAACAAGAATAATGAATAAGCAATCAGTCTATTCTTGGATCCACTATTACCAACCTTCTAATTGGATGTCTTGGAGTCTCCTGGGGTTCCCTAAACCATAGCACTGTTCCCAGGGAGAACCAGCAACCAAGGCTGTAGATGTAATAAATAACATGTAACAAACATTCCGATTGGGATCTATGGCCATTCTGGGAGTGGGGACAGGTTGTCCTGTTGTCCTATCTTGTCCCCTACCCAAGATCTATGAAGGCTGGACATGGAAAGGTCTCAACCAAAGAACAGACTTGAGTTTGAACTTTGGTTCTGCCAATGCCTACTAGCTCAGCTTCCTCTTAAAGGCTCACTCTCCTCATCTAAAATTAGCATTAATAGTTCCCACCTCCTATGATTTGTGTGAAGGCTTGTCCTAATATATGCAAATTGCCTGGCACATAGTAGACTCTCAATAAATGATAGCTATTAGTATTGCTATTATAGCGGGCATCTTTGGCGAGGATACAAGACTGGCAGCCTGAGAAATAGAAACCAGAGCTACATTTTGAAAACTACCACCCAAGTGTGCAGGAGCCGTAATTAGAATTCTCATTAAGTTCTGATAATGAGAAATGTGTGAGAAGACACTTTTCAATCTCCCAAGAGAAAACAGGAAGTGGGAGGATTTTTAAAAAGTGAAGAAAAGTAACTTTCAACGGCGTCTCATTTTTGTCTTAAACTCCAGGAGTGTTAAGAGAAATTGGAAGGAGCACCTTGCCGGCGCTCACTCACCTTTTCACCTACTGGGGGCGTTTTGCAATGTTCTTGCCTGAGGATGGTTAGTGCCTGAGTGGATCGATTTTCTGCCCAGCTCAGGACCTGGGGGACCATCTGACTATAGGCTGGAACATGATGTGGGGCAGAGGGTTTGAAAAAGAGGGTGAGGCTGAAGGCTGGAATTGGGAGACTTGCTCTAGAACATCTCTTTACATGAGGGTTGCCATGTGACACAAGCACAAAGCTAAAGCTTAAAGGGACAATCCAGAGAGGGCAGTGTGATGCCAGGACCCATGAACTCCTGTGCTGGCCTCAGGACCTAACGGTTCTGATGGCTTGAAACGCTAATGGCTTTGATTAAAGAGTGGCAAGGAACTGTACCCAGAACCAGTCAGGGAGAAGGAAATGGTGGATGCAGCTCAATGGTAGAGTGCTTACCTAGCACATACAAGGCCCAGCACAGGTGGAGGAGGAGGAGGAGGAGAAAGGGGAGAAAGAGAGAGGGAGAGGGAGAGGGAGAGGGAGAAAGAAGGAAGGATGGAAGGAAGGAAGGAAGGAAGGAAGGAAGGAAGGAAGGGGGGGGGAGGGAGGGAGGGAGGAAAAGAAAGAAAGAAAGAAAGAAAGAAAGAAAGAAAGAAAGAAAGAAAAGAAAAAAGAAGAAAGAAACAAAGAAATATATACAATGGAATATTACTCAGCCATAAAGAATAATAAAATTATGGCATTTGCAGGCAAATGGATGAAATTGGAGAATATCATGCTAAGTGAGATAAGCCAATCTCAAAAATCCAAAAGACAAATGATCTCACTGATAAGCCGGTGATGATACATAATGGGGGGTGGGAGGGAGGTAAGAATGGAGGAAGGAGGGACTGTATAAAGGGAAAAGAGGGGTGGGAGGGGTGGGGGGGGAAATAACAGAATGAATCAAACACCATTACCCTGTGTAGATGTATGATTACACAAATGGCACGCCTTTACTCCATGTACAAACAGAGACGACATGTATCCCATTTGTTTACAATAAAAATAAATTTAAAAAAAAGAAAGTTAGTTCAATGTCGCTAAGAAACCTTGGTGGTTCCACTGCTGCTGTGTCCTTGTTTCTTCGGGCAGGTCTTCCTATAAGCATGGATGGCGTTGTCATGACGGTGGGAATATGACGTCTTCACACTCCCAATCTGAGAATATTTCCATGCGCTCATTCATCTAAGAACTACTTGCTGAGAGGCTACCACGTCGCAGGCAGCCACTGGGGCGGACGCTGGGGACACAGCAGCAACTGAGGATTTGTACCTCATGAGGCTTCCATTCCAGTAGAAGAGAGAGTAAGAGTGAACGTGAGGAGGGAAATAATGGGAGTCACAGAGGCCGAGTGCTCTGAGAGAATAAGAGGGCAGCGCGGACACAGGTCAGGAGGCTGGTGCGGGCAGGGGCAGGGGCAGGGGCAGGGGCAGGGCAGACCTGGTGGGAAGGTGAAGTGGGAGTGGAGGCTGGAGGAGGTGAGGGAGGGACCAGGAGGAATACTGCTGCGTGAAGCGGAAGCGCGCCGGGTCTCCCTCCTCAGCGGCACCGACGCTCAGGGCCAAGTCCTTGGGCATGTCCTGTGACTTTGACAGGAGCAACCTCCTCCAAATTGTGACAACCAAAAATGCGTCCAGGCATTATCAGTGTCCACTGGGGTGGGGAGACAAACCGTCCTGTTCAAGAACCACTGACAAAGAGGTGAAGGCGGCAGAGGCCTGGAGCTCGTGGGGAAGAGCGAGGAGGGGTGGGCAGAGAACCAAAGGGGCGAGCTGTACAGCCAGAGCAGAGGGGGACAGGGCCAGTCCACGGGAGGAGTCCGGCTGTCTCTAAGGACTCTACTGTCCTGGAGCAAAATGGAAGGACCCAGAGGAGATGGCATGATCCGCGGGGGACACACACCACGTGCCAGACGGGGTTGCAGATTCTTCAGCTACATTAATAGGTCCCGGGTGGCAAAGCTGGGATTTGAACTCTGTTCTCTCTGGCCACGTGGGAAGGGGCCTGTCTTGCCTCCTGTTTCCTGCCTCCACTCTGTCCCTAAGTGGTTGGAGGGCTAGATGATGGGCCCAGGCCTGGCATTTTTATTGGAGATCCAGGCTGGTGCCAGCAAATAAAGCAGTGGCATGTGGTGCTGTGTGTAAGGAGGTATTTTGGGAATGTCCTAAGAAAAGTGATGGGAGGGGTGCTGGGAAAAGGGAAATAGGGGAGAAGGAAGCCAACTGCAGGGTGTGTTATGGGGCTTAGAACTACTGTGGGAAAGTGGGCTCCAGCCAGGGAGGGCCCAGGGATGCCGAGCTGATCACTCAGAATTGTCCACCCAACTAACAGACGTAGGGAACCAGATCCACCTTCCACTGTTGAGATTTGGTCCTGGGGGGTTAATACCATTCACTTGTGGGTTTCCACAGACCTCCTGCCTGTGTGCTGCAGGTGGAGAGGTGCTGAGGCAGAAAGCAGGCACTCTAAGACACACCTAGGCCAGGTGTTGCCTGGATACACCTGCACGGTTGCTGCAGCACAGCAAAGCTAAAAAAAAAAAATGACCAAATGGAGGTGAAGGAGGTTCAAGAGGGCTCAGATGGGTCAGGGGCCAGAGTGGACACTGGAACATTCTCAGCCTGCTGTCACTTTGCTTTGAGCATGGAACGGTGGAAGAAAGGGGGCGGAACATCTTTATTCTCAAAGGCCATCTCCTCTGCCTCTTGTGGGGCCTCTTAGTTTCCCCACCTGCCCTTTCATATGCTTCTCGTGGAAACCCTGCAGGAAAAAGGGCAGGGTGAGAAGCTGATTGTACAGAGGAGGAAAGATGCTCGAAGACCCTCCGCCACCAGATCAGAGGCAGTCCGAGTACTATGCCAGCTCGGGTCTCTAGAAGCGATTCTTGACGGTGGTCTAACAACCACTTGCATCAGGATCCCCGGGGTGTTTTTACAAGGCAGATTCCTGAGTCCAGAGCTGATGAATCACAGTATTGGAGTCCGAGACGTCCCGTTCTATGGAAGCCACCAGGGTTTGCCTCTCCATCTGTAGCACTGCCCTTGAACTCACTATAAGAGTTGAGTGGCTCCAAGCCAACCAAATCGGCTTCCAGGGTCCTAGATACAGATCCTTCTAGAACCCGAAGTTAATCATTCCCCAGAATCCTGGGATGAATAAAAGGAAGTTGGCTGTCATTACATGAGCACCTAGTGGGTGCCATTCCCAGTGTAAGAGGAGATGGACGGGGAAGGGACGAGAAGTTGATTAAGGCAGAGTTCTTGGACAAGAGGGACTGTCCTACGAGATCGCTGACTGGAACCTCTATTTCACAAGGACAAGGAAAACAATGTCCAAGTTCACGCAGATAGCTCCAAGAACTTCTGCCCCATCCTCACGCTCTTGGGGGTCCACTCACTGGCAAAATAACAAGAAAATCACTTCTGCACTCCCGTGCCGCCCCTCCTCATTGCAGCTGCAATCAGCCACAGATTCTATTTGTCCTTCTCCAGGCTGCCCACTTGGGACTGCAGGCTGTGTTCCCCCTCCACCACCCTTGAGCTTTGAGCGAAGCTCTGGACAGTTTTCTGAAAACTCCAAATCACCTTTTCTCGCAGCTGAGGGGTGAAATGAATTCCCCAGAACTTCACTCATTGTGCGCCCTGCAGAAGGGAGCTTGGAAAGCGGCAGCAGGGGACAGGAGCCCGACAGGGAAGCTTGCTGGATGTCCTGAAAACTGAATGTGCACGTGGAGGAGCCTGGATAGAACTGCAGAAAAGAAGGAGGAGGAAGGAAGTGGGGGGAGGAGAAGGGAAGGAGGAATCACCAAGTCAAAAGCAGAGACAGAGGGGGACGCAGAGAAAGAAAGGGAGTGAACGTAGCAAGGACACAGAGTCTAATTTATGTGTCTGCACCCCTCTAGATGCCAGGGTCGTGGAAGTCAGGACCGGCGCTTAGTCCTGAGCCTGACATGGAGCATCTGATAATATATATTTGTCAGATAAGTAAGTACATGTAAAGACAACTCAGCCTACAATGAACTTACAAAAGAGGATATTGTTATCTTTATTTTATGCATGAGGAAAGTCTACATCAAAGAGGCTAAATCAATTGCCCAAGTGCCACAGTGTTGTTTTGAATGTCCCCTCCCAAACTCACATTGAATTTCAATTGCCATTGGCACAGCATTAAGAGAAGGGACCCTTAAAAGTGATTAGGCCAGGAGGACTTCGCAGGGGTGGGCTCCTGGCGGTGGGACACGTCCTGTTCTGCCTGACCTCCCCTCTGTCTCACACAGACTTCCCGTCTTCCTGCCCTCACCAGATGGGGGTGCATGCCCTTAGACTCCCCGGCCTCAGAATCATGAGCCAAGGAAACCTCTGCTGTTTACAATTTACCCGGTCTGTGGTCTTCTGTTGTAGCAGCAAGAAGTGGACAAAATCACTCGGGCCACAGAAAGTGGACTGAGATTTGATCTGAAACCAGGCAGATCCCAAAGCCACGCCCTAAGTGCCTCTCCTTAGCCATATTTTTGGTGCATAAATTCTCTGCATTTCCTACATTTATGAACCAGGGAAAACTCATCTTACTTACTGGGACTAGTTGAGTCAGGGATGATGTCCCCGGATGTCTGCCAAGGCAGGCATAACCCACGTAGTTACATGTATCCTTCGTCCTGATTCTATGCAACTCTCTTCCAGATTTTGTGTTTTTATTTCTAACTTTCAACTTTTGAAACTCTTCAGAGAACTTTCCCCCAAACATACATACAGCAAGCTACGTGTCCTGAGAATTCTGTCTCTTTTAACAATGACTGGCAGCTGTATAGGAATGAAAGACCAGGTTCCCAGTTGCAAATTCTGAAGACAAATGCACATCAGCACTACCCACTGGAAGATGGTCCCTGAAACACCCTTGCTTGGGTCCTTCCTCTTGTATCCAACATCTGCTCTCCTTTACCATTTTCTCCTAGGGTCTCTTTCTTCTTTGCTGGGTGTCCTTGACTCAGAATCCATTTCTGATGATCTCTATGTGGATAAAAGGAGAAAGCCAACTACTCCATTAGACTGGTTCCCAAGGGTGGGAGTCAAGGATAAGTTAAGGTTCCTGTTAATAACAGAGCCAGGTTTGTGAACACCCACCATGATGTTCTCATCTCAAATGCTGAAATGCTGCAAGGTTGGTATGATTATGTTTGTTTTAGAGAGGAGAACAATCTAACCTCTGAAAAGCTTCTCTAAATTCCCCAAGGCCACATACCCAGAAATGGGGGGACTTCAAATCCAAGGTCATCTGACATCAGGGCTTTCCCCCATCTTTGATGCCTCCCTTTATGGTGCTTGCTTATCTGTAACCCACATCCTTTTATGTATTTATTAGGAGAAAGGAAAGAGGTAGTGCCACATGGAATCCTTCCATCTTCAAGGTCTAGCACATTCCCGGCCCTTAGTAAGCTGATACTCTGCCCTTGTTGGATGAATAACTAAACGAGGGGCTTGGAGCAGAAGCCAGCACTCGGAAGCAGTCTCTGTGCTTTGTCCCAAGTTCTGCTGACTCAGTGCGAGAAAGCATTCTGATGCTCCTGGGGAAGATTCTGTGACAAACAATGAGACCTGGGATACCTACCCAAACACCTACGTGGTGTTGACTTTTGCTTCACTAAATCTGAGAATTCAACAGACACCTTACTTGGAGGATTCCTGCACATTCAGCTCAACTGCCTTTGATAAGGGGACATCAGAATACAAAAACAAAATTACAGCATCAGAAACAGCCTTAAATTATCAGAAAATAAGGCACCTGTGCGTCATAAATTGCCTCTTGAGATTCTTCCCTTTTTTTTTTTTTTTTTTACCTTTTTAAGAGGAAGACAATGAAGTGCTCTCTTGGATGTTGAGATTTTTTTTTTTTAAATGAGGTGCCCTTTTATGATGTTTTTAAAGGAGGCATTATAAGATTTGAATCTAAGCGAAACCTCTGAACTTGCAAAGAGGAAAATTTCAAGAGGATGTGACAAAATTATTTCTAGCAACCATGACATTTCTTGATATGAAATGCTTTCTTTGAACTGTACAACACAGCGTGAGTTAGGATTTGGAATCTGACAAGAAAATAAGTGAGATGCCAGTCTGACGCTGAAGACTTTCTTCTCATGCACAGGCTTTACCATAGTACTCGGATCCAGAGAGAACCAGCAATGCGGAGAGGGTTTCGTGGGAGGTTAGAGATGGTGAACCAGACAGTACTTGCTCTGTGACCTTCAGTAAGTCATTAACCTCTTGGTGTCCTTATCCGTAAAATGGAGTTGGTCATCTTTTCCTGGGTTGCTGGGAAGATGAAAGATCAGGCTTGTAAAGTTCTCAGTACTGCGTAGAAGTTTCATTAAAATGATGATAATGATGATGACGGTGACGATGACAACAAACAGATGACATTTATTGATGTAGTTTGGTTATTGTTGTTTTTTATTTATTTATTTATTTATTTATTTATTTATTCCTGGTGCCGGATGCTGTTCTTAGTGCTTCTTGATCTTTTGTATTTGTTAAGAAAATTCTAGTTCCTCTAACAAATGAACCCCACCATCCTAGGGCTTAACACAAGAGAAGATTATTCCTCACTCATAACAAGCCCAATGAGTGGAGGGACAGTGCTGAGTAAAGTCACATCTCCAAAAAGCCATTTATGGACGCGGTTGATGAGGCCGTCCATCCTCAGCACGTGGTTTCCCAGGTTTCCCTGGGCATGGGCATCCAACCCGCAGACTCGGGAGACCATTCAGGGAATCACACTGGAGGTTTTTAGTGGGCTGAGTCTGAAAGTGGCCTGTGTCACTTCCACTCACATTGTCCAAAGCTCAGACACATGACTCACATCACATGCAAGGGGAGGAGGACTCGGAGGTACAGTCTCCACACAGGTAGGAACAGACCCTGTATCGTGTCCTGTCCGACAATCAGCTCTCTGGGCCCTTCACACATTCCAGAGTGGAGGCCTCACACAATAAGCTGGAGCAGGGGGTCTATCCTTCTCCCTACTGTAGAAGGTGGAGAAGCTGAGCCACATATCAGTGGTGGCTCTGAGGTTAGTTCCCAGGTTAGTTGGTGGACTGCCCTCTACCCACCACATCATTCCTTGGTAGTGGAGGGCCCTAGAGACCAGCGGTGGCAGGCAGCTTCTAAGATGACCCCAAATGACTCTTGCCTCTGGTCTTTACTGCCTGATGTAAAGTTTTCCCTTCGGGCAACTTGATTCTATCTAATAGGACATGGTGATATTGAGGGATGTCAGTTTTGTCCTTAAGCTTCAAAAGATGGTGATACCTGATGTGCCAACAGTGTCTATCTCTTGCCGCTTTTGAAGAAGCAAGTTGCCATGATGGGGAGACCCGCCTGGCAAGAGATGGAGACCAGTCTCTGGCCAAGAGCCAGAGAACTGAGACCTGAAGTCCAACGGTCCCTGAAAATCTGAATTTTGCCAACAATGTGAGAGAGCTTGGAAACCGCTTTCCCCAGTTGTACCTCCGGTGAAACTCCAGCCCTGGCTGATACTTGACTGTGGCTTCATGAGAGAGCCTGGGTCCGGAACATGGAATGTCATGCTCAGATCCCAGAAACTACGGAGAATTGAAAAGTCGTGTTTTTTCTAAGCTACTAAGTTTGGGGGTGATTACAGATTTTTGCAGAAATAGGTAACTAATGCATCATCTAAATCCAGGGGTTCTCAGCCCTTTTCTAGTACCATGAATCTCATTATTATTTTATCCCCCACAAACTTCTATATCTTATTCTACCATTAAACCCACATTCATTAATCAAGGCTTGTTTTTATTTCCCATTTTAAAAAATTCAATAAAATGATATGGAATAAGTTTCACTGTAAAATAATACCTCTGACTTGCTCATGACATCACCAGCAGTCAAAGATTTGGAAGAGAAAATGCCACACCAAGTATAGATGTTTTTACCCAAAGCCAAGAAGCTTGGTGTTTCTATTACCCAAAGACCTGGGGTATGCAATGGAATCTCTGTGAAGTTTTAACTACTGAAATCCTATTCTCTGGGCTCAGGGCCTTGGGTAAGTTCTCTTATTTCATTCTCATAACCCCTGATAGATGCTCCTATTAGACCCACTGGGGCTCAGATGACCTCCTGGCTCCAGAGGTCCTAATTTCATCCAAAAGCTTACAGTGCCTCCTTGGAAGGGGACATGACTTTCCCAAGGTCAAAGTGAAGTACCCACAGTATAGATTCTTAGTTTCCTGTCTCCTTGTCCCAGAGTCCTGTTCGGGTCCTGTCCTTCCCACCTCAGACGCTCAGACCTTCCAAAGACTAAGTTTGTTTTGGTAGAGGCCTGGGAAGTCTGAGGACAGACCTGAGGACTTGGACAGAAACACTAACCCAGGAAGTAGCGGTTCAACACTTCCAGAATAGAGGCAGCTGGTGGGAGTGGACACCAACCCGTGGACACTGCCTGATTCAGAGGAGCATACCTTTTTTATGAACTGTAACTCTCTGGAACTGTTTTATTCCACATTACCGTTCCACCTCCAAAGGGGCAAACGCAGAGACGGATCACGCCAAACATGAAATGGGTCATTGCGGCAGAGTTGTCTTTGGAATCCGATACGTCTGGGTTTGAATTCCAAATCAACCACTTGGTAGAGGATCTTTGAGGACTCATTCCAGATCTCTGAGCCTCAGTTTCCCCATCCTGAGAAGGGTCATCTGTTGGTTTCTCAGGGAAGTGTTGAGAGAGGAGATGATGCAATGCGTGTACAGCACCTAACCCAGAACCTGGCACAAAATACAAGCTCAATAATCAGTAAGAGGAGCTGGTACTTTCACTAACACTGTGAGGATTCTCTTCCAAGGCTGAGTCCATGAAGAAGACATTTCAGTTTTATGTGAGCAGTATTGCTAATAAGGTGGCCTCAAAAAAACCAGAACCTAACCTTTCTGGAGCAATGAGGTCTTTGTAACTGGGGTCTCCTAAGCACTAGGCTGGGGGAGGCCTATGTTGAATGGGAGGACATTATTGTTAACTGTCTCCGACAGGCCTTGAAATAAATGAGCCCCAGAAAAGAGCTTTCTGAAACTGTGACTTCTTTCTGAACCTGTCTTTCCCCTCAAGGAGGGGTGAAGGCCTGAGAATATCCGTTGCTATCTGCTCCAGTGTCTGGCTGGCTTCATTCCAGGAAGTAATGAGGACATTTAATACCATCGCTTTGCAGAAATGACACAGCATGGTATGTGGTCAAGAGCTTGAGGTTGAATCAGAAAGAACTGGGTTTCAAACAGCTCTGCCACTGACCTGCTGTGTTACTTTGTGTAAGTTTAACCTCTCTGATCCTGTTTCTTCTTCTGTGAGTGGGGGATAGTAAAAATGCAATTTCGCAGGATCCCCACTGTGATAACATAAAATATAATTATGGTAACAAAAAGCTAACACTTAAGTATTTACTAGTGTCAAACATTGAACTAAGGTGCCTCTCTCTCTCTCTCTCTCTCTCCCTCTGGTACTGGAGATTCAATGCAAAGATGCTTTACCACTGAGCCACATCCCCAGCCCTTTTAAGTTTTTTTCATTTTGAGACAGAGTCTCACTAAGTTGCTTAGGTTGCTGAGGCTGTCCTTGAACTTGCAATCCTCCTGCCTCAGTCTCCTGAGTTGCTGGGATTACAGGCGTGTGTCAGGGCCCCCAACTGAACTAAGATCTTTTTTGTTTAAAGACAAGAACATAAATTGATGAGAAAATAAGTAAGTCAAATCCCCTGGGTCAAGTGTGCTTAAACTTGATCAATGGGTAGAATTCAGTGGGGAACTTAGATGGGGGAAATCTTCATTTTCCCAAGACTTGTTGAAGTTTAGCATGTTCCTCAATTATACTTGTGGACAACAAACCACAATGACATTAGCGCTGACTTGGGACTTTGTCACAACTGGAATCACAGGTATTGCTACATCAAATCACAGTTGCAGCAGCTGGCTCCAAGAACTGTTTGTGATATCCTTACTTTGAAACTGGACATTACAACTTGTTACTTAATTCATTTGCTGAAAAAGCACATATATTACTGTATCACAATCGTGGGTTTTTAAAATGTTTTCGTGACTCTATTTCAAAATAATGAGTTTCTTTTGCAATTCTGCGTATTGCAGTTGATGCCTTGGGGATTATTATTCTGAGAAAGAGACCCACAGGTTTTCCCAGGCCCCTAAAGACATCCATGGCCCAAGTAAAGAACTTCCATATGAGTACGTGGCTGGCGTTTTCGAACAACCAAAAGCCCGTAGCATAAAGCCAGGTATCTAGCAAGCATTAAAAACACAGAGACCATCTCTATGATGATTATTATTAAATTCATAGAAGCCAGGTCACCAAGGAGCACGCTGGTGGGAGTGCTGAGAGAACCACATTCTGACGGGCCTTGCCTACTGCCACGACCACGGGAACAGGGTCGCTGGCTCAGTGGAGAGCAGGACTGTGGGTTACCAGCCCAACCTCCTCCTTCTGGGATGAAGAAATAGAAGGCTAGTTTTAGGTCCTTGGGACATGGCACATTAGTGTGGGAGTCAAGTCCAGCCCCTCGGTCTTCTGGAGTCCGTTCTCCTGGTCACCATAAGACACCACTTTTCAATGCTGGACCTGAATCCAAAGGGCGCGGGTCCCTCGCTCTGTAAGCACACACCTCCTTCGCATTTCCTTCTGCATCTGAGGTCCTCAGGTTGAGACTACTGGGGTTGACAGCTCAGGCCACGTCACTCGGGCCATGCATCTTAGAGCAGGGTGTGGAGCCACTTTGTGCCATGGCAGGGAGTGTGTTGGGGACACAGGCTCCAGGGTCCCAGTTTAGAAGTGCACCATCTGAATCTCTGCAGGGGAGCTGGGGGTCGGCATGTCCATCAAGCTTCCACACTGGCCCGGGTGTTCACGGGAGTCAGAATCACTAGCAAAGCAGTTAAAGATGAGCTCAGGGGTTCAAATCCCATTTCCTCCACTTACAGGTGAGTCGATTTGGATAAATTAATCAAATTTTAAATAGTTCTCTAAACAGCATCTCCAAAGCACCTCAGTACCTACCTTTCAAAGTTGTGAGGATTAAATGTGGCAGTACACTTTCTCTAACCACGTCGGCCTTGCAAATATGCTTCCCATGATTGTTGTCGTTGTTGCTTAGGAGTGTAAGCAACTGGGTGGCTTCATTAGAGGAGCCGTGTGTTCCTCCCCCCGAAGGTGTGATTCTCTATCCTACAACTGCCTCTGTAGGGCTGTGATGTGTCCTGGTCAGTGACTCCACCCAGGACAGCTCCTGAGGGCTGGAGGAGCATTCTGCCTCCCAGACTTCTCTGATAACCAGGACTCTGCCCCAAGACAGTCCATGAAATCTACTCTGGGTGACACCAAGGGACCCTGTGGTCCCCGAAGGGTCTGCGAGTCCTGGAGTAAGGACCCTGACTCTGGCTGCTAATTGTGGTCCCCCCTCCTCATTGCTTGACACTGACATCTCTAAGCATCCAGAGAGTGGAAGCTTCGTTCTCAGAGGACCTCAGCCCACTGACCGTGAGTAGCCACTGTGAACTCCTGGGTCTGTCCCTTGTGTTTTGGGCACACTTGGAAGTCAGTGCACAATGGCTGATGTCCAATTGCCAGTAGGTGCATCTCTGTGCCTGGGCATTCTGGCGCCATGGCGATATCTCTGCCCTTAACACATGGTGGTCTAGCAATGCGTGCCCCTTGCTGGTCCCTGGAAATGCCATCATACCTGGGCAGGATAATTCTGAGCATGTGATGAACACACTCTTGTAGAGTTTCCTGTAGCATTAAGCCCCAGGCACCCTCAGTGATAGCTGACCTAAATAGGTACCCTGTGCTGACTGTTCTTCTTTCTTTCTTGCCCCTCCCCGGCCCTCCCAGCATGCCTTTCCCTTGTTAAGTAAAAGATGCCCACTCAAATCCTGCTTTCAGAGCCTCTTTCTGGGGGAACTACATTCTGACAGGTTCCTACCTGAAATTTTCAAGTTCAGTGCTAACAGAGGGCAGGAAGGAGATAAAACTGAGTAAAGAGGAGATGCCAATCTCCCTTCCTTTTCATATTTGTATCTTCCTCTACAAACACAAGTCCCAAATTCAGCAAGATTATTGGCCATGAAGATGCACTTCATTATGAGGAGGGAATCTAGCAAAGAAATATATATATACACACATATATGTGTGTGTGTGTGTGTGTGTGTGTATATATATATATATATATGTATGTATATATATATATTTTTAAGGCAAGAAAGAGAGCTAAGACACACTTACCCAAAACACTTCAGTCTCCTGGACAATTTGTATGACGTGCTGCTATCTAGAGATGTCCTTTATGAGCAACGATCCCCGATACAGTCTGAGATTTAAGACCTAGCTGTGTATGCGAGTACTGATATTTCCTGGTATAAACTCAGATGAGTATGTAGGGACCTACAGAGACGCACGGCAACCCCAACAGCATCACATATAATCAGTTTTATTGCCAGGTAAGAAATTCATATTAATATAGTGAATACATATGTTTACAAATAAACATTCTTAGAAAACAAACAAATGTTCTTTTTTCTTCATTGTAGGAAGTATTATTGGTATCATAAACTCTGCAGTCGTGACAAGTATTAACACAGGTTTACTTGCAGAACATACAGTTACTAAAATATTTGCACATAAAATATGCTCCATTTACACAAAAAAACCAGGGGTGGGGGTTAGATGGGGATGCCAGCGGAGCCCAAGACGCTCTGGGAAGGCAAAGGGAAGCCAGACTCTGGTCCCATTGGGTTGGAAATTGGGGGACAGCTAAAAGGAAGAAGAGGTTAGTGCCGGGGCGGGGAATGAGGAGAGGGTCTCCATTTTGATCTGGCTTTCCTCTCCTAGGTCTCCCCACCTTGGCTACAGGATGCTTGTCTTGGTGCATGGCAGTCAGAGAGAGTTCCTCAGGTCATTCCCTCTCTCGGTATCATGAGGTCTGTCTCCCCGGCATCCAAGAGGAAGCCAAAGAATAACCAGACCTTCCCCATGCTGACTTCCTCCTCCGTTCATCCCCGAGGCCATCTGCGAGCTGATGAGACAGCAGTGCCTCCCGGGCTTCCTTCCTGGGCAGTACCCCTTGGGAAGCAACTGCCCTTCCTGAACTTTCCACGCAGCCACATCTCATGGACCAGGCTGCTCTTTGCTGCCAAAATTACAACTGTGAACCCCAAGGAGCCAAGTTCGCTGGATGAAGTGTACTCCACTTTCGGAGCACAAAGGAAAAATAAGGTGCTCTAGATTCAGGGGTCAAGAAAGGACCTTAATCACTGTTGGGATAAGATCAAGGGCAAAAAGCAAAGGTTAGCCAGAATGGAGACAAGAATCACAGAACCTTTGAGCTGGCGGGAACCTGGCAGAAAAGCCAGCCCCGCATTTCCTGAAGTGTGGGCTGTGTCCCATGAGAATCTGCAAGTGTCTGCGGACAGCACATGAATGGACACACTGTTTGTGGTAGACCCACACAGGGGGAGTTTCCTTTTCATTTACCTTTCAGCCCATCTGACTGATCCAAGGAAAGCCTCCACTGGGTGCTTGAACAACCCCAAGGCCTCCTGATCTCTTTTTAACAGAGACGAGGGTGCACCACAGGTGCCAGCATTCAGCTAGAATTTCATCAACACCGCATCCTCCGTTGCACTTATTTTAATGCTTACTTTCTATCTGTGGCAACTGATGCCGGTTTTCTATTTGTGATAAAGCCAGGACGCTGTCCTTTTAAAAAGAACATGTGATTTAAAATGCATCAATTTAGAGACAGATATTGTGACACTGATACAGAGTTGCCAACAGGTGTTGCAGGTACGTAGCTGACCAAGGTCAAGGAAACAGTGACCGTGCCCAGCAGATTTGCTGTACCCTGGAAAGTGCTGGGGTCTCAGCCTGGAGGGGCCCCGACTCTGCTGCCTCCTGGACTGTGCCTCTTTATACATGGGAGCCTCATACAGTGGGTTCTTTGCAAGATTTCATTTTTAAAAATAGGCACGGGTTTTGCTATTTCAAAAAGCTTGCAAAGCTTGACCTAGCTCCAATTCCCCATGACTGAGAGAGATCAAAAACATTATCAGTGTCCTAATATCTGCTGGGAGCCAGGAGAATAAATGTCGGTTGTGCTGATTCCATGAAGCCAGGGTCATGAGACAGGGGAGGCGGATCATGGCAGGAAACGCTGAGTCTCCTCTGAGGACATCTTGTGGGCCTTTTAGAGGCTCCTCTTAATTAAACAGCTAAGATCTTTAGGGGCTGGCGGAAACCCTTTCACTTAATATGAAATTCCCTTCTCCCTCCATGCACCTCTTTGGACTTCCATGAAATAAATAGAACTTGTAGGAAAACGGTTGGGATACCCAAGGGCTCTCTGGCTATGAGAACCAAACCGAAAAACAACCTCAGGAACATCTGGGTGAGGGACGGAAGGCGCTGAAGAGCCTGGGGAGGCAATTTGGAGGGACCGTGGGGGTTTGGGGAGTGTCCTTAGGTATCCCTGACATTGCAGCAGCCCCCTTGAAGGGTGTTATGGGGTGGGCTCACCTACAAAGGAAGGGTGGAAACATCTTCTACTACTGCAGAAAAACAAAAAGGAGGGAGGCTGAAAGGACACAGGTTGCACTTGGGAAACGAGACTGTCATTGAACAACAGCAACACATTGAAGGCACCCCACGCTTATGACGGTTCAGTCCAAAGCAGTTGAAGTTTCGCAGCGGCGGCGGCAACGCTCTGAAGGGGAAGAAGGTCGGGACAGGCAGTTAACAGAGGATTTGTTACTGTGGTTATTTAGGGTCTCAGAGGCGAGGGAGAAACACCAGAAACCTGCAGCTTCTGGGCGCTCACCCCGCCTCCTGTGGACTTTCCCCCTGGGGATGTTCTGTTGCTGCTGATGTCATTATTGATCTCCTAAGTCTCGAGGATGGGGGACAAAAACGAGTAAGCTGTTCTTGTCTGTTTTGTAGTGGGCTTGCATTTGATCTGTCTTTTAAAAAAAAAGTCACGTAGGACCCCTGGACCCTCTGCCTGCCCTGAAAGCCTAGCGCTCCCGTTTCCAGGTCACGGTCTTTACGGGAGTTCTCTAAAATGTCCTTTCCTCCCATCGCTGCAGGCGGGTTCAGGATCTATTTATTTTTTGTGAGTTGTTTTTTTTTTTTTTTTTTTGCTTTTGACATCAAAAGATATGAAAAGTCCTATCGACATAAGGATGGGGGTCCAGATAGGGTCTCACGTCCATCACCATTTGGTGACGCCTCACTTCTTGGGATTAGAAAATGCTCATAGCCTGGGCAAGTTCCTCCCGGAATAACTCCTCTTCTGAAGTGCGCTCTTTTCGGATATCCAGCCTCAATTTTTTTTGTCTGCCCACCCCCTTTACCTGGAACCAGACGGCAGGTGGCTAATGGTATATGTGCTCAAATGGACAATTTCTCTAAATTGTGCTACTTATATGATTTTTTTCATCATGGATTTCAGTTTCAAGTTAGGAAGAAAAGAAAAATCAGCCCCTCGGTTGGGGCATGAGGGTTGGCCACCTCCGCGTGAAGCCGAGGGAGTGCGCCTCGGTTTCTCCTTGCTGTACTGCCGGATGTCCATGCTTCCGTCCTCCTCAGCTGCCTGCCGACGTGCGCTTAGGCATGACCCAGGAAAAGTGTGATTCTGTCACCAGGAGGTCCGTCCCTGGTTCCCGGGGAAGGTCAGTGTGTGGGTGCGTGTGGGGAGGAGGGGGAGGGCGTGGGCCAGGGTGGTTTTTGCCTCTCTCAGTTGAGTGTGGTCGTCAGGGTGCTCCCTGCAGCGAAAGCTCAGACAGTCACTTCCGTTTTGCTGTTGGTGATGAAGTATGGCTGTGTGGGTGGGTAGTGCTGGGTGCGAGTTCCCAGGGGGTCGCTGGAGCCCGTCTCGGCCGTGCCAAGCTTGCCCTTGTTGCCGTACGCCTGCCGCCGGAGAGACTGCTCGTTGGGGTCCCAGCCCTTAAAGTTGGTGGTGGAGTTGTAGGCCAGCGGGTGCGGGGGCATCTTGTTGGTTCGGGACTTCTGTCCGTTCTGCTTGGCAGCACCGTGCTCGGGGCTGAAGGCCCGGGGCTCATCCTCCACTCGGACGGGGTGCAGAGGTAGGTTCCCCTTGGCGGCCAGCTCGGCCAGGTGCCGTCGCTTGGAGTAGAAGTCGTCGTTGACCTTGTCGGCTGTGCAGTGGGGCAGGTGGATGAGGACGGGGAGGAGAGAGCAGGGAGAGGGAGAGAGAGGAGAGAGACAGTTAGGGATCGGCAGGTCAGCCCCAGGCAGGCCTCAGAACGGGCCAACGAGACAGTAGAAGCTGCACCTGGAACAGACAGAGGGACGGGCAGCAGCACCTGGCCACGTCACAAACAGGAGCAGGAACCAGGGTCAAAGACGTGCCCCAGGGATCTCAAGGACCCCCCAAATAAGTGCTTCCCCCCACACACAGTCCCCCCTCACCTTCTGCCATCTTTGGCTTCCCTATGACATCCAAGTACGGTTTCTTCGTTATTAGGATGTTCCCCTCCCATTAGAAAAAACATGGAAGCTGCTGAGGAATATTCCTATCTACCGCCTACTGCTCCAGATACCCCTGTCGGCCATCGGCTGTGTTTTCTTCTAGTGGTTTTGATCAGTGGAGCTTAATTTGGGATTTTACTTGGTTAATTTGGTTGCTTTTATTTTTGCTTTTAGCATTAAGCAGATGTGGATCCAAATCCCAGCTCTGCCACCGACAAGGTGGTGTGACTTTGGCTAAGTCATCTTCTGTTACCGTAAGCTTCTGCGTGAGGAAAGTGGTAAGAAGAAAAAAAAAAATCATTTATTTGGAGGGTTCAGTGCTTTGACATGTGCAGATGTGAGCCACCGCCATTGTCGTCATTAGCGTCACCTAACAGGCGCTTCTCCATCCTGTTACACCAGGGAGCCCCACTGGAAGTCCGCGTGATATTTCATCAAGTGGAACCATCTAAATTAACCAGTGCCCCTGCTGACGAACGTGTAAGTTTCACCTGTATTTTTCTGTTACAAGTAAGGCTGAGATGAGACCCTTTTGGCCCAAACATCTCTTGACGTTCAGGATTTTGAATTCAGAATAATTCTAAAACTGTCTTCTTAAGTTACCTCAAGGATGGGCAAACTGTGGCCCCACTGGGTGCCAACAAAACCATTGACCACCCTTTCACATAAACGAAGTCTCACGGAAACAAGGCCACGCCTGTTCACTTCTGTGCTGTGGATGGCTGCTTTTGCTCTGCTACAGCCCTGGTAGCCCTGAGGACTTGTGGCAGACATGGCCTGGAGACCTTGAAATACTTACTATCCAGCACTTTAAGAAAGAGCTAGCTGACCCCTGATCTGGGACACCCAAAGCGGAAGCAGCTTGGTCAGAGAGTGCAAACACAGGACTCTTGACCACGTTGCCAACTGCTCCGCCAGAGTTGTGCCCATTTCCACTCAATTCCACCACACTCCTGCACCGACTGATCCCCTCCTCCCTCATTTCTTTTTCTTTCTTTCTTTCCTTATTTCTTTGGATGATTTTATGAGATCTCTTTTTGTTTTATTTTCTCTTCTAAGTTTTTTTAATCATAAGATTCTCTACCCTTTTTAAAGAATTTAGTAAGAATAAACTTTTCCCACGACATCTCCCAGGAAACCAGAACTGTCTGTGGGTCCTTCATTGGTATGTTCAACATCTCAACTTTGGCAGGTGTGACTTTGTATCAAAAAATGGAACCATCCCAGTTCCATATTTCTTTCTTCATTTGGTCCTTTCCCTAAGAATATTTGGAAAGATTGGGGATTATTACCCCTGCTTGATAAATGAGGGAACTATCAAGCTCAGGCACATGAGAGACTTCATCAAGGCTACCCTCGGCTGGTATGTGTCAGGGTAGAAACCAAGTCCAATAAATGTGATTTGATGCTTTTGAAAGCATAGAGGGGAATCTTATCTTATGTCCCACAAGTCCCACTTGCTACCTCTGTGATGGGGCAGACATCACTCATCAATCACAGAGCTCTTTCCTGGTAAGCCGACCTCTGCTCAGACTCCTTAGCACAACCCCCCTGGAAGTTACCGGTCAACTTCCACTTGTACTTGGGTTTCCTTGGAATGCAAATAGCCCTGACTGATAGTCTTTCAAGAAAAAATTCCCCTTTACCTAAATTCTAGAGCTATTTGAAGGTAAAATATGCCCAAATCAAAAGGAATCTTAGAGTCTGCTACTAAAAATGAGAGAAGCATAAATTCCTGAATGTTAGAAACCCTTCATGATGGCATAGGTTAATGTCCAAACTGGGACAGCAACCACATCTTCCTGCTTTGCTGAATGTCATGTGCCCTCAACAGAAGATGCCCTAAGGTTCCCCTTAGACTTCCACGTTTCTGTATGCACGTGGAAGTTACCTCCTGGGAAGACTGACTGGCATCACACATTACATTGTTATACTGTGTACATGTCTGAATATGTAACAATAAATCCCACCATTACGTACAACTGTAATGCACCCACAAAAAATGTGGGAAAAATTTACTGGCATCTATCTCTCAAGGAGGCCATTGCATCAACATTACTCACATTTCTTCTTCTTTGGGTTCTTCCTTATCTTTCACATGGGACCATCCACCACCTAGCCTTTCAAGAAAGAAACTCAGGAGCAATTGCCAACCTCCCCTTCTCTGGTGGTACAACTGCTAAGTCCTCAAGGGCTTCCTGTTATGTCTGACAAATGCTTTGTTTGGTACTGGGACTGAACCCAGGGGGAAGCTCCTTTCCATTTCCTCCCAGGAATCTCTCACTGAAAATCCCACTCTCCCTCATTTCCTGCCCAGTATCCTTCATCCTCAAACTCCTCTTTCCAGATACTAGACTAGTCCAAGGTCTTCGCAGAGTGGGGATGCATTCCAAGGTTTCCATGTCTGACAAATGGAGATACCTGATTATGAACTAGGCATAGGAGATGGGATAGAAGGGTGTGGGGCAGGGTCTGGCGTCTCAGGAAGTTCTACGGTAAAGTAGATGCAGAGCTACTCAGTTCTGGCTGTGTCAGTGCAGATGAGGGGAAGCCCCACTGAGACAGGAAGCACTGACATCCACACCCTCCTCCATGCCCAAGTCTGAGACGGTCTTTCAGTGAACTGGGTATTGGGTACTCCTTGGGGACAGCAAGTGTCTGGCACTCAGGGCAAGAGTGGAGTGGATAAGACAGTCTGTGGCTCTGGAATTAGACCAGGGGGCTGCCACTGAAACCCCTACTCCTGTTTCCTTAGGTGTGAACTGGGGATAATATTAACTACTCGAGTTTATTGTGGGGAATAAGTTAGATGGGATACACAACCTACATGGGACACTCCCTGGGATACAGTAACTGCTCAATACATGTATTTTACCTACTTCTTACCTCATAGAAGATGTTTATTGAGAATCTAGTCTGCCAGGCAACCCACTAGGCATGAAGGAGACATATGTCCAAACTGACTTGCCCTCTTTCCTTTCTTCCCTCTCCTCTCCTTCCACCCACCATGTGTGTTGCAGACCTAGCTTACTCGTGGGAGGGTGTACGTAGGGACCCCAATCTGTTTAGGAGGTGAGTGGTAGTCAGGGAAGGCTTCCTTAAGCAAGGGCTCTTTAAGCTGGGACCTGAGACAAAGAGCAGCAGACTGAGGGAATGTGTACTGTGTTACCAGAGTGGCCATGACACTCTGCAGCTAGAGTCTCTTTCCCCACACCTTGAACATGGCCTGCATTGTATGGCCGGCTTTGACCAGTAGCTTGTAGCAGCTTCTGATATCACCCTCTTGAAATCCTGCCCCTGTGAAGAAGGAAGCCCAGGCCAGGCTCCTGTGGACTGAGAAACCCACAGACCAGTTCCAATGTTCACCACAGCCAATAGTCTGCTAAATGCCAGCCATCCTGTCCATCCTGGACATTCAGCCACCAGTCAATCTGCTTGCTAGACATAGAGAGCCACCATCAATCTAGAATAAACCAGAACTATCCAGCTGATCCTTAATCATGATCCCAGTAAACAGTCACTAGGCTAAACCATTAAGAATTGGGATCATTTGTTATGCAGCAGTAGATAACTGATACCAACAATAATAGCAAAACCCCTGGGATGGGAAGGCATGTGGCTTCAAGGAATTGAAAGGATATCTGTTCATAGAGGGAAGAAAGCAAGGCTATCCTTCAATCATCAAATGTCCTACAGGACAAGATTATATAATTCACACCATCTCCCTCTACAGGACTCAGGTGTTTTCTGAGACGTGAGGCACAGGCACAGATTGGGTGCCTGGGGCATTGAAACAGTTCACCAAAGACAGATTTTTAAGATTATTCCAGCAACAATGAGGTGGCTGGAGATTAGGTGGTGGAAATACAGTTTTCATGAAATCCCCATCTCATGGTGCTTCTGGTGCCTCTGATTTGGAGCCAGACAAAAGGGAAGAAATGCTTACCTGGCCACTTTCAGCTTTGCGCAGCGTGGCCCCTGTCTTAGTATATTAAAAAAAACTCCTGGTGAAAGAAATAACCGATTCATTGAGCAGTCTTGTAAGCCCCATTAATAAATGCATTAACCTAATCAGCCCTGGTTCCTCGTGGGCAGATGGCTGACAAGCCGACCAAGAAACAGATGCGTGAGCCTCTCAACAGCACTGGTCCTCTCCTGTTTGATTTTTCTTCATTTAAAAAAAGAGGGAGAAGGAAAGAAAAAGGTGCTTTCCTTCCAATGAGTCTAATTGCCTTGAAGGAACTGGGGCTGTAAAATTAAACTGCACCTTCCTCCATCTGTCTCCCTCTTAATTAGCAGCAGACACTTGTACAGGTGCAGGGCGGGACAGAGCCTCGCTTCTGTGGAAGGCAGGAACATGGAGGTAATAACCAGGCTCCCAGACAAGCTGCACATCTGAGGTCTCAGCAGGTGGCCTCCCACCTACCTTCTTTTCCTTGGGCCAAAGATATCTCAAGGAGGTTCCTGCAGCTCACGCTCACCTGCTGGTATTCTTGGGTCTCAGGTGATGGAACTCACCTGCTAAGCTATGCGCCACCCCAAGCCTTCCCCATTCCTCAGGAGCTCCAGGCCAGGCACCCCGCTAGGGAATTTCCCCCTCTAAATACTCTCAGCATCCAAATGAGGGAGGTTGCTATTATTGGTCTCATTTTACAAATGGGGAAACCGAGGTTCAGAGATGTTTTGGTCACTTGTCCAAATGGTGGAGCTGGGATCTGAACCCAGGATACTGGGCTCCACTTCCTGACTTTACGACCACGTGCGTCGTAGAAGATGAACACCATTCTTGTGACAAGGGGCTCAAAACTGCAGGAGTAAGAATTACACAGGGAAAACACTCTTCTTGATTCTTCCCCTCAAAATATCAGAGAGCAAAATTCACGTGTAACTACCACATTCTCCAGAGAAAACAACAGTCAAGGTCAGAGGTTTCGTGACATCCCAACCCCCCACTACACTCGCGGACAAACATGTTTTTCTTTTCTTCATGAAGGTGGCTCAGGAGCCCAGACCTGGAGGTGACATGAACCTCCCCTGTCAGGCTCTGGTTCTTCCAGCATTCAGCTCTCCATTACCAGAGGCAGGGGTTCTGGAATCTTCTGAGGTGCACTGGCATTGGCTGGACTAGAGGCCTGTCACTGAGAGAGGTGGCCTCCCATCTCAGAGCTGCTTCTCCTAGAACTGGGAGGAGTCTGAGATCATCCCCCCCGCTGGACGCTTTAGGATCTTTCCACATATCTTCCCATTTAGGCTCCTGTGTCAATGGGGCAGGTGCAGTTTCTGGGGCTCTTCTGGCTTCTGTGCACTGATTCTCCCCATGACCATGTAGTGAGATATTCTCCAATACCTGTTTTCCTGGGGCTTCCACTGTTCCTTCCCTGCCCCACCATGCAGAGAGGGACAATCACATTTTATGGTGACAAAGAGCCAAAGTGTTGGTTTCACATCCCCCACTAGGCTCCCGGAAGTCATAGTCGAGCCCCTGGTCTAGAAAGGCAAGACTTTGGCAGTGAGATTGGGAAGGTGTTGGAAAGAGGAATTAATGAGACTGAGAGTTGGAAGGACTCAGTTCCCTAATGCATATAACAAAGTTTGGACATATGCACATCTGAGTTTTGTGACTATAAAATCTTCCTTTACAATATGGAGGAAAGAATGCTGAATGTAACAGAAGATGGAAATGGGTTTAAATCCCAGCTCTTCCACTTATAGGCTTGAGACCTTCAGCAAATTACCTAAGCTCTCCAAGCTTCACCTATAAAATCGAAAATAAAATAACATGACTTATGCAATGGGGAGCTTCTGGTATTGAAGTGAACCACGAAGAGTGCTCTGTACCAAGGTCATTGCCTCAAATAGGCATTTGAGGTATTCAATACATTGTGGCTGCTACTGCTGTCATTGTTAGAAAATAAAAGGAATTTAAAATGAGGATAACAAAACCAACTTTACAGAACACAGCAGAGAAGTAAATGAGACGAGGCTTGTAAAATCTCAGCTTATTGTATGTGGTACAAATTAGGACTCCTAACCACATCTGAGAGACATTGTAGATGGCTTCTTGTCTGCCATGCTTATCTGCTAGATCAGATCTTTTCCACCTTTCGGTTGTTATTGTTTCCTTGAGTTCATGTTCGTCCAACTTCAAACTAGATTTTCCAGCCCTCTTAGATGCTCAATCTGGCCAGTGTGACTGATCTCTCACCAATAGAATGGTAGCAAAAGTGATGTACTCAATCTCCTCTTCATTTACTTGCTTTAAAGAAAATTGCCATCCTGGGTGTCCTCTCTGCCCCTTCCCACAGGCTAGAAGGTTGCTATGACGACAAATAACTATAATAATGCTGGTGAAGACAGCAGGGGAGGAGGCAGGAGAGCAACAAAGCTGCAGGAGCCTGGGTCCTTGAGTGACCACTTGGAGTCAAGTTGCCTCACCAACCAGGACCACTCCCGTTGGGACCATCCCCTGAGAGACACATGTCTTTCTCTTATGCCACTGCGTTTGTGGGGGGCCTTTTGGTAATGTCAGGCAATATTTACTTTAACTTATATAGAAATAGTTTCTGGGTCTCTGCATTTTTTTTTTCCTCCCTCACAAGCTAAATTAAAAAGTGAAAGGGGGACAGTTCCTGATGTTAATAAAATATCCCGGCATTTGTCTTTTCTTTTGAAATACATGCTATAAAGCTATGTGGGTTCCTGAGGCTGTCTCAGCAGGCAGAAACAAGAAAGGCAGGAAAGAGCTGAACTTCCTAAGCAGGAGAGAACCAGGGAGGAGATGGGAAGATGTGTCTTTATGGCCAATTAGCCCATTTCCGCTGGTCTGGGTCCTCGCTGCAGAACACAAGTAGAGAGAATTGCATTTGAACCAGGTCCTAATGAAGCTCAAGGCATCAGCTCTCCCCACAGGACACCAAATCTTTCCTGAGGCTTATCACTCAAAAAGAAAACCAGAAAGGGGTGTCCAGGAGCCTGGCCCCTTCTCTGTGTTAACCATGAAGGCTCCTGATAGGAGGTCTCACTGCCTTTGCTGGGAAGACTCTGAAATTGCCTGGATTGGGCTTTGCACCAAAGCTGTCCAGGCTGCACCAGGAGCTGCTTTAATTGTGCTACTGGAAGCCCTTTGTGAGTCTCTTGCTGCTGACAGGCCTCTGAAACCTTGGGCCCTCTGCATGTTCACTTAGGCAGTCCAGCTCTGTGGTCGCCATTTTCAGAATGGTTGTTGAGCAAAGGTGGACCACAGGGCCCAGGATGGAAACCATGTGCTCACTCACTGCCTTCCTCTGGGTCCGCCATCGCTGCTCCCTAGATGGAGACATTTCTTTTCAGAAACTCATTGTGTGGTTTGCCTTCTGATGAACCTCCATGCTGGTGAAATTTCAAACAACTGGTGGTTTTCAAAATGAAGAAAATTGAAGGTAAGAATCCTTAGTCCCATTTGCCATCTTTCATTTTAACATATATTTCCCTGCAATCATCTCAAAGTAGATAATTATGGGATTTGGGATGTGGGATTAATGCATGAATCAATTTCTTTGCCCTTCCCTGTGTCCACACTCTTTTCCACAAGACTTTGAAACTCTTCCAAGAAAAGAAAAAAGGCTCGCCCCTGGACTCTGAGCTGATCCATTTGATGGATGATGTTAGCAGACATGATGCAAACAGACCTTGCTGGGCTTTTGTTGCTCTCTTGCACCTTGGCCACCTTCATGAGAATGTCGGGCCAACCCCTCTGAACACAGGCAGAGCCACACCAGTCAGCTCAGCTAAAACCAGCCCAGCTCTGCCATTACCCAGCCAACTCCCAGACAGATGGGTGAACTCAGCTGAGACTACAAGAACCTCCCACATCAGCACAGATCACGGACTCCTGATCTAAATAAATGCTGAGCTCAAAAAATTATAAGTCACGAGATTTGCAGTCCTTTGTTACACAGTGTGATGTGGCAATTGATACAAGTACCAGTTTTTCACTCACACTACTTCCTGGAAGAGCCCTCAATTTCCAGGTGGGAGCAGCCCTCCCCTGTTCTTAACCAATGGGGTGACAAACCTCTCCACTCCTCCACACCCCACCATTCCCCAGTGACTACAAATAGCCTATCTTATTGATCTCACCATGATGACTTTTTTGGAGGTGTGTACAGAATGAGGCAAACCAAGCAGACAAAGCCTGGGATCTATATAGAGATAGAGGAAGCCAATAAGATCAATAATCTCAAGCTTTTCAATTCATACAAGAAACTGCTGTAGCACCTATTATACACCAAGTTCAAGGACATCTTACTGGCTGGAAACACCACTAGGTCTAGAATACAGTTTTCCAGACTTCTATCTGGCTGATTTTCGGTTTCCAAGTCCTTCTTTAGAAGAGCCAAGCAGATTCTATGCCCGGCTTCATTTCATAATTTATTGAAAAGAATGCATGTTGCATGCCTACTATGTGCCATGGGTGTCATGCAAGGTGGCTCTGGAAGGAATGGGTCCAGCTGGCTTCTGCACAGAGGGACCTACTTTCAAAGTAATAAAATGTTCATTGCAATTCTGAGGCAATGGCTTTTTCTGAAAACCAGAGAACCCTCTCCACTGGTTCGTTTCATGCCCTATGGATTCCCAAGGAAGCTCATCCAAACTCCTGTGCTTGCCATGTGCTTTTCAAAAGGGCTGAACTCAAGAGCAGGTGGGATTTGATTTTTATTAAAAAACATCACCTCTCGTCACCCCCTGTCCTCCTTCTTCTCTGTATCCTATTGCTCGCTACCAAGCCAATAACCTAAATCAGGAAATTGCAAGAGCCAGAATTTCAAGTAATGTTTTAAGGCGGCCTTCAGGTGGGATTCCCCCAGGATGGTCGGCAGGTTATGTGCACTCCAATGGAACTGTAACCCAATTACATGTTTTCTATTGCCTGTGCCTTCAATGTCTCTGGGACTAACACTTCTCATGGCTACATCAATTTTCTTAGAGGAAAGAAAGAACTAGAATTCACTGGGTACCTACTGTGGGCTAGACACCGTTGGAGCCATTTCACCTACACGATCACATTTAAACCTTCTTAAAGAATGATGGTGGGGCAATAGCATTCTTTCCATGTGACATATGAAGGAATTTGAGGCACAAAGATGTTGAATAATCAGGCTGTCGAGTCACCCTGCCATTGCTAATAAGTGGCAGAGCAGGAAACCAACTCCAAGACAGTTCACCTCTGATGTTGGCATCTTCTAGCTGCAATCCAGTTGAAAACATCCTAAAGACAATCATTTTATTTCAGCAAACATGAAAAACACTCATGTTGGGCAGAGAGCTGGCCTGTGAAATTTGGTACCCTAGGGCAAACAGTGTGCTTTAGGGTTGGGTCTTAGAAAAAGGGTAGGTCTACCCTTCAGTGCACATAAGAATCACTCAGGAAGTGTGCTTTTAAAAATGAATAAGCAGGGACCCCACATTCCTAGGTTCCAGGTGCTTAGGTGTGAGTGGACACTGGATTTACATTTGAAACTGGTTTCTCTAGTGATACTGGGTCAAGCCCTTGAGTCCCTCTTTGAGGTCTGAGTCCTGGTCCTGTTGAGACCTAATTTTCTTGTGTGGCTTTAAACAATCTCAGTTATCTCAGGGGGTCCCAGTTTCCTGACCTGCAAAAGTATAAAAGCTGAGCAAAGTGTTATTTTTTTCTGGAAGACTCCTTCACAATGATTAAGAATTATCTCTGCAGCAGAGGTGAATGGAGACTTTGTGAGTACTGGGCTCTTCTACATATATTTAGCACCTAGCCTATACCAAGCTCCATGCTAAGAACTTTAGTTACATTACTTTATATTTTTGCTCCCCCAAACTCAATGGAGAATGGATTCGGATCGCCTCTATTTCAGCAAAGGTAGAAATGGAAGTTCAGAGCATGTGAGTGACTTGAATTTATGGGCTGGTTCCTGTCAAAACCAGAGCAATTAAGTCACAGGGTGGTGACGGCAGTTTCCCTCAAGTTCCCTGCTTCAATGGGGCTCTGTCTAGATGCACATCTCAAAAGAGGTTTCCAAAAGTACGCTGCAACTTCATCCCTGCAACTTGATTACCATCGTCCACTGGGCTTGAAGCAGTGCCTTTCTTTGGTTGGTTTTAAACAACTGTGCCAGGGGTTTGCAAGGCTGGACATGGGTGGGTCCACAACAGCAACCATGAGGGGGCAACTTGCAGGAGAAGCCCCAGGTCATGAAAAATGGACAGTGCCCACCAGTGTGGCATTTGCCATTTCCTGTCCTGGTAGAAGCAGCTGTCTTCCAAAGTGAATCACAGTCAATGATTCTTACATGTTCAGGGACCTCGTCCTCACTGCTACCCTTTCTTATCCAAACTCCCAGGTGACACCCACTCCCTACCCGCTCCTTAGCCCATGCTGTGTTCTCAAAGGGGGTCCCCAGCAATACCTGTGCCACTGAATATAAAGGTTTGCCCTAAGCGGGACGAGATCTGATGTCAGAGGGGTTTGGGAGCTGATGCCTTAAACCATTTGACAGTTTTGATCACTACAGGGTTTTGTGGAGCCACAAGATCTTAATGACAGTAATAGTGAAACACCAGGAGAAAGGTCCACGTGCTCACCACTGCCTTATTCTAGGTATCACGTCACCCGTTTTATACATTATCTCATCTTCACAACCATCTCGGAGGCAGGTGGTGTGATTATCCTGTTTTTCAGCTCATGAAACAGGGCTTTGGAGAGGTCGGACGGCTTGCTGAAGAGAAGAGGACGAGCAAGTGCTGGCGCTGGAGTGGAACTCAGATGTATCGGGGTCTCAGCCCTCGCGCTCCGCTTCTGCCTCCTTTTAAAGAAGGTGGCCGAAGGTGGGAGCAGGGCCATACAAATCCTGCAACTTTGTTATATTTCATCTGCATTCACGGCTGAAGATTAAGTGGACAACCCTAGAGAAAGACAGTGGCCCCAGGGCCCTTGCGTCTGGCCCTCTCTGCGACTCCTTTGCTCCTCCCCAGACCCTGCAAGTTAATTAAAAGTGCATTTAGCAGGGCCTGTGAAGTTGGCCTGTCTGGGTGGAGAACGTCCTTCAGACCCCTGCTTCTGATCTGTCCTGAGGTATTTTCCAAAGACATCGACAGTAGTCTGCTGCGAGGCCAGGGATGCGGGCTGCCTTCCGAGGGCTGTCACGGGATCCTAATGGCTTTGTTTTTTCACAGGGGAGAGGGAAAAAAAAGTTTATGCCTCTCAAATTAGTAGGTCTGTCATGTTCCAAATTGTCTGCATTTCTAAAAATGGACTTTGACATGTGAGCAGTCATTATCTAACGTAAGACCCAAAAATCTGTCTCTCCCAGGGTGACAACTGGGTGATCAGGGGATTCTCATTAAACACATGGCTCCAAATCTCTCCTTCTCAGTGTGGGGACAGTGACCTGCGGGTCTTCCACAACTCAGTTCTTTTTTGTGAGCCTTTGGGACCCTGGTCACATTCCCCTCTTAGAACCTTAACCCTCAGAAAGATACCTAGAGACCCCATCCAAGGGTCTTAGGTTCCAGCAAGACTTCTCTACTGCAGCAAAATGAGAGTGTGCTGGCCTGTGCTTCTGTGGCTCCCAGGTGAGGCCCCTGGGTCCCTCTGTCCCTCCTCCCCAAGGTATCCACTCATTCAATTATCCCACCTCTCCATCTTCTTCCCTCCGTCCTCGACCCATCCCAGGCTGGTCATCGCCTGCCTACCAGAGACCCCCAGTTGGTGCCCCCAAATCCAGTCTACCTTTCCTTAATCCAGTCTCCACTTACAAGTCAGAATGATCTTTGGAGGAGACAAAACGGCCATTCCTGTTCTGCCTAGAATCTTGCATTGTCTCAAATCTCCATCAGTTCAAGGTCATTAAAGAATTCTACCTCTACCTCCTTGGGTCAGGTAGTTCCTTCCCACTATTAAATCTAGCAAGGCGTAAGGAATGGAGAAGAAGAAGAAGAGTGTCTGGTCCTTCCTGAAGAGAGCTGTTCCCAGTGCCCCCATTAGAGTCAGAGAGGCCTGGGTGCGAATCCCAGGGCTCCCTCAGGCGCCCACTTGATCATGTTTAGCACCTAGTTGTTCGTTCCCCTGCATTAAAATACTCTGTATTTTGCCATTTTTGCTTCTGTAGACTTCTGAGGAAAAAAAAAATTCCACATTTCCTGGATGTCTTACCTGGGATGGTTTCTGATAGAGGACTTCTCCTTCAGGCAAGGGATGTCGGGAAGCCAGAGGTGGCACATTGTCCAACAGCCGCCCTGAGCATAGACACACCACACCCTGGCCCACGTGCACACACGCACACACAAACACTTACACACAGGAACTTAGAAGGACTTGCAGGAAGAACCACTGGAGGTGGACACACTGTGTACGGGTCACACACAGACACCTGGACTCTGTTCCTTCATGATTTAATATTAAATTCGACAACACCTGGACAAAAGAGCTAGAAAAAGCTGTACGATACCTTTGGGTGACTTAAGGGTAAGCGTCGCCACTGCCCAGTCACCATCAGAATTTCCTAAAAAAATAACAATCGAGAGATGCTGATCTGTTGGCCTTGTACCCCGTCTTCGCTGTGCCCTCACCCCAGCTGCTGTGGGCTGCCCCAGCTGTGACCACCAGGAGGGGCAGGCCTCAGGGGACCCGGGAAAGAGAGAGGGGAGCCTAGTGTGCACATGCAACTGTGTGTTACCTACAATCACCAGAACTCCCCCGAGGGGGCCCGGGTATTGTTGGGTCTCGATGGTAGAGAGAGAGTTCTCAGGCAGTAAATCTGGCTTTAAATTTCAACTTGCTATAAAAGAAAGGGAAATTTGAGTGATGTGAGGTCCCTTTGATTAATGACTGCACTCTGATGACAAGGGATAAATTTTGATCCTTTTATTGCCATTGCCTTCCTGAAAGGGGACACATGGACTCCAAATTCAAGTTCCAAACTCCTGACTGGGACAGATTCTCCTGGGTGTAACTTTAAAGGCTGGGTGGGGTAGGGCCTGCCTTACCAGAGCACCCAGCACATAGTGCTTGAAAAATATTGTCAAATGAATGAACAGATCCAATTCTCTCCAAAGGGTCATTTTTTCTAAGGTATGGAAATTTCCCTAAACACTAAAGAGATCAAGCTTGTTATCTGAGAATTCCATAATGAGCAATACAATGCCTCATGGAACAGATGTATACCTGGAAATTTTGTTATAAATCAGCTTCTTCAAATTGAATTCCCTTTCAGATGTACTGAATGAGCCCTGAGGGAATCTCATATTATGAACACAATCCCAAGGTGCCTCCTTTTATAAAATAAAAGAAGATGAGAAGGACCTCAGCAATACCCTGCCCTTTCCTTGACAGTCCCTGTAAACTGGGTTTGCTTAAAGCCATGCCAGCCCACCAGTAAAGTCCTCTGCCCATTGGCTGGAGGCCTGACCAATCAGTGAGTGCTGCTGGCTCCCCGGCCCCTTCTAAGGCATCTACCTGGAAAGATCAAGTCCTCACACTTTCTGCCCAGTTTCCAGAGACACGGCAGGCTGCCCGCCGAGAGGAGACCCACGGAACTGTATGTGATCTGAATGATTACAGAGCACGGATCCGGCCCCACTTAAACGCTTCTGGTTGGCTTCCCAGGCAGGCCAAAGGACACTCAAATTGCCACGTTCCCCCTGCAGATCTGAAGTCTACACCCTCATCACTCAGCAGAGGGGAAATTGGCATGACAGGAGAAGGGCTGTGCAGTTAAAATTAAGTGAGACCCGCCTGGGGTGACTCGGTGCTGCTTCTCCCTCGGAGCCAGGGTCATCTGGAAATAGGGATAGGTCCTCAGATCTTCCTGAGTCGGTGGACACAAAGCTGACCCATCCCTGAGTCACTAACTCCAAGGAAGTCATCCTACCCCACCGTCAGCCTCAAAGGCAGGAACCCCTCCCTTGTCAGATCTGACCCTACACCCAAGACAGGGCTGAGCTCCTACGAGGCAGTAATGAATTCTCTTTCATAAACCCATTGAAAATAGGGCAGTTGCCACTGATGTGTACTTAAGTTCCTATTCTGCACTCGGTGGCACTAACAGACATGTGTTGGGTAAAAACACCCACTGAAAGGGGGGGATATCAGATATACAAGGAAGGGGCTATGAAGGTACATTTGGTGTGATAAAAATATTCCTATCTTTATTGGGACATTACTCAAGTGAAGCATTTTTCAACAACCACACTTTTGAAAAGTTGTGATGGGTGTATTTCACCATATGCAAATTATCGCTGGACTACTGTATCCCTCAAATCTATTAGACCTCGGTTATACTCAGCATCATGGAGAACTTTTACCTTCAAAGAAAGAGGATTGATACCTTAGTACACTTCATCCAGGAAAAGGGGATGGGGTGGGGAACAGCCCCCCGGACCTTTCTTTAGCCTGGCTCTAAGCTCAGAAATTGCTCTGAAGAAGGCAGAATCATTTCACAGAAAGAACAGGATTTCTGAGTCAAGCAATCTTGATTAGGAACCCAATTACTTAACCATACAAGCCTCAGTTTCCCCAACTGCAAAACAGTAGGACTGGTGTCTCTCTGGGGGTGGGGGTGCTATTTAGAAGTTCAGTGACGTTAGCCTCCTTTCTTCCCTGGGCTTTTAAAATATGAAACAAGTAGAAATTGATTTATGGCAGAGAACCTCACACATCTCTTTGGGTTTTTCACATGTGGTTCCTACAGCGAGAATGAAGAGGGAAGTCCTATCTCATTGAAATGCTGGGGTTTTCAGAAATGCTATTGGAAAATGTAACACCATTCTGGCAACAGAGTCAATCATCTGTCAAATAGCAAAAGAGAAAATATTTTCTTAAAATTAAAATATTGAATTTAAAATGAAGACACACAGCATTTTATCAGTTATATTGGTATGCTCTGTCTCTTTCTTACATGGGATAGCCAAGGTGACCCCAAGCCATGTAAAGGGCACATGGTTGAGAAGCTTTGGTAGCCTAGGTGTTCAGCTGTCTGGAAGCTGGAGGCACAAGAGACTGATAGAAGATAGAAGTCAGTGTGCAAGTACCGAGGCACCTTCCTGTCTGCAACATCCATCAGGACTTACATCAAAGGGTGGCATTTATAGCTCTGTAAGCAGGAGACCTCCTCTCTGTACCATCTGATGACCTTTAGGGGTGCATTCACAAACACTTCTCTCTTGCTAACATGGACCTTTGAAGACACAGATGGTTCTCACACTGTAACTACCCATCACATGGGAGGCTCAGGCCAGGAACTGTGGGTGTTTAATTGAGTCTTCCAGCTACATTTTGGTTCCACCCATAAGACACACTTCTTGACTTCAACCTTGGTGGAAAATGTTTCCAAACTGTTTAAACCCACATTGCAGCCTTAGAAAGGAGGGTCTATTAACCGAAACTGAACCTTTCTTTGGTGGAAGGTTGCACTCATATATCTGGGCATCCACCTTCCATGTCCAGACAGTAGATGGGAAAGTGAAGAGTTTGCCACCCCACCCCCCACCGACTGGTTGCTGGGATGCTCAGAAAGGCCCTTTGTTGTTTGCTTTCTTGATTGTTTTATCAAATCCCAACGTGAACTAACTTCCCTATATGTCTTTCCCAAATCGATGTGAAGAATATGGACCCAACTTTCTCTCTCTCATATAAAATGAACTTTGGACAATTGTATGTTAATCAAGGTACCAGAATATACTGGAGATCAAAAGCATATGACTAGCAAACACCTCTGATTTGGAGAGTTTAACATGCTGCAGTATTCACTGTGCTCTGGGCTCAGAACTTCACCAGCACTGTATCACTGACTCATCCAAGTCATTAGCTGTATATTATGATTATCTTTGTTTGCAGATGGGGAAACTGAGACTGAGACCTGAGGAGGCTAAGTAATTTCTGCCATCATGTGGTAATGTTGGAGCTAGTCTTATACTCAGACCTGACCAATCTTGGAAGTCATACTACATTTTGTCTTCCCACAGACCATCTCAGCCTTCTGAGTTAATAGGGTGCCTTTCATGAGAGCTGATTTTATGAATAGATGTTGGGAGGGTTTACTTAGTGCCTCCTATGGTGCTTCATGCAGGGGATACCCTGACACATGGGACAGACCTGATCCATGCCTCAGTGGGGCCTATAACCAAGGGACACATTAAATGTTTGGAGAATGAAATGAAGGAATAGAATTGAATGATTGATAACTCATCCCCAACATCCTTTCTTGAAGGGTCCTATATGGAGTAGTCCCATGACATTGCCTTAGTGTGTGCCAGTCTTTTATCAATAGCTGAGCAGTGAAACCCTTGGGAACAGAGACCATTCTGTAGTCATAAACCAAACATGACCAGATGTGCATGCCCAGATCCCCAAATTATAAAGCTAAAAGAGCTACCTCTAAACATGAATGAGGGTGATTCCCACAGGCAACAAAAATAAAATAAATGAAAGAGAAAGGAAGGCAGGTGTGGGGAGAATTTGTCTCAGGAATGACCAAGGTTATCACTCTTTCTCTTTTTTCCCCAGCATTGGCAATGAATGATGGGGCCTGTTTAATGGCCTACAGGTATTTGAATAACTAGAACAAATGGAATTGTTTAATTTTATAATTGTAAAATTAGAATGGAGCTTGGGAACCATATCGTTTGAGTACCTCGTTTTTCACATAAAGTTGAGGTCCAAGCATTTCCAGGATGGACTGAACATCCTGCAGTTAAGTAAGGTTACAACCTGAGCCAAGATGGAGCCTGATTATACATCTGATGTTCTGGATATTAAAGCTTATGAGAGGCATTTGTTTTTGAACTTAGCATTTAACCCTAGAGGCTGGCTAACCCTCCCCTTTTTCACTGGATTGAATTTTTCACAAAATGAGTCTAGTTATGAGAGGTTGCAGGGCTTTCGACAGCAAGCCATTTTTAAACAACTTCTCTCCTGGGTGGTAATGATTCCACTAATGAAATGCATTTCATCATTCACACCATGATCACATTATGCCTTAATAAAGAACCCTTGAAAGAACATTTATTATGGGATTTGCAGTTCACTGATGCAGGCAGATGCTGGACTCTTAGGTAACCATTGGGTCAAGCGGTTCCTCGGTCTGTTTCAAAACTGGAGACTCAAAATACCATCTGTGACTCAGTTAAAGCCCCAATAAAGGATGAAGAAGAGGAGATCATAGCTATGTCCAGGATTTGGAAGGGTTCCTCAAAGAAGATCCTTCAGTTTTCCAGAAAATACAAGGAGTCTTCCTTACAACCAAGCTATTCTTTGTTTCTTGCCAAAAATAAGTTCATTCATTCATTCAACAAACATTTCAGGAGCCCCTGATTTGTAGAAGAGAGGGTTACACAAAGGATGTCAAATACATTTTGACACTGCAAATTTAATTCCAAATGTTCTGCAGATATCTGTTGTCTAAGGAGTCACACAAATCCTGGAGAGAATCAAGGAGCTCTTTTGGAATATTCATCTATTATTTACCCAAAAAGCAAGTGAGTGCTACAGGGGGAGGCGACTCTGAACCTAGGTTGAAGAAATGAGCTGCATAGGATAGGGTGTCTGGTTCTAAAAGAAAATGAATCTGGTTGATATTTTGTAATGCCTAAAGCAGAGTCAAATATAATGGTGAACGCCATTTATCACTGAACTGCAAGGCTCAGAAAAGGAGATAGGCCAGCAAATCCTAAACATGTTTAGGATGCCTGTTCTATGCAAGCACATAATATGGAAAACAGGGAATCTATGGTTATGGGGAACAATAAGGACTGAGTTGGGCATAGAAATAAAATAGGAACCAAGGTAACTAATGGGTAAGTTCTTAGAAGCTTCCAGATTTAGAAAGGCTTGCATCAGTCTGCATAATCTATGACCTTGATATTACTCATTTGGCTCCACCCCTCTTATAATGAGTCCATCCAGAGACCCTAGAAGCTGGGGGAAGCCTAAAGACAGATCTCTGGTGCAGACACTTACTGTTTACCTCAGCTAAACCTGGCTGAATGTGAGGCACCTAGATGCCTGTTTTGTGAATCTCGTGTCTATGGACCTTGGTTTCCACAGCACTGTAGACATATGTTAGTACCTGTGTTTGGGTTCTGGTGTTAGTTTATCATAGAATTAGGATGCTTCATACTGGAACCAAGCAAAAAGTATCTCCACAGGTAGGCTTGGCAGTGACTGAAGAAAAGAGGATAAGAAGTTGCTCAGGAAGGAATGGACTGTGGTCTACAGAGTCCTCTGCCTGCCCAAAGTTTTCCAGGAACCCAAAGTATGTGGGAATAAATAAATAGGTTTTATAAATAGCCAAAGAACCAAAGGACCTCTACTGAGCAAACGGAATCTACACCAAAGTGAATCGTTTCCTTACTCTGGGGCTTCTTACAGGTTCTATGTTTGCCAGGAGACAAGAAGAGTTTTCAGGAGATGTGAACATGGATGAGATGGAATCAGGAAATGATTCGTCCGTGGAGCTAGCAGCAGCCTACAGTGGGACTCTGGAGAAGGGAGGGGACTAATATGAGATCGGCCCATTTTACAGACTAGAAGACAGGACTGAAGAAGGGTTACATGTTGCTCCAGGTTAAGGGGTAGAGCCAGGATTTGAACCCATATCTGTCTGGCTCTTTTCAGCTCCCCAAGGAGCAAACTCGGAGGAGGAGCAGGTAAAGTGAAAATGCTGCCTTGCAACTCTCTCCTGAGACGGGGAGAAAACTGGAGCCCACAGGACACTGTGGAAAGGAAAGGAGATGCATTTCTTCCTTCCTGTATTAAGAATGCACAGGAAAGTGCCCAGCAAGCACTTGACTTTGGGTTGATTTCCCTCGATTGGAGCTGATGGCTTAAATCGAGGGCTTCACGTTAGAAACACCCGGGGCTTCTTTGCCATGCTCCATCCTTGGCCAGTTCCACTAAAATCTCTGGGGTGGATGGAGCCTGGGTGTGTGGCACCTGCCCTGCAGTGCTAGTGGTAACAGGTGTCCACGAGTGAGCACTGCTGGCTTCGGGAGACCTGAGGTAGCCACAGCCAATCAGGAATCGGGGGCCGCCAGCTCTGCTGTGCTGTTGCTTCTGTCCAGTGGAACTCTTCCTGGAGAGAACTGCCTGGAGCCCAGGTCACTGAGTTACTGTTGCCCTGAGTGGGGGTGGACTGAGAGAGCCAGGGCAGTGGGGGACGTGTTGGCCCTAGGGTGATGACCACACAGGGCCCAGTCTCAAGCTCTGTCATCCAGCACTGTCTGATTTGGGGCAATTAAATCAGCCTCTTTTGAGTTTTAGTTTCCTAATCTGACAACTGGGTTGATAACTATGCCTTCCTCTGGATCAAGGAGGCAGCGTCTAATGCAGCCCGTGCACCCGTGGTAAGAACTGCTGCCCTCCCCAGAGATTTTTACGTCCCAAAGAACAGAGGCCACCGAGGGAAGGAATGTGCATTGTTGGCCAACGTCCCAGAGGTGGATGGACTGTGCAGGAAGAGTGCCAGCCACTAGCACAGGAGGCATTGCTGGGACGGAGAGACATGCATTCTACATCTGGGCTCCCTGCACATTCCTTAGGGCAGATGGGCTGGTGAAGGGGTTGAAGTGTCAGTGGGACCACATGAGCATCCAGGTCCTTCTCCCCAGGGACAGGCCCTCAACCCACATGGATCCCTTCTCTCCCACCCTGCCCCACACAGCAAGGTCAGACTTGAGGAGCATCCCAAAGTCCCCAGAGAGGGAGACCAAGAAAACTGATGATTGATAGATAGATAGGAAGAAAGAAGGAAAGAAAGAAAGAAAGGAGGGAGGGAGGGAGGAAGGAAGGAAGGGAGAGAGAGAGAGAGAGAGAGAAAGGAAGGAAGGAAGGAAGGGAGGGAGGGAGGGAGGAAGGAAGGAAGGAAGGAAGGAAGGAGAGAAAGAAAAGAAAGAAAGAAAGAAGAAGGAAGAGAAAGACAAAGGAAAAACAAAGAGAAAAAAAGAAACAGGGAAAAAGAGAAATAAAAAGAGAGAGAAATTGAAAAAAGAGTAGAAAAATTTGCAGAGAAAGAGATGAGAAGGAGAAAGCACACCCAAGAGAGAGACAGGTTGAAAGCGAACAGACGCTGCGGGAGGCCTTACCGACTGCCTTTAAGGAGGCGTACTTGTTGAGCTCTTTGCCCGGCGGCTGCTGTTCGTAGGGGTTGGAGATCTGGCCCAGGTTGGGGTAGGAGTGTGGATGGCCCATCTGCTGGAGCAGAGGAGAGGTGGGCACTGCGTTGTTCATCTGGGTGGCGTCTGCAAGTGAAGAGACAGAGAGGTCGTCACCAACAGGACAGAGCTTCCACCGAGCCCAATATCTCTCCCTACCCTTTGGGGACATGCGTGGCAGAACACCAGAGGTGAGAGACCTGTCAGAAACAGCAACTCGTAATCTTTGGTGAGCAGTTGAGAACAGATGGGGGCCATGGCCTCAAAGGGCAGAACGTGCTCAGAACATCTCCACCTCCCCGCTAAGCTAACATTGCTAAGGTCCCATCATGGTGGAGGTTGTATTTGTTATCAAAACAATATTAGTATCAAAAGACACTCAACCTCAGTTAATAGCCAAGGAAATGCACATAGAAAGAACAATGAGAAGCTAGTCCTTTGCCAAGAGTTTGACAGACATTGAAAAGGATCACAGGACACCAGGGCTGGCAAAGGTGTCAGGAACAGAGAGGCCTCGTAAGCTGCTGATGGACGTGGGACTTGCTATATTTGCAGAAAGGAATTGAGCACAGTGTATTGAAACTTAAAGTACATGACTATGTTGGCCAGACAATACCATTTCTGGAGACTGAGTGTATAGAAATGCAGGCACCGGAATGTAAGGATATTTGTTCAGAGGTGGTTTTTGCACCATTGCATTAGTTATATGGAAAAAAAGCCACAAAAACAATTTGAATTCCTATCACAAGGGATTTCTTTTAAAAAAATCTATTGTACATTTATATTTTATACATAATACATGCAAACATGATGTAATATCACGTAGCTATTAGGAAAAAATAAATTAAAGTGAGTTAACTCATTTTTAAGTATGTCAAACTGGAGCGTTTCTTATGATTTATATTACTAAGTGGAGGAAACAAGCTTCAAAATAATGCAAATAATAGAGCATTTTTCTTAAAAGAAAATCTATGTCTATTTTTGTGCGCTGCGGTTTGCATAAAACAGAACAAAAGGTATAAAGACACACATATTGAACATTGGCTACTCAGGGGGAATGGAATTCATGGGAGAGAGGTTCCGGGAGTTTCATCCGAGGGAGTGACCTTTGAGATGTGATCTGGAGGACGATGAGAGTATCAGTGAAGATGGTGGAAGAGAGAAGGCACGGGAGGGTGTTCCCGGCAGAGGAGCGAGTGTGGGCCTTGCAGCTGCGGGCTAACCGGGATGCTCGGGGGTGGGGGGGGGGAAGAGCAGCCCCTACAGACAGCCATGCCTGGCTGGAGAACACAGTGAGATCAAAGTGGAGCGAGGCAGGGCTAGCGAGGCTGGCAGGACCCAGCAGAGCTTGTTAGGGAAACTTCTCTTCATCCTGAGAGCAATAATTTGGAAAGGCAGAGGGCAGGAGTGAAATGGGAGACAGGAAGTCCAGGTGAGATATCATGACGAAGTCAGGACAAGATTCAGGTTCTCCTGGATCTATAAAGCACCTGTGTTGATCCAGGTACTCTTAGCATTTAGTGATACTGGAAGAACCATAAAAAGGTCCCTTAATCTGGCACGTGTTCATATTTCAGCTATGGAGGGTGTTGGCTGCTAACAGCTCACAGCCACCCGTGGTACCCACAGACTTGCCCTCAGCTGACAGAGCCACCACCCTGGGCTTAATGTACTCCATGCACCTCACTCTCAGCACCTGGGTGGTTGCCAACCAACGCCTGACTGACGCTCAGGTGCAACCGCCAGCCATTTGACTGCAGGTGGGGTAACTGGAGCTATGGCTGCTCAGAGCATACTGTGGGTTGAGGCAAGTTAAAGCTGGGGTTGTCAAAGGGTCAGACAGTAAATATTACAGGCTTTCAAGCCTCATGACCTATGTCGCAACAGTTCCACTCTGCCATTGTTGTATGAAAGCAGCCCTACATGTAGGAATAGATGGACATGTTTCAATAAAACTTTATTTGCAGCATCAAATTTGGCCCAAGAGCCAGAGTTTGATCACCCCTGGTCTAGATTTTACCTGAGACCATGCTCTTTGTGTGGTTCCTTTGTCTTTCCTATTATGCTCCCCTTCAGACAACTTTGGAGGTGTGTCTATTACTGGCACAGCACTGCCTCAGAGTCACATGCATCTGATCCCCTCTCTCCGTCTCTGCTTCTGGATAATTCAGCCCATGACACGTATGGAATATGTTTGGTTTTAGAAATCAGTAAACCCAAATTGAAAGAGCTGGGGAGGTTGTATCTGATGCAAAATATAAGAATACATTTTTATCACTGTGTACACCTGGACCACAACACAAATCCAAACACCAAAAGGGAATGTCACCACACAAGTGAAGAACCCAGCCCTGGGCTGGCATCCAAAGAGGCAAGTGTATCTTCTGCCATGATGGCTTCTGACTGAGATTCAGCTGGGATAGCAGAGTCCTGGCATTAATGAAGCAATGGTAGAAAAAATATTGATAAGTGATATGGTTTAGATATGAGGTGTCCCCCAAAAGCTCATGTGTGAGACAATGCAAAAATGTCCAGAGGTAAAATGATTAGATTATGCACACTGTAAACTGATTGACGGATTCATTTGCTCAAATACATTAACCAGGTGGTAACTGCAGTCAGGTAGAGCAGGTCTAGAGGAAGCAGGTCACTGGAGGCATGCCTTTGGGGGTTATATTTTGCCCTGATAAGCAGAGCTCTCTCTGCTTCTGGCCTGTGATGAACTGAGCACTTTCCTCCACCACACTTTTCTGCCAGGATGTTCTGCCTCACCTTGGACTCAGAGGTATGGAGTTGGCCAAGCATGGACTGAATTTCTGAAAATGTGAGGCAAAATAAGCTTTTCTTCCTCTAAATTGTTCTTGTTGGGAATAGTAACAACACAAAGCTGATTAAAATAGCAACCTATGGCTTTCACTGTAGTCTGGACCCTGAGATGCCCTAATATTTTCTCTCCAAAGCCAACTTGCTGGGGTTCTGCCTGCTTCCCCTGAGAATGTCAGGTCAAACAACATTTTTTCCCCAAATGTTGGTCCAATGGTAAATAGTTTGCCCTAAATTATCATTATTTCCTGCTGTGCTTCTTATAATGTATTTTTTAAGCTACTGATAGCAACTGATTTTGTGTATTCAGAACCTATTTTGTATTTATACACCAACTCCCACCAATCATTGGTTGAGGGCAGCTTCTGAGTGACATTAAGTCCTCAGCACTTCCAATCTGCCATGCCCATGGGTCAAGTGAGCTCTGGTGGCCAAAGACATCCCTGCTCAGAGATGTAAGAGCTAGTCATTGCAAAGCAGGTGAGTATGCTCCAAAAAGGTAAGAGTCCAAATGCTAGGTAATTACAACTCTGCCCACAGAAGTGAGCAGGTAACCCAATCATAGTACTTCCTTCTCCTCAAGTGATTGGAGCAGCAGGGAGCACATGACCAAGACTGGGCCAATGAGATGTCTTCTATGATTCTGTCTGGTTGGAGCCATTGGAGTCAAGGAACTAGGAGGCCATGAAGTCAAGTGACCTTGAACTTATCACTTGGAGAAACTTTCTTCATTGTGAAAGAATAAGTATCACACCCACTTAAGAGAAGTTGAAGGGATAGAGAAGTCCCCTTCTAAATAACTAGTCTGCTTTGGGTTCCTGTCACTTGCAACACAGAATTCTGAATACACAATGGTGTTGGAATTCCTCCTGGGAAGCTGGAACAGACTGGAATCAGCTGCCCCAGGAGCTACAATGAAGATGGCAAAGCTATTGCCCCTGGTTTTCCACAGAGCTGCAGTAGACACTTTCCAGCTGGGGAGGGTGGACCGGGGAGGATGGGGGAAGGTTAATTGATAGGTACAGAGTTCCAGGCAGATGTAAGTTCTGATGTTATCCCGCACAACAGAACTCAGGAGTCAACCATAATGTTCTATTTCAGAAGAGCCAGAGGAGAGGATTTTGCATGTTCTCACCACATTCGTGTTTGAGGCCATGAATAGGCTGATTACCCTGATTTGACCATTACACATGTGTACATGTATCGCAACCCCATATTGTACCACACAGATACACACAATTATTAGGTGTCAATTAAAAATAAAATACAACTTTAAAAATGTTAGTGGTTCATAGTGAATGTCTAAAAATATTGGTAAACTGATTAACTCATGGCTCAATGGAAGGTCTTTTTTTTTTTTTTTTTTTTTTTTCATAGAAACAGATCTCAAACACTAGTCCATCCAGTTAGAATGGACTCCCTCAAGACCTGTCCTCCAGGTAAGCCCAGTTGTCCATCCCTTTGTCCCTCAGTCCCAGACCTCCACCACTTTGCACAGATTCTGTTTCTGGGCCTGCCAGGGGAGCCGCTAACCACTTCATTAGAAGAAAAAAGTCTGAAGAGATGTTCCTTCCAGGACGTCTTGGGACAGTTTTTATATTATTAAACAGAATACTTAATATTCCATTATAGAATATTTGCTTTTAGATTATTTCTGCCAAGTCCTGCACTACCTCAAGGGCAGTGAGTAGTTATTTAATATAAGTATGTATGACTGAGAGGACCCACCAAAGCGATCCCTCTCCAAAGAAACGAGCTGCCCCAAAGTCCTGTTTCCACTTTCACATTCAGAACTGCAGGAAGCAAATTTCTGGCAGTTTTAGATAGCCATTCCATGCTAGCTTCCAGGCATTGCATATGCAGAAATATTAAAATCCAGTCTCAGGGAAGCCATCAAGAATTATTAAACAGACATTTGTGGCTGGGTTTTGAAATGCTATTTTCATTTTCCTGGACAAGAAGATGGGCCAGACCTGGCAGTCCAGTTGCTCTGTTGAGCTCTCCCCAAATCTACCCAGCAAAGAAAGAGAAACCAAAGTGCAGATGGGAAGCGAGCACAGGTTGGCATCCAGGGAAAGCAGAACAATAGTGTGAGTGAGTGGCAGAGCCAGTAGGATTCAGGTTAGAGTCTGCAAACACTGCTCCTGCCAAGGTGAGAAAAGAGATCTGAAGAGGTGCGCACGCGTGTGTCTAGGTACAGATATGCATGCATGTACATTTATACGTTTATATGTGTACATAGATCTGTATATAACTCCTTTTGTAGTCAGGATCACAGAGGAATCAGTAGGACCAATAAGGTCTTGCTTTTGGCAGAATGATTCCCCTGCTAGATATGCCACAGCTCCAGAGATATCTCACCCACCTCTGCAGAAGCCACTCCTTACCCAATCCACAAGAAAACTTTCCTTACTTCATTATGATTTGGCAACTCATTAGGACCCTTAGGAAGAACCAGGGAGCACTTGCTATCCTGAAATGCGACATTCCATCAAGACCTTCCAAACAGGGAGTTGACAGCACCCCAGTGCTCTCTCTCCTGAGACAGGAGAGGGGCTTTGTGCATTTGACAGTCACTTTCAAACAAAGTTAAGATGCAATTAACTCTCATTGGGAGCATCTGGCAGCCTTACTCCAAGGTACCTGCTGTGTGAGAACTGTTACCATGTGGTATGTCTCAGTCACTGGACGGAAATAAAACATGCAATTCAGATAGGTCAGTTAGGACAAAAACAGACAGACACACAAAAAATGCCCCCCAAAAAGACTTCAGTTACGAACACTAAGAGGATGCTCTGTGTTTATCAGTGAAGAAAAGACAAATCACTATCAGAAACCAGATCCATTTGGCTTGTCTTAAAAGACAACACAACTTCTTCAAAGCATATCACAAAGAGGAGTCACAAAGAAGGAAAGACACTGGAGAGTCCACGAGTGGCTTGAGGAAATATCTTGTGCCAGGCACTTGGTCCATAACTTCCAGGGGACGTTCTCCTTAGTCCTCATATCAAACCTCTGAGAGTGATGCTGACACAGGTTTTATGTGCACTCTTTATTGTAGAAGAGTTTAGATTTATAGAAATAGTACAAAGACAATCCAGGGTGATCCCACGTGTCTTGGACCTGGTTTCCCTCTTATTAACATATTCTCATGGCTCAGGTGTTACCATGAATGACCCAGTGTGGATATATGAGTATTAACCAAAGCCCATGCCTCTTTTGGGTTGTCCTAGCCTTTACCAAATGTCCTTTTCCTGTTCCAAATCTCATCACGTTAAACTCAGTCATGCTTCCTTAGGTTCTTCCCACTGTGACAGTTTCTCAGACTTGCCCTGTTGGTTTGGGATGGCTTTGATAGCTTTGAGGAGCACTGCTCAGGTATCTTGTAGGGTGTCCCTCGAGTGGAATTTGCCTCGTGTTTTTCTCATGACTATTTTGGGGTTATGACCTGTAAGAGGAAAGCCCTGGAGGTGAAGTGGGTCCCCACCAGAGCCTGCCGAGGATGCCTGGGGTGAAAGCTTACCTCTGCTGTGTCAGCCTTTATCACCCAGCCGGGTGACATCTGTCAAGGTTCCCACTGTAAAATTGTCCTCTTTCCATTCTCTGCTCTTTGGAAGGAAGTCACTGTGTGCCATCACACCTAAGGAACAGGGTCACACTCTGCCTCCTTGAGTGTGTCTCTGTGAACTCTTTGGAATGCTTCATGAGCAATTTGTCTCCTCTTCTTATACTCTGCATTATAATCTAACACTACTTTGCTTTGCTTGTTGCTCAAACTGCTTTGGGTTTGGCCACTGGAAACCATTTTGATCGCTTTGGCATGCCTTCCCTTTTATTTATGTGCTTATTAAGCATGTCCTTATTTATGGTTACACAACATTCTCCAGGCTCATCTTGTGTATATCTTGTTCTAGTGCAAGGATCATCCATTTCTTCAAGGAGCCTGGTTCTTTCATTGAGAAGAGTATTCAGATCCAAGCTCTGGGTATGAGGGGTGCTTCTGCTCTCTCTCAGCTGATGCAATAAGGAAATCTGTGTGCGCATCGAACACATGTATGCACACCTGTCTATAAATATCTACATACATGAGCATCTGTGCCTCTAGTATCCTAATCACAAACTTATCCTGATGTCTCCAACTCTGATTCATTATCAAATGCACTGTTGTAGCCTCCTGTCTGTAACCTATCTGTAACCCCCCACCTCAACAACCATGAACCTGACTCTCTCCATCCCCACCCCCTGCTTTGGTTAACTGTTAGATTCTAGTATATACAGCAACATGAGAATTGTTAGTCTGTGTCTCTATGGAAAGCTACTTTATCAACTAGAATACAGAACTCAGCAATGATATATTTTTATTATTATTAGTGCATGTTTCTTTTTGTCTTCCCAAGTATATGAGCTTTGCCCTGGATGGTCCACAGCTTCCATGTGCCTGGATACAGCTGGGGATTTAGAATCAATTACAGAAGAATTAAGAAGAAAAATGGCAATGATGCTGAGGATTAAAAAGGTAAAAACCCTTGTCTCTGCAATGAGTGTCTACTGAGGGCTTACGAGGTACCAGACACTCTGCCAGCTACTAACTCATCTAATCATTCCAAAATCCCAATGAGATATTAATGTCAACCCCACTTTGTAGAGAGAAAGGCCCACAGAGGTTTTCCCCAAAGTCAAATCGATTGAAAGTCGCAGGGCCTCTCTTTGAACCTGGCCAGCTGACTCTAGAATCCAGGGTCTTGGGTATTTCCATGTTGCCTCTGGAGGAGTTAATACTCAAATTTATGAAAGCCATAGAATGATTTTGCAGCCAGACAATAATGAAATTTTAAGTCCTGCCGTTGACTTGGGTGTTTTGTCCTAACTGCTGCTTTAGCAGGTGAAGGGCAAGACCTGGTTGGTAAGAGGAAAGATGTTCCAAGCCTGACCCCTCTGGTTCTGGGGGTTCTGAGGAGGAACAGAAGGAGCCATCAGGAAGACTAAAATCACGTCATCCTACTCCCTCCCTTTGGGCTTCAGGGCCAGGGTGGATGGAGGTATGCTGGAGGAGCTGAGGGAAATGCCAGGGGCAGGAATCCCTGACCTGCTCTAGCCTGGGACTCCAAGCTCTGCACTCTCATGCGGCAGCTGGACCAGTTAAGAAGCAGTGGTATGATCGGCCACAGGACTGCCCAGCTGGCTCTCCACAGCGACTCTTAGGTTCCAGCCAGCCTGAGAGCTGGGGTCTTAGTGGGACCCACACACTAGTGTGGAATTAATTTCTTTTCAGTTCATTCTACTCTCCTTTTTCTTCTGAGCAGATGGATACCAGAGGCCAACTCAGACTGAACTTATATACTCAGAAAGGTCAAATAAAAAAATCACATTACCCATGTAAAAACATTTTTCCCATTTCTCAAAATATTACAAGACTTTTTTTTATAGATAAGGAAACCAAAGCTCAGAGAGGTTGAATAACTTGCCCAAAGTCATACAGTTTGTGATTATCATATCAGGATTTGATCTCAGGTGTGTATGAAAGCAAAACGGGTGTTTCCTCCACTAAGCCAGGCTGCCTCTCTCACGAATCAGGAAGAGACTGGAAGCTCAGCATTGAGCTGCCTTTATAGAGAGAGATGCTTCTGCCCTGAGCATCCTTCTTCCTAGAGTTCCCTAGCCAGGCAAGAAGATCCCTGGCCATTTCAACACCTTTTTGTTTCTTCTTATCCACAGAGGAGGACTACTATTATATACAGAGGATAAGCCTGTATCCCCCAATCCTGGGGACACCCTGCTTCCTCGTGGAATCCACCCGTGCCCCTGTTTCTTGAACTCGGTTCATCCATCCACCTCTCTTCACATATTTTAGTGTCTATGATGTTCCAGGAATCATGCCGGATGGACAAATCCAGCTCTTACCAACTCCAGAAGCTCAAAACATTTTCGCAAAGCTCTCCACACCTGAGAGGGACCACGTTTTTGCCTGGGCCACGAAGCCATGGTGGTCCTGCCATGGTCCTTCCTAGCCCCCACATGAAGCAGCCTTGGTATTCTCTCACCGCATGCACCAGCATCTGAGGTGACGCATCGAAATGAGATTGGGGTTCTCAGCAGGTCCATGCGGGTTCAATCTCCAGCTCTCCCATTTACCAACGGCATCTCTGCTTGTGCTGCAAAGCCTTATGAGCCCCTGTCTCACAGGTACAAGACCAGAACATCCTCCTCATGAGGTTACCGTGGGGTTTAGAGACATTATGGAGACCACGGTTAGCATCACATCCAGAACATTGTAAGCACCCAATATGTGGTTGCTTAAGCTTAATTGCTTCCAATTGTCCAGGAAATCAAAACTCCACAATGATGGTGCTCTGAGAAGAACAGGGTGTTTGGTTTCCGTACGGCCCCCTCTGGGCTCAGAATTCTTGGCTGTATTCCAGCTTAGTCAGTTGCATCAAAACTGGACCAACAAGATGGAATGGGCAGGAGAGGTCCCTGCAGGGGCCAATCGCAAAGAATAAAGAAGAGGACAGACATTCAGAAACCAGAATAGGACTGTGTCTTTTTGCTCTATTTTTCCTTTCTAGCCTTTCTGAGTCTTTATGCCCAGCATCCTTTTGAGAGGAAAACCTGAAAATTATACTTAAAAATGCCATAGAGATTTGTCTGTGGTCACAAGGAAGGGAAGGAAAAAAATCTAAACCAACTTAAAATAACCCTGAATTTCTCAAAAGAGAACATAGCAGGCTAGGTGCCCACCAGAAAATGTTCCTGCAAAAGACAATTAAACCCACCTATTGAATCTTGATGACAGACAGACTGGTAAGAATTTACAATGGAAGAAAAATACACACACACACACACACACACACACACACACACACACAGAATTTAAAAACCTTTGGCAAACCAACCACTTGTCTTACCCAAGGGCTCCTATCTTTCTTGCACACAAACATTTATTTTTATTTTGACCATTTAAGATAGGAATATTTTAAACCTAGAGTTGTTAAATGTTTATTTAATGCTGACTCTAGGCCACTTTTTATGTAGGCTCTAGGGAACAGAGATTCATTTCAAAGAATCTGCTTCAAGTGGAAAACAGTCCAGAGCAGGAGGAGGAAGATCAGCACCCCGACAGGACAGAGAGGGGACAAGTCGTAATCAGCACCCGTAGTGCTGTGACACAGCCAAACCAGGCCTCCTGTGCGAGCAGAGAGAGGACCACCCACCCCAGTATCAGAAGACAGGAGGCCTTCTCCATCTACACTCTGAAGAAGAGAGTGTAGCACGGGCAGCAGAAGGACGAGGAGGAGCCCAAGTCTGGTTTGAAGCAACATGGTGTACGTGTCGTCACTTCTGAACCCGAATATCTCCATGGTACTGGAATACCATAGTCCTGTGTCGCTGGAAAGTGGTGTGTCCCCCCCGAAACTCATGTTGAAGTTCGGTCCCAGATGTGAAGGTGCTGAGAGGCAGTGGGAAATCTAGGAGGTCATCAGTCATTAAAAGATAGATGCATTCTCGAGGGGCTGGGGTCATTACCCCAAGATGGTGTCATTCGGCAGGCCAGCCCCTTCTGTTTCACGTCTTCTGTGGGAACCCACTTGCCCTCCGCTTTCCTGCCTGGCAGCATGATGGCCTTGCCAGACGTGGCTGCTCAGTCTAGGATTTCATCCTCCAGAACCAACTTCTTTCCTCTATTAATTTCCCAATCTCAAGTACTTTAACATAGCAAAAGAAAATGAACAAAGACAGGTACATTACCTTGCCATTAATGGCTCAGAGTGATGTCCTAAATACCAAAGGCTGCTCAATGCCCACAGCAGCCATTTCAGCCACCAACTGGTGCTATCAGTGGACACCTGCCCTTGGCTCCAGAGCCCCAGAGTGCTGCGGTGTAGCCTCCACTACGCCTTCTCCTCTGCTCACCTGCACCCTCCCCTCTTAACTCCTTATTCTGGAGTCTCACCTCTGTCCCTGTGAGTCTGTCTCATCAGCCATGTGGTAAGCAGCAGCCAGCCTGCCTGGCTTTCTTTGTTTCAAGTCCCAGTGTGTTACGGGATTCAAAAGTAGATACCCAAACTTGTTTGAATAAACAGTGACATAATGATTAACCATATGTAGAAATTTTCTTCTGCAAAATGCTCTCCTCTATTTATTTTTTTTAACTAATGTTGAATCATCATTCAGGTCTCAGCTTAATCATCATGTCCTCCCCAGACGCCAGCCTATCACTAAGCACGGTTGTGAGCTGCTGAGCATTTCAACCATCAGGGGACCACGTGGATGACAGTGGCCCATAAGATTACATTGCCTGGGAATGCCATAGTCATCCTCGCTTGTGTAAGTGCACTCTATGATGTTTGCACAAAGACAAAATCACCCAACGATGCATTTTCTCAGAACACACCAGCTTATTAAGCCATGCATGACTATAGTCCTGTAACTCCCTTTGACCTATTACCAGAGCTTATGAGCCAAGTACCACTAACTAGGTGGCTTTCATAACAGAAATGCATTGTCTCACAGTTCTAGAGGCTGGAAGCCCAAGCTCAGGGTGTGTGTGAGCAGCTTGTTCCTTCTAAGGGTGGTGGGGGAAATCTGTTTGTGACCCTTTCCTAGTTTCTGGTGGTGAGCTGGCATTTTTGGCATTCCTTGGCTTAGAGATCATTGCTTTCATCTTCACATGACAACTGTCCTGTGAATGTCCCAACCAAATCGTCGTTTTAATAAAGACACCAGTCTTCCTGGATGAGGGGCCAACCTACTCCAATAAAGAACTCACCTCAGCTTCTTATACCTACAATGACGCTACTCCCATATAAGGTCCCATTTGGAGGTCCTGGGGGCTAGGTCTTCAAACTTCTGAATTTGAGGGACCCTGTTCAAACTGGAGCTTCTCTTTCTTGCCCACACGAATGTTTTACCCTGCCTCCTTGAGATCAGGGATTGTGTTCTTTTCCCTCCTCACTCTGCTGTGAGCACCCAGCCTAGCACCTTGCGTGGAACTAAATTCTATCACAGGAAGAGAAAAGAGAACATTTTTTCAGTCACCTGCTATGTTACAGGCAGCATGTGAAGTGCTTTACCTAAAAGCCAGATATTTCTCAAAGAAAAAAAAGGCATGGAATTGCTTAGCAATATGTTGGCTTAGCAGTATGTCCATTTTGGTTGCTCTGAAATTTGTTAGTTTTTTTCCTTTTTGGAGTACGTGTGCAGTGGATAAATGTTGTGTTTATGGATCATTTGATGCCTGGGACAGCAAATGACAAGAACACAAAAACAAGGCAATAAAACAAATGAGAAAACTGGGCTTAGCTTACCCAAATACAAGGATACCACAGTGATTAGGAAATGACCCAGCATATTTCCCCATGGAAGGAGAAGGAAAGAGGATCTACAGCAAGTCTCTAGGAACAATAAAGACAGGTGCAGAAGGAAGAGGAAGGGGAAGGTTCTTCTCACTAAGCATTTGTGAATCACGGTGGAAAGATGGTTTTATACAATAGACGAGGAGTTTGGATGCATGACCTCAGGCAGGTGCCTTTGCCTCTGTGTCTCTTCCCTCATCTATAATTATGATAAGAAGAGCAATACTTATTTCATAGAGAGGGCCTATTCTCAAAATATGTGGAAAAAATGAACCCAGAAAGTAAAAAACATAAAAATACTAAGGCAACTGAGGTAAGAAAAATTGTCCAACTTTGGGATATCCCAGATATAATCATTTCTTTATATGCTTCCTCCAAGTTTGATAGATGCTCCAGTATTCCAAAGCTTCCTGTCACCCCACCTCTGGAGGTGTCTCTTGCCTTCCCCATATCAGCCCCTAACTCCTGATGGCAGGTATGCACCAGAATTACTCAGGGTTAGGTGGGACCAAGCTTTCGTTGAATTTCTAGCCAAAGTTCTTTCTGATTCTTTGCTTATCCCCTTAGAAGAATTCTGAGTGAACACATGTCTCTTCTCTCACCCTTCTGCCCCTGCTCCAACATATACATATCTCAGGAGGATTTTAAATGTGTGTCCTTTTGATTCTTTAATATTTCCAAGATTCATTTCTCCCTCTGCATCTCCATCAACCCTTCTCTAGACTAAACCACCATTAAGTCCTACCTGGCCCTCAGGAGATGCTGGTCTTCTTCCCACCCACATCCAGGCCATTAACAACTTCATAGGATCCATGTGAGTGATCAGTTTATCTTAGAAGTTGGAAAGAAGGCAAACTCCCTGAATATACCTTTTCATGGGGCTCAAGTGTTAAAAGTATGAAAATCTTTTAAAAAGAGTCTATGTTCATTGAACCAATATGTCAGTCATTGTAAATGTCTAGCCCATCAGTTCTGTGGAACTGTCAATCAGAAGTTACGAGGCAATATAAGTTGAGAAACCAAGATAACCAGAGCCCACTTGCCTCCAAGTCTCGGGAGAGCTTCCTACGTACCTGGTGTCTCTCTCATGTTACAGAGCCCTCAATGTCCTGGTCAAGATCAACTCAACTAAACAGACCCAAAAAACAAAATATCCAAGTCTTGTCCCACTAACACAATCCTATGCTCAACACAGTACTTGAACATTCATGGTCTTCTGCCAAGGAGAAGCGTTGGAAGGAGTTTGGAGCATCAAGAGAACTCTGATTTGCTACCATCCGATGGCCTGATCTCATCATTTAGTCTTCCAGTTGGGACATGGTTTTTGGATTTCTACATTGAACCTCAAAATTATTAATACATAGAACAGATAGAAGAGAATTATTATGGGTTAGTATGAGGTGTACCCAAAAACACTCTTGTGTGAAACAAGGCAAGAACGTTTCGAGGTGAAATGATTGGGTTATGAGAGTCTTGACCTAATCAGTGCATTAAGCCTCTCCTGGGGATTAACTGGGAAGTAACTAAAGGCAGATAGGGTGAGGTGGAGGAGGTGGTCATTGGGGGGCATGCCTTTGGGTGTATATTTTGCTCTTGGTGAGCAGAGCTCTCCCTCTCTCTGCTATCCTGGGCTGCTTTCCTCTACTACATTCTTCTGCCATGATATTCTGCCTCACCTTTGACCCCAAAGAATGGAGTTAGCCATCTATGGACTAAGGTATTTGAAACTGTGAGCCCCCCCAAATAAACTTTTCCTCCTCTGATTGTTCTTTTTGGGTCTTTTGGTCACAGCAGCAAACAAGCTGACGAAAACGGAATATTCCATTTTTCCAGCCCTGCCCTCATTCCCAGAGGATCGGCACTGGGGCCAAGGCCAGGAGGCATGCTTATTTAGTAGGATTTTCCCCTGGAATACTAGAGAAGGGAGGGCCAAGGGAAGTGGGTGTGCTTGGGTGGGAGAGTACCTCTGCCTTCAAAAGCTTGTATGACTTTGTGAAAATTTCCTGACATTTCTAATTCTGTTCCTCAGCTATACCACAGCGATAACCCTGGTACCTCTCTCTAACGGTGTTGTGAGAGTGCAGCGAAGCATGTAAAGATGTTTATGCCTAGCACATAGCACTCAATAAATATCAGGGAGATGTTGTGATTGTTATGGAGCTGTCTGGCCTCTCAAAGCCTCAGATGTCACCACTGAAATAGAAAGCTTGCTTTGATTCTGAGACCACCTTACATTGAATATCAGGCCCTTCTAGAATTATAGATATTATTACTGAATAGGGCAAGACAAAGAAACCAACTGGCTTCTGAGAAACTGAACCTGGAAACAGACCAAGCCTGTTAACATCTGTCTGGACACCTGCCTGTCATCTCCTGCTCTCTGGGCAATGTGGTCCTGCCCAATCGTGGTTTCTCCCTAAAGCCTCCCATGCCTGTGCTGGGGGCTGGCTTCTCTGTTCCACATTCCTGGCCCCCAGGACCAGCAGAGGCATGGGGTGGGACACGGTCTGTGTTGCTGGGGACAGGGAGGGCTCCCCCAGCCTCTCAGCGGAGCTGGATGGCTCTCCAAATAGCCAAGTGGTTAATGCTGAGGGGCAAACATGAGGCTCATCTGTAATCCTAGGCAGATGCCAGCTTCACCTGCTGTGTCAGGAGCTGCGAGTGTGATCTGAGGAAGAGACGAATAGAATGTGAGGCCCAAGGAAGAGGTGGAAACTTCTTCGGGAGATAGTGGAAATGTGATCCTTATGGACTCTCCAGGTCCATTCAAAAGTTTTACAGATTTTTTAATTTAAAAACCCAGAAATGAAATCAAACAAAACCAAGACCCAGAGAGGGACAGGTTTGCTCATGATCACTGCACAAATGTGCCAAGGTGAGAGCCAGCTCTCCAGAATCCTAGACCGTCCCTCTCTCTGCGCACAGACCTGGCCCATCCTGCTCCTAACCCATGGGTGGAGGTGAAGCTCTGACCAGCCGGAAAAGGATAAAATAGCCTCTCCCTCTGCTCTGTGATGGTGTTCGTTCTACAAGTTCAAACATCCCTTCCTCTCTTTTCTGTAAAGAACCTCAGAATAAACCTTATTATTTGCTCAGGCATTCACTGACTCATTCGTTCATTAATTTCTTTCTTTCTTTCTTTTTTTTTAATGCCTCTATGTGCACAGCATCACCTCAGGCCCGGGGAATGTACTGATGAAGGAATGAACCTAGGCATTACCTCCTGGGGCTTATAGTCTAGTGGCAAGACAGAAATCAAACAAAAAGAAAATCACATGAATGAATGCATACTTACAAATTGTCCTTTTTTTGGAGGAAAAATTATTTGACACTAGCCATGCCTAATCCACCTGTGATGAAAAGTTATGTAGAACTGACTGTAATGTTTTCTCCTGACGCATTTTGACATACAGCGGGACTTCCTCATTAGGCAGATGGCCATGGGACAGCCAGGATCTTCAAGGGGAGATTTCACAAAGGAGCCTGGCTGCAGAAGGCTTCCACACAGAGCATTAATGTGGACCGGCATCTGCTGAACTAGTTCTTGTGTCTGGTCCAAAGATCATGAGGAATTCTGGGCTATGGGAGAGGAAGGCGTTAAGGGAACAGTTAAGCGAACCATCCGCATGTTCTCTGAGATGGGGCTTGGTGTGCTGCCCCATAGCAGAAGGGAAACACAGAGTTGCATAACTCTCAAGTCCCCAACACAGAGTTTAAACATGGATCAGAGACATTCCTGGAGGGTGGGCTGAGCAGGGGAAAAGAAATGCAGAAAGAATCAGGCTTTCCCCTACTCAGCAAATGAGAATCCCCAACCCTGAGCCCTCCAACACTGAAGCTGGGAATCAGTCTATAATTGGAGTCCTGTGTCCTCCCCAGCTTCGGAGGCACCATGAGAGTGAATAACATTGAGCCAGCACTGTGGCTGACTTATTGTCTCAGCAGCAGATTAAGAAGTGGAAGAAAAGAAGAGATGTGGGTGATCTGAGGGTTGCAGATCTTCAAGGCCATTATCTGTCTTGAGCTTTGGCCCACCCAACCACCCACTCCTCCATGTGAGGTTCTAATGTAACAATAAGCCTGCAATTATATTTTACTTGCCGAAAAATATGGTGGTGAGTCAAAAAGTCAGCTCATAGATGCACCGGGTACCACTGGCTATGTGAGTGGGAGGGGCCAGAGCCCCACTGTGGGTTCATGTACTGGGGTGGGTCTGGCTGCCCTGGGCTGGATGTCGCCGTGTCTATAAGTAGTACTTGTCCCTGGCTGGCATAAGAACACTGGACATAAGGGAGGTAGCTTCCATTGGTGGTTAAGACCAGAGGGCAGACTCAGAGACCTGGACAGGCCTTGGGGTCAGGACAAGAAGTCACAGCCAGAGGATGATGTGGACAGTAGAATCAGAGATCAGAGGGAAAAGAGTACCTCTGCAGGAGTAAGGATGGATGACCCACCTCACACTGGCCAAGAACCAAGCTGGGTAACAGAGGCACCATCAATAGACAACCACCAAAGGCCTCACCTACACCCCAAATGCACCTGGATGCTGAGAGACCCCTCCAAAGGTAGATGCATTGTTAGGGAGGAGAGTATAATAAATTGAGTAAGGAAATCATACTTGATTAAGTTCTTAACATCAAGGAGAGTAAAAACTAAAAAGAGAAATTAAGATGTTATTAAAAAAAAAAAAAAAAAGATGAGAGAGAGAGACAGAATGAGACTGTATCACTGTACGAATCCCAGTTCTTCCACTTACTAACTCCATGGGTTGGGCACCTTTTGCTCTCTCCTGCTTGGTTTCTTTACACGGTTCTAAGCAAAGCAAGGCCACCCCACCCAGCCTTGGAAGTTCGTGAAGTGTGGGAGAGGCCAAGTCCCAAAGTCAACCACTGGCATGGGCTCCTCATTACTGCCTGTCCTGCAGTGGGCAGTGTCCCTATGAGGGATGCACCTATCCCGTGTGCTAACAGTGCTCCTGCTGAGAAACACAGCAGCCAATCCCAAGGCTCTTTGAGACCGGCTGAGAAGTACTTTGCACCAGCTCCACCTCTTATGGGTCACAAGCAACCTTCACCACCTGCCTAGCCAGTGGTGAGTGGTGGGCATGAGGCCAAACTGGGTTAGGCACCCTGCCACTTGGCTCCACATCCCTCTGAGATTCCCCTGGCACTGAACATATTTATCAGACTGTTGCAATGGGTGGATTTTTCACTTATCTTTTTTGTTAGCCCAGTTTCCTCATCTTAGCAAATTAGACCTCTTTGGACAGACTCTTTCTTGCTCAGGGGTAGGAGGCTGCCCATTATTTATCCACTAGATGCGACCACAACACCCCCCCAACACACACACACACACACACACACACACACACACACACACATATATACACACTCACATACACAAGTAACAACCAAAGGCATCTCCAGGCATTGCTGCATATCCCCAAATAAGACCTGCTGGTGCAAATTGGAGCAGAAACGGTGCCATTTTGCTCTTTACATTTTCTGCTAAGCTGCACAGGTCCTGGGTCCTGGTGGACACGCACCAAACAGAACCAACAATGAAAACTCACGTGCAAGTGTGTGTGTGTGTGTGTGTGTGTGTGCAGGAGCATGCCCCCCGCGCCTGCACGCACATGCCATTCCCACATTGTGGTCCCCAAAATCTGTTGTCAAAGGATCTAAGCATTCTTGTTCTTGGGGGTGGCGATCAGCACTTCTGTGTGTCTGTGTTGCGTGGTGAAAACAAGAGTAACAAAAGAATGTCAGCAACAATCAGAATTGAACGATCCTTTGTTTCAGGGTTGGAGAGTGAGCGAGAATGTGTGTGTGTGTGAGAGAGAATAGGGATCATCTCCTCTGACTGATTAACAGTTCCTTTTCAAACAATATTCAGTTGGGGAAGAAAATGTATTTTCAGTGAAACAAGAAATCCTTTTCTCCATTTCATAAGCGAGACATTAGCAGGTCGTTAAAGCCTCGTTACCTCTTGAGCCTCTAATGCACTGGTCTTTACTTGGGAGCACATGGCAATCACAAGGAAAGAGTTTTATTGCCAGACGAACAGATCGGGAAGTAAGATCTTAGGAAATGTGCTATTAGGCAGCAGATAAGTAATTAGGTGACAAGCAAAACACATTATTCAGCATTTCAAAATATTTCCACTTCATCACCAGTTCATTAAAATCCCGCCTCCTCTCTTGTGGCCCACTCGGAATTTACATCAAGATTATTTACCCGAAGTAAATATAAAATAAAATCATCAGATAAGTGAATTGTGATTAAGTCATGTGATTGTTTTTAGTGCTTCTCTGTGAGCCCAAATAGACCTGGGAATCGACTCCTGCCGACACTGGAGTTGATTGATGGCTGTCCTCGCCAACACAAGGTGAGATCAAATGGCGTCTTCATTATCACTAAAACAAAGGAACTGAGGAGCCATAGCTGGTGCCACAGGAAGAGCAGTCAAGAGAGTGGGCGAAAATCAAGGTGATCCTGCATCCTCAAAGAGGCTCCACACTTGGAATTGATACTCTGACTAATGACTGAATTTAACAAATTCCACTGAGGAAGGAAGGGCAGCCAGCAAGTTACCTGGTTTCTGCTTCGTCTCAGCTGGGAGCTTCCCAGTGCCCCAGGCAGCTCTGCAAAATCAGGCCTGTAGTGAGCGCCCATCAAGTGCTCAGTCATCCACTGACTTGATGACCAAGTGACCGCGTGAGAACAAGCAAAGCGGAAGTCCCAGGTTAAAAAGAATATCGCCATGGGTCCTCAGAGTCAAAGGAAAGAAGACGAGTCCAGGCACTTCATGTTATAGAGGCAGAAGAGGGGAGGGCAAGGAAGGAGGCGAGCTAGGGAAGAGAGGAGGAGGAGGAAGGAAGGAAGGAAGAAGAGAGGGAGGGAGCAAGGGAGCGGAAAGGAAAGAGGGAAGAAGGAAGGAAGAGAGGGAAGGAAGGAAAGAGGGACGAGGGAGAGAGGGAGGAGGAAAGTAAGAAGGAAGTATGCAAACCTCTTACACAGGGCATACCAAACACCAGGCAAACCATTTCCACCTGGATTATTTCATAAAATAGCCACTGTAAAACTAGAAGTCCATTGCACCATTCAACAAATGAGGAAAGGATCTGAGAGAGAGAGAGAGCAATTTATTTAACCTCCCATAAACGTGTAGCCTTTATGCTACGTATGTGCCTCTGTACCCACATATCTGGAAACATGATCTTGTCACCTCCTAGTTCTTTCCAGTCTCTCGGGATAAGGAAGGCAGTCCCTAACATGGACCCCGAGACTACTACCACCCTCCAGCCTAGTGTCCTGCAGCTCCTTCTCCAACGCCCATCCTTTCTGCTTCCCAAATGTCCTTGGTTCTTCCTCTTCTAGGAAGGGCCTTGGCAAACGCTGTTTCCTTTGCCTGAAAGACCCCCATTCATCCATCTGCCCACCTAACCACCCCTCCCTCCCTACATGGCAGCTCCACAGGAAGCCCTTCCTGACCCTTCCTGACTACATCAACAGCCTCCCTCATCCCTTGCCTCTACCCCATGTGCAGCCTCTGATTCACTAGTGAACGGGCAGCTCCTTCCATCACACCGGAAGCAGAGTTCCAGACCCCGTCTTCCAATCACTGTTGCATCTCCTGCACGGTATCCAGCTTGCCACAGATGTCCATCCTAGGGATGAATAAACAAACCCACGAACATACAGTTTAAATGCTTGGTGTTTCAAATACACGCATATGAACTCAGAGGGAGATTTTCACACCACCAGAGATGCAGAGCCACCCAGGAAATCCCCAGGAGAAGAGAGCGATCCAGAGCTGGACCAGGCGTGTAAGTTTCCACCCAAGCCACCATCCATCATGATCGGCCGTGGGGAAGTCTCGAGATTGCACTCTAACGTTTGCATTACTCTCGCACTTCTGGTCCAGGCTGCTTGCAATCATTTTAGGAATCTGACAAAATGTTTCCGGTTTCCCCCACCCCTCTTAAAAATGATAGATCAGCAGCTTGGTGTTTTCATAAATTCTTCGGCCAGAGTTGTGTTTTTTCCATCCACATTTCACATTAAAGATTCTTTATGAAAATAGCTATCAGAGAGGAGTTTAATGGGATTATGATTTTTTTAAAGCTCTATCTCTCTAATTAATACCCCAGAGGGGGAATTTTTTTTTCCCTAACGTAATGGCCTTTCAGTGCTAAAAGGGCTTAATATTATGGTAAAATCTGTTAACTTTCCTGGCACTCTGACCCAACTGATAACATGAAAAGGGAACAATCTTTCTTCTCTGAGCCTCTGCCACCGCAAATGGTGTTGTTTTCAGTATTTTCGTAATGAACTAATCAACTGCTTATTCACTAATTGCATCTACATTAAAAACTTATTACCCTGGAAAAGGGCTGCACTGTAATTGACCTTCTAGCTAGAGCTGGAGGGGTGAGGAGCAACGGCGAGACAGAAGAATGGCCAGCCCGAGGCAGGTTGCTTCCCCTCCTCTGAAACAGGCGTGAGGTCTTTACAGGTCGCCATATGCAAAGATGGAGGTCCAAAAGGAGGGCGCTGTGCCCACCTGCTGGGGCCCAGGTCTCAGTGGCTTTCACTGTAATTATGAAGGTGATAAAAACAAGCGGTAGTGACGAGAAGCACTGATTGAGCTGAGTGTCCACACCAGGCACCCGTGATGCTCATGTCAATTCTAGGAGGTAATATGGATGCCCAGTCTTCTATAAAGAGACTGGGGCTCAGAAAGTCACTGAGATGTGACTTTCCCAAGATCACTTGCCCTTCATTTAGGATCCTGGCCTGACCAGGGATGCTAGACAAATGAGAATCCAGGTGCTGGTGAGATCCAGAGACAGTCAAGCTCTCACTGGTAGCTTCTTCCGTGACAGCAGCTCACAGCCTCCCTGAAAGCTCCCTGCTCCTTGTCACATGTAAGAGAGAGTCAGCACTTTGTGATTTACCATACCTGGGTACATGGGAGACTAGAGTCCCCAGACTCCCTTGCTCATAGACTGGGACCATGTGATCATACACTGGCCAACAAAGTATGGGAGAAGTGATTGAAAGTCACTTCCAGGCCACTGAGGTGGCACTCTTAGAGGTCTTATATTTGGGTAGCATTGCTCCAAGATGGAGGTGGACTGCCCAATGTGTGGAAGTCTGCCTAAATAAGAAATAAAGTTATATTATATTATGCTCCTGAATGGATGGGTTTATTCATCACAGCTACATAGCCACATACTAGCCTAACTGAGCTACCTCTGAAAGATCCCCATATTTTTCCATTCTATAGTCTATCAATAAATATTATTAAGCATCTGTTGTATGCAAGGCAGCAGAGATATGCGGGTAAGTGAGACAGACATGATTCTGGATCTCGAAGAGTCTGGTGGGAGTAGAGATAGTGAACAAGCAGCCAAATGAATATACAAGTTAAATATACAGTTATGGTACTTTCCATGAGGGAAAGCAACAAGTGTGCTGAGATTGAGGGTCACTGATGGTCAGGGAAAGGCTCTTCAGGATGTGACCATTTTAAAATGACATTATCCAGGTATGGCAAAGCCAACAGACCAGGAGATGAGGGTCATTGAAAGATAGCTGATTATACTCATGGATGCCCAGGCCAGGGGTCCTCACAGCACAGAGGAAGCATCAGGGTTGGTCAGAAGGAAGAAAGAGCATGGGGTGGGGAGACGTGGGCAAGAACTTTTATTTTTGGCTCTAAGGGAAGAAATAGGCAAGGCAGGGTCATCAGGTCAGAATAATTTGAATAATTTTGGTGAGCTCTGAGGCAGAGGGCTGTCTCTAGTCTGTCTGGTACCTGGTCCTGGGGTGATTGTAGCAGGTAGGAGCCCAATAACAGAGGTAGTTGGAACCAGAGTGGTGTATGGGTTGGTTTGCATATAAAGGGCTTCCTTAAGAAAGGTCCTGTGCTATCCCCAGCAAGTCACTGACCCCAGAATGAACAGTCCCCTCCAGAGTCAGCAAGTGTCCAACATGTCAAAGCATCAAAACTAAAAAGTGGTCATTACCAACACATGAGCTGAGATCTGGGTATGAGAAGACACCAGCCATGGAGAGAACAAAAGACACCAGCCATGGAAAGAACAATGAGACACATTCAAGACAGACAGAATGACCCAGGACATCTAAGTAATGAGACAGCAAAGTCACCAGAAATGGAGGGAGAAGAACAGGACAGTGTTCCAGGAAGAAAGTGGACTGGACAACTGTGTCAAAGGCTGCCAAGAAGGCGGGTGACTGAGAATGGCAAGGGATTCTCCGAGAGAAACGTCACTCTGGAGTAGACTACCATCCACTCCCCCTTCTATCAACGTCTGACTTCTGTGCCCAGAACCCCCTTGGGAAGGTCCCCAGTTGCATCCCACAGTCACATCTAATGACTGTGCCTGCTCTTCTGCAGCTTCTGGGGGAAGGTTCTGGGGACACGACAGACAAGGCAGACAAAAATACGGGGCCTCACCTGGTGACACTGCAGTGGCGAGAAAGCACCACAGACCAGCGGTGATGCCTGGAAACCCCACCGCCGTGGAGGAGAGGCAAGCAGGGAGGGAGAGAGGCAGGGTGGAGGAGGATCTGTCAGGACGCGCCCCAGTCTTGCTTGTTGGGCGCTCCACCCTGCAGTGCAGAGGACACTCAAGGCAGGTAAGCAGGGAGCCATGGCAACGGACCTGCTCTATCAAGAGGTGGAGGGCGGCAGGATGTGCCTCGTGGAAGGGGACAGAGCAGGAGCTCCAGGCCCAAGGACCAAGGGGAGCAGACCCCCAGGGGCATGACAGGGTAACTCAAGCCTGTGGGGACTCTTGGAAATCGGACACAGTTAGAACAGAGAGGGGCTTGGAGAAGAGCCACAGATTTTGACAAGTCCCTTCACTTTAGGGCTTCTTGACTGTCTCAGGTAGGAAGTGGGAGAGGATCAGACTGACACTGTGGGATGGCAGAGAGGACAGATGAAATCCCACATGTAATTTCCTGCAAATAGTAGGCATTAACAAGTAGCAGCCATTATTATGGGATGACTTCTGCCCAGAATTCAGGGACTGGGGCTTCTCCAGTTCCAGACTTGGCTAATGACACCTGCCATTTGCTTAAAGGTTGTACTGAGGCCATTGCGTTAGGCCAGTGCTACTTTTGGGGCTGAATTGATAAGCTCCCCACTGTTTCTACAAAGATCTGTTGACATGATTTATTGGAAACTGCCCATTAACATTTTTAAGTGTTCAATAAACCCCCAACCACCATAGTAAATTAATCTTAATAAATTCACATAGCAGAAAGAATTTTACTCTCCATCTTCATGTGATAGCCCGACTTCCCTGAAGCCTGTCGTGAGGAAGGATATGAGGGACGGTGGGCTGACTGAAGACAGAGAGAAAGACACTGGAGGGTGCTTCTCCATTCACCATCTGAGGACTCAGCCTCAGCTTCCCCATCTTTGGGATAACACACAACACACTGTTTCCTAAGCCAGCTCGTGGTCCTTGCTAAGCCTGACCACCACCTATGTTTCTACTTAATAAATAACTCTTCTTAAAATAAGGTCAGGTGTAATATCATGACCTTATTTGCTGCATTCTAAACAATAATACCAATAAAACTGCAGATTTAATGTGCTAGGAGTAGTTGTTAGAATTTTCCCCAATAAATTTGTCATTGAAATTATAATACATTCATGCACGTATTCCTTAAAGTCTTCCACATGCACGGAGGAGCATGGGTACTACACTGAGTTACGCTAGGAGCAGTGAGGTGTTCAGATTCTGAGTCTGGGTGGTGAAGGCTGACGGACTCTATCCTTGTCTTAGCTGTTTTCATTTTTGTATGATTTGGACCAAGTCATACGACCTCACTGGGCCTCAGTTTACTCATTTTAAAGAGATAATAAGACTGAATAAGTGGATAATAAGATTTAATAGAATGAAAGATCTCTTTGAAGCCTTATTTTAAAGATCAAACAAAATGAAATAAAACCCAAAAACATTTAGAACAGTGACAGGCATATAGTACGTGCTCAATAAAAAGTTTTTGTCTTTCTTGGTCCCCTAACATTTTATCAAGAAAGCAGAGCTCAGTGGCTGGCATAGAGTAGGCATGTGTGTAGGAAAACTGCATAAAGTTGAGGAAAGAGCCAGCTGAAAGGACTGGAGAGAACAATCCCCAGAGTCCACTCAGGCACGGGAGAGTTCCTATTACCATATCAGAGCAGAAAGCATCCTAAGTGGTGGGATACCGGGTAGCCTACTCCAACAGGTTTGGCTTCAATGTTGAGATAACAAAGCATGAAAGGTCCTAACTAATAAGGCATGAAAACAATACCCAAAAGAATAAAATTGTTACAAGTAACTTAACTGCATCCTAGGGAAACAAAGCTCAAGAATATTCACAGAAACAAACAAACAACAATATCCCACACACTCAAGGTCAATTTTAAATGTCTAGCATTCAATAAAAATTACCAGGCATGCAAAGAAACAGGAAAAGCAACCTAAAATGAGATAGAAAAATCAATTAATTAAAACACTGTAAGATAATAAAGGTGGTAGAATTAGTAGACAAAGACATTAAGCCACTGATTATAACTGAATTCTATATGTTCACAAAGTTAGAGGAAATCTTGAGCAATTGAGTTTATAAAGTATACATATATATATACTTTATATATGTATACATATATATACTTTATATGCCATATATATGCTTTATATATATATATATATACTCTATATGCTTTATATAGATAGACTTTATATGCATATATATACACACACACACACACACACACACACACACACATATATATATACTCCATTCAAACTTCTCAGGATAAAAGGAGAAGAAAACATCAGTGAACTATTAAATGTAACAATATAATCAATTTAAATGAAACACTGAGATTTGTTTAAAAGGACAGAAAAATATGAAAATAGCACCATTTCCATTAAATGCTGTGGAAAATATCAAGGGGCCTAATATGTGTATAATCAGAGTCCCTGAGGAAGAGAAGAAAGGAGACAGAAAAAATACATTTGAGTAATTAATGATCACATTTTCTCAAAAGATTATGCAAACTCTACACCCACAACTCCAAGAAAGTTAATAAATCACAAGAAACATGAAGGCAACTACATCAAGGCCCATCAAAATGGAACTGCAGAAAACCAATGACATATAGAAAATCTTAATAACAGCCAGAGGGAAAAAGGACACATTACATACAGAGGAAACAGCAGAACTCAGGGAACCTAAGAAACAATCCCTACAAGAGCCATATTCTCTGCCAAACACAAACCTCAATGATCTTTAAAGGATTCATATTGTACAACATATACTCTGTGGCCACACAGAATCAAACTGGAAACCAATAAGAAAATTTTCTGTTCATATCATACAAAGTTACACTGTAGCCACAGAAATTAAATTAGAAATCAATATAGAAAAACCTAAATATGTACAAACTAAAATGCACTCCTATATTACTGCTAGATCAAATAAGAAAGTTAATATTGGAAATGAAAATGTATTTTACACTGAATAAAAATGAAAACAAAGCATAACACAATGTGTGGGATGCAGTTATGGCAGTCCTGAGAGGGTAATTGATAGCATAAATGCCCACCTTAGAAGGCCTCCAGTGGATGACCTCAGCTTCTAGCTTTGGAAACATTTAAGGAAGAAACAAATCCTTTTCAAAAACCTGAACACAAGACAATCTTTTGCAAGTCATTCTATGAGGCCAGCAAAACCCTAACAAAACCAGGTAAAGCCATTACAAGAAAACAGAGTTAGGGAGGTGACTCAGTAGGGACATGATCGCCTGGCATGTGCTAGGCCCTGGGTTTGATCCCCACCAGTGGCCAGTGGGGGAGGGAGGAGACAATAAAAGAAAACTTCAGACCCCAATATTCATCATGAACATAGAGGTCAATTTCTCAGTAGATTTTTGTGAACTAAATTCAACAATATGTAAAAATAATATTCCATGATCAAGTGATTATAATCCCCCTGAATCCAAGCTTGGTTTAAAAATCAATGTAATTTATAATATTCACAGTCTGAAAGGCAAATCCATATGGTCATCTCAGTAGATCTAGAAAAATCATTTGATAAAATCCAACATCTAACACTGATTTAAAAAAAAAAAAAAAAAAACCTTCCAGTAAACTAGAAAAGTAGGAGAAATTCTTCAAACTAATAATGGGCATCTATGAAAAAACTGTTCAGAGACCTAAGACTTTCTCCCTAAGGTCAAGAAAATGGCAAGCACATCTGTTTTCATTATTTCTATTCAACATAGACCCTAGAGATAGGAAAGAGAAATTGATATTTGAAAGGCAAAATTAAGACTGTATTTGTAGGTGAGAACATCATCTATATAGAAAATTCTTTGGAATCTATTTTTTAAAACTAATGAATTCTTTGACCATCTACCTAATAAAACTAACAATAGTAGCTAATAAATGACTTCAGCGGGGTTGTAGGATATTAGATCAATGTATAAAACTCAATTACATTTCTATGGAATAGTAATAATCTATTAGAAATTGAAAGCTAAGAAAAATATCGCTCACAAAATAATAAATCACCAATAATAAATATTGAGAGAAATCTGACAAAAGATGTGCAAGGTCTGAACAATGAAAAATAAGACACTTTATTGAGAGGAACTTTAAAAGATCTAAATTAAATGCAGGGCCATGCCATTTTCATGTTTAGAAGACTCAGTACTCTTAAGATGTCAATTCTCTCCAGCTTAATCTATAGATTTAATACAATCTCAATCAAAATCCAATCAGACTTTTTTTTTTTTGTAGAAATGATGATCCAATTCTAAAGTTCATAGGGAAATTCAAAAGATTTTCAATAGCCAAAGCAACTTTGGAAAGTATAATATGTTTGTTGAGAAGTGCAAAGTAACTACCCAAGGTCGAATGAAGGGTGTCCCTGAAGGTCATTTGGATTCATGGGTATTCATCTTGCTCCCTTCCTTGGGACCTATTCTGTGTGGTACTTCCAAACACATTTTATCATTTTGTTTTTATTTTGAGCCTAGACATTTAGTGCTATTGGCTTCCTTTCAGAGACAAGAAAATTAAGACGCAAGTCAGCTAAGGGACGTGCCCGTAGTCATTCAGACACTGTCCGTGTTGTTGAAGCAAGCACATGACCTTTAAAAACAATAAAATAACGAGGAGTGGCTTAGAATATCATCATTTATTCCTTCCTTCCTTTTTTCTTCTTTCTTTCATTCTTGGAAATAGAATTATTTTTTAAAAAATTATTTAAAAAAAAATGCACCCAGCCTGAGAATTAAGATTGAGAAGAACCACCAGGAGCAACAGGCTCACTCCTTCCAGAGTGAGAAAATAGGAGGCACTCAAAACCCACCTCTTCCTCACATCAGTATATTTTCATGTAAACAACTGGTTCAACATGCTTTCCTTCCGGAGCATTTGCAATGGAAATTCTCTGACATCCACTGAGGAGATCCTCTCCCATTTTCTCCTACAACAATGGTCAGATGCCTGCCTGATAATAGCCTGATAACAGCCACCTGCTAAGTAAACTGGCATCACAACAGAATCCCCTGTGGGACACCCTGTCAAGGCCCAGTAATGACCTACTCATTTCCAGGTCTGCTGTCCATGACCCAATTCTATCCTGGGAAAGAATCTGGACAAGCCTCAGGTTTGCTTTAGCAGAATCTGATTTATCAGTCTAGCAATCAGTGCCAGTTTGAGAGGGGCTCTCTGTGTTCAGTACAGCGATGGATGCCAATGCAGGGAACATCCCTGCCTGTCAAAGTGCTTTTCCTTGACAGTCCCTAAGAAGCGCTGAATACCTTGGGTAATTTGTATCTTAATGACTCTTATACCCAGACAAATACCTCCTTCCCTGTCTCCTGAGAAAGAGTTACAGCATTCTTCTCCCACTCATAAATCCTAAAAATTCATTCTTATTTCCTCTATACTAACTCGTTCTCCAAAGAACCTCGGAATTGCATGCATGTGCTCTGGCCCCAGTGAAAAACCTCTCACTCACCCTCTGTAAACACCCTCCTCTCTGGTTTCTTTTGCTACACCTGAGCCTGAGAACACTGGGGCTCTGAGAGTGAATGTATCTTCTGTGACAGCTACACCCCAGGTTCCACCTCTGCCATCACATTTCCAACTTCCTCTACTATAAAGGAAGAAAAATATTTAGCAATCCCATATGTCTGGTACAGGAAGGGGAAAATAGCCAGAAACTCCCCGCCCTCCTTCCACCCATAACTTTGTCTTGCCTGTGTTGAGTACGCAAAGAACCATTGTCTGTAAAAGATGCTCTTCCATCCGAAGAGTCAAAGGATGAAAGACCAAGAATGCACAGACAAGAGAGAGAGATTGTCTCCCCACTGCCTGGGTGTTGGCCATGAATCTGGACCAATGTAGGAGGATGATTGGCACGACGGGGAAAATGCCATTAAGTCCACATGCATGTGGCATCTTAGCTGCAGGACAGTCCAAGGATGAGATGAGATGAGAAAGCACCCAAAGTTAAGACTTGAGTCAAAGAGTGTGATTAATGGGAGAGGAGCTGCTCAGAAGAATGTTGCAAGATCATTAAGAAAAGTTGCTCAGATGCAAATTAAAACTGTACTAAGATTCAGATTGGCAATTATCAAGAATCCACCTAACGATAAGTGTTGGAGAGGATGTGGGGAAAAGGCACACTCATACATTGCTTGTGGGACTGCAAATTGGTGCAACCATTCTGGAAAGCAGTGAGATTCCTCAGAAAACTTGTAATGAAACCACCATTTGACCCACTCCTCAGCATATACCCAAAGGACTTAAAATCAGCATACTACAATAACACAGCCACATCAGTGTTTATAGCAGCTCAATTCACAATAGCAAAGCTATGGAACCAGCCTAGGTGCTCTTCAACAAATGAATGGATAAAGAAAATGTGGTATGTCTATATCTATATCTATATATATATATATACACACACACAATGGAATATTATTCAGCCATAAAGAAGAATGAAATTCTGGCATTTGCCAGTGAATGGATGGAACTAGAGACTATCATGCTAAGTGAAATAAGTTAAACCCAAAAAACCAAAGACCAAATGTTCTCTCTGCTAACCAAATGGTAACACACAAAAAGTATGTGGGGGGGGGGGGGGAGGCAGAGGGAGAATAGAAGTTCATTGGATTAGACAAAGGGGAACGAAGGGAAGAGAGGGTTGGTGGGAATAGGAAAGACAGTGGGATTAATCTGACCTTACTTTCCTATGTTCATATATGAATACATGACCAGTGAAACTCCACATTATGTACAACCACAAGAATGGGATCAATTAAAATCGGCACACTAGTGATGCAGCCACATCTATGTTCATAGCTGCTCAATTCACAATAGCCAGATTGTGGAACTAACCTAGATGCCCTTCAACTGATGAATGGATAAGAAACTGTGGTAGATATATACAATGGAATATTACTCAGCCATAAAGAAGAATAAAATTATGGCATTTGCAGGCAAATGGACAAAGTTGGAGAATATCATGCTAAGTGAGATAAATCAATCCCAAAAAACCAAAGGACAAATGATCTCACTGATAAGTGGATGATGATACATAATGGGGGGTGGGAGGGAGGCAAGAATGGAGGAAGGAGGGACTTTATAGAGGGAAAAGAGGGGTGGGAGGGGTGGGGGGAAGGAAAATAACAGAAGGAATCAAACATCATTACCTTATGTAAATGTATGATTACACAAATGGTATGCCTCTACTTCATGTACAAACAGAGAAACATAAAGAATGGGATCAAAATTAGGGTAAGTTATACTCCATGTATGTACAATATGTCAAAATACACTCTATCTTCAGATATATCTAAAAAGAACAAATTTTAAAATTCTCTAAAACAATAGGGCTGGGGACATAGCTCAGTTGGTAGAGTGCTTGCCTCACAAGCGTAAGGCCCTGGGTTCAATCCCCAGTACCGCAAAAAAAAAAAAAAAAAAAAAAAAAAAAAAAAGTTACTCAGAATTCAGACAAGGCAGAGAGAAGGTGAAGGGCCAGCCACGTGGGCAGCGGAGTCTGGGAAGCTGGGCAGGGTACCCTGGTGATGCCACAGGGTGACCCGTCAACACGGAGCCGGTCTTGCCACCACCCACACTCTGGCCTGGGAGGTTCTTTTCCCAGACAGCTCCAAAATCCCCGGAGCAGCGCAGACTGATTCCCTCTGCACACGACTTCCTGGAGCCAGCCAGGACAAAAGTCTGAGAATTTCTGTGCTTTTTTGGAGCACATTTGTCTTTGGTTCTGCTCAAGGATTGCCTTTTCCAGCTAATTCTTCATAAAACTTTGGTTCGAATGTCAGTCTTTCAATTGCTCCTGCCACGAAGGAAGAGGCTAGGGAGAGGAGCTAGGGTCAGGGAGAGGAGCTAGGGTCAGTTCAATGCCAATATCTACCCCAGGCTGAGAAGCCTGGTGGGCCCTTGAAACCACACAGCCTGGGAAGGAGCGGCTGCGTTCTTCCCACCCCGGCTCAGCCAGAGGTGGCTTCGGGGAGCATTGCTTTCCTCCGAGCAGAGCTTGTCTCATAGACCTGTGTGACAAGACGTGTTAAACATTAGGTTCAAGAGTTGTCTCTTTGAGAAGGGGTAAAAAATGTCCCCAAAGAGCACGTATGAGAACTTTCCCGTTGGATTTTGGTTCTCATACTTCATGCTGGGTAACTGCCCTGGCAAGACAACCCCACTTGGGTGTCACCCGCCTAGCGCACTGTGGGACTACAAAACCTTCTGCTTTGGGTTTCACTGTTTTGTAGGAAATAACTTGAAGGGACCAGGGCAACCAACACGGTTTAATCCACGACTGGAGGAGGGACAAATGTCAATCAGCAAGCATGGTACCTCTTGGGTGAACAGTACATGGTAGGCATAATGACAGGCATCTGATGAGAACTGGAAGGTCAAGGGTCACTTGTAGAAATGTGATTGCATAAGCCAAAATACCAAACCTTCTCCACCACGCGTGTCCCCTCTTGCTGCTCTCTAGCCAGGCTACCACTTTACCAGTCCCCAGGATAAGCCTGCTCACACCCACTGCAGGGGCGGTGCACCTGTGACCTCCTCTACCTGGCACTTGCTCCTTCTTAGAAGGGACCTTGCTGACATCCACACAGAGTTTCCCAACCTTCCCTGATTTCAGCCTTCTTAATATTCATTCCCAAAACATCCTATAAAGTTATTTTCTTTCTTTGCCTGTTCATTTTCCCTCTCCTACTAGAAGGAAAATTCTTTGAGAGCAGATTGTTTGCTTTGTTATTCACTTTATTTCAACTGTCCGGCACAGAGCAGGTCCTCAAAAAGTATTTGTGGAATGAAGAACAAGAGTCAGGTAGAAGGAGAGGCAATCTGAGCCTCAGAGCTGTTTGAGGAAGGTAGAGGTTTCTGGGGAATGGGAGGTTGTGGGGGGCTTCACCCAGGGAGCCGGCTTGAGCCTGGGTTTTGGAGAATGCGGACGTAGTTTGGACAGCCCCGTGAGCCCTTATCCTCCTCTGAGGGAGGTTATCTGTAGGGATTCCATGCCTCTGAGACCCGATGCTACAGGAAGGCTTTGGTGGCATAGAAATGTTGCAAATGATTATCAAGAGAAAAGCGTATGCTCATGGGACGCTCTGATTAATGAGCTAAGAGTCATCCTATCTATTTCTGTCACCGTCCAGCTGGAGTTTTACTCCCAGTTTAGGCAAGGGGACAAGACCGTCCCTAAATCCTGAGAGCCCTGTGACACCTAGAGAGAAAGAGAGGCTCTCTTCTTTTGTATCTGTTCTCAGAAACGTCCCCAAACCCCTGGGACTCCGAAGATTCATCGACATCATGGACTAAGAAAGTCTCAGCCTCCTCCCCAGCTTGGGAGCCAACTCAGAAACTCAGGCCCTGAAGCTCTTTCTAGAAACTGGGGCAGGAAACCAGAATTTGCTAAGTGTGCATAATGTGCTGGGTACTATACTAAAATCCTGTTAATTCTTGTTAACTTTCACAGGAATTCCTAGAAATTGGTCCTGTTGTCCAAATTTTACAGAGGAAGACTCCATACTGGAGTTAATTACAGTTTAGTATGTTTGGTTTGGTTTGGTTGTTGTTTAATTATCTTGATTACCTTGTCCTATGTTTAGAGCATCCCTTATCTTATGGGTCTTGAAGAGAAACAGAGTCCATGTCCAAGAAGTTGAGAAGTTCCAAGATTTGCTTCCCAGACTCCTTTGCTGCTCAGGCAAGAGCATGTGACCTAGGCTTGGCCATTCAGAAATGTCAGTCACAGACTTCAAATTGGGAGCGAGTGGCACCCGAAACAGGGACAGTGAAGAGGCCATCTTGGGAGCAGAAACACCATGGCAATTCCGTGTCCTTGGGGACAGGAGGGCAGCTTCTGTACCATGGTTTTGGGGTAGTTCTATGTACTAGCATCTCTTCGTCTCTTTCCATTTCCGAGACATTTTCCAGGATACCTTGAAAATTCCATGGGTTCCCTAATATCCTTGCAATACATTCATTTTTTGGCTAGCATGATTTAGAGTCTAGTTCTTTTGCTTGCAATGAAGAAGTCAGGTTGATTTGGCCTCAGGGAAAGCAAGCAGGTACAGCCGGTGAGAGGCAGACCGGGATGGGGAAAGCTGGTCAGTCTGAAGACGAAGCCCATTCTTTCCCATTACTGCTGCACTGCTCTGAGGAGCGGGGGACACTGGAGAAAACTGTCATCCCAGTTGACAGACACCCAGAAAGAGAGGGAACTGCCGCATCTGGAAGTGACTAGCTCCTGGTTCTTTCTAATGTTCCCCAATTCACTCTTCCCTCACTATTCTCCATCACCACTTCCTAAGCAAAAAAAGCAACTGTTTTCAAACTAACTGAGGAGCACATTAGACCCACACATAAGTCGAATCAGGAGGATCTTGACTGCAGACACAGAGAGGTGGGCCTCACTGGACCTTGCGCAGTCGTTTCTGAAACCCTTGTCTCAGAACAGGATTCGAATCTATGTCCAGCACCAGTTCCAGGGAGACTGGGAGAGATGCTCTTCCTCATGGGGCACAAGGAGAGCATACAGCTGAGAGGCAGCCACTGTCACCTCGTCACACTGAACTAACTGTTCTGGCCCTCTTTCCCTGTGTGCCACACCACCAGCTGCACAGGGCTGTCTGAGAATCTGCAGTGGCAACTTCAACCACAACAGCTATCCCTTAGTATGTACCACACTCTGTTTTAAGTGTTCTCCATAGATGTATTCCTTCAGTCTTCACTGAACCTTATGAAATATGTACCTTTGTGATCTCCGTTCTATTGATGAGAAACTGGGCACAGAAGGTTAGCAAATAATTGGCTAAGCGGGATTTGAACCCAGGCGTTCTAACTCCAAACTCTGGGGTCCTCCGCTTTATGCTAATCAAGAATAACAAATGTATAACATAGAGCTTCATGACTGCAAATGGCTTCCAACACATTAGCAAACCATTTACTGAGGGCTAGGGTAGATTAGGGACTTAAAGGTCAACTCATATCTGTCTTATTGCCCAGTACCCAGGACCATGTTTAACGTGAGCAGGTATATCAATCGTGATGTTGGGAGGATGGATGGATGTACACACAAGATGAGGATTCAGAGGAGCACCAGGGAGACGGAGAGGAGAGAGCCATCTGGAACCAAGAAAGAAGGAAGCACAGAATCAGTCTCTAAATGGGCATCTTCTGACACATGCTCAAAATGCCCTTAGTCAGGTTTCCAAAGGAAATTTCAAATTACATTTACATGTCTTTTAATTCACAGTAAGTGGGGGATAGGGAAGAATAGAGTTACTTTATACTAGGTAGAGGGGAGTGAAGGGAGGGGAAGGGGTTTGGGGGAAGGAAGGACAGTAGAGTGAAATAGACATGATCACCTCATGTGCATGTATGACTGCATGACCCATGTGATCCTGCAATATGTATAATCAGAAAAATGAGAGATGACACTCTATTTATGAATGATCTAGCAAAATGTATAGATGCATTCTACTGTCATGTACAACTAATTAGAACAAATAAAATAAAATAATTTAAAAAACACTCAATAAATCCAGTTCTTTCTTTAATACCTTAGATTCCTAATATGCACACAGTTTGGAGCTATGTACACGGACAGAGGCATACCTGACTGCATCTACCTATAGAGAAGGGTATACCCGGAATTCTGGGTATCGGCGTAATGCCATTGGTGTGTATAGCTGTTTGTATGCACAGTCGTGCATGGTGTAATTTTATGTGTGTACCATAGGACCTCTTGACGGGTGTTTGCAGGACTGTGCGCCTATGCACACACGCACACAGGAACGGTGGGCTAACGCTCACCTGGAGCTCACTGTGCAGTGGGCTGTATCCCAAGCCAGCGGCACGTGTCACCCCCCTAACCCTCACAGCAGTCGTACGGACGCACCCGTTCTGCACCTGCCACGGTTCTGTGTGAACGGTGCGTCCCAGGTTTCTATTAGGTAAGCACGGGCTCAGACTCGCTGTCAATTTTCCGCTGCTTAACCCAAGCTCCATGAATAGCGCCAGGAAGGCACACTTTCCTGGACTGGAAGCAGTAACAATGAATTAAAAGACAGATCATAAAGTCCTTTCAAAATACCATCCACTTCAGAAGCAGCAGACACCCAGGCTGCGTCTTCTCGCTGTGTAAACACATTCCCACCACCCCACTTGCTTAAATAAGGCTCACTCCACTTTGGCATCCCCGCAAACACATTTTTTACAGTTTCTTTTTTTCAAAAACAAGATTGCTCCCTCGGCAACTGTTTCCAAGCACATTCCCTCATTCTGGGAGAGGAAAGGGAAAAGCAGAAAAAGCCTCTTGTTACTATACAGGGAATACAGAATAGGGCAGGGGGAAAGGAAGACGGGGGCAGGGGACCTGAAAATTAATGATACAGTAAGATGCATATCCCCAAATGGAATTGACCGAATGCCCCTCGACCCAGCCGTGTTCCCCAGGTCCCGTGATTGCTAGTTAGTTCAAAGGCTGTGATCTGGGTACCCCAAGTAGCTGTTCTCTCCCCCACTGTGCTATGTGTGCATACACACACACACACACACACACACACACACAACCACATATCCCTAAAGCAGTCTAGTGGAGCTAATGAGGAGATCAAAATTATATCCCTCCAAGAGGAGGCATGTCGCTAACAATGGCATTGTCTCAGCGCTATGGTGACTACTTACAGTAGCCCAACTAGTACTAGTTGGGACTTGGGGAGGGGCAGGAGACTAGGAGAAAAATAAACCGTCAACTTTTCCCACCCCAACACATTTCATTCCTCTCTAGGCTTTTAAAATAATAAATATTCCTATTCATTCAAATTCATTCCATTCTATTTTATTGGTGGTGGGGGGAGTTCTGCCAATCAGTTCACGCAGCCAACACTTAGCAAGCGCCTCTTCTGCACCAGCCTTGGAACAAACTGACGGTTCTCCCACAATATCTATTCTATTTTTCTCCTGCCTCAATCTTGATCAATCCATCAAACTGGATTGAACTCAGGGGTACTCAATCCCTGAGCCACATCCCAAGCCCTATTTTGTATTTTATTTAGAGACAGAGTCTCACTGAGTTGCTTAGTACCTTGCTCTTGCTGAGGCTGGCTTTGACCTCGTGATCCTCCAGCCTCAGCCTCCCAAGCTACTGGGATGGCAGGTGTGGGCCACCATGCCTGACTCCGTTCTTTTCTATCTGAATACTCTACTCCTTATTATTCCAATACACTCCACTCCAATTTATTCCAGTCTAAGTCATTCTGTTCCAAAACCGACTCATCCCATTCCATCCCAGGTCAACCCATTCTGTCCAAATCCACTTCCGCCCCATCTCCTTCCATTTCAAACCATTCTGTCCCAGCTCACTCTGTCCCATTACTCTATTTCAGCCTCTTTCATTCTCATCTTAATCATTTCAAGCTGTTTCAATAACTCCTATAGGAAGCATCTTATCAACATCCGTGATGCAGGTCACCACGTGTGCCCTGCGGGATGGAGAGAGAGGGAGTCTCCATCTTTGCAGCCCTCTTGTGGACGCAGAAACAATACTTACAAAACCACAGGAGAACCATGTAACCCGACAGCCTTCAGACCCTGGCCAGACTGAACCATGATCTCCACACAGACCATGAATAGAAAACCAGGGCTTCTTTGGAGCCACTCAGAGTCGAGGAAGGCGCTTAAATATTGAAGCCAGATGAATAAAAGGTCAAGTTGCCTATTGGCTTAGCAATTGTCTTAGTAGGGGTTATGCTGCTTCACCTGACAGCCTCAAAAATCCCGGTGCCTTGAAGCAATGAAATTTTATTTCTCACTCGTGACTCATGTCTCTCATATTGACTGGGCTGCTCTCGCCTCACGTTATCCTCACTGGCAGGGACCAGTGGACAAAGGAACTGTGGGGACCCCATGGTGGAGTGAGAAAGAACTGGAAAATTGTGTGTTGGCTCCTCAGCCTTCGCCCAGAAGAGACCCATTCTATTTCTGCTCACACTTGACTGTGCTAAGGAAGTCACAGGATGCTACTCCCATTCCAAGGTCAGAGAAGAGAAACCATACTTTGGGAGGGATGAAGACCAAGGAAATTCTCAAGTGCTTGATTGGGGAGCTGGAAATATTGGGTGCAAAGCACTAATAGTTACATACCAGAGAGTCTAGGCACCTACCTTAAATTTCTTGAAGTCTTATTTTTCTTGCCTGTAAAATAGTAATAACTGAACTCATTTCTTAGGTTTGTCCTAAATATTAAATGAGATAAATATAGAAAGTACCCAGCACCTAGTAGGCACTTAATAAATATTACTTCCGTTCCCTGAATTTCTGCATTTATCTCCCTGTCAACCTCCTTGAAAAAGCATGAGATACACATGCTAGATGGTTCTTATCTGGGAACAGAGAAGAGCCTCCAGCCCCCACCCCGCTCCCGCCCCAGCCCTCAGATCTGCTGCCTCTTCGCAACAGGAGTCGCGGCCACGTGCTTGCTGATGATCCATCTGCTTCACAAATGTGGCTATATCACAACACGGATTTCTGATGGGCAGAGACCAATACCCAGACATGCTTCATGCCCAAACACTGCAGAAAAAAAAGTACCATAATCTCCAGAGCAGAAGTGTAATCAGAACGAATGATCATCAAGTACAATATTTTCTCCTGCTCCAGAGAAGACTGGCAAACGTCCTGGAACATCAGATTTGGTCCCCTCTGGAGGGCCGCGTTTATCTGCTTGCTAGAGCCGGTAGTGGGGTGGAACTGGGAGTTGGGTGTACGCTTTCGGCTAATCTAAATGCCCTGTGGGAAGCAAGGCCTAAAGACCCCCGCCCCTTGTGGGAAGTCACACATTGCGGCTCCACAGCAAGGTTCTGGAACAACAGGCCCAGAATGCCTCGACAAGACATGGTTTACCAGGACCAGGAGAGTCAAGAGCTAGAGTCCCGCTGCCAATCAGTTCACGCAGTCGACACTTAGCAAGTGCTAGGCCTTGGAACACAGTGACAGTTCTCCACATCTGAGACAATTGCCACTTCTAAGCTGTCCATGAAAAGCCCAACACAAAACAAACATTTAAAGGCGTGGAGTGTTTTAGACATGTGCTTTTTTTTTCCCCTCTGATAACTGTATTCATTTTCTATTGCTGCTGTGACAAACTAGCTCCAGATCCTTGGATTAAAACAACACAAATGTATCATCTTACGTTTCTGGGGGGCAGAAGTCCAAATCGGGTCTTACCAGGCTAAATGCTCCCCTTGCTGGAGACTCTAGGGTAGAGTCACTTCCTTACCTTTTCCGGCCACTAGAGGCTGCCATGCCCTTTGGCTCCAGGCTCCCTCCCATCTAAGGCAGCCATGGCTGGTTCAGTGTGACAGCGCATCCCTCTGAAGCTCTTCTACACTCAAAAGGTCCTGTGATGATGTTGGCCTACCCTGATGATCCAGGAGAACCTCCTTATTTAAAGTCAGCCGATTAGCAAACTTAATTCTGTCGGCACCCTTAACTCTCTTTTTCCATGGAACATGAAGTATTCATAGTTTCCAGTGATTCCGATCCATATCTTTGGGGAACCGAACCATGATTACACCTCCCACCATATCTATTCTTTTTTTCTTCTGCTTCAATCTTGATCAATCCATCAAACTGGATATTCCATCCTTGCTTGGCCACAGACTGAGCACATGTTCCAAGATAAGACTGGGATTTTACCCCAGTCCTAGGTTTTGAATCTTGGGTTCAGTGACCCAGTAATGAAAAATGGTTGACATCCAATCACCTCAATGAGAGGTTGTCCTGAAAAGACACCTCGAGTTCCCAGATCTCTGGAACAGCCCTGGTTTCTTTCCTTCCTAAAGTATGGTTCTCTAGGATTTCTTCTGGTTCCTGAGCTATTCTGCATTCCTCCCAAAAGACTAGGTATTTGTTTTAATCGTTCGGAGTTGGTTTCTGTCGCTTGCAACTTATCAACCCTGATAAATTCAGGCTCCAATAAAGACATAGGAAGACAGAGAAACCCACCAAACCTAAAGGTAAACATGCACATAGATAACTTCTTCTGACTTGAATGGAGGACAACGGATATATATATATATATATATATATATATATATATATATATATATAAAATAGCTCCACCATAAGAATTTATTTATAGGGAGTGGTAGACTTGTTATATGTGTCTCCAGGTATTTTCACAGCTTCATTGTTGGAACTAGCCCCTTTTATTTATTTACACTGAATGAAAGAAGCAGTATGATAATCTGCATGAAATAAGGTTTCTGCTTTGTTTTCTTTTCAGATCTTTTTATCACACAGTTTAATGGAGGTAGTCACACTGCTCCCAAATCTACGGGACTGACCACAGTTTCTTTCTATTCATTCATTCAAAACAAATTAAAATACCTACTATGTACCAGAAACCCTGGGAATACAAACATGAAAAAGTTGGACTCTCTGTACCCAAAGATTCTATTTATTCATTTATTTACTTATTTATTTACCTAAGACAAATTTCCTGAGAATACCTACTATGTACCTGCTGACCCATGGTCCTATTCTCATGGCAATCAGAATCTAATGACAAAGACCTTAAAGTGGGCAGGTACTTGGTGTGTAGAATGAGCAGCAGGAAAATCTGTTTTTCTGAATGAGAGAAATGCATTTGGCTACATAAGCATATAAAATGTATTTGGTTCAAGAGTTTGTAAAGGTTTAATTATGCGGTGGAGTAAATTTGGAAATACTCTTTATATAACAACAGAAGCAATAGATACTAATTGAGGGGAATTGAGGTAACATGTCTGGGTGGATAAGATATATAAAGACACAAGTGAAATAAGGAGGATACAGCTACAGACTCTTCTTTATGGTCCTGTGACCACAAAGGAAGGCAAAATTGACGCTGTTTGGTCAGAGGGAGGATGGGATCCACTGAAAATCAAAGAGATCGGGTACCAGTCTTGGTTGTCCAGTGGCGCTCCCTCCCCACGTTAGTGATAATATAAAAGCGAAATCTACATGCAAGTGACATAAAAATTAATTAGAGACAGAGTAGTCCATGGTGTGCTGGTTCCACTTTGGAAAAATTGGGCCAGAGTTCAGGAGAGGTTTTGAATAAGAGCAAGGATAATGTGGAGAGAGATTATTTGGGGGTTTAACAAGAGGCACAGGCCAAAATTGCTTTCCTAATTGAATCTGGGATGTGATACCTGCCTGGGGTTTCTTCCATGGTCAAGTGTTTGTGGGTGCACCTGGCTTGTCACCCTGCTCGACACTATCACCACATGGGGGAGGGAGTCCTAGACAAGGCTTCTCAAACACAGCTATGCAAATGAGTCACCTTACTATTAAAATTCACATTCTGATTCAGTAGCCCTGGGGTAGGGCTCAAATCTGCATCTCTAACAAGCTCCCAGGTGATGATGATGTTACTGGTCCCCAAAATATATTCTGAGTAGCAAAGTCAGAAGGAGACAGATCTCAGCATCTTGAGGCTGGTGTGAGACCTTAACTTCTCTTGCTGCCAAAGAAAGCCAAGTTTGCCACAATGGTGAAGGATGGGGGCTGAAGCACAGAGACCACCATATGTAACCAGCAGTAAGAAAGCAGGAAAGGAAATCTGAGTCAGCCTTGAGTATGATGGACAGTGACTTTTGACCCCCCCCCACCTTTATTCTGTGGTTCTGGCAATGCCACCCAGGGTCTTGCACCTGCTAGGCAAGTGCTTGGCCTCTGAGCTGCACCCCAGCCCTTGAGCCCACTCTCCAAATAGAAGCCTGCTAAGTCAAAAAGGAGCAGTCAGCAGTCCATGCAGACAGCCTCGTGTGAGAACAGACCTGGGGGTGAAAGCAAATGTGGAATCTTTGGGGCGACTGAAAAGCCAATGTGGATGCAGAGGAACAGGCTGCCTTCAAAGGGAAACTATAAGTGTGGCTTCCTTAGAAGTCAATCTTGGCCAGGATTAGCACAGAAAAGTCGTCTTGATTTTTTAAAATATTAAGCAACGACATAATAATCATTTCTGGTATGTTGGGCACTACACTAAGCTCATTTCACGATTATATCTGGAAGAGCACAACAATCCCCATTTTAGAGTTGGGAAAATAAAGACTCAGAGAAGTAACGCCACTTGACTAGGGTCAAGGAGCTAACAGGTGAAGGAGCCAGAATGTGAAGCAAGGCAATCTGATTCCAGGTACCAAATGCTTAACCACTACCCTACTGCCGCCTGGTGATACGGTGGCCACTCCATCCCTGCTGGTAGCGGGATGCTGTATCCCCTGGAGCTCTGCGCCCAACAAACATGAGCAGTAAAGCCCTGTGCTCTCTCCCTAGCTGCCCTTCAACACCAGGCTCAGAGCCTTGGCCTGGTCAGCAGAGCCCCCTCTTCTCCCCTGACGTTTGCCTCCCATCAGGAGAACTTGAGAAGGGACACGGGGCAGGAACAGATCCTTCTCGGGTGTTGGTGTGTGCTTCAGTATTTACCAAGCAGGGCTCGCTGTGCCAGGGAAGCTCAGCTGACTGGCTGGGGCACCCCTCCCCCACACACTCCATCCCTCAGTCCCGGCAGGAAATTTCCCTTCACCTAGGACACCTGCTGCTCTGCTGGGGGAAAGGGTGCGCGCTTCCGTCACCGAGGGTAGAGAAGGCACTGACGTCACACGTCGGAGCTGGTGGAGTTACATAATCTCCCAGAAGCTGCTTGAACATGGAATAAAGCCATATTTAACCTCGGGGGAGCTAAAAATAGGCAAATAGAATTTTATTTCCTCATAAACTTTTTAAGCTTTAAAAAATATTTTTTTTAGTGATCCGAGGCTAGGATGGAATGTGGCCTCGGGCAGTTTTTTCACTGCTGAATCAGAATCCCCCAGGAAATAAATGTGGTCTACATGCATGCTGGGGTCATGCTGTGCATGTGTGTGTGTGTGCGCACGCGTGTGTGAATGAGGATGTGCAGGGTGGGTGTGTGAATGAGGACACGTGGGGGGTGTGCATATGAATACAGATATAGACATCAGTAGGGAATGCAGACGGGCTGCCGTGAGGTGGTACTGACACCAGAGTCGGTGTGACAGGTGGCGGGTGTGCATGAACTGTGCATACGTGTGCGTGGGAAGGCGTGATGCAGGTGTGTGACACACGGCGCTGGCTGAGAGCATGAGCTGCGTGGGCACGCTGGGAACTGCCTGGCGTGTGGTGCCAATGTGCTGCTGGGCTGGGTAAAGGGCGTGACCCCTCAGCACTGGGTCTGCTCCGGTGTGAGCCTGTCGTGAATGAATCTCACTGAATGTGAACGGGGTTTGTGTTTATTTAGGTGGGTGGGAACGCGTGGGAAATGTGTGTAGGCAGTGCCAGTGCCAGTGTGATGTGCCAGAGGTATGCAGAGCACACAGGTGACGCAGGTGTGCGCTGGGAGTGTGTGTGTGTGTGTGTGTGTGTGTGTGTGTGTGTGTGTGTGCGCGTGCGGGCATACGCATGCGTGTGTGTGCCCACAAGGTCTGATGATACCAGGAGAGACCATCAGGTCCTGGGCGCCCCTCCCCAAACACCCTAGACCCTCTTTGAATGTATCTCCTGAGACCTACTTGAAGGTATTCTCGTGTTGACCCACTCACTCACTCTTCTCCTCTGCCCCTTGGGGGTCCCAGCCCCTAGCCACCCATTTGAGCAGGCACAAAGTATTTGGGCTGGGCAGCATTTCTTGGTACCTATGGGCTTCTCTCAAGCTCTGGTCTATGGATAGAGATCTTCCCAGCTGGTAGAGAGAGTCGAAAACAAACAAAAAACATCCTGAGCAGAAACAGCCCAGAATTCAAGCTCAGTTCAGAATTAGGAAAATTCAGTGTGGCTTGGAAGGAATTTCCTGGCCTGGGGTTTCCAGGTCCTGTTCTGCCACCGTTTTGCAGCCTGCTCTTGGGGAAGGCAGTCTTCCTCCTGGTTCTAGCCTCGGCCTTGGCTCTGATCCTCTCCGCCTTGTGTTATGTAACAGCTCCTCAGTGGCACCCCACAGCCCTTGGAAGGAGTTTGTGTGCCTCGCCTGCCATACGCCTGCCATCCACAGGACACTTCCGGGTCAGGCCTGGCTCTTTTCTAAGGTCCTGCCATCTTCTCATGCCACCGCATCTTGCTGGATTCTTGGCTCATCTGTCTACTGACTGTTCCTCGGAGGCAACATTATCCCACAAAAATAAGATTAAACTAAATTTAAAAAATAAAACACAATCATTATCTTTTGTGAGTATCTCAGTGAATAAGTAAGTATAAGTCTCCCTTCTGCAGAAAGACAAATATGGACCAAGAACGACACATCCTGTTATATGTACTCTTTCATTCAAAAGATTTGGGGGACGTTAATAAATTTAGAGAGTTCAATTAGTTCTAGAACATGCCAGCCAAGAAGACACACTGCCTGTTCTTGTAAAACTTAAGATTAAAATGAATGGAAATGGGACTTTCCTCCAGATGTCTTGACCCCTAACCTGTGCCTGGGTCTAGAGTGACATGGAATTTGATGAAAAGATCCCATCCATCAGGCTGCTGTCCCATTGGTCACAGTCAGTGGGAGTATGAGCTCACAAGATTAGACACATCTGGGTTTGCAATCTCCCTCTGCCCGTGCTAAGTTGTCTGGTCTTGGGCAGGTTTCTTAAACTCTTTGGGCCTCAGTTGCTTTGGATAATAATCCTCCCTCAAAGGGCTGAATGGGATTTTAACTCCTTGTAAGGGCCCAGAAAATGTTGGCTTCAGAATCAGGGTACCTAACTTCTATGGGCTTGAATTAAACCCCTTTCATTTCCTAAATGCTGAAATTTTAATTTCAGTGAAAATCTAGATCATGAAGTTGTGACCTTTTCCACTCAAATAATAATTTTCGCTGTGATATTTTAATGATATGCTGGGATGCAAGCTCTATGAAGGCAGGGATTTTTTTGTTTGTTTTTTTTTTTTTTTTTGGTCTATGTTGGTCACTGATAAAACTTCACTGTCTAGAACAGCATCCAGCACACAGTAGGTGCTCAGAAAATATCTGTTAAGGTAATGAATCCTGTACCTGTCTGCAGATGGCAGAAATTAATCTGCTTAATCATCACGGTTATTAGCCACCATCACTTTTTGCAGATCCTATACAAAGTGCTTCATGCCTCGTCTCTAATGCTCTTGAAGAAATCCTGAGGGCAGGTCTGAGGGATTCCATTTTGTAAATAGCAAGCTAACCCATCGCATTCAGTGAGGTTAGCAGTCCAGGTCCCCCTATGGTCTCCTGGGGAGCAAGTGCTCTTTTGTTCCCACCCTCTGGTGGGGTCCTCCACCCACATGGCAAGGGGCACAGGAAAGAGCTGGCATTACAGAAACAATAGGGCTTGAAAGAACCACGCACTGTCAATGACTGCTGGAAAATCATGACACTAATTAAGAAAGATGCTCCTTGTTCTGCCAAGAGCTCTATCTTCTTGCAGGGATCAATAAATCAAAAATAATTGTTTACTTTGTCTAGGCTCCTTCCCCTCTCTCTGGCTTATATATTTTTCCCTTCTTCTTTCTTTGTATAATGTGAAAGTTGATGAAGAAGCCTCATTTTCACTAATGAAAGAAACTTAATTTTTTTGGCACTATATCCCTCATTAAGAAGAGTAAAATCCACTTAGTGGTGGCTTCTGCTGCCCTCCATTTGTCCAAAGCAAGATCCAAGATCAGCAGAAGGCCAGTTTTAGCATAAAATCTAAGCTTCCACCAAATCTATGGCTATTATTTAAGAAAAGACATTTAATGATAGGTGCCCTAAAAGTCACTAAAACTGATAGCAGCCTCTCCTCACTCTCGTTTCTGGGTTCATCTCTCCACCCCTCCCCACCCCGCCAGTGTGTACATGGTCAACAGTGAGTGAGGTAGCCTCAAAGAACTTGGAATCCAGAAACCAGGTTACCTACTGAATACAAGATGAACACCAAAGCAGAGGTAGGTAATGTCAACGTACAGCACTAGCTAAAACATGTTTTAAATCTACCATGTTTTAGTCAGCTTTTTCTCTACTGTGACCAAAGACCTGACAAGAACAATTAGAGGAAGAACATTTTATTTGAGGGCTCCCAGTTTCAGAGGTCTCAGTCCATATCCAACCAGCTCCATTCCTTGGGGCTCAAGGTGAGGCAGAATATCATGGTGGAAGAGTGTGGCAGAGGGAAGTGGCTCACATGATGATCAGAAAGCAGAGAGACTCCCCTTGCCAGATACAAAATATATATCCCAAAGGCAAACCCTACCTGCCTTCAGTTACCACTCAGTTAATCCCTGTTAATCTACCTAATATCTAAACCATAACATTCCATCAGAAGGATCCTTATTCAGTCATACACACAATAAGGAAAACAAAGGAAGGACACACGGGCCATTCCCCTCCCACGGCATATGGTACCCTATCCAGCTAATCTGGGCATATTATGGCACAGATGGTAGGCCATGTTGTATGGTAAATGTTTAAACCAGATTTTTAGGGGATTAAGGAAAGTCCTGATTTGTAGCATTTGCCAATTATCAAAGTATAAATACTCCTACCAGGTCCAACATCAAGCACTTAATATAAAGTCCAGGAATATGTATTTGGGAAGAGAGATGTCCAATTGGTTTTTGTGAATCAAAGCAGGTTGGACCCAGTGTGCTAGATGGTATGCGCTTAGGAATCTCTTGATTGTAATTTAGTATCCCAGGTGGTTTGGCCAGTGGGATAATTCATTCATCTGCCTCAACATCACCTGCTGGATGAATGACTCTTTTTTCCAACGGGAAGGAACATTTTCACGACAGTTTTCACTTCTCTGTAGTGGGCTAGCCAACAATGCTGGGGAGCGTGGTGGAACACGGTGACCAGACCACAGGACGACTTCCCACTGGGGACCTGGGCAGCTGGCCCACTGCTTCTCCCCCTCCTCACTGAAATCTGCACCACCCTCTGTCTTAGCCATTTGCTTCCCTCTTTATCCTTCTCTTTGGACAGGCTCTGAATTCCAAGGACAGGTATGGGGACATACTCATCCTTGCACACTGAGGTGTTGGGCTGAGTACTTGCGTGAACATGTTACACGAGCAGCCCATGAGAACACAGGCAAACAAGGCCTCTGAGCCTCCCGCACAAGCTGCTCAGAGCACCCCCAACAACCTGAACTCATCTTCTCCCATAAAACATCAAAGTGGGAATTAGGAAACGCACTGCAGCCCTGTTACAGTCTCTGGCATCCTGAATCATGTCCCCTCTTTAAAACGATCCCTAACCTGTGTGCCAGTGTGCTTTAGTCGGCCTCAGAATGGAAATATTTCCACATCACCATGGAAACAACTCCCCCCCTCAGTGAAATAATGAGATTGTAATAAAATAAGGGTAATAATGAGATGGTAATAAAATAATGAACTTGGGGTAAATAGGAGGCAGGAGTAGTTTGAGCTACATAATGGAAAATCAGAAGGACTATTTGGCACAGGGAGAGAAAATCACTGTCTGCAGACTTCAAGGGAGGAGAAAGGTAACCATAGACCCAGCTCTCACAGCCAGGGTCGGAGTCTGAGTGTGGTACACTGGATCCTACTTGTTAGATTTGCATTTTGGCTGGTCACAGAAGTATACGATAAAGTAGGCCCTGGCCATTAGCCCGTGTGTGAGAAACAAGTGGAGCCTGCAAAGAATTCAAGTGCCTGGCTCAGGTGTCATTGTTTGGGGATTCAGACGGAACAGCTTTAAGCAGGAACACAGACGCTATGACGGATCTGGGTTAGGGGAGACCTATAACAGGGGTTGGGTCTAGCATTTAGCTTCATCGTACCCTGCTGTTAGCCAAATTGATTGCTGGACTGTCACCACCTAGTCCACACCCAGACAAGAAAGACCTTGAGACCCAGCAGAAATACTGGCCGTGGGCCAAGGTGGGCCTCAGGAAGCCTCCCTGAATGGGACGCTGTGACTTTGTTTCAGGTAGACTAGTTCAGCTTATATGGTGGAGAATCTTTCTATGATCTGAGTTAATTTCCTGCCCCAGCAGAGAGATCTGCAGTGCTGGCCCTCCCGGGTTATCGACGTGAACCCTCGTCCTCGGTGTCTGGCATTAACAGCTGTTCAGTATGTAGGAGGCACAGAGAGGTAGCAACGGCCATTATGTTTTTAGACAAATTTTTGTGACTCAGCTATTTTGTTATTTAACTAACAAAAAGTAAAGGCAATAAGCCTCAATTAATTAGAAGACGTTCATTAGGAAACCCTGGGCGAGGGGCATAATAAGGAATTCTCTGTACTTCCTTGGCAATTCTCTTAAACTATTCTAAAATACGTCATTTAAAAACAAAAGAAATGCATTCTACTGTCATGTACAACTAATTAGAACAAATAAAAAATTTAAAAAGAAACAAAAACAAAAGAACACAAGTCATTTCCAGGTTGCTGAGATTCTGTGTAGGGTTCAAGTTCATGAAGTGAGCTCTTGCTCCCACCAGCAAGTCTGAACTTGACCCTCCGTTGAAAACTCCCCATGGTCCTATTCTCCACTATAAAAACAGCTGCACAGAAAGAACAAATACCAGAAGGAAATAAGCAAGAATGAGCATCACAGTTGCCTTTAGATGGTGGGATTCCATATGGAAGGCAGAAGGGTGTATTTTTTCCCTACTTCTTTCTGTCTTTATTTATTTATTTTGTCTTCTGAATTTTCTACCATTGTTTTTGAAGCAAAAGGAATTTTGAAAAAGGCTTCACCATTGCCCACCCTCTATAAGGTGAAGGTCCTTCCCATAATACTTCATGATCCAGCCCTATTTCTCCACTTTCATCTTCTACTACTATCCCTCCCCTATTAGATGCCAGTATTTCTAGATAACCCTAAATGCCCACAGATGTCCCAGACACACTCTGTGGCTTTGCAACTCTGGGTTTCGATCGTTTCAAATGCTTCTCCACCTCCTAGTCCAGTTGTTAGATATTTCCCCAAACCCCTAACTGAAAATCTCCCCAACCCCATCAACCCTTCCTACAGAATGGACACCCTCCTCCACTGCCATGCACACATTCCCATGGCCACACTCATCAACATGATCGGTGTTGATCTACGTGCGTGTGGCTAGACTACCAGAACCCCAAGGGCAAGGCAGAGCCTGATGCCACAGCAGAGCTTGACCCCACAACAGCCCTGCTGCCTAGCACAGTGCCTGACAGGTGGAACCGGCTGTAGGAAATCTTTGTTGTGGGGGACAAATGGAGAGAGGCTTGGCTGCCCCTAAAGGGGAACTCCACCACCTTGCCAAAGAAGAACCTACCAAGAATCGAAGGCCAAAGCAGAGAAGCAGAGCCCAGCTGGGGAGTCAGGTAGAAGGTGGTGGGGCCAAGATGGGGCACAGGGGTTAGGATGACAGGGAACCTCGTCCACATCACATCACAGTCAGCAGCCTGAAGAGCAGCCCTGCACAGCAAGGCTGCCTCCCCTGGGGTCCCAGGTATCAGAGTTGAAGTTGTCTTGCTGCGAGATGCCAAGTAACAGATCGCCACCCGACTTGCTTTGTTTGCTTATATGCATCTGCAAGTGTTAGGAACAAAATGCCTAGTAGAGATGATCCATTTCAGCAGTTTATAAATTGTGTCTCTTAGAAATCTGGAATCGGGAGAATTATTTCAAAGGTGCTGCAGGCCAAACCAGGCATGTCTCCCCCAGACAGCCCTGTTTGCATCCTGCTTACTAACGGGACAACCCTAAAAGAAATGATAAAGGGAAGGGAAGAGGAGAAAGGAAGAGAGGGGGAGGGGAGGGAAGAAAAGAAGGAAGGAAAAGGAAGAGAAGGAGGGAAGGGAGGGAGGCAAGGGAGAGGGGTGAGAAGGGGAAAGTGAGCGGAAGAGGTAGGGAGGAGGGAGAGGAGAGAAGGAAGAAAGGAAGGAAGAGTGGAGGGAAGGAGGAAGGAAAGTGGGAGGGAGGGGGAGGAGGAGGGAAGAACGTTAAGGAAGAGAAACCAAAGAAAGAACAAACTACAAAAGAGCCCACATTCTGTGGGCACGGCCACCATGATGACTCGGTTCCTCTCCGTCCCAACTCCGTGCGCCATGCCCGAGGACAGAGTTGCAATGGCTGCATCTTCCTCCCCTGCACACCACATGGCTATAGGTGTCCTTGCTCCAAGCAAGGCGCCCAACAAATCAAAAAGGCAAGGCGAAGGTGGGTACTGTGGAATTAAAAGCTTTGAATAGGCGATGGGATTCTCTGACCATCTCCTGAGCCATGAATCCTGCAAAAGGATCTTGCCAAATAGGGATCCTCACGACCTGCTCACATGAATAGGAGAGAATGATTCATAATTAGAGCAGCAATTGTTTGCACATAAATAAGAGCTGGTGTGCCTGGAAAACCCTTATCTTCCTAAATGACTCAAAGACTCCCCTTGGGAGGCAACATCCTAATCCCAAATCATGGAGAAAAACCGCTCTTCAAGATTGTACAAAAGAAGATTTGAATGGGAGGGAAATCTGTGCTTTTCCAAATTCTTCAGTGATTCTTACCCACAGGACATTTAAGAAGCAACATCCTTGGGAATCTACTCAAGCTTCTGCCTAAAGAAAGAAGTAAGAGTTAGCCATGAAAACAAAGTGAGAAAAGGCCACCCTAAGCAGAAGGAACAGCTTGGATGAAGCCACAGGGAGAGGAATCAAGCTTATAAGTGACCTGGGGACAGCTGTTTGATTCTGCTGGAGTGCAGAGCACCTGATCAAAGAAATGGAGCAGGGAGTAAGTTCCAAGATTCAAAGCCACGGTCCTCACTGAGGGTCTTCTAAAGAACCTCCTCCGTGTGACTTCTGCACCAACTGATTTTAGAAGTGAAAGTCTTTTCCTTATCCCAACTTGGGGTCACTATTCATCCTCCGAGTTTCTTGAGACACATTTTTCATGACCTCAGATTGCACAGGCCACCACCATATTAGGATTCCCGGACAACAGCACGTAACGTAGATTCCACTGTTTCCCATTATGGCTTCAGCAACTGTGTTCCATTCAAAGCTGAGGCAGGCTTGAACCCTCAGGAGGAAAAAAGGGATGCATTCTTTTGACATGACAGCATGCCACAGGGTCTGCAAGTGGGTAGCATGTGGGTCTCTGTCCCTCATTCTGTTCCTTCTGTTCCTGTAATAGACATCATTAATAAATCCCTGTTCCCCTTCTTGCTTAGCCCTCATGCTATGACAGAAACCATCTCCATTCAGGTCCCTGGATGTCCACCACTCACTAAGAGGAGCTTGCTAAGAGGAAACTTTTCAATTCATAAATAATTTTATAAGGAGAGATATTTTGCTGGGCAGGAGAGGGGGCTACGGTCATTTTTCGGTCTGGTGTGGTTTTGTCAGTAAGAAGGATCCTTATCCCAGTCATCAGGTGGAGTGGCCAAACCATGCATTCAACGTGGAAGTTTTGTGTATTTCACTCAAAGGGGAGAAGAGAGAGGAGACAAGGTGTGTATGCTGAGCCCTTCTGTGGGTCATGCACTTTGCCAAGAACTTGACACTTGAGAGAATGAATCTAGTCATCAGGACAAACTTACAGGGTAAAAAATTGTCATCCACATTCTGTAGAGGAATTTTAGAGAAACTAAGTGACTTGTCTGGTGCCAAAGAGCGAGCCAAGGGAGAGCTGGAACTCAGACCCAGTTCTCTCTAAATTGGCACACAGTCCTTTTCCACTATACTTTAATAAACAGAAGCATCAGATGAAATGCATTTTAAAAAAAAAGGAGGAGGAGGAGGAGGAGGAGGAGGAGGAGGAGGAGGAGGAAGAGAAGGAGGAGGAGGAGGAGAAGGAGGAGGAGGAGGAGGAGGAGGAGAAGGAGAAGGAGAAGGAGAAGGAGAAGGAGAAGGAGAAGGAGGAGGAGGAGGAGGAGAAGAAGCCACCCCCCACAGAATAGCAAGTGCTTCATGGCAGATATTCCTAGAGAGTTCTGGCAGCTAAAAGCTGGTGGGTTTTCTAGAATGTTCTTCCAGACCTAGAACTCTCAATTCCAGATGGCCTGGGATTCAGATTTTAGCTTCTGGTTGATCCCTGAAGGCTCTGGATCAACACAGGAATACTTACCCCAGAGGCACAAAACCATTATGGAACAAAATGGCAGCTTTACCAGACAAAGCCCCAAGGAATGATCTGCTGCCTTAGTACTAATTCTGCAATCTGGTTTATTCCCCCTTGTTGGCCCATGAAGGGGGATGTGATACAATGATGCATCAATCTTGCTGTTGATGTTATGGTGTATTAATAATTATATTAGTATAACTATTATAACAACATCACAGTTTGGAGTCTCCATAAGCAGATGCTGAGATGCAATTTAGGATACAAAATATTTTTTTTAGGAAATCAACACCTATGATGGGAAGAGGGAGGAAACAAGATTAGATGGAGGGAGAAGTTGATTTTTGACCAGGCCTAAAAAGCCTGGGATAACCCAGCAAGGAGCTCTGGGTGACTATTGTCTATTAGGACTGTCCCTTTTCAAGTAAAAATGGTCCAACCTTGAAACACCTGCCTCACTCAGTCACTGGATGCTGGATACTCTGGGAAGAATGTGACAATGCAGATCTCTCCAGCTGAGGCAAATCCCAAAGGAGCTCATAGCTGCAGATTACCTGCTGATCACATGCCTCATAGCTGGGCAGTAAGTGCATCTTTGCAGAGGGATCCAGGTAGTGCATCTCTGTTTACCAAGACTAATGACAGCTACTGATATTTGAACAGGGATTGACAATGGATGATACTTTTCCTATCTCAGCACAGGTGCTTCTAGCTGTCCAGCCCTGACCATGGTGAGCTGCAGTAGATTCTACTGTCATGCAAAATATGTACTGTTCTTCCCCATGAAGGAGTTAGTTCATGCTGACATTGCCAGTGGGCTAGGACATGTGACTTACTTAGGACAGTGAGTCATGAATGAATGTGGTATGTTCCACTTTGGGGCAGAAGCTTTAAGAGCCATTGCATGTATGGATACCTTCTCTTTTTCCTCCTTTAAGAGTCCAGAGTGTCCCACAGAAGGGCTGTTCCTTCAGCACAGGTTCCCAAGTGGAGCAGAGCTGTGGGTACTCCACTATGGGCCTGTGTGTGTGTTGTGCGTGGGCGTCCATGTCACTAGGCATTTGAGGATATTTGTTACCTCTGCATAACTTAGACTAGACTGACTAAAACATCCCCATCACCTACAAGGCATACAGCCTAAATTCCTTGGCCAGCTTTACCCAACATGACCCCTGCCCAGCTTTCCAGTCCCATCTCTCATTATGCCTCACCCTCATGCTTCACTGTATTCACATCAAACTTATTTCTCTTCTCGAATAAACCCTAACCCATGGGTTCTCAGCACCTAGGGAACGTCAAGTAATGTCAGGACACATTTTTGGTTGCCACCACAGGAGGGACAGGTTCCTGAGCTGGTGAGTAGAGGTCAGGAATGCTGCTAAACACTCGATTTACTCGACACTGTGAAATCTTCCCTCACCTCTTCTCTAGGGACAGAAATAACCCTCCTGTCTTCCTCATTAGCCCACCCAGGGCCGAGCATATAATCAAGCACTCAGCAGAAGCTTAAATACTTGTAACAAATAGTAACTAGCACATATTGAGGTGTGGTGTGTGCCAAGCACTGTACTAAGTGCTTTCTGTACATTATTTAATTTGATTTTAAATTAAATTAAGGTAGGTGCTACTAATGTTCTTCATTTCACAAATGGGAAAACTGAAACCCAGAGAAGTTAGGTAACTTAGTCTGCTGTTGGTTGTGACAGACCCAGGCAATTTAGCATGTCAACCCACATGACCACTGTGCTATTCTGTAGCAATCTGTATACACCCAGAGTCTAACAAAGTTCTTACAGGTAGTGGGCGCTCAATGAATAGTAGCAGTGCTGTATCAAGGTCAGGGTTACTGGAGGAGTCTGTTCCCAGTGCAGGCAGAGCTGGAGCACATTGTCAGTAGGAAATTTAAAAACAAGAACAAAATCACTAAGATTTGGTCCGCTTTATATTTTCACTCCGCACCAGCAATTCTACATAATGTCAGTAATAAAATATCCTTCCCTGCCAAGGTGGACCACTTCCACCTCACACCCTCTGACTCAACTCTGAATGGTTGCTAAATGAATGAATGAACTGGTTGATAGAACTGGTGATAATGAGAAGGATGAAGACAGGGCCGTGGACAGAGAACAAGCCAACTGCTTCCATGACTTTCCATTAAAGCAAAGCCCATTGCCTGCTCTGCCATGTTGCCTCCCTTGAGGAACATGGGTGAAATGGAGGGGGAAATGTGCCAACCCAGCTGGATGGGCTTGGCATTTGGGAAGGAAGAACATAATCCACTCTCCTATCCAAAAGGCTTGTGTCACTCAGCAACCTAAGGGACAGAGCTATATCTCATCTTGGTGCCACCACCCGTGCTGGTGACCAGAGCTGCAGAGATGCAAGGAGGATTCCAAAGACAATGGTAACCCAAGTTCCTACAGATGCCACTGGGCAAGGAGCCAAGTGTCAATAGCTCACTGCCCACCAAGCTCTTCTTTGCAAAAAAAAAAAAAAAAAAAAAAAAAGAGAGAGAGAGAGAGAAAGAGAGAAATGAACATCTTAGACTTTCCTTATGAAGTTCTGTGTCTTGAGTCTTTGATGACAATTTTTTTAAATTTTTAAATTTTATTTGTTCTAATTAGTTGTACATGACAGTAGAATGCATTTATAAATTCTGATGATAATTTTAAGGACATTTTATCATGATAGAGGATAGAAATGCCAACATTTATATATTTCCCTAAATCAATGAAAAATACCCTTAGTCAGTAAAACTCAAGGTCCTAAAAAGTAAAGGACTTGTCTGAGATCCCACCTAGCTCTTTAGTCCTGACCTGAGAGACTGCTCACTTATTTGTATGCTCGTCTGCGTCTTTAGACTAGTTGGTGAGTTTCTGGAATATAGAGGTAATACAGCGTTCTTCTTTGTTTCCTTAAGTACAAAGGTTGTCTTTGGTTTGCTGAATGAATAGATGATGACTTTCTTCTCTCCAGCATGGTCTGGATGATTCTCTCAAAGTACACCTTCTCCAAGGAATGATCAGGGTCACACAGAATGTTCTCCCTAATCATGGGGACAATGTAGTGGTCTGAGGCAGGGGACATCCCAAAATGTTTGGGTTTAATAAGAAATGCTTCTCACAACTTGGCCACATTTTTTCCTGATGTTTTCTCCAAAGACCTTCAATTAATCACATCAGCGAGAGGGTCCCAATTAGGGGATAATTACTTTTAATGCCTTTACTTACTGCCTGTTAATTTTTCTCTTCATGAGGAAGGTGCGTGCCAGAACTAGCCAAACAGTATCAATGGCGTTAGATCACTGGCTCTCAGGGTGGTGTTTTGGCCCCCAGGAGCTAAGGAACAATTGGCAATGCCAGGACACAGTTTTCCCCAGTCAGAACTGGGGAAGGGAGATGCTACTGACTCTAGTGGGTAGGTGCCAGCCATAGCAATGGGCATCTGAAAATGTACAGTCCAGTCCCCACAATGAAGAATTATCTACCCCAAAATGTCAGCAGTGCCCAGGAAGCCACGCTAGAGGTTCAGGAGGTTGAAGCAGTAAATATATGAGGTTGCAAATCCTGTGACAAGAAAAAGAATAATAATGATAGCAGATGTAAATATCCTCCCAGGTGCCACACACACTAAGTGCTAAGACTACCAGTTTTCATCCTCTGCTGACAGAGCGGCAAGGGCACCATTATTACCCCCATTTGCCAATGAGGAAACCCAGGCAACCAGAGTCACCCAGTCATTGAGAATCAGAACACCTCAACTGTCAGGCTCTACATCTGCATTCTTCGCCACTGTGGCATCTGGTTTCTGTTCAGGGTTTCTCCTAAGACCTCTGAACCCATTTCTTCAGGAAAGAGAAGTTGCTCTGTGCTCCCTGTTGAGATCAGAATATAGCAAAGCAAGGAGTTCCCACTTCTGTAGTTTTTTGTTCAAGGAAACCATCCAGACTGGAGACTGAATGGTCACTAAGGTTTGTGGTTGGGGAAGCAAATGACAAACCCATGAGTCCAAACTTGGTTTCTCTTTCTGCTATGGTTAATGAGGGAGGTTGGTGTAACAGAAAGTACATTCTGTTAGGGAGAAAGAAATACGGATTCAGGACACATCACAAATATGCTGTGGGACTTTGGGCAAGTTACTTAAACTCTCAGGCACGATATTTCTTTTTTGCTGTTTTCCATTTTAGTTCTTCTGGTGGTTTTATAGAGCAGGAGTAGACAAACTGGCCCTCAGGTCAAACAGAGCTGTCACCTGCTTTTGTAAATAAAGTTTTATTGGTACATGGCCACACCCACTTTTTACTTATGGTCACTTTTGTGGCAGAATTGAGCAGTTGCAACAGAAATTGTATGGTCCACAAGCTTAAGATATTTGCCATCAAGCCCTGCACAAAGTTTGTCAAACTCTACTATAGAGGTGTCTCATTGTAGATTTTTTTAAAATCTGTGAAGTAATAAAAACTCATACCTGAAATACTGTGATGCTTGGATGAAATCACATATGTGGAAGAAGGTGGGCAAAGTACTGAGGAATGTATGCACTGAAATACTAACATTAAATGACAAGGGTGACCCAGCAAGAGTGGGAGAAAGAAAGAGAACATGGGCCTTGGGATCAAGAACACCCAAATTTGAATCCAATTCTAACCAATTATTACTGTTGCAATTTGGGGATCGTTATTAAATTCTCAATTTTCTTTACCAGAAAGGAAGAATTACCCTTAATTCTAAGGTTTCTGGGAGGATTAAATAGTACATATCCAATGACTGACTTATGTGTTTGTTGGCGATATCACACTGATGTCCCACTTTGTGCCAGGAGCTCTGACAATCACTGACAGAGCTGCGGTCAGACCACGGGCCCTCACACCCTTAGGAACACTAGGGAAGTCGATCCTGAACAAGAAATTTCAATATGAGAAAGTTCTTTGAAAATTTTGAGAACCATTCAAATTAAGTGACAGCATTATTATGACTGCTACTAATGACTGAGGACATTCCAAAGACATGAAAAGTCTCTGGGCTCCCAGTGTGAGAAGCCTTTGAAGGTGATGGAGATTCACCAGGGTGGAACAGCCTCCCTCCTGGAAGGGAGACAGGAAGACAGCACACGAGCAGAGCACTGCACAGAGCAGAGGCTCCCACGAGACGTGGGGTGAGAGATGGCAAAGGGGGAGGGAGGACTGAGCAAGCAAGGACATCCTGGAATTGCCCCACTGGACACCATGGCACCAGAGCGGAAGCCACTCAAGCACTGGGGACACCTCCTCCTCTTGCAGAGAGAGCAGCTCCTCGGAGCCCCTCCACGGCCATTCCTGTGTGCACAGCAGAGATGCGTGCCTTTTTACCAGCCTCACTGCCTCGTCCTCCTAGGAAACCAGATAGGCCACATTTACTCCTTCTTGTTCTTAGGTAGAGCCATACGGCAGTTCTGCTCAGTGGGGCGGAGGTAGAGGTTGTGTTTTTCCCACTGAGCTGGGACTTTTGAAAGCATCTCATCTACTTCATAGCCTTCCCCTCTCCCCTTGTCTGCTGGTCAGATGCAGAGGACCCAGGGGAAGACTCCAAGGCCCTGAGAAAATGGTGGAGCCAGATGATGGATGGAGGCTGGCATCTGGGTAACTGGATGGGCAGAGCCCACTGTGGTGTGAATCAGAAACAAACACTGGTGGTACAAATGAGCCGGGGTTGGCGTCCATCTTCCTAGTCCCAAATTCACACATAAAATAATCTTATTTTTCCTTTTTGTCCTTACTGCCCCTGGAATGGAAGTGTCATGAAAACAGGAACTGTCTCCTTATTCGCTCCTCTGTCTGAAACAGTGTCTTGCATAATGAAGATGCTCAGAAAACTTTTGTAGGCAAAAGTATCAGTAAGTTGAGAGCCATATAAAAGGCAGTCAATAACCTAAAGCCACTGGAAAGATTAACGCATTTAGACAAAACTGCACTTCTGCAAACAGCTAAGTTCCACCTGTTGATTTCACGAACGCCACTGGGGTGAATTTGCACACTCGTGTGCACCAAGTTCTCATAGCACCGTGAGTGCAAGGCAGGGCACGCAGCCAGTGTACCGCCTAATTCTCACAGCATGATCAGAACTCAAAGTATTGTGCCTCAGACCAAGTAAGAGACTCAGACGCCAGGTCCACAAGGGACCCACACCTGTCCTGCTGTGGGGCGTAAGCTGGGCTCATGGTCACTGAACCAAGGCCAAGATTTGGACTGAAGCAATCTGAGAATAAGTAAGTGCTGTGACAAGACTGTTGTGTGTGCCCAACATTGTTCAAGACTATTCTCTTAACAACGCTACATGTAGGTGACATTTCACAAGTCAGGAGAGGCAGGCCTAGAGAGTGTTCAAGCCACCTACCCGTGGAGCAGGGGAGCAGCCTGGCTTCTAGACCCCAGCGTGCCTTTCTTTATCGTCCCACCGTGGGTTTCTCCATCTGTAAAATGGGAGTGAGAGCACAAACCTGGGAGCTCCTGAGGATGAATCAAGTCAGATGACACCAGAACTCCCTAGAGAACACCTGGCACTTGGAAGGGGCTCCAGAGAAAGGTCACCTCCCTTCCCTTTCCTTTGCCTGCGAGGCTCATCTTGTCCTTATCAAGGTTCTGGGCTCAGAATATCGGCAGCAAGCAGAGGCTGTGTCCCCAAGTGACTCCGCCACAGGGCCAGCCGGTGTGCACTGAACCCTTAATAGTATTTAAACTCTGTCTGGGTCCCTAATTATCTTAATGATACAGAACCCAAAATGACACAGCCCGTGTGCACCGGAAAAGGTCCCATTCACAGACACGGGCCTCTTAAGCAAAAGAAAAGCACCTGGTGAAAAATTCAACAATCTCAATCCTTCAAACAGGAAAAGCCGACAGGCCAGCCTCGGAGGCCCGGCTCTCCCTGCTAAGCCTGCCTTCCCGTCGCATCTTCTCTCCCAAGTACCACGTCTGGGCTTCAGCCTGCCGTGCTTCAGGGGCTGTGACCCTGTTACAGTGAAGATGTGATTTAACGCCTACAACAGCAACGTGAGCCGGATGTGGTTAAGCCCATTTCACAGACCAGGACTGAGGCTTAGACACAGCCAGGGCTCCTGAAAGGAAAGCCCCAAGCTTGCCCAGGAGCCTGGTTTCCTAGGAAATAGGTCAGGCTCACAGCTCAGGAGCTCATCTTCTGGAGAAGAGCCATGGGGAAGCCCTTCAGGAGCTGATCCACAGTTGGCTCTCCCTCCCTCCAACTGCCCTTCCTCTTTACTTTCTTCTCGAATTCTCTATCCCCTCTTTGGTCTTCTCTTTTGTCTTCTCCTGTCCTTGTTTCTCTCTCTCCCTCCCTCAGGGTTCTGTCTCTCAATTTCTCTCTCTCTGTCCTCATTGGTTAACTCCCTACTCCTATCCTGCTCTCTGGGAACGTGCATCATATCCACCCTCACATCCTCAAGGAATGTACACTCGAGTGGGGGGGGGACAGAGAGCAAACCAGACACCCCCCAGCAGTGAGGCTACAGCTAGACCAGGAGGGAGGGGCTGAGGAGTGTCCCAGGAAGGCTTCCTTCTCTAGGTAGCCTCTGCATCCGTCCAAGCTGAAGGTGTCACCATCCACACACACAGGGCTGCCTAAGCTCCGTCAGCTGCCATGGTTCCCACCTTATGCCATAACACCCCTCAGGGTTTGTCACCAGCTAGGGTACATCACAGGTCAGACTCCTTTCCACCTCTTTCCAGCTGTAAATATTGACAGCCATTTCTGAGCCAGCTTAATCCTCATTAAGAGAAAAAGAAGGCAGTTGGCTCTCTGATCATGCTCTGTTGCAGGTGATGGTCGACTACCCTGTAATGTTAGGTATCAACCTGCTAATACATAACATTAGTCTCAAAGCTAATTCACACTCAACATTTGTGTGAGCCAATTAATGAACAATAAACAAATAGCCAGTTGTATTTCTTGAGCATCTGTTATGTTCTTGCACCAGGCTGGTTTTTGCCATTAGCAAGAGTCTCATGTAGAGGGAATAAAGTATCAAATTTGCAGTCAAACAGATTTGGGTTCCTTATTGTGGGATCTTGCATGAGAACTAGGAGGGTCAGTATTTTGTTTATGCAAAAGTAGATACTAATACCCAGATTGATCATAATAGAGACCAGTGCAGCATCTGCTCCACCATAAAATAAGAACATGGCAAAGGATACTTACAGTTTCTAAACATCGTGACTGTAAGTCATCGCAGTGGTCCTGTGAGATAAGTATAGTTACCTTTCAATAATTAGGAAAGAAGTGGAGACTCAGAGAGAAGCCACCTACCCAAAGACATACCACAAATAAGAAAGAGCACCAGGATTTGAGACACAGTCCTTCCATCCAGGATACCCCATCCCATCGGGGAAGTTACTATCAGGAAATCACTGGTGAATCCATACATTGAGTTAGTTCAGATTCTGGTGGATGCCAGTGGGCTCAGCTTTGTGAGCCTGTCTTGGGCTGATGGAGTCCAGGCTGTACTGGCCCTGGTCTTATCCCAGGTAAATTGCTAATAGTGAGAGTCTCCAGAGTCTTCCTGCCCTAACAGACCTCATACTGCCTCTCTCCCCCTCTCCATCCTAGCTGATGACTTTGGCCAGGTGGCAACCTCTCTCCAAAGTTTTTCCCTCCTCTCAGCTTGAGAAAGCTCCAATTTGGTGATTGTTCATTATCCCCCCGTTTAGACAATTTTCAACACACAGTGGAACCTTTAAACAGTGTGAACAATGTTGTCAATCTTTCTGCATGCTGCCTCTGCTAGGCAATAAGAGGTAAATTGACTGCACAGCGGGAGGGGAATTAGAAACACAGTTTCCATTAATAGTAACAGGGCCCTGAAGTTCAGTCGTGGGAAAGGGGCATTAGAGACCCCTGCACACAGCAGACTGTCTAGGTCTGACTCAGGCCTCTGTGCCACCGCCCCCATTAGGCCCTTCCTTACCAGGGGGAGAGTTTCCAGGTGCAGGGTAGGTAGTACGGGGTGGGTGGAAAAGGGAATAATCACACGTTGAGAAACTGCTACATGCAAAGCATTTTAATAATATTTTTCCATTTTGTGCTCAGAAAACCACCAAGAATTAGGAGCGGTATTCACATTTGGCGGGTGAGAGGCGAATACTTGAATTCCCACAGCTCACACACAGTGAAGCCAGGATTGAAGTGTGGCCCTGTCTGCACTCCGGGAAACCACCGTCCTCTAAGAAGGGCTGGCTTCCTGCGTTCTTCCTGTGGTCTTTCCCTTGCCCAGTCTGCGCAGCTCCCCTAGGAGGCAGCTGAAGAATTTGAAGTTGATTATTCCTGGTTCATACCCGGATGAGACCTTGGCTCATCCTCAGGGGAGCCTCAGTATCTGTTCAACAGCTGTGCTTTTGCCTCTGTTCTTACAAAGATGGAATCCTCCACTGCCCCTTACCTGTGCCCCATGATAAGGGGCACAGATCTACCCACCGAGTACTCTTCCTGTATTACTAGAACAACCCTTCTCTGCTTCGTGAGTCAGAATCAAAGACACAGCAGCCAGACCACCAACCTCCATCCCATACCCCAAAAGGCACCGTTAATCAATTTTCCACCAAGCAACTTCTACTAATGGATCAGATTAGGCACTCAAGATCTAATCTGTCTGCTATCCATGGCCTAAGCCAATCAGCTCCCAAATAAATGAATGAGGTTGTCCTTTTTGAATCACAGAAGTCTCTTCTTTCCCACCCCACTTCCCAAGAGAGCAGAAAATCAAATTGACCATAACCTAATGCACCCATTTACTCTCAGGTCTCTTATTTTTCTATCCCCCCCACACCCTCCCAATGTTTTGAATCCAGACAGGGATCCTCATTTTCAAATTCTAGTTTTATTATGTTTACTTGAGTTATATGGCCCGAGGCAATTTGGCTTGTTCATCTGTAAAACAGATGTGACGATAGCGTCCTCCCTGTACTGTGCCTGGAAGATTAAAGAAGAAAATACACACGTCATCTCCGACACTACCCCTGGCACAATGGTCGGCCCTTTAACACCAGCATCCTTCGCCTCTTTCCATCCCAACAGCTAATAATTATACTTACCTACGTGCTCCCAACTGGGGGTGGAAGACACAGTGGAACAAACCAGCTGACACTCTTCATATTTCTTCTGCAACATTTTTTTTTTTTTTGAGAAAACATTCAGACATCTTAGGAGCCTCTCTTTCTCCTCCACCATCACAACCTGGCTGGTTTCCTATATGACAGATATTTTTCTGATCCATTCTCTCCAGCGTTTAGAAAGGACAAGACTCTCTTATGTCACTTTGAAGATAAATGCTTGCCAAAGGTAGGGACAATTGGCGGCGGCTTGGCAGGAAATGATCATGCCCTAAAGGGACAGTAGAAGAGGACCTGTAGGTGACCTTTGGCTGAGAAATGACACAATTCTGCAATGGCTGGTAGCCAGTCACAGCTGGAATGCACACAGGCAAATTTCCTGCCCCCAAGGCTGATGTCAGTCCCAGCGTGCTGATTTCTTCCACAACAACCGCAAAAGCATGGAGGTTCTACTGTGGGCCAAGCAAGCACTAGAGGCCCCGACCTCCACCCAAGGAACTCCAGTGATGAGCTGTCTGCTAGGAACCCGGAAGTGGCATCTGACATGGCTGTTTCCAGTGCACTGGGCACTGGGTAAGTATTTCATGTCTCCCACTCAATTCTCAGATAAATCCCATTAAGTGGGGTTGTCGTTACCATCATTTTACCAACAAGGACACTGAGACAATGATGACCGCCTGTTATATGGACCTGCCCTGTGTGTATGTCTCAGTGTTTAATGCAGTGACCCATCAGATGCAGGAATATTCATTGTAAAAAACAAAAACAAAAACATTTTGAACAGAAATGGACAAAATAAAACATTAAGATTGCCCATTGCCCTTCCCTGCTCCCATCCCACAAGATTAACATTAATATACTCCATATGACCCAAAGGGCACAGTAGACACAATTTGTTGTATATTGGGCCATCTATTAGAAGTTTAAGACTGATATTACTAATGTTTTTATTTTGGGTTGATAAAGTAATACAGGATCATTATAGGAAACACACAGAATACAGACAGTCCATCTCAACTGCCGTCACACAGTTGCCCAGCCTTAACTGGGCCAGGTAACTGCAGGGTAGACACAGAGAAACTTCTAGGACTGAAGAAAGCTGATGTGAGGAATCCTAGGTCTCTCCCTTCACTGAGGAACTTGAAGAAACCCCTTAATCTCTTTGACCATCTGTAAAATGAACCGCTAATGCCTACCGCAGAATTCCATGCACTTAGCAAACTGTCCGACAGACACTGAAAACACTAATAAGCTAGGGCGTCCTCTTCTTCCCTGTCACCATTATCATCGGATCAGCCCACCCTCTGCACTTCCGCCAACTAAGAAGGCAGACTTTCCATGGCTTGGGACATCCTGTGTGTTTCTCTTTCCTTCTCCAAACCTTCCAAACTTTCAGGACCATTCTCTCTCTCTTTCTCTCTTTCTCTTTTTCTCTTTCTCTCTTTCTCTTTTTCTCTCTTTCTTTCACTTTCTCTCTCTCCCTCTCTCTCTCTCTCTCTCTCAGCATTTTACTGCCTCATAAATATTTGCAAGAAGTCAGGCTGCTCCATCTCATTGTGTTTTCACAACTTGTTTTGCCACCTTCTTAGCAGAACTGATTTGACATAAATATTTATGTGTAAAAATACGTTCTCCTGGTCCCCGGTGTTCTCCACCCAACATGCTATCGTGGGGAGCTTGGGGGCACTGCAGACATGGTGCCTCCATGCACCCTGGTGGAGCACAGGGGCCACCAACTTCATCCAAGTCATGGGGAAGCAATGGATGTTGGTGTGCAATCCCCAGTTTACAAGTCCCCTAGTAATGGGTCCCTGCAGATGTGTCGAAGGGCTCTACAGCTCTGGAATGGAACTGACCAGCTTTCAGTGCATCACTGTAGACAGTACCACACACAAGTTCCTGGATGGGTGGGAGTCACTGTGCATTCAAACTAGCTCAACCAAAGACAAGAAATATTTGCTTATCTAATTGCTTATCTGCCCCCTTCCTTCCTTTAATCCATTCCTGGGACTTCTTGCAAATATGCCCACAACTACCTGTCCCCTTTTGTAGCTACAGCCTTGCCATCTTTAAGGCTATGCCAACTCTAGTCACTGTCTTCTCACCTGACCTCAAAGGCCACACTGTCCTCACCCTTATCTGTCTCTCTGTCTTGTTCCATCCTTTCTGGGTTCCCTTCCCCTGTTTCTGAGTTCATCTGCCATTCCTCTTCCAAACAAGATAACCTCTTAGCTATCACTGCTGTTGAAAGTGTACGTATATGGTGGCTTAAACCTCATGCAGTCTTCAACAATGACAAAATACTGGTACCATCTCAACAGTCAGTGTTCCTCTGGTATTACTAGTTAGCCTGGAACTCAGGAACATCCTCTAGGGCTCTGATCAGGGGAAAAGTTGTTTGGGGTACAGCCTGGAAGTAAGGTCTCATCCTTTAATGGAAACAGCAAACAGAGAAACTGCTGTCCATACCTTCTGGAAGGCTATGAGGACAGCTTAAATTAACCTATTGATAATTTGTAATTAAGAATAATTAATGATTGTTAATACCATTTGATGACTAAAACTGGAAATCCATATGCAAGAGAATGAAATTAAACCCCTATCTCTCACCCTGCACAAAAATCAACTCACAATGGATCAAGGACCTTGAAATCAGACCAGAGACCCTGCATCTTATAGAAGAAAAAATAGGTCCAAATCTTCACCTTGTTGGCTCAGGATCAGACTTCCTTAACAGGACTCCCATAGCACAAGAAATAAAAGCAAGAATCAATAACTGGGATAGATTCAAACTAAATAGCTTTCTCTCAGCAAAGGAAACTATCAGCAATGCGAAGAAAGAGCCTACAGAGTGGGAGAATATCTTTGCCACTCATACTTCAGATAGAGCACTAATTTCCAGAATATTTAAAGAACTCAAAAAACTCTACACCAAGAATACAAATAACCCAATCAACAAATGGGCTAAGGATATGAACAGACACTTCACAGAAGAAGATCTACAAGCAATCAACAAGCATATGAAAAAATGTTCACCATCTTTAGTAATAAGAGAAATGCAAATCAAAACTACACTAAGATTCCATCTCACCCCAATTAGAATGGCGATTATCAAGAACACAAGCAACAATAGGTGTTGGCGAGGATGTGGGGGAAAAGGTACACTCATACATTGCTGGTGGGGTTGCAAAATAGTGCAGCTGCTCTGGAAAGCAGTGTGGAGATTCCTTAGAAAACTTGGAATGGACCCACCATTTGACCCAGCTATCCCACTTCTCAGCCTATATCCAAAGGACTTAAAATCAGCATACTACAGAGATACGGCCACATCAATGTTCATTGCTGTCCAATTCACAATAGCCAGATTGTGGAACGAACCTAGATGTCCTTCAATTGATGAATGGATAAAGAAACTGTGGTATATATACAATGAAATATTACTCAACCATAAAGAATGATAAAATTATGGCATTTGCAGGCAAATGGATGAAATTGGAGAATATCATGCTAAGTGAGATAAACCAAACTCAAAAAACCACAGGACGAATGATCTTGCTGATAAGCAGATGATGACACATAATGGGGGTGGGGAGGCAAGAATGGAGGAAGGAGGGACTGTATAAAGGGAAAAGAGGGATGGGAGAGGTGGGGGGGAAGGAAAAAATAACAGAATGAATCAAACATCATTACCCTATGTACATGCATGATTATACAAATGGTATGCTGTTACTCCATGTACAAACAGAAACAACATGTATCACATTTGTTTACAATAAAAATAAATTTAAAAAAAGAAAAAAAGAATAATGATTGTTAATACCATTTGATGACTAATAATTTTACATAAGTTATAAATATTATTACAAATTAATAAACATGCACATTATATCAAATGGAAATGTCATGTAAACAATGTGTTAAAGAAAAAAATTATGAGATGATCAAAAATCAAAATCTAGGCCTTCCTATATGTCATAATGAAATTGCTCCAGCTATTTAAAAGAGCAGTGCATTCAAAGTCAGAAAACTTCAGTTCTAAAATCAATGATACCATTTGAGCCCATGTGACCTTGAGCAAGGAACCTCCTGTCTTCTAGCATCCGGTTTCACAGCTGCAAATCAAGGGCACCTCTCTCTCCAGGGGAGGTTCCAATGAGAAAAGGGCAAAAGTGTGGCAGACAACGGTGTACTAAGGTCTTGCTCCTCCAGTGTGGTGGGCAGACCAGCGGCCTCAGCAGCCTTGGGAGTGCCTCAGAAATGCAGCACCTCTGGACCCAACCCGAACAAACTGAATGGGTATCTGATTTTCTTCATTGGAACAAGATCCCCCAGCTGATCCCTGTGTGCCTCACCTGGTGAGAAGCAGTGGTCTAGGTGGCTGGCTATCTGACCTTCCCAAGGGTTTAGAAAACAAGAATGATGTCCTGTTCTTGCTGCCTCCTGCCTCTGCACACGTGGCTGTCTCTACCGATGCACTTATCCCTCTTTCTTGTCTGCCTATCTGCTCCTTGATCTTAGGAGCTCAGTCGAGATAAGCTCCAGGAAGTATTTCTAGGAACACTCACACACCTACCTCCCTGTGGTCATCTGCCCTTCCTGGGTCTCCTTGGTCACAACCTTAGCCAACTGGGTACCCTGATTCTTCCAGCCAGAGGCCCTGAGCTTCTGAAGACACTGCAGTGAGCAGCTATAGTGTGCAAATGCCCCTGCATATCTTGATTGTATTAGTTTCCTGTAGCTGCTGTAACAAATAACTACAAACTAGGTGCTGAAGACTGCAGAACTCTATTCTCTCTGTTCTCCAGAAGGCTGAAAAGAAGATGTCAGCAGGGTTACACTCCTCCTCATACCCCGGGGGGGAACCAATCGCTTGCTTTCTCCAGCTTCTGGCTCCAGGACCTCTGCCCCATGCTCACCTTGTTCCTTCCTCTTGGTGGTGTCTCTCTTCTGTGTGCCTCTGACAATAACACTTGCTCCTGGATTTAGGGCTGGCAGATAATACAGAACAGAACCCCTCATCTCAAGTTCTTGACCTGATTACATTTGCAAGATCTCTTTTTCTAAAAAGTCATGTCTGCAGATTTTGGGTTTAGAGTCACCATTCAGCCCATAAGAGCATCTCAGAGTAGATAACCAAAGGAAATGTGCTGTGTTAATGCGGCCCACTTTAGAGATGCAGAAAGTAAAGTTCAGAAGGTTGCAACCAAATTTTAAAAATATTCCCAATATCACACAACTAAAATATCACTGGGACACATACATTTATTTGCATATTGGGTGTCTGTCCCTAACATTTAGGACCCTAACCTATATTAATCAGTGCGTTAATTGTGTGCCCACTATGTGCCAGCAGTTGTGTTAAGTGTACCTCTATGAAATCTCCTTTGTCCAGTAATCCTGAAGGGTGCACGTAATCTTTACCATTTTCTAGACAGTTGGGGAACGTGTCAATTCTCTAGAGTGGTCGCAAGTGTGAGAGTTGGGGTTTGAACACGAGGTCGTCTGTTTCCATTCACACACTCGGCAAATACTCGCTGAGGGCCTACCATGTGCCAGGAAGGACAGGGTTCAAGGTGCATGCTTTTCTAGACTAGTTTCTAGACACAGGCTCACAGAGGAGGGCATCCAGCTCTGAAGACAGTGTTCTGCCCGCTGTCCCACACGGCCTGGCTCTCTCTGCTCCACCTTCTCAAAGCACTTTCACAGCCACACCTTCAGCTCTTTACAGAGTCCTTCAGCAATGTCACTCTGCGGTATCGTAAACCATGGCGCTCTGATAAGCTCTTGCAGAGCCAAGGACCATTAGAGAAAGGAGCACCTTGGGAAGTCCCGTGAAGAAGAGTCCTAGGGCCTGACATCTCCATGTGTCCCCCGCGCCCCTAATGCCAACACATCAGGTAGATTCCACCATTAAACCTTTGTCCTCCTAGCAGGGATTGTCAAGCACCCCAGGCATCGACCTATGTACGTGTTTGAGAGTGGGGTGGATATAAACTAGGGTAGAGAGGTTAGTAAGTAAGGTGCAGTGAAGGAGTCAACCCCTGGACAACACTGCAAATACAATCCCAGCCAGGAGGGAAGGTAGAAAATTAAAATAAAATTATGTCTTGGAGAGCCCAGAGTTGCCTAGGAAGGAAGTGGTATTTGAACTTGGCCTAAAAGACTGCCTAGATTTCTACAAGCATAGATGAGGGAAAACTATCAGTAGTCAAAGGCGAGAGTCAGAGAGTTTTGATCATAATAACCTCAGCACTGGAAGGAATTGCAAGGGTAACCCGTGAGGGTTTGCCAACTTACAGATCAGGCTGCTGATCAGATGGTGTGACCCAGGATGGTGGGTTTTCCAGTTATTCCTGACCACTTAGTCTGATCAGGCCATCACACGTTTTTATTACTTGGTGACTGGGGCATGTGCGTTGTTAACTATGTTGAGCATCGTCCCCCTATGGGAGCCAGGCAAGGACAGTGAACATGTGAGCGAGCAGGTGAAACAGGACAGAAATAAAATAGGTAGCCAGAAAATGAAAAAAAGATACATATATATGATGATGGTGATGGTGAAGAGGAAGAAGAGGATAAAGAAGAAGAATTGATATAGGAATGATGGATGGATGGATGGATGGATGGATGGATGATGCAAGGATAGGTGATGGATGGATATAGAAAGGGGTAGCAGGAGAGATGGATGGGTGGGTAGATAGATAAATATATACATAGATTAAGAAGGTGGGGTGGATGGATGGGTAGAGCCAGATGTGATGCTTAGCTAGATATCAACTTAATGAAGGCCCCAAAGTATAATGTTGAATGCAAAAAATGTAAGATGTAGAATGAAATATAAAATATAATAAAATTCATATAAATTGGAACACATAAAAATATTCTGCATTGTTTATTGAGACATAAATCTATATGTAAGCATTAAAAGAGATGAGAAATTAGGCATAAGAAGGAAACGTGAAACTCACGACCTTGAGTCCCGGCTGGGGCAGGGTAGGTCGTAGATGGTACCAGGGAAGGTACACACTCTGCGACATGTGTGTCCTTATGTTACAACAACAATATTTGCAGGCGGATGACTAAGCACTAACAGTTGTCAATTCTAGGTAGTGGGAACCTGAGTGAGTTTTCTTATCTGGTTTTTTGTGTTTTCTGTATTATTTTCATTTTCCTCAAAATAAAGTTATAATTTAAGAAAAAAGTAGGGAGTGAGGGAAACTTGAATATTACGAGCTTGCTGACTATTAAGCCCCTGTGCTTGTGGAACAACAGACATGTATTTCCAAGAACATTCTAACCAACACAGGTAAGTAACCTCCAGGTACAGGTCCAGGCTTATAGCACGTCCTCAGCACGTGGGTGCTGGATGGACTGACAGATGGGCGGACGGACCCATGAGCAAATGATAGAAATCGCTGATCCCTGTTAGGAAGAGGCCTATATTGACTGCGAATCAGATTAACTGATCTCGACTATGACCACAAAGCTGTTTTCCTCCCTAAAATATGGGCCTGGGCCTTTTTCCAGTTCCTTTTGTGTTCAGCCCTTCCTCCTTCATGGGTTCCAAGAACACAGCCAGAGAAGGCAAACAAATGAGCCCAGTAATTTTCAGGACATTCTCAATTCCTTGGCTGGGTCGCTGCAGCAACTGAATATTAAGCACATTAACTCTGACCTCCCTGCCCAAATTCCTTTGTACTGGACACAATAATGAGCCTCTCAAGTAAGACAATTTTCCCAGGGCTTCCATGTCTGTTGCTGACCAGTGAGTGCCAAGTCCTGAGGAAGGCTGCCAATTAATTCAGAGGTCCTGTGCCCCACGAAGGCCTCCTGCCCTGGAGGGTGGGAAGTGCAGACCAAGCCAGGCTCGGTCAGGATGGGCACTGCCTGGAACACAGACTCTCTCTAACCCCAACCCTGATGGCTGGGAGAGCCCCTGCCCACACCCAGCAGGTACTCTCTTATGGGTCTTCAGAGATCCACGGTCACCTCATCACTATGACCAAAGAAAGTACTTCAAGTGCAATATTTTTCTCCATTGTCAGGGAGGTAGGATGAAGGTGAAGACAGACCCTAATTTCAAAGGGCCCAGGGTTCAGGGAGAGGGAAAATGTCCACACCACACATTCTCTGACCCTCACCAAGGTGCACTGAGGCCATGGACTGGATCAATGATCTCCAAAAGGCATCACAGGGCATCGCATCCCAACGTGGAGATCACTGGGAAGCATCCAGGTAGGAGACAAAGCTCAGCCAGCCAGATCCACAGCCCAGAGCCATCATTTGGTAAACCTCCATCCGTCTTAAATCTGCTTTTCAAGATCATGTACAAATGCACAGTCCCTAGTGAGAGGTACAATATGGAATCACTTGTATTTATTTGCTCAGAAAGGACCCCAGATTTCCATCTGGTAGGTGTGGGGTGGGGGCCCCAGGACACACATTTTGAAAACATTCCTTGGCAGATTCTAAGATACAATCCTGGTCTAGTCCCACAAAACTATCACACCTCAAAAGTGTGCTAGCAGAAGTCAAAACCCTTTCCTGCCTCTTTACCTCTCTCCTTTCTCATTCCTTCCCACTTTCCTTCATTTTTTCTTACTTTCTTCCCTCTGTCACTTTGTTCCTTCTTCCCTCCCTTCTTCCTTCAATTCAACAAATATGCATTGACTTGTCTCTCATTAACCAAAACACCAGATTGCTTTCCAAACTTAGCAAGAACAAAAGTTTTGTTTGGTATCTGACTCTCTGACTAATCATGGAGTAAACACAGTCCATTCCCTTAAGAGAAAATTCACCCTTTTGTTTTTTTAATAGTGACCATCTGGACTTAAACAGAAGGGATCTAAGGTCATTTTTAGAAGATAAATGGGACAAAGATAAACCAGACAAACCTGGTTCTGGATCTTGGATCCATCCCTACCAGTGTGTCTTTAGGCTGATTTCCTAACTTCTCTGGGCCTCAGTTATTTCATATGCAAAAACAAGATGAAATGGACCTTCATGGGAAGCCAACCTGAACAGATGATAACTGAAGACCAGAGAGCCCCTCCCCTGGCCAGCCACGATCAATCTCCTACCCTCCTTCTGATAAGCCCTGCCACCCATTTTCAGAACCAAAGTCTTTTGGGAAAGGCAATATTGAATTGCCTGGAGTTATCTGGCACAGATCAAGATTCAAATGTCATTCACCTATTAGAATACAGGTCTATTATTTTCAAATAATAGTAGTGATACTCAAGGTCTACTCAGATCTATGTATCCATCCTTATGCTACATGGTTTACACAAATTATCCCAGCTAATCCTCTAAACAAGAAGGTATTATTTTCAGTCCCACTCTACAGATAAAGAAACCAAGGCACAGAGGAGTTATATAATTATCCAGTGATCTTCTTCATCCAGGATTTGAACTGCAGTCGGATGCTGAAGACCACCTTCTCTGGCATCTAGGGAGGAACTTTTGCATGGCTATAAATCCAAGTTTCTTACAGATGAAACTTAAATCTTGGGAGCCCAGCTCTAAATATTTTTAATACCTTCAGGCCCATTAGGGGAAGATCAGTTGCCACTAAGGATCCCTGTCCTGCTGCCATCTGTCCCGTTTCAATGGATCTGTGGTCTTGTGGACATAAAAAGATCCAGTTCAGTAACATCAGATACCAAATTCCCCAGCCTCCCAGAAGAAGGAGGCCAAGTGTCACTCTAGGGTTGTGGCAGCCGATTGACCTCACTGACCCGTCGCACCCTCAGAAGGCAGTGTCAACACCCCGGCCACTTTGGTGCTTGCTAAAGCTTCAGGTCTCCCCTCTCTGTGCCGCCGGATGTTGAAATAGCTCCAAGAAGTTGCTGAGGCAGAACGGGGGCCCCTGCCTCAACACAGCCCGCTCCTCCCAGGGAAGCGAGGAGCGAGCGGCACGCTCTTTTCATTCCCGTACGGAAGTTCACCTTTCCAGCACAACACTCATCTTTTTGTCTCTCCCATGAAAAGCCCTTTTCAGCTGGGAAAATTGCAGCTGCTTTTACAGCCACTGCACCAGTCCCATCTGGAGAAAAAGCCAAGTTCAGACAGCCACAGACGCCTTTGTGTTCCCCTTCCCCGGGCTGGCTGTGGCAGGAAGGCGGCGCTCAGAGTGGCGGGTGGGTGGGACGGCTCCAGCAAGGGCTGCGCAGGGAGACAGGAGCAGCCCGTTGCGCTCTTGGCCGTGGCCCTGTGCAGAAAGCACCCAGGCCAGGAGGGGTGCCTGGCACCAAGCTTCTGACCTGGGTGGAAGGCCCTTTTGACACGGCTTAAAAACCAAGCCATTGGCTTCTTGAGAAGTTGAATAGGATAATCTTACCATATTACCCAGGAATTCCTCATCGATATCTGTCCAAGGGACATGAAAACATATGTCCACTAAAAGGCTTGCATGCGGGTATTCATGGCAGCATCCATCACAACTCCCCAGTGGAAAGAGCCCAGGGTCCACTGATCAGTGATGGAGCAGACGGTCCGTGCACTGGAACGTTTTCCAGTGATTGAAGGGAAGTCGGGATACCTGGCACAACATGGACGACTCCCAACAAAGCCAGACACAAAAGACCGCCTGCTCTGTGGCTTCCTCTACCTAAAATATCCAGGAAAGGCCAGTTGGTGGAGGTAGAAAAAAGATTAGTGTTTTCCTGAGGCCAGGGCTAGGAACAGGGATTTAAATGGGATAAAAAAAAAAGTTCTAAAACTAGGTGGTAGTGATTGTTGCACAAGTTGGTAAAATTTACTAAAATCTAACTGCAGACCTTCAAACTCTAAGGCTATGGGAAGAATACTTCCATATAGTTGGGGTTATTTTAAAGTCATGAAATGTACATCTCTTTTGAACAATCAAGTGATGTGTGTATCAGACACTTGGCAAGGTTACCACCCTTCCCTAAGCAGGAGGGGAGACTGAAGCAAGGGGCCGGGGTGAGTGCTGGGTGAGATGAGGACCGAGGCCAGAGTCGGGGTACACCCCTGGGGGCTGAAAATGGAGTGAATGCGTCAGAATCGCACAACACCTTGTAACTCCCAAAGAGAAAGGGATGATGATGGTGACTTGGTTTCTCAGAATCTCAAAGTGCTTGTAAATCTCAGATGATTCTGGATCAAGACAGCCTGGTCCAAATGACCACCCCAAATCATCATGTACCTGTCACAGGCCTGAAGCCTCATTTATCCCACTGAACGTGATCCTGCCTAGAGCAGCACAGCTGATTCCCACGGAGTCTCTTCCAGCTCTGTGCTTGTCTGCAGCCTTGCTTCCTTCCCCTCAGCCCCTGCTGCTGCCACTCACCTGCTCATGGGGACATCAGGGACACCCTGTAGCCTCAAGGCAATAAGCCACCTAAGGAACACAATCATTTCCCTTTGTACATAACTAAAAATATAAAATCAGAATCTCTGGAGGAAGATAAATCATGAACTTAGTGACAACAAGAGCTCACTGTTTATACGACCCTTTGCATCCACCATCTAAAGAGAATGGAATGTTCCTCTTCCCGACCTTCCCAGTCAGAGGAGGCACAGATTGGTCCATCCAAGTCACACATCCACCTGTGAACTAATCCCTGTGACTAGGGTAATTTAGCACCTGATTGGCCAGGCCAGCCAGGGTCAGGTGATCTCCTTAGACCTAGGGATTAATGTCCACCTTATCTGAACAGCAACTGCTGAGAATAAAGAAGATCAGGTATCCAGAGGAAAATGAAAACGTCCGCTATACTTAACCACCCCGCCTACATCACCTTAGAGACATCCTGGATCCATGGTATGATCCTCTAATGAGGAAACTGAGGCTCGGAGAACTTTACATGAGTCTCCCAAAGCCACCCAGCAGAGTCTGACTTGGGAACTTAAACACACACCAAACTCACTGGGCCCAGGAGACGCAGAGATGAAAGGGGCACAGTCTTTGAACGAGGGAGGCAGATGTGCACCGCCCCCCACCCGCCCCCGCACTTTGGATACCTCGTGATGCCACACACAAACCTGAAGGTGGTCCAGCCTGGGGACGGCCAAGAGCTTGGGCTCTTGAGTCATCGAAACCTGTGATCTAATTCCAGATCCTCAGCTTACGAGCTGTGTGACCTTGAGCAAGTCATTTAATCTTTCTTGGGCTCAACTTCCTAATCTGCAAAAAAAAAGCAGCAGCGGGTGGGGCTTCCAGGATAAGGCAGAGAGGCAGGAGGGAGCACAGCACACATGGAAGCAGAAATCGGGGCTCGTGGAAGAGTCAAGCCGGGGGTCAGGTGCAGGTGTGGAGTGTGCCTGTGGCAGAAGCCAGTCAGGATGACTCAAATGCCAGCAAACCATCTGAGCCGGCGCGGCGTGCTCAACTTCAGTTCAGAGTCTCCAGCCCCACAGCTCTGTACCCCAGCCAGGCTGAGCCCGGTTCTCCAGTCGGCCGAGAGCAGCGGGAACCCGTAACGATGGAGCGTCTCAGCCCCTGGCAGCTCTCCTCAGCAGCTGAGCTTGATTCCTCCTGACAGCACGGCGATCGCCAGGCCCAGGATGAAACTGGCTGCTTAGAAAGTTCGACTCCCTTTCTTCGCTCTATTTTCTCTCTCCCCAGACTTGCAGCCATCCTGCTGGCATGAACCCAGCCCTCCCTCCTCCGGAGTCTCCCCACAACTAGTCTAATTGGGAGGCTGCGGGAAGCCCCGTGGGGACATCCAGCCCCTCCCCTCTCCTTCTGAGCCTCCCTACGAGGAGAAGTTTGCAAAAATAGAAAAGCAGGAGCCTGGGAGCCCACGGAGAATGGGAGACCTGTTGTGGAAAGCCAGGGGAGGAGCGGCTGGCCCGACCCACTTGGGACTGGATGCGGTGGGTCATCCTAGTAACGCAGCAGCGAGTCCTCCAGGCTTCGACACCTTCCTGCGACCCATGTCCGAGACATTCACAGACACTTTCCAAGAGAAGAGAAACCCAATTACTTCACTAGCTGTACGCTCCCATGGTATATTTCAAAAACATTTATAATGCAAAGAATGTCTTAGCAGTAAGGAAAGACAACAATGATAGAAATCAACTTCACTCCCCACACAGTACATAAATGCTCATTTGTGATATGTTTTAATTTTTACTGTATTTCCTTGATGTTAAACTGTTCTCAAGCTTTTGTCCATTTAAATCTTTACAATCCTATATAAGCATCCATTTTTTGTGGGCAAAAAAATTGAGCCTGAATTCATTCAGGTGATCCATGATGACCTGGATGGTTTGCAATGGAGTAGAAGTCAAATTAAAGTCCGTCAGAACCCAAAACCCATATATCCTTTTAAACAGCTTTATGGAGATATAATTTACATACCACAATATTCACTCATTGTAAGAATATAATTTTGTGATTTTAGTGATTTTATAGCATTCCAATCATTGTCATCTTTCAATTTTAAATACTTCCAATACTCCAAAATGCCCATTGGCCATTAATCCTCATCCCCAAATCCAGCCCCAGGCAACCACTAACCTTATACTTTGTCTGCACACAGTTGCCTTCTCCAGATAATTCAGAATAGAATCCTGCAGCATATTATCTATACACCTGGCCCCTTTCACTTAGCATACTATTTTTGAGGGCCACCCTTGATGCAGCAGATATTAGTATTTTAGATCCTTTTTTATTGCTGAATTATATTCTGCTATATGGATATACCACATTTCATTTATCCATTCGCTGGTTGATTGACATTTGGATTGTTTCTACTTTGGAACTATTACGAATAAAGTTTGTATGAATATTCATGGCTATGTCTTTGTGTGAACATATGTTTTCATTTCTCTTGGGTAGATTCCTAGGAGGGAAAGTGATGGGTTGTATAGTAAGCTTTTATTTAACATTTTAAGAAACTGCCAAACTGTTTCCAAAGCTGCTGCGCCATTTTTCATTCCTACCCAAACCTACTCTATTAAATATTACTACATCCTACCTTGAAGCCATGGTGGAATTCAAACACAGCTGAGGTTGTGGGGAGCTGGCAAGCTGGACCCCTGAGAAAATGCTTTTATGTGAATTGATTGCAAGAGGGCACAGTCTGGGAGGCATGAAGAAGAAAGCAAGAGGCTTGGATTCCCCAAGAGAGAAAGTTGGGAAGCAAGAACCAGGTGCGTGGCTCCTGGGATGATTTAGAGAGGAGACAACAGAAGAGATGAAGGGTGTGCTTTCCTGAGGCACTCTAGTGCAAAGCCCAAGAAGAATAGCTTTGTAGCTGGGTAGTTGATCCAGAGTATAGGAGGAATGACTTCTGCCCACTCCTGGGAATCTCTGGAGTTGCACCCTTGTGAACATCGGGAGACACCGCCTGAGCACCGTGATGTGTGGCGACCTCAAGAACTTCCCCAGCTGCAAACACTGACAATGAAGCCAAAGTAAAAGAAGAAACATGGTGAACCATGCAATCCGCCCAAAGTAAGGCTACAGTGAACCTACCACAATCGTCCCCAGACATCACAGAGGGAAACCTCATGGGCAGGAGAAAGGCTTTAAAGAAGTCCTGTAGAAATAAGGCTCAGAGCTAGAAAATGGCCATCTTGCTGCTGTGACTCCATCTCACTCACAGCCCAGGAAACCTTGGGAGGTTCAGCACCACGTTCCAGAGCTGAGGGGCTACTCATCTGAAAGGCTTCCAGCTCTGCATTTTCTAGTGGCCCGAGCTTCCTTCCTCTTAGCCCCTGCTCCTGCCACTCACCTGCTCCTGGGACATTAAAGACACTCTGTGACCTTGAATGTGCAATAATTCATCTTGGAAACATAACCATTTCCCTCTGTGCATAGTCAAAACTATAAATCAGACTTGGGGAAGATTAAATCATCAGACTCATGCCAAAATCCCTCAAAGGGGGCTTCCAGCCTGTCCCGGGAGACAGACCAGCATGAATAGTAGGACCACGGAGTTCCAGCAGAGCATCTTCCTTAGTGCACAGTGTGGGCTTCTGAGCCCAACACACCTGCACTGGAACCCAGCTCTTCCACCCACGGGTCACATGATAACCTCAGATAAGAGTTATTATCTCTTCACCTCAGTTTCCACATGTTATAGATGAGCAAACCATCTCACAGGCTATTGGGAGGACTAAGGAGAATATATTCAAACTATTCAAACAGACTGGTACATTTTAAGCCTTCAATAATAGTAGAAATATGATTTTTTTTTCCCAAAGGACAAAATGGTACTGCTCTATGAATAGACTCGGGAATTGTCACCGCCCTCTGCCAATCCATGAACTTGTCACCCTAAAGAATGAAAATCTAGAAGCTGAGTGAGCAACTTATGCTTTCAATTAAGATGACTTTTGGTCCAGGCAGAATAATAATTATTTTTTCCCTGAACAGCGTCTGCATTGGATGCCACATATTGATTGGGGATTAACAGGGACAAAACAAGTCATAGAGAGTGAATTCTCCCCAAGCATCAAGGGGAATCAGTGAAGCATCTCAGCGGCAGAGAAACAGGGAGAGAGAGGAGGGGGACGGAAAGGAGGACGAAAGGAAGGAAATCAATGACGATAGTGTGGATGAAATGTTTCCAGAGTCCCAGCTGTGACCTGCCTCTGCCACAGGACAGAGCTGCCCAGGAAGGCTACCTTTGGCATCAGATGGGACAGAGGGAAAATCTACCCTCTGCCTTGCCCCTCAGTGTTTCGGAGGAGCAGCAGTGGCTTCCCGGGCCACCCTCACCAAAGAGGACCACCCAGACCACCAGATGAGGACAGCGGGACCTGGTGGAGGTGAAGAAATCCAACCTCTGGCACCCAGGAGCCAGGCAAAGTTTAACGAGCTAGCTGCCCTAGCCACTTGTCCTTCCTGCTGAAGTTGCTCTGCTCATGTCCCAGATATTGGGCTGGAACACCCCACTAGGTATTTAGGGGTGCAGCAATAAGGAGGGGAGTCATAGCTGGTCATCGGTCAGGGCACAGAGTCCTGAGTCCTGGGGAAGAGTGTGGAAGTTCTAATGGACGGGACATAGAACCTGGTGGAACTTGCTCCCACCTGGAGTCCCAACGTCAAGACACCCAAACTCAAAAGCCCCAGGGGAGGAGGAGGACAGGCAGGAGATACAAATGAGTAAAGTCAAGGGGTGGACCAGAGCCCACATCTCACCCCAGCGTGCAGGCACCTCCTTCTGCAGCCCTGTCGCCGGTGCAGGAATTCAGGCCTGGGGAGCCAGACTCCCCGGACATCTCGAAAGAAGCTCAAGTCTGGAATCTGCAGGGAAATCCTATCCTTTTGCCCCCACTTTTATTTACTTAATTATTTTTAATTGACAATCATTGTGCACATTTTCTCACGCCTATTAGCATGGCTATTGTCCAAAAGACAAATGCAGGTGTTGGTGAGGATGTGGAGGACAGGGAACCTGTGGATGCCTTTGGAGGGGATGTAAGTTAGTACAGCCTTTTTGGGAATTAGCATGGAGCCTCCTTAAAAAACTGAAAACAACTCCCATGAAATCCAGCAATCCCACTTCTGGACTTTAAAAGTCCAGCAACTAGTTAAACCAGTTCATATGTACATATGTGTCTGTGTAAATACATACATACATTCACATATATATATATGCATATGTATATATGATTTTTTAACACATATATAAATAACACTGTGTGACCCAAACAAAACATAATGACTGTCTGGAATGGTCTGAGGGCTTCAGCTTTGCAGCTTGGTACTAGCCAATATTTCTCTGTTGTTTTCATTTGTTTTGAGTAGTTTTTTTTTTTTTTTTTTTTTTTTTAATGCTAGCCTTACAGAGATATAATTGACAAATAAAACTTTTACATATTCAAGGCATATGACTTAATGTTTTTTTTTTTTTTTTGGGTGCTGGGGATCGAACCCAGGACCTTGTGCTTACAAGGCATGACTTAATGTTTTAACCCACATATAAATTGTGAAACAATCACCACGACAAAGCTAATTGACATACCCAGCACCTTAAAGCTAATCGACATATCCAGTGCCTTAAAGCTAATCTACATATCCAGTGCCTTAAAGCTAATCGACATATCCAGTGCCTTACATCATTACCGTTTTCTCTTTGCTCTCCGTGATGGGAACACTTAGGATTTACTGTCTGAGCATACTTCAACTACAGAGCACCATGCGGCATTATTAACTATACTCGCATTATAGCACGCTGGAGTTCCAGAACTCATTCATCATGACTACAACTTTGTGCTTCTGGGCTTGCATGCGTCTCCCCGTTTCCCTGTCCTCGAAGTCCTTGGCAACATGGGTGTACCTAGAGGACATTATGCCAGGTGAAATAAGACAACATGGAAAGACAAGGACTTGTATGAGGAAACAAAGAAGGTCACACTCACAGCAGCAGAGGGCGGGGTCTGTCTTAAGGACACTTTATGCTACACTCTCTCCTAGTGTGTGACTTCTCTTGGACAGTCCTGAACAAACAGCCAGCCCCAAATAGGAGGGAGTCATTGATGCTGTACAGGTCACACCCTCCAGGTCAGAGAAACCAAAAGGGACCTCAGACCCAAGGCCAGGCCTCGCATTACACACGCTCCAGTCCTGTGCGTGCGACCACAGGGTCCTCCTGTGTGTGTTGTGCTCACCTCCCAATTGACCGGAACAATACTAGAAATGATGGTCTTCTGATGCCAGGTCCCAACTCCGGCTCGCACAACACACACACACACACACAAACACACACGCATAATAAATCCCAAATCCTTGGATTCAGGGGACTGGGAGTATGTTTGCTGAAAAAGTATTGCAGATTTATTTCGCATGCTATTTAAAAAAAAGTTGAGCCGGGCCTAGTGGCACACGCCTGTAATCCCAGTGACACTGGAGGCTGAGGCAGGAGGATCGAAAGTTTAAAGCCAGCCTCAGCAACTTAGTGAGGCCCTGTCTCAAAAAATAAAATGAAAAGGCTGGGGGTGTAACTCATGGGTAAAGTGCCTCTGGGTTCAATTCCCGGTACCAAAAATAATAATGATAAATAAAGAAGTTGAACTACTCATATAAAAGCTGGAAGACTTTATATTAAAATCTGTGTCTCTGAATTCTCTCGAGGAGTCAGCTCTGGCTACACTGAACCCACATTCCCTTTTAGCAACGATGGCTTTTGCTGAAAAGTGGCATCCCTTAAAGAGTGACGTGCTCTTCCTGCTCCTGTCCTGCGGCCACTGCTGTGTCCCACCCAGCCTGACTGCTGTCGGCTTCTGGACTCTGGACAGTCTTTTACTGTGTGGCAGGAAACAGGGATGAAAGGCTCAGAGGTCCTCGTGAGAACCCCCAGATCTCTAATCTGGGGGCGGTGGCTTACCCCAGGCCCCTGGGAGGCCACCTACAACGCTACACCTAGGTGGGACTTGTAGAGCCTGACCATGTCACTTCTGGGGTCAACACTGCCCAGTGACTTCCAACTCACTCAGAGGGAAAGACAGTCTTCGAAAGTGTCAGGCACAGAGTCAGGCACCGTGGCACACGCCTGTAATCCCAGCAACTCAGAAGTCTGAGGCTGGAGGATCACAAGCTCAAGGTCAGTCTCAGCCATTTAGTGAGGCCCTAAGCAACTTAGCAAGATCCTGTCTCAAAATGACAAATAAAAAAGGGCTGTGGTGTGGCTCAGTGGTAAAGCCCCCAGGGTTCAATCTGTAGCACAAGAAGTCTGAGGTGAGGGGGTCACAGACAGTGACTACCCAGTGAGTGTGTGTTGAGTGGCTCAGCAGTGTGTAATGTCACGGACGCGCCTACCTCGCTTCCCTCTTAACTACTTCTTCTTTCTTCAGTTATTCTTTACAAGCACCCTGTTATGGTTTGGAACTGAAACGTTCCCCAGGCTGGGGCTGTAGCTCAGTGGGTAGAGTGCTTGCCTCGCACGCACAAGGCCCTGGGTTCAATCCCCAGCATGGCAAAAAAAAAATGATCCCCAAAGTACTCTCAGGAGGTGGGGCCTAGTTAAAGGAAGTGGGTCACTAGGGGTGTGCTATGAGAGGGCGTGTTTTTTCTCCAGTCTCTCTCTCTCTCTCTCTCTCTCTCTCTCTCTCTCTCTCTCTCTCTCTCTTCCTTTTCTGGCTACCATGAGGTGAGCATGATGGGTTCTGCCACGATGGGACCAAGTGGCCAAGGACTGAAAACTTTGAACCCATTAGCCAAAACAAAGCTTTCCTCCTTGAAGTAGATTTTCTCAGGTATCTTGTCACAGCAATGGAAAGCTGACTAGCACACCCCTGTTTGCAGATGAAGAAACCGAGGCTCAGAGAGGTCAAGGGTGCTGTCCTAGGTCTCAGAGGGAGGGAGGGAGGGAGCCAGATTTGTGAGAGTTGGGAGAGGGCCTGACTCTAGAGCCACCCAGCCTCCCTGCAGTACCATCTGACTTGGTGCTGAGTTCCAGTCCCAAAGGCAGCAACGGTCACACAGAAGAGACAGGAACCGCCAGCTGGTCCTTAGAGGGATCTGGGGTGTCTTGCTTCCAGGGTCCTCCAGAAACTGCAGAGTCCTTTGGATGATTCCGGGTGTCACTTCCTTCAGTTGGCCTTCCTTTCCAGCTTCAGCTTGGAAGTGGCTTTCACATTCCACAAAAAGAAAACGCTGCTCCCTCCCCTTTACTTGCAAAGAATAAGATTAAAAAATGCAGAAGGCAACAGAGAATACAGGGGTCCAGCAGGTCAGGGGGAGAGGCAATCCCTTGGGTTGTGGAATGGCAGTGGGCACAGGCAAACTCAGAACAGCTACTCCCAGGCCAGAATCAAGGAGAAGAATAGTGGCCATGAAGTCTAAGAGCTAGATTTTAGGGATGGCAGTTACATACCAGGGATCCACTTGACGCTTGTGCACATGGTATCTCAGTCTTATGACAGTCCAGCAGGGAGGTACATTTTTACTCCATTCCTACAGATGTGGAAAACCAGGTTCAGAGAGGTTGTTACTCAACTGAGGCCACAAAGCTCCTAAATGTCACAGTCAGCAGTTGAGTTCAAGTTTACATGACACTTCACATCAACATTAGCAGCATGTACTCTGGAGACAACCAATCCTGTTTCAAAACCTTGGACAGGTGACCTTTTCTTAATGTCTGTGGGTCTCATGTTCTTCTGTGAAATGGGGCGATAGTAATGGCACCAAATTCACAGATTGTGGAAAAACAGATCCCGAATGCAAAGCTCTAAACCTGGTGACTCGCACACAGTAAGCACTCCATTAATGCCAACTAGGATTCCCACTAGTACTGGGGCACAAGCTAGAGCTGCCACCATCACCAGGTCCTGTGCTCTAACTGAGAATCATAAGCACCCCACCACTGTGGAATACTTTATCCCTCAATATATTCACCCCAAAGCAAAGTCTACGAGCCCCTTAGGAGACTGGTTCGGAAAAGTCCTTCACCAAGGAAAACGGTTCATCCCCGACTTCGAGAGTAGAAATCTCATGTAACAGGGGAAACAGCATGTATGGGGTTGGCGATGAGATGAAATGGAATTCAAGTTGGCCTGCCCTCCAACCTCGAGAAAATATTCAATGTGTCATTCTATTTTAGGCACAGTTACAACCAGGGCAGTCAAAGTGAATTAGTTTGGGGGAGATTTTTTTTTTTTTTTCCATTTTTGCCTAGTCATCTGTAAACAAGATCTATTAAAATAATTAAATGCAAATTCGGTAATTTCCGCAACATTTAACTCCAAAATAGCAGATTTTATAAGAATGGGTATATTTAGCACTCAATTGGCTCTTAGCTTACTTAGGTCTAATGGCCTATTTTAAAGTCGTTTTCGGAGGATGGGTCATTCAGGTGTGTGTCTTGTCAACTGTTTGGTGCGGTTCTGGGGGCAGTGGGGCATAGCATGTCCCCTTGCCTCAAATCAGAGCGGCAGTCTTGGGGTCTGTCGTATTTCACCTTCTCCCCTTCCTTGTGACAATGACAATCTTTTCTTCCTCAGATTCCTTCTGCTGGCACGGTGCAAAGGACAAAGAGAGAACGGAAAAGTACCGAGATGCCAGGACCCCGGCAGCCTCCTGAGGTGGAGACCAGTGAAGGAGCCAGTTCCTGTCTAGCGTCTCCCTCTCGGGTGTGGCCTGGAGCTGGGCAGCAGTGAGAAGGACCGGCAGCCAAAGAACAGGCGGCCAGAAGGGTGAGCCGCACCTCTCTATGCCCTGCAGTGCCACCCTGTGCCCGAGGAGCAAGCTTCTGAGTCAGCCAGGTTCACCTGAGCTGGTCTGCCCAGCACTATTTATATCCCGCACGGTACCTGCTTGTCCTCAGAGCGGCCTTGCTGGGTAAAGGTTCAAAGGGATGTGAAGGCCAAGGTGGGGGAGGCCAAGACAGAAACACTGAGCTCCCGAGGAGATTCTCAAAGCATACCTGAGAGCCTGAGGGGAAAACTCCTAGGCTGCGGGGGGCAACAGCCACCCCCAAGGCAAACAGGCTTCTCCCCAGGGGCCTGGCTGCCTCTGCATCTCCTCCGATGTATGATCTGCCTGCTCATCTCATCTCCCACGCTGAAGGTGGCTTTAAAAAAAAAAAAAAGGAAAGTCTTCTTTTCTACACCATCCTGTGCTTTCATTATGGTCTCTTGTCCTTCTTTTATCTCCTTGGTCATTCTGCACAAACTCAGAGTCCCTTCCAGATGGTTCTATTGTCTCCAACTCTCGAGACACATGGCTGCTTACCGGGCCTCTGCGACACCCCTCTTCAGGAGGCCGCTCATTTTTCATCAGGAGTTTGTCTTCAGTGGAGGTTCTTTGATTCTGAAAGACTTCTATGAAGCAAGGGATGTAGAAATAATCCCACAAAGGAGTCCTGCTCTCTGGGTGTTTCCTTGGATTAGTTTTTACCTTAATTTTTCACATTAAAATTTCTACCCCAGGTGGGCACGCCCACCCGGAACCCACACAGAACTCAGACTCGCTTTTCTCATTTTGGAGGTTTTCTCCTCTCGACCTTGAACCCTGACTGAGCGGACAGCCTTCCGCGGAGCTTCCTGGGTGGTGTGGGCAGTTCTTCCACCCTTTCTGGCCCCTAGGGGAGTCTCTGGGCTGTCCTACATCTACTTTGGCTGTAGGCCACTGGTGCCTCTGCATGAGACACCAGTCTTCATCAACGTGAGCCTTTATCTTCTGGAGTCTGCATCCATCGTGGAGTTCTTTGTTCTTTTAATTCTTTAATGATGATTCTCTTTCTTACAGTTGGAGATTAGTCAAAAAATTCTGTTTCAAAGAAGGGGAAGGTCTGCACCGTATTGCCTGCGAGTCTACCATATTGGCAACTGTATTCTTCCCCCTATCACAACAATCAGAATTAAGCTTGTAAAACTACAAATCTTATCTTCTTACCCTACAAACACACACACACACACACACACACACACACACACACATCTCACACCCACTTCTAGATTATCTTCATTTAATGAATCTTAACTAAAGACCCAAATCCCTGTCCCCATCTCAATCCAACTCAGTCTCTCTGATTTCCAGCCACACGACCCTTTTGCAAATGAACAGGTCTCACACTAGACCTTCCCACCTTAGAGGTGATGCACAGGCTGATCCCTCCACTGGAATGTTCTGGTCACTATTCCTCATTAACGTCCCCTCATCTTTAAATCTCGACTGTCTCAACGGCAACATCACACCCAGAGAGAAAAGCATTCTGACCCCAGGCAAGGGGGTATCCCTTGGTGATATCTGCACACAACCGTCAGACCCTCTCGACAACACCGAGGAAGATGGTCATCTCCACACAACCGTCAGACCCTCTCCACAACACCGAGGAAGATGGTCATCTCCACACAACCGTCAGACCCTCTCCACAACACTGAGGAAGATGGTCATCTCCACACAACCGTCAGACCCTTTCCACACCGAGGAAGATGGTCACTTAAATTGCCTAATGAGTAGTCTTGTTTCTGCCTTTCCCACTGAACAGTAACCCACATGCTTTAGTTTGGTCTTTAATGGTCCCCGAGGCCCTAAAGGTGCAGTCCTCCGCCCATGGTGCTAGTAGGAGGCGGTAAAGCAATAGTGCCAAGTGACCATGAGCAGAAACCAGGGGCCAAAATAAACCTTTCTTCCTTATAAGTTGATTTATTTCAGGCATTCTTTACAGCAATGGAAAGCGGACATTCCAGAAGGAGAAACCCATCTGGACAAGGCCTGCCGCACCCCCACTGTCTAGCGCGATGAGTATTTGTTAAAGGATTTGAGAGCCGTGACTCGGCCCTTTCTGTCACTCGCGCTCACGTGCACCTGAGCTCGCTACTTTGTCCCACGGGCTCTTCCGGTTCAGGAACACCATTGTCTGGGAGGCTTATTCGCCACATGATGAAATATGCTTCCAAGGAGCACGGGGCCGTCCAGGTCATGGGAACATCGTTCCACAAAGCAACACAGCTTTCTTCATTGACTTTTCAAAATGCAGCAGCAGAGGGAGGCGCGCTGGGTGTAAAGAGGGGTCTGGTCTGTTCATTCCAGTTAGGTCTTGGGCTCACCCTACTCTCTCTGTTGATTTGGGCTACCTGGAGTTTTCTGAGCCTCTGTTTACTGGTTTTTAAAATAAAAGGGCTGGTCCAGATAATCTAGAAGGATACATCTCTGCTTTCTTGAGAAAAGCATGATAATACGAAGAAATTTATTACAAGAAGCAAGCAGTCCACATTGCTCCTCCCCTGGTCCCCAACGTGCCTGCCTCCTGGCAGGTGGCCTCGGGCAAGTTGCTTGGGTTCCCGACTGCAGTTCCCACACCTACCACAGAGTTACTCTCCAACCATGCTCCCTCCCCTTCTATCACCAGACCTATCCATCATGGTGCAGTGGATGCCATGGGTGTCCTGCCCAGATTCCCTTTACCAGCAGGTGTCCCCATCCCCCAGCTGTTGTGAAGAACCCTTGCTAATGGCTCACAGCCACCTTCTTCTATGGAAAATTGGCTCCAGCTGAATGGGAGCTCCTTCTCCAGTGAGAGTACTCCCCCAAATTCCCTGGAGCAGCCCGTAGTGGATGACTCATTAACATGGGAGTGGTCCCCTGCCCCCGTGTGGGACCAGCTCAGAGCTCCTCAGAGGATCAGGTGGAAGATCAGCTGACCATAGCCTACTGGACTCCTTGCTTTCCTGCACAACCTTGCTTTCCTTACCACCCCGCTCTGGAAGGCAACCCTCAAAACTATCGCTGGCATAGGAATCTCCACCTCGGACTCTGCTTCTGCGGAAGCCAGGCTAGGATGCCAAGTGAGGCATTCCTGCTCTGCACGCACCATCCCGTACCAAACTCACCGCAGTCAGGAGTGACCCATCGTGAGACCACTGTAGAGTTGAGGCACAAGACTAAAGGAAGTGAGCGATCCATCCAAGCCTGAGTCACGCAATACCTCCGTGCAGCTGAAGTACCCACCCCACTCCAGTGAGTACCTGGAACCCCTCAGGGGTGAGGAGAGACAGAAAGGAGAACAGTGGGAGGAGCTCAGAGATGCAGCCGATGCTCAGGGCTCTGCGCAGATCAGCAGACCCCACCTCCTGCACAACCTCGCTTTCCTCTCTACCCTTCTTTTCAGAGCATCCCTCAAAAATTCACTTGCTTTCTTCCAGTTCCTCCTTTGCCAACCAATAGGGGCTACCCCTGTCAGCTGCCTGCCCCCAAATCTTGCAGGGCAGGAGAAGCTCTGGCTCACCTGGCACATCGGGTCTGAGACAGGTGGACACACATGCTTGGCAGTGATGTCTAAGGAGGCAAAATTTCAGGTGAGGCTAGTGGATCAACCCAGGGGAGCAGCTGGCCCAAATCGACCCGCACAAGAGGCAGAGGAGGGGAATGTAGTCCCTTGGGAAGGAATCCATTGGTCATCTGGACACCAAGAAGTCACCTTCTTCTCCTTGTCCCTATTTAATTTCAGGAATGACTCTTAGGTAACAGAATTCAGCCCCCACCCATATGGGTAAAAACTAACACTGCAGAAAATACTTTTATTGCCCCCCGGGCATCCATCCTCCATTCTCCTTCCAGTCACACCCTGCTTGCATATGGAGGATCCACCTCCACTCCAGTGTTGTCCAAATGGTGTGGGCAGGACTGACCCTCCCCTCTGTTCTAAATACGGAGCCAGCGATTGGCTCATAGAAGGGCATGTGACCCCTTTTGGGTCATTGAAAGAGAGAGAATCCCAGGACTTGAGCAGAAGGTACTTGAAGATAGATGTTGAAAAGCACAGTGGAATTGATGGAGCCAGAGAACCCACCCAGAGGTGCCTGATACAAGTGGGGAGGGGGGAACATCAAGTTTTCAAACTGCCAGATCAAGCCCACCTTAGTGGAGAATCATGACTTGATTTTCCTGTTGCTGTGGTCAATAAATCGCACATTTTATTTCAGCCAGAGCGATTTGTGTTTTCTTTTTGTAAACAACGGGAACAATCTTAAATGGTACGTATCCACCCTGTGTGTTCTCAAGGGAGTTGAGACATCTAACACCTCACATCTCCTTCCAAGAATTGGCCCCTGCTGCCTTGGAGGTTGCCTAATGAGTTCCTGCTGATTCCTAGGTATGGAACAATATTGAAAGGATATTTAGTGTAGTCTACCCCACTTGCCATCTCAATCTTGAATCTGGATTATGGGCAGCAAATGGTGACCACCCCCCCGCCCCCGTCACCTCAAACACACTTGCTGATCAGTAGAAAGCCTGTCAAAATATTGGGAGATCCAGTCCTGCCAAGGCGTTGACAGGTGCCCCGATACCTGGTATATAATCACAGCATACAGTTGTTGCCTATGCATAGTTTGCTTTCTGTGGTTTCAGTTATCTGCAGTCAACCAGAAGGATAAGTACAGTGCAGTAAGAGAGAACAGGAGGGAGAGAGAGAGGGACTATGTAACTCTTAAGACAGTATATGATAATTCTTCTATTTTATTATTAGTTATCATTGTTAATCTCTACCATGCCTAATTTATAAATAAGTTTTATCATAGGTAGGTGTGAATAGGAAAAATCACAGTTACGTATGGGATTTGGTACTATCTGAGGTTCCAGGCACCTGCTGATGGTCCTGCTGTGGACAAGAGGAAACTGGACATCCAGATAAAGCCCAGGGGAGCAGAGGAGGGGGCCGTACCTATTGACCAGTCAGAACCAAGCCATACCTTAAAGGTTTGCTACAATGTCTAACTTCCCTTGCAGCTAGAAATTCCTCCCTCATGTTCTGCCTAAATAATTCATAATGCAATTTCAGCCCAGCTTTGCTTAGCCCCTTCACCGTGGCTGCGAGGACTAGCCTGTCAGCCCCGCCTGACCCTTTTACATTCATGATAAAGAGTGCTATAAAGTTGTCTTCCCATCTCATCCTCTTCCCCGTGCTAAATGGCCCCTTCCCGCAGCTTTGGGTCTCAATCTAGACCAGACACTCCCTCTCCATATAAAACGACTGCAGAGCCCAGATGGAAAGGAAACTCTGCCTTTGGGGAATCACATTTTTAAAAATCCATTTGTGGTTACAGCAAGAACGCCCCACATTAAATAAAATGGAACTAAGAATGGGTTTGGAAACCCAATCCTCGAAAATTTAGTGCTCTGGTCTGAATATTTATGCCCTGCCCCAGATTCATATGCAGAAGGCCAGATCCCAGTGTGATGGTGTTGGGAGGCGTTGCCTTTGGTAAGTGACTGGGTCCTCAGGGTGGAGCCCAGGTAAACAGGATGAGCGCCAGGACAGCAATGATCACCCTCCTGGTCATCTAAGGAAACCGCCACAGTAGCTATCCACAAAGCAAGAAGAGAGCCCCCCAGGCGCCGAGTCCTCTGCTCCTTCATCTTGGACCCTCCATCATCCAGAAGAGTGAAAAGTGAACATTGTTTAAACCAACCAGTCTATGATACTTTTGTCACAGAAGCTCAGAATCACTAAGACACCTTCTTCCATGGCAACGTCTATTTTACATCTCCACTGACAGCCAGTCAATAGAAGCCCACTAAAGTCGGAGGTTAGTCACTACAAACCATTCACTGGGCCTTCTGGTAAATGACAGCTAAAGGAAAGGAGTTCCCACACGCACATACACTGTGCCTTCCTTCTTCTCATTTTTTCTCTTCTTTTAGAAATTTAGGAAATTTCCTCTCCCCACAGAATCTGTGGTCTTTATAAAACTGTAAATCACCAAGTCTCACTCTCTTTCACTGTGTTCGTCAGCTTTCCATTGCTGTGAGAAAATACCTGAAATAAACAACTTAAAAGAAGGAAAGGTTTGTTTTGGCTAACAGCTTCAGAGGTTTCAGTTCATGGTTGTTTGGTCTCAACCCTGGTCTTCGGGTCAAGTGGAACATCATGGTGGGAGAATGTGGTAGATCAAAGATGCTCACCTCAAGCAAAGGAAGAGGGCGAAAACCCTAGTGTTCCCATATCTCTTCAAGGGCATGCCCCCCATGACCCAGCTTCCCCCCATCAGGCCCCAACTCTTAAAGATTCTACCTCCTCCCAAGAGCACTGCAGACTGGGGACCAAACTGGAGGACCTTTGGGGAACACTTCCTACCAGAGTTTCAGAGCAGACACAGAATCCAAGCTAGACCAGTGAAGCACTTTCTGGGACTGGATGAGATGTAGGTTGGAGCTGACTGAGTGGTGTTCACTTTTCACTCTTCTGGATGCTGGAGGGTCCAAGACCCCCGCTTTCCACATGTCTGCAGTCTCTCTGTCTCCTGGTTGGCTCGCCTTCCCTTCTCTAAGGCAGCCAGTACATTCCCATTGCTCCACATTAGGCACCACTGGTTTCCGCTACATCAACAAACACTAATGGGTAGTATTAACACTCCAAGAAGGTGTTTTCTGGGGTTTTAAAACCTTAATAATATATATATTTTAAATTAATCATTTCACATGTGTACCGGCATTACATAAGAGTTTGGTCCCCAAAACCGATGGCAAAGATTCTCCATGTATAAACCGAATAATGTCATGACAACAGAATTTTTGTCAAGGAACCAGAGCAATCTGAAATTGCTTTTGTGATGTTGATCTAATGTCTCATTAAAATTAAGCAAATCAAAGGGAATGGAAATGCCATCAAACCGAGCGAGCGCTGTCAGAAAATGTGCCTTCCAGGAGAAAGGCATTGTTTATGGGGTGTCGTGATTGGCACCACGGCCTCCTCTTGTTAAAGCACTTTTAGGAAAAAAAAAAAAAAAAAACAGAGTGTAATTTGCTAATTGCACTGTGCAAATCACTTAACAGTGGAATGGGTTTCCTGTTGTCATTTTTAATGACCCACCTTTTTCTCATGCCACTTTCACTCATCATCCTGGAATGCTTATGACAACAAAAACAGTAAAACGTAGTAAAGGTTTATAATGCCTGCGACACTGTGCCAAGCACTGCAGAGGCGTTACCTGGATCCTTCCTCACAAGACCCCGTGAGACGGCTTCTGTCGTCACCCATGCCTTCCCGAGGAGAAAACAGAAGCAGAGTGAGCTCTTTCCAAGTGTGCGCGAAGCTTGTGAGGTTCCCAGCTGGAATCCAGACCCTCTAGCCTTGCCCACCCTGGCATGGCATCTATGGTGCCCAGGGGTTGTGCTGGATGTTTTGCATGTCCATTCCTCACCAGAATCGTCTAACTTTTCTGAGTCCCATTTTGCAGAAGAGGAAGCTGAGACTCAGAAAAGTTAAGTAACCTGCACAAGGGCACTTGGCTACATTCAAACCCAGGCTGTCTGGCTGGACTATGGAATTAATCTAAATGTCCATTGACCAGTGGATGATTAAAGAAAATGTGGTATATATACACAATGGCATACTATTTAGCCATAAAAAGGGATGAAACTCTGTCCCTGGAAGTCAGGGTGAGTGAAAAATCAGGCACAGACAGACACATCCCACGTGATCACACACCCCCTGCTCTTAGCCACTCTGCCATGCCTCCTCTAGAGAAGGCAAGATGTGCCCTCCCCTCTAACCTTGCAATTACTTGTAGAGGCCTTTTTGAGGAGTTTAAGTACCCCCACCTCCAGTGCCTAGCATCAGCATTCACCCCCTGCAGGACCTTTGTCACTGAGTGGCTGCAGGATTAAATGAGTTGATACATAATACACTGAGGGCTTAGATCAGGGCCAGGCACACGGTAAATGCTATATACGTATTTGCTGTTTTTCTTTCTCATTATTATTGTCACCTAAGAGGCTCAAACCTTGTTTCCAAACTCTCATAAGCACCTGCTTTAATTCCAACCATTCGTGTGTTCCTTTCAACCATTGTGGTTTTATTCAATAAAGCCAGTGTCCTGGATTTCCACTGCTTCAGTTTCTGTTTACCCTCCTTGGCTTCCTTTTGTCATATTTCTTCTCTCTCTGTCTTCCTTTTTGAAACTTTGACTGACACATAATGATCGTACATATTTATGGGATACAACACGATAGTTCTGTCCTGTACACATTGCATAGTGATCAAATCGGGGCACTCGGCCTATCTGTCACCTTAACTCGTTGATCACCTCTTTGTGCTGGAAACCTTCTACACCCTCTGTTCTGGCTGCTTACCTGTTACCTACGGTCACCCTGCTGTGCCCTGCAGCAGGGGAAGGCATTCCCCTGCCTGTCACCTTGGACCTGTTGGCCAACCTCTACCAGCCCCTGTCCCCAGCCTCCCTAGCCTCTGGTAACCACTCACCTATTCTCAAATTCAGACTGAGATCAGGTGGTATTTGTCTTTCTGTGCCTGACTTTTGGGTGTCCCCCAAAAGCTCATGTGGGAGACCATGTGAGGAGGTTCAGAGATAGAGTGATTAGATTTTGAGAGTTACAACCCAATTAATGGATTAATCCACTGATATGGGTTAACTGGGTGGCAACAGTAGGCATGTAGGGTGTGGTTGGAGGAGGTGGGTCCCTGGGGGTGTGTCTTCAGGGTTTCCGTTTTGTCCCTGGTGAGCGGAGCTCCCTTGGCTTCCTGGCTGCCATGTCCTGAGCGGCCTCCCTCAGCCACACCCTTCCGCCATGATGTTCTGCCTCACTCAGGCCCAGAACTACGGAGTTGGCCAACCATGGAGAGAACCTGGGAAACCATGAGCCAAAACAAACTTCTCCTTCTTTAAGTTGTTCTTGTTGGGTCTCTTGGTCACAGTGACCAAACAGCTGACTAAAACACTGACTTATTTCATTCAACAGGATGTCCACCAGTCTCATCCAGGTTGTCACAAATGGCAGGATTTCATCCTTTCATCTGGCTGAATGACATACCTCCCATATGTTCATTAGCCATTCTTCTGTTGAAGGGCATTTAGGTTGATGCCGTATCTTGGTTATTGTGAATAGTGCTAAAATAAATATGAGTTATGCTTACCACATTTTTATTATCTTTGTTTAACTTGCTGTATGTACTTTAAAGTATCTAAAACAGAGAAATACATGTATGTGTATGTGTGTGTGTGTGTGTGTGTGTGTGTGTAGATATGTGTGTGGGTATTGATAAGTGTGTGTGTGTCTTTTCTTTCATGTAAATCAGACTTCTGTCCTCAGTTAATCCAGATCGCCTGCAGCTAGAAGGGGCACAGCAGGGCATCAGGGCCTCCTTCTCAGCCCTTCTGTCAAATGCCCATCTGAGGCTGGCACACCAGTTCCTTATATCAGCCTGGGAGGAGCTACCACTCTTCAACTGGGCAGGGAAAGTGCAGCAGAAGCCTTTGGGGTGTTTCTCTATCCTTAACCTTTCTAACGCTTGCTCCTCCTACACAGAAATGGGCCCACGGTGCCATTTTTTGTATTAAAGAAGCCCTACTTCCTGGTCGTTACTGATTGAACCTAAGAAGAATCATCTGATCCAAGGGAAGGCCGATCAGATTGTTTCTCCTAGAAACTGGAAATTGGAGGTTAGAGATGGTGCGAGGTCTGGGGTTTATGCTCGAATCGTGGTAAACACATGTCGGGAGATGAGGTTGCATGTTGAGGTGGGCATCTTCTCCCATGTGGATGAGATGGGCATCTTCTCCCATGTGGATGAGGAACATAGAGCTGGTCCGGACGTAGAGAGGGTCTGAAAAGTTTTTTAAAGGTGTTGGGGAGGGAGGAGAAGTAGGAAGATAACAGACTGAGAGAGGCAGAGTAAATTGTTAAGCAAACCTGAGCTCAGAAGTGTTCAGTCCAGAGTAAATGGCAGAGCAACAGCCTCCGTCCTGGCCTTGGCACCTCACGCACTGGGCTTTACTTCAGCCCTTGGCATCTGTGAGGTATGCCTGCATCCTTCCAATAAATAAGCCCTTGACTTTAGTGGGTTTCCCTACCTCAAAACCAGGCGTAATCAAGGCAAATGGTTGACAGTAAGAACTAATATTCTTGTGATTTAATTCATGAAAGTGACCTTTGAAGTGATTATTTCATTAATTCAACAAATGCCTAATGAGGGCCCACTAAATACAGGCACCATGACAGTGTTAGGGAGACACTATCAAACATACCAGAGACACCTACTAATCTATGGAGATGACAATCAAGTTGGTTGTTAGAAAAGAAGGCAGAGAAATTAAGGAAAACAATTACTGAAAGATGCTATTGCTAATGCCATATAATGAGACTTTAAGAAGGTCACCCGGCCTCCTGCAGGTCTTGGAGTCACCTACATATGGAGGGGAGCAAATGGGGAAAGAGGAAAAAGATCGGATGAGAATCTGCGAAACCTGGCTTAAGCTTTGAGCTGGTGGCCTTCTAGCCAGCCATATGGCCTCTAGAACGGCAGAAGGGTGTGTGTGAAAGGGATAGAGATAAAGAGATACAAGTGGAGGTAGACACGGACGTGGAGGTGGAAAGGGAAAGGGAGAAGAGGGAGGAAGAGGTTACATCAGAAGTCAAGTGTTGATGTTAACAAGTTTTGCCACATGTAACTGCAGAAACTGGTGCCTCAAAGGTGCTCAGCTCCGGGTGTTTGCTGAAGCAAAATCAGGTCTAAGGAAGAGCAAGGATCTGAAGTTAGACCACACGTTCCCAATAGGAGGTGATTTTCCTCCCCAACCCAGTGGATGTTAGACAATGTGTGGAGACATTTTGGGCTGTTACAATGGGGCAGGGGTACTACTGGCACCTGATGCATAGAAGCCATGGATGTTGCTAGAAAGACTGCGGCACACAGGACAATCTCCCACTACAAAGAACCATCTAGCCCCAAATATCAATAGTAGCAAGGTTGGCAAACCCTGAATTAGATTGGTTCTGATTCTGTCTTACTAGTGTGACTTGTGGCAGGCTAGGTTTTCCTTGAGCCTTATTTCATCTTCTGCAAAATGAAAATCACTTTAATATCTTCAGTAGAGAGATTATATGAAGGTTAATAGTACGCGTCAAGTTTTGCACAGAGGAGACAACCAATGCTCTCCATAGGTATTAACTGAAGGGTCTACTTCTGCTCTCATCCCCAGATATCTCCAGGCTGAGTCTGCAGGATCAGAGGATCCCTCGGTTGGTGGTTGTGGGGGCACTACCTTAGCTGGCATTGCCCCAGCTGGGTGTCTCTCTCCCTCTTCCCAGCTCTTGCAGGCAGCAGGTACAGCAGAGCAATGTGGATTCACAAGACCCTTCCACAGGGTTGAGGCATGGGGACAGGCTCATGATCCTCTAGCTTTAAGGGCTCAGTGGGCCAAGCAAGACTCTCTTTCCATCTAGGCCCCCATCTCCAGAGGGTCCAACACCAGGTGCCAGAGACTGGAACATGGCAAACAGTGGAAACTTCCCTAGTGTGTAATTATGTGGCTTGTCGACTTCATTATGCCATCCAAGCAGATGATTGGGAAATTTCCACGGCCCTCCTTTGCTTCCGCAGTGGTCCTGCCTCCCACGTGTGGTCAGGGAGATGCGCCTCCTGTCTATCAGCTGTGCTGACCCCACAGCTGGGCCTGTGCACTTTCTGCAGGGTGCCAGGGTGCCCTGGTGGAGGGGCAGGTACAAAGTCCTAGGTCCATGAGCCTCTACCATAGACCAGGTTCACTTTCTTCCCCTGCCAACTGCACAGAAACAGAGAAAAACAGCACCAAGAATAACAGTATTCCTGCTAGCACAGGACATTTGGCTTGCTGTGGCCAGATGGGGATGGAGAGAAAAAAGGTATCAACTCACAGAAGAACACCCCTGAAGGCTAAATGCTCTCGATTTTTAGTGTGCATGAATATCATTAAAAACTTATTTAAAAATGCCCATCCTTGAGCTGATTCTGATTAGGTGGGCAGGGCTGAGATACTGCACATTTGGAGACTTACAGTTCTGAACCATGTTCTCCAGCTTACCATGCATCGGAATCACCTAAGGGCTTTGGATTAGTTTCCTGAGGCTGCTGTAACAAATTTCCACAAACCAGGTGGTGTAAACATCAGAAATTTATACTCTCACTGTTCTAGAGGCCAGAAATGTAAAACCAAGGTGTCAGCAGGCTTGGTTGCTTCTGGGGGTTCTGAGGCCAAGTCTGCTCCACGTCTCTCCTGCTTCCGACAGTGCTTGGTATTCAGTGCTTGGTATTCATTGGCTTGTAGCTGCATTGTCTGATCTAAGCTTCTGCCTTCACAAGACCTCTCCTCTGTCTTTTCCCCCTTTCTTCTCTCATAAGGACACTTGTCATTGATTTTAGGGCTCACTCTAATCCATAATAATCTTGTGCCATGATCTGATCCCTACCTTACTAACATCTTCAAAGACCCTTTTTTCAAAAAAGGACACAGTCATTCACAGGTGCTGGGTGGGCATCTCTTTTCATGACCATTCAACCACCCAACACAGTATCACTGAACCCCACACCCAGAATTTTTGATTCAGTAAGTCTGGGGTGAGTCCTGAGCATCTGCATTGCTGAGGAATTCCCAGGTGAGGCTGATGCTACTGGTTCAGGGACCACACCTGGAGGACACTGACCTAGATGACGATCCCCAGCCTAGTGATTTCCTGTCCTGGTCTTAAGCAAGTGTCTGACATCTACATTGAACAGAACTATGAAAGATGACAGAAATTTTTTGCCCTCATTTTTCATCTGCAGCCACATAATAAATCCTGCCCTTCTCCCTAGTGACCCCAATTAATCCTCAAGAAGCGGTTAAGGCTTGTGGTATAGAAGAAGGAGGAGGAGGAGGAAGAGGAGGAGAAAAGAAAAGAAGGAAAGAAGGGAAGAAGGAAGGAAGGAAGGAAGGAAGGAAGGAAGGAAGGAAGGAAGGAAGGGAGGGAGGGAGGAAAAAAGGAAGAAAGGGAGGAAGAAGGAAGGAAAAACAGGAGGGAGAGGTAGAATTGAGTCAGACCTTATTTTGCATTTGCCACCCATTTGAGTTTGGATGATCCATTCATTTCTCTGAACCTCAGTTTCCTCCTCTATAAAAAGGGCCTGAGAATTTCGACTGACCCAATTCTTATTTCTTAAAAGGATGGAAGGATTGAGGTGATACATCTAAGTGTAGCATCTGCCAGAGCTGAAAATCACGGAAGCCAGCAGCCCTGCTAAGTGACCTAGATGTGGATGCCTATTGTGCATGTGACAGCAGGAAGGACTCCAGCTCTAATTTGTCCATATGATGACTGAAAGTCTGCATGTCCTGCCCTATCGCTTCCTCTCCCAGTCCTGAGAGGCCCGGAAGTCCCCCAACTACTGCACCACCAAGCCCAGCCCCATCTCCAGAACCAGCAGTACTCCCACCAGATGTTCCCAGATGCCTCTGCGGTTTGTGCGGATGAGCCTCATCAGCTCTGATCTGGCAAGTTTACCTGCATCAGGTCCCAGGTTTATTTCCAGCTGGTGTGTCTCAACATCACCGAAGTGGCTTTGACACTTTGAGGACCCGGGGGAGATGGCCTGAGTTCATTGCCCACTAGGAAACTGATGGACCCTGAAACTTTCAGTAGGGACTGAGCTGGAACCAGGGACGAGGGCGCGTCTACTCCACGGGCTCTCCCGTTAGCATCCCTTCTCTGTCAAAGAAATGCTGGGGCCCTCGGCAATGGGGGCAGAAGCTTCGGGGTGTCAGAAAAGCCTAGGTTCAAGTCAGGGTTGTGGCACTGGCCAGCTGTGTCGCCTCCAGAGATCCTCCGCTTTCCGAGCCTCAGCTAATTCAGCTGTAAGGTGGAGGCAGTGAGAGAGACTGCCTCCTCAGTTACTGGAAAGACTCAGTGAAATAACCCACGTTCCTGTGCTTCTCAAGCGACTGCCAGCATTCGGAAAGAGCTCGGGAGTCCCTGCAGGCCCATTCTTAACCTTTACGTGGGAAAAGCAAGGTGCACAGGTTCCCGAGACTCAAGTGGATGTACATATGACCCCGTGGATCTTTTAAAAATTGTCAGAAAACTGACAAAACATAAGCTGTACCATGGTGACTGTCTCTAAGCGTTCGGGACGTTCACATGGTTGTGTAACCATTGCCACCACCCATCTCCAGCACCCCGTCTCTGCTGAAGGCTGAGTAAGCAGGGCTGGCACTTTCGTCCCCAGGAACTTCAGGACTCCCAACCTGGATGGCTGGTTGCTCAAGAGGAAGAAGATCAAGAGCAAGGATAAGAGTTAGGGTGCACAGGAAGGACCCTGGGAAGCCCCTCTCTATCCATCCTCTGACTGACCCTCATCTTCCACTGCCCTCTAGAAACCCCAAGTCAGGTGGCTGTAAGGACCTCCTCAGAGGGAGACGCAGGGGGTAGAATTCCAGCTGTGCATTTGCCAGCTCTGGACTTAGCCACCTGAGTTATTCTCTCTCAGGTTCCCTCTCCTAGTCTGTAAAATAGGGAGAAAAACAACACCAACTGCACAGGCTTGCGAATGAGCTAACGTACATAAAGAGCTTAGCGAGTAGGGATGGATCTATAGGTGCCAACTGTGGCCATCTCTGCGCCCCACCCCACCCCTGCGCCTCCTGCCTTTTGGGAAATTGGTTGGTATGACCTCATTCTGCAACTTCCAGTCTTCCATAGGACAGGAGAGCCCTGCCCTGCTGAGAAGACCTGCTCTCCACGGCACATTTAGGTTTCTTTCATATCCTGGAGAATGTCCCTCCCCCAGAAGGGACTGCAGACAAAAATCACCCAGAAAATCTGCCCGCCAACCCAGAGTCAGGCCCAGCCGGGCCAATCACATGTGCTCACCCTGTGGTGGTTTCCTTGGTAACCAGTACTCCTGTGCCAACCCAGAGAGACTGGGTGCTGGGCAAGGGGAGGCTGAGGGAAGAAAGAGCGACAGGGACAGAGTTATGGGGACCGGCGATGCAGGCAGACACAGGGTGAGAAACGGAAGGAGAAGAAAAGTGGGATCCACCTCTCCCTTTGCTGTTTTCACACACACTTACTGTAAGCATTTCCTTCCCTTCTTTCCTTCCTTCCTTCTTTCCTTCCTTCCTTCCTTCCTTCCTTCCTTCCTTCCTTCCTTCCTTCCTTCCTTTTTAGGACAAATGTCTAAAACCACAATATAAAAGTGGAAGGCCCCAGATGGTGGGATTTCTCAGTGACACCTTCTCTCTTAGTTCATTCGGGCTGCTATGCCACAGTATCATAGACTGAATGGTTTATAAACAGCAGAAACTATTCACCATTCTGGAGGCCAGGAAGTCTGAGGTCAAGGCCCAGGGTCTGTCCAGGGCCCGCCTCATCAACAGCTCCTCCCCACTATAACCCCAGGAGGCAGAAGGGCCAGAGCACCTTTCTTGGGGCCCCTTCCTATGAGGGCATAAATCCTATTGGTGGGGGCGGAGCCAGAGTGGCTTGATGGGCTCCTGGAGACCCCACCTCCTATCACCCTCCTATTGGAGTCAGCAGCCAAAATATGGATTCAGGGGGCAAACAGGCCATTGCACCCTTAGTGGGTGGACACACACACAGTTGCATCTGCACACACATTCACACACAAACACACACAAACACACATGCACACCCCTAGGATCCCTTTTCCAATGCAAGTCACTGGGGAAGTCACTGGGGAAACTGGGTTTCTTAATGGTCCAGCCTCAGGATTTGTTGGCATTTGGGAAATCTATCCAAGCCATGCCTCAAAAGTCAAATTCATCTGTGGGGTTGCTAGAATGAGGTAGAAAGAAAACTTGGAAAGACAAGCAGCCGAAGGCCAGGGCCCTCCTTTGCTAGCCTACCTGCCCTGGGAAGCCCGGGACCCAAAGGAATATCCTAGCATCCTTGGTGACAGGGACAGCGGGAATGAATACGCAGCATCTGCATGTGCACACAAGCCCTCTTGTGAACCGTTTTTATCAGGTCCACCAAACACCTACAGAGTGGCCAGAGCATCCACTATCGGAAAGCGTCCCCTGTGCCTGGCCTCAGTTTCGCAAGCACTGTCTCATTTCATCCACACAAAGTGACTGCTATGGGCTCATTTTATGGATGGAGAAACTGAGGCATGTGAAGATGAAGAGTGCTGACCAATGGCCTCCACCACAGATGGGTAAACTGAGGCACGGGAAGGTGGAGAAGAACTTCCCAAGGCCACAACACTTAGTCAAGAAGGCACAATTCCAGCCCAGCAGCCCTGATGTCAGTTCTTTGGCCCTCCCAGAAAAATGGTCCCATCCAGGCCAGCCTGGAATTGACACTGTGTGAGCGAAGGCAGACAATTAAAAAGACATCAATATGCACAGTTGGAGTTCATGCCAGTGACCGGGGGCTTGAGGAGGTGACATCCAAAGTGAGAGCTGAAGCTGAGGAGGAATCTGTGGGAGGACAGGAGAGGGGTGGAGACAGGAGCGCGGGGGCATGCGGAGCAGAAGAGAAGTGGAGAGAAGGCCTAGCACAAAGCCTGGGTGGAGGAAGCTGCAGCAGGAGCAGCAGGTGCAGGTGGAGTTGGGACGCGGAGAAGCCCAGCTGGGATCCAGGGCTCAGGCTCTGCCCCGCAGGCGATGTTGAGCACCTAAGTTTCCCTAGGGGAGGAATCACGTGAGCAGATGCGCCTCTTAGGATGAGCACACTGACCTTAGCCAAGAGAATAGGCAGAAGGCAAGCCAGCTGGAGACCTGAATCTCATCTGATCCTCACAGGAATGGCAGATGAGGAAACCGAGGCACCAAGAGGAGAGGAGAGGCCATCTGCCCACTGTCAATCAGATAGAAAGCTGCAGAACCAGAGTCAAACCTCGTTCTCCCAACACCAGAGGCTGCTCTTCAGCACTTCTATGTCCCCACCCAGCTGGGTGTGACTTCCAGACTCATCCAGCCCTTGGCCAAGGAGAATCTCACTTGGCCATTTCTGCTTCCTTGGGGCTGGATCCCACACCCAGCACTGAGATGGAAAATGCACAGCTAAGCCAAGCAGGCACTGACTTTTTCTTCTGCGTGTGTCCACTTCAAAATTAATTCTCCCTACAGGGTCACTGCCTATGTCCCTGGAAGCCTCATAGGCACCAGCTCTCATAGCTGCCCCCTGTAGAAATGCCCGTCTTAAGACCCAAAGCATTTAAAGCTCTGGGGAACCTCGATGGTGCACAGCCCAGTGCAGGAGAGACACTTTCCCCAAATTGCACACCCAGGCTGTGCAGACATTTAGAACGAGCTTTCCAAAGTCCCTGGATTCCAGTGCATGGAGGAATCTGCACGCTAAGGAACTCTCGACCAGTCTCAGGGACTACAAAATGTAACCAACGACAAACACCTGTTTGTGACTCACTGGGCAGACAACCATTACAAAAACAGCACCTATGTAATGCACACCTACTATGTGCCCCCCACCCCCGTGCCAAATACTTCACATTCATTTCTCCTTTAATTTGCTAACATTCCTACGAGGCAGGTATGGTTAATATTTCATTTTACAGATGAAGAATGTGAGGTTCACAGAAGTTAAGTGACCTGCCCACATTAATCAGGTTATTAATCAGTTCATTCAACACGTATATTAATTGAATGCCTACCACGTACGAGGCCTTTGTCAGTGCTGTAGTTATACCATGGCACATTGACCAAAAAGAAAATATGTATTTCTCATGCAATTTGTATTCTCGAGAGAAGAGACAAAATAAGGAAATATATAAAATTTAAATGAACATGGTGATGGTGACAGGGTTATGAAGGAAAAAGAAAGAAAGATATTGTCAGGATGTGTCAGGTTGTGCTGCAGTGATAAACAGCCCCCAGTCTCCATGGCTGGTCCATTTCTCACTTACACTACATGTCAGGGGTAGACAGAGGGATGTGTTCCCTGGAGTTACTCAAGGACCCAGGCTGATGGAGGCTTCATCCCAGGGCATGTTCCAGCTCGGGTTCCATCACCACAGAAAGGGGATGCAGACATGGGAGATCACTTGCTGGCTTCTGAAGCCTTCACCAAGAATGACATGTGTCTCTTCTGCTCACATTTGATAGGTCAACTCAAGTCATATGCCCAACACTTTACTTTCAAGTGGGTGAGAAGCGCCATCCTGTCCTGTCTCTGGGAAGCAGAGAAACAGGGAAGCCTTTGCTTCTTGCTCAGGAGGGATGGAGAGAAACTGAGGGGGCTGCTTTTAGTAGAGGTCAGAGAAGGCCCTTTTGATAGCAAAGTGAAGGACTTGGATTTGAACTCCAGTCTTTTGAAAGCCCACATCTTACTCAGGCTACAGGGATGTATTATCCATGATCCTGGTACAAAAGAAAGTTCAGACACCACAGGTAGGCAAGACTAAGATTTGCAAATGGAGCTGTGGAAATCTGCCCATTGTCCGGGTCTGCCTCAGGACCATGGAAGAGATTCGAGAAGCATCCCACGAGAGTCTCCACTTGCACTTTTCTCTGAAAACTCACAGGATCACAACTGAGTTCCGTAAGGCATCATCCTCCTCAGAAAAGCCAGGGTGTGGAAAGGGCGGCGAGCCTGCTAACCCTTCCATAGCAACAGCATTTTAAAATTAGGCAATCAACATTAAAAGCAGAGGGGGAAATCTCACAGCACAGCTAGCAGCATGGGTGAAAGCCCACCTGGATGCCTGAAGTCGCCGTTTTTACCTCAAGTCACTGAACTCATGTGTCATTTTCATGGAAACAGAGGTAGTTTCAACTATTATGCCTCCAACTGGCTTTGACCTTGAATTCCATCTCCTTCTCTAAAGGCTCACTGGTCCATTACTTACAGGTACATCTAGTGATGACCCTAACGTTAAGCAGGTGTCCAGATGAGAAGCAATGCACCAGTGATACGGGGGATGAGTTTGAGGAGAAGGAGACAGAGGAGGTGGGAGAAAGAAGAGACCGAGAAGATGGGTGAGAAAGCAAGGTCATTGTCAAGATCGCAGCTCAAGGGGCAAGAAGGCAAAAGGGTAGGAGGAAGAGGCAGAAGCACCCGGCACCCTGGGTGGACGAGGACGCTGGCCTGAGAAACCAAGGGGCAGTGAATGCCAATGTATCAGCCAACGGCTACTGCCCGCCACCCTCCTGAGAGGTGGGGACCCTTCTCCCCATGTCACAGATGAAGACACAAAGCTCAAAGGTGTGTGGTCCTTCAGGTCTGAGCTCATATGTCTCATATCAGCGAGGCTGGCCCCCGTCCAGGTCCCTCGCCCTGTCCCTGGGCTCTGGTTTACATCCCAGCGCTTTCCACTCTAGGGAGTTGTGATGCTTATGTATCGGTCCCCTCGTGTCTTGCCCACCTCCAAGAAGATGAGCTCCCTGAGAATGCAAACCTGTCGATCTACTGCCACACCCCAGCATCCGCAGACGTGCCCGGCACATAGTAAGTGCCCAGTGTGTGTTGGCTGAGTGGATGAGTGACAGAGACCCGCATTCACACCTGTCTGGATCTCAGCTCTCAGAAGCAGAAGTTGCCCCAAAAGTCACAATCCAGGAAATAAGCGATGGAGGCAATGACAGGGGTCCAAACACATGAGCCACAAGCCTCAGAAACCCACTTCAGCCAGAAGCATCAACCTTCCATTCTGGGAAGGGCAGAGAAAAGAGTCAGAGCAGGGGCCCAGCCAGCCTGCCAGAATGGGTTGCAGTCACCCAGAGTGCACGCTGGAGAAACCCAGGCTGTTTCCCAGGGCAAGACAACCTAGGGTGCTGGGTGCAGTGGCACATGACTCAGGAGGCCGAGGCAGGAGGATCAGGAGTTCAACGCCAGCCTCAGCAACTGAGTGAGGCCTGAGCAACTTAGTGAGACCCTGTCTCTAAATAAGTTATTAAAAAGGGCTGGGGATGTGGCGCTGTGTTTAAGCACCCCTGGGTTCAATCCCTGGTACCAGAAAAGAAAAAACATAACCCAGGGCCAAATAGGGTCAGAGTGCCCACATCCAGTCTCCCAGAGGGCACCTTTCCATTTGCCTCCCTTCCTGAATCCAACGTCTGTCTCTACTGGAGCATGCACCCCCTTTCTAGGACACCAGCACCCATTCTTGCTGTAAAGTGGGGGGTGGCAGGGTAGGTAAAAATGCACAAAAAATAAATACCCTGCTTTCCTGGTGTGGAGAAAGCAGGGGTGCTGAAGACGGGCACTTAGACATTCTGCCTACTTACCTCATTCATGCCCCACAGCAAGTCGTTGGGGTAGAAGTTCGTTTTGTCCCCACTTTCCAGATAAGGAGACTGAGGCTTGGAGACAACATGGTAATGGCTAATGCATTCTGAGCACTCTATAAATGAGAGGCAGTAGCCTGGGCACTTCACATGGGTTTCACTTCCATTCAAAAGCACAAATCACCTTCAGAAGAAATACTTTCATTAAGCCCATTTTACAGACAAAGAAACCCAGCCAGGGCCACTCAGCGAGAAAGCAAGGGGTCTGAATGGGCCCCAGGCAAGTGCGTCTGACCCCCTGCTGTGATCTGCCCAGGACTGGGACCAGGGCCAGGCTGGTGAGTTGCTCTCCTTGGGTGCAAAATGTAGGAGACCCCCAAAAACTTAGTCATCAAGATAACTAATGTGTTAATGCAGTAGTTTTAAAAAATCAAAAGTCATGCTCCCCCAAAATTCATGTTGAACAAAATATCAAAACTTTAAATAAAGACAGAATCAGTAACTGTGCTATGCCAAGTCGAATTAGAGCCTCAGGCAAAAGGGAAAATCAGTGTTATTCTCCTCCCCCCACCCCAGGAAATTCCTCTGAGTAACCAGGGCTCAGGGGCTCAGTAGGCTGTGATAACTCACGCCCTCACATCAGAAAAACCCCAGCATTCTTGAGCACTTTAACAAATGCTCTGCAACTGAAGCCTCAGCAACATCTGTTGAGGTACTCAAGACCTAAATTAGGATCCCTGTTTCTCAGCTGTGGCAGCTAGAATACAGAGAGGTTAAGCAATCTGCTCTAGGTCACACAGCAGGGTCTGCGGTACCCAGATGAATCCTGCTCTACCCGGTAGAACTTGCAGATAGAAAATGAACCACCATCTTTGTGCTTAAGATTTACCTGAACTCCTCTGCTATCTTCCCCCTCTATATGGAATTAGTTATCACTATAGCTAAGATTGAGCAAATAAAAATATAGGACTCCCAGTCAAATTTGAATTGCAGATAAACAAATCTTTTTTTTTTTTTTTTTTTTTTTTAAGTACAAGTCCCATGCAATATTTGGGACAGACTTAGACTAAAATCTTACCCTTTGTTTATCTGAGATTCAAATTTATCTGGGCATCTGGTGTTATATTTGGCAATTCTACCTGCAACAGACCTGGGATGACAAAAGTAATGACAGTGAGCCCTTTCTGGGCATCTCCCTCTGAAACTGGCCCCCTCCTCCTGTCCCTTCCTCCAGTGCCGCAAGCTCTTCCCAGCCCAAGGGCTGTGCCTGAGTTCTGTTCCCTTGGAGTGCTCCTCCCCCATGCCAGGGAAGCAGTTGTCTCCACCCTTCAAGTCTTGATTGACAGGCCACCTCCCCGGAGAAGCCCCGCCCACCACCTCCTTTCCCAACACTTTCATTCTCTCAGAATTTTTCTTTTTTTTCCCCAGCAGAAATCACAACAGGCAATGGTTTTTTTACGCGGCTGGTTCCTTGGTGTGGGGCTGCTCTCTGTGAATCACTGCAGGTTCCAGAAGGCAGCAGCTGTGCCTGCGGGGCCTGGTCTGTATTCCCAGCGCCCAACGCAATGCCCCTCGAGTGCGAAGGCTCGGTCAGCGTGGGGTGCCCCCTCCAGCAACACCTTGCCTGTTCCTAAAGCATTCCCCCAAAGCGCCTTAAACCCCGACAGTGCACAAGCCTGCCAAGTTCAAAGACTTTGCTGATGTCTACTAGTCCCAGACCTTCAAACTCACCAACCCTCAGATTACTTCCTTTAACAACAATAACAACCAGGGGGGGAAAAAGAGTATTATATAACTCTGGATGGGGGAATAGTCATCAAAAATATTTCCTTGCCTAACATCATCCTGTTATTATTTTGACATCTGTGTAGGCTGTGGAATGATTCTTCTAACGCTGTGTGTGAGGCATATTTATATCTCTGGCTGTAGCACGGAGCATATGCAAAGCCTTTAGAAGCCTATTCTAGTAGGTCTTGCTTGTAGCCACATCAGGCCCCGTGCGGAGGGCCTGGAGAAGCCTCGTGTTTACTATGTTTAATGGGATTTACTGCCAAGTGGCAGGGTGGTAACCAAGCCCTGCTGGTCTTACTGCCAGCTCCTTCAGTCCCGCTGGAGACAGGAGCACCTGGACCACAGGGACCCTCTGCCCCCCACCGTGTGCCAGAACCTGGGGACAGCGTCTGACTATTAGCAGCAGCTGCGGCCCCTTCGCCGGACACCCGCTGGGTTCAGGCTTTACTCCAGCCAATCTTCTCCTTCAGCCTCTGGTCGTCCCAACCTCCCCCTTCTCAGAGAAGGAAACTGAGGCCCGGAGAGCTGTCAAGGAGCCAGCCTCATGTCCTCCAGCTAAGACACAGAGGGGAGGACTCATCTCAGTAGGCTTGCACCCCGGGGACAGTGTGGTCCACGTCACCTCCTCCTCCCCAGCAGCCCCTGTGGGAGGAATGGGGGAGGGGAGGGGACAAAACCCACATGGTTTTCATCCAGGCTGGTGATGTGGCTGGTGGGCCTAGCAAGGGGGCAGAGGAAACCAGAACTGGGGGGCCAGGCCCGCCCAGGGTTCAGTGGTGCAGAATGAACTGTGCTTAACTGCCACGTGACTCTGGGTAAAGGTCACAACCTTCCTGAGTCCCAGGGACCTCGCCTGTAAAATGGGGTAATAAGAGGGACTGCTGCCTGCATTGGTTGCCAGGGCTGCTGTGGGAACAGCAACAGACAGTTCTTGTCTCAGGGGTCTGGCGGGTGGAAGCCCCCCAGGAAGGTGGCAGCAGGGCGGGCTCCCTCTGAGGCCTCACTGGCTTGTGGCTGTCCCCTTCTCCCCACGTCCCCTCGGGGTTTCTCGTGGGCCGAATCTCCCCTTTCATAAGAAGCCTGTCGTGTTGGCCTGGGGTCCGCCCTGATGATCTCGGGGTGGCTGATGTACCCCTGTGAAGACCCTGCTCTGGAGTATCACACCGAGGGTCCGGGAGGCACAGCTGCAGCGTGGGAGCCGGGGCAGGAGTACGCAGATCAGCCCTAGATATGGCCTCGGCCAGTGTTGTAATGACGCTGTGGGCTGGGTCCTGCCTGGCTCCCTCCCCTGGGGGACACCTTCCTCCCCAGCTCACGCGCCGGCCCGTGACCTGGCGCCAGCGTGGAGAACAGACTTGCTTTGCCCTTCCCGCCCTCGTATGAGGAATTCAGAGTCCGGCCGTCTCTGTGAAGAACGCTCTCTGTGACGTTCACTCAGCCAGCACTTCCTGGGCCCGTGCTACGGGCCCGGCCCTGGACTGTGCCCTGGGGAGTCCATGCTGAGTGCTCGCCACCTAGAACTCACAGCCTGCTGAGGAGGACAGATCTGCCACCCAGGAAGCACGTTTGCGTTCCCAGCATCACGAAGACCATGTGCTTGGGCACCAGCAAGAGTGTGAAGGTCTCGCTGGCAGCTCCCCAACGGGCGTGTCTTAGCAAGGGCACGTTAACTGCTACCAAGGACAGTGGGTCGTTCATGTGGCCGCTCTCCGCTGAGCGCAAGACCAGGCTTTAAAGAAAAAGGCTCGGAGCAACAAGGAACAGAACGTCCACTGTATTTGCTGCATCCACGGTATTTCCATGACTTCTCTGTTGCCCGAGAGTGCATCCACGTCTCCCTGGATGGCACCCAGTCTCCAGAGTGCTGGATGGCATGCAGGTGGGTGGGCAGGGAGGGAGAATTCGGAATTCTGCTCAGCTCCCCAAAGGTGGCGTGAAATGCTGGTTCATTCTCCAAGAGATCCAGTGAAGTCACTTTAGGTTCTCATGAAGTTGGGGTCCAAGCCACAGAGCCGAGAGCTTTCCTCATGACCATCACCAGGATTGTAAAGAAACGGAAGCCTTGGGAAACAGAGGCAGGAGAGGGGGCCATCCGTTCAGCCCTGAGGACTTGCAGGGAGCTTACTGTGTGCGTGTTCCTGTGTAGGAACTGGAGAGTGCACAGAGCCAACAGCTCAAAGCCAACAGACCAGCACCATGGTGACAAGCACAGGTTCCAGAACGAGGATGCCTGGGTCCTCTTCCCTGTTGTGCATCCTTGAAGTGTGGTCTTGGATGAATCACCTACCTTCTCTGTGGATCAGTTTCTCCCTGGCTAAGTCAGGAGGTTTCTGCAGAGATCATGTAAACCAGTACAACCACAGTGCTTAGTGTAGAAGATGTTTTCAAAGTGTGAGTTATCAATTATGTGATGATGTCCTGTGGGGGGAGGCTTGCTAACGTAACAATGATGCATAGAAATGGAAACTTGGGACACTCTGAAAGTGTAGGATAGAGGGATTTGATCTGGAGATCTCAGTGAAGTTTCCCCTGGGTAATCAAATTTCTCGGTAGAAACTTGAAGGACAAGTGAAAGTTACCTAGGGTTAGGTTAGAAAGAAGAGTGAACCACAGGGAGCAACATGTGCAAAGGCCCTGGGGCAGGAGGAAGTGTGGACCTTTCCATGCAATTAAAGGAGAGCAGAATGGTTGGAAGGTAGAGAGCAAGGAGAATGGAGCTCAAAAGGGAGGCAGAGATGCAGACAGAGGCCAGAGAGAGGCTGCCCATGGTAACGATCTCTCCATTCTAAGCACCTGCCTCAAGGCGAGTCTAAACCTTCCCCACACCAGGCAATTCATTATTTGCCTTTTTATTAGCCACCTCCAGAGGAATTTCACAAACCCCCTTAGCAAAATCCTACTGTGGCCCTGGAAATAAATCACGTTTGTCAGCTATTTTTAAAAGGAGGTTATGGTGGAAAGTTAAAGGCATTCTCCTTGATTCACCAATAGAATTTCCATGGCTGCCTGTGTAGCCAAATGACTTACAAGGCTCCTTGCTTCCCAGAAATATCGGGAAGTTTAAAATAGAAAAGTCATCATTTGCTGCTTAGGAAACTTCAGTGCCACACAAAAAGGCGGAAAGGAGAGGGGAAGAGAGATGTTCACGGAGGGCCAACGGTGCACCAAGCCAGCGGCCGCTCTGCTCACTCACACCTGAGCACCCCGCCCCCCGGCAGGCAGGGAATCACAGCCCTATGTCCCAGGTGACCGGCCTGAGGTTGTTGCAGCCAGATCCTGAACCTAGCAGCCCTGGATCAGAGGCCAAGGTGAGGAAGACGGAAACAGTAATGCTAGAGGCCAGGTGTCGGGTCCCCTCCCAACAGGGTGGCCAGCCTGTGGGTCACATGAGACTGTCACCGACAGTCCCACATTGCCAGAAATCCCTGTCTGAAGCAAACCAGGATGGTTGTTTGACCCACCTCCTCTGCCAAAGCGCCCAGGAAAATCCCCGCAAGGAAGACTCCTGAGCGGATTTGAAATGAACAATCCTATATGTTACTATAACAAAGAGTAAAATAAAATAAGTAAAGGATCCTGGGGCTCCTTGTTCAGTGATAAGCCTGAACACACCTCGCAACTCCCATGAACTGAAAATCCATAAAGACAGGTGAGAAGGAAGGGTTTTGAGACCCAGGGCTGAACAGAGTGACCGTGCTTTCTATTTCAACCCAGGAATGGAGTCGTTCATTTGGTCATTGAACCCCACACAGACAGCACACGCCTGCTGTGTGCAGGGGAAGCCATGGTCCTCTGAGCCGGAAACTCACAGCTCTGGCTTCTGTCTCCACGGAAGTCGGGTTCCCATAGGGAAGACGCCAATCCCAGAAGGAGACGAAGACAGGATTCAAAGGGGAGGCCTGCACACCCACGCTCAGTGCCGCCCCCTTCGCCAGAGCCGGGACATGCGGTGTCCTGGGTGACGTCGGCTGAGGAAGGGATCAAGAGATCTATAAGGTCTAGGTATACAATGCGGTTTTAATTCAGCCATGAAAAAGAATGAATTTAGGTCATTTGCAGGAGGATGGATGGACCTGGATCAAGGCGTTAAGCAAAGTTGGCCAGACTCAGAGAGATAAGAGCTGCATGTCTCCGCTCACGTGTGGAGACTCCAAGGAAAAACAACGACCTGAAAAGAGAAGAGGAACGCTGGGCGAAGGGGACCTGGCCGCAGGGAGCGGGAGGCAGAGTCGGGGTGCGGGGGGGAGGGGGGGGGGGGGGACGGAAGTCCAGTACGTGCTTGTGTAGAAATGTCATGGCGAAACTGTTGATTTGCACCATTAATGTGATTGAATAACTATAATTAAAGGGTTTATCTAAAAACTCTAGAATTTGTTGTGATTTCTTCTCTTATTTGCAATACATAGCACTTTCTTACCTAAAAAATAAATATTAAAAAAAAATAAGCTCACCGACATGCAACAAAATAATTTCAGGAACTTAACATGGGCTTGAAAGAAACACAGCAGGCAAAGTGGACGAGAGGGCCCGGGGAGGCCCTGAGCCTCCCACACTGCCACCATGGTGGTGGCCCTCTGAGAGCGGGACGTGAAGCCCGTCCCTCCTCCGGATGCAGAGTGTCCAAGTAAAGGAAGGGGCACGTGGAAACGTGGGCTTGGTGGGCGTAAGAGGCATAAAGAGAGGTCGGGGAGTCTCAGCACCACCCAGGGGAAGGGGCTGGGCGGTCAGACAGAGGTGACGGGGAATCTAGGTGCCGTGCAGGAGGGTGGGAAACTGCAGGGTGGTTCACATGTTTAGAGGAACAGTTGGACTGCTGAATAGAGAAGGGACTGTCAGGGGTGAGATGGTGGCGGGGGACCTGTTAGAGGCTCTGGCTACAGTCCTGGTGACCAAAGATGGATACTTGGTGACTCAGGAGGTAGAGGAGGTGGGAAGAGGAGAGGGGTCGTCTCCCTTCCAACAGTCCTGTCAGCTCCAGTAACCTGAATTCTCTGAGTCTCAGTTTCCCCCCGGCAACAGGAGGACCTGCACTTGCTGGGAGAACCACCTTGCTTCCGGCCCGGGAGCCTTTAATAAAATCTGTTTCCCCTCTTCATGTGTTTCGGGTTTGACTGCCACTGGAAAAGAATAGCATGTGGTTAAGAAGATGTCACCTAATCCAGGAACACAGAGGTGACTCCCCAGCAGCTGGGCGCGCTGCGTATCTCTGGGTCCGGTGAGCACATCTGAACGGGGTTTTGCACAGTGTTTCTCTGCTCTTGATGAGACGCGAGACTTGATGACCTCAGTGCATTTGGCAGCCCCGAGCCTCTGGGAGGCTGGTTGATTCATTGGTCCTCGACTGGGGTGGGACAAGAGAGGGTTCTCCTGCTAATGACCGTTGGTAGCCCTCTCGGGAGCTAAGTCCTGACGAAAGGGTTCCTCGGTCTCACTTCTTCACTCCCCCACACATAATCTTTAATCATCTTTACAGCCAAACAGTTCAGATGACATGTTTACCAAGAGTTATTACAGAAAAACTATTTCATTTCTGCAGCCCAGAAGTATATTCAGAGAGGGGTAAAAAAAAAAAAAAAATCCCTAAATCACTAATGGAGGCATAAAGCTCTTCAGAGATTAGATTCTAACTTGGAGTTTGACACATATTGCTTGTTTCTTCTTTTCATGGATTTTTTTAATGACTGAGGGTTTCTGTCATTGATAGGCAAGCTAGATTTACTTGGTTCCCCTCAGGGAGTTAAAGCTTGTAAGGAGAAGTATCAGAAATCTTTTAAATGCTTTTAAAACACAAAAACTGTGTGGGGGCACAAGGAGGGCAGGGGAAGCTCTAATTCAAGGTGGTCTTTGCCCTCTGGAAACTCGCTGGTCTCCCCACTCCCTTCCGTCTGCTCATGGGCTTGCTTCATGCATCCCACCCTAGCCTAAGGGCTGCTCAGGCCTTGAAAGGCCACCGACTAAAAGAGAAAAAGGAAAAAAATGAAAGCAGTGTAGTTTGATTCCATTCCATTTATTGGTCCATCAATTTATTGATTTCGGAATCTTGTGGAGGAAGTCTGTTCCTAAGCCAACGTGATGTAGATTTGGGCCAACTTTTCTTCTGTTAGGTGCAGGGTCTCTGGTCTAATGCCCAGGTCCTGGATCCACTTGGACTTGAGTTTTCTGCAGGGCAAGAGATAGGGGTCTAATTTTGTTTTTCTACAGATGAATTTCCAGTTTTCTCAGCACCATTTGTTGAAGAGGTTATCTTCTCTCCAGTGTGTGTTTATGGCACCTTTGTCTAGTATGAGATAACTGTACTTATGTGGGTTTGTCTCTGTGTTTTCTATTCTGTACCATTGGTCTTCATGTCTGTCTTGTCTGTTTTGGTGCCAATATCATGCCTTATTTTTTTTTAATTTGTTACTATAGCTCTGCAGTATAATTTAAGGTCTGGTATTGTGATGCCTCCTGCTTCACTTTTCTAAGGATTGCTTTGGCTATTCTGGGTCTCTTATTTTTCCAAATAAACTCCATGACTGCTTTTTCTGTTTCTATGAAGAATGTCATTGGAATTTTGATGGAAATTGCATTGGATCTGTGTAGCGCTTTTGGTACCATGGCCATTTTGACAATTCTGCCTATCCAAGAAGATGGGGAGGTCTTTCCATCTCCTAAGGTCTTCTTCAATTTCTTTCTTTCATGTCCTACAGTTTCCATTGGAGAGGTGTTTCACCTCTTTTGTTAGATTGACTCCTAAGACTTTTTTGAAGCTGTTGTGAATGGAATCGTTTTCCTAATTTCTTTTTCCGCAGATTCATCATTGGAGTACGGGACCCTGACTGATTTTGGGGTGTTGATTTTGTATACTGCTACTTTGCTGAATTCATTATGAGCTCTAGAAGGCGGATGAGAAGGTGGTGATCACATTTTCCAAACCCCAGGCTGAAGCCCGCAGGCCCCTAGTCGGAGCTCACGTGCATTCAGTTCACACCTGTGAAGCATTAGCCGAGGTGTCGCCCTGTGGAGCCGCAGGCGGAGAAAGAGGTAGCAAGTATTGTCAGCCCCCTTCTTCAGATGATAAAACTGAGGACCCATGTTACTCGCCCACGAAGTGGTAGAACAGAGCCCCAGGGAACACTGTCAGTTCTTTTACACACAGGGGCTTATCCATGGGAGCACAGGACAGAATACCCCAAACTTGGATTTTCCCGGCAAATCCTGCTTAATGAATCTTTGGAAGACAGGTTGCCTCCTGAAAACAGCTTGAGGGTAGGAACAGAAAGACTGAGTTATAATCTGTCACCAGCTTGTTCAGGGACTAAAGACAGGTGGCTTCTTCATGCCCTGCTTTCCCCATTTAGGTTCCAAGGTAACAGTTATGGTTTTTTTTATTACAAGTGGAATATATATTTGATAAAACTATGGACAAGTAATAGAAGGAAAAGTCAATGTATTCGTGATCTCCCTACCCAGAGACCGATCTTGACGTTCGCTGCATAGCCATCTATCTGCACGTCCACGTCTGCATCAGCCCTGCGGGTGGGATCGTGTCCTCCACAGTACAGTGCTCTGCCACCCTGCTTCCTAACAGCTCACCAGTGCCTCCTCGCCGTCTTTCCGTGTCCGTGGTTATTCTATATCATCATGATACTGCACCATGGTATTTTCCTTATGTAACCTCTCCTTTGGGGGGCATTTCATTGGACACCTCGAAGATGATTTCCCGAGGGTAAATTCTTCAGGTTGATCCCCCTTCTGAGAAGATATGGAACCTCCAGCTCGAAGGATTTCAGAGACAGCCAGAGGGCAAAGGAGACAGCAAACAGCAAAGGAAAAGCAGGAGGAATCCCAGGGAGAAGCAGGATCTGACCCGCGTCGTCCCCTCCCCGGCTGGAGCATTGGCACCAGGTGAGTCCTCTGGCAGCAGAAGCCAGGTGGGGCCAGGAGGGTGAAGCCAGGACATTTTGACTGCACTGCCCTGGGAGGAAAAGCAGCAGGAAGAAAGGAGGGCTCATTATCCTTTCAGAATTTTCTCTTTGTCCAATTTTCTCCTTTTGACAGGGAAGATTTAAGCCACGGACAGAGAAGAAATCCACGCTGTCAAGAGCTGGTCTTGTTTTAGATACAACATAGGCAGCTAGGCCCACGATTTCTTACTCCCTCATCACTATCAACAATTCCGTGGGGAAAACAACAGAGGGGACACATTTTCCTCCCCAGAGTGTGAAGAGCAAAGCCAAACTAGGTCATTTCTGGCTGAATCCTTATTTCAAACCCAGAGAGAAGGAAGGGAAGAAGTGATCAGCCGCTGAGCACAGGGGGCTGGGCACTCAGTGAACAGCCTGGGGTGAGCCTGGGTCATCTGGTCGACCCCATCCCATACTAATGGGGAAGGTGGGACTCAGACTCACTGAAATGACACAGTGGCTCAGGAACGTGACTGTCCCAGGCCCCAGGTGTGCTCACTCCTAACCCAGAGCGGTCAGGAGACCTGTCATCAACAACTTCATGACTCTTGGACCACTACCTGGGAAAATTCTAAAGAGCAAGCCCGCAAATGCAATGCACTCCTAACCAAAAATTAGAATGGCACCGAAGTCTTGGGACTTGCCTATAATTACTGGCCAGGACCTGCTGAGCCTAGAACAAGAAATACATTTCTATTGTGGTCACTTTTCACTTTGGAGAGTCCAACACCTCACACAGTAGACCAAAAATGTTTGCTGAATGACTAAAGGGTTCAATGAGTCAAGGGACAGACTCCATCAGCAAATAATAGAAGAAAGAAGACCTTAAATCGATGAGTGAACAGATTTAGCTAAATAATTAAATCACATTTGAATAGTCAATTCCATGAGACCCACACATTTTTGACCAATGGGATTTCATGATTTCTTCTCACCACGAAGTTCCCTTGAAGTTCAAAGCTTGTCTTAGAACAGAGCTTCCTAATGCTGCAAGTCATGAGCCAATTTCAAAGGTTCAAAAGGCTCACTAGCAAATGCACACTCAAGAGATTCCTGGAGTTCCTTTGGGATTCCTTATCAGTCTGATCAGAAGTTCTGGTGATCCTGTCTGGTTTTGAGTTATCCAAAAGGAAAAATTCAAACCAATTGTTACGTTGTTGGTGCACTTTGTTTGGGATATGCCATTTATCAAATGAGCAGAGTGAGTGGGAAATCAAGACAGAAATTAGTTCTTCAGTGAGAAGTACTGCCTCTAAGCCATGTCCTCTAAATGCACCCCAAGAAAGTCCTGGTGATGACACCCTTCAGGAGCTTCAGCAGGTTTCATGCTGGGCTCTGTTAACCACTAAGCAGAAATGTTGGACATAATGCTACAGCTTGGGTCTGGAATGACCCCAAAGGCCCATGTGCTAAACGCTTGGCTGAGGAGATGGGGAGAAATTGATGGGTCACTGGAGGTGTGCCCTTGAAGGAGATATAGGGACCTAGGCCCTCTTCCTCTCTCCTTGCTTGCTGGCCCTCATGAGGTTAACAGGCCTGTATCTCCATATTCTCCTACCATGATGTACTGTGCCACCTCAGGCCCAAAGCAATGGTCCATGTGTCTGTGGACTAAAATCTGAAATCATGAGCCAAAATAATCCTTTCCTTCACTAAGTTGACTGTCTCATGTGTTTTGTCACAGTAAAGGAAAGCTGACAAACACACTGAAACAAAGAGCCTTGGAGTTTACCGGACAGATTTGAATCCCTCTTCCACATGGTATAAATCTGTGCATGCTTCCCGGCTCTACCTTACAGGGAAGTCGTGATACCAGGAGCTGATGCATTTTAAGCACTGAAGGTCTGGGACAGGGCAAGGGTTCAGTCAACTTCAACCCTTTGATTATTAACTATCACAAGTAGTACTAAGCCTACAGCATCGCATGGGCCTCAAATGAGACAAAAGATGTGAAGAACCTGGCACAGATTCTGACACTCAGGAGGCACTTGATAAATGTTTATTTTTTGTCACTTTTTCCAGATGGCCTTATTGGGAATTTTCTGTATTGATTGTTTTTCTGCAGGGCAAAACCATTATGCAGTAAATATCCAGGCACCCTACAGAAAGCCACCATCAACAGCTAATCCCCGGGCCAGGTCAGAACTCAGAGGCCTTTGGCTCAACACCAGGCAACCAGACAAACTGCAAACTCCTTTCTGTTGCCTAAGAAAGATCTATTGAATATAAAAACTGAAAATCTGCCACACTCTGGAGCTGGATATGTGTCAGCATCGAAGTCACAGCTGGAGCCCTGGCCCCGGCCCCAAAGGCTCTCGGAACTTCCCCTGATTTCCCCAGAAGGGATGAGACACCATGGACTGAGGGTCTGATTGATAAGGGGACAGGCAGCCTGCTGGCCAGCGGCAGGGAGTGAGCTGGCTCGCTCTTCCCATGTGGGCAGAAGAGGCAGAGAAGGATTGATTCAAGCTCTGAGGAAGCTGCCGAGTGAGACTGAGGTGCTGATCCCAGAGGCGTTAAATCAAGGCAAGCTGAGCCGGCTGGGGAGCTCCTCCAGGTTCTAGTCTCCCTCAACGTATCTTTCTAGAAAACGCCAACCCCGGCCCACTGGAGAGAGGGCTGCAAACCAGCCCCTCACCTTTGCCATTCGTCAGGCATCTCGTTTGTGTCCGGCAGTGGGCAGAGCCCTATGCCAGGGAGCACAGGGTGTGGTGGGCACAGAGGGCAGGAGAGGAAAATCCAACCCACAGCCTCCAGGAAGCCATGATGCCCCTCCAGAAGGGGATGACGGTGCAGCGGAAGCATGAGCGGAAACGAGCCAGGCAAAGCAGAGGCCAAGTGGTTAAGGCACAGAAGAAAGGCCATCAAAGGCTTCAAGGTGAAGGACAGGTGAAAATGTCTAAGGAACTGAAAGTTCATATGGCTGGACTGGGAAGCGCGAGGGAGGAGAGAAATGAGAAGTCAGAATACTCCAGTACCACACCATACAGGGCGCTGTGGGCTATGGTAAGACATTTGCCTTTCTTTGTTAGAGCAATGGGGAGCCATGCAGGGTTCCAGACAGGAGGCAGTGCAATTAAGTTCCCTTTTATGAAGCTGGTCCTGATGACTTTGTATGAAATATCGGTTCTCTCAGTAACTCACTGCGCGGCTACAGGTAATTCACACCTTCTCTGAGCCCTGTTGTTTGGAAGATGAGAAAAGTGAACCGATGATATTGGAGCCACAGTAAGGAGCCATCCTGGCTCCTCCCAGGGCGGGCTCAAGAAGCCCTCTGTATCTCACAGGCCCCAACCCTTCCAGCAACTCTGCTCTCTGGGAGCCTCTGTCCCACGTCCAGAATGCCTCTCATACTTAGAAGCACGGTAAATGCCTTTGTCTGCCTAGATAGCAGCAGAATTTTGGCTCAGAGAAACCGCCTGCTTCACTCAGGTCCCTCTGGCTCAAATGTCATTATGATTCTAGATTCATCACCCCTGTCCTGGCCTCAACGCACAGTGTAATAAACACAGCCACAGAGGAAGCCCGCTTCTCCCCCGGGAGTGGCGGAGGGGGGTAGCTGGGATCTAAATCTTGCATCTACATCGCCCCAGACCACAGCCCCTCAGTGACACTCTATGAATAGGCCATTACATTCAGAGAAAATTAATGGGCCTTGATGGTTACCTGGAGCCCGCCTCCACAGTTCCACCGCGAGAGAGTCACCGATTTAAACAAATATTGACATATAATAAATTCAGGTTCTGCGTACTCGTTGGAAGGGCTGACTTCATGGGCCTGACCTGTCTTGAAATTTGGACCGAATTCATGTTGTGACGTGGCCTGGCTCATCAGGAGAGAAGCCGTTGCTGGGGAAAGGACAAACCCTTCCTTCCCAGGCAAGCGCGGCCTCCCCCACGGCGGCGGCACAAAGGCTCCCCAGTCACTCTCTCTCCCATTATCAGGCTTTATTTTCTTCACAGGATTTATCTGGGTCTGAAATTACCTGGTTTGTGTCTTTGTTTACTGATTTATCACCTGTAGGCCGAAGCTCTGTGGGAGATTTACTGCTTGCCATTGTTACTCCAGCATTTCCAACAGAGCTGGGCACATAGTACATGCTCAATAAATCCTCCTTGAGCAGACAGGCGTTCATTAGTCATGTCTGCACCGTGGACCGTCTATACTGTCTGAACCAGGGCAGCGTGGTGGACTAGTGCCTGGAGAAGCCTGCACGGAATTCCACGTTTGACCATTTGCTGGGTGAGCCTGGGCAAACTACTTATCTGTCTATACCTACTTCCTAATAAGCATTCAGTGGGATACTTAGAACAGCACCTTCTAAGTACTCAAACCAAGTTGCCCATTAACTTAACATTTGAAATTTTTTTTTTCTTAAATAGTCATAGATAGACACAATACCTTTATTTATTTTTATGTGGTGCTGAGGATCAAGCCCAGTGCCTCACACATGCTAGGCAAGCGCTCTGCCACTGAGCCACAGCCCCAGCCCAACTTAACATTTTAAATGTTTAATTGAACAAATATTTATTAAGCACCTACTTTGTGCCAGGCACTGTGTGCTTGGCACTCTCATCATGTGCTGTTCCCACAGCACAAGCATCTGCTCAGAATATAAAACCAACAAACAAACAAAAAAAGGAATATTGTCGCAAACATACAGAGAGGATGGGGTATAGTGAATACAAGCGATTCCCATACCAGAAAATTCACCCAGAAACTTGCTTTCTTTCTCCAGATAAGTCACCACACCAACTTAATATTTTTATACTGATGATTTTTACTTAAATGCATTTTAAAAACTGAATTCCCGCCAATAGTAAGGAACGCATTAAAGCTCTGTACCAAGCTTGTGAGGGGGATCCTGCCATTGTCCCCATCTTATGGACCAGGAAACTGAGGCACTCGTTGTTGGTGTGAGGTCACGGGTGGGGAAGTGGCAGAGCAGAGAATCAAAGGCAGCTCCAGAATCGGTGCCTTTCACTGCTGCTTCCAGGTGCCCCGCAGAATATTCCTACCACTTTCCAAATTGAGAATAAAAGCATCAACATCAATTTTAGCTTTTATTGGACTTTTCATGATAGAAAGATTTAAACAGGTGGTAAGTAGAGGCAGCACCACATAGGAAGGTTGTAAGGGTTTTTCGTGATCATTTAGTCATCCAGGCTCATTGTGGGAGCAGCCGCAGTGACCGTCACCACCCGCTGGGAAACGTCAGGAGTTCACCTGATCCTCCAGCAACACCTCGGGGTCCGCAGTTCACCTGATCCTCCAGCAACACCTCGGGGTCCGCAGTTCACCTGATCCTCCAGCAACACCTCGGGGTCCGCAGTTCACCTGATCCTCCAGCAACACCTCGGGGTCTGCAGTTCACCTGATCCTCCAGCAACACCTTGGGGGTCCGCGGTTCACCTGATCCTCCAGCAACACCTTGGGGGTCCGCGGTTCACCTGATCCTCTAGCAACACCTCGGGGTCAGCTCGCTCAGGACTTCACGCAGACGAGGCAGCCTCTGCCTGGGATCTTGAGCTGAGCTCCTTGGCTGCTATTTCTGGCTTAGCCTTCATCTGAGCCCCTGAGCTTGGGACACCTCCTCTTACAATCCTGTCCTCAAATCGTGACCAAAGCTCTGACTTTCCAAACCACTGGGGCAGTGCCCACCAACTCCACAATCCAAGCCTATTTCACCCATTCCCACAGAGTCTACGCATAGTAGGCACTTGATAATCATTTATCCTGTTAATCATTCCATGAACGATAAAACCAAGGTTCAGAGAGGCTTAGTAACTTGGGCCCAAAGTCAAACCACCACTGAGCGGCAGGGTGGGGTTCAAACCAGTGTCTCTGTGGATCCAGGTTCTTTCTGCCACGCAGGTACCTACAAGGGCCACCTGGATTCCACATTCACTCGTCTGAAACTGGAGAACTCAGTGAGACTTCCTCTATGACCCTTCCCACAATCAGATTTTCCGCCTGGCAGAACAGATCGTGGACTGAGTGTATGAAATCCTATGAGCTGAATTCCAAGTAAATGCTAGCTAGTGCCCTCTCCTCTAATTCGGGGACCAAGCACACACTTTTCTTTGACTGGCCTAAATTCTGGAGCAAACTGCAAATAAAAATGAAATTTTCTTGCAGTCTGGGATGAGGCGAGCTGTGTAAGCAAGCAGGAGGAGGCCCGGTGAAGTTCAGCAGCAAAGCCAGCTTGTGGCCCAGGCACTGGTTCCTTGGGAGGGTACATCCTAGGGGGCATCCTGGAGAGAGCAATCTGATGCTGGCCCTTGAAGTGCTGGCCAGCAATACTCCGGTAAGTTTAAACTAATAATGCATCCTGGGCACACCCAGCAGCACAGAGAGCCAAGTGCACAGCTCCAGGAAGCCAAGCACCAAGTTCAAGAGGGATGTGGAGTCCAAGGACCCCAAGGAAGCTGGGACAGTGAGTTCAGACCGCGGGGGACTAAGGAGTTTGGACTTCCTGCTGCAGGAAGAGAGACTTCAACTCCAGTTCCCTGCAAAAAGAAGAGCATTTTAAAATCCAAGGCAGGAGCAATCACAAGAAAGAGCAGGAGAGGGGGTGGAGAAAAAGAAAAACCACCCATGATAGGGAGTGGCTAGCGGTTTCCCAAGTAGGAGCCCACATGCCCAAGGATGATCCTTGTCAGTTGGCTGGATCAACAGGCTCTGCTTAGTCAGGAAAGAAGAGTGTGGGGAGGAAATCCCAGGAGTGGCACCACTACCCTGTTCTAACAAAGTACCATCAAAAAACCAGTGCGGCCAGCTCAGAGCTGTTGGAAGGAGATCGGGGTTTTGTGCAATACTGCAATCCTGCCACCCAACCCAGGGTCTGCACAGAGCCCGCCCTCAGCGGCACAGGATCTTACGAGTGACTGGATGGAGGGGTAGAGGGGGACCTTGCACCTGCTGCAGGGCCCCTCTAAAGCAAAGGTGCCTCCTAGGTTCAGGGCATCTGGGTAAGGCTCAAGAGTCAGTCCCTGCTCCTTATTTAGATGCTAGCAAGATTAGGCTGGCCTTAGGCAAGGGTTCATAAAGCTCCTCAGGGCAATATAGGACAAAAAACATTTGCTTATATCTCTAAAAACCATGTTCATTCACTTGCACCATAATCTACCTCCACAAATCCTCAGACCTAGGTACGTAGGAAGAAGGAGAAGAAGCTTTTCTTTGCTGAGTGACTTTTCAGTGTCTTTTAATTCAAAAATTCTATCAGGACATTCTATGCATCAAGGGAAAAAATAGGCAAGATTCCTGCTCTCTTGAAGTTTATATTCTAATGAAGGAGTCAAGCCATAATCATGAAAATGTGCAAACGAATGAGATCATTTGGAATGTGATCAATGCTATAAAAAAATTAAACAGAGAGATGCAAAAGAGAGAGACTGGCAGGGCAGGAAGCTTTTTAGAAAAGGAGAACATTTGTGGAAATGGCATTCGAGCTGAAATCCAAATGACAAGGAGGAGATGGTCATGCTAACATCTGAGAGGACAGAACAAGGCACGGTGGTTAAGAGTGGGTGCAAAATTCCTGGGGTGGGGACGAACATTGTGTGCTTGAGGAATAGGAGGCCGGTGTGATTGGAACTGAGTTGCAGAGGCAGAGGGTGGGGTAGATGAGCAGGTGAGAGGCGGTGGCCAGGTAAAGCACACCTAGTGGGCTTGGCAAGGAGACTGCAGGTGTGTGGGCCCCCGTGGGGGGCAACATGGACGGATCCAGGTTTGAAGGACAGTTCTGGTTGTTGTGGAGAGTGTTCTGTAGAGGGAGCAAGAAAGGAGTTGGAGAAACATGGTAGGAGACTCTGGCCCCAGGCAGGGAGATGACAGTGGCTTAGAACAACATGGGACCAGAAGCTGAAAGTCAGGATCGACTATTTAGGTGAAGTTGACTGGACTGAGGAGGGAGGGGAATCAAGCCCCCAGCCACCTACGGGGATAGGGAGGAACGGCTCATCATTCCCATTTTTCAGATGAGGAAACTGAGGTCTAGGTCATGCAGATGGAAACCGCTGGAGCCAGGTTCTGAAGCCAGGTCTCCGTGTGGGCTTTTTATGGAGTTTCTGCTTTTGGCGGTCATTGCCGAAGAACAGGTGTGTGGGGTTTGTGCTTCCCTGCATGCCAACTGCTCCTCGTCTGGGGAGGAAAAATGAACCGCACACTGGTTAATGCCACACTGTTTATTGATTTAGGCAAATGCTTGGCAGCTCCAATTCATCTTCCGAAGGGTAATGTAATAAGGGCCTGCATTATACTGTATCTTTCTCTGCGCTCTGGATATGTCGCCCTCCTCAGTCTCACAATCTTGAGTTATGGAAATAAACAAACCCCTGGCACCGACACACTGGGCACACATCGCTCTCTGCAAATAGCGAAGCTGAGGGTGGGAGTGTAGAAGAAGCTGAAGGGGGATTCTCGATCAGTCGTGTGATCCTGTGCAACTCACTCAGCCTCTCTGACCCTTAACCTTCTCATGCAAAACAGCAGGTGACATCCTGGTCCTGCCAACCTTAGGAAGTTCAAGTAGGATCACATAAGACATTGCTTGTGAAATTACTCTGTGGACGGCAATATGTGACATGTTTAATACAGTAAGAGAACGAGGTAGAGATGGCCACCAACTCATTCAACAAATATTTATTGAGCCTCTACTATGTGCCAGACACTAGTAATTCAGTAGTGGATAAAACAGACGTGGCATGTCATCTTCAGGAAATTTACAGTCCAGGGGAACAAAGAACTAATTGATTACCATATCAGCAATATATAAATTTTCTCATTATTAGTATGTGGGTTTAAAGAAAAATGCACTGTGACCTAAAAGGTCAGAGAAGGCTTACCTGGAACAATAGTGCAACTGGAATCTGAAGGATATGTAAGTGATTATCTGGGAGGTGGGCAACCATGGGGGAGGATGGGAGCATTCCCGTCAGTGGGAAAATATGTGCAAAGGTCCAGAGGTAGCAAGGAATAAGGGGCACAATGGAGGACCTGAAAGAAAGCCAAAATAGTTGGCATAGAGTGAAGGAGAGTTGGGGGATTGTCACAAGACAGAGCTGGAGTGGGGGCAGGGGCAAGATGGTGCAGACTCTGATAGGTCACAGCCTCTCCCAGTTGTTCTGAAGGAAGCAGAAGAATGAGAGAGATGGAGAGAAGGTAGCAAACTACAGAACAATTAAATAGACTAGAGGCCAAGTTCAGAACCACATGATACTTTCAGGGACAAGTCTGTAGTTCAGTGAGGTCAGGATCAAGGATGGACAGAGCCAGGAAAGAGAGGAGTGGTTGCGGCTCTGATGTTGGACCGACCTTTGGTGATTGAGAAGGACGCTCAGTGAGGAAGTTCAGTGAAGGAATGTCATTCATCCGAGAGGAGAGAGAAAATGAAGGAGACTTGCCAGTCCACCAGGCTGGGGTAAGATACCGGGCAGAGAAAGACCAGCCGTGGGGAGCTGATCCTGGAGTCCAGGAATGAACCCAGAGCAGGAGCCCTGCTGCTGGGCATGGCTGGGAGAGATCCTGGCTCCAGCTGTCAGCCTGGCCTCTGTCCAGTCCTGCACAGGAAGGGCTCACCGCCGCCCATCCTCACCCAGCACCCTGCCCTGAACCTCGGTTTCCAGCTCTGCCAGAACTTGAGCTCTCCCCCACCGCTGCTCCCCTCTCCCACCTTGGTCGGGCGCTGTGCAGGGCCAGGCTGCTGATGTGCGTTATGTGACACTGCCGTTCCTGTCCTGCGGGAGCCAAGAGGGGAGCAGTCTGCCTGACAGCAACTGCAGGTAGACCGCTCTGCAGAGGCTGGGAGACCTACCTGTGGCTCCTCCCCACACTGGCACGTGCACCCGCTGGTCTGCTCACTACGTTTTTGCCTTGTTGCCTTGGGAGCATAATGCCTCACGAGAGGTGAGAATGTCCTCTCTCCTCTTAGAACCCGGTACCAACACTTGATAGTTCCCACACGCTGCTGTGTGTGTGCGCACGTTTCCTTTTACTTATAAAATTACGTTGAGAACGCCTGTCTTCTCAACTGCAAAACAAGGATAATAATAGTCCTTAAATTACGAGTAGTTGGTGAGGATAAAATGAAGTAAGGCATAGAAATAGGGCCTTACATGACACTTGGCACACAGTAGGCATTCATTAAAGACTTTTGAGCTGCCTTGTAACAAGTGCTCGCTCTGTTGCAGTCTCTGTGCGGCTCCGCTTGGCAAGGCCTTGCTTCACGAGCTGGGTGCTGACCATGGTCCTGAATCATCTCCTGCAGTTGGGAGCTTTGCTCCCAGCTCCAGGAAGCTGATGATGTCACCCATCCATCATTCCCAGTAATTTTTAGCCATCCGACTTTCAAAAGACATAACCTTAAGTCTCTTTAAAAAACAAACTTTATTTGTGTGTGATTTATAATCTACAAATGTGCTCATTTAGCTATACATTTTAATGACGTTTGTCAAATGTTTCTGCCAGGGTGACCATCACCACCCTCAAGACAGAGTGCCTCATCACCCCAAGGAGCCCCATCGGATCTCGTCTTAGTCAATGTCCCAGGCCCGGCCTCAGGCAAACACTGATTCCTGACACTAGACATTGGTCATTTCTAGATTTTGTAGACATGGAATTGTACAGTATACACCCTTTATATCTGCCTTCTTTCTCCAGCACAATGTTTTTGGAATACATCCATACTGTTGCACGTATCAACAGTTCATTGCTAAGTTGTAACCCACAAATAGTTTGTTCTATCATTTCTTGATGGATTTTTTTGGATTGTTTCTAGTTCGGGGCTGTTAGGAAAAAAGCTACCATGAGCATCTGGGTACAAGTCAGAGTGTTGTCCTGTGTTTTCATTTATCATGAGGAGACACCTAGGACTGGAATTCATTAGTCACATGATGAGTGTATGTTAAACTTCATTTTTTAAAACTGTGAAACTCTTTTCTGTTGTGCTATTTTAAACCAGCAATGTTTGGGAATTCTAGTTGCTCCACATTTTCACCATTACTGGGTGTTATTGATCTTTCTCATTTTAGTCATTCTAATGAGTGAATCTGATTGTGGTTTGATTTACACACCTCTGATGATTAATGATACTGAGTATCTCTTCATGGGCTTATTAACCATTTATGTATCTTCTTTGGTGAGTTGTCTATTCAAATCTCTTCAGTTTGATTTAAATCCTATCATGAATACAAGATCTTTATGGTGGAAATTATTAAAGCTGAGAGTTACAGGAAGATGCAATCAACCTCAGGATAATGTCCAGAAGAAAGTCCCCTTTACTCTGAGTCACTGAGCTTTTGGACTAACAGCTATTGCCAACGTGGGATTCTGAGTGTGGATACACCACAGACAGGTGGACACATTAGTATAGTGAGAAAGATTCACCTTGTTATCTCAAACCAACCCCTCAGTAGCTGGTTGATCCCTTGTGAGTCATGTAATCTTTGCAAATGTCATTTTCATTATCTACAAAGAGAAAGTTACTGCAACCTACTTTAATGTGTTGTCAGGAGAACTTAAGCTGGATGTACTACAGTGGCAGTGGCTACTACCTATTAGAGTCAAAATATCTACTATTCATTCTATACCACACACAAGTTATCTATAAAACCGCTTCCTCAAACAGTGAAGCCTTTTGTAAAATAATAATAATAATAATAATAATGAGCATTTATTTAGCTCCCAAATCTGTCATCAGCTGGGCAGATCTTCCAGTCTCAGCTCGGTTCATCCTCACACCTGGGACTAGTTGGATGGTGCTTAATCTAGGATGATCTTGGATGGGACAACTGAGTGACCTAGCTCTGTCTCACATGTCTCTCATCCTTCAACAGACCAGTCTGGGAATGTTCTGGAAATGGCACAAGGGCAAGACAGCAGAAATACTCATGAGCTCTTCAACCTCTGCCATATTCTAGTGGTTAAAGCAAATCCCAAGACCAGACCAAATTCAAGAGTTGGGGAAATAGATTTCACCTCTTTAGGAATTGAATCTCCAAAGTCACAGAGAAAAGTGTGTATACAGGGAGACCTGAAGAATTTGGTCTATCATCTCAACCTGCCTCACAATGCAGAACTCTCCAGGTAGCCAGGAAGATACATTTGAGTCATTTCCTGTTCTCACATCTCACAAATTCTGAACCAGAATCTGAATATCCAAGATTTGATTCCTCCTTGTCCCAGAAAGCAAAAACGACATCATACCAAAAACCTGACTTCTGTAAGATGTGTGAGCATCACTGCTCATTAGCAAGTCTAGCGAGTCCAGGAGGTGAGACAGCAGCTGAGAAGCTGGGTCATTTGTACAGAGGTGCTGATGGAGTTCACCGCCCCACCCACCAACTCTATTCCTTTGGATTTCTCTCTGTCCTGCTAAATGGGCAGGACTCCAAGGAGCCAGGCAGACTATTTCTCTGCTTGGGTGAGGTGAACACCCTGGCCTACCAAGCTTCTCTCACTGTATTAACTGTAGACTAAGCCACCTTGGACTTGGATCCTCAAGGACAATACAAATAGCCTGGAGCAAGTCAAGTCCTGTCTTAGATGTCCAAGTCCTGGGTAGTCTGACCAGCTCACAGAGCAATTCCTGTTGGTTTCTCCAACCGTACACCTAACCATGGGCTCCTGACAGACTATACATCAGGGCCCTGCCACTACCATACCCGAGTCTTTTGATTTGAATGCAAGTGGACCCCTGACCCAAGGTGGGTCAGAACCATTCCTTTGATTTGAAATTGAGATATATACTCCCTTCTGGTAGCTGGCCCTGTGATCCAGAAGTTAGGGTTGGCAGCTACTGCCCATTATGAAACTCCTGTGGATTAGTGAAGCAGAGAAAAAAATCTTCACATAAAGAAAGTGAAGCACCAAGAGGGACATAGAATCTGAATGGCTTTCAAATCCCTGATCTGAGTAACTTTTGCTCATTCTTATTCAGGAACTAATGCTTTGCATTTTCCTTGGAGAACCACCTCCCTGACCTCCAAGTCCATCTGCAAAAGAACTGACCATGCCAACTTCTAAGGGAGACCTGGTCAAATCAGGGCATCATATTGCTCTGGCCACAAGTGTGACTTCAGGGATGAGAATATGAACCAGTTACAGCCACTTAATCCCAAGATTTAGGCAGATGAGACTAGAGGGGAAAAAATTCTCTCTTTCCCACTGGATTTGAACCTGTATGGATGTGAGCCAAGAACTGCTCACCACCATCTGGCCACTACAAGGAGAAAGGCTGCCTGCAAAAGGAGCCAACGCAGCAGAAGGAGGGCCGAGAGAGGGGAGCCGAATCCTGGGGACTTCGCATGACTTGAGTCCCTGGATCCCACACTAACTGAAGCAAGATCTTAGGGAGTTATTAGGTGCAAGCTGATAGCTTCTCTTTTGATCTTAGCAAGTATCAACTTGAGTTTTCTGTTTCTTATAATGAAGGGTCATTGCCATGACTTCCATGAAGCCAAGTAAGGGCCATCCACGAGCCAGCCCTGTAGATTTCTAGTAAGTCCTTCTTTTCTGCATATAAAGCTTAAGTAGTTCCTCCTACTAACAATCAAGGTTCGAAAGTCAGGTCCCTTCTACTTCCTATGACATGAGGTTGACATGTGAAGGCCTGGGCACTCTGATGTTCCTCAGCACCAGGCACTGTCCTAGGTACTTAATTACACAGCCAAGCTGCCATGGAACCTACCCAATCCTGAAAACCACTTCCCCATGCAAAATCAGGCAACAAAAACTACAGGGCTTATGGGGAAATGACGTTAGGGATACAACACTTGAAAACCACCATCAGTGGTACATTTAAAAAAAAAAAAAAAAAAAAACAGAACAGGGACCGAATAAAAACGGCAGCACAACTTTACACACATTGCATAGTTCTAAAAACTGTAAAAACATGTATAAACATGGTGCTTCATCTTGAAAAACCCAAGGTTGGTTTGTGGAGGCCAACACATAGGAAGGGTTGTGGCTTAGGAAATATTTTTTATAAAACAATGAAAGTTGGACAGAGAGTTGCAGCCCTGGGTGTGCATGGGTGTGACTCTTAACTCGGGGACTTGGTAGGTGTCTGTGGTGTGACCAGGCATGTCTTCTGTTTATTCCTATATGGCTCAGTTCAACTGAGCAAGCTCTCTGCATTCACCTGTGGGTTCTCACTGATGGAAACATAAGCAAATGTGAAATCTGCATTAAGTTCAGATTGCTCCCTAATAGATCAGTCTCACTGGAACAAATTCCTGTTTTCAGAACAAGAGTAGCAGAACCGTCTCACACGAGCCTGACTTTAACCTTATGACACAGGGGTCATCTTTCCTGTTTCTGAAGTAAGGACACTGAGGCTCAGCATGCCCTAGAGGGGAAGAGCTAGGAGTCCAATCCACGTCTGTAATGCTAACACTGATGTGCCATCCCACCACCAAGCTCCGCCTCACCGCGGTGTGTTCTTGATGCTGGTACACTTCACCTCTCCCTGGGCTGTCTTATCATGTCTCAGGAATGGCGCAAGAACTTGGCACAGCAAGTCTGACTTCCCACTCTACCTCAGTGATTCCATCTGTAAAACGGAGCAGTGTTCATTGGCTACCTACCTACCGCATGGAGAAGATGCAATGGCTGAGCATGCTATTGAGAAGACAATGTTGCCCATACGGCTCACAAAGCATGAGGACCGAGGGCCAGAGAGTGCAGGGGACTCACCAAGGTTGCACAGGAAGGCAGCGGCAGAAGAGGGATTCAAATCTGGAACTGTGGATCCCCAGTGGAGTTATTTCCCAATGTGTCTGAGCAAGAGCCATTGTGACCACGGTGCCCTGGGGGATCTGGGTCAGCCATTGTTCCCTCAAGCTGGCCCCTCACCATCGACACGACAGAGCTCCAGGGATGGCCAGGAGGTGTGTGCTCAGCTCTCCAGGCCATGCAATTCTGCAAAGTCACTGGTTGCACATAAGCCCACGGCTCGTTATCCTGACACTGAGTGATAGCCCTGTGCTAGGAGCCAAGCTAATCAATCACTCAACCAATATTTACTGAGAACTCCCCTGTCAGTGACTCCCTCCCTTTTTGCCATGAAAGGATCTTCGGGGATTCATTTCCTTCATTGCCTTCCTCTCCCATAAATGTTTTTATAGAGTTTGCCTACTCAAAACCTGCATTTATTAAGGAATAATTAATTCTTTTCTACCATATTTTATTCATCAAAGCCTTTAAGAGCTGCCAGTCAGTGCCTCTGGTCCACGAGAGATAACTGCGCTTTCCTGTGACATACACGATGTTGTTGTGATTCTAGCCAAGAGCGGAAAAACGGGATGTTCCCACTCACTTCTGTGGTCCGGATCTGAGGTTGGGCACCCTCGGCCAGGTTCTGAAATACAGTGGCATGCACGTAGTTTGTTTGGGAGGCAATCTCGGTGGGGGAGTTAGGGAAGCCAGCCTGGGAGCAGTGGGCATCGACTGCAGCGGGCACCAGGGCTAGTCCCACGGGGGAAGGCCGCCTTGCCATCCCTAGCATGGGGTGACTCCCAGGGGTATCAGTCACCTCTCCGCCTTCACTCAGGATGAGTGGGAGGTTTGTAGTAGACGCCATCAGTGTTTCTGGAAATGAAAGTATGGAGGGAAGGAGGGCCGGCACCGGCACAGCGAGCTAGGTGAATGCCCACTTTCTTTTCTTTTCTTTTTTTTTAACCAGGGACTGAACCCAGGACCTCACGTGTGCCAGGCAAGCATGCCACTCCAGGTGACAACCCCTCGGTTTTTAAAGTGATTGAAAAATACTAAAACCAGTATTGATGACCGAAAATGCTACTGTACGCCAGGCCCGGGGCTGGCCGCTTGCTGTGAATTATCCCGCTTCGTCTCCACAGCAGCACAGCGACTCCTGCAATGATCCCGTCTTCACGGATGTGGAGACCGGTTCCTAACAGGGCGGAATAAGCTGCCTAGGGTCAGAGCGCAGGAAGAAGCAGAGCCCCGACTTGAACCTACCTGCCTCTGACCCCGACTCCTTCGTCTTTCTACTACCTCACGAGAGCAGGGATCACAGGAGTGATGAGACGGACGTGGGTCTATCTGATTTTGGAAGGTGCAAGGTCTAAAGGAGACACGGGCACCTAGCCAGGAAGGGTCTACCCAGGGAAGGTAGGAGACGCCTGTGTGTTTGCCTCCTTTCCTCCATCTTCTAGGGACAGCGCCTCCACTTTCTTTGGGAATGGATGCCGTCTGCATTCGTGGCCTGACCCCGCCACCTGGCTCCACAGCACGACCTGACCTGGTCAATCCCAGAATCCCACCCCGTCCCAGACACAGGGATTGGCTCGTGGCTCCATGCCCTGGGCTGTTCTACAGACAGTCTGTGTTGAGAAAGAAGCTCCCTTTCCCTGGGGTAGAAGTAAAAAGCAGGAGGCAGAGGCAGATTTATTCTAAATGAACATCCTTGAGGCCTGATTTACATTCCCTGAAATGCACCCACGTTAGTGTTCAGTTTGATCAATTTTAACACATGTGGTCAGTCATGACCATCAAGACAAGCAAGAGACAGAACAGTCATTACCTGGGAAAGAAATTTCACACCTAGCTGTGGTCTGTCACCTCCACCCCAGCCCCAGGCAACCCCTGGTCCTCCTTCTGCCAGCCTGGTTTGACCTTTCTAGAATCTCATGGGCATAGAATTGCACAGTATGCCCTCTGAGTGCCCAGCTTCTTTCACTCAGTATAATCCTTCTGGGATTCGGCCACCCTTGGTGTATGTCGATATTCATTCTCTTTATTGCTGTGAATTGGTGTGTTGTGTAGATACACCATGGTTTGTTTATCCATTCTGTTGATGGGCATTTGAGCTGTCCCCAACTTTGGGATATTATGAAAAAAATGCCTATGAATATTAGTGTAGCGTATTTATATGAACATAACTGTCAATTCTCTTGGATAAATACATAGGGATGGAATTACTGGGTTGCATGCTAAGTATATTTTGAATTGAATAAAAAGCAACCTTTCAACAAACTTTGAGCACCTGTACCTAACAGGCTTCCTGGACTTTTTGTCACATGACTGACATTAATTCTGAAGCAGGCTTGCAGTGAGTTGTACTATGATGTACAATTGGAAGAACATTGATGGGGTCCGATCTCCAGGGAGTAACATCCATAAGTGTTGGCCGGAATCTCAAAACCAAAAGCGGGGCACTCTTAACCCAGCACTTGACGATGCATGGTAGAACTCAATACTGAGAACAGAAATCTCCGGGCTCCCTAAATACTTTGCAGTTCGATAGTTGGGGTGTGCCCCCAAAAACTCAGATACACTGATGGTGAATGACCCTCCAGGTTTCCAGACCACAAACTCCAGGCAGTTATGGCACCTGGAAGGCCAACTTCAGGACTTTCAGCCTTAAACCTGGAAACACTGGCCTGGTCCTGGAGGGACACTGATTTCCCCTTCCCTTAACCAAAGCCCCTGAACTTCACATCCTTCTCCAATAATATCCAAATAATATTAACTACCAGACTAATTAGAGGTCTTCTGCTGTGTCAAGTGATCTATCTGCATTGTCTAGGTACTCTGCAAAACGGTTCATGAGAAGATTCCCACATTGTCACCTTCACGGAGAGCAAAGCTAAGGCTTGAAGAACTGAAGACAAACACAAAATGGTACACTATGACAAACAGTATGGAAGTTTCTCAAAAAATTAAAAATATGAGTGAAACAGACATTATTACCTCATGTACATGTATGACTGCGTGACTGATGTGGTCCTGCAATACACAGAATGAGAAAAATGAGAGATTACATCCTCCTTAGGTATGATCTATCAAAATGCATAAATGCATCTACTGTCATGTACAACTAATTAGAACAAATAAAATTTAAGGATTTTTTAAAAATCCAAAAGACAGCTACTGTGTGATGTGGTGACCCGACTTCTGGGTATATAGCCAAAAAAATAGAAATCACAATTTCAAAAGGACAGCTGTGCCCCATGTTTTTTTGCTGCAGTATTAGTCACAATAGCCAAGACATGGAAACATCCAGACAAATGGGCGAGGGCAGTGTGGTACGTCCTGCAATGGACCACTATTCAGCCTTAAAAAAGAAGATGAAAATTCCATCAGGCGACACAATGTGAATAAGACTTGAGGTCATTATGCCAAGTGAAATAAGTTAGTCACAGAAGGAAAAATGTCAGCTGATTTCCCTTAGAGAGGTATTTAAAATAGTAAAGCTCATGGAAACAGAAAGTAGAAGGGCAGTCACCAAGAGCTGAGGTGGGGGCAAGAGGGAGTGGCTCATCCAGGGCATAAAGTCTTCATTCTGCAAGATGCACATTTTCTGGGATCTTCTGTGAAGCATCTTCTCTGTAGCTAATCAATCCTGAGTTGTGCACTTAGAAAATTTGTTAAGAGCTAGGGATGCACGCAGTGGTAGAGCACCCTGAGTTTAATCCCTGGTACCAAAAAAGAAATTGTTAAGAGGGTAGATCTCATATTAAGTTCTTACCAACCTAGATGTCCTTCAACAGAGATGAATGTATAAAGAAATGTGGTGTGTGTGTGTGTGTGTGTGTGTGTGTGTGTGTGTATACATGAAGGAATATTATCAGCTTTAAAGAAGAATGAAATTCTGGCATTTGCTGATAAATGGATAGAGTTAGAGAATAGCACATTAAGTGAAATAAGCCAAACCCCCAAAACCAAAAGCCAAATGTTTTCTCTGATATGTGGATGCTAACTCACAATAAGGGGGCAGGGACAGGGAAGAATAGAGTTACTTTATATTATGTAGAGGGGAGTGAAGGGAGGGGAAGGGGTATGGAGGTAGGAAGGATAGTAGAGTGAAACGGACATTATTACCTCACATTCATGTATGACTGCATGATCCATGTGATCCTGTAATATGTATAATTAGAAAATGAGAGATGACACTCCGTTTATGTATGATCTATCAAAATGCATAAATGCATTCTATTGTCATGTATGTATGCCTAATTAGAACAAATAAAATTTTAAATTTTAAAAAAAGAAAAATATTAAAGAACTAACCCACTGTTAGGAAGGTCAGGAGGTGACCTATGTCCACCCAATTGCCAAGCAGGCATATCTGTTTGTATGTTCTACTGACCAGCAAATGCCTATCGATGACCTATTGGAGTGAGGCTCTACGCTGGTGGTCCTCACCCTGGCTGAACTTTGGAACCTCTGGAGACTTAAAAGAATGGAGGAAGGAGGGACTGTATAGAGGGAAAAGTGGGGTGGGAGGGGAGGGGGGGAGTAAAAAATAACAGAATGAATCAAACACCATTACCCTATGTAAATGTATGATTATGCAAATGGTATGCCTCTACTTCATGTACAGAGAAACAAGATGTATCCCATTTGTTTACAATAAAAATAAATTAAAAAAAGAAATATTCAGAAAAAAATGCAACAAGTCCCATCATCACGTGCAACTATAATGCACCAATAAAAAATGTGGAGAGAAAGAAAAAATATTCAGAAAAAAAAAAAAAAGAATTGTAATGCGGCACCATTAAGTCAGATTCTCCAGAGATGGGAGCAAATTTTAAAGCTCCTCAGTACACAGCCCAGTGCACAAGGTCCCAGGACACAGCCAGAATGAGGACAGTGGCCTAGGACAGGGCTTTCAACCTGAGCTGCCATTGGAATCACATGGAGGCCTCGTTAAATAAAACAATCTGCTATCCTCAGCCTAAAGCATCAGATTCAGGAGGTCTGGTCCTGAGAATCTGTATTTCTAACACGTTTCCAGGTGATGCTGAAGTTGCTGGTCTGGGCACCAAAATTTGAAAACTACTGGTATAGGAATATGGTGAAAAAAAGAATAATTACCCCTTGCACTCAAATTTTGTCCCTGTCAAATAGAGAATTGCAACATAATGTCACAAGTATTATGATGAATGAAGTACAGAGTATTCTAGAAACTTACAGAAGGGAGACATCACATATGCCTAGAGATTCAGAGAAAATCCCAAGAAGAGATGATGATTTGCTGAGTTTAAAGAGTCCTCTTGAACATGTGTGTCAATGCCAAGGTGACTTTAAGTATAAATGAGATATGATAATAAAGCACTTGCAGAAAACCGGGCTCGTGGTAGATAATCAATAAGAGCCCTTTCCTATCAAGTCACTCAGGGCCTCCTGTCCTCCACCCAGGCATCTCGTCTCCTTTCATTAGCAGTGATATTCACGACATCTGCATTTGATAGAAGGTACTTGGCTGTGAGACCCCAGCTCCACAGCTGCTGCTTCCAGGTAAGCAGAGGTAGCTACTAACCAGATATGTGCAAGCACCGCAAGAACCTCCAGACTGAGCCAACGCAAGACAGCGGGAGCCCACCACCTACAGCCATTGTTTAGAGGGCTTTATAAAAACGGATGTTATCACTTCTTAGTTTATAGTTGAGGTAGCTGAAGCCCAGAGAGGTAAAATAACTTACTCACGGACACACAGCCCATAAGTGGCAAAGATGAGATTTGAACCCAGGTCCGTCTCATCTCACCCTCCTCTTTCTATCACACTAACTGCCTCACACAAAATCCTGCCTGGCTTGCACCAATCCCAGCAATGATGGGAATAGGGAATCCAAATCCTTTATTATTTATTTGGTTCCTCTTTGGTGCCAAGCAGCCAAGAGTGCCAAAAGGGTGTTGCAGCTGAACCAGCCAAAATCTGCCCCGACACCCCGTCCTCGGGAGGCTCTGGGCCAGCGGGGCTGTCCAGCACCTGTTCCAGCTGCCAAAGGCAAGCAGGTTCATGCTGGGCTGAGGGGGGCCCAAGAAGAACCATGGTAGCTTCTCTGTTGCAAAAGAGATGTTCTGGGCTTGGTCTCTCCCTGCAGCTGCGTAAGAGGCTGTGCAAATGCTCCTTCAGCCCCGAAGAGCAGCGCTCTGGAGCAGCCGTTCCAGGTTCTATTCAATCTCTTTTCCTTTTTGCGGTGCTAGAGGACTGAACCCCAAGACCCAAGCATGCTGGGCAAGTGCTCTGCCACTGGGCTGCACCCCCCAGCCCTTCTCATTTTATTTTGAGACATAGTCTCCCTACATTGCTGAGGCTGGCCTTGAACTTGCAATCCTCCTGTCTCAGCCTCCCAGGTAGCTGGATTATAAGGGTGCATGACACTCTATTCATTCCTTATGTACTTGAACCACTTCTTCACCTTCTCCATCTTTAGAATGGAGATAAACAACCTACTAGGTGTCAGTAAGTATTCATGGATATGAGAAATGAAGGGACTTAGCCAGTTCCTGGCAGAGAAGGCTCTCCATTACTGTTATTCTCTTCTTTTCCTCAGCTGCTCCTTTCTCTGAATTTTAGGTCCTAAATCGATTTCACAGTGCATTTTTGTTCCCCTCCATCTTTAAGATGCATTTCCTGCTGCAGTGTGTTGCATAGTGTCCCTCCAAAAGATATGTCCATACACTAGCCCTCAGAACCTGTGACTGTGACATTATTTGGAAAAAAGGGTTTTTACAGATGTAACCAAGCTAAGAATGGCAAGATGAAATCACCCTGGATTACCTGGGTGGCCCCTAAACCCAATGATGTGAGCTTCAAAAAGTAAGGGAAAGGAGATCTGAGACAAACCAACGCAGAGGGGAGAGGGACATGGGAAGACAGAGACAGAGCTGGGATCACACCCGCGAGCCCAGGAAACCTAGACCCACCAGAACCCACAGAGGCAAGAGAGTGCCCCCAGGATTTCAGGGAGACTGTGGTCCTGCCAACACCTCGATTTCAGACTCTCTGTCACCAAAATGATAAGAAAATTATTTTCTGTTGCCATTTGTTTTGGCAGCCCTGGGACACCAATGCACCATCTCTGCCCACACTGCCACCTTAGCCCATAGAGAAAAGAACAGTTCCTTATGTCTGGGTCCAGCCCTCCTTCACCCCACGCAGTCGCCCTGCCTCTCAAGGAAACGAGGTTGTCATCGGTCATTGGCAGTCAGGCGCACTGACTAGCCACATCTTACAGTGCGCATGAGGGCTGAGCCGGAAGCGTCAGAAGCCAAGCCCTCTCCCCTGCTCCGCTTCCTGCCCCACCGCAGGGAAGACTCTGGTGTCCACCTCTATGCGGCCTCGGGAGGCTTTTCAATCTCAGCACTCCCGACTGGACAGGAAGCTCTTCGCTGCATGTGTGTGTTGGGGGGAGGGGTGGGCCCTGTGCATTGCAGGATATGGGGCAGCAGCCTGGACCTTCACCCACCTGGTGCCAGGAGCCACCATCCAGTCCCAGTGGTGACAATCAAAAGTGTCTCTGGACACCACCAAATACTCCTGGGGAGGCAGGTGTGGGGGCAGGCAAAACTGTCCCTGATTAACAGCGACGCTGAAGAGGAAAAGCTAGCATTCATGGCCTTGTCATGGAGATGTCAGGAAAGGCCATCTTGCCCGGGAGGTTGAAGAATCAAGTACAGCATCTTCTCAGCACACTCCGCCCTCCCAGGCCCAGGAAGACAGGAGCAGAGACTGCTATTTAGGATTCGAGGCCTGAGCTTCTTGCTTTGGCACCCATCAGCAGAGCCCATGGCTGGGAAGATACGAGGGGTTCACAGGTAAGAATACAGTAGGATTTTGTGCCTGTGTATAATTCTCTCAAGGAGGGCTGATAGGAATCTGGGTATTCAGTTCACAGTCTGACAATTATAATCAAAAAGGTCTGAGAACGTAGCCCCCAAAATATCAGGAGTCTAGTTTCATTTGGTACATTGGGACCATATTACGCGAAGGGGAAGCAGTGGTGGAGACACAAAGGATATGCAGATATCAGGTCCTAAGGGTCTTCAGTGCCATGTTGTTATGGACTGAATGTCTGTGTACCCTCTGAAATCATGTGGAAGCCCTAACTCCATAACTGTGTGGCTCATGTGGAGATGGGGCCTCTAAGGAAGTGATTAAGGTTAAATGTTAAGATAAGGGTAGGGCTCTCATCCAATAGGATTAGTGCCCTTACGAAAAGAGGCACCAGTGCGCTAGCTAGGTCTCTTCCACACATCCACCAAGGAAAGATCATCTAAGGACCCTGCAAGCAGGTGGCCAACTACAAGCCAGGAAGACCAGAGACCAAATCAGCTGGAACCTTGACCTTGGACTTACAGCTTCTAGAAATGTAAGGAAATATATTCAGTTGCTTAAGTCACTCAGTCTATGTCATTTTGTTATGCAACCTGAGCAGACTTGTACACATACCAAGGGGTTTGTAATTTGCTTTGCAGGTGAGAGCTCTCCAAAGTTCTGCTCTCAGACCATCTGCATCAGAACCATTCAGAGGCCCTTGCAAATACAGACAACCCATCTCTACGGAGTCCAGCTCTCTGAGAGTCGCTGCCTAGAAATCTGCATTTTCACAAACTTGCCAAGTGGTATTTATACATATTAATGTTATTTTTTGTGTTACCACTTATCTTTTTTAAAATCAGAGCTGTATAGTTATACATAGTAGTTAGGTTCATCCCAAAAAGCTCATACACACATGGAAATCAACTTCAGGTCATGATCGCCCCTTTTCTCTCCCCCTTTCCCTGCCCCCCCCATCCTCCTCCTTCTACTCTACTAGATTTCCTTTTGCTTGTCTATGAATTTATATTCGATTAGTTCTTTATATCATGCTATCCTTCCCTTCCCCCTTCCTTTGTTTTACTCTAGCTTCTGCATATGAGAGAAACATTCAACCTTTGAGTTTCTGAGTTTGGCCTATTTCACTTAGTATGATGGTTTCTGGTTCCATCCATTTACTAGCAAATGCAATAATTTCATTCTTCTTTATTGATGAGTAGAACTTCATTGTATATACTACAATTTCTTAGTCCATTCATCTACTGATGGGAATCTGGGTTGATTCCATCATTTAGCTATTGTGAATTATGCTTCTACAAACAGTAGTATGTTTATCTCTGTAGTATGGCAATTCTAGATCATTTGGGGAAATTACCAAGACAGAGGATAGCTGGGTCCTATGGTGGTTCCATCCCTACTTTTTTGAGGAATCTCCATACTGCTTTCCAGAGTGGATGCACCAATCTGCAGTCCCACCAACAATGCACAAGTGTACTTTCTCCCTGTCACCTCACCAGCATTTAATACTGTTTGAATTCTTGATAATTGTCATTCTGACTGGAGTGGGATGAAATCTTAGTGTAGTTTTGATTTGCTTTTCCCTGATTGATAGAGATGTTGCACATGTTTTCATATATTTGCTGGCCATTTGTGTTTTTCCTTTTGAGAACTTTCTGTTTAGTTCCTTTGCCCATTTATTGATTGGGATTTTGTTTTTTGAGTTCTTTGTATTTTCTGAATATTAATCTCCTACTGGCCAAGATTTTCTCCCATTCTGTAGGCTCTGTCTTCATCCTTTTACACATTTTCTTTGCTGGGCAGGAGCTTTTTAATTTGGCAGCATCCCACTTATTGATTGTTGGCTTTATTTCTTGTGCTTTGAGGGTCTTGTCAAGGAAGTTGGTTCCAGGACCCATATGAAGGAGTGCTGACCCTGTGTTTTCTTCTAGTAGTTGTAAGGTTCTGATCTATTTCCTAAGTCTTTGATCCATTTTGGTTTAAGTTTTGTGCAGGGTGAGAGATGCGGGTCTAGTTTGATTTTTCTACATATAGCCATTCAGTTTTCCTAGCACAATTTGTTAAACAGGCTGTTGTAATGGTTAATTTGAATTGTCAACTTGATTGAATTAAGAAATGCCAATGATTAAGAGACTTCTGGTTGTGTCAATGAGGGTGTGTCTAGGAATGACTGGCATGTGGGACAGTGAACTGAAGTGGAGACCCTCCCTGAGCGTGGGCAGTACCACCCAATAGGATGGAATAAAAGCTGGAAGAACAAGGAAGCAGATGCAGATGCAAGCTCGGCTCTCCTTGAACGGGATCTTGATCGCTGCTTTGATTGTCTGAGGACATCAAACTCTCACTTCTTCTCTCTTCCAAAGAGGACCTTGCCAGTGCTTCTCCAAGTAGTTTCTAGAAGTCTTGGTCTGGGACTAGGGAAGCACTGTTCATCTTTCTTGTTCTGGTGCTTCTGCATCTTCAACTGCGCAGCTGCTGGTTCTTCTAGCCCTCCAGCTGCAGACGGCCATTGTGGACTATCCAGTTTCTGGTCATGTAAGCCAATCTAATAAAAAATCATACTTCCTATTGATTCTGTTCCTCTAGAGAACCCTGACTAAAACAGCTGTATTTTCTCCAAAATATAGTTTTGGCACCTTTGTCAAACATCAGATGGCTAGCTGGGCAGTTGGGCACTGTGATACACACCTGTAATCCCAGTGGCTCAGGAGTTTGAGGCAGGAGGATGGAAAGTTCAAAGACAGCCTCAGCAACTTAACAAGGCCCTAAGCAACTCAGAGAGACCCTGTCTCAAAATAAAATATAGAAAAGGGCTGGGGATGTGGCTCAGTGGTTAAGCACCCCTGGGGTCACTCACTCCCTGAGTTAAAAAAAAAAAAAAAATCAGACAGCTATCTAAGGAAAACCATCCCGTTCACAATAACCAAAAAAAAAAAAAAAAAAAAAAAACCTTGGGAATTAATCTAACCCAGAAGGTAAACGAGTTCACAATGAAAATTATAGAACACTAAAGAAAGAAACTGAAGGAGACCTTAGAAGATGGAAAGACATCCCATATTCTTGGATAAGCAGAATCAATATTGTCAAAATGAACATACTACCAAAAGCAATATATAGATTGAATGCAATTCCCATCAAAATACCAATGACATTCTTCCCAGAATTAGAAAAAAAAAATTCCTAAATCATTTGGAAAAATAAGAGACCCAGAATAGCTAAAGCAAGACTAAGCAAGAAAAGCAAAGCAGGAGGCATCACAATACCTGATCTGAAATTAAACTACAGATCCAGAGGCTAAGACAGAAGGATCGCGAGTTCAAAACCAGTCTCAGTAACGGCAAGGTGTTAAGCAATTCAGTGAGACTCTGCCTCTAAATAAAATACAAAATAGGGCTGGGAATAAGGTTCAGTGGTTGAGGGCTCCTGAGTTGAGTTGAATCCCTAGTAACCCCACCCCTCAAAAAAAGAAAAAGAAAAACAATTAAACCACAGAACTGTAGTAACAAAAACAGTATGGTGTTGGCATCAAAATAGACATGAAGATCAAAGGAACAGAATAGAAGACACAGAGCCAAATCCGCCTATTATTTTTAAAACCAAAGTCAATAGGTGACTGGGAATCAACAGAGGATTCTATGCAGGTTTTTGTTTTGGAGACAGCCCAGTTGCAGTGCCTCTCCTGGCCTGGAAATGACCGAGATGAAGGAAGGGCACTGAACACATGTCCTGCCTGGGGCTCTCCTCTCCTCTCCTCTGCAAATCGCCTTTCTCCCCACCAGTTACTCTTCTTCCTCCATCTTGCTCAAAATGATAGCTTGTAAAGAGTGACCCATGTGGTGGAGGACCGGCTGCTGCGCAAAGGTGGAGGTGTGATAGACAGAAGAGAAAAGATCAGGCAGGACACAGGAAATGCCAAGCAACCAGCCTTGATCAACTGCTCCTGCCTTCCTCTGGAAGCGGGGCTAACTTCAGTGAGACGAAATTCAAATTGGAAACCAGATCCTGCTTTCCAGATTTGGGAGCAGAGCTTTGAGGGTAGGGAATGAATGATAAGGGGAAACCAGGCCGGCAGAGTCGTGCTGAATGAAAATGTTTCCAAGAGGGGGATAAAGAAGGGGAGCAAAGGCTGACCTGGTCAAGGCACCGGAAGTGGCTGCCTCTGTCCAGTCAAGGATGAGGCACTGAGCTAGTGCTCAGCAGAGGACAATGTAGGATTAGAGGAGAGAGAATGGTCTTCTCTGATGATGGGCCAAGTCCAGAGCTTTCTATTTTAAGGAGTCAAGTCTCCTTTGAAAAGGAGAGATGACCATGAGGCAGTTTCCTTAAGTTCCATTGCTCCTTGGTTGAATGAGGAGCTTGGGTCAGATGGTCCCTAAGGCAGAGATATTCAGGTTGAACCCATTAACTAGTATAACTGGAGTAGAGAAGTTGGCAAGGTCCGTGGCCTTGGAAGCACTGAAATCACATAACGGTGCATTCAAGCTGTCCTGGTGTTTGCAAGCTGAGGGGCCTTGACTGTATTACTTACCTGCTCTGGATCTCAGTAATGTATAGCCCACCTCAATAGGTTATCATGAGGATTCACTGAGATCATTCATGGGAAGTGCCTCCTGCAGTGTGTGACGCATAGTTGGCACTCGGTATTAGGTGACGATTATTACTGTTGTTGAGGACGAGGATATCTTCTTGTCAAAGAATTCAGACTTTCCTTTGGACAGCTCTAAATGGGAATCCCAGTTTATCCAGTAACGGGGAGACTTTCAACAAATTACTTAGCAATTTTGAGTTTCAGTTTGCAAGAATGGAGAGTGGTCTTCCAAGTGGATTCCAGCATGGAAGGATGAGCTGATGTGAGAGAAAGGGCCTGTCCACCAGCCCAGGGCCCATACTTCCAGACGGACCACGGTCCCACGGTTCAGGAGCTCCCGACACACACAAAGCTTCCCCCTCATAATGCGCTTTGAAATTCCTAATACCGTGGAATGCGCACAAGGTCAAAATTATCCTTCTTGGGGGCCATGTTCTCAAGTATCTCTGAAATAAACCTAAAACACCATGAAAACAGGTGCCTGGTTTCCCACAGAAATCTTCATTTCATGCCACCTCATTCTCTCTTAAACATGAGTTAAATACTTTTGTAAGTTTTTCCATATAGTCATAGGTCAGAGAAAAAAAAATCAGTAACTGAAGTATGCTGAGTCAATTAGCCTTGTAGGTTTGCCTAATGTGAAATTAAGAAGCAAAGCCTCTACCAACAGCTGAGAGACCAGCTCAGAGGAATCCCTTTTCAGGGATGTAAGTGCTGTCTTGCCCTCACCACCACCATGACACAACCAACCACTCTGCTTTCTATCACTTGTCTTCTCCTCTGCTCAGAAAAGAAATCAAGATCTAGACATTTTCAGGGCCCGGAGCAGTGATGCACACCTTTAATACCAGCGACTTGGGAGGCTGAAGCAGGAGGATCTGGAGTTTGAGGCCAGCCTCAGCAACTTAGCAAGACCCTGTCTTAAAAAAAAAAAAAAAAAAAAAAAAAAAAAAGACAGTTCTAGGAACCCACAGCACCAACAAAAATCAGGAGTGACAATCACTTTCCAGCTGGAAGCTCCAGAAGTGTTGAAACCATCTGAGACCAAGAAGCAAAAGAAATAAATTTGTCTTTGAAATTGGCACGGTGTTGATGTATCAGTCGCTCCAGAAACCTTTGACCTCCAGGAGCAGGAGAGGGTCTGTGCACCCACACAGAAGGCACTGTCCCTCCTGGCTTCCAGCTACCCCCACACAGGCCTGCCTCCTGGGGTGATTTTAGGCAGTACCCCTCCAATAAGATGGATCCCAGATGATCAGAAAACTTGGTTCAAAACTAATGATGAAAGAAGTTACATCTCGCCAGGCATGGGGGCGCACGCCTGTCACCCCAGTGACTTGGGAGGCTGAGGCTGGAGGATTGCAAGTTTAAAGTCAGCCTCAGCAATTTAGCCAGGCCCTGAGCAACTTAGCAAGACACTGTCTCTAATTAAAATATTAAAAAGTGTCTGGGGATGTGGCTCAGTGGTTGAGTGCCTGTGGGTTCAATCCAGGTTTAGAAAAAACAAAAACAAAAAAACTACGTCTCTTCTCAAACCCATGCAGTTTAGAGGAGCGGGGAGACAGAGCGGGGTAAAGAGCGTTGGCCCCGGAGACTAGACTTGAGTTCAAACACTGGGTCTACCACTCATGGTTGGGCAAATGGTTTGGCATCTTTGAACCCTGATCTCATCTGCGAAATGAGAACACAGAAGAATTAAAAGATTGGGTAGGTGTGAGTTTACGGCAGGGGGTGGCAAACTTTTTCTGAAAGAAACTAAATATTTCAAGATTCAGGGGCCAAATAATCTCCATCCCAATTACTCGCCTGTGATGCTGCAACACAAAAGTAGCCACAGACAGTGCCTTGATGAATGGGAGTGGCTGTGTTCCAATAAAACTTTATTTAAAAATTAAACAAGGGCAGCAGGCAAGCCTGGGCCTGCAGGCTGTAGAGCACCAGATGCCGAGGACAAGGCAGGACACCCCTAAGCTGTGTGGAAGCCTGTCGGTAGACGGTGGTTTGGAGATGCTGCTGGTGAGGCTGACGAAAGATCACTGGCCAGGATTTGCCGAGTCCTCTCCCGTCCATCCTCCGCTGGAGCTGGGGGAGAAGTGGCAGCGTGTGGCTGAGGCTCCCACCTTGCAGGCACTGTCACCGAAGAGGTGAATAAGGCCAGAAGGAGTCCAGCAATGCAAAACTCTCCTGAGGATGTCTTTGAAGTCCTGTGAGTTCACAGTGCTTTAAACACAAGGAGGACGTCGCCCCTGCGAGGCCCAAGTCATGGGAGTGCGTGTGGAGCGGGGAGCAGCCTCAACCTGCAGGATCCATCCCCGTTCTCCACCATGACAGGGACAGCACTGCAGCTCAGACTGGCGCCAAGCAGTCACCCAAGAAGAGGGTCTCCTGGGAAATGCCCCCGGGGTGCTCACCCCTTTCTGGGGGCAGAGGCATGACCAGGGTTTGGACCTCCTATTGGAGCCTTCCCCAACATGGAAACGAGCACAAGAGAGAGAGGGTGAAGCGGATTAATGAAGGGCATCATCACTGGCTCTATTTAATTACCTCCTCGCAGCATTCCCCAACTGCTGTCAGAAGACGCTAACCAGTGCACCCAGACAAAAAGGGGGCGCGGAGGAGAGGTCAGATGACCCTGGGAACGCCCCGCCTGGGAGACAGAGCCACAGCTCACACTGACCTACCAGAGACTCGGCTGGCTCCTGAAGCCAGGAATCCCGTTTCAGTTTGTTACCTGGGAGGACGACGGTGGAGCCAGCTGACCTGGGCTTTCGTTCCAACTCTGACAGCAGCTGTGGCTTCCTGGCAGGTCCCTCTAACCCTGTGAGCCTCAGTTACCTCATCTGAGAAGTGGGGATAACGGAAACCCCCACTTCACCCAGTCATTACGAGGGTCAAACGGATGATGCACCTGGACCACCGAGCACGGGCCGGCACGTGATTGGGAAGAGAATGTCCAGATGGCTTCTCCGCCTTTTCTGGTCATATGAATATCTAGAGCTACCAGACTTGAGCAAAGCAGGAGCCAAAGAGAGGGTGGTGCCTCGTGGGTTGAAGGAGGCCCATCAGAGCCAGAATATTCTCCCGGGGGAGCATTTGGTGAGTGACTGCTGAGCACCTAGCAAAGGCTAGGCACAGACAGGATGTGACCTGGAGTCACGTGGGCTTCCACCGAGTCTGCACACCATGAGCCAAGGCCACCACCCAGGCAGATGAGAGCTCAGTGTCCTTCCCGGGCTCTGCGTATCACAGGCGAGGCCTTGCAGACCAACACGGGCCCCAGGCTAAGGAGCAAAGGGCTGGGAGCATCCCTGTCTCTGGGGCCACCAGCCCCCGCAGAAGCCAAACAGCCTGCAGGAGCCGCGTCCCTGGTCAAAGCCATGGGCTTCAGAGCTCATTAGCACCGGGCATTGGAAGCCTGCCAGCCCCGAGGTCCCTGATGCTATGCCCAGGCCCACCGCCCGGCCGGCACGCTGCCTGTGATGCCAGCACTATGGTGGCAAGGTCCTGTGTCCTCGGCCTCTGATCGCTTCATCAATAACAGCCTCAGAGAGGGAGCGAGTAAGGAAGGCAGGTCCCGTCTCCCTGTCTCCCCCCGCCCCTCCCTCTGGGATGCTGAAAATAGCCTAATTAGATTGTCCCCCTGCCTGGGTGCCATGGAGATAGCAAGCACAGAGGCTGCCACGGCGCTCACACACCCTTCTGAAAGTTGTCTCTCCTCCCCGTCTGGCCCTGGCTGATGGAGACACAGGACTGGGCTCTGCAGGACCAGCAGGGGGTGCTGTCTCCGGCAGCTCTGACGGAGAGTGGCCTAAGTGTGAGCAGGACCCTTAGCAAAGCTCTGAGGAGCCGGGTGTGGTGGCGCATGCCTGTGATCCCGGTAACCCAGGAAGCCCAGGAGGGAGGATCTTGAGTTCAAGGCCAGCCTCAGCAACCTAGTGAGGCCCTAAGCAACTCAGAGAGACCCTGTCTCTAAATAAAATCTAAAAAGGGCTGGGGATGTGGCTCAGTGGCAAAGGACCTCTGAGTTCACTCTTGGCACACACAAAAAAGGAAAGGCTCACTGAGGAAAGTGAACCCAACCCCCTAGGATGTGGTGGCCAGTGGAGGCACCAAGCCCCCTCACTCTCTGTCATTGCATCCAAAAACACTCAGTGGGTACTTGTGCACCACACGGAGAGGGCTGGGGGTCACGCATGGGAAGGCCTAAAGCTTCTCATTGTGTGTCTGAAAAGGAGAGAGGGTGTGCCCAGCAGTCTGGCCCAGCTCTCCACTCACTGTGCTGGAGTCACACTGGCGTTCTTCCTACACCTTGAGGACGTGAGTTTGTCCCTACCCCAGGGTCTTCGCACTCGCTGTTTCCTCTGCCTGGAACTCTTTCCCCCTGATTTTCCCAGGACTGACTCATCCTCATCATTCTGATCTCCACTCCTCAGGGAGAGCCACCCTGAACACCTGTCTAAAGGAGCTCCATCCTTCCACACCACTGTCACTTACTGTTATGTGATTGTTTCATTTCTCCCGAGAAATGATCACTGGCTAAAATCATCTTATGTGGGCTTACTGTCTGCCAATCTGCACAAGAACGTAAGCTACATCACAAGAGGCTCTTCGTATCTCTGGTTCACTGCTGCCCATGTTAGGTGCTCAATAAAAAGGCTCTGCAAAGAAATTTACAATAGCAGAGATGGGGATTTCACTCAAGCAGACTTTACTGGTTTATTTGTTGAACTAGTACTCCTTAAAAACCAGACAGTTGATGTAAGGGAAGTCTGATTCCAAGAGTGTGTGATTCTAAGATTTTAGGGGTTATGAGTAAAAGATTCAGACTCAAAAAAAACCCACAAAACTGATTCTGATTTTCTGCTTAAATGATTCCACGTACCTGAGATCTCAGCTAAAACTCTGTCTATTATTTTAATGACTCAATGTGCCAAATATCCTAAGAAACAGTTTTAATTCAAAGAATCTATGACACTAATGATTCTGGAGCTGAGATTCTCTAGGTCTATGATTCTGTTGGTTTGAGTAACGATATTCTATTGTCTGGGGTGGGGAGCTTGGCAGTCAAATCTGACCCACTACTGTATTTTATTGGCTCTCCTCAATGCCAGACAGCAAAGCATTGTTTTTTTGTTGTTGTTTTGTTTTTTTTAATTAATTTGTCACTTGAGTTTGCAACCTTGGATATGGGCTTTGGGAATCCTGTGATTTTGAATGTAAATTTCCACATGTGTTTGAGACTCTTAGCAACTCTGACCACAAGTAAGTGCTGCTATGGAAAAGAATCTGTGGCTGCAGTCATGGAGGCTGCGGTAGCAGCTACAGGACCCTCGACTTTACCCACATCCTCAAGGTCCTCGACCTAAGCTGGGGGTAGGGGACGGGGAAAATGGAGGAGGAGATGAGATAGCTGTAGAAGGCAGGGTCTCCTGCAAATCCAGCTTCCTCCAGGCCTGCGATCCTGAGCAAGGCACCCGCACTGTCGACCCGCCTCTTGCTCCCACTGACCCCTTCCCTGGGATTCCCTCATCCAGCCCAGCTCAGGACCCAGTCGGGTCTCCCCACCCCCACAGCTGCACTGGTTCAGAACCAGCTGGAAGCTACGGCCCAGGCAGCTCCTGTGCCACAGCTGGGAGGTCCTGGGCTAACCCGTGTTGGGTCCCAGGTCTTCCTCGTGCGTAAAGCAGGATGCTACTAGTACCGACCATTAGTTGCTGAAATGTTTAAATGAGAACAATAATACACATTCATTCTCATTTTTTCTCCCCTCCTCTCAGAATCCAGCCTGGAACATAGTCAATGTCCAGTGCATTTCCTTTCTTCTCTCCCCATCCACACCTTTTCCCCTGATTTGCGAAGGCTTTATACTCTTCCCTCTTAGCATAAGCTGTCCTGTGTTGCTCAGTTACTATTTTACAGAGATTCTATAGTTATTGTATTGCCTTCATTTAGTCGATCATCAAACATTACTTAAGGCACTATCTTTGCTAGGTTCCCCCAGAGGCAGACTTTGAGATAAACATTTGGATGCAATGGATTATTTGGAATATGATCCCAGGAAACCCCAATACAGCAGAGGGGAAGAGTCCATTAACATCTCAGGTGCTTGCAGTAGGAAGCCTATCTAACCCAAGGAGGAGTCATTGAAGCTGGAGGAGAGACTGACAGATTCGGCAGTGGGTGCCTCTGTCCCCACCAATGAGCTATCATTGTTTACAGGCAGGTTCTGTTCTCTTCATCAGCACCTGATTCCATTCATTTCCTTCCCCACTTGGCCATGCTGCAAACATTTAACAAGCATCCATCCTGAGCCAGACGTTGTGCAAGGTACTGGCAGCAGGAAAGCTGGACAGATTTTTGAAGTCTGATGAATGTGTGAATGAATGAATGAATGAATGAGTGAATGAGTGAATGACTCAACTCTCCAAGTCACAAGCAAAGTCCTTGAGGAGAGACCTGGTCATGCTTCCCTGGTTTTTTCTTTGCTCTCAGCCGCAAGTCAGACAGAGAAAGTGCTCGATAAATATTGACCGAGTGTCACGGGCTGACTGGTGTGTGCACAGGTAGCAGCAGAGAGACCCTTCTCCCCCCAGGTTCTGTGCCACTGCCAATGGATCTTGGTTTGGTCCCTTCCACTGGTGGAAGAAAACCAGCCATGGGGCGAGTGCTAAAATGTACCGCCCCTCCCCCGGGTTGCTGAAGTTCTAGCTCTTTCCTTTGGAGAGGAGGGGAAGAGACACGCAGGGATATTTTTCTTTCCTTCAAATCATGCAAATGCTCCAATGTGAGACTCTTCTTTTCACAGACGATGTGTTGGCTAATAAAAGCTTGTCTGAAATCGGTCTCTCGGAATGTGCGTGTGCGTGTGCGTGCGTGAGTGCTTCACTGCCCATCTGTAGCCTGAGCTGCGAGGAGACATATGCCTTTGTGGGTGACTTTGCAATTGAAAAGGACTCCAACATTCTGTGTTCAACTCTCTGAAATAAGAGCCTCCCACTGCTTCAGACCTTCCTCTGCTCCAGGCTGAGGTCACTCAGGAGCTGCTGTCTGGTGGCCATACCTTTCCAAACAGGCAGCTGTCCTGCAGGGTTGGTGCCCGAGGGGCCACCCGTCCACACACAGGGACACGTGTGCTTTGTCCTCACCAGCATCCACTCCTGCTTCTGCTGCTGAAAGCCCTCCACTCTCCAGTCATGCTGCGGGGCGCCGCTGACGCCAGCACCGAGCTGCCAGGGTTGGCGGGTTGGCACGTGTCTCAGACCTGCCAATCGGAAGGTCCCACGGACCTGGGTGATAGAGGCAGGACTGAGAAGGTACTGCTTTTTCCAAGGAAAAGTCAATCCCAGGACGCTCATGGCAACTGCTGAGCTGCAGGAGCTTGCTTTCTGGGAGCAGAGGAGGAGCCAAACTAGACTGAAATCCCACCTTTGTCACACTGACTAGCTGTGTGACCTCGGGCAAGTGATTTCCTTCTCTGAGCCTCAACCTTCATTCATGAAATCGGTACCATCCATATGGTGCTTGCAAGATGCCATGGCACATAGTAGGTGCTTTATAAATGTGGGTTATCGTTCACTCACATACCAGGCTCTTCTGTACTCCTTAGCCACTGATCTCATCCATCTCATAACCTTCTACAATTCCCAAATTTAAATCTCCAGCAATGATCTCTCTTCTGAACTCCAGACTCATATATCCAACAGCTGACTTGACATCTCTGTCTGGATGTCTCCCAAGTTTCCCAAATTTAACAGTGCCTCAAAATGAGTTACTCATCCACTCTTCCCTCCACCGACTCCACAGCCAGCTCCAGCACCTCAGAATGGTGGATCTTAAATACTCGCCCTCCATGGTTCTGAACACCCCAACTTAGAAATCCAGGCCGCGTCTCTGACCCGCTCCTTCCGCCCTCATAACTAAGCCGTGCCCTGGTTCTGTTGCCTGCACCTCTGTGTTTCTTGACTCTCTTCTTTCGGCATCTGGTCTCTTCCACCCTGGCTCCATCACCACCATCTCCCACCCAAACCACAGCATCAGTCCACTCTAGACCCAGTCCTAGAGTACATCTGATAGAGTCACTTCCCCTGCTTAAAGCCTCCCAAGGACTCCCCAAGGCTCCTAGAATGAAATCAAACCTCACCGCCTTACTCAAAAGGAGAGTACGGACGGTCCCGCCTGTCCCTGAGGCCTCACCATTGACCAGGCCTTTGATTCTAACTTTGGAGATATGAATGCACTGGCCTCACGCCCAGGTTCAGGCTTCTAGGTCCTGAACTTCCAGGGCCTTGCTGTGGAGCCAATTCCCTCTCCTGGATCTCTCTGGGACCCTTCAAGAGTTGTCAAAAGCTGAAATTTTTCTATGGCCCCTTTGGAGGCGAGCTTAAGAGAGAGATCCATTCTGCCCTCTATCACCCTCTTCTCAAATACCCTCTAAACATTTAAAAAGCAGCATGCTACAAGTGTGCCCAGTGTCCCACTCCTACCTCCTCTCCTTGTCTGTTCCTTGCAGACCAATACATTGCTCCCCAGGACACCTCTGTAATGGAAATCATAAAGAATGTGTGGCCAGGGCACGGCTTATCTGATGCTCATTAATTGATCCTGTGCACAGAATATTCTAGATGCTATAACTTCTGATTGTCATGGCTGCTAGTGGTGGCTGCAGGTTTATTTTATGTTCCCTACCCTACAACGAGCAGAATTGGTTCTGTCAGGTGAGCAGGTTGAGTTTTATATACAACCCAAACAGTTAATTCTTGGAAAGACACCAGTGTTGGAAGTTCTGAATCTCACCAAGCTTATTAAAACAGGCAGGAGAGAACCAAGTCTTTGAAGACAGATGGATCCCAGGCTACATCTGGATTTGACCACTTTCTAACTTATGTAACCTGCAGCAAATTAAACCTTGTCCTTCCCCTGCTTGAAATTCCTCCACGGTCCCCTGTGAGTTGGGGCTGAAATCCCAAGTCCCTCCCAAGGAGGCCAAGACCCTGCATGATCTGTCTCCTGCCTGCCTTTGACCTTCTGCGTCAACCTGCCCAGCCCCTCCACCATCTTTCCCCTAAATCTTCCCCACAGAGAAGGTTTACTCTTGCGGTTCCTCCCAGGGAATGTGCTCCCCTTGCCAACGCCAGCGGTTCCTTGAGAACTCAGCCCGGCATCTTCTTACAGAAGCTTTCTTTGATGGCCTCTCCACCTGGTGCTTTTCCTAGATACCTTCATGTCACCCTCAAATTCTGTTTCTGTCGAATACACCAGGATGGTAATCGGATGCTTAGTTGACACCACGTGGCTGAGCCCACCTTCCTCTTGGAGTGTGAACTCCATGAAGCCAGGAACCTGCCCTCTCACAGAGCATCCCCAGCTCCTAGCACAGGGTCCGACACACAGCCTCTCCCAGTGAATGCATGGCTGGTTAAGCGATTTGACTTCCTTGAGCCTCTTATGCACAACAAGGATAATCACGACTAACTCCTAGAATGGTTGCAGGAAGAAGCTGGGAAATTCTGCAGACTTATTACCATGCCTAGAACATATTCAAGGACCAATAAAAGGTCACCATTTAGGGATATGGGGCATGGTGTTTACAAGCCAGGTCTGCCACTTAGCAGCCGTGTGGCATTAAGCATGTGACACATTTCTGATTCAGACATTCATGAGGACTAAATAAGATCTTTCATGTAACAGGCACTTTATAAAGCACAGGTGCCATTACTATAAGTCGGCCAATGGTTTCCAGTCACTGGGAGTCTGACAAAACACTGATATCCAGGTTCTATCTCCAGCCAATCAAATAAGCTCTTCCACCATCTTTTCAGTCCTGGGCACTGATACTTTTCAAGCATCTTATATATGAACACTTATTACCTGCAACCTCTTAACATTTTCCACTTTGGCCTTATCTTTTGAGCCACCTATCCATCCCTCTACCCATCCATCAATTCACATTAGTTTTTATGCATTTCAAAGTAAATGACAGGCATCACTATATTTCCCCCTAAATACTTTAGAATGCTTACCATTTCATTAACTAGAATGCAATATCTGTTTACCTTTTTTTCTTCTGAGATAAAATTTATCTAAAATGGCAGGCACAGATTTTAAGTGCACTACGTTGTGAGTTGAGCATTTCCTACGCCCATGTAACCCCAATCTCTATGGAGATACAGAATGTGAGCTTACCCCAGAGGGTTCCCTCAATCACACCCCACTCCACAGAATCAATCATTGTTTTGATTTTTCTCTCCTATCAGATTAGTTTGCAGCAGTTTAAATGCTCTAGAGGAGCGTCTGTGAAATTGAGATTTAGGAACCCAAAGCTAGGCAAATGCATTCCCCTAGTGGGCCTCTGGAGAGGGGAGGAAGCCCAAGGAGTAGCTGAAAGAGCACTCTGACCCTTATCGATGGGCCGTGGGATTGGCCAGGCAGAGGAGGAGAAGCAGGTCCCTGGACCCTGCCCAGTTCCAGTCAATGTGACCATCTGCAGTTTGTGCCACCGACCAATAAGGGAGTCCCATCTCAAAGGAAGCAAGGCAAGATGAGGGCAGTGGCCTGACCCCCGTGGCTATTTTCACATCCCAGCTGTCCAGGGAGAAACTTTCCATTTGAAATTCAGCCTTTTATTCTTATACAGCATGTGTCCAAGGTCTGAATTTAGACACCAAGGAGGTAAGCAGGAGTCAGAGCAGAAACAATGGCTACTACTCATTTTTAAAGGCTTGCTCTGCACCGGGAGTTCCGGGAAGCTGTACCAGGCACTGTTCCCCTTAATTCTCCTAGCAGACACTGACAGTACCCCAACAGGCCCCCAGGGATTTCTCTGCCACCTGCTGAGGATGCTCACACCTGGGGCTGCCCTTGGGCCATTGGAGCCACCTTGCCCAGGGTTCCAGGGAGTTACTTCTCCAAATCTGCAGCAGCCCAGCACCAGGGACTGACTGATCTAAATACACAGAGCTTTGTCCCTCACCTCAAAATGCAACAAACTCTGGGATGCCATGTGCACACCTGTGTCATGCATGAGATCAGACTGTGACTCGTCTCCACTAAAACCACCCTTGTATAGATACCCCTCCCCACTCAGGTTGCTCCCAAGGGAAACTTCCTATAAATTACTTGCATAAGAATCTCCACCTAAAAGCTTTGCCTCCAAGGAATCTGACCTAAGGTAGTCCCTTTCAGAAACGTGGAAATCAGGCCTAGAGAACTGAAGCAGCCTGCTACCAGCATCACGCTGGAACTGCAGGAACCAGAATTTGAACCCAGGTACATCTGACTCTATGCCTTTTATTTGAACAGCGGGCTGTAAGTCAGGGTCAAGAATCCATACCTCACAGGATGATCATGAGGATTACATAAATTTTATGTATAAGAGACTTAAGGTGCTAGAGAAAGATGAAGGAGACAAAATATTATTCTCCATGAGAAGTTCAAGGTCAATGTCAGGCTGTTTTGGCTGTTCACCAAAACCTAAGTCTCTTCTTGATGGGCACATATCTGGACTACATTTCCCAGCCTCCCTTGCACTATGTGTGGCCATGTGATTCATTATGGCCAATGGAATTTGAGAGGAAGTGATGTTGGACATTTGTGGGAAGAGAATTTTAAGGAGCAGAAATGCAACCTCAATACTCTTTCTGCAGGTTGTGTGAAGACAGTCTCAAGGCCCAATATCACAGTTCCCAAACTAGATGCCAAGGCACCCTGTCCAAGACCCATAGGCAAAAACTCCCAGAAGTCACAGGATATTTTCCTTTTTCAAGTGTGTGGTGCTGGGGACGGAACCCCAGGCCTCACACATGCTAGCTAGGCAAGTGCTCCACCACCGAGCTACGCTGTAGCCCCTATCTTATATTTCTGAAGGACACAGCCTCATGCAGACTTTGAGGTCGGGGTAATTCAAGGTTTCGCATTAGTCACTGTGTCCTCCTTGATGATGTCATCCTATCTTTGCAAAGTTGGGTATTTGGCAGTTGCTGTGATTAAAAGCAAGAAGAGTAGATCCCCATTATTTACATATCCTGTATTTGTGAACTCACCTACTCGGTAAGTCATCTGTAACCCCCAGTCAGGACTCCAAATCACGTCATCCACGAGCACATGTAGAGAAGCAAAACTGAGTCACCCAGTGTGCCCTTCCCAGCTGAGGCCGAGCAAGGTGAAACTGCCTGTCTCATCCTCTCTCTGGCTGTAAACAGGGTCCTTTCCCTGGTCTGTACAGTACCACTTTTTTTTCTGCATTTTGTCCTCTCTCTCGATGATTTTCTTGCATGGTGCTGAAGTGCTATCTAGAGTCACTAAGCACAAAAAGGCTACAAAGTGCCTTCCAGTAAAAAGACGTGTGTATATACAAACAAACTATTCAGGTCTCAGTTACAAAGCACTGGCCCTGAGTTCAAGTTTCCTGAATCAACAAAATGTATTAAATAAGATGTCTTTAAACCAGGTTACCTGCTGATTGGTTAATGGAAAGGAAGCTCACCTGGTGTTTCCCCTAGGAGCAGTGGTTCAGGATTCACTAATTCAGTGTTTGCAGTGACCCTGGAGAGTTCATCTCCCGTGGATGACGAGACTCAAATGTAGCCTGGAGGCCCACATGGCGATGAGACATGAGCACTCATTAAAGCATTTGAAACTACTTCCTTAAAAATGAGTCATTCCTCAGCAGAGGGTGCTGGGAAAAATCACTCATTACGTGAAGGGCGCCCTCAAAGTATGTGACCCTCTGCCCTAAGGAGCAATAAGGCTCACAGACCAAAAGCGGCCTGAGTCGTGAGGAATAGTGGCTCACCAACAAGAACCCTTGCCTGGAATGGAAGGTAAGCAGGAAACGAACGTCTGTTGTCTCTGAGACATTACACATCTCGATGCCTACGCTTCTACGGTGGGGTCGGCTCCACGGACTTGGGAAAGGCTCCTCGGGGCTTTAGAAAGGGAACCTACCTCCTTAGGCTACTGTCAGAGAGAGCACAGAGCACAATCCACCAACGAGGGGTGCTCAGCACTAAGACCACGTGACATCTGGAGTAGCAGGGTACATTAACTCCAAAATATGTACTGGGCATTATTTTGTCCCATGCACATACAGTGGGGAGAAAATAATGACTATAACACAGGCCTAGTTCATGGTTTTCTCATCTCGTGGTGTGGGAGAGACACCACAAAACACAGTAGATCCGCAGCTCAGTGTGTATATGTGTTAACATGTATTCACATACATGCATGCATGTATGTGTCTGTATGTGTGCATGGGTGCACAGATCACAATAGCTATCTGTGTGTGTGTGTGTGTGTGTGGGTGTGGGTGCACAGATCACAATAGCTATCTGTGTGTGTGTATGTGTGTGTGTTTTTATGGCGGGCCTCCAATAAGACCCTCAATGAGGGCTCACCAGGGAGAGCATTGGCAAAAGCCAGGTGCTGAGGCCAGGTGATGAGAGCCCAATGATGGAAGGATTCAAACCTAGGCTAAGTCTAAAGTAGAAAAAAGCCAAAGGTCATCAACAGAAGAATTGATCTTGAAATGTATGCTATCTGATGGAATACTACTCGGCAACGATAAAGGAATGAAAAGTGTACATGGTAGCATGGACGAACCTTAAAGGTGTCCTTCCAGCAACAGGAGCCAGACACAAAGCACTGTAGATGCTGTGACTCCGTTTATGGGATGTTCAGGAGCATGACAAACTACCTATGGTGAAAGAAATCAGAAGAGGGGTTACCACTGGGGCAGGGTGGGGCTGGCTGAGACGGGGCACACAGGAATTCCAGGTGGGGGTAGCAATGCTTTTCATCTTGACAGAGGAGTTGGCTGCATGGGTATGTGCATCTGTCAAGACTCATTGGATTGTACAGTTTAGATATGTGCATCTCACTGTATATAAATTATACTGATTAAAGCAAATTCTAGCTAAGATTTGGCAGTTAGAGGCTGCAGAAGCCAATTATATGCAAGATGAGTGGTTTTATCCCCAGAGGACTTAGTACTGGGTGCTTTATATAAAGCTAATTTCGGCAGCCATTTTTTTCGATTTTTGAAAGAAAACCCTTTTTTTATTTGAAATCAAGTATTATTCAGTATTACAAAATAACAGACCAAAAGGAAGCTGTTCTGTTTGAAGTAGAGATAAGTGATCAAAAGTCCCTTGAAGGTCCCACCCTCAGGGCCTCCTCTTGGACTCTACAAGGCTCTTAAGAAACATCCAAAGACCCTTAGGGCTCACAGATCCCAGGATGAGAACCACTGATTCAAGGAAGCCAAGCAGGCCTACTGAGTTCAGTTGTACAGTTGAGCACTGCACAATTCCAGACCAAGATATGAATAGAAACCCCTAAAGGTGTGCGATTCAGCAGCCCCGGGGGCCATGCTGGTAAAATAAGCAAGTCAAGCAACCCTGGAAAAGATGAGAAATGGCAATTGCACTCAGCCATATTGTCAAGCTCAGGAGGGTGGGGTGGGGCCTGTAGCAAACTGAAGAACACAGCCCTGTTTAAAAGAGACAACTGCTACTCAACTCCAGCTGATGGTTGCTATTTGAGAAAACAGGCTCAGCGCTGCCAGATCTTCAGATTTTTTTAAGAGAAATCAAAAATCTGTATTTCATACGAATCCTCCCACTTTTTTAAATGCTGGAAAATAATTCAATTAAAAATACATTGTGTAGCCCAAGTCAAACCTATCTGCCAGACAGATCCACCCTTCCAGGCCACGGATTTGTGGCTTTCAGCTGTAGACTTTAATCAGAAAGCCTCCTGGCAACCAAGAAAGCGTGGCGCGGGCATGTCCCTCCCCGGGTCCTGACACATGGGGAATCTGAGCCCTGCACTCGGTGAGTCGGGTACCTTGCTCCTTCCAGTCAGGTTCCAAGGACGGTGCAGTCAGCATGACCAGGGGAGGCCCAAACGGCAGCTCTGAAGCACCACGAGAAGTGGGCGCTGCCCCCCATGTATCTGTGCCCGTGGGCAGCCGTGTGCCGAGAGATGGACAGGGAGATGGTGACCCCGGTCCACCACAAGCAGCTCAGCCTCGGCGCCATCGGCACAGACGGACCAAGGGAGCCTAATCAAAATGCTTATTAGATCACCTGACAGCAGCCTTTTCCTTGTGTAAGTAAATAAATAAATAGAAGTGAAGGCAAGCCGGCTTTGAACCCACGTCTCCTAACGCCCTTTCTCCACACGACTGCTTTGGAAACCCTCTGAGGCTTAGCAGCCGCGAAGGTAGGAAGATGGAAGCCCAGCCCCGGAGACCAGGGAGAGAGGCAGGAACTCAGCACATCCTTTCTGAAAGGATGTGGACAATCAAAAGATACTCTTCTTTGGGGTTGAGACAGACATCCCTCCTTAGGCCAAAGTCCCTCAAAGTGTGGTCTCAAAACCCTGCCACGGAAGCAAGATGCTTCTTAAAGTTAAATTCCTTGGCAGACTCCATGGTGCACACCTATAATCCCAGAGACCCAGGAGGCTGAGGCAGAGGCTCACATGTTCGAGGCCAATCTAGGCAACTTAGCAAGAGCCTGTCTCAAAATAAAAAAAGTCCTGGGTATGTAGCTCAGTAGTGAAGGATCCCTGGGTTCAATCCCCAAACCCCCTCCCCAAGAATTAAATTCTTGGACACCAGGTGCCTAGTAAGTCAGGGGGCTTCAGAAGTAACTGAGGATGCACATTCTCCTCTCCCCTCAAACCCACCATGAAACAATGTCATCTCTTTCTGAGACAGAGCTATAATGTGTTTCTGAGGGTTCCAAGATGGAAACAAAGAGCCGGTCACAAGGCAGTGTGTGCAAACAGGCCAAATGGACTCTGCAATTATTCTATACTATGCTATACTAAACAACTTCTCTATGCAATACCAACTGAACTATACCATGCAATATCAACTCTACTATACAATACCCACTATACTGTACTATGCTATGCTAAACAACTTCATTATGCAATACAAACTATACTATACCATGCAATATCTACTATACTATATAATATCCACTACACTATGCTACATAAACAACTTCACTACACAATACTAACTATACTATACAATATTAACTGTATTTCTCCACTAGACTATACTAAACATCTTCACTATGCAATACTAACTATACTATGCAATATTATTTATACTATACTATACAATATACACTATACTATACTATATGATTCTAAACAACTTTACTATACAATACTAACTATACTATAGTATGCAATATCAACTATACTATGCTATACAATATCCACTATACTATACTAAACAACTTTACTACACAATACTAGCTATGCTATACAATATCAACCATATTTCTGCACTAGACTATACTAAACATCTTCACTATGCAATACTAACTACAATATACAATGCAATATCATCTATACTATACAATATACACTATCCTATACTATATAAACAACTTCACTACACAATACTAAGTATACTATACTATGCAATATCAACTATACTATGCTATACAATATCCACTATACTAAACAACTTTGCTATACAATACTAACTATTCTATATTATGCTACACAATGTGCACTATGCCCTACTATACTATATTATACTAAACACCTTCACTATACAATGCTACCTATACTCTACAAACTATACTATATTACACTAATTATTCTACTGACTATATTATACTCTACTAACCACTATACTAACTATACTAAACTATACCAACTAAACTATACTATGTAATACTAACTACACCACATACTGTGTACTAACTATACTATACTACACCATATAACACTAAGTATACCATGCAATACTGATCTTACTACCCTAAACCATATCACACTACACCCTGACCACATGTGCTCCATCTGCTTGCTAATCACACGACTGTGCTGCACTAATGACACTACATGACACTCCACAGCTCCGGACTAGCTACACTGTGCCTTACGATACTAACTACACTGTACTAGTTGCACACACTGCAGAGTACTAACTAGCCACACCATGCTCGTCCTGCTACACCACAGTACTGCCTGGCCGCAGATGCCAACCACACTCCATGACACTAAGTCTACTGGAAGCTCCAGGCGGTGACCGTGGGCTTCCATCCCTGGTCGTCCATGGGATGCTCACACCAGGACCAAGCTCAGAGGTGCGGGAATCAGACATAAGCATGAACAGCGCTGGGCTGCTGCCTGACCCGGCGAGCGTCCCACGAGTGTCCCTGTCGCTGGAAGTCCTGCCTTTGAAAAACGCAGATGCTGCACACACTGCAGTCTCACAGGAAAGGAGCAACGCGCTCGCCAGAAGCCACCTCTGTCACGGCTGAAAGAACGCGTCCCGGGATGGAAAAGCGGGGTCCAGCCCAGATCCCAGCTCTCGCACGAGACCCAGGACAATCTCTCGCGCTCTGCATGACCTCGTTCTCCTACTGCAGAGCCGGGGGTTCCTGAGGCTCCCCGACCCTGCACCGGCTGCCAAACGCCACAGGCCTCCAAGCCAGAACTCGGGCAGCGATTTCTCTTTAGCATTTGTGAGCCAAACCCTCTCCCAGATACCAGGTGTCCTTCCAGATGGCCTGCTCCCACCCTGAGCAACGGTGTCCTCGCCCTCGGGTTGGATAAGCCAACGTCCAACACAGCAAACGCACAACTATTAAAGGAAAGGGGCCCTCGACGTCCATTGGTCCTCTCAGAGGTGACCAGTGGACACGCTGGCCTGGACAGCACCTGAGACCCCAGCAACGCTCGAGACCGCAGGGCTCCCAACTCCCCTGGAGGGAAGATTGACGTGCTTGTCTTGCTCTCTTCCAACCCACTCTGACAGAGCAACCAAGGGAGTGACGTTAATTGAGTAATTATTCAGCAATTACAAGGACTTTTTTCCCTGAGCCTGAGACAAGGGCTCTGCCAGCTTGAGAACATGCTGGAACTTCCTGGTTCTCTGTTTTCAATTCACACTCCAAACTTCAGGTACTTTCATCGCCTTCTCCTCAGTAAAATGGGACGTTTGTTTACACCGGTGAAGGTGTTTTCATCTTCAAAGAGCACTATCAACTTTCAGTGACCTCTCTCTGCATCTGACAGGGGAGAGGCTCAAAAGAAAGCAAAACAAAACCTACGATCACCCTTCGAGACAGCTCCTACCAAACAGCGTTTAGTGAGTTAGGCATAACGAGTCAAAAAATGTATGTTCTGAGTTGCCTTTGAAATACCAAAAAAAAAAGAAAGAAAAAGGGGGGCGGGGTGGATGTTGAAAGGGAAAACTTTCCCACCAATCAATTAAAAAACCCTTAAAACTCCAGTAGAAAAATAGGTTAAGGACATGAACTCATAATTCACAGGAGAAGAAATACAAACAGCTAATAAGCATATAAAAAGATACTCAGCTTCTTAATAATCAAAGAAAATGCTAATTAAAACAACAAGAGAGCCACGAGGGTTTTTTGTTTCAGATTAACAAAGGGTCACAACATCATGATTTCCATGCTGGCTGGATGGGGCAGAGCAGGTACTGGCATTGGAAGAACGATCCGTTTCTGGAAAGTAGTCTGATGTTGGGCTTCCGTTTCTTTCGGAGGTTGCAGATGCCAACTCCTCTTCTAGGAATCGGCCCTCAGAAAACCGTTGCTCCACCGTCGTCATGTCTGGTTTCACGCAGGAGGATGCTCATTGTGGAGGAAGCAGTGGATCCACCATAGCACCGTTGACGAGTGGGGTCGGGTCATTGCTCCTTGGTTAAGGGGAGCTGTCCTGTGCATCCTAGGACCTTTAGCAGTGTCTCTGGTCTCTACCCTCTAGGTGCCAGTAGTAGAACCACCTACCCCCACTTACGGCAATCTTTTTTTTTTGTTTGTGGTGCTGGGGACCGAATTCAGGCTTTGTGCATGGGAGGCAAGAACTCTACCAACCCCCGCCCTGGCAATCAAAATTGTCTTTGGACATGGCTACATCTCCTCGGGGGCAAAACCTGCAGTGAAAAGTCACTGGTCCAGGATTCAAAGCTTTCACACTGCAAAAATGCCCAAGTATAACAAAATGGTTAATTTATGATCTGTTGGTATGATAGAATATTAGGTCTTCCTTGAACATGTTGCTTTCAAGGAATGTTTAATAATGACACAGAAACCTAAGCAGAATAAAAAGGTAATTTTTAAAAATCAAAGCACAAAATGACTTAAATAGCCATACATTCTCAGGAAAGCAGCCTGAAACAGAAAGCAAGAAAATGAACGCCCACTGTGATGACCTCCAGGTAGTAAGATGAAAAATCAGTGTTCATCTCCTTTCTCAAACTATCCAAGGGTTAGAAGCTCAGAGAATGGGTTTCTAGTCTGAAAACTCTGCCTTAAGTTCCACAGTGCCACTTTCTAGCTGTTCCTCTGAACCTCCTCGTCCCTGTGACCTCACCAACCAGGGATAACCGTGTGCCCAGGACGAAGGCAGGCGGAATAAGCATACCTGGCGAGGTACCAGGCAAGTGGCGAGCGGCGGGTTGAAGGCTAGTTCTCATTAGCAGCTACTACTTTTTCAATGAATTTTTTTTTTTCTTCAAAAGAAACCACAAAGCCAGAAGGGGCTTGTGTGTTTTCTCTGTGGGGAGACGCCATCTGAGAATGATGGTCGGGGTCTGGCGCTGAGCAGAACTCAGTCAGAGGCAGAAGGAAGATGGGGGTGGGGGGAATCTGCCTGGCAGAAAGCGGGGTGCAGGTGGGCAGATGCTATGTGACTCGGGCGGAATGTGACAAGTTTCAGGTCAGGTCTATTGATGTGCCAATTGCCATGAGGATTTGAGTGCCTAAGAGTTTATGCTACCAGTGACGGGCCTTTCAGAGAGGCATGGGAACTTGACCTGGAAGTGCTACTGTGCACCGTGTGGTCTGTTTGGACTGGAGCCTGGACAGCCAGGAATCTAAGTTCATTGGAGGAGAGTCTAAGAGGGCTCTGGGTGCCGCCATTGGGCTATAGTGAAAGGAAGCAGACCTGGCTCCAGGGCCTTGCTGTCCTGTCCTTCAAGTTCGCTTTCTTCCCTGGGTCTCTGACACGTGTTGAGAGAAGTCAAAGCTGTGTGTCTAAGAACAGGAACACTGGAGATCAGTCCCTGGAGGAAATCCCTGGCTCCACCACTACTAGCTATTGCGACCCAGGGCGAGTGACTAACCTCGTGGATCAAAGCCTCCATTTCTGCATCTCCCGGTGGTGGACAATGGTACCTATGCTAAAATGTTTCCCATGGCACCTGGTAACCCCTGGCGAGTCCTTGATAAAATGGCAGCTCTGATTGCTTTCTTAAAAAGTTCTGCCAAATACAGAATTAGAACCTTCCTCAGAGTGGAATGAGTCCTTCTGGAACTTTAAATGTGATACCAATTGCAACCCTCCAGTTGCATAAGAATCCCCAGGTGGCCCAGGGCTGGGTACAACGCTTTTGACCACGATTCTGTCTTTCCTCCAGCACTGGTTCACCTGTGCCAGGTCCTGAGGGGGTGCTGGGGAGAACGAGATGACCAAGAAACAGTCCCTCACCTCAGGTTGTTCAAAACCCAGTAAGGACGACAAATACAGAAGAGACAACATTTCATTCTAGAGATGCCAGATCATGGAGGAGGGAATGCTCTCCTCTCACGGGTAAGTTCCTGGGTTCGACTCCAGATCGTGCAAGCCAGTGACCCTGGGCAGGTTCCTCGTCTTTCTAAGCCTCAGTCCTCCGGCTGCAAACTGGAGGTGAGAATAGCAGTACTTCTTCCTCAGAGGGTTGTTGTTGGGACCAAATAAGGGAAATCCTGAGCACCGTGCTTTGCACACAGTGTTTAATAAGCATTACTCTTGCCACTACTAAGATCGAGGCAATAGAAGGTACAGATCCTAGAAAGGCTGTCTAATTCTCTGAACTGGCAGAGGGATTCAGCCTCCAACACCCCATCTGGGTGGACCTGGGAGCTCACGACCTCACCCCACCTGAGTCCCGCTCAGCATCACCACGCAGATCCAGAGCAAACCCTCTTGGGAGCAAGATGAACGTTTCCATTGTTTTAAGTACCTCCCTCGCAAATTGCAGAAGACTTGTGGCTGCGGAGAGTAATCTATTCATTTTCTAAAGGGAATGAGAACTCCAAATCACCTTCAAAAGCAATACTTTCCTCATCTGCCCAGAGGGGAAAAAATAACACACACACACACACACACACACACACACACACACACACACACGGGGACCCAAAGGAGAGGCCAGGATAGCAGGTGGACACTTAGGACACCTGGATACTTTCCAGTTGGAAATATTCAATATTTTTCAATTCAAACACCCACCACCAGCACACTTGTGACCCTGGCTTCTTAGACTGGGATCCCCAGAAGTGGACCCTGAGATGACGTGGTGCTGATGTGTCTTATATTTGGATGTGAGCAAGGGCAGCAAAGAGAAAAAGAAGGGAGAGAGGAAGGAAGAAAAGGAGTGGGGGGAAAGAAGGAAGGAAGCACTCCAACAGGAGTAGGAAAGGATGACGAGGAACAGCCTCGGGCAGACAGGGTCTCTGAGCGTCAGCGGGGTCTGGAATACCAGGCCACACTGTCCCTGCCTCACCTGGCAGAGCACACAGGTGACAGACGTCTTCTCTACGGCTGTTGTGCCTGCACACCTGTTTGCCCAGAGGGTCCCTAGGGTCATTCTGGGTGACCGCCCCACCCCCGCCTGCCCTGCAGCTGACTGACTCGCGGTCTCATGGTGGTTTCCAACAGAAGCCAATTCTTTCTTTTCCCCAGCATGAGTCTAGGCATTTGGGCAGAACAAAGGAAGCATTGTGATATCTGGCAGAAATGCCACCATTAAATGATACATTTGGGTCACAGGACTGCTGCTCTCAATTACACACACACACACACATGCACAGGCACACACACTTGTCTGTAACTCCATGTGTGGCTACTCAAAGCAGTGATAGACAAAATATTTAACAATCTAAATAATGCCACTACCAACCAATCAGAATGGTCATGACCATAGCTTTGGAGAAGATTCTGGAAATCCTGTGATATTACCTCTTTAGTTGAAAAATCGTGGGAAGGTTTAGGGGACCCACAGGAGGGGCCAGGGAGCAGGTGAGCACTTGGGGTGACTGGCTATTTTCCAGTTGGAAGTATTTAATATTCTAACACCCACCATGGGCATACTTACACATCCTGGCTGTCTTAGACTGGGTTCCCTAGAAGTGGACCCTGAAATGAGGACTTGAACATGAGAGCCTTATTAAGAAGCTATTCCTCAAGGGAGAAAACCAGAAAGGAAGCAGGTGACAGCACACAGAAAAGAAGGAAGTCCAGCCAGGGCGGACTTAGAAGTTCCCACCTGACAACCTGCGTCTGGCCCACAGGGTCCTCAGGAGCACGTCAGCCCCTCTTTTGACCTTGGGGCACTGAGAGCTGGGCAGGCCTCCCTTGTGCCCAGCAGTCATTCATCAAGGGTCGTCCTGGGAGCAGGATGTAAACTCTCAGGCATTGCCAGCTCTTCCCATGCAGGCCAAGCCATCCCAGTAGCCCAAAGGGTCCTCTGAAGAAGTGCCACTGGTTCTGGAAGCCAAAAAGTACAGGAAACTCAAAGATTGATGACCACAGAAATGGGTTAAAGGACTCTAGGAAACCTGGGTGGAGGGCCAGCACTGTCCACAACACCAGCTGAGTGTCAGCCCAACCTTCCATGGGGGAGAACTGCATGCAAATGGCACCTGGGGTCCCCAGTGTGGGGCGCCTGCTCTGGGCTCACGTGTCTCTTAGTAGGTAGTCACTTTTGGGTGACCCCTCGCCTCCACTGTCACCCACTTCAATGCCAAAGGGTAAGAGTTCCGATGTACAGAGTGTCTACAACACACCAGGGACCATGCCTCTGACAGGCGGACCTCACAACACCTTCTCAAGGTGATCAAAATCTTCCCGTTTCACAGATGCACCCATGGACGCTCAGCAAGTTTGAGAAACTTGGGGAAGAGTTCACAACACATAAATGGGAACAGAGAAATTTCAGCAAATCCCAGCTCTGCCAGATTCAGAGCTGTTTCCAACACTCTCCTCTGTCCAACGCCACCACCTCTTTTCATTGATCCACTAGCTGATTTTTTTAATCGACAAATGTTGAATATATTTTTGGTGTACAACATTATGTTTTGATTTATATGCACACAACATTACCTCCTTCTGACGCAAACATGAATCGGAAGCAGATCCCAAGGTGGGGATTCCTGTGCAATTTGTGTAAGGGGCAGTGTATCACTGAGGAAATCACCCAGGTCAGGGAGTTGGGGAGGGAAGGACAGGGCAGGGGACAAAGGTGAGGAAGGGACAATTTCAGGGTGAGGCTCAGCCTCAGCCTGGTTTGGTATGGAGCTCAGCAGGACACATTGTTCCAACTGGAAATAAGAAAACTGGGCTCTCAGTGGCCAGCACTGGTTAGGCACCCTGGGGCATGTTGACCCCAGGTAGGGTGGCTCCCGAAACTCAAGCAAGTCACAGGCGCAGACAGTGGGAGGCAAAGGCCACAGAAGCCTGCCAACAGAATCAGAGAATGCCAAAGGAATTACTGACAATCCAGCCACCACCCAGGCAAGGCTCCCTGGGGCACGGCCACCATCACCCAGGACAACTTTCTCAAACTCTAGGTTTGAAAGCTCAAGAAGCAATTTTCCTCCTGTCTGAAGGAAAAAGGTAACCTTCCTGGATATTCTAAATATCATCTCTAGGATCATTTACGAGAGCTGATTATCTAAACACGACTGTAATCTAAGGAAAGTGCCCCATTTCCCACTGCGAGAGAGAGAGAAATGCAATTGCCTAACTTGTCCATGAAACTTCAGCTTTATTCATGCAGGCATCAGTAAATAAGAGCGAATTGGACCGTTCGCAGAACTCCAGCAAATTGAGCTCATATTTTGGGGCAAAATAAAAGGCAGCTGAGATTTAATGTGAAATCTCCTATCAGGAAGATGATTGAATACATTACAGGGGCTTCATCTTTATGGTGGCAGATACTGAATGAGCCTTTCATTTCTCTCCGCCGCTCAGTACCTCTGCTCATTTCCTTGATGCTAGAGGCGCCCATATTGAGGAAGCGTGCAGAGATGGGAATCAGTGTGTTAGCCAGGCAGCAACACGGGTAGGAAGGCAGGGACTCTAGGCGGAAGACCTGGGATGACACGATGGCTGGGTCCCTGATGAGGAGCTCAGATGGACGAGAACTCTGAAATCAATGTTCCTTATCAAGCATTGAAATCGTTTCCAAAGCCACCAACGGCCAAGTAGAATGGGGCCCAATATGGGAATCATGAACAAGAGCCGATTCCAAGAACCAACAGGCACGAGTTCATCTCCATCATGCACCGTCGGTTATTAAAAAAAAAAAAAAAAAAGAAAGAAAGCATGCACCAGTTGGTTATTAAAAAACTAGAAAAGGGGACTTTAATTAGAAGGAGCAGGGGTAGAAGATGGAGTTTTAAAGAGAGAATAGCTAGAGAGCTGAAATCTCCAACCATTCTCTCCTCTCTACACCACATGTAAAAGACGTCCCCTGAGAGCCCTACTGTGCATCAGGCGCCATGATGAATTCTTTACCTGCATGATCTCACACACGGAAATTCTGAAATACAAACATCCCCATATTTCCAGACAGAAAGCAGGGGCTCCAAAAGATTATAGGAATTCCCCAAGCTTATGCAGCTTGAAAGCCTCAGAATTCAGATTTAAAAACCTGTCCCCCAAATACTGCCCCCTTCCATTGTCCATCCATGGTGAGCCCTGCCTCAGTTTCTGTCTCTGGGGCTGTTACTTTCTGAATGCTTCTCTGTGCAGACTGACTTTTTTCTGCGTCTGTAAACTTGCAGATAAGCAAAACAGTCACCCCAAATCTGGTTCTAAAGATCACCCAGGCAAAACACCAGAGTGGGAGACTTGAAGCTTCCCAGATCCATAATCACAATCAGTAGCACCAATGCTATCTGACCAGCGTCTGCATCATTTGGTTCTTATTCCTAAAGAGTCTAATTGGCTTTCCTTCCCTGTTGTGACAATGGGGATGGGGAAAGACCACCTTACAAAACTGGGGCGGTGAGTCCATGATGTGGGGGCAACTTCCCATGTGGAAGCGTGATGTTCAAGCATTAGAGGTGTGTGCAGCTGCTGAACTTGGCAGGTCGGATCGATACACAATGAAGACGCTCTCTTTATATAAGATATAAAGAGAATAACATGGAAGCAAGAGCAAAATCAAAAGTGATAGGTAAGAGAGAAGGAGAGGAAGATACACTACCAGATGGGGAAACTCAATACCTGAAGTCATGCCGCTGCAGAGTTCAGGGGCAGCTTTCCAGGGTCCCAACTGGGACATCCCAGGCAGTCTCCCTCCGTGGGTGAGACTCCAAAGCCTTACTCCCAGTGAGGCTCCTTAAATACAGTTACAACAAAGAAAGCTCCCTTCTAGCAACCTGCGTAACCTCGTGATCCCCTCAAGGACACTTCATCCCCCAAGGACTGGCCAGGTCCCCACAGGGAGCGAGTGATGGCCTTGAGATAGTGAAAGATCCTGAGTCCTCCCGAGTGAGCCACCCACCAGGAAGCAGCCTCCTTCACCCGCTCCATCAAGGGTGTGGGTCAGTCACAGCAGGCACACAGGGAAGATCTTTAATGTTTTCTTTTGCTCACTCAGAAGCAATGGTACGGGCCTCTAATGGCCTCATCTGTTGACGTCATTCTTCCTGAGTGAGGACCTGTACATCATTCTTCCCAGGTACCAGGGCTTCACAGATAAAAAGTGTACTTACCTGCCCTTTAGAACTCATAGTGTCTGGGATAGAGACATAAGTCAACAACCACCATTCAGCAGGACAAGTGCTATAGTCGAAAGAAACAAGGATCCCTGCCATCTTGCAGAAGGATGCCTGGTATGCCCTTGAAAGCCAGGGGAGAGATCCTGAAGACAGAAGCTGGAGAACGGAGTGCAAACGGAGGAGTGCGTAGGTGAGGGCCAGGCCCTGAGTGCCTTTCCATGCTCAGAAAAGAAATGCACTCATTTTCTGGAGAAGCAGTATAATCTAGTGCAGTACTGTCCAACAGAATTTTCTGTGGTGATGGAAATGTTCTAAATCTGCGCTGTCCAACAAGGCGGCCACTAATTGCACACTTGGCATATGGCTGGTGTGACTGAGGAACTGAATTTTTAATTTTATCTAATTTTAATCAATTTAAATTTAAATGGCCACATGTGGTGAGGGGCTGCCATACTGGATGGCCAAACTGGCAGCTAAGCTGGGAGCCCTAGAGGCAGCCTTGATGCTGGCTCCAACTGCCACTGGCTCTGTGACTCAGGCCTTCCTTGACTTCTCGGTAGCTTCATCTTCCTATCTGTGAAACAGTCTCTCAACAAGCTTCAGTAGAGTTCAGTGGTTGACCAGGAGCCTTGGGGGGCACTAAGCATGGGAGTGGTCTGCACAGGCCTCCCCTTGAGTGACAGCATAGGCTTATGCAGGCTGCAGTCACCAAGTACCACAGACTAGGTGGCTTGTATAATCATTTCCTCATGATTCCAGAATCTAGAAGTCCAAGTCCCAAATCACAGGGTTGGTTTCTTCTAAGACTCTCTTTTTGATTTGTGGATAGCCACCTTTTCTTTACATCTTCATGTGGTCTTTCCTGGGTGCTCTGATCTCCTCTCAGATAAGGACAGTAAACATACTGCATAACTCCCCCCACCCAGAGGGCCTCATTTTATTTTACCATCTCTTAAAGACCCTGTCTCCAACTATAGTTATTTTGTAAGGTAAAAGGGTTAGGAGTCCAACATGAATGTTTCGGAGGAGAGACACAGTTCAGCCTACAACAAAACCCAGCAGGTGGAAGACTAAGGTTGCCAGTTCTGTTTTCTGAGCGAGATACTGAGCTGGCTCAACAGCTGGCTTCCTCCACCATGACTGACCTTGGGAGAAGTGGTAGGAAAGCAGAGGCCCCATGGGAACTGCTGCAGTAGCTGGGGGCTGATGTGACCTAGGGAGCAAGGGGTCTGAGACAGAAGCTGCCCAGCATGGCTGTGAGAGGGGTACTGCAGGAAATCGGCCCTCGCTGCTCCCCTGCCAAGACCCTCAGGCAAACAGTGATACCCCCCAGGCAAACTCAGACCTCTGACCCAGATGCTAAAATCTGGTCCCAGGATAAAATCAGGGCAGGGTAACACTCTGAGTTTCTGGTGTCTAGAGCTCTCCCTCCTGGGGCTTATTCACCCCCTGTCTCCTGAGCTCATTGGCACAGCCTTGGGAGCCAGGGGTGGGAGTCTGACCTTAGCCTACCCTCATTGCCCACAGGGTAGCCTGACTCCTGGTCAAAGTGAGCTCACAACCCAAAATGCATTTGAGAAGTCTAACCACTTCAAAAGAAAAACAACATACTTGATTACAGAGTCCAACAAAAGCAAAAAATGTTACAACAGATGGCCCTTCATTAAACACACTGAAGAGAGAAAACCATTAACAATATAAAACAAGAACGAGAAAATACTTAAAAGAATCGGGCTTAAATATCAGCCCTGAAAAATGTAAACATTGAATTAAAGATCACAGTGGATGGGTAAATGGACACAGAATGGATACAGCTGAAGAATAAATTAATGAACTGGAAGATGATACTGATAAAATGTTCCAGAAGGAAGAAGAAATGACAAAAAAAAATTAGAAAATCATCTTAAAAACTAAGTGATAACAGAAGACAGAAGAGAATCACTGACATCAAAATACTAAGATTCCCAGAAAGAGAAATAAAAGTAGAAGGAGAAATAATTGATCCAAATTTCTCAAAATTAGAAAATCCCGCAAATAGTAGAGATGAGGAACAGCCCACATCTAGACCCATTGTAGTAAAAGTTAAGACATTATCAAAACCAAAGAGGAAATTCCAAAAGCTTCCTAGGAGAAAGTACACATCAAATTTTTTAAAAGGAAAAATCAGATTGACATTAGAATTTTTCATCAGCAATAAATATTTTAAAATAGATCTTTGGACAAAAAATAGATCTTTGGATTGTATAGAGGAAAATGAGGGGAGAGCGGGTGGGGGGAGGAAAGATGTGGACTGAGACAGACATCATTACCCTTTGTATGATTACACCAATGGTGTGAATCTACATCGTGTACAACCATAGAAATAAAAGGTTGTACCCCATTTCTGTACAATTAAAAAATAATAATTTGAAAAAAATAGATCTTAAAATGTTACATACAATGAAGCTGTCAAATATGAAAGTATAATTAAAAAAATATCTTTAGACACAGAAGACCTCAAAGATTTGCCATAGAAAGCCTCATGTTGAAAACACTCTTGGTAAAAAAAGAATATGGCAAAAATATAAATAAAAATTTTATTTATTTACTTAAAAAAACAGTCTTGGGAGAGGAAGGTGAATAGGAAGAGGCAGAAGAAGAGGGGAGCAGAGGCACTGGGGACTGAAAGGGATCAAATTAAATTCCATGCATGTATGATTATGTCAAAACGAACCCAACTATTGCATACAACTAGAATGCACTGATAAAAATCATTGAAAAATAAATAAAAGTGTCCACATCCAATAAAACCAACAATAACAAAACACTTTTGGATGAATTACCTAAATAAAAGACACATCCAGGAGATTGTACCAGATGTGTAGATATAGGTCATTAAATGCCTTAGTAAACTTTGATGCTATCTTTAAAGAATAGCTCAGGCCAAATAAAAAGAGAAATTATACCAATAAAATACAGAATTTAAAGTCTCCAGACCCTATTCAAAGACTGGTCCCTGGACCAGCAGCATCAACATCACTTGAACTTTTGAAGAAATGCACCCACAACCTACTGAAGCAGATTTTGCAGTGTATTAGGATCCCCAGGTGATTTGAATGCATATGAAAGTTCAAGGAGCACTAGTCTAACATCAGCATAATAGATGAGGTAGTAGGAAGGGAAAGGGAAAGAGATGGAAGGGCATGCCAAGTTCTTATCATATTGGAAGGGAGATGGAGACATCAGTTTTTGAAAGGAAGGCAAGGATTAAAGTCTAAAAAGTGACAGACTGAAATGAATTAAGACAGATAAACAGCAGTCAAAATAATTGAACTACAGCTTATAACACTATGGATGAATCTGGGTAAGCAGGGGGAGGGAGGAAATTCCAAAAGATAACATAGAACATGATACACATTTCACAAAACTAAAAGCAACCAAAATAAAGATATACACATTCACACACATAACAGAAGCAATAAGTATGTCAAAAGGAAAGCAAATAAATGATAAAGCAAGATAGATGGTGGAGAATCATAGGTTAGATGCACAGTATTGTCAATATTTTAGCTTTCCTTTGGGGCATGGGCTCAAAGGTGCTTATTACATTGTTAAAAATAATTAACCATAACTATTAAACATAATTAACGAGACAAAAGCATGCCCTGCCTGGAACAGCGGTGTGTGTCATATAATCAGGGATTGTGATCAATTCAGTTTCATATATCTAAGGTTCAAAAATAAATAAAGATCCAGCTCCTGTCATAGTATTTTACATAGATCAGACACTCAAAAGATGTTTTTGGAGTAAAGAGGGGACTATTTTGAACAATGATGTGAAGGATGGCTCAGAGAGAGAAGCAAAGACCAACAAAGAGTGAGGCTGTAATGCAGACAAGACTCAGCAGAGGAGGGAGCTGGGGGAGTAGGCAAGAAGAGGGGTGTCTGAAGATCCAGAACAATGCAGAATCTACAGGAGTCGGTGACTGATTCACTGTGGAGAGGAGTCAAAGTTGGTAGCCAGGTTCTTGTTTCCCAAAAACAGATCATGAACCATCCTGTGATTCAGAGACAAAGTGTCTCTTGTTGCTTCATCTCCCCAACATCTTATTACGAAAGCTCTCCAATATATAGACAATTTGAAAGAATTATATGGTGAACACACATACTCGCCACCTACCCTCTACAGTGAATGCCCGGGTATATTCCCCCTCATGTTGACCTGTCCGATCCTATCCATTCCTTCAATCACGCATCATTCCATTCTTTAAGGAAGAGTTTCTGTTCTATTGCAACGGGATTAGCTCAGTGGGAGAGCCCTTGCCTAGCACGTGCAAGGCCCTGGGTTCAATGCCCAGCACTGTAATCAATCAATCAATCGATCAATCAATTTAAAAGAGATGTCTCATTTCCTTAAAGAGAGAAATCAAATGGTCTACAGTGATCTCAAACTTTTTCCCTACACAAGGTGGCTGAAGGACAGAAACTCCTTCAGAGTTACTTATAACATCATTCACATTTAGATATTAAGGGGATTATTCTAGAAACAAATACTGTTGTTCTTAATGGGCGTTTATGGGAGCTTTATGGAGGTGGTAATTCACATCATTGGCATTTGGTCTGGGGTTTGGAAGTACACTCATTGCCTAGTATTTCAAATTATTTACCATCCACATGGAGCATAATTAAATTCTGAGTGCTTCGAATAATACACAGACGTCTGTGACAATCAAAATCCACTCCTTAAATTACGTAGTACTTTTCCTTCTCTACATAAATCGCAGTCATAATTTGATGAAATAGGTCTGCACTTATGAAAATTCTTCCCCAAGGGGAAATAGAAGTCACGCTTGTTTCTTCCAGAATAAACAGTAAGGAGTTCAAGGATCCTAAACCAAGTCAGTGGTGCCATTTGGGTTAATGATGTGGGCGGGATTCAGGTTTCCATATTAATTTCTGGAGAACAGCATCCTGTCACTGTGTCATCTGCCCATTTCTAAGCACAAGCCCCCTCTCCACCCCCCACCCCTGTCTCTCATCTGTCTTTGTACCAGCTGGTCCCTCTGTGAACATCCACTACCTTTTCCACCTACATAACTATAACTCCCTCTCATTCTTCACTTGAGTAACAGTCCCCAAGAAACTTTACCTGATTCCAAGTTGAACTGTGTCCTCCACAGCACCAACATGTCCTTCTGTTATGAATTTCCTGAGACCAGGGGCCATTTCTTTCATTGGTATATCCCCCGTGCCAGCTACAGGATCCTCCACGCAGGAGCCCAGGCCATCAGAACTTCCACTGTCTGGGAAGTTCTTCCCTCCAAGACAGAGGGAATAAAAAGCCATGAGTCATGCAGTGGCTCTTGAAGACTTCCACTCACGTGCCACTAGCAAAGGCAAGTGTGGGACTATGCCTAACTTCAGAGGGTTGGAAGAAAACCACCCGCTGTTCCACCTGCTCATATGGTTCCCTCTCTTTTCTTATCTCTCAACCTCACAATCTCCTCTGCCAGAGAAACTATACAACTCCTAATGTCCTTTGGATTCATCTTAAGTGCCATCTCTCCCTAAAAGCCTCCCCTAGTCTATCACCCGGCATCCTCTGAAGTCCCCGAAGTATTTTCCCATTTCCACCATGCTCTTTCAGTTTCTGTGCTTTTGGTGATGATCTAGACAAAGTCATGCCTGCAATCAGGGCAGTCTGACTCTCAACCTTGACATTTTACCCCTCCCACTATGACATTTACCTGTCTGAACCCTATCTGTTAGCCCCTGATGGGCACGCATGGAATGGGAAATTGTAACCACACCTTAGCACACCTGGAATGACTCAGGGAGATTCTGAGAATAGGGAAAATATCTTTGGCACAAATATCTAGGACAATTGAATTTCAGAGGAACTGAGCATCTTTCCAAATCTCTGTGATTCAGTCAAGACGGTAGCAGAGCAAGAATTATTCAGCAAGGGATGCTCAGTCCCAAACCTTTCAAGTTAAAGATGACACACACGTGGCAATGGCCACAAAGGAACAGAAGAAAATCTGAAGGGCCGCCCTCTTCGAAAATTAATGAGTTTCTTTTTCTAGAGCAATCAGCGGAAGGCAACTCATGATTGGAAGACAACTCATGATTGGTCCCAACATGTTGCCAAGTGAAACTAATTGAGAATCACAGTAAAACTTTGATTAGTCAGGATGCTCCAGGTCATCGGATTTGCTGATGAATTAAAATTTAACTAGAAATTTCTATGGGTTTAATGTTCATTGCCAAATATGCCATTCAAATAAATGAAGCTATTATCCTTCTTTATAACTCAGTCCACTGAGTAGGACTTTACATCTCTCGAGGGTGACCAAGAATCTTGCCAGGCATCTGGATTGTCATGCATCTCTTGCTGTTCACCCCACCCACAATTTGTATCTTAAACTCACCAGTTCCCTATACACAATGGCAGTCCTTTGCCTCTGAGTTCATGCCCTTCCCTGGTCATTGCCACCTAAATATTTCTATCAATACTTATGCACTCCACTCTCATAAATCCAATATGCTGGCAAAGTTAATTGCTCTATTCTCTAAGTGCCCCTGCAACTTTTTTTATGTAATTTAATATCTGTGTGTGAACTACCTCTCTTCCATTGGATCCCATTTTAATGGAATTTTCAATACAGATAAAAACCACAATTAACCAAAACCCAAGAGGAAGGCATGTATTTTACATAATTTTGTATTCAAAGCTACGTGTAAGCACAGTACCTGGTGACATCAGGTACTCAATATTTGTTAGGTGAATGAATGAATGAATGAAAACATTGTGTGTATAGACTGACACAATATGAATGTTGGAATCTCAGCTGACTCCATAGCAACCTCAAAAGTTTATGTAATTATAGAGAAATAGATACAGATACTGATATAGATGATGTAGATGTAGATGATAAAGATAGAGATAGCTCCAGGTTCAGAATAATTTTCACATCGAGTGACCTAAAATCCCAGTGAATTGAAGATTCTGATTAATAGAGATCTAAATTAGAATTGGAAATAACTTGCTAGACATGTTTTATGGGTGCATAAGGGCTACATTCTTAGTTTTCAGAAAGTACAGTGTGTTTTGAGGAGACCTTGGTCACTTTTGCCTTCCTGGTTTCCATGCCCCTTTCTTTGGGTAAGAGAATGTCAATTATTCTTCAGGGAACTCCTAGACAAGGGGTGGACAAAACTTGTCCTATACACCCTTTCTTCCTGTAATTTGAATCACGAGCATGTGAATACAAGGACCGAAACGACATGGGATTTTCATTGCTACTGTCTAGTTACTCCCTTGTTCCTGTCCTTCTGAGGTCTCATTATTCAGCTGTTAAAGATGGGCAGAACTGGGTTTCTGTTGCTTGCCACCAAAGAATCCTGACTGTGCTAATGCTGAAGACCCTCCACTTAGGTCTTCATCCCTCCCTGGATTGCACTTCCAATAATACCCTGACACCACTACACAAGCCAAGAAAAACAAGTTGACTTTTATACCACAGGCATCAGAATCCAGAAGGGCACTTGAAGGATACTTTATTAATCTCCTCCAAATGATACCTGAACAAAAGAAGAAACTTATCCAGTGCCACATGGCCAGTTGGTGATAAAACTGAGGCTAGAACCCAGGTCTCTGAAGCCCCAATCTAATTCTCTTTCCATTTGTACCCAACACAATGACAACATCCCTACATACAGAGTTCTTCATAGGAATATTTACATCTCGAAATGTCTTATAATCAGTCATTAACAGGTAAAGTGGTTGTAAAAAGCCAATGTATTACATATATGTTAAGTTGCTTTACACACAACTATTCTTAACATGCGCAGATTTTATTAGGTGCATTTTGACTGCAGGAGGAAAGGAGCATGATAGGGTGAATCAGTGCCTTCCTGCTTATTTGCTTGACAAGTCTACGCCCTGAAACCAAAGATCACCTACATGGAATGAACTAGCGTAGGCTGTAATCCACATCTTCATGGGAGTAAAGGACCACTTCCAAGCACCACTAGGATTGAACGGCCTGATGAAGCAATGTGTACATGCCTACTTCTATTTTCCTGAAGAATCATCTCAGTGCAGTGGGACCTCCTGATTCTATATCATCCCAGGAAAGCTCATGGCATTTGAGAAGGAAAAGAAGAAGGACAAAAGGAACCTTACTTTGAATATTGGACTCAACTGTCAGGTTCCTCAGGGAGAGTGAATTGGACGGGGAGTCTCTTACATGACCAGGCCCTTCTATTCTTGTCAGCATAATCTATTCTCCAGAAACACTTTACCCAATCATATCATCCACTTCTCCTCATTTTTCCTGGATTACCTAGTTGCACTATTCAATATGGTAGCTGTAAACTATATAAAACTACTCCAACTTAATGTTGAGTTAATTAAAATTAAGTAACACTAAGAATTCAGTTTCTCAGTTGCATTCAGCACCTCTCAACTGACCAACAATCCCAAATGGCTAGTGGCTGCCATATTGAATAAGACAGATAGAGAGCATTTACCTCACCATGCAAAGTTCTACTGGACAGTGCAGACTTAGAAGCAAGTTCAAACTCCCTACTGAAGCCAGTAAGACACTGCACAATTCCTTCCTTCCCACATCTCTTGCCTCATTATGTGTACTCTCGTCCTTACTCACTTGGTTCCAACCACTCTGGCCTCTTATTTGGTTTTAGAATTGCCATAACTTTTTCCCACCCCAGGACCTTTGCATCTGTGGTTCTCCTTGGCTGGAACACTTTTCTACATCTGCTCTTCTTGGCTTTCAAATCCTAATTCAAATATTGTCTTTCTAAAGAATCTTCCCTGACTGCCCTATATCACTTGAATATTAGTGATTATTAGTGCTTAAATTGTTAGAAATGTTAGAAATGTTCACAATTATTTACTTATTTCATTTTTACTTCCACATTCCCCCTACACACACACACACACACACACACAAAGAATATACATTCTAAAACAGCAAAGATTTTGCCTAATTTATTTACAACCATATCCCATGTCTAGAATAGTGATAGGCAGAGAAGAAGGGCTCAAGAGAATTTTTTTGTGGAATAAATAGACTAAATATAATACAAAGACAGGGCAGAATCCATGGGACAATCCTCTGAAGAGAAAACTAATAGAAATAACCCCATGGGTACCACTAAATTGAGCTGAGCACTGAGCTGGAAAGGAGAGAAGAAAAATCTGCCAGATATCGGCTTTCTCCATTCTTTGCAGGGTTTTCTTCACTTTGGCTGCTCTGATTAATTGCACTGAAGAGCCACCCTAACAACGATGGTGGCATTAATAATAGTGGCGATCATAAAAATAATGGGACATGGTGCCGGCCCCTGGTGCTCAGGGTCCTAAAGAGATGATCCACGCCACAGCGCGGGCTGAGTAAGGAGATTCATGAATTTTTTAAACAACAGCATCCCCAGAGCTCTGGAAGGATGCCTGCCTCCCCAATTATGCACCAAATTAGGCCACAGTCTCCCCCCAGCCCCACCCCAGGCTTCAGAGGCTGACTCATGCTTCATGGGAAGACCTTTCTCCCATTCAAGACCGGGCAGCCAGCCAAGAGACAAGCGGGTTTCTGCCCGCCTCTCCGACACAGCCGGGCACAGCCTCCATCTCTCCACAACCTCCTTCCCCATCTGTGATCACAAGTGAGCTCAGCTTCCTAGCTCCTGACAAAGGCTTTGGGATTTACTAGACAGTCCCGCAGAGCAGGCTGGCTGAGGGTCCTCACCGCTCTTCCTGCACAGTCGGGAGCCGAGGGCAAAGGAGGACAGCAAGCATCACCTTTCACACATTTACCCCAAGGTTTTGGTCTTACCATGGAAAACTAGCCCCTTTGAAGATGGTGCTAAAAGGAAACTGTGCACAGAGCCCATGTGGGGGTCTTCCCACAGTTCCTGCCTCCCCCTTCTCTCCAAATTCTGATGACACTGTCAAACCACATTCCTCAATTAGTCCTAAATTTCCATGTGATGAGTGTCCCATTCGTTCATTCAAAAAATGTGTGCAGGCCTGGTGTGTATCAGGTCCTGTTCTAGCCACAGGAGGTAAATAAATGCCTTAAGCAGCTTAAAATCCTTGCCTTCATGGGCTCATGTACTTCTGAGCCCGCTTTAAAACAGACATCCCTGAAAAATAAAAGATATCACCTATTATTCTTTCCACTGTTATTATTGAACACTTCAACACATAAAAGGAAGTAAACAATAACACAATGAAGCCCTTTCATTCCCCACTGAGTTAAATACATTACAAAATTATGAACATACATCACACCCCTTCTCTTCCCCCTCCCACCCCAAGACATCCACTATCCTAAATGAGGTTCCTCTGCATAATTTTTTAATTTTTAAATTTGTTCTAATTAATTAATTATATGTGACAGAAGAATGCATTTATGCACTTTGATAAATCATATATAAATGGAGTATAAGTTTTCATTTTCCTGATTGTACATATTGTAGGATCACATCAGCGTAGGCTGAGGAGTCCATGGTAGTGTCACCACAGATTCCGCTGCAAATAGAACACAGATCAGCAAACCCAGTGCACCCCATTTTTATAAATAAAGCTTTATTGGAACACAGCCACACTCACTCATTTATATATTTCTAAGGTTGTCTTTGCACTTCAGTGGCAGAGTTGGGTAACCGATAACACATGGCTCACAAGTCTGAAATATTTACTATCTGCTTCTTTACAGAAAAGTTGCCTATTTCTTTTTCTGGGGCTTCACATCAATGAAATCACAGCACATACACCTTTGTGTCTGGCTTCTTTTACTCAACACTGTGTTGTGAGATTCACACGTGTAATAGTAGTTGTTCATTATCGTTGACAGGGGAAATTCCATTTTATGATTACAACCTGATTTATTTATTCATTCAACCTCTGATGGATGCTTGGGTTCTTTCCCACTTGAGACTCTTGTGAATAACACTGCTATAAACACTAATGTATATGTCTTGTGGTGTAGTTCATTCGTTGTAATTATTGTAAAGTATCCGTTCTGTAAGTATACCATACTTATTATTCACCCACAGTCAGTGATCCCCAAGGCATTACCTGGGAACTTCCCACCCAGAGACTGATTTACTTCCTATGGGACATATGTAACCTGAACTTTGGAATTTACTTGCTATGGGGCATATGTAAGCTGAGTTTTGGGATTTTCAGGTGGTTCTAACATGCAAACAAAATCGGGAGTGACTGATGTGGGTCCTTTCCAGTTTTTCCACTTACTACCAACAGCACCACAATACTGAGTTTTGGGTTTTGTTCTTGCACATCTCCCATCGGCCAGATTCTTTGGGACATACACCTAGGAGAGGAATCACAGGTCCAGAGCACACAATCATCTTCAACGACAGGATGGTATCTTCTTTGTTCCTGGACCCCAGAGCTCATCGCAAGTCCCAGCCAACAGATGGCACTCAGAAAACTTCCACTGACCAACTGGAATCAGGTCAGAACTCTAGAGAAACCAGACAGGCACCTTCCTTCCAGGAAATTGGACAGTATGAAACCATCCAGTAGAGATCTGAGTCTTTCCCAGGCTCAAGGCTCAGTAACCACACCTGGCAGCCTCCTCTAAGTCTTCTCCCTCCTCTCATTCATTCATTCAACAAATGTTTTTTTAGCACTTACTAGGTGCCAGAAAGGAGTGAGACAGGGGCTTCTCCTTCCTCAAGGAGACTAAGGTTTGTGAAGAAGATCACTCGGGTGCAAAGGGGGAGGGAACTGGTGTGCTTACCTTCCTAATCTGCAAACGGGTAATGACAGCTTCCTTGTGGGCTTGTTATAAGGACTGCAAGGCACAGCCCTGGTACACAGATGGCACTCATCGTTGCTGGCATACAAGAGGAAGAGATAAGGTGCTACAGGGACTTAGGTATGAGGAAGATCTTTCAGCAAAGAAGACCCAGAAAGGAGGCGATGGCTTTGGAGGTTGGTCTTGGAGGCCAGCGTAGGACAGAGACCCTGGGGGGCTGGGGAAGTGGAAGTTCTAGAGAGCAAAGTCCGAGGTGTGGGAACACGTACGTATTCAGGTTGGATCAGCCACGCTCAGCCAGGAGCTCTTCTCATGCCAGGGGACACATGGCAATGTCCAGAGGCAATTTTGGTTGTTGTAGCTTGGGAAATCCAGTGGACAGAACCCAGGGGTGCTGCTAAATATCCTCCAGTAGATAGGAGGTCCCCCACAAGAGAGTTATCCAGCCCAAGATGGTGACAATGCCAAGGTTGAGAGACCCCAATTTCAATGTGACAGAGCATGTGGTTGGTAAGAAAATTCCCCCCATTACTCAGGATAAGCACTCCCTCCCTCTGCTCTATTTTTTAGCATAAACTACCTTTTATCACTCATTTCAAGCACAATATGTCACCACGAATTGCGCACTTACTATGTGAGGGCAGGGTCATTTACAGAGAGAACTGAGCCTCACAGATACCAAGGCCACAGGCTACAGTGGCTTCCAGCACCTGCAGGCCCCACTCCAGTCTGACTCCCCCAAACAAACTCCCAGGTGACCCTAGAGGCCAGCTGGGGCCATACTTCTTTTTTCCTGAGAAATTCAGGGTTGGCTCATCCAATTCCAAGTCAGTTGGTAGAAATGTCTCGTGAACATATCTCCAGCACATGGTCAAGTGCCTTACATACAGTAGGTGCTCAACTAATGCAGAAAGGAGACGAGTGGGAACCAGGGACTGGCGAAGGGGTATCAATGGCCCCCGAGTACAGGGTTTCTTTTTGAGGAGATGAAAATGTTCTGAAATTAGATCATGGTGATAGCTATACAACTTTGTAAATATACCAACAACCATGGAATTTTATACCTTAAAAAGCAGAAATTTGGGCTGGGAAGATAGCTCAGTTGGTAAAGTGCTTGCCTTGCAAGCACAGGGCCCTGGGTTCCATCCCCAGCACTGCAAAAAAAAAAAAAAAAAAAAAAAAAAAAAAAAAAAGGCTGAAATTTTATGTTAATTATGTTATACACACATACATGTTTGAAACAGAGTTTGAGCAGAGCAAGAGTACAAATACGTCATCTCTTCGAATTCCCCGGGGGCCTGAGAAAAATGATGACTTGGTGACATTGATGGATCAAACCTTGCAGGCAGGAGACAGACACATGTCCATGGCAGCCATTCATAGGTTTTCATATATACATACAAATGAATAAATAGATGAATTGGCCTAAGTACCTACTAGAAGACATCCCTGTTATCAGTGATCAGTTAATTAACTCCCATGATGACTCATTTTAATTGCTCATTTATGTAAAACTCTAATAGATACATTATCTCATCTGAGCCTGTGACAATCTCAAGAAGTAAACAGAGCAGAATTTACTCCTCATTCTCATTGGGGGAGGAAACAAGGCTCAGAGAGCTCAAGCAACTTCTCTGAAATGAACACAGAGAGAAATACATTATTCTTGAATTCTGTTGATCTGTTCCTCCATACTTCACAAAAGCCTTCACAATCTGGTGAATTCTTTCCACCTCCAGCCAGATTGTGTGTCTGTAAAATATTACCCTTGACCAAGGCACAACATCTGACTTCAAGCAGGGCTACAGTATAAATACATCCTGTCTTGAGTTTCCCAGAGGCTGAGCCTTCAGGACAAAACAAAGGTGTGGTGACACAGACATTACTAGATTGAACCTTTCCTGAAGACAACCACATCTTTGACATTTTTGTTACATAACTAATAAATTCTATTTATGACTTAAGTCAGTTTATATTTGTGCTGCCAAAAAGCAGAAAACTCCAAAGTCTTGAATGATACACCATCACCCCTTCTGTTTACATTATATTTATGGTGTTCCATGAAATTAATCTGGAGCCCTCTTTACCTGATTGGGCAGTAAATATTTATGGAGTGCCTGCTGTGTCCTCAGGCCTTAGGTCTGAAGACAGTGGACATATTCTTGCATCCTTCAAGATCAACTGTCTGTATCTCGGATCTGAGTTCTTTTCAAATGCAGAATCTCTGGCGATCTCTGGCAAAGAACTGATTCTTAACGTATTCAGCACAGACTGGGGCCAGCCCAACTTCAGCAGCAATTTGTTCTAATGAAAACCATGATTTGTCAGTGTTATTAATCTGCAAGCAGCAGCCTTTGAAGATTCCTTGTTTCCAAGGAGGTTTTCATTTAGTTAATTATGAGGCTATGACTTGAAGGGCTTCCCAAGCCCCCTCAGTCAGGGCTTGCAGGGAAGGGATTACGTGAATGATTTTTCTCTGGGCTCCCACATCCAGAACATGTGCAAAAGCTTGTTTTAATGCCTTCTGCCTGAGGTGAGTACAATCTACCTCTGGGCCTTACTTCTCAGCCTACTTTTGACAACTCAGCTTAGAAACCTCCCTGTCCCATGCATGATACCTTGTGATCCCTTGGGCCTGAGAGCCAGGAAGGGGAGATTTCAATCCCAGGTGGACAATTTCCTAGCCCTGAAACCATGAGCTGGTCATGTAACCTCACTGTGCCTCAGTCTCCCCATCTGTAAAATGGGAGAAGTAAGAGTGGCTATCTCCTAGGATTATTAGGAAGATTTAATGATACAGAACATCTGCGAAGGCACTTGGCATATAAGTGCTCAGTTCATGCTAAATATTATCATCAGTTAATAATTAATTATCAATTGTCACTATTATCATTAAGAGTCGATGAACAACCTCATCTCCCCTGAGTTCCTGGCCCCCAGGGTTGTGGCTGTAATGCCCATATTACCTTCACCCTGACATGTGGGCTATTTATGCCTGAATCACATCTCTCCTGCTGCACTGGGAGTCCCTGAAGGCCAAGGTCGTGTTGCTTGCCCCTTTGACCTTGGGTGCCCAGCTGCTGTTGAAAGCGGGGGCTGGGAATGTTGCTTTGATTATCTCCCCTTGCCTCCAACTAACGGGATGGCCTGGGCAGTAACTGTAGGCAGGTGGGGTGTGGCTGGAGGAGGGGGGTCACTGCGAGTGTGCCTTTGGGGTACACATGCTGTCCCTGGTGAGTGGAAACTCTCTCTTTGCTTCCGGATTGTCGTGTCCTGAACTGCTTTCCTCCTCCTCGCCCGTCCTCCATGATGTCCTGCCTCACCTTGGAACACAGCAAGGAAGGGGTCAGTCGCCTATGGACTGAGACCTCTGAAACCATGAGCCCCAAATAAATTTTTCCACTGCTAAAATTGTTCTTGTCAGGTCTTCTGATCACAGAAGCAGAAAAACTGACTAAAACATGGACCCAAGCAGAAAGGGACATGATTGAACAAACCTCAGATAGCTTAGAGAACAGACCAGAAGGCTGAGAACCAGGCTTGGCCTTAGGACTGGGGTCAGGGAATGGGAACAGGCCCCCTACCTGTCTCCCTGAGCATCCTTGTGGAAGGACTGTGCCACACTGTGCGGATTACTGAAGAGGCCAGGCTGTGGGAGAAGAATTCGGATGGGCTCATCCCGGTCAAGAGGCTGCCCTTCAGTCCCAACAACATGCACCTGGTGAGAGACGTGATTCTCCCAAGGTCGCCATACAAAATTCAGGCGGGGGGCGGGGCTTAAGAAACAAATTCATGGGTCACATTTAAGGAGGTCAGAAGACCAAGGGCAAGACCAGAGCGTGTTTGGTTCCTGGGGAGGGCTCCGCCCTCTTGCACCCTGCCACCTTCTCCTGTGTTCTCAGAGGGCAGAGAGAGAGAAGACACTATCCACTCCAGGGAGCTCCACCCTCATGACCTCCGCTCACCCAACTTCCCGCCCAAAGGCCCTTCCTAACATCAACACCTTGAAAGTTAGGGCTTCGGACACGTGAATCTGGGGGGACACAAACTTTAGTCCATAATAGTGACCATGGCAAACATCATCCGCACCACCGGGTGACTGAGAAAGAAATCGAGGAAGCCGGGGGCTGACAGCAGCCCACAGACACGGCAGATCCGCACACTGGTTCCTACCTCCACCGCAGGTCCCCGAGCCTCCGTTTCCTCCTGGAGACCCCGTGTGTGCAGCGACCGCAGCACAGCACCAGCCACGACGACCAGGGTCCCAGGGCGCTGCTTCCCGTCAGGCTGGAGTGAGCCGGGCCAGTCCTCCAGAAGCAAGGCCAGCATGGACGGAGGCCTCGTGCTGGGAGCTCTGCTGCCCACAGAGCCGCAGGACAGGCAGCTGATCCCATTTTAATTATTCTTACCAGGCCCCCGGTTCTGGCCGCTAGGCTGTCAGTCTCAGCCAGGCTGGAAGAAGGGTCTCCCAGGCAGAGAGGCCAGGCGCGGCAGGTGTGTGTGATCACACCTGACAGTCACCCCACGCGGGGCTCTGCTGGAACCTGCGGGAGGGAAGGTTCTAGTGTAAGGCATCCCGGCGCCCTCCGGGGCCAGCCTTTTGGAATAGATGCAGGGCTTCTTCCCTTCCTCCTGCTTACCCCGGGGAGCCTTCAGGGCTTGGTTTCCAGGGCTCCCTCTTTCTTCAGCCCCATGCTGGCTCCTTACATGCCTCAGACCTTTGCCCTGCAGTCCCCACGACTCGGACACCACGGCCACTCTTCCTTCAACCATCTGTCACCCCCACTGGCACTTGGCTCCAGGGCCACCTCTTCCGAGAAGCTCCGAGGCTGCTCGGGTCTTCCTTGGATTAGCGCACTGACAAATAGCAGTGTCTGCTTCTCTGCCTGATTCACCCCAAACACCACAGCGCCCTTTTGACCACTGAGCCTCCAGCGTGGAGGCTGGCACAGAGTGACTGCACAATGAAGGAAGGGATGAACCTCAGGAGGACAGGCATGTCGTCAAGGCAGACAGACACCTGACAGCCGGGGAAGGAGGGCATCAGAAGCAGACTGACTTCAAGCCGGAGTCCAGCAGCCAGGGTCCTGGAGGAGCTGGCCACCCTCCTCTCCATCCCGCCCCCAGACAGAGGGACCTGTGGCCCTTCCCTCCAGCCTCCGCACCTCTGCTTTGCTGTGCTCTCCCCCTGGAATGCTCTCCACCCTCCCGCTGCCTGTCAAACCCGGACATATATCGCAGGACCAGCTCGGCCATCTCCTCTCCTCCCAGGAAGCTGTCCCTGACTCTTTTCTCCTGTGCCTTCGAACTGCACTTGGGTCTCGCACCTTTCTGGTTTAAACCGCTCGTCACTGGCGGGCAGGAATGCCTGGAAGTGTTGGTCTGGCCATTAGAGGATGCTGCCCGAGAGCCAACGCCGCTCCTCCCTCTCCTTGGCCATTCGTGTCTCCTGGCAATGAGGACAATGCCTGCCCAAAATAGGCGCTCGGCAAAGGGCCAGCAACTAATAAGGGACCCGTCCTGCCTTCCACGGGGTGACTACCCCACCGCCCGGGCCTCGGTTTCCTGGCGCATGAAATGAGGGTGGAGTACAGGAAGCCCTCCCCGGCGCCTGGCACACAGTACCTGCTCAATAAAGTGAGGTAAGCTCACTTTCCCACACCTCTTGCCCTCCGCATTATTTAATGTTTGCATCATAACCCATCTGTGTGGTTCAACAAATGATAAGATGCACAGAAGTCTGGCTCCCGCTCCTATGTGGTCTGTCTTGACCTCCGTGCAGTATACAACCATTTTAAGCCTTTCTTCTATATCCTTCCATTGGTTCTTTATGCAAATATACATAAATTCAAATACATCCTTGCAGTGATTTGACCGTGATCACCCATAGTGCCTGCATTGAAAAGGTAATTCCTCAACCGCAGGGACTGGGGAGGGGCTAGTGGAAGGTGTGTGGGTCGTGGGGGTGGAGCCCTCAGGCTCAGATCAATGACTTTCTTTCTGGAATGGATGAGCTATCACAGGAGCCCTTCCCCCTTCTCTTCCGCCTGCTTGTGCCCTCTCTGCCCCTCTGACTTCCACCATGTTATGAAGAAACACAAGGTCTTTCCCATATGTGGCTGTCTGAGCTTGGACTTTCCAGCCTTCCGAACCATGAGCCAAGATGAACTCCTTTCCTATATGAATTACCCAGTCTCAGGTATTTTGTTACAGTCACAGAAAATAGTCCAAGACTTGTCAGTCTTGTACCCTCTCCCCAACACTGTTCTGTCCTCAGTTTTGGCCATTTGACGTGGTCTTCTGGGGACCTTTCCATATCAGGACACAGAGATGTCCTCTCTCCTCATTCCATCAGTGAAGCAGGCCATCGTGAGGACGCAGAGTTTATTTAACACTCACCCTATTGCTAATTGATGGAGCTGCCCACACTTCAGGCTTGAGTGACCTTCCCGAAATAAAAATGTGGCTGTGATTGTCCTGCTCTGACTCCCTCTGTGGGTTTCTACTGCTCTCGAGCAAAACACCACTTCTTCGGCATGACCTCTGGAACTTGCAAGTGTGTGCTCACCTCACCCTGTCCCCTCCACTGGCCTCCTGTCCATGCCTGTGAACCCCAGGCCACTCCCCACCTCAGGGCCACATACAGTCCCCTCTGCCTGGACCACTGCTCTGCCCCTCCCTGCCTTGGCTAATCTTTCCCACTTGCCTCCCAGGGCAACCCCAAGCATCAATTTCTCAGAAAGGCATCCCCTGACTGACCAAACGTCCCTGCTTTGTGTCCTCTGACAGACATTCTTCCCTTGTTGCAGATATAATTACACAATAGGTGCATGACTTGCTGTGTCAGGTCTGGGCCCCCCAGAGCACCATGAGAGCAGGAAGCATGTTCCCTTCGGTTCATCGCTGAATCCCCAATACCTACAAAGCACTTAGCACTTTATAGAAAAGGGAGAAAGGAGGGAGCAGAGAGGAAGGAGGGGAGGAGGGAGGGGCGGGAGAGAAGAGGAGAAGAGAGAGAGGGAAAGAAGAAAGAGTTGCGGGGGCAGGTGAGGGAGGAGAGGGAAGGACAGACAATGAACTGGTCATTAGCGGACTCCCTGCACCTGGCACTATGCTAGAGGCAATAGAGGGAAAGAGACTGATAAAGAGAACAATTGCTGCTTGCAGTCCTGCTGGAGATAACGCATTTACATAAGAAAATGTAACTGGAGTTCAAGGCTACACAAGATCAGGGCCAGATGCCAAAAGAGAGCAAATGAACACAGGGAAAGTGAGGCCCACTCTGACCTATTTTTAATGCACTTCTTCAAAGGTTCCATAAATATGTGGTCCCAAGTACTATATAATTAGAAGAATAATTCGTACTCCTGAAGGAAACAGTTAATTTTAAATGTAAACTAGCTCTATGTGGTTGGGTTTTAATCTTAGAAGAAACATTTTGATTCAAAATAAATGCCATTATTTTCTTACCCAAAACTTGTATTTTGAGTGTTGAAATTTTTTGCTTGATGGTGAACAGCAAAAAGGCCACAGGCATGGGATAGTAAGAGGTCTGGGGTCCCCTGGGCTTGGACACTGATGGGCGGGGTCACCTGGAGCAGGTCAGTTCACCCCACAGGCCTCGGGTTTCTCCTCTTCACACGGAGCTGAAGGGAATGATGGGGTGCGGGTGTTCCGGCTCTGACAGTGGTTGTCTCCCTGCACCCTGGTTATTTAACTCCCACAGAGGGGGCCTTGCCTCCCAGGAGTCTGAGCCCCACTTACGCTCCAGCTTCCTGGAGGTGCTTCCTCCTCCTCAGAAAAGGACGGTGGAGGATCCATCCCGGGTCTCCAGAGAGTCTGCAAAGCCCCAGCCTTCCCCAGCCCTTGCTCTGCTGCTAGAGACACACCAGAGGAAGCACCTGACAAATGCTTTCTCAATGAGCAAAATGAAAAAATGAATGAATGAACAAATTCATGAATCTTGCCTAGAAACACAGCCCTGCTCACGTGCACCTTGCACAGGAAGAAACTGCACCCAGGTCTTGCACTCCATTGCTTGCTTTGGAATGAGGTTTGTTATTAACCCAATAAAATGTTTATGGGATATCTATTATAAACCAGGCACAGGAAATCCACCATTAAACAAACAAATCCAAATAAGCTCTTAAGTCATAAATCAGACCATGTTCCTTCCCGACATAAAATCCTTCAATTGTTTCCCATTGCACTAAAGAAATGATTCAAACCTCTCACCACGGCCTTCAAGGTCTCAATCAAGGATTCTTTCTGACATTAGCGGCTGTCACAATGTCCCTGACACACTGTACCCAGCCACATTGGCCCAGTTGAGAGAAGCCAAACCATGGCCAATCCTTAGGGCCAACTTTCAGAGGAGAAAGAAAAATCAGTCATCCCTTTGTATCAACAGATTATAAACCATCAGACTCAACCAACTCCAATAAAAAATATTGGAAAAAACTGTACTAGACTTTTTTCTCATCATTATTCCCTGAATAATACAATATAGCAATCATTTACATACCATTTATATTGTATTTGGTATCATGAGCAATCTAGAGACTAAAGTATACAGGAGAATGTGTGCAGGTTATATTCAAATACTACATCATTTTATATAAGGGACTTGACAATCCATGCATTTTGATATCCTTGAGGAGTCCTGTAACCAATCCCTCACGGATATCAAGGAAGAACTGTTCTGTTTGTTGGTGTAAGGTGCGGAGATGGGGATGTTTGTTATGCAGCATTATTGTCATGATAGCTGACTGATATGGGGTACTGTCATTTACATGTTACATGATCCTAGGAAAGTCACTCAACCTCTTTGAACATCAGTGTGCTCTACATTTTTCTGAAGATATACTCATCTCTTCTCAACTGATCTCAAATAGACACTGTGAGACAACAGGTGCAAAGGGCTTTGAAAGTGGTAAACGGTGAATTGCAGGTACAAGATGTCATCATTGGCATCAGTTTTACCAGCCCAGACTTGGGGAAAGTCTGTTGCTGTTCTGATAACAGAGCAGGCAGCAGCAGGCTGACCCCAGGGCATCTTCTAGAAACACATATTGCTCCTGATGCACACAGCCCTGAATCAAGGCCCACAGGCCATGCAAACTTCCTCTGGCTTCCAAACAAAAGTTTAGGCTTCAGGGCAATTCCCAAGCCAGGAATCAAACAGCATTTTAACTTCTAAGATTTCATCTGAAGAAACCCATCATGAATGTACACAGGCTGGAAGTGCCACAAAGTCCATTGTAAATTTGTTTAGAATAAGTGAAAAAAAATGGAAAGAAATCTAGATGTCCAACAGTAGGGAATTAGGCAAATCCATGGTGCACATCCATGCAATGAAATGCCATACCACCATTTAAAAATCATGTTAGGTGAGAAACATTTTGCACACAGTGCTCCTTGAAACCCTACACAATCCACAGAGTTGATTTAGGAGCCCGTTTGGGCAAAAGGACCAAGCAACTAGACAGAATTTCAGTCCAACAATTTCTGGTTCAATGAAAGAGACTCAGCTTTTATGTGCATTATGGACAGAATGCTTGTACCCCACCCCACAAAATTCTTATGTTGAAGTCTTAACCTCTATACGATGATGCTTGGAGGTGGACTTTGGGGGTAACTAGGTTTAAGTGAGGTCACAAGAGTACAGACTGAATGATGGGCTTAGTGTCCTTGTGAGAAAAGGGACAGAGATCAGAGCTCTCTCCCCGACTACAAGAAGACTCAGTAAGAAGGCAACTGTCTGCAACCAGGAAGAAAGTCCTCACCAGGGAAATGAATCAGCTGAACCTTGACCTTGAACTTTCAGCCTCCAGAACTTTGAGAAACAGATGTCTGTTCTTTCCACCACTCAGTCTATGGTATTTTGTTCTAGCAGCCTGTTACCGACTGAAAGTTTGTCTCCCTAAATTTATATGTTGAAACCCTCCCCCTCCATGTGACAAATTTGGAGGTGGGGCCTTTTGGAGGTAATTGAGAATAGACAAGGTCATAAAGCTGGAGCGGTTGTAAAGTCACAGAAGACCTTGCTTCCCACGTGGGAACACTGAGAAGTCAGCCATCTGCAACCTGGAAGAGGACCCTGGCCGGAACCCACCCACACTGGCAGCTGAATCTCAGTCTTCCAGCTTGCAGAACTGTGAGAAGTCATGTCCATTTATCAGAAGACATCAAACCTACGGTATTTTGTGACACAGGAGACTGACACAGCCTGAGCAGACCAAGGAATCTGCCATAAATTTTGTTTCCAATAAATGTGGTTGTAGAAAGGTTGCAAGAAGTTTGAAGCCATCACTGGAGAAGCATGAGTTGTAAATGACAAATAACAAAACAGCATTCTCGGTATGATTTTGTTTGTAATGAGAGAGAGAGAGAGAGAGAGAGAGAGAGAGAGAGAGAGGGAGAGAGGGATTAAACCTCTTCAGAATAACAGCCATTTAATCCCTAAATGAGAAGATTAAAGGTTACTTTTGATTCCATCTCTGTTTATCTAAATGTCATACACATATATACATGTGTGTGTGTGTGTGTGTGTGTGTGTGAAGTTTTACATACACATAAAACTTTAGTAATAGGATACAATACACAAATACAATTGTTTGTCCTGTAATAAATAAGACAATGTGGACCCTGAGGAAAAGCAGACTGAGTCTTTGGGACCTGAGTTAGTTTCTGGGAATGCAGTCCTTCCCCTAACCCAGGGCCCCAAGGGAAATAGACATCCAGAGGTCACACCCGCCCAAAACCTGGATGAGTCGGTCTCTGAGGTATGATGTGCACCATGCGGTAAGAAGGTTGTGGTCAGTGGGGCCACTAGGCAAGGAAACCAGAAAATAATGACCACAAATTGAACCAAACTGAGAAAGAGAAAAATATCTGTGCCTGAGCAGTGGTGGCCCTCTGGCAATCCTGACAGGTCCATTGGCTGCGGCCCTTGTCAGGGAGAGTGGGGGCCGACTCACAGGAAGTAGAAGTCACTGGTGGTGTAGAAGACTAAGCAGGTGGCCTACAAAGCCCCCAGGGAGAAACCAGTGGATTCACCAAGCAGGATGAAAACAGCAACCCCACGTCCTGGCTTCAGTTTTCTCATCTGTTAAAAGGAGATGGCGCTGCACCAAGCCACTGCTAGGACAAAACACAGCGTGCACGGAGTCATCCGCCATATACCAGGTGCACTGTAGATGCTCAATAATGCATTTACGCCGTTCCCACCCTCCAGGTGGGAACAGGACAGTGTACCTCAAATTATGAGCCGTAGAAGGGCAGTATTCAACCTTGTGGGCCCCGAGTCAGGGTCCCTGGGCTGTGTGTGATCACCAGGTACTGTCTGCAATTCAAGAGGCACTGTCTCTTCTCTACGACCCTCAGTTTTTCATCTGTAAAATGGAACTAATAGTGATATCTACTTCACAAAGTGTTTTCTTAGGATTAAATAAGATAAAAACAGGAAATATTCAGCAACGAATCTACTCCACTGATAATAGGTACCTAAGAAGCATTAGTTGCTATTATTACTCATTAAAATATATAAGAATAAAGAAGAAAGTTCTGTTTCTACTGGGCTGATGGGGAAGGTATCAGGAACTGAAGGGATAACCTGTTCCCCTCAGACCACTTCCCCCACCACACACACACACACACACACACACACACACACAGCTGCCCATATGATCCTCCAACAACACAAATTCACCCACGTCACCCTCAGAATCATGCAATGGTGTCCAGGGCCCTCAGGATAAAATCCAACTTCTCCAAGCCCACTTCCTGTCTCAGACACTCGCTTTCCCGAGTGCACCTCAGGCCATCTTTAGATCCCTTCCCTGAACATGCCACATCTCTGTGCCTCTGCACAGGTCATTCCTGCTGCCTGGTGTGCCCTTCCTGGGCCCTCTTTGCCCACTTCATGTGTGTGCACACACACAGGACTGGGGATGGAACCCAGTGGCGCTCTACCGCTGAGCCACACTCCCTGCCCTATTTTATTTTTGAGATAGTGTCTAAGTTGCCGAGGCTGGCCTCAAACTTGGAATCCTCCCGCCTCAGCCTCCTGAGTCACCGGGATTCCAGGCATGCACCACCGCACCCAGCTTTCTTCCACTTTCTGTGTTCCGGTACAACTTTGTCCTCATCCATCTAGTCTGAAATCATCAGTTCACTGTGGCTTGGCCCTTCATGTCATGTCCCCACTGTCCTTTATAACACTCCCCAGTCAACCTGGGCCCCAAAGCCATGTGTATCCTCGGGCAGTAAGAAAGAACAAGGCCTCATTTAGGTCCGCCTGCCCCTTGTTAGGGGCTCTGGGAGTAGACGGATGAACTGAATTGTCAATAAATCAGTGTCCTTATACCTCCTGTTGGTCAGGATCCTTTGGAACCAGGGTTCAAATCTCATCCTGCCACTGATGAACAGATGTCCTTGGGTCACTAACTCCGTCTCCCTATGCCTCAGGTTCACACCTGCCATAGGGGCCCCTCATGGTTCTGTCTCATTGCACTGACAAAACTGAAAATCAGTCCATGCCTGTCAAGCACTCCCCAGAGCCCTGCACAGAGGAGGCACCCTACAAGTATGGACTGCTAGTAATCTTAATTTTTCAGACCTCCTCTCAGAGGATGTCTCTTCCAAAAAGCCTCTCCTGTCCCCCCTATCGGAAAGAACACCCCACCCACCATCACTCTCTGATCCTCAGAACTTTATTTTCTCCCAGGGTTCACCACTCCCTGAAGTTGCATACTTTACCTACTAATTTGCATATTCATTATTCATCATGCCCACCAGCATGTAAGTCAGGGCTGTGTCTGACTTGTACATAGTGCCCAAAACAGGCTCAGCGCATAGTAGGTGTTCAGTAAGCATCTGTGAAAGGAAGAGAGGGCAGGAAGGAAGAAGATGTGCATTCTGACCTGAATGAACAGGAGGATGTTGATAAGAGGACCCTGAAGACAGAGGAAACCATCCCAACATATCAATGGGTAGAAGCTGGGGAAACTGACCACATCATTTCAAGGACCCTCTGGGAGTTTCTTGGCATTTACCAGGAGAAACAGAGCCACAAGGTTGCTGTAGGAGATGCTCAGACCCAGCAGAGAGATTTGAGTCCAGCCTAAGCAGGTCACAGACAGTTCTCTGGAGACCAAAGAATCATTATGATGGATCAATTCCATCTTGAGAAAACCTGAACTGCAGAGCCGCGGTTTCCCCTGGATTTTGTATTAATTATTTCCTGGCCTAAGGCATTCTATGTTAATTGCTCTCAATTGAAAAACTCCATGTTTATATTTGTGTTAGCAAAAGCAGGGGTGGGGGGGAGAATATGTCATTTAAAAACAATCACGTTAGTCCCCAAGCCTCTTCTCCACCTTGCAGGGTGGACCAGTTGCACAGACCTTCAGAATACCAAGTAGCATCCCAGATGCCATATTGACACACATATGTTCCTCCCCTCCAATTTTGAGAAGGAAGTAAATGTTTGGTTTTGTTTTCTCTCCTTCTGCATATTTCTCCATCTTTAGACTCTGGTGCAGGAGAGTCTCAAAGTCCAAGTTCCCTGAAGTGAAGATCCCTTCCACCCCAGAACTTCCCAAAGTATCTAGAGGTCATGGGTAAAGTGAGGAAATCATCAAGAAAAAAAAAAATTCTTCCCTAATCAGAAGAGAAATTGGAATATTGAGGACAAATTATGAGTGCATCTCCCCAGTTTCATTGCCAGACTGATTTGCTCCTCTACCATTGCCACCCTCACCAACGTGAGCACTGGCTGACCACAATGCACTGAATTATTTTCTAGAGCAGGAGTCACAAACTACAATCCATAGACCAAGTCCAGCCCCGCCTGTTTTTGTAGAGGAAGTTCTCCCGGAACACACCATGCCCATTCATTTATGTCTAATCTATGGCTGCTTCCCCTCCACAACTTCAGAGCTGAGTAAGTACAGCAGTGTCTACATTTACTCCCTAGCCTTTTATAGAAAAAGTTTGTCACTTCTACAGCACTGTTGTCCAACAGAAATACAGTGACCACCACATATTTCAAATTTTCAAGCAAACGCATTAAAAAGAATTTTAAAAACAAATGAGGGTTGTTCATATTGTTTTATTTAACCCAGTATATTCAAGATATTTATTATTACAACTCGTGATCAATTTTTAAAAACTATGATTGATGCTTACCCTGACTGTTTCATACTAAGTCTTCAAAACTGGATGTGTATTTTGTATTTTCAATCATCTTCATTCAGACTCTCCACATGTTGACTGCTTAATAGCTGTGTGTGGGCGTGGGCTACCATATTGAAAAGGACCATTCTAGAATGTCTTCTTTGGCCGAATGTAAGATGCCTCATCCAAAGATTTTACAGCCCTCTCCACAGGTGAAACCCACCAGGCAATGGAAATCTAAGAGGCCAATCCCGTGGTCTCATACAAGAACTACTTCTGTGGCACGATTCATGCTCCCGAGTTCCCGGGATCAGGTTGCGGCTGGCTCCAGTGGAGACCCCAGGCTTGCCCCACTTGCTATTTGCCTGCCCCTGCTACCATTGCTTCCTTCTGCTTCTCTCCTGAGAGTACTCCTGGGAGAAATGCTTTGCATAAGAATCCCCATCTGAACTCTGTTCTGGGGAACTTGTCTTAACACAGGGATTCAAGGGACAAATATGTATTTATCATCCATTAGACACTTAGCAATTACTATCTTACTACAAAGCCAGAAGTAGGAAATATTATCTACATTTCAAGGATTAAAAAATCATAACAGATGAGTATATACAGTCATATGATAACATAGTATGGAGTTACTTAAAATTATGCTTACACAAGCACGTGCAAACAACTCAGTGCTGATGATGTATGTTCATTGGGGAAAATAAGACAAAAGTCTACCATAAATATATGTCTTTTCAAATATGAATGTTGGGGGAAAAAAAGTTCTGAAAGGCTATTGCTAAGGTCACAATGGTTGTGTCCTCCCAAAATTTATGTTGAAATCCTAGCCTCCAAAGTGATGGTATGAAGAGGCAGGACTTTGGGGAGGCGATTAGAGGAAGAAGATAGAGTCCTTGTGAACAGGATTAGGGCCCCCTATAGAATAGGCCTGAGGAAGTTTGTTCACCCCTTCCACCACGGGAGGACACAGTGAGAAGGCACCATCTATAAGAAAACCAGTCCTCCCCAGACACCAAATCTGCTGATACCCTGATCTTGGACTTCTGAGCCTCCGGAATCGTGAAAAATATATTTCTGTTGTTTACAAGTCACCCTGTTATGTTGGGTTATAATAACCCAAATAGACTAAGGCAGAAATACAACATACCACAAATTATCAATAATTTGGGACAATTGAAATGGATGGGGTTTTTTTCTACTTCTTACCATTCTATATTTCTGTTTCTCTAAGAAACTATTCCATATTTCTATCTTCTTACTATTCTATATTTCTGTTTTACTAAAGAAATTTGACTCCTTGTGAATATTCTGTCATACGTTAAAGAGCTTGCTTTGGTTTGGAAGCAGTCAAACAAGGCTTCCAAACCCAACTCCACCACCTTCAAGTGTTAAGACCCTGAGCCAATGCATTAACATCTCTAGCCATTGGTTTCCACATCTGTAAAAGGAACAATGTCATCTTGTAGAGTTTTAAGAGGATTAAGTGAGAATTTGTGTTTCCAGTACTTAGTACATTGCCTGATACACAACAGGTTTTAAATAGAAGAATCTATTGGTAGATCAGTGTGGATAGGCCACCTGACCCCAAAGATGACAGTCATGACCCTACCCCTTCCTTCCTGCAGTACAGTCTGCAGATTCCCATCCTCCTGCTCCAAACCCTCGCCATTCAGGTTGCCCCAGGTTCAGCAGCAGAACTCACGATCGGCAATTTTCAAAGAACAGTCCCTACTCCAGGGGATCACTCTTGCTCCCATCTCTGCATAATTATACCACTGAGTTCCATTTCTCGGGGGAACCAGGCCTCCATTTCACAGCTCCACACTAATAGCTTCCAGGGGGCAGGGAGTTCTTTCCTTCATGTGATTAATGAGACTTAAATTGGCCCAGTGATAGATGAGTTATCCTAAAGGCATCGAATATTTAAAACTGAATTCTCCTTTGACAAAAATAGTCCATGGATTTCAAGAGCTGCCGCCCGGATGTCCCTGTGAGCCAGCATGTGATATCTGCCCGTGCTGAATGAACTCTAGCTCAGCGCTCCCCAACACTGAGCACCGAGAGAGCCTTTTCTCCTTCCGCTGCTGCTAGGAGGGCAGAATGTGTGCTTTACATCTTTATCTTAAGTGACCAGACTTGTTTAGAGCTGCTCCAAATACTTACGTTTGAATGCACTTGTGTTTAGCACGCTCTGGACCACGCACTCCTCTGATTAAGGGTTTGTAAATGGAATTCTTCCTGGAAATGAGCCTGACATGGACTTCTTCACTTGAACAGCACTGTCCCACACACCCACACGGTCCTTGGAGAGAAGTTTCTGGGCCGTGCCCCGCTCCCTCCTGCAGTCTCACGTCTCTCCCGGGGGTGCTTGCTGTCCCTGGCCTGCACTCACTCACGAGTCCCTGCAAGTCTTCCAGCTTCCTCTCCTCTAACCCAGTCCTCACCATTCCTTCAAGCCCTGGAGAGCAAGTCACCTCTACTGTGAAACCACCCTGGATTCCACGGAGCCCCTCTCTAGAGCAGGTGCTGGGAAACTGTTTCATCAAAGGCCAGATAGTAAACATTTTAGGTTTTGAAGGTCACGCAGTCTCTTCACAATGATTCCACTCTGCTCTGCTGTGGTAGCCCAAACAGGCACAGGCAACATGTGCATCAGTGAGAATGCATGCGGTCTAATAAAACTTTATTTACAAAAGCAGGGCAAGCAGGAATTGACCCATGGGCTCTAGTTTGCTGGGCTCTGCCCCACGGACCTATTGTGGCCACTATGACTGCCCTGCTCAGATCCTTTCCCAACTCCTGAGAATGTTGGCAGTTAATGGTTCACAGCTGCTCCCTCCACCTAGGCTGTTGGGAACATGCCTAAAAGGTTATTTTGCCCCTATGCCCTGCCATGGGGGACAGCCAGAGCCAGTGACTGACCAACACAAAGGTACAAGGTCAGCCACTCACCTCAAGTCAGGACCAACTTGATGGTACGATTCATCCTCCAGAGTTCCCCTGTTATTAAGCTGAAGTTACCTCAGCATCCTCACAGCATGTATTAGTCCATTCAGGCTGCTATAACAAAAATACCACAGCCTGGGTAGCTTTTAAGCAACAGAACTTATCCCTAATAGTTTTAGAACCTGGGAGTCTAAGACCAAATTTGCCAGCAGATTGAGCATCTCAGGAGGACCCTCGTTCTGATTCACAGACAGCCAACATTGCTGTAACATGTGATGGATCAGTAGCTTTATCAGAAGAGGCAAAGACCCAAACCCACATGCGCTCTTGCTCTCACCATGTGTATACCAGCTCTCATCTCCTGACAATTCCACAAGGAGGTCCTCGGCAGAGCTAGCACCTTGACCCTGGGACCCTTAGCAGAGCCAGCACCTTGACACTGGGGCCCTCACCAGAGCCTTGTTACTGAGCTCCCAACTCAACTGTGAGAAAATATGTCTTTCCTTTATAAATTACCCGGTCTTTGATTTTCTGTTATAGCAGCAGAAGAGAGGCTAAGACGGTGGGCTTAATTTGATATGCAGCATTATATACAGTAGTGCTCAATAGAAGATCAGGCACCAGTTTAAAAGAATGTGTATAAAAAAGTTTAACACAACAGGGCAGGCAAATATATAATTCTAAATAACAACCACAAAAGAAGAGAGTTTACATTAAAAGGATATTATAATTTTAATTTCAAGGGTAGATTAATATTATCCACATTTTTCAAAAGAGATGAATTTGTGGGGGCTGGGGAGATAGCTCACTCAGTAGAGAGCTTGCCTTGCAAGCACTAAGGCCCTGGGTTCGATCCCTAGCACCAGGAAAAAAAAAAAAAAGAGATGAATTTGTATATACCATATTTGATGAGTCCTTACTATAAATCAGGCAATCTCTGTGTAGTATTTTGTTTAATTCTCAAAAACAAAACCCTATAAGATATTATTATTCCCATTTTAGGAAAATAAGACCCAAAGAGGTTATCTAACTTATTCAAACCATACAGCTAGTAAGTGGTAGAGTTTAGATTTGATCCCAAGACTGACTTTTCAATCTTGCTTTTGAAACCATTATTCCTACTGCCTGGGGACAAAATTAAAAGGAAATGCACCAACATGTGCGCACTTCAGGGTTTTTTCTTCTTGTACTTTTCATAGTTTCTACAAGGGGCACCTATTACATCTGTGGTCAGGAAGAAATAAATTACTGTTTTTAATAAATACAAATAAAACAAAGGAAAAGTTCCCTCTTCCAAGGAGACAGGAAATAGCAATTCCCACCCACCGCGATTCTCAAAGGGACGCCTGCTGGCCCTCAGGATGGGATGTTTTCACTGTGCGCTGTAGGATGAGGAGCACCAGCAGCCCCATCCAATGTCCCGCAGCAGCCTCTGCCGGTGACCTGTCAATATCCCTTCGGCACAACCTCTGTGCCCAAGGCCGCTAGCTGCAGACGCAGGGGACTCTGTGCCTGGTAACCTTTCCCTCTGGCTAAAATCACACTTGGTCTCTGCACAAGGCAAACAGAGGCGCCAGAGAGTTAGTGCCCTTAGAAGCAGCCCATGGCCAACGCTGAGCGGGGGTTTGATAGGTAAAGCTCTCAGCTTCCTTGGTCCTCGGTTGCCACAGCTCTGCGGCATGTTCCAGAGTTCCCCAGGACTGAGTCCGGTGATCCGCAGGTGTCACTACCTGATAACACACACTTCGTCTCTTCCTCTCTCTCTTGCTTCAAGCTACCAAATAGCACCGCCCAGGCTCGCCTCCCAAATAAAGCATTTGTACTCAAATCCTTGCTGTGGGTTCCATTTCCAAGTCAGCTCTGCAGGCATGTACGTGGACACTGAAAAACTTCTTACGTGTTTCCAAACAGCCATACCCAGGTGTGGAGGGTGCATGAGAAAACACTGCAGTTCCAAACCGCCTTTCTAGATAGAGACTCTGTGCTCTAAGAAAAGCCCATGCCCCGGGCATTTCACAGAACTCTACCCTCCCAAATTCTTTCAAACCTCTGTGCCTGTTGCCGATACCCCATTCTCTGGCTATTTCAGTCCAGGCCCTCCCTTGCAATTCAAGATACAGCAGAGATTTTTCGTTCAAACTTGCAAGTTTACCAAGGAATACAAAATAACTCAAGGTGAGCTGCGGTGTAGCTCAGGGGTAGAATGCTCACCTAGCGCGTGTGACACTCTGGTTACGTACCTGGCATCGCAGAAATTTTTTTTTTTTTTTTAAGTAACTCAAGGCTTTGGGCTCAGCAATATTCCAGGGAGAAAGCAATCATATTAATAGTAATGCCAAAAGCTAGCATTTTAGTTCTTGTCGTATACCTGAGAGAGGAAGGCATTATGCAATATTTTCAAAATTTTTCAGTTCTACTAAGAAGAAATATAGCTGCTGAGAGGTCAAGACAGCCTAGAAATAGGAGTTCAAAGGGGACCAGTTCATTTAGTCAACAAAAATTTACTGAGCCTCTCCAAAGTGCCTACACAGTCAGATTGATCAGGGGCTCTGTCACAGGAAATAACACCTCTCAGAAAGCACACTGGAACAGAATGGTGGTTTTCAACCAGGACAACCTTACACCCTTTAGGGTGACAATGACTGGAGACATCTGGAGTTGGTGTACTAGCGGGTGATGCTACCAGCCTCTGGTAGGTGGAGGCCGGGGGCTGCCAACCCCCTGCAGTGCACAGGAGGGCCACCCTCAACAAAGAATTATCTGACCCAAGACAGCAACAGTGCTGAATTTGAAAACCTGCTAACAGAATGACGACCAACAAGTACATCAAGAATTTCAAGATGTGACCCCTGAGCGAGTCTCTGCCTCTTAGTGTTCATTATGAATCTAAAAATTGAGCTCTGCCTAACACGGGCCCCTGCCCATACCTAAAGCAGAGGCATGTGTTTTTCAGTGGGTGTGCCCATAATGGAGTGGAGGTCCTGGCTGTAACCTGGGCCAGGAGACACTAATCGCCTACCTCCTGCACATCTCTAAGCTCAGTGTGATGCTCAGTTTGCTGCCTATTATCTCTAACCAGCCCCACCCTCCTTCTGTAAGGAGGGATGCATTGATTTGTTGATTTAGTCAGTTTACACATCTTATCATTTATTTATTCCACCTCATTTCACTAAGAATTTGAGGCAGCCTGGAAAAGATAAATAAACAATCATATACCCAAAACAGGGAAAATATCAATTAGTTACAGAGGTGTATAGGGTTTTTCTCCTTGTTGTTGTGTTTAGAATCTCTTCCCTGAAGGTCTCCCCTTTAAATTTTATTCACACATGTCTGTCTTCCTGTGTACACGCCTCCCTGTGCGTGGTGATCCTGTCCCATCTGTGACATGTGAGTGGCGTTCACTCCACTCACATACAACCGTGAATACCTGACCCCCAACTGACTGACCAGAGCACCCCTTAGAGTCAGAGTGATTGGTCCAGGGTTAGGCCTGTGACTTATCATAGACCAATCGCAGACCTCAGCAAGTTTTCCTCCAAAGTTGTTGGGTAATGTGCTCATTTCTTCTTTGGGGTTGAGCACTAAAAATAAACCTGGGCTAGGATTATCAGTTGCCACCACGCCGGCACATAAAAAGACGGAAAATTAAGGCAACAGAGGCCCCAAGATCTAGAGATGGAGAGACAAGACAGAGCTCCGAAAACAACTATTGAGATCTGGTTGTGCCTACAAGTCTGACATGACCCATTAAATTCCTCCTTTTGTCCTCATTAGGTTTCTGTCACTGGAACCTAAGAGATCCTGACATAGTACAGGGCATATGCCATGATGAGAGAAAAATGGAAAACAGGGAGCAGGAGATGAGGTTCCCTGCTCTTGGCGGTAGACAAAGTGGAAGAGAAAGTTAGTCAATCACATTATTCTCATTATGCCTGAACTGAGAATGTTCACGCTCCTTAGGAGAAGCTTTTCCCCAGCACGCGCTTCTCAAAGCACAATAGGCTTTGTAGAGGGAATTACTGAGCGAGTCTGAGGATGGGATCCTCATTGATTGACATTCTTTGGTGAATTCAGTAATGGGATTTGTAGGGCTGCTGTTTACAGACTCTGCTATGGATGCTGAGACACTGGTCCTGAGGGGCTGGACCAACTTGATGCTGATGGATTTAGAGAGAGGCAAAATGGTCTGAATACGCTTGTTTCCGAGGTTCTCCCCACATTCGACCATTACAGGAACTGCTGCTAATCCCCAGCCCTTTTCTGCCCTTTCCTTCTCACGTGTAAGTTCAACTTCTGCATGGTCCATTCTCCCCTAGCAAAGAGGGAGATTCAAGAGACTTGGGACATTCTTCCTTTAGAACGAAGGGCTACAGAGAAGAAAAGTCTGGAGATTAAACCAAGAGAGGCCCCAAAATCTAGAGGTGGAGAGACAAAGGCAGAGCCTTGGGAAAACTTGAGATCCGGTTGTGCCCACAAGTCTGATATGACCCACTAAACTCCTCCTTTTGTCTTCATTAGGTCTCTGTCACTGCAGCCTAAAAGATCCTGACATAGTACCTGCAGACCTCAGGCTGTCCTCGAGAGCGCCCCCCTCTCCACCTCCTGTCTCCATGATTAATTCAAGCTGTTCGGATCTCACGCTACCATCAGGCTGTCGCTGCACTGAAGCTCTCAAATGGCTCCAGCCCAAATAACAGATTGTTCCCAGCAACCTGTCCTGACAAAGAAAAAATATCACCACTCTGCCCCTGAACTTGCCTTGGAGCGGTGATGCTTCCGTAAGACCCGTTCCAACCACATGCCTCGCTCGGGTGCCACCAACAAGGGCAGGTTTGAAGCAAAATATTATCACTGAAGCACCAGGGAAGACAGGCCTCGTTCTGTTTGTTTGTTTCAGTGACCCCAGGAGCTCTGCCAAGGGTTCCACGGGCTTTATTTCATTTCATTTGTACAGTGATCTAAGACACTGGATAGTAACATCAATTCCCAAGGGAGGAAGGAAAGGTCATGGGCCTTTCCGAAGGTCACACCAAGGGACTAAACCCACAGATGAGGATCCATGTGAGATGGACGCCTGGGCCCACACACTGGCCTCTGCCTCAGACCCTGGACAGTGGGCATGATGGAACCAAACCCAGGCAAAGAACTTCTTGCTCCTGCAATTCTTCCAATCAAACATTCCTTCCTTTTCCACAGGGTCACATGGGAATCAAACCATTGAAATATGTATTTGGGAAGGGCCAACCCTTAGTTATCTACCACTTACCCCAGAGTAAGAATTAGTTAGCTGGATAGTTAGGCCCCTTAAGGCAATAACTCTCAAACGGTGGCTCAGGACTATCTACAGCAGAATCACCTGGAAGAAGGACAGGCTGTGATGTTCCCAGAGCACAGCCCTAGTCCCAGACTGGCTTTCTCAGCCTCTCTGCCCTCAGAGAGGGAGGGTCAGTTGAGGCGACTTAAATTAACAAGCACTCTTCTGTGCAGGGTAGATTCCAGGTGGCTTCTATCAATCAGTGTTGTGATCTTCACTGAATAGCACAGTAAGGACAGGGGGATACAGGAGATGGAGGAGGAAGGCTGAGAAAAGCTGATGGACTTGAAAAATCACCAACCAGGCAGATTTAGGAGTTCAAATCCCAACACCACTTGGACCAGTATAAACTCCCCTGAGTATGTTTTCCCTGGGGTTGACTTGAATAGTAAATCGGAGCTATAGTACATGCTCAATAAATGATAGACCTTATTCAACTGTAGGATCCCATTCCTAGTAGAGTTGGCTCTCCAGGTCCACGAGGTCTTCATATACAGGTTCAATCAAATGCAGACTGGAATATTTGGGGGAAAAATTGTACCAATGCTGAAAATGTCCAGACTGGTTTTCCTGGTCATTATCCCCTAAGTGATGTAGTGTAAGAGCTACTTACAGAGCATTTACAGTGTATTAGGTACTAAAGGTAATCTAGAGGTGATTTAAAGTCTGCAGGAGGATTGCATAGGTTATGTGGAAATATAATGACATTGTTTAGAAGGACTTGAGCATTCATGGGTTGTGGTATCTGCAAAGTGTCCTGGATTCCATCTCCAAGGATACTAAGGGACAACTGTGTAATGTGGCCAGTGCATACCAGCCACCAACAACAAACCCTGCAGAGGAAAACTGATGGTGTAACCAGGGATACATCCAAAAAACCACTTCCTTGGATTTTTTTCCTTTAATCTTCCCCCAAACAGCATCTGAGTGTGTGACGTCAGTGACTAGCCAACTCCATGCTTACCAGGAGCAGAGAGCATCCTAGAAACGGCAGGGGACAGGTAGAAGTGACTGCCGCCCTCGAGAAGCTTACATTCTAGTTAGAGGGAAAAGTAGACAGTCCTGCGAAGATTGAAATACAGCACAAAACTCAAAACCAAAGATGACCAATCAGGCAAAATCAAAAGGCAGAATGGGAACTGGCCACTGGGAGTGGATAACCACAGATTGACTTGAGCAGAAGTGAGGCAACACTGAGAAGGAGCCACGGGAGCTGAGGAAAAGGACAGGCTGATGACAGGAGGCTGAGCTGAGCTGTGCCCTGAGTCTCGGGGGGCAAGGATTTATGTAGCAGGAGAGGAGAGTGCACCTCAGTGGAGACTTGAAGAGGACACTGACTGCCCACTATGGTCTCAGTGTCCCCAGGGTGCTGAGCTTCTAGAACACCAAGAACTGACCAAGACGGGAGCAAGGCTGGCTTCCTTCTTCCCCTTCCTGGCAGGTAGGGGCCTTCTCCTCCTAACTGGGAGCCCCTCTCTCACTCTGGAAGGGAGCCACTAGTTCCTGAGGATCACACTTCCCACTTTAAGTATGCAGTTAGCTCCCCCAGGAGAGAGTGGTGCCCACTGCCAAGGCCTCTGTGTGCTCCTCAAGGCTGTCAAGGGTTAGGACCCACCTCTCTGGATCCTACATCCCTTGCCTTCTAACGTCACATCTGGTACCTGTCACCCGGGATCACTCCACAGACCATAGGATGGGCAAAAGATGCATCTCTGTCTAAACATAGGGATCGGGAACAATCTCCAGCATCTGAAAATGCCCCCCCCCCAAAAAAAATCTGTGCATTGAATTCCAAGTCCCTGATGTGGCTGTATTCGGGAAGGGGACCTGGAAGGAGGTGATAAGAGTTAAATAAGGACACAAGGGTGGGGCCTGAAGCCAGTAGGGCTGGTAAGACGAGGAAGAAAGCTCTCTCCCCACTGTGTGGACACCCAAGAAGCCAAGGAGAGAGGCCCCACTAGACACCAACCTTGCCAACACCTTGATCTAGGGTTTCTAGTCTCCAGAATTGTGAGAAAATTAATTTCTGTTAAGTCACCCAGTCTGTGCAACTTTGTTATGACAACCAGCCCAAGCACCCTAAAGTATCCACCACCACATGAAATCAGCAAGGTGGGGGCTGGGTGTGGCTCAGTGGTCGAGCACTTGCCTAGCATGTGTGAGGCCCTGGGTTCCATCCCTAGCAACACCGTAAAAAAGGTTCATAGATGTTAACAAATGCATAGACTATTATTGGGAGAACAGACAGTAAACTTATTCCCATGTTTGACTCCAAAGAGGAGGACAGAAAGCCAGAGGAGAGCGGTGCTTGCTCACACCTTTTACAGTGCCTTTTCTTCCTCCATGTAGACTGACCTCTTCAGATACATAGACATTAATTTTTAAAGATGTGTTGTATGTAAATGGACACACTGCCAAGGCCTAGGTAAGCTGTCCTGGGAAATTCCAAGCTCCACAAACCACCCAAAACTCACTTTGTAAAACTCCAGAATATATGAGCGTGGGGCAGTGGTAGGTTTAATGGCACCGGAGTTGAGCTGTAGGTCATGGGGAATCATTATCTGAAGGGGTATTTTCTGCCCCCGATACAGTAGTAACCTCAAGAGACAGCACAGGGGTAGGGACAGTACTCTTGCCCAGTGCCCTCACCCAGCCCGTGCTGTGCCAAGGGACCGACAAGGCTGTAAGCAGGCAGGAGCCCTAGGGCAACATTATGGGTACCAAGGAGGGATCTCACAGAGCAGGAGAGCTCGTGGAGTCTTGTCTTGCGCACAGATCTGAGGCCAGAGGGAGCAGCTACAGTCATGTTCAGCCAAGATTACCCGGTGGCTGTTTCTCTGGTTGAGCACCAGATGATGTAACTGGCTTGTGTTTAGGGGCCAAGTTATATGAAAAATGCATATCTTTAAATGCTAGAATCACACTCGGGAGAAGCTCGTGGGAAGAGAATCTGTCTGAGGCAAAAGCAGACTCATGTCTCCCATCTCACTTTCAGCATATGCTCATTGTATGGAAGGGGGGACAGAAATACTCACATTATTTATGTTACGCGCTCGCACTCAGCTCCCCGCCCCCAAGCCCTGTTCTGAGATCACAGAGTTGAATTCGCAGAACTCCAAGGCACGCGTGCCTCGCCGCATTCCATAGTAAGGTAAGAGAACACGGCACTGCACCAGCCCGCTTCCTCCTCCAGCCATGGAAATGATCGGCAGCAGAGCCCAACTGCTCGAGCATCCCCCGTTTCCTAGCAACCCTCGAAAGGCTTTGGTGAAGGGCTGGAACAAAGACCTCATGGGCAAGGTAGTGGCAACCTTGTTTGAAATTGCAGGAGTGCCCCACAAATTGTCTTAAAGGTCTTCTCATACACCATCCCAAGAACCTGACCCAACACCTGTTGCAGAAGCGGTAGCAGATGGTACAACGCCAGAGCTCCCAGAGGCCGGCTCTGAACTCCTCCGCCTGCTCTTCCAGGCGGCCGGCCTCAGCGCCCCTGGCTCCTGATGCAGCCCCTCCGGTCAAGCAAGGCTAGCTCTTTCCACCTGCCATAGCAGCCTATTGCAAGCACGCTTCTCCATGGCCCGTGTGTCTGCTCCCACCTCCCTCCCTCAATACATGATCCATCTCTTACTTCCCTGCTAATTACCTGATTTTCCCTCCCCATGATCACGAATGCCAAATTCTGCTGGAAATCGTCTATAGATTTCATTATTATGCCTAACTAGAGACACAAGGCAAACACACCCCCTCAGTTAAAGAGCACCGCGGGAGCTGAGCCACAGGGCAAGACAATGCAGAGAGCATCCCGATGTTGGTAGAATTAAACAGTATGGGAATGACTTGGACGGACATCAAGTCATATGCAATCCCAGAGGAGAAGAGGCCAGGACGGAGAGAGGATCTGTTTGGCTCTTTGGAGATTTGAGTGTTTTCCTTTCTAAATACCCAGAACCCTCTCCCGACTCTTTCTCCCCAGCATCTTAGTCTCATTGTGGAGATTTCTTTTCTCTCATTATGTGTGGCAGACTTGGTGGGGCTGCCAATCAAATCGCCTGTTTGCCCTCACGAGCCGGTGGTTGAACATGTGACCCAAAGCGGACCAATCAGACTCTCCCTAGGATGTTAAACTTGAGTGAGCACAAAGAAAAAAGTTGGAAGGATTCTTATCAGCAGGGAGTACTGACAGAACCCTGGTTAGAGCTGTCTGGGTCCCTACCATCCCAGGCTGGGACATTCAGATGTTCCTTAGGTTCTGGGAACAAAACCATATTCTTCAAGAGTTCCCTTTTTGCTTAAATTTGACAGAATTGATTTCTGTTGCTTGTAACCAAAACATCCTGATACAGACTATTAACCCTGAGCTTTGAAGGATGTGAGAGACTAAAGTGCAGAGAGGAGAAGAAAGAAATTATTAATGACTTTGACTTTTGCTTCCTTTGGCAGCCTCTTTTAAGCAGTTTGGCTGATAACATTGGGATGGACATAAGCAAACTCCCTGTCGATGGAGTCTGCCGAAAACAGATGAATTGCCTTGGGACATAATAAGTTTACCACTAGAAAATGTGATTAAGCAGGGCCAGGTAAGCATTAATCCAGAAGCATTCTTCAAAGTCTACTTTCCAGAATATTATTTCCCCTCTACATCAATAATCGTTACACAAGATGTTTAATAGATATATCAATTTGGAAAACACTGACATAAACACACATAAATGGTTTTATTAAATTCATTCTAAGAGTCTTTAATTTACTTGTCCAAGGAACCCTAATTTTGCAGAACATTTCAAAGAACCAGTGTTCAGTGTAACACCTGCTGGAAAGCAACACTGGATGGTCAGATCAAGCACTAGACTCAAGAAAATCTATCTAAGCATCTAACATAGTGCCTAGCAAATCAAAAATCATAGCTACAGTTTAGAACTAGCATCTTGCTTTGTTCTTGCTTTGAACAGCATTCCTTCACATTTATTTCTATGACCTCTTCCCTTCCCTCACAGGCTCCAGCTCCACTGGACTCCCTTATTTCCCCAGCATAATGAAGTACTTCTCTACCTCAGGACCTTTACACATTCTGTTTCTTCTGCCTAAAATTAAGTTTCCTCTTCTCTTCCCTTGATCAGTTCCTTCTCATTCATCCTTAGGCCTCACCTTAATTGTCAATTAATTGAAATAAGCCTTCTCATTCTTTGTCCCATCACATCACTTATTTCCTCCTGGCTTTATCTCAAGTAATAGCTCTTAAATGTTTTCTCTGTTGACTGCTTGAATGGTTTTCCCCCACTGAAATGAACACTGTAGAAGTCAAAGACCTACTTTACCTAAGTACTGGTTATCTATTAACCCAGTGCCTAAATAGATACTACAATAAATAAGATTCATTGAATAAGTGTGTTGCACAGAAGTCATTCTCTATATAAAGGATATGGAACAACATGGAATCACCATTTTTAATAGCACACAAGAACACAAATGCATTCTTCACATCCCCTTTGGTATACCAAGCATAATTTAAAAATAAATAAGACAAGGATGTACCCTTAAAATCCAGTTCTGGATCAGCATTCCCATAGGAAATTAAAGGAATTCAGTCTGATTTGATGTAGGGAAATGGCTTAGAATAAGAAGTTATCATATGCTTTAAACTATTCATATTTTTGCTTATTCATTAAACAAAAGATATGCTAATCCCCTGCTATAGATCCAGACACCATGTTAGGCACTACACACTTGAGGCCTTCTCAATCTATCAGTTTGATTTAGATTCCCTTATTTTATCTCATATGCATCCCCTCTCATTAATAAAATAGTAAGTCCTTTGAGGGACTTCTATTATATTTGTGGTAGAAATAGAATAAATGTGCAGCCACAGCACCATTGCTCGTGCACTCTCGCAGCAGACAGGACTAATCAATCACAGCACTCAAGTCCTCTGAGCTTTAATATGGCCTCACCATCCTTTCCAACCCGCCATTGCAGGCAGTCATGACCACTAATCAGTGACAGCACCCACAATGAAGCCTATGTGTCTACTTCAGAGGGAAGAAAGAGTCCAGGCTTTGAAGTCAGACCAACTGGCATCTGAATCCTGATCCTGCCACATGTTAGACATTCTTGAAGACACAGATGCCCAATACTTGTATGATCATGTCAAAATGAGCTCTAGCATCACATAAAACTATGATGCACTGATTTAAAAGTTAAAAAGATGCAGGCAATCAATCCTATCCACTCTGCAGTGTCGCAAGGAAACAGTGGCTATCTAGTGCATGCTGTTAGTATCACTCCCTTTACCCTGAGGATGCTCCATGCCGTCTCACATACTGCTTTAAAAAATGAGCAACTACAATGGGACCAAAAGATCGAAGATCAAAAACCAGAACAGGGACGCAAGAACGACGTCCTCTCTCCACCCCTCTACCCACAACCATGCACCCCATCTTCCTCCCATACTTTCACTAAAGAGTATCACAGGGGCTGGGGATGCTCAGAGAATTCCCCACAGCAAACCTGGAGACTGCATCTTTTGTTCTAAGTGCTTTTCTTAGCTTGACCTGATTTTGCTCCAGGGTGAGGATTATGAGATTGGGTGGCAAATTTGGGACATTTTAGGATAGATCGTCAAAGGGTGGGTGAAGACTTGATCTTAACCACAGATAAATGGGGCTGAGCACTGCCATTGGATGACTGCCCAATTATAGGATATGAAACCGTTCTGTGGAGGTGTCTGGGGCTTTTTCCTTGTATTCACCATCCCACCCTTTGGGTTTTAAGATGTCCTTTTAAATATAATAATTAAACATGAAACACAGCTGTTGGAGGTTTAATAGTCTGCTGGGTGATACACTCAAATCAATAGTGTGATCCTAAGCAGGGGATATTAAGGTTACTCTGCCTCTCCAGAGTTAAGTTTTTTTTTATTATCCATATCAACACAACATAGTCATTGCATAAATATTAAACACACCCAATTCCCTCTTTAGTTTGCTTTCATGCTAATGCAATTGAGAGTCAGCACAGAGAGGGGGCATGAAGAGGCAAGCTATGATACAGAGAAGAAGTGGCAATAAATGAAATGCAGAGAAATACTATTGAAAAAATCGATCATGATTGAATTGGTGGACTGAACTTTGAAAACATTGCCTTTGTGTGGCATTTCATGATTGCCAGGTAATTCCGGAATGTGTATTCATGAGCTCTTAAAGGTACACAACTTCCTCTTGGTATATTATCTAACACTGGCTCAACTCTGATACAGCACTAAAGGGTTAGTCCACAAAAATAAAGCTCCAATAAGTTGATGAAGAAAAATAATAGCAGCAACAACTTGATAAAATTTGCCCAGTACTGTATTTCAACAGCATTCATTCATCCAACACATTTTTATAAAGCACCTACTATGTGCTGATCACAGTATGTGGCAGGGAAATAGTCAGGCAAGGTCCTCACCTCTGCCATGTTAACAGGAAAGATATGAGAAACAAAGGAACAAGACAATTTTAGGTTGTGGTATGAGCTTTGATGCAGCCACATCAATGTTCATAGCTGCTCAATTCACCATAGCCAGATTGTGGAACCAACCTAGATGCCCTTCAGTTGATGAATGGATAAAGAAACTGTGATATATATATACAATGGAATATTACTCAGCCATAAAGAAGAATAAAATTATGGCATTTGCAGGCAAATAGATGAAATTGGAGAGTATCATGCTAAGTGAGATAAACCAATCTCAAAAAAACCAAAGGACAAATGATCTCATTGATAAGTGGATGATGATACATAATGGGGGGTGGGAAGGAGGCAAGATTGGAGGAAGGAGGAACTGTATAGAGGGAAAAGAAGGGTGGGACAGGTGGAGGGAAGGAAAAAATAACAAAATGAGTCAAACACCTTTACCCTAGGTAAATGTATGATTACACAAATGGTACGCCTCTACTTCATGTACAAACAGAGAAACAAGATGTATCCCATTTGTGTACAATAAAAATAAATTTTAAAAAAATGAAATGAAAGGACAAATTAACAGAGAGGGATAGTGCTGGGATTCTGAACATAGGGTGGATTGCCTTGTACAGAGAAGGCTTCCCAAACAGGGAACAGTTCAGCTGAGGCCTGGATGATGAGGAGGAGCCTGCCCTGCAGAGATCTGGAGGAAGGATGTCTCTGGCAAAGTGGAGAGCCCTCGAGGGGGAAGCAATTCTGGCACATTTCAAACATGTTTTAAAATAACAGTACCAGATCTGAACCTAGCCACCCCTGAGATGATTAGCAGAACAAAAATGTTCATAAGGAATGATTTTTTAAAACATGCTTATGCAACTTCTTTGTCAGCTATTATCCAAGAATTGTTTGATTGATGACCTTCTTTGACTTTGAATATATGCATTAATTTTTTTTAAATAATGCCTCTGAAGAATGAGGTGCTTCCTGCATTCCCAGTTACCACTCAATAAAAGAAAGTAAATACCACACACTGCCCCTGCACAACTTCCAATTCGTGGACTCTTGGTAATTCAACATTTTGTTAAAATGTCACGAATATCTGAATATTTCAAAGGGCTTCCTTTGGATGATAGGTGAGGCATCAAACTAAAGTCATGCTGTACTGCGGGCTACAAAATCTATCCCTTCCTGTCAGATCCTGAAGTCTATTATGGAGAACTGCCAAATAAACATGAATTTCTGACCAGTAATTTTGTCCTAAATATTTGATGATAATATTTAGAACAATGTTAATTGGACATGACCTTAAGAAATCCATGCATCTTCCTTGGCCTCAGTTTTGTTATTTGTAACAAATCATTTTCAATTGACTGGGGGTCAAAAGAAAGAGAGAGAATGAAACCAGTGAGATGTGTTTTTATGGTGTTAATTGATTTGGACATTGTCTTTTATTCTGAGAACTATTTCTTTCCTAAGCATTTGGTGTTAAAATGCCTATATCTTTTATGACATGATTGCAATAATATTTAGTAGTTGCTTTTAAACTTAATTTTTTTAGCAAATTGGAAAAGTTAGTATACTATGTTGATCTCCAGTCCTTCTATTTTTTTTAGTTGCAGACATCTTTGGAATCAGAAATGCAGTTATAACAAAGGCAGGTTGGTACACAAAGTTTCCTCCATCTTCCAAATCCTAGGGGACATACTTTTCTGGCTGGATGATTTGAACTGAGTAACTCGGAAGCCAGAGTGGTCAGCACCATGGACAGATCTACACGGGCCCAGCCCGTGTTCCCTTGGGTGACAAAGGGTTAGATTTCAATGGATAAAACACAGGCTCTTCTCTGAGATTGGCAATCTTAGTGTGAGCACACAGTACCAGGCCTAATACCGAAATTAATGAGTTTAAGTCTCCATTTAATGAAATATTCAGATTATGATTACACTTAGTTTCATTAACTGCATTCTCAGACTAATGTAATGAGATTTCCTTTTCAACTTGTAATTAACTTTATTGAGAATGCTTATTGGGATTTTTTAAGGCTGTTTCCTAAAACCTAACTATAAATTATTTTAACATATGTATTATGATATTAACTATATTACTTAATTTTATGTTTGGTGTTAATTTTAAAAGAGGAAAATTTTCACCACTAATATATTCCCAAGAGGAATGGCCAGCTAGGGGAATGGACAGACCTCTGAAAAGAAACTGTCTTCGCCTCCACTGGCTTCTCCCAAAACTTAGTCCTTCCCATGCCAAATTTGATATTCTTATTTTCTTACCAAAATCAGTATGACCCTAACCAAGCAAATTCTCTCGCCCCTTCATACAGTTTATATAAAATCATCAGCTCTGCAAGGAAAAAAAAAAAAAAAACTATTCTAAGAACAATAGTTCTCCTATCTCCTATGGGCAAAATGAAAATGTCCTGTTTTCCTTCCCTCTGTTTCTTGGAAAGATGTTGGGAGTGTTTTTTTTTTGTTTTTTTTTTTTTTTTTTTTTTCTGAACAAAATAGTATCAGTTTCCCAGGAAAAGCTCTCCTGATCTTGCTTCTTCCCCTGCAGCTCTGAAGCTCTGTGGAGGCCTCTGCTTGCTCCCGGGGCACCCTGGACTGACTCATATCATGCTACTTGGCAATTACTGGTTATTTTACCATCTCTCCCACTGCATGGTGAGCTCCATCCTAGTACCTTCGATTCCTAGCACGTCGACTGACATGTAGCAGGATTTTAGTAAATGTCAGTTGAATGCTGACTGCATAAAAAATATTAATTATAGGAAAGCAAATACATGGCTAAAATCTGAGTCCTCCTGAACAGGAATAGTGACTTTATCTCAAACAAGGGGAAAAAAGGGAAAAATGAAGTGTGATCTTTGTCTGTCATCCAGTGTGGGTCCCCAGGAAAGGCACAAGAAACACCAAGGGAGTTTGGGATGTCATGCCAGGTGGACCCAAGTCTCAACACCTTATCAACACCTCTGTGACCGTGGTAGGTTACTTAACCTCTCTGAGCCTGTGTCTTTCTCTCTAATATGTATAATACGCATGTCAATCGTTCCAGTTGTTGCAGGGAGTACCATGCATGCGTGCGGTAGCTGCAGAACAAATGCTATTGTTTTACTTTGGCTTCTTTTTAGTCACACCATCAATCACTAGTGTGTCATGTCATTCGTTCCAGATAAAAGAAAAGAAAATGTTCTCCCAAAAGAAATGTGTCCCAGGGTAGGCTTTCCCTGGTATGCAAGGAACAGAACTTGGCATCTCTTAAACTAAACCAGACACTGTGTTGAGCACTTAAGCTTTCTTTACAAATAGTCATACAGCTGGTTGGGAAAGCAATACAAATCTAATTAGGCAGTACCATGTGGCCGGCATTAGCAGCAATTTTTGAAAAGAGCCCAGGAGATGACTTACAGATAGTAATTTTTTTTTCCTTGAGGGACTCTGTTTCTCTGTTGCTTACACACACACATACATGCACACGCACACTCACACACAGTCACAGTGGAATATGACATATTTGGGTTCCTACAGATTCTTCCTGGCCTGGTCTGCCAGGATGAATAAAATATTAAGATCAATATTCCTAACAGAACAAAAGTCCATGTGTTTTAAAAGGGGATGGAAGAAAAACATAAAACAGCGACACGTGTCTGAGAATGGGACAGCTGCTCCATCCAGCTATTTCCTTAGGAAGGAATTGACAGTTTCCTCAGTTCTCATTTGCATCAAAAAACAGTAGTAACGAGAGCACACATGCACACGCGAACCGTGTTATTAACTGGCGCAGAGTGAAAACATTTTCACGGTGAGAACGGCTGCTGTGGGTTCAGCCCGATCTGCGACGTTGCCCTCTTGTGATCAGACCACTGGAGCAACAGTGGCACAGATGACAGCAGAAGCCACCAGTATCCGTACTGCAGGTGCTGTGCCAAGTACTTCACACGTGCTGGCTCACTTAATCCTCACCACAGTCTCGTAAGGCAGGTATGACTTGACTCCTTTTATAGAATGGGAAGCCAGGGTTCAGAGAATTTGGTTAACTTTTCCGAGATTGCGCAGTGAATCAGTGATGGGCGACTACCCAACCCAGTCTGTCTGCCTTCCAAGCCCAGCTCCTCTACTTCTGCCGGCACTGCCTCAAGCACAGGTTAGACCTGTTTGAGGAACACCTTCCGAGTCCCAGGGCTCGTCCACGACACCGAGGGCCCCAAGAGAAAAAACAGAGTTCTGGATTTAAACCACTCACAATCATGTAAGGTTACTGCACTGAACCTACAATTAATTTTTAGCTGATCCAACATAGATTGACCCTGAAGTTTATTAACAACATGGTTTACTAAATCGTGTGCTAAAACCATTAGAATCCTAGGTCTTCAGACAGAACAAATAGTCTGCTCAGCTGCCCAGGAACAAATTAATCATTAAACCCTCTCATGAGTTGAAATTAACCAAGTTCCCTTGAAACTCGAAATCCAAAGCGTCCTGCTGATGGGTTCTGCTAGGATTCTTCTTGAGCCTGTGCTAGAGATTCACTCGTGCATGTCTGCACCCATTCATTCAACAAATATCCGTGAGCACCTTGCTTTTCTAGGCACTACAGTACAGGGCAAATGAAAGGACCACCTCCCTGGCCCAGCCAGAGAAGATGGAAATGGTACTCTTCTTCCCCCTCCCCTCCCCAGGCACACCTTTCTTGAAGAACATGTCTCAGTAGAGTCCTGAGAAAGAACCCTAAAATGCCTAAAATGCCCACCAAGTTGGTTGATCCAGGGGAAGCCAGGCCATTGACTGGTCAGAAACCAATCCTATTCATACCCTTCCATTCATCCCCCCAACCTCAAAAGACACGGTGATCAAGGGCACAAGAGACAGTGAAGCCTTACTCACTCTTCCTGTTGAGGTCCTTTGGCTGGTCCAGATGCCCACCTTCCTGATACCTGAATGTTCAACATGAGACAACCCATGCAAAACCAGTGAAGTCCATCTGTGGAGTCAGACAGCCCTGGGCTTGAATCCTGAGTCCTCTACTTATTAACTATGATTTCATGGCAACTTCTCATAATTTTTAACTTTCTATTTTATGTGTGTGTGTGTGTGTGTGTTCAAATATGCTCGAATGTCAGGAGTAAAGAATAATGAACTTCTATGCATTTGGTCACCCAGCTGCAATAACTCTCAGAATTTTTCCAATTTTGTTTCATCTATCATCTCTCATGATTCTATATTTTTCCAGAGTATTTTTAAAGCAAGCCTCTGTCATCATGTTGGAGAAGTTCTTTAATTTCCATGCAGCTCAGCTTTCTCATTCATAAAATGAGAATAATGATACCTCTTCCATGGACTGTTTCACTGGTTGGACAAACATTTAAGGAGCTGCTGCGATCAGTCAGCTCTGTTCCTGGTGTGGGGTTACAGCAGTGACAATACAAAGCATCTTCTCCTGTGGAGTTTGCATTGTAGTGAAAGAGGCAAGAATAAAATAGTGAGTGAGGCAATTTCAGAGAGAACAAAGTGTTATAAAGAAAATCATGGGGAAACGGGGAATGGCGAGTGACCTGGGGCTCAGGGATGGGCAAGGAAGACCTCCCAGGAGATAACAATAGGGGTGAGATGTGCAAGGGAAGGGAAGAGGCCAGACACACAGGCCTGCAGCAGTGTGCTGTGAGCACAGAGCACAAGTGCAAAGACCCAGAAGTGGAAACAGACTCGGCCTTGAGTAATAAATGAGCAGATACTTAGCACATGCCTGGCACACGGTAGCAGGTGCTCTATAAACATCAGTCCACCTAAGGGAGGGCTCATTGCAAGATGGTAAATTGGATGCACTTTGTGGAAAAAGCTCTCTTACTAGAGTGTCAGGGACTCCTTCAGTTCACCTAGCATCTTCTTCAACAATGCCTGCTACCTGGGAAAGACTTGGATGTTCTGCAAACACCAGCACCACAGAGGAGAGAGCAGAGTGCAGTGGTTAGTATCATAGATCATGGGCCTGACTCACTCCGCTTAAATCCCAGTCCCTCCGATTTGCAGCTACGAACATCATGCAGGCCACGAACCCTCTCTAGTCCTCAGTTTTCCCATATGTATCATGGTAGAAAGTATAGGTTTTGAGGATTTGATGTGTCTGGGATTGCTATCTAGAGAAATCACTCTTAATATTGCTCTTGCACATTTTTTTTACTCTTATATACCCCCAATATCTATATTTACCTTTTAGCCTGCCCCAATTTTTAAAACTATTTGGGAATATCCCTGCTGGCATTTCCAAAAGTGAAACATGGAACATCCCAGGCACCCTGGTGAACATGGGACAAAGGAAGGGACCTTGATCTGAGATACACGACCTCTTCAGAAACAAGTCAAGAGTCTGCTTTTGGTTCCTTGTCAATCTAGTTGGGAATCATCCTAGGAGAGTAGGAGGTGGTGGGTCAGGAATATAGGAGCTGCTCTTTCTAAGGGATTCTCTGTCCTAAAACATCAAATCACTGTTTGTCCTCAGTTTGGGGTGAGATCCCACTTGCTCAGATTGTGCCATAAAATAAGTAGTGTCGCTCTGACCAAATGTCCAAATAGGTTTGTATGTGTGTGTGTGTGTGTGTGGAACATGAGAGTATCTTGTCCCATGAATATGCCAGAGCACTGTCCAGCAGCAACTGGTTCCATGCCATCGTTGACCAGGTGGATACTTTTATGTGTCTCCCATGGGCCCTGGAGATACCTTGTCTGCTGTGGCAATAGACCCATTTCATGATGCTTTCCATCTTTATCCCATCATGATATGATATTGTGCAGCCAGCATCCTACAATCAAAGGGAGCTGTGCTAAAGGCGACGTGGAATTCCACATTGGCTCCCGGACCAGAAGAGGGACATTTATGCAGAAACTAGCAAAAATCCAAACGACAGCCACAGTTCAGCTAGAAGGAATGCCCTGGTGTTGACGTCTCCATTTTGACGAATGTTCGGCGATGACCTAAGGGAATAATGTCAGGGGAGTAGGTGAGGGGCATATGGCACAGGAGGAGGAATCTAGCACCCATTTGGTAAATAAGAGTTTTCCAAACAGAAGCTTCTTTTCAAAACGTGCCACAGACGCAAATGAGCTAGGAAGTGTCAATTCAGGTTTCACCCATGGCGCTGGCCTTACACCTGGCATCTGCCTTTGAGATGAATGGAGGGACATCCACCCTCCAGTCCCAGAGGGGTGGAGAGGTGTCACTGGCAGGCAGGGAGTTCGGGGTGAGGAAGCAGAGCATGTTTCTAGAACTTGAGGACAAAGTGTGCCTTCAAAGACAAACTATAATTATACAGACGCTGAGGAGTCTTTGCAGAAAATCACTCTCTCGTCAGAATCTACATCCTGTTAATCAAACAGGTCGAGGCCCTTTGATTATCAGACTAAATATTTTTAGGCAATATCACTGAATGCCTGGAAAGAACACGAACAGCATAAGCTGAAGAAATATCCATCTTTAGATAAAAAGCCCAATCCTGCATATCACAGGAAAAATCAGCCCAAGAAATTTATTAAGACTGGAAAAATGTCCCATGCTGAAGCTACCTCCACTTTGCCTACTTCACCATATCCTTTCCACATGACTCCCCCACACACACCCAGGTGTACACCAGATGTTAGATCTCTTAGCATTTGACCCAAACCTAAAGGAGAGATCAGAAATGGACTGAGCATTAGTCTTAAGAAGATGAGGAGAGAGAAAGAGAATGAGATGATTATTCTCTTAAAGCAAGGTCATTCAATAGACATGAAAATGACATTTAAGCTCAGTCAGATTCAACAGCTTGGATGTTTAGTAAAGAACAACCTAAAAATGGAATAATGTACTCTGCTCAGTATATGGTGAGCAAATGCATCTTTCTTTCCATGTTTTGGTAAATCATTGAAGTTCCTTCCCATAATGACCAGAAAGGAGTTTTATATTTAGTAGGTGCATTCTAATCCAGACATGAATGGTCTAATTTTCAAGCTATCAGACTGGATTCCTTCCCTCTTTCTGTATCAGTCAAAATTGTCTCTGGTGATTGATTGACTTTTTAAACTCCTAACAACTAATTATATCAATCATCTAGTCCTATCTTCTCAATGACCCCCCCCAAAAAACATTCCTTCTTCTAAACATACATTTTTTCTGTACCTATAATATATAAATAGTTCCTGTAAATAAATGAAAAGATAAGTCATTACAAAGTAATCTGTTAGTACTGTAAACTACAGAATTTATGTTATATAAATTAAACTTACTAATGTTAATCTGGCAAAGTCTACATTCTTCTTATTTTTCTTATACAGATATTCCTAAGAATGTTAGGGTAAAAAAGGATTGGTTCAACCTGGTTAAATGAAATTAACCTCTGTGGCATTTCTTGTAAAAACATGATGTGTGTGACATTATTCCTGGAATTCTTCCCTCGAGTGTACCAGGAACGTTCTAGTGTAGTTCTACCCAGTAGACTTATTACAAGGCACTTTCTCCTCTGGATAAGATCACCAAATTCTTGAGGCACAAATATAGATCAAAAGCAAGAATCATAAATAAACAAGGAAGCGGGTCACAAGAGGTGTCTAAATTACTCAGTACCTGGATGACCATCTTTGAGCAGTAATTTCTTTTCAGTACAACTTAAAATAAAAGTCCCTTATTTACATAACATTCTTGATGTTTTCTTCCCTTTTGCCTGATAGAATGATGAAGCCCAGTGACTTCAATGAGTTTGTCTTTCCATTTGTGTGTAATCCGAAACCATCCCGGAGATTGAAACTTCAAATGAAACACCTGTCAACAGTCACACTCTACAGCAAGGGACTCCGCTCCGTTTCGGTTTCTCTGCTACGGGATCACATTCACTTGTTTATGAGATTTGGGACCCACACGCACCTAGGCTCAACGTAGTCTTCTCAGCGCCGTCTGGAAGACAACATATTCACAGCCACCAAAACCAGAATCAGACAGAGCAGTCACCATGTCAGAGTTGGGGTCATGTAGCCTATCTTTTGGGGCTGTGGGATTTGATCGTAAAATTTCCAATTGCTGATGTATTTTGCTCTAAAAGGTGACTGTTCCTAATACCATTTCATAATCTAGTTCATAAACAAATAATGTCAAATTATTTAGTATAATGAAACCTAAATCATTCCATTTGGTGGCTCATTTCTCAACCCACATAAACACTGACTTTGCTAACACACTGCAACTGTTTCCAAAACCATGAAAAACTGCCACCATGCAGGATACGCTCATCCATGTCACCAATGTCCCATTCCACAGACTTCTCCGCTACCCACCGAGCGGGAAAACGAGCAACCCAACAGCCAGGCGCCGCCATCCAGCACGTAAAACACCCATGCACCGCCTAGTGGTGCTCCCGCCAAGGACACACAGGCTGTGAAAGCATACAGCACCAAAACCTTTTCTGCCTCAGAGCCTCGAGCCACAGCTGAGGCACCCTTGGAATTACCTGGCTTTTGTTATTTCGAGTGGAGCCTCCACGTCCCACTAACATGGGGTCACTCGAAAACACGACTGCCGGCAGTAACCCTGGCGGTGTGCTGCTGTCAAGAACTAACCCGTCTTGGTTTTCCCCCATGTTCCTTTTCCATGGATGCTGTATGCACAGACCTTTGAAAGGAAAGGAAATCTTCAGTAATCCAAGATCCCCAGGTATGATTCATCCGCTGAAGAACACCTATGAAGACATGCAATAGCAAATGCAGCTTTTTCTTTCTTTCCTGGCAGAACGGTGGAAATTTGCCGCTGCTGAATCACGTGCACACCCCACTCCAATGTGACCACAACTCAACACCTGCCCACACCCCCACAGGGAGTGTTTTGTGGATTATTTTTATAAAACTCTGGCTTCATTTTTAGAAAAGACACAATTCTTCTGAACTAGTATTTGTTAATTAAAAACAGCATGAAATCTCAAAGTAACAACTGGTCTACCTCAGGAGGTGGACTCTGAGCCAGCAGATGACCCAGGCAAGACACAGCCACAAAATGAACTGTTGGCAAACAGGTTAATGACTACGACGAGTCCACAAATAACCCACCAGTTAACTAAGTCCCAGCCATGACAAACTAACCCAGAGGGCGTCAGTGAACAGATCCACCAAGATGAACCAACCAAGTTGTCCACTCGTTGATAGAAGATCAACCGTATGAAACCAACCAAGTGAACCATGCATGACAAGAGAGCAACCTGACGGTCCCTAACTAGGTTCATCCAGACAAGAGAAAATAAAGCTTCGGACTCGCCAACAAAGGGAAGCTCTTGACGAACCCAGACACACACAGTGAACTCTGACGATGTGACCACAGCTGGGGTCACCGTGCGGGACTGGAAATCGTTGTGCAGCTGTACTTACGGAGATTATTTATGGGGGCTCTGGTGTCCGTGTTCTCATAGTGCTGGACGTGGACCACAATGTTAAGGTCTCTCTCCATGTGGTCAGGGTTGCAGTGGCCCTGTGGCCTCATGACATCCGCAAGGGCCCTGGAAGAAGAGAGAATTGAAATCTGCTCATTCAAAACACAATGACTAGCACCTGCCCAGCACTGTCCTCCTGAACAAAAGAGACACTGTTCCATGTGGGGGTGGGGCAGAGGAGAACAGCAACCACTGGCATCTCTGCAATCAGAGGCCACGTGGGGACTTCACCAGACTCACTCCAACGGCCAGGGGACAGCAGGACTATCTACCCCACGGAGCCGCAGAGAGAACCGACTGAGGCACACGTGTCTTGTGTCTCCACCCCATGGACTCAGGTCTTTCTATAGCTAACACAGATGCCAACGCTTCATGTGTAGTGATGGTCCCATATTAGTGACCACAGCTAACGTCTGTTGAGGACTTGCCATAAGGTAGTCACGATGCTAAGCACATTGCACACAAAGCAGCACAGAGACCCTCGTCAGGATCATTACTCCTTTGTAGGGGAACCAACAAAGGCTCAGAGAGGTGAAATAACCTGCTCAAGGTCACACAGCCAGTAAGTTGTGGTGTAGGGATGGGAACCACTCCGTTCTCTCTCTCTCTCGCTCTCATTTTTTTCCCTTTTTCTTTAGAGAGAATGTGAACGCAATTCAACACGCATCAGTGACCTTCACAGTTAGATATAAGCTCAGGACAGAAGCTCAGTGTGTGCACACAGGACAGAGCAGAGACACCTGTCACACAGCTACCACACCCTAAAGTCAGAACGGCCAACACGTTTTTCCTCCTTATTGACTCTCCATTACGTGTTTATTTTGACATGCAAATATCCCCAAAAGACATGTAATAAAATAAGTATCATCATTTGTGTGCATATCTTTTCCATAAAATGTGTTTCACCATAAACCTCATTCTGGTTGGGAGCCTGTAATCCCAGGGACTTGGGAGGCTGAGACAGAAGGATCGTAAGTTCAAAGCCAGTCTCAGCAACTTAGTGAGGCCCTAAGCAACTCAGTGAGACCCTGTCCCTAAATAAAGTATAAAATAGGGCCGGGGATGTGGCTCAGTGGTTGAGTGCCCCTGAGTTCAATCCCCAGCAACCCCCCCCCCAAAAAAAAAAACAAAAAAAAAAAAAACAAAAAAACCCTCATTCTGGTTCTCCTTTGTGTGTGCTGGCCGTGTTGCTCGTGTGAATTTCCTTCATCCCTCGCAACCCCTGCGCAGCTCTGCGACCCTCGTGCTCACTTACCTGCAGGGACCATGGCCTCCATACGCCGGAACTACTGCGGCGGAGGAACCCCCCCATCAGAACGGATGCCGGCTACAAAGAGCCGGTGGTTCCATCACAAACCAGCAGACTACCAGTTCTGCTTCTCATTTCCATGACTATGGACATCTAGCTGGTCACCGACTCTCTGGCCCCCGTGAACAGCTCTGCGATCAACACCTGCAGACAGGCCTCCTCTTGAACCAGCGGCAGCTTTCCCCGGCCACATACCCACAAGTGGTACTGCCGGGTTCCAGGGTAGACCCGGCTGTTCTAACTGACCAGAACCCTCTCAGTCCACACGAAAGGAGACAGAGAAGGAAGAGGAATGATTCGGGGGAGGCGCCCCCAGACCACCTATGAACTTGGCAGACCCACCTGTCCCCTGAAGCCGATCCCACTACAGCAGTGATTCTCAAATAGTGGTTTGACAACCAGGAACATCAGTGTCGCCTGGGAACTTGGTGGGAATTTTGGGATCCGTCCAGCCCTACTGGGTCAGATGCAGGGTTGGGCGATGCGGGGTGTCTGCCGGCCCCGCCTGTTTCTGGTGCACGCTCAAGCGCTCAAGCTTGAGACTGCGAGGGCGCTAGAGGACCCGGGCTTGAGGGAGGACCCGGGCTTGAGGGAAGGTTGACCGTGGTGCAGGGACATCGTGGGGTGAGAACCACACTAGCTGGGGGAAGTCTCAAGCATGAGAGAGACTCGGATCAGCACCACCAGAGTCCTACAGCAGTTAGGGGAGAGGCCTGAGTCCCCCGAGAGACAGGAGAATAACAACAGCTCTCATTCACGTGTTCATTCAACCAAGGTTTATTGTCTACTATGAGCCATGCAGATACAGCAGTGCACAGGGGAGCGTGGCCTCTGACTTCCTGGAGCTTACATTCTACGGAAGAGAATAAAAGATAAACATGTTAAATAAATTAACGAGGGCTGGAAATAAATAAAGAGCACAGCAGCAGGGAGAGACTGGTACATAACAGCATTTTTCACAATAGCCAAGACATGGAAACGATCCAAATGTCCATCAGCTGGTGACCGCATCCCAAAATGTGCAGTACGAAATGGAATAGTATTAAGCCATCAAAACGAAGGAAGCCCTGACACCAGCCACGACATGAATGAAACTGGAACACATTATGCCCAGTGAAAGAAGCCAGACAGAAATCCCACATATCATGTGATTCCATTTATAGCAACGTCCAGAAGAGGCGATTCCACAAAGAGAGAAAGTGGAGTTGTAGTTGCCAGCGGCTGAGGGTAGGAGAGGGAAGAGGGAGTGGCTGCCATGTGACAGTGGGTTTTTTTGGGGGGTTTTGTTTCTTTTTTGCTGGGGGTGATGAATCGTCACTGGGATTAGTGGATCGGAAGCCCATGGTGATGTGTTTGTGCAACGTCATGACCACAATACAGATCACTGAACTGCATGCCTTTTTAAAAATTCTAAAGAGAAAGAGAGAGGTGATGTGATCAGAAAAGACTTCATGAAGAGGCGGCCTTTGAGTGAGAAGGAACTAGTCACAGGATGCTATGGCTGGGATCTGGAGTGTCCCCCAAGGCCATGTGCTCAAGGCTTGGTCCCCAGTTGGGAGCTACTGGGAGGAGGTAGAAACCTTAAGAGGTGGGGCCTAGCGGGAGGTCTTCAGGTCATTGGGGGCATGTCCTCAAAGGGGACCATGAGACCTGTACCTTCCTCTTTCTCTCTTTTTGCTTCACTGGCCATGAAGTAAGCAGTTTTGCTCTACCACATGCTTCTGCCCAGATGTGCTGCCTCACCACAGTCTCAAATACAAGAGACAAATCGATCATGGAGAGAAACTTCCAAAACCATGAGCTAAAGTAAACCTTTTCTCTTTATAAATTGATTACCTCCAGTGTTTGTTACAGTAACATAAAGCTGACTAACAGTGAAGATGATGGAAAGAGCATTTCAGACAGAGCAAACAGAAAGTGCAAAGGCCCTGAGGCAGGAAAGAGGTCAGATTTTGAAGCATACACAAGAAGGCCAATAAAACTGAAATAGGGGTGGATTATCACAGTCAATTTTACAGAGGGGAAAATGGCCCAACTTAACCCAGGTGATAATCAATGGAAGACCTGAGTGGGAATGCAATCCTGAATGTCTTTGAAATCAAAGTCCAGGCTCCTTCCTACCTCTGTGCAATAAGCCAGTCTGAAACTCAGAGGGGTTGCAGGGGAGGGAGGTTTCAAGACACAGAACAGAGGCCTCCCCATCCTAACTTGCCTTTCTCACTTCTAAACGGGTTCTTCATCCTGAGCTTCGAGGGGTCGCTGAAGTCCTCTGTAATTGAATGGAAAATTTGTTTGTGCATTGTTCTTGAGTAAGAAGCCATAGCTTTCACCAGTTTCCCCAAAGGGTCTCCCCAAAATTCCAAAACAGTCGAGCTTTCAAGAGGATAGGGAAGCAAGGGATCAGGATGGCTACCACAAACTCATTTGGCACTGCCATCTGCAGAGATCCTCTGGGTCTCTCCTAAGTGCTGAAAACTGTGAAATTTCAGCTCTGATCCCCAACGACACATCCTTCCCTGGGTTGCCAGTCCCAGAACATGCAGTGGAGACAAGAATCCTTAGAAACCTCCACTTCCTGGTCAAGGAGTTTCCAAAGCAGGATTCACTCACTCCTGTTCTGCATAAAATGACATGGCACGGGCAAAGGAAAGGTCAGAGCAGCGGTATACAGCCCTTAGTCAATGCAGATGAGAGATCGATCCAACTGCATGGGCAGGGCTGACGCCTGCACTGGGGACTCTCACGTCCGACGGCAGGCGTGGAGGGTGAGGGCCAGCGGCACCCTCACAGGGCACAACACCTGCACTGCAGGTCTGGCAGCCCCAAAGGGAAGCACAGGTTAAATTCTCTACTTTTGGCTCTGCCAACCGCTCAAAGCAGACACATGCCTTAAGAAAATAGCCCCCTTAACAAAACCACAGGCCGAAGCCCCGGCTGGCCATGCTGACGCGCGTTCATTCGCCCCTCCTCTTCAGCATCTTCTCACAAGGTAAAAACAGCCAAAGTCTGTTCAGACCCTAACAAAGTCATCCAAAAACCAACCAAACAAACAAACAAAATGGGGAATATTCAAGGTGGATTTGTTTACTAATGAGGAATGCCATCTTCCACAAGCATTTCACTTTAGACTTCAGCTAATGAGAGTGAAAAGTCATTGTAACTAGCAACAGATTTTAAAGTCGTGTTTATTTCACCTTCAGCTCAGTTTAAAAATTTCTTCTTATGTACGCTTGATTACATACTTAATAACTGTCCACAGGTCTGTGCATTAGTAAAGCAAATGTATGTATATTGGGGCGCATACTGAAAACTTCTTTGTGAGGAATGTGTTAAAATGTTTTAATGACTCAGGCAGTGGAAAGAACCAACTACGTGCCTAAGGATTTGGCATTTGCTTGTGGCACATAGTTTGGGTGCTTCCTAGACTTCAATGAACATTTGGGTTATCTGGGGATCTTTATAAAATGCAGATTCTGATTCCATAATCTGAGGTGGGCCTGACATTCCACTCTGGCTCCCGGGTGTGAAGATCTTACTGGCCTACAAGGCACTCTGCATATCAAGAGCCTAAGACTTCCATGAGGGCTCGTGTTACATGGCAATTTCACTGACCAGGCTGTGTCCAGATATTTAATCAAGTATTATTCTGGGTGTTTCTGGGAGAATGTCCTTAGATGAGATTAACATTCAGTTGGTAAACTGAGTAAAGAAGATCGCCTGCCCTAATGTGGGTGGTCCCCAGTAAATCATCTGAAGGGCTGATTGGAGCACAAGGCTGACTCTTCCCTAAACAGAAGAGGATTCTCCGGGCCCGACAGCCTCTGACTTGGGACACCGCTCTTCCTGGTTCCGCAGCAGCCTACTTGCCAGCCTTCACACTTGAACTGAGACATTACACTGCAGATTTTGGACTTGCCGACTCCTTATAATAAATCTCTTGATATATTGGTTCTGTGTCACTGAAGAACCCTGCCTAATACAGGATTGGAGAAGCCACTCTGTGATCCCTTGATATCCCTTAACCCAGTTGAGAACAATGATGGTGACATGTTACCATTTTTGAAGTTGAAAATGATTGAATATTGGCAACTTCATAAGGTTCAACTCAGTATCGACTCACTTGTACATTTCCTTGTGTGCTACCTGTCTCTCAATATTTAATCATTGGCTCTTCAAGGGTGGGGATCACATCTGCAGCAATCTTCTCAAAGATTTCAGCACAGTGCTGGGTACAAGGTAGGTGTTCAGCAAACACCTATTGCACGTGTGAACGAACAAACGAATGAATGAATGAATGAATGAATGAATGAAGAGGTATTTTTTTTTTATGTAATGCAAAGAGGATGTTGGAATCCAGAACTCTCTCTGTACTAGGCACTCTGCTTCCAACTGTGGAGTGGAAGAGACAATGACTGTCCCTGTATTCCTAACCTTGAGGGATATGGAAGGAAATATAATAAACTAGTCGACCAATAAATTAGTAACTTAATTTTAGACCCTAATGCAAAATAAAGCGAACAGGACTGAAGGAGGGGCCAGACTGTGTGTGGAGGATGGGGAAGGATAACGGAGCCTGGGTGGTCAAGGGCCAGCTTCCTGGAGAAGGTGACACTGGAGCCAGGATGTAGATGATGAGGACAGGTAGTCACTTAAGTCTGAAAGACGAGAACTGAAACCAGTGCCACCCCTCCGTGCTGGGGACAAGCTTGGCCTACCTGAGGCACTGAAAGAAAAAGTCGGATTGCTTTTCTTTCCAATACAGTGTGCGCATATAAGACCCCAGTGTTTCCAAACAGAGTTTCAAGTCCCAGCAAGTGGCTTCACAGCCTTCCGGGGGTCCCAGTGCTCCAACAGTGTTCTGACTCACATACATGAATAGGATTCTTCAGCACTGCCTCTTGTGCAAGAAGCATCACTTAATTTGTGAGAAAGCAAGGGCAAAGGGCAAGAGCTAGCTTCCTAGCTTAGTGGCTACAGAAGTGCAGACGTTGGTCAAAGCTCCAACTGCACGCTGGAGATGTGTGCATTTTACTGTGTAAATTATACCTCAGTAAAGTTGATATTTAAAATGCAGGGACTCAGTCCCCAAGGAGAAGTAGACATATCCTATAAGAAAAATAACTGAGAGGTTTTCTGTGCCAACCATGTATGCATGCATTCCTGAGCTTCTGCAGCTCGGGGAGCTGATCAAAGGCAAAGCCATGGGAGGTTGGGAAAACGGGGAGATGGGAGAGGAATGGGAGAGGTGGGAGACAAGAGAAAAGGCCAGGGAAAGGGAGGCAATTTGTCATTGGATGCCATTTCTTTGCAAGGGTTTTTCCAGCTCTTCTGAAGCATGTTTAAAAAACACACAAGACACCGTGCTTTGAAATTTGCCATTTGGATTTTGGATTCTGTTTGAAGGTGGGCAAAATGATGACATGTGTTCCCCACTGGCTTCAAGTGTGGAGAGCTTCAAACACATGTCTCTGCCCTCAAGGTCATTTCTCACCACGGCCTCCACCAAGAGGCCTGGCCTTGCCAGGGGCAGATGCAGAAAACATCCCTAGACCTGATCTTACCGCGGCTCCTGGCACAGCCCCGCTGCATACACTGCTGTTTGCATGGTATGCAAGCACCCTGATCTGCAGAGACTGGAGGGCCTGCGGGTTTGCACTTGAAGGTAGTACAGACTAGTAGTCACAGACCTCTGCCCCTCTCCGGCTGCCTGGATTTGAAGTCTGACTCCTCCACTCACCAGGAGCTTGCTCATCCTCCTGGAAAGCAATCTCTGCTTCTGTAAATGGCACACTGTCACCAAGCCTACCTCATGGGGGAGGGGTGTGAGATTAAATAGGAATTTACACATAAGCTTATGGCAAAATTGCAGATCCAGCAAGGGTTCTTCGACATCACGTAGACAACACTCGATGCAATGCATTTAATCTGGTCGCACGTAAACCTTCCTTCCTACTCGGAACCTGCTGGCCCCTCCTGCTCAGATCAAAATGCAAGTCCAGAAAGGTGAAGTTCACTGTGGTGTATTCATATGTGTACACAGCAAAATCTGCTCAGATTTATTCCCTATTCTTCCCTTTCTCCACCCTCCTCTCTTCCCTTCAGCCCCCTTCATCTACTCCACTAAGCTCTCTTCCAGTTTCATGGGATCCACCCTCCTTTTTCTTTTTCTTTCCTTCTTTCTTCCTTTTTCAATTTTTATTCATTTATTTTTCTCTAACTTCCACCTATGAGAGAAAACATCCAGCCCTTGACTTTCTGAGTCTAGTTTATTTCACTTAGTGAGATGTTCTCCGGTTCCAGTAAAATTATGTCAAAACAAACCCCAATATTAGGTATAATGAACTAATAAAAAAAAATTCAAAACCATGCAAGTCCAGAGAGGTTAGACTTGGCCAGTGTCACAGAGCAAGGGCTGGACACCAAGATCCAGACTACAACATCACTCTGTTCAGTAGACGAGAGGGACAAAAATCCCAATAATAAAATGGTGAGAAGGGGTAATGAATGGTTTCTGAGCAGGGACCATGCATCACATTCTGTGGGGGTCGTTTCCAAACCCGGTCCTCAGTAATTTCTCAACCTACAGAAAGGAACATGAGTCTCAGAGGTGAAGCAACCCTCCCAAGGTCACCTGACTATTAAGTGACTGAACTGACTGACAATTCCAGGTCTGCAGGTGACATAACTGGGGGTGGGGGCACTAAAGGGAACCCAAGGGGGCAGTCACCACTCAGCTGCAACCAATAGTCTCTGTGTAAAAATGCAGGTCCAATGTTACCCAGACCTACCGAATTCTCAAACTGGGAATTTGGATTTCTTGCATGATCACCCAGTTTTGAAACATTGGCCACTGATTGGAAGTTGACTTTAAAACACCATGCATATTAGAGACCAGAGAGATTTCACAGGCAAATACAATGCACCCTAACTTGGAAAACCAAGCTCCTTAAGACATTTTTGGCATCACTGGATTGCTATGATTGGGTATTTGATGACAGTGCTGAATTCTTGTTCTCTTCCCTGAGTATGATAGTGGGATTGTGACGTATGGGAGAATATTCTCATTAAGAGATCCAGAAGCACTTAGGGACTAAGGTATCATATCTGCAACTTATTTTCAACTGTTTCAGACAAACATAAATAAATAAGAAAGACAAGGAAAAGGTAATGAAGGGAAAGATGGGAGGAAATAAGAAGAGAGAGAAAGGAAGGAAGGGCAGGCAGGATACATAGAGAGGATATGAGAGCAATAGAGCAAACATGAGAAAAATGCTAATTGTTCAATTGAGATCAGTTGCTCTCAACTGGGGCAATTTTGCCCCTCCATGGTAATATCTAGGGACTTTTTTTTATTATTGTGATGGGGTATGGGGAATGTGCTACTGGCATCCAGTGGGATACAGGTCAGGGATGTTTCCAAACAACATGCAGGATAGTCCCCTACAACAAAGCCCCCAGTGTCAATAGTGCTGAGGTTGAGAACCCTCACCTAAATGAAGGCTATCCTAGAGTTCATTTTATTATTCTTGCAAGATGCTCATTTAAAATTTTTCATAATAAAAAAATATGGAAAGCTTTAAAATAAAAATAAGTAGAAATACCTTACAGACCAATAAAACATATCTACCTAGCCAGCTACCATTTATAGTCACTTCTCCCAGTAAATAATTTTCACTACTGGTTGCTGCCGCCACTGCTAAGTGATCATTTGCACAGTTCTTACACAAATTGCATGCACTCCCTGCCACCCTCCTGAATGACTGGCTTTCTCCTTGTCTCAGCCCTAATCAATCCAGGAGGAAGCAAGCCTTATGCCGGGGGACTCTTAGCCTGCACCCTGACATGCTGGAAGACTCTGCTGGAGAATACAAGTTCACTGGTCACCTGGGGCAAAGTGTGCAATGAGGGCACAGCCACATGCTCCATGTCCTTGAAGAGAAGGAGCTTTCAGGCAAGAAGATAATACACCCTATCTCAGTGTTCCTGGCAGCTCTAGACAAAAATTAAAAGGCTGTGGCTGGCAGGTTAATTTTACCTGGAAGCTGCCTTGTTTCATAGCAGCCTCTCTGCTGCCAGACTTGGTGAGCTGGCCCCCACCGGAGGATCCCTTAGCACCATCAGGCAAAAGTTAATGAGCCAACTGCCATACTGGGACTCCAAATGATTAACTGTATAAGTGACACAGGAGGCTCTTGGAGGGTACCTGAGGCAGACCAAGTAGCACAGAAAGATTATCTACGTGGAGAAAACAAGCAATGGAATGCAAATAAGAGAATCACACTGACTCCTCTCCTTTCTCTTGGATTAATGTATCCATCTCCCAACTCTGTAAAATATTCCCAAGTCCCAAAGTAGTGTTTCCCCCAAGTATGGACCACGTATCTCAGAGCCATTCGGGGGAGGTGGTTAAAAGCAGATTTCTGGGGCCTGCTCCAAACCTATTGATTCAGACTTTCTGGGGATGGAACTTGTGAATCTGCTACATAGGAAGCTACTCCACATTCTGAGGTTGGATCTGAAAACATCTGCCCCAGACACAAGTTGAAATCAAGAGACTAGAGACTGCACAATTTTCTAATTATGACTTTGGGCAAGCTACCTTACCTGCGCCATGATTTTCTCATATATAAATGGTAATTATAAGAGCACCTGTCTCCTAGGGTAGCTGTGAGAACTAAATGAGAGAGCTTCTACACACACACACACACACACACACACACACACACCTGATACAGTGCCTGGCACCCAGCACTGGGCTCAGTTAATTCTTTTTTCTTAGCAGTGATTGTCTGAGCCTTAGAATTGCCTGGGGAGCTTTTCAAAAGTACTGACACCCTAAATTCTGATTCAAAAAGTCAAAGGTGGAGGAGCTCCTGGCAACAGGATTATTGGGGTTTTTGTTTTGTTTTGGAAGCATTACAGGTGATCTCAAACAGCAGCAGGGTTGAAAATCATACCTTAGAAGCTGCCAGTAAAAATCAACAATTCTCTCTTTTCAGGAGTATGTATTTCCACTCCATTCCCGAGTTTCCAAGATTTATACAGGGAGAGCCTCTAGTCAAGGTGCTGCTACCAGAGGACTTGTAAAGACAGTGCCTCCAGCTGAACCTTCCTGGGTACCTGTGGAAGAATGTGACTGCAGCCAGCTTAACTGGAGTCATCTCCCCACAACAGAGCTGCTAGGGCCAGGGACAGGAATGTGAGTCCCTGCTGGACCCGGAGGTATTGGTGGAGAGCTGTTATATCAGGACACCCACACCACAGAGGGCTTGAAGTGAGCATCCGTTTCTCCCACAGGTGGCAAAGGTTCCCACCGTCCCACCTCCTGCCCCCAATTCCCAGGGGTGGCTCCTTGAAGAAATGGTTTACCAGGAAAGGGTTTGGTGGAGATTTCAGGAGCTAGCCCGAATCTACAAAGCAGCCTACCTGTCTCTGAGTAATCCTTCCCCACAAGGCGACACCCGCTGCCGCAGTTCTGCATCCGCCTGCCCACCTCACCTTAACACATACCCCAATATCAATAGGGACTGGATTGACTGTAGGGAATTAAAATGACCCAGGGCACCTTGGGTTTGCTGGAGGTGGGCGGGGCCAGCGCGTTACTCGCTTAATGGGTCAGGGTTCTCCAATCCCCTGGAGCTTGCTTCAGAGACCACCCACACCTCCCAGCCGACCCGAACCCACCAGAACTTCTCACTTCTTCCCCCTACCCCAAAATCCCTCCCCTCTGGGTAAAAAAATTCATCGGATACTCTGCATATAAATAGAAAATAATTACTAGTGAGGTGGTGATGTTCCTTCGCCTATTTTTGGTGGGTCTCTTTGTTCAGATTTTTTAGGCATGCACATGGAGCGCGTGCACACACGCGCACACACGGGCTCCGGCGGAGGTGTGGGGGGGTGGGCACAGAGACTTAATTGCCCTGACTTGGAAAAGGACAGTTAAGGCTTATGCCCCAGTCATCCAGCTGTTCGCTGGTCCCTCCTAGCTCCTGTTTACCCGCCCGGACTTCACACTAACCCCTCGCCTCTCCCCTGGCCTGGGGCTGCGTGCTCTGGGCTGCATCCTCCGCCTCCAAAGTTACTGAGTTGTGAGAATCAATTTAAACACTTTTAAAAAAAGCAAAAGGCAAATAGCTCCATTAATCCCCAAATGCCTTTCCCCATCTGCTGCGACTTGCCGGTGCTGGGACTTGCATAATGAATAAGGCAAACGGGAAAGTTGACGAATCAGGGTGCTTGGATGGTGAAGGCGCTCGTGGAGGGGGTTCGGGCCCCTGGAGTCCGCGCCAGCCAGAGCAAGGGGCACGGACGCGCCGTGATGGCCGCTGCCTTGGGCAGGGAGAGGTGGCTGCGGGAGAAAGGGACGAGAGGAACAGAGAGGTAGGGGAAGATGTGGTCCCAATTTCAGGGACCTAGAAGATCTGGGAAAGCAAGCCGGCCGCTCCAGCAAGGCTTTTGTTCTCACCCTCCGCTCACTCTCCCCCTCCTTCGCCTCATTTTCGCTAGTCGTACGAGTTGCAGGCGGCACTCACTCCTCCCCTCCCTCCTCTCACACACGCGCACGCGGGCTTACACACGCCCCCCTTCCCTTTCGGGCTCGCCTGCCTCTGTTTACCTAGAGGTTAGCATCTGGAATCGGAGGAATGCCATAGTCCCCTCCACAAAAATCCAAGACCTCGGGGATAGGGGTTCCCACGCTGTACGCTTCAAGTTCACCTGCATCCCTGGCAGGAGGCGGCAGCGAAAAGGCAAGGGGTACAGAGACCCCGTCCGTACTCGCGCTCACCCCCACCTGTGCTGAGCCCAGCGCCCCTTCTCCGCGATCTATGCCAAACTTGGCTTCCCAGTGACACCCCAGCGGAGAGGCTGGGGTGAGGGGGGAGTCATTGCCTGGGGGAGCTGAGGAGGGGACAGAAGGAAAGTGAAGCCTGGAGGGGAGGGCGAAAGGGAGGCAGCCCACCTGGACATGTGCTCCCTTTGGGGCCGGTGCGCTTTCTCCAGCCCCAGCTTGGTGAAGATGCCCACGAGCACCATGACAGCCACCACCCCGCAGATGATGTAGACGATCAGGTTGGTCTTGTCCTTGGTGGGGTCGTGCAGGGGGTCGTCCTTTCGCGCCGGGGGCTTGCCAGTGTTGAGCCACAGCGGCGTGTCGTAGTTGGTGCAGGTGCTTTGGTTCAGTCGCCGCTTCTTAAACGTGCAGCAGAACCGGAAGCCACAAGTCCCGCAGCAGAAGATGAAGTCGCCGGAGCTGCAGTTGAACGGCGGGTCCCACTGGCCCATGACATCGAAGTAACCCCGACAGAAGTCCGGCGTGGGCGCCCGAGTCGGGGGCGCGTCCGAGACCCCGGCGCCCTCGCCGACCTCTCCGGAGGCAGCTCCGGAGCGGTTGCCCCCCGTGAGCACCAGCATGCCTCCCAGTTGCGCCAGCTGCCCGTGCCCGGCTCGCTCCTGCGCCCGGCACACGCGGGCGCACAGCTCGGTGAGGAAGCAGCCGAGGAGCAGCCGGAGGACTCGGCGCATCGTGTCTCCCAGCCCGGGCTCGACCGCTCGGCCGCTGCTAGAGCCGCTGCAGCCGCCTCTCGAGGAGCGGCCGAAGCTGCCGAGGCTGCTGCCGGGGACTGCGAGCCGCCGCGGGCCGCACATGCAGGGAGCGGCGCGGGGCACTCGGTGGTCGGCGGCCACTGCGCTCGGCTCAGCCTGCGTTCGCCTCCAGCGCGCCGCGCGCCGTGGGGCCGGCCGGGGAGGAGCGCGCCGGGCCGGGCGGGGGGAGGACGAGCGGGGGCAAGCGCGGGGTGCAGGTCCGACCGGCCACAGGGGGAGGCGGGGGCGGAGAGCAGGGGAGAGTCGGTCTGTCTGCGCCTCCCCTCCGCCTGCGGTTCGGGACTCGCCGCTCCACGTCCGTTTGCTGGATCCTCTCACCTCTCCAGCTCGCCAAGTGCGCTGGAGAGAGCGAAGCGACACTTGTGGAATGAAGGGAGGGCAGGAGGAAAGGGGGAGGGGGAGGAGGGCGGGCAGAGGAGGCGCGGGTTGGGGGTGGCGGGGCGGGCGCGAGCTCGAGAGGGGCGGGGGCGCGGGGAGAGGTGACTCGGGCGGGCGCGAGCGAGTTGGGGGGCGTGCAGCGCTGAACCCTGCAGGCAAGCAGGGAGAAGAGAGCTCGGCAGCCGCCGAGGCTGAAGAACATCTCGGATTTCCCGGCAGGTGGAGGACCGCGGCGGGACCTCCCGCGCCCTCTCGGGAGGTGCGGCTCAGACCTGGCCAGAGCACAGAGGCGATTCAGCCGGTGGCTTTTTCAGGGGTGCACGCGCAGGAGCTGCGGCTGGAATATGCCCACCAGGGAAGGGGTGACTCGGGGAGAATGAGGACAGACTAGATGGCTTTCACTCCAAAACAGACTAGGCGCAGTCTGGTCAGGATCGCCCTCCCCAGGCGTGAGGGATTGCCTTGCCCTTCCTGGGGTTATGCCCTCCCGCCCGACGCGCAACCAGGATGGCTCAAGTCCCCGGGCAGAGGCGAGGACCAAGGCTGAGCTGGGAAGGTGGGGTGGCAAGCTCCTGCACAGGGGGTAAGCACTCCTCGGGAGAGGGTCTTGGGATGAACTCCTCAAAGAAGCACAGCGGATAGAGAGGGGCAGCAGACAAGGCCGAGGCAACGGCGTGAGCTGGAAGGTCTTTCTTTGCAACTCTCCCAACCCCTCCGACCTCGCGCTTTCTGTCCCTTTTCGCCCCCGCCGCGTTCTCTGAGCTCCACAGGAGGGCACACCGCGGCGCCGCCTCTGCGCTCTCGGATCTGGCGCGGCGCAAGGCCTGGGGACTCAAGCCTCAGCCACCCTGCCGTTCCTGGTGCCCGCGCATTGGTCTCCCGAATCGCCGGTCCCCTGTCCCCACCAAGCCCCCTGGGCTTCCTCACCCGGGGCTGCGGAGTTCGGCCTTGCTCGGCTTCCAGCCTCTCCTCTCCTCTCCTCTCAGCGTTTCCAAATCTGCCCTCTCTCTCCTAGCGGATTCCAGCCGTCCGTCGGCCCTCTCCCATTTCTCCCACTTCTTCCTCTCGGCTTGAATTGGACTTCAGTAGCCCCCAAAACAGGATGTGCACCAAAGCTGCTACACCAAATTTAGATCTCCACACGCCCCGGCATTTTGTTTTTTAATTGCATTAACTAAGTATACACTTTGCAGTCAGCTAGGCTATTTGTAGGGAAATGTTTCCATCACCCTCCCCATTTGGCTGCAGTCAAGGGCTTCTCAGGGCATTTTCAAAGGAACAAGAAGTTGGGCCACGTGTGAAATGGTATTCTAAGGTCCCCTTGACTGAAAAAGCATGGGAAGGTTTATTGGTGCCCCGTTGTAAGTTTTCTCGAAATGAAAGGGAGTTTGGCTGATAGCCCCTTCTCTTTGAAGAAACACCACCTTTTGATGTTTCAAAAAGATTGGCTACCACACACCAGGGCAACCTCAATAGAGCATATGCAGGAACAGAGCAGCCCCTGGAAGACTCTCTCTGCTATGGAACTTATTATAGCTCATCCCCACCTGGGGAAGGTGTGAGATTGTTTAATCCAAAATCATCAGATTCATTATAATAAGATCCCCAAAATAGGACAGTGTGGCATGTCTACCATGACTGGCAACCCACACCCACCACCACCCACCATGTGAGTCCTACAAACATAAGCATTGGTGTGTGAGAGCTAATGATAGCTGACATTTATTCAGCCCTTGCAACATGCCCTCCTAAGCTTGCTTTTTCTAAAATCACCTCCTCATGGAAGCTGAGAGCAGCACCTAGCGCACAGCAGACAACTTGGAAATATTTGCTGAGCCACTGAATGACTGATCTCATTTAGATCTCTACCTGTTAGGTAATATTATCAGGCCAACAGCACAGGGGGGAAAGACTGAGTCTCCGAGCAATTAAATGGGTTGCCCAGCATAGTTCTGGATTCCCAGCAAGAGTGCTGGAGCTGGCATTGGACCCAAGAAATGTGACTTCTGTTCTAACAATCTCATGTAGTTCCTTCCTAGAATAGACCTCCAAATTCTTTATCTACCTGATATTATGCTTTTTGTCTCACTCCAAGCACTGAGATATAAACTTGGTGAGGGAAAGGGCCTTTACTGTCTAACTGCCCCTCAGCATACGTATTTTTGAGTACATAGCATCCAGCGTGCTCATCTGGGAAACTCCTGCCACCCGGATCCTAGCTCACCTTCCTGTGGTACCTCCCAGCAAACATCATGGTCTGGTTTACAAGGACCCAGTAGGAGAGTCAGTCCCAGGCACCTTCCTATAAGGACTGGGGGTTTTAAGATACTTCTAAATTTGATTTTTTTAAAATACCTTAGAGAAAAGAGACAAAATATGGACAGAGAAGTCCATTTCAGAATCTGCCTCCAATCTCTGTAGGATTGGCTGTCACCAGGGCATTTGACTCTGGTCCTCAGAGGAGACTCACTCTGGCTGCTGCTCCTGGCTTTAATTAACAGAGACTGCCCCCTGTTTGTGACAAGAAGAGTACAAGGATTGTGCCTCAGAAAGAAGCAGACATCCACCTTGTGAGGCTTATTTGCCAGTAATTCTAAACCAGGAGTCTCCTGTTTCCCCCACCCAGGTGAGTGTTCCCTTCCTCTTCCTGCCTGTGGTGGCTGCTGCTGCTGTCCCCTGAAACCTTGCCCCAGCCTGTTTCCCAAGCCTTGAAAAACATTTAGAAGAGTGAGGAATCATCTTGGTTCATTTTAGTCTTCAAAAGGAAAAAGTTGATTTCCTCTGGGCACATCTAGTCAGTAGATGTAGTCAGTACCTCCTAATAGGTGTGTGATTATTTGGAGCATGTCCCTTTTGGAACTGATAATTAAAAGGGTAATTCTTTTAGGGGCTTTGCATGGGGCGGGGGTCAGTTACAAACTACCTAATTGAAAAACCTGGCAAGTTTGTGGAAGATGAAATATCATCCACAAATGCCCCCCTCCACTACCACTACCCAAATGAATTCATGCAAACATGGCGAAATTAAAATGCATCTCTTAATGAAAGTGCTTTCTATGAAAGAGATGGCATTGTTATTTACAACACTGGCACTTTTAATATCTAAAGAAGAATCTTGCTCACTCTAGCCTTAATTATGTCAGGCTGCACACACACTGCAAGGAGAATACAGTTTTACTCCCCAACAATTAAGGAAGGGAACGATGTAGCAGAATGTTCGCTGACCAGGGCTACATTGCAACCAGGGTTCCTGAGCAGTTCCACAAATTAAATCATGTGTGCCTGGTCCTCACCTCAATGAGTTGTTTGTTCGCTGTCCTGATCAGGTGGCTTTTAGGGTTTCAAAGAGGTTTCTAAGCAACTGTTAGCCTTGAGAAAAAAAGCGATGAAACAGAAGCAAAATGTAGCTCGCACCTTGCCAGCTTCAAGACTCACACTGACTGGATGTATTTCACTTTCTGTCTGAAGAGACAAGGAAAACCTTTCAACAGTTAAGTGTGGTTCCCCCAGACTGGTGGGGGTACAAGAGATGATTTTTGGTGTACCTCCAACAAAGATATCTTTTATATTAACACTTCCATATTTTTTTCAATGTGTTAGAAAAAAGAACACGTCAAATTCATGAATTCACAAGCAGCCGTGTTTACGGCAGAGATGATTTTTAAGTACTTTAATGTAAAATCAACTTCAAAAATAAATACATTATAGTATTTACAAATAAAGAAAAGAATATAAATGTCTGATAATGAAAGTTGAAGTTTAGGAGGTGTGGGTTTTGGTTTCAGAAGTTGTTTTCTCTACCTCCGCACTGTTGACCTTTTGGGGTAGATGCACTTGTGTTGTGGGGGCTTTCCTGTGTGCTGGAGGATCTTTCACAGCATCCCTGACCTCTACCCACTAGATGCCAGTTGCAACCCACAGCTGTAACAACGGGAAAGGATGACAGGTATTGCCAATGTCTCCTGGAAGGCATGGTGAAAGGAGAACCACTGAGTCAAGCATTTGTTCAAATCCTGCCTCTTTCTCACAGGGGGTCTAGGACTTGGAATAAATGGCCTGATCTCTCAGGACTTGGTTTCCTCATCACTCCAATGGACATAAAAATGGTACCTCTGCCCAGGAGTGTCAGTAGACACTCACCACTTGGCATACACGCTTGGATAAGTGAGTGGAACCCCATCCTTATTACTGAGAAAGACTGAGATGAGGTCTTTGCCCTCCAGAGGAAGACAGAATTAAAGACAGGACAGGCTTCAGGATTAGCACCAGGCCTGTGCGATCCCACAGGACTCTGTTCTTACAAGGTCACCATGTTGAACGTCACGCTCTATGGCTGCCTTCTTGAAATTCTGGGGGATTCTGAGCAAGGGATCCTGCCTTTTCATTTTGCACTGGGCCCCACCCATTATGTAGCAGCCCTGTAAATTAGTGATGTAACTCAAGCAGAAACAGGGGTCAAGTTCATGGAAACTTAGAAGACATGAAGCTCAGTCTATCCAGCAAAGGAGGGCTTTTCAGGGGTGGTGGCATTTGAACAGTCTTAAGTCAAATGTATGTAAGCAAAGCATAGCAGGAAGAACTTAGGTACACATACTTCAAAAGCAATTCTCAAATGCTAGTCTGTAGCACAATACCCATATGCGTTGACGTTTTCACCGGTCCATAGAAAATAGAGGGGAAAAAATTAAGCCAATAGAATGTTCAATAAACACCTTCTTTAGTTGTACATTGCATCTGTGTTATAATTCACTTCCTTTTGCAAGTAACATGGGAGTTAGTAGACAGTAGTTCTGTGTCGCTCAGTGTGTGTGTTATTTTAATCTTTTTCTTAGGAAAATATTAGTAAGCCTGTTAATTGAGGTTAAATGACCCCCAATTTTTGGTCATTTTATTATAGGTAAAAAGCTGAGTCTGGGGCCACTAATTTAAGAGCCTGACTGTAGCTTTTGTTCACAAGTAAAATATTAAGTTGAAGCAATTATCTGAATAATTTAAGTCCCTCCAACTGTTCCATAAAGCCAAAATAGGTTTTAGGGGCATGCATTTTCCAGTTGGCTACCTTGATGAAAATAACTAGGTGCATCCCCAAGAAGCTGCTGAGAAGAGATGAAAACCCCAAAGCTGTTTACTCCCCAGACCCTTGTCTATCTGCTCAAAGTCCTAAGTACAGAATTTATCGGTTAGTTTCGGCCATGTAACAAACCACCCTAAGACTTAGTGTGGTTTAAAACGACAACATTCATTTAATTTAATCACAGGTATGAGGGTTGGCCACTTAGGCTGGTCTCAGCTGGGTGCTCTTTCTGTTCTTGGCTGAGCACGCTCAGCATCTGCTGTCCGACTTGTAGGTCAGGTTGGTGTGGGGCAGCCTGCAGCTGGGAGAGCCCTTCCTTGCTCCACAAGGACGTGATGGTGTGGGCAGACTTTTTAAAAGCACACAATTCCTATTGAGACCCAGGTTTCAAAGAGGCACTGAATCACTTCTACCATGTTCTACTTGCCAAAGCAAGTCATAAAGCCAGTCCAGATTCAAAGGGGAGGGAAATCGACTTCTCTTAATGGGCAGAGCTACAGTTACACTGAAAAGGGACATGCATACAAGGATGTGTGAATGACTGTAACCATTTTTGGTATCAGCCTACCATACAGCTCAAATCCCACTACTACCAATCACAACAGAATGAAAATCTGCATATCACCAAGACTGCCCAGCCAACAGTAGTCAAGGGAAGCTGGTACACGTGAATTCTGCTGCAAACAAAGAAGTGACAGTCACATAGAGCTGTAGAAGCTGTGTTTTCACCTACATAGTCAGAACAGATGCACCAATAACCAGCCGTGTGTCCAAACCAGCAAGCAGAGGGCTTTGATGCCACGCTGTCTTAACTTCCATTTCCCATTAGTCACCAAATTCAGTCGACTCTCCCTCCTCAGTACATATTAAGGCCTTCCTTCCCTTCCCACGACATCATCACGACTGGGGTTCAGATTCGCATCATTTCTCGGAGGGACCATTACAAGTCCCTCCAGTCTCACTCTAACCTTTCCTGCTCCCATGGCCCCATCCCAGATCCACCTGCCTTTGGTTCACTTAACAAGCCTTCCCTGAATATGCACTCAGGGCCAAGCACTGTGCTAGGAGTCGAGGCTCAGCAAGTAATAAGAGAGAACAAAAGCATTCATCAGCAGAGGTGATCTGCAGCCATAAACAACTCCCAATCTCAGTGGCTTAACACAGGACTTGGTGACTCTGGAATCCTATGCCATCCTGAAATCATTCACTTCTAGCCATGTGGAGGAGGCTGAGAGTGTGAAGGACCAAGTGAGGTGCTTTGGGGCCAAGTCTGGAAGTGGCGCCCATCATCTCCATCATATTCCATTATGAATGCATGCACAGGGCCCAAATCTAAACACAAAGGAGGCTGGGGATGTAGTCTTTCCGTGAGTGCAGAGAAAGAAAAAGGATTGAATATGTAACCAGTCCTTGCCTCAAGATCCAACTGTCATATGCTATGGTTGCAGAAGTGGCACCCAGTCAGAAACGGGAGGGTTTAATGCCTTTTGTACAACCTGGGAGGCAGGAAGGTAGCCTGGCAGACTGAATAATAGCCCCCAAAGAGAGCCAGGTCCTAACCCCTGGAATCTGAAACCCATCATCTGCAAAAGATAAAAGGTAACACCTTTGCACATGTGCATATGCTAAAGATACAGAGGTGAGGGAAACATGGCGGCTTGTCCGGGAAGGCCCTGAATGTCGTCACGAGGATTCTTAACAAAGAAGTCAGAGGAAGCTGACCCACCTCTTCTGAGTGACTGCAGAAGAGAAAAAAAGTTGACCAGAGAAGCAGAGATGGAGTGGTGCTTTTAGAAAATGGAGGAAGGGTCCACAAGCCGAGGGAGATGAAAAGGAACAGATTCTCCCCTGGAGACTCCAGAAGGAATTGGCCCTGCGGTCGCCTTGATTTTAGTCCTTCACACATCACTTTGGGCTGTGGCCTACAGAACTAAAAGAGAATAAACTCCGCTTGTTTTAAGACACTATGTTTATGATGATTTGTTACAACAGGGAATAAAGGGAATACAGCAGCAGTGCCTAAACCTTATCCTTACAGATAAGGATCAGTGTCAAGGAGCTAAATAAAAAGACCAGAGGGTGGGAGCAGACTGAGAGTTAAGGCTGAGAGGTCGCCTGGGTGCAGATCTGGGTTTCACAGAGGGGTTGAATTTTAACCTTCAGGCACTGAGGAGGCACTGAAGTAGATATGACCTGACTGGTATTTGCATATTCGGAGGAGACTGTTATTTGGAGAACAGATGAGCAAATCAATGCTGGAGGTAGAAGGCTGTTGGTGTATGTATGTACACACACACACATTTTTCTTTTTTTGTTTGCTTTATGTTTTATTTTGAGACAGGGTCTTGCTAAGTTGCTCAGGGTCTTGCTAAATTGCTGAGACTGGCTTTGCACTCATGATCCTCCTGCCTCAGCCTCCCAAGTCACTGGGATTTTAGGTGTGCACCACTGTACCTGGATCTTTTTTTTTTTTTTTTTTTTTTTTTTTTGAGACAAGCAGGATAACAGTGAACCAGGGTCACGGCAGAGGACTGACTCAGTACACTGTACACTGGTAGACTCAACAGGACTTGGTGGCAGGCTGCCTGGACTCCAGTTGTTGACCCAGAGCCATCCCACTCCATCATCAGCCATACTGACTGATGGTGAGTGGGACCTGCAGGGGCCACAGCCAGCTCAGACATGGGCAGAGCTGAAGGTACAAGGGAGGCATCCATGAAACAACATGCTGCCCCTTGGTGTCCTCCTCCAGATTCCACAGGACCAACATGCCTTTTGTAACTTGAATAGAAATAATTCAAACCTCATCCTCAGATAAAGGCAAAGGTGACACTACCTCTCCACCCTCACCCCACCCTAGGACCAAGGGACTTCTCTCTCCATAGCGCTTCTGGCGCTGATGTCCTACCCCTGCTTCTATAGCTACGAGGATGTGTACTCACTCCACAGTGTCACTCAGCCCAGCAGGGAGACTAAGGTTACAACCCTGAATTCTCATGCCCAAGTTGTGCCTACCTGATGTAGGTAGAAAGCAAGTAGATGTTTATTCTATCTAGAACTTGGGGCACTCAAACAGAAAGTGCTGGAGATGAAGGTCAAGCAGGAGGTCAGACTGAGGAGTTTAAATGCCTTGCTAAGGAGCTCAGTGTTTCCTGCAGTCAGTGGTACCTCTTCCAAAATGCTAAGAGGGACATGTTCAGATTTGCATCTTATGTAGGTCACTTTGCTAGCTAAGAAAGTACTCATCTTCCATCTGGAACGGAGAAAAATCCAACCCATCTGAGCTGAAGACTAACACATTGCAGTCTTGTGAGGGATCCCCGTCTTCCTCCATGGCAGAGAGCAATGCACAGAATTGGGAAGCAGAAGAGGAGAATGAGTGAGATTCCAAGGGAAGCCGAGGTGAGGCAAACAGGTTTAATGATGTTGACTTTCCTCTGGCTGAGATGTGAGAGTTCTCTGTGGTTCTCCTGGATATTCTAATAAGGTCCTCTTACTTTCTCCTTCCATTTTTGCCTAAATCCTAGTTCATGTTGACTTCTGTTACAACTGAAAGAAACTCTACTGAAATACAGTGTCTCCAGTTTCTGTATTCAGGTCAGTACATCAGCTCCAAGTATCAAATTTTCTTTCTCTCCTCCCCAATTTCATGAATTGGTTGGATGGAACAGAGAAGAGAAAGATACACTCAGGTATGTGCACAAAAACACTTGTAGAAGAGTGTCCTTTAAGACAATGCTTGTAATAAAAAGCATTGTCAATCACCTGAATGCTCATCAATGACAGCCTGGTTAAATAAATTAAGTATTTCTGTATCATGGGATAATGAAATATTATACAGTTTTTTAAAAGAACAAAAGTTAAAACAACCTGGAACTCATTTAGGTATTCCTACCTTACTGATCCCCAGGATGGATGGGGATAATGTACAGTTCAAAAATAAATATATCAAATAATCTTCATGAATAGTTAAAAAAAAAAAGCAAACCATTAATAGCACAGACATGCTCAGAATCCACAGGCTACTTGTGCTATCAATGGGTTACTTGCCCATTGATGGGGCAAGGGGGAGCATTTGATGCCATCTTTTAAAATGTGTCAGACATGAACCTTGGAACCCACAATCCTTCAAAGGGGTCTATCCTTGTACACAACATGCCTGCATCCTTGCAGACAAGACTTGATGAAAAATTTCATCATAACATTGTCATAGTGAAAAACTGAAACAACGTAAATGTCCACCAATTAGAAGCTGGCTAAATTAATAGAATAAATAAGTAGAATGAATCACCAGAAATGCAATCACCTTTGGGAAGCACTACTTTTTTTTTTTTTCTTGCAGTACTGGGAATCGAACTCAGGGCCTCGTGCTTGCGAGGCAAGCACTCTACCAGCTGAGCTATCTCCCCAGCCCAGGAAGCACTACTTAAGAGAAACTTGATTTATTATTTGAGTCCTTGTGGCATGTCTTTTTTCTTTTTTTTTTTTTATGGTACTGGGGATTGAACTCAGGGGCACTTGACCACTGAGCCACATCCCCAGCCCTATTTTGTATTTTTTTTTTAGAGACAGGGTCTCACTGAGTTGCTTAGTGCCTTGCTTTTGCTGAGGCTGGCTTTGAACTCTTGATCCTCCTGCCTCAGCCTCTGGAGCTGCTGGGATTACAGGCATGCACCACTACGCCCAGCCTAAATTTTGTCATTTAAATAAATCCACACATCTTCTTTAATTCAATGTAACTTTATTAAGTCTCATGGAAAACATGTATATTCTTCATAATAAATTATTCACAATACAGAATTGAGCAATGCTAAAGAGAAAACCACAAGTCTATTTTATGCACATTTGGGGCACAAAAAAAATATTAAGAACTGGGTATGTTTAACACTTTCTCATCTTTCTTTCTGAAATTAGGTGAGTCAAGTGAATGACCAATATCTGTCATCTACTAGCTGTCCATTGATGAATTCATAAAAATGCATAAAATTATTAAAGATTTATCTGTTTATCAGTATGCTTGGAACAAATGCTGTTGACATTACCCAGGTCTCCCTGGATTCCTTTAACAACGTCTTGGGTCCCTCCCCAAGACATTGTTTCTACTGCCGTGTACAAGAGGGCTCTGGAATACGAGAACAGTCTCAAGCTACTAGAGGAAATTTTCTTGGGTGCCCAGTGAGTCCAAGTGCAGGAGATTACATCTCTGGTTAGGAGAGTGGGAGGGCTTTTGGTAAGTGACTTACAGGTGCAGGAATATGACATCTCAGCTCTCTTGCCTCAAGGACAAACCCTGAGATATGGCTTATACTTCAGGGTTCCCTGCAGATCAGGATGGAGGAACTGCGGAACATTGCCAGAAATCCCTCATTTGCTTGGTTCTTGTCCTTCCTTTATAGGTTTTTCCTACAAACACTTCCTAATAAATCAAATGCATATGAATTCCCATCTCAAGGCCTTCTAAAGAACTCAGCCTCCAATAATCATTATTAAAAGTTAAAACTCGAGATCAGAAACAAAATGCACAAATACCATTGATCCAAGACCCACTGCAGGAAGAGGTCCAGTTCCCAGAATTCAGAAAACAAGATGATTCAAGCCATGGCTGATGTAATGACAATTTCTTGCAGCTTCAATTATAGTATTTACTACTTGAGCTCTTTAACCTGCTAATGGTTCTGTCCACTGAAAAATGCATTGTCTTCTCTTGCCCAAATGTACAAGACCAATAGATTTCATTTAAGAAATTAATTAAGTTCTCCTAATTAAATTTCTCCTTGGAATTATTAACATTTGGAAAGGAAATAAAAACTTTGAAGATTCTTTTCTTTCCTGTCTGTATCTGACCTTGTTAAAAGAATGGAATTGCTATTGTAGTTCAATCCAAAATCATTTTGAAAATCTAAAGGGAAATATCTTATTCTTTTTTAGGGTCTCATAAGGTCTTTCTGTGGGATTAAGTGAGATGACGACATAGCCTAGCTCAGAGGGTATGGCTCATGGTTATGCTGCAGTGTGTGAGAATTTTAGACCACCACGTTTACTGAGCCAAATTGAAAGGGAATGAAAGGTCCTTTCATGAGCATGCCAGGCAAGCAGCTGGGCGCAGGCTAGTGCCTCAAAGAACCCCCAGCACCTGAATTTTGGAAGCACAGTGTTTATAAAGTTAAAAACCACAAGGATGTAGGTCGGGAAGACCCTGTTGAGACAGATATTTTGATTACATGGGAGAATTGTTTTGATTATACATTTCAGAGTCCCTGCTACATCAGGGCCATAGTCAGGGATGCGGAAGTTCCTCCTGTACTGTCAACATCGATGCAGCTGTCAGGAGGTTGAAAAGCAAACATTTGAAGCAAGCATACAATGGAGTCAGGTCAGAACAAAATGGCATTTGTTTGGTTCCTTACCATTTTGGTTAGTCAGTGGGGTGCATTCCTTAACTCTGAAGCTAAGGCCTATGTGGGTATTCTAACCCTGTGACACACAAGGTACAGTCCTAAATCAGAATCATCTAGAGTATCTCCCAAATACAGATTCCTGGGCTCCAACCTCCTAAATCGGACTCTCTGGGCAAAGCCTAGAAATTGAGTATTATTTTCAAGTTCTTTGTTTGAATTTCTTGCATTCTAAAGTTTTAAAAGCACTGCATCTAATCCAGTGTTTTCCAACCAGGGTGGTTGTGAGGCTATAGTTGTAGTTAGTAAATACTATTTTGTTCTCCAATGACAAAAATGTAAGTGAAACAGACTTCAGCTCCAAAGGAAAAAAATTGAAATTTTTTGTGAGTTCACAAACCCAAAAAGGACCCATCAAGGTAAGAGGTAGCTGAATCCAGGGATTCAAATCCTGCCTTCAAGATTCTGTCACTGTCTTCCATCTCCTGTTCTTTGACCTTCCCAGTTGGCTCCATTCCTGGGCTCCCCAGTTGATGAAATGATAGCCACCCACAGCCCCATTACTACCTCACCTTCACATGAGTTATCCTCAAACGTAGGAGTACCTCTCTTTCCTCGCAGTTTCAGCAAAAGTCTCCAAGAGATATCTTATTGGTCCACCAGTTTAGGTCACTTGCCATCTTTGAACCCAGCAGTAGCAAGAAGGGTATAATTCTCTGGTAGGAAAGGCATGAGTGTGATGTGTTATCACTGTGGTCAGGCATACAAGCACCAACCCACTCCACATAAATCAGGCAAAATGGGTTTCCCCAAGAAACCCATTCTGGGTCTCTTTTCTGCTAGCAGAAAAGAAGAGGACTGTTTTGCAAACAGATGTCAGAAAGCCAGGAGCACATCGTGTTCACTAAAACCAGAATCTACATTCTGTAAAAGCCCTCCAAACAATTATGCTGATCACCCACCTGTAGGGACTAGCATGTGGCTGGTCTTGTGGGTCGGCAGGAAAATGTCTTTGATCTACAGTGAGGGACGGGGTATGTGTCTCTTGTTTTTCAGTGCTGTGGTAGCTAAACTTATGGATGTGCCTCTGGGTGGTAGCCACCTTTTTATTTTTTCCAGTAATGAACAAGAGTGGTTATGGTAAGCCCCAGGGATACATTTACCTTAAACTGACTGCAAAGTCTCAAAAACACTAACAGGTGCCCACCAGAGAGTTCAAGTCCTGCCTTTCCCATTTAGGGAGAAGTAAAAGTGACCGGAGTTAATCTTCTGCAAACCATGTTAGCCGGAGAAGGCAAGCCTGGATTGTCCCTCCTTAAGAGCAAAGAGCTTGGCATTAGAAAGAGCCTCGGGAAAACATGTTTGCTTATCCTCCAGGGGACAGCAGGGTAGTGTGACATCTACCAAGCAGATGTGCTGACAGGAGCAGAGGTCGAATGGCTGACTTGTTGAAAAGGGAAAACCCAACAGTAACACAGACGATTTCTTAATGAAAACGCACTGTACTTCCGTGAGTACAGGTAGGTGTTTCCCTTGATATTTGTCAACAGAGGAGAAGCTTTTTACTTGAATAAAAAAAAAAAAAAATCCAGCCCATCTAATGATGCTTTACATCAGTGCTGGGGAGAGTGGGAAAGAAAAGTCCACGGAGTAGAGAGGCGTCATCTGCACGGCAGCTGGCCCAGAACTGATGCTCCCACTGCTGAGGGCAAAAAGAACATTGAGGCAAGATCCAGAAGGACTTGGAGTCTAATTTTAAAAGTGCATCAAGACACTGGGAGAAGGTGCAGGGAAACTTGCTGAGGGAAGGTCCTGGTTGTGTCTTTTGTGTCCAGTTTGCCTGCGTCAGCACATCATGTGTAAAGAGAAAGACACCATCTAGTTTTAATAACATACTTAACTGCCTGCGCGTACACAGGAGATCATGGTGTTTGCCAATTAAAAAGTTTAATCTCAAATGCAGGTACAGCAGGCCAGTGTTCTTTTAGAGCAGACCGCTAGGCAGAGGCACATCGTCGGAGGCATTTCCTCCCGTGTCCTTACCGATGTCCCCCTACAGGTCATCCTGGTTCTCCAGCCTGTGCTGATTTTCCTCTTCTCTGATTGTTAGTGGTCTTTAGAATTCATGTCCAGTTAGATTGCTAAATTCCTCAGCAGCCGGGGCAGAGACTGAACTTGTGGCAGATGTGGCAGATGCTGAGCATATAAATAAAAGAGATGTTCACTTAAGGATCCCCTCTTGTGATTGGTGATCTAGAAAGAGGACAGCAGAAAGAGAAGGCTCTGACCCTCTCAACAAGTTCCAAGAAAAAAAAATCTAAATAAAAAATATAGGCAAGAGATTAAAGCAGCGGCAAAATAAGAATGTTAGATGAAGCCTAATGTCTTCAACCCATTTATAGTCAAACAACAGAGAGAAGTTGTTTTAGGTGGCTTTTCATCATTGTGACAAAATAGCTGGGAAAAACTTCCAGGAGAGGAGACTTATTTTGGCTCATGGTTTTAGTCCATAATCCCTGGGCCCCTTGCTCTGGGTTTTTGGTGAGGCGGGACATCATGGCCGGGAGCAGTAGCCTAGCAGAGCTGCTCACCTCTTGGAGGCCAGGAAGCAGAGAGGCAGAGGGTTGGGACAAGATGCACACCTTCGAGGAGACACCCCCATGACCCACCTCTTCCAACTAAACCCCACCTTCTAAAATCTCCACCATCTCCCCATAGTGTCACACATGAGTCCTTGAATGATATTCCATATCCAAACCATCACAGAAGTCAATACAGAGACCACACTACCCAAAATTCAGAAGACATTCACTGTGTTTGATAATCTAGTATTTCAAATTACCTTTCCACACCTTTCTCCAAGGAGATTATTAATGCTGAGTCTTTGTAGTGCTCTGGATTTAAAAAATCCTGGCACAGTCTCTGACTGAAACACTTGCCGATGAGAGGGCTTGCTCTTCCTGCTCGCCTGTCCTGGCCTCTGCTCAGCTGTCCCTCCATCGGCAATGTCCTGAACCTGCCTGGCACTCAGAGTCAACCCAGGGACTTCCTCTCCCATGCAGCCTCTCCTGACTCATGGAAGGAGAACGCTCCTATTCTGGATGTGCACAGCGTGGACAGCGTGTCCACAGGCACATCATACCTGTCATGTGGATCCCACCCCAGGTGAGAGTGTGAGCTATGAGCCCAACTGACACCTGGGTCACATTCTGAGCTCTGCCACCTTCTTGTTATGTGGTCTTAGGCAGAGCTGTTATCTTTTTTAGACCTAAGTTTCCACATCTATAAAGCAGATATAAAAATAGCAACCACATCATATTCCTCATGAGGATTAAGTAAAATAAAAAATGCAAAACACTCCATAGCCACACATCTAGTAAACCCTTATTTAAATATTATCATTATTATCACATAATCTGATACTGGCTTAGAATTTTTAATACCTAGCCTTACATGTCATAGCCTCTCAGGTTTAAGACTGCTATCTGCCCTAGTGGTTTCAAGCATCTCAAGGGCATTGGTGAGGTAACTTTTCTAATTAACTATGTCCGTTAACTTCTGTTGGGTAACAAACAGAAAATTTAATTTAAATTTAAATTTTCCAAAATTTAGTGGTTTAAAATCACACCAATTACTGCGTTTAGTGGTTCTGGAACTTTAGCATGTATCAGAACCACGTGGAGGGCTTGTTGAAAGGGACCACTTGGCCACTCCAAGAGTTTACAATTCAATGGTTCTGAGATAAGCTGGAAAATTTGCATTTCTAAAAGGTTCCCAAGTACTGCTGCTGCTGGCCTAGGGAATGCACTTGGAGACTCACCAAGTTAGCTCACGATCATGAGTGCTAGCCATTTGGGCTGTGCTCAGCTGGGCTGTTTTTGAATGTTAGCATGCATCTATGGTCAAGTGTCCATCAGTCACAGGGCTGTTTCTAGAGACTGGCTGGTGCTGGGTAAGGTGATACATGAGACTGGGCCACATGGTTCATTGCTGGGTTGATCAGTTCATAGGATTCCTAGGGGGAGCCAAAGCCACAGGCTGCCTGAGGTCTACACTGGCTCTCTGTCACCTTTGCCATATTCTGATGTTCAAAGCTTGTCACGTGGTCAACTCAGAATTAAGGGCAGCGACATGGGCCCCACTTCCTGATAGATGCTGCAAACCCACAACATAAAAGGGTGTGATTATTTAGGAGGAAGGAGTCTATGGTCACATTTGCAATTCGCCACATCATTCTTGATCCTAACGCCTAGCAATTACACAGGAAATTTGTGGAAGGATAAATACTCCTAGTAACTGAGTATTAAAACTTTGCAAATCATCTCCAGTTACTTGTGCATTTCAGGCTGGCAATACAGGAATGAAGGTGGGGAATACTTCTGGTTGAATTGGCTATTGGCTGTGCGAGCTTCACCCCTGAGCCTCTGGGCCTTTGAGGATAAAATGAGGACTATAATTCTCATCTCAGAGCTGTGGTAGGAATTAAATTTGAGAAGCAGTACGACACACGCAGTTTCAGAATTTTCTGAGCATATTAACCTCTCCACACCTGAGTCTCCTCATCTGCAATACAGGTACAAACCATTCCCATCTCACCTGGCCTTTGGGAAGATCACATGGGATGGTGTGTGCAATGTGCTTGCCTTATTAAGAACTCACAATCATCACTAATGGGATCACGTTGCCTGGGATAGTGCCGGGGAACTCCGTAAGAAATCCCACCTTCTGTTCAGTTTGGTATCAAATAAAGATATGGTAATGCACCCAGCTCAAGAACTCCAGGTTCGTGGATGCTGTCCAAGGCGCACACTTTGGAAAATCTGTATGTGCAAGAAGCCACCAGCAGCCCTGCCAGATAACCTGTGAGTCCCCTTGGCTGTCACCAGCTGGGCACCTCTGCCCATTTCTTTTGAACAGCTAGTCCACAGCTCCACTGCCTCCACTTATAAAGTGAAAGTAGGTCACTTCGGTTTTTCTGATTTTAGAGGCAGGAGAGATACGGAAGAAAAGGATGCAGTTTGTGGAGCCAATAGCCAGGGCTGAGGGGGAGAGCTGGGGAATTCATAAACCATTTGCACCTCCCTGGACGGGGAAGAGAGGGAGGGAGAGGAAGAAGGAAGAGAGGAAGGAAGAAAAAAAGGAAGGGGTGATGGAGAAAAGGCAGAAGGGAGTCCGGCAGGCAGATGGTGATCAGCTCCCATCCACAGACGGTCACCAGCAGTCTGAGACAGAAGACCCAAGATGTTAAGTGAGCAATCTTGTCTGCTGCCCATTTAATTGTCCAGGAAAACCACAGCAAGGAAGAAAGCCACATGCTCTGGTAAAGCTTTCAGAGTGGTCTCTGGGGCTTCCCTCTCTCCAGGTGACTCCCATTTAGGCCAGTGTTAATGGGTCCCCTGTAGAGAAGCTCTTGTCAGACAGTGCAGTTAAAAGTGTCTCATTCAAATAACCACCATCAGACCCCAAAAGACTCTGGACTGGAGGTGAGTTGAGGCTGCAGCTCAGGTGGGCCGGAGCAAGGCAGCCCAGCCTGCCACCTGGATTGTCCCCCTCCTCTCCTCAGGGCCTACTTTGCAGACTGGAGTCCAGGACCTTCATACCAAGCCAGGATCAGATTTCAACTCAAATACAAATAACAGAAAGGTGTGAGGAGATCAGGAATCTTGAGTTTCTCCCAGAAAGGCCCAAGGCTGTCCTTTCCTTAGCCACCCAGGGATGGCTCCCTCGCTGTGGATGCAGGTGCCGGAGATGCAGATGTGTGGATGCAGAGCACAAGGGGCAGGAGGGTCCACGCCAGGTTGCTGAAGTGCTATGGGAGAAAGAGGCCAACTGAGCCACTAAGTAACGTCAAACAAGGTCAGAGAATGGAGAGAATAAACAGAATGATCTGCTGCTGATGAAGTGACCAAGTCAAAAGCAAGAGTAGATGTGCCAGACAAGGTGGCAGGAAAAGACACATGAACCAAAGCTGAAATGTGACCAAGAAGCTGAGATCAGAAGGAAGAGTCCAGCAGAGAGAAGAGCAAGCAAGGACCCCGAGTTTGGAAAACGAGCTTAGAGTGTCAGAACAGAAAGGAGAGGAGGGCTTGTCAGAGATTGGGGCATGGTGGCGGCCAGCTCCAGCCAGCCCCCAATGACCCCTGCCTCCTGCTGTACACAGAGTAGGGCCGCCCGGGGCAACCAGTAGAGGATTAGGATCACAATATGGGTCATAAGAAACCGCTGCAGCTTCTGTGCGGCTCCCACTCAGCCACCAAGAGTCCCAGAGTCCCCAGAAAGGTCCACATGGGAGGGCATATCCCAGGCCTTCTGCCAACAGCCAGCACCATCTGCCTGCCATGCAAGTGGGCCATCCTGGAAAAGGCTCCTTCAGCCCAGTAAGACCTCAGACAGCAGCAGCCCCAGCTCACATCTCCACTGTACCTCATGAAAGACCATGAGTCTGGATGACCCAGCTAAGTCCCTCCCAAATTCCTGATCAACAGAAACGACATGAGGCAATAAAGGTTTACTGTTCTTTTAAGCCCCTGCATATTGGGGAATGTTTGTTATGCGCCAGTAGATAACCAATACAGTTGAGAAGTCATGGTTAGAAGTTGGGGTTTATTTTTGGTACCCATAGAGGGTAAGTGAGAAAATGGCATGATCTGATTCATGTTCACATGGAGCCCTCCAGATTCAGTGAGAAGAACGGGTGCAGGATGGTAGGAGACTAAGGTGTTGGGAGGAGTCCCATTCCCACACTTCCTTCCTCCTGTCTGAAAATGATCTTTCACTTCTTTCCAACTACCCAATCACCGTCTTGCAGTTCCTGGAGGAAGAGGGACCCATCCTGCAGTTCGGAAAGGCAAACGTGCTACAGAACGCTTCGTCCTACACTGGGAATTCCACTTCCACACTCTGGGTGGCCACCAAAGACGTCAGCTTATCCCATGACACTCTTATGTTTTCTGGCTCCCTGTGATCAGAGGGGTCCTGTGCCTAGTTTTGGAGAATGAAATGTGAGTACAGGTGTCCTGTTTCACCAAGGGTCAGAGATTTCTGTTGCCACCTGAAGACCCCCAGAGTGCTCTTCTTTCATTGAGGAACACATGAAATAGTGGCTATTCCATTATCCTAGATCCCTAAGTCACCAAGGAGAGCAAGACACCCATTTCCAACCAAAGACATATACACAAGCATGAACGAAAGAAGACCTTTCCTGTTGAAAGGAACTACACTGACTTGGAGGTTGTTCTCTCAGTGTGAACTAGCACATACAGGCTGACACGCCTTACTCTGAAGCTGATTTTTACTATTAGTAATTATTATTTGTGGAGTCCCTCGTCGCCCCAGTATGTCATATTGTGTGATATCACTCGATCTTCCCAACATCCCCTGCAAGGTGAACATTATGACCCCCATTTGATAGATGAGGAAACAGAGGTTCAGAAAAAACAAGTTAAAGTGGGTGAGAAGCTGGGGAGGAATGGAACTAATATTTGTGGGGTTTGGGGGGAAACGTGGCAGGAATATTAAATAATTAACTTCTATCAGGACGAGTGACATGACTCCTTGCTGTCCCATGGCATCATCTGGGTTTCAGCTGCAAAATCTCTCACTAGCAAAAAAGAACTTAATGTAAAGACTCAGTTCAAATGAAACTACTGTGAGCTACGGAGGAGCAGGCTGTCCTTCAGGGTGACTTCCAGAGCAGAACCTTGGAGCTGGTCCATGACAGGAGACGGCAATCAGAAAGACATCTTCTCATGTCTGACCTCAGTGTCCCACCACCCTGGACATGCACCAGGTACAGAATCTGATGGCTCCTCCCACTCTTTCTGAAATCAGCTTCATCAGCCATGAGTTTATCTGCACATTGGATACCTTTTCTCTCCCCTTAACTCCATTCCAAATGCAATTATTACATATGCCCATATAATGGGTGGTTCTGGATCAGATCTAGAACTCTAGCTACAAACTCTGAAATAGGGGACTTGTAATTCCCATTCGACCCACTCACAGAGCTATGTTGAAAGACAAACAGGGATGTGGACTGCTCAAATATCAGTGCCTTCTTGATATGGCACAGAGTGATCCTTCTAACAATCCTGTAGAGTTGATATAATTATCTCCATCTTAGCAAAGCTGAGGTTAAGGCTTCAAAGGCTGAGCTCACACAGGTGGTAAGTTCCGGGCTGAGTGCCATGAATGGCCAGCTTGCTCAGACTTGGAAGCAGCCAGACTTTCTTCACCACACACCATTCCTGAGGTTTGAGCCTCATCTAGCCTGGAAAGACTTTCTGTATTTCTTTACGTTAAAGGGACATGCTGACTTCCTGCAGGTGCCAGGACTCTGTATAGTTCTGATTATTTGGTCACATATGCTAATTGATGTCTTCCCCTCCCCTCCCCACTTAAACCATTTACTAATAGAAACTGTTCTTAGGCGTCACCCTTGAAACCAGTTTCCCCTTCACTGCACTTTACAGTAAGCTTTAAGAAAGCTCCTGGTAGTAGTGCTCAGCTTGAGACTGGACATCGGACGGTTTCCTTGCCCTCCCTAGGGCATGCTTCGGACTGCCCCCAAACACGGTCAGGGCATGGTCTCCAAATGGATGACCAAATACTCAGTGTCGAAGTACTGATTTGCGCTGGACACAAGGTTGAGTGTGTGGAGAGGCCACAGCCTAAGAGCCTCTAACAAGAGACCACCGAGGAAGAAAGCTAGCTTCTAAATCCAGCTGAGCCTGGGTGTAGTGGCTTCATGCTCAGGTAGCCATCTCAGTTCCAAGCTCTGTCCCCATCAGCTACCCGTGAGCCACTATCCCATCTCACTGCTCTATTCCAGTCCCTCAAGATGGCGGCCCACCTGGAAAGGGGCCAGAATCCTCTCTCACATTCCCCTTGCTAGCTAAATGCTGCCCTCTCATCTTAACAAAGAGTTACCAGCCAGCCAGCAAATGAATCTAAACACACCAAACCCTGCCCTGTGCCTCTGAGCTAAGAGGTAGAATTTTCTAGCAATATTTTAGCAGCTGTTCAGCCTCTGGTCAGTTCTGGCTCAAAAAGGGTTAATGACTTTGTTGTTGTTGTTGTTGTTGTTGTTGTTGTTGTTGTTGTTTTAATGGATCTCAAATGAGAAGGGGTAGCCATTCCTTTGGTTTCTACCCTGAAATTAAATCCGTTTTTCTAGGGAAATGTAGTACGAGAAAGATACTCGAAGAGCTGTTTTTTTATTCATTTTTTAAAATTCCCTTAGTTCTGAATTTCATTCGTTTTGTGTTAATATTGTGACCAAAATTAATTTTAGACCAAGGGAAAAACCATTATTCTTTATTTTCCTTAAAATATGTTTTACCTTCAGAGACTTGGCAAGTAGGAAAATGAAATTCACTGTTCAAGTGAGCCACACTAATTTGCAATATTACCTTCAGAGAAGTGTTGAGGGGTGGGGGAAAAAGAACAGGGAAAGTTTTGGAGAAGAAAAACTGTGACTGTCACAAAAGAGAAGAAAAAGTAACATCCGGGACCAAAAGGGGAGGTTGGAAAACATCTTCTGTAAAAGCCAGGTCGTAAACAACTTCAGCCTAGTGGGCTGTAGGGTCTCTGCCGCATCGTCCCAGCTCTGCCATGGACGATATGTGAACGAGCAAGAGAGGCTGGGCCGTGTTCCAAAACAGCTCCACTTAGGGACATGGGACTTGAATTTTGTATAATTCTCATGTAGCACAGATATATGTTTTTTTTTTTTTTCCAACTACGTTAAACATATAAGAACTATCATTAGCTCATGGGCCATATGGAAAGAGATGGCCGTTAGGTGCCCGCAGGTCGTAGGGGCTGACCCCTGACCTCAAGTCTACTTGCAGCATCATCTCTACTTTCCAATGCAGTGCTCTCAGTACTTTGGGGAAACATTAGACAGCATCGTTTTTTTTCTTGCTTACAAAATATTGGCGTTACATGGTCAAACAAGCCCTGGGCTACTTGGGAAAACAAGATGATAAGATGTGGGGCACTGGAAATGTGAAGGAATCTATTTCTCAGTCCAGTGGGAAATGTCCTTTTAATCCAGATACCAATCAGACAATGGCCAACAAAAGATGTTTAAGTCCCTGTGGGTGCAATCTGTCATTATATGTTTAAATATCAAATGTGCATCTCCTTAGACCAAACTCCATTTCTAGGACTTTGCCTCACAGATGTAAGCAAAAGCAATTGTACAAGGATATTCCTGGAAATGCTGTCATAGAGGAAAAAGTGGATGTGACCTAACATTCACATTAAGACATTACTTAAGGAATTTACAGTCCATTTATGCCATGGAGTAGTATACAGCAAAGAAGAAAATTCAGGTGAGCTCTAATAAACAAATGTGGAACAATGTCTGAGACAGGGTGTAAAAGGAAAAAAAGAACAAGTTTCAAGACAGTATGTTTAGTAAGATACCTAATTCTAGGAGGATGAAGACACAATGGGTTTTAACATTTTTATTTTAAACACTCTATTCCAGTGTGTGTGTTTTGTTCATTCTTTCTGATAGCTAATTTTGTGTCAATTCTACTGGAACACAGAGAACCCAAATATCTGCTTATTATTTCTGAGTGTCTGTGAAGATGTTTCATGGCAGTGTTTGGTGTCTATGAGCCCAGATAAAAATCTTCATTTTGGATTCCAAAGGATTCTCCTTTATTATTTGCAATAAATCTCCTGGTCATTTTCTCTGAGAGTTACGAGAGGGTGGTTGTGTCACTGAACAAGAGTCCAAGGAGGTCCCTCCAAGGGGGCAGTGGGACCTCAGCAGGCAGATTCTGTACTTAGGCTGCTGAGAAGAATTTCAGGATGCATTGAAAGTAAGGGACAAGCAAAGATTCCTCAAAGGACAGCAAAGAAAGACAAGGCAGGTCGTGGTCACCATCACCACTCAGAGAAGATGAGTGGCCCTCCTGGTTGAGCTCTCTAACTGTACACAGGATTTTCCTGGGAAGCAAAGGACAGGTGTCCAGGCGAGCTTTTATAGAAGTCCAATCCCACATCACTCATTTGACATTTGGGGCTCAGAATGTCTCTTCCTGGTTTCTAGACCTAAATCAGTTGTGGGCACATTGTGTAGGCCTTTGAATCTGGTGACACTCAAAGTGATTGTTTTGTGCTAATTGATCCATTACAAGCACATGCTGGAGGTTCTGTTCATCCAACTGAAGAGACAAGCATGGCTGGTCCTGCTCATAGACCCAGGTTTCCATCTAGTGAGGAAGAAGAGTCCCATGCTCCCTATCTGAGCAGGGTCAGTGCTGACAGGGTAAGAGCAGAAAGCCTGGAGCCAATTCTCAGTGTTCGAAGTCCAGCTCCTCCTCTGTCTAGCTCTATGACCTTGGGCAAGTCATTGAACCTCCCTGCATCTCAGTTTCCTCATCTGTAACTTCTGTGTTTTGTGGATAATGAGAGTATTCACATAAAGTTTAAGAACTGAGCATCCACCTGGCACTTAATAAATGTTCAGAAAATGTTTTTGTTAGTACCTTCCTTCTTCTCCTGGTCAGTCTCGGAGGCTGTACAAAGCCTTCTTCCCTGGACTGTTTTTCTCTACTTCTAATCTCCACTCTTCGCTATTATGTGTCTCAGTTTCCCCATCTATAAAATGGAGAAAATGACAGAACATACCTCATGGAGGTGTGTGATGACAAAATTCAGTACGTAGGTCTAAGCATTTAGAGCCATGCCTGGCACACAGTAGGAACTATAGAGATACTTGTGGTATTTGTCCTGCTGTTGCTACTGTTGCTAATACAGATGGTGATGATGATGATATGGTGGTGGAGACGGTGATGATGATGGTGATGGTCATGAGGAGGAGGAGAATGATGGTGACGATGATGATGATATGATGATGATGGAATTGATGGTGGTGGTAGTGATGATGCTGATGTTGGTGATGGTGATGTTACTAATGCTAGTGGTAGTGATGGCGGTGGTGGTAGTGCTGGTGATACTGATGGTGCTGGTGATACTGATGGTGGTGGTGATACTGATGGTGGTGGCAGTGATGGCGATATTGATATCGGGTGATAATGGTGGTGGTAGTGATGACGATGCCGATGTTGGTGATGGTGACGGTGATATTGATATCGGGTGATAATGGTGGTGGTAGTGATGACGATGCCGATGTTGGTGATGGTGACGGTGATATTGATATCGGGTGATAATGGTGGTGGTAGCGATGCCGATGCCGATGTTGGTGATGGTGACGGTGATATTGACTCTGGTGATGGTGATGATGAGGATGAGATGATGACGCTGGGGCATGGCGATGGTGATCTTGCTGATAGTGGAAACAGTGGTGGTGGTGACAGTGATGGCAGCCGTGAACTCATATGTCTGCTACAGTCACATGACAGCTCATCTCCATTAAGACTATTGTAATTAACTAAAACTAGCTCGAGCAAAAAAAAAAAAAAAAACAGAAGCTAAAGTAGTACTGGACTGTGGTAATTCATAGCTGGCATTGCTGGAAAGCCCTGTGTGCAGGGCTGGCGTCGGGAGAGCTGATTCAGCATTCAGACATCGCCATTAGGCTTCCTTCCATTTCTCGGTTCTACTTCTTGTGTGTTGGATTGATCTTCAGAAAGGTTCTTGCTTTGTGGTGACAAAATGACTACCTGTGCCCCCATGACAGATCTTCCCGGAGCCAAACTCAGTAGTAAGGAGGCTCTGCAACCTGAGTCCCAGGACGGGCTCCAGCTGACTTTCAGTAGGACCCCAACATGGGCAGCTCTGATGGGCTTAGGTCCAGTCACATGCTTTCCCTAGGTCTAGAGGGGGGTTTCCTTCCCCCACGAAGGACATGTGGAGGGTTCCATGAGGTTAGGGGATTTCCCCAAAAGGAAATAGTGTGACACCAAAGACACAGACATGTGGGTGCTGGATAGTCGCAACCTTACAGGCCAACAACAAACACCATTAGACTGTCCTTTGTGGGGCAACAGCATGGTCTCACCTTCCATTTACGAGAACCATTTACTGAAGAGAAAAGATGCCTCCCAGATATTGTTATAGATAATATTTGAACTGGGGGTTGGGGAGCGTGCAATCAAGATTCTGCTCTGTATTACATTCCTCGTGGGTTCTACAAGGCCATCTACACATAGGCAAAGCTACTTCAGGGCAAAATCCACAAGGACGGACTTCACCTTGCTCTCACTGACACACTGAGTCAGGCCTCATTTCGCCCAATGCCCTGTGATGGCAACTTGATTGGATTGAGAGGGGCCTAGGAAATCACCCAAGTACACCTGCAGCTATGTCCATGAGGGTGTTTCCAGAACAGACGGCATGTGGGACAGCAAACTGAGTGGGGAAGACCCACCCTGAACGTGGGTAACTCTATCCAACAGATGGAACGAAGACAGAAGTGAGAAGCCCACCAGGCACCAGAGAATGCAAGTCTGATGCTTCCTGAGCTGTGCGTCTTTGGGTTTCCGTCACTTGTGGACATTGGGATCCACTTCCTTAGTGACTCTCCAAGGGCTTCCAGGCCTTCAGGTTTGGACTGGGGCTGCTTCCTTGGTCCCCTTGCTCTGAGGTTCCAGCTTCCTGGACTGAGCAGTTACTGCTTTCCCAGCAATCCAGACTGCAGGTGGCCATTGTGGGGCCATTCAGCCTTTGATCATGTAGGTAAATCTAATAAATCCCCTCTTGTTATACATATATTTATATTGGTTCCATTCTTCTACAGAGTCCTGACTAATACATTCATCCTCTTACCTCCCTCTTACTACCACAAAAAGAGGGAAGAAGGAATAAAGCTATGTAGGAGTTACATTTCTCTCTCTTGCTAGAATTAATTTAGTGTAAATCTGAAGCTAACTCTGATAAGTTAAGAAGCGTATTTTAAGCCTTAGAGGAAATAATTTAAAAATGGTGGAAAAAAATCATTAAAGAAATTAAAATACCACATTATAAAATATTCACTTCAGTGCAAAAGAAAGCAATAGAGGAGGAATGGAGAAACAAAAATGACGAGACAGATTTAAAAAACGCGAACACTGAAGTGGAAGACGTAAATCCAACTCTATCAATAACAGCATGAAGTACGAACGGATTCAACATGGTGGGAGGTGCGTGGTATAAATCCCACAACTTTGCAAACTGGTGAAATAGTCTTGGCCTCCAAATTCAACGTGGCCCTCCAGTCCTGGTTTCCTTTATGGCTTCTCAAAGGGCATATATGTAATCTGGGATTCGATTACTTGTCCAGCATCATCCATCTCTGCCCGTTCTCAGACTCTACTGGACCTTCATCCCTTTGTACACGTGGCTCCCCTGCCCTGAAGCACCTTCTGGGGCTGTTTGAGACCTTCTGACTGGGGGCTGGGTATTTTCCTCCTGCAGGCAGCCTTCCCTGGCTTCCTGCCTGCACAGGTCAGGTCCGGGCCCCAATGCTAGGCTAACTCTTGTGTCAGCATGGGCTTTTGGAACACCACGCAACAGGAGCAAGTAATGAAAAGCACAACCCAAAAGGGCTTATGGGATTACCAGAGTATACTATGTTAAAAAAATTCCAGAGATTAGGAATTCCCAGAGTGATGGTCTCCTCAAGGACACAGGTCCCATCTCTTCCTCCTTCGTTTTTCTTAACATGGTGATTTTTGTCCTCACATTTCTCCTCTTGGAAGCAAAATGGTTTTCACAACTTGCAACTATCAAGCCCTCACTAAAAGCCCAGAGTCCAATAGAAAGAGCATTCCTTCTCTGAGTTTCTTCTGAAAGTGAGGAAAACTTTCCCAAATGCTCCCCTCTGGACTTTGCTCTTGAACGCTACTAACCGGATCTGAGGCGCGAAATCTAAACCAGCAAGGGGGATGAGATTACCACCAAGGACCTGGACTAGTCAAAATCCCCTCCCTGCGGTGAGGGAGGAGCCCAGCCTCCTCCTGAGCACGTGACCACCCAGTACCTGAAAGGTAGGGCTCTGGGAGCACCTCGGCCACAGGGCCATCATCCCAGGTGGCACCAGGACGGCCCCGCCTGTGCGTCGTCACTGACTGGCTGCTGGCCCGCTCCTCCAGCACACTCGAGCTTCTTACGAGCAGGAGCCACACTTGTTTGTCACTGTAAAAGGCACCTGATATCTTTTGGATGGAGGAGAGAATAGATCTGGCAGCAAATGGGATCCCTCGCATAACTGAATTGGAAATGCTATGATCATGCTGATTTTGACAGAGAATTGTACAGCCAGGCAGAACCACCAACATCCACAGAGGAGGAAATCACTGAAGGGTGGATTTTATTGTTCAATCAGACATGATTCTCTCAGAGTTCTGTGTAGTGAATATGCTGCGTCCTCGAGTCGGGGCAAGTCAGGTCTCCTTCCCCAGAATACAGATTGCTTCCAGGAGGGAGGATCTTTCTTTCTCATTCCATCCTCTCTGTCTCTCTCTCTCTCTCTCTCTCTCTCTCAGTGGCTAACTAGCCCAGAGCCTGTAATTACTCAAAATTATTTTTTAAAACAATAAAAGAATCTGCATAGTTGTTTTTCTTTATTTTTTAATCCAGTCAGTATTTATTATATAGTTGCTTAATAGAACTCATGGGTGTGTTCTTTAAATATATTTGTTCTTTCATTCCACATTTACTCTACAAATACCCTATGCTAAACATTGGATTCTAACTTAATGAGGTTCAGGTGACTTTGAAGGAACTTTATAGAGTTGTTTCCAAAGTTACTTAAGTTTGTGGGAAGTGTCACAGTGTGATTAGGAGACCTCTTTGAAGATGCACATGTCAGAGTCCTATTGTTTTATAGGTGTGCTTTGTGGAGGCTAGGAAGGAAGGCCAGAGTGACCATACATGTTATATGCTTGTTTCCAGATTATAAAACAGAGGCTTAGGTGACTTGCACAAAATCACACAATTAACAGGTGCTAGGTATGTGTGACTTGAAAGACCATGCTCTTCCCCTAGTGACAGAGACCAAGATCTGTTCTTTTTCATCATGGTAAGAGCATCCCAAATTTTTAGATAGGCATGCCCAGAATAAAGGTTACACAGCTCAGACCTTGGTAGTTAGGAATGGCCATGTAATTAAACTCTAGGTGTTACATTAGATAAAGTCACTTCTAATGACTTCTAGGAAACCTTCCTCAGAGATAGAAGCCATGCACATTCCACCTCCTCTTTCCTTCCCTTCTTCTTTCTGCTGGCTGGAGCAACAGTAGCCATCTTGGACAATGAGGTAAAAGTCACATATTAAGTATGCAAGGTGCCTAAGCCCCTCAAGACTGTGGAGTTACCATTCTCACCCCAGACTACCTTCCTCTAGACTTCATTTATGTGAAAAGAAGTACACTTTATTGTGTTAGCCAGTGTTATTAGGGTTTTCTTGCAGCTCAACTCTATTCTATTATACCACAAAGCGATCTGTCATTGCTTTTGAGGAAAAACCCAAAAACTACTATCAATTCAACTTTACCTTAAGAACTCTTGGAGGAATCAGGTTGCTTAAGGCAATGCTCATAAATACAGATCTTGCTCAAAGAAAATACATAACAGAGTTCTTCCTGAAACAACTGGTGTTGACCTCCGTTTCTGATAGACACTGAAATTTTGCACTTACCAAAACCAAACATTCACTTCTCCATCACTTGACTCAACATTCATGCTCACGGCAATAAACAAAGATGGGACGTGGAGAAGAGAATCCGAGGGGAAGGCTCTACAGCCTTTCTCCAAGTACAGTGTGTGGACCAGGTCTTAATCACAACATTAAGAAGCACCAGAGCCAGGGCTCGGTGGCAGAGGGCTCTCCCGGTGTGCAGCCAGCCCAGGGTCCCACCCCCAGCACTGCAAAAGCAACAACCAAAGGGTCAGAATTAAAGCCAAGCAAGTGGATTTGTATTATAAATGTATCTAGGACACCTGAAAAGAAAAATCTTTTATAAACATTATATTAAATGTATCATATTTTATATAATATTTACTCAAAGCTGAATTTTCTCCTCTTGAACTGTCAGGAGACTTTACTAAAAATACTTTTGTCCACTTTGGGCAAAGATAAACTTATACCAAGGAATCTATTAAGAAAGACTAACTCAGAAAAACAACAAGAGAACAGCAGAGGCTTACAATCTTTCCACTGCCTTCAAAATCCTAAAAATGTGCCTGGTTTGGCATTTATAGAGTAGCAATAGACTATGACATTGACAGTCAGTTCTTATTAAGATGCTTTAAGGGAAAGTACAGAAGAACGTCATTATCATTGCTTTGTGCTTTTTAAAAATTATTTTTTATAATGTTTTTGTGTTATAGGAAACATCATTTTGAAATATGGAAATAGTCTCTGACTTTGAAGTTTCCTAATTTTAAAAAATTAAATGAGACTCATAAAGCCACTTACTGTCTCCTTTAGGCTCAAGGTTGATTTTCTAAGCTTGTTTCTCCTGGAAATATCTGATTAGCCATGACCTCCAAATGGGTCATTTTGACTTAATTTAATCTCAAATATTTTTTCCTTAGTCTATTTTTCTTATCCTTTTTCAGTTTTACTCCGGAAAAGAGGAATTTTTCAATAGCAAACAACAAAACAAAACCAATTGTGGGTCTATGCATTTCAGAGGGTCTCTATCTACCTTGTTCCCCAGAACAGATACAAACACTAGACATATTATAGCTGTCCAATTGTTGTCATCATGGTTCTTGAGAAATTATTCTAATTTTGGACAACCATTCTTTTTTTAATAACATTTTTGCCCCAAAACATATCAAATAAATAAATATGCTATAAGAGGGTTGGGGTTGTGGCTCAATGGTAGAGCACTTGCCTAGCATGTGTGAGGCACTGGGTTTGAAGCTCGGCACCACATAAAAATGAATAAATAAAACAAAGGTATTGGGTCCTCATACAAGAAAAGAATTAATAAAAATAAGTGTGATATAAGAAGAGATAAAAGATGGGTATAGTGGCACATACCCACAATCCCAATGACTTGGGAGGCTGAGGCAGGAGGACTGCAAGTTTGAGGTCAGCCTCAGCAACTTAGCCAGGTCCTATCTCGAAATAAAAAATAAAAAGGGCTGGGGATGTGGCCCAGTGACCGAACACCCCTGGGTTCAATCCCTAGTACCACAAGACTTAAAAAGTGATAAGAAATTATATTTGGACACATTGGTTTCAGGCCAAGACACACTCTCAGGTTTGAACAACATGATTGTTTCAAGTCAGAAAATATCGAAGGGCTGGAAATTGAACTGTGAGTCATGTTTGAATGAGGCCAAGATTTTCTTTGTGTGCGCACAACAAGACCAAGACGGAGAGGTGATGTGCGCTGCAGCTTCTCCCGAGGGCTTGCCCACTGACCCTACCCACCAGCCCACTCATGTTTACACACGTTCCATCCTCAGTGAATTTTCTGAGCCCTACTTTTGTAAGTGTGTGCGTGTGGGCACCTTGAGTGCAAGATAATCAACCCATCAGTTCCCAAGTGGTTTGACAATTACTGCAGAAAATGGTGCAGAGCCAGGAAATGCCCCTTTCAAAGAGTGCTGCCCTTGGGCGCCTCCTCTAGCAACTACCAGCCATGATCAAGTCTTCCCTTCCTCTTTTGGCAAGAACAGCACACCATCTTCATGTTCTATCTTATGTACAGACTATATTTACTTACTCTCTCCAGTTTTTATTTATTACCTTTATAAATGTATTTTCATTGTTCAACTGATATGCTTTTCCTTCTTTGACAATGGTGAGGACATTATGATTGAAATAGAATATGTCACAAGTTTTTCCCATTCATCTAGAACCTTAAGGTGGCTGCCAAGATTTCCTGTCTCACTGACGCTCATGACTTGCATGATCTTCAAGTCTGTGAAGGTGGCAGGATTAACTCCCATAATTATGTCAGGTGGCAGAGCTGACTGTGAGAGAGGGAGGAGGGGACTGAGCCTGGAAAAGCAGGGCTTTCCCTCTGGTCACCCGCAGAAAGCAAAGTTCAGCGACTCCCAGCAGAAGAGGAGGTTAGCCCGAGGGAGGTCCACCATTGCTAGGATGAAGGGGGACACAAGAGCCCGGAAACCTATTCCAGAAGCTGAGAGTGGTCCAGGGCCAACAAGCTCTCAAGTCACAGAGCCACAAGGAACTAAATTCTGCCAACAACCCAAGGTGGATGGGAAGTGGCTCTTTGCCTAGTTGAACCTCTAGATTGGGGTGCAGCCCTACGGACTGCTTGATTTCAGCCATGCAGTCTCTCTCGCAGAGACCCCAGCTGCACTGTGCCAGGCTTCAGGTCTGCAGAACTGTGAGCAAAGGAAAGGGTGTTGCTTTAAGCTGCTAAGTTCGTGGTGATTTATCACACGGTAATATAAAACTAATACGCCCTCTATCAGCCGGGATAGGCCAAGCTGTACTACCTTAAAAAGATTTGGAAAGTCACAGAGTCTCTGAATCAAAAAACAATAAAGGTACACTTCTCACTCATACAACAGTCAGCACTGTCGCTCAGGGACTAGGAATGCTGGAAGGCTGTGGTTTAGGATTACTCCCACAATTGCAGGGGGAAGAACAGGGCTAGAAGTTTCCTACCAGAAATTCAGTATTCAAGCCTGAAGGTAGTTTGTGTCCCTTCCACCCACAGACCATTGACCATGCTGAGTCATGTGACCCTGTCCAAGGTGAAGGAAGCTGAGAAGTACAGTCACCCCATGTGCTTAGAAGGGAACAGAGATCACGGAGCAATGATGGTCTCCACACAGCTGGCTGAGTCTCCCCTTTAATCTCCTGGCTTCCAGATCTTTGTAGACCCCACCAACAGTACGCATGTGGTTCCAGACTGAAAAGTACACCTTTCAAAGGTCTCAGACTAATGGTCTGCAGGAGTCAAACCCACAGGCTTATGTGGGAAGACCACACACTGTTCTCCAAGTTTTTACATCAGTTGCTAACATTGATCAGAACTTTTCCCGTAGAAATCTGAACCTGCGGCTACTCTCAAAATACCTGAAAGATCTTTGCAATGAACCTTTTCAAAGATGAGGTAGAGTTATACGGCCCAACCTACAATATTTTCCAAACAGTACTGTTATGTTAAAAAATAAAATAAAAATTTTATAGTATATTCCCACATATGAGTGTATAAAAAAGATCTAGAGAAACATGCACGTCAAACTATAAATCAGGTACATTTGGGGTATAAATAAAATGTGGGGGGAGATTCCACAGCAACCTAGAATTTAAATGAAGTATTTTATCTGGCAAGGAAGATGAACCAAGTTTAGATGCCACCTTAATAAATGAGAAAATTTTGTTCAATGCCTTAAATTGAGGGAAAATCTTACTATCATTTATTTTAAGAATATTTTATTTTCTTCAACAGAGCAGAATGGAATTTCAATATACTAGTGCCCTCATATAACCATTTTTATGAATTTTACACTCCACTTTTATAAGGAAAGTAGAAGCCATAAGAGGACGTCTTAGGCAGGGATATTTCTGGATACCTCACAAACCAGGACAAATCCACTTTCACTCGTATTTCTGTCCATTTAGTGCCATGTTCACTTGGTGGTCATCACAAGACTGGTCTTAGCACACTGAAGGAACAGGAAGCATCCAAGAAATATCTGACTTCAATTTTGACCTGCCACAGACAGTAGACACAGTTGGCTACTTCATCTGCCCAGTAGCTGCTGTGTCTTCTAGAATTACTGACCCCCACTCTCCCCACAACACTTCAATTTTCCTTTGGAAATTTACTCCTCACCCACTGCGTTCAGACTTGCTGGTTGGCCAATACGTGCCCCTGGAGATGTCCATGTCTAACTCCTGAATGTTCTGCATGCTACACGGCACTGGGAGTGAAGGCCATAGATGGCATTACAGTGTCATTACAAAGGGCCTTACGAATAGAAGAGGGAGGCAGAAAAGGAGACTCGGAAGGAGATGTGAGGAATGGAAGAAGCAGAAATGCAGCACCCACGGCTTGGAAGGGAAGATGGAAGAACAGGTCCAGGAGCCAAGGAACGCAGGAGCCTCAGAGGCGGGAATAGGCAAGGAAAGGGGTTCTCGCCTAGGTCCTGCAGGCTGACCGAGGCCCTGCCATGTGGGTTTCCGCTGAGACTTCTGACCTCCAGAACCATGAACTAAGATCTGCCTGGCTCCAAGTCTGTAGTACGGGTCACAGCAGCCATAGGAAAACCACATGTGCAAACCTTCTGCGCTGCAGAGAAGCCAGGGCGCTCCTTCTGGCAGAGTGCCCCTCTTGCCACCCCAGCAGAGGCTCGGCAGCCCCTGCTCTGCTCCCACCTCCTCCTTTGCAGGACTCCCAAGAATCCCTTTAAAACACACCACCTTTTGTTAAAGCTGGTTGGGGTTGGACTCCTGCCCCACCATTAGGAGTCCCGATCACATTTGGTAAGTCAGGCAAAGGACCATTTTTCAATAGATTTTTCATTTGCAAGGATGAACATAAAAAGAAATGTGTGTCCTTAACCCTTGGCTAACTAGACAGTGACAGTAGTCAAACCCCTTTGGGTTCTCAAGATGGAGAGGGAGGACACTTGTTTCTATAAGATATCCTGCTTTTTCATTATTTCTCTGAAAAAGAGAAAGGAGGAGAGGACAGTGTGGTAGGAAAGCATCCAGGCTTTGGAGTAAAGTGGATCACAGTTCAAATTCCACCTCCTCTGCTTACCAGTCGTGTGACCTTGAACATGTGGCCTGTTCGGAGGGAGCCTCCATTCACTCAGCTGCCCGTTTCCCACTTGGTGATCTGACCTTCCACGTACACCAGCTGTCTCTTGGCTCTCCATTTGTGTTAGAAGGGCTCATCTATTGTTCCTCAGAGACTGTAGAAGCTTCAACATTTTTCAAACCTCACTTTCCTCATCTGTGAAATACAGATGATGTTGCACAGGTTTCGAAGATGAAATAATAATACCCATGAACAAACTGTGCAAGTCCTGACAGAGTGGGTCCTCCATAAATGCTAGTTAACCAAATGAAACAAACCAAGGACAAGGAAGCCTCTTGGAGCCTCAAAACAAGGTTGGCATCTTTCTCACAAGTGATGTTAGGATTTAAAAAGATGAAGTATTTAAAGTGCTTGCCTGGCACAGAAATTTTGGTTTCCTCAGCCCTCCTCTTCTCAGAGAAAGATAAACGTGACAGCATCAACATGAGCCGGTTCTTTCCTTCCCCTGGGCCCAAGAGCATCTTCCTGCTATTTCTAGATTGGAGCAAGAGATAGATCTGTGAAAGAGATCTGTGCTCATCTCTGAAGCCATTTGTCAAATACACGATCGCGTATTCTTGATGACCTTGCCTTCCATTTGAAGAACTAGAGACAATAAATACTTTCTGATTTTCCAGAGAAGCAATTCCTTAAATCTGTTCTATTCCTGCAGTTTCCCCAAAGCAGATCACTTGTGGGTGTGTCTGGATTAACTGCATCTCTGAGGCTGGGATTTTAAGTACCTTGTTTTCCAATCGCTGTTTTGCTGAAATTTATATAAGCTTTGAATATGAAGTTAAGGGAAAGATGATTTAAAGGAAAAAAACCAGAAGATTTCCCATTGAGACATATTAAAAAACAGTTTTTCTGGGTTAGTATCATCTTTGCTGGCACATAAGTTATGTGGGTATATAAGATGCATCTCAAATCTATAATTACATCTTTGAGAGGAACTAAATATGTTTCATTGTACATGTATTGAAAGTGATTTCAAAATAGTTTTTGTTGGGGGAAATATTACTTTGTTTCATGTAAGTATATTTTCCTGTGTATTAAAATCCCATAGAAAATTATTAGCTCTAAATGTGCAATAATATTGCATCAACCCAGCAAAAATATATGAAATTAACTAAAAGAAATATTTTGCAATCAGTGATTAATGTTCCAAAGTCAAGTTAGAGTAATAATAAGCTTAAATCTAATATATTAAGGAATTAACCATACTTCCCTTTGAGAAGTTGTGTGGTCTGTAGCTTATTATTTTTGTTAAGAAATCTACCTTGAGAAATATCTGTGCTTTAAAATAAATCATCTCCTATCTACCAAAAAAAAAAAGTGTATCTGTGTTGTGGTGACTTGTACTTCACAGCTCTGCCACTAGGGGCAGCATCGTCTATTATTTTACACTGATAGCTGGGTAATTGGGATGTACTGTTGTGTGTCAGGAAAATACAGAAGTTCCCTTTGTGGTTTTGCAAAATCACTTCTCTTTAGGCCTCGGCTTCTTCAGGAAACATTTGGACTAGATGGGAAGGACTCTGAGGTTTATCTCAGTTAAAAATTCCATGGCTTCATGATTTGTGCTTTTAAGATGGAGTAGCAGAGAGGGAAACAGTTAAATTCTCAGATACGACATTAACTTCACTCTGTGACTTAGAGCGAGTCAATTATTCTCTGTGTGTCTTAGTACATTTGAGCTGCTGTAATAAAGTATCACAACAACAAATTATAAACAACAGAATTTTTTCTTCTTCTCACTGTTCTAGAGTCTGGAAGTCCAAGACCAAGACACTGGTAAGATTTGTATGTAAGGATTAGCTTTCTGATTCACAGGTAGCTGCTTCTTACTGGGTCCTTGTGTGCTGAAAAAGGCTAGCTAGCCCTCTTTTATGAAGACACTAATCCAATCACATTGTCTCTGTTTCTTCTGTGCCCCTGTCTCCAAATCACCCTCTCCTTTCTCTTATAAACACTCTGGTTAGTCACACTGCAACCCAGGATGACCTCATCTTAATTTGATTACATTTGCAAAGACCCTGTTTTAGAATAAGGTCACATTCACAGATGCCGGGATTTGAGCATACCATATGGGAGGACAATTCAACCCAATAGAATGACGATGACAAGAAGAGGAAGAAGGGAAGAAAGAAGATGACTTCTCAATCAAAAAAATCTTAGGCTCTGGGAGGTTAAGACTGGTCTGAGGTCTCTCCACTGGTAAAATGAATTTGAGATTCCTTTGGTTTTGGTGGGGCCCAGAGGCTAGGCTGACCACAATGCCATCTTGTCCCTGACAATGCTACGCACTGCTCTTGAGGGGTCCACAGCCTGATTAATAAATCTTCGGTTTTATCTCTGGAAAATGATAAACCAATTTTTGTGTGAAATGCTCACTATACGTGTTGATTTTAGGTGGTACACAGAGGAAGGCCACATGGGGTGGGGCAATATTCCCCTCCTGTTCTAAAACTTTTTATTTTGAAATCACATGGACCCATAGGAAGTTGTGGCAAAAAGAACACAGAAAGTACTATGTACTCTTCACACGGTTAAATGGTCACATCTTGTGTAACTGTGGTATCATATCAAAATCAGGAAATCGACATTGGTATAACTCTTTTAACTAGATTACAGATCCTATTCTGAGTTGTTTTTACAGGTGCGTGTGTGTGTTTCCATGTAATTTCATCCCATGGATACCTCAATCCTGATGCAGAATACATCATCACGAAGGAGTTCCTTGTGGGTATTTGCTTTTCAATTCAATTCACCACTTCAGAGGGAAAGCCACCGTTGGTCTTCACTATTTCTTCACCCCAACCCTTTTCACTCTCCTCTTTGTCAAAAAGATCTCCATTCCTCGTCTCAGAGTTCTTAGGAGACAGCAGGAGCTACCAACACGTATTGACGTGATTCTGCTTTCACCTCTAATTTTACCCATGTCTGCCTGTGGCAGGAGATACTAGCTTACCAGAATCATAAGCACTGAGACCATCTTTTTTTTTTCTTTCATTCAAGTGACAAAAGTGAGTTCTAATGAGGAAACCAGGAAGTAAAACACAGCACATGGTACAAGGCAGATAGAGCAAAAATGTGAAGTCTGCAGAAACAACTTTGAGCCTGACCCGGGCCAGAGATGTTTTAGGACACCCCGCAGAAGAAAGGAAAGCAGGCGATGTTGCTGAAAATGCAGAGCACTCCCAAGAAGGCTGGGAACGAAAGCAGTGTATTTCTGTTCCTGCTTCATTTAGAGCCCTTCGTGTTACAGGAGATTTGTTTGGCTGGTCACTCACAACAGTGATTCATCCTAACTCTATATTATTAAATATTGCTGCTGCAGGGGTGGGCGGTGCCTCAGGCTAGGACAAGGCCAATGCTTTATTCCAAAGATCTGGCAGGTGGCTGCCGATTGATCAGAAAGAAGGTGATGCCACCAAAGGGCAGGTCTGCCATTTTCTCCAGGAGCTGGGAGGGAACCGGGGAGAGAGCTCATTGAACTGGTCTCCCAAGAACCAGATGTGCATACTGAAAGGCAGTCAAGGCAAAGGCCTGATGGAGTGTGGCTCAACCAAATGCTGAGCTCATCACTTCGGCTCTCGTGTCTCCTAGAGTAATTCAAAGAACATATCATGGCGCCTTTGGATAAATTGTTTAAGCCCACACGGAATCAGAAAAATCAATTAATTTGTAAAACCTTGCTGCTGGAAATAATGTCAGGTCTGTCCTCTTTCAGGCAGACTTTTCAAGGCGCTTTGGCTTATGGCCCTTGGAGATTCACTTTGCATGTGAAATGATAGAGTTGGTTTGTTTGCTCACCTTGTTCATGAATTCCCTCGTTTGTTCAATAACAGTTGCTGAGACCCTACAATAACTGGGAACGGCACTGAGCTCTAAGGCGAGGGGTTTCAACAAACACAGGTTCTTACCGCCTGCAGCTTCCAGTTCATGGGGGAGACAGAAAATAAACAGATAAACCTCCCATGTCACATCCCATGGTGATACAGCTCCAAACAAACTAACAAATATAAAGCAGGAGAATCGAGGAGAGAAATGAGGATGCTTCCTTTTGTTCAGATGGCAGTCTATGTGATGAGCTAGTAAACATTTATTGAGCACCTACTGTGTGCTAGGCATTCTGTTAGTCGGGAAGGAGGAACAGGTCAAACAAACAGATGTAGAAGGCATCTACCCTGTGGGAAAGACATACATGGCAATAATGGTGAATGTGAAGAATCAGATTCAGAACTTCTGGGGTCCTTCTAAGCCAGGTGTTGGTATTCCTATCTCGGAGTGACAATTTGGGGATAGATTTTAAATTACTTTTCACAGTGGAGATTTTACCAGAACCAAGAATCCAGCTCAGGTCTGTTTGGTTCACACATGTTCCCTTTTCCATACAGATGGAAATGGAGTGGGGCTAGGGGATTAAATACCTGTTGTGGATTTTGAACATTCCCAACACCCAGAAGTGGTAACTGTCTGAGGTGACAAGTTTTGCCAATTTCCCTGATCTGACCAATACATGTCATATACATGTACTGAATTATCAAACTGTATCCTGTAAATATGTGCAATTAGTATGTGTCAATTAAAAGTAAAAATACAGTTAAGTAAATGTTCCTCAGGTTATAGCTACCATACGAGAGCATCAACTGTCAAACATAAACTGAAACAAAAGGCCAACATTTATTACCTCACTGCTGAATCAGAATATACTTGAGAATCTTATGGATCTTGGGTTTGTCATTCTGAATATCAATCATTATTAACTTATTAATTAAGAGGTGGGGAAGTATTGACCATTTTTTTGAACTTATTTAGTATTCCTTTGAACGATAGAAAATTAGACTCCTAAAAACAGAAGAAAAAGGCTGGCCTTTTGAGGATATCAAACCCGACCTCCGTCCTGAATCTGAGGTGACCTACCCATCTGCCTACTGCAGCGCCACCTGATGCCTGGCAGGTTTCTCAAATTGCACACGCTCCCAGCTGAGCCTGTCTTCCCCACCCCTCCCCTCCGTGAACTGCCCTCCCACCGCCATTCCATCTCAGGTCCTCACGGCTCTCATGGGCCAGCGTCCCGCGACGGACTCTGGGAACCCTCCTCGCCTTTTTCTCGGCATCTAGGCTGACTTTCTTCCTAAGTAGACTCAGAATTCAACCACTTCCCTATCTCTGCCTTGGGCAATCTGCTTGCTGGCATTAGCCTTCAGCTCGATGACGGCAGTAGCCTCTTAACAGGACTCCGGGCTTCTCTCCTCCCTCTCTGGTCAGTTCTCACGTGGCAATCCGAGAAAAGCTTTTAAAATGTCAATCCTGCTGGACACCCTGCAGCAGCCAAAGCCTGAGCGACGCAAGGAGGGCCTGCTGGCTCCCCCACCTCTTGGTCTGCTCCTTCCTCTGGCCCCTCTGCTCTTCGCTCCTCCTGAGCAGGCCCGGCACCGCCTCCTGGTCCCCCAGAGCTTTTTCCTCTACGTTCTCTGCCCACTATCTTCTTGACTAACACCCCGACCTCTTTCAAATTTTTGCTGAAATTTTACCTTCTCAACGAGGGCTACTCTGACCATTCAGTTTAATAATGCCTCCTGCCTTCTCCCCTGTCTTCTTCTCATAGGTCTTTTTTCTGCATAGCACGAATATCATCTCCCGTCATGCTGCAGCATCTCTCTATTGAGTTTTGTCTGAGTCCCCTTCCAGATTGAAAGGTGTCTGCTTCGATGGTTCATGCCACCCAGATCTCCAAAGCATGAAGTGGACATGCAGCACACGTCTGTAAAACGGATGGAGCAGATTACTCTTCCGCCTACCTCGGGGCTCTGCATGTTGTAGTGAGAATGACGATCTCAGCCCTGTCTGAAGAGGGGGACAACAGGTTCCACCCAGTTCATGTACTCTTTGGATCCATGCATGACACCTCTGGGTGACAGAAATAGTCACCACGTGCAGTTGAACATCTCACAGCTCCTTTGTCCCACAGGCAAACCCTCCCACGGGTAGCACAGCTACAGCCCACATTTCTGAGGGCCCCGGAGTCAGAAAATCTGCCAGATATTGTCCCCTTGAACTTTTAAAATTCTCTCTAGAGAGTGAAGACAAGACACTTTAGTGGGGAAACTTCAGCTGTGACAAAAACTCGCCTACCATTGTCCCAAGTTGTGGGTAGGAGAAGAACCACCTGCCATGCCGTGCGGTGCGCGAGGTAAGTGGTCTTTTGTGGCTATCACCTTGGTCCCCACATTATCGCTGGAGAGAGGGGAGGAGGGAAGAGTGGTACCGGTACAGGGAGATGGCGGGTGTGTTGTAGGAAGCTGAGGGGGCGGTGGCAGAGGCGAGGACACTGTTGACTGTCGTTGTGGGGAGTGGGAGAGAGTTCCCCAGGGAAGTCCCCTGGGTGTACCCTCCCGGGCTTGGTACCAGTTCATGTGTGTCATCATACACACCCAAGAAAATACAGCAAAATGCCAACTGCTAAAAAACAAAACAAAGAAAGAACAAAACCAAAAACAAAACAACAAAAACAGTTTTCCCACTTGGTTCCTCAGCTGACCCTGAGGAGGATGCTCAGCTGTTCATATCCCTTTAGTCTCACGTGCAAAACAACCAGAATCGCAGCACAAGCCCTAAAGGAAGCCTGCAAAAGAGAATCGCGCCAACAGCCTGAGAAATGCCCAAGCCCTTTACCAGTCATGACATTTTGGAGTCTTTATCTTAAAGAAACCCTCAACTACCCCCAAAACTTCAGCTTGGTTAACTACAACACCAGTGCATGTATGATACCTGGAAATGGTCCATGTGTCCAGTCGTAGCAGAATGGCCAAGTGGGCTAAGATGTACCCACCAGCATGCCTGTGCTACACAGGGCTCAAAATACCAGCATGCTGGAATCAATGAAAGCTTGTTTTCAACATGCAACAAGCTGGGAACAACCTGAATATTCATAAATGAAAGTACAGGTAAATAAATTACAGCATATGTGTACCACAGATAATAGGCATGTGTTAAGAATAATGGTAATAATGATGTTCAGACATGGATGAATATCCATGTAAATAAACTCCATTGAGGGTAGGCTGGTTTTTATTTTTTCTGACACTGCATCAACATCTAGAAAAGTACAAAGACATAATAAACGCTCAATCAACAGCTTTTGAACAGTAAATATATTTATTACCAAAACAACAACCAAAAAAAAAAGGTTACAAAAGAAAATACAGGCTACAGTCAATTTGTCCACGTGTGTCTGCATGTGTGTATGTGTACACTCTCTTGGTAAGGACAGCACAGGTTGTGCTGCTGTAATAGACAACCCCTCAGTAAAATGATATGTTATTTCTCACTTATTCCTCATGTCCACAAATGTCTGCTCCGTGGCACCTTTTCTTTGAACTTCTCTGATGACCAGTTACTAACTGGAACATTTCCAGTTGTTATAGCAAAGGGAACAAATGTCCCACGGGGTCATAGATCACCTTTTAAATACTCAAGCTCATTGGCCAGAACTTGTCATATGGTCTAGCCCAATATAAACTAGACAGCAAGTACAACCACACTAAGTGCCTAGGGATAGAGAGCTGGGAACCCTTGGGAAATGACACTAATGAACACCACAAATGCGACCTTGGGAAGTACACATGGAATTGTTAAGAATCATTAAAACTGAAGAAAGAGAAGTTCTTTACTGCTAATGGCTAATTTTTTATTTTTATTTTGTATGAAAATACACGTTTATATTTTACAACTGAGTTATTCAATAATTAAATGTTTTAGAAGAGGTTTTAAGTTTTAAAAACAAACATTAATATCCTGAAATATTCTTCCGCTCTAAAAATGTTGAGGAAGCATTTTTATAACAGAGAGAAATGTTCATGCTGCGGTGTTAAGTGGGAAAGGTAAGATAAAAGTTCTGTACGCAGTCTCATTCCATGCTCAGAAATGCTTAGAGAAAGAACGCCGGGGAGAAATGTGTCCAGATGCTACTGGGACTTCATCTGAGCCCATTTGAGAGGCTTGAGGATGCCGTTTTCCTATTCTCCTTCTTTTCCTCAATAGTCTTTAGACTCTGCAAGTTTTCTGCAGTGATTAAGTGTTGCTATTATGAAAAATATATATAAACAAAAAAGTCTGATCTCCAGGGAAAAGATGGCCTCACATGTCAACTTTAACACTTAAAATGGAAGTATACAAATTTGTCCATAATGGTAACTTTTCAGAAAAAAAAAAAAACAGTAATTATTGGACATTTCCCATCTGAGAAAACCTTGAGTTTTATAAAATCCTTGGAAATACGGATGGGATTAGAGCCCAAATAGTTTCCCTCTGGAGTCATTCTTGTAATATGAAATGGGGTAAGCCGGCTTTGTGGAGAGGATCGTCAACTACCACTCTGAAGTTAGATTTCTGCAAAACTTCAAGCTAAGAAAAAAAGATTCTCCATTGCACCAAAATAGATCATTGTTTTCAACCAGTCTTGACGAAAATACTTAGAAACAATATTTATATCCTGTGGTCTCACATATAGAGTTATATTTACGTGTCAAATCAGAGGATTTTAAAGCTGGAAGGACCCTTCAAGGTAATGGGGGGAAAAAATGGAAGCTCCAAAGGACAGAAAATAATAATTGCTAGCACTTTTGGGGCACCAACTTTGTGTGAAGTGCCCACTCAGCAGGATTTCTCAACACTGGAACAACTGACATTTGGGTCAAAGAATCCCAGTTGTAGGGGGCTTCCCTGCTCACTGTGGTGTATTTAGTAGCATTTCTGGTCTCTGACCCATATGTGCCATTGGTACCCACCCCCACCACTGCCCCTCAACTCTGGCAGTCAAAATGGCCCCTGGGTGACATCCAAAATTACTTCCATGCAATGTTTTAGAAGATCCCTCACAACAAGGACAATAGTATGATGCCCACTTTACAGATAGAAAAATTGATTCTCAGAGAGAAAAGTATCTTTCTCCAGGTCATGAGGCTAAGAAGTGACAGAACCAGAACTCTAATTCAACCCTACATAACTCCATACAATGATCATGGCAACTGTAGGTAAAAAACCAAATATCCATGGTTCCCGGGGCTGTGTAAGCACTATAGTTGTACACCCACATAGAATCCTCAGGCCAACTGTAGGAAATGCACGCACTCATTATTCTTAGGTTTTAAAGCGCAAACTGAGCTCAGCAAGGTCATATAATCTTGGCCAAGGTCGCACAGCTAAGCTAAGCAGCACGTCTGAATTGGAATATGACTCTGATTCCACAGTGCATGCTCTGCACCAATACAAATACCCACAAAGCCTGAGGTCTTGTTATACTGTACTCTGCCAGGGAAGGGTGCAAGAGAAAGAGAAAATACAATTTGCTCATATACCTAAAGATCTCTAATTGAGCCCATTGGTCGTTTGTTCATTCATTCATTCATTCATTCATTCATTCATTCATCTGCCCAGACACCTGGGAGGCAGTGTAACATAGTCTGAAGAGCAGGGTCTCAAATCCTGCCTATTCGTGGCTAGCTGTGTGACCTTGGGGAAGTATATTAAGTTCCCTTCTTCATTTTCTTCATCTTTGAAATGGAAATAATCACCTATTTCTTTTTCAGGATTAATATGAAAACAGAATGAAATACTACATGGAAAATGCATAAAATAGAATGAGCCTATAATAAGTGATCAACAAAAATTTTTAAATACATGTTATTACTGTTATTTACTTCCCAAAAGAAATTGAGCTGGCTAAGTTCTGAATGCATGCAGAGTGGAATAATATGAAAACAGCCAAAGAAAAATCACCATGCAAGGAAAAAGCAATTGAAATGCCAAGGCAATCCCTAAGCAGTGTGACATGATAGCATTTACCTGCTGCTCCATATGTTAGCTTTTGGGGGGGGAAATTCACATTAACTCGTGTTTGTCATTACATTTTTTTTAAAAAAAGATTTTGACTTTATGTTGGCAAATGCAATGAAATATACTTACAACACAAATTGCACTCCAAAGAAACTAAAATACACCTACAATTTTCTAGATTTCTTGTCATCATTTTTGCCTGTTTCTACTTTGAGGATTTGGGGGCGAAAAAGAAAACAACTTCTGTTGCTAGGAACATTTCAATAAATGAAGATATATCTCTGCCCACAAAGATGCCCCATCAACCCGTCCTCCTGCTCTCCTGAAAACCAAATTACACGCAGATGTATGGCTGAGTCTGAAGATGTTTGTTAAGGCTAGTCATTTCAATTCTGAATTTAGTTACAGATTCATAACACAAAAGGGAAAGAAAAAAAAAGTTGGATGAATAATATGAATTCTCTCTCCCAAGGCAGTTTTGTTTCTCTGCTTCGAATTTAATCATCTGCCCAATTTGTATTTATCCTTATGTAAATTGGCCGGATAGTCTAAAAATCATATGGGAGGGTTAGGTCTAATAGCTAGGGGTCAGGATTTAGCACTGGAAGTCTTCTGGTCATTCGTTTTACTTTCTAAAGTTACCTCTAAATAAAATCCATAGAACTTGTAAATTCACCCACCTCCAATGGATCTTTCAGATTCCCACTCGGAAGATTAAATTTAAAAGGATAATGTGTTTAGAAAAACACTGGAGTCTATCTTAGAATAACCAGATTAATCACTCTGAGAAGGAATCAGGTTAATTTGTCTAGGAGGCAATAGAGCATATCCGTTAACCATGGGGAGCGCCAGAGTGCGAGGGTACTGACTTCAAATACTAGTTCTGCTATTTAATTGCTATGGAAGGTAGACTCCATAGGACCCCTAATGAGCCCCACTTCCTTGTCTTTGTGCCCTTGTATAATCCTCTCCACAGAGTGTGGGCTAGTCTGGTGACTTTGTTCTAACCAATAGAATATGGCAAAGCCACAGGACACCCCTTCTGTGATTAGGCTACACAAGAGGTGAGTCTTGTCCCTCACTGGCTTGGATGAAGCAAGCTTCCACATTTGAGCTGCCCTGTTGGAGGGAGCCATGTGACAAGGAACTATGGTAGCCTCCAGTCACAGTCAACAGGGAACTGAGGCCCTCAAGCTAACAGCCCTTGAGTAGCTGAATGCTTCCCAAAACCATATTCGTGAGCTTGAAAGCAGATCCTTCCCCAGCCAAGTCTTCAGAGGAGACTCCAGTCCTGGCTGACACCTTGATTGTGGCCTCTTGAAAGTCCATGAGCAGAATACCTAGCTAAGCTGTGCCCTGACTACTGACCCACAGAAACTACAAAATAACACACACACAGCCCAACATATTAAATAAAGAAAGCAGCTTACAAAATCTCATTCCTTTTGTTCCCCTAAGCATTTTCATGGAGTTCTGGGATGAGCAGGAAAGACTTGGGGGGAAAAGCATACAAATTTGTGTTCTGTTCTAAGGACTTATCACATATCCACATGGAGGAATTTCTGTTTCAGCAACATTTCTGACCACTCTCCATCTGTTCCACCTGCCCCAGGATGGGGAGCAACTTCTACTGTTCCTCACCAAGAGTGAACTGGGCGTTCTGTGGCCCAGGCCCTTCTGTTTTGCCTCGGTGGGTCAGTCTGGTTCTGAAAATGGCCTGCTCTCATGGGCTTCCTGAAGCCAGGCAAGTTAAGAAGGACAAGGCTGCTGGCCATGTCATGGCCGGGTGACAAGTATGCCTAATCACATGCAGAACACATTAGAAAGTTGGCTGGGTTACGACACCAACCACACCCTTCAAATTTCCTTTTATCAGTAGTAAAAAACATATTGTGCTTGCCTTGCAAGCACAAGACCCTGGGTTCAATCCCCAGCACCGCAAAAAAAAAAAAAAAAAAACATATTGATCTCCAATGCATTGATTTCTACCTGCCTTATTCCCATGTCTACCTCCAGCTGTTTGTGAACTAAAACAGGTAACAGTAGTTTTATTTCTTGGAGCTTAAATTATACATGCATACACATTCACACATACACATTCCTATAGGCATTAAAAAGTTGGGAGACTATAGATTTTATATATATGAAATATATAAAAAATATAAAAATATTAAAAAATATATATGTGTATATATATATATATATATACATACACACACACAAACATATATATGTATATATATATGTCCCAAATTAGTTAAAGGCTGGGAAAAATTGAATTATAAGAAACTCACATTTTCTCTTAATTTCTTTAGTATTTTATAAACACCATGACTTTATTAAGTGATTAAACACCCCTGGAGGTTAAAGAAGTCCCTTAAATTTCACACAGAATACCACTGTTTTTCTTGCAATGTCAGAATATTCAGCAGACAAAACACTGGGAAAAAGGGTCAGAAAAGGAGGGAAAATAGGAAAGAATTTGATGTATGATATTTCAAAAATCTAAACATCCAAACCCAATGCTACCATCAGAATGCGACATAATCAGAATTTTTTTGGATTTTCTCATCCTAATTTTGGAATTATTTTCAATGACAAAGAAAGGGGCACTCTGATGTCAGTTTTCAGGCCTCTAAGTCTTGAGCCCAGCATTAGTTTCCTGTATTTTTTTCTTTTTGCTGTGCTGGGGACTGAACCCAGGGCCTCACACATGCAAGACCAGTGCTCTACCACTGAGCCCCCGCCCCCCACTTCCCAGGACACACAGTTTACAAAAAAGCAGCTTCCCCTAATGAAGCACTAAGGGATAAAAGAGAAAAGCAAGGAAGGAAGGAAGGAAGGAGAGAAGGAGGAGGAGGAGAGGAGAAGAGAAATAGCTAGGAATCATACTGTGCTGTGCCTGAGGCTATTCTGCATATGTGAACAGAGACAACGGGGCTGTGGGTTACCACAGCAAAGCCTTGAGCCAGGGAGCCAGCATCACTCAAGAACATGACTAAGGAACAGATCTGTAGCCAGGTCCCATCCTAGGCCTTTCATGAAACAGTCCTCAGGGGTCCAGCTTTGTTGTCCATCTGACAGGCACCGGTGGGAAGGAAGTTCTTAGGTCAGCTGGGACTAGATTCCATGGCTCATTCTCCCCTTCCCTGGGGCAGTTTGGTAACAGTTGCACTTCCCTGGGTGGGAGAGTGGCTTAGTCCTCTGTTGCTGCTGTAACACATAACCACAGATGTCGTGGCTTAAAAGGAGGCAAATGTGTTCTCTTACAGTTCTGAAGGTCAGAATGCACAGAAGGGTCCTCCAGGCTAAAATGGAGATGGAGTCTCTGGGGGTCTTTTTCTGCCTTTCCAGCTTCAAGGGGCCATCTGCAAGCCTTGGTTTCTGCCCCTCTTTTCTTCATCTTCAGTGCTCTGAGACTCTGACCTCTGCATCTGTCCTCAAATCACCTTCCATCTTCTAAGAACCCTTGTGATTACACTGGGTCCACCTGATCATCTAGGACAACCTCCCCATCTTGAGAGCCTTACCTCATTCACATCTGTAAAATCTCTTGGACTAGGTAAGGCAGCACATTCACAGGTTCTGGAGATTAGAAGAGCCTTCATTCAAATTACCATTGATATACAACCTACTTTCATACTCCAGAGTCAAAGACCATCAGGTTTCACAGAATGCTATTCCCTTTTCCACTCCCTTTCAGCCAGGGTGATGAGAACAAGAGGAAAGTCCCCGTCTGTGCTGGCATACTTAGGCAGCTTTCTGACACTTGCTAATCTTCCCCTGTGCCCAGGGGCAGGTCCCAAGCTCAGTGCTTCCAGCCCCAACACGGCCACCTGGATTCCAATAATGTTCTCACTGTATTTCTTTTTGTGGTTATCTTCTATTATAAGAATTGATAAAGACTTTGCATTTTTAGTGGTGACCATAGTTACTTTCAAATGTAAGTTTTTTTAAAATGTCTTGATTAAAAATTATAGGGAGGGGAGGAAAGAAGAAAGAGAGAATGAGAGAATAGATCTACAAGGATGCAAATATGACAAAACTTGTGAAGGCTGTTCCCAAATTCCTGAAGTTTGAGAAGCTAGTATAGCATAAAAAGCTCTACACGCAGGGCATGGTAGTGCACGCCTATAATTCCAGTGACTCAGGAGGCTGAAGCAGAAGGATCACAAGTTCAAAGCCAGCCTCAGCAAGTTGGCAAGACCCTAAGCAACTCAGCGAAACTCTGTCTCTAAATAAAATACAAAATAAGAGGGCTGGGGATGTGGCTCGGTGGTTAAGCACCCCTGGGTTCAATCTCCAACACCAAAAAACAAAACGAAACAAAGCAAAACTCTAGGCAGAGACATGGGCAGGGCTATACGTTGCCCTCTCTGTGTGGCCTTGCCCAGCCCCATCCAGAGTGCTTCCTACTCTGTCAAGACCCGTGCAATACATAAAGGTAATGTATGCAACCCCTGGGCACATGAGGCACGCCAGTAAGTGGCCACCAGTGACCACTATGTCTACAGTATCAGTGGATCCATCTCCTTTCAAAGATCTCTATACCTGCTATCCATTTTCCTTCATCAGTCCAAGTACACAGACTCAAGAGACAAACTCTTCTTGGCAAAGAGTGGACTGAAATTATCCTGAATCCCCTGAGGAAATTGGTAAGGTGGTTTAAAATTGATTTTATTTAAGACATTCTGTAAACATCAGGCCTCCTGAGTAACCTTTCCCTTGGTCTGACTCTGGTGGGTTGAGACGTGAGCCTCCCATGTCACCAGGCTGGGTTTAGCCCATGGTGGCACCCACGGGAGATTGGGGTCTTTCTCCCCCATTTTTTCTGCCTTTGGCAGTGTTTATGGCAGGGACTATGTCTTCTCTGTGGCTTTGACTTCCCACTAGACGAGCCCACCGTGGGACCTCCGTGGGCCCTGGTAACACTACCTCCTCCCTCCAACCCCAGCCCAGAGGTGGGAATGTCTCCCTGCGGTTGAAACCTCTGGTTGCCTCACAGATCTCTGGCCCCTCAGCCCTTCCCTGTTCAGTCAATACCCTGCATTAAATTCCCTCTGTTGAAAATATTGGGAGAGTGCTGTTTTCTGCTTGTACTCTTACTGGCACAATGATGTCAGAAATAAGAAGAGCAAGTTGTGCAAACACTCACGTGACACAAAGATTTGAGATGGGACGATGTCATCTACCATAAACTAAAATAGGAATAAAACCGTGGTATCTTCAGAAATCTACCCAAGAAAATCAGGAAAATCAAATGAATGGTCAACAACTGGTGACTTGAAAATGCTTCCATGGGTTGTCTTCTTAAGACTGGTTATTCTTCAAAGACAGTGGGTACCAGTTACCTCTGTGCTTTCTTTTGCCTTCAACCCTTGAATGGTTATGTTTTGTCCTTGAGGACTCCTCATTTAAAAATGAGTGGCATGTCCTACTAGTTCTAGATTTCCAAGAATTGATGGAATCATACTTGGCTTTTATTCTAAGAATTCTATTCTTATTTTATATGACTTTGGACAAGTTATCCAAATAATGTCCCCCCACATTGGGTTGCTGCAAGAATAAAATGAGCACATGCAGATGCTCAGTCTGTCAGCAGTTGCTATAGTTACTGCACTGTCCCTAGATTTCCTGAAATGTCTCTGACATCCATGTCTCCTTGAGACTTCTTTGGCTTCCATCATCCTGCACTATTCCTATTCATCTCAACTTCTGCCTCTTTTATTGCCTTTCACCCTCCTCCTGTTCTTAACCTTGACTATCCTTAGCATGGGTGAATATGTTGTCCTTGGTTCTCTGCTCTTCTTTTTCTACAATTAACCTTGTGTAATTGTAGGAAGGTCCTAGCCACCACCTCTATGCATATAATTCCCAAATATGTACCACTAACTTTGACTTCTCCCCGGGACTGTACATTCAACAAAATACGGAAGTAAAATACAGATCTATGAACCTAGGAGGACTTTAAAGAACATCAAACACAGGGATTTTGTCTTCGTCTGTTTTGTGATACTATAATGGAATACCTGAGGTGTAGTAATTTTAAAAAAAACAGAGATTCATTTCTTACCATTCTGGAGGCTGAGATTGCCAAGATGGAGGGAACTGCATCTGACTGGGGCATTTGTGCCTGGAAGGCAAGAGACTGTGAGAGAGCAATAGGGAGCTGAACTTACTTTTATAACAACACCCCCCACCCACCTCGCAATAACGAAGCACTCCTGCTACAGTGGCCCACCTCTCAATACTGCTCCATTCGGTATTGGTTTCAATACCGGAGCTTTGGGAGGCACGTTCAAAGCATAGAAAATCTCAAACTCAACTGCCTGGGGGGTCAGGAAGGTCACCTAAAAGGTGAAGCAGGCTGGAGATAGATGGCAAATGACCCCTGATACTTGTCTCAGCATCAGGAAGACAGTGGGGCAGGTGGGGTCGGTGAGAAAACAAGCATGCGTCCATCTGAAGGGGCAGCTGGTGCTCAGCTTCCTCCAACTGGTGGGGGCTCAAATCTGGGCATTCGTACAAAATCTCTGTTTTGAAATGTTGGTAGCAAATTAAAGCATAAGACCTTGTGTAGAATAAACCACATCTGCCAGTTTGCTTACCCTGGTCTGATGCGGTGCCCTCAATTCCTAAAGATACAAGAACTAGGGCTTAGGAGGGTCATGCGATGGATTTGTCGGTACCATTGTTGGCATAACCATAACCAAAATCCAGGTTTCATGACTCTTAAATTCCCTCCAATTTGGCCTGTTTGAAAACACATTTTCTTCGGCTGGGGATGTAGCACAGTGGTTGAGCACATGTCTAGCAGGTACAAGGCCATGAGTTCAGTCCCCAGCACCAAAAATAAATCAACCCATTTTCTGTTTTGAACCTCAAACTCAGTGTGCTCTCTAACTAACTTCTCAGAGAAGAATCACTTTTTCTTCCAATTTCTCAGGTGAGAAGCCTAAGCCCTTGATTCTTAGAGCCTCTGTATTCATTTCGTCAACAGGCCCTCTTTTCCATGACATCTGGCCCCTAGTTTGTCTTTCTCATTGTGACTGCCAGGACCTTATGGCTAGCCAGTCCGGGTCTCAGCTGCCTTTCTGTCGGTCTTGAAACAATTCCTCTGCCCAGCATCCCAGGTCCACCACCATCCGATTCCTCTTTCCCAGTCTTTCTTCATCTTTCTAGAGATGCACTCTTCCCTCCTTCCCTTGCCAGCTCACAGAGCACTACCCACTGTCTCCTCTAGGGGGCACTCAAGACCCTCCTCCCTGCCCTCCAGTTGACTACTGACCAAACACAATTGAGCCACATAAGGGGTGTAGCTTTAGTACAAAATCAGAATTAAATTCTGATTCCTCCTCCTTCTGAGAGCATCCCTGCCAGCTTCAAATATTTTTTTAAATTTTTTTCATTGTATGTGGACATAGTATCTTTATTTATTTAATTTTATGTGATGCTGGGGATTGAACCCAGTGCCTCACATATGTGAGGCAAGCGCTCTGCCACTGAGCTACAGCCCCAGCCCCCTCATCTATTTTTTAATGTTGACACTAATAACAGGTACTGTATTTGCTAGGGACCACCTGCAGATCAAGGTGTCTTTCCTGCAGTTTCTCATTTACTTCTCCCCAAAACTCTGATTTTGAAGATGAGGACACTGGCTCACCAAGACTAAGGCTTGTTTAAGGTCATGTGACTGAGTTGGGAGATGCTACCCAGGTCCATCTTCCTCCAAAGCTCTTGAACAGCACATGACACTTTCGGACAGCCCTGGTATAAAGTCAGGTGCTAGGGCCCACATCTAACTTCTTCACTTCTTTCTTACGGCCTCAGTTTTCTCATCTGTCAAATGGCAATAGCAGAGACCCACATGTGCTTCCTAGGCCTGCCATGACAAAGATCTATAAAGTGGGTGACTTACAACAGCCGAAATCGATTCTTGCTCAAGTCTGGAGGCCAGAAGTCAGGTGACAGCAGGGCCATGCTTCTTCTGAAGGCTCTAGAGAGGCTCTGTTCCTGCCTCTTCCCAGCTTCTGGAGTTTGTGGGCAAGCCTGGGCTTTCCTTGGCTTGTGGACACACAGTTCCAATCTTTGTGTCCGTCTTCACCTGGCTTTCTGTTTTAGTCAGCTGTTTCACTGCTGTGACTAAAAGACCCAATCAGAACAACTGTCAAGGAGGAAACGTTCATTTGGGGGCTCACAGTTTCATAGGTCTCCATCCATAGACAGCAGGCTTTGTTGCTCGGGGCTCAAGGTGAGGCAGGACATCATGGTGAAAGAGTGTTGCAGAGGGAAGCAGCTCACATGGTGATCACGAAGCAGAGAGAGAGAGGTCTCCACTTGCCAGATATAAACATGTACCCCAAAGCCACGCCCCCAAGGCCCAACTCCTCCAGCCACACGCTACCATATCAATTACCACTCAGTTAATCCCGATCAGGGGATTAACTCACTGATGAGGTTAAGACTCTCAAAACCCAATCATTTCTCCTCTGAACCTTCCTGTACTCACACGTGAGCTTTGCGGGGTGGGGGGGGCACCACACCTAAATCACGATGCCTTCTCCACGTGTATCTCTGAGTGTCCTCTCCTCTCCATAAAGGGACGCCAGCTTTGGTTGTAGGCCCTACCCTAATCCAGTGTGACCTCATATTAACTCAATTACATCTGTAAAGAACATATTTCCAAATAAGACCAAGTTGGCATCAGGTTCTAGGTGGACAGGAATTTAGGGCAAGGGACATTACTCAAACCAGTGTGCAATCTTCAAGGTTGTACTGAAACGAACGTGGGACGCTGTGTTAAAAGGCTCACGTCCCAGTGCTGAGGACTCAGCAGGATTAGTTCACTCGAGTCATCACACTGCAGCCCTGGGCTGTCACGTTCACTTGCCACTGACCTGGACCAGGCGTTGGCCTCATCCTGCAGTGAACAGCAGTCTTCCTCTAGGGGGCAGATCAAAATCACCCAGGGCGTGTTGAAGACTCATGCTGAGGTCTCACCCAGGACTTATTCAATCAGAAACTCCAGGGTGAAGGATATGCTTAAAAGGTTCCCCAGGTAATTCTAACACGCAGCCAGGCGCTAATGGAGACGGATGTGTTGGAGTCCCGAGAGAGAACATCCAGACTCACGCTGTTGGAGTGCATCCGGGTACAGCCCTCATTTCTCCAGAACATTAACTCAATAAAAAAAAAAAAAAAACAGGCTAGTGCTTTGGGAAGATAAAAACCAGTAAAACTTGTCGGATTCTGACTTCTGTGTGGTTGCTCCTTCTTGTGGGAAACAAAGCATTATTATGACATTAGCAATCACAGGATTTGCTTTCAATCAAACTGTGCCCAGCAGGGGGAAGATGGAAAAATAAAATGAGAGCAGAGGAAAGGCCGAGCTGTAAACAGTGTTTGCCAAGGAAACCAAGCTTTTCCCTTTTGTCCTGAGCCCCCAGTGACAGAAATGTCATCCAGAAAGGATCAGGAGCCAACTGCAGGTACTTTACATGGACACATGACAAATTAAAGAAAGATGCAAGATGCAGGGGTTGAAGCATGTAGAATTGTATCGTGACTTGGTTCAACACCAAGGCAGGCAGAGAAATTAAATGGAATTTGAAATCTTCCCTCAGAATGCTCAACATTAGTAAGTCGAATTGAGAAGCAAACTCAATCTATCATGTGATGACTAAGGCTCTGCATATATCAGGTTCTATTCTGCACACTTGGTATACCCCAATGGACACATGAGCCTCAGGGAGCTTATATCTCTGCAAACAGCTTCAACTGTACACGCAGTGTACGTTTGAATCGAGAGGACTATAGCTTCAAGGAGAAAAAAAAAAAAACATTTTCATCAAATTCAAGTCACTGGGTAAAAAAAGAATCAGAATAATTAGTATTATAGGATTTAAAGGCCGAGAACTTCATTAGGAATATCTGTTAGGGGTATTTGTGCTCACAAGTCAATGATGTGCCAATGGACAGAAGAAAAGAAGTAACAGACAGGGTCCATTGACTTCTGACAAGTTGACCATCCATGTTCTGAATCAGCACTGTACAGTAGAAATCGCTGCACCAATGGAATCTTCCCTACCTGCTGTTCAAGATGGCAGCCACTAGCCTAGGATTTCCAAATGGGACACAGATGCCCAGTTACACAGAATTTCAGATAAACATCAAATTATTTTTTAATATAAATGTTTGTTTTAGTTATTTTTTTTCATCACTATAAACATAAGACCTGACAAGACCAATGCAGAGAAGAAAAGCTGAGTTTGGCTCATGGTTTCATGGTTCAGTCTATGGCTGGTTGACTCCATAGCTCCAGGACCAAGGTGAGGCAGAATATCATGGCAGGAGGGCATGGTGGAGGAAAGCAGCTCAGGGCATGACAGCCAGGAAGTACAGAGAAAGCTCCGCTCACCACGGACAAAATACAAACCTAAAAGCACACTCCCAGTGACTCATAGGATACCTGCCTGCAGTTACCACCCAATTAATCCACATCAGGATTAATCTAATCTATTGATTAGATTAAAAACTCTCATAATCTAATCTTTTCACCTCTGAACATTCTTGCATTGTCTCACACATGAGTTTCTGGGAGATACATATCTAAATCATAATAATGTTGGAACATATTTTATCTTATTCAAATTTCACTGGGTATCTGTACTTTCTCCTGAGACTGGCCATATGAACATGGCCATTGAGCATTGAAATGTACCTAGTGTGACTGAGAAACTATTATTCAAATTTTATTTAATTTTTATGAATTGAAGTAGTCATATGTGACCAGAGGTCACTGAATTGGACAGTAAGTCTGAAGAAACAGGATATAAGAAAGGACTGCCCAGATGTGATTTCACTGGGAGCAGTTATTGGGCTCAAGATCTCTATTCCAACCTGGGTCTCCCTCTGAGCCTGAGTGTTCTGCCTTGTTGGGAAGTTGTCAGTGGCTTCTCTGAAATACCAACAACCGTAATATTAACAAGCCATTTATTGAGCAATTATTATGTGCTGTGAGATACACTTTACATAGTCTGTGTCACTGAATTCTGCCAACAAGTCTGTAGGTAAACTTGAAAATCCCCACTTCACATGTGAGGCCAAGGAGACTCAGTGAAGTCCGGGGGCTTGCCTAAGGCCACAGTGCTAGCCAGTAGAACATTTACAGCAAGTCACATGATCTGACCTTAAACCAGGTCACCAGTCTAACCTCTAAGGCAACTACTAGTGATTTCCTGAACAATGATGTCCAACAGGAATGAGTTTTCAAAGTCACATCTTAAGGAAGTCCTCAAGCCAGATGGCAGGCAGTACAGGGAGACCTGGCATAGTTCTAAAGAGCACCTGAGGTGTGGAAATCCAGGACCAGGGACAGAGAGCAGGGAGACAGGGAACCTCAGCTTTGTTATTTTGGTAAATAGTGGGATGACTCCAGGCAGTTACAAAGCCTCCCTGAGGCTCCATGATCTCATCTTTAAAATGAGGCAAAACTTCATTTGGGTGTTTTTTGCTTTTTTTTTTTTTTTGTGTGTGTGTGTGTGTGTGTGTGTGTGTGTGGTGTTTGTTTGTTTTCGGTACCAGGGATTGAACTCAGAGGCACTCAACCACTGAGCCACATCCCAGTCCTATTGTATATTTTATTTAGAGACAGGGTCTCACTGAGTTGCTTAGCACCTCAATTTTGCTGAGGCTGGCTTTGAACTCACGATCCTCCTGCCTCAGCCTCCCGAGCCACTGGGATTATATTGGTTGTGTTTGGGGAATAAAAAGAGAAGGTGCATGAAATGGCTTGGCTGGCACTAGTAAGGGATAATTATATATGGTAATGTGCATAATTGTTTTATTTCCAATAATGAAAAGAAAACATGAGTTGGAAACAACTCACTTACAAGGGCTATAAAGGGATGTCTAAAAGGTTCAAGGACGTGAACTCGCTCTCGCTTTTCTGTTACAGAGCAGAGGTCTAGCTTGGAATTTTCCATAAATTTTTCTATCATCATTCAAAGAGGAAAAAAAAAACTGTACAAGTCTTGTTTCCACCAAGTCTATGACAATATCAGCTAAGCTGGTAATTTTTTAAAAATAACATTCACATTTTGTTGTTTTGAGAGTACACATGGCACTCTGTCTTAGTCTAAAAACTCAGTCATTTAATTTTCAGTAAAAAAAAAAAAAAAAAAAGAAGAAGAAAGAAAGAGCAAATAGGTAAAATCCAACCCCTTGCTTTTCAGGGGCCACCCTTTCTCCCAGACCCCTTCCCATCCCCAGCCCATACCCGAGGCCCACCTACACAGATGCAGGTCGGGACTAGGACAAGGTGAGTGGCATCTGACACCCACAGTGCTAGGAGCTAGCTAGTGCTCTCAAGGTTCCACAGAGCTCAAAGGCATGAGGATATTACCCTTCACTCCAGAACAATGACAATCATGAGCCCAACTCCGGGACACTTCCAGAGAAAGATCTCCCACTGTCTGTGTTAGTCAGGGTTCTCCAGAGAAACAGAATCGATAGGCAGTGTCTACATCTACAGAAAGAGGTTTGATGTAAGGACATGGCTCACATGATCACGGAGGTTGGCAGTACAAAATCTGCAGATTGGACCAGCAGGTTGGTGACCCCAGGACGAACACTGATGCTCCAGTTCAAGGTCAAGGGCAGTCGGCTAGTTAAATCCCCTCTTTCTTCTGGGAGGTCAGTCTAGTGTTCATTCAGACCTCCAGCTGATTGGATGTGGCCCACCCATGTTACAGAGGATAATTTGCTTGACTCAAAGTCCAAAAGTAAATACAAATCTCATTCCAAACACATCCTCACAGAAACATCCAATTAATGTTCAAACAAATATCTGAGAACTATGGCCCAGCCAAGTTAACACACAAAATTAACCCTCACAAGTCTAACAGGAGTGACTACCCCCATTACAGCAAAGCACTGTTCTCTACACGAGGCCTCGGACACTTCTCCCAAGACCACTGGCTCAAACTCACAAGTCAACCTGGCTTGTAGTCCCAACAGCCTCTGTCATCGGCCTCACAAACTGGGCAGATGAGAAGCAAGGGAAGGAGGTGGGTGGTGGGAATCTGCAAGCAGAAGATGCCTGAGCAGCCATGAGCGGCCACTCGAGGCCTGAGTGCGAGGAGGAGACAAGTGATCTATAAAAGGCAGAAGGAAGAATGACAGAGGGCCAGGAGCCCGGGCCTTCGAGTGTGAGGACAAATCGCCCTGCCTGCTTCATGGAGTGAGGCTGTGCTGAGGCTCCAGACAGCAACTGATGCTCTTAGCAGCACAGCTGGGCTCCAGTTAATGGCACGTGTGGATCTGGTCTCTTAATAGGTATAGCTGCTACGGGGGTCGGGCGGGACAAGAGGGCAGAGGGGACCTGGAGTCCTGGCTGGCAGCCCCACCCATGCTCACTCCACGGGAAACGCAACGGATTACCTACTGGCTTGTTCAGTCAGCGTTTTCATCACTGTGACCAAAAGACCTCGTAAGAACAACTCAGAGGAGGAAAAGCTTCTCTGGGCTCATGATTTCAGAGCTTCAGTCCATGATCAGCCAATTACATGGCTCTGGGCCTGAGGTGAGGCAGAACATCATGGCAGAAAAGCACGGAGGAGGAGAGCAGCTCAGGACATGCACCAGGAAGCAGAGAGAGATCCACTCACTCAGGACAAATACGAACCCCAGAGACGTGCCCCCGTGACCCACCTCCTCCAGCCACACCCTGCCTGCCTACAGTTACCACCCGGTCAGTCCACATCGGGGGATTAATCCACTGATTACGGCTCTCATGACCCAATGATTTCAGCTCTGAATCTTCTTGCAGTGTCTCCCACCTGAGGTTTTGGGGGACACCTCACATCTAAACCATAACATGGCTCTTCTTAAAAATCGGTCATTCCCCCCTTTACTGGGGCAAGAGCATCCGGATCTCATTTTAAGAGGACTATGCTTCCCATTCCCAGCAGGCACCTGGGGTGATATTGATGCCCCTCCATCTCCTGGGTAGCCCTGCTGGCTCCTGTCAATTTAAACATGCCATTTACCCTTCTGACCTTGGTTTAGAGAGGAACACGTATCTACCGGCATGGCAGGGATGAACGGAGATGTTTGCTGGGGGTTTCTGAGAAAAAAGAAACTTCCTTTTTCTCCTGCCTGGATGGTGTCTCGAGAGACATGCTCTGGAACCTCCGCAGTCCTTGAGCTCCCGTGGAGGAGACTGGAGCTTAAGAGGTGGTGAGAGGAAGTCCATTCTGCGAAGAGCAAAGACAAAGCCAAGTTACAAAAGGCAGAGAAGGCAAATAGAGAGAAACTGGATTCTGACCACATCACACGGGTATCTGGCTCAAACCTCTTCTGAAGCTGCTGCCATGTTTTAATTTACACATGCCAGTGGATTTCTTTTCCTGGTTAAGCCAATTTGAACAAATTTTTAATTATCTTGCAATGAAATGAACCTCAAGTGATTTCAAAGGTGATGCATGAAGATGATCTTTAAAGAGGAGAATTTTGACTAGACTATAATGGAGGGTATTTCAACAATGACAATAACAACAGTTCTAACCAGATCAACTATAGCAAAAACGTTTTGAGCACTTAGATTGATCTAGAAATGCTGACTACAGATTTACGTACTCTTCAAGCAAACCATGTGAGGTTGGTGCTATGATCATATTATTTTAGATGAGGAAACTGAAGCTCAGAGAGATTGAGTGATTTGCCCAAGGTCACACAGCAGAGAAGTGCCCCAAAAAGCATATCTGCCCAGTGCCCAGGATTATAGTCCTCTCAGATTGCCTGTGTGCTTCCTCTAAGCCTCCAGGCAGACAGATGAAAGGAAGAACTGAAAAAGCACCACCAGAAGAAAGTGGATCCACTGCTCTGTATAGCAATGAGCCTTCAGGTGTGAGGTTAAAGGTTGCCAGGACTCAGTGGGACAATTTTAGTGGCAGAAGTTATTGTCATCCAGTGCACTGGTGCAGTTCTAAAGTTACTCAAGATCTGCATATAGAGCTGTGCCCAACCACTGCCCAGGTTCAAAATAGAGCTATTTTGCCAAGATATCATCATCTGTTTATTTATTGAAACACTAGCAAGAGAGTTACGCTAACTGTCCTCACTGCCCTTACAGATGAGTTGGGAAAGAAGACATTAAACAAGTAATTCCACCTGTTAACACGTGACTATCAACTGTGCAAAGTGCAACCAGGCACAAGAATAGGGCGCCATTCTAAGCAGGAGGGAGACTAGGTTTAGAATGGAAGAGTGTGCAAATGTGTGGGGTAAGGCCTCTCCATGGAAGTGTCATCTAAGGACAGACCTTGATTTTCCAAGGGACTCAGCAGAAGCAGACAGAACTGCCCATGCAACAGGGACCTGGATTTACATGTTTAATGAACTTAGAGGCTAGTGTGGGGAGAGGCAGGCTGGGGGAACCATGCCCGGGCTTTATGTCACCATTAAGACTGTGCTGGGGCAGAGTACGGCCCTTTGGACCTTGTGATAGCGAGGCTATCAGGATAAAAATCAGGACTTCCAGTTGAAATGGAATTTCAGGTAAACAAGAAAAAACAAATTGAGCATAATTATCTCTCAAAATTGCATGGGATAGACTTACACTAAATCAATTTTTTGTTTGTTTTTTGGTTTTTGTTTTTGCTTAAACCTGAAATTCCAAGTTAACTGAGGGGAGTCCTGGACTTTCACTTGTGAAACTCGGCAACCCTACCTTTAAGGAAACCCAAAGACTGAACCCAAGGCAGCCGCCCTGCGCTGCAGGCTCCAGACGCCCGGCCTCCTCTCGCCAGGCGCTGGGTCGATCCCCGAGGGACGGCTCACGCCTCGGTCCCGCCCAGGCAGCACTAGAGGCGCCCCGAGGGGCCGAGCCCGCCCCGCCTCAAGAAGAGGGCGCCGCCCGGGGAGGGGCAGGCCAAGGTTGGGCGGTGTGGAGTTGCCGCTCCGTCCCACGCAGCGTGCCGGACAGGCCAGAAACTCGCTCGCCATGTCTGCCGCGGAGGTCGAGGGTGTTTTCCAGAGAGCCCGGGGCAGGACCCTGGACGCCTTTTCTTCAGGTACCGACGGCCTTCGCCCAGTAAGAGGTCGGCCGATATGCGGAACTTTCCGCTGGGGGAACCTTCGGGTCTGGTGTGCGCGCGCCTCCAGCCGGATCCCATCGCGGGCTGCACCGGGGGCTGGGGAACGTAATAGGGGCCGCACCACCAGCTTTTATGGCTTCCCGGGCGCGCGGGAGAGGCGAGTCCCAGCGCTGGGCGCGCGCCGGCCGGCGTCTTCGCTGGCCCGGGCCTGGCGGTGCGAGTCAGAGTCAGAGGAAGCGGCCGAGCAGCGTTAGAAGTTGCTCGGGCTGTGCGTTCGGACCTTCCTCCAAAGCCTGCCTTGCCTGCGCCCCTCAGCAGCTCCCGGCCCAGCTTCCCCGTGCGCAGGACGGGAGGCCTCATGCGGTCTCGGGCGGCACTGAGGAGCGCGGCTGGAGGCCGTGCTCCTTAGGAAGTTGTTCCGCAGTGCACCCTGCACCCCGCTGTTGCGGAGTCGTTCGCCGCAGTGTTGGCAGCAGCCATCTGCTAACAGTAGAGTGGCAGGCCGTCCAGAGTCGTGGCCGAGTGCTTGAAGGTGGGATTGAGGTAACCTGCCTCAAAGAGCTGTTGGGAGTGTTCACAGATTCAGCATCTGGTAACCCGCTGTCTGCCACGTGCCAGGGGCTCAGTGAGGTTCCCCGGAGCCACAAGTCAAGAGGAAGCGAGGTTCCTGATTCCCCTCTGGTGTTTTGTTTTGCTTTTGTTTTTCCTACCTGGAGTCAGGTTTCCTCCCAGGCATTCTCCAGCTTTACAACCACACCGAGATCACCCAGATGCCCAGCTTGATCTGGCTCATGACCACTCTCTCCCTTGCCCAGTTTTCCTGCCTCACTAGTTTTCATGAATTGCACTTAAAAGGGCCAAGCCCTTTCCCTCCTGAGGGCGTTGACACCTGCTTTTCCGTGTTACCACAAATACTGGTAGTTCTGGTGGACTGGCTCCTTCTCAACCTCACACTCGTTTTGAAGTTGTTTCCTGACCTCCTTACCTAACCCCATTCAAAGTCAGTTTGTCCTGTAATCCTCTGCTTGAACCTTGTTCTCCTTTGCAACTCTTGGTAGGGAGTGGCATTCTGGAAGCCATGTGCAACCAGAAATCCATGTGTGGCACAGTCGGGAAAACATGCCTGCTACAGTGCCATTCTGTAGTTGACTTTTTCAGTCAACATGGCATCTTTGAGATGTATCTGTAGTGCTATAAGTAGTTCTACTTATCTCCTTTTCCTGCTGGGTAATATTTATGAATATTTGTATATGTATGAGTGTATGCATACACTTAACGAATGTATACTTTATACATTTTGTTGATGGATATGCTGAGTGTCTTCAAATTCACCTCCCCCTTTCTTCTCCCTTTGCCTTTCCAAATCTGTCCCCCTTTCCCACAGTGCTTCAGTAGTTTGACTTATATGGACTTTTATCTGTGAACTCCTTGCCCTCTAACTTCCCTTGGGTTCAACCAACGGGAAGCCCTGCCCCAGCTGGAAACCAGCAGGAGGGGAAAGCCCAAGTCAGTATATTTATTACTCCACTTCTTGAGTTGTGTTCACCCGTCTGTATTCCTCTCCCAAAGGCTGCTGCTTCTTTCAATACAGTCTTTTTCTCACTCTTTTTCCAGATTTGCTGCTTCTTTCAATACAGTCTTTTTCTCACTCCCTCCCTTCCCTTGGAGATGTATGAGTGACAGCAGCCCTGCTTTTCTGTCTGGGGACTCCTGCACTATCTGTTGTAGTTTCTGTATGCCCAACCTATCTCAAATAATCCCCTTTAGAACCCTCCTTTAATTATCCTAATTAGAGTATGCCAGCAATTTCCTGCTTGGATCCTAACTGATACAATGACCATTTAGTTGTTTTTTCACTCTTGTTTACAGTGCTATTAGGAACATTCTTATACACGTCTTTCTGTGGACATGGGGGAGAGTTTCTCTAAGGCATACACCCAGGAGCAAAGTTCTGGGTTGTAGGGTATAATCATTCCCAACTTTGCCAGTTATTGTCAAATGGTCTTCCAAAGTGGTTGCACTGAGTTATACTCCCCACGGCAGTGTTTGAGAGTTACTGATTACTCTGCCATGTCTGCTGTTAGCTTGGAGAAATTTATATTATGTTTTTACTGTGCTCTGAGTACCTTATAGAAAATGGGGGGCGGGGTCAAATATCAAGCCCTCAGGGGCTCAGAATCTAGGTACAGAGCTTTGACACACACACAAAAACCTGATGGGCCCTGAGAGCCACTGTAGTGAGAGGAGTTGGGATTTTAAGTATTGGTCCTGGTAATAGCAGGACTGTTAGCTGAAACCAGGGAGGAAGAAATAGGCTTACATTGGATGAGATGGACTTGAGGTGCTGTCAGCAGTTTCCGGCAACTTGTGGGGTGCAGTGCACAGCTAGTGATATAGGTATGGATACCATCACAGAGAGGGAGTAGAAGGTATTCTTTTAGGAGGCAAAGGCCTTGCTAAGGGGAAGTGTGACGTAGTGGATGGCGCATGTATATCTGTCTGTGACCTTAGTGTACGTCAGTATTTAGGGTTAAGAAGAACACACTGGAGAGTTCAGAACAGGAACAACCAGAAATTCTGAAAGATAAAACCAGGAGCTGGCCTGACAACGAAGCTGGGCAGGAGGACATGTGCAGAGGGGTACACGGGGCCAGATGTTGCAGAGATCTGAGTGAACATAAGCTGAGCTGGCACCTTTGACAGGTGCCATTAGAGGTCTCTAAGGCCAGTGGTGGCTCTGTGGAAGAACAGACTCAAGCCTGTGAAGTTGCCGCAAGGGTGGACTCGCAGGAGAATGGGATGTGACTTTCTCTTCCCATCTCTTGCCAGCACTCACACTGCCTGTCGGAGGGGTTCATTTAACTTAAGCAAGTGTCCCTAAAATCACCGCTCTGCTGACCCTGACCTGCACTACTAGACCTCCCCTTCAGAATCAGCCACTTTGTTTCTCAAGTGAAACCCGTGCACCCAGTGAAAGAACAGTTTGCTCTCAGGCCCTTTCTCCCAGCGGTAATTTACATGAGTGACAATATTCCCAGCCCTTCTTCCAGTAGTGTGATATGCCAGGCTCAGTTTCAATCATCTGTTCTTGTTAACATAATCCGCTAGGCTCTGAGGGTGGATGTTTATAAAATATAAATTGTACATGTCTCACCTGAGAAGACTCGCATTCCTAGAGCATGTTCAGATATTCATTTTAATTAGACAAATTGATAATTATATTTCCTTGACACATATCCTAATTAGGACTACTTTCTCCTAGCAAGTATCTCTGTTGAGAGGTTTATCACATCTGTTCTGCAGAAATCCTCAAAGGGAGAAATATCAAGATAAAATATGTTTAAAAAATTATGTGTAATTGTTTTTAGGTCCTAAATCTGTTTTTTCCAGTTCATCTTACTACCGGAGTATTTTCCCCCTCAGAGAACAGGGCTCTTGGGTGATAATCTTAAGAAGATTATTTCCCTGGACATTTTAAATGTCTGCAGCTGTTCAAAGGAGCTGACTATATTGGTTAATCCTGACTGTTTTTTCTTCTTCTCTGGAAATCCTCTCACGTGGAGAAAATAAATGGATTCTCAGTAAACTATAACTTACCCATCTCTTGCAGGTCTCACCTAAAACTCTTTAGAAATAGACCTGGAAATGCTCCCCCAGGTTTGAACAGAGTTAAAAATACTGTGATTTAAACAGTTCTAACAGGATGAAGAAGATACGAAATGAATGCTTCAACTGTGCCGTGCGTTTGGGCCAAATTAGTTGTCTTTACTTGAGGAGGCTTCTGTTAAATAACATTTGTGGAAGGCCATGGATTTGGCCTTGGTACTTGGAATAGGCCCAACAGGCCGAATCAGTACAGAGTTTAATCACAGTAGCTGAACTTTGGTTGATTGCAGGAGGCCCTATAACCAGTTAACTGAGCTGTAAACAACTAGTTAAGCTGTAGCCAGCTGGCCTCTTGGTTGACTAAGCTGTTTTCTGTACCCTACCTTCTGACTTCCATGAATGCTGTCCGATCTGGTGTTTGGAGTTCTCAGAACCTGCTCTCTTTCTGGGAGCTGCCCATTCACAAATGTGTTGCTTTGTTTTGCTCAGCTAACCACCAAATTTTAAAGGAGTCTTCCTTTTAACAGTCCCTGTGACTAAATTGGAATGTTTGTTATTTTTCACCTCATTGGAGTCATCAGTTAGCCAGTAGAGGGACCAGTGCATGTTAGTATGTAAAAAGTTCACACTGACATTTTTAAAAGACAAACTTGCTTTTATTTTTTGAGTACATTTTTTTGCCTTTTTATTTTTTAGTAACTATTGAGATATAATATACATACCATAACATTCCCTCATTTTCAGTTTACAGTTCAGCAGTGTTTAGGAGGTTTATAGTGATGCAGTCACAATCTGACTTTGGAACATCCCCTCCGCCCCCAGAAGAAGCCCATTTTCAGTCTCTGCATGTTCCCACTCCCAGCGCAGGCAGCTCTGATGACCTCCAGTGATGTGCCTCTTCTGGACCTTTCATATAAATGGAATTGTAATCTGTGGCCTTTGTGACTGTGTCCGTGCCTTAGTGTAATGTTTTTGAGGCTCCTCTATGCTGCAGTACATACTGGACTTTTCTCCTTTTTACCAATGCCGTTCCCTTTTATTGGTAAGCACATTTTGTTTATCCATCCAACCACTGATGGACATTTGCCCCGGCCCTTGACATTGATAGACATTAGACATTCACCCATTTGGACCTTTTTTTTTTTTTTTTTTGTCTTTTATGAATAACTCTTGAATAGTCACAGGGCTTTAGATGAATATTTGTTTGTTTGTTTGCTTCTTTAGGTAGATGCATAGGATTGGAATTGCTGGGTAATTTAGTAACTATCCTTTAACATTTTGAGGACCTGTCAAACTATTTGCCAAAGCACCATATTACATTCCAGCAGTAATGTACAAGAGTTCCAGTTTCCCCATATCCTTGCCAACGCTTGTTATCTGTTTAATATGCCGGCCAGTGGGCATGAAGTGGCATCTCTTTGTAGTTTTGATTTGTTTTCTTAATGACTAATGATGTTGAGCATCTTTTTGTGTGCTTAGTGGCCACTTGTACATCTTCAAAGAAATGGCTCTTTAGATCTTGTATCTATTTTTTTAATTGTGTTGCCTTTTTATTGTCCAGCTGTAAGAGTTCTCTGTATTCTGGATACAAGTCCATCATCAGTTGTGTGATTTGCATGTATCTTCTTCCATTGTGTGGACTGTCTTTTTACTTTCTGGATGACATTATTTGCAGCACCAAAGTTTTAAATTTTGATGAAGTCCAATTATTTTACTCCTTTATTTATTGTAAGTTTCACTTTTGGTGTCATATCTAAGAAATCTTTGCCTAACCCGAAATCATAAAGATTTACTCCTGTGTGTTTTCTTCTGAGTTTTATAGTTTGGCATCTTCACACTTAGATCAAGTTCTGTTTCCACTTAATGAGTTGTGTATGGAGAAGGGGTCTAATTATTGGAAATTTTCCATTGTTGCATGTTTTTTAACCACAGTGGAAGCCATAATTGGTAAGAAAACATTTAGTTAAAGAAGAGAACCATAAAGAATTACATAATTGCTGGGCATGGTGGTGCACACCTAAATCCCAGTATCTCGGGAGGCTTAGGCAAGTTTAAAACCAGCCCCTATAACTTAGTGAGACCCTAAGCAACTTAGGAAGGAGGAGGAGGAGGAAGAACTATTATTACATGGTTACTTTTAACATTTAATTTTCATGTAACCTATAAATGTGCATCAATTTACCAATCTTTTGAAATCGCCAAGGGCTTGCCTTGGGGTGTGGATTCACAGATGGACCTGTTTATAGCTTTTCTTGCATGAACCTCAAATACCCATGATGAATCTTTTCTAGTTGGGTTTTTCCAATGGACAGATAGTTAATAATCATCCAGAAACACTCCCAGTGAAGGATTCCTCCAGGTTTATATTCCCCTTCAAATGTTTTAACACTTCTCCCCAGCACCTGATTCGTTGGTATTTTATTTCTGCCAGCTTACCTTTATTGAGTCTTTCCAAAGCATTTATCTTAGTCTTATCAGAAACAACCTGTTAAATTCATATTTCTCTGGTTTATACATTTCATTAAATCAGGTGATTTAAAAATACGTGGCAGCATCAACAGATCTGGGCACAACTCACAACAGATGTGTGGTGAGCAAGCTCCTTCAGGGACAAGTGCTGGAGTCGGGTAGGGTGGAGAGCTGCTCCAGCTGCCCCTGCAGCCCTGCCTTCTGCAGAGGCCTCGAGGCTGGTCCCTGCTTTAGGCAACTAAGTGCAAGTCTGCTCAAAGGCCTCCATGGAGGAGATCTTACTTATTGGGCGAGTGCCCGCTCCTGGAGCTGCAGCTGCCTGGAGGAAGGGTCCTTTCTGCATCCGGGCCTCTGTTTGCCTGACCCTGCACCTGTAGGACTGCATCTGTCCAGAGAAAGCAGGCCTTCCGGTTCTCCCCAAAGGTCTGCCTGGGCCAGCAGCCTCCTGCTGTCTTGGCAGGGGAACACAGGGAATGGGGGCACAAATCATAGCAAGCATCCACCATCAACTCCCAAAAGGAGTTCTGCTTTTGAAAAGTCAAAGAAGGTTCTGGAAATGTCTTTTTCCCTTTTAACTATTGTCCAGAATGGTGTTGATGAAAGTCAGTGATGCTGAAAGCCACCTGGCCAAGAAGTCCTAGCCCATCTGCTGTCTTAGTTCTCTGAAGGGTTGCAGATAAAGAGTTTGGCAGGTCCTCCATCCCCGGATGGCAACTGTGGCAGCCAAGCTGTGACTCAGCAGCTTTTGTGTATCTTAAAAACCACCTTTTAGATTGCTTTAGGCTAAGAAAGGAGGCTGGATAAATTCACCTTGGTGCTTAGGACGTATAATTTGAAGACTGAAGATTGCTGTCACAGTTGATTATTAGGAGTAGGGATGATTTTTAAACCACCCTTCTCATACCACACAATTCACCCTTTTAGAGTGTCTAATTCAATGGCTTTTAAGGTATTCAGAATTGTACAGCCATCACCACAATCAATTTTAGAATATTTCTGCCACCCCAAAAAGAAACCCTATACCCCAATAGCTGTCACTAGCCCCCAGGGTCTAAGCACCCACTAATGAAGGGCACCATCATCTTCTGCATTAAGTCTGACAGTTGTACAGTGGGACTTTCAGATTGTTAAACCAAGAAGAGTCCCAGAGTGGTAAATATTGTTTAGCTACTGTTTTTTTTTTTTTAACCACTAAAATAAGATTAGTCCCCTGAGAAGATAAAGGGTATTGCTGAAGACTTTTAGATTGTGATTCACTGTGCAGATTGCTACTGTGAGGAACTGTAAAAATTGCATTTTGTTGGCATTTGCTCTTTAGCCAGAAAGCCTCCAGGCAGCTGTAAAGCTACCCATCTTTGCTATTTTGTAACCAAAGCAATTTCCACAATGTATAAAGGGAAAGATGCTAAGACAAAGCATGTAAATATATATGATCTCATCAGGTATTTTCTGAGCTTCGCTCCAGCTTCGCTTTGTGGGAACAAAGAAATAGGTAAGACTTCAGAAGCCTTGTCTCTGTTAAGACAGGGTCCAGGTGACTCTGAATAGTTGTCATGGTAACTACCTTTACATTTGACCACTTACTCTATGCCTAGTCCAAATGCGTTACAGGTACTAACTCGTTAATTCTTCAGAACAAGCCTTTTGAGGGAGGAGTACTATTATTTTTACTTTACGAATAAGGGAACCAAGGCCCAGAGAGGTTAAGGAACTCATACAATGCTACACAGTTGATAAAGGGTCAAAATGGGGTCGGAATGCAGGCGCTCAAGCCTCAATTCTGTACTAGGACCAGGACGAGGGTTTTGTTGGGCTGGAGGCTTTCTTGGGCAGGGTCTTTAAACCCCTCCTCAAGCCTGCATGTCCTGGTGTGGGCCCACCCCTGCCTCTTCCTCCAGCCTCATTTTCACACAGGGTCTTTGCACTTGTGGGACGCCCTGCCTGGAATGTAGTCCCAGAGGCCCCCTGCCAGCCACTGTGTCCTGTGATCACCCTGATGACCTCTGTGATTCCAGCAAGCCAGTGTGTCACTGACTTAGTTATTTAGTTGTCCCCTACCCATCTTCCCCAGTATTCTGTAGGATCTTAGGGAATGGGATCTGTAACCCCGCACACTGCTGCATGTCCAGGGACTGGCACAGAGGCTGTGCTTGAGTGAGGGATGGATGCTGAGTTGCGTCTGCTTGCAGGGGAGGAGGCAGGCTCTATGGTGCAGGTGGGGCAGGACTAGCCTGGATGGACGTGATTTCAGCAGGAAGTTGGTAGAGTAGAGAAGAAGGGGTGGAAGTGGTGGAGTGTTTGGGGAGCAGATTGTGGACCATTCTGGAGGGATTGCGTGGCATGTCTTAAGCAGGGTTTCTCAGCCTCAGCTTGTTGGTGTCATTGGCTGGATTGTTCTTTGTCCTGGTGCTCTGCCTGTGTATTGTGGAATGTTTAACAGCATCTCTTCCCTCTACCCACTGACTTCTAGTAGCAATACTCATCTCCCAGTGACATCCAAAAATGTCTGTAGACATTTAATGTCCAAATCACCCCGTGATTTTGGATGTCCCTTGTCTAATGGAACCAGTGATAGATATAGCTGGCAAAGCTTTGGGCTCATTTTAGCCCCCAGTGTCAGAATAAGCAGGGATCCAAGGATGTCTCCATCTGGACAGCACGTGTTTGCTGCATGCCTGCTCCTGCCAGAGCTGGATGATGCAGCTGATGATATGCTGGAGTGGGCAGTAGACATGGGCCTACCCTCGTGGAGATTCAAGGCTAGTGGCTCTTTAGCAGGGAGGTTTGGTATGGGCGTGGGCGGTGCCTGCCATGGGCAAGGGCTGCAGTGAAAAGTGCAGGTGGCTGTCCCCCTGGCTGGGAGTGCTGAAGACTTGACCCAAGGGGATGGCAGTTGTGGGACAGGAAGCTGGGGCCACTGCAGGGGTATTGTAGATGCAGAATGCTGCAGCTTGGCTGGCTTGTGTATGCAGTGATGCACCATCCCAAGATCCATAGGTTGGGGGACTAGAGATGATGGTGGCAAAATATGAGACATCTGCAGAAGGAACTAGGATAAAATGAATGAAAGATGATGAATTTGCTTGTGAAAATGTTTAATTTAAGGTGGAGAATCCAAGCTTGGAGCTTAGACCAGCCAGAAAAACACAACTATGAAGACCAATTCTTACGTTAATTCTTTGGCTTTCTTGTCAAATGGAGAAGTGTAACTCCCCAGTATTCCCAATTCCTGAATTGTTTTTGAGTCAGACAAATGAACAGGAGCCAAAACCTTGAATTGTTTAGTTTTTGTACCCTGTAATGATTGGAGCCTATTAATTAGTCTGCTAAACCAGTACCATTTTAACTCTGTCTTCCCAAACTGAATTTAGAAAGTGTGACTTTCCATTATAAAAGTCAACTTAAGAGAGCCTTGATCACTGTGTTCCTCCTGAACTGTTTTTGGTTGCAGATAGGTAGTAGGTTTCTCTCTTCACAAGAGCGCAGATCCTGACTGAGTCTGTTGTTGATGGCATGGTGACTCCCTTTGGCCTTTTCCTGGTCATTGATGAAAACAGTGACTCATTTGCTTTGGGGTGTGCATTTATTATAGTCTGTGATTAGCTGGTAATAGTGAAAGGATCAATGAAATTTCTAATTCTCAGTATATATTAAAAAGTCAGCTTTCATTAACAATTGACAAATATGCCCAAGGGTATAATAAAAATGAGTGAGAGGAAATATACTGGTAGAGACAAATCCAAGAAAACATTTAGTTTGTGATATTGAAAGTGCAAACTGTAAAGAGAATTACAATTGGAATGTCTGTCTTTCAGGCAGGATTTTTGGCACAAAAACAGAGTCATATAGAAAAGGATTAATGGTGAGGCATGATATGAATTCTTATAGGCTTTTAAGATTCATCTCTGCATGCAGTTGCTTTGCACCTGATTAAATTGTTTAAAGAAAACTCACAGGTCTTTTCTGCACATAGTTTAATATTACTCCAAATCCACTGTTTATTCCTCAATTTTGAAAGGTGGTGGCTGTGATAGTCTTTTAATAGAAGAAATTGGAAGTGGCCAATCTTGTTTTTCTATGCAATAGATAAACAGGATTTCTAAGGCAAATTTTTCCTGAAAAATATTTTTAATTTTAAAACTTGATTTAGAGAATGGTGGTAGCTCAGAGTGTGTTTTTTCTGGCCTATTTAGACAGACATGGGTGCTCCTGGCTGGGAGCACCAGTGTCGTCATCTTGTTCTGGAATCAGCCTTGTGGCAAAATGGGCATCTGGGGCCCGTTTCTGCCCCTGGCTCTTTGTGAGATCCACTCAATTTATTTGCATTTGTGGGTCTTCTCTTCCCCACCTTGAGCAAAATGGATGGGTTACCATAGATAAGGGCTTATGGTTGCAGATGCCTACAGGGGCCAAGCATAGGCTATGACAGTTTCAAGAGCATAAGCCCCACATAAAGGGCCACATAGCCCCAGTCAGTTGTTGGCACTGTCCATTTGGGCCCAGTATAACCAGATTTTCCATGATAATCCAGAAATCCAGACATATATCAAACTCATGAATTAAAAATGTTGGCAACAAATTCAGAATTTTATAAACACTGTGTGGGCCCAGCAGAACACATCTGCTAGCCAGACCTTGAGTTTGTCATGTCTGGAGGAGATCACCCATTAGCTCCCTCCAGAGATAGGTGTCTGGACCCCAGCCTGTACCCTGAATCAGCCTGTGTTTTTGGCAGAAACTGTGGACATCACAGGCGACTGGGAGAACACTCTGGGCCTTGCCAGCATTATCTTTATGAGAGTGTCATTTAATTTAACAAAAAGTTCCATTCGTAGGAGTTTTTTAGAGACAAAAATGTCTGCAACAAGATGGACAACTATGGGGCAGCCTGGGGCCTATGCCCTCTTCTTTGTGACTCTCTTCAGCCCAGTAGCACTGAGATCATGACCTCTTGGGTAGAAGCTGCTGCTCACTAGCAGTGTAACCTTGAACTTGAGCCCCCAGACCCCTAGCCAAGCCTCAGTATCCCACTTTGGTTAAGTGAAAGGTTGGTTACCACAACCCTGCCAGTCTCTCCAGTAATGACAGTTTCTGATGCCTTGGTGGGAAGAGGTGGATTTCTGTGAGTGAAGCTTTTCGGCCTCCCTAGAGTGGGCTGCAATAAATGGGGTTACTTTGCTCAGTACTGGAAGGTCAGGAGCAAACTCGAGGTCACCTGAGTAAGTGTGTGAGGATAGACCTGGGTCTTAGGTTGCCATCTGTGACTGACAGCTGCGCCCTGGGATCCTGCATCCTGTTGTTCATGCCCCATGTGTTGGAAGGGGCACAACAGAAGTGAGGGGATGTTACATCCATCGTTGGCCACACAGGATCATAACTCCATTTGCTAACAGGTCAGTCCCTTGCTGGCCCTATTGAAGCAAGTTTTCATGTTGTCCAGCTGCCAAAGGAACTGAGGGTTGCCCCTGGCTCATAGCCAGTGAGAAACCGTTGCCCTCAAGTCCCACAGACCACGAGAAGCTGTATCCTGCCAACAACTTAAGGTGCTTGGAGCAGACCCCAATGTCAGTCTTCAGCTGATTCCTCAGCACTGGCCAGGGCTTGATTGCAGAGACTGAGCAGTGGACAGGCTAAGCCACGCCAGGCCCCTGAGTCCCAGGAACTGTGAGATAATATATGGGTATCATCTTCAGCTGCTCCATGTGTGCTAATTCCGTGTGTAGCAGTGGATAGCTAAATCACCATTTCTCTGTGTTAAAAGATTAAATTCATTACAGGCGTTTTTATTCGTAACTGACTTTGGCATTTTAGTTAAATAAATACACTAAATACATCATCCAGGGCTTCGTGTCAAGGGTTTCTAAAGATTACTTTCTTAATTTTGGTACCATCTGGGTCAGAAATGAGATCTTAATTTAATCAACTCACTTTATTTCATTTATCTCACAAGTACTTAGCTTATCTCAAAATTTGACCATGGTCTTGTCAGAGTCATCAATTAGGGTTCCTGATTAGGTTCTCTTGTAAGAAAAATATACATCTTTCTGTTGTGTTTTTTAACACACCTGTTGGTGCACACACTCCTTGCTTGTGGATGCTTTCTACCACAGTCACTTAAAATCAAAAGTATTAGAATTCACTAGTATGGAATTCTTCAATTAAGTTCTTAACATTGACTTGACTTGATTTTGAAAGGCAAATGTAAAGGGTGACAACTAGACATTCATCAACAATACTATGAAATGTTTAGGACTAAATACCTGAACAGGACATAGGCAGGGCCTAAAAATGAACAGGAAAAAGATTCCAGACAAGAACAAAACTAAAAAAAATATACCACACTAACAACAAAATACCCTCTAGCCAGGCACTGTGGCACACACCTATAATCCCAGTGCTTGAGAGGCTGACGGGAGGATCATAAATTCAAAGCTGGCCTGGGTAACTTATTGAGACCCTGTCTAAAAATTAAACTTAAAGGGGGTGGGGGCTGGGGATATAACGAAGCAGTAGAGCACTCGCCTAGCACGTACAAGGCTCTGGGTTCAATCCCCAGCATGAACACCCCCCCGCCAGTTTAGGGAAAGAGAAGTCATTCCTGTTGCTCATCCAGCACACCTGAGTGGCCAGGGAGCAGAGCTCCTAGATGAGTTTCAGGACCATGTTTCTCAAACAGGTTTGCACACAGGTCACCGGGATCCCTTCCGCTGCAGACTCTGACTCCATAGGCCTGGGCCAGCTGGAGAGTCTGCATGTTTAACCTACCTGCCAGGAGCCCAGCCCTGTCTTCTGTGCCTGTGGGCAGCCTGTCCTCACTGCTGTCTTATCATCCTTGCCTCCTCCCTCGCCCTTGAGCCTCCATTTCCAGGTGTGTCTTAGAACAGTCAGGATTTCCCTCTGTGTATGGTTTCATGTATGAAGAGGTGAAAATCTGAATCCCTAAGTGAATTTGGTTTTGCTTTTGGCAATAATGATATGCTTTTGATTGTGCTGCTCTGGAAATGGGCCTTAGCTTTTTCACACATGTGTGGCTTGAACTGCCAGAACGATGTTTCCAGAGAGTCTCCTGAAGGTGGGCCGTGCGCAGGGCAGATGTTTGGCTTTGCCCTGGAAGGCATGGTATCGCAGACTCACCCTGATACTCAGAGATGTCAGTCAACTGCTACCCAGGCCCTGTCATCTTTGGTGAAATAGTTCAATGCAAATATTGTTAAGAATTCAATTTCATAATGGAAAAAGCTACCCTTTTGAGGAATTTGAGAGTTGTTATAAAAGATTTCTCCTTTTGGAACTGAGCATTGTAAAGTCCCAAATGTCTTTAATTCAGCCTCGATTTAAATTAAGATGAAACCAAAGATGACCAACTTCTGAGCAGGATCCAGATGTCTTGGGAAATGTAGACCCTAGAGTCAACAGATGACCTTATTAGATAAAGTAGGTTGAGTATTGATGTGCAAGCTGTCATTTGTTTTAAATTGAATCTACTTTGTGCTTCGTCATCCTAAAATGGACAGTCTATGTAAGTTTTTACTAGGTAAATAAGTAATGAAAGATTTATTTTAATAGCTCCAAGGACTATTGACTTTTTGAGGCTATGGCTATTTGTCATAGGAAACTACTTGTTAAAATATTTGCTGTAGGGAACCGTTTCTAAACTCTGTTGTGGAAGGTTGATTTATGCTGCAACCTTGGGTGCTGATCACCTCTCGGATCTGGTTCTGATTAATTTATACAGTTTAAATGACTCTGCAAAGGACCTCAGAGTAGGAACACAGCTAAAAGCATTCAGCAGTATACAAAGGTTATTATGCAAGTAAAATAAATAAATGTTGCTAACAACTTTAAAACATGAAGCAGAATTCAGCTTTTCTTGTTTTGCGAAACACACTCAACTCTTGTGGAAATCTCTCTCCTCCTTGACCCCTTCAACCTTTGTCTCTTCTACCTGATTCACAGGTATTGATCGCTGTGGAACACTTTACCCTGAAACTTAGTGGCTTTAAACAGCAGACCTGTTTCATCTCAGAGTTTCTGTCAGGAGTCTGGGTTCTTCTGCCCGCGTCTCCTAAGGCTCTGGTCTTATCTGAACTTGCCATTCTGTGAGGGAGGGCCCTCTTCCAAGTTTGTTCTCACGGTTGTTGGCAGGATGCAGTTCCTCATGGGCTGTTGCCCAGAGGCGTCCCTCTGTTCTTTGCCATGCTGGCCTCTTTATAGGACCATTTACAACATGACAGCTTGTAACCTCCAAAGGGAGGGCAGAGGGAGGAAGGTCATGGTCTTTCTCTAGCCTGCTTTGAAGGGACAGCCCATCTCCACATTTTGTTTATGGGAAGCAGGTCCCTAGGTCCAGCCCACACTGAAGGATTACACAAGGATGTGAGTATCACCAGGCGGGGTCTCTGGGGACCATCTTAGTCCCTCTACCACACATAGTAAGGGCTGGACGAATGTGTGGACCCTTCAGTGGTGCCACGTTGCCGCCCTTTGCACACGTTGAACACCCCTCCTTCATTTCGGGTTGCACGCTGATCTGTGGAACAGCCACGCCCTTGGCTGATGACTGGTGTGTTGATGCGCGTGTGCCATTTGTTCTGTAAGATGCATGAGGGTGATTTTGTTCACTTGTGTTTTTAACTTCTGAAAACGGAATTAAGAAGAGAGTGGTGGATGGAAGCCAGAGGTCCACTCTGTGATAAGGTGCCATGGCACTTAGAAAGGCTTCTTGTTGCAATGCAGTCTCCACCCTGGGGAAGCCTTCCCTGTCCACTAGTCCAGACCAGCCCTTGCTGCTCCGAGCTCTTCCTGCTGTCTCCCTGAACAGCTCCGAGCTGTTGCTGCAGCTTTCCTCGTTACTGGCTCTCTCCCAAGAGAGAGAGGCGAGCTGGGGCCTCTGTGCAGGTCACCCATGTATCACCAGCTCCTCATCTGGGGCCTGGCAAACATTGGGCCTTCGGTATATTAACAAATATGTGTGAATCAAACATGTGTGGAAATGAAATCATTCTGAGGAGCTTTTGGGAAGCCCTAATATTGTTGTGACTTCCAAAGGAAATACAATTTATTTAGTTAACACATAGACTACATTAATTTATTAAAAATGAAGAAAAAACCAAAAAACAGCATGAAGATCATGGGTAGTTTTGTCCTAGCCTTTAAGACCTTGTGAGCCATCAGGAAAGTCACATCCCTTCTCTGGGCCTCGGTTTCCACAAACGACAAAGGAGGGGACTGGAGACCAAGGCTCCTCAGACAGGGCTGTATCCCTGGATCCCACCTGGACATTGATCTGCCACCTAAGATTTTGTTTGAAGAAGGACTCAGGACAAGAAGAAGGGAAAAAAAAAAAAAAAAAAAAAAAAAAAACAAGAAAACAAGTTAAACTTTTGCACGGCTGGCGACCTCACCAGCCGTGTAAAAGCAGGTCCTGGCGACAGTTGTGGTATGTAAGGATGGAGACTCCAGGTCCCCAAAGCTCTAGCCTAGCAAAGCCAGGTAGGAGAGCAATCCAGGTGATTTCTGCTCAGGGCACCCAAGAGAGAGCCCTTTCCAAGACCATTAAGAATCCCATTCCAGAGATGGGTCAACCAGTACCAATGCAGATAAGAGAAATACATCCCAGCAGGGTGACTGTGGATAACAATAAGGAAGCAAGCTAGAAGGAAGGATTTTGAACATTTTCACCATAAAGAAATGACAAAATGTTGGAGAAGATCGATGTGCTCACCCTGATTTGAACATTCTACAGTGTATATGTGTATCAAAATGTCACCCAGCACCCATAAGTATGTACAGTTTTTATGTGTCATTTTAAAAAAATCTAAAAGATGAATAGTTTCTAGGAACCTAGTGTAAAGCATGATGACTGTTTCATAATAATGTATTATGTACTCAAAACTCGCTAAGAGAGTAGATCTTAGTTTTTCTCACCATCCACACAAAAGAAAGCTGAGACGATGAATATGTTAATGAGATTTTTGTGGTAATCTTTTTATGGTGTGTATTTAGGTCAGAACATCATGTTGTGCATCTTAAATGTATACATTTTTTTCCTGTCAATCTTACCTCAGTAAAGCTGGGAAAAAAAGAAAGTAAATCCCTTCCTTCCCCACACCCAGCCTCAGCATGCTGGCGGCCACCTCATGCTGCCTTTGAAATGTTAGCATTGATTTTTCTTCTTCTTTTCTTCACATTGACTTATTTCAAGATTTCATTTCTGGCACCACATTTCCCACCAGATAACCAGAGCTTTGAGTGCCAAGTTTTGTAATTAAAATTGTGTCACATCCCCAAAACAGCGTAAATGGTGCCATTAAGCCTGGCAGAAAAGATTCTCGAGCGCGTCACCTAGTAATTTAAATATAATACACTGGCAGCGTTCAGCATAGGGTGTTTTCAGTTCTAATTAGGACCCTGCTACGGAGCATCACGGTCTGTTTGGTGCTGCCGTGGTCTGTGCTTCACTTGGCTGTTCAGCTTTCCAGCAAGCAGCCTGACTGCGTGGCTGCAGCGGTCCACGTGGCTTCCTGTGACCTTTGGGAATTACCAGGTCCCCAGTATAATTAGTATAAATCAAAATCCTGTAGACCATGACAGGAAAATAGTATGTTTGAACAGCAGATTATTAAAATGACCTATTTAATTTAAGAAAAATATCATATCCACTTGCATGGTAACCTGGATGCCTTCACTGACAGATTTTATGTCATTTCTCCCCCGCCCCCTTTTTTTAAGAAAAGGAAAGAGAGTGGAAAGGCCCATTCTACTTCATCCAGGGTGCAGACCCGCAGTTTGGGCTGATGAAGGCCTGGTCCACCGGGGACTACAACAGCAGCGGTGACGAGTGGGAGCAGGAGATCCGCCTCACTGAGCACGCCGTTCAGGCCATCAACAAGCTGAACCCCAAGCCCAAATTCTTCGTTCTTTGTGGTGACCTCATCCATGCCATGCCAGGTAAGACGGGTCCTCGCCGGGACCGTTTGGCCTCCAGCCAGTCGTGACCACACCTGGGCAAGAAAAGAAGTGATTTTCCCCCAAAGGCACCTCTCTTTGGTAATAACCCCTTCTTTCTCAAGATTGGCACAGTATCATTGAACATCAGAAAATGCACACTTTTTTTATTTAGAATTTGGTGAAATTGATCACAGTAATTAAGCAGAGCTATAGTCCTGATGACCTGAGCTATGAAAAATGGAATAGGTCCTCCCACCCCATGTCACTTTCCCACATTTCCAGGGACAAACCTGAACTGTATCCGTATATCACATCCCTTAGCATGATCTGCTTTCTCTCTCCTCTTCTTACTCTTATTTCTCCTGTATTTGTTGTTGCTTTTATAGTTGCAAATTAGAAAAATTAATTCTAAAATAGTTTAATTTGTTATAAACATTGCTTTCATGGGGCTATAAATTCCAGGGGCAGATCTGGGCTTCAGGTATGGCTGGATCTAGGGACTCAAAGGTTGTTGTCTGTGCTTGGTCTCACCATTACCCAGCTCTGTTTTTCCGAGTTGACTTCATTTGAATGGAGGTTTTCTCTGCATAGTGGCTCTTGGGTGCTCTAGGTTTATATCCTTTTTACAGAAATAACAGCGGAAAGTGCCTTATTTTTGGTGGTTCAGTCCAAGTCCCAGACCTCACTTATCTAGCTCACAGGGCCCCCTGAAGCCAGGGTGTGAGGTGAGCTCCACTACAATCACGTGGTCTGAAGAGCAGGATTGTTTCCTATAGGAAACCAAAATGTAGGAATGCAAAAAAAGCAGCTGTCTTCGGGAGCTCCCTTCCTTTTTGTCTTTCCTGCTCTGATGTTCTCTCCAGGCAGTGCAGCCCAGTGAGCAAGTACAAGCAAGTAGAAAGTGTCCCTGCCAGATTGGGGTTGTGGCTCATGGTAGAGTGCTCCCCTAGCATGTGCAAGACCCTGGCTTTGATCCTCAGCACCACGTAAAAATAAAACAAAGTTATTGTTTCTGTAAGAAAAATGCGGCTCAGTTTGGGTCCCAAGGCAGCTCAGACCCTTGAATCCAGGGGAGCAGGCACTCTGGGTGCCCAGTCTGAGTCACGGTCTAGCAACAGCACCCAGAAAGCCACTCTGGTCATGGGAACTCACACTAGAGAGTTTATTAGGCGGACGACCAGAGCATCCACTCTGGCGGCTGGGAGAGAGAGAGGGAGAATGGCGCAGGAGCTTCTCCTAAGTAGTGGAATTTCGCGGGCTAACAACACTCAGGCCAGTTGCTGAGAAGGGGGCTCGCAGGCTGACTGGACCAGTGACTAGCTAGGATGTTCAGACTGATGATCTAGGTTGTAAATGGGAGGGGGAGCTGCGGCGTAAAGGGCGGGGGAGCAGCTTTATATTATAGTTTCCACCTACAACTAAAACAAAATATTAAAAAAAAAAAAAGTGTCCCTGTCCATCAGGGAGGCAGAGCTGGCTCCCAGGGCCTCTCTCTTATCTGTGTCCCTGTCTCTGCTTAGAGGAGCAGAGAGGACCTGAAGACCATGGCAAAAAACAGCAGTGGCTGTGGACCCTCACTTGGGACTGACTTTCCCTTCGACCTGTACCCTCAGTACCCGAGTCCTGCCGTGATTTCTGACTTCCCTAGAGTCCGAGGTACTCCGCAGGAAGCTGGGTCTGTTTGTCCTTCTCCAAGGCTTACCTGTCTGGCAGCCTGTCTCTCCGAACAGAAGCCAGAGTGAAGAAGTGAGAGTGGAGACAGGGCAGCCAGGTTGCTCTGCCCGGTGTCCTGGGAGCACGTCAGCAGGAGAGCCCTGGGACCTCCCCTCATTCTCTTCTATTTTATTTTGCTTGGAGTCACACGTGTGCTGTGTGCCCACGTCATCCACTCTGTTCATCCCTGGGAGCACCCGGATGGCCCCGGGGAACACAGACACACCCCTCCCCTCCTTAAGGCCTCAGTTTCTGAGCCAGGAACCCACCAAAGCAGCAAGAATTTGAAACCTCTATCAGTGTGGAGCCAGTCTGGGATAGCAGCAGAGGTGAGCATTCCTCCAGCTCTGTGTAGAAACGCATTCACAAAGTTGGTCCTGAGTTTGCAGAGGTAAAATCTCAGCTGCTTGTAAACTCGGGCCATGAGTCACCCTGGGCAACGCGTGGCTGAGGGCTCAGTGTGCTAGAGTTGTGCAGGACCAAAGTGACTCTGTGCCCAGGCTCTGAAGGAGTTAGAAGTCGCCGGGGACTGGATTTCCTCTGGTAAACAAATGTGTTAGCGAATGGCTAGTGCTACTTCCAAGTGGTCTGACTTGGGGTCATGTGGCCATACGTGACAGCTTGGGCTGTCAGTCTGGATCACACGGTGAACCAACTTCTGCTTCTGCTGCACACTTGAATATAAGATCTAAAGTTGACATTTTCCGTCCAGTGATATTTTTTTTCCTTTAAAAACAGAATATTGCGAGACTCACTGGAATTACATTAACATGTTCTCGTAGATGTTTACGGATTTGTTCTGATTTATGTTAATGTATTCAGTCATATTTCAAAATCAGATTTAAAATAAAAGCTTTCCATGCAATTACATTGCTTCTTAAAAAGAATATACTGAGCATAAGTAAATTAAACTCATGCTTTTTATGATCAGTGCTACCACTTGGTCAAAAGACCTTGTAAATATGAACTGGCAAATTTTTGAAGATGATTTCTGTGTTCATTTTGGTTGGAGCAGAATTCATAGTTTCTTCTGAAGATTGAACTGTTTTGTGGGCTTTTAACTGAGCCAGTGAGAAGACTTTTTAACTGTTTTGAATATTGTGGTCTGAGATTAAACAGAACATTTTAGAACTACTAAACCATTTACCATTTTTAAAATGTGCAATAAGTGCCTTCCCTCTCATTTAGCTTGTGTGCAGGGCAAATACTAGAAAAGTAATTATTGGCTTTGACTGCTTAGCACATTGTTAATTATCAAATGCATATATTAACAGGCAGCTACAATCAGAAAGCATGCTTTTAACTCCACCATAAATAATGTCTTGGGCCTAGTAGATTTAAGTTGAAAATGAAGCAAAAGAACTTTCAGAATAATGTTTTTTAAAATGAAAGTTATAGTATGCTTTCCCATTATAAATATCCATCATAATATTCATTTACCACAAATACTCATTGTGTGCAGAGAAAGTGCCCATTGCAGTGTTAGATGCTGTGGACACAGTGGTGGCAGTGAGAGACCAGGTCCCCTGTGCAGCTTAGGGTCAGGCAAGGGCGCAGGGGCGTGGGTGATAAGGGCGGGGTGGGGGGAGAACTGTATGGAGGCCCCCAGGGAGATGCCTGAGAAACATCACCTTCATTTTGAAAAGTCCATCTTGTTTTGAACACGTGCCTTCCTTCTGCAGACTCCTTTTGTATTATCTAGGTATTTTCTTATTTTATAAAGCTTCTGTGTGGGCTAAACCATATTAAAGGTAGCAAATGAAGATTTGTACAAATAAGGAGCTCATTGATTTTCAGCTCTTCACTCTTAAGCCTGAGGTCTGTGGTCCATGCCCCCTGGGGTTGAGGCATTGTCTCACTGAGAGTGTCCCCAGGAGCCTTATCAGGTTCCAGCAATTCCATGTGGCGCTGACAAACCAGAATATGCTGGCAGAGTCAGGGAGCAAGAGATTCCTAGAGCCCAGACATTAGCTGCTAACACACGTGTCCATCCCTGTTCATTAAAACATGCTGTAACCAAACCTAGCATCCAACGTGGGCAGATTTTTCCCTTCATGGAGTCTCCCTGAAGAGGTCTTTGTGTGCCAGCCGCCACTTGGGTCCCTGGGTCTGATGATGATGTGGAACTCCTCTGTTCTGCAGAGGGAGGCAAACCTGTGTCAGCTTACTCCAATAGGTGGGGTAGCAACTGTAACCAGTTGCCATAGAATTAGTGGCTTGAAACAATACTCATTTACTCTCCTGTAGTTCAGGTGGCCGCAGGCCATGTTCCTCCTGGGGTTCCAGCATCTAGAGGCCGCCTGCACTCCATGGCTCTTCTCCTTTTTGATCTCTGCTCCATCCTCTCACGCTCTCTTTTTTGCTCTTACTGTCCAACTTCCCTCCTGATCCTAGTGATCACATTAGGCCTGTCCAGAATGCCCAGGATAATCTGTCCATCTCAAGGGATCACACCTGCAGATCCCTTTTGCCTTCTGGGAACTGGGATACCGACATCATTCGGCCCACCACAGACACGGGACGGACGGAGCCCAGGGGACATGCTGCTCACGCGCCCATGCACCACAGTCTTTCGCGATACCATTGTCATTTGCATTTTAACTAGTGGGGAACCTGCTCAGACAGCAAAGTACCCTTCCCAGGCCACTTGCCCCATAAGTGGTGGACTCAGGTTCATCTATTTCCAAAACTCATGCAGCCTCACTACTCAAAAGGAGCAGTAGCAGGAACTTGCAGGTCAGAATCAGCATCTTTATGAAATACCCAGGTGAATCTTATGGATAATAACTAACTTGTAGAGTAGCACTTACTAGCCTAAAATGCACAGGCCCTGTAGTTTTTGTTTTTCAGTGTATTATTTATAATTTCTGTATGTATGCCAGTAGTGTATGAAATTCCCTTTAGTTGAAGGTAATGGAGTTTAGCGAGAGAAACATCTTTCCTTTAGTCTTATGTTCAGCTTTCAAAGGAAATACTTTTAAATTTGTAGATTTTATTTTACTTCTTTAACAGTTTGAATAACTAAATCAGGATACCCTCTCCTTTAGAAAATGTACATAGAGGAATGGTAGCAGAATGTTCAGGAATACAGGCACACATATATGGTTTAAAGGATCTGTATGTGTAATGTTCAGGGAACTAGAACTAGATCTTTGATTTGGGTCAGGTGCATGTACACAGTCCCTTATCTGCCATTCCAAAATTCAGAAAGCTATGAAAATTAAGATTTTTTTTCCTTAAATTTGAAACTTACTTGGTTGACAGCACAACAGCTGAGTTGATAGAGTCTGTTTATAGTCTCTATCTAATAGTGAGATATTCTTAAGTCTTGCTAGCAAAATATTTCTGGGCTCCATTACAGAGTGCTGCCTAATCCTCAACTCAAGTTGTTATTTAATATACACTTTGGGCCCTGTATTACCATTCCAAAGTTCAAAAAACTCTTGATTTCAAATGAGATCTGGCCCAGAGCATTTTGGATAAGAATTTATGGATCTGCAGAATTGATACTTTGGGATTTTTTAGATGAAAAACCTTTCATCACTCGAAGCAGAGCCTTTTCCTCATTCTGATTTAATGCCATCCCTGAGTGTACTTCTGCATATCCATTGCACACTGTTCACATTTTAGTCTCAGAGTTAAAATGGTCCCAGATGTCTTGTGGTTGACGTTTTGGGACCATTTCTGTTGGGACCCATGTGACTCAATATGAAAATGGAACTGAATTCAGAAATAATTTTGACCATTGGAGGAGTGGGTGCATACACAAAGCGATGTCTGCCACAGATATGGGCAGAATAATCCACTTATGTAGAGAAGTCTTAACTTCAAGGTGGAGGAAGGCTGGGCTTCTGCAGATACAGCTGGAGAAGGCTGAAGAGGAGATGAAGCCAGTCAATCAAAGGGGTGGTGGTTGAGTGGCAGTCACTATGGGGATGTGAAGTACAACTATCGGCAAATGCAGTGTGCTCTTCCACCAGGAAAAGGCCCAAGTGAAACCAAAAAAGTGAAATTTCATCTGGTAACCTTCACTTTAGGTGCAAAGGGCTGAGCCACAGTTTGGATAGGAGTATCCAAGGCCAAATGAGCATCAGGGCTCCTTCCCCATGTGGATATCTCTGTGATGAATGGATAGAATTGGGATACAAAGCTACTGAGCAAAGATGGACTGCCTCAGTGTGCCGGGCTCCAGGCAGAGAGCGGAACCATTTGTCTTCCTGTGATTCACACAGTCCACGCAGGTTGGTGCTCATTTTCCTGGGGCCAGGCAGGCACAAACACAGGCACAGAGTTCTGGTACAAGACAGACCCTGATAAGCAAAGCCTCGGGGCGTCATTTTGAAAACCAAAGCCAGGATTAAGACTGTGGCCAAAAAAGGGCCTTATCTCATCCCTCCAACCTCTTCAAGTTCACCTTCCTCCAAGCTCTGTGTGTGTGTGTGTGTGTGTGTGTGTGTGTGTGTGTGTTTTGGGGGGGCTCCATGGCTACGAGCGCACACGCACATAAACACTGTTTCCTAAATGTAAATGTGATCATACTCTACACATTGTTCTGTGGTTTACTTTCCCCTTTCATCTGTTGGGAAAATCTCTTTATGTCAAGCTGCTAATCACTGCTTTGTTCTGTGGATAGGCATTTCCCAGCTGGTTGATCTTCTCTCCTGGGCATAACCAGGAGTGGTGATATCCCTGAGATGACTGGGGTGGTGTTAACCTAAGGACCGTGGCTGTGTGTCCTCAGGTGTGCTCTTGCAGAGCCAGCTGAGTGTCTTCTTTAGGCCTGAGGTGGAAGTGGGTTGTCTTGTTTGGGATCCACCCTCCTGTTGGCACAGAGTGAACACTAGGCACTTTGCTTTGTGGTTCCCAGGGAGACCTCTCTCAGGGACAGGGACCAACCAGCACTCCCCTGTGTGATCTCTGTTGAGCAACGACAGCCTCAGTCCCTGTCCCACAAGCCATAAGGTTCTGTTCTTCCCACCATGTCGCAGCTAGTTTCCCTTGAGTGGAAGCCCTTTTGTCCATATTGAAGTGGGATTTTTGTTGTTTGTTTTGTTTTTCAGAAACTCAGTTAATTCACATTCATTTCCTCAGCTGTGTAATTAGCGTTGAGTTTTTATTTTTAAGTGCCTACTCCAGGCTTCAAGAAATGCCAAGATTTAAAGACAAATTTACTGTGCAGTTTAATATACAGAAACAAAAAGGGAGTTATTTGCATGTAAGAATATGACGCCTTAGTCAGAGTATCGCCAAGCTCGGGAGTGGGCCGTCTGCTCTGTCCTTCCAGCAGGCTGTGTGCGGCCGAGTGCGAGCGGCGCCTGGGAGCAATCAGCCAGGCCCGCGGCTCCTTGCCCCCTCACATCCATTATGAGCGCCGTGGAAGCACCTGAGCAATCAGTGACAATACCTCCCTCTGCCGAGGCTGATTAAAAGTGGTTCCCACTAATTTACCCAATATTACTAATTAGGGAACTTGGAGCATTACTTGAGAAGTTGTTTCTGATTAGGTGTGTGATCTTCCTTCCCCCCTGCCAGCATCTGCCACCTGGTGACGTGGCGGAGGAGCAGCACTGCCTGCGTCAGGGCATCTTAACTTGTTCTGTGTCTTGGACCCTTTGGCAGGTTGGAAAAGTCCTGATCCACATCACAGTGACTGTTAGGGCTTGGACAGGAGTTGTCCCCAGGAGCTCACATGTGAGACAGTGCGAGGTTCACAGGAGAAGTGATTGGTTCCAGAATCTTAACCCAATTGTGATTTAATCCCCTGGTGGTGCTTAACTGAGTGGTAACTGGAGTGGTGGGCTGTGGCTGGAGGAGGTGGGCACTGGGTGGTGGCTCTGGATATATATTTGTATCTGGTGAGTAGACTCTGCTTCCTGACCACGTTGTGAGCCACCTCCCTCTGCCACCCTCTCCTGCCATGTTGTTCCTGTCTCACCTGGAACCTTGAGGAATGTCTATGGGTTGAGACCTCTGAAACCCTGAGCCCTCAAACTCTTCCTCCTCTACAGTTGTCCTGTGGGTCATTTAGTCACAGCAGCAAAAAAAAAAAAAAAAAAAAAAAAACAACTAAAACAATGATGTTTCTAAATGTGTAAAATAAAATGTATAAGGTTTCCAAGGAAACCAAGTAATACTGGAATCGTCACCAAAATATTTTAGAAATTATTTGATAGAGTCACATCCATGCTTCTCCGTCAGTCTGACAGCAGTGCTGATCACTACGTGGTGGCAGAATGGCAGTGAGCTGTGTGCTTCCTGCAGCAACTGTGATACGATAGGAAGAGTCCTTATGATTTCTGTTGGTGAGAGTCCCAGGGTCTTGATACCTCTGTGAATGTCTGCTAACCTCAGTCGAAGGAAGTGATAGATGTCAGAGGTCGTGGAAGTCTGGTTCTTTTCCCCTTCCAAGTTCAGAGGGTAGACCACTTATCCCCATGTCCCCCAAACTAAGAGCTCATGTCTGTGTGCACATGTGCCCGTCTGCTTGCTCTGTGAGTGGCTAGAACTGCCCCTTCACAGCCGACACCTGCACTTGTGATTGGCCAAAGTACAAACTCAGTGGCAGAAACTCTACTGTTAATTAAAGGCCAAAAAGCTACTTCACAGTAGCTAGTATAAAGTATTTGGTTATTTAAAGAAAAGAAATGACTGAAGATAAATAAAAGGGTCTAGTTAACAGCTGTCCTTTTTTAAATTTGTTCCTTTTAGTTATGTATGACAGTAGAGTATATTTTGAAATATGCATATAAACATGAAATATGTCTTATTCTAATGAGGATCCCAGTCTTGTGGTTGTACATGATGTGGAGTTTCACTGTGGCATGTTTAGGTATGTACATAGGAAAGTCATGTCAGATTCATTCCACTGTCTCCTGTTCCTATCCCCACTCCCTTCCCTTCATTCCCCTTTATCTAATCTATTGAATTTCTATTCTCCCCGTCCCTTTAGCATCCACATATCAGAGAGAATATTTGACCTTTGAGTTCTTTAGAGATTGGCTTATCTCACATAGCATAATAGTCTCCAGATCCATCCATTTATCAGCAAAAGTCATAGTCATTCTTTTTGTGACTGAGTAATATTCCATTGTGTATAAACAACTGTCCTTTGATGAAGGGGAGAAAAGCTTCCATACTCATTCTGTCTGGTTTCCAGCTTGGGATCAAAAGAGCCTTGCCTTACTTGTTTATTCCATGAAGCATTTGAGAAGGTTTCAAAGGAACACAGGCATACAGTAGAGAAATATAAGTAAGAAATTTAAGTCAGGACCAAAGAAAATATAAGCTCACATAGGAAGGCAAGATGAGAGGCAGAAACAGATGGGTGGGTGAGTCCTGGTGGGATTCAGTTAAGTTGAAAGGTTAGTCAGAGAGAGAGTTGTTGGAGAAATAACAGTTGTACCTGTATCTGAGAGAAACCAGCTTTTCCTAGAAAATATTAGACTTAAAAAAAAGTTTTTGCCTATTTCCTTCAGGGGCTCTAAGTAATGCAGTGTCTCAAAGGGGGCTTTAGGGAAGCAGGTTTCTTAAGCTGGGTCCAGGGTCTGTGGGTAGACCTTGTCCAGCCTGTGAACCCTGTAAAACTGGGTGAAACTCAGGATGTTTGCATCCGTGCCTTAGGGAAGAGGTAGGGAGAAGGTCCATGGTTTTCATCAGATCCTCTAAGACCTCTGCGATGGTCATTTTAGGTGTCCACTTCACTGTGCTATGTGGTCCCCAGGTAGTCAGTGAAACATTATTTTTGGTGTGTCTGTGGGGGTGTTTCTGGAAGAGATGAGCATTTGAGTCCGTGGAATGAGTCAGGAAGGCCTGTCCTTCCCCATGTGGGTGGTCATCATCCAGCCCCTTAGGAGCCTGATATAATAAAAAAGGGAAGAGAGGAAGACTGCCTCCTCTGTGTGCTAAGGTGTCCTCCTCCTGCCCTTGGACATCAGCACACGTGGTTCCACTGTGGCCTCCAGCTTTCAGACGCAGGTGGGGGGCCTCTTGGCCTCCATGCTCTGTGAGCCAGTTCCCATAACAAGCCTCCTCCTCCGTACCTGTGTGCCTCCTGTCGGCTCTGTGGAGAACCCTGCCTGATAACAGGGCTCCATGACTCAGGAGGATGAGAGCCTCTGAGGAACACGGAGCAAACGGGCTCGTGCTCTGCACAGCCCTGTTCTCTGCTCCTCCTGGGATGCTCCTCTCATAGCCCACCATGACTGTAGAGGCCACTGGGCAGCCTGGCTCCTTCCCTGTACCCACCCATCCTTGGGGTTTTATGTGGTGGGACACGATGCCATGTCCCTCGCGGAGGCCCTGCCCACCGACGTGGTGCTGGCAGTGCCAGTGTCTTCCAGCCTGTTTAGCTGCGTCGCCCTTTGTCGTTTCTGCTGTAAGCCCTCATTTCCTGGAACTGCAACTTTTCACCTCTGCGGTGGGCCTATTTTCTACCACTAAATGAGGTACTAAAAAAGGGCATGATCCCAGAGGGGTTCATTTATCAGGTAATTGGTCAAGTGATCAGAGTGTGAAATGAAACAAGTAACGAGAGGTTGGAGAACGGAGCATTTGCATGTGGGGCTGCTGGGGACTTATTTCCGAACCCCCTCCCCAAGGTTTAGAAATTCGTCTTTGTGTTTCAGATTCGGCATTGTTCCTCCTGTTCCTGAATAGTTTATTGGAAAACAGTCGCAGTTTCTGTTCAGTATATATGATTTGATTTGTGTGAAAAATTCATTATTCCTTTCTTTTTTATGTGTTATTTGGGTAAAATACTGCTGTCGTAATCTATAAATATTCTTGTGAAGAAATTTTGTATTGATCTAAAGGGTGGCAACTTTAGAAATTTCACTTGGATAATTTAGCTTTCTTAATCTTTCTCTTTTTTTTTCCCCAAAGCACATTAAAGCACATTTGGATTATACCAAAGCCACCTATTATGTCAGACAGCTAAATTCATTTTATTAATTGTATCCTAAGTTGGTTAATAGTATATATTCAACAGTGAGTTGCTATAAATGTCTGGGAGCAGTCAGTATAATAAGCTGTAGTTTATAGATGCAAAATTAAATGAATCTTGTCTAATAACATGTATAATTTGCAAACTGGTAGAACCTGATTAAGTCTGATCTGTTAGCAGTGTAGCACAAGATCACTATGTGAGTGATGTTTATGCTGCAAAGTTTTAGATCAATGAATTTACACACCTCAATTAATTAAGAAAAGATAATGAAAGCATTAGAGATGGAAGGGATTATGGCTTTCTAAATTCTCTGGGACTAGATGAAAGTAAATGTGTTTAATTGAAGGAATAAATCACCTTCTTAAGTTCCACACATGGCAGCTTGTACTGCCAGTCCCAGTGCTAGTGGGTCACAGCTCCTGTCACAGAGTACAGCTTCCTGGGAGGCACCCCCTGTTCCTCAGTCCTTGACTGCTGGCAGTCGAAGTCATAAGACTTTAATTCATTCACTTATTTGTTTTTCTAATAAAACCAAATATGTATCGTCGTTGTACTTACATGCTTGGCATTGTTTAGCAAAAAACAAGCCCAGCATCTGTCCTCAGGAATCTTTCAGGCCAGTCAGGGATGGAGACATGAAGCCTAAGGATGCACCAATAAAACGAGACGGAGGGGATTCGGTCCAAAGCCCCGATCTGGTGGGTAAGCTACAGAAGGCTTCCTTGAAACTGAAGTGGGATGGGAAGGTCCTACTTTGCTCGTGGTTTAAAAAATCAAATCAGATAGTATTAAAAGGTACCCAGAGAAAAACCTAATGCTTCCGTCACCATTGACCTGCTGCTTCTCAAGTCAACTGCATTCGTGAAAAAGTGATAGAAAATTGTCATGCTTGCCTACACTTGCATATATAGCTTTTAATATTTTAAAAAATGCAAACAGGAACAAAAGAGACACAGTTTTTGTTGTCTCCTTTCCATAGCAGCATGTGCAGATGTGTTTTGCTCTTTCCAGGGGATGAGACACCAGCACGTATTTAAACAGTCCCCATCCGGTGGACACTTAGGTTGTGTCCAGTGGCCTGCCATGACCAGTGCTACAGGGTGCCTCCTTGAGCCCACACCTGCAAATGTCCAGCAGTTAAGAAGATGGCTGTGAGGTCACGTGGCTTCAATTCAAGTCTTGGAGCTCTCATTGACTCAGCATGTAACCCGGGCAAGCTACCCAGTCTCTCCTTAGCTGAGTTTCCTATCTGTGATGTGTGGGTGATTATAGCACCAACTCTACAAGTTTCTCTCAAGAATTAAATGAGCTAGTCTATAAGAGTGCTTAGATTACTGGGTGGCATTTAATGCCCCCTAGTTACAATAACTTCTGTTTTACTTTTAATAATGGCTTTATCCCTATGTATTTCCCACACGGTACAATTCATCCATTTAAATCCACTACTTTTTGGCATATTCACAGAGCTGTGAAACCATCACCACAATCAATATTAGAACACTTTCATTAACCCAAAAGGAAACTGCAGACCCATTTCCTTCACCACCTTCTTCAGCCCCACACAGCTGTGGACAGAAGGAAGGAGCATATGACAGGCTGTGGCCCCTGCTCCCATTCAGCTCAGCTGCTCGGGTCTTGGGCTCCTTTCCTGGACCACTCCACCTGCTTTACTGAGTCACAGCCGTCCTAGGGCGAGTCCTTGTCTGCTGCCCCAACTGGGCCAAGGCTGCAGAAAAACCATCGAAGAGCACTGAGGAGCGAGGACCGGTGCTCCCCGTGGGCATCAGTGACAGCCATCCCTAGATGCCCTTTTGGATCCTGTGCAAAATGATCTTCCTGCCCATCTACATGGGGCAGAGCCACGTGTGCAAGAGGAAACGGGTGCATGGTCACAGTCTGGGCCTCCTGCCAGCCCTGGGCCACGTCAGCACTGGCAGGTGCAGGTTAATAGGAAGACACTGGCATGGGAATTCTGCTCTTTGTTTAATAGATCAGGGCAGCAGTACTCAAAGCTGGCACATCTTAAAATTTTACTTATCATTAAATTAAAAACATTCCCCAGTGTCCCCCATCTAGAGATCTCTAAACACTAGGCATGTGGTGCGGGAGGTTGGTGGCACTTACCAGTGGAAGGCAGTTTCATCGCTTTCAGTGCCCAGGCCCGCTAATGGCAGTGTGACAAACAGCACATCAGCATAGCAGTCTCCAACCTAGGGAGGACGGATGTGGCATCTCACCCCAAATCTCAGCATTGCCCTTGTAGATTCTCTGTTCATTTTGGGGCATATAAAATTGTTTATGTTACCTATGAAATACAAATTTAGCATGTATTTATTTAGAAAAGACAGAACTGGACACTTGCTGTGGACATTGGTTTTCCTGACCTTCCAGTACCTGTTACTGCTCTGACATTTGGGAAGTTCCTTCAGGATGTACCTGGGCAGGAGGCAGACACCCGCTGTGATGGGAGCCAGGTGCCCTGAGGCTCTCTAGCCTCCTCGCAGCTGGGATTCCTGTATGTGCCCTGGCTTCAACCACCCAGACCTACACAATCAGGATCTGATTCCTCCTCTGTGGCACTAAGGAGGGGACAGGATCCACCTGCTTCTTGGAGGAAGGTGCTAGCTACATCCACTGTTCAGGCCAGGGTTAGATCTAGCACCTGCCACCAGCGGGATCAGTGGGACACGTCAGGGCTCTGTGCCCAGGTATGTGTTTCTCCTTGGGGACAGTTTTAGAGATGATTAGGGGGCTGCCTGCCTCAGACCTCTTCACCTCAGATCCCAGTTCTCTAGCTTTCTTTAAGACTCACAGGTACATAATATCCTTAATAAATCATCTCTCTGCTTTAACTATCCCACTTCTCTTGTTTGCAACAAAGAATGTGACTGGTGGAAACTGCCACAGCCAGGTCTCCAGCGGCTCCCTAGATCACACCACAGGGCCACATTTACCCTAGGATCACATATGAATTCATACCTGGGCCATCTTTCTTCCATACCCAAACCCGACCTGTCCCACTCAGGTTCTTGGCCTGTCAGAGTCTCACTGTCAAGCCCCTGTGTTCCTTTCCTCTGGCATTTCCAGAGAGACAGATCGAGGTGGGGACATGGTGTTCACCCCGATCCTGGAGTGGCCATGAGACCTCAGGCCTCCTCCTCTGTAAAAGAAGGCTGATAACAGCCCCCCTTTAGAGGCTTGCTGTGGGGATGGACACAGTTAGTGTGGGTAAGCGGTGGCTCAGATGTCCTCGCCTCTCACCCCACCATGGTGGTTTCTGTAGTCACGCCATCATGGTCCTCCCATCGTGCTTCAACTCCTGCCTTCTTGAAGATTCTCCACAAGGACCAGTTGTTAAGGATTCCGTCTGTGGACCGTCTAATTGGTCCACACCATTAACGTGGCGCAAGCTCAGGTTGTCATCTCTGCTGTTGGCCTCAGGTGCATGGTCAGGTGGTCGAGAGTCTGGGTTTTAGAGTCAGAGAAGTGACTGATGAACCTGAGACCTCAGGCGCGCGAGTTGATAAAGCATGGACCGTGATACCTCTGTTAGCAGGCGGCTGACAAGTGATGGGAGATGCGAGGCCCACGTGGCTCCTGACGTGTTCAGGGGTGCAGTGGTGGGACCCTGCCCAGCCCGGGGCCAGGACCCGGTTCTCTCTGTTTGTCCATGAGCATCCCAAGTACTAACCACCATACCTGATGAGTCACAGGTGGACCTGTGATTAAAACTGAGTGTCAGGGATAAAGAAGGACATTTCATACTGCTTAAGGGAACCATAAATCAGGAAGACATAATGACAGTAAATATTTATGCCCCAAACAATGGTGCATTCCTGTACATCAAACAAATCCTTCTCAATTTCAGGAATCACGTAGACCACAACACAATAATTGTGGGTGACTTTAACACACCGCTGTCACCACTAGATAGATCTAGTGGTGACAAACAAAAATCAAACAAAGAAACCATAGAACTCAATAACACAATCAATAACCTAGACTTAATAGACATATATAGAATATTCCATCCATCAACGAGTAGATTCACTTTCTTCTCAGCAGCACATGGAACCTTCTTGAAAGTAGACCATATGTTATGCCACAAAGCAGCCCTTAGGAAATACAAAAAAATAGAGATACTGCCTTGTGTTCTATCAGATCATAATGGACTGAGAGTAGAAATCAATGACAAAATAAAAAACAAATTACTCCAACACCTGGAGACTAAATAATATGCTATTGAATGAAACATGGATAACAGAAAACATCAAGGAGGAGATAAAAAAATTCTTAGAGGTCAATGAGAACGACGATACAATATATCAAAATCTCTGGGACACTATGAAAGCAGTACTAAGAGGAAAATTCATTGCTTGGAGCACATTCCAGAAAAGAATGAAAAGTCAACAACTAAATGACCTAACATTACAGCTCAAAGCCCTAGAAAAAAAAAGAACAGAATAACAGCAAAAGTAGTAGAAGACAGGAAATAATTAAAATCAGAGCTGAAATCAATGAAATTGAAACAAAAGAAACAATTCAAAAAATTGACAAAACAAAAAGTTGATTCTTTGAGAAAGTAAACAAAATAGACAAACCCTTAGCCACATTAACAAAGAGAAGGAGAGAGAAAACTCAAATTACTAAAATTTGTGATGAAAAAGGAAATATCACAACAGACACCATTGAGATACATAACATAATTAGAAGCTACTTTGAAAATCTGTGTTCCAACAAAATAGAAACTACCAAAGACATTGACAAATTTCTAGAAACAGATCAATATCAAGCAATGAAATAGAAGAAACCATTAAAAATCTACCATCCAAGAAAAACCCAGGACCAGACAGATTCTCAGCTGAGTTCTACAAGACCTTCAAAGAAGATCTCATTCCAATACTTCTCAAAGTATTCCAGGAAATAGAAAAGGAAGGGTACCCTACCGAACTCATTCTATGAACCTAATATCACCCTCATACCCAAACCAGGCAAAGACACAACAAGGAAAGAAAATTTTAGACCAATATCCTTGATGAATATAGATGCAAAGATCCTTAACAAAATATTGGCAAACCGTATCCAAAAGCATATTAAGAAAATGGTGCACCACGATCAAGTGGGGTTCATCCTTGGAATGCAAAGATGGTTTAACATCCGTAAATCAATAAACGTAATCCATCATGTCAATAGATTTAAGGATAAGAATCATATGGTTATTTCAATTGACGCAGAAAAAGCATTCAACAAAATACAACACCCCTTCATGCTCAAAACACTAGAAAAAATAGGGATAGTTGGAATAAACATACCTGAACATTGTAAAGGCTATTTATGCTAAGCCCATGGCCAACATTATTCTTAATGGAGAAAAACTGAAACCATTTCCTTTAAAAACTGGAACAAGACAGGGATGTTCTCTTTCACCACTTCTATTCAACATTGTCCTCGAAACTCTAGCCAGAGCAATTAGGCAGACTAAAGAAATTAAAGGGATACGAATAGGAAAAGAGGAACTTAAGCTGTCACTATTTACTGATGACATGATTCTATATTTAAAGGATCCAAAAAACTCCTCCAGAAAACTTCTAGACCTCATCAATGAATTCCACAAAATAGCAGGCTATAAAATCAACACGCATAAATCTAAAGCATTTTTATATGCAAGCGATGAAATAGCTGAAAGGGAAATGAGGGAAACAACTCCATTTGCAATAGCCTCGAAAATAATAAAATACTTGGGCATCAATCTAACCAAAGAAGTAAAAGATCTCTACAATGAAAACTACAAAACATTGAAGAAAGAAATTGAGGAAGACCTTAGAAGATGGAAAGATCTCCCATGTTCTTGGATAGGCAGAATTAATATTGTCAAAATGACCATACTACCAAAAGTACTATACAGATTCAATGCAATTCCAATTAAATCCCAATGATGTACCTTACATAATTAGAGCAAGCAATCATGAAATTCATCTGGAAAAATAAGAAACCCAGAATAATTAAAACAATCCTTAGCAGGAAGAATGAAGCAGGGGATATCACAATACCAGAACTTCAACTATACTATAAAGCAGTAGTAACAAAAACGGCATGGTATTGGCACCAAAATAGACAGGTAGATCAATGGTACAGAATAGAGGACATGGACACAAACCCAAATAAATACAATTTTCTCATACTAGACAAAGGTGCCAAAAGTATGCAATGGAGAAAAGATAGCCTCTTCAACAAACGGTGCTGGGAAAAACTGGAAATCCATATGCAACAGAATGAAACTAAACCCCTATCTCTCACCCTGCACAAAACTCAACTCACAGTGGATCAAGGACCTTGAAATCAGACCAGAGACCTTGCATCTTATAGAAGAAAAAGTAGGTCCAAATCTTCACCTTATTGGCTTAGGATCAGACTTCCTTAACAGGACTCCCATAGCACAAGAAATAAAAGCAAGAATCAACAACTGGGATAGATTCAAATTAAATAGCTTTCTCACAGCAAAGGAAACTATCAGCAAAGCGAAGAGAGAGCCTACAGAGTGGGAGAATATCTTTGCCACTCATACTTCAGATAGAGCACTAATTTCCAGAATATATAAAGAACTCAAAAAACTCTACACCAAGAATACAAATAACCCAATCAACAAATGGGCTAAGGACATGAACAGACGCTTCACAGAAGAAGATCTATAAGCAATCAACAAGCATATGAAAAAATGTTCAACATCTTTAGTAATAAGAGAAATGCAAATCAAAACTACACTAAGATTCCATCTCACCCCAATTAGAATGGCAATTATCAAGAATACAAGCAACAATAGGTGTTGGAGAGGATGTGGGGAAAAAGGTACACTCATACATTGCTGGTGGGGCTGCAAATTAGTGCAGCCACTCTGGAAAGCACTGTGGAGATTCCTTAGAAAACTTGGAATGGACCCACCATTTGACCCAGCTATCCCACTCCTTGGCCTATACCCAAAGGACTTAAAATCAGCATACTACAGAGATACAGCCACATCAATGTTTATATTCACAATAGCCAGACTGTTGAACCAACCTAGATGTCCTTCAATTGATGAATATATAAAGAAACTGTGGTATATATACAATGGAATATTACTCAGCTATAAAGAATAATAAAATTATGGCATTTGCAGGCAAATGGATGAAATTGGAGAATATCATGCTAAGTGAGATAAGCCAATCTCAAAAATCTAAAAGGCAAATGATCTCACTGATAAGCAGATGATGACACATAATGGGGGGTGGGAGGGAGGCGAGCATGGAGGAAGGAGGGACTGTATAGAGGGAAAAGAGGGGTTGGGGAGAAGGAAAAAATAACAGAATGAATCAAACATCATTACCCTATGTAAATGTATGATTCCACAAATGGAATGCTGTTACTCCATGTACAAACAGAAACATCATGTATCCCATTTGTTTACAATAAAAAAAATTTAAAAAAAAACAAAAACTGAGTGTCATGTAGGAGCCAGTTGCCACGGGAAGGTTCCTGGACCTCGCTGAGCCTCTGTTCCTTGCCTGCAAGCCAGGGCGATGCTGTAGCCCTCCTGGGTTGTTTGAGGATTGACAGGGTCACACTGCAGGACCCATGACGGACGCGGGTGCTAGCTGTAAAGGGGTGATGTCATCGTTTTCCTTTCTCTTCATTCAGTACCATGCTGGACCCTAGTACAGGAAGCAGAAGTGTGAAGGATAAAAGGAGCTCCTCCTCGACTCCATTTCTCCTCCTGATCCTCTGAGGGCCGCATGAAGAAACGGTGACAGCCGCGACACCCTGTGGAGAGGGTGGGTACCTGCTCAGCTCGCCCGAGCATCGCGCTCAGTCCTGCTGCCGGGCATTCTGCTGTGAGGAGCAGTCCTAGCTAGCCCACGAGCTATTTGGAAACATGGTCTTTTCAGCCAAATGCTCTGACACACCACTGTCCCCTGTAAACGACTGCACAGTGTTTAGTCTCACGTCATCTGGCAGCGCGTGAGGGGGACTCACGCCTCTTTGAAAGGTTGCCATTAGGACTGGTTTGGCAGGTCATCTGGAAGGAATGAAGCCCATCGTGGATGCAGATGTTTTTCTCGCCCCTCTGCTGCAGAGGCCCCAGAGGGGAGAAACCGGGCAGGTAGAGTAGAGGGCCTTGTCTAGCATGGCTGTCTTGGCTTTGCAGTTTCCCCAGCACAGTCCCACGAGGTGCCAGCAGGATCTCTGTGGGGTGTCCAAGCCCAGGACATGAGGCTATCAAACACCAGATGTTCGGAGGGAAGCCAGTGGAGGTGTCCAGCTGTGTGAGGCCCTCTGTGGTTCAGGTGGGCAGGCCTGGAGGCAGCTGCTTCACATCAGGCAGGAATGTTGGTGGCTGCACTTCAGCATTCTGTCCACTCCAGGTGGGGGCAGCCGTCCACCTGGCTCACTGGGGACAGTCCTGGGGAGACCCCGGTGTACATCACAGGGCCCTGCTGCCCCTGCATCATGGTTTGTGGAGGGAAATGTTTTTGGGGGGAATCAAACCTAACGGTTTTAGAGGTGAAACGTGGAAATAGTTGGTAGTCATTTAACATGAGTGTTCAGCACTCCGTGGGAACATGGGGACAGATTTTGGGAGTGAACTTGGCCGTTGGTCTCAAGGGTTGAGTTGTGAGCACTGCCTGCCAGTGTCCCCTCCGTTGTGCACTTTTGTCGGATTCGTTGTGTGCTGGCCGGCCTTCCTGGTGTTCTTTATCACTGCCTGTCGTTAATGAGTACATGTCCACTGCCACCTCCCCTGGGAAGTCTGCCCAGAACTGCCCGCGGGAGATGCGACCCCTGCCCATAAATTGCTCCTATAATTGGCAGCATTTTCTCTGTGTTTTTCAGTTTGGGACTTATATTTAGAACAGTAGCTGTTTGTGCCACAGCTTCTCGGTGTAGACAGCGTGCCTTCCCAAGGGGCAAGTCCTGTGGCCCTGGCCCTGCACTTGGTTTAGCTGCTCAGGAGCAGAGCCAATTTCTGCTTCCCGAGGACCCTCCTAGAACCCTCCTCCCAGCCTACCTTCCACCTGCCCCCGCACAGATTTCACTCAGTGTCCAAGGCACTCCTTCGTGGGGGGTTGGCTCTAGGACCCCCACAGATGCTAAAGATTCTTATATGGGAATGTGCGTTATTTGCATGTAACCCATGCACACCCTCCCATTTATTTTAAATGATCCTTTTTACTCATCATGCCTAATACAATGTGAGTGCTCTGTAAATATTTGCTATACTGTAGTGTTTAGGGGATAATGACAAAAAAAGATGTCTGTACATTTTCAGTAAAGACACAGGTTCTTTAAAAAATATTTTTATCCACGTTTGGTTGACTCTGGATGCTAAACCCTCAGGTATGGAGGGCCAAGTGTGTGTCACTTAACCTGAGTTTTATGTCACACTGTTGTGTCTTCCAGATTTGCTGAAAATGTCTAGCTGTTTTCACATGATAAAATAAATAAGACAGTTAACACTATATGGATACTGGCCTTTTCCAAAGTATTAATTTTATGTTCTAGCATCCTAACAAGTAGACAAGCAAACATAGGTGCTGAAAATCTTGCAAGAGGGTCACCCTAAAGAATGCCAGTGATTAACGCACGCGCATTGTGGTGCGGCAGTCATAGAAGTTACAATTCCCAGCCACAGGAGCCCCTCCAGAGGCCATTTGACCCCATTTTTGCTGCTTCCCTTCCAGGAGAGGAAGTGCTTGTCCAGGTTGAGTGTGCCTCACTGCCTGCTTCTCCCTGCCAGCACAGGTGCACATGAGTCCCACCCACCTTCCCCTGCCACACTTTGATATTTTCTTTAATTTGGTCCATGGTGGAGTCAAAGGAAACCTGGCATACTCCTCTTTGGCCTCTCCCTCAGCAGTGGAAGAGCTGCTATGAAATTAGATTTTTATAAATAAAATGCGCCAGAAGACCCTGGAGCAGCTCTGCAGTGACTCCTTTCGTAGGGGGAAGTCTGCTTGTGAGGTGCACTCACCCTTCGTTTATTCCATAAGATCTGTGTACATGGGGTTTAGAAGTTGTGCTCTTATCAGTGCACCTGATGTGACTGCTGTGGGGTGGAGGGGCCACCTCTAGGGGAAGTGAGCCCCGCGTCTGTGCTCACTGCAGTGGACCCACGGCCAGCAGGCAGCAGCTCATCAGCGTCGCCTTGAACTTGGAGGGCTCCATCTAGCTTTGGCTTGGCTGGAAAACATCTTGTCCAAATGATGTAGAGATGGGCCAGCTTTAGGATCAGTGTTCACCCTCTCCTTGGCTATTAAACAGAGACTGGAACAGACTTGGGACAGGTGGGTTCAAGGGCCACAGTGTCCCCAAGTGTGGCTGTCCTTTCCTGAGTTATGGTGTGGCGCCTGAACATTACTGTGCCATTCAAAGAAAAGTCAGTCCCTGGGGATCCTCAGAGGGCTGGCAGCCAGAGGAAGCTGCAGAGACCCGAGAGGCCACCTTGTCAGCACACGATGACGGAGGTATCCTTTCAGCCACCCAGAGCTCGTTGGGGGCATTTCGGTTGTCATTCTGATCCAGGTTCTACGTACTCTACCCCAGGAAGCTGGAGACAGAGACTGTCTCTTCCTGGACCGGTCACCATGGAGCTGGAGTTCCCAGAAGGCAGGGAGGAGAAGGAGTCCCACGGGGGGAGGACCCCGCAGGGGGTCCTGGGAGTTCCTGAGGAGGGCAGGAAGGATGCTCAAGCTAGCCCTGCTGTTGGGACAGGACGGGGCCCTGGGGATCCTGGGAGAGGGGACTTCGAAGAAAGGAGATTGGACTGTGAGAAATGACCCTACCCAGAGCAGCTTACATGGACAAAAAGGGGAGGAGTTGAGAAGATTTCGCAGAACCCAGGGCAGGAACTCGGAGGGGAAGTCTGCACAGGGGCAGACGAGGCAGTGACCAGTGACTCTGCCATCTCTGCAGCCACGGGGCCGCTCTCCTGCAGCAGCTCCTCCTCCTTCCTTTCCTTTGTTTGAAGATCAGCTCTTTTTGGTTTTGGAGGCACAAACAGGTCATTTCCACCCTGCTTCGTGTTATTTCACAGCTCAGCTCTTTATGAGGTGCACTGTTATCAAAAGGCCCAAAAGAGACTGTTACTGTTATCACAGTCCCCAAAGAGAAAATGTGATGTCTCCTGAGGCCCATCAGCGGAGTCACCCCAGGGAACTCAGTGGTGGGTGCAGCTCCCTACAGGTGCAGGGCACGGGCTGGCGTCTGCTCCCAGGAGTGTCTGCTACAGTTTGCCTGGAGGAGAAAAGGGCATTCAGGTATTGCTTAGGCTTTTTAGATGCAGGCAACAGAAAGCAAGTGGCCGTGTTTTTAAAACAGGAATAACTGAAAGGGTCGGAGGTGGCTCAGTAATTGAGAAGGACTGAAGGAAGCGCTAGGAAGCAGAGACCAGGGAAGGCCTCCCACAGCCCCGACCTGGGGATCCGCTGAGGCTGCTCGAGGGTGGGCTCCAGAGAAAGGAAGTCTGGTGTAGACGCCAACACCATCCTAAGGGACAGTCCATGGAGCCCCTGAACGACAGTGGTGGCATAGGCACCACAAAAAGAAACCTGAGTACAGAGCAGGTGACACTGATGGATTCTGCCACCACTGGACTGCCAGAAATGACTGACACAGGCAAACCCCAAAGGTGATCAGAGTGCAGGCTGGACAGAAAGGTGTGTGTGGGGGGGGCCATGGTCTTGGATATCCGCGCGCGCGCGCATGTGTGTGTTTGCATCTGTCTCTCTCTCTTCCTATGCTGGGTTCCCGGGTCTTGCGCATGCTAAGCAAGCCCACACCCCTTTATGGGCACTGATCCCATCCATACGGCTCTACCTTATCTCCAAGTTACCCCTGTGAAAGCCCCTAGCCAACTACTACCACTTCGGGGGTTAGGATTTCAATGTATCAATTTTTTTTTTCAAAAAGATGGCTTTGGAGATTGATAGAGTAATAGAATAATAAGGAAAAATGTTCCAGCCTGAACTCACACTGTGCTGGAGGGGTGAGGTATACACGTGCTGTTTGCGGACTGAAACATCTTACTTTTCTTCAGCTTGTTGGTCTGAGCCAAGAGGCCTTGGCACTGGTGCGGCCACCCAGGCAGGAAAGCCACCTGCGGAATTTGTCATCTTTGCATTTGGTCTCTCATCACCCTTCTGTTTACCTGCCAGGATAGCCCTTGAGTAACTGATTTTGGGAATTTAATAACTTTGATCTACTCAAAACCAATGCACATTAACTCCCCCCAGGCTGCAGGCAGCTGTGGCTGAGCAGAAGGTAGTTAGCAAGAATTAAGTGGGTGCTGTCGAGACCAGACGAAGCTCCCCAATTTTGTGTGCAGAGCAGAAGGTAACTTGAGAGTTCCCTATTGAGCGTGGTGACCCCGCAAGCCCCAGCTGACAATTCAGGTGCACGTTTTGCAGTAAACTAACATCAGCTAGACTTTCAGATCCAAGGAACGCTTTTTACCAAACCCAGCTACAGCCTGTGATGCGCTTTTAATAGACTTGCTTAAAGAAAGAATGGGCCTTTTAATTTTAAAATAGTACCTCGGTGTCTGCCGTATTCCCGTCGTGTTCATCTGACGAGCTCATCTCTACGAGCAGGCTTTATCTTCAGGGCGGGCTGTGCTTCTGTCAAGTCATTTCCAGTGTCCTAGGAGACGCCTGGCCTCGGGTCAGACAAGACTGGGCTTGAGTTCCGGCACCATAACTATTACCTTGGTGACTCAGGGGAACTTGCTTTCTACTTCCTATTCAGTGTTATTTACTGAGTTGCCTAGCATAGCCATTTCTCATGTATTTTATCATTAAGTCTTCCAAATCTTACCGAGGATTAGGTATTGGGCTTCATTTTTGAAAAGTTTTATACATTGCAGCACATTAGAAAAACTGAAAGCATAAAGAACACCAAAAATAGCCTAAAGATTAATATAATGAGCCCACATGTATCTACCAGCCAGCTTAGGAAATAAAGCATTATCAATTCTGTTGAAGCCTCTTGTGCACCACTTTCAGCTAGGAATTAAGGACATGTGACAGAAAATCCAAATAAAAGTGGCACATAGAAAAGAAGAGTTTATTTTTCTTTCAGGTAATGAGAAGTTTGGAGGTAGTTATTTCGAGGACCCAGGCTTTTTGAGTTTCTGTTCCATCATTTCTGGGGCGTGTCCTTTGTCTTCATGCTTACAAAATGGCTGGAGAAGCTGCAGCCATCACATATGCATTCCAAAGAGACGGAGGGACCAGCGGCCGCAGGGCTTTCAAGGAGTCCCCTTCAGTGAATCTAGAGACCAGAATTGAATTGGAACGTGTAGTATTAGCTGACCATTTTACTGTCAGCATAATGTAGGTTCTCTTATTAGGGACAAGCCTTTCTCTGAGGGCACCCCAACCCCCAATCAATACAAATACTCTCCTAATTTAAGAGGGTTTTTTCACTGCATCTCTTTAGAGTCTTAGTATCTGTGTATGTTTCCCTCAGAGATACTCAGGCTCCTTCCACGAGTTTTCAGAGTGGTGTGGGCGGATTCTCCCACAGCTTGCCCACCCCAGCTGTGTGGAGTCACCCACTTCAGTGTGGACCGTTCCAGTCGTCTCCTCACTGCTGCAGGGTCCTCCAGCTTAGGACCATGTGCGATCCACTTCTCCATGTGCTTTGATGGACGTGCCGGTTGTTTCTGGTTTTCCAGGACCACAGCTCATGTGGCTAAGAACTTCCTCACTGCACCTGTGCCCAGGAGCTGACATCCAGAGTCGTCGCTTGGGAGTGGATTTGCCAGCTTACGGCCTGCAGGTGTTGCCCAGCCCGCCTGGAGAGTGCCTGGCAGTGCCAGTCTCTCCACACAATGGACGCGTTGCTCTAAGCTCCCAGCACAGGTGTGTGAGTGCCCACTGCCCATTTCCTCACCAACATTTGGAATTGTCAGGCTTCCAGTTTTTACCAGTCTCGGGTATGAAATGACACTGCCTTGTGTTTTTCTTTTGGCCTTATTGAGATAGAATTGACATATATTTTTAAAACTCCCATACTTTTAGTGTACATTTTTAAACAGCTTTGTTGGGGTGTAATTAAGACACAATGAACTGCACATATTTAAGGCGTGCAGTTTGAAAGCTTTATACGTGCGTGCACTATGAAACCCTCATGCCACAGTAATGAACGTAGCCTCACCCCATCCCTCAGCCCTCTCTAATTCCTCCTGAGCCCTCTCCTGTCTGCAGGTAACCACGGATCTGCTTTCTCTCGCTGCAGACTGATTGCATCTTTTAGCTTTGGTATAACAAATCAGAAGGCATGTCCTCCTTTTCCGTCTGGTCTTTCTCATCCAGTGTGACGGTTCTGGGATCCGTCCATGTATCTGTGCATATTTGCAGCTCATCCCCTTTCTAAGTGGTTTTCCAGCGCGTGGCATTCCGGCTGTATGTTCATCCACGGCCCCACAGATGGCCATTTGGTGGTTGTCCGTTTTGACTGACGGATCAGGCTTCTGTGAACATTCATACGAGCGTTTGGTCCTGAGCTTTCCCTGCTCCTGTCAGTGCCTGAGGAAATGGCAGGGGAGATTGAAATGCTTTCTTCAGCAGGTGCTGGGTAGAGTTTTGCCAGTGAAGCTGTCTGGGTCAGGAGTTTTGTTTGTGGGTAGGTTTCTCGTGAATTCTAGGTTGTCTGTCCTCCCGTGTCTGAGGAGGGCGGTGGTCCATGGCGGGTGCTGTGATTGTATTGGTGGGGTTCAGCTGTGCAGGCTGCTCTTTGCTGTTTCTCTGTCTCCTCTGCACCCCCTCTTCTCTCCTCCTGGCTTCTTTGAACTACTTCCTCTTTAAAGTCCATCTGAGCAGCTCCTGCTTCTTGCTCTGCCTCCTGGTTGCAGCATGCTTGGTGGCAGTGCTCGTGCCTGGTGCTCATCTCTGCTGTCGCCATCCCCCTCACCTGGGGGGAGCCCTTCCTCCAGGAACACCCTTCTCCTCCTGATCGTGCTACCAGTGTCACGTGCTCTGCCTCTGCAGACATCTAAACCCTGCCACATGTTGTTGTTACATCACTTTAAACAGCCAGGATTTTTATTTCCCAAAAAGTATGTAAATAACAAGGGAAAACGTATTCTGTATTTGCCATGTGGGCTACCATTTCTGGTGGCTTCCTACTTTTCTCCAGCTCAGATTTACATCCTGCTGGATTTCCTTTTGCCACCTGGATTTCATTTCACACCTTCTCACTTAACCAGCGGTCCCAGGGATGCATTTTTTGTCTGTCTGGGTAAGTTTTCATTTTACCTTTGCTTTTCAAGTGATTCTCACTGGATGTAGAGTTATGGTTTAGCAGTTAGTTACATTTTTTTCTTTTTTCTTTTGGTACCAGGGATCAAACCGAGGGGCACTTTGCCACTGAGCCACATCCCCAGCCCTTTTTATTTTTTATTCTGAGACAGGGCCTCGCCAAGTTGCTGAGGCTGACCTGCCTCAGCCTCCATGGTTGCTGGAATCACAGGCCTCCTTTTTCTCCATTCTTTCAGTGGGTTGCTAGTTGCTTCCTCTCTTGGGCTTCTGTTGCTTCCAGCAGATCTGCTGTGAGCCTCACCCTCCATCCTCTGAATGTGTCTTCTCTCTCTGGCTATTTTTACTATCTGCTCTTCATCCTTGGTTTGGGAGTTTGGGTCTGATGTGCCCAGGTGTTGTTTTCCTTGTGTTTCTATCATTTGTATTTCACTGAGCTTCTTGGATCTGTGAGTTTATGGTTTTCGTCATATTTGGAAATGATTCATCCAGCATTTCTTCACATCTCCGCCTCCATTTCAAGGTTTCTATTGCACAGGTATTAGTCTGTTGAAGTCACGGACACTGTTCTTACGATTGTTTTCTCTTCATTGTGGGTTGTCGGGCACACTGATCTTTCCCTTTGTAGTGCTTTCTGCTCTGGTCCTACAGTTTTTATTTCAGACATTGTATTTTCAATCTCAGGAAGTTCAGTTTGGGTCTCTTAAATCTTCTCCACTTCCATTCACCTTTCCTCTGTGCCCTTCAAGCCCTTGACTTGTCACCTGAGCTCCCGGCTCCTCTTTCTCTACTTGAGGAGGGTCCTGGGCTCTGCCAGTGTCCCCTTCCTGAGGCATGGCCTGGAGATTCTTGGGCCGCAGCCTGGCAGCTGCAGGGCCTTTCTCATTCCTAACCTGTCACTGACCACCGTGCCTGCTGGTCAGCATCTCCGGTGCCGTTTTGACGTTTGTCCAGTATTTTAATTACTTCATGCGGGAGGCGAGTCCAGCATGTGTCCCAGCTCCTTGGCTGGAGGCAGAAACTCGTCTTCACTGAAGTTTAAATTTCTTTTTGTAATTACTAGAGAAGCTGAGCTGCCTTTCGTGTTTCTGGGCACTCGGATTTCCTCCTGTCTCATGTCATGGTTCATCTCAGCCTGTTCGTTCCACTGAGACATCTGTCCTTTTCTTAGTAACCTGGAGTATTTATTTCTATATTTTACAGGTTATTCTTTCACCAATGTGTATTGATTGTTGCTGTTTTTCTTAGATTTGGTTTTCCTGTTTAAAGCCTGCTGCTTTAATGGATCTTACTGAAGTGTCTCAGTTGGTCCCTCCTGTGACCACCGCATTCCTTGCTCATGGAGTCCATGCTGTGGTGGTAGCTTCGGGGTGCTGGGGATGGACCCTGGTTGCACATGCTGGGCCAGCTTTTGCCTCAGAGACAGCCCAGCCCTAAGGACGCTTTCTCTGTGCTGAAGTCAGTAAGGCCATAGTTTCTTCTAAGGCTTCAAAGGTCTTTTATTTGCAGGTCTTAAAGCATTTGGAATTGATTTTTGTCTGTGATGGGGATCGGGATCCAACTTTGTTTCATTTCTTTCCAGTTGGGATTTCCAGGTACTCCAGCACCATTCACTAAGTTATCTACCTATGCAGAAAAGGCTAAGATATCAGCGGAGACAGCCTCCCCAGCATTCGGGAACTGGGATTCAGGAGGGTTTCCCCCATGCCAGTGCTGATAAGTGGGGCTCATTGCACCTCAACTGTATGTACTGTCAGTTTGCTCTGTGCTGACCCCTGCCTCCTTCTGGTAGCTGGACCTTTGGTACACATAGGCAGTGGCTGCTGGTGTGACCAACCACCCCTGAAAACCCTGGGTACTGGGTCTCTGCGGGTCTCTGCAGGTTTTTTGATTAGACAGTTACATGTGTCAGTGCAACTCATTGCTGCAGGAGCCCAGCACGTGCTGTGTGACACCCTGGGGAGAGGCCGTGGCTCCAGTGCCTGGTCCCTGTGTGCTTCCCTCCCACAGCTGTTCTTTTTACTGATTTGCGTCGAATCCTTTGCCAAGCTGAGTCAGAGCCATGAGTCTAACTGCACCGTGAATCCTCCTAGTCAGAATCAGCCAATCTGGGATGGTCTTGGGGACCCCAACACACCTCCTTTCCTCTCTGATAGTTAAAGAAACGGGAGAAGTAACTTTGGGCAGTGTTCTTAACGCACTTGGACATTAGCCTCTTCACCTACCCCTTCCCTTCAGACACTGCCCCTTATCCTTCAGCACATGACCACTGATCATCCCTGAGAATGAACAGTTAAAGAACCCTGGTAGTTTAGAAAAGGGTATTAAATATTCAGCAGTAAATCTTTTTTATTTATTTATTTTTATTGTAAACAAATGGGATACATGTTGTTTCTGTTTGTACGTGGAGTAACAGCATACCATTTGCATAATCATACATTTACATAGGGTAATGGTGTTTGATTCATTCTGTTATTTTTTCCTCCCCCCACCCCTCCCACCCCTCTTTTCCCTCTATACAGTGCCTCCTTCCTCCATTCTTGCCCCCCCACCCCCCATTATGTGTCATCATCCTCAGCAGTAAATCTTTTGAGCCAGTATATTTTATGTTTTTTGTAATTAGTGAAATAAATTTTCCCATATCTATTTAAAGTTGGCAAAAATCAGATTTTTTAATCATCTTGGAACATTTATTGTCCCTATAATATCTTTAACTAGGAATTTCTACCTTCCATATCATCTCTGAGAATGAAAACCCAAGGTCGTTCTGCAGGCTGCACTCTCCTGGCCATGTGTGATTTCTGACCCACCAGGGGCTCTGGTTGATGCAGCATTCATTACTAGTTTGGGGATTGCATTGAGACGTCTTTAAAGACTTGTCTGCAGTTATGTAGAATGCTGTTTCCCACCGAGTATTGTGGTTGTTTCCACATAGCTCTCTGTTCATGTATCTTTAAGAATGTCTCTGTTTTGCAGTGTCTCCATGCTGTTGTCTGTGGCGTGCAGAACAGGGCAGCAGCCTGCAGACTGATCATCGGCCCCAGGACCAGGCCGTGAAAGTGGCAGTGTAGTAAACTGTGCACCTGCTCATTAGACTCCAGATGTCCTGTTTGTCCATTGGTGTCTTCTACCCTGCTCTCCAACGGTGATTTTCCTTGGGGTTCTCTGGGGCTTGCGTGGATAGTTGAATGGTGTTCCACTGATTTGTTCCCCTAATCAGGAGAAGCAAACGACCACACCCATTTCAGAAACCCTCTGAATTGAGCTTAATGCCTCAAATCACACCTGCAGGGAACAGTCCCCCCTGATCACTGCTGACAACCCTTTGTCCCTCCGTGCCTGGGATTCTCCTCTGCACTCCGTAAATACATCTGTCTCCATCTACTTACTCTACCAAAAAAAAAAAAATCATCTAAAAGGGAATTTATTTTTCCTGCTGATTTTTAAGCATCTGAAATAAGACCATTCTGATAGACTCTGGTGCTGTTCGTGAGGCAGACCCGTTCTTCTGATGATTCGCCCCCTCTGCCATCCTGCTTGCGACTTGGAGGCCCTCTGGCTGGCTTGAAGTCACTGTGTGTGTGGTCTTCAGCTGGCCCCATCACATTGCTGTGTTCTCCTGGTTTAGAAATGGAAATGTTACCTAGTGTGGTGCTGGCTCCTCAGGCTGCTGAGCAAGCCACTTACCAAGCGCGTTAGGTCTTTTCTCTTTGATCAGGCAGAAAAGCCAGTCATCAGTTCGTGGCGGGGTGTTCTTTCCCATAATTAACTGAGAAGTGAAATAGAAATTGTCCGTGGGAAGGAAGTGCCCTGCGCTCTTTCAGCATAGGTATGCCTAGGTCAGAGTCTAAGTCAGGGTGAGCGCATCTGAGTTCTCGACACTTACCCCTTCTCTGTGGCGAAAACATGTAGAACCCTCCTTCCTGCCTTGGAGGTGGCCGGCACCGCTTGCTCTTTAGAGTCCCCCTCTCGTGCCCTGCCACAGCAAGCCTCTTGCTCCTCCCTGATGCTGGCTGCAGCAGGAGGGTGTGTGGTGTGGCCCGGCAGTGCCCCCAGGCCAGGGTCTTCTTGACACTGAGCCCACCCTGCCACGTGTGTCAGGCCGTCTCATGGCAGCGTGGGATGCTGTGTTGGCCACATGTAGCTCTCCTTCTGTCAGGAGGGCAGACACTTCCCTGGCTGTGCCCACCTAACCCGGGGGCTTCTGGGAGGTCCAGTGGGTCAGATCTGGACACCTGAGCTTTCCTGGACTCCAGGAAGTCGTGGAAAACAGGGAGAGAAATGTGCATGTTGGCCTAGGCCAGGCCAGGATGCAGTCTTGGCCATGTCCCTGTAGGTAGCTTCCCCAGCTCTTAGGGAGAGGGGCCAGACAGGTAAAGTGAACACAGAGTCCAGGGTGCTCTGTCCAACCACCTATGGCCTGGCCTGCTCTGTGCTTTCCAGGCCCCCTGCACCAGTGCCCTGGCCTCCCAAAGACTCCCCATCTCCTCTCCTCTCCTCCCCTCCCCTCCCCTCCCCTCCCCTCCCACTCCTGCCACAGGGCTATGTACCTGCTGTTCACTCTGCTTCAAGTTCTGTCTTCTCTCTCCCCCAGCCTCATTGTCTCTGGCTGAGAGAAGCTGCCCTTGGCCTCCTAGCTGGCCCAGAACCTTGGTAGAGGAAGGAAGGTTTTGAGTCCTCACTGCTTCGCAACCCTCACATTCATACTTCACGTTTGTGAAGTCCTTTATTGCCCTCATCCTCAGTGGGCAGTACGCTCCATGAGAGCAAGGACCAAATATGATTATGGTCATGATTTGTATTCTTTAGGAATGCTTTGACTTGCAGGTTTAAAAAAATGGAGTTCTTAAATAAAGCGGTGTTTATTTTTCTCACATAACAAGGCTAAAGGTAGGCAACTTTGGCATTGGCTCAGTTGCTAAAACTCATCATGATCAGTGTCTATATTTTCTTGTTATTTTCCTCATGATTGCAACAGGGCTGCTGTAAACCAGCTATCACTCTGTCTTTAAGAGCAGTAGCAAGGAAGGGAGGCAGTACAACTGACGCCTGACCAGAGCCTTCACCAGCCAATTTCTGCTGTATCTCCTTGTCCCTTGACCCCTTTTAACTAGAAAGGAGGCTGGAAACCTCATAGGTAGTTTTTCCAGCCTCTGAACTGGAGATGAACTCACCTGCTTTGATGGTTTGTTCATTCACTCATTGATTCAGGGTCCATCCTAAGTCACTCTTTGACCTGGGCACTCTGCACACACATTTTGTTATTTTCATGACAGCTCTGACATATTCTTATTTTGTGATTAGAAACAGGACCTCAGGAAGAATAAATAACTTGCCTGAGGCCATACACTTCTGAAAGAAGCAGAACCAAGATGCAGACCCAAACCTGCCCTCTCCTGAGCCCCTCCATCCAGGGTGGGGTGCAACACCACCTCCGGAATAATCGTCACTGATCCTGTGATCAGAGTAGGAAAATTCCTGTGTTTGGCTTTTTCCTGCCAGAGGGAAATGATGGCTTGCCTGCGGGACTATAGCTTCTTCGTTAAAAATGTTCTGGCAAAACAGTTTAATCATATTGCAACTGAAAAAAAAAATTCAACTATAAATTGGGCTAATTTTTGTATTGGAGGTCTAAGGAAGTGGCGTTCATTGCATGAGCAGGGTTATGATTTTTAGCACAGGGCCTTGTGTGGTAGGCTGCTTAATAAGCATTTACCCCGCCGTTAGGCCATGCTCTTAGGACTCTAATTTGCATAATCTTTTTCTGTTTAAGGAGGTAAAGCACTTTGCCAGGAGTTTTTGCCCTTTATTATTTCTGGAAAATCCCAGCATTCTTATTTCAGAATAAATGAAACAGTGATCATCTGTATTCATGTCCACAGCTTACAGTTGTGCATTTGAGAACTGAAATATTCAGAGACATTTCATCCCCGCAACATGTTTTTTTAATAGTGTGCAGGGGTTTTTTGTGTGTGATTATAAAAGTAATAGATTCCCAATTGAAATAAATTTGGGAAGAAGAATGAGAAAAATCACTCATAGTTCTGTACCACCCGGGGCAATAAGTATTAACATTTTTAGTGTATTTCCTTCCTAATATTTTTATTTTTATGATTTTTTTCATAGCTGAATTCATGCATTATTTCCAGTGGTGTGCTGTGGCTTTTCCTCTAACGTAAACAAACCTCCTTGTTATTACAGGCATCACTGTGAACAGCTGCATAATGTCGCTTCATTAAAAACATACCAACCTTGGGGCTGGGGTTGTGGCTCAGTGGCAGAGCGCTTGCCTAGCATGTGTGAGGCACTGGGTTCTATCCTCAGCACCATGTAAAAATAAATAAATAAATAAATAAATTTAAAAAAAAACATACCAACCTTGGTTGGGCTCTCTTCTCCTTGTGGACATTGGGTGATCTCCTGGATTCATGACATGTGCCTTGAATTGCTGAATATTCTAAAGAAAGCATAAAATACCTGTGATCCTAGCTTCTTGGGCGGCTGAGGCAGGAGGATTGCAAGTTCAGGGCTAGCCTGGGCAACATAGGGAGACCCTGTCTCAAAGTGAAAAATCAAAAGTGCTGAGGATGTAGCTCAGCGGGAGAGCACCCCTGGGTCCAACCCCGTACCAAGGAGAAGAAGAATCCACATCCACATGGCTCCAGCAGGCCCTGTTTCTGTGTCAAGTACCACGTTAGCAGTTTGTCATTGGGAGGTGTCGGTCTCGATGACCGTGCTGGTTTTGCCCTGGTGGAGCAAGATGCCTGCCACCTTTGTATTTTAAAAAATGACCAAATCCTTTAGTCTTGCAGGCAGATGTCCCCTGACAGAGAGGATGGATTCCAAGGCAGAGTGTCCACCCAGCTGGCCCCTCCCATTGCTCCATATATGGCCACCAGTCCAACGTCCTGCCCCTTTGCTGGCTGACTCCAGCTTCCCTTTTCTTCCTGAGGCTCAGTGGCCTCTGTGGTCACTGTGACCTGAGATGGCTCACAGAATCCAGCACTGGGCATGGCTCAGCTCCTTACACCCTCTGTTAACTTTTCATCTTCCAGAGTCGTGGTGGTAAGAGCGCTGTGGAGAGGTCATCTGAAGGCTCAGGCCTGAGTGCCTCCATGCTTGCTCACTCCTCCTGGGACTGCCACTGCTCTCGGAATCAGACAGGTCGCTGGGGCGTCTACCAGGCTCAGCTGCACCCCTCCTGTCTCTCACTCTGAGTGCTCTCGACCCCTGAGCCAGCAGCTCCTCGGTACTTGCCGTTCCCCCTTCCTCACACTGTTCCTCTCCTCCTTCTCCTCCTCCCCTCCTTCCCATAGGGTCTTCCCGTTGCATCCAAGCTGCTTAGACATTGCCGTGACAGACCTTGATGTGCGTCTGTCTGATCTCTTGACCGTCCGTTCTGGGACATCTTTTTGCATTATTTCATCTATGTATCCCCCTGTGGGTTTTGTTTTGTTTTGCTTTCTTCCTGTATTTTCTTGTACTCGAGATATCCAGATGTTGGACCTTCTGGTCTTCAAATTTTCTCCCTTTTCCTCCATTTCCTTATTCATTCTACTCTGAATAATTCCTGAAGTTTATCTTCAAAGCTTGCTGTAGCTTTCATATCTGCTACCATGGTTTTAATTTCCAGAAGTTGTTTTTTCTTTATTACTTCTTTAAAAATAACACCCTGTGCTTGTTGAATGAACGTGGTGTCTGCTCTTCTCTAAGACTGTGAATAGTGGTTGTTTTCTTCCTGTTTCGGTTGTTTGGGTCAGTTTTCCACATTGGACACTTGCCATAGGTGTCCACTGATCCTTGGCTGCTAGCTCCAGGTTCAGAGTATAGCACTTAAAAAGAGAGAGAAGGAGAAAGACCATCAAGATCAGGCGTCTTTTTGCCCATGATCTCCACCTTGCACCAGCACCTAATCCCAGTATCTTTAGGTCATTTATTTTGGCTCTCAGTTCCCCTGAGTAGAGCCCACAGCGTTGATTCCTTCTGGAGGCTTGGCCTGACCACTTTGGCTCTGAGGGCTCTGGAAGCCCAGTGGAGGGAAAAGTCTGCCGTGGACGGCACGGTCCGGCCTTTCCCGTGATTCCTACTTTCCCTCTGGCACCACTGCCGTAGCTGTGCCTTAGCGTCTCAGGACCCTGTTTACTCTACAGAACTGAAGCCCCCGTCCTCTCCCAGCTTCTCAGTGTCAGGCCACCATCCTGTGCCAGCCTGTTGAAGACTCATTTTCCAAGGAGGTAACTGTACTCCAAAGCAGACCTGTTTCTTCTTACTTGCTTTTTAACCTCTTTTGGAATTGAGGTTTCATGTGAAGTGCGATGGGTCTGAAGTGAAGAGCTTGAACGGGTGAGTCCCTTCACCATCATTTAGGCACAGCCCAGGACGTTGGCTGTGCCCCAGCAGGCCCCTCAGGCCCTTCTCTGCCAACCACCTTTCCATCGCTGTGAGTTACTTTAGCCTGTTCTTGAATTTCATAAAACTGGAATCACATAGTACATAATATCTGAAATTCACTCATGTTGTTACGAATAGCAGCAGTTGGTTCTGTTAGTTGAACCGACAGCGTTCAGGTTACCTACCCGATCCGCTAGTGATGGGTATCTGTTATTCTTCCTTGGGGACTGTTGTGAGTTAAGTCACTAGGACTTTGCCATCTGTGTCATTTGTGAGACCTGTGTTCTGGTTTCTTTGGATATGTTCTGAGCAGTGGAATTCCTGGGTCATTGTGAAGGTGTGCGTTTGTCCAGTAAATATTGCCAAGAAGTTTTCCAGGTTCGCTGTACTGATGTGTGACTTTTCTCGCTGTCAGCTGACTATTGCCTTTATAAGTTAGCCAGGCCCCTTACCACGTTTCCATTTGCTTCCTGGTTTCCAGATTCTGTGGCTGCTCTCTGCTGTATCACTTGTGACCTCTTATTGTTGTCTTTGAGAGTTGCTTGTCTGTGCAGTGGGGTGGAAGGAGCAAAGCTGAGGGTATTTTCAGCCCACCATTGATCCCTGGAAGTGCCTCGGGGTTTTAAGGTGGCCTTCAGCTCTCCCAGTTTCACCAAACATGATGACCCTGTGTTCCCTTGGGTCACTTGTGCTTCATGGTTTTATAAAACCAAGGTTTTAACGCACTCAGCCCTTCACCACTCATCCAGAGTCTGTTTTTTGTGTTTGGCATTGGCAACAAAATGATCGTTTTGATTCCATATCCTTATCAGATGCAATAACTTATGAACAGCACAAATTGAAGGCATACTGTGTGGGAGTCTCTTAAATTTCTTCCCTGAGTTTGCAAGACTCTTGAGTATACTGCTATGTGGGTCTTTAAGCTGATCCAGAAATCCAAACGTCCTAACCTTTACCCTCGTAATGTCCCAAACATGGGTCCTAGGAGTCCCCTGGAGCCATCGTCACCGTTTTGGTCTGGGTTCAGCAGGGATAGGAGGCATGGTTGGACAGATCATGGCGCCCTGACTTGGAAGTCAGGTCGGTTTTGACACTCTACACCGCCACCCCTGTGCTCCCCTGGCTTCTTCACTACAAAGGTGGCCACAGGCTAGGGAGGGAGGGCAAGGAGGAGTCACAGCACTTTTTCTGTTCACAGTGGTGGGGACCACACCAGAGACAGGACGCAGGCACGCTCCATGCTCAGATGCCCCTGAGCTCATGGACTGGATATTTGCCCATTTTCCGCTCTGGTCCACCCCAGCGAGCTCACCCTGCGTCTTCTACTTCAGATCCACTTGAACTCGATCCATCTGTCCTGTACCACAGACCGACCAGCAAGACCATGCTGCTTCTCTCCTGGGTACAACTCACCCGAGGAGGGGCCCCAGCCACCTGTCCGACCAGGAATGTGGCATCTCGTACATAACAGGCTGGTCAAGTAAAGTATGAAGCTCAGGGCCTAGCACGTGCTGAGAGTTCCGTGAATGACAGCTGGCGTGGTGTTTATTATTTATTCGTATGGAATGAATTTCCAAGCAGCCCACAAGGGTTCTTTGCTTCCCTTGGTCAAACCCAAATGTGGTTCTCAAGAATGAAAGCAGCTACTAGACCTTGATCTGTCTCCCTGCTTCTTCACGAATCAGGGGCGAGTTATTCTAAATCCACCAGTTGGGTACGTTTTACTTCTATTAAGGCAACAAACCTCATAATTACACCTTTACCCACCCTCTAGTCAGAGGCACTCAGTGTTCTTAGGACTCTAGGTAGCATACTGCTCCCCTTTGTAACATTGTTTCCCTGTGGGTGTAAGTAGTGGTTAGGTGTCTGGCCAGTGGATAAAAGCAGTTTTGAGGAGAAAAGATACAAAATCTGACAACAATAACAGAATCCCTAATATTTTGCTAGGAAAGTAAATAATGCAGCCAGGGACAGTTTCTCAAAGCTTGAGTGTGACCTTCGTGAGGTCGAAGCAGCGTGTCCTCTGCACTGTGGCTGGAGTCGCCGCTTTGAGTCAGCCTGGGAGCCGACCACGGCTGCCGCGTGATTTCTGTGACAGAGCGTAGTTGCATCCCCAGGAGCCAGGGTGTGTGCCGTGCGCCTCCGAGGTGAAGACCACGCTAGGGAATGATACGGCGTCTGGCCTTGGTCCTGGGCCTTGGCCTTTCCTTTCAGCGCTGCTGGGTGCTGTGCGGGGAGGTGACTTAGGGGGTGACACACCATTGCAGGTTAAGAGCTTCATATTCCAGTGTTCAGGGGAGACTGGCCTGCTCAACAAAGCTGGCTTTGCACCCGAGTGCCCCTGGGGCCGACCTCCCTGCCAGCCTCTGGGCAGGCTCGGCTGCTGTGTCCCTGTCGCCACGTGCTGTAGGTCCCCTCTGATTAAACCAGACACGTCTCAACAGTGTCCCCCCTGTGCTGGGGACACATTTGGTTGTACTAACGTACCTGGTGAGCCAGATGTGGAGTTGTGCATCCTGGGAGCCAAGTGGGGCTGCTTGTTCTGTACCTCCCCTGGTTCTGCCTGGGAGTTCTGGCATCAGGCGGCAGTGTCCTTGCCCCGACAGCACTGGCTTGAACCTGTGCACTCATCTGTGCACTCAGCATCACAGGAAGAGACCCTCCCATCGCTGCAGGATCCCAGCCTCCCAGCCCTGTACGCAGCGCACCACTGCTTCTGGCTTTTCTCCCTTCTTTGAAGATGGACGTGAGTTTAGTTGTTCTTTTTGATCCACTTGTGTTGGATGGGAAGTGCGCTCTGTCTCCCCCTGAACGAGTGGAGGCCTGTCAGCAGCCCATTGCCTCACCCGAACGTTCCTGTGCTTGCTATAGTTGTCCTGGAATTTAATTCAACGTCTTCGGCAGTGACGGAGTATGTCATGATCAGTTCTTGTTTCAGTTCTTGTGCCTACGGGGAATCAGGATTTCAGAGGCCTCATTTTCCTTAACTAAGCAACATCCTTTCTTGTCTTTTTGCTACAGAGAACATTAGTTTGCTTGTTCTTGTTGCAGGGAAACAAATCCCGCTTTTTTACTGAAAGAGTGAACAGATTCCTCGCACTGTGAAGCCTGTTTGTGGTTTCCCTTGTTTAGACAGCCTCCACAGGGAGGAGAGAGATGGCGAGGTCTGGAGGGGGAAGTTTTTCAACAGTAGCTTGCTGGTGGGGTTTTGCCCTCTCTGCACATTGTCGGTCCATGTGGGGCTGGTAAAAGGGAAGAGGAGCACAGGGTTCACTGCTCCTTTGTTCTTTCTTCTTTATTAGAGGGTCACAGTGGCTTCTGCAGTGGCTTCCTCCCTCCTGTACCCAGAGAGGAAGGTGAGCTATGTTGTCGTGCTGCTTTGTGCTTAGCAGGTAAGCACTACGTTTCTGCAGGATCTGCCCATATTTCTGGTTGAGACAGACTTTAAGTGGAGCATAATGGTGATTTTCCCCTCAGAAGATGCAGCCCTGAGCTAGGGGGAAAATGGAAGTAATGTGGACACTTGTGTTCTTGGAAATTAAGTAACCCATCTGGATTCCCGATAAACCATAAATTATGGTGCATTAAAATCCTAAGGAAAGCATCATGGCCAGGAGTTCATCTCTACTGTTCCTGAATATACTGGTAATGTGCACCAGTGGCTATCTGGTTCCATTCCGTAGCCGTTCACTTTCCATCTGCCTTGGCCAAAATAGTTGAACTGTAGAAAAATGTAACAGGCTTAGGATTTTTATCCAAATAACCACATATAGCATGTTTAAGTTGTAAATGAAGTTTTGCACAGAACCTGTATAAATTCAGAAGCCCATGTTCATATCACAGGTACAGAAAGCAGGAAGGCCCTTAGCTAAAACCTGGGTCCCAGGGAGGGAGCACAGTGCACAGAGCAGAGCCATCTCTGGAGGAGGCCTGCTGGCCTGGAGGCTAGGCACACCCAGGCAGTTCGTTGCATCTGTCATTCTTACATTTCTAGGGCAAGGCTTCCTTCTCCACAGTGGGCAGAGCCACGAACAGTCCCACACCATTCTAACCCGTCTCTGAGTGCCACCCCAGGGGAGGAAGAGCAAGACCACAGTCACAAACCAAAAGTTCATCGCAGAGAGGACAGAACCTGCAGAGACGTTCCCTCTCCCTTCTCCATGCTTGTCCAGGGGTATTTGAGGTCACTCAGTTTTGTCCAGTTCCAGTAATGGTCTGTTAAAAGCACATGGGTCCCTGGGCATGTCAGGTGTGGTGCTTGTGTGATTATGTGCATGTGTTTACTGTGTGTGTTTGACCTTTAAGGTCCCGTGTGTGCATGGGGGATCACGTCTGACCTGTACGCAGGTCGGCAGTGAGTTCCAGGTCCACCTCTCCCTGCCCTTGGATACAGGTTTCCTCCTCAAAGATGCCTGCCAGTTTCTGTCCTCCCCAGAGACATTACTTAGCATATTGGCATATTCTTCTCCTTACCTTTTATTTTCATAATTTTGTTTATTTTTTAATAGAGAATATATTTACATGAACCCAAATTCAAAAGGTAAAAAGAAGATAAAACATTCTCTCTCAGCCTGTCTTCCTCTCTAGAGGCAGCACAGTACCAGTTTTAAGGCATCCGTCCTGAGATGGTATTTACACATATAGGTGTCTTTCTTTGTATTATGTGCATAAATATGTGGTAGTAAATTGTGTGTGCTGTACTGATCTTGTCTCTTTCCCTTAGTGAGACATCTGTCCCGTCTTTTTATGGCTGTGTAGTATTCCAGCGTATGGATAGCCCTGATTCATTCCCTGGCCTCCCGCCTGTGTCTACTGGTGTTTTTGTTGATGTGCTGCAGGGCTGGAGGGGTGGTGAAAACATCTGGGGGTATCGGCAGCAGGGCCCTGCCAGTGCAGGCCAGCACTGCACAACCCCAAGCATGAGGGACCCCACAGGTTCTCTCCCTCACTCCCCCTCCCACCACTCCCAGCCCAGATGCACACTTACTAGCAGGCTGCAATTGGTAAACAAAAAAAAAAGAAGAAAATAATAACAATAACATCTTGTTTGCACTTTTTTGTGTACTTTTTTTCTTCACATATTATTGATAAAATTGCCATATGATAATACGTTGGGTCAGAGTGAATCTGTGTTTTCCAGTTTGCATGAGTGAAGCCATTTGCACCCATCGCCTGTCGGAGAGGGCCTGTTTCCCCAGGCCCTTGCCAGCCAGTGATCATCCATGGGAAACTCAGGGAGCGGACTGCCGCTGCTGTACTCCCCATTGGTGGCCTTGCATCGGCTGTTGGTACCAGCAGGAGACAGTCTGCCCTCTCCCATCACAGCTGAGAACAACAGTCAGTCTGGCACCTGCCTTTAGGGTCAGCAGACTTAGTAACTAAAAATACAGGGACTCCAGTTTTGCATGGGTATACTAAGATGGGTGTCCCACGCTTTGTCTGGGGGCCTTACCTGGGTTAAAATGCAGCCGGACCTTTTCTGACGTCTGTGACCTTCAATGCCGCGCTCAGCCCATGCCTCTGTTTCCTCGCTCATGCTGCCAACTTGCCGCAGGGGTTCCTGTGGAGGGAGTTGGCTGTGGGAGTAAGGTGCACAGTCACACGTGGAGACCTCAGCCCCTTCACCCCTTGCTCACACACCCTCACTCCCCAAAGGGCGCCCTGGTCTTCTGACCTCTTCACGCTCTCTGCCGTTCCTGTGCCTCAGAAAGGCCCTGCTCTCCTCCTTCCCCTCTCTCCGGTGGGGCCTGTTCCTCCGGGGCCTTTGACATCTTTGGGAGTGTTGCCCCTGGGAACATGCCTCCCACAGGCTGAGCCAGCCCCACCCAGGGCCGCCTCCAAACTCACACAGCAGCTCATGGTGAGCACGTGTCTCCATGTCTGGTCCCTGTTGTCCTCGAGCTCCCTGAAAGCCACGATAACATCCCACTGCTGTTGGTGTGGCCGTGACCTCACAGAGGGCCGTCAAGTGCTTGTCAGATAAACACCTAACACCCCCTTTAGATACCCCGTTCCTCCAACCTGCCATCACTAGGGCCATTTAGTTCCTAACTGGCTGTGGAAGCACGCTTGCAGTTAAACTGGGAAGCTCCTCTTGACTTCTCATTAGGTCGTACATTTAAAATCCCAAATGGCAAGCCAGGCATGGTGGTGCCTAGCTACTCGGGAGTCTAAGGCAGGTGGATCACTTGAGCCCAGGAGTTCAGGACGAGCCTGGGCAATGCAGTGAGACCATCAGAACAAATAGAAGCCTAAAGTCCCCAGTAGTGCTAAAGATTTAGGGCCCAGCCAGAGTTGAGATGGACTCTTGATGTGACACCAGGGGCCCTAAACAGAAGTGAACTGCACTTGTTCCTTCCACTGGAGGGACTGAGCAGAGCCAGAGGCAGGTCTGCACGTAGCCACCCTGGGACTTCTCTGCCGTCAGTCTTGAGCAGTGTCTGCGTGTTCCAGGTGCCCAGTGACATTGTGTTCCTTGGAGTGTCCCCTCATTCTGTGTGTCCACAGCTTACAGCAGTGTGGAGGTCCCCTCTAGAGAAGACACACAGAAGCAACCATGGGGTGGTAGTCATGGAAGCCCTTGACCAGCAGTGGTGTGTTCAGACACGGACTGCTCATGTTTTTGTGTTTTTCTCCTCTGAGTTTTCTCTCACAGGACAAAGCTTACACATGGTCTGCTTTCTTCCCGTTCTTAGGTTTGCAGCCTTGTTCCAGTCTTTCTTACCTCTTGGCTGAAAACCATGAAATCACCTCCTTGTCTTGCTCTGCCACTCCCTTCTCTCTAGACCCATTGCCCTCCGAAGGTGAGCCTTCAGAAGACACAGCCCTCCACACCTGCCACTCCACCACCCAGCATCGTGCGTCCTGAGGGCTTGCATGCTGTCAGGACGGTATTTTCAGAGTCTACATCAGCTTCAGTCTCTGGCTGTAGGCAGCCCTGCTAGCCCAGGCCCAGGACAGTCAGCATGCTACGGGTGCGTCTGCTGTGACAGAAATCCAGGTCACAGTGGCTTGAGCAGGATAGAAGCTTTTTCTCTCACACTCTGCAGTCTTGCCACGGTCCAAGGTGGCACGGGGCTGCTGGCTGTGATCAGATCAGCAGGTTTGAGATCGGGGATCATTTAGGAATGGGCAGCAGGGAGGAGTGATTAAGACGCCCCTGCACTGGACCAGACAAGAGGCATGCAGATCTGAACCCATGAGCTGCCAAGGGCTGGGGACAATGCCCAGGTGTCAGTGGTGCTCGGCTCCAGCATGAAGGCCATGACTTCAGAGCCCTCATTGTCCTGTACGCAGAGGGACCTTCCCTTCTGCACCTCAGGAGCATAGTACTTGAAGAATGTCTGAGGACCCTTTTCACTAGCTTTCTGAAAGGCTAACTTGCCTCTCCTAAGAAGCTGGGAGCTTTTTCAGCAGTGGACCTTGATCATAGCTCATGTTCATTCCACAAACTGACCCTAAAATTCACATGGGGGGCACCCAGAATAGCCAGAACACCTTGAAGGGGAAGAACAAAGTTAGAGAACTCACTTCCTTATTCAAAACTTACTAGACAGCTGTAGCAATTTTAAAAAGTATGCTCCTGGCATAGGATAGAAACAGAGATTTTGGAATGAGTCCTGAAATAAGCCCTCATCTTTCAGGCCAATGGATGGCACAGGTGCCAAGACAAGGTGGGCAAAGCGTGGTCTTTCCTAGAGGTGGAGGGATAACTGGGCACCCACGTGCAGGAGAGTCAGCGGAGACTCCTGACTCACACCATATTCAGAAATGAAGTCCAGCTGTATCGGAGGCAGATAAGATCTAACACTACAAAACCATTAGATCTAAAACTACAAAACCACAGCTGGGGCTGTGGCTCCGTGGCAGAGCATTCGCCTAGCATGTGTGAGGCACTGGGTCCATCCTCAGCACCACATAATCATAAGACAAAGGAAAATAAAATGATTTTTTTGAAAAACCACTAGAAGAAAATATAGGCATAAATCTTTGGGACCTTGTATTAGGCAGAGGTTTCATAGCTATAACTCTGAAAGAACAAGTGATAAAAAATAAAATGATAAATTGGTCTTCATGAAACTTGACAACTTTTGTGCTTCAAAGGATGTTATCAAAAAATGAATTCACTTATGAGTTCTAAAAGTTTTCTGGTGGAATTTCCAGGTTCCTCTAAATATATAATCATGTCATCAGTGAACAGGGATGGTTTGAGTTCTTCTTTTCCTATTCATATCCCTTTAATTTCTTTGGTTTGTCTAATTGCTCTGGCTAGAGTTTCAAGGACGATGTTGAATAGAAGTGGTGAAAGAGGGCATCCCTGCCTTGTTCCAGTTTTTAGGGGGAATGCTTTCAGTTTTTCACCATTTAGGATGATATTGGCCATGTGCTTAGCATAGATGGCCTTTACAATGTTAAGGAATGTTCCCACTATCCCTATTTTTTCTAGTGTTTTGAGTATGAAGGGATGCTGTATTTTATCGAATGCTTTTTCTGCATCTATCGAAATAATCATGTGATTCTTAACTTTAAGTCTGTTGATATGGTGAATGACATTTAATGATTTCTGGATGTTGAACCAACCTTGCATCCTTGGGATAAAACCCACTTGATTGTGGTGCACTATCTTTTTAATATATTTTTGTATGCGATTTGCTAAAATTTTGTTGAGAATTTTTGCGTCGATGTTCATTAAGGATATTGGTCTGGGCTGGGGAGATAGCTGAGTTGGTAGAGTGCTCACCTCACAAGCACAAGGCCCTGGGTTCGATCCCCAGCACCACAAAAAAAAAAAAAAGGGACATTGGTCTGAAATTTTCTTTCTTCCATGTGTCTCTGTCTGGTTTAGGTATCAGGGTGATATGGCTTCATAGAATGAGTTTGGGAGGGTTCCCTCCTCTTCTATTTCATGGAATACTTTGAGGAGTATTGGAATGAGCTCTGGACACAAAGCCAAATAAATACAATTTTCTCATACTAGACAAAGGGGCCAAAAATATGCAATGGAGAAAAGATAGCCTCTTCAACAAATGGTGCTGGGAAAACTGGAAATCCATATGCAACAGAATGAAATTAAACCCCTATCTCTCACCCTGCACAAAACTCAACTCAAAATGGATCAAGGACCTCGGAATCAGACCAGAGACCCTTCATCTTATAGAAGAAAAAGTAGGTCCAAATCTTCAACTTGTTGGCTTAGGATCAGACTTCCTTAACAGGACTCCCATAGCACAAGAAATAAAAGCAAGAATCAACAACTGGGATAGATTCAAACTAAAAAGTTTTCTCTCAGCAAAGGAAACTATCAGCAAAATGTGAAGAGAGAGCCTACAGAGTGGGAGAATATCTTTACCACTCATACTTCAGATAGAGCACTAATTTCCAGAATATATAAAGAACTCAAAAAACTCTACACCAAGAATACAAATAACCCAATCAACAAATGGGCTAAGGAAATGAAAAGACACTTCACAGAAGAAGATGTACAAGCAATCAACATATATGAAAAAATGTTCAACATCTCTAGTAATAAGATAAATGCAAATCAAAACTACCCTAAGGTTCCATCTCACCCCAATTAGAATGGTGTTTATCAAGAACACAAGCAACAATAGTTGTTGGCGAGGATTTGGGGAAAAAGGTACACTCATATGTTGTTGGTGGGTTTGCAAATTAGTGCAGCCACTCTGGAAAGCATTATGGAGATTTCTCAGAAAGCTTGGAATGGAACCACCATTTGACCCAGCTATTCCACTCCTCGGCCTATACCCAAAGGACTTAAAGTCAGCATACTACAGAGATACAGCCACATCAATGTTCATAGCTGCTCAATTCACAATAGCCAGATTATGGAACCAACCTAGATGCCCTTCAATTGATGAATAGATAAAGAAACTGTCATATATATACAATGGAATATTACTCAGTCATAAAGAATGATAAAATCATGGCATTTGCAGGCAAATGGATGAAATTGGAGAATATCATGCTAGGTGAGATAAGCCAATCTCAAAAAACCAAAGGACGAATGATCTCACTGATAAGCGAATGATGAGACATAATGGGGGAGTTGGAGGGGGGCAAGAATGGAGGAAGGAGGAACTGTATAGAGGGAAAAGAGGGGTGGGAGGGGTGGGGGGAAGGGAAAAAACAGAATGAATCAAAAAGCATTACCCTATGTAAATTTATGATTACACAATTGGTATGCCTTTACTCCATGTACAAACAGAGAAACAACATGTATCCCATTTGTTTACAATAAAAAAAAAATGAAAAGACAACCCACAGAATGGGAGAAAATACTTAGAAATCCTTTACCTGATAAAGGCCTTATATCCAAAATATACGAAGAATTCCTACAACTCAATAATGAAAGGTAAATTATCCAATTTAAAAATAGTCAAAGGATCTGAATAGACAATCTCCAAAAGAAAATATGTAAGTTGCCAATGAGCACATGAAAAGATGCTCAGCATCATTCGTCATTAGAGAATGCAAATGAAAACCACGGAAGGTCCCATTTCCACACTACGAGCTTGGCCACAAAAAAAAGGATGAAAAACAAGTGTTGGTGAGGGTGTGGGTCACTGGGACCGTCATTCATGCTGGTAGGATGTAAAATGGTGCTTTTGGAAGACAAAGAAGCAGGGTCACAGCATGACCCAGCAATTTCATTCCTAAGTGTGTGCCCAAGAGAAATGTACACATCTGCACAAAAATTTGCTCATAGTCCCAAAGTGCAGACAACTCTAATGCCATCACCTAAGTAGAATGCAGTGTGTCCTTACAGTAGAATATCATTCAGCAGAGGAATAAAGCAGGCTACAACATATGAACCCCGAAAACATGGTGCAAAGGGAGAAATAGGTCACAAAACATCACGTATTAAATGAGTTTATTTCTATGAAGACAGATTAGTGGTCACTTGGGATTGGCCAGATGGGAGCTGAGGGGGATAGGGAACAGTGCTGCTGGGTGAATCTTCTTTTTGGGGTGTTGGAGATGTCCTGTGATTGATTTTGGTGGTGGTCTATAGCTGTGATTTTTCTAAATGCCATTGAGTAATGCACTTTGAAAGTGAATTGTATGGTGTGTGCATTTAAATCTCAGGCTTTGTAAAAATATCTAATGGAGGGTTAATTATGGAAAAGTTGTAATTTTTTTAGACTCTTTAGGGGAACAACAATAATAATTTAAAATTAAGACACATGCTTCCCACTTAGCAAGATCAGGAACTAAACTAACTTCAGGAGGCTCAGGCCAGCCCTTTCTTTTTCAGTGCTGGATTTCATTCAATCTTTATGGAAGTGCAGTTGTTTTCACGATTTTTCCTGAGCACAATTTTGCTGTACATTTTTTAATTGAACTTACTCATCGTGAAGGTTTAAACATCACCTTTTCGGTGCTTTCTTTTTTCTTTTCCCCACTTTTCCTATGAGATTGAAGAACTGGATTTACATGTCAGCCTTGGCATTTGTATTGTATTTATTTCCCTTAAAATTATATTTATACTTGTTTACCTAAAAAGATTTCATTTTAGCACATTTGGGACTATTTTAGATGTCTCTATTTTTCTGATTATAAAAGTAATTTATGCTCATAAAAAAATCAGACTTTAAAGGAAACTGAAATGTTCTCTGTCCTTCCGACTCAGCCGTGGGTAATCACTGAATGGCTTGCCATATTATTTTTTTAGCTATTTCTGTCTCTCAACATAATAGCTTACTGCTTTATTTTCAACAAAAGTGTGGTGCCTTCCAGCTCCTACCACTTCCTGTTTTTACCCAAGCCTTCCTCCAGGCCCCAGGACCTTCAGGGTGAGGTCTGCGGGTGGTCCCAGTGCTGCCCCTTCTGTCTGCTCCACACTCACAAGGGCTGTTCATTATTCCACTGTAAGAACACAGCCTCAGCTCCCTGTGAATCCACATTTACTCCAGTTCAGACCTCCCCTTCTCAGCAAACAGTGCAGTGAACAGTCCTGTTTATCCTTCTTGTGTCTGTTCTGTTGGGTAAAGACTTGTCAGTAGCAATGCTGGGCCCCTGGATGTAATGAGATTATCAAAGTCTGAATCAGTGTGTCCTGGTTGCCCCCTGAAAGTTGTATTAATGACCTCAACTGTGTAGTTGGTGCTCTGACTATTCTGTTTCCAACCTACAGGTGAGGAAGGGACACCACCAGCTCCCTTTCCCGAGACTTCTTGGGGCTGGCACTGGAAATTCTTGTCTTTGGCATGTGTCACCCTCATCACGAGTGTCTTAGCCCTGTCTATGGCACAGTGCAGCCTTCCAAGCACCACGGCAGACAGACTGCCAGGTAAATGTGCACTGGACGTGGCCCCGCTGCTGGCTAGGACGTCAGCACACTCGAGCATGCCTTTTTTTCCTGCATAGCAGCACTGGGGCCAAGCTGAGAGTAAGAAAGGTGCGAGGGAGATCTCGGGTGTCCTGAGGACTGCCTCCCTCCTGTGCTGCCCTCTCCTGGGAAGGGAAAGGGGGGAGTACATGCTCCACGCCAAGCACTTAAATATGGGCTCTCATTTGTCTTAAGAGCACTTCCATAATGGAGGTGGCAAGAATTCCACTTTAGGGACTAGAGAACTGAAGCTGGGAGGGTAGTGCCCAGAGGACACCCCCCATAAAAGGCCACTCATGGTCTTGGAATTCAGAGGCCCCCTTCTTCTTCCTGAAATGCCAACCCTGTAGACTGACGGTGGGTGTGGCTTCACCCAGCCCCACTGTCCCCTGAGCTGGACTCTTGCCTCCCGCTACTCTCAACATCCCAGCTGTGGGGGGGTCAAAGGTGCTTTGTTTTAGTTTGGTTTTGGCAGTTCTTTTGTCTCTTATGGTGATAAAATAGACATATGAGCTGTCATTGTGACTAGTTCTAAGTATACAGTTCAATGGTATTAAATGTATTTATATTTCTATGCAAACCCTCACCCTGTCCATCTCCATAACACTTTTCATCTTGCAAATGGAAACTCTACCTATTAAACACCAACTCCCTCTCCCCTCGTTACAGCTGGTGGCAGGCACCCTTCTACTCTCTGTGAATTTGACCACTCTGTGCCTCATGTATGAGTAGACTCACACAATGGTTGTCTTTCTGTGACTGGCTTATTTCACTTAGCATAATGTCCTAAAAGTCAATCCATGTTGTAGCATTCGTCAGAGCTCCCTTCTTTGGTGTGTGTGCATGGGTGTGCATGTGTGTGCTCAAATGCACCCAGCAGTCTGTCAGTGGGTGCTCGGGTTACTCACATGTTCAACTATTGTGAATAACGCAGCCATGAACACAGGTGTACAAATATTGTTTCAAGACCCTGTTTTCAGCTCTTTCAGGCACTGAACTAGAAGGAGGATTTGCAGGTCATCTGGTAATTTGAATTTTGGTGTTGCGAGGAACTGCCAATTGGACATTAGCAGTGCCCAAGGTTTCCATTACCACGTTGTCACCATGTCTGCTGTTCCCTACAGCCATCCTCACCTCAGGGAGAGGCGTCGCGTGGTTTTGATGTGTGTTCCTAGTGACTGGTGACGTTGAGCATCTTTGGTGTGTTCTGGCCATCTGCCTGTCTTCTTTGGCCGAGCATCTCTGCAGGTCTTCCTCCCATTTCTAATTGCACTTCAGTCCTTCATTGCTAAGATACAGAAATGCAGTTGTTTTTTATATTGACCTTGCATCCACGCTAATTTCACCAGTGCTAGGAACCTCTTTGTTTTTGGAGATTCTTTGGGTTTTCTATGGAGGCAGGCATGTCTTCAGAGTAGCCAGGCTTATTTCTTCCTTCTCAGTCTCTGTGCCTTTTCTCAGTGTTGCACTGGCTAGGACTTGCCAGAGTGCTGGGGGCAGCCTGCTCACCTCCTTCCTGGCCTGGGGGAGAGGGGAGCTGTGGGCTTTGCACCATCAAGTGTGCCGTTGGCCGTGTGTCTTATAGATGTCCTAAATGTCTTCACAAGCAGAAGGGTGTTTGTTTCTCCTGTCTTGGTAAGAGATTTTATTAGATGGTGTATTTTAGGGCTATTTAGAACACAACCAAAATAATAATCTGTGCCTTAATGGCTACTGACAGTAATAAATCATACATTTCTTGATATCATGCCGTGTTAAAATGCAGTCGATGATGTAAATATTTTGTAATTATTATAGTATTTTTGCCTCCTGGTTTTATTTTTATCTCATTGCACTTTGAAAAAGAAAAATTGTAATGTTTTGAGCACCTCATGGTTTTCCACGTTGCCCCTGTCAGTCCCACCCAGGCTTCTGCACAGCCAGGGGCAGGAGTGCATTAACATTGGGGTCCCTGTTCTCTAGCCACCCCCTGACAGGTGCCTCTCATCCACCTTGAAGACCTTCCCAGGGTGATCCTCTTTCCCTCTTGGAAGTCCTTTCTTGTAACCTTTCCCATCCTTTCTTGGTGCATCTCCTTTCCGTGAAGCGCAGGGCCTGCTGGAGCTTGGCCAGGTTCCCCTCTCTCCCATTCAGGATGCTGGTGAGGTTTGGCTTAGACTGTGACTGTTGTCAGGAAGCTGTGCGAAAATACACTGTGAGCTGTGTTAATAATGCTAAGGTGTTATTAATATTTCTGACCCTAAAGAGATTCTGATATATGCAAATGAGAGCTTATTAAATACAGTGTGAATATTTCCATTAAAGTTGGCTCTTTGTAATACAGAATTCACTCCTTTACTTCTAAATTCCTAACTAAAAATTATTTATATCCCTGGGAAATGCTTCCATTCCTTCAGAATGATTCATTGATTGTTATGCGCACTCAGTGATAAAAAAGGAAGAATTCCTTATGTCTGGGGGCGGGGGCAGGAAGGTACCTGGTGTTTTTGCAGCTTTTTTCAGAGCCAACTCTGGACACATCTGGGTCTGAACCTTGTGGCTGCTCCAGGGCTTGGGAATTGTCATCTTCATCTCACACATGATGAGATGGAGACCTAGAGGAACCCAGGACCTTCCCAAAGCCACTCAGCTCAGAAAAGACATGAGCCAGGGACCAAGCCTAGGTCTCACCAGCTCCACTGCCAGCACTTTGACGTGGGATGTGTGCAAAGTGCTGGAAAAACTGTGTAAGAAAAGCTGGTCTCTGAGCAAGGAGACACAGTGGGCTCCATGTCTACAACAGGTTGGGGATGTCGTGGGTTCTCCCAGAGCTGTGATCTCCTGAGCCATGGAAGCAAGCATCCCATCCATGTAATCCCAGTTCCTCACTGTAGAGAACGTCACAGGGAAGGCTCCCCCCAAGTGTTGAGTTGGCCTTCCTTTCCTGCTTATGGTCATTAACTCACATGCGAACATCCTGCATGTGCCTTAGTATGTGAAGGACCAGCTGGATGCTCTTGAAAGTTGGGAATGGTAGAGTCTCTGCATCCCGGACTATCATGGAGTCCTGTGGATTAAAGTGACTGAGAGAAGTCAGCTTTGCTTGTGACCAGGACTCCATAATGAGGCAGTACCCTGAGCCAGACTGCCAGGTTCAAACCCTAAAGCCAGCTACTGTGTCTGCATCAAGCAGGGTCTTAGAACAGTGCCACATATTCACTAGTGGGAATTGGCTGCCATTGAGCATCAGAGAACCCCTCCAATCAGTCTGAATGGAAAGAGGAAAGCTAGGGGTGCTTTGGGTGTTTTAGAAAACCCAATAAAGAGAGGAGTGATGATTTGGCCCTGGTTCATGGAGTGCCTTTCAGCTGGGTCTGCACGGGAAGGAACCACCCAGTGGTGTCTCAGGGGATCACCTGAGTGAACACAGATGCCCACAGTCCAGATTCAGCTAAGAAGCCACATCGTCCATGGCACCTATGAACAGACCCCAGGGGAACCTGGACCAGCCTAAGCAGAAGCTGACCATAGGCAGAACCCAGCACCACTGCCAGAGATGGCTTCTTGTCCCCTGTGCCAGGCAGGACCTGCTTCTCCCGGGTGGAGGACATTGGGCTGCAGGCTTTCCCAAGCAAATCCTACCAGTTCCTATAGATCCCTGGCTGACCTCCTCTGCTCTTCTTTAAGCCCTAGGACCTGGGGCAAGAAGCACCTCTATTAAAAAAAAAAAAAAAAAAAGCCCTGATATCCTCTCATTTCTGCTTCTCTCCCCACCCCTCCCTCCCTCCTTTGCTCTCTCCTCTCTCTTCTTTCTCCTCTCTCCATCTTGCCCTCTCTCTTTCTCTGCAAGCTTGGGGAACAGAAGGAAGGAAGAAAAAGATAAAAGGTCTCCCTACCCCCTACTCCATTTCCCACAGTTAACCGGAGTTCGATCCTTTGGCTCTTTGGAGGTGTTTTATCCATGATACATAAATATCTGTGAGCCTTTAAAAAATTCATGTGATTTTATTCTTCCTTGCTTCATGTTTTTAACTTAATATATATTAAAGATCTTTCTGTAGCATCAGTATAGCTCTGCCTCTCTCTTTTCTCTTTATTTATGCATTTTATTAGGATTATATATATAAAACATTTTGGTGAGGTATTGAAATTCTGATCTCTTCTGCGTCTAACAGTGTAACTAAAAGTAAATGGCATGAAACTTGGCAGAATTACAAGGAGGAATGATCGATCCACAGTCGCAGCAGCGACTTAACCGAGTCTCTCGGAAGCTAATGTACGTCAAAGGCCAAAAGAAAGGAATGATGACATGGGGGTTTGAACTGCGCTGTTAAGGAGTTTGCATGGAAATTTGGGAGCTTGGTGTTCAGCTGGGACACATGTTCTTCACAAGTCACCTGGCGAAGGAAATCTCCCTAACGGCCACCTCCTGGCAGGTGCCATTTCCAAGATGATTTGTCCTCCTCCATTTCTCTCCTAGCCTGCCGGCCCCTCTTTCTCATCTACTGTTCGTCACTGAGACTCAGTTGCTTTGTTTCTGCATGTGGTCTTAGCTGTGATGGCTTCATGAGGACTTTTTTCCCTTTATATTTATTTTTAATTGAGAGATAATGGTTGTGCCTGTTTGTGGAGTACCCTGTGATATTTTGGTCAAATTGGGGTACTGAGCATCCCATCACCTCAGACGTTCACGGGTTCTCTGTGTGGGGAATGTTCACACAACATTCGTACATTTATTTTGAAACGTACAATATGTTCTCACCTGGGGCCCCCACAGGGCAACCTTGGGTTCAGCGTCGTCTCATGCGACACTTCCTCTGGTGGGTTTTCCTCCCTTCAGGGAAGTGCTCTTTGTCACTTTTCTCATGCTGTCTGCCTGGCACAGTCACATTCCTCAGGACTGACATGGGTGTGTCCTTGTCTGCCTCACTCCGTTTTTCTCAGTAACGCTTAACAGCACTGTAGACAGATGGGTGCGACTTACTGGAGCAGTTGTCTGGCTCCTGGCTCCTCTGACTCCCAGCTAGCCCACAGGAACTGCGTCAGTGCCTCCGCCCTCGGCCCTCAGTGCACAGGTATCGAGTGAATTCACAGGGAGGCTCCAGAAACAGATGTGCAATTGAATTGGTCATTCCAAAATCCATTTATTAAAGCTCTAGTGGATTACTCCAGAAAGTCAGGAAATGAGAGTCTGAAGGAGGAGGGTCCTGGTCGCCCACACATCTTCCAACACTGTTCAAATAATCATTCCCATCCTGAGGCCTGTGTGCTAGGGGCGGAGGAGAATGTCCTGCATTAAGGTGTGGAACCTTGAACCTCACCCTGTGGTGGGATACAAAGTACCTCTTCCTGTGTCCTGGGCATTTGGCATGATGTAGGTGCCCGTTGATCTAGACACTCAGTTTGGAAGGTGCGGCACAGTCTGTAAGGTCATCTGGATGGCCATCAGTGCAGGACTGGTATTCAGAGTTGGGTCCACTCGTCACAGGGTGCACGTGATGCACCACTGAGGTAGGAGAGACATTGGAACCTTCTGTATTCAGTGTTCATAGAAATGACAGATAGAAATCTACCTTCACTAATATTTAATGTTAGGATCAACTCCACAACTGCACTCAGCAATGGTGGGCAAAGGGCCAGGTGGACATTGAATTTCTGAGTCATCCTGAGGAGGGACAGGGACTCCCAACTCCCCTGTTGATTTGCTCCTAACAGGCGACTACTTCATGCAGTTTCCACATGCCTGTCAAGTGAATCTGTACATTTCTTTGTCTCTTAGTTTTATGTTAGTGAAGACCCAAGTAGCCTCCAGCCAGCTCAGGATGTGGCCTTCACTCTTCCAGGGACACCCTGGCGGAAGGAACAGACCAAGGACCTTCAGCGAGTGCTGGGAGCCGTCGACAGGGAGATCCCACTGGTCTTCGTCAGTGGCAACCATGATGTGGGCAACGTCCCCACGGCCGAAACTATTGAGGAGTTCTGCCAGACTTGGGGCGACGACTACTTCAGCTTCTGGGTCGGCGGCGTCCTGTTCCTGGTGCTCAACTCCCAGCTCTTGTACGATGCCTCCAGGTGCCCCACCCTGAAGCAGGCCCAGGACCTGTGGCTGGACCAGCAGCTGAGCCTCGCTGGGCAGCGGAGGTGCCAGCACGCCATTGTCTTCCAGCACATCCCGCTGTTCTTGCAGAGCATCGACGAGGACGACGACTACTTCAACCTCACCAGGTCCGTGCGGAAGGAGATGGCAGACAAGTTCACCAAAGCAGGTAGGCCCTGAGGCTGCAGAGGGGTTCCCGTCCTTCTCCACCCTCTGGCAGCCTGGCAGAGGGGAGAGAGGCCAGGCTGTGGCTGGACTGGGCTCCATCCCACTCTGCCACTTGCTGGCTGTGGCTGTGGATGGGCCGCCTGATGCTGCCAGCCTTGGAGCCTGGCGTCGCTCTCAGCAGGGCCACGGCCGGTGGAAGAGCAGGCTCCGGAGTGTCTGGGAGGCCCGGCCTGCCGAGCAGTAGCACGTGGCAGCCGCTCACAGCTGAAGATGGGGCCCCTGGGGAGAGGTGCCTCGGGGTGTAGGAGCCAGGGAGCAGAGACCAGCTGGAGGACAGGTGGTCCTTAAGAGCCAGGCTTCCCCAGTTTAACCCAGGAAGTCCTGAGATGTGGCTTTGACGGGTGGGTTCCAGGGCCCGTCAGTGTGCCTCTAATGAGGTGGGTCGCATTCTCTCCCCGAGCCAGGGTGGAGAGAGACGCACGGCACAGTGTCACCCTCCCGTAGACTCTCAGCCCATCGCACGGGCAGCATGTGTTTGCACACACTAAATGAAGACACCCCATTTTTGAAAGTGAGACCTCAGCTTCCAGTGGATGGCGCACTCTGTGACTCTAGCCCTGGCCTCGTTTCTCCTCCCGGGAGTCCCTCCAGGGCCTTCTCCAGAGGAGCGGTGTCTGCCAGCTCCCCGAGTTACTCCAGGGCGTGGCAGGGTTCCAGCTCTGACAACTGTTGTGTGTCTTTCCTTGGCCCTAGTTCCTCCTTTCCGATCTTTCCAGGGCTTACTTGTATCAAATATTCTGAAATGTAAATATCTTCATTTCTTTATTGTGGGGGAGGGAAAGGAGTTGGCCTGACCCAGCAGCAGGCATTCCTTAAAAAAATCTGCTACTCTTCATTTCATCTTTGAGTATTAAATGTTTGTACTTACGAAAGGTACAATAAGCCCTTCTGTGTTTTTGAGACATTTTACAAAAAGCTCCTATAATTGGAGACATCTTCCAACTGTTCCACAGAGATGAAGTTGAAAACTTCTATTAAAGCCTTTGAAATGTTACGCCATGCTTGAATTGGTGCAGAAAACCGTCCTGATGCCAAGGAGGCAGCGTCAGGATGGCATCAGCACCACCGTGGTGACTGTTTCATAGCAGAATAAAGCCAGGAGGCCGTTTAATGCCACCAAGCGCCACCCTGCCCTGACTCCTGCCAGCCAGGTCTTGAGTGGCATGTGGTTCTAGAAGGGTTTCCCATCCTAGGACAGAGCGCGTGCTGCTCACAAGCACCCCTCAGTGCTTATGGAGCTCCTTTGGGAGAACCCCACCGGCCGTCACCAAGAACCCCAGAGAGGAGCGTAACATCCAGACCCCAGTCATCTGCCCCCCGCCCCAGAGCAGGTGTGTCTCCACGGTGAAGGCCCCAGCTCACAGAGGCTGATAACCACAACCTCTTCCTGTAGGGGGCTCTGTGGAAGCCACATTATAGTCAGGAGGCCACTTGGTAAGCACGAGACAGCAGGGGTTGGTCCTTGGCCCACTCTTCGTGGCATCAGGCCCTGGCTTCTGGACGGTCCTGCATCCCACAGGGGCCCTCTGGGGCACTCTGACATGCCAAGTCCCTTTGGTTCCACCTCCTCATCTCTGTCCAGGCTGTTCACTTCTCCGGGCCACCGTGTTCATCTGGTCCGGCAGCAGCTTTGAACCGGGTTCACTTTTCCCCTCGTGCATTCCCCCCGCAGCAGCCACGGGGGGTGCAGCCCACAGCCTGAGGCTCCTGGGCGCCCCTCCCCGCACATGCCCAGCTCCTCGCCATGCCTTTCCCAGAAGTCCCTGCCTCCCGTCACTCAGCCAAGCCCTCTCAGCCTCAGTCGCTTCGGTGTGGAGTCCCCTTCCCAGTTCTTCCTCAGCTTTCCTCCATGCCGGCACCTGCTGGTGGGTTTCTAAGTGTCCATGTGTCCTAATGCCTCCCTGGGCAGTCAGCCCCTCCAGGTGCCGCTCAGGAGCCCAGCTCAGGGTTCTGTCCTCTGCCTTCGGAGGCCGGCTCAGGCGTTTGCTCACACCCAGGTTCCAGCCGTGCTTGTGGAGTGAGGAAGGGAGGGGAGTAGCTGCTGACACCCCTGCCCTGGGCTGACGTGCTCCGTCCTTGTGCAGCCCCAACCTGGGCCCCACAGAGCCCCAGCACAGCTTCCTGAGGTATGTTCAGACCGTCAGTCCCTGACCCACAGCCTCCCTGGCCCGTGCGCACACACAGGCTTCTCCTCTGCCCCCATCCACCCTGGGGCCTTCAAGGGCTGCTCAGCAGTCAGTTTTTCTCTCCAAGTGTTTCCCTCCCCACTTCTCCCCCAGGCACCGCCTTTGAGGATGAGAAGGTGCCTCCTCTTGGCTACTGGCCTTAGGATCTTCCCCTGAACCTGCTTCACAGGAAGAGCCAGAGAGGTGGAAGCCCTTGCTGCTGTCCCCTGTCTGAGTGACTTGCCAAGCCAGGCACTTTGCTCAGTGACCCACAGACACAGAACAAGACTGAGCACCCTGAGTGGAAAGATGCCATTTAGGTGCTGATGCAGGGGCCACAGGCCATAGCCTGCTGGGCTGGGAGGCGCAGGTGGGCAGGGCCTTGTGGGGACAGTTATATCCAGAGGTCAGAATATAGACAGCGGCTGGGGAAACAGCAACAGAGTTGGAACTCACTGTGAAAAACTGAAGTTAAGCTCATGTTTTACAAAATTCATTAACTTAAAGACCATGATAGAATTGGAGTGGTGATGGCAGATGGTATTCAGTGTTCCCTCCAGTCCCCCCACAGCAATATTATCCCCAATACCGTTCCAGTCTCATTTATCTCCTTGTGCTAAAATGCCAGTACTCAAAACTGTGTCAACCGCTCATCAGACTATCAGGGTAGCTTTTAATTATGATAATTGTGTTGTTATAAAATATCCTTTTAAAGAACACATCCCTCCCCAAGCCATCATGGAGGCAGAGCCCTCTTCCTTCCAGCGAGTGTAATGAATAATTCCGAATCATTGTGTGGGATGAATAAATGATTTAATAATGAGCATCAACAATCATCTCCCATTGTTCGCATTAATTTTTTTTAAATGGGATGAGGTAAATGAGGAGGAAGGGATGTCACTATACAGTGGGCCACCGTGCATGTAGGAATGTACTCTGCGATTCGACACCCAAACGGCTTCCATGCTCAGGTTTCCCTAGAAACAGATGCACCCTGTTTCTACTTTTGAAGCTCAATAAGAAAAAACCTTCTTTGTATGATACAAAAACGTTGTCAATAACTGGTACAAATAAACAGATCTCAAAGCAGGAGAGATTCGCAGATGTGAAGTGGCACCTGTTATTTTCTGTCTTCTTTTACTCTGCCTGAAGATAATCAATTTCATCACATCCGAGGGATGTAGAAATTGGTTTTCCCCTTAATTCAACTGATACCTAGTTGGAGTTGCAAAGACAGATAGGAGATAATGAAACCCTGGTGGAAACTGGATTCATCTCCATTCCTCATTCTCTTGCTGTGGAAGGTTAATATGTGACCCAGTTAATGTGGATTGACATTTAAAAACTCAATCTGAAAAGATAAGTGTCCATGAGCCAGAAAACGGATGTCCACAGGAATTCATAACTTAAAATGGTGATAGTGATAGTGATTTGATCATTAAATGGGGTTTCAGAAATGTAGGAAGGCAGAGATGCATGACTCTGAGGTGCTCTCTAACTGCACTCTTCAACCTCGTGCTTGCGAGTTCCCTGGATTTATACTGCATTTAATTTCGTGAGTTGTAGTCACCTGCACATGGTACTGTTATCAAATTCATAATAATTTTTAGTAATAATTTTTCCATAAAAAGAAAACATCCAGCTCTTTAACTGACAGTTTTTCCCCTGACATCTTAATACCTGTTCTTTTTTTCATCCTCAACGTAGAGATTTGAACTGTATATTAAAGAGCCTGAAGCAAATTTGGCAATTAGGGAAAAAAATCCCAGTAAGTTGATCTTTCCTGCAAAAGTTAATGGGTAATTTCACAGAATGAGAATTTCATCTCTAGTATTTATGCTTAAAAAAAAAAAATGAGAGAAAGGGAGCTGGAGAGAGAAATCCTAGCTCAGGGTTATGGTTGTAGAATTTCAAAGTTTTACAGAACATAAAGGTCAGGGGGTACTCTATAGGAAGAAGAAAACATCAACTCCCACTCTAACATCTTGCCCAGTTGTATTGAAATTGCTTCTATCCTGATTCCTCCAGGCAGCAGGTCCCAGCTTTATTCACCTCTGCAAGCCCAGCCCTGAGCCAAGATAGTCACATAATAGCACCCCCATAATAAAGAAATATTGACTGAAGAGGAATTAGGCTTGATTCAAATCTGCTTCAGCAAAACACACTGCTATGTCCACACCCGCTATGGTTTGGATTTACTAGCTAACTCTCAGGTGGAAAACATGTCACTTAGAACAGAGGTCCACAGATTTTTCCTGAAAAGGATCAGGCAGTAAATATTTGGGGCATTATGGCCCTGCAGTCTCTGTGGCAGCTACTCAACTCTGCAGTGTGATGCTCTTGCTCCCCTTGAAACCTTGTGCACACATAGGTACATTTGGTACACTGTGTGTAGGTCTGATCCCAGGATGTGTCTGGTGGCCCTGTTGTGGCAGTGGCCTGGCTCACTGAAGAGCCTGCCCAACCCAGGCCCCTCTGATCCTCAGTGGAGGGCGAGCGAGGTGAGGCACACATTGCCCTGGAGGCCCACGATGCAGTTTGAGTGTGGAGGCAGGATGGGAAGATCCATGGGGGTGCTTAAAATCCCTTAGGCTTTGGTGTTCCATTTTAACACATAAAGTAAAAGGATAACTAGCTCACCAATTTACAGACAGAGAGTAAGACAGTAATAGTACGGGTGGTATACAGAGAAGGGAGAGCTTACAGAGTGGCACAGGGAGGCGGTGTGTGGCTGACAGGAGGGGAGAGGCCAGGTAACGTAGCTGGCTGCACACAGGCCTCAGCCTCCTTGCCCCAGGTGTGCTTCCTGGACCAGGGCATGGGACACTCTTTCTGTTTTCTCACTTTGAAAATGAGGGTGCTCATCCCAACTGGGAAGGGTTGGCGTGAGAATCAAAGTGAGGCATGTTAAGAAGTACTTGGCACCATGCCCCGCTCCAAACAAGCTCTCAGTGAAGGTGTTTTTGTGGTTATATGACCCTGAACTTAGTTGAGGCTCTACAGTGGGCAGATTGCCTTACACGTTAGTTAGATCGGTCTTCTCACCCCAAAGGTACTGGCATCCTTCTTTCAGGGGGGCTGACATGAGACTTCAGGCAGGAAGAGGCAGGTCTGTTTCCAGGACTGGCCAGCAGTTTGCTAACACAACACTGCAAACTGGAAAAGGAAGGATTAAATCCTTGCACCATGCAGGCTACAGGACTAGAAGCCAGAAAAATTCCTCTTGGCTCCTGGGATATGCAAGAAAATAGACTGGGTTTTGAGCCCAGGACTCCTGAGTGTAGGTGCAGAATGTGTAATTTTAGCCGTATGCATAGGAGCTTCTAGTTTAAAAGGGTGGGAACCACTGTACTAGATGAAAAATTGTTAGGAAATTGAACTATAGGATTGATTAATTTTAAAGCACACACCACCATTTACTGTGTTGGTCAACAACCTTTGAAGGTGTAATTTCATAGGGTTTTTCCCAATCTGACAAACAATGTCTGTGCCCTCACTCAAAGGGCAGTTTAAAGGGGGAAAAAAAAAAAAAAAAAAAAAGCACACTCCTGGTGGTAGTTCCTATTTTCCTATTTTAACCAACTTTCTAGTGAGACCCTTTTTAAACATCCATAGAATCAGAGTATCTGGGCACACATCAACCAGAGGAATTCTGTGCTCTTTATTTTCTTGGGCTTGGCATGAATTCACGTTCCCAGGTTTGGTCTGTGCCATGTTTTGATCCCTTCACCAGAGAACATCATGCTCTCGTCACCGATGTCTGTGTCTGAGTCACTGTAAGCCCAGATAAGAGTCTAACTGCTGCAGCTGCCTCTGCTGTGAGTGATGGATCATGTTTCTCACTTTGGAGGTATCCTTAACAGTTGGGCTCATTAAAGTTAAAATCAAGTTCTGATGGTAAAATATTTATAAATTAAGAATCTGGCATGTGCCAGTGTGTGCTGCTGATTCCTGAAGTTGAATTGGCACTTATCCGTGCAGCAAAGAGCAGGGGCCCCATGCCACACACTGAGACCAGAGGGAAGAGCGAAACAGGCAGAGGCTCCTTCTGTAGGGTTACAGATCACTCTCAAACTAAAAGTCAACAATAGAAGATGAAATGTCGAGAAATTCCATCGTAACATTTCAAAAAGGAGCCTTCAGTGCCTGGGAAACAGCATCGTCTTGGTTTACGAAGTCAAAATATTATATCTTTGTTAGGTCATGTTTTAAAAATAGCAATTAGTGTCATTTTGAACTGAGCAGTAAGATTCCTTTGTAAACTCCCAATATCCCTAGTGTTTTAATCTGTTTTCCTGTGCTACAGCTAAATACCAGAGACAAAGTACTTGTTAAATAAATAAAGGTTTCTTTGGCTCACAGTTCCAAAGGCAAGAAAGTTCAACATCAGGTGGCTATATCTGATGAGGTCCCTCTTGCTGGCCAGGGTTTTCTGCAGTCAAGAGGTGGTGCAGGTCATCATGTGAGGAGGCAAATGTCCTCCCTCTCTCCTCTTACAAAGCCACAGTCCCATTGGATCAGGGCCCCATACGCATGGCCTTATTTGATCTTAGTCATTTTCCAAAGGTCCTACCTCCAGATACCACAGTTGGATTAAGTTCCTAACCTTTTAATTGCTCACAGTGGAGATAAGTTTCAGCATGAGTTTGGTGGGGACACTCAGCCCAGAGCACCCATCTTAGCAAAGCAGCCTCGCTTCTTCTACTGGTTAATTTACTGGACTTGCCTTCATTGGAAAGGTCTTCACCCCAGACCCCACACTAATTCCAGCAGTGCAAGTGTGAATCTAGAAGGTCATCGTGTACAGTATGCTGGAAATTGCTTTCATGTCATCACCTTTTTAATTTTGCTTAAAAAAAAAAAAAGTGTGCATTGACAACAGGTTTGAAAGTCAAAGACTAGCACATTTAGGCGACGCGCCTTAGGGACCAGACGTGGCTCTGTACACCTCTCTTAACCACCATGAAGGTGCTTCTTAGGTGTCTCTGGTACAGCTGAGGAAACCGCTGGTCATAAGTTGGGAGGAGCCATAGAGCCTCATGTTCATTTTGAATTTCACAGGCTTGTGAGAGGAAGGAAGGTCACTTTTCATGGCCTGATAGTTCTGTTTTTGTTAAAGCTCGATAGTTATACTTAGCAGTTGGGTTCATGTTGACAAAATCATACATGCATGGAATTTGATTTCAGACCGTTGCTCTACCAATCCTTTTGCTTGTTTGCTTATTTTTGATTAGTACATCCTATATACACATAAAGGTGGAATCCCCTGTGGTGTATTCTATACATATGACGTGATCTTGTTAAATTCATTCCTTATTGCCTCCCCTTTCCTGCCCTTCCTCCCTCCCTCCCTCTTGATGTCCTTCTATGCCACTGACCTCCCCATACATTTATGATGTCTGATTCCTCCCACCCCCACCGTCGCCGCCTTCTTTGCCTTCTTTCCCTTCTTTTGCTCTAGCTTCCACATGTGAGAGAAAATGTCCAACTCTTGACTTTCTGGCTTATTTCACTTAGCATGATGTTCTCCATTCTCCAGCAAATGCCGCAATTTCATTCTAAAGTAAGTGAGTACTTGGTTGAGTAAAATTCCATTGTGTATATAGACCACATTTTCTTGATCCATTCATTTATTGGGCAGGCACCTGGGATGATTTCATAATTTGAGTATTGTAAATTGTGCCACTGTTAACATTGAAGTGGCTGTATCACTATGGGGTGCTGATTTTAGTTCTTTTGGATAAAAACTGGGAACTGGGAAAACTGAGTCATATTGTGGTTCCACTCCTAGTTTTTTGAGAAATTTCCATACTGCTTTCCTGAGTGGTTGTACTCATTTGCAATCTTACAAGCAGCGTGTGAGTGTACCTTTTTCCCAACATCCTCACCAGCATTCGTTGTTATTTGTACTCTTGATAACAACCATTGTGACCAAGTGAGATGAAATCTTAGTGTAGTTTTGATTTGCATTTCCCTGATTGCTAGAGATGCTTAATATTTTTCATGTATTTGTTGGCCATATGTGTTTCTTCTCTGAAGAAGTTTATGTTGAGTACTTTTGACACTTATTGGTGGGCCATTTGGGTTTTTTGGCATTAAGTTCTTTGAGTTCTTTATATATTCTGGATTTTAATCCCCTGTCAGAGGAAGAGCTGGCCAAGGTTTTCTCTCATTCTCTACTCTCTCTTCACACTCTTGGTCGTTTCCTTTGTTCTGCAGAAACTTTTTCATCTGATGGCACCTCCCTCCTTGTTTCTTGGTTTTATTTCTTGACCTTTAGAGTTCTTGTTGACAGAGTCAGTGCCTGTGCCTCTACGGTGGGACGTTGGCCCTGCGTTTTCTTCCCGTGGTTGCAAGGTTTCTGGTCTAATTCCTAAGCCTTTGATCCATTTTGATTTGAGTTTTGTACAGGATGAGAAATAAAGACCTAATTTCATTCTTCTACATGTGGATATCCAGTTTTCCCAGCACCATTTGTTAAAAAGACTATCTTTTTTTCCAGCGTATATTTTTGAGGCCTTTGTCAAGTATCAGATGGCTGTCTATGTGGCTGTGTCTCCGTGTCTTCTGTTTCAGTGTTCTTCAAGTCTGTTTTGATGCCAATCCACTGCTGGGTTTGTACTGTGGCATGATTTCTTTTAGTGTAATTTTTTGCTCTATGGTTTAATTTGAGATCAGGTTTTGTGGTGCCTCCTGCATCACTCTTCTTGCTCAGAAGTACTGGATTGCTTATTCTTCCAAATGAACTTAAAGACTGTTTTTCTAGTTCTGTGAAGACTATCATTGGCATTTGATTGGGGATTACATGAGATCTGTGGATTCTTTAGGCAGCATGGCCATTTTGACAGTATTGATTCTGCCTTTCCAAGAACATGGGAGGGAGGTCTTTCCATCTTTTAAGACTTCTTCAATTTTGGAAAATAATTTTCTCCACCATCTCCCCTCCTTAAGGTGCCTTCCTTATGCAGCTGAAGTCCAGGCGAGGGCCACTGCCTGCAGTACACTGTCCAGGTGGAAGAGGCCGTGTCAGGGCAGGCATGACACCGCATTAGCCAGTAGGAGTCTCGTGGTCAGTGCTTGTCTCCCCGCAGGGGCTTTAATTTCCAACCCACTCCTTCCCGTTGCCCCTGGAGGCTCCAAAAGGAGCCCCCTCCCCCATGAAGGAGATGAACAGGCTTCTCAGGATCCGTGGTCAGTGGTCAGCTTGGCTGTTACCGCCTGTCGCGTCTCTCACTAGTGCCACAGCCTATACAAACACCCCACGGGGCACCCCCATCCCTCCATGCACCACACGCAGGCTCAGATCCTGGGGGCCGAGGGTTCATTCAGATCACAAAAACTGCGAGGCGGAGACAGTGGAGTCCAGGGTCAATGACAGAGTCAGTCTCTGGGCATAGTGGTTCCTGGCAGGGGCTCAGTGGTAGTAGTTACTGCTGTTAGTACCTCCCTTCTGATCATCCTCCATGTTGCCGCTGATGAAAACTATTTTAAATGACTTAATGTTAGATTACTTGATGCTTAATGGACACATTTTCCCTTTGGTGCTTCTGAGTGGCCAGCGTGGGAACCCTCGTCTTTCTGCCTGTGTCGATTCCTCCCTTTCTCTGCTGGCCACACTGAGGTCTCCTGTCCCTGCAGAGGTTCCATAGGGCCCCAAGTGGATATAAAGTTCACAGGGTAATAACTAGCTTCCTGGCAGCTCAGCTTTGTCTCCTGTGTCCTTAAAAACTCTGTTAACACTGTATTAACATAATAATCGCTATCCCTTGGTAAGTAGTACACGACAAGTACCCTTGCTCTGATTTCGAAGACAAGGAAAATGAGGCCCAGGACGTGGGATCAGCATCCTCAGCTGGGAAGTGGCAACCTGTGCTCAGGGCCGGCCCTGGCTCTGGGCCACATGCGTAACGATGCTGCTGTTCAGCTAACAAGAGCACGTGGATGAGCAGAACGTGCCTGGACCAAGCACTGACGGCAAGCAGGAAGGAACCAGCTCCCCTGTGTGGGTCAGGGCCCATCTGCTCTCCCACTGGGCCCCTGTCCACCAGAGTTCTGCAGGAACCCGAGGAGGAGGAGCGCTCCGGCCAGCCAGGGAGGCTTAGCAGCCAGACACCCAGAGGGGTGCATGCTAAGGGAGGCTCCAAGGAGCCTGCTCAGAGCTGGACTCCCCTTTGACCCTCCAGAGTAAGCCTCTCAGTTCCTCCTCAGAAACCTTCACACAGGAGTTGTGTCTTCTACAACCAAAATGCCGTTTGTGATCTTTCTTGAAATTAAGGTTTATGCAGCCTCTGCGTTCTGCTCACCTGGCCAGGTGGGCACATTAGCAGAGGATTATGGCCGCCAGGAAAAACTCCCTTGACAAGGGGACCATGGCTCCAGAAAATAGCAATTAAAGGGATCATAACACTTGATTTGAGATGTTATCTTGAGGAAAGAGAAAAACTATGCCAGCCAGTTTATTATTCCAACTTGTGTCTGGCAGAACGTCGGCTCTTACTGCTGGTGTGCACAACTCAGACTGGACAGGGAAATGTCGACTGGTTCCCTTGCCTGAGTTACCTGGGAAAAACTCTTGGACGGAGCCCTGAGCTTGACATTGAGAGCAGCAGCATTGAGGGCTCGATTTCATTAAGGGTCTCTTTCTGAATTCATCAATTGTGTGATTATTGGCTTCTCAGGAATTTGAGTGTGTGTCTACCCTGCCAGCACCTCATTCACCAGTGACCCTCTCCCATCCCACACACACACACCACGCCATGTTCATGGGCTTCATATTTAGCGTAGTTTGTGGTGTCACATGCAGGCGCCATCTCTGGTTGCACAGGTTGGAAGACTGCAGGTAGCCTGGTTTCTGAGCTGCCCGTTCGTTAATGTTTTCTTGTTATCAATAAGTACCTTCTTTTCATAAAGCTGGCATCATGTCAAATGAGCATTTTGAAAGGATAAGATGATGTCATGCAAAGCATTATCTTGTGTCATTTAAAAACATTCCCCAAAGCACTGCTGTGACATATTGTTTTCCTTTAACTCTTTGGCCACTATTGGATGGGTAGGCCATTTCCACCTCTTCTTTGTGATAAATGCTACTGCCATAAACTTGGTTTTATGCCTAAATCTAAAAGCTGTTTGCGCGGTTTCATTTTTATGGAACTGAAGTTGCTTTGGTAAGGCTGCCTGTGACTGAGTGTCGTATCTTGCTGGAGACTCGGCGTCTCTTGGGAGCTCTCGGGGTAGGTCAGGCATACTCCTTACTGTCACATTGACCTCTGTATTTTCAGATTCATTGCACACATTTTCTGCATTTGGAAATTAAGGGCACAGAGATGAGTAAGTGCTGGGCCTAACCCCCAGGAGCCCAGACCCTGGGGACAGTCAGGAGGCAGGGGGTTGCCACCAGTGCAGAACCCTGGAGTGGGACCTCCTGATGACTTAGTGACCTTTTTGATATTGAAACTTCTCTCTTTGTAAACCGCAGCAGGGACGGGCATGCTCTTTGCTTGCTCCTGTGTGATGGGCACATGGCTCCTCTTAGTGTGGGACTGGCCTGGCACCTGTGGCCCTGGTGACTCCCACGACAGTGTCATTTCATGCTTCCTTCCTTCTTCCTTTCTTCTTTCCTTCCTTTAATTCACAGCAGCCTTAACCTCGTGGCCATGTCTTCACAAAATCACCCCTCCGACGTCTGTTTTGGGGGCACCTAAATTCAGTTAATCCAGTAGATTTCTGTGGCCTCCTCTGGGCCAAGGCCACTGACCTATCATGGAAAGACTGTTTTCAGCAAAAGCAAGCCTCGTTGGTGTGGCCGACCCACCCGCACACTGAGCCCCGCAGTGGAGCCCCTTTCCTGCCCTGCTCAGGACCCTGGAGTCACCCTCCTCGGCCTCACAAGGCTGCTGAACCTTTGGCCTAAGCTCTGGCTGGTCTCAAACGTGAAGCTAAGAGCCTCTGGTATGAGGCTCTTAGGGACTTTGACTGCAATCTGAGCATTTCTTTTTTAAAAAAATAGTGAGAGTAGCTTACCGTGTGTTATCTTTGGGCCATAGGAATATGAATGTTATATTATTTTTTACACTTATCTGTATCTTTTAAACTTTTTAGAAGATGATCCCTAATAAAAGGGAGCCCTTTAAGGAAGTCTGGGTCAAGGGCAAGCAAACTGCTTCTGTAAAGAGCAGGATTATGAAAATCTTAGTGAAAATTGTGGATATGACACAGGTGCTTATACAGACCTAAATGTGGCCATGTAGAGCCTGACATGGTGGTGCACACCTGCAATCCCAGTGACCAGGGAGACTGAGGCAGGAGGACTGCAAGTTCAAGGCCAGCCTTAGCAACTTAGTGAGACCCTGTCTCACAGTTAAAAAAATAAAATGGACTGGGGATGTAGCTTATTGGAAAGCACCCCTGAGTTCAGTCCTAAGTAAAAAAAAAAAAAAATGTAGCCATGTAGAAATGGAAGAGCAGTTCTTACCTCATAGGCCCCTGTACTCAGGAGCAATTGCCATTGACACTCTGTGGATAATAGTTAAGAGCCATCACCTCTCTTCCAAAAATGGTTATGCATGTAGCATTGTCTGTGCATAGTCTCTTTCAGCCATAAGGGAAAGGCTATAGTCTAAGTCAAAGGGAGGAAGGATTTTCTTTGTTTTCCATTGACACATTAGGGCTGTTTTGATACCACACACCCTGTCTCAAGTGCATATTGTCTATTTCTCACTTCCAAATTGTCATATAGATGTGGCTTGAGGTCACACCTTGGATTCTGTCCTATTGTGATGGAGGACGACCACATGCTGCCTTTGGGTCTGCACCTGGGTGCTGTTGATCATCCACAAGGTGCTCAGGAAAGCAGCTTTTCAAAAGCAGAAGTAACTTTGTCATCAACAAAGTGGTTCTTCCAGAGCCTTACTGATTCCCACCCGAGCTAGGAAACTTGTAGACCTCTTGGACAATAGGTGAACTGTTGGTGTTAAGAGCTTCCAAAGGCCAGTTTATGTAGTGTTCAAAACTGCGTGGTTGGTCACCCCAAAAGGAGAGTTCCTCTTCTAACAAACCTAAGGTTATATTGGCTCCTTTGGGCTCCATGAAACAGGACACTGCAAGACGTCCTGCGCAGAAAACGAGGAACAGTCTGCCAGATAAACAGAAGACCACAGGTTTTGGAGCACCCAGAACCTCCCCATGCTCCTGATCTGTCTCCCGGTGTGGCTCTTTGCCAAGGCTGGACCTTTTCCAGTGGCTGTCATGGCCCTGGACATCACATGAGGGAATGACAACAGAGGCAGAAAAGGGGGGTTTTTATAGGAAACAAAATCATTTCCAGAATGGCCCTTTCCTCTTCTTCCTGCTTGGAACTTGGATGCAATGCTGTGGCTGTTTTGCTTTCCTGAGGATAAAAGCTCAAGTCCAAGGTTGCAAAGTAAAAAGGTCGGGGAGCCTTAATGAATTCCTGACGCAGGGGCACCTTCCTGGAATGCTCACCTCCTTCCTTTTATGGTGTAGATAAATCATAGGTAAACAAGATACACCCCTCGCTTGGCTAATCCACCGTGGTACTGTGGGCTGAATGTCATCCTGGCACATCTGAGGGCCAAGAGGATGACAGACTGGAAGGCACAGACAGGCCCCACAAAGACTGCACGGAGGATGAGAGGACAGAGGGACCATGGGACATGTGTGTTCAGACAGACAGACCAACCCGAGACACATAGACCAGGAAGAGGAGGGAGGCCAGGCTAGCCCTCATCCCTGGCTCAAGTCACTGTGTGTGATGGTCAGTTTAGCCCACAGAGGAAGACATGAGCTCAGTTGGCAGTACTTGAAGGGATGTCAGAGGACAGGTCCTTGACGGCCACAAAGCTGAGTCTGGGAAGTGATGTGGTCATCAGCAGCCGGCCATGGCTGAGGTGACAGCAGAGCCATGGTCAGCAGTGACAGGGAAGGCAAGAAGAGAAACACGTGGACAGAGCCTGGGAAGGCCTGTGTGGGAAGGCTCATGGAGGAAGAGGATCTGTTCATCAAGGCTGGGCTGGACCAGAGAGGAGCCTCAGGGTCCCAAATAGGGAAGAGCCAGCTCACCTGGCTGGTGTGTTAAGGGTTCATTGCCCAGCGAGAATGTTTCTCTGCCCACTTTTAAGACAGAAGTGGACTTCTCCAGGCGCTCACACGTGAGTGGCCGCAGCACTGCCCTCCTGGCTCCAGGCAGAGGCAGCCACCTTCTTCCCAGCAGATTTCATCTCCAACATTCTGCAGAACAGTTCCCTTCTGCAACTCACCACCACCTCTGTCTACCTCCCTTGAGTATTTTTGGATGGATTTCCAATTTGATACATGAGCATTCCATCAGTCAAAACAATCTTTTTAATGAGCCTCTTGTCCTGACAGCTGTGTTTAAGATAGGGCATGGGAAGTGGGAATGGAAATCTGGAAAATTGTCCATTCTGGATTGAAACCTTAATGTGCGCCCGCACTCCCTCCACACACAAGCCTGCCATCTTCTTTTAGAAATAAAGAGGAAATTATGAATAGCAAGAAAGATGTAATTTGTGCAAATGAAAAAAAAAAAGATCTTCTGATCAGATACTCAGAGAAAGATGAGAGGGAAGTATAATTATTGGTGCCGCCTGGGTACGTGACACACAGCTTCCTGCTGGGTGACCCCGGGCGTGCTGCTGATTCTCACTTGATCTCCTCACAGCCCTGGGGTGGTTGGCACTCGCCCTGCCTTCCAGATGAGGACACCGAGGCTCAGAGGCAGGTACACGTGATGCCCACAGCTTGGCAACAGTGGAACCAAGCTCAAGCCTGTGTCCCTTGTCACCTGGCTGCCACCCTAAGCTGCCACTGCTTTTCTGCCAACCACATATTAATATTAATAAAATACAGCCTCCTTGCATATTCCACACACAGCTTTTGAATGCCCAGCTCATCAGGAAGGGAGACAATAAATTAAAAAACTGGGCCTAGCCTCCCATGGAGAAAAGGAATAAGGGGCATTGGGACCGTAGGCTGAGAACTGACTGATCCTGGAGTCCAGGGTGGGGAATTGACAGGAGTCTGTGATCACCCACCAGGCTGTGGACAGAGGGCAGCCAGGCATCTCTGGGCCCTGAAAGTAGCTGCTTCCCACAGCTGCTGTTTACCCTGGAGCATGGGAGCATGGGCTCCAGGGGGCAGAGAAGATCCCTGTGCTTTTGCCTTATAAGTGGGCCGTGGTGCAGTGGTGTGGCAGTTATAGACAGGAACATGGCCCCCTGGGCTACCCGAGTGTTGGTGTGATGATTCTGACCATGGACTCTTCCCTTCACTCTTTTTTGGGAACTTCTACCCCAGAACCAGTTCATCCCAGTTAAACTGCAATGCTCTAGACTGGCTGTTACCAGGTTCACTCCTCTGCCACCAAGAATTGCATGCCATCCCCTTCTCCTGCCTTCAGTTTCATTTAAAATATGACTTTTGTCATGTAATGTTTAGGTGAGGTAAAACAAATGTGATTTATGTGACTTCTTTTTAGGTTAGAAAAAGCCTTAAAATGAAACAAAAGGAATCTCTTTGGGTTGCGCAGGATGAGCTGGCCTTGAGTGAAGGTCCTTGCAACAACTGGATCATTGCTTCCTACTGAAGTGAAACTGGGGGAGGGAGAAAGAGCAGTGAGACCCAAGAGGAGGCTGCAAATCTAAACAAGCCAGATGTTTCCTGTCACATGGGCCAGACATCTGATCAATGCCTGAGGTGACCAGATGTTCGAGTGTAAGCAGAGCACCCACTAGAGGGGAGGCATGACCCAGGCTTCCAGCAGCCCAGCCCAGCAGCACCTGGTCCTGTCACAGTGGTGACGTCTTCAAGGGACTCAGCTTCTGAAGTAGAGGGTCCCCACTACAAGTCACACAGCAGCAGAGCAGTCAGCTGGGCACCCCCATCACCCAGAGGGTCTGGTGCAGATAAGAGCCGCAGACAGGAGCAGAGGCCTCCCCGAGACCCAGCTGTGGGGTCCGCAGACTTCAGGACATCTGGGGGCCAGGACGGTCTCTGCCCAGGGTCCTGAAGCTCACTGAGGAGCAGCTCTAACCCAGCAGGCCCCCTGTGCCTGGCCAGTCCCTGGAGGGCTGAGAGGCTCTAAAACCACCTGCCCTCCCAGGTGAGGGCTTTTATTATCGAAATACAGAAAGATCATCTGACCCTCTAGACTTTACATATCAGAACAGCTTTCAGGATTTTAGAGAGTTCCTCCGACAGAAAGCTGCATGTGACTCAGTGAACGCGAGCATGTTGCAGACCCCATGCAGGCACCCTGCTGCACAGCACTGCTTGTGTGCATGCGTGTGCGTATCATCTGTAACGTACCTATTGATGTTTTATCTGAGAAGTACACACTGAAGTCCTAAATGGGAAGAGGGCTTTCCAGCAATTCCCTTCCCCCTCCCTTTTATTATTTGATGTTCTGTATTTTTACAATATTTCCTTTTATTTTTAGCAATCTTGTGTTGTTTTTTCCTTTACTTTTTAAGAATTCAGACACATTCTTAAGCTTACAGAAGAGTTGCAGGAGTGACGATGGTGAGCAGAACACCTGGGTGCCCTTCACCCACCTTTCCCTGCCTCTAACCCCAGCTGCTTCAGCCCTCCCTTGTGTGTGAGAGCCGCTGTCTACACGTGTACCCTTTTCTGATCTGTTCAAGGGTAAGCTGCATGCACCATGTGTCATCTTATTTCTCTTACAAAGCACACCCCACAACACACATCTGCTTTCTTGCTCCTGGTTCACTTAACCATTTTTCTTAGAAATCACTCCACTCTCGGTACATTTATCGTTCTTGTTCTTTTTCGCGGCTACAGTGTGTTTATTCACACTGCCGTAGTGTATTCTTCTGCTCTCCTACCTCATGCGTTACTTTTCTTTCAGGGTGGATAACTGGGAATTAAAGCCAGAGGTGCTCTACCACTGAGCCTCAGCCCTTTATTTATTTATTTATTTATTTATTTATTTATTTTGAGAAGAGTCTTGCTAAGTTGCCCAAGCTAGCCTTGAACTTGTGATCCTCCTGCCTCAGCCCCCTGAGTTGCTGGGATTTCAAGCATGTGACTTGTTACTTAGTTTCTATTAGGATATTTCTACATCTCACTGTTAGATTAATGAGATATCATGAGACTTAGCCAAAGTAACTGTTAGGTTGGGGTGTCTAGCAGGAGACCCAGAGACAGGGATTGGAGTTGGCTCTTGGGGTCAGGGAGGTGAGGAAATAGGACAGAGGAAAAGCACAGAAAGTTTGGTCTTAACCATCATCTGACTGCAGCCTAATCCACGGGGCTCCAGAACACTAATCAAACCATACATGTGGTCCCACCCCAGTGCAAGAACTGACCTCCACCCTACCCCATGTACAATAATACATTTTAGAAATGTCGAAGAATTTTAAATAATATAGACTAGCCCATAGCAGGCCTTCAGTAAATGATAGCTATTATTGTTGTTATTCCTTCTTGTTTGTTTATTTTGGTAACAGATGTAATTCATATATTATTCAGGTTATCTGTCTAAAGTTTACAATTCAGTGGTTTTCAGCATATGTACAGAGTTTTACATTCAACACCAGGATCCATCATACACTATTTCCATTACCACATAAAGCAATCCTATACTCTTTGGCAGTCACTCCTCAATTTCTTCCCAAACTCCTCTCCCTCCCCCTGGCTCAAGAAATCTGTCTCTATGGTTTGCCTATTCTTGGCACTTCCTGTAAGTGGAGTCACTCATTTTACTGTTTGAGGAGTGGCCTTTTTGCCTGTCATTGACATTGACTTGGCCTCCTTGTCTCCTTCAATGGGAGGGAGCTTCTGAGAAAAAGGCAGCTGTGGGCTCTCAGCAGTCAATCCTCTCACAGCTGGAGGGTGGCTGCACCAACCTGCACAGGGGCCCTGGCAGGGATGCCAACAGTGTCCACCACAGTAAGCCATATGAAAGGACTATGTTAAGAGTGAGACAGAAGATGTATCCAGTACTGTGAAAGAAGGGGGTAGCAGTTACTCAGAAGTCTATAAAACAATTGAGAACTAATAAATGATTTATCAAGGTTTAGGTTAATAGGCAAAATCAATTCTTATATACTATCAGCAGACAGTTGTTAAGGGAAATTGAAAAAAAACAATTAAATCGCCAGTGGCACCAAAACAGAAATACTTAGGAAGAACAAATAATGTCTAAAACCTCTACCCTGAAAACTTCAAAACACTGATGAAAATAACAAAAGAAGACCTAAGTAAGAGGAAAGATAGACCATGTTCATGGATTGGAAGACTCTTTTAATTGGCATTTTCCCCAAGTTGATCTGTAGGTTCAACCAATCAAAATTCTAACTGCTTCATTTATTGTCAAAGTTGACAAGCTGATTCTAAGCAACCGTAGTACAAACAGTTGGTTTGGGTCAAAATCCACCCCCCTGCTTTTTTCTGGCTACAATGAGGTTTGAACCACAATCAGTGGGCCTCGTGCATGCAGATGCTTAACACTGAGTTAGACACCAGCCCTTGAATTACTTTTTTAAGTGGTAGGAGGTTGACACTCTTTAAAGTAGATAAAGAAGTCTGACCATCAGGTAGTTGCTCCTATTTGTAGAGTAATTGAACTACCTTGTGTTCATTACAGTAGTGTTCCTCGTATGGCAGATATACTTGTCTCACCCAGTTGGATTGACATCCCTTGTTTTATAAAGTAAATTACAAGTCACTCTGTTGTTTTTATTTTTGAAATGCGCAGAAGCTTTCAGTTTTTGAAGAATCTGGAAATTTTGGCTCAACTTTGATGGACCAAACATAAACTTTTAATGGTATACTTTTCTCCATTGGTGGGGTTGGCCCTCCTTTTGTTCTCCTAAGTAAAGTTTTAGTGGCCACAGCCATGCCCACAAGCTTGCATTTTTTCCACATGACTCACTCTACAAAAGAAGGCAGAGGTCTGTAGCTGGGACAGAGCCTGAAAAGAGGAATGACCCTCAAAAGAGGGCTCACGGAAATGTCTGTGAGGTCCCATTCCAGTGCACACCTGTGCCAGGCTGGGAGGCTGGGACCAGTGAAAGGCTGAACGGGAAGTGCTGAGATGCGTGGTGCTTAGGGCGGGCGGGAAGACACACCTGCCCCAGCCCCTTTTTAAGTCGTTTCCATAACAGCCAGCTTAGCCCTCTGTGACCCTGGCCTCCCTGTCCCCGTGCCCCTGCCTTCCCTGCCTCCCCTGCCCTCCAGCCCAGCGGGAATCCAGACTGAAATCCTAGTGCTTCCACTGGTGTGCAGATTTTCACTCTCCTCCCCTGGAAAATGCTCGGAGGCTGTCGGCTCTCAACAGGACTGAAACGCCAGAGAGGATGCAGGTGCTTGGCCATGACAGGCAGCAGGAGCCTCTGGTCGTGTTTGGCTGCTCTGCGTCAGTACACCTGACACTGTAGCTTTGCTGCTGGTGTCCGGAGGCCTGGTGTGTCTGTTTTGCCTCACTGGGCAGCCATTTTGGCTAAGAGCCCTGATGGGCCAAACCCTGAGCTCAGATCCCTCCGTTAAGCAAACACCAAATGTCTCTTAGTCTCCATTTCCTCGTCTGTTAACATGGGATAACAGCCGTGCCCCCTTCGTGGGGAGATTGTGGGGAATGAATAAGTTAGAAACGCTAAGTGTCTAGAACAATGCCTGGCAGGTAATGAGCACTCCAGTGTTACTATTACTACCTAGTCTTGGTCCCCCTTCAGGTTCCAGGTCAGAGAACTGGTACATTCATGTCAAAGCCTCCCCCTCCAGGAAGCCTTCTTACAGGCCTGCAGCACCATGACCTTGGGCACATTGCACCTTTAACATGGTGAACGGGGCTTGTACTTCTGAGTCAGCCTGATCCCAACATGTATCCTAGCTGTGTGACCCAGTACGTCACTTAACCTCTCTGTGCATCATGCCTTCATCCATGTTATGATGATAACTGAGATATTACACATGCCAAGTTCTCAGCTCATCAGAGATGTTCAGCAAATAAAGCACTTTGAAATCATTTGTCCCTTTCTGCATTCTGTTATGCAGAGTTCTTTCCATCACTACCAGGCTATGGAACTTGAGTTTTTTGGGGGCAGGGGGCTTTGGTACCAGGGATTGAACGCAGAGGCTCTTAACCACTGAGCCACATTCCCAGCCCAGCCCTGATTTCTTGATTGTTGGGAGTGGTTGATCTCGCTGCCCTGCTGCACTGCACTCACCCTGGCACCAGAAGGGGTTTGACACCGAAGACACAGTATCTTGCCTTCCCCAGAGAACCTGGAGTGACCCTCCTCTCTGCACACTCCCGGCAGTCCCCGCCACAGGCCACTGGGCTCCAGGAAAGGCGCATAGCAGGGAGACCACTGGGAGTGGTTACTGGATGTGCGGCCCCAGACTGGCAACTCCAGCCCTGCCCAGGAGGGCCGAAAGGATCTCAAGTTGGCGGCCTGTACCTCCTAAAACTGAGAACACCTGCCCCTCCCCTGCCTCATGGCCATTGCTGGGCGCTGACCAGGATCGCCTCATGCCTGCATTCCGGCTCCCTGTTGAGCAGACGGACTCACAGTATTCATGCCCACTTTCTGCAGGGTCACACCCAAACTCTCTTTTTCACTTCCTGCTCTCTGTCTCTCTTTCTCTTTAAATGAGTCACATTTTCTCCTTACCCCTGAGGCAGAATAAATTGAGTGCAACTAATGATTTACAACACAATTTTCGCTGCTGTAGCTGGCAGTGTCAAGATGCATAGCATTTCTGAAAATGTACTCATGCCAGATAAAAATAAAAGGTGTCCGATTAGAACTTGCTTACATTTTCCAGGTCTAAGTCAGTTTTTCATATCAGAATTGTACTGAGTCACATTCGATTTCCTGATTGATTTGAAGCAAGTTTCTGATATTAGAATATTAAATTATACGGAGATTATAACCCCATCCTCTGATTGATTTGAAACAAGTTTGAATCAAGGCAGCTTAAAAATGGCCTTTTGGTATCTTTCTGACATGATACCATGAAGAAATGACTATGAAGCTGATGCCACAGAAAGCCATCCCCTGCGGACACAGCGGCTGTAGTTGCTGGAAATTCTTCTGGCAGTAATTTAAGATGTTTGTCACCTCCTTACAGCAGTGCATAATTCAAAGACAATCTATCTGTAATACTCAATTACAGAAGCACAGAGGCGTGTCGGCCACAGATGACCAATCAATGGCCCAAAAGGAAATTCTGCTCAACTGCTGAAAACACACTAAAATCTGTCCCCGTCAGGGAGGCCACGATTGATTAACACATTCCGGACTCCATCCAGTCATGAATCAGTGCTTCCCTCTCAGAAGCCCATAGAAAGCCAAGGTGGATGAAACATTTTAACGAATAAGGCCCCTCCGACTGGAAGGCACAGGGCGTAACTTGGACTGCGTGTTCCAGAGCTCGGATGCCAGGCTGGACTTGGGCTCCACTCTGGGAGTGAGAAGCTGGCACTGTCCTGAGAAGCCTCCTGGGGGAGGATGGGTTGTTGGCACGTCCCTGCTGCCCTCCGGACCTCTGCCACCTTTTAAGAGCATTGTCATTATTCATCTTATAGACAAGGAAGCCATCGCTCTCAAGGTCAGAAATGTGCCCAAGGTTTAAAAACAGAACAGAGCCTGGGTCTGCAAGGCCGGTCAAAGGCAAGGCTCCTGACATCCTGGTACCGAAGTTGGTACTCAAGTTGGTCCTGCCTGCACCATGTGCTAGCTGTGTGGCTTTGTGCTGGTTTCTGAGCTTCTGTGGGCCACAGTTTTCTCACCTATACAGTGCAGATGATGTGAGTCCTCGAGACCAAGGTCCGTTGGGAGGATGCAGTGGGATGAAGATTGGAAAGGATTTTGTGTCCCACATGACACAAGATGTGGCTGCCGCTCTGCTCCATCCAGGCTGACTCGTGACCCACTCTACCTTGGTACCTGACCTTACTGGAGGCTAGACGAGGAGAACATGCTCAGGTTCAAAACTCCCAGGCTTTCCAGAAGGCTAGAGATGGACCCAGAAACTCCCATCACCAGATGCTCACCAGACTTCCCCAGACCTGGTTCCAACCCAAGAAGCACCTCCTCCGCTCCCCCACCCAACGCCACACCCGCTATGATTGGGTTTTCGCTGGACCATCCAGGAGCTTGCCAGAACTTTGAAAGTAGCACCAGAGTCCATGAGAATGGAGTTTTCAGTCTCCCAGCTTTTGAGACAGACTTCAGCCCCTACTCAGCTGACCATGCCTTTGTAACCCTATCACATGGTCATTGCTTGGTTTCTCACAGGGGACCCAAAATGTTAGTCCCTCATGTAGCAAGGAGAACGCTCTTCTTCGAGGAGGCAGAGGGTTTGAGCAACTGTGCTGCTTACTGGCAGCTTTACCAGGCCCTCCTCAGGCACGCCTGCCACTCAGGATCCTCAGCTGGTCGTATTTTCTGTGTCTCAGGACTTAACAGGTGGTGAGCTGGAGAGGAAGAGGGTGGCGTGCTCTTGCAGAGCAGTGCCACAGTCCGAGGGCCACCTGGCCAGTCACCACTAATGCTCCATCTCCACCAGTGCCAGTGAACACGGCATGAGATTAAAATGAGTTTTTGCCACTAATTCTTGCTAATGTGCACTTATTTCAAAATTGCCATTCTCTCCAAAATAGTGCAGTTTACAACTATGAGGTATAAAGACAAATTTCATAAACATAATTTAGCATACAAAAAAAAATAACTGTGGGAAGCCATCCATATCTAGCAGAATCAGATGTGATTGAGCCTGACTCCCAGGAACTGGCAGCCATGGGTCCCAGGTCACTGGGGAGTAGGTGGCCCTGTGTGGGCATGGTTTACCATCTGGTTCTGTGACAGTTTTCCTGAGCAATTGGCTCCCCTACCTCCACCCCATCCTGCTCATCACAGAAGAAGCCCCTTGGGGTCTTGGCCCCCTACCTGTGTGACTGTAATAAAGGAGAGGTGGGCTCCTCCATCTTGTTAGAGGCCAGATCTGGTATGGCCCGATCAGTCACGTGCCCCCTGTTTGAAAAGAGAATTGGCTCTTGTATGTTTATTGATCAGATAAGTTTATGGGTAACTGATTGATTTATAGCCAGCATCGTCCTCTGGCAGTTAACCCTTTTCTCATCCACACGGGACTTGGTTGAAACCCCAGCAACTAACACTGTGTTTTCTATCCAGCCACTCGGAGCTCCCCGGGCAAGCGTCATCTCACTCCCACTGGGGCCTCTGAGGACACAGGCCGTGAGGCTTTGACACCCCAGGAAGACTACCAAGGAAGCAGTCATTTACACACACACACCCTGTGCAATCAGGAGCTGTTCTTCTGTGGCAGGGACTCATCGGGCACCCAGCCCAGCAGTTGCAGCTGCGCTGTGAACCACACAGCCCAGACCCTGGTGTGGCGTACCTGCTTATCCCTTTCCTGGGTCCCTCTGGCTACCCCTGTCTTGTTCATGTCTCCTCCATGTTTTGTTCCTGCTCGTCGATCAACTTGTAATCACAGTACTAAGGCAGAGAGTGGTGCCCCTTGCTGAGCTCCCCCAGTCCCCTGGAGGCACAGACGCGTGCCTGCGCCCTCTTGCATAGACATTGTCTTTATTTTGCAAATATAGGAACACACTTTTTTTTGCAGCTTGCTGTTCATACAGAATATCACTGGTGCCTTGCAGTGCCAGTGCATGTGAATCTCTTTTTTTAAAATATGATAATCTCCCCTTATCTGAAGTTTTGCTTTCCACAGTTCTTAGTTTACCTGTGGTAAACTGTATCCTGAAATATGAAGTGGAAATTTTCAGGAATAAACAATACAGAAGTTTTAATTTCCTGCTGTCCTGAGTAGCATGACAAAATGTCCTCTGGCACTGTCCTGCTCTGTCCTGTCCTGGGTGTGAACTGTCCCTTTTTCCAGTATTCTCGCTATCTATGCCGCCCACATCTTAGCCCTGGTGGACTTCTTGGCTGTAAGCTCAGCTGTGGTCTTGCTGTGCTTATGTTCAGGTGGCCCTGTTTTACTTAAGGTGACCACCAAGTGCAAGGAGGCAAAGGGGACACCAGGACATAAAACATGCAGGGACAAATGGTGGCTCTGGCTGTACATTGCAGTGCTGCAGGGCATGTGGGGGACACCTGTTGTGCATAGAGCTCAGTTTCAGGCGCCTACTAGGGGTCTTGGGATGCCTGAAGGGCACTGCGATAATGAAGCAGTCTCCCCTCAGCGAGCTTTGCAGACAGTGTCAGCGAGCGTGGTCCTGGGTATTTATGCCCAGACACGACCCTCACATCCCTGGGCTCTTCTCGGGGATTTCTGAAGGATGAATTGCCTTGCGGTGATTTTGCTGGGTGAAGGGAGCACAGTAGCACGGGAGGCGGTACTGCCACCGAGCCCCTGGAGTGGGTGGCGTCTGCTGCCGTCCAGTCAGTGGGGACAGCCCTTCTCCCCGCCCTGGCTGCTTCAAGTGGTGGGGAAGCTGGGTCACCTGCCTCTGTACCCGTTGCATTGCCCCTCGGCGCCGCACAGCCACACCTGCCTCAGGTGAGTCTCCTGGCCTGCAGCACACGGGGCTGCAGCGTCCACAGCTCCATCTCAGGTCTCCTGCTAACAGGCGAGAGCAGCAAGTCTTCCAGACAACTTCCCTCGGCCTTTTTCTCTGTCTCCTCTCACTCCCCTTTTTCCTCCTTCCCTCTCTCCCTAGTCTTTTTTTCTTTTTTAACCAACTGTCTCAATCTCTTATCTCCTTCCTTGCAAAAATTCTTCTAATCCTGGAACAGAAAAAGGACATAAGAAAAAAACTAAGGGCATCCAACTTGGACTTGCTCATGCTTCCGTATTGGTTCACTCATCAGAGAGCTTGCACCGCCCCAGCGTAGGATACTCATGTGGGAGGCACAGTGTGGCCATCACGCAATTTTCATTTAAATCTAAATTTGTTCCGAGATTCAGTCTTTATTGTTAAAAGCCTGGATAGGTTACATTTGGCCATCGTGTCTTCTTAGGCTCCTGCTGGCTGAGTTTCTCAGACTTCCTTGTATTTGACGGTGACCCTGATATTGGAGGAGTACTGGTCAGGTGTTCCTTAGGTTGTCTCTCTTCCAGAATTTTCTGTTTTTCTGGCGACTTGACTGGAGTGGTGGGCTTGCAGGAGGAGGACCTCAGAGGTGGAACTGCATCACAGCCTTAGAGTGAGTCGCACGCACACTGATGTCATCCAGATTCTCCCCCTCAGGTGCACACAGCCCACTCTGAGGGCTTGAGGAGCTCGGCTTTCCCCCTCGAGGGAGGACTATCTCCATGAAGCATTTGCCTTTCCACATGGGAGTTCTGTTTCTCTTTCTCCCACTTATTTCTTTATTCAGTCATTCATATCAACAGGGACTTGTGTAGTTTTTAACACTTTGGGTTGTAATTCAATCCTGATGTATTTGGTTGCTCCACTTGTTAAGCCTGGACTGTCGGGAGCTCTTTCGCTGATGGCCGTGTCCCTCAGACACGCCACAGCGTTGTGGGGTGTGGGTCTTGAGTACTTCCATGCTAACTGGCAGTGCGAGGCGCCTGGCTCGGCTCGCGTGTTTCCTGCCCTGGTCCTGTCACCAGCCTCCTCTCCAGGGCCCAGAGTTCCTCTTACTGGAGAGTGGTTATGGTAGCCAGGGTCTGAGTGCTAGGTGTGCCCTTGGCCCTGTGTCCTTGCTTCCCAGGGTCTCAGTAGACAGCAAGGAAGGGGGTGTCTGGATCCCGGCCTGTGCTGATAGACTTCTGTATGTGTTTCTGTGTGCAGCCGTCTGCATTGATGTCCAGCCAAACATGGATCCATACTGATGCTTCCAGCTGTAATCCATAGCCACATGGGTCATTTTAACCTCCTCACCCATAAATTTTTTCTGCTTTTTTTTATTGAGCTATAACCCACATGCCATAAAATTTACCCTTTTAAATTCAGTGCTTTCAGTATATTCACAAGGTTATGTAACCATCACCAACTATCTAACTGCAGGCCATTTTTATAGTTTCATAAAGAAATATGCAAGAAATTGACTGCTGCTTAGCCGTCATCCCCACTTCCCCCCACCTCTGGCAGCAGTAATCTAACTGCTGCCCCTATAAATTTGCCTATTCTGGACCTTTCATTTAAATGGGGTCCTGTGTTTTGTGACCTTTTGTGTCTGGCCTCTTTCACTTAGCAGTGTTTCCAAGGGTCCTCACGTTGTAGCAGGTATCAGTACTTCATTTCTTTTGACAGCTGAATACTATTCCATGGTATGGACAGATCACTTTTGTTTATGCATCATTATTTAGTGGACATGTAGTTTGCTTCCACTTGTTAGCTATTATGAACCCTGCTGCTTTAAACTTAGGTACACATTTTTGCATAGGCGTATTTACTCATTTCTCTTGGGTATGTACCTAGGAGTGAAACCCTGGATATGGCAACTATATATTTCACATTTTGAGGAACTGCCAGAGTGTTTTCCAAAACAACTGTGCCATTTTACATTCCCACCAGCATTGTACAAGGATCCTAATTTCTCCAAAGCCATGTGAATACTTGCTTTCCATCTGTCTTATTATAGATATCCTAGTGGCTATAAAGTGGTTATCTCATTGTGGTTTTGATTTGCATTTCTTTATTAAGTGTCTTGAGTGTCTTTTCATATGCTTATTGGCCATTTGTATATCTTTTTTTAGAAAAATGTCTGCTCAAATCCTCTGCCCATTTCTTAATTGGATTGCCTTTCTAGCATTGAGTTGTAAGACTTTCATACTTTCTGGATATTAGACCCTTATGATTTGCAAATCGTCTCTCCTGTTCCTTGTCTTTTTCTTTCTTTCTCCCTTTCTTTGATAATGTATTTTGCATCACAAAAGTTTTTAATTTTGACAAAAATGTAGTATATTTACTAATTTACCAATTTAGCCAGTTTACCTAGTGTGCTAATTTGGTTGCTTATACACAAACATTTTTAAGAACATGACTATACATTTTTCCTAACAAACTACTAATTTTTTCAGTATTTTCTTCTAAAGATGACATTTTATATCTTTAATTTTCCTTTGAACTTTCCATCTTGACCTTGTTGTTTGAGTTTTTAATTTCACTTTTAATATCAAATAATAGGGATTTTTTTTTTAAAAAATTAGTTGTTAATTCAGTTTGCCAAAATATTTTATTAGGATTAACTTCTTGTGTTTCAATATTTCATTCTTTCCTCTGCTGAAATAGATCTCTTAATAATTTTTTTAGTGATGATTTGGAAGTATTAAACTCTTAGTCTTCCCCCCACCCCAGGGCCTTGTGCTTACGAGGCAAGCACTCTACCAAATGAGCTATCTCCCCAGCCCAAACTCTTGTTCTTTATACTTCTAAACATATCCTTATTTTGCCCTAAAACTTAAATAGGTATGAAATTGAAGGTTCATAGTTATTTGCCCTGAGCAATTTGAAGGTATTGCTCCTTGACTCTGTCATTGCCGAGGTGCCTGCTCTCTAATTGCCTTTCCTTGGTAATATTTTCACTGTGATGTCTTTTTAAGGTGTTTCTTTTTCCCTTTGATGTGCCATGATTTTACTACATTATCAATATGAGATAATTTTTATGTCTCCTATCTAGTACTTTTTACCTGAGGACCCATGTGTTCCTCCCTTCTGGAAAATTCTCTGCTGTTCCTTCTTCAAGTTCTTCTTTATTTTCTCCTCTCTCTTTCCAGCTCCTTAACCATCCCCTGATGCCTCGTCTCTCACCTCAAGCTCATGTTCACATTGCTTGTGTCTGGGCCTCTGTGTTGCCTTCTGCCTCGTTTTCCCTAGTCTCATTTAGTTCCTGATTTTCCTCTGGTTAGTGTCCAATCTAGAACTTGTCCCATTTGTTGAGGGTCGTTTTTATTTTGAATTTTAATGGATCTCTTTCATATTCACCATTTAAAAACTTTTATTGCCTATCATTCTCAGTTTACACCTGTTTTGTTTCATAACATTTTCTTTTTATGGATATTAGTCATATATTAAGGATTCTTGAACATCAACATATTGATTTTAAATACTTGCCAGACAGATTTCGTGTAATTAATTTCATCTGAAGTTCATGATGGAAGAGTGTATGTTATGGATTTTCGTGTTTAGCATGAGATTTCTCCATAGGTAGTAGAATGTTTTGTTGCAGGTTTAATTTCAGGAATAGGTATTTTTTTGTTTTGTTTTATTTTAGGGTTTTTGTTGTTGTTCTTTTGGGTTTTCTGTTTGTTTTTCTCTTGTCCTCTCTTGACTGACATCTCAGTGTCTGGTGGTTTGGGTGACATCCACCTTGAGCCCTTCATAGAACAGGCTTCTTAGTTGAAATGTAGACCCCCACAGGGATGGCGGGGGAACATGGGTCATTCCTAATGGTGAGCCTGTGTCGGTCCTTCCTGCTAGAACCTCAGGTGGTGGCCAGCCCTCGCCCAGTGGTGCGTAGAGTCATCTCCTGCCAGCTTATTAGAACCGATTATTAATTTTGTGTGTGGGAGGGGATTAAACCTGGGGCCTACCCATGCTGACATGTGCTCTACTACTGAGCTACATGCCCAGTCCCATGACTATTAGATCTTAAGGGATTTTGCAAACTGGTTGTTGAACAGCTTTTAATTTAAGATTAAACTTCTTTAATTTAAGATTAAACTTCTTTAAGATTAACTTCTCCATTAAATTATAGTTAACCCTCTGTACTTAACCAACCACAGATCCAAAAAAATTTTTTTAAATTTGTATCTATGCTAAAAAAGACTTTCTTTCTTGTCATTCTCCTGCAAACAATGCAGTGCAACTATTCACATAGTGTTTACACTGTGCTAGGTATTATAGGTTATCAGGAGATGCTTTAAAGTATACAGGAGGATGTGTGTCGGTTATGCACAGATGTCACGCCACTCTGTACCAGGGATTGAGCATCCTGGGTATTGGTATCCACGGGGATCCTGGAGGTTGAGGAATCCTTGTGGATTAAACGGCAAAGGTAATGAATACTCACAGAGTTCATCACAGTTAGTTCTTTGGCTACACAGGACTTGTCTCTGCTGCCAGGGTTGCTCACAGCTCCTGCAGCTGTGTGGTGGAGACACTGTAACAGTGCTGAGCGTCTGTACCTCCACCCCAGTTCAGGGTTGCTCACAGCTCCTGCAGCTGTGTGGTGGAGACACTGTAACAGTGCTGAGCGTCTGTACCTCCACCCCAGTTCAGCGACATCGACATCGAGTTGGCAACTGACATCGGCCTTGACTCAGGGTATTACACTGTGGAAACTCACTGGCCTTGCTAACCATCTCCCCCACCCACTAGCTTGAAGTACTGGCCAGACCTGCACTACCCCGTCCCTAGCAGTGACCTGTCCTTCCAGCTCCTGTAAACAGAGCTCTCGCCAGCACGCGTCAAGCAGAGGGCATGCGTCGTCCCCACCTCACGAAGGTGCTGTCAGTCTCTGACATTCAAGAACTTGATTCCAGCGGTGTTTTTGTCCCACTTGAACTTTGCCTTCCTGTACAGCTGTTGACCATGTTGCTGAGCCTGCTCATGTCCTTTGGTTTTCTTAGGTTCGATCTATCATGGCTGTAAGCTTGGAGCAGGGGAGAGACATCAAATACTGAACATGCTCTACTCTCTTGATTAGAATGATAAACATTTTTTTAAATTTTTTCCTTATGGTCACAGTGCTAGGCACTGAATCCAGGCCTCACACAGGCTAGGTAGGCAAGTGCACTACCACTGAGCTACCCAGCCTGTGGGCATTACGTTTGTGCTTGGAGAGCCGCCACTGAGTGGATGTCAACCTGAGTGTTTTCTTTTCTCCTTTATCTCTTTCTAAAGTGACTCACTGCATCTTTCTTCTCTCATCTTGTTCGTTTTTGTCCTAGTTACAGTAAACTTATTAATAATACATTGTTGTGTATGAATTATCCTTGAAAAGATTCTGGATGTCACGTATGCTGCTTTTTTAATTGCATGCAGTACTATGCATTCAATATAAGGAGGTACAGTTCACAGAGTAAAACACTAGAGCCCGCAGGAGACCCCGTGGGAATCCTGGGCCCCCTAACGTCCTGCTCCCTTCCTTGCAGGTGTCAGAGCTGTGTTCTCAGGCCACTACCACAGGAATGCCGGGGGCACCTACGAGAACCTCGACATGGTGGTGTCATCTGCCATTGGGTGCCAGCTGGGCAAAGACACCCATGGGCTCCGAGTGGTGGTGGTCACCGCTGAGAAGATCGTTCACCGCTACTACAGCCTAGATGAGCTGAGTGAGAAGGGAATGGAGGACGATCTCATGGAGCTGATGAAGCAGCAGTGAACCCTTGGTGGTCTGTCCACCTTCCTCTTCCACGAGGTTTTGATTTTGTTTTGTTTTTGCCAGAAACAGCATCAGCACACAAGCCAGCCCCTGCTGGGATGTGAAAGTGGACCAGGCAGGGTTGTGAATTTACATCCTTTGGTAATTACATTAAAATATAGCTGCCTTCCCCTGAAAAGGAGAGAGGGAGTCTGGAAATAATTTTTAGTTGTTATGATATTACACTGTCTCTGGGTGTTTGTGTAAATTCTCCTAATGGTGTATTTCTCAGCTCTGCTTTTGAATTGGATTGTTTCTGGCAGCGTCTAATCGATGTTTACCTATTGACCTCAGTCCCAACTTGATATTCACGTGTGATCTTTGATAATTCCTTGAACAAACTGCATCTGATTACATTAAATTGTGGTCATGACTCCCCAAAATGCTAGACAAAGCAAAGGTCATCTCCTTTCCTTCCTAGCAAAACAAATAGCTGCCTCTCCTCTTACGAGCCACGCAGACTTATTTTAACAAGGAGTCAAGTAGCCCCCACTGGCTGTTCAATTCTGAGACTTCCGGTGTTGCTGACAGTAGAACCAGAATACAGTCAGTGCAGGTCAGGACGTGAGTCTGTCTCCCTGGTGGCTGCAGGCTGCTACATTGGCCATTTATGAATCTCTCATCCAGAGGACTAACTCCGAGGCACATGAGGTCATTCCACAGCCCCTTTTGTTCCTCCACGTTCACACTCTGGTGCTGCAGTGGGTCTGCTGGTGGGTTCTCGTGGGACTCGATGCCCCTCCATTAATGAACCTCTTAATTGCATCTGCCTCAGCAGAAAATGTGGGAATCGATGCAGAGATCTCAGAAGAAGCAAACCAGAGGTTCTGGGGGGCCAGACACACTGCTTGACCCTGATCTGCACCAGGACAGTGCCCCTGGTGGAAGAGCTGGGCCTCGGGTGAGCACCTTTCACATCAGCTGCTCAGCTGCGTCTTTTCACTACTCCTGCCACTGTGTGCTTTCACCCAGGTGTCCTTTCTCTGCAGTTGTCCTTGTAGACACGTAACCAGGGACTCTGAATCCTGCCAGGGAAATTTTACAGTATTATACAATAGCATTTAGCAATCCTGAACTAACTTTAAAAACTGACTGGTTACAAATGAACTGCAAAGTCCATTAAATTAAAAAACTTTCCTGTTAAAAAGTTTTAGTCAATGTAGCAAAACTGTGAGAAATTAAATAGAAAGATAATTGGATATGTAAATTCATAAGGAACAAAAGACGCGAAGTTAATTATACCACACATTGGTGACACACCATAGCTCATTGTTATGCAGCACAAGAAAATTAAAAAATGTTCAAAACTAGAATGCTCTTGTAGAGTTTTGCTGCGTTCTTGTTTTGTGTTCATTCTTCTTTATGACAGGTATGAATAGAAGTTCAGAAGGTGAGTCCAATCCAGGACATAACAACTAAGCCACTTGTTTGAGACCTGGTACCAGGGACTCTTGGACACAGGGCTCTGACTCCCCAGGAGAAATGGGAAGAGTTTGATCACAGTGGACTAAAGGTGCTGTCTGTCCTGTTCCATATGCTGAAATGGGGATATATAGGGAAATAATTTAAAGTAATAGACATGCAACTTAGTAAATCCCCATCCCCCAAAATTGGATAAGTGAAAGAACTGGTTGAAAGCGCCCCAAGCATATGCTAAGTAAGAGGAGCACTGTGAAATTCCCACCATCTTTTATGTAACGGGATCATGAGCCCCACAGTGGCGAGAGGTTCATCATGAAGTCAGAAAGAATCTCCATAGATGCACACATGTCCGTGTATCACTCAGATAATGGACCATCAATTCACTTAATGGTTCCATTTTCTTTAAAAATGAAGAAAGAACAGTATGAAAAGAAAAAAACAAGTGCCTTATCCTGTGAAAAATAATGAAAGACTTGACAGGTTCGAGTGCTGTGGTTTTGAGTGTTGTTTCAGGTGCTTTGACTCAGAAAAGTAGATCATGTGGCCAAGGTCACCCAACTCAGTGGTGGGAACAGAAGGACCGAGATGCAGGCAGTTCGCATCTCCAGCCCAAGCTCCTTCTCCACCCCCTCCTTGGAAAATGCTTTTCAGAGCTGGAGGTTGGCACCAGCTCAGTTCTGGCCACACACCACAGTGGGTACCTCTGACCACTTTTTCTGGGCAAGAATCCAGTGTCAGCCGGAAGCCTGGGATTTCATGCTGGGATTTGCAGAGTCCAGATGAGGCCCAGAAGCCCCTTCCCTGGTTGCGCTAGGTTCAGGGTGGCAGAGTCTATATGAGGAACAGATGGTTCCAGGCAGAGAATTTCGCTGGAGGAGACAACTGAACCATTGGGTCACAGAACAGCTCCATCCACAGTGGCAATTGCTCTAGCCAGCAATGCTTCACTCCTCACTCTGGTTTGAATCTGAATGTGGTTTTTCACCAAAAGGTTCGTGGTTGGAAGCTTGATTTCCAGTCTGGCGACATGAAGAGGTTGAGACCTTTAAGAGGCAGGGCCTAGTGGGAGTCCCTAGGTCATTGGGGGTGTGCCTTTGGAATACTGCATTTCTCCCTGAGGGATCCCCACCACTCTGACTTCCTGTCTCATCATGTGATCTTGCCCTCACCTTTGCTCTGGCTACTGGGATGCCATCTGCAACGAAGCCTTTACCAGAGCTTAGCCAATGTTCCCAGACTGATGCCTGTGCCACGCCTTTGGATCCCCAGAACCGTTAAGTAATAAACCTCTTTTTTTGATAAAATACCTAGCCTCAGGTATTCTATTCTGATAGTGGAAACAGACTAATACACCCTTTGTGTGTGGTTCCTGGCCACTGTGTGCTTTCACCCACGTGTCCTTTCTCTGCAGTTGTCCTTGTAGACACGTAACCAGGTACATCAACCAGGAAACATCAACTGTCTCCACTTCCAGTTACTCACTTTAACTGTGAAAAGCAAAGGGCTGCTAACGGGGGAGGGTTATTTAAGACAATCTCAGATTGGACTGTCATGACTCAAAAGAGTGAGTTTGTTAATAAGGGTGGAGTGACAACCACCTAACTGCATTTACTTTATTTCCTTCCTTCCTTCCTTCCTTCTTTCCTCCTCTCCCCTCCTCTCCCCTCCCCTACCCCAACCCCCGGGGCACTTTGTCACTGAGCTACATCCCCAGCCCTTCTTGTTTTTCATTTTGAGACAGGGTCTTGCTAAGTTGCTTAGTCTCACTAAGTTGCTGAGGCTGACCTTGAACTGAAATCCTCTTGCCTCAGCCTCCTGAGTTGATGGGATTATTAGAAGCATGCACCAGCACACCCAGATAAGTTCACCTCTTCTGTCATGTTTTTCTCCTAAGGTTGGGGTAAAGAGGGCTGTGAAATCTAGTAAACTATGTCACCAGCAAGTGGACCACTGCATCCTATCTTGTGATTTTCCATATTACGAAATTGTCAGGCACTGAAAGAGTTACAAAGCAAACACTAGTTTTAAAGCTAATAGATGAATATGAGCACTTGCCTCATATACCCATAAAAGATGCTGAGATGTATATAACTGTAGAAACCATATAAATAATAATAGAGTTTAATCTTGTAGCCTGCCTCCTAACCCAAAGTCTGTGGAGAAAAGATAGTTAAAACACGGTGTGCATTTACTCGAGCGCCTCATATTTATTCTGCAAGTAGTGTCTCACACAGCTCTATGCAGTCACAAAATTAACTAGCAGTGTTGTATTGGGGGGTGGGTAATAAATTGTCAAGGCATGTTCTATTAAAAGCTTTCCGTAATAGACACCAGAGACTACTTATTCAGATAACCTTAGCAGTTTTGGTTGCACATGGACAAGATGGTATTTGACAGGTAGTATTTCTGTATAGCTTCATGAAATACCGTCTTATACCACTGAAGAGGGGTGTGTGTGTATGTGTGTGTAAAAAATGGGGATTCTTTTCTCATAATAATGACTTAGAGCATTTTTACAGAAAATACTAAATTAATATTTCTCCAACTGATTTTTATTTCCTTTTTTAAAAAACAATAATCTCATACACACAAATACATATAAATTGGATTTTTCCCTTAGGTTTTTTTCTATGTAAATAAACTTGATTCAATAATAATGCCACCCTTCCTCATTCTGTTCTGGCAGTTGTCTTTAACTGAAGTAAGCCTCTTCACTTTGGGGACTCTGCACCACACTTGGAACAAAGTCCTCGCTGTGACTCACAGGCGCCACTCAGGCTGCCCCTGCCCACCTCTCAGCCTCGTCTCCTGCCACCTTTGCAGCCTCTGCATCTGCTGCTCCCTCAGATGGGCCCCAGATGCTCATCACCGTGTTGGTCCCAGCTCAGGGTCACCCCTTCCCACAACACTGGGCGGAGCTCTGCCCCTCGTCCCCCAGCATCCCATGCCCATCTCCTTGTCTGCCTTCTTCACCGCAGGTCCACTAAGAAAGGTGCTCGTGCAGTGGTCTGTAAAGGTGCCTTGACCAGGAAGCAGCTCTGGCCACCAGGGCCCACGTCTGTCGTTGGCCTCCCCCTTCCCAATGCCTAGCACATGCCTGAGGGCAGGGGCGACCATGGTGGGATGAAGTGAGTGGAGCTGTGCGACGTGCTGCATGCAGTTACCAACAGGAGCCCTCAGTCTCGGGGAGGACAAGGGGCACCGTGTTCCTGAGCTGCGTACACACTGAGTGTCCCTTATCTGAAATGCTTGGGACAGAAGTGCTTGAGTTCAATTTTTTGTTGGAGTTTGGAATATTTGCATAGACTTTACTGGTAGATCATTCCTAATCCAAAAAGCCAAACTTTGAAATTTTGAATTTTGGAGCATTATAAATTTGGGGTTTTGAAATTGAGGATGCCTAACCTGTAGTTCTTTGGGGACTCTCATCAAAGTTAGGTATTTTTAATAAGTCAATAAATTATTAACAATATCACTATCTTTGATTCTCTGTTCACAGTGATGAAATTGGGGAAATAAACATCAGTGTCCTTGACTCCTAATCATCCTAAGCCTGTTTCACTGAGTAAGTGCTGTGAACCAGAAAAGCAGGAGAGCCAGAGACAGGGCTGACTCCAGGCTAAAGTAACGGGCACTAGGAGAAGCGCGAGGGTGTGTTTCGGTGTGCTGCCCAGAGACGTCACGTGGGCGAATAAGGTTCTTGGGTAAATGAGCACTGCCAGACCTGCAGACGGTACCGTGAGAGACAGTGCCTCATTTGGGCAGAACAGGAGGAAAGGGGAAGCCACGGAAGTGAAGGGGAATCTGAAAACCTCTGGCTCCGTGATACAGCATCCCTGGGCTCAGTCCCCAGTACCAAAAGTAATAACAACAAAATTACATAGTAATATATACATATGATTCTGCTGCCTGTATAAAGGAGATCCTGCCATTTGCCACTTCAAGAATGGACCTGAAAGACACTGTACTAAGTGAAATAAGCCGGGCACAGGAAGAAGAATATTTCATGATCTCACTTATTTGTGAAATATGAAAAAGGTCAAATAGAATAAAACTGGTTCCCAGGGTCAGGGTGGGGCTAGGGAGGCAATGGGGGATTGGGTCAAAAGATATAAAGTAGCAAATAGGCAGGATGAACAGGTTGAAAGACCTAAGTAGGACATGAGGACTGTAATTAATAATAGTGTACTGTGTGGAGGATTTTTGCTAAATGCGTATTATAGCTGTTCTTGCCACAGGGTGGGCAGTGGGTATGTGAGATGATGCATTAATTTGTTTTACTCTAGTAAACTTGTTTATTATATATGTATTTTATAACATCAAATTGTATACCTTAAATACCAGGCATAATAAAGTTTTCAGCAAATCCTACCATTGCTTAGACCAAAGAAACTAGAGAATGAAGTCCAGGTCACTAGAGAGTGAGTGAGGAATCCCAGAAAGCAAAGGTCTGAGATGAAAGTCCCCTGACTTTGCACAGGAAATTCACACTAATCTCTGGCTTCCCCCAAAGATGCCTGCACCAAACAAGCAGAGCAGTAAGAACTTGAAGAATTGAGTCAAGATGTGACCACTGCCCAGAGCCAGCAACAGCCTTCCAGTTCAAGTCTAATCAAGTCAATTTCCTGCTGCAGCAAAAACTGCAACATTCTTCAAAGAATATAACAGAATCCAGATTGTACACAAGATAACATTCACAATGCCTAAGACCTCAAATTGCTTAACATGCAAAAGTAAAAAAGGAACAAAAATGGGAGTGACTCTCAAAAGAAAAACAATCAACCCCAAAATGCCCCAGAAGTTGCAATTATTTCACTCCAGGTCAGTAAAGCATCTACTATGATAATGTTGATAGAGAAAAAGTAAAATATGCTTAAAATGAAAACACATCTCTCATTTGAGCAATCAAACATGTAAAAATAATCAAATGGAAATTTTAGAATTGAAAAAACCAGAACCCCCAAATATTTAAATTTACTAGATGAGCTAAATAGAAGAATGGAAAAGAGAGTCAGTGAATATGAAGATAAGATTAATAGAAATTATCCATTCTAAAGACAAAGAGAAAAGGGATTGGAAAAATAATTAGCAAAATCTCAGGGACCTTTGGAACAATGTCATAAGGTCTAATATGAGGTAATATAAGTCCCTGAAAGGGAAGAAAGAATGGAACAGAAAAAACATTTGATGAAGATACAGCCAACAATTCCCATTTGGGGTAAATAATAAAAAGTTACAAATTCTAGATGCTCAACAACATCAACAAAAAAAATATGAACCCTAGAACAAAACATTATTGAATTTGACTTTATTAAAGATTTTGCTCCTCAAAGATGGTGTTAAGAAAATGGAAAGTGAATCACAGTCTGGGAAGTATATATTTGCAATACATTCATCAGAAAAAGGACTTGTATCTGAAAGGTGTAAAGATCTTCCAACTCAATAAAAACATTTAATTTTTAAAAAGTTGGCCGAGTACTTGAGTAAACACTTTACAAAAAATCTATTAATGGCAAATCAGCATGTGAAAAATGCCCAATGTCATTGCCTTTTTGACAATACAAATTGCAGTCACATGATACCATCTCTCACTCACTTGGGTGGCTGACATGAAAAAGATGAGCCGTACCAGTTGTTGACAATGACCAGTGCAGCTTTAACTCATACATTCCTGTTGAGAACATTCAACAGGATACCCATGCTGGAAAACAAGTCTGGCCATTTCTTTTAAAAAGTAGATCACCATATGACCCAGCAATTCTGCTCCTAGGTATTTACCCGTATGTCCACACAAATTGATGTTCACAGAAACGTTTCTAATAATCACCAAAAACTGGAAACAAAACCTACTGTCCACCAATAACTGGATAAATAAGCAAACGTGGTGGATTCACACACTACACTAGTCAGACATGGAAAGGAGCTGCTGGCAGCCTCAAGATGCATGAATCCCAGAATTCTCATTCTGAGTCAAAAAGTCAGACTTCTTTCCATGCATTTAAGTCAGTTCCATTTATAGAAAAGTCTTGACAGTGCAAATTTATATAGAGGGATGAGCAGATTTGTGGTTACCTGGGAATGGGGACAGAAGAAGGGATGATCTGAGAAGGAGACTTTGGGGACAGTGGGAGTGTTGGGGACTCTTCTGGGCAGTTTTTCTGCAGGTATATAAACCGACAAAACTCAACAAAGTGCATTTTAAATATGTGCAGCTTAGAAGTTTATTTTACTTAAATTGCATCTCAATATAATTGTTTAAAAACAGTGAGAAGTAGAAGCCTGGGAGAGGGAGTGCTTTGGAAGGAGCCTCTATCTTGGAGAGGCTCTTTGTCACGTGAGGTGCTGCTCCAGGGCTCCAGAGCCTCTGGCCTCAGGCCCAGGTTTGAATCCCGGCTCTGGTGCCCTGGGTTCTGGAGTGACTTCCTCTTCGTACCTCAGTTTCCTCACTGGTAAACAAGAGCAAACAGTGCTTCTAGGTGATGTAACAATATCAGATCAGAAGGGGCCTTGCCAAGGGGGGCTATTTTTCTCACACAGTGTCGGTGGCTCTGGAATGTTCCAGCAGCTCCACTTGTCAGGTCTGTCTGTCAAACACCTTCTTGGTTCCATCTGCATGATGGCTGCCCTGCTCCAGGCCTCATGTCCTCACAGAACTGTGTCCTGAGACAGGAGGAAAGAAGCGGCAGGGTGGCAGTTACCCCAGGAGACCTTTCTCCATGTGAGAGGAAACACTCTACAGAAGCCCCAGTGGTTTCCACTCAGGTCCAGTCAACCAGAACCAGCGACGCTGATTGTTTTAGTCAGCTTTTTCACTGCTGTGACTAAAAGAGACAGACATCATGACTCTATGTACACGTATGATTACACGAATGATATGAATCTACATCGTGCACAACCACAGAAACAAAATGATGTGCCCCATTTGTGTACAATGAATCAAAATGCAGTCTGTAAAAAATTAAAAGATAAATTAAAAAAAATTAACTTAAAAAAAAAAAAAGATCTGACCAGAAAAATTTTAAAGGAGGAAGAGTTTACTCGAGGACTCAGTTTCAGATGTCTTAGTCTATAGTTGGTGGCTCTATTCCTCAGAGCTGGAGGTGAGGCAGAACTTCATGGCGGAAGAGCATGGCAGAGAAGCAGCGTGCATCCTCAGGAAGCAGAGAGTCCACTCTCCCGATACAAAATATATACCCCAAAGCCACGCCCCAACTCCCACCTCCCCAGCCACACCCACCACGTCAGTTGATCCCGTCAGGGATCAGTTCACTGATGTGTTAAGACTCTTACAACCCAGTCACTTCTCCTCTCAACCCTCCTGCATTGTCTCACATGTGAGCTTTTGGGGGACACCTCACCTCCAGACCACAACACTGATGATACAGCCCAGCGGTTGTCACAGGAGGAGGCAAAGACCAGGAAGAGGAGTGAGGCCCAGTGGTGAGTTGTGAAGTCGCACCTCAGGAAGCAACTGCTGTCACATGATTTGCTGAGGAAGTGACTCGTGCAGACAGAAGGGAACAGGCCACGGCCTGCTTTCCCAGGAGCATGTTAGGGCTGTAGACGGAGTCAAGCGGTGGGCTGTGGTGCATGGTACAGGGAGGGAAGCAGTCAAGCGGGAAATGGACATGGGAAGTAGTCGATGGGACAAGGACACTGAAGGGGGGCATAGGTTTGGGGCATAGCCTCAACAGTGAGTGTTCTTGTCCTTTTAGAGACAAGAACAGAGACAATGGGAAGGGCACAGACGCGGTCAGTGGGTGGAGACGTGGGGTGATCACCTGGATCGGATGAAGGGACCATTTCCCCCTCCTGCAGATTCGTCTCCACAGAGCTCCGTGTTTGGGCTTCGCTGTGAAGCAGGCGAGACTAGACTTGTGCACAGCTCACCCCCATCTTGCCAGGCAAAAACCGCCATCTGAATAGAACTGGCTCCCTCTGGCTCACCCAGTCCCATCCAGCGGACCATGTGGCTGCATTGCCAGCACTGGAGGAGCAGATCCAGGACACAGCTGTCACTGTGCCAAGTAAGAGTCTGTCTTTGGTCTCCCACGCTGTCCTTTCAAGCTTTCATGGAGAAGTTGATGGTTTCACTTCATAATATCTTTGAAAGACTTTGTGGATTTGCTCCTTTAAAAACGACTGAACTGGAACATCACACCTTAAACCACAGATTTCGGCTACCGCAGCTCCTGTGCCTGCTGTCCTCAGCCCTTTCCTGGCAATGTCCCCTGCCTCCTGATCCATCAAGCTTCACCCTCTTCCCAGGCTCGGCTCGGCTGGCCACCTCCAGGAAGCCCTCCCTGACACCCACACCGCATGCCTCCCTGGTCCCATCACCTGGAGCATGGCGCACACAGTGCAGAAGCCTTGGCTTCTCCTCTGCTACGAGTTGTTCACGTCACAAGTCACAGCATACAGAATGCCACCTCAAGGGCAGAGTCCGTCTCCACGATTCTGTGATTCACACTTTTTCACATTTTAATGTTTCTGAAATAAAAATATTATTTTGCAACCCATGCCCTCTTTAAAATAGCAGATATTAAGAAATACAGATATGTATGTGTATATATTGGGGAGTACCAGGGATTGAAGCCAGGGGCACTCGACCACTGAGCCACATCCCCAGCCCTATTTTGTATTTTATTTATTTATTATTTATTTTATTTTATTTTATTTTTGCTGTTTGTTATTCTTTATTTAAACTCAGCGTTCTTATTTCCCAGAAGAAAAGAGTGGGGAGAAAAGAAAAAGGAGGGGAAGGGAGGGAGGAAGGGAGGAAACAGAGGTTGAGAGAGAGAGAGAGAGAGGTTTGTCTCATGAGAAGGGTCTCTGGGACTCCCTCCTATTCCATGGTTTCCTCGAAGATCCTTCAGGAATCCTCCACTGTGAGACGAACAGATGTGTCCTACTGCAGGTTTGACATTTGGCAGCGGTCCAGGAGAAAAACGTTCCACTTCTCCAACACCATCACATATTCACGCCACACCTTTGCCGAAGGAAGGAGGGAGAGCCGGATGTCCTGGATTCCAGGCTGGCTGAGAGCAGGATATCAAGTTCGACGTCAGCATGAGCAATTGTCTTGAACCTGACTCCAACTTCTCCAAGGACATTTGGGATGGACATTCTAGCATTTTCAAAGTGGAGTTTCCAAGTCTTGACTGTTCAACGTATCTTCAGGCTTCCATGAAGTAACACCTTCAAAGTTCTGTTCTACATTCAATGCTGTAATTTTTCCTTTCACCAAGTTGTCAGTTAGCAACCTCATTCTTTTTCAACAGTCCTCTGTTGCCAATACACACCTTCTCGATCCTGTCCAGGAAGAACTCTTTGGTGCTAGTTCAGCTGCCCTACAGCAGGCCTCTCGCCCTGAAACCCAACAAAATAGCTGTTGGGTTTCCACGTGAACGCTGAAAACCTGCAGCCACTCAAGCAGCACGGAGGTCATACAAGAAGCCATCACCTCCCAGCCGGCGCCACGAGGACCGGTGCTGACAGCTTTCCTTGGTGACACCACCGGCGCTTCCTAGCTTGTAGGTCTTAGAGTTCAGGTACTCCACGATGGCAGGGCAGGTTACCAGGATAATGCCGGTGGATGACGAGCCAGGTGTATTTTATTTAGAGTCAGGGTCTCACTGAGTTGCTTAGCACCTCGCTGTTGCTGAGGCTGGCTTTGAACTTGCAATCCTCCTGCCTCAGCCTCCCGAGCTGCTGGGATTAAAGCGTGTGCCAACGCCCTGCAACAGATATATTTTTAAATGGAAGGAAAGAGAAGTGGTCAACAGGATGGCGCTGGCCTACCTGGGTTTGAATCCTGGCCCTGCCACTCCCTCAGTGACTCTGTGGCCTGGGGCAGGGAGCGATGTTTCTGGGATTCCATTTCTTTATAAAGTGAGAAATGCTACCACCTCAGGTACTGAGTTGCTCAGATTAGCTCCCCAGAAACACAGGGTGTGCCCCATTCCGAGGTCAACATCGTGGTGGCGATTACAGGAGCCCAGGAGAGTGGGCGTAGCAATGCAGGAGGGAAAGGGGCCAGGTGCAGCCTGGAGCAGAGCATCAGCTGATCCCTTCAGTAACCCGACCACAAGAGAATCAGACAGCTGGGCCCTGAGGGTCAGGCAGGGTGCAGCTGAGACAGGTCAGCAGGCACTACTAAATATGTCACTTGTGTGGACTCAGTGCTAAAAACAGCCTACCAAAATAGGCACATGCATTATCCCCATTTTACAGATGAGGAAGCTGAGGCACAGGGACGTCAAGGAATATGCCAAGGTCACACAGCTCATAAGTGCCAGAGGTGGTGTTCAAACCCAAGCAAAAACCACTCCAGAACCCGTGACCACCGCTGTGACAGTCAGCCAAGGTGCCTGCTGGCATCTGGCATGGTGGGCGCTCCAGCCTCCAGCATGTGCCTCACAGCTGACCAGGTTGACAGTGTGACAAACAGGACCCAGCTCTCCCCTCCTGAAGGCAAAAGCCACCCTGCCCACATTTCAGCCACACCCTGGAAAGCAACTTCTCTCCACCATAAAGTCTTGTCTCCAAGTCTGTTTAATTATTCAACTCAGTCAAGTATTTTTCTTTTTCCTCTCCAAGGAATTCTAGCAGGAGAGCCACACATGCCCTAAAAGATCTCCAGCAAAGGGGTTTGGGGGCCAACCTGGCTCCTGCGGAGACTCGCAGGGAAGGAAAGGGAGCTTCATTAGCTGTTTACGTGTCCTGACGTAACTGGCCAGGGCAGTCCAGTGTGAGCCAGGTCTCATTAGCGGAGGCCTCCGGCCCTGGTCACAGCGCCGCGCTGGCTTGTCTGAGTGGATGGAGCCGTTGCACAGGGAGCGCCGTCAGGAACTAGCTCTCCCACGGAGATGCTCTAATTGCCAGTTAGGAAAACAAGCTTTTTGACGTTGTGCACATTCGGACCGCGTCTCCACGGCAGGGTCGATGGTCGTGAGCACGCTTTCCAGTGGGGTGACAGCCCCAGATCCGGGATCCGCAAGTGAGCAGCCTGTCTCCCTCCTCTGTGCCCGGCACCTTGCTGGCCCTGAGACCGTCAGGTCCCGCAGGGGCTGATTTCCTCTGGGATGGGCCGCTGCACGTCAGGCATTCCCGTCAGGCAACCAGCGCTGTCGTCCTGCCCCTCTGGTCACCACTCGTTGTCACAGAATCGAGCTCTGCCTAAGAAAAGAGGTTCAGTACCTAAAGACTTGCAGCAGATACAAATGTGAACCGATACTGATAAATTTCACAGTAAGCTTTGTTTAAAAGGAAGAGTAGAGGGATCGTTTGAATTCCCGGTGGCAGGATTCCGCGGAGCTGAGAGGTAGATTTTTACCAGTGTTAATTACAGTCTGGCAGCGCTGCTTCCGCTCAGAACTCAGTTCCAGGAAATCAGTAAGAGAAGCCTCATCGGGGCTGGGGAGGTGCATCCGGGCTCCCTCTGTCCCTCCCTGGCCGTCCCTGCTAGCTCTCCCAGCGTGCTCTCTCTCTCTGTCCAAGCCTGAGCTCACGCTTCTGTTGACAGATCCCCCACCTTTCCTGCCTCTTGCCTGAGCCCTGACCCCTACCTTGCTGACCACGTGGGGCCCTCCTTTGCCGACCGCTCCCCATGAGTAAGTGCTGTTTCCTCCCCCACAGTTCCCATACTGAGCTGGAGGTCTCCGGACTCCGAAGGCACCCTGTGCTCACAGATCCAGCAAATTACTGGGCACCTGCTCTGTGCCGGGGACACATTCCATGACTAGTTCTCCTTGAAACATCCACCAGTCTCTTAGCAACTCATTCCTCTTTCATGGAAAGCTCTGGGAGGCAACAGCCTTCCTGTCCACCTGAAGTCTAACCTCCATCCAGAGTGACTTAGCCACGGGAGCCACGCATCTGTGGCTTCCATCACCTGTCTGACTGTTGTTTAGATGCGTTGGTCTCATCCTGGGCCTGACCGTGGTAGATGCAGTAGTACCTGTGACATATGAGGAGTCACAGTTCCAGCCACATGCCAGTAGTGCCACAGAAGACCACGTGGCCAGGTCAGACCACAGGACACCATTCCAGACCTCTGGCTGCAAGTAGGAGAGTGCTCTTCCCACTGGAGTCAGCCGGAAGGGAAGTGCAGAGTCGGGGGTCCCCCCAGGAAAGAGCCCGCCAGGGAAAGAAGCCATCACAGAGGACGCAAGAGCAGAGAAACACGGAGGAGAGAACAAGAAAGAAGAGGCAAGGGACCAAAATGAGCCCCTGGACCCAGCTGTGCCTGAACCTGCCCAGTTAAAGCAGCCAACACCTGTCCTTCCTGCACAGCTGGCTTTCTCTTGCTTGCCAGAGGCCTGATCTCAACTCTGTCCTCTTCTCCATCCGAGCTTTTCACGTCCCTCCTATTAGTTAGAGCTGGAGGCAGGACGAGGGGGCTGTGGGCGTGGGGAGGGAGCCAGGCTCACTGGGTCATCGGGGGACAGCACAGACTCAGGGGAAGGGTGCCAGAAGTTCAGGGCCACCCTGCTTGAGCCCGGGCCAGTGCTTCACAGAGGCACATCTGAGACACTCAGTTTAGTCTACAAACATTTATTGAACACCTACTGTACACCAGGCCCCTCCCAGGCCTAGGGGCGTGGCAGTGAGGAAGCAAGACGGGCTCCTTGCCTGAATGTCTGCTAAGTCTGCAGGTCCGTATGCCTGGTTTAGCCTGGTTGTAGCCTGCCGCCCTACCTGGGGTTAAAAGATGGAGGCCCTGGTGTTTTTATGCCATGACATTGCCACTCAGGTGGCTTTTAGTCTGTCAAATAGAATAGACTAGGGCATTTGTAACTTGTGAACTGATGCCCTGGCTTATGATAAGCTACTCAAGAGTGTACGGTCTTCCTCTCTGACGTCTTCTACCTGGGCGGGCCGGGCCGTCGATCCGGCAGTGGCCCCTGCAGAGGTCTGGATGTGGATAGGAAACCCCAGCGCGCACACAGGCTCTCCTCCAGGGCGCAACCTTGGGTGAAGGACATCGCAACACCCAGCCGTCACTGCTCCCCTGGGCGGGGCAGGGAGCTCCCGGGACGGTGCTGGAGGCACCTGCAGGAGCCCATGGCATCCCACATCCTGGTAGGGTCTGTGTCGCACGGCTGTGTGTCTGTCGGAACCCGGCGAGGTCACTGCAGGCCTGTGCTTTTCAGTGCGTGGACTGTGTGTCAAGAGGAAGGGCTGGGGATGCGGCTCCGTGGGAGAGCTCTGGCCCAGCACGCGTGAAATCCTGGTTGCACCCCGCTCTGCAAAAGAGAAAAAAAGAGGGGGGCGGGAAATGCTGTAAATAAGCGATGGCATTAATGACACGCCTGGTGAGGCGTCAGGGGTCAAGTCTCTGAGGTGTGCAGCGTCTGAAATTCACTTTGAACTGTACCAAAAAGAAGCTGAGGGTCGAGGGGAAAAGGGTGGAGAGGTGGACGAGGCAGATCCAGCAGAAACCAGGGGCCAGCGTCTCGGCTCGGGTCCGGGCGTGTTCTTGTGAACCTGCTAACATTGCGTCGTGCTTCAGTGTTTTCATTTAAAGCTCTGAAGAAAAATGGGTCTGAGCTCAAAATTCCATCTTGCCCCCATGAAGAGACTCGGCAGCGTCGGTGGCGTTGTCGAGCGCAGGTCTGTGCCCTCAACTTTACATACAGGAGAAGCCCAGGAAGTCACGGCTTCCCAACTCAAGGTACGTGCAGAAACCAAAGCTTCCAGCGACAGCCCGTCCACAGGCCACGGGCGGCAGATATGGGCCCACAGGCAGACCCCAGAGTCAGCCCCAGCCGACCACCCACAGCCCCGGCAAGGAGAGGCCACGCTGGAGGACTCCATCCGCCCCAGAGCGGCCGTCCCAGCCTTTCCTCTTGGAGTGCCATGGCGTTTAGGAGGCCCGCATGGGCACCATCTGACCCACGAAGCTGATAGGCATGGTCTCCCTGAGGCCCGGATCCCTGGGCCCTGAGCCTTTGCTTGTGACCGAATTGCCCCTGCCCCACGGTGCCTCTCTCTCAGCCGCCTCTCCACCTTGGCTCCGGCTGTTCATCTCCGCCCCACACGACCCAGGAGCACCTTTCCCACTCATCAGGCCTCTCTACGGGGTAAATTCCTCGTGGCCCAGGCTCCGTCCAGCACCACTGCCTCACCCAGTGCCTGCCAGTAGGTGCTCATTCATCCACCCACAGAGTCAAAAGGTACCTGTGTGCTGAGTGCTTCCCATACGCGGGGGCAGAGATACCGTCGTGGGCAGCAACTGTCCTGGTTTCCCTCGGGGAACTGCCTGTCCGGAGGCTGTATTGGTGACTAGCTTCTGTGTGACAGATTACGCCAGCATTTACCAGGTCAAAGCAATAGACACACTGTCTCACACATTCCCCGAAGGTCAGGGATCCAGGAGCAGCGGGGGCTGTGGGCATCTGAGGGCTGGAAGGCTGTGACGTCCACCCCCGAGGCTGCCACGTGTCTCCTGGCTGGGGTCCTCCCCACGTGGCTCTCCTGAGGCTGCCCGTGTCATGGCAGCTCGCTTTTCCCGAAGTAAAGAATCCAAGAGGAAGTCCTAATCTTGAAAACGACAAGCCGTCGCCTCTGTTGTATGCTGTTGGTGGCAGAAGCAACCCTAGTAGGTGTGGAAAGAGACCACGTGGTGTGCCCAGCAGAGGGACAGCTCTGGCTACCTGGGTGGAGGAGAAAGACGTAATCCAAGATCACACACACCAGTGTGCATGTTATGGTGTGGACGTGAGGTGTCCCCCGAAAGCTCTGTGCAAGACAGAGCACGAAGGTCAGAGGAGAAATGGTTGGGTTGTGAGCTTCTCAACCCAATTAGTGAGTTAATCCTCCGACAGGGGTTAACTGAGAGGTGACTGAGTGGAGGGTGCGGCTGGAGGGGGTGGGCCTGGGGGCGTGGCGTCGGGTTTAGATTTGTATCTGGCAAGCAGACCCCCTCTGCTTCCCGGCCACCTTGTGAGCTGCTTCCCTCCGCCACACTCTTCTGCCATGATGTTCAGCCCCACCCGGAGCCTGAGGAATGGACTCCACTGTCTATGGACTGAGACCTCGGAAACTGTGAGCCCTGCAATCAACTTTTCCTCCTCTACAGTTGTTCTGGTCGGGTCTGTGGTCACAGCAGCGAAAAAGCTGATTAAAACAGTGAACTTGCAAACCAAGACGTGCTCCGACCGTGCTCCGTGAGAGCTGGAGCTGGGGATCTAACCCAGACGTGGGTGGGGACCAGGGTCTGCGCCTGGATGCGGCATCTAGGGAACGAGTTAGCAAGAGAGACAGAGAGGAGAAAGAGCATCCCAGGCCACTGGGTCACTACCCTGGCTGCTCGTGGGGTCGCCTCTGGAGATCTAAATACACAGAGGCCCGGACGGTCTCTCCAAAGACTAGATGGCCTGGAGTGAAGCCTGGGCATGAGGCAGTTTTAAACTCCCAAGGTGATTCTATGTGACCCACGTGCGAGGACTACTATTCAAGGCTAGGGAACCACCTGTGCAAATGTCCTGTGGTCAGAGGGAGCCTGGCACGCCTGAGAAACTAAGGCTGCATGGACTGGAGGAAGAGCATGAGGAGAAGGACATGAAATGCAGATGAGAGGTGACAGAAGCTGGACCACACAGGCCTTCCTCCAGACCCAAAGGGCATTTCAGAAAGATGACTCTGGCTCAGGTCAGAGGACAGACTGGGGGCAGGGAGCCCAAGTGCTGGGGTGGGACCATTTCTGAATGATGAGACCATGGCTCTTCCTGTGACGCTGAGGACTCAGGGCAGCGATGACAGCAGGTGATGGTGGCATGGTGGACAGTCAGGAGTCACACTGGCAGTTCTCGCAATCAGATCAAAATGTCTGGTTTCACAAATGGGAAACCAGGGTCCTCGAGGAGATAGGGCTCATCCAGGGTCATTCAAGAGGAGGGAACGGGCAGAAGGAGGGAGAAGCCGAGCTGGCCTGGCGGTTCAGGGTTGTGGTCTGCACAGGGAGCAAGACCAGGGAGAGAAGAGGAAAGGAGAGTGGAGTGTTCGCTAAGATAAAGTCACATCTGAAATGTGCACCCAAGTGGGACGGCACAAGGTCACAGGCAAGTCAAGAAGGAGCGTGTCACAAAGGTGTCAAGAGGCCAGCCGGGTCAGCCTGTGGCCTGTCCCTCCATGCCAGGCAGGGATGCCGGGCGTGGGGGCTGCAGGAGAGCTGCCAGCCTACTGGACGGTCAGCTTCTGGGGGGTCCCCGTCCCCTTGCCTCCCTGCTCCCCGTAGCACCTGACAACCCCTCTCCTAGACAGCCACGCCCGCTGACAGCTCCCCCTCCGCGGTCAAGTGGGGAAGGTTATTTCCGGCATCCCACTCTTAGCAGCAGTGAACAGACGGGGTCCTTCCTTTTCCATGGTAAATCCCCTGCCTCTACGGAAGGGGTTTCCAGCGTCTTCCTTGAAAACAGGAGATGGTGAGTCGTTCGAGGCCACAGCATGGCGATATGGGCCAACACCTCACAGCTGATCTCTCTAAACACAGTAGCTCTGTTCCTCAGAGGGAGCAGACGCTGCGAGGTCTTAAAGGGACACAGAGACCAGAAACAAGTATTTCCAGCTCTTAACAGATCATCAACTGGAAGGCTTGGGAGGAATAAAGAGTCTAGTATGTTTGAACCAGGAAGCTCTCCTCCAGCGAGGGCCAAGAAATGCCAGTCCTGCCGTCCCTGCCCACCGCGTGCCCGGCAGACATCAGTAATCCATCACAACGCTACTGGCCTCTGACCCCTCCTGGAGGCGGCGTTCCAGGTGTTGGTTACCAAGCACGTCTGTCACCCAAGATATGCAACATCTTATGCAGTAAAACTAAACTAAAATCAGCACCTCGGTCACACTGTCCACCTTTCAGGTGCACGATGGCCCCTCATGGCTAGGGACCACTGTAGGGGACAGCAGGGAAGAGACCACTGCAGTCATGGCAGAGAGTCCCATTAGCATCATTGCTCAAGAGTCGCACTTCACGATGTCGACCACCCTCATATCCTCGTCACGGCAAGTCTCTTGTTAAAAAGACACATGCTTAGCCAGGCACGGTGGCATGCAGCTCGGGAGGCTGAGGCAGGAGGATCAGGAGTTCAAAGCCAGCCTCAGCAAAAGCAAGGCACTAAGCAACTCAGTGAGACCCTGTCTTTAAATAAAATACAAAATAGGGCTGAGGACATGGCTCAGTGGTCGGGTGCCCCTGAGTTTAATCATGTATACCAAAAAAAAAAAAAAAGACGTACTTAATAGGAAATGGGATGTTATAGTGGACCCCTTATCTGCAGTGGGTATGTTCCAGGACCCTCAAGGGAGGCCTGAAACTGAATAATACCAAACTCTATATGTAAAGTAAGAGATGAACAATACTATAGAATAGAACTTATCATAGCTACATACTGTAATAGAAGTTATTTCAAAATTGTGAATCGTTTGTTTCTGGAATTTTCCATTTAACATTTTCAGGCTGCAATTGACTGGAACCACAGAAGGCAAAAGTGTGGATAAGGGATGCTACTGAACCAGCTGGAATGGAAATCCAGTGTTATTCTCTCCTATACTGAGAAGGGTGTACAGACACTCTGGAAACCCAACTATGTGACTTGATTCTGGAAGGATCCTGTTGCTTCCTGCATGTTCTGAGCCTAAAGTCTGGCATGTGTCCTTCCCCAGAGTCAATGTCCTCCTCTCCTCCATTCACTGTAGGCCCTTGCTTCCCCCTGAGGCCCCGTGGCATCCTTGGCCAATAGAACATGGCAGGAAGTGATGTAGACCATTTCTAGGCCAGGCCGTAAACCATCTCTAACAACCCTCCATGCTACCTTCCTTCCTGGATGTGGAGGGATGAGAAAGGCCCGGTAGCCTGGGGTTTGGTGGAGCCACTAGATGGACGAAGGCTGGGGGCCTGAGGGACTGGGAAGAACAATGCATGAGCAAGAAACAAAGCTTTCCTGAGCTGAGCTGCTGATGAGAATTGTTTTAGCAGCTAATCATACTTATCCTGACTGTTCCACCAAGTGCTCAGAAGTTAAAGACATTCCAACATCTCAGGCTTGTGTGGTATTAGTGGGAAGGCCACTCCAGATAAAGGAAACAGCACCTTCCAAAGTCCTGAGGCAGGAGGAAGGGTAAGAAGCCACTCTGGGGAGAGTGGCAGATGGCAAAGGGGAGCAGGAGTAGCACCCAGAGCAGGCAGAGCCTTCCAGGTCACATCAGCGATGGGCCTGGCATGGACATGTGACCCAGTTCTGGGACAGAGGGGTGAAAGGGGAAGTCTGCAGGCTTTGAGGGACTTTCCTCCCTGGTTAAGAGACACACATCTTTGGAGAACTCCTCCTGGGATCCTTTCCTGTTCTTCAGCATCATAAAGTGTTTGTGCAACCTTTAAAGAAAGAAAACACGAGACAAGAATTGCAGAGGAGGGATCCGGAGCCTGTTGACATCTCCCGAAGTTGAATTCAGCCCACCCAGGCCCACCTCCAGCCTGCTCCTTCAGCGAGGCGACAACTGTCCTCCATCCTCGGGCCACGTTTAGCAGGTGTTCTGGTTCCTGCTGTCCAACACTGTGGCACCATTTTTCAGATGAGTGTTGTTGGGTCAGCCCAGGGGAGACGAGTTGCCAAGGTCCCACACTGGGATGCCTGACAGCAGAGCCGGCACGCTCCATGGTACGGCAGCTCGGAAAGCCAGTGAGCCAGAAATCACTCCTGGAGGCAGCTTTGCGCCATCACAGGGTCGTCCAAGTCTGTGCTCCACGCTCTCAGGGATCCCTTCGCCTGCAAACGGCTGTGCTCCTGAGCTGCCCTGACCCCAGCCCACTATCCACCACCCAGGATGCGCTTTCCGTAGAAACAGGCCCTGCAACAGTGGTTGGTGCACCACCTTGGCTCCCTAGGGCCCGTCTGGCTCCTGGCGTATTCAAAATGAGGTGCATTCGTAAGCGCCAGGGCCATTAAAGGGCAGCTGTGGTAGCAAAGAAGCAAATGAATATTAAATTAAAGATGATTTAAAAAAATTTATCTTGAATGCTTTGCCTGAAAGAAAATGGATTTAATTAGAAGAGGTGGAAGTACATGGAGACTTTCAGAGATTTGGAAGCCAACTTGGAAATACCCAAGGACCTCTCAAGTGGGGACGTGACAGCATCCACTCTGTGCTGGCAGAGTTGTGCCCACCTGGCTCTATCACTTTCAGCCAAATCTACCAGAGGTGATCTATTGTTTAGAGGCAGGATGGCTGAGTGGTTAAGAGTAGGGATTTGGTCAGACTGAACTTGGGCTCAAGTCCCGACTCAGTGTGGCCTTAGACGAGTTACTTCTACTCTCTGAGTCCTCCTACCACACCTGGCCAAGTAAAGTACTGGCTCATATGTTGGTTATTTAAGTGTGTTAGTCAGTTTTCCATTACTATAACAAATACCTGAGATAATCAACTTATAAAGAGAAAAGGTTTGGAAGTTTCAGTCCACAATTGATGGGTCCCATTGCTTTTGGACCTGCAGTGAGGCAGCATGTCACATGGGGAGGGTGTGCTGGAGCAAAGACTTTCACCTCATGGCAGCCAGGAAGTAAGGAGAGGAAGAGGAAGGTGCTGGGACCCCCACATCAACTTCAAAGACACACCCCTAGTAACCAAAGACCTCCCACTAGGACTGTTAAGTGTTCTACCCCTTCCCAACAGCATCAGGCTGGGGACCGAGCCTTGGACACCTGGCCCTTGGGGAACGTCATCTGGAACATTGCAGCAGGGAGGGGTGACGGCACTGTCCAGTCATCAGAGGCTACAAGCGACAGGTCAGCAGGCGTCCTTGCTGCTTTTGGCTTTTTATCATTAGCGCGTTGCATGAAGTCCTGGACATCAAATGGGATTTGGGATCCTAGAGACAGAGACTGTGACAGGACGGTTCTTGCCACCCCAGCACCAGCTCCCTCGTTGTGGTGGTTGTTGTTAACACCAACGGCTGTTTTGTGGATTCAGAAGTATCACGAGTTGCACACTCTGCCCTAATTAGCATGAATCGGGAGAACCAAATGCAAGGAGGACAGGAAGAAAGGCTTCCCCAAGACACCTAAGCAAGACTCTGAGGGGAAGATGGCGGAGGCGTGTGAGCCCTGGCCAGGCTGGCGGCTTCAGTGTTGGCTTCTCCCGCCTGCACTCCTTCTCTGAGACTCAGCGGCCTTGACTCTAAACTGGGGAAAGGAAGGGTGCCAAAGGTCAATCTGAACCTCAGCACGACTGACCTCCAGGGATGGATGGCCTCTTGTTGGCCTGCGCAGTATCGCAGGGCTCTGCCCACTGCATGCCACAAGTTCTTTCCTCCTCCCACATCGCAACATCCAAGCGCATCTCTAAATGTTACAAGTGTCCACTCGGCGGCAAGACCACCCCTGATTGAGGACCACTGCTGTGGGACTGGAGTGTGTAGGGTAAGTAGCCGTGCCTTGCAGATTATGAAATGTCCACTAGGCCAGCACTGCTGTGATTTATGTCCACATTTGCATTTGGAGTGGGATCTATCCCCTGCAGAAGGTCAAGGAACAAATCCAGAACCAGGTTTTGAGCAGAGTTCTGGGTATTTCCAGAGTCCAAGCTCCAGCCAGCCACCTGCCTGACGCACCTCAGGTGGCCCTGCCTGAGCTGGCATCATCTGGGTGTGAGTGAATATGTCAAGCAGTCAGAAGAGAGAGCTGCTGCATTGAAGTTTGCACTTCCAAGCTGCCCGCATATCAGACCAGGCTGGTGGCTCCATAGAGTCCTGAGAAGCTCCCACGACAAAGCCATCCTACATCCCAAGGCTGACCAAGAGGCCAAGAATCTCCACTTGTGACCCAACAGATGAGGTGCAGTGTGAAGTTGCCTTCATGCCTCCAACGCAGTGCAGCTACCCAACCCCCACTGCCCGGGACCACCACTGACCCCCGCTGCCCAGGACCACCATTGCTCTTTTTCTCAGCTCATGGGGAGCCAGAATCGTCCTCCGAAGTCAGGATGGGGCACAGCAGCTGTGCTGTGAGGCCACCTCTTCTCGTTGACACCCTGAGCCCCACTCACTCATGCCCTGGAATCCTCACTGCAATGCCCATCGTCCCCTGCCATCATTGCCCTCTCCGTTAGACCCAGACCCATTCCTCTGTGCTGTTGTTTTTGCTGCAAGAATCGTTCAGAACAAAATAGGTTTTACTCTTTACAAATGGCTAAGAGACACTCTTTACTCTGCCATCACATTCATAACGCCAGTAATTTTATTATAGGCCCAAAGATGTCCCCAGTAATGAAGTCTGTCTAAGCCTCTTAAACACAATTTTTCTCAAGCCTGTTCCATGGCAAGTCCTTTTCCACCTGGGTGGCAAAGCCTGGCCAGCAGCCCACCCTATTCATTTCCTCCTATTTCGGGTACGACATTCACTCATTTCCCCTACATCTCGGCCTAGCCATGTGAGGGAGTTGCAGAAGTAGATGGGAAAGGAAGCCACAGGCACTAGTTCCAGGCTCCGGGGATAGTCACCTCCCACACACAGTGCCTCATTCACTTTCCCACCTGGAGTGCGCTGAGAGGGTGGAGAAAGGCAGAGCCATGGATGGGAGGAGCCTGGGCCACGGAAACGCCACATGGAAGGCTTGGGTGGAACTGTCAGGTAAGTCATTGATACAATGGGATTTTTTTTTTTTATTATAGCAGCTGGTGTTACCCATCCTGACTACTTGCTGTAGACTGAATGTTTGTTTCCCCCCAAAGTTTATATGTTGAAACCGTAACCCCCACTGTGGCTTATATGGAGATGGGGCTACTGACAGGGGTTAGGATTTCCATCTCATGATTCCCACCACCTACTACAAGAGAAAGAACTACTGGTTAGAAAAATCCACAAGGACAGCCCTGCTGCGCTTGCTCAGGTCATGTCTGTGGATCTTGAATTTCACTCGCCTTTCTCTTATGACACCAGTCACCAGACTTAGAGCCCACCTGGGTAATCCAGGATGATGGCACTCAAGATCCTTCATTTATTCACATCTGCAAAGAGCCTGTTCCCAAATAAGGTCGCGTTCACAGGCACTTGAGGTTAGGATTCGGACCTTTTTGGAGAACACCATTTAGCCCACACAGTAAGGATGTTGGGTCCTTGTGCTTTCAGATGAAAAGGCAGCCAGGGTTGTTTTTATTTGTTCTGCTTTTCTTCTTTTATGTGTTGATCTAAACAAGACTTTCCACATTACACAAATGTCATGGAGAAAGGACTGGGCTTTGGGGAAAGTTTCAATGTCATGTTCTTTGGGAAGCCCTTTTTTGGACACCACTTTAGCTCTGATGAAATTTCCCTGCTTTAGTAAGTCCCCAGGATAGACATGGACACCCTGTCCTTCCTACTCCACCACATATACAGGCATGTGACAGGACCGTCCCCCTGGTCAAGGTCAATTGTTCAGAAGTAGATGGGGGGAAATTGGGTCAATCAGATTCTCCTTCCTTGGAGAAGCCCCATGTCTCCTGGGCTGGTCTCCTGATGGAAGCAGCGTATACCAGGGGCCATGGATGGCCATTCTTCACTCTGAAGGCAGATTGACAGGGAGAGTGAGGCAGATGCACAAAAGGAAGCCCTGGTGAGAGATGGGGATTTAGAGCTGTCTTCTGTGCAGGAAGAACCTACCAACTTCTTTCTACTTCCTGCTCTTCCTGGGGGAGGACCACACTGTGGACATCTCAGTCACACTGGATCACATCATCCCCTGGATCCTTTTGTCAAATTTCCTCCATTTTTATATAGCCTCAAGTATTCCTGATGGAGTCTGTTAGCTGTCACCCAAGAACCCAGCAAATTCTCTTCTCTCCCCATCAAGCCTCCCTTACACCCCAGCCCACAGCCCTGCCCCACTCTGGACCTTGATTTTCTCATCTATAAACTATGAATAACAGCCACCTCATAGAGTTATAATAAAAATGAAATAAGATAATAAATCTAGGAGCATTACAAAACTATTAAATATTATATATTACCCCTTTTCTGGCAGACTGAGTTTTTGAAGAGCAAAGACCATTTCACTAATTTTTTAAAATGTTTAATTCCTAGTTCGGCACAGGATTTGGCACACACTACCAGGCTTGATAAATAGTTGTCAGTGAAATACATAGCTGATATTTAATGAGCTCTCGCTATGGATGATAGCATTTAAACTTAGGGCCCCTTGAGACAGTTAGATACTATTATTATTAACTCCATCTTATAGATATGGAAACAAAGGCTCAGAGGAGCTGGTGAGTCCCTCAAGGCTGCGCAGCAAAGGCAGAAGCAGGTCTTGCAGGCTGCTGTCTCCGCCCTCTGAGCTTACATCCCATTAGACTGGACACATAGTAGACTGTAAGGCAGAGTAGCCACTTGGTTAACCTGGGAGGCCTTAGCAGTGTGGAACCTCTGGACAGGGCAGTGGCTGCCCAGGGGCCAGGGGCTAAGCACACTGCATGCCCTGCATTTGTTTTGGGAGCTGATTTGGAAACGTGTGCATTGGACCCCAGCTTCCCCACAGCAGGCAGGGCCTCCACATTCCAAGAGCTCAGCAGGCAGAGTGCGCTCAGTGGTGAGGGCCGGTGAGAGGGGCGTTCCGAGGACCCACAGACTCCTCCATGCTCACCCACTTTAATTAGGAGGAGGCGCTAAGATCCATTAGGACCACCCAGACATGCCACAGACACCAACGTGCTGCCTTCCTGCCCCAGCTAAGGTTCCATTAGCATTTACTTATTTGTAGCTAGCTTTTTAAAGAATCAGTTAAGCAGGTAAAACATCCACATTGTAAAGTTCTCCAATAGCAGAAGAGATACGACAAAAACCAAATTCCTCTTATCATAGCCCTCTGAGGACACCTGCCCACAAAGGATGTTCACAGACTCTTGTTTTCCTTCCCAAACTATTTTATGCACTTTGGCATGCATGTGCATACACAGACATCACACGGCTTTTCTGTGCTTAGTATGACAGGTTGCACGTCACCCAAGATCCCTCCATGTGGCACTGCCACCTTCTCTCCATGGCTTCCAGGTACACCATTACATCATTCCATACCACATGGGTGGACTTACGCTGTGGACATAACACTCCTGTGTTATGCACAACACTGCCATGACCTCTTCAGGTCATCCATCTTTGCTTTATGTGCAGTAAATCCACAGGAAGCCAATCCTGATGCTAGGCTTGCTGAGTCAAAAGCTAAGTGTACTTCTAATTTCCAGACCTATCAATGCCCAACCCCATATCACCAGCCCATTATTCTCCAAAGATGAGGGAGGCTGTACAGGGCAGGTCCCCTCACCCACTCCCCTGGTTCCACCAGCTCCTGCAGGTCCTCTCCCACAAGTGATAAGCCGGGATTATGAAATTGTCTGCTAAAAGATTTCTTAGAATCATCAGGGAAAAGTCAACAATGCAAGCGTCCTTTGTAAGTCAGGGGGATGTTGATGGTATAATATCAAGTGACAAATGCAGAGTGCAGAGTGCTCTTCATCTCGGGCAGACACAGCCACATCCACGGGGACTAGTTACAAATACGCATGGCAGGACCCAACCCCAGAGATCCTCACTCAGTGGACCTGGGACAGGACCAGGGCGAAACTCTGTTGTTAGCAGAGTCTCTCCCTGAGAGATGGTGGGCGCCCACAGAATGCTATATATTCACTTCATCTCAAATATGATCAAAGAACAAGAAATGGCAAATCCAGCAGAGCGAACAATGCTTTGTCTTTGGATACCATTATTGTGCGGTATTTTACTTTCCAAATTCCTCCCCAGAAATGTTGATGTTCAGAAAACAAGTGAATGCTCTAACACAGCTAGGCTCCCTCCCCCTTCCCTCCCTCTCTCCTCGCTTCCTCCCTTCTCTCTTCCTCCCTCCCTCTCCCTCCCTCCATGCCTCCTCTCTTCCTCCCTTCCTTTCTCGTTCAGTCCAGATTGGAGACTGGCGAGATAAGGAGACTGCTACCACACGTGACACTGAACCGTGTCTTTTTGTTCTGAAGCACCTCTGGGACAGTTATCAAAACTCGAGGGAGGTTTCTGGTGAGGGAAATATGGGGGGTCATCATTCTGATTTTGCTATTTTGCTGTAAAGTGGAAACTTTAAGTTTTCATAAAGGCATCTCGCCATCACTTTGGTGGGATAAGAAATCTTCTCTGTTGCTTGAATCCTAAGAGGCCATAATGTGCCTCTGAACACTTTAAAAAGTCTAATATTAGGCCTCTCTGGTGTACCTTACAGATGGAGCCCTATGCCCCCTAATCTTTAAAAAAAAGAAGTTAAGATATCTTGTGGCTGCACGGCTATACTATTAGTATAAAATTGGCACAGTAACGTATTAATACAATGTGATAAAACATTTTCTTTGACTTGAAAGTTCATTTTCCTTTGATTTTAAAGGACATGAAAACATTTTGTGGGCCCTGGCTCTGTGCCTATGGGGCCTAATGGAGAAGTCGCCCCGCTGGACAGAGCCTGCCGCAAAGTGATTGTTCCTCTTCTTTATTCTCACAAAAAGGAGCTCATGCTAAATATACCCCTCCACAAATTTCTTTGTCACTTAATATGTCATAGCTACTCCTGTGGACAAAGGCCAGCAGACAAAGAGCTGATTCATTCTCTTAAGAGCTGCATACTACTTCGTGGCTTGGCTTCATCGGTTTATTTGATCATTCCCCCAACGGCCCCACCCAGGTGCACCTGACACCCCAGGTTGCAGGTGCAGCCTGCAAGCCCGTGGCTTCTGCATCCTCTGCCTGGCCCTGTTCTCTGAGGACCATGCAGCCAGATGGAGAGCCAGAGGGCTGGCCCTCTAAAGAGACCCTGGCTGGTGGTTGCTCCAGTCTTCCCCCATCAGGGGACACTTCTGTGCTGTGCTCCATAGTCTCAGGGTGTCCCTGGTGACGCCCCTGCCATTGGCTTCCCCTCTCTCCTCTGCTCCCATCTACTTCCCTGCGAGACTCCCGGCACCCAAAGCTTTGTCTCAGAATGTGCCCCATGGGGCAGGGGGTGACATCTCCATCAGGAGGCACTTGGATGGTGTAGTTTTAGGCCACATGAAATGCTGATGTCATACACATTCAAGGAGGTGGATCTTTGGGGACTGGTTGATTGATTGATTGATTCAGTGGTGCTGGGGACTGATCCCAGGGCCTTGCGCGTGGCAGGCAAGTGCTCCAGCACTGAGCTACAACCCCAGCCCAATTGTGGCCTGATCTTTAAGAGTGACACACATTTTACGTGTTATGGGCCACAGTCATTTCAATACATGTATCAGTGTGTAGAAATTCAATGAGATGATTAGTGTCCCTCCACCTTCGACACTTACCGTTTCTTTCTCTTGGGAATTTTGAAAATCCTCTCTTGCAGCTGAGCAGAACTGCGCGGTGACATGTCCGCTGGTCGCTCGACAGGGGGTACCAGCCCTGGTGGCTCTGCTGCCCAGTGCCCGGCGTCCCTGTCCTCTGCCCCTCGCCCTGCCCTTCCCAGACTCTGCTGGCCTCTCTTCTGATCCCGGGTCCGAGGCCATCGACTAGTTCCAGTGTGGACTGGTGTTTTCATTTCTAGAACATTCTCAGCGCTGGAGTTCCTTGTCCTATTTTTCTGTTTTGTCTTCTTAAAAGATATTATCAGATTGTGTGAAAGACCATGACGATCCTCAGCCCTGCTGGTGGTGGGACTCCCTCGTCCCCAGTGACGGTCCCCTTCTCCATCGGGGGCGATTTCCTCCCTCTTCTCCAGTCACCCTCAGTTCAGGCGAAGAGCCGGGAACGGCTGAGTCATGTAGCTGGAAGGTGGTCAGGAGCCTGACCCGGCCTCCTGTACTCGGGAGCACTGGTGAGTTTATTCATCTTTCTGAGGCTCGTTTCCTCAGATGGAAAAGGTGGCTTTAAAAAAAAAAAAAAAAAAAAAAAAAAAACTTCAAAAAAAATTAGAAGTTTTCTGTTTTTACATTTCCATTTTGAAATAGTTCCACATTTACAGTGAAAATGATACAAGGACTTCCCTTACATACCTAACCCAGCTTCCCCACGTTTTTACATCTCTGTCTGAGAGATATAAAGGCATATGACAATGTTTATGTGAAATGTATCTCATACATACAGATGTCATATATATGACTTGTGAAAGCACATTTTTATGTCCTGAACTATTTACTAGTAAATAGCTGACTGACTTTTTTCTTGCTTAGGATGTGCTTTCTAAAACCAAGGTCACCCTCATGTGTAACCGCCGAGTGTCTATCAGTTTGGGAATTCACCCTGACATGGGAGTACTACCTAATCATTATCTAATCTGCAGATCAACTTCCCAACAATGTCTACCAATGTTCTTTTCTGGCTCAGAATCCAATCCAGGATTAAGTGCTGCCATCTTTTAGAGGTCCTATCTCTTTTACCTCCCTTCACCTAGAATGTTCCTCAGCCTTGCTGTCATGACCTCAACACTTTCAAAGGCTGCAAGATAATTATTGTGCAGATGTCCCTCCGTGTGGGTTTGCCTGCGGTTCTCCTGTTACTGGTTCCAGGGTCTGCATCTTTGGCAGGAGAATCGGAGAGTGACCTGGTGTCCCTCTTCCCACACAGCAGGAGGGGCCTTTGCGTTGGTTTGTCTGTTCACTGTCCTTAACTTTGATCACTTAGCTGAGGCGGTGTCTGCAGTTTCTCCTCTGCCAAGCTACCACGCTTCTCTCAGTGGTCAATGAGTAGCATGTGGGAGGTGCTTTGAGCTTGTAGATGTAAAGTCCTGTTTCCATCAAAAGCTGCCTTCAATTCCAACTTCCATTGGGATTCTCCACGGCAACAAGCATCGTCATGTGCTGTGAGCGAGCTGTGCTGTGCCTCCACGGTGCCAGAGTCCATCCAGTAGCCATAAATTCACAAGCCACACCCCTTTCAGCAGCTGCAATCCACCAAACCCCCGTGGGCCACCTGAGAGCCATAAAACAGGCTCTTTTATTCCAATCATAATTACTGGTATCTGAAACGCTCAAGCCACACGTGGCACTTTACACAATGCACAGGTTACAGAAAGGCTAGGAGAGGGTCAGGTGGCCATGCACTTCAGGAGGCTGAACTGAGCACAGGAAGAGAGCAGGTTGGGAAGCAAAGGGTCGCTGTAGGGGTCAGACCACTGGGAGGGCAGAGCTATGCTGGGCCAGGGCCTGGTCAGATGGCATTGCAGAGGGTCCGCTTGGAGTGTCAGCACAGAGTGGCGCATGCGTGGTCATCAGGGGCAGGAGAAACTGCTCTGCTGAAGCCCGGTGGTCAGGAAATCAGAAGAGACTCGTTGCTGTGGCAATTTTCCTGGCCAGGGCTCATGATGAGTGACAGGTGACGGGGTCAGGGACCTCTGGGTCCGGTCTCAGTGGGGTGGAGTCCTCCTTTATGGACCTTAGGCGAGGGGGTGGCAGCTGGTGGATTGATAGGCGCCGGTGTCTGGTGTTCCTGGTGTGATCTGGGAAGTCCACAGGTCCAGGTTCTCCTTGGTTCAGTCTGATAAGCTGGCATATCTAAGTCGCCCGTCGGTTTGTACCTATGATGGTGCCAGGCAAATGCTTACTTGCAAACAAGGTGTGAAGTCATTCTACCTTGGCATTTGCCAATGGCCAACTCTGCTTCACTCAGTGAAGTGACTCAGGTTTAGGCACAGCCTGGAAACAGGAGCTCTGTATGTCATGGAGTGACTCAGCAGGGCACAGCCCGTTTTCCACGGTAAGCAACATAGTTAGTCAGTATCAAGAAAGAGGAATCATTTAAAAATATTTTTGTGGTGATTTTCATCCTATAATGCTGAATAAAAGGTAAGACATGAAACTATATTTGGTTAGATGCTAGGTGGGATCCTGGGTTTCATCCTGGAATAGAAAAGCAACATCAAAGGAAAACCTGGTGAAATTTAAATAAAATCTATAGTTCAGTTAATGGTGATATATCAATATTAATTTCTTTCATATTTGGTATTTTATTTTTTGATACTGGGTATTTAACCCAGGGGTGCTCTACCACTGAGCTACCTCCCCACCCATTTTTATTTTTTTATTTTGAGACAGAGCCTTGCTAAGTTGCTGAGGCTGGCCTTGAACTTTCGACCCTCCTCCCTCAGCCTCCCAAGTTGCTGGGATGACAGGCATGTGCCAGGACACCTGGCTACTTCTTGATTTTAGTGTACCTAAGATATTCATCTTAGGGGTAACTGAATGTGAGATTTATGGGAACGCTCTGTACTATCTTTGCAAATTTGGTTTAAAGCTAAAATTATTCCAAAATAAAAACTCCATTAAAAAATTAAGTTGAGGACAATGAAAATGTTCGTTATCTTCCTTGCAGCGACGGTTTTGTGGGTGTCTACAAATGTCAAGACATACTACACACATTAGCCACGCAGTTTACCACAGGTCAGTTATACCTTAAGAGAGCTTTAAAACAGTGACTCCCTTTGGCGAGCTCCCGTTTGTGTTAAAATACACACACAGGAAAACACCGGCGAGGCCAGGTCTCGGGACCAATGGGTGCTGGCGCCTGTGGCTAGTGGGACCACGGGTGACTGTAGCCCTTAGTTTTATGATTCACTGGTTCCACCTCTCTAGAAGGGGCATGCTGGACCTGAACAAACAGGGGGAGCCACCATTTGAAGGTGGGGTGATGAGCAGAACCAGCTCCGCCTTCTTGTCCAGTCAGCGCCTGGCTGGCCGTGAGAGGCAGAAGGAAAGCCCTCCCAGCCAGGCCCCGAGGTCCCCAGGCAAGAAAGGGCCAGGAGGGGGCTCCATGCTCCACCCCAGGCCCCCGTCCCAGGCAGCAGCTGAGCCTCAGTGGGCCTGGGGGGCTGCCGGTCAGTGTTTCTCAGGCACCTGGGGCCAATCAGACTGGGGGTGGAGTCAGCTCTGCCCCAACACGAGGCCCCAGCAGGTGGCCCGGGCTTGGCCAGGTGTGGGCCATTTCAGCCATCAGTACTAACGCAGCCTGCTCAGGGCCCGGCTGCCGGCCTCTCCCTGCCTGCCGTTCCTGAGGTCCTCAGAGACCTCTACCCGATCACGGAGATGTATGCACGTCCCTGGTGACGCAGCCCTGGAGCAGACCCTGAGGTCTTACTCAGTTTGGGGGACTCGTTGGCTGCTGAGGATTAGGGCAGAGAGGAGCTACCTGAGAAGTTCCTGGGTGGTAGGAGGACCCCAGGGTAGGAGGAAGGAGGCAGCCGTGCTGGGTGCAGGCTTGTCAAGTGGCCGCTTCGAATTCTGGATGCTGTTCTTGGAGAGAGGACGGATGTGCAGAAAGGAGGGATGCCCCGTTTGTCCCCTTGCGGGCTGTGACCTACGACGAGGAAGCAGCTCTGGCGCCTGCTGCGTGAGGAGCAGCCTCTCGGGGGCGGTAATTCAGCCTGGGAGACGCCCAAGTCCCGCGAAAGGACACGGAAGGAGTGTGCACCTGGCCAGGTCTGGGAGAGCCTGGGGCTGCTCCAGGGACCCCTAAAGTTGGCTGAGGAGGGGTCCTCCCTGGGGCCCACAGGCATGTCCCCCCAACTCTCCGGGGTCCGTGGGCCCCAGGCGTCACGAGCAGGGGCAGAAGCAGAGCAGCAGGCGGGACGGGCGTCGCCACAGGCCAGCTTCTCTGGTCTGCTAGGGGCAGGGACAAGCGTAGCCCGAGGTGGCGAAGGGGCCAGGCTGCCCACGGGCTCCGGGCACAGTGGCGGGAATCCCGGTGTTCACTGGCCTGTGAGGGCTGGGAGCTGGGACGGGCGCAGGGAGGACAGCCTCGTGGGGCGGGGCTCTCGTGGGCCCAGGGCTCTAGGGATGCACATCCCGGCTGCAGACCAGCCTGCTCAGCCTCGGGCGACGCTCACACCGCAGCCCAGGAGCCCCCTGCACAGTTGTCCAGCAGTGCCCAGGCCTGTCTAGTTGGGACAGACCCAGGGTCACCTCGCAGCTCACACGGGTGGTGGGCTTCTCCAGGAGACCAGAGTCCTGAGTAGGAAACGGGACTAGGGCTTGGGCTTCATTAGCCCCTGGGGGACGGTCCCTCCCTGCAGAAGGAAGGCTGCTGCGAGGGCGCTGCAGACCCTTGGTCCCGCGTCCCCTGCCTCGGGGGCTTGCTCTTGCACTGAGGGGCTTCATCGTTGCCCGGTTGGCCAGGTGAGATGCAGTGCGCTCGGGTGGGCCGAGGACAGCTCCTCACTAGCTCCCGGGCAGGCGTTGGGAGCCTCCAGGTGCCAACAGCAGAGCAGAGAGCCACGCCAGCCTCTGAGCAGGGGACCCAGCGTGAAGGCACAGACCACACCCCGGGCCCACCCGCTGACACTCTCGATGGCCCTGGAGGTGGCTCTTCAGGCTCCGCTGCTTAGGGCCCTCAGCAGGGGTCCGAGCAGGGGGTTGCGGAGCCTCCTGAGCCACTGCCCCACAGCAGGAGACGCGGTGACCGCATGGTTGCCGCCCACACAGCCATCCTGTCACCCAGCAGAGGTCTGGGGTCCCCAGAGGCTTAGACCCTGGCTGTTGCACCTTGTTTGCTCCCTGTGTTCAAGCTCGGCTTTGATCCCCAGGTTCTGGGACAGAATTCCTCTGAGCCTCCCGTGGGTCTCTACAGCCCCTTCCCAGTACTATGGCCTTAAAAATGGCGATGGCCAGTCACCCCAGACACGAAGGGACCATCCTGCAGCCAGAGGGCTTTTCAGGACCCCTGTCTCTTCCCAGCTCAGCTGTCCTGGCCTCCCTGCAGGAAGCTGTGCCCCCTGCCTCTGGACCTTTGCATCTGCTGTCCCTCTGCCAGCAAGACTGGTGGCTGCTGTCTAGTTGCTGAGCTGTCAGCATTTCACAGAAGCCACTGGGCCACGTGTGGTGGTCCTCTGTGCAGTCCATCACAGGCCTACCTGTATCTAGTCCCCAGTGCTGTTCATCAGTCAAGTCTAAGTGCTCAGGAGAGTACTGTCCTCTGTGGGCCCATGTCCCTGGCACCCGGAAACACACCAAGTGCTCAGTTAACACTTCTTCCATCTGAGCGTCACTCTCCTGTCCTCGGATCAGAACCATCTGGCGGCGTCCTGGGCTTCCCCTGCTCGCCCATGCCCCACCTCCAGCCTTCAGAAGCCCACTTGGTCATCCCAGGCCCCGTTGCTTCTCTGACCTGTCCCAGCTCCCACCATCCCTCCCTGGGCTCTGCAGGAGTCCTGAGGGCAGAGTCTTCCCCCGAGCGCTGCAGACGTGTTGGTGGGTGATTCTGGGCGACAGGCTGCCCTGTGCTTTTAGCAGCACCTGGGTCCCCGCCCACTAGGTGCAGCTGCAGCCCCTAAGGGAACAAAAGTGTGCAGACCAAGGCAGGTGTGTGATCATCCTGGGGCAGGGAGGCTGTCTCCGTGCACCACACGCCCCCTAGGAAGAGCGTGGACCCTGCAGCTTCCCTGCTGTTTGCCCTGCGGCAAGTCGGCTTTTCTGTAAAATGGCAACATCAGTTTCTCTGGCACAGATGGCTGAGAGACTGTGGAAAGGGTCTCCTCTGTGCCCGCCACGTGGTAGGGTCCTGCGTGGTGGCTGTCCCCTCTACCACCTCAGCCTGAGGTCTAGAAGCTACTCCAGATAGGATCCCAACATTCCTCCCTCGGAGACTTGGGAGCCTCTGTTGGGAAGAGGGAGGGAGCCACACAACATCTTGGAGGGGGATCTGAAGGTGGGCCTCGCCTGTCCCTTGGCTCCTCCAGCCACAGTTCCGGTCTGAGAGCGGGGCGTGCAGGACGTGAGGTGCTCGGCACAGAGCTCCACGGAAGAGCCTCTTTGATATCGTGGTTCTGATGTGCCTGTCGCCAGCGAGAGGTGCTGTTGGTGGGCGGGCTGTGGGCCCTGCGGAGCACCTCACCGCAGGAACTGGAGGGAGGACCTGCAGCCTAGGACTGGCAGGTGAGTCGGGGGTGACGGTGCCGATCGCAGGGGCCCCTGGTCACAAGCTGCCCTACCCACCATCACGGACCCCGGTGGGCATCTTCTCTAGAACTGCCACTCAAGCAGCCCCGGGTCACACGGCGCCTCAAGCACCCAAAGTGGCAGGTGTGAACGAGGAACCCAGGTGTGAAATTTAATTAAACGTGACCAGAACTTATTGATTGGAAAATTGTCGATGTTCGAGATAACCGAGCCCTCGAATCCAGTCTTCTCCAGGGGTGCTGTGTGCTTGGATGGAGATAGGCTGTGAGCATCAAATACAGACTCGTTTCAAGCCCTGGTCCTCCAAAAACCGTGCCAAAATGGCCCACCTTTGATAGCTGGTCGAAGGACTTGCTTTTGACACTAACATGGACCATGGGAAATATTTAAAGTCACAAAGTGGCTGCGTCCTTCCTCTGGGGAATCTCTGCTCTGGAGAGCCCATTCCTGTCCGTATTCACCCCCTTGGGCATGACCGTCGGGTTCAGGTTGAGCTGATCTGGTCGCCAAAATGTGGTCTCACATTAATTTTCTTTTCTTTGAAAATTTTTTTCCCTTCAGTGAGACCTGTCACTTTCTTAGGTTTTCTGTATTAAAATTCTGGGAATTGTCTATCTTTCTATTTGAGAACTTGAGATTTTCACACTGGTTTGTAGAAGCTCGTTCTATGTCGCTGATTTAGACTTGTCGGCCTCTGGGTATTTTTGCCTATGTTCTTTGATGTAAAGAGGCTCAAAGTTCTCATGTGATCAGATATGCCAACAATTGGGTTCAGGAACGACGTTGTTCTAGGTTTCCTTTTGCCATGATTTCATTTGGGCTCTGTTTGGGAATGTGATATAAGGTGAGCTTCTGACTCATGAGAAGCTTTTTGGGAAACAACTTTATATTTTAAATGAGTTTTTAATTATTCAGTGTGGGCCTAGGCTGTCCTGGGCTTTGGAAGACTGAGGCCAAGACCCCTGAGCACCAGCTGCCACCCGGGGCTGTCCCCTTTTCCGTGTGGGTGTGCCTTTCCAACCTCTTGTTTCTGGGTGAACACTACGCCGAGCTTCTTGCTCTGCAGCATGCCTTTTGTGGCCACTGGTCTCTGGGAGCTGTCTCGGTGTCCTTGTCTCCGACTGCTGCTCAGGTGCAGACGCATCCAAGTTGAGCCACTCACCATCGGGGGCACTTGGGATGTTTCTGGCTTGGCTGTCACAATGCTGTGTGGACGCCCCAGTCAGGCCTTCCTGGTGATGAATAAAAATGCACGATCCTATGTTTCTAGCAACTCGATAAAAACATGATTTCTTAGTCTGCAGTCCACTGCTTCTTCCTGAGGCTGGATGTCATGGTGGTCACTGGGTCTCCTATTCTGCGGATGCTCGTCCATAACCTCTACCTGCTTTCCTCTGGATTTGTTCTCGCTGTTGGAGGATTTCTCTTTCCTGAAACTTCAACACTAGATAATTATTGGTTGCAGACACCTCCTGACTTGCTGCCTGTCCTCTGTTCTATACTTTCTTATCTGATTTGGATATGGTCAAACTTAGTCCTTTACTTTTAGCTTTAAGAAATCTTGTTTGTAAAGTTTAACACCTCAAACTCATGAATATTTGTCCATATTTTGTCATGTTTTAGTAATCTGGTTAAAATTTATGTGATAACAGGGTTCCAGCTGGGATTTTTTTTCCCCTAAATGTACAGCAAATTTTCTGAACCCTGTTCATGGAAGAAACTTTCTTTCCCTGCTCATGTAAAATGCCCTTTAACACAGTAAACTTGGATCTCAAGCTGGGTTTGCAGTCTCGCACTGATCTATGGGTGTACTCCTACTTGAGTACCACGTAGTTATGTAATATGCTTTTGATATCAGGTGGAACAAATTTCCCTTTTTTTTTTTCTTCCCCAAATTGTCTGACTTGCTGGATGTGGTGGTGCACCCCTGTAATCCCAGCAGCTCAGGAGTATAAGGCAGGAGGATCACAAGTTCAAAGCCAGCTTCAGCAACTCAGTGAGGCCCTAAGCAACTTAGTGAGCCCATGTCTCTAAATAAGATATAAAAAGGGTTGGGGATGTAACTCAGTGGTTAAGTGTCCCTGGGTTCAATCTCCGGTACCCAAAAAAAAAAAGTTCTGGTTCTTTTGAATTTCAGAATAAGTTCTGTGAAGAACTTTCTTGGGACTTTGGGATGCATTAAATTTAAGAAATAATTTGAAAAATGTATAACTTTATAATATGGCTTCTCATTCATGAACATGGTATATCTCTCCATTTATACAAATTCTTTGTTATTGGGTAGTTTTTTCTCTATGAAAAAATCTTACTTTGATTTACTATGAAAGATCTTACTTTGTGCAAATCTTATTTGTGCTATCTTTTTAAAGTGCCTTGTCAAAAACTAGCTTGTGTACACCGGACATATATGTTTACCTTGGATCCTCAGCACTATGCTTCTTTTAAGTGTCTTCTTGAATAATTTATTCCCCAATGGCAACCATTGAAAATCCTCTCATGGATTTGGGAGGGTTGGAGGTTATGGAAAGGAAATGAGCAATAATCCTGTCCTAGTCCCCATCTCTGTGCTTGTTCAAATCATTAACATCTAATATTTAGTCATCTTTCTCCCTAGGAGCAAGACATCTCTTTCATTTCTTCCCCTTTCTCTCTGGCTTCTATTTTATGAATTCACAACTTGGATTATAAACCTCAGTGTTGCAAGACATGAATCCCAAGTGTTCTCTGGCACCTTGCCTTTGGACCAGTTTGCCTCCCTTCTCCCTGTACCTGTCACCTGCACTAGCCAGCATCTCATCATCGCACCGTCACAACTCTGGCTGGTCACATTCCCTGTCCAGAATGCCCCTCCCTCAGACCCCTGCTGCTCACAGACCACAGTGATGCTACTGTTTGAAAAGCCCAAGAGCTACTTTCCAGGCAGGGACCAGAGAAACACCACGTTTTTGCCGAGGGCATTGCCAAGGACATCCGGTCCCTTTGGCTCAAACCTCAAGACTGCTGCAGTTAAGCTAAATTGGGGTCACTGCCGCTGCTCCCCATCCTAGTTCCTCCCCATTCCCCAAAGCACCAGAGCAGATGGCCATCATTTTCTCATTCTCTGTCTCCCTCCTAATTAATGTGACTTCCTCCCCCAGGGCCCCTCTCAGCAGATGGCAAATGACGACCCTGTTCATGTCAAATGTTCCTCTGGGGACAGGAGCTTGCAGTGGCTTTAAGGCATGCAGAGAAACTTTGAGAGACTAGTTCAGGGTAGGACCTGGTGTAAGGGACATGCCAAGAACCTCAAACAAGGTGTAATGTGCCTCCTTCATCCTCTCCCACCCTGAGTCCAAGTGGGTAGCCACTGTGACCTTGCTTCCCAGAGTTCCTGCCTGGAAAAGTCCCAAGTGCTTCCTCTGCCCCAGCAGTCAGGCCAGGGAGTCGCCCCAGCCCCTTTTCCTCCCTTCCCCAGCTCCTCTTCCATAGCATCTTGGACCCTGGGTTTGTTTCCTAGGAGACCGTGACAAGTCACCACAAATCGGGTAGCTTAAAGAGTAGAAATGCAGTCCCCCTGCACAGGAAGCCAGAGTCTGAAGTCAGAGTACCACCAGGGCTGGATCCTGCTGGAGGCTTGGGGTGAACCTGTTCTGTGCTATTCTCTCCCAGCTTCTGCTGGCCACTGACCTTCTTTGGCTTCTAGACACATCGCCCTCTTTTCTGCATGACTGACCCCTCTCCTTTCTATAAGGAACCAGTCATTGGAGTTCAGGCCCACCCTAGTCCAGTATGGCCTCATCTTAATTATAGCTGCAGAGACCCTCCTCCACAAGTGGACCCATTCAGAAGGTCCAGCTGGCCTTGGGTTGTGGGGAGAATTTCAAGCCACTGTTCCTTCTGGGAGTTCCCCCAGAGAATCCATACCCAGATTGTTCTTTTTTTTTTTTTTAATTTATTCTTATTGTAAACAAATGGGATACATCTTGTTTCTGTTTGTACATGAAGTAGAGGCATACCGTTTGTGTAATCATACATTTACATAGGGTAATAGTGTTTGATTCATTGTTATTTTTTCATCCCCCCCACCACTCCCACCCCTCTTTTCCCTATATACAGTCCCTCCTTCCTCCAATCTTGCCTCCCTCCCACCCCCTATTATATGTCATCATCTGCTTATCAGCGAGATCATTTGTCCTTTGGTTTTGTGAGATTGGCTTATCTCACTTAGCATGATATTCTCCAATTTCATCCATTTGCCTGCAAATGCCATAATTTTATTATTCTTTATGGCTGAGTAATATTGCATTGTGTATATATATATACCACAGTTCCACATTCCACAATCTGGCTATTGTGAATTGAGCAGCTATGAACATTGATGTGGCTGTATCTCTGTAGTATGCTGATTTTAAGTCCTTTGGGTATAGGCCAAGGAGTGGGATAGCTGGGTCAAATGGTGGGTCCATTCCAAGTTTTCTAAGGAATCTCCACGCTGCTTTCCAGAGTGGCTGCACTAATTTGCAAGCCCACCAGCAATGTATGAGTGTACCTTTTTCCCCACATCCTTACCAACACCTATTGTTGCTTGTATTCTTGATAGTCTCCATTCTAATTGGGGTGAGATGGAATCTTAGGGTAGTTTTGATTTGCATTTCTCTTATTACTAGAGATGTTGAACATTTTTCATATATCTGGTGATTTCTTGTAGATCTGTGAAGTGTCTCTTCATTTCCTTAGCCCAGTTGTTGAGTTATTTGTATTCTTGGTGTAGAGTTTTTTGAGTTCTTTATATATTCTGGAAATTAGTGCTCTATCTGAAGTATGAATGGCTAAGATTTTTCTCCCACTCTGAAGGCTCTCTCTTCACATTGCTGATAGTTTCCTTTGCTGAGAGAAAGCTATTTAGTTTGAATCTATCCCAGTTATTGATTCTTGCTTTTATTTCTTGTGCTATGGGAGTCCTGTTAAGGAAGTCTGATCCTAAGCCAACAAGTTGAAGATTTGGACATACTTTTCCTTCTATAAGATGAAGGGTCTCTGGTCTGATTTCAAGGTCCTTGTGAGTTGGAGTTCAAATCCATTGTGAGTTGATTTTTGTGCAGGGTGAGAGATAGGGGTTTAGTTTCATTCTGTTGCATATGGATTTCCAGTTTTCCCAGCACCATTTGTTGAAGAGGCTATCTTTTCTCCATCGCATATTTTTGGCCCCTTTGTCTAGTATGAGAAAATTGTATTTATTTAGGTTTGCATCCATATCCTCTATTCTGTACCATTGATCTACCTGTCTATTTTGGTGCCAATACCATGCCGTTTTTGTTACTATTGCTTTGTTGTATAGTTGAAGTTCTGGTATTACAATACCCCCTGTTTCATTCTTCCTGCTAAGGATTGCTTTAGCTATTCTGGGATTCGTATTCTTCTAGATGAATTTCATGATTGCTTGCTCTATTTCTGTAAGGTACATCATTGGGATTTTAGTTGGAATTGCGTTGAATCTGTATAGCACTTTTGGTAGTATGGCTATTTTGACACTATTAATTCTGCCTATCCAAGAACACAGGACATTTTTCCATCTTCTAGGTCTTCCTCAATTTCTTTCCTCAATGTTTTGTAGTTTTCATTGTAGAGATCTTTTACCTCTTTGGTTAAATTGATTCCCAAGTGTTTTTTTTTGTTGTTGTTGTTGTTTTTTGTTTTTTTTTGTTTTTTTTTTTTGAGGCTATTGCAAATGGAGTTGTTTTCTCACTTCCCTTTCAGATGTTTCATCGCTTGCATATAAAAATGCTTTAGATTTATGCATGTTGATTTTACAGCCTGCTATTTTGCTGATTCATTGATGAGGTCTAGAAGTTTTCTGGAGGAGGTATTTGGATCCTCTAAATATAGAACCATGTCATCAGCAAATAGTGACAGCTTAAGTTCCTCTTTTCCTATTCATATCCCTTTAATTTCTTTAGTCTGTCTAATTGCTCTGGCTAGAGTTTCGAGGACAATGTGGAATAGAAGTGGTGAAAGAGGACATCCCTGCTTGTTCCCATTCTTAAAGGGAATGGTTCCAGTTTTTCTCCATTAAAAATGATGTTGGCCATGGGCTTAGCATAACTAGCCTTTATAATGTTCAGGTATGTTCCTACTATCCCTATTTTTTCTAGTGTTTTGAGCATGAAGGGGTGTTGTATTTTGTCAAGCACTTTTTCTGCATCAATTGAAATAACCATATGATTCTTATCCTTAAGTCTATTGACATGATGGATTACGCTTATTGATTTATGAATGTTAAACCATCCTTGCATTTCAGGGATGAACCCCAGTTGATCGTGGTACATGATTTTCTGAATATGTTTTTGGATACAGTTTGCTAATATTTTGTTAAGGATCTTTGCATCTATATTCATCAAGGATATTGGTCTAAAATTTACTTTCCTTGATGAGTCTTTGCCTGGTTTGGGTATGAGGGTGATATCAGCTTCATAGAATGAGTTTGGTAGGGTACCCTCCTTTTCTATTTCCTGGAATACTTTGAGAAGTATTGGAATGAGTTCTTCTTTGAAGGTCTTGTAGAACCCAGCTGAGAATCCGTCTGGTCCTGGGCTTTTCTTGGATGGTAGGTTTTTAATGGCTTCTTCTATCTCATTTCTTGATATTGATCTGTTTAAATTGTGTATGCCCTCCTGGTTCAGTTTGGGAGAAGCATATGTCTCTAGAAATTTGTCAATGTCTTTGGTATTTTCTATTTTGTTTGAATATAGATTTTCAAAGTAGCTTCTCATTATGTTATGTATCTCAATGGTGTCTGTCGTGATATTTCCTTTTGCATCACGAATTTTAGTAATTTGAGTTTTCTCTCTCCTCTTTGTTAGTGTGGCTAAGGGTTTGTCTATTTTGTTTACTTTCTCAAAGAACCAACTTTTTGTTTTGTCAATTTTTTGAATTGTTTCTTTTGTTTCAATTTCATTGATTTCAGCTCTGATTTTAATTATTTCCTGTCTTCTACTTTTGCTGTTATTCTGTTCTTCTTTTTCTAGGGCTTTGAGCTGTAATGTTAGGTCATTTAGTTGTTGACTTTTCATTCTTTTCTGGAATGTGCTCCATGCAATGAATTTTCCTCTTAGTACCGCTTTCACAGTGTCCCAGAGATTTTGACATGTTGTATCTTCATTCTCATTGACCTCTAAGAATTTTATTATCTCCTCCCTGATGTTTTCTGTTATCCATGTTTTATTCAATAGTATATTATTTAGTCTCCAGGTTTTGGAGTAATTTTCTGTTTTTATTTTGTCATTGATTTCTATTCTCAGTCCATTATGATCTGATAGAACACAAGGCAGTATCTCTATTTTTTTGTATTTCCTAAGGGCTGCTTTGTGGCATAACATATGGTCTACTTTCGAGAAGCTTCCATGTGCTGCTGAGAAGAAAGTGAATCTACTTGTTGATGGATGGAATATTCTATATACATCTATTAAGTCTAGGTTATTGATTATTGTTATTGAGTTCTATGGTTTCTTTGGTTGGCTTTTGTTTGGAAGATCTATCTAGTGGTGACAGTGGTGTGTTAAAGTCACCCAAAATATTGTGTTGTGGTCTATTTGATTCCTGAAATTGAGAAGGATTTGTTTGATGTACAGGGATACACCATTGTTTGGGGCATAAATATTTACTATCATTATGTCTTCCTGATTTATGGTTCCCTTAAGCAGTATGAAATGTCCTTCTTTATCCCTTCTGACTAACTTTGGCTTGAAGTCCACTTTATCTGATATGAGGATGGAAACCCCCACTTTTTTACTGAGTCCATGTGTGTGGTTGGTTTTTTCCCATCCTTTCACCTTTAGTCTGTGGATATCTTTTTCTATGAGATGAGTCTCTTGCAGGCAGCATATTGTTGGGTCTTTCTTTTTAATCCATTCTGCCAATCTATGTCTTTTGATTGATGAGTTTAGGGCATTAACATTCAGGGTTATTATTGAGATATGATTTGTATTCCAAGACATTTGGCTTATTTTTGGTTTTTAAGTTGGCTTGGTTTCTCCTTTGAGTGGTTTTTCTCTAAGGTAGTTCCTCCCTTTGCTGACCTCCATTGTTGTTTTTCATTTCCTCCTCATGGAATATTTTGTTGAACATTCTGTAGTGCAGGTTTTCTATTTGTAAATTCTTTTAAATTTTGTTTATCATGGAAGGATTTTATTTCATCTTTAAATCTGAAGGTTAGTTTTGCTGGGTATAGGATTCTTGGGTGGCAACCATGTTCTTTCAGAGCTTGAAATATATTGTTCCAGGCCCTTCTAGCTTTTAGAGTCTGGGTTGAGAAGTCAGCTGCTATCCGTATTGGTCTCCCCCTATATGTAATCTGATGCTTTTTTTCTCGTGGCCTTCAAAATCCTATCTTTATTTTGAATGTTAGGCATTTTCATTATAATGTGCCTTGGTGTGAATCTGTTGTGATTTTGTGCATTTGGTGTTCTGTAAGCCTCTTGTATTTGATTTTCCATTTCATTCTTCAGGCTTGGGAAATTTTCTGATATTATTTCATTGAATAGGTTGTTCATTCCTTTGGTTTGTGTCTCTGTGCCTTCCTCAATCCCAATAATTCTTAAATTTGGTCATTTCATGATGTCCCATAGTTCTTGGAGATTCTGTTCATGATTTCTTACCATTAAATTAAATATTTTGTCTTCATTATCTGAGGTTCTGTCTTGCAAACGGTCTAGTCTTTTGGTGATCTTTCCATTGAGTTTTTTACCTGGTTTATTGTTTCCTTCATTTCAAGGATTTCCGTTCTTTTTTTTGTTTTGTTTTGTTTTGTTTTTTGAGAATCTCTATCTCTTTGTTGAAATGATCTTTTGCTTCCTGCACTTGCTCTTTCAGCTTATTGGTATTATCATTCATTGCCTGCATTTGCTCTCTTATCTCCTCGTCCTTTGCTTCATGAATCATCTTAATCATGTATAATCCAAAGTCCTTTTCTGACATTTCTTCTAACATACTGTCATTGGATTCTATTAATATAGAATCTAGATTTGTTTGGATCATTTTCTTCCCTTGTTTTTTCATGTTGTTCATGTATCTTCCCCTCTAGCAGTGCAGATTTGGGGTGTTGCAGATTTCCCCCTATAGGCTTATGGTGGCCCTAGAGGTTTCCAAAACCCTTTCTTCAAGGGGAGATCAATATTAGCAGTGCCCTATTCAGACACTATGCAACCCTAGACCAAATAGCCCCTATGAGGACAATAAAAATATTGTCATAATAAACAGAATGAGTTCAAATATTATCTTCAGTAAAACAGATTTGCAATAAGGTCTGCAGTTTCTAATGGAGGACAAAGACAATGCAGAGGGATGTAGAATGTAGCTGTTAATGGGATAAGAAAAGGATAAACAGAAGTTCTAGATAATAGAAAGGGTGAGAGTGTAATCAAAAGAAATCGGATGTTAGCATGGGAAAAGGGAGAAAGAGACTCTGAGGGAACAGGTAAACAAAAGGAAAAGAGAGTAAGAAAATAAAGAAATAAAAACTTAAATTTTTTCAATGAGGAGAAAAAAAGAAAATCTACAGTATAACAGTCATATAGTTATATGAAACCTCCCAGAGTTCAGTAGCCTGATGCATGAGAGGTTCCTGACAATGAGCTTCAAGCCTCCAGCAGGCGTCTCAGGATGGGATTTGCCCCACCTAAAGATCGGAGCTCCAGCTTCCAGGATTATCCAAGATGGCCGCTCTGGCTTTGAAATGTGTTGGCAAATGGGGAGCTGCAGCTCAGGGTGTGGACGTGGTCAGCTGGAGGTCCTGGAGGCGGGGTGTGGTTGGTCAGGCAGGGGTCCTGGAGGTCGGGTGTGTTTGGTGTGGTTGTGGGATCCTGGAGGCCGGGTGCAATCAATCGGTCTGGGGTCCCGGTGATAGGGTGCAGTCAGTTGGTCTGGGGGTCCTGGTGGCAGGGAGCAGTCAGTCAATGTGAGGGCCCCAGAGGCAGGGAGTGATCCGTCAGACTGAGGGATCCTGGAGATGGGGCTCAGTCAGTCCGGCCAGGGGTCCTATGGGGCCTGGCTATTGTCTCAAAATGGCGGCAGTCACGTGTAATCAAACCTGCAGGTACTGTGACAGTGAACTTCCAGGCAACAGCAGGCAGCTGGTGCTCCACTGGTGGTCGGCGATCAGTTTACTGACTGTTGTCGGATGATCAGGAGGTGAACCTCATGCGTTGGGTGATGGACAGGCAAGAGGCAGGTAAATGGCGGATGATAGGCGCCTGACAGTGAGCCAGGTGCTGTATTTTTATCAAGTGCTTTTTCTGCACCTATCAAAATAATCATGTGATTCTTGACTTTAAGTCTGTTGATATGGTGAATTACATTTATTGATTTTCAGATGTTGAACCAACCTTGCATCCCTGAGATAAAACCCACTTGATCATGGTGCACTATCTTTTTCAATATGTTTTTGTATGCGATTTGCTAAAATTTGTTGAGAATTTTTGCATCGATGTTCCTTAAGGATATTGGTCTGAAATTTTCTTTCCTCCATGCATCTGTCTGGTTTAGGTATCAGGGTGACATTGGCTCCATAGAATGAGTTTGGGAGGGTTCCCTCCTCTTCTATTTCATAGAATACTTTGAGAAGTATTGGAATGAGCTCCTCTTTAAAGGTTTTATAGAACTCGCCTGAGAACCCATCTAGTTCTGGACTTTTCTTTGTAGTAGGCTTTTGATGACTTCTATTTCATTACTTGAAATTAATCTATTTAAATTGTGTATGTCCTCCTGGTTCGGTTTAGGTAATTCATATGTCTCTAGAAACCTCTTGATGTCTTTGAGATTTTCTATTTTATTGGAGTGTACATTTTCAAAATAGCTTCTAATTATGTTTTGTATTTCAATCGTGTCTGTTGTGATATTTCCTTATTCATTCCGAATTTTAGTAATTTTAGTTTTCTCTCTCCTTCTCTTTGTTAGTGTGGCTAAGGGTTTATCAATTTTATTTCAAAGAACCAACTTTTTATTTTGTCAATTTTTTCAATTGTTTCTTTTGTTTCAATTTCATTAATTTCAGCTCTGATTTTAACTATTTCCTGTCTTCTACTTTAGTGTTGCTCTGTTTTTTTCTAGGGCTTTGAGCTGTAGTGTTAGGTCCTTTTATTTGTTGATTTTTTTTTTTTTCTTTTATTGAATGTGCTCCATGAAAGTTTCCTCTAAGTACTGCTTTCACAGTGTCCCAGAGATTTTGATATGATGTATCTTTGTTCTCGTTTACCTCTAAGAATATTTTTATTTCCCCCTGATGTCTTCTGTTATCCATTCATCATACAATAGTGTATTATTTAATCTCCAGGTTTTGGAGTAGTTTGTTTTTTATTCTGTCATTTATTTCTAATTTCAATCCATTATGATCTGATAGAGTACAAGGTAGTATCTCTGTCTTCTTGTATTTGCTAACAGTAGCTTTGTGGCATAATAGATGATCTATTTTAGAGAAGGATTCATGTGCTGCTGTGAAGAAAGTATTTTCGCTCTTTGTTGGATGGTATATTCTATAAATGCCCATTAAGTCTAAATTCATTGTGTTACGATCTATGGTTTCTTTATTCAATTTTTGTTTGGAAGATCTGTCCAGTGGGGAGAGAGATGTGTTAATCACCTAGTGTTGTGGTCTATTTGATTTCTGGAATTGAGAAGGATTTGTTTGACATACATGGATGAGCCACTGTTTGGGGCATAGGTGTTTATGATTGTTATATCTTGCTGATTTATGCTTCCCTTAAGCAGCATGTAATGTCCTTCTTTATCCCTTCTGACTAACTTTGGCTTGAAGTCCACATTATCTGAAATGAGGATAAATACTTCAGTCCATGTGCATGATATGTTTTTTCCCATCCTTTCACCTTTAGTCTATGGGTATCTCTTTCTATAAGATGAGTCTCTTGCAGGCAGCATATTGTTGGGTCTTTCTTTTTAATCCATTCTACCAGTCTGTCTTTTGATTGATGAGTTCAGGCCATTAACATTCAGGGTTATTATTGAGATATGTTTTGTATTCCCAGTCATTTGACTCATTTTTGTGCCTTAACATGACTTGGTTTCTCCTTTATTTGGCTATTTCTTTAGGGTAGTTCCTCCCTTTGCTGATTTACATTATTGTTTTTCATCTCTTCCTCATGGAATATTTTGCTGAGAATGGTCTGTAATGCCGGCTTTCTATTTGTAAATTCTTTTAGCTTTTGTTTATCATGGAAGGATTTTATTTTGTCAAATCTGAAGGCAAGTTTTGCTGGGTATGAGATTCTTGGTTGGCATCCATTTTCCTTCAGAGCTTGAAAAATGTTGTTCCAGGCCCTTCTAGCTTTTAGGGTCTGGATTGAAAAATCTGCTGACATCTGTATTGGTTTCCCCCTGAATGTAATTTGATTCTTTTCTCTCGTAGCCTTTAAAATTCTGTCTTTATTTTGTATGTTAGGTATTTTCATTATAATGTGCCTTGGTGTGGGTCTATTGTAATTTTGTATATTTGGAGTCCTATAAGCCTTTTGTACTTGATTTTCCATTTCATTCTTCAGATTTGGGAAATTTTCTGATATTATTTCATTGAATAGCTTGTTCATTCCTTTGGTTTGTTTCTCTAAGCCTTCCTCAATTCCAATATTCTTAAATTTGGCCTTTTCATGATATCTCATAATTCTTGTAGATTCTGCTCATGATTTCTTACCATCTTCTCTGTTTGGTCAACTTTGTTTTCAAGATTAAATATTTTTTCTTCAATGTCTGAGGTTCTGTCTTCCAGGTGTTCTATCCTATTGGCTATGCTTTCTATGAAGTTTTTAATTTGGTTTGTTTTCTTCATTTCAAGGATTTCTTTTTTTTTTTTCCAGTATCTCTAACTCTTTATTGAAATGATCTTTTGCTTCCCACATTTGCTGTTTTAACTGTTGAGTAGTGCAATCATTCAAGGCCTGCCTTTGCTCTTTCATCTCATCATTTGCTTCTCTGATCATTTTAATTATGTACATTCTGAGCTCCCTTTCTGACATTTCTTCTGCCATGCTGTCATTGGATTTTATTGATGTAGCATCTAGGTTTGTTTGGGACATTTTCTTCCCTTGTTTTCTCATATTGGTCAGGTATAGACCTTCTAGTAGTGAAACTCTGGGATGTTGCAGATTTCCTCTATTGACTAATATTGTCCCTGTAGATTTCCAATAACTCGCTTCCTAGCCTTCAGTAGCCTGAAGTCTTGGAGGAACTTGATAATGCAGTGATCCACTAGGAAGATGCCCCTCTAGGGGTGGTGGCCTTCAGGTAGGGTATATTCCCTGCTGGTGGGCAGAGGCACCTCCACTTGTTGACTGATGGTCAGTCAAAAGGGGGACTAGACTGCGGGCTGGGGCATGGCTGGTCTGGGCCTGTGTCTCTGGTTCTACCACCCTGGTAGGAAAGCCTCACCCAGTGGGGAAGACACACCCAGTGGGGACGTCTCGCTGGGCAGCTCTCCTCTGAGAAGTTCCCTTCAGTCCAGAACTACCACCTGGGCTGGGCAGCCCTCCTCTGACGTCCCCAGGGGTCTGGACCTACCTCCTGGGCCAGGGAGCCTCGCCCTGTGATTGAGACTCTCACTGGGCAGCCCTCCTCTGATGTTCCCAGGGGTCTGGACCTAGCTCCTGGTCTGGGGGGCCTGGCCCTGCAAGGGACTCTCTCTCTCTGAGAGGCCCTCCTCTATGATGTTCCCTGGGGACCGGACCTACCACCCAGGCCTGGACCCTCACTCTGCACTGAAGCCTCTTGTTGAGTGGTCCTCCTCTACAATGCTCCCGGTTGTCCAGGTTCACAGCTCCAGCAGGGGAGTCTCACTGGGCAACGCGACTCCACGACGTTCCCTGCATTCCGGGACTACTGACCTGTCCAGGGAGCCTCACCCAGTGGGAGAGACGCACCCGGCAGCTCTGAGTTGGTCCTGAGTCTCTCAACACCTCCTCTTCTTGACTCCTGAGTCCTGTCAAAGGGCCTCCAGTCTCCTGTAGGTGTCTCAGGAAGGGAGCTGCCCTTCCCATGATGGCCACGCCCTCAGGAATAATTTGAAATGCCTGCACCAGCCTCCAAGGAAGCTGGGGAGCCCCAGCGAGGGTGCGGTGAGTCAGCACAGAGGCAAGTGCAGTGTCCCTCAGCAGTAGGGGGGCAGGCGAGTAGGCTCAGCGATGTCATCCAACCTCGGTGTGGGGGTCAGTGGGCCAGCTAGCTCTGCAGGATGGCATCTGACCTCCCAGATTGTTCTTCCTCCTCTTCCCCCATCAAAACCCCGTCTTGTGTTCCCAACTCATGGGTTAGGGACAGGGAGGAACCCTTCATTCTGATCAAGAAATGGGGTGGGGACATTTGAGGGCTTTGTTTCCCAGTCCTGCCTTTGCTCCCCTGGTGTCCTGGGACAGTCACTTCCCATGTGGAATGGGACTGGAATGGATATTCCCGTGTGCGTGGTCTGGGGAGGTCTTAGAGTAAATTGTGCTAATGTGTCCTTGATTTATTAAGCCCTTAATCTTTTTATTTTTATTTTTTTTTAAACTAGGGATTGATCCCAGGGCACTTAACTAAGCCACATCCCCAGACCCTCCCCTTTTGTTTTTTGAGATGGGGTTTTGCTAAGTTGCCGAGGCTGGCCTTGAACTTGGAATCCTCCTGCCTCGGCCTCCCAAGCTGCTGGGATTACAGACAAATGTGTACTAAGCAAACATCTTTTTCTACCTGCCTTATGCCCTTCTGTAACGTATGAGTGACTTTACATCACATTTAAGCATGGCTGACTTTGATACTTAAGGGACTTCAAGGACAAGATGAAGCCTCTGTGGCTTGGCTTCTTTAGGGGAAGGGTTGATGCCTCTTTGGTTGTGTGGAGTAGTGCCGTCATGTTGGGCAGAAGTCACTGCTTTTATTTGGACGTGAGGGTTTAAGGAGACGCTCCAGGTGCCGGGGGTGGACTCCTGATAGTTAGCTTCACGGGTAACTCAGGGGTGTTTTGGATGGGTCAACACGTCATCGGAGACTTGAGTGAGCAGGCTGCTGGCCACCTCACACAGGTGGTCGGTAATGATCACTGAAGGCCTGAACAGAAAGACCAGCCTCCCTGGCGCAAGGGGCTTCTCCAGACAGCCACACAGTAGCCGAGCCTTAGCCAAGGGCAAGTTCATTGCCACAATGGGGTTCCCATTTGACGTGCAGGAAGCCTGCTCACCGAAGCCAGGCTCCATGAGTAAGACCTGGCAGTAAACTTGGGGACGCAGAGTTCTGATTGCTTTTGTTAACTCGTGGACTTCTGAAAGAGCCGTCATGTGTGGTTGAACAGGTTGCATACAATTCCAGGATCCCCCCCCCCGCCCCCCATGGGGCGAGTGGGAGATAAACCTGACCTCGGTCCCACCTGCCACGCCTGGGAACGTTAGTACAGGGCTGCATCAGTGCAGGGGAGGGAACCTGTCTCTCCTTCGCAGAAACAGATTCGGGGCTCATGGTAACCTCGTCTCTAACGCCATAAAAGCTCGTAATTCATTTGGAGCGCTGAGGGAAAAGTTTGGGTTTTTTCTCCCCAAATCTCCAGCAGAAACCTCGAAAGCAAGGCTGTGTTGGGTCTACACGAACTGAAACCCGACGGTGCTGTGGTCGTGTTCTGGCCACACGCATCCCTGTGCACAAAGAGGGACGTGCTGAAAAACAAGGGGCTCTGCTTAGAATGCGTGCTGCACACGGAAGTGAGAATGCTGGGTGTTGCCCCGCAGGCCTTCGGGCTTCTAAGTTCTTCCACGACAGCCGGCAGGTTTGTCCTCTGAGCTGCCTGGGGTCTTGACTGGACTTGGCCCCTGAGCTCCTGGGGCAGGAGGACCTCCTTCCACCCGGGCCACCCCGCAGTCCCTCTCTGCAGGCCGGCGCACTGCGTGCCTCAGGACACCGGGTTCCAGGCCCCGCCTGAGGGGCTGGAACCACACCTCGGTGAGCAGAGCCGGATCGACCTGTGGTGAGTGGGGTCTGTGCTTCCTTCTGTTGGCCGAGGGCGATGAATGTCAGAGCCCACAAGCGCCCAGTGGACAGCCCACATAAGCATGTGCAGCAGCGCCAGTACACAGCAAGTGCCTAATAGGTGTCGGCCGTGTGGCCCTGGGGAGCAGGAGAGGCCTTGGATCGGTGCTCCCTGCACAGGAGGCTGGGCCCGGGAGAACCCGGAGGCCGGCACGCAGGGCGCTGCTGTTCCTGGCTTGTACGCCTTATTTTTTTGTTCTATTGTTTTGCACCCGTCCTGACGGAGGGCGTGTTGACACGTACCCGCGACGGCCTCCATCCCGCTCTGGGGGACGCGAGTGCAGCCACGCTGGTCCTGGATTCACACGCGCAGGAAGGTGAGTCCGCTCGCTCTAACTAGGTCTCGGTTGCGACGGGACCTGCCTCTGCACGCTGAAGTCCAAGGGCAGGATGGCCAGCTCTGCGTCCCTTGGCCACACCCTCGTCGGGGGACAGAAGCCCTCACCTCCAGGAAGAGGCCGTCCAGATGTGCGGAAACAGCCTGGCGAATTCCACGTTCCTACCGCTGACGTGTTGATCACAGGAAGCACGTTGTGTTTCCCCAACAACTAACTATATTGAATTCGTTCTCCTGTGCTTATTGGGCTTTCCTGTGTCTTCGGTCCTCTGTGAGGAGGGATCGGTCCTCTGCTTCCTTCAGTTTGGACTTAGTGATGCAGAGTTCATTTAGGTATTCTGGACACAAACCCTTTGTCAGAGATGTGCATCAGATTCTCTTCTCCTGGTCAGTGGCCGACCTGTGTCCTTAAGGATGTCTTCCGAAGGGCAGGTTTTCTTTTGATGAAGTATATTTGAACATCTTAAAATCTTTGACTCGCCTTGTCAAAGAAATTTTGCTGATAGCAAAACTAAGATGTGGTTTTTTTGTTTGTTTGTTTGTTTTTTTTTTTTGTTTTAAACAAATGAGGCACTTATTAAAACTTCCACAGATATTCATCACTTGGTAACCAGTTTTAAAAAAAAGTATAAAAATTAAGATTCTAACAAACTGGGAGTTTTTTTTTTTATCAAACCTTTTTTTTTAATTAAAATATTTTTTATTTTTACAGACATTTTGATTCATTGTACACAAATGGGGGTACCACTTTTCATTTCTGTGGTCGTATACAATGTATATTCACACCATTCATGTAGTCATACATATACATAGGGCAATACTGTCTCATTCTACTCTTTTTCCGTTCCCACCCCCTCCCACCCCTTTTTCCTCTACACCATCCAAAGTTCCTTCATTCTTTCCTTCCTCACCCACCCCCTTTATATATTATCATGCACTTATCAGAGAAAACATTCAGCCTTCGGTTTTTTGGGATTGATCCATTTCACTTAGCATGATATTTTCCAACTTCATCCATTTACCAGCAAATGCCATAATTTTATTCTTCTTTATGGCTGAGTAATAGTCCATTGCATATATATACCACAGTTTCTTTATCCATTCATCAATTGAAGGGCATCTAGGTTGGTTCCACAATCTAGCTATTGTGAATTGAGCTGTTATGAACATTGATGTGGCTGCATCACTGTAGTATGCTGATTTTAAGTCCTTTGGATATAAATCGAGGAGTGGGATAGCTGGGTCAAATGGTAGGTCCATTCCAAGCTTTCTGAGAAATCTCCATACTGCTTTCCAGAGTGGCTGCACCAATTTGAAACGCCAACAGCAATGTATGAGTGTGCCTGATACCCCGACATCCACACCAACAGTTATTATTGCTTGTCTTCTTGATAATAGCCGTTCTAATTGGAGTTAGAGGAAATCTTAGGGTGGTTTTAATTTGCATTTCTCTAATTACTAGGGATGATGAGCACTTTTTCATATATTTATTGATCACCTGTATATCTTCTGTGAAGTGTCTGCCCATTTCCTTAGTCCATTTATTGATTGGGTTCTTTGTATTTTGAGTGTAAAGTTTAAGTTCTTTATAAACTTTGGAGATGAGTGCTCTGTCTGAAGTGTGTGGAAAAGGTTTTCTCCCACTCTGTAGGCTCTCTTTTCACATTATTTATCATTTCCTATGCTAAGAAAAAACTTTTTAGTTTGAATCTATCCCATTTATTGATTCTTTTATTTCTTGCACTATGGAGGTCTTGTTAAGAAAGCCTGGTCCTAAGCCAACATGATGGAGATTTGGGCCTACTTTTTCTTCCATTTGGTGAAGGGTCTCGGGTCTTTTCAAGTTGAGTTTTGTACAGGGTAAGAGATAGGGGTTTAATTTCATTTTACTGCATATGAATTTCCAGTTTTCCCAACACCATTTGTTTAAGAGGCTATCTTTTCTCCATTGTAAGTTTTTGGCACCTTTGTCTCTTATAAAGTAACTGTACTTATGTGGGTATGTCTCCATGTCTTCTATCCTGTACCATTGGTCTACCTATTTTGGTGCCAATACCACACTGTATTTGTTACTATTGCTCTCTATAGTAGAGTTTGAGGTCTGGTATTGTGATACCTCCTGCATCACTCTTCCTGCCCAGGATTACTTTGGCTGAAATAACCATATGATTCTTATCCTTAAGTCTATTGACATGATGGATTATGTTTATTGATTTACGGATGTTAAACCAACCTTGCATTACTGGGATGAACCCCACTTGATCGTGGTGCACAATTTTCTTAATATGTTTTTGGATACCATTTGCCAGTATTTTGTTAAGGATTTTGCATCTATATTTGTCAAGGATATTAGTCTAAAATTTTCTTTCCTTGATGTGTCTTTGCCTGGTTTGGGTATGAGAGTGATATTAGCTTCATAGAATGAGTTTGTAGGGTACCCTTCCTTTTCTATTTCCTGGAATACTTTGAGAAGTATTGGAATGAGTTCTTCTTTGAAGGTCTTGTAGAACTCGGCTAAGAATTCGTCTGGTCCTGGGCTTTTCTTGGATGGTAGGCTTTTGATGGCTTCTTCTATTTCATTGCTTGATATTGATCTGTTTAAATTGTATATGTCCTCCTGGTTCAGTTTGGGAGGATCACGTCTCTAGAAATTTGTCGATGCCTTTGGTATTTTCTATTTTGTTTGAATCTAGATTTTCGAAGTAGCTTCTCATTATGTTATGTATTTCAGTGGTGTCTTTCGTGATATTTCCTTTTTCATCACGAATTTTAGTAATTTGACTTTTCTCTCTCCTCTTTGTTAGTGTGGCTAAGGGTTTGTCTATTTTATTTTTTCAAAGAACCAACTTTTTGTCAATTTTTTGAATTATTTCTTTTGTTTCAATTTCATTGATTTCAGCTCTGATTTTAATTATTTCCTGTCTTCTACTTTTGGTGATGTTCTGTTTTTCTAGGACTTTGAGCTGTAATGTTTAGGTCATTTAGTTGTTGAATTTATTTTCTTCAATGTGCTCCATGCGATGAATTTTCCTCGTAGTACTGCTTTCATAGTGTTCCAGAGATTTTTGATATGTTGTATCATTCTCATTTACCTCTAAGAATTTTTTTTATTTTCTTCTTAATGTTTTCTGTTATCCATGCTTCATTCAATAGCATATTATTTAGTCTCCAGGTGTTGGAGTAATTTGTTTATTTTGTCATTGATTTCTAATTTCATTCCATTATGATGTGATAGAACACAGGGCAGTATCTCTATTTTTTTGCATTTACTAAGGGATTTTTTTGGCATTACATATGGTTATTTTCAGGAATGTTCGAGACTGCCCAGTGAGAGCCTTTCTACACAGAGCCAGCCACAAGTCCCCAAGCCAATGGAGAGCTTTGACCCGCAGGCAGCCTCTGGGATCAGGGCAGGACAGCCAGAGACTTCTCCAGGCAGCCCTGCTCCCTCTGGCCGCAGGCTCTTTCCACGGGGCAAACCAAGATGGCGGACTAGGGGGTACCTGCATCTCCAGTCGCTCCAGAACCCAGGATTCAAGAAGGGGAGGCATTGAGAGACTCGGACTAAAATAGAGCCATGGATGAGTCTCGCCCACTGGATAAAGCTTGGCCTGGGCGGCAGGCCCAGTAGAGGTGGCTTATCAGAGCAGGGCAGGGCAGCTAGAGTCTTCCCCAGGCAGCCCTGCGCACTCCGGTGGTGGGCCCCTCCCACACGGCCAGCTTCTTCAGCTTCTCGGAGCAGGCCCCCCAGTGAGAGCCTTTCTGGTCAGAACCAGCTCCAAGTCCCGGAGCCAGCGCGGCATGCTCTGGCCTGCAAGCTGCTTCAGGGACCAGGACAGGGCAGCCAGGGACTTCCCCAAGCAGCTCGGCCCCCTGCGACGGGAGGCACCTTTCAAGGCTAGCTTCTCGGAGCAGACCGCCCAGTGAGAGCCTTTCTACACAGAGCCAGCCACAAGTCCCTGAGCCAACGGAGAGCTTTGACCTGCAAGCAGCCTCTGGGATCAGGCCAGGGAAGCCAGAGACTTCTCCAGGTGACCCTGCCCCCTCCGGCTGCAGGCTCTTTCCACAGGGTGATCCAAGATGGTAGACTAGGGGATGCCTGCATCTCCAGTCACTCTAGAACCCAGGACTCAAGAAGGGGAGGCATTGAGAGTCTCGGACTAAAATAGAGCCACGGGTGAGTCTCCCCCACCGAGTGAAGCTCGGCCTGGGTGGCAGGCACGGATAGGGGCGGCTTATCAGAGCAGGGCAGGGCAGCTAGAGTCTTCCCCAGGTAGCCCTGCACACTCCGGTGGTGGGTTCCTCCCACACGGCCAGCTGCGCGGTGCAGGCCCCCAGTGAGAGCCTTTCCGCACAGAGCCAGTTCCAAGTCCTGGAACCAGTCGGGGGCTAGGGGCAGCTTTCTTCAGAAACACTGCATTATCAAGTTCCTCCAAGACTTCAGGCTACTGAAGGCTGGGAGGTGATACACTGGAAATCTACAGGGACACTATAAGCCAATAGAGGAAATCTGCAACATCTCAGGGTCTCACTGACATCTGACCAATATGAGAAAACAAGGGAAGAAAATGTCCCAAACAAACCTAGATACTATATCAATAAAACCCAATGACAGCACAGCAGAAGAAATGTCAGAAAGGGAGTTCAGAATGTACATAATTAAAACAATCAGGGAAGAAAATGAGGAGATGAAAGAGCAAATGCAGGCATTGAATGATGAGATGAAAGAGCAAATTCAGGCATTAAATGATCACACCAATCAACAGTTAAAAGACCAAATACAGGAAGCAAGAGATCATTTCAATAGAGTTAGAGATTCTGGCGGGGGGGGGGGAACAGAAATCCTTGAAATGAAGGAAAAAATAAACCAAGTTAAAAACTCCATAGAAAGCATAGCCAATAGGATAGAACACCTGGAAGACAGAACCTCAGACATTGAAGACAAAATATTTAATCTTGAAAACAAAGTTGGTCAAACAGAGAAGATGGTAAGAAATCATGAACAGAATCTACAAGAATTATGGGATATCATGAAAAGGCCAAATTTAAGAATTATTGGGATTGAGGAAGGCTTAGAGAAACAAACCAAAGGAATGAACAATCTATTCAATGAAATAATATCAGAAAATTTCCCAAATCTGATGAAATGGAAAACCAAGTACAAGAGGCTTATAGGACTCCAAATATACAAAATTACAACCGACCCACACCAAGGCACATTATTATGAAAATACCTAACATACAAAATAAGAACAGAATTTTAAAGGCCGCAAGAGAAAAGAATCAAATTACATTCAGGGGAAACCAATAAGAATATCAGCAGATTTTTCAATCCAGACCCTAAAAGCTAGAAGGGCCTGGAACAACACTTACCAAGCCCTGAAAGAAAACGGACGCCAACCAAGATTCTTATACCCAGCAAAACTTACTTTCAGATTTGACAAAATAAAATCCTTCCATGATAAACAAAAGCTAAAGGAATTTACAAAAAGAAAGCCGGCATTACAGAACATTCTCAGCAAAATATTCCATGAGGAAGAGATGAAAAACAATGATGCAAATCAGCAACGGGAGGAACTAGCCTAAAGGAATAGCCAAATAAAGGAGAAACCAAATCATGTCAAAAAACAATAAAGAGTCAAATGACTGGGAATACAAAACATATCACAATAATAACCCTGAATGTTAATGGCCTGAACTCATCAATCAAAAGACATAGACTGGCAGATTGGATTAAAAAGAAAAATACAACAATATGTTGCCTGCAAGAGACTCATCTCATAGAAAGAGATACCCATAGACTAAAGGTGAAAGGATGGGAAAAAACATACCATGCACATGGACTCAGCAAAAAAACTGGAGTATCCATCCTCATTTCAGATAATGTGCACTTCAAGCCAAAGTTAGTCAGAAGGGATAAAGAAGGACATTACATGCTGCTTAAGGGAACCATAAATCAGCAAGACATAACAATCATAAATATCTATGCCCCAAACAGTGGCTCATCCATGTACGTCAAACAAATCCTTCTCAATTCCAGAAATCAAATAGACCACAACACAATAATACTAGGCAATTTTAACACACCTCTCTCACCACTGGATAGATCTTCCAAACAAAAATTGAATAAAGAAACCATAGATCTCAATAACACAATCACCAATTTAGACTTAACTGACATATATAGACTATACCATCCAACAAAGAACGAATACACTTTCTTCACAGCAGCACATGGATCCTTCTCTAAAATAGACCATCTGTTATGCCACAAAGCTACTGTTAGCAAATACAAGAAGATAGAGATACTACCTTGTACTCTATCAGATCATAATGGATTGAAATTAGAAAAGAATGACAGAATAAAAAACAGAAACTTCTCCAATATCTGGAGATTAAATAATACACTTTTTATGATGAATGGATAACAGAAGACATCAGGAGGGAAATAAAAAAATTTAGAAGTAAGCGAGAACAAAGAAACATCATATCAAAATCTCTGGGACACTATGAAAGCAGTACTTAGAGGAAGATTTATTTCATGGGGCGCATTCAACAAAAGAAGTAGAAATCGACAAATAAACGACTTAACACTACAGCTCAAAGCCCTAGAAAAAGAAGAGCAGACCAACACCAAAAGTAGTAGAAGACAGGAAATAGTTAAAATCAGAGCCGAAATCAGCAATATTGAAACAAAAGAAACAATCAGAAAAATTAACAAAATAGTTGGTTCTTTGAAAAAATAAACAAAATTGATAAACCCTTAGCCACACTAACAAAGAGAAAGAGGGAGAAAACTCAAATTACTAAAATTCAGAACGAACAAGGAAATATCACAACAGACATGAGTGAAATACAAAACATAATTAGAAGCTATTTTGAAAATCTATACTCCAACAAAACAGAAAACCTCAAAGACATCAACAAGTTTCTAGAGACATATAAATTACCTAAACTGAACGAGGAGGACATACACAACTTAAATAAATCAATTTCAAGCAATGAAATAGAAGAGGTCATCAAAAATCTACCAACAAAGAAAAGTCCGGAACCGAATGGGTTCTCAGCAGAGTTCTACAAAACCTTTAAAGAAGAGCTCATTCCAATACTCCTCAAAGTATTACATGAAATAGAAGAGGAGGGAACCCTCCCAAACTCATTCTATGAAGCCAATATCACTCTGATACCTAAACCAGACAGAGACACATCGAGGAAAGAAAATTTCAGACCAATATCCTTAATGAACATCAACGCAAAAATTCTGAACAAAATTTTAGCAAATCGCATACAAAAACATATTAAAAAGATAGTGCACCATGATCAAGTGGGTTTTATCCCAGGGATGCAAGGTTGGTTCAACATCCAGAAATCAATAAATGTCATTCACCATATCAACAGACTTAAAGTTAAGAATCACATGATTATTTCAATAGATGCAGAAAAAGCATTTGATAAAATACAGCACCCCTTCATGCTCAAAACACTAGAAAAAATTGGGGTAGTGGGAACATTCCTTAACATTATAAAGGCCATCTACACTAAGCCCATGCCTAATATCATTCTAAATGGTGAAAAACTGAAAGCATTCCCCCTAAAAACTGGAACATGGCAGGGATGCCCTCTTTCACCACTTCTATTCAACATCATCCTTGAGACTCTAGCCAGAGCAATTAGACAAACCAAAGAAATTAAAGGGATGTGAATTGGAAAAGAAGAATTCAAACTATCCCTGTTTGCTGATGACATGATTATATATTTAGAGGAACCTGGAAATTCCACCAGAAAACTTTTAGAACTCAAGTGAATTCAGTAAAGTAGCAGGTTACAAGATCAATACTCATAAATCCAATGCATTTTTATACATAAGTGATGAATCTTCAGAAAGGGAAATTAGGAAAACTACCCCATTCACAATAGCATCGAAAAAAATAAAATACTTGGGAATCAATCTCACAAAAGAGGTGAAAGACCTCTACAATGAGAACTACAGAACACTAAAGAAAGAAATTAAAGAAAACCTTTAAGATGGAAAGATCTCCAATGTTCTTGGATAGGCAGAATTAATATTGTCAAAATGGCCATACTACCTAAAGTGCTATACAGATTCAATGCAATTCCAATTAAAATCCCAATGATGTACCTTGCAGAAATAGAGCAAGCAATCATGAAATTCATCTGGAAGAATACGAATCCCAGAATAGCTAAAGCAATCCTCAGTAGAAAGAGCGAAGCAGAGGGTATCGCAATACCAGATCTTCAACTCTACTACAAAACAATAGTAACAAAAACGGCATGGTATTGGTACAAAATAGACAGGTGGATCAATGGTACAGAATAGAGGACATGGACACAAACCCAAATAAATACAATTTTCTCATACTAGACAAAGGGGCCAAAAATATGCAATGGAGAAAAGATAGCCTCTTCAACAAATGGTGCTGGGAAAACTGGAAAACCATATGCAACAGAATGAAACTAAACCCCTGTCTCTCACCCTACACAAAACTCAACTCAAAATGGATCAAGGACCTCGGAATCAGACCAGAGACCCTGCATCTTATAGAAGAAGAAGTAGGTCCAAACCTTCAACTTGTTGGCTTAGGATCAGACTTCCTTAACAGGACTCCCATAGCACAAGAAATAAAAGCAAGAATCAACAACTGGGATAGATTCAAACTAAAAACCTTTCTCTCAGCAAAGGAAACTCAGTAATGTGAAGAGAGAGCCTACAGAGTGGGAGAATATCTTTGCCACTCACACTTCAGATAGAGCGCTAATTTCCAGAATCTATAAAGAACTCAAAAAACTCTACACCAAGCATACAAATAGTCCAATCAACAAATGGGCTAAGGAAATGAAGAGACACTTCACAGAAGAAGATGTACAAGCAATCAACAGATATATGAAAAAATGTTCAACATTTCTAGTAATAAGAGAAATGCAAATCAAAAAACTACCCTAAGATTCCATCTCACCCCAATTAGAATGGCCATTATCAAGAACACAAGCAACAATAGGTGTTGGCGAGGATGTGGGGAAAAAGGTACACTCATATGTTGCTGGTGGGTTGCAAATTAGTGCAGTCACTCTGGAAAGCAGTATGGAGATTCCTCAGAAAGCTTGGAATGGAACCACCATTTGACCCAGCTATCACACTCCTCAGCCTATACCCAAAGGACTTAAAATCAGCATACTACAGAGATACAGCCACATCAATGTTCATAGCTGCTCAATTCACCATAGCCAGATTGTGGAACCAACCTAGATGCCCTTCAGTTGATGAATGGATAAAGAAACTGTGGCATATATATACAATGAAATATTACTCAGCCATAAAGAAGAATAAAATTATGGTATTTGCAGGCAAATGGATGAAATTGGAGAATATCATGCTAGGTGAGATAAGCCAATCTCAAAAAACTAAAGGACGAATGATCTCGCTGATAAGTGGATGAGGTCATATAATGGGGGGTGGAAGGGGTTAGCGTTAGGGTTAGGGTTAGGTTTAGGGTTAGGGATAAGGAGGGTGGTAAGAATGGAGGAAAGATGGACTGTATAGAGGGAAAAGAGGGGTGGGAGGGGTGGGGGGAAGGGAAAAAATAATGAATCAAACATCATTGCCCTATGTAAATTTATGATTACACAAGTGGTATGCCTTGACTCCATGTACAAATAGAGAAACAACATGTATCCCATTTGTATACAATAAAAAAAAAAGAATGTTCCATGTGCTGCTGAGAAGAAAGTGAATTCACTTGTTGATGGATGGAATATTCTATATGTGTCTGTTAAGTCTAAGTTATTGATTGTGTTATAGAGTTCTATGGTTGGTTTTTGGAAGATCTATCCAGTGGTGACAGCGATGTGTTAAAGTCACCCAGAACTGTGTTGTGGTCTATTTGATTCCTGAAATTGAGAAGGATTTGTTTGATATACAGGGATGCACCATTGTTTAGGGCATAAATATTTACTATCATTATATCTTCCTGATTTATCGTTCCCTTAAGCAGTATGAAATGTTCTTCTTTATCCCTTCTGACTAACTTTGGCTTGAAGTCCACTTTATCTGAAATAAGGATGGAAACCCCCGCTTTTTACTGAGTCTGTAAGCATGGTAAGTTTTTTCCTATCCTTTCACCTTTAGTCTGTGGATGTCTTTTTCTATGAGATGAGTCTCTTGCAGGCAGCATATTGTTTGTTGGGTCTTTCTTTTTAATCCATTCTGCCAGTTTAGGCCATTAACGTTTAGGGTTATTATTGATATGATTTGTATTCCCAGTCATTTGGGCTTATTTTTGGTTTTTAACTTGACTTGGTTTCTCCTTTGAATGGATTTCCTTTTAAGGTAATTCCTCCCTTTCCTGACCTACATTGTTTTTCATTTCCTCCTCATGGAATATTTTGTTGAATATTCTGTAGTGCAGGCTTTCTATTTGTAAATTCTTTTAACTTTTATCATGGAAGGATTTTATTTCATCTTCAAATCTGAAGGTTAGTTTTGCTGGGTGTAGGATTCTTGGGTGGCAACCATGTTCTTTCAGAGCTTGAAATACGTTGTTCCAGGCCCTTCTAGCCTTTAGAGTCTGGGTTGAGAATTCGGCTGATATCCATATTGGTTTCCTCCTATATGTAATCTGATGCTTTTCTCTCACAGCCTTTAAAATCCTATCTTTGTATGTTAGACATTTTCATTATAATGTGCCTTGATGTGAATCTGTTGTGATTTTGTACATTTGGTGTTCTGTAAGCCTCTCATATTTGATTTTCCACTCATTCTTCAGGTGTATGTGGGAAATTTTCTGATATTATTTCATTGAATAGGTTGTTCATTCCTTTGGTTTGTGTCTCTGTGCCTTCCTCAATCCTGATAATTCTTAAATTTGGTCTTTTCATGATGTCCCATAGTTCTTGGAGAGTCTGTTCATGATTTCTTATCTTTTCTGTTTGGGCAACTTTATTTTCAAGATTAAATATTTTGTCTTCATTGTCTGAGGTTCTGTCTTCCAAGTGGTCTAGTCTGTTGGTGATGCTTTCCATTGAGTTTTTTTATCTGGTTTATTGTTTCCTTCATTTCAAGGATTTCAATTTGGGTGGTGTTTTTTTTTTTTTTTTTTTTTTTTAAGAATCTCTATATCTTTGTTGAAATGATCTTTTGCTTCCTGCAGTTGCTCTTTCAATTACTTATGGTATGATCATTGATTGCCTGAATGTGCTTTTATTTCATCCTTTGCTTCATGAATCATCTTAATCATGTATAATCTGAAGTCCTTTTCTGACATTTCTTCTACCATACTGTCACTGGATTCTATTAATATAGAATCTGGGTTTGTTTGGATGATTTTTCTTCCCTTGTTTTTTCATGTTGTTCATGTATCTTCCCCTCTAGCACTGCAGATCTGGGGTATTGCCGTTCCCTCTCTATAGGCTTATAGTGACCCTATAGGTTTGCAAAACCTTTTCTTTATGGGGTGATCAATATTTAGCAGTGCCCAGTTCAGGTTGTATGCAGCCCTAGACCAAATAGCCCCTATGAGGTCATTAACAATATTGTCATAATAAACAGAATGAGTTCACTTATTATCTTCAGTATAACAAATAGATTTGCAATAAGGTCTGCAGTTTCTAATGGAGGACAAATAGGATGTGGAGGAATGTAGGATGTTAATGGGATAAGAAAAGAATATATAGAAGTTATGGATCATAGAATGAATGAGAGTGTAGTCAAAAGAAGTTGGTTGTTAGCATGGGAAAAGGGAGAAACAGACTCTGAGGGAACAAAGGTAAACAAAAGGAAAAGAGAGAAAGAAAAATAAAATAAAAACTTAAGATTTTTTTTTCACCTTATTGAAAAATTTTAACAGTCATATAGTATTCAAACCTCCCAGTTTTCAGTAGCCTGATGCATGAGAGGTACCAGACAATGAGCTTCCAGTCTCCAGCAGGCATCTCAGGATGGGATTTGCCCCACCTAAAAATGGGAGATACAGCTTCCAGGATTATCCAAGATGGCCGCTGTGGCTTCCAGTTGTGTTGGCAAATGGGGAGCTGCAATTTGGGGTATGGGTGTGGTTGGCTGGAGGTCCTGGAGGTGGGGTGCAGTCAGTCTGTCTGGGGGTCCTGGTGGTAGGGCACAGTCAGTTAGTCTGGGGGTCTTGGCGATGGGGAGCAGTCAGTTGATATGAGGGCCCTGGAGGCAGGGAGTGATTGGTTGGGCTGAGGGATCCTGGAGACGGGGCTCAGTCAGTCTGGCCAGGGGTCCTACAAGTCCTGGCTGTTGTCTCAAAATGGCGGCAGCCACAAGTAACCAAACCTGTAGGTACTGTGACTGTGAACTTCCAGGCAACAGCAGGCAGCTGGTGCTCCACTGGCAGTCTGTGGTCAGTCTGCTGACTGCTGTTGGATGACAGGTGAACCTTGGGCAGTGGGTGATGGGTAGGTGAAAGGCAGGCGATGGACAGGCAAGTGGCAGGCAAATGGCAGATGGTAGGCCCCAGACAGTGAGCAATCTGCACTCAAAAAGTAGTCGATATGCTTGGCAGACTGCAGGTGATCTCAGTATACAAATGGAGTAAACAGCAGGGGATCGATAAGCTGCAAAAACTGCCTCACCAAGAAACAGATATCCTCTGCTCGAAACCTGAGTTATGGAGCGACAAAGAATGCAGCCTCCTTCTAGTCCACCATCTTGGATCTCTGCTCAAACCTTTTTTAAATTCTATTTATACATGACAGCACAATGCATTTTGATTCATTGTACATGAATGGAGCACAACTTTTCATTTCTCTGGTTGTACACGATATAGTGTCACATCATTTGTGTGATCTTACATGTACCTAGGAGAATGATGTCCATCTCATTCTACCATCTTTCCCTCCTACTTCCTCCACTCCCCTCATTTCCTGCTGCACAATGCAAAGTTCCTCCATTCTTCCCTTACCCACCCCCCACCATTATGTTTCAGCATCCACTCATCAGAGAAAACATTTGGCCTGTGGTTTTTTGGGGATTGACTTATTTCACTTAGCATGATACTCTCCAACTCCATCCATTTACCTGCAAATGCCATAATTTTATTCTTTATGGCTGAGTAATATTCCATTGTGTATATATACACCACAGTTTCTTCATCCATTCATCTATTGAAGGACATCTAGGTTGGTTCCACAATCTAGCTATTGTGAATTGAGCTGCTATAAATATGTGACTGTGTCACTGTAGTGGGCTGATTTTAAGTTCTTTGGGTATAAACCAAGGAGTGAGATAGCTGGGTCAAATGGTGACTCCATTCCCAGTTTTCTGAGGAAGCTCCATACTGCTTTGCACCAATCTGCAACCCCACCAGCAATGTATGAGTATACTTTTTTTCCGCACATCCTCACAACACCTATTGTTGCTTGTATTCTTGATAATAGCCATTCTAATTGGAGTGAGATGAAATCTTGGTTTTGATTTGTATTTCTCTAATTGCTAGAGATGTTGGACACTTTTTCATATATTTGAGTGTATATCTTATGTGAAGTGTCTGCTCAATTTCTTAGCCCATTTATTGATTGGGTTATTTATATTCTTGGTGTAAAGGTTTTTGAGTTCTTCATAAATTCTGGAGATTGGTGATCTATCTGAAGTGTGCGTGGTAAAGATTTTCTCCCACTCTGTAGGCTCTCTCTTCATATTATTGTTTCCTTTGCTGAGAAAAAGCTTCTTGGTTTGAATTCATCCCATTTATTGATTCTTGCTTTTATTTCTTACACTTTGGGAATCTTATTAAAGAGTTTGGTCCTAAGCTGATGATGAAGATTTGTGCCTACTTTTCCTTCTATTTGGTGCAGGGTCTCTGGTCTAATTCCTAGGTCCTTGATCCATTTTGAGTTTTGTGTAGTGTGAGAGAGGGGTTTAATTTTACTTTGTTGCATATAGATTTCCAGTTTTCCCAGCACCATTTGTTGAAGAGCCTATCTTTTCTCCATTGTATGTTTTTGGCACCTTTGTCTAGTGTGAGATAACCGTACTTATGTGGGTTTATCTCTGTCTTCTATCCTGTACCATTGGTCTACCTGTCTATTTTGATGCCAATACCATGTCATTTTTGTTACTATTGCTCTATATATAGTTTAAGATCTGGTATTGATACCTCCTACCTCACTCTTCTTGCTAAGTCTTGGCTAAGACAGGGATGCCCTCTTTCACCACTTCTATTCAACATCATCCTTGAAACTCTAGCCAGAGCAATTAGACAGACCAAAGAAATTAAAGGGATATGAATAGGAAATGAACTCAAACTATTACTATTTCCTGATGACATGATTCTATATTTGGAGGATCCAAAAAAATCCACCAGAAATCTTCTAGAACTCATAAACAAATTGAGTAAAGTAGCAGGATATAAAATCAACACTCATCAATCTAATGTATTTCTTTTCATAAGTGATGAATCCTCTGAAAGAGAAATTAGGAAAACTATCCCATTCACAATAGCCTCAAAAAAAAAAATACTTGGGAATCAATCTAACAAAAGAGGTGAAAGACCTCTACAATGAGAACTATAGAACGCTAAGAGAAATTGAATACCTTAGAAGATGGAAAGATCCCTTGTTCTTGGATAGGCAGAATTAATATTGTCAAACGGCCATACCACCAAAGGCACTATACAGATTCAGTGCAATTCCAATTAAAATAGAAATGGAGAAAGCAATCATGAAATTCATTTGGAAGAATAAGAGATCCAGAACAGCCAATGCAACCAGAGCGGGAAGCAGGAAGGTGTGCTCTTGTGTTCCCCAGAAGTGCCACAGTTGGGCCGGTCGTGTTGGATCTTTGATGCAACGTCCTAATTCTGTGTGTGGAAAGTGTGGGAGTCAAACGTGCTATCGTTTTGCTACGTGGGAGCCTAATTTCTCCAACACTGTTTATCCAAAGGATCGTCCTTTCCCCACTTCACATTTCTGGTACCGTTTTTGAAAACTTTGTTTTTAAGTGCGGTGTGTTTTCAAAGCTGTCTATTCCATTGATGTATTCCCAATCTTTGTTAATTAATCTTACTCCTTACCCAAAATTATCTTGCCTACCTTAGGTCCTTGGCATTTCCATATAACCTGCACGAATTTCTGCCAGAATAAAAAGGGCAGAGTGGATATTGCTTTGAACCTGCAGGTGAACAGGGAGGAGCCGGCATCTCTGCGATATCGATTCTTGCAGGCGTGGACGTGCTGAATCTCTTCATTTACTTGGGTTGCTCTCTCTTGTTTTCAGTGTAGAATTTTTTATCATTTCACATTTAATAAAAAAAAAATGGGGTAAGACATGGGACAAGCCGCCATCTTAGTCGCCGCTCGCGGGCCGCGGTGTTGAACTCACAGCTGTGCCGTCTCCCCTGTGAGACGGGCCCCGGCTCCTGGCACGGCAGCCCCCAGGGCCCTTGTTCCACCTTGATTTTTGACCCTAGAAACACATGGAAGTGCAGTTGTCTCTCCGTCAGCTTGATGTCCTCAAGGCCGGCGTGTGGTGTCGTGGTCAGACACTCCCTCTATTTTGAGGCCTCTTGATGGTCTGCTCACCCGTCACCTGCTGGCGGACACGGGCTGCGCCCTCGTTCTTGGCTATGCCGCGTGGCGCTGCCTGAGCCGGACCCTTAGCTCCTGTGCCCATACGCCTAGAAGCAGAGTCACCGAGTCGCGTTTCAGCTTTCTGGGGTCCGCCTCCCGTCTTCCATGGCAGCCGCGCCGTTTTGCCATCCCACCCACTGTGCGGAGGTTCCGATGTCCCCAGGTCCCCGATGCTTCTCTTAGCAGAAGTCATGGCAGTGGCTGGTGTCTGGTTTTCTTTTCCCTTCTCGGAAGGGGCCGTGGGCATCTTTTCACGTGTGGTTTCGCCAGCTCTCTTTGGAGAACTGTCCATTTAAGGCATTTGCACGTTTTTGGGTGTTTAGAGTTGCGTCTTGGGAGCGCTCTGTTCAGGTGTCAGGCCCTTGTCACATGATCTGCAGACCTCTTCCGACTCGTGGCTTGCCATCGTGATCGGCTGATAGTCTTTTGAAGCCCAGAATTGTTTGCATGAGGTTCTATCTTTTCTTTTGCTGTCTGTGACCTTAAGTGTCACATCCAAGAAATGACTGCCAAGTCCAGTGACGTGAAGCATTTGTCCCAGGCCCCCTGTGAGCTCTGACCTTGGGGTCTCTATTCCTTCTCGAGTTGGTTTTTGTGTAGGATGTTGGGTAAGAGTCCGACGGATTTTCGTTTTTCCCAGTACCCTGGCTGACCGCAGTGCCGGCACCCTGTTGAAGGTCGTCTGGCCACATGGGCGAGCCTTCGTTTCCGGGCTGTCCTCTGTCCCACTGGTCTGTACGTCTTCACACGAGCACAGCTCAACATAGAGGTTTTATGTAGCTGTTAAAATTCATCCCAAGTATCACGTTTGTTGCTGCTAAAAGATGTTTTGAGGATTTGATTTTTTTTTTTCCAACTATACATTGTTGCTCAATAAAAACAAGTTGACTTTTGTATGTTGGCCTCATATTCTGCAGCACTGGCAAACTTAAGGATGTTGACGTACATATCATGAGAGAGACTAATGCCTTCACTTAGTTTTGTAAGAGTTGGCTTCAAGAAAACGAGTTGGGAAGAACCCTCTCCTCTGTCAGAGTTTGCATATCATTTACATTTGTTCCTTGAGTATTTGATGAAGTGCGCCCGCGACCCTCTGGGCCTGCCTCCTTTGTAGGTGCTGTCAAATCACCGACTTTATTTTAATGGACACCCAACTGCTGAGGGGTAGGTGCAGCTTGGCAGCCTGAGGGCTTGATTCCCAGCACTGGGGAAGAGGGTGCTTTATCTCTTCTGGCCACGTTTGGTTATTTGTTACTTTAAGGGATTTATTTTTTCCACCCAAGTTGTCTGAGCTTCCGTTCCTGGTGTTGGTGACTTGTTCGGTCCTTTAGTACCTTCCTAGTCTAGCTGGTGCTTTATGAAGCTTATTCCTCTTCGAAGAATCAACTGCTCGCTTTCGGTCGTAATTCAGTCTCCAGGACTCCCGCCTCCCCTCCCGCCTCCCCTCCGCCTCCCCTCCGCCTTCCCTCCGCCTTCCCTCCCTTCCAGCTCCGTGTTGGACGAGCTCCTCTTCCCTAACTTCCTGGAGGCGCAGGCTCATGCTGGTCCCTCCGGATGTTTGTCCCTGTGCAGCCAACCCCTCCCACGGGAGGGCATTCCAGGAGGGACGTGTGGCCCGGGTTCTCCCCTCCGACCCCAGCTACCCGGGTGGGGCTGCTCACCGCCGTCCTGGGGCCACCAGTCGCTCTGCCTCCCCCTCTCTGCTTGGGTTTAGGCGTTTTCTCTTGCCCTGATTTCCAGTCCATTCCTTGTTCTCATTTCTGCGACATCTGTCAGATTCGCCCAGTGAAAATGATCATTACAGAGATTGTATTTTTCTGTTCTGAGATTTCCAATTTTTTAAAAATTTCCATTTCTTGGAGAACATCAGGCTGAGTGAAATCAGACTCAGAAAATCAAGGGTCAAATGTCTTTCCTCATGTGGAAGCTCGAGCAAAACGAGGAAGGGGAATCGGAGGTCCCAACGACGGTGGAGGAGGGGACGGGAGGGGAGGGGATGCAGAATGGATCTACCAAGTCGCATGAGGTGCCTGAAACCACCCACAGGGAATCCCGCCGTTGTGTGGAAAGCGCCCCTGGAGGAGGGGTAGCGGGTGGTCAGGTGGGGGGAGGGAGCGGGCCTCACTCCCTGCTCCCGCGTGGTGGTGGGATGAGCCCAGCTACCGCGCTTCCGCTTCTACAAGGAGATCGTTTTCTCGTTTTCCCTTAAATTCTTGAATATTGATAATGGCTAAAGTCCTAGTCCGCTGTTTCCATGTTGTCATTTCTGTGCTGTTTTTACTGACTGTTCTCTGGGTTATTTGTGTTTTCCTGCTTTATTGTGTGGTACCAAGTGTCCCATTGTACGCTGGGCATTTTTGGTTCCATGTCACCGAGTGCCTGGATCTTAACAGAACTTTGTTTCAGCAGGCAGTGTTTGCCACAGCGTGGTTCTTTCGAAGTTGGTGCCCGCGCACAGTGTGCCTGGTGGTAGGAGCTGACGGGCGCTCCTCCTGAACGTGGCTCCTCTGGGCCTCTTCTGAACGCCCCTGTGTTGGCAGGGTTCTCTGCTGGCTGGGCCTCGAATGCTTCTTGGCTTCTGGAATGTGGTCAGCTCTCCTCTGCCTGGTAATTGTTCTTTCCAAGGTGGTTCTTTCCCCCCACAGTTCTTGGCCCAGAAGCACAAAGCCTTAACCTTGACATTGACAGCTGAACGTTCGATGAAGTACTCAAAGGGACACCAGTGAAGATTTCTAGAACTTTCTCTCCCCAGCTCCCTTCTCTCCAGAACCTCTCCCCACAGATTCTAACCAGCTCAGCTGCTCGGGGCTCCGGCTGCTGTCTCCTCAGTTCCCTGCTCGGACCACCTGCCACCCTCCTTCACTGGTCCCGATGATGCTCCAGGCCCACCGCAGGGCTTCTCTGGGCCCCTGCTCTCAGGAACACGGACCTGCAAGGTGTGCCGTCCACAGTCTGAGCTCAGTTACTCCGTTATCTGGCCCAGTCTGGGCTGTTTACTGGAGGAGAATCATGCACGTGCCTGTTCTTCCCCAGGTCTGGGAATGGAAGTGACAGCCGTGTTCCCACTTCTTCCCAAACTGATGAGGACAAAGTGCCTGGTGGTGAGAGAAGCTGACGGATGAGATATTTGCTCGCCTCCACTTGAGGAACCCCAGTGAGTTCGTTTCAAACTGGGCGGCGGGGCTGATATTTTTCCTGCTATTCCTTCCGTCCCGACACAGGGATGGTGGAAAATTGTTTGGGTGGTGATCCAGGTCTTCACGAAGCTCTTCCCTGAACCCTCCGCCTTAGAGCCCGGTCTATAAGTAGCCCTGAGAGCTCGGCTTGGCACCCTCGTCCACGGGCAGAGCGAGTTCTGGAGAGACTCCCACACCGACGGCAGGCAGCAGCACAGAGGCTAGCCTCCCCCACAGGTGGGTGGTCTTGCTGCAGTGAGCTGCTCCCGCACGGCTGTCGCTGGGGCCCCTCGGGTATTCCTTGTGGAGTTGAGAGTCCTCCAGGCTGCCAGTGAGACGCTTGTCTCTCTTCTGCATAATGGCGTGATTTCCAGCCTCCATTGCAGAGGATTTAGTGATGCGCGTCTCGCCCCTTTGTGAGGACACACGGACCTCGGAGCATCACACACCCGACAGTGACCCAGGAGGATTAACAAGTACTGGTGCCTTTGTGTCCCCAGCGAGGCAGCAGGCACTGGGGAATCTGGAGGGGTCGAATGGGTGGGCAGTGAACAATTGGCCCTGTTCTCGAGGAGTTTAAATTTATTTGGGGCTGGATAGAAGCTGGACCTTCCTATGAAGGTCAGTGTCCCCCAAAACCTCAGGTCTAGCCTTTAGAGCCTGCAGCCGATGTCACTTGAGATGGCCCGTAGCTACACGCTAAATGGTGGGGTAGGAGACTGGACCTGCACAGCTCAGAACTGTGCTTGCTTCTACTCACATCGTACATCTTACCTGATGGCGAGGAGTCTGGGGATGTGGCTTCTACCCTGGGCGGTCACATGTCTCATTGAACACTGGATGTGCTGTCACGGAAGGTGGGTAGAATAGATCATGGTGACTGGAGGAAACTGCCTTATTGGTCAGTTTTGTGCTACTACAACAAAACACTTGGGGCAGCTAACTTTAAGAAAAGAGGTTTATTTATCTCACTTTCAGAGGCTGAAAGTCCAAACGGCAAGACGTGGGCTCTGGCCCTGGCAGGGACCCCATGGCAGATGAGAGAGAGAGAGAGAGAGAAATAGCACATAGGGCAGTAGGCCCTTGGGTCACCAGGGCTGAGAACCCTCGGGCCTCCTGAGAGGAGCGCTGTGGAAGGAGCAAGCTCAGTCCCGCCTGTCCTCTGTTCCTGCGATGTTCTCGCTTGCTGGCTACTGTAATTGCTGTCCAACATGGGGTGACACAGTGGAGAACTGAGCTAGTAAAGGTACCATGCCCTTAAACCTCCCAAACTGGGGCCAAGTAAACCTTCTATCCTTATGAAGTTAGCTGCCTCTGGTGTTTCGTTGTAGTAACACAAAGCTGACCAACACCAAAAGCAGATAAAATTGCTGGGCGCGACGGTAAGCTTCCTTGATGCTTGCCCTGTGGTTGGGTCCAATATTCATGTATCTGTCTGTCCAGCCACTGTGCACTGAGCACCAACCAAGGGGTGGGAATCCAGGAGAGGGCGAAGCAAAGCCTCTGCCTCGCACGAGTGTGTGTTCTGGCGAGCAGAGGGGGATGGGAGTCAGTCACGCGTGGAAACCAGGAGCTGTTGTGCGGGAGGAGGGAGGGGTGCGGCAAGGTGTGCTCATCCGCAGGTGACTTGCTACTGTAGACGGAAGCTTTGGGACAGGGCGCTCTAGCAGACTCTAGGGAGGTACAGAGGGTGGGTTTCCCGGCCTCAGTGCTGTGGACCTGTTAAACAGTCCAGTCTCGTTGTGGGCACTGTCCTTAGCAGTGGAGCCCGTGTAGAGCATCCCTGGCCTCCACACACTTGTGGCGGCCCAGGTGTGATGATCAGAGCCCTCACTGGATGGTCCCAAATGTTCCTAAGGGACAAAGTTGCTCTCCTGTTGAGAGCCACTCTTCCAGGGCAGTGGCAGCAGGGGCCAAGGTCCCGTGGTAGGAGGGGCGAGGGAGCCCTGGGCGACGGAGCAGAGTGAGTGTGGGGAGGGTGAGGGGAGGCGCAGAGGTGGGGCCTCGGGGAGCCAGGCCACTGCAAGTCGCTGCACACACACAGACGCGCAGTGGCCAGGCGGGCGGGGCTGGATTGACTGGAAAGGGGCCAGGAACATTCTGGGCAGGGGAAATTGTTTTGTGAGGCTGTCACGCTGGGTGCGTGTGCACGTGTGGCGTGTGTCTGTTACACGTAACTCCTGTGCTTACACCATGTGAACACACGCACACGGGTGCACGTTATCTGGGACGTTGTGGGGAGAGTGGCCTGGGGCTTAGGATGGAACCAGCAGGAGGGCCGCGGGGCCTCCAGGGAGCAGAGGCGTGGGTCTGGCCAGCGTTCTGTCTTCCTGGGCCTACGGTGGCCTAGGGCAGCAGTCTGTGCTCTGGCGATGCCCTGCTCCCTGGAGGGCTCCGGCCTGCCCCTTGCCACCTGGTGTGTCCAGCAGCGCTTGGCCTCCCCTGCGCCTCTGCGTCCCCTTCCGGACTGCAGGCCTCTAACCTGGTGTAGCCTTGTCTTAACCAACTACCTCTGCAAATGACCTATTTCCAAGCGAGGCCACATTCTTAAGTTCCAGGTAGACCTGAATCTTGGGGGGACAGAGGAACCCTTCAGGCAGGTTTTGGAGGCTGAGCGGAGGGGACTTGGCACGTTGGCTGTGGTGGGAAGTGGGGATAGAGGAAGGGAAGTCGCGTGAACACGGGGCAGAGCTCTGGTGCGCAGGGGCACCGGAGGCCGCTCTTTGGCCGCCTCTGTGGGCATCTGTAAATCCCTGATGAGTCGGGAGGGTACGGACGGTGCCGCAGCAGCAGCTGAGACCCTATAGGGAGAGTGGAGACAGGAGGCCCCGCGCTGGCCTTGAGCTTCGACCTTGAGCTTCAACCTTGGGAGGTTTTGAGTGGGGGCAGTGGAAGCCCACGTGCGGGTTAACGGAGCCAGGTAGGGCGAGAGCAGTGCCCGCGGAGACGCGATGCGCAGGCCTTTGCGCTGCAGAGGGGCATCAACGTCCTCCCTGTGCGCCTGACCCTCTGCTCCAGCTCGCCTCACTCGCTCAGGGGACGGGAAACGCTGGCTTCTCAAGGAAAGAAGCCCTCAGGATGCTCAGGGAGAAGATTCCCAGCCTCGGGTCAGTCTGGATTTTGTTGCTCTTCCTGGACGGCAGAGCTTCCCACAAAGGAAGCTCCTGTGCGCCTGACCCTCTGCTCCAGCTCGCCTCACTCGCTCAGGGGACGGGAAACGCTGGCTTCTCAAGGAAAGAAGCCCTCAGGATGCTCAGGGAGAAGATTCCCAGCCTCGGGTCAGTCTGGATTTTGTTGCTCTTCCTGGACGGCAGAGCTTCCCACAAAGGAAGCTTTCGAGGCAGCCTCTGCAGAGGCCCAGAATGTGAGGGTGCTCGGAAAGGCTGCTGTTCCCAGGAGCCCCGGCCTGGGGCGCAGGGGGTCCACAGGATGCCCCTGAGCACAGCACCCGGGCTCCAGCCAAGGACGCTTTCACGGTGGGTGTGTTGTCTCGTGGCTGGAAGCCTGGCCTGGTTCAGGGCTTGCAGCCCCCTGAGCAGGGGCCTCAGTCTGGAGGAGGCCGAAGGGACCCCCATATCACCCACTCAGGGAGCTCCTGCGCGGTCGACGGCCTGGCTGCAGCAGCGACCCCACGGCCAGCCCTGGCCTCGGCCCTTACCAGCCTGGGGCCTGCGGGAAACGGGGGAGTGCCCGCCAGCCAGGGGAGTGGCCGCAGGGCGTCCACGGTGCTCCAGCAGGGGAGGGACAGTGCCAGCTCGGCCCCTCCCAAGCTCCACAGTGGCCACCGAGGAAGTCTAAAAAGAGGTGGCGCCAAGGGGTTTGCGTCCCCGATGTGGAGGAAGGATGTGGACCACAAGGGTGCGGGAGGCTTCCCCGGGGAGGAATTCGGAACAAGGAGGGAGCCAGGGGGCAGAGGGGCAGGCGTGGCCGGAGTGGGCAGGGCCCTGGAGCGCTGGGCGCAGGAAGGAGGCGCAGGGGCGCGGGGAGAAGGCCCCTCCCGCACTAGAGAAGCCGCCTCCTGGAGCCCCAGGCGGGAAGAGCAGGCCTGGGCGCCGGGACTCGGTGTCCCCGCCTGGAAACCAGCTGTCCCCACCTGCTGCCCCCCGGCTGTGGTGCTGGGCATGGTCCCCCACCAGGAGGGGCGTTTCCTGCCCCCACCTGGTTCGAGGACTTGGTGACTCGTGCTCCAGTGCAAGGCCCCCAAGGAGCTGGGGTGGGGACGGAAGCCTGCAGGACGGGAAGCACCCAGACCGAGACCTCCAGCCCTGCTGAAGCGGCTCCACTGACCGCTGCAGGGGCCCCACTGACCGCTGCAGGGGCGGGTTCTGGTGCTGCTGTTGCTGGTCACGGCGACGGGGCCCTGGGGACCCCGGCCTCCTCCAGCTGCCTGAGGCCTGGCTAACGTTCTGGGTGACGGCTGGCCACTGGGGAGTCTGGTGATCGGTGCCAGGCACTGGGCAGCTGCACCTGATGCTCAGAATCTCCTGATCCCACAAGGAAAAGGACAGTGATAGAAAGTGAGAGGAGGGAACCAGGACAGGCAGATTGGGCAGGGGGACAGGTGACGTCCAGTCTGGACGCTCAGTGCCAAGGTGAGCGGAGCAAATCCTCGTGGCCTTCCTGTGAGGGGCGCGTCTCGCCCAGCTCTCCTTTCTCAGGCCCACCCCACTGGGGAGGCCGCGGCCAGGCTGGGACACCAAAGGCACCACCCCTTCAGCAGGCCAGGCTCCTGGTGACGTCTGCGCTGCTGTGTGGCCTTGGGCAGGTTCCTCCAACTCTCTGGGCCTCGGTTTCCTTCTAGGGTCACTGTCATTTCTTATCATGGTTGACTGGAGCCCAGATGTCCCTTTCGTAGAGGGGAAAAGGGAGGGTGGGGAGGCCCTGCAGCCAGCGTCGGGATGACTCTGGTCCTCGTCACTCCGTCCGTGCCCGTGCTGCAAGAGCTGGTCCACGCCTCGCACGAGTGGGGGCTAGGCCTTCGGGGGGACCGGCGGCGCAGCCTTTGGCACCCGTGACAACGTCTGCCGAGCGCCTGCTCCGTGGCACAGTGCTCAACGTGGACAACGCCAACCCAGGGCCCTGCCCACTGGGCCCACGTCCTGGAGGTGTGGCCACCAGGACCAGGGCAGTGGTGCAGGGCAGCTGCCCGCACTGGGTGTCGGGAACAGGGGTGGCCCAGTGCAGCAGGGCGGGGCGGCTGACGCTCCTGAGGACTCCAGCCTGGCGGGCCTGGGCTCTGCCCCAGGCTGTGGGCACCGTCCCCTCTGGGGAGGGTCCCACCAAAGCGCTCATGCCAGGCGGTGACGGGACCGTCCTGTTGGAAACCCCTTCTGACCGCCGTGGGGAGTCGCCCAGGAGCGGGGACCTTGGCTGGGTTGTGACGGGGTGGCGTGACCCGTTAGAGGTCACGTGGTGCTGTGACGAGATGGGATCTACTGGCCCCTGGAATAGGGGGGAGGAGGGAGGCCGTGGTCACAGCTGAGCCCTTTCACAGGCGGAGCCAGCGGCTGGGGTGGGGGAGGGGAGAGCAGAGCCAGGGGTTCCCAGCAGGTGGCGCAGGTGCCCTTACACAGGGGGGAGGGTCCAGGGGAGCAGACCGAGGCCTGGGGTGCCCAGCAAGCTGCGAGGTGGGCTGCTGGTCAGGCAGCTGGACGTGAGACCGAGGCTGGCAGGTCACAGGGCTGTGCCATCAATCCAGCAGCCAGCGTCACCGGGCTCTCCAGTGCTGCAGTCGGTGGGTCCCGAGCAGGCTGCGCGGTCGCTGTGACACGCACAGGCTTGCAGACAAGCCGCCGAGGCGGAGTCTGCTGAGAACGGTGGCTGCCTGCGGAACCCTGGGCCTGTCGGGTACGTGGAACCGTCTTCAACTCCACAACAGGGGAGCCCTGGATGGTGTGGCTCACGTGACGCTTCTGTGGCAGCACGGGTGGAGATGGCAGAGCGGTCACCCGGAGGGCCGTGGGAGAGGAGCAGAGGTCTGAGTCCGCGACCTGAGGTGGATGAGAGCAGGTCCGTCGGGGGCAGTGAGGAGGTGGCAGCCCGCAGAGCGCTGCCCTTGCAGTGGGCTTGGGGACTTTTCCTCTGCGCCATGACGGCCCGGGGGTGTGGTGAGCACTGGGGTCCATCCAGGCACGTGGAGGAGGAGCGCAGGGGCCCAGGATGCTGGGAGCCTGGTGGCCGCGGCCGAGGACCCAGGGCTGGGGTGGGGGCGGCCCCCGTGGGGGTGCTGGTCGAGCCGCTGGGTGACAGGAGCAGAGGGGAAACCTGGAGCCAGGGTCCCAGGAGGGGCAGGGCGGGAGGCAGCTGCCACCAGCCACGGTGCAGGACGGCAGGAGGGGCTGTCCAGCAGCGTCCTGGGAGAGGGCCTCCTGCCAAGGGCTCCAGGACCGACCCACCTGTGATTCCGGGGTCCTCATCGTCCACCCGCCGTGGGGACTGTTTCCAGCACGTGGACTCTGGGCCACGTTCTGCTAGGGCTCGTGCCTCTCAGGAGGGGAGAGGAACGGGAGCCCCTCCCCAGGGCGGCAGGGACTGTCCCCGGGAGGCTGCCATCCTGCCCGTGGCTGGGCAGCCGAGTCCCTGGGAGGAAGTCTGTTCAATTCCAGGCTGGGAATTCGAGGATGGGTGTGGACAGTGACCCAGGCAGTGGCAGGACGGACCCGGCCCCAGGTTCTCATCCAACTCGGGCTTCCCGGCTCAGACACGAGGACAAGCACCCACCACGAGTTCTGGAAAGTTCCTGAAGTGGGGAGCTACAGGGCCTGGCCCAGCACTCGGCCACGCACCCTCTGGACTCGGTCTTTGCCCCACGCCTCCAGCCTTCCGGGGCTCAGGCTGACTATACGGCGCCCTCGTGGGCCCCTGGTGAGGCCCCCGTCCCCTGGGCAGCTCCTAGCCGAGGCCCGACCCTGACTGACTGGTGGGCACTGGGGGGCAGGCCCTTCCTTGCTCACCCTCCTGGGCTGGTGAAATGCCTCTTTGCCCAACAGGACGTCCAGGCCCAGTGCCCTGGCGGTCAACCACCCCCACCCTCAGGGACATCAGCCCCTGGCTGGTAGGGCTGGAGGCCAGGGACTCCACCACGCAGGCCACAGCGCACGGGCCGTTCCCAGGAGCGCGGCAGGGCCAGCAGTGCGGAGTCGAGGCCCTGGCCTGCCGTACCCGGCGCCTCCGCCCTGCTGCTCCGTCTCCAGTTGCTCTTTATTCTTGGGATTAACCTGCTGCCGTCTGGAATTAGCTGGTTGGTTGACTTAAAAGAAAAAAATCTTTTCCCTCTGCCCTACCAGGAACCTCTGCCTGAGACGTGGGGTCCCTTTTGGTCCTGTTCCCTGCTCAGTGCCTGGTATACAGTAGGTGCCTAGTACTTACTGTTTGAGTGAATGGACAGGAGCGGTCACGAGGAGCGTCTGAAACTTTGATCCTGCAGCTCCTGTTCCTTCGGATCCACCCAGGGACACGGTAGCTCTGGGGTCTTGTTGCATTTAACTCGAGCGCAGTGGCCATGAGGTGACCGGGCCGCCGCCCAGGCTGCCCTGTGGCATGGCGAGGGCACTCCGGACGCTTCCCCGGTGCAGGTGGAAGGTCCGCCTCAGCCTGGGGGCTGGCAAAGGCAGAGAGAAGACTCGGACCCACCGCGAGCGCCCGACCTACAAAAAGTCGCCGCTTTTATTTGTCACCGTAAAGAGGTTTATCAACCAGGCTGTGACAAAATCACCACAGCTTATTCCAAAAGAAAGTTTTAATACAAGAGATTTTAGAAAATTAAACATTTTTGTTTAAAAACTCTATCGTGTAAACCACAACGTCAGAGGGTAGTTGGGACCCTGCGCGCTGAGGCCCGCCCTCCGCCCTTGCCCGTGACCGCCTGTCGCTGGAACCTCTGTCCAGGCCTGAAGCCCCACCTGGGGGCCGGGGTCTGCGTTCCAGACTCCCCGTCTGTCGGGCGAGGTCACCTGCGAAGCCCAGGCTTTCCAGGTGACGGATGATGGAAGGCCCGTCGGTTCCTCCGTCCCCACACCCGGAACCTGCGCTCTCCAGGCCCCTCGCTCGAGCGCTCAGCAGTGCTGGGGGCAAATGGCGGGAGAACCCAGAGGTGGGGTGTGGCCCCCGTGGGCAGGAGCAGAGCTGAGCAGCCGGGGTGGGTGGCCTGTGCGGTCAGCTAGTGGCTTCCAAGCAGGTGGGAACAGGCCTGGAGGGAGGCAGAGCCCTGGCTTCCAGATGCCAGACCCCAGCGACACCCGCCTCTCCCAGGGAGTCCTCCATGCCTGGGCGCCCACTTGGAGAGAACTCGGGTCTCTAACAGACGTCAGGTGTGGGGAGGCCCGCTGAACTTGGCTGTGACCATCGAGGGGCGCGAGGGCTCTCGAGACTCGGAACTACCATGATCCAGAAGAGGCAGTGGTAAAGCGAGACTCGCCAGGTGAGCCCGTGCTCTCCAGCCCTGGGGACAAACTGCGGGTCGGTCTGCCTGGGGCCAGGAGTCGGAGCGCTGCACCCTTGTTCCTAGTGGCCCAGTAGCCGAGGTGCCATCTCAAACAGAACCAAGAGACTGTTACAGAACATTAAAGTGAACTTTTTGGCACAGGAACGTTAGATAAAATATACAGTGCTACGGTGCGCAAGACCAGCACGGAGGCCGATCCCGACAGCAGGCGTGCAGCATCAGCCTGGATGCAATGCACGGCATCTTGAGAAACGTTCATTACAAAAGACCTCGTTCGTAAGGGGACGCCTGCCTTTTGGAACTGGCCGGGGTGCCCGCTCATGGTGTCCAGGCCAGGGCGAAGGGCAGGCGTTGTCCAGAGGAATGCTGAGCGGTCCACTCGGTTATTGCCTTTGGGGTTGAGACTCGAGGATGAGGTGCTGCTCCAGATGCCCCCAGGCCGAACTGCCGTGTGGGCAGGGGCTGCTGGTGGCGGGTCCTTCTTGGGCAGGCAGGGCCACTGGTCGCACACCAAGGCCTGAGGGGACTGGGGCATTCATGGGGACCCCCGGAGAACAGGGCCTGGCTGCCACATGACAGGCCAGCAGATGTCACAGGCTGCAGACGGGGGGAGCTGGAACATGGCCTGTGCTGCCGTGGCCCAGTCCCTGGTGAGCAAACTGTCCCAAGCAGAAGGAAGGGACAGCAGTGTCCACGAGCACGCCAGGGCCACAGCCCCGGATTCAGCCACAAGGAGCCGGCAGTCGTGGAGGACCCACCAGGAGATGGCGGCGTCCTTCCCATCTCTTGCCCAGCCCAGGCCCCTGTGGCTGGCACCAGATAGGCCTGTTACCACCTGGACAGGTACGAACAGGTCCTGCCTGCCTTTTGTACAGGCACCCCAACCTGCCACTGTTGTAAGAGCTCTGGGGGGTCACGTGTGCATGAGGCACCTGTGGGGGAATGAGGGGATGATCTGCGGCCACGCCAGGGTTCCCAAGACCATGGTGGGGGTAGAAGGGAGCAGACTGCAAGCAGTCGATCCCCACATGGCTACGGGAACATCCTTTTACCATCCACACTGAGAGCTGGACGCGTTTTCCATGAATAATTAAAAAGCAAGGAGAAGGTTGGTTGTAGTTCTGGGGGCAAGTTTTTTTTTTTTTTTTTTTTTGAACTTCACGTGCAGAACGTTGGAAGCTCCTGGTGTGGGGCTGCAGAGAGCGAACCCAGTCGCACTTGGCACCTAAGTGCTGCGGATCAGGGTTGTGGGATGTGGGAGGTAGGAGGCTCCACCCTATGGAGCACAGCAGGACAAAGAAGCCACTCAGCGTAGACACCCTGCTCGGGGTGATGGTGGGTGGTCCTGTGGCCAAGGGAGGAGCCCCACTTCAGAATGCCCCTGTGGTGCCACCCCCATCCAGAGGCCTGACAGGACGGCCTGAGCTTCAGACGGCCCCTGCCGAGGCCCAGGCGGGCTCTGTGTTCAGAGGCACAAGGGCGGTGGCTGGTCTGCTCGTGAGGCCCGTGTACCATGTGAGCCGGCCATCCTGGACAATGAGGGCAGGGACCATGCCGTCTTCTAGCACCCTCAGATCTCCTGGACCCCTGTAAGCTGACGGTAGGGTCCCCTGCCTGCCACCGAGCAGCAGGTACATTCTACCCCACCTGAGCCCAGGTGCCCTGTGAGGGCCCGTGGGCTGCCTCTGCTGCTCTCCTGGGCGTGTTACTGGCTTTGGCTTCTCCAGTGCCCTGAGGAAGTGACCCTCTAGCCACGAGGGGACCTCGCTACGTGAATCTTCCAGGCGACTCTGCCCAGTTTTCATTGGAAATGTTCTGTGGGAACACAGTGGCTTGAGATCTCGGCCAATGAATGAAGAAGGTTCTAGCATGAACCCACGGCCACCTTGCACGATCCCCTCCCGCTCATGGACATGTACGTGTGCCGTGATGTCCCCGTGCCCACGGAGTAAAGGACACTACAGACTCCTAAGTGCACTCGGTCACCGAGCAGGCCCTCAGTGGGGAGGTGACATGATTCTGGAGGCTGGCCAGCTGATGGTTTGGGGCCTGTGAAGCCACCTGACTGGGGCTGGCTGCCACGCTGTTCGTCCTGCTCCCGCCTGCCCTGGAACGGGAGGAGCACGGGCTTCTGCTCCCGCTGAGACCCTAAGGGACAGACGGCACATCACCAACTGTCTTCAGAGAAGTACAGATGGACCTGAGTCCGAAACCCTGCACCGGTTCCCCAGTCTGGGCCCGTGACCCGAGGCCACAGCTCGCCACGTTTGGCCAGGCCTGGGCTCTCTGACCCAGGGCCCCCGGTCGCTGCTGCTGGCAGGGTGGAGGTCCTGAGCCCACGCCAAGCGGGTCGGGCTGCATGGCGGCCTCAGTTTTCCTATGCAGCTGCTGCTTCCTGCAGCCAACCATGAGGAAGCAGGGAAGTTCTCCCAGAGCCAAAGTTCAGTGTCACTGGTGGCTGCAGCCCAGGCTGCGGGAACGTCTGCCCGCAGGAGTGACGCCACGGTGGGGCCTCCAGGGTGGCCCGCGACCACTGCTGGAGGGCAAGGTGGAAGGACAAGACCCCTCCGCCCGCCACAGGGCGGATCGGGCAGTCACGTTCACAGGGGCAAGCAGTCGCGCTCAGCCCTGGCAGGCAGAGCCGCGGGGGTGCTGGAGGGCCTGCCCCCCGAGCTGGAGTCGTGCATCTCAGCTGGGGGTCCCGGCCTGCAAGCAGCCTGCTGCCAGGCTGAGCGGGCAGAGGCGTGGGCGGCTTTGCGGCCGGGGCAGGGCTGCAGAGGAGTGGCTGTGTGCGCCAGTCTGTCCAATGAGGAGCCGCCGTGCTCTCAGGACAGGGGCCTGGCAGCTCTGAGACTGAGCAGTTTAATAGGTGGCATGTGACCGGCAGGGAAGGTGTGCTCTCTGGGGCTGCCCAGGTGGATGTGGTCATCACTCCAAGGCGTCGGGCCAGTTGCCACGGCCAGGTCAGGGACAGAGTGGCTGGGATCTGGGATTCTGCTGAGGTCAGAGGTCACCGCTCTGGGGCTCCACGTTGCGCGTCTCCCTGGGGTGACCACGGGACAGCTTAGGGAAGCGGGAAGCCACTTTGGGCCGGCTGTTCTTGTTCAGGGGCTCTCCAGGAGGGGCGACATCACTGTAAGACAGGAGAATCGGACAGTGAGGGGTGCACAGGCAGGGTAGGGGACGGCCACTACCCAGGTCCACCCCGAGTGGGCTGCAGCTTGGAGAAAGGGGACACTGAGTGCCACGTCACCCAAGGGTCCAACCAAGCCAGCTACATATCTGAGCTGGCTGGCGAGGCCACATTCTGCATCCCGTTTTAGGGTCATGAAGGAGTACACCAGCTAGGGCTGTCTTCCTTGATCCCCTAAGAGGAGAAGCTTCTCTGGAGAACACGCCTTCCAGGTCACAGAGAGCTGCAGCACACACAGGAGAGGGCCCCCAGCGGCCACCTTCAGTAATCCAACGGGCAGCAGCATCCGAGGCTCGAGGGCCACAGGAGGGGGCACTGATGTCCATCCCAGACGCCTGCCCAGCAGGACGGCCTGCGGCCACTGCAGACAGGGACCCAGGCTGCCTTTGCTAACCACGTGGATGGGGGTTGATAGCGCAGAGCAGAGGAAGGACGTGCTCTGTCACAGACGTCCCTCCAGCACCTGGGAGCGCCCCCGTCAGAGCCCGGCTGCAGACTTTGCCCTTCTCAGCTCTGCACCCGGGGCACGGGCATCTTTATCCATCTAATCCTGTGAGAAAGGGAAACCACCCTGGCTGGGAGATGCAGATCGGGGACAGTTACGCCGTGGGGGTAGAGGGGGGCTGGTGGGGGATCCCCCACCAGCTGCCTTCTGAGCTAAGGTGTGAACTCAAGATGAGGTAGTGAGGCTCTGCGAGGTGGCCGTGGTGCCCGAAGCGGGGGCAGGAGGGTGTCATGGTGGCAGAGCTGTGGTGTGCACAGGCCAGTGCGACACAGACAGCAGGACTAGAATGTGCTACAGCCACGTGTGAGAACTAGACAGCGCACCAGCTGGTGGAGGCAGGGTCTGGGAACAGTGCTGTGCTGAGCCTCGGGTACAGGCACTTCCACAGCAAGGACACTGGACTCTGCTGCCGAGAGTGGCCTCTGTCACCAGACCCTGGGCTCCAACGTTGCTTCAAGGTTGTCTTGACTGTGACTCTGAAAACCCAAGAACAGGCCCATCCACTGTCCCTAGCCTCGCGTTCACAACCACAGCTGACCTCCAGACCCCTCTGCGTGTGCGGGCGGGCCACTAAAGTGCCACTGGCTCCTGGGACTGCCCCGCCCAGAGCCCCAGCTCCTTCTGACTCGGACCACCTCTTGTGCGGTCCCTCGGCCCCATGTCCTCTGTGCCCTGCGGCAGCCCAGCGCTGGACTCCCGGGAGAGCTCGGGCCACGTCTGTAACCCAGACCTTCACACCACAGCCTCCTTTGGACTCAGTCCTGGAGGCCTGTGCCTGCCATCGTGACCAGTGGCAGTACCCTTCGCTTCCCTACCGCCTGGGGTTGTGCTGGCACCGGCGAGGCAGAGTCCAGCTGGTGCGACAGACAGGGTGGTCTGCAGGAGCTCTAAGTAGCGCCCTCCAAGCCCCGATTCCCAGCCAGCGCTGGCACCATGCAGCCTCTGCTCCACAGGCACAGCTGGGGCAGGGGCTCAACCTTCCAGATGAGAAGACGGGGTCAGAACCCCAGCTTAGCTTGGCCAGGTGGCCCAGCTGCTAAACTGCAGCACTGGCCTGGGGACACAGGTCTTCAGGGCCCCCGTGCTGTCCTGAAGCACCTGAGGGAAGCAGGACCCTGGTTTTGCATGAAGACGATTACTTGTTGCCTTGGCTACTCCTTGCCCACGTTATCTCCTTCAGTCCCCACAAGCCACCTGCAGGGAGGTGGGAGCTACAGCTTATGGGACTGTCCCCAGAGGGCACAGCAGGCGGCTGAGCTGGTGTTCAGCTTTGCCCCCAGAATTTGCTCCAGTCTGATAAAGGCAGGGGCTCTTGAGAGAACCCAGGGGTGTCTGACCACTGAGCTGCGTCCCCAGTGCTCCCCCGGCCTCTGGTAGCTTAGTTACAGACAGGGTCTCACTGAGTTGCTCAGGGCCTTGCTGAGTTGCTGAGGCTGGCCTTGAACTCGTGCTCCTCCTGCCTCAGGCTCCCGAGCCGCTGGGCTTGCAGGCGTGTGCCAGCACACCCAGCCTTTACCTGGGGAACTTCTGAAGACTCTGATGCTCAGCCCAAGCCCCAGTGACCCCTGCCTGTGTCCTTCAGGGACACGCTGCACGTCGAAAGACCAGGCACGAGAGTGATGCCATTTTTCTGAGGTTAGAGGTGGCTTTTCGGTGGGCTGGCAAATTGGCTGAACATCTGACCATGTCAGGACTTTGAGAAATGATCTTGAACTGTCCTTGGAAGACATGAGGGTGGCAGGTGTGAGCCACGGGATGGCACCAAGGGTCCAGAAGTGTCCTGGCAGCTGCCAAGCCTCACCCGAGGACAGCGGCTCACCGCCGGAGCACGCTCTGCTCTCCTCCCCTCCGCACCAGCTCGCGTGTGTGTGTACACAATCTATATCTCGTTCGCCCTTTCTAAAGGCAGGGATGCATCCTCTGCTGGGTCCGCGTCTCCCTCCTGTGACGCAGCATGGAGAGCTGTCAGCCGTGAGGGCAAACTTCTGTCATAAAGGGTCAGAAGGTAAGTGTTTAGACCTGAGGACCCTCTGGGCCCGTTGCACCCCCCACCTCTGCCCTGCGGTGGGACAGGAGCTGCGGCTAATTAATAGGCGGAAAGCAGGGCCTGGCCGGGGGCCCTGGCTTGCTGGCCTCTCTTCTGCCTAAACCCCTGGGCACTAATCGCAGCTGTGAGGCCTGCTGCCCCGAGCACGGGCTTCTCCTTCACAGGGCCTGCTGTGCCTGGAAGCTGCACACCTGCTTGTCACCCCCAGGTCCCAGGCTAAAGGCTGGACAGAACGTGCTGGGTGACTCTTGGCCCAAGTGGCATCTGGGACATTAGCAGGCCAGGCGCCAGACCTACCCTAAGTGGGTTGAGGCAGCGCTGTTCCCATTCATGCTAGTGACGCGTGGAGCGGGCTGGGCTGGGAGGCCCGGGTGTGGCCGTCCCTCCCTCACCAGTGGTGGCCGAGGCTGGCCTGAGGAAGGGTGCTGAGGGTTCGGTCAGGACTCTGCTGTGTCCCCAGGAACTACCCCAGTCAGCACGAAGCCACCGCCAAGCCCACCAGCTCCTGGAGAGCAGGGGCCTGCCTTATGTCTGGTCGCTGCCCAGGTGGGAGCCGCAGCTCCAGGGTCCACGCCCGGGACCCCGCGGGGGCTCCTGTCTCCCTCCAGGGTGAGGCTTTCACAGCCGGGCGGGGCCCCCACCGCTCCACCATCTCGGGTTCCTGCTGAGTTGAGACCGAAGGGGCCCCAGTCGCTCCTTTCTTTGGGCTTGGATAGAGTATGTTGGCTGGTGAGTGCATGGGGCTTTAGGGAGGGCCACCAACGGCACTAGCCACGGGGCCTCCAGCCACCCAGTCCAGAAGAAATGCAAACGATAGCCGCTTGGCTCAGAGGGTGGCCTTGGAACATGTGGACTACCAAGGGGGACGGGCAGGCTGGGTTCCCCAGGGTTGCCGTGCACAAGTCACCAGGAGCCTTAAACCATAGTTGCGTCCTCTACCAATGCTGGAGGTCACAAGCCCAATATGGGCCTCGCGGTGCTGAAATCGGGGTGACCACTGGAAGGCAGACCCCAGACACCACTCCCCAGGGACAGGTGGCAGTTGAGCCTGCGGGACGGCCAGCCCCCTCCCCATGTGGCACGGCAGGGTCCAGGCCCAGGTGCCAGGTGAGGTGGAAGGCGTCCTCTGCAGGAGGGCTTGAACCCTCCCTGTCAGCTGGCGGGGTTGCAGGACGTCAACCCCACCTCGGGGCACAGAGGCCAAGTATCCAGGGACCTGACTGAGGTGAGGACGAGAGGCAGAGCAGAGTGGGGGAGGGGCCGATGAGTACCTGGCCCTCGTTTCCCACCGCAACCTGCTGCTGGGGCCTCCCCCGGGGCTCCTCAGGTGACCTGAGGGCCAGTGGTCCCCCAAGCTTTCCAGCATAGTCCCCTCTGCCCCAGCTACCACCCCAGGGGTCCACGCCGTTGGGCTGGTGGCTTCTCTTTTCCTGCCAGGGTTGCCTGGGACATAGTGGCCATGGCTGTGCAGGTGCCAACTGCAAAGGTGCCTCTTCCTCGGGGGCAACATGAAACGGGAGGGAGGGAGCGCCACCATCTGCTCGCACCTCGCTGGGTCGCTCGAGCCTGTGGTCCACAGGCTACTGGGGCGGGAGGTCCGTTTCTCTCCTTCCCAAGACACGACGTGGCTGTTGTGGAGGCGTGGCATTTAGGCGCGACCCCAGGTGAGCGTTTCTCTGGATTGCTGCCGCTAAACACGCACTGTGCAACGGCCCGCTCCCACACCCACGTTGGGTTTCTTTGATTCCTGTAACACAGACAGGCAGAAGCCCTCTGGCCGAGAGGTGGCAAGCCGACTGCTCGGCACCAGGACGGACGCTGGACGCGGCTGCAGACGTCCTGGGTCTGAAGGCTCTGCTAGTGAACTTGGGCGAGGGCCCCGAGTTACCCTCCCATCAACTGGGGCACCATCCATCTAGGACTGGGGTGGGACGGAGAGAGGAGAGCTGCTGTCGCTGCTCCCGCTGGAGTCTGGATGCTGGGCCCACGGGAGAACCATGACCAGGAACCGAGTGGATGGGTCCAGCTGCCTGGCTTGGAGTCCTGGCTGTACCACAGGTTCCTTGTGGCCTGAATGGAGTAATGACAGTGACCACCCTCCGGGGACTCATGAGGACCTGAGCTTGAATAAGGACAGCAGCCGGCCCAGTACTGCCCCACCGTGGGCACTGCTCTGACCTGCAGAGGTGACCAACGGAGCTGCCTCCCGTGTACCAGCCTGGGTTGCTTCCAGGTCAGGTGCAAGAAGCAGACCGCGGTCTGGGGGACCTTCCACCTCCCTCAGTGCCACTGAGGGCCATGAAGAGGAGTCCACAGCTGGTCTCCTGCGGCCATGGGGCCTTCCAGTGAATGACAGCTGCCTTTATCACCACCAAGGGCATTTTACAAGCATCGCCACTCGGCTCCATCCTCTGGCCCAACCCTGAAAACCCACGGATGGCTCCTGGGGGCCCGGACCAGTTGAAGGCCCTGCTTCCTCCATGGTGACGCCTCCAGGGCATGGACTTGGTGCCAAGATCCACACTTGAACTTGGTAGCACCTGAGATGCCCCCTCATTGGGGCTGAGCTGAAGCTGTGGACTCAAGGAACCTGCCAATCAGCTAGCAGGTGCCCAGATTTCTGCTCGCCCGAGAAAGAAGTCAAACCTCCTCTCGTTCACAGCAAAACCCACACCTGCTCAAGTGACGGCTCCGGAGCAATCACCGCCGTGCTACTGCACCTCAGAGGTGAGGGGCGTGAGTCATCAAAGGCGTGCCTGGCTGCTTGGCCCGGGCCTGTCCCTGGCAGCAGTGCCCCGTGAGAGCAGTGCACTTGGCAAACCCTCTGGGGTCTTGCTCTCCATGGCTGCTGCTGGCTACTCTCAGGATGGGGTCTTTGCCTTTTGAGCCTTTAAGGTATCAAAGTGTGGCCTGGGAGAGCCCTGGTGGGTGGGGACCTGACAGCGCAGCATTCACAGGGCAAAGGTGCCGTACTGAAAGCCAGGATGCTGGGGTGGCCCGGCTGTCCTGCACTCTTGGCACTGCCTGGCTCCAGGTCTCTATGCAGCACCTGCTGGAGGCCAGCCCAGTGGTCATGATGCATGGGCCACCCCCATGGATGCCAGCGTGGCAGGACAGCCAGGCCTCAGCAGGCAAGGATCGCCCAAGGCCCCACACCAGGGCGAGTACGTGACTGGGCGCGAGCCTGGGGCTCCCGCCCCCGATGCAGCGTTTCCCGTTGGCACTGGGATGCCTGTGCTGAGCGCCTTCCAGGTTGAAGCGCCTGGGCCTCACGTCGCTGCCTGCGGCACCGTTTGCGAATGGAGTCTTCTGCCAGCTCCCAGGTCCTCCTGGGCTGGTTCCTCCCCAACTACCAACCTGCACAGGGTGCGGGTGGCAGGGCCCCCTCCTGCCTCAGGTTCAGATGCCCACACCAGGCTTGTGGCTCACTGTTCCTCTGCGTGGACAGGGCCTTTGGTCACAAGCCCAGCCTGCGCCTCTGTCCTAAACTCTGGGCTCCAAGATGCCTGGAAGCCTGATGCGCATCTCCAAGTCCTCACGCCAACACTGGGGGCACGTCCCTGGCTCTCCTCACATCCCCATGGAGCAGATCCTGTCGGCTCTGCCTTCCTAACACAGCAGCCAGCAGGGCGGGCCGGGCCCAGCCCTCCTTTCACTGTTTCATTCTCCTCCTCCGGGATCCCACAGCACAGAGCCGAGTCCCTGCCTTGACCACAGGCTGCCCGTGAGGGACTGTCCTCCCCAGCCTGGCTTCCCTGCTATCAAGCAGCGTGAGCACACTCAGCCCCAGGGCCTTGGCACGGTCTCTGTGCTGTTCAAACTGTCCCTAGCCTTCTGCAACCACCATCAAGGGCTCCAGGTCCTGATTTTTCTCCACAGCAACTGCCGCCTGACACAAGTTCTCTTGGCCATGTCCTGTCTCCCCCACCAGACTGTCCATGCTCTTGACCTCACAGTACCTAAAATGGAGCAGCGCATGCAGCAGGGGTGTGGTAAGCACAGCGGGTGGGCAGCAGGCCTCAGGCCGTCCTCCCTGTCCAGGCTGAAGCCTCTGGGATTGTTCCCAGAGAAACAAACGAGCCTGGTCTTGGCTTTTAGACTGACTTTAATCCTTATTTTCACATATTTTGAAAGCTAATCCTAATCTCTCATATGTAAAATTTCCTCTGATAAATATACTTGCATGGAGGTAGCTACTTAAATGTCTGTAATTTTCATCATGTTTTGCTAATTTTCCAATCAAAACAACACTTTTAATCACAGCGGTTCTAAATGTATTAGGAAATTTCTCCCTCTGCCTAGTAACTGTTGATAATCCTCCATCGATCAATCCAGTCCTTCCTCCATGTGATGCTTCTTGGGTTGAACAAACTCCCTGGTGTCAGTTTCACATCAACGTGAGGGTCGGAGGGAAGGAGAACCTGTCCAAAGTCCCACCGCTCAGCACAGCCTGGGGCCTTGAACCCAGGGTTGCCCCACACTTTCTGGCCTCTGCGCACAGAGGTTGTTGGGGTCTTGGCATCTGGCTACTCCTATGGGTCCCACCAGAGAACACACCTGCCCCGAGTGGCCAGTGACAAACACCCCAATGTGCTGGGGCTCAACCGACTCGGGCCCAGAGTCTGAGGATGGAAGCAGAGGTTGCAGTGACTCAGGAAGGCCCCACCTGGGCAGCTGCTGGAAGCTGGAGAAGGCTCCAGAAGGAACCAGCCCAGCCCCATCCTGTCTTCAGTCCCGGGAGGCTGAGTGTGGGCTTAGAGCCTGCAGAACTGCAGAGGGTAAATTCACGTGGTTTCAGCCACTAAGCATGAGATAGCTTGACACGATGGCAGCTGAGCCGTGGTCTGAGGAGGTGGGGCACCGGGGCTCGCTCCTGCCCGCCCCACAGCTGTGCTGCACACCCACGGGCCCCCTCCTGCTGCCACCTAGGACCAGCCCCTGGTCAGTGGGGTTGCGTGGATGACCCCTGTCACTCACACACCTGCTACTGAAGGACTCGTCATTACTGTACCAAGAGCTCTCCAGGGGCCTGCTGTTTAGCACTTCAGGCAAGTTTGACAGATGAGGAGACGGAGGCATACCCTGCGAAGGATCTAACCTGAGGTCACAAGGACAGTAAACGGCAGGGCTCGAGTCAAGCCCGGCCTGCAACCCTCCCCTCGCCGATCATGCCAAACAAGCCCGTCCCATCACGACAGCCCATCACAACAGCAGGCTTGCTTCCTGTTCCCACAGCAATCTCGCACCTGCCTTCCAGACGCGCTGGTGGGGACACAGCCACAGCTCTGCCATGGCAGGCTCTCTTGGTGACCCAGAGACAGACGCACAGGGACTCTGCTCTTACTCAGCAGCCTGCCTCTGGCCAGCAGACGGTTCACAGGTCAGTGGCCTGAGGCCAAACGCCCTTCTTTCTGGACCAGTTAAAAATTCCCAGGAGGGACAAGAAGGGGCCACAGCTCGTGAGCACTCGGTTGGGAATGGGCTGGGTAGGCGTGGGTGTTGGTCATCTAGGCCCACGTTCCCCACCTGGGCCAAAGCCCTCTCAAGTTCCTCGACCCCACGTTCCAGTCCTTTCTGCAGCTTGTACTTCAGGAGTTGATCCCAAAGAGGGTGCGATGGACAGGACCATGGACAGCACCAACCAGCACCCCAGAGCAGATCATGCCGTGAGGCCACAGCAGGGGCTTTAGAGCCAGGTGGCAAGTCACCCAGAAAGCCTCCCTAGAGCGGTGGTGGGTCAGGTGAGGGGGTCAGGGCACAGAAGACCACACCTCAGCTCCCAAACAGAGACTGCCACCCTTAAGGTCCAGAGCACCTGCTGCGTGCTGACTTGGTGCCAGTGCAGTGGCTTCTGACCCACGTCAACCCCGCTACACTCCCCTCGGTACCACAGCCCCGCTGAGACGCTGGCTGGGCGGCTTCACCTTCGAGGCTCGTTTTTCTCAGCTTGAAGAGAAACGGCACTACCAAGCTCGAGGGCAGTTGCGAGGGCCTGAGGAGGTGGCTCCTGGCCTGGCCCTGGAACTGGCAGGGCCAGTGGCCTTGGGCTCTTCTCCATCTCTGGTCTGACGGTGGAGGCCCAGGGGAGCAGAGCTGCTTTTACACATCCACCAAGCCAGCCGCCATGGCTCTGGCAGGGCTCCGGCCACGGTCCCCCGGTGCAGAGCTGCCCACAGGGGAAACCATCCTGGCGAAGCGAGGGCCAGCAGCCCGCGGCCTCGGACGGCGGCCGCTCCAGGATCTGCTCCGTCCAGAGGGAAGCCCTTGTCGCTGGGGCAGCCGGGTGTTCCCTTGGCTGTCCTGGCTGCCTTGCTGGCGGATACCACCAGCTGTGCCATGCCACCTGCTCCGTGGGTCCTGAGCCAACGTGGCGGCAGAGGACAGCCTGCTCTTCCCGCTGCTCTGGGGCTGGGTGTCGAGCTGGCCTCTTCACTCGCCGCGGCTTCTGGGTCAGACGCTCGGGCTCCCCCTGCTCTGGCACTGCCCTACTGTCCTCCAGCTGCGGAGGACGATGCCCTCCTAGGCCGCCAGGATCCTGCATATCCAAGAGGCGAGAGGACGGCTCACGACGCCTGCACAGTGACAAGGCGCAGCGCTCTTCGCCAGCAGGGCCGAGGAGGCCACCCGTGGAGTCTCCCAAGGTGGCTGAGGGAGGACGGCCTGGGATACAGCCTCACGGAGGGCACCGCACAGCCTCCTGAGGAACCAGCCTCACCAGGGCAGAGCAGTGCGGAGCCGGGATGTGGTGGGGTTTCTGCAGTGCTGGGCAGAAGCCTGCCCCAGGCCACGGGCGGGGGCGACGGCCCCTCCTCAGCCAGCTCGCTGCAGGTTCAGGGCTTCCCCGCGAGTTCACCAGGCCAGCTCCCCAGGACGTCCGCCCCGGCTTCCCTGCGTGGAAGAGGCCACACACACTGCTTCCTACTCCCGAGGTGCGGTTCTCGCAGCCTGGGGTTCATGTGCTCACGTGACCCTCACGGCCACCCTGAGAGGTGCTGCTGCCGTCCCCACACTGCAGAGGGAGACACTGAGGCACACAGCAGCTGGCGGCAGGCTGGGCACAGCCCTGTCACGCAGCAAGTGCTCTGCAGATTCCACCGAATGACGAACCCAGCAAACGCTGCCTTCCAAGAGGTCATTCTGGGGCGGGGTCCAAGCCTCGTCTGTCTGCAACACCTGCCAGCCCAGGGCCTCGAGCCAGAGGCTTAAGAAACCCAACTGGAAGATGGAGGCGGCCTCCCACCTCAGACACCAGCAGCTGGCCTCTGGGCGCGTACTGAGCTCTCGGCTGACCCACGCCCAGTCCCCGGGCACCTGCAGGGTGCAACCGCTCACGTGGCACCTCCTCACCTGGTCAGGACGGCATCACTTCCTGCCTGGACCTCGGAAAGCCTCGGGCTCGCCCACCTCAACTCCATTCTCACAGAACATCCGGAGTGAAGTTTTAAACAGCGACCATCATGTCACTGCCCTGCGCCAAACCCTCCATGGCTTCCCACCCACCTAGAATAAGTCCTGCAGTCCCTGCGCTGGTCTCTGAGGCCCTGTGCACTCTCTCCCAGTGATCTCTAGTCTCACTCCTCTCCTCTGGTGCTGGCTGCATAGGTTCTGACATGCCTGGTGTGCGCCTGCCTCAGGGCCTTTGCACTTATTGCCCCTCTATCGGAACAGTCTTTTAGAAATCTGACACCTTCCCTCAGAGAGGCCCTCCCTGGGCATAGGATGGGAAAACCCACCTACGTGGCTGCCCCGCCTCTCATGCACATTAATCTTCTCCAAAGACCTTCTGGTAGGCAGAGTCCTACGTGCCTGTGCCTGTCCATTTTCCCCTTCCCTGCGTTGCTGTTGGGCCTGCTCCATCCCCAGGGCTTGCTGAGGGTTAGCAAGTGCTTGCTTGGTGAACGAAGGGACGATGAAGGAGAGGGTTGCTGAATTCCGGCCTCTCTGGGGCTCACCTGTGTCCACGCAGCGGGGTCCCGAATCCTTCCCACTGCCTCTGGAATCCCGTAACCCACACCATCGCCCACCCTGTGGAGATGGACTCCAACCCTCGCCAGGCAGACGGGGGGACGGGAAGAGGAGCATAACCGCTGTGTTTGGGGGTGCCTGGCCCCGGGGGACTACCTGAGGATTAGAGAAGAACAGCTGTCCCCGTATCACTTTCAAAAAGTGAGTCGTGTGATCTCTGTGGCGGGAACCTTTAGAGCCAGGAGGCCTGCACCTGGCCTGCACTGTGCTGTGTCCCTCAAACGTCAGGCCACGTGGCCTGAGGTGACTGAGTGGCTCGTTCCATGTCTTCAGACAACAGGGCTGGAGTCCCTCAAAGGAGAGGCCTTTGAGCAATGAGCTTTCCTGCAGGAATTGGGGTCCAGGCTGACCCTGCACCTCTGGAAGAGGCGGACGTGCTGTCCCTCCCAGTTACCCCAGCACTGTGTCCATCCTGGGGGATCCTGGGTTGGCAAGGAGGGGGAAAGACTGCCTTTCTGAATGATCAGTGTTACAACAGCTCTTTAATGAGTACCTACTACGTACTAGTCCCCAAATCTCAGGATCCCTATGGTATGATCTTAGGCAAGTCACCAAAATTTCCTGAGACGCCAGTTTTTACCTGTAAAGGTATATGGGTGGATGGACAGCTCGATAGTAACGTCTGCCAGGTTTCTGTAAGGACTTCCTCCTCTTCCTCCTAGGGATTCCTTCCCACCCACAGCAGCCCTGAGCTGAGCGCTCTTACACGGAAGATCTCATCTTGTACCTCGGCAACCTCCTCATGTGGGCACAGACCCCGGCTCCCCCTCGGTGGCAGAGCTGGGAACTACGACTGACTCCAAACCTCTGTGCTCTCCGGCTCTGCCTTTGGGGCTGCGTGGCTGGTGGAAATCAGTGCGGCAGGCCGAGGGAGGGGACGGGCTGGAGCAGAGGTCAGAACGGGGCCTGCTCTTCCCATGGAGCATCATTCATGCCTGTTTCCCAACTGTCCATGCCAGGTGGCCGGCTCATTCCAGACATCGAGCGGCACCTGCACTCCTTCCAGCAGCAGGGCGGCGCTGAGCACTGTGCCCTCGAGGCTCTGGGCAATCCACAAAAGCACGGGAGGCAGAGATTAAAAGGCCAGAGGTCTCAACTTAGGCTCAGCTGGGGACATTTTGTCCCTGAGCTGAACTTAACCTGCTCACTGTGAGAACAGAGTTCACCTGTTAGCAAGAAATAGGCAAGAACTTTGCGTGTGGCGGCAGTGCCGCCGCAGAAGTCATGGATGGCGCTCCCGCTGAGACTCCAGCGGGAACTTTGTGCCATGACCTACTCTGCCTCCCACCCAACTTCCTCTCCCTTCGCGGAGCAGGGTGGCTTCCCAGGGATGAATGACTCTGCAGACACTCATTTTAATAATACGCCAAGTGACAGCATGCAAATTACTGATGCCATCGCCCACTGGCCGCCAGTTCTCAGGGTGGCTTTCTGGAGTCCAGGCCCCTTCGTGAATGGCACCTGACCTTCCCCTTGGGATGGGCTGACATGCCCGATTTGCAGGGTCTACCTCCCTGCACCCCCAGCACAGAACACCATCAAAGTGGGGGTCTCAACAGAAGAGGGAGCTGGGGGGCTGCCACTCCACTTTGGGAGGTAGACTCTGGGGGTCCCCCTGGGCCACCCTGATAGAGCCCAGAATGGAAAAGACATGGCCCACTTCCCCCCGTCTTACTTTCTAACCCAGTGGTGCCGGTATTGACAAGGTAGGCAACAGGAGGCCCAGAGATTGGGGGGACGGTCAACCTGCCGATTCAACTGATGTGTGCAGATGGCAGATTGTTTAAAAGTCATGCTGCCCTTCACAGAACACAGTGAGATGCACAGAAAACGGAAAAGCATATGCAAAAGCAGGTCCTGCCCAATACTGGAGCCACACTAGCCTCAGAGTTCTAAGGAATATTTTTCATGAAGAAAAACAAAAGCAAGTTCTACCCACCAGCTTGGTGTCCCCTGGGACCTCACGCAGTGGAGTTGAACAGTGGGCTGGCTCCCAGGACAAACACATGGGCACACAGCAAATGCACCACGGGTGACAGTGTCCTCAGTCCCAAACCTGCGGCCTGCACACTTGCATGTGCCTGGGGTCAGGAAGGTTCCACGGGTGACACCACCCAGGCAGAGGAGAAAACCGGCCCAATAGCACGATGCCCAGCAGGGGAGGGTGGTTCAGTGCCAGGAGCCTCTGAGTCAAGTCAGAGGCTCGGTGGGCACTGGGTCCCCACTGACTGTGGCCAGGACTGTGGCATGGAGGGACAGCTCACTGACTGTTCACCAGAAACTTGACATTTTTTTTTAAATCTGATGTCTTCTAATTTTTTGGTTGACAATTACTTTAAGAAAAACAAGTGGGAGGGGCAGGCTCAACGCCCAGGCTGGGGGCCTCCCACCTGTGTGAGGTGAAGGCGATACACAGTCCCGCTCCCTGGGTGTGCCCTGCGATGCCCCAGCTGCCTGCTCAGGGGCTTGCCGCCTCCTCTTCAGTATTGTGGAAGGCTACATTGATGTAGTTACATTGTGTTCTAATTTTGAAATATCATGAAACCTTGTGAAATTGCCATTTTAATGGCAACTTTGTGAGATTCTTCCTAAGAGATTCTCAGGAGGATTAGAGGAAATAAGGCAGTGGACACATTAGGCAGTACCCGTAAGTGCCCCACAGACAGGGGTGGCATCTGAGGCAACAAGTCCCCTGTGATCAGTGACATAGACCCTCTTGGAGTCTGAACTGGTATGTAAGAGAAAAGTCTGTCAAGATTTGGAAGAATACTTCTGCTTTGAGAGGTTTATTTCCTCAGCCAAGAGATTTTTTTTAGAGAAGACAAGGAACCTGGACCTCCTGGCTAGGCGTCAGTGGAGATGCTAGTCTTGCTGGGTTTTGGGCAGCACAGAAAGGAAACCTCCATGTGGAATTTGCCAGCAAGGTCAGGCGTGGCTGCTGCTCATCTCCCCTCACCCTTTCAGAAGTGGGGGGCGGCTCCACTCAGCTGTGAGGAAACCAGGGAAGCGAGCGGCTAGATTTCAACCGGGGTCCAAACCAGTGTTCAGTCCAAGTTCCAGTGTCAATACTGTGTTATTTGCAACAATCTCCTGCTGAAATTCTTTGCTTTCTAAAGCCCATGAAATTGAGCCTTATGTTCTCCATGCTGATTAGACACCAAAGGTTTCTTGCACGGTGCTGCTGAATAGCAACACGCCCAGTGCATGCGTGAACAGGCAGCTTTCCCAGTGCGGCAGGCTGTGTTGGATAAATGCTGGGCTGCAGGTGCCTGGACTGCCAGGCCAGGCGGGGGACACTGATGTCCTGCAGGGCTGGGGCCTCTACGGGACTTGCTCTTGGTCTCGACTGTCTTAGAGCCAACTCGCCAACTCACCTTTCATCAGGGAGGTGAGCCAACGTCCACGGCTCAGCGAGAGGTGACACACACCAAAGGCCAGGGGTCCCCCCGTGGGAGGTGGATGAGAACTTCTCTCATGACAGTGTGGCCGGAGCCCCAGGCCAGGCATCACAAGCAAGTGCGTCAGAGGAAATGCCACGCTCCCCAGAGCGCCCTCTGCCCAGGACGAGGCGCCTTTTATCACAGGAGCACAGCACAAGTGCCTCCTCACAAGCCCTGAAATAGACCCCAACAGCCTCTTGGCTACAGCGAAGCACCTGCTGGAAGCTCAGCCTGGCAGTGCTGGCACAGCCCACAGGAAGCAGCCATTTCTGAGTCACAGCTCTGTGCTGCAATGCAACCGCCCCATGCCCTCCAGTACCAACAAGCTGCCGCCACAGGAGCCTGTTTTCACATTATGTGTTTCCACAATGACAAGAACATTCTAGAGACAACCTCGCTGATTGCTAGAGCAAACCCAGATGTCCGCATCTTGGTTCCCCTGCTTCCAGGATGTAAATGTCACAGGCAGGGAAGGGACAGAGAACAGGGGACTGAGACAAGGTGGGGACACCTAAGTGGCCACCAGCTACCTCAGGCGCTGTCCAAGTAGCTGCTTCCCAGCCACAGATGCAGAGGTATGGTGCAGACCCGGGTTTGGAAGGCAGCAGCACCTGCCATGTTACCAGGCAGCTGGGGACCATCCTGTGAGTGTGTAGCAGTTGGACTTCTCTAAGGCAGAGTGGGCAGGAGTTTGGACCTCCTTTCAAGCTTGTTCCTACTTAAGTTATGGTACTAGTGGGTCATTCCAGCAACAGCAGCAGGAGCCTGTGAGGTCTCCTCGGGCCATCACCAAGCTGATACAGGTTGCTTTAGTTCTGGAACACCTAGCTGACCAGCACATGCATCTTCCCTTTCATCAAGTCTGAATTTACTTGAGGACTTCACATAACACTTGCCTGCCGACTTTGGGGTCTCAGAAGTGCTGAACCAAGCCTCCGTTTCAGCACCACGGACAGCTCCCTGGGCATACCTGGGGCCAGGTGGGGCCACCACAGACAGCCTCGCTAACTCACAAAGGGACCAAGCAACAGTGCTCAGGTCCAGGTACTCACATGAAAAAGGGCATCAGTTGGGTGAGGGTCTCCTTCTTGGGGCTGGCAGCAAACTCGGGCACCATCTGGATGACTTTGTTCATGACGCTGCGCAGGTAACTCTGGAGCTGCTTTCTTCGTTCCTCTACGAACTTGGCATCCTGAGGACACAGACAGAATGTGTGCTGGGTGTGCTCCCCTCGTGGTCCAGGAGGGACCCCACGGACCGCGCCCTGGTCAGCCCACCCAGCTGTCTCCAGGAGTCACTCCTCGTCACTTCACTGACAGGACGCTCGGGTGGACCGTTAGTAGGTGGGGCAGCTGCTCTAGGACCTACTGCAGTGTGCTCCACGAACAAGTCCCAGCCAGCAGGTGGCTGCTCCCCTCAGCACGCCCAGTGTGGTCGAGGGCAGAACCCAGAACACACAGGCACTGCTGAGGCGTTCACAGGCCAGCGACGAAGACACGAAGCTAGCACCGCACAGGTAAACGTGCAATTACTAAGTGCTGCCTCCAGTTTTCAAAATATTGTCATTAAAACTTTGATCTTTAATGATGTCATTGCTTCAGAAAGATTTTTATTAACAGTGTCTACCTACTGTTGAAAACGAGGCCATCTGGCGGTATGGCTGCCCCCAGCTGGGCTGTGCACATGTGGCCATGCCCTGTCCCCCAAGGACAACTGCCTAGTTGAGGTGCATGGACTGGCCTCTGAAGGCAGGGGCCACTCTGCCCCTCTCCTCAGCACTGCTGGGTGGTATGCTGCTGCCCCCTCCCCTGGTAGTTTTGACAGTTTTGGAGTGGGGACCCACAGCGTCTACAGTCACTCCCATCGCACACCTGTGTCCTGGTGACCCTCTCACAAAGCAGCCCTGGGCCACACGGGCACCAGCGAAGCCTTCCTCTGAAGAAGCTCCTGTGGGCTGAAGACCAGATGGTGGCCAATGAAGAGCAGGGAGAGGGCAGCGGGCAGGGCTGTTCGCCCTCCCAGGATCGTCAGTGTGGACTGACGGACAGGTAAGGACAGCTAGAGCAGGTGGCACCTCACCCGCAGGCCCTGTGGATTGGGTGGCACACTCCTCTGCTCCCCGAGCCGGCACAAAGCTGGTCCACAGCAGGCTCAGTAGGATCTGTCAAACAAGGCCACGTGCCGAGACAGCACCTTCAGAACCTGCCTGGCGCCCAGTCCCCCACGGAGCGTTCCCACGAAGTCCTGCCAGGGACCAGACTGGGCATCTCTAATCCAGGGTTGGCAGTTACCCAACGAAGACACAGGATGCCCAGTGGCTCGTTAACTTCAGATAAACAAACATGGATTTTCAGCAGCAGTGTCCCGCCAGAGATAACGGCCATGGGGTACTGGGACACATGGGTACTGAGAGATCGACGGTTGTTCCCCTTCAATTCAAATTTCGTCAGGCACCCTGTATTTTCTCTGAACGCCTCCTCTGAGCACCAGGTGAGAGGAACGCCCAGGGAACATGTGCTGCCAGCAGGGATCCCCTGGGGCCACCTGAAGCCACCCCCTGATGAGGTGCATCACTGGAGGTCTTCCTCCAGAGGGACAGCAGCACCTGAATTGCCACAGGTCACTCCGTATCACTACCAGCACAGGCCCTGGCCAGTGGCTAGGATCTCATGTAACCTGGAAAGAGGTCGACTGTGTGGCAATGAGTGAAGAGACCTGGCCCAGAAAGGTGCCACCAAGCCAAAGCCACTTGGGGCTCTGCATGCCAGGCTGCGTTCCTTGGTGTCTGTTGTGATTTGGGTATGAGGTGTCCCCAAAAGCTCAAGTGTGAGACAATGAGAGAGTGTGGCATCGTCATTAGATAATGAGAGGTGTATCCTCATCAGTGGTTTGACCCACTTATGTGGATTAACTGGGTGGTGCCTGTAGGCGGGGAGGGGTGGCTGCAGGAAGTGTGGCACGGGGAGTGTGCCTTTGGGGTTTACATTTTGTCACTGGTGAGCAGAGCTCTCTGCTGCCTGCTTGCAGTGGCCTGAGCTGCTTTCCACGGCAACAACCTCTAGCCACCATGTTCTGCCTCTTCTCTGACTCAGAGCTACGGACTCAGCCGACAACGTACGGAACCACCGAAACTGTGAGCCGAAATATACTCTTCCTCCTTTGTCGTTCTTGTCAGGTCTTTTGGTCACTGCGACAAAAAAGCTGACTGAAATTTTCCTTGAGGTGCAGCCCGTCATTAAGCAATTAGACACTCCTCCTCAGGAAGGTGGTAACACACCAGGTCAGTGCTAAACGGAGCTAATCAAGTCTCGTTTTCAATCTGCACAAGAAACCCTTGAAGACAGTTTGAGAGGCTGCTGCAGGAAGACAGAAAGGAGCTAGTCAGCCCTGGGAGACCTTGGGAAGGTTCTTTTTTGGAAGGGGGAAGGGGATGCTCAGAACACTAAAACCAGAAGAGGTCCCGGATGGTCTCTCATGCTTCGTGGGGCTCGCTGAGCCAGAGCCCAAGGAAAGTAGACCCCCAAATGGAGACCAGAGGATTCCACCCTCGGGGCTAATCTGCCCTGGGCACCTTCCCGGCACTTCCTCTCACCCTGGTGCCCCAGGCAATAGCACCTTGGCTGAGATGAGGGTTATCCCCCGAGGAATCCCAAGTCCTCCCCAATGCCCACGGCCATGCCACGTGTGCCAGGTCTGGCTGTAAGCACACCCAAGGGGGAGCCATCTCCACTTGACGACCAAGCATGTATTACCTGAGCTGTCAGGTAAGTGACAGTCTCTGCAGCGTCTTCATGTGGCTCTGTGCTGGATCTACCCAGTCTGGTCACTGAGGCTCAGGCAGGGGAGGACCTTGCCCAAGAGCTCAAAATTACAACCTCCCTCAACTCGGAAGACAACCCAACCTGCAGAAGAACAATCTACGGCTTCCTCTTTACCAGGCTTTACCAGCAGAAGCCACCTACCGTGTGAACAGAAGGACATCTGTCACCTCTGTGCCAGGGCAGGCAGGGCTGCATGACCTCCAGTCTCCGTCCTGGTCACCTTCTAATCCCTGGCCTGAATCTCTGCACACCTGGGTAGAATATGACCCAAGGGACACATGAGTCATGGAAGCCTAGGTTCTTCCTGTGACTGTGATGGTTTTACCTTTTTAAAAAAATTATGATGAAAATCTTTAAAGATGTCAAGGGAAGGGGGGATGGGAATAGGAAGGACAGTAGAATGAAACATGACTCTCCTGTGCTCATGTGAGAATAAGGACCGGTGTAACTCCACATCATGCACAAGCTCAAGAACGGGATCCTAATTAGAATAAATTAGACTCCATGTATGTATACTATGTCAAAATACACTCTACCATCATGTATATCTAAAAAGAAAAAATTAAAAAATACACTTGGGACAGTAAAAAAATTAAAGATGTCAAAAGAGCACATTCTAATGAGTCCCCGTCGTGCTTCTCCTAGTGGTCTCCACCCTCCTCCACTGCTTCGGCATCGCTCCTGAAGTGCTTTGGAGTAGATTACAGCCATCAAGGCATACCTGAGCGTGCGTTTCCAAACACTTAAGAACATTTTCCTATTAACCACAACACCATCATCACCCCTAATAAAATTACTGTTAATTGGCTGATGCCATCTCATAGCTAGTCATATTTATGAGTCTTTGGGTTTTCAGATGAGCCGCTGCTTCTGCAAAGTTTGGAGGGCTGCAGTGCCTCCCGCGTAGGTGAGACTCGGCAGTGGACGCCACGTAGCTCAGGATCGATTCCCTCCAGGGGACGGTCAAGTTGTGGCCTGGCAAAGCCTGTCCCACCATTTTCTCCACAGGTGCTAACGAGGGTTCACAGACTGAGCGTGGCTTAAAACACTAAAACCAGGGGATTTCTGTACAAAATCCAGATTCTTGGCCTCCCTATAAAAAGGAGCAGCCCTGCTGGTGGGCAGGGGCTGACCAGCAAGGACCCTCACTAGCTGGAAGCACAGTGCCACTGGCCTGCCCAGCCTGCTCCCCTCAGTCCCACCCCACCTGGCCTTGATAATGGCACTGGGAATCAGTCCCCACTTTTTAAAAAAGCACTCTGGACTACTTTAATGGGAATATTTTTTCTCTCCAAAAAGGTTAATTTTGAGACTCAAGAAAATAAAGACACCATCAAATTAAGAATAAATGTTCTAAAAACAAAGGAATGCTGTGAACGGGCAACAAGCAGGGCTCCTGCACTTTGCCCAGTGTCCCTGGGACTTCCTGACAGAGGCCCGCGTCCACCCCACCCTGCAGCCCCCACCCCAGGGCAGGCGGCATGGGAGCAGGGGATGGAGAGAGCACCGCGTTTGCAGAGCCCCTGCTTTCCCCTGAGACTGCCCTGACATTCTGTAAGATAAACAGAAGGTCCAGTCCATCAGGAGCCTCTCCTGAGAGACGGCCACATCAGATCCAGCCAATCTGACAACATATTGCTGGCTAGAGAATTCCAGAACTTTTCAGAGACTCTCACAAGACCCGGCCCTGAGATAGCATCCTGCACCACTGTGATAAGACTGGCCCACCAACCCCACTTCTGCTTCCAGAGCACAAAGGCAGGCCAGGTTTCCCAGCATGCCTTGCAGTTAGGAGCCCAGGCCAGGTTCTGGCCGACGGATGGTGATAGGAGCGAGGCAAGTAGAGTTCAGGCCTAGCCACAAGGCAAATCCCCCGCAACTCACTCTTCTCCCGCCCCTGTGTGGGAGCACGGAGGTCCTGCGTGGAGATGGCAGAGCCACGTGAAGAAAGAGCTCCCAGAGGCCCCGGATCTGCACTGGACCTCGGATGTGAATGGGCAACTAACTTGTGTCGTAAGCGTCAAGTTAGAGCTATGCACGTGCTGGTCACTCAAGGACTGCTGCACACCTACCCACATCTGTGGCACTGTGCCTTGAAGGACAGTGCCCTGGGAAACAGAGGCGTCCCCATGGTCACAAGCTTAGATCCAGGAGAGACAGTAAGCATGGCCGCCAGGACAGACGGCCTCAGCCCGGTGAGGAGGAAAGGAAGTGCCCGGGAGGAGGCGACTTCGAAGGGGAGGCCTGAAGGATAGAGGAAGGAACCCCAGGAACAGAGGCCAACAAGAAGACTGCTCTGCTCCTCCAGGGAGGGGATGCTGGGGGTAGAGGAACCGAGTTCTCCTTCAGACCTAACCCAGGTGGGACTTGCAGACGGGGTGCGATCATTCATGGGGTCGTTCACCCGTCCAGTGACGTATCAGCTCATTCATTTGTTCATTCATTCATTCATTCATCAGACAATCTTTGGAGGCTACTCTGACCCAGGCTCTGTGAAGAGAGAGGTAAATAAGACTGGAAGCTGCCTGTAAGGAGCTCAGTCAGCTGGGATGGTTACCACGCAGTGTCAGAGCCACGCTACACACTTGACAAAGGCATATCCAGGCCTGCTGGGGCCACGCGGGGACTGTGATAGGGCCGTGGTAAGTACCAGGAGGACAAATGCAGGGGTGGAGGCTGGAGGAGCCGTTGCTACCGCGAGCGTTCAGCAACATCTCTTCTGCAGGCCCGGGCAGGGTGCCAGGCGCGTTCTGTCACTGCACTCCATTCTCCACACACCCTGGAGGCCGGGGCTTTTAGCATTCCCATCTCGGAGGGAGGAAGCTGGGCTCAGGAGCCAGGCACCAAAGACTCAGCACAACTACTTTGGGACAGGGATAGAGACGGAGTGGGCCAGGGAGCGCGAGGCCGAGGGAGGGAAAGGTGTTCCCCGGCAGAGGAGCCTGGAGATGCCAGGCGGCAGTGGAACAGACTGGAGAGCAGGCGGGCAGTGAGCCCGGGAGCTGGAGGGGAAGCGGGCGCCCCTGGGGGGCCTCTGTCCTCAGGTGTGACAAGTGACAGGTGTCCAAGCCAGGCAGCGAGTCAGCTGTCTATGAGACGGAAAGGGTTCTGATGCTCGGGTTAGAAAGCCACTCTCCTCGTCCCTGGGGTGCTGGACTCTGCCTTCCTGCTTTCAAGAGTGAGGTGCTGGCTGGCAGAGATGCAGGCCTGATTCTGCCTCCTGGGTCGCAGGCCGTGGGCCACAGTCCACCACAACTGCCTGAAAACCTGTGGACTTTGCTCTACGGCAAATGTGACGCCTGGGCTTCACACCAAGGCCCGAGCAGCGATTTCTGGAAAGAACATTATGCAACTGCTAATTGGGAAACTGAGGAGAGAGTCCCATTATTGCCACTTTGAAGACCCTCCATGGAGCCATCTGCGATGAAGAGCTGGCCATGCCAGGCACTCCGAGCTGCTCCCAGACATGCCCGCGCCCCTCACAAGCTTCTGAGAGGACGTTTCAGCAGAGCTGCCTGAAGTAGCCTCGCCTGAGAAACTCGCGGGGGGCAATGAAATCGCAAGCACAGAAGAAACCGCCTGATCTCTGCAGGGGACCCGGCTGCACTCATTCAGGAGGGCCTGGCGCTCACACCGAGGCCAAGCGGCCGTGAGCCACCTGGCCGAGGGACCTGAAGGGGTCCTTTGACTGGCTGAAGGGAGCTTCTCCTAGGTGGCCAGAGCTGGAACACACCAGGGGAGGCAGAGAGGGAGGACGAGGACTTCCTTCTGGTTTTGGGAGGGGAGAGCAGGCGTCATGTGTCTGCAGCTCCTGTGGTGAGACTCTCCTCCAGGGCCTCTAGAGAGATCCACCAACACAGGCCAAAGTCACTGTCCCTCCCGAAGGGACAAGAGAAGCCTCCTGGGAGGCAGGGAGAGGAAGCAGGTCAGGGACAGCAGCCGGCAGCCAGGCCCAGCGCTCGGGCTCTCGCTGCTGGCCACGCTCCTCACGTGAGTGCTGCAGCGAGCCCCGAGGCCGAGCAGCGCCAGCCACGCGGAGAGCGAGGGGGAGCCCCAGCTCGGTGCTTACCCAAATCCTTGGCCCGCCGGATGGATGGGAGCAGCAGGCGGAGGTTCCGCGCCAGATCTGATCCTTCCCGGCAGGAGAGGCCCCTCCTCTCGTGCCTGCCCGTCCGCAGCCGCGCCCCTCCCCGGTGTGGTCACTCCCTAGGACGCGCTCTTCCTCATACTCCACCTCCAGTGCCACCCCAGGGCCGGAGGGCAGTGCTGGCTGCTCACTGTGCCACGGGGCAGGGGGCCCGGGACCAGGCACGCTCGGCCCCACCTCTGCAGACACTCTGATTCCCTCGGGGGTCTCACGCTGCATCCTCCTGCAGCAGCCACATGAGGTGGGGTCACACCGGGCCCTCGGGATGGTTACGGCTCCTGCTAGCAGAGGTGCTACGAGCAGCAGACCATTTCCTTGCCCGGCCCTACAGCCTGGGGGATCCTGGGCCACAGGGAATGACTGGGTTGTGAGAGCCTTAACCCAATCAGCGGGCTAATCCCAGATGGGATCACCTGGGAGGTGACTGAGTGGAGGGTGTGGCCGGAGGAGGAGGGCCTGGGGGCATGGCTTTGGATACATATTTGTATCCGTCAAGTGGAGACCTCTCTGCTTCCTGACCACACTCTCCCGCCACAATGTCCATGGACTGAGACCTCTAAAACCCTAAGCCTCCAAATAAACTTCTCCTCCTCTACAATTGTTCTGGCTGCGTCCTGTAGTCACAGCGGCAAAAAAGCTGACTGAAACAACTTTCTTCACGTCTCTGCTCCAACGTGCCTTCTGAGATGCCCTTCTGGCCGCTCCGAAAGCACAGCCATGGCTCCTGGCCCCTTTGTTTTTCTGCACACTGGCGACAAGCTCCACCTCTGGTGCCTGGTGGCAGTGCCTGGCATCCAGTAGATGCTAGTACTTATAAAGGAACCCTCTGCAGACCACCACTTTATCTGCACAGGTCAGGAGCATCTGAGCTTGGACTGTTCCACTTCCATTTCACAGACAGGCTCGCTGAGGCAGAGGAGCTGCAGAATTTGCTTGAGCTCACAGCCAGCGAGCCGGAGACTTGGAGGCTGAACTCGGGTCTTCTTGGCTTCTCCCTCCAGAGGCCACACTTGCACGTGGCCAGCTCTGCTGTGAGCGTCTTTGGGAATGAAATACCCTACCCAGTTCTGCACTCAGTGAGACTCCCAGGTCACTAGAGGAGCAGGCTCCTGCACCCCTGGCAGGGGTGGGGGTGTTGGAGGGGGGGTAAAGGGAGGGGAGGGGACATATGGAAGGGGTGTCACATGCAGATTTGACCCCAGCCCAGCTACCGTGGCCTTCCTCTTGGTTACGCCTCCTTGGCCTTCTCTCCGACCCTCTGGCTTTGTTTTGCAGACCTGGTTGGTTCTTCAAGGAGACTCCCAGCCCTGCCACTGTCCTCCCTTGGTCATGGTTGGCACAGGCTCCAGAGGGTACCACATGACAAACTCTGCAAACTAATGGGCACAAAAGCTGGTACGGAGATGTTTCTAGCAACGAGTTGAAGTCAGAAGAAACCAATCCATCTTAGGCCCATGTGGGATGCACCGCGATCGCTCTTCTCTCAGCAGTCTAAGGCCGTTGACACGGGGACCTGCTCTCTTCTCCTACCCCCATGCTGTGCGTGTCCTTGGGAAGGCCAGGATCCTGTGGGACTCAGTTTCCTCGCTTGCAAAGGGAATGGGAGGGGCAGTCTCTTCACTTCCTTCCGATGGAGACACTGAGAACTCTTGCCTGAGGCCAGCATCCGTCCTTGCATTCAAGTTTCAAGACCAATTAAGATAAGAAGAGAGTCCCTTAAGTCCTCTCACCCTGGGAATTCTTGTCACTTTCAGGGCCTCTCTGCAGCGCAACAGACATTGCCCGTGCCCCCAGGACGCGACTGGGCTAGAGTGGTAGCAGGCACAGAGGCCTGGTGTCACGGGCCTCGGGAACCCAGGCGCTGCAGGTCTGCCCGGCCTTCTGGCTCTGCCGCAGGACAATGGCCACGCCCTGTGCAGCCTTCCTGCCGTCTTCGTATTTGGGTCCGGCAGCCATCCCTTCCCTAGTTCCCTGGAGTACTCTGAGGCACCTGGTGTCCCCTCAGCTCTTCTCCCCGTATAGGAGTGATGGGAAAACCAGGAGCAGAGCAAGACGAGCGAACGGCAGTCAGGACAGCAGCCGGGGCTGAGCTGGCCCCCGGGGCCCTGGGGAGGGGGCCCCGAGCCCCCCGGGGCACCACTAGAGAGCAGGGGTGCTGGGATCTGAGCCTGGCTCCTCATTGTCTGGCCGCGTTTCTGGTCGTGTTCATTCGCAGGAGGAAGCAGGTCAGCGTTTCCTAAAGGCGCTGAGCTGAGCGGTCAGGGTCCCGATCCTCAGCTGAGCCCTGGGCAGTCTCAGCCATTGCCGGGGACCTGGGGGACTGGGATCCAAGAGGCTCCTTCCTTTCGCCAAGGCCACGCAGGAGGTAAAGGTCCAGACTGACCAGTCCCCCTGACTTTCCACTGCACTAGATTTCTGCCCCAACTTGGTGCAGGACGGTGTGGCGGGATGGCAAGGAAAACCGTGAGCCCTGCCTTCCCAGCAGGTAACACGCTCCTAAGGACCGAAAACAGCCTCGCGACAGACATGCAAGGCACGGTGGGCAGCGGCCAACCCGGGGCTCGCCCGGAGCGCTGCTTGATGTCCCCTGCACTGTCCTGAGTGCCCTTGAAGCGCCTCACGAGAGGCCCGAACTGTGCCCAGCTCAGGTGAGTGGGCAGAGGCGCAGACAGACGAAGAGACCACTCAACTCACCCACCTGGTCCTACGGAGCTGGGAGTTGAGCCCACGTCCCCGGGTTCCACCTCAGCACCTGCTGGCGGCTCTCAGGAGGGGGCGAGGGGCTCCTGAAGACCCCCTGCCTCCCCTGTGACCTGTGGTGTGGCTGCCACACATGCTCCAGGACTCCCGACGAGCAGGCAGCCCCGAGGCTGGGTTCTGATGGCCTGGGCCTGCCCGTGAGGGGAAGGAGAATAGGCTCGGGAGCGCACGCAGACCCCACAGAGAGCCCGGCTGGCACTGCACCACCCAGCTGCGCTTCCCTTCTCGGAGCTCAGCCCTGCGTGAGGCTGGGGCAGCGTGGCTTCCGACCTGGACCACTGCTCCAAGAGCGTTCAGTCAGACAGGGGACGACAGGTGACAGCCCCTGGGCAGGAGGCTCAAGGAGGGAAAGCCCAGGACAAGCTTGGAGACGACGGAACAGCATCGCGGTGTCACCAAACTCTGCTCAGCGTCAGACAGAACGTGAGTCCTGCCCGGCCGTCTGCAGTAACGACCTGCTCCCATCAGAGGCACGGGAGCGAGTGTCGCTGTCTGGGGAAGTAATGGGGCGGCTACCGGGGGCTCAGGCACTCCCCCCCGTGCCTCACACAGCTCCGATGCTGACAATGCCCTTCGCTGCAAGCTCACTGTGTGCCCAAGCACCGTGGATGGGCTTCCCACATCCCCAGCCACAGCCTCATGCAGTAGCTACTCATGTAGTTTTGAAAAAATTAAAGACCACAGGGAGCAAACAAAACACAGGCACATAAAGCCACCGATTTAGAGGTGTGATCTAAGTGGACGCTGCTTAAACTGGAGCACTGTCCACAACTCACAGCAGCCAGGGTCAGCAGGCAAGGAGATGAGCGGGTCGCTTTGGCTCTGGGGATGTCCTTTTCTCACCTGCGCAGTGGCCATGTGGCCAAGGCCCATCTCAGGATCAGTGCTGATCCAGTGAGGGGATGCTGACAGAGCAAGGAGGAGGCTGACCCCAGCGCGGGACGGACGACACACAACCAATCTCCTGTTCAGAAGAAAGCACGAGCCAGGAGCCTCGTCCAAAACCACCACGTTGGAGCAGCTTGGAAATATTTGGTCAAATTAAATAGAGTAAATTAAACGCCACCCAGAGATCCACTCAGAATTTCTCCCCAGAGACCTTCTCACGCTGGACCCTGGGGAGAGAGAGGAGCCACACAGTGGCATCTCTGGGGGACAGGACGAGTGAAATGGGGTGATGACACCCCAAAAAACGCAGGACGGGCACAGAAGCCGAGCAGGTGTGTGCAGCCCCGGGAGCAGACGCACCGCCCACTGAGCAGTGAAGGAGGCGGGCCTGGCTCAGTCCCACAGTGAATCAGGAGCACGCCCAGCAAGGACCGCTGCGCTAGGAGGAACCGCGCTCCAGATACAGACCCCCGCAGCAGCCAGGGGAGAAGGGATAGTGGTCAGGGCCTCGCAGTGACCAGCAGCAACACAGAGTGGCAGGAGCCAAGAAACAGTGTGGACCCCTCTTTTGTACCCGAGTCCAGGAAGGAAAATAAGAGAGAGAGAGAATTCTCAGGTCCACACCTGTTTCCTGCAGGGACCTCCCTCCACGGCACCTAAGGACCCTCACAGGATTCCAGCACATTCTGTCCTGAACAGCTCCTAAGCCCAACAACTTGAGCGGCTGAGGCTGAGCTGAACTCCGACCAGTACTCGAGGGCGCTCCTGATATTTATGTGCCCGTCTTTCCTGGGGGCTCCTTGGGCCTGCTGCCTCCTGTCCGCAGCCTCCGGAGCACTTGTTCTGCTGGGCAGGCCCCAGATCAGCACAGTGACAGAGGACCTTCTGCCACTCCCTTGTTATAGTGCACAGGCCACCCAGGAGCACCCGGTCACAGGGTTGGTCTGAGGTTCCCAGAGGTTTGGCAGCAGTGACACGTCACGTGGACCATCTCTCACTGTCTTAAGTGCAGTCTCCATGATCATACAAACTCCTCGTGGCTGAGGCCACAGGCGGAAACGGCTGGCTGGGCAAACGGCTCGGGGAGGACAGAGGCTGCGCCGGCCAACGTGCACTTGCCGCTGAGGCGAGGCCCTGGTGAACGTGCCTCCAGCTCCACCCACGGTTCATGGATGAGGCTCAAAGAAGTCAAGTGCTGTGGCCACGGTCGCAGCCCAGGAGTGGCGGGGCCAGGACTGAGCTGATGCCAGGGCCCCGGTCCTTCCACTTTGCTTCACCACCACGACCCTGGGCGCCTCCTTCAGGTTGGACGTGGCTGGGGAGAAGCAAGTGACCTTCAAAGCCAGCCAAGGAGGAGAAGGTGGCCAGGCATCAAGTACACAGAAAACAGACCAGCAGCAAAGCCTCGCCCAAAGCCGCTCCACACGGCCATGGCTGAGGATGGCAGCCTCCTGTGCCGCCAGGGGCAGGGCCAGACAGCAGGGGAAGAGTCACCTGCAAGACAGAGCTGGCCGGGGAGCTGGGGAAGCAGGGTGCTCGGTGGGCCACGCCACAGGGAGCAGGAGCCTGCAGGGCCCGCACTTTCCACTTTTCAAGGGGAAGCTGCAAAGCTGGAGCGGAGGGTGAAATCTCAATTCTCAAATCACTTGGCAGCTGATTCAAACACTTGATATCATGGTGCAGGCCAAACAAATACCTCTGCAGGTCTTCCAGAAGCAAGAAGAGAAATCGATAGGTCATCAGAAGAGAGCTGGCAGGACTGGTTTCACCACCGTGACGCTGAGGGCTGGGCCGATCCACGCTTCCCATGGCCAAGCACGGGTCCTGAGACAATCCAGACACACCAGGAAGCAGGGGGCCCAGCTCACCTTCCAGGACAAGGTTGGGGACATACTTTGATGCCACTTCCCTGGATTCCTGCCTATGATTAGAATTGATACAAACTGAACACCCACCAGGGGCTAGACGTGCAAACCACGGCCTTCTACTAAACCTTCAAACATTCTTCTCAAAGAGATGGTGGTATCCCCATTTCATAGGAAAGAACGCCGAGACTCAGAGACATGAATGCACGTGTCCATGGTCACCCTGACTAGTGTCAGAGCTGGAATCCAGGTCCAACCAACTTCCAGGCCCAGCTACTCTATGCCCCACATTGTCCCTTTGTCAATATGGGCAGTTTATAAAAATCATATTCAATTCAAAACCTTGGCTGACCCTCTGCCATGTGCCTGGGTCCATGCTAAGTCTGGAGAGATGAGAGATGGAGGACAGACACCCCCCCTCTCGGGACCCCTGAGTTTAGAGCAAAACAAATGGATCAGATGAAGGAAGGATGATAAAGGGATTAGTTTGAAGTTCTGCTTGAGAAGGTTATTTGCCCTAGGCGCAGTTTCTGGGGTTTTCCCATAAGGAGGAAAGCAAAAATAAAATCAGACCAGGTGAGGAACCATCCCAGCTCGTCAGGACGTTCCCCGACTCAGGGCCTCGGCTTCCTTATCTGTAACGCTAGAGGGTGGGAGCTGCCGTCACCCTGTGCTCAGCCACGAGGAGGAGCCAGGCCCTGTGCTAGGAGCCGGGACCCAGTGGTGAAAGGGGACACAGGACAGAAAGCTACTGCTCGCAAAATGCCCGTCTGTTCCTTTCCATTTCCCGGGATCCTCAGCAGTGAGGCTGGGCCATGGTAGCAGGTCTGGCCGGAGGGTGGTGAGAAGTGGCAGGACCCAGTTCCAGGAGGGTGGGACTTCAAGGGGGCTGCAGAGATGGGGTGGTCCTTCCCCACCCCTACAATGTGCTCCATGCTTCTCTTAGTCACTAATGGCCAGCAGTGGCCCAGGAGGGGCTGTCAACTCCGTTGCACGGATGGGCCAGCACAGCACGGATCGGCCTGGTTGCCAGGGTGAGTCTGGACCTCCAGTGTCCAGAATCTGAGAACCAAGAGGGACTTCAGAGGTTTCCAGAGGAGGGTGCTGCAGGGTTCCTCAGAGTGTCTGGAGTGGGGCTGTATCTGGAGATGAGGGGAAGCTCGGGCCGATAAACAGGCACCCCGATCTGTGTGAAGCATCAGGAAGGCGACCAGAGCTCACTTAGCGCCAGGTTCACTGTTGAACATTCAGCATTCAGCTACTAACCACGCCATCCTGACCCCACGGGGTGCCGCTCCCGGAACTATAGAAATAACACGAGAGAGTGATTCCCACAACCACTCAGGAACCGACCTGGTTGTCCCCTCCGGGCCCTGCTGGGATCTCCTCCCAGAAGGTCACTCTGAGTATAACTCCACTGCTGGGTCAGCTGATGTCCCAGTCAGTCCATGGAAAGAGCTTGCATTTCCAGGCCGCAGGGGAGAATGATGCCAATAAACCTCTACAAACCCAACCTGGTCAAGGAAGATGAGCAAACCATCTTCAGCCTGACACCCGGAACATTCTTGGTGTAGTCACTGGAGCATGGAGCTGCCTCAAGCAATGTGCAGAGACGGCGGCTCCTTCCTGGGTGACTGTGGCTGGAGAGCAGTGGTCCCACCGAGGTCTACATGTCCCCAGTCCTCCTGCCCCCAGGTGAGGTGGAGAGACTATCTAGTCAGGAAGAGAGGACTCCCAGACCCGGGGTTACTGTGGGCTGTGCAGGCCGGAAGCTGCCCCACGCGCTGTGCCTGGAAGGCGGCTTCCGGGTCCTAACGACGGTGGGCCTGCGTAGCCGGTTTCCACTCCCTTGGTCCCTCTGCTGCAGCGCCTGCTTCACTCCTGCACAACCTGGCCCCTTTGCCTATGGGTTGTTACTGTCCCTCTGTCTCTGCTGGACTGAGCATCCCACCAGCACAGGGACCACGTCTGTCTCACCACCGTCCTAACAGCGGTTGTCGAATGCGCATGAGTGACTGGCACGTGGAGGAAGCAGCGTCAGGAGGGGCTGCGCCCTGTCTTCTTTGAGCAGCTTCCTGTTTCAGCATGGGTGGGGGTGAGACAGGCTAACTGAACATGTGGCCACTCTGTCCATCAACAGGTGTGGCTCCAAGCAATTTTCCTCCTTAGAGGACAAAAAGGTTAACCAGCTGAAGGAACCCTGTTGGAAGAGTCCTATCAGAAAGTGACCACGAAAATGACATGGAACACAGCTTCTCAAAGTTTCCTGCGTGCACCCCCGAGGGGAGGCTGCTAACCTGCTGCTCGTGGGAAGGGCTGCCTGGGGCCCGAGGCTGCACGCAGAGCGAGCTCCAGGGTGATGCTGAGGCTGCTGGCCCACAGACCCACTGTAGGCAGAAGGCCTTCGAAGGACAGATGAGACAACTGGAAAGCGAGTCCTGGAGTCCTATGCGACGGCACTGGTCTCAAGCCACAGCCTGGCTGGAAAGCCTGAAACTACATCGGCCGCCATGTTCTTGGTTCCCCCGCGGACTCCCGGGGTGAGAGGGATGAGCCTGATGGGGTTTTGATGTGGACGCAGGTGAAGCTCCAGTCCTGGCACTCTGGACACTGCAGCTCAAGGAGGTTTCTTCCTCCCCTGAGAAGAGCCTCGTCACTGGTCTGCAGACCAGCTGTCAGGGTCATCCAAGGACTTTCAAAAAGAGTGGGGGGCTCCACCCGCAGACTCTGCCCACCAAGTCTGAGCCAGACACACTGGATGGGAAGCTGACGGAGCTGAGTGGATGGCTCTTGGTGCTGACCAGTGGCACACAGGAGGATCCTGGGAGGCCGCATTTTACTTATCCACTTGAGGATCTGCAAAAGCAGCAGATGCCTCTGGCCCTGCGTGGGTGCCGGCATTATCAGCACACCTGCGTGGCTTCTGAGGACGCACGTGGCCCCCCGAGCGAAGCTGCAGAGCACGAGGACTCTGAACCCCCTGGCTCTCTCTTGGGGAGCTGAATGACTTCACTGCGGCTGACAACCATGGGCGAAAGTCGCTGTTCTCCTTGTTAGGTCAAGGAGGTTCTCCACCATGCAGACTCTGACTTCGGCTTCTCTCAGCCACCACGGCTCCAGAGGAATCTCTTTTAGTTGATGGCATCAGAGATGACCAGGGATGACCCACGTGTGTGTGTGCGTGACCTGTCCTTCCTCCCCCTTGACCAGCGTCAGTTACTGTGACTGGGTCTGGGGTGGACACAGGGCTCAAGCTGGGCCAGTGAATGTCAGCACTGAGCCCGGAACTGTGAGGAAAGCCACTTGCCCCCTGTGGAGGTGCAGGGCCAACACGGGAAGCTACACAGGGAGACACCTCTGCCAGGGGAGTCTGCCTGAGGACGAAGCCAACGCAGACAAGGGCAGGCAGAGAGGGAAGCCAGAGCCAGTGACCATCAGAGTCGTGAGCACCAGGAGGGCCAGCAGGCACTGTGACGCCTCCTCAGGCTCCTGGACCCAGACGTTCCTGGAGTCGGAACCCAAGCCTCTCAAGTAACCTGGAGAAATACATTCTCTTTCAAAATCAGGAAGCGTTGATGTTGGTTTGTCACTTGCAGCAGAGAGAATCCTGGATGCCGTCCTCTCCCCTGGTCCACCCTCTGGCACTTACTGGGGCCCCACTGGCTGCGGGCTCCCTGGACAGGAAATGTGTCCTAGTCCCGTCTGCAGCCGGTGGCGCTAGCGTGTCGGCCAGCCGGGAAGGGCCCGCGAGCGGAGGAGCGGCCTCGCCTCTCTCTGCTCTACTGTAGGTCTGACAAGAACTCGAGGCCGCCTCTGCTCCCAGGGAACTCGTTTTTCAGACTTCTGGGCGGACCCTGGCGCTGACAGGAGGGTGGACCCAAGCTTCGAGCAGGCCCAGGGCCCGGCGTCGACTCCCGCTGAGCTATTGCTCACCTGGACTTCACCCGAGGCCCTACTCCCGCCCTTCCAGAGGCCTGCCCTCCCGCTCCCGTGCAGTAGGTCTGCTGGGGCGGGAAAGCCCTCTCCTCTGCCTGCTTCGTTCTTCAAGTCTGCCCGAATGCCAGCAAGTGTGGGAACCAGGGCGGGCTGGTGGCCTGCTCAGGGGTCAGCTCCCTGTCACTGCCACAAGGAAATCAGGGACCAAGAGGGAGCCCAGCCTTCCTTGCTGGGGAGCTGTGGACCCCGAGCTGCCAACACGGTTGACCCCCACTGCCAAACAAGCCCTGGCGCAGGAGGCCTGTGGCCCATGCTGACAGCAGCTATGCTGGACCCCTGTTCCCGGCCCCTCACCGTGAGGAGGACCGTCACCTACGTGAGTCTGGCTCTTCTGCAAGGCCCCATCTCTGCCAGGTCAGCCCCCACGTCCCCACGCATCCTCACTCCCTTCTTGGTCCTCAAGGACTCTGCAAGCTCCAGCCCCATCAGAACCTGCTGGCAGACCTTCTGCCATGGCCCCGCGGGTCCCCTGCTGCGCTTGCCCCGCTAGCCATCCTCCACACGACAGTGACAACTGTAAAACACAAAGCGCATCTTGCCACTGCCCTGAAGCATTTCCACAGCTCTCGCCTACCTAGTATACAAAACCACGTTTAAGCAAATGAACAAATGCCCATGCAGCGGCCCACGCCTGCAATCCCAGGAACTCTGGAGGTTGAGGCAGGAGGATCACAAGCTCAAGGCCAGCCTCAGCAACTTGGCAAGGTCCTGGGGTGGGTGGGGAATGTAGCTCAGTGGTGAAGCATCCCTGGATCCGACCTCCAGGACCAAGAAACCAAAACCAAATGAGTGACTGTGTGCAAACTCTGCCACCACTCAAAAGGGGAAAACGAGGTGCCAGGAGCGCACACGCTGGAGGGATCGCTCAGTCCTGTGGGACCCGAGTGAGGCTTGACAGGTGAGCAGGCCCCGCCACAGGAAGGGTGGGACCACGTCCTAGAAGAAACCACATGTGCAAAGGTCCTGCTGCAGGAAAGGGCTGGAGCGTTGTGGGTTTCAAGGGAGCCGCGCACTGTCACCTGAGGTGTGGCCAGCGATACTCCAGGAAGTCCTGGCACCGCGCCTGACATGCAGTCAGTGGTCCAGAGCAGTGCCATTCTCGCTGAGGGAAGAGGGCTTGCTTCTTCCCCGCTAACAGGTCCACCAGGGAGAGCTGAAAGCCAGCATCAAAGGCTCTTTGTGACACGAAACCCTTCCATTTTCACCGGCTTATGAGGATCAGGCACTTAAAGCTTCAAAACTCATTACAGAACAGAACCGTGCCTTCCCTCAGAAGGCAGAAGGGCTGGGGAATTAAATGGGGAGGACGTTCCGGGGACTGGCTAAGCTCAAGGTGCCTGTGAGCCGTAGGGAAGACTGGTTCTCCAGGAGGCTACTGCTCTGCGCCCGCACCTCCAGGACTCGCGGCTCCTGGGTCCATTCTCCAAGGTGGACAGGGTTCACTCTGCGTCCCCACTGACCCCTGGCCCGGGGCCTTGCTCCCTGGGAACCACACCAGTCCTGCTCCCACGGATGCAGGAGGCCACGCCAGTCTCCCGGTCAGTTGGCGAGGGAAGCAGACTGACCGTGTGTGCCCCGCAGCAGGGACGCTGTGCGGGAAGCAGGAGGGGGCAGGCGGCAGGCCCTGGGTGAAGGTGAGCAGGGGACTGCCAACGAGTGGGGGGAGGCGCCCCCACAGCAGGCAGGACCCAGCCAGGAACCAGGAGCAGAGCAGCCACACGGAGCGGGCAAGGACCCGCGAAGGCAAGAGAGGGAAGGAAAGGTGGCTGCGCAAAGTCCCCGGCACCGACTCGTCAGCAACCGGAGACGTGAACCAGACCCAGGGCGACGGGCTGCTGGGCGCCCAGCGTGTTGGCGAAACACCGACAGAGTTCAGGTCTGGCGAGGCCACGTGTGGTGGAGGACGCCAGACCCCGGAATCTGCGCCTGCGAAGGAGGTGAACCACGGGGCGCCACCCTGGAGGTCGCGGGGCAAGAGCCAGGCGGGCCGCGATGGCGTGCCCCAGGTGCCCGCGACCTCGCCCAGGCTCGTGACCTGGAGGAGCCAAGCCTGCCAGGCACGGAGATGAGCTCAGGGACATGGGAAGTGGCACGCCCCTGCTCCTTCCCAGGGGGACAGCGAGTGCAGTCCTGAGCCACACACACCGCGCAACGTCAGGCGGGGTCGCGGGTGAAGCCAACAAAGTGGACGCCTGCGTCCCGAGGCACGAATCCCCACCTTGCCTGCTGTGAAGATGGACGTGGTCTGGAGAAGGACAACACCTGCGTGAAGCAGGAAAACCAAACTCGTGGGCACACGTAACAAAGGTGCCAGACCCGCCAGCGCGGACCAGGCCCTCCGCGGGCTGCCTGGGAAGGAGGCGAGGATCCGCTTCGTCCGGGCGTCTAACTGCTCAGCAGCGACGCTCCCTGCGTCTGCACGGTAACACGTGCTTGTTCATTACCCGTCTGCGTGTTCTGGGGCACGTCAGAGCACGTGTGAGGCTCTTCAGGAACTGAGAAGCAGAATCGACGAACTGAGAACAGCTCCCGGCAGGGACCCGAGCGCTCGTCACCTGCTCTAGGGGGCCTTCTCTCTTCCTTAAACAAACGGTCACTGTGGGGCCACTTTGGGGCACTCTGGCAGCGTCCCCTGAAGTGGAACGTGCACACAGGCAGTTCCTGCTATGCACAACCACAGAGCCCAGGCACGCGCGGCAGGGGACGTGCGAGGACGTGGACACGGTGTCTCCCATGGCCCGCCAACAGCGGAAGGTGACGGAGGTGCTCACGCAGCGGGAGGCCACACAGCAGGTCACTCGACCAGCACTGCCACCGCAACCCGTGCCACCGCGTGACACAGAGGGCACAGGCTCCAGGGCCATGCGAGGTCCCCACGCAGGCAAACGCTCTTCAGCATCAGAAGTCAGGACGGGGCCCCTGGGAGAGGGAGTCTGGAGACGCGAGGCCTGGGCCGCAGCCGGTGCTGTTGGCGTGGGCGTGTTCACAGTGTGAGAACCCCTCCATCTGCACTGGAGCCTGGAAGCCTGGAGGCCCGTTGGACCTCCATCGACACACAGGCCAACAAGACCCCAGCGCCCGGACGGCCAGGTGAGAGACGCAGAGGACGAGGAAGGGAGGCGAGAGGAGAACCAGGCCCGCGTAGCCTGAGCCACCACAAATCTTAGAGTAGTGGAAGCCAAAGTGGGGAGCCCCCGAGGGCCTATTTCTCAGCCACAGTCGGGGGCTCCAGGAATGCCCGATGCCACGTTGAACAGCTGGCTGCTGCTACCGGGCTGGGTCTCACGGGAGCCCGGCAGGTAGCACCTTCTCCCCGGGTGACGGCTCGGTGACTTGCCCAAGGTCACACAGTCCAAATCAAGGTCCGAGAGGCTCCCTGGCCCAGCTTAGCCTCTAGACTGCACGGCTTCTGAAGATGCGCGTGGTCCCCTGAGCTAAGCTGCAGAGGACATGGGATTCTGAACCCCAGGAAGCTGGCACCAGGGGAAGATCTCAAACGGCTGCAATCGGAGGCACCGAAAATATTGTTTTCCAACATGCTCAAGATGAACAAAGATTGCCAATCACAGCCCTCGGATACTAATGGGGCCACTGGAGGGGAAGGGAGCAATTACTCTCAATTACTCGAGAGGACAGTAAGAGCCGAGGAGCACTCTTCTATGTGGCGGGCCTAATCCGAGGTCCAAAGCTGTGAGGAGAAGCAGACACGACCCAGGTTGAGCACCCTGAGAAGGCCCTCAGAGCTGGACGGAGAGATCAAACAATGATAAACAAGTAACCTAGAGCCCAGAAGTACTGCGACCAACGTGGGATGCCCGGCAGGGGGTCAAGTGTCTCGCCATCACGTCCACTACAAACTGATGGGCTCCACGCAGAAACAGGCCCTCGAGCTCAGCCAAGACGCGAGAGGGGAGTGGTCACCATGGCTGGTTCTCAGGGAAGCCCAGGTCCCAGATGTGTCCAACAAGTCCTCCTCGTCACCAGACACAGCAGGGACTTTGTGGAACCTCCTGTGGTTGGACAGCTCCACGGGAGAACTGAGCACCTGAGGTCACTGAGGAAGGCAGCTGTGGAGGACGGACCTGAAAATCGGACGACACTAGCGCCACGTGCCAGGGTCTACGCAGTCGTCGAACACGGTTTGCCCCGTGCCTCCTGCACCCCAGGCACTCTGACGGATCCTAAGATGACAGAGACTCAGGGGGCCGGGCTCTGCCCCCTAATTCCATGGAGTCATTGGGGAGAGAACTTCAAGACTTCAAAGTCCATGACGCAAGACAGCCAAGAGGGTCCCCTTAATTCAAGCTCCCTGTGTGCGACACACAGCACACACCAGACAGGGCAGCAAACCCACTTCTAGCTGCTGGCTCTGCATTATTTCTTTATAAATGACCATGATTTGTGGTGGATTCTAATTTGATATTACAAAGTCTCCCCAAGGAAGCCTCTTATTAAGTACACACACACAAACACACATCCCAAATCTGGCTCCACAGTGCCTCTCCCCTGAGAGGATCTCTGGCAAGATGACTAGAGCAACTGCCCTCCCGGAAAACATCTTAAGAGGCCTTTACGGGACTGAAGAGAAGCGGCCACGCGGGGTGGTACCGAGCCGCCGTCTCTGCTCTGCGCAGTACGTTAGGCACCGGGGACTTTTACACAGTGGCTGGCAGGGTCCTAAAGGAAGGCACTGCATCTGCGGCTCCATCCATCAGAAACCTGCAGTTCCGGTGGTGCTGAGCTCCCTCCGTCTTCCCTGTGTGGGGCACTGCGATACCTTGAGGCTGTCTTCACAGAGGGGAGTTTCTGGAACAATCCCCCGAGGTTCTGCAGCTCCACAGAGACACCTACAGGAACTGCCTTTGTGCATCACCAGCTCCCAGAGGTGGGTGTGGGTTGAAGGGCGTCTCCACCAGGAGGCAGGGGTGCGGTGGCCGCTGGGCCTGACTCCTAGTCCGGCACTGAGAGCGCCTGGGCCCGGGGCGGACGCTTACTGCCCTGGAACCCTCATCCCCTCGCCTACAAGCCACCTGACAAGGAGCTGAAAAGCGCTGCGTGATGAGTAAATAAACCCCAACCCCGGTGTCCGTGACCCCCACACAGGAGCGGCACCGGGTGACTCCACAGACAGGTGCGAGGGTCCCCAGGGCCCGCTGCCCAGGTCAGGGGGTGCCCCTCCGTGTCCAAGTGCTCCATCCACCCGTCCCCCGCTCCTCTTCATCTAACACCCAGGAAACAGCCCTCACGTGCCAGACACTGTCCTCAGCACCTCCCGGGTGTCACCACCTTTGGTCTTCCCCAAAACAGCACTAGAAGGCCAGGACTATTCCTGGAACCTAGAAGGGGAAACGGGCCCAGGCCCAGGCCACTGGGCCAGCACAGCCGCAGGAAGCCTTGTCCCTCCTGCTCCGACCCTCAGTCCCTCCCACAGCCTGCACCCGGAGCTGGCCAAGTCCCGCTGAGGAACCCACGAGAGGTGAATGGGTGGATGAGGGCCGTCTCCCCACAGCGTTACCTGGAAAGTTGGCAGAAGCCTGGGGTGGACCATGAGGAGATGGGAGGGAGACGGGTGGGGAAGAGGGGGCTCAGCAGGGCGGGGAGGCCATGGCACCTGGCTCCACCCAGGAGGAGTGGACTTAGAGTCAGGGTAAGTGCCCACCAACTGGGCGAGGGGTGCTCACCTACGCCTCTCCCAGAGGGAGGCTGGGGCTCTGGTCCTGGGAACCCATGGCTAGGTTCCCTTTGCTGAGAAGCGTCGGGCCAGAAGTGCGGGAAGGAAAGGGGAGGCAACCTCCTCGAGGCTCCGAGGGACAGGACCTTCCCTGTGGTTCCACCCTGGGGAGCCCCGGGGACGGTGGCTCCTGAGCAGCAGGAAAGCAACTACGTTGCTGGAAGCTGTGGGCTTGGGCCACAGGAGCCTCAGGAGCTGGGGGCAGGGGTGGACAGCAGGCCCCCGGCCTCTCCTCAGCCTCCCAGACTGCAGCAGGCCCTTCCTCTGACTGCCACGGTGCCTGGGGACTGACCTGCCTGCCATTCTCCCCGCGCCTGACTTCTGAGCACAGACCCCATACCTAGCCGCCAGTCTCCCCAGGCCGGCGCACGCCCTGGCTCTGGGCATGTTCCCCGAGTGCAAGCGCTGGTCAGTCGTGGGGTCCTGTGCGTGCCCGCCGCCCGAGCACTGAACCCCGCAGCACCAGAGCAGCCTTCCAGGGCTCAGCACACACCCGTCGCTCCCCCACCATGCCTGGTGGTGTGTTTTTAAATGAGGATTTTAATGCATAATTTCTCCAACAAGTTGAATTATCTGCAGCTCCGGGGAAAGCGATTTGCCTCGTCTTAATGCCAGATGAACTTCAGAGTCCGCATCTATTATTCGAGGAAGGAATGACAGTCTCTTGACGCTCATTTGCTCACTGAGCCATAATGGAGGCTTTCAGCAACATCCTCCAAGGACGAGCCCTCACCTGTGCCCGCAGAGCCCGTCTGGACCCAGAGCCGCCGGTAGGCTCCTGTGGGCCGTCGGAGCCACCTTCCCGTCTCCAAAAGCTGCCCGCCTCTGGCCCATCCTGCAAGAGGCATTCAGCCAAATGCAGAGTGGGAGCCACCCCCTGGGTCACCCTGGAAGTTTCCTACTCACTTCTGGAATTCAGATTTTTGGAACTTGTGTGAGACCCAGTCAAGGGAAGAGGAAAACAGGCAAAAATTTCCATTCCGTTTCTGTTCATTATTCATTAGTTCAGGCCACGGGGATCTCATTATGTCAGGTCCTCTTCCAGGAGCAGACAGGGCAGTGCACAAACAGACCAGGCCCTGCTTCACGGGCCCCACACCAGAGAGAGGAACAGAAAACACGTGAGTACGTGAAGAAGTCCCTTCAAATAATGGTACAAGCTGGGAAGAAAACTAAGGCAGAGAGATGGATGGGCGAGAGAGTGGCTGCGGGCAGCATGAGTACTGAGGCTTGGAAAGGCCTCTCTCTGGAGCAGGAATCTGAGTTGGCGCTGAAGAACCAGAGGAGATATCCTGGCAGAGGGATCAGCAGGTGCAAAGGCCCTGAGGTGGGAACCATGTGGAAGTCTTGCAGGGGGCAGTGGGCTGGATGGAGAGGGAGGGTGGGCACAAGATGAAGTGGCAGAGCAAGGTGGGATACATTTCCGACACCTCAAAGACCACAGTAAGGAGTCCCCATTGTAAGTACCACGGATGCTGGTGGAGGTTTCAGTGTACAGTGACACAATTCGATTTGTGTTGTGCAAACTTCACTTTGGCTACAGCATAGGAAATTGATCATCAGAAGGCAGGAGAAGAAAGGCAGCCACAGCAGGGGCCAGCACCAGGGTGACAGAGGGTTGCAATGATCCAGGCAGGAGGTAGGCAAGCAGATGAACTGAGACTCTTTGAAAGCCATGCTCCATGGGGATCGTGAAAGCCAACTATAGAGATTCTGGTTCTCACTAAAGAAAGAAATTGAAGAAGGCCTTAGAAGATGGAAAGATCTCCCATGTTCTTGGATGGGCAGAATTAATATTGCCAAAATGGCCAGACTACCAAAAACGCTGTAGAGATTTGATGTGATTCCCATTAAAATTCCAATGATGTCCTTCATAGAAATAGAAAAAGTAGTCATGGAACTCATTAGGAAAAATAAGAAACCCAGAATAGCCAAAGCAATCCTTAGCAAGAAAAGTGAAGCAGGAGGCATCACAATGCCAGACCTTAAACTATACTGCAGAGCTATAGTAACAAAAATGGCATGGTATTGGTACCAAAACAGACATGTAGACCAATGGAACAGAATAGAAGACACAGAGACAAATCCACATTAATATGGTTATCTTATACTAGACAAAGGCACCATAAACATACATTGGAGAGAAGATAGACTCTTCAACAAAATGTTGCTGGGAAAACTTGAAATCCATATGTAATAAAATGAAATTAGACCCTATCTCTCACCCTGCACAAAAACCAACTTAAAGTAGACCAAGAACCTAGGTATTAGGTCAGAGACCCTGGGCCTAATAGGAGAAAAAGTAGGCCCAAATATACATCATGTTGGCTTAGGAACAGACTTCCTCAACAAGACTCCCAAAGCACAAGAAGTAAAATTAAGAATCAATAAATGGGGCTTAGGGTTGTAGTTCAGTGGTGGAGCACTTGCCTAGCATATGTGAGGCACTGGGCTCGAGCCTCAACACCACATAAAAATAAATAAAATGAAGGTATAAAAAAAAATAACATTTTTTAAGAAAAGAATAAATGGAATTATATCAAACTAAAAAGCTTCTTCGCAGCAAAGGTAACAACCAAGAACAAGGAGAGCCTACAGAAAGGAAAAAAATCTTTGCCACCTGCACTTCAGATAGAGCATTAGTGTCCAGGATATATAAAGAACTCAAAAAACTTAACACACACACACACACACACACACTCACAAAATAATCAATAAATGGGCAAAGGAATGGAACAGGCACTTCACAGAAGAAGAAATATGAATGGTCAACAAATACGTGAAAAAATGTTCAAAACCTCTAGCAATTAGAGAAGTGCAAATTAAAACTACACCAAGATTCCATCTCACTCCAGTCAGAATAGCAATTAACAAGTAACAAGAGGTGTTGGTGAGGATGTGGGGAAAAAGGCACACTCACAATTGCTAGTGGGACTGCAAATTGGTACAAGCACTCTGGAAAGCAGTGAGATTCCTCAGAAAACATGGAATGGAACCACCATTTGACCCAGTTATCCTGCTCCTCAGTATTTACCCAAAGGACTTAAAATCAGCATACTACAATGACACAACCACATCAATGTTTATAGTAGTTCAATTCATAATAATTAAGCTATGGAACCAATGTAGATGCCCTTCAACAGATGAATAGATAAAGAAAATGTGGTATATATACACAATGGAATATTACTCAGCCATAAAGAAGAATGAAACTATGGCATTTGCCAGTAAATGGATGGAACTGGAGACTATCATGCTAAGCAATATAAACCAATCCCCAAAAACCAAAGGTCAAATGTTCTTTCTGGTATGTGGATGCTAACTAACAATGGGGGAGGCAGATAAAAATTTACTGGATTAGACAAAGGGGAATGAAGGGAAGGAAGGGGGCATGGGAATAGGAAAAACAGAGGAATGAATCAGACATAACTTTCCTATGTTCATATATAAATACACTGTGAATACATATGTGAAACTCCACATCATGTACCACCACAAGAATGAGATCTTAATTAGAATAAGTTATACTCCATGCATGTATAATATGTCAAAATATACTCTACTGTCATGTGTATCTAAAAAGAATAAAACAATTTTTATAAAGGCTACTAAAAAAAAAACCAAAACAACAAAACAACAACAAAAAATCCCCGAAGGATTCTGGTCCTCCCTCGGCACAGGGCAGAGGTGAACTCTTTGTTCCTCTCCTATTAGATGTGGCCACATAACTGCTTCAGCCAGTGAAATATGAGAGGAGTATTACTTCCAGGAGGAGCTCCAGGAGCTGTTGCCTGGTGGTCCCTCCCCACCTGGATCACTGTCATGGCCACATTCCTGAGGTGGAGCTCCGGCAGCCTGGACCCCGACGTGGTGAGCAGACTCTGGCCACCATGAATGTGGAACATAAGCCAGAAACTTTTGTCTGTTTAGATCACCAAGATTCTGGACCTGTTTGTTACCTCAGCCTCTCCAAGCCTATCCTGACTGACGGAAGTCCCACATCTGTGACAACGAGTTAAGGAGTAATTTGAATATGCTGGATATCTGTTGCGTCTTAATTGAGCTGTGAGGAACAGACGTGGTGGACTGGTGGACGCACACTCGGGCCAACTACTTTAACACGGCCTGGGGTGCTATGTGTTCCAGGACAGGGTACCTCCGGATGCTCTGGGGATCTGTGTATTCACATTTAAACACACACCTGGCGTCCACGGCAACAGACACTCGATGATAAAGAGAGTGCTGAGTCACAAACCACATGATGCACTCATTTTATCAACTAAAAATGGGTTTGAATTGGGGTCCGGATCACATTTTAATTCTGCACCTGGCAGACATGGCACGCTGGGGGAAATACACAGACCCAGGCTGGAAGGACGTTCATCTGACACCCAGGAAAGGCCAACCTGCGCCGAGCATTTCCTTGAATAATGTTCGGGTCCCTGGATTCTGTAGTCTGTTATCAGGCCGTGCTCAGGGTACAAGGTGTGCGAGATCCACTCAACCCAGAGGCCTGATGCCCACCCTATGGCCCACGCAGACCATGAGTCATCCCCGAAGCAATTCAAAGAAAAGATTCTGATGCGGCTGTACTTTCTGGGCCAATTCAGAATCAAGGCCCTGTAGACACTGTGCCCTCTGGGCCTCAAAGCAGGCATCCTGAGCCATTAGGCCCAGTCAGGCTGCCCAAGGCTGACCTAAACCGAGTTCGTCCGTGGCCTCTGTTGGGCACTAAACGTCCTGCATCCTGACTCGATCTCCCTGAGACCTGGAAGAATCGCTGGATGTCCTGGCAACAGCCCAAGTGGACTCAAGGGAAGTGGGTACAACAGCTCAGATGCAGAGGGAGAGAGGCCACAGCACATCACCATCCCACCAGCCAGCAACGAGGAAAGGGCTGCCCAGGCTGGACACGAGGCTGCGGCCCGGACGGCTTAGATCCTCCCCATTCACAGGGAATGGGATGGTAAACCTGGTCACTAATCAGCCAGTGCACTGTACAAGGCTGTTATCAGGGGGCCGGGCCACCGGGCACCTCGCCTCCCTGAGCTCACTTATTTGCAGATAGTTATTGGGGCGCAGGGAGCCACTACTCCAGTGACCCAGGCTTCACAGAGAAAAGTCCACTGCGGGAAGGTCAGTCCCAGGATCCGCAGGGACGAGTCCTCTCTGGCCTGGAGGATGGACAGCAGGCAGGAGGCCCTGGAAGGCCCTCTGCAAAGGGGTGCCCTCTCACGGTCCCCAGCCCACACAGGACAGGCCAAGCACACCTTGCTTTCCTCCTAGACCGCTGAACTCCAGAAGCACCCTCCTGCTCCAGGCCTGAGCTTCATCTCACTCAACTTGATCCCCACTCTCTGGTGTCCATGGTGGGCTTGTTTTATTTTAAACAAGTCTGGTGTAACTGCAGGGCTTGGGGAGGTATGGGGTCAGCTGTGAGCAGTGAGTGGCAGGCTGAAGGACGCCCCGAGGAAGCCTCCAGCCTCCTCCCCAGCATGTTCCCTGGCAATAGGGATTTAGCAGCCAGGGCTGAAAGAAGGGTCCTGAGGTGGGAGTTGATCCGGATCATCTGGAAGGGCTCACCGTGATCACAAGGAGGTCAGAGCAGAGAAGTAGATGTGACCACAAGGACATAGGCAGAAGTCACAGTGACCTGACTGCTGTCCTGGAAGATAGCAGAGGGCCAAGAGCCAAACTGCAGATCAGCCAGAGACTCTCCTGGGCCGCAGAAGGAACCCTCCCTGCCAATGCCCTGATCTTAGCCCCATCAGACCCATTCTGGACTTCTGACCTCTGCGGCTGTAAGACATGAGTCTGTCGCTTTAGGCCCCTGCATTTGTGGTGATTTGTTACAGCAGCAGAAGGAAGCTCATACGCGACACAAGACCTTTCACCATCTGAAGCCCTCTGCAGCCTTGTGCTAGAGCAGCGCCGTAGCCACATGCAGACAGGCCACGCTCACTGAGGAGGGTGGCAGGAAGACCTCTTCACAAGCAAAATCACAACGGTAAGGTGCTATTTAGGCTGACTTCTGTTTGATGACAGTTTAAGACATTCTGGATGGGTCCCAAGTTTTGTATGAGCCTGCAAGTCATTAGGTTAAATCAATATGTAATTTCTCTCCTCTTTGCAAAAGAATTATAGTGCTCCTTGCTATGAACAAGTTTTCTGTGTTTGGGTTCAATTCCACTGTTTGTTCTTCAACAGAAAAATGAAGGATAGATTTATTCTCAGTCTGAGAAAACCTGCTTTAAAACCTTTCCTACTGAAATCCGACAGACCTCTAGGTGGTCAGATTGCTAACACTTCAACAGAAATCCATGAGCAAGTCAACTGTGGTTGTCCCTGTGGAATTCCAAGTGCTGGCAGTGGGTCATAGAAACTCTTGCTCTGTGACAAAGGTTCAAGGAAACCTTGGCAAGGTCCTCTGGAGAGAGACGCTGGGAAATCCACCCGCCCGATCCTGCCCCACACTTCCGCAACGTGACAGGACAGTGGTCTCTGGCTGCCTCCCGCATCAGCATCACCCGCAGGCTGGTCTCAGCCCAGAGCTGGGAGGCAGTGGGTCTGGGGTGGAGCCAAAGATTGTGCACCTCTAACTGGGGGTGTAGCTCAGAGGAGGCCCAGTGTGTGTAACGCCCTGTTTGACCCCAGCAGCACAAGAAGAAAAGAAAGAAAAAACGTGCAAGTCATCATGTCCGCTGAGCTCCCAGGCACGCTGACGCAGCCAGGTGGAGGCCACGCCTGGAAACCCACCAGTGGCCGAGGATCGGACCTGTGCGGGCCCAGCTCCTTTCCTGAGGAGGGCCATGGCTCCACTTGTGGGACTGGACCGTCCCTGCCCAGCCGTCTAACGTGCTGAAACGGCTGAAGCGCCTGCACCTCCTCCCGGCTGGGCGGGCGCTCCAGCTCAGCTGCAGACCTGAAGCCCTGGGGGGCCCCCAACCCCACTCTGGAGCGGCTAAATCCGAATGGGACGGGAGGCAGCCAAGCTAACAGGACGTGGCACCGATGCCAGCTGGCTGCAGCAGGCAACGGACAGGCTCCACCCCAGGCCCAGCCACGCTCTCCAGTGCCGGCCCTCACGGGGTGACAAGAACAGGTGCTCAGGAGATCCTGCTGCACCAGCGCGTTCCCCTCTACAGCGGGCCTTGGGCGCCTCCCCTCGGGGCACTGGGACCAACACCCTGAAGCAAGCCAGGACGCACACACCGCTGCCCTCCCGAGGGGGTGACCTATCCCAGCAAGCGCTCGCTGCATGGGAACTGGGTCCAGGACAGTGGCCAAACGCTGGACCCACAGGCCAAACCCAGCTGCCACCTGGATGTCCACACTGTCCAAGCGTCACGCCACACTGGCAGAGGGGAGGCCTGTCCGCAGACACGTGTGGTCACAGAGCCAAACGCGTCTGCCCTTGGTCCTTCCTGGAAGAGTCCGCCCCCACCGCCGCCCTCCAGAGCAACACTGGACCAGGAGGACGGCGGTGGCTGCTGGGGGGAGCCTGCGGCCTCGCTCTCTATTTTCCTCATTTCAGCCGTCTCTCTTTGAAAGCATGCTTTCAGGCGGCAGAGGGCGGTACCTTGTTGCCGATGGCCTTCTTGGGCGGGAAGCTGTAGGCCCGCACCTGCGGGAACCTGCCCTGCAGCTGGTGGTGCAGACCCCGGAACTCCGTGTACCGCCGGTAGACGTTCCACTCGTCGTCCTTTATCCGGATGTAGACCTGCGAGGAGAGCGAGAGAACGTGACTCCTCACAGCCCGACGTCACAAGGCTCCACCCAGGACACCAGCTCTGCTGCAGCAGGGCCGCGTCTGCCCTGCGCCACCCGTGCCTGCCCCAGAGCAGGGCCCCGGTGGTGCTGCTGAACAAACAGGCACACGAAGGGCAGGCCACAAGCAGGACGTGCACCGTGCCACTTCCCAGCAGCAGCGGAGACCCCGGCGGTTAGGAGCAGGGACACGACCACGTCGTCCTGTGGTGCTGCTGCACCAACAGGCTGCTGGGGAGCAGCTGGTCCACCTCGCTGGCCACCCTCTTCCCATCTGCACAATCCAGCTGAGGGTGGCCGGTCTCCCAGAAATGTGGCTCTGCCAGGGGCCACGTGGACCACCCCGCACACGCGCTGGAATTGGATTTGGGAAAGACATCACAGTTGGGATCTGAGCAACCGCTCAGAGGGAAGGTCACATTCAGATGGGATAAGCACACTGGGACTTAAATCTCCTTTATTTTAATTAAGTTGTAACTCTCCAGAGAGAGCCAAGGGGGCACAAAACACGAGGGCTCCCTCACCAGCTTTTATTGGCCCCAGCGCTTTCCAGGGATACACAGCAACCGCGTCCCAGAGAGATCAATGCACTAAGAAATTACACGTGTCCAGAACAGCCCAGGGAGCAAAATCCCCAGTGAAAAATGGCTGCTGTAATTTGCAATCAGTGAATGTCAATATGCATGTTAAAATGTCTTTAGCCATAAAAACAGGCATCTCTAATGTGATTGATGAATTATGCCTCTAGGTGAAAGCCACCTATAATCCCCAAAGGTAGACATTATGTCCTTGAACTTTGGACAGGGTCTCTCACCATATTCCTGTGAACAAAGGAAGGAAGGCTTATACCAAAGAATTTCAATTAACGGGTAGAAGTTTCCAGTGGAGTTAACGTGGAGAAACAGGAGGCTTATCAAATTTATAGAAGCCCCAAGCTAAGAGGGACAGTAAACATACAGGTGACAGACACCAAGTGCTCTCAACTGGCCTGAGGGATCTGACTAATCCAATGTGGTGAAATTCTAAAGCTCAGTGTCAGGTCCTAACGACATGGGAGGACACGGCCCAGCAGAGGCCTGTGGAACGGAGGAGGGTTTCAGCACCGCAAGCTGAGTACAAAATGCAAAATGCAAGACAGTCACCAAAACAGCCCATGTGACCCTAGACCTCATTAAAAGACATGACACTTCTAGGACACAGGAGCTGATGCTTCTGCTCCTTTCCAAATAGACCGGTCCTACTCAATGTGGCTTTGGCTGCCGCCTATTAAGATAAATGGAAATATGTTCCCTCCCTATAAAAGGCAGGGGTTGGACCGGATGGTCTGTGTTCTCGAAAGCCCTCGAGTGCTGGTCCCCTGAGCTCTCTCGTGGGTAAACTCCAGGTGACGCTGGGCCACGCTGGGCCACGCTGGGCCCCACCCAATCACCACCCCACCCGCTTTTCCCTGAGAGGAGCCAGGGAGGCCTGGCCTTCAGGCTTGCTTTGGGAAAATTCAATTTTCAGCATCAGTAAAACCATTCCTGGGGCCTTTTTCTTCTGAGCTCAGTGGCCTGAGAGTAGCTCTGCCAGGACAGGGGACAGCGCCTGGGGACACAGGTGGTGGGGGCTGGGGGCAGAGTGGATTCTGGTCTTTCGCAGTCCAGGGCTCTGTCAGCATCTTGAGCCCAAGGCCTTCTGGAGGGTGAGAAGGGGCCAGTGGGAATTTCTGGCACCAATTTACCTGGAGGCCATTAGATAGTGAGGGGGACGCGATGGCGTCACTGCAGGCAGGCACCCTCGAGGCAGTCCCCAAGGTAGTGCCGGATCACCCCCTTCCTGCCAAGGACCCAGGCTCAAGGAGGCCATGTCACCTGCCCAGGCAGCTGGGAGAGAAAGGAGGTGAACCAAGCTGCCTGTGCTTTCCACCACAGCGTCCAGCTCACAGAGGTCCCAGGGACCTGAAGCCAGCAGTGCAGGTCGCCCGCAGGATCAGGAGCCCGCCCCGGGCAGACCACGTGACCTCAGGAGGTCTCCTTGCTACCAGAGCCTCCAACCTCACCTGCTCGGCACACCTCCCCTTCAGATCCAAGCTAATGCCATTCGGCTCACCCAGAATCACCTGAGCCTCAACAGCAGCGCTTTAGCATCCCAAACCGGGAAACTTGCATTTGTCCTTGAACCACACTTAACCAGTCAAAGGCTTACCTCAGTGAAGACCCGAAAGAGTTCATACTCTAAATTGTTAACCTGGTTTATTTATTTTTATTTCCTTTAAAGGGCTCCCCCATCCAAATTAAATTTGATTGGCTCCAGTTCCCTCTGCTTGAGCGGTAAAGATAATTCCTTGGAGGGATAAAAGGAGTCAACCTCTTCCGACACCAAGTTCCCTTTTAACATGAGCAATAAAAAGCCACTTCAAGTCTAATCTCCTTGAGTTAGGAAAAGAATAAAAGAGGAGGGTGACATCTGCGATCAGGGGCCAGGGCAAATCCTCTCTTCTCCCGTTTAAGAGCAAGTTCAAGCCTTGAGATTTCTTTTCCATGGGGAAGAAAGGCCCTCGGGATGCCTGTAACGACGTGAGGAGGTAGTCAAGGGGGTCAGGGGCAAAAACCTTAGCTCATCAGCAAACCAGCTCCTGCGTGGACAGCGCCTCAGGGAAACGCTTCCCTTCGGTAGGACGGGGTCAGAGCTTGCTGGGAGTGCAAGTCCAGTTCTAGGTCCAGGTGTGCCAAGCTCTTTCACAAAAGCCTGTGGCAGGGCCCCCAGTCCTGGGCTGCACAGGGGAAAGGCCTGGCTCCCCAGCCCTCCGCCTTCCTGGCTGTGGTCTTGGGGACGTTACCCCACCTGGAGACTCGGCTTCTCCATCTGTAGAATGGGGACAAGGCCAGCACCCCTGGGTGGCCGCCATGCCTGGCAGGCAGCAATGGCAGCTGCTCATACAGCAACCCCTGTCACCTCCATCATCCGCTGCCTTTGTGTACATGAACTTCCCTATTACAGAATTAGGGGTAATTATAGGATGTGCAATCACGAAATTAAAGTAGGTAATTACCATGCCTAATTAATTGTCGAATGCCAGGCAGGCGAGGAAACACAAACAGAAAGTGCAGGGTGTGGCTGGGGCCCCTGAGCAGCCCCTCTGCCCACAGAAAACTCCACAGCGGAGCTCGGGACAGTTTCGGCAGGGGGCTTTCAAGAGCTCAGCCGATAGCACCACTCAGGCTTCCAACCCAGAGCGAGCCGCGTGCCCTCTGCCTGGCTGCAGGCTGGCGGGGTATTTCTACAGCCCCTTTACACAAGCATCCAGAGTCCTGGACCAGAGTGGTTTTAGGCGGAGGGGCTCGTAGGAGATGCCTGACGGACGCTGTAAGCCTCTGCAAGGATCAGACCCCAGGGAGAAACCCAGCCAGGTAAATGTGGCAAGAAGTCACAAATAAATGCTTCTTTACATGCCGCTGGCTTAGAACCCAAACAGCCGGCTTCCCCGCTTGCTGAGCATACGACACCCCCTTTCCATTCCCAACCTCGTGCAAACTCTGCATCAGGCGAAACCCGCCCCTTGGAGCCACTTTGTTGTGCATGCTGTAATATTCAGAGTGAAAGAGAATTGGCACTTTCTTGGACTTAGGGACAGTGGCACACCACTTAGTAGGACCTTTCGTATGCCAGACAGTTTCCAGATCCCTGCAGTTTCATATGCCTTAACCCTGTGTCAAAGGGTAACTAAGAAACGTGCCCAATGTCACCGGGAGGGAGCAGAAGCCAGAACTGGGCCCCCAGGCGATGCCACACCGTCCCCACCTGAGAGCCAGTGCGCTGTGAACTCCAGAACGCCCTTTATGAGGACCGGTAAGTGCAAAGGCAGTCTGATGACATCAGGATGACAAAGGTTCTTTTACAAATGGCTTGAGGTTCCTAATTCATTTTGCTTCCTTAATAGCCAAAGAGTGAAATGATTTGTGTTTTGGTTCGCGGCCTGTGTTAATGTATCCTAGCAAAACTTTCCTCTTAATGAAACGGCTTCATGTGTTATTAACTATAAGTGTCCTCAGTGCGAGGACAAAATGCCTGAATTACTGGATGACCACGCTGATGGAGTCATATTATTGCAGCCAAATGCTGAGAATAAGATGAAGAACTTAGCCAAAGAAAAATGACTTTTCAGTTCACTGGGTTATGTAAACGAGGCAGGCAAGGAAAAGAGGAAACTCGTTATTTACAAAGAACTGCCAGCACAGTCCCCTGGGTCTTTGAGAGGAGGGTATAGAACAAGGGCGTAGAAGTGGAATGGCCCGCGTGGTCTCTGCTTTACCTGGGCCAGTGGGGCTGCCATCATCCATGCTGATGAGCAGACCCTTCATCCAGGGCCGCACCTCAGTGCACAGCTGATGGCTGTGCGCCCACCCAGGCTCTGCAGGCCCTGGACGTGCCACACCCATCAGATGCTTCTCACAGCGGCTGGGTCGGTGGTACCCGAGGGCCACCCTTCCCGCCTGACTGCTTGCATTTCAGGGGTTTCGGAGGTGCCCAGAGCTGGCCTGCAGGTTCAGGTCTGTGCTTCTCCTTCAAGACCTACTCAAGTCAGCCTCTTTCCTCCATCAGAACGGGTGCTGCCTCTTCAAGGTCACCACCAGGTGGCCCCTTCTGTGCCAAGCTCAGGGCTGCCCCCGGAGCTACCGTGGAGAGCAAACCTTGCGAGATCCTGTCCCCCGGGAGCTCAGGGAACACCCGGACTGGCATCAATACTCACACGTGGACGTGATTTCCAGTGGGGACCAGAGCTGCAGGGAGGGGCAAGGTTCTTTCACTGGGCGAGGCCAGCAAGCAGGGAGGTTAGGTGAGCAGACGTGTTTGGCCTGGCACAAGACGACGACCAAAGAGAGAAGAACACAGGCACACACAGCAGTGGGACGTGGGCACCCTGACCCTTGTGACAACGGGGCACACCTGGAGGGTGCTGCGTTCAGTGAAGTGAGTCAGACACAGGAAGATAAACGCTGTACGAGCTCAGTTCCCCATGGACACCAAGGGTCCAGCTCACAGCAGCAAGCACAGGGGACCGGGGGCTGAGGCAGGCGGGCTGGGCGAGGACACTGGTCAGGGGACAAAACCTTGCTCACTGTAAGTTCTGGGGATCTAAGGGACAGCTCAGTGCCTAGAGTTAGTAATACTGCGTTATATACTAGACACGTGGTCAGAGAGACGATTTAAGTGTCCCTGCTCCCACCACACACACGCGCACACACACTCACTCAGCTATGGGTGGCCACGGGCATGGGACTCTGGTACTCATTACATAATGTGGACATATATCAAAGCTTGGTGTTATTACAGCTTTGAGCATCTGCAATCTTTATTTGTCAATTAAATATTCTAAAATTTTAAAAATTAAAATGAGAGATGATGGGCAGGGATTCCGGATAGTGCCGGGAAGCAGAGGCTTAGCAGCTACATTTGGGCTCGAAGAGCAAAGAGGAGAAAACACCACACTCCTGACCCCTTTCCATGACAGAGTGACAGTGACCACTGGTGGGCAGCGGAGTCCAGGAGCCCGACATCCTAATGAGAGTCATCTTCAACTTGGGTGGTAGCAACAGGGGTCACAGAGAGACTCATAAAGGGCAGGTCCCCCAGGACACGTGAGACAGCCCCTGGGGAGCCCAGAAATAGCTGGAGCCACTTTGATGGGAACTAATTTCCGGCAATCAAGCTGCCGGGGGCTCCAGTGGTCACATTTGGAGAATGTAAAAGGAAATGTGACTTCATCCTGCAGTCACATGGAGCAGTCTGGGCATTTGAGTCATGCACATTACACCCTCCCGGCCACATGACTGCGGGAGACACTCATTTGCCAGACGCTGGCTGCTCCATTTGTGGCCCTGGTATTCTGCATGGAATTTAGATTTTGCTGGGAAGGCAGGAGAGTGTTCACCTCTCTTCAGAGATGTAAAGACCAGTCAAGTCTTCCTGGGGTGGAGGAGCTGGGGAGGAGCAGAAGCCAGGCTGTATTTATTGTGAAATAATGTCATTTAAGGACTACCTATGGTATGTTGATAGATATGATTACAATCACGTGTGTGTAATCATATCCCAAAATAAGACCAGGAAACAAGTCAAGACCTTAACAGTGTTATTCTGAAAGTTGGTAACCTTTGTTTTCTTTATAGTTTTTCAAGCTTTCCAAATGTCTTTCCTCTACTGAACCCTGACTTTGGTAACGGAGAAACTTTTGTCAGCACTTGGAATCAAAGGAGAAATTAAATATCCCTCAAGTACAGGGGACTCCCAGTGGGCACCATGAAGACAGGCACCTCTGCCGTTGGATGAACGTCGAAACAGAGATATTGGAAGAAATGTGGCCACATCTCCGAATGCAATGGAACAGAGATGACATTCAAAAGTGACCAAGGATGCAGGGTGGACCAGGGACGTGAGGCTCAGGCATGAGTGCTCCTGAGGACTGGAGACCAGGCAGTGCCATGCAGACCGTCCCTTCCCCCACAGGAAAGCAAGCTGGCACCCTGCGTGAAGCCCGAGCCAGGGCCCAGGCATCCTGCAACCCTGACCTGCACCCCATCTGAACGTTTTCAACCTGAAGAAATTTGAAGGAAAGCCCTCTTGGAAGAGCTGATGCTCCAAACTGTTTCACTGTCAAACGGCTGCCATTGTAGATGAGGTCACTTTTACCCCAAAGCCCTGGAGCCAAAGCCTTGCCACTGCTGCTGGTGCAGGAGACCAGGTCTAAGGACAGCATGCACTTCTCTTAGCCTCAAAGGAATGGGGCCAGGGAGGGGCCGAGAGCCTGTTCTCTGGCTAGACCTTTCCCCAGGCAGGAACCAGGCCTGCCTCTAGCCCAGCCACAGTGGGAAAGCAGCAGAGCCACCCTGACAATGTCATGCTAGGTTACCCGAGTTGCATGCACATGGGTCTCTAACCTACTCCAGTCCTCAGTGTTCACTGAGCACCTACTATGTGCTCATGCTGTGCTCGATCTGGCCGCATGGGCGCAGGCAGGCCCGACAGTCTGAAACAGGGATTGGGCACAGTCCTGGAGCCCAGGTTGCCTGGGGCAAGCCTGGGTTTCCAGCTCTTGTTAGACTTGATATTCTCATTAGCTCCGTGACTGCGAGCAGTTCACTAAGCTTCCCCATGTGCCTCCATGTCTTGACCTAAGACGGTATCTACCTGCTACCTCGTGTTTAAAATCAATCATGCTGCTTGGCATGTAAATACTTAATCAAAGTTAACTCTTATTAGGAAAAGCTCCGTGCCTGCTCTGAAGCAGGTCACACGCCAGTGAGGCAGTCACGTAAATAGAAGCCACACCCAGTGGGGCAAGCGCTGTAACAAACAGCGCCCCGCAGGCCCTCAGACAAGGAGCGGGGGACATGCAGCCCTGGAGGAGGCCCTGTGTGGGCCCAGCCTTGAAGGACGAGGAGGAGATGGCCAGGGAGGTGACAGGAGGCCAGGCCAGGCCAAGCTAGGAGGGGTGGTCTGCTGGATCACACAGAGACCTTTTGAAATCCAATGTGCTCGAGGACAGGGAATCAGTAGGAATTAAATGGTCACAAGAGAAGTTGGTATGGGAAGACACCGAGGGGATGGCTGTCCCCAGAACGCGGCTTGTGGCTTCCACTTCTGAATGAAGAGTCTGCTCACGTGGGTTTACTGCGCCGCACCTAGCCTCCTGCCTGGTGAACCAAAGGGCGAGGGAGGCGATAATTCATCAAGGGGGCCAAGAGCACGTCACCTTCTAACGTGATTAAGAATGACCCTCGGCCTCCTACCACGGCTAATCGTCCCTTAAGGAACTGCAGGCTGGGCTCGTCTCGCCAGCACCTCTCTGGGGGCTGCAGCTTCTGCCCTGGAGGCAAGTCATGAGCCAGGTGGTGGGGTCGGTGCTGCTGGCCCCTCTCTTCATCACCACCTGGTCACAGGTGGTTTGGGGAAAGGGAGGCTTAGTGGGTGGACATCTCGGAGACCAAGGCTGGGAGCAGCTGCTGGGCCTCCTGAGGGGCTGGACCAGGAACAGGAAGTCAGCCCAACCCAGGGCAGGCGGCCGCGAGTCCCCACTCCGCTCCCTGGCGAGCCCCCTCAATTCTGCGCTCCCTCGACAGGCAGCTGCTTCCTCCACCTCCTGAGCTCACGGTCCAACCACGACGTGCTCCATCCCAGCCCCACGTACACTCAGACTGACCCGTCTGTAGGCTTGACCCCACCTGCTCCAGGAGAGCGTCACCTCAGAGTACAGCCTCTGCCCAACCGCTGGGTCTGCTCCGTGGAACCCACTCCAGCTCCGAGCCTAACACTACGTGACACCCGGCCAGTCAAAGCCCTGCGTGCTCGGACGGGGGACGTGTCACTCGAGCTCAGCCAGCCAGGGTGTCTGGGAAGGGCCTGTGAGAATGTCAGTCAGAGCTATGACCACCACCACAGAAAGGGAGACCACCGGGAATGAAGTCACCCCAGAGGGAAGCAGAACAGAGAAGGGACAGGGAGTGGGTGTGACTGAGCTCCTGGACCAAACCACCAACCGACTCTTGAGTTACGTAAGACAGAAATGATTATGGTAAGCCAGTGTAAGGTGAGGCGTTGCTGCTTGTAACAAAAAGAACTGAGACTGAAAAAGAATTGGATTGGACCAGCATCTAGGTAGCTTTCCCCTGGGTGGACGTCCATGCAGGGCCAACTGGCGAGGGCAAGACCCTGCCTTGGTGTAACTGCGGTGGGCGTGCATGAAGCCAGCGATTCCCAGAGATGTCGCCTGGGAAAACACGCCACCGAGATGCCACTCCTCGGCACCAGGGAACTCCCACTCTGGCCTGAAGTGTCCCGTTAGCTGATTTTCACAGTCAAACCTTGTTCTTGGACCCTTCCAGGGACTCTGGGAACTGGGGCTGGACAGCCTTGCAGCCAGCGCCAGGACACACCTCCTTTCCACGGCAGACGCAGAGGTCGTGGTGACTCTCCAGCAAAACCCGTGGGTTCCAGGACAGGACTGTGGGACAAGGACTGGTGCCTCATCTGATGGCGACAACCTCCCAACTCTCAAGAAGCAGCCTGACCGGGATGGGGGCGTGGCCACGGGTCTTCCTGCCCGCTCTGCAGCCATCCCGGGTCCCCGCCTGGCCTCTCGGTCCTGCCCCGGCATCCTCTGCCCCGGCGTCCTCCGTCTCCGCCCTGCGGAGACCTTTCCCCCCTGCAACGTGCCATGGAGTCTACAAATAGTGTCAGGAGGATGGTGTTGACATACCACAGCAGGTGGGCTGGGTCCACCGGCTCGGGGACACAGCCCCACTGACATACTTCCCACAGGCCTGGGCCTCTTCCCACACTGTCACGGGAGCCCGAGCTCAGAGCCAGAGCTGCTAACGACCACGCTCTGCCCAAAGAGGCGCCAAGCAACACAGATGCAGGCTCTCCTTCCACACAGCTGCAAGACTGTGCTTATGGGCTTTAATCTTCCTCTGTGAAAAGCATCCAATTTAAGAATTTTTGCAGTAATCGTTTCGGAGTATGAAAAACAAACAGAACAATAGAACATGCAGACGTGCCCCGCGCACTTCACGCACCTCCGTGAGGTGGGCTCAGAGCACCAGTCATCACGAACAACCCGCCTCCGTCCCTGCAGCCCAGGGCACAGCGCCATGACCCGCCACACTCGCCCCTCCTCCCAGCAGTGCCCACGACACGGCCCTGCATCAGATATCCCACCTCCTAGGCTCACACAGCACATGGCAGAGGCTCACTGTGGGCCACACTGTCCTGACCACAGTATTTTTTATGGCAGGTAAACAAGGTGCAAATGGGTTTGCCCAAAGCCAGAGCCAGTAGGTGGTGGATGGGAGGCCAACTTCTGTCTTTTCTAACCCGAAACCTATTTCTCTTCCTCCAAGGGAAGGAGCTTGGGCCCAGAGAGGACAGAGTGGGCATCCTTCAGACCACCATACCCCTGAAAACCCGGGATGATGCCTCAGGATCACCAAGAGTAAGTAGGAAGGCCCCACCAGAGAGACGGGGGTTGAAGCATAGGCTGCCTCAGCGGAGCTCGGCTCCGTCGCCTACTGGCTTGGGTGGCCTTGGTCAAGCTACTTACCCTCTCTGAGCCTTGGTTTTAGCACCTGTACGATGGGGATATGGTTCGCATCTACCCAACAGGGAGGCTGCAATGGTTCAGTGACATGCCTGATGTACCTACCAGACTACTGCTGGTGGTCTTCCAAGGGGCTGAAGTCTTATTAAACGTGAAATGGACACACCCTGGTTTGACTCTCCATGAAGGTGTGGTTACTTGATAAGGAGAGAAATGGGGGGAGCTGTGTTAATATCACAGCTTTGTGTCCACCAGAGAGGGAGGCACCATACCAGAGGCGGCCGGCGTCACCTCTTTCAACTGGACGCCAGCACTTCTCTGCATGTCACTGGCAGACGAGATGATGCGAAGGCCCTGGGCGGAGCCCTGCAGGAGTCACATCGGGAAGCTCCCAAGCAGCCCTCGTCTCCCCAGGCCAGCAGTTTGGAGCCTGGCCCCCTTTCCGAGACCACAGATCTCCTGCAGCTGTGGATCACTCCCTGACAAGACACGACGCCTCCACCTGGCAGGGCACACGGGCACCCGCGGCCTCGCCAGGCGCACTACCAGCAGGCACGCAGCCCGCCAGGCACGCCGCGGGGCTCCCACAGCCCCACCGCCACCGCACAGCCACGCACAGCGCTTCAGGGCCACTCGCGAACCACCCCGGGTGCTCATTCAGCCACATTAGTGCAGGAGCCTGGAGCCCGAGTTCCTGGGTGTCCACCCGGAAACCCCACTGCTGCAGCACCCGAGGGCCAACGCTCACGGGGCATGTCCACTCTCGAGGACTCCCTGCAGCCAGACCAGCACTTAGAGCCTTTGACAGATGAAGTAGGAGACTCACCCTGGGCCTTCTGGCTTTGGATCTGTCCAAACCAGACCCCGCTGCTGCCCGAGGACAGTCGGAGGCCTGTTGCTAAGAATCCCTCAGGACACAGAGCATGAGGATGGGGGCAGGCCTGTGCTCTCGGCGGCCAGAAAACCCAGCTACCCACAGGCACTGCTGATCACCCATCACGGCTCCCCCTGCAAGTCCTGTAAGACCTCTGAGTGGCCCTGGCTCAGGTTCATGGCTAAGCTCAGGGGTCAGCAGCAAACAGACCAGCTTTCTCTGTAGAAAGGAGCTAGGCAAACCACAAACCTGGGACCTGCTGACGCAAGACAAGGACACGGGCAAAACAAAGCCTCAACTCTTCCTGCTCCCGAGGGGTGACTCATAGGGCGCAGGCCCCGCAGGCCTGTTGACCCTGGGTGGCCAGGCCTTCAACAGCGGCACTAAGAGAGCCCCACCCACCACCCTCAATCTCAAAACCTGAAAACTAAAAGCCTCCGCGTTTAGTACAAACTCATCTGCAGGCAAAACTTCACTGAAGCAACAGGAAGGTGTTTATGAACATGAGTCACCACGCGTGGTGTCAGTGTTCCTGTTTCTCTGTAGAGACACCGACGTGTGAGATTGCAGGGTGCTGCCCTGGACCCGCTTATTACAACTTACTCCTTTCTAAACTCCAACAAGTAAAGAAAGATGAAATTATATATTGAACTGTGTTGACCCCAAGAGTTTTGAGTAAGGGGTCGTGTACCTGCAGTGAAAGAACCCAATAAATGAAGTTGAACTTTGTGTTCTGCTTGTAGGGTAAAGAGCAGGCTTGGTCAGAATTATACCAGAAAGCCTGTGAATTTGCTCATAAAGCACAGCCAACCTGGTCTGACACACAGCCCTCAAAGGGATGCACACAGAATTACACAATGCATAAGGGCAACATGAAAATATAAAATTTTTAATTATGAAAAGACCACCACATTCTGGAAGCAACTTTACATCTAAGGCCAAATAAGGCCAGCAGACTCTTACCTTATGCTCCTCTGAGGGAACGGTAGGCTGGCTACACTTTTTAAATCATTCTCTGCTCCTTTCCTGTGCCTACTGAGGTATGCTGAATACTGACCCCAATTTTTCACGCTTGTTGGTTGCTATGTGACTTTGCAATTTTCCTATTAAAAGCAGGGTGTGACCTTGAACTTGGCCATGTAACTTGCTTTCACTAATAGAAACTTAGTCAGTGAGAGTCAGGCAGAGGCTTGGGAAGCACTTGCATGGCTGGGTTGTAAGTCTTGCACTGGTGCCACCCAGGAAGACAAGCTCCAGTGCAAGGAGAATAGACCCTCACGGAAAGAGCCAGGCCAACCACAGCCTGGGTCAAGCCAGCCTCGTCCAGTCAACCACCAATGATGCAGACATGTTTGAAGCCACTGAGTTTGGGGTTGTTTGTTACACCACATCGTTGTGGCAATTGCTGACTGATGCACCTGGCTGGCCTACGTGAAACTAAATGAGCTGAACGCATGACATTAGTCACCGAGTACTGTGCCGCAATCACGGTGTGCCTTAACCCTCACAGGAACTGCACAGATCAAGAAACTGAGGTCAGAGGGGTTACAGGACTTGCTTAAATTCACACAGCTGCAGAGCAGGGACTCTACCAGTTCTGTGGCCCTCAGAGTCTGAGTCATTCGACTGTCTTCCCTCTGACTCCATCTGGTTGGTTGTGAAGAGAACAAGGGGACAAACTCCAGCTCTCTCCAGGGGATCCTGAACTGGCAGAGGAGGGATGGCAGCTCACCTTTATTTCCCGAGTGTTGACCGTGTCGGGATCATGCTAAGCGCTGGGGGGACAGTAAAGACAGTGCTGCCACCTCCACCGCTACCACTACGGAGTCCAACAACCTGGCAGGTGCTGGGGCTGAACACTTGGCCATGAAGCATGTGCAACAGCTCCACCCCAAGAGGCAGGAACTACTGTCATCCCTCTTTCACAGACAAATAAAATAAGGCTCACCCAGAACTTGACAGCCAAGTTCATGTGCTCAGTAACTGCACTCAACTAAACCGTCACGTTCCATCCCAACACCCTGTTCACACCGAAGCCCGAATGCATATCTGATTCATGTAAGAGAGGAAGGCAGAGTTTCTCTGGCTGAGAAAAGAGAGGGGCAGAGCCCCACCCGCCATCTCTACCCAATGTGGACTCGAGGTGCGCCAGTGGAAAGCCAGGACATGTGGTCCCGAACCTGGAAGCCCCGGACATGGAGATCAGGGCCCTTCCCAGCCTCATCCCCCAATTCCACCTGAAAGCTGGCTCCCTCCAGGAGGGGTGCTCCTCCCCAGCGGCCTCTGTCCATGCTGGTCCCTCTGCCTCTAGTGCCTTGCTGGGCAAATCCCAAGAGTTTCCCGAATCCAGCCTCCTCAGCTCCTGCTGCCCTGACCCCACCCCAGGTGACCCAGCCCCTCGCTCCTTCCTTCCCAGGGGCCTCATCAGGCGCTACCCACCCCCACTCAGAATCCCCTCCCCAACACTGCTGGGCATGTGAGTAATTACCTCACGTATTTATTCATGGACCAATTTCTTTCTTCTCTCGACTAGAAGATAAGTACCACAAATTGTATTCATGGTGCCCTAGGACCCAGACCAGTGTCTAGAAAATAATAGATGCTTGATAAACACCATTTAGTGAATTTGGTCAAATGAATAAACAAATACCCCAAACATCTGCCTGCAGTTGTGCCTTTACAAATCTCTCTACCAGACAAATTCTCAGAGGGCAAGACACCTGGCTCATGCTCCTGGGTCACCTCGGTTCCTAACCATGCTCAGGGGTGCCTGATAGTGAGCAGGTGGAGGGTGGGTGGCGATAGGGTGTCTGGGTGGGAGTGAGAGAGGTAAGCAAGGCAGGGAAGACAGGGAGGTAGTGGTGGCTGGTCCTCCGCATCCAGACACCGACACGCGCAGGATACACGTCTGTCCTTGCTGATGTGTGTCTGATAGCGAGCAATGGACTGAAGACTCTGACAGTCAAGGCCTGCGTGGATCCCTCTGAAGCCCCCTGCACAAATAAAGACTTTATATGCCTACCGGAAATGACCCAACATTCACAGCGGTGAAAACGGCAGGTGAGAAAGGGATTGCACAAGACAGAGGGAGAAAGAGGTGGGTGCCAGGATCCAAAATTCAGGGAGGGCAGAGACTAGGCGCACTGGCTAATGAGAAGGAAAGACAATGTCCCTCTGCAGTGGCTCTGAGAGCCAGAGCCGCCACAGGCAGCCACCGCCACCTAGAGGTCACTTGTGGCAAAGCTGAGGCTGGCCAGCCAGCTTCCATCGCTTGCTGGGCATGGGGCTGACGTATGGGAGATGCTCTGAATTAAAAGGCCTTCGATGGTGCAGACCCAGGTCTAGAAGGCCCAAAAGGCCAAGACCCGTGGGTGCTTTAGGAAATGCCAGGCTTAAGTCAAAGTCTGACTGGCGGCCCAAGTAAGGTGTGGAAAGGCGGGCTCAGAGCTGGCAGGCAGGCTAGAGCTTCTAGAAGGAAGGAGGAAGCCTCGTCAGGGGGGAGGGAGCAGCCGAGGCCCTCTCGTGCTAGCTACGTCTGCTGCAGATGTGGAGACGGTGTGGTGGTACGAGGGCCTCTCACTCCTGCACCGGAGACTTCCCGGGGCCAGTGTGCCTGCGGAGCTGTCTGCGCCCTGGTGTCCGCAGGTGAGCAGAGGGTGGGAGGGAAGCACGCGCTCAGAAGTCTTGCTCCTGAGACTCTCCTCTGCATGTAGGGCCAGGGGCCTTGAGAAAGCGAAGGCCACTTCCGAGCTCCAAGTTGTTCCCCTTATTAACGAATGGTCTCAGAAACCAGAGAAATGATGGCCACGGTCAGGACAAGGTACAATTTCATTTGAAAGCCCAACTTTAAAAGGACAGACCTGTGATCTCCTGTGGGAGCGGACGTGACAGTTCCTCCCTGCCGACACCTCGCCACGGCCCCAAGGCCTCCGGATGCGCACATCCGTAACGACCCCCATGCCTGCCCGACTCCCAGGCTGAGCAAGGGACGCTGCTCTGAGCCCTCGGGGTCTCCAAGCGTCTTCATCGCCACCACTGAGGGGCACCTCCTGCACCTTCCTGAATCCAGCAAGTCTCTGGCCCACGGCACCTGCTGTGCCATCTGCCCCCTGAAGTCCACACCACAGGCGTCCAGGCCCGGGCTCTTGTTCTTGGCACTCCTGGCACCAGGGGCCAGAGGGCGTGTGTCATGGGGACTGTCCTGTGCCTTGTACTCACTAGGTGCTCCCCCACCCCCGTTGTAAACACTGAAAACGTCTTCAGGCGATGCCAAATGAATGTCCCCTTAGGGGCAAATTCACCCCTGGCAGAGAGTCACTGAAGGACACTGTCTCAGGAAAGCCCAGCCACTCACCCAGGTCACACAGCGAGTGCCTGTGCCAAGTACCTTACAGCTGCTCTCACGTCTCAGCACAGCCATTCCGCCCCAGAGAAGCCCAAAGGGAGGTTCCGAGTGGCTCCGCACCTCGCCCCAGGTCCAACACCGGGGAGTTTCTGGCCTTCTCTAGATGGAGCCCAGAAGAACCAAATGGCTGTAGCAGCTTGCCCATGGCCAGACGTGGCCTCCTCGTTTCCGCACAGGGAGAGGGGGAGGCACCAGCAAGGCCAACTTGGTTCCACGCCGTCTTCTGCAGCGGTGCCGTGGCTGGTGGTGGCCTTGCATGTTTATTCTGGTGCTCAAAGGCCACTGCGGGGGGCATCTCTGGTTGGTAGATGAAAAAGAGCAGACCGGGTCATCCGGCACGCTGGGCAGCCACCAGGTCGTCAAACGACCGGTTACAGGAGGTGGCTGACACTTGGTGATCGGTCACCGAGACTCCTGACCCCGTGCACTCCTTGTCCCCCACCAAGAATGCTGCCATCAAAGGAAACGAGCTCTGAACGTGGCAGAGCTGGCGGGGAAGCTAATTTTCTGTTACAGCGCATCTTGTTTTCTCAGAGCCTGAAACTGTTTACGAACCCAATGTGTACTTTAGAGGAGCGTGGCGAGGAGTAATGAGGACATAAATTTCAAGTGCCTGGGGCCACTGGGTAGTGCAATGTTGAATAAATAAAAGTAGCAGGCTTCTAGGGCTTTGCTGGTCAAGGGCAAAAGCGACGTCCGGGGCAGTCAGCACTCTCTCCCTTGCTTGTGGGTCAGGTCCTGTTTAAGAGCATGGTCAAGGCCTGGCTGTCTCCAGGGCTAGGTCCCCGCCTGACTGCTGGGCGCAGCTCAGGTCTGTCTCCTCGCTGGCCAACGGCTTTGCCGCGGCCACTCCAACACCTTGGACGGTAGATGACAGGAATCCAAGGGGCAGGGTCCAGTGGACACAGAAACCAGGGCAAATCGGGACTGAAAGGCCGGGTGCTTGTGAGCAGGGAGGAACTGGTCGCGCTGAATGCCGGGAGTGAATCCTCAGTCCTTGTAGGATGGTGTGTCAGACAGACAGACCCGACCGCGAACCTGACGCTGCATCGGAAGCCCGGCTGCGTCTGACCCGGCAGCCGCTGAAGCCAGAACTGGGGACAGGCAGTTAGTGTAGAAATAGGGGATCGGGTCAGATCCAGGAAATGAAGGCCACGAAAGCCATCTGCCTCTGGAAGCTGGAGGCTGCCCCTGGGAGAATGTTAAGGATCTCTGGAGCCCATTGATTACCAAATTTCCCTGCCCTTGTCAAGAACTGCAAGCAAGGAGCTGCTAATTAATGCCCCCTGGGCCCTTGCCTGACTGAATCACCTTGGCCCTCCCTCTGCCCCAACCAGCGGCTGACTTTTTACATCTCACCTGCAAAACCAGGCCCAGTCACTTAGGCAGGAAGGAGAGATAAGGGGGAGAGAACTGGAGAACAAAAGAGACCTTAACCTATAAAAGATGTAGGCTGGCTCACTTCTTGGGACTTTAGAACATCAGTCATGGCCCCCTTCTCCCTCCTGGGAGAAGTCTGTGTTGTTATTACTTTTAAATAAAACCTGCTTAATATGCTTGCCTTGGCGCGCTTCTCTCAACTTTAGAGGGAGCAGAACTCGTCACCGGTCAAAGGCGGTATCACCGCTCTCCTTATTAGCAGTGCAGACTGAGGTCTCAGTGAGACCCATGGCAGAGCCAGGCTTCTCCAGGTGACACTGAGGACAAGGGTCATCTGGAGAAACTCTGCTCTCTTCTCATGCGCTGCTCAGATGGTGGGCTGCTCATAAACAAACAATGTCACAGCAAAAAACAACTACGAGTCAGGTGAGATCATTGGTTGGTAACTTTAAAAAAAAATTCCTAATTGCCTGAATTATTTTAGTAATTTTCACTATATGAAAAAGATATTCCCCAGCAATGAAAGGCAGACGCATAGGTCAAACACTGCCACATGCTCGGTCACCTCCATCTAGGATCAAGTCAGCAATTTCGGCTATGGGAATGGGCCAATTCCCTGGAGCTGGGAAAGGGACAGGGAAAGTGGTCAGCAGGAAACCTGGGCTCTGAAGTGACACAGACGTGGGTGCCAGTCTTGGTCTCGTCACCAACTGTGTGCTCTTGGTCAGCCTGCTCAACCTCTCTGAACCTGGATACTTGTCTATAAAATGGGAGCCAAGTGTGTTATTACTGCTACTTCCTGCTGGACCGCAGTACACACAGGCGTGGCGTGTTCTCAGTGGCCAGCACTCTCGGGAGCAGCATCCTCTTCCTCCTTGCTCCTCAGCCCCGACTCTTGGCCCTCTTGGGGTTACCCAAGGGTGGTCTGAGGCACGCTGACCTGATTTGGAGACGCTTTGACCTTGGGTAACCATTTGAATGTGTGGCCCGAGAGCCCTGCCCTAGTAGGACACTCTGATGTTCCTCGAGAGGACCGGGGTAGGGGACAGGATGGCTCTCTGAGCAGCAGGGCCGTTTCCATCATTGTTCAGTAAAATGAAGCACTCTAATTAGTCACGGTCCCGGGAGAGCACTTGAAAACAGCGCGTGAGCTCCGTCTTGTCTGCTAACCTGCATCTCAGCTCTGGCCGGGAGGTTTCAAAATCCGCCCCTCAGGCCCGTCAGCGGAAACAGATTCCGTGATCCCTCTTGGACAGCAGGAAGAAACTGATCTGCTTTAAAAGCCAGAACAGCAGACTGGGCTTCCACGATACCTGTCCATCTGTGAAATCTCAGCCTTGCCCAAGAGTGTTCTCTGGGCTTCTGTTTTCCAAAGCTAAAAACATTTTCCAAAGCTAAAAATTATTTTTTTATTTTTACAGACTGCATTTTGATTCATTGTACACAAATGGGGTACATCTTTTCATTTCTATGGTTGTGTACAACATAGATTCATAGCATTTGTGTGATCATACTGTCCATAGAGTGATGTCTGTCTCATTCCACCATTTTTCATACCCCGCCCATCCTCCCTCTCATTTTCCTCTAGGTAATCTAAAGTTCCTCCATTCTTCTCTCACCCCCTGCCCCTGGATGGTAAAAAATAAGCTTTGAGAAGAGGTGAAAATGGGTACATAAAGTATCTATTGAGTGTCTTTGGGTATCCAAGACTACGCTTCACACCAGCAAAGTTTTTATTTTTGATCTTACAATTCCACTAACAAGTGCCCACTAATGTGAATTTGTCCATTTATAGAAAAAGGCAAGGTATAGAGGTACCCCAAGTTCACACTGGTACCCATGAGTCTTCTTCAACCACCCAAATACTTTGAGAATTGAAGTGCTATTTGGAGAAACAATGCTAGTCTATGGTATTTGTTTTAAATATTTATATCCTGCCCTATTAAAATAAAGAATGTAACACAGCTTGGGGAGTCACTTAATAAAGCAGGCTGTGATAAATAGTAGCCCTTCCAGGTTAAGAGCTTAGTACACACAGGGGCCAGCGCTAAGTGCTCCCTGCAGGTTATCTCATTCAATCCTCACGACCGAGGCTCAGAGGGGTGATTTGTCCAAGGTTACACCACTAGTGAGAGGCCAGGTGTGAGGAGACCCTGGCACCTGGGCCTCAGAGCCCACAACTTGACCCTGGCACATGCCCACGTCAGGGTCACTTAGGACTGATGGTGGATAATGCTACGAAGCAGGTGCAAACAGTGCGGTGGGGACAGGAACAATGAAGAGCAGTCACCCAGATGGGCAGGTCTAGCTGGGTCTCAGAGGACGGGGTGGGGGAGAGCCCAGGAGGAGTGACATCTGAATTCCGCGGGGACCAGAGGATGGGAGGAAGTGTAGGAATGTTACAGAACAGGTTGGCTCTGAGGAAGGAGAAGAGAGCATGGACAGCCAGGCCTCACGCGGGCAGACACTTCCAATGCTCTGGTTCACGTCGAGAGTGTGGCCCTCATCAAAGGCCAGCTGGGCTGTCATCAGTTGGCAGGTAACGTAAGATGTTTTTCCCAAGAACTTGGAAAGACGGGAGAGGAGACTGCGCGGGAAGCTCAGGTGTAGAAGCACAATGAACGAGCAGACTCAGCAAGCCACCTTCGGAAAGGGAGGCACCTGCCTAGTGAGATGGGACTGTGGCTACACAGAGCGTAAGTCCAGGGGAGCCACAGGAGATTGCCAGCACGGGGCAATCATGGACACTGCTCCGCTGACGGCCTGAGGGGGCCAGGAAGGGCCGCAGAGTCTGGCCCGACACTAACCTAAGAAGCTGACCTGAAGAAGCAGCGCTGGTGAGACTCTCCTGGCATTGCCCGGTGGACAGAGCTTCTGCCAATAAACTGTCAGCACCTGGGACTCTGTTGGCAAGGCCCTCCCTACTGTAAGGCGCAACATCGGCCACCCTAGCTTGGTACCGACGCCTAATTCACACCTTGACCTGTGGGATACGCAGCGGCCCTCTGATGAGGACCTGACCGCCCAGGATCTGCTGCTTCCATGAAGGTCTAAGAAGGGAGAGCTTGGCTATTAGCGCACAGTCAGCACCTGCCCTGGCGCTCGGCACACGTGCTGAACGAACGGACGAGCGAAGCAGACACCAGCTGCACCTCGTGCACACGGCACTTCGGTATTCCCATTCCTGTGGCAGTAATGGCAGGAGTCATTTTTCCCATCGCCATGACAACGTAAAGGCACCACCTCCACAGGGCCCACTCCTGCACTAAGACAGTGCTGCTGGTGCTGCCTGAAGACCTTTCAGCTCCCTGCTCTGCTGGGTGAGCACATAATCGGTGCCTCTTGGAGCGCCGATCAATCCTGAATTACCCATCCAATTAAAGGGGGTTAATACATTAAATAAGCCACCAGATAAGAGAGAACCATCGCTGACTGTGCTGTGCTTTTAAGATGTGGGGTGGCGACGCTGAGAGGAGCTTTCGGGTCTCAGAACAGGTGCGCAAGCAGCCATGCCTTCAACTGCGTGTCTGGGGCCGCAGCGGAGGAACGGCTTCCCGCATCCCCTGGCTAGAAGGCGGCACCGCCCCTCAGGGCTGCCGGCTCTCTGCCCTCATCTGCGGGACGGCAGCACAGCGCCCTCCTCAGGCTGGTCTGAGGCTAGACGTGGTTCTATCCATAAGGCACCAGTTCAGGGCCTGGCACACAGTGGGCACCAGGCTGTCGGCCACTTTTGAGGGCAATACCTACTTGCGAGGTTGGGGAAGAAGCTGAGGGACTTCAGAGAGGGAAGTTCTGGAAGTTCTGCACACTGAGGCCACCTCTCTGGAGGCGGACAAGCTTAGCTTAGGTCCGCCCAGAAGAACCCCAATATTTAGTGAGTCCACCCGCTCGTCTCCCCGTCTCACAGGTACTGAGCGGCTGCTGCGTCTGCTGTGCAGATGCCGCAGTTGCTGGGCCTGGCCCTTGTCGTGCTCTGAATGGGCCCTTATTCAGGTTCAAAACGATCCTGCGAAGTAACCGATACCCCCACTTTACACAGGAGGCTGTAAAAGGCGAAGCTGGGCCGAGGCCAGACAGTGGGAGGAGGCAGAGTCAGGAAGTGCCCACATCTCCGGCCCCTGGGCCGACAGTGAAGCCAGCCAGCGAGGTGTGGGGGCGAGAGCCAGGAAGCCAAGACCCCGCGACCCGAGGCTCCGCCTGTGCTGTACTCTCGCCCCTACAAGGTGCTGAAGCTGCAGTACTGCCACCATGGAACAGGGAGAGGCTGAGGCTCAGAGAAGCAGAGTAAGTAGACCAAGGTCACACGGCGAGGAATGGCTACATCAAAGCCATGCCTCACTCCACCGGCAGGCGAGGACCTGCCACTCCGTCCTGTAGACTTCTCCCTGTTACCAGGCGGCACCACCGTCTCTCCAGGTCACAGAAGAAACCAAGGCTGCTGGCCAACAGCTGTCTGTCTCAAGCTCTCCTGGAAGAGCGAGGCCACCCCCGGAGCAGAGGTTGCAAATGACAGGGGCTTTCTCAGGCGCCCCTGTGACGAGGGCAAGAGCAGCCAGATGGCTCTGGAAAAACTGGCCTCACCAGTAGGGTCAGGGAGTGACCCTGCCCTGGCCCTGCCCTTCGTCCTGGGAGCTGGGGCCGCCCTGCTCAGGCCCACCAGGAGATACGACGGCTCTGGCAGCTGGTCCTGTCCAGCCTTCCTCTCCACCACACGGGCTCAGCATCTCCCTGTGCCCAGCCATGTCAGCCTGCTTCTGCTTCCTCGGGCAGGCCAGGCTCCTGCCCACTCCAGGTCTGCATTCCAGAACATTCCTCCCACCTTACACCTGCTAACTCTGACACAGCAGTCATCTTGGCTCAAGCCTACCCTTCTGATTTTAACGTGCTCTCGCAGGGTGGTGGCCCCTGTTCTCAGCTGCCCTGGGCTTTCCACCCATCCCTTCATGGCTGTGCTCATGTGTCAACCGCTAGCTCTCAACTCTGAACCAAAGCTCCAAGTTCCCGAGATCAGGACCCACGTCGGCTTTGCCTCCCGGCACCTGGCACAGCGCAGCGTCCCTCAGCAAGCCTGGCTGACCGTGTGCCCAACCGGGAGGCTGCCTCTCCTGCTTGGGCAGGAGGACAGGCCTGTCAGGGCCTCGGGGCTCCGGGCAGAGGGAAGGGGTTGAAAAGAAGGGCAGCCGAGCCGGCTGGCAAGGAGGAAAGCAGAAGGAACACGAGAGGAAGGTAGACAAGTGGGGACGGAGAGCCTCCCCGAGCTTCCTGGTCAGGTGAAAGGCTCCCAAGGGCTGGACGGGGACCAGTAGTCTGCAGCACACTGCCTGCAGGGGCCACCCAGGTGGGCAGCTGCCCAGGCCTCCTGACGTGCTGAGCAAGTACGAACGAGGTCAGTGCAGAGGCTCCGCGATCCAGGCCATTAGGTGAATCCCCGAGCTGCTTGGAAAGGTGACCAGACAAGTCCACTATCACAGCAGCCCCAGGGAGAGTGCCCCATGCCCCAGGTCCAAAGCGCAGCATCTGCCCCATATGGGGCCAGTGAGCCCACACAGGGAGAGCTGGGGCTCGCAGTGAGCGCACGACTGTGGAGCCCCAGGCTGTGCACACTGTGGCGAGTCCAGCATGAATGTGCCAAGAGGTGGGCCTGGACTGGGGGTGGCCCCAGACTGACTCGGAAGCCCGGCCCATCATGCCGAGGGTTAAACGAACGGACAAACATTAAGGGCTGGCAGCCGGCATGCGTTTTTCAGGACTGGTGGGCCCTCCAGAAGGGAAGAGGATGGAAAGAGACCAGGGTGCTGGTGTGCTCCTGGTCCCCAGAGCCTCCGCATCCAGGGCTACCGAGGGGGCACAGCCGGGGTCAGATGGGGACGGGAGGGGCATCATCTGACCAACAAAGACAGGGACAGAATCAGTGTCTTCATTGCCGGCCCTGCCCTGTCCTCCGCTTGCTTTGCCTCTCTGGGCCAAGTCAGGGGACACTGTCTCCCAGGAAAGCCCCCGACTCCTGTGCCTGGCACAGGCAGCAGCCTCTGTCCTCCCCTGCCCCGGGGCTCCTCCCACTGCCACCCCCTGCTGCCTGGGAACAGCCTGAACACAGATCCTTTCCCCACAGGACAGCGAGCAGGGCACAGGGGCCGTGGCCCCTCCCAATCACCCCAGCTCAGCACAGCAGTGGCACCCCAGGGTTGAGGAGAACCAGCGGACGCGTGAACGCCAAGACAGAGCAGGAGAGGAAGAGGAAGGGGGAGAGGCAGGGGAGAGACACCGCCACTTCCACGTGGCAGTGCTGGGACGACGCAGGATGCACACTGCCCTCCTGCCCTGCACACGCTGGCCACATGCGGCCTTCCCGGGTCTGACGCCCGCCTCTCACACATCCCGAGAGGTCAGACCTGGACTGGACGCTGAACCTAACAGCTCCGCCTCAAGCCCACACACAGGAGAGCGAGCCTCAGGGCAGCCGAGGGCAGAGCCAGGTCACCAAGCAGAAGGTGCTCGGACAGGGTCGAGGCCCCTCCACCGCACCCCGAGCACAACTGGGGCTCAGAGAGGCTGGTCCTGAGCCTGGTTGGCGGCTGAACAGTCAAGGATGCAAACGCCCACGTGAGCAGCAAAGGCGACTCCTGAAACGGCATCTGGCGGGCAGGGAGCGGCCAGGTGCTCACCGCCAGCCCGCCAGGCGCTGTGCACCTTGAGCGGGAATGTCACTTGTCCTGCTTACACCAAGCAGTCGCTGCTCCCTACTAAAAACAGTGCTGTGTTCCCAGCTCCCTTCCTTCCTTCCTCGCTCTGAATAGAAACGCCCGTCTGTGGGCTCCTTAACCTGCCACCCTGTTGAAAGCCACTGCCTGTCACCTGGGACAGGCGAGGAGACGCCCCCTCACTGTAGCAACGTGACTTCCTGGGGCTGGAGCAGCATGGCAGCTCTCCTGGGCCTTGCCAAGAAGACGGTTCGCTCCCTTGGGAAAACCGATCCTGAGCAGCATCTACGTCCCCATCACAAAACCCTGGGATCACAGGGCCCCAGAGCACCCGACCACTTCACGCCTGATCCTGGCGCCAGCCCGGGACTCGCCCAGGTAGCGAACAGGAACCCACCACTCCGCCCGCCCGGACCCAGCAGGGCCAGGTGAACCAAAAGGAGCATCTCGCCATCCGTGCAGGGCACCCCAGGTCATGGGTGACGGTGGCCGTCCTCAGACAGACACCATTCCAGCCAGGGCCTCAGGGAAGCAAAGTCAGAGAAGCCAGGGCTGAGAACACTGGCCTGCCCCATCAGCCGGGGGCAACGCATGGTACAGGGGCATTTTCACACTGCTCTGAAACGGTGTGTGTCCCAGGACGGCTACAAGTGTTTGCAAGGGTGGATCCCGAAGCACACCCAGGTCCCTCTGGCAGGCTCTCGGAGCCCTTGCACGTGCCCTCCTGCCACAGGAATCTCCAGGAGGAGACGGAGAGGGGCTGCCGCCTGGTTTCCCCGGGTAAATGAAGCCCTGGACGTCTCCTTGGGGCCTCAGCTTAATGAATGGCATCATCTTCTAAGCTGGAGAGAGAACAGCTCGGAATTGTAAGAGACTGTCAGGAAGAAACGTGCTCCTCCAAAGTGCCTTTGTTCTCCACCTGGCCAACCCCAGGTGGGTCCTATCAGGGGCTCTTGTGCTGATCTGTCAGTGCAGGGGGTGGGGGACAGGCGAGCAGAGCCCCTCCTTCACTGAGAACAAGCACAAAGCTTCAAGGTCAGCTTGCTGCAACGCCACATGGTCATGGCCTCTCCCCCAAAGCCACTGCCCTCCTGTGTTCGTACACGATCACACTGACCTCAAAGACACCAGTAATGGGTCCCTTCTCTCTGGGACCCACGGGGCTATTTTTTTTTTTCCTGGTAACAGATATACCAAATGCAGAGCACAGAGGGGCTCTGCTGGCACAAGGCCCGGCCTGGCGCACTAGCCTGTCCTTGCAGGTGAACGTGAATGTGCCCACGGCCTAGAGTGAACAGAGCCTGCCTGTTCCCTGCTCTCTGGGGGTCAGGCCAGCAAGGTTTGGTGTCAGGTGCACCAGGAATGCCCCAGCTGCTCTGCAGGGCTGTTCTAGCAGAAGCCGGCTTTGCATGGGTCATCACAGGGCCCTGATGGAGAGGTGGGGGGTTCCTGAGCACACTGCACTGGCACTGAGAGAGGACACAAAAGGGTGGAGGAACCAGCCCCCAAGGATCCCCTCCCTGCTCCCCAAGGCCTGCCCTTCCCTCACCCCAGGCCACCAAACACCCCGCTCTGAAGTTCTCAGGGCACAAGTTCCAGGACCCAGGTCTCTGGTCTTAAAGTTCACTGGATCAGCCACTTTGTGTTTCTGGCAAACAGAAACACAAACTGCTGCCAAACGTTTGCTAGGCTGCAGACGCTCTGGCCAACAACTCCTATAACCTTACGAACCTGCTCCCCTTATTATCCCCATTTTGCAGAAAAGGAAAATGAGACCTAAAGAGGTCAAAACAGTTACCTGAGGCCACACAGGGAAAAAGTCAGTGGGATGGGGCAGGAAACCAATGTGCTCGACTCCAGAGCCCAGACTCTTGCTGCCCATCACATCACCTGATGTGATGCCCAGGGTTGGGCCAGGGAACGTGAGGGGAAGTAACTGCACGGATGCCCGGTGAGGGCCTTGGATTAGGTTCAGGGCACACCTGCTGGCAGGCTAGCCAAGCAGAGAATGAGCCTTATGCACATCAGGAACAAAAGCAGAGAGCACGAGTCCAAGGAGAGCAAAGCCAGGGTGGCTACGTGTCCTCTGGTCGGACTTCTTAACAGCTCGGGGCACTGGGGCTGTTTTCGTAAAACACAAGAAAGCTGAAGAGGGCCTTTGCTCTCTGCGATGCTCATTATTTCCCTATTAGAAGACATTCTAAAGGGCGCGTTCCAATTAGTGGACATTAAAGCAGAGGAAGGCTCGTTGTGCGGGGTATTTGAAGACATTTCTTTTCCTTCTTTCTCCTCTTGTTTCTTAACTGTCAAAAGCTGTCCAGAACTGTGGCTAACCCAAAGGTGGCAGATGTGATTACTTGCAGCAGGGACAGACCTCCACAGGGGTCTGAGAGGAGCAGGGACAAGTGCAACTCTCCCAGACGTGGTGGGTTTTGCCTTCTTGGTGTCTGCTACAGTTTGAAATGTCCCCAAAGGGCCATGTGCTACAGGCTGGTTCCCCACAGAGGCCCTATTGGGAGGTGGTGGAATCTTGAAGATGTGTGGCCTTTGGGGAAGTTGGAGGTCATCAAGACCATGCCTCAGAAGGGACACGGGGACCCAGGCCTTTCTTCCCTCTCCTTCATTCCAGGCCATGAGGTGAATGGCTTGTTCTGCCACACGCTTCCACCATGCTGTACGGCCCTGCCATGGGGCCAGAAGCAACAGGGCCAACTGGTCATGAACTGAACCTCCAAAACCATAAGCAAACATCAACTTTTCCTTTTTAAATTGTTGACCATCTCAGCTGTTCTCTCAGAATGCCAGAAAGCTGACACAACAGGGCCCTGCCTGTCCAGGGTTCCTCCCACCACTGGACATGGTTTCTGTCATGAGAGCCATCTCTACCCACAGCCTCCCACCCTGAGATGGCCCAGGCCTGGCCAGTCACACTGTCCCGTGTGGCCAAGTCCATGTGCAGGGAGCCCATCACACCTTCCCTAAGATCAGTGCACAGTGGGCCCTCCCTCAGCCCAGCTCAGCAGGGGGACGGACAGCGAGGAGAAGCAGGAGAAGGACACAGTGAGCTGTCACGCAGTCCTGCTTTCCAGACACTGACCTGGGTTCCTGCCATGGCGCTTCTGAGCCCTTCCAGGGTGTTTTTCCAGCCATGCCAGCTCAGGGCCCCCCTCCACCTGCCCGCATTTAAGCTAGAAAAGTTTCTGGCATGGCCTCTGAAGGGCTGGACCAAGATGGCCTTGGACTTGGACTTGCCAGTAAGGAAGAGTCTGACCCAGGGCACGTAAGAGGTGAACGGCAGCTCTGAGGACCACCTGGCTCGCTGCTGCTCCCTCTTAAGGGACACCCTGCTCCCCACTTTCCTGATCACCTTCCACCTGCCCAGGCGCCCTCTTCAGGAGGTGTATCTTGACTGAACGTCCCCCAGGCCCCCAGCCCGAGCTGAGGCTAAACCCTGGGCCGCTCCGGGCTGGGGTTGTTCCTTGACTCACCCGCAGCAATTACCCAAAGAACGTGCCTGCTTCACACCAACCTCTAGGCTTTCCTGAGGACAAAGTCAAGTCTTAGACCACAAAGATGCTGCAGTCGGTGACAGTCACCCTGAACCCAGGAACGGGAAGACTGAGCCACTCAGTCAGTTCCAATGACCCCAAGGGTATACTCCTGCCCAAAACGATGGGGAGCGGCCTTCCGCGAGCACCCGCCCAAGGCAGCCTCTACCAAGGCATCGGGACCCTCTGACACAGTGCTGCTTTCTCTCCTTCCCGGCACTAGGTGCGGAACAGAACCGCGCTACTGTCTGGTGTCCACTCAGCCTCCGCACTGGGGAGCAAGCTGCTGGGAAGCAGGCAGCTCATCTGCCCGGCGCCTTGTCATCCCGAGGGCTCGGAAGGTGCTCCATACACTCTGCTGGCGGCCCCACTGGTTGGAAGACGGAATTGAGTGGATGAGGGGCAGACAGACTTGCAGAGAGAAACTGGAGAGCTGCCCTCCACACACTCAGGGGACACTGCGTGCAAGAGCACTACCCTTGAGTTCTCAACACCCTTAAGAGGAAAAGGGGTTTCACCCGACTATTTCAATTCAGGGAGAAGACCTGCACTCTACATAACGCAGGTGGAACCATTTTTCTGGAACGTTTTGCAAAAGGTCAACTTTTTTTAAAGGGGCACTGAGTCTATTCGCCTCGTCAGGCGTTCCATCAGAGTTAAGTTCTTCCATTATGCCACAGAGCTGAGGGCATCATTCAAACGCTGTCGATCAATAGCTTCAACTTAAAAAAACATTCTAGCCCCAAAGGGAACAGCACAAAGAAATCATAGTCTAATAAACCTGCCACTCTCCTCCTCACCAAACCCCGTGGCTCAGCTAACCGGGTGATGTGCTCAGGTCTGTACTGACTCAATACTTGATCAGGAGTTCTGGCCATTCCTCCCGCCATCCCCTGGGCCTGGCTCCTCTCCTCTCTGGGCCCAGGAGCACACTGGGCCCTCGGCCTCACCTCCTCACCTGTCTGGCATTCAAGACGGTCCACCCCTTCCTCCAGGAAGCAACTTTAACCTGCCACCATGACTCACGAATGCAGTAGGGGGTCTCCCCTCCCCAGCTCACTTACAGCACAGATCAAAATAATAAGGGTGAAGAAAGTCATAATAATGACAGCCATCGGTATTGAGCACGAGCTATACTGCAGGCACTGTGTGCTGCATGCTTCGAGCATGATATCACTTTGTTAGTTTCATTCAAGTCTCATAACCACCTTAGGAGCTTTCACCACAATCTGCATTTTACAAATGAACAAACAGAGGCCAGAAAAGTTAACTTCTCCAAAGCTGCAAATCTCTCAGGGAAGAGCTGAGATGTTAAGTCAGGAACGACAGATTCCAGAGTAAGAGTGTCTGACCCCACAGTCAAGCAGCACAGGGTATACCAACTGCTAGAAGCATCCCTAGAGGCGGGGCTCCACGGCCATTATTTGAGACTTCATAATAATCCTGCCCCTGTGGTGCAGATGAAGAAAGTATGGCACGAGCAGTTTAACAAGGTGGGGTCGCACAGGAATTTGTTTACTCTAAAAGGCTAGGCTGTTTCCATGATGTCACCCGGCCATCCTCTACTCCAACCACAAACCTATGTAGAAAAAGGATTGGAAATAGAGAACTTGGCTCCTGTGACCGTTTACAATGGTGAGAAATTAGAAAAGACCTAAATGCGGAACCAAAGGAACCATCAAAGAAACCATATCATTATTATATCAAGGGTCACCCGTACCCCGCAGGGGGTGATTTTGACAAGGAAAGAGCAACATGAGAAAAGATTTATGTTAAATTAAGTAGGGTGCAAAAGCTTGTAGACGATATCATATGAAAAGACCAGTGCGCACAGGTAAACTGGGAGATGTTAATTACAATTGCATCTCTGTGGGTCATGTGCTTTCCTGCTAACTTTCCTTTATTTCCCACATTTTTCTATTATAGCATAACTACTTTCGGCATGTTTAAAAGTTTTCTTTTCACTTTTCTTTCTTTCTTAAGAAACTGGCTATTATCAGCCAGGGTTGAGTCCTAGCTTATTTCCATCCTGGGAATGGACGCCACTGAGCTCTGATTAAGGGTAATTCAAGCCTTTCAAAAGTCCAAATTGTCTCTGATGATTTTTTTTAGGTGAATAATTACGTTTTATACTAAACTTATTTGCAGCTCAAACACAGCTCAAAACCTTGTTTTGATTACTTGTTTAGGGAAAGAGTAACGTTAGAAAATGCCTAAGAACCACATTTGCATGATGGGTGATGAGGCAGGAAATTGAAGTTGGGGGAAGAATTTTTTTTAAAAAACCCTGAATATTCATCAGCATGGAATCTAAGGCCTCCCCTACATTCCCGCCCACACCCAGCACAGGCTCCTTCCGCTCCAGGGGCCTCTGGGTCTCCAGGGGCAGGAGGCGCTGCAGACGGGGACATGCTCTGCAAGGCTGCAGACTGCAGCTGGGGTTCGCTCTGCTCTGGAACTTGCCCTCGGAGGGCTCTCCTTCCTCCTAGAGTCAGCTGGCACTGTTCAGGGGCTCCCAGTCACAGGGTCATTTTGGGGAGGCACACTGGGCTCCGTGTCAACAGAGGCCAGCACAGAGAATTCGGCTGAAAGTCACGAGGACGTCAAGGACAACAGTCACCTCCCGCGCTGTGGCTTTCTCCGGGCTGGGCCCTGCCTGACCGCAGGCACTGATTGGTGCTGGCAGCGCCAGTCTGGCCCAGGCCTTAGGTCACTTTCTTAATTAACCACTAATGATCAACTGAATAGAGAATGGCAAAGTCAGGAGCAATTCCCGCAGCTGAGGGACCCTGTCCTCCTTCGAACTATGTTTCTGCGTGTTTCCCTCTTATTGGTCAAAAAGAAATGTCGGACTTTAGGATGGAGTGAGAAAAGGCGGGGTGGGAGAGAGAACACCCTCACCATCCAGAGAAAGTCTCTAGTTTTATTGGTGGTTGCAAACTGGTATTCCACACAGGTTAAAAATCTAATTAGCAGCCAACATTTAAAGATACAAGGCTCTAACATTCAAATCCAGGTTTTCACCAAAATAAGAAACAAAGCTGCAAGAGTGGACAGTCTCTGAAATCCTGCCAGGGAGGGCCCGCGAGCGGCCTGGGGAAGCACTGACCTGGTTCCCTTCCCATTGGGGCCCTGTAGACCTGTAGGCTCAGGACATTTGGTCTAGATCCTTCCATTTATTTTCCTATGCTAATATACACAAGTTTTGTTTTGTTTTGTTTTTTAAGTATGAATTCTCATTAGTTTGCTTTTGGCATATTTAATAAATAACTTTGTGAGCCAACATATATATAAGATCACATCATCCCTCTCAATGGCTAAATAACACACATCTTCCTGGATTTTTCAACAGGTAAGCACTGCTTCTTGAGATGCAGAATTTTATGTTCCACTGGACTGTCCGCACTCCCTCGGCAGGGCCCCTCCTTCGGGAGGACCTCGCCTTCTGGCTCAAGGTGCATCACTGCTCAAGGTGGCAGTGGCATGCTTCTCTTCTCAGCAGGGGCTTTCAGGGCCACAGCATGGCTGCCATCTTCTCCCCTCGCTCTTCCACAGGAGCAACACAGCTGCGGTTACCTCTTCACTCTGGATCCTGATCATGGCTGAGCCATGATGAATATGTAGCATGAGTGGAAAGTAAATACAAAATAAACCTATCAGTGTAAGCTACAGAGATTTGAGGACTATTCATCATAGCAGCATAACCTAGCCTATGCTAACTGATAAACTAAAGTATTAAAATAGAAATAACTAAAGAAACTAAATAAAATAATTTTTTAAAAAGGTCTGGCCTGCTGGTCTGTTAAAGGAGGGTCCAGGTTGGCACTGTAGAAAACATACCAAGTTTCAAGGCTAAGACGGAGATGGTTATTTGTGTCAACGGGGCCCAGGAGAGGAAGAAATCAATACAAAAAGTCACAGCACATTGAGCAGCACAATGCTCACAATGGCAAAGGAGTTTGGAAACAGAGACAGCTGCGGACAGAGCAGAGCCCACAGTGCACACACCCACTCCAGGGCACAGGACAGAGCAGAGCCCACAGTGCACACACCCACTCCAGGGCACAGGACAGAGCAGAGCCCACAGTGCACACACCCACTCCAGGGCACAGGACAGAGCAGAGCCCACAGTGCACACACACACTCCAGGGCACAGGACAGAGCAGAGTCCACAGTGCACACACACTCCAGGGCACAGGACAGAGCAGAGCCCACAGTGCACACACACTCCAGGGCACAGGACAGAGCAGAGCCCACAGTGCACACACACTCCAGGGCACAGGACAGAGCAGAGCCCACAGTGCACACACCCACTCCAGGGCACAGGACAGAGCAGAGCCCACAGTGCACACACCCACTCCAGGGCACAGGACAGAGCAGAGCCCACAGTGCACACACACTCCAGGGCACAGGACAGAGCAGAGCCCACAGTGCACACACACACTCCAGGGCACAGGACAGAGCAGAGCCCACAGTGCGCACACACACACTCCAGGGCACAGGACAGAGCAGAGCCCACAGTGCACACACGCACTCCAGGGCACAGGACAGAGCAGAGCCCACAGTACACACGCACTCCAGGGCACAGGACAGAGCAGAGCCCACAGTGCACACCCCACTCCAGGGCACATGCTTTCTGAGCAGAAGTGGCCCCGCCTTCCCAGGATGAAATGGACTAGGCTTGTCTGTCCACCGGCTTCTGTCTCCGCCCCTTTCTCCATTCCTCATACCCTTACAGTTTTCCATTCTTTTAAAAATTGTTTGGTCAGCAAAGTGGACTGCACTTTGCACCTGAATCAGTGTGCAGCAGACTACTGTGCAACCAGGGCTCTTGTCTTTCTTCTTCCTGGGCCCTGTGGTGTCAAAACCAAGATCACTGTCCTTTTTTTTTTTTTTTTTTTTTTTTTTTTTTTTTTTTTTTTTTTGCGGTGCTGGGGATCGAACCCAGGGCCTTGTGCTTGCAAGGCAAGCACTCTACCAACTGAGCTATGTCCCCAGCCCAGATCACTGCCCTTTTGACTAATAATCAGTGTATGTCCAGACAACAGGATCCTCGGGGCACCCTATCTTGATGTCTGTCCAGCTGACCAGTATCAACAGCTCTGGTCTTTCTTTCCTCGTGGGCCGGTCACACCTGGCTTCCATGGGCCTGGTGCTCCATCTTCCTGCTTTCTCCTACCCCCGTTTCCACTCCAGCCCTGCATTTGGATGAATGCAGCCGTCTAGTGTGTTTGCTTTTATGTGTGTCTTTGTGAGCTTCTTTGGTCTTCTGAGATTCGTCCATGTTGCTGCATGTAGGTACAGATTTTCATTCTCCTGCTGTCTGGGGTTCCACTGTGTAAAGATACCCCAATTTATTTATCCATTCTTCTGTGGATAAGCATGCCATGGTTGTTATTGTGCACTCATTTGTGTGGTTTGTAAATATTAGTTTTCTCCTCGCTGACTGTAACTTGATAGTGACAAGAACCTAGTCTACTCTCTCCTGTCACCCCACCCTCAACACAGTGTCTGATCCACGAGGGAGAGCTGTCAGCATGCTTCATGATGGGAACCCCCCCACATACAAGGTCTGTTTCAAAAATCAAGTGGATGTAAGCACGTATTCCCTTCACACTTTGGTATTAATTAAGCCCCTGTCCTCTTAAATGACTACTGTCTCTTAATGCCAATAACAATATTGAGGTGTAATAGTACTAATTTGCAGGGACCAGAAGTCTCTGGCTCTCTCATAGCAGGACCGTTACCAAGACTGGCTGCCCAGGGAAGGACCTAAGACAGGATGTTATCAGCATGTTCAAGAGATAACACCTCTCTATTCACGTATCCCTCCAACTTTCCTGGTAAAACATGCACTGAAAGAGAAAATAGCAAAAACAATCCTTTGTGCAAAATGGATAACAAGCTAATCACGGGCCTCCCAGCCATAGATCCGGGCCTTGGCAGCCCCACGCTCCACTGAGGGCTTGCTCACGTGACCTCTGATGGAGACAGGCAAGAGGAAGCCACCGCACTGCCAGGTGGGACAGACTGGCTTCTGGAAGCTGAATGCCACCACGTCCTCTTTTCGAACACCCTTTCCAGTCACACCTCTGAGTCGCACTGGAGCACGAGTTTCCCCAGGGCAGAGCTGCACCGTGGCCTGCTCACTCATTCACTCAGGGTCTCTGCAGGCGGCGGTCGCGGCCCTGCAGGAGAGCAGACGGCGCTCCTGGTCGTGTGAGAGCAGACAACACGCGGCCACCAGTAACACTTTACAGAACCTCGGAACGTGACAAGGGCTATGAAGACCGCTTCAGGGTGGCGGGGGCAAGCTGGGGCCTGGATGTCAGGGAGGAGTTGGTCCTAGGGATGCCCAGGAAAGCTGCATTCACGACGGGGGCCAGAGGCCAAGACTGCGAGGCCAGACGGGAGGTCTGGACGGGACCCCGCCCTTTGCCCTGCACCTCCCTGCCCGACGCATGGCACCCTCCTTTCCAAGACGGAGGTTCTGTCCACCAATGCCCTCCTGCGGCCCCGGCCCCAAGTGGACTGGAGTCCATGTCAGCCGCCACCTTTGCCTTTCACCATCCTGATCACTGATGTCACTCTTAGCACACATTGTTGCCATCATTAGCTCACACTCTCTCCCTTAAGGCAGCTCCGTTAGGAAAGAGGTGGTGTTTTCCTCCTGAAAACATAAAACTGAAAGGCTGCCAGACCTAGGTCTACAGCACAGCTCTGCTGCTCACCAGCTGTGTTACCTTGGCAGGTTACTGCACCTCTCTGATCTCAGTTTACCCATCTGTAAACAGAGATGAAAATACCTCATGAAGTGGTGGCAAGAAATGAGAGCCGCCTGACTGAAGGGCTCAGCACGCTTCCTAGTAACAGGCCATACGCATCTCTTTCCCTGTCCTTTCCTCATCAACAGATGAATGCAAAAGAGGGCGAGGAAAGGCAGACCTGCAATGTGACAGTCACGCGCAGCCCAGTCGGCTGCCCAGAGCCCATCTTCCCTCAACTTCTGGGAACCGAGGTGTTCAGAGCCGTTTCCCCCTGCGTCCTCCCTGGGCTCCCTGCCTCTGTGCCTGCCTCCTGTCTCTGGGCCACATCGGACCAGCGGCATCCTAACCAGAGTGGCGACCCCTCAGCCCCACCTCTGCTGCCGACTCTAGAGTCAGAACCATCCGTCAGGACGGCAAATGACACGTCTCCACGCTCCTCTCTCAGCCTCCCGGCGGCTGCCAACTCCAGCTGCTGCTTCCAGCTCCAGACAGCCGCCTCCGAGTGTCACTCTGCCGGGAAGCCTGGTGCGAGGTGGGATCACAGTCTCTCGGGACGGTGACCTTCAGGGGTTGGACTGGGACGAGGGAGAGGAGAGGAGCACAGTCCGCCCCTGTGCTGCAGGGCCAGACCAGCTTCCCGGAGCCCCAAACCTGGGCCCCTGTCCCGAATCCCCTCCACACACAGACACCTCCTAGAACAGAGGTTCAGGGAGGCCTACAGTGACACGGAGGCCCCATTGCTGGCAGAGTCCAGTTCCAAAGGCGGACAGTCAGGAAGTTCACCCGGCTAGGGAGGCATTGCCCACGCCCACACAGGACTGCTTCCTTAAACCCAGAAACAGAACAGGCCCCATTCGCACGCTGCAGCCTGGGGAAGGCATCTGAGTCCACGTGTGGGGCTTGGGGCGGTTTCTCTCTGCCTCCCTGGACCCCAGGAGCAGCAGCAGGCTGGGCAGCGGCAGCTCTGTGGTGCGGCCCCCGGTCAGAAGCCGCAGCCTCCAGCTCAAGCCTTCCGGCTTCAGTGAGCCCTGGAGCCTCCAGCTCAAGCCTTCCGGCTTCAGTGAGCCCTGGAGCAAGGCACAGGCAGGCACGGGGTCCAGTGTTAAACCAACCGGGATGGGGAGGACAGCGTCCCTGGGACCGCCAGGCCCCTGCGCCTGAGCAGGTAACCACCACACCACCTACACCTTTAACCCCCGGGCGCGCGCTGCAGCTCCACTTCACCAGCGGGTGCCGCGCCAGGTGCTTCAGAGGCACGCTCCCACGCCATGCTCACGCAACCCCGCCTGAGAAGTAGCGTCCCCACGGTAGAGATGCCAACACCATGACTTCAGCCGAACAACAGAAATTGTCACTGAAGGACACCTAACCGGATGAAGTGGCATACCCAGGATTTAAACTTGGGCTGCACACTGCAACCACAACTTCACTCACCCAGAGACTCCGGCAAACGTCCCCCTCTGGCACGTCCCCTGCTCCCCTCCCGGGGCAGCTGTGTGTGTGCAAACCACCCAGAGACCTTGTTGTGACAAGACAGGTGAGTGGACCTGTGGACAGAGGAACAGATGGACAGACAGACAGACTCCCCTGCAAGGCCTTGAGCAACGCAGCGCCTGGACACAGGGCCCCATCTCCCCTTCCCTCCCCTTGTTCCGCGCTGGGCACAGTGGCCGCCCACTCCTCTAGAGCACCACACTCTCCTGTCTCGAGGCCGTGCGCTTTGCTCCCCTCGGCCTGAAACGTTCCTCTTCTCTTCTAAACCATTTGAGAGTGAGCAGGTGTCCTCGAGAATCCCATCCTACCCCGTCGAGTGGGGCCCTTCTAGGAACGCTGGGATCCTTCCGTAACAGTCTGATGACGAGCCTGTCTGCGTGCCGTTGCCACCTTGGTGTGCAATTGCTACGACTGCAGGCTCCAACGGGAGGGGGGACGTGCCTCTGTTGTTCACCACTGTGTCCCTGGGACTCCCAGTGGCTAACCCAAACCCTCTGGCTGATCTGAGCTCACTCCCAGGTAGCCCAGTTGCTGCTGCAGGTGTGGGCTCTGGGGTCCTGAGTAGGTCAAGATAAGATGGGAACATCCAGGATCACAGCTGGATGCCGGCCCCGAGCATGGAGCTCCAGCGAAACCAGTCACTGAGGTGCCACAAGACAGCAAGATACTGAAGCAGGGCAGACTTTCGTCAGGGCTGGGCCCAGCACAGGCAGAGGAAAGCGGTAAGAACCAGGGCAGCCGAGGCAGGACCGAAACCGACCTCAGGGAGGAGGGCCCAGGAGGGGCTGGCGTTGAGAGGAGAGTGAGGACCAACGCGAAGCCAGAACTCTGACGGGGGTGCACGGCTGTCCCCGGTGGGAGAGTCGAGTTGAGATGGTGAAGTCAATCGCAGACCTGGGTCCCTGCACCGGACGCCCCATCTATCCACCGCCCCCTCCAGCCGCCATCTGTCCTCCCATCCATCCATCTACCGTGCCGTGAGCTCAGTGCTCTGGGTCCCAGGGTGGCTGTGTTCACAAACCCACACACAGCGGTGCCTTGGTGGAGCTGGCCCGCTGGCGAATGTCACCCGTTTGCTGGTCACAGCCTACACGTGGTGCCCGCTAAGGGCGGAGGATATGAACACGGCAGTCGTGATGATGCTGGTGTGTGGGAACCGGGGTCTGGTTTTGAGCCACCACGGCAGGAAACGAGAGGCTCTGCTGTGCACCCACTCTCCAGGATGCCCGCGTTGGGGAGCAAGGCTTCCATCTCTAGTTCCGGGACTACTGGCCACGAAGAGCCCAGACAGAGCTCCCTCCAGGATATGCAAGGAAGCAGGGGCCGGTCGGCACCTTTCTGCTTCTTGCATGTGGGAAGCCTCAAGGGGATCTCCGTGTACCCACTTTTCATGCCATCACGGTAAACTCAGTGACGACAGAGAGTGCCAAGGTTCATTTTCAAGGTCTGAGTCAGCATATTTTTCATGAACTTACACACTTAGAAAGGAACCTCAGAGGTTGGCCAGTTCCTCCTGCAAGGGACAGAGGTCAGATGTGGCTGGAAGAGGACATCTAGCATCTACAAAACGATTTACCTGCTTCTGGATCTTGGAGTAGGGTGTCCAGATCCACCTTTGATGAGACTGTCCTGCCTCTGAACAGCTTCTACAGCCCATCTTTCTTACATCAAGCAGTCAGTGACCAAGATTCAGTCTCTACCATTTACAATTACATCCCAGCACCTAGCCCATGACAGGATGTGTAGACAGGCGGACTAAAAGACAGAGGGACAGGCTGGTAGACAGATGAGTCAAACTTGTTTATGCCCACGTTCCATCCACTGGTCTTCATTCCGTCTTCTAGAGACCACCGGGCATACAGGGAAACCCTGGACTTTGGGCAGGAAAAGTGGTGACACTTTTGAGCTACCTACATGACCTGAGGTGAGTTATTTACAACACATTCTGAACATCTCTTGCTCCCCTCCAAGATGGAAAGATGCCCACAAAACGCCAGGTCCTGCCCAGCACTGCAGCAGCTCCCCAAGCAACCCCTGCCTTCCCGAGAGCATGCAGCACAGGAAACGAGAGAACGAGTAATAAGTCTCACCAAGTTCAAAGATAAGCAGGAGCCGAAACATACAACAGGATTCCCGTTCAAAGAACCCCTATAAATCAACACGAAAGCACGGAACAGCACAACAGAAGAGGAAAGGGACAGTAATGGGCAATTAAAAGTAAATTAAAATGGTAAATTAAAGCACAGACACACGCCCAACCTCATAAGCACCGACGAAAATGTAAATTCACAAACCAATGGAACGCGATTTTTCTCTCTACTGGACTGGGCAGACGTAGAAGGCTGATAATACCCAGTGTCAGCAGGACATCAGGACAGGGTACCTTGCTGGTGTGACTGAAAATGCGTTCAGTCTTTTGGGACAGCAATTTACCTGGCCCGTGAAAATAAGAAATGTGCGTTCCCTACCCGAGCCTGTCGACCCCTGGCTATTTATCCTGGAGCATTGTGGAGACAGCAGGTCCTTCCCAGCAGGAAATACTCATCAGAAATTGAGGGAGAGTAAGCACGAGGGAGGTCTGTGTAACAAGGAGGAAAGCCCGCACTGTGCGATCTGACTTAGGCCCAGACATTCAGTGGGTCCACGCAGAGAGGGGGGTCTCCACGCAGAGACGGTGCTGCCTCCCGGAAGCGCCCTGGATTCTCACTGGCAGGGAGAAGCTGTGTGTGCTACGGGGTAGGAGCCAGGATGCCACGCAGCACCCTGCCATGCCCAGGAGACCCTACAACAAAGAGCTATCTGGTCCCAAACGTCAACTGTGCTGCAGTTTGAGAGATGCGTGAATGTCACCAAGCCAAGCCTGAGTTGTCACCAGCCCAGAGGCATTAGGGGACACGTGCTAGGTTGGCCTGCCTGAGGATGGCCCTTCTGCTGGTACGAGCATCCCAGTCTCCCACTGAGCTCAGCTCTAGGAAGGGTGTGCCCTGGGAGCCTCACACCACCCTCACGAACCATCAAGGACACACGCGGCCCAAACAATCCGCACCACTGAGACTCACCGCCAGGACCGTCTTGGCTGTGGGAGAGAAAGAGGCCTTGAGTCCAGGGGATGTCAGTCTGGAGTTTCCCACCATGTGCCACTACAGCCTGGCTGTGAACGCAGCCCACTTAAAGAAGCAGGAGACTGAGTCCTGAATTTGTGCTCCTCAAAATCACGCTACACCATGGTCTTTTCCATTAGGCCAACGGAGGGTTTCCTTCTGCCACCAAGAGAGTACAGGCACAGATCAGGAGTTAAAGTCCTGGTTAGACCACTTGGGGGTCAGCCAGCCTCCCTTGCTGCCCGATGCAAGGAGCCCTGAATGTGAGTGGTCAGGAGCAGGCAGGTCGTGCATTCCTGAGGAGGAATGCTCCAAGTCCAGCCATGCCGCAGCTCCCAGGCAAATCCGCCCACGGAGAACAAGCACAAGGGAAGACTGGCAGGTGCCGCACTGCTTGCTGCAGGCCGGGGCTTCTCGGCTGCTGGTATTCTGGATCGGGCATCGCTTCCCGTGGGGCTGCCCTGAGCACTGCCCATGCCCTAGACGCCAGGGTCACCTCTTCCCCTAATCACCACACAGTCTAGTGGGGGCAACATCAGACGGGTTTAGGCAGGTTTGTAATTACCACTCTGGGGGAAGTGGACATCTGAGTGGACCCTGCACAGGAGGCCCCAGCTTAGTCTCCAGGATAGAACATGCTTAGTCTCCAAGCACATGGAGAATCCCAGAAACAGGACAGAAACTTCAAGACCACAACCTGGAAACCAGTTCCGTTCCCCTTCTCACCCACTCCACCCCCAAAACAACTTTTTTGGGGAAAAGCATTGTGGTCAAGGTCAATACCAATGCCCTCCACCTGAGACTCATTTTCTTTTTTTCATCAGGTTAATTTAAGAGGACACTGGCATATGGATCTATAGCAATTGATTTTTTAAAAAGATATTTAAAGTCATTATGATCTTAAGAATGAAAACAAGGCTAACCAATTAGCAGTGACGGTAGATCTGTACCTGAACAATAACTGGTCATTAAGAAGTCGCAGGTGAATAGTAGCAGGCGTGAGTGGGCAGTCATGCCCGGGAACCTTCCCACCACGCAGCGATCTGCTAGTTTCAAGCAACTCCCACAGCCTGGAAGGCCCAGGCTTCCAGAAGAAACACTGTGCCCCTCGTGCTCAGGAGCCCAGAGGAGGTCTGCAGCCTAACAGGAAGAGCACCCCCTGCAGCCTGCTCCAGAAAACCAGCAAGTGGGGAGTCAGGAGCTTCCTGTGTGCCCAAGGACCAAGGGTGGGTGGGAGGAGGGGAGGCAGAGGGGAAGAAGGGAAGAAAAGGGGAGGGAGGGATGGGCAAGGGTGGGGGCCGCAGAGTGGCTGGGTGGAGCTAAAACAGCTTTCGGGGGCGGACAAGAGGAGTGAGCAACAGGAAAGAGAAAAGAGGGAGAAAGAGGAGGAGGGGGAAGCCTTACCTCAGCCCGCAGACCCCAGCTCTCAGGCAGACAGGCGACCAGGAGAGCCGGAAGAGCGGTCCCTCTGGAGAGGGCAGCGCCCACGAGCTCGCCTGTGGAGGCAGGACTGCTCGGTGCTGAACCCCAGCAGCAGCAGGCCCGGGCAGCGAAGCCCGGCGGAATCCAACCCAGGAAACTCGGGCGTCAAGATTTTGCCGACGACCCAATCCAGATGACAGCTGGCCAGCGGGAGCAGGTACTGGGCGAGAGCCGCTCGGGGCGGTCTTCTGCCCTGCCTGCTGGGGTGGGCGCTCCTGCTGCCTCACTGAATCCCACGGCGCAGCAGCTGGCACGCGGCAGGGGCTCGGTAAAGGTGTGTTGAATGAGTAGGTGTCAGGGGACCCCAGGCTCCCGGCGGCACTTGCTCTGAGCCCTGGAACTCGAGGGGATGTTTAAGAAAAGCTGGGAGGGACTGGGCTTTTAGGGAAGGGCCGTGGCGAACTTTCTGGGGCAGAACGTGAGGGGGACATGTCTTCTCCACTTGGATTTCTAGTATTCCCACAGGCCACTGCAAAGGGGCAGCTTCAGTCTTACCAAACAGGGGACAAGACAACCAGAGCTGGCCCGAGCCTGTCTGCCTAGCATGCGACAGTTGTGAGAGGGGACGGAGCAACTGGCCTCCCTCCTGGAGGAAGTCTGGGCCCTGCCACGGTCCCTCAGAGGAGCGGCAGAGGGAAGATCACCCGTCACATCCTCCACCTCAAATCTCCTTCCCGGCAGAAGAGCCATCGGCCCAGGTCCCAATCAAGTCTACCTACCCAGCCTTATCTCATTCCCTGGACCAGCAAGACCCTGTCCTGGGAGGTCAGACTCCTCATTCTGTCCAGTCACCAGGCCAGAAGGGAGGACTGATGGCCACCAAGCGCTGGGTCACAGCATCGAGTACCCTAAGCACAAACACCAGCCTTCCTGCCAGGAGCCCTGGGACTGAATTGTTCCCCTTAGAAATTTAGAATGCTGTATATTCTATTTGGGTAGAGGATCAGAGAAAATGGAAACTGGCCTTCTCACGTAATGACAGGCTCATGCAACGTGTTGTGAGGTCTGAAACTCCAGAGAGCAGCAGGGGACCCCGTGATCGCTACTGCGGGACAGGCCTGCTGAGCTGACAGGGAGGACATCTCGGCCACTGCAGGGGTCCTGCCTGCTCCCGGCCCCCAGGATGCGGTGGTGCCTGCAGAGGGGCCGTCCCGCGCACCCTGGCACAGCTGCTGCCAGCGGGGGCTCCCACGGTCAGTTCTCACAGCACAGAGGAAGGCCCACCCCACACGCAACAAAAGCCAACGACCTCAAGGCTTCCAAAACTGCTGACCCGGGCAGGGACTTCAGGGGCGGGGGGCAGCCAAGAACCAGCAAAAAAAGAAAAAAAAAGAAGAAAGTCCAAGACAAGAGCCTGCTGACTATGATGGGAAACACAGAAAGAGAAACTCCTGGGGAAACAGGTGGTGTCTCGCAAGTTACTCTTGCTTTGGCTTTTCCAGGGGTGAAGGGGACGATGGGACGTGGTCACCCTGAGGGGGCCCACTCCAGCCATGATGAACACACTGTGATGAAAAGAAGCAACTCCAAACGCCATCTAGCTTTCTGCACGTCTTTAGAACAGGGGACACCGCCATTTAAGAGCAGGACATGCACATGGTGTCCCTGAGGCTCTGAAAGGCGCCGGTTGAAGAAAGAGGCCGCGGCAGTGGTGCCAGGCACCTGGATGTCCAGCACTTGTGCCAGTGCAGGTGCTGCCCACATCTGCACTTCAGGCACAGGGGATGGAGGATGGCTGCCACCGCAGCACGGGAGAGTGACCCTGTCGCCTCCCTCCTCAATGGAGGGGTGGGAAGAGATGGCAGGGGCTTGGGCAGACCCTGTCCCACCTGGGGGGCACTAGGCTGGAGCTGGGGCAGGAAGCAATGGCGCTGGAGCTCAGGGCCCCCAAGTCCATCCCGCTGCACTGGAGGAGACAGGCTGGAGGGCACGGTCTGGACAGGACACAGCAGGGGTCGAGTCCCTGTGCGATGCACACTCCTGGCCATGCGGCTGGACACCCGAGGACCTGACAGCTGCTCACACAGTCCATGCGGCGGTTTAGCTCTCAAGTACCAAATCCTAACAGTGCAGCTTTCAAAACAGGGCACACTGCCCACGCACAGAGGCGAGCGTGCGCTGCCCTCCAACTGCTCTGCTGCGACTTAGAACCTTCAAGGCTGAGAAGGTGTCCACCTAACGAATGTCTCACACTCCCAGAGACCCATCAGTCCCACACTCTGGACTCCGCAGCTTTCACTCCTGTGAGAATATTACTTGTCACCAAGATCAGCTGCCATGGCAGCTTTGACAGTGAGTGATGGGTCAGTAACACGGTGGGCAGAGGCCCTTGTCGGATAATGGGAACAGCCTGGTCCCAGGGAAAGGCACTCTCCTGGCGCATGGCTCCGTGGTGGGTGGCGAACTTCACAGAAGGGGCAGAGGCAGCTACGAGGCAGGAACCTGGGCATGACCCAAAGGACGTCATGCACCTGTGGAGTCACAGTGGCTTCATCTGCCACACGGGGATGGAGACAACAGCATCCAGCTCAAGAGTCGTGGCAAGGGTGAAATGGCAGTGGACGTCAGGGTGCCATGGAGAGCTGCAGGCTACCCAGCGCCAGCTCCCCTGGGCAGCCTCTGCCCCGGCCTGCTGCTGCCTGTTGGAGTTCCTGTCTCCTCGCCAGCCCCCAGGTCCCTTGAGGGCTGGGAATCGTGCTCCCCACAAGTGCGGCAGCCCACATGGAGCCCTGGATAAAGCAGAGGCTAACTCAGGGTTGTGGACACAGGAGTGTGCCCAAAGACATTCGATTACACGGGGACACGCTTCTCATGCCACTTCTAGGTTTCTCCGTAGTTATCAGCCCAGGCAATGCTCGTATAGAAGCCATAGGCCACACACCATGCCCAGCAACTCAGAGGGTGTCACACAGCACGTCCATACTGCAAGATGGGTGGTGCTCCGCCCTCCCACTGTCCCTCCTTCTGCAGACAGATGTCACTGTATTCATAGCATCTGCTGGGAGGGGTTCTAGTCTCCCTCCAGACTGAGGTCAGTGAGGGCAAGCTCAAAGTCAGGCTTGGGTGGCCACTGGCTCTGCGTGCTTGGCAGTATCAGCTTCATCACATGAATAACCACACAAATAATCACAAGAAAATAAACATCCTTCCTGTTGGAAAGGCAAAGCAGTGACAGAGAACAACAGGGGCACCACGTTCAGGGGAGGAAGAGAATTTGATGTCGCCTCCATTTGTCACCCATGTTGTATGCTGGGCTTTCCCAGGAGCCTGGGCACTGCAAGAACGGTGGGGGCTAACGTCGCAATCCTGAGGGGCTGAGGGGCTTGGCGGCATGGGACAGGGAGTCCTGCGGAAGACGACAGTAAGAGCCAAGGCAAACGCTCCTGCGGCTTCACTGGCACGCAGCACAGGCGCCACGCTGGCTGGAAAGAAACTCAGCAGACGGCCAATGCCCGCCTCAGCCCACGGCTGGTTCTCTGGCCCACCCTGCACCCAGCAGACGCACCAGGAAGGACCAGGCAGGAAGAGGAGGCAGCAGCCTCAGCCTCAGAACTGGCCTGTCCCCCAGATCTGGACTGTTGTCTGCTGGGCCAGAGGCTTCTCACAGCCTGCATTTCTACCCGTGCCTCAACCATTTCATCTTTCTGTGCATGAGGAGTCCCACTTCTCTGCACAGCTACACACCAGACAAGCTAGGGCGAAAGGACAGGTAAGCCACCTTAAGAGGAGCACAGAAAGACAGGTTGAGAAACCCAAAGTCCAAGGACATCACCATTCTCCAAACCAGGGGGGCCCCACGCCCCTGCCAAGGCCTGCGATCTGTTCTCAGTAGAAAAAGTAACAGGTCTTCCTGTGGCCCCCACACTCAGCTGGACAAAATCTTCAGACCACCCAGCTCTGTGATTTCCTTTAGTGGGGCAGGGGCTGTGGGGGGCTCAGGTATGGAACAAGTCTTCCTTGGGTTGCCACTATTCTTCTCGGCCAGGACCACACCCACAGCCCCTAGGAAAGAGAACTTATTCTAGATGAAAAAAGTTTTGCTGAAACACAGCAACCCTCCTTACAGAGGAGACCTAATTACTTCTCTATGCAAATGGAACACTGTCCAGGGGCCGGCGTTTCTGGTAGCTAAATGCAAAGGCTGAAATTAATCCCACAAACACGATGGAACTCCAGCTGTACTTAAAATAACTGTATTTTTCAAGGGGAAAAGTCGGAGGGCCCAGAAAATGAGTGAACTGATGTATATTTCACACCAATTCAGTGGCTATAATATTTGCTGAAAAATGAAATAGGGGCCTGTTTTTTTTTTTTTTTTTTTTTTTTTTGGGGTGCTAGGGATCGAACCCAGGGCCTTGTGCTTGCAAGGCAAGCACTCTACCGAGTGAGCTATCTCCCCAGCCCCAGGGGCCTGTTTTAAAGTCCAAGATGCCTTTACAAACATGTGGGTTGGATGCTAACGCAGACCTCACACTTGCTTGGAAGTCAGGGTATTTGGAGGATAAGATCAAACATGTGCAAAGTATAAGCCAGAAATGTATTAATTGTAAATTTTACTGCCACATGGAAGTGACAGAAAATCAAACCATTTCTGTGTATCAACAGAGAGAGAAAGAGAAAACCTGAGCAAAAGAAGGCAGTAGAATGAGTCTTGTTGTCTTTTCCATTTCCCGTGTGGCTGCTCCTCATTCTGACTCTGGCTCCCGCCTGCTGGTGGCCCAGCACAACAGGACCCAACACAGAAGAAACAGGCGGGAACTCGGAACTGGGAGCTCCTGGTATCAATGCCACTTTTGTTCTGAAGTTGGTCAGGTACTGCCATTGCTTACCTCTGGCAGTGGCTAGCACACACCTCGGCCCAGGGACACAGAGCACAAGCCTTTCTTACTAATCACGCTCAGTCCAGGCAGTGGACGGCGCTCCTTGCCAGGACCCTTTCTACTAAAATTAACCCCAGACCTCTTCCACAACACCAGCTGCGAGAGCTCAGCAACCAGGCGGCATGGGTGCCGAGTTTCCTCGGCATTTAAGCGTACGGTTTCTAAACCATCCTCCGGGCAGCTTCCAGGACCGGATGTTGCTCAAGCAAGATGTCCTGAGGGGGCGTTCCCAAGAACTCCGATGGCCAGAGTCCTCACCATGGACGAGCATCTGCTTCAACGACTTCCCAAGGCAACACTGTCTCGGCCTGGCTGGGGGACTGGAGGGTTTGATGGTGTGTCCATGCACTGCAGAGGGCCCAGAGTGGTCAGTCCCACGGGAAGGTCCAGGCTTGGCTGCAGGTGAGCCTTCTACCCACCATCTGTTCAGAATAAGGGCAACTGTCCCAGTTGTTTTTAGATTTTTGTTTTATACCAGGGATTGAACTCAGGGGTGCTTTACCACTAGGTCACATCCCCGGCCCGTTTATTGTTGTTTTTCAATGTAAAAGGAAGTCTGTCTTGTTTTTTATTTTTTAAATTTTATTTGTTCTAATTAGCTGTACATGACAGTAGAATGCATTTATACACTTGGATAGATCATACATAAATGGAGTGTAATCTCCATTTTTTTTTGTACATATTGCAGGATCACATGGGTCATACAGCAATACAAGTACGTGAGGTGATAATGTCTGTTTCATTCTACTATCTTTCCTTCCCCATTCCCCTTCCCCTCCCTTCACAGATTCTAAGTTACTTGGGGCCTCACTAAATTGCTGAGGCTGGCTTTGAACTTGAGATCCTCCTGCCTCTGCCTCCAGAGCTGCTGGGATTACAGGCATGTGCTGCTATTTCCAGAATTTTCTTGGAAACTTGATCTATCCCTCAGACAGTAACACACAAGCTCTGCACATCAGTCAGAAATTGCTATTTGGGGGCAGGGATTGTGGCTCAGTGGCAGAGTGTTTGCCTAGCACGCAAAAGGCACTGGGTTCCATTCTCAGCATCACATAAATAAAGGCATTGTGCCCATCTACAACCAAAATATTTTTTAAAAATTGCTATTTGGACTAAAAACAAAAAAGGTCTCTAGACAAGGGACAAGATGCTTCTCTGTGTCTTTGTTTCCTCATCCATGAGATGGGGATAATGAGAGTCTCTCACCTTGCAGGGCTGCTGGGGGGACTGAGTGAACTGTTTTATAAAAACACGCATGAACCAGCAGAGGTAGCTACAGCTTGCAGCTATTATTTTCATTATTAATCTTTAATCACAGTCTATTCATTCTTTCATGTCCCCACATAGCAACATCCTTGATTTTTTGCTCTTTTCACTATTGTTTATTTAGTGTTTTTCTTTAAGCTGACTCATTTCCTTTCTACCTAAATTTATTTTAAAAGGGAATTGTACATCACCTTGGCAAAGGGAAAAATAGAATTGTGTCATAACTAGAAGGCAAATATAAAAATAAATACAACAAAAGCAAAGCAACATAAACTCAAGCCTACTGCTGGTCACAGCGCCCATCCCCAGCCTGCCTGGGGTCCTAAGATGAAGGAGTCAGAGGCACAAAGCAGAGCCCTTCTCCAGGTACACGGGCGTCACAATGATGCTGAGGGGAGGGACCTCTCCCTGCAGGTCTGAGGGCTTCCAGAACCTTCTGTGCAGGGGGCAGTTCTAGTTCTCACTCTCCAGCACAAAGGCACCAGCACATGTGTGTTAAGTGCCTAAAATGTGGCTCGTGTGACCAAGAGACAGATCCTTCACTTCGGTCTGCTTTAGTTTAGACCTCAACACTCGCACATGCTGTGGACCGCACACTCCTGAGAAAGCCGCACGTCCGGGGTCTCCACACCAGCCGTGTTCATTTGGGGGTTAAGCCCTTAGTTTCCTTGCAGGGAGATCTTGTGACATTAGGCAATGATTTGTCACAGGGATGTAACTGAGGTTTGTCACCATAGTCTTCATTACTGCTTAGTCAAAAGTCCTAGGTAGAGATGGCTTTTCACGCTCCTTCTGAGGCACCGGCATTTTCTTGTCGGCACCGGAATTACCCACGTTACCCAGGTTTCTGTTTCTCACACTGGCCGCCAGGAAGCTCTCAGGAATGTAGAACTCCGTAAGAACAACCGTGGTGGATCCTGGGACGAATACATAGGTTTTCCACTTTTCCTTTTAAACTCTCTTAATTTGTATCTTATGAGACCTGATATTTTTTCTTCTCTTTTTTTTTCATCCTTTTCTGTGTTTCTCTAGAAATTATCTTAAATCTTTTAGAATTAAATAGCATGCATTTTTTTAAAATCCTAAAACAAATAATGTCCAATGGTACCAGTATTTAAAGGAGTTACCTGCTAGCTAGTATCAGTTACATAAAAAAATGGTGTGCAAAGACTACGGAAATACTTCCAAACATGCTTGGATTTTGCTATTGAGGTGCCACCCAGATATCATTAGCTAGAAAGAGAACCATGTGTGCAAGAGGTCCCACGCCACAGCTCCAGCCTCTGGAGAGGCGTGGGCTTAGGCTGCTCTGGGTGATCAGGGAGCTGCCGGCCCGCGGCTGCTTAAATCTGGACCACAGCCTGGTGTGCTGGCTGAGCCATGCCCTGGAGAGCGCCGGAGACAGTGAAGGAGGGGAGAGAGCGGCTCTAAGGCCGCTGTGGCCACTGTGGAAACAGTCGCCCAGGCAACGGCATACTTTGCTGTGTCTGTCTCACTTCCAAGTTGACTTTCAGATGCTAAGAACTGCCAGGTCACTTCATGGGACCAGGAGGGAGCAGACACTGAAAGGTCAGGGAGAACTCTCAAGGGATAGCACATTTTAGTTCTGCTCTGGGATAAAGCTGCCTGCTTCGCCAGGCAACACCTCCCAGCATCCCAATGACTGCAAAGCAGAACCTGAACGGCACGCAGATGACCCACTTTGGGTGGGTTTTTTATTTTGTTTTTGTTTATTTTGCTTTGGGATAAAAAGAGAAAGAGGGTATTTGGAAGTCTGTCACATCTGATTCTCTTTTTAAACCAGAGCTGAGAGCACATCATCAACGCTCAGATTCTCCCAATACTTATTAAAGTGCGCTGTGGCCCGGCTGAATGTGTAAACTATGACTTTCTCATTGTACGTGCCAGACTCTGGCTCATCTGTCCATGAGATCCTAAGAAAGACGCCCAAGTCACGCTTGAATCAACCAGGGCAATCATCTGAGCAGGCAGGAAACGGACCACCTATGCCTCCTCTCACAGCAGTGTGACCGGCAAGTGCCAGTCACCTCCACTTACAAAGAAACAAGATTTACTTAATCCACGGCTCCTGTGTGCAACTGCAGCGCTCCTTTTCACCATCCTGTTCCCTGGGGAGAGGCCATTCGTGCTAAGAAAAATAGCAACCCCACCAGGCTTCCACAGAGCTCATGGGAGTCAGAACTAAACTTCAAAAAATCACTCCATGAATTACTTCTGCTTCCAGCAGAAGCAGGAAGCAGCTCAGAGTCGGTGCTGAAACAAGCGGTTCCAGAGTAAGTGGACACAAGACGCTGAAGTCAGGATTCAGGGTGAGAAAAAGCCCAGAAGTAGGCAGGGCTCAAAGAGGCACCAGGAAATCGGGAGGAGGAGGAAAACTGGGGCCCTTCTGACTGCAAAGTCACTGCCAAGGCAGAGAAGGGTCCGCAGGCCTAGACACCCACGTACCCACTGGGGACGGCCACCTCCACTGCAGAGGAGCAGAGACGTCCGTAGTCTGAGCTGCCAAGCATCCTCTGCCCTTCTGTTGAGAACAGTGCCTAATTTTCTTCTGGGCCTCCGCCTCTCCCCATTCTCAGACACGAGGTCAATGTCAGTCCCAGCATCAGTGACAGTACATGAGCCACATGGGGCCAGCTGTGGAAGTCCATCGCCCAACCCCAAGGTTCAAGAAGGGACCTGAGGTCCAAGACAGACCAGCAAGCTGTGGCCCAGGATCTCACTGAAGCCTGGTGCTCCTGGCAACCCCACCAGCCACCTGGCTGAGCAGCAGGCTCCTGACCCCAGACCAGGGTGCCTGGGGCCTGGGCGATCCCAGGACTCCTCAGCCGCCATACAAGTCAACAAATCCCCACTCCTGCTCAGGCGGCCTGAGCTACACTTCAGCAGCAGCCACACTGGGAGGCGCGACTGGCACAGGGAACCTCCCCGGGTTCCTCCTTGCTGGCTGAAGGCCACACACCCCCTCAGGGCGGCGGGAGGGCTGTGTCCTCCTTCCTACCATAGCACCCCATCCCCAAGAGGCTAAGCACCCCGGCGTGGCTTAACAAACAGGGTGTGCCTGAACACCCACGCTTACCTGATACACGTGGAACGCATTCGCTGCTTTGCCGCGGAGAAACACCGACGGGATCCAGACGTTGATGAGCGCCCGGTTAGATCTGACCAAGAGAGAGCAGAGTCGGCCTTACGCTTACAAACTGACAAGCACAGACACCAGGCAGGAGGCCATTTTCTCCCCTAAAATCCTGCACAACTAATTGATACAACATGCACTGCTTAACAATGAGCAAAGGGACAAGTTCAAGTCCCACCCTCAGCTCCCAAGACTAGTTTTAATATATAGACATATGAATTTATAATACATGTTTTATATTGCAAGTTCGTTTTTTGAAATGAGAAAGAGCTGCCCCTCTGTTCCTGCATGCTGATGGACCTTGGCCTTCAGATGACTTGGCCTAGGGTGTATCTGAAGATCAGGCTCCACATCGCATAGGGGACAGCAATAGGGAACTAGAGGAAGCCGTGCAGAGGGACACCCACAGCTTTGGAGCACACCTGCCTCTTCGCTGCCCTGACCCCCATTTCAGATGAGACTCCACGAAGGAGCTCAGGCTATACCATGGCTGTGAGTGACAGTTCCTTGGGGCAGGAGGGATGACAGAAAGAACAAATTGGAAAACCAGGATGCCAGGCACAAATGCGCTCTCTTTTGACTTTCCCAAAGCCACTGTGGATGTGGGTCTCATGAGGCAAGATTGCTATTCAAATACATGACCGTGGCTTAGCTCAGTGGTAGAATACTTGCTTACAAAAATAAGGTCCTTGGTTCCATGCCCTGCATCTCAAAGAAAAAAATTCAAATACGAAATCATTTACTGAGCACCTATAACACACGGCCTTATGTTTTTGCCTATATTTGCACATCTAATCCTCATGTGGGTATTTAAGGTAGAGTCATAGGTTATTCTGGTTATGTGACAGTTTTGCTGATGGGATGACTTGAAACTTGGTTTATGAGTCACTGGGTACACAGACAACCCCCACCACATTTTTACCCTAAGTCCAAATCCTGCAGCGCTAAGGCGGCCACTGCTGCTCAGACTTCCCCAAGCTCCCTAGCAGCTGCTGGTACCACTCTGGATAGCACCAGCTCAGCCTCCGTCCAGAGCTGTCCACCGGGCTCACCTTCCCTCCCAGGAACTACTCAGGAACATTCACCGGCCTCCCGCCATGGGAACACCACTGAGATGCCGGCGATGGGAGACCCCGGGGCCTCACATCTGCTCGAGCTCTGACTAGAAGACCTCTATTTACATATAGAGAATCCCCCTTGCAGCAAGGGGTCCTCCTGAAGCAGCACCTCTTCTAAGCTCCCAGCTGAGGCAGTGCCCTCCCTCCTGCACCAAAGAACCCTGCTCATGGTGGGTCCAGGGCACACAGGGCAAGCTGTGATTCTCAGTCTTCAGCTGAGACTGTGCAGCTAACGACGTTCAACCCACAGAGGTCCCAACGTCGTACCAGTGCCCGCGGCATGCCGCCGTGGCTTCTCTGTCAGTTGGGGAGAGGGCAGGAAAGTCACCAACACTCCGCTTTTCTTTTTTGTTGTTACCAGGGATTGAAACCCAGGGTGCTCTACCACTGAGCCACATCCCCCGCCATTTTTATTTTCTGAGGCAGTTTCACTAAGTTGTCTAGGTTGGCCTTTAACTTGTGATCCTCCTGCCTCAGCCTCCTGAGCTGTGATTTCTACTTTTCAAAACTTACTCATGTGTTTTGCAGCTTGGCACACATGGTCCATCCTAAGAATGTTCTGTGTGCTTGGGAAGTTTTCTTCTGTTGCTTGGATCTGCAATGTCTCTAAAGGCTTCGCCCCTAGCCCATGGGCCTGGTGGGCCATCTCCAGTCACCAGGAGAACCATGAGGACTGTGGGATCACAGCCTCTGCCTCGCCCTCTTTGCTTCCCAGCTTGTGCCCTGCCATGTGTTCCTGCCACGATATGCTACTTCATCACAGGCCCCAAAGCAACAGTTCCACCCAATCATGGGCTGAAACCCCCCAAAACTGTGACCAAAACAGACATCTTCTCTTTATAAACTGATTACCTCAGTTATTTTGTTACAGTAACAGAAAACTGGCTAACACATGTGCATATTCTGTTATTATTTGGCAGAGAGCTCTACATACATCTGCTGTGTTTACCTGGCTTAGTGTTGTCCAAGTTTTTTATTTCCTCACTGATCTCCTATCTAGTTGTCCTATCTATTAGTAAAAATGAGGTCCTGAAGTCTCCAACTATTATTGTAGAAGTGTCTATTTCTGCCTTCTATTTTTATATCCCGTGTTTTGGGGCTCTGATGTTAGGTGCATATGAGATTCATGTTGTTATATAGAAATCATTTAATTGCCATTGCTGTGTCACCAAGGGCTACTAAGGTCTGAGGAGAGTGGATGCCAGGTGGGTCTGGGCCAGGCTGTGGGGAATACTGAGAGTCTGGCAAGCTGAGGAGAGGCTGAGGGGGCTTCAGGGAGGGGGTTAGCATCTGAGAAGAACAACCTGCCATCTGAGAATACCCATCGCCGAGAGGTGTGCGGGGACTGGGTTAGAACACGGCCTGGGCCGAGGAAGTGGTGTGGACGTGCGGGTTAAGTGAGGAAAGTGGTGATCCTGGTGGCGGGGGAGCAAGGGGCTACCAGGGTGGCACCAGGCAGCGTGTGGTGCGCAGGGAGGGGAGAGGACTGGAGATGAAGTCAGAGGTCAGCGAGGGCCTGCTTTGAGGAACATGGGAAGGACTTTCGCCCGCAGCAAGTGTTTGGTAGACGTAGTCCAACGAGGACCCCTGCTCACAAACGACTGGTCTCTGAGAAGGCCCTCCCTCCACAGCTCTCCTCCAGCGGCCACTCTACTAGGCTCTTCCTGCCAACGGCCACCCACAGGCCCACGGGAGGCAAACTCACCTTGAACTTCGTCCTTCACCTCCTCGCTCTTCCAACCTGACATTATCCCCCTCCCAGAGCGGCCCCCCAGCACTGAGGGGCCCTTGGGGCCCTGGGATTTTCCATTATCTCACTCAAATGGCCACCACCACCCTGCAAGGTCGGTACCAGGAGCTTCACCTCAAGTCCCAGAGAGGTTCAGGGCCTGGTATTTCAAAGCAGGTCTCCTGGCTCTGAAAGAATGTTCTTTCCCTCTTCCTTTAGAAGGGGCTTTCCCTGTTTGATCCCCTCTGAGGGGGCGGCTGCACTTTCTCTTTTTCTTGTCTTCTTGGTTTTTGAGACAGAGTCTTGCTCTGCTGCCAGGCTGGCCTCCACCTCCTGGGTTGAGTGAGGGAGGCTGAACCTTCCTCAGCTGTGGCCACAGTGAACAAGCAGGACTCAGCATACATCCAAATCCCCAGGAAACCTGAACAGAAATCATCTCAAGACCAACGATTTCTTTAGGGTATCAAGAGGCAAGTGGAACCAGTCGGTCAGACATCAGGGCTGTACACTGACTACCAGTGGCTCCAGTGACCCAGGAGATGCAGATACCAACACCCACAGGGGCTGCACAGATAGCGAGCTGGGTGAACTGGGACAGAGTGAGACCAGAGCAGAGAGGGAGTGCAGCCAACCGCAGCACCCAGCCCTGGGTGAAGGGCAGCTGCTCCCCAGCCCCAGGGACCGGGCGTGGCCTTGCAGGCACAGGACTCAAACTTTCAAAGGAAACTTTAAAAATTCAAAATTTTATGTGTTACCTTCCAAATCTGAAATTTCAGCCAAGAAAAAAGGTTTTGAAATACCTATGAATGACATAAAACACACCAGAAGGCACGGGCTGCAGGAGAAACACCCTCCGTGATGACCGCATTGACCTTGTGTGGGCTCAATGGCCATTTCTATTCCCCCTGGGGTCTTCTCGACCTGAGCCTAGAGGAGAGTCCTGTTTTTCAAGAACCCCCTCATGAGTATATGCTGTGGACTTACATTTCGAAATCCGACAAACTCTGGTCTTCGGATGTTTGACTCAAATCTCCAGGCACCTACCATCAGGAGAGGAGAAAGGAAGAGAGAAAATGCACGCTGGTTACCATGGTTTGCATATTCACAGACGATTTCTGCCTCGCAATGATCCCTGAACATTTCCCGTTCAGAATGAGGTGAAGAAGCAGTTACTAGAAAATAGTAAGAGATTTTGTGCAGGGATGGTTGGAGACGATGTTGCAGTAATAAAAATAAGCCACCATGAGTGATCTCAATTATCTTTACAGGAAAAGGACTGCTAATCCTATTGAGATAATCACAGGCATGTAAAGCATGTAATTTGGGAGCTATAAAGGGCTAATTAGGATCTGAGATATAAGATATCAGACGGCGACAGGGAAAATACCCATTGTCACCATGATGGGCATTACAAAGACATGTGAACACAAAAGGTCAATGTCTACGCTGAAATGGCCCTGACCTTTCCCCACAATGATGAGTAAATTCAGGCAGGACCTGGGGCCCTGTGAGAACGTGACCGGGTGAGAGAAACCAGACTTTGAGGCATGATGATCCCCAATGGGACTGCCCAGGGATTCTGATGGAGGGGAGGGTCCAGCCAGCACTCAGCAGCCCATGGGATCCTGAGTGAGTCCCACCCTTCCAGCCGTGGCTCTGCCCCAGGGAAGTCGATCCTCAGGGCTGTCACAGGATTCACAATCATTCTGTAAAACAGGTTGCAAAGTGCCTGCCACTAGTAGATGCTCAATAAACAGTGATGTTATTCCAATACCCAGGGAGTGAGCTTCCTTGAGAAACTGAACAGGCTAGGGACGAAGACTAAGAGGAACCCAGTGGAACTGGGAAGGGTGTAAGGTAGTGAGGGGAAAAGAGAGACCCTTGATTTCACACCTTCACCTCTCAGGGCTTCGGATTATGCACAGTCCTGCCAATCTTTGTAACAACCTCAGCAAGTAGGTTATCCACCCACTTTACAGATGAGGAAAGAGAGGATGCATAATTTGCCCAAGGTCACATCTAGGAAGCAGACAGGAACCCAGGACTGTACGACTTCAGTTTCCTCCATTGGGAACCCTCAGCAGAGAGGAAAAGCCAGCTAAAAGGCAAAGCTTGAAGTGGCTCTGCCCGTGCAGAGGGCTGGGCACAAGGCAGCTCTCCCTGAAGAGCTGGTTCTGGCTTTGAGGGCGGGAGTGCAGTGTCTAGGGAACCTGGGCCCAGGGGCAGGCCCCAGCCCCAGCCTCAGCCCCACCTCTTCCTGTGTGGCCGCCATTCAATGCCTTCTCTGCACGGTACTGTTCTCAACCGAGAGGTGGGCATGCCAGAAGGTTGTCCCGAGGACAGAACCAGTCGGTGGGTGTAGGACACAGGTGGAGCCCGTCATGGAGAAAGACCTCTGGAGAAGGCAGAGCGCTGTCCTTCACCCTCCAGCAGTGCGTTCAACAGCCTGGCCGGCCAGCTCAAGGGGTGCCCTTCACCCTGTGCATGGCTGCTGGAGGGAGAGCCGCCCAGGTCCAGCCCTCCAGAGACGTTTGCCTGAGCGACCAGCCTGGGCTGCGGGCAGATGTCCCCGTGACGGTGCTGCCCAGGGACTCCTGCAAAGCAGCCAGGAGATGCCTGCCTCGCTGCCCAACAGGCCCCAGCTTCCCAGAGCCTCACAGCCCTTCCGTCCACGGATCTGCTGGGCTGGGTGTTGGTGTCACCCTGCTGCTATGGTGACTACCCCGTTCCTACAGGGGCTGGAAGGAGGTGGAATGGAGGAAACGTGCAGCTGCAGGAACCAGATCCAAAAAATAGCCACGTCCTTTGACCCAGGAGCCCACAGACAAAACCAGCCTATAAGAAACTCAAAGACACCAGCCAAAACTTATGTCAAAGATCATCCCTCTTTCCACTCTTAAAGAACTATAAAAGATTACAATCCAAAGATCCAGCTACAGAGAAGTGGTCCAAGGAGTGATGATGTCCACATGAGGGCAAGGTTAAAAAAATTTTAGATGGGCTTTGCATATGTGTGTGTGTGCACATGTGTGCACATTCCTGAAGGTACAGACCTAAAAGTAATTCTGGAAAAAATACGTAATAAGTAGGAAAAATGACTATCACTAATAACAGATTACAAATGAGACTAGGAGGAAAAAAGACCATTTTTAGTTTCCTCTTTCCATAAGATTAAAAAAAAAAAGTATACCTTGAATTACTTTAAAAAATGTAAATGTGCTTCCAAAGAATGTGCTAGCTTTCCCTGCCATTTTGAAAAGATCGCTAAGACAGATCAGTAAATGAAGCAAAAGCAGGGAGCAGATTAGGGCCAGCATGCTGCCTCGGGGGCAGACATGGAGAAGTGACAAGATCCCACTGAACCGGTTTCTGCATCAAGAAGCTGTAGACGTGAAATCTATGATACCAATAAAAGGGTGTCGGGGCGGAGCCTGGGCACGCAGCGCTGGGAATGAGGCTATTCTCTCTTAACGACATCTGAGCTGTGAAATAAGTTTAAAAAATGTCATACAAATGTATCAGCGTCCCCTCAAAGAGTGCTTTTGATAAATGTTTCATGGACTAGACAGAAGCTCTCGTCTCTGTTCAAGACAAGCAGCTAGAGACTGCGAATGCCCAGTGAGCCCCCAAACTAACTCCCAGGGTCGGCAGGTTAGGGTGAGATACAGTCAGACGGCGCAGTGGCTGCCTCGGAGAGGGAAGCCAGGTGACGATGGCGGCATCTGAGAGAGAGGCCAGAGGTGACGGGGCCACGTCTAGGAGAGAAGCCAGACGAGGACGGGCCTGCCTATGAGACGAGTCTGCAGGTTAGAATCTGAACTTTCTGCACTTTCTATAGCCGAGTGGCCGCAGGCAGACACACATCTGGAGCCAGCTTCGCTGCAGGTCACGTCATTAGGTAAGTATTCTTCCTGCATCCCTCTCCCTCCCCAGGCACCTCACCAAGACGCGGAAGCCAGACAGAAGAGGCTTTGCCTTCACGTCACTGAGTGGGATGGGAAAGGATGAGGCCAGGGTTCTGTGTCCATGTGGCCTTCCAAACACCACCCACTTCCCTGTGCACCCACATGAAGTCCAGGAGAAAGGGGACCACAGGCAACTCTCAGTGACAGCTCTTCTGAGTCTCCCCTTGGCACCTGGGGCTGGACAGGCTCTGGGCATGGTGTGAGGACTAAGGTCAGACTGGAGGAGGGACAGGCAGGCTCCGGGGACACCAATTCCCTCATGATGCACAAACACCCGCTCCTCTGAAGCAGGTCACAGCTCCAACACAAAGTGAACAGAGCTTGTCCCCAGGGCCTTGCTCACAAGCACCTCTGAGTGCAGGCACCCCACCAAGCAGAAACAGGGCAGCCAAGGGGCGGGAAGGAAGAGAGAGGGCGGGCGTCTCACGCACAGACATCGCTTCACAATTACAAGCAACGAAGAGCTTCCTCAGACGGATCCACTGGAGGTCCGGATCAGTTTCCCCTCGAGGCTGCTGGTTCTCTGGGAATCTCTGAGGTGACCAGTGCACGGATCTGGGGCCCAGTCCTTCTGAATCAGACGCTTTCTCCCGACTCTGCAGCCTTACTGGGAGCAGCACACGGTGTGTGTCTACCCGCGGGCCCAGGAGGCCACATAGAAGAGAAGCTGGGACCTGGCGAGCCTCTGCGGGGCACGGGCCAGGTTCCCTGGTAACAGCAGGGTGGCCGTAGCAGGCCCGGCTCACTAACTATCTTAAAACTGCCCCTCTTGGCCGTGTGACCAGAATGGCACCAGAGCTCCTCTGGAGCCCACAGCCGACGTCCAGGAAGCTTACTCGACCTCACATCCCGGCCACGAAAGAAGGGCGGGCCGAGACTGTGCTGTAGGAGAAACCAGCTTCCTACTGCTGCTGACCACAATCCTACCTACCACCTCCTGAAACCTGGGGGTCTCAGAGGACTCATCTTGGGGACACGGCCTTCTCTTGATTCACCTTCCACACGGCACTAAGTGGTCAGCAGCATGGTATCTTCATTTGCTTCTTGCTGACCCCACAGAACAGGCAGCGCCCCCTCTGCCCGTGGCTGTAGCTGGGTGCAGGGAAAGCAGAGCCCAGTGCCCCTCCCGGGGTGGACACCGCCAGCACTGCACGCGCGAGGACGTGGAGTGGCAGGGACCCGCGGAGAACCCGCCCCGGCTGCGGCGGCACTGGGGCTCCACCGCCCCCCGACTCAGGCTTCCCTGGGGCTGCGGGGCTGGCGTGGGCCACGAGGGCAGCTCCCTCACAGGCCGCAAGCTCCAACGCCCATGTCAACATGGACTCCAGCACCGGCTTCCCAGCCGCCCTGACCATCACTTCCTCAACTTGGGAAGAGACTAGAAGCTCTGCCAAAGATGCAGGAAAGTTCACTGCCTAATAAATGCTTAGGAAGCGGGAGAAAAGAGGAGGGAGGGGGTAGGAGGGACATCAGCCAACTCCTGGAATCCATGGACGAAAAAGCGTGCTTCCTCCCGTGCGTGCATCAGGACGTGGACAGGGCTGGGCAGGCCTCCCCTCCTCGGAGCTGCCCTCAACTGCAGCCCCCAGCTGTCACCCAAAGGCTTCCTGCTGAGTGACTAACCCTAACCCTCCCAGCAGCCTGTGGGCAGAGGGCTCGGTGTGAATAAACCTAGCGGGAGGAGTGTTGTCAGGGACTCCGCTCAACCTCCCAGCCAGCTCAGGAGCCTCAGCAACTTCAAATGCTCAACTTTGTGCAGGTGGAGAGGAAGCAGGAGGAACGCTGCTCAGTGTCCGTCTACATCGCAGTGGACAGCCAGCACCAACAGCCGGGCGACCGAGGACAGGGTCTTGGATGTCCCGTCTGTGCGGCTTCAGATCACTGTGCCTGGCGAACACCGTATGAAGCAGAAGCACTCAGCTGAGCCCAGTCAACACAGAATCACCTAAGAAAACAGCTGTGGTTTTTCAAGGGGTTTTGTTTGAGTGCCTGACACAGCAGCAGACGGCCTGCAGAAGTCGCTGGTGAGAAAGAGACAGGACTCGAATGCAGGTGTCGGCCCAGAGAAGAGCACCCACAGCCATCTCGCCACACTGCCCCTCGCTCAGAGGCCCCTTCTGAGCACTTGGCCTCCGTGAGGAGATGATGGAACCCAAATCGGTGTTGGGGAAGCACCTCCAACAGGGCGGAGCAGACGTCCACAGGAGAACCACTGGCCTAAAACTCTAAGCCTTTTCACTTTTTGTCACTGCAGGATGGCTCTGGGTAGGTCCCAGGCCTGGAGGGCAAGGCCAGACCTGGCCCAGGTCCTCTCTGACCTCTGCACACAGTCAGCCCCCAGACTCTGAGCCGAGCGCAGGAGTTCTCAGGGGCAGGGCTGTTCGGAAGCTCTGAGCTCTGATCCCAGGCTCCTGTGGACGCAGAGAAGTCACTTGGCATCAGCAAGCCCTGGTTCCTTCCCCACCTATCTCGTGCCACCCTGCCTTTGCCTCCCTTTTAGAAGCGAACAACACAGGTAAGAGGGGTATGACCAACAAGGATGGAGTACCTGCCATATGCCAAGGACTTCACCTGTGTCCTCACCCTGACCCTTATGAAGCCTGTATGGCCAGTGTTGCCACAAGCTACCAGTCCCTCGCGTCCTCACCCGATCTTCCCCTCAGGCCACCCTCTGCCATCATGCTCGGCTTGCAATCACTCCATGCTGATCTGTGGCCCACAGCCCCTCTGCAGTCAGGGAGTCCAGACGCAGCCTCCCCACCTTGGTGCTCACCCTGCCTACCAGTTCCACGACACCCAGCAGCTGGCCTGGCACTCGGCACACTGTGGGTACTGACTGTGACTGATTAAATGAATGAGTCATAACACAAGCTCAATCTTCCACACTGAAACATCCATCAATTTTTAAACTGCTTTGTGGCAAACTCAAAATCTTCATGCGTGGTGAGAATAAGTTAGTTTGGAGATAAAAAGAACCAAAGAAAAAGAATCTTACTTCCTCTTTTCCCATGACAAGGCACTTGGATCTACTACCCTAAAGAAAAGGCAGGAAGGAAGACACAGCAGGTCAGCAAATCTTTGTCCTGACCATAAAGTGGCCCAAAACTTGTGTCCCCAGTCTGTCTCTCTTGTCCCTGTCCCCCACTCTGCCAAAAATGCCCCCTTTCTCCAACCAGCACTCCTGCCTTCCCGTTTCCTTTTGCATAAAGAAAAGAGTGTGCTAGGGCACGGCTCTGGCTTCTGGCTGGGGTGGCCAGGCCCAAGGATGGCCAGGCTCGGGCTGCTGAGCTGCCCGTGAGGCAGGCGTGTGCACGCCTCGCCTCCAGGAGGCAGCCAGCCTGGGTCTGGACCACTTCCGGGTTCCACGCTACCTGTTAATTTGTTTGTCACTGACCCACAAATAGAGGCATCGAATCCATGTGGCTTTAAAACCAGTCAAGGTGGAGGACTCTTGGCTGGGAGTAGGCAGATGGCAAATAAGAGCTTCAAGTTTTCATTTTGTGCTCTGGATATCCCAGAAACCTAGACTATCAGACTTCCGTGAATTCGGTTTTGATGTGTCTGTTTTCCCAAAAGATGATGACAGTCTCAAGGACGATATTCTGGGCACCCATGATGGCAGCAGGCACGTGAGATTACTCATTGAATGTTCCCAATGGATGGACAGATGAGCAGACGTCCAGAGAGACAGACGGATGAATGGACAGTTGGAGGAGGGAAGGGGAGGGTGGGGTGTGAGAAAAATATCTAGTTACTAAGAATGGACCTGTAGTTCCTTTCCAAAGTAATTAAGATACTCAGACAACATATGTGCAAAGACACATCTACAAGGACATTCGCCGCAGCACCATTGACGGCAGTGAGCCTGAGGACGAGGAACGAAATAGCCACACAGAACACAGCACCCAGATGGCGCGGCTACCGGAGGACAGCACAGACCTCCTCTGCCACCAGGTCTCCAGGACAGAACGTCAAGAGCAAGATGCAAGGCAGTGTCCGGGAAGCGACCACTTCCACGGGAAAGCAGGAAGCAGAGTCTGTGTCCTTGGATAGGAGCCATGTGTCTATGGGCACCAGTCATTTTTAGAAACTGCCAATCACAGATGCCTTGGAGGGAAGGATGCCGAGAAGCGAGGGTCAGAAGGGAGCAGAAGATTTGCTTTTCTTCTGTAAAACTCTGTGCCTTTTACATTTTTATCATGTGCAAGTTGTTAACCTTTCAAAAAACAAATGTAACAATCATGTGAGAAGAAAAACATGTCCATAATAGAAAAATCCAGAACAGCGACTGGCTCTGGGAGGGTGGCCACGGGGAACAGCAGGAAGGGGCACAAAGGGACATTCTGGGATGGAGTAAAGTGCTCCATAAAACCTGAAGTGTCTGGAGAAAATGTACTGACGTCTGCAACTTACTCCGAAGTCAATTTTTCAAAAACGATGCAATGATAGGTGTGTGGAAGGGTAGACAGGTGAGTGGCAGGTAAACAATGGATGACGGACGGATGGACGCGGTAATGAGCACAGTAAACACAATGGTGGGACCTAAGTGGCGAGTGCGCAGGTATTCACTGAAAAATTCATTCAGGTAACTGCTTTTAAATTTTCAAACAAGATGTTAGAAAAATAAGTTTTGCTCTACCAGCCTAGAAGAGCAACTGAATCGTTTCTGTCCTCTGTATAGAAAGTGATATAATAGCTCTGCTTACAAAGAGGCTACCAGAGTACAAGGCTTAAAGAAGAGAACAAGTTGCGAAGGGCCCAGGTGGTCACTTCATCCAACTGTGTTCTGGATTCTGAGGTCTGTGTTGGCTCTCGTCACGGTCATGTGCAGTGATTTCTCTCCTTGTCTTAATAATTCTTTAGAAGACTAGCTCTGACTTAGCCGCCTGGCCCTCAGCTAGCCGACACTCCTCTGGCTTCCTTTTTCTCCCATAAATCAGAGTCACACACCGTGCAAGTACCAGGGAGGTGATGAAAGGAAACAGCCTGGGCGCACGTGACCATCGGGAGAGCAGGCCTCACACACCCGTCAACACAACTGACCACACAGTCCTGGCCGTGAAGGCCATTCCCAAGTGAGGGTGGGAGAGGGAGTGGCTTGGAGGACAGTGGCTGGGGCAGGCGGGAGAGCCTGGAGGGCCTTCAGCCAGGGGAAGTGCTGCAGCTCACCCACCAACCAGCTGCCCAGCTGCCCAGTGGAGAAGAGCCGGAGGCAGCGGGACACCAACAGCCCAGGGTTGCTGCTCACACCCGGCTCGGCTCTGACGGGACGCTGCACTAGCCCTGCTGCCGTCCCCTCTCGTAACAGTTAAGGCCCCCCCTGTAAGAAGAGTCTTCAGGTGAGGGATGGGGGCTTCTCAATGCCTCAGTGGACACTGAGGCCCACAACAGGACCTGGCAACAGGACAAAAATGCATGAAAGCAACTGTCTTTCTATCCTGATAGAAAGGTCTGGAAGGATGAGCAGCAAACTCATCTAGGCAGTTATTTTCGGGGAGGGGAACAGAAACAAGGGTGGCAGCCAAAGAGATTTTTAACTCAAAATCTGAAAGTTTACACTGAGAATATAGTTGTGTATGAGAGTGTATTTATATATTATTTCTAAAAAGCAAACAAACAAACCTTTACTCAATACCAACAGCGGCAGTGGGTTGAATGGTAGCCTCCAAAAGGTCACGTCTACATGAAGGCTCAGAACTTACAATGCGATCTCGTGGTCGAGGGGTCTTTGCAGATTCCAGCTGTCCCTATATCCAGTGACGGTCATCCTTTAGAGACACTCAGAGGGCAGGCACACAGGTAGGAGGAGCAGGTAGGAGAAGACAGTGGCCACAAACCAGGGAACACCTGGAGCAAGGGAGCTGGAGGGGACCTAGAGGGATCCCACCCAGAGCTTCCAGGAGAGCAAGGCCTGCTCTGACACCCATTTCAGACCTCTGGCCTCTAGGACTGGGCAGAGCAGGATGCCATTGTACGACCTCACGTGGTGGTCACTCGTTACAGGGGCCCAAGGAACAAACATGATGGCTAACGTCGAGTGGCCTCTTGCCCAACGCCTGAGCCCATTGACATTTCGCACCTGTCATCCTGAGCGGAGGCACCAGGACCACTGTCATTCTGTGGTAGGGATCTGAGATCGAGTCCACTCAGCCAGCTCGAGGGCACAGGGCTCTAAGCAGCACAGCCAGGACTGGAGCCAGGCAATACGCATGCGAGCCCACAGTAGGGCATCAGAGCGCCTCCCAGGAGCACGGCCCTGGGGCCAGGCAGGCCCAGGTTGGCACTAGGACTCACTACTTCCAGCAGGGCACTTGACCGTCGTGGAGTGTCTTACTATTTTCGATTATGAAGCGGGACTGACACTTCTCCACCAGGCTTCTGAGGGAGTCAGTGCCTGGCACAGGGGAGGCGAGCAAGGCAAGGGCAGGCAGCGGGCGCCCCCTCCTGGCACGGCTGGGGTTCCGCGCAGGCAGGCAGGTGTGCTCCAAAGGCTGGGGAGCAGGCAGTTAAGACATTCCTCACGGTGCGCACGATGGCTGCGGGTACGAGTCCACTTCTACGTTCATCCACCCACCCTACCCTGTGCTATGGGCTTCCGGAAATGCCAGAGAGGCGGGCGCAAGGCTGGATGCAAACAGTTGGAGCAGTCCATTAGCCTCAGGAGTGTCGCTGTGCAGCTGAGATTAGGACCCCCAAAGCCGGAGTGAGAGAAACTGCTTGGAGCCGAGTTCTCCGTCCTCAGACACCAAAGGGTCGTGCTCTGGAACCCACCTGCTGTGACCACAGCTCTGAACACAGGCAGTAATTCAAAAACAGCACCTTCCAGAAATGCTCTCACATGAAGGCCAACAGCCTTCACACACCAGGGCCTTCCACCACCAACCAAGAAATGGTCTCTTTGCTGTGGGTGGCCTCCACTGACCAGCGCCGATGATGCAAGAAGCCGTTACCCAAACTCTCAGAGCCACATAGCCCTACCGGGACAAAGTGGTCTGTTTCCAATCTCCTCTGCCAGGGGGCAACAAGGGCGCTCTGCTGATCGGGACGCCAGGCGTGGTGCACCTTGGCCTCCCTTTCAATGCCACACCTCCCCAGGTCCACGTGTCTCCAACGCCTTTGAGCCCTGCAACTCTTGGAGAGGATGCTTGTGGAACCGAGTTGAAGCACCGGGAGGGCCCAGTTCTGGACCCACAACTGCCCCACTCTGCTGGGCCAGCTGGCAGCAGGCAGGCCATCGCCTGCTCCCAGTTCCCATCTCTTCCCCAACAAGGAGGGGGCAAGAGAAAGGGCCGCATCTGGCTGGCCGCTGCCTGGAGTCTGCTCCTCTCCTGGGCAATCATCCCACTGAGATCTGACCCGAGGTGGGCACAAAATGATGTAAACCAGTCAGCACCTCCTGGCCTCCTGGCCATGGCCGCCAGTTCTGAGTTGCTCAGTGCACTAGTCCACTTCAATCAGAGTGGACCGTGGGGTTTCTGCTGGCAACGTAGGGTGAGAATAAAGTCAGGTGCGAGTGGACCAAGGCTCCATGACACGCAGACCGTGGGGTTCACGTGGAACTGCAGCTCACCTGCTTCTAGATTCTCCACAATCCAAGGCAACAGATCCCTCGAGTTTCTGAGTCTCGACTGCCTTCTCTGCATCTTTCCCTGGAGGCGGCCTGAGATGAAAACCAGGAACCCAAGGTCTTTTTGGCTCCCACATTTTATTTTACCTTAGTCTGCAACCTTTCCTAGCAAGACCAAGGCCTAAAAATGAAAACCCCAAAGCAACCCCTCCATCCCGGCTGCCAAGGTGAGATTACGAGCTCGTTCAGGACGCAGAGCACGTAGGTCTGGCTTTGATCCTCAGTTCAAAGCACAGTTCCTGAGACCCAGGGAGCTGAGGAACTCAGCACACGTGAGCTGCAGAAGCATCAGTGAGACGGCGCTTTCGTAGACAAGCACTGACCCTCCGACCAGCACTGTCCCCGCCTCCAGCAGATCCCCAGCACCAATGTCCACTCAGTGCTTCCCATGCCACTTGGCTGAGTCCTTAGAACTCCCGGGAGCCAGCTGCCACATGTGGGAGCACTTCTACTCTCTCCTCCTGGGGTCCAGTAAGACTGCTGACCACCCCACCACCACAGTCAGACGTGTCCATAGGGACTCGCTTTGCTGATGAATTAAAGGGAAGTGATATGTCATTTCTGGGCGCAAGGCTGGATGCAAACAGTTGGAGCAGTCCATTAGCCTCAGGAGTGCCGCTGTGCAGCTGAGATTAGGACCCCCAAAGCCGGAGTGAGAGAAACTGCTTGGAGCCGAGTTGAGACACCATGTGCTCAGTCAAGCTCTCGTCCTTCTACTTAATACCCCAGATGAAAGGATGGTGACAAAAAGAAGCAGAGGCCCTGCCAATCCTTGAAGGACAAGTAACGTGAGGGAGGGGAAACCTGTGTTTTCCATTTATGAAGTTTGGGGGTTACTTGTTACTATAACGTAACGCAATCTATCCTGACTAACATACAACAACCTGCTTTGTAGATGTGAAAACAGACTGAGGGAAATCATCTTGCCTGAAACCACACAGTTACCAAAGCAGAAAGGCTTTTCAGGTCTGGAGAACAGAGAAAGCCCTGATCAGTGTTCCTCAGTTTCTCAGGAGTCGTGACCTTCCTTGGAGCCAGCGAGTTGGGGCTTTGACTGGTAGTCTTGCCCACCGCTCTGGTGGACAACTTCAGGAGCAGACAGGTTCCACTAGCCAGGCCGTCTCTCCCCACAGCTCTCCCCGCTGAGGTCTGGCATGTTCTGAGAGCCACCCCTGCAGGCCTGAGTCCTCTGTGTGACTGATGGATAATTTCATACTCTAATTGGAAAGGGTTTAAAATGAGACATCAGGAAAATCAGGGGCGGGTGACATACTTGACACACTTGCTTCTTATCTTGACAGCAAGTAAAAAAATAAAAACAGCAATGTGACCATCTTAACACAAATAAATTCAGGGCCTCTGTTGTTACGTGGCGCTGGCAGAGAATACCAAGTTTCAGCCAGTGTCAACACGTGTTTTCTGCACGTCCACGGTGGGGATGAATATCCGCCCATTCAACAGTTGCTTAACACCCCGCAGCAGGTATGGGGAGCCCAGTCAAGCACACAGGGACAGACCGGGAAGCAGTAAGTGACCAACACTTTGCTAAGTGATGGTGACTGCTGGGAAGGAAAATGAAGCAGGAGAGAGTCCTTTTATTCAGGACGATGACAGAGTGGCCTTCTACCCCAACTTGGGCCATTTGGAGGCATCATCTGATTTAATTTAAACCTCACAGAACACTCTTTACTGAGCCTAAGCCATCCCACTTAAAGATGGGGACACGAGTACTGAAAAAGGGACTCACCAGCTCCTCACTTACTAGCCTAGGACTTGGGGCATTACCCATCCTACCTGCGCCTTAGTTTCCTCATCTGCAGAATGGAGACAGGAGTACCCACACCTCACGGGCTTGTCACCACATTTACAGCACTCAGAATAGGATTTTGTATATAATAAGTGCTCAATTAATGATACCTGTTATCGTAGACAGAAACATAAATGCCACTTACAATTTTAAGGACTTCATTATTTCAAGGAAAAGTCAAGACAACCATGAGACTAGTAAATGAAGGAACGATGCAGGGCAGGGGGAGAAGATCAAGTAAGGCACAGTGGTGCATGCCTGTAATCCCAGCAGCCTGGGAGGCTGAGGCAGGAGGATCACATGTTCAAGGCCAGCCTCAGAAAGGTAGTGAAGTTCTATCTCCAAATTAAAAAGAAATGGCAATATAGCTCAGCCCTAAAGTGCCCCTGAGTTCAACCCTCATTTCAAGAAAAAAAAAGGATCAAAATATAGCATTAACAGGGTCATTTGGGTTTTTTTTTTTTTTTTTTAAAGACTGAACTAGACCCTGAAGGATGCAGGAAATTGAAAGATTGAGAGGGAAGAAGGAGTCAAAATATACTCGTGAATTAAGGAGGACATCTCAGATTTATCCCACTTACATTAAACAAGTGTACTTTATGTGCATACACATGCACCACACACCTGAATATATATCACGTGCATAAAAACATACCTGGGAGGACGTGCATGGGACCTCTGGGACAGGGACGGCTTGTGTCTGTACCGTACACAACTTGTGCATTATCTGAATTCTTTCAAATAATGTACTTTTATTGTGTTATTTAGAAAAAAAAATTTTTTTTGTACTAGGATAGAGCCCAGAAGTGCTCTGCCTCTATGCTATGTCCCCAGCCCTTTTTAATTCTTATTTTGAGAAGGGGCCTCGCTTAACTGCAGAGGTTGGTCTTGAACTTGAGATCCTCCTGACTCAGCCTCTCAAGTAGTTGGGATTACAGGTATGTGTCACCATGCAGGAAAAAAAAAAAAAAATTAAATCACATCTTTCAAAAGACCAGAGTTGGAAAGCCAAGTGCTGCAAAGTCACATCACGACAGGTGAAGTGCTGGAGGGCAGGACTGTGGGGAAAGAGCAGACACCAGAGGCAGGAACGGGCAGACGTCAGGTCCGGCGGCGGAACTGGTCTCATTTTTAGAACAAAGCTAATATAATGTTTTCCCTCATATCCGATTGTCTTTCTACATAAAATTTGAAATAATACATCAAAACACCAAGTAGGTTTAACATTTCAATCTAAAGTTCATCAAATCTGCAGAAAGAGTATGAATATCTTTATTATGGTCTTTATAACCATAACATAACTTTCCATGCGTAAGTATAATTAAATGCAGTTTTATAATCTTCTTAACTTTAAAAAGAACAATGCCCGTGCAGCGGTACCTGCCTAATCCTAGCAACTAGGGAGGCCAAGGCAGGCAGATCCCAAGTTCAAAGCCAGCCACACCAATTTAGTGAAGTCCTGTCTCTGGGGATGAACAAAGTGGTAAAGTACCCCTGGGTTCAGTCCCCAGTACCAAAAAATAAAAATAAAAAATGAAAAATATCTGCATCAGGGCTGGGGCTCTAGCTCAGTGGCAGAGCGCTTGCCTAGCACATGTGAGGCACTGGGATTGATCCTTAGCGCCACATAAAAATAAGTAAAGGCATGCTGTCCACCTACAACTACAAAAACATTTTTAAAAAAGAAACAACAATGTTTCTGCACCATATAGAGTGACTGGGTCAACAGGTGGCTGCACGCTTAATTCTACTGGGAGAGGCAGAACTTGCAGCTGAGGACATGCAACCCTTGTTGGCAAAAGCAATGACGTTCCTGAAAGGAGGAGGAAGAGGAGGAGAAGGAGAAAGGAAGAAGAAAAAAGGTGAGCATGTTCCCAGAAAAGAAAAACTTCTCAGGGGGGCAGGGTCTAAGGTATTTTCAACTTCATCAGAACCCCTGGCCACATCAGACCTCAAAACACCTGGCTGGCGACATTGGTCACGTCTGAACCCAGGGCCCCTTGCTTTGGTGTAAACAAGGAAACCAGAGCAGCAGCTCTGCGGCTTCCTGGGCAAATCGGCTTGCAGCTCACATACAGGCAGATGGGCAGTAGCAAGGGGACACACCCCACCCCGTCAGGAAGAGGTCATCTCCAGAACAGGTGGGGAATCAGTGGGTGGAATTTATGCCACTAAGTCAGGGATCCGCTTCCCATGGCACATCTGCTCCCAGGGGAACGTGTACTCGGCTCATGTCCAAGAAAAGAGAAAGCAATGACTCTCGGCACAATCTGCTCTGGATCCCACGGAACCACTGCCCAGGGACTTGAACGTCACCAACCACAAAGGCAACACTGACTAGGAGACTCTGCACATTCGCTGCAAGGACAGGATCAGGCCTCTCGAACCAACTGCGAGATGCCCTGAAGCTGCTCACTCCCAACCCAGCCAGTCTAAAGAACGAGGGTTCCTGAGAGAAGGAAGTTGAGAAGGGCGTTAATTTTTCAGGAAAAAGTTCCTTTAAATAGGAAGATTAAGAAGTGGCACGCAGCTGGTGAGGGAGGCGTGACTATGATAAGAGCATGATAAAGACAGCCACACTCTTTTCTGGAGACGGGTGGGTGTTGAACCCAGGAGGAAGTACACGCCACATGTCTAGTTAGAGGGTCTGTGCGTGTGCAGTCCTGCGCTTAGTAGGTATCCTTGGAAATACTGTGTGTTAGTTTAGAAGAAAGAGAAAAAATTAAACTGGGATTTGGATGAATGTGCCTTAGTCAGGAAACTCTGAGGGTGTGGGGGAGATAGAGCAGAAGGGGCCAGACGGGTCCATATTTTGGGAATGACAAAAATGAAATGGCCCAGGGCAGCGCCACACTGCGACCACATGGAGGAAGGGCCACCAAGCCCAGCAGGGGTCTCATGTGGCACGGGCCCTCCCCCAACTTAATCACCAGTTCTGAGTAACCTACCGCTGGGGGCACAGCAGCCAGGGGCTTGAATGGCCCTGAGTGGCAAGGCGGGATGAGGCTGGGAGCAACCTCCATGGAGCAAGGCCAGAGGCAACGTGTCAGATCAATCAGCAGGCCTTGCTTGTGCCACCAGCAGCCTGGGCCACGCTCTCAGGGCTGTAGTTACTCTGAATCTGTGCAGCTGGGTCGGGGGAATCCAGAGGATGAGGACTGAGCACATTTCAGGAACAGCTAAGGCATCTTGGCCGCCGCCGCCCATCATTCCTCCAGCTGCGTGGGCCGTGAGCAGTCAACTCAAGCCCAGCACAAACCCCTCCTCTGGAGCACAGAGGCGAGGTGAAATGTCAGGCGCAGTGGCCTCAGAATGCCGGCGTATCTGCTCAGAAGCAGTGGCAGGGACGATCTCAGAATCGTCTCTCTGGACTGTCTCCACCCCCCAAACCCCAACACCGTCAAAACAGAGATGGTGTTGCACAAACGTGTCCTGGATGTTGGCCTCCTCAAGGGCAGAGGCCCGATCTTCCATGCCTGCTGCACATAAAGCAGTCGAGGAGACAGGAGTGAGCGACAGGGGGCACAGGCGGGACAGCACAGCTCCCCCCACTCCTGGCTGACGTCGCCTGCGTGCTGAGCTCGCGGACCTGATGGCTCCGTCTGCCAGTGCGTCCTGTCTGCTCTTCAAGGAGGGGATTTTCAAAGCTCCACTCTTAAGCCTTCAGCCAGGCTCTGCCTGCCTCAACCCACCCCGGCCCCTGGGGGCTCCACGGGAGCAAGGACCGTGGGAACAAGCAGAACCCAGGGGCCCTCAGCACGGAGGCCCGACATTCAGCAGCCCCGGAGTCCACTGGTATCAAAGGTATGCGACTGACCACTTGGGGTCTCTGCCCCTTGACAGAAAAACAGCTGGGCCTGAAGGGGGGCTTTCATCCCCTGGTACCGAGAGGTTTAAAGTGGGTTCTGTAAGCATCTTTCCCGATCATTCTGTGTCAGAAACTAATTTCTGAGTTAAGCCTCTATGTGAGATATATTTTTAGCAGCTTCTCTTAAATGGCACTTTTCAAAATAATCTCTTCCAACACGGTAGACGAATAAAACCTGGATGTCCAAGTGCTGAATTAAGAAGCCTCTTAAAATTTGGAACGCCATGTTTAGAGCTGCCATGGGACCACAGACAATTTGGTACTTGATCATTAGACATTCCGGCAAGTGCCACCCAACTGAAAAATATATTTCCTATTAAGCTTCCATATTTAAATAGCATCAGCCCTCAAATGAGATCGCTCCCTCTGAAGGCTTTAAAGCATTTTATTCGGAAGTGAACCTTATTACAAAACTTGCGATGGGGTTTTTCCATTTCTCTCACCCGAGTCTTAAATGACTCGTCTTTCTCTCCCACCAGCCAGGCATTCCTACAGGAGGGAAGCGTCCTGTGGACACGCCAGGCTGCTCACAGAAGCACTAACAGAGCCTCTTGCCCAGCAGGATGGGAGGGTGTCTTTCTGGATAATCCAAACGCAGGTCAGCAGGGTTACCACGGATACTGCAGGCGCAGGTCGGGTCCACACAGTGTACGCGCCAGGCTCTAAGGAGGGACCTGAAACGGTCCCTGCCTCAGGGAAGGCTTCAGTCCGCAGGGAGACACAACAGTCAACACAAAACGCTGCACAGCTGTGCCCCAGACACAGGCCAGCCCCTCGCAGGGAGGGCAGGGGTAGGAGCCCACAAGGGGGTTCCCGGAAGCTGATCCTACACACCCTGCTTCACTGAATTCCGCTCAAAAGCATGAAGGTCTTGGACCATCAAAAGGATAAGGGAAGATGTGCAGGTTTTTGGGGTGCCTGCAGTGAACAGCAATAACTGCCGTGCTGCACAGCAATGGAAGTGTTTGTTAAACGAGAGATGATGGAGCAGGAGGCGGGGACAGAGGAGGCCCAGGCATGGGGGAAAACAGAGGCAAAGAGGTGGACATCAGCAGGAAGTGAGAGGGAGGAACAGAAATAAGACAAAGAAGGAAAGTAGCAGAGAGAGAAAAACAAAGGATAAGATAGAGGCAGACAGAAAGGAATAAAAGAACTAGATATGGACGAAAGAAAAACAGAAAAAGGAGAGTATCACAGAAAGCCAGTAAAAGCTGCTCACGGGAACCAATGTCAAGAGGCTGAAAGGGCCTGGGGAGTCCAGTGCTGTTAGGTCAAGGCCCAGGCACCTGAGGAGGAGAGGAGAGGGCATTCAGATCCAGGATGGATACCTGGTGGCTGCTCACCCCCAGTGGACTATGGGTAGGCCAGTGTACCCCAAGGCCATTCTAGGTCACCTCCTCTCCTCCTGGCCCTGCAGATTCAGAGCCAGGACAGGCCCACAAGATACAGCAAGCTTTGCTGAGCACCCTGCTAGCAGGCATGTCGATAACTTGACATTTAACTGTGCCCAGCTTTTCCAAATGCATTCCCGAGAACACAGTTCCATGGACATCTTAGAAGACATTCCTTGGGCAAATAATTTGGGAAATGCTGCTGCATTGGGCACAAGGCACCTCGTGCATAACCTCTCTGGGAGGTCCTGCAGGAAAGCCTATGGCTCTACCTTTTTAAAAATGATTTATCTTTCTATTTATTTGTATTACTTTGATTCTGTCAGGGCAGTCTGAGGTGGCTGGATGGGGGCAGGGCACAGGCAGCCCCCACACCCACCAGGAACAACGCAGCCCGCGCACGACGGAAAATCAGGCACTGACAGACAAACCCCATGGCACCTCGCAATCACCCGATGGTCAGCAGAGTCCCCAGCCAATCCCAGGAGGACACAGGTCCTCAAGTTTCCCCTGCCCACCCCGGACTACAAAAGGGCCATCCAGCCGGGGCTGCAGCGCGACTTCCCCAGCCCTCACCCTGGAGGACCAGTGAGCCTCGCCCACAAGCTGTGCCATTAAAGTTCTTTTCTAATTACATCTGGCCTATCTGTCCTTCGGTTACCTCCATCTGATCTTACAGATTCACTGTACATAGTGAGGTACAATCTTCATTTTTCTGGTTGTACACGAAGTAGAGTCGCTCCATTTGTGTATCATACATGTACATAGGGTAATGATGTTTGTCTCATTCTATTATCTATCCTTCCTCCCACCCCACCCCACCCTTCATTTCCCTCTATACAATCCATCCTTCCTCCATTATTGCATCCCTCCCCATTAAGTATCATCATCCACTTATCAGAAACATTATTTGGCCTTTGTTTTTTGGGGATTGGCTTATTTCATTTAGCATGATATTCTCCAACTCCACCCATTTATCTGCTAATGCCGAATTTTATTCTTCTTTATGGTTGAGTAATATTCCATTGTGTACATATACCACAGTTTCTTTATCCATTCATCTATTGCAGGGCATCTAGGTTGGTTCCACAATCTAGTTATTGTGAATTGAGCTGCTATAAACATCGATGTAGCTGTGATTCATTTGGAAGAATAAGAGACCCAGAATAGCCAAAGCAATCCTTAGTAGGAAGAGAGAAGCAGGGGTATGACAATACCAGACCTTCAACTACACTACAGAGCAACAGTAACAAAAACGGCATGACATTGCACCAAAATAGACAGGCAGACCAATGGTACAGAGCAGAGGACACAGAGACACACCCACACAAATACAGTTATCTCATACTAGACAAAGGTGACAAAAACATACAATGGAGAAAAGAGTGCCTCTTCAACAAATGGTGCTGGGAAAACTGGCAATCCATATGCAGCAGAATGAAACTAAACCCCTATCTCTCACCCTGCACAAAACTCAACTCACAATGGATCAAGGACCTTGGAATCAGACCCGAGACCCTGCACCAAATAGGAGAAAAAGTAGGCCCAGATCTTCATCATGTCGGCTTAGGACCAAACTTCCTTAACATGACTCCCGAAGCACAAGAAATAAAAACAGAAATCAATAAATGTGATGGATTCAAACTAAAAAACTTTCTTAGCAAAGGAAACAAACAACAATGTGAAGACAGAGCCTACAGAGTGGGAGAAAATCTTTGCCACAACACACACTTCAGATAGAGCACTGATCTCCAGAATCTATGAAGAACTTACACCAAAAATACAAAGAACCCAATCAATAAATAGGCTAAGGAAATGAGCAGACGCCTCGATCTGCCTTTAATCCACGTTTTGAGCACATCCCACCCTAGGCCCCTCCCCCAGCAGGGACCAAGCGTGCCACCCTCTGAATCGCTCTTCTGCTTTCAGAGAATAGCTGTCTCCAGATTCAAGTTTCCAAAGAACCCTTTCAATATCAAGACAAATGACCCACATGACTGACTAACAAGAACTCAGAGGTACGTGTGAGCAGGAGGGACAGGCGCCTTGGGGAGCTCTCCCAGAGATCCACAGGGTCCTGCCTGGGGCCTGGCAGGCCCCCAGCTTTCCCTGGACGGGAGAGGAGCAGCTGGGCATGGGTGAGCAGCCTGGGGCGCGGCCTGGGAGCCCTGGGCTCCATTCTGTGCTACCCTGAAGCCCAAGCCTGTGGAGTCATGAGACCACTCCAAAAAAAATCGAAAACCAACCTACCCAGTCAATGACCCGGGGCTGTTCAGGCGAGAGGATAAAAATGCACACCAACACCATCCACGCAGCAAAGGGTGGGGAGCAGGTGAGGAAGAGTGAGGGACCAGCCAGCTGCACCCAGGTTGCGAGTCGGGGCAGATACCCCACAGACCTGGAGCCGTGCCACACTGGGTCCTTTTATTTTTCTTTTGTACCAGGGATTGTACTCCAGGGGTGCTTAACCACACAGACACACCCACAGCCCTTTTTATTATTTATTATTTTGAGCCAGGGTCTTGCTAAGTCAGCGAGGCTGGCTTTGAACTTGCCATCCTCCTGCCTCAGCCTCCCAAGCCCCTGGGGTTACAGGTGTGTGCCACCACACCTGGCCAGGTCGCTCTTCTGCTTCAGTGGAGGTGATCAGAAATGGGACAGGAAAAAGAACACTCCCCTGAGTGGGCAGACAGAAAAGGAAGCCAGCCTCCCCCGACACAGGGAAGCCATGTGCTTCCCCTGGGGAGAGCCTGGGTTTAATGAGCTGCTTCGCCTCTGCCTTCCACCACTGTGACTTTAATTGACCTCTACGACTTGCAGTCTCTACAAGGTTCTCGTTCCCTGTCTCCATTTATTATTCAAACTAGAAGCTGTTCTCCCAGAGTGTAATCAAATCCTGCTACAAGGTTTAAAAAAAAACTGCAGCATTCATTCACATCTTATACCAGAGGGGAAAAAATAATGAGAACAGAGTCCTAAAAATACCTATATTCAAAAAAAAAAAAGGAAAAAAAAAAAAAAAAATCAACCCTTAATCCCAGATTCCTTCTTAAAATAACCGAGCTTACAGTATATGACGCTGAAAGAGGAAACTGTCCCTGCTCCACCCTGTTCTTAATTATCGTTGGGCCTATGCAGTCAACTTCTGCTCTATGAAAATGAAGTCATCAAGAGATATTAATTGAGCACCTACTACTCACCAGGCACAGGACCATGCACAGGGGTTCAGCGATGAAAATGGGGTGGGCCCTCGTCACCGGTCTATACCTGACTCACTGGCAGTATCCCGTGGAACCGCCTATGTGGCTGGGGTCAGGTTCATGCCCACTTGACAGAAGAGGAAACTGAGGTTTCCAAATAAGAACATAGGCTTGACCCTCGAGTCCCTGGAATCCTTTGGTGCCTGGGGGGAGTCTAGTCACCCCGCCAGAGAGGCAGGCCGACTGGAAAGGGAAGGAGGAGAGCGGTGATCCCAACACACCTCTGACAAGGCAGAGAAGAGAAGCCTCGGGAACTCACACTGGGCTGGAAATGGCCTCCTTCCTTCTACCCTGGCTCTTGACTCTGGGGAGAGGGCCAGGGCAGGCCTGAGGCAATAATGACAAGGCCAAGGGTGTCCCTGGGGAGCCATGGAAATGGCCGGCTCTTCCCAACAGCCTCCAGGTCCTCAATGACCATCTCAATCTTCCTGCCTCTGGCTGTCACAGCCTGCCTGCAGGGAAGGGAGTGACAACCAGAGGCACCCCTGCGCGAGTGGCTGTCCTGGGCCTGGTTCAGGCTGAAGCAGGGGAGCACAGGGAAACCTAGACACCTCCTGACCGTCCACTCCAAGAGGCGACCACAAATGCTGAGCGCCTACCACGTGGACCACTGGGATCTGAGGAAGCAGAATGAAGCCTGGCGTGACCGGTGATGGAGCAACGTGAAGTTCACCCCGACGGGAAGGGAGGGACCCGCGTCAACACGCCCAGTGTGGAGAGCTCACCTTGCCGGGGCATCGGGGAGGTTTCCTGAGGATGCCTGAGTAGATTGGGGTGGTGGGGGGTCCCCTAGGCCCAGAGTGGCGTCCCAGGCAGAGGGAGCAAGAAAGGGAAGGCCCAGCACCACAAGGGGCGCGGGAGGAGGTGTCGTGGGGCTGAGCCCTGGGGTGTCACAAGGCCACATCCGTAAGAGGACAGCACCTTTGGTGTATGCCTGACACACTGTTGGAACCTGTTAAACTGTGGCCTCTGGAAAGGACTGTGCTGCAGCAGGTGGAGGGAACTGGGTGTTGTGACAGCCCCTCCCAATGCCAAGATCCTGCAGGGCAAGAGCTGGGCCTTGGCCCAGAAGACCTGAGCCCCAAGCCCACCGAGAACCTTCCAGCCTCCATGCAGCACTCCCGGGGCTGCCAGTCCAGCCCTGCTGCAAAGGGAGAAGGGGGAATCCACAGGAGCATCAGAGAATGAGGTCTGCACATAAGTGAGACAAAGAGATCTCCCAAGTACTTGCTAAATGAGGAAAAAGTAACAGAAAGAACAATGGACTCAGCAGGCTGGAGGCGAGGAGGCTGAGTGCAGACCGACTCAGGCTGCTCACCTCTGCACAGATAAACCCAGGCCTCCTAACACTTCTCGCCTCTGGGTAGAAAAATCAGGGGCCAGGGTGAAGAGGTTTATTTTTCACTGAAAACCTTTTTTAACTAGTTGACGTTTTTAGCCTGTGTAAAATAAGATTTGTCAAGAGTCCAAAAATTTGATACTTTCTCAACTGTTAAAAAAAATAAAATCTAATCTCTTAAGTCAGACCCAGATCTGCCACTTCTCACTGTGGAATGCTGGGTGAGTCACCTTATTTCTGAGCCTCAGTTTCTTCTTCTGCTAAATGGGAATCATAAATAATTACTTATAGGGTGGATGAGGGTTGAATATAGCCCCACTGCTTAAAAGTATGTAGTCAAATTTTTGGCCGACAGCAGTTACCCAGTAAACATCAGCAGTTGCTTGCTGTTGTTCACACTGAGAAGGGGGCACCCCAAGTGGCTCTCTGAAGATGCACACATGGTGCATAGTCATCGACGTGCTCTCAGCGTAAGCGAGACCACAGGTCCAGTGGCCCACGCTGCGGAACGGAGTCACTGCCTGATTCCCGCCTACCCACAGGGCCTTGCCCACAAGGCCTACCTTGGGGGGGCTGGAACACTCGGCACTGGTAGAGACATGCCCCCGAGCCTGCCCCACCAGGACTCCTGAACCCCACGACCCCACTGCACGTTCTCAGCGACAGGGCTGCAGACACGTTGAAAGGCAGCGCCAAGTGAGACACTGCCCAAGTCTTCAATGTGGACCTGGGTGGAAGCCTCCGCAGAGATACCCTGGGAAGGACGAAGGCTAACGCAGGGACCCTCCTCACCCCTGCTCCCACAGTTCCCTGGCCTAGGTGCAGCACGGAGAGGGAAGACGGACCTCGGATCTGAGCTGAACCCAGCTCGTGCACACTCACTCCGACTGGCGCCTCTCAGAACCTCAGAGAAGCTGCGAACAGGGGTGTCACTCCCTCAAAGGGGGGCACGTCCCAAATGTGCTCCCCCCAGGTAAACCCAGAACTCCCTCAGTGAAGTCCACGAAGACACCTGCAAGGTCTGGGAACGGCCAGGAACTAAGCAGCGCGCACCGTCAGGGGTGTCTGCTGAGCTGCAGCCAACGGGCAGGGGTCACTCACAGGCTGGCCCTGCAGAACAGGCGGCTCCAAGGCTTCCCCAGGCCAGCGCTCCACCCACGAAGCTGCACAGCCAGAACCCACACCTGACACTCACAGGCTGCGGAGCGAGGGACAGAGGAATGCTGTGAGCACCAGCGGGCGGAGGCAGCGAGCCCTGCGGGACCCAGAGGGTGAGAGGCCCAAGCCTCAACACCGAAGGTGGGCAGAACGGGGGCAGGAGCACGAGATTTCAAGAGACTTTGGAGGCACGTCACCCAGTCACAGCATGTGAACTTTATTAGGATCCTGACTAGTGCAAACAAACCTAAATTTCTGAGAAAACTGGAGACTGACTATTTTAGGTTGCAGACACAATGCCTTTAATTTATTTATTTTTACATGATGCTCGGGCTCCAACCCAGTGCCTCACAGATGCTGGGCAAGCGCTCTGCCTCTGGGCTACGACCACAGTCCGAATGCAGACTACTGAACACTGCTTGGATATTTATCGTATTAGGAGATCACTGGCAGACTGAAATATCTGTAAATCAAAGAATATGAAAGGCTATGCACCTGACCCGAGCGGGCGGGCTGAGTGCGCAGGAATGAGAACGGCCCTGAGTCCACACTGCAGAAGCTGCAGAAGGGCACGTGAGTTCCTCAGGTCCGTCTCCTCGAGTTCATGTGTGTTAGAAATTCTCACCATGACTGAAAGTGAATAATCAAGCCACAGGCTGAGGGGATGTTTACAAAATGTGTAACGGGAAAATGTACGAAAAGAACTGCTAGGAGTCAGTAAGGAAGCAAGTAATCCAAGAGAAAAATGGGCAAAGCTATGAAAAACCAGTCATAAGAGTGGAAACCAAAACGGAAAGCAGCCGATGAAAGGGTGGCCAATGTCCCTGGGGCCAAGAAACAGCTGAGACACTCTCACACACGAGCGCTGGTGGGTGTGGAAGCATTGGCAGAGGTCTAGCATGGCCTGGAGGATCACGGGTGGGTGCGTCTACCTTACAAGATGGTAGAACTCAAAAAAGTCCAAGATGCCAAACTTAGCAACTCCACACCTCGCCACTTACAGAAACAGGTGTAAGATGCACCTGGGAAGTGACGACAAATGGCTGCTAATGTCACAAAGAGAGGGACGGCAGACCTCACACCTCTCCTCACATAAAACTCCACCCCAGCATGGAGCTATGTCACCAGCAAACTTAAACCTGAATCCAGCCTCCAGTTCAAGGGCCAACCTAAGGAAACACAGGAAGGAGCATAAGCGAATGACACCAGAGACGCAGCAGGGAGGTTCAGGGGTGAAAGCTGTGAGGCAAACGACCCAGGGTCTTCAGTGAGCAGGTTGAGGGGAGCCGGGGGGGGGGGAGAGGAGGGGGGGAGGAAGAAGGGGGAGGAGGGGGAAGAAGGGGAGGGGGGAGGGGGAGAGGGGGGAAAGCGAGGGGGGAGGAGGAGAGGAGGGGGAGGAGGGGGGGAGGAGGAAAGGAGGGGGAGGAGGAGAAGACACTAAAAGAAACACGAGGGTGCAGTTGAACACAGACAGAAGGTAGAATGATAGGTTCCCCAGCTTGGGGAGGAGAAAGGAGTCAATATTTAATGGCGACAGTTTCAGCTGGAAAACAGGTGGTCACCGCCTAACACATGGATGGACTGAATTACACACTTAAAAATGGTCAGGATGGGGCTGGGGCTGGGGCTCAGGGGTAGAGCGCTGGCTTCACATGTGTGAGAAACTGGGTTTGATTCTCAGCACTACATATAAATAAATAAAAATCCACTGACAACTAAAAAGTATTTTTAAGAAATTGTCAGGATGGTGCATGTTATGTTTTATATATTTCACAGTATTTTTTTAAATGATGAAAGAGGAAGACATGTAAGGGATGTACTAGCCAATTACAACATGTGACCCTCATATGGATCCTGAATAAAAAAGATTATAAAATGATGGAAATTTGAACACTAACATTTGATGATAAACAGGAATTGGTAATTGGGGGCCGTAATGAGAGTGCATTTAAGTTTTCTAACTTTTAGACACATGTAGTGTAGTCTACAGATTAAATAATGCCCAGGGTTTAATTCAGGTACCGAGAAGGAAACAAACAGGAAGCTTGAAAGGAGCCTGGCCCTGACCGAGCACAGCACCACCGATGGACGTGTACAGGCATCCAGTCCCCTGCTCCCTGTGGGCCTCTGCCTCCAGCCACTTCACACAGTCCTCAAGCGTTTAAATGAAGAAGCTGCAGCCTGTGGGCACCTGAGGACCAGGGCTGGAAGGCTCACGGCATCAGGCCGCAATCGTAAGATACAGGGAACAACCTGTGCCCCCAGGGGACACTGACAACGTCAGAAGCCGTCTGTGGTTGTCCCTCTTCTGGGGCGTGGAAGCCGGAGACCCCCAGTGCAGGAGGCAGCCCCCATGAGGAGGAGCCACGTGGCTCAGGACAGCAGCAGTGCTGGGCTGGGAAATGCGCATGCCCGATGGTGGACTGTGCTCCTCAAACCAGGACACCGAATTAAAAACGGAAAAGCAGCATGCGGTACCGTGAGGACGCAAGCCCGGGCTGCTGGTGGAAATTTGTGTAGCGAGGTAGGGACAGGGAGGGCGAGGCTCGAGCCGCCCTCAGAACAGAGAACGCAGAGCGTGGCTGTACACGTGGGGCCGCGCCACTCATGCCCCTTCTGCCCACAGAGGAGCCGTGTGCAGAGGTCACACGGACACGCTGGCCGGGGGGGACGCGGAGGCCGTTCCTGGAGTGCCCGTGCTCTCCCACAGCCTGGACGGCCCCGGAAGTGGACACACCAACACAAGTGGGGCTGTGGGCAGCGGAGGCCAGGGAGACGGGAGGAGGGCAGGCGGCAGGGCTGGCCTGCCAGCTGGGAGCACTCACCGGGCCCCGCAGGTCGATGAGCTCCTGCCTCATCTGGGACACCAGGGCTTCCTTGGCCACCAAGGCCCTGTGCAGTCGCTCGTTGAACTCGATCAGCTCCCCATGCATCTCTGCCACCTGGAAGAGACAAGCACCGCACCTTAACACCCAGAGCAGACCTTCCCCATGACCTGTCCCTCCTGCTCCGCACCCTCATTCCCACTGCGGGTCAGCAGTGCCAGGGCTGGAGACGAGGCGCGCTTACCTATGAGCAGGTAAATCTGCCCATAAGTGGAATGTGGTTTGACTTGCTTGAAACACTTTGGAGGTGCCAGTCCATAGTTCATGGTCTGCTGAGATCTTGGAACTCAGGCTCAAGTTTTTAACTCTTTTTCTAGCAAAGGTGTTTTCCCCCTAAGCTGTATCGTGTGTCAAGAATTTCCCTGCTAACAGCACAATGAGAGTGACAGCACTGTTCTGACACCAGGAACGCAGAGCTAGAGTCTTCTCCAGGACGGTGCCAACTATGGCGACAGACACAGCAGCCAGGGCACAACGACGTCCCCGTCACTGCATGCAGGATACGCCCCAGCACATGCACGTCCTGGCTTTGTCACAGGAGCTCTGGGAGGCAGGGACGGTGCTCCCGCCTTACAGCAGGAGAACCTGCATATCAGGAGTCTAAGGAGCTGGTTCAAGAACGTGCAGTCAACAAGGGGCAGGCGAGAGCCCTGGCTGTGCCCTAAGATCCTGCCACACGGTGCCTCCACGCGCCATTCGGGCCCGGGGTGAGTAGCTTCTCCAAACTCAACGATGCAGTCCAATTTATTTGGGTGGATCTTGAATAAATAAAATGGAGGTGGCTATAGGGTGGCCCATGACCAACGTACAGCTACTCAGCTACAGTTTCTTTAAACGCCATAGAACATGAGATGTCATCCTGCATGCTGCCCCAGAAACCTGCAAGAAGACTCCGACAAGCACCTGAGAGGGAAGCCCGGGGAACACGAGGTCAGGCAGACCCCGGCCCCGGCCCGCCCAGGAGCTCAAGCCCTGGATGCAGCACAGGCGTCACTGCGGTGATGCTGGCCTCTTGGAAAAGGTCACGGGAGATAAAAACACTGTCGGAATGAGGAAGGGACACAGAAGCAACTCTGTGGGCCGACAAAAGGGGGCCACTAAGCTGGGTCTCACCGAGGACAAGAGGCACCGGCCTGGCCCAGGCGCTTCCCTCCCATTGTTCCACTTCCCTTCCTTTGGATTCCCAGCAGTGAGCACGCTCTTGGTTATCAGCGAGACAGACTGAAACTCTTTAAGGAATTAAACTCCTTAAAGGTTGATATTCTTCACCTGAAACAAAAGGAACCCCTGTGTGATCAGCATGAGATGCATCCGGCTCCTCTCACTGGACTGCTTTTGTCAATTCCAACCCACTTCTTGTCCCCAGGGTGCCCCCAAACCATGTGAAACGTCAAGTGAAATGGCCGACCGATAGTGCAAGAAGCGCACAAGCAGCCAAGGACACTAAGTCACGGAGCCTTCTCACCAGCTTTCTTTGTAAAGATCCAAAATTAATACTTCCCGGTTGCCTGACTCCTTTTGTATATGAAAAGCTTAGGTCGATCCTCTTTTGGCCTTTAACAAACAAATACAGTATCTCTAATAATGTCTGTGCGAATCCTCACACAAAAGTCACATAAAACCTCCGCGAGCTTCCTCAGGCTGCGAATCCACTTACCACTCAGCAAGCAGGAAATTCACAGCTGCCAGGAGCACATTAAATACCTGCTAATGTGCCCCACAAAGTTCCAGCTTAAATAAAGGCCACTGTCATTCCAAAAGCAAAAAACAGTTTTGTATTCTTGCCTTTGCTCTGCTTTGCAGTGGGAACATAGAGCGGCCCTGGCTTCCCATCAATGCATAAAACATCGAAAATTTCAGGTTCAGGAGGGTTTGTCATGAGATTCAAAACCCAGGTTCCTTCTGCAGCCAGAAGAGGAACTTGACCACATTAAAGCTTCCATTTCACTGGGAAATGGGGGAGGGACCCAATGCAATTGAGAAGATGAAGCCTGATGAAATAATTTCATCATGATGCTGTTAAGCTAACCTCTGAAACTGAGCTTTTCTACTGCATATTCCTACAGTCAGTCACTGGAATAAACAGGCTTCCTCTTACATAAACCATGAGTTCACCGTTCTTCGATAATTTCCAAACTCTAGCACAACACAAAACAAATTCAAGACTTAGAGAAGCCTCAGAAAGGAACTGAGATCACAAATATTTCCCAGTACCAGAAAAATAAAAGTAGGCTGCAAAACCACTGCCGCCTGCAACTTTTATCAGGCTTGCAGGCACACAGATCTCATGTGATCATCTTATTCACAAGGGCCATAGAGAAATGCAGAGAATGGGACACGGAAAGAACAGGTACCTCCAATCCACGGTGCCCTGAGCAGCAGTGTTCTTCCAAAGTCACATCTCATATTGTCACCTTCTCTTCAATACCTTCAACGTTTCCCCCACCCTAAGGATAAAATCCAAACTCCTCTCTTCAACCCCCTCCTCTTGCTCTCAGTGTCTCCCTGACATCACTCAGCCCTATGGGACGTCTGTTCCATACCCATGCAAAGCTCCAGGGAGTCACCAGTAGTCAGAGGAAACTATTGGCAGGGGCCAGAGGCTGGCAGGAAGTTGGGAGGAGGATAAGGTCAGGCTTCGGTGCAAGGCAGGCCCCGGGCCCAATTGGCTACTGATGGTGTGCTTGGTGCAAGACAGGCCTGAGGCTCATCCTCTATAAAATGGGGATTAAATGTCACTCTGGCTTCACTGGGCCACCATGCAGAGGAAACAAGGTACTGCACTTCACAGGTGCCTCTGGCAGGGTCCACGCTGGGTGCTGGTATAGGAGACATGGTAGAGGAAGCAAAGAAGCAGGTCTCTGGAGGTCAGCTGGAAAAGGGCCCTCCCTCGAGATTGTGCCCCAACCCAGGATGTGCCACACCAAGGAGTTGGGTGGCTGTGGGTAACACTGTTCCCAAAGCAAGAAGGCTGCGGAGCTGCTAACCATCTGCCAGGGCAGGTTCCAAGGGAACCACAGAGTTCACACCCTGTTACATTTGGTCATGCCAACCATGATAGAGCCACTTGAGGGAAGAGGGGTGTCAGGGAAGGCCTCGCCAAAAGACACTCAGGAGTCACCATCTGGTAGTCCTCAAGGGTGCCAGGCAGCCTCCAGGGGCGGATCCTCCCTCATCCCCACCAGACACCGCTGTGTTCTGGACGTTAATGCTCAGGACCCAGGGCCAGGTCGAGATTCAGGTTTCTTTCTGCTCTTAGTGGTTTTGTTCCAAGGTCATTAGGGAGAAGGTGCCATTTAACAACACCAATGACAGTGACAAGTTAAAAGCCACAACCAGGTGGACACAGCTGAGCACAGCTGACAGCTCCCAGCACCAGATGAGCCAAAGGGCAAGGCAGGTGGAAGATGTGGCCCTCAGCTGTGACAGCTGTGATCACACAACTGACCAGGTGACAAGGTGCCAGCCGAGTCGCCCTTTGGATTTCATCCTCTGGCTGGAGAGAAGGTGGAGAGATTTAGGAAGTTTGAGGGACAGGGCTGCTCAGCACCACCTCTCAACATGTCGAAGTCCCCCATCCCTGCCACACTCACCCCACCTCTCTTCTTGCACACATGCTCAAAGCACAAGCTCAGCGGCCAATGGCTGGAACTTACCTAAATGCCCACCCAAAGGGGACTGGTTAACTGTCCCAGGGTTCCCCACGTCCCTAGTGACCGACCCTTCGGCAGACAGCACTAATCAATCACAGCACTCCTTTAAGAAGACCCCAGGCAGCCATACCAATCAATCAGGGTCTTAGCCTTGCATGTGACACCTATTTAGTAGCTCTGGCCTAGAAGATGGGGAAAGTGTCTTCAAGAAGTGACATTTAAGTTGCGATCTAGAAGATGATGTCTTGGGAGTTTAAGGAGAATGAGAAATTCCTTCCAGCTGGAGTATCAGGGAAGATGATCTCCAAAAATAATGTGGTTGAAAAAGCTTTAAATCTGTGAAAATCCCAGGGATTATCATAATTACCTGCCAAATCATGACAGGATTATAAATTGTTTTTTTTTTAAGCCTCTGGCATTTCTTTTCATTCTAGAATGTTCCATGTCATCACACCCAAATAAATAATCCTTCACCCTCTTTGTGTTAACGAATTAAATGTTTCCTGGTTGAGAATAAGACACCTCCCTACACCCACATTTCCATAGCATCCAAGGCTCTTCTGGTCACATCCTCAAACTCTCCAAGAGCATTTATGGAGAAGCTTCAGAATCCACCGACCACCTAATGAAACCTGTCTTCCAGTCCAGTTCACAGTGGCTGACGGAGGGGTCTGGAAATCTGTGACGGCTCCCTGGCACCAGCCGATTTCCACTCTGCCAGAACACACTTGTGAACACCAACTGAATACCAGGCCTCTGTGGGCTTCAGGAACTCCTACAGCCCCGAAGTAGCTGGGTTACAGATGACAGGCATGTGCCACATCGCCCGCTAAACACTACTTTCTTATAGTATGCCACTTTGGTCTTTAAGAAAAATGAAGAACGTTAACTAGAGTGATTGGTGTCCAGGTCCAACCCAGGATGCGGAGGCCTTGGAAGTCATCAAGAACTTGCAGCTGCCATCAGTCTCTTTGACCCCAGAGCTGTGGAACCCTCTCGGAGATGCCTGGCCACACCCATTGACCAGAGGAGGCAGGTAAGGCTTGGGGGAGTAGGAGCCCAGGGTCACGGAGTCCATGAAAGACAGCAAAGTCAGACCTCCAGTTATTTTGGCCCCAAAGTCCATGCTCTTTCCATCACATGGCACTTCAGGGGACAAATAATCCAGGAAGGGAAATAATACAACTGTCTGGGAGTGGAGGAAATCCAGGCTCAGGGAGGTGAGTGCCCGTTTCCTGATCAGGTCATAAGACCCTCCATGGTAAGAAAGGGGAAAGTCTTGAAACTGAGGTGCTCTCCCCACATAAGGGGTGAGGGTGACCGGGGCAGGGGGTGGGGGTGGCAGGGCAGAAAAGGGCCGGCTGAGGGAGCAACCCCTCCGCACCAAGCATGGTCCACCTTCTCTCCACGTGGTGCTTCATGACCCCCACAACTCCCCACCAGGTAAGAGCTGTCGCTGTCCCTAAATGAGCAGCTGAGGAAACAGAGGCACAGGAAGGGTAAGCAACTTGTTCAAGGCCACACAGGAAGTAAGCAGCAGACGAACACACTTCTAAGCCCCGACTTGTGACGGCACTCCTCCATCCTGCCTCGACCTCACAGTGAAGGGCTGTCTTCATCTCCCACTGCCCTGAGCCTCCTGAAGCCAGTGTGGCTTGTCACAGGCCAGCTTGCAGACTCCCCTGGCAGGGGGACCCTCCAGTAAGGAGCACAGAGTAGACAAGAACCTCAAAAGCAGGGCCTCCTGTGGATCTTGGGGCCCAAAGGACACTGTAGTGAGGATTCTGGGAGCCCCAAGGAGCCAGAGAGGTCTTCTCCAAAGGGACTTTTGCTGAGATATTTTTGAAATCAGTTTCTAAATGAAAAGCCCAACATGAAGACAGACCAAGGGGCTGCCAGATGTCACTTCTGGGTGTGTCACATGGAGGATCTCTCTAAGGAAAGAAGACCCAGATGGAACAGAGAAAAACGAAGGACGTGGAGGTCAAGTCCAGCCCTGCTTCCCACTGCTGTGTGAGCTTCAGTGAACAGTCACACATCTCTGGTCCCTGGGACGGTATTGTAAAGTGAGAATGCTGTCACCTACTGGACAGGGCTTCAGGAGGTGCACAGAAACAGGCCCAGCCCCCGGACCCCTGAAGGTCAGCGCTCCCAGCACTCTCCCCCCGCACACGACAGGGCTGCGAGGGGCAGACTGGCCCTTCCTCACAGAGGAGGGAATCCACACGCACAGAGGCGGAGTGTGTGCCAGAGTCCCGAGTCTTCAAGCGGGGCGGTGTCTGACTCCAGAGCTCAGGGTCCTGCATCTCCCCTTCCTTCTGGTCCACCTTTTGCCTGGATTCTGCTGTAAGCAGGGCTGACCTGAGGTGCTCAGGTCTAAGCCCTCTCAACATCACATCATAAAGCCACCACGGGGCGGCACTAACACGGAGCCACCAAGGCAAGTGAAGGCTCCTCGGTAACCCTGGTGGTAACTTTGCGTTTCAAAGACCCCCCGAATCTCCTCAGGAACAAGGACTTCTGTGCTCAGAACACCCAGCCCCAGAGAGGAAACAGCGCCTGGCTGGGATCACCCCTGAACAGGGGACCCCAGCACCAACACCAGCTCACTGGCAAGAGGAGGCCTCCGAGACACAGGTGCCCCGTAACTAAGGGAGCCATGGTGGCAGGGCAGCTGCTGCGAGTGACCCGGATGACCCTTGTTCTCGCCGCCTCCCTGGAGTGACCATGAACGAGCAAGGGCAGAGGACCCAGAAACGACAAGTCAACAAAGCACCCAGCACCTTCTCAGTGACTGCCTGACACAAATGAGCCAACGGCGTGAGAAAAGGCAGAAACGAACCCAAGGCCCAGCTCTGTGTGGCCCTCGCCTCAGAACAGCACGGGGAGCCTTGGCTCGGCCACGTGGGTTCAAAGCAGGTGCTGGCAACTCTCACCTGACTGCTGGGCACCACCAGGACAGGGCCACAGCACGGCAGGTACGGTGCCAGCTCCAGAGCTGGCAGCCGTCGCTTCCCAGACACAACGTGGGCAGCCCACTCTCACCTCTGCATTTCAGCTTCTAGTCCACAAAGGAGGCGAAGAACAACGAGGCCTCTGTGAGGCTTAAACAAGGCAATGTACCAGAAAGGTCGCCTGGGGCGTGGCACACACAAGGCACACCATTAATGCCACCTGTGGCACCACATTAAGCAAGCACCTGCAGAAACAGGCAGTGCCCTGCCTCAGCTCCCTCAGCCCTGCCCCCTCCTGCACCCCGGCTGCCGGGCCATGGACCGCCCTCGGCCTGGACAATCGGCACGGCCCCGCTCCCCGCCCATGCTCCAAGGTCTCCTGCACCCAGACCAGATCACCCACACCCCCCTGCTGAAAGCCCTTCAGTGACGCTGTCAGATGAGTTGACAGCTGCAGTCCGCTTCAGAGTAACTCGGGGCGAGTGACTGGCCCCCGCTGATGGGCACTGGAGCTGGCGGGCTGCCCATTGGCCACAGAGGAGCACTGCACTCTCTCGTCTACCTTCCCGTTTCTCCATGATCCAAAGTTTAAAAAGCCCTGCAAGGGCTTCCCAGTAGTTTCCTCCAGCTGGGACAGAAGCGAGGAGGAGAGGAGAGGGGGAGACGCTAACCAGTGAGCACCACCCCGCCCCGCCTCCCTCCCGCACACCCCAACACCCCGTCACCCTCAGGCTTCACTAGAGTCTACCTCCTTCGATCAGTCACCCCCTTCTCCATGACGGCTCCTCAGGGGCAGCAACAACCATGGCTGATGGGGAAGACTCACTGTATACACCGGCACACCAGCCTCTTTCGTGCAAGTAAGAAACAAGTGCCCTCTGAGTGGCCACGGGCCTGGGGTCGGCGAGTGGAGGGCCCCCAGGGCCACTGCCATGGAGCAGCGTCACTCAGCAGCCTTAGATGCCGTGCCAGCGTGAGCCTTGCTCCCGTTTTACAGAGGAAGAAACCGAGGCCTGCAGGGGTGTAACAGCCATCCCCGGTCACACAGGGATGGCTCAGGCCATGCCCTCCTAGTTTCAGCACACCGCAGGCGGGCCTTCCCCTGGGCTGAGCACAGGATCTCACCTGGCTCCGCAAGTCTCTCGAGACGGCCACCGACGGCCCGAACGCAGCGGAGAAGGCACAGGCTCCCTTCGGTGCGCACAGCACATCACGCAGTCTGCCTGCACCATGCATACGGCACTGCATCCCCTGAGCCCAGACAGTGGCTCAGGAAGGCCTCTGAAAGGCTCGTGGGCCCCTCTCAATGCTGCAGCTCTCGCGGGGACGTGCTGATTTCTTAAAGATCCAGGCTGGCTGGCAGCTCAGCGTTGGCCTTGTCTCCTCCCCAGGACAGAAAGCTTTTCCAGGAGGGACACAGAGCAGGAGGAGGGGCAGGAAGGCACTGCCAGGCAAATTCAGGAGCACGTGCTCTGACCACGCACCTCTGCCGGCCCAGGGCCATGCGGTGCCCTTGACCTGCTCACCCACAGCCTCCGGCAGCCCACCCAGGGCACGGCTCCTTCTTCAGAAACCCACCTTGACACCTGAGAATTCTCACGCATTCACTCCAGACATGTGTTGACGTCTACCAAAGGCCAGGCCGCCTCCAACGCGGTGACTCAAGAAGCAAAGGAAAATCCAGTCCCTGTCCTCAAGGCAGCCACATCCCCACCGTCACCGCCCTCTGACAGATGTGCACACAGAGGTTAGCAGAGGCTGGGCTGCAGTCGGAGCCTGCCGTGGGCTGGGCCCAGGGCCTCCTACGCTCACCCTCCCCCGGAGCCTCTTGTCACGCACAGCTCCCTCACCAGGCCCCGCGTGGCCACCTCTCGGCTCTGAAGCCCCTTGTCCACAGGCTGTTCAGTCGTGTTCCTGCCTCGGTCAACCAACATTTATGGGGCAACTGTGCGCCAGGGGTGGTCCCGGGTCTCAGGGTGCGAGGACCCCACTCTGCATTCAAGGACTCCCTTTCTCGTGGGGATACAGCTGATCAAGTTCCCATAGGGTGTGGCCAGTGACAGCAAGAACCCTGAGGTCCCCGGGAGGAGAGGTGCCACTGGGCCAGGGCTCAGGCACAGAGTTGAGGACGCAGCCGTAAGCAGAGGCTGGAGTGTAGGACAAGGGCAGCAGCGCAGAACAGGTTCAAAGCCAGGTGGCCCCCAGCCTGCCTCCCACCTGCTCCCGCCTGGACGGCACAGTGGGGCTCGTCCTGCTGAGCAGGATGGTGAGCTGGCAAGAACTGACTCCAGAGCAACCGGCCTGGCACGGAGCAGGGGCTCACCGCAGGGCAGCTTATTATTATTCCAGAGAAGTGGCTGCCAGGCCCAGCAAGTTACATAACTCCAGACACCTAAGGTGGGCTTCCCAATGCAGAGGTTTCTCCAAAAACTATTTCACTCTGAAGTGTTGCTTTTACATTTATTTTGCAGGGTGGTGGGAAGCACAGACTTTCCTATAAAGATGTAAATTCTGAAATTATGTGGCTCTTCGTTACATTCTAATGTTTTCCAGAAACCAGGGGAGGCCCGTGTGCCTATTTAATCATCTTCCTCTGGAAGGAAAACAGAGACCTACTGAATATTTCAACCACAGCTCAATAAATTATGTCCAAGTTTCAAAAGAAAGACAGTAAATGAAAACCATTAAATTTTATGAGGATCAGACTGTTTCTCTCCCTTGAGAGTTCCTTTGTCATACCAAACAGAGCTCACGTAAGGCAGAGCACAGCCCCTTCAGGTGGCGGCTCTGCTCCTGCTGGGAGGAGGACACAGCGTTTATTTGTGCAAACAGTAATTTGTGAACACAAACACCCGCACCGAGGGGGCAGGGCCTCCCCTGTGCCCAAGGGTAAACCAGCAGTGTGGGGAGGTGGTCTGGAGGTCACACTTGGAGCTGGATGGCTCCATCTGCCAGTGACCTTCTGGTAACCTTGGGAGAGTCCTCCAGCCTCTCCAGGCCTCGGTTTCAGCATCTGCAGAATGGCAGCCACAGGAACACACCCGTCGTTGTCAGGAGGCGCAGGGGCCAATGCGTAACCAGGCTCACACTGTAAGTAAGCCACACTGTGATTTTGATTCTCACACCTCTGACTGGCGTCCACGAACGCATGACCCTACCACTTCCTTCCGACCCTGGCCACCCCGAAGGCAGGATGGTTTTGCAAATCAACATGGGATTGAAAGCAGACACACGGGCTGGAACCTGGGATGACACTTGCTGCTGGCCCATGGACAGAAGCAGGTGCTGTCTTTGTCCAGGTGTGAACACGGAAGCCTCCACTCCACCAGCAACGCGGAGCTCCCAGCCTGTTGCCTCGGGGCTCTGGCCACAGCCAAGATCATACATGCTCAAGGCCGAGCCCAGGGCCCCCTAGCAGCTGCGGCAGCAAACGTCAGTCACCCCCTTCCTCCATGGGGGCCACAGAACACACCTTTCCTCAGGGTCACTGAACTCCGTCCCTAACCCTCTGCGAGGACAAGGCCACAGTCGGCCAGCGCCCCCTGTCGGCAGGAGCTGGAGCAGCCAGCTGGACCAGGAGCAAGAGGAAGCCCACTCCCGAGTCTGAAGGAGGAAACGAGCTCGTGCTTTCAGGAGGAGCTAGCAAACTGGGGTCGGGTCCAAGGTCCTCACTTCCTGGCACAACACGCTGAGCTGGAAATGAGATGGCCACCGTGAGGTCAGGAGCCCACAGCTGCCCTGGCTCTAGGAGAACGGGCTGGACACTGGCACCCACCAGGCATGAGGTCAGATCCCACAAGCTTCTCAACCCCTGTGCACAACTGGGCACGAAGGTGCCAGGCAGAGGTTACGTATGTCGCTTCTGGGACACAGCACAGGACAAGGGTGTGCTACCCTGCCGCTGCCCCTCCTCCTGCCCCACAAGGCAAGAGCACGCTGTTCTCAGATGGCATGGCTGCGGGAGGCACCATGTGCACCAGAGTGCACCCACCTTACTCCTGGACAGCCCACAGTGGACACAATGCCATTGGGAAATATGCCACTTTGTTAGGTTAAACCGCCAGATGGGCTCCCGATCTGCAGCAGAACCAACCCCATCCTGACTAATGCCAGCCTGTCACAGCCCTGCATCTTCCTCGCTCTCTCACAACTGGCCTCCGAGTACGGGGAATGGCACAGGGGCCACAGATGTTTGCCAAAGGCAGCCTCACAGCAGCCACAGGAGAAACTGGACTCAAACAAATCAGGTCATTCAAGGTCTTACAACAAACAAGGGGTGGAGTCAGAGTATTTTTTTCTTTTAATACATGGGATAGAACCTAGGGGTGCTCTACCGCTGAAACACATCCCCAGTCCTTTTCTATTTCAAGACAGGGGCTAATTAAGTTGCTGAGGCTGGTCTCAAACTTGTGATCCTCCTGCCTCAGCCTCCTGAGCTGCTGGGATTATAGATGCGCACTACTGTATCTGGCTTGAAACCAGATGGGCAGAGGGTGCAGTCTCCTTCGGTGAAGCAGGAAGACACTCCATGTGAATGGCTAAGAACGGAGACTCCCAGGGAGGATTCTGAGGATGCTCTGATGCCCAAATATCCACAGTCAGGAGCTAATCAGAACCTTAGGGATGTGGGCTCTTGAAGAGGAGAGAGGGGAGAAGAGCCTTTTGGTCCCTCCCAACTGTTGTGGAGGTTCTGGCCTCTTATCTACCTGGTAAAAGTGACTAGTAGTAACCACACAATGCCCTGAGTGGTCACCCTACACCAGAGAGTCAAAGAGTAGTTTCTCTAGAAATCAAGATTCCCACCCAGACCCATGCTGCTCAAAACCATGCTCCTCCCACTCCACCTCCCACGTCCACCTATTATCCAGGAGGTGTCTGCCAAGCACCCACCGTGGAACCAGCCCTGCCCAGACACTGGGATGCAACAGAGGACGGACAGACCAAACAGCTCCCCGTGTGCTCCAGTACCCCAGGCTACACATGGTACCGACTACGCAACCTTGTCTCTGTGCCCAGGTACAGAAAATGAGACCTCAAACAAAAGGTCAGGCTGCGATCAAAACTGGAATTTATTTTCAGAGTGTTGAGCCCATCTGAGAAATTAACCAGGATTTCGACACAGATTCCATGCTAGTTTCTTGTTCCAGGAAAAGGGGAGGGTGTGAGGATGATGAAGACAATGAAGACAAGGACAGAGATGGAAAAGAATCAGCAGCAGCACACGATTTTTGGCTAAGAAACTAGAGCTTGTCACCCGTCATCTTAGATCAACAGAGCTCAAGACACCTGTGCCAATGCCCACTCGACACTCAGAGGCCCTGGGCCAGTAGTGAGCCTCTCTTGCCCCTCTTCCCAGAGTCCACTCTCCTCTTTCAGTAACGGAACCCTGCTCCTTCTTGGAACCAGCTCTCAGCTCCGGGCCACCACCCCCGCTGCCCACTGGGCATGTTTCCCATAGCCACAGTGACCCCTTCAGGGACAGCAGGTCTCGATTTCCAGAATCTCACCAGAGCTAAGCTCAGAGGATGTAGCCTGGCACTGCTGGGAACCACCACCTGGAGAGCTGGACCAGGAGTCAGGACGGCAAGAAGAAAGCAGAGCAGCAACAGGAAAGGAGGACACCTGCGGTCTGTCACTCACCCTCCCAGGCAGCCTGGCAAGGAGTCTAGTCCTGGATGTCATCATCTCGTGAACCAAAAGGCTTCGTTTGCTGCGAGCCTGGTTTGGATTGGAGCGTGTGGCCTGGCAGGAGCCCCAGGCGTCACCTGGTCTCTGCTTCTACACCTCCAATCCCAGGAAGCACATTTCTCCTTCCTGAGTGCGACGTGGTCCTCAGGCCAGAGCTAGAACAAGTCAATCCTCTTTCCACGTGACATCCCCTATTGGAAGGGACTCTCCAGGCTGCAGGAGTTTTTCTCAACTGACAGATGAGGGGCTGGGAGGGGCTGGCTGTCAAAGAAAATCTGCATGTGCCCAACATCGCGCCTGCGGGATGGTGGTCAATGGAAGGAGATGTGTGAGCGAAAACAGCAGCAGCAGGTTCACCACGTGGAAAGGCAACTCGATGTTCCTAAATCGCACGCACTCCTTCCACAAGCACACACTCAGGCACACGCACGCCCTACAAACTTGCACACAGCTCCGTGCACACGATCTCTGCTAGTTACTGCCCACACTTATTCCTTTCCCAGAACCGCTTTCAAAGATCTAGAAAACCAGGAACTAAAATAAAATTGGATCATTTTTAACACCTTAAGAAGCTGTTTAAACTTCAGTGTGGAAAACAACCATAAACAAAGCCAACAGCCCGGGCCAGCGACGTGGGCACGTGACCAGCAGTCACACGAGATCCTGCACCCTGCTCTCTGCTGACCATCCCGAGACTTTGAGTCACTGCGTCTGAGACGATGGGGCCCACGTGAGCACAGGCCACCAGCCTCCCCACCCCCACCTAGTGACTGCCATCACATTGTCCAACCCCGGCAGGGTGGTCCTGCGTGTCACGTCATGGGACAGGGGCTCAGGAACACTGAAGCCAGCCAGCGACAGTAGGAAAAGTTAACGCCTCAGGAAGGTGGACACTAGTGGATGCCCTAAAACATCTTCTCCAGGGACTGCGTGGCAGAAATGGGGAGCTACGAACTGTCAGAGAGTCATGCAGGATGAATGCATCCTGGAGAAGCAACGTACAGCACATTGACTGTAGTTGTCAACGCTGCACTGCGCACTGGAGAGGAGAGCTGAAAAGCCCCCACGCACAGGGGGCATCCAGTGTGCACATGCAGTAACTGCCGAGGGCAATAGGTGTGAAGGTATTTCACAATGTAGACAAAACATCACGCTATACACCTTAAATATATACAAGTTGTGTTTACCCATTACACCTCAATAAAGCTGAAAAAAATTAAAAATTCTAAAATATCTACATCTAACAACTTTAGCATCAGTGTGACATGCATGTGACATGAACAGGGCTTTAGGAGGGAGGACAAACGTAACCCTAACCCAGCTCCGTCACTTCCCACCTGGACAAGGCTAAATAGGTGGCATTGTGCATGCAAAAGGTCTACTCCCACCTGCCATGTAGACAGGAAGATAAAACTGAGGGCCTGACCAATGCGGGTCCTCAATCAATGTTCACCTGCCCTCTGGGCTTCCTCTACCGCCAGCCTTGCGGGTGGTGATGTTGCCGACAGCCCACCCAGAGACAGCCTGGATCCAGGCTGGCCAGCTTCAGTCAACCAATCACAGAAGGAATAAGCAAAAGATAGGAAAAGGAAAAATGAATTTTGTTCAGTTTGACTGGCCTGGAAGAAGCAGCTGGAGCCTTCTCTGTCTGCCCCGTGGAAGCAGACACAAAGGCCAGTGACCCACGTGTGTAGCCTCAGCTGGTGCACCTCGCCAGAGATACATCAGTCTTAGTGTCCTGGAGTCTGTCCCCAGCACGAGGAAGTTCAGAAGTTAAAACAATTTGACACTTAGTTTCAAAGGGGATCTGCTTCAATGACAGGAAAAGGACATGGTTTTCTTACACCTCTCATTTCCATCTCTAAAATGGGAAGGCACATGATGGATCCCTTGCCGTTCCTTCAGCACACACAAAGCTGCATAATGTCAACGCCAAGCACAAACCCCAGGCAAAGAGAAAACACTGCATTCCAATTACTTTTCTCTGAGAAAAAAAATTTAAGGTATTAAAGTCACAATGGCACAAAGAGCAGCTGGTGAAACGTGCCAAGGGGCCCAGGCCAACCTGAACACCACCATGACAGACACAGGGGCAGTGCCAACAGCTCCATGTCACCTGCTACAAGGTTGCTGCCTTTTTTACATTCCTGCCAAGAAGCGCTCTGCAGAGTTTATTTCTGGCTCCCGCGCTGTCGCGGAGGCTGAGCAGAGACTGTTTTCCATACCTTGGCTTTACCCCCGATACAATGAATTCCAAACCGAAACTTTCTCCCTACAAGCTGAAGACCCGGAATACCAAATCCTTTCTGCCTTCTGTTCGCTCCTCCAAGAGTGAGCACTACCTCTGGGTCTTTATCAATGGCCTAATTTGATTTTATTCAAAATGTCAATATTATATTTTTATGCATCCCCAAAAGGCCAACTGATTCTTTTGATTTGACAATGGTTTCTTTAAAGACATCAAGATCCAGGCCACTGCTGCCCCTTCAGACAGACAGGCAACCCTCGTGGTCGTGGCTGGGCTACGGGCAGCAAGGGGCGGTGGGGGCAGTGGAGGGAGGGTCCAGCGGCCTGGTTCCAACCCTGAGCTGCAGAAGCTGCGCATGCAGTGATCCTGGAGGCCCTTGGCAGCTCAGGAGTCCATCGGGGATGGGCAGCGTGCCCATCTCATGCAAGGGGAGGCCCTGACACTGTCTAGCATATAAATGGGGTGCAAGAGCATTAGTTGCCCTCCCCCACGTCTCCACTGATCAGAGGCTGTTTTAATGAATTCTTGGCTCCATGCAGCAACTATTTCAGACAAAATTAGAAATTCTTCTCCCCATCTGTAAGACCTCCCACCCCCACTCCCCACAGTGTAAGGCCCTCAAAGATGTGTAACCCAGTCACCAGGACAATGGCAAATGATGACCAGCCTCTCTGGAAACCTCTGGAGACGCTGAGACTACCAGGACACCACTTCCGGAAGTGCTCCTGACCGTCCCACTCACCTACCCCTGCTGTAACTTAAGTCGTCTCCCACAGGAAAAGCAGCTGAGTGACAGTCAGCCCCTTTCGTGGGCAGTGTGGTAGTTCATGGTGAGAGATGCTCCGCGGACGACATGCCCACTTTCCCTGTGGAATCAAATCTGAGGGACTGCGGCTTTAAAATTATGGGATGGGGTGCTGGTGACAAAGCAGAGGGGCCAATGCAAAGGCCTACGGGACCCAGGCAGGTGAAAGAGAAAGGCCAGGTGGGAGGCAGGGGTGTGGCAAGGCCAGGCCTGTGGGCAGCCACTCACCAGCCCCGGTGAACACAGACCTCACAACAGGATCCAATAATGAACACTTCCATTTTTTTCAAAAAAAAATTAGGAATTGTGAATTTCATCAGAAATATCCTGATGGCTCAAACTTGTCAAGAAAAACGTTAGGAACTACATTAAGCCAGGCGTGGTGGCACATGCCTGTAATCTAGTGACTGGGGAGGCTCAGACAGGAGGACCCCAAGTTTGAGACCAGCCTTGGCAACAAAGCAAGGCCCTGAGTGACCTAGCAAGACCCTGTCTCAAAATAAAAATTAAACAAACTCCATGAGCCAAACGAAGCAGATCTGTGGGCTAGATGTGGCCCAGTTTGCCAGATTCTCTCTGATTTAAAGGAGCCTCACAAATGAACCCAACTCTGAGGGGAAACATGCTTTGAAATCAGAAGAGCGTCCCATCATCCGTCCACTTCACATGTGGGGACGAGACATCTCTGTGAAGGGCTCTGCACAGGGCCCCCTCGCACTCAGACTCGGCCCGTTTTAGTCCTTCCCTCAAGTGGGCCTGTGGACACGGAGGGCCAGCCCCTCACACAGGCACGGCCTGGCCCACTTCCCCTCAGGAGACCCCGCGGGCCGCCCCACCACACCGCGTCCCCGGACCCCGGCTCTGGGAGGGACTCAGATAATGATCCAGGCCAGGCCCTGTCCCTGGCTGGGCAAAGAGCCTTATCAGAGAAGACTGGAGAACTGGGCCTGAGCCGCAGGAGAGGGAGCCAGGTCCCCTTGTTCAGGGGCCAGGCCAGCAGCACCAGCCCTCCCTCTTAGGCACTCGATGAAAGGCTGGGGACGCATGAGCCAAGGGACGCTGAATCCCACGCTTCCACATTTGGTCAGTGATCAAATTATCCAACCAGATCGTTGACCAGATTGTTGAATCTCCGGAGCCTCAGGGCTCTCCTCTCTCCCAAAGAGGCCCAGCTCCATCTCAACGCTGCCGCAGAACTGAACGGACTCGAAGCCCGGGGCCCACGCGCCCCAGGTGCTGAAGGCTCGCTTCCCGCCTCCAGGCTCAGCCTCTGAACCACCAGCAGAACCTGCATGACACACGCCAACCACGTGGGCAAGGCAGACTGTGAGTCTCTTGAGGTGACCAGGAGAGGAGCGAGGCTGGGGGCGAGGCTTGAAGGGTTGGGGAGATGGAGCGAGGAGGAAGGAGGGTCGTGGAAGCCAGGAGGAAATGATAGGATTCTGAGGTCAGAGCAGGCAAGCAGTCTCCAGAACAGTAAAGGTTGGGGACAGGGGAGCAAGAGAGATCAGGCTGGGAAGATGACAGAGACAAGGCATCCACCCCGACGACAGCCAGGAGCTGGGAACAGGCACACCTGGCAGGGGCCTCAAGATGGGGCTGTGCCGGAACATCTGCCGAAGGACTGGGGAGCCCCACACCGTCCCACACACACTGGGTCCTTCTCAAGCTTTGATCATGGTCCTAAACACAATCAGGATAGAGGAAGGTTCAGAAGCATCACTTCAACAAGCAAAAGGATACACAGAGTAATGCGTTTTTAAAAAAAATCACCAATAAACTCTTTAACAAGATGCAACTACTGAAGGAGCAATCCAGCTAGACGCAAATGTCAGCTTGCCCAGAATCCACACGACACGGCGGAGCTTCATGCAGAGGGAAGCCAGAGGCAGTCACTGGTGAAACGGGAAACAGGCACGCACCACACAGGCTGCACACAGGAACACGTGTGCCCACACAGCCCTGGTTCTGGGGCCCACTGAAAGTTCACCTTCTCTCACCATCAACTTTCTTCTGAGTACAACAGTAACGATGCTAATAACAGCAACGGAAGTAACTAGAGTAGCCCCCTCTACTGGGGCCAGGGGAGGCTTAACACGTTCCGGCTGTGAATGAAACCAGGGACGGTACAAAAGCTGTATGTAATATGTTTTTCCTATAAATACGTATCTATGATAAAGTTTAATTTATAAATAGGCACAGTAAAACATTAACAATCAAACAATTATAACAAGATGCTTTAATAGAAGTTATTTAAAAAACTTACGAGTTGTTATTTCTGAAATTTTCCATGTACTACTTTTAAACCATGGTTGACTGTGGGAAACAAATCACAGAACAGAAAACCATGAAGAGAGGCCATTGTATACAATTTTTATTCAGTTCTATTTTGAGACAGGGCTCTGCTATGTTGCCCAAACTGGCCTCCAACTCTTGGGCTCAAATGATCCTCCCTCCTCAGCCTCCCAAGAACCTGGGACTCCAGACACACACCAGCATACCCAGTTTTTTGGGAACAAGATAAGGGTATAGATGAATAAATAGTAGACCTAGTCTGGGGCAGCCTCTGTATCTGTTTTTTTGCAGACAGGTCGGCTAGGATAACCCTGGTCAAGGGACCCACTGGAAAGCAAGAAGGTGCCAGCTTTCCTCTGTCTTGTAATCTTAGGCTTCTGCACATGAGGTTCCGGGAACACTGGATGGTTTGGTTAAGAACCAGGGCTCTTGGATCTGATTGCCAAGACGCCACGTTAGGCTGCGATTTAAATCCTCCATGATTCAGTTTCCACATTCTGTAAAATGGTGACGAGTGCCCACCTGTCTTCCAGACTCTCAGAAAGACTAAACAGTCCCTGCATGGAAAGCCTGGCTCACAGATGCCCTGTGTGAGCGTTGACCCTACTACCTATAAGCCTCAAGTCCATTTCAGAGGTCAGGCAGTTGAGGCTCAGAGAGGTTAAGTGACTTAGTCAAGGACCCAAAGCGGACAGCATTTCCTGAGTGCCATCTCTGTGCCAGGCACAAGCCAACTCATTTCATGTTACCCCTCCAAAGTCTCCTGCAACAACAAAAGTAACTACAGTTTAAGCTGTAAATTACTAAATTCTTAAACATCGAACGACGGGTCTGCTGTTGTCCCCACTTCACCTTGGGGAAACAAAGGCTCGGAGACATTGAGGAGCACATCCGTGACACGGGAACCTGACGCCGCAGCCCGGGCCCCAGCACCTACGCGGGACGCAGGCTGCTCCAGACGCTTTTTGGAATAGCACAGGGTATGAACGGCCGTGAACACATCATGATCCCTTCAGAAAAACAGCCCTGCTGTCGAGGAGGAGGAGCAACGTGCTATTCAGGCATGTGCCAGGAAAATACCAGTGAAGTCGATCGCAGCGCCTGGAAGGCCCAGGGCCCGTCTGCGTGTGCACAGCTCCTCTCCGCCACCCTCGAGTGCCCCCGCAGGAGGGCTGACTGCCAGTGAACCAGGGACCAGGAAGGCCCACACGTACAAGACGACATGCTCGGCGTCTGGCACACGCAGATGCTACACCAGCGCACGCTCCTGTTTGCTGCACAGGGCGCTACTCATTTCGGTTATTTATGCCACTGGAAGATGCAATCACAAAAGCCCTCAGGCAGGCCAGGTCCAAGTGGGGCTCCAAGTTATCTTCACCAGACAGTACTGCTCCATGCTGGGTGTATTTGCCAGACCCTCTGCAAAGGGCTGGGCGGACAACTCCAGGCAGCCAGAGCTCCCTGCCGCGGGAGAACTGAAGGGGATGCGGGCTGTTCGCGGCCATCCAGCATCTCCTTCCCATCTACCAGTAAGAGCACAGAAGTTTTGTTTGGGAAGCACGATGTGCTTTCCCCCAGCGTGCACAGCATCAGGGATCGGCCCAGGCGCCAGGGCCTGGCCAGTCCAGCTGGTGCTCCCGCGGCCTCAAGGACATGCACTCGGCTCAAGAGAACACAATGACTCTGCTATGGTTTGTCCCCCAACGGTTCATGTGTTGGAAGCTCAGTCCCCAGGGTGGCAGTGGTGGGAGACGGTGTGGAACCTTTAAGAGGTGAGACTTGGTGGAAGGCCTGGTCACCGAGGGAGCTACCCTCAGAAGGGATTAAAGCCGCCCTCATGAGACTGAATTGTTCTGAGTGAGCACAACTCCTCCATCACTCTGGAAGATTTTTGTGATGTGATCTCTCCTCTTATACACGCCCACCATGAGGTGACACAGTCAGGGGACTCTTACCATGAGCTGACATAAACCTCTTCCTTATTAAAGCTAGCCTGCCTCAGGTAATCAAGAACGCCCAAATCCAGACTCTATCCTGGGCCTGTGGCTGCTGAGCTGCTATGATAGGGTCGTGGGCTGCTGGTGGTTTTGCTCACACAGGGGAGGAGCCACCGAGAAGGAAGTCAAGGCAGCAGCCCAGAGCCAAGAGAATCGGGGTGGCACCCTCACATGGCACCACTGAACATCCCAGCTACAACCAAAGCCACCGCTCTTGGAAATGTGAGTCATGGAGCCAATCAGCTACCCCTCTGCTTAGATCATTCCGAGAAGATCTTCTGGAAACTACAATGTTAACAAGAACAACAAAAAAACCTAAAACAGGGACACACACAGATGAAAACCCAAGAATTATCAGAGCTGTGGCAGAAAGTTACTCAGACTTAGAGGGCGCCAGGGGAGGGAGTCGACTCCTCTTCAGGAAAGGCTTGGACAGGCTAAGACACTGGAGGGGCTGGTCTGCCCAGCAATCTGGTGCTGTAAGGGCAAACGGTCAGGAGTCTGGGCACGCAGGAATGGTCACGTCCCAGGTCTCCACCTGCAGCCTTGCCTCGGCCGAGGGTCAAGTGACTGTGCCAGGGTCAGCCTGGCAGCTTCGAGAGCACTGTGCACCTGGCACTAAGAATGTCACACAGACCCAATTCAAAACGGTCCCCTCGCCAGAGTGGCTCCATAGCTGGCCTGACTGAGGACCCTTCCTGGCTGGCTTCTCTGCACGCCTCAGCTGCCCCATGTTCCCTGGTTTCCATACTCTATGTGCCTAAAAGACACAGTCTGGATTTGGGTGTTCTTGATTACCTGAGGCAGGCTAGCTTAATAAAGAGGTTGCTTATATGCCACCTGGGGGAGACGGACTCCATAACCAAAGGAGAGAGGCCCCGGAAGGAACCCACCCAACACTCAACTCAGCCTTCCGCTCTCCAGGACACTTCTCATGTGTGTCACCCAGTCTGTGATGCACTGTCACGATGAACCCAGGCTAATTCACCATCCAAACTGCCCCATCTAGAGGGACTTGCATCCCACTGCGAAGGCTGAAAGCCACTTGCAAGACTGAAGAACCACCCACAGCCTGTGAAGGACACTTCACGGGGGTTCTTATCTCATCCAAGGTTAACGTGACTGACATGAGAGACTTGTTATCCTGAGCCAGAGGGACTCTTTTCCTGACCTGCTGGAGGAAGGAGAGGAAGGCAGACAGGAAGCAGGAGGACCCAAGGAGCTGGGTTGTGTGGGTCCCACAGGATCATCCCACTAGTTCTCACAAAACACCCAGAGTCCCTGGCAGGCACCCCTCATCCCCAATCCACTGTTTCCAAATCGAGTTTGACCTTGGCCCCCAGTAGCACACACTGTTCCCTACAAATGGGGCTGCCTCCACCTTACCTTCCCACTGGGCACAACTGCCCACACACAACCTTCACACGGTCTCAGTGCATGCCGTCTCCACCCACCGCCATGCAACTGGGTGTTGTGATTACACCCATTTTGCTCCAGGGACACTACAGCACAGAGCAGCTCAGGGATGAAGACCTGAGCATGGCTGAGATGCAAACCAGGCCACCGGAGTGCAGACTGAATACGTGTGAGCTCACTGCTGCTCTTGGGCCACATCCAGCCCTGCTGCTTGGCTGGTTTTTGTAAACAAAGTTTAACTGGAACACAGTCCCACCCTGCTTTAGTACTGTCTGTGACTATGTCTGAGACAGTGGCAGAACAGAGCAGAGCCCACATTCCCATAAAAAGGAACCCATGTGTCCTGTGGCCACAGGAAGGTTGCCCGCCTCACCTGCGCTCCCGTGCCCAGGTCATTCCCACCTCGCCCAATCCTCCCAGGGCTGCCCTACCCTGACAGCCCCTCACACCCAGACAGAAGGGAAAAAAGAATTATGTTTGCATATAATCCACTGATAAAGAGTAAATCTAATTCTCTGTATATTCTTTTGTTCTTGGAAATTGCCAAGATGTCAGCCTCTCACAAGATAATAAATAAGAAGAACCAGCAAAGTGCTTCCCAAACATTTAATTAACGTGTTTTATCTGCTTCACCACCTGGGAACAATGGGCCACAGGTTGGAAGATCAAGTCTAAACCTTCACGTTGAATTCTTGATTTTACACACTGCTTGTCACAACCTTAGTATTACTTAAATGTAGTTTTTTTCCCATTATTATTAATTAGGTTTTCCCTAACAGTCAGTATCACAATTAACCTTCAAAGAAGAGCTGCCAGAATGTATTTAACTAAATTTTGCAAAGCAAACCTTTCCAAATCACCTCATATTGGCTTTCCAATCCTTCCTCTATGCCAAGTTTCTCTGTCAAATTAAAATTTGTTATGATACCAGGCAAATAAATGTCTTCTGACATCCTAACAATGCCGTTCTTCTTAACGGAGCCCTTCGGGGGTCAGGTGGATGACAGTCGAGATTTAAACGCTTGAGACGTTCAGCCTCTCTTCCCTGAGGTGGGTGGGCCTGCAGAACCTCACAGGTGGCGCCAACTGCCAGGGCAAAGGGGTCAGTTGAAATCAGGGGCAGGTACGTGTTGTGTCTATCTTCCCAAAGGGCTGCTGTTTTGTGCTGGTGCTATACTATGCCTCCCACCACAGAGGATGCCAAAAGGCCAGAAGGAGAAAAAAGTCACATCCGCTGTCCTGGCTGAACTCTGTGGTGGTGGTTACTGCTACTCGAATTTCCCTACGGGACAGAGGTCATGGGGTTTAAGAAGCAGAGGTCTAGGAAGCTTGGGTGGTTTCAGTCATTTCCCAGAGAGATGGATCCTGGGTCAGGAGCACCGATCGTTAGTTGAGTAGTGTTCAAGGTGCTGCTGACCATCAAAGGATTATGAGATGGGCCAAGAGCCAAGATGGAGCATCAGAGTCAACAACGCAGGGGCAGGAGGAAAGCAGGACCCAAGGAAAGTGGGCTGAGGCCAAGGCCATGAACAGGGCCTTCTCACCCAGGATGACTTAAAAATGACATTAGCCAGATGTCAACATTTAAACACCGAGAGCGCTTCCACAGTGCGTGGATCAGCAGAGCAGAGTGAAGGGCCACCCTTGGTGGATGCCCCTGTCTTGCTCAGCGTCCTCCTGTGGCCTCCATCCCTCGCCTAAGCCACCAGCCTAAACCTTGCGTTCATTCTGGTGCCCCTGCCTTGCAGCATCCAGTGGACAGTGGTGATGGGTCACTCAGCTTTCTGATTCTAGAAGGATGCTATCCTTGACGTAAATGAATGAGTGCCCCAAAGTCCAGGGAGTGGCCCTCAGGAATGCAGAGAACAGCAACAGTCTCCCTTAGAGGGAAAAACAATTGCTGATGGTTCCACCATTTGGGTCTTTGCAGACGAGTGTTACCTCAGGCCCCATGGATAAACTGAGCGCTCGCTAGACTTTCTGTGGAGTCAGATTGTTCAGAAAACACGTAAAATCAATATTCCAGTATTTTATCTGGAAGTTTTGGACAGCTCAAATGACAACTCAAGCCAAAAATAACAGAAGTTCGTGTATATCAAATGCATGTTATATATGAAGATATTGGAAAATATTGTTCCTTAATCACCCAAACTCTGAAATAGGCCCATTTTACAAAGGAAGAAACTAGGCACAGAGGAGTGGGAAGACAGCACCCACCCAAAGCCCCCAGCTTCCAACCTTAGGTCGTAACCACCACATCACTGTCCCTGGCGCACACGTCAGAGCCCAGGCTGGTATCCGGTGCTTGGACCCAATAACCAACACGGACCCTGAGAGCAAAGCTGTCCCCTGTGAATTTTCAGTGTGCTGGAGAAGGAAGAACAAGGTCGGTGTGGTGCTCATCTGCCTTTGCCCTCTGACCTTGAACATGGGCGGGCAACAGTTTCTATTTCGAAACTAGTAACTGCTTTGTATTCATCATATTTTTGCAGTTATTTTCCATGAATGACAAATGATACTGCTTTCCTTTATATGTAAATTCATTTTAGGTTTTAAAAAAAGGGAGAAAATTTAAATAAAATATGAAATCCACAGTGGTGGGCAGATACAGCAATGTCAGACACTAGACTGAACAACTCAAGGCCACCGTGTTCAAATGCTGCGGGCGTGCACTGACTCAGGGAGGACGCTGCACTGGCATGGTGGCCCTCAGAGCAACGAGCTACAGGGGACGCAGAAAGACACCCAGCGAACACCAGAACTCCGACTGAGACTCATTCTTACTCTGCAGCTGTACGTTTCTCATTTTTATCTTGCATATTATGAAGAATCTCGTTATGTAAACATGCACATGTATTTTGCAGAGTGACTTACAATTGTTTCTATCAGTTGGGAACATCTGTGCTTTTATGCAAGGCAGAGTCCCAAGAAGTCTGGAGTGAACACCGCCTTCTTGGTGGCCTCCCCAGGATCCCTCATTCCCCAACCCAGTCCTCCCTTGAGACGGCGGCCCCTGCTATCCATGAGGGACATCAAGTTTCCGGGGAAGAACACAGGACAGAGTTCAGACCAGTCAGGGAGGCCTGCCTGGGGCCATCACAGGCGTGAAGGGCACAGAGCCCATCCCAATACCAGGACAAACGCTGGTCCCTGTGCTCTGGTCGGGGAAAGCCTGGCATTGCTGGAGTCGTTTTTGCTCAATAAACGGAATCGGGCAGGAAACAAGATCCCACTAAAAGGTAAGCAAATCTGAGCGACACCACAGAAACAGCCCAAGACTGGCCACCCACACGGCCTCCTGTGAGGCCCTGCTGCACTTGCATTTCCCACATTCAGGCAAATTGTTCCACTGGGCAGAGCCAGGGACCCCGGCAAATCCAGATCCCCAGGGCTGGGAGCACAGCTCGGTGGTTGAGTGCTCGCTCCTAGGCAGGAGGCGCTGGGTTTGATCCTCGGCACCACCACAAAGGCAGACTCCAAGGCACCTCCCTGGGGGGCTGTGACATCCCCAGCCCCTCCCCCCCACATCCCACCAAGGACAGCACGGCAGCGTCCACGCCCCTTAGAGTCAACGCGGGGTGTGTGCCTCGTCACAGCCCACCTGCCACTCAGACACCCCATCAGCCCAGGCGCTTCTGAAGGCTCCCTGGGGACCTGGAAAACCCGGTGTCCCCAGGCTGACGAGGCCCACCTACTCACGCCCTCTCTTGCCACCCCTCGTCCCAGCCCTGATCCCTGTCCCTGAAGCTTGTCCTCTAACCTCCCAGTGAGGACGAAGCACCCTCTCCCTGCCTCCAAGGGAGGCAGAGAACCTGGAAGAAGGGAAGAGGAGGCAGGAGAGAAGGGCAGGTGCCGCCCGAACCAAGCCCACACAGCAGCCGTGGAGGTGGGGAAGGGAGGCAGAGCAGGGGACGCTGGGGACGGAGAGAGGTAGGAGGCGGCCGCACAGTGACACAGAGTAAGACGACGACTTCAGTAAGAAAGGACCTTTTAAATGTGACGCTCATGTGGGTACAAGTCGGTGCAGTTCCGGGGAACCTACCCCAAATTCTCCCTGCCCCACTGGCTACGGCCAGCTTGCCGAGCGAGCCCCTGCCCTGGCCTGGACAGGCCACATCTGAATCTCTGTGCTTCGAGCATCTCTGCTCAGGGGCACTCTCGCCTCCTCCAGCAGTCGCCAGTCACATGACACTGTTTTCTTCAGAGACTCGACTCCGTCTGGAGCCAGCCTGGCTGCCTGCACAGCGGAGCCTCCGCTGACCGTCCGTCTCCCCACCACGGGTCCACGAGCACACGAGCAGAGGCCCCGGCCCAGTCAGCCCCTTCCACCCCCCGTCTGACCCAGAATCGGTGCTAAAAGTGCCTGCTGGTTTCCCTGGCAGGGAGTCTTCTAGAAGAGGGCCCTAGGAACCCTGAGCCAGGGAGCCACGTCTACCCTACTGTCCGGCTGTTTGAATTTAAGTTTTACTCAAGTGTCTGAAGTTTCCAGAGACAGGGACTTAAGAGAAGCCCATCTCTCGCAGCTCTGGAGGTGCAAGTCCAAGATCAAGGCCCCAGAGTTCATTTCTCCCCCGGCCTCTCTCCATCCTTCGCTGTGTCCTTGCGTGGCCTTTTCTCTGTGCGCACACACGCACACGTCCCCGGTGTCTCTCACTCACTAAGGCCACAGACTTAGTGACTTAAAGACCCACGCTGATGACATCTAACCCTCGTCACCTCCTCAAGACCCTCTCTCTAAACACAGTCGCGCTGGGAGTCAGGGCTTTAACCCACGAATCCCGGGGCAGAGGGACACACGGCGTCCAGTCCATGAGAGAACGTGGCCACGCTCGCCTGTTCACACCTCCTCTGGCTTCTCTGGAGCTCCGACGGCAGAGCCGAGGACACAACGGAGGGGCTGAGGACTGCACCCTGGCCTCGCACCCCGGGGCTGCTCACCCCGGCCTCGAGCAAGGCCCTCCTGTGTCAAGCACGTCTCCACACCCTGCTTCCCACCCACTCTCCACCAGGAAAGCCCCCGAATCCCATCGTCGCTGGTTTCGTCACCCCAATGAGATGCCAGCAGGCTACCCAAGATTCCTGAGCATAAAACCAGAAATTACAAAGCACAGCCCACAAAGTCATGATTAATATACACCCAGAAAATCAAGGAACAGAACTGCCTGTCAAACGACAGCCCCAGAGCCCTTCAGCAGGACACGGGGCTCGCTAACACCACGTCTGTTAATAATTCAGATGCCATCAAGGAGCACTCGGGAGACAGGGGCGTCTGGTCACAGGCCTCCGGGTGCAAGGCCGACTGACGGCCTGCGACAGGTTTTATCCAACATCTACTGTGGGCACAGACGCTGGGGCTGCTCCTCATCTGTGACTTTGTTCTTTCTGCTCAATCCCAATTTCTTTGGGATTTCTTTGATTAGAATCAAAGAATTTCAGATTTAAAAGCTCACAGGGAAGATGATGCTAAAAGCCCTCTTTTAATTTTTATAAATAAAGATTTAAATAGTGCTTCCTGCATCCCAACATGCTTCTTCACTGAGCCTCAGAACAAACCAATGAGGCACGCACCTTGATGGCCCTCACCTCACAGAAGAGGAAACCAAGGCACAGAGAGGGTAAGAACCTCAGCCAAGACCACACAGCAGGCAAGCCATGGAGCAGAGAAGCAGCCCGGGCCACCTGACTGCCATCTACTCCCAACCTTCCTCACCTCTACATTTCTTCTTTCCAGTAAAAACTACAGGAGAGGCAACAGTTGTGGTCTGCTCTTCCAGATATTTCTAGAATTGTTAGAGCAATAATATTTAAAAGAATAATTAGCTTAGAAACCAAAGAGCTAGGCTTGAGCCTGAGACCTCCACTTAGCAGCCAGCTGGTCATCTTCAAGCCTCAGTCACATCAGCCGTAAAGCAAGGGTAAGGGCCCTGTACAGTACCAGAAGCCACTGTCAAGGGGTCAACTAAAGCGGTTCCTATTTACTGAGCATCTATTATATATGGAATCACTGCTTAAACCAGCATCAACAGGGCGATCACTCCTACCAGGAGCTGGGCAAGATGTGATAGATACTGTGCAGAGCAAAACTCAACTGTCCCTGCCCTCGTGGGCCTTGCAGTCACACACATGAATCCCAAATGTACACAAGTAACCACAGAATTAAGCAGGGTAACAGGTGAATGGACCACGGATGCCTTACCAGCTGTGACTAGAAGGGCCCTGTTTTAGTACTGCTGGGTCATTGTGGCAGGGGCTTCCCAGAAGGGAGAAGGGCATGTGCTAAGGACCTGAGGTTGATCTCTGTTGTGTCACCACTTTACCTTAGTGAACCAGGAGACAGGTATGATACTCTTCATTTCATGGTAGTATCACCCAAGTTTCTGGGGGTTAAGAAACCTTCCCAAGGTCTCAAAGCTCCTAAATGATAATGCCAAACCTTCGTGACTCCAAAGGCCATCCCATCTCCAGAGGACCACACACCCTCGTCTCTGAAAGGGCTTTTAAAGCTGAACGAGTATTGGACAGGGCTGGTTTCCCTATGCTTTTGGAAATGTACCCACAGGAATGACTTGGAGCAAACTTCGTCCAAGTCCTCCGCCTTCTGAAAGTGGACGACAGAGCCAGAAAACACTTTTTCCCACAACGTTGATGTTCTCTGACCACAAACGTTCTCAACAATGGGACCATTTGGGAACCTTCCTGCTCAGTCCCCAAGCCAAGCAGAAACACGTGATGCTCAGCAAGGGGAGGTCAGGAGGACGGGAAATGAAGCGTAAGACCTACGCTGCAAAGAAACAAGTCCCCGCTCCCCTGCCAGGCACACTCAGCCTGCCTCTGGCCCCTGGGTCTGTGTCCTGGCCATAGCTGCCTCAGAGGGACACCTCGGTTTCATCTACATTTACACAAAAGTTCTTCTTGCAGATGAACAAAGTGCTGTCAAAAAGAAACCCTCCTCCCTAGAATATAAAGGGAGAGGCTCTGCAATCTAATCACAGGTCTTCAAATTCAGCCTCCACCAAGCATCTACTCCTTCCAGCCCCGGCCGAGCAACAAGAAGGCAGAGGTGGAGAGACTTGAGCACGTGGCAGCACGGTCAGCACTATGCTTGGAGAAATCACGAGGCGGGTGGACAGGGGAATCCACTCCAAAAATACCAGTCAAGCACTGCCACAGAGCTGCCAATATCCCCGAGTAATAAAACGCACCAGGACGCAGCTGGAAACAGGGCTACCAGACAAGACTACACTTCCCAGCTTCCCGTGCAGCTCAGGGCACAGGACCTCGCTCTGCCAGGGGTTTGTGGAAAGCATGGGGATTTCTGAGTCACACTGGGGTTCAGTGGTAAAGCATTTGCTCGCCAGCAGGAGGGTGTGAGTTCAAGGCTTAGCATCAAGAAGTGATAATTATTAAAATAAAACAAGCCAGCAATGCAGCTGCCCTCCAAACCCAGGTGCCACCGACAGGGCTCCCCAGAGCTCACCTTCTACCAGAAGACAGACAGTGCCCAAGGAGACAAGGGATTCAGACTGCGGTTCTGAAGGAAGTATGCACAGCCAGGGGCTGGAGACGAACCCGGGCCAGCAGTGTCCCCCAGGAGCCCCAAGCTCAGGGCCCAGCACAGCCCTCCAGCACAGGAACTGCAAGCAACAGCCCGAGGTCCTTCAAAGAAGCGAAAGGAGGCCGTGTAGTGACATCGGGAGAACGAGACAGGAGAGGTGGCCTGAGGAGGCACCTCGTCCTGCCTGAGGCCCCCTGGCAGGGTCTCCAAGATCGTTAGGGCAGGAAGGCAGTTCAGGCAGGAGGTACTACGGAAGCCAACACCTGCAGGACTTTCTGTGGGTCTTCCATTCCTGTCCCCTTTGTACTGGGAGCTGGAGGAAGAGGCCTTGGTGTATTTCAGCAAGGAAAACACTGGAAAAGTGTCCAGGCCCTGAGGATTTTGGAAAACCAGCAACGACTCCTCCCAGTCCCCAGAGCGTCAACTGCAGGCCGTGATGTTTCAGTGATGCGGCTTGCCTGCCGGCAACCAGCCCTGGCTTCTAACTTCCTTCTCGCAGGCGTCCCCATTCACTTTCTTTTTACCACAAATTCTTACTGGGTTGTGCCCCAGCAAGTCTGGTCTCGTGGCACATCGCCTTCCATCCTCCCACAGCCAGATTCTAAGAAAGAACACCCTCCCCGACTGGCACATGTTACTTGCTCACCCTTACAGTTTGGATACGAGGTGTCGCCCGGAAGCTGCTGTGTGAGGCAATGCAGGAAAGTTGAGAGGCAAATGACTGGGTGTGAGAGCCTCGGCCCCAGCAGGGCACTGATCCCATCAAGGATTAACTGGGTGGCGACTCCACACAGTGGATATGGCTGGAAGGGCCGGGTCGTGGGGCGGTGCTTTGGGGTATACACCGTGCCCCTGGTGAGAGGATAACTCTGCTTCCTCCTGGGATGTCCTGAGCTGCCCTCTGCCACGCCCATCCACCATGATGCTCTGCCGCGCCTCAGGCCCAGAGTAATGGAGCTGGCTCTCTGGGGACTGAGATCTCTGAAACTGAGCCCAAAATAAAAGTTTCCTCCTCTAAAATTGTTCTTGTCTGGTCTTTCAGTCACAGCGGCAAAAAAGCCGACGAAAACACTCAACTCTCCTCCTCCGAACTGAGGAATCGGAGTGAGTCCCCTGCAGGGTGGCACTGCTCCTCAGCTGCTAGGATGCGCTGGCCGTCCAGCCTCACTTCGTCTTCTCGAAACAGCTTTGCTGGTGTGTGACTGACACACGCCAAGTGATCTTTGTCAGTCGTCGCCACCACCCACCTAGTGAAGGTGTTCACCACCATCCCCCTTCCCACGCCCGCCACAGGCAAGCAATGACGTGCTTTCTGACTCCACAGGGTGCTTTGCGTTTTCTAGAGGTTTCTATAAATGGAACCCAAGAGCACACATTCTTTGGGGGCCTGACGTCTTCCCCTCAGCATAGCTGTCCTGCAGTCTGTCCTTGGTGCCATCTGCACCAAGGTCCCCGCTCGTCTCTGCTGAGTAGCATTCCACATGGACATGCCACCGCAAAGCCAGGAACGCTCCACGCCCCGCAGGGAAATGGTCACAATACTCAACAATCAGAACTGTTCACAGCAGCAAAAGCAGGTCCCAGGAGCCACCCCAGTGACTCAGTGGAATGCCAGCTGCTGGGGACAGATGGGCAGCACGCCATGCCTGCAGGGTATCACACCACCAGGGAGGGGCCAGCTCCGCTGCTGACTGCAGAACCACAGCAGGGGTGGCTGCTGGGCCGGGAGCCCAGGTCAAGGCTGCTGAAGTGGATCTCACCATTCTGATCACCAGCACGTCCATGTCCGCACACAGCAGCTACACCCAGCCCCGGGCATCAACCCAGGATGACCTCGAGATGGTCACAGAGTCACTCCAGACTCCCACAGACAGGGGACCACACAGGACCTCACGCGGCTCTGTGTGTTCTACCACCAGCAAACGCCTCGCCTCTTCTTGACCTGGATGTGATCCAGCGAACGTTTACTCCAACTAGACTCCACGCTGTGCCAGAGGAGCCAGTGGTGAGGGACACAGGCGCGGCACCCCCGGGGGCCGGCCCCTGCAGCCACCCCACACGGCACTCACGACAGGCGCGGTCAGACGTCCACCCGGCAGCCTGCTCCTGGCGACGTCTGCGGCAATCCTCCCTGAAGGGCAGAGCTGCATCTCACGGTGTGGAGGACACGGTCCTCTCTGTTCCCCTCAGTACCACCGTCGACGCCTCACGGCATCTGCCAGACACCCTCATCCCCTGGCAGTACGTAGTTGGCAGGCCCCTCACGGCAAGGCGTAGCTGCCATTTGAGGAGAGAAGATAAAGACCTGAGTGGTTAAGAGTACCCCGGATTTTAACCATGTCCCTCTGTTATGAAAGCCATTGCTGTTTACAGAGTTTTCCTCTGAAATCTCTTCTTAGAGCAGCCTGTTCATAACTACATGCGGAGAAGGACACTGAGGTCAGAAAAGGGGCACCTGATCAGGCATCCCTCCCCACAAGGGCCAGAGCTGAGAACCCAGCCTGGGCCGCTCCGTCCAGCACCCGCCTGCTCTGAAACACTGCCCACCCAGCTCAGCCTCCAGAGCGCTCTCCAGACACAGACCGGCCCCAGCTAGAACCTGGCGCTTGCCGCGAGTTCAAGGCGTGGCTCATCCACCAGGTCCATCCTCAGCTGCCTGCTGGAGCCCCAGTAAGTGTTTTTGAAAATTCCCGAAGTGTTGAGGAAGCCATTTCGAACATTTCCACCATCATCGCAGAAGGTCATGTCCCTGCGGCAGGAGCCGAAGTCAGCAGCCATCCTTCAACTCAAAGCTGCCTCGGCTCGCTGGAGGGCACAGGAGGTGTGAGAGCCGCCCAGACATCCACGCCAGCAGCCTTGGCCAGAACGGGACCAAGATTTCAAAGGCCACGTAGCATTCTAAGCCTGCAGTCAGCAACTGCTATTTCAACAAATTGCACAAGGAATGTAAAAGTCTGTTTTGAACTTGAACAGGTTACAGCTTATCAGTACTCTGCCTTGACATATGAAAGGACAAGAGATGTGACCTAAGCTAAGAGGGAGCCTGCCTTTCCTACTCAAAGCCTGGAGAAACGCAACCAGGGAGCCATTGCACCATTAAGTGTCCAGGTTCTCAGAGTGTGGACAGCCCAGTGTCAAGAGCAGGGCAGGCCTGCACGGCCCCTGCGGAGGCACACGGTCAAGGGGCATGAAAGGCCCCATCACTGTGGTGAGTCATACTTTCATACATACGGCATTTGGAAAATTCAAAAAACGAATGCTAAAAAATATCTATGACAAATAGAAGAGTGAAGTTTTAAATAAAGGCAGGTGCTTTGCTGGCAGGCTCGGCCCAGGAAAGCCCTAGAATACCAAGTCACCTGCACCCACAGTCCAGGTCCTGGCCCTCGACGCTGCTGGCAGGTCTCCGCCACCTTGGACAGGACTCCCGGTGCCAGCCTCACCTGCTCTGGTCCCAGTGGTCACCGATCCAGGGTGACCTTCTCAACTGCTCACCTGAACTGTGGGGCCCTCTGCTCAGCAGCTTCACCCAGATCCACTCAGGAGCAAATGTGTTGCCAGAAAACGAATTTGGCAGCAAACATATCTTGTTTGACCCCTAGGTGTTTTTTCTTTTAAATTAAAAATCGGTTGCCAGTATTTTAAAACTAGATTTTCAGATTTAAAAAAAAAAAAAAAAAAAAAGACACGTGGCTTTTCTTAACAAAAGGAATGTTCTGCGACACAGCCCGTTTTCCCATAGGGCAATAACACCGTGCCCGAGAGGGAGAAAGCCCTGCTCCCTAGCTGCGGGGGCCCCCACCTGCCAGCGCGCTCCAGGGCTGGGGTACAGGCAGCACACGCGGCCACACGCCGGCCCTCACGCAGTTTCCAGGCCAGAGGGGACAGGAGGCTTAGAGCAGGTGGACAGGAGCGCATAGAAGAGGCGGAGGCGGAGGGACGTGGCGCGGAAGGGCTGGAGAGTGGGGTGTGGTGGGGACGGGTGGCGCAGGTTGGGCAAAGGCTGTGAAGAGGGGAGCCCCAGCAGAGGGCTCTGGAGAAGCGGGGCGACCAGCCCCGCCTCGGAGCAAGCCTGTCTGCGCGCCTCAGCTCTCCTGACGCCTAGCCCACCAGCGCCGCGAGGACCCGGGCAGTCTACACAAAGCACGTGGTGCACAGGGCGCTCCACGCCCCCGGCCAGCGTGCCTGCCTCGCCTCGTCCACCACCAGGATCAAGACCCAGAGCGACGGCCCTCGCCGGATCCAGGCCGCCCCAGGCCTCCTGGGACCCTTCCTCGCCCCGGTGGACACGCCACGCCCTGGCACAGTGACCGCTCCGCTGGGGGACAAGGCCGCTGCGTGCTTCTGGAGCGCCTCTGCTACTTAAAACGCATTACTCATATCCTCCAGAAGGCGGGAAGGCAGGGCCTCGGTCCCCAGCCCTGCGTGCCTGTGCGCGAGGCAGGCTCCCGCCACCTTCCGCCTCCACTCCCGGCAGGAAAGCACCAGCTCCTGGGGAGGCTCGAGACCTGCACGCCCTGCACGCGCTGCACACGCGGCCGCACGCTCTGGGGTCCAGACTCCAAATCATCAGAAAGCTGATGCGCCGGATTCTTTACGTTGTCACACTACGATAACTGATGTTCGTGATTACAGCCCTGAGGCAAGCACATTCCTTAACTGCCTTCTAAATTATCGAAGATCAAATTATGTTCAGTTGCATTTTAGTGTTAAGTGTATTTTAATTATGTTCTCATTCTTGGAAAATTAGTAACTCACTCGGCTGAAATAGATGATCTAGGCAGCTTTGTGAATAAAACATTCTGGATGAAGCTCAGGATTTCCAGAATGTTCTCTCAAAACCACCTTCTGTCATCATTCTAGGTAAATGAGAGTTTAAAACTGATATCCTACCTTCTTTCAAAAGAATATGGCCACTTGTAAATCAGTGAATTATGGAATATTTTTAAAGTAAGGGGCAAAGAGGGGCAATAAAATAGATGAAGGCAACAAGAAGTCTGGAGTCAAAAAACACAAGCCTTCATGTCTTCACTGTGGCTGAAAATGAGCCCATACTTCTGCTGAGCTTCCTGGCAGCCAAGGCAAAGAAGGAAACATGACCACTGGTAGCATTCCCATCACCGAAAAAATTGACTACTTAGTCAATTCTGGTATCTATACCCAGAGAAATTTCTCACATAGAAACTACTCACACCACGCCTTATAAGCATGCACACCGAAAACACAGTGATAGTTCTCAGCAGGCTCTACGTATCACCTAACACCCCAAGGCCAAGGCTGAAACTTCTAGCACCACTGGAAGCATGTGAGACAGGCTGGGCCAGGGGAACGGAGAGGGGCAGGTGGTAAGGGCTGTGATGAACCCGAAGGGGCATGTCATAGCTCATGATCCAGCTGTGAACTGGTTCCACCCACTGCTGCCATGTGGGGATGTGGGCCCAGAGCTTCCAGACAGTGTAATCACAGAATGTTCCAAGCACACAAAAGAAGAAACAGCACTAGGGGAAAGGAGTCGGAGTAAGCAAACACACACCGGTGTCCCGCCACCCACCTTGACACACAGAACCTTCTGGTAGGTTTGAGACCCTCCCCCAGCGTGACCCCTCCCCCATGGTACCACCATTCGGACTCTCACACTCGTCACCCTTTGCTTTTCTGTACAGTTGGCCACAGTGCCACCCCCATACCCATCCCTTCTCCCATCTACGTCTCTCCTCTTCCTGTCATGAGTCTCGGGGCACACACCCAATCCACGAGACGCCCCACACAACGTGCAGAGCTGAACTGATAAAATGAGCCATTTTATCATCACGCTGATCCTTTTTTTTTAAATCTACTCACTTGGTGGATACGTGGGTTGTGGGCATGTTGTGCCACAGGCAATGATCTGAGTGTCACTGTTTCTCTCTCTCCTGCTGCATATGGGCAAGGGTTTCTCCAGCCTGGAGCTAAAATCTAAGTGCTAGCCAAACTAATTCTAATTTTAAAAAATTTGTGGGCTAACTCCATACACAAGCAAAACACCATGGACTGGATGCCTCCCTTGGCTGCCAGTGGGCAGCCAAGTCCGTCAGACAGTGAATTCACCCAGGCCATGTCTGTCCCTGCCCATTAGCTGCCAAGTTCAAGGACAAGAGAGTCTGATGTTCAGACAACATGACTTTCAGGCAGGGGCTTGTATATGTCATTTCTTGAAAATCAGTTTTTGGGAACTTTTAGATGGCAAGGAATCTGAACTTAAACTCACTGACATGAGCCCAGAGGCTCCTGGAGAGCCCAGAGTGGATTCTCTCCAACTGGAAACACCTTTATAGAGACTGGAGAGATTTCTTCTAACACTGATCCATTCTAAAATGTGGCCCCCAAGACACTCCCTGATGCTTTCTAAAAGGTATTTTATAACAAAGTTCCCAAACAGCATAGGAGCTATGGTCTGAAGGTCTGTCCCCTCAAAAGTCATGTTGAAACTCGAGTCCCCAAACTGATGGTGTGAGGAGAGGGATCTGTGGGAAGAAAGTAGGTTATGAGGACAGAGCCTTGCAACTAGGGCTAGTCTTCACAGACAGAGGGACCCAGAGCCAGGGGGTGGTACATGCTATCAAGCCAGCAACTTGCAAGGCTGAGAAAGGGGGATCCCAACTTAGGGAGACCCCGTCCCAAATAAAAAATTAAAAAGCGGCAGGGGAGCCCGCCCATGAGGAACTCCAGTGCCATGCTGTCCAAGCCCACCAGCCTCACGCATCTTGTGGCTCCCCGTCTACGAACATGTAGGGAGGCCTCTGCCCACCATCATGGATTATCCCCAACTCGGATGCCTCCATCTTTAGTTGGGAAGTTCCCATCCTGGCAAACCAAATTATCAGGTACCTTTCATGCATCAGGCTACTGAAGACTGGGAGGTTTGAATAGTATATTACAGTTTTATTGTAGATTTTATTATTATTATTGTTCCTATCTATTTTGTTATTTTTCTTACTCCATTTTCCTCTTTTCTGTTTCTTTTCTCCCTTTTCTCATGCTAACCAATTTTTTTATTCCACTTTTACTCTTCCTATGATCTAGTACCTCTATAACTTACTTCTTATCAAATTAACATTACATCCTACACCCCTCCCCATCCTCTTTGTACACCAATAGAAATTGTAGACCTCATTGTGAACCTATTATTTATGCTGTAAATAGTAATCAAACTCATCATCTGTTTACTACAACAATACTGTTAACGTCTTAATAGGGGCTGTTTGGTTTAAGGCTGCATATAATTAGTATTGGGTGCTACTAATATTGATCTCCCCCTTAAAGGTGTGGTATTGGAAACCTGCAGGGACACTATAAACCTATAGGGGAGAAACTGTAAAACCTCGGATACATGAACAACATGAAAAATCAAGGGAAGAAAGCCCCCCAAACAAACCAAGATGCTATATTAATAGAATCCATTGACAGCATGGTAGAAGAAATGTCAGAAAGGGAGTTCAGAATGTACATAATTAAAATGATCCGAGAAGTATAGGATGAGATAAGAGAGTAATGCAGGCAATGAATGACTGTTCCAATAAACAGTTAAAAGAGCAAATGCAGGAAGCAAAAGATCATTTCAACAAAGAGAGATTCTGAAAAAAAAAATCCTTGAAATGAAGGAAACAATAAACCAAACTGAAAACTCAAAGCATCACCAACAGACTAGGTTACTTGGAAGACAGAACCTCAGACAATAAAGACAAAATATTTAATCTTAAAAATAAAGTTGACCACACAGAGAAGGTGTTAAAAAAATCACGAACAGAACCTCCAGGAATTATGGGATAACATGAAAAGACCAAATTTAAGAATTACTGGAATCGAGGAAGGCACAAGAAACAAACCAAAGGAATGAAAAATCTATTCAATGAAATAATATCAGGAAATTTCCCAAACCTAAAGAATGAAATAGAAAATCAAATACAAGAGGCTTACAGGACACCAAATACACAAAATCACAACAGATCCACACCAGGGCACATTATAATGAAAATGCCTAACATAGAAAATAAAGGTAGAATTTTAAAGACCATGAGAGAAAAGTACCAGATTACATATATAGGGAAATCAATACAGATATCAGATTTCTCAGCCCAGACCCTAAAAACTGGAAGGGCCTGGAACAACACATTTCAAGCTCTAAAAGAACATGGATGCCAACCAAGAATCTTAAACCCAGAAAAACTAACCTTCAGATTTGATGATGAAGTAAAATCCTTCCATGATAAACAAAAGTTAAAAAGTGGCAGGGATGTGGTTCGGCGATAAAGTGTAAAGTTGTGTCTGGGCTCAATCCCCAGAACGGTGAAGGAAGTGGAGGGTACCCCAGAGGTAGAGCACTTGCCTAGCACCCAAAAGCCCCTGTACTCCATCCACAGTACACAGAAACAAAGACAAAAGGACCCCAGAGATACCTCTTGTCTCTCCTACCACATGAGTACACAGCACTTGAGATACCAACTGCCTTGTTCATGGAAATCCCTAAGTTACAAGAAATAAATTTATGTTGTTTATAAGCTACTCTATTTATGGTATTTTGTTATAGTTGCCAATATAGACTAAGACAGTGGGTAACACCATCAATAATAAATAGAAAGCAGAGTGCCTGTACAGAAAGCATGTAAGTCTCCCCGCTTTGAACTGCAGAAGCTGATTTCTATCTTTTGAAAATGGTTTCACAAGGTTTCCTGGAATGCAGCCACACCGTGATACACATTCAGGGGTTTCTCTGCTACTCTGGTGGAGCTGAGAGGTTCTGAAAGAGGACCTGGCTGCAATGTCCATAGTCTGGCCTAGACAGAACCAGGTGTGTCCTGTCCCTGGGCATTCTCTCCTGGTCTCCTACCTAGCCCTATCTTAGATCACCAGACAATACCCATCTACATGCCAGCAAAAAACCCATTATGCACATTAGAAAACCTCCTACATCTGTACTGAGGCAGAACCAGATTCCAAGCAAATCATCTTTTGTGTATGATCAGAATTTACTCTCAGATGAGAATCCGTGAAGTGTGGTAGAGAGGATGATGAGCAACGGCACAGTGTTAGATACGGAGGGAGCCGGTGCCGCCAGCAGGTGAGCTCACGACCACACGTGGCAGAGTGCCTCAGAGGAAGATGGAGATCTTTCCAATCCACAGGGCAAGAGCCACTGGACTGCAGCCCTCCCAGAGAAAACTAGAATATCATGCCACAGGTAGTGACTCGGTGCCTATCATATGCACAGTGCACTCCCTGAGCTCAGGATTCAGTAGACAAGAGATCACCACCATCCCTGCCTCCCAGGCTGACTGAAGATCATGACATTTCAGTGAAGAAAACAAGAGGGTCACGTGGAAGTTCACCCAGAAGGAAGGTGCTGTGCAAGCAGCCTGGAGCTGAGGACGTGAGCGAGCCGCACGAGATCTGGGGAGATATGGGAAGCACGGGCTCCGAGGATGGAGTGAACTCGGCGTACCTAGGAAGGTCAAAGGGCACCAGAGTGGAAGGAGCAGGAGGGGGCTGGCAGGTAAGGTGGGAGAGGGAGGCAGACCCGAGAGCAGGGACAGACTTGGAGACAGCTAAGGGACACCAGGCGGAGTCTGATGACACTCCAGGCAAAACAAAGTGGCAGCTTAGGCCTGCGGTGGAAAACGGCTGGCTTTATGAAATGCTTCAGAGGGCGCTCACACCGTCGCTAGTAACTAGCCGCCGAGTACAGACAGGGCTGACCCGGATCTTTCAACTTCAGTACCTACTTGAGGGAAGGTGAGCCATCTACAGAGATGTAGGAAACTGTTGCAGGGACCAGTTGAGAGGGAAGAAAATGAATCCTGCAGCGCTTTGCTCAACGTCAGGTGCCTTTGGCCTAGCAATCCTCAGCCGAGATCACTGTCACCAAGGGTGTTGGCAACATCTGGAGATAGTTGGGTTGTCACACCTGGGAGGGAGGGAGGCTACCCTGACCCAGAAGGTAGCATCGCTAGACATCCTACAAGGCACAGGACAGCCTCCCACAGCAAAGAACAGCCTGATCCAAAAGGAGTGAGGCCAAGCTTCAGAAGCTGCTGTGGAGGATGCAAGACGCTGCGAAGGCCCGTGCTGAAAGCAGAACTTGATTTTTCTCGGTAGTTGCTTTCTTGTGTTCCTATGTCCTCCCAACAGTCCCTGCTCGGCTGCTCTGCTGGTGGAGGGGCAGTGCTATGGGAGTTGGAGAAGGAATGAGGTCAAGGGGTCTAAGTAAAAACTGTCAAAACGATGAACTCATTCAAGGTCAAACCCAATGCCAAGATAAAAGGATTAAAAAAACCCTGTATTTCTAAGTTTGATTTGGAAATGCTTGTATGAATTCATAATATATATTCTAATGAGCAAGAAGAGAAAGAGGACAAGAGGGAGGGAGGGAGGGAAAGATTTCCTCCTTTGACAACTGAAAAATAATAGAAAACAATACCCAACCCAATGAGCAGAGGCTGAACACCTCCATCACCCACACTGTGATTATAAACACCTTTGCCTGGCAAAGGGACCAGGGTACTTTGAGAGACAGCCGACTCCAGGCCTGGAGCATGAAGGAGAAGGGCCAGGACAACCCAGCTTCTGGGTTTTGGTGTTCAGCAGGAGAGCAGAGATCCACTCTTCTTCAAGAGTCAGAGTCCAACTAACACCACCCCACGGGCCAAAGATAGGACGATTCAAAACAGCATATTAAAAATATTAAATAAGTTTAAATATGTCAATTCACAATGCCTTTTAAGAGGCCTACTGGTCACATCTAGAGGATGGACAGGAACCAACTGCATTATACAGGATTAACGCAGGTGACAACTATAAACAGCACCAGGTATATTGTACAGGTGCCTCATGCAAAATCTACTCCGACTGTTGTCATTATAACCCACATTGCAACACCTGGCCCTCAGGGGACACCCACACCCAGCTACCCCTGACAGATGCCACAGGAGAGCAGAGCAGAGCATGTCTGACCTCTCTGGAGGTGAAAGTAGAGGAATATTTTCTGTCCTTAATGGCAGAAAAATGCAGACCCATACTGTGTGTGTGTGTGTGTGTGTGTGTGTCTTGCTAAGGGTCTAAACATTACACACGTTAACTTCTGTACAAAAACACTATGAGATAGGAACTATCAACATTCTCACCGTACAGATGAGGAAAGTGACGTCTGGAGAAGTTCACAACTTGCCCATGGGACACGGCAGAGAATCGTACAATTCTCAGCCTTGCTCAACACCCAGCAAAGTGTGAAGCACTGGGGAGCACGCACATGGCAGCCACGCAGAGCCAGGCCCTGCAGCAGAGGCACCGCAGGGCAGCACGGGGCTGCTGGAGCGGCCACTGTCACACGGCCATCCCTGACCATGCGCCCGGTGTGGCCCTCATACACACCCCATACCATGGCACACGAGCTCCACTCCCACTTCCCAGAGGCCAAGAGTGAGGTGTGACCAACAGGAAGGTTGCCCGGGGTTGCTCAGGGAGAAAGGGTGGACCCAGGACTGAAGTCAGTCACTCATGATCCACGGTTCACATGTTAAATCCATCTTCACCAACATACAATGACCAATAAAAATTGTATACATTCAAGGTACACAACATGACAATTTGGTATCTGTGAACACTGTTTCGTGAGTTCCACAATCAAGTCAAGTAACACGTCCATCACTACCACGATTGCGAGTGGTGGTGAGGGGTGGTGGTAAAGGACACTTAAGGTCCACTCTCAATACAGTATTGGTGACTACGGTCATCACGCGGCACTTTAGGTCCCCAGAGTGTCCCCACCCAGCCCTGGTGACTTCTCACCACCCGTCTGTGGGGAGCTGCCTGCAGAGGCAGACGTGGTGCGGACCAGGGAGGGGAAGCAGCCAGGAATGCCAAACCAGGGCAACGCTTCGGCTTTCATCATTTCTGTTTGGAAAAAAATGAAACAATCACATAAACAGAACAAAGAAAAGTCAAAAAGTTCTCCTTTCCAGCCCAGATCTTGACACCGAGAACTAGTACCTCCCACAGCACTGGTTCTCAGTGGGCACATTTGGCCAAGTCTTTGTTGAAATAAAGTTTTCAAGTGTTTGCAAAGATGGTCTCTCTTCTCCACCTTAAAAAAGAAAAGATTTTTAAAAACCACCTGGAGGGTGTGGGAGAGAAACCAACAGAACCCAATTTCAATCTCCTCGGCAAAGAAATAGCATCTTTTGCCCAAAGCAGGGCAGAGTTGCCTGCATGACCCAGAGAAGCAGGGGATGGGGCACTGTCAAAGTTTCATGAAGGGGAAAGGAACTTTTAAACAGCACTTGTCACTGTGAACGAGCGGCTGACAGTTTGCCCTGGCGGGCTGAGCTTCGGTACTGGAGACGGAACCTGTGAGTCACGCCAAGGAAGCCTGAGGAGACAGGGTATATTCGGCTCTCAGCTTCACCGGTTCCAGAGGTAAAATTCACCTTTTCAACGGAAGCTGCAGAAAAAGTAGGATGATAAAGGGGAAATTAGCCACAAAGAAAGCCGAGAGTGAGAGAGAGAGAGAGAGTTGTTTTCTGGGGGAGGAAAAAAAGAAAACTAAGAAAGTTGTAGGTAACTTGGCAAACCAAAGTTCCTGGGTTGGAGTTCCTGGGGAGGAAGGGCAAAGAATTCTGGTGGCCTAACGACTCCCTGGCTAAAGCCAGAAGTGTGGAGGCTGAGCAGAGCAGGACTTCAGGGTCCCCTAAGTGTGTCTAGTCCTCCCTAAGAGGAACCAGTGACCACAATGCTGGTCATCCTCATCAGGCTGAACTAAGACAGGGTGAAGCGGAGAACCAGGGATGTGGGAAGGAAAGCTGCCTTCTCCCTGGGGATCTGCCCACCTGAGGCCTGCAGCTGAAGGCCCAGAGAGGTCCAGAGCAGTTCCTGTGGTGCCCTGCCCTCAGTCATGTGACAGCAGCCAACAGGAAGGCAGGGAGTCTGCCTGGGAACACAGTCAGGTCCAGGCTCTGTGGAACGGGCCTGAGTCTACCTGAGAGCAGCTATGTCCTCACCCCTGAGCAAGGGAGAAGGGTAGGCAGTCAGAACCAGAAGCCAGGGACAAAGGGCAGTGCTTTCTGCTGACGTATATGCCCAAGGCTGCCCAGGGTGTGAGGTGGGAGCAACTGTGGGCTCAGAGGGCAAGGACTGGCCTCAGTGAGCTGACTGGCCACTCCCAGCCCAGCAGAGCAGGCAGGCCCAAGGGAGGACGAGGCTGCAGCAACCTGAGGCACCTCGGGAGTGGTGTTATCTGTGTCCCCAGCAGGTCGCCTCCTGATTTGAAATGCCCATTCCCAGGCCATAAACGCAGACACTTGGAGCCCTCAGAGGTGGGAGGAACCAGGCTCACACTCAGAGCCCCGATTGGGATCCTCACATTCTGACCAATGACTTGTCATTTGAACTCACAGCTGTTTTCAACAGAGAGAGGTTACAAGCTCCAGGTCTGGAATCTGACTCCCAGCTCTGCCATCGATTCCGCATGTGAACTTAAACGTCAGCAAGTTAGCATGCCTCAGTTTCCTTCTCTCTGAAATGAGGAAGAATGCCACCAGAGAGCAACTGTGAGGACCAAGTGATACCCGCCTGGCACAGCACGAGCACTGAGCAACCATGAGCCGCCAGGCTGAGGCACCCCGGCAATCACTAAGGAGGATACCTGCAGCTTCCCAACAGAACGCAAAGGCTCCAGATTAGTAGAGGAAAAGGGTTCTTTTTGCGTTCATTTTTTCAATCCACTCAAACATGCCCCCAAAGTGGATTAAGTAAAAATGTCCGACTTGTTCTTTCTACAGAGCTATTAAATCAAAGCAAGTTATTAGCTGAGCTACATAATTCATTTGATTAATTTTGCTCTGTAATGAATCAGGAGAAGCAACAAAACCTCAAAGTTGCTCCCAATCCAATTCTGAACATCTTTTAAGCTTTCGAAAAGCTTTCTGGCGGGAAGAAGTACACAAAATGCAGTGGAAAACGGACGTGCAAAGCTTCACCTCCGACCAGGGCCCCCACCCGCTCCCCTGGGGACGTCTTTGAGAGTCAACACACTGAAGAGGGAGGAGCAAGGATCTCGGCACTGGGGCTTCAGAACTGGGTCTGAACCCCAGCGCCACCGCTCCCTGGCGGTGACCTGGATCCCCCACTCCACCATTCTGAGCCTCAGCTTCTACAGGGTGGGAAGACAAGCGGCAGGGCAGGTGTGATGAGCCCCCACTCAGGGCTGGACACACAGTCGGTGCTTAGTATGCGGTATCAGTTAGGTTAGCATGCGTTTACGTAACTCATCCACGAATTCCTTCGGTTTTAGGTCAGCAGGCCTCTCTGGGGAAGATGGCTATGCATTCGACGTAAAGGTGCCCAGCAACAACCCTCAAGCCCAGGCCAGGCAGGTCAGCTGAACTTCCGGTTCTGTAAGTTTAGCACCAGGCCACTGCACCGATCGGCCTCACAGGGGAGGAGCACAAGCAGGTGACAGAAGGCTTTTAGCCCTTCCAGTAAAACACCCAAGAGCATCACGCTATCAGAAGCAAAGTCCCAAGTCCCAGGTCACGTATCAAGGGCCACCTCCAAAGTAACAGGGCATCTTTACAAGACCTTTCGCAGGCCACACTGCCACAAATCTCTCAAGCTGAACGTCCTCAGCGGAGACCCTGAGGACAATAAGCACAAGGTCCTCAAGAAACAGAAGCCTCCGGGCACCACAGACTTGCCCCGCAAAGCTCAATCTTCCCTGTGAGCGAGGAACAGCGGGCTGGGAGCAGCAGGGGGTGGGGTGCCGCAGCCCAGGTGTGCCTGTGTTGGGGGGGCAAGGCGGACAGGAAAGAGAAAAGGGGAACTTCCAACTGAAAAATCGTAGCATCTGAAACCTAGGAGACCCTCTCCAGCAGAGTGGCAAACTGTGCTAATACCAGGACAGCCCTGCCCGTGTCTCAGCTGACGTCTGCAGTCACTGCTGGGCCCCGCGGCCAGCTGGTCACACCTGCGCCTGCCGTCCAGCAGCCTGGACCGCCCGCCCCACTGAGCCTCCAGGCAGTCTTCTACCTTCCGGCACTATCTTCTTAGACTTTCACTCCTTCCCCTCTACTACCAGCCCCGCTTCTGTCTTGCTCGCAAGACAAACTCCTCATGAATGGCGCCAACTTTGCTGTAGGACGTGCGCCCTGTAAGTCAAGGGAGAGGGTTGATTCATCAGTGCAGCCATAGATCTGGCCCTCGCTCACCATCTAGTCACAGAGCTCTAGGGTGAACCTGGCTGTCAGCCTCCGTGGCACCATGTCCCCAGGTGCCACCCCCTCCCTGCCCTCTCTCTCCACAGCTGGGTGGGTGCTTCCCTCTGCCCCAGCATGAGCCAGATCCTATGGGTAGTTCATCAAGAGTGGCACCTGGACTGGTTCCACCATACCAACGTGAGGCTTTGCTAGGAACGGAGAGACTCCTGCTTTCTCCTCTAAGTGTGAGCCTGGAAGGAAAACTATTTGCCCAGAGGTGATCACAGGCATCTGTGAGCACAGCAGGGCAAATCTACCAAGAAGGATTTCAACCTAGAAACAGTAGGGCAAGGGCTGGAGAAACAGGAAGCTAGTGACACAGCTCATGTCCCATCCCTAAAACCAGACTCTCCCTTTCCACAGACCAAGAGGACAGGTGGTGCCCTGCAGCAATAACAGCATCCTGGTACCCCAGTGACTCACAGACGAAGGTCTGTTCCTGTTCTTACCAAGCCTACAGCAGTCCCAGCAGCACAACAGGGAGACTCCCTTCCAGGCAGGGACTCAGGGATCCAAGCTAGTGTCATCTTGTAGGGATGCCACATGGAACCCACAGTTCCAGGACCACCAAGGCAGAGGAAACAAGAACCAAGGAAACTCACCTCAACTCTAATATCCTTCAGCCTGAGGTGACTTTTATCACCTCTGCTTATAGTCCCTTGGCCAGAAAGAGCCTCATGGTTCCAATCTATACATCAAAGACACTGGGAAATGTACCTGTCCCATGTGTCCAAGAAGGTAGTCTTGATGAAGTTTCATCTCTGCCACAGCCATTAAGCCGAGTTTTCTGTTGCCAGCAATGAAAAGACTGCTAAGTCATACACGTGCCCGCCAGGTACCAGGGACTGTGCTGAATGCTGGGCTGCAACAGTGCATGGCACAGCTCGACAGCCATCACTGAGCCACTTCCGGCAGAGGGAGGACTCAGGGAAAGAGGGATACAAGAACAGGCAGGACGGGCAAACCCAAAACAGCGCCATTAGGAGTAGGAGAGGAGACACCCAGGATACGCGAGACAGCATGGGGTGACCGAGCCCTGTCTTCAGGGGCGCAGGGGGTGACCAGGAAGGCTTCTAGGAGGAGATCTGAAAGGCGAGAAGTCAGCTGGGGACAACAGGAAGGGGAGGGTACATGGAAGAAACAGGTTCCGGGGAGAGGAGCCTCCCGTGTGAAGGTGTGCACCTGGGAAGGAAACCAGCTCAGACTAAGGCGAGAGCCACAGCCTGAGGGCTTTACGTCAACACACCACATACTTCCTGTGGAGAAGGTTAAGGGCAAAGGTGAACCACTGGAGGCTCTTGAGCAGGGACATGACCCAAGCAGGCCGGCCAGGAGTAGCAGGGAGCTCAGCCGGCCCCTCCCCCAGTCTCCACGGCTCTGCACCTTCAGTGAGGAGCCCTCGGTGTTTCAAGCAGGCTCGGCTCACCCAGCACTTGGGACAGCCCTGTCCCTTCACCAGGCACATCCAACCTTGAGAGGATGGTGTCCCCTCCACCAAGACCAGACCTCCTGCTGGGGGCCCACAAGTAGCTTCAAGAAGCTACTTCCTGCCTCAGGGAGGAAAGCAAATGTAAAACAAGACCAAAATAGTGTGGGGTTGAAAAGTTGAAAACCAGCCACTGTCATTACAAGTATTTTTATCTGTTGCCCAAAAAGGAGTATTGGATCATTTTCCGAGTGTTTCTCCATGGAGGTTCATCTGTGCATTCTCAAGCTCTCCAGACCCCCACGCCAGACACTCCCAGAAATGGGGGAGCTCAACAGCACACACCAGGCAGAGCACAAGGCACACAGCAGAGCTTTGGCACCATCGCCCGCTGAGGACAGAGGCCCTGCGGTGAAGTAGTGGGAAGGAGATACCCGAAGATTTACTGGAAAAGAAAGGAAAAGATCAGTGAGGACAAATTCCCTGGGAGCAGGGGAGTGCCAGCAGAGGCACCCGGCTGTCGCCTGCACTGTCATGTCCTGCCCAAACATCATGGGCAACTGGACAGCCAGGAGATGAGGAAGGAGGAAGAGCCTCCAAGAGCAAGCTCTGTTCCTTCTGCTGCACTGGACAGGTCACATCGACATCAGGAACAGGTGGGGGACGAGAGGTGTCTGATGGGCCTGGCCCCTGAGCAAGGACACAGGTTTGTATACACCGGCACACGCTCACGTCCAGAACTGTCTACCAGCTTCCGTTTGTCTCCTTGTGCCTCAGTCATCCCCTTGGCTTGACAAGCCACAAGCTAGCATGCTCGCCACTGCTGTCACTGCCCTGGCTCCCCTTAGCAGCCGACAAGCAAGGCCCAACTCCTGTTTCTAGCCAGGTACAGAGGAGGCCAGAGAGTGATGGAAAGAGCACCAGTTCTGCCATCAGCCAGCCGAGGTGCAGCCCTGGCTCTCCACCTGCTGGGTGGCCTGGAGACCGCAGCCCAGTGACTTACCACACCACACCCGTTTCCTCACCCGTAACAAGCAGCCATTAGTCCATCTATGTAATAATGCAATTAACACAGTGCCTGGAAGTAGAGTGACCCTCTCCTTAGCCTAACTGCTGTCACCATCATTATCACTGGCATTTTCAGTTGCCGTCATTAAATGAATGTCACCAGAAGCCTAGCGGGTCATGGGGCACCAAGTGCAAAACAGACCTCAGAAAGCACTGGTGGGATCAATTCTCCAGGATTAATGACCCAGTTTCTTCACCTAATAAATCACAAGTAAAGCAGAAGGGAGGGGGGATGCCGATGGGGAACCCAGAGATTAAAGACCACTGGATGTCGTGCACAGACCTTCCTTTGGCTTCTTATTCAAACACCATTTTAACTGGAAATTTGAACACTGACCAGATAATTGATGATACTAAAGAATTATTGTAACTTTTAGGTGCGACGTTTTATGTCAAAGTCCTTTTTTTTTTTTCATGTGAAAGTGACTTCCAGATATATCAAAAGGGACAGGACCCATCAGAGTCAATTTGTGAGCAAATACTGCCGTTTACTGTGTCCAAGGTCCCAATCGATTCAAGAACTTTTACATTTTATTAAAATGATGATTACAACCGCAGCTCTCTGCAGTGTGTGATTATGGGTTTACTTCCTACCAGCTTAATGCTTAAACTTACTTTTTCCATAAATAGTAAACCTGTCATTACAATGAGAATGAATCTTGCTAATATCCCATTTATTTCACCCATGAGCCAAAATCCTGGGACTAACTACACTCATACCGTAAAGGGTTAGGCATCCTAGAACTTGACAAACCAGTCAACAGCTGGCCGAGCCCTGCCATACGGAAGGAAGCAAAGTTCCGTTTGCAGAGGCAGGACAGGCAGGGCTGGGGTCCAGGGTTGCAGGAGGAGCAAAGAGCAGGGGTGCCAGATGCCAAGCAGGACTTGGGACCGTCAGAGGGCAGCCGAGAGGAGCTGAGCTCCAGCGGGCAGGGCGTGCAGGAGAAAACAGAGGAAAGTAACACGTACCCATCTTAGATATCCTGTAAGTTGTGACGCTTTGGTGGCATGCAACAGAAACAGATTCTAAGCTAAGGCAAAAGAACACCGACTATAAACAGTGAGGAAAGTGGGAATATATGGCCCAGGGAAGGGACTTGACCTGGCAAAGTTGTGGCAAGTGCAACCCAGGGACACCGGGAGAGGCCCAGCAGCCTGTTGGAACAAAGCTTCGTGCTACTTTGTTGCTGACCAGGAGGCCTCCCAAGCACCTGGCCTTCTTGTCTGCCTCAGGAGTCGAGACCCAGCTGCCTACTGCAGACCAAATGCCCATCCCTGAGCCCAGAGAGGGCGGAGTGCTTGGATTTCCTGAGCCAACAAGTAAGTGGGAAAAGGTAGCTCCTCCAAAGGAAGCTGGAACCACGGGAGAAACAGGGCACAACGGCACTTCCGGTCTGCTCCAGGTCCTAACCTCCATTCTTTGTGCTCAATCCCCAAGCAACACACTAGCAGGGTTTATTGGCTGACAGAAACCTGGGGCTTAAGAGGCTAGGTGGCCTGCCCAGGGACTCATGGCAGAAAGTGGCAACCCGACCTCAATCTGACAAGGACAAGGTAGGCCCTCTAGGCCATCAGTTGAATCAAAGTCCAAACGCCACTGAGATCTAACATTTTTCTTGAAGCCAACTGCCAGAATAGAATGCAAAAATCTCTGGAGATGAATCTGAGCCAAAGAGACGGTACTTAAAAGAGCAAAGAAGCCAGGGTTGGATCTGTCCTTGATGGTCCAAGGGCTTTTCCCTTCAAAGCCCTCAGTGAAAACAAATCCATCTCTTCTTGACGTCTTCAAGAGTCAGGGGAGTTTACAAAAGAAATTCTGAGCACTGTCACTCTGGTCCAAGGAGGAGGGAGGGGCTCTCTTTGCTTTTGCTGTGCTGGGATGGAACCCACTGAGCTACGTCCCCAGTCCCAGAACGATTTTTTACTTCCGGTCCTTGGCACTTGATGCTCGCTCACTAGTAACAGATGACTCGGTGGTGCTGACTTTAGTTTCTGAGCTGCCCTGACCCTGGGCTCAAGGTCACCAAGAACAAATGTGCTATGTGAAGGGGCAGTGGCTTTCCTGATTCCCAAGATGGACACAGAGAGAAGGAATGCTCAGGAGCTCCCTTCACAGTGGGATGAATCTCAAGTTTGGGGTGTTCCAACAGCCGTATTATCTAATAGGAAGGGTCTCCTCTTCTTCCGCCCTCTGAAATAGGGAGATCCTGTTCCACTCCCGCAGTGGATGGACATCAACCCATGAACGAGGTGACAGAGCAGCTTCCCTAAGCACGGGCTCCGTCCAGGGGAGCACTGAGGGCTCGGCCAGTGCCTTGGCGTAATGAAAGGCTCAAGCTCGTCACAGATGGAAGGACACCACAAACCTCACCGTGCAACCAAAGAAGAATGGGACAGTCTGGACAGGATATGCCCCCTAAGAACGCCTCTGCTTCGGCCACACAGCTGGCTGCTCCCAGGTGGAGCCACGGGAGGAGGAAGGAAGCGTGAGGCCTGTCAGAGAAAGCCTGACCCTGAGCCACCAGCCTCCCATCTGGCACTTCGACACTGCCACTGCCACCAACCAACACGGGCCTCACGCCCCACAAAATCCGTCTTCAAGGAGGAGCCTGCAGTGGGGACAAGAGGCCACACAGGGCTGGACACCCCCAGCCAAGCTCACCTTCCCTAGAGCTCAGCTGAGTTAGAACTCAAGTTCCCGCTAAAGCCGCCTCCCTTCTTTAGAGGTAGTTTTAAGAACCACAGAAAGCACAGCACAAAGGCAGCAGAATAACTCAGAATGAGCTTAGGGAATCCTCTCCCAAGACCTACCTCTGAGACCCACCCCCACGCAGGCATGTTTCCATTCACAATTAGTGGGTGTTTTTCTGGTTATAAAAATAAAATTTACTCACTGTTGAAGTCTTAGAAAGTACCGGAAGTTTCCTTGCAGAACTCCGTGTGCACATGCATACACAGACACGGCCTGTATCACTACCCCCAGCTGGCACCACGACACGCACACACCAATAGGAGCTTTACCAGGGATGGCGGTGGTAGTGGATGGTTCATGATAAAACACTACCATGCCAAAGGACTTCAGTCCTCATTCATCAAGAACTCTGTCATCAGTACCGACAATGAACACTGACAAATTTCATCACCTATCCAGTCACTGTTTTTAAAAATATTTTTAGTTGTAGATGGACATTATTTATATTTTTTATGTGGTGCTAAGGGTAAAACCCAGTGACACACATACTAGGCAAGCGCAGCCCAATACCTGGTTTTTCTTCTTTAATCTCTTCACGAGATGCCTACATGGAAGAATTTCTAACACTAAAGCATCCTTCAAATCCTAAATACATTCTATTTTGTATATGCATTGATCCTTTAATGTGACTGAATTTGATGGAGAAATACCTTTCTAGAATCTTTGTACATCTCCACCTAAATGAAACAAGTCCATAGTTTTCTTTTCTGTGCTTTGTCAGGTTTTTAATGAAACAGTGATATACCTTTGAACCAAGACACTGTGCGCATACAGAACAGTGTAAGGAAATGCAAACAGCAGAAGACTCTCGGTGGGCGCCCTGAAAGTCTTCCTGGAAATCGCCATGAAACCACGGAGGCGTGACCCGGGAGGGAAGCAGTTCTTTAGTTACTCTTTCAACTTTCGTCCCCCTTGGGGCGGTGGGCCTGACCTTCAGTTGGTTTCGGGGTCGAATGCCATCCCAGGACAGGGCCCGACTCAGCCCCATCCCCACCCTACCAGGCACAAGCCTGTGTGGCCCACTCTCCTGCCTTTATCCTCCAAATCCGCGTTACGTTTATTTGACTTTTAATGTCACGTATTTGTGCATTCTCTCATTTCCTTAAGGGCCAGATGTTTCCCATTAAGTGATTTTTTTTCAAAGAATCAACCCCACATTTCTCTTTTATCTATAAACTGGTTTCATCGTTGCTTTGTTGGGTAGGGTGGCACTGACGGGCTGTCTTCCTAGTGTCCCCGTTGTAGCAGACTGGGCCTTTCCCTGGGAAGCTCCCTGAGCAGCCGACATCAGAAACAGAGACGCGGACTCGGCCCAGGCAGCCTTACCTCAATGAGCTTCCTTTCGTAAGAGCTCGCAAGTTCTTCGGCAACTTCTCCTGGCTTCTGTTCAGGAACTGTAACTTCGCCATCGACGTTCCAAAGATTGGGCACAACTTTAGGAAAAGAAATATTCTGTAAGAATATTAACACTCATCAAAAATTACTCTCCCAGTTAAAAAAAAAAACAAAACAAAAAAATCCTTCCTCCCCAAATGGCTCCTCCAGAGAGGAGGCTCTTCATGAGCAACGCGCACACACGCAGAATTAGTCAACACTTGGACACCACAGCTTTCTCACGGCGACTGAGGATCAGCTTTATTTTAGAACGGTGGGGAGAGAGGCGCACGAGTCTGGGGACGACCTCAGCCCTCTGTCCCATCCCAGGGAGCCGTCACTGCCCCGGCGACACAGGCCTACTTTGGCATCTTTTATACTGGTCGAATTCCTTTTTCCACAACACCCACAAGGTAGTGCCACCTCCGGTCCAACGTAGAACAGTAATGGGGCTCTGTTCACCTGCAGAACCAAGAATTGGCATCTGCGAGCCCTCCAAGGCGACAGCCTCTGTGGACGCTCTATTGGCGATGCGTGAGTGAGCGCGAGGCCAGGTCACAGGGAGACCACTCCCAGGGCAGGGCACCGGTGAGCAGAGGCCCACTGCCAGGTGCACATGCAGGTAGCGAGAGCAAGCGGAGGAGGACTGGGACAAGAGCAGGAGAGGCCTCCCCACCAGGGTGCCCAGGAACGCGGCTCCAGCGACGGTGCTCCTGAGCCCCGGCAACCACGACGGTAAGGATCTAGGCTCGCCCCATGACAGGGACGGCCTCCAGGGAGGGAGCGAACACGGGGAAGCCGAGCAACACTGGAGCCCCACACCCGATGCGGCCTGTGGCCGATTCCAGCCACCGAATGGCTACGACTCCACCAGGACAGCTGGCCAGGCCTGCGAGGCCCCAGGGACAGAATAGCTGCATGATGACGTTCCCCTGCCAGGGGCGACCACCACTGCAGCCCCTGCTGCAGTGACCCAGGAATGACCTATAGCCTGAAATAGTCACACACAGGAAAATTTAAAGGTCTTCCACTGAAAGACCATAGTTGAAACACATTAATTTGCATCCATATTCTCTCGAGATCCCATTAAGGTATCAATTTAATTTTTTTTAACTCGTCCTGAAGGAAACAGAGAACTACAGAGGAAACACCTGAATCATAGAAGCTGAGAATCAGGTAAGACGATTTCAGTCCGGGGCAGAAGGGGCGATGCCCACTGCTAAAATGAAGGACTCGGGCTGGGGCTCGCGGGCAGAGCGGCTGCCTAGCACGTGAGGCCCTGGCTTCCATCCTCAGCACCACCTAATAAAGGCATTGTGTCCGTCTACAGCTGAAAACATACTTTAAACTGCTCACACACACTCTGGGAAACGGGAGTGAGGGCCAGAAACCAAAACAAGGGGCCACAGGCCTGCGTGAGGGGTGGATGGCAGAGCACCCCGGGCTTGTGACGTAGGCCACGTAACAGGGTGGGCTGACGAGGGCCGGGCAGCTGAGCACAGCAAGCGAAGTAACCCCTGAACCTGGGTTCTCCTGCTGCACCCCACTCCTGGCCCACTCGCTCCCAGAAGAGCGAGCAGTCGACATACACCTGCAGGCCAGGGAACAGGTAAGGGTCCCCATGAGCCTAAGCTGCCCAAGAGAGGAGAGGAGCCCTCAGGGGTGGCACAGTCCAGCCCCCCGCAGAGAGGCCCACACAGACTCCACGGAGCTGTCCATCAACCCCTGGGGGCTGCTCCAAATCCCAGCAGAAGCCAGAAATCACCACACTTGTGAGACAGCAGCTGAGATCAAAGATGGAACCGGAATAAACAAATGCAGCTTGTGGAAGGGGCAGACTTCAAAAGCAAATTATCAATGATGTGCACAGAGAGGGGAAAAGTGGGGTCATAAGACAAGAAGAGGGAAACACCTCAAAAGAAGGAAAAACAAAGAACAAAAAAGCTCTGTTCTAAAGCCAAACTGACAGCTGGAAGGGAACTTACTGTAAAGCAGGAGGGCAGAAGGTTCCAGAAGATAGAGCACAGATGACAGAGTGCACAGGAGAAAGCAAACCAAGAAAGGGGAGACAGCCCAGAACAGGAATGTAAGGACGTCACACAAACGGCACGGGGGAGGCCACCGTCGCCCCACCAGCACCAGTCACGGCAGCCTGCTGCTTGGGCAAAAGCCCAGTGCCCTCGAGGGTCTCGCGCTGGAGATGACCCAAGGTCCCAAAGCCCCTCCACAAACCAGGGCAATAAAGACACAACGTCTCCCACCTAGAACACCCAGCACACCCACCTCGTCAGAGGCAGCAAGACGTTCAGACACAGCCCACCAACACCGCCTCCCACGAGGAAAGACCGTCAGCACAGGAGAGCACAGAATCCAAGGGACAGGGGACGACCCGCAAGTGAGCTGGAGAATCAGTCACCAAACCCCAGACCAGCAATGACCCAAATGAAGACAAGGAGGACCAAGTGCGGTCTGTCCTCACAGGAGAGCATTCCATTCAGCCATGCAGAGGAGGGTGGCCCTGGGTCTTGCTGCGACCCAGTCACTCCCACAAAGACCCCGAGGCCATGTATCCTGAGGGCCTGTCCTCCTGAAATGCCCAGTACTGGGTCCCTCAGGGGCTGGGGGAGTCACTGCTAATGGGTCTGCAGCTGCTTTTGGGGGTGATAACAAAGTTCTAGAATTAGTGTGTGATGGTTGTACAACCTCACGAATCAGTAACATCAAATGTGTGCTTTGACAGGGCGAACAGTATGGTATGAGTTAAATCTCAAAACCATCATTTGAAAAATAAAAACAAAACTCAGTCAGAGGTGTGAGCTGCAAAGTAGCAGGCTGCTAGCTGGAGCAGGTCAGCAGGACCCGGAGAGACACTTCAGGATGTGAGGGACAGGTGACCTAATGTGCTGGAGACTCCTGAGGGGGTTTCCATACTGAGGGGGAACTTGGAGATGAATCAGTGATGAGCACAGAGCACACACACCGAGGACAGGAAAGAAAAAGAATTACAAGCTTTAACTCCAAGGAAACCAAAAGATCGTGCAGGAAAAACGACCGTGTGCCTGATGGCTTGGCATGTTTAGAGTCATAATAAAACAATCACTTAACACTGGTGTAAGCAAAGTGAAATCAGTCATGCCTATAACTTGAAAAATCAGAAAGTTGCGACAGACTTGTTCAGAGATACGGAGACAACAACTGAAAGAAACAGTTTTAACAGTTTCAAACCATCACTTTTGGGGAGCAAGAAATGGGTGAGGTCAGAGGTCTCGCAACTTTTATAATAAGGCTAATAAGCCTTTTATAATAAGGCTTTTATAATCTGCCTACAACACTGTGGTTTAAAAACACGAACTAAATTTTTATAAAATACGTTAACGAGAATTTGAAGGGCACTGCATTTAGAAATAAGACGGAAATGTTAGCATGATGGCCGCCGTGCCCATTAGCATGGTGAGCTGGGAGGATGCAGGCAGGCAGGCCGGCTCCTGGTGGCAAGTTGGACCCAGCTGGCATGCCGGGCACTAACATGCATCCAAAATGTCTAACTTAGAGCTCCCTTCGCCTAGCTCTCCAGATGTTATGACCTTCACCTGACCCAGTTACCTCCCAAGCACAAGGAGATCCTGCCAATCAAGAACAGGTGGCCACCCAACCCACCACGTGTCCACACACTTCAGTGACCAGACGGCTGGCCTTCCGCCCTCCAGGCACCAGCTCTCTAGGAGTGTATTTTTTAAAAATCAGCAATCTTCCATGCTGGAGGAAGCAGATGCAAAATTAAGACTTCTGACCTTCAAGACAGGGGACAGACCCTTGACATCCTGAGTTTATAAAAGGTACCTTAGAATCTATTCAGTCAACTTTTCCTGCAACTATGTGACCTCCTACTGGCCTGGTTCAGCTACTGCAGCTTTAATAAGTATGTCCAACACTTTAATTTTATGTATGAAATAACACAATTAAAAGTTAATTCCAACTATACCCTTCTTTCCTCATCAGTAGGCGACCTCAAAGATGGCTCCTCATGGCCCCCACCTCCTGGTTCTCACGTTCTTGCAAAATCTCTACCCACTAAGTACAAACTGGATTCATGGACTTGTCTCTAATGAAGGGTATATGGAAGAAGTGAAGGGCTGTCACTCTGGGATTAAGTTATAAGATCAGGTAGCTCCTGTCTGGCTGCCTCCCCAGCTACCCTCTTGTGACTGCCTCATGGAAACAACCCCATCACATGGAACTGGTCGATCCGGCTCACAGCCATGAGGTGCTGGGTCTGCAATCAGCAACCTGGGTAGCAATGGATCCTCCACCACCAAGCCTCAGCTGACACCCTGATTTAATGTCATGACAGACTTTGCAACAGGTATGTGGCTAAGCCATACATAGTAAATGTCTGCTGTTAAAGCTGCTCCACCTGGGACGTCTGTTACACAGCAGCAGATGACCCATATAGCGCCTTACACCACCGACAGGTGCTTCTGGAGAAACTACTCTACACCCTGGAGTATTACAGAAGGTCAGACAGTCCCGGACAGCTGACGTTTACAGGAGACACCTAAGCAGTAGAGACAGTACTGGGTGGCACAAGCTCACAAGAGACACCTAAGCAGCAGACTCGCCCAGCCTGTCTCCATGGCATAGGGATGCCTACTCCACAGAGGGAGGCACAAATTCGGTCAGGTGCCCGTCTCCTCCCTGTGGCCAGAGGTGAACGTGTGCTAGGAGAGGCTACACAAGCGCGGCATCTGGTTTCCTTATTTTCAAGCCCAGATGATTTCATGAGCCTCGGGAGAGAGTGGACACCTGAGTGTTCAAAGAGGGCAGCACAGAAGAGGCGTGGGCAGTGCCCAGTGAGCCGAAAGCCAAGGCAACAGGTTAGAGCACAGCCCACCTCTCCACGCCCTGCCAGGGAGCCCACTGGGCTGGAGAGGATGTGCTTTGATTGAATCCTGAATGTCAAATTTGAAGGGCGGACATTTGTGATTGATTGAACCAAGACATTTTCTTATGTTCCATCTTTCCTGACGATGATCTATGCTTTTGAAATGGAAATTATGGTGATTTAATATCCCAGGAGAAAAGCATACTTCTCTATTTATGTTGATAATACAGCTAATAAAGCTCACTCTGGCTCAGGGTCCTAGATTCAATCCCCAGGACCTAAATAAATAATAAATAAATCAAAAATAAAACAGTTCACTGAATTTAAGAACACAAGGCTTGCCAGGCGTGGTGGCACAAACCTGTAATCCCAGTGGCTCAGGAGGCTGAGGCAGGAGGATCACAAGTTCAAAGTCAGCCTCAGCAACTTAGTGAGGCCCTAAGCAACTCAGCCAGACCCTGTCTCTCTAATAAAATATAAAAAAGGGCTGGGGATGTGGCTCAGTGGTTAAGCACCCCAGGTTCAATTCCCAGTACTAAATAAAAACATAAATAAATAACACACGAGGCTGTAAGACATTGGTTACCAATGTTATCTTAAACTTTGATTTTTTTTCACTACATATTCTAAATTACTAGTATTCACAACTTTACATTTTGCCCTGGTGAAGGACTGAATAAGAACAGCTGTTAGTATCCAATGAGACAAACAGTTTCATCTCTGAGACTGGAGATTTGCACTTTCAATAAGAAACTTAAGCTGTACTAAAAAAGACAAACAAAGGTCAAGAGCAAAAAATAAATAAACAAGGGCTGCATTGAAAACACTAACCAAAATATGAACTCTATATCCATAGTCAGTTGCTTCTGAGAAAAAAATCAAATAATAATATTGCTTTAATATACACAGCGCTTTTAGGTTTACAGAGTACTTCAAACAAATAATCTCAATGGGGCTTCCAAAGAGGACCCACCCTGGCCATGTTAGTCTCCTGTTTCCTGTGCAGGTAGGTCCTCCAATAACTCCCCCACCTAGTTAGCATCCACATCATTCACAGGGAAGTCTGTTGTTCACTTGCCTGTCCTCAGTGCTCAGCAACTTTCTCCTGTATTTCCAAGATGGCTAAATTACAGAAATCAGACTTCAAATGAAAAAAAGAGTGATTTGGCAAAAAACAATAAGCCTGCTCCTTTTAAATTCAGACAGTCAAGACACTGAAACTGTTTGGTGTAAGCACAAAGACACTGACTTTAAATCAGACGTGCTCTTCATGTTCCAGGAGAGCTGCGGGTTCCTCGGGACCATTAGCAGGTCACTCGGACTTGGAGAGCACAACGCAGTTTTTCACCTCATGCAGCCTGCTCAATCTGTTTGGGGGCATCTGTGATAAGTCATCTGAGATAAATAGGCGCTATGCTGGTCTCACTAGCAGGCACCAGAGAACACATGGGGTTTCTGCCTAAATTATTTTAAGCAAAACTTCAAATACCATGGAGAACAGCCTGGCAAACAGCATGAGGAGGTTACTGTTTTGCTTTCAATCTGAACAAGCCTAGCAGGACCCCAGATGCAGACAGCATGCAGAGCTACTGGTGAGAGCAGAGTCACTTCACATTCAGAGATGGTTTCCTGGGACGTTCTAACTGGCCGGAGTTGGTACAGCGGGAGTCTGTAGAAGCAGGCCAGGTTACCTGTGTGGGGCAGCTGGGACACGAGGCTGGGAGGTCCCCATGCTGCTGGAGCATTCCTAAGTTCCTAAGTTCCTAACGTAGCGGCCTCCGCCCTCCAGGTGCTCGCCCAGCCGGCAGAGAGCAAGGCGAGCCAGCCGAGCGCTCTGCAGCGGGACAGACGCCAGGTTCCAAGTCTGCTCACCACGCACCAGGGGCTGACCCTGGGCAAGTCGTTCACGTATTCACGCCCACAACGAGCGACTCAAGATCCATTTCATGTCACCAAGTAGAAGTTCGAGGATGTCAGCAAGAAAAAGAAAAAAGCCAAAGCCAACATGAGGCTTGCATTCTGGGGGAGAGTCAGAAACAGAGAGAGCAGAGTTCAATGTGCCAGGCTGTGAGAAGTGCCAAGGGAGGGTGAAAATGAGAAGATGGTGGTGCAAGCATGTTGATTAAAAAGATGTGAGCGAAGGCCTTAGGAGCGAGGTGTGAACTGAACAGAGAACAAGGGCCGCGGGGGCAGCATTCCAGGGAACATATGTGCAAAGGCCCTGAGGTAGGCACCAGCTTAGTGTGTTCTTGGAACAGCAAGGAAGCCAGTATGACTAAAGGATAATGAATGGAGGGGAGGCCCCTCCACCTTCCATAGCATCACCCCACACACCTCTGGTCCTCCTGACTGCATCTAGCATCTTCTTCCCACAGACCCCACAACTCAGCTGTTAAGAGCCTACTGCAACAGTCCAAGCAAGAAGCAATGGAGTAGAGGACCTGGGCCAAGTGAGCACAGGAGGTGTGGCGAGGTAGTTGAAGGCAGCTAGAAACCAGGTTTGACCTGGGGTTTCAGCAGAGAGAAGAGCCAAAGAGGAAGAATGGCGCTGTCATTTAATGGAGTTAGGAAAACTGAGGGAAGAGCAAGCACAGTTGTAGGTGGCAAATGAGGACCACCGGCCACCCGAGAAGTAATGTCACAATGCAGTGGACGAGCGAGTCTGGAGCTCAGGGGAGAGATCAGAGCTGGGGTGCGAAATTATGATCCAAGAATATACCAACAACGGAAAGCAAAGGTGACGCGTGCGTCTCTGGAAGCTCAGCTCCCTGCTGCTGCAGCCTGCAATCCCACCCCCAGAGACACAGGGGCGGTGCGGCACACCGCAGCAACACACCGGGCACAGCAAGGCTGTGACCCTGGTCCTCTCACCAGCCACCGTGCTGAGTGTGTTGCTATGTTGTGTCTTAAAAATAGCACAAGGTAGGTATTATGAAGTCCAGTAACGTGGATGTCCCTGGGGTTGTGATCTGCCTGGCTCTCTGATAGCAGGGTCCACGTTTCCTCCCCAGCCTGGCAGCAACCGAGAGCTCAGCGAGGCGCACACGCCCTGCTGAGACTTCTGTCCAGCACGCTCCATGACAAGCAGGAAACAGCCAGCGAAGGGCTCTCCTGAGTCCCCTGAGCCCTCCTGCAGATGACTAAGCCACAGCAGGTGGGTCAGAAGCACAAGTCACAGCCTGGAACCTGCAACTGGCACCGGCAGCCAGGAGGACTGAGCCCTCCTTCAGTGGAGTGCATGCGACCTTGGGATGGCACAGGTCATAAACCGAGGACACCCAGCTATGACAGAATCGCCTAGTGTGGAGAGAACCACATGATCTGGTGTCACAGGTGAAGCTCGCACGTGGTGAGTGCAGAAAGGCAAGAGCTCATTTCTCCACGGATGTCACCACCAAGCACGAGCTCTCGCGCGCAGGGCTTCTTAGAGCCTGGTCTTCCTCAACCTAACACGAGGACGGTGACACTGCTGTGGGCAACAGTCCAGTGGAGAAGCAGGAGCAGCACGCAGAGAGGAGACTCCAAACTTTATTTTACGCCCGAGGGCCCAGAAGAGAACAAACTCCAAATTCTGACCCCCGATTCACAGGTCCTTACAACATTCAGAGGTTATTCAGTGTCACCTTAGACCCGTCCTGTTATTGGGGCCATTTTCCTCTTTAAAAAGAAAACTCCTAACGTACAGGGCGGAAGGCCTTGTGCAGGGTTAAGGTAAAGTCAGCTCACGGAAGCAGATGAGAAGAAGGGGCCCTGTCCGCAGGCCTGTCCAATCTCTAGCCTTGAAAGCCTGGCGCAGGGGGTCTGCATTTCTGGAGGGAGTAGTCGGACTCCTGGGGCAGTGATTCACAGGCCAACGGGGGGGGACCTGTGACGATTAGGCCCTGGAGAAAGGCCGACAGGGAGGGACCTGACCCTTTCCCCAGGCGCTGGTTTCTTTCCACAGCGTTCCTGTATTTTCATTCACAGCCAGGTCTGGTTCTGCCTCTCGTGGAAATCGGACACGGGAAGAACACACTTGGCCCCAAGTATTAAAGACAAGGTGATTTCCACAAAGACAGATGTACTGAGAGCCTGCCTTCTTACAACCAGAAAGTCTCCACTAGGGGTTTCCTGTCCCATCAGCCTCTGCAGAGCAATCTGCCCTCCTGTGTAGACGCCACACCCCTCCTCCCAGAAATCAGCCAAATGCGACAAGTTCACCAGCACAGCTGGGAGCGGCTGCTGCCGCCCTCATACCCTGCCAGCACATTCCACCCGCTCTCGTGAGCTGGCCCAGCAGAGGCCCTGGTGGGATGTCAGGTGGAGTTTCTGCCCTACGTGAGAAGTGGTCCGCTGTGGAGACCACCTCTGCTGGAACGCAGCGTGCCAGAGCCATCTTCGCTGCCAGAGCTGTGCAGGCGCCTGGGCTCAGCAGCACTCGACCCTGGCTGCAGCCCATAGGTCCGGCAGAGGACGAGGTGGCACAGAGGGCTCCAGACGCTTTTAAAACAGCTTCCCCCGAACCGCAGGCGCACCGAGGTCTGAACGTCAATCTAGTAACAGAAGCGTAGGGAGTGTGGTGTAGCTCAGTGCAGGAATGCACCCTCCACGTAGGGACAGGGCTGTGTGCACACAGCCTGCGGGCACCCTGGGCTGCTGACCTGGCTGCCCTGGAGCGTGGAGAACAGTAACTCTGTTTTATTCTAAAGCTCTGAATCATTTTGATTTGGGGGAATAAGCATGTGTGACTTCTGCAATTCAATTTTGAAGCAGCAGAGTTACACATCAGAGGCAGAAATTGTGCATGAGTAAGCGCTGGGTTTATGGGAAGCAAGACCTTCCACAGGAACTTACTATACATCCTGCATTTAAGACAAGACCCTGGAATTTCAAAAGTTCATAACAAGGATTTCTTTCAACTGCTTCAATCCTAGGATTCTGTGTCCCACCACAGATATTGTACAACTGAAAAAAAAGAAAAAAAAAACACCCAGCACATCAACAGAACGAGGTAGATAACAAAGGGTACGGACCAGGCTGCAGTCAGACAGACCTGGGTTCAAATCCTGGCCACTTTCTACAAGGTGCTCTGCTGCCCTGGGCACAGTCTCCCACTGGGTACAGAGAAGATAACTGCAGCTACTTTACGGGTAGTGTTGGAGGAGAAAAAGGAAATGGAAGCCAGGAGCACTGGCCCAAGCCTATAATCCCGGGTACTTGGCTGAGGCAGGAGGACTGCAAGTTCAAGGCCAGCCTGGGCAACTTGCTGAGACTCTGACTCAAAATAAAACACTTGTAAGAAGGGCTGGTCTGTAGTTCAGTGGTAGAGCGCTCCCTCGGCACGTGTGAGGCCCTGGGTTCCATCCAGCACCCCACACGGGAAATGAACGAGGCGGGCACAGGTGCTGGGGCAGAAGGCGAGCTCTGTACGTGGCAACGTGGTGGTGATTAGCAGGACACAGGTCGTGGCCTCGACGGTGCACCTGAGGAGAAGCTCTGAAAAGGTAAGGGTCCCACCCTCCATCTCGGAACCCGCCAACAACAGCCAGAATCGGAGGAGACAAAGCAGACTCAACACTTCTGGTGACTTGCTGGCCCAGCCGACCTTGAGACAGAAGGTAAAGCTTAACAAATCAGTCGACGAAGGTAACATCCATCACTCCTGCTGGGGTGCCGTCCAAAGAGCAAGGTGTGCTTCATGGGCATATTCCGTACAAATGAGCAATTCTGCCTGTTTTTCCTCCTTTGAAAAGTTTATTTCCTCAAGTTATATAAGGGACATATTCACTGCAGGTAAAAATACCCATTTTTCCATTGCACTGGCCCGCTGTACATAGGCCTGATTCCCCCAAATCAAGGCACAGTGTGGGTACAAGCCCAAACCCGGTCAGCAAATCATACATAATCCATGTGATTTCTCGAGGGCTCATATTCTCTCAAAGGTGTGTCCCTCTTGGTTCATGTCACTGCTCAGGAAGTTGGGTCACTGTAGCAAGAGGACACAGTGCCAGCGGCAGCTGGCGTTTACAGGTGCTTACAAGTGCCCAGCATGCAGTGAGCCTCTGCATGTCTGGAGGGTTTCCTCCTTGCTCCGTCTGGACAGGAGGGAGCGCAGTCTTTGCCTTAATGCACTGAAACAGGAAGCTGCTTCCAAGTTGACCAGGACAGGTGCAGGGGACGGGGTGGGGAGTGACTGCCAACGGGGGCAGGACTCCATCAAAATGCCCTGGACTCAGAGCAGTGACGGGTGCAACCTGTTATGACCACATTAAAAACCAAAGCACTGAAGTGACCACACTTGGGGTGGGTCCATTTATGGTATGTGAATCCTATCCCTATTTTTTTTTTTTTTTCATTCAAATACCTAAGTGCAGAGCGTAGGAAGTGCAGGTCACCTTGGGCACAGCCTCGGCCTCCACCGCATCCCGTGCTCCTCAGCACTGTCCCAGGGCTCCTCTTCCTGGACGTAAGTCTGCCTGTGTGTTACTGTGTTCAGATACATATGCAGTTATGCACTTTGGTGGCTTGTTCTGTTGTGTGTGGCCGTCTCCACCTGCAGCAGGCCAGGGGCCTGCATCCCGCGGCACACAAGGCCCAGGCAGCTCTCTACCACTGCTGCACTACAGACGGAGCCATGGTCTGTCCCGCCAGTCTTTTATTGACCCCAAATCAAACAGCACCACAGTCCGCAGCCTCGTACCTGTCTCTCTGTGCACACTTGTAAATATTTCTTTGTGAGGGACTCCTTGGACTCCAGGGAACCGCTGGATAAAAGGAAAGGCAGTTTAAATTCTGATAAATGGCAAATTTCCAGGGAGTACCCTGTGACCTTGACCAGCTACCCCACCTCTGTGGGCCTCAGCTACCACGTTTACCAAACCAAGCCGAAGACTCTCCAAGCCCATTCCTTCTAGCATGCATTTTCAACAAGATCCAGAGCTGTGCAGAGCTGGGACAAATGCTCAGACCTGAGCGCAGAGCCAACAGGCACTCCGCCCAGGAGGCCTCGATGGGAAAGCCCAGGAAAGCCAGAAGGGGAAAGGCAGCAGAAGGCTGAAGATGCTCTCAAGCAAACCAGCTCTGGAGCCACTGGAGGGCTGGAAAGCTGGAGGTCAAGGACACAAACCCCCAACGTGAGAGAAATGAGAACCTCAGAAGTTGAAAGCAGGTCAGCCACAGGGGTCTGTACTTTGCAAAGACACTTTTCCAGCCAACAAATGACACCAGAAAATACCTCCAGCAGCATGGGAAGGAATCCCAAGCCAAGACGCAAAGCCAGTCAACCAGTCTGTCGCTCTGAAGATCAGGGCTAAGAAAGATGGGTTTTGTTAAGAAGAAATGTTAGAAAACCTTCAATTAATGCTGGAAATCTGCAATCTGTCCCTGTTCCAGGGACCTAGAAGGAGAACTCTGTCAAGGATGCCTACAGCACAGGCAGGAACAAGAGAAATCATCATCCCTGACACTCAAGGTTATGGCACAGTCTATGTTTCAGAGAGAGAAAAAAGATGGTTTAGAAAAGACATCACATTGAAAGCTCACTTCTCTTATGAATCTTGAAGAACACCACAGGGTCATGTCACAAAGGAAAGAAAAAAGGCGGGCTGGGGATGTAGCTCAGTTGGGAGAGTGCTTGCCTGGCAAGTACGAGGCCCTGGGTTCAATCCCCAGCACCAAAGAAAAAAAAAGGAAAGGAAAGAAAAAAGCACACAAGAATCCTCTATGTGGCAGCCACTCCTAAGGGGACAGAAGATAAGAACAAGGTAAGGTGGACACTCATGGGGCGGAGCTCAGGCCAAGTGGCTGCACTCACGAGGCAGAGGCAGGTGCCCCAGGGAAGCTGAAGGCCAAGGCTGCTTGTGTGGGAGACGGGAGAAGAGCAGGCCCGTCCACATGTCCAGTGTGGCTCTGAAACAGACTGTGGACCTCCCTTATCAGTATCACTGGGGCAGAAGATGGGAGGGAAGCCTGCCAAAATGCAGATTCCTGGGCCTCTATTCCCAGAAATTAACCCAGCGGGCCTAAGGGGAGGTCTAGGAATCTGCACTTTACTGAATAACCAGATGAGAAACAAAGAAAAGGAAGCAAGGACCAAGACTCCGTACTCCAAGAGCCTCCCAGTTACAGGGCCTGGGCTGGGCTCCAGGCAGGGCTGTGGGGAGCGTGGACTGGGCTAAGCGCAAGTCGGACCTCTTTTCCGGAGCGTCACAAGCCATCAGCTGCATGGAGGCGAGCAGGGCCTCCCCTTCCCAGCCCCTGCTGCCAGAACTCATCCATCTGGACGGCGAGTGCACCCTGTACACTTCAGGAGGTGCTCGTGCCCACAGGAGTTGGGGCTGCTGCTCTGGGTGAAGACGGGAAGGGTCACGTGGCCCAAGCCAGCGAAGCCCTCACTAGTTTCTGCGTGCAGCAGGGGTCTGGATCCACAGCCTGGCTGCCTGCTGTTGAGGGAGGGCCATTCCCTTACAGATAACGAACCACGGGAGAAAGTACACATCAGTTCAGGGTTGCACTGTGGACGTCAATCTGACTGTTCTCAACTTAATTGTTTAAAAAATAAAAAAGCTGGGCGGAAGGTTTCCTAGACTGAAACTGCCACTACTTGTCACCTAGGTCACCAAAGAGCTAGCAGGATCTGCAAACTTTTCAATTTCTCTTAAGAAGACAATGTCCACCAACATGTCAGAAAGTCCCCAAATAAATAAGGTAAGAAACCCAGGACAACTGCAGTCAGGATTCAGCATCTTCTCACTCCGCATGTCCTGAAACACAAGTATCTATGTACTGCTCTGAAGAAAGAGCCTACCAAGAAAAATAAGGAACAGGCTGCAGAATGTGCCAAACTTTGGCTAAGAGAATAAAGGCTGCAAAAGACAAACACCAGGGAAACATTGCCAAGAGAGGCAGGCTGTCTGCCCAAGCTTCCACTTCCAAGTCCAGTCAATATTAAGAATTCTTTCTTTTGGTACTGGAGATTGAAACCAGAAGCATTCTACCACTGAGCTACATCCCCCAACCCTTTTTAAAGACAAGGTCTAGGCTAAGATGCTGAGGCTAGCCTCAAACCTGAAATCCTCCAGCTTCAGCCCCCAGGTAGCTGGGGCAGGCAACAACATGCCTGGCAGAAGTACTGAATTAGTTTTAAGAGTAACCAACAAATAAAATCAAACTAAAAAGGAAAAGGAGGGAGGGAGGTAGAGAGGGGAAAGGCAGGCTCCTGGGAGCAGCAAGGCAGAGTCATACCCACACCACCAGCATCCTCAGGGCTGGTTCCGGCTGGAGGAGGGCAGAAAGGACTCAGCCTGAGCCAGCAGAGCCAGCAGCCCGCCCTCACAGGCAGGGCAGCACCCCAGACAGCCGTCCCACCACACTCTATTTTGAAAGACTCCCACATACACCTGCCAGCCGAGTGCATTTTTTTTTCCCACGTGAGAAAGAGACCTTGACATATGGAACAACATAATAAATGACAAACCAGAGGCTATTTCAAAAAGTCCACCAAGATGTTCTACAGGCTGACAACTTCCCCCAAAGTCCTAATTATATCCAGGAACCCAAACAAGGAAGATGTGGAGGTTGCAGAGGGCAGGAGAAAGAGGCAGAAGAGTCTGGCAGGGATTTGGAACTCGGCAAGAGGAGGGCCGTGTCTGCCTGTGTCCGCTGGGCTGCCCCTCGTCCGCTTGCCGCCGGCTCACTGTACTTAACCACTGCAGTGACAGGCAATGACGTAAGACCCAAGTCGACCACCCTGGGGACACAAGGAAAGTTCCCAAGGGGAATGAATGGAAGTGCTCCAGGGAGTCTGATTATACTCTAGGTAAGAAATAATTCTCTCCACACTCAGCCTTTAGCTGAGACGTCCAAACCTGTCACTCCCAAATTTTTACCACGCCCATGGGACACAAGCAGATGGAAAGTACTTCCTTTTCGGTCACTAAGGTGGAAAAGGAGAGAAATATATCGATGGTTCAAGTACAATTTCCGACTTCATGATGGTGTGAAAGGCAACTGTAGTTCAGAGCCTAAAGAACTTTCTTCTCCCAGGCTAGGCATGCATGGCATGTCCTCTGCCAGTGCTGGGCAGTGACAGCCGGCAGCAGCTCCTGGTCAGCCATGGAATGTGATGGCAGAACCAGACCTAACTGTGAAATGAAAATACAGAAACGCTGTGGTATGAAACCAGCGCCTGGGGAAAGGGTCGGGCCCCTCCCTGTCAGTCTTTCTCCAGGGCCTAATCGTCACAGGTCCCCCCCCCCCCCCCCGTTGGCCTGTAAATCACTGCCCCAGGAGTCCAACTACTCCCTCCAGAAATGCAGACCCCCTGCGCCAGGCTTTCAAGGCTAGAGATTGGACAGGTGCCTGCGGACAGGGCCTCTTCTTATCTGCTTCCGTGAGCTTCCTTTACCTTAACCCTGCACAAGGCCTTCCGCCCTGTACGTTAGGAGTTTTCTTTTTAAAGAGGAAAACGGCCCCAATAACAGGACGGGTCTAAGGTGACACTGAATAACCTATAAACGTGAGAAAATGTAGATCAGGGTTCAGAATTTGCAGTGTGCTCTCCTCTAGGCCCACCAGCGCAAAACAAAGTTTGGGGTTCTCCTCACTGCGTGCTGCTTGCTGCTTCTCCAGTCTGTTTCCCGCAACAAGATCACAAGGGCAATGGCCCACTGTCCAGTCCGCTGCCTTGCTTAGCTGTGTGCGTGGCAGGTCAAGTGTACTGAACACACTTCCCGCTTACAACATTTCCAACCCAGTGAGCTCACCTGGTGTAACCCCATCGTAAGGGGGGCACCTATACAATGCATTCTCCAAAGGCTCTAGAGTTCCGGCATGGCCGCGATGAGTCTGTTCACACAGTATATAAACAGTGGCTGCTGGGGGCAGGGCCCAGATTCCAACAGGACCAGGCCGTGAGGATGCCGTCTCCTGAGCACTTACCGCCAGGTGGCAGAAAACCAAGTAAACAAGGAGGATAATTTCTGCTGAGAACACTCGGTACCTGTGAGTGCCTCGGGAGGGCTCCTTCCACAGACAGGGGCCTCCGCCAAGACCAGAAGCACACCGAGACTGGCTGACCCGAGCCTCAGGCCACAGGGGAACGGGCACCTCATCTCAAGAGGGGCAAAGTCAGTGGGCTCTGTGTCAATCCCACTGGCTGCATGTGGGGAATGCACTGCAAGCAGCAGCACTGGAGGGAGGAGGCCCCCGAGCAGCCCCTGCAACACTGCAGGCTGGTAGGGGGTGGGGGGTGGACCCAGAGGCAGCAGCGAAGACGGTCAGAAAGGCCCAGTCACCCTGGGGCTGGCAGGACTTGATGGGTCAGAAACGACAGGTGAGATGCACAGAGGAACAAAGGATGGCTCCCGACTTCTAGTCTGGGCAGCCAAGTGGTGGCATTTATCGTGACGGGTGTGGGAGACAGAACGGCCTCCCAGATGCTGTGGACAGAGATGTGACCAGGGCCCAGACCTGAGCTGGGAGAGGGTCCTGGACCACCCAGGGGCCCAGCCAACCACAGGCTCTGGCCTGCTCCTGTCGACACCGTCAGGGTCTGCGTTGCCACTGCGTGTGTAAGAGCCGTGACTTCCCCACCCTGGTCCCCTCCACCTGCTCTTCTCCACTCCCCCGCCAGCAGTCCTCACCCTGGAATGTGCTGGACCTCCTGAGCGTCACCTGTCTCCCTGGCTAGAACAGACTCCACAGGCAGGCAGGCAGGCAGTCCGTATGTACAGAAATAAGACATGAATGGACACCATGGAGAGGGCTGGGGTGTCAATGGAAATGACCCCAATGACCACAACTCACCACTCTGCACCTCTCACCTAAGCACCTGCCTGGCAGGGCAGGGGTTAGAAACCACCGGCTCAACAAGCCAGCGAACATTCCTCTGAAACGTCCCAGACCACCAAGATGACCCAACAGCCCAAATGCCAACGGTTTACCCATCTGGGTCTGAAAATTCCTCCAAGCCGACACACAAACCCTGCCCCACTGACACTGGGGCTGCAGGGCAGCTGCTGCCTCGTTGCGGGCACTGCCCTCCTGCAAGAGCAGCTGGAGGCCCAACAAAGGTGCCTGGGCAACCCCTGCAGGGACCACTGCCTCTCAGGGCCACGAGCCAGAGGAGCAAAGCTTCCAATGTGACACCTCAGGACGAAGGTGAGGGAGGGCCAAGTCAGGTGCCAGGGTTACCTGTCCGGGGAGGAGTGAGACAGGGCCCTGGCGGAGCCAGGAAGTGAACAGACGCTCAGGAGTAAGCGTGAGCAGTGGGCGGGCTGAGGGCGCGATCAGCACTCACTGGGCACTGCTGCCACGGGTCGGCTCCCGTCCTTCTCCCGTCAGGTGTGCTCTTGCATTTCAGGGAAGAAAAACTGAATTTCCCAGAGGCTGAAGAGCCAGTGGGCAGGGAAGAGGCTGTGGCTCCGACTTCCAGAGGAGCTCGGCAGAAGCGCCTGGCAGGAGACCAGGGCAGGTCTCCGGGCACCAGCGCAGCGCCCCGTCGCCAGCCAGGAACACAAACACCTGCGGCCTAGGGGAGATATGTCACTCTGAGGTTTGAGGATTAGACTAGAATCCATCGTCTTTGTCATTCAGGTTTGTTTGCAGAAACTCTCATGGATGTGGGGACCCGGTCAGAGCCAGGGAAGAGGTGACCTGTGGTAATGCCCTCGGCCAGTGGTTGCTGCAACTCACTTTCAAGGTAATTAGGAATGGATGCTCCCCTGAAGCAACAGCCTCGGCACCACAGGTTGTTGGAAATGCTAATCCACTGAGGGCTGTCACCGAGGCCACAGGAGCCTCGCTGCTGCTTCAGTCCCCACCACCTGCCGTCTCACTTAAACCTGGGGAGAGCTCTGGGTCTTATTGCTTCCTCTTTAAAACTGAGCAGACTGAGTCCCAGACTGGTTGGGTCTTTGCTCAAGGACAGGACGCCAGCAAATGACAAAGCCAAGACCCAACCAGGCAGTCTAACTTGAGACTCTGCTCCTGACCAAGCAGGCTCCTGGGGGTGTCCCACGGCCCAAAGGGCAGAGCGCTGGAGCATGAATAGCGATAGCCCTCCATTTCACCCTCCTCCCCAATACCCTGAGGCCCAGAGGAGTCAACAGATTCCCAGGCCAGTGACCTGTGCACCAACCCAGGCAGACTGCAGGTGACCGGGTGTCTCCTAGGAGAGAAGCAAGCCACAACAGTACACGCAGACCCAGCTGGTTCAGAAACTCTGTCTGGGCCCGGGATGTAGCTCAGTGGCAAGCCCTTGCGTAGCAGGGGAGGCCCTGGCTTCAACGCCCAGTACCAAGGAGAGCTGGCTCTGTACTGAGGGTGCCCGCTGAGCCACCAGGACAGCCCATCCCCTGCTCTTGCCTCACACACAGGGCAGTTATAACCAGTGCTTCAATCCCCATGCACGGGTCTGTCTGCTCCGCCTCTGGCATGAAAGCAAGTGGAACCCACAGCCTGCTCCCAAGCGCTGCCCGAGGACATGTGCCAGGCCCTGAGAACCCCCGAGACTGCCCAGGGCCGCCAGCTCCCCAGTCACCCAATCCACACATGTGCTTCAGGCTGGCTCCTGGCCAGACATCTCCCTTCGGTCCTTCTCCAGGCCCTTCTCCCTGCCAAGCCCCTCCAGCCAGAGGCCCAGCCAGCCTCCTGCTCAGCTCCACTGCAGTTCCTCTCCTAGGGTTCTTCCCCTGGCACCCTGTCTCTGTGGACAAACCCCATGGGCACTGCCTCCACCTCCTCATCCTCCCTGTGCAAACCTGTCAGTCCACCCTCAGCATGCCCTCTGGTGTCCGGGCCTTTGCACAAACTCTTCCACCTGCCCGGAACCCTCTGCCCATCTAAGACCACCTTACCCTCCAGGCTTGTTTTATGCCATTTCCTTCAGGAAGTCTTCCTAGCCCAGCCCTGCACCGCCCAAGCAAGTGGCTCTGCTCTGGGTTCCCCTGCATTGGAGCTCCCAACCTGGCACAGTCCACAATCGGAGATTGTGTCTTGATAGGTCGGTCTGCCTCCCCCAACAAGCCCATGAGTGGATTCTCCTGGGTCCCAGAACCTAGCTCAGGGCTGGGTGTCTCATAGACATCTGATGAATGAGACAGCGAGTGGAATGACCTAGCGGGTGAAGGAAGCTTGAGTGAATGGACGGCGGACTCACGCATCACTCAGAAGGGTCGTGGTCACCCCAACAGCTTGCATGTTGTCCCTGATGCCTAAGAACGTTTACACACATTATTCAGCTAACTCTCAACAACACCCCTATGAAATAGCCTCTGCCCCATCTTACAGATGAGAAAAGCAGAGACACAGAAGGTGAAGATTCACCCAGGGTCACAGGCAGACTGGTTCTAAAATCTATCCAGTCTACTACGCGTCATGCTGCCAGGGGCCAAGAGTCACACTAGCGGCCAGGAATGAACCACCCTTCCCACTCTCCCGCCTCTTGTGCAATGGGCCCCTCCCCTGACTCTGGTCCTGGCTGTGTCTAGACCTGCCCAGTCACTGGGCCGTTAGCCAACATGAGACGAGCGGAGGCTGGATGACCTGCCCGTGGGCTTGTCCTTTGGGGAAGTTCCCTTAGACTCCAAGACTCCATGGTAAGAATAAGCCTCAGCTAGCCACGTGGAGACGCCACACCACCCAGAACTGAAGAGCTCGGCCAATAGCCAGAACCAGAGTCAACACAATGGGCTTAGTTGAGTTGCCGAGACGGCCCCCGACTCTGAGTTCAAGCCTCAAGGGGCAGAGACCAGCTGTCCCTGCCATGCCCCCTGCCTGAATTCCCAACTCATTAAATTATGACCAAACACAATCATGTAATTTTCAGGGTGATCTGTTAAGAAAAACTAGTTAATGGAAACACGTCCCTACTGAGAGAGGCAACAACGCAGGGCCAGCACGGCGCTGCCCAGGTTCCTATTCAATCAACAAACCTTCCCGTACCACACTGAGTACCAGGCACTGCTCTGAATGCCCAGATCTGGCACAGAATGAGACGGACAGGGGACCTCCCTCAAGAGCTCAGATTCTAACAGGAGAGCTGGACACCCCAACACACGCAGGCATGTTACGTCCAGTAATGCCAAGAGTTACGGAGAAAAACAGCAGTGCCAGGTGCCATTCCACCAGGATGGCTTCTTCATAGAGTGACGTTTATGCAGACATGTGCTGGAGGAGAGGAAGAAAGCCAGGCCCAGCAGGCGGACTCCAGGAACGTGGACAGCAAGATCAAGGGCCTGAGAATGAGGTGTGATGGACAGCAAGGGGGGCAGGTGTCGGGGGGGAGTTAGGAAACAGAGGGTAAGGAGGCCAGGGCAGGTGCTGGGCGTTGAGGACCATGCACAGGACGTGGCTGTGTCCCAGGTACCGAGCGAAGCTTGCAGGCTGGGGGCCATACTCTGGCAGGGAAGACTCCAGAAGAGTGGCAGCAGCCAGAGCAGCAAGGGGCTGCCTGCTGCACCACTTGAGCCCGACAAGGACAGCTGGACTGTGGAAACAGCCCACTGCCGGGAAGGGTCCCAGCTGGGTGGCATCCCAGGCGGGGTCTGGGGTAAGGATGGGATTTCACATCGCCCTTGTGCAGCCACAGGGTTGGACTAAGCAGCAGGCCTGGCTGGCGTCACAGCTGGGTGACTGGCGTCACAGCTGGTTCTGTTTCAAGAACAGAACTCTGGTTGCACCCCGCAAGCAGGCCATGGAAGGACCTGATCTAGAGGAAAACAAGCCGTCTGGAAACCCCTTGGAAGGGACTTCTCAAACAATTCACTGAGGCTGAAAAGAAACCTAGCAGGACCGTCATGCTCGTTAGGCGATGCTCTGTGAAGCAGGCCTGCCAAGTGCTGCGGAAGGGGATGCTGGGCCCAGCAGCTCACGGAGGGATGCTGGGACCCCACCCGCCACGCCCTGGTCGCGTCTCACTCCAGTCACTGGTTGGCTCGCCTGGAAGAGGAGCGCTGTAAGCTGGAAGACACTCGTTTCTACCTATAGAATCACTTCCAGGGAAAGCAGGAGGAAATGGACTGTGCAGCCACAGGACAAGCAAGGAGAGGCAGAAAGGCCCAGAAGGTGCGTGGTAAGGAGAGTCCCAGCCACGCGAAACGCCGGTTCCAGGCCCTGTCCACCCCACCTCCCTCCGCTGCACCTCAAGCACCCGCCACCAGCCCGGCTTCAGATGCCAGCACAGGGCCCGAGTTCTCACTGGTGCAGGGGAGGAGAGCCAGCAAAGCGCAGGTCTGTACCGCATGGGACACCCCCGTTCCCGATCCTTCAGCACGTTCCTGTTTTCCCAAGAATAAGATCAAACCCTTTCCAGGAACCTATGAGTCCTGCATGCTCTAGGGTCATCCGCTCCCCCTGGATGGGAGCCTCTTCAGTCCTCTGGACACCCTGCCTCCTCTGAACATGTGAGGCAAGGAGACACTCTCAAGGGAAGGTGACCACCTCCCGCTCCTCCAGACCCGTTATTCAGCGCGGCTGTGCCCGAGCCACCCCCAGGCCCAAGCCTCAACAGGGCCTCTGACTGGCGGCTGTGGCCTTAGGGCCATTTTTCTCAAAATACCACAGATTGACTCTTCTATGCTGGTCACACAAAAAGGCCATCTGCCTTTGACTCACGGACCCAATTACCATGATCAAGTTTCAAGTTAGCACCAGTTTTAACCCAGAGACTGGCCCCCAGTGTGACTCACCCGGGAATGAGGCGAGAACCAGGAGCGTCTGCCCTGAGATGCTGCCGCCCAGTTCCCACCGCTTCCCAGACCCGTCACATCTAGTCCACGTCTGTGCCCGTGAGGCATTCTGGGGACCTCAGGGATAGGGCCACCTGACGCATATACATGAATACAGACCAACCCAAGCCCCAGCTCCAGGAAAGGACGAGACCGACAGAGACAGACGCCTTCTCGGTCACCGCCGGGCTTCACAAGGACAGCACTGCCACAGAGAACGACAATGCTGGCAATCGTGGGGGCTTGCTGCTCACCAGGCACTGCGCAGCCTTTGGTGGGCTTACCCGGCCCAAGCCCTACCGGTTAACCACTGTTAATATCCCTATTTCACAGTTACGGACACCGAGGCTCAAGGAAGTGAGCAGCCCGAGGTCAAATCCAAGCACATCCTTCCTCCCCGCAACAGTGCTATCGACCACAGGACCTGCCAACCCAGCAGCCAGCACAACCCTGTACCAGCCAAAGGAACAGACGCCACTCCCACAGGAGGCAACTTCAAAACTCATGGACCGAGGCTGCCTTTCCAAGGACAGTGACCACAGCTAAACGACAATGGGTTTCTGTTCAGTCAAAACAGAAAAGGAAATCGCAGATTTCTTTAAGCACTATATTTTTAGAGATACTTAAGAGAATTTAAACAGAAAAGAGAACTAGAAAAAGTCAACGTCTCTTATGTCAGAAGGAACCAAAACAAGAAGTCGTCAGCATGATTCAAACCCCAGTCACATCACACAACACTCTAGTCAGGTGCCCAGTGGCATCGGAGTCCCCTTGGGGTGTGAGGACACGGTGCTGCACACTCACGAGATCCTCATCGTTCTGAGCACAGCCCCGTCGGTGAGTGTGATCCTGACGGTCACGTGGACTGGGCCCTTCACCATCACCTCCGTTTGTGTCCTGAACGTCCCCAAGGCCCCTATGATGAAGGCTTGGCTGCCATCCAGGGCACCAGTGAGAGGTGGTGGAACCTTCCAGAGGTGGGCCTAGTGGGAGGACGTCAGGTTGCTGGCCATGTGCCCTGGAAGGGGCTCCGGGGGCCCCGGCCCCTCCTCTCTTTGCTTCCCAGCCCCTGTGCGTCTAACCGGCCTCACACTGCCACCTGACTGCGCCCCACAGACCCAGAGCAAATCACGACTGGTGCTGGGACAGAACCCAGGGCTTCACAGGCTCGGCAAGTGCTCTACCACCGAGGCACATCACTGCTTTTTGTTCTAAGTTGATTGTCTTGGGTATTTTGTCACAGTGACGGAAAGCAAACCAACACACGGCGTATCACTTACACGTGCACAATCTCACACAGAGCTTATTACACATGTGACCAACAATGGCGCCAAGGCTGGCAATGTTGAGCCTCTTAGCCAAGGTCATGCAGGTCACAGGGGACAGTGCCAGGACTCTGCCTTAAGAATGGCCAGCTCAAAATAGGGATAGTGGGAACATTCCTTAACATTGTAAAGGCCATCTACACTAAGCCCATGGCCAATATCATTCTAAATGGTGGAAAAACTGAAAGCATTCCCCCTAAAAACTGGAACAAGGCAGGGATGCCCTCTTTCACCACTTCTATTCAACATCGTCCTTGAAACTCTAGCCAGAGCAATTAGACAGACCAAAGAAATTGGAGGGATACGAATTGGAAAAGAAGAACTCAAACTATCCCTGTTCACTGGTGACATGATTATATATTTAGAGGAACCAAGAAATTCCACCAGAAAACTTTAAGAACTCATAAATGAATTCAGTAAAGTAGCAGGTTACAAGATCAATACTCATAAATCTAATGCAGTTTTATACATAAGTGATAAATCTTCAGAAAGAGAAGTTAGGAAAACTACCCCATTCACAATAGCCTCGAAAAAAATAAAATACTTGGGAATCAATCTAACAAAAGAGGTGAAAGACCTCTACAATGAGAACTACAGAACACTAAAGGAAGAAATTAAAGAAAACCTTAGAAGATGGAAAGATCTCCCATGTTCTTGGATAGGCAGAATTAATATTGTCAAAATGGCCATACTACCTAAAGTGCTATACAGATTCAATGCAATTCCAATTAAAATCCCAATGACATACCCTACAGAAATAGAGCAAGCAATCATGAAATTCATCTGGAAGAATACGAATCCCAGAATAGCTAAAGCAATCCTTAGCAGAAAGAGAGAAGCAGGGAGTATCGCAATACCAGATCTTCAACTCTACTACAAAGCAACAGTAACAAAAACGGCATGGTATTGGTACCAAAATAGACAGGTAGACCAATGGTACAGAATAGAGGACATGGACCCAAACCCAAATAAATACAATTTTCTCATACTAGACAAAGGTTCCAAAAATATGCAATGGAGAAAAGATAGCCTCTTCAACAAATGGTGCTGGGAAAACTGGAAATCCATATGCAACAGAATGAAATTAAACCCCTATCTCTCACCCTGCACAAAACTCAACTCAAAATGGATCAAGGACCTCAGAATCAGACCAGAGACCCTTCATCTTATAGAAGAAAAAGTAGGTCCAAATCTTCAACATGTCGGTTTAGGATCAGACTTCCTTAACAGGACTCCCATAGCACAAGAAATAAAAGCAAGAATCAACAACTGGGATAGATTCAAACTAAAAAGCTTTCTCTCAGCAAAGGAAACTCTCAGCAATGTGAAGAGAGCCTACAGAGTGGGAGGAAATCTTTGTCACTCATACTTCAGATAGAGCACTAATTTCCAGAATATAAAAAGAACTCAAAAAACACTAAACCAAGAATACAAATAATCCAATCAACAAATGGGCTAAGGAAATGAATAGACACTTCACAGAAGAAGATCTACAAGCAATCAACAGATATATGAAAAATGTTCAACATCTCTAGTAATAAGAGAAATGCAAATCAAAACTACCCTAAGATTCCATCTCACCCCAATTAGAATGGCGATTATCAAGAACACAAGCCACAAGAGGTGTTGGCGAGGATGTGGGGAAAAAGGTACATCATACATTGCTGGTGGGGTTGCAAATTAGTGCAGCCACTTTGGAAAGCAGTGTGGAGATTCCTTAGAAAGCTTGGAATGGATCCACCATTTGACCCAGCTATCCCACTCCTCTGCCTATACCCAAAGGACTTAAAATCAGCATGCTACAGAGATAGAGCCACATCAATGTTCATAGCTGCTCAATTCACAATAGCCAGACTGTGGAACCAACCTAGATGTCCTTCAATTGATGAATGGATAAAGAAACTGTGGTATATATATACAATGGAATAGTACTCAGCCATAATGATAAAACTATGGCATTTGCAGGCAAATGGATGAAATTGGAGAATATCACGCTAAGTGAGATAAGCCAATCTCAAAAAACCGAAGGAAGAATGATCTCGCTGATAAGCGGATGATGACACATAATGGGGGGTGGGAGGGTTTAGTGTTAGGGTTAGGATTAGGGTTAGGGTTAGGATTAGGGTTAGGGTTAGGGTTAGGGATAGGGAGGGGGGCAAGAATGGAGGAAGGAAGGACTGTATAGAGGGAAAAGAGGGGTGGGAGGGGTGGGGGGAAGGGAAAAAATAACAATGAATCAAACATTACCCTATGTAAATTTGTGATTACACTAATGGTACGCCTTTACTCCATTTACACACAGAGAATCAACATGTATCCCTTTTGTTTACAATAAAAAAAAAAAAGAGTGGCCAGCTCTAGATCCCCAGCTCTCAAGCACCTTGTGACGGATCCAACAATAGGAAACGCCCGTTTTTAAATCGAGGCCACCATGCCGGAGTGATTGTTGTGGGGATGAGAGGGAAGCAAACCCTTTCAGACACTTTTAAAGCGGTGCTATCATACAGAGGCAGCTCCTACCCGAGTCCTCACCAAACACATCGCCACAGATCCACGCATCACGACTAGGGCAGAACTGGAGGGAGGAATGCGACCGTCATGTCAAATTAAGTGACAGTGACAAATGGTGAGGAACGTGACAGGGAGGCGACACACGTCTGTGTGAACAACAGGACCTTCCTTCCTAACCCTACCATGCATCTCCTTCACCGAGGACAGTGGCAGAGATGCAGAACTGTCCCTCAGGAGACGCAGACCACCTTCCAAGGAGTCGGGACCAGAAGATCACTTTGCTTCTATGCAGCTCAAGAAACCATTCTGCACATGAGACTGTGTGCAATTACATGAAGGAAAAAGCAAAGAGAACCATTTCTTCCATCCTCAGAATTCCAGACCCCACTTCGGCAGCCAGAGGGACTGGAGGATGAAAACCTCCATGAAGTTCTGCTCTCCAACGCCGCACAACTTCATGAGTCCCTCCTCGAGTCCCGGGTTCTCACTGTCCAGGAGAAACTCACCAGAGAATCATCAGCTCACGTGACCAACTGGAAAAGGAGAACCAGGCATAGAAGAGACAAAGCGGCATCAGGAGCCCAGAGGTGGCCAGGGCCAGAGCGGAGACCCGCCCAGCACTCCTTATTCCAACTGCATGCAGCCCATGGTCACTCGCAAAGTATGAAGCCCAACGAGTTCCACCAAGTAGGAAGTGAACCCAAGTTGTCAGAGGGGGCTCCTACAAAAAGCTCCTTGAATTGGACACGAAACCCGTTCATTCTCCTCTGTTCTGTCCCATTTCTGCCCTAGATTATAGACATGATGGAGTTTCAGCAGCCACTTAGGCCAAACTGAGGGTGAAAGCCTGAGCTATGGACGAAGCAGACCAGGACGTGGGTTAAGAGAGAACCCTGCCTCAGTTCTGGGTGGCCCGTGTCTGAACTTGTCCTATGAAGGACATGTCATCTTCTTTGAGTCACCAGGGCCACATCTTTGTTACTCAGCATCCAAGCACAATTCCAAAATCGTAGACCCAATGAAACTATTATTGACATGTTTACTGCAGTTTGCCAACTGTGCTTAAAGGAACCCTGGAGATTCCTCAGAAGTACCCATCTCTTACGATTTAAGCTATGTGGTATCCCCCAAATCTCATGTGTGAGACAACGCGAGAATATTTAGAGATGAAACAATTAGGTTGTGAGAGCTATAACCTAATTGGTGGATTAATCTACTTAAATGGATGGTGGTAATCGTAGGCAGGTAGGGTATGGCTGGAAGTAGTTCAGTGGGGGTGTGCCTTTGGGGTTGATATTTTGTCCCTGGTAAGCAGAGCTAGCCCTCTCTCTCTCTCTCTCTCTCTCTCTCTCGCTCTCGCTCTCTCTCTCTCCTCTCCCCACTCCCTCCTTCCATGTCCTGCGCTGCTTCCTTCTGCCACACCCTCCACCCTGATATTCTACCTCACCCTGGGCCCAGAGGTATGGAGTTGGCCCACGGAGACAACCTCTGAAACCATGAGCTACAACTCTTCCTCCTCTTAGTTCTTGTCAGGTGTTGTGGTCACCTTGACAAAAAGGCTAAGTGAAACACCATCTGAAGGCTGCCATGGAAAGAGAGGCGGGGCAAGAAAGTGGGGTAAGCACTAAGCTTCCTGTCCCCTGCTTTCTTCGCTAGATCAAATGCTAACGATTTTGACAGCTAATTTAAAATAAAAAAGGTCTGTATACTCTGAAGAACTGAAAGCAGGATCTGAAAGACGTACTGGTGTGCCCACAGTCACAGCAGCGTTAGCGCCAAAAGGAGAAAGCAAGCCAAGGCTCTGTCATGAGGCAGCAGATGAAGAGCGGGTGTGTGTGCGTGTGCGTGCGCACAAGTAAACGCTAAGCAGCCCTAAGGAAGGAGGAAACGCTGGCCCGTGCCACACCACGGACAAAGCTCGAGGACATGATGCCGACTTCTCCTGCCACGCCAGGCCCGCCCGGACCTCTGCATCAGTGTTCAAAGACCTTTACCCAAGACTACCGATGACTGCCCTCCTCTCTCCAATCCAGTCTTCTGGCTCAACCATTTCATGAGATTTGTGTCAAAATGATGTGGAGAAAACAAAATCAACACCTACTATATGGGAAGTAAATATGAACAGCATTTCTGGGTCATCTACACAACCAGAGGCAGCATATATTAAAAGGGAGTGGAGCAGGGGAGAGGGAGAGAGAGAGAGAGAGAGGCTTAAAATCATGTGTATTCCCACCCCTGCAGGCAGAAACAAGGCCTCAGAAACAGAAAATTGTACTTTTCCAATAACCCTAAATTGTTATTTATTTCTGAATCCTCACCTGTTACTGCTCAGTTCCCCAAGGCTTCTACGCAGTGTCAAAAAGAACTGTGATTATAAGTCTGAATTTATACTCCAAGCACACACATCTACACACGGATCAAATCTACAACCTGTTTTCATCCACCCTTTGTGTTTAAGTCTTCTTTTATTGAAAGGAAAATTAATCAGTGTTCTGAACAGAAGTGTGGAGTGCAAATGCTTACCCAGGGGTCTTTCCATTTCTTTCCTGCTATCGTGCGCCTTCTGCCGGATGGGAAAGCCAGAGCCCTGAAGACCCCAGTGTACGCGGGTGAAGACGTGAAGGCAGCCTGGGAAGCGAGGCAGAGTCGGCCCCGCACAGTTCCCACAGCGCAGGCCAAAAATGCACCTCCGAATGGGAAAACAGAGTGTTTGGCTTCCTAACCACATTTCAAATCAAAGGCAGGAGGCCTGGGGAACAGGCTTGTGCACAGCAAGCAGAACCACGAGCACCGCAGACGCTCGGTGCCAGCCAGGCTCGAGACACCCGCCCGCGCCAGGGCAGGTCAGGGCAAGGAGCCCAGCAGCATCCGTCTGTCTTGCCTAACCTTATAAAAGAGCAGAGACAACCAGAAGGAAGGAAGGAAAGAGACAGAGCAGGTGCACAAATCACCCAGGAGTCAACAGTTCAGAAGAAAAAGCTGAAAAAAATGAGAGAAGAGACAGCGGCGGGGAGAGAGCTTCCAAGAGAAATCAACAGACCAAGCCAGAGGGAGAGGGAGAGGGAGGGACGGAAGGAGGGCGGGAATGGGAGAGAAAGACACACACACACGGCGGGACGCGGAGAGGGAGGGAAGCGGGAAAGAACAGAGCAGGGGAAGTAGAGAAAGGGTGCTGCCAGCCAGGTGCAAACTGGGGACAGGCAAGGCCCTCATGCCACTCATGCAGCCAACATCTCCCGAGTACGGAGGATGCTCTGCAGGGAGACAGACTGAGTGATTCCACCCAGGTGTCAACGGTTCAGTGCAGAGGGAACAAACAAACGCCCTATCTACGAGGCCCCCACGTCTGTGGGCCGGAGCCAAGGGGTATTTAATCTCTAAATGTCAAGATTTTTGATGCATAAAACTAAATGATGGAAACACTAGTCTACTGGTTTAAAAACAAACTAAATTAGGTGTATCACCAAAAGTATAAGCAGTGATAACAGAAACAGAGGAGTTGAACTTCATCAAAATTAAGAACACATGTGCTTCAAGGATATCACCAAAAAACTGAAAGGACGCCCCGTGAGATGGAAGGAAATGTGTGAATCACGGATCCAGTGAAGATCTAGCATCCAGAACATACAGAGAACACCTACAACTCAGCAGCAAAAAGACAGACTAAAGAGTGGACGAAGGATCTGGAAAGACAGCTCTCCAGACAGACCAACAGCCAATGAGCCCCGAAGAGAAGCTGTACACCATGTCATCAGGAAACGTGACCCATCCACAGTGGTGCCACCGCGCTGTCTGCCAGGGCGCCTAAGCACAATCGGGCAGAGAATCTCACAGGCTGACGAGCAGGTGCGGCATGGGCCGGGACCCTCGCTCACTGCTGGCACACAGCAGTCACTCCTGGAAACATTCCAGGGGCTCCTCCAGAAATTAAGCAGCCACCACTTGACCCAGCAACTCCGCTCCCAGGCCTGGAGGTGGTGAGTGGACACCAGCTACTCACGAGTATGGTTTCTTTGTAGACAGGTGACAATGTTCTAAAATGGGTGGTAGATGCACAACTCTGAGTATATGAACGACCCGTAAATCATATACTTCGTTTGCGTGACTTCCACCGTATGTGAATTGCATCTTAAGAAAGTTACTCCCTGGGCGAGCACTAGCCCTTCAAAGTACCTTCAGACAACAGCATGAAGGCTTCATCCTGAAAACACAGACCATCAGGAAGCCTAACCCAGACCAAATGCTGGGAACCTCCACAGACACATCGGAGAGGGGAGGACAATTTGTGACTCTTCCTACACACCTAAACTAGGAACCCATTCAAAAAAAGGCCCCGCACGTTGATGAACATCACACTCTCCAATAACCCACAGGGAAAAGCCCTCAAACCCACATGCCAAGGAAATGAGTTGATAATTCCCCAAAACAAAATGCAATGCATAAAACAGAAAAACACTGTAATACCATAGCAACTCAGAAAATACAAACAGCTCCTGTCCTGCCTAGTGGAGTCCAAAGGGTGATCATCTGTCAACAATGGCAGAACGGCCATGGGATCGCTTGCTGGCGACACTGAAAGGAACACAGTCCTTGTGGGGAATAACATGGAACTCCACAGCAGGAGTCACCTGGCCACTCTGCTAGAGGGACCAGATTCCCCAAACGATGAGAAGCGTGGGGGCGTCCACACACAGGACACTCCCTCAGGGTTTTCCGTAAGACAACCGTCAGGAGAGCCCAACTGCAGGCAGCTGACTCTCACTCCCTGGCCTGTCCTCCAGACAGAACAGCCGGCAGCTCCTGTAACTCAGGCTACGTGGGCCACGTGAGGACAGAAAGGCCCGTGATGGTGAGCAGGAAGGCCAGGCACACCCACAGTGAGTCCCCTGTGCAGAGGACAGAGCTGTTGAAGGAAGCCGCCTCTCAGCTCCCTCTAGTGGCCGGCACAGGGGAGAGGAAGGAGTAGCTGCTGGGACCCACCTGAGTCAACCTCACACACCCTTTAGCCAACCTCTGCCTCAGTTTCCTCACCCAAAACCAGCAGTGCGGAAAACCCAAAGGTAAGAAACGTGCCCAGCAGCACTGGTCCCAACAGGGTTAGGATCTGAACTCTGGACTCTGTGGGATGAGCAGCAATACAGGAAGGAAAAAGATGCCCAGAAGACCACCCCAGCCACTGCACGCACCCCTCAGTACCCAGTTATGACAGCAACGCTGGCTCACACAAACGCCTCACGGGGTTTGCATGCTGGGCCTGCGCACCACCCTGGTCCTGCTTCACAGTCCCAACTAACCCAAACCTCGTCATAGTCCAGGCTTCCCTCTCAGAGAGGCTAAAATCAGGTCTGCATTAAGGATGGTCGCCAGACTCTGCCACCTGCATGTGACTCCCGTGGCCACGATGGTCATCGGAGAGATGTTGCCAAAAACTGAAGGCTCCGTCCACACCATTCCACCTCCCTGGGAACCAAAGCCCCCTTTCTTAAATAAACAGAGCCTGTGGCTCCACGCAAACCCAGTCAGCCCTGAGGGCTGTCGTCCATCAGTCATCCGGTCCGCAGGTTCCTCTCCCCACCAAACACACCCTTTTAAACTCACAGAATTACAAACATCTTAATTTTTAAAGAGTCTGCCTTAACAGTACGCATTCATTTTCAGAGCACTATTAAAAAATCATGAGCACACTCTCCTACTGCAGGACATGATTCATGCTTTCTGCCAGCACACACCTCACTTTTGGGCCTCTGCTGGTTACAGCATCCCAAACTCCCTGACAGTAGGAATTCAGTGTTGTCTGCACCTTTCTGGATGGTTGCAAAATCAACACCAAACACATGCAGCACCTTTCAGGTCTCCAGAATGCTGAACAAGACTGTTCCTTGAATAATGCAAGAACAAGAAGACTAGGCAGCCCTAGAATTAATTGTTTGGAAGAGAGGGATGGCGGAGAAATCATTGGTATGCGAGGCCCTTGGTACTTTGGATCAACTCTCCTTTGCTAGAATGCCAGAGGACAAGGGTTGGGTGCTGGCTGGTTTCCTTGGGTAAAACCAGAGCTCGGTTGCTCCATCCGTCTGATAGGAGTAGCTGAGAGGCAGGAGAGCCTTTTCATTAACCCCAGTGTATTGCTACTGCCAAGTCAACTGCAATGGGGGTGGCAAAGCAAACTGGGGCTGGCTGCAGGAACAGCCATGCATGTTTTAACAGATGAGGAAGGCGTGCTGAGTTCAGAAATCAGACAAAGGTTTGTTGGGGCTTTGCTCGGATTTAGTCAAATCCCAACATCAGCTCCTCAAATCTTCAAACAATTCAGGAAAGACCTTGAACTTGCCCCTCGGGTGCAACCTTGCAAAAGACTCAGACCCAGATGCTACCATGGACTTTGTAACACACCCAGAGCCAAGCCCCTAAGATGCCTTTTAAAGGCAGCACACACACACATCAGTCATCTTTATCTCTAAGAACACCAAAGGCTTTATCAGATAGAAGGAAGGATGTTAGAAATGATTTTTCTTTTCCTTTCCTTATGGTGCTGGGGATTAAACACAGGGCCTGGTGCACGCTAGGCAAATGCTCTGCCACGGAGCCACACCGCAGCCCTACGAAAGAATACTGATTGAAGTAGATGGGGGTACAGATCCCTGGACAGGCCATCAGTTGTGTCTGGTATGCCCTGCTGCCCTTACTGGGACATCTTGGAAGGTCAAGGGCCTTCCCGCTTTGGGGTACCCAGGCTTCATTCTGACCTGGCCCACGTGCAGCCACTGACCTGAACCCACACTGATGGGAGTGCACCCTGCTCAAGAGCTGCCTGCTGCGTCTTGAGCTCGCTCTCTTAAGAATTACAAAAGCCCCCCAAGAACTCAAAGCCCAGACGCCCCACAATTGTCTTGGTACATCATCTGGTTCTGAGCCTATCTGCTGTCTAAACAAGCCAACAACAAGATCTTTTGACTAAAGAGAGATGGAAAAATTCAACAATCCCCCTCCTTGAACACATGAGGACCTTTTTTCTTTTTTTGGTACTAGGGATTGAACCCAGGGATGATTTACGGCCAAGCTACATCCTTGTCATTTTTATTTTTAAAGACAGGGTTGTAAAGTTACTTAGGGCCTCGCTAAATTGCTAAGGTCGCCTTCAAACTTGTGATCCTCCTGCCTCAGCCTCACAAGTCACGTGGGTGGCAACCAGCACACGGGAGCCATCTGGCCAGCTCGCCTCCCGTCTCCGGCCTGGAAACCTCCCACCCAAACTCCAACCCTCCCACGGATGTCACTCTCTCCATCTTTTCCCTGGGTCAGGCACTGTCCCTCCACGGTGCTCCGGTCACACCTGGATTCTGCTCAGCACACATGAGAGAGTACATTCCGCCATGTCACAACTGCTCCCTGCAGGGCTGTGCACCCCGAGGGCAGTGCTGGGTCTCACCCGGAAACCCTGGCATCCTGCGTGGGGCCCGGCCCAAGGCGAGCCGTCTGTACAGGTGTCCAGAAAGCAATGAAGCAGGGAGCGGGGAGGAGGAAAGAGGCGGCCTGCTAGGTCTGGAGCCTCACCTGGCCAGCAGCGTCTGGCCACCCGGAGGGCAAAAGCCTGCTGCCCTCAACTGGTTTATTAAGGGGGGCGGGGGAAGGCTGGAGAGAGTGGACTGGGGAGCTGTAATTTGGAGGGTTCAGAGTTTCAGAGTTGCAGGCCAAGCAGCGCCCTGGAGGTGGCCTGAGCTGTCGGGCACAGCCCTGGGCTGCCCTTTACCCAACCACATGCTTCCAACAGCCAGCGGTCAGTTCCATGTTACGTGTATTTTATCACAGTTGAAAATATTTGTTAAAAGAAACAGCTTTAATAGATGATGCTTCGTGAGCATTTTCTCATCTGTGTCACTTGACAGTCATAACCCATGAAGGTGACCCGACCATCACCTGCACTTCACACGTGAGCAAGAGGAAGTCCAGGGAGCATGGGCAACTTGCCCCATGTCACAGCTGCTAAGGGCAGAGCTGGGGCTCGCCCTCACAGAGCCTGATGCCGGTCACCCTGCCCTTGACCACAGCCCACACGGAGGACACACATTCCCCAGTCACCAGAGGTGGAAGCTGAAGACCTAAACTCAATCTGCACTTCTACCACTTGCTCGTTGCAGAAGCCAGTTCAGTGAAAAGAAAAATACCTACACAAGAGACCCCAAAAGACTGGCCAAGGATCAGGGAGCAGTCAGCACGACAAAGCACGGAGCTTCACCCAGAAGTGCAGCCGCCGGCCCAGCTCTCCCCGGCGGCGCGGGAAGGCTAGGAAAGAGGTGCCCCGCACGAAGCTCCCTCCTCCCAAGCTCACAGCCATGGCCACCTGCACCCCATGACCTCTCTTCCTGATAAAAAAAGATGCTCCTCCATCCTGCAGACTATGGGGAAGGAGGAATCAAGCCGCCTTGGCCCCGCCCCCCTGCAGTGCAATTGTAGCTGCCCCCCCACCTCATGTGTTTAAGCTGGTCCCAGCTGAAGGCCCTGCCATCTTAGGAGGTGGGCCTAGTGGAAGGGCTGCCAGTGACTAGGTGTGCCCTTGAACGGGTGTCTGGACCCGGCCCTCCCAACCCCCCTGCCCCCACCCATGCTTCCTGGCTCCCTGTTGTCACATTCCATCTAACCACAGTCCCAAAGGCAGCAGGGGCAAGTGCCCATGGACTGAAACCTCTCAAACTCTGAGCCAGGACACACTTCCTCCATGTACGCTGGTTCCTCAGGTGTTCCGTCAGTCACGGAAAGCTGGCTAGCGCAGCCCAGCTCTCTGAGCAGTTCCCAGGCGAGCGGCACAATGGGAGTAAACCGAGAGCCGGAAGGAAACGGCAAACAAGAGAACAAGAAAGGGGGTCCACTATACGAGACTGAGACATCATCGCAAGTGGGGGCGGAAGGATCTGTACCAACTATCAGACCCACGAGGACAAGGACAGGCAATGTTTTAAAAAAGAGCAGCTTAGCAGCCACAGGTGTGTGCGAGGGAGCTGACAAACCTCCCGGGCAAAGGCCAGACCGGGCTCCATGGTTGACACTTCACATTTTAAGAGTGGGTAAGGAGAAGGTCGAGGAGGATGAAGAGAGCGGAAACAGCGAGAGGAGGAGGACCGAGCAAACACCCGACCATGCGGCCCTTCACCAAAACGCCTGCCAACCTCTGTCTCAGAAGGCCAACGCCCGCTGCCTGTCATGTGGAAGCACCATGGGGTTGGTGCACCCTACCAAGTGCCAAGGGGCTACAGACACCAAGCCACTCCCGCGAGCAGGGACAAGTTGCGCAGCACCCGGGGACACATCCCTGTGGGCCTGAAAGCAGGCAGCATGGCTGGGTCCCAGGCCTAGAGGGGAAACAGGAGAGAGTCAAAAGAGGTGACCAAGAGAGCAGAAGGGACATGCTTTCCTGAAAAATATCCAGGCACACTTGCTCGGGGCCCTTTCGCGTGAAGAGATCAGACGTCGCGCCTCACTTCCACCTGTCAGTAAGCAATGACGTTTACAAGACTGCCTCACTTTCCCAGTGGCTGTGTGACCGTGGAGCAGCCTAAGCTCCATTTCCTTTCCTCCTTTACAGGACGACTGTCATAGCGCCCACCTCCAAGACTGGTGCGAAGACCGAGTGAGTGTCCGATTCCTAAAGCAGCGTCGGGCAGGGTCGGCATCGCTGAACCTGCATGGGCAGCTTTTCTCTGCATCACTAACAAGTTGCTGAATGGCCCAATTATAAGGCGGGGAGACGGAGGCTTCGCCCCGCGGGCACTGCCGCAGAGTGGACCTGGGATCATGGGGCCAGTGGTAGTGCCCTGCAGTCACCAACCCACCTGTCCTGGGGGCTCCTTACAGCCCCCAAGGAAGCCTGGCCCCACACGGGCAAGAGATGAATGGGGGCATCACCAACAGAAAATGGAGGGGAGGCAGTCCAGCCTCTGAGCGGAGGACGGGCACCGTTATATCACAGCGAACACCAAGGATGGTCCCTGGGAGGTTTCCAAGGTCAACCCCCAGAAGCAGGGCGGGCCCCTAAGGCTGGAATGCCCCTTGGCCTGATGCCTCGCCCACGTGCTGCTGATCCCCCGTCCTGCTCGGCCCTGAGCCAGAAGCTTGCTGTCCTTCACACCGTCAGGCTACTACAGCGCCGCGCAGACAGCGCCGAGGGGAACCAAGGAAGGGAAAAGAGGCGCTTCTCCATCATGTGATTCATACATGGGCAAGTGCTACTAACAATCCGGGGCGCTAACATCAATTTGCTCCTTGCCAGCGAGGGGAGGCTGAGCATCGAGGCAGACTGTAATAAGAGCGAGCGCACTGAATGTGTACAGCACTATTTATTCATTTTTAGCAATTCTGCAACACTGCGCCCCTCCTCCCCTCAACTCTGACCATCCCACTCAGCTTCTATTCTTGTCCCTTGCTCATTTGTGTAATTTTAACACTGCAGAATATAGCTAGCCTAAGAATATTTTTTTATAATTACACCCATCACAGGAACTGTCAGTATCTAATGAAGGATAATTTCAGCTATTATAAGAAGCTTAAAAGATCATTTTCATGAATAATTCGTAATATGAATCACTAAATTCAAACAATGTCAAAAATTTCCAAAAAAAAAAAAAAAAGAGGAAAAGGAAAATATTTTAGGTGCCTAAAAGTCACCACCCCTTTAAAAGCAGAGTCCAGTTTCTGACATGAACAGAAACTGTGCAACACACGGGAGGCCAGCACGTGAGGGGAGATAATGGCAAATCAGCTCCCGGCGCTTCCCTCTTTTGCTGTTCCCCCAGGCACCCCAAGACTGAGGATGAAAGCCAAGTCTTTCAGCCAGTCCCAGGGGGCTCTCCTCATCCTAAGCCCCATCTCTCCAGCTCCTCTCACCCTGCCACCCTGGATCCCCTAGACTCCCAGGGCTTCTGTGCCTACCTTCCTGTAGGAACAAAAACCTGCCTGAAAATGAAATGGACCTACACCGGAAACAGACAATGCAGAGGGATAAATCTTCCTGGTAAACCAAGCACCTGGATGCAGCCACACCTGCACCCCAAACTTCTCAGTTCTGTGAGAGAATACATGTCCCATTTCCTTTAGTGGGTTTCTTTCTACTGGGGGGAGTTATTACTAAAGTAAGACTGCAGGTTCAACAGACCTTGAGAACAGCAGAGTATCCACTCTCATTGCTGGTCTAGGTCAAGCCAGCAACACTGAGAACACTCAGTAGGTGACCCCGTGGGAGTCAAGGCTGGACTGGGGGTGGGTATGAATGAAGCATGGTCAGGATCCAGGGACAGGTGCCTGGCTAAGTCCAACAGAGGACAATGACTTCTAAAGCAGTTTGGCTAACAGGTGTGTTCACACTGCAAGGCGGTAGCAAAGCCCCCAAACCCACTTTTCCCAGACAAGTACGAAAACCAGGGGACAATGCCATTTCCAAAGAAAACTGTTCTGTCCTGCCACGCATCTGTGACGATGTGTCAGCGTTTACATATTAAACGAGGAGGAGAGAACGGCCCAGCAGACAAAAATATCCCACTTCTTCACTAGAGTATGACATCCAGAATACTGGCCCTTTCCACAAAGGCCATCTTCAAACCACGGGCCGTACCGCCTTCATGGGGTGGTCAAAATAGTCAGCGAGTCTCCACTGATGCTTCTAACATGGACTCGAGGAAGGCATGAAACGTGAGCGCTTTGCACAGGGTCCCAGGAAGGGCCAGTTACATGTCTGTCCCTATGTGTGCTTAAAAGTACATCTTAGTGAGAACTGAAAACCACCGACAGAAACATGTTGGATTAAAAAAACATATCAGATCTGGGGCTGGGTTGTGGCTCAGTGGTAGCGCACTCACCTAGCATGCCTGAGGCCCTGGGTTCAATCCTCAGCACCACGTGAAAAAAATAAAGGTACTATGTCCACCTACAACTAAAAATATATATAAAAAAATATATATTTATACACACACATTAAATATACATATATATATATATATATATATATATATACACACACACACACTTTTTTTTAAAGTCAGATCAGAGATGACATCTGATGACATGAAATGCTGGTTTCAAATGAAGGTTGACAGGCGGCCTTGCACCCATACTCGGGCTCTCTGACTGCCCCCACACTTGTGACTCCAGCACCTGAATCTTTCCAAAACAAAGCCAGGACAGGAGGCCACGTGGGGAGGGAGCTCACTGCAACACTGCCTGTAGCGAAGAAATCCCAGCCTAAACGCCACCCATCAAGATGATGTTCCAAGTCCCAGCGTACGCATGCGCTGTCTCCACACAGTGGATCTGTAGCTGCTGACCAAGGGGACGCTCACGACAAGGAGGCGACCCAGCGCTGCCTGAGAAAAGCGAGGCAGGCCGGGGCTCTGCAAGCCCTTCCTCAAAGAGCCAGGTGGCACGTCCGGGCTCCAGGTCACACGGTCTTTGCTGACCATTCAAGTCTTCCACCACAGCTAAAGGCAGACGGGCAACGTCATGAGTGGACGTGGCCCTGCTCCGGAAAAGTCTCACCTACAGAAAGGTGGCACAGTCGCGGGGCCACTCTGCCAGCCCTGTCTAGACTGTGACCCCACTTGGGGACAAGCAGAGTAGGCACACACCCGCAGGGTGTAGGTCTGCCTGGTGACGTTCATCCGTCAGCTCCAGTCACCCACAGGGCCAGCCCTAGGGAGGGTTATTGGCACCCCCTGCTCCACGTTGCTGGACTTGTTAGGAGGACTATATGCCATTCTCTTTAATTCTGATAAAATAGTCAATTATTTAACAACTGTATGAAATACCAGGTATCTAGTGATTGCTTTCACTAAATCGATTTTCTATAATACATCCAACCAGTATTTTTATTGTAACAGACCCTTCCATAATTCATATTTAATTGGATGCCAACTGTCATGTAAAGGACTTCCAGCTAGAAAACGTCCCCAAAAGGTGGAAATTATATCAAGTCATGAGAAACAAAATAACTTTTGTTCTCCTTCCCAGTGAGAAACCAAATGACAGAGTAGCCTAAAATTAAACGTACAAGCCTGGGATGCCCTGTTAACTGGGCCAGGCAGTGATCTCATTCAGCAGATGGGGTGAGGACAGTTTATGCAGGTCCCAAACAACATGACAAATAAGCATTACACCAAGATTTGGGCCTTGGTCTAAATTCTACTCCCAACATAATTCCCTTGACACTGGCCAACAAATAGGGCACACGCCCATAGCAAATTCAATCCTCATGCCACAGGGGCACCCTGGACTCACAGGGAAATGGGCAGAGGACAGAAATCAACTGGCCAGCATGTTGCCTCAACATAAGGGGAGGGAGACCCATTCCACCCAAACAGGTAATTCGCTGCCGAAGACAAGCTGCCCCAAGTAGGCTTCCAAGAGCTGGAGACCATCTTCTACATTTCTCTGCCAAAACCGACCCCTTCCTGCATCACTAGCCACCCTGCCCCACCTCCCCTGTGGCTCAGCAGAAGCAGAGTGGCTGCTAATCCACAGGTGTGGCAGAAATGGCTAGCGTCTCCTGAGGGCCATTCCCTCCTCCTCAGCAAGAACAGCAACTTGGGCTGGTAACAGCCACCTGGGTAGAAACCAGAGAGTCCTCCCAGCATCCCTCAGGCGGTACGGCCACCTGACAGCACCAGAGGCACTTGCAAAAGATGTGGTGAGCGAACTTGAAGACGCAGGAGAGCTGAGGCACACGGAAACGCTAAGGCAGGGGACAGGCACGCACGAGAGCAGCAGGTGAGTACTTTTTTTTTTTCTTTAAACCAAGGAAGGAAACTCGGCTTGGTTTGCTTGCTGAGAAACGGGCAGGTCACACTGGGGTTGGAGGCCTTTTGGCCTGTGGGTGTGCGTTCAGGCCTCCCGCAAGGCACCCAGAACATAGCAAGGCCATGCACCTGTGCAGGGCAGCCCCGCTGTCCGCTGATGGCCTTATGATGGGATGAACGCGGACAGATGAGGAAGGCGTAAAGACAGAGCAGTGCTCAGCCCAACTGGCTCCACCTGGAGGGAGGACAGCCGGGTCCCGATTAAGAAACAATCCGTGAGAAACAGGGGTAATGGAGCGCCCAACAAGGTCTCCGGGTACAGCACATGCTGAGACTGCCCCGCACTATGCCCACCCAGCCCGTGCCATGGCTCATGTCCTCATGCCACCTGTCCCCATCACTGGATTGGCCTCCCAGGGGGAAAACAGGCCAGGCACACCCCCTCGCAGAGCCAAGGTCACCTTGCCCACCCAGGCATCAGTCTGAGCTCCAGAGGGGCAGACATGGTACACTGTTCACCTCCACATCCGGGCACCCACCACCCAGGCCCCACTGCTCCCCACCGCACACTCTGGGCACAGCACTTGATGATGACAATAACCTGTGTGAGGGCGTGGTGGGGACGTGGACCCAGTCTGGCCCACTACACAAACTCTGTGGCCTTTCCAAGTTTGAGCTTCCCCACTAAAATGGGGACCTCACAGAAGGTTGCTTATTAAAACAGCACGGGACCTGGCGTACAGGGATTAATCCACCCGAGTCGCTAAACTGTGAGGTGCTCAATCAATTCACTGTGCATTCACCTAATACCTGAGCATCCACCAGGTACCAGGCACTGCCCAGAAGCTAGGTGCACAAAGGCGTGAAAACCAAGCCAGTCCCTGCTCCCGTGGACTGATATTTGGTAAGTGTCTCTCAACAATGTTGATAACGAAAGGGAGAAATTAGAACTTTAAAGTATAAAATAGGCAGGGGTACTATTAGCCCTGGGAGTGGTCAACCGGGGCAAAGCAGAGAGGGATTTGTGGGGCGGAGAGACCCAACTGGTGAGCAGGTGCGTGCGGGTGCAGGGAAGGCGAGATGGAGTGAGAAGGCACGCCGAGGAGAGGAGGGGCCTACCACTCAAGTGCCAAGATGGAGGGAGAGACACAGCCTCAGCCGCCCAGCTCCATCTCCGTGGAGGGTGTCTGGCTCCATCCAGTCCCAGAGAAAGACATTTAGGCAGCCACCTGGCCATCACCACCCACTCAGGGCAAGTGACCAGTGGCCTCAGGAAAGCTCTAATTAGAAACTTAAAACACAGGGGCTTTCTCAAAACCAGAGTGACATTTAGCAAAACAATCCACCTGTGAGGCTCCAGGAAGGACAGGGGCTGAAAACCAGAGAGCTGACCGACACACGAGAATCGAAACGCCCAGGCTCTGAAAACCAACCGTCAGGCTAAGCACACGAGACAGGAGCAACTGGGATGCCCCGTGTTGTTTCTGGGCCTTTGTTTCCTACCAAACAAGGAAAATGAAGTAAACAAAAATCGATAATCTTTTCAGTCAACTGCTCCTGCAGTGACTTCAGAGAGGAAAGTGTCATGCTGGGGATAAAATCAGGTTGAACAAACATTTACCCTTACACAGGCCACCAGGATGCACAGCCAGGCCTAGAAGGGCCTGGGTCCTCTGTGACCAGGACCCAGCAGCTCTGATGAAACTTCACAAAGGGTGGCCTGGGAGGACTTGAGCAATGTCCACCCCTCCCACACAACTTTGGCCAGCCTCGGCCTCCCCAAAGCCACCTATCCAATACCAATGGTCCCTCCTCCCTCATGTGCCAATTAAGCAACCACATTTCCCAGCATTCCTTGCAATTAGGGGAAGCCAAGGAGCTTTAAGTACAAGTAATGAGAGAAGAAGGGATCTCCTTAAAGGAAGCTTATTATTTTAAAGACTTTAAATCCATGTAGAATACAACTGTGATGTGCACGCCCTGCCAGGCTCACTTCCTGCTTCCACCAGTCAGAAATAGCACAAAGGCAGCAGCCCTAGTCCCTGACGGCCACCATATGCTGACTCTCACCTTGAACTGGACTGTGTCCTGGCTCCTGTTAGGGAGAAGACAAGCACTGTGCACTGAACCCAGCCCTACCTAGCCCACTAGCCCAGGAAACAGATGCAATGGGAACAGCATGCTGGGAAAACAGTGTCAAGACAGCACCTCCACCTCCTTTCCCACAACACTGCTAGCCTCCCATCTGAAGTTCTGGAGCTGTGATGGGTGCCCATGTCACTCAGCTGCATGATCACTGGGTCTCACCAAGCGTCCTCTGCTCTCCTCAGAACTGCCCCCTCCCATTCCCAGTCTAGTGTGTTCAGCGGAGCTCTTCCCACCTCTCCCCTCCACGAGTGGGTGAGTAGACGTGGCCTGCCCACCAGAGCCCCCTACCCTACCCAACAAGGTCCTCAGGTCACTTTAACCTGCCACCTAAAATGGACCACCCAGTCCATCTGGAAACTCCCGAGGGCAAGGTCATTAAGGACACTGCCAATCGTGTATCAATTTAGCATTTATTTATTTATTTTTTGCTTGCAATATGTATGGAAAACCCAGCAGCTGTTAGTGCTGAGGACTAAGTACACAAGGGCCAGCTACACTATTACCTGGGCTTTTCCAGGGAATTCTCACTGGGAAAAAAACATCAGCTTTTGGCCACCGTGTCCTGCCATGACTTCCAGGTCTGATGGCATGGAGGACTTAGCCAGGGTGGGCACTGGAGTGACCTCTGATTCTTAAAGGTCAGGAAACTATCCAGCCACACCCAGGCTGTTTTATGAGGATGACGGACGGCAAAGCTTTCAGAGAGGGTCCTCTGCAATCACCACCGTAATTGTGCACCTTCTTTCAGACGTTCCCAGGTGTCTGCTAACGGGCCTCGACCTCCCACGCCTGGACCCGCTTCAGAATGCATCTCCAAGCCAAGACCACACCACACCTGCTACTTGCCGTGAGTCACCCTGTCGCCTTCACACAGTCCCAAGTCAACATCATTCTCCTTACTCCACAAACGAAAACCCGGAAGCTCAGCGTAACGACGCACCCCAGGAGCACCGAGCTGGTCAGGTAGAGCCCACACCACCCCTCCCGCTGCAGACCTGAGCCCTCCAGGCCAGCATCACCCCCCCGCTCCCTGGGGGACAGTGACTTTTCTTTACTTTGGAAAGAGAAGGAGTCACAGGCAAAGAAAAACGATGCCAAGAGCACAAGCTCATCCCCTGGCTACTAGGATGGGGCGGGTCACAGCTGTGCTGGGAAGTGGCAGGTCACAGTTACGCTCCCCAAGTCCTGTGCTGTCTCGCGCCCCCTCTGCCTGGCTCCCACGTGCCTGTGGCACACAGTAGGCTTGCTATCTGGGGAGCAGAGGTGAAGGGAGTGGATTTTCCTCAGGATAAAGCCAGGTGGCAGATGTGAAGTGGTCAGGCCACCCAGCCCAGGCAGACTGCTCCACCCAGGTGGCCACCAGCAAGGTCCAGGTGACATAACGCATCTTATCACCTAGATGACGCTGGGAGACTAGCTCGGACAAGGTGAACAGAGGGGTGGGACTCGGCAGGTCAGAGGAGGAATCTCAGCTGGGTATGTGGATGATGGTAATGGTTGATTTCATGTATCCGTGTGGCTGGGTTATGGTGCCCAGATATTAGATCAAACACTAATCTGAATGTCAACTCTGAAGGTCTTCTCTGGAGGAAACTTCCATTTAAATTCATGGTGTCTATGTAAAGGAGATTACCCTCCAGCATGAGGGTGGACTTGGTCCAGCTGAGGCCTTGCACATCCCTGGGCCAGTGCACCTGGAACACACGCCTCGGGGAGGAGTGGGCAGGCCCAGGGAGACGGCAAGGAATAGAGCCGGATGAGGCCTTCCCCAGGGGCGAGCTGGGTGCGTGAACAGAGAAGGAAAAAGGATTCTGGGTAGACAAAAACCAGCCCGTATCCAAGGTGCATACCCGCCAAGGGGTTAGAAGCTGAACCAGGCTTGAACCCAAACTGGTTTGGCCCCCGAGCCCGCACGGTTCCACCAGCCCACACTCCTTTCTCAGCCTCAGGCAGGTCAGCAGGCTCTTACGAAGGCAGTCTTGGGGCTCAGGAAAGGCCGCTCTGATCACAGAGTAACGCCCGAGAGCCTCCAGTTCAACGCCAGGCTTCGGTTATTGCTCATGCTGCCACAGGGGTTCAGGAAACTACGAGTGTAATTAGATTTCCCGAAGGCGAGGGGAGAAGAGCTGGATCGAGCTGTAAGCACAACGTCTGGCAGGGAGAGCACGAGGGAAGGGACCATGCAGGAGGGGCACTCAGAGAAGCCAGAGAGGGAGCCAAAGTGGTCACGATGGGACCACGAGGAGACCAACGCGACTGCAGTGACGCTTCATGGTGTGTGACAGGAGGGAAGGACGCTGCCCACAGATGAGAGGAGCCATGTTCCAAGGGACACCAAAGTCAGGGGATGGGGACAAACAGTGACGGACACCCGCCACCAGCCGTGCAGGACCATGTGGGGCACATGTCAACTCTCATGTGGTGGTGAGTGGCCTCCACGGAGGCGTCAGCCTTCTTACTGCTGGTACCTATCTGGAAAGACAAATCCCCAGACCAAGTCTGGATTCAAGAAGAAAAACAACCTTGATCAACTCAAGACGTCTACCACCCGCCAAGAACCAGAAAGAACTGGCGCATTAGTAGCACAACCTCATTTTGGAAAGACATCCTCTAAGGCAGGGGTTCTCACCACTGTACTCCAACCTGCACCCTGGAAACACCTGGAAGCTTTAAGATACATCCTTCATGCTTGGACCCCCACTTTGGATTTAATGGGTCCATGTGGGGTTAAGCATTGAGATTTCTGAAAACACCCCCAAGGGACTCAATATGAAGCCAATCCTGAGAACCACTGCTCTGTGGGGTGAAAAGATGGCCCAGCAGCCCACAGGAAACTGGTGGAGAAGGGAGGTTCTCTCTTCTGCTGGGAATTCCAGACTGCGGGGTGGAGCAGGGTGGGGTCACAGCCTCATGGGGCCCAGTGTGCACATCTTTCCCAACTCTGCTTCCAGTGGCCCTGCGCTGGCAGTAGGAAGTCAGCCACTGCAGGAGGACTGGCACCATGGAGATCAGCACCCAGCCTTCCTTCTTCTCCAGAGGGCTGTTTGAGATCTGCAGTACTGGTGGGGGTGGTGGGGACACAGCTGAGAAATGGGAAAAAGTCGACTCCCGATGCTGGTTGAGCTCCTAGATCACAGAACCCCCAAACACAGACACTCCTGGACTTTTTTAGGTTGGACAAAATTGAATTTTATGACTCTTGTAATCAAAACAACTCTGAATGATCAGAGTCTAAATGAAGTGCTCACTGGGGCCTTGAGGAGTAGATACCACACTTGATCAGCAGAGTCTGGTGGAGCGCAGGTGAAAGGCTCCTCTATTTGGGGGGACGACACATTATTTGTGGGGCACCAGAATAAAGATCTGTGAATTCACCCACTGCAAAGCTCTCCACAACTGTCCTGGATCTGCAGCCACCTGGAAGCCATGGCGCCAGGTCCTGCGACAGCGTTAGATCTGTCCTCCTCCACAGCGCAAGTACTTACAGAGCACCACCAGGGGTCCAGCACTCAGTGGTTACTTTGAACACAGAAGGGTGGGGGGACAGGCAAGGTCACTGGCCATTGCTCTTGTGGGTTGCACAGCACAGAAGAAAACAGTCATTAGCAAGTAAGGACATCAACGACCAAGACCTGGAGGTATACCGACAAAGGGTGGCAGTGGAGTAAGAAGCCAGAGGCAGCACCGCGCTCCATCTCCTTGCTGTCGAGCACAGCACTCCTGGACATTGCTGAGCACTTAGCTAACGTGAGCCCACCCCTAGACATGCCAAGCTAGTTCCGGGGGACACAGCGGCCCTGTTGCCATAGCCCTGAAGCTGGAGCAAGAGCAGAAGCACAACCTCCTCCAGGGTCAGAGACCCAAATGTGTGTCCAGCAAACCTCCAATAACCAAACCAAACAGCACCAAGTGACAAGCACCCAACCCCACTCAGGGTCACATCAGGAATTAGATGAAAGAGCCACCCAAAACTCTACTGCAGATTTCCCCAGTGAGGTCACGAGCTTCTTGGAGGGACTAGATCACTGATGAAAAAGGAAGAGGGTGGGGATCCGGAATGTGGAACCTGAAAATTTTAAGACTGTCAACAACCTACTCTAAAGGTTCATCTTGGGGGCAATCCAAGATGGCAGCCTAAAGGGAGACTGCACCCCCTGTCGCTCCAGAACCCAGGAGTTAAGAAGGGGAGGCATTGAGAGACTCAAATAGAGCCACGGGTGAGTCTGCCCACTGGGTAAAGCTCGGCCCGGGGAGCAGGCCCAGATAGAGGTGGCTTATCGGAGCCGGGCAGGGCAGCTAGAGTCATCCACAGGCAGCCCTGCGCACTCCAGCGGTGGGCCCCGCCCACACAGCCAGCTTCTCCAGGTTCTCGGAACGGAACTGGCCCACTAGTGAGAGCCTTTCTGACCAGAACAAGCTCCAAGTCCCGGAGCCAGTGCAGCTCAGCGTACTCTGGCACGCAAGCAGATTCAGGGTCCAGACAGGGCAGCCAGAGACCTCCCCAAGTAGTCTGGACCCCTGCGGTGGGAGGTGCCGTTCAAGGCTAGCTTCTCGGAGCTGACCGCCCAGTGAGAGACTTTCTACATAGAACCAGCCACAAGCCCCCGAACCAACGGAGAGCCTCGATCCGCAAACAGCCTCTGGGATCAGGGCAGGGCAGCCAGAGACCTCTTCAGGCGGCTCTGCCCACTCCGGCTGCAGGCTCTCTTCTCGGGGCGATCCAAGATGGCGGCCTAGAGGGAGACTGCACCCCCTGTCGCTCCAGAACCCAGGAGTTAAGAAGGGGAGGCATTGAGAGACTCGGACTGAAATAGAGCCACGGGTGAGTCTGCCCACTGGGTAAAGCTCGGCCCGGGGGGCAGGCCCAGATAGAGGTGGCTTCTTGGAGCCGGGCAGGGCAGCTAGAATCTTCCCAAGGTAGCCTTCCACGCTCCGGCAGTGAGCTCCTCCCACACGGCCAGCTGCACGGTGCAGGCCCACAGTGAGAGCATTTCAGCACAGAGCCAGTTCCAAATCGTGGAACCAGTAGGGGGCTAGGGGCAGTTTTCTTCGGATACGCTGCTTTATCAGATTCCTCCAAGACATCAGGCTACTGAAGGCTGGGAGGTGATACACTGGAAATCTACCGGGACACTATAAGCCAATAGCGGAAAACTGCAATATCTCAGGGTCCCACTGACAACTGACCAATATGAGAAAACAAGGGAAGAAAATGTCCCAAACAAACCTAGATACTACATCAATAAAACCCAATGACAGCACAGCAGAAGAAATGTCAGAAAGGGAGTTCAGAATGTACGTAATTAAAACGATTAGGGAAGCTAATGAGGAGATGAAAGAGCAAATGCAGGCATTGAAGGAGGAGATGAAAGAGCAAATGCAGGCATTAAATGATCGCACCAATCAACAGTTAAAAGAGCAAATACGGGAAGCAAGAGATCATTTCAATAAAGAGTTAGAGATACTGAAAAAAAAACAAACTGAAATACTTGAAATGAAGGAAACAATAAACCAAGTTAAAAACTCCATAGAAAGCATAACCAATAGAATGGAGCACCTGGAAGACAGAACCTCAGACATTGAAGACAAATTATTTAATCTTGAAAGCAAAGTTGGCCAAACAGAAAAGATGGTAAGAAATCATGAACAGAATCTACAAGAATTATGGGATATCATGAAAAGACCAAATTTAAGAATTATTGGGATTGAGGAAGGCTTAGAGAAACAAACCAAAGGAATGAACAATCTATTCAATGAAATAATATCAGAAAATTTCCCAAATCTGAAGAATGAAATGGAAAACCAAATACAAGAGGCTTATAGAACTCCAAACATACAAAATTACAACAGACCCACACCAAGGCACATTATTATGAAAATACCTAACATACAAAATAAAGACAGAATTTTAAAGGCCACGAGAGAAAAGAATCAAATTACATTCAGAGGGAAACCAATAAGAATATCAGCAGATTTTTCAATCCAGACCCTAAAAGCCAGAAGGGCCTGGAACAACATTTACCAAGCCCTGAAAGAAAACGGATGCCAACCAAGAATCTTATACCCAGCAAAACTTACCTTCAAATTTGACGATGAAATAAGATCCTTCCATGATAAACAAAAGCTAAAGGAATTTACAAAAAGAAAGCCAGCATTACAGAACATTCTCAGCAAAATATTCCATGAGGAAGAGATGAAAAACAACGATGCAAATCAGCAACAGGAGGCGCTAGCCTAAAGGAATAGCCAAATAAAGGAGAAACCAAATCATGTCAAAAACAAATATGAGTCAATTGACTGGGAATACAAAACATATCACAATAATAACCCTGAATGTTAATGGCCTGAATTCATCAATCAAAAGACACAGACTGGCAGATTGGATTAAAAAGAAAAATCCAACAGTATGCTGCCTGCAAGAGACTCATCTTATAGAAAGAGACACCCATAGACTAAAGGTGAAAGGATGGGGAAAAACATACCATGCACACGGACACAGCAAAAAAGCTGGAGTATCCATCCTCATCTCAGATAATGTGGACTTCAAACCAAAACTAGTCAGAAGGGATAAAGAAGGACATTACATGCTGCTTAAGGGAAGCATAAATCAACAAGACTTAACAATCATAAATATCTATGCCCCAAACATTGGCTCATCCACGTACGTCAAACAAATCCTTCTCAATTCCAGAAATCAAATAGACCACAACACAATCATACTAGGCGATTTTAACACACCTCTCTCACCACTGGATAGATCGTCCAAACAAAAATTGAATAAAGAAACTATAGATCTCAACAACACAATCAGCAATTTAGACTTAACGGACATATATAGAATATACCATCCAACAAAGAACGAATACACTTTCTTCTCAGCAGCACATGGATCCTTCTCTAAAATAGACCATATTTTATGCCACAAAGCTACTGTTAGCAAATACAAGAAGATAGAGATACTACCTTGTACTCTATCAGATCATAATGGATTGAAATTAGAAATAAATGACAGAATAAAAAACAGAAACTTCTCCAATACTTGGAGATCAAATAATACACTATTATATGATGAATGGATAACAGAAGACATCAGGAGGGAAATAAAAAAATTCTTAGAAGTAAACGAGAACAAAGACACATCATATCAAAATCTCTGGGACACTATGAAAGCAGTACTTAGAGGAAGATTTATTTCATGGGGTGCATTCAAAAAAAGAAGTAGAAATCAACAAATAAACGACTTAACACTACAGCTCAAAGCACTAGAAAAAGAAAGGCAGACCAATACCAAAAGTAGTAGAAGACAGGAAATAGTTAAAATCAGAGCCGAAATCAACAAAATCGAAACAAAAGAAACAATTGGAAAAATTAACAAAATAAATAGTTGGTTCTTTGAAAAAATAAATAAAATTGATAAACCCTTAGCCACACTAACAAAGAGAAAGAGGGAGAAAACTCAAATTACTAAAATTCGGAATGAACAAGGAAACATCACAACAGACACGAGTGAAATACAAAACATAATTAGAAGCTATTTCGAAAATCTATACTCCAACAAAACAGAAAACCTCGAAGACATCAACAAATTTCTAGAGACATATGAATTACCTAAACTGAACGAGGAGGACATACACAACCTAAATAAACCAATTTCAAGCAATGAAATAGAAGAGGTCATCAAAAGCCTACCAACAAAGAAAAGTCCAGGACCAGATGGGTTCTCAGCCGAGTTCTACAAAACCTTTAAAGAAGAGCTCATTCCAATACTCCTCAAACTATTCCATGAAATAGAAGAGGAGGGAACCCTCCCAAACTCGTTCTATGAAGCCAATATCACCCTGATACCTAAACCAGACAGAGACACATCGAGGAAAGAAAATTTCAGACCAATATCCTTAATGAACATCGACGCAAAAATTCTCAACAAAATTTTAGCAAATCGCATACAAATATATATTAAAAAGATAGTGCACCACGATCAAGTGGGTTTTATCCCAGGGATGCAAGGTTGGTTCAACATTCGGAAATCAATAAATGTCATTCACCATATCAACAGACTTAAAGTTAAGAATCACATGATTATTTCAATAGATGCAGAAAAAGCATTCGATAAAATACAGCATTCCTTCATGCTCAAAACACTAGAAAAAATTGGGGTAGTGGGAACATTCCTAAACATTATAAAGGCAATCTACGCTAAGCCCATGGCTAATATCATTCTAAATGGTGAAAAACTGAAAGCGTTCCCCCTAAAATCTGGAACAAGGCAGGGATGCCCTCTTTCACCACTTCTATTCAACATCGTCCTTGAGACTCTAGCCAGAGCAATCAGACAAACCAAAGAAATTAAAGGGATACGAATAGGAAAAGAAGAACTCAAACTATGCCTGTTCGCTGATGACATGATTATATATTTAGAGGAACCTGGAAATTCCACCAGAAAACTTTTAGAACTCATAAGTGAATTCAGTAAAGTAGCAGGTTACAAGATCAATGCTCATAAATCCAATGCATTTTTATACATAAGTGATGAATCTTCAGAAAGAGAAATTAGGAAAACTACCCCATTCACAATAGCATCGAAAAAAATAAAATACTTGGGAATCAATCTCACAAAAGAGGTGAAAGACCTCTACAATGAGAACTACAGAACACTAAAGAAAGAAATTAAAGAGCACCTTAGAAGATGGAAAGATCTCCCATGTTCCTGGATAGGCAGAATTAACATTGTCAAAATGGCTATACTACCTAAAGTGCTATACAGATTCAATGCAATTCCAATTAAAATCCCAATGATGTACCTTGCAGAAATAGAGCAAGCAATTATGAAATTCATCTGGAAGAATAAAAAACCTAGAATAGCTAAAGCAATCCTCAGTAGCAAGAGCGAAGCAGGGGGTATTGCAATACCAGATCTTCAACTCTACTACAAAGCAATAGTAACAAAAACGGCATGGTATTGGTACCAAAATAGACAGGTAGATCAATGGTACAGAATAGAGGACATGGACACAAACCCAAATAAATACAATTTTCTCATACTAGACAAAGGTTCCAAAAATATGCAATGGAGAAAAGATAGCCTCTTCAACAAATGGTGCTGGGAAAACTGGAAAACCATATGCAATAGAATGAAATTAAACCCCTAACTCTCACCCTACACAAAACTCAACTCAAAATGGATCAAGGACCTCGGAATCAGACCAGAGACCCTGCATCTTACAGAAGAAAAAGTAGGTACAAATCTTCAACTTGTTGGCTTAGGATCAGACTTCCTTAACAGGACTCCCATAGCACAAGAAATAAAAGCAAGAATCAACAACTGGGATAGATTCAAACTTAAAAGCTTTCTCTCAGCAAAGGAAACTATCAGAAATGTGAAGAGAGAGCCTACAGAGTGGGAGAATATTTTTGCCAACCATACCTCAGATAGAGCGCTAATTTCCAGAATCTATAAAGAACTCAAAAAACTCTACACGAAGAATACAAATAATCCAATCAACAAATGGGCTAAGGAAATGAACAGACACTTCACAGAAGAAGATGTACAAGTAATCAACAGATATATGAAAAAATGTTCAACATCCCTAGTAATAAGGGAAATGCAAATCAAAACTACCCTAAGATTTCATCTGACCCCAATTAGAATGGCGATTATCAAGAATACAAGCAACAATAGGTGTTGGCGAGGATGTGGTGAAAAAGGAACACTCATACATTGCTGGTGGGGTTGCAAATTAGTGCAGCCACTCTGGAAAGCAGTGTGGAGATTCCTCAGAAAGCTTGAAATGGAAACACCATTTGACCCAGCTATCCCACTCCTTGGCCTATACCCAAAGGACTTAAAATCAGCATACTACAGAGATACAGCCACATCAATGTTCATTGCTGCTCAATTCACCATAGCCAGATTGTGGAACCAACCTAGATGCCCTTCAGTTGATGAATGGATAAAGAAACTGTGGCATATTTATACAATGGAATATTACTCCGCAATGAAGAATGATAAAATTATGGCATTTGTAGGCAAATGGTCGAAATTGGAGAATATCATGCTAAGTGAGATAAGCCAATCTCAAAAAACTAAAGGACGAATGATCTCGCTGATAAGCGGATGAGGACATATAATGGGGGTGGGAGGGGTTAGCATTAGGTTTAGGGTTAGGTTTAGAGTTAGGCTAAGGAGAGCGGTAAGAATGAAGGAAAGAAGGACTGTATAAAGGGAAAAGGGTGGGAGGGGTGGGGGGGAAGGGAAAAAAAATAAACATCATTACCCTATGTAAACGTTAAAAAATAAAAAAATAAAAAATAAATAAAAAAAATTAAAAAAATAAAGGTTCATCTTAAAATGGTTTTTTTCTAAACCTGGAGGCATTTTTTCTATAAAAGAAAATAATGAAGGTGAAAGCCACAGAGCAGCCTTCAGGAATCTATTCAACTTTGGAGGCATCTGGGGTTTAAACAATTTCTCACTCTTTTCCCTACTGATGAGTTCACAGCTTCATGAACAATTTTTTGCCCCAAAATTAAAAGAACCTTTATATCTTCAAACTAAAAGGATTCAACTGTAGAAAATATGTTCTAAATTCCCACCTAGAATTCGGGAAGCTAGGTGACATTGGTGTGTCCATCCCCCAGCAGAGGCGTCAAGGAAACCACTGATCAGGAACGGATCCTTCCTCCCCAGCCTGCCCCTGCCCTGGCACCTCCACTCCCCGACACCTGGAGCCTGGCCACCACAGGGCCACGAGCCACACCCCAGGCCTGGATGTACTCAAAGTATTTCAACAAACTGAGACACCAGTTTGGTGTCTGGGGTTGAGGAATGAGTTCCAATTTCTGAGAACACAGATGACATCACTGGAAATTAGATAAAAGCTCTTGAAAGAAGGCTAACCTGCGAAGAGTTGCTTTTAGAGCTACTTCTTAAGTTGACACATAATCATTGCACACATTCATCACATGAGAATTCATTGTGTGTGCGATGTGTAACGATTAGTCTGGGAAGGGCTGCCTTTCAGTGGGCTGCTTCACGGCACCTAGCACGTGGCCGGTGCTCACCAACAGCTGTGAAATGTGAGACACAGCGAACTGCAGCAGCCAGTAAGCAGCAGGGCACCACACGCTCCCACGCTCCAGGTTCACAAAAGCCTGCCACGCGGGAGGACACACAGGTCCAGGGCATGGCCTAAATCACATGGGAAGAGAGCAGCAAGACATGGCTGCTACTGGGGTCATGGAAGATGCTTAGTTGTCTCCGCTCCAGTCCACAGAAGGGCTACTGCAACTGCATCCTGCAGAGGCTCCTGTCCACCTTTGGTTCAGCGCATCGGGCAGCATCTTGGGAAATGGAACTCCAGTAGCCTTAAGAGGCTGTTCCAGGCATGGTGGGCTCCTGGGCCCAGGTAGGGAGAATCACTCCTCAGAAATGTACCTCGCAGTCATGAGGCTCTAAAATCAGAAGCTAGCCCGCAGTGCTGCTTCCTTCCTAGCTTGAATGTTCTGTATGGAAAGACTGTCAAGCACACAGAGGAAGTGTCATTATGCTGCCCTCGCAATCCCCACTCATGGTTATAGACTAGACATGCGTGAAGCAAGGCACGTTACCCGAAAAGACCAGTATGCTGATCCTGATTAAGCAGAGACCAAACCAAATACACAGCCTCAAAGAAAATTCACCTTTGTGCTATTACCATGCAAGCCATGTCCAGGTTCCAATTCTGTCTCCAAGCACAGAAGAATGACCATTTGTTATACACCAGGTGCCACAGCTGGACACTGTGCATGCATTGACCTGGCAAACCCCAATGACCTCGTGGCATTGGTGTGACACTTCCTTGTGCAGAGGGTAAACAGCACCATGAGGTCAAGTGACGGCGCGTGAGCCTGCTGTCAGGTATGGCCTGGCTGCCTCCAGAGGCCTTGAGAACCTGCCTTCTGTTAAAATGCCCACGCTCTAAGAGCTCATCTTTTTTAAAGAAAACTTTGTCCTGCTAGTTGGTGGAGGGCTGCGAGACACATCAGCCAGCGTTCCAGAGACACATCTCAGGAGCTCCGTGACAGGCACACACACGGCACCACCCCAGTTAGTGAGATCCTTGCCAAGTGGGGGTTTTCTGCTTCCCTGTACTGCTGATTAGGCATGAGAACAACAAAGGGCTAAAACTCATTCAGTTCTTAGTCTGTGGCAAGTGTTATGTGGGATGCCTCTGTGGACTACCTCGTGAGGAAAGTGCTGCCCACTGACCCCATTTTCCAGATGAAAAAACTGAGGAATGGAGGATTAAGAAACTTCTCATGAGCTGGGGTTGGAACCTCATCAGCTGAGCCAGAGTTCCCGTTCTCCACCACCTGGGCCTTGTGTGCCGACACAGTCATGCCAGGGACCGCACCGCCACACACTTGTCTCAAGACTGGAGACTTAACTTCAAGAGCACAAACTGATACGATGCCCACTACCACCACCTTACGATAGTAGTTTTCACTTAGCAACAACTCACAGCAGGTTTTCCGTGTAGGTAACTCTCCAGAAACCTTACCAGCACCTTCTGTCTAATTCATCTGAATACGCGCTCATCAAAGGTGGAGCGACGCCTACATGCAGTCAGAGGGGCTCATGGGACGGCTCGGCCCTCCCACCTGGGCTGTCTCCCTCACCTTCGGCTGTTGGGCCTTCTCTTTTCAGCATCTGGACAGCTCCTACATATTTCTTCAGCTGGACTTTGAGCACCTCGTTTTCTCTGCAGGTACAAGAATGTTAAAAAAATATATTTAAAAATTGGCAATGTAGACCCAACACAGGGGAGGGAGTGTCTGTACAGAAAACACACAAATTACATCTTACAAATATTAACATGTTCTAGTTCCAGAGACCACTGGAAAGGGCTGTTACCAAGTGCACGTTTGTCGAATGCCTTCAAGAACTTTCCCTCTAGAATGGAGGCAAGCACTAACTGGCCACAGTGCCACAGACTCAGGATGCCTGCACTCCCCGTGCCTCCCATCTGTCAGGTGCCTGTTCAGCATCGGGCACTGTGACATTCTCCCCTTCTACAGCAGCACATACTGAGCACTGTGCATTTGTCCCGGGGATATGCCTAATATTGTCACTAACTACCCCGAGCCCGAAACACCACTTGCCAGGCCCGGTGTCAAGTGTCTGTATGTCACCTGACTGAATCCTTCCCAGGCAGACCCAACTCCCATTTCACAGATGAGGAAACTGAGGCGTAAAAAGAAGCAACTGGCCAAGCCCACACACATCCCTACCCAACACTGCACTACTGAACATGGACCCCAGGCCATGCAAGATCCTGCCTGCCGAGCCCCCTTCCCGAGTGCCCTGGTTGAGGATGGGACGTGATTGGGGAGAGAGCTGCCATCTGTTGAGTACCACGGATTGTAGACCTGAAGGGTGTCATCTCACTGACCCACGTGTGCACACGTTCCTCCACCTCTTCTTCCCTCAGTGGAAAATGCAATATGACCCTGCAGCTTTCTCCCCACTTTAAAGAGTTGGGCAGACGGTCTGTGATCAAGGTCATATGCCAAGGTGACCAGTAAGGCTCTGCCAAGATTCAAAATCAGGTCTCTGTTCCTACAGCCCACGAGAGCTTCTCTCTAGGAATTCAGACTTGTTCTCTCAACACAGAGGTGTCCTTCCATATGGTTTCTGTCCCCGTTTCCCCCTAAGGCGTGAGCCTGAGTCCTTTAAACATGCCAGAATATTTTTTTTTTCTTTCTTCACAATGAAAAGAACTCAAGACTGGGTTTCTTCCATGATCATAAAAATAAAAAGACTCAGCAAAATAATCAAAATCAGGACACATTTAAAGGGTAAATATGAGCTGGAGAAAAATGAGCATGGTCATGTCTACTGCTCTGTTCACCCCTCACCCACAGTAACCTGGCATGGGTGTGTCTACCTGCCTCAATGCCCAGATGATTATTACACACTCAACATGCTCCTAAGATTTGACTGACACAGCAGGATCATATTGTAAGTTGTTCTGCAACCAAATTGTTTCATATAGCCATTACCACAGTGAGCCACTAAATCAGCTGGCTAAATCCACTGAATCCACTAAATCCACTGGTTCTGAATGCCTGTTTTCGATGCACCTGGCTGTAACTGAGTCTACATAGCACACCTTCTTGGTGTTATGCTTCTCTGCACTGTGTTTTGGCAGACAGAGCATCAGGATCAAACACAGAAACTATCAAAGTTGCCCAGGCTGGCCTCAAGATTATGATCTCCTACCTCAGCCTTCAAGTCGCTGAGATCATAGGTGTGCACCACCATACCTGGTTTGAGGAACATTTTTCAAGTGACAGAACAGGTAGGATCTACTCAAACCAACCAGAGGTCTTATCTCACTGGCTCCCAGCAGATCAACAGCCAGTCCTCAACTTCCTCACTAAAATGTTTCAGGTGGTTGCTTTATTTCTGATTTGCATCAAATGTCTAAATGTGCTAAGGCAATGTCTAAAAATCACACCTACAACAATACCAAGAATTTTAACATAAATAAAAATGGTAAGAAGCTGTGGGAAGTACATCCAACCACTGGACAACACGTTGCAGGCTAGAAATCCACCCCAGCCAACTCCACCACTAAACTTGTTTGCCTTTGTGAGAAATTACCACTTTTGGCTCTCTGGGACTAGACAAGTCCTTCCTAAATGACACTCAAATTCCTGGCCAATGTACCAGCCACTCCCAGAGGCACTGAGTCCTGATACTTAGAAAGGACCAAGCCCCTTTTGATTTTTAATTTTTATTTTGAAGTAATTCACACAAAGTAGATTCACACAAAGTTGCAAAGACAATACCAAGGGGTCCCGTACACCCCAGCCCACTTTTCCCTAACAGTTATATAATGCCTAAGTACAGGGCAACATCACCTCCAGGAAATCCACTCGAGCACACGTGTGCATGGAACATGACCAGCCCACTACTGCAACTGACGCTCACGATAATCTTTCGCCACAGTATGTCTCTTAAGATAGAATACGACCTTAATGACGACAGCAATCAGGCTGTGCCTGTGCATAAAACAAACCAGGTGAAGGACCCAGGGCACTGAGACACACTAAGGAGGTCTTGTCCCCCTCAGCTCAAACAGGAGGGCTCTTAACCCTCTCAACCCAAAGATGGGCTTTTTTTAACTTAGCATGTTACTAGCCTTAGAAAATAATTCCCCTGCATGATTTCAAATTTTTTTAAAAAGTAATGGAAATGCTTTTATATTGATTTCATTGGTTACACATGTGTCAAAACTGATCAAATTGCATACTTCAAATATGTGCATTTTGTTGTACTTCAATTTTATTTCAAAGCTATGGAAAAAAGAAAAAATATTACAAAAATATTTTGCATTGCTAAAAAAATTATTTTCAAATATATCTAATTAAACACTATTTGGAGAAAGTTAAAAAAAAAAAAGGAAAAGAATTCCCAAACTTTGAACAACTAATTTGCAACCACTTAACAGCACTTAAATTTGTAGATGAGAAACCAAATGGAATTTACCATTCTTAACAGTGCACGGCTCTCTATTATGATTATCAGACTAAAATGCCTCTAACTTTACCCTGAGAGCTGAGGGTGTTGATCAGTTCATTAAATGCAGTCTGCCAATGAGAGGCCTTGGAAATGCCCCGGCATTTGTAAAAGACGGGGTTATGGCTGACGCCTGCCCCAGAGTGGACCGTCTACCCAGTGCCAAATGCTGTTCAGACAACAGAAATGGAGGAGACTGACCAGGTCCTGACCTTCATGGCGTGACATTTACCATGGGGAGTGGTCCAACCAGTCAGGGGACAGTTAATATGATCTCAGGTCACAACGTGTACTGCAAAAAATAAAGCGAGGGCAGGGACGGAGTATGGGAGGTTTTACAGGGGAGTCTGAGAAGGCCTTTCTGGAAGGTGACAAACAAGACAAGGCCTGGAGGAGGTGAGGAGCCACACCATTTCCATGAGGGATGGTGCTGGGCACACAAACCCCAGTGCTGCAGTAACGGGGGGCCTGGGACTCCGTAATCCTGACAGTGGCCTAGGCACGCCTCCAGTACCAAGGTTCAGGAGAAGAGCAAGCAAGGGAAAACCCCAGGCCAGCCTGAGCTTGTCAGGGAAGCCAGGGAGCTGAGGCTGGCAGGCGTCACCCGGCAGCCAGGGCAGGGTTGAGGCTAGTTCTGGCGAGAAGGATGTCCAGTGTGTGACCCCATGTGCGGTGTGAGACACACACTGGGGTGGGAATAGCAGATGCTGGTCACTGCAGCCCTCCAGCAGCAACAGTGGCCAGGGTGGGAGGGCTGGGGTGGTGGCTGGGAGGAGTGTGCAGACACCCACCCACGGGATTCCAGAACGCCTTGCCAACTCCAGCTCCCAGCCCAGAATATGCCTGCTGGCCACCCTGCAGCTTCCTTCAAAGCATCAGGAAAGAAAGCCAACCATGGAGTAGGTGGCAAGTACCTCACACAGCTCCGGGTGACTGCAATAATTAATGTTTGTAAGTCAAAGCAATTACGTCTGCCCCGATGTCAGAGTAAACACCCAGCACCCCCGACAGCACCACTCAACGGATAATTACGCCAAACAAAACTAACGAACCTGTTAAGTGCACTTGGTAATTCACGGGCATGGAAACATCACAAGATGACGCACTTACAGGAATTTTGCTTTCCCAGCCAGACAAACGCATGGCTTGAGAGTGGCTCAGTCTACTGGGTAGAGTGGGCACTACCTGTCACTATACCCAAACATTAGAAGAACCTGACTGGGGACCAGGCCGCCCAGGGCAATGGGCACTGCCCCAAAACAGGTCTCAACAAAGGGCAGGAGGGGCGGCACAAACCACCTGGCTCCGTGGTGTTCACAGCCACTCCCGAGATCTCAAGGTCATGAGCACTGCCTCCTCCCAACTGCCCATCCCTGTTAGCGTCCTCTCATCCAGCTCCAACCCACCAGCTTCGACCTTTCCGGAGGCCCTGGACCTCCCAAATCCAGCCCTACACCGAATACAATGCGTCTCCTTGTCATCAGCGCACACCCTCGAGTGCTCCTCATGGTGACAACACGGCAGCTACCGCTGTCCAGCAGGACGGGCAGAGGGAGGCCAGCAGGCTTTCTCAACACTCGCAGACATAGGTACCATGGGAAGCTCTGCCATTTTCCTGGCAAATGACCAGCCAACAAGTGGCAGAGCTGGAATTCAAACCAGGCAGGTGACTCCAGAGTCCAAAGGAGGCCAGTCCCCTGTGCTGCCTTGGGAAGACAATGAGCAGTGTCAGAAGGTTGGGGGAAGAAAGTTCTGCCAGCCACACAGACGCACTGGCAGCGAGGAGGCCAGGGTGGGAGGGGAAGGAAAGAGCGCCTTCCTCAGGGCCACCTGGGGACCTGCCCCAGGCTCTGCACTGGATGCACGGTGCTGCCAGGCTGGACCCCTCCCCCGCTCCTGCCTGCAGCTGCCAGAGCAGCCCAATGGCCACCTATCCCAGCTCCCACCCCACTCCACAGGCTCCCCAGCTCCCCAGGGCAGCTCGCAAGCCACCTTCTCCCAGAATCCCTTCCTGCCAAATCCACCTCCACCAGGGGGAGATTGTGGCAGCTCCGTCTCCCACCTCATCAGAGCCTGGACGGTTTTCACTCCAGGACCCACTGTAACACCCTGGCCTGTGCACCTCTGCCCCCAGCCTGCGTGACTCTTGAGCAGAGCAGGCTTAGGTCTCTCCACACGGCCTCATAACCATGAGGGACAGTCATTCCTTAGCAGCACGGGGACTGAGTCCAGGACTCCAAGCATACCTAAGTCTTGGAAGCCTGAGTGCCTTTATAAAAACGGCGCAGCATTTGCATGAGCCTGTGTACATCCCCATACACTCAACCATCCCCAGATGACTTAGATGCCAGCCCAATGCAGTCATTTGTTATCTGTATTGCTTAGGAATAATGATGAGAAAGCAAGTCTACAAATTCCGAACAGACACCTCCACCACAGACCTCTGCCGATGAGTCCTTCTGGATCCACAGGGCCAACCCTATTACCTTTGTCTGCACTGGATTAAGTAAGGAAGAGCAGGTTTAGCACAGTAACAAGCCACGGTCTCCAGAGTGGAACAGGACTTGTATCAGGGCAAAGCCAGGGACCTTCCCTATGTGGTCAGAGGGCAGAGCATCCCACACTGCAATCAATGGAGAAGCATAACCACAAAGCAGATCTCCCCCAACCCTGCTCCCTGAGTAACCCAGTCCAGAGCTCTTAGAGATCAGTCACCTGATGGTGGACAGATTAAATAACCGCATGCCTCATGGTCAACTGGAGCCAGGCTGCTGCTGTTGAAGAGGGACTGGCAATATGAAAATAAGAAAACCAAATGTCAATACCGGAGTGATCTGGAGTTCATGGGATCACTGTGAGCTCATGAGGACATCTCAAAAGGACACAGCAGGGTTCTCAATTCTAGGACGATTCAGCTTCAAAATGATGATAGTACTTAATTATGGATACTGACTAAAATACATGAATCCATAAACTAATAAATGGAAAGTTTCATGTATATTAGGATGTTTATGACTCTAAAACCTCCAAAAACCTCCCACAAAATACTTCTCATTTGGCAAGGGGAAAAGAGTAGCTTCCCAGCGGAGAAGGGCGACAGACGGCACCTTCATCAGAAGGTCGAAGTGAACCCCTTCAGGAACGGAGCACAGTGAAGCCACGTGCCACCCGCTAGGATGCGCAACACGTACTGCCCTGTGTTACTCCTACCAAAGATGCACGGCCGAATTCGACCCCAAGGACACAGCCAACGAGCCCCGCGGAAGGCACACTGTAAGACAAACGGGCTGCCATCTTCAAAACTGGCCATGTCACGACAGTCGAGGAGAAAAGAACCATCCCAGGCTGAAGAAACGTGACCATTATAGGCACGCCATAGGTCATTCTGGTCTCAACCATTTTGCGGGAGAGGATATTTTGGGGACAACTGGTCAAATTTGACATGGTAAGGACAAGATGGTAGAAAGTGTCAATGTTCGTTTTCTAATTTTGCCTGTTGTGTTGGGGTTACAAAGGAGAAGGTCTTGCTCACAGGAAATACCCACACTCAGGAGTAAGCAAATCCAAGGTGCACAGCAGACCAAGGCCCCTCTGCAACCACCTGGGTGGGCCTGGTGTCTGCATCTGAAGAAGCCTCCAGGACACCTGCCCAGACTCCTCCCCACAGGCACTTGCCCCCATGCCTTCCTGCCACTCCCGGCGGCCACACAAAACCAGACGCAGCCCCCGTCACTGTTCGGAAAGTGTTGGTGCCCGGTGCACAGGAAGTCTGCGCACTCTTCCTTTCTTTCCAATAATTCTGAGTACGACAGCTCAAAGGTTGCTGGGCTGCTCCAATTTCAGGAAATCATGCTCCTCCCTGGCTGCTCTCTGGCTCAAGCTACGGGTCCCCTCGCCGTGCCTGCGGTGGGCTGGGCTAGCAGCAAGCCTGCGGACAGCTGCTGGCTCCCGCGGCTCTCCCCTGCTCCTGTCACCCCAATTCCTTTCATAAACCCCATCTCATTAGCCACCTGGCAAACTCCTCTCAGACTGGCATCCTGGCCCCTGCACTTCAGATGCAGAGCCAGGAGAACAGCCCCAACAGCTCCAGGAACTTGGGAAAGTAGCTAATTGCAGACGACACGCACTCAAAATAACCCGAGCACAACAGGGAGCCACGGGGTTCCAAACTCAACGTCTGGCATCCTACTTGACTGTCACTTCACTCACCCCAAACTCATAGAAGTTACTTCTTGAGGCACTCACTGATCGAAAAGCAGTCGCTTCAACAGTTTGTGCCATTAAAAACGTGCTGGCTTTGAGCCAGACAGGCCTGATGTGCATGCTTACTCTGCTTTGGTATGACCTTGGAAAAGTGACTTAACCTCTCTGCACCTGTGTATCACTTATGTGAGACACTAAAGCCCCTACTTCAGAAACTAGAGAGAGACTTTAAATAACTGTATGTGTGTCTTAGTATAAATATACATAAAGAGCCTGGCATATAGTAAGTATTAAATGTTAGCTGCTATTAATTATCATTGTTATTTGTAAATTGAAAATCAGGGCCCCACTGTCATTATGTTTAAAAATCAAAGTAGTCTGTTTCCTCCTGGGAGCAAGGGCCAGGGAAGAGCATGGAATCATGCTCAAGTCGTTCCCTGGAAGTACTTCCAGGTCAGGCATCAAAACCTGAGTCCTCTTTCCCCAGCCGAGCCCTGTGCAGGGCTGAGTGAATCTTGCCTCCTCGGGAATGCTTGTCTGAGTTCCCCAGGCTGCTTCAGGTCCTGCTAGGAATGCAGCATTTCCAAGTTTTACTGGGAGTTGAAGGAGCCTCTCGCTCAACTGGGCTTCCTTGGAAGCTAGTTCTGGAAGCCCAAGGCACCCCAACTGACTCCTCTGTGAGGAGGAAATGCAAACAGAAATCCTTGCTGGGACAATGAAAAGCCAAACAAACACACAAGAATGGACGGGGACACACACAGACACACACATACACACACACAGCAGAAAAGGCAAGAGGAACAGAGGTGAGAGAGCCTGGTGTTTCCTGATGGGCTCTAAGAAGAACACAGAGAAGATGGTGCAGAGGTTCTGAGTCACAGCCCTCCAGGGGCCAGGCAGGTAACACCAAGGAGTCCAGCAGAGCAGCCGGGGGGACGCATGGCAGGGGTCCCACCCTGGGAATGGAGATGGACAGCACAGGCACATCCAAATGTGGCCCCATGACTCAGCCCCAGGCTGCAGAAGTAGAGCACTGTGCTGCCAGATCCTCCAGAGTGGTTGCAACCCAATTTCTCCATGAAGCATCGAGGTCTTTAAATACAGATTCACCTTTTCTTTGGAGGTGGGGGCCTCTGGGGATTGAACTCAGGGGTGCTTTACCCCTGAGCCACTTCGCAGCCCTTCTTATTTTTCATTTTGAGACAGGGTCTCACTAAGTTGCTGAGGCTGTCCTGGAATTTGAGACCCTTCCGTCTCTACCTCCTGAGTCACTAGAAATACAGGTGGCCCACACCTGTATTTCCAGGTGACACCTGACAAACAGATTTGCAATTTTTAAAAACATCTCATGTGCCACATTAAACACATCTGTGAGCCATAGCCTGCCTGGGGCCACCGAATGTCTGCTCTTGAAATTGACCTCTTGGCACTGAGGTTTGCCACCTGTGAGAACAGAAGTCTACTTGGTAGTTAGTGTCCCTTTGTTAGGCCAAGAGGAAATGAGTTCAAAACCCTTGAGATCCTGTCAAAAACACATAACCTGAATCAAATCAGGAGGAAACAGCTGACAAACCCAAACTGAGGGATGTCCTAGCAAGCAACTGGCCAGCAGAGGAATACAAAAAAAGCCAAGGGTCATGAAAGAGAATCTGCGGGAGCATAGCAGATTGAAGGAGATGAAGGTGCACATGAGGATTTAGGGGTAAACCATCATGATGTGTGCCACCAACCCTTAAAGGGATCAGTTATTAAAAAAATTCATGTAGAACAGAGATAAGGACGTACACATTTATCTTAAATATGGGAAAATGCTAACAATTGGTGAATCAAGTAAAGAATCTTCTGGAGTTTTTTTTAAAGATTCTTGTAATTGTTCAACAAATCTTACTTCAAATTTTTTTTTTTTTTATTTTTTAAAGAAAGCAACACCTTCAGGAGGAAAAAAGCTCCAACCTTGGGGCTGGGGTTATGGCTTGTGTGAGGCACTGGTTTCGATTCTCAGCACCACATAAAAATAAATGAATAAAGTAAAGTTCCCATTGACAACAAGAAAAAAGCACCAACCCGGAAAAAAAATTATAATAATGGCCTAAGGGTTAAAGAATTCATTAAATAGCTCATAACTGGTACACCAGGAAGTTTGCCTGGCAAATGTAAATACCACATAATAAATATTAAACAGTACCTGGTAATAACAAGACCCAATTACTACCATCACATTACGATGCAGTAGTGCACGGGGCGCACTACCCCTGCCTCCTGTGTGACAATTCCAGCAGGGCCACTGAGACAGAACCTAGAAAACACGTTAAGTGGCCTGTGGGAACAAGGAGGTACCATCACTATGATTATCCTGCAGCCTGCACAGGAGGAAGGGAAAGGCCTGGAAGGCCCTTTCTTGCAATGAGGAACCATGTCTGGGGATTTTGATCTGCCTGGAGTTGTTACTGAAACGGCATTTGAGGGCAAGACGTCCCACATCTGAGCATCAAGTTGAAAACTCAACTTGACTCTAGAACAAGCCACAACAATCTCATCAAATCTTAGCCTCTTGAGAACACCAGCAGGAAATGTGGACTCTGTGTGTGTACACACACACACACACACACACACACACACAGGAGTTTGTATGTTTGGGCTTATTTAGGAAGAAAAGTTAAAAGACCAATGTACAAAGTATTAACAGCTAGGAAATCTAGATGAAGAGCTTGGTAGTCAAGTTCATTATCCTAGTCTTATACTTTCCTGGTTCAAAATTTCCAAGATTAAAAAGTCAGGGAATTTTTAAAAACTAAGAAATGTTTGATGAATAAATCGATCCCATGCAGTTCTCAGTGACATTTCCGTGTCGCACTGAGGGTGAGCAGAAGCTGCTGCTCAGGCTGGAGGGCTGCCCTGGGGCTGAAGGAACCCGTCTCAATCCCCCGTGGACCATGGGCAGCGCCGGGCTGGGCGCTCTGCTCTGCACCAACACTGAGGACCATGGCCGCCTCATGCTGTGGGGCGAACTGAGCTCTCATCCTCCGTCCTCGAAGGGCCTCCTCCCTGCGGCCTGTTCGCCTTCAGTCTCACCTCACGGGCGGCGTCCTTCCTTTGAGCTTTGTCCAGTGGATTCTGATTAACAAGGGATTTATTAGAATTATTTTAATGCCTATTTAGAAAGGGATTCTGGGAAGATGGCAGTGACCGCAACACAATTTTTTAATCTCCCTAAATCCCCACATTCAAAGAAGACCAACTAGACAGCAAAACTAAAAGCCCGTGGACAGCAGTGATAACAGAGCTGGGTGGCAAGGTACCCGGCAAACCCCGGACACCAGCAGGTGGGCAGACCAACAGCCAGGAGGCACATAGGGTGGCCATTCGGAGGGAGCCTGAAGGCATCTGTGGAGGCCAAGAAGAGGAGCCCCAAGTCTCCTGCCGGCAGCTCGACAGCGACTGCAGCTCAGGTGACTTTTCTGTTCCCAGAGGCTGAGGAGCACAGGTCACTACGGCCAAGTCTTGAGTGGCCTCCATTCACTCAAAACTGGTCTGTGGGACTGTCCTCCAGATCAGGGCTCCACACTGCACAAGCACAGAGCAGCAGAGATGCTGGAAACAAGGGGACAAAAGACCCAGCAAACAGGTCAGGAGCAGCAAAGCCAGAGTCGTCAGGAAGCCAGCTGCGATGCTGCTCAGCAGATCGGAAAACCACAGAAGAGGGCGCTCTGGCCCTCACCCGTACCACCTCCCTCCCAAGGTGTCTCACCTGACTACACGTGAAGAAGAGCAACAGGGAACACCCAGGTAAAGGCAGAGAAAAACACCAAGTCCTCAGTGATGAAGACTTTCCAGAAATGCCCATGCAAGCCTCGATTTCCAAACAAGCTGGAAGACGAAGCAGAAACAATACAAGACCAGAAAGACCAGCACATCCCACCATCAGAAAAACTCAGGAAACTAAATGAAATGCTTCAGAAATGCAGACCAACCTAGAATGAATGCCTAGGAGGCAGAAAGAAGGGGGGGGCGGGGAGAAAGAGATTAAAAAAAAAAAAAAAAAGATTTGAGGGAAAGTGGCGCACACTGAAGATGGCAAGTAAGAGAAAACAGAAGCCCCTGGGGAGGAACACCCAACACTCAAGACCTGAGTCAAAGAGCTTTATGGAAACGAAGGGGCTTGAAGTCCACGTTGCAGGAGCAGCACCTCTGAGGGACTGACAGACCTGGAGTGAAAGTACTCGACTCTAAACAAAGAGGACTCCTTTGGGCAACTGCCTTCTAGGGAAGGGAAATCAGATGACTGCCCAGCATGGACAGCAACGTCCAAGACAGTGTAGTAACACACTGAAGATACTCAAGAAAATGGGGTCCAAAGATTTGAGATCCGCAAGATTGAGTCTGAAGTGTACGAGGAATGACGCGTAAGAACATTGTTCCCACCAGGCCTCCCTGCAGGATCCATCAGAGTAAGCTCGAGATAACCAAAATGACCAGCAAGAGGGCAACAGGGGACTGGGGAAGCCTAGGCGTGAGCCCATGGGACTCGGTGTAAACCAGGATGCAAAGTCCAAGAGTGAAGGACACACTGTGCTCAGGGAAAGTAGATATTTCTCAAGAATGAAAGAAAATAGGGCAAATACAATGCAGAAACTGTTATCTATTCTTAGCAATTATATTGTAGTAGTAACACTGTTATTCTGAGACACACACATTTATTGTAAAAACAAAATACCTCATGATTACATACTGAAATTTCCTATTCAAATTCAGTATTACTGGGTTATTTATTCAATCTCTTTTATATGACCTTTGTATGCTCTTTTCTCCTCATACAAAGCATCTCAAGGATACGCAGGTGGTAGAATTAGAATATACGTAATAACTCATTTGCTTTATACCACAGTACATACAGTCTCAGAAGAATAATCTCACAATTAGCATAGGAAGTCCACATGTCCATCTAGCCAAATATGCTCCGTCCAAATTTCACGTGTGCACTTGAGACAGATGCACTTTATAAACTGTCTGATCCCCAGGGTGCTATTTCAGGGTCCACAATGCCTTTGCACGTAAGGAGGAGGGTGAAGGAAAGACACCACGCATGCTTCAGAGGGTCCCGTTTTGACTCATCTCTTGTCTCCAAAACAAAATCACAAAATGGCCTGTTTTAAAGTCAACTCCTGATTGTCTGAGGTTCCATGCCATTTCCGGGATCCATGTCGCCTTTTGTTCAGGAGGTTTGGAACTTGGCTGATGATGAAAGCCAGGCTGGTCTGCAGAAGCTGTGGGTGTCTGGTGGCTGCCCTGAGGCCTGTGTCCCATGGGACTGAATATCACTCCCTGGTGAGCGTGGCTCAAGCCTCCCCTCTCTTCCCACTGCTGGGGTTCCCCTGGCTCACCCATACCGGTGTCCTCCCCACCACAGCTTGTAGATGGTGCAGACCAAGGGGAATGTGCTCAGTAGACAGAACCTGCTCCCCCCGCCACCCCATTACCAGGTGGACTCGTCCTCAGAGGGTCCCTGCCCATCTCGCCCTCTTTGGTTTATAGCATCTCTAACCTCCAGCTGGGCATTTCCTGCCCCTGGTTCCCTCCCCTACGTCCAGTGAATGCTGATCAAATGAGAACCAAAACAACATGCAGTTGACATCAGCAACCCCCCAAACAGCTAGGATACAGACGTCTAAGACAGGGTACCTGTCAGCACCAGGGGGGTCGTTCAACAGCTCCACAAGAGCTAGATGAGAGTGAGGGGACCACGGCACTACCAAGCCTGGGCGTCCCGACTAGGATGAGAGCACCACCCAGGCAGAGCCTTCACCTATGAAGCTGCTGCGTCCCGGGTCGGAACCTTCACCACGGACAGCAGGCACTCGCTGCACCCACTGCTCGGATGCAGGAATGTCATGTATCTATGAAGCACCAGCTGGACAGTTCGTTCATTCACTGGACTGAAACCATAAAGTAATGAACACCTCAAGTATTTGCCACCGATGAACTGCATACTCGAGTTGGCTAAGTTATAAGATATAGAAATCCGATCTCAATAAAGCTATTTAAAAAAAAGTAAGTGAGCATCTACGCTAACCAGGCAGAGATGAGGGTTGAGAATGTGAGACACCATGACCAGCAAGGCCTGCTTCAAACCTCCACACTGGGGAAAGACCCCGGAACAGCCTAGGCACATCTGGATTAAATTAGAGCCATAAATCCTGTCGCTGACAGCTGCACAGAAGATGCCCCACCCCCATGTTACAGCTGAGCAAACTGAGGCTGTCCACAGGTGAGCCCTTAGCCATCAGCCCAAACAGGGACAGAGTAGAAGAAATCCCGAGCAGCCTGCCCCAGGTCAGTTGGCACATCTCCCCCACACCACAGAGTCCCAGTCACAAACCCTGGGGAGCCAGGGCCTCAGGACAGACAAAGGAGTGGCTGAAAGTAAGCGAAGACAACATTTGACAGCAAGACTCAAACACCACCCATCCCTCTCCTGACTCACACTACAAAAACGTGTGGATGTTTAATACATGATATCTGGAACATACACGATCCCCATTTTACAAAAAAGGGAAGTGGGGCATGCGAAGGTTACCAGCTTATCTGAAGACTTGAGCTGTCAATGGTAGGCTGGGATCTGAGCCCGCACCCATTAGAAGCTGCAAGAGAAGACATGTCACCACCAACCCCTCAAGTCTCCTGTGTGGCCACAAGACATCACAGTCTGCAGGGCTGGAATTCGGACACTTGTTTCCCATAATTCTGGAGGTCCAACACCAAGGTATCAGCTGGCTAGGTTCCTCCTGAGCCACCCTCCTCAACATAAGGACACTGTCCTTGTGTGACCTCTCTGCAAGCGTGAGCCCCAATGAGGTCTTCTCTTCTTATAATGACACCAGTTCATTTGGGTTAGGCCCCCTGGTATGGCCTCAATTAAATTTAGTCACCTGCTATTAGGCCCTATCCCCATTATAATTACATTGGGAGTTAAGGCTTCAACATATGGATTTTTGGGGGACATAATTCAGTTCATAACAAAGAGTGACCCACTTCTGACAGGAGACCAGCACCTGCTATAAACTTATGAAAGAATTAGTAAAAGGCAACCTGGTCATACATTAGAAATAACGTAGATAATCCGTGGATGCCAACCCTAAAAAGGAATAATCCCCAAATAATTGTTCCCTAACCAATCTCCCTTTGGAGTCACCTAAGCAGTAAATGAAATGTAATTAAAATCTGTTAGACTTCTCAGGAGAGGACACTAAGCTATTTACTAACCCTCTACCTCAGGGCCAAGAGAATTGGGTTTTCTTAAATATTAACAATATAATAGAACCATTCCCCCACCCGAAAATCCCAAGAGCAAAACCCCCAAACAAAATCTCCTTAAATATGCTGCTTTTTGGGGAGCGGGGACACTCAGTCACCTCCACACAAAACGCAGCAGATTCGGTTTTCAGGTCATTCTGTAACCTCCTAATCTTTTTATTACACATTATTTATAAAGCACCAACAGTGTTATCATGTGGAAAATAAACTTATTCCTTCAGTTTTTAAATGAGCTCTGAAGCTTCTTTTGTGCTGGCCCCACGCTCCTGTTGGCAAAAGCCGGGCACGGCAGCTATCTGCCAGCGCCAACTCCTCTTGCAACCCAGCCTGGGTCCAGAGGAGCTGAGGCCGCTGCAGAGCTGGCCAAACCCAGCAACGAATTCCCCACCTCCCATCTGCCCACAGCCGACACTGGCAGCAACAGCTGGATTCCGCTCCTTTTCCTTTGGGTCAAGTCAAGGCTGAAAAATCTAAGAGGCCTTCATTTTCTGCCCTTGCTTTCTGCAGTCAGCTGGTCACAAGGTGACTACAGCCACTTGCTGTCCTGGTGGCTTTCACTCCACTCCCCACCCACCTGAGAATTCCTAGCAGCTCCAGAGAAAAGGGGTGCTCTGCACCTCAAAGACACCATGGGGGTGGCTGTGCATTGCCAGTGGTGCTCCAGGGAAGACTGCTGACCTGCTCGGTGGAGTCGGAGGGGGGAGCGAGCAAGACCCTGACCTTGCCAATAACAACTCTGAGGAAGTCAGACTCTATTTTGTGAAATCATTAAGCAGCAGAGGGGCTGCATACCCACCAAAAGTCAGGGACCAAGATACATTCAGTTTTTGGTTTTGGTTCTGGGGATTGAACTAGGGCACCTTTTCACTGGGCTACACCTGAACCCTTCTTTTTTATTTTGAGACGTCTCACTAAGTTGCCAAGGTTGGTCTCAAATTTGTGATATTCCTGCCTCAGCCTCCCAAGTAGCGGGGATTACAGATGTGCACCACCATGCTCGGCATGAATTATACTTCCACCCCCACCCAAATAAGGAAGAGGAGGACTGGACCCAGGGCCTCACGTGCCGAGCAAGCGTTCTACTCCTGTGCTAAATCCCCAGACCTACATGCAGTTTTAAGGAAACATCTATGCAGGGCCCTCAGAGGTTGGGACAAAGTCCCACTTTCCCTCCTCATGCGGACACCCAGGGCATCTGACCCTGGCTGGTCCATCCCTCAGGAACTGAGGACAGAGCCAGTGAGGGGCCTCTAGGGAAGAAGGGTGTGTTTATTTATCTGAACTCCTGCTCTGCAAGGTTAAGTCTGGCTGCTGAAGGCCTTGGCTGCCACCTCTGGGAGACGCTGGCCTGGGCATGCCATCCACAGCAATGACTCAGAGACCCACAACTGTTTTCATTCTGGATCCAGATCTTTCTGAAGCCCCCACCAGTCTCTCGGACGTCTTAGTTACAGGAACCAATTGGTTCCTTGTTTTTTATTTTGTCTTTTTGTTTTATATAAATAACTGGAACTAGGATTTTTTAAATTTGCAACCAAAAAGTCCTCAGGCATACTGCTCCCTCTACAGTCCCCATTCCCAGGGAGGACAGCCACCCAACAGTGCAGCTGCAATTTGCACTAGCCGCCCACCACTCCAGGGCCCCTGGAGCCCAGCTGCAGTCAGAGCAGGGCAGCAAGCACCCTCCCTGGGCCACCTGTTTGAAACAGCACAGGCTCACGACAAGAATTCTGCCACTTCAAAAGCCCACACTCCCATAACACAACGTTAAAAGCAGACTGGCTGCTCAAGGTGACCACAAGAGCAGAATAACTGAACACTTTCCCTCCTTTAAAAAAAAGTCCAGCCTTTCCAGAAAGGCTCAGGCAAGTTACAGCAGACATCAGAGCCAGGTTCAACTGAACTGAGTGCACTTGGCACATGGAGATGACCTGGGCAGTTTTCTGCAAGTCCCAATTAGTGACAGGAATAATACGGTTTTGTTTTGTGTACCAGAGATTGAGCCCAGGGGCACTTAACCACTCAGTCATAACCCCAGCCCTTTTTATTTATTTGTATCTTTATATTTTGAAAGGGTCTCACGAAGTTTCTTAGAGTCTCACTAAATTGAGCTGGCTCTGAACTTGTGGTCCTCCTGTCTCAGCCTCTTGAGCTGCTCAGATTACAGGTGTGCACCACAGCAGGTAAAATGCATTTTTGTAGGAATGCCTCAACTTCTCAAAGAGCCTGTGTCATTCAGGGAGAAACATCGGTGCTGTCCCAGAGCCTGCCAGGAGCTCCAGAATCCCAGACCATAAGGAGGCACCCAGTCCAGGAGAAAGGTCGCCCTGAGTGCTCCTCCACGCTGCAGTGATCTCAGATACAAAAGCCACATAGCTTCTCCAAGATCCTCCAACTGCCATCCGTGATTCTTCTGCTGGGCTCCAGAGCCATCAATAAATCCTACCATACTGCCATCTAACCAGAGATCAATGCCTCCAGGATGTCTCGAAGGTGCCGCAAACAGAAGAGCACCCTGCTGGCGCCACCATCCAGTCCTTAAACCAGAGTCCAGGCCTCCATAGCTCAGCAATCCCAAGCACATCGCGGGCAGTGCCTCTGTCCTGTGGCCTGAGCGGCACTCACTCCCTGTCTGAGGTATGTGCACACACCCTGTGAGCATGCATCTGCATCTGTGCACACCTGCACACAGGCATACCATGCCCTCTCCTTCCACATAACTCCTACTCATCCTCTAAGGCTCCAGTAAGACGTCACCTCTTCTCAGACCGTTCCTGAGCCCCAAGGTTATCATGAGTCTGCATTTGCTTGGATCAGCTGCTCTAGTTTGCATGTGGCTTGTCCCTCAAGGATTCATGTGCTGGGAGTTTGGCTCCAGTGGGGATATTAAGAGGCAGGGCCTGATGCAAAGTCCTCAGGTTACTGGAAGGTGCCCTGGGAAGGGATTGAGACAGTTTGCAAGGGACCCTGAGTGAGGTCCCATAAGCCCAACCCCAAGTGGCTCTTGGATGGGACCTCTCCCCCTCACGCTTTCTCCTGCCACGATACCATCATGCATGACGAAAGCCCCACTGGAGCTGAGCCAAGCTTGCACCATGTCCACGCACCTCTAGAACTGTGAGCTAAATAATCCTCTTTTCTTCTAGAAGCTTCTCAAACTCAGGTTTCATTTTAGTAACAAAAACCAGAACAACACCCAGTCATAGGACAGACAACACCCAGGCACCCCGGAGGTACAGGGTGCCTCGTGCCGGAGCCGGCGGTAGGCTCTCCTCTCCTCGCCAACTCTGACGGCACTGGTGACTGCAGGGGCGAGGCCTCCCCAGCACAGAGCAGCAGCAGGGCTGGCTTTGCCCTGGGTCTCGCTCCAGCGCTCTCACCATCGCAAATTCCACAACACATTCCCAATCCCCCACTCACATGCTTGTGTGTCCAATTCCCCAAGGGCTCCATTGCTGGCCTGTCTCCTACCACATGCTCATCATGGTCCCTCCATGGGTCCCTCCACTGGGCACCAGCTGCTCCCACCATCTAGAGGAGGGTTTCTCAAGGTAGCGGGATGGAACTGCAGCCCCAGGGGACACCAGGCAATGTCCAGAGACAGTTTTGATTGTCATAACAGGAGGACAGGTCACTTCTGGCCTCTGTCACAAGGAATTATGCACCCCCACGTGTCACCAGTGCCGAGTAAGAACCCCAACTCCACTGCGAGCTTTACAGGGAGAGCACCTGTTCACCTCCTTCAGTAGCCCCAGCACCAACATCTATCAAGGACTGGAGAGTCCTAAGCGTCTGCCCACCCTCCTGCTCACTCACCACGTCCACACAGACCTGCCCAAGAGCAGATCTCCAGCAGCGAGGGCAGAGCCCTGGCCTAGTCCAAGCCTCCCAGCCCAGGTCTCCCCAGTCTGTGTCCAGCAAAAAGACCCCCAAGGCTTCTTGGGATCATTTCTGGGAAGAAACCCCACAAAAGAAATCCAAGTTCCTGCCCAGATAGGTGCATTCTGGTCTGACTATCAGAGCCTCAGGGCCCTCATGGAGCCTGGGCACAGGTCAGGTGGCCTCACTTGCACAGTGAGCCGTGAGGCACTGCCCTGCCGAAGCAGCAGCAGGCACCCTCTGTAACGGCGGCTCCACCACAATGGGGTTGACATCCTTGAAGCCTCTCACTGATCTAACCTCTAAGAATGACAGCTTTGTGGAGATATAATTCACAGACCATTTGCCCACTTCCGAGGTGGAGGGTGGGGTTGGGGACACTGCGCTCTTGCTGCAGAGCACCCGTGTGTCTACTGAAGTGGCATGTGGTCACTGCTCCCCCCAGCATATGCTGGCTCACTACCCCTTCCCAGAGCCTGGCACACTCAGCAACTCTGGGCTTGCTTTTCCTCAGTCACTGGAGGACGGGGGCCAAGAGCCTGGGCCCTACAGCAGAGGCCAGCAAGCTCCTCTGGTGAAGAGGCAGATGGTCTCTGTCCCACCTACTCCACACTCCTGCTGCAGAGTGGAAGTCACCATGGACAGTTCCTAAACGAACAGGTGCCACTGTGTGCTAAGAGAGCTTTGCCTACAAAACCAAATGAGGCCCGGCAGGCCAGAGTTTGCCAACTGTAGATCTAGGAACACTGAATTTGAACTCTTCGTCCACTCGCCTGCTGTTTCCTTGAGCAAGTGGTGACTTGCCATCTTTGTGCTGCAGTCCTCTCATCTGTAAAAAGATGCCAATACTAGTATCTACCTCACTGGGCTCTAGGGACCTTAATGCTCCCCAAATGCCTGAGACACAGCAAGCACTCAACAAGTGTGTGGAAGTAACAACCATAGGCTATGGGTGGTGGCTGTCACGATGGTGTTGAGGGGGTAGGTGACAATGGGGCAGGGAGCCAATCCTGACAAAAGGCAACCAGGTGAACCGAAGCAAGGAATGAGAGATTTGGAGAACTCTACCTGGGCCCAGAGGCTCATGATATCTGGTGCCTGGACAGTCTGCAGGGTCAGACAGATGGACCCAGTGTCACCTGCAAATGACCCATCTGTGTCCCCGACAGCCCAGACAAGGACCAGGGGGTGACTCCCACTGTGGGCCAGACAACCAGATGGAACAGTCACAGGCCACTGGAATCATACTTCTCAAGAGGCAGGAAGACGAGGAAAAACCACATGGTCTCTCTGTTTCCCAAGGGGACAGTGCCCTCTCCAGCTAGAAGCAGTCAGGAAGGCAGGCTTCCAGCTCAGTCAGCAAGGCCAAGTCCTCATCACAGGACCCTCATCAAGTAAAAATCCCTCTGGATGCAGGAGAGATACGCATGGTGCTAACGAGCAGGGTGAGGAGTGGCCACAGGGCGCCCAATCTGCCGCCCCCTCGACCGCTGGCCCCACACGAGGAGAGCCACATGGTGGCCCAAAGCCGACGCCAGGACAGAAGCATCTTCATTTTCACAGTGAGGCTTGAGCTTTGTTCTGCTAAATGAACTTCCAAATGTTAGCTACACCTACTAAATTCATAGCATAGATATTTCCTATCTCCCTTTACTGGATCTATTCTAAAAATGCACACATTAGTGGGCTAATTAAGAGTGCAAAGGGCAACTCTCCTAGGTGGGTGAAGTTCCAGGAACAGGAAGATTTTGAGTGAGGACTGCACATTTTCTAGGAATTTGGGATCAACAACCTGGGAGACAGCACGGCTCGGGGAGCGACAGGTGGGAGTGGAGGTGTGAGGAGCACGAGGCTTCTAGATTGGAGCGACAGTCTCCCCGTCCTCCTCTTTACCTCGTTTTCTTTTATTCTATCCTACTTCACTAAGTTTGACAGTGGATTCTCGGGAACAGTTTAATAAAAGAATACTATATTTTCCTTATTTTAAAAACCCATACACACCAAACTCAAATGCTTGAAACTCTTGGTGGCAGTTACCAAACACACACCCATACACACACACACACACACACACACACACACACACACACACACACACACACCCTCCAAGGCAGGAAGGGCTACCAGCGCCTCGGATTTTTCAGGAGCTATGTCTGTATAACAATTTGTCCTCTTCTTGGTCTCCCAACAGAGTGATTACCTGAAAAGCAGGTGGGGAAAAGTTGGGACAATGAGAAGATTCAGTGACATGATCAGCCCTGACCAAACTGAGTGCCACATTCCTCTGCCCCTTCACCTGGAGGTCCCACCATCCACGCCCTGTGCCTCCGCTCTGGCCAGCTCCTCTGCACACTGAGCCCCTCCCCCACGCTCACCTGGTGGGATGCTCCAGCTCCCGAGGCCTTGCCTAGGCTCATCCAGAGGGCAGGTCTCCTCCTCGGTGCCCCCAGGACACCCTCAAATTTTATCTGCCACTTTGCACCCCATCTCCCCCACCAGACTGGCTGCTCTTCATTATAGAGTCCTGTCTGCTCCTCTTTGCAGCCCAGGGCGTTGCTCAATGACTCATCCACAAAAGATGATCAATAAATGTTCATTTCGCCAATAAATTAAGACATCTACTTTGGTGATCCTCCAACACATTTTTAATCAAGACTCCTGTCTCTAATACTAATAATGATGATGATGATGAAGATAGTAATAAGTCATCCCTTAGTAACCACAGGGAATTGTTCTCAGAACCCCACTGATACCAAAATATACAGATGCTCAAATTCCTCATAAAAAACAGCATAAGATTTGCATATACCTGTGCACATCCTCCTGTGGTTTTAAATCATCTCTAGACTACTTACAATAACTAATGCGATGTAAATGTTATGTAAATAGCTGCTGCACTGTATTGTTTAGGGAATAATGCCAAGAAAAAATCTGTGTGTTCAAAACAGGCACAATTTTTTTTCCAAATATTCACTCTACAGTTGGTTGAATCTGCTGATGTGGAACCCACGGATGAGGCAGCCTGTAGTACTAATAATACTTACAGGGACTAAACCATCACCACTGCTAAACACTGTGATCAGCACTTCATCCCACTCACTGACGACCTTCTAGCCCTTCCAGGAAGAAGGTTGTCCTACTAGAGAGGAGAAAACGGTCCCAGGGAGCCTGAGGTGGAACCAACCAGTTGACTCTGGCCGACCTGGCTCTAAGAGCCCAACCCTCGGCATCCCCAAGCCAGGCTTGTGCATCAAGTTTTCCACCACGTCCTGTGGCACCTGTGCTCATAGTTTTCAATTCACCCACTGTTTTACATCACCTTGTCCTAAGCAATCAAATCTGAAAATCAGACAAACCCAACTATGGCGCTAGCGGGGTGGCTCAGTGGTGGAGCAGCTGCCGGGCACTCATGAGGCCCTGGGCTCCATCCCCAGTCCAGCAAAAATGAACCACTATGGAAGTAAAGAACGTTAGACTGCATAGCAAGAAAAACCCTCTCGTTTCCCAAACGTGGGAGCAGGGCCCGAAATCTGCAGCGCCCCGCTGGCTAGCTTGTGCACAACCTAACTTGCAGACTCGGAGAACACTTACTGAATCCAACCAGTACAGGCACCGGCGGAGCACCTGCGAGGAGGGATGGACGGGATGCAACCACAACAGCTGCCGTTCCTGCTCTGGAGAAGAACGTGGCTCCACATCAGCTTCTCCCACACACTCATTTGGAGCTGACCTGTCCACCCACCACCCCTCCAGGAATGGGCACGTAATTCAGAGCTGGCAGGTTAGGATGTGGTTCTCCCCAGCTCTTAGGGAGCGACTCAGGGATGGGCACACATGTGGGCCCAAGCTAAGTCACTAAGAGTCAAGCCTCAGAGTTTGAGAGCCGAGAAAATCCGTCTTTCCTCTGGACATAGAAAAATGAAGACGGGAGATCTGGTGTCCTGCAGCCATCTCAGTCCTGCCAGCAGAAAGGAAGAAGACCCACGCAGAGGGGGAACAGAGACGGACCCTGAAGCCTGCCAAGTCTGAAGCAGACTCTGTCTAGGTCCTGCCCGCCCATCAGCCCCTTCCCATTTCAGCCAGTTTACATTCGACTTTCTGATGCTTACCGACAAGAGCCCTGGAGAACATGCTGCCCCTCCAAAAGAGGATCAAGAAGTATTTTTAATACTGGAATGACAGAAAATAGACCTACAGAAATAGGCTTACAAAAAAATGCTCAGCCGAGTAAGCATTTAGAAACGAACAATCTACTCTTGGCTGCACACATCCCTCATCCTCTCTACTAAGGCATGTGTAAGTTGACCCGAGACAAAACCTGACAAGCAAGTTATCTTTCCATGCCACTAAACCCTGAGCCACTTGACAAGCCACAGACGTGGCACTTACTAACCAAAAGCACACCGCAACGCGGACTAAGGTGTTTGCGGACAGAGTGTCGCTCACGCTGCTCTGCACCTCACAACAAGTGCCCAGGAGAAGCACATCTGCAAGGGAGACCAGGCGACGGCGACGCCACAGCACCAACACAGGCTGCTCTGCTTATGCACTTCCAAGGAAAAGCATCCACTTTCCATGAAAGAAGTTGATGTGTCTCCAAAAGTCCCGAGAAGTGCTCCTGCTGTTCCTCAAAAGGCTGAACGTGGCAAATGCTTGATTCATGCCTATAATGGCAAAGCGAATCCAAGAGCCGCGGGAGGAGCAAGTCAAGAAAGAATGAATGAACCACCCGTATGCGTCTCGCTGCCCAGAAGAAAATCCCACGATTAAAAACAAGCCAAGCATCAGACCAACTCCACACATGGCTTTCGATTGCCAGCCCATTTCAAAGTGAGAAGTTAAAAACCACTCTCCACCAAGAAAGAACGCTCCCAGCAGCATGAGATCAGCCCCAGGTTGTAGCACTGGGCAGGAAGGAAAACGGAGCAGCTATACTCCCCAAACCAACAGCCTCCCTGGTCCAGGGCCCCCAGGGCACGGTGGAAACCCTGCTCCACGACTCTTCACTCCTGCATGTCCCTGAAACTGGCCCAGTCAGTCTCTTACTCACCAAAACAATATGACAAACTGCCAACTGTTTCCCAAACTCTGGGGGCCTCAGCGGCCTAACTTGGCACCTCCCTCCCCAGAGCACAGGTCCCCACACACGTCCACCCGGGTGCCTTCGCATGTGCCTTCCTTCTGCCTGGAAGGGTCTTCCCCAGAACTTGAGAGAGCTGATTGTTCTCCCCCCTCCAATCAGTATCCTGTGCTCACCTCCCAGAACCCCCCCCCCCCCAGTGAGGAGGGCAGCCCTCCCACCAGCAGACGCTCCCAGGGTCCCGTCAGTGTCCCCTCACCGCCCAGGACTCTCCTTGGTAAGCAACACCTGGACCTTGCTCTTCCATCGCTTGTTACCACCGTCTCTCCATCTCCTCCCCACCTACCCCACCAGAAAGTCTCCACCTGGACACAGCCTCTCCTTACCCACACCTGCTCCCGCTCTTCACCAGGAAACAGTCCTGCCACCCGTAAGTCGGAAACAAAATCTGCATCAGCTCATCACTCATTCTCACAGAAGTTCCAAGGCAGGAACAGGCCTGGCCATGAGTGAACACCAGCTTCCGCTTCAACACACACATCTGCCCAAGACCCCAGCCCAAAACCTGCTCTGGGGCCAGAAGGTCAACAGTGCCCTGCCTCCTGCTGTTACCCCGGCCCAGCCTCCACATACCCTCCGCAACAACACTTACCCCCCTTGTGACTCTTCAATTCAGCATCCTCAGTGGCACTTCTCCACCTGCACGACAATGACCAAACGCACGCAGGACTCTGATCTGGCCTCCATTCAGCCAAGCTGGCCTCCTGCCACCTTCAACAGGCTAGGTTGCAGAGTCTAGTCCTTCAGACGTGCCACCCATCCATCTGCCCAGTCCCTGATCACCCTTCAGGAGGCTGTTCCAGGCCTCCTCCCATGGAGGCTAGTATCTGACTTCCTAGCAGCGTGAGCCCATCCCCTTGGGAGCCACCTCAGCCAGCCAACACACGAACACATCTCACCTGCCCTCCCAGGCCCCGGGGGCTACCACCTGAACCATTTCACCATCGTAGCCACTGTCCAGCAGCGACCAACACAGGACAGTCATTCCCAAGTGCGAGCACCCAGGGAACATTCACAAAAAGCCCCCTCAGGGTCAGGAGCCATTCAACCTGCAAGTGAACAGGACAATGAGGCCCCGGTGCTTGTGAGCTTTTGGACCACGTTGTAGGTGGCATGCTAAGCTCCACAGGTCAAATCCAGCCTACTGCGTTTCTGTTCTTTGGTGAATTTACTGAGATACAATTTACCCATCTCAAATTTCTGCCATTTTTCTAAGTCAGGTTTTGGAGGAACTCAGACGGCCCATGCAGTGGGTGTGTCCCGGGACTGCTTTTTTGCCCCAAAAGGAGACTTCAGTAGTTGGGACAGGAACCATTTGGATTGCAAAGCTGAAAATAGTTACAGAAAATGCTTGCCGACCCCTGGTCCACTCAGGAGGGTAGAGATGCCCTGGTCAAGCCCAGGCAGCCAACCAAGCAAATGATCATTTCAGAGGGTCAAAGTGCTGTAAGAAAGACATGGTGCCAGGACTAAGTGGGGGGCAGGACAAGGCCCCTCTGAAGCAGGCACAGCTGTGCTGAGCTTGGGTGACATAAGCAGGAGCAACCACGCCAAGACCTGGGAAAGCGTGCAGGAAGGGGACGACCCAGGGCGAACTCGCCACCGTGGATCGAGCCCCGCAGGAAACAGATGGCAAGGCAAAGGGGTGATGGAGGGGTCAACAAAGACTTCACAGAGTCCAAGGTGAAGAGAAACCACTGAGGGGCTGGCAATATGGGAAGCCCCTAGCCCTGTATTCTGCCAGGCCTTCAGGGGTATGGGGAGGCAGAAGGTCCTGGACTCAGTGTGACACACACAGTAACAAAAAAACTGTGGCCTCCAGCACAGGAGCATAGTCACTGCCAACCCAAGACCTGGCCAGGAGGGAGCTGCAAGAATAAAGGCCCCAACCTAGACTTCCTCCTGCCAGGGCCTCCCAATGACCAAATGGGAGTCAACCCGAAGCTGGAGCTAGGAAGGCCCAGCGAAGAAGGCCATCAAGCCGCAGCCTGCAGGCGCAGAGCAAGGCGGCAAGGAAGGAGGGCGCAAGTGAGTCTGAAGGGAAAGCGCAGTCAGGAGGCCCCTCTGTAATCTGAAGGTCAGGAAGGAGTCCGCGTGGCTTCCAGGTTAACGTATGGAGCTGAGGCTGCTGCTCTGCACCAGAGCACCTGCCTAGCATGCAGGAGGCCCTGGCTGCCATCCCCAGACTGCAAAACCAAAGCAAAGCCAGGGTAATGACGCCAACCTCGTGGAATGGTGTGAGTGCCAGATACGCAGGCTCCTCGGGTGGAAGTATTGTGCAAGTGAGAGATGGCAATCATCACTGTACCTGTCGGAAACAGGTGTGCTCGGTGATCAGCTGCGACACAGCAGCATTCCCCAGAGCACAGGAGAGCGGGGACAGGAGGATCTGCCCATCCCAAAATCCCATGCCTGCGAGCCACGCCTGCACAAGGCCACGAAGGCAATCCAGATCCTGGTATGGATGGCCAAGAGGCGTCTCCTTTGACATTGGGGTCATAATGCCACCAAGAAATGGGAAGCAGCACTAACACTCCATCACGTGACTTTGATAAGTGCTCATTAAACGATAGTTAATAATGTTTGATTTTATTTTGGCAAAACCTGCATGGGCTTTTTCCGTGTTTTCTGAGTTATGGTTGACAAAACTCACGTGCACCACCCAGCAGTCATAGCACATTCACAAGGATGTACGACCATCACCACGAATTCTAGAACATTTTCATCACCCCAAAACGAAGCCCTGTATCCATCAGCAGTCATGCCAACTGCCCCCACCCCATCCTCAGCTCCTGGCAAACGCTCATCTATTTCTGTCTCTATGAATTTGCACACTGTGGACATGTCACATGAACAGAATCACAGAGCACCGTGTTATTTTTCAAGGCTTTGTTCAAGACCAGTTTTCTGGCTGTGACCTTTCAAAGTCGGTCGGCAGAGTGCGTAAGCCCCGGTCACATAACCAAGGAGGCAGACGCACGGGGCTCAAAGCGCCCGAGTCCAAACCAACATGAAGCAGCCAGGCTATTATATCCTGACGTTAAAATCTAACATTCATTCCGACAATGGCCACCCACAGCGTGAGGGCAGCGGCGTGGGGCAGGGAGGAGAGGAGAGTCCCCAGGGTCAGCAGCACTGGCCCTGGGCAAGCTGTGGACATCCAGCCCAAAGCCCGGGCCTGGCTGTCATCAGCACCATGCTCTTCCCGGCTGTGCTAAGCTCATTCCCACTTGGCCCGAGTCGCTAGTTTGAGATGCTGGACTACCCTGCCCCTTCTGCAATGGAACTGCCTCAGGGTTCCACAGAGAAAGAAGGGGTAAAGAGAATGTGTCACTGGCGCCCACGTCTGATCCACCGGGCTGCCCAAACACCGACTGCAGTGACGGATCACTAACAGCAGGGGGCAGCACAGGACGCATCCTTTCCATCCTTCCCTAGCGCAAGCCTGGCACGCACAAGGCGGGCGCTCCCCCAGTTCCAGCGAGGACGCCATTCCCCTCCTCCTCAGGTGAGGTTAAGCAGATGTAGCCACAGGACCTAGAATCTAACCAACTTTTTTGGTGAAACTTCAGCTCCATCTTTTAGAGAGAAAATTTTAATCCAAGATATCTAATGCCAAGGCCAGGCAAAGAAAATGGCGGGAGTTCTCCAAATCCTCTAGTATCTGCTCAACCCTGCGATCTGTGATGACATTAGTCTTTGGGAGAAGCAGCCGACACACAGAGCGTGCTGCTACCTTCTCTGGAAGAAGGCGTGTGGGGAAGATGGCCAACTCCCTAAGGCTCCCAGCATGACCCGCCTGCAACTGGAGATCAGGCAGGGGGTTAACTTGGCTGGGAACCTGCACACACCTGTAGAGGTGCCAGCTTTGCTGGGAACCAAAGCAACTCTTTGTGAGACTGGTGTTCTCAGCAGGGGTCACCTGGAACCCTCATTCAGGTTAATTACTGAAATCATCACCGGATGCGCTTTCTACCAACACCTACACCCTATCAAGTCCAGAGCCTTCCCGACAGGACTGTCTACACCCACAGGCAGGAGCGCCGCAGACCGCGTTCTCCACCGTGCCCCATGCTCAGAGGCAGCGCAAGCCACAGGCCTTTGATCCTTCTAGTCGCGATCAAGACAGCAGCTGGGGGAGGGCAACAGAGGTCGACCCTTAGCAGCCAATCTCTGAGCAGAAGGCTCCACGCACTCCCTCCCCAGGCCCAGTTTACAAGGGAGCTAACAGTGTCAAGGAGTCCAAGGTCACAGAGGAGGCAAGGGAACGGGGCTCCCACCAGGCTGCCGACTCGAGTGTGCTTGGCACATTCTGTCCACTGTGCTGCACTGCCCTCGGGCCCAGCCTGGGCTCGGTGCAGTGCCCACATTTGAGAGAAGGAGCCACCAAGAAAACAGGCCACAGGCATGAGAAGGCTGGGGCAGGGCCACCGGGGGCTGGCAACTGTGGCACGATGACAACACTCTACGTACCCGAGGGCCTACAGTTAGGCCAGCCAGACACTGCGGTGCGGTGCACACCTGGGACCCTGAGGAGGCACAGGATGAAGCCCAAGGGATCCTGGAGGCTTCACAGCACGGTGACACCGCAGCGGCTCTCGAAGGACAGGTGGAGACACCCTGGGACAGAGGTGGGGCAGCACACGCAAAGCCCGCCTGGCAGAAAGGCCCAGAGCGTGACCCCGCTGTGGCAGGGAGCAGGCACCTCCAAAGCCCTTGCAGCCAGGACGGGGTTCAGCACCTCCATTCTTCTCCTACTAGCTCACGGGACCTAAGTACGACAAAGCAGCCGACATCCCTGCTGATTCGCCTCCAGTACGCAGAAAGCCAACCTGCTTCATAACCACACTTCCAGATCCAGGGCAAACGGTCGGCACACCATCACCACAGAGCCAACGCTGGCCCCGGAAGAAAGCGGCATCACACCGGAGCTCTCTGGGAGAGCAGCGCCCAGGAGCAGTTGCTGGGAATGCCCCTGCCCTGGCCCAGCAGCAGCCTGGGCAGCCTGAGCAGGGGAGACGTACTTCAGGCCGGAGCCTCTCACCCTGCCGCACACCCGGCCTACTTCTCACCAACCACCGGGCGGTGTCTGCTTTCTCCAGAGGCATGGAAGTGGGTCAGGCTCCCAGGCAGGACAGCGTGGATGCAGAGAAGGGGCCACTAGCACCTAAAGTGGCAAGTGCCAGCTGGTGCGGGACGCCTCTGGGGGGTCATTCTGAGGTGCCCTCTAACTCCTCACAGGACCCTCCCGCTGCTCAGCAGGACATCTCAAGAGCACCCTCGGCACTCGCTGTCCTTCCTCGCCCTCACTCCTGCCCTCTCGCCACAGCTCCTGGGACCCGCTCCTGAAGCCAAGTCCTGCGGCTCTGCTTCCAGAAGCCTCAAGAGAACCTCTCCAGACCACCTGGCAGGCTCACTCCACAGAAGGTCAAAAGCCACTCTGGTTTTGGCCATGCTTCTTCACACAGACCAGCTCTGGGGGTGGAGGAGCCACAGCAAGCTCAGCACCCACAGGGACCCTACCACAGGCCCCTGCACTCCCACTCTCCTGGGACTGGATGAAGAGACAGCCCCAGGACAGTCAGCTGCCCGGCCATTTGCTAAGGCCTTGCGGGTGAGGCCAAGGGAACCCCAGTCACAGGCACTTACAGTTGGTGTGTTAGAAGGCCCATTCTGCACAAGGATCCAGCCCACCCCTGCCTCTGCACCTCCCCGTATGGAAGAGCAGGAGGGGCCTGAAGGCAGTCAGGACCCAGCCACTGGACTCCAGGCTCTCCAGGAAGGCTCCGGAGAACAGAGCAGGTCATCTCCCAGCAGCGTCACCACAACAAAGGCAGACCCAGGCCTGGTGATCACTTAGGTAATCCTGCTGGACATGGACACTCCAACAGGAGAAACTAGAGAAACTAGCTCTGGGACAGCAGCTCCGTCCACCCCTTTCATTTCCACCTCCATACACATCAAAGTCCACTCAAATGCCTCTCCGGCTCACGCGTCTCTCTCGAGAAGCAGCCGATCCTCAGTTACAGTCTGCTTGGTCTCTCTGTGGCTTTCCTAAAGACAACCTCATGGCCACCAGAAGGGGCTCTTAACCCAGGCAACCAGAGGGCTCTGGGGTCTGTGAATCAGGCCAGAGCCTCCCCTCTGCTAATGGCCGTGTCCTGGGCTCCCTCACCCCTGTGCTCTTGAGAAGGTAAACATTCTCTAGTTCTTACTGTGAGCTGCTCCTAAATTGTACATGCTCTTCCGGCTTCACTGACTTAACACAGTACTTTTCTACCGGAATATACAGAATATTTCCAAAGCCCTCACAGCCACGTAATTACACCTTTACAAATCTTATAACCAAATACATTTCTTCCTGAGATGGAGTTTCCTCTTTAGATTAGCAAATGCACCAAGCACCAGAGTTGCCTGGGGCTGCCACCAGACTTGGCACCACAGGACTGCACAAGTGAAAAATCCAGAAGTGGGACCTCCAGCAGAGGGACAAGACGACGTAGGAAGGCAAGGCTGGTTTAACAAAAAGGCACTTGGTCCTCGAACACTGCCAAGGACCCGCTGTGTGTTAGGCCTGGGGTTCAGACCTGAGGATGAGCAGCTGGAGATGGGGCAGCAGCCAGGATCCCCTTTTGCATACGATTCCCAGTCAAATAAAGGAGACAGACTCGATTCAGAGACACAAATATGTAATTTTAAACCAGAGTAGGTGCTACAAGGAAAAAAGATGCTGCTGGAATCTCCAAATCAACAGCCTGCACCATCTCGGAACTCATAACGGGGCCTGTGAAGTCCCTCCTCAGGGGCCTCGGAGTGGGTGGGGCGGGGAAACAGACTGCCCTTAGCAAAGCCACCCAAATCTGGAAGATCCATCTGCACCTCCAAAAGTAAATGTTTTCTCCCTTTTGGGGCAGTCACTGTAAGACTGCTGACAAATTCTCTGAAATATACTTAATTCCAGTGCTTTTAGAATTCTTCCAAGCAATGGAAGGAAGGCAAGAGGGGGAGAGAGAGGGAAGATAGATGAGAAAGAGAAGGCATGTAACCTTCTAATTATTTATATGTCAATCTGCAAAAATAAAAAAGGACTTCACATCTAATGTTCTTAATGTTTAAAGGAACACTTCCAGTAAAACACCTCCTAGCAGTTCAACCTTCAGCGCACGAAGAAATCGTCTCCATAATTCAAACCCGCAGACAGAAGAGCAGCACTGGAACCCGTCACAAACTGCCCTCTGTTCGTCTCAATTTGGAGCTCAACCATTTGTCCTCCTGTCACAATGCCTTGCTACATGAGACTTTCTGAAAGAGCTACACTTTAAAATTCACCAGGAAGATTCAGGGACGGTCTTCGGAAAAGGAAAAACAGGAAATCCCCAGGGAACCTGCGACTGCACCATGACACGGCAAGAACAGGCCTAGAGTCCTGCGCACAAGACAGAAGGCTCAGGAGCAGGCAGCATTTCAGAGGAGGAAATGTCCCTCCCTGCCCCTGAGAGGGAAAGAGGTGGCCTCCATTCAGAACTATGGTCGTACTTGGGTGGACCCAGCCAGGGCTGGGAGGGACCACAGAGACCCTGAAAAGCACAAAGCACCATCCTGGCCACCATGAAAAGCAGACGTGGGGGTTTTTTTAGCACAGTCTGCAGGCAGACAGAGGCCCAAACTCCAGCCTGCGTAGGACCATGGACACCCGTCTCCCTCCTGGGAATCGAGAAAACAGCAGGACCCAGCTCATCAGCCACCATTAGAATTAACCTTGCTCAAGGTACGTGCAGAATTCCTTGTGCACAGAAGACATCGAAAACAGAGGAGCAACAGCTATTAAAATGGATTTTGTCTATCACCAAGGGGCAGCAGCCATGCCAGGGACCTATGAGGTCCACGCTACCCTCGCTCTCAGCCCAACCTGGGCCCCAGTGAAGCTGCTGCTAATACAGACCAGTCTCTGCACAGGACTCGTGGAAAAAATCTAAGGAACACTGTGCCACCCGCTGGTTTGAAGACAGCGGTTCACCCGTTTTACGAACGAACCCCCGAGGTTCAGAAAAGGAATGCCAGCACTCGAGGCTTGACAGCTGGGCCAGGGCAAGGCCCCCCCAGAGCCCAGCCCAAGCCGGACACCACACGGCTTCCCGCCACACTCCGGCGGAGGCAGAGGTTTGCAGTGGTTACCTGTAGCTGCCCCTCTTCCCAGCCTGTGAACCAGTTCTGGGGCCTGGACCTGGGAGGTGAGGATTCAGATGCAGAATTAGGGCCAACTCCTAATAGGAAAGTGTCCAAGACCAGAGAGTCTACAGCGCACTGTGTATGTGAATAGTAACTACCCCTGGCACAGCCGCTCAGGGCCTGAGCTCCGCTGCCAACACTGAGTGAGAGGTGTCAGGGAGGCGGGAAGCAGGGGGTGGGGCAGGCAGCGGGCAGCTGAGCACACAGTAGCTGCTCAACAAACACTGGGGACAGCAACGGCCAAGCAGACCACCAGCTGCCCTCAGTCAGCTAACACTCAGGAGTGGAAGAAGTTCATGTTCAAAAAGAGCACACGCGTGTGCACACACACACAGCAGGTGGTATGAGGGAATTCAAAACCAGAATTGGTGGGAGAGACGTGGAGAGTGCAGCTCTGGGGTAGATCACCTGCCTGGCACACAGGAGAGCTGGGTTCCATTCCCGGGGCGGAGGGGCACAGCAGGGGAAAACTGACAGGGGAAGAATGCACGGCTGCTTCAGGCAGGGATGCCCTCTCTTCAGAGTGCCAGAAGGAACAGCTACGCAAAGACGAGGGGCCTTCAAGTTACTGGCACAAGAAATGGCACTGGGGCTTAGCAGGAAGCAGGCAGGCGTGGGTCTGGGAGAGTTTTAAGCATAAGAGGGCATGAGCTAATAGACACTTGAAAAAGTGACGTGCGGACCAATTCAAACGAAGACACTGCAAAAAAATGTCAAACTTAGATGATATCCAAGGGCTGGTGCCAATTTTATTGCACAATAATAGTGTCCATGGTTTTATCAAATCCTTACCTGGCAGATTCATGCACAACCAAGTATTTGTAGATGATTAACATCTGGGACTTGCTTTAGGCACTCTAGCCAAAAAGCAAGCCAGAGTAGGCAGGCTAACGAGAACAGAGGCAGGTCACAGCCACAAAGGCAGGTGACAGGGCGCAGAGGTTTGGCAGAGCGTCCATCTACCTCTGCACGTTTGTGTTGGAAACGTCCAGAAGACTGGGATCTTCATTACAGCAGGACATACTGTAGGCTGAGGTCACAGCACAGTGGCAGAGCACTTGACTGGCCTATGTGAGGCACTGTGTTCAAGTCTCAGCACTGCATATGAATAAATAAAACAAAGGTCCATTGACAACTAAAATAAAAAGACAAGGCATACTCTGTATATATGTGTCAAAATCTACTCTACCATCATGTATAACTAAAAAGAACAAAATTTTTTGTAATTCCTTAATGCCAAAATGTTAAGCAGCAGACACTAACAGATGCTAGAAGTTTTACTCTGTGGCCATGTAGTGGCAGGGAAAAGGCATCCTGGCCTGGCTGAGTCCTCCGAAATCCAAGGTCACATCCCCATTAGCAATGAACCTGGGTGAAAACCCAGGCCACGACCATTCTCCTGCCCTCGGGCCCAGAGCCGCTACATATTAAATGACCATATCTCTTGCACAGCTGTGCAACCTCCACTTCAGAGAAAGAAGCCAAAACAAATTAGCCTCAATCCGCACAAATGAACCCAAATCACAGGCTGTGACCCTGCTGGTGACCAGGCTTGAAGCCTCCCGACACTGTGACCCTGGTAATTACAAAAGGATGCGACTCTCATGCACTATTTGGAGATGCAATCACTGGGCAAGAATTAGCTCATTAGCCGCTGTTCCTGGCCAAAATACCCTGCCTCAGGGTTCAGGTTGTGCAGCTGTGGCGCTGACTCACCCTTCTGAAGGACTGTCACTGAATGGCTCAGGCAGCAAAGCAGGTACAGGCCCAGAAGGGAAGCCAGCATCCTCAGTGAGGCCCTGGAGGGATCTGGGCTTCAACTTCCAGGAGCGATGCAAATAATTCATCTGCATAATGCTACTTGACCCCTTAACCCCAAGGCACAAAGCCCACTGGGAGGACAGACTCTAATCAAAGGCCCAAACAAGAGGTCCACTCATCACTGGGGATTCTACTCTGTCCCTCTGGAATCCCTCACCCTGCTCTAGAGCTGACCAGCCTCCTCCTCTTGCCGAACAGCTCAAGGAACCTCCAGCCCAGACTCACCCCAAGACTGGTCTCTTCCACCCCGTTCTCCATAATGCCCAGGAGGCAGAACAGATGGTATCCGTTTCTCGCCCCCTGAAAGCCTTAGCTAGTGCCCCACTGTCCACTGGAGGAGGCACTGCCTGCTGCCACCACCTGTGGAATCTACCCCAGGACGCCCTCCCTAGTCCTTCCCCAAACACAGCTGGGACCCTAGTTCCAAGCTCGAGCCACAGGGCTACCTGAGGCTTCCACGGGGTACCCTTTCCTATGCCCCACTCCTCTGCTCAAACGGCGCTCTCTGCCTGGGATCCCCTTCCGTGGGCTTCTGGAAGGATGCTGTTGTCAGCCTGGGATTCTGAGTGCCACTCTCGACTGTAGGTGGGTGGGGTTTAACGGCCTCCCTCTGTTCACTACTGTACGGAACTGATTTTAAAAAACTGAGGCTCAGAGATGTAGGAACCGTCCCAAGGTCACAAAGTAAGTGCTGAATGCAGAGATGGGTCAAGATCTCTCTCACTCTAAAGCTCTTTTATTAATCACGTGGAGACAATCTTACATCCTGAGGGCCGCAGAACAGAACTTAAGTTCCCTTCTCACTCTGTGGAACCAAACAAGTGGATTTTTCCAGTAAGGGTTCACCAGATGCGAGGCACTGAGCCCAAATGCTCTTTGCCCATCAAAATACCCTTCCTCCCGTTTCACTGAGGGCGACAATGTGCTCTACCAACACACAAAAATCAAATTTGTCAGCATTACTAGCAGAGTAAGTTCATGTCACTGAGAAGTAAGAGGAACTGTTTTCAGGGACTTTCAGGTAACTTTAAAAATAGTTAACTTTTGAGGGGTGGGCAGAGATGAGATTCAAACCCAGGGCCCCTCACATGCTAAGCACACAGTCTACCACCGAGCTGCATCCGCATCCCTCACACACATTTTTTTCCCTTCCTCTCCTGAATCTTGCCCAGGATGCAGATGTGATTACAGGGAATGCAGCAGCCATCTTACAGCATGAAGTGATCTGAGAAACGCAGGCCAAGGCGGTACAACAACAACACGGGGGTCAATGGCAATATATTCCTTGGCTCATGCATTCACTGAACCCGTTTCTCCTAAGCCCCCTTAGGTGTGAAACACTGTGCAGGCCCCTTGGGATAGAACAGCCAACAAACAGAACCAAGGTCCCAGTCCTGTGAAGCTTCAAGGGGGAAAGGCATTATTAAGTAGTGAATGTAGTGACATTAGGGGATGAGAAATGCCACAGGAAGAAAAGAACGGCACACTAAGAAGTTAGGAGGCGGGAGAGATTGCACTAGGAGATTTGAGGGACGGATGAGTGAACGATGAGCAAAGTAAGGATGCCTGATAAGGTGTGGCCCACCCCACTCCCACACCACCTGAGGAAAGGAAGGAGCCAGCGCAGCTGCAACAACCGCCCGCTCCACGCTACCAACGCCAGACCAGGGCCTCAGAGGCACAGCTACTGCACACGTGTTGTTGGGTGCTTTGGGGTGCTCTGTTTCTTCTCGGGGGTCGGAGGAGGCAGGCATGGTTGCAGTGCTAAAGATGGAGCCCAGGGCCTCCGCACGCTAGGCAGGTGCTCCACCACCCAGCCACACCCCAGCCCCATCTCCATTCTAGAATGGCATAGCTCCCGCGGGGCTTCTGCAGCCCAGAGGGCATCCCAGGACCCTGGGCTCTGCCTCCGCCCTCACCGAGCTTACGCTTGGCGCCTCCAGGTACCAACGCGTCTCAAGGAGGTCTGCTTCATCTAACCACCCGTGGGGGCTGTTTGGGGCAAAAGCCGAGTCTCGAGCGTCCTGGCCCCTTCTGTGCTCAGCACCCGTCCACACTGGGTGAGCTTCTGTTTGCTCAGTCAACAAACACTCTGCAAACCTCCGGTCACTGGACCTGACGTGTCTCTTTAAGCTGCACTGCTACTGCTGCCAAGAGCATCCCTCCCCCAGCTTCCTGTTGCTCCAAGATAACGAGAAGTTGCTTGGCAGTGATGTCACTGCCACTCTCGCCGCCTGCAGGGCATTCACATGCTGGCTCTATTTAAGACCCAGGCTTCATGTGCGGCGACAGGGAAATTGCCACCTTGTGAACCGTGCCGGAAAGGCAAGACTTGAAAAATTATTTCCTGTGAAAAATCAGGTTGCAAATTCTGCCTCTCTGAAGGCAAAGAAAAGCCAGGGGGCTAAACCCCGCCACTGGCTCGGCTCATGGCCGGCTGCTTCCTGTGGAAGTCACCCGCTCCGGCCTTGCCCTGGCAGGAGTCCCCCGCGAGTTGCTCGCTCTTCCTGGGCTCCTTTGTTTCGCTTAATCCTCTGGACTTAGCTGCCTGCTTCTCACTGGGACGTGATCAGGAATGGTGGGCACATTTCCCTCCCCCGCGGATCATTGTCGTAACCTTTCGAAGAGCCTTCCATCCTACCTACTGCTTTCTGTTATTTTTTATCTATCTCCTCCTGCTTCTGTGCTTTGTGGGGAAAGTCATGATTCAGACACTCTCTCCCTTCTCTCTTCTCAACAGCTGCATGTCTTCGGCATTCTGACGAGCCACCCCAACCCGGGTTTGGTGCAGATTTTGTGGGGAACACCTGGCGTCAGATTCTAACGGCCCTGACGCTCAACCATTCCACATGAGCACGTGCTTCAAACGCAGATGCTTGTGCAAATGTACCTTGCTACTTATGCCCTAAAAATTTTAGTTCATCAACAAAACCCGAGTCTTTGATAGGAGTCTAAAAGCATCAAAGAAAACAAACAAGCGCCCGGCTTTCTCCTGGTATGCGATGCTACAGGAGATGCTTGTGACGTTCCCGTTTTCCCACCGTACATCCATCATTTCACACAGAGAAACACCTATCTGGGCTCAGCGCAGCTCAGGGGCAGAGCACTTGCCTAGCACGCACAGAGCCCTGGGCTCATCCCCAGCACAGCCAAGAGAAAGAAAAATACCCCAGAAACTTACACTAGTCCCAAAATAGGAAACAGTTCATGCGACTCCCTGGGACTCAGGGTACCTGAGAAAAAGTCTCCATAACTTCCAGTTTAGACAGCACTGCGTTTGGTATTTACCAAGTCCACATCACTATTCCCAAAGGGAAAGCCAGCCAGGAAATCATTCATGCCAAGGATTCCTTCACCTTCCTCGGCCCCAACAGCAGGAGCCCCGTGGGGATGAGCCAGGATGGAGCCAGCCCGAGCTCTAGTGAATGGCTCACCTGGCCTCAGCCTAGAGCCAAGAGCAACGTGGGACTTGTGCCATGAAAACATTCATCCCCTGTGCCTGGGATCCCACTCCTGGGAACTTACACTGAGGAAGGAAACTGACAGTGGGAAAGGGCGAGAGACGCACAGATACTCAGGGCAGCCTTCACCTGCAGATCCAGAGCGGAAGCAGCCTCAGCACTAACCCAGGTAGAAACTGCCAAATACCTGTGATACACTGAACAGCAATAGAAATGATGATGTGCCAGCCTGCCCACATCCTGCTGTGGAGTAGGAAGGAAGACCTCTTATTGAGAAGGATAATTTGAGTAATATGAACTGCACTCGTCTGTTCTGTATTACTATAACAAAATACCTGAGGTAGGCTAACTTTATAAAGCCAAGAAGTTTATTAAGCTCATTTGGGGAGGTTAAGGGTCCAAGATTAGGCAGCACCACTGACTTGGCCTCTAGTGAGGGCCAAGTGCAGAGGACATCAGGATAGCAGAAGCATGGGCGGGGAAAGATCACGTCTTAAAACGGGAAGCCAGAAAGTGATTGAGAGTTAAGCTCACTCATTAAGTCACCCTCAGGAGTCTCTCAAAAGCTACCTTAACCCCTCCAAAGGCCAACTCTGCTCATGACCTCAAACTTCCCACTAGGTCCCACCTCATGAAGGTTCCACACCGTCTCCCAATACCACCACACTGGGGACGGAAGCTTCCTGCCCCTGAATCCTTGGGGGACAAAGCACATCCAAACCGTAACACCAATCAAGAGGCTTGAGAAACACTCCGACCTTCCAACACAGAATTCCACTCCAGGAACTAGCTGAAGGGAATAACAAAAACTAAAACAGGAGTAGCTTCAAGAAAAAATACGTTTATGGAAATACTACTAAGTGTAGAAGAGAACAATGTGAAAAACAAAGATGTCTCCAAACACACGAACTCCTCCTTGTCCCCAGCGGCCATCACAAGTGCTATCCACACAAGGGAAGGATGCAGAGATGCTTATGAACTGCTCAGTGTACAAAGTTAACTGTTTTGCAAAGCTGACCATCAACTTAGAGATTCAGAGTGATGTGAATTATGTGAAATGAACAGCCACATGAAATAAATGGGAAGCCAATTCCTCATAAATAAAACATTAGCAAATGACTGTGTGCAGGTAGTCTTCTTTAAACTTCTGTTCTTCCTGGACTTAAGGATTCCAAGTTGTACACCACTCCTACATAACTAAAGGGAAGTTCCTACTTAAAACGTAATTTAAAATCTATGTAGAAACAAAAGAAAACATCATGAACAGAATAGAAATTATGTGTACATAGCTAGCGGGGGTGAGACTAGATGTGAAAAAAAAAATGCACTTACCAGCCTGAGAGTGGAGACAGTCACACACTGGGTCATGGAATTTAGGACTCTTTCCCACTGGGAGCTATGATGCTTTTATGATTGAAAGGTAACTTTTTTTTTTTTTAAATGGTACTGGGGATGGAACACAGGGTCTCACATATGCTAGCCTAGTGCCTTACCACTGAGCTATATTTCCAACCATGAAAAAGGTGATTTTTTGAAGTACAGAAACCAGAGCCTTCTAAAGCCATCCCAAGTCACTGCAGGACACTGCAGTGGAGACCTACTTGCCACACCTCAAGTCGAAAGCAGCAGCAACTCAGTGCAGATTGGACAGAAGAAGCTGCAGACAGCAGGCCATGCTGGAAGCCACACATAGACCCCTAAAAGCCCAAAGTGAGCCACATAGAGTCTATAGTTTACTTGAAATAAAATCTTAAGCAAATGTTGTAAATGTCATAGTGCTAATCGTAGTATGATTTGCATTTTTTCAAATAACCCAACACAAAAAAAATTGACTCCCAATTTGGAATTACAATCCCAAGTATCTCCACCCTCCTGTGACTACTATCTGCTAACTTCCCCTTCAGACCACTGAAAGCACTTGGGGCAGATGGTTATGGGGACATAAGAATTCTAAAAGCTTCCTGGTAACTGAAACTCACAGCTAAGTCTAAGCAACATATTCAGTTCTTCAACCCAGAGAATTCTTGGCTAAAAAGTTAGTTACATCTGACCAACAAGAGGCTGGATTAACTACAGGAAATGGCTCTGCAATCTTGAAATGCAAGAATCATTTACTTGCATGAAACCGGCTGGCTTTCCCCAAGGACCTCCACAGGATACTCGCTATGCTTGGCACTTTCATGCATTCTCTCTTAATAACTACAACAGACCGTTTTATCTTGGCTGTCTAGATGGGAAGCTCAGGTGCAAGTGGACCATCTGAGATGGCATATCTAGAAGTGGCCGAAGCCCCTGCCTCACCCTGAGAATAAGCACCCCCTTGAACTGTGTGGCCTGGGTGTCCTATGCACCTCACCTGGGCCTCAGCCCTGAGAAGCAGGCTTCCAGTGAAGGAGTCAGGCCTAACCCGTTCCATTGCATATTTCCTCCTAAGAATGGCCAACTAGCACATGCCTGCAATCCAGCCACACAGGAGGATCACAATCAAGGCCAGCCTGGGCAACGGAGACCCTATCTCAGAATCAAAGTACTCAAGAGGCTCAGGATGCAGCTCAGCAGTAGAACACTTGTCTAGCATGCATGAGGCCCTGAGATCCATCCCCAGCAACACATACACACACACACACACACAATGGCCAACTGGAAGATGTGCAAAATTGACCACCAAAAGGCTAAAATCTGTAAAACCCTCCCCTCGATTTTAGCACCTAGATTAGAATCATTAACTCGTTCGGATCTTAGAAAGCCTAATCAAAAGAGCAGACATTTAAGTAGAGAATCAAGAAATGAGCACGCTTGGGGCTGGGTTGCGGCTCAGGATAGAGCGCTTGCCTGGCATGAGTGAGGCACTGGATTCGATCCTCAGCACCACACGGAAATAAAGACATTGTGTTTGCCTATGACTGAAAAATATAAAAAGAAAAAGAAATGAGCACACTTGACGGTCAGTCCCTCCCTGGATTTCAGTAGCATGCAACAGCAGGTCAGCAGACCCCAGCCCCGTGCCACTCTGTCCCTGCCTCCGCAGCGTGTTCCGCACTCTTCCTTGCTCCCCCAGGCCAGCTCCACCTGTGCGTGCCACTCTCCCTGGCTCTGGGGTGTGAATTATTGAAGATCCGCCAGCTGCTGATGAGCATGTGCTGAAGAGAGGAGCCCGACTCAGGCATAAGGCCCAGCGACCTTGAGGAGAGTGGCAGCAGAGCCCGGGTGGGCGGGACACAGTAGGAAGTCAACAGAGAATCCAGTGTGGTCAGAGACCAGAGGGTTCCTGAACACAAAGTCCTGGTGGTACACTTGTAAATGGTCTGAAGAATGAAGTGTGCGGAAAGGGCTGGTGTTGGCTACCCCGGAAACAGTGCCCCTCTAGAGACGCAGCGCCAACGTGAGGGACACCTGGCCATCAGGACGGCAGGTGCTGACAGCACTAGAGCAGCCTCAACTGGTCCTGAAAGGCCAAGGTGGTCCACACCCCAGATCAGCCTCCTGTGGCCCTTCAGAGGGAAAAGCTTGTTTGCAATCTGAACTTGAAATGTCATTTTGGACACCAAATGTACAGGGTTTCCCTCCAGGGTCCACCCCGACTCCACTTCTTCGTCTTCTGTACTTCTTAAAAAGCATGACTTCTGATCTTCTTATCTACTTTAAGTCCAAACTCATGCATTATAAGCAGGCCAAGCACTTTAACTGTGTTTTCTAGCACAGCTGCACCAGGCCAATGTATATTGAAATCTCCTTGTTATTATAAGGAATTTCCTTTTATTCCTCTTCCACGTTAGAGGCAGGGCATTACACTGACTTTTCAATCACTTTGGTAGGTAGATTATATTTGCTACCAATGTCATTTCAGGATAGTAAAGGAGTGTTACCAAGTATGTTTATAAAAGAGACACCGAGTCTGCTAAGATCAAGGCTAAAGATGTCAAAATAGCTGGGTGACAGATCAGGAGGTCAACTTTTATCAGACATCAACCTCTAACCAAGGAAAAGCACAGAGAGAACGCAGAAGAAACATTCAGATTACAGACAGAGTGCCTGAAGCCAAGATCAAACCTACAGGCACAAGAGTGACAGCACAGTACCTCGCTTTGGGACACCTACAGAATCCACATGTAATGGGGAAACAAGGGGATCTGCCGCCACTGCCTGCCCCCTGCTGGGAGGAACACGCCCACCTTCCTTTTGAGGAAACTCCTGCAGCCCTTCTTGCACTCCTCTCTGGTGCATGTTTATTTTACCAAACAGAGCACAACAGGGCTTCATAGAAGGACGGCAAGCTAGCTCCCTTTTGCAGTGTTAGGACACTGCCATCCCTCCTGAGGACGCTGTCTTGAGCAGCTCTGCGATTCCTCCTGTGGAACACAGGTCAGGCAAGTTCTCAGGCAAGCTTGCCACCATGTCCCCTTTCCGTCCATGGAAGACCTGGCTAATCACTGTCCACACTCATTCCTGCTGACCCCAGTGAGGCCCCAGAATCCTCAGCCAAGTCCCAGACAGCCACCACCAGAGCTGGCAGCAGGATGAAACCTACAGACCCTTCCTGTCTGGGCCCTTGTTCCAGCTGGGAACGGTGACGAGGAAGCCCAGACCGATGGCTCCCAAGGCCCTCTCTAACCCAGGACAGCTTGGGATTGAAGCCCACACCCCCACGCTTGGCCTTCTCCCTCACAATACAACGATCTGCGCCTCAGGAGGGCCACGGGAGCTGCACATGCTCCTTTTCCACAAAGGAGAAAAAGAGTCTGAACCTCCAGGCAGAAACAGATTTGAAGCTTTCATCAAAAGCTAATAAAGGTCTCCCGGGGTGTTGGACAGAGACCGAGCAGGGTCCTGAGGTCCAAGCCCAGGCTTCTCTTACCAGCTGCACAGCACGGTTTTCAGTCCCTGTGCAGATCTCACTGCCCAGGCACCCAACAAAGACAAAATTCTTTCAATTACAATTAGAAAAAAAATTTTAAAAAGGGGGTCAGGGGACACACACTGGACAGGGAGGGCTAGGAAAATAACACCAGGGAAGCTCAAGGTCAAGTGAAGACCAGTGGCCAAAGGCTATCTCAGTCAGTTTTTTCAATGCTGCAAGCAAAAGACCTGAAAAGAACAATTTCAGAGGAGGAAAAATTTATTTGAGGCTCATGGTTTCAGAGGTCTCAGTCCATAGATGGCCAACTCCATTGATGTGGGTCTGAAGTGAGGCAGACATCAAGGTGGAAAGGTATGGTGGAGGAAAAGTCACTCAGGGCATGAAAATCAGGAAGCAGAGAGCTCTGCAGGCCACGGACAAAATATAAACCCCCACAAGCATGCTCCTAGTGACCCACCTCCTCAGTCACCCCCTACCTGCCTACAGTTGCCATCCAGTTAATCTCTATCAGCAAATTAACGAATGAATGAGGTTAAGGCTCCCATAACCCAATCATTTAACCTCTGAACCTTCTTGCATTGTCTCTCATGAGCTCCTGGGGAACACACCCCATCTAAACCATAACAGGTCCCAAATGCTTATGAGGGAGAAGTGCAAGGGGAGGACCCACAAGACCCCGGCCCAGCCTCAGCATCCCTAGCCACGTGCGGCCAGACTCCAGCACTCCAAGCTCCTGGCAGAGGCCTGGAGCCACACTGAGTGCTTTAGGAACATTGGCTCGTGTGTGATTGTCCCTAGATCTAAGAGTAAGTGAGACACACACACACACACACACACACACACACACACACACACACTTCTGTCCACCTGCTGCCTCAGGGACCTGGTGAGGCCCTCAGGCACAGCCTTCTGCTCCCCGTCAAGCACAACATACCCAGCTAAGAGGCTTTCCTACGTGTTGTATGTGGACACAGAGGAACCCCAGATTCCTTCTGGATCCTGCTCTGAATGCTATTTTCACTGTGTGCAGAGAGCCCACTGAAGACTGACGCCAGCACAGAGGACACAGAGCCAAGGGAGGGGAGAAACCACAATGCCCCCAGAGCCAAGGCCACCTGAAGACAGGAACCAGTGCTTGGATCCCAGCCACAGCCACCAAAAACTCCCAAGCTAATTTGTCTGGGTCTATGCCACCCAAACTAGGACCAAACCGACACACTGCTCCCGGTGCTGCCACTCAGCAACCTCGTCACTGCGCCGTGTGCTTCTCAGTAAGAGTGGGACGTGGCCTCCCAGTCAGCAGGCCGTCCTGCAGGGTGCGTCTGCCTCCAGCAGGCTCCTGCTCGTGCCGCCCCTCCCCTCCTAGGGCTTAAGGAGATGAAGATCCAAAGGCGGGGGGGGGGGGGGGCGCTGGGGGAGAGGCGACACCACAATGGCACGTTCCGGTAGTGCCAGCTGCCCAGCTGCCAGGAAGAGCTGAGGACAGGACCATGGCAAAGCTCGTCCCACAGGAGAGACGGGGGAGCAGCTGGGGCAGGCTTCTGAAACAACCCAGTGGGTTTCTCAGCACACCGTCTCCACCCCTTCATGAACCTTGACAAATGCGAAGTCCCTGTGGATCTGGCAGGCTCACAGTTGTGGGGGTGAATCTACCTAGGCCCAGAGAACACTGAACCTGCTCTATGCTGACACCCAAACCAGAAACCCCTTAGTCAGGACTCAACATTATAATCGAGTCAGCTTGTGATTGGTTTTCTCTCAAAGATCAAAAGCAACACACTTAAAAATGCCAGATGGAAAGACACCTTCAGGAAAGACTGGATCCAGCAGTTCAAATGACAGTATCAGGAACTATTGATTTCCATTCCTCCCATTTCGCCACTGTGTTGTTGCCACTTGGGGTAACGATCCACCCACAAGGCATAAAAGTAGCCAAAAACTTGGGGATTTCACTGTGCCCTCTCAAAAATGCAGCAACTGGATCAAGGACTTGGGAATTAGACCAGAGATCCTGCAACAAATAGAAGACAAAGTAGGCCTGAATCTTCATCATGTTGGCTTAGAATCAGACTTCCTTAACAAGACTCCCAAAGCATAAGAAATCAAAGCAAGAATCAATAAATGGGATGGACTCCAACTAAAAAGCTTTTTCTCAGCAAAGGATACAATCAATGTGAAGAGAGACCCTACAGAGTAGGAGAAAATCTTTTCCATGCGCACTTCAGACAGAGGACTTATCTCCAAAAATTATAAAGAACTTACAAAACTTTACATCAAAAATACAAAGAACCCAATCAATAAATGGGTCAAGGAACTGGACAGACACTTTCCAGAAGAAGACATACAGATGATTAATAAATATATGAAAAAGTGTTCAACATCTCTAGTAATTAGAGAAATGCAAATAAAAACTCTAAGATTTCATCTTACTCCAATTAGAATGACTATTATCAAGAACACAAACAATAATAGATGTTGGCATGGATGTGGGGAAAAAGGCACACTTGTACATTGCTGGTGGAGTTGCAAATTGGTGCAGCCACTCTGGAAAGCAGTGTGGAGAATGCTCAGAAAACTTGGAATGGACCCACCATTTGACCCAGTTATCCCACTCCTTGGTTTATACCCAAAGGACTTAAAATCAGCATACTCCAGTAACACAGCCACATCAGTGTTTACAGCAGCTCACTTCATAATCTCTAGATTGTGGAACCAACCTAGATGACCTTCAACAGATGAATGGATAAAGAAACTGTGGTATATCTATACAATGGAATATTATTCAGCCATAAATAATAATAATATTATGGCATCTGCAGATAAATGGATGGAATTGGAGAATATCACACTAAGCAAAATAAGCCAATCCCAAAACACCAAAGGCCAAATGTTTTCCCTGATAAGTGAATGTTGGGGGTTGGGGAGTGAGAAGAATGGAGGAACTTTAGATTATGTAGAGGGAAATGAGAGGGAGATGGGGTATGAAAGATATGGTGGAATGAGACAGACATCATTACCCTATGTACACGTATGATTACACAAATGGTATGAATCTACATGGTGCACAACCACAGAAACAAGATGATGCACCCCATTTGTGTACAATGAATCAAAATGCAGTCTGTAAAAAATAAAAAAATAATTAAAAAATTTTTTTAATTGCAACAATGTCTCTTATCAGCTGGGCCACACAATCTTCTTGGATCCAATCATGGGGGCCAAAGGATAGTCACTGACTGTCCAGGCCTGGATTAGCCAACCTCCTCCAGAACATGGGGGTAGAGGGAAGGACAGGGTCAACCCCATTAAATCGGGTAGACAGACGGGAAGGAGTAGTTCACCAAGGAAATTCAGGGCAGAATGAGGGTTAATTTTATATGTTAATTTGAAGGGATCACAGGATGCCCAGGAATCTGAGCAAACATCATTTCTGTGTGTGAGGGCGTTCCCAGAAGAGACTCGCATTTGAATGTGGACTGAGCAGAACAGAGGCCCTCACCCGTGCGCCTGTGCATCATGAAATCCACCGAGGACCTGAAGAGAACAAAACACCTGGAAGGCGAATTCCCTCGAGCTGCAGCACTGTCCTCCTCTGCCAGCCCTCAGGCCTTTCCACCTTCAACCACATCTGGAACAGCTGCCTCTGGACCTCAGCCCTGTAACTGTACCACTGGCTTCCCGGAGCTCCGGCTCACAGGCCACAGACCGTGGGTATTACACTCACATTAGCCAATACTTACAATCAGCCTCTTTCTAGAGATGCAAACCATTGGTTCTTTCTCTGGAGCACTGGTAGCCCCAGGAGGTAGCTTCAGTCTGATGGGCCTGGTCAGACTTCAAGATGGCCCCTGCCGTGTGCTACTCCCCTCCCACATTACATCCGAGCTGATCTGTGTACTCCAGAATACAGCTTGGTTGTGAGCTCCAAGATCAGGTTATAAAAACATGGTGGCTTACATCTTGTGTGAGCTCTTGCTCTTGAGCTATGCAGTATGGGAATCAGCTACTATTGTCCACAATCCTACAAAGAGGTCCACAGGGCGAGGAACCGAAGCCACCTGCTGACAGTCACATGAGGGAGCATGAGAAGGGCCCCTCCAGTCCTGGCCAAGTGTTCAGAGGGCAGCAATTTGGGACAGCAGCTTGATTATCACCTCCTGAGAGACACTGGCCCCCCAGCCAAGTCATTCCCAAACTCCTCACAGAAAGTGAGGATTATAAATATTTGTTGTTCTAAACAAGTTTGGAGATGATTTGTTACACAGCAAGGGTTAACTAATACAATAGGCACTATCAGAACATGTCCCGACAATAATCCAACATGTATTTGCTTGCTACTACGGTTATGTGTGTCCCTCCAAGTTCAGGTGCTAGAAACTTAACCCCCAGTGCAGCCATGTTGGGAGGTGGGCGATGTCACAAGGTGCTTAGGTCATGAAGGCTTTTGTCCTCTCTAGTAGATCAATGGCATCACTACAAGAGTGGGGTTGTTTAAAAGAAGTGAGCGCCGCTCTCTCTCCCTCTCGCACAACCTCCTCTGTGATGCTTCTGCCATGTTATGACACAGCAAAAGGCCTGGCCTAACGCAGCACCTCCATCCTGGACCTCCAGCTTCAGAACCGTGAGCCCAGTTCATTTCTGTCTACCAGATCACCCAGTCTGTGGCGGTCCGTCACCGCACAACAGTCTGCCACTTCCTTCACAGGAACTGCTCCTGTAAACTGTCTCCTTTCTTTTAACATCTGTCTCACAGTTGAGTTTTCTTAATTCAGCAGGAAGCAAGGCAGTCAGTTCTTCAGAGGAACGTGACTGCGCGTCCCTAACTGCTTCTGATTACGATGTCTCCGCACGGGGCCTAGCAGGTGCTTGGGGCCACAAAGGCACTGAGCTAGTACATGAACTCGTTCTTGGCTGAACTGTGACAGATGAAAGGAAAGCCATCAACTCTGAGCAAAAGGAGTCTCATCAAATGCGGAGTTTGCTCAGTGACGTTTCAGGCTCACAACATGCACTCAAAGCCAGCAACACACGAATGCACTCTTGGTATTAGAATGTTTACACAAAACAAACTCCACGTTTCCAAACCTGAAGTCGCCTGCACCATGCTTTCTGCACCATTTGCTGTTAAAATATACCTTTTGATTAGGCGAGGTTTCTTAGTAACGTAATTTTTACATTAACGAAAAACGATGATCGTTAACATTTACTGAGCTTGCATGAAGCGCATTTATTGAGCTGACAAATGGTCTCTCATTTTATTCATGCAATAACTCAATGAGGCAGAGAATTTTCTTATCCTATTTTATAACTAAGAGAACCAAAAGGAGAGATTAAGCAACTTCCCAAGGTCACACCACTACTAAGGAACACAGCCACGATCTGACCCCCAAAGTCCACCTGCTTTGTCGCCCCCACCACTGGAGCACACGTGGGCCTGAGAGCAGGGTGGGGCCAGCACACACTCCCCACCACCTACACTCACTGCCCCCCGGTACAGCCCTCCCAGCCAGCACCCACCACCTGAGCAGGTCCCCGTCTGCCAGCAGACAGCTGTTCCTTCTGCAGCCAGAGCAGAAGAAAGCTCTGACAGCTGGCAGAGGTCAACTCTGTCAGCAGTTGACCTTCTGCAAACCCACATATCCCACTGACCACTCGGCTTTCTTCCATTTCTCCTCTTGTAATATTCATCTGTTGAAGCTGGGTATGGTGGTGGTGCACACCTGCAATCCCAGAGGTCCGGGAGACTGAGGCCAGAGAACCTCAAGTTCAAAGCCAGCCTCAGTGATTCGGCAAGGTCCTAAGCAACTCAGCAAGACCCTGCATCTAAATAAAATTTAACAAGAGGGCTGGGATGTGGCTCAGAGGTTAAGTGCCCCTGGGTCCTCTGTTTAATCCCCAGTACCAAATATATATATTCATCTGTGAACAGATGACCTTCTACCTACAAAAAGCAAACTTTCAGGTTGTTTGAATTCATTGTTCCAATAAGGAGACTTCATATTATACAACTGCCTAGTCAAGAAATTGTTTTTCTCTACCCTATCTGTGGGATAAAGTTTTTCCCAGAACTATAGTAGTCTAAAACACACTGGGACAATACTCCCAGTAGCTTGCACGTGCCCGGCGCCTTACACGCCCTGACACACTTCCCTCCCCACGCAGTCCACCCAGACGGGCAGGCTGCCCTCTCCGTCTCGTGGATGGGGAAACATGGCTTGCACAAGTTGAGCAATTCACCCAGAGACACAATTTGCAAGTAATGGAGCGGGGACTCGAGTACAACTCAATTCTTGACAGAAGTCGGTATATGACAGGGAATCTAATCCTTTCTGTCACTTACGATTCAAACCCGGTATCTCTAAAGACTTCAGCCCTTGCTGCAGACATCGAAGGCAAGCATGCCACAGAGTCTTAGCAGGACCATGTGAAACGGAGGGCCAGCTGAGACACCACCCAGTCAGGCACCTGCCACCGTTTATGGTCATCGTTTAACCAGATCTGAAGCTCTCGAGACGTCATTTTAGGATGTGAACAAAGGGGAGAAGCTGGAGGATCAGAGCTTGGTAAGAGGTCAAAGTGACAGACACAAATGCTGCTGACATCACCACACAACACCAAGACGGAAGATGCCATTGCTGCAAATCTGCCTAACGCTGGGCAGCCTGACGCAGCTGCAAAATGTACTTCTCTCCTGGTCTTATTTAAAAGCAATTTTTAAGAACCACCACCAAACTGCTTATCGCACCTAAAATGGGGGAAAATACTGCAAACAACCCAAATGTTAAATTGGCCATATTAAATTGACCAATTTAATATGGTCAATTTACTATGGTGCATTAACTCCATGAAATACAACATCCAGCTATATAAAAAAGGTTAACGGAATAACTGCTTCTGCAGTAGGAAGCAGAGCAAGGAGGCAGGCTAGAGAACGGGCTGGAGATTGTGAGTGCAGCTTCGAAAACACGTTCCCGTGTGAAAATTTAGTACAAAATGATGTTTTATGGGGATTGGGGATTTGGGGATGTTTAATCCACCACAGTTTTAATAAGATAAACATCACAGAAAACATGGCTCTTCAGTAAAAATAGGCTCAATCATACCCATAGCTAGAGAATCAGAAATGAAAACTATTCTGCCACCTCATCTTTCTCCTGTGATTTTATGAGACCCAAAACCTAGATCCCACCATGGTGTGCACAGCTGGGCAGCAGCGCCACCTTTCGGGCAGCTGTGGAGGAAGCGGGGCTCAGCACCTGCAGAGGGCAGGTGGAGGCCACTATCCAGCCTACAAATGCACCTGGCCCCAGCAGCTCTACTTCTGGGAATGCTTCCAAGAAACGCACTCACGCAGCGACACCATGACAGACACGGGGTATTGGCTGTGGCACTATTAGTAGTCACAACACTGGAAAATACCCAATACCCAGCTATTGGCAGACTGGTTAGACAAATTCTGGTGCCATCAGACAATGACACACCAACAGGACAAAGATGGCGGCCCCTTGCACAACAACAGAACCCTCCCCAGAGGTGACGTGAGTGGTGAGTGGGAACGGGAAAGGCACTGCCAGCCACGTGTGCACACGCTCTGCGTGTGGAGACACAACCTCCCCGCGGCTGCAACGGCAATGGCCTCAGGGAGCACCAGGTGGCCAGGACCAGAGGGCAGGGGCTCAGTTTAACATCTGGTATTCCACATCACGGGCATCGCTTCATTTATTCAGTGAGCACAGGTAAACTGTTTCCTCTGGTTGAAACGCGTGTGGAAGGTGTGGGCCTCCACGTGCTCGCCCGCCACACCCTCCCCTACCTCGCCAAGGCCTGGACCTTCACGGTGTGCCGCTCCTCCTGCTCAGCCAGCTTCCTCTTCAAGGAGTCCACCTCCTGCCGCAGCGCAGCCGAGTGCTCCATCTCGCCGTCGAGCAGGTTCCGCAGGGATCTGGGAAGAGGGGCCCGACTGTTGAGATGCCATCAACCAGGTCCATCGAATCAGAAAACTGCCCTTGACCTACGTCAGGTCCACACTCATCCACTGTCCTTAGGCTCTGCACAAACCCCAGTTCAAGTCGCTCTCATAGAAACCTGCTTTAGGAGACGGCAAACACTGGCCCATGACCCAAGAGCAAGACTCTCAGGAGCCCAGGCTCATCTGTGCTCAGGCTCCGAGGCCCTGCTCGCCCAGGAGCCGGCTGGCCATCTGACAGTGTGGATCAAGAAAGCAAGGATTTGGCAAGTCCAGGGGAGTCCTTTTAAAGGCACACCCCCAAAAGGTGTAGGACATTAAACTGACTCATTTTGTCACAGATGCACTGAATAAGAGATGTAGCCAAGGAAAGAATGTCACAAGAGGCCAACAGAATAAAATGTAGCCTAAAAACAGAACATACACTGGGATTATGCAACCGTTGTCCAGGCCCTTCCTCACCCCAGGAAACGCAGGGGAGCCTGATCCTCCTCCGCCCAGGCCCTTCCTCACCCCCAGGAAACGCAGGGGAGCCTGATCCTCCTCCGCCCAGGCCCTTCCTCACCCCCAGGAAACGCAGGGGAGCCTGATCCTCCTCCGCCCAGGCCCTTCCTCACCCCCAGGAAACGCAGGGGAGCCTGATCCTCCTCCGCCCAGGCCCTTCCTCACCCCCAGGAAACGCAGGGGAGCCTGATCCTCCTCCGCCCAGGCCCTTCCTCACCCCCAGGAAACGCAGGGGAGCCTGATCCTCCTCCGCCCAGGCCCTTCCTCACCCCCAGGAAACGCAGGGGAGCCTGATCCTCCTCCGCCCAGGCCCTTCCTCACCCCCAGGAAACGCAGGGGAGCCTGATCCTCCTCCGCCCAGGCCCTTCCTCACCCCCAGGAAACGCAGGGGAGCCTGACCCTCCTCCGCCCAGGCCCTTCCTCACCCCAGGAAACGCAGGGGAGCCTGACCCTCCTCCGCCCAGGCCCTTCCTCACCCTCCTCCGCCCTGCTGACTGAGCACACAGGTGCAGGGCCATGGCGGGGCTAGTGCCTTACATTCCCAAGCTTTATAACCCTCCAAAACATGTTCTCTGGGGTGTCTGTCACTCCTGGGCTCATAAAAAGGGAAGAGACTCGTAGCTTGCCCCAAGTTTCCACCCAGAAACGAGCCACACGTGGTTCCGCAGGCCATTTCCTTTGCTTGCCTAAGTGACTAGTTCCAGCCAACAGTGACTGACTGTGGTGCACCTGCGCCATCCAGAGGACACTGCCACGCGACATCAGGATGCAGACAGAAGCGCCTGCCCCAGAGCCCAGCCCATGGTGACTGAGCCCTCCGGGAGCTGAGCAGACTCCCTCTCGGGCCCAGACGCCCAGCACAAACATGCTAGTACTTTTTTTCCTTCTCTAGGAAGAAGACATTAACAGGCAGCGAGCACTGTTCTTCAAGGGAAGACGAATCCTGTGCTCTTTCGAAGCAAACAGTTCCCCCGAGCAAGGAGAGATGCCCACGAGGGCTTCGGGCCCTTTGAGGGAAGGGGATTTTAGTTGGAAAATTGTGCCGTCTCTAAAGACTCCTTTTAAAACCTCTCCTTCTGCTTTAGAGATCACACTCATTTGCTCTTACGTTCCACAAAGGATGAGGAAGAAGCTCGTGAAGGAGAGCACAGAATCAGATCTAAAAGACACTGACTGCATGTCACCGTGGACCCGATTCCCACTGAGGGCGAGGAGAGCACAGCCTCACGTGCTCCCAGAGCGTGGGCCTGCCGCCTCCCCAGAGGGGAGCACTTCCTGGATAATGGCAGGCGGGCCCCTAGCGACCACACCAGCGCCAAGGCAGCTTCTGGCAGAGAAGGCCGAGTGCAGACAGTCAGGCGGGAGCAGTGAGCCAACAGCAGGCGCTGTCTGACACTGGTTTCCACTGGGAAGGAAAGAATAAACCCTTTGCCTCTCGGTGTCTTCCAGGGGCTTTTGGGAAACTCCACAGAATCCAAATGTCACCCTGCTGGGTAGCCCCGATTTAGACAAGCCCTCAGACAGGGTTAAAGCACCTGGACCAGAACACAGGCCCTCCATCCAAGGCCACTCCCAAGGGCCTTGGGATAGGAGTGGCCCAGGGGGCTTATTTCTGAAGTGACAACAATGTTCTAAAACTGACTGTGGTGACGATCACACGCATCTGTGAGTACACTGAAAACTGCTGGCCTGCACATCTCAATAAAGGCTACTCTCTAAAGCAAATCAAAGGCTGCTCTTCCAAATTCTTGTTCTAAGGCAATGCCCTTTTTCTCAGGTTCTCATTCCTCACTTGCACGTGAGCCACACAAGACACCCAGGTGGCACAACCAGACAGAAACTCAGACATTGCTGTTGCACTTGCCACTGAAGCAAAACTGCCTTCACCCGTTACTCTCTATGCCTGAGGAACGATGTCAAAAGAGACGGAAGAGCATGATACCTGTTCTCTTCCTCCAGCTCGTCCTTCCTATTCATCATGGCCACGATGGCTTGTCGTAGTTCACCTACGGAGAGAAAACAAAGCCAAAGTCAGGCAGATCTTACCTGGAAGACCGTCGACTCACCGCTCTGGATCAGCTGCCATTAGGACGACTCGTCTGGGAAGTTCCCTGTTCCTTTCAAAAATCATTCCGGATAGACTAGGAGCTCCAGCAGGCTCAGCTGTGTACTTCCACCAGAGGCACAAAACCCAAGGGCCAGGCAGGACGAGAACAAGTGGGGAGCCATTCCCTTGACAAACACACTTAGCTTGCAATTCCTAAGTGTTCTGCAAAGTCCCCGATCCTGGACGACACCTATTTTGAATAATGATTTATTCCTGTTACAGCTGTTTATCAATCTAGTGATGCTGGCTCCACACTGGCACAGAAGTAGTCATTCAGGTTTTATAAAGGACCTGGCTTCCCTTCACTCCCCTTTACAGTCTTCGAAACCCAGCCATGAGCACTCTCAGAAGCTCCTCTCCCAACATCCTCCACAGGAAAGCCTGGGTGGGCAGAAACCACACCATCCCGTCACCTCCAACCTAAGTGCTGCCACTGTGCATACACTGGTCCCTGCCAGATCACTCAGTCAGAACTGAAGAAAGGGAATCGGAGTTTTTCCCGGAGAGCCAAGGTTGTTGGGTCTATTTCCTTTAATGGACCCGGCGAACTGTAATACCCTCTGCAGACTGGCTACTAGAAGCTCAGAGCAAAACTTGTCTACCTAGCAGGAGTATGTGTACTTTGCAGCCCACTGAACCACACAGGCCCAGGTAACAAGACCACAACAGGGACACTGAGGGGCTTAGTTCCCAGCACCATGCTACAAGACCACAGCCGTGTAGGATCCTTGCAGAATTTCTCAATCTTGAAATATTTCTTAACGACAAAAAAGCAAAAAAACACACTTCCAGAAAACAATAAAGATTAGAAAGAGGAGGGCCGGGAGGGAAAGTAGGGTCAGTAAGTCCACAGTGGAGTTGAACAGTCTTGAGAAACAGAAGGGCACGGGATAGGAAAGGGTGAGGCCAGAACACAGTGAGCTGCCCGCCTGGGCCACACTCTGCAGGACTGGAGGCGGCCCAGAGCAAACACGTTCATTCACTCATACTGAGCACCACTGGGCTCAAGCACCTTCCCAAGTAAGGTACTCAGGGCCCCAAGTCACCTAAGGAAGGACCTCTAAAGGGGCGCTCCTAACCAACAAGAAAGCACGTTCACATTTGCCTGTGACAAGAGTCTGGAAGAATTTCCATTCTGAACTCAACCAGTAACTAGGGTCCTTGGACCAGCAGCTCAGTTGTCAAAGCCCTTCTCTGGGGGATGGGGGAACAGTCCTTCCCTCTTCCCTCCCTGGGGGGCTCCAAGGATCAGAGGAGAGATTAGGCAGGACAGTGCTGTCAGGGCAGTGCCTCTCAGTCTACGGCTGGAAGCATTAACAACTTAGAGCTCATCACTGATAAATCTGCAGGGAAAAAAGTCATTTATTCTCATGCTACCATGGCGGGGGACAGAAGGACCCTAGATGCAATATATTATGGAAGACAAGCAGGATAAAACCTCTGGTTCTTATTTCCAGCAAGCCCAGAACAAGCAGCAGCTACATGCTAGGGCCCACGCTTAGGGAGTTGCTCCCTGCTCCAAGGTCTGTTTGAATCTGAGTATCTTAAGGGCTCTTTCCCCTTATAGCTCTTGGCTGGCCCGAGTCTCATAAAAGCAAAAGGACAAGATGCTCATAATGTCATTTTGAGACTGGAACAGGTGGAATTTCCTTGTAATCAAAGAAACCCCTCTATTTGCTGGGCATCCCAGTCAGTCATCTCTCTGCTCTGCAGCGGAATGTGACATGCAGGACACCGATGAACCGCTTGTACTGAGTCTAGGCTGGGGCGACGGCCCAACAGATGACACATGGTAGCACAGGCTTCTCTGCAGCCAGAGCTCGGAGAAGGGGTGCGAGGCACTGCATCAGCCTTCAGGCCCCGAGGGAGCAGCTCACCACCACCACGGTCACGTGCTGCCATCTGTCACTCCATGCACCCCTCAATGCCGCCCAACCTCTTCCCTAGCCTCAAATGCAGACTCAGCAACCCGTATGGTCTCGTGACCTCCTGAGGACCCTCCAGAGCAACCATCTTGGCCTCAACCACCAACAGAGCTTCTCCCCTAAGATAATAATTCAAGGGACGTTATTTCATGCATTTCCTGGCCAGAACCCAGCTTTCCTCATGTTCTTTCCTCACTTCCACTCTCAACAAAAACCAACCAACCTATCCAGGCTCAGATGAAAAGCAACCTCTTCTGTGAGGGCCTCCCTGACCCTGCGGCCCTGCAGCACATTAAAAGCTGTACACTAATTAGTCACCTGTCTGTTCCCAGGTGCGCACAACTTCAAAGCACACAGCACATCAACACCTTGACGTCCATAGTCCTTCACATTGATGGCTTAGTTGAGGTGCTTGGAACTGAGCCCTGTGAATGAGTGTCCTGAGAGGCCGTTCCTCCCTAACCCCTATACTCCTAAAGCTGGTCCCGAAACAACAGCTGTCACAGAGCGAGCACCTTCTATGTGCCTAGCAGGGCACAGACCCAGCAAGCCTGTTTCCACTCTCCAGCCACCTCGTGCCGGTTCCCTGTAGGACTCCCAGAGGCTTTCTAAAGGCCTAAGGTTGACAACTTGTCCTGGGCAGGTTGAAGAGCTAGAGAAGAGCAACAGTGGGAGGATACGGGGCAAGAAGAGGATCACGAGTTCTAGCAGCTTCCAGTCCAATGACAGGAGCAGTATCATGGGAAGCTGCCATCAACGACTGAGTTCAAACCGCAGCTCAGCCCCTCCCCTCAGGTAACCATGCGCAGGTACCTGCCTCGCAAGCTGCAAGGCAGGGCAACGTGGCGCTCCCGTGGGATGGCTGAAGCTCCTGGCTGCTTGCAGAGCGGCACGTGCAGGACGGCGGCTGGGTGCTGGGTTTCCAGAGCGCACGCTCTGCGGTCAGGCTCACATCCCAGCTCCAAACCCGAGTAGCCTGGAGCCGAGTAGACTGGCCCTCTTGAGCATCTTTCTGTAAGATGCTACCTTAACAGTCCGTCTCAGACGGTGCCGTAAGGAGTCAATAAAGTCACATGCAACTGAGGCGCTTGGAACAGTGCCCAGCACAGAGCATCTTAAGAGATATTAAGATCACTGTGACAAGTGTCTTTCCCTCTAAACACAGGGGACAGAGGTGGGAACAAAGCAGCAGTGTGTGTTCACAAGGACAGGTCTTTTGAACTGGGTACTTCTCGGGAGTTGTGGGATTTACTGAGTGAGTTCCTGAGTACCTTGACTTTGGGAAACAGAGGCATTTTTAAAGTGCTCTCTGTCCTACAGCAACAGACTGGATCGCCATGGGCAATGCAGAAACCCAGCCCCGGCCAGGGATGTGTCACTGGAAGGAGACCGAGCAAGCATCTGGGTTCTGGCTCCTTAGGTCCAGGTGACAGAGTCCTGAACACTGCCACTCAGGCTTGGTCGCTGAAACTGTTACTCTCCATGGACAAAGTCTGGGAGAGGAACTGTTCCCAGGATGACCCAGAAACCACAAATGATCATCTGTCAAGAACAGCCTCAAGTGGCCCCAGGAGGTCTCAGCCAGCAGCTAACCTTGCAGGGCCCAATGCCAGCTCAGAGAGGCCACCCATGAGGAACAACTGGACAACCAACGCTGACCCCATCCACTCCATCACTCTCCTGTGACACCCCCTGTCCAGACAATGGGATTCCAGCTTCTTGGAGGGGGCCCTCTATTCCCATCAACATAAAAATGACAGGTAACACACACACCCAAGTGATACTTTAATGGTGGAACCTTTTAAAAAAGCTGCCAGAGAGAGAAGCGCTGTCCAAGTGCCCCTCCTGGCTGCCCCACGCTGCCACAGCAGAACATCAAGCCAAGGGTGGAAAGGAATGTGGCCTGGAACAGGCACCGCCCCCACGCACGCTGTCCACAGGCTTTAACTTAAACACGAAATCATTTTTGCAGCCACCCTGAGGGTTCTGTGCCTTTCCTCAGGCAGCAGAGCCAGTAGGTAGAGTTGAGATGGTTTCTGAGCATCACATAAATGCTATACTCCTCGTAGCTCAAGTGACACCCAGGAAGAGAGGTGCTCCCCAAGATGTCATTCTCTCTCCTCCCAGCACTGTGCTGCCCCTTCTTCATTCCTGTGATTTCCTTCCTCTTTCCCCCTTTTTATCACCCGCTACAGCACCAATTTCCAGCAAAAACAGAGCAGCTTCCCTGTACGTGGCCTCTGCAGAACGTGGCCAAGTGAGGCTCTCCTCACCCGAGGCTGGACAGCAGATGGCCACCACTTCAAATCCAGCTCCTCACCTGGCTGCAACAGACTGAGCTGCTCACTACATGGAAAGTGATCTGGCAAAAAAGGCAGCATCTCAAATCACTCTGGAAAGGCAGGACTTGTCCACAACTGCTGCCAGGGCCAGGGACCATTTTGGAAGCAAAAACAAGACTGGGTTCTTTACTTCCGCTAGGTACTGAAATAAACTTCACGCAGAGAAATGATATTTAAACATGTGAAATGAAGCAATCTAAACCCTATAAATATGTGAACAAATATTCAGTCACTCTTAACAGGAAACCCAAGAACAAGCTCACTGAGGCGATGGCAGTTTTGCTACAGGTTGGCTTTAATGTCTGTACATCAAGGTCCAGTCTAACAAAAACTAATTGGCCCAGGGCTTGTGGAGACGGCACAAGCTCCTGGGGCAGCAAACTAGAACACAGAAAAAATGCAGGTTTGAGTCAGATCCACGTCCAAACCCCAGGTCCCCAGGTCTCCATTCTGGGTCCTAGCAAAGGAAAACTGCTTTGTGTCTCAGCCCCCTCAGGGAAAAACGTCCCTACACTGTGGGCCTCGTAGGGCAGCAGGAATCGAGCCGGAACACAGCCAGGACCATGCACCTTCCTGCTGCCCATGTCGCTTTCACACTATAGTAGCAGATCAAGTTGCCACCAGAGACCGCGGGACCACACAGACCAAAATGTTTACCTTCTGACCCCTTCCAGAAAGCATTTGCCCACCTGTCTCAGGACACCCACACACTCTTCCCTCCACCTCACGCCCCTCCTCCTCCAAAATTCAGGGCTGGAGGTATGTGGCCATCATTACGGGCCACTGGCTGTACCTCAACAAGGAACTGCAGATGGAACTTTGATACCAGCAGGTGAAAAGCTACTGCCTGGACACCCTGGATCTTCCCTCCCTCCTCACGCGCCTCCTGGGGCTCCCCCGTCCCTCCTCCACTCCTCCCCTGGATCTTCCTTCTTCACCTTTCTAGACACCAGAAAACCTGGATCCATGCCCAGGGCTCAGGCATCACCCCACCCTGAGGACACCTCAGGCTCCAGGCCCCGCTGCTCAGGCCTGGGCCAGTCTCCTCTGTCCTCCTCTGGTGCTCCTTCTCGGCCTGTGTCTTTCCCAGCTTCAAGCCACCCCCCAGGCTCCCCTGGGCACGCTTTGCTTGCAGGCCTTGGTTCCCAGCTGTGACATCACGACATCCTCATGGCATTGCAGGCCTGCCATGTTCTTGCCCCAGCCCAGACTCTGCTCCACAGGCCTTCCGTCCCCACCCAAGCCGGGAAGACGAACCAAACACACAGTCCCCGAGTTTTGGCTAGGTCACTGTCTGACTACAGAGGTGAGGGAAAGTGGAGCAAAAGCTTCTAGCCAAAGGGCACATGGCTCCATTCACTCCCTCAAGCACATCTGCTAAAAGAACTTGTCAAAAGATCGATGTAATGAACATCCTCAAAGGAGACTGGAGCTGGACCAATCACAGTTTGTTGTGGTTCTTTTGTCACCAGGTGCAAAAGCCTAGGAGTGAACAAATGCAAATGCAGGCACAGGGCAAAAGCCCACAGAGGTGCCAGAGAAGATCCAGGGAAAATAGCGTTTGGCAAAATGGCAGGTGTTTACAATGTCACCTTGTGCCACAAGACCACACCCTCACCAAGAGCCAAAGCCACAGAGGAACCAAAACTTTGCAAAGCATCTGTATCGCTTCCTTGGGCTCACCAGGTGTGACACGGCCTCCTGCGGTACACAAGCAGCCAAGATGGCTACCTGAGGATGGGTGGAGCAAGGGACAGGGGCTGACCTGCGGAGACTGCCACAGGGAATAAAGTAGTCCTGCAAGAATGGCCATCCTGCTCCCGCTGGACCCCTCCCCTGCCTCCTTGAGTCCCCAAGGGCCTCTCTGCTGTGTTCTGAACCTGACAGGACCCACATCCTGTAGCCCAACAGCCCGTACAGTAACTGAGCCCGTCCTTCCCTAAATCCTCCTGCATCACACGTCTCCATGACAAAACATCACCTGATGGGCTAGAATTGTGCCTGTGCAGTCCTGTCCCAAAGTCCTACCCCCATCTTCCAGTTCCTGCAGGTCAGAGGCCCAGCGCCCGGCACAGCATCTGGCCACAATGCACACTCAAGACCTGTGGGTCAGGTGAGTAAGTGAATTAATAAAGGAGTAAATGACCGACTGTCACCCGGTGCTAAAACCTGCCCCTCAGCGCCAGGAACTGAGCATGAAATGGGCTGGGCAGAAATGTCAATCACGTTTAATAATAAGTTCAAGGTCTCAGCAGAGAACACTAACCACTGGGTTCACAACTGTAATTTCCTGCCCCACTGACAGGGATGCAGGCTCAAATAGGGCTATTTCCGTTATGTGTCTCTGGGATGTGATTCACATGGTGGGGAAAGGAGAGGGTGACAAATTCCAACATGTCATTACCATGACCTAAGCTGGATGAGCCCGCAAAACCAAGCCCCCCTTCCTCGTTCTGACCCCAGGCACCCTACCGAGACAGGCTGACAAGACCAGCCCACCCACGTGGGGTACGGAGATGAGCCGCGTAGGGAGGGCCAGGGCGCCCCAGCTTCAGTGTTGAAGGTCCTGAGGCAGCGCCCTGAAGCTAGCTGATCTGAAACTCCCTTTTCAAAATTAAAAAGGAAGAAGCCGACTACCACGACCAGGTGCGGTGCATCTGGACCTGGACATGCGTGCGTACTCGCGCATGCCCGATCCGGCCGGTGGTTGCCTGGCTGTGCAGAGCATTTCCTCCCCAGACCTCACAGAGCCTAACAAACACTCCCCGGGGGCCCATCCTCGGTTATATTTAAAGAGAACTCACGAGGGCACATGCACAGAAATAAAAAATGTGCTTCTATGGGTACGTACTTAACCTACATCACCGTTTTTCAAACTTAACATCCTGCCTTTTATATCTGTCTGCCTACCCACTCCCCTTCCTTTTATCCCCAAGATAAAGGATAAACTACATTGAGCTTCAAAATATAACTTTAAAATCAATCACAGGCCCATTTTAGCTTTTGGTTCTGATTCTTCCTCCTGCCTCCTCCTTCCTGCTATCCACAGGGACTTCTACTTTTTCACTTGTTTTAATGAAAAAAAGGAGAAAAATGCCCCAAAACCCCTTCCCAGAGCTCAGCTGACCAGCAGTTCCCATGTACCGGCTGCTTTCTGCGGGCCCAGCAATACAAAGGCACTTTGAGAAGTATTACTATACCCGTACCTACAATGTAACCAAGGAAACAGGCCCAGAGAAGGGAAGCAACTTGCCCCAGGTCACACAGCCAGCAAGTAGCAGGACCAGGACCCCCACCTCCAGGAAGGCTCCTGGCTGGCCTGTCCCCTCACCTGCACTAGCCTGTAACCTAGGCTACCCCAGGCTAGGGCGTGCCCCCTCAAGAAGCAACCCAGCAACCCAAGCCTGACTCCAGAGTTTTCCCAACCTTTCTGTCTTCCTTTGGACAAACCCGCCATCTAATGAAATTCTGGCCCCTCCTAGTTTTAAAACTTTCATCTCTTATAATGAAATTATCTGGAAAGGGAAGGTTTGAGAAACCCAAGGGAACAGAAGGGAAAATACATGGAAATCACAAGGAACCTTCTGATTTCTTCATCCTTATTAACCTCTCCGCAGTACCCATTCCCTCCCTCATGCTAGAGCCCCTCAACGCACACAGCTTTTGCGTAGAAGGACTTGTAGTGCAAAACCTCATGGCAGGTGCCTCCCAAGTCAACAAGGACCAGGTGTGGTGGTACGTGCCAGATACTGGGGCAGGAGGTTCGCAAGTTCAAGGCCAGCCTCAGCCACTTAGTGAGGCCCTGTCTCAATAAACAATAAAAAGGGCCGGGTTGCAGCTCGGTGGTACAGCGTCCCTGGGTTTAGTCCCCAGTACAAAATAGAAAGTGAACATGGACAGGGCCACCCAGCAACATCAGTGAAGGCCTGAGGTCCACAGAGGGCCACGGGAGAGAGGAGAAGGCAGAGGATGGCCCAGCTAGGGAGGCCCCCAGCCTCAGGTCCACTGTTCCCTGCAGGGACGCAGCCCAGGCTTCCCCAAGTCTGGTGCGTCACACGAGAGCAGAACCCCAGCTTCACACAAACCCGAGCTCGAAATGCTCCTAACTCAGGCTCGCACTGCACAGGCCCACAGGTCACCCTGCAGGCCACCACTCTGAAACCTGCCCTAAAGCTCGAGTTCCTGACCATTCCTACGCTTGACAAGACCAAGCTAGGTGGCTCACAGGCCGGTATGCTCAGCCTTCAAAACGAGGAAAAGTTGTCTCCTGTCTCACAACAGAGAAAGTTGAAAGCACAGAGCTGGGAGAGGCCCGAGAGGGGCTTGAGCGCAGGCAGAGACCCCACAGGGACCGCACACGTCAGGGCAGCTCCTCAGGAACCTCAGGAACAGAACCAGGGCCACACAGGGTCCAGGGCTTCCACCCTGCCCCATTCGGGAAGAGCTAAGGAAAGCAGCATCTAGGCCACTGCTCAAAGAGTAACGGGCTGGAGGACTTCTTATCTCAAACTTTCCACATTCTCATTACAAGACATCGAGAAGGAAGTCTATCTAAAGATTTAAAAAAAAAAAAAAAAAAAGATGAGCAGTTTAGCTTTGCAGAGACACCCACCCGACTAAAGCCAAGGCCTTAAAGGTTATTTCAGGTCATAGTACAAGACCTACTTGGCTAATAAGATGGTCCTAGAAATTAGGTTTTCAAAAAGAATGTATCAAGGTAAAATTGACACAACACTAACCATTTTAAGGTGAAATTCAGTGGAACCTCGAATGCTCATGATGTTGCCTAACCTGGACTTGCAGATCCAAAACCATCCCCCACTCCAAAACCCAGGCCCGCCCCTCCCGACCACGCCCGGCTTGTGCCCTTCGCATGAGTCTGGATCAACGGGGCTGCAGCCTGCACGGGGCTGTCTTCCTTTTTATGGTTCCGTATTATCGGTTCCATGCAGAGACCACCTGTGCATCTGTCCACCAAAAATGGACACCCAGGCCACCGTGGGCAGTGCTGCCAACACGTGTGTGCTCGCACCTGGGTCTACTTTCAATCCTTTTGTGCACGCCTGGGAGTGGCGCTGCTGGGTCACGTGGCCGCTCTGGTCGACTTTTTGAGGACCTGCCTCCTCCACAGTGAGGAGACCACCTGTACCGTGGACATCTAGGTCCCAAGACAGCACAGCCAGCTCTGACTTCACCACCTTCACCTCGAATGTCACCTAACAAGTCGTGACAGGCCTAGCTGCCAAGTCACTGATGGAGAGTGGCACGGGGTGGGGAGGAAAGGAGAAGACGGCTGCTCCTGAGGGGAGCGTGGGGATCACCCGCAAGCTCACCCCCTCCTCCACTGTGCACAGCGCTGGTGACGTGCCCTGTCAGGCCAAGAAAGGCCGCAGAGAAGCACAGCTGGCACCAGAGCAGCGCCTGGCTAGGGCGACAGGTGCAAGATGGTGCCAGTCAGGTGGTGGCAGGTGAACAGCCAGCACTGCAGAACTACGTCTGCAGGCCCACAACCACAGCGTCCTACAAATCCCCCGTCGCTCCACCTTACAATGAGTCGGTGGACTGTCCTACAGCCCTGCAGCAGGACTCACTTATCGCGCACACACATGCACGCACACACACACACACACACACACACACACACATCAAGCTGGATGACTCGGCGACGGGCCTGTGCTGTGCTCACAGTGGCTGATGCCAGCCTGAATTTCTGTAGACGGAGCGTGTCCTCCCCCACTGGGCACCACCCCTGCCCGAGGTTTTTCTGGCCTGGCTCCTGGAGCCACGTGGATCGGTAACCACTGGGTAGCCTGAAGACGCCAATTCCTCCCCTGGGCACCCGGGAGGACGGGGAACCTGATGCAGGAGGAAAGCGATGCTGGCAGCCCAGCTCCCTGCCCCTCACTCGAACCCCACGGCAGGTCTCGAGAACCACACGATTTCACAGGTTTTGAGAAATAAATCAAAACCAGATCCTTCCTACAAAGCAGCCTCTCTGGGGCTGCCCACCTTGTCAGCATCCCTGGCCCTTGCACGCCACCCTCATCGAGGGGAAGGGCACTCCACCCACCGCCCTGCCTGGTGCGCCTCTTCCATGGAACTCCGGCTCTGCTGAGGCGGGAGCATCACGGGCGTGCGCCGAGGAAGGCCCTTCTGCGGGGACGGCCTTCCTGGCCTCGCTCCTGGGAGGAGGAGAGCCCTCTCCCCCCAAAAACGCCCTCTCCAGGGTCTGGGGGGACACCAGGGGGTGGGAGTGGCCCCAGCCACATGAGGACAGAGCAGACGATGACACACACTGACAGGGTGGTGGCTTTCCAGCTCAGCAGGCCGCACCCCAGAACCGCCCAGGGAATCCCCCAAGTGCTCCGCCTGTAGCGTGGGCCAGCTAACTACAGCTCCCAGGCAGGACCAGGCAGAGCCGTTTTTGTTTAAAGCTCCTCAGAGGACCCGATGCGCCACCAAGGCTGGGACGCATGGGTGCCAGGAGCCCCACTGCAATGGTAGCGAGCCCTGCGGCAGCTTGGGCTGCCATTCCGACGCTCCTCCAGTGGGCCCCATCCTGCCCAAAGGACGTCAGGAACACCGCTCAGCCAGTCCTCCCAACCACACCCATGGGCAGATGCTGCTGCTGCTATTTTTCTGATGAGCTAACTGAGGCTCAGAGAGGTTAATTGAGGCTCAAAGTCATGCAGCTAGAAGGGAGGATACCAGCTGAAGCCTGGGGTCTGTGTCCTCCACAATACAGATGTACAGCCAGATGGGTAGGCCTCTGTCCTTGGTCCTGATCAACCACAAGGCTTTCTCTGGGAAAAGTCTGATGTAGACATATGTTCAGGGTGACTGATACACACCCTGTTATGGCTGGATTCTAAATGTCCCCCAATGGCTCGTGTGTTGAAGACTGTCCCCAGTTGTCTCTCTCTCTCTCTCTCTCTCTCTCTCTTTCTCTCTCAATTTCCTGGCTGCCATGAGATGAGTAGTTTCCTCCACCACAAACTTTGGGTCACCTCAAAGGCCCAAAGGCAACAGGGTCACACGACCATGGACTCAAACCATGAGCCAAAACCAACCTCTCCTTTTAAGCCGTTTCTCTCAGGTATCTGTCGCAGACGGAAAGCTAACACATACCCCAACATTCACCCAAGCCTTAGTAACTATTCCAGCCTGGGCTCATCGGAAGCACGGCATCCACACCAGAGACAGGTGGCAAAGGGGCACAGAGCACCCAGCACAGGCAGAGGAGCACATAACTGGTGAGCATGACCCAAGGGAAAAGGAGATGCAGGGGTGGGGGCTTGCCTTCCAGCTGCGCCCACACACATGGCAACTGCCATCCACTGCCAACCTTCAAAGGTGGGTCTGGACTCATACTGAAAGGACCAGTAAGTTCCTTGCTTTGTGGAATTGAAGGTGTTACTGCCCATTTACAGATGGAAACACCAAGGGAATCAAGTGACTTCCGTAGTATCTGCTAGTAGGGCACGTGCCATATGCCAGACACTGGGAGAAACCAAGAATAAACTGCCTTTAAGCCCCACAAACCACCCGGGGAAGCAGGTGCTGGAATAAACCTGCTTTATGAGGAAAGTAGGACACAGGAAGCAATCTGCCCGAGGTGGCAAAGGATTAATGACACAGAAGTAAGGCTGGAACACAGGGCACTGAACACTGGAACCCATAACCATAACCACATGAAAGTGTGTCCCCAACACCACAGTGGGACCTCAAAGCCAGGGCTCCCTGGAGGCTCTGTAGAAATGGATGTTTGAATTTCCCAAGGAGAAACAGCCTCCACAGGTGCAGGCAAGAGTCACCTTGGCCACAGGACACAGGTGTGAAACGCTTCTCTGCAGCGCTCCTACGGGGGAGCCCCTAGGAGTGGCCTGGGTGCAGCTGCACCCCGGGTGCTGGAGCCAGGGGAGCATAACACTCCCCTAGTTTACCTGGCTTCTGTCACCTGCAACCAAATCCACCCCATCTCACACGCCACAGCTGGGAAGCCACACGGAGCTGGCACTGAAGTCGATGTGGCCAGCAAGGTGGGAGACATGGAGGATGAGAACAGCCTCATGAGCAAAGATGTGTCATGTCAGGAAAGGCAACAGGGATTCGGGGGACAGCCACTAACCGGCAAGTGCTTTGGGCATTCCGCACCCCCTTGTGGACTTCAGATGCTCAGCTGTAAGATGAGGAGGTCGGAGCACTGGCCCTCTGGAAGCCTCCTAGCTCCAACCCTGTGCCGCCTCAGGAGGAGCAGGCGGGCCCTTCCCGGCTCAGCTCCTGCAGGACACAGTGCTTCAGGCCTCCCTGCCTCTGCTTCTGCCTGCTGCCTGAACACCAGGCCGAATACGGCCAGCGGAGCCATCCCCGACCTGTCTAAGGCTGCAGGCCAGCCGCGGCCCCGAGGAGGCGACGCCAGCATCTGTTCCGACTGGCCTCACACACGGGGGTAACCAACGGCGAGGAAGACTAATTGCGTGTGAAATATTCATAAAAAATCAGGACAAGAGCTGCGCAGCTTCCCTCCAGCCTCAGGCTGCGGTGCCGTGTGTACTGGCAATTCTCAAGCAGATTCACACAGTCTGCAATTAATTGGAAGGGCAGCTACCGCGAGGCACAGGAGGCCTCACCCAGCTCTCTGCTCCACACCTCGATCTGGCAAGCGAGCACAACCAAACCGCAAGCTCCATGCAGAAGCAGGCAGGTGCCTGTCCCAGCTGTACTGTGTCACCTCCCAGGCAGCCACAGGAGGGCTACCTGCCTTCTCTCAGGCCCAGTTTCTCTGCCTTGACATGGGGATGAAGGCGCCTACTGTGTGCATCCAACGTTACAGAGGCAATTGATGGAGAAAGGAAAATGAAGAACTCTGTAGAAGGAAAGATATCATGGTGATGTCACCCTCAACCCTCTGCCTCAGTCCTGGACACAAGGGAAGCACAGGATGCCCCTAGTCCTAGTGTCAAGGCAAGTGGGGCCCACAGGGGTGGAGTGACAGATGCCCAGAGCAGGGATGCCAAGAAGCAACGGAAGCCACCCGGATCCAGGCCCCAGGTCCAGCTCACCACACTGCCTGGGAGCAGCGCACTCCTCTTCTCCACTGCCAAATGCCACCGAGGACATCCGCCAAGTGCCCTGGCGATGGAGCAGAGGCCATCCCCGACACCATGTAGAATGCAGAGGGACGCCCTCATCTGGCAGGAGGGAGAGGAGCTGCGTGCCACTGCCCCTCACCCACCCACAAGCGGGCACCTGCTCCTAAGCCAAGAGCAGACACTCGGGAGAAGCTGGGCTGGACCAAGAACTGACTGGAAGCTGAACAACCAGCCACTTTAACACTCAGGAGTTTAATACCCTTTTACTCTGATTTCACCTTTTTCTTAGTCCATTCAGGCTGCGGTAACGAGACTGTCAACTGGATGGCTCACCAACAAGGATTTCTTAGTTACAGGGGCTGGAAGTCCAAGAGCAAGGTGCTGGCCACTCTGGGTCTGCCACGGGCCCTCATCCTCATTAGCAGTGCCTTACGGCTGTGTCCTCACCTGGGGGATGGGGCTGGCTGCTCTGAGGCAGACCCTTGTGAAGCAGTCACCCTCTGGCGTCCCCCCACTTCATTCTACCAGTGAATTTTGGGGAGACTCAGATATTCAGAGCTTTGAAGACCAGCTCTCATGTTCCCCTTCAGAAGCCTCCACTACTCCATCAGATGAAGCCAACACATGTCCCCCAGGGCAGCTGGGGACTTTGATCTGCACCTTTGCAGCCTCTACTGCTCACTGGCTAAGCCCTGCTCCTCAATGTCCCTTGCCTGTCCAGCCTAGTACACTGCCTGGCAGCAGGACCTTAAGGAACACATGGGGAGAGGACCCGACCACAACTTCAGCAGCCACCAAGAGGACACTGCGGATGCCTGGGGTGGCCTCATCCTTCATAGCCAGCAATTGTTCACCATGAACCTTCTGTCTCCACTCTCGCTCTGATTCAAGGTGTGTGTGTGTGGTGGGGGGTGGGGACCTGCAGGTTCCAGGGTGCAGCTCCGGCCTAAAGAGGTGCCTGGCCTTCCCTTTCTCTCCCGGCTCCTCCACCATCAGAAGCTCAGAACTTCCAGGTCGAGCTGACTCCAAGTGGCAGGCAGGTCAACAGCTTCATTCTGTGTGCCCGGCTTCACCCAGCAATAAACTCTGGAGTCCCCATGCTCAGAGTCAGGTCACTTTGGACCCCTACAAAGCACGCTGGCCCTGTGCACAAGCTCTGCTGCAGGGCCCTAGGGACCCCCTGGGTGTGTGGCTGTGGAGCTCGGCTCCAGGGAGCAGAATGTGCTTAGGAGGCAGCTCATCAAACCTGCTCTAAGCACCCCACCCGTCTACACATTCCGGAACGTCACATGGCCCCCTTAATATGCACAATTTTTATGCTTTTATGTATCCTATTTTTTTAACTAAAGCATAAGGTTCCAAAATGAAAAACTGAAGTTATTCCAGAAACAAAAAAGTGCACATCACGCCCCCGCCTCCCTGCGGGGAGTGCCTCAGGGACCCTCCCCACAGCCCCAGCACAGATGAGGCCGCACTCCTGGGTCCAGCTCCGCTCCAGCGGCCTCTCGAGGCCCTCTCACACCAGCTGTCCTGACGGTCCAGAACTACTCTACAGCACCCCAGCCACTGCCCGCACATCTCGGGGACCTCCAGTCACGGTTTGGATACATGATGTCTCTCAAAAGCTCATGGGCTAGAATGTTCAGGACAAATGTTTAGATCATGAGCTGTGATCTCACCAGTGGATTAATCCACTGACATGGATTAACCAGGTGGTAACTGTAGGTACGTAGGATGTGGCAGGAGGAGGTGGGTCACTGGGGTCGGGTGGCTCTGTCCCGGTGACTGGAGCTCTCACTCTCTGCTTCCTGGTGCCATGTTCCGAGCTTCCTTCCCCCTTCCTACCCTTCTACCGCGTTACAGGCCCAGAGCTAATGGGGTCAGAGGTCTAGGAGTTGAAACCTCTGAAACCAAACAAGATTTTCCTGCTCTAAAATCGTTCTCAGACCTTTTGGCCACACGAGGACTACGAGGTGCACTTCACATCCTCTGGTGGGCTAGAGCCCGTCCCCACCCACTCCCCTTCCCTGCCCCCCTGAGGGCGGAGGGCTCGTGTCCGCCCTCCTAGTCCTCCCTGCAGCTAGAGGCAGCTGGGGACCCATGGTAAGTCTCAGAGGTGGACTTGTTGAAGGCCGATTCTTAATACAGGAAGAGCACGCCACCCCTTCTCCCTTGATTTCTGCTTGAAAATGGACAGCACCTGAAACAGCAGCAACCATCCACAAACACGGGGCAATCAGCATTAGGACAGACACCCCCAACCAAAGAAGGTGGGGCAAAGGGAGCCCGCAGCCTGGCGGGCCCGCTAGCAACCACTCTCCTCACTTCCTGCTAGATGAGAAAAACCCAGGCCCGAGCAAGTCATTCCTAGTGGGGCACCATCGCCTACAGTTGGAAGCATGCCTGACTGGCCACCTTAAGGACAGGCCCTTCTCTGAAGCCCTCTTGGGCATCACACCCACAGAGCACAGGTCCCAGCCACGCTACTCAGGACCAAGTTGCTTCTTCTCTCAACCCTAGGTCCTCTTCCGTTACAATGGGACCTCTTATGTCATGGGTCAGCCTCGGGGACTCAATGAGACAGACCATTTGATGGGGCATGACAGTCTGACACACAGTAGGTCCTCAACAGTCTCTGCATTTCCCTGGGAGGTAGCACAGCACAGTCGAAAGAACTCCAGCTCAGTGGTGAAGTGAGCTTAGGTTGGAAACTCCTAGCTCCGTTAATCTCTGGCTGTTTGACCTTAGGCAAGTGACTTAACCTCTGTGAACCCATTTACTTGCATATAAAATGAACCCAACATTTACCTCAATGGCTGTCACGAAGGCTAAGTGATCAGAACACCTCGCATCCAGCAGGAACAGAGGCCATCCTCTTCCTCGCTCCTGCACGTGTCCCACCCGGGGCAGAATCACCCCAAACGGAGTCCTCCAGAGGAAGTGTGGCACCGCCACCTCCCCTGTGTGCCCCAGGCTGCTGTTAGGACCGGCAGCAGTGCTCTCCGGGAAAGCCCTCCTGCTCCCGACCCTGCGGGCTGCCCTTCCCACAGGAGGGAAGGGAGGAAAGGCACTGCCCCAGAGCAGGCCGAGCGTCTCCCATCTCCCCGGCAGAAGCGGCCAAGCCCCGACTAGGCGTGCGATTTTATACCTCATACAAGAAGCAGCCCAAGAGGACTCTTTCATGCTGAATCTGCTCCCGAGACCTAAAAAGGAAGGTCCCCTGCTCCCACTCAGTGCCTGTGACCTCGTCCCCAAAGGGAAAGCCAAGGATGGCTGCCTCTCCACTCAGCTCTCCAGGGTGGAGGAAGCCACCACGATGGTCCTCCCCCTGCAGACCCTGCACTCTGCCTTTTGTGTTTAGTTAGAAATCCCCGGCTGGACCGATTCGTCACAGCCACGCTGCTCACACAACCCCAGACCGCCAACACAACCCGAGTGGAGAGGAGGTGCCAGACGGAGGCCAAGTGCCCCTCAGGCTGCCCGCCTGAAGCCCCTAGCAGAAGGGAGCAGGCGCTGTGGTCAATCGAAGGCAGAAGGCAGGGCAGTGGGCTCATGCCCATCACCTGCTCAGCCCTGGGGTGGAGCAGTGTGCCCACGTCACAGCCACACTGAGTGGCACTGGGAGAACTGAACTCAGGCCTGAGCCTAAACCCAGGCTCCAGCTTATAACTGGCCCCTTGTACTGGTGCTGCCCCAGCTTGTCCTAAAACCAAGGAACAGGAGGGGGAGACACCCCTGACCTGCTCTCATGGTTGTTCTGCACCCTCCTTCACTGATCGGCTTCAAGGAGGGAGGGTCCCAGGCCTGCACCCCACCTGGCGGCCCTCAACCATCCACTCATCGACCTGTTTCCCAAGCACCCGCTACGAGCCACAGGGGGCACTAGCCACTGGACCCTGGAAACTCAGGGTCTCTCTCACAGAACTTCAGACTAGTGGAGGCAGACACTGAACAGAAGCAGAAAAATGATCACGAACTGAGAGACACTGGGGGGGGGGGGGTAGGACAGAGGCTCATTACATGAGGAGGGAACAGGGAGGGCCGAGGACAGAAAGGGGGAAAACCGAAAGGCGATTAAATAATAGCAGGGTGTGGGGTCCAGCCAGGCCTGCCTCCCCCACGTAGGCTGAAACCACCCTGCCCTGGTCCAAACCCTACAGGATCAATGGAGTCCTTCAGAAGGTCAGTGCACATGCCACGGATGCCGACTCCCGACGCGCTGAGAATTTTTGAGGAAGGTATACATCTTTGTCTCGTTTTGCACATAAGCCCCTTTCTCCTAACTCAGGCACCAGGATCCTCCTGTCCTGCTGTTGCCCAAGACACGCTTCTGTCCATAAGTCATTCATAAATCCCACTCTCTGCAATCCTAGCTTTGTCTGCCTTTCTTCTGTCTCTTAGCACCTTCCACCTTTGGCAGCCAGTATGCCCGGTTTTTCTAAAAAACACAAAGGACATTCCAAGAAGAAGGCGGGGCCTGGCTCAAGTCTCGAAGGCAAGAAGAAATCGAGCAGGTCTGCAGGACTTCCTGAAGGCCAAAGTGGCTGCAAAAGGACAGGCACAGGGGCATGGAAGAAGAGGGCATGGTGGACGCATCAGGCAGGTTGGGCAGGCCATGGCAGGAACCTGGATTTGCCTTTCAGTGCACAAAAAAGGCCCAAATGGTGCTGAGGGAGGGCACCACTGGTGGCAGGTAAACAGCAGGGTCGTGTACACACGGGGCTCATCTGCCCAGATAAGCCACCATCTCATGGTCTCTAGGCATCCTGATAAGTGCCCCAGCCTATTAAGACCTCGGGCCCACGGGAAAGCATTTTCTATTAGCAATTGGTGTACTTTGCCTGGCCAGACTGTCTTACAGAGGCTCAAGTCTAAAGTCGGAAGTTGGCTAATGCAACTGAACTGGTACCTGAAGCTGGCACTGGACACTAGCACCTTGTGCGAAGCAACAGTGAGCAGCTCAGGCCGTGGGACTTTGCAAACCTGGCCTGAGCCTTGCGAGGAGCCCAGCCCCTCGGGGTCTGGAAGCCAGGGGGCTCTGCAGCCAGCCTCTCACCTGCACTCCTCACCACTGGGCTGGGCTGGCTGCGCTGGCTTCCGAGTCCATCGGAGGCTACAACCTGGACCGTGTGTGTGCAACCCACTCATTTGGAGAGAAGCAAAAACTGTCCAAGTTCCACCTTTATAGCTAGAAAATTGGTCTTTAATCATCCTAAGAAATTAAACACCAGGGAGGAATGGCAGCCTAACCCCACGAGGGCAGGAACTGGCTAAGCAGATGTAAACAAACCCTATTTCCACCTCCATCCTGTCTGGAGAAGCTCGCAGTGGGTGGGGACGTCCCCAGGAGGAGCCACCTAAAACCATTGATGTTTTAGACACGAAAGCTGCAGCTCCAGGGCTTCTATCCAAGTCAACATGGATGCCACGTCCAGCTTCCGGAGGTGCACCGCCTGTGGCTGCCGAGGACCCGCACACTCCACGCCCACTTTGCTGGGAGAGGAAGGCAGGGCGAGGGATCATTCCCACTCCCACCCCCGTGTGAGACAAGGAAGCCAGAAGCTAACGCAGTCGACCCTGGGCCTGCTCAGGAACCTCCCAGAGTCTGCTGGGCTGGGCTGCTCAGTGGATCACAGGACAGCTTTCTTCTGGACATGTGTCCCCTCACTACAGGTGGCAGTAGCCCTGGGTGCACATGAGGACCCACTCAGGCAATTGGAACGAGTGCAAAAGTGAAACTACCACACGGGCACAGAGCAGCCTGGCATCGACACGACAGCACGGTGGCTGCAGCCTGGGCCCAAATCTTTCTCAGCCATCACAGCTGTGTAACTCCAACAGACTCTTCCTCCCCGTTCCCAGGGATGTGGTCACCCGACTCACAGGGCTGCTGTGGCCATTAAGTGAGCTGCAGGCTGGGGAAGCTCCCATCAGCGTGGTGCCCAGACACAGTGGGGACCCCAACAAGTTTGGGTGCCTCCAACTCTCCCCTAAAAGAAGAGCCAACACTTCTGAGACACATGGTTAGCGTCAGAGCAGAACCAGTGTCCAGATGTCAACGGTCCTCCCACTGATCGCCATGGTTAAGTCCAGCTCGGTCGCCCTTTTCTAATGGGAGTGACTTACCAAGTCTCCCCGAAGCCTGGCAGGGCACATCCTGTAGAAGGGACATTGGGCCTGGCATCCCAGTCACAAAAGCAAGCCTCCAACTTCAGCCTGACCCATTCCCAACTTCTCAAAGAGAACCAGGCAAGGTTAACTTCCACTGCCTCTCCTACCCTGGGCGTCTCCCACCCTAAGGTTTGTCCAAGGAGAGCCTGGCCTTTGCATGCCAGGCAGACGCCATCTCCGCCGTCATGGCATAATGATCCTCCATGGGACAGCAAGCAGCAATTGACACATCAACAGGAAAATCTCTATGGTTCACACTGGCCTTTCCCTTCTCCCTGTTTTTCTAGCAAGTCCTCATACATTTCTAAGTCATTCCAGAGCTGTCAGCCGATCCTTGGCCTTAAAAAAAAAAAAAAAAAAGTTCACGGCTGAATTCATTTTATCGCTTCATCAGTATCTAACTCTACCTCTTAAAACAAGCCCAGTCAGCTCTCCAAGAGTTTCTTCATTCCTCCAGGTAGTAAGACAAGGCCTCCCTGCAGACAGAGTCATAGGGAAGGTAAAGTTCAAACCCCAGCAGAGGCCAGGCACAGGGCAGGAAGGCAACACATCAGGGCCACTAGACCCCGAGAATTAACCACTCATAAGGTGCAGACACTGAACACATGCTGATCAGACACACAGCCCCTGCCTTACGCTGGTGCCAAAGCCAGGGTCAATAGAAAGAGTACTTCAGTGGGGTGTGGAGTGAGAGAAGAATGGAGGAACTTTAGATTATGTAGAAGGAAATGAGAGGGAGGGGGTATGGAAGATGGTGGAGTGAGACAGACATCATGACCCTATGTGCATGTATGATTACACGAATGGTGTGAATCTACATCGTGCACAACCACAGAAATAAAATGATGTACCCCATTGGTGTACAATGAATCAAAATGCAGTATGCAAAAAAATTAAAAGATAAATAAAAAATTATTATATACTATAATAAAAATAAGAAAAAGAAAGAACAAGTACTTCAAAGTTTGCATTTTGACCCTTTCCTGGGCTAGCACTGCAAGGCCCCAGACTCTGGTAATGCAGAGCGGCAGCACTCCCAGCCAGCCGGGCAACCACAAAGAGAAACGACCAATACGCTGCCACGTGCCGTGGTGCTAAGCTCGGATTCTTGGAAGGTTGGGTGTGTTGAATTAATAACTTGGGATATTTTCAACTCGAGATGGGGATATCACCCCAGGGAGCGAGGCACACAGACGCTGTCGAGGACAGGCACAGCCCCTGCCCCCGCCTTGGAGACCCTGCAGCTTGGCCATGAGGGCCAACAGATGAGCAAAGAGTGGCAGTGGCACCAAGAAGAGAGCGATGTCATCAGACACCTGTGGGGTCAGGAGGGTCAAGAAATGCTTCCTGGTCAGGTGCAGGGACACGTGCCTGAGATCCCACTTACTCAGGAGGCTGAGGTCAGAGGATGGGAAGTTGGGAAACTTTCAAAAGAAAATAAAAGGGGCTGGGGATGTAGCCCAGTAGCAGCGTTTGCCTACCATGGGTGGGGCCCTGGGTTCCACCCCATTACCAAAAAAAAATCTGATTACACAAATTTTTTGTGAAGAAATGCTTCTTTAGAGGAAAAATGCTCGCATAAAGGCTCAGAGGACATATTAAGGGTCCCTCAAAATTAGGTGAGGCCCCACCAGGCCACCAGTGCTCAGTGGGCAGGGCCAGCTGGCTGGGACCGGGAGGAGCTGGCACAGAAGAGCCTTCCAACAGCAGCAGCCTCTGCTTGGCCTGAGCTGGTGCACAGATGTATCTGGTGGTTATTAAGATGTTCTGGTTTTTCCACTGAAGTGTTTGGTTTTTTTGTTTTTTGTTTTTTTAAAGTTAGCAACCAATTTAATAAAAAAAAAAATAAAAAAAAAAAGGTTTTGACACTTCACAGCTCAAACAAAAACCCCTCTTGAAGGCCGTTTGAAGCCAGGAGGCAGAATCAACGGCACAGATACAGGAGAACTGAGGTGTTGGTGTTTCATTTCAAGAGCAAGAAAAGGCAGGCAGTGAGGTTGTGACGGGGCAGCGGCTGCTCAGGCCATATCCTGGGCTCCATCCCAGAGAAGGGCAACCTCTGAAGGACTTTGCCCAAGTGCCACTTATGGTGGGGCTCACGTGGACCTGACTGATAAAACTTAGTGCACACGCCAGCTCACGTGAATCCTGGAGACATTCAGGGGGTCTGTGCGATGCCTGGTCCTGGCAAGGCTGCGGATCTGCAGGCACCATCCTTCGAGGGTGGACAACGTACAGGCGAACTCTGTACTCTTTCTGGAACCCCTTATAAGGCTTCAATTCTTTGAGAGTTTAACAATTTTAAAAAGACATATATATGCACTTAAAAAGCAAGAGCCACAGTGGAACTGACTGGTGTGTGTTGAGCAGGTGCTGGCTGTCCCACGCGCCCGTCATCTTCACCTAGAACAGCAGAGCCTTCTCGACTGGCCACACGACCACCCACAATGAACACAGGTCCACCTTCTCCAGCAGCTTTGCAACTGCACGTGGCCACGCAAGTCACTCCAGCCAAGGTAAGGCAAGAGGAAAGCGATGCTGAGTCTGGGATTGTGGCCAAGGCTTCCCCTGGCAGAAGCATGACCGTGACGGACACGTGGACAAGGGCAGGAAATGGCTGCGCTGGGCTGGGGTAAGCTCCGTGGTAGAGTGCTTGCCTACAATGTGCACAGCCCTGGGCTCAGGAGAACAGATGCAGCAACCAGATGAAAAGGGAAAGCGCCCCAAACTGAAATCCTATCTCGCCTAACCCAGTGCTGCTTGGTGGGACAGGTGTTTTTTTTTTTTGCCACAGCAGCCTCAGCGGCAGCCCACCCTTACCTAATGTGCCACCAGAGCTCCAGAAAAGGAAACCAAGATATCAGAAAGGGGACGTCTCAGCCCCACTCCTCAGCACACACAGGCCAGGGATGGGCAGATGACATTTACAGACACCAAACACCTTGGGTCCCAGTGAAAGCATCTCAGATCCTAGGTTGTGACAATCTGGCTCCTGAATCTCCCCCCTCCTCCCTCACGCCATTTAAATGGAGGCATTTGCTCTGTCCCTCCAGAGAAGCTGAGGTTTGGCGAAGGCCACGTGATGGCTCGCTGTTCCTCTCCTGCGCAGGGCAGACGGGAGGCCCACCGCCGAGCTCGCCATGCAGTGAGGCCGGGTCCCTCTCCAACTCTGCAGTTCAATCACCTGCACTTAATAATCGACACAAAAACAACTGTGTTAAACTCGTGTCTCCAGGGATCTCCCCACTTCAAGGAATATGGCTCGTAAGTATGACCATTCTGATGAGCCTAGAAGCTGCTAGGAGGTGGGGAGAGGAGCTGCCGGGAACATGGACAGCCCTGCCTCCATTTCTTCATTTTCATCATTAATGCATCATCTGGAGAGAGGCATCTGCGCTGCTTCTTAGAAGGGGAAAAAAAAAAACACCAATTAGACTGAAGGGCCAAACTTCAATGAGGATTTGCACATGAATGTCTTTTCCAAGATGTGCTCTTAAAACCAGATTCCGAGCGTAGTCTGGCTTCGTGTTTGGGTAACTGTGACCTTCACTAGGAAGAGCACTGCTCGCTGTGTTGTCTCACACTCTGAAGACTGGGGCTGGCTGCCTCGAAGCTCCTCGCCCTGCTTCCTGCAGGGAGAGTGGCAAGCCGGGAAAAGCAGCCGCAAGGAAACCAAGCGGAGCTGCGCTCGGAGCCAACTCCACACACCTGCCGAGGAGCTGCCGCCAACATTCCCAGCAGACATTTGAATGTGGCAGGAGAAGGCAAGACTGGCATTCTCTGCGGTTCCTTTTCCTCACTACCATTGGGTTGTTTTTTTTTGGCTCTGTCTCTGGAAAGCAAAAATGCTCTGAATACAATATACAGCCACAGATTTTTAACAAAAGATCTGCATGGAAAAATATAACGACAGGTTTACGGGATTGACAGAAGAGCCCGTCTACCACTTCACATGCTGAAGAATAAATACTTCAAGTCCATGCATGAAAGCCGCAGACCAACCCAACGCTAACCTGCAGTGACACTGAGGAAGGGGCCCAATGGCAACTCAGAAAACAAAGGGACAGGAGATCTTTAGAACACGCTGGACCCCAAGGACCCCGGCCAGGGTGATCTCTGCCTGGTGGTCCTCGGAGACTCTCCTGCAGCGAAGCACCCACACAAGCATCACAGTTCAGATTTTCCAACAAGGAACAGCCCTAGCAGATGGTTTAGGAACAAGTACTGGCCATAGTTGCAAAGAAGTGAATGGATTTTTTTCTTCTTTTTGCTACCTCATCTGGAATTGGAGGCTTAGATGTGCACTTCTATTTCCAGGAAACTGAAGTACGTGCAGATCAATTTCTCAAGTAACTTTCATCTTTTTATCAGCAAATTCTAGAAGGCTTCCAATCACACACTTAGGGCTCTGGGAATGAATGGATTATGAAAACACCACAGATGATAAATGGAAACTAGGATCCATTAAGGAAACAGTTTCATTATTACCAAGGGACACCTGTGACTAAAATGGGACCCTCCAATTTATATTTTATAATGATTAAAATTAGAGGGGTCAGCTGTTTATCAGGAGGAGGAACAGAATGAGAGCACATGGAGGTTCTATGAGGCACAGAAGGGGCGCGAGGTGCATAAGGACACCTGGATTTGGATGAGGAAAAGCAAGAGGCCTGAGAAAGGCAGAAAGGCAGGTTGCTTCCTCCAGCCCAGGAGGCTCGGGCCACAAGTGCAACCCCAGCCACTGAAGCAGGAAATGGTCATTTCTAACATGTGCCCATTCGAGAACCAGGGGCAGAAGGACAGCAGCTTGCCACAGAAGTGACAGCTGAGGACGGAGAAGCACATTCCTCATTCTGGAGGAACCTACCTGGAACTGAGCAGAGGAGGGTGGAGGTCAGGGTCAGGCCACGGGTGTGGACAGCAGAGAAAATTTACATTTGGAAAAAGCCCCACAGATCCTCCTCCAAAGGTCCCTGGCCCTCCTCCATGGGGAATGACAGTCAGCTCCCCGTCTCCAGTCTCCTAGCAGCCCATTCTCCACAGCCAGAGTGACCTTCCAGGATGGGAATCCACCTGCTTCACTCTACCTAATGCCACTGGTTCCCAGCACTCACGGTAAAAGCTGAAGCCACCCATGCCCACTCCCAGCCAGTCTGACCCCCATGGCCCCAGCGGCTCCGAGGACACATGTCAAACACAGCTGACGTTCAAGTCCAACTGTGACCTCACCCGAGCGACCCCATTTTAGATAGCTCTGAACCGCATCGCATGGTTACCTAAGCCACTGCATGGCCCAGACCAGGGCCAGCCAACCTGAATCCTCAGGACCAAGAGGGAGCCTAGCATGGAGCTAATGATGGTCCTTTCCTCAATCTGGAACAAATTCCGAGTTGTTAAGGTGGTCAGCAGGAGCGCAGATCTCTACTAAAACACACACACAAAAAATCCTGCTTGGCTCACTAAGAGCCAAGAGCCAGGGAAAGCCACTGACCTTGGGAGCTCATGCAGCCCTGATCAGCAGCCATGCACAAGGCAGAGTTTGGCAAGGGCAGGGACCCCAACCAGAAGCAGAAGTCGCCCTGAAGTACAGACTCAAGAAATGTCGCGGGGCAGGCCTGCAGCAGGGTCTGGGGAGCTAACACGCCCTCCCAGGCCAAGGCTGGGCTGCGGACCCCAGCGCCAGGCCGCCAGCTGTGTGGTGCCGGCAGGCATGTCTCCTCCGAGCTCGCGTGACTGCTGCTAGGAGCATGTCGGTGTCAGATGGCGTCCTTGGCAGCACGCCGTCGCCTCCCCAAATGCTTCCTAGGATGACAACGCCACTGCTAATGGCCGAGCTCAGAGGGGCAGCTCAGAGGGCCCTCAGCCGCCCTGCCCCGCGTCCCCTTTCTGACACGGCTTCTCCACCCCCATCCCCACACTAAGCTTCCCCTCCTCGGTCAGCCCGTCACCTTAGCCATCCCAGTCTCATCATATTCACCCCGAGGACCCTTGTCTGGCTGCCACAAGGGGACAATGTGTTAGGGACAGGCGCAACCAGCACTAGGGGAGAGGTCTTCACAGCTCCAAGTTCGGAGCCGAGAGGGGCACCACAGGACCTCAGGGCCATTCTCCTGAGTGGGATGTGTGGCAGAACGTCCCCAAGGAAGTCATTTGGTGCTCACAGGTAACAAAGAATGTGTCACCCGACGTGACTCGATGGTTGTCTCTTCCTCCCATGCAGACGTCGTAACTTCCACTACATTACAGACTCTCTGGGGCAGCGTCCATATGACGAGAGCCAGCGTCTGCAGAGGGAGCAAGTCCCACCACAGTCCCTCTGCCTCTCGGTGCTGGGGAGCCAAGGCAAGAGCTTGAGCAGCACAGGGGGATCTCCTGGCACCTACGACACAGCCCAGCCTGTGACAGATGGTGGGTAAGCAGATTGTGAAGTGAGACATCCCAACTTGCTCTGGAAACTTCTGATTACTAAGGCAGCCACTGGAGGTCTAGTGGACAGAACTGGGAAAGGAAGTTGCCGCGTGAGGGCCCTGGGCTGCATTGCCCATCACTCCAGGCAGCTAAGGGACACGGGGCTCAAGTGCACCCCACCAGCTTGTCCAAAAATTTTATCAAACCCTCAGCCGAGCCATCAGCTGCTGGGCCCTGCCACTCCCCCAAATCATCAGCTGGGCACTCCTGGATTTCAGGTCTCCAGCTGAGAAATGTGTGGAACCACGTTGCCAGGCGACCAGCCCGTCAGAGGGTATTCAGAGCCCCTTCCAGTAATAGCCAGGGGAGGGAAAGGGCCACTCCACGGTCACTGAGGGGCGGGTGCTGGTCTTGCCCTCTGGCCCTGGCTGGACATCAGAAGTGAGAGATGGAAGGGAACAACAATGTAGCGGTTACCTGGCTCACCCCCTCCCCTGCCTGTCACTCTTCCACAAAGAGGAAGATACCCAACAAACCCAAGTCTCATCAGTTACATCTATAAAAAGCAATGACAATGGGGAAACGTTTTCTAATTAGCTGCACGCCCCCTTCTCAAACAGGGCCAGGCACCCCACCCCTCCCCCTTGGAGAGCCATCAAGGCATGTTTCAAAGGCACAACAGAGCTCTGTGCGTGCTTCACACCCTTCCCCTCAGACAGCCCGCTGTCCCGTTACCAGTCACCAGCACGGGACAGCGAGACTCTGCAACACGCAGGGCTGCAGAAAGGAGAACGGAGCTGAGGACGGCAGAGGAAGGGCCACAGCGCCCCCCGGTGGCTGCGCGCTGCTCGCCAGCCACCAGCCGGAAGGATGGAGCCACTTTATCCCAACTCTAAGCTTCTAAGTAATCCTGTAACAACGAAAAAAATTAATCCAAGAACAGAAGAACTTGGCTGTTAAAAAGGTGAATGAATGTGAAGCTGATATAAGTACCAATACATGTCTACCAAGTGAGTTTTCCCCAAGTCGACAACAGAGTAGTAAGAAAGAGCACCAGCGCTGAATGTGAAGGCGATTCTGCAGCTGTCAGGTCAGGTTCATCTATTCCAGGACCTTCTACAGGCATGTATTTTTATGCACCTATGCCCCCCAAATCATTTTCATTGTAGGGGTAAAAGAACTGAACAGCTCCCAAACGTACACATTGAACTAATGCTCTCTGGGATCTGGCATTTCAAGGAGGTTCATTTTTCCCCTAATCTTCATTCCCCGAGTCACACAGCAGGCAAGTGATCAAAAAGTGTCTGAAACAAGGTATCATTCCGAGAAAACAGCCCCATGCTGCTGCCACCGCCTATCTCAGGGTCTCTCAACCCCAGCACTCCTGTCGCTTGGGACCAGATCCCTCTGTGGTAGGGCCGTCTGCACTGTAGGAGTTTAGCAGCACCCCTGGCCCTCACCCACTAGATGCCAGGCACCCTCAGCCCAGCAATGATCACCAACAATGCTCCAGAAACTGCCGAGCATCCCTTGGCAGTAGGGATCCCCCCAGGTAAAAACCACATCCTGTATGATCGTTGTTCCTCGTTCTGAGGGCACCAGCCTCCCTGGAAGAGCTGAGAGAAAACTGGACACTAGAGGGAGGATAGAGTCAACACCTGGCAAAGTCCCCTGAGGTCACTGCAGAAGAAAGTTCCAGCAAGTCTGTCCACGTGCAGCAACGTGAGCCAGCAACATACTCTGAGACTGCTGACATCACAGTGTACCTGCCAGTTAGGGAGCATTTAACATGCGGGTCACGCTCCTGTTTTCTTCTCATTTTTCTTGTCTATTTACTCTGTCTCAGGTGTTTGCCATGCATTGGTTCATTTAACCTCCATGACCCACAGAGGGCTCCACAGATGGGGACCCCCAGGCAGAGATGGACCTTGTAAGGTCCCACTGCAATTACCTGGAGGGATTCAGATACAAGTCAACAGTCTAGCTGGCTTTAGCACCGTGGGAGACCAGGGCGGCAAGTGCTGGCACAGACAGGGCAGCTGCCACACCCGAGCAGCTCTGCTCCTCCACCCTTCCTCCCAAATGCTTATCGAGCAACATTTGTACTACTGAGAAGGATTTGGGTCTGCAACTCTTCAAAGGAGGGCAAAGAACTCCCCAGGAGAATCCACCTGTGAGCACAAATACACAACATGTAAGAGACCCAAGTCTCCGACACTGGCCACTGGCCTCCTACGAAGTTCCCAGATACAGCATACCTAGCCTCTGTCCAGACACTTCACACACCTCCCGTGGATCCCACAGAGGGGTAACTTCCTCCAGTTCGTGCACTGGGAAACCGAGTTCAGAGCAGTTAAGGTTTCTCCCCAAGGTCAGCAGCTCTTGAACATCCGTATCACAGTGGCCCTGGTCCCAGTGTTCTACCCACCCCACCAGGCCGTCTCTCAACTCAGCCCATCCATGATCAGTATTCAGGCACTACCAAGGTAAAGGATGTGTAAAAGCCAGGAGGGATTTGCACACCTGATCCTCTAGCGGCTCTGGTGATAGTAGAGTGGCCATGACAACATTAGGACTGTCTGTCACTCAGAATTAAGACCTGAAGGAGACCTCTGCCTCTCATAACGGAGAGCGTGGCCTCCCCGATACCTACTGCGGGATGGCAGCAGCTTTGGAAACACCCCACAGGAGCCTGGGCACTCCCAGAATGCCAGGCTGCCAGTCCAACCCCATCATGCCACCTAGGTCGGCCAGGCAGCCACTAGAAGCATCCAGACGTCTACACCATGGCTTTTCATCACTGAATGAGAATGCAGGCCACAGCTCCCTTCCCGGAGCAGAGAGGAACGGCAAGGAATCCCCACGAGCAGCCTCCACGCAACGTGCCTGCTCCAATGGACCGCGCCCCTGCCGCTGGAGCAGATGGTCAAGCCAGCTGCCGGGCACCTCCTCCTCCAGAAGCACCTTTGAAGGCAGCAGCGGAGCTACCAGCACCATCAGGAGGCCTGGTTAGCCTGGAAGAGGAAGCACTGCTGGCTCCGGCCACGTCCTGGAAGCGGAGCTGCATCCAGGAGCCACCACCCTGGGAGTGCGGCTACTTGACCTTGAGCTCATATTCAGTGTGTTTCAGCGATTTCCCGTCTGTACCGTGAGCCAGTGGTGCCTGCTCCTTGGGGGCTGGTGCAAATCAAGAGGAAACGTCAGAGACCACTGCATACGCCCACTGCCCAACCACCTAACCAGTACCGTCCACCAGCCCTGCTACCGACCGCTGCAAACCCTCTCGGGCCAGCCCCACCAGCCTCAAGTACTGTGATCCTGCTTGTAACTGAAGCCTGCGGGTGAAACAGACACTAGCTACTCTGAAAAGACGCCCGCCGATGGCTCACGATGCTTCTCTCGCGCCTCCCATTCTCGTTTGCTCCTTCCTGGACCCCCAGGTGATGACCCCCAGGGCTATTCAACCTCAAACTTTGTTTAAACATTGTTGCCACAAATTAAGCTTACAAGAATCCGAAGTTAAATGAAATTCTCATAAAATTTGGGGTCTGCAGAAAGTTAACTTATGTAACAATGAAGTGGAAAGCTATTTCCCGCCAATCCAAGACAGTTCAGAAGAACTGGGTTTATAAAAGGCATCACAGGTTCACAACATGGATTTATGTTTAATTCCATTTTAAAAAAATATAGGACTTTCTTTTGCTTCGATTTCAGCATAGACAAACTACTTTTCTATTTCTTTACCCACTGAAATCAAGGCCAAATTTTGTTCCCATAAGAAAAAGACTTTTGAGACAGAAAAGTGGGGGGCGGGAATGGGAGACTTTGACTTTGATAATATTAACCACCATTTATTACCGACGCAGTTAAAAATGAGGACATAAGGCAGTGACGCTCCCTGGGTCATCTGGAGGGCCCATGTGCCACCGTGCCCAGCCCAGCCACTGGTTTGAGTGTGCCCGAGAGCATGACATCTCTCCTGGACAACGGACGCTCAGGTGTAATAAAATTCCCAGGCTTTCACATGTTCAGCCTTCTTTGTTAACAGGAATCCGTCCCAACTAAGAACTTATGAGGGTTAAGAAAATTACATTCTCAGCCAGGTGTGGTGGCACATGCCTATAATCCCAGCAGCTCCAGAGGCTGAGGCAGGAGGATCGCGAGTTCAAAGCCAGGCTCAGCAAAAGCGAGGCACTAAGCAGCTCAGTGAGACCCTGTCTCTAAATAAAATACAAAATAGGGCTGGGGATGTGGCTCAGTAGTTAAGTGACTTAGTTCAATCCCAAGAAGAAGTAAAGGAAAATTAAATTCTCCCTTCCAGTGCCAATAATCCACAGAGCATCAGTACTTCTGAAAATAATTAAACACATTTGGTACGGTCATCCCAAAAATCCACTGTCCTCACTCAGGAGCTCGCTGCAGGGTTAGTGACAAGCCTGAGGCCCTCAGCCCTGAAGTCTATGCACTGTCAGTGTGATGCTTCCTGCCCTGGCAGGCGACAGTGGAATGTGTCTCCTCGGGAAATTCAGCGTGGTTGGGAGTTCAGGCTTTGAAGTTATCACCAGATGCACCACTTTCTATACCTAGGAACCATATCTGGTGCATGGCAGATGCCCAATTAAGATCTACTGAATGCAACCCTAGCTGCGAGGCCCTGGCCAGGTTACCTATCCTTGCTAAGCCTTGATTTCCCTGTGCCAAGAGAAAGTCATCACCTGTGCCTCAGAGGGCTGCTGAGGGATGGAGGGACACACAGGCAGGAGGCTGGCACACAGTAAGCTCCGCCCCAGTATGTTACACTGTTGCAACGTATCGTCAACACTGGAATAACAGACACACTGGATTAGAGAAGGGCAGGGGTAAAACATGAGTTCTCCAAAAAATAAATACCACTCTCGCCAGGCGCTAAGGCTCACGCCTGAGATCCCAGAGACTCAGGAGGCCGAGGCCCAGGCAGGACGATCGCAACTGGGATGTAGCTGAGAGGTAGTGCATCCCTGGGTTCCATCCTCACTACCAGAAAACAAACCACCACTCTCCTAGCAGACCTGCCGTTTTAAAGGAAAACACATTCCAGAAGCTTGGTTGAAGGGTCAGTCAGGAGCTGGCAGTAAAAGCTGACAGAGCGATAGCCAGGAGGCAGGCAGGAAGAATGAACCTGAAGGGACAGGGGGCTCCTGATGGCAGAAGAGATGAGGACGTGAAACGGAAGACCATGTCAGCCAGCTCTCACGGCAAAGACAGCCCAAGACCAGACAAGGAGGTGGGACCCCCATCCTTCCGGTCACTTCTTCAAGTCACACGGCTCCCTCAGCAGCAGAGCCACCATTTCAGTCCCACCCCTCCCCGTCTCACCTGCTCCACATCCGGCAGGACACCTCATGTGAGGACAGAGGCCAGGAGACTCAAGGACACAGACACACCAACACGTCCCTAAAAGTCAGTCAACGTTCACATGCACCACGTGAGGCTGGTGTGAATCCCATCCTTGGGCTGAGCCAGGCAACAGGGGCACTGAGAGGCTGAAGACCAGCTGCGGGGACCAGGCGTGGCCCAGCTCTAGAGCACCTCCTCCTGGCTAGGGTGGCACACCACCTCTGACAGCCCTGGGCCCCAAACCAGGAAGTGCACATCTGCCACAGAAACACCAAGGCTCTCTGTGGCAGGACGATGAGCGTGTGGGTTTGCACAGACCCTCTTTAGTGCTTTGCTAACAAACCTTTTCATAATGAGCCTTTATCTTCTGAAGTACCCAAGGGCCTTGCAGAAAGGGACAGCAAGAGTGTGGGTCTGGCCACACCGTCTTCTCCTGGACAGAAACAAGGTACTCTTGAGATGCCTTGGGACAAAAACCCTGTGCAACTTCAGAGACACCCAAGGGGGAAGGCTGTTTGGCACAAGACTCACCAATTGTCCCCAAGCACCACAGATCAAATAAGCCAGCTCAGGATCCATTGCAGCGTAGAGGCAGCCACCTGCCTGACGGAGCAAATGAAGCTAGGGAAGCCACTCGACGGGATGAACGCCGAGGCTTCGGGCAGCAGAGCTGATGGAGCCGCGCCACGCTCTGGAGGTGCACAGGGTTGCCCTATGGGGGAGTCGCTTGTGCTTCCCGTGCTGGGAGTCTCATCTAAACTTGAGCACTCTGGGGACACCAGCTCCCAAGACACCCTGTTATGGGACTCGACTGCACCCCTCAATCCTTATGTGAGGCCTGCTGTGATCTTTGCCCAAAGCTCATGGCAAGAACTGGTCCCTGGCACAACAATATTGAGACGTGTTGAAGCCCTTAAAAAAGGCTCAGCACATGCTCCAGGAAGTGAGTTAGGATGCACAGGAGTGCACCGGGCCCCCAGGATCAGGTCAGCTACCAGCAGAGCCAGCCCGACACCCCCCCCCTCGGCCTCTGTTGACTGCATGCTCCTTCTGCATGCCAGCTTCTCTGCCATGGCATCCCTCACAAGAAGCTGAGCAGATGCCAGCCCCATGCTCTTGGCCCTCCAGAGCTGTGAGCTAAATAAACCACTTTTCTTTATAAACCACCTGATTTGGAGTATCATGTTACAGCAACAGAAAACAGATTATGACCAACTCCTACCTCCAATGCGACTATACTTGGAGAGAGGCTCTCTGTGAAGGTAATAAAGTTAAATGAGGTCCCAAGGGGGGGATTCTGGTCCCATGGGACTGGCATCCTCCTAAGGAGCAAGGGGTGCATGTGTGCACACACACAGAGGAAAGGCCAGGTATGTGGACGCAGGGGGCTGGAGGCCGTCGGCAGGCCAAGCAGGGAGGCCTTGCCAGAAGCCAGGTCTGCCCACACTGACCTTGGCATTCCAGCCTCCAGCACTGTGAGAAAATGACTTCTGTTACTGCAGCCACAGTCTGTGGTCCTTTGTTATGCAGTCCAACCTCGCCAACGGTGGAAATACCTAGTTCCACGCTTCCAATTCCTCTCAGGTGACACAGCAGGTGAGGACAGGATGGAGATCACAAATCAAAACCACCCTCCACTCAATTTCTAAGAACCCCAACCCTCGCCTGCACTGGCAGCACACAAAGTGGAGAAGAGTGACGCAACTTGGCGACTTTCTGAATGCTCAGCTGCCACAGGAAACAGAGCCCCACCCGGTCACCCCCTCACGGTCACTACCCACAGGCCACATTAGAACCAAGTGTCGGGGGTCCATCATGGACACAACATTTTATCCAGACGTTCAACTTGTCAATTCTGGTAAGTCCCCTACCTGCCAAAGATGATAATAAAACTAGACTTAGTTTCTAGAACACGATGTCAATGAAGAGGACTTACCTCCTGCCATCAGCACTGCTCGAGTGTTCAAGGAAGGTCCAAGTGAAGCTCAAGCTGGGCTGGAGGCTCCTCCAACAGGTGCAGCCATGGCGGCCCCAGGACCTGCGTCAGCCCCAAGAGCAGCCAACAGGGAACGCTGCTTCCCTGAGAGAAGACTGCCCAGGAAAACATGCATATGTAGCTGGGCACAGTGGCACATGCCTGTGATGCCAGCAGTTTGGGAGACTGAGCAGGAGGATCTCATGCTCAAAGCCAGGTTCAGCAACTTAGCAAGGCCCTAAGCATTCTGAGACCCTGTCTCAAAATAAAGTATAAAAAAGGGCTGGGGATGTGGCTCCATGATCAAGCAGCCCTGGGTTCAATGCCCAGTACAAAAAAGGCGGCGTGATTTGGAGTGTCCACACAGAGCCAGGTTCACGTCTCGCCCAAAAGGCAAGGCAGACTCGCGCTGAGCAAAGCAGGTCCCGTGCTTGTCCAGGCCCTTGCCGACTTCAGGGAACATGCGAGTCCAGCACCAGGCATCGTGCACGCTGTCCTGTGCTCACGTGGCCAACTGTCCCCACTCCATCTTTTTGGCACATGGAAGTGCATCACAACTGCCGTACTGTCACCCTCAGCATTTGGGATTCAGTCCTTCCTTCTTGCCTTTGTACAGGGCAAAGGGAGACCTTGGAGCAGACTCCAGGAGCGTCACCCACAGCACGACCTTTACAACAAAATCCCCAACCCAAGCTTCACCGCTTCCCTTGGTCCAGTTCAGGTAGCCATCGCCAGGTGCCACGACAGTGGCCTCCCAGCTGTCCTGACCACCTGCTGGCGCAGGCTCAGAAGTCTGCCTCAGCGCCTGACCTTTCTGGCAGGTCCCTTTGCATGAGAGGCAGCTCCCACAGGGCCAGCTGCAGGCAGCATCCAGACAGAATTCTAGCACCATTTACCACGCTTCTGGCCTCTGGAGACCTTCCTGGTGGTATGAAGACCAAGACACCTGCCCATCCAGGAGGTGCCATGGGCCCGAGCAGCAGAAAGAAGCCGGAGCCTCCATCTCCATTTTTAACAGTGGAGAGGGTCTCTGTCAGAACCGAGGACAGCAACAGCCTCCAAGCTGACTCAAGGACACCATTTTAAGTCAACCGTTAGCAGCTCTTGGTACACAGTAATGACTACGGTTTCCCTTCTAAGTAAAGAGGTTCAAGTTTTTGTTTGGGGGGTTTGTTGTTTTGGGGGGGTGGGGTTTGGTTTATCATAAAAAACAACCATGAAGCAGTGGCACAGTGGTAAACAAGGGACTGAAATCTGAAGAACAGCAAGCCGCCTGATCGCCTGCTCCACCCATCCTGTGTACCAGGGGATCCAGAGTTACCTGCCCAGCCGAACTCCAGTCCAAGACGCCTGAGGAGCCACCCAAGCTCCGCCCACCTCGCAGCAGCTCCTCACTTCCCGTTTCTCAAAGCTGAACACCAGGTGCCTCTGGCTCCATCCTCCCTCCCCAGCAGGGGGACCAAGGGGGAGGACATTTCCTGCTTTGCAGCCAGGGGAACCCACAGGACTGGGACTACCATTGGCCTAAGACAAGAACGCGATGCTGTGCGCATCGCCTGGGATGGGTCCCCACCGCTGGGGGCCTCAGCCGTTGCGTACCACGAGGCCTACACCACGATCGGGGCAGCCCATGGGCTTCTTTGCAGAAAAAAAGCAATATTTAAAAAGTCGTAAAACATAAAACCACAAAGGAAACCGCTCATGTCGGAAGACAATGACCCTCATGTAAGAAATACAAGTGACGTAGTGATACGGAGGTTTCCACGTTATCACAAATAACTACCACATTTCAAAGCAAAAACCACAGAGATGCTGTCGTGGCACAGCTGATAGAAGGTGCCTATGACTCTTATCCGTGACTAAGTCACCTACTCTGCAGTTTCTAGGTTCTGCTGCTACTGTCAAAATTGATGGGAATGCTACATTTCAGTCAGAAGCCGATTAAAAAAAAAAAAAAAAGCTATAATCTGTACTGAACCCAAGTTTGAACCCTAAATCCAGTAGATGGAAAGAAAACCTCTCCTCTGCCCTCCTTCCTACTACCTGGGATGAGAACGGGATGGCTGGGCTAAAACAGTCATTTTGATCTACAAGGCAAGACAGGAGCAGCCCTGGTCTCTGATGACCAGAGCCATGCCCAGCCCAGCCTGCCTACCTCAGAATGGTTTCCATCTTGCCTGCAGGTGGATTTGTTTTTGTTATGTAGAGCCATTCGAACCCTCTTACTTCTCTCTAACACTATCTCTGGGTGGTAAAGATGGAGACAGTTCAAGTTTGATCATTATCAGCATTTCCTCCTCTTGGGGAGACTCCATCTTCCTCACCAGCAAACATGACTCCCCCAGAGCAGAAAGGGGAGCCCTGGACTCGCTCCTCTGCTGCTGGCCACCTCACAGGAACCAAACCCTGACACTGAGCCACCGAAGTTTCCTGTCCACCTCACCTCGGTGCCACTCCACCCGAAACACGCCTTGAGAGGATGCGCTCGCACCAGCCCCACCCGTCACCCGGGGTCCGAGGCCAATAGCCACACACCGTGCCTCAAGCCCACAGCCGCCCGCGCACCTGCTTACTTCATCCCACCTTTGCCAAGTCCACAGTCGCACAGGGTTAAGCACAGACACTTCTATGGTATGCGGACCCACGGTCAGCCCAGTATGGTGGAGGTGACGTGAAGAGTACTTACTGATCGTCATGGACTCTGGCACCGAGGCAGAAGGCAAGAGGCCGCCCAGAGGACTTCCTTGGGCTGGAGAGCTGGCTTCCACGCTGGGGAAAAGTAGGGAGAAGAACGTTACACTTGGTCCTTAAAATGCAAACCTCCCTGCTCAGAGCACAAGCAGGCTTATGGGGGTTCTCTCCTGGGAGGAGCGCAAGGCAGCCACTGGAAATTCATCAAACCTCTTATTTGCAGATTCCCTATTTGCCAATTAGTCTACTAATGAAATTTATTTATAGCTCTAAAATCAATACAGAATATTTCCACAAGTCATCCCGTTATGGTTTGGATGTAAGGTGTCCCCCCAAAAGCTCACGTTAGGCAGCGTAAGAAGGTGCAGAGGAGAAACTGGGTTGTGAGAGCCTCAGCCTAATCAGTGAATTAACGACCCCATGGGATTAACGAGTGGCAACTGGAGGCAGGTGGGGTGTGGCTGGAGGAAGTGGGTCACTGGGGCGTGGCTATGGGTCTGTACTTTGTATCTCTCTGCTTCCAGATCATCATGTGAGCCCCTCCTCCACCACACTCTTCCGCCATGATGTTCGGCCTCACCACAAGCCTGAGGGATGGAGCTGGCCTCTGAAACCATGAGCCCTCAAGTGAACCTTTACTCTACAATTGTGCTGGCTGGGTCCTTAGGTCACAGCAGCAAAACAGCCGACTAAAACCACTCATAAGCAAAACATTCGAGTCCCCAGTTAAGGTCAAGCAAGACGCCTCCTCGTTTCAGCTGTCACAACTGTAAACAAGTGTCCTTTCCATGGTCTACTTAGTGCCACGTTCTTGTGGGGCTTCTGGGCGATTTTGTTTAAGTGGTCCGTAAACGTCCGGCTGCCCGGTGTTTCTACAACAAGAGGCCGCCACGTGCCTCACGGGGCGGTGTCGGTGCAGCCTCCTTCAGGCAGGAGCTGTCGGCCACCAGCCACGAGTTCAGTGTTGACAGTCGACAACAGACACTAAACAAAGCCATCTTTAAACTGGCACAGACACAAAACCAGATGACGTACTCATCAACCAATAAAAATGTTGTGACAGAGCCTCACGGGAACCAACCCCTTCCAAGCGATGGCAGAGTGTTCACAGAAACTCCAACAGAGAACATACGCACTGCAAATAAGGAGGGGCAGCTATGCATGATGAAGTTGCAACGTGAAAAAAATACTACCACCTTTTGTGAAAATATACATGCACGCAGACACACACACACACACACACACACACACACGGAAAACACTGACCATGCCATGGAGCTGGGCTTTAGAGTGGTATTTTTCATTCATTGCTGTATTTTGCAAATTTTCTAAAATTAAACAGAAAGAAGAACTCGGAGCTCTGGGAGGGCCTGTGACGCCACAGTCTGACCTGGCACCAAGTGCACAAGCCTCCTCCAGGTGGTGGCACTTGGGGAACCCTGCCGATTCCCAGTGAGACCAGGAGACCACACAGTTTGGGGCAGCAGGCGAGAAGTCTGCTGAAGGTAAGCTTGGAAACGCAGGTGATTATATCCCCAAGACACCCAGCTAACATCAGAGGAAAAGCAGTGAAAGTGACAGTGACAAGGATGGCATTGGCCAATGACTTGGCCACTCAGTTCCCCACTCGAGGTTCTTCAATTTGAAGGAAAGAATAAACCTTTTTGCCTTTGTAGATGGAGTACTTAAATATTACATGGTATCAAAGTGACTTAAATCTCACACTAGGACTGCTCAATATTATCAAATATTAACAAATATTTAGATTAAGAAAATGACAGGAGGTACTCAGATATAGACCCCAAAGTACAAAAAAGCCAGGAGATATGCAAATGAAGTTTGGCCAATACCATCTCCTGCACAGTGACTCTGCAGGGAAAGACAATCAGCCTCTGGGCAAGTGCACACTGAGATATAAGACTATCTCTGAGCACAAGTGTGAAGGAAGGCCTTACACATGATCCTAGCAGGTGCCCTCATGTCTTTAAAAAAGAATAAAATGCCAGTCAGGCATGGTGGCACATGCCTGTGAAGACCAGGACTAGGGAGGCTGAGACAGGAGGATCCCAAGTCTGAGGCCAGCCTCAACAACTTGACAAGACCCTACTCAAAAAAGAACAAGGGATATAGCTCAGAGGCACAGCGCCCCTGAATTCGGTCCCTGGTACCACAAACAAACAAAAAGAATATAATGCCTAATTGTGAATAACACATCTCAATACCAAAAGCAAACTTGTTAATATTAACCTGTACCGAAGCCCAGGCTCTGGGAGAATGTGGTCCTCGGGTCCTGTTCCGTTCTCCAGGCTTCCCAGGGGAGCATCTGTATAAAGACATCACAGAGGCAGTAAGGTGTTTGATTCCATCTTCTTGTGACTCGTACATCTGCTACATCAGCTGACATCAATTTTTACCCACCTGCACACTGGATCTCAATCTGCTAGCCATTTCATTTCTCCAGGCATTTTTATGACTTGGCATCAGTCCCTGATAGAAGACCCTATCTCCCACTTAACCTGTGACTCTTTCGATCTCGAGGCAAGTGGAATTACACTTCAAGTCCATATTCAGGGCCAACCTCAGAATCATGGAGTAATTTTTTTAAAAAAGGTTGGACAAACCTTCTCCTGCCTGTAGTGACTTGAGACAGACAGCAGAGGGCAGCAAAGTCTCATCACTGACAACGTCTGCAGCTTTCTTCAAAAGCAGCTTAACCCTGCACAAGCGGCATTGGGAAGCACATTCCCAAGAAGTGAGGCCACAAATAAGATCCAGAACCAACAGGCCAAAGATCTTGATGATTTTCATACATGCCGAGCGCCTGCTCACACCCCTTTCCAGAAAAGGTAAGGACCTGGGCCTTGGGCTGGATGGTGACATTAAGACCCATACCACCCTAAGGAACCCTGCTCATTCCAGCAACTTCTCATCAACACCCACTGTGAAACCAGACCTGCGTCCAGGACAGGGACACAAAGAACGAGCGCACAGCGGCTCTGCACCACTCCTCCTGTTTAGCCTGGTCTGCTAGAGTCAGAGTGGCCATGGTTGATGGCTGACCCGAGGGAACCTTACGAGGAGGAGAAAAAGCTCCTGCACCTTTCCTTCTACCTTGCTGTCCCCACAGAGCAGCTCGCTGCTGATCCTCTGAAGAACCAGAGGGAAGAAGAAGTGCCATGCTCGCCCCACTTTCCTTCCTGACGCTAGTTTAAGGGTGCAGGCTCCCCCATTGCCGGGGTTCAAGTCCCTGCTCCCCAGCTTTCATTCAGAAGCGACCTGGTCTCTGCGCCTCGGTCTCCTCACCTGTGAAATGGGACGACAGCCGGGTCTCGACTGCACGGTATTTAGACAGTGCCTGCCACACTGCTGAACTTCCCGTTTTAACATGTCTAAACCTCCACAAAGAGACTCGATGAGGAGGCTCGACAAGCAGTGGTCGACACCACTCACTCCGCAGCTGCTCTGCTGTCGGTCTCGGCAGCTGAAATGGCTCTCAGAGGCCCCAAGGAACCCCTTCCCCAGCCCGCCCACTCGAAGCTCTCCGCTCACAGGCCCACCACGCCTGGCCCTCCTCACACCACCGTTCTCCCATTTCCCAGTGAAGCCATCACTGAATCACAGCTCTGTGGCCCTGCGTCCTCTTTGGAAAACCAACAAGGTTCTGACTACAGATTTCTCCTCTGAAGATGACCATTCAAGTCCTTTCCTTTGGCTACAGCCTCTGTCCCGAATCCCGCTCCCATGTTTCTAACTGCCTCTGAGTTCCACTGGGATGCTCCCTGGGTCTGCGGACTCGCCCTGACCTTCAGAACTACTAGTCTCGAGTCCTACTTCCCCCTGGGCTGTAACCTCAGGAAAGCATGGCCCCTGCCCTCCATCCACCACAGAGCCAAGTGATAGCTGCACTGGTTTGGGTAAGTGTCCTCCAAAGGCCCCTCTGCTAAAGGTTTGGTCACCTAGCCGTGGTGCTATTGGGAGGTGGCAGAATCTTTAAGAGGTGGGCCTAGTGTTTGAAGCTGGGTCACTGAGGGAGGTGCCCTTGAGGGGTATGGAGATCCAGTCCCTTCCTCACTACCTATGCTTCCTGACTGCCACGAGGAGAGCAGCTTCCTCCACCATGATGAGCCGTCTCCCCACAGGCCCAGACAAGGAGGCCAGCAACCATGGAAAAAGCCACCAGTGTGTGTGTGTGTGTGTTTTAACACAGTGATGGAAAACTAGCAGTTTCCAAGGCCTCTCAGTGCCACCTGGACGTCCCCCACTCTGCCCACAAACTGGTTCCACTGCACAATAGGTCCAAGGCTCACTGCCGTCTGAAGACCTGCAGCAGGTCGCCCAGGCCTGGGTCATCTCTGCTAACCCAACTCAGTTGGGGCGTCAGAACCCACACCCTCAAGCAAGCCTGGGGCTGCAGCCCAGGACCAAGGCCAGGGGTGGAGGAGGGCTGAGGTCACCCACTGGCATGGAGGATGCCATGCCGACTGCCATCAGCCCCTCCACAGACACGACCAGGACCAGCTCAGCCCGGCACACTGATGTGCAAACCACGGGCCCTCGCTCACCCTCGGGGCCCCTCCACGTCGTCTTCTCCAATGAGCAAACAGACTCCAAACGCTGCACATGGACTGCCCGGGGCCAGGCTGCGCCCTTCCCGCTTCAGCACTGCGCTCTCGGCCAGCTGACCCAGACACTGGCTCGTCCCTTTACTCGCCTGTGCCTGCCTCCGCGCCCGTCCACCCTACGTCCTCAGTGGGTATCACTTTCCCAATGCCAGGAGCCACGCCCTACAGCACATGCATCTCTTCGCCCACAGCCACCACCTCTCCCCACTCAGCAGAGGTTTGCCGAGTCCCAGCTTTAAGTCTGGCGCTGGCCAGGGTCACACTAAGAAAAGCGCAGTCCTGCCCGCAGGGGCCTCACAGAGCAGCAGGAACGGTAGGAATGAAGATCAAAGCGCGGCAGACTGGTCTGACCCGCTGAGGACCGCGAGGCCTGGCCTGTCCGAGGAGTGCCTCCAGAGAAACGGCGACAGACAGGAAGGAAACAGAAAAGCCGCGACCCAAGGACGTGATCAGGGCGCAGACGGCAAGATGGCGTGCAGAGACAGAAGCCCAGCTCCGCTCAAGGAGGCTGAGGCAAACAGGACGAAATGAGGCGTCCAGGACTAGCTGGGGCCTGGGCAGCCACAGGGAAGATTCCAGATTTTCTCCCAGGGGAAGGGTGTGAAGGAAGGAGCCCACTCAATGTGGTTATGTGCTTCAGAGTCAGGCTGGCTGCTCAGTGAAGAATGGACAGGGCAAGTGACCAGGGCAGAAGCCGACAGTGCTGTTGAGAAGCGGTCATCTGGTAGGACTGGCGTTGGAGCCAGCAGCTTTACTCCTCTGAGTGGCAGTACGGTGGTGGCGCCAGGGCTGGTGCACCCACCCAGGCAAGAAGCAATAGCAAGAGAGGAGGGGACTGTGATCCGAGGGTCCAGCTGTGTCGACTTCACCCCCTTCTCCTCAGCTATTCAAATAAAATATAAGATGACATCCCCGTCCTCTCCCTCTAGACGGCACTCCAGGTGGGCTCCATCCCCCAGGGCCTACCTAGCACCATGCCCAGCTGGCACAGAGCAGGGAACCCTGATGATCGGAGAGACAACCCAAGAACGCCGGTGGTACATGACCCGTGCCGGTGGGCTAGGAACCGCACGGCACAGTGCCCTGGCACGACCCTAATCCCCTGGCATTCAGGAGGGTAAAGCCGCCCTCCACAAGCTGGCTCTAACGCCAGTCCACCCTCGACCTCGGCAGACCACTGCCAAGACCCGAGGTGAGGACAAGAGCCGAGGGCCCGCAGCTCCAACTGGGAAACAAAGGTCTGGGAGACATAGGCTTCGAAGGAAGCCAAGGAATGGCCCGGCACCTGCCAAAACCCCCCACTGAAGGTGACTCCAGGGGAAAGGAAGCCTAACATTTGCAGCTCTCCTGTGAGCACTTGGGTGCTGTCCCTCTCTGGCCATCTGGGAGGGATCCATTGGTAGGCTTGCCTCGTTCTGGTGTAGGGCAAGGGCGTGCCCACCCCCCACCTACTCAAGGTCCGCTGACGCAGCCTTGGGCTGGTCTCCCCTCTGAACTGCCCCTAACCCAGGGGCATGCAGCCCCTCCCCCACAGAGCTGCCTCTTCCAAGATTCTTCCGACTTCCTTCTCTCCCCAAGACTTAGCTGCTAAGAACACCCCTCCTCCCCGCCGGGCCGCTTCCTTTCATCCCTCCCTCCCCTTTTCCCTAATTACTCCCAATGCAGTGACTGTAAAGGCAGCAACGCCTTCAAAGATGACTGAAACCCAGGCGAGAAGCCCTCTGTGTGGGAAGTTGCAGTAGAGAGGATGGCCCCTCAGCCAGAATGAGGGGATGCGTTAAGGCACTGTCAACCAGACGGACACTAGTCAGGCATGGGGCAAAAGTAGAGTCTCAAAGAAAAACGTTGGCAGAGCCCGCCAGGCAACAGGCGCGCAGGCAGAGTCTGAGACAACCTGGCCCAGGTGCCTCCCGAGGAAACGGACACCAGGCAGAAGGGACTATGCCACCTGGTGTTCCAGCCAGGTAACCAGTACCCCAGCTCGATTCCAGCATGGCCAGGCGGCCCTCGGGTCGTCCCTGAAATGCTCCCCCAATGCATCTGCCCCACAGGCTGCCCCGGAGTGCAAGGCTCCTGGTGGTTTTGTGCATGCGGCACCTTTAACTCCTGGCTGACTGCCTCCTACACCCCGCCTCTGCAGAGCACCATCCATAAGCTGGGACTTGGGGTCCCACTAAGAGTGACAGGATGGAGTACGGGAATAGTGGGGCATGCCTGTCGTCCCAGGGGCTCAGGAAGCTGAGGCAGGAGGACCTTGAGTTCAAAGTCAGCCTCAGCAAAAGCAAAGTGCTAAACAACTCAGTGAGACCCTCCCTGTCTGTAAATAAAATACAAAACAGGGCTGGGGACGTGGCTCCGTGGTTGAGTGCCCCCCAAGTTCAATCCCCGGCAAAAAATAAATAAAAAATAAAAAAGAGTAACAAGATGGAGCCTCTGAGTCTCCGAGACTGGCAGCCAGGAGACCATGGGCAATGTGCTGGGGGTCAGTGGGGACCTTCTCTTGAGGCTCCTGGAGGCCCCTATCTGTAGAAAGCCAGAATGCACCCAGTGTGGCCCACACCTACTCAGGAGGCTGAGGTAAAAGGATCACAAGACCGAGGCCAGCCTCAGCAACTTAGTAAGACCCTACGTCAAAACAACATTAAAAGGGGCTGGGGGTGTAAGCCCAGTGGTAGAAGATTTGCCTAGTATGTGCCTGGGTTTCATCTCCAACACTAGCGGGGGAAAAAAAAAAAGAGCCCAGAACGCTGGGCTCTAGCAGCCAGATTCCAACATGAATGGATCCCAATAGTAATGCCCAAAGCAACCGGTCACCAGCTCCCGCGTCTTACAGGTCAGAGGAGCAGAAGGGAGAAGAAGGAGCTGCCTGCCTCACGCACCACGGCCAGCCGTCACTTCAGAACAAGTCACAGGGCTGGTGGGAAGGCAGACACCGGGCAGGAACTCGATCCTGGAGGCTGTGGGCAAACATTCAGAACCCTCCAGCGGCCCTGACACACCTGGACCACCTCGAGCTTCCAATACACGGCACTGTGATGGCAGGGTGACCCCTACCTGGTCACCTGGATGGTGGCAGCCTGAGAGACAGGGCTTCTGCAGTCTGGCCTGCAGGCACAAGCAAGGTCAGTCAGACTGGCCCTTTCTGGGACTTCGGCTGAGGCCCAGTGGGATGTCCATGTTGGTGTGAAAGGTCACGAGGCTGAGAATGTCGTTGGCCCCTGGGCCAAGTCCAAGTGGAAAGCGCAGAAGTGAGAATGAAGGTAGGCAGGGGCAGACCCTTGGTGGAGGGCAGGGTGGACGGCACGGTGACAATGGCCGTGCCTCCGCCATCCACAGCCCCCACCCAGTTCTGCACCGGCTGTGCGCACCCTCGGCGTCTTCGCTTGGCCTCCTCGGGAACTTGGGAGTCCTCGGCACAGGTCTGAGGGAGGAGACGCTGCGGTGAGCTTCCCGTCCCAGTGCTGGACGTGCTTCCGCAGCCTGGTGGGCGCTCTTACCACTGCCGTCAGCGCATCCACTTCCCAGACAAGGGCACCAAGACTGACAACGAGAAGTCCACCCTGCTGCCTGGGGGTCCCGTCTCTCTGGGCTCCAGCCAGGGTAGGTGGATTTCTCTTCTCCACCAAGCGACAAGAATAATCTTTCACCCAGTTCTAATTTCAACAGCTTCCTAAGCAGTTGGAAGACCCCAGTCAACTCCCCAACTCTGGGCCCAGAGAAGCGAGTGCTCCCCAGAAAATGGCAGAGCACCCATCAGTCAGGCCTAGGCTTCTCTGAGCTCATGGTGCTGGGGAGGGGCTGACAGTGACCAAGCAGGTCCCTCTACAGGTTCTGTGCGCTGCATGGCATACCTGTCCTGGTGGGCAAGTCGGGCTCACCCACACACAGTACCCTGGTCCCATGATGCGTTCTAGCTACAGAAAACAGCAAGATGACATGAGAGCACTCACCCCAGGGCATGTGCATGGACACGAACCCACAGTCAAGGGACAGTTCAAGCACGCTACCCCCAGGGCCCCGGTGAGTCCCTCTACCACAGAGCTGCCTCTTGTCAGATTCAGAAGGAAACCAAGGACCCAAGAGGCAAATAACAATCAGTATTTATATGTACCTTGACATGGCCAAGTTCAACAAGCCACTGGTATGCGGGGGGAACCTCAACAGGCCTCGGGGCCCTCCAGGGGCTTGCCGGCCAGGCCAGCCCAGCTCACTTAAGAAGACCTCAAACGCTCAAATTCCTAAGACACCAAGGCCCCTCTAACTCTGAGTCCCCCACGATCCCCTCCTTGCCCTGGGCCCAGGTTTCCATTCCTACCTGTGCAGGTAGCTCAGATTCTCATGCTGGTTCTCAGAACGGAAGCTCTTATTGGAGAAGAGGAGCAAGGAGGAAGCACCCACCTGCTGGGCCGTAGGCGCCCACTCCGCTGACCGGGAAGAGGACCTCAGCATCGCCGTGGAGCACCTGCAGTGGAGACCAGCCATGCACCTGGGAGAGGCAGGTGTTCCCATCCAGTGGCCTGCGGTGAAAGAAGACAGCTGCGTGACAGGGCCCAGACCCCCGAAGGGCCCGTGATCACCACACACATCTGCCGAGCCTCCTCAAGTGCTATCCTGGGAGCCACCCAGACCAGGATGGGGCTGATGGGCGGGAATCTGGAGCAAGGAATTGGGATCCAGACCCTCGACATTCATTCTTCCTGAGCAGCTATTGAAGAAGCTCAGTACACTGCTCACTACAAAGCTGGGAAGTAGTTACCCTGCCCTCGTGAGGGTTACAGTCTGGCAGGGTGCAAGATCATCCATCACGTAATCCTGGGGAAGAGGCCGAACAGCAGCTCAGAATCGTGAGGTTGATCATGGAAGACTGGACTGAAGGGGGAGTTTTGAGGGACGAGTTGAAGGAAACAGGACCCGAGGGACAGGAGGGCTGGAAGGGCAGGCGATAGCCACGCAAAGTGCAGAGGCAAGAGAAAATGCCATTGTCTAGGTTCTCAAACGAGGGCAGTTACACAACTCTGGGTTGGCGCTGCTTTGCCTTGCTGGTTCTCAGACTCTGTGGGTCAAAGGACAATCGGACCCGGTCGTGCCTGGGTCCGTTTCAAGGAAAGGAAGTCAGCTCAAGTATTAACCAGGCTCATATGGTCTGTTACTCTGTTATCTGCCAACCACAAAACCAACACAGACAGACCTCGTAAGGCCAGGCTGACTGCACGGAGTTTGAGCGTCTGCCTGCTGCAGGACCGGCCTCTGGACAGTCAGCAAGCACTAGTAAATACCAGGATGTACCTACGTAGTTCTTTAAAGTTCGTAAAAATCATTGTGTAACTCAGTAAATAAAACCACGCTGCTTATAACCATACCTGCTTAGTAAAGGACGGGAAGAGAAGAGGTGAAGGGGAGAGCAGAGGAGTAAAAGGAAACTGAATATTTCACTGGTTCAAGGTCAACAGCCATATACAACACAACCAAGGTTGTGGGTTTTCCAAATTCAATTACAATGGTTCTCCAGCTCTGTCTGTCCACCATGTGACGTTACATACAGTTTTTATTTTATAGAAGAGATTGACAAAGTTTTTAGGGCCAGCTAGCAAGCATTCCAGGCCCTGTGGCACACTTTCCTGGGTCGGTATTTCTTTATCTGTTCCTAGCTGGTGCAGGCAGGCTGGCCAACTCCTCCAACAGGCTGGTCAGGCAGAGGGTCTCCTTCCAGCTGCTCGAGATTTTGGTCAGGCGGACATTCACCACCAAGCAGGAAACGGAGGGAATAATCCCAATTTTGCAAACTTGTCACTGAACCCCTCAGGCAAGGCAATGACACTCAGCAGGATGGAGGCTAAGGAAGGGCTGCTCCTGCCCCGGTCCCAGCAGCAGGCCCGACTCTTGCCTAGTCCCACAGGACCTTGGCTGCGCCTCGAGAATCTGTCAGAACCGCCCTCCTGAGGCTCTGGCCTAGTAGCTGGTGGCCCAGGGGATGGACAGCTGCATCAGAGGCAGTGCACCCTCTCCAAGGGCAGAAAGGTCGCAGTCCTTTCCCAAGCTACCCGCCCGCTCTGGGCAGGGGGTGTTCTGCTCGTTTCCACATTTCTTACCACTTCCCAGCAGCGTGTGTGGGGCCTCTGGATATGGCTCCAAGGTTGGCTTAAAAACAACTGTGCATGTTCTTTTCATTGGAAACATAAGATGCTTTCAGAAGTATCTAAAATGCAGCTGGGCTAGACACCTTCCTGGCGGCTTGCTAGGCATCCTCTTCTTCACATGGTTGAAACAAAACTAAATGGAGAATTTTCTGTCTTGCATTTCCACTTGAAATTAATTCCTAAGCTCATCTTCTTACTATCAGATATTCAAACTCAAAATGTTCCCAGTCCCAAACACCAAGAGGTTAAAACTCGACTCCTAAACACCTTACTGGCAACCGCCTCAGCAGCTGCACGTTTAGGTCAGCTCCGGTGTCTCGCTTCCGAGTCAGGACGCTGGTATCTACCTGTGACTCCAGAGTGCAACCCCAGGCATCCACCACTGGCCTGCTCAACCAAGTGGGATCAACACTCACAAAGCTCCTGACACTGTCCAACCGTCTCCCCAGGACTGTTGACAGTCCCTGCCACCAACCCTGCTGCCACTCACTGTGCCAACAGGAACTGAACTCCACCTTTGCACCTGGGAAGAGGGTGCACTGAACAAGCCTGACCCCCACGCTGGCTGCAGTGCTAGGGCTCCCTTCATCCTCCTCTTGCTTTGATCTTGGCAAATGCGACGGGCGAGATGAGAACCCCTGTTTTCCCTTGCATGTACTTAACTGCTAATAAGGTGCAACATTTATTCATGTTTAATTCCCTTTGAATCATGTTCTCCCCTTACTTAATGATGTCAGAGCCCATATAAGGGGATAGACAAACGCCTGTGTGGAGTAAGGATATTATCCCTTTTGAGGAGCAACGCGAAGCCAAGCCAGTACCTGTGGCCCACACTGAGGCAGGGAGAGCCCTGGTTACCAGGCTGTGGCCTCAACAGCTGTCCCAGGAGTCAGCCCGATATGGACAACACACCTCCTCAAGACAGCCAGGGGTGGCGGCACCCACCAGCTGCTCCTGGCCTGCCACAGCCCCCACACGCCTGCGGTGCTCCTGCTCTTGGGCCCTTCCTAGGAGCCCTAGCTCAAAATCCAAATCAAAGTATTACTTGGCAGGCCATCTCATCATTCCTCAGCACGTCCCCAGCTGCTCTGTGAGTGTTCAATCGAGATGCCCCCGTACGCCAGGGAGAAGCTGTCCGCAGTCTGCAGGAGGCCCACTGGCTTTGGAGGACCCAGCCCCCATGGAGGTCACCAGCACTGCTTTGTGCTTCACACATCATAATGCCAGCAGCAACCTTGACCTGGAGCTGGCCTCCCCTTCCAGCCTCCACTCAGTGGCACCTGTGGGTAGGAAGAGGAATGGCTAATTACAGCCACTGAACCCATGGAGTGGGTCAATTCAGATGCACTCACCTACAGAGCCACCGTCAGTGGCAATTTCTAAACGTCCCAGAACTAAATGCAGCTGTGAAAGGTCACAGTATGTGTCAACTTGGCTCAGCCACATCAGCCAGATACTTGATCAAGCATTACTCCAGGTGTCTCTGTGAGCGTATTTTGTAGACGAGATTAGCATGTAAGTCAGTAGTCTAAGCAGATTATCCTGCCTAACTGGGTGAGCCCCATCCCACAGGTGGAAGTTCAACAACCAACAGACCGACTTCCCAGAGGAAGGAGGAATGCTGCCACTGACCACTTCTGAAGCTGTCCCCAGCCCAACCTTCAGACTTTAGATGGGCCCGTCTCCATAGTACAAGTTAATTTCTTAAAATAAACCAAGAAAGGGAGAGACAGCAATACAGAGTCAAAGATGGAAACCGAGAGTGAGATCAAGGGAAGGAAACACACACACACACACACCCCGCCCTCCGAGTTGTGTTTCTCTGGAGGACTCTGAATAACACAGTTGGTCACGAGACTTTGCTTCTAGGCACAAAAACATTCACAGCCTAGGAGCAGGAACAGTGCTTCTCAACAGCTACCCTAGCATGTAAGCATCTCAGAGTAGAAAACAGCCTTGTGCATGAAAATGTCCACTTCAAATGGCCAACGACAGAAAGCAGAAACAAAAATGCCAGTGATCCAACTACTCAGAGGAAATCTTTAGCAGGTCATGACATTCATCTGGGGGACAACCGAGTTGGTCAGGGCTCTGCAGAGAAAGAGCCAACGGGAGGAAAGGATAGAGATGGAGGCTTACACTGAGGAGCTGGTTCATCCATAGCAAAGGTCCAGAGCCCCGCACACTGGAGACCTAGGAATGCTGGTGATGTAATCCAGTTCAGGTAGAAGCCCGAGAACCAGGAGAGTGAGAAGTACATCCCTGTCCACAGGAGACCAGTGTCCCAGCTCAAGTTGGCGGGCAGAAGCAAACAGTTCCTCCCTTCCTTTGGTTTGTTCTAATCGGGTCCTCGAGGGACTACAAGGTGCCCACCCACACTGGGGAGGGCCATCTGCTCCACCGAGCCTACCCATTCAGATGCTACTCTCATCTAGAAATGTCCTCACAGAAATGATGTTTCATCTGGGCGTTCCACAGCCCAGGCAAGTGGGCCACCGTATCAACCATTATGCTGGCCAATCAATACTCGATTATATAAAAGCATGGAGAAGATTCGATACATAATCTTTAGAGTACAGCATATCCAACCCCCAATCCCAGGTCTGACACATTTCCACTCCAGGGAATCCTGCTCTCTCACCTAAAAAGCAGGCGGGATGCCCACTGACCTCACAGGGTTGCGTCATAAAGCACGTCACAGGTAATCAATAAACTCATACCACTAACACTAGCAGCAGTGCATAAGGATCAAAGCAAAAGTAAAGATAAGTACAGTCTCATGAAAAACACACTAATATTAGAACATGAAACCAGGCGCAGTGGAGCATGCCTGCAGCCCAGCCACTCGGAAGGCCGGGCTGCAGGACTGCGAGTTCAAGGCCAGCCTGCACAACGTAAGACCTAGTCTCAAAAAAATCAGAAGAACTTGGGATGTAGTAAAGTGGCATAGCATTGGCCTAGCACATGCAAGGCCCTGGGTTCGACCCCCAGAAACACACACAGACACACACACACAGAGCAACTCAGCTCCAGGATGCTTCAGGTATACAGTAAGACATGTTGATGCATATTCGTTTCACACTTCAATTGTCCAGATCACGAAGGCTGCTGTGATTGGCTTGGCATTGTTCTGGGTGAAGAGGAGACAGCGTAATAACTATCCCAAGAGTAGAACAGCAGCAGCTGACCTGCTGAGTCCCTTGCTGTGCCAGCACCTGTGACAAAGGCCAACATGCAGTATGTCACCCACTCCTCAATGCCCTACCAACAGGTGCTGCCATCCTCCCAGGTCTCGGATGAGACCAGAGGCTCTGGGTGTGTGGACACTCGTCAACCTCTTCCAAGTCCATGATCCCAGGTCGTCTAGACTCCAAGGTCCACACTCATCATTAACCAAGCTTTTCTGCTTCCCCTACCATGAGCCCCCGCCCTGAGCTTAACCTCCGGCAGCTACACGGGCAAGCAGACCGACAGGAACAGGACTGCTCTCTAGACCCAGTCTGTCGCCTCCAGAGCTTGGTAGCATGTGGCAAGTTGGAGATGAAGGAAAACCCAGTTCACGAAAACCTAAGACCTGTGTGCAAAGCAAGAACTTCAAGGCACATCCTGGCATTAATTTTGCATTAAGTCCCTTCAAATATACTCCCTTCCCCTCTTAGCTCTCAGGAGCATGGCAAGCTGCCATTACCACGTCCTAAAGACTGGAAAATGAATAATGCCCCAACAGATACCACACTGGGCTTGCTCCCTCCACTCCTGTAGAAGGAGAAAACGGGCAACACGCGTCCCTCTGTTGGACGCTCAGGTGGCACTTACTTCTCCGGGGAGCCCAGGTGGCCCGCACACTTCCTCCCCGGTGGCTTCCCGTACACATCATCCTCGTGTTCGTCCACGTCCTCATCGTCGATGCTCTTCACATCAAGCTTCTGGTACCCCAGCTCTCCATTGAGAGACAGAGAGTCGACTTTCCAGGAGTTGCTGCTCTGGCTGCCATTGGAGTTGGGCCCGAAGGGGCTTTCAAAGGCGGACATGATGTTGACCGAGGACCGGTCAGAGTTCTCCTCCGAGCTCTCCCCAGTCCCAGGGAGCTTTTTAAAAGCATCCCCAGGGGTCTGCTCGTCTTCCTCATCATCAAATGAGATAATGTTGGTCACCTTCTTTTTCTTCTTCCGCTCCTTTTTACATCTGCCATCTGCCAAAAGCAAAGTACAGCAAGATAAAGTGGGGAAGACAGAGGAGGCTGGGCCGGCTCACCCAGCCCCAGAGGTCTCCTCATGCTGCTGAGAAGTCAGACTACGCCTAGCTCGCCTTTTTAAATCCTTGAAGAACAGCCGTCTATAGAAGACTGAGCAAGATGGACATGGCCTGTACGTGAACACAACCCGGATCAGATGCTGGAACTGTCCCTTCTAGTGGTCACTTTGATCCCAAGGATGGCAGGCCAGACCAGGAAAACCAACGTGGGGGTGCAGCCGGCTTCACAGCCACAAATCCCCCTTGCCATGGGCCTGTGTGGTTCCTCCCACACAGGAGGGCATCCATTTCCATACCCCCTTCTATCTGGGCTGGCACAGTTCCTATTTTACCAATGGAATGTGACAAATAAACAACATCCGGCCCCAGAGCCTGGGCATCAAGAGGTCTCATGGCTTCTACTGTGCCCTGTTGGACTGCCTCCCTGACAGCACTACCCAAGGAGCCAGTCCAGCTGGCTGGAAGACGACAACCGTGTGCAGAACTGATGCCCCAGCACAATCCCAGGCACACAGGTGGGCCATCCTGGGTCTTCCAACTCAGCCACCAGCACTACCGCCACGAGCAAGCTGGAGTGAAATCAGCAGAAGTCCTACTATGCCAATTCAGAGTCATTTAAAAATGAAACATGGGGGCTTTAAGCCACCTCCTTTTATTATCATTTGTTACACAGCAAAGGCTACTGAACAGCAAGCAAGACTACCTTAGAGGTCAAAGCTAAGATGAGTCCATTTGTTCACCCATCAATCATTCGACTTGGATGTGGGACACTTTGAGCCAATTCCACAACTCCATGTAAGCCAAGGTGTGACCTGGCAATGCTTCAGCAGCACAGCACAGGTCTGAGACAATTTCAAAGGCTCTGGGTGTACACATTTGTGCCTTTGTTACACAAAGCCCTTAAGAGTCCTGTCTCCTATGTCTTGCACATGAGGTCTCTGCTCTAGAAGAAGGCAAGACAGGTTCATCTCTGTATTAAAGAGCCTATGGTATTCCAAGTTTTCACCATCATTAATAATTTCAAAGAGATAGCCACATTTATTGCCTTAAGGGATTTGGGGACACAGGGACTAGAACTTAAGCCAAAACTTTCCAGTTAAACCATAGCAATATCCAATGCTCCAGGGTTTTTTTGTTGTTGTTGTTTTGTTTTTTGGTACTAGGGATTGAGGCATTTTACCTCTGAGCCACATCCCCAGTCCTTCTTATTTTTTCTTGAGACAGGTCTTGCTAAGTTGCTTAGGGCCTCACTAAGTTGCCAGTTCTGGTTTTGAACTTGTGATCCCCCTGCCTCAGCCTCCCAATTCACTAGGATCACAGGCAGGCACCACCATGCCCAGCTATCATTAACTTCTTGCAAACCAACTTTCTTTTGCCTCCCCACACCCTCTAGTCAAAGCTGACCCAATCCTCTCTTCCCTCAGGCCTCCACTTAAACATCCTCCCAACACAGGAGAGACAAATAGTGTTCACTCTCCAAAGCATCTGTGATTGGTCTTCATCACATTTACCAAAAGGATACTTTTGTAATTTACCAAAAGGATACTTTTGTTAGGTAAATGCCACCTAACACATCCCAAAGGGAACTGCAAGCTCAGTGTGGGCGAGCTGTCCTAAGCTCGCTGCCTAACACACGGGACACCTCGACACCAGAGTGGGTGAACGAAGATCAAGCCCATGAGGTGCCTGTGGCAACCACACTCTCACTTCCCATTTGCTCTTGTCCCACTGTCTTCTGGGCTAAGTAAGGCTGCCAGATCCCTTTCAGAGGGAATGAAGGTAACAAAAATAAACACAAACACAAACACAAACTGAAAAATCAAGTGCACTGGACTTCATCCCCCTTGGAATGACTTCCAGATGACAAAATGTGTCCCCATCAAACATTCTCCTATCCTTAAAGGGACCCCCCCAACACATCCCTCGACTGCCTGTTCTTGCTTACCAGCACTGACGCTCTTGGACACGACAGGCAGCGGGTCCGTCTCCTGCTCGGGTTTGATGAGGATGGAGACAGCAGAGGAGGCTGTGATCTCCCTGAGGAGGCTGCTCACTCCCTGAGTGGATTCCTTCAGCAAGGAGGTCACATTCTGCGTCGATTCCTTTAAGAGGTCGGAGACGGTGGGCGCAAACTTACTCTGCCCATTTAAATCCTTGTTGTCAATGTTAATTGCGAAAAGTATGGAGTTCAGCCCTGAAGAAAAGAGGAAAGCCTGGAGCTTCTGCTACCGAGCAGTCCCCACCAACGTGAGGAACAGGATGGACAACCTAGTGCAGAGGACACACACTGATTTCCAACATTTATAAAACCTTCTGCAAAGCTGGCTCAATAGACGCCAGTTATCAGGGGACTGAGACTTTCCAGGTTTCCTCCCTGAAGGTCAGGAAGGCAGATGTCAATGAGTGTCACCCAGGAGTCGGTAAAGACACAAGGACTGGAGCAGACAGCCTGGAGTCGAACCCCAGCACAGCCACTTATGAGCTTTAGGCCTTAGCCTTTAGGCCTTACTCTCCCTGGGTTTCAGTTCCTTATCTGTATGATACGGACAATACTATCTCCCTCACATCGTCATGAGTATTACAGATTATCACATATCAAAAAAACCTTAGCTCGGTACGCCATCAAAATGTGCAGCAAGAGTGTCACTGTGATTACTTTAGATCAAAATGTGCACTGGTCACTTAAGGCCTACAAGGGGGGAATCTAGTTCAAACCCAAGTCTTCCTTCTCACCAGACAAGCCCTCAATATGCAAAGCTTAGTGGAAAGCTTTACAGGAATGAAAAGGAAGCAACCAGCCATTGGAAGAAAGACACCGCTGCCCACTTTTGCCTGGCTGGTTCCACCGCTCAGTCTTTGAGTGAGAAGAATGGTGAACGCCTGGCAACCCATCGGGTGCTGTCAACCCAGGGTCCCCATGCTGACGATCACACACAACCCTGTACCTCCGGTGACTCTCACAGCCCTACACCGCCAACTAGGAGCTCTCAGCATTTCCATCTCAGAGAGAAGGAGAGTAAAGGGGACAAAGCTGACAGGATCCAGCCAGCAGGGGAACAGCCCAATAAAAGGTAGGGTCCCCCTCCAACTCCCGGGCTCCTTACCTTATACCAGACAAGCCACAACCAACCCTCCAACCCAGGCTTTGTCTACCAGGGTATCAAATTCCAGACAAACGTGCCCAATGCTCAGTGTCACAAAGGAAGATCAGCAGCAAGTGACCCCATCAGTGAAGGATGGGAAATTCACAGCATTCCTCAGGGTTGTAAATCCATTCTCAGGCAGACCTCTCTGCTCACGAGGTCCCCAGGACCATCCCCCCTGGCCTTGTCAGGCTTACCAGCTGCCATGGTGGGAAGCATGCTAGACCTTTCTTCATCCATCACAAAAGACCAGTCTTCATAAAAAGTGCTGTGAAGTGAAGAGAAAAGGAAAAACTTCTGAAGAGTAGTTCTCTGCATCCACTGGCTAGATCACTGCATTCGAGGGCTTTCTGGAAAATCTGTGCCTGGTCAGTCACAGGGAAGATAAGGTATCTGAGGTCCCTGCTGGGTGAAGCTTCCACTATAAACAAAGTTCTGAACATGCATGTTCAACTTCCTTGTCGGCCCCCGAGACCTTAGGCTTTAGAGTACTGAAACAGACATATGTAAATGTGTTTATAAGGCAGCCAAGTACAGAGAACAGAGGGGTGACTTCCACTCAACCAAGGTTCCCAAGAGACAGACAGGAAATCCAAGCTGGCCCATGGGGCTTGCCTGCTATGACCACCAAGAAGAGACAACTTAAGAAAGAAGCTAGAGTGCCATAGTGCCATCAATCACAGCATTCGCTTATAATACCTGCCTGGGCTACAGACTCAAAAGTACAAGTTCTCCTGGAAAGGGTCAGGGGGCTAGAAGGGCCCATGAATCTGAACAGCAGTTGGGGTGGGAGGTCAGGAAGGCAATAGGGTCTTTCCAAGACAATCTGCCAATAAATGGTACAGCTGGGTTTAAAACAGGCAACCAAATACCCACAATGCCATGACACCCGCTACCACATCACAGCATTCTAAATTAATGGAGTCCAAGCTCAATGCTCAATTTTACTCAAGTCAAGTGAATCTTGAGTAGTCTGTAGTTCAGTGACAGACCAGAACAATTATTTGCTAACATGACTGAATACAATGAGCAGGAAGAGAGAAGAGACATCATTTCCAACATACTTACCTTGCACAATGTTAGTGGAAGCACAAACCCCAAGGTCAGGCTGCCATCTCACCTGCACCTGATTCTCCAAATGTGATCCTCTGAAATGTGAGCCATTTCCACGCATGTGAATGAACCAGGTTTCCCCACCCAAGACAGGCGAGTGTCAAATGATGGGTAAGTTCCACCGTGATTCTCAAGGATTTGCTGCAGCTTCCCGCTGCTCAATTTGTCTTTGGTACTGAGTATGCAGCTCTAAACTAGTCATCAGTAAGCCACAGGAAAGAGCTTCACAAAAACCCACCTTAAGAAACCTTAAAGCCAGTTAGTGCTTGGGAGGTGTGTTCTCAGTCCCTAACTCTGTCCCCAAGCAGCACACACATGGTCTCAGCATCAGCTGTCCTGGTTTCCCCAGCCTCCCACTTCAGAGTCACAGAGTCTTATATCGCTGGTAGTATCACAGGCAGCATGAATGGGAGAACTTCAGGAGTATTTGACAAGCCCTAATGCACAACCCAGAACACATGCACACACACACACCACTGGCAGCGAGGAGACCCAGTAGCAGAAGCAGAAGGGGAGACCTGAGCCAGGGAACACCTGGCAAGATACAAAATCAAGGAACCGCAACATGGTGCTGATGAAACGCCCATTTATTGAGTTAAAAATCTCAGTGTTAAGGTTGTATGCTTGCTGATGTGGAAGTTACTCAAGGAAGCAGGACAGGATTGGTCACTGCCCCCTTGTATCAGGTGATGTATGTCTGGTCCACCATTGTCAGAGGAGAAATTAACAGCCAGAGCCAGGGAGACCATAAATGTCATGAATATAAAAAAATGACAGGAAAAAATTCCAACATGTTAGAGTTATCTTTGTGTCAATTATGGGTGATTTGGGTTTTCACAGGTTCTACGACATTTTCAAATGTTAAGGAAATGGGCCACATTGCCTGTGCCACGCTAGTTCACTCTGCCTCCCATGAGAGCAGAAGTATGGCTGTGGGCAGCAGCTGCACAAGCCAGTGTTTACTCCAACCAGGTCTCCTTTCCCACCTCGGCTCTATACAAAGCAAACCAACGAAGCCTGGGTGCCCGAGATGAGAAAGCCAAGCACAGCACGACAGACATGTAGCACGAGGAAGACACAAGCTTGGTTGTCTCATGCCACTGAGGTTTTGGAGGTATTTGTTATTGCACCATAACCTGACCTATACTGAGGTCAATTTCTATTTATGATCAAGAAAAAAGGAACACATGATAAAATCAGAGTTTTTAATAACAAAAGACTTCCTCCCCCAACTTAAAACTTACCTATTTTTTTCAGTCACTTTAAAGACCAAATTAAAATTACACAAAGCGAAGAACAGACTGTGTCCTAAGACAGCTGCTCCCTCCGCACCCCGAGGCTTACTGATAACAAGTACAGAGCAAGTGGTGGCGACAGGCAGGTGCCATGCAGAGTCTGCTAAAGGCATTCAGGCATTCTCACACCAAGTGTCCCCCCAACACAGCCGAGAAGACAAGGCTGCAGAAGGGAACCCACTTGCACCCCAGGACTGGGATGCAAATCCACAAGCGTGGCTCCAGATCCGCCTGCCCAGCCAGCCCGCCCCGCGGCCCCAGGCTGGTACCTGAGCCTGCCGTGGTCAGCCAGCAGCGTGTGCAGGTAGCGCTCCAGCGAGTGCTCGTTGAGGGCGCAGCGCAGCCAGGCGCGGCCCCGCCCCGCGTCCGAGGTGATGTGGCGCAGGGAGTGGAAGCGCTGCAGCTCGTGCCGGTTGAGGACCTCCTTCACGTAGTGCCAGAACACGGGCTCTGCGGGCAGAGGCGATGGCTTGTCACTCAGAGCGCTGGTCCCCACGCAACCGCTGAGGATTGTGCAGGTCACTTCCTCGGCACAGCGAGGGTGGGGAATAAAGAACATCCAAAATGCAAACGATCCCCAAACACGCCATCCACTAACGTCCTCAAGAAGCCCCTTCCAGGCTTCCCCTTACACACCCTTTTCAACACCTGTGGCAGGTGAAGTCATGATCCCAAAGATCCACATCCTAATCTCTGGGAACCACGAATGTCACCTTGCACAGCAAGGAGTCTTTCCAACTGTGGTTAATTTAAGGTCCTGGAAAGAAGGATCTTACTGAATAACCCTGCGGGCCCAACAGCACAAGCATCTTCATGAGGAGGCAGAGATTTGACCCAGGAAGTGGTGATGTGACCAGGAAAGCAGAGATTGGAATGATGCATCCACAGACAAAGAAGGCTGGCAGCCACCAGAAGCTTGAAGCGACAAGACCAGCTCTGCCCCAGAGGCTCCGGCAGGAGCCAGCCCTGCCATCATCTTGACCTTAGCCCAGTGAAGCTGATCTTAAATTTCAGGCCTCCAAACTCCAAGAAGAGAGTTCTGTGATGTTTTTAAAGCCACCCATGTTAAGTCAGAAACAATGGCATGTCCCTGCAGTTCCAGTTGCTGAGGCTGAGACAGGAGGATTGCTTGAGCTAGCCTCAGCAAACAAAGTGAGACCCTGACTCATTTTAAAAAAAAATCCAACTTTGCAGTAATTTGCAGTCAAAAAAATGATAAATCATACTGTATGATTATACATGCACATATGCATAATTTTGTATCCTAGCCATGCATGGTGGTGCACACCTGTAATCCCAGTGACTCTGGAGGCTGAGACAGGAGGATTTCAAGTTCACAGCTGGCCTCAGCAATTCAGCAAAGGCCCTAAGCAACTTAGCAAGATCCTGTCTCAAAATAAAACATAAAAAGGGCTCAGTAATTAAGCCACCTTGGGTTCAATTCCCAATACCGATAACAATTTTGTATACTAGTTCATTTGTGTAGATCACGAACATTTTCCTGCCACAATTGTCTTTGAAACATGACTTTGATGGCTTCCAAGTGAATACAATGTAGTTATTTCTCTGTTACTAAGAAAATGATACGTTGCCAACTTACCCTCTATACAGTAAAGAGCATCCTTGTTTATGTAATTTATTGATTTTTAATTTTATACTTTATTATTCATCATTGTCATTTATTTATAATTAGTTATGTAAATAACTGTCCTCATTTCTAGTGCCTTAAGAGAGTCTGCTACATGCTGGATCACCAGGTCTGAGGATGGGCCGGATTTAGGCTTTACAGGCAAGGTAAGCCAGTCTTTACCCTGTAGTCTTCGTCCTTCCAACTGCCGGCACCTCCTCCAGTCCACCCTTCCCATCCTCATGCCCAGACTTTCCACAGCTGTACTTACCACACCTCGTTTTGTCAATTTTCTTAACATCGGCTCATCAACACTTTTTAGAGCTGCCCATGCTAAGGGTCACAGCAGCTACTCTTTATTCACTGACCATCAACTATGCACCAGCGTCGTACCCAATACTGCCATCTGACCTCAGAACCAAGGCCATCTCCGTGTCAACGCCAATGTCCCAGGCCTGGGCCAGTGAAGAGCATGCCCAGAGACACACAACTGGTATGGTCCAGCTCAACAGGCGCTTGGACCCAACTGCAAACCACAAACAGCACTCCGCCTTCTTCAAAACGAGCACAAGTGCCGAGTCCACACATCAAGTGCCGAATCCAAGCGAGGAAATGCTGCACTTCTGCATCCAGTTCCAACTTCCAGCCCCTCACTCAACAGCCCAGACCCCTCAGAGAATCGGTCTTCGAATTCACCTCTTAGAAGGACCAATACTGATGGACCAAGCCACCCTCAGGGATCCTTTTGAAGAGACTCCCCAGAACAATGAAACTGAGGAGCAACTGGCTCAGGACAGTCCCGTCTCAATCCTCCCATGTTCAACTCACCTGCTGCCCAAACCACACAGTGTACAAGATGGTATTTTTTTTTTCCCACTCTCAGAATGGGAATGTGGGAGAGCAATGTCCAAGGCCAGCAGGCCAATAACACATTTCCAAATACTCAGCCAGCCACCTGTATTTCCATCACGCTGCGGATCAAGTGACTCTCACCTGCACTCCGACTTTCTCAAAAAATGCAACCGCCTCCCTCTGACCTTGAACGCTCAGGAACCCTTCACTGTGTGTTTTCTCCTTTCAATTTTGTAAACTGCTTACTGCCACAGAATCCTTTAAAAGCTTGTCAGAGCAACCAACTCCAGGAATCATCCCAGTAGGGTTCCGCTTCCACCGCCAGAATTAATGCAGTCTATTTAAAGTGCAGCTCACCTGCCATTTAAAGCAGGCTGTGTCCACAATTTAATGTGGGAATATATACTGATCTGCTTTGAAATGTGGGATAAGTTCCCAAAGTGTGCAAGGGCTTATGGTTCTCACAACACCTGAAAGCCTACTGCCAACAAAACCAAGAGCCAGGAAGGGATGGTGTGGCGAGCTTTCTGGGGTACTCATTAACAGACGATGACTGGCAGCACAGTCTGCCAGCTCCTAACAGGCCTCTGCTCTCCTCAATGATGCCAAGAGACTACTAGGAAGACAAATGCCCAGGTTCAGATTATGACCCCGGCACTGTGTGACCTTGGGTGCCTTACCTTGTCCTCTATTTTCCTCATCTGTACAATGGGCATGATAGTATCTATCTCTAAGGTTTATTATAAAGGGAATATGAGAAAGTGTCAACCAATAAATGCTATGTGTTAGCCATAATTAACACACCTGGCATATAATTGGTGTTCAATGAATATAGCCATTAATATTACCACGCTTGAAGCAAAAGCCCAGGGTGAAGACAAGCCAACAGCACCCCTCCTTCCTTCCTCTGGTCACAGCTCCCCACTTGCTCGAGGAACATGTACCACTGAGTCCTTGTAGAGTTGCCTTCACTACTACCCCTGCACCACCTCCCCGGGCGGCAGCTAACCCAGGCTGGCCATCACCAGGTCACAGCAGGGCACACAACTCATCCTCGTCCCGGCCCCATTTGATGTTTTATTCACTGTGGCTTTTTCACATTAATTTTAATTTGAAAATATTATGTTGAATGCAATTTTTTTGATACTCAAATTTTGTGAAAGATAGGGTCTCCCTAGTCTCACATGAGTCCTGGCCTGGACCACAGGATCCTCCACACGTCTACCTGATGCACTGGGAAAGGTCTGGTGGTCTTTCTCGAACAGAGAGCAGCAAACTGGAGTCTGGGACCCAATTCAGCCACCACACATTTGTGTGTCGAGTTTCCTGGATCGCAGCCACTCCCAGTGGCTCACATGTCATCTGTGGCTGCCTTCCTGCTACGACAGCAGGGACATGTAGCCACACTTGAGGGTGCATGGTTCGGAGTCCAAAACGTGCACTATCTGAGCCCGTAAAAATTTTGCTGACCCCGGTTCTTGAAGTAGACCCATTGATACTGCAAACCTGGACCCACCTGGGGCCATTTTTCCTGTATCTCATAGAGACACCCAATTGGGAAGATCTTAACCCACAAAGGAGAGATGCTGAGGGAGACAAACAGACCTGGGGAGACCGTGGGCCCCAGAATCCAGCTCCATTCCTGTATTTCCTAGTTACTTCAGCCAAAAAGTACCTTTGGTGGAAAGGACTTTCTGTGTCTTGCAACCAGCTAACGGGTAGGACAGTGAGACAGGTCTGTTCTCTGACCATCTGAGGATCATCTGTTCAGGATGGAGAACATGGAGTAACGCCTGTCCTCCAGAGCCTGGGTGGGGTGCATGTCACCAGGGACAGCATCACTCAACACGAGCAAAGCACTGCTCAGTGAGAAACAGCCACACACAGGACCTGGGCTCCTCGTAAACCAAGGACATCTTTTTCTCACATAACTAGATCAGGGGTAGGGAGCAGGCTCAAAGGCTTTGTCAGGCCAAAATCTTCACTCTGGACCCAAAGCTCATCACCACAGAGGACTATCACGACTCTGGGTATCACAGGGGACAGGAAAGTCAGCTCTATTACCCCTTTTATGGGGCGAGTAAGTAATCCCAGGAAGCTACAGGGAGCAGGGAGAGTGGAAGAGAAAACGCCAAGACCAGCATCATCACTGGCCATCGCGACCTGATGAAGGACATGCCACAGCCCAAGCAAAACCAGCATTGCTTTAACCAAAGCAGAGGAGGCTGGACGTGAGGCAGGACACTAACAGGACCGGCCCAACAGGCAGGCACCATTCTAGGGACACAAGGCAAACCAAGGCTGGTGGGCAGCTCAGTGGTAGAGAACTTGCCCAGCATGTGCGAGGCCCCGGGTTGTGCCCCCAGCACTGGGTGGGCACTGGGTGAATACAGGTGCTTCTGGATGCCAGGAACACCCCAATCTAGACAAGCCCCGATGGAAGGCAAGCGGATCTATAAAGCAGTTTCCAACAAGAGGCAATAGTCTTGTCCCTTAAACACCCTCCAAGAGCCACCAGACTGCCTCCCCAAACTAGAGAACAGGGACTGTGGTTTAAATATGAACCACACATAATGTAAGCCATGGCTTTATTACAAGGCGGGGACTTGAGCTGCAAGCAAGGCTTCTAAACCGCGCATCTCGTCTCGCTGCCTTTCAGGGGCATACCCCAGCCCCAGGCCAAGAGCCATTTCCATTCTGAGAGAAGAAAAGGACGTATGGGACTTACGAGCTGGGTAACTACAGCTTGGAAACTGACCACTGATCTCAAATCCAAGTCTCTGTTTATGGGACATCAAGAGTCAACACCTCTGAGATGGCCAGAAGTTCCATCAGCCCAAGAGCTACCGGTCCAGCTACAGCAGAGCTCAGCACCTGGAAAGTCTCACGCCCCTTACAGGCCCAAGCTCCCTGCCACCCCAGATGCCAAGGACTTTCCAAAGGACCCTGGGGACATCCCTGTCATCTCATGACATGTGGGTTCAGACCTAGCCCAGGAGGAACAGCACCCTGGCTTCTGTCTCGAGGCCAGTCGTTCCCACCAGCTGGTGACCGTTCCCATGAGCACCCTGCACACAGCTCAGTATGGCATCTGCACTCAGGCAGACATCCTTCCAAGGTCTTTTCCACCAGAAGTAGATCTGCAAGCTGATGAAAACAAACACCAAGAGGAACTGAAAGCACCACAGGGAGGGGACAGTGGCAGAGTGGACTTCCCCTGACATAAGAATGTGCCCAAGGCTCTCCTGGCACATGCAGCTTCCTCCAAAATTAATTTTCTACAGAAATGAAATTGCTGCCCAACGCGACTCAATGAAGCAAAATATAAACCCTGCTTTGATTTAAAGTGCAATCAACCATTTTCAAAAATCCCCTCTGAGGATGAAGAAGAATGGTTTCTCTAATGTTACAGCTGGGGGTATATTAATCCACCTGCTTCCAAATGACTGAAGATATGATCAGAAGGAAGGCAGGGGGTTAGCCTCCCCCAAAAATGGGAAGCAGGTCCTGAAATCCTTATTGGATCATCCACCATAGAGATGGCTAGGTTTCTACAATGGACCCCGTCCCTGACCTTCAAGAGACAGAAGCACCCAGAAAAGCAGGGAGGCTGTCAGAGGTCTGAGGAGAGAAGGGACAGCACGATCCGATGGAACTGGGTGGGGAGATCACATAGGACTTTTCCGAAGAACACAGCGATATACCACTTCAGGTCAATTAGGATGGCTCTTAAAAAAAAAAAAAAAAAAAAAGTCAGTGGAGAAGTGGAACCTCGTGCGCCGCTGCTCCAGGGCGCAATGGTGCAGCTGCCGTGGAGAACAAACTGGCGGTTTCCCAGAACTTCAAACACAGGACTACCAGCTGATCCAGCGATTCCATTTCTGGTGTGTCTTCAGTTCTTTCAGCAGAACTGGGGAAGCCATGGCAGGACACACGTCCTGGGTCCCAATTCCAAAGCAGACCCATCAGAGAGGTCAAGGTCATGGGGGTCTGTTAAGAAGATCCTCTGCCTAAATGGAGAGGGGGTTAGAAGATCAACAAATGCAGGGCTTTGTAAAGAACTAGTTCAGGAGCCAAGAGGAGGAGGAGGAAGCTGGAAGGAAGCCAGAGGGCTGCCCTGGGAGCTGGAATAAGGGCACAGCCACCACAGCAAGAGACAGGTGAGAATGGGCGATGGTGAGGAGCTAGGCCTGGAGACCGATTAGCTGCAGTATATCCAAACAGACCCACTCAGGAGAGCTGGAGGGAATGGGCTAGGCCCAGAGATAAAGCTGCCAGACTAAGCGGCACAGTGACTTCAGTCCTAGGTGGCTCAGTAACAGCAACTGTGTCTCCAACACCTTCTGAGCCAAGCCTATCTGCTGAAATCGACCACCAACACACAACCTGATGATGACACATTAGTTTATAAGAACATCAAATTTCAGTGTCATGACATCAAAGACTAAAACCTACAGCAATTTCCTCTCCTTTCCCCAGGAAAGTAATTCATTCTTCCACGCCACATTCTATGTAGGCTTATTGGGCTTCCAATGGCCATGAAGTCCACCAACTTCATGCCAAGCCTTTGTAGAGGTCTCTGGGTCACTTGTACTTATTTTTTTGTTTCATTCTTCAGAAATTAATCACTTCCCACAGGGTGTGGTGGCACACACCTGTGATCCCAGCAGCTTGATCAGCTTGATCAGAAGGATCAAGAGTTCAAAGCCAGCCTCAGCCACTTAGCAAGGCCCTAAGCAACTCAGTGAGACCCTGCCTCTAAATAAAATACAAGATAGGGCTGGGGTTGTGCCTCAGTGGTCAAGTGCCCCTGAGTTCAATCCCCATACACACCCCTCCAAAAAAATTAATCACCTGCCTATAGCACTCCAGAGTGACCCTGTGTACAGTACCTCAGGAACCATGAAGTGCAGTACTGTGCACACCGAATCATGCCCTTCCCTTCCAGCCAAGGTGAACTCATGTACTGAAAAGCCCGTCTATTCCCAGACACTATGCCAGGAGCTGGAGAATAAGAGGAAGCCAAACAGACATGGCATCCACCTTCACAAAGCTTACCATTTCAGGGGAACACAGACAACAGACTACTGAACATGAGATGGAAAACTGTGGTCTCTCCTATCCTTGCAAACTTTTTCTGTGAAGGGCCAAGGAGTAAATATCCATGATAGGCCAGATGGTCTCTGTCATAGTTCTACCTAAAAGCACCCACAGGCAGTATAATAATGAATGATTGTGCTGTGTTTCAATAAAACTTTATTAACAAAAACAGGCAAAAATTGCTCAACTCTGCTCTGCATAATCCTACCTTACTTGGTACTTGCTGCATAATTCATTCATGAATTCAGAGTGGGAAAGTCAAGGTCTTTGATGTCCCTCCTTCTGGAAAGATCACAGATAAAAGCAGGAGCTTCAGAATCACAATCACATAAACCCAAGTAGGAATCCCAGCTCTGCCATGGGCTAGCCCTACAAGATGAGTCAATTATTTCACTTCTTCAGGCCTCCTTTTCTTCATCTGTAAAATGGGGACTTAACCATTCATTATGCACACATTTAAGGAACAAAATGGAATAAGGAACAGGAAGAGTCACAGGAGATGGCTGGTCAATAATCAAAGATCAGAAAACATCCAGGCATCGTTTCTAAGATTTACATGAAAAATCACATCATCCCTCCCACTTCTGGAGGAAAGTCTTTCTTTTTTCTTTTTTTTTTTTTTTTAAGTCATCTTGCTTCCCCCTGTTGTTTCAGTTAAAAATGTTTTTGGATTCAAGTACAAAAAGACCCAGCTCAAAATGGCTTGGCATATTAGGGAACGAATGATCCCACACAGCATTAAATGCAGAGTAGGGCGGCTCCAGAGCTGGTTAACCCCATGGCTCAGGGAAATCATCAGAATCAGGTATATTCCGTCTTTCTGAATGGCTATCCTTGGTGTACTAGCTTTTGTCCCAGACTTGCCCCTCTTCATGGTCACAAGATCACCTCCTAAGTCCCAAACATCACACAGTCTCACACACCACCCAAGACAATAAAATAAGTTTTCTGTGTCTCCTCTAAACAGTGAGGAATTTCTCTGAAGCCCCTCACTGTAATTCTCCTCCCTTCTCTGGCTAGAAATGAGGCTCATGTCTATTCCTAAACCACCTCCTGGCAAGCTGGTAATTATTATGGCTAGTCCAATCTGATCCAGATTCTCTCCCTCTGGAACTAGAGAAGAGCCCTCCAGCTACCCCTTAACCCCTGACCACCGACAACTGCAAGGAGGGAGGACACTAGAGAGGTCATGGCCCACTTCGCCAGCAACCACGCAGGCTAACGTGCATAACTGGACAGCAATGCTTGTGCAGGCTGCAGGACCAGACTCCAACCCAGACTCCCCTCACATTGGTCACCATGTAGATCTGGCCACTGGTCAAAGTCAGAGGAGACGCTGTTTCAAGACATGGTGACCCCACTTCCAGGGTCTGAATCCAAACCAGTCTTAAAGGACACATACTGGGGACTCCACCCTTGGTGGAGTAAGAATTGCAACCATCTATTCAAGGGGACTGGAATTTGGGTGGACACTGCTTCCCACACCCACCCTGGACAAGTCATAGGGAGTTAGTGTTTTAAGTGCTGTATTAGTCCATTCTCTGCTACAGTAATGGAAATATCAGAAGCTATCTTAAGAAGAAAAGCTATTTATCTAGTAAACAATTTCGTAAGGCAGAAAACCCAAACAGCATGTTGCCAGCTCAGCTGAGGGACCGTAGCTGCATCACGTGGCGGATGGCAAGAGCACACGTGAGGGGGAGAGGTCGTACTGAAAGACAGGAAGCCAGAACCCTGGGTGGGGCCAGCTTACCCATTATAACAACTCCCTGGAGAACAAACTCAGGGGTCCCTAGAGAACTGCTTCAAACCTTCCGAGGACAGCACCCTCCCACTAGCCTTGAGCTACCCGTGTCTTAACTGTGCCACACTGAGGACCAGGCTCCCAACACAGGAAACTTTGGGAACACCCTCAAGTCATATCTGCATTCCCAACATTTCATAAGTCAGGGACATTTAGGAAAAACTCTCCACATCAAAAAAACAAATAGAAACCCGAATGCTAGGCCCCAAACCAAAACCAAAACCACCAAACAGGCAGCACCTTTGAGTGCAGAAGGTGTAACACAGACACTGATTAAAATCACCACTAAACTTAAAGGAAGCTGCATGAAAACTCCCTTTTCAGGCTTTGTATCAGACGGAAATGTGGTGTCTGAAGTATAGAGAAAAAAAGATGGTGGTCACATGCCAAGGCACATTTGGTAATGGGGACGGGCAGACAACAAAAGGTGTCAATGCAGGGAACACATTCAGATGGATGCCCTAAGCAATAAGGCCAAAAGCTAGTTTGTTTTTTTGTTTTGTTTTTTTGGCAAATTAAGACAAAACTGTTCCCAGATTTGGAGCCCATTTTGCTCTTGAGGCTTCTTCCAGGTGTGACTAGCTTGGGCCCTGGCTGCTTTGCTGTCCAGGTGTGGAGCCTCAACCAGGCATCTCAGGAGGACTGGCCAGGACCCAAGATGGTCACACTGCTGGCCAACCCCAAGGCCACATGCATGCAAAGACAACATGCAAGGACCATCAGGAGGCTGGAAAATATGACTGAAGAGATGAAAGACTTTTATGTTGTATAAAATTTACACAACCAAGCTCAACGAACTCCCAGCAGGATAAAGAAACCCACACCTCAATACACCACAGCCCAGCCTGTTGAAAGCCAAATATCGAGAGGACTTGCTGAAGGCGGCAGGGGCGCCGACCTGATTAACAGCTGCCTTCTCATCAGCAAGAAGAATGGAGACCAGAACCATAAATGGCCATGAGGGGCTGTGGACATGTGCCAAAAATGGACTCTGGTGACAAATGCACAACACTACAGTTACACTCGGAGGATAAATTCGATGGTGAATAAATTGTACTCCAAAAAAGCTGGGGTTTATGTAAGTTTATGTATTTACTTTTTTAAAAAAAATTTTAGTCATTAATGGACCTTTATTTTATTTATTTATATGCAGTGTTGAGAATCAAACCCAGGGCCTCACACATGCTAGGCAAGTGCTCTACCACTTGCACTTTGATCTCAGCCCAATAAAGTTTAAAAAAAAAAAAAATGGGTGACCACCTCTCCTTCCACCCAGCAGGAGGTTCCAACAAGGATTGGGTGCACACAACATGGAAGAAGGCCATCACCAGCACCTGGCCACACCAGAACCTGATCTCACTTTCTGCCCCCAAAACTGTGAGAAACATTTCCGTGGCTTAACTAATGATTGATTTTTTAATAAAAAAGCCACAATCCTAAAATGTTATATTAAGATGATCAGTAAGTACTAAAATTATACACCAATAGAACTAAAACTTTAAAAGCAAGACATTTCCCTTAAAACACAACTTATCAAAACACATGAGTAGAAAATAATACTGCTATAGCTACTGAAGAAAATAAATTTATAACAGGAAACCTTTCTACAGAGAAATCTCCAGTTCTACCTTCATCAGTAAATCATTCCAACTGAGGAATAAAAATGCCAATTACATACAAACTTATCTTGAAATAGAGGAGGGGAAAAAAAATACTTCTCAACTTGTTTATGAGGCTGGCATAAATCTGATCCCAAATAAGGACAAGGAAATTCCAAGAAAATAAAAAGTTAATCTACTTTTGGCAAAAATCTAAAAACAAACTCAGCAACACATAAAAGAATAATACATCATTACCTAGTTAGGTTTAGTCTAGGAATGCAAGAGTGTTTTAACACTCAGAATTTAGTCTCAATAGATACAGGAAAAGCATTTGATAAAACTCAGCACCAGCCCATTGGGGGAAAAAAAAAACCTCTTAACAATGAATTCCAGGAGTCAACTCTCTAATCTGATAAAGTTTTGTTTCTAAAATCAGGAATAAGACAATATGGCCATATTTCCATTGCTATTCAACACATAACTGGAGGTTCAATGGAGTAATAAAGAAAAAGAAACAATGGAAAGAAAAGAAAAAACAATTACATAAGTAAAAACTCCAAAAACATCTCTATATAAACCACTGTAATTAACCAGTGACATTAGCATACATGACATAAATTAGATGCATGATCAATTTATAAAAAGCAACTGCCTTTCTATGTACCACCAACAAATAACAGAAAATAACGCGTGTGTACCAAGATCTGGGGATGGAACCCAGGGGCACTGTACCACCGAGCTACATCCCCAGCCCTTTTCTGTTTCCTATTTTGAGATAGGGTCTTGATAAGATGCCCACCCTGACATCAAACTTGCAAACCTCCTACCTCACCCTATAGACTAGCCAAGACTCCAGGCGTGTGTTGCCACACCTTACAACTTTTTAAAATATCACTTATAACAGTATCAAAAGAAAATCTCAAATCTCAGGGAATAAATCTAACCAATGTTTACAGAAACCTACAAAACAGATAATAGAGAGGGCTTAAATAAAGAAGGGCTACCCTGTATTCACCGACTGGAATATTCAACATTATTAACATGTGAATTCTTCCCAAAGTGATCTACAGATTCAATGCAATCCCAAACAAGATCCCAGCAAATTGTGGAGAGAGGGGGCGAGATAGGGGGAACTGACAAGATGATTTGAAAATGCATCTAAAATGCAAAAGGCTAAGAATAGTCACAACAACTTGAATAAATCCAGGACTTACACTTAACAGATATAAATACTCTTCACTAAAATATGGTATTTAGGACAAGGTGTTATTGACATAAGGATAGACTAATAGAAGAAAAAATTCAGAAATCTAAAAATATATGAACACCTGATTTATGACCAAAGTGATACTTCCAGGCAGTTGAGAAAGAATAGAGCTCAGTCGACTGGGTATCGATAGAGGAAAAAAATTTTTTAAATATGGCCCTCTAATATGCCACATACAAAAATCAAATGCTAAGTAACAAAACTAGAAAATCAACAACTTTGGAATAAGCAACAATTTCTTAAGCAGGACAGGAAAGATAGATCAAGGAGATGACAGATAAATTAGGCTACCAAAATGAAGTCCTTCTGTTCACTAAAAGATATCATCAGTAGGAGTGAAAGGTAAACTACAGAGAAAAGATGTTTGCAGTGTTTGTATCCTAGGAAGGACCTGCATCAAAAATAAATCAAGAACGCCTACAAATCAGTAAGACAGCAACTCAACAGAAAAACAGGCAAAATATTTGACTTCACAAAAGATGATATCTTCACAAAAGATGATACCTGAATGTCAAATAAGCATAAGAGACAGCATCAGCAGCATTAGTCATCAGGGGATGACAAAACCACAGTGAAACACTACCCACCCTCAGGACAGCATCAAGTGCTGGCAGGAATGTGAAGCCACTGCATGAGACCGACTGCCAACAAACACGTCGTCTGCAGTGACCAGTCTCCAGCGAAGCTCAGGGTGCATGTGACCAGTCTCCAGTGAAGCTCGGGGTGCACGTGACCAGTCTCCAGTGAAGCTCGGGGTGCACACGTCCTCTAATTCCACTCCTGGACCCAACTGAGATGCACCAAGATGTTCAACAAACCACTCGTACAAAAACTATCCGGCAGCACCACTCATAATAGCCCCACGCTGGAAATGGCACTAATGGCATCAGTAGTAAAGCAGAAGAATAAACCGTAAAACACTCAATGCCAGTGATGGCAAAGGAGCCACTGGCCCACCACCGATGACACAGCAGAAACTTACCAAACGATGTCCAGGGAAAGAAACCTGAAACACACTTAAGTTATGTTCAGTCAGGCAAAACAAATCTAGTGTGAGAACTGAGTAGCAGCTAACTTTGGAGAAGGGAGTACAGTAGCTGGTAGAGGGCATGAGGGGGCTTCCGGGGTGCTGACCATGTGCCTGATCCCAGACAGCATAACCTGAGTGGATCTGTTTGTTTATCAAAGCTCAGGTTAAAAACAGGCATTGCAGTGCTGGGGTTGTGGCTCAGTAGCAGAGTGCTTGCCTAGCTTGTGTGAGGTACTGAGTTCGATCCTCAGCACCACATAGTAAATAATAAGGTTATTGCACCCATCTACAAATAAAAATAAAAAAAAAAAAAAAAAAAACAGGCATTGCAGCCCTCCTTCAGCACCCAGGCAGTAATGGGACTCCAGAAAGCCCCATGATCACAATCTTAACATGTTCAAAAATGATTTCTTCTATACTAGGCATGACCCCCAAAGAGTCAAAGTAAAATATCAAAATGTATTTTCCTCTTGACCCTAACAGTAAGCAAAACAGCGCTGTGCAGTAAATGGCAGCCTACGCTCCGTCTCAAGGTCAGGGTCACTGGAAGAGATGGAGACTGGTGAAGGAGCGCTCATCTGCCCCAACAGAGCCAGGCACTGTTCCACGTCAGCCAAGGTCGCCAGAGACACAGACTACAGCCTAAGGAAAGCTAGAAGTCCAAAACTCAACATGAAATTCCACAATTTTTAAACACCAACAACAGTAACAATGTAAGCACCAGTTCCTAAACCCAGTCTCCCCAGTCCCTAATCCCAGAGGCCCAGACGCAGACATGCCCCAGCGGGCACTCTGCAGCACCTACTCCACTGTGATTTTCAACAGCATCATTTTGCTCAGTTATTACTGAGACTCAACTTTTTTCTGTTCCGAAGGTTGTGGCTCAGTGGTAGAGTACTCGCCTAGCACATGTAAGGCACCAGGTTTGACCTTCAGCACCACATAAAAAAATAAGGGCTGTGGCTCAATGGTTAAGCACCTCTGGGTTCTATCCCTGGTACAAGAAAAAAAAAAAAAAGTTTGAAGGGTACTATTCTTTATCTGTTAATAGAATTGATACAAGAGCACCCTGTATTAATTCGCCATTATTTTTTCTCTATCACTTTTAATTTCCATAACTGAACCACAGCACTCTAAATAGGAGCAATAATGGGCATCAGTCAGAGATGGGACGAGCTGGGCAGAGCCGGAATTTGAAGTCAGTCTACATTGAATGAGAATCCTCAGCTCTGCCTCTACCAAATATGAAATTTGGGCAAATTATTAACTCATTTGAGCCACAGTTTAGCATTGAAAAACTAAGGATCCTATCTTGTTGCCACATTAGCCTCCCCCTATCGGCACTGGCAGCTCCAGACTTGGCAGGAACTTTCTCATCAAGTCCCCTCAAGTCCCTGTGAGGCAGTTCCTGTGACTACTGTATTTTACATGAGGAAACAGAAGTTCAGAGATGTCCCAGAGGGCTCCTGGGTGACAAGTCACTGAGGTCACCCCTGCTGCCCGATTGCAGAGCCTGGGTCTTAACCCCAGAGCTGCATAAAGCACCCAGGCCCACAGCCAGCAGGAGGGAGGGAGAGGGAGAGCCAGGCTCCTTCCATCCCATCCTCTGCGGATTTCATCATCTTCCTTCTGTCCAAAAGGGTCATTCCGGTGGCTTTAAGAACGGTCACAAGAAGCCACTGATCTGATCATCCCAACGCACTGCAGCGGGAACACCGCCAGCCTCCTCCTGGGCAAGGAGTCTAATTCTCCTTTCACCGGGAGGAGGAGGTCTCCATCAGCAAGGACGCCGAGAGCACCCGCGAATGGCTCATCTACTCGGCCTGCAAGGCCCACGACCAAGCCCTGGGAGCCACCCAGGCCAAGCTTGTTTGGTCTGCTCCCTGCTTCTAATTGGTGGAAGGCTGCCCAGCAGACCCTCATCAGCAGAAAGCAGGCAGCGCCTCGCCCAACCCCGCTCCCAGGTGCGGGTGGAGGCCCGGTATGCTAGCTCGGGACGGGCCAGAGCACGGGTATACGAGAGGCGTGTGGCTTCTCTCCAATTATCAGGCCGAGTAACAAAATGACCAGGGCTCTAGTCTGGGTAGGAACGAACCAAGGCCGAACGGTCGGGCTGTAAGGGAGGACGAGATGAGGAGAGGCTTAAGGGTCAAGTGCGGGGCAGGGCAGGACAACTGGCTGGACTCTTACCAGGCGTTTAGAATGACGTTCTCACTGGAGCCTCCCAACAACCCCTGGGAGAGACGACCTCGAAGGCTCGGAGGGGAGCTTCCTCAAGGTCACAATAGGCTTGCCCTCACAGCCTCGCTCCCAGGCTGGGGCTCCTACCATGCACAGCAGGTACCCTCACCAGGTGCAGGCAGGGCCTCAGGGTGTGCTCCACGCCAGACCCTCCGTGATAACCAACCCCCAGGGGCAGTGAGGACCAAAGAAGGAAAAAATACAAAGGCCCAGCAAGCCCAGGAGTCTGGGAAAAGCTCAGCGACTGGCTGTAGCATTGAGCCTCCCAGGGCTGGGGATGTAGCTCAGTTGGGAGAGTGCTTGCCTAGCAAGCACAAAGCCCTGGGTTCAATCCCCAGCACTGCAAAAAAAAAAAAAAAAAAAAAAAAAAAAAAGGCTAATACATTGAGCCTCCCCAGGCAGAGGCTCAGAGGGCACCCCAGAGTCGCGGAGACACCACTGCGATTGACAGCCAGGTGGCCATGGCAGCTGGCAGTGATTTCAATAAAGCCCAAGAGGGCATGTCCTGTTGTACCGCCTTTCCATAGGCTCTGGGTCCTTTCCTTTCCACAAAGCCCAGGAAGAACTAAACAATGAATAAGATAATGGTCCCAACGACAGGGAGCTCACATGCAATTAAATCCACGAACAGAGGGGGGAAAAAAAAGAGTGGGCGCCTGGGTAGGAATCCTGGCTCTGCCACCGCCACAGTCTGTGTCCTCTCCAAAATTCAGGTATCACCAAGGTGACAGTTCGAGAAGGAGGGTTGGCTTTTCTCTGAACTGGCTCCCTCCTTCCCTGGCTTCTGACAGAGGGGGTCCCAGGAGCACCTGGGAAAAGTCAGGTAGAAATCCCTCCTCAAAGGCCTTTTGTTTCTGAAAAGAAGCAACCGGGGAACTGAACATGGGAATCAGAGATCAGCTGAAGAGCTCAGGGCAAAGAAAAGACCATCTGGGGAGAGAAAGGCCAGGGATGCAGACGCCTCCCTCAACACACCCGCTGACTTTCTGCTGTGAAAGAAAGAAGAACTCGCAAAAGATAACACACTTTCCTCAGCACTCGCGCTAACATTAGCAAAGGAGCAAGAAGGATTCAGGAATTCAAGGTGGCAGACACAGCGGTGTTGGAAAGAACATGCCCTCCAAAACGTGTGGTGGGGTGTAGCTCAGGCAGAGCTGTTGCCTAGCAAGGACCAGGCCCTGGGTTCCAACCCCAGCACCAGGGGGGGGAATGTGGGAGGGAGAAACCACAGGCCACCATGTCATTATATGACACGATTCACTTCCGGGCTCAGACCTGGAGCAGATCGCTGGGAACAGTTACCTCATGTGTCCTGTGGACATACTAAAGATGCCTACCACTCCTGGGGTTGTCAGGAGGACGGAAGGAGTTGGTTTCTATCAAAGACCCACAAAGGGCCAAGCCCTGCACTGAGCACCAGTCATACTGCCTTCCCAGAGGCCCCAGTCAACAACCAGTTACTGTTACTGGCATTATCCTAACACTCAGGGACATGTTTTGATAACATTAAAACAGATGAGAGAACTCAGTTCAGAGACCTGTGGGGTTTCTGTAGCTGTTGAAGACATTTAATTATGGAATGCCATGCTACCCCCATGAAATGAAAGCAGATTATTAATTTCCCAGCAATTGTCACACCACGTTGCTGAAATAGGCACCTTGGCTGCAGGCCCCCGAGCCCAGAGGAGTCAGGAACACGTGGCGCTGAGATTTCTGCACAAAGGATGACTTCATTTAACATGCCAGACACCACCATTATTTTTTCACTACAAAAAAGACATTGATTTTCTCACACACACACACACACACACACACACACACACACACAATGACGGCCTTGCCTGCTATCAGAACTAAATAAAAGGAGCGAGAGCACAGCTCGGCCACCAGCCACAGCAGGCCGAGGGTACCTGTCTCCGTCTTGCTGGCGAAGCCCGCGGCCTGTTTGATCGCTGCCGCTGTGAGCGCTAATCCTCGGCTCCTCTTCAAGCCATGTTGCAGGACAGCTTCCAGCTGGGCGCAGAGACAGGTTACCCTGCGAGAGAACCAGCAACTCATCAATCTGCTCATGAAGGGAGCAGCAGGCAGGGCGGCCCCAGCCTCTCCCGGGAGTGAGTGGCCAGGCGCAACCCTGGCCTGGAGGTTAACGGGGGACCCTGGCCGTGAGGCGGGCCCTTGGTAACCGACCCGGCCACACACCCGTGTATGTTGGTTTCACAGAACTCAGGGATGTCCCCGAGTTTCTTGCCTTCATCAGACTCTTGAACACACAGTGACTGCACAGGAACAAGGGGAAGAAAAATCAGCCCCAGCCAGCAGGGGCAGAAACCGATTTAAAAACAAATCAGATGGATGTGAAGAGGGCTTGGGCGTTAATTGCATCCAACTCACAAATTCCAACATCAATTCAAATCACGTGTAGTTGGAGGTAGTTGAAGGAACAAGATTACATTTTCAGAGACTGAATTCACCAGCCTACCTAATTGGAAACATTGTGTAATTTCATGACCTGTTACTTGGAGTAAAAAAAACATGAATTCTGATCCTTGTTCTTTATTTTGTTATGAGATTACATCATGAACTCAGATCCAGAGGTGGCCAATTTTTCAATTAAGTTACCAATACTATACATTGAATTGAATTTATTTCTCAAAAACCAAAGAAATGGGAGATCTGGGAACATGTCTACAGAGACATAAGGTCAGAGCCACAACACTCAATTCTTAGCAACAATCAAAGGGCTCCTGGGCTTCTACCCAAATGGGTCTTGAGCCTTCGGAACCCTTCCACTCACTCACATGACCAAGGCTAAGAAACCCTGAACGTCTCCCAAAATCCAGGGACTGTCTGGACTCAGGATACAAAGGTGGGAGGGAGACAGGCAGGGTCTCACACCTTACTACACCTGCACCATGCTACAGCGCGAGATTAACAAATAAGCTAACCAGTTCATTCAGTTAATGAGAACCCAGAAGAAAATTAAACAGGATGACAAGGTAGGTGGGGATAGGGCAAGGTCAGATTCTGTGGCCTGAGTTGAGGTGGCCTTTGAGTTACAACCTGACATAGGAGGCTGAAGAGAAGGGCCCAGTGCCCTGAGGCCACCACCACCTGGCTCAACTCTGCCTAACTACGGATTTCCTGCTCCACCCCCTACCACACCTGTAGTAATAATGCTGCAGTTGTTTATCTCTGTGGGTGGCAAAACATTTTCATACCATTATTTCACTAGCTCCTCCTATCCACATTATGACATAGGTGAGGCATGTGTTATCATCTTCATTTTATACATAAAGAAACGGAGGCTTAAAGACACTTGTGTGACCTCCTAAGTGCACAACAAGCAGCAACATCTATGCGACAGGCACACCCCACGAGCTGACCCACCACACCCCCACCAGGACGACACGCTTTGTTCTAACTCAGAAGTCATCTCATCCCCATGCCCAACTCTTACTTGAGCTATTCTGTCTACACCGCGCAACGCGAACGCAGCATCAGCAAGAACGGTGCTCCCGCCTTCCCTTGTACCAATGGACGCCAATCCATCCAGCATTCGAGGCTACCACTGCCAAGGGAGCAAAGCTGGCCCTCCACAGAGGAGGCCAAACCTCGCACTTGGTCTCAACTGCACTCTCGGGTTTCCACCCCCTATCTCCATCCCCTGTACCAACTCCCCCACCTGGACACAGCCCCCGTGCCAGGCAGATGTCACTCAAACATTAGATGTACTTTTGCTGGCCTCTGTACCTATATTTGAGAGCTTCCTAAAAGCTAGACACCTACCAAACTACCTAATTCTACAGGAACCTAAACAAGGGCCAGCCCTAGGCCCTGCCTCAGGAAAAGCAAACGGCCAACCTCAGACTGCGTCTAGGGTCCTCTGTAACTAATAAAGTCTCTGCCTTTAAACAAACCTCTGCAAATACAACGATCAGTTTAACAACCCCTGGCTCCAAAGCGCAGTCAGTGACTGCCCAGCCGGCTCCAGGTAAAGTCTGGCACCTGCAGCAGGTGAAGAGCAGGAACCAGTCCCTGAGAACCAGGTTCTGCATGAGCACTGCCTCCCGGAAGCACCAGCTCACAACCAAGCCAACGTGGCAGGAAACCCAGGTGCCACCAGTCCTGTATGAGCACGTGACCATGCCAGCCTTGAGAGGGCCATTCCTTCTGACACCCTCCTGGTCCCTCTTAACCTCCCCATTTGACCTGAGCCTTGGGCGACTGGTCATCAAGACTTCTCAAGTGTCCCCTCCTCCAGGAAGCCTTCCTGAGTGCTTCCTCATTCTTTGTACATCAGCACTTGCAACTCCCTCTGTCAGTGACGTGACGCCCATGGCTGGATACCCTCCTACTCTCGCTGAGATGCCGCCACACTCTGGACAATGCCCCTCCCCTCAGAGGTCGCACATCATGAACACCCATCACAGACTTGACGTTCATTCAGGTAAGACATGCATCTCAGAAGACATTATATAATTTCTAAATCGATCCAGGAGTCCACATTTGTCCAAGTCCACAGAACTTCCCTTTAGCTTATGGTGGGTATATGGAAGCACTGATCTGTAACCATGTCACCCAGGACTTTCCATGACTTCCTGTCTTTGTCAGTAAGATGACAATCCTGCAAAATGAAAGGAGTATCTGCTTTCTCACGGCTCTTCATCTGCTCAGCCCAGTCCCCACTATTTCCCAGAATGCTCTCTGCTACATGCTCTTTGCTTTACTGTGGCAGGCTGCTGCCTTGGTGGCATTGTATATCAACTTCCATTCCAACTTAATGAACTGAGATGTTTTTAACTAAGGAGGGCACTTAGTTATAGTGGATATTCTAATGTTTTCAAAAGCACCAGTTGACAAAATCACTCCAAGATTTGATGCATACAGTTGTTTACCAGATGAATGAATGAATAAAATGTGATTTATCCATGCAATGGAATACTATTTGCAGACAAAAAGGAATAAAGTACTGATACATGCTATTACATGGATGAACCCTGAAAATACTATGTTGAAGAAAACAGACCCCCCAAAAAACCATGCACGTATAATCCCATGAAAAGGCCCAAAAAGGTAAACATAGAAACGAAAAGGCAATTTGTCTAGGGCTGGGACTGGAATCCGGGATTAGTGTAAACGGAAACAAGGAATTTAGGAGGATGCTTCAAATGTGGTGACTGTTGCACAACTCTATAAATTCACTAAAAATATTGTATTGAATTTTTATTAAATTGTACACAAGGGGTAAATTTTTGTGGTATATAAATTAGAACTTGATACACCAGTGTAAAAAGAAAAACTTTCCTGAAAGTGCTCAGGAAAAATCTGGTGAAGAAGTAAAGGAATTTACGAATGGAAAATAAAATAAGTTCCTCCTGCTGAACCTGAAACTATCCACCAACAGCAGCACTGCAGGACACTGCTGGAGCTCGACTAGTTTACTGCTAAGATTCTGTAAGCATTTGTTTTCTTGAGCTTTGTCCTGTATTTCAAGACTGCTCAACCTGCAACCTTAATTTATACTAAAATCCCCAAGAACAAGATCAGTGGCCCATGCCTATGATCCCAGCTACTCAGGAGGTTGTGGCTGGAGGATTGCAAGTTTGAGGCCGGCCTTGGCAAGTTCAAGGCCAGCCTGGGCAAGTTAGCAAGGTTCGGTCTCAAAGTTTAAAAAAGGGCTGAGGATGTAGGTCAGTGGTGGAGCACTTGCCTAACACGCTCAAGGCCCTGGTGTTGGATACCCAGCACCAGAAGAAAAAAAATCCTGTATTTTTTTTTATGATAAATACTAGAACAGCAGACAGGATCAGCAATAAATGCTGCATTTTTATAAACTGTATCTAGGGATGGAAGAGCATATTTCAAACTGATTTTTCCACTATGTTACAACTTCATGGGATCTTTTTGAGAAAACCAAGAACAATTATAAAAATGAATAAGATGATCCTCATAAAGCTCCAGTGTTACCTGGAATGGAATCTGCAGTACCCATAAAACTCAGCCAATTAGCAGCATTAGCCACATCTCAGATTTAAGATGGTACAATAATCAACTAGCCTTGCTAAATGACAATCATGTGAAATGGGCCCTGCCCTACATGTATGTTTTACAAATTAAGTTTGCAAACATAGTCACACAATTGGCTCACAAGTTTCACTGGCAGAAATCAATCCTAGACTATAATCTATAAGACAGATAAAGATAATAGAAATCATTTAAAACAATATTATTTACACTGGTGGAAAGTTAGAAATCACCTACATATTTAACAGTTGGGGAACTGGTTAGACAAAGTTAGCACAGCCTATAATCAAATGCTATTTAGCCCTTAAATACATTTACCAAGAGCTTTATATGATATGCAACATGTTTATAATATAATGTAAAATAAAAAATGAGCAGGTTGTAAAATTGTATGTTAAGACTGTTCTCAACTGTGCAACACACGCACACAATTCAGAAGAGAATTATGTTAAAAAATCAAGAGTCATTTGGTGAAAGATTGATCAGGTTTTCTTGCCCTCACACTTTCTTGAACTAAGCTTGTTTTCTAAAACAAGCATTAAAAAAGTATTCATGCCTCAAGAACCAGAAATACAGCTACCCAGAGATATAAAGAATGAATAAATATGGCCTAAACTTTATATTGAGTAAAACAAATATGCACCTATTTAAAACGCATACAAAAATGGAAAATACCATTTTTTGGAAAATACCATTTTTAAACGCTTGAGCTACAATGTTAAGTGAAAAAAAGCAGGTCTACGAATAGAAATGTTTCTAACCCACAAATTTTAAAATACTGCAATAAAAGAATAACATCAAGGAGATTCTTTCTTATGTACAACTATAACGTACCAATTTAAAAAATGTGGGGGGAAAAAGGTGGTTTTTATAAGCAGACAAAATAAGAGAGGGGAATTCCATTCACGACAGTGACAAAGGCAAAATAAATCATTTTTAACAAGAAAAATACAAGTCCCATATAAAGAAAACCATAAAATTTTATTAAAGGGTATAAAGATCAAAAATAAATAGGAACTACCAGATATGGTAGCACCGAACTGTTATCCCAGTAACTCAGAAGGCTGAGGCAGAAGAATGGCAAGCTTGAGGCCAGCCTCTGGATCTCAGGGAGACCCTGTCTCAAAATTAAAACTAAAAAGGGCCAGGGATATAGCTCAGTGGTAAAGTGCACCTGGGTTCAATCCCAGCACTGGGGGAAAAAATAAAAAATAGAAACAACATTTTCTTAAAGGGAAGACTTATTTTTTAAAATGTCAGTTCTTCTCAAATTAATGTGTAAATTTAATATAATCCCAATCAACTGCAATAAGGACTTGGCACAGAGAAGTCTGAGGGACAGAGATAAAACAAAGTGATGGAACAGCACAGAGAGCCACCTCCAATGACAGGAAAAGGTGGAAACATTTTACATAGTAATGGGAGCACATCCATTCAGATGGGCAAGAATGGGCCATTCAGCCAGGGCCTGAAAGAAAGTAAGGATGAACGGCTATCTCAAAACACAGATGGAACACAATTCCAGACGAATGGAGAGCAAACAAAAATGCTAAGTGTATAAAAAGTAAACGTGTAAAAATAAGAAAAATCATTCTTTCTGCCCTGAGGACAAAACATTCACCAGCTCACAAAGCTCATCACATAAAATGTTAAAACACAACGTAAAAACGGAGAAGCAATAAGTGACAGGCAGAGGAAACGCTGACAGCACGCACAGCTGTGAAGGGTCCACGTGAGTTTCTACAAAGGGATTTTTAAAAGATAAGCAACTCAAAAACCCAAATCCTAGTAAGGTGAACAACAGAACAGGAGGAAACGCATTGACCAATAAACACAAAAAGATGAAGCGGAGCAACAGTGAGACACAAGGCAGGACCAAGGACCTAAAACCAATCGCAGCGCACACACGCGTGGGGACAGGCATACGGTTGATAGGAACAGGAGAATGGGAATTGCTACATTTTTCTGCACAGAAATTAGGCAATACGATTTTTGAAATGCCCATACCCTGTGACCCAGCAATCCCTCTTCTAGGAAGCTACCCTACAAGCACTACTGATGAGAAAATGAGCAAGACGTGAGCAGACAGTTCACCAAAGGGGATACACAGATGGCCAATAAGCACAAGAAAAGACGCTGAGCATCCTAGGGAAATGCAAATCACACTGCAGCGAGCCACACCAGCACCCAGCACTGGCAAGGATGTGGAGAAACCAGATCAGCCACAGCAAGCACCGCTGGTGGGCCGCTCTGTAAAACTATGCAAATACATACAGCCTAGCAGAGGTACTCACTCCCGGGAAATTAAGACTCACGTTCTGCACATGCGCACGTACCTGCGTGTTTGTAGCAGCACTATGTGTAACAGCCAAAACTCAAAAAGCACCCACAGGACCTTCAAGGAGCTAATGATTAAACAAGCTGTGGTGCAGCCAGACCATGGAATAGTCTTCAACTTACAAGGGAACACCACGCTATTGATAAACGCAACAACCTAGATGAGTCTCAAGAGCACTATGCAGGGGGTAAGGGGGGGCAATCCCAGAAAACCACACACTACAGGACTCCATTTATATACTCTTCTTGAAATGACAAAATTATAGAAATGGAGACCAAGTCAGCACTCGCAAGAGTTAGGGACAGAGAAGAAGGAAAAAGGAAGGACGTAGGTGTGGTCATAAAAGGACAACAGGAGGCTCCTGTGAGGGTGAAATGCTGTGTCCCTACTGGTGGGAGAAACCAGAACTGCATGGAAGATAAGATTGCACAGGAACACACACACACACACACACACACACACACACACACACACACATATTTCTGTTTTGGGGTTTTTTTGTGTGTGGCACAGGGGATTGAAACCAGGGCCTCAGACATGCTAGGCAGGAGCTCCACCATTGAGCTATATCCCCACACTTCTTACTATCTCACTAAGTTGCCCAGACTAGCCTTGAACTTGCAACCCTGCTGCCCCAGCCTTCCTGTGCCGCTGGCATTATAGGCAGGCACCACTGCACCCAACCAAACTATGGAAATTTGAGAAACTCTCCTAGGATTTTTGCGAGACGTTACCTTTGGCAGAAACTGGCTAAAGGGCAAATGGGATCACTCTCACATTGTTTCCTAAAACCGCGTATAGATCTACCATAATCTCCAAGTTAAAAGTTTAACTAAAGAAACATGATACAAAAGCACTTGTAGGCGGAGACATATGTATACACGAACAGGTCTGTGGCAGCACGGTTCACAATGGCAAGAGCAAAACACAAAAGGGGACACAACCCGAACATCCATTAACAAGGAAATAGTCCAAAAATACGGCATTCCCATGTTCAACCCCTTACACAGGCATTTAAAAACAGAGACGGGGCTGGACTGAAGCTCAGTGGCACACCAGAGCACTTGGCTAGCATTCGCAGGCCCTGGGTTCAATCCCCAGCACCACAAAATAAATGTTAAAATAAAATAAAAACAATGAGATGCCACATTTCATCAACCTTCAGAAGCCCTTCCCGCCCACATGCATTTTAACATCTCTGAAATCAGGTGTGCCTCATTATTGATTAAATTATAGAATTAAAATTAGCATTGAATTTTCTTTCTTAGCTACACATAAAGATGCCACAATGGTAAGCTGCTCTATTATGTTATCTACTGTTCTAGAACAATGCCCTGGTATAGCCAAGTTAATTAAAAATGAAAAAGCAGGCTACAAAAACGCAAGCCATGTAAGTGGTGTGATTCCATTGGAAGGAGGAGGAGCAGTCGGCCTGGATGAGAAATCCCTCTCTGCTGACGCACCCTTTACATCTTTGGGTGAACTGAGCAAGGGAGCCGGGGCTGCAGGCCAGGCCTCCCACACCCTTGCTGGGTCAGACACCCCAGGACCACAGAAGCACCTGGGCACAGAGCTCTCAGACGGGTTTCCAAGCTTTGATCCAGAGAGACCTGCCTGTGTGCTAAGAGAATCACAGCTCGGAGACAAAGGGCCAAAGGGGTCTGTGAGAAAGATGGCACCCATCTAGGAGAAAGTCAGACCAGGCCTCGTGCCATGGGTCACATGAACATGAACTCCAGATGGATTAAAAGCTTAACTGCAAATAATAAAAATCTTACCAAGAAAAATGACACAAAAAAGACCACATGCACAAACTAACACTGGGGAGGATCTTAAAAATACGGATGACTCAGGAGCTGGGAGGTCGACAGGAAGGTATATGGGTTAATAAAGAGCTGACCATGTCCACATCATGTAACTGCAAGAATGGGATCCTAATTAGAATAAGTTATACTCCGTGTATGTATAATATGTCAAATTACGCTCTACTGTCATATACATCTAAAAGGAACAAAAATTTTTAAAAATAAACAATTTAAAAGTCAACCATATGAAAATTTCCCAGCATGGAATATAATGGATCCCATTGGCTGCACTTACAAAGACGGATGCATTGGAAAACAGTATCTGCCATGCAAAGAACAGATTGGCATAATACACAAAAAGAAGACAAGGGGAAGAATAATAAGCAAATGAGTAAATAGCATGAAGTTTTGCACAAAAGAACAAATCCAGTCAACAAACACATACTTTTCTTAGAAAGACACTAAAATTTATTAGCAATCGAGGAAATACAAATTGAAGCGGCAGTGAGACGCCGCTCTTCACCCTCCAGGCTGACAAAACATCAGAATGCTGAAGACTACGGCAGAGAGGAAGAGCCGGGGGGTCCCAAGCGCTACCGGTAGAGACTCTTAGAAAGCTAGAAGCCCTTCCCCGGGCACGGCAGCCCAGCTCTGGACATCTACACAGAAGAACTCAAGGCCTGCATGCGAGGCAAGGTGCGCAGGGTGTCTACTGCTTCACCGCCCAGAGGAGACACACCTGCGGCTGGTCAGTGTCCTTTCGCAGGCAGCGCTCCGTCCTGGGACAGCTTTATCATGCAATATACTGCAGCCTTTAAAACAGAATTGTTAGGACTATTACTTGGAAATGTTCCGGCAGGGAAATGCTAAGAGAAAAAATAAAGGGACCGACCATTAGATAGGATCCCATTTCTGCTCTGTGCGTCCATGTTTCATTTGAAATGATTACATGAGGATGAAAAAAACAAAAAGAAAGCAAGCAGAGAGGGCTGGAGGGTGGCTCTGTGGCAGAGCACTTACCTGGCACATGAGAGGCCCTGGATTTGAGCCCCGGTACCACCCCCCACCCCACACGCAGACACAGCAGATGGTTCCTGGGTCATTCGCTTAAGTTACCCAAAGGGATGAAAAGAATACAGAAGAGATCAAACAGGGACCTTTCCCTCAAATGACAAAAAACAGTGGACAAAACAACACAAGCAGAGCAGCAGTGCAGACTCATGCGGCGCCATTTTCAAGCCACCACTGATGTGAAGGTTGAGCAGAGCCGAGAGGCTGTCCCTGCTGCCCACCCAGGCCCCAATGCCCGCCTGCCCGCCTGCCCACCTGCATCCAGAGCAGAAGCTGTGCTTCTGGAACACAGAAAGGACTGTGTAGTATCTTTCCTACTTTCCTCTCTGTACCCAGGGAACGCTGTTTGTGTCATCACCTTAATGTGTCAAGAAAGAAAATGAACCAGCTCACCAGTCTTTGACTTCTCTGATGGCCTATGACAAGAACACAGGAGACGGTGCCTTGCAATTCCACCTGGAGCTAACCTCTGGCTCAGGTGGCACGCAGGAAGGGCATAAGTTGTGAAAATGGTACACAAAAGGCCAAAGTTGAAAAAACAAAGCCTTAACAGATGGAGAAGTACCCCACACCCCAGCGATGCTGCCACACTTCCCTCACATCCCTGCACATCACGTTAGCTCTTCCCCTACCCAGGAAGAGCCCAGAGTCCCCACCCTGCCCACTTAACCACTGACCACCCACAGTCAGCTTGACACTGTCTATTATCATCTCAGGCCACGTGATTGTCCCCACAATTTCCACGTCCATCTCCTGGACTCCACTTGGAGTTCCTTGACAACAGCAACCGTTTCATCCAGTTTGCCTCCCAAATGCCACACAGCACCTTCAAAATAGGTATCTGTTGAATGGAGGACTTCATGAATGATCACTCTGGCCTTTAATTTCAGTAAGTACTCAAATACACAGATAAGGGCTGCAGGAACAGCTCAGTGGTAGAGCGCTGGCCTAGCACGCACAATCCCCATAACATCACACACACACACACACACACACACACACACACACACACGAGCATGTATGCCCAGTCATTTTTTAAAAAGCATATTAAGTTTATCAAGTTCTCACTTGGTATGCCAGCAAACAACACTGCAGCCAGTCCTCACCATAACCCTTGGATGGGTACCAAGATCATCCTCTGATTCTCTGTGGTGCAACCGAAGCTTAGAGAAGGTAAAGCAGCCCAGAACCACGTAGCTGGTCATCAGTGGCTTGTGCCCGCAGTGGGCAGGAGGGTATGTCCAACACCAAAGTGCACAATCAGGCTCACTGCCTCCCCAACACAGGGTGATGATGCAGTGGCGGTCACAGCGGTGCTTATGTGCTGTTTCCTGGGGGCCGTGCATTGCTCCTTCTTAGCAACCAGCAATACGTACAAGATAAATATTGATTTAAATTTGGATACAGAGATGCTCAGATTTGTTAAAAGCCCTAGAATTCCACAATTGCTAAAAATAAATGTTTTCCAAAAAGAAATCAATTCATCTGATCAATACAGTGAAATAAAAACACAGGGCTGGGGATGTAGCTCAGGGTAGAGCACTTGCCTAGCAAGTCTAGATGACATATGTGTGAATATCCTAGGAAGTCTCTAAGTGGAAATAAAGTACTCAGGGTGGATGTCAAACCCAATTAAACCCCGGGAGTTTTGCCAGCATAACAAGAATTATAACACCCAGTCAACACCTCACACTAAAGAGGCTAGCGAGAAACACGTGACACACCAAAGATCAAAGTCACCTATGAACCCACAGAGACGCTGAAAAGAGGAAAAATGACCCCGAAAAGCTGCTCCGTTTCTTAAGTGTCCAGGGGAACATGTGACAATTTCAACTGCGTTAAGAATAACATTAGGGAACAGCAAAGGGCAGCTGGTTTTGTTTTTTAGCTTCCTGAAAAGTCCAAAGCTGTTTCTAATTCCTCAATAGGTAAAGAAAAATCAAACACGCACTCACACATAAACCCGCTCCCTGGCACACTCTCAAAGAAGAAACCCTCTGGTTCTCACGCCCCACTCACCTGAAAGACTGGCAAACATCTGCAGCGTTCAAGTGTTCTGAGAGGCAGGCCTAAAGCCAACTCGGTGCCACTTGCCATGGCACAGACCACATACAGTGGATATCTACTAAGTGTGAAGATTCTTCACATGCAATTACAAGGACAATACAACAGCTAACGATTACTGAAAGCTTACCAGCTGGCAGGTGCTGCTCTAGGACCTGCACATGAGTTACCTCTCAATTCCATGATATAAATATTAATGGCACTATCCCCATTTTACAGATGAGGAAACTGAGACACAAGAAAGTCAGAAACCTGCCCAAAATCACAACATGACCAGGAACTAGCAACACCCAGATTCAAACTCTGAGGCTTGAACCCCACATCATTTCACTACCCCTCTGTTTCATTACTATTTATAATTCTGCGGGGAAACATCTGGATTACATTCTGTAGGTCCACATGGAAGAAGATGCCTCTGTGGAACAGTAACATATCTAGCCTTTGAGGTAACTTCCAGGGCCTGCTGAGTTCTTGGGTCATTATTTCTAGAAGGCAAAATAATCAAAAGCTATTTTAAATCCTCACCACAGGCCAGTCTGGCAGAAAATGGGATAATTTTAATGAACCACAAGAATGAGCCTTTGTTCTCAGGGGAAAACAGCTAAAAGCAACACCAACAGAAAGTGACAGCAAGCACTCATGACAGCCCAGAGACAGCCACCGCTTCCTCCTTGGGAGGTTTCTGGGGACAAGACCTAAAGGGAAATCAAGTCCTGGCTGTCATTTCCCCTAAAGATGTTTTAGACTCCATGTGAGGCCTGTGCATCTTGCTGTCAATCTCACAAGATCGAAGGAACAAACCTCCCCTCCCTCTCCCCCACACACACTTAGGATTTCTGGCATTAGAATGGGCATGGTACAGGCCTAAAGTCCAACAAGCGCTCAGGTCCTGCTGGCACGCTCTTCCCCCACCGCAAGCCTCACCAACACCTTGGACACTGTCACATTGGAGGATGTGTACACTTGCGGGGGAGGTACTAGGGACTGAACCCAGGGCCACTTAACCACGGAGCCACATCCCCAGCCCTTTTTTGTATTTTATTTAGAGGCAGGGTCTCTGTGAGTTGCTTAGGGCTTCCTTAAGTTGCTGAGGTTGGCTTTGAACTCACAATCCTCCTGCCTCAGCCTCCCGAGCCACTGAGATTACAGGCATGTGCCACCATGCCCGGCTGCACTATAATTTAATTATTTGTCTTAAATTTGACTCCCTTTACTTAAATATACCTGTTTTAAAAAAGAAAAAAAACACGTTGCTACTATAACCAGCATCACGTGACATAAACGGGAGGCCTCCAAGTCAATGAAATTGAACGATTAAATTCTGCTTCTACAAGGCCAGGAAAAAAGTTCTGAGACTGAAACCTCTACACACTTTAGAAGCAGGGAGGAGAAGTGTAAGAGACATGTATTTTAAACTATTTTGAACAAACTGACATTTTTGTAGGTCAAAATGATCAAATATTTGCAATTTCATTTAGTTCAACTTAATATCAAACCGAGTCTTTCCCCTTGATATCAGTGAGCTTGAAAAGGAATTGAAAGGAATTTAACACCATGACATTTAACACCTAAAATGATGTCAAATACTTGCAGTGACACAAATCTCTCATTTCAGGAAAGTGTGTGCTATAAGAACAAAGGGGACCTGGTGCTAGAGAATGAGGACCACACTGGAACCAGAAGTCTGGGTTCCGACCCCCATTCCAGTGCAGACAAGTCCCCATCAGCACTGGGAGATGACAATAAACAATGCTGCATGAATGATCAGTCCCCACGCTTCCATGCCTGTAGGCAGGAAGGCGTCCCCTCTTGCCCACCTACTCCCAGAGTGGCTGTGAGGACAAAGTGAGACGGGTGACTTAACAAGAGCATGCTCACACTGCACAGCACTGTCACTACAAGGTCACCACCACAACTGCTGGACCCTCGAACAGCTGCTGGGCTCGGCCACCACTCCACCTTTATAAAAGCACCCATATTTTATTTTTGTTTTTGTTTTTGTTTTCAGTACTGAAAATCGAACACAGACTGCTTTACCACTGACTGATGCCTTTTTTTATTTTAAGAAGGTCTAAGCTGCTAAGGCCAGCCTTGAACTTGTGATCCTCCTGCCTCAGCCTCCTGAGTAGCCAGGATCACAGGCTGCACTACTGCACCTGGCCCCTATTTGCTCTGAAGTTCATTTCTTCCTCCCTGGCTGCACACTTGTTGGAACAGTGAACCCAAGTAGACACCTTTGCACTAAAAGAAGCCAACGGGGTCCCAGAAAGTTCCTTCAGCCAAATCCTGCTGCTGCTGCTGGCCCAAAAGAAGCCGAGTGACCCGAGTTTGGCCAGTCAGATGCTTCCTCCCTGGAATGTCAATTGAACAGAAAAGAGTAAGAAAACAGCCGGTGTTTCCTCCAGCTACAGGGCCACTCCTCCAAGGCAACACTTTCTGGAGCTCTTCCTTCTGACTTAGGGGCCTTCCAAAGCTGCCTGACTCCTTCCTGCTTCCAAACCTTGCTAGCCATGGGTTTTCCAAGCTCACAATACCCTCAGTAAATATTCTGTTACTTGTTATCAAAGAGTCCTGACAGACACACCAGTGTACCACTGCCAGCTTATTTTCTGTTGCTATTAACAACTCACCCAAGACTGGATCATTTATAAAGGAAAGGGGTTTGTTTTGGCTCATGGTTCAAGAGGGTGGGAAGTTCAAAAGCACAGTGCTGCAAGGGCCTCATTTTTCTCAACTACAGGAAGAAAGTGGAAGGGCATGCAGGCACATACCAGAGGCCGACTGAACTCCCTTCATAGCTAACTCATTCCCATGAGAAAGGCACTAATCATTCATGAGGGGTCTGTCCCCATCATCCAGACACCTCCCACTTGGCCCACCTCCTGACACGTGCATTGAAGAACTGAGGTTACAACACAAGAATTTTAGGGGGACAAACTCATACCATAGCAGCTATCCTTTCAGAGGTTCCTGGGGATGGTCCTCCCAACCTGCTGACTCCAGCTGCAACCAAAGCAACACTTGACAAACCTGTCCAGAACTTCGTAAGACAGTAAATGTTCAGTGGCAGTCAAAGATAGCACTTGGCCTGTAAGACAAATCTCTCTCAATAATCTCCTGTTTTCAAGGAGATGCTGCCTCTGAGATTCCTGGAGAAGACTGATATGGAAGACACACATTCCAGACAGCCTGCTTTCCCAGGGGGACCCAGAAAAGGGCCCGCCGTTACATAAGAAGAAATCTCCCCACTTCAGCTGCTCCTCTGAGAGCAGACGCACGCATCGACGCAGCCCACACGTTCACAGCTGCCCTCCATTCCTTCGGCAGGCTCCCTCGCCATCGACGGGCAGTGAGTGACGGGCAAGCGTCCTAAGCTGGGGACCGTGTGTCCAAGCAGACCAGAATCCCAGAGCATCCTGCCATGGATGAGACCAACATTCCTCCGGGGCTGGCACGCTGCACAGTCTCCATTCTCACAGCTCACAAGGTGCACCCCATCTTCAGACCCAGGGGGGTGTGCTGCACAACTGAGGGAGACAGGATGCAATTCAACCAGGCCACGAGCATCCACACGCCCTCAAGACGGCCCGCCCAGGGAGCAGCCACACCCGCTAGACACGGCCTCAGTGTCCCATCGGTAGTCACTGCCTTACTGGACTGTCTTCCTAGTGATTGGAAAGCCACCAGAAGGGGAGAGATGTGTCCGAAATGTTTGGGAAGCCCCACTGTCCAGCACAGAGCCTGACACCAAATACGCATTTGGTAACTAACTATTGAACAAATGATGATCCAATAAATATTTACTGAGCACTTACTATGTACAAGTGCTGTGGATGTAAGTATGAGCGAAACAGACTTAATTCCAGCTTGTCATCCAGCTGAGCACACAGGACAGGGGTCATCAGTTCACCATATGAATGTACGATTTGAAACAGTCTAAGGGAAGATGACGGTAAAGAGCACAGGTAGGCAAAGCATGGCCCAAGGGCCAATCCAGTCCTTTACCAGGAATATCTGCCAATCCACGACACAGAACAGGGAAATTGGTGCAGAGGGCAGGACTGGGGAAGCGGGTGGGGAGATCTTCCTGACAAGATGAGACAGCACACGCTCTCCAGAATGCTCCCCCAACACAGAGGAAGCACAGGGGAGGCTGGACAAGAATGAATGGGAGCCAGTCAGGAAGCCAGAAGCCATCCTGTGACAGATGCTGGTGACTGGGCCAGGGGAACAGCAGAGGGCTGCGGGAATCACCCTAGACTGGAGCTGCATTCTGGAGCCAGGATACTTGGTAGGGGGAGAACACGTCCACCTTTTCATGCCACAACACAGCTGTTTCAAGATGGCCACTGCCCCTCTCTCTCCAGGTGAAACCGCCCAGAGTGGGACTGTGAAGCAGCCTTTCCCTGGGAAGCTGGTGCTGCCCTTCAGCCAAACACACTCCAAAGAGAAGACGAAAGCCTAATAATTGGGAAGAAATTCTGCAAGGGGGAAATCTATTTTGGAAACCTGGCCTCAAAACCAACAGAATCACTAAATGTGATCGAACAGAAAGAATACAGTACAGTAACCATAGCAGATTGGTTCCAGGACCCCAGGAGATGCAAAGTCCAAGGACGCTCAAGTCCCTTATGGCACAGGATTTTCACAGAACCTATGCACATCCTCCCATGTAATCATCTCTAGATTAGCTTCCACTCCCTAATAAGGGAGATGCTAGGAAATAGCGGTATACTGCATTGCCAAACAGAAGTTTGCACATGTTCAGTACAGGTACAATTTCTTTCCTTCCTCCCTCCCTCCCTCCCTCCCTTTCTTCCCGCTTTCCTTGGTACGAGAAATAGAAGCCAAAGCCTTGCACATGCTAAGCAAGCACTTTACCACTCAGATACACTACTGGCACTTTTTAAATATTTTTCACATGCAGTTGGTTGAACCGACAGGAGTGAAACCCACAGACAGAGGGCCAGGTTGGGGTTATGGCTCAGTTGATAGAGTGCTTGCCTTGCAAGCCCAAGGCCCTGGGTTCAATCCCCAGCACTGTAAAAACAACAACGAAAACAAAAGACACAAAGGGCCAACTGTATACTACAGAGCCCAAGAGACCAGGGTCCAACTCCTGACTCTAACACCTCCAAGGTGCCTAACGTAGGTCTTATCATTTTGCCTAAGTCTGTTTTCTCATTAACTAAAACATCATAACACCACTGCTCCTCCTGAGGTTTGTTCTAAAGCATCAAAATCAGACAAGGAAGAGCAATAAAAACAGTATATTAATACTAAGCAGGGTGCTACTTTTAGAGATAAACAAGAGTGATAGTAAAAGAAATTAACTTTTTAAATTCTACTATAAAAAATAACATTTTACATAATAGAAGCATAGCAGTGCATTTTCTTATTATATGGGAACACATCAAGCTAACATTCAGAGTGCGACTGCCTTTCTCAGGACATGGACGGCACGAGTATGAAGAAAAGTGATGAAGAAGTCATGGATACACACACATGCACACACCACGTACAGTCACACGCACACGCACACACACAGACCAACCTGGCCAGGGAAGTGTGAGCCCTTAACTACCTCCATATTCCAGGGCCTGGAACAATGATTAGACTGAAAGCTTGGTGGCCACTAGGACCACCTGGGGAGCTTACTGAAAATGCAAATTCCCAAGTCAGTCCTTCCCCAAACACACACACACACACACACACACACACACACACGTACATACACACACCCTGGTTCAGTAGATCTAGACTGGGATGTGAAATCTGCATCATTAATTCATACGCCTCCTAGGTGAATTCTGATGCAGGTAGACCCTGGATCCCAAAAGATAAACCTTGTTCTACCAAGGCCAGGCCCCATAGTAGGCCTTCAGGAAGAACTGAGTCGATTCATCTGTCAAATAATCTGATGCTTAACATATACTGAGCCTCCTAACATATGGAAAACCCAAAATGTCTGCGCAAAATGCTGATAAGTAAAAAAAAAATGGGGAAGCAGCGCTTCCGCCCTTGAAGTTCACAGCCTAGATAGACATCTGATCACCTAAGAAACAATGTAATACACTCATCAGGATAACAAATCTTCACTGAGCAACTTCTAGATGCTTCTGGGCAATGGACATATATCAGTAAACACAAGAGCTGGTCTTACAGGAACAGGAGCCAATTAAGGGACAAAATTTAAAAGTATAATGTAGTTTGTTGGGTGGTAAATGTTGTGGAGAAAAACAAAGAAGGGAAGGAGAGGCAGTATCATTTTCAATCTGTGCCAGTTCTAAAGAATCACCATTGCTCTGCTAATGTGGCCCTGCATGCTGTGCTCACGGCCATTAAGTTTTCCCAAAAGAACAAGAGGATGAAAAGAGAATGACTGACTCTGTTGGGTGGGCTGGAGGAAGAGGTTGGGGGACAGGGACAGTTTCCAGGCTGAGATAAACACCAAGCTGGAACGTTCCTCAGCCACTCCATGGGTCTGTTCTGACTGACATCACAAAACAATCCCAGCAAGGACTGGACGCCTGTGTGTCTCTTACCTCTGCCAAAGTGCATTCGTCTAGCCAACGTTATAAGCCTATGCAATTATGTCAGTCTTTCCTGAGTCATAATGTCAACGGCAAGTTTGGGGACACTTTTATCATAAAAAGAATACATGATCAAAATTAAAAGCATCAAAAATACCAGAAAACATAAAGACTTTCAGTATACATACCCCAGCACTGCCTCTATTCATATTTTGGTGTGTTTTTTCCCAGAGTTGTTGTTTAACGTAGCTAGGGCCACTATGCAACCATATAATTAGGTATCTTACGTTTTTCATTGCATGTTTACTAAGTATATAAAATTTAAGTTAGCACATATGCATTATTCTGCTTTTAAAAATCTATATGAAGGCTGGGGCTGTAGCTCAGTGGCAGTGCGCTTGCCTAGCATATGTGAGGCGCTAGGTTCAATCCTCAGCACCACATAAAAATAAAGGCATGCTGGCCATCTACAACTACAAAAAAAAAAATTTAAATCTATTTCAGCATCATTTTTAATGGCTATATAACATTTCAGCCTATTGCTGCACTGCACTTGATTAATCATTTCCCAGTTATTACATACTTAGGCTCCTGAGGTTTCATAATTACAAATCATCCTAAAAATAACTTTACACAGAGAAGAATTTCAAGTAGTTCCCTCAAAATAGGTTCCTAGAGTTAAGCATGGTGGCACATGCCTGTAATCCCAGCTACTTGGAAGGCTGAGGTAGGAGGATTGCAAAGTTTAGGCCAGTCTCAGCAACTTTGGGAGACCCTAAGCAACTTAGTGAGACTGTCTCAAAGTCTCAAAATAAAAAAACAAAAAGGGTTGGGGATGTGGCTCAGTGGTTAAGAGCCTGGTTCAATACCCGATACCAATAAAAATCAAATCAAATCAAAAGGGCCAGAGGTACAGCACTTGCCTAGCATGTGCAAGGTCCTGGGTTCAATTTCTAGTAGCTCAAAAAAAAATAAAGAAAGAAAGAAAAACATCCCTAAAAAGAAAATTATGGGAAAGTGAAAATATTTTAGACAACTGCAGAAGTAGCTGACCATCTCTTGCCACCTTTTCTTGACAGTAAGTGGTTTTAGAAGGGACATATTTACCTGCTGTCAGAATCCGAGGCGATCTCCTTTCTCCCTCCAAAGCGGATCTGGCACTGCATGGAAAAAGAAACTGCTGAGATCAGCTGTTGGCACGGGACGCTCCAAACATCACAAAACAACCCACACAGACCCTCAAGGTCAGGAGCAGGACACAGAGTCATAAATTCCGGGTGCCGCATCTGGGCATTCCTGTGCCCTGGTGTCAGCACAAGAGTTAAGAAGGTGAACATCTCTGTCACTTAAAGGAAGCCTCGGCAGCCACTCTGCAGAAGCCAGCCCCAAGGGAAAACAGGCTGACAGGGAAGCAGAGCACACGGCTCTCTGCAGACCTCAAGGAAGTTGCCCCGGCGGCCAGCCGCCCACCACCCACACCAGGAGCGCACGACAGGCGGTGATCAAGACTTCCACAGACCTGTGGGACGGCTCCTCTTTGACAGAGCCCCAAGTTGTTATGACTGGTTGTAAAATTATGATTGCACGGATCAGCCTTCAAACCAGTCATTCGGTTTTAACGAATGACAATCTATCCAGTGTGAGTACAAACAAAACCAAATTAGCTTTTTCTTATTGTGGCAAAATAGAAATAACATCAATTACCATTTTAACCATTTTTAACAATAAAATTCAATTCACAATGTTATACATGACCACCACTACTATCCACTACTCTCTTTTAAAGGGGCAGAAACTCTGCTATGGATCACAGACTTGAAAGATTCCTAAAGTCATGATCAAAAGTACGTATAATTTGCCAGACACAGTGGTGGGCGCCTGTAATCCCAGACACTCGGGAGGCTGAGGCAGAAGGATCTTAAGTTTGAGGACAGCCTGGGCAACTCAGCAACCCAATGGAGAGCTGGGGACCAGATCCTGGGGAGAAGAGGGATGCTCAGAGAGGGCAGATGAGCTGCCCCTGGACCAATAGCTACAAAGAGATGAAGCTGGCCTGTGACCCCAGCCATGTCTGAGCCCAAGCCCATCTCCTTTCACCAATGCTCTCCTCAAAGGGACGTCACTGGGGAACGAGGTCCTCCTAAGGGATTCAAAACTCAAGACACAAGACCTCCTCCACCCCTAACTGGACCACCTTCCTGCTCTACCATTTCCTGGGAAAACTACAGCATTCCCACACACAAAGTAACTCTTCCATACAAAAGGCAAGAAATGACTTCTACCTTAATTATCTGACACCTGCTCGGCCCAAACGTCAACGGCGTGCATTCTCCTTACCTGTTTCACTGCATCCAGCAGTCTCTCCAGCAGAAATTGTCTTTTGTCATTGTTCTGTGATCCTAAAATGCAATGAGGTTTAATTAGTTCTGCTGGACATTACCCTTCTAATGAAGCCTTCTGACATTACAGGATGTGGCTGTCCCCAACTAGGATCAGTCCTTTGCTGATATTTAACAAAATCAGTAGCAAGACGAGGTACCGGGAATCTGCATCATCACAATGACATTGGGCCATTTGCCTGTTTCTGCGTCACAGGAAAACAGTTAGGGACATGTTCCTCAAATTTGGGGAATATTAGGCTAATGGTCTAACTAAGTGTTTTTCAACCTTGGCACTGTGGACACTGCAGGTTTCATCAGCATCCCTGGCCTCGACCCACTAGATACCATGAGCACACATATACCCTGGGTTGTGACAACAAACATGGCTCCAGATATTGCCACTGTCCTCTGGGGAGTAAGAATGACCCCAGTTGACAACCAGCAGTCTAACATAAAGGATGAGTTTCCCAGGAGGGCAGGCCCTGCTCGCTGGTTGATCTCATCATCACCTTCAGCTCCTTTCCCACGCCACCCGCAGCAACACACACTAAACCCTAATAATTCCTCTTCAGCAGCAAGATGACCTCAGGAAGTCCGGCCAGTGAGAAGTGAGCCGAGGAGCACTGGGAGATTTCTGGGAAAGTTACGCCTTTTGGTACCGGGGACAGAATGCAGGCCATCATGCTTCCTGCACCCACACACCTTAGTGGTCATCCATATGCCTTAGTCGTAAACACCCTAGGTGGACCAAAGCAGCATTTTGCCACCATGAAGCCAAGTGTCTCAGGGAAAGGTCAAAAGAATTACAAAAACACCATACCAGATATCACTTCTAAACCAATACTAGAAACAATGTAACTCTCACCAAATAAAAACCCTCATTTGTTCAAGACACTACACATCTGGCTGTTACTTGCAGCCAAAAGCATTCCCAAATGCAATGTATGACATACACCAAACTTATGTTTAAGAAGAACCAGGTCAGCCACTGTTATTCTAAAACAGTTCCACAGAAGCACATGACTCCAATCAACAGAGACAAGGCTGCAAGTTATGATGCACCAGACGCACAGCCCAGCCTTTCAAAGGATACTCAAACTCAAAAGATGCTCCATTCCACAGGGACTGAATTGCCATCAAGCTGCTTCTGTCATGGACAACTCTACATGGACTGTACCAGAAAGGCGCAGCAGGGCACTGTCTCAGAGATGGTCCCTGATTCCTGCCAGTCAAGCTAAGGCCAGTCAGTTGATAACAACTGCCACCATGTGTTAGACACTCCCACATGTAAGGGACAAGCTGAGCACTCTGCATGCATCACCTCCTTTAACCTTCAAAACCACCCCGTAAGCCAGGACACCAAACGATGCATAGGGAAACCAGTTCGGAGGCATCAAACAATTGTGTGCCCTGATCCACTCGGGATGTGTTTAACTTTTACTGTGTGCCAAGCACTGTCGTAAGTGCCGAGGATGCCACTTCCCCACAGAGCTACAATCTACAGGAAGCGATGTTAGAGAGCCATGCCATAAAGAAAAACCAAACGGCGCAATGAGATAGGAAGAGGGTCACTTAGCCAGTGTGGCCATGGGGGTCTCGGTGCACAGGTGGCATGAGCTGAGACCTCTACATAGAGAAGGAGCAGACTTGGGAAAAAAGCAGAACGACAAAATTCCAGGCATAGCAAGCAGCTGAGGGCTCTGGTCTTCCAGGACTAGAAAGAAGTCCACTGTGACTTGAGCAAAAAAAAGGAGAAGGAAAGATCAGGCAGGCAGGCAGTCAGGGGCCAGGCACGGGGGGCTGTGGACAAGAATAAAGGGTTAGATCTGCTCCAACTGAACACTAACTGATGTGATCCTGACACGAGAATGCCCCCCACGGCCTGTGTGGGGACCACCACACCAAGGCTCCGGCCTAACTCCAGGCCTAGAGAGAAAACCAGGAAGTTGATACTCCACACACAGGAAAACAACTGGCACCTCAAATGTTACCACATTCACTTTTCCTGCCAGAGGTTCTTAACAAGGAAAGTATACACCATTCCCACCAGAGGAGAATGGCCAGGGCCATCATCATTCAGGATGGGTACAGTCCTTACCTTGCCCATGGCCCTCCAACACCTGCCTTGACACTTGTCTACAAATAGACCTGCTCCTGGCAGGCACGGTGGCGCACACCCGTAATCCCAGCAGCTCAGGAGGCTGAGGCATGAGGCTTGCAAGCTCAAAACCAGCCTCAGCAACTTAGCGAGACCCTGTCTCAAAATGAAAAATAAAAAGGACTGGGGACGTGGCTTAGTGGTTAAGCACCCCTGGGTTCAATCCCTGGTACCAAAAATAAAATAAGATAAACCCTGTTCCTTGCTTAGTGGGAGCTACAGTTTCTGATCTTCCCTCCCGAATATCAGAATACAGAAGTCGGGCCTCTGTCTTCCTTTTTCCCCACCGCTAGACCCAACAACTACTTGTCCTTGGGCAATACCAATGGGAAACTTGACAGAGTTTTGCCCCTGGAAATGCCTTTGCTACTTTTCACATCATAAAAGGAATTTATGTGAAGAAATGAAATAAAAACAAATTTTAAAAAAGTATAAGGAAAATAATTTCCATCATCTCACTACCAACAATATTTTAACACAGTGCTTCTCAAACTAACATGCACATGCATCTCACGGGGATCTTGCTAAAAGGCAGGTTCTGGTTTAGAAGGTGGACAGTGGGGCCTGAGATTCTGCGTTTCTCACAGGCTTCCAGGTGATGTTGGTTGGTTCCTGACCTACATTGGAACAGCAAGAATTTAGCACATATACCTCCTGGTATGCATAATAATCCTAGATATCTCCTAGAGTACTTTGCTGACCTGCTTGTTGTAGGTGACAAGTGAGCAGCCTCCTCTGCCTTACTTTGCAAAATCTCTTTTCACCATGGGGTATGGGGGGCAACCTGTATTCTACAGAAAAGCAACCTGAGGTTATATAGGTCTCAGTTCAGAGGCTCACCTCCCTAGCTGTGATCTCTCTGCAAGCCAGAAGCACTCAAATGAGACAACCTGACCTTAGGACACCTGTGGCCATCTTAGCCCTGAAGAAAGGCTATGAGAAGAGGGTCTCATAGGACACAGGGTGCCCAGGTGACCTCGAGGTCACTTATTAATAGTAAGGCATCCAGAGAGGCCCCTGGCTAAGAGGAATAGTGGGAGGAGCACTGAGCAGGAAGTCATAAGACATGAGTCCTCATCCCTGCCAGGCTGCTTGTGGTCATATGACAGGGACAATCACTTCCCTTCCCTGGTACTGGTTTCTGCATGAGATCATACTCTCCTAACTCTGCAGTCTACAAACCCAGGGACCCTGTGAAGACTGGCAGAGAAATCAATGTCCTCTTTCTTACCTTCTCCCAGTGACAAGGAAGAGAATGCACCCCACACACACCAAGGCCCAGAAGAATCTTCCAGCTTCAAGCACTGAAGCCACCCAAGAAGACAGGGAGCCCATGCTCACCTGCTAAGCCCCAACTACGGGTAAGTCAGTACATGACTGGCTTATTCAACCCTTAACATAGAAGGTACAGGGGCTCAACAGAGAGCACCAAGGCCCAGAGAGGAAGTGACCTTAACCCAAGTGTCATGAAGGGAGTCAACTCCAAGTCCACTGGCACCTGGCTGTGCCATCTGCTAAATCGTGCTCACCCCTATTACAAACCTGCAGCCACCGCCCACTGCCAGTTCTAGAGGCATTTCTCGGTGACACCTGAGAGACCAAACCCCAGCCCTCTTGTTCCCTCCCTTCTCCAAGGGTAGCCCCAGCCGATACCACCAACCAGGGAGCCAGAAGAGGCTCTCTTCCCATTTCCGGTTAGATCACCACCAAATGAAAATAGGAAATGTAATGGCAACTCAGGGCGTCCCTCCAGGCTCCACAAACCCATCAGAGTTCTGGTCATCCTGCCGCTCTCTCACCCAGGAATCACACGACTGGTGAAAACTGTCACCTGGTGGAGGTGCCACCTGTTGTCTCTCTTTGTCTTTGATGTGTAGAATCCTTAGGATCTAACATTTAATTTCACGTTTAGATCCCTTAAGGTTCTACATTAATTTTTACCACGACTCTCTGGCCCTCTGCCTGCAGTCTCCACTCAAGCTATCGGGCCTCCTGGGAAGGAAGAGTGGAAGAACAGGAGAGGGTCCACCAGTGATGAGATCTAGGGCAAATTACTCACCTGCTTTCGCTCCTCATCGGAGAGGCTACCTCCTAGGACCCCTGAAGCGAGGGAACAAACATGGCACGCCTAGAACAGGGCCTAGTGTGCACCGGGTTCTTTATACATGCCAGATTTCATTGTTTTGTTGCGGGCAGTTTATAACCCTAGAGGCATCGAGACTTCTGTTTCCAAGCAGTCCTTTCAACTCCCAAGAACAGGCAAAGCAATCTATTCCATACTCCTGGGCTTAGTGTCCTGCGGGATGAAAAGGTGAAACAGGGTCCCTGGGGAGTGGGGAGGGGCAATGAGCAACTGCAAGCAGGTGCTCTCCACGTGCCTCTGCACCCCAGCCAACAGCCTTGGAGGTCCAGAGGCGGGCAGGCCACCTGATCAAGGCCACATACATATTTAAATAGTGGTGTTTTCGCTGCCTCTCACTGCCTGGTGGAGACATTACTCTTCACTGTGAAATCCTTGCAATACACAAGGCAGGAATGAGAGAAAAGAAAAAGGTGGCATACCCTGTGCCAGGAATTCTGCTCAAGATCACACGGCAGTGCCAGAGCTAAGTTGGAGGTAGGGCCCTGGTCTCCCTGACTCAGTGTGCCATCCTGCTGAGGGAGGCGGGGAGGCTCACTGAAGAACTCGAAGCTCGAAGCTCGAGCTATGCTAGGAAGAGTAAGACTGGTAAGTCCAGCGACACACACAGCTAGATGTCGCCAGGGCCTGGGGCACAGAGGAGAAGTTAGGGCTTCCTCTGGCTGATGAAAAGGTGATCACTGCACAGCACTGCAAATGTGCTAAATGCCACTGCGCTGCTCACTTTAAAACAATGGTCACCTCTACATGAACGCCACCGCAAGAGAACAACTTTTATGAGGACTACATCAGGCAAATGCTGGCCAAGAGAACATCCCAAGGCAGAGGAACAACCGCAGGAGATTCCCCCAAGGATAGAAGGAGGCGAGGCGACTCCAGGGAACACCAAGTCCTAGCTGAAGCACACAATAGAAAACCTTCGCTTCTCTTGCACATTTCTAATTACCCAGAGGGGAGCGACTGACTTAAGAGCCCCTAACATCTGGATCAGTATGGAAATATTTTTGACTATCACAGCTGGGAGGGTGCTACTGGCATCGAGTAGGTAGAAGGCCGGGGTGTGCTGAACACCTGCAGTGCACAGGATGGTCTCCACAACCAAGAACTATCTAGCCCCAAACATCCACAAGTGCCGCAGCTGAGAAGTTCTAAGTTTAACTGACCTATTTTACAGGTGGCAAAACTGAGGTTACCAAAAGCTAAGTAACTTACACCTTCATTTGTGCTCTGAATCCCACCTCCTCTCACCTGCTCAAGACCATGACCCAGCAACTGTCCGTTTCCCACATCGATTACTCCTTCTCACTATACAATTCCCACCGCATGCTAGGATGGCATACTATCCCCCAAATTAATAAAAAACCAGGCCTTGCTCCCACAGCCCCTCCAGCTGCAGCCACATTCCTCCAGGCCCTGGGGTGGCCACCCTGGCCTGCCTGCTGTTCCGAGCTGGCCCTTAGGCTCTGAACTCCTTGACCCTGCACTGATGATCTACACAGTGGCCAGAACATCAGGAAGCGCAGACAAATACAGTAGAAACAACTTACTGAGATTACAGGACACACAACGTGATACCCCGCGATCCATTCAACATGCCCGCAAAACTGCCCTGAGCAGCAGTTCCACCCCTGCCTGTGCCTCTGGAGTGCGCTGTCTCCGACGATTTGTGCTTCTGATGTTCCCTGGATAAACCTGCACCTTTAGCAAACCCTAGGGTGGGGTTGGTGAGCAGTTCCCATAAGGGGCCAGACAGTCCATATTTTAGGCTTTGTGTGCCACAGGGTTGCGTTCAAGACTCCTCGCCCCCACCACTGTCGTGACAGCAGCCTTACACAAGGTGTTAACGAGCAGGCTTCGGGCTGAATCTAACAGATCACAACCCTCCCAGAACTAAGGAGGAGGAGAGGGGCTTAAAAATGAAAATAATAGAGTCTGATTCCAGATTCACGGCTGCCCCACAGTTAGCCCCACATTAGAGATCCTCCAGCAGGCTGCAGCCACACCATAATCACACGGCCATCTGCCCTCACCCTCTCACCAAGACCCGGGGGCAGACCTTTGCAGAGGACAGGCGCACCACCCGCCTGCCGCTGCTGCCGCACACCTACACCTGCAGGCCTCACTGCCGGCCCCAGGGAGAGCCCAGTGCTGTCGCTATTGTCTAATTCCCCCCACCACCGAAGCACACCGCCATTCCAGATCTTTTTTTTTTTTTTTTTTTTTTTTTTTTTTTTTTTTTTTTTTTTTTGCGGTGCTGGGGATCGAACCGAGGGCATTGTGCTTGCAAGGCAAACACTCTACCAACTGAGCTATCTCCCCAGCTCCCTCCAGATCTTTTTAAAATGGAGAGAAAGCAGAAGTGATGGAGAAGCGCAGAAAGAACGGTCAATAGATGCCAGGGGCAGGTCCACAACCAAGACTGGACCCGTCGATGCCAGGCAGAGGCGCAGGGAGCGCAGACAGCAGGGCAAGGCAGAGGCTGCAGCTGGGCGGGTGCCCCTCTCGATGGCAGTGGCCGCTCAGCGGCAGGCGACAACAGCACCCCACAGCCATACCAGCAACGCCCCATCTCCTGGTGATTTTCATGTCACCTCGTTGGGACCTAATTACACTCTTTTACAGCTGTGTAGTCAGATCTTCAAGAACCAAATACAACTTGCCATTCATCTACCTGTAGGGTCGGGCTGGCGGCCCCACTGTGAAAGACAAGGAAACTAAGGCTTGGAAACGTGGATCCTTTACCGGAAGAGACCAGAGGTGACAAAGCCAACATTTTATCCCCAAACTCATGCCTTCCAACCTCTAGACCAGACTAACCCCTTGGACAGTTCAACTTTAAAAGGCTCCTTTTGTGAAGCATCACCAAAGAAAACCAATCTCCTGGTGACTGCTCAAATGGTACCTTCTCTGAGAAACCTTCCTGCCAAGAGTCCTCAAGGGCACAATAAACTGTTCTGCACTGCGCTTCCCTCGCCCTCCGGTCAAGTCACATCCTGACATATTCCCTGTTACTGAAGGACTGTGGGTAGTCATGACACCCTGGACGAGAGCCCACTGGGGGCTGACAGGGAGAGTGACTGGACCCCCACTCACAGAACACTCAGCAACTCTTGAACAGAGACTCGAGGGATGTTTCCTTCTGCAGTTCTCCAGGGACTGCTTTAAATGGGGAGGACCAGACCAACCCAGGTCACAGCAGCTGTCCCAAGCATGTCAGCAGTGGACGAGGCAGTAGCCCGTCTGCTCAAACATTAGGCATACACAGATGAACGGATGGCTATTCTTCCTCCCAGGACTGAGGGGTAAAGTGGCACTGCTGAGCAAGGACAAAAGGACAGGCTGGCCACCATCACACAGTGGCAAGAGGCAGGCTCTGCCTTGAGACAGATGGGCTCATGATGTCTAAGATCAAAGACCAAACCAACGGCAATTCACAAATGAGCAAAGAATAGAGCCATCAATTTTCTCTAGAGCAGGGATGGGCAAACATTTTCTGAAAAGAGCAAAGTAGTAAATATTTCTGGCTTTGCAAGCCATGGGGGCTCTGTTACAGTTACTCAATTCTGCTATTGTAGTATGAAAGCATCTGCAGACAATAGGCAATGAATGGGTATGGCTGGGTGCCAATAAAACTTTATTTACAACACAGGCGGCCTGCCCAGCCCAGCATGCCAATCTCTGCTGTAGGAAAAACACTACAATGGCAATGTGCAAATAGTTTGAAGAGAAAGTGTACCTTCCCTCATGGTTGAAAAAAGCTAATTATACACTTACTAATAACCACCATACAACAACATTTTATAACTATTAAATTAGCCAAGACACATTTAAAAGGAAACTCCCTGTGTGCTAAAGCTACAGTAAATCAGGTGCACCCACTGATAGCAATATACTGACATAGTGAGTTCTGAAAAACAATGTGCAGCACACACCAGAAGCTAAACACACACACACACACATACACAAACACACACATATATATACACGTGTGTATATTAATATATGTGTATATATATATATATGGAAAGGATTATGTGTATACACACACATATATATGCACATATACCTGTACATACACATATATATACATATATATACACAGTTCCTCTCACCCAAACCTGCTGCCCCACAGCTTTTCCACCTCAGTAAAAGGCAATTCTCACTCCTTCCAGCTGCTCAGCTGTGTGTGTATATATACATATATATAAACACATATACCTGTGTGTGTATGTTTTATATATATATATATACACATATATACACATATATGGAAAGAATTGTGTGTATATACATACACATATATACATATATACACATATTCTGAGTGTATTTATATATATATACACACCTATATATGGAAAGAATGTGTGTATACACACACATATATATACATATGTATACACATATACCTGTGTGTATATTATATATATATATAATACAGATAATATATGGAAAGGATTGTGTATACACACACACATATAAACACACAATACCCTTTTAACACCGTGAATATTAAAGGGGAAGAAATGGGGAAATGAGAAAAAGAATAGAGACTTCACAGTCCCTCTGTCCTCCAGGTACTGAATAAAGAACTACACTTTTGCTTTGATTTCCATTTTCTGAAGAGGAAGTTAAGAGTCAGAGAAGTTCCATACTTTGCCCAAGTTAAATAGAGTTATATCCAGGACGTCTGCATCCAAAGCTTTTCCCTCCACAACACAATGACTGCCTGAACACAGCATCAAGGGCACGAAGATTTTCAATGCAGCATCCTAGAAGAGGGATCAGTAAACTACAGCCCACTGGTCAAATCCAGCTGTCACCTGTCTTTCTAAATACAGTTTTATTGGAACACAGTCATGTCCTTTCATTTCTGTATTGCCTGCGACTCCTCCCATGCTACAGTGCTTGGGGTGGAGGCCATCCGGATGGCCCACGAGGCAGAAAATAATTAGTATCTGGCCCTTCACAGAAAACATTGGCCACTCCTGTCCTAGAACATCACAAATGGAATTTACTTCTTTAGCTACAATGGCAAAAAGGCTAACTAACCACAGTACATTAATTTCGCCAAATGTTTTACTGCCTTTTAAAATAATTGTGAAGAGAAGGAACACGGGTAAATGCTATAAAGCAGAAAAACTAATTCAAAGGTAGACTCAATGCAATCATGTAGAACACATACATAATCTTTGAACAAAGAAATGTAATACCTAAATATTTAATGTGCTAGGAAGATATATTTATAGGTATATTCTATATTTTCTCATAATTGTCTCTAATGTAATTTTGGTTTTTTGCTTTAATTTTTTTTTTTAAGTTGGGGGAGGAAGGAGATTACAACATCCACAGGCACAGGCAAAGAAAAATGAGATGGGTGTGGGTCTGGTTCCCTCCTCAGCGGAAGCAGTGCCCCAGGCCCAACGGGATGCTTCTGGGTGGCAGAAGGAGCACTGGACAGACCTCTAGGGGTTCCTGGATCACCACGCAGAAGCCATGGCCAGGAAAAGTCCTCACCCAAACCTGGTCCCCCACAGCTTCTCGCACCTCAGTAAAAGGCAATTCTCACTCCTTCCAGCTGCTCAGGAGCAAAATCACGGGGTGAAGGCCTCTGCTCAGATGTTACCTCCCAGTGAAGCCTTCCTGACCACCCTACCCAAATTTACAACAGTCCATTCCTCTAGTTCTTCCTCCACGGAGGCACACAGCAGAACAGACTCCACCCTCAGGCTCTGGACCATGCTTATGATCCAGACCCAGCCAACCAGACTCACAGGGACAGGCTCCAGGATGACCATGTGGGCCGCCAGACTCCTGTTTCAGCCCTAGGACTTTACCTGGAGCACATGGGAAAGAGGCCCACTCTTTGTCCAGATATTGTTATGTTATGGGATGTAGTCCAAGAGCCGCTGGGAGCTCTCTTGCCTTTGTGGAGGAAAGGCTGTTTGTGGATGAAGCCAAAAGAGAGGAAAGTAGAGTTGAGAGCTGGACAGATAGTCCTGGTGATTCCCTAAGCACCTGGATCCAGCCGAGTCTGAAGCTGGCCAGAGTTATCCCTAAACTTTTTCATAAAAAGACACTATATATTCCCATGTTGCTGAAATCAGTTTAATCAACTTCTGCCGCATTCAGATGAAAAGAGTGCTGGCTAATACACACAGCAGACTCCAGCAGAACCACTTTTGTACGTTTACTCAGCTTGCTCCAACAGACACCAATGGACGCCCTTAGCAAAGTAATAGAGGATGCACCAAACCGCCACCAGTAAAAGTTTCCTGAGCTTCTGGCCACTCTCTGCTGCCACTGGAGCCCTCACCCTTACTGGCAACATTTTAAACTAGCACAACTGCTTTGACAAAAAAAAAAAAAGCAACCAGTGCTACTCCTGGGAAAGACACAACCTGCCCAAAACGTTCCCTGCATCATTACTTATGACAGAAAAGAAGGGAGGAAAACAGCAAGAAAAGAAGACAGGCCAGCAGGCGTCTCCACCAGCAAAGAGTTCATATGAATGCCGTCCATAAAAGTGACCCGTATGGAGTCCAGACAGCAATGTAAAGCTCTATCCTAAAATGTGCGGGGATAGCAAAATGCAAATATTTATATGATGAAGATACAATTACATCATCCTATATCATGTTTCACGATCTTTTCTCATTATCTTCCCCATTAGGGTTCATCTTAGACATTTTTATCCAAATCACGCACTCCATGAAATTTTAACACCACAGATCTAATGTACACCTGGCTGTGTGCCACACGCTTATCTGTGCTTTACACACAGGAGTGGATCTTACCTGCCCTGAGAACCTCTTCTTGCCCACTTCAGGGTCCCAGCACCCCACTGAGAAGGCACGGCCTGTGTAACAGAGGGTGGCAGGACACAGGTGCTTATCTAGAAGGGCCGTTCACACTGCCATAATCTCCAGAAGTCCAAGAAATCTTGGATTTTAGTTCCAACTTTAAAAGAATCTGACTTCCTATTAGTCACCAGACAGTCGTGCACATGACAGCAGGAGTCCTTGTGGTGGGATGTAGTCCACCGCACCTCCAGCAGACGAGGTGGCGGAACGTCTGCAGACGGCAACATGACTTCTCACATTCTACATAACAGGCGGACCCCATGCCTTCCTGAGCAAAAAATATATTAATAGCATCACTTTTCTGCTTTGAATGAAAACCACATGAATTCTTTTTCCATTCACTTGTTTCAGCTGATTCTTTATTCCAAGTACAAGTCGCTGCTGGAGAGGACCCAGTCAAAGCCAAGCAGAAAAACATGACCTTCAACATTTCAGAAAAATGAGGAGAGGTAGCCAAATGCAGGAAGATCACGAGTTCAAAACCAGCCTCAGCAAATTAGCCAGGTATTAATAAGCAACTCTGTGAGACCCTGTCTGTAAATAAAATACAAAAAAGGGTTGGGGATGTAGCTCAGTGGTTGAGTGCTCCTGGGTTCAAAAAAAAAAGTGGCCAAAATGTACATAAACCTTAGACAAGAAACAGCCATAAATTACCCACTAAGCCCAAAACTCTGACCCATCAGGCCCTTTGAGCTTATCTGTTCCACAAATCATTCAACCTCTCTGGACCTGGCAGCCCCATCCTTAGAGCCGGGATTTCGGTGTCTTTCAAACGTCAGAACAATTCCTGAAGAATAATCACAGATGGAAAGGTGCACCTGGGACTTTCCAGCAGAGTCCAACAGAAGACTGTGCCTGAGAACAGCTTTCTGGCCTTACTAGTTCTCCTTTCCCAGTAGGAACAAAAGCATCAACTGGAAATCAGAATTCCTTAGCCAGAGGAGGCAGGCAATCAAGCATTCCTATCTACAGAATTCTCCAAGGAAAGCAAATCAACTGGGGCCACTGCCTCCCAGAGACACCCCCTGGCAGGTGTCTTTCTGACACTTTGTTTACTTACACACATACACATGAATTCACAATGCTGTCTTGCCTGCATGCTTTATTTTGTGTCAAAGCATACATTTTAGGATTAATTCTATACTTGCTTTTTTTCCACAGAACTTTAAAAAGATGTAGCCACGGTGATGGGTGTAAATTCACACTATTCCTTTTAACATCCTTGAGCGTTTTCTGTCATGTGACCATACCACATTAAGTTTTTCCACTCCCCTATTAATGGTCATCTTGGTGGTTTCTGGCCTCACGATACCATTCATCACGTGTTTGCATTATCTAGGGCCATACCACTTCCTGGTTATTTGCACTTGATGTATTCATCCTTGAACCCATCTGACCTCTGACTCTACTCAAACATTTTTAACTCAAAAATGCAGCAGATTCTAATTACCAATTTGTAGGCTCTACAAGAAACTGAAAAGCATGTTAAGCCACAACAAAAAGAGGCAATCAGCCAAATCCTGCAAAGAATCCACAGGATAAATGACTTGGTTTCCTTCAACTAAAACAAGAACAAATTTTGCAAATACACTGATAAGGGGCTTGTATCCAGCAATTGCATAGAATTCTCACAGCTCAACAATGAGAAGACAAACCCAACTTTAAACCTGGACAAAGCATCTGAAGAGACATTTCTCCAAAGAAGTATACAATACAGTTGGCCAACAGGCACATAAAGTGATGCGTGGTGTCACTCTAGTCATTAGGGAAATGCAAATCAAAACCACAGAGATGATGGCACTTCACACCCCTTAGAATGTCAATTATCCAAGACTGTTGGGAAGAATGTGGAGAAACAACCCTTCCATCCTGCTGGGAATATAAAATGCTGCAGCCCAGAGGAAAGTGTGACCCAGCTCCTCAAATGGTTAAACCAAATTACCATACGACCCTGAGACACCACTCAGCTCTATGAACCAAGAGAAATGAAAAACTGCCCACACAACAGCCTGCATGTGAAATGTCACAGCGGCATTATTCTTAATAGCCAAAAAGTGGGAACAGTCCAAATGTCCATCCACCCATGAAGGCAGAAACCAAACATGAAATAGTCACATGATGGAACATTATTTGGCCACAAAAAGGAATGAAATACAGGCTATAACATGATTGAATCTCAAGAACATTATAATTAGTGAAAAAAGCCAAACATGAAGGTCACATTTTGCAAGATTTCATTTATATGAAATATCCACAACAGGCAAATGCATAGAGACAGAAAGTAAACAAGCAGCAGTGGTTGGAGTGGGTGTGAGGAGTGACGGCTGATAAATACAGAGCTTCTTTCTGGGGTGACAGAAACATTATACAATTGATGTCTGCACAATTCTGTGAATACACTAAAAAATTTATAAGAAATTACACTAAAAACAGTCTCTTTTAAAGAGACCTACGTGATTTAAAAGACAAACCAACTTTACTATGTAAAGTTAGATGCTGAGTTTTAAAAGTTTACTATAAAATAAAATCATAACACAATCATGGAAATTTGAGTGTATATTTGATACTATTAAGGAATTATTTGTTTTTCATAGGTATGGTAATAAAAATAAGTTGTGTCTTTACAAAGGGGTTCCTGTGTTTTAGAGAGATACATTAAAATATGTTCAGATAAAAGGTTATACCCTCTGAGCCTTGCTGCAGAATAACCTGGGAAGAGGGAAAGTGGGCAAAGATATAGATGAAATTATCATAGGCTGTCAAATCCGTGTGACGGTTCACTATACTACTCTTTCCATTTTCAGTATATTTTAAATCCTCTATTTAAAAACGGGGGAGGTTCTTACTGAGAACCTGTCTCTAAATCAAATACGATGTGGCTCAGTGGTTAAATGCCCCTGAGTTCAATTCCCAATAAAAGGGGAGGAGGGTTTCAAAGGAGAGAGAGGGATTATTTCTCTACCACTTACTTTACTGAGTGTCAATTATCAGTCTCACAGGTGAGGAAACTCACTTTAAAATGCATTCTCAAGAAACAATTAAAAATACCCTTGGACTTCCCCCTCCACCCTCAACAACCACTTTTTCCACCTCAATTGCAATCTTTCCAAAAGAAGGCTTTCATCCCTTTTTTATCTCTATGTGTTGGTCTCCTTTTATAATTTGTCTTTAGACCTAATGATTTTTTTCATTAAATTAAAAAATGGAAGTTTTAAAAGAGTTTTGATACTAAGTGGCTCCTTGAAAGAGAAACTGATCAATTTCCTTTGGCTTCTCAACTTCATTTCCTCCTCTGATAAAGGCAAAAGAGAGAATGGTCCAGAACTCTGAGTTTATGGCAAGGACCCCCTAGCCATGTTAAAGGGAAAAGATTAGACAGGTACAGTAGTGTACATCTGTAATCCAGCAACTAGGGAGGTTGAGGCACAAGGATCCAAGAACAAGTCAGCCTGGGGAACTTAGTGAGACCTTGTCTCAAAATCCCCAAAATGGTTGGAGATGAAACTCAGTGGGTTCAATCCCAAGTACTGCAAAGAAAAGAAATTTTAAGAAGGAAAATGTTGGGGCTGAGGGTGCAGCTCAGTGGCAGAGCACATGTTTAGCATGCATGAGGCCACAAAGATTTTGAGAGATTGCCTAGTCCTAGCCCAAGTTCCGAGAAACAGCCTTGCCCCAACTCCACCCCACATGGAGTCTTTACAGAAATGACAGCTCTAAGTTCCTGACAATGAACCATGTGAGAGGCACAGTACCAATCAGTTTACCTGACCAATGTTATTTAGTCGCCACAGCAAGCCTAGGAGACGGGTGCTATTATGTAACCTCATTTAGCAGGGACTTTCAGAATGGTCAGGTAACTTATCCTAAATCACACACCTTTAAGTAGCAGAGTCAACCTCAAATGTCTGGCTCCAGAACCTGTACTTATACCCAGCGACATCACCTCGGAGTGAAAGCCAGTTCATGACATCTTTGCAGAGGTATCACTAATGTTTAAGGATCAGAAACCTTCATTAGAGCCAATCATTTGCTTTGGCAATGGAAGGGGGACCATCTCCCAGACACCCCTGTCACCAGGCCATTCATTAGGTGCATCAATTTCATAAATCTTGCTCTTAAACAGCAAACACAAAAGGCACATAACTTATCTTTAAGATCCACAGAGATAAAAGTTAAACATGAAAAGAAAATTATCACCTTTGCTTTACCCCCACCCTCCAATACCTCCAGAAATGCCTGGATGGAAGGCTAGGGCCAAGGGCACTGGACGTGGAGATTGTTGAAAACAACCGAATAGGGAGAGAAAAACAGGCAGTATGCCGGTAGGCGGGTCCTCCTAAGTGAATCCAGATCCCAGAGTGGCCAGAAAAACAGTCAGGGGCCAGCTGAGAGGCTTCCCTGAGTCACTCCCATCTCCACACACAACACAAGAATGACTTAGCACCAAAACACCAATAGGACTCTTCAGAGGGAGGACAGGAGGGAGAACACGGAGTCAAGGCACTAAACTTCAGAAACAGGACCAGAGGTCTACACCCACCTTCCTCCGTCTAACTTCCAGCCTCCCCACCAAACCCACCCACCACTTCTCTGGTGGCGCTGGGAGGGGCTGGGCCAAAGCAACAGTCGCCAGATGGGCTCAGCACTGGGCAAGAAGGGAAGGGGTTGCAGGACAGGTCAAGAGAGACCTCAAATGATAAGCTGAGAGGAGAAATGGAAGGGGCTGGAGTAGGGAGGAATAACCCCAGTGTAAAACCTAGGACCGGGGAGGGAAGCGGAGCGAGTAAGAAGGAACAACTGGTGGCTGAAAAGCACTGGGGGACAGGGGTGGAGGGAATAAGAGAGACGCAGGAGACAAAGGGGCTGGAGAGCCGAGAGACCCCTGGGGACCTGGAGCTGCCGGTCTGGGTCTGCTGACAGCGGGTCCCGGGGTCAGCCGCCCAAGGATGCCCCGAGGCGCTCTCTGCCGGGGGGAACCGGGGTGCCAGGCGACGAGGGGCCTGGGCGGGGGATGACAGGGCAGGGCGCGGGCAGCCGGAGCCGGGACTGGGACTCAGGCGGGTCTACGAGGCAGGCGGCACTGCCCACCCGAAGGCTCCGAGCTGGGGGTCTGGTAACCGGGCGCGGGGCTGGGGGACGAGGAGGGTCTGGGGGCAGGCCGTGCCCGGGGACAGGAGTCAGGGGACGCGGAGTGCCCGGCCTCGGGCGGTCGGAGACCTGCAGGGGGCCAGGGGCCGGGACCCGGGCGGACCAGTGGCGGGATCGGGAACCAGGGAGACGGGCCGGGGTCTGCGGGCGACCGGGGCGCGGGGACTCGGGGCCGGAGTGTGCAGCTGCAGCGGCGGGAGCCGGGGCGGCCGGGGTGGCTGACAGCGGCGGGGCCGCCACTCACCGCTCATGATGCCGCTCCCCCGGCGGGTGCCTGCGCCGCGCCGCCGCTGCCGCCGCCGCGTCTGCCGCCGCCGCGCTCCACAGGGGCCGAGAGACAGCGCGCGCCCCGCCCGCCGCCCCGCCCCGGAAGTAGAGCTCGTCGCCGCCGAGGCCCCGCCCCCGGCCCGGAAGGTAAACACGGGCGCCGGCTGCGGCGCGCTGGCGGGGCTGGGGCTGGGGCGGGGACCGCCCGGAGGTGGTGGCCGCTGCCGGTGCGCCGGGGTCGGGTGAGGGGCGCTTTCCGTCACACCTCCGTGCTGCCGCAGTGAGCAAGGCCATGAGTAAGGGGAAAACAGGGCTCCCGACCGGGGCGAGAACCGGAGGAGACAGTCGTGGACTAGCGTGGGCACGGGCAGAGGGCACTCCCGGAGGGCCTCGGTAAGGAGGCGACTTCGGGGCCCAGACCTGCAGAGCGAGAGGGAGCCGGACCCGGGAGCAAGAGGGAACCTCCCGGGGATTCCAGGAGGAACGAGCGGTGAGTGCGGGGCGGGGGCGGTCCTCGAGGACGCGGGAGCCCCTGCGGCGCTGGGTGCCCTCAGCTTGCCCGCCCACCTCTAGGCGGCGAGGGAAGGGAGGTCCTTGTAAGAAATTAAGTGGAGTGACGCAATCTGAGTTGGTCTTAAGACCTCGCTCTTCTAGAAGGAGAATTAATTGTAATGGGGAAGGGGAGAAAGGTAGTTGGTTAAGGGGCTACTGGCTTTTCCCGGCCAGAGGTAATAGTGCCTGCGACCCGGTGTTGGCGGTTGCAAAGGAGAAGGTGGACAGATCCAGTATAAAGCCAAGTGCTGCACATTCCCAACAACCAGGAAGCAAGGTCATTGTCCCATTTTGCAGATGGGGAAGGGTATCCAGAGAGGTTGAAGAAGGATCCCTCCAGTTTGTTTTATTCACATCCAGAGTGGAAAATTTAAAAAAAGTATTTTACATCATAACCCAGCACACACATACGAACGTTTGAGATGTTTAACAATTCTGTAGGTAATCTATTATCTTCTAATTTTCTTTCTTTTTTTAATGCTGACGGAGACTTCCTCCATTGATCCACTAGTAAGTTTTGATCTGTAGTTGAAAACACTACAACCAAGCACACCTAGGAAATGGAGCCACAATTCCAGCCCATTTTTCTGTAGCTCCAGAGTCCCCACAATCTTCTGCTACTTTGCCTCTAAACATATATTCCCAACCCACACACACACATACCAGGAATTTGCCTCTAAGGAAACAACTCAGCAATGGCCCAGAACTCTTTGGGGAAGGATACTCTGCAGCATTGTTTATAATAGGAAAAAAAGTGGTGATAAGAAAAAAGTTCAGACAGGAGCTGTGGCTCAGTGGTACAGCACTTGCCTGGCACAACGGAGGCCCTGGGTTTAATCCCTAACACTGCCAAAAAGAAAAAGAAAAAAAAATCTGAGATATTCTCAATTACGAAGGGTGGAGAATGGAAGGGAGGAGAGTTGGGGGGGTGTGCCCCTGTTGTGTGTAATCCTGCCCCTCTTTGAGATCTACAGCCAAAGTAGGATCAATGTAAATAACCATGTCTACCTTCCCAACATTTTCATTATTAAATACTCTACTTTTTTAGATCCAGCAGACATTTTTCCAACTGGTACCTATCCTCACTGCTGGTGGCTGAGGGAACTTGCCCCTGGGTTAGGGTCAGTGTCAGAAGTAAGTTGATTTATAAGACTGGTTGGCCCTGTAATACCCACCAGACATTCGGACATTCGCTGGAAGATTGTTCGGTGTGTGGGGACAAAGACCCACATCAGGTCCCAGAAGTACTCTGTCGAATGTGAGTACAGAGAAAAAATAATCTGTCATCTTTCACTGTGCTTTACCTCTGCCACCACCAGCCTCCCCCACGAGTTTTATTCCTCCTTCTGGGAATCAGCCTGGACAGCAAGAATCAAGAGGTTAAAGGCAACAACTCTTGTGTCTGGGAAATTTACACTCTTCCTTTCTGACTAGCATCTGTGATGCCTCAGTAAACCCTTTGTTTCAGAGATCTCTCAGTGCCCATTTTGATTTAGCGGTTGGAAAGCTCCAAAGCCCATGTACAGAAAAGCTAAGCAAATCATGGCCTAGCACACAGGAATCTTGTGCAGCAATTAGAAATATTAAAGATCAGGAATTTTAAAAATGTAACAGGAATGTAACATTGGCCACCTCTTCGCAGGTCACCCTTTGACTTCTCCTCCCTTTCCCCAGCACTCTAAATTTTAAGGAAAAGTCAAACTTAAATGATTAAGATGTTAACTGCCAAATCATCTTTCTTTAAACTTACAGAACCCAGAACATCTGGTGACCTTCAGCTGACATCAGAATGTGTACTGCTTTTCCTTATTCTTTTTTTTTCTGTGCATCAGCTTACAAAAAGCATGTAAATTTTGTAGAAAAGTACTGTTCATCTAAAGAATTACAGAAGCTAACCTCTGGAGGTCAGGGTTGATCGCTGAGTTGGGGGCAGAGAGGACATGTCCCCAGTGACCAAGACCCCACCCAGCCCATAGTCTTCCTAACCATTATCTCCTGCACCTCCTTTCCCTCCCTATAAAAGTCCTTTTGTTACCCTACCCTGGTCTTGTACTGCCTAGGTGGGCTAGCTGAATTTTTACCCCATCCTCATCATGGTTGTCTTTGAGGACAAGATGCCTGAAGGCCAGATGTCCCTCTTCAGGTGGGCTGGTTGCATCTAAGATGGCTGCCAGAGTGACCATTGAACAGTCTCTAACTTCATTATAATAAAAGATATGAACATTCCTCCTGCTCATTTATTTTGTATCTATAACCTGATCCTTAAGAGTTGATTTGCAACTTTATCTCCCACTTCTATTCTTGGCCTAGAATAAATGTCTCCTTCACCTCTCAGTGTTCAGTAATGTTATTGATTCCATAATTCTGAGGGGGAAAAGGACCCAGCCATTGGGGTCAAAAATTGGTAACACTTTGGGTCTGGGACTGGGGCCTTAAACAAGGACCTGATTTCCTTCCCATCAACTTGTTTTTTTTTTTTATTCTTTTTTCTTTTTTGGAGGTGCTGGGAGTTGAACCCAGGACCTTGTGCTTGCAAGGCAAGCACTCTACCAACTGAGCTATCTCCCCAGCACTCTTTCCCATCAACTCTTGACTCTCAAGTGTTAATTTTCAGGTGACTGGCAGACCAACTTGGGTCCAGTAACAAATGTGGCAAGATGCCAATGATAATACATAAAGTGGAAAAAGCCCCCAGCATAGTAGTCTGAATGTCGTATTGTAGTCGTGCCGAAATATAGCTATGTGTAGGGACTGGGAGAGAGTGTAAAAATGGGACTCCTTGTGTCTGGTCGATGAGGTTGATTTCCCATCTTTAAAGTTACACCTCACAGTTGTTAATTTGTTATTCCCACTGAAGAGTCATTGTGCCTGAGTCCTGGAGAGTCTGTCCTGGTCACCTGCCTCCGGAGCGTCTGGAAGGCAGCACATGCCTGCTTCATGCAGGCGTTAGGCGGATCCAGTCTCAGACCTTCTCTCTGTAATACTAGGGGCAGGGTAATTTACTGAAGTTCTAATTTTTGTATGGTATACTATGAAATGTATTTGGTCTTTGTCCTCTGTTCCTGTCACACAACTCCTAAAACCCTGAGAATTTCCTCACTAGTAAGAATGTCTTTTTTGACTCATAATGAGCCCATTTTGATCACACCCGAGTTTATGTTAATGAGGTGATAGAGTTGGATCCCTTGACAGTCTAGGGGTGGAACACCAAGTCATCAGAGGGTTCCAACTTTCAGCCTCACCTCCCAACCTCTGGGAAGGGGCAGGTAGGGTCTGAAGATGAAGCTCTTTAAAACTAGAACTGCAAGATTCAAGCTGTTTCTAGATGGCATGTCCCAAGAAAGCACCCTGCCCCCTTCCTCTAACTCTTCGTCTGTATCTTTTATAATAAACTAATAAATATAAATAAAGTATTTCCCTGGTTCTGTGAGCCATCCTAGCAAATTATTGAACATAAGGAGGAGGGTTGTGAAAACTGCAGTTTATCATCAGTGAATCAGAAGCACAGGGCATAGCCTGGAACGTTTGATTGGCATCTGAAGTGGGGAGCTGTCTTGTAGGACTGAGCCCTTAGCCTGTGGGATCTGACATGATCTCCAGGTAGGGTTAGGGTCAGTGTCAGAAGTAAGCTGATTTATAAGACTGGTTGGCCCTGTAGTACCCACCGGACATTCGCTGGAAGATTGTTCGGTGTGTGGGGACAAAGACCCACACATCAGGTCCCAGAAGTACTCTGTCGAATGTGAGTACAGAGAAAAAATAATCTGTCATCTTTCCCACTGTGCTTTACCTCTTCCACCACCAGCCTCCCCCACGAGTTTTATTCCTCCTTCTGGGAATCAGCCTGGACAGCAAGAATCAAGAGGTTAAAGGCAACGACTCTTGTGTCTGGGAAATCTAAACTCTTCAAGGAGCTTGAAGTAGTGGGAGGTAGAAGGGGAGAGAGCAGGAGATCCTGGGGCCGACACTGAGTGGCCACATAACAGGAAACAGTGTGTGCCAGAGCTCAAGGGGACTAGACGACACTGATAACTGACAGCAGCTGATAAAGAACTTAGAAAGCACACACTCTTACACACTGTTTATATATATGAACTTTTTTTTTTTTAGTGCTGGGGATTGAACCCAGGGCATTCTACCACTGAGCTACATCCCCAGCCCTTTTTACTTTTTAAGACAGGGTCCCCCTAAGTTTCAGAGAGTGTCCTGGAACTTGTGAACTTCCTGCCTTGGCTTCCCAGGTAGACACTACTATCATCATCATCATCATCATCATCATCATCATCATACAGGCAGGGAAACTGAGGTTGAAGTAAGTAGTTCAGTGACTTTCTCCTAGTTACCCAAGGTCTGTAATGTCCTAGTAAACAGCCAGGATTCAAAACCAGGTACTCTGGCTCCAGGAGCTAATCCTTTAACCACTGTCCTGTATTCTAACCCTGAAGGCCCTCAGTAAAGTAGTGATGGATCCCAAATGTGCAAAAAGTTCCCTACAAAGTTCCCCCATATTCCAAATGTGTGCAAAAGCCATAGCCCCAAGACCTTCAACCTATGCTGTGGTGCCAGTAGGCATCCTAACTGACCAAAGCCAGTAGATGACCCAAGGGCTTGTCCATAAGACCCTAAGTCCTTTTGCATAAACCCTAGGAGGGAAACCCTTCCCCAGGAATGACTCAGAAAACAGCCCAAGGTGATGTAAACTAGGAAGTGCAATCCAATTGACAGGAAGGGGAAAACAGAAATCAGTTTTAGGCTGTTCTTTTAAACACTGGCTCTGCCACCTCTAGTTTGAATGTCCTCTCCAAAATTCAGATGTTGCCAATATGATGATATGGAGAAGTCAAGCCATAAAAAGTTGAGTAGGCCGTGAAGGCTCCCTCACAAAGGTTGTTAAGCCCACTATAAGAAGTTTTCCCACACTGCTGAGCTAGCTTGCCCTTCTACCTTCTGCCATACGAAGACAGCTGGGAAACCCTCACCAGATGCCAGCACCTTGATCTTGAACTCACCAGCCTCCAGAGCTGTGGGAAAATGATTTTTTTTAAGTTGTCAATGGCTTTTTAATTATTTATTTATACGTGGTTCCGAGTATTGAACCCAGGGCCTCACACGTGCCAGGCAAGCAGTCTACCACAGATCCACAACTCCAGCCCCAGAAAATAAATTTTTGTTCTTCATATGTTACCCAGTGTCAGGTATTCTGTTACAGCAGCACAAGTAGGGACAGCCATTCACTGACTGTGTTACTTTGCTCCGTGTATGTCATCATCTGTAAAATGGAAATAATAATGATCTACCTGCTTGTATTTTGTGCACATTAAATGAGTTAGTCCAAGTAAAGCACTCAGAACAGTCCTGAGCACATTATTAGCAAGCCTACTTCAGTGTACCTATGATCATTATGACATGCACCCGGGTGCTCAGGACTATTTATCAGTTTGCAGCTATACATGTTCTTGTATGATTATATTAACACCTGATGTCCCCATTAGGCTGGAAGCTTGCAAGGCCTAGAACCACCTGTGCATGCAGGTGCTAAATCAGCCTGACTGCAGGCTTCTCCTGGTCACAGAAATACCCAGGATAACCTTGCTTTCCTTTAACAGTCAAGAAAAATCCAGTCTGTCCTGAAATGTGTGTGTGTGTACCAGAGAAAGGTGGTCTAAGTGTGAGTCTGAAACAGAAGCCCTTGTTTCAACTTCTGAACTTCCTCCTCCTGAAAAATGGAGGCTGGGGGCCTAAGGGGCACCAGGGGACCTGGGTCTGTGACTTGCTTCTGATTAGCACAGCCTAGCCAAATCTGCATACATGTATTTCCTGCCTTTTGTCCCCCTGCGCCACCTTTCACTCCCAAGTCCCTGAAGATGGAAATCTGGAAAAGAAAATGATCTACTATCTTTCTCAAACCTGGCTTTGAATAAGACTGACTTTCCTCGCCAGCCTGTCTGGAGTTTCAGTAGAGTGCCACACGTGGTCGACCCCTCCCCGGTTTCAACTCTGTGGGGTCTACAGATTGCAGTACTTTTTTTTTTTCATTGAGTTAAGAATTTAATCATGAAACCAAGGAAGTTTCCACAGATGAGCTCCTAACAGTGAGTTAGGGAAATGCATGTAACCACTTCCAGAACTAGCGGACAGAAAGCGACGTATCAGCCACTGACAGTCACCCCAAAGGGATCCGAAGCATCATCTTCTGACAAACAATTTTCAGAGCAGCTCCACATCAGTCGAAGGGTTAGTTACTAGTAGAAGTCGACCTCTCTGTCCCAGTGGCACCTGAAGCAACTGGCAGGCTCTTGCAATAGTCATTGGTTTTGGTGGTGACAAGAATGGTAGCACCCTCCTCCATGGCTGGGAGCGGAAAGAAGGGGTCAGAATCAACCTTGGGCTTGCTCTTGACACAGTCTGGGCAGGTGCATTCTTCTACCGTGTACCCCAGGCTTCTTGGAAGGACCGTGCTGTGGCCAGTCCTGCTTTTGTCCAGGTCAGCATTAGCCACGTCCAGCAGGACAGAGCCTGATGGCGAGAAACAGAAACATTAACCTAACCCCCACCCCCCGCGGGGGTGGTTTTCATGACAGTCCCCGCAGGGCACATCAGTAACTGGGAGTGGTAGACTAACAGACCACAGGCCACCACCCCGGGCTCTAAAGTGTGGTTGGTTTGGGGACAGTGTTATGTGTGTTTGCTTGTGATGATCACATTTAAAAATCAAGAGATTGCACATGTGAATCTGGACAATTAGACTAAATTTTAGAACAAAATGTGGCAACAGAGAAACAGCACGGAAACAATGGGCTGGAGTCGAGAGCAGCTGTCATCTTCAGGCCTGCCTTGGGCCCCGTTGGCAAAGCCACCACCTGGCCCAGAACCTGCCTTGGTTACCCACTGGACTCTTGCAGGCGTTGAGGTTTTGACCTTATCTTCCCACATGAAAATGACAGAAGTTCCCATATGTTATACAGCACACCAAAATCAGTCTCTGGTGACGTTTTAGAACTCAGAAGAAAAGAGGCTCTCTTACGCAGCTTTTGATAGCAGGTGAATTTTTTTCAGTGAATCTCTTATGATCATATAAAAAGTCTTATTGTGACCAACCACACCTGTGAAGATAAGTTTTCTACTTCCCAGCATGCTACAGTATAACTTTATCTTCTAAATGTCACATTTGGAGTCACTCAGAAATAAGGCAGACTCAGGAAGAAAAATACTGCATTCCCTCGCTTATATGTAGAATCTAAAGAAGTTGGATACGTAGAAGCAGAAAGCAGAATAGTGGGTACCATGGGCAGGAGTCAGGAAATGGGAGCTGTTGACCAAAAGATCTGACGTTGCAGTTGTGTAGGGTATATACATCTGGAGATCTCCAGTGGGGCTTGATGACTCTAACTAGCTCTGTACTGTGTAACGCAGATTAGCTTCGAGTCAATTTCAAGGTACCTGAGGAAATGGTCGTGGTGGTTTGCTTGACTAGTCATCATTTCACCATGTGTATATCCGACATTATGCTGTACACCATAAATATACACAATTTTCATCTTACATTAAAATATTCATTCTCCACTTCTCTACTGACCCCAGGATAAAAGAAAAATTAGTAAATTACATGAAACCATCACCTGCCAACCCTGCACTAGAAAGCAGATGAGGTGATGCTTTACAGATTATGCATGGAAAATAAATGTATAAAGAAATAGGGCAGTTGCTGCTCTGTTTAAAATCAGAACGTGGGGAAAGGTGCTACAGAAATATTTTTATCTTGAGAGGCACTTAAGCAGAACATTGGCTTCTCTGGGACTGGTTCTCAACTGCCTAATAAGCAATTATTTTTTTCAGATGAATACTCAAATAATCCAGGAGAAACTGGTTATTCATTTCTAGCATTTTTCAGTAGTAAAACGTTCATCCAAGCAAATAACACATTTGTACTAAAAACAAGACCACATATCTTGCCAAGTATGCTTTTCCTGATAGTAGCAGTCCTGGATCGCAGTTTCCTACAGTAGGACATTTAATCAGTGTTCTAACTTTAGTCAAAGATGTTTTCCAAGAAAGCCTGAGGACTTCAATAGAGTGATTAATTAGCAAGAAAAGAACTTGGGGAAGGTTGATACTGTCAGAAGATCTGCAAAGAAGGCATCAATGCCCAAATGAAGGCTGCTTGCCTCTAAAATTGCTATCGACTAACACACTTGAAAGAACCGTGACCAAATGAAATAGTCAATGTTAAAAAAGAAAAGGAAATGAAACTTGCAACAGCCCCTCTTGGAAACAGACTGGAAAGATCACCACCAAACCAACCTGTGTTTTTTAATTCATCCTTCAGTGGTTCAGAGCTCATCTTCCTGAGCAAGAACATCAGCACAAACACTGCCAAAGAAATCATCAAGCTCAGGCCCAAACAGGTCCAGAGAATGGCATTTGTTCCTTTCACCGAATTGTTCATACCTTTATTAAAAGAATGTCAGAAAGGAAATAGGCTGATATCATAATATCACATCAAATATGAATTATTTGCCATTCAATTTCCCCAATTCACTAGCATTGACTTTTAAATTCTAAATACCACTTAATTAGAACATCAGAAGAAAATGTATGTTGCTTACAGTGCTGAATAAAATTGAGTTCAGGTTTGAATAATCACTTTGTCTTCTTTCTCTTTTGGATTCAGAAAAAGCGCACCATCTTCCCCATACTGTTTATTCTCCGAAAAAATAATCAATATAGAACACTTCACACCAACGCATAGTTGCTGAAGCAGTCTTACTTACTTGCATTACAATAACGCTGACATGGTAGAGGAGGAGTACTGGAACATCGAAGGTGACAAGATTTGCAAGCATGCAGCAAATTGTCAAAATATTCATTTTGGAAGCACTGCTGAGCCATCTGGAACTTGATCTCAGAGAGAAACCGGGGAACAACAAAAAGAACAGCATGAAAGGACAAGTAAAATATCGTCAAGAATGCCCCAGCAAATGTAGTGACAGCAGCTAGAATGTTGGGGGGGGGGGGAAACAAACAAACTCGACCTCACTCCATTGGTTCTTTGGGGGCCGTCAGCACTGTGCTAAGGATTTGAATACCACCTTCAATTCACATTTCTAAGTTTGAGGCTGGGTGGGGTAAGGTGGAGTGTAAATATCAGGACAAAGCGGTATCTGAAACAGAAACTGCTTATTTTTAGAGGAAGTTTCCCAACCAGGTGACAGTTGCAAGATGCAGTTAAGCCTGGGGCATCAGGCAGCAAGTTCAGTGACCATCTCCAGAGCAACTGTTTATGAGCTGTCCTCTGTGATAAGCCCCAGGGAGAGACCAGACCAAGTCTGTGCCCCTTAAGAACTTAAAATCTGACAAGGAAGCTAGAAGTGTACTTAGAAAACCACAAGGTACAGTAATAACTGACAGAATGTGAGAGATGGAAGGACAAGTCAAAGTCAAGCACAACCACCAGGTTCCGAATGTAGGAACAATTGCACCGCACTTAAAACAAGGAGAACCAGGGAGTTGGAGTGTTTTGTTATTGCTATTAATAATAATCCACTGAGGGAAGTGGCACACACCTGCTACCCCAGCTACTCAGGAGGCTGTGGCAAGGGATCACAAGTTTGAGGCCGGCCTTCACAACTCAGGGAGACCCCCATCTCAAAATTAAAAAGGTGTGATAGTTAAGGATGTAGTTCAGTGATAGAGTGTTTACTTAGCATGTACAAGACCCCGGGTTTGATCCCCAGCACTGAAAAAATAAAATAAAAATAAACCATGTTCCATTGCTGAAATTAGAAAATACAAATAAGCAGGTAGAAAAACTATCCATGGTCCAAGCATCTAAAAATTATCACTGTTACTCTTGGCCATATCCCAGGGATTGCAGACAGGCTGCCGATGTGTTGTGTTTGGCCAGTCCCTGATAGATACCCTTCTAGAGGCATTTCGGGATGGATGGACAGATGGACAGACAGACCGACTTTTTCATTGGATTTTCCTTGAAACAAATGAAATCACTTGAGTTTGCTGAATGCAGCACCCATGTAGAGGGGTCTTAAGATCCATCAGAAATACAGAACTCAATTAAAATTTGAGGAAACAAACTCCAAATTCTATGTAGCGATTCTGGAGTAGTTGCAGGGAGGAGAATTCAAAACAGCCTTCATTGTTAAGTATTAAGTTTTATTCATTAAGCTGAAGGGTAAATACATTGATATTTGGTTTTTCCCCCCTTTAATGTAGTTTTGTTATCCTTTACAGGTTTTTGTGTTTTAAAAATAGTGCATAATACTTGTTAAAATTATGATAATGAAATAAATTGTGGACGTTAAAAGCAACACTTTTTTTAAAAAGCAACACATTTTTTAATGCAGAATTTGAGCCTAGAAAAAAGTTAGAACTAAGATATTAATCAAAACCCTGAATTTGAGTCTCTCTCTGCTTCCTTGTTGCCATGTCCTGAGCTGCTTTCCCCTGCCACACTCTCTGGCATGAAGTTTTACCTCACCTCAGGCCCAGAGCAGTAGAATCACCCATTTGTGGACTGAGACCTCTGAAACTGTGAACCCAAAATAATTTTTTCATTCTCTGTATTGTCCTCATTGGGTCTTTTGATCACAGTGATGAAAAAGTTGACTAAAACAGAAATCAGTATTGAGAAATGGGGTCATTGCTGTGACTAACCTGACCATAGAGCTTTTGTGGAGAAAATTTTGAGAAGTTTAGAGATGCACGTTGAAAAAACTTTTTAATTGTTGTAAACAGAGCTTAATGGGAGATTCTGGTGGAAGTTCAAAAGGCCAGAATGCCAATAGGACTGTGGACAGTAAAGACTGGGCTCCTGAGGTTTCAGAAGAGAAGGAATACTCTACTAGAAAATGAACTAGTTCTCACTAAGAAGTTGTCCACATTTTGCCTATGTCCTCAGACTTCCTGTGAGGCTAATTTAAAGGTGTTGGACTAGCTAATCTGGTGGAGGAACTTTCAAGGAAGCACAGCCTTCAGGGGGTGGCATGGGTATTGCTGGCAACTTTTAGCCAAGATAATTGTGACAACCAGATGCAGAAATCAAAGCAAAAAGATTTTTTTAAAAATTGCAGTTTGACCAGAAAACTGCAAGTAAAGCCAGAACTAAGGACATTAGTTCCGGTTATTAAAGACATTAATTGGTTATTAAAGACATTACAACCCCTAAAGAGACTTTCCTCAGAAACAATAGGAAAGATGACTTGAGGGCATCTCTGGAATTGGCAAGACCATACCCTTCTCAGGCTCAAAAGTATAAAAGAAAAAATTGCTTTGAGAAGGACCATGTAGGCCCCTGGCTTACATAAGGGTGGCTAGGAAGTTCCACCATGCTCGGCCACCAGGTATGCTGCAACCAGAGTCCCTGGGGGCTTGGCTACTGCTCAAGATGGTGGCATAGACAGGGGGTGCTGGTTCTGCAGGACTGCAAAATGCTGAAATTAGGGACTTATGGAGGCTTCCGCTGAGATAGCAAAGGGGGGCCTGGGAGGCCAAGTAAAGTACAACAGGGTTAAAGTCCTTGCAGGCTGCCCCTGAGAGGGCAATACATGAAGAAGTGAGAAGGAAGCCAAAGCTGCAGTGGAGATCCCCGAGAGTAAAAGATACTGTAGAATGTGTGGGGAGGAAAGCTGCAGGAATCAAGCATAAACAAGCCAAGAGAGCAATCAGGTGGGCTGCAACCAGCAAGATCATAAGACAGAGATACAAACCCTTTGGAAAGAACTTCAGGATGTCATGGGCCCCAGATGTTGGACGTGGAGCTACAGGATTGTTTACCCAGCTAGGTCCCATTCTTTCTTTATGCCCCAATTTCTCCCTTTTGGAATGGAAATGTTTACTCTGTGCCTTTATATGTTGAGAATATGTAACTTGGTTTTGAATTTTACCAGGGCTTACACTGAGAATTTGCCTTGAGTCTCAGAGGAGACTTCAAGCTTGTACTTTTGGGTGATCCTGGAACTGTTAAGACTATGGGGACGCTTGGAAATGGACTCAGTGTATTTTGCATTGTGAAATGGACCTGAACTTTTGGGATCCTGGGGCAAAATGTTATGGTTTAGATATAAGGTGTCCCCCAAAAGCTCATGTGAGAGACAATGCAAGAAAGTTTACAGGTGAAATGACTGAGTTGACAGCCTAAACCTAATCAGTACATTAATCCACTTGAATGGATTAACTGGGTGACAACCATAGACAGGTAGGGTGTGGTTGGAGGAGGTGGGTCATTGGGGCGCATGTCTTAGGATTTATATTTTGTCTGTTGAGAAGGGCGTTCTCGCTCGCTCTCTGCTTTTTGGTGGCCATGTTCTGACCTGCTTTACTCCACCATACGCGTCTGCCGTGATGTTCTGCCTCTCCTCAAGCCCTGAGTAGTGGAGCCAGCCATCTATGAACTGAGACCTCTGAAACCATGACCTCCAAAATAAACTTTTCCTCCTCTAAAATTGTTCTTGTCAGGTATTTTTGTTTATTCATTTATCTATTTATTACTGGGATTGAACCCAGGAGTGCTTAATCACTGAGCTATATTCCCAGCCCTTTTTTCTTTTATTTTGAGACAGGGGCTCACTAAGTTGCCTAGAGTCTGGATAAATTGCTGAGGCTGGCTTTGAACTCGTGATCCTCCTGCCTTGGCCTCCCAATCTGCTGGAAATACAGTCACGTACCACGACACCCAGCTTTGTTAGGTCTTTCAGTCACAGCAGCAAAAATGCTGACTAGACAAACAGGCTCATATGAAAAGACATACAGGAGATTGGTAACAGTTCCTGCCTCTGCCAGGAGACAGGACAACTAGGATAGGAAAAGACTTCTTTCCATTAAAGAATTATTTGAATAATTATATTAAAATTGGAAAGTTTTTTAAAGTGTAGGGAGCTTAAGGAAGAAGAAAAGCAGAGTGAGAGGCAGGCTTCCCTTGACACACTCCTCAGCCTTAAGAGCAGCAGAGACCTGCAGAAGCTCTGTAGGCAACTCGGAGAAGCCCAGGATGGCTCCATTCTCAAAGAGAGGGTGGCAGGCCCCTCATGGCTTGTCACCCAGCCCAGCCCTCAGGATAGGCTCCCGGGGACCAGAGCCAGGGGCTACTTCTGGCCTCATCTCCTCTCCCCACAGCATATTGTCTCTCCTGGTGAGTAGCTTAAAGCCCGCTCCTAGTGAGTAAAGTGCAGGCCTCAGAGTAGTTAGTCCAGAGGAAATTTCAAAAGAAGTCTGCTGGGGCTCCTCAGGGTCGCTCTGCTTACTCCCCTTCCCCAGGGCTTCGGTCTGTGTCCTACAAGGATTCGTGTGTGGGAATCCGTCCCCGTTGTGGTAATGTTAGTGGTGGGATGTTTAAGAGGTGGGGCCTCCTGGGAGGTTGTTGAGTCATGGGGGCATGGAAGGGATTTGGGTAGTTCTGCCTTCAGGCCCTGAGCAAATGCTCGCCCCATGCTCTTAGGCCTCCAGAACTGTGAGCTACGCAAATTTCTTTTCTTTACAAATTACACAGCCTCAGGTATTTTGTACAGCAACAGAAAACAGACTAATGCACCCAGGTTTGTTGGTTAGCTCCATCTTTGATTCTGTGGGGAACCCTGCAGTCCTTCCAATAAGGCCCTCTCTAGCGTAAGTTACACACATTTAGTTTGAGTTGCTAGCCCAAAAATAAAAGTGAAGTCTGTAGCCATATCAACCAATTGTTAAGTGAAACCTGAGATGTCAACCACAGACAGAGGCCTGGGTGAGCCATGCCCTCCCATTTGCTCCTCAAGGTGAGAGTAACAGTTTAATTCTGCTTATGCTCCAGAACAGGTGAAATATGAGGAAGCAAAGACTAAGAGGAGACAGATGAACACGCAAAGAGGCTGGGAGATGGTGTACCAGACAGGACTCTTTCCATAAGAAATCATGTAAAAATTGGAGCAAAAAAGAATTGACTGGCTTTATAGCTTCAAAGCCCAGTGGTAGAATCAGATTTAGGGGAGCCAGTTAATCCTTCAGGGTCCTGGTTTCTCTCACTTGGTTCAGCAATGTCATCCAGGGTCTTGGCTCCATTCAAATGAGCACAAAAAGCTGCAGCACCTCCAGACCTAACGTACTACTTACTTCATCTAAACTCTCCCAGCCTCAATCTCATCTGTTCCCATGGTTTCAAACATGTTAACTCCAAACCCTGCATATCCAACCCCATCCTGACCCCTGAAATCCAGACCCATGTGCCAGCTGCCTACTTGAAATCTCCACCTCAAAGTATAATCAGTGTCTCAAACTTTACTATGTTAAAGTCCATTTGGATTCTCCCAAAGGAGGATGACTTTATCAAACCTCTGTGAATACCAAATTCCTTTTTCCCAAGGGTACCCTATGAACATTTAGGAATCTCAGTTTTGTAGAACACAACTTGGGAAAAATTAATTAACTCCATGATTCTCTCTAGTTCTCAAAGACTGTGATTTGGGGTCTAAACAGAATAACAATAAAACAGAAACAGCAAGATATTCATGTGAAGATTTTTTTCAGGTTTCACGAGAGAAGGTGTCGATGTCCTTATATCACCAAAAGAGTGCTGTGCCTGACCTTACTCAGCATGGTAAGAACACAGGAGAACCCACAGCAGTCAGAAAAACAGATCCCGAGCTCCGCCCCTCACTCATGCCTGAAGCTTCTGAAGCCATTAGTTGTCCCCCCTAAATAACAATCAGAGAGGGACTCTGCAAAGAAAAATGATGTTTGTTTGGCCATAACGCAGCATGACATTGAGAATATGCATGACGGGGTAAGCTATGAGTGTGTTCAAAGCGCTGAGGCAGCAGGTGAGGAAGGTTAGGTATTTTGAAACCGTGTTAATCCTTGGCCATGAAGATCTACAATAAGAGATGTTGTCAGCTAGAGTCAACAGATTTTGCTGGGCAGAAGTACTGTCTGTGTGAGTGGCCTTTATGCAAGGCCAGCGTCCCTGAAGAGTCTTTTGTGACTCAGGCACACATGCCTGAGAGCCCCCTTTCATAAGCCCCAGCTTTATTTATTATTATTATTTGGTTAGTGCTTGATAAAAGTGACTTCCCTTGGATTCTGACAGTCTGCACAGAAGCTTGTTCTACAAGGAAAATTGCATCCAACTAAAAGATTCTTTTTTTTCCAAAATTACCAATTTACAGGCAAGTTTTCAACCAAGAGCATCTCTACCTTTAACCCTTAACCCCAATCAGAAAGTTCACAATTTCTTCTAAAGACCCTCAGTAGACTTTTCACTTGGACAGGGACAACCAGGCCTGAAATTCATCAGGGTTCTCCAAAGAAACAGAAACAATGTTATGAATTTTGGGTGCTCCTTGACTTACGATGGGGTTATGTCCTGTTAAACATGGCATAATACATGTAAAAAATAAAATAAAATAAAAGCCTGTGAACTTTAAAAATGAAAAAAAAAATAAAAAACATGGACAGTTGGAGATCTCACAATGCACGTAACCCACCACACAGCACAGCCGGGTACAGATCACTACGGTGTGTGGTTTTTCCCTCCTGATGGAGTGACTGGCTGGGGGCTGCATGAGAGAGAGGGTGGTACCACACATCATCTCCTGGGAAGAGACCAAAATTCAAAGTACAGTTTCTACTGATTGCATATCACTTTCAGCCATTGTAAAACTGACAAATCCTAAGTCAAACCATCACAGTGGGGTTCTGTCTTTATATGTATGTAGAGATTAGAAGCAATCGAACCCAGTGATTATAAAGGCTGAGAAGTCCCAAGATTTGCAACCAGCAAGCTGGAGTCCCCAGAGAGCCAATCTGCAAGTTCTAGCTCCAGAGCCCTGGCTTGAGACCCAAGAAGAGGCGATGTTTCAGCTCAAGGCTGAAAGACCGAGGTCTCGGCTCGGGCAGGCAGGAGGAGCCCTCCGTTGCCGTGGACTGATTGGACAAGGTCGACCACATTAGGCACAGCAGTCTGCTCTGTTCGATCTACTAGGGCACATGTTAATCTCATCCAAAAATGCCCTCACAGACACACACAGAACCCAGTTTGACCTAATATCTGGGTCACCCCATGGCCAGTCGAGTAGACACAAATGAAAGCCTCACAGAGCCCTTGACTACACACCCACCCTCACCTGCCCTTGATGTCTTTGAGTGACCTCTGTGCCGTATCCACTTGGTTCCCCTGGAAACTCTGCCCCAGAGTCTCCATCGCTGTATGGTTCAGGATGGGCTGGCCAAAAGGATGATTTTGTTCAAAGTTTGACTTAAACACTAATCGCTTCTTTAAAGCACTTCTCAGCAACATCCAGACTGGGTCTCTGTGGTCACCACAGCTGTCCCCAGTAGCGTGCTTTTCCTCTCCCCCTGAGCCCAAGGCAAGACTGTGCTTCCCATGAGGTTACAGGTGGGTGTGCACTTGCTTTTGATCAAGGAAGTGCAAACAGGAGAGGTGCATGTCTCCTGAAGGCAGAAGCTTGCGGAGCCACGCTCTCCTTCCCTTGCTCATGGTGACTGTGAATGCTGCACCAGGGGACAGCCCTGTGGGCCTGGATTCCAATGGGAGGGTGATGTGAACATGGCCCCAGCTGATGCTGTTATGGGCTGAGTGTTCATGCTCCCCAAAGTCACGTGTTGAAGCCCTAATCCCTAGTGTGATGGTGTGGAGAAGGGCCTTTGGGAGGTGATGAAGTTTAGGTGAAATCGTGAGGGGGTTGCCTTCATGGTGGGATTGGTAACCTTATGTGAAGAATAATCTGTATACTCTCTGTTTCTCAACATGCACCAAGGAAAGGCCAAGGGAAACACATAGGGAGAAGGTGGCTGTGTATAAGCCAGGAATCAGGTCCTTGCCAGACAACAAGTCTACTGCCACCTTGATCTTGGACTTCCCAGTCTCTAGAGCTCTGAGAAATAAACCTGTCACTTAAGCTAACCAGTCTATGGTATTAAGTCATGTAGCCCAAGCAAACTAGGACACCAGATGCACAAATAAAAAATAAACCCCCGATTCGAGTGGTATTTGTTACTGCAATAGAACCTCAACTATACTGACTAACAAGGGTACAAAGCCATTGACTTAGCTGCCATGCAACACTGCCTGTTTACTTTCACTAGAAACTTCTTTTTGATAAATAAATATCACCAGGCACATCTTTCTAGTGTATTGCAACCCAAAACAAAAGAACCCCAAACTAACAAGAACAGCAAACACCAAAACAGAAGCCTGGAGCTTTGGTGAGCCCATGAACTGCAGATAGGTGAGTTTCTTCTTCACCTTGAAACAGCCTGAGGGAGTGAGCCTCACGCTCAGAGGAGCAGCTCGGGGCTGGGATCCAGGCAGGCAGGCGCAGGGCAGGGCACCCTGGAGCCATCCTGCAAGGGGAGGGCAGTGTGCAGCGGTGCCTCCCCGCCTCCCGCCTGCTGCCATCTCTGCACATCTCCAGAAGCCCGTTTGCTTGAGGACATGAAAAGGCTAATTTGGTTTGGGGCCAATTCTCCAGGCTCTGCTGGCTTCCCTGAAGATTCCCTTTGAAGACCAGCTCCTCTGAACTCTTCCTCTTGGCCCCATTACAAGAGCCACGTTCCGTCAGCTCTTTCAGAATCTTTCAAAGTGACTTCACTTTGATTTCCAGGGTGTCCCAGTTGTTCACAATTGTGAGGTGCACTGTGCCAAGGCAATTTGATTTCTTTTCTTTTTTCTCTTTCTTTTTTTTTTTAATCACTGACTTCTCCCTGTGACACTTCTTATCTCCGCTTTAAACACCAACAACCACCAGTGTCTGCATCGTTAGATGATTGAGAGATGGAGAAAAAGCCTCTGCCCAATAAATACGGAGTGTGTGCCTGCTGTATACCAGACACTGGGCTAGGAGCCTTGGGACAACCGTGACCTCTTTTAGACATGGCGCCTGACCTGCTGGACTTTACAGTCTGGTTGGGGAAGCAAAATAATTACAATAAAGTAATAACTGAAGAACATAAAATTGTGAAAATGCCATTAAGGAGAAAGCATGGTGCCAACATCGAAGCTGGAAAAAGATGAGGGTGGAAGGGGAAGAAACTCCAACATTAGTTGGGGTCCTCCAAGAAGCAGTTGCCAAGATGGTGTCTATTATAGGGGACACCTAGGAAAAATAAAGGGGAAAAGCCAGAGAAGGGAGATGAGGCTCCTGAGCTCACATCAGTGAGGAAGAGAGGGAAAGAAGGGAATCGGGTAAGAAGACTCTCAGACTATGGACTGGGCTGTGGCTCAGTGGTAGAACACTCGCCGAGCATATGGGTGCCCCGGGTTCCATCCTCATCACAAGAGAAAAAGGGGCTCAGACTGTAGCACAATCCAAAGAGCTTGGCCAGTCTGATAGGAGCTTCTTTTTTATGGTGGAGGGGTAACCAGGGATTGAACCCAAGGGCCCTTTACCACTGAACCACATCCCCAGCCCTTTTTATACTTTATTTAGAGACAGGGTCTCACTAAGTTGCTGAGGCTGGCTTTGAACTTGAGAGCCTCCTGCCTTAGCCTCCCGAGCCACTGGGATTATAGGTGTGTGCACCACCACATCCAGTTGATGGGGAGTTCTTGAGCCAGAGTTGCCCCTCAGAGAATGCTATGTCCTGCAGAATGATCTTTACAGTGCCCAGGCCTGGTTGGGAGCAGCCACGGGAAGCTGAGTCCCAGTGAGCAAGCAGTGGTAGGTGACATCAGGTAGGGAAGTCAGTCGCTTTTGTCCCCCGCAGCACATCTCAGGGACCATTGGCACCAGTGGGCCACCGCACCCCATCTCGTGCTTCCCCATGCATGTTCAAGAAGCAGCCCTCCATTGTTGCCTGATCCTTCCTCCCTGAGGGGAAACTCAAAGAGGGACATCAGTGATTCACACCATAGTCTTTGTCACTGCAGGTTGGTCTTGGGGCTGCAAAGGACATACACCGTCTCCTCCACCATCCACCCAAGTTCCCCTTACCTTCTACCCTCCCCTGAATGGGTATTAATGGCTTGCTTGTTCAACCCAGAGGTCTAAGCAAATAGTATCCTTCTCAGACCAAGGTCACCACGTGAGTTCATTCAGTTTCACTAGTGCGAGGAAGGGCCAGGGAGCCCCCTGCTATGGTTTGGATATGGTTTGAGGATGTACCCAAAGTTTTATGCTCTGGAGGTTTGGTCTCCAGTGTAGTGGTGTTGAGGTGACAGGACCTTTAAGAGGTGGGGCCTAATTGAAGGGAGTTAGATCATGGGGGACACCACCCCCAAAGGGATTAATCCTGGTCTTACAAAGTAGATCATTTCTGGTGAGAATGGGTCATTATAGAGCAAGTTCAGCTCTTTCTTGCTTCCTGTCTCACCATGAGATATCTTCCCCACGCTCCTGCCAGTGTGATGCCACCAAAGCAGAGCAGATCTCAGTGCCATGTTCTCGAACCTCCAGAACTGTGAGCTAAACAAACCTCCTGACTTTATAAGTCATCTAACCTCAGGTACTTTATTATAGTCACCCTAATCAGATTGACACACCCCCAAGTAGATCACCTAGTTTCACAGATGTTCCTCCCTGACCCTGTTGTGTAAAAGCAGCCTTCTCTCCTACTGATCAGGACCAGTTATTCCTCTTAGTCTGGTGATGCCCCTTGTCTCCTGCAGAACGCTAGGCACGGGGGTCCAAAATATCCTGGCACAGCCTGTGGTTCTGCTATGACCCCTGTCATGTCGTAAGTCAAGAATGTGTCCTTCTGGGGACCAGGACCTACAACTCTGCAGAGCCTTGAGGTGTAGATCTCCCTATGAGTCCTTATGAAGATGGTCTGTGGGATGGATCAGGTATATGGATCAGGCATCCCACTCGACCTCTGGAGAGTGGTGCCAACTGAGCCTCTGCCAGCAGAAAAGGCCAAGCCGTGACTAGGCCAACCCAGGAGAGATATGGAGCCACGTGAGGATGGACCCTCTGCCGCAGCTGGGACCATTACCTCTGCTCCCACCGCTGCAGGCTTGAGCAATACATTTTCATGACTTCACAAGTACAACTAGAGTAATAAAAGGCATCTTAATTATAACTGGTGGTGATGGGGGGGTGGGTTTTTATGGGTGCTAGGGATGGAACTCGGGGCCTCCCACATGCCAGGCAAGCACTTCACCGCTGAGTCACACCCCCAGCCTAATTAGGAGATTTTAAATGCACATTTTCCAGTGATTTTTTTAAAGTGTAAAAACACTTCAAACTGTAATATTTATATGAATAGCAGACAATTTGAGAATTCTTGGATTTGTTTTAAATCCATCAAATCCATCTATACACCATGGTAATTAAAATGTAAAATTATTTAATAACAGATGATATGTGGAATAAAGGCTGCATTGGGTGTAGGTTAAGATCTCGATCTTATTTTATTTTATTTTTTTGGAACTAGGGATTGAAACCCAGGGGCACTACATTGCCAGTGCTTTTTATTTTTTATTTTGAGACAAGGTCTAGCTAAGTTGCTGTGGCTGGCTTTGAACTTGTGATCCTCCTGCCTCAGCCTCCAGGGTTGCTGGAATTACAGGCGTGCACCACCTTGCCCAGCAAGATGATGATCTTTACAACATGAAAGTAGAAATGAGACTATTAGAAAAAAGAAAGTGGGTGGGGAGGTGAGGGAGGAGGGCAAGGGGTGGGTAGGGAGGAGGGACATGATAAACATGTTAGATTCATGTACAGATATGTCACAACAAAACCCATTGTTCTACATAATTAGTATGCATTTTTTAAAGAGATGGTGGTCTTTAGAATCAGGCAGTCAGTCCTGGTTCATGTCCCAGCTGTGTCACTTATTAGCTGCATGACTTGTGGCATGATGAGACCTCCGTCGGGGGCTAGTACTTACTCTGTATGGTTGCTGGGAGGGCATCGCAGGCAACCATACCGCAGGCCTGGGTCAAGGACATGACATCTTTGCAGCATGTCACACAGGTTGTAGGATAAGTATCTTTAAAAGTTCAAGAGCTCCATATCCTACAATTTCTAACCACCTAGAGGAATTTCAGGAACATTGTGAATGTAGTAAGTACATTTTGTACCATGCCAGCAAAGCCCACCTGCAAATATTTGATAGCATTATACAGTCTAATAATGCAAGCATATTGTACGTCAGAAATGTTAACAGTATCAGTTAAATGCTATTGTTATTTATAAACAATAATAACATGAATATTATATATATATATATATATATATATATAATTTATGGCTTAAAAATAAAGATGACATAATTATTTAGCTGGTTGTTTACCTCTCCTACCAAGACGTCAAGTTCAGGAAATTTTACAGTACGCTAGAGGAAATACTTTCCTAAGGTATAAGTAACTCTGGAACACACACATTGGTGACACAATGAATTGATGAGAAGAGTGAGACTTTATTTTACTCAATTTCCATAGTGACAGGTTGCAAGGCTGGTCCCTCCCCATGCTGCCTCACTATGTGATCTCTCCCTCTGGTACACACTCCTTCCACGTGATGTCAACCACCATGAGGAGCCAAAGGAACCCTCACAGAGCCAGCACCATGCTGTTTGGACTTTCAGTCTCCAGAACTGTGAGTTCAGTAAACCTCTTTTCTTTCTAAAGTACTCAGCCTTGTGCATTTTGTTATAGTAAGAGGAAACAGACTAATACACACCACAACTTAGCTCCAGAACATTTTTAACATCCCCAAAATAGCCTGTGTCCCTATAAGCAGTCACAAGTCTGGACATTTCTTGTAAACAAAATCATACCATATGTGGCCTTTTGTGTCTGGTTTCTTCCACTTAAGCATAATGATTTCAAAGTTTATCTGTGTTCTAGGATATATCAGGGCTTCATTCCTTTCTATGCTTCAATAAAAGTTCATTGAGTGGATGGACCACATTTGATTTATCCTGGCCTCATGCATAAGGGCAAGTGCTCTATCCGCTGTCCGTCATGTACAAATTCGGTTCTCATAGGTAGACCCCAAATGGTTCAATTTCTGGTCCAAATAGGAATTCTATGTTTAGCTCTCTGAGGAACTTCCATCATCTTATTATTTACTTTTTTATTTTTAATTTATTTTGTCACCAAAACCTGCCACTGAACATTATTTTATTATTCACTACAGTTTTTATCTCAATCAAAAAATCCCGTTCTTCCACAACTACCCAGCATTCAAGAGCAGAGATCAGTGTTTCCTAAAATGAATTTAAAGGAAAAACTAGTCTTAAAAGATGTTCCATAAATGAAAGATTTCAAAAACTGGGGATGTAGCTGATTGGCAGAAAGCTTGCCGTGCATGCCCAAGGCCCTGGGTTCGGTTTCCATCACCAAAAGGAAGATTTCCATGCAAAGGAATTTGGGGAAACCATGCATTCCACAAGATGCACGTCTGTGTATTGGATGCTCGGCGAGTGTCTGGTGTGCGGGCAGAAGGGGGCTGTGCCTTTCCTCCTTACCATAAGCATCAGGGCCCACGCTGCTGGATCCGAAGACAGATCCACAATAGAAAAACATCACACATTGACTTAACCCAGGTTTTAAGTGGAACTTGAGAAAGGAAGACTCAAAGACTCAGGGGAAGGCGTCTACTTTTATGGTGAGATCTGATGAAGAATGCACAGCCGTGTCGAAATGCAGCTGGACAAAGACCATGATCTAACGGGAACAGGCTGCGGGGAGCTGGCGAGGCCGGGACTCAGGTTCTCCTCGGCCTCTGCATGGCACTCCTTCCTCCTGGGTAGGGGCAGGACCCCTCCAGAAGGAGGGTCTTATCACCTGCAACCGGACAAGGTAGGCGAGAACATTCCTTTGTGGCCAGCTCCTATGCAGAAGGGTGGAGACGGTTGGAGTGATATTTCTAGTTTCTGTGACTCACCTTGGGAAAGAGGTTATTCTGGTTTCTAAGAATCGCTTGGGGATAGAGGAGGAGAAAGACAGGTAGGAGACGTGAGGACAGGAGGTCAGAGAGACTTCACCCCGGAGGCCTTCCGATCTCCCTTGATTCAGAGTCCCCAGCGTGCCAAAGTGCCTTAGGGTGTCTTCTTTTGAATCCAGTACCTTCAACTGAGGATACTGTGGACCCCAGTGTTTCCCAAATGCCTGTGATAATGGACCTTTCTCACAGAACACCCATTAACAGAACTGGTGCTCTAAGGGACCCATGTGGGGACATATTACGATATGCACACCTTAGGTTCAGTGTGTGGGCACTTGTGACCAATCAGGATGTTTCTCCAGCAGAAAGACTTTTCCCCTTTAATGAATCTCAGTGTCTTGGAGACAAGATAAGAGTTCTTTTGGTTTTTTTCTTTGGTTTTTTTTTTATGGTACTGGAAATTAAACCCAGAGTCTCACACAAGCCAGGCAAATGTTCAAACACTGAACTACACCCTTAGCCCTTTTTTTTTTAATGTGAGAGTTTTGCTAAGTTGTTGGACTGGCCTTGAACTCGAGATTCTCTTGCCTCAGTCTCCTGAGTCAATGGGATCACCGGTGTGAACTTCCACCCCCACAAGAGATAAATTTAATAGAAATGTTTACTTGTTTGAACTGCTGGTGATAACAGCGCCTGAGGTTAGTAACCATGGGACTTCTCATCTACACAGGCCAATAAATTCCTCTTCCTGTACAGAGATGAGTTCATTTCTTGTCTCTTTTGCTTGAGAGCCTTTGCCAAGCTAGGTGAGCTCGGTGGAACATGCCTGTTATCCCAGTGACTCGGAGGCGGAGGCAGGAGGATCACAGTTCCAGGTCAGTCTGGACAACCTAGCAGGAGAGACCCTGTCTCAAAATAAAAACTGTAAAAAGGACTGGGGACGGAGTCCAGGGGTAAAGTGCCCCTAGGTTCAATCCACGGTACGGCAGACAAAAAACAGTCCTGACCAATACAATGGAGCTACTTCTGGATGTCTCAGACAGGTAGGTGCTCAGTCCTATCCACACAAAAATGTTACCAGCCAACTCCTCAAATACAGTGCTGGCTTTACGAGTGGTGTTGCAAACCTTGGAATGTAGAAAGCCCCTGAACACGCGGACATCAGGAGCTGTCAGCCTTTCTCCTGTTGATATTTGTCTTCTTTAGTGATGGGAGATGACTAGATAACATTTTATTACCAGGGCTCAGGATATCTTGGTGCAATATCCACAGGAAGGGGAGTGGTTGATCACTTGACAGTAAATACTCGCTACTTAACAAAGTGTAGATTTTCCTACGTGATCTCCAGTTAACCGACTAGGTGGGTTAGTCAACGCTCCCCATCAGCCTAAGCTACCCTGACTGACACCCACAGCAAGAAAGTGCCGAGTGTTTATTCCTATTCACTGAGTTGTGCGCTAATTTCAAATGTCACTCGTGTGTGTTCCCAGCCTATTTGTATTTGTTATTATAATTATTTATGTAAATATCACATAGCGAAATATATATGCTAAAATAGAGTGTGTATATGAAAACTAAGTTGAATTCTTTGGAAGGACCTGATGTATCAACATTGTAGTCTATTTTATAAGCCTCATAAACCTCTCAGGCAAAATGCAAATAAATATTTACACCATCTAAAAGATTTGCAAAATGTGTAGAAGTATTAGAATTTTTTTCCTTTTTTGCAAACCCAGGACCTCTCACTGCTGCCCTCCCCACCCCATCCCACCCCTCCACCCCAGTGCTGCATTGGAAATTTTAAAAAGCAACTCGCCTTGTACTTTCTTTGGCACTTTTGACATTAGCGAAAATGCTTCATTAATTCTTCTCCAGAGAGCCCAGGTACTGAGCAAATCTTTAATTTTTCTATAATATTTAGCGCATTCCACGCATAGGATTTAAAAAATACAACAATAATAGCCATTATGTGAGCAAGAATTGCATCCTACCTGAAAACTGCTTTGCAGAAAATTTACTGTAGTGAAATCAGGCACCGAGACACAATGGCAGAAGGTTCTCTAATTGTGCCATTTTGTTTTTAACTTTGTTTTGACAAAATTTTATACTTACAGAAAATCTGTAAAAATGGTACAAGGAATTCTATTAGACTTCTCAACTTGTGACATTTTGTATCTGCTTTATCATCCTACCTCCCTAGAGGACAGTAGCACCACCCGGCCCCAGGGTGTATGTTCCAAGAGCCCCGTGGATATCTGAAATCTTGGATCATATCAAACCCCGTGTATACTGTTTTCCTTACATACATACCTATGATAAGGTTTAATTTTAAAATTAGGCACAGTAAGAAATTAGCAATAACTAATTAACCAATTATAACAATATACTGTAATAAAAATTATGTGAATATGGTCTTCCCTCTCTCTCTCTCTCTGTCTCTCTCTCTCATTGTACTGTGTATATATAGGGTTTGGTAGTATTCATGGTTGACCACAAGTAATTAAAACCATAGAAAGAAAAGCCACTGATAAGGGGAGACTACTATACTCTTATAGAATTACCATTTTTATGAATGATTTAGGAGTATTTACAGACATGGTATTTCTTTCTTCCTTAAATACTTCAGTGTATATTATATAGCCACAGTATAGTTATCAAAACTCAGGGAATTAATATTGCTACAATACTATCATCTAATCTGATTCCAATTTTATCCATTTCCCATTAATGCCCTTTATAGCATAATAAAAATAAAGCCTTCCTAGTCCACGATCCAAATTTCAAACAAAGCATCTATCTGGTCTCTTTGAATCTAGTGTAGCTCTTCAATCACAGTCTTTTGTGATCTTCCCATTTCTTTTTCTTTTCTGCTACTGGGAATTAAACCCAGGAATTTGCCAACGGTAGGCAGGCCTTCTGTCACTGAGCTACATCCCTAGCCCTTTCCTTTTTTATCTTGAAAGAGGGTCTGGCTAAGTTGCCAAGGTTGACCTCAGACTGGATTCCTCAGACTGTAATTCCTGCTCACTGGAATTACAGCCACCACCATACCTGGCAAGATCTTGCTTTTTAATAAAATAAAGCAGTGAAGAAAGTTCTCTTCTTCTGCTGGGCATGAGCCAGGTCATCATTCAATTCTCATGGTTTGGTACATTCCCCAGAGTCATTAAAACTGTCAAAGAATCTTCCCGTCAAACAGTTCCCTCTGAGAGACCCACCACTCCTGCTGACATGGGCTCAGAAATAGACATATCACCTGGTGGGAAAGTCAGATCACACACATGGGGGCGGGGAGAAAGAGAGGGGGAAGGATAAGCAGAATGTTCTGCCTGAAGACCTAACTGCTTGTCTTAGTCCATTTCCTGCAGCAATGCAGAATACACAGACTGGGTGATTAAAAGGAACAGAAACTTATTTCTTGGTTCTGGAGGTTGGGGAGTTCAAGATCAAGGGGTCCACATCTGGCGAGGGTCTTCTTGCTGTGGCAGCCTATGGCAGAGGGTGGCGGGGCAAAAGCAAGAGAGAGAAGCAGAGAGAGAGCCATCTTTTTATAGCGGGCCCACGCCTGTGATGCCAGCATTCATTCGAGGAGAGGGCAGAGCCCTCAGGATCTGATCCCCTCTTAAAGGTCCCACCTGCCAGCACTGGTAGCAAGGATCGGTGGGTCCTCCATTGTCCCCTCCCAGGCCACAGAATGTGAGCCAAAGCTTCCGCTCCTCCTAATGTTTAGGTGAGTTTCAGCTCTTCATAACTAATCATTCACAGAATGCTCCTCCTGCTGGGAGCTCCTGGGTCAGCTATCATATCAACGCCTGTTCATATTTCTGTTTTCAATCAGTACTCCCTTCCTGGCTGGGTCCGTTTTTAAAGCTTTTCCAAACAAAAGCAGTTACAGACAAGCAGCTGGCCACATCACAGTCTGGTTCAGTACTACAGAAAGTCTGATTTTGTGAAAGAAAGCTTTTTTATAAAGAAAAGTTCCCACTAATTTAGCCTTTCCCATCAATGAGAACTGCCAAACTTATTAAATAGCAAGGGCTTTGGCAAGAGCTCCGAGTCAGTAGGAAGGTAGTTACACTATTTAAATTCATTTCACTTAGGAGCCTCTTTATAGTAGCTAATGGATATTCCCTTTACCCTGCACTCGATTCCCCAAATCTTATGTGCTATAATAAAATTATGAATATATGAATAATTTGCACACATTAAATTTCAGAATTGCTCTGATGTGTGTTACCACCCATTTTTTGAAATTTCCTGATTAAAAGGATTTCAGAAATGGAGAACATCGATACACAGCTATGATTAAAGTGAATTCCTTTATTTCTATTTTTAAAATTACATCTCTGGTGCAAATGACATGATTTTAATATAAATGTGAACCTACATTAAATCTTTCACTTAATGCATTTTCTTCATGCATATAATGATATGCAAACCCATGCTTTCAAAATTGATGTCTTTTCCAAACTTCAGCAAGCCACAATGCCAGGCAAACCTTGCTTTTTTCATCATTTTGACAGTTGTTGGGTGAGCCAGATCGTACTCGTATCGTATCAGATCCTTGTGTTTCACGTAGCCTGACCTGAACAGAAGCTGGCATTCATGATAACACTGATGTGACATGCCTTGCATTGATTCTTGGTCAGTTTTGACCTCGACCTGGTAAGGCAGGTGCTGTATTGTTCCCTTTGCACAGATGAGGAGACAGAGGCTGAGAGGCTACAGAACTTGCCCAAGGCCCAACAACAAGCATGGGCAATGGTTAGAGAGTAAAAGGGTTTAGAGCAGAAAACTAAGATCAGATCTGTGTTAAAAGAAAGGAAGGAGCCAAGGTCGGAGATCAATGGTGGAGCATTTGCTCAATACGTGCAAGGTCCTGGGTTCAATCCCCAGCAGTGCAAAATAATAAAGTTTTTAAAAATTAAAAGTGAGAGGGAGGTGATGAACAGAAATGGAAATAACAGAGGATATACAAAGTAATGAACACAGTGTGAGCTAAAGTTGATAAGGTGTTCTGGTTGTTTGGACATGGGAGAGCTGACCTACCCGAAGGTATTTGGTGAGCATTTACTATGTGCTCCACACACTTGGGCACCAGGGATACAAAAGATCATGAAATAAAAGTCTGGTCAAGTGAAAGAAAAATCTAAAATATAAAAAAGAAGCAAACAAAATAATTACTAGCTGTATTCATTTTCTAGGTAACAAATTAGCACAATTTGGTGACTTATGACCATGGGAATTTACTCTCAGAGCTCTGGAGTCCAAAAGTCCAAAACTGAGGTATTGGTGGTGTTCTTCCTTCTAGAAACTCTCGGGGAGAGTCCTTCCCTGTCTTTCCCAGCATCTGAGGGCTACCAGTAGTTCTTGGGTTCCTTAGCTTGTCCACATCCCCCTAATCTCTGCTCCCGTCTTTACAAAGTGTCCTCCCCTGTACCTGCTTATGTGCAAATTTCCCTCTTCTTATGATACCAGTCATTAGTCTGCTCTAACCTGTGTGACCTCGTTTTAACTGAATTACATTCTTTGCAAACACCCTATTTCCAAGTAAGGTCACATTCGCAGGTACTGAGGGTTTAGAATGTGGACCTACCCTTTTAGAGGACATAATTCTATCTAGAACACCACCTGGGATAAATTATCAGATGAAAATAAAAGGGATGCTATAACTTAAGAAGAGGAGAGATCTGCCCAGCGGAGCAAGGGAGGTTTTCTGCAGGAGAGGCTGGCACATAAGCAGAGGGACAGGACTCCCAGTCTTTCCAGTGGTAGTAGGATCAGTGAAGGAGCTGTGAGTGCACACGCCCTGGGGCTGGCTAGATCAGGAGCATGGGTAGAAACCCGAAGAAAGTCAGAGTTCCTTCGTCAGAGTCCATTAGGGGAAGGTGGCAGAACCAGCTTACCTGGAGCCTTAGAGACCAGGGGAGTTTAGAGTTTTCTTATAGACAGTGGGAAAAGAACCATCAAAGAATCGTAAGCAGAATAGTGACAGGATCTGACCTGATTTGTATTTTTAAAAGCTCATTCTGCCTGACTTGCAGACGGTGGGAATGGGCAGTGTGGTTCTGGGAACAGAACCCAGGACCTGGTGCGTGCGGGCAAGCACTCTACCAGTGACCTCTGTCCCTGCCTGATTTGTGAGAACCGTTTTCTGTGGGGAAAGAGAGGAAGTTGCAGACATGTGAGAGTGGATGACCACCACCGACCCCCAAGTTGGAGGATGCAGCAGCTGGAGACGGGGCGGCAGCGAACAGACGCACCACAGTCGGAAGATGTGAGATGTATTTGGGAGTAAAATGAATAGGATTTGCTGAAAGTTTTGAAATGATGTAAAGAGAATAAATTAGATCCACGGTCAATGATGGGATGCGGGGTTTGGGAGAGCAAAGGATGTTGCCTATGTTTTTTATTTGAGAACCCAGATGAAGGGTAGTGTCACAAATTCACCGCAGGGACTGACCCACGTGGGAGCTCCCAGTTGGGAACCCCCACGGGGGAGGGCCTCAATTTAATGGGGCTGAGCAGAGAGAGTGAAATGGTCTCTGGTCATTATGGAACATTGAACATGAGGAAGCCTTCTTTCCTGCATGGTGGCATCCGTATCTCTCTTGGTGGCTCAGAGTCCAGATGAGGCAGGCAGAGCGGACCCCAGCCACAGCCTCCACTGTGCATGGATGTCCAAGGCTGCTCGTTCAGTGCAATTTGAGTTCGTTCCAAAGGTCCCACGTGGCCCATCAGAGAGTAGGAAGTCCTCCCTTGAAGACCCCCCAGCCCCTTATCTCTAGGAGTACCCCAAAGAGGCCACACATCTTTCCTTGCAAACACACTGTCCCCTCAGGAGGCTCCAATGGGTGGACGCTACTTGAACCTGGAAAAGTGACGCTGGCTAACATTCATGTCACCTCTTGCCTGATCTTACTCCTCTTGAATTCCCCATGAATCAAAAGATAAGAAAAGGGCTGTGACTTAGCATGCTCAAGGTCCTTGTTGATTCAATTCCAGTATGGGGGAGGAATTTAAAAATAAGTCAAAAACTAAGAGCAAGGACCTTTGGGTGAGACAGGCCTAGATCCAAAATTCTGGCCTCATGATTTGCTGGCTTCAAGGAGTTTCTTCACCTCTACCCAATTCCTCCTGGGTGTAAAATAAGAATCACGAAATGCCCATCTCTGGGAACTGGAAGCTTGTGAGCTGGTGTATAGGTGGGGTCTCGGTGGCACAGTGGCAGGCACACCGAGTTTGGTACCCAGGAGACTGTGAGCAGCAGGCTGACAGCTCAGGTTCTCAGGCAGAAGCTGCGAACCCTCCAAGCTGATAAAGTCAACACCTGGATGGTGCCACACCCTGATGTCTCTGCTTCCAAAACCCTGGCAGTAACTGTGCCACCTAAATGGAGAGGGCCACTGTGAAACCTTCCTAGGGCTGCGGTCAGCCTGGTGTCCACCTCCCGCCCCCAGTGCCTGTGTCCCTCAGTGAAGGCAGCTGCAGAGGGAGACTGGGGGCCTGTCAAGAGCAGGAGAAGCTTTCAGGAAATGGCCTGGAGGAGGCTGGGTGGAGGCTGAGTGGAGGCTGGGTGGAAGCTGGGTGGAGGATGGGGGCAGGCCCTAGGCAATGCCACTGGTAAGTTCTGTTGCTCAGTTACTAGTCTTTCTGGGGCTTGTGCTGGGGATCTTCTCCCATCCAGATGGTGACTGAGAACAGGACCCAGGGAGTGGTCATGTTTCTGATGCACTCTGGGTAAGCAGAAGGAGCTCCCAAAGAGCTCAAGCATCAGTTCTCTCACTCACAGGCCACATGTGTTATGCACCGTCCCCTCTTTCCCTCCCCAGCCAGATGGCCTCCACTGGGAAATGAAGAGTCTACTGTGCTGCCAGATGCCCCTTACATTGTATCTTAAAAATCCAATGCACTACCGGGAGGATCTGCCTAGTCTCATCACAAAGTCATGGTAAATGTTTGAGGCGAAGTGAATCATTCGCAATGCACTGAAACCTCACACTGCATCCCATAAAGATGTGCAATTATTGTCTGTCGATTAAGAAACTAATTTTATAAAAGGAAAGATCCCAGAAGGGAAGCACACATCAACATGGTTGTTATTCATGGAAGCAGCATCCCAAGAGAAGCGGGCAAAGGAAAACCTGGACGTATTAACAGACCAACGGCAATGTCCTGCCCACATCTGGAAAGAATCAAAAAATACGTGGAGACTCGTGTTGGAGGCAGAGTTTGGGACCTGTGGACGAGGAAAGGCCTAGGACTGCCTGACTCATCCACTGGATGCTTGTTTTTCCTGTCTGCAAAATGAGAGCAGGACTCCACCCGGGGCGCGAGGAGTGTGATTAAATATTTACCTGCAAGTGGCCTCTCAGGGACAGCTTCCCAAACAGCAAAAGTGGGGAACTTTCCATTGCCAATACCTAGAAGAACAGAGAAGAGAGGTGGCGAATTTCTTATCCAAAGACTATGACTTCTCTAAATTCTGAGATCTTTAAAGATGAAATAATTTGCTTCAAACAATATAGGAAAATTAAAAAGTGGGTGGAAGTATTTATTAGAGAAGGTCAGCCCAAGTTGACGAGTGAGTGATATAAGGGGGATCTTTTCTTTCAACCAATAAAAGTTACTGGTTTTTAAATATATAATATCTAAGACTCAGTATGTATCCAAAGTCCTTTTAAAGCTACTCTACTTTGTAACCAAGCAATTCCACTCTAGGAAAAACTACAAGACAGATTAGTAGAAAGAGTGTGTGATTTAAAAGAACAAAAATTTGGAAGCCAGGCACGGTGGTGCGGCCCTGTAATCTCAGCTACTCGGGAGGCTGAGGGAGGAGGATCAAAAGTTCAAGGTCAGCCTGGGAAACTTAGCAACTCACTGTCTCAAAATAAAAAATAAAAAGGGCCAAGGATTTAGCTCAGTAGTTGAGTGCCCCTAGGTTTGGTTTCATTCCCTAGTACAAAAAAAAAAAAAAGAAGAAGAAGACGAAGACGTGAAAGCAAAGCAAATCATAACATAAGAAAAAAATCACATTTCAAATTACAAAGAGATGACTTTTTCTGACACATAAAAAGCTTCTTTGGATTAACAATTCCTACACACTCACACACACAAAAAAATAGTCCAAGATATGAAAAAGAAATATGTGTGTGTATGCACAGATAAGCAAGATCACAATTTGATAACACACTCTATCAGGAATGAAAATTAATATAACCTCGTTGGAGAGAATTCAGCATTGTCTATTGCTATATTCACCCAGCATTGCTGCTTCTAGCAATGTATTCCCCATGCATAAAACAAAAGATGAACAAGGTCATTCACCATGGCATTGTGTAGAAGACCGGAAACAACCTCAAGTCCAGCAAGGAGGGTGGTTAAACAAACTGTGATGAAATCTGTTCGGCAGACACGTGAAGAGGGACCAGACATGACCATGAGAAATGGACCCTGCCAGCCCTGTCCCCGTCCTAGCCAGACCCTGAGAATTCACAGGGAATGAACTCAAAGTCCCAGCCAGTCTTTTCTACATTCTAAAAAGCAGATCTCAGTGACCCCCAAAAAACATTTGGGAAATCACAAATGTGTATGGCCTCATATGGAAAGATGGCCACAATACACGGTTAAGTGGAGGAGGATATGTCACAGAATGGTACTAAGGCATGATCCCATTTCCATCTAAAATTGAAATATCTTGTGTACATGTTCAGATATGCATAAAAGAAAACTAGAAGAGTATACACCAGGCTATGAAAGCAGTTATTAAGTGCCTATGGTGTGCCAGGTGCTGAGAACATACGGATAAATAAGAAATTAGAATGGAAATTCCTGGAAGAAAGAGAACTCTTCTATTTTGCTCTCTGCTGTATGCCCAGAGCCTGGCACAAAAAGGCATACTCAATAAATACTTATGGGTCCGGGTTCGGTGGCACACACCTGTGATCCCCGTGGCTCGGGAGGCTGAGGCAGGAGGATCATGAGTTCAAAGTCAGCCTCAGCAATAGCAAGGCGCTAAGCAACTCAGTCAGACCCTGTCACTAACTCAAAAACACAAAAGGCTGGGGATTGTGGCACAGCGGTTGAGTGCCCCTGGATTCAATCCCCGGTACCAAAATTAAATAAATACGTGTGAGAGGGAAGGAGGAAGAAGAAAAGAGGGGGGAGGAAAGAGGGATAAATAGTCTCTGCTCTCAAATTGCTCCCAGTTGCTCACAGCCTGGTATGGACAAGCCTGTGGGCAGAATGCATGGAATTCTGGGAGAAAGCACTTTCCCCAGACTTTGCAGACACTCCCCCTCCTCCTCGAGCCCATCTTCCTTTCTTTTTTTTTTTTTTTTTTTTTTATTTATTTTTTTACGTTTACATAGGGTAATGATGTTTCTTTTTTTTCCCTTCCCCTCCACCCCTCCCACCCTTTTCCCTTTATATAGTCCTTCTTTCCTTCATTCTTACCGCTCTCCTTAGCCTAACTCTAAACCTAACCCTAAACCTAATGCTAACCCCTCCCACCCCCATTATATGTCCTCATCCGCTTATCAGCGAGATCATTCGTCCTTTAGTTTTTTGAGATTGGCTTATCTCACTTAGCATGATATTCTCCAATTTCGACCATTTGCCTACAAATGCCATAATTTTATCATTCTTCATTGCGGAGTAATATTCCATTGTATAAATATGCCACAGTTTCTTTATCCATTCATCAACTGAAGGGCATCTAGGTTGGTTCCACAATCTGGCTATGGTGAATTGAGCAGCAATGAACATTGATGTGGCTGTATCTCTGTAGTATGCTGATTTTAAGTCCTTTGGGTATAGACCAAGGAGTGGGATAGCTGGGTCAAATGGTGTTTCCATTCCAAGCTTTCTGAGGAATCTCCACACTGCTTTCCAGAGTGGCTGCACTAATTTGCAACCCCACCAGCAATGTATGAGTGTTCCTTTTTCACCACATCCTCGCCAACACCTATTGTTGCTTGTGTTCTTGATAATCGCCATTCTAATTGGGGTGAGATGAAATCTTAGGGTAGTTTTGATTTGCATTTCTCTTATTACTAGGGATGTTGAACATTTTTTCATATATCTGTTGATTACTTGTACATCTTCTTCTGTGAAGTGTCTGTTCATTTCCTTAGCCCATTTGTTGATTGGATTATTTGTATTCTTGGTGTAGAGTTTTTTGAGTTCTTTATAGATTCTGGAAATTAGCGCTCTATCTGAGGTATGGTTGGCAAAAATATTCTCCCACTCTGTAGGCTCTCTCTTCACATTTCTGATAGTTTCCTTTGCTGAGAGAAAGCTTTTTAGTTTGAATCTATCCCAGTTGTTGATTCTTGCTTTTATTTCTTGTGCTATGGGAGTCCATCTTCCTTTCCACAGGAGGCCTCTGGCCTCAGCCTTGGAGTCTTCAAACTTGAAGATTAGCCATCTGCAGGAGCCCTCTTCTTTAGGACAAGTGAGAACCAGGCGGAGCTGGGGCAGAAGTCCTAGTAATGAATTCACCTCCATGCTGGATCTCAGGAGACCCGAAGCTCTGGGGGAAAGGACCCAAGCTGCCAACTGCTGGGAAAATTGACTTCACGCAACTCACAGGTGACACCCAATGTCTCTCTAGGGAACTACATGGAAATCCTAAGTGGAGCGTTCAGAAGAAAGAGCAAGACTGGTCCTTTCCCTCCAGGGTTTTCCAGGGAGTTTGGGCTGCGTTAAAGGAGGAGGCCAGGCCAAGACTGTGAAGTCTCTAAAGTGAGCCCAAAGCGAGCGAGATGAGCTGTATTCTTCTCACAGTTGCTGTGTCTTTTCTCTGCCTAGATGAGCGGCTGATGACTTGGTTATCTGGGTTCTTCTGATTCCTTGATAGCACTTGCTAAATTACTGTTGCTTTCGAATAGCAGAGATGACAAGAGGAAAGGCAGATTTGGGGATAAAAAAACCTGACTGAGGTTAACATTTGAGCAAAATGCTGGGGTCCAGCAGGTCCCGGAAGGAATGGGCTCTGCCTCCTACCAGCTCTGTAGCCCTGGACACGTTACCGCACCTCACTGAACTTCAGTTTTCTCCCTGGTAAAATGGAGATGATGATACCTATTTCGCAAACTTGTCAAGCAGATTAAACAAGATTACCAAGGTGCACATAATAAAATAGAAAAAGCTTAGCGAGAGCTAGTGTCATGTCTACTACGTCCTTCCACATTGTGAAGGTGGGAGAACTAAGGTCCAGAGGAGATGGTCAAGGCCATGGACTAGTAAGTGGCCAAGGTGGGATCCAAATCCAACCTGCCTGTCTTCAGAGCACCCACTGTGGACTGCTGGTTCATAAAAAATTAATTGTGGGCTGGGGAGATAGCTCAGTCGGTAGAGTGCTTGACTTGCTTGACTTGCAAGCACAAGGCCCTGGGTTCGATCCCCAGCACCACAAAAAAAAAAAAAAAAAAATTTAATTGTACCCATTTAAAAATGGGCAAAGAATCTGAAAAGACATTTACCTTAAAAAGATATACAAATGGTCAATAAGCACATGAAAAGATGATCATTATCTTTAACCATCAGAGAAATGCAAATCTAACCCCAAAGTCTAACCTGTTTAGACCCATTAGGATGACCATTTTAAAAAATAGGAAATGTGTTCCAGTGAATGTGTAAAAACAGGAACCCTCCTACATGCTGCTAGGAAGGTCAGATGGTACATCATTGCGGAAAAGAAACAGACGTTCCTCAAAAGGGTAGACAGGAAGTGCCCTTAAGACTCTGCAATTCCACTCCTAGGGATAAGCCCAAGAGAACTGAAAACACGTCCACTCAAAAACTTATGCACAAATGTCCATCGCAACATTTCCCTCTGTACTCTCATTACTCTCAGCTCATAGCCCAAAAGTGGAAATCACCCAAATACCTATCAACTGAGGAATGGATAAATAAAATGTGGTCTCTCCATACAAAGATTATTTAGCCATAGAAAGGAATGAATTATTACACTCTATACATGTATGATTGCACTACTGGTGTGACTAGCACCATGTACAGTCAATGAGAAGTTATGCTCCATTTGTGTGCAATGTGTCCAAATACACTCTACTGTCCTGTATAACCAATTAGAACAAATTAAATAAAAAAATATTCTGCAAATAAGAAAAACAGAATGAAGTGCTGATTCATGCTACAACATGGACGGACCTTGAAAACATTGGGCTAAATGAACGACAGCAGTCAGAACCACAGAGCAAATGATCCCTTTTCTATAAAACGCTCAGAATAGGCAAATCCACAAAGACAGTTCAATTGGCAGTGCCTAGGACTGCAGACTGGGCCCTCGAAGGAAATGGGGAGTGACTGCTAATGGATACTGGCTTTCTTTGGGGAGTGATGCAAATATTCTAAAATCGCTTGAGGTGATGATTATGCAACACTGAATACGAAAAAACAGTGAACGGTTCGCTTGACACGAGTGGGTTTGCACATGCATGACTTAACAGCAGGGATGCGTCCCGAAAGTGCCTCATCAGGCAATTGTGTCATTTATGAACATTACAGAGTGTATTTATCCAAAACCAGATGATATAGCACACAGCACCCCAGGGCTAGATGGAATAGCCTATTGCTTCACTGTCCTGTGTGGTTGACTGAAATGTCATCATGCCACACGTGACTGTGAATTATAACTCGACAAAGCTGTTTCGGAAGAAAAGATTACATTCACAGGTAGATTTTAAGGACTTTGCTGCAAAGCTTACACACATCAACTAATCCTTACTGAGATGCAAGGCAGAAAATAAAATCAAAGTCCTGGAAGGGAATTGCATATGGACCAATGCAATTCCCACAGTTCCAGGACAGGCCAGGTGAGAGCTGAGGACTGGACACTCAGTGACTCCCCACATCCCAGCAATGTGCCAGAACCAGTGGGGAGTGGGAGGTGCACAAAGTCTATTTAGACACACTCACTGTGGGTCTGTCCCCTAGATACCTCGCTTAATTGGTCTCCATGGCTGCGGGCAGTGGTTTCACTATCTCAGTGGAAGATCTGCACAGTTCATGCTTTAACTAAACAACTCGAGTGTGTATTAGGGAGTGGTTGACATCCTGTACTTGACTTTGGCTAGAAACACTCCTGTCCTGTTCCTGGTGCCATTTCCCCAAGGTTCTGGGGAGTCGGAGGAGGGGGACATGCCTTTGCTTTCACTCCTCACTACTTCTTTACCGTCAGTGCACCTGCCAGACCCCGAGCCAAGCTTAACATTCAGAACCTTCTCCCCAGAGTCTGAATGAAACACCCCAAAGCATCAGACAAGCAGAAAGACCTCAGGGATCTAGCAGGGAGACTCCTCCTTGCCTTTCCCAAAACTTCCTGCTTACCACATGAGAAGGCACGGATGTTCTATCACACTCCTCCAGGGGACAAGAGGCACGTGGCCATGGTTCCTGTGAATGTCGTTCCCAGGAAAGGAAACTCCCAGGGAAGAGGAAAACCTCCTATGTTCATCTCCACCGTGTCATCGTGATCTGTCCTCTCTGCCTCCCAGAGCAACACTGACCATGCCGCCCGGCTCTGTGATAGACATTGTCTCCGCAGCAGGATGGTAAGCCATTTGAGGACAGGAAACACCACTTACTTTTCACAGTATATTCCACATAAATAGTTAGAAACCAAAACTTTGGACACATAGAGTGGTAGCTGAATAATGACCCCCAAAGATATCTACATCCTAATCCCCAGATCCTGCGCTTATTACCTCACGTGGGGAGAGAGGCTTTGCAGATGAGTTCGCGGGACCTTGAGAGGGGAAACTCATGGGTCTTTCACCTGGGTGCTGTGCAACTGAAGCCGAAGTTTTGAGGTGCAACTCGATCCCCTGACTCTGCTGGTTTTTTCTGCTGCTGCTGGTGGGTGGGATCTGTGTAAGCTTGCAGGCCTCCGAGAAGGGTTGCGGCTCTTCTTTCCGGGTTCTTGTCATGTGAATTCAAAGAATGAAATCCACAGACCAGGACAAGCCAGCGTGACAGTGAGATTTACTGAAGACTACACACAGGAACAGCACTCTCTGCAGCTGCTGGGACAGAAAAAGACCCAGGTACTCGCCCACTGGATGAGCTGGGCTGGGGGTTACATAGCCCTCAGGTCGCTGCTGTTGCTCCAAACTTATCCTAATTAGGGTTTGAAAAAAGTACCAGTGCTCTTGGTCTACATTGATGCTAACAAGGGTTTAGAAACATGCTACCCCTATGAGTCAACTCTCGAGTCCCTACTTCCATTCAGGTCTGCCCCACAGGTAGGGTAGGGATGCTCTGTGCTTGCAGGTTCCGGGCTGCGGGCACCACTGCATGGAGTGGGTGTGGAGCAGGTGTCCAAGCCGCACGCAGGCCTGGCCACCAAAGGGTGACAGGCTGGCGCTCCTTGGCTCGCAGCACCTGGCCCACCCACCACGCTTGCACGGGGGGCTCCACACAGCCACAGGTCATGCGTGCCCCGGTGCCCAGCCCACCCAACCACCACCCAGGGGCTTCACCACTTGGCTGCTCCACTGCTTCTCTGCTGGGACCGGTAGGCCAGCGGCTGGCTTGGCAGCCAGGGAGCCCTGTCACTATCACAAGGGCCCTTGTAAGAAGGAAGGAGGCTCAGAGTCAGGGGAGATGGGACAGTGCTCATGATGTGGGACATGAGCCACAGAATTGAGGCAGCCTTTAGAAGATGAAAAAGGCAGGGAAATGGATTTTCTGTCCCAGGACCTCCAGAAGGAATGCAGCCCTGCCAACAGTTTGGACATCTGACCTCTGGAGCTATAAGAGAATACGTACGAGTCGTTTTCAACCAAGATGTATGTACGCAGTCGTTTGTCACTGCAGCAACAGGGCATAAACACTACACATAGTCCCTGCTCCCTCTCCCTCCTCCTCCTCCTCACGGTGATGGAGTCTGCTGAGTATGCTTTATTAAAATGAGTGACTGCAAGTTACAGGTATTACCTTTGTTTTACAGATGAGGAAACTGAGACTCAAGGCTACATAATGGAAATGTTTTTTGGTTGCAAGCAGAAGAAAATGACTATAGCTAAAGCAAGCCAGAAAGCTGGGGACATGGTGGGGGCTGATCACAGGACTGTCCAGGACTCTCCGATCCCCGGGACACCTTTCCTTTGGGCATCAAGTCTCATTAATGAAATATTTTTTGAGAGCCTACCACAGGCCAAGCACTGTGCTGAGGGAGCAAAAACCAAGACAGGATTCCTGCCCAGGTGACGCCCAGATCCCCACAGCCAAGAGCGAAGGCACGGTCATCAGCTTGTCACCCTGGAGGGCAAGGCATCACGGCTGTGCTGAGGACTGTGAACCGGAAATGGCGTGAGCACAGACGACAGGTGGCAGAGGCGAGTGACCCGTGAGGGGCAAGCTGGGGGTCACCAAATGTTCAGAGCTGAAAGGGAAGGGTCACCGCCTCCCTGCTGTGTCTCAGGTGACGACAGGGGATTGGTTCCTTCTTGATCTCCGGGCCCCACATGTAGAACTGCTCCTGGAAGCCTTGTGCAGCAGCACCATGTGGGCTTCCTGGGGCGCCCGGCTGCTGGGAGGACACCTTCTTAATTCTTGGACTGTAGTAAGATGGATAGCTGGGCAGAGAAATAGATGTGGACTTATATGCATATATTTCATATATGATTTATACATATGTGCATGCGTATACATTATATGTACATAAAATAGAACAGATATAATTATATACATGTAATCTATATGATGTATTATAATTATTAATATGCATAAAATATAAACATTTGCATGTTTATATTTTATATCTTATTATAACATGTTAAATCATATAACATGTAAAATGTATATAATATGCAATGTGTTGATATATAACATATATTATATAAAACAGTATATGTGTATTATACATATCATATATATGTTTATATATAATATATATTGTATAAAATATGTAACATATATAAGCATATATCGTATGTGTATGACAGATGATATAACATGTATATGTTATACATATATATATATACATTACATTCACATATACATATGCATATATTGTATGTTTCTATCATTATATTACACATATAAATATGCCTATATAATATGTGCATATATAATATGTATGTTATATGCACATTGTGTGCATATATGTATATATTGCATGCATATTATATGTATATAACACACATCTATATATAACATAAAATATGCCATTTTAACCTTTTTTTCTTTTTTGGCAGTAATACAGAGGGAACCCAGGACCTTGTACATGCCAGGCAAGTGCTCTACCACTGAACTCTACTCCCAGCCCCATTTTAACCATTTCTAAGTGTACAATATGGTGGCATTAATTACAGTCACAATGTTGTACAACCATTCCCACTATTTCCAAGTTTTTTCATCACCCCAAACCCATTAGACTCCAAACCCATTAAACAACTTCCTGTTTCCCTCTCTCTCCAACCTGTGGTAACCCCTAATCTCCTTTCTCTGTGATTCACCTGTCCTAGGTGCCTCGTAACAAGTGGAGTCCGTACAATGTGTGCTTTGGGGTCTGGTTTACTTTTCCCAACACAGGGTTTTCAAGGCTCAGCCCTGCTGAAGCAGGTGTCAGAACTCGCCTCCTGTTAAGGCCCAGTAGTATTTCATGGCCTGGGAAGATCTCTGCATGGTCTCATCCACTCAGACACAGTGCTGGGTTCCTGCTTTGGACAAGTTGTTTCTCCTCCAGTTCCACAACTGTAACTGTAAATGGGAACATTTCTCCTTTTTTTCAGATTCTTTTACTGGTGCATTATAATTATATAAAGTAGTGAGATTTGTTGTTACATATTTGCACATAGTATAATAATGTCCTTTGGTCAATTTCAAAAAAATGGGAACATTTCTTAAAAGCAAGGCACTGCAGAGAAGCCAAAGCTGGCCAATGGTATTTTGAGGCTGCGGTGTAGATGGAGCACAGGAGAGTGAGATGCAGAGCAAGGCACCATCTGCCCAAACACCTCCTATGAAAAAACATCAGAGACTTAGAGTTCTGCAGCCCAGGGCTGCAGCTACGAGGCCAATCCTCCCAGGGCAGGCAGGCAGTGGAGATAGCCAGAGCAAGGCTAGGAAGGAGGATCACAAGTTAAAGGCCAACCTGGAGAACCTAGTGAGACCCTGTCTCAAAATAAAAATTAAAGGGCTGGAGATGTGGCTTAGTGGTACAATGACCCCTGGACTCAATTCCCAATATTGAAAAAAAAAAAAAAAAGGAGAAGAAAAGAAAGAAAAAGAAAAGAAGTGGCTAAAGTTGGGCATGGTGGTGCACACCTGTAATCCCAGCAATTCAGGAGGCTGAGGCAGGAGGATTCCAAGTTCAAAACCAGCCTCAGCAACTTAGCAAGGCCCTAAACAACTTAGCGAGACCCTGTCTCAAAGTCTCAAAATAAAAAACAAAAAGGGCTGGGATGTGGCTCAGTGGTTAAGAGCCCCTGGGATCAATCCCCAGGACCAAATAAATGGATAAAGTGACTGGAGAAGGCTGGTATTAGGGAACTCAGCCTGAGGGTCGGGGGGGCTTTGGGAAGTGGCAGAGGCTGTGGAGAACCAGAAAGAACACGTGCCTGTCAGCCCTCCTCGACGCCAATTGCCAAATACGAGGGCCCGATCCCGTCAGAGCTTTCTATTTGTTAAAAGCAACCGGAAACCTGGATTTTTATGTGAATTGGCCTGATTTTCAAATGCTGGCAATTCATTTTTAGGCGATTCATTTTTTTGGTGTTACCAAAAAAATTTAAAAACTAGGTCTGGCGGCTCCATCTGACTCAAGGACAACCAGTTGGTGGCCTCTCTGTCTTAGCCCATGATGATGAAAAGGGAGATGCAGGCACCCTGCTCCTTGCCAGGTCCCCCACCAGGACCAAGAGCAGAGGGCAAAGCTCACAGGTGAGTGCAGACCCCCTCCTCCTGATTTCCTGTGCAGCCTCAGTACATCCCTTTCCCACCCTGAACCTCAGGATCTTCCTCATCTGTGGAATGAAGGGGAGACCACATGTCCTCTAGGGTTTCTTTCATCTCTGATATTCTAAAATTTGACCTCCTTTAAGGCTCTGCCACAGAGGGAACCCAGCCTAACAACCTGCTTGGGAGTTTGTGTGTGTAGCAGAAGTTGATTTTTTTTTTTTTTTGGTGCTGTGCTGGGGATTGAACCCAGGGCCTTGTGCTTACGGGGCAGGCTCTCTACCAACTGAGCTGTCTCCCCAGCCCAGAAGTTGATTTTTAATTGACAAATAAGAGTTTTATATATTTATGGCATATTATGTTTTGATATATGTACACACTGGAATGAGTCAATCAGGCTAAGTAACATATCTATCTCTTCTCACAATTTTTGTTGATTTTTTTTTCTTTTTCATTGTATCTTCTTTTTTTCCAGTCCTGGGATTTGAACCCAGAGCCTCACACATGCTAGGCAAGGGCTCTATGACCCAGCCCCAGGTCTTTTACTTTGGAGTAAGATATGCACATAATTTACCATTAGTGGCAGTCAGAACACTCAGTATTGTGTAACCATCCCCACAGTCTAGATTCAGAATATTTTCATCACCCCCAACAATCTGTCTCTCATGTTCCTGAGTTTCAGGGGAAAAAAGAGTCTCTTATCTGATTCGGAAATATGTCGTCTTGTGAAAATATCAAACCCTCTTGCGAGGTGGGATGCAGGCGGGAGGAGGGGAGGAGAGAGATGCATCTCATCAGAGCAGATGAGAAGTCCACGCCTGGGCCTCAAGGACATGCCACAGGGCATCTGAGACTCATGGCTCTGCTCTGCTGTGATCGCCAAGGGGACTCCATGTCAGCTGAGCACAGACAGAAAGACCCTTTCTGCTCTGGGCCCATCTGTTCTTTTCCACTCTGGTAAAAAGCAATTCATTCTAATAACCCACATGGGGAGCTCCCAGCAGCCTCCTGGGTTGGCAGCTCCCCTCCCTGACCTACCCCACAGCCAGGATGAGACTGAAGAGGGTTTTGAAAAGGCAAGCGCCTCCCTGACTCCCTGAGAACTTGACGTGGGGGGACCTTGGCTGTACCCCTTGAGCAGCTGATGACATTAAGCCCTGCACCTGCTGGATGGGGGTGTGGCTCAGAGGTGGGCTGCTCACCTTGCATAAGAGACCCAGGGTTTGATCCTCAGCACCACAAAACACAAAAACAAAAACAACCCAGCCCCCCTGCACAGTATAATGACAGGTGCCTGCAGCCGGGTCCTCAGCAGCAGGAAACGGCGGGAGCAGAGCCGCCAGCCCTCCTTCCTCTCCCCAGGGTGTTTGGCAGCCAGTGTCAGGGTGAATCGAGGGAACAGGGACACCAGAGCAAGTGTGTTCCTTGTGCTAATTGCGTCCAGCGGAAAGGCCAGCCCTCTTCTGAAATGACGTTATGAGGACGTATATGCTCTTTCTTTTATGCTGGAGGGAGATGGAACTTTTGGGTCTTGTTTTGTTTTAATTTGGCAAAATGAAAAATGACTTGGTTCCTAACCCCAAATTTTGGAAGATTCACTGATCTGTGAAATTAAATTCTGTGGAAACACTGGCCTATTTGTGATGAAGGGCACCCCCTGAGCGGAGCGGGCAGGGGGCCAGGGGTTCACGGTGCCGTGCAGGCAGGACAATAGCACCAGCCCCTCCTCCTTCCGCGGTCAGTTGTCAAGCGGGTCAGCGCTGCAGAAAGTTAGGACAGGACAGAAATCCTCCCACCCATCACTCGGCCTCCAAAAAAAAAAAGCCGCCATTGGTGCTCCGGTTCCTTGGGGGCACTTGTGTGCCGCTCCGTGGCGAGGTGGCTGGGTGGCCAGACCCTCCCTGTTCACCTGGGGCTCACCCAGCTTCAACATATCCAGTCCTGCGTCCCAGGAGACCGTTCCGTCCCAGGGACACCAGGACAGTTAGTTCCCGTTACCGGGAAACCAGGTTTTCAGGAAGTCATTCTCCCAGGTCCCCTCTCTCCCTGTATCATACTGGGCAGAGAAGTAGAAGTCACCGTGGAGGTGACAGGGCAGGGCCGTGCTCCCAATTGGGTGCAGTGGCGCCTTGGTGGCTGCCTAGCTGGCATCCGTTCTACCAGCACTGCGCTGATTTCCTTAGGCCGCGCTCCCTACCCAGAGCCCATACCAGGCCCGGGGATGGGAGCCTGGGCCGTGGGTATGTGCCATTCCCCAAGCCTCAGCCTGGCCCGGTGAATCACGAAGGTGGTTTGCTAGGAACGTTCTGGAAAATGTTTCCTCACCCCCCACCCCCACTCCTCCTCCTCCTTTGTCTTCTCCTCCGATAGCGAACATTTTCACTATTTTAAGTCCGCAATTCAATGAATCTCAGTGAATTTACTGAGTTGGGCAATCATCACCACAATACAATTTTGAATCATTTTCTTCATCTCGATAAGGTCCCTCCTACCCATTTATAGTCAATTCTGTTCCCATCCCCAGCCCCAGGAAACCACTAGTCTACTTCCTTTCTCCATGGATTTGCCCTTTCTAAACATTTCATGCAGTGGAATATACAACCCATGATCTTTTTTGACTGACTTCTGTGTGATGTCTTCAAGGTTCATCCATGTCATGCCTTCTATTTAGTTAGTTCTTTATTCCTTTTTATTGTCCAGTGTATGATATCGTATAGATAGATCATATTGTGGATATCCATTCATCAGTTGAAGGACTGTTTTTTTTTTTTTTGTTTGTTTGTTTTTTTGGTACTGAGGATTGAACCCAGGGGCACTTTACCACTGAGCTGCATCCCCTGCCCTTTTTATTTTTTATTTTGACACAGGGTCTCTCTAAGTTGCTGAGGCTGGCCTCAAACTTGTGATCCTCCTGCCTCAGCCTCTGGAGTAGCCAGGATTACGGGTGTGCGCCACTGTAGTTCCAAAGCGACTATACCATTTCTCATTCCTATCTGCCATGCACCATGAGGGTTCCTGTTTCTCCCCATCCCCACCGTTTGTTCTTCTGCCTTTTTAATGAAAGCCCTCCTAGTGAATAGGGAGTGGTATCTCATTGCACTTTTAGTTTGCATTTCTGAAATGAGCAGTGTGGTTTTAACATCTCTTCATGAAACATTTCCTCACTCCTGAGAGCAAAGTGTGAAGAAACAGCAATCTTGTTTCTAAATTGATGAGAAAGAAGCCCAGGAGCTTCCGACTGCCCTAGGTCGAGCAGAGCTCCAGTAGGAACAGGATTGGAGCCCTAATGAAGTAGCGCCTCAAGTACTAGCCTCTTCACCCATGAGAGCCAATAAATCCTGTGAATTCTTTAAGCCAGTGTGAGTTGGTTTTTCTGTGACTGGTCTTTTATTGGGCATGATGGAGAGGGCCAAACTTGCTTGTCAATTCTGAAGCAAAGATCCAATATTCAAGTCAGCTTTGCGCTCTCACTGAGGCGAAGACCAGAGACACCCTCCAAATAACCCAGAGGACTGGACGTAGAGGCGACTGACTCCAGCAGAGATGTCGAAGACAAGAGGAGAGAGGAACAGAAAGGAGAACCAGCTAAAAACGGAGCCATGGCCTAGAACGTCATTTTAGCCAGACCTAAGGATAGTTAACAGCGTCCATCTGAGAATCGGAATGCATCCCGTGCATAGAACGCACAGCCCCTCCTGCCTTAGGATGGTTACTAGAGCTGCAGAGTTTCCAGCTCAGAGATGCCTGGGTCATTCTTCACCCATCTTTTCTCATCTTAATGAAGTCCCAAATATTGATGACTAGATAAAAATTTTTTTTAAATCAAGCAAGTTATATGGCCTTAAAAGGGAAGTGAGAATTCCTTCTAGGGAGGAAACTGCCCTGGTGGGCAACCTAAGTTCTTGGGTTGGGAAGTGAGCTTCCTCTTCCATCTCAGAGCCTCGGGTCTCGTGGAACCAAGGCTTCAAAGGAGGGGGAAACAGAAAAGCAGAAAGAGAAGAAGCTGGGCTCCCCGGGGAACCCCGAGGCGGAGGAGCAGAGGCAGGGCAAGAAGAGGAGGTAAGAAAAGCCAGCGGGCTCTGCAAGGTGCACCCCACAGTTCCCCACCCCAAAACTCTAGCAGTTGTGGAAGCTAAAGAAGTAGGTGTAGTCACATAGGCTTGACCTGCTGGGGGAAAGAGGGAGCACTTCACAGGCAGGACCCCTAGAGGCAGGGGAGGCCAGGCAAGCCTAAACCTCTGGGAAGAGCCAGAAATCTCAGATTGAGGATTGGGGTTTCCACAGGCCCTGGGGTGCGGGATGGAAAGTCTTTCTTTTTCCTTTTTCTTTCTTGACAACACTGGGGATTGAGTCTGGGGATGCTCTCTCACTCAGCTGCATCCCTAGGCCTTTTGGTTTTATTTTGAGACAGGATCTTGCTTAGTTGCCCAGGGCAAACTTGAACTTGAGATCCTCCTGCCTCAGCCTCCCCAGTTGCTGGGATTGCAGATGTGCACCCCTGCGCCTGGCTACGAAAGGTATTTCTTAGACAATTTCTTATTTTTACTAGCTCTGTTGTAACCATTATAAGCAATAACTTGGGGAATTGTTAGGTTCCAAGAAATTGGCATTTTTTAAAAAGGGAAACAGGATGACTAAAATAAAGTGATGCCTTTTTTAAAACTGAAGAGTAGGGCTGGGGATGGGCTCAGTGGTAAAGCACTTGCCTGGCAGGTGTGAGGCCGAGTTTGATTCCAGCACTGAAAAAAAAAAACAAAACAGATGAACCAAGACTACCTTTCCTTTACACGTGAATCTTAAAACTATCCAGAGGACATGAGATGGGGGTCATGTTGATTCAAAAAAAAGATAAGATAAATATGAAACAAAGATAGGTTTCACTTATGTGCATAAAGGCCGAGATTCTAAATGGAATATTGTGTAACTGAGTCCCACACACTAGGTCCCTGTTATCCACAGTTTCACTTTCCAAGTTTTCAACTGTCCAGTCAACTGTGGGAAATGGGAAAATTCCAGCAACCATCCTCAAGTGCTAAATACAAGCAGTTCTGTGTCGCTTCATGAACCATCGTACCCTATTCCTGGCTGAGACATGAATCCTCTCTTCATCCAGAGTTTCCATGCAGTATACGCTACCTGCCTGTGACTTCTTGATCATCAGACCAACTGTCACAGTATCGCTGTCTCAGTGCTGTTCAAGGAACCCTTATTACACTTAATAATGGCCCCAAGAGTAGTGATGCTGGCCATTCAGATGTGCCAAAGAGAAGCCATAAAGTGTTTCCTCTCAGTGAAAAGGTGAGAGTCCAGGATGATGTTTCTAGAGAGAAAAAGAAAAAGACCACACCCACATAACTTCTATCACAGTACATTCCTAGAATTGTTTTATTTTACTTTTAGTTATTGCTGTTGATCCCTTACTGTGCCTAATTTGCATGTTAAATTTTATCATAAGTATTCGTGTGTAGGAAAAAACAGTGTCTACAAGGTTCAGTCCGTTCCGTTGGTTCAGGAATCTGCTGGGGGGGTCTCAAAACACCTCACTTGAGGATAAGGGGGATTAGTGTATGTCACTGAAATAGTTTCCTAGGGCTGCTCTCATACAAATACCATAAACTGTGTGACATTTATTGTCTGAGAGTTCTGAAAGTTGGAGGTCCGAAGCCCAGGTGCCAGCAGTGCTGTGCTGTCTCTGAGCCCAGGGGCATCGCCTCCTTGCTTCTCCTTATCTTCTGGCGATTTGCTGGCAACCCCGGCATTCCTCAGCTCCGGTTGCCACACTCCAGTCTCTGCCTTTACTGTCTCGTGGCGTTCTTCCCATTTTGTTTTTGTAGTATGGAGAATCAAACTCGGGGCCTTAAGCAGGCTAAGCAAACGCTCCACTATTGAGCTCCAGTCCTTCGCATGTTATCTTCTTCTTAGAAGGACACCAGTCACATTGGGTTGGAGCCCATCCTAATGACCTCATCTTAACTTGATTCTATCTACAAAGATTCCACTTCCAATAAAGTCACATTCAATCTGTTGGGGGTTGGGACTCCAACACACCTTTTGGGTTGACACAACTCAAACCACAACAATCAGGATCAAGTAGTGCTTACCTCAGGAATGCAAGGATGGCTCAACGTAAGGAAATCGATCCTCAGCCAGGAGCAGTGGTGCACCTGCAATCTCAGTGCCTTGGGAGGCCGAGGCAGGAGGGCCACAAGTTCAAAGCCAGCCTTGGCAACTTAGTGAGACCCTGTCTCAAAATAAAAAATAAAGAGGATTGGGATGTAGCTGAGTGGTAGAGTATCCCTGGTTCCAATCCCTAGTACAAACAACTCCTTCTACAACAAAGTAGACTTCCCCACTATGAGCCACGTGGCCCTCAAGCTGGAATCTCCCTCTCATTGGTCACAAAAACAATGAGTTGGGTGTTCTAGGTCGGAGGCCCCTGCAGGCGTTGTTCCCTCTGTGTGCCAGGATGCACTGGTTAACAGAAAGCAGGCCTGGAAATCAGCAAAGAGGAAGGCTCTGGCTGTCTCCAGCGTCCTCTCTCTCGAGAATTCTGGTTCCAGGCGGAACCCCAGCTTTATTATTTCTAGCTCTCACAGGCCCATCTGGAGGCGAGCTCTGTCTGGGTGCTCATCTGGACGATGACTCAGCCGGAGACTGAAGAGCTGACAGAGCCCTGGGGAGTCCTCAGGGAGAACGGAAGCTGGAGAGCCGACTGCTCTACAGCCCCAAGCCGTCTGCACACTGGGGAGCGGCCCAGCCAGCTCGGGTCCCCCTCTCAGACAGTCCTATTCCTGGGGTGCTGTTCTTTTCAGAGGACCGCTGTGCTCTTCCTCACTCTCCCTGCAAGACCACTACTATTTCCTGCCTGTCCAGCTTCACCCATCCATTGCAGAGACCTGGGTTCAAATCCCAGCTCTGCCGGTTCCTAGTTGGGTGACCTGCAGCGAGTTCTTGAGCCTCTTCCTCAGCTTCAACTTACTGACCTGTAAAATGGAAGCAGTAAAAGTAGCTGCCTCGTAGGGTTGTTAGGAATAAATAAGTTGATACATGCAAATGCCTAGCAAGCCATGCATGCTGGCCTTCACAGAGGCGTTGGTCATTGTTGTTATTGTTACTAAGACTGTTACTCCTCTCAAGATGAAGCAGAAGGGCAACTAGTAGGCAGCAGCTTTCATGGAATCGTTGAATCTCTCAAACTTCTTGACCAGGACTTCAGTGATCACCGGGTCCAACCTCCCAACTGACGTCTAGTCCCTCCGGATTGACTGTAAGTGCTACACTATCAGGTAGCTCTTTCCATCTTTCGGAAGTTAGAGAGTTCTTCCTCGCTGCAGCGGACATTTGGAGTTGCTTCCTGAGACGAATCTTTCTATATTTTTTTTCCCATTTGGATCCGCTCTACCTTCCTCTCCTCCTTCCTGCATCAGGAGCCTGACCAGTACGGACGACATCAGCAGAGTCGATCCTTGCCTTCTCGCTCAGAGTTGGGTTCAGCTAGTGGAGGTTCAGTACTGGCTGGAGAGTAGAGCACAGGAGGAAAGAGGCTGGGGTGTTCACACCCTGGGCCCCCTCCCTGCAGAACACCACATTCTCCTGTCCAAGACCACAGCTGGGGGCAGCCCTCTTAAAGTGAATTTGTTATAAACCTTTTATATTTTTTTGATTCATTGTACACAAATGGGGTACAACTATTGTTTCTCTGGATGTCCACGAAGTAGAGTCATGCTGTTTGCATGATCATACATGTACATAGGGTAATGATAGGTGTCTTGTTCTATTATCTTTTCTTCCCCCACTCCCTCCCCACCCCTCATTTCCCTCTTCACAAGCCAACCTTCTTCCATCCTTCCCTTACCTCCCACCCCTGTTATGTATCATCAACCACTTATCAGAGTGGTTTGGTTTTTTGGAATTGGCTTATTTCACTTAGCATGATATTCTTCAACTCCATCCATTTATCTTCAAATGCCATAATTTTATCCTTCTTTATGGCTGAATAATATTCCATTGTGTATATATACCACAGTTTCTTTATCCATTCACCAGATGAAGGGCATCTAGGTTGGTTCCTTTTTTAATTGGGAGATTTCGCATTTTAAGAGTCTAGATTTCTGGCTTCTCTCAACAAATTGGGCACTTGGGTAGTCCCGGGGGAAGAATGGGGTCTAGGAGAAGGGTCTGCACTCCCAGATGAGTCCAGAAACCCACCACATAGCTTAGCTCGAGTCTGCCTTGAATGCCATTTCAGGTACACTGTCCTCTGCTGTTCCTCAGATACGCCCAGCTCCTTCCCATCGAAGGACACAGACTGTGTCCTCTTCCCCAGACGGCTCTGGACCAGCTGGAGACTGGCGCCTCCTCCATCAGTCTTCATCAGTCAAGAGCGCACAGAGCGCTGGACCCCCAAAAGCAGCACGCACACCACCACCCATTGTTAGGGCTGGACTGTGTCCCCCCAAAGACGTTGAAGACCTGCCCTCTGAGTTGGTCAGCCCTTCGCAGCTGTGACCAAAATGCCTGACAAGAACAACTTGGAAGAAGAGAAGTTTACTGGGGCTCCTGGTTGCCCTAGTCGGCCGATTCCGTTGCTCTGGCGCGGAGGTGGGGCAGAACGTCATGGCGGAAGGCGCGGCGCAGGACAGCTGCCACCGCATGGCAGCCAGGGAGCAGAGGGAGCCAGGAAGAACTCATCCCACCTCCTGCATTAACGCAGGTGCTCTGGGTCGCCTCCTGTCCAAACCACGACATTTCCCACGCCTGTGGATGTGCCCGCACTTGGAAATAGGGTCTTTGAAGATGTGATCAGGTTGAAATGAGGTCAGTGGGATGAGCCCTTATCCAACGACTGGTGCCCTCGTAAGGAGAGGGAAATGTGGACAGAGACGCAAGGGAGAAGGTCACGTGATGACAGACGCAGGGACTGGAGAGATGCTTCTCCACGTCAGGGACCATCAGCGTTGCCGGCAACACCAGAAGCAGCAGCGACCGGGGAGGAGCGTTCTGCTCTACAGAATGTCTCCACACCCATTGCCGGCAATTCCCGAGCCAGAAGCCACCTTGGTTCAATCATTCATGGAAAGGAGGTGGAATCACCCTTACAAACCTGGCCACCTTGGGCCACCACTCCAGAAAACACGATAGGAACGCTTGCAAAGAAGTGGAAAGTCGTTCAAAACGGAGGAAGGGGTGTGTGTCCCCCAGTCACTCATAGCTAAATCCCTGAGCAGCATTCAACAGGTTCATTGAGCATCTACTCTGTGAATGCCGCAGAGTACACTCTCCAGGCCAGTTCTTCTGCTGACCCAAACAAATCTATGGGTTGAAAGGTACCTCCTTACAAGAATTGGGAGCCCTGATTATGTTCAAAACAAGTTTTTTGAAAAAAAGCTCAATTGGCTCTGGTCTAGGGAAACTGGAACTCAGAATAGAATGTACAGAACAAACTTTATCACCACAAATACAGTTCTTGACATAACTCTGCATTCTCAAATGTTCTCCTGCAGATTTCCCTAAGATCCCGAAGGCACTGACCGTGATGCTGATGAGCAGCAACAACGAGAGCAAATACTCACCCGGGGGGCTGCTCTCACACTCCGGGGCCATGCTAGGCATTGTTACGCTCATGAATTCTCTTGAAAACCCTAACGGAAGTCGTCATTATCATGACTTTTTATGGGCAAGGAATCTGAAGCACAGAGAGATTCGATCACGTGCCCAGGTCACACACCTGGCACCTGGTGGAACCAAGTCCGTCTGAGTCCCACCATCTGCCCAGAACTGGCGCATCCACCCGTGACCACTGATGCAAATGAACAACGCAAAGGTCGTATCCTCGCAGGAGAAGCAAGAGCCCGGCTCCGCCTCCCAGCCGGCCCACTGACCAGAGCTGGAGTCTTTGGTGTCTCTGCCACGTGGAACTCAAGCCTGCAAGGGGACGAGCCAGCGCCGACAGACACCAGCGCATCTCCAGAAACCCAGGGTTGAATAACAGGAGCGCAAATATTTGTCCAGGAAGAGTCAGCAGTGACAAGGCCAAGAATCATTCTCCAAATCTATGTTTAATTAGAAACTGAATCACAGAAGCATTAAGCTTATTGTGAACAAACAAAAATTTCCAACGAGTGTTATTTTTCTGGCTCGCTGATGGGAAACCGGCCAGTCTTTCTGCCGGGCAATTATAAACAGACTCTCCTCCCTGGCTGGAAAGGAAGGCGATCCTCTTCCAGTCTCACTTGGCCGCCGTTACCTGCGTAGGAACACTAACCGTGTTTAGTAAGAGCCACCAGCCGGGCTAATCTGACAAAGGCAATTTCAACCCGAAAGAAACAGGACGCAGTTATATTTACAGGGGGTAAAGTGTAAAATGTGTTTCTGAACGTTGAACTCACACACTAGCCCTCTCGCTTACAGCCCCAGGCAGCCCGTGTAAACGGGATTTCTGCTGCCAGGGCCATCAGGAGATGTGGGTTGAGAGGTTCTGGAAGCTTCTTTGATGAGAAGTTCACAAACAGGAAATTTATTTTACAGCATTAAGGAAGTCTTCGAAGATTTGGTTAAAAGAATGTTCATACACACACACACACACACACACACACACACACACTGAAGTTTTATTCAGTCATAAAGGAGAGTGAAATCATGTCACTTCAGGAACATGAAGGGAACTGAGAACATCACGTTCACCATGAGACGGGCTCAGGAAGTCGAAGATCCTGCGTTTCCTCTCATACGTGGAAGCTAGAAAGGAAAAAGGAAAAGCACGTTTGGAGGTGGTGGGGTGATCAAAGGGAGATCAGTAGAGTAGAGAGGGACCCAGGGAGGGAGAAACAGAGGGACAGGGGAGATACTGGGGAATGATATTGAACAAATTATTGTTGTTGTATCATGTGCATGTTTGGAGAGGACAACAAATCCCACCATTGTGTACAACTACAATGCATAAAAAAACGGGAGAAAAGCATTCATCCAATGGCAGGAAGAATAACCTCTAATGTTCTACAGCAGAATAGAATAATTATCATTAACAGCAAGCCTTCAAAGATTCCAAAACAGCTCATAAAAAGGACTTTGAATGTCTCCAACACAAAGAAGCGATACATGTCTGAGGGAATAGATGAGCTGATTTACTTTCATCTGATCATTACACACCATATACCTGTATTGAAATGCCACCTGTACCTCATAAATATGTACAATTTTGTCAATTTAAAAATATATTAGGGCTGGGGAGATAGCTCAGTTGGTAGAGTGCTTGCCTTGCAAGCACAAGGCTGTGGGTTCAATCCCCAGCACCACAAAAAAAAAAAAAATCGAGAAAAAGAATGTTCATCATCATGTTGTTTAAAATAGCAAGAAATATCTTAACCTGTAAAATTAGTTTGAGCAATTGTAGAACTTGTTAACTGTGGAGTACTATGTAGCTATGAAAAAGATGGCACAAAACTGGATACCCTGGCATATCAAAAAAAAGTTTGAGGGGAAGGGAAGATGGGATTTAGAATCTGAACTTGAACAGACATTTCTCCGAAGAAGATATGTAAATAGCCAATAAGGACACAAAAAAGATGTTCAAGTGAGGCCCAGGTTTCAATACCTAGCACCACAAAAACAAAAGAGAAGCTCAACATCAGCAATGGTCAGGGCAATGCAAACCAAAACCACAGTGAGGTACCACTCTAATCCTGTTAGGATGAGTGACGTTTCAGAACAAAACAGGTCATGTTGATGATGATCTGAAGAGACGACTGGAATCCTTGTGCACTACTGCTGGGAAGGGAAGATGATTCAACCACTGTGGAAACGACATCGTGATTCCTCAAAAAGTCAAACATGGAATTCCTGAATGAATCAGCAATTTCACTTCCCGGTATACAAGCAAAAGAATTGAAAGCAAGGACTGCAACAGATATTTATACCCCAAAGTTGACAGTGATAGCTACATGTTTGTTTTAGCAGTCAGAAGATGGAAGCAACCCAGGAGTTCATTGACGACGGAATGGATAAACAAAATGGGTAGAATATTATTCAGCCTTAAAAAAGGAAAGAAAGTCTGACACATGCTACAAAATGGGCAAACCTCAAGGATGTTCTGCTAAGCGAACGAAACTGGATACAAGAGGACAGATTCCACGTGACCCTCTTACATGAGGACGTGGGTGGCAAATCTGCAGGGACAGCAGAAGAGTGGTTAACTGGAGTTGGCCCACAGGGAGAATCAAAGAACTCTACAGGGTCTTTTGTTTGTTTGTCTGGGGTTTTGTTTTGTTTTGCTTTTTGTTTGTTTGCTATACTGGGGTCGGGACCCACCTAGGCAAGTGCTCTACCACTGAGCTGCATCCCCAGTCCTTTTTTTTTTTTTTTTTTTCATTGATTTTGAGACAGGGTCTCACTTAGTTGCCCCGGCTGGCCTTGAACTTGCAGTCCTCCTGCCTCAGCCTCCCGAGTAGCTGGGATTACAGGTGAGTGAGGCCCCTGCACACCCTTCCCTTGGACAGAAATTATTGCCTAACGAGTCTGCTACTTCAGTTTGGGAGGAGGAGAACGTTCAGAATTCAGATGGTGGTGATGGTCGTGCCTCGGCCTGAGCGTGCTCAGTGCCACTGTGCCGTGGGCTTAAATCCACTTAGAACAGCGCACCTTACACAGATCTGACCACAAGATTTTGGAAACCACAGACTTCAGCGGTCTGGTTTTTCTACATGAACACATACTCCTGCAACCCTGAACATGTTCAAAGTACGGATCACCTGGGCGTGGTGGCTCCCAGGTGCAGTCCCAGCTCCTCGGGAAGCTGAGGCAGGAGGCTGGCTTGAGCACACACGCTGGGGACCAATGGGGGCAACATTAAGAGACACCCCCCCCAACAAAACAAAGCCAGACACAACGTGACACTGGCCAGGTATACAGATCAAAGTGGTTCGGGAGTATCATCTGCCTGAGAAAAAGGAATCCTGATTACCTACTCACTCCGTACTTACGGAGGGTCTACGGTGACCTGGGCACACCCAGACTGTGAAGGCACAGCAGGGTATAATGCCGCTCCTGCTCTCGGGGGTCAGGGAGGAGAGGCGTGCCAGCGCTGAGCAGTGGAGCTCTCAGAGGGCGCTCTGAGGGGCTGGGCGTGGCTCAGTGGTAGAGCGCTTTGCCTGGCAATGCAAAGGCCCTGGGTTTGATCCCCAGCATCTCAGCAACACACACAAAAATAAATAAACAAAAGGAAAAGTGCTCTTGGAAATGGCCAACCAGGTGCTCTCCCACCTACAGTGCAGGGTCACATTCCGACAAACCCATCGGAACCTGAAAATGCATTGCCGCGGCCCATCTGCCCAGCGTCTGGCCAGCCGCAGGCACGCTCCACTGCGTCCATTGCTTCCCGCCGATCGCAGGGTTGCCTGGGTGCCGGGGCTCGCCGCCACTGCCCAGCCTCGCCAGGGAGGATGGGCACGCACGTTGCTAGCCCAGGAAAAGATCCAGATGCAAAACTCAAGGTGCGGTTTCGACTGAACGCGTATGGCTTCCTCACTATCATGAAACCGAAAGAGCATCGGAAGCTGAAGCCCCATCAGGGACCCTCTGTAACTAGAAGCAGGGCGTCTAGCGGAGAGGTTTCAGGGAAGGTCTCCCTGAGCAGGGTGTCTGGGTCGAAGCTAAAATGCTAGGAGCCCAGTAAGCGGCAAACTCGTGGACAGTGGCCCCCACCCCAGTTCCACTTCAGGGTCACCTGCTAAAACACCAGGCCGAGGCCAGGTCCCAGCCAGAGCAACAGAAGCAGAACCTCCAGCCTCGTTGGTTTCACTGAGTACACGTAAGGTCTTCAAGGCTCATCCGTTTTGTAGCCAGGGCCAAAAGTTCCTTCCTTTTCAAGGCTGAGTAATAATAGTCTAGCACAGGACTGGGAGTGATGTTCAGCGGGGACAGTGCTTGCTGGGCATGGGCGAGGCGATGGGTTCCATGCCCCATGAAAGAAAAAGGAAGGAAGAAAGGAAGGAAGGAAGAATGGAGGGAGGGAGGGAGGAAGGAGGAAGGAGGGAAGGAGGAAGGAAGGAGGGAGGGAGGGAGGGGAGGAAGGAGGGAGGAAGGAAGGAAGGAAGGAAGGAGGGAGGGAGGGAGGGGAGGAAGGAGGGAGGAAGGAGGGGGAGGGAGGGAGGGAGGAAGGAGGAAGGAAGGAGGGAGGGAGGAAGGAGGAAGGAAGGAGGGAGGGAGGGAGGAAGGAGGGAGGAAGGGAGGAGGGAAGGAGGGAGGGAGGGAGGGAGGAAGGAGGAATTAGGAAGGAGGGAAAGAGAGAGGGAGGGAGGGAGGAAGGAAAAAAGAAGGAAGAAAGGAGGGGAAAAATCCACTGTATGACTCTAACACGTGTTGTTCACCCATTCATCCACCAATAAATGATTTCTTTTCCTGGGGATCAACCCAGGCAAGCTTTCTACCACTGAGCTACATCCTCAGGCCTCATGCTTCTGTTTTTCAGAAAGCTTTTTCTGGAGCCAGGCTCTGTAGCTCACACCTATAATCCCAGCTACTCAGGAGGCTGAGGCAGGAGGATCACAGGTTCACGGCCACTTGGCAACTGAGCCAGACCCTGTCTCAAAATAAAGAGAAAAAAGGTGGGGAGGGGGATGTAGCTCAGACACAGAGCGTTTGCCCGGCTTGTGCGTGGTCCTGGGTTCAATTCATAATACTGCAAAAGAAATGCAGAAACCCTGTGTCTAGGGCTGGGGCTTTCTTGTAACCAGTGAATCCATGGACCGGAGGTTTAAAATAGAGAGCCACGTGCCAGAGCCTTTGCAGAATCGCCTTGTCGGGAACTTCGGCTGCCGCGCTGACTTTGCAACCGGCTCTCTCTTTCTCCACCCTGATGGTGCTTTCTCATTTCGACCTGGTCTTTTCCTTTCTCGTTGTACATCAACATCCTTTTGGGTAAAAAGTGGGATAATTCATTTTATCCTCCTTCTGGTTACTAGGAACTCTAGGAAATTGACAGGCTTAAAAGCAAAGAATGGTCTGGGACCCAAAGAAGGTGGCTGCGTTAATGCCAAAACTCCAAGTCTCAGTCTAACTGTAAAACCCAATAATAGTAGTGTCCATCAAGGTCATTGCCATGGAGAATGGTCTGATTCAGCCAGCTGTTTATAAGGTGTTTATTACCTTGCAGTTGTGAGCTCTGCCTCAAGATTTGCATGTCTTACTTATGTAGGTAGCGGTTTATAAACAGTGTCAACAAGGATCACTCTTGCACAGTGTTGTTGTTTTTTGTTTGTTTGTTTTGGTACCAGGGATTGTACCCAGGGGTGCTCAATCACTGAGCCACATCCCAGCCCTTTTTAATATATTTTTTTAGAGACAGGGTCTCACTGAGTTGCTTAGGGCCTCACTAAGTTGCTGAGGCTGGCTTTGAATTCGAGATCCTCCTGCCTCAGCCTCCTCAGTCACTGGGATTGCAGGTGGGCACCACCACGCCCGCTGAGTAATGTTCTTTTGAGTGACTATAACACATTGTCCATTCATCTGCTACCAGGCACTTGGGTTTCTTCTACCTTTTGAGTCACGAGAGTCATAAGTCATATGAGTGTTGGAGTCCCCGTTTTCAATCCTTTGGGTCGCATACCCAGGAGCAGAATTTCCAGGCCACATCATATTTCTGTTTTTATTTTTTGAGGGCTCACCTTGGCATTTTCTGCCACACCTTTTCACATCCCTCCCGCCATGCCCAGGGGCTCCAGTGTCCGCATATCCTCAGAGGCTTCTCCCTACCGGCTTTCTCTGTAGCAGCCGACTGAAGCAGGAGAGGCAATGTCTCCCTGTGGTTCAGATTTGCATGTCCCTAACTGGCTAGCACATTTTTCCTGTGCTTCTTGACCACGTGAACGTCTCCTACAGAGAATCGTCTATTCAAGTCCTTTGCCCACATTCAAATTGGGTTGTTTGGTTTTTATTGTTGAGTTCTAAGAGTTCTTTATGCTTTCTGAATAGCAACTCCTTATCAGATGGCTGATTTTAAAATATTCTTCCCATTCCATGGAGTTTTTAAATTCTATATGAATCACAGAAAAACCAGGTCATGAGGTGACACTGGTAAGCTACACCCAGTGGAGTCACATGATACTTGTGTCAAACTTGGTAAGTCCAGCTATGTATGCCCGAATGTGAGGGACAGAGGCACAGAGACAGAGTGTCCCCACTCTGCCCAGAGCCAGGCAGGCTCTCTCACTGGGGCCTTTCACATTCTGTGTGCTCAGCAGGATTCCAGCGTGGAGAACCTGCTGACCAATGTGGCAGCCATGCGTGGCCATTTAAATATGTTCAAATAACTTTTAATTCCTCAGTCTCTCTAGCCACATTTCAAGCCACAGCAGAGATAGGGAACATTTCCATCACTGTAGAAAGTTCTAACAAACAGCTTTGGTTTAGAAATTGGGGGGGGGGGTTGTTTCTGCCACACAGAGGGGCACATGCCCATAGCCCCTGCCACTCAGGAGGCTGAGGCAGGAGGATTGCTTGAGCCCAGGAATTCAGGGCCAGCCTGAGCATTGTGGTAAGATTCTGTTTTTTAACAATAAAAAAGAAAGAAAGAATGAATGAATGAATGAATTCTTTTTACATCCTGGACTCCTCACACAAGACCAGGTACTGAACTCAAGAAATGGCAACCAGTTTCAACTCTGAAGTAAAAAATGGGCTACCCATGGGACCAGCACCAGGAGGCCATCAAGACTCACTTGAATCATATTCCGTTTTCTCCTGGTTCGTGGTCTTGGCTGTAATTTCTATCTATGATCTAACCTAGGTGAGTGCTTTCCAGATGTTTAGGATGCTTACTTGTTCCAGCTTTCACACCGGCAGACTCCTGAGCCAGAATCTCTGGGATGGAAACCCACTCTGCTCTTCATTACTTCCTCCAGTGACTCTCTTGTGGACGGACAGGTCAGAACACCATTTAGGAACCTGCCACCGGGATGCTGACGTCCCTGCACCTTTGTACACAAAACAGCAGGCTGTGGGGACCAATTTAAATAACCTATTCCATAGCCCTGGCTCATTGCTGGGGATGTAGCTTAGTGGTAGAGCTTGTGTTTCAGGCTGGGGGTGTAGCTTAGTGGTAAGGCATGTGTTTAGCAGGCACGAGGCCCTGGGTCTGATACCAACCAGCACCAAAAACCATTTCAACAGATTCAGTTAAATGACCTAATTGACTTTCATTTATGGTTCATAAATCAGGTAGCCTCTCATCTAAAAATAGAGAGAGCCTGGTGGGACAGTGGTTTTTACGAGGGAGCCTGAGCAGAAACCCAGAAAGCAGTCGGTGAGCATAGGGTTGCTCTCCTTGTAGGGTTAAGACAGAGGGTCTTTCTTACCATGCCAGCTAAAACTGGTCTGTCTGAGAATTTGGCTGTCATCTCTCTCCTGATTTCTGTCTTGGAAGATCAGATAAACGAATTAGTGTAGGTTTGGCAGCTCGTTAGCATGAGTGACTCCATTTTGATTTGCTCTTAGCAGGAGCTGAGTCCAAACCAATGGGCTCCAATAAATTTTACTTGATATTGGCTTCTAAGAAGAGAGTGTGCATCTTCCTGCAGGGTCCTGCACCCAGCATAGGCCCTGGTACCTCTGACCCACCTAAGAAACCACCACCTCTGGCCCAAAGCTTCTTCAGCTGCTCATTAGCTGCCCCCCTCCGTGCTACTTCACCTTCTCCTGTTGATTCGAAGAGTTTTGAGTTACAGAACTCTATGGTATCCCAGGTCCTGTGCTGAGTCTCCATCTAGATTAATCCTGCAACCCTGGCAGTTAACCCTGTGAAATATTGATTCCTCAGCAAGGAAACAGAGATCCTGAAGTCGCTTGCAGAACTGGAAAGAAGAAAGGAGCTGAATCCAGGCAGGCCTGCTTCGTCCAAAGCCCGCGATCTGAACTATGACCTGTCCTTCATGTTCATCCAGGTGTCACTCAGAGCAACTCTCCATGAAGACCGTGAACCCCCGAGCAGGGGCCACATCTCCTCAGCTGGAGCTGCCCGACGCTCAGTGCCTGGCAGAGGGTGACCGGGAATGTTTGCTGAAGAGTTGAACTTTAACGCAACACAGAGATCCCTCCAAACCTCTTATCTCACCTTTCAACGAAGATTCACGCCTTCTAAAATAACCAAGGTAACACACAGGGACAAGGGAGAGGAGGGTGAGACAGACAGCATGCCACCTCACTTCAACCCCCCTCTCCCCCAAGCCACTCTGGCAGCCTCGTCCCTCAACCAGCCAAGCTCCAGGTCGGTTCTGAGACGCCGCAGACCTCACCTGACTCCATATCCCCGGGCTGACACGACAGATGCACCGATCCTCCAATGTCGCTGTCACAGCCAGGCCCTGTAACCTGAGGCTCCGAGAGGAGTCCTGTCGCCTTCCAGCTGGACACTTCCTCCTCTGCCTCTCCTCCTCCAGGTATGTCTTTCCTTCCTCTCCGCACATCTTGAGTTGTTTTCCAGAAAGTCTGAGGAGCGAGACTCAGGGCAGAAGACAGAGCTATCTCCTAGGGTTGCGGCTGTAGCCGAGTGTAGGGTGTTGGCCTAGCCTGTGTGAGTTCTGGGTTTGATCCCCAGTAACACCCATGCGCACACACACACATGCACACACTGACTCTCCCGCTGTTGCTGCCCCACGATGATCAATGCCCCTCCCTACCATATCCTCCTCCAAACACTGTTATGAATATTCTCAAAGCCCTGCCATCTCAGCAACTCGGGAGGCTGAGGCAGGAGGATCGCAAGTTCAAAGCCAGCCTCAGCAATTCAGCGAGGCCCTCAGCAACTTCGGGAGACCCTGTTTCAAAAATAAAAAATAAAAAGGAATGAGATTATACTCACCCCAGTTACTAAAACAAAACACTCAAAGCCCTGCATGATGACTTTATTTTTTTATCCTTGATACCGGGGTTGGACCCCAGAGCCTGTGCATGCTAGGCAAGCACTCTACCACTGAGCCACACACCCTTACCTTTTGACTTCGCTATGTCCCTAGAAAGTGTACCTATTGTCTAGGGCCACTGATCCCTTGGCCTGTTCCTTGGGACCAGATCAAATGTCAGCTCAAGGAATTGCATTTCTGGCCCCTTCCGTTCCCCCACCTCACAGAGATGAAAGGCCAAGTCTTCAGCATCTCTCCTCCTAAAGTGAAGTTCATCAAGGTGGGAGGCCACAGAGGTCTGAAGCCAGGGACGGTGGCACCAGAGGCTCCTGAGTCGGTGCTAGCAGGAATATGAGAAACTTGCGTGTGGTGAGAGGTTAAATGGCATGGCATCAGATCAAAGGACAATTCCTCTCCTTTCCGTTTTCTTCTGAGCATCCCCATTGGCTCTGCAGGACAGTCTCACTCGATCCCCTACATCCTGAACACATCTCCAGGGCTTCCTGGTTTCCATTTTGAACAAAGAGAGTGGGCCTCGACAGGTCGGAGATTCTGGCCCAACATATAACAATATTTTATTGCTTTTGTATGTATTTTCAAAATTCCCTTCTTTTCATGGCAAAGGACACTTGTTTTTCATTTCTTGTAGTAATGAAGTTTCCATTTAAAGTAGATTCACTTGGTGACAAAAGGTGTCAGTTTAAAGAGAAAGCACTAAATAAATAACAGCCCAGATGATAAGAGCAGATGGCAGACACGCGGAGCTCGAAGCTGGGGGAACCGTGGCTAAGGAGCCCCGTTTGGGATCGGGCTGACCTGGGTGTGAATTTCAGCTGTGCTCCGGGATGGCTCTGTGATCCTGGGCCAGTTAGGGTTTCAGTTTGGACCTCGTTATCACCTAAGGGGATAATCCCAACCCCACAGAGCCCGTTGCAGGGCTTCAAAGAGACGAGTCAGCAAAACCCAAGCACAGATCTGACTCAGAAAAGCAGCAGTCCTCGCCTCTGGCTAAATCCTGTCTGGGTAAGGCAGAGTCAGCTGTTGATCCAGCCTGGTCTAGGAAGCAGACTGGAGGAGCGGGGCCTGAGCAGACAAGGCCAGTCTAGGACTGGCCCACTCTGGGGGCCCTGCTCCTGCCCATCCCCGTTCCTGGCTCCTCTGCCATCTGCTCACACATTGCAGGTGGTCATTCAGTCAATGGACTGCAGCTCCTGACCCTCCCTCCCAAATACCATGGATGGATCTTTTCATTCATTTCACTCAATGATGCGACAAATACTCTGAGTTTGCTAAGCACAGGGGCCTTAGCAAGGGAGGCAGTGGCCCACGCTCAGACTCCTGCAGCCCAAGAGAGTGAAGAGGTCATGCAGAAATGGTCCCATTTCGAGTACTCTGTGCCAGACCTTTCCCACGCCCCTCCAGGTCACCCCCACCCTGCTCACTGTCCAGGAGGCTGATCTGTAAGGACCCCATTCAGTAGGGGAGTGAGTTCCTTTCCATGTGTCACAAGACAAAATTACAACAAATTTGGTTTAAGTTTTTTTTTTTTTTTTTTTTGTGTGTGTGTGTGTGCGTGTGTGCGCGCACACGCACGTGTGAGGGGTGGGGAACAGGAGATTTAACTGAGCTACATCTCCAGACCTTTTAATTTTTAAATTTTGAGACAGGGCCTTGCAAGTTTGCTGAGTCTGGCCTTGAACTTGTGATCCTCCTCTCTTAGCCTCCCAAGCTGCTGGGATTACAAGTGTGCACCATGGCGCCCACCCAGATTTGTTTAAAGATCTTACTTGGCTTTATTTTTCATGCTAGAATTAGGCAACACTTCATTCCATAAAACAGAATCAGTGTTCCCATGGGCTGAGGAGAGGAGGCTGGTTTTATAGACAAAAAAGGGCTGAAGAAAGCAGAAACAATTAGATCAAAAAGTGGATGGATCGATCATTTCAAAGTTACTCTCCTGGTAAGGGGAGCAGGAAGACAGAATAATAGAACAGCAACTGATGGATGTCACATCGGGATGCTTTTTTTTTTTTTTTTCCAGGAGAGAATTAGCACAGAGGGAAATTCATTATCATGCAGACTGAAGTTGGCCTGTCTGAAAATTGTGGCTATTTACTTTCCCTCCTAACTTCTCAGAAAGCCAGATTTTCTGGCTGCAGCTCATGCCCTGCTCTTTGCTTCGGCCTCACACGTGGCCCACACCAATGCCAATCTCCCTCAACCAACTGTACAGGAGATAACTTAATTTCAGCTTGGTGACAGGGAATTTTAGCATGAGTGACTTCATGCTGATTTTTTTCTTTTTTTTTTTTTTTTTTTTAGCCTGTTCTCTTCAGGTCAGTGCAGAGTCTTATCCCAAAAGGCTGGCCTCCAGTGATTTTTATTTGACACCTCAAAGAAAAGATCTGGGCCTACTAAGCCCAGGAGATGACTGAATGGATGCACATTTACACGTTGTAAGTACGGGGGTGTTTGAAACACAATTCCTTACTTGCACCTACTTGTTCAAGGAAGCACTCTGTTACATCATTCCACTGAAATGTGATGTCACTTCTGCCATCACAGAATGAAAGAACAAATGGACCAGTGAAAGAAGATCATGTCATTATTTACATCTTTATTAAGTATGGTAGGTGGTCATACATACACTGGAGAAGGCCTCTTTGTTAAGTCACCATTTAGATCGAGACCTGAAGGAGGTGAGGCTTAAGGGTTCCTACGGAGGAAGTAGTACCTGCAAAGGTCCTGGGGTGGGTATATTCTTTGCATGTTTAAGCAAGGTCAGTGTAGCCGAGCAGAGGGATCAGAGAGGTGGCTGCAGTCAGGGATTACAGGGCTCTACATTCTGTGCTGAAGACTGACTTTCGTCTCTGTGAGACGGGAACTCGTCCGCTAGACCATTCTGAACAGAAGAATGACCTGAGATGACCGTAGCCACTGTGTAGAGAATAGATGATGGGGAACCACAGCAGCAGCAGGAAGCTTGGCGTGGCGGGCGCATTTATCATGCAGGCTCTGTAGGACTTGACTGTCCCTCCGTATCAATTTCACTCCACACTCCACCCTTCTTCTGGCCCCACCGACTTTAGACACCCTTTGTGTTCCAAGAATGAGATGAAACCAGCGTCTTTGCGTGATGTGAGTCTGCATTTTTTGTTGTATCCCGTGTCAGAACCTCTTCTGTCTGTTTGTTTGGGTACTGGGTATTGGACCTAGGGGTGCACATCCTAAGTCCCTTTTCTTTTCTTTCTTTTTTTATTTAGAGACAGGGTCTTGCTAAATTGCTTAGTTTCACTCAGTTGCCCAGGCTGGTCTTGAATTTGCAATCCTCTTGGCTCAGCCTCCCGGGATGTAGGGGTCACAGGTGCACGCCACTGTACCCAGCCAGCAATTCCACTTCTAAATATACACCCACAGACTCTGATACCTGCACACCTATCAGGACAGCACTAGTCACAACAGCCAAAGGTGGAAAGAACCCAAGTGGAATGAACAAGCAACGTGTGACCTCTCCATACAGTGGAATGTAATTCCACCTTACAAGAAGAAGATTCTGCCGGGCGTGGTGGCACACACCTGTCATCCCAGCAGCTTGGGAGGCTGAGGCAGGAGGATTTCAAGTTCAAGGCTAGCCTCAGTAGTTTAACAAGGCCCTAAGCAACTTAGCAAGACCCTGTCTCTAAATTAAAAGAAAAGAAAAATATAAAGGACTGGGGATGTGCACCCCTGGATTTGATACCTGTTATCAACCAACCAACCAACAAAAATGAGGTTCTGCCTCATGCTAAAACACGGATGACCCTTGAGGACATTAAGCTGAGTGCTCTAAGGCAGGCACTACAGGACAAACACTACGCTATCCCACTTTAATGACTTGGCTATAATAAGCAAATTTGTGGGAACAGAAGGCAAATTAGAGAATAGGAATGGGAGAAGGGAAAGTGGGGAGTTAGTGTTTAATGGGTACAGAGTTTCTTTAAGAGAAGATGAAAACGTCCTGAAGATAGATCATGCCATATTGAAAAGAAAAAAATTTTTTAAACATATTTTGGGTGGTGCTAGGAGCTGAACCCAGGGTGCCCGGTCACTTGGGCAAGTCTACCACAGCACTGAGCCACGTACCCATCCTCCACGTGAGTTTTCCTAAAGCCACTGAAATGTTATACTTAAGAAATAGTTCCTTCTCCCCTGGCTGGCAGCGCGGAGGCCGCACGATGCCTAGAGTTCCTGTAAAAGACTGTAAACCAGCAGGAGTTCCTCAGAGCTCTGGCCGCTTCCCTTAAAAACTCCGGCAAGCTGGAAGTCCCCGAGTGGCCTGACCCAGCCAAGCTGACCGAGCATAAAGAGCTCGCTCCCTGGGATGAGAACTGGTTCTACACAGGAGCCACCTCCCGGCACAGTACCTGTACCTCCAGGTGGCGCTGGGGTTGGTTCCATGACCAAGATCTATGGGGGACATCAGAGAAATGGCGTCACGACCAGTCACTTCAGCAGAGGCTCCAAGACTGTGGCTCGCCGTGTCCTCCAAGCCCTGGAGGGGCTGAAAATGGTGGATAAGGACCAAGATGGGGGGGGGGGGCACAAGATGACACCTCAGGGACAGAGAGATCTGGACAGAATCGCTGGACAGATGGCAGCTGCCACAAGTATTAGAAGCAAAGGATGCTGGGTTAATAAATCGCCTCATTCATTAAAAGAAAGAAAGAAAGAAAGAAAGTTAAATTGAGCAGGTTGTGGTGGCACAACCTGTAATCCCAGCAACCTGGGAGACCGAGGCAGGACACAGCCTTAGCAACTCAGCAAGACCCTGTCTCAAAATAAAGGATCAAAAAAAACCTGGGGCGTAGTTCAGTGGTTAAGCACCCTTGAGTTCTCTCACCAGAGTTGAAATAAATAAATAAATAATAATAGTAATAATTCTAGGGCTGCGTTGTGGCTCAGTGGTAGAGCGCTTGCCTACCATATGCAAGGCACTGGGTTTGAGTCTAAGCACCACGTGTAAATAAATAAAATAAAGGTCCATTGACAACAACAAAAAAATTTATGTAAATAAAATAATAATAACGATATGTTTAATTGTGTGTTGTTTGTATTTTACTACACTTTTTAGAAGTAAAAAAATCAGGCTGGGTATGTAGCTCAGGGGTACTGGGCCTGGCTCAGTGAGGCCGTGGGTTCTATCAAAAACAAACAAACAAAACCAAAACTCCCTGCTAAACCTAGTTACCTAGTGGAGGGTTTTCTGCTCCCATCTATAAAGCACCTTCCCCAACAAAGGATCTGAAAAGATTGTGCAGGGACCACGGAATGAAAGGAGCCGGGCTCTCAGCTCTAAAACACAACGAGCGATCCATTACTAGCTCAGGAATAATGGGCCTGGTTTCTGCAAATGAATCAATTTCACGAGGTTGAATGATTATTATCGGGTTTTCTCTGTTCTCTCAGGTTATGGGTCTTTTACAGGCTCAGAGGGGACGTAATGGCACTGTGGTCGGCGATGACATAGCTCTTTCCGGTGTGAATGAATGAGCCAGTTGCACCTTTAGACTCCTTTAGGGGTCGAGCTCTGTCAGTGCAGGGGTAGAGCTGAGCAGAACTGGCCAAGGGCCTGGTAGCTAGCTCCCTTCTATTTCAAAGGAACAAAGCCCTGAAATACAGGGAAGCCCAGGGTGAACAATTGCTAACAACGCCTGAATTTGAGTCACTGGGGGCACCTGGGATCCGCGGGCTAAGCTCTCTTCCCCCAGATAGATGGACTTGGGAAAGGAGGCCTGAGCGGTGGAGAAGATTTACTCACAGGATTGTCTCCGGTGGCCGGGGAAACCAGAACAACTGGTTTTGAAAAGTTGGTTAACCCACAGGAGCTGGTAAGGAAGCCAACTTCAGCACCCAACCGGTCAACGGACTCTCTTAGAGACAGAGCTCTTGGGTTCAAGGTCATTGCTATGACTTTGGCATTGACAAGTTTTAACAGCCTCATTTCCATCGTCCGCTATTGATTTAGTCCTTCCTTTCTTCTTTTCAGTTGCACAATACAGGCTTCTTAGTGCACACCTCTGTGTTTTATCCATTTTTGAGGCTCCTTTTCCTACTTCCTTTCTGCCTGCTGGCTGCTCCTGGCTCATTTCATACCACACTGCATCTCCACTGATCCAGACTCGAACAGACAAATGTCGTGACATTTGGTGGCGGTCACACAAGTGTGAAGATACCAGAATCACTGAATGGTACCCTTCAGTGGGCGAATTCGACAGGTGAGCGAGAGTTCCATGAAGCTGTTAAATGCAGCTTAAGCAAGCCACACAGAACCAGAAAGTTATACTAAAATGGGAACCTGTCAATTTATCAGGAACCTGTCAATTTATCAGGAACCTGTCAATTTATCAGGAACTTAAGCTGCAAAGATGATGTCCTCTATTTTAATGATCAGGGCTAACATTACTCCGATTCCGAGTTTCTCATGAATAATCCGACTGGGTCCACACAGCAAGAATGAGAACTCAATGGAGGACTTGGGACCCTCACTTCCAAGTAGCGTTGAACACAGTAACTGATTCTCCAACATCCATTGTTTGTGTTCCAAAGATAATTTGCCAATAGGCCAGTGGTTCTCAAACTTGGCCTCAAGTAGAAGTAGATGGATGTACTTAACATTCACCACCCTGCAGGTCCCACCCATGTCCAATTAAATAAGAATCTCGGGGCTGGGGAGATGGCTCAGTCGGTAGAGCGCTTGCCTTGTAAGCACAAGGCCCTGGGTTCGATCCCCAGCACCCAAAAAAAAAAAAAAAAGAATCTCTAAGGATTAGTTACGCTTAAGTTTCCCCCAGGAAATTTAATGTGCAACCAGCAGCAATGATGACTGGTTGAAGCAACACCACCTCATACACATTTGCCTGTATATTAAAAAAAAAAAGAAAAAAGCCAAGCGCATTGGTGCACGGTGGGAAGACATCCATGTTGAGCAGGATCAGGCTCCGCAGAGCCATGGGGTACTGAGGTCCGATTCCCAGGAACTGGCAGTCATGGGGGACTGTTTCAGACAGCCTGAGGTGGCCCTGTGCAGAGGTGGCTCACCCCTGAGGAAATGCTAATTCTCTAAGCAAAGGGCTTCCCTCACTCCACCCCATCCTGTTCCTCACAGAAGTCCCTCCCGGTCCCCCTTTACCTATGCGACTATAAATAAAGGGAAGGTGGGCTTTTCCATCTGGTTTTGAGGCCAGATCTTGGCATGGCCCAATCCATCACACCCCCTTCCATTTGAAAAGATTATTGGCTCTTGTGTTTATTTGATTATTTCTGTCCTCTGACGGAAACTCTTTCCCTCATCCACACGGGGTGTGGCAGGAGACCCCCCCCCCACAGTGCACCTCTGTAATCTCAGCTATTTGGGAGGTCGAGGCAGGAGGATCACAGAGTGAGGCCAATCTCCTAAACCTAGCAAGACCACTTCTCAAAATAAAAACAAGCCAAAAGGCCTGGGGGTATAGGACTGCAGAACCAACCAACAAAAACAAAAGACAATGCACAACAACAAACCAGAAAATAACAAGGGAGGTGAGGATGTGGAGAGATTGGAAAACTTGTGCTTCGCTGGTGGGATGTCAAAGAAAACAGCCTAATGATTCCAAATAAGCGAGTTGGTCAACACAGTGAACATGCAATTCCAGATAGACGCCTACACAATTGAAAGCAGACAGATGTCCATCCATATTCACAGTAGCCAAAAGGCAGAGGCAGCCCACAAGCATCCATCAAAGGATGAACAGATCAGAGACATGTGGGACCTACGGACGATGGAATATTATTCAGTCTTCAAAAAGAAGGGTCTGTCACCCGCGGCAACATGGATGACTCTGGGGACATTATGCTCAGTGAAATACGCCAGTCACAAAAGGACAGATACTGTATGACTCCTCGTGCATGAGGTCCCTAGAGTTGTCGATTTCACAGGCAGCAAGTAGAGTGGGGGCCAACGGGGAGAAGGTTTCATCTGGGAAAGATGGAAAAGTCCCGGAGGAGGATGGTAGTGACGTTGCAGCAGAATGGTACCGTGCTTAATGCAGTGGGCTGCACACTTAAAAGTGACCGAGAGGTAATTCTATGTTGTGTATATTTACCACAGTGGAGAAGAGGAGGGAGGTTCCTTGTCAGGAATAGGTTATGTGACTGAATTTGAATTTGGGCCAACGACATAAGAGGAAGAACCTCCTACAAGGATTCTGGGAAATGTTTCTTCATTCCTAGGAAAACTGCAAGTAAAATGGCCCTTTATCTCTCCCTCTCTCTTTCTCTTTCTTTCCTTTTCTTTTCTTTCTTTTTTTTTTTTTTTTTTTTTTTTTTTGTGCTAGGAATTAAACCCAGAGACACTCTACCACCAAGCTACATTCCAGTCCTTTTTATTTTTATTTTCAGACAGGGACTTGCTAAGTTGCTGAGGCTGGCCTTGAACACGGCAATCCTCCTGCCTCGGCCTCTCAAGTCTCGTGCACCACCACACCCGGCTAAGACGTCTTTCTTATTTCTCTCTTGGCACTTGGGCATCTGGAACTCCAGTCTTCTTGGGACCAACTTCAGGACAAAGCCAACACCCAGTTCAGAGCCAAGCGGACAGATATCGGCCAAAGAGTAAGTGACTGGTGAAGCACATGCCTAGAACGTGGGAGGCCCTGGGTTCAACCCCCACCACCAAATACTAAAATTTTTTTAAAAAGTAAATCTTTAAAGAAGAGCTCATTCCAATACTTCTCAAAGTATTCCATAAAATAGAAGAGGAGGGAACCCTCCCAAACTCATTCTATGAAGCCAATATTACCCTGATACCTAAACCAGACAGAGACACATCGAGGAAAGAAAATTTCAGACCAATATCCTTAATGAACATCGATGCAAAAATTCTAAACAAAATTTTAGCAAATCGCATACAAAAACATATTAAAAAGATAGTGCATCATGATCAAGTGGGTTTCATCCCAGGGATGCAAGGTTGGTTCAACATCAGGAAATCAATAAATGTAATTCACCATATCAACAGACTTAAAGTCAAGAATCACATGATTATTTCAATAGATGCAGAAAAAGCATTTGATAAAATACAGCATCCCTTCATGCTCAAAACACTAGAAAAAATAGGGATAGTGGGAACATTCCTTAACATTGTAAAGGCCATCTATGCTAAGCCCATGGCTAATATCATTCTAAATGGTGAAAAACTGAAAGCATTCCCCCTAAAAACTGGAACAAGGCAGGGATGCCCTCTTTCACCACTTCTTTTCAATATCGTCCTTGAAACTCTAGCCAGAGCAATTAGACAGACCAAAGAAATTAAAGGGATACGAATAGGAAAAGAAGAACTCAACATGTCGGCTTAGGACCAAACTTCCTCAACAGGACTCCCATAGCACAAGAAATAAAAGCAAGAATCAATAACTGGGATAGATTCAAACTAAAAAGCTTTCTCTCAGCAAAGGAAACTATCAGCAATGTAAAGAAAGAGCCTACAGAGTGGGAGAAAATCTTTGCCAATCATACTTCAGATAGAGCACTAATCTCCAGAATCTATAAAGAATCAAAAAACTCTACACCAAGAATGCAAATAATCCAATCGACAAATGGGCTAAGGAAATGAATAGACACTTCACAGAAGAAGATGTACAAGCAATCAACAAACATATGGAAAAATGTTCAACATCTGTAGTAATAAGAGAAATGCAAATCAAAACCACCCTAAGATTCCATCTCATCCCAATTAGAATGGCGATTATCAAGAATACAAGCAACAATAGGTGTTGGCGAGGATGTGGGGAGAAAGGTACACTCATACATTGCTGGTGGGGCTGCAAATTAGTGCAGCCACTCTGGAAAGCAGTGTGGAGATTCCTCAGAAAGTTGGGAATGGAACCACCATTTGATCCAGCTATCCCACTCCTCGACCTAAACCCAAAGGACTTAAAATCAGCATACTACAGAGATACAGCCACATCAATGTTCATAGCTGCTCAGTTCACAATAGCCAGATTGAGGAACCAACCTAGATGTCCTTCAGTTGATGAATGGATACAGAAACTGTGGTATATATATATAATGGAATATTACTCAGCCATATAGAATGATAAAATTATGGCATTTGCAGGAAAATGGATGAAATTGGAGAATACCATGCTAAGTGAGATGAGCCAATCTCAAAAAACCAAAGGGGATACATGTTGTTTCTCTGTCTGTACATGGCGTAAAGGCATACCATTTGTGTAATCATAAATTTACATAGGGTAATGTTGTTTGATTCATTCTGTTATTTTTTCCCTTCCCCCCCACCCCTCCCACCCCTCTTTTCCCTCTATACAGTTCTTCCTTCCTCCATTCTTGCCCCCTTCCCTAACCCTAACTCTAATCCTAACACTAACCCCTCCCACTCCCCATTATGTGTCATCATCCACTTATTAGCGATATCATTCGTCCTTTGGGTTTTTGAGATTAGCTTATCTCACTTAGCATGATATTCTCCGATTTCATCCATTTTCCTGCAAATGCCAGCCCCACCAGCAATGTATGAGTGTACCTTTCTCCCCACATCCTCGCCAACGCCTATTGTGTATGGTATGCTGTTACTCCATGTACAAACAGAGAAACAACATGTATCCCATTTGTTTACAATAAAAAAAAGTAAATCTTTGATGATATTGCTAAGGGACAGAGCCAATGTACTATGCAGTCAGATCTGTCTTGGAATTCATCATTATGTTTTCTTATGGTAGAATTCAGTTTGAATTTAAATTTCTATGACTCGCATCAGAAAGGATTCTAAGACTTGGACAAGTACTGCTGGTAAAACAAAAACTAGCCTGGCACAGTGGTGCACACCTGTAATCTCAGTGGTTCCGGAGGCTGAGGCAGGAGGATCACGAGTTCAAAGCCAACCTCAGCAAAAGTGAGGCCCTAAGCAACTCACTGAGATCCTGTCTCTAAATAAAATACAAAATAACTGGGGATGTGGCTCAGTGGTTGAGTGCCCTGAGTTCAATCTCCGTTCCACCCCACAAAAAAACCTAAACAAAAAAATGGGAATAACCTAAAAATCTATCAATAAGGAAATGGGTAATTAAAAAAAAGATAATAGGGACTGGAGATGTAGCTCAGTGGTGGAGCACTTGCCTAGCATGCTCTGAGCTCTGGGTTCAAGTTCCAGCACCACAGTAGATAAATAGATAAACAGAAGTACAAACAGAAACGGACTCACTCTCCAGCAGTTCACAGCCAAACGCTTGAAGGGAACAGCAGGTTTTATATATTATATGCAAATTTTAAATTAATAGTGTGCCATTGATTATGCTCTATGTAAATGTGTTTTAAAATAGGTTACACGGATCACATCGACTATGCGACAGCAGAATTGCAGAATGGAACCCGGTTGGGGGGTCAAAGAGGCAACATGGTATTGGAATTGCTTCATTTCCAATCTTAAGACATAAAGAAGGTTGTCAAGATGTTGATAACGGGCAGTCTTGGGATTCTAGGAAGGTACGTGTTTATGGTTCTCTGCGCTGACCTGTATTTATAAAATTCTCAAAGATGAAAAAAATCCCCCTTCCCCAATGCTAGTCCATTCCCAAACGCCCAAGCAATCCACCTCACTGGGATTTTTATCTGTTTAACTCTTATTTTTAACTTCTTTTATGGGGTACAGTACCGGGGATTGAACTCAGGAGCACTCGACCACTGAGCCACATCCCCAGCCCTATTTTGTATTTTATTTAGAGACAGGGTCTCACTGAGTTGCTTAGGGCCTTGCTTTAGCTGAGGCTGGCTTTGAACTCGCAATCCTCCTGCCTCAGCCTCCCCAGCTGCTGGGATTACAGGTGTGCACCACTGTGCCTGGCTAACTTCTTTAATTACAAAGGCAATTTGCCCTCGACGGATGAATGGATAAACAAATTGTCTTATCCATATAATGGAATATTACTCTGTCCTAAAAAGAAATGAAGTGCCAGGCACAGTGGTATATGCCTGTCATCCCAGCAATTCAAGAGGCTGAGGCAGGAGGATCGAAAGTTCAGGGCTAGCCTCAGCAACTTAGCAAGACCCTGTCTCAAAATAAAAATAAAAAGGACTGGGGATATAACTTAGAGAAGGATGCTTTTTTTTTTTTTTTTTCTTCCTGGTGCTAGGGATTGAAACCAGGGCCTTGTGCTTGCAAGGCAAGCACTTTACCAACAAGCTATCTCCCCAGCCCAGGGTATAACTTAATGGTAAAGCCCCAGTAGCAGGGGGCGGGGGGAAGTAATGAAGCATTGAGACCTGTGACATCATGGATAAACCTTGAAAATATGCTACGTGAAAGAGGCCTGACACAGTCTTTGTGATCTTGTGATAGAATAATCAATATAGGTATATAATATATTTGGTCTCAGTCCCCAATTCTTAGTACAGGTCGCCTAAAACCCTTACAATTTCCTGGACAAACTTGTGGAGTGGAAATGGAGGGATGCGTGTCCGATTTAGTATTTGACCTTTGACCCTGCTCCTTACACAGAGCTCCTGATCCCTTGGACTTTCCTGGGTGACAGGCGTGGGTTCTGGTCTAATGCAGCAACTCCTGGATGGGGGCCGACCACCAGAAAGACCAAGCCGTGATTAGAGACTTGGAACTTTCAGCCCCACCCAGCCTCTAGGGAGGGGAGAGGGACTGAAGGTCGAGTCAGACACCAATGGACAATGATCTATCAATCGTGCCAAGTAATGCAGCCTCTGCAGAAGCCCAGGAGGATGGTGTTCAGAGAGCTCCTGGCCAGCTGTGCACACGGGTTCCCGAGGACCGCGTGCCCGGGTGGGGAAGCTCCACCCCTTCCGTGGACCTTGCCCTGTGCCCGTCCTCCATGTTCGCCGTACCCGTTGAGATTCCCTTCATGGTAAATGGGTAAAGGCGAGGACAGAGTTTCCCTGAGTCCTGGGAGCCACTCTGAGAAGTTCACCCAACCCGAGGAGCGGGTGGTAGGAACCCCAAGTCACAGCCGGTGGTTCAGGAGCACAGCTCTCCATCTGGGACTTGCTGGTGGCATCTGAAGTGGGAACAATCCTTCGGGACTGTGGGGTGTGCGCCAACTCCAGCCAGCGTCAGGACCGAGTTCAGACGCGGGACACCCTGCTGGTGGCCCTGCAGATTTGGTTGTGGGTGCAGAGGACCCCCACGACTTCAGTGACCCAGAGTCATGAGCACGTTTTGCCATTAACACAGAGGGGGCAGGTGTGTGTATTTCCACAGCGTCAGAATGTCATATGCGACGCCATTTTCACGGGTTGCAATGGAACGTGCGAATCCTTGGCAGTCACAGGCTGGGCCACCGCAGGGACTTCTTCCAGTCTTGATGACGATACACTGAAGTCCACAATCACACTTACACCGAGATACAGATAGGTTCCAGAAAGACTAAGAAAGGGTCCAGGTGGCCACAGCGTTTTAGGAGGTTACCCTGAGAGCCAGGTCAGGGAGACACAGGCAAATGGGTCCCTGCGGGTCAGCTGGGGCTGGGAACCCCCCTGCGGAACTTGCTCGCCTGCATGCCGTCAGAGTGTGGAACTTATTCTCCGCCAGGGTCTTCAAGGTGGACCCTGTCAAGCAGGAAGACTGAGCGGAGCTGACACTAGGGACAGACAGCCAGAGGCCTGCCCCTTGCTGATCTCCTGACACGTTCCCCTGATGGCCTCTGGGTTCCAGGGGCGAGGAGGACATCTGAGAGGTGGACAACCCTTGGGCCTGGTTCTTCTGATGGTTTCCATACTCCCATACCCACGCGCTTCTGATTTGACAAGTTCGCAGCTGGTCATTTTTTATTAGTATAATTAATTCGTTCATCGATCTGTGCCTTATGGTTATAGTGTGCGGTTGGGGGTTGTTCCCTTCCATAAGTTCTGTATGGGACACCTGGTGGTCACCTCTCTGCCTTAAAACCACACTCAAAATGCAGCAGCTCGGGGCAAGCTGAGCCAATAACCTGGGCTATCTCCGGGCACAGCCTGAGACTGCTTTTCTGCACATCATGGAGTAGCTCAGAGCAGGGCCTGGCGGCTCTCCACACCCAAGGCGAGGTCCTCTGTGTTGAGTCGGGGGTGGTTGTGCGGAGGGAGAATGCTTGGGTGTTTTTTCCATCTCTAATATCCGCCTATTAGGGGATTCCATTTATAGTAGCTGTTCACAATAGCTCGATTCTAGCGATAAGCAGATTCGAGGTTGGGGGCAGGGGCGAGGAATGGGCAGCGATGTCTCAGTGGTTACAGGGTTACCTTCTGGGGTCATGAAAATGTTTTAGAACTAAATAGAGACAGTAGTTGAAAACTACGGAGAATGTGTTGAATGTCATTGAATTGCTTACTTTAAAAAGGATAATGTTTTAGGCCGGATGTGGTGGTGCACGCCCATCCCAGCGGCTTGGGAGGCTGAGGCAGGAGGATCATGAGTTCAAAGCCAGCCTCAGCAATTTAGCAAGGCCCTGGGCAACTCAGTGAGACCCTGTCCCTAAATAAAATAACTCAGTGTTCAATCCCCAGTACCAAAAAAATAAAAAAGGATAATGTTTTAATTAATTAATTCTTTTGGTCCTGGAGTCTGAACCCAGGGGTGCTTTACCACTGAGATACATCCCCAGCCCATTTTATTTTTTATTTTGAGACAGGGTTTCACTACGTTATCCAGACTGGCCTGGAACTTATGATCCTCCTGTCTCAGCTCTGGAGTTGCTGGATTACAGGTGTGAGCGACCATGTCCAGCTAAAATGGACAAATTTATCTGTGAATTTCATCTCAATAAAAAAAAAATTTAAATGCAATTTGTTGTCCAGGCTGTCATTCAGTGATAAAGTACATGCTTTGCATGTATAAGGCCCTGGGTTCAATCCCCAGCACCAAACAATAAAAATTTAAAAAAAACAAAGCATTTTGTTGTAGGAAAATGCAAACACAAGAAAGTAAGACATTGCAATTTCTTCTTCTCCCATTGGTCTTCTCTTGTACTTCCAATCCCCTGTCACAAACACACCTCACATTTACTGTTTCTTCTCCTTTTTGGCAAGTGCTGAGCATGGAACCAGGGCCTCACACAAGCACTCCACCTTTAAACTGTTTTCCCAGTCCACATTTGCAGTTTAATATGTATCTTTTCGCACTTCGATAAGTTTTATGTCAGGCACAGTAGCCCAGGCTTATAATCCCAGCAACTTGGGGAGGCTGAAGCAGGAGGATCACAACTTTGAGGCCAGCCTCAGCAACTTAGGGAGGCCCTACACAACATTTCCAAATAAAAATAAAAATAATAAAAAAGGGCTGGGGATCTAGCTCAGTGGTAAAAGATCCCCAGGTTAAATCCCCAGTAAACAACCCCCCCCCCCGCTAAAAAAAAGAAGTTTTATAATGTCCAAAGGAAAAAAAAAATTGTTTTCCTCTCCTAATCCTTTCCTGAGCACTCTATCCAGCTTAGGCAATGTCTGGTGCCCAGAACCCAGAGGAGAGTAACAACACGATGGGGTGGTTTTTAGGGGGAGAAGGGGGTTATTAAGCATGGGAATGAACAGCCATTTCAGATCACGATAAAGTGTTGTGAAGAAAGGAGGGATCTGGGTTGGTGGAAGGCCAGGGTGATCAGGGGACGCTCTGCCCTGAGGACGGGCTTGGAAGCTGAGGGACAGCAAAGAGTAGCGATGTGACAATCTGGGGCACAGCAATCAACGGAGAGGAAAATCTAGATGCTCCGAAGCAAGTTCGTGGTGCACACTCCACACGCAGAGACGCAGCTGTCTGGATGTCCACAGAGCCTGGGTGCAGGAATCCACTTCCCACACCAAAGTCGGTAGAAGCTCAAGTCCCGTTTATAAAATGGTTTCATATTTGTTTACAACCTACCGGTGGCCTCCATATGCTTTCAATCATCTCTAGTTACTTATAATACTAATATGATACAAATAGTTGTTATTCTGTTCTATTTAGGGGAAAATGCAAAAAAAAAATCTGCATATATTCCATAGAGACACAGTATTTCAATTTTATATTTTTGCAGAGCCTCACACATTTGAAGCAAGCACTCTACCACTGAGTTACCAATTTTTTTCCCCAAGTACTTTTGATCCATGGTTAGTTTAAGCCACAGATGTGAAATTCACAGATACAGAGGGCTAACTATCGTTTTTCCTCTGCGTTGCCATGTATTTTAAATGTATTTCTACTTCAGCACTTAGTCTGTCTCACTCTTTATTTTCATTCCTTTTTGGGGTGAACCCAGGGGCTCTCAAGCATGCCCCTATCCCCAGCCCCCCCAACACTTTTTTTTCCTTTTTTTATTTTTTTTGGTGGTACTAAGGATTGAACCCAGGGCCCTGTGCTTGTAAGGCAAGCACTTTACCAACTGAACTATCTCCCCAGTCCATTTTTTTTCTTTTTAGACAGTATCTCACTAACTTGCTTAGGGCTGGCTTTGAACTTGTGATCCTCCTGCCTCAGCCTCCTGAGCCCCTGGGATTACAGGCCTGAGCTACCACGCTCAGCTGTTTCACTCTTCTTATTTTTGGTATCAGGGATTGAACTCAGGGGCACTCAACCACTGAGCCACATCCCCAGCCCTATTTTGTATTTTATTTAGAGACAGGGTCTCATGGAGTTGCTTAGGGACTTGCTAAATTGCTGAGGCTGACTTTGAACTCTCCATCTTCCTGCCTCAGCCTCCCAAGCCGCTGGATTACAGGCATGAGCCTGGCTTGATTCACTCTTCTTAATGGCTGCATATTATTCCATAATATTGAAATACCATCACTTTTTTTGGAAACATTTTTGTTGATGGACAATTAACTTGTTTCCAGTTTGGAGATATTTCAAAAATTCTGGAAAGAACAACTTGGTAAATCTTTGTACACTTGTACTTTTTTTTTTTTTTTGGTACTGGGATTAAACCCAGGGGTACTTAACCACTAAGCCACATCCCCAGCCCTTTTTAATTTCTTATTTAGAGACAGAATTGCGCTTAGTTTCTCAGGGTTCTTGCAAAGTTGCAGAGGCTGGGTTTGAACTCTCAAGTCTCCTACTTCAGCCTCCTGAGTCTCTGGGATTACAAGCATGTGCCACTGCACCCAGCCTGTGGTCATATTTTTGCAGAAAAAATTTCAGGTGTGGAACTACCTGAATGTGTCCATTTGTGTGACACATTCTCATCTGTTAAATCCCCGGTCAATCAGTGAATTTTCATATCAGCCTGTATTTGGAAGCATAAGAGATTAATTTAGATCTTAAAAAGCAAAACAAAGCAAGCACTCTGCAGTTTACTAAAAGGTACAAATACTGAGACCCTGACTCATTTTAAAGGGATGATAATTTAAGGAAGAAGGAAAAGAACAAAAAGAGAGGAACTGGAGGTGGGCTTAGTGGTAGAACCTGTGCTTAGCACGCACCAGGCTTGAATTCAATCCCCAGCACCAAGAAAACCAAACCAAAATAGAGAGAGGCGGGTGGGGTAGGGAGGGTCTGCTAGGAATGCCAGCTGGTAGATGGAAGATGGGAGTTACCTGTCGTTATGGGGTTCAGACCTTGAATGAGCATAGTTTTGAAGGTAAAACTGCTGTCAAACTAATCCTGCAAGCACATTCCTATTAATAGCAATATATCCTTGGAAAAATATCTTTCAGAGTTATTAATCCTGTGTCTCAACAGCCCTAAATGAGTATAAAAGGGCAGGATCATCCAATTTAACATTTATCAAGCACCCTTCGTATGGCTGGCATTACATTAGACAGTAGGAATTTAAAGAAAATTAAGACCCTGTCCTCAAGTTTCTCTGTCTTGACAGAGAAATTAACGGGAATTTCTCACTTTCTTGTTGGTGCTGGGCCTTGCAGGTCAAAGCTTTTGAAAGTCAATGGAGTGAATTCTTCCCTGAATATTTATAATTATCCTATTCAGAGGCAGGGAAGTTAATGACATCAACTGCTTTTCTAAGCACCAGTCTTAGCAGTTTCTGCCTTTGCCCTTAGAAAAAAGTACTTGGCACAAAGAAGCACTGCCAATTTAATTAGATGTGCAGGGCTGACCCATCAGAGTGTGATCATCCAGCGCCCTAGGGATCAGACAACCAGAGAGGCATGGTTTCCAATGACAAACCACTTGGAGGAGGACTGTGCGGTTTACTATTTGCGTCAGCTGTGTGTGTTGCATTTTCTCAGAAATGGGTTGGGAAGTGCAAATCTTAAGTAAAAAGGCATTGTGTGATTTCAGACACAATGTATTTTTGAGGACTAAAAAATGAAAATATTTTTATTCAATGGTAATGTCGATCTCTTACATACCAAAGAATCTCTGATCTCTATATCAATTGTTAATCAATTCTCTGTAAATCCAAGAGCAATTACTTACTACTGAGCTGAAAATGACCATTCTTAAGAAGGATTTCACTGGGTCTTTAGGAAACTATATTAAGAGTTTGGAACCAGAACTTTCTATTTAAGCAGAGGCATTCATCACGGAACATGGGGGAAAAGCTCGCCAAAACAAAAACCAAAACCAATTTCCAAAAGATTTCAGGGAGTATGCATCTCAGACTTGATGAAGATCTTGAATCTTGTTCTACTGGAGATCTCTGGTCTGTTTACATTTATAGTAATCAACTTCCCACATTATGTGTTAGAGAAAAAAAGGCATCCATAAAGTTGGCTAGTTTAACATTAAACACAAACCACTAAAGCGTGGGACTTGTTTTAAAGCTAACTGATGGCTTCTTTTTTGATCTATCTCATTAGGTTGAATTCTCTTTTATCTTTATAAAATAAGTGTTTAAAATTGAGACCTAGGTTTTTGGTTTTTTTTTAAAGTCACCTATGGTCGTTAATCTATTTTCTGTTTGTCCACTCCCTTAGGCTGTAATGTCTAGGTAAGTTAGTTACACTCTGTTTCTACTCCTTTCAGAAAATAACAACAGTATTTTTCTATCTTGGGCTCCTAATGTGTGAATTACAGGAAAATTTAACAGGTACTCAGAACAACGCATTTTCCTACTCCACCTCAGGACTAAATGCAAACTAATTCTCTTTGCTTTGCCCTGTGTTTACCTAAACATAACCTGTAAGAGTGATATGCAGTCACTAAAGAACAATGGCAATGCTTTAACAATTCAGACCATTCAAAAGAAAAGCATCAAACGGCGCATTAAAAAAAAAAAAAAAAAGACGCTGCAAAATATTAGCATTATTATTAGTTAGGTAGGGGCCGGATACAATATGGCCATCCTCTGTTTAACTTGCAAACCTCCTGGCAGGGAGGAGGGAGGGATGGAAAAGTTTAGGTGAAGGCTTTTAATAACAAGTCAAACAGACTGTGAGTCATCCCAGGTTTCCAGTTAAAATCCCGTCGGCTCGGGCAGGGCCCTTTAAAGAGCCACGCCGCAGTTTAAGCTGTAATATCGCACGGTTTTATTGTCTCTTCCGTAAATGAATACACAAACGAAGGACGCTCCGCGTCGGCTTTGAAATGTAGGGCAAAATCTGGCGGGGGTTGGAGAGAAGGAAGGTGGAGAAAAAGGGAGACCGTGAGGCTCAGAGGTAGAAAGGGTGACGAGATGGGAGGGGGACTTCAGGAGTGTTTTTTTCCCTTCTCCCTGTTGAATTGCTATCCGTCTTCCCTCGCCCCGTGCTTAAAAGGCCGGGGTGGGCCCTTCCTTTGGGATAAAGGCTCGGTCCTCTGCTCCGCCGGGCGCCTGGCCAGGGTCTGCCCTTGCCCCCTCTGGGTGACAAGAGGAGCCGCCGAGCGGCCACCAGACCTCCGCCTCCTCGCGCTGCCTGCTGGGAGCTAAGTCGCTTCCGGTTGCGCCCGGCCCCTGAACTCCGACTCCCGTCGGCCCCCGGGAAAACCGCAGCGGGGTCGCGCGGGCGCTGCCGGAACTCGTAGTTCTGTCTTCTGACGCCCTTCGTAGCCGGAAACGCGGACGGACAGGGTAGGGAACTACCGAGGCGAAGGTACGGGTGGCGACGAGGGGTCAACCCACGCCGGGCGTGGGGTTGGCGGTGAGGCAGCCGGAGGTGGTTGGGTTGGGTGGGAGGAGATCCGCTCGCACACACGAGGAGGAGGGTTGAGCCGCCGCCGCCGCTGTCGCGAGTGCGGAGTGGGGACTGGAGCTGCCGTCGCGGCGACGCCGGGGATCCTGTCGCTAGCTGCCGGCCCTTCAGATTCGCCGTCTTGCTGGGGTCAGCGCGGCCTGCTTCTCCCGGGCCGGACGCCCCCGCCTCCATTTCCCGCCCTCTCTTCACCACACACACGGCCCCCCCGATCATGGATCCCGGCAGCGGCGGCGGCGGCGGCGGCGGTGGTGGCGGCGGCGGGAGCAGCAGCGGCAGCAGCAGCAGCGACTCGGCACCCGACTGCTGGGACCAGGCGGACATGGAGGCCCCCGGGCCGGGCCCGTGCGGCGGCGGCCCCTTGGCGGCGGCGGCCGAGGCCCAGCGTGAGCACCTCAGCGCGGCCTTCAGCCGGCAGCTCAACGTCAACGCCAAACCCTTCGTGCCCAACGTCCATGCCGCCGAGTTCGTGCCGTCCTTCCTGCGCGGCCCGGCCCAGCCGCCGCCAGCCTCCGCCGGCGCCGCCAGCAACCTCGGCGCGGGAGGCCCCTCGGGTAAAGGGCCGGGCCCCGCGGGCTGGGCGGGCTGGCGCGCGGCGCGGGGCGGCCGCACGTGGGGCGCTGACAGCGGCGCCAGGCGGGGTGGGGCGGCCGCGCGGGGGTCCGGCGGGGCGGGGCCGCTGTTTGCCTGGAGCGGGAACCGTATGGGACCGAGGGGCCGGCGGTCCGCGCCACGAGGCCCAGGAGTGAGCTCGGCCGGGGCCCGGCTCGGCCGGTGGGCGTTGAGAGCGCCCGGCGTCGGGGAGGGCGCAGGCTGGAGCGGCCCCTGGCGCGGGCGCGGACGAGCGCGCTGCCGGGCCGCCTCCACCGAGGCCGTAATCGGGGCTGGGACACCTATGGCCCCGAACCGCCCTGCGGGAGTCCCAGGATGCATTGCAGCCCGTGAGCGGCCCGGAGCTGTTGGCCGTGGCTGCGGACGGCTCTCCACCCTGCTGCGGCGCGCCGTGAAGCTCGGAAAGCGGCGCCCAGCCGCCTTCGCCTCATTTCGACGTGTGGTAGGAGGCTACTGCGTCGATTTGCCTTTTTCTAGAACGGGACTTGGACTCTCCTCCTCTGTCGGTGACACGTTTGGAGTTCTCGTTGCTTTAAAGTCGTTGACTATTCAGGCTGCTTGGCATGACTCACTTTGTGTTCACGTGTCAGTTACCTGGTCGCTCCCGAGACGTGAGCCTTTCTTACACTGTTAGTGGACAGACTTCATGATTTCAAGTTCACGCTTTAAAACATCTTTCTGTACTTAGAGTCTGTGCAAGGTAGGTGGCTTGCTTTCAGGTTCTGATTTTGTAGGAATGTCAGATGAGTGAACTTGAGTATTCTTCCCACAATGTGGTTACTGAGGAACTATCTTTAGTGTCTTAAAGAGAAAAAGAAAAAGACTAGCTTTTCATGATTTAGTGAGGATATTCGTGAACTGGATCATAGACTCCTAGCTCGTTTTAAGTGAGGGTGTTTTGTTGATTTCTTTAAGATGTGTATTGTATTTGTTAGATAAATGGATATCATAAAAGTGCTTTTGGAGTTTGGTTTCTTCTGAAACTTTTGCTACAGTTTGGTCTCTAGAGGTGAATGGAGCACAGTTTAGGTTTGGTTGTTTGAGTGGTATTTCTTTTATTTGTGTGCGTGGTTGATGTTTTCCTTGTGAACAAGGAAGCCTTCCCTTTTCTTTCCTTGCTTGCATCAAGCCTATTGGCTACCTGAGCTAGCTCCCTTACCAGTTCCTTAAAGTGCTTGTTTCCCTGTACTTTACTTTGCAGATTCCATTTGTCCAGCCCCTCCTTACTCTGGAGCCACCACCATCAGTCTAGTCTTACTACGATTGGGATTCCATTTACAGTCTATCTAGCCATCAACCAGTTCATCAAGGGACAGGTATCTACAGAGCCATGGCTTGGAATGGTCATTGTTGAGTGGCTAGGCATTACCTCTTTACAGGAGTTTTTTGCCTTCCTGATATATGCTGGTTTGTAGTTTTAATGCTTTTGTCTTTGACACTGCTAGAATAAAAAATATGAGTATTATATTTATATTTTATATTATAGATATAAAAATGTGTAGGGATGTGATTGTCAGTAAGGAAATCCAAAAGAAATAATGGTTAATTTTTTTCTCATTTAAATTAGAAACCTATTTTGGTATTACTGACTGTACCATTTGCTTTTACAAAATGCTATTTTATGTTTTAAAAAAATTATCCCACGGGGCTGGGGATATAGCTCAGTTGGTAGAGTGCTTGCCTCAGGAGGACAAGGCCCTGGGTTCAATCCTTAGCACTACCAAAAAAAATTATCCCATGGAATGTCTGTTTGGAAAAGCAGAGATTTTCTACATTAAGGTTAACAGTTACGTGGAAGGGATTGTGTGTTCCAAACCATTCAGATCCCTAAAATGCTACCATCAGTACACTGTACTTGGAAAAATTAGAAATAGCATCAAGGCTGAAACTTGGCAAAGAGGGAACCAAAAAGTGTAATTATTTTTGTAGTGAAGAAATGGATGATAATAGAATTAGAGCCTCTTTTTTTGTTTTTTTGTTAAGCCATAGCTAAAATTTGTGGCAGGTGTGTGTGTGGGGGGGGTGTGTTTGTTTTTTTCGTGTTGATGGAGATTAAACTCAGGCTCTTGTGCTTGTTCAGCAAGTGCTGTACCACTGAACATCCCCAGCTTGAGGAAGAGGCTTTTGTACAAAGTGTCTTTCACCCTCACTGGGAGGCTACTGGTTATGCCTGTCTTGAGTCATCTCAGAACTTGGTATCCAGTGTTGACCTTGGCTTTCTCTGAAAATTTAAGAATATAGATTTCCAGAGGAAACGATTAAGTAGAATCCATTAAAGTATAATTAAGTGTAATTCATTTGAGTGCAATTTTCTACAGAACCAAGTAAATTGACCAAGTGATTCTCATTAAAATGAAGATCCCAAAATGAATGAAAATGTGGAAAACAAAAACTTAATATGTACTAGAACAAACAGTTTCTGATGGAATGTATTTATTTTAAGTTCCACTTTGTACCTCATTCAACCTTTTTTTTTTATTAGATGAAAACCAGCTTTAGCAGTGTAGGTCCCAGGGTTACTTGGACTCTTAGAGCACCCAGAGCTTCAAGAGTAATGGTGTCAGTGTTCTTTGCACCATCCCATTCCCCAAGCCTCTCAAGACCCTGCCATTGAAAGATGAGTGTAAGCTGGGTTGCTGGTGCTGGCCCATAATCCCAGCTGCTCCAGAGGTTGAGGTGGGAGGATCCCAAGTTCTAGACTGTCTGGGCAATTCAGCAAAACCCTGTCTCAAAATAAAATTTTAAAAAGGGCTGAAAATGTGATAAGAGTGCTTGCCTAGTGTGTATGCGGCCCTAGGTTCAGTCCCCAGCACTAAGGGGGAAAAAGTTCTTATTTTCAGCAGTTTTCACAGCTTCCTCAGAGAAGGCATTGTATCTAAAATGTAGCAAATTGTATTGTTGGATTTGAATTTTAGAAATATGTTCTGTTTTGGAGTGTTTGTTTTTTGCTGAATACTTTTTTTGTTGGGGAGGGACTTTATTCTTTTCTTCAGTAGTTGAGATGTAATGCATACATATGGTTCAGAGGAGGTTAGTATATTGACAAGGTTATGTGACTATTACCACTTGATGGATGCTTTTTGGATCACTAGATAGACTCAAAAGTGATCTCTTCAGGGCCTCAACAGCAGAGGAACAAAACTGAAGTAATGATTGCTTTGTCCATTGGGCTTTTACACTTCTTACACTGCCTATTGAAGACTGGATGATGGATAGGTTCTTGATTGAGATTTGTTTTTCGTGACTGAAATGTGTGCAGTAACAGTTTTAACATAAAGGTGTTCTTGGTTGTTAAATAGTGAAGCAGTAGAGTAGGATGAGGAGATCATTGAAACATTGTTCCTGGAGTGTCACAGTGATTAGTATTTTAGTACCATTAGTTATTTCTTTCCTTACCTTGGCTTACTGATTTTAGCTTATTTCGTGGTCTTACATGTATGAATTGTGCAGATTTAGGATTTGGTGACAGCACCAACTAGTGCTGTGCTAGGTTGAGCAGCTGTTTAAACTGTTAGGTGCATTGGTTCAATGTGTAATCGCAGCTGCTGGAGAGGCTGAGGCAGGAAGATGACAACCTCAAGGCCAGCCAGGGCAACTTAGCGAGATTGTGTCTTAAATGTAAAGTATTGGGAATCTAGCTTAGTGTAGTCCCCTAGGTCCAACACCCAGTACCACACACACACACACACAAAATAAATAAAAGGTAGGGAGGGAGAGAAATGGGGAGAACGAAAGGAGAAGAGAAAGTTTTTTTTTTTTTTTTTTTTTTTTTTTTTTTTTTTTTGCGGTTCTGGGGATCGAACCCAGGGATTTGTGCTTGCAATGCAAGCACTCTACCGACTGAGCTATCTCCCCAGCCCGAATTTTGATTTTTGCCTTGAAATAAATCCTCTGTGGAGTAGGTTTGGTTTAGTGCTCTTAGTTCATACTTTATTTGCATTATTTTGTTCTTTATCACCTTTTCTGAAATTGTGCTGTATGGAAAGACAGCAATTAAGATTTACAAGGACGGGCTGGGGATATAGCTCAGTTGGTAGAGTGCCTGCCTTGCAAGCACAAGGCCCTGGGTTCAATTCCCAGCACCGCAAAGATTTACAAGGGCAAGTTAGGGAAATATAGAGGACGTTTTAAACCTTGATTTCCTTCCTTTCATTTACTGAGAAGAATTGTAAAAGTGTTAAAATTGTCTTTCTGGTTGAAGAGAAAGGAATGAAAAAAATTTGATAACCTTTTGGGGTGAGTTGGCAGTAGTAGAGTGGAATATTATGAGGTGAATTTTTTTGCTCAGATATATGTACTAATAATTAACAAACATTTAGCTACTGAATGTGGGATGTTGTGCAAAGCATTTGAAATGACATGAACATGAATAAATTGTCCTCATGGAGCCTAGAAAGGGATCAAATAGCAGGTTTACTCTTCTGGAAGACGGTGTTTAATGAAAGGTACAGGGAGCTTTCAGAGTTGGGGGGTGCTCACATTTTAGGATGTTTATGTAAATCATTTCAATCCTGTCACCCTAATCACAAGACAGGTATCATAAGATAGGTATATCTATTCTCTGCTCAGTGTTCTTTGTAAGTACCATTTTTGTTTTGGTTTTTTGAGACTCAGTGCACATATAAAATTCCCTCTCCTTGTGTTTCTGTTTTTACCTAAGTTTGCCAGGAATTTGCTAAAGTGCAGCATCAGTTATCTTTTTACACTACTTATTACCTCTTCTCTTACCAACTGGCAGTGAGTTCTGGATACTGTGATTCTGGGTAAATATACCTACTGGGCATGTTAATTTAAAATTTCATCATTTTTCCCTTAGTTCATGAAAGAAAATCTTTGGAAAGCAAGAACTTGACTACTAGTTGAAGGTTCTTGATTGTTCTGAGGTCCCCAGACTTTTTTTTTTTTTTTTTTCCTTCTGTCAGTTGTTGATTTGTACCAAAGTTTCTTAAAAGTTTTTGTTCTTATTTTCAGGAGATTTTAACAAAGCATATAAATGGCTTTGTTCTAAGGGAAACTAGTGGTTACTGTCCTCCATGTTGAAGCAGTTTCCCATCATAGTTCTCAATGGGAAAAGAAACAGTAAGGATTTCTGCAGCATCTTTCATAGCTTGACAATTCCAAAACACATTCTAAATAGGTAATTGTTTGTACGTATTACTAAGTAGTCTGTATTCATCTCTTTTGGGTAGTTGATTTTTGGTTGAAAGATATTTTTCTGTAATTTTTATACTTTATTGGGGCTACCTGAAGTGGTTTTTGGTTTATGTGTTTTAATATGCCTTAAATTGTTCTTGAAGTAAACAAACTATTAATCATAAATAAGATTATCTTTTAGGGTTGCCTGAAAAATACAGTGAAGTTTTAGTTACTCCTTTGAGTCATCAAGTTGAGAGGTGGCATTGCCTTAGTGACTGAGTAAGTAGGTTCTTTGACCATTAGGACTGGAAATGACTCTAGTCTAGTAAAGAAACTGAAGCCTAAAGATGCTGAGTGAGTGCTAAGGTCACTTAAAAGAGTTAATGACACAGTTGTATCTAGAACTTAGATTTTCCAAGTGCTAGGTTAGGGCCCTTTCTGCCACACCATGCTATTTAATAATAGGAAAAAAGGGTACACCTAAAGCTAATTACAATCAGCAGGATTAGCTAGTTCTGTTTGCTGGGAATTGGCCTTTCTAATGATTCATACTGAAAGGTTTTTGTAATTATTTTAGGACTTTGAAATACCTGTCATTTGACACATGCATGTATTGACCAGTTACCACTGCCAACTCTGCCCCTGACATTTAGGCTCTGCAGTGTTCTCTTGGGTATTACTGACCCATTTTACAGATGCCTAAATTACAGCTTAGAGTAGCTACATAATGTAGTGAGTTCACTTCCATAAATAAGTGGAGGAATGAGGATTAGGATCTAGGACTTATTTCAAAGTTATTCCACTAATAGTTACTCTGCTAGTCTTTTCCTTGTGATTTTCATGTTAGATACTCCCCGTCACACTACAACTGGGACTAAACACATTTGCTCTGCCTCCCCCCACCCCCCGCTTAATTTAGAGACTGTTTTCCAGTATTTCCTGTAGGAAAAAAATACCTCGGTGTGCAATTTGGGTGAGACTATACGTTCCCTTGAGTGCCAGGGAATTTTCAGTTCTTAAGCTATACTTTACCTCTTGAGTATAGTGTTTCCCTCACCTTTTCTCCAAAAATTGGCACATTTAAAATCATTTTTATTCTATGAACTTTCATGGAATTCAGTAAATGTATATAGAGGCTAGGATGGCGAGAAAAGTGAAGTGATAAGACTGTAAGCAACTAGGAGTGGAAACCAAAGGAGAATGGAAATTAATTCAGTAAAAATTGATTATATGTATCAAACACTGTTCCAACCTGTGGAGACTACAAAATCAGAGAAAAGGTCGGGAAAGTCATCCATGTCGCATTCATTCTAGAAGTCTGTAATCTCCTAGGAAGCAAAAACTGAGATATACGGGAAAGATGTGGTAGGGTTGGGGGGTGGGTGGGAAATGGAATAGATGTTGAAAATTAGGGAAGGCAAGTGGGGTATCACAATTAAGGAGAATTCTTTGCGGGCAGTGCTGGGGATGGAACCCAGATTGCTGCTAAACAGTTACTGTACCACTGACCCGCATCTCAACCAAGGAAAATTCTTGAGGAGCTAGAACTGTGTATCCAATATACAGCTACATGTGTAAAGTTAAATTGATTAAATAAAATTTAAAATTCAACTGTCAAAATATCCTTGTTTCAAGTACTTACATGTGGCTAGTGACTATCCTATCACAGCACAGATACAGAACGTTTCCATTAGTGCATCATTGTAGACTTGCTTTGGATAGCATTTGGCACTCATTTCTTACTTTCATTCAATGAAAGGCTCTTGTGACCTCTGGGACAGCATTGAATTTTTTTTTTTTTTTTTTTTTTTTTGCCAAGCACAGTGGCACATGCTTATAAACCTAGTGGCTCAGGAGGCTGAGTTGGGAGGATCACAAGTTCAAAGTCAGCCTCAGTAACTAGCAAGGCCCTGTCTCAAAATAAAAAGGGTGTGGATATGACTCAGTGGTTAAGCACCCCGGTACCAAAAAATTTTTTTCTTTAATGAATCCATCATTCAACAGGACTAAGAAATTTTAGTTAGAATGGCCACATTAAACATTTATTGTGTGTAGAGAGGGTTAAAGAGTGGTTTTATACCTAACACAGTAAAAAATTCAGATTGCTGATACATGAAATATATAGGGTTTTTTTTGTTTTATTATGGTGATAGGGATTGAACCTATGCCTCTTTCATGCTAAGCAAGCACTGTGTCACTGAGCTGTACTCCCCAATCCTGAATTAAGCATTTTAAAAAAAGAATTAGTCCTGTTTGTTTATAAAACATGTAACCTGACTCAAACATATCTTTCATTACCTGCCATGTATATAGCCTTGAAAAAGTTGTGCAGGATTGATGAGCTGGCCAAGTTGGATTCTCCGTGTTTAAGTCCTTTCATCCTTGATAAAGCCTTGAGAAAGAACTTTATATTTCTATTGGCAGTGGCACAGGCCTGTAATCCCAGCTTCTAGGGAGGCAGAAGTTAATCTTAAATTCAAGGCCAACCTTGGCAACTAGGTGAAACCCTGTCTCAAAATAAAAAATGAAAAGGGCTGGGGATGTTGCTCAATGGTAAAGCAACCCTGGGTTCAAACCCTAGTATTGGGGGAAGAAAGAGAATTTATACCCTGTAAAATTGAGGTGTAATCCCATATAACAAAATTGAATATTTTTAAAGTAAACAATTCAGTGGTATTTAGTACATCCAGTGTGATACAACCGACACCTCTGTCTAGATCCAAAAACATTTTCTTCACCCCCAAAGGAAATGTGTATTCATAAAGCAGTTACTTTCCATTCCTCCCTTTTCCAAGCTTCTGGAAGCTATGGCCTACTTTCTGAATCTGGATTTACCTGATCTGAATTTGTCATATAAATGGAAACATACATTATGCATCCTTTTGTGATTGTGTTTCATGGTGCTCACATTTAACCATTTTAAGATCCAGATTGTCATCTGTGTTAAACCTTAGGCAGTGTTGTTGACCAGCTGTCTTCTGGTAAAATCTTTTCACTTCTTGTTTTAGAATTTGTGGTAACGAACCTAGTATCAGAGACAGTTCATTTATATTTTAAATATAGTAGGATCCTTTTAATTAGTAGTATGGCTGTTGAGTTCATTGGTTCACTACTTTCCCATTTAGAATTGTTCCCATATTTAAATATTTAAGGGTATATTTCTAAACATGGAGATATATCTTTGAAAGTTTTTAAGCCATGATTTCATTCCTCAGGAAGGTTTCTAACTTCACTAGCATATATGAAGTACACAAAACATAGAAACCAGGTCGTAATGGTCATCTGCTAACTGTGAACAAATAAATGACTTTGAACCTAGGAGAACTCTAAAGGCAGCCCCATTACTTGGATATCAGGTGCTTTATGGATAAGACTAGAGTAGAATGAATGAGTAAGGCTTGGTTTTGCATGTGTGAAGACTGAGTACAATTACATAGAGTTTAAGTTTAAAGAACATCCTGCAGTGTTTCTTTTTCATTCCAAAGAATTGATTCAAAAGTGTCACCCGCATTGCATTGAGTTTATGTGAATCATGGGCTGAATGTTTCTTGGCAAGCTTTTTTCCACTGAAGCCCTTTAATTTCATCATTACACACATATCAAGCACTTCATTGTTTTTAGTACTTGCTGCTGTTTTTGCCTTCTGCAGATTTTACAGTCTTAAACAAATCTTGAGGTGGTTTTTGAAAAGTAAAACTGAACAGATTTTCATTGTGCCACATTATTCAGCCATGGAGATGGTCTCATGACAGATGCCCTTTTCCAAAGAAGTCCCTTACAGCTGTGAGGAAGTAGGTGGTCAGTTTGGTTTGGGAAAGCCCAGTTACAGTTGGGATATGACAAGTTGTGAGGAAGACCACCCTACCCATTGTCTCAGTATTTTTCCTGCCTTAAAATACTTGGTATATGATAGCTTAGTTTACTTTTGTAGGGATTTTTGCAGGGGCTATTTGAGGAAGGGCAAGATGGCACTTGTATAATTTGGAAAAGATCACAGTTAATTCTCATGTGCCTGTGTATTAGATGGTAGCGATTATGGGATCTATTTCATAGAGCTTTTTGAGGGATTAAATGACAAAGCAATCAGCACATAAAGACTTAGTAAAAATCAGTTGCTATTAGGGTAAGTTGTAGCAGCTCACCCCTACCTCCTATTATGTGGATTTGTGAGTGTTTTGTGTCCCTGTCTGCCCACAGTAGATACTCGGGAAGTGTTAATTGATAGAACTGAGTTGCAGAGGCTCCAGTAGTGAGTGGGAAATGACATTTGTTGATGCCAAGAGTTCTTAAATTGACACTAAAGTGTATTCTGTCATTTAATCTTCTCATTGGTCCTGTCAGCTAGTTGGTTTATCATTTCCATAATTCCAGTGAAAAAACTGCATCTCACAAACTTGTGAGTGACCAGCCAGGATTTCAATCCAAGAGTCATTTCAGTTGTAGGCTCCTAGGCTCCTACCACTGCCTGTGCTAGGGACTCCTTCCAAAGGTCCAAAGTGAATGTGAATCACTTATCACTGCCTGGCTTTCTCTGAGGATGAAGCAGTTCTCTCCTACTCTTAAACTTTTCTTCAGAAATATAAGAGCAAAAAGGTTTATATTGTGTCCAAAGTACAATCTCTGTCCCCTTGTAAGCTTCGTTTAAATACCCCCCATTTCTGTTAATGCCCTGCTAATCACACAGTGGGGGCATCTTAGACCGTTTGCCCTCCCTGTCTTCCAGCTCCTGTCAGGTGTTGCTTCTCATGTCTGCACTACACTTTTCTCTGCTTGTACCACTCAGTTGTCCTCAGGGTGTGCTTCTTGCAGTGGTGATTGCTGCTCTTCATGCTGTATGTCTCCTACTCTAGTTCATCTGCACATGAGAATGAGTGATTTTACCGATGACACTGAACATGTCACCTGTCCTCAAAAAGAAAAACTTTGTTCCTTTTATATCAGGCATAGACATTACTTTCCTCAACACTTGATGGTGTTGAATATTGGGCCCAAACACCCAACTCTTAGGTATTAATACTTTATGAACAATTATTTTTAATACAAATTTTGCAGGTTACAACTTCACTATCTATATTATTTACTGAGTATGGTTCATGGTTCAGATTTTTTGGTGTCTTTCTGCATCTAGGACATTTCTTTTAAGGCAAGAATACTTTGACATTGGAATATCATTTAGGTTTACCAGTCATAAAATTACAGATTTATGTAATTGGGTGTCAGTATATATTTCTCTGCATCTCTTCGATTGATATCATAAGTAGATTTGAAGTAAGACAACTGTGGAACCTGAACTGTTGCTTGATCTTCAAGTTCTAGTATGGGACAAAACTGACATCATTGGAATCATCTCTTCTGCAGATATTTTAAGGTCCTGGTATATTTCAGAGGCTTTGCACAGATGTCATTTATCTTATTAGTATCAATTTATTTAGGGGATCTTGATAAGATATGTGGTTTGTAAGCTCAGGGCTAATTACAGCCTTCTTGGGCTAGAGGGTTACAAGAGAATCTAGAGAAGTATCTGTGTATTTATTAAACAAAATCCAACTAATTTGTTCTGGACTGGACTATACATTGCATTAACACTATCTGTGAAAGAAAGATTTATAAAGCAAATCAAGAGAATAAACATACTTTTATAAATACATCTCAATTGCCAGGTGCAGTGGTACATGCCTGTAATCCTAGTGACTCGGAAGGCTGAGGCAGGAGGATTGTGAGTTCAAAGCCAGCCTCAGCAACAGCAAGGCACTAAGCAACTCAGTGAGACCCTATCTCTAGATAAATTATTTTAAAAAAGGGATGGGGATGTGGCTCAGTGGTTAAGCACCCCTGGGTTTAATCCCCAGTTAACCCCCCCAAAAAAGATTAAAATAATTCAAGCCTTAATTTTAAGTATAACTTATTTCTATTAAACAGCACCTGTGGAACCCTCTCAAGAGGAACAGTCATTGTGTGAAGGTAATTTTTATGATGGACTCTTTGAAAGTCTAATCAAGAAAACAAATTGTGGTGTGTAAAGCTGGATATTCTTTTGTAAATATGTATTATATCTCAATCTCTTGTCTAGGTTCAAATTCATCTGTTAGCATGGAACTTTCAGAACCTGTTGGTAAGACAATTTCTGACCATATTAATACAGTAATATGGAATTGTGACTGTCCAGATTTAAGGTTTAAATGTAAGTGTTCTGGTTACTGTAATGTCTGCAACTTAAGGCACATTATTGAGTCTTTGCTATTAGGATTTAGAAAGGAGAACTAATCAGGCATTAACACTTCCTTGATAAATTGAGTGATCACAGAACTGAGTGAAGAATGCTAGAGACAAATCTAGTCGTTGTCCTTTTTTCATTTAGTTTGTGAAAATTTTCCTTCCTTTTTATAACTTTATTACTCTTAAGGGTTTCATGTTCCCAAGGTAATTATTAAAGTTTATGTCAAAGTTTTATTACTTTAAAAGGGTGGGGGGAAATCTGTATCTCCTAAATCCTGTCGCGCTTTTCCCACTCTCAGGGCAGGGCGTCTTGACACTGGAATAACTAAGCTGTTGGGAATGTTAGGTCTCCTATTTAATTTGGTTTGTCCTTAAAAAGTGAAACCTGCTAGTACAGCAGTCTCTCACGGTCTTTGAGTCAGCACTCTCTGGTATCAGCAGTGAGGCTAACTTGAAAGCTATTACCCATTTCCGTTGTGAAAGAGATTTTCCTACTACGTGTTACTAGACATTAGGAAATGGAATTTACATATGTGAAGGTCCATTGGTTTTAAAGCATGTGTCTTTTAAAGTATAACTAAGTCTTTTTCAGAATACTAATTTAAAATGTCTTACTTCAGTAGAAAATGGAGAGACAGAAATGTCCCCAGAAGAATCATGGGAGCACAAAGAAGAAATAAGTGAAGCAGAACCAGGGGGTGGAGATGCAAGGCCACCCGAGGAAAGTGCCCAAGAAATGATGGAGGAGGAAGAGGAAATACCAAAACCTAAATCTGTGGTTGCACCACCAGGTGCTCCCAAAAAAGAACATGTAAATGTAGTATTCATTGGGCATGTAGGTAAGTTGCACCTGTGGCATTTATAAGACACAACCAAAAGTACTGGATACATCAGAACATAGGAAATTTTACTTAGCTGCTTTAAGATATTTAGCGAGGGCTGGGGATGTGGCTCAGCGGTGGAGCACTTGGCTGGCATGTATGAGGCACTGGGTTCCATCCTCAGCACCATATAAAAAAATAAATAAAGATACTGTGTTCAACTACAACTAAAAATATTTTTTTAAAAAAGACAGGACTGGGGAGCTAGCTCAGTTGGTAGAGTGCTCACCTTGCAAGCACAAAACCCTAGGTTCAATCCCCAGCACTGCAAAAAAAAAAAAAAAAAAAAAAAGATATTTAGTGAAACTGAGTTGAATTATCTAAAATGCCTTGTTTTTGTTTTGTTTCTTTTTGGTGCTGGAGGTTGAACCCAAGCTCTTTCACATTAAAATGCATTGATTTTTTTTTTAACATGCTAGATAAATTTCAGCTGGCAAAAATTACTTATTTTGGAGTTTGGGCAGATAAACAATTTAATAATGGCATGGAAGTGGAAGAATATAAACCAGTATTTTTGTGTGTAATATATAGTCTGTAGACCTCTGATGATTTGGCATACTGTGATATCTGTTGGTGAACATTCTAAAAAGGTGCCTATTTTTTGCATGAACTTCAAATTTGAATGTGATTGACCTTGACCATATTACTGGGTAGTTTAATTTTGTGTGAAGTAAGAAATTAACAGTTTGGAGTAATTTGTGGATGCTTGCCAGGTTGATGGTTTAGCAAAACAAAAACCCTATTTCTTCAGATAGTCTCTAATATCTGATCTATCCCCCAAATTGGGAGAAGAAAATACAGGATTCTGTGCTATTTTTCTTCTATCTCTGCTTGCTTGCTTGCTTATTTATTTATTGTGATAATGAGGATTGAACCCAGGACATGGTAGACAAGCTTTCTATACTGAACTATGTACTTGCCTTTCTTTAAAAATATTATTTTGAGATAGGGTTTCACTAAGTTGTCCAGGCCGACCTCCAACTTGGGATTCTTCTGCCTCAACCTCCCAGATAGCTAGGATTACAGGTGTGTGCCACTACACCAGCCTTTCCTTTTGGTGTGGAAGGCAAAACTTTGAAATTTATAAAGAAGCATCTCTCCCATTTGTTAAAAAGTGAAAGGAAGACTATTAATTCACAGCTTTTTTAGCTTTTATTGCAGTCCTCTAAGTCTTCCCTTGGGGAATGTGTATTTAGTTGCTGCTGTGCTACTAGCTGGACATAGGAGTACAACTTGTTCAAAGGTTCTTTTTATCAGCAAAGCATGTCTAAGTCATCATGGTGCTGCAGGGAGACTTAGCAACCTCACTTTCCAAGAGAGAAGATAACTAGGCTTTAAACACCACAACCTATCTATTCTACTTTAGTTGCTTTTATAAGATTTAATTACATGTGCTAAAAGGTAGCTATAGTTGTGTTTGCATGTGTAGCAATTGGTTGCTGTTTTTTAACCTATTGCTGCATGTTGTTGATGTTACTTTTAGATGCTGGCAAGTCAACCATTGGAGGACAAATAATGTAAGTCTATCTTTTGTTAAATAATAAAATTAATTCCATTAAATGAATTTCAGGCATTGTAAACATTCATGTAGCCATACAGAGGAGATGAAGCAGGTCACCCCAAGTTAAAAAGACAATAAAATCACCTGTAGGGAAGGCTGATGTCCAGTGATTTTTGCAGTGTGATCAGTGTTAGTATTTTAATCACTGTCAGATGCTCAATAAACGTTAATTAAATGTATTTCTTTTTAGATTTTTTTTAATAGAAACTAATGCAAAGCCCTAGATCCCAGGCAATTTAGTCTGCTTTGAATACACATATGGTCCCTGGCTGATGGTGTACAAATAACAATGATTCAGTAGAAACTACTTTGAATTTTGTTCCTTTCTGGTGTGTAATTGTACTCCCTCATGATGCTGGGCAGACACAGCAAACTAGCTTCCAGTCAGGGACCCCCAAGTTAAAACAACCCATACTCTACAGTGTACTCTGTTGCCAGCATTTTTGGATATTGTGATTTTTGCCTTTTTCCATCCCATCTGTTGACAAAACACCCTTTTCTGGGAGTACATAAGATATTCAACACTTTGTTTTAAAATAGACTTTGTTAGGTGATTTTGTTTTTCCCAGCTGAAAGCTAATGCAAATAGAACATTCTAAGCATGTTTAAGGTAAGGTAGGCTAACCAATGATGCTCAATAGGTTAGATGTTTTAAATGTCTTTTCACCTTACATTGGGGTAGGGCATAACCTTACTATAAATTGAGGAGAATTTGTAATTTACTTGTGAATAATGAAAGTTAGTTCTCCCCCCGCCGCCCCTTTTGGTGCTGGGGATTGAACCCAGGGCCTTGTGCATACTAGTCAAGCAACCAGCATTGAGCTTTATCTCCAGCCTCACCAGTCCTTTAAACAGGTAAATAAGAGAACTCTTTTTTTTTTTTTTCTTCATTCATCAGCTCCTTAAATTTATGTGGATTTAATCAAAGCAGGTCTGACTAGCCTTTTAAGATTATTAAATCATATTATAGAAGCTATTTATGTTTGAAACCATAGCTGGGCTGGGGTTGTGACTCAGGGGCAGAGCACTTACCTAAGCACGTGAGGCTCTGGGTTCAGTCATTAGCACCACGTAACAAAATATAGCATTCTGTCCATCTACAGCTACAAAAAGATAAAAATACCATGGCTGGGCTTTAGTAAACTATTTAGTATTGATAAATCTTTATAATTAAAAGATCCTAAATTTTTAATTCCCTCTGTATTTAACCCATTTCTCCTAACTAGGTCATCAGAAGAGGTAGAGGGCATACATTGCTTTGCCTAGTTGAATGATCTTAATTGGTAATCTTGCCAGTTACTGCTCACTAGTGTCTGAAAATTTGCTTAAAATAGGCTCATAGATGGAAGTGTCATGCCTATTTGATAATGTTTTAGGACCATATATAATGTTTGCTGGTGGGCAGTAATTTTGGGTAGCATTTCAGGGGTTCATACACTCAGGACACTGTACTGTGGATGACTGTGGAGAACATAAAAGGTGAAAGCTAGGAACAGGAGGGCTTTGATTTGCAGTGAGTCAAGGAAAGCAGGCATTATGCAGGAACTACTTTAAAATTATAGTGTCACTTTGACTAATAGTAAGACTTCATTACTTGGATAACACTGTTGAAATGTTTCTCTTTATAGTGTTTATATTTACTTTGTTTTGTTATTGTTTTGCAGTGCTAGGATGGAACCCAGGGCCTTATACATACTAGGCAAGCACTCTACCACTGAGCTACAACCCAATGCTACATTTACTTTTCATTTGGGAAATTTTTAGACTTTGAGAAAGGTTTGCAAAAGCAGTAGAGTTCCATAGACCCTTCATTAAGCCTTACCTAATACAAACATCCTTCATAACCATAGTATGCCCATCAAAACTAAAAAATTGACATAAGTATAATATTATTAACTTAAACAACAGATCTTAAATGACTTTCATGAGTTTCTACAAAAGCCCTTTTTATGTTCTAGAATTCCACAATGAACTTAGTTCTTGTATCTTCTTAGTCTTCAACATGACATTATCTTAGTCCTATCCTTTATAACCTTAGATAATTTTAAGAGTTCTGTTTATTTATTTCACAAACTATTCTTCAGTTAGATTTGATTAATGTTTTCTCACAATTATATCAAGGTTATACATTTGGGGAAAGAATATCATAGAAGATATGTTGTACTTTTCTCAGTGCATCCTATCAAGGATACTTGATGTCTATAATCGTATTTTACTTATTCAGTATGCTTTATGTAGTACTGGTGATATTAGCCAGGATTGGTTAAGGTGGTGTTTGTCAGTAATTCTCCACTACAAAGTTACTGAACAAAAAAAAAAAAAAAACCTTGCTTTCAGGAGCTGATTCCTTTCAAGGGATTTAAAGTTTTTGCTACTTTACAGAGTAAATTGTTCACTTCTTTCTTTCTCTAACCGTTTTTAGGTATTTGACTGGAATGGTTGACAAAAGGACACTTGAAAAATATGAAAGAGAAGCTAAAGAAAAAAACAGAGAAACTTGGTAAACTTTTGTGATGCAATAAATTACTTTTAAGGAAATGCTGCCTACTTAATGCTTTTGTAATTTATTAAAATATAAATTCTTAGCTGGATGTGGTGGTGCACACCTGTAGTCTCAGCCACAGAAGGCTTGCTAGAGCCCAGAAGTTCAGAGACCAGCCTGGGCAACATAGACCCTGGTTCTTAAAAATAAATAAAAATGAGTTTTTGAGGATTAAGATGAACTCATAAAGAAAAAGTTTCCCTTCACCTCATAATACACAGTGTATCTGTTCCTGGTGACTTCATAGCTTACATAGGAAATTTAGAAACCATCCAAACCGCTAGTAATAGGAAACTTATTGAATGAATTGTCAGTTATCCATTCAGTTGGGGCATCATGTAACCAAAAAATTACAGTTACAGATTTTGTAATATGTAGGAATAGGAATTTTGCAGTGGCCTTTGAAAGAAAGCAAAAAACATTATTGTACTTGGGGTATTATAAGATTATATTGTAAATAAATAGTAGAAAGAATTACTAACAGTGGTTGCCTTTCAGTGGTGAGAGAAAGGGTTGAATTTTTTTTTTTTTTTTTTTTTTTTTTTTTTAATGGTACTGGAGAATGAACCCAGGGTCTCAAGCATGCCAGCTAAGCAGTTATCACAGAGCTATACCACCAGCCCTATTTATATGATTTTTACACAGCAAAGTAATATTGATATAATTTCAGCAAGTAACTGGTGCTCTCCCACATGATTGGTTGGTGGTCTTTACTTTTGAAACATATCCTTTTTACACTCATGACTTGTACTATCTAATTATAAAGTGACTATAAAGGAGATCATTATTACAACATTTACAGTGATACTGGCATTGGTACTAAGTAGTCTTTCTGTGTGTGTTACTAGCTTATTTTCTTATTTTCATAAATAACATTTGCTTATGGAATATATAATGGTGGATATATGTAAAAACTTTGAGTCGTAATAGCATGCTTCCTCTTCTCCCCACCATTAGGGATTGAATTCAGGACCTCATGCTTGCTAAATAAGCAAGTGCTCCACCTCAGAGTTATATCCCACTAAGGTGCCCAGACTGGCTTTGAATTTATGATCCTTTTGCTTCAGCCTCTCAAGAAACTGGTATTACAGAAGTGCACCACTGTACCCCGCCACATTTTATTCTTTCAATTTTTATTTTAACCAGCTCTGTTTATGACTTAATTGTATGATGGACACAAAGCAATATGTCATTTTTTAAATGTTTAATGGTAGAAGAATAACTTTTAAAAGAATCTCATGTTCTTAGCAATATTATTGTTATTTAATTTTTTTTCCAGGTACTTATCTTGGGCCTTAGACACAAATCAGGAAGAACGGGACAAAGGTAAAACAGTAGAAGTGGGTCGTGCCTATTTTGAAACAGAAAAGAAGCATTTCACAATTCTAGATGCCCCTGGCCACAAGAGTTTTGTCCCAAATATGATTGGTGGTGCCTCTCAGGCTGATCTGGCTGTGCTGGTAAGAAAGACATTTCCATCCATGTATTTATTGGCAACCCAACTTAATTTTCAAATGTTCGAATTCACCTTCTGGAAGTTAGAATGTAGGTTACACTACACTGAACTATGATAATGTACACACAATAACAGTTTTCATTTTTGTTGCACTAATCTGCCCAATAAATCTTTATAATTTACTTCTGAAAATACATTTTAAATTTTCTCTCCTGTCATTATTATCTATAAATGTGTCAGAGCTTGATGTCTAATAAATGCTTAGCCCTCCAGGAATGTTTTGTAAGGCCTTCAGTCATTCCTCAAATATGACGTTTACTTTTGCTAGATAAGTGTTTAAATTGTAAAACACACGGTATGCTAGATTTTAGAAGTGCTCCGCCACTGAGCTTCAACCTCAGCCCCTAACGCTCAGGTTTCTATGTGCATGTATGCACTTAGGGATGGAACCCAAGGCCTCAGACATGTTAAGTGCCCACTCTACCACTGAGCTACACCCCTAGCCCTCACCACTCAAATCTTAAGCCATCTCCACATTGTTTGATTTGACATTCAAAAGCACGTACATTGTAACTTAATTGCTTCTGTCATCTTATTTCTGATATAAATGAAAGGAAAGATGTTTTACTGCTTCAAGAGTCTGTCTTAATGTGTAAGAATAAATTCCTTGATTTCCTGGAATAGGTGATCTCAGCCAGGAAAGGAGAGTTTGAAACTGGCTTTGAAAAAGGAGGACAAACGAGAGAACATGCAATGTTGGCAAAAACGGCAGGTGTAAAACACTTAATTGTGCTTATTAATAAGATGGATGATCCAACAGTAAATTGGAGCAATGAGAGGTAAGTTTAGATGTCTTTCTGATCTTTTAATAGACATGTTGGTAAAATAAAAGATGGTTTTGCTACTGTATGCTTATTTCCTTAGAGTTTTTCTAAACTTCAATTTGTTTTCTGATGAAACTAGAGTTCATTTGGTTGACCTTATAATTGAGTTATTTATAAATATTCATAGATACGAAGAATGTAAAGAGAAACTAGTGCCATTTTTGAAAAAAGTTGGCTTCAATCCCAAAAAGGACATTCACTTTATGCCCTGCTCAGGACTGACTGGAGCAAATCTCAAAGAGCAATCAGATTTCTGTCCTTGGTACATGTAAGTAACCTCTATTTCCTTTTTTTGAAAAAAGGTATGTCTTGGGCTGGGGTTGTGGCTCAGCGGTAGAGTGCTTGCCTAGCACATGTGAGGCACTGGGTTCTATCTGATCCTCAGCACCACATAAAAATAAATAAAATAAAGGTGTTGTGTCTGTCTTCAACTAAAAAAAAAAAAAAAAAAAAAAGGTATGTCTTAAGTAATTTTAGGAAAATATTGGCTATACCCTGGACTTTAAAAATACTAGGAACTATTGCTCATTTTTAATTGGGTTGTATTTGAATCTTAAGAGTTCTTTATGTATTGGATACAAATTCCCTTATCAGGTACACGATTAGCAAGTATTTTCATCCATTTTACAAATGGTTTCCATGTGCACACACATGCATGCTTTGCACAATTACTCTGCCCACTGAGCTCTACCCCAGCCCTCTTCTTTTTCACTTGGTATCCTTTGAAGTACAAAAGGTTTTAATTTTGATAAGGTCCAATTTATCTTTTTTTTTTCCCCTTTGGTTGATTGTTCTTTGTTGTTACACCTAAGAAAACATTGCCTGACTCAAGGTCACAAAAATTTAGCACTATATTTTCTTCTAAATATGCTCATTTTGTGTGAAATGTAAGTTGAAGGTCTCTAAATTCAATTTTTTTTTTTTTTTGCATATGGATTTCCAACAATTCAGGAACAATTTGTTGAAAAGATGATTCTTTACTAAATTGGATCAATACCGTCAATTGAAAATCAAATGGCCTTCAGAGATTATTTCTGGACTTCAGTTCTCTTTTGTTGGTCTACATGTCTGCCTTAAGCTAGTACCACCTAGCCTAGATTACTGTAGCTTTGCTGTTTCAAATCAGGAAGTGTGTGTCTTCAATTTTGTTATTTTTTAGATTGTTTTGCTATTCCAAGTTCCTTGAATTTCCCATATGAATAGTAGGATCAGTTTATAATTTCTGCAAAAGAGGCAGCTATACAATGTTAAATCTTCCAGTCCAAATAAAAGGGGATGTTACTTTATGAAATCTTGAAATCTTGATTACAGAGCTGATAAAAATTAAGTTTCCAATTCCACAAAAATTACATGATAGAGATAAGAGTGTAGTTAATTGCTATATTTTTCTAAACTTGTAGTAAGTTTATGGAGAAGCTTTATTATAGTGCTCTGGGGAGTGTTTGATAAGTAGAATGCAAATATTACAGCCAATTTTAAGTACATTTGTGTAACTTCTTAAATTTTTGATATTTACATTGACTTTCTCTCATGGGTATTATTTTGTTCTCAGTGGATTACCATTTATTCCATATCTGGATAATTTGCCAAACTTCAATAGGTCGGTTGATGGACCAATCAGGCTGCCAATTGTGGATAAGTACAAGGTACCCAAAATTTAAAGAAATTGAATTTTGTGGGAGGTGAAATCATTGTTTTGTGTTTTATCTCTAATTAGGAAACAATTTTATCAATGATACAACATCTCTTTTTAATGGTGCATGTGGTATACCATACATATTATGTATCTAGGCCATAATTTATTTTGAGACAGGGCCTTGCTGAGTTTTTCAGGCCTAGTAGGTTTCTGAGGCTGGAATTAAACTTGCCATCTTCCTGCCTTAGTCCCAAATCACTTGCGTTATAGGTGTGCACCACCACTCCTGGTCAGTAATCATTTCTTAGCAATAAATTCATTACAAGTGGGCTTAAAGGATTCCCACATTAAAGTTGATGGATGCTGATAAGCAGCCCTGCAAAAATACTGTGTTAACTTATAATACCACTAGCAGCATGAGTGCCAGTTTTATCATAGCCTCTCCAACACCAGGTGGACCTGAGGTTAGTCTTTGTTTTTGCTTTTTGTTTTTCTGTGTTGGGACTCCAACCCAGGACCTTGAGCAAGTTAGGCAAGTACTCTACCACTGAGTCACACCTCCAGCACCTCTTAGATGTTAATCTTTTTAAAAATCCATTCTTTTAAACTGGATTTTCAACCTTATTTTTAAAAGTTTCACAGTAACGATATAATTTGGTTAATTTTGTTCCCCAGTACCTCCCATTCTCCCTCTTCCTGGTCCCCTTACCTCTACTCTCCTAGATGTGCCCCCTGTCCCTTGTCTCTCTAGCTTGCACATGAGAGAAAATATGACCTTTGACTTTCTGAGTTTGGCTTATTTCACTTAACATATTGCTCTCGGGTTCTATCCTCCATTCTGAAGTTCTTGAAAACAAGTACTGTTTTTCCAAATTTATACATGAGGAAACAGGCTTACAGATCAGGAGAACCTGAAATTGTACAAACAATTCAGATCTTCCATCATAAAATTCTTTGCTGTTTTAAAATCTTAAGCATACTTAATTATTGATAATCATACATATGCTTATGACACGTTATTACAGAGCATTTGTTACCTCTCCTTTGTTTAAGGATAATCCTAAACATTCCACTACTTTATTTTGACTTTTTTGTTGATGCTTTTTAATTATACATAAGTGGAATGCATTGTTACATATTTGTACATGCATGCAATGTAACAACAGCATTCTACTTTAAGCTAGTGATTTTCTAAGTAAATCCTGTAAATTTCACTTTGAGCTTGTCAGCTGCTGTAGAGCAGCAATAAAGGTGTGAAATATGATTTTTAATTTTTTCATTTTATTTGAACAGGATATGGGCACTGTGGTCCTGGGAAAGCTGGAATCAGGATCTATTTGTAAAGGCCAGCAACTTGTGATGATGCCAAATAAGGTAAGAGTTAGTAATGCTCTTTGCTGTTTAGACTTTTCTCTTGAAAATGTTAGCAAGGAGGCAGAACTTTACAAAAGCTTAGCGATTCCCATTAAAATGAACCTAACTTTTTAAAATAATGATTATGTTTGACCAATGCCAAATGTAAACTTTTAGAAAGACTGGTATTTTTGTTATTCAGTGACAAATGAAGGGGTCAATATTAACATGTTAAAGCAAAAAGAGCCAGGGGAAACCATCATCGCCATTGTCTTATAGGCAGGTAAGTGCTTAAGTGACTTGCTACACTTAACAATGAGAAAACCAAGAAAGAAAACAGGTTTAATTATGGTATAGTAAGCCTTCTTGTGTTTTAGATATTATAAAATTATATCCAAGCTGTATATACTCTTGATTTGTTTTGACACAGAGAATTTGCCTAGGGGTCTTTTTTTTTTTCCTTTTTTTAAGTCCGTTCTACCTTATTGTAAATTTTTTTCTATTGGTGTTTCAGTAAAACATGCAAAATCACTATGAAATACTCCTTTGTTATTTCTTTTTTTATACTTTTTTTTTTTTTTTTAAGTTGTGAGTTGACTTGTTTGTTTATATGTGATGCTGAGGATCATGCCCAGTGCCTCACACATACCAGGCAAGCTCTCTAACCACTAAGCTACAATCCCAGCGCCTTTGTGTTATTTCTGACAGCTCATTTGCTGATCTTTGCAGATGACCTGTTGCTAAAACACTTTCTGTTTTCCAGAGAGAGGGCCTCTGTAACACCTTCAAAGATGTTGCTTGATTGGGAATATTGACTTGAATCATCTGAACTTCCAAATAGAGATTTTTAATAGATTTAAGTGAGGATTTTCTTTTTACCATGCTCATTCCAGGGTCTGTGAATTAGAAAAGGTATCTATCCATTGCCCAAGTAATGTTTAAGTATTATTGGCACCTTAGAAATTGTACTTTGGGGTTTCTATTTTAAGCCTACATTTTCTAACATGATCATCTCTGCAACTGAACGTCAACTGAAAGGAAATAATGGTCAGTTTGAGTTTTTGCTCAGTTTGGTCTGTACAGCTGTCACCAAAGTCAGGGGAGTGCATCAAATTTACTGCCGGTAACAGTACAATAAGAATATTGTGCAACTATCATCACTGTCTAGTTCCTTTTTCAAAGGAAATCCTGTACTCAGTAAAGAGTTACGTGCTTTTTAAGCTTAGTTGTTGCAGTAACTTTTGGGAAGTACACACTTCAGATATTTTGTGATTGTTGGGTCATACAAGATAGGTCTACTAAATCCTGGAATTCCACAGGAATAAAATTTAACATCCATAAAGTCAAAATTCAGATATTAAATTTGGTGTTTTGTTTTTGGAAAAAGTGGGGATATATATATATATATATATACACACACATATATATATACACACACACTAGTTTGTACTATGTTCTACTTGGAAATTATTATAATGTCATATTTAGAAGATCACAGGTTAGGGATTGGGGTGGGGGTTGGTTCAGTGGTAGAATGCTTGCCTAGCATTTGCAAGGCCCTAGAATCAATTCCCAGTATTGAAGAGGAAAAAACTTTAATTGGCAATTGTACCTCTAGAATGAGGTTTCATATTTATTGTCTTTGCTGCAAGATTAGGATGCATGGTATAAGAATATACATTAATGTGGTGTAAATCATTATGAGATGAAATTTGGCATATTATAGTCTACAGTGCAGTGAATGTCATAAAATCTTTCTTGGTTTATTTTTAAGCACAATGTGGAAGTTCTTGGAATACTTTCTGATGATGTAGAAACAGATTCTGTAGCACCTGGTGAAAACCTCAAAATCAGACTCAAAGGAATTGAAGAAGAGGAGATTCTTCCAGGATTCATACTTTGTGATCCTAATAACCTTTGTCATTCTGGACGCACATTTGATGCCCAGGTAAATTACTTATTATAGTTGTCACAGTGATGTTAAGAAAAGAGAGAGAAATTAATTAGAATTTCACTGTCTTTTGTCTTAAATATTTGTGACATGCCACTTAACTAAAATTAGGAAAACTAATAGTAGGAGCCATTTATATATCACAATCCTGATGTATATATCAGTCTTCAAGATGATATAAGTACTTATTCGATTGGGAATATTTTTTGTAAATTCCTACTTTTGATCAGTTGATAAAATGTAACCAATATTCACTTTGTAAAACAGTATCAGTGATATATCATTACTTAACATTTTGTTTAGTGTCATTCACTTTGACTAGAGCACAGTTTCCTTGGAAGCTGTGGTTTGTCTGCCCATTCATAGCAAATAACTTAGCAGACATGAATCATACATTTTCTTCATGCCAGTAGTAACCTGAGCTCCCTGGAGAAGGACTGCAAATGGTTGGTGTGGTTAACAGAAGTTTTGAATACTGTTAATAAAGTATGATGACTAATCAGGTTAGATTTGATGTCAGTTATATAAGGTTATTTACTTTTACTGGATGTTGGTTATTGAGAAGTGAATAAAGTTATGACATCTAGGTAGCACATAGGTGGTAATGATTAACTTACTTCCTCCAGGAACATAAAGGAACGGATTCTCAGAATAAAGTTGGCCTGCTGAATTTTTAAAGTTTACCAGGCACTTGCCGTTTTCGGTAGAGTAGGATACTGAAATTCATGCTTTGAAATCTGGTGTCCTATAAACAAAGTTAAGACCCATCATTTTTTAAAACAAAGATAAATTACTGTTCTATTGAGATGGGTTACATTAATTCTTGTGATACTATGTGGCACTTTTAACACTGAATTTTTTTTTAACTTAGAAATTTATTTTTTCTTATTTGGCAGATAGTGATTATAGAGCACAAATCCATCATCTGCCCAGGGTATAATGCGGTGCTGCATATTCATACCTGTATTGAGGAAGTCGAAATAACAGTGAGTTCATTTTAAAATGATTGCATTGTTTATTTACTTACTTACTTTGATTAAGATTGTTCTACATTGCTGGGTACAGTGGTGCACACCTATAATCCCAGCAGCTTGGGAGGTTGAGACAGGAGGATCACAAGTTCAAGGCCAGCCTCAGCAACTTACTGAGACTGTGTCAGATTAAAAAATAAAATGGGCCAGGATGTGGCTTAGTGGTTAAGCACCCCTGGATTCAATCCTTGGTACAAAAAAAAATTGTTTTATGTTGAAAGTTTCTGATGCGCCATTATGATACATTTTTATTTGCACTCTTAAAGGTTGCTTGTATTTGGCATTTTTCTGATCTTCTCATCCTCTTTTCTTGGATAGGCCTTAATCTGCTTGGTAGACAAAAAATCAGGAGAAAAAAGTAAGACTCGACCCCGTTTTGTAAAGCAAGATCAAGTATGCATTGCCCGCTTAAGGACAGCAGGAACCATCTGCCTTGAGACCTTTAAAGACTTCCCTCAAATGGGTCGTTTCACTTTAAGAGATGAGGGTAAGTGCTTTTAAGTTGATTTTTAGGGTCCCTAGCACAGTCCACATTGCAACAGGTTCAAAGGAAACCTAGATTCATGTTCTATAATATTTATCTAACAAATGTTTTGAGTTGGATGTATTGAACAGCAAACAGAATTGACCATGCTATATATGAAGACCTTTAATTTTGATATTTTGTTATTAGTGGATTTAGAAAGTAATAAATATGGAAAAGTAATAAATATGGAAAGTAAGTATGGAAAATACAGGAGTATTTATGGCTTTTTTTAATACATAGTTTTTCAGAGGTATGATATTGATGTCCTTTTGTGTACATCCTTTCTGCCAACCTCTGAGTGATGCAGAGTAGCTGTAATTTTCCTCTCAGGTTCATGAAATTCGATATGAAAACAGAATGAGCCGGGCATGGTGGCACACTCTTGTAATCCAGGTGATTTTGAGAGGCTGAGGCAGGAAGATCACAAGTTTGAGGCTACCTTCAGCAACTTAGTGAGACCCTGTCCCAATATAAAAATAGAAGAGCTGTGAATGTGGTTCAATGGTTAAATACCCCTAGGTTCAACCCCTGGTACCAAAAAAAAAAGACCCAGAATGACTGTTATGAAACTTTTCTTTGTGGGTTGTTAATATTTCTCACTTAGATAACTATTTAAAGATTAGAAAACTTCATGGTTGAAATACAGAATATTGAATTCATATGGTAATTCCAATCCATGTAGCAAAAATTTACTGAGTATCTACTAAGTGTTAAGAACTATGTGAAGAATACATCACCTAACCTTAAAGAAAACAGTAAAGATAGTGTTTCTTTAAATTCCTTATCTTAAAAATCTTGATCAGGCTGGAGCTGTAGTTCAGTGGTGGAGCGCTTGCCTAGCGCATGTGAGGCACTGGGTTTGATCCTTAGCACTACATTAAAAAACAAACAAAAAAAAACAACAAAATTATTTTGTCCATCTACAACCTAAAAATTTTTTTTTTTAAATCTTGGTATAGTGAAATTGGTTTTGGGCTTAGCCTATTATTCAGTCAATATCTAATAATCTGGCAGACAGAAGAAAAGAAAATGTAACAAGGATTTTTATCTTAGAATTGTTTTTCCCCCGAAAGATAACTTGCCTTTTTTAGGTTTTCACAATACCCCAATGGTTCTGTATCCGTCTTTCAGTCCATAGGAATACTATTGGAAGGATGTTTTCACTGGATTGCAAGCTGCTTAAAGATAGGCTTATTTTTTTTAAGTAGCTTTAAATATAATTTGTGCATGAAATTGACCTGTTTTAAGAGTGCATAATTTAGTGAATTTATTGTGCTTACAGAGTTCTCTGACCATTACCACATTCTAATTTTAGTACACTTATAGTACCCTAAAAAGAAGTCTCGAGCCCTTTATAGTTACCCTTTATTCCTACCCTCTAGCCTTTGACAACCACTCATCTTTTTCTTTTTTGGAGTTCCATAAATAGAATCATAAATATGTGCTCCTTTTTGTCTAGCTTATTAAACTTAGCAGGTTTTAGAGGTTTAGCCATTTTGGTACATATACTATTATATTTTTCTTTTTATTGCTGAGTGATACTCCATTGTGTGGATAGGCCACATTTTGTTTATCCAAGAATAGGTTTTCTTTAAAAGGGACTATCTCTTTTCCAGTCCCCCAAATAAGACCTACTTACTAATTACCTAACCTTAATCACAGCTTTGATGATAAAGCCAGGTAGTTAGTATTTAATACCGTACATAGACGTGCTGTTAACTACTGAAAGTTTGTGGTTTTTGTTTGTTTTTAATTTCATTTCTAGGTAAGACCATTGCAATTGGAAAAGTTCTGAAACTGGTTCCCGAGAAAGACTAAGCATTTTCTTGATGACCCTGCACAATACTGTGAGGAAAATTGACTGCAAAAGCCTACTTCACACCGCCTTCTCTTATTTTCTGCCCATTGATAAACCTCTTCCCATATTTTGCAAAGAGAAAATTCACAGCAAAAGTCCACATTATGTCAGCTTTCTCATATTGAGAGCTCTGCTATGCCACTGTGGAATTTTTCCCAAGATCTCCCCTCTCCCTTTCAAACTGCTTCCTTGGACAGATTTGGCAATAGCTTTGTAAGTGATGTGGACATAATTGCCTACAATAATGAATACCTACAGGAATTTTTTTATTTTTCATTTTCCCCTTAGGCATAGTCTTTTTTCCCCAGGCAGATCATTCTGAGTGTGCGAGTGTGTGTGCACATGTTACAAAGACAACTACCATGTTAATAAAATATTCCATTTGAAACCCTTTTCGGTATTTGAATTGCTTTTGAATAATGTTTTTTATCTGGATGTAACATTGTTGCATTAGCTTTTTAACTTTTCCAAGTAATTGAATACATTTTATTACTTGGACTTTTCTAAACTCTTTCCCTAACCACTACTCTAAATGAGGCATTTACAAACAATGTTGAAGTTTGTATTAAAAGAAAGAATTAGTTTGACCCCTTCTTTGATGGTTAGTGCATACATACCAGTTATTAAACACCTTTATGCAACTGTGATCCTGCTTTACTAATTAGGTCTACCAGTTACTTTCTGCCAATTTATATTTTAACATGATTTCTTAAACACAGTAAGTTGTTTTAAAAGAACAGCATACTGTTGTTTTGTAGTGAAGCTTAATGAAATTGTGCCCCTACAGAAATTTCATTAACTGGTTAAATTAGTGGAATTTACAATAAAGAAAGCATGTTGAGATTGGCAAAAATGCCTCTCTTAGTGTTTATAAGAGCTGCATGCATCTAGTATGGAAACTACCAATTACAAGTGCCAGTTTTACAAGTTACTCAGTTTACTCTTTGTGTCAGTAACTATAAAGGTTGGAAGATCCTTGCTGGTTTAAGCTAAATCCCAATCCAGCAACTCAATGAACACATACATAGAATCATCATAATCTGCACAGACTAAAATTAACAGTGATTAAAATAGAATCAAGCACAGTGTAAGTTTTATGTCAATTGTATGAAACTGAGTTTCTTAAATATAAGCTGAAATTTGCTAACCATGATTTGGATGAACCACAGTGCAGCGTTGTGGCTTTTAGACTGAAGGCTGACTTTCTGCTACAACTATCATGACTTTGAAATTTTCCATGAGAATGAATGAGAAATGGAAGAGATCATTTCTGGGTATATCAGAGCCTCCTTCCTGTTGAGTGAGTGTTGCCATTTATCAGACAGCCTCTTTTACATTGTGATTTATCTCTAAGATACTTTGTATTGTATGTTTAATAATGTTCTTTCCCTATAATCTTACTCCTCAGAAAAGAAAAGCCTAGTCGATTATTTCCAGTCATAAATCATAAAATCTAATATTGTTTTCTTAATTATGTACTTCCCATTCATGAAATGAATGAGTACATTTTATGGAAAGGGCAAAGTTATTGTCCTACAGCTCCTTAGAACTATACTTGTGGCTATGAATTGCATGAAATTTAAATTTTATCATGTCTGCAAATTTCTGGGCTTTTATTTTTCTGGGAAATAATGGGACCTTTAATCAGAACATAATAGTTCTTTTTGTACTTCCATGTTAATAAGGAGAAATACTGGCAGTTGCTTGGATTTTAATGATCTTTACAAGTTTAAGAGTCACTGAAATCATTTCCAAAAATAGGTTTCCCTTTTTTAATTCAACACGTTTTTTAAAACCACTTATGTTTGCTGTTAAACATTTACTCTATTAGGATATTATGTGCATGTTGCCAAGACACTTAAGTAAAATGACTTGGACAGCAACTGTGAATGGGCCTACCTCTACAAAATAAGAGTAAAAATAACAAACCTAAAAAAATGTGTTGGATTCAATCTTAACACGGTTGCAAGATTAATCAACACCATACATTTTATGGGCTTTGAAATTCTTCAAGAAGTGTTCCCACTTAAAGTGGATGCATTTAAACCCGTGGTTATACTGGCTAGTCATTTGAATAAGGAGATAATGTGTCTGATATGAACTTGGGAGTGTGTGCAGATGTTTGTTGGATCTTTTAAAGAGCAATACAAATTCCTATGCTGTCATTCTGTCTTCTGCAAGTACAAAATGTTTATATGGTTGACAATGCAAAATAGGGTAACTGGCTGCATATTTAAGATATTACAGACCTAAACATTTCTTCCTCTATACCTAGCATACATTAGCTATGATTTTGTTTGCATCTTTTTATATTAATCTTTATACAACTTTCATGCTAGATTATTTAATTATAGTCCTTTAAATTAATAAACTGAATTTTAAGAGATACCATTGAAGAAAACATCTAAGTAATTGCCATTTTAAACCTCTATTTCTTATTGTGGAAGAAGGGAAAAGATAATACTTTTCGTTTATAATTTGCAAAAAATTTATCCAGTGAAAATATATGTAAAATCAATCAAGAGTTGGACAGAGTGTATATTGCCATGAAATTAACTGACAAATAGTCAAGTGTTCTTGAAATAATTAAACCCATGTATATTTCTTGTTTTGAATTAAAAATCTTGAAATATGTGGTAATTGAATGTAAAAATTTAGTAAACTGTAAAAGTATAGGTTATTCACTGTAATGAGGTAATTCAGACTTGTCTGCTAGTTGAGAAAACTGTAAAAACTGCTTTTACAATACCAGACTTTGAAAGTGAGTTAAACAGTTACTGGCATCCTCTCAGTTGAAGTGCTGCAAATATTTTGGGTCATACTTGCAACCAGATGCAGTTTTGCAACCTAAGAAAAAGTTGAACCTGTGGTCAAAAACTGCTCCCATGATGAACTTTTGTTGGAAAAAAAAAAAACAATAAAACCAAACCAGCTAAACTCTGGCAGTCTTCAGGAACACTAGTAATTACTCCATGATCTTGGATGACTATTAACACATGACAGCACTCTGGCACCTTTCAACATTGGCATGGACTTGCTCATGGACTGCTGCTTCATGGGTGATAGCTTCATTGCTTTGGGTAGGGATTTAAGGTAGTCAAGGGACAAATATGCAGTATTTATTACAGCTCTTAATATCAGGCAACTTTCAACCTTTATACCCTTTGTGAAAATTCTGGTTACAGCACTATAGCTCTGACTGTAGAATGATTAAATGTTATATTCAGTGTTGGCCTACCTTATTAGAATAAACTGTGCAATTAATCCTCTCACAGACATATGTAAGGTAGATACATAGCAGTCAGCTGGATCTGGGGGATGGTTATCTGTCTCCAAATACTGTACTTCCTCCAGCTAATTTTTCAGTGATTCTAGCAGATGCCATCTAATATATTCATGATTGTGTTTCATTTTTAGATACTGCCTTCCATGGCAGCAACTTGTTAAATACATGTAATTACATATGCACAACTCAAAAGATGCATTAGGTTTAAATTTAGCAGTTATTTATATTAGATTTCATAGTAAGTGGAATAAGAAGTGGATTTTTTTTTTCCCAGTAGTACTTCAATTGATTCCATTTGAACTACTTTATTGCCAGAATTCAGATAGAATAGATTTGGTTCAACTTTTGATGGTTTGGGCTCTAGGATATTCTTGATTTTCAGTATCCTAGACTTTACTGAGTCTTCCCTTCAATAACTACACTTCTCACATACCTCTAATCCTATGCTTCCTTGAAAAAGTAATATGCTAGCTGAGTTTACTAAAGATTCTGACAAGGGCCTGGAGGTGTGGGAGTGGAGAGTAAAACACTGTTCTCCAGTGTAAGCGAAAAGCAGACAGGCACTACTTCTGATGAGGCAGAAAACACCAGGATTTCTTAAACCCTGAGACCATAATTGTCTTTTCTGCCTTGTCACACATGCCACTGTGTCCTTTAAAACTTAACGTGGAGACCTCAGGTTTGTGGACGGCACAGGTGAGTCACATTTTGTGCTTCCTGAGGCTCCCCTCTGCCAGGCACATTAGTTTAGTGCTTCAGATGTCAGCCCAAGTCCTTGCTACCTCCTTTCCTGCTGCCCGGGGAAGTGTCTGTGCTGGAGCTGGAGCTCTGGCGCTCCTCAGGTGACGTCCTCGCCTCCATTTCCTCCACATGCATTTGGTGAAAAACTGAGGTCTGAGCCTGCGAGGTCTGCATTTTAGGGACTCACACATTGGGCCCTCAGAAACGTACACACTTTAACTAGTTTCTTCAGTTTGTTTTAAAGGAAATGTAGATCTCTCTCAGGCCAGGATTTAGTGACTAGTTTTTACTAGACAGCTAGTTAATACCTAGATCTCATTTTTTTTAAGAGAGGATTAAAGGGAACTGATTAGGTTTGCTGAGTTTTGTAACCTGATTCCAAAGCATGGAAGAGTGCCCTAGGTAGGAAAGAAACCTTTTTCTTATGATTTGTAGCTACCTACTGTGCCTGACTTGGTGCCTGTGTGAGGATTAAGCCCTTAGTCTGCTCTTGCAATTATTCAAATGACTGAAGTTAAATTTTGCTTTTGTAATAACAATAAAAATTGTCACCTTCCCTTTTGATGGACTTGTCTCTTTGTTTATAATCACCTGTGTTGTGACATTTTCTGTGTAGTCCTTTAATTTGTATCAAGTATTGGAACCATCCACCAGACATTTGTTGGATGGATCTAAAAATTAGCTCAGTCAAGGAAGGAATTTACAAACATCTGCTTGGACGTACTCTGCAGGGCTTTTGTATAATATATATGACACGACACAAAACAAGCAGCAGCCCTGTAGGAAGGGTTGTAGGAGACAATAAATATCAGTGTGGTTTTGCATGAACAGTAGAGCTGAGGAGACAACAGTGATGAATCTGTCAGAACTATGAACCTTTGCATTCAGTACCTCTAAGAAAGATCAAAAGACCAAATGGTACCTGCCCCTCATTATTGTGCAAGGGCAAGAAAAATGACTGATAAGCAGAGGTAGTCTTATGCAGTGGTTAAATGGATGGCAGCAATAGGTCCCTTTGTTTGCTCATCTTTAGACCATGAGGTAGAATGAGTTCCTATTTCAACTATTTTTAGGTGAAAGCACCTAAAATTTTGGTACTTGGTCTCTAGTGTAGGTGTTTGGCATTATACCAACCTTAGCTTAGACAAAACTTATGAGCAAGCTTGTGATAAAGCAGTGATGTATATCTTTAGTTGTAAATAAACTTTAGTGACTGCCCAGTGGTTGACCATATTTTTCAACTTTCAAATAACTAGGCTTCCAACACTGTCCATTAAATGTGTCCTTGGTGTGGTTTTGCTGAAAGAAGAGTTTTCTTCAATGTTTTGCACACCACGTTTGGCACATACTGGGTAGAAAACTGATGGAGTTTTATACTGGATGGCACATGATACTAGTTTTGGAACAGCACTTGCCATCAAAGCATCTTAAAATAGAATAGCATCAAAACCTTGGATGTGTGGCTTTGTAGTGGAGAATTTATCTTCCAAGCTAGAATAAATAATGACCAAATAAATTGAATTTTAAGCTTTGCAAACCTAAAAGGACCTTAAAAAGAAAAAAGCTGAACATCTTTGATCATGTGAAAAAAACAAGTCCTAGGGAAAAAAAAATTTTTTTTCATTTATCCTCTAGTGAAGCAGTTACCTATTTTACAATTTTATGGCCATTTTGATACTGTATGGGTAATTTTAAAAATCATGTACTGTTTATGGCATCCCTTTTTTGTTTCCTTATTCTCCTCTGTAGAATTAGTTATAAATGTTGGTCTTAAAGGTGAAAGTTTTCTTGACTATTGTGAGTGTACTTTTTCTTCAAATTCTAAAGAAATTTGCACCCAATTATTTGCATGAAATATTTTCCTGTTTTCTACTGAAAATTGCCTAAAACAGGGAAACAAATTCTTAGCTAACAAGAGTACTTTTTGTTATTTATATGATCTTTGTGTTAAAAATCAGACCAAAAATTTCTTTTAAAAAAGTGTGGAGTCTCGCTGGATGGGTGCTTCATGTTTTCTTATCCCATTGCTCATATTTGTCTAACATTTCTCTTCAATGGAAATAACTTAAGCAATTAGGTAGTTAAAATTTTATAATTTATACAAGCTTAACTTGTGATTAAGGCATTTTTACCAAAAATGTCCTCTGGTTTAAGTTTAGTCAAGGGTCCAGCTCTTAGTTAATACAAGTATATAATGTGACCTTTTAGGCAAGGGCAATGGGAAAAGAATCACATTTGTTTTGCATCCTTCATGTGATTATATTTAGGCTGAAATTTTATCAGGCGATTTCACCCCACTTCACCGGGGAAGAGTAGAGTACTCCCTAAAGGATTCTGTGTTTGCTCATACACTACAATTACTTAGAACAAAAGCAATGCACATCACTAATTGCAAATAAGCTTTAGGATAAGAAAGAAGTCATCAAATAATAGGTGTAATTATGATTTATAAAGAAGTTATAGCAAACAAAACTTGTGTAGAGGGTTCTTTCTTTAATTAAGGTATAATATGCATACAGTGAAAAGCACAGATTTTACAATGAGTTTGTCAAGTGTCCACAGTTGTGTAAATGTTCCCTTTGACATACAGCATTTCCAACACCCCAGGAAAGTTCCCATCTGCCCCTTTCCAATCCATTTCCTGCCGAAGTAATGACTGCCTGTTTTTGAACTATATATCCATAGAATGATGACGTTCTCAATTTTGTCTTTTCCACATCACCTTTTAGAGAGTAACACCTGTTCCATCAGTAGTTCATTCTTTCATATTGCTGGGTAACATCCCACAATTGTAAACATCTGTCCTTGAAGGGAGATTTAATTTTGCTTTCCAATTAGAATTATGTTGATTGCAAACATAGCTTTCTTGAAGAAAATATATGTATCATTAGAAATGAAAAGATGTAAAACCAAAGAGAAAAGATTCACCTCTTCATCTACTTTTATAAAATATCAATTTAGTGTTCCCAAAAGTGGAGAAATAGTAAATTTCCTTCTAATCTCCTTGTCCAATCTTGAATGCACTGCTGTGTTCCCTCTAAATGATATACCAATTCAAACACTGGACTGTCCCTATCACAATTACAGGTTGCCTGGGCAAGCTGCAGAACTAACTGAATTTAGTTCTAATTAGCTTTTTTTTTTTTTTTTTTACTGGGGACTGAACCCAGGGGTGCTTAACCACTGGGACACAGGGTCTCATTAAATTGCTTAGAGCCTCACTAAATTGCTAAGGCTGATTTGAACTCATAATCCTCTTGCCTCAAACTCCTGAGCCATCCAATTAACTCAGACCTAAATCCTTTTTTCTTTCTTTTTTGGAGGGAGATGGGGGGGTAGCTTTATTTTATTAAGTTGTGTGCATAACTGCTTTTAAAGATATCCTTTTATTTGATCCTTTATGACACCCTAGCCTCTGTCTAGGGATTAAACCCAGGGGTGCTCTGCCTCTGAGCGATAACCCAGTCCTTTTTGAGGCGGGTCTCACTAACCTGCTAAGTTGCTCTAGCATAATATTTCATAATGTCTATTTGAAACCAATACTGGGCATGGTGACACACCTGTAATCCCAGTTACAGTGGAGGCTAAGGCATGAAGATTGAAATTCAAGGCTAGCCTCAACAATTTAGGGAGACCCTATCTCAAAATTTTTAAAAAATGTAAAAGGTTGTGGATGTGGCACAGTGGTAGAGCACCCCTAGGTTCAATCCCCAATACCAGAAAAATAAAGCCTACCTAAAAATGCATTCTGAACTGCCAAACTTATGACAATAACATTCATCAATTATATACTGATATTGGGTAAAAGATTATAATCCTACGAATTGTCAGTTACTTATCGCCAAGGACAAAGAGAGACCAATGGTACAATTAACCAGTTTCTTTTTTTTTCTTTTTTAGGGGAGGGATATAAGGGATTGAAACCAGAGGAGCTTACACTAAGCCACATCCCCAGTCCTTTTTATATTTATTTTGAGACAGGGCCTTGCTAAATTGCTGAGGCTGGCTTTGAATCTGATCCTCCTGTCTCAGCCTCCTGAGTAGCTGGGATTACAGGCATGCCCCACTATGCCTGGCTGATTCACCTATTTTTAAAAAAAGAAAAGACCTATAAATCATTTTTTTTTTTTTTTTTTATGGATACTGGGACTTGAACCAATGGGTGCTTTTACCACTGAGCTACATCCTCAGCCCTTTTTATTTTGAGAGTCTCAATAAGCTTCTCAGGGACTCATTAGTTGCTGAGGCTAGCCTCAAACTTGTGATCCCTCTACCTCAGCCTCCAAAGTCACTGGGATTAGAGATGAGTGCCACCACACTTGGCTTAGAAATCACTTTTTTCCCCCCCACTAGGGATTGAACCCAGGGATGCTCTGCCACTGAGGTACATCCCCAGCCCTTTTTAATTTAAGGCACAGTCTCATTAAGCTACCCAGGCTGGCCTTGAATTTGTGATCCTCCTGCTTCAGCCGCCTGAGTATCTGGGATTACAAACGTGTGTACAACCACACTGCTGTGCTTTAACTCATTTTTTTAAGTTCATGACAGCTTACACCATTTACACAATGTTTACCATATCCAGCTTTGTGTACCTTATTTTGTCCTCATAAGCTGTAAACAGCCTGTGGTAAGTACCTACACATGGACCTGGGTGCTGTGGATTTAGAGATGAGGTCACTACCTGGAGAGTTTCAATGTGTGGGTAAACCAAAAATGCTAACAAGTAATGCAATAAATGCTCTACATCTTAAAGAGTTAAAGTGTTTTTACATATGTTATCCTGGATGTTAAAAAGAATCCGGGCACAGTGGCACATTCCTATAATCCCAGCAACCTGGGGAGCCAAGGCAGGAGAATCTCAAATTTGAAGCTAGCCTCGGTAATTTAGCCTGTCTTTAAAAAAGGTGGGAGGGAGATGGCAGGAATGTATCTCATTGGTAGAGTACCCCTGAGCTCAACCTTCAATACTTCAGTACTGCAGCAGGGGAAACGGGTAATACAACAAATTCCTTGAGACACAAATACTTTCAATTTGTCCATTTTGGTTACTTGTCAGCATTTAAAATATACCATTATCCCATTTTTCTTGTATACTTCACATTCATTATAATCCTTTTGCTGAAATTACTTTCTGTAAGGTCAACAGGACCCCACAAAATGGCCTTTCAGCAGTATGAGTGCTACTAAACTTCTTGAGTATGTGATAGTGTTAACAAATGCTCAGATATCTCCACTTCTTCATGGCTTCTGGAACATGGCATCCTCTTGGTTTTCTTTTCATCTTCGACCATTTCTCTCTCTTTTATTGGCTGTCTTTCCTCCTGATCCCTAATAAGGGTTTCATCACAGCCCTTCTCTTGCTCTGTACTTTTTTCAGTCTCATCTATTCCAGCAGCTTTAACCATACCCATGAAGATGACCTTTAAATTTCCTTCTTTGATTCAGGAACATTCTCTTCTACTTTCCCACACCATCTAGATATACCACTAAAACTTCAAGCCAAAATGTTGAAAAAGAAGCTCCTATCTTTCCTTCCAAATCTGCTCCTCCTTTCCCAAGTTCTATTACTAACACCCATTCATTTACCCAGTTTTTCAGGCTCAAGAATTTAGGGGTAACTGAATTTGCCTCCTTGTATTATCTAAGTTTTGGTCAAGTCCCAAAAGTATTTTGTCCTCACTGCTATTACCATACAATCAGGCCTGAAAACTAGAAAACCACAATACTTAAAATTCCACAACAGGAATAAAAATGACTGTTACTGACCATTTTGGGAATACAAGAGAGAATGAATTAAGAATAATTCCCATATTTGGCTTGGTGGTACCAATGACAAAGACAGGAAATACAGAGAAGCTGGTCCACAGGGAAGACAATGAGTTCATGGTACAACCTGGTGAGAGTGAGGACTTCTAAGTGAAGACAGATGAACAGGTTTGAAGACAGGAGGTCTATGACTCTGTTAATCTTTTTTTTTTTAAATAGTGCTGGAGATCAAACCCAGCGCCTCACACATGCTAGGCAAGTGCCCTAGCACTAACTACACCCCCAACCCTATTAGTCATCTATTCATGGATAACAAAAATTGCACCAGTTTAGTTACTTAAAATAACAAACATGCATTATCTCACAGTTTTTGTGGGTCAGGAATCTGGGAGCAGCACAGCTGGATGGTTCTGGTTTAGGGTTCCTCATGAGTTTCCAGTCACGTCAAGGTTCATTTTGGGTGGGAAGAACCACTTCTAAGCTCACTCCTGGTTGTCAGCCTGCCCCAGTATCCTCACAACATGGCTTCCCTCTCCAGGGTTGCCTCACAAGTGATAATCGAAGAAGAAGTGAATGAGGAAGGACAATAAGAAAAATTATGATCAAGGTGGAAACCGTAATCTAATCCCAGAAGTGACGTTATTTCTTCTGCAAACTATATTTGAGAGAAGCAAATCATGAAGTCTGACTGGCACTCCAGGGCAGGTAATAAAGCTCCCTCACTTAAGGTGAGTAGTATCAAAGAACTTGTAGACACAGGACACAGCTTTAGCTTTAAAACCACAACACCACAACTAGATTATTAACTTTTCTTTTTTTCCTTTTTTTTTTTTTGGTACCAGGGATTGAACCCAGGGGCACTTAATCACTGAGCCACATCCCCAGCCCTTTTTTATTTTTTATTTAGAGACAGGGTCTCACTGAGTTGCTGAGGGCCTCCCTAAATTACTGAAGCTGGCTTTGAACTGGTAATCCTCCTGCTTTAGCCTCCCAAGCCACTGGGATTACAGGCCAGCGCCACCATGCCTGGCAGTTCAAAGCTAATTATAAAACATCAGCTTGGTAACTAATTCCTTATCCTACTTTGCTAGTCTCACCTCTCATTTTTACTCTTTGTACACCCCTGCTTCAGCAACTTTTTCCAAACACCTCCGTGCGCTTTCAACTGAATTCATGCCATTTCCGTTGCCTAGAAATTCAGTTCTCAAAGCTGAATTCAGGTAACAGAACATGACAGCCCCAATGCTCTTTCAGAATACTAGAAAACATTGATACATAAGGCCCAATATAACAATTCCTAACTATGGTAAAGCTAATTTCATCTTAGATTAGATTCTAGAATAGACAAGTGGAGGTAGGTGCCATTTCTTCTACAAGTTGATTAAAGACAAAGTCATTTATTAGATTTTTCTTTTCTTTTCTTTTGGTACAGGAGATTGAACTCAGGGCCCCTAAAGGGCGCTAAACAACTGAGCGACATCTCCAGCCCTTTTCATTTTTTATTTTGAGACAGTATCTCACTAAATTGCTCAGGGCCTCGCTAACTTACTAAGGCTGGCTTTGAACTTGCCATTTTCCTGCCTCAGCCTCCCAAGCCGCTGGGATTACAGGCGTGCGCCACCACGCCTGGCCATTTATTAGACTTTTATTAGATTATCGGCAGAACACTCTTTCATGAAAGGAGCTCCTTAAAACGACTGACGTGGAAAACTTCCTACTCCCAGTCTTTCATCTCTCAAAACATTAAATAATGGCTAGTGCAGAAAGAATGAAAACATCCTGACGGCCAGCCGAAATGTTCCTAAGTAAACTGCCTGGTGGAGCAGCATTCAGCCATTTAAAAAGACCAGGCAGGGCTTCCTGCACCGACTTGTTACAACCTCGCAGGCACGGTATCTTACGAGGAAAAGGCAAGGTATGGAACAACGCATGCACTAAGCTTCTGTTAGTGTTTTAAAAAGAAAGAAGGCCATGTACAAACAGAGAAACATCATGTATCCCATTTGTTTACAATAAAAAAAAGAAAAAAAAAAAAAAAAAAAAAGAAGGCTTGAGCATATCCACCTACAAAGAGAATAAACGAGAAATCTTTCCTAAACACGCCTAGAATATTTCTGGAGGGTTCCGGGAGACGCTGCTAACAGCGGTCGGCACTGGGGAGCGGAGCCGGGAGGGCCGGGGCGGAGGTTCTCCCGCGCAGGCTCATCAGCAGTACAGGCTCTTACCTCCGCCTATCCGGGAGACCGGAAGCTCTAAGGGGCCGAGTCTGGCTCATCCTACGGTCCCTCGCGCTGCTTAAAGACGAGCCTGGTGTTTGCCGTTCTTAATTTCAATGCCACCAGCCCGGGGGGCGCGTCTCCCTAAGCCACCCGGCAGGTGGATGGTGGAGTCCGGACTCCGCGCTCTCGCCGCAGGGCCCAGCGAGCGGGCACCGCGTTACACGGCCGCACCGGGCTCTTCTCCCGCCCCGAGGCGCTTCCTCAACTTCTTTGATAGGAAAGCGACACGTCGCCACGCCCCGCGCCCCTCGAAAAGCCAGAGCGGCACTGAAAAGAGGCGTTGCCTCCTGGAAGTCTCTGACAGCACCCAGGCCGACCGGCTCCCTCGCAACCATTGCCGCGCGACGCCCAAGAACCGAACTGCGCGCCCTCCCGGAAATGACGCAAGTGATTAGGTCCTTGCCCCCTTGGTTTCCGTTTCCGGGCCTCGCTCGCGCGTGCGCACCAAAAACCAGTGCCGTGGTACCTCGCGCGAGTGCGCACGAGGTGAGGACGCGATGGAGGGCTCGTCCTCTACCCCACCGGCGGCCTCAGCTGCCACTGCAACCTCCACTGCGACTCCAACTGATCAGACCTCGCGGAACCAGCTGGACAAAGAGCAGGTGAGCGGCCCCTGGGAAGAGTGGTTCTGCAGTGGGATGGCCGAGGCCCTTGTGAGGCGCGGGCGTGCAGGTTGAGAGGTCGGGAAACCTGGCGCGGCCTCCGCGCCTGGGTGGACGACCCCGCAGCCCTAGGAGGGTGGCTCGCTGGCGGTGCTCCCGACCCGCCGATCTGTGCTCGCGGGTTAGACAGACCCCTGCTTCCCCAGTGCGACCTGGCTGTCTTGAATTGGATTTGCAAGTATAACCGGGAGTTTAGGAGTGAGAGCGACCTAATTTTGTATCCCTGACGGAAGTCGAGACGTTTAACTTTGCAGGCCTACTATCTCATATTTAAAATGGGCTTTGGAAAAGCCCTTGGTTTCCCAGGGTCGCAGGAGATGCCTGTGAACCGCTTTGGCCAGGAACCTTGCATGTAATACTCATTAAATGCAATTGCAGTTTGTTTTGCGCCTTTCCTGGGATACCTCGTTGAGGACAGGAGAAACATGCTTCCAGGCACCGTTGTCTAGACAGTGCTAGAGGCGAATGTTTAGGAGTTTTTTATGGATGCTTAAATTCCTGAGAATATATTTCAGGTTCCTAATAAGTGGGCGGTAGAGGTAACCTGTTTAGAGGGAGTAGCAAATATGTGTGTGTGCGGAGGGGACAAGTGTTAAATTAGTTTGCGAAAATTTAACTGATCTCCACTTTGCAGATTACAAAGGCGTTGGAAGCTCTGTTGACACATTCCAAGTCCAGAAAAAACGATAATGGATTGCTTTTGAATGAAAGTGAAAATTTATTTTTAATGGTGGTATTATGGAAAATTCCAGAAAAGGAACTAAGGATCAGATTGTGAGTTCTGATTTTTCTACCCTTGCTTTTTAATGTGCTTATTCCTTCTGTGTAACAATTGTACCTTAGTTTCTACTGGAAACTTCACAAACTCAAAAATCTGAGATGAATTAAAGCAGCATTGGTGCCTAAATATGAATTGGGACTTGGTAAATTATCTAGAAATGTCACCAGATTTCCTGGGGATATAAGATGTTAATCCAAAAACCTAGTGTTTAAAAGATCTAAAATAAAACAAATAGCTCTTAACATATCAAACTAAAATATTGAAGGGTCCAGACTCCTTGAGAGAAACTGATAAATATTTGGCTATGAACTCCTTTTTATAGAAAAGAAACTCTATGATTATATATTCTTATTCCAAGGAGTCTTTGGTCAGATTGCTTTTCCCTAGAGTGGGCAGATTTAGCAAATAAAAATACAAATAATTTTTTAGTAGAGATAGATTCTTGCAATCCTCCCACTTCAACCTTCTGAGTAGCAGGTGTATACCACCACACCTAGCAATTTACTTGGATCTTATATCCCTTCTCTCTTTCTAGAAATGTCACCAGTTTTCTGAGGGTCCATTGATCCAAAAACTTAGTGTTGAAAACTTCTTCTTTTTTTTTTTTTTTTTTCTTTTTTTTTTCTTTTTTTCTTTTTTAACCATACTGGAGAGTGAACCCAGGTCCTCACATTCCTCGCATGTGAGGCAAGGGTACTACCACCCAGCTTTAGTAGTGTTTCTTTTCTTTTTTTGTTTTGTTTTGTTACTAGGGATTGAACCTAGGGGTGCTTAACCACTGAGCCACATATCCAGCCCCGTGTGTGTGTGTGTGTGTGTGTGTGTGTGTGTGTGTGTGTGTTTTAATTTAGAGATAGGGTCTTGCTGAGTTGCTCAGGGCTTTGCTGAGTTGCTGAGGCTAGCTTTGAACTTGCAGTCCTCCTGCCTCAGCCTCCTGAGCTTCTGGGATTACCATTTCTTACTTCAAGAGAGGGTCTCACTCTGTTGCTGAGGCTGGCCTTGAACCTGCTATTCTTCTGCCTCAGTCTGTTGCAGGTACGAGTGCCTCATTCCTAGGTGTATTTCTAAATGTTGTTCTCAGTACAGTATTTGATTAAATAGTGTGGATGGAGATTATGAAAATGACAGTAAGTGTGTTTTGGCTAATATAAGCATACCTGCTTCTGTAGCAGTGCTTTACTGCTTGACTCCTTCTCATGTTCTTTGCAGGTCCTTGCCTCATGGAATTCGATCAGATTTGTCAGAAATCTGTTTGTTTACTAAAGATGAGTGCAAATCAACTGAAGAGACGGAACGTTTCTACAGAAAACTTTTGAACAAGCACGGAATTAAAACCATCTCTCGGGTAGGAAGCAGGTTAATGTTTTCAAGTCATTTCAAAGATTTAATTGAAAGGAAGCAATAAAGCATTGCCGTATTGCATAGCATTTTCTGTTTTTCTAAATTTGATTCTTATGTCTCTGGGTAAGATGTATTTTCCATCTTGCCTGTGATAGAGGAGTTGTTGAGGTTTGTGACCTAAAAGCTAGAGTTTGCGTCAGTAACTTACATCTTGCAGATTATAAAAAAGTTGTTCCTTTATGTCACTCCTGTCCCTGCAAAGCAACATGTGTCTGAATCACCTGTTATAGTTGTTGCTATTCTTTGGTGTTGGATCTTTGGCCAGGGTCCTTTGTTGTTCAGCTTTGTGTCCCCAGCATTTAGCATTGTGCCTGGTGCCTTTTGGTACACATGTTCAATATACTATAAAGGGCATAGCTTGTAGGACATTTTTTAAAATCTGAATACAAATTTTTGCCTAAATATTTTTTCTCCTTGTTCAGGTTCTTAACTTCTTGTATTTTTACTCTTTATATTTTCTAGATTATCCCTTTCAGGGCCTTAAAAACGGAATATAAAGCCTATGAAGCCAAGCTCCGCCTTCTGGGTAGTTTTGACTTCTTCCTTGCTGATGACAGAATCCGGCGGCTTCTGCCCTCACACATAGGGAGGCATTTCTATCGCAGGAAGAAGTAAGCTCCTCTGTGGTGACTGGACGTGTAGCATAGAATGATGTGTGTGCTGTGTTCTGACTCCTGTGTCTTTTTGTAGAGTTCCAGTGCCTGTAAACCTTCTGGCCAAGAATTTATCGAACGTGATTGACAGCTGTGTAGGTGGAACTGTCTTAAACATCTCCAAGAGTGGCTCTTGCAGGTGGGCAACAGGAATTTTGGACCTTTTTAAGTTTTATAGTTAGTAGTGATTTATTCATTTTTTAAAAGAGACAGTGTTCATGAAACCAGGTTCTTCTGTTAGCTAAATCCCCTTCCTTAGGAGTATTTGGCTTTCTCAGTAGGGCCGCCTATAGACCTTTCTTCTCTGGTGGAAATGGTCTCCATCACTGCTGGCTCTTGACAGTAGCCTCAAGCCACATGTGACTGCTGTGTCTATGGAACTGAGTTTTTTATGTGATTTTAAATAGGCCTGTGTGGCCATGTGGCTAGTGACTGGTGGACAGGACAGCTGTAGAGATTAGGGAAAGCAAGGAGAATGGAATTTTGACGCTTGGGGAACATTAGTGTAATTCTGGCTTTACATATTATCCTTTAAAGTGAGGTTCTTGGTTTAATTTCTTCTTATTGAATTCAGTGTCCCTCTTCCATCAGATTATCGAGCGTTCGCTTTGTTCCTTGGTTTACTTATTTATTTTATTGGTGTATTGTACATAATGGTGAGATTGTTCCATACTTATACATGTACAAAATATAGCAATGCTTTTTGGTCCGTTTCCCTCCCCAGTGTCCTCTTGATTTAATCTTACCTGAGCTACCGAGGTAGGTGGAGCCCATCCACCAAGACTAGAGTGCCAGGAAATAACCTTTTTTTTTTTTAACTTTATTTTATTTTTATGTGCTGCTGAGGGTTGAATCCAGTGCCTCACATGTGCTAGGCAGGCGCTCTACCTCTGAGCCACAACCCCAGCCCAGGAAACAACTTTCAAGGCAGTGATTTCCTCCCAGCCTTAGGTGGGTAGAGAAGGTGGCACAGACTGTATCTTCAGTACACCAGGGGGGGCGTGGCCGAGCAGGACAGGTGGGCTGTGGTGTTGTCTGCCTGTAGGAGGGAAGTCCCTTCATTGGGCACGCACGAATAAGTAGCTAAGCTAAGAAGAGTTGGTGGTTGGTCCTGAACTTCTGCCCCTGGTCAACGAGAAGCTGGGAGAATGGGATGACACCACGGAGGCAGGTAAAGGGTAGCAGTCTCCAGCTGTCGGGGGTTTCCAGGCCAAAAACCTGGAGTCTGAAGGAGGTCACAGGCATTTGGGGAAACCTACGTCTTGCCTTCATCTTTCACCTCTGCCTAACATAATGATTTCCCACCTTCGCCCTCCCTTCTTGCCATGGTCTTCCTGGGAGCAGACCAGGAGCCAGCAGGCATCAGAATCAGCCTTGGACTGAGGTGTGGCTCACTGGCTCCAGCTCACCCTCCTTCTCCACCCGCTCGACCCCCGTGCTGAGTGGAAGCCCCCCTGGGCTTCCCACTTGACTTCTGTCTGTACTCCGCTCGCTGTGCTTAAGCTGACGGGATTGGGTGTGCTTTTGCCTGAATGCACTGTTACATGAGAGGCAGGGGCTATTTTAGGTGACAACAGCCAGTGACCCTCCTGGTGGTGGTTCCTTGACAACAGCTTGAGGGCCCAAGCCACAACCTGTGAGCTTTCTAGAATGAAGGTGGACCCTTCTCTGGCCCTACCTCCTGACCCTCCCAGCCTTCCACAGTTAGGTGCTTAAAACACCCCTTGTGGTAAGACATTTCAGCAAAGGGAATTTTTAGAACATGAAAGATGATGATCTTCATTTAAAACTTATTTGGAACCTAAACACTTTAGCATTTCTCTCTTTAAAAGAAAAAACTTCAGGTTTTATGTATTTTATATTTCTCACAGACCTTACCCATGCTTTGTTTTGGTGTTTATTTTTTAAAATCTTTATCTAATACTAAATTAAATTTCAGTACGATACGCATCGGACACACTGGGATGCAGATTCAGCACATCATTGAAAACATCATTGCCGTCACAAAAAGTCTCTCGGAAAAACTGCCAGAGGTACAGTCTGACAAGTACATCCATTGGTCCTTCAAAAGGAGCAAACTGCACACAGGTGAAGTTCTTCTCTCTCTTTCAGAAATGGGACAGCGTGAAACTCCTCTTTGTGAAGACTGAGAAGTCAGTTTCCCTTCCCATCTTTTCCTCGTTTGTCAGCTGTCAGGGTGAGAACAACAGAGTGTCCTTCCGCAAACTGAAGGAAGAGGTTAGTAGAATCTGAAATGCTGGGTGGGCTTGAAGGTCCATTTTGGAAACTCAGCTTCCAGAGGACTGCTTGATCGCCATCGCTGCCTGGCATTTCCAGGGGCTGTGCTTTATCTGTCTCTCACCACACATACCCATGTGCATTTATACTGGTTTTTAAAAAAAAAATTTTGTAGTACTGGGCATGGAACCCATGGGCAAGTTCTCTCTTAGATTCACATCCCCAGCCTTGTTTTTTGTATTTTAATTTTGAGACAGTGTTTTGCTAAATTGCCCAGGCTGACCTCAAACTTGTGGTCTTCCTGCCTCAGCCTCCCATGTTCCTGGGATTACAGCAGTGCACCACTGAGCCTGGCCTACTGTGTCAATTTTATTGTTTTAACTTTCAGCTACCGTCTGAAGTAGGAAGAAATGGTCAGGATTCCCTTTTTCTTTTCTTTTATTAATAGCAGTTTTCTTGAGATAATAGTTCACAGACCATACCGTGCAATTTAGGATTACTTATGACTTACTTATGAATGGCAGTGGTTCTTGCCATCTCTACATACTTCAGATCCCCAGCTTCTGAACTGCAGTGTGCAGTACTGTGTGAGGTGCGTCTTTGACCAAGAGTTAAAAACAAAGTGGAGTTGATGTGCGGGTGCTCCGTACAGCTCAGGGCTTCACAGAGCAGACAGATACCCAGAACCACCATGCCAGCTCTGTGCCCCTTGTTTTTCTACAGACGTATTCACTGCTAAGATTATACCTATTGTTCTTTGGTAGGAGGCAAAAAAACAAGAGAAAGAGAGAAAAATCCGTGAAAAACAGAAGCTGAAGAAGAAAAACAAGAAATTAAGGCGACGAGCTAGGGAGGCTGCAGCCCTACGTAAAAATGGCATGGCACCTAAAACTGGTGGTCCAGCGAAGGGCCCTGGGTCCCAGAAGAAAAAGACCAAGCCGGTAAAGCCCCAGCTAAAAGCAGCAGATGCAGCGGACGAAGAAATTCCACAACTAGTACCAATAGGTAGTTCTCTGGCTAAAGAAGATGTCAAGGTATTTTTACTGACATTTATTCACAATGAAATGTTTTGTCACCACTGTGTCAATGACTGGAGATAAAAATACTAGGGTAGACCTCAAGAACCATGATTATAATCCATAATCTGTAACTGTGATTAAGAATAAGAAACATTCTCTGGGGGTTTAAAAGGCAAACCAGGGTGGAAATTTGGGCATTTATTTCTGTTTCTAAAAGTAGGTCCTGGCTCAACCCGTAATTGCTCTTGGGAAACTTCCCAGGGCAAGGGCAAGTGCTAGATCCTGCCATTGAAACCTCTTACCTCTGCCCTCACCCCGAGCCTGCGCTGATTCTTAGTGGAAATCTGACTCTATGGGTTTCAGTAGATACCTTCAAGTAATAGGTTGCTTTTTAGTTCTTTGAGAATTTTTCTACTCATATGTTATCTGTCCAATTATTGGGGGGTCTCTTAAAATAAAGGGGGGTGGTAACAGGTCCCTAAGATACTAGAGCACTGCCTTGCTGTGTGTTCATAGAAGACTTAGTGCTCCTCTGGACAGAGCCTGTGCCTGTGTACACCTGTCCCCAGCAGCTGGGAGCAGTGGTGCTGGGCCAATATTGCACTTGACCTATTATGTGTTTCGTGTGGTAACAGTAATCTTTAAATTGCAGGGCAGGGTGTTTTTTGTTTTCATCTTGTTTTTGGTACTGGGAATTGAATCCAGGGGCACTTCACCACTGAGCCAAGTCCCCAGCCCTTTTATTTTTTATTTTGAGACAGTGCCACCCTAATTTGCTGAGGCTTTGAACTCGCAGTCCTCCTGCCTCAGCTTCCTGAGCCACTGGGATTACAAGTGTGCACCACCATGTCTGGCTTGAGTTTTTTAATATACTTGAAATTCATATAAGTGATGGTGGTAGTGATCATAAGCTGTGTAAATGTTTTTAGAAAAAGCTATTCTGGGGGCTGGGGAGATAGCTCAGTTGGTAGAGTGCTTGTCTTGTAAGCACAAGGCCCTGGGTTCAATCCCCAGCACCCCCGCCCCCAAAAAAAAAAAAAAAAAAGAAAGAAAGCTATTCTGTTATAGTGGGACTGGCAGGTGATGTGTTAGGAATTAGAGAGCTGAAGCCAAGCTAGCCAGGCCGTGGTGGCAGGCACCTTGGAAGCACTGCTGGGGGTGTGATCAGGGCAGTACTGCTCAGCAGCTTCTGCCCACTATAGAAGCAAAAGACAGGACGCGTCTGGGGTCCTCAAAGTGTTCTACATATACTATGAGTCTGGTTTCTGTTCTTTTTGTTGTTGTTTTTAATTTTTTGTAGTTGTAAATGGACAGAAGGCCTTTATTTTATTTGTTGTTTTTCATGTGGTGCTGAGGATGAAACCCAGTGCCTCACACATGCCAGGCAAGCGCTTGCCACAGAGCCACAGCCCAGCCCAGGGAATCATTCTTAATACTGGGAGTAGGGACAAGGAATAGGGGTAGTCATGATAGATTAGAATTATTAGGGAGTTTTATTTTTGTATTCAAATTTAACATGATAATAAAATCTATAGTCTATGTTTACAAAGAAGCACAGCAGCCTGCTTCTCTGTTGGCCACAACGCCATTGCTAGGGCCCCACCAGCAGCCTTAGGGGCTGCTTGGAAAACCCAGGATTCCCAGCGTGTGGCACACCCACGAGCCTCAGAGGCTGTCCCTGGGAGTGGGTTTCTCATGGTCCCCTGGGGAGTTCTGTATGCCTCCTGAAAGCCCCTTCCCAGCCCACCTCAAAAGAACTTACTGCCTGGGTGGAGAAGCACCCGGAGGGGTCACGGTTGCCTGCTGTTCCCCCTGCACTTGATCCATGGCTCTCTCCCTTCAACCATCGGGAAAGGTGGTTTTCACGATTGGACCACGGAGACCACGGTGTACCTTTTCACCGTCAGTTATGGAATATGACTGTTTCACAGTGTCCACAAAGCAATAGAAAGGGCCAGTTCTCGTTCTTTGTGCTAAGGTTCACCTTAGGAGTTAACTCAAAAACAGGAACCCCTGAAATTAGATTGCCAGGGTTGTTTTTTGTTTGTTTGTTCCAGATTTAACCTTCTTTTTCTTGAATGCAAAAACAGGCCACAGAAAAGAAGTCTCCAAAAAAAAGTCTTGGTCCCAGGACACCTCGAGCCAAGAAGAGAAAGGCCCTGCCACCTACAGAGACCCCAGAAACTGCAGAGCCTGAGACCCCAGGTAAAGGCCCAGTGAAGAAGCCGAAAGTGGAACAGAAAAAGAAAGAAAGAAAATCTGCACTGGGGAAAAAAGACCCAAAACAGACTCCTAAAAAGCCAGAGGCCAAGCTCTTCGCTGCTCCTAGCAAATCTGCAAGGAAAGCTCTCAACACCCCCAAACGGAGGCTGAAGAAGTCCAAAGTGGCCCAGTCAACCCCAAATCAATGACTCAACCAGAAGGAGCTCTCCCAAAAATACTTGGGTCCTGGGCTTTGAGTGTAGCTCAGTGGTAGAGTACAAGACTATAGCATGCACAGCGCCCCCAGATTCCGTCCCTAGCACCACAGAAAATAAATAGAAATCAAAATAAAAATACTCAGTCCTAACCTGCATTGCAACCTTCTCCAAAAGTGAGGCCTTTACCTAAATGTTTTTTAAAACCTGCACAGGTAATTCTGACATGTACGTGGTTGTAAGAGCCAGTGCTTTGAAGTAAAGTCTATTTTTTAATTGTTGTTCTACGTATTTGCTAATGTAATAGAGGGAAAATGAGTGCTTCTCCATGGTTGTGTTTTTTATTATTAAAATGTAATGTTAGCATTCAGTTTGACTTAGAGGCCTGTGATGTGACCCATTCCTCATCTGCTCTAAATGATTTATTCTCGTGACTCTTGGCACTAGTTTGTGCAGACTTTCCCACAGTGGACTAGCAGGGGGCTTAATGCCAGAGAATTGACCAAAGAAATTAACAAAAGCAAGTTTCTTGGCTCTGGTGCTGGGATGTGTTTAGTCAGGTTTTTTTGCTGCTGTGACCTAAACACCTGACAAATTTATAGGAGGAAAGGTTTGTTTGGGGCTCATGGTTTCCGAGGTCTCAGTCCGTATAGATGACCGATTCATTCCTCTGGACCAACGGTGAAGCAGAGCATCAAGTTGGATGGGCATGGTGGGGAAAGCAGCTAAGGACATGGGAACAAGGAAGCAGAGACTAAACTTGACTCACGGGAACAAAATATATACCCCAAAGGCCTACCCCAGTGACCCACCTCTGACAGCCACACCCTACCTGTCTAGTTAGCACCCAGTTAATCTATATCTGGATTAATATGTTGATTAGGTTAAAGCTGTTGTGACCCAATCCTTCACCTTTGAACTTGGTCTCACACATGATCTTCTGGGAGAGAGACACAACATCTAAACCATAACATGACGTGGTTTGTGTTGGGTGTTGGTAGTGGTCTGTTAGGCTTATGCATGACTGAGTTAGAGTGCAGAAGTAGTTAAGGAAATTACATGGACGCGTTAACATAAAGAGGCACTGAATTGCATCTGCCGACTAGAAGCGAGAACTTTGCACCCTCCATAAGCTTCCTGTTTTCTTCTGCATAACTCATCCTGTACAGGTTGACTGTGACAACGCTAAGACAGGAGGCTGCGAGTCTGGTCCACCGAGTAAAAAGTTTGTGCAGTTGTCAGATACACGGAGGTGGCAGATGACTTCTTGGGTACTCAGCCTTTCACTGGAGTTGGATGGGGTTCGCATTCCAAGCAGTAATGGAGGACTTAGGGTAGTGTGAGGCATCCTTTCAAAGATCGCGTGGTTCAGGAGCTAGGACTGAAAGTCGCCACTTGTGTTTTGGTACCACAACTTAAGTTGTAATATTTGTTGCAAAACAGTATTCCCACAACCCTTTCAGACAAGTACAGCTCCATGTACTGTGGGGGATTGGCTTAGCTGGTTTTCCAAAGGAAGGTTCTAAGGGACTATATTTGTTTCACTTTTTCAAAGGTCTGCTGCTCTGCAGAAGGAACACATAACAGTTGCTAATCCAAACACGATTTAATCTTCATGGGCGGCCATACGATTTTTCAATGCCATTATCCAGAAATTAAGATTTTGCGGTGCCAAGTGACTCTTTGGCCTACAACTTTGTCTTGTTGAATATGATGCAGGTGTTACTCGATCTTGCATCTAGTATGTATATGCTGTTTTCCTTAAGTATCTTACTTTTTTTGGTACCAGGGATTGAATGCGTGGGTGCTTAATCATTGAGCCACATTACCAGTCCTTTATATTATATTTTTTATTTTGCAGCAGGGTCTCACTGTGTTGCTTAGGACCTTGCTAAATTGCTGAGGTTGGCCTCATACTTGAGAGATCCCCCTGCCTCAGCCTCTCAAATTACAGGCATGCACCACCATGCTCAACTGGATTTAAATTTCTTGACAAAAACACCTGTGTTTTGACAAGGGAATGCCATTAGTGATGGTTTGAGTTGTAATGAAAAATAGCTATTCGGTTTCCAAGGCTGAAGAAGGATGGAGGAGTATGGGGCGCTCCCAGCTGGCCTATGGAGCTGTAAGCCTGTAGTCCGGTCTACCTAGGAGCCAAGAGGAGGCTTCAAACCGAGTCTGCAGGAACTCACTCTCCTGTGGGTTGAATGAGGTCAGTGTTGCCTTGGAACATTGTCCCAATGTTGCCACGTTTCTGGAATTCATTCCTCCTTCAAGGGAGTTGAGAATAAAGTGGGATTTGGGCTGGGAGTGTGGTTCATCTGGTAGAGCCCTTGCCCAGCAGATACCTGGGTTCCCAGCACCACACTCACATGCACACAATATTGAATTTAGAAACTATTGAGTTTAGAAACTATAGGAAGCATGAAAATTTAAAGCCTTGGATGTATTTAAGGTGGTCTAAATATTTCATAAAGATCCCATTGAATTTCGGTCACTTTGAGAAATAAAATGAAGAAACAAAGAATTTGTCAAATGTGATGCTATTTAATCGCACAATCGAAACGCCCAAGGGTTTTGAGGGTTTAGCTAGCAAGGCGTCCTGCACTCTGTGCTTCCTCTGTATTTTTTTCCTTAAAATTGGTAACCATTTTCCCTGCCTATAACTAGTGTTAATATTCAAACAAAATCCCTACTAGAACTTTATGAATCGTGAGAAGCTCATCAGTGCTTGGATGCTAAAGGAATTCAGGCATGAGATCAAAGACCATCACTAAAATCTGAGTTAGAGTAGCGATTTCAGTGTAATGGTCCCAACAGGGAAGAGAAAATGGCAAATTATTTAACTGGTTATTTTTAACCTCGGATTCAAACATTTCAGCTCAGCACTTTAACATGTCTAGCAACTTCTGTCCATACGCCTCAGCGGAGACATTTTCTATGCTTGAAGTTGCAAAAAATATGCCAAAAGTGAACTCAGCCATTGGACCAAGTTTATCTGTTCACCTCTTCACCCAGCAGTCCGCAAGTCCACACGTTCTAACCTCTCAAATTCCTACAAACTGCCAAGTACGGACAGTACTAGACTCTGGAAACTAACGCATAAAACAGGGCTTAGGACGTAGGACAGCCCTCGTCTCAGTAGTGGCCACCTCAGGATTTTGATACAAGAGGCAGCATTTGGGCCCCAAGAGTGGCCTGGTGGTTCGGGAGCGTCTTCTAATGTTTGCTACACCCCTCCGCTTAGAACTGGTGTTTACGGGCACATGCTGATGGAGTTGGCTGAAGAGTGCTAGACCTCTGAGCTATGCCTCCTGAATGGGGAAAGGGACACCAGGAACACATGAAATAAACTCCAGTTGGGCGCGGTGGCGCACGCCCGTCATCCCAGCAGCTCAGGAGGCTGAGGCAAAAGGATCACGAGTTCAAAGCCAGCCTCAGCAAAAGCGAGGCTGAGCAACTCGGTGAGACCTTGTCTCTAAAAAAAGTTCAAAATAGGGCTGGGGAGGTGGCTCAGTGGCCTAGTGCCCCTGAGTTCCATTCCCAATACCCACCCCACAAAGCCCAGCAAAACAGGCACCAGTAATTAAGAACAGTCCACTGTGATGGCCTGGGTCTGGACTGTTCCCCGAGGTTCACATGCTGAAGCCTTATTAGCAATGCTGGGGTGCAGGGTGGCACTGGGAATTGATTGGATCATGAGGTCTCTGACCTGATCAATGGATCAAGTTCATGGCCGATGGCATCACTAGGAGGTGGTGGAAATGAGGTGCTAGAACCTAGTGAGGAAGTCGGTCGCTGGGCTGTTCCTTGGAAGGGCAAGGGTGTATCTTGTCCCTGGTCTCTTCTCTCTGCTTTCTCAGCTCTGGCAGCTTTCCTCCACCACGTTCTTTCGGCATGATGTTCTGCCTCGCCTTGGGCCCAGAGCAATGAAGCCAGCTGACCATGGACGGAAACCATGGGCCAAACATAAATCTTTCCTCTAAGTCAATTTTCTCAGGTATTTGTTCCATGAATCAAAAGCTAACTCCAACATTCCTTTGGATCCAAAGGTACCACAGGGGCAGGAGTTGTGGCTCAGTGGTGGGGCGCTGGTCTAGCACACATGAGGCCCTGGGTTCCATCCCCGGCACCACACAAAAATAAACAATAAAATAAAGGTATGATGTCCATCTACAACTAAAAAAGTATTTTTTAAAATGCCGCATCTATTTCCTACCACTCCAACACTTGACACGGCTCTGTTGAAAGATCATCCTCCCTCTTGGGGGCCATAGGCGGGCATGTCTCCATGTGCAGTTGCTTTTAATGCTAATAATCAATGTACCCTTAGATTCAGATTATAGAGAATACTGGGGAGATTTCATGGTGCTGGGACACAAAATAACATACAATAAAGTTTAATATTAATACTTAGATGAAATCATAAATAAGCAATTATGGTTTGCTCAAATTTGTAAGGAACCTGTGATTTCTTTAGTATATAAATTCTCTAAAAGTTATATATTGGTATATGAGAATGTATTCCTCTGAGCTTGATGTGGTGTTGGGTCTTCATTGCTTTCTTAGAGTTTATGATTAAGTTTAAGGATATTTTTCCCACTTAATAAAAAATTAAATAGGTTAATCATAAGTATAATTTGTATTCTTCCTATGTCTAGTTCTTTAAAGATCAAAACAGAGTTTTAGTCGGTCATTGAGTACATGAAATAGAATAAATATTAACTAGAAGCTGATTCCTCTATTCTCTGTTAGTAATAAAAAAAACTTTCCACTGTTAATAACTAACATTAGAGTTCTTGGAAAGGGTAACTTCTATAGAAACTTAATGACGTATTCTTTCAGGGAAATTAAAACTAAATGGATCATGGTGCCCTCTACCTTGCTGGGAACTGGGTTTTTTTGTTTTTTTTGTTTTTGTTTTTGTTTTTGTTTTTTTTAATTTAAGCTATCATGCAGTAAGAACATGTTTCTTGAAAAAGATCATTAATTATACTCTTATAAATATTTTTTTACTTAACATTTCATTGTATTAACCATGAAATGATGTAATCAATACCAAAGAAAAAACATACAAAAAGATTCTGAGAATAATAAAAATTCAGATTCAGCCTCAGATCCCTTGGTGTCTCTGTGTGCTGTTTCTCCACCATGCCAACGCCTCCCATCCACCTCGGACCCCCTACCGCTGCTAGGGCTGGACCCTGGTATTAAAAGCTACCACACCAACTGTTCCATTGAAATAGTTTTCCAAGACCAAGCCAAAAGTTGTACACTGTCCTAGAATCTGTAGATAAATTCATTTAAAGGGGGGAATACAAATGACCTTATATTTCGTGTGTTGTATGTCTGCTCACGTTTTCTCCCTTAGCCGTTATCTTCATCTCCATTATCAGCACTCAGACAGTCTGCATGGACCGATACTTGAGAATTCCCATAACTACTCCCTGACCGATACATATTCCACATATTTCTGGTTCTTTGCTAAGTGAGAAAATGCCTCATCCAACATACGTTAGACTCTATCTGCAGAAAAAGGGAACTCAAGTTTTCTTACAATTTTGAAAGATGTTTCTAAAAGGCTTTTTAAAAATCCCATGCAGTGACCAGGAGTGGTGGCCCATGCCTGTAATCCCAACAGGATTTTGAGGAGAATCACAAGTTCAAGACCAACCTCAGCAATTTAGCAAGATAAATGAAAGACTCTGCAATGGTCTACGAGTGTTTTTAAACATTTCATATTTTCAAATCTTAGATTTAATTTGTAGGGCCTTGGCATGCTACGCAAGTGCTATAGCTATCATTTTGCTCATTTTTTAAACAGCATTTTTTTTTTACCTTTATTAATTTTTATGTGGCTCTGAGGATCGATCAACCCCAGTGCCTCACACATGCTAGGCAGATGTTCTACCACTGAGCCCCAGCCCCTTGCCCGTTTTTAAATCAGGTTTTTGTTGAGTTTCAGGAGTTCTCTATGTATTCTAGGCATTAGTCCCTTATCAGATACAGAATTTGGAAATATTGTCACCTATCCTATGGATTCACTCTTCAGTCTCCTAATAGTGTCTTCTGATGCATGAAATTGTTTAACTTCCATGAAAGAGAATTTATTTTTTCTTTTGCTGACCACCTGTCCCTTTGGTGTGATATCCAAGAACTTGTTGCCAAATCCAGTGTTGTGAAGCTTTGGCTCTGCTTTCTCATAAGAGTTTTATACTTTGAGGTCTTGCATTGAGGTCTTTGGGAACGACGCCCCAAAGCGTTCACGTTTGTGTAAGGTGTTGGGGAGAGTCCAACTTCATGCTTTTGTACGTGGATATCCAGCTTTCCCAGCATCATTTGTAAAAGTGTCTTTTCCCCACTGAGTGACCTTGGCACCTTCAAATTATTAGACCATGTAAGTGAAGGTTAATTTCTGGACTCTATTCTATTGTTTTTTGTCTGTCTTTATGGTGTTATGTGTTTTGATTACTGTGTTTTTTTTTAATTTTTATACTGAGGATTGAACCCAGGGTTGCCTAACCACTGAGCAACATCCCCAGTCCTTTTTATTTTTTATTTTTTATTTTGAGACAGGGGCTTACTAAATTGTTGAGGCTGGCCTTGAACTTCTGATCCTCCTACCTCAGCCTCCAGAGCCACTGAGATTACAGGCATGCACCACCCTACCCAGCTTGACTACTGTGACTTTCTAGTGAGTTTTGAAAGCTGCAGTGTGAGTCTTCCAGATTTCCTCTGCTTTATCAGGTTTATTTGTACTATTTGGAGTTCCTTTGAGGGCTGGGGAGATAGCTCAGCTGGTAGAGTGCTTGCCTCACAAGCACAAGGTCCTGAGTTTGATCCCCAGTACCGCAAAAAAAAAAAAAAAAAAAAGAATTTACTTGGAGTTCCTTTGAGAGTCCATGAGTTTAAGGTTGGTGTTTTTCTATTCTTGCAAAAACCATGTTTAGGACTGGGGAGTGGCTCAGTGGTAAGACACTTTCCTAACATGGGTAAGGCTGGTTTTGATCCCCAGTACCACAATTATGAAAAGGATTGATTTACAGATACTGGTCACAACATGGATGAACCTTGGAAATACCACAAAAAATGAAAGAGACCAGACACAAAAACTATATGTTATAAGATCCCATTGATACGAAATGCCCAGAATGTGCAAGTCTGTAGAGACAGAAAGTAGATTCCTGCTTGTCAGGGCCAGGAAGGAGGAAATGAGAAGTGATTTCTACTGGATGTGGGGTTTCTTCCTGGAGCGATGAAATGTTCTACCATGAGTGGTGGTTTTTGCCCAGTTCTGTGAATAAAGATCACCAAATTATACACGTGAAAGGGGTAAATTTGTGGTGCATATCAATATGACCATTATAAGAAAAAAATTTTTTTTGCTGTGCCAGGGACTGAACCTGTGGTATTCTTCTACTGAACTGCATCCCCACCCCCTTTTAATTTTTCTTTTGAGACAGGATCTCACTATGTTGTCCAGACTGGCCTCAAACTTGCAATCCTCCTGTCTCAGCCTCCTGAGTCACTGGGATTACAGGTGTACACCACCCCACCCAGCTTTCAAGATTTCTTTTTTGCACGTGCAGTGCCGGGGATTGAACCCAGGGCCTTGTGCTTGACAGGCAAGCACTCTACCAACTGAGCTATCTCCCCAGCCACCAAGCTTTCTTAAAGGAAATTATTTGGCAGTGATAAATGCCAGCCCTCCTTCACCTCACCCCTTTAAACGTTTTCATGGAGAACACAGGGCTGGGGATGTGGCTCAGGGTAGAGTGCTTGCCTAGCACACGTGAGGCCCAGGATTCTGAGAAGAATCCAGAAAACGTTAGGAAACTCTTGTTGGCTGCAGGTGGTGCCTTTGAGAAATGCAGGCTCCTGGTCTGGTTGCAGATCTACTTGGTTGGGATTAAACATGTGGGACCTGGAATCTGGGTTTTTAACAAGAAGCCAGTGAGTCTTGTGCTCAGAGGGTTGGGAGATGAGGGGGGTAAGGTCTGTGGTAGCTAAAGCTGCCTTGGCTGAGTAGTGACATCTTCACCAAATCCTCAGCAGGTGAGCACAAATTCAGAGTTCATCAGCGTGAGACAATCCCTCCTCCCCCCTGTGTGTCATTATTATTATTTTATATAGGACATTGAAGTGAACTGCTGTGTGCATTTACCCCCAATCTCCCCTTGTTAGGAAATTCTATAGAATAACCACGGCATTTACATTGTTGGATGAATTAAGAAAAATTTAATCTGATGTGTGAAAATTCCTCCTCCAGAGAATCCATGCTACTTCAATTATCCAATCAGGAGCCTAATTCTTATAAATGAAACAGCCCTATTGACTTTCCCTAAGGATTTTTCATCCTGAAGTGCATCTGTCTGTTTTGAGGAAAACTCTTTCTGACTTTTGTTTATTTACTAAAAAGCTACATGCTGTACCAGGTGAGAGAAACTATCATTTCTTTTATAAAATTAATAGTTTGCTGATGGGGGAGGCTGAGGCAGGAGGATTGCAAGTTTGAGACCAGCCTCAGCAACTTAGCAAGGTCCTAAGCAACTTAGAACCCTGTCTCAAGAAACAAAACAAAACAAAGTAGTTTGCTTTTCGCTAAATGTTCTTGAAAGACACTTAAAATGCTTTTAAAGGTATTCTTAGTTGAGCTATGTATCTTTTTACATATATTACATTAACAATTTGCATTTCTTCAGGGATAGATTTCTGGTTCACAGCCCGTGATTGTTTTTTCTGTTAGGATGGTGGTTTTTTCTTCGTGTTTTGCAGAAGTTCTTTGTGTTTGGGGGATTCTAACACTTTGGGGGTTTTGTTTGTTTTTGGTACTGGGGGATTGGACCCTGGGGGGGTGCTTAATCTCTGAGTTATATCCCCAACCCTTGTTATTTCTAATTTTAAGACAGGGTCTAAACTGTCGAGGGTCTTACTAAGTTGCTGAGCCTGGCCTCAGACTCTCAATGATCCTGCTTCAGTCTCCCAAATTGCTGGGGTCACAGGCGTGCACCACTGTGCCTGGCAATACTTTGTATTTTATTCATTATAAATGACACTTTTCTTAATTTAATGAATGATGTATTCTAAAATACTCTTTTTCCTTTTTGGGTTGGGTTACCTTTTTCTAAATGGACCTGGAATATTTTCTTCTAAAAATTGAAGATTATTGGGCTGGGGTTGTGGCTCTGTGGTACAGTGCTTGCCTAGCATGTGTGAGGCACTGGGTTCAATTCTCAGCACTGCATATAAATAAATGAATAAAATAAAGGTCCATCAACAACTAAAAATACATTAAAAATTTGAAGATTACATGATGCATTCAAGGTGAGGAATTGGGAAAACTTAATAAGCCAATAAAAAGCAGGAGAGGCTTTTTAACATGAAACTCAATTAGAAACGAGCTCTACAATTAACTGGTATAACCAAAAGCTGGTCCTTGAAATAAGAGGTGGATCAATAAATCCATAGGAAGCAAAACGGTATTTACCACTTAACTACTAGGGAAGCGGGCCTGGTGTCCCACACCTGTAATCCCAGCTGCTCTGGAGGTTGAGGCAGGAGGATCTCGATGGTGAGGTGCTAAGCAACTCAGTGAGACCCTGTCTCTAAATAAAATCCAAAAGAGGGCTGGGGATGTGACCCAGTGGGTGAGTGCCCTTGAGCTCAATCCCTGGTGTACATACACACACACACACACACACACACAGGCAACTAGGGAAAACAGAAGCCCCACAAAACCAAGCATGGGAATTCAGCCGAACTCCATAATAATAAACTCAACATTCTAGATAAATTGGTTGGTGAACACGGTGCTTAACAAAATAGAGTGCAGAGAGAAAAACCTAAAGAGTGGAAGAGAAAAGGCAGGAGCCCTAACTGAAGATCAGCAGCAGCTCCCTCCAGACCTCGAGTTGTCACCGTCAGTTGAAAGTGTCCCAACTCATTTTACAAACACCTAATTGTTAGTGCTCGAATCTAACGGCTTCCTCCCCAAACCCCCAAATCACCTGGTCTTGCTTAAGACTATAAAGATAAAACACGGCGTGTTGCTTCCTAGGTTAACAGCCCCCAGAAGAGCTTATCCGAGGAAGGCTAGGATGGCGAAGCCTCGGGAAGGGGTCACAAACACTAAAAATGCAGCTTCAAGGACTGGGGATGTAGCTCAGTTGGTAGAGCACTTGCCTTGCATGCGTGAGGCCCTGAGTTCAATCCCCAGCACTGCAAAAAAAAAAAAAAAAAAAAAAAAAAAAAGGGGGGGGGGGCAGTTTCAATAATTCACTAGCAGTATGCAATTAAAATATCATATCAAATGCCCAGTTAGGAAAATACTGTCATTAAAGGCAGAAAGGCCAAAGCCACTAGGTTTTATTTATTTTTGGTTTGTTAGTTTGGTGTGTTTTCATTTTGTTTCTTTTTTGAGGTGCTGGGAATTGAACCCAGGCAAATGCTCTACCCCTGAGCTGAATTCCCAGCACTTAATCATCAGACTTTGTTTCTAAGTAATCTAAAATTTTGCAATGAACTCAGTGCCACTTAGCATGTAATCTGACAGTTAAAATTTTCATGCATATAATTGCAAAGACAGAACTACTTGCAACTGTAGAAATAGAGATCTTTGAAAATAAAACTGGGGCTGGGGATATAGCTCAGTTGGTAGAATGCTTGCCTAGCATGCACAAGGCTCTGGGTTGAATCCTCAGCACCACCAAAGAAGAAGAAGAAGAAAAGAAAAAAAAAAAAAAAAAAACTATAATGCTGGGTATGGTGGTGGAAGCCCATAATCCCAGAGACTTGGGAGGCTGAGGCGGAGGATCCCAAGTTCAATGCCAGCCTCGGCAATTTAGTGAGACCCTAACCAACTTAGACCCTGTCTCAAAATAAAATATAAAAAGGGCTGGGGATATGGTTCAGTGGTAAAGCATCCCTGGGTTCTAGCCCCAGTACCACAAACAAACAAAAACGTTCTTAAACGCATCTCTTAGATTCTGATGGCCACCAACATGCACTCATAGAAAACACATAGAGAGGCCAGGTGTGGTGGCATATGCCTGGAATTCCAGTGACTTGGGAGGCTGAGGCAGGAGGATCTCAAGTTTAAGACCAGCCTCAATAACTTAAGAGACCCTAAGCAACTTAGGGAGATCCTGTCTCAAAGTCGAAAATAAAAAGGGCTGGGTATATTGCTCAGTGGTTAAGTGCCCTTGGGTTCAATTCCTGGTGCTGGAAAACAAACAAACAACAAAAAAAACACATAGACAAACTTTTCATGCTTTTCTCCTTGAACTTTTTTCCCATTCTACTTCCCCCTGGATTTTATATTAATGTAGCATTTTGTTTAACTTTCTAATCACCATATATCACTGCCATGAAAATGTATATCAGTTTGAAATTTGATGCCCTGTGACTAAGCTTCCAAGTATTAACTCTGATCTATGATGTGGTTATAATTTTTAGCATCCAATTGATCAAGTGGAGTATATTATATATTTTGATGAAATCTGCTATTTCTGATTTACAGTAACTAGAAATGCGGGGAATTTTTCCCTGTGCCTATTTCCATCAATGATGATTACTTCCTGTTAGCCTGAGCCAGGTTTCAGCCTCTATTTCTTTTTTGTTTTTCCCCCAGTGCTGGGGATGAAACTAGGGCCTCTTGAATCCTGGCCAAGTGAGCTACACTTCAGAACCCACTGTTTCCCGTGTTTTCTTTTTCACAGATTTAAGTGCAGAGACACCCTACAGTGGTGTAGCAGTGTGCTTTTTTTTTTTCTAAGATATTGACAGACCTTTATTTTTATTCTGTTATTTACATGTGGTGCTGAGAATCGAACCCAGGGCCTCACACCTGCTAGGCAAGCGCTCTACCACGGACCACCACCCCATCCCAATCCTTTGGTCTTGTTCAGAGTTATGGATACATGCTCAATATTGGGCTAGGGATGTGGCTCAGTGCCTTGCCTTCCACGTGTGAGGTCCATCACCAGCATCACAAAAGAAAGGGAAAAGAAAAGAAAGAAAAAAGAACCATGCTCAATGTTATAGTGATGTCACTGAGTCATTTTTACTGAGTTGTCAACTTGACTTCCACTTGAGGGAGGAGAAGTACAGAAAGCAAAATCCAGACGTACCTGACCCAGAGAACAAAGTCACCCAGTTCCTGGTCACTTTCCCAGGACAGTCATCTGTATGTCAGCTTGGAGCGTCTTCCCAAGGGGCCCTATGGATTCGCGATGACTTAACATTTCCTCTTTGGAGTTGGTTGTTCCACTTCAAATCCAATAAAAACCCAAACTCATGTAGCTGGGATGGGCCAGGTGTGGTGGTAGAAACCTGTCATCCCAGCGACTCAGGAGGCTGAGGCAGGAGGACCTCAAGTTCAAAGCCAGCCTCAGCAATTCAGTGAGACCCTGTCTCTAAATAAAATATAAAAAAAAGGGCTGGGGACGTGGCTCAGTGGCTGAGTGCCCCCGGCTCAATCTCCAGTACCAAAAACAAACGGGAAACGAGTCACCAATTCTGGCCTATCGCGTCTCCTTGGAGCATCTTTAGAAGGCATCCCTTGGAACTGTACCCTTGGGATACCGGAGAGAGTGAACACGGTGCCGTTGACAAGCGCGGGGACAATTCCCAGCCAGGCGATGCGACTGACCTGTGATCTCTCGTTTTCTTCCCTCGATTGTGGCAGGAAAGCGCCGGGATGCACCAGCCTTTCCAGTTCTGTAACCTCAGGATCAAGCTACTGAGAAGGCTGGAGGAGCCCAGATGCTTGTCCTCCTCCGAATGCCTGTTGGCCACCGGCATGGGGATGCTGATGGTGACTCTAGGGATACTTGTCATTGTGTACGACTTCTCTGACCCCATGGCCCTCTCCATTGGAATGACGGCAATGGCGATGGGCCTTTTTTTTATTGTCCTTACTGGCGCGCTGGCTTTGTGTGCAGCCCATCAGCACTTGCAGAGAGCCGGGAGGCAGAGACTGGAGGAGGAGGAGAGAAAGGGGAGTCCCCCAGATGGGACAGGTCCTTCGGTCATAGCCAGCACCTTCCTGTGACTCCACGCTGAACCCGGACGTCACGGAGACGCCAAGATTCCTGTCTTCTGAGCATTATTTTTAAATACAAATAAAATTTGCCTTTTCAACGCTTGTCTTCTGATTCATAAAGTTTTTGTTCGGTGTGGCACCATCGGCTCCCTCCGGAGAAGTCCTGGTCTTCTCAAGGTCGGGTCGTGGGCCACCCAGGGTGCTCAGGGCAGCCCTTTTTTATATTTTATTTAGAGACAGGGTCTCACTGAATTGCTGAGGCTGACTTTGAACTTGAGGTCCTCCTGCCTCGGCCTCCTGCTCTCAGCCTGCCCGTCCAAAGGTCAAGCCGACGCCCCTCGAGCTGGCTCTTCACACCGACTCCTGTAGTCAATGTGCACAAAGGTGACCAGAGGTGACCTGGGGGACCCCCTCCCCGGGATCGGAGGCACCTACATACAGGAGGCATCGCATCCTCCAGGGATCCCCGCACCCTCCTCCCCTGCACTGTCCCCGCCTTCGGGCCGTCAGTGAGCCTTTCCCATGGTCATGTCCTGAATCCTGTCATCACTGCCACCTGGGAGACCCCAAAATATTGTACACACCCCATTCTCTTATCCTCTCTCTCTGTGGTCCTGACCTTTCTTCAAGTCCCTTGGCCGGCCCTTCCCAGAGGGGATGGTTACCCGCCATGGCGGCCACAGTCTGCTCTCCCGCGGTGACTTCACTTTCGTTCGGAGCTACGTGGGATCCCTCTTGAAAACCCCCCAGCTTGGGCCTCCTGCTAATTCCACAAGTCTGGAAGCACATGAACCTGATGCCCGCTTCCCACTCTTTATTTTTTTATTTTTTTGGTGCTAGGGATTGAACCCAGAGGCACTTGACCCCTGAGCCACGTCCCAGCCCTTCATATTTTTTATTTGGAGGATTTCTCTAAGTTGCTGAGGACCTCACTAAATTACTGAGACGGGCCTTGAACTTGGGATCCTCCTGCCTCAGCCTCCAGAGTCCCTGGGGCTAGCTTCCCACTCCTGTATGCAAATCCGCAACACACATCTTGGAGGAAGTCGGGCCGAAAGGTGGACTGGTGTCCTTCAAAGCCATGATCACCAGCCTCCGAGGACACGTTCTACTTCTCTTTCTACATCTTTTCTTTTTTCTCGGTGGGGCTGGGGATGGAGCTGGGCCTGTACATTGTGCACAGCAGGCAAGAGAAGTGCTCTACCACGAAGCAATGGAGATTTTTTCTTTTTCCTAAAGTGATATTGTCCCTAAAACCAATGTCAAGAAGTATCACAATAGGGGGGGGGGGAAATCTGGGGAGCAAGGGACTGCCACGATTGCACCCAGGGGCACTCTTACCACTAAGCTGTAACCCCAGCCCTGCTTTTGTTTAACTGGAGGCAGGGTCAAGGTCTGAGGCTGGACTCTAGACTTGCTCTCTGCCCATCTCAATTGCTGAATAGCTGTGATCACACGTACACAGCACTGCCTGGCTAGGGTTCCATTTTAATAGGGATTGTTTCCGGGGGCTGGGAGAAATAATGACTTTTCTTTTTACTTGAATGGTTCCTACAGTTTCCAGAATGTACTCAAAGGATATGTATTGCTTATTCAAAAACCACAATTTTGTAAAACAAAGAGATCTCTATAAGTGCCAATATTCCAATGACTTGGTAAAAGTTCATAGAAAATGAAAAATAATCCCAACAGAAGAGACTTTCTCTGCCCTCTAGCAGCAAGAAGCTGAAAGCTGGTTGTGGGTACCAGGATTCTCTATTAACCTCATACAGGCAATTGCTTTACAACAGTTATAAAGTCACTTTTGGGGGGCAGGGACTGGAGATTGAATCCTGGGGCATTTCACCACTGAACTGCATCCCCAGACCTTTTTATCCTTTATCTTGAGACAGGGTCTTACTAAGTCACTTAGGACCTCACTAGATCGCTGAGGCTAATCTCTACCTTGCAATCCTCCTGCCTCAGCCTCCAGAGTCACTTTAATTACAGGCATGTGCCACCATGCCCTGCTCACCTGGGTTTTGCCATCACTGGAATACAGATGTTGTGGGAGTGACTGAAAATCTGCAAGAAAATACTACCCCAAAGTCACATTTTTCAAATGAAATAATGGTGTATTCTCTGATCATCTTCTCTGCATATGTAGAAGGCTTTTGTTTTCTTTTTATCAAAGTTTTCAAGGATTTAGTGATGAAATTTCTGAAGTAGGTAGAAATGTTCTCTTCTTCATTGCCTTTCTTTAATTATCTACAATTATTGGTAATGACTCCAAGTTGAAAACACCCCAAAGCTCCCTCAATGAGGGAATGGATGAGCCTGGTGTAACTGTACCTTGGGACACACACAAAGAAACACACTGCTATTCCAGAGCAGAGGCAGGAGGGGCCCAAGTTGGAAACCAGGCTGGGGAACTTAGACCCCATCTCAAAATTTCAAAAGGTGGGGCATAGCTCAGTGGCAAAGCCCCCTGGGTGCAATCCCCAGCACACGGGGTGGTCCACTGCATTCCGTTCCACGCATTGGATGCTTCCATTGTTTACCTGCCAGGCACGGGGGGGGGGGGGGGGGGGGGGGTGCTAGGAAGTCATGGCCCATGCTCTTTTCTGTCACCAGGTGAGCTTGCGTGTGTCTACAGAGATCCACTCACCCTTGCAACTCCTCAGCTGTGAGTTTCTCCTGCTCTTTTTTTTTTTAATTGTATTTTTCTTTATTTGTCTTTTTATTTATTTATTTTAGATAAGGGATCTTAACCCTTTGTTCTCTATTTACAAATGTTGGGACTAATAACTAACTCAGGCTGACTCCTTACTTCCTGGCGAGTGAGCAAGATCAAGGCCTCAAAGGCGGTTTCAAAAGTTAATGACGATAAATCGGACCACTGTCAGGGATTGGTTAACAACAGTTCCGCGAACGTGATCAGCTGGGACTCTCACCTGCGTGAACCCCAGTGCCTTGCTGACCTTTAAGCTGATTGGTTCCCGCCTAGCCTCCACCTACATAAAAGCTGTGTGACTTCCTCAATGAACAGTTCCTGCTGTGATGGGTCTCCCTGAGCGTGATTGTCCTCCGCCGGGAGGGCTGGGTGCGGGTGGTCAGTTGACCCTACCTTTCCCCGTCTGAACTTGTTGGGGAGTGCTCCCTTCCCTTGTCGCTGGTCGAGAAGAGCAAGGGGGCTAAAGACCCCAACAACAAAAGGTACACCCCCCAGACTGACCTTTATCACAACTTTGCATAAGGGGTCTTGTGCTGTTGGGGCACATTTTTCCCTTAAGGTGTCTCTATTTCACTGTTTCAATTAAAGAACAATGAGGGCTGGGGTTGTGCCTCAGTGGTCGCACCCTCGCCTAGCATGCATGAGGCCCTGGGTTCCATCCTCAACACCGCATAAAAATAAAGGTAATGCGTCCACCTACAACTAAAAAAAAACAAAAAAAAAACCACAAGGTTCAGATTATCTAGCAAAACTGAAGATAAATAAAACTTGACATTTAAACTGAAGAATAGGGAAGATTGGATGCAGGGCATAGTGCCGTACCCCTATAATCCCAGTGATTTGGGAGGCTAAGGCAGGAGGATCACAGGTTTGAGCTCAGCCTCAGCAATTTATTGAGGTCCTAAGCAACCCAGCAAGATCCTGTCTTAAAATAAAATTTTTAAAACTGGGGGCAAAGCTCAGTGGTAAAATGTTTGCCTAGCATGGGCAAAGCCCTGGGTTCAATCCCTAGTATTGCCAAAAAAAAAAAAAAAAGAAAAGAAAAAGACATAAAACTGACAAAAATGTGTAATTACAATATTGTTCAGCCCCAGGGCTGCAAACGCCCCAAGCGTATGGTTTACTGATCCCACAGAAAGAACTTGGAGTACCCAGCAGAGCGGGTTTGGACATTTTACCTCTCAGGGCAGGAGGTCAGGATGCGGAGGAGGCCGTCACCATGGCTGCAAGCCGAGCAAGCCCGGGGCCCAGGTGGAGCAGGTGGAGGTCCGCAGATGTTTCCAGAGAACATGCCTTCGCTTTACAACCAGGGTCATCTGTTTAGAGACAAGGAAAGTGGCCAGCTGCCCTCTCTGTTTCCTTCCTCATCATGTTCTTTAGAGTTCTTCCCATTCCTCTGTGAGCTCTCCTAAGCCCTGAACAGTGTCTACCCAACAAATAAATGCAATGTTGGTTATATAAAATTATAAGCTATATTATGATTCTACAAGTACATGTATTATATGTAGAACACAGGAGCAGAATGATAGGTAGCAAATTGAAAATAAGCATAAAGCTGTAGTGAAGAATATAATGATGAACTCAATAGAGAACTCTTTCTCAAAAGAAAGAATATTATGAAAGCAGTGGAACCAACCTAGATGTCCTTCAACAGATGAATGGATAAAGAAAATCTGGTACATATACACAATGGAATATTACTCAGCCTTAAAGAAGAATGAAATTTGCAGGTAAATGGATGAAACTGAAGAGTATTATGCTAAGCGAAATAAGCCAATCCCAAAAAACCAAAGGCTGAATGTTTTCTCTGATAATCGGATGCTGATCCATAGTGGGGGGTGGCGAGGGAATAATGAAGGAATTTTGAACTGTACAAAGGGGAGTAAGGGGAGGGGTGGGGCAATGGGGATGGGAAGCACGGTAGATTAAGACAGACATTATTACCCTATATACATGTATGAAAATAATTGTTTTTTAAGAATATTTATCACAGTCAAAAAAAGATAATGAAAAAATAAATAAAAGTTAAAAGAGAGAATATAGTGTCTCTTGAAGAAATTGTTTTGTGGTATTTCCAATGAAAATGCAGAAATATCTGTGTGTTCAGGGTGAAAGCGGGAAAATCTGAGAGACAACGCAAAGGGAAAATTCCAACTGGCTCACAAAAGAGTAGCTGGACGGGCACATCTCAGGGCTGGGGAAGAGGTGGGGGAGATCTGCCCAAGGGGGTTGGGCTCTTTCCAGTTGTGAGGGTGACCTTCCAGATGAACGGGGAGGCCAGATGGGAATACTTGGCTCTTTATTTAGGAGGACAGAACAGTTCATTTCGTGCTACGTATGACATTCTCAGTGGGTTCAAATGGATAAAGATCAAAAACAGAGGGCTGGCAGATTGCTCACTGTCAGGCGCCTGTCATCCACCATTTCCCTGCCTCTTGCCTATCACCTGCCTTTCACCTACCCATCACCCACCGCCCGAGGTTCACCTCACAATCGTCCGACAGCAGTCAACAGACCAACTGCAGACCGCCAGTGGAGCGCCAACTGCCTGGTGTTGCCTGGAAGTCCACTGTCACAGTACCTGCAGGTTTGACTGCCGCCATTTTGAGACAAGAGGCAAGCCCCGTAGGATCCCTGGTTGGACTGACTGAGTCCTGTCGCCAGGATCCCTCAGCCCGACCCATCACTCCCTGCCTCCAGGGCCCTCACATCAACTGACTGCTCCCTGCTACCAGGATCCCCAGACCAACTGATTGCACCCCGCCTCCAGGATCCCGCAACCAGACCAACAACACCCCACCTCCAGGACCCCTGCCCAACCAACCACACCCTGCCTCCAGAACCTCCAGCCGACCACGCCCACACCCCAAGTTGCAGCTCCCCATTTGCCAACACATTTAGAAGCCACAGTGGCCATCTTGGATAATCCTGGAAGCTGTATCTCCCATCTTTAAGTGGGGCAAATCCCATCCTGAGACGCCTGCTGGAGACTTGAAGCTCATTGTCAGGTATCTCTCATGCATCAGGCTACTGAAGACTGAGAGGTCTGAATACTATATGACTGTTATAGTGCAGATTTTCTTTTTTCTCCTTATTGAAAAATTTTAAGTTTTAATTTCTTTACTTTTCTCGCTCTCTTTTCCTTTTGTTTACCTGTTCCCTCAGAGTCTCTCCCTTTTCCCATGCTAACAACCAACTTCTTTTGATTACACTCTCATTCTATTATCTAGAACTTCTATATATTCTTTTCTTATCCCATTAAAAGTTACATCCTACTCCCCTCCGCATCCTCTTTGTCCTCCATTAGAAACTGCAGATCTTATTGCAAATCTATTTGTTATACTGAAGATAATAATTGAATTCATTCTGTTTATTATGACAATATTGTTGATGACCTCATAGGGGCTATTTGGTCTAGGGTTGCATACTCTCTGAACTGGGCACTGCTAATATTGATCTCCCCCTTAAAGAAAAGATTTTGGAAACCTATAGGGCCACTACAAGCCTTTAGAGAGGAAATAGCAATACCCCAGATCTGCACTGCTAGAGGGGAAGATACATGAACAACATGAAAAAACAAGGGAAGAAAATGATCCAAACAAATCTAGATTCTATATTAATAGAATCCAGTGATGGTATGGTAGAAGAAATGTCAGAAAAGGACTTCAGATTATACATGATTAAGATGATTCATGAAGCAAAGGATGAGTTAAGGGAGCAAATACAGGCAATGAATGGTCATACCAATAAGCAGTTGAAAGAGCAACTGCAGGAAGCAAAAGATCATTTCAACAAAGAGATAGAGTTCTCAAAATAACCAAATGGAAATCCTTGAAATGAAGGAAACAACAATAATAAACCAAATAAAAAACACAATGGAAAGCATCGCCAACAGATTAGACCACTTGGAAGACAGAACCTCAGACAATGAAGACAAAATATTTAATCTTGAAAATAAAGTTGCCCAAACAGAGAAGATGGTAAGAAATCATGAACAGAATCTCCAAGAAATATGGGATATCATGAAAAGACCAAATTTAATAATCATTGGGATTGAGGAAGGTACAGAAACACAAACCAAAGGAATGAACAACCTATTCAATGAAATAATATCAGAAAATTTCTCAAGCCTGAAGAATGAAATGGAAAATCAAACACAAGAGGTTTACAGAACACCAAATGCACAAAATCACAACACATCTACATCAAGGCACATTATAATGAAAATGCCTAACATTCAAAATAAAGATAGGATTTTGAAGGCTACAAGAGAAAAGTATCAGATTACATATAGGGGGAAACCGATATGGATATCAGCAGATTTCTCAGCCCAGACTCTAAAAGCTAGAAGGGCCTGGAACAACATATTTCAAGCTCTTAAAGAACATGGTTGCCAACCAAGAATCCTATACCCAGCAAAACTAACCTTCAGATTTGAAGATAAAATCCTTCCATGATAAACAAAAGTGAAAAGAATTTACAAATAGAAAGCCTGCATTACAGAATATTCTCAGCAAAATACTCCATGAGGAGGAAATGAAAAACAACAATGCAGATCAGCAAAGGTAGGAGATACCTTAAAGAAAAAAAACAATCAAAGGAGAAACCAAGTCAAGATAAAAAACAAAAATAAGCCCAAATGACTGGGAATACAAATTATATCTCACTAATAACCCTGAATGTTAATGGCCTAACCTCATCAATCAAAAGACATAGACTGACAGAATGGATTAAAAAGAAAGACCCAACAATATGTTGCCTGCAAGAGACTCATTTTATAGAAAAAGACATCCACAGACTAAAGGTGAAAGAATGGGAAAAAACCTACCACGTGCACAGACACAGTAAAAAAGCGGGGGTTTCCATCCTTATATCAGATTAAGTGGACATCAAGCCAAAGTTAGTCAGAAGGGATAAAGAAAGACATTTCATACTGCTTAAGGGAAACGTCAAAGTTAGTCAGAAGGGATAAAGAAAAACATTTCATACTGCTTAAGGGAAACGTTAAGACATAACGATAACGATAGTAAATATTTATGCCCCAAACAACGGTGCATCCATGTACATCAAACAAATCCTTCTCAATTCCAGGAATCAAATAGACCACAACACAATAATTCTGGGTGACTTTAACACACTGCTGTCACCACTGGATAGATCTTCCAAACAAAAACTAAACAAAGAAACCATAGAACTCAATAACACAATCAATAACCTAGACTGAACAGACATATATAGAATATTCCATTCATCAACGAGTGAATTCACTTTCTTCTCAGCAGCACATGGAATCTTCTCAAAAATAGACCATATGTTATGCCACAAAGCAGCCCTTAGTAAATGCAAAAAAATAGAGATACTGTCTTGTGTTGTATCAGATCATAATGGAATAAAATTAGAAATAAATGACAAAATAAAAAACAGAAATAACTCCAACACCTGGAGACTAAATAATATGCTATTGAATGAAACATGGATAACAGAAAACATCAGGGAGGAGATAAAAAATTTCTTAGAGGTAAATGAGAATGATACAACATATCAAAATCTCTGGGACACTATGAAAGCGGTACTAAGAGGAAAATTCATTGCATGGAGCACATTCAAGAAAAGAATAAAATGTCAACAACTAAATGACCTAACATTACAGCTCAAAGCCCTAGAAAAAGAAGAACAGAATAACAGCAAAAATAGTAAAAGACAGGAAATAATTAAAACCAGAGCTGAAATCAATGAAACAAAAGAAACAATTCAAAACACTGACAAAACAAAAAGTTGGTTTTCTTTGAAAAAGTAAACAAAACAGATAAACCCTTAGCCACGATAACAAAGAGAAGGAGAGGGAAAACTCAAATTACTAAAATTCATGATGAAAACGGAAATATCATGACAGACACCACTGAAATACATAACACAACAAGAAGCTACTTTGAAAATCTGTATTTCAACAAAATAGAAAATACCAAAGACATTGACAAATTTCTAGAGACATACGCTCCTCCCAAACTGAACCAGGAGGACATACACAATTTAAACAGATCAATATCAAGCAATGAAATAGAAGAAGCCATTAAAAATCTACCATCCAAGAAAAACCCAGGACCAGATGAATTCTCAGCCAGGTTCTACAAGACCTTCAAAGAAGAACTCATTCCAATACTTCTCAAAGTATTCCAGGAAATAGAAAAGGAGGGAACCCTACCAAACTCATTCTATGAAGCTAATATCACCCTCATACACAAACCAGGAAAAGACACATCAAGGAAAGAAAATTTTAGACCAATATTCTTGATGAATATAGATGCAAAGATCCTTAACAAAATACTGGCAAACCGTATCCAAAAACATATTAAGAAAATTGTGCACCACAATCAAGTGGGGTTCATCCCTGGAATGCAAGGATGGTTTAACATCCGTAAATCAATAAACGTAATCCATCATGTCAATAGACTTAAGGATAAGAATCATGGTTATTTCAATTGATGTGGAAAAAGCGTTCGACAAAATACAACACCCCTTCATGCTCAAAACACTAGAAAAAATAGGGATAGTAGGAACATACCTGAACATTGTAAAGTCTATTTATGCTACGCCCATGGCCAACATCATTCTTAATGAAGAAAAATTGAAAGCATTCCCTTTAAAAACAGGAACAAGACAGGGATACCCTCTTTTACCACTTTTATTCAACATCGTCCTGGAAATACTAGCCAGAGCAATTAGACAGACTCAAGAAATTAAAGGGATATGAATAGGAAAAGAGGAACTCAAGCTGTCACTATTTGCGGATGACATGATTCTCTATTTAGAGGATCCAAAAAGCTCCTCCAGAAAACTTCTAGACCTCATAAATGAATTCAGAAAAATAGCAGGATATAAAATCAACACACATAAATCTAAAGCATTTTATACACAAGTGATGAAACATCTGAAAGAGAAATGAGGAAAACAACTCCACTAGGGATAGCCTCAAAAAAAAAAAAAAAATACTTGGGAATCAATCTAACCAAAGAGGTAAAAGAGCTCTACGATGAAAACTACAAAACACTGAAGAAGGAAATTGAGGAAGACCTTAGAAGATGGAAAGATCTCCCATGTTCTTGGATAGGCAGAATTAATATTATCAAAATGGCAATACTTCCAAAGGTGCTATACAGATTTAACGCAATTCCAATTAAAATCCCTATGACATTTCTCATAGAAACAGAAAAAGCAATCATGAAATTCATCTGGAAGAACAAAAGACCCAGAATAGCCAAAGCAATCCTGGGCAGGAAGAGTGATGCAGGAGGTATCACAATACCAGAACTTAAACTCTACTATAGAGCAATAGTAACAAAAACATCATGGTACTGGCACCAAAATAGACAGGTAGATACAGGATAGAAGACACGGAGACACACCCACATAAGTACAGTAATCTCATACTAGACAAAGGTGCCAAAAACTTACAATGGAGAAAAGATAGCCTCTTCAACCAATGGTGCTGGGAAAACTGGAAATCCATATGCAGTAAAATGAAATTAAACCCCTATCTCTCACCCTGTACAAAACTCAACTCAACTTGGACGAAGGATCTAGGAATTAGACCTGAGACCCTTCACCAAATAGAAGAAGAAGTAGGCCTGAATCTCCATCACGTTGGCTTAGGACCAGACTTCCTTAACAAGACCCCCATAGCACAAGAAATAAAAGCAAGAATCAATAAATGGGATAGATTCAAACTAAAAAGTTTTTTTCTCAGCACAGGAAACAATAATGTGAAAAGAGAGCCTACAGAGTGGGAGAAAATCTTTTCCACAAACACTTCAGACAGAGCACTCATCTCCAAAGTTTATAAAGAACTTAAAAAACTTACACCCAAAATACAGAGAACCCAATCAATAAATGGGCTAAGGAAATGGGAAGACACTTCACAGAAGAAGATATACAGATGATCAACAAATATATGAAAAAGTGCTCATCATCCCTGATAATTAGAGAAATGCAAATTAAAACCACCCTAAGATTTCATCTAACTCCAATTAGAATGACTATTATCAAGAATACAAGCAATAAGTGTTGGCATGGATGTGGGGAAAAAGGCAAACTCATACATTGCTGGTGGAGTTGCAAACTGGTGCAGCCACTCTGGAAAGCAGTATGGAGATTCCTCAGAAAGCTTGGAATGGACCCAGCATTTGACCCAGCTATCCCACTCCCCAGTTTATACCCAAAGGACTTAAAATCAGCATACTACAGTGATGCAGCCACATCAATGTTCATAGCAGTTCAATTCACAATAGCTAGATTGTGGAACCATCCCAGATGCCCTTCAATTGACGAATGGATAAAAAAACTGTGGTATATATACGCAATGGAATATTACTCAGTCATAAAGAAGAATAAAATTATGGCATTTGCTGATAAATGGATGAAGTTGGAAAATATCATGCTAGGTGAAATAGGCCAAGCCCAAAAAACCAAAGGCCGAGTGTTTTCTCTGATAAGTGCATGACAAGATATAACGATGGGGGCTGGTGAGGGGAAGAGAAAAATGAAGGAACTTTGGATGGTGAAGAGAAAAAGGGGTGGGAGGGAGTGGGGATGGAAAAACAGTAGAATGAAACAGACAGTATTACCCTATGTATATGTATGATGACAAGAATGGTGTGAATCTATATCGTGCACAACCACAGAAATGAAAAGTGGTACCCCATTTGTGTACAATGAATCAAAATGTGTCTGTGAAAATAAAAAAATATTTTAATTAAAAAAAATAAAATAAAATAAAGGTACAGAGACAGACTTCTCCAGAGAGAAGTAGGGCCCAGAGCTGGGTGAGTGGATGTGCCTTACTGTTTTATAGATCTAGAACCCCTACCTTCTCTTTCTTCTCCATGTACAAGATGAGGGGCAGGAAGGAGCATCCCAGGGGCTATGTTAGCAACTCCCATCTGCCCAGAGGTCGGCTCTCCTTGCTGTCTTCTCTTTGACAGCCAGGCCTTATCTTCACCCCCACCCTGCATTACCTACACTGGCTGCCAGGCCTTCCACACCCCTGCCTCAGTTTGCTGAGGAAGGTGACATTTCCTGTCCCCTCAGGCCAACTGGGGGTGCTGGCAGATTGCTTTTTAGCAAAGAAAGCTTGTGGAGAGTCAGTACAATGGGCTCATTTGATTCTTAACTTCCGGTTCCCACCATCCTCAGATAGGGATGTGGGCTCCTGCTCAGCCCCCAGGTTTATCCAGACCTTGACGTTCTTTCTTCTAATCCTGGGAATTAGACTGAGCTCAGTCCCAGTTTTTCAAGCTTGTAGAGGAGGAGGTGGTTGCTGAGAATGAGGTAGGAAGCACTTCCACAGATATTTTTAAGTGTATCCATTTATTTTATATCGCATTGCTCGTTTTTCTACTGGCACTTTCCCTCCTCCCATTACACATCTTCCTCCCTTGCGATGATAATGGTGGCTTCTGACATTGCTTATTTTGGCCATTACCAGAATGTTCTTGTGTGAAACATGTCAACAGTCAGAGGAATCCACTTTTAGGCCCAGAAGAATCACCAAAGCTTAGAAATGCCCAGAGACTTGGAAGAATCTATTCTGAGTATCAAATGGAGGTGCAACTCCACTGCCTGACCGTGATTTTATACCAAATTCGATATCTCAGGGTCTGTGGATCTTTTCAAATCCCTCGGGAGTGCTGTTTTAAATGAAATAAAGTCTGACGCCTGAAAAGCCTGTTGTCTGGTTTTGGAATGGCCTGGTCCTATATGGCCTTGTGGGAGAGCTGGGGCCTTCCAAGAAACTGACACTGTGAAGACGCTCTCTGCAAACCCCGATTCTTGCTACCAAGTCAGACAGATGTCAGACAAGTCGCTCAGAGTAACAGGAATGAGTTTCCTGAAGGGACAGGAAAAGGGAAAGGGGACACTCTCAAGGGAGAAAGTGGGTCCTCTCCAAGAAGAGAGGGCCAATGTGCCTCTGTCCCACACTCCAGTTTTACTGGGGAGCCCAGAGAAGTTTCCAAGAGTCCTGCCCAGCTCCACCTCTTGACTTTTGACTGACCTCAGACTTTCAAATCCCCACTGTCATGGCAACTCCAGGTCGCCTTGGCTCCTGCCAACTGGTTCTAATTGGATTTTTTTTTTTTTTTTAATATTCAGGGAACTTTATTTTTCTAAATGGATTCTTAGCTATACATTCTCACGGATTTTATGGTGAGGAGGAATTATTCTTATCTCCCGGAGTTTCAGAATCTGGTCACAAGTTTCCTGCATTCCTCCTGTTGACGTTATCTTGGGCCTGCGTTTCTCCTGAAGGTAACAGGAAGTTTGTGAGGAATGTGACAGATCCTGTCCTCAAAGGCCAGGCAGGGCTGCAGGCAAATTGCTTCTCGGAAAAGAAAGCATGTGGGGTCGGCACCGTGGGCCCATTTTACAGAATTACTCTCTTCACCTCATGTCCTCATCTGTCTGTCCCCTGACAGCCTCAGTGAAATATCTATTCCTGTGAAAGGAACCCAGGGTACCCTAAATCGCCAGCCCTTTTTCTCTTTTCTTTTGAGACAGGGCCTTGCTAAGTTGCTTAGGCTGACCTTGAACTTGTGATCCTGCTGCCTCAGCATCCGAGTGGCTGGGCCCCCTGGTGAACACCTACCTGTTCCTGGCCTGAAAGTTTCCTTGACATGTCAAAGCGCTGGTATCACAGATGCGTGCATATAAAATTGTGAACTCTGCGGGTTGTTCAGATCTTACTTTCCTGGGTTTTTTTGGGTGCTGGGGATCAAACCCAGGACCTTGTGCTTACAAGGCAAGCACTCTACCGACTGAGCTATCTCCCCAGCCCCTACTTTCCTGGTTTTGATACTTAAAATGTTAACATTGGGGGGACCACAAAAAGGAAGTTCGCCACATAGTTCTTGGTAACCTTCTTTGAATCTCTAATTATTTCAAAATAAAAGTTAGAAATGTAAACAGTATTAAAACAGAATATGTAAATGAAAACAAAAGTCAGTTTTTCTAATTTTACATTCAAAAGGGACACAAAAATGCTATTGTAATCACAAGACGTAGCCACATGGGGTCGCCAGTGGTCTGTCACAGTCCTCTGAAAACCTCCGCCCTCCCCTCCACACACACAAAAAAACTATTATTCATAAAGAAAGGTATTGACTGCCTTAAAGATTAAAGGATATAAAACCTTCATATTTAAACATAGTTTTTTTTTCTTTTTTTATGATTTGGAGCATTGTGAAAAGTCAATATCCCACTCTTTTTTTTTTTTTTTTTTTAAGTTGAAAACACTGAAAAACCTTAAAAGGAATAGAGTTAAAAGGTGGCACATGGGACATTTCCTAGAGGAATCTGGCTTCTCAAAGTGTGGTCCATGGACCAGCAGCACCAATACGGTCTAAGGATTTGTAAAAAGCACAGACCTCAACGCTCAACTACTGAATTAGATTCCTAACAGCCTCAGGGCACCGATGTGGCTGCGCCATGGACCGCACTTTCAGTAAGAATTCCAGGAGAGACCAAAGAGAAAGAACAAAGTCGAGGAAAATATCAGCAGTTGCCAGTATGATAAAATTTCCTAATTTTGAGCTCACTGAATTAAAATTATAATTTTTCATCTGGATTAGATTTAATCTAACAAATGGATCATTTGTGCCACATGCATAATTATATACACAGAATATGCATAATTATATCCACAGAATAAACAGGTCATGCCTGTAATCCTGGTTACTTGAAGCTGAGGTGGGAAGATTACTTGAATCCAGGAATTCAAGGCCAACCTGGACAACATGGAGAAACTTCATCTCTAAATAAGTAAATAAAATATGCACAGAATAATGGTTTCATGTATATAAATACACACATATATATAAATAGATTTCAAAACTGTGTTTCTGATTTTTTTTTTTTTTTTTTTTTTTTTTTTTTGGTACTGAGGATTAAACCCAGGGAACCCTTAACTACTAAGCCACAACTCCATCCCTTCTTTATATTTTATTTAGAGACAGGGTCTCACTGAGTTGCTTAGGGCCTTGGTAAATTGCTGAGGCTGACCTCTAACTTGCGATCCTCCTGCCTCAGCCTCCCCAGTAGCTAGGATTACAGGTGTGCACCACTGCACCCAGTTTTGTTTCTGATCTTGCAAAAAGTTTTTTTTTTTTTTTTTTTTTTTTTTTTTTTTTTTTTTTTTGAAAATTTACATCAAAACATCAATAATGGAAGCTGGGCATGGTGGTGCACTGGGTCAGTTACCCACTATAGCACCTCTGTAATCCCAGCGGCTTGGAAGGTGGAGGCAGGAGGATCCTAAGCTGGTGGTGAGCCTCAGCAACTTAGTGAGATCCCGTCTCAAAATAAAATAAAATTTAAATAAATATATAAGTAGAAATGGAACGTAGCTCAGTGGTTAAGCGATCCTGGGTTCAATCCCTAGTATTCCCAACCCGGGCAATGAAACAAAAAATAATAATGGTTGATGCTCACCTGTTGATTTTTTTTTTTTTTTTTTTTTTTTTTTTGGTACCAGGGATTGAACTCAGAGGCACTTAACCACTCAGCCACATCCCCAGCACTATTTTGTATTTTATTTAGAGACAGGGTCTCACTGAGTTTCTTAGTGCCTCGCTTTTGCTGAGGCTGGCTTTGAACTCCAGATCCTCCTGCCTCAGCTTCCTAAGCTGCTGGGATTTACAGGCATGGGCCACTGTGCCTGGCGATTTATATATATATTGATTTTTTTTTTTTTTTTTAGTTGTAGCTGGACGCGATACCTTTATTTTATTTTATGTGCTACTGAGGGTCCAACCCAGGGGCTCATGCGTGCTAGGCGAGCGCTCTATCACTGAGCCCCAACCCCAGTCCTCTGACCTGTTGATTTTTTTTGTTAAGTAGTGTATTCAATTATCATTACTGAATTCAAAGAAAATGTCAGGTGTCATTGCCTGTCTTTAGACTGGCATTGTTAACATGCTTAATAACAGTTTTAAAAGTTACCAGGTTGCTGTCAGAATATTCTGAACAAAGCTGTCAGAGTTCAACGGGAAACATTTTCCCCTAGCACTTTTTAATGGTTTGATATTGGGTCATTTAGATCACTTCATTCTCTAGAAGTTCATGAGCGCAGTTCCCTTTCCCTCATATCCTCACCCTGATTTGTATTTGATCCATAATATCCTGGTATTCCTCTTGGGTCTTTTACCTACAAGAACGTATTCTTAGAAAGAAAGGTTTTCTGCCCACAAATTGAAAAGGTCCTCAATGTTTTAAAGTTGTTTTGTTTACTTCATTATTGGCTTTAAGAATTTACTTAAGCCAGCTGTGTATGGTGGCACATGCCTGTAATCCCAGCGGCTTGGGAGGCTAAGGCAGGAGGATCTTCAGTTCAAAGCCAGCCTCCACAACTTAGGAAGGCCTTAAGTAATTCAGTGAGACCCTCTCTCTAAATAAAATATATAAAAGGGCTGGGAGAGTCAGGGTTCTGACTCTGTAGTAGAGCACTTGCCTAGCACGTGTGAGGCACTGGGTTTCATTCTCAGCACCACATAAAAATTAAAAAGTAAAATAAAGGTGTTGTGTTCATCCACAACTAAAAATTTTAAAAATTAAAAAAAAAAAAAAACGGGGACTGGGATGTGGCTCAGTGGTTAGAGCCCTTGGATTCAATCCTCCATGGTACAAAAAAAAAAAAAAATTCACTTAATTGACTCATGAGGCAAATTTCCAGAGCTGCTGTTTTTTTTTTTTTTTTTTTTTTTTAAACTGTGGCTGAGGGAAAAAAGTAATAAAAAGCCCCACAACATGAAGTTTACCACCAGAATTGCTGCACTTGTTTGTAAACACATTGACCTTTGTTGGACATTGGCTTCCTTGAAGGACAGTCTGCTCCCTGGCCAATTCCATCTCATTGTGTTTTTTTCCTTCCTTGTCTTTGCCTGTCATTTCCTGGCCTCTTCTCTGATCCTATCAGTCTCTGGTTTCCTCCTGAGCTGATCACTTCTCACACTGATGTCTCAATCAAGACAAATATAAAGAGTTATGCTTGATTGGTGTAACTAAATATAAAATGTCACATGCACTTTTTGACTTACGTCTTCCAAGAGCCTTTATGCCACGTGGAGACCTTTTGAGAATCACCTTTTAAATTCTCCCTAGAAGTTCTGGGTTGTAGGCAGGCATGGTGGTGCACACCTGTAATCCCAGAGACTCTGGAGGCTGAGGCAGGAGGATAGGAAGTTCAAGGTCAGCCTCAGCAAATTAGTGAGGCCTCAAGCAACTTAGCAAGACCCTGCCTCAAATTAAAAAAAAAAAAAAAAAAAAAAAAAAAGGTCTGGGAATGTTGCTCAGCGATCCAGATTCCCTGGGTTCAATCCCAAGTGCAAGAAAAAGAAAAAATTCATGTGATACAGATCAGTGGTCATCAAGGCAGGGCACATACCCATAACCAGTTCCTTTGCATGGGACCTGATATATTTTGGATTATTTCTCAGTAGTGAACTCTCCCTTTTAAAGTATATTTGTATAGAAATGAAAGACATTTCTCAGTAAATGGAAATACATCAATAAATACTAGGGCTGGGGATGTATCTCAGAAGTAGAGCACTTGCCTAGTATGTGCAAGGCACTGGGTTCCAGCACTAAAATAAATACATAACATACATACATACCAATCCAGTCAACAAAATGTCGATTGAATATCTATATTCTGGACAGTGTGGGAGCCAATAATGAGAACAAAATGTAGAACCCCTACCTTTAGGGAGATTATAGTCCAGTGAAAGACCAACCTGAATCAAATAATCATACCAACAAATGTAAGCTTTCAGTGTGTTCAGAGATTTACCCAATGCCCCAAGTGCCTCCACTGAGATTCCACCTGTTCAGGAAAGTTAGCACAGGTTTCCTTAAGAAAGTGTCATCTTGGGAGGGGACAGTCATGAGGTTCAGGAAGTTTTGGACATGTTGTATTGAAATGCTTTTGAGACACCTGAGAAGAGGTAAGTGGATCACTGAACATATACAGTGTTGGACCTAGGAGGACAGAATATGAGCCATAGAAATATATGTAAGAGTCCTTGGGAGGCTGGGTTGTGGCTCAGTGGTAGAGCACCTGCCTAGCATGTATGAGGCACTGAGTTCAATTCTCAGCACTGCATATAAATAAGTGAATAAAATAAAGGTTAATAAACATCTAAAAAAATTTTTAAAAAAGAATCCTTGGGCCTGGTGGTACATGCCTGTAATCCCAGCAACTCTGGACGTTAAGTCAGAAGGATCACAAATTTGAGACCAGCCTGGGCAACCTAGCAAGACTCTGTCTCAAAATTTAAAAATAATGTTAAAAAGGGATAGGCCTCCTGCTCAGTGATAGAGTACCCCTAGTTTTAATCCCCAGAACAGGAAAAACAAAAAGTCATGCATATAAGTGACAGTTGAAACCAAGAAAAGAAATGACGTTGCTGGGGAAGGCTGCTAACTGGAAGAGAAAGGACCTCTATCAGTTTTTTGTTTTCTTGTATCGGTCATTCATTTTTGCAAATGTCTTTCTTTAAAATCTGTTCATACAGGGCTGGGGCTGTAGCTCAGTGGCAGAGTAATTGCCTAGCAAGTGTGAGGCACTGGGTTTGATCCTCAGCAGCACCACATAAAAATTAATAATTAAAGTAAAAATTTTTTTTAAAAATGTGATCAGAGCCAGGTGCAGCGGCACACACCTATAATCCCAGGGCCTCAGGAGGCCTAGGCAGGAGGATTGCAGTTCAAAGCCAGCCTCAGCAATTTAGCGAGGTCCTAGCAACTCAGTGAGACCCTGTCTCTAAATGAAATAGAAAAAAGGGATGAGGATATGGTTCAGTGATTAAGTGCCCCTGGGTTCAATTCCTGGTACCAAAATAAATAAAATAGATAAATAAAACCTGTTGATATAAGTTTTTGCTATAAATCAATTTAGAGTAGCAGAGGTCAATTTGTGCTAAGTGTATTTTATAACAACTTCCTAGAAGGAAAAGAGGCTTTGGATGTGTTCATGGAAACATTTGCCTGACTACTTAAGGGAGGACTTGAACATTTTTCATATTTATGGTTTCTGTGAATTTCCTAATGAGTCGTGGCTCCCTGCCAAATGATGTAAAAGATTGAGCAAAATTTATGATCCTGATCATGTCTTTTTTAAAAAAAAATCTGTGGGGCTGAAAATGTAGCTCAGTTGGTAGAGTGCTTGCCTTGCAAGCACAAGGCCCTGGGATCAATCCCCAGCACCGAAGTCTGGGGCTGGGTTGTGGCTCAGTGGTACAGCACTCACTTACCACGAGCAAGGAACTGGGTTTGATCCTCAGCACCACATAAAAAAAATAAAATGAAATAAAGGTATTGTGTCCATCAAAACTGAAAAACTTTTTTAAAAACTCCAATATAATATTGATGATTAGTTGCATTAAAGGAGCCTGATGGTAGTTTCTTTTAATCGAAGAAATAAGTATCTTTCAATCTGCAGCCAGTGGAGCTGTCCCCTGATTTTACGCCGTCACTTACACATCTTGACATTCTTGTGTACTGGAAGATTAAGATCTTGGACCCTGAATCCCAACAGATCAGGTTCCCTTAATCTATTTTGCTTCTTCCTGTGTCCCAGTTCATTTCCAAACTTCACACCTTGGGGGATCCTCAGCAGGTTTCATTTCAAGCCTCCTGAGAGTAGAAACCAAGCTGGTGTACTGTGGGATCCAGCACGCTGCTCTGAACACGGTTGGCACTTGGTCTGTTGACAGATGAATGGAGCTCCTTCCTTTCCGTCTGTAATTCCACGAAGACTATTTCCAGGTGGTTTGATTTCCAGAGCTTGAAGGTGGCAGAGATGATGGCAGGATTCACTCCATGAGTCAGAGAATGGAGGGAGAAAAAGTCAGCTGGGAATAGGTTCAGAGTTAAAGGCGGAACACACGGGATTTGGACCTGTATGCCAACAGCGGACCAGGGAAATCTGGGAGAGAATTGGACACCCATCTGCGACGGGAACACATGATTTCCCATGCTCCTCCACTGCCAGAGGGTCCTGAGAATTAGACTCTTCTTCTGCATATTAAATGTGTACTCTCCCCAAACGTAAGCAAGGAACTGATATATTGTGACTTTAGACTTGGTATCAAATCTAGGATGAAAACCAAAGATATTCCTTCCAGAAGCAAAGATCTGCCTTCCCAATGAGCATGCAGAATATGTCCTTTGGCATGGCTTCTAAGAATTACTGGAAAAAAACAATGGCAAGCAAAATATACAGCCTACCCTATTATCCCCCAAATATGCTTCTTTTCCTAGGGTTCTACTTCCTACGTAATGCTTAGGAGCTAGATCGCACCTAGTTACACATTTGTATTCATGCTCAGGCAATCAGCATCTGGGTGAAGTTTTAAAAGCCCCCCCCCCTTTTTTTTTTCAGAATTGAAGAGCTCTCAATAAACATCAAGAGAAAGGAGAGAGGAAGCAAATGCATAATCCACACAGTAACTAAAAAAAACAAATACTTTATACATTTCTTCAAAGCAAAACTTGCAAGAAACATAATCCAGGTGATTTCTAGTGATTATTCAAATCAGAAGGAATGTCATAATTTAAGTTTTTTCATGCTGTGCACTTAGGTTCCAGCAGATTTCCAGATAAGTATTGACAGAATTTAGTGCATATGGCCTGTCAAAGTATCAGGTGGTCATTTGGCCAACACATACATATGGCCAGGAAATGTGGTGCACGCTTGTAATCCCAGCGACTCTGTGAGGCAGGAGGATCGCGAGTTCAAAGCCAGCCTCAGCAAAAGCGAGGCATTAAGCAACTCAGTGAGACCCTGTCTCTAAATAAAATACAAACTAGGGCTGGGGATGTGGCTCAGTGTTCAAGTGCCCCTAAGTTCAATCCCTGGTACCAAACAGACAAACAAACAAAAACCCTATGTATATACCTTTTATACTTCAAGTGCTATAAAGTTAAAGATTTTCCTTTTCTGGTCCAGGTATGCAATATTTGCAAACAGATGATTTTATTATTTGTTCTTATTTGAGGTTGGATCTGTGGTCAATACATTCCAGTGAATAACTTGTGCTTATGGTCCTCAGAGGGTGGGATGATCTCCTAGAGTCCATTTCTAAGCTGGTGACTTTCAATCATTTTTTCACCTCAGTGCACCTGAGGGATCTATCACCCTCCTATCATGCCCCTCAGGAAGTTTATCTGAAGGCAACTAACCCAGAGGGACCTGGGATCCGGCCTCACAATCTATGTATGTGTATAGAGGGATGTGAGGGACTCTTCCCACCCCAAAGACTACGGCTGGAAAGCTCATTTCATCCATCAAAAGGTAGGTGCTGTCTATTGAAAGCATTCTGTGTGCTAGGTGCTGGTATCAGGCTATTTAATCCTTGCTGTGCCAGGAGTATCATTACCCACATTTAAAGATGTGCTCAAGACTTGAAAGGAGTCACCCAGGACCACCCAGATGGGTGAGGAGGGAGCCAGGATTTCCACCCATGCCTCCTGGACTCCAGCACCCCTCTTCCTCCACCATGGTGGTCCTACTCAGTGCTTAAATGTTCACCTTGTATTTATTTGGAGGTGCTTGAGTGAGAGAGAATGGTATTTATCACAATACAGAGCCCTTTTTCCTCTGGAGGGAACTGAAGGTGTGAATAAACTTTAAAAAACCAAAACATGTTCACTACGTGTGTCTGCGAACTTCAGATCGGGCAGCTAGAATTGCCCGGGGTGGGAGCTGCCATCCAGAGACCCCGTGGACCAAGGGGAAATCACCCCACATTTCCAGATGGGTTCTAGGAGACGAAATTGTTTTCATGAAGACAACTAGATTGGTGCCCAGCTGAAAAGAAAACGTAGGCAACCTGAAATAATCCTATATACTGATAGCTTCTGTGGTTCAGAATAGGAACACCAGAGGCTGGGGTCTCCAAAGTGGAAAAGAAGACTGAAACCACAAACAGACACGGCATCCCTCAGAAAAAACCAAAAGCCATGGGAAAGAACAGCCCTTGTTCTCTTTCTCTTGTTTAGAATACAAGTGTCTTGCCCCTGGGGACTCCACCCTGTGCGTGTGTGTGTGTGTGTGTGTGTTGTGTGTGTGTGTTTCATGAATCTGGAAGGTCTGTCTTAAGAGCTTTTCAAATCCTTTTTAGTTTTTCTTCTTCTTCTTCTTCTTCTCCTCCTCCTCCTCCTCCTCCTCCTCCTCCTCCTCCTCCTTCTTCTGCATGGGGGTTTAACTCAGGAGCAGTTTACCATTGCACTATAGCTATGTCTATACTTGGCCCTTTTTAAAATTTAATTTTAAGACAGTGTCTTGCTAAGTTGCTTAGGGTCTCGATAAGTTGCTGAGGCTGGCCTCAAACTCATGATTCTCCTGCCTCAGCCTCCCAGTTTGCTGGGCTTATGGGTGTGCACCACAGCGCTGGGCTCCTTTTTCATTTTTAAGACAGAGGTTTGCATGGATGTCCCATGGACTCCATGCTGCCTGTGAACATGCTTTATTTGTAATACACAGTGTTTCTTTTTTTATCTACTGAATTAACTTTTTAAAATAGGGATATTTAGCTAGGCACAGTGTCTGTCGCACAACTGTAATCCCAGTGACTCAGGAGGCTGGGGCAGGAAGATTGCAAGTTTGAGGCCAGCCTCAGCAATTTAGCAAGACCCTGTCTCAAAATAAAATGTAAAAACGACTGGGAACGTGGCTCAGTGATAAAGCAACAGTAACAAATGCATAAAATAGGGCTATTTGTTATAACAAAATCCCAATTTCTAGTTTATATTGAAATAAGCCTTGGAGTTCAACACAGCTGAACGTGTGAACCCCATGGCAGCCATCAGAGGTGCTGAGAAGCAAGGCTACCTTGGCCAGAGCAGGGCTTCTCCAGTCTTCCCAGTCCCCTGTACAGCCTCACTCCTCTGTCACCAGCTGGATCCCTGCAGGGACATGAGTTTGCAACCCCTGGGGCATGCCTTGGCTCCCAGACCATCTCTTTTACGATGTCTTCTTTCGGCATTCAACAACTGACCACCCCTTTCGCTGCTCAACCTGGGGTCTACATCCTGCTCTTAATTAATGCCTCCACTCTCTGGGTGGCTGGCATCCAACTCAGGCCTTCGTTCATGCCAGGCAAGGGCTCTACCACTGACCCACCTCCCCAGCACCCCCACTTTTTCTTTTCAAAGGCATAGACCTGGGTTTATTTAGGAAAGTAGATACACTTTCAGGGGAGAAGGGGGGCAATCTCAAAAGAGAGGTACCTTTGGCATAAAACTGGGAGTGTGCACTCAAGGGAACATGTGGACTATCAGCAGAGACAGCCTCCAGCCCTTTTTTAAGAGCCGGTCTCACTAAGTTGCCCAGGCTGGTCTTGAACTTGCAATCCTCCCGCCTCAGCCTCCCTGATTCACTGGGATTACAGGTGTGCACTACCATGCCTGGCTCCCTCTTTACTCTTTTCTTTTTTTGGTACTGGGTAGTGAATCTAGGGATGCTGAACACTGAGCCACATCCCCAGCCTGTTTTTTGTATTTTATTTAGAGACAGGGTCTCACTGAGTTGCTTAGGGCCTCACTAAGTTGCCCAGGATGATCTTTATCTTGTGATCCTCCTGTCTCAGCCTCCCAAGTCACACACAGGTGTGTGCCACCGTGCCCTGTCCTCTTTACTCTTGATCCCCTTTGGCCTGCCTTTTTCTCTCTTTCTTCTTTTTCTTTCTTTCTTTTCTTTTTAACAGAACACTCAGTGTTATCGTTTAGTTATGAGGTGTCCTGTTAATGCAGGACCATTCAGAGGTGAAGGACTGCATTGTGGAAGCTGTGACCTAATCTGTCCATCCAATTTCAATGGACTCACTGGATGGTAACTGTAGGCAGGTAGGGCGTGGCTGGAGGCGGTGGGTCACTGGGGACTTGCCCTGGAAGGTGCATCTTCCCTGTGCCCTGCCAACTCTTCTCCCTGCCCCCATCTTGAGCTGAGCAACTCTCCTCACTGGGCCCTTTGCCATGATGTGCTGCCTCACCTCGGGCCCAGGGAAATGGAATCAGTCATCTATGGACTGAGACCTCTAAGACTGTGGGCCCCAATAAACTTTTCCTCCTCTGAGTTGTTCTTACTTTGGTCACAGTGACATGAAAGCTATCTAAAATATTCAGCATCATAACAGACTATATGATCTACTTGTAAAGACTGTCTTAGCCTCCTGGAATGTCCACTCCATGAATACAATTGTTATGGGGCACAACTTAAGAATAGACCAATCACCACTGAGAAGTCCAAATTTCAGTCTTTATTAGCCAACCGGCTGACTATCTCACACAATGTCCCAAAAATGGCTATTGGGAGAACAGCCCTGACCATAGGGTTGCAGGGGTTTTTATGCCATAAGTTAGTGCATGAAATCTATGATTCAAATCTACATACTAACATCATGAGATGTAAGATCACAAGCAGAAGGGGAAGTGGGACAAAAATGACCTTGGTTGAGCACAAGTTGAAGATCGGTTACTAATATCTTGACAGTCACTGTTGACATGGTACATTTTCTAAGAAAAATAGGAATCAAAAAGAGAACAATTTTTCATTATATAAGAATTGCCATTTTGTGTTGCCAAACATGCTATGCTAAGCAACTGTTAGTGGGGTACAGAGGCGGGGTGTTCCCACGGGAGAAGGATTTCCTACATGACACGGAGTCTCAAGGAAAAATGGGGTCTGATTAGTCATTGCCCATAGAGCCTGGCCTACAACATATCCATGGAGTCAAATCTGTCAACCCGTCACACAATGATCTGTGTTTTGAATACCAACACATCTAGTTTTTGGAGCAGAGGAAGTCCTCAGTAAATACTTGTGGACGGGATGGTTACCCTTGGGCTCCCCACTGTGCCCTGCCTACCCTGTGGCGCCCGGGCTCATTGATGCACACAGCTGGTACAGGGCAGGTATCTCTATTCAGCTTTGGCACTTCAGAGAATGTACGCATCCATTGTAATAACCAGCAAATGATCTGAAAACTTCTCCCGGCTAGGGTAGAGCCCGAGGAGGGAGTGACCATCTGTTTTACTTAGCACTGTATTGCCCAACACTACCGGAGGCAGGGGTCACCGCCTTGCTGGGGGTGAGAGGTGGAACCCCAACAGTTGGTCCAGCCACACTCGCCCCTGCTTGGCTTTGCTCCCTGTGGCAGGCAGGATAACGGGTCCCCAGAGATGTTTGCTTCCTAACCCCAGGAACCTGTGAAAGAGAATTTGTAGGTGTGAGGAAGTGAAGGATCCTGAGATGGGAAGGCCATCCTGGATTATCCAGGTGGGTCCAATGCAACCACAAGGGCTCTAACAAGGGAAGGAGGGAGGTAGAAGAGTCGGAGCAGAAGGCCCAACACGCCACTTCTGGCTCTGAAGGTGGGGGAAGAGGCCATGATGCAAGGACTGCAGGTGACTTTTAGAAGTCACAAAGACAAGGGAACAGGCTCTGTCCCAAGGCCTCTAGGAGGAACAGGCCCGGCTGGCAGCTTGACTTCAGTCCAGTGAAATCCATCTCAGACCTGGGCCCTCTAGAGAGGTAAGATGAATTTGTGTTGTTTTAAAAGCCACTGCATTTGTTACAGCAATGGTAGGAAATAAGCAATCCCATCGACTTTTTCCTTGTACGGGCAGACTCGTCTCCAGCTTCCTGTGGTCTGCATCTCTGATCTCACCTCCCTGACATCTTGCTCAACACTCTGGGGCCTACCAGCTTGTCCTTGAGACTAACTTGGGTTCTCTGCTCTCTCTCCACACCCCCCTGCCTCTGTAAATCAACCTTCAGGTCCCACTCCAAGGTTCCATGAGACGCCCATTCAAGAAGTACTTAGGGCTGAGAGCACTATTCTGGGACGGGGAATGTAAAATGAAATGAGCAAGGTCTCTGCTCTCCTGTCTGGGAGGGGACAGGCCCCAAACAAGTACTCAGATGACTAACCGGGTGATTTGAGCAGCGAGAGCACCTTGTTTGCATCCCTGGATCTTGGTGGCACTGGCAATACCATGCTGTGAAGCACACGTAGGGTACTGTGCTAGTGAGCAGATGGGCCATCAGAGAAGGCCTCCCCAAGAAAAGCCGTTGGAGCTGAGACTGAATGATAAGCAGCGTCAGGCAGCATGAAGACTCCCTTCCTAAAACCTCCCTAAAACCTCCGCCCTACCCCTCAGCTCTCCTTGAGCTTTTCTGGCTGTGTTTACCTGGTGTTATTGGCTGAGATGTGTCTCCCCAAATTCCTAGGTTGAAGCCCTAAGCTCCAATGTGACTGTACTAGTAGTGAGGGCCTTTAGGAGGGAATTAAGGCCACATGAACTCATAGGGAGTAGGGCCCCAAACTAACAGGACTGGTGTTCCTATAAGAGGAAGAGGCCAGGGATTCATGAACTCGGAAAAGGCCACACGAGGACAAGGCCAGAAGGCAGCTGTCTGCAAGCCAAGGAGACCCCAGCAGAAACCAGCCCTGCCAGCACCTTGCTCTTTGACTTCCAGCCTCCAGACCGGTGAGAAAAGATTCCTGTTGTCCACGCTGCCCCATCTGAGGCATTTCTTGAGGCAGAACAGACTGGTTTGTAAATCTACATCACTGGTCCACCTAGTGGTGGTGGAAGAACCACCTAGCAGGTCTCTTTGCTTGTCCCTTCTACAGCCCACTCTCTCTGTGGTAGATGAGAGAACGTTCTACCACGGACCTCCCAATTCAGACTCCTCGGCGAGTGACTCCCATCCCATACATAGGGAATTTCAGATTCCCCACGTGGCCCTGTTGCCCGGATCTTCCTCCATCGCACATGCCAGCCATCCCAGGCCCTCCTTGTTCCCCAGGCAGCATGCTCCAGCCTCAGGGACTTGGCATGTGCTCTTGCCTCGGTCTGTGGCACTCTTCCTCCTCTCCAACGGCTGTCATTTCTCAGGGGCCTTCCCTGACGATCCCCTTTAATGCAGCCTCCCACCACTGCCACACCCTGGTGCTCTAGTTTCTTGGGTCTTTGTGCGCTCGATGGTGCACACTCCCACTCGCCATCCCAGGGCGCCGTGGCTGTGTCTTACACACAAGTGAGCCCTTGCACCGTGCAGAGCTCTACCGCCAACCTGGTCACTGAATACAGGTAGAAGCAGCAGCCCTCGGGCTGAAGGAACGCGGGCCCGGCAGCCACTGGCCTCGCGCTTCCGATCCTCCTCTGTAAGAACGGGGCCCATCTAGGTGGTTTCCAGGATGCAAAGAGTGACTACGCAGCGTAGGACGCAGCGGAGAAGGAACGGCGGAGCTAACAGGCTCCTGGAGAGTGGCACCCTGACGCCCGGATCTAGGTCACCTCCCTGCCCGCTGCGCTTCCACCTGCAGCGCCTGGGCCCAGGGCGGCCGGGGACACGCAGGAGCGGGCTAGGACGCTCAGTGCGAGCGCGCCGGGCACCACGTGGCCTCGCGGCCGCCGGACTCCCACTGCCCGCGCACCGGGTGGCCAGGTCGCGCCCGCAGCTTCCGCCGCCGCCCCCGGCCCGACGTGGCGCCGCCGCCCGAGCCCGACGCTCGCGGCGCAGCCAATGGCGGCGTCTCCCGGGCGCCGGGCGCGGCCTCCCGCCGCCAGGGGGCGCCGCTGCGGGCGCAGCCCTGCCACCACCGCCGCCGGTCGCCGAGGGAAGCTGCGAGCGAGCGCCAGGCCCCGCCGCCGCCGCCTCCGCGCCCGCCGCCCGCGTCCCGCCCGGCCGGCGCGCGTCCCGCAGGTAGGAGCTGGGCGCCGCGGGGAGGGCGCGCGCCGCCGCCTCGGGCCCGCGCGCCGGTAACGGGCGCGGCGGGCGGGGGAGGGGCGGCGGGCGGGGGCGGGGGGCGCGGCGGGGCCGGCGGAGCGCGCGCCCCGGGCCCGGACGGCGCCGCGCTCTCCCCGCGCCCGGGGCAGCGCACCCGGTTCCGCGAGCCGGGCTGGGGGCGGAACGGCTCCTCTTCGGTTATCGCACTTAAAATACGTCCCCCCCGTGCTTTCTGCGTGCGCCGGGGGTCGCGGGGCCCGGGGCGGCCCCGGCTGGGGCGGGAGGCGGCGGCCGTGGGCCGGCTCGCCCTCCGGTGAAGCCTCTCGGGTCTGCGCGGGGCGCACCGCTGGGTGGGTGGCGATTGGTTTCCGGCATTTATGGGGGATGCGGGGATTGCGCGGTTTTAGGTTTCTTCTTCCCACCCGTGAAGAACGAAGACCTGTCAGTTCCCATTAGCGGGAATTTCCGGTTAGGGGTGGTCATCGCAGGGGTGTGGTCAGGCTGGAAGGGCCTGCGGGCCCGAGGGGCGGCGCCTGCCTCCTGATTGGGCGCGTTTATGGGGAGTTGGGCATTTCGCGGTGCCGGGTGTGAGGGATGCTAGCGGGGAGCCGGCTTGGGTATTGGAAGAGCCAGGGTCTGCTCAGACTGGACCTGAGTTGCCCATCAAGGTGACCACTGGCCACGTGGGACTGCCGAGCCCTTGAATGTGGCTAGACCGAATCGAGATGTACTCCCGCTTGATTGTTTAAAGTCTGGTTTTAAAGGCTTAGGATGAGGAAGAAAAGGACAGAAACGATCTCATGGGTAATCTTTTATACTTAAGTACACGTCGAGATGATCATGTGCGCATGTTGGATGGAGATGCGAGGTCAGCAGCACTGTCCCCGCCTTCCGTTCACTTTTTGGTGTGGCTACTTGACAATTTAAAACGGCACGTATGGCTGGCATTATAGTTCTATTGGACAGCGCTCAACTGGAGCATCTGAGTGGGGGAGGGGCCGGAGCCTCTGCCATCTGCTTGTCTTCCTGCTTGTCTGGAAACAGGCCTGTGGCCTCCTTCCCTGGAGGCTCTCAAGGAATCTGCTGCCTCGTCCCCCTCACTCTCTCTTGAACTGATGAGCCGAATTGCTCAGTGGGTGTCTTGTCCTAATTTGCATAATTCAAGTTAATGGACTAAATTGTATCGTTGAAAAATGCCCTCTTATCTGCTGTGTGCTTTGTGCTGGAGACTGGGACTACGTTGTACAGAGGTTCAACTCCAAATAAGATCATGGATATTGAGGTTGGACCGTTATCAGTGTTTGTGTGTTCTGCAAAGAGCCTGTTGATTCTCTTTAGTCCACCTGTGCTGGAGAGCTCCTGCCCTGCTCTGTATTACTGTGACTTTTGCTCAGTATTTATGCCCTGATTTCCACCCTCCTTCCTGTTCCCCAGGTAGTGTCAGTTTCCTAGTAAGAAGGGTGGTTCCTCAACCACAGGGCCCACAAGTGTTAATCTTACCCATTTTAAAATCTGCCAATTTGTTGTCAGTGTGTTGTAAGTGGAAGGAATCAATTAGAATCTCTCAACACTGGGCAGGGTTTGGATATTCCAGTGAATAAAGAAACTGAAACCAAAGGTTGTGTGGACCGAGTTCCACAGATGCTCCAGGACAGACTTTCTAGCTGGGTGGGAGGAAACTGGTCGTCTAGGTTATCTCTAGAAGTGTTTTGCTTGGGTGGACGTACTTTTTCTCCAGAATCTTAGAAGTGAAATTTGTTCCTATTAAAGCTGGAGGTGTTTACAAATCAAGAAAAAACTAGATGATATTTTAAGGGCGGGGGGGAGTAGAAATATTAAAATATTAATCCAGAGGTTTAAAAGTGAATGCTAATGGTAGTGTTTCCATTTTAATTCTCTCTCACACAGCTCATGTGAGGTATTTTCATTGGTGTAAGGAGGTGGTGTTAGCTGTCTTTGCCAGGTTTTGTCCCAACAAGAAATTTGCTTTTTAATCTTAAGAGTTTAGCGACGTGTTGTCTAGTTAGTCAATATTAACGAATTTCACATGCCTCTAGTGAGGCTTCAGGACCATGGGATGGAGTTACATATGGGAGAGGTAGAGAATTTGTTTCACACATACAAAAATGCAAACTTTGTGTTTTATGAAAGAACCTGAATTTGGAGTAGGGTGTTAATCAGGCCTTCTAGGTGAGAAGGCAAGAGTGTTTGGGGATATCATGTCACTCAGCTTTGACAGGAAGACATCATGAGGGTTCTGGGCCCAAGTGATCCCAGGCAAATTATTTACCATGATTACACTTGAAATCTTTCTGTTGAATCCTCCTGCAGAATTTGCAGATGGAGTTGGTTCACAGGGAACAAAGTCTTATCCACAAAGTAGGGCTGGGTGCTAGAGGAGACTTGGCAGATGTTTTATCTTTTGGAATCTGAAATCTAGCAATTTCAAAGTGAACAGTTCCTGTAACAGGAAAAACCTGGCCCAAACCTTCCCCATGCCTTTTGGCAAGTTTCCATTGCGAAGTTTTCAGTAAAAGGAGAAACTGTTTCAAGAAGTGTCCAGTAGCAGCTTCTCTGTTACACGGTGGTCCAGAGCCTTTGATAATGCCTCACTACCTGGGCTTGCAGCCTGCTGAGCTAGGCAGTGTGCCTCCACACCCCAGGGTTCTGGCAAGTGTTGCAAGAGTTACTTAGTACATTGTTGCAAGAAGAGGTTGAAAATAATGTTACTCTAACTACTTTTTAGTTTTTTGGTTTTTCAGTATTGGGAATTGAACCCAGGGTGTTCTACCACTGAACCACATCCCCAGCCCTTTTTGTTTTTATTTTGAGACAGGGTCTCACTAAGTTACTGAGGCCAGCCTCCAATTGATGATCCTCCTGCCTCAACCATTTTAATTAATAGTCGGGTGGATCACAGGTATTTGTTGTCTTAAAGCCATAACATAGAGAGGTGAGGTTGGGGATGGACCTGAGCGTAGATATGTATTTTGAATTTTTCACTTGAAACACAAGTGTACCTTTTTAGGCAGAAACAGAAACAATATCCTGGTGACCTGCTGCCTGCTGTTTCTATGTTAACCTGGTCCTATGTTAGAATGTCCTGTGAGTAAAGCTGCTTAACACTAAATATTTTATCCAAATGCATTACGGTCTGGGTAGAGCATATTCCCCTGGCAAGATTTATTTATCCTGACTCCCTGAGTCCACTACATTCCTGGGAAAGTCCTCTGCTTTGTCTGGATTGCTTTAAATGACATCCCTGGAGTATGTCCAGGGACACATGTCTGCCTCTGCATGTTGATTCCATTCCTCCCGAGTGGTTTTGAAGTGCGGGTCTGTTTGTCTGAACCCAGGCCCTGGCCACCTGAGACAGGTGCGGCCCTCCTTGGGTCAGCTTGGGTACTTATGGTGTGGATGAGAGGCCAGGCTGTCTGGCTTTGACATCTAGCCCTGCCACTTCCTAGCTGTGTGAGTCTGGGCCAGGTAAGTCATTTCTCTGCATTTATTTCCTCATAGCACTTATCTCTCAAGGTAATCAGGATCAAATGCTTAATAGCATAGCCCATGGGACGGTGGTAGCTGCTGTTCCTTTTGTGGGATTTTTTTTTTTTTTCCCAGTACTGGGTAGTGAACCAGCGATGCTCTGCCACTGAACTATATCCCCAGGCCCCCCTTTACTTATTTGTTTTATTTTTAAATTTTGAGATAGGGCCTCGCTAAGTTGAAAAAGCTGGCCTGGAACTTGTGATCCTCCTGCCTCAGCCTCCCAAGTCCATGGGGTCACAGGCCGGCCTCCCTCAGTGTGCCGCAGTCAGATTTGCTGATCTGGGTGTCTTCTGCTAATGGGAGCTAGTTTCCTGGATCTATCTTGACCGGCTTGACCGGCTTTAGGACACTGAGTTTCACCTAATAGACACTGGCTAAACCTTGACAGAGTTGCAGTGAAGATTCAGGGTACCTTTTGTCCTTACGGAACCTCCAGATGAGTAGGAGTTTGTGTCAACCAATCCCAGAAAGATGATATTCCAGCTTGCAAGAGTTAGTTCCACTACATTAACTCAACTCCTGTTTAATTGTGTCTGCCTGAAAGTGTCCTGTTCAAACTCCCACTCCCAGGGCGTTTCTTGATATTTAGGAGAAGAGGCCCGAAAGGACCACCTCACTGTGCTCCTTGGGTGTCCCTTAAGGTTCCAGGTCCTCTGCTGCCCCCACTCTGTGAGGTGCACCCACCCCGCTGCCCACCCTGGCCCCCCGGCATTTCTTTTCTGACACCTCCTCTCTTGCTTCTTTACCTGCACCTTTCTGCCAGGTTCCAACTCTGGACTTGGTGGGGGATGTCCTCTTTCTACTTGGCTACTTCTCTCTTTCTTCCATTCTGATATTGACCTGGACCCAGGTATTGTTCAGACAGTATCTGAGAAAGGAAGACTGAGACAAGGTACCTGCTTAAGGGTGTGGTGGCAATTTAGGGTGGTGAGGGAAGAGGCCTAAGAATGTCTTTTAAGCCAGGATTCCAGAATGAAAAGCAGTCCGCTTGGCAGAGGTCTGGGAAGTGCATTTTGGGCAGATGAAACAGCACACAGGGTGGCTCAGAAGCGTGGAAGGCTTGAGTGAGATTTAAAATACATGGAATTCTCCTGTATCACTTCTTTTTTTTAATACATTTTTTAGTTGTAGATGGACACAACAACTTTACTTTATTTCTGCGTGGTGCTGAGGATCAAACCCAGGGCCTCACAGTGCTAGGCAAGCACTCTGCTATGGAACCCCGGCCCCAACCCCTCCCGTATCACTAAAATGATAGACCCAATTTTAACAATTTTAAACCATGAAACAACAGACACTAGAAGAAAACACAGAAGTGTTTTATAGAGCTACCGAGGGAGCTGGGCTGGGATTCAGTGGTAGGGCCAAGCAGGTATGAGGCACTGGGTCCTCTACCCCTAAAAACCTTTGCAACTTTTAAAAAATATTATTTCTCAGATGTCAAACTCCAGAAGACGTGAAAGAAAATATTGATAGATTGAATTTAAAAAAAAAAATACTGTCAGAAAGCCTCACAAGCCAGGCGTGGTGGTGCACGCCTGTAACACCAGCAGCTCTGGAGGCTGAGGCAGGTGGATCTCAAGTTCAAAGTCAGCCTTAGCAACTTAGGGAGTCCCTAAGCAACTTGGCAATACCCTGTCCCTAAATAAAAAATAAATGGGGCTGGATGTGCCTCAGTGATTAAGTACCCATGGGTTCAATCCCTACAAAGGAAAAAAAAAAAAAAAAAAAAAAAAAAGACCTGAAGGTCTCATAATCAGTCAACCTTGAAAGTGGAGGTGCACACCTGTAACTCCAGCGACTTGAGGCTGCCAAAGAGGATTGCAAGTTCAAGGCTAGCCTGGGCAATTTAGCAAGGCCCTGTCTCAAGAAGTAGAAAGGGCTGTTGTGCGTGGTGGTGCTGTATTCCTAGCAGTTTGGGAGGCTGGTGCAGGAGGATCTTGAGTTCAAGGGTGGCCTCAGCAATTTAGCAAGGCCATAAGCAACTCAGCAAGACCCTGTCTCTAAATAAAATATAAAAAAGGACTGGGGATGTTACTCAGTAGTAGAGTGCACTTAGGTTTGAGACCCAGTACCACCACCAAAATAAATAAATAAAAACTGAGAAAGTCCTACAACCAAAGCCAAAACGTGTGGGTGTCATGGAATACTTTGTTCACATGTACTGATATGAAGTAACCTCCAAGATTGGGTATATGGTGCAAAGAGCAAAGTCCAGAATAATCTTAAAGGCCCTGGTTTCTACAAAAAATACAAGCATAGAATACTTCTAACTTTTTGTTTAAGATAATTATAGACCCAGGAAATTGCAAAAGTAATACATGGAGTCCCATGAACCCTTCACCCTGCTTCCCCCATTGGTGAAATGAAACCAGCACACGTTGCAACCAGGAAATCGCCAGTAGTGTGATACCGTTGACCAAACTGCAGACTACACTCGTTCTCACCAGCCCTCGTCTGTGTTTTGGGCGTGGTTCTGTACGTGGGTTCACGTGACCATCCCCACAGTCAGACACAGAAATGTGCAGAGTATCTTCAGCAGGACACCTAAGTGACTGGAAGCAAAGATTGGCTGCCCTCAGGGAGGGCCATGCGATGGCCAGATATGGCAGGGCTCCTTCTCCCTGTCAGGTTAAAATACTCTAAAAACAGTCTGAGATGCCTGACAGTCAGGTGGAACTATCAAATAGACAGCGGGTGTGTCTGCTGCTCCCCCGAGCTCTGCCTGGGAATGGACTGGGGGTCCTCAGGGCTCTAGATGAGGTCACTGACATCTGGGCATTGCAGGAGGACTCTAGGGGAGAGGAGGGGGCGTCTCCAAGGGGTTTGTGATAAATCCTCAGGGCTTTCACATCGAGAGCCCAGGTAGAGGTGGAGCCACAGGCCTTGAAAGAGACTGTGGCCTATGGGGTGGACCAGACCTAGCAAGGACTGGGACAGGGAGGGTGCCACCAAGTTTGAGTGAAAGCATGTCTGTTGGATCTACTTTGTAAAAATTTTTCTGCATTTAAAATTAAGGCCAAACCAGGCATGGGGGTGCATGCCTGTAATCCCAGCAGCTTGGGAGGCCGAGGCTGGAGAATGGCAAGTTCAAAGCCAGCCTCAGCAACTTAGTGAGACCCTGTTTCTAAATAAAATATTAAAAAGGGCTGGGGATGTAGCTCTGTGGCTAAACCCCTCTGAGTTCAATTCCTGGTGCCAAAATAAATAAATAACAGATTTGTACAGAATGCAAAAAAAAAAAAAAAAAAATTTGTACAGAGGTACGCTGGGGTGCAACTCGGTGGCAGAGTGCTTGCCTGGCATGCCCAGGGCCCTGGGTTTATCCACAGCACTGCAGAAGGCAAAATAACAAAAAATCCAAAGCCAGGCAATGATTACAAAACAAAACCATCAAACCAAAACAACACAAAAATAAAGTGGTATACAAAACAAAGGGAGGAGGAGTTATTTCACAAGTACACTAATCTGTGGTAGAAAAAAAATGGAAGAGTGGCCACCTGGAACTGGGATTGCCTGGGAAGGGGTCTGTACCTTAATGGGAGCCTGGATTATAGGGAGTTGGTCAAAACTCACATTCACATTTATGCATGTAAGGCTGGGGTTATAGCTCGGTGGTGGAGTGTATGCATGAGGCCTGGGTTTCCATCCCTAGCATCCTGCAGAACTGCAAAAAAAATTGTGCATTTAAAAAAAAAAAAGAAAAGAAAAAAGGGCAGAGGTCATGCTACGTTTGCTGAGGCATTTAGGAATGAATTAGAATTGAGGTCTGCAACTTACTTGGAAATTTATCAAAATCAGGAAGTGGATTGATGGCAGGTCAGTCGGACAAGCAGATGGATGCAGATGGGAAGATGATAAATACAGGAAGATGTTAATTGTAGAATATGTTTAATATATGTATATAGTCTTCATTGTTTAAAAATGTTTACTGAATCAGGTGCACACCTGTAATTCCAGGGACTCAAGAGACTGAGACGGAGGATCACAAGTTCAAAACCCGCCTCAACAACTTAGTGAGACCCTAAGCAACTTAGTGAGACCCTGTTTCTAAATAAAATACAAAAAAGGACTGGAGATGTGGCTCAGTGGTTAAGTGCCCCTGAGTTCAACCCCCGGTACCAAAAAAAAGAAAGAAAGAAAGAAAAAAATTTACTGTGTGTTTTGAAAATTTACGTTAAGATTTGGGAAATAATTTTTAAATTGAACTTGAAATGGTCTGTCATATTATATGTAACTATTGCCTTATTCTGTGTCCCCAGATCCTTTTATGTGTACAGGAGGGATGTGTTTATTGCTGCTAAAAACGTCTGCATCTTACTTCCTTCTAATCACTTGGATTGTCAGCCCTTTGCACCATATGCTTTGTAAGAGGTCAAGGTTCAAGGTTTTCTAGCACTTTCTGGAGAAATAGCTCTAAGGCTATTAACTTGGCAGATTATTACTACCCAGGAGTGCCTTCTTAGCCAACAGATTTGCTTTATGAGTGAACTTCAAATTAATTCCTCCCCTCAGCCTGGCGGGCTGGGAGCAGGGTGTATCACTAGCCCGAGAGAGTGGGGTAACTGTAGTGCTCTTTTCTTGCTCTGGGACCCTTTGCTCTATGAGTCTGTCTCTGAAGAAGTTGGCCCAGAGAGGGTTTGGGGTGTAGCTCAGTGGTGGAGTGTATGAGTTTGATGTCCAGCTCCCCTCTTCCCTCCAAAGAAAAAATAGGGACCCCGTCCTGCTATGGGGGAAACAGGAGAGGTTGCTGCTCCTGTGAGTCATCCTCCTGAGGAACGCTGCGTGGACTTTTCATGGCTGGCTTGCACATGCGCATCAGGTTGGGGCTTGAACCCAGGACCTCGCACATGCTAGGCAAGCCCACTTCCAGAGGTCATTACCATTACTGCTGGACTGCCCTGTGCTCCTGTTTGCAGTTATTTCACGTGTATGCAAAGAAATATGAGTCCATACATAGTGCTCTCCGAAGTGACTTTATGCTTAGGAATACAAATTTAAAAGTCTTCCTGGGCCTGGTGGTGCAGGCCTGTAATCCCAGCAACTCAGGAGGCTGAGGCAGGGGGGATTGCAAATTTGAGGCCAGCCTCAGCGATTTAGTGATGCTCTAAACAATTTAGTGAAACCCTGTCTCAAAATAAAAAAAAGGGCTGGGGATGTGGCTCAGTGGTAAAGCACCCTGGGGTTCAATTCTGATAATATATATAGATATATTATCACGGATTTTTCTGGCACCCTGTTTCATTTCTACCCCTCCCACCTCTGCCTTTGGCTAAACAATTCTTCTTTTCTTTTTTTGATGGTACTAGGTAGTGAACCCAGGGCCACTTTACCACTGAGTACATCACCAGTCCTTTTACATTTTTTTAATTTTTAATTTTTTAATTTTTATTTTTTTGGTGGTGCTGAGGATTGAACCCAGGGCCTTGTACTCTACCAACTGAGCTATCTCCCCAGGCCCCCTCTTTTTTTTTTTTTTTTTTTTTTTTTTTCATTTTTTAAAATTTTGAGACAGGGTCTCGCTTAGTTGCTGAGGCTGGCTTTGAACCTGAGATCCTCCTGCATCTGCCTCTCTATTCTGGGAGTACAGGCATGCACCACCCCCTGGGTTTGCCTAAACTATTTTTGAGAAAACTTCTCCAGAAATAGTGCCATTTGATTTCTGTGCCATGGACTTCTTGAATTTCATATTTTGGAACATTTCAAATATGTGCAAAGTAGAGAGACTAGTGTGAAGAATTCTTATCAGTATTCTACTGTTTGATCCCTGCCCCCACATCCCTGTTGTAAATTACTGGAGTATTTTATTTTTTGCTGAAATATTTTAAAACAAACTCCAGACATCGTGTCTTTTTCCATGAAAACATTTCAGTAAAGTACCAACTTTTAAGTATAAGATACGGATTTTTATTTAGAACAGACAGTATTTAAAAGATAATAGGATCTATCACCAGTTGTCAGCCTCTGGACATTCCAACCCCCATCCTATCCTTACACTTCAAAAAAAAGGTAGATTTAAAAACAAAACTACAAGTGGTAAATAATAATGAAACTCAAAAGTTTCAGCCACACACTTGAAGTATGGATGGAATTTCCCTTTCTGTCACCAGGTCCAAATTCGTGATTTATGTGATAAGAGTCGTCTTAGTTGGGTGCTGTGGCGCACATCTGTGATCCCAGTGGCTAGGGAGGCAGAGGCAGGAGGTTTGCAAATTTCAGGCCAACTTGGGCAATTTAGGGGGAAAAAAAAAAGGTCTTAGTTTCAGGTCTTATTAGTCCTCAGTGTGGGTGATTACACGCACCTCCCTCCCCTCCACCACTTCCCCCCCAGGGACATTGACTGTGGTGTGGGTCAGGGTGCTATAGGCATGTGCGTAGAGGCCAGAGATCCTGCCAGCTGGCACCCTGCAGTGCACAGGACACCCCACAAATAAGCAGTCACCGGCCAGGGTCCTGCGGCTGGCAGCCTGGGTGCAGGATGCCCTGGGGAGGGGTATTTTACCTGCATCTCTTCACAGAGCTTCTCCCTGAACTTGGGGGTCCTGCTCAGTGAACATTGATCACTGGGGGGTGGACACCAGCAATATGGACTCGTGTCGCTTGTCAGTATTAGGTTGAAGGCAATCCTTAACTATCCAGAAAATACCAACAGAAGTAATTTTAGATGACCATTCATCAGTGGTACCAGTGGGACGGTTTCAGAAGTTTGGCAAAACAAGCGTATGGTTTAGAATCTGCTTACAAGGAAGCCAAGCTCCCCGGGAGGCACTCAGACATGAGCGCTTTCTCCTTCTTGGAGAGCTTCTAGAAGCAAGGCAAAGGGACCGGCTGTTCCAGTGCATGCATGTGGGCCACTGAGGACAAACGCGGCCTGCAGCTGAGGGGAAGGAAGGGAGCAGATGACTTTTCCTGGAGACCAGTTAGGAGGGACAGACAGGCGGTGCATTGCCTTTCAGCCCGGAAGAGAATGGACACTGCTTGTGGGGGCTCAACCACAGGGGGCCCAAGAGATCACTCCTCGAGGCCACTGGGCCCCGGCCCTAGACTAAGTGGGGGATGGGCCTGTCCACAGCTCCCAGTGGGACAGGGCCTGGAGTTATGGGGGTTTTAAGGTTACCCAGGAGTTCTGGTGCCTGATGTAATTGCGTGCCTTGTTTCTTTCCAGATTGTTCATTTAGAAAGTGGATGTGTGGGATAACATGTCCAGTGTGTCCGAGGAGAGACGAAAACGGCAGCAGAACATTAAGGAAGGACTGCAGTTTATACAGTAAGCGCTGAGTTCATGGCCTGGGTTCTTGTCACGTGCTGGTTCTTTTCTTACGTGGCCTTACCTTGAAAGCAGTTCGGTCACATTCAGCGGGTCCTGTCGATCTGGGTCAGAGACGACACCCTCCGGTCTGTTTGCGGTTCTTGTCTGCAGTGGAGCCCACTGTGGTGGGTCTTGGGGTGAAGTCCTTCGTATCCCCCAGAGCTGAGGTCTTGGACTTTGCTCTCGTGAGAAGGGTTCTAATGAATGAAATGTGATGCAGTCTACCTCTGCCCCCGAGGGCTTTCACCCTCAGATGTTCCTGTGAGGAAGTGCGTTGGTGACAGACAGCCCTGGGCTGGGTGGACATGTCCGGGCAGAAGGGCCTCTTTGTTCCCTCGTGGGAAGGACATTGTCCTCTGTACTGCACTAAATTGGATCAGATAGTGTTAGTGGCCTGTTCTATTTTTAACCTTTTTGGCATTTGAAGAATTAGGCCTTCTTTTAATAGAAGTAGATTTGAAAGAAAAGTGTGTGCTTAAGAAAGCGCTAGGAATAGTTGGGATTTTTGCTTCATGACTACAGGCACACGGGTACTGGTAGTGAAGCGTGTCTTCGGATGTGTTTTGCACAGCGGAAGCACAGTTTTAAGATAACTTCTGGTGAACAAATTCTGATAGGAGCCTGATAATTCACAGATGATTTGTTTCTTCTTAGGTCGCCGCTGTCATATCCAGGAACCCAGGAACAATATGCGGTAATGACCCTGGGAAGGGCTGCCTGAGTCTGCAGAGGCTCGCGGGCTGCCATCTACGGCAGGGTTGGCAAACCTGGCCTGGGTCAGACCTGGCCGCCACCCTTTTTTGTGAATAAAGCTTTATTGGGATGCAGCCATACTCAGCTGCTTATGTATCATCTCTGGCTGCTTCATGACTTGAGGTGGTGGTGACAGAGACCATAGGCCTGCAAAACCTAGGACAGTCATTACCTGGGCTTTTACAGAGGCAGTTTGCCAACCCCCGTACTGGGCCAGCCTTCTGGGGGAGGGGTTGCACCTGGCCAAGTGTCTTGAGTTTTCTTTTCCTCTGTTAGTGTAGTTTGAATTAGTGTGTCTTTTGAGCCCTTTGAAAATGACAATTTTATTGAAAATAAGTGGGACAGAATTTGATAAGAAGAATGTATAGAATCTTCTATTTTTATTTTGGAGAAAGTCCTGACAGCAGCACTAAGGGGGACCGGAAGGCCTGAGGAAAGAACCAGCAGTGGGCCTGCCAGTGAGACCCAGGGAGCAGGCCCTTGGGTCACCTGTGGCCTTTGGCTCTGGGGGTTTGGGTCCTTCCCAATGTCATTTCTCTCCGTCTGGTTCTTCCCTTCCTGTTCAGTTCCCTCCTCCTCTCTTTTCCTCTCTCCACGCAGGTGTAGAGGCAAAAAACTGAGCTAGACACCACTTGGAAGGATCCTCTCATTTTCCACATGTGGAACTGGGGCCCACAGAGCACAAGTGGCATGTCACAAGTCACACCAATTATTAATGGTCGACATGTCCTGTTTCCTTTAATAGTCTAGTCAGCTTACACCTGAATCCATAAAATGAGACCAAAAAAGTTGAGTATTGAATAGATCTTGTGATGGAAAAGGGCTTTTAAGATTTTGAAGCAATGAGAGAAGTCAGAAGGAAAATTAAGAACTCTTGTACAATCCAAAGGATGTGTGTAGTTACTTGAGACCGGCTCGGTCCCAGTCCCCCCGGGAAGTGACCCAAGCAGGCAGTAGACGAAGGAAGAAATACAACAGGCGCAAACGGGCGGGAAGTTCAACCGTCCTGTGGGGACATGCAGATTAAAAGGACGCCGTGCTTGCTCGGCTCCAGAGGGATTTCCTGTGCATGTCGCCGAGGCACGTGCCCCATACCGTGCGGCAGGGGAAGGTCCACGAGGCTGTTGCTTTCCTGGGGTGCATGTTCTTGAGCCGAGGGCTTCCCTGTGCTCATCATCCTGGTGCAGGATCGGGAGCTGGGCTTGGATTTGCGGGGCCTTTTGCTGGGCTTTTCTTCAGAAGGAGGGAAAATTCTCTTGTAAAAACCAAAAAAGCAGCTCAGGCGGAGCCCCTCGCAGACCGCGCAGCCGGGCTTGCGGTGCCGCTTCTGCAGCAGGGCTGTTCTGTCCGGGCTTTCTCTCAAGTTTGGGGCATGACCCTTAAAGTCGACCTGGTCATTGCTGTGTCCTGTAAAGGGCTTCAAGAGGCAACTTTCTTTTTTCAAGGTGTATTTGCGTGCTCTTGTGAGAAATCTTTTTAATGAAGGAAATGATGTTTATCGGGAACGTGACTGGAACAGCTCCATAAGCCAGTACACGGAAGCTTTGAATATAGCTGATTATGCAAAGTCTGAAGAAATTTTAATCCCTAAAGAAATCATTGAAAAACTACATATAAATCGTATTGCCTGCTATTCTAACATGGTAAGTGTGGGTTTTTTTTTTTTTTTTTTTTTTTTTTTTTCTTTCTTTTAAGAATATTTCTAGGAGCCAGGCACGGTAGCACATGCCTGTAATCCCAGTGGCTCAGGAGGCTGAGGCAGGAGGATCGCAAGTTCAAAGCCAGCCTCAGCAAAAGTGAGGCACTAAGCAACTCAGTGAGACCCTGTCTCTAAATAAAATACAAAATAGGGTTGGGGATGTGGCTCAGTGGTTGAGTGCCCCTGAGTTCAATCCCTGGTTCCCCCCACCCCCCCAAAAACAAGAATGTTTCTAGGAGAAAATTTACCTCTGTGTTGTAGTACATTAATAAAGAATAATTTTCTTCCAAACATGGAGGTACATATCTATGATTCCAGGGACTCAGGACTCAGGAGGCAGAGGCAGGAGGATCTCCAGTTCAAGCTTACCCTGGGCAACTTAGTGAGACCCTGTCTCCCAATTTTTTTAAAAAGGGCCAGAGATGTAGGTAAGGTGGTTAGTAGTAGGGTGCCCTAGGGTTCAAAACAACCAAAACTCAAATTAGGAAAACGTGTTTTTTTTTTTTTTTTTTTCCAAACAGAGCTGGGGGTCAAACCCAGAACTTCATGCTAATTTCAGTTTTTAAATTTTTTGTTTTTGTATTTATTTGCATTACTGGCCTCAAACTTACGATCCTCCAGTCTCAGCCTCCCTAGTGACTATGATCACAAGCACGTGCTACTATGCCTGGCTAATTTCAATTTTTAAGAAAGGCATATTAACTGCTTTTAGTGTGACCTGAGGCTTTTAAAAATCAGTTTTAGATAAATCTTTAGCGATTTAAAAAATTCTTGGTTACTAGTCCCTGAAGATTGCCATTTGAGGGTGGTGGTGGGAGTGTGCTCACTTATACAAAGTCACCTGGAGGGTACAGTGGCCCTGCCTGTGATCCTAGCTGCTCTGAGGCTCCAGCAGCAGGATCACAAGTTCAAGGCCAGCCTCAGCAACTTAGTGAGACCCTGTCCCAAAATAACAAGGGATGTGGCTCAGTGGTTAAGCACCCCAGGGTTCAGTCCCTGGTACTGAAAAGGATTCAGTTAGCCCTTGTAGGCTTTTTCCTTTCACAGAAGATTATTTAGCGCAAGTGTTTCCTGCTTCTAAGCTTAGAAAAAAAATCTTTTGATGGGCTTATAATTTTCACTACATATGTTCAGGAAGATTTGAAGATGAATTTAAGGAAAGTGCCCATGTTGTCTAGCACTCTCTTCAAGGGCAGGCAGTGGTGACAAGTGTGGTTTCCAGCCCATTGGTCCCCTCCTCAGTAGTGCTGGGGGTTCCATTCCATTGCCCTTTTGTTTTTAGTTGGTACATCAAAAGCACCCGCGTTTACGGGCTGCTCCGTGGAGCATCAGTGTGCGGGTGCGTGCAGGGCAGGGCTGAGTCGGGAAGCAGCTCTGTCCCAGCCGTCCTCAGTGCTCTGGGGGAGGCTTCAGGGGACACTTCATGTCATCGCCGCCACGATTCCCACAAGGTAACTGCAGAGGGGAGGCGCAGAATGGAGCCTGGCCCAGGGCTCTTCCATTTTATTTCTAGAAGGCTTTATTTCTCGGCGATCTGGGGTCCTTATGGTCAGATGGGAACACTGGCCTGATAGGTGGTAGGTACATAGAACATGATATCCTTTCCACCTTCGTGTATTTGAAATTTCAAAACAAAACTAATTCTAAAAAAATAACACCGCTTTCTTTGAGTTTTAACGGAGTGCAGCAGGCAGGGTCTTAAGGTTGTTTCCAGTGTGAGAAGGGAATCGTGTGGTTGCTGACTCTCTTCTCTGGCCTTGCCCATCAGGGTTTTCATGAGAAAGTTCTAGAAGACTGTAGTGCCGTCCTCAGTGTCAATGCCAATAACTGCAAAGCTCTGTATTGGAAATCTAAGGCTTTGAGCGACTTAGGAAGATACAAAGAGGCCTACGATGCTGTGGCCAAGTGCTCCTTAGCGGTGCCTCAGGTATGGGATTTAAACGTTGGTTCGTGGGTTTACATCATGGCTGTAATTGCTTGCATGTGAGTGGCATTTAAAGAGTTAAACTTCTGACAGTGTGGTTGTCCCAGTGACTGGAGAGGCTGAGGCAGGAGGATCGATTAGGCAAAAAGGTTGATAGAGATCAACCTCAGCAATTCAGGAAGACCCTGTCTAAAAAAGAAAAAGCAGAACTGGGGATGTGGCTCGCTGGTAGAGTACCCTGGGCTCAGTCCCCTTGCAGCCTCCAGCCGCTCCAGCCGGTGTCTGGACAGGAAGTGTCCCCTGGCTGCTGGTTCGCCGATGGTCTGTCAGTAGAATGCTCTTCTAAGCTGTGTGTGGACTTTTTTCAGGATGAACACGTAATAAAACTGACTCAAGAGCTAGCTCAGAAATTGGGATTTAAAATAAGGAAAGCATACGTCAGAGCCGAGGTAAGCTGAGCTTCCCTCCCTGAGGGCTTTGCATTTTGTTTTATAAGTTGCAGTAACTTCAGTTTTTAAATTCATGCCTTTTATTTCAGCTCTCATTGAAATCAGTTCCTGGGGACGGGGCGGCCAAGGTAAACTTATGATTTCTGTAAGAAGCATATTTACTAGAAAAGGAAGAGTGGAATTCTTAGCAATTCTGCTTTTCCTATTTTTAGTACGTGCCTCTTTTCGTCCTCATGTAATTGACCGGAGCTTCCTGTCACTTTAAAAAAGAAAATAAACTCAAGTAATATATTTTAGTCTTAACCAGCATTTCCTGAAATCCACTGGAGCATTTCACAGGATGTGAATAGATGCTAGGTTTTATTTGAAAAACGTGGTCCAGGGCAAATACTAGGATACATTGAAAAAAGAATTATTTTCTTTTTTCTTTTTCTTTTTTTTTTTTAAGCCAAGTCTTCTTAGAGATAGTAGAATGCTAATGGCCACTGTGAGTGTGTGTGCGAGTGAGTGTGTTTGGCGGGTGAAGTGGTGACTAGATTAGGCCCTGGTATTCTGCTAAAGGTCCTTTGAGAAATTTCGGACCACAAGAAATAAGTGGGCAGCTGGACTTGGTTGCACACCCATAATCCCAGCTGCTTCGGGACTCAGGTGGGAGGTTTGCTTGAGCTCAGGACCCCCCCGGCAATATAGCAAGATACCCCTGACCCCCTTAAAAAAAGAATTGCTGGCCTAGTGCACACGTTATAAAGGTTTAAATACTCCTTTTCCCCTCCACTCCCTGCCCATGGTACTAGGGATCGAATCCAAGGGTGCTCTACCTCTGAGCTACACCCCCAGCCCTTTTTATTTTTTATCTTGAAATGAGGTGCCAAGGCTGGCCCCAAATTTGTGATCCTTCTGCTTCAGCCTCCCAAGTAGCTGGGATTACAGATGTGTGCCACCAGCAATCAGCATTCCTTCTTGAGTTTTATAGGTGCTTCACCGTTTAGGACTCTGAAAATGTGACTCACTGTGGTTTAATTTCTAGGCTGTGAACTGTTCTGTGGAAGACATCGAGCCAGGTATGTTTCCACATGTCATCTTCACCGGCTGACGAGTGCCGGCTTTGGACTTGACTTTTATGTGGCATTGTAAGAGATCTCTGCGTGGTTATTAAAGTGACAGTGTAATTACTGTCATATTTTCACCCAGCTCTTCGTGTTCTCTGTCACTGACTAGTAACACTAGTATTGTGTAAGTTTGGCACAAGTGAGTGAGTACATTTCCATCTGTTACAGATTTGTTAACTCCGAGGCAAGAAGCACTTCCTGTTGTTTCTTTACCTGCATCCAGTTTTTCTCATGACATGGGAAGTGAGCTGGTCTCAGTTCCTATCATGCCCTTAGCTTCTGTTTTGTCCCTGCAAGTGGAAGAGAATACTCTGCCATCCTCAGTGTTGGCGAATGGAGGGAAGATGCCCTTCACGATGCCCGAGGCTTTTCTGGATGATGGAGACATGGTTCTTGGAGATGAGATCGATGACTTGCTTGATTCTGCCCCAGAAACTAATGACACTGTTATGGTAAATAAGTTCAGTGCTTTGCTTTACTTCCAAAGATGCAGTTACCATTCGTTTAAATTGTCAAGTAACTGGGTAGATATTTTGATGTTTTTGGGCTGAATTTTGGATTTCTGACTGAAAATTATTTTTGTCCTTTGGTAACTGGATAATTAGGTCATTTTTAAAACAAGAAAGAAACATGCTATCTAGTCATTAGCCATTTTTTTTTTTTTAAAGAAACAAATATAACATTCCAAAAAAGAATAAACATTCAACATTTAAGGAAAAATTAGTTTTATGGGTTAGGAACTTCTCATTGGCTTAAGGAAATTCTCTACTGACCATATACCATAAAACAGAAGTCTGCAGACTAGCCCACATTCCAGATGGGGCCCACTGCATACTTTGTGTGGCCCACAAACTAAGGATCTCTCTACATTTTTAAAAGGCTAGAAGAACAAAAAGACAAATTATATGAGACTGACTTAGTGTCCATAAAGTTTTATTGGAACCCAGCCACAGTACTCTTTATACATTGTCTGCAGCTGCTCTGCGCTGCAGTAGCTGAGTTGAGGAGTTGGAATGTGGTTATGTCATCTGCAGTCAAAATACTTAACTTCCAGCCCTTTATAGAAAAAGACTTCAGACCCCTGCCATAAAGTATATTAAAATCAAGGCCCCTGAGAGGGAGAAATTCAGAGCTGGTTTGTGGTGGGTGATGTCTCTGAGGGTTGCTTGAGGTTAGAAGTGTCTGGAAAGGCTGGCAGCTCTGGTTTTGGTTCTCAGCAGCTCTGTGGTCTTGGGCAAGGCACTTTGCTCTTGGTGTCCCAGCATCGTCTGTTCAATGGCAGTCACAGGCACAGATCTCGGAGAGTCCTAAACATCCCCCTAGGTGGCCTGTAGTACCCACTGTGAGGCACCTGGGGGCATTCACGATTCTCTGCTCTGAATTGGGAGGGGAGGTGGGAGCTACAGTTGTCCTTGGGAGATTGTGAGTTTCACCCCCAGAGAGATGGTTCCAGTTCCCTGGTCTTTTCGGCTTCTTTTCTGAATCTCCCTTCCTCCCGCCACATCCCACTTATCCCACCGTTCCTCTTAAGTAAAGCAGATTCTCAGGAGCGGATGAGTGTAATAGTTGGATTAATGCAATATTAGACCTCATACCTCAATCATTTCTAACAATCAGACTTGGAAATAAACTCCATAGCTAAGGTTTTTCCAGTAAATCTTGATTTTGATTGTAAAGTAACATGGCCATCCGGTGTAGTGACTTGTTTTTATTTGCTGGTGTTGAAAGCAGGCCAGCTAAACTTATGGCGGAGTTTTGAGATTCTCGATTCATCTCTGATCCGTCTCTTCTCCTGCAGCCGTCAGCCTTGGTCAGAGGGCCACTCCCGGCAGCCAGCGTCGCCCCCAGCCTGTCCTTTCCAGCATCTCTGCTGGGGACCTTGCCCGTGGGTGCGAGATATGCTCCTCCACCCTCCTTTGCAGAGTTGTATCCACCTTTGACCTCATCCTTAGAAGACTTTTGTTCTTCTTTAGATTCATTTTCAATAAGTGAATCCAAACGAGGTAAGACTCTAGACCATCGCAGTTAATTTTCTAAAAATGAAAATTTGTATCTGGCAATTATGTAACTAATGCTAGGCAGCAGGTACCTGGAGTTTTCGCAATAGAGCTAACAATGTGAAGACTGAGCTTTTAGTTTTGAGTTCACCTTGACCCCACAGTACCGTTCCGAGAGCCGGAGCAAAGGCAGGAGGGTGGACATGAACGTGGCACTGGTCCTTACCTTGGACCGTTTGTTAAGCTGGGTGTTCCTCGTTCTGGGGTGAAATGACTTAATGTGTTCTTCAGCAAAGGCCTGTCCCATCTTAAAGGGTCTGAAAGACAGGTTGTCTTTTTGAATCCTGAACTGGGAAAACACAAATTTCAGATCTGTGTTTAGAATGGTAGCCGTTAACCCTATTTTTGGCTTCCTCTGTTAAGCTCATTAAACTGCCCCTGGCCTGACTCCTGTTTCTGCAGTTCCAGGTTTAATTACTTTAAACAGTACTGTAAAAAATCTTCATATTTTTCTGAGACATTGTTACATGGCTAAAATGGCAAAACTTTAAATAACTGGATTAAATATTTACAACTGAAAAGATGGAAATAAATGGGAGACAGACAGGCGGAGAGGAAATTGAGTGGTAGGCCAAGAAAAACAGGGTTTGAACCTTAGCATTGGGCTGAGTTGCTGCTTCACCTCTTCAGAGGGGAGGCTCTGTTCCCATTTTGAATAATTTTCTTAGTTTTTTACAGTCCTACTCAGTAGGCCCTGCCTTAGGTCATTTCTCCAAAAATAACTTTTCATTTTAATCTGTTTGACTAAGGGTTCTTTATGCCCTTGGTTTCTAGAAGCCTTCTTTGAGTGTCAGTGATAAGCAAGAAAGCTCCTAGGAGCTGGGTCGGGAAAAGGAGGTGGGAAGCCATAGCCGTCAGCTGCTGGGCCCTGTGTGTGTGTTACCTGACGAGAGTGAAAAGTTCTGTTGAAGTTTTTTTATTATTTTAGATCTGCCCACCTCAACTTCTAGAGAGGGAACAACGCTTAACAACAGTAATTCTTCCCTTTCACTTGTAAGTGCCACTTCCTCTTTTGTAAATACGTCGCTTAAATTGAAATAGGCCTGTACTTAAGTAACTGAATTATTTGAATGAACATGAAGGTCTCCCTGAAGTTTCGCGTGTGCTGTGGGAAATGGTATGTCAGACTCTTGTAGAGCATCCAGTACTAAATGCTGTGCGTTTAAGACTGGATCTGTCATAGCAAATTAGTCACTGTCGCAGATGGCTTAAGAGGCGCTAACGCAGCATAAGCAAATCAGGGCATGTCGGATGTTCATCCACAGGCTCAGAACAGTGCGTCTTACTTTAAACAACCTAGGGAGGATCACCAACGGGGGGCCTGGAGACCAAAGAGGAAAATGTAGACCGAGTTGGTCTTTTTAAAGAAGGGCATGGAGGACGGGGACAGTACCGACCTCACCTTGCTCTTCGGATGACATCAGCCTCCTTTGTTAGTGGTAGTACAATATATGCTGCTTGTTTGTTTCTGTTTTTTTTTTTTTTTTTTCTTTCTTTCTTATTTTTCTTGCAGATGAATGGACCAAGTAGTTTATTTGCTTCTGAGAGTTTCCCAGGAATTTCGAGTCAGCCTAGAAATGACTTTGGAAACTTTTTTGGAAGTGCGATTGTGAAACCATCATCGGTGACTCCAAGGCACCCCCTCGAAGGAACCCACGAATTGAGACAAGCTTGCCAGATCTGTTTTGTCAAATCAGGTCAGGACCAAACAAGTGGGCAGAGCGTGTTCAAGCCAATTCAGACCCTAGAAGTTGTTAAAAACTTGTAATTAGATGTCACCAGAACTGCTGTTGTGGCTGTTCATCACCTGCTTGTAGTTCTTACTAAGGAAGCAAGGGTTATCGATGGGGCATCTGGAGACTAATGGGATGAGTAACTGCTCTGATATTGAGTATTTACCTGATCTTAGAAACTTATCGAAGCTTTTAGGAAATTCCTTATGTTCTAAGCATATGTGTAAGAACCTGATAATTTTCAAATAAAGCAAGAACTAGAAGAAAAAAAAAAACATCGTAAGATCAGTATGTGGCCAGGTATGGTGGTGCACACCTGTAATCCCAGCTGCTCAGGAGGCTGAGACAGGAGGATCGCAAGTTCAAAGCCAGCCTTAGCAATTTAGTTGAGACTCTGTCTCAAAAACTATAAAGGACTTCCTCTTGATTTTGTTTCAAATCAAGTGATATAAATAATTCTGATCTGGACCCAACTTTTACTTTCTTTGTTAGTTGTATTTCCACCCCTAGTTCTGCAGATTTTATTTGACTTTATTTGAGATTGTAGAATTGGTCAACAATCTGGACCAAAAATGGTCCTTTATAAAAATAAGCCTTCAGAATTCCTATCCAAGTTATTTCCCTGATAATTGAATAAGGGGATGTTTTGGCAGGACTGATGGTGAATAGAACTTGTGTTGCCTGGCAAACAACCAAAAAAAAAAAAAAAAAAAAAGTCAAAAGTCTGCTTTGGTAGTCTGTTTCTGTTTTGATGAAATTGGGGGATGGTAATGAAAATCACCATTCCTCTGCCCAGGTCTGCTTATAAATTGATTGTAGAAGGAGGTTTTTTTTTTTTTTTTTTTTTTTTTTTTTGATGCATATCAGCAATCTTCTTTTTATCTTTTTCAGGCCCTAAGTTAATGGATTTCACTTACCATGCTAATATAGATCATAAGTGTAAGAAAGATATTTTAATTGGTAGGATAAAGAATGTTGAAGATAAATCATGGAAAAAAATTCGTCCAAGACCAACAAAAACAAATTATGAAGGACCATATTATATATGTAAAGGTATATATTGTGATTGCATAGCTACATAAGTACTTAAGTACGTTATATAAGTAAAAACTTAGATTTGGTACATCTATTATAAGCGTTCTAATATTGACTTCATAAAAGTGCTTAGACTTATTAGCAAGATCCTTGCATTGAGATGTTAGTATTTTTTCTGTTATTCTTACTGTTGTTTTTTTAAAATCTTGTGTATATTTTATAGTTGTTTATGGAAACAGGGCTTCAGCCAAGTTTTAAACAGAAAATGCTGAAGCTTGAAGTGTTGTCTACAGAGAATCAGAACACTGGACTAAAGCTTTGAAAATGTCACTGTGTTTGAGATACGTTGGGGAGAAGTTGGTTTTTTAATTTCTGTCCCAACCACTTAGTCTGAATATACTTGGAATGTCCCTAAAATGATTTTTCAACCTCAGATGGAGTACTTGAGAATATCGAGCCATTTTTCCCTTTTGCAATAAAATTCATTTAGGCTTGGAGATTTAATTCCACTCCCAGAGAGTAATAAGTGCATAACTTCTTGAAGCTGTCTATGGAGTATTATAAAATGTCAAATGATGCGCTCAGTGTGATCAGTGCTCATTGGCTGTGAGGAAAGGTCGCATGGCTCAGTGTCTCCTCACGCCCTGTCCTCCAGATGTCGCTGCAGAGGAGGAATGTAGATACTCAGGCCACTGCACCTTCGCTTACTGTCAAGAAGAGATAGACGTCTGGACCCTGGAAAGGAAGGGGGCGTTCAGCCGCGAGGCTTTCTTTGGTGGCAACGGGAAGATCAACCTCACCGTATTCAAACTTCTCCAAGAGCATCTTGGAGAATTTATATTCCTTTGTGAGGTGCTTTTTCCAAGACTTGTATTCTGCTGTATAATTGGTGGTAGCATCGGGGGTGTAGTGCAGCGGTAGGGCTCCTTCCCGGCCCTGGTTCCTTCCCCAGCACCACACATACGCACACATAGGTGATGGTTTCTGATTTGCAGAGAACTCAGCAGATCCTACCATGAGATAAAGCTTTCACTCAGAAAGCGGTAGCTCCTGCCAGGCCTGGTGGCACACGCCATAACCCCAGCAGCTCAGGAGGCTGAGGCAGGAGGACTAGAAATTCAAAGCCAACCTCAGCAATTTAGCAAGGCCCTGAGCAACTCATTGAAACCCTGTCTCTAAATAAAATATAGAAAAGAGCTAAGGATGTAGCTCAGTGGTTAAATGCCCCTGAGTTCAATCCCTGGTACCCCCCCCCCCAAAAAAAAGAGTGGTAGTTACTACTATATAAGAATGATAAGAAGACTTCACGTTGGCTATTAATCGATACAGTATGGAATGTAAAGGTTTATAAACTAAGGCAACATTCTGGGCACAAGATTCAGAGTCTGCATTTGTGTGATAAACCTTTTTCTCTCTGTTCTAGAAATGTTTTGATCATAAACCTAGAATGATAAGTAAAAGAAATAAAGATAATTCTACTGCTTGTTCTCACCCGGTTACGAAGCATGAATTTGAAGACAATAAGTATGTTGGTTGTTTCTAATTTTTGTAGTGAAAAAATAGATCCTTTTCATAGATCCAAATAAACCAAAAGTGGGACTGGGGTTGTAGCTCAGTGGTACAGCACTTGCCTACCACATGTGAGGCACTGGGTTCAATTCTCAGCACCACATAAAAAATAAACAAATAAAATAAAGGTATTGTGCCCCTTTGTAACTGAAAATATTTAAAAAAAAAAAAAAGGTGTGTGCCCAGCTTCCCCACTGCTTCCATCATTCTGTCCTTGTTTTCAAGCACGATGACTATTTTAAAATCTTTTAAGCTGGGCATGGTGGTGCATGTGTGTAATCCCAGCAACTTGGGAGGCTGAGGTAAGAGGATCACAAGTTTGAGGCCAGCCTCAGCAATTTAGTGAGACCCTGTCTCAAAATAATAAATATAAAAAGGGCTGGGGATGTGGTTCATTGGTTAAGTACCCCCTGGGTTCAATCCCTGGTACCAAAAAAAATGTCTTTAAGTAGATTTGACTGGGAATTAAGTAATGAATTATTAAATCGATTCTTTAATGTAGAAAAACATTGAGTCTAGCAGTTCATGACGGATTTAGGTGTTTGTTGGTTTAAAATGAAATTATCCCCCCATTAATCCAACAATTGCATGTGCTCATTTAATATTTCTCATAAAGGTTTAGAATGTTCTCAGTCTAGAAATGGATAGTGTGTGTGTACACATTTTTAAAAAACTACGACAGAACAATATCAAAATGTTCCCGTTTCCTCTTAGGTGCCTCGTCCACATTTTGCGAGAGACAACGGTAAAATACTCCAAAATACGTGCTTTCCATAGTCAGTGTCTGCTTGATTTATGTCGACACGAGGTTCGCTACGGCTGTTCGAGGGAAGACGAATGCTTTTATGCCCACAGTCTTGTGGAGTTGAAAGTCTGGATCATGCAGAATGAGACAGGTGGGTCTGCATGCCTGAGAACCGTCTCCGGGAGCAGAGGGTGATGGGACAGGGACAGTAGTGTGGAGGCCCGCCTCCTCCACCCCTGTGGGCGCTCTGTTGGACTGTATGGTCACTTCTGGTCTTCAGGGCTGCCTGTTTTGGGTGTGGCCTCCTGTCATTAGCTGCTGATACGAGTCCATCCACGTTGCCTGGATTTGGGGGGCGGATCCCTGAGGAGGCAGCGAGAGCTGTGTTTGTAAATTGCATTTTGAGACAGAGTCATGTGGTACTCATTCTTCCTGGTGACAGACCAGGCTGTCCCAGGGCAGTGGTGGGTTGATGTTCTCCAGGTCTGACTCTGACTAGACTGGTGCTCGGTTGCTGTGTTTAGAATTTAAGGAGCCTCCTACCTTTCCCAGGTATTTCCCATGATACCATTGCTCAGGAGTCTAAACGATATTGGCGACATTTGGAAGCAAACGTACCTGGAGCTCAGGTATGTCCTCTGATGTCCTCCATGTTTTTGTTTTTTTTTTTTTTTTTTTTTTTTGCGGTACTGGGGATCGAACTCAGGGCCTGGTGCTTGCGAGGCAAGCACTCTACCAGCTGAGCTATCTCCCCAGCCCCTCCATGTTTTTTCTAGAGGTGTTGGTTTCTCATAAATATTGGAATTGCCTAGAGGATGTTGCTTGGTGGAGGAGGTGGTTTACATGTACTGTCCAGTTATTTTTTTGTTCATTTGGCTGAGTAATTCTTTTGAAAAGCAATTTGTATTTTAGTTGGTCATGAAACAAATTTTACCTGCCCATAATATCATAATGTCCACCCACCGCATAGGATACTGTTTTTCTTATTTAGCTTATTTGATGAAACAGTGGGGGTCTCGGGCTTAGGGGATTCTTGGACTGAGGGAGGTAGTTTTATTGTAGTCGTGCATCCCACCTGGCATAACTTGTTAGTCCACTGTCTCCCCCGCAAAAAAGAAAACCATTCCAGGCATCAGAATGGGAGAAGAATTGGAGATTTTAATTATCAGATCGTATTGATAACAGTCAAGACACCAAGCCAGACCCCCTCCTTCCCAAACGTTGTATACTATTATGAAAAAGATGTATGGTGCTTTAGCATTTTATTCCAGAAAACTAATGTTCTCTTATAAATGATCTCTTTGCTTAAGGTACTTGGCAATCAAATAATGCCTGGATCTCTTAATATGAGTATAAAATTTGTGTGTGCTCAGTGTCTGAGAAATGGTCAAGTCATTGAACCAGACAAAAACAGAAAATATTGTAGTGCAAAAGCCAGGCACTCGTAAGTATCCCGTGGGCAGCGTGGAGGTATGCCTTTGTGATCACTGTTTCATGGGTATGAAATCTTTCACCTCAGAAGAAAGATTGAAAGAAGAAAAGATGAACACTTTGAAGAGAGGAGTGTATAATTTATGTGTACTTACAAAACAAAAGGGAAGAGATTTTGAAGACTGAATAGCTAAGAGTCCAAAAGTAGTGCTTTTTCTATACTTTATCAATTATTTGTTGAGGATTCCTAGGGAAGGTTGGTAAATGTCCTCAGGAAGTGAAAGTGTAGCATCAGAAGCCATTTCTTTTAGAAGTGTTGAGGGGGAAAGAGGATCTCTGGTCTTCAGGTGCCGACTTCGTACCTCTCCCCTTACATGATGCCTTTTCCCGGTCTGTCTGCTTTTTCTGAACTCCATTTTCCTTAGGTGGACCAAAGAGCGCCGAGCCATGAGAGTGATGTCTTTTGAACGTAAGAAGTGGATGAACATCCGTCCTCTCCCCACAAAGAAACAAATGCCTTTACAGTTTGATGTACATACGTAATTTTTAAGCCACTTTTTTAAAATTAGGCATTTCAAATCATTAGAAAGTAGTAAATCAGATTAAAACTCAAGCCCTTTAAACAATGCTCATCAGTAATAGTGAAATTTAAATGGGTCCTCTCTTGTTTTCCTTCCCCTGTAGTATGTGTGTGACTCTTTAACAATTTGCATATTGACTGGAATTTTAGATACTGGAATTGAGAAAGAAGTTATGGGTATAACTATGCTTTGGGGATGGAAGGAAAGAATTCCATTTAATTTTGATTCCTCAGGTTTGACATCAAACCCAGGGCCTTCTGTGTTATTGTGAATGATATTGATGGGTTTGTTTTTATCCTGCTTTGTCTGTTTCACTGAATCCAGGGATATGAGCTTAAAAATACTCAGCGTTGTAGGCGCTGCTGAAGGTAGCCCAGAGGAGGGCATTCAGGGCCAGAGAAGCACGTTCCCCAGCACCCCCAGGGTGGAACAGCAGGCCACCTCCAGTTAGGGCAGAGCTTCCCTGGCGCAGAGGCATGTTGTATTGCAGCACGCGGTAGCGGTCACGTGGCCTTGGTCATGACTGTCCACGCAGACCACTTGAGTTGTCTCTGGACTGTCCTCTTTACAAGAGAGGGGCTCTGGAGAGTCCTGAGGTATTTCATTGTGTGACCTAAGGGACAGGGACGGGGGGCATCACAGGAGGTCAAGTGTCTACCCCCATGGAGAAAATATGGGGAGAACCTTCTGCCCAGGGAAGTGGGGCATTTGAATGTCAGTAAGCCATCTTCTCCAAATTGCCAAAAAGAGTTGAGGAAGAAGCCAATGAATTTTTCATCACCTGCAGTATCTTGCAGTTTCACATCAGTAACGTGGTCAGTCCTTGCAAGGAAGCAGAGTGTGTGTGTGTGTGTGTGTGTGTGTGTGTGTGTGTTTTATCCAGAATAGGTTAAGGCTCTGGTTTAATCATAGGGTTTCATAGGGGGGCCCAGGGTTTACTGGAGCCGTATCTTGGGCTTTAAAAGCTAATGTATCAAGGACGTGGTTAAGATGAGGACATCTGAGAACCATTCTAGTTCATGGTTATTCTTCTCTTGCCTGCGTTCTGCTACTGTGCTATCTGACAGGAGCTTATTTCCTTTACTTTTCTCTACCATACTAGGTATTGCTAAGGGTCCTTTTTCTAAAAGAAGAAATAATACTCTGGGCATGTCCGTGTGTAGAGAGTGTGATGAGGTGGAAAGAAGGTAGGCTCAGAGTCTGCCAGAAAGGCATGTGGCAGTTACTCGGCCTCCGTTGGCCCATCTGTCAGTGGGAACACTTGGGTCACAGGGAAGCTTCAGTGCAGTGCTATTCTGTAAAAATCCAGAAGAGTGCCCGTCTTTCTCCTTGAGGCTTCTCTCCTTGCTCCTCCTCCTGGGCTTTGAAAGACAGTGGTGAAGTTCTCTCATGCACACCCTGAGCACCCCAATAGGGATCTAACTGGGACAAGAACGTGGCGAACGAAGTCGGAGCTGCTGGCTTCACGCAGAAGGTTTCAGGGTGGTGTTGCTGACGCTGGTCCAGTGGAGCAGATGTGCCTTGTACTTTTGAGTGTTGCAAAAGCAGATGCTGAGCATTCGCTGCCACGTGAGCTGATCACATGGGCAGCTTCTGTCAAAACATTGACCTGCTAATCATTCGTTCTACTAGGGTTTAGCCTGTAAAGACAGGTTGGCTGCAGATACTTGAGAAAGAGCTCTCTTGGCAACTGAGGTTTGCTTGGCTCTGGAAGGTTGATTCTTGGGAAAGTCCACATTCTGCTGATCACTATAACTTTATTTTCCTACCAGTGTCACCATATTTCCTTTGTTAAATAAAAATGTACATAACCAGAGAGGTATTATTTGGAAGCCCTGTAACTCCATGGTGGTGCAATGATTGCCTTCAGATAATGCGTATCTAGCAAATCGTGGCCAAGGTTAGCTACCAGCATTGACTATCAGTAAGTTAAGCTTCCGAAGGGTCCCTGGCCCTAGTTAGGGGGAGCAGGCCGCAGTTCCTTTAGTGTTGTCCAGGGCTGACCCGGAGGCGGCATGATGTAACATGGGAAAGGAGGAGCCATCAGAGAGGGCCCGAGGTTTCATGGCAGAGTTTCAGTGTTCTGAGTGAATGAGTTTGTTGACATTTTCTGGTAAGAAAATGTTCTGTACTATAATTCCATACTTTACTTTCTTCTGGGGATTTCATTTTGGAAAATTTTGACATAGAAATATTTACCATCAATGTCATCTCAAGTATTTTGGGCTTAAAATCAATTTGAATAGAGCCAAATTAATTTTTAAAATTGTATTGCTAAGTATTAGCACCAGTAATAAGACTTATTTTGCTTAAATTAAAAATTAGTTTTACTAAGTGTGCTCTGACTTAAAACCCGTTTACGTATCTGTTTTTCATACAGCTGTGCAACCATATTGCTTCTGGAAAAAAATGTCAATATGTTGGGAACTGTTCCTTTGCTCATAGTCCTGAGGAGCGAGAAGTGTGGACTTACATGAAGGAGAATGGAAGTAAGCGGATGTCCTCACTGTGTCCTTGAGCTCTGAAGTCTAGCTCGCGTGCAAATGCTTTTTCTCCATAAAAACGCCAGCTTCGCTTGCACGGAAAGCAGTGTGCTTTCTAGACAGTTTTACTGTGGTGGTGACAGTGGCTAGAAAATGAGACCTCAGCCCCGGGGAGCAGAGTGAGTCCCAGCGTGCTTGATTAGGCCAACTTTGGTCTGGCCCTAGGTCTGCTGTCATGTGATCTAGCAAACGTGGTCCCCACAAATGGCCTAGAGAAGCTCAGTCCTTCTGTGACTTTTTAAACCAGATGGTCTACTCTTGTGGCAAACGGTTGCGCTCTGAAGCAACAGGGCAGATGGGAGGTCTCCACAGGGAGTCTTCACTGGTAGAGCAAGGCCAGGTTCAGAGGCCCAAAGAGAAAGCTTTTATCTTGGTTTTACCTTGGTCGAGTTTCAAGTTCATTTTGGAGCCTTTGAGAGGAGCCACACACCACTTTTGTGCTTTTTTGTTTGTTTGTTTGTTTGTTTGTTGGTACCAGGGATTGAACTTGGGGGCACTCGGCCACTGAGCCACATCCCCAACCCTATTTTGCATTTTATTTAGAGACAGGGTCTCACTGAGTTGCTTAGTGCCTCATTTTGGCTGACGATGGCTTTGAACTGCCAATCCTCCTGTCTCCGCCTCCAGAGCCGCTGGGATTACAGGCATGGGTGACTGCCTTTGACCATAAAATGTTTTACTACAAGGAACATTGCTGTTTAATCTCAAATAAACAAATAGAAATACACTGACCGCAGTCTCTGACGGCAGGAATCATTGGATCTAAGGCTGCCGGCTGCTCTGTGACTCGTGCGCAGTCCGCTGCTGTCTCGCTTACTGAGTGAGGACACACAGTTGGCCTTGCTGAGACCTTGCCGGCTCTCCCACTGCTGCTTCTGAGAAGACTCTCCAACTTCTCCCACTTCCTCCTGATGACCCAATGTTAGAAACCCTCAAGCAGACATAGTGGCTATCTAGGGGACAGATTTTACCCCTCAGCTTCCCTCCTTCTGGGGACAGTGGGCAGTGTCTGGGGACGCTTTCATGGTGATAACGTAGGGGAATGTGCTGCTGGCTTCTAGTGACTGGGCAGAGTCTGGGGATGTTGCTAAGTATCCCATAATGCAATGGGCAGCTGCCAGCAGGAGAGAATTCTCCAGCCAATGTGTCAGTGGTGCTGGGGCCGAGAAAGCCTGGTCTTAGCACTTGGCGGCAAAGTGGCCTACTACCTGTTCTTGCCACAGGATGCAGTTGGCAGCCCCCGTCCAGGACCTGGGCTCAGTGCTGGTGCTGCCGCCTGCACTTCAGCACGTGGGTGCTCTGACCTGTCCTGATGGATGGCTCCCGTCAGGGCTGGGATCCTGATGGACGAGAGGCGGGGAGTGTGTTGGCTCCAAGCCCCCTGCGATTCACAGGTCGGTGGCCTTGCGTGGTTGTGGCACCGACAGTGAGTGTGTAATGCAGGGTGGCAGGAAGCCGTGCGGAGGCTTTTTTGACAACACCTTTATGATGGTTTGAGTTTTAAACACTCCCAGAGTGTCTTGCAAATTCAAGGAGTGGTGAATTAATATTGAAAACTAACGTTTGCGGTTTAATGGTCCTGAAATTGGTTCTTACCCATGAGAATTTATCTGCAGCTCAGGCAGGACCACCACCCTGGGCCCCTCTCGCCTTTGTTTTGAAAACATGCTGACTGATAGAAAAAGTGTGCCTTTCCTTGTTGCCGCTGAAATGATTCATTTTTCTTTAGTACAAGATATGGAGCAATTTTATGAACTCTGGCTAAAGAGTCAAAAAAATGAAAAAAGCGATGATGTAGCCAGTCAGTCAAACAAGGAAAATGGAAAACAGATTCACATGCCAACAGATTACGCTGAAGTTACCGTAAGTACCCGGGTCATCTGAGCCCACCTCTGCCTGACAGCGGTTGATAGGAGCTTTTTTCTTCCCCACCTTTTTGAAAATGGGACTCCATTTCCCACTGCCTGCTCTGCTCTGGGGCCGTCTTCTCCCCTCAGGGGTTTCCTGCTGTTAGCTTAGGTCTCCTCAGGATAGGAATTGTGTCCAAGGCCTGTTCCTCTCCTCGCCAGCCTGGGACCCTGAACAGATTAACCTCCCTTGAGGGGGCTCATGATGACTGTGACTGAAGTGTGGGGAGCGCAGGACCCGACCTCAGTGGCGGGCCACAGAGGTGCTCAGGGATGTGCCCTGCTGTCCCCCAGGCCCTGCTCCCTGCTGGCCTCCCGTGGTCTGGCCTCTCTGCATTGTGTGGAGACACCTCGGTTGCTGATGGGCTGTTTCCACTTTGGTCTTCTTTTATTTTATTTGTTCTTTTTAGTTACACATGGCAGCGTATTTCGACACATCATACATGGAGTATAACTTCCCATTTTGTAGTTGAACATGGTGTGCAGTTTGCTGGTCGTGTAAATTCTGTGCGGTTCATTCCACTGTCTTTCCCATTCCCTTCCCCGCTCCTTCCCCCGACTCTCCCTGTCCTCTGTTTTGGTTTTCTTTTAAAATTTTCAAAAAGGTAAAGTAGCTACTATAATGGATGGCTTGAGCCCGCCATGCCAGGTCAACCAGGGTCAACGCTTGTCTTTGCTTTTGTAAAATAAATAGTGTTGCAGATAAAGTTGGAAGTCCATGTGTTCCCCTTCCCAGAGGAACCAGATCCAGTGTGTTTCCAGGCCATGTTCACGTATTATTGATACAGTTATTCTTAAACAATCTGCAGTTCTACCCGATGTGGTTTTAAACTCTACACAGTGCATGTGTTGTTCTGCTTGCTCCTCGCTGGGTTTTGGGCACCTCCCCATGCTGGCCAGGCCCATGAGCACAGCCCACTGCAGGCCTCCTGTGTGGCCTTGTCTGGCATGTCTTTGCACAGGGCACTTGGGAAATGACCACCCCAAAGCCTAGAGTTCGCACCTGTCATAGCACTTAAATCCTAGTGTGACAGTTCCTCCTGGGGAGGCCCGTCCCTGCAGGGCCAGCATCTGTCCTTTTTCTGGCTCCTGGCACAAACCTGGCCCACTGTCATGGCTCAGTTCAGGGGCATGGGGCGGAGCTGCTGCCAGTCCTTCTGGAGTGGGTCTGTCCTGCTCTCATCCCCCTGGCTTCCTTCATGGTGCCGATTCTTCACAGAATCCTTACCTAGCTGCCTCTTGTCCTCCCGACAAACATCCTTGTTTGGTCAGCTGGCGGCTTCCTGGGTGCCTCCAGGAGTTGACGCCTCCTCTGCTGTCGGTGTGCTGGCTTCCATCCCCACACTGTGCTCTCTTCCTTGTTCCTGCTTCTGACTTTGAGTTTTATGTTCTTGCCTTGCTGCCCAAGAGTAGAGCTGGGCCTTAGATCAGACCTCCTGGTTTCCCTGAGCAGTGACAGAACACACAGACAACATCACTGATGGCCACATATCTCTGCCACTCACCAGGTGGACTTTCACTGCTGGATGTGCAGGAAGAACTGTAACAGTGAGAAGCAGTGGCAGGGCCACATCTCTTCAGAGAAGCACAAAGAGAAGTTTTTCCACACAGAGGATGACCAGTACTGCTGGCAGCACCGCTTCCCGACGGGGTATTTTAGTATTTGTGAGAGGTATGTAGGTTTGCACAGTGTCCCTGTGGAAGTTGCTGATCTCTTACACCTTCATGGACGTTACCAGTGGACAGTATCTGGTGGCATGGAGGATACTGTCACACCTGCTAAGCACGTGTGCTGCCATCGAGCTACTTCCCAGACCCGGTTAGGAATCTTAAGCCTAGGAAAATGAATATTTTGTGGGCATGACATCTATAGAGAAATTAGTACTTTAAGAATTTAAATGTATTCAAGAAAAGTACTGATTGGGGCTGGGAGTGTCATTCAGTGGCCAAACACTTGCCTAGCATGCGTGAGGCCCTGGCTTCCTCCCAGTGGTAAAGTGCATACTTAGCAGGCCTGAGACCTTGGGTTCAATACCCGGCACCAAATTAAGTAAATAAAAGATCCCTGAGAGTTACATGCAAATCATAATGCTAGTGAAATATGTATTTTCAAGAATTGGGACGGGCTGGGGCTCAGTGGTACAGCGCTTGCCTGGTATGTGTGAGGCCCTGGGTTTGATTCTCAGCACTGCATACAAATAAATATATAAATAAAAATAAAGGCTCATCGACAACTAAAAAAAATATATATTAAAAAAAAAAGAATCATGGCCCAGATTTTGTAGCTGCCTTGTGACCCTTACCAAACTGCCTCCTCCCAACAGGTATATGAATGGTGCCTGCACAGAAGGAAGCAGCTGTAAATTTGCTCATGGAAATGCTGAGCTTCATGAATGGGAAGAAAGAAGAAATGCCCTAAAGAGGAAGCTCAACAAAGCAAGAAAAGACCACTTAATTGCCCCAAATGATAATGACTTTGGAAAATATAGTTTTTTGTTTAAAGATTTAAACTAATATGCTGGCTTTTATGTAACCTAATCAGAGCATTGACCAGAAAAATTGAAAGTGTTCTGAGGCACGTAGCAGAGGAGCTGCAGATTTTCTGCTTGTATTGGCGTGTATCGTTCCTCCTGAGCAGCAACCCACAGTAGGTAGGAAAACGGGCTGTTTAACAGGTCCGGCCAGGCTCTCACCCACCATTGGCATCAAATGGTGAAGTGACTGCCCCCAGGTGCCCTCTGTTGAACAGACTTTTGGATGGAGTGTGTTGGGAGAGGATAAGGTTATGTCTAGGACGATTCTTTGAGTTGGTCCTGCAGATAAGAACCATGATGGTAAGAGAATCAACACTGGTACTGGGATCAGGATACATGACGGATGAAGTCCTTACGTGTTTTAGCGGAACGAATTTGTTTAATATAATAAAGTTTGCTACTTATCTGTATGTAGGTTGCTAAAAAGGATTTTCTTAACTCAGATTTTAAGCCAAATAACCATTTAACAGTAGTATATGTTAAATGGGGTATTTTTCTGTATTTGTATGTTTCACTATAATAAGGGAACTGAGGATAATGTGCATTGAGAATATTTTGAAAAATAATCAATTGACTCAAATTTTATTTCATGGTCTTTTGCTGTTTAAATGATGATTTTGAAAGATTAAACTTGTACTGTTGGTATTGTGTAGTGTATGGACCAATATTGCCTGTAATAAAAAATTTTATATATAGATGACTTTGAGTTTTTTGGCGTGGTTTTCTTCACCACAAAGAATTGCTGAAACTGGGTATTAAAACCTCAAGTTGGTTTTTTAAAAAATTCAAATTTAAGCAGTAAATGACAGAATGCCACTTGGAAGGATCCGAAGGCAGCTTTTCACACATCCGCTCCTCTCCTCCGGATTTGGGCTGAGACCTCCTGTGTGGAATGATGCAGTGACTCTGAGGGGCTCTGCTGTTTTCTTCAGAGGAGTTACTTAACAGGAGGAGTGACCAGCTGGTCGAAGTCCACCGAGCACCCTCAACTGGCTCTGGGATTGCTAAAAGGGACCACGGAAGGCACCGTGGGCTGCCAGAGATACAGAAATGACTACACTGGTCTAAAGGGGACCAGGACCAGTGGGCCAGGGAGAAGGGCAGTGGTGGGGTTGGGCAGCACACTGCCATGGGGAGGGACCGGCTGGAGGACTCAAAGGGCAGGGTCTGTGGTGGACCAACCCTTCAGTCCCTCAGGCAGAATTACTTCCTCATGAAGGGTGGGGTGCTGAGAAGCAGAAGCGCGTCTGGGGCGAGCTTCTGGCAGTGAGACTGGACGGAAGTGGGACACTTAGCAGATCCAGCAGTTCAGAGTGGGAGGAGTCCCCTGAGACTCCTGGAAAGGGTTGGGAGAGCCTCTGCTTTCCCTCTGTGTGGGAAGGCCCTGGAAACCAGTTCTGGATTGATTTATTAGCTGTAGATGGACACAATGCCTTTATTTGATTTTTCTGTGGTGCCGAGGATGGAACCCCGTGCCTCATATGTGCTAGGCAAGTGCTCTGCCACTGACCACGACCCAGCCCCCAGTCCTGTTCTTTTAAGAGATGGTCTCACTAGGTTGCCCAGGCCGGCCTCAAACTCCCAGGCTCACGCAATCCACAGGTATCACTGTTAGTTCACAGATGCTTTAGAAGCAAATCTTATGTAGCAAATCCATGATCTGTTAGGGATGATATTTCCTGCAGAACAGAACGCTAATCATTATTCTGCTTAGTTTCCCTAGTCTGATGGTCTTCAATACATTTACTTTTTTTTTTTTCTATAACTTTCTCTTAAACTCCTTTTGGCCTTTTTTTTTTTTTTTTTTAAATAGAAAATAGGAGATCCTAAAAGTTTTCCTTGGTGCTCTGTTTCAGTTGAAAGATGAAACCGTTGGTTGCTTTACACTTTGGAATCTAGAAAACTTATTTTGAGATCCTATGAGTAGTCAAGATCCACCCCCACCCCTCTAGCTCCTCTCCTCTGTCTGTGCTCAGCTCTCCACCTTCTTGGCAATTCTCTGCTCGGAATGATCCTTTCATAAATTCCACTCCTGCCTGAATCAGCCAGTTTCATGCTCTGGTTTGCAGCTAGGAACACCCCTTGCCATAGCCTTGGTCACAGCATCAGGAAGTCAAGGTTAATTATTCTGTGGTGAGATCGCACCACCATCCTGCAATTGAATGGCTCATTGGGCACAGAAAGTGGTGTGAGGGGAACAAAGGAAAGGGGGGAAAAGGTGTGAGCGACAAACTTCCAATTCCATGATAGAGGAATAGTAATAATCAATGTGTCTACTTGGACATGTTATCTCCATGGTGTGTGTCGGTTTTGTAATAGCAAAGTATTCTTAAGATAAAACAAACGTCACCATTTTCAAGAATACAATTTAGAGATTTCAAAGTATATTCATGGGCAGGGGTTGTGGCTCAGTGGAAAGGCATTTGCCTAGCATATGTGAGGTGCTGGGTTTGATCCTTAGCACTATAAAAAAAAAGTTAAAGTATATTCATAATGTTGTGCTAAAATCACTGTAATCTACTTTACAATATTTTCATTGCTTTTTACCCTCATTTCCTGAATCTCCCCACCCCCCTGCCTCTCAAACTGGCAGCTACTAACCTGCTTTCTGTCTCCAAATTCTCCTGTCCTGCCTATTTCACATCAATGGAATCATACAATATGTCCTTTCACGACTGGCTTCTGCCATTTAGCATTTTTTCAAGGTTCACCTGTTTCTTAGTATGTACAAGTATGTCATTTTATGGTTATAAAAGCACTTCATTGTATGGATAGGCCACATTTTGTTTATCCATTCATCAGCTGGATGTGTGAATTGTTTCCACTTTTTGGATATTATGAATATCCACATTGTTGTGCAAGTTCTTGTGTCCATATAGAATTTTGTAGACTGAGCTGGGCATGGTGGCAGATGCCTGTAATTCCAGGTAGTTGAGAGGCTGAGGCACAAGGACTACAAGTTCAATGCCAGCCTGGACAACTTGGTGAGACCCTGAAGGGATGGAAATGTAGCTTAGTTGTATAGTGCTTGCCCAGCATGCATGAGGCCCTGGATTCAATGTTCAGTACAGCAAAAAAGAAAAGGAAAAAAAATTATGTTTTCTATAGTGAGTCATCCTGTCTGACTCAAAGAGGGAGGTGGAGGCTGCAGGGGAATCCTCCCTGTTCTCACAGACTCCTCCCTCTGCCTAGTACTCCCTCCCCACCCCAACTGAGGTGTCCTGGGTAAGCAGGCTGCACTCCATCACCCTCACCTTTCCTGGGGCCACCTACCCTATCAGGGCTCTTCGAATAGTCTTTGATGTTCTGACTAAGTTTCAGGGACCTACCTCAATGAGAAACTGCACTGCTTGGGCAGTTAGTGCACACCACAAACTTCAGCAGGGGAGGTTAGAATACGGGCCTTTTAGGAGTATTTGTTGTAAGGAATGAATGCCAATCTGTAGAAAGCCCATTCTGGGATCGTGATACAAAGTCTCCAAGAAACAGACAATTACCCAGGTCCAGAGTTGGGCTTCCCTTCTACATTACTGCTGTCCTGGACCTGTTTTGTAAGTAAATGCTTGGAAGCTTTAAAAATTAATGATCATTATTTCTCTCTAGTTTCAAGAAAGAATTAGTACCTAGGGAAATACATACATTGTGTGTGTGTGTGTGTGTTTCTTCCCCCATCTCTTCCCAAACCCCTCCAACTTGATCATGGTGTAAAAAATGGCCACAAAAGCTCAGAAGCTTGCTGTTGTGGACAAGTTAGTGCAACCTGACCCCAAGGGCCTGTTTTGAAGTTGTAATTGTTTCAGAAGAACATTCTGGTTTCAGCAACAGCTTCGGTTCTCAGAGAAGAGGAAAGGGCACACCCTTTTAGTAATCCAGGGTGTTTCCTGGTCTGTAAGACATGACCCTGTGTGTGCTCACAAGGAATTGCAAGTCTCATGATATAAAACACAGGCAGCAAAAGCACTTTGAACTTTATATAAAGGTCTGTGCAAATGCCAGATGTCTATGGAAGTGTAGAACAGATTCCGTTCCAGCAACCTACAGTGAATGAGGACTGGCAAGGGGACTGTATTTGTTTTCATTAGTATTAGACCATGTAAATGCAAACCTACGGAAAGAGAAACCAAGAGAACTAGAAATGGAAAAAGTGAAGATTAATAAACTCCGAAATATATTCTTTCCTCTAAGGTTTTAAAAACAAGATTATATAAGAACAATATAACATGGTATGGTTGACTTATAACATATAGAGAGGGGTTGTAATAGCCACAAAAGAAAGAGGAGTAACTGAAACTATATCGGGGCATTTTCTTTATCTTTCTGGAATTGTTAGTGTAAATATGAAGTTGATTCTGAAAAGTGTATATTGTAATCCCTAAAGCAACTAAGTATAAAGCTTAAAAGTTAAAAATCATTAAAGGAATGAGTGGTATGCTAGATAATATCTACTTAATTAAAAAAATAGTAAAGAAGAAACAAGGCAGGTAAAGAAGAAAACAAATAACAAATAACAGGTGCAAATGAGCCACAAACATCTTGGACCTTGATACTGGACCCTGGTGGTTGACACATGAAATGTCTGGTTTGTTTAGCAAGAGTTCACTTTACACCTGTAGAAACAGAACCAGACAAGGAGTGATAGGATTTGCACTGGGGCACACAGATGACCTGTGGCAGAGGTGGGGGTCTCACCTTCTCTGAATTGTACATTTTCTTTTTTGCATAACATCATGCTGCCTTAAGTCCCTCAAATTTTCTTTGATTAGCAGGTGTTTTTTTTTTATTTTTTTAATTTTTATTTGGTATTGGGGATTGAACTCAGGGGCTAACAACCACTGAGCCACATCCCCAGACCTATTTTGCATTTTACTTAAAGACAGGGTCTCTCTGAGTAGTTTAGTGCCTCGTTTTTGCTGAGGCTGACCTTGAGCTCTCAATCCTCCTGCCTCAGCCTCCCGAGCCGCTGGGATTACAGGTGTGCACCACCATGCCCAGTATGATTAGCAGTTTTTGATATTGGAGGCCAGGTTTTGATGAGAGCCTCTGCAGCTGTGTAATCACATACACTTGCCCCCAGTACACTTGTCCCTTTTCCTCATGGAAACAGTTTCTTCCTGTCATTCTCAAATCATGTGTCATCCCTTTCCAACTTGAATTTTTAAATTCACAAATCTTACTTAGGATCTAACATAGCCCGGTACAGGGCACATGCCTGTAATTCCAGTTCCTCACAAGGCTGAGGCAGGAGGATCACCAAGGTTGAGGACAACCTAGGCAAAATAAAACAAAAAGGGCTGTAGATTTAGCTCAGTGCTTGCCTAGAATGTGCAAGGCCCTGGGTTCAATCCCCAGGATCTAACATTTAGAGTCAGAGAACACACATTACTGAACAACCCCAGTGCTGAGCTCATCTAGTGGGACCAGCTCTCGAAAACCATCTAGAGAATACAAACCACCTGCCATAATCCCCCAATCCCCCAGGAGCCTGAGATTGTTGGGTTTGGCTGGCCTCCTTGAACTAGTTCCTAAAGAGAGTTCTAAAACCTAGACGTGTGCCCATAAAAAGAGTGACCTAGACATTGTGGGTGTAGTGTGCATAGTGGGTTGCTGGTGGCTTCTCAGCCAGAACGACCTTTGAGTCTGAATTTCTCACCTACTAGCTTAGTGACCTCGGTCAAGTGACTTTTCCAAGTTTTGGTTTTCCTATCTGTAAAGTGATACAGGCAGAACAGATCCTCCACACTTGGGCTTGGGCACGCAGGAGTTAATCGAGGCAAGGTCGCTGGCAGCGGCACACATTAGTAACTAAGATTTATCGAGTACTTCTATGCTCAGCACCTTCCATGAATCACCTCATGTAATCCTGAGAGCAGCAGCTGAGACCTCTCCTGTCTCACTACTGTGTCCCCTTTCGCCCTTGCACGAATAAGCGAATGGCACAGGGTCTTCCAGGTTCTGTAGTGAGAGTAGTGGCCCCGATTGCTGTTATCATCAGGGCTCCTAAAGCCTAGCGGAACTGCCGGCGGGACCACTACTCCACACGTGCGGGTTGGTAGGACAGGACAGCAGTTTCCAGATGTTCCATTGCTGCGCCTGCGCAGACTGCCTAGGAAGGGGATGGGGCCACAGGCGCGTGAGGATGGCAGCACCCCAGCAAACTCCGCGGACGGGGGCGGGGCCAGTGAAACGATGACGCGGGCGCAGACTCTGTGGGCACGGGGGGGGGGGGGGGGGGGGGCCCAAGGGGGCGGGACTGCCGGGAGGAATTCGGGTTGGCGCAGACTCCGTGGGAAGGGGGCGGAGCCGCGGGGACGGGGCGGAGCCGCGGGGGCGGAGCGCCGCCGCGGCGCGGCTGACGTGGAGGGTCCGGGTTAGCGGGCGCGGCCGGCTGCGGGGTTGGGGAGCGGCGGGCCGGGCCGGGCCCCCGGGCCCGAGGCGGCAGCGGCGGCAGCGGTATAAAGCCGGCGACTGGGAGCATGTAATGTCGGAATGCGGAGGCCGCGGCGGCGGCAGCAGCAGCAGCGACGACGCCGAGGACGAGGGTGGCGGCGGCGGCGGCCCCGCGGGCTCCGGCTCCCCTGGCCCGGCCCCGGCCGAAGCGTCCTCGGCGGGCCGGCTCCGCCGCGGGCTGCGCGGCGCCTCCCTCATGGCGCGCCGGCGGCCAGAGCTGCTCTGCGGGGCCGTGGCGCTCGGCTGCGCGCTGCTCCTCGCCCTCAAGTTCACCTGCAGGTGAGGCGGCCGGGCCCCGGGTCCGCGGCCCAGCGCCCCTCAGCCGGGTGGGTCGTCAATGCATGGCGGGCTCGGGGCCTTCAGGGTCGGGGGTCGTAGCGGCTTCCGCAGGGGAAGTCGGGCCTGACCTTGCCTGGAGCCACGGACTTGACCCTCCCCAGGCCCGCGGCCACGGCCCCCCACTTTCCGTGCCCGGCCAGCCATATGGCGAGATTTCCGGGTGCTGCCTGGCGCCCCTCCATCCCGTTTTAGTACCGGGGGAGGTGGGTCGTGTTTCTGAGCTGCTCTCACTTGTTAGGGTCTCTGAGGGTGCACCTGTCAATTCTGCTTAGAATATAAGACCCTCGTTTTTCACCTGTTTCATTTCCCTTGTGCAACCAAGGTAGTTACTCACAACCGTTTGAGAGTCCCAGGCTCTTGGGAGTTGAGACACTCATTGGTCTGATGATTATTTATCAGTGCCCACTGTCTGCCCAGCATTCGTTAAATCAACAGTGAAGACAAAAGTCTGCCCGCCTTGGGTGGATATTCCAGTGGGTGGTACAGACGATAAACAAAGAAACAATTTTGAAGAGCTTCAAGAAGTGCTGTGTAGAGAATAGAAGGGACGAGGGTGGGACTGAAATGCCTTCTTAAGGAATTGGAGGCTCACAAGGAGAGGAAGGAGTCAGCCCTGGGAAGATAAGAGGGAAGAGTGTCCAAGGTAAAGGGAACAGCAAGTGCACAGTTTTGAGACTGGACAAACTTGGTGTTTTCCCGGAACTGGAGGGAGAGAAGACTTGAGCAGGCTGGAGGATAGTGAGGAGGAGGAATGAAAGTTAATGTGCCTTTTCTCAGGGAAGTACACTGATACAAAATTTACATTTCAGTTGTACTCTGGCCTCCCAGGTCCACAGTGTATCTTTTGAGCTCCGGTTTATGAAACCTTTGCCACTGATAATATCCTTTTGACTTTTTTTAAAGTCTCCAGTTGAAGATTTCAACTGGAGACTTTAAAAATAAAGTTTTTTTAAAAAGTTTATCTTGCTCCCCATTGCCAAAAAGATATTACAGGATTGGGTATTTTAGTGGAAAAATAACAAATTTAAATAACCATCCTAGAACATTTGCTATGTGCCAGGTATCGTGCCATTAGGGTTTTTCCATCTCAGCACTATTGCAGTTTGGGGCCAGATTATTTTTTGTTGTAGGGGATTGTCCTGTGTATTCAAGAAGGGTTAGCACCATCTTTGACCTGTACCCACTAGATGCTGGTAGCACATGCCCTCAGATGTGGGAACCAGTCTCCAGACATTACTAGATGTCTCCTGGTGAACAGAAATGGAAATGCCTGCTTGGGAACCAGTGTCCAGATGAATGCATTTATTCATTTAACATGTAGTTGAGAGCCTAGCATAGATCTCATTTAAATCTTACAATTCCCCATAAAGCCTGAGCATACTGTTATCCTTCCCAATTTATAGGTGAAAGAGTCAAGCCTTGGTCACATTACAAAACCTGCCCAAAGTCAAACCCATCTATTAAATGACTGAACTGAAATTTGATTTTTTAAAAAAAAAATATTTTTAGCTGTAGATGTACAATATCTTTATTTTTTTATGTGGTGCTGAGAATTGAACCCAGTGCCTCACACATCCTAGGCGAGTACTCTACCAATGAGTCATAACCCCAGCCCCATGAAATTTGAATTCTTTATTGTCAGGAGCTAGTCTCTTAACCTTGCTTTTCATCATTGCCCTCCGCAAGGAAAATATACAAAAGTATTTTACAATTTTGCAAGTTGGCACTTGGGTTCAAATTAGGAAGAGAGGTGTCTCTCCCAAAGGTCTGTGAGTTTTTTTTTTTTTTTAAACATCAGTTTGTCTAACTGTAGAAATAATGCTTTGTGTTTGTTCTGAGACAACATGACTTGATAAGGAAGTTCTTTGAGATTTCAGGAAGAAGGAGTGTAAATCCAGTTTCTAGAGCTAGCATATTGAAATTCTGACCTGCTTCTGGCAATGAGAGTGAGCTGTCAATGAATTTGTTTATTCATTTTCTTTCTATGCTACTGGCAAATTTAGCAGTCTGTTAATAGGCTTAAATTAATTTTTTCAGGCTTTTTTGATGGAATGGTGTCATGTTACTATTTTATTGCCACACAACTGACTCTAGCATTTCTGTCCCCTTTTCTTATTTTAAGATCTTTAATAAGGACAGAGACTTAGGGGAGAATAATTGGAGTCTTTTGGAATCTTTTAAAATTTTTGTTATTGTTTTTTAATTATTACTAGTAGCTCCCAACCTGAAATAAATGACTGCTCTCTTTAGTGTCTGTTTCTTAGCTGAGTTCAAACTATATAGTATAAAAAAAAGTTGATTTTTAGGTTGGGTCACAGCTAATAATTGTGCATCCCTGGGCAATTTAATCTCTACCTACCTGCATTTCTGTACATTAAATCTCCATGACTTCATCCTGCTTGCTTTCCTTTTATCTTGATTTGAAGGATTTGAAAAAATGTGTGTGTGTATTAGATGTAAATGTATTCCCATATGTACATACACTCGTTTTTGCTTTATTTTTTGTTATTTCAAAACTGCCTCTATCCTCCTTGGAAAGAGGTGTAGGGTATAAGTTTCGTGTAAAAATTGGGTTTGCAGCTAGGTGTGGTGCACACCTGTATCCCAGTGATTTGTGAGGCTGAGGCAGGAGGATCACAAGTTGGAGGCAAGCCTCAGCAATGTATCAAGACCCTAAGCAACTGAGTGAAACCCTATTTAAAAAAAGGGTGGTTGTGGGTGGTTGGAGGTGTAACATAGTAGTAGTAAAGCACCCCTGGGTTCAATCCCCAGTACCCCCTCAAAAAAAAAAAAAAAAAAAAATGAGTTTACAACAGGCCTTTCTTGTTTACAACCAACTCTTGATTTTTTTTTTGCACCTGAAACATTGCAGAGCTGCAGGACATCTTTGATCTGGGTATAGTTTTTCAGAAACAGAAGCAAATTCAAGAGATAAATGGAATTCATGAAAGTTTCTGATGGAACAGAGGGAAATGTTTCTCTTTCCTGGCCAGTTTGTTTCTCTTTCTCCCTCTCCTTCCCTACCTCCCTCCCCCACCTCTTTCTTTTTTGTGTTACTTGGGATTAAACCCAGGGCCTTGCACACACTAGGGAAATGCTCTATTACTGAGCCACACACACTGCAGCCATTGTTTTTATTTTCAGACAGGATCTCACCAGGTTGCACAGGGTGGCCTTGAACTTAGTGTCCTCCTGCCTCATCCTCCCAAGTACTGGGATTATAGGCATGTACCACCCTGCCTGGCTAATGTTTGTGTTTTGATTGGTCTTTTGTTTTATCTGGCTTGTTTACTTTAGGAACTCCTCTGAACCTGCAGAGCAAAAACACTAAGTTGATGATTCTCTTTTCTTGAGCTGTCAAATACCTGTCTTTTCCCACAGATTGCATTATTTGGTGCCTAACATGCTATTTGAATGGTTAAAAAAACAAACAAACAAACATAATTGCTCCAAATAACAGGACTTTGGATCTCTTGAGAATGTGTCACTTTTCACCATGCAACCTTTCCCATTTCTTTGCATGGCTGTCTTGTCATTCAGGTCTCACATTAGATGGTACTATTCTGCCTACTGCCCTATAGTGGGACTGCTGTGTCCTTGTGTTACATCACCACATTTTATTCTCTACACAGCAGTGACCATTTTGTGTACTTTTATTGTTAGTTGTTTGTTTGGTTACTTGCCATCTTCCTCTGCTAGAAGGTAAGCTCCTTAGAATACAGCCTGATGGCAGTGCTGGCCTAGGGACCTGTACCTCTGAAGCACCATGTGTGAAGCACAATAACAGTTGCTAAATCAACATTTTATAAATAATCATGTAAGTGAATTTTTCAGATTATGGACATAATACCTTTGTTTTATTTTATTTTATTTATTTTTTTAAAATTATTTTTAAATTTTTTACAGACTGCATTTTAATTCATTGTACACAAATGGGGTACATCATTTCGTTTCTGTGGTTGTACATGATGTAAACTCATACCATGCGTGTAATCATACATGCACACAGGATAATGATGTCTGTCTCTTTCCACCATTTTTCATACCCCCCAATTTCCTTCTACAAAATCCACAGTTATTCCGTTCTTCTCTCACTCCCCACCCCCCCACCCCCATTGTATATCATTCTCCACTTATCAGGGAAAACATTTGGAAGCAGTGTGGAGAATCCTCAGAAAACTTGGAATGGACCCACCTTTTGACCCAGTTATCCCATTCCTTGGTTTATACTCAAAGGACTTAAAATTAGCATACTACAGTAACACAACAACATCAACGTTTATAGCAGCTCAGTTCACAATAGCTAGATTGTGAAACCAACCTAGATGCCCTTCAACAGATGAATGGATAAAGAAACTGTGGTATATATATTTTATTTTTTTAAATGGTACTGACGATCGAACCCAGGGCCTCAAGCATGCTAGGCAAGTGCTCTTCCACTGAGCTACAACCCCAGTCCCTTTTCAGATTGTGGATGTATTCTATATAGACTTTGGGGTTAAAATGTCATTCAAATAGGAGATCTGTTCCTTTTAGCACTTTTGTCTATTTTGGGATTTCATAGAAGCACAGTCATATTATATGTACTCTCTGATGTCTGACTTTTCACTCAGCATAATTATTTTGGGATTCATCCAAGTTATAGTATGTATGAGTATTTTTGTTTGGAATAACCATGAATGGTAAGACTGCCTCAGTTAAGCTATTTACCCGATGAGTCATGTCAGCTTTTTATGCTTACTATTAGCAGTACTCCTTTTTACTTTTCTTTTCTCGTCTTTATGCTTCTGTCCTTTGTCTTTATATCTAAAATATGTCCTCCCCCCTTTTTTTTTCAGTGTTGGGTATTGGATCCAGGGCCTTGGGCATACTAGGCAAACACTGTACCATTGAGCTACAGCTTCAGCCCTTTTTATTTTATTTTGAGACCGGGTCTCACTAAGTTGCCCAGGCTGGTCTGGAACATGGGATCCTCCTTCCTCCTGAGTAGTAAAATGTATCTCTTAGATAATATATAATTGGGTCTTGCTTTGTATTGTCTAGCTGTCTCTCTTCTCTTACTTGGTTTGTTTAGTCTTTTTCTATTGAATGTAATTATGATTACTGATGTGGTTTGGTTTGTCTTCTTGCTATTTGTTTTCTACTTGTACTTTCTGGGTTTGGTTCCTCTCAGTCCTTTCTGCCTTCTTTTGGTTTAATCTAGTACTTTTTTTTTAGGGTTTCATTTTTATATAGTTTGTTTCTTAGCTAAACTATTACAGCAGTTTTATGCTGTTAGTACAAGTATATGGACAACTCAAGGCCGCTTGAACTTGGTGAGATATAGTCCCAGCCAAAACCTGTTTGTCCTGATGGAAAAGTTGTGACCATTCTGACTTCTGAACACTTGTTCAGGGTTCCTTCTCCTCCTGACTTCTCCCTACTGGGAACTGCAGGTATTCAGAAAGCCTGTTTTCTAGTTAAATAGACTTATTGCTTTGTTACTTGGGTTTCATACCTTTTGGATTATGTGATGTTTTTGGAAAAATGTTTATTATTATTTAATTATTACTTTTGCCTGATTGCCCTGTATAAGTACAGACCTGCCCTACCTAACTCACTTAAGTTTTTTCTCAGATTTGAGTCACTGGTAAGCAGCTACATAGCAGTCTTACTAGTGTGGCCTGTGTGTTCCCTCCCCATACTTCTGAGCTCCAGAGCTGGTAGCCCTAAAGACCAGTGGCTCCTGTGGTAAGCCAGGCTCCAAAGACGTTGGGGATGGAATCTTTGGGGTGTGGCGGCAAGGCTGTAGAGTATTCTGCTCTCCAGTCCTCTCCCAGTCCGTGCCTAGTGGGACAGAATACCAGAGAATCATTTCTGCAATGTCATTCATGTCTATGTCGGCTGGAAATTGCCTTAGCACAGTATACTACTTTTACTTCAGGACAGTGATTTGAGAACTCCACTGTTTTATTCAAAGAATGCCTTTTCTTTTAAACTTCATTCTCCTTCTACCCAAAGCTGTTGTAAGAAGAAGATAAATAAGCAATCTTGTTTGTGTTTATTCTTTTTTAGTCGAGCAAAAGATGTGATAATCCCAGCAAAACCACCTGTCAGCTTTTTCTCCTCGAGGTCTCTGGTCCTTGACCTCTTTCAGGGACAACTGGACTATGCTGAGCACGTTCGCCGGGATTCGGAGGTGGTACTTCTGTTCTTTTATGCCCCGTGGTGTGGCCAGTCCATTGCTGCCAGGGCAGAAATCGAGCATGCAGCAAGCCGGCTTTCAGACCAGGTAACACTGACATTCAGCCCCAAAAGTTAATGATCATCAATCCTGTGTGTAAGAGATGATGTCTCATGGAGACTCCCTGTCCATCTGGCAGTTTTGTCAAGGTGAACTCTGGGGTGGTTTGTCAATTTCAAAACCTGCTGTAAAGAACAAAGAATTTGAGTGTGATGGTCGTAGTTGAGGACAAGAGTGAGAACAGATTCTGGATCTTTTTTGGCAGGGTGGGTACTGGGGATTGAACTCAGGGGCCCTCAACCACTGAGCCACATCCCCAGCCCTATTTTTATTTAATTAGTGACAGGGTCTCACTGAATTGCTTAGCACCTCATTGTTGGCCGAGGCTGGCTTTGAACTCTAGATCCTCCTTCCTCAGCCTCCTGAGTCACTGGGATTACGAGCATGCACCATTGAACCCTGCAGATTCTGGATCTTCAGACGAAGGCTATCATTGAAGGAGGGAGGGGGCTGAAATCCTAGTTCTATGTATATCTTGCATATCCATTTGATAATTGCTAGGTAAATTTTATGTAGGAGAAATTTATGTATGATATGACTATATTGTCACAGCATTGACCTTTTTAATGCATGAACCAGAATTGTATTCATCAGATGTTTAATGAATGCCAACTTTGGACTGGGTAAGAGAGATAAATAAGTCATCTCTTATGGCAGTTGTTTTCAGCCCAGTGGATCCCAGTGCCTTTTAGAAAATGAGTATTTTGTAATGTTCCTTTTTCTGTCCTAAAAGAAATTCATAGGTGATAAAACTTCCCTGCACATCTAATTTCAAATAATCTAGAGTGCTAATTGTAACCAAAAATAGTTGGAAAAAAGAAAAGTAAATTACAAGTAAACTTTATATATTTCAGTATGTGAGTGTTTGGGCAAAGCAGGTCTCTGTACTTTTATATAGCACCCCTGTGAATGTGGTGGTTATAAATACAGCCTGATGAAGGTGTGATGTGTTGGGGACTCTGAACAGCAAAGTGCTCTCTGTCCTCAGTCTACACAGAAATTGTATTCCTGAGAAATTCAGTGAGCACAGCAATCTCACTTAGAACTCACATATAAAAGGGGACCTCAGTCACACGTTGAAGGGAGTTAACAGTTCTGGATTTGGGTAGTAAGAAACAGGTTTTTCTTCAACGTCAGTACTTGGCAGGCATTTAGAAAACTATGGGATGATGTGGATGGCACTTGCCAATGCAGAGCAGTTTTGAGCATTGCAGGATATCTGCTAAGACCCTGCCCTACACAGGTTCTGTAGCTTCTCCCAATCACAGCAACAAACAGAAGGCATCCCACAGATTGATTAGAGGTTTCTGCGGAGAACCACTCACCTGAGATAACTGGTGCAGGCAGCTGAGTTGCAGAAGTTCATTCGGAACTTTCAGTTGGTTTTTCTTAGAAATAAGTAATGTTACAGATGATGACTAGGCATTCCACCAGCAAGGTGAACCCTTTTAACCATTATATCCCTGAGTGTGTACCAAGTACTACTTAAATTTAACTCTGTTCCTCATAACATTCATTGGTGTTGGTGGGACAGGTTCTCACGGTGTTGTTTTCTCTCCAACCCCTTTAAAAATTGCAAGTACTAAGGAAGCTGGCAGGTACTCCCAGGAAAGAAACAGGAATTCTGATGGAGCACTGGGAGGCAAGCAGTATGTAAACATAAAATAAATGACCTTTTTGTCAGTTTTTCCCCAGTTTTCTGAATCTAGAGAGCAGCGAACCCATTGCCTGTGTGGGGAAAAAGGAAGATTGTAGTTTATTTTAGATGAATTGTAGATTAGTGTTATTTTGCTCTGGAATATTTGCCCTTCTGAATGATGGTATTGGAATATTAATAACAGCTTCCAGTGGAGCCAAACAGTTTGTTAAAGAGGCACAGAAACACACAGTGGGGGTTACAGTGCCCCCCACAGTGACTGGCTATGCTCTTTTCAAAATCATATTTTTTAGCTCCTTCCACATTGAGAGTTTTTGCTCCATATGCTCAGGAGGGAAAAGGACTGGGTTTATTTTCAGAGATAGGCAAAAATCTTTTGAACCATATTGCTTAGTAAAATTAGCAAAATGGTAGATTGTACTCTATTTTTGAGTTTAAAAAAAGAGGAGATGTAAACTTCAAGTAAAGCCATTGTTATTTTTCTTTTTGTCTAGAAATAGACTCTAAAAGGAGTTCTGAAGGGTTGCCACTAAGTTTTGAGCAGTTTTTTGTTGTGATAGTAGATTTAAAATATTCGAAAGTGTCTTCATTTGTAGTCTGTATTGTTCAATAATTTGTTGTGAACGTTTTCAGACAGCAAAAGTGAAAGAATTTTGCATGTACTCACCACCCACATTCTGCTAACATCTTATTGTGCTTATTTTGTCATGTGGTTTCCCATCTAACCATCCCTCAAATCCAGAGATTCTCAACTACTGGCCATATTGCCACTGCCCCTGCCTCCAGGACTTTTGACCTTGTCTAGAGACATTTTTGGTTGTCACTGCTTCAGAAAGGAGTGCTACTGGTTATTTAGTGGGTAGGGCCCAGGAAAGCTGTAAAGTGCCCTGCACCACCCTGTGTCTAGTTCTTAGGACATCTGTCATCACAAAGCAGGTGTAACCCCTTCATGCATTCAGCCCCAAATGGCAGTACTGCCAGAGTTGAGAAGCTGCTCCAGTCCATTAATCCATCTCATTTTTTGGCACCTTTCAAAGTAAATTGCAGATACAGGGACACTTTTCCCTAAATACTTCAGTATCTACCTATAAATACGTGTAGTTAGTCCATGTTTTTATTACTTAAGTGAAAAATACCTTTCAGAGCATGGCTTAAAACATCAATTATTAGTTTTTTAAATAACCCTTTGATATTTGTGATGTTTTATTCACAGTAGCATTTTAGTTTTGGATTCTTAGTTTGACAGTCAAAAGGCATATCCTTCTGTTGTTTGTTTCTGTGGTGCTGGGAATTGAACCCAGGGCCTTGAGCATGCTGAGCAGTCGCTCTACATCTGAACTATACACCCAGCCCCAAGAATATCTAGATTCATGCTTAGAAAAAGCCCCTTGGTACTCAATCACTTTAAAATTCAAAGCAAATAACTCTTGGGTCAGACTCCAAGTCCTAGCTGACACTGAAGATATGAGTCTTTTTTATTTTAGTGGCAAATTAGGACCTTTGAAAGCTTGATGCAATTTTTTTTTTTTTAAATGTACTTTCTGTTTCAGTGAGAGAGGACTAGTTCCATTTTTATAATTTCATCTTTCAAATCTTGGTAACTGTTCAGTTGTTATTCATAGTCATTTGAAACCCTTTTTTGGCTCTGCAGGTGTTGTTTGTGGCAATTAACTGTTGGTGGAACCAGGGGAAATGCAGAAAACAGAAACACTTCTTTTATTTTCCTGTAATACATCTGTACCATCGGAGGTAAGGACTTTTTAGTAGTGTTTCTGATTTCAGTTGTTTAAAATATCTTAATGGTTTTTTCTATATAAAAGTATTAGATATTCACTGTATAAAATCGAGAATATGCAGACAAACACAAATTTAAAAAGAGATCTCTAATTGCTGTGTTTTTATTTATTTTCTCTTATAAATGTACATGTCTACCCCTTATTTGAAGCAAAAGATAGGACCAGGCAATAATGCTATTTCCTAAACTGCTTTTTTTTCACTTTCATGAATGTCTTTTTATATCATTATATGTATTATGGCATTTTATTTTTTATTTTTTTTGCAATGCTAAGGATCCTTGAACATGCTAGGCAAGTGCTTTACCACTGAGCTACATCCCCTGCTCTCTACATTATTATTATTATTATTATTTGGTATGCAGTATTATTTTTAAAAGTACAATTACTCCATTGAATGACTGTACATTTCAGGTATTCAAAAAGTATTTCGTATTGCAAAAATACATAAAAATTCCTCATTACCTGGCAGCATCACATGGTCAAGAATGTATCTTACCATATTTTTCAATTGGGGAGAAAATTACTACTGGTTCATAATTTCATGTCCCAAGTTCTGAAATTACAAAGACTGGAAAACTTAGGATTTCATGAATTTTGTCCCGAGATGCGTATATCTGACCTAAAGTAAGATGAAGCTACCTGTGATCTTTATCCCACTTAAGCTAGCTCTTTTTGCTGCAGAAATACTGATGTTTGGCTTTGGAGTATTGCCCAGATCATCCTGTGGATATTCTTAAGTCATGTCTGAGAATCTGACTTAGATGAGTTTTGGAGGCAGAAGTTGGGAAGTTAGTCTTATTCAGTGTGATTGGCTTGAAGTTTGTGGTTAAAGGAGAGTTGACTAGTAAGGTCTCTACAATGTAGGCTTTCCTCCCCCTCCTTCTGAACTCCTTGGGCTGTAGTCAACAGGGTTTATGACAAGCATCAGTAGACAGTCATTTCTAGATCCTCTGTCCCACTCCATCCATTTCCATATCTCTAACGTAAACTGTTGGGTGGCACATAGTACTATTTCCAGGAGTCATGCATAGTAGTATTTGGGCAAATCATATTTCCTTACCTGACCTCCACCCTCACATTTTCTTTTGAACATTAAATGTTTATAATTTTAATATTTACAGTAATAAGCCAGTTTTTGCCTGAGGACTATTGAGACCAATTTTTTGATCCCCCCACCTGCTTTTTTGCCCACTTATTTGAGGTTTTACCACTACTTTGAAGGTTAAGGTGCAGGTTGTTTAGAATATAAGAATAGATAGTTTCTTGATAATTGTTTCAGGGTTTCTTTTCTTTTTTTTTAAAGTATGTGTAAGCTGTACTTGAAGGTTAAGACTGTTATCTGTAACATGGAGATTAACGTGCCTTCTGAGGCCTCTGCATTACTCTCTGGCTTTGGAAATGGGCACAGATGCCTAGCAGGGGTGAAAGTCCATGCTAGTTGCGCAGACGTGGCCCTAACTTGATGTGATATTAAAATCAGAAGAATTCCCTCGAATTGAGTACAAATATCATTTTGAGATACATGGGTATACAGTATTGTCTTATATTGTTTGTTTCCTTAGCTCTTGTAGAAAGATTGAAAGGACTTTAGAAGAATCTAGTCTGTCCCTTTTGCTTTACAGATGAGGAATTTGAGGTTGGTACTCATCTTGAAATACCTGCCCCTCATCTTTGCCTGCTGCTGTTTCACTTGTTGAGTCAGTGCAGATCCCTTACTACTTGTTTCAACACTTCCATTTTCAGTGTACCTGAAACAGTGCTAAGGCACAGAAATTCCCAGAGGGTAGTTCTTTCATATTCTGCCTTAGATCCCTGAAGATCTCTATTTTATGGGTGTACACACACACACAAATGTTTCCATCGGTCAAAGGCTGCTGGGAGCATTCTCGGTAGTCACAAGGTTCTTCTGGTTAACAGGCCTGCAGATGTACCCCCTGGGTCTTGTTACTGAGCACATCACTGCTGTTTGTGTATTTTTGTTACTGCTATTGCTCTTTTGTTATAATGACTTATCTTATAGAAGCTGCTTAAAGAAACTAATAGGCTTTTCTGTTTTGTGAAAGTAGTTTTTGGTTTGTATTGAGACCAGTCACAGAAAAAGTTAATTAAGGGTCTGAAGCAGGGAGGTGTGTCCTCACAACCCTGTGTCAGAACTCCGTGGCCCTGGATCAGCATGTCCTGTGGCAATGGCTGTAGTTTATTGGTAAAGCATGCCCCACATCCTGCATTCTGGGATCTTGTTAACCTTGATAAATCAGTTGAACCCTTACAATATCACACCAAGGAAACTCAGCAAAGCCTGTTGCCTTACACAGATGAGGTTTCTGGATTTGTTGGCTTCTTTTTGCTAAACAAAATAAGTTTTTCCTTTAAAAATTGCTAGTGATTGGTGGGGCTGGTGGTGATTTCTAAGCTGAACTAATTGTGGTTAAGTTTTTTGAACTGATAGAATTCCTAACTCTTCTCCCAGCTGTGCTTGTACAATGCTGTTTTTACTTTTTCATGCTGAAATTCCTTCCACGCCATGCTCTGCAGTGTACACTGAGGAATTGTCGCTCTATCATGTGTGTGTGTGAATGTTTGTGACCATGTATCACAGTCTTGTGAGCACAGCATTTGATTCCTGACTGTGCTCAGTTGTTGCTGTTAACAACAGGCCCAGTGTCAGTTGCTGTTGAGAGAGAAGAGTGGTTATGGGGTTGCTGGATTTCAAGTTCCTCCCAGCCACCACCTACCATCAGTTGTATTTGTCTGTGTTGTGCAAGGTTGAGAGAGCCATGGGTGGATTCCGACAGCTTGGGAACATGACTGAATGGTGGCGGCATTACCTCTTAGTGTTGAATGGAATCCCTGTGTGTCCTCAAGCATAGCTGTGAGGAAGAGGAAGATAGCTGGGCTCTGCAGCTCCCCACCTTCGTACTTCCATGTTGTTGCTTTTCCTGTTGTAATAAAGTTTAGATAGGCTTAAACTTCATTTCCTGATCCTTCGTTTAAGTGCCTATGGAATGTTTAATTCCATCTATCTAGTAGGCCAAGGGCCAGCTGCTTAACTTGTTCCTCATTTCAGAGTGACATGTGAAGATTCTCTGCCCACATACAGTGAAGTGTGTAGTTAAGATCCTGGAATTCTTCAGCATGTGGCCAGTTCCCAGAGCAGCCTTGTTTTTGTTTGTGTTTTTTTAAAAGAAATGTTGTGGGAATTCATTTTTCCTTCAGAGACTAGAAAGAATTTAGTTTGCAATTGAATGAAGCTCATGGTAGGGTCATGGCTTCTTGTACCTCCCCTCCTTAAAGTGCTGATTCTTGATTAGTGCTCCGGCACCCCTCAGCAAAGCAGGTTACTTCCCCTGAAGCAGCTGGATACTAAAGCAAGACATTTTCATCCTGTGGTATTGATGATTTTAGCTATACATTGCAGGCTTAATGCATGGTGTATTATTTTTACTTTTTCTTTATTTATTTTTATTTTATTTTATTTTTTGGTACTAGTTTTGGACCAATCGAATACAAAGGCCCCATGAGTGCTGTTTACATTGAGAAGTTTGTCCGCCGGGTGATGAAACCACTTCTCTACATCCCATCTCAATCAGAATTACTAGATTTTCTCTCAAACTACGAGGTACTTATCTTTCATATCTCCTCCATTCCCAAGGCCTTTTATTGGGTTGTACTGGATTGTTCATATTTAAAGGTTTTTTTTTTTCTTTTTTAAAAAATACCTCCTGAATTGCAGCACTTAAAAGATCACTTTATAGATAAACACCAGTTAAATGCATTTTAAGTTAGGTGCAGTGGCGCACAACTGTAATCCTAGGTGCTTGGGAGGCTGAGGCAGGAGGATCGCAAGTTTGAGGCCAGCCTCAGCAATTTAGATCCTGTCTCAAAATAGGTAGGTAGGTAGGTAGATAGAAAGAAAGAAAGATAGGAAGGACTGGGGATATCATTCAGTGGTAAAGCACCACTGGGTTTAATTCCCAGTACTCAGGGAAAAAAAAACGTATTTTGAGATGACTGATCATAATGATGGTTTGACCAAGTGAGTTTTAAGGGAATAGAATACTTGTAAAATCTTGTGTTTTGGGAATTTTTAACAAACTTTGACCTTGTCTCATAGTTAAAGTACGTGAGAGTTAATTTACTATTTATGTATAGTTGTAAATTTCTAAGAATGCCATTTGATGCTTTGCAGTATTGCAGAAATACCTTACTTTTCTTGTTTGTTGTAGTTTAGATTTTTTTTAAAAAACATGGAAATATGTGCCTTTTTATTTTATTAATTGTGTAACTATTTCAAGCTCTTATTTGTAGAAAATTTCCCGACTTTCTTAGTGTGTCTTCTCTCTTGCTTCCTCATTGACAGCTTCAACCCCTGATAAATTATTTTTATAAGATATTTTATGCATGTTTTGGATAAGTTATTGAGACACCAGCAATGAGATTGATAATCTAAAAAATTATAAAAGTAGCTCCACAAAATCCTTCACTGGGACATGTGTCAGGTCATACTTGGATGCGACAAGGAAGCATGATGGTGCTTGGGTGCAGCAATATCAAGACCACGAATACATGATAGAGGGAAATACCATGTGAATCCGGACCTCGCTGACTGACTTGCATTATGTCTGTTTTGTGTAGATTGGATGTGAATTTTTTCACCAGGACACCATTTCTGACTTTTTTCTTTCATGTTACCTGTTCACCATTAGCAGATTCCCCAAGCAACATGGTTAATGTCTGTCATTCAGCTTGTAGATCGTAGATGTACGTCAGAGTAAATACTCCCTAATCCCGTGTGGAGAAAGGACGGTCCTCTTGGGCTTCTCCCCTGCCCTGGGCAGGTTGATGGGTGAGAGCTGCACTGGGAGGCAGCGTGCCAGGGCACAGGCGGGACTAGCTGGGTCTGGGATGCGGGGCTGGTTACTCACCTCCTGGGCATCAGGGGCTGGGCCAGGCTTTTCTTAGGATTCCTTTTAACTCTTCAAGTGCGATACTGTGATCAGTGGGTTTTCCGGTGAATTTATAGTAGGTGGCAGGCAGTCACTGGCGTGGCACAGCAAGGTGGTGAAAAGTCATGAGTCAGACCTGAGTTGAAACTTGGCTCCATCACTTACTAGTTGTGTGGGCTGGGGCTACTTACCTTCTTTAAGTCTCGTTTTATCAACTGTAAGACGGAAATAAACCAGGTGAAACAGAGAAAGTGCCAAGGGTATAGTTTCAGTAAAAATGATATCATAGAAAACATCCTCGATATTAAGACTATTAAGAGAAACTTAGGGACTGGGGGTGTGACGCAGTGGTAAAGCACTTGCCCAGCATGTGTGAGGCCTTGAGTTCAATCCATAGCACCGCCAAAAAAAAAAAAAAAAAAGAAACGTAAATGTGATGATACTCACTGGATTTCTCTATGTTTATAGAAAGGAAGAAAAGTGTTCTGTAACGAAGAGGACAAAATGACCTGTAGGGCTGACTGTCATCCTTCACTCATGCTCTCTTGATTTGTTTATAGAATACTTTGCCTGGTTTTAATAGATATCCCCTTTTTTTCTTTCTTTTTCTTTTTCTTTTTCTCACGTGTGTGTGTGTGTTGCTGAGGAATTGAACCAGGGCTTCACGCATGCAGTTTTCGTTGTTGTTGTTTGTTTTTGGTGGTGATATTGGAGATAGAACCCAGGGATGTTTTACTCCTGGGCTGCGTCCCCAGCCCTTTTTGTTTATTTTGAGACAGGGTCTTGCTAAGTTGCCCAGGCTGCCTTTGAACTTGACGTCTTCCTGCCTCAGCCTCCTGAGTTGCTGGGGTTATATTTATATAGGTGGGCACCATAGCCTGGCCCCCCTTTTTTTTCTTTTCCCCTTTAAATTTTTACTCATGCTCTTCTGAAAAGGAAATAGAAAAAGGAGAGGAGCAACAGGTATCATACAGCATGTGTTAACTTTCCCCAAAAGTTTGGAAACAATTGAGGTAGTTTAGCCTAACAATAAGACTGAGAGGCAACTTCATTACGGTTTTCATCACTATCAGATTTGTACATCCAGAGAGCTCTGGTGATAAAGGAGAAGAACTCCATTAGAATTCTAGAGGGCTGGGTTTTAACCCTTACCTTAGCAAGTCTAATTTATGAGTTTCACTCAGATTTCTTATCTCTAAAATAAGGGTGTTGGTTGACTTTGCTGACTCTTGTGGCTTCAGTGAAGTTTAGAGACTGGAAAGAGACAGACAAAAGTTTTGTAAGCTTCTTATTGGAAAAGTTGTTTTTTAGTTTGTTTTTGAGATGGAGGTCTCCCTATGTTACCCAGACTGGACCTGAATTCCTGGGCTCAAGCAGTCTTCTTGCCTCAGCCTCCAAGTAGCTGGGACTGTAGGTGTGTGCTACTGTGCACCCAGCTAGGAAAGTACTTTCGAGGCAGTGACCTTGAAATCTTACGGCAGATATCTTTTTAACTCCTTTTTATCGCCTTATTACTTCTAGTGTTCTTTCTAGTAGCATCTGTAGGAAAGAAACAGTACACATTGTGACTGAACAGCCAGGCTGCTATGTGAGCTGTAACCTCTGCATCTTTTGAATTTGCTGTCCAGCAGTGCTTTCAAAGATCCTGCTCCAGTTAGTGACAAGGAGTTCCTTCCCATCAGTCTCAAAGTTGTGCGGACAGTGTCACTTGTGGTTGGGTTTTGGCAGCCCACTTAATTAGTGATGTACAACAATGGTTAGACCACCTTAGGAGCCAAGAGTGCTGCTACAGTGGAACCCTGCTGCAAAGGCCTCCCTCTGCCCTGAAAATGTTGGGCTTCCTCCCCAGAGCTGTGGATAGCTTTTATTGTGTTGGTGTCATCTTCTCCTGGGCTTCTCACTGGAGATGAAATGGTCTGGTTGTCAAGAGAATATACTTGATTAATTGTGGAAGAATTAGGGAGTCAAGCCCAGCATGGTATTTGTGAAACCACTTGTCTTGTGAAACACACCACATAGTATTACCTAGAAGGAAGCTGTCAGTTTGTGCACATATCTGTAAAGATAGTGTAAAGACAACATTAGAGATCCAGAATCTTTCATGGTTTTGATGGAAAATATTGGAGGCCCCGCTCTATAGTACACAATACTTTTGGAGTTACCTGCTGTATTAGGGTTTCTCAACCTTGGCACTGTTGACATTTAGGGGTCAGAATTCTGTGCTGTGGGGGTCAGTGCTGTGCTTTGCAGGATATTTACCAGCATTCCTGGCCTCCATTTACTAGATGCTAGTACTGTTATCTTTCCCAGTTGTGAAATCCAAAAATATCTTCAGTCATTGCCAAATATCCCTTGGAGGCAAAATTGCCCCAGTTGAGAGCCACTACTCTAAGTGATTCCGTTTTCCCCAATTATGTCACAAGTGTTAGTTCAATCGTGTCTTTTTCATGTAGCACACAGAAATCCACAGTCTTTAGTAGCATCTGTAGGAGAGAAACAGTACACATTGTGACTGAACAGCCAGGCTGCTGTTCCAGTCTAATGGCTGGAAGTTTATCTGCTTGTAATAGATAAGTTATCGTAGAGAAAAGATGGAAAATCAACAGTGCCTCGACTAGAGAATTCTGGAATGTTATCTTTGGGGGACTAGAGCCAGGAGTGGTTTAGATTGTCATCAATAAAGCTGTCCCCTGTACTCAACTTTTTAAACTGTTTATTTTCTCTTTAAAAAAAGAAAAAATTATTGAATTATAAATATGTTAAAGAGCTTGCCAATTTAAAAAAAAGCATCTTTAGTCAAGGGCCTTATCTTCTAATTTATACTTTCTCATACTTGTCATAAACATAGATTTCAGTATTGTATTTAAGTATACTAAAATTAGGTCAAGATAATCAATGTTTTTGTGACACTTTGTCATAGTAGCAGAGTTTTTGCTTATGTCTGTAATTGTGTTTGTAACATCTTATAGGAGTGCTTTGGATAATTCTCTCCTCATATTAAAAAAAAAAAGTTTTGATTATCAGGTGCTCGTGAGCCATTTGGGCCACCATAAAATTGTATAGCTGGCATTCACTGCTTGAGAAGTGATGATGATATCCTAAAATCAGCAATTTCCTCTTCTGACAAACTTTTGTTGTACATACTGAATTCTATTTATGTGCTTATTCTGTCACCAAAAGAAATACTGTAATAATATCTTTCTTTGGATTTTATATGTCTTATAGTTGAATCCATTCAAAAGCCTATTTTAGATTGGATATTATTTAGAAGAACAGTTTTAACCAATGAAAAATATTTTATTCGACTTAGATATCTCAAATCTACCTAAAATGGTTAATCATTAACTGTAGTTTTATGCTTGTAAAATATAACTCTGACCTCAGATACAATTACTAAGAAAACAGTTTTGCCTTAAACACCATAGGAAGACATTAAAAGGTGAAAATTATAATCACTTAACTGTAAATTCTGCTCTGCTGCAATCCTGTTGGTAAGAAAATCTTGAGTTAGGTTCATGTCTGAAGTGCCCTTCAGCTTTTACTTCTTGTCTGCCAGTAGCCAAGTGAGGTCCAAGTACATATAGACCCTCTGAGAAGATCAGGAAGGCCCAGAAGGTGTGACTTGGCTGAAGGGAGGCTCGGCTGTGGCCCAGGTCTTGTGGCTCCCCAGTTCCTGCCTGTGTCCCATGTTCTTATCTCTCAGTAATGTTTAAGGTCACTGAGTGGAAACTTCACTATCTATGGAGAGGTTAAAATTTCAAATATTTAATTTCAGATATTATTATTTTATGTCATTTTTGAAACTTTTTCTTTCATAATAGAAATATTTGAAAGGTGTTGGCTTCTAATTTGTCTGTTAGCTTCCCGCCCCCCCTTTATTCTTATGACCAGGTCTAAGAATAAATAATGGTGAAGGAGGGGGCCATGGCTTTTGACTTAATATTAGAGCAGGAGTTTTGCCATTTTCTGTTAATAAGTCATTAGAATTTATTCTGCAGAACTGGAGGTGATCTATGTGTGCAGTCACAATATTGAGCTTGGGTAGAGTCTAGTATTTTCTTCCTGCTTAAACACGAAAGTAATGTCTACCTTATAAATCATGATGTGTCTAAAAACTGAAGTGAACTTGCTGGGGAAATGCTGCAAAGAGAAATAAATAAGCTTTAAGTCATCTCTTTGCAAGCCTTGTAAGGAAATTCTGCTTCCTGCCATTATTCCAACTGCAGGCTCTGTTCCTTGAGGTCTCTTCCTGCCTCAGATACAGTCTGGAAGATGTAGTTTATCATTGTGGACAATATGGTCAAACAGAACCCAATCCAATGTCTTTATTTTTTTCTCCTGGTGGTGCTAGGGATTGAACCCAGGGCCCTGTGCATGGGAGGTAAGTACTCTACCAACTGAGCTACATCCCTAGCTCCCACCAGTGTCATCTTTGTGGTGAATGTTATGTTCATTAGGAAGAGAATAGGACTATAATGTTAGTGAAGTTTTCAAAGTCACTAGTTTTATGACTTATCTAATTTCAGCGTTTTTATTTTTAATTTTTAAAGCACAAAATGATCCGGTTTGTACATTATCATCTACCCACCAATGCCAACAATATTATTATTTTGAACTTTTACCTTGTATTTGCAGCCAGAGTATTTTCCAAATCTTTTTGTGAATTTCTATAATTAAGAATGGTTATTTAGTATACATTTGTACATTTATTCTTAGTGGTTTGGCAAAACGAATTGTTTTAAATATAAGTGGGATTAGAAGGGGCCTGAGAATCTCTGTTTTCAGAGAAGTGGGGGTGCTAGGTAAATTACCAGGTGACAGAAAACCTGAGCAGTTTGGAGAAAAACAATGCGGCTCCTGGTATCATACTGCTGGTAAGTAAAATTTTGTCTTGAATATTGAGAAAATAGGTACCATTTCTGTCAATTTACAGTCATATGGCACCGTGAATAAAATTGTTTTACATTTTCTAGGTGTGAGTTAACATTGGTACAGAAGTATTTCTAGTGCTATTGAGAAAAACACTGTAAGGTAATTATTCTCATGGCCACTAGAGGGTGTGCACACCATCTGCTGAAATTTCATGCTGTCCTACAAATGGTGTCTGCTTACACAAGAAATACGTCAATGAGGATTTGTTGGTCTCTTATAAAGAACCAATTTCCAACTTCCTCATTATAATGGGCACTAAATAAATATACTGTACATTGTGGGATAAAATTAACACACAAACCTAGGTCAAGTTATAATCTAGTATTCATTGTGTCGTTTTTTTGCTGAAGTGTAAACTTCAGGGAGAAGCTTTGTCTTTTTTTTTTTTTTTTTTTTAATATGCGGTGGTGGGGATTGAACCCAGGGCCTTGGACTTGCAAGGCAAGCACTCTACCAACTGAGCTATATCCCCAGCCCTTTCTTATTATCTTTTATTTCTGTTCATTCATTAACAAATATTTATTACTTGCTGTGTGCTAGACAGTCTCTGAGCTGGAAGTGTAGTTATGAATAAGAGAGTCTCTGTTTCATGGAATTATAACATGGAGGTAGACAACAACAAACAGGAAAACACTTTAAGTTTTATGTTGTGTTAGGATTTCAAACCCAGGGCCTTGGGTGTGCCAGGCAAGCACTGTATCACTGAGCTACAACCCCAGCCCTACAAACAGGAAAACAAACAATGGGTACTGGGCACAACAGTATCTTTCCAATATTCATGTCTGGGTGAAACTTTAGGATGTGACCTTATTTGGAAATAGGGTCTTTATAGATGTAATCAATTAAGGATCTCAAGATTAAATCATCTGGGCTGGGGAATGTGGCTCAGTTGGTAAAGTGCCTGCCTCCCAAGCACAAGGCCCTGGGTTCAATCCCCAGCTCCGCAAAAAAAAAAAAAAAGGAAAAAAGAAAAAAAGATTAAATCATCCTGGATTTAGGGTGGGTCCTGGATTTAGGGTGGGTCCTAAATCCAAAGACTGGTGTCTTGATCCAAAAAGGGGAAGGCACAGAGAAAAAGGCCATGTGAAGACAAAGGCAGAAATTGGAGCCAAGGAAGGAATGCTTGGAGCTACCAGCTGCTAAAAGAGGCGAGGCAGGACCCTCTTGGACCCTACCAAGAGAGCATGATTTTGGACTTCCAGTTGCTAGAGCTGTGAGAATAAAATCTGTGGTTTTGAACCTCCAGTTTGTGGGAATTTGTTAGGGCAGCCCTAGGAAGTAAATGTACAAGGTAATTTGAGGTAGTGAGTGCTGTGAGGGAAAATAGAGAGAGATAACTTAGTGGCAGAGGGGAAGGACACAGTTATTTTAGAAGCCAGGGAAGATCTCTTTAGGAAACAAGATTGGAAGAAAAATAAAATGAAGCCTGTGTGATTTGACCTGACCCTAAGGAGACTGGAGAGAGTCCTCTAGAACTTGGGAATGTCAGTGCAAAGCCCTGAGGAGGATCTGGACTGATGAGGCCTGAGAAGCGATCACAGAGGCATCTTTTACCAGTGCGTGTCCTGATGACACTGTTGACTGGTGGTCAAATGAAGAAAGAGCGATACTGTTCGTTCTGTGACTGTTCCTTCACCTGGAAGCTATTTGAGCATCCAGGAGTGAACTGCTAGAGACATTGCAGCTGGCAAGCATCAGAACACAAAGGGACATCCTTGTACCATGGGCTTGAAACATGACATCAGTTCCCAGTGTTCCCGGCCAGCTCATCTGGAAGGTACCTCCAAATGCGTTGAGTGCAGGGTTAGAGTTGTCTCCTCTGAGCCAGCCTATGGGTTTATTTGCAGCTGAGCAAATCAAGGCCTAGACCTAGAAAGGTCTATGTGTACAGATGTGTTTGTTCCTTCAACTTCAGCTAAAAATGTGGAGGAAACTAAAATATATGTAGCTATTTTGTGAGAATTTTTTATAATGGTATAGCTTCTGTTGGGGAGAATTTCTAAATTGAAATTTTAGACAAGTAGTTACAAATTTTATTTTACACATAACCAGAATCAGTTTTGTAACTTTTAAATAATAATTTACAATAGAGGGCTAGAGATGTCATTGAGTGGTTGAGCATTTGACTCGCATGTGTAAGGTCCTGGGTTCAATTCTCAGTACTGCAAAACAAACAAAAACCAAAAAATAATTTGCAATAGAAATGAACAGTTAACTGTACCTTCTCTTTATTTCCTCTTTTATGTAATTTTGAAGTACTAATTTCAGGTTGTTCTCAAACATGCCAGTTTTCAAAATTCAATACAGACTGTCACAGTATTTTATCTGTCAAGTAGCGCTTAAAATGTACTTCGCCTGTCTCTTGTTTCTGTTTTGAGGCAGGACCTTGCTAAGTTGCTCAGACTGAGCTGGAACTCAAGGTCTTCCTGCCTCAGCCTCCTAAGTTGCTGAGAATGCAGCTGTACTCCATCAGCTTCTTGTGTTTTAATAGTATTTTACAATTTACACACTTTTAGTCATCTCATATAGTTATTGAATCTTGTGTTCTTCATTTCTTTGGCAATGAAAAGTGAAAATAATTTTTCCTGTATGTCTGTTTACATTGTACTGTTTTTTGAATTTCTTTGGTCAAACTACTTGAAAATTTCAATAGCATTTCATTGAAGACAGAGGCTCCTTCATGCAAGCTATGTAAATTACAGTGGGGATGCCATCAGTGAAAAAGAACCTTAACCAGGCACGGTAGCACACGCCTGTAATCCCAGTGGCTCGGGAGACTGAGGCAGGAGGATTGCAAGTTCAAAGCTAGCCTCAGCAACTTAGGGAGGCCCTAACTTAATACTTAGATGAATTTATTTCATTGGTTTTAGTTTGAGAGATTGGTCAGAATTTAAAGAAATTTAAGTGAGTCTGTTTTCTTTCAATTAGTTTCCATTTTTGTTATGTCCCATACTAACTAAGCAGCTAGAATTTTTGAAGATTTTATCTTCCTTTGTTCTTAGTAGGAAAGTTTATTACACGATCATGGAAGGGTTTGAAACCTTAAGAACCCAAATACTGTAGAATTCTACTTTAAGTCAGTTGTAGGTTGACTTGTGAAAAATGTTTTGAAGGAATAGGGCAAAAGAAAATTTTGATTTCAATGACTAGGGCTGGGGATGTGGCTCAGTGGTCGAGCATGTACTTGAGCAAGCGTGAGGCTCTGGGTTCAGTCCCCAGCTCCACAAAACACACGCACTGCTTTCCTGGTTCCTCAGTTTGAGAAATTGGTTATTTGCTAGATTTTTGGAATGTTAGGATTAAACATTCCATCTCAGTTTCTATCAGAATGAAAACCAATTGATTTATTTAAAGTTGAATCTTAGGAATTAAGTAATTGGTTTATATTGGGAAGATAATACACTATACTACAGATTAGAAATTTCCTCTTTTATACAGTGATTTAAAACTTTACCAGCTGATTACATTTGCACCTTAACTTTTGAGTTCACTTTTGTCCCAGTAGTAAATAAGCCTCCACAGTTACTAAGAATGGGATGCTGAGGCTTTCGGGCTGAGAAGGACTGGTGCCTTCTTTCATCAGGTTCGCTTTTCACACCAACCCATTGAAGAGCTGGGCCTGTTTGCCGGAGAGGAAACCGAGGCTAATGTGAAGGATCACCCACTCTTATGTGTTTGGCCACGACTTGAGCTTACCGTCTTCTGATTCCAGGCCCAGCGCTCTCCTCAGGGAGCCAGCAGTTGAACTTTTAAGACAGATACGATTATTGCAGGGTAAAACCGGTAGAAGAAGTACCACAGGACTGCCAAAGAGGGATAGGTGCAGCGAGCAGAAAAGCGGAACGCGTCCTGTGTGGGCAGCTCATTGGTTGGCAGAGGGAAGGGCCATTCTTTGATTAAACGGGTCGAGGAGTGAGCAGGTGTAAATGAATCTGGTGAGGATAGAGGAGTGGAGGGCAAGCATTGGCCACCTGCAACTGATGCAACCAGAGAGGAGGCTTGCCACTGGGCGCTGGGTCTTGAACACAGGACATATCGTCAGATTGATCCTGATTTCCAGTGAATGGGAAGGTAAATTTGAGTGAGCTAATTTAGAGTGAGTGAAGACCTGAACTCGATGTTGAAGTTTGAGCCAGGATCTAGAAGAGTGCTGTCAGGAGAGGTGGAAAGCCCTGCTTAGGGCGGGAGGAGGAACTTTCAGCTTGGTGCCGTCCTGTAAAAGCTACTGTACTCCCCTCTGTAGCCCCAGTACTTTCTGAAGGGAGGCCAAGGTCAGCTCCAGCTTACAACCCTTCTTGGGTGCTTAGACTTTTTAAAGAAATGCAACCAAAATACACTAATCGTCAACTATAATGTTTTTGTCATTTTTGTATCTTTAAAATATCCTCCATTACATGACTGAGAATGGCTCAGTCACCTAATTGTGCTCTTGTCCCTGCAGCCTGGAGTACTCGGGTACTTTGAGTTCAGCAGCTCACCCCAGCCTCCTGGCTATCTGACCTTCTTCACCTCAGCATTGCACTCATTAAAGAAAGGTAAAACTGATTTACCTTACAACATTAGTCCTTTGTATGTATTTATATTGATATCTTTTGCATATGTTATTATATTTTCTAATTTGTTAGATGCCTTTTCTCAATGTGTTTTTAGTAAATATTTTTTTAATGCTCTATCATTAGCAAAGTACTGTAATATTTCAAATCTAGTCTCTTAAATGTATTATATCACTTGGTCATTGTTTAGTGTGTAGTTACAAGTTTAGGTCAGAGTCCGTAGTGGTCATCTGATCTGTCAGTTGCATAACCCTAATTTAGCCATGTACTTCCATGGAGGAGCACTCTTACAGATGCAAGGTCTCGTCACATCACAGCGTAAGCCTGCTGCCACTTCTCTCCTCTCATCCACATTTCGTCCACTTAGTTCATAAACGTGTTGTTTGGAGTCCTGCTTTTCCGTCATCCTCATTTTTCCATGTCGCTCTGCATTCCCTCTGGTCACCACTCCAGGGCTTGTCTTGCTCTGTTGGACACTTTCATCCGCTTGCTTGTCTCAGTCTCTCTGTCAGCACTCTGCGCCAGGCCCTCACCACTCTGGTCTTGGCCAACGGATGGACACCAGGATCTAGTGTCCCCCTTCCTCCTTGACTGTGCTTTTGCATGTGCTGCCGCTGCCTGGAAGGCAGAAGTGCCCCACTTCAGGCCTGGTTGTCTACCCACAGCAGATCCTTTTCATCCTTTAGGGTGCAGCTCAAACATCACTCTGACTGCCCAACAACTCAGCCCCTCCCCCAGTCTAACTCGGGTACTCCATTGTTTCCTTCATAGCACTTAACACAGTTTACGATTGTGTATATAGTCACAAGATGGCTTGTTTAGTATCTCCTTTCCCAGATTCTCAGATTTCTGAGGGTAGAGACCATGTGTCTTTGGTTTAGTGTTTTTCTCCAGTGTCTGGCACAGAGCAGGAGCTTAATCAGTATTTGCCAAGTGATCAGATTAATGTCCATATCATCTTACCCCAATAGACTAACTAAAAATATGTAGCCATCTGTTTATTACTGATTATTAAGTTGCTTCAGCTTTTTTATTATAATAGTATGTCATTAATACATCAATTATACAACTGGTCATTTTAGTATTACATTGTCTTCAGATTTTATTGTGTACATATTTTTTGTGTGGGAGTCATTGGAGGAGAGATCAAACTTTTCATGTCTTCCGTCCACTTGGAAGAGTTAAGCTGTGCAACTTCGAGTGACCAAGAAGACTTAGCAAGTCAGAGTTTGTACTTTGCAAACAAAATACTGGCATCCTAAATAAACTTTAGAAGTAAACACTCAAAGCTTTTCATGAAAAATTCAAGCTCTTTAAGGAAGACCTTAACTTAAGATTAAATATAAAAGGTAACCTAGAATAATTCCCTGAAATGATGGGAGTGTGCAAGCTCTTGAATCGAAGGAAATCATAGGGGATCATAGGAGGATGCTTTACTTGATTATCTTCTATTATGTGCTACTACACTATGTTAGTGAGAAATAAGTCATTCATCTTAAACTATTTTTTCATTCCGAGGTTTCTAAAGTGGAGAAACCTTTTCAAATGCAAGTCAGTAGCCTTCTTCCCTTTCTTTAAGCAAAGGGAGGGTAAAATGGTGATAAAATAGGATTAAGAGGGATAAATGGCTAAAAGTTACTCAAGCCAGGTGTGAGGGTGTGTACTTGTACTCCCAGCTACTCAGGATGTGGAGGCAGAAGGATCTCTTGAGCCCAGGAATTCAAGGTCATAGCGAGACACCACCTCCAAAACATACCCTAGGGAAGAGGGCTGGAGAAGGGGTGGCTCAGTGGTAGCACCCTTGCCAAGCTTGTGTGACGCCCGGGATTCCAGCCCCAGCACTAATTAGTTCAGTAGTAAACCTCAGAAGTACAAAATTAACCTCCCTGGTCAAAACACAAATTTTGACAAATGATTGTATGAAACTTCTTCCTAGAAATATGGTCTGGGTTTACCTTTTCTACTCTTCTTCCCTGTCCTGTGATTCTAGTTGGGCCTGGCCTTATAAAGTCCTGTGGCATGTGCAAGTTTGTGGGAGTCTAGATTCATTCTTGCTAATCTTTATCCACCCCATTTTTTTGTGGCTAAGTTCCCACGTAAGCTTAAAGAACCATTTTTAGAAGAAAAAGACAAAATTGAAATGATGATTTTTCCCTAATATGTACACCATGAAGGATTACTTAAAATAAATCTTACCTTAAGCATCTGGACTTTTCCCCCTTTTCTTTTTCTTAAGCTGAAGTCAAACAGTATTTTCCTTGTTATAAACAACGAATTGCAATAAGAGAAACATGTGCATGTTTAAAAAAAAAAAAAAAGAATCAGTTTCAAATGTGAATTCTAGATGGATGTCCTATTTAGAATGTGTACACAGATCAAGACCTGAGAAACGTTTGCTTGTAGAGAGCAGATCTGAAGACGTGTTGACTGCCGCAGTGGGAAGCAGATGCAGAGCACAGATGCCAGGATTCAAACACACACATCTTCCCAGTGCTAAATGGTTTGGTTTGGTTTTGAACCATGCTGGAGATGGAACTCGGGGCCTCAAGTGCTCTACCACTGAGCCACTTCCCCAGCCCAACTTCATGTTTCTTAAAAGTTGCCTGAGAAATAGCCAGGACACTTTCTGAGTTGTGCATTTGTTTCTTGAAGCCAGCTGGCTGTCAGTCTACAAATAATTTGACACTGTGTCATGTGTGAAGTACCATGACTGGGCACCCCGGAAATGCCAGAACTGAGGTATAAGGCCTGGTTCTGTGGTGCCTTGCCACTCCCTTTAGGCTGTTTGTTGGTGGATATCTTTACAAATTACACTAGAAAAAATTAGGGGAAATCCATTTACCATCTCACCATTATAACATGAATTGTCTTCTATCTTAATTATTTCCTTTCCTTTAACTGGTGCCCTTTACCTATGGATCTCACCCTTGGTGCTAGTTTGTCAGTTGCCAGTGGTGTGGACCAGAATACTTGGTTATATTTCTGTCCATTATTTCCCTAGCCTTTCTTCTTCCTTTTCCTCTCTTCTTCCTCTTATGCTTCCTTCTTCTCATGCTTCTTTCCCCCACTTCTTTCATCTTCTTCTGTCTCCCCTACCCCCAGTACTGGGCACTCTACCGTGAGCTATATCCCTAGCTAATGAATTAGTGAAAATTCAGATGGTATACCAAATGTCACCTTGAAAATAACTAAAGGTAATAGAAACTCCCCTCTCCCTTGGAAATTTCTGAATTTAGTTGATAAGGAAACCTTGTGGTGTTAGTTTTCTTAGGTACCACCTTTGGGAAATGCAGTTGGCTCTTGTTTCCTAGATTCAACCAACCAAAGATCAAAAATAATTTTTAAAAAATTGCCTACTCAAGATACTGAGACAAGAGAATCACTTGAGTCTAGGAGTTAAGGACCAGCCTGAGCAACACAGTGAAACTCTATCTTGAAAAAAAAAAGTTATGTAAGCAAATTGCATCTGTATTGAACATGTACAATATTTTCTTTTCATAATTCCCTAATCAATATACTACAACATTTATATTAATACCATTTATATTGGGTATTTTAGGTAATCTAGAGATGATTTAAAGTACATGGGAAGTCGTACATAGGTTATATGCCAGTGCTGTGCCATTTGATTGATGGGACTGAGAGTATCCTCAGATTTTGGTATCCTAGGGGTGGGGAGTCCTGGAACTAATCTCCCCAGGTACTGAGGAACAACTCTCCTGTTCTAGTGATTTTTTTAAAGAGGAATTTATTAGTAGAGGATCTTTGTAGTTGCAGTGTAGGGTCCCTCTGCTCCACCAGGGGGCGTCTAATGCTGCTGTGGTTGCTGTGGTGGTGTGCCTTACTCATAAATAAAGCTTTTCTGGAGCATTTTCTGTTTGGTTGTGAAATTTTACATCAAGAGGTCTGGAGGTAGGTTTTCTTGCTGTGTGTGTAACGTTTTTAGAGACTTTGAGAAAACGGGACTACCAAGCAAGACTGACTCAGGTTACTTCATCTGTTTTCTTGGACACCTTGAATCTTCAGACAAAGCCTTGGGCTTAACAGTGCTCTGTAAATGGAAGAGGGTCTAGGACCACATGGTATTTTCAAACAATCTCCTTCGTTATCATGGTTCTCATTCATAGAGGGAACTCTTTTTCAAACTATCTGCCTCTATTCTGAGAGCCTCTGGGTGCTCATTAATACATTAGAATAAACATGTTAGCAATTCCAAAGTGCCTGTTCCCACACCTAAAACTGACTTTTGAACTATATTGCATTTATGTTGGCAACAGAATTCTCATTTCATAGAATTTTTTTTTTTTTTTTTTTTTTTAGGGGGAAGTGGCTGGGGATTGAACCCAGGAATGCTTTATCACTGAGCTATATCCTCAGCTCTTTTTATTTTGAGAGATGGTCTCACTAAGTTGCTGAGGCTAGCTTCTAACTTGCAATCCTCCTGCCTCAGCCTCCCGATTGACTGGGATTATAGGTGTTCACCACCATGCCCAGCTCACAAGAGATACTTTTATTTCCATTATGACTTATTTCTGAAGCTTTTAAAATGCTGGGCCAAAAAAGAACCTCCCAGCACCAGTGGGACATGACAGGCACCTCTGTGACCAGGTACTTTCCCTGCATCTTTACCACCACTCTTTGAAGTAGGAACTGTTACTATCCCAGCTTTACAGATGAGAAAACTAAGCCTCTAAGGAGGTTGTTAATTTACTCGGGTCAGGTTGGTGGCAGAAGGATGATTCCCTATACAGGAGACCCTGTCATTTTGTTATGCTGCCAGGAGGGTTATGTTGCAAGTGGAGTGGAGTTACTAAAGTAGGGAGGCTGCCCTGGGCTATCCAGGTGGGCCCATTCCAATGAAGGGATCTTAAAAATGGAATTGGGAGCCAGAAGAACAAGGTCAGAGTGATGTGTTGTGAGGGCTTGTCTAGCCATCTCTGGTTGAAGATGAAGGGGGCTGCAGCTAAGCAGTCGGGCAACTTCTGAGAACTGCAGAAGGCCAAGAAATGGATCATTGTTAAAGCCCCCAGAAGGATCATGCTCTGCTGACTGGGCAGGTTGATTTCAGCACATGAAACTCATTTTAGACTTCTGATTTCCAGAACTGTAAGGCGAATGTGTATTGCTTTAGAACCCTAAGTTGTGGTAGTTTGTTATAGCAGCAACAGGAAACTAATACAGTCATATAGCAGTAAGTGCAGGAGCTAAGATGGGAGTAGACCCGTGGTCCAGAGCTTACCTCTTCCAGCCCTGCTGCCTTCTGCCTTTGGCCATTGTGCTGCACTGGGATGAGGCTAAAGGTGCAATATGGCGATTCCCTCCTCCTGGCCTTGCCTGTGGTACTGCTTTAAATGTAATGCCTTTCTCTGATTAACACCCCCCTTGCTAATTTGTCAAGGCCTAGTTGAAGTCCTAGAGATTGATTACACATTGCCTAGCTAGCACGACATCTCACATACCAGGGACATCAAATGGAAGTGTTCCTACCACTGACTCCCTTCTTGGAACTCCTGTTGAGTTGGTGGGCTGTCTCCACTGCAGCTTGGGTTGGTTTCTGATTTTCCCTTGGGCTTTCATGATACTTTCTGAATGACAAGTTCCCATAGGCAGGAACCAGATTTCCTGAGACCAACTCATTTTAGTGGCAGGCATCCTGGTGTGACCATGGCCCAGCCACGGCTTCTCACCGGCCTTCAGGTTCATATAGCTGGTGCCTGGACCACAGAAGAACCTGAAAGCAGCAGGTAGAGCAGGCGGTGTAAGCAGACAAGGTTAGACTGTGAAGTCTTGTCTTTTCTGACAGCAAAAAGAAAGGAATTTAATTGAAATGTATACAAGAGAAGTATTTGAATTGATTGATTTAATGTCGTTTTGGTATTTATTAAATGAGAAGAGTTGGTGTAAGGGTATATATTTTACTGTAATGTTAAATATATGTGCCAATGCATATTTGGCTCTATTGTTTATTTTCTCCTAAGATAATATATTTGGAACTACATTGCTCTTTCTCTCCCGCTTAACTTACAAGAAAGAAACTCATGGCTGAGGCGTCACACGGTTCCTTAGCAGTATCTTGGCGAGCACCAGGGTGTGTGTGTGCTGCCCAGATGCCAGGGTTTTTTCCCCCCCTGGATAATTGCTTTGTGCTTTATATGAAGAATTTAGAAAATGTATGAACCTCAAAGTCACATTTCTAGGGGAAAATGCAAATAATAGCAATAGTTTATGCTTTGAAAATAAGAATCTCTGTATTCTATATATTCCTTTGAAAGTTCTCTCCTTTTGATGGATGTTTTCATCATTGGAAGTGATGAAGTCATCATTGTAAAAGGTCATGGAGCACTGGGAACATGGCTTACTGTGGAAACACTTGAGAATGTTAGGGAGTGTTTTTATTTCTTTTTATTTAATTCTTTGTTCTCCCTTGTTCTGACTTGTCCAAAACCTGGGAAAGAAGAGTGGGGAAGCAGGATTAATAAAAATGTCTGAGAGTGTAGGATAAAGTGGGATTGTTTCCAAGCAGACAGACAGCCCCAAGTGCATGGTACGTGTTTGCCTATTGGAATGTCACTGTTTCCCAGTGTAAGGAAGTGAGAAAAGTTTTCCCAGGGAGGAAGTGGCTTTTTGGTCATGCTGATTAAATGTCATGTGACTCAATCTAGTTGTATTTAGTTTTGAAGTGCACCGTGGTTTATTTTGTTAGCAGTTATCTTTGTGAGTGTGTTTCTTGGCCTGATACTCCATGATCCCTGAGGCTTAGCTCTCATGCAGAAGTCTCCTGCAGTGTAGATGTTAACCTTGGCTTGCAGATTCACCTTGTTTGTTCAGTGCTGGCATATGTTGATTCTTCAGGTCTCCTTGGGTACCTCACCCTTAGTACACCAGATGCTGTAGACCCCTGAGAGAATTACCTTATTAAGTCTCTGGTTTTACTGCCAGGTACCTTTTCTTTCTAAAGAGAGAGATGAGGGGACTGCTCATCCTTGGCAATAATCATTCTCTGTTGGTGGAGGGATTTTCCACCAATGCTTCAGGAAGCATTATCTTATTTATACTTTCTAGTTAATTGCTCAATACAAAGATATACTACTCTTTGCTTTTTTGAGTACTGGCGATTGAACCCTAGGTCACTTACCCATGGCCACATTTCCAACCCTTTTTTGTATTTTATTTAGAGAAAGAGTCTTGCTGAGTTGCTTAGGGTCTCCCTAAGTTGCTGAGGCTGGCTTTGAATTTGTTATCTTCCTGCCTCAGCCTCCCAAGTCGCTGGGGTTACAAATGTGCACCACCACACCCTGTAAGACTTACTAACTGTTGGACATATCATCTCTGCCTGATTTTCTTCCTGAGATAAACAACTCTTGCTTTTCCATCATTACTATCCTGGCATAGTTTATTGAAAATGTAATATGAATCTCATAGTTAATTTCTAGTGACTACAATAAAAAATTAAAATGAAACAGGTTAAATTAATCAAATATATATCTGTATATATATGTATATATATATATTGTCATTTCAATCTGTAATCAGTATGAAAATTGAGATATGTTACCTTTTTTTGGTTTTTGAACCAAGTTTTTTAAAAGTATTTTATGCTGGGTGCCATGACGCATGCCTGTAATCCCAGGGGCTCGGGAGGCTGAGGCAGGAGGAGTGCAAGTTCAAAGCCAGCCTGAACAAAAGTGAGGCACGAAGCAACTCTGTGAGACCCTGTCTCTAAATAAAACATAAAATAGGACTTGGGATGTGGCTCAGTGGTCGAGTGCCCCTGAGTTCAATCCTTCATACCCCCCCAAAAAAATATTTTATGCTTTTATACATTTAACAGCACATATCAATTTAGACACTAAATTTTTCTTGGAAAGATGTTTTGTGTATTTAGATTTTATAAAATTTATGTCTGAAACAAGACACATAACCAAGTTGTTTTAAACATAAAGGTTTTCCAACTGCTGAATTGTCACATTACAATTAAATAGATTTAGTTCTTCATTGTTCACATTTCAGGGGCTCAGTGGCAATGTCTGTCTCGTGGCTGCTATCTGGAACAGTGCAGCTCTGGGCTGCGTGGCTCTCTGCAGGGCCCACCCAGGTATCCTGGGGAAAGCAGTTCTTTAATAAGGTCTACATCTCCTGCAGGCACAACCTCACGTAATGTTTCAGAGTGTGGTCCTGGTAGTCTGCTAGTGCTGAGTGTGAGTTGAGATCATTTGCTTCTCGCAGGACCCTTAATTACTTATTTTAAAGCACAAATTAAAAGGCTGCTCTACTTCCTAACGAAAGATAAACTATTCTTATTCTTTTTGGAATGTTTGAAATGTTAATCCCTTGGCTCACTATTGTGATTCATGGCTCAGAATATGTGTGTTTTACCCTAATATTAAACTGAAGTTTTAATATCAAAAATTGAATTTAAGGCAAATAATACTAAACAAAATAGGCTGACATTAAAACATTATGCAGATTCACTTCGGAAACGCCGCTTGCGTAAGGGAATTGCACCACTCGCGGATTCCACACGGATGGTCTGAGCTGTAGAAATTCGCGTCTACGCAAATTGCGGAGCTCCGTGGCTCCGCGCTAGTTTTGTTCCAAGAAAGGACGCTGTGGGGGAGTTGGGGCAGCTTCTAACGCATGCGTGGAGCGCCCTTCACCACGATTTTTCTCCCAGTGTGGCAGGTCGGTTGCTGAGGCCTTGGGCAGGCGAATGAGAAATGGAAGTTTCTGAAGCAATTACTTTAGCCAAAAGATGTCAGACTGATAAATTAGGATATGTATCTAAGTAAAATCTCTGTTAGACTATTTCCTCTCCCTCTGTAAAAGTAACTGCTTTAATCTCTTAGGGCAAAAAATGTGAACTTACTCAGTGCTAGGTGCGATGAGTTTTGCATAGCTGCCCCTACCGCGCCTCGCACATTTAAAACTCACTAACTGTAGTTCTTTTAAGACTAAAAGGGAAAGTTGAGTCCCGAGAACAAGTTACACACTTAAGTCTCGTTTTGAGGCTTTTGGCAATTTTTCAAAGTCTTAATCGATCTACTGTTTCTTACACCAAAGAGCAAAAACTCCTGATCCAGCCAAGCAGTTGCACGGACTGCTGCCTTGCATCACGCTCATTCTTGCTGCTGTTTCTTTGCTTATGCCATACCTCCAGTTTGAATGGTCTCTCCACTGCCCCGCCCCCCATCTTAAGCAACTAATACCCCACATTTTTCTCAAAAGTTGGATCTGGATATCTTATCTCTGCTTTATTACTCTGTTTCCTGTCTCTTATTTCACGTGTTGAGTTTTATCTGTATTCAATCATAATTTACTAAATAGTAAAATTCTGGAATTTTCTTATTGGTATGTAGCTGGATGCATATGACCATGATTAATAATGGTAAGCTTTAGTATGTATTGGGTACTTCTAAATTAGTTTACATGTGTATTAATTCCCATAACACAGTAAGTAAGAATTATTCGGGAAACTGAGGCACAGGAAGTTAGGTAATCTGCCCAAGATTACAGAACAGGGAGAAAAGAGAATTGGAGTCCAAATCCACTTAATATGGCTACACGGTGAAGAAGGTTGTTTCTCTTTTGGAGTATTTGTTTTCTGTATATTTATATTAGACACCTAATAAATGCCTACTGACTGCCACGAAAAAAAAAAAAAAAAAAAAACATTATGCAGAAAGCCAAAAACAAAAACCTTGATGTAAATGTGAGAGTTCAGATGGATCTGAGTGGAAAGCTCGGGGAATTTCGGCACCTTCCATCTCCCTGCGCCCGTGGAGGTTGCCGTGAGCTAGATGGTGAAAGTGGTGCGTGGAAGGCTCAGGAAGAGGTTTGGGGCTGTACCCAGGGGGTTGCAGGAGGCAGGAGTGGGGCATTCTGTTAGTGCCAGAGAACCCCAGTCTCATAAAAGATGACCAGGAGTAAACCTGCCCCAGTGTTGACAGTAGATGATAATGAAGGTCTCGGGAAGACCTTGGAGCTCTCAGGACGGCAGGGCACAAGCGCGAGCACCACAGTGCTCTGGGATGTGCTGCAGAGGGCCTGGGTGGTGGCTCCGTGGGCAGGGGGCTGCCTTGCAGCTGAGGGACACACAGGACCAGGGACACAAAGGCTCAGCACCTTTTGTAGCATATAGAAAAGAAGCCAGTCTCCCTCTGAGCAGCCGCAGGAGTTGCCTTGGTTTTCTTGCCCTACTTAGTTGCCTGCATGAGCAGCTGTAGAAACTACTTAGTTACTAATTTTTTTACCGTGGTGTTCTTTCAAGATCTCATACATCTTGCAGTGCTTTCTTTAAGTTTTTGGTACTGGGGATTGCACTTACTTAACCACTAAGCCACATCCTCAGCCCTTTTTATTTCTTTTTGAGACAGGGTCTTCCTGAGTTGCATAGGGACTCACTAAGTTGCTGAGGTTGTTCTTGAACTTGTAATCCTCCTGCCTCAGCTTCCCCATGCCCAGCTTATAGTGCTCTTCTTTTTTTTTTTTTTTTGCATTTCTTTTCTCCCATGTTTTTATTGGTGCATTATAATTAAACATAATGGTGGGATTCATTGTTACATATTGATAATGCACATGATAAAACAATATGATAATTAGTCAATATAATTCTCTAATATTTCCCCTTTCTTTCCCCAGTCCCTTTCCTTTACTGCTCTTCCTTTGATTTTCTTAGAATTTTTTTCATACATGTATATAGGGTAATAATGTGTGTCTCACTCCACAGTCCTTCCCATCCCTCCCCTCACTCCCCTCTGTACAATCCAAAGTTTCACAGTGCTCTTTGACACAGGCTGTCACTATGATTAGTAGAGATCTCAAGCCGGCATGTTACCAGGTGAATGAAATGTATCAAGAATCTTTTTATTAAGTTATTCAGCATATTCAAAGTTCTTAAAATATTGAGGACTCATTATGTTTAGGACAAAAGGATTCATTCTGTAAGTGATCAAGACCCCTGTTGTAGAATGCCCGGGGTCTGCCCTCACAGAGGTACTGTGGCCATGAGAGGGGCGGGCTGTTTTCTTGCATCACCCTGCACTGTAGGCTTCCTCTGCTAACCAAGTGTTCTTTGTTCTCACGAGACTGCAAGATTTCCACTCTATGCAGCAACTTCAACCGAGGTGTGATTTTTGTACATTTCTTTACATGTGAAAAATAAAGTTTTAAACAGCAGTGTGTTTGAGTGTGCTAGAATCCGTTTTGTGTGGCAGACTGTCTGTTCTGTTAATGGAGTTAAAAATGGTTTTTAAATGACCTCTTTCAACTTTGAGGTCAGGCTGTCACTTCTTATTCCTCTGCTCCCATAAATTAGTTGGTGACTTTGGCAGACTGTCAAATGAGTGTCCTTCCTGACTGCTTTTTCTTACCTTTTAATCGTGGCAGTCCACCAATATCCAGGCTTTCCCTCTGGACAGTGTTGTTTATGTTCTACCAGTTCTTGGCTTTTCTTAGGTCTTGCTTCTCTTTGACAGCCCTCGAAATACTACATGTTGTACCACTAAAAAAAAAAAATTAAGGGCTGCTGGGGGTGTTGCTTGGTGGTAGAGCATTTGCCTGTCATGTGCAAGGCTTTGATTCCCCAGCACCACACAAAGAAAAAAAAGATTAATTCAGGAACTAATTTGATACTTAAAGAAAGGCTGCAAACGGAGCAGAGATTTCCCTGATGACCTGCCTCTCCAGGCTGTCCCCATTGTTAACATTTAATGTATTCATTTATATTTTATGGTGATTTTGTAAAAACTAAGAAATAAACTATGATACATAGGTTTTGTAAAAGCTAAGAAATTAGCATTGATTGCCATACTGTTAACTAAACTTCTTTCCGTATTTGAGTTGTCCCAATGTTTCCACTAGTGTCAAACAGGATGTACTTTGAGATCTCACATTACAGTTGGTTAGTTTTTCTCCTTAGTCACCTGACTTCTGACAATTCCTCTCTTTCCTTGTCTTTCATGACTGTGACATTTTTGAAGAGCCCTGCTCAGGTATTTTATACAAAGTCCCTCAGTTCTGGTTTCTCTGATGGTTTCTTGTGATTGGCATGTGTTTTTCCAAGAATGTCATAAAAATATACCTTCTCAGTGCCACTTACAAAGGTTCCCAATGTCAGTGTGTCTTCTACTGGTGGTGTTAATTTTCATCACTTGATTAAGGTCGTGCTGCTGGGTGTCTTCAGTGAGAATTTACTGTCTTTCCTTTGTAATTAACAAATACTGTGGGTGGCTGGGAGCTCAGTAGTAGAGCACTTGCCTAGTGTGCATGTGGGCCTGGTTCCATCCCCAGCACTGCAAAACAGTCGTAATAATCACATGGTGGGGCTGAAACTCTGGTAGAGTGCCTGGTCCTGGGGAAGCAGCTGCCTCTTCTCACTTAGCAGTAAGCTCACGGAGTGAGGTGCTTCCTTCATCCTAGTGCCATCACTTTTGGTTTTGTTCGGATTATTCCCAGTAATGCTGGGGTTGCCTCTGGTCTTTGGATAAGTTCCACTCTTTTTTTTTAAATTTCATCCTAGATTTTATTTTCTCTTTACACATTTTTTATTGATGTATTATAGTTATACATAATGATGAGATTTATTGTTACATATTCATACATGCACACAATACAACTATATTATTTGACCAGTATCACTCCCTAGCACTTCCCCTTTCTCTCCCCTCCTTCCACCCTCTGGTCCCTTTTTTCTGTTGATCGATCTCCTTTTGATTTTCATGAGAGAACCCCCCCCATACACATAACTTTCTTTTCTTTTTTTCTCTCTAGCTTCCACATATGAGAGAAAACATATGACCTTTGACCTTCTGAGTTGATTTATCTCACTTAACATAATGGTCTCTAGTTCTATACATTTTCCTGCAAATGATATGATTTCATTATTCATGGCTGAATAGAACTCCACTGTGTATATATACACCACATTTTCTTTATCCATTCATCCATTGATGGACACGTAAGCTAGTTCCATAGTTTGGCTGTTGTGAATTGTGGTGTTATAAACTTGGGTGTGCATGGATCACTGACTAATTCTTTAGGGTAAGTACTAAAGAATGGTAGAGCTGGATCATATGGTGGTTCCAGGCCTAGTCTTTTGAGGATCCTCCATACTGATTTCCAAAGTGGTTGTACTAATTTATACTCCCACCAACAGTGGAAAAGTGTTTCTTTTTCTTCACATCCTCTCAGTATTTATTACTATTATTATTGATGGCTGCCATTCTGATGAAATTGCAGTGTAATTTTGATTTGCATTTCCCTAGTTGTTAATGGTGTTGAACATTTTTTCATACATTTCTTAGCCATTTGTATTTCTTTTGAGAAGTGTTTGTTTAATTAATTTACCCATTTATTTTAAGGATATTTGGTTTTTTGATGTTACATTTTTTGAATTCTTTGTATATTTTAAAAATGAATCCTATGTTAGAAAGTAGTCAGAAAAAATTTTCTCCCATTGTGTAGGTTCTCTTTTCATATTCCTAATTGTGTCTTTTGTTGTGCAGAAGGTTTTTTTTTTTTTTTTTGGTACGGTAGGTAGGGGGACTAAACTCAGGAGCACTTGACCATGAAGCCACCTCCCTAGCCCTATTTTGTATTTTATTTAGAGTCAGGGTCTCACTGAGTTGCTTAGTACCTCACTTTTTGCTGAGGCTGGCTTTGGACTCGCGATCCTCCTGCCTCAGCCTCCCGAGCTGCTGGGATTACAGGCGTGTGCCCCCGTGCCTGGCATACAGGAGCTTTTTTTGTGTGTGGTGCTGGGGATTGGGATTGAACCCAGGGCCTTGTGCATGCCAGGCAAGCACTTTACCAACTGAAGCTTTTTAATCTGATGCCCCAGCCCCAGAAGCTTTTTAATTTGATGCCATTGCATTTATTAATTCTTGGCATGATTTCCTGAGATTTAGGGGTCCGATTGAGAAAGTCATTCTCTGTGTCTAAAAGCTGGAGTGTTGACCAATGTTTTCTTCTAGGAGTTGCATAGTTTCTTATCTAATTCCTAGGTCCTTGATCCATTTGCAGTTGACTTTTGTGCAGGTTGAGAGATAAGGGACTAGTCTCATTCTTCTACATGTGTATATCTAGTTTTCTAGCACCTTTTTTTTTTCTTGTACTGGGGATTGAACCCAGGGGTGCTTAACCTCTGAGCAACATCCCCAGCCCTTTTTTAATATTTTAATTTGAGACAGGGTCTTGCTGAGTTGCTTAGGGCCTTGCTAAGTTGCTGAGACTGGCTTTGAACTCATGATCCTCCTGCCTCCATCTCCCCAGCTGCTGGAATTACAGGCGTTTGCCACCAGGCCTGGCCCTAGCACCACTTTTAAAAAAAGCTCTTTTCTCCAATGTGTGTTTTTCAAGTCCCCATCTTTTATGAGCACTTGTTTGCCTTCACACAAGGAATTTGAGGCTTATCTTGTACTTTCCTTGTCCCAGCTCTGAAATCAGTTTCTTCACCAAGAGCCTGGTTCCTTTTATCAGAGAACTATGTTTGGAAAGCAGTGTGCTGGGTGTTGGGTGTGCTCATAGGTATGGGTGACCTTGCTCTAAGGTCTTCTCAGCAGGGAGCTCTAGGCAGTACCGATGCAGCATGCATCTGCATTCCCAGGTCACACACGTGTACTTTAGTTGCCCTGGTTTACCTGATTCTCTCTGGTTCCATTCTGCCACCACAGCGTTTATTTTAACCTTTCCTCCACTGTGTGAGTTCTTACTCCCTCAGTGAGAGCCCTGGCGCTTGTCGTCTGTAACATATTTACTCACAAAGAAGTAAATAAATTAGTAGTTTCAGAATTGCTGATTTACCCCACTGTGAGAAACACATTTGGAAGGAGATTTCCGGCATGTGTGTAGAGTCCTGGCCGTCCTGTTGGGCAGCAGCACCCAGTCCGGGTGGTGCTTTCCAGTTGCTTCGGTGGGTTCTCGCCCCCATCCTCTGAGTGCTCCATGATTCTTGTGCAGTACAGTTAGGTTTCTCGGTTAGTGATCGTGTTCTGCAGGAGTCCCCTCATCTCGGTTGGTTTGATGGTTTCATTTTGGAGTGTGTGAGGGCATGGGAATCATTACTGCAGCTAGGGTCCCATCAGAACCCACTGGGGACACCAGGCCTCTCAGCCCTGCTTCGCCACAGCCATCACTCTCTAATTTCTGCCTTATTTTTCCTCTATTTCTTCTGTGCCACTTTAAACTCATCAGATTTGTGTTGAAGATTATCTGCGGTGGCAGAAGTGAATGTCACTCCCACCTCATGCTGTCGGCTGCTCCTTCCTGAGTAAAGGAAGATGTTACTGCCGGAAGGCGGGACTCAGGATTGACTAGACACTAAATGTGTTTAGCACCTTTGTGTTTTTTATCTTAGCCACTTGGATATAACTTGGTAAATTTAGAGTTGAACAAACTTTATATGACATCTACTGATGAAGCAGAAAGGGGAGAGGAAGGCATGCACTTTTTCCTCCACTATCATGTTTACCCTCCTTAACACCAAATACTTTATATCACACAGATGTTACAGTATTATGTGTGCTATGAAAAAAAGTGAAAATGTCACACCAGAGGTCCTCATTCATCTCTGTTCCTCGACACCAAACCATTTTTAAATTTTTTTTTAGATGTTTACAGACCTTTATTTTTATTCATTTATTTATATGTGGTGCTGAGAATTGAACCCAGTGCCTCACAAATGCTAGGCAAGCGCTCTACCACTGAGCCACAACCCCATCCCCACTAAAACAGTTTTATTAACCTTTCAGAGTCTTTTCTTTATTCTTTCTTTTATTTTTGCTTTTATTTTGGTGTTAAGTATTGAACCCAGTGATGCTTTACCACTGAGCCCCCTCCCTACCCCTTTTATTTTTTTATTTTGAGCCAAGGCCTCACTGAGTTGCTGAGGCTGGCCTTGAACTTGTGATCCTTCTGCCTCAGCCTCCCAAGTTGCTGGGATTGCAGGCATGTGCCACCACGCCTGGCTCAGAATCTTGTGATTTATTTTTGTTTTTTTAAGATGTGGTTTTTCTGTGTTGCCTAGGCTGGTCTTGAACTCCAGGGCTCAAGTGATCTTCTTCTTCAGCTGGGGCTAGGGCATATACCACCATACCCTCCTTTCAGGCTTTTTACATTTCTAAATATATGCAAGTATGGGGAAAAATATTGTTTTACAAGTGTTTTTTAAATTTTTTAACATAAAAGGTGTGCTTGGCGTCTTTGCTTGCTTTCTCTGTCTTGCGTGTCTTCAAGATCTGTTCTTGCTGTACAGAGAGCTCTGCTGTGCAGTTCCTAACATCTGCAGGTACCTGTTGGCAACTGTGCTGATAAACAGATGTGGGTTGCTGGCTGTGTCTCTTTGTTGCAAGCAGTCCACAAGCCATTCTCCCCGTGGCTGAGCCTGCCCTCCCTGTCCTGCAAGCCTCCTGCGGGAGCACTCCCTGCTCATTTGGTCATCAATACTTGACATTTCTTATGTCTTAACTGTGGGAAATTTGAAGTAACAAGTGGCATTTTGTTTTCTTTTGCTTTTCTGGGATGGTGTGGAGTTGAGTGCATTTCCATAGTTATCAGCCATGGCACATCCTGTCTTGTGCTCTGCCTGTCTTAACCATTTTATTTTTCATCCTGATTTGTGTAATGCTTTGTATATGCTAGATTTGCTCATTTAGTAAATGTTCACCAGTTTCTTACTGTGTATATACCCCAGACTTTGCTGTAGGTTCAGGGTGCCAGCAATAAACAAGGGCTCTTAATTTTACAGAACTTACATTCTGAAGAGGAAGTTGGACCAAGGAAAATCTAAGTGACTAAGATTGTGAAGACACTAATAGGTGCTATAAAAAAATAGAATAGTGGTACAGAAAGTGATCATCAAGGGACCACAGTCCTCTAGACCATCCCTGGGTGTTTGAGTTGGGGCGGGAAGGCTTGTTGAAGAAGGTGGGAATGGAGATGAATGAAGCAAAGGAGCCAGCCTGGAGAAGTGTCCAGAGAGTACAGCACACGCCAGGGCCCTGAGGTGGGCCTAGTGAGCAAGCGGGGCAGGTCCAAGCCTCACAGACAGACCCAGCGGGTTCCTCAGCACATGTGATTTGAGAGGCGTTACTCTTGGGTGGACTTGACGCTGGCCAGGTTTCCACAGCTCCTTTCCTTCCCGTCTAGGCTAGGTAGGCAGAGCCTTGCTCTAGGGGGGCTTGCGCATCAGGACTGGATCATTGGGTTTGTGGTTGTTTTGAGGCATAGGCCTTTTCTTTAATAAAGGAAAATTTTCTGTTTCAGATTACCTAGGAACAGTACGATTTGGGGTTATCACAAATAAACATCTTGCGAAACTGGTATCCTTAGTACACTCTGGAAGTGTGTATTTACATAGACATTTCAACACATCACTTGTAAGTATTTTGAAATTGCATTTGTAATAGAGCAGTGGTTCTTAACTTGTGTAGGCCACAGACTCCTTTGAGAACTGGCTGGATGCACGGATGCTCTCCCGAAGAGAGCGCACATGACTTTACGTGCAGACTGAGAGTTCCTACAGGCCAGCGCCCACGCCCCTGCTTCAGAGTCCACGCATCACGGACTCTGGAACATAACATTCAGCAGTTCTTTGTGTATGTTCTTAGATTTTGGTGTGGCCTGGTTAGTTTCCTCTTGGATGGAATTGCAGTCACTGCCGGGAGAGCTTACTCTGGCTTGTATTCTCAGAGATTGAGCGTCCACTGGGCAAGGGGTGTTCTTGGTTTATTCCTGTCTTTCATGAAGATGGCAATGGGACATGCTTTTCTCCTTTGCTGACATAATGGATTTTTAAGTTGTCCAGTCACAGGGGGAAGTTGATGACGTCTCACCCCAGAGATCCTTGGCTCCCGTCGTCTCTTTTATTCCCTGGTTTTGTTTGCTCTTTTTGGGGCGGCCTCCACTCAGCTATTTGAGCGTCAGCCTGTGTCCTGTGCAGTTCTGTGCTCCTCCTCTGTTGACGACTGCTTCCTCAGTCTCGTCACCAAGAATTTTTTCCTTCGGTGCTTTCTGTCTCTCTGACTTCATTGACAGTGTCAGTGACTTACAGGTCATTTGATGATTGATAGCCCTTACCCAGAGTAAGGACTGTCCCCTTTAAGCCAGGTTCCCGTGGCTCACCTGGTGCGTCACGTGCCTTCAGAGGCACTGCCAGGCCCTCTCTGGGGGCCCTGCTTGCCCGTCACCCTGGCTTCTCGGTATCTCCAGTGTGCCAGATGTTGTGCTTTGCTTCCTGCAGTTATATTCCAAGTCAAATGTATTTTTGGCTCTCTGAGGAGAAGTGTTTGTGACCGTGTCGCAGTGTTTTCAGACTCCACAGCCCCTCAGCGCCACTGCCGTAATGGTCTCTCCACCACGCACCTCTCTCCTTGTGCCTGAGTGTCTTTTGACTTCATCTGCTTTTGCTAGCTATCATTTTCCCACATTCTTCATTCCTGGCCTAAATATACCATATGTATTTATAGTAAAGGGTGCTGAGGAAGAAAATTTACATGGCTGGAGAAAACAGGTGTAGCTGTGAGGGGACACCGAGACACATCAGGGTTACTGCTTTAATTAGATACTTTTTAAGGTTGGTTGGTTTAGCTGTAGAATTCCTTTTTATCAAACGGCATGTTTGGGGACAGTAATATAAACAATGAAAGCAGTGGACATCTTCATTGTGGGGTAATTTAGATTTCCACTTTAGAGGGTATCAGATACCTCATATTGTGAAATTCTCCAAAGCACCTCTTTGGAAATTCTGCCTGAAACCAGTGATTTATATCATTGGACTTTAACAAATAATCATATGTTCACCTTTATTGATTTTTGTAGAGAAGCAAAGCCAAACCCTGAGTACCTCTTTGCTTTGTGTGTTCACACACCATGTGAGCCATAGCCTCGAATGAGCTCAGGCCACTCGGGTCCGTTCACAGGCTTGCGGGGTCCCTGCCTCTGCCAGGTCCTCCAGTCCCTTGGGTGCCTGTGAGCCAAGCTGATGCAGCCTCTGTCTCACGGGAACTGTCTCCCCCTTGGGGACAGGATTTTAGGACCAAGGTAAAATCTAACAGGTCCTGAATCCCTGATTCCTATTCCTACAGGGGAGTCTCCATCCTGTACAGATACACAATGAGGTTTCACAGCTCTCCTGGGATAGGCTGGTAGCGGTCCTCGTGGCCACCAGCAAGCAGGGGAGGTTATTTGTGGGTGGGCACATCTGTCTGAAGGGGAGTGGGGATTCGCTGATCAGCAGGCTCCTACCTCTGTTGCTCTCTGCCCTAGCAGCCAAGGTCTGGGTGGTGGAGTGCTGGCCTCACTTGCGGGCACCCTGGGTTCCTGTGGGTCAGTGTGGGCTCTGGTGCGGCCCTGTCCTGCCCAGCCCCCTGACCCTCTGTGTACTCGTCCTCTGCAGGTCTTCCCCAGGGAGGTCCTGAACTACACGGCTGAGAACATCTACAAGTGGGCCTCGGAGAACCGCGAGACACTCTTCCGGTGGCTGCGGCCGCATGGAGGCAAGAGCCTCCTGCTGCACAACGAGCTCAAGAAAGGACCAGCGCTCTTTCTGTTCATACCTTTTAACCCCTTAGCCGAAAGTCACCCTTTAATAGATGAGGTAAGAGGCATCGTGGTCAAGTGGGCGGGGCAGGGGACCCAGTAGCTCGGCCTCTCTGGCTCCATGTCCAGGAGCATTTACTTGGCCACCCGTGGCTGTACTCCGCCCCCATCAGTGGCCTGGAGATCCTGTGCCTCCAACAGGGACCACCCTAGTTGGTCTGGCCGCAGTATGGACAGCTGCTCAGGTCTGGGGAGAGTAGGTGGGACAAGAGGTCAGACCACCTCTCCAGAGAAAGACCAAGCGTCCCCTTCCTGCAGCAGGAATGGCCTAGGAAATGCCGTTCTTCTGAGGGGGTGGCCAGACTGCCAGCCCTGGCCACCACAGGTCAGCAAAAAAGAGGCCCGCAGCCCAGCAGCCAGGAGCCGCAGCAGCCATGTTGGCTCTGCTTTCCCCTCAACCTCCTTGTTGCACAGAGAGCCAGAGGGATTTAGAGACAGCCACCTCCAGGAGTCGGCCCTCCCTCCCGCCTTCCCTGCTTTCTGGGGCACTCCCTGTCCCTGGGTGTGAGTTTATTTTATACGTGGATCATTTGGAGGCACTTAGACAGAGCAGTAACAATCAGCAGAGGCGGCCTGGGATTGCTAAATTGGATTTACTGGGGGTTTTATTTTTTCTTTCCCTCAAGGATCCTTTAATTGGCCAAAACCAATTTCAGACAGCTGTGTACCACAGGCCAGGCTAGGCAGCTGCTGCCTCTCCCGTCCCCTCAGTGCCCGCCTGGAGGGACAGAGGGCAGGACTCCTGCGAGGCTGCGCACTTGGCTACTCTGGAGCCTGTTGTTAAGGGCGTTATCCCTCGGGACTTCTGAAGGAGCACTGCTGTCCTGGTCAGGGGAGAAGAGAAGAGAGAACCACGCGGTCCTCCTTTCCCTCTGGTGAGGGAGGCGGCCGGGTATAAACTTGATTCCTTCAGGAAGCCTCTGCCTCACAGAGGAACTGTACTAGTGCTGACACCCCTGTGACTGGGCCTCTCCAGAACCTGGTGTTAGGGCCACCAGCTGTTGACAGGAGAGACAGGGCTTTCAGCACAGTGGCCATCGTGGTTATGGAGTCTCATGTCACCTTCTGAAGTTCCGAAGTGCCAGTGACCTGGGCAGGGTGTTTTGTGGCAGAAGCCCAGATTCTCTCCAGAGGGCGTGGTTGGTGTAGGCTCCTGATTGGGGGACCCTTGCTTCCCGGCTTGTTCCCGGAAGAGCACTCCCCACACTCGTCCCCATTTCCTGTGCCTGCCGACAGGCCTTCTTTGGTCTCAGTTTGATCTGCAGCTCCTTTCCTTGGGTTCCCACAATCCCTGTGAGGTATTCAAATTCCCTGAACCTGAGCGTATGATTGTCATGACTGAAAAACAGGCGACTCCTGTGTTCACAGTACTGTGAATTACCTAGGCAGGTGACACATCTGTCCAGCACACTTCCCTCTTTGTTTTGGGTCAGTGTGGCCAGTGTTTATGGAGCACTGTGCTGCGGGGCTCAGGGGAAGGATGTGAACAGCAGTCTCGGCCTTGGTCTCAGAGACAGGTCCAGTAGAGAGCCATAACGCAGGACAGGACACTCAGCCCTAGACCCAGGGTCAGCAGGAATTGGGGGGGGGGACACCATTTCAGAAAGTGGGGGCCTAGAGAGGGACTGGGGGAGAGGGATTGAGACCGCTGAGCTGAGGGAAGCAAAGGGGAGGAAGCACCTGGCAGAGGGACTGTGGTGGGAGGCCGCAGCAGGTCTTGCTGTTGGACCCTGTGCCGCCTGCTGGGGAAGGTGCCCTGTGGGGAAGACCCTGGGAGGACCTTTGGAGGGCAGGGTCTGGGGGGCTTCTCCGAGAATTCCAGTACCAACTAGCCATCAAAATCTTGTTGACAATGTAGAGTTGTGACCAGAGTAGTAATTTTTCTGGCAGCAGAATTCCAGAAAAGTGAGTGGTATTAAGAACCTGAAATGGGTGGCAAATAGTGTCTGTGGTGGGGGCAGTAGCAGCAGTGACCAGAGGCAGACTCAGCAGGTGCCTGGGTGAGGTGGGTGATGTGCCTACAGCACTCAGGCTGAGTGGTGCGTGTGTGAAGGCAGCTTTGTTTCCCCCCACCGCTGGAAGCCTCGTTTGGGGCAGGAAGCAAAGCAGCTTACAATGCTGAGAATAAAGCAAGCACCCTCCTGAGTGAGGGTCTTGGCTTGAGAGAGCCGGACAAGGACACTGGAAACAATTGTGGTAGGGCACGTGCAGGGCATTGTGGGTGTGGCCTGAAGTGGGTGGGGGCTCTTGCACGTGTGCACCTGCGTATATCCAGAGTTCTAGAGAGCTCCTAGACACCGCAGTGTGTATGATGCAGCTTGTTAATCAAAGGAAATACTTTCCTCAGCCAGCAGTCTGTGTGAGTCTTTCCCACTGCAAGAGTTTCTTTGAGACAGTCACAGTGTGTGAGTCTGGTGCACGGGCATGGATGTTGCAATCAGATTTATGAATTTCTCTGATGAAAGAAAGGAGAAGAAAGCATCTGTTGCACAAAGATTTTAAATTATTTGCCAAGCTTTCCTTAATAGTTTAATTAAACATGACATCAAACAGCAGAACAGGATGGTACCTGGAGGTACATTTTCAGAACCATGAAAGGAGTGAAATATAGAAGCCAGTTCATGGGAGCAGAGTATGTGCCTTCCTCCTTGTGTGCACAGTACTTTCTTCCAAGAGAGATTAACGAAAGAGATGAGCAGAGAAGATTCTAGGACTTTTGCTCTCTTTAATGTAATTAATGTTTTCATATGTGAACATTTTATAAAAGATGATATTAAAGGTTTTATGGGGTGCTGAGAGGAGGAGGCACCTCGTCTGGTCTGAGACTGCGAAGGCAAATGGGCCAGGTCGCAGGCAAATGGGCCAGGTCGCGTTGTCCAGAGGTCATAGGGGCCCATCAGATGTTGTTTGGCCGAGGAGTGTCGTCATGCTTGGGTCATATTTTTGGAAATGAAGTGGGGCAGTGTGCAGGTGTGTATGTTGTAAAATACATTTTTGGTTTTTTTTTTTTTTTTTTTTTTTTTTTTTTTTTGGTACTAGGGATTAAATCCAGAGGCACTCAACCACTGAGCCACATCCCCAGTCCTTTTTTGTATTTTATTTAGAGACAGGGTCTCACTGAGTTGCTCAGGGCCTCATTAAATTGCTGAGGCTGGCTTTGGATTTGCCATCCTCCTGCCTCAGCCTCCCAAGCTACTGATTATAGGCGTGCACCACGGTGCCCAGCCTGTATGAAATACTTTGATGCACTTGTTTGGGAAGGTGTTAGACTCATTAATGAAGATGTAGAAGAAGACATTGTGGAGGAATTCTGAAGGTGTGAAGGAAATGCACTTTTTGGCAGTGGAGGGATTGAAGTTCTCTTTCTGTTCCTTGACAGCCTGGACATAAGGCCTGGGCTCAGCCCCTTCCCCTCTCCTCTCGTACAGTGGGCTAGGACCCCTTCTGACTCAAAAAAATGTGTTCACTGCTTGTCAGCAGACTGGCATGTTAGAAAAGCACCCCCGAGCTCTGAGCAGGTCCTAGAAGGTTGCTGCCGGCTGAAGCTGGCCTCCCAGCCTGGGCTCTGCCTGCCACCCAGAGGAGGTGCTTTCCAGGCATCCTGGGACCTCTCACCAGCTCTGCCCTGTCTTTCAGATCACCGAAGTGGCCTTGGAGTACAACAACTGTCACGGGGACCAGGTGGTGGAGCGCCTACTTCAGCACCTGCGGCGGGTGGACACACCCGTGTTCCAGTCCCTGGCGCCACAGCCGCCGGCTCCGCTGCTGGACACACCGCCGGTGGCAGCGTCCCCCTGCTGCAACAGTGTGGTGCTGCCCCAGGGGCACTCCTTCTCCAGGACCCACAACGTCTGTGAGCTGTGCGTCAACCAGACTGCCGGGGGCCTCAGGCCAAGCTCGGCCAGCATGTCACAGTGCAGCTTCTTTGAGATGGCGGCAGCCCTGGATTCCTTCTACCTCAAGGAGCAGACCTTCTACCACGCGGCATCAGACAGCATGGAGTGCAGCAATTTTTTAACTTCCTACAGCCCTTTCAGCTACTACACTGCATGTTGCAGGACCATTAACAGGGGCGTGGTGAGCTTCATCGATTCTGAACAAGGTGTCTTTGAAACCCCGACCCTTGCATTCTCTTCCCTGGAGAAGAAATGTGAGGTCGCCGCCCCGAGCTCCCTTCCTCACATTGAGGAGAACAGGTATCTCTTCCCTGAAGTGGGAGTGGCCAGCACGACCTTCACAGGCCTGAGCTGCAGAACCAACAAGACCCTGAACATCTACCTTCTGGATTCCAATTTATTTTGGTTATACGCCGAGAGGCTGGGTGCTCCGAGCTCCACGCATGTGAAAGAGTTTGCCACAATTGTTGATGTGAAAGAAGAGTCTCACTATATCTTGGATCCAAAACAAACGCTCATGAAGTTCACCCTAGGTACTGTAGGTGGAGTCCCCAGCATACTAAGTTTTCCTTAACTTAATATAGGTAACTCAGATTGAGAGGGCTTGTTACACTGGGTTGTGGGGGTGATGGTAGCTCTGTGGCTCATTTTAAGTCTTTATCCATCAGTCATAATTTTAAAAGAAGCTTATTTGGTCTATTAAATGACATGGAAACTTCCTAACTCCAAACTTTGGATAAGCTTATCAATCTGATGGGGTAAGGCTCCAACTCTCTAGTTGGCCGTCCCTGTCCCATTTTTAAGGTAAAGCCAGCTGGCTGTGTGTCAGGCAAGGAGGGGAGAGCCCTTCTGGGGAGACGTCCAGGGGCTGATGAATGGGAACAGTTAACAGCACGTCATTCTCGAGCAGTGAGGAAACAAGAGCGCCTTGCCACCCTCACTGTCTTGCAGGTCTGAACGTGTGAGCCTCAGGGCCACCAGGCTCCATCTGTTCTGCTGCAGCTTTCTAGGAATGCTGCTGTGACCTCAGGTGCCTAGATTGTAACAAGCAGGGGTCAAGTGCAGTAAACAAAGTCAGGTTGCAAATAAGTGAAATTCTCTTCCAGGGTTAGAGTTCCATTGTGGGTAAGATCCTGGAGCTTGCCCCTGGGGTTTGGCAGCAGCAGCAGCTGACCCACACTGCCCGTTCCCAGGACCTTGGTGGAGCCCTTGACAGACAGGGGGAAGTGAGAATTCAAAAGCCTTATTAGTTCAGCCTCACTGGAGACTCAGGGGACAAGCAGTATTTGCCAAATGGAGAGAGGAGGAACTTGGTAGTGAAGGAAACTATTTTCAAGTTCAGAGGGTATGAAAGCAAGAGTAAACTCAAGAGTCCCTGAATGCTAGTCCTCATAGCTGTCCTCTTTTGATCAAGGTGGAGTGGGTTTGTGCCTGAGTCACAGTTATGAAGGTACTTGACATAAATGTTGGTTCCCCATAGCAAATTATGTATGATAATCATGAGTACTCCTTGGTGCTTAAAAGAATCCTATGACCAGTCTCTTTCTGGAGGACATAATCTTTTGATACTACAAATTACTCCTGATTCATGTTTTCTAAGGATATTTTGGTATATTGGGTTTTCCTAAAATGAAACAAGCATTTATTTTATTTGTTTATTTATTTACTTTGGTACAGGGGATTGAATTCAGGGGCACTCAACCACTGAGTCTCATCCCCAGCCCTATTTTGTATTTTATTTAGAGACAGGGTCTCACTGAGTTGCTTAGAGCCTCACTTTTTCTGAGGCCGACTTTGAACTCCCGAGCCACTGGGATTACAGGTGTGCGCCACTGCGCCCAGTATTTATTTATTTATTTATTGTGGTTCTGGGGATTGAACTCAGGGCCTTGTGCATGTGAGGCAAGCACTCTACCAACTGAGCTATATGTCTAGTCTCCAAGCATTTATTTTTTAAGAAAGCATTCATTGGGTGTTCCTGAATTCTAAGTTCAGTAATACTCCCATCATTTGATGAACTCATAATGTGTTCACGTTGAATTTAAGGGTTAGCTGAAAGAAGCCTTCTTCCACTCAGAAACATCTGGCTCAGCCATTTCTTTGTCCTGTAGCTGATGATGGTTCTTAGGGTCCTTGTGAAACAAACTATGTGCTTGTGACATTGTTGACTTGGAGAGTTAGCTTTCAAGTCAGCTGTCCCTAGGGCAGTTTCAGAATTTAGGCTGCATTCAAATTAGGAAATAATTCTTGGTTTTATGTTTCAACAGCATAGCCAACTAAGTGTCCCTCAGATGTGACAATGAAGTCTCTTTAGTATTCACATGACATTCTTCACTTCCTCCTCCTCCTGCTGAACTTGCCATTGTTTGTTAGGACCTCAAAGTGGAGGGAGTTAGAAGAAGAGAAGCGAAACTCAGGGTGGTGTTCAGCCAGGCAGAGGGCCCCAGTGGCACTTGTGGGAATGGTGAAACTGTTGGCCCAAATTAGGGCTTTTGGCTATATATAGGTTTTATTTAGGTATTTTCCTCTAGAAATGATTGAGTTTATTTTCACTGACTTTAAAAAAGGAAACTTGAAGAATTTTAATAAAGGAAACAAAAAACTAGCTTCTTATCCTCGACCTACGGGTGCGAAGCACCCTCCACTTTGCCGTAGCTTATGCATTTCTGCCTTTGTAGTTTCGTTTAGAGATCTAGCACCCTAAGTTGAAGTCTCTTGAACAGACTGGGGCATGTTGGTGGCGTGTGCCTTCTTGCATGGTGTGTATGTGTGTTCCAGGCCCTTTAGAACAGAATAGCCCGGACTCCTAGTCCGTAAGTATTGCAGTGTCCAGTGCCGCATGGTGTTTCGCTATCTAAAGGACTCTCTGGTGAGTTACCACTACCAAAGCTAAGCCAGGTGCCCCCCCGGGTGGCTTTGTGCAAGGTTTTGCTGAGAGGTGAAGTGTTACAAATGTAAGCATGGGAAGTCATTTCTGTTTTTAAAACATGGAGTTCAAAGTAGGCCAGTTACTCTCCCTGTACCTACAAAAGAATTGATCTCATTTTTTTCTTTATTTTTAGAGTCTTTTATTCAAAACTTCAGCGTTCTCTACAGTCCCTTGAAAAGGCATCTCATTGGAAGTGATCCTGCCCAGTTCCCTTCTCAGCATTTAATCACTGAAGTGACAACAGACACCTTCTGGGAAGTTGTCCTTCAGAGACAGGTATGGAGTCACGAGGGAGGCAGAGGTGAAACCTTCTGTCTCCACTGAAATAGTTTGCAAAGCTGCACTTGTTGAGGTGAGCAGGTTTTTGGTTTAGTTTTTCAGTACTGGGCATTAACCAGCCCTGTTCTGTGCTACCTCCCCAACCCTTTTTAATTTCTTATTTCAAAACAGGGTCTTCTTAAGTTACCTCAGCTGACCTCAAACTTGCACTCCTCTTGCCTCAGTCTACTGAGTAGTGGGATCACAGGGTGGCCCCACCATGCCAGGCATGATCAGTCAGTTTTTGACGTACATATTAGTCACATGACATTTTGCTAGTGGTGGAACATGAGATTGGAAAGATGAAAATATCCCTGTGATTTCTGCACAGGGCACAAGGCTGACCCAGTGCAGCAGGGAGATGAGGAGGAGGCTGTTTCCAGGAACAAGTAATGGTGTCTTCCTTTTCCACAGGATGTCTTACTGCTCTACTATGCTCCCTGGTGTGGCTTCTGTCCATCCCTCAATCACGTCTTTATCCAGCTAGCTCGCCTCCTGCCTGTGGATGCACTCACTGTGGCCAGGTAAGGGACCTGCACCCTGCCCTCACCCTCCCTGCAGCGGGCCGTGGTGTGCGAGGCTTGCCCACTGACCTTGAGCTAGACCTAGATGTGATGGTCAGGCTGAGCCACGAGCAGAGCCTGCCGAAGCCACTTCTGGTGAATCCTGAGTGTCCCGTGATGTTGAATGTGTTTAGGACTGATTGGATATTTGGAGTGCTGACTACTGAGAATCCTGGGAACCGACATCCTCAGAGTTGCCACCTGACCCTGGGACCTGGAGGACTGACCTTTGTGTTCCTTCTCATTTGTGAAATCTAGAGGAAGGAGTGGTTGATAGCCTTGTGTCCTAGTTTTGTGATTATGTGGGTATTGTATGTGGGCTCCTCATAAGCAAAAAAATTTAAGTAGGTTTTTTTCTTTTTCTTTTGGAAAAAGAAGGCTCAAACAGATTTTAGATGAAGTAGTATTACGGTTCAGATTTGGTCTCCCCAAAAAACTCCTGCTATGGCAAGTATATTCAGAGATGGAGTGATTAAATTATGAGAACTGTATCCTGATCAGTTCATCCTAGTTTGAATGGGCTTGCTGGATGGTAATTGTAGGTAGGTGTGGCGTGGCTGGAGGTGGGTCACTGGGAGCGTATCCTAGAAAGGTGCATCTATCCTTTGGGTCCCTTATCACTTTCTCCGCTTCCTGACTTTACCTTGAGCTGAGCATCTTCCCACTGCTGGGCCCTTCCCCCACAATGTTCTGTCTCACCTTGGTCCAAAAATGGTGGAGTCCGTCCTATATGAATTGAGACCTCTGAAACCGTGAGCCCCAAATAAACTTCCCCTCCTCTTAGTTGTTCTTGTCAGGTGTTTTGGTCACAGTGATGCAGAAGCTGACTAAAACAGGTAGTAGAGTTTGGGTTGGGGGTTGTTTAGATTTAAGCTGCCTCCCTGTCCCCCAAAAAAGAACACCCTACAGACAGATTCGTTGTAGGATAAAATCACAGAAAAAAGAGCCAAACATAGAATATTGGATTTGCTAGTTCTTTTGAAAGATGAAAATTTTCCAAGTAGAAGTAATTGAAAAATTAATGAAAGAACTGGGCATGGTGATGCATACCTGTTATCCAAGTGACTTGGGAGACTTTGGCAGGAGGATCACAAATTCAAGGCCAGCCTCAGCAATTTAGCAAGACCCTAAGAAATTTAGTGAGACTCTGTCTCAAAAAATAAAAAGGACTAGGAATGTGACTCAGTGGTTACATAAAGCGTCCTGGGTTCAATCGCTGGTACCAATAAATAAATAATGATAAAAATAATAATAAAAGAGGGCTGGGGAGATAGCTCAGTTGGTGGAGTTCTTGCCTTGCAAGCACAAGGCCCTGGGTTCAATTCTCAGCACCAAAATAAATAAATAAATAATAATAATAATATTAATAATAGTATAATAAAAGAAAGATAGATTTAATTAGAAGTATGTACACTGAAGACAAGTAAAGGAAAACAGACTTTAAAAAATGGGACCATAGTAATTCACAGCATTTGTATTTACCTGTTATATCCAGTGCGCTGTCAGTAATAATATTTAGAACCAAATCTGGGGTGTGATGTGCTAAGAGATTTTTATATACACAGGACTTAACCCTCCAACACTCACTGAAGCCAGTATGGGCATCACTTTCTTTTATTGAGGAGGAAACTGAGGCACAGAAAGATCAGGAAACCTTCTCAGAGTCACATGACCTGTTGTGACGGGTCAGGATTCGGAGGCTCCAGGCCCCTCACCATTAACTTGGTTTAAGGACAGGTGACAGGGACTCCAGTGTGGAGAAAGGACACAGGCAAGTGTTTCATGTAAGAGGACAGAGTGAATGAACAACTAGGGACATTACAACCTAACAAATATAAAGTAAAACATTAACAATGTATCATTTACACCTATTAAATTAATAAGTGCTTCTAAATGACAATCATGTGTTGATAAAATAGAGTGAAATTGGCACAGTCATGTGTAGTTAATGGAATGAGTAAATTGGCAAAATCCTTTTAGAAAACGTTTGGCAACATTTGAAAGGAATCACAAAAACAGTTCCGTATTTCTGACCCAGTCAATTTCACTTTGGGGAGTCAGGGAAACGGGAACACCCACACAGGCACACGCAGAGGAAAGGCAGTTCTCTTGGCATTTGGTGGGATTGTTGTCCATTCACATGTGCAGTGCATTTCATACAGTTAATTGAAAAGAACAGAGCATGAGATATTAACTTGCAGACCAAATGTGAATGGGAATTCCAGAAAGGTGGCCCAGGTAGCCCAGTGGACCTACTGAATGGATCTGTTTTTTTGTTTGTTTGTTTGTTTTGTTTTGATATTAGGGATTGAACCCAGGGGCTTTAACCACTGAGCCACATCTCCAGCTCTTTTTTGTATTTTATTTAGAGACAGGGTCTCATTGAGTTGCTCAGGGCCTCGCTAAAAGTTGCCAAGTCTGGCTTTGAACTTGTGATCCTCCTGCCGAGCTGCTGGGATTATAGATGTGAGCTACCACACCCAGCCTCTGGGTGGGTCTTTACAGTGTTTTTATTTTAATTTCACAGTCTGCTCTCTTGTTGAAGTAAAAATCAGAAGGAAATAAGCATGTGATTATAGGATACCATGTTCAATGCCACTTGCTTGAAAGATGGGATTCTGATGTTTTAGGTGGGCTACCGCAGACAGAGGCAGGTTAAAGTTGTGGTAACTTGTTTTCATTCAGTTATACCATTTTTTGAAAAGTGAATTTCATCCTTTTGAATAAACACATGGTGCTGATTTATCCCATCCAGCCCCATGCCAGTTGTACTTTCTGAAAGCAAGCGTCCCATCAAGTTCACGGTTCCACACACTGCAGCTTTTGCATGCACTCTGGTGAATATTGGCCCACCAGCCTTTCCACTAGGATGGCAGACCTCCTTCCTTGGAAGATGCTGTGAGCAGTCTGTGTCCAGGCAACTTTCACAGGAACTGTGCCCCAGGACCAACTCAGGCCTGAGGACTAACCACCCAAAGCAGTTGCTGTGAGTGCCACAGTACCTGAGCACAGGGTGTGATACTGATGTCATTTTCTGTATTCAAAAATTAATCTAAAATCTGCTTAGGAAATACACTGAGCTTCCATCCAGATTCACAACTTATGAAAAAGTTGTTATGCTTGGTATACTTCATTCAGTGATTTATTTTCTTTTTCCAGAACTAACTCAGGCATTAAGGAACTTGACCAGATCCTTTCAGATGAATGCACTGCTCCTTAGGCGTCAGTGAAGCATTCTTTGGGAGGTCATTATTACTTTTAGGACATTATATTAGCCTTCAGTGGCAAACTTCCCCAGGGTGACAGCTGCGTGTCCTGAAAGTACGGTGCCTGGCACTCAGTGAGTGGGTCTGGGCCAGCATGGGTGTGGACTGGCACCAGAGTCCTCAGTTATTAAGAGAAGGCCCTTTCAGCTTGGAGTTCCACGGGCCGATCTCTTACTTACCTCTACTTTCTCTTTGTCTGCCAGGATTGACGTGTCTCAGAATGATCTTCCTTGGGAATTTATGGTCGACCGTCTTCCTACTGTCTTGTTTTTTCCTTGCAACAGGTAAGACTGCATTTTTTTCAACATTGGGCAGATGAGATTCTCTTGTCGAGGTCTGAAGATGAAATGGATTTAAGTTGTAAATCCACCGTGGGTGCTGTTGGCACCTACCTGTGATCCCAGCTACTCGAGGACTAAGGCAGGAGGATTGCACGTTTGAGGACAGCCTCAGCAACATACCAAGACCTTGTCTCAAATGTATGCAGGGCCGCGGACATAGCTCGGTGGTAGAGTGCTGCACGAGGCCCTGAGTTCAGAAACAAAAACACACCCACAAAAGCCCATAGAAAACATTCTCTAGGACTGAACTGTTCAAAAAATGTGCCGCTGGCAACATGGGCAGAAGAGCTCTGGTGTCCGAATGTCACGTGTGGTGCTAATTTTCTTTGAAGAAGCTCGCTCTTCTGAGTCTGTTTCTTGCATGAGCATGCATGTGGCCGGCGGGATTTGTTAGCTTCAGGGGCCTGTGAATGAGCATGCAGAGGAAGCCACGCTGGGCAGGAGAGACCCAATGTTGATGTGGGTCTTGGCGCCCTGCGCCTTCTCCACTTCCGCTCTCATTCAGCCCTCCCAACATCCCCAGCCTTGTCCTGCGGGGATGGGTGGGGACTTCTTATCCACAGCATATGAGCAGACCACCATGAATGTCTGCCATAGGGCTGACACCTCGATCTTGTCACACTCGCCTACATGGTATTCCAGGGTCGGTTATTACAACACCGACACCAAGGCCCTAGCAGCCAAAGGAGACGGGACCTGGCATTAGTGATTGTGGGTGCAGACATTTCAGTAGAAAAGAAAAGTAATTCTTGGCCCTCTGGAACCAAATGGACTGGATGTTGGCTCCTTCTTTAGGGACAGGTTCCCTTTAGTTTTAGGATGGGTCTTCATGGGGTTCACTTCTGTCCTCTGCTGGCAAAGTGTCCGCAGGTCCTTTAGGGAAGGCCCTGACCCCCTTGTGCAGCGGGCGCCCCTGCTCCTCCCACCTGCTCCTCCGGGAGAGGGCTTCCTTCACGGGCTTTGACTCACTGCTTGGTTTTTGCCATTTATCTTAAAGAATGTTTGCTGGAACACTTCCTGTGTAGTAGGGTCTTGTCACATCATGCACTAAAATCAGAACGTGACTCACCCTTTTCTGTTGCTGGCTGTGTCATGATGAGCCTTTTTCTTTCTAAGAAGTGTTTAAATTGCCACACAATCAAGGATTCATGGACTCTAACACTAGCAATTTTGTCTGTGTGGGACAGAAGTTGGGCATGCAGTTTAACAACGTGTAACATTTGCATTCCAAACACAGTTGGAGAAGTATTAAAACCATAGCGCCTGACTTGTACCTTTGCATGAGGAAGTTCTCAGCTATTGGAATGCATAGGTGTGCACTAAGGGGTACAAGGGGACTTGCACACAGGACAGTGTGAGGTGGTGGCCGTGGGGAGGCCCGCGTCTGGAGTGGGACTTGCCCACTGAGGCTGCCTTGTGTGAGAAGCATGAAGCTGAGCTCATCCCCCAGACCTGAGCCGGTCGGTCACCGTAGCCCCTTCCTATATCCCCTGAACTGGAAGGGTAGGAGTATAAATGTTGAATAGAAGACTGTCCCGTTCTGTCCTAATGGAGTGCTCTCAGTAAATCAAAGCCTTATTGCCTTGGATTGGAATTTTTCTCATTTCCTAAAAACAGATGGGAGGCACAAGTGGGGTGGGCTCAAAGTTAGCTGGAATGTTTGGTTTGCCTAGGATCTTGGTCAGATAGCTGGCAAGAGAGGAAATGAAAAAGACAGTGTGTGGAAAGACCATTTTCATGTTCACCTGCTTATGCTATTTTTAGTGAAAGGAACATGAAATTGTATGTGCACTATGAAAAAGGCACCCTTGTGCATGCTCTGAGTGAAACCACACAGCAGGGAAAATGTCAGGGTGTCAAAGGTGATTGCCCAGAGGGGAATCCCTACATCCCTAGCACATTGTCTGCAGCTAGCAGGTCTCATTTTGTAAAGGTGATGCAGAGAAACTGCAGAGGAGCCTGTCTCAGCCACATGTGCACGGGGCTTCATCCTGCTCCCGGTCCTGCCACCCTGCACCCGAGGCAGGCCAGCTGGTCCTGAGGGCACCCCAGAGCCACTGCTCCTGACCAGCTGCCTACATCATATTCTCTGGGTGACATTTCAGAATTCAGGTGCTCTGGCCTGACCCTCAGCCAGGGTTCAGGAGGTATGCATACTCCACCAGCAGCCTTTAGTGTGGTGGTCCTCGGGGAGGAGCCACTTCTGAGGAGTGCCCAGCCCTTCCCTCAAGATTCGAGGGGAATCAGACAAATGCGGGCACCTCTTACCACCACACTTCCTAAAGAACTACTTTTGTGGAAACTGTTCTTTGATACTCTGTCCTAGCTACTTTGAAGATGTATTAAAGCATCTTAACATGGCCATTAGGGAGTTCATGGCACTGCCCCAGGACTCCTACGATCATGTGTTCACAGATGTCTCCACACTGGTATGCTGAGGTCCCTCACGACCTTCCCGAGGGCTGGTGCACCTCTACTCTGCCCTGGGAGACTAGGGCTTGCTGCAGGATGCAGTGGCAGACCCAGCTGCTGACCTGCAAGCTGCCCAGACATCAGAGGAATGGAGGTCAAGAGCAGGTTTTGTGTATGGAGAGGGTGTTAAGTTTTTAACCAGTGGTTGCTTAAGGAACATGCAAGTGTTTAAAACTCTGACACTGTGTATTCACTCACTCATTTCATCCTTACAGCAGCCCCATGAGGTAGGGGATACTCCTATCATCCCCATGTAACTGAGCATAAGTCACTTGTGTAAGAACACATGGCACAGAGCAGAGCCTGGGCAGCCTGCCTATCGAGTCCCTGCTCTTGACCTCCATCCCTCTGATGTGAGGGAGCTGATGCTGCCTGCTGGCCCACCTTAGGCATAAATGCAGAAAGCTTGGACCTTTGGTCTGTTGCAGCCAGATCGTGAGTGCACAGGTGACTGCGTCTGTGGGACTCTGGCTGTTAGACAAGTAAGTTCTGAAAGGGCGTTATCTAAATCAGGACTTGGAACAGAGCTGTGGGGAAGCCCTGTCCATTGTCCTCCTCCTTCCTTATTCTGTACTTTCGGGGCCCGGCAGCCCTGCTTGACCTGAGCCCCTTGGTGGTCTTGTTGCCAGTAGGGCCTCTCCAGGCCTGAGCCCAGGTCTCCTGGGGATTGAGAACTTCTGCCCTGGATATACTTGCTGAGAAAACGAGCATTTCAGGGACTTGTTTCAGGCTTTTCTGATCTCATCAAGCATTGTTGATGACCACAAAGTGACACGGTGACAGTCCTACCCAGGATGCCCATGCCACATGGTCACTGGGCCTCACAGAGCACACAGTGGCCCCCATGCTGCAAGCTGCTGGTGCCCTGTGTCACTGGCTTTAGGCTTGAATCTGGGAGCACTTGTCTTTCTGGAAGGCTGTGCACAGAAGCCGAGCTCTCTCCTCGGGAACAGACACAGTGCAGGCGTCACAGGCAGCCTCCGCTCTAGGGAACTGCCTGCTCATGCTTGTCTTCCTTCAGTAAGTAAAACCCTCAGGCTGCCTTGCTTGGTAAGAACAGCTGCCCGACCTCCATAGCAGCTGTTGTGGACCATCCTGTTGGCCTGTGTCTGATCCTTGACTCCTCTCCCTCTCTCTCCAGAAAGGACCTAAGTGTGAAATACCCCGAAGACCTCCCCATCACCCTTCCGAACCTGCTGAGGTTCATCCTGCACCACTCGGACCCTGCCTCCACCCCCCGGAACTCCGCCAGGCCTCCTCCGGAAGAGTGTCTTCAGAGCGAGGCCGTCCTGCAGCAGGGGCACATCTCCCACCTGGAGAGGGAGATCCAGAAACTGAGAGCAGAGATAAGCAGCCTTCACCGAGCACAGGCACAGGTGGAGGGCCAGCTCTCCAGTGCCCGCAGGGATGAGCGCCGGCTGCTGCGGCAGCAGCAGACCCTGGAGAAGCAGCACGGCCTGCTCCAGCGGCACAGCGAGCAGCTGCAGGCCCTATATGCACAGAAGGCCCGCGAGCTGGAGGCGCTGGCCGACGCCTCGGAGACCCTCCTTACTGAGAACGCGTGGCTCAAGATCCTGGTGGCCACCATGGAGAGGAAACTGGAGGGCCAGGACCGGGCTGAGGACCCAGCCCCTCGGACAGAGGCGCGTCCTGAGCACTCTGAGCCCACAGGTGCCCCCCGGTTACCTGGCAGTGCCCCTCCACCTTCCAATGTCAGTTCCACACTGGCACCTGAGAGGAAGAGTGAGAACAGGACAGACTAACTTTCAAAATGACATGAAGGAATCAGAGGTGAAAACTGTACATTGGGAATATATTTATGCAAATTTTATTGAAATTTATTGTAAATAAAGATTTTCTCAGTGGTCTAGAAAATCAGCGTGAATGTCATTCAGCTTTTATTGAACAGGGATGACATCCCTTCCACTTATTGCACAAACTTGGTAGCTTCGAGAGAAAACAGTAGCACAGTCCATTTGAACATCTGTCTGCAAAATCGGTCCATATTTCCGTGGCTTAGTGTCAGAGCGTCCCTCCCACTGCCCTACAGCTGCTTCTGCCATGACCTGGGGGGGGTTGATTCTTGACTGGTCTCGGAAGACTGGAACAACAGTTGGGCTATTGACAAAGAATTCAAGAGAGGGCATAACTTACTAAGCCATTTGAGTGTGTGGCTCTGGTATCTACGCTAAAAAAAGTAGCCATTGATGATGGGAACAGGGACAGCCATTATGTGTTCCCAGTTCCTCAGACATTGTCATGTTCCTCCCAAAGACCCCCACCAGCACCCCACCCGGCCTATCCCTCACCCAGCACTGCTACCTGCTGATGGGCCGACTCAAGGTCTACAGATGTCCCTGGCTACTGGAGGGGGCAAGAGAACCTCCAAAGTGAAACTGATGAGAAAGCAGCGTTAATCATCTCGAAACAAACCACAGCTGCACCGTGAGAACTGCAGGGGCAGGGAGAGCGAGGTCGGCTAGGGGGCGGGGCCAGAGGCTGAAGGTGTGGCTCCTGCCACTCACAGAGCTGAAGGGCCTGGGTAGCAGGAGCAAGCCTGGAGATCTGAAAGGGAGAGGGTGGACCCAACACCCCAGCTTCACCCAGCTGCCCAGAGCAGACCTGCCCTGGTCCTCCGTGGGCACCTTTGGGCCTTCTGTCCTCCCCTTGGGGTCTGGCTGCCGTGGCTGGGTTGCTGCTCCCAGCTCAGCCCCACCTGCCCACCTCTGCTTATGGCCAGCTGTCCTTCCACCACCTCTTCCCAGCTGTGCCACCCTGTCAGGGCCAAGGGCATTTCCTGTACCGCTCTCCTGCAGCACGGAAGGTCTTGTCAGCCACCCCCTCCCCACCCTAGGCTGCTGCTTTATGTCTGAACCCCAATTTAGGTGTATGCTGCTAAAAAGAAGGCTCCCTACTGCCCCCCCACACCCCAGGGCTCTAGAAAAGGGATTAGCTGGACAAAAGAATCGCCCCAGCATGGCCAGGAGACCGAGCTCTGTGCCTCCCACCATGCTGCTTGCAGGCGGCTCAAGTGCGTAGGGCGGCACTCGGAAGTTAAGCCAGGGCCAGCCTCTGGTTGGTGACCCAGGATGACAAGTTGCATTTTAGTGATGGTGTAGAATGTGCTTACAGTGGTCGGATTAAAAACCTAAGCGAGCTCACAAGGGACACCTTGAGATACAGGCTGGCTCCACTGAAAGCCACCAACTCATCCATGAGAACCAATTCCTGAACTTCAAATTCACTCCCTCTCCCTGTGCGAAGCACGTGCTGGCAGGTAGCACTGCATGTAGGGCCTTTGAAGAGATCAGGGGACTTGAGACAGAGGCCACTAAGGAAAGTGAAATCCAATACCCAGCAGGTGGGCGGTCATCAGAGAGGAAAGGAAGCTAACCTGTGAAAAGGGAAAGCGTGGGGGGGGGGCAAGCCTCCGCCTCCTCCCTCCAGTGCAGGAGATATTAAACACAAAACCAAAACCCTTCTCCTGGGCCAACTGGGTTTCTGCTGACAGAAGCAGCCAGAGCACTGGCATTTCTCTGAGGCTCAGTGACTTCAGCAAAGCTGTGACAAGGGGAGTACTCAGCATACCCAGGACCAGAGAGGCAAGATACTGCTCTGCTACCAAGGCGCCTGGCAGCCCTCGGGACGCGCGCCCTGACTCGTCCCTCACTGGCTCCCAAGCAGGAACGTAGCTTCCTTGCAATACGCCATCAACAGGCACTGCTACTTAATAGCTGGATCTACCTGGAGAAAAGAGGGAGGGGTGTGGCTCTTCATCCACTACCAACCAGACAGATGTCACCAAGCACCCAGACTGGTCAGCCAGAGACTTCCAGCTGGCGTCTCACTGCTTTTACTTACAAGCAGGTAGACATCAGAGACTCCTGCCAAGTCGACCCCAGGCCTTACACGTCTAAGACCCCCGTGGTCTTGCCTCTGCTCATCGTGAGTGGCCATAATCAACCAGTCCCATGTGCTCGATATGGTATTTTTAAAATTCAGCAAAAAAGGCTTTAAGCACGTGCTTCTGGGGCCTATGTACAGTTCACAGGTTTTGTTAGTTCACGCGTTACAGTAGTAGCTCTGTCGAAAACAGGCTCAGCCAAACATTCAAGTAACAAAAGCGCCATGGGGCCGCAGCCCCAGCAAGGACAGGCCTGCCCACTGCCTGCAATGGGCAGCCCCGCCAGGAGGCCAAGGGGAAGCCCAGGACAGCCAGGACCCTGGAGTCAGTGCATGCGATGACGAAGCCCGCCGAGGCCATGCCAGCAAGCGTCAACCCTTCCTCTCAGACAGCAGCATGTCTGTGGTTCTGCCCCTCCCGGCGCTGCTCGGCTGGCTGCAGACAGGACAGGAAGCCTCGCGGCCCAGATCAGCCGTGCACTTCTGGGCCGCTGGGGGTCATCAGCTTGGCCTTCCTCTCCACGCATGGTCCCTTGGCCGAATACTGCACCAGCAGGAAGGGCTCCTTGGTCTCGCCATCGCCCACGATGCTCTCCTCATCCTCCGACTGGCTGATGCGCTGTAGCCGCAGGTAGCACCAGCAGCCCAGGATCAAGGCCCCCAGGGCGGCGATGGCAATGAGGATGACGATGACCGTGACCACGCCCGTGGTGGGGCTGTGGTCCATGATAGACATGGTCAGTGCTCCTGGGGCCTCCTCGGCAGGAAGCTCTTGGGAGCGGCCGGCTCAGTGAGGCTGGAACTCCAGCTGGACACGGGAGTCCTGAAAGACAGAGCGAGATGAGGCTACACCAGCGCCTCGTGGGGACCACTGCAGTCGGAGCTCCAGCTGGCAGCTGCAGAGGCTCTAATTTTGTTTTTCAATTTTTAATATTTTCAGACTGGGTCTTGCTATGTTGCCCAGGCTGGTCTCGAACTCCTGGACACAAGCGATCCTCCTGTCAGGCCCCGACCCCCGAGTGCTGGGGCCGCGGTGCACCACGAGCCCAGGGGTCTTCAGCCTGACGCCGGCTCTCATCCAGGCGGGAACACATAACTGGCTTCGCCATCTCCGTTCAGAGGCCCACCCCAGCCTGCGCCTGTCAAGTGTCCACACCTAACTAACTGCTTCTGCTACCAGATCAAGCATGTGACTCTGGCTCAGGCCCGGGCCCAAGTCCTGGAGGGGAGGGGGACAGAGGACGCCTCTGAAGCTGTGGCAGGGGCTGCAGGAGGGCCGGACGCCCCTCTGGCTCTTCTGTTAAAGGTGTGCACTCTGGAAGCCAGCACCACCGGTGGCAGTAACTACTAGGGGACTAAGAGGAGCCAGTGGCTTCCTGAAGGATACAGAGGAAGGATCTGAAAACAAGGAAATGACATCTGCCACAGTGGGGAACAGGTGACACACACAAAGCAACCAAGTCCCTCTGGGGCCCCTGTGAGAAGGCACGGCAGACAATGGCTTCTGCCACCAGGGGCTGTGGCTGGCCTGGGAGGATCTGGAACTCTGCAACCTGGAGGGACTGAGGCCAAGTCAGCAGGAAAGAGGGTCCCCAAGACGCAGACGCTCAGGGGAGCTCTGCGGGGCAGGTGTGGGCAGCAGCCCTGTCGGCACGTCCTTCAGTGCCTGGCGCAGGACCCAGGCTGCAAACAGGTCAGTGTTCCAAAATGTTGTCACTACAGACGCAGGTGCCACCTGGGGACACCAGGTGCTCTGAGGCTAAGTTGGGTGGGCAGTCGAGGCGCAGGGATGCCACGCTGTGGGGAATGGAACCAGAAGTGACTCGGACCCACCTAGGATGCTGCGTGGGGGCTGCCTGAAGGCCACAGCAGCTAGATCCACACCCCAGCACCCAAGGGTCAAGCAGGGATTACTGCCCACACCCTCGAGGCCCAGCAGGAGGGCGGCGGCCCTGGAGCTCCGGAGCTATGGCCTTCCTATGCTGGTGGCTGCCATTCCTCTCTGCGGGTCCGCCATCCACCCACGCAGGCCCACGCAGCCACAGGACACAGGACACCACCAAGTCTACGGCGACCTACAGGCCAGCACGATGCATCCCATGGCTGCTTCCTGCTTCCCAGCCGGGCTGCCACCTCACATCTTCGGAGACAGCCTCTGCCCAGGCTGCCCTCTGCCCAGATAGATGCTCTGCTCCCTTAACCTCGTTCAGTGGTCCTCCAGGGCACGTTACCCCATCCTAGGGACATCTGATCGTGCCTGGGGCCATTTTGGGTTTTCATAAACAGGGTGAGGTGGCACTACTGGCAGGGTAGAGGCCAGAGATGCTGCTGGACAGTCCCAGGCACGGGACAGGCTCTACAACTGTGACACAGAGTGACCAAGGGAGGCAGAGAGCAACTCTGACCTAGTTAATGCCAGCTCCTGCAAGGGCACCCTCCCCAGAGCGCTGGCTTGGCCTCCTCTGCAAGCCTGGCTTCCTGGTCAGCACCCTGCACCCCGGCCCTGCCTGAGCGCTCAGCCACCGGCCTCTGCCCTCACGACCACCTGTCCTCTCCGGCCCCGGGAGTGGGCCTGCACCTGCCCTGCCTCCACCTCCTCTCCTGAGCCTCGGGCTGCAGGCCCTGCTGGGACAGCCCCCTCCAGCATGGGCCTCTGGGCAGGAAGGCAAGTCAGTATCAATTCGGAAGGGGAAGTGTGTTTGGGGACTGGGTGGCTCAGGGGTAGGAGGTGGGAGATCCAACAATGGTACCAGGATTGAGGGGGGAGCCCAAGAGACCCCCACGAGGCCAGGGACACCAGCAGTCCCGGGAATAATAAAGAAACTGAGGCACAGGCAGCCCCAGCTCACAGGAACCCGCTGAGAAGAGAGGTGGGCCCCCCGGGCCTGGAGACGGGCAGAGTCAGGTATGGGCCTCTTACTCCGCCCATTCCCAAGCACAGACCCGTGACCAAGCCACTGTCCCACCTGCCTGTGGCCCCGGGCCCTCCCTGAATGTGCTGGTTCCTTCTCACTCAGCAAGTGTTTCCTGAGAACTGATCTAAAAATTCTGATCACAGCACCCCCCGCTCAGACCCTCCCAGGCCTCAGAAGAGACTCCGACCCCCTGCCTGTTCTCACTGTCCTGTGGCTGCTCCCTCCTCAGAAGGCACCTGAGGGCCGCTGCCCAGGCCGTCCTGGCTCCAGCAACCCTCTCCTGTGTCGCTGCCTGTCCTAGAGTCTCTGCTGCCTGCAACGCTCTGGGGTCAGGGTATCTCCATGGCTGCCGTCTTGCTCCCCACGGACGCCAAGTCTGCAACAGGAGGCCACTGCCCGCAGCTGCATCTCTGCCCTACCACCAGCACACAGTAGGTGCTCAGTAAAGTAGCTTAGTGTTCCAAGCCTGGGGACAGTGAGAAGTTCAAGGACATCCTACCCTCAAAGGCAGCAGTCAGGGAAGCCCAGCTGAGCCAGCTTCCCAGCCCGAGGCCACCCCCAGGACCCTGTGCACAGGTCCCTGTGCCCACCCCAGCAGCCTGTGAGGAAGGACAGGCTACAGCTGAGTGGGGTGAAAGCAAGGTGTGTCCGTGGATTCCCAAAGGACTCCGCCCATGCATGCTGGGGCAACAAGAGGAGGTGGTGGCCGAGTGGTCGAGAAGCACAGCCCAGAGGAAGCCCAACATGCCAGGGCAGCTGGGCCCTGTGAGCCCACTTTGCCTGGTTGGACCCCAGCCCCGGCTGAACCTGTCCTGGGCCTCCTCAGGCCCCTGAGTGCAGTTGTTTCCTGCAAGCCAGTTGGCCCCTTGGGATCCTGCGAAGCCCACGGGCCAGGGTGGCACAGAGAGGGTCACGGCCTGGGCTGGGGAGATGTCCAGGATGGTACGTGGGAAACCTATCGGAACGATCGTCACACCTCCCACACAGGCATCTGGTCCCCAAGCCCCCCGGCTGACTGCTCACCATCAGCATGCCCCCTTTGCAGACGAGGAAACCGAGGTGCAGAGCATTTGAGTGGACTGTCAGGAGTGATGCACTGGAAATCAGGATGTGAACCCCAAGAACAAAGGGAGAGTCATTCATGCGAAGAGGGCCAGAGCAGGGCAGGGCCAGCCCGCGGCGGAGATCTGACGCCCAGGAGCACCCCCTTGTTGGCTCCCTGGGTCAAGGCAAAAGGCACCGGAAGCCCAGGGCCAGCGGGCTCCCCAGCCAGCCTACATCGTGCCCTGAACTCTTGGAAAAGTCCAGGCTCTCCAGTCTGCAGACTTCTCTGCCCCCCAATCACCCTCAAAGGAGGGTGATGCACAGGACCATGCTGTGTCCCCTAGCAGAGGTCACGAGTCCCATGGAACAACAAATTCCAGGTGAGCACTGGCCAGCACCAGCCCTCGTCAACTAGGCTGCAGAGGTGCTAAAACTGTTGTGCCCAGTTTGCCAAGGCCCTGAGGGAGCAGGGCAGACCCCAAGGGGTTCAGAAGAACAGTCCCTGCCCCATCGCCAGTGGGCACAGGGCGCGGGTCTCCTTCATGGGCCCTGGCTTCTCCTGACTCGTGCCCAGTGTGAGGAGAGGACCACAGTCACCCAGCCTCTTCATGGCAGCCAAAACCAGCCTTTGCCCTGGTGAGCAGGCCTCCGTGGCTGCTCCCACCCGCTCGAGCACGCTGCTGCTAATGGCCTCAGTTTCTCAGTGCGTAAAATGGGAACGAGTCCCTGACCCCACCCCCAGGAACTGAAGGGCAATAGTCTGGCCCAGGCCCAGTGACACCAGTATCCCATTCCCCAGGGACACACTGCCGCTTTCTTCTCGCTTCACTGCGCACATCACAAGGCTGCTGAGCCTGGCTGAGCACAGATAGCACCCCACGTCAGCAGCCCCCACCGCTTCCAGGCCCCAGCCAGGCCCCAGGGACTCACGCTGCAACCCCAAGGTGGAGCACGTCCCTCTCCCTCAACAGAGCCACCTGCCAAGGGCACTGACAGACCAGGCCCTGCCTTTTAGGGGACCCCGGCTCACCAACGAGAAGCACTTCCTGCCCTGGGTTCTGATAGGGAAAGAGGACTGCAGACAGGGACTGGATGTCTGCTGTGCCAGGCCCCAAAGGCCCTGGGACGCAAGGCACTTCATACAAGGCCCCTGCCCTCCACGAGCCTGACCAAGAACAGCAGGGATGTGGACGGGAAGCTAACATTAAGGGGGCAGTGCCCGGCTCTGTGGCTGCGGTCAGCTCGCCCTCCGCCTCCTCCTCCAGAAGAGGAGGTCCTGCCCAGGTTCCCCATGGCAGAGAGGGCGCAGGAGCCAGGGCCCTGGCGCTGCCCCAAGGTCAGCTGGGGTCTCCTGTGGTCCAGAGCTGAGGCTCCTGCTCCCACACCATTCTCACCCACTGGTCATTCCCACAGGCTGTCCTAGGGTCAGCCTGTTCAGTCAAATGACTTTGGAAATAGTGGTTGCTACAAAAGTTGATAGTGGCTATTATGTGTCAAACTCTAAACTGAGCACCTTTTGCAGATGTCTCCAAAATTTTTGCTTCAGAACAACCCTAAAGTTGAGTTGTTGCTCTTTCCACTAGACAGATAAAAAATCTGCAGCTCAGAGAAGTTAAGTCAATTGCCCAAGGTCACACAGCTCAAACCTAGGTAGTCTAGATCTGGAACTCTGGATTTCTGAACTTCCTGAATGTCTGACTCTAAAGTATCATATTCCTCTCCACCACCTTCTCTCCCTGATGCTTTGAGGGGTCGAGGACAGGTGAATCCAGTCTGGCCCCCATGAGAGCAGGCTGGGTGACCTGTGCTGAAGACTCCAGGCTGGACGGGACTCAGTGATGACAAGCGCCCCAGCAGCTCCCTCGTGCTGAGCGCGGGCGGCGTGCAGGCGCGGTGCCAGGCGCGCTCCACGCACCCTCTCATTTAACCCTGCCAGGCGACGCCCGCGTCCCCCTCACTCTGTGGAGAGGCGAGGCAAGGCAGGGCTGGGGGCAGCAGGGGCTCGGCCAGGGGGCGGCAGCTGGGGAGGAAACGACCCTAAGGAAACGCTCTAAGGAGTCAGCCTCCTTAGAGGTGGGGCCGGGGGACCACGAGACCCAGGCGAGCCCACGCCGCGCACTCACTGCCGACGGAACCGGCGCCTAACACTGCGGCTCGGCCTCAGTTTCCTCACCCACGAAATGGACTCCAGACGCCGCCTGGACGCCCACCCCTCCGAGCCCTGCTGACCACGCTGGGGACAGCAGGACCCCCGCCCCTCCCGGAATTTTGGGAAATCCCGAAGCGTCCCGGAGAGCCTGGCGGCGGGCCGCGGTGGGGCACTCGCGCCGGCGGGGGAGGGGGACACGGTCCCCGCGCAGCCTCCGCCCCCAGCCGCCTCCTTTGTCCGGATCTCGCCGCAGCGCAGCGGACAAAGAGCCCCGGCCCGCGGGCGCGGCCCCCCGAACAGACCCTCCCCCGAAGCCGCGCCCCCGCGGGCCGCCCCTCCCCCGCCGCAGAGACCCAGGCCCAGGCACTGCCGCCTCGCGCGCCCCCGCGCCGTCCGGGGCCGCCCCTGCCCCTGCCGCCAGGGCGCGCCGACACGCGCCCGGCCCGCCCGGCCCTGCTCACCATGGCGCAGCCCGCAGCCCGGCCCGATCGCCCCGCAGCAGCCCCGCCGGCCCGGCTCCGCCCGCCCGCCAGCCCGGTCCGGCCGCGGCGCACCGTCGGGACGCAGGAGCCCAGCTCTGCGGCGGGCGGGACGCTCCCGGCCCCGCCCCGGCTGGGGGCAGGACCTCCGGGAGGCCAATGGGGAGCCGCGCCGGGACGGCGGGGCGGGGCGGGCCGGGGCGGAGTCACGTGCGCCGGGGGCCGGGGGCCGGGGCGGCCCGAGGGCGGGGCTGCGCGCAGCTGGCGGGGCGGGGGGGCGGGCTGGGTTTCCGCGCGCTGATTGGGCGCCGGTGGGTGCGGGGCCCGCGCCAGAAGCCCTCCCTCCGCAGGTCTCACCCCCACGCTGCGAGCAGCTCGGTTCCCGCCTGAAAGCAGGGAAACTGAGGCGTCGGGCCCGCGAGACCCGCACTCCGCCTGGAAGCTGGAGCGGAGCACTCTGGCCGGAGCGCACGGAGGCGTGACACCGGGTCGGTGCCCCAGCGCGGGAAGAGCGCGGGACCCTTCGCTCCTTCGCCAGTGCCTCCCTTCGTTGTCCACTCCTCACGTAGCGAACTCCAACAGTGCCTCCGGCCCCGGTCGCTGCCAGTCAGCCACGAACCCGACGAATGGGGTCTCCGCGCTCGGAGCTCTTTCTCATTATGCAGCAGACGTGGGGAATTTGCAGCCCTTAACCACTAATAATCGTGGCTTCAGGTTTTTTGTTTTTGTTTTTTTGGTGTGTGTGGGTGTGGGTGTTTTAGGAGGTTACCGGGGATTGAACCCAGGTGCGCTTTATCGCTGAGTCACATCCCTTTTTATTTTTTGAGACAGGGTCTCGTTAAGTTGCTAAGGCTGGCTTTGAACTCACCATCCTCCCTCCATCCTCCCAAGCTGCTGGGATTACAGGCGTGAGCCTGTGCGCCCGGCAAATCTTGGGTTTTTTAAAAAAAAAACTAATACCCCCGTGGGCATTCCCCCCCCCACACACACTAAGTGCCATGCCCTGTATTAATTGGTCAACACATTTTATCAAAAAAACTTAAAAAAAAATAATAATAATAATCCCATTTTACAGATGAGGAACCCAAGGTCTTAAAGAGTTCAAGTACCCCTAGCTGCTCCTGGTAGAGGCAGGATTTTAGGCGGTCCTGTCCGCCTGGGACACAGAGGCCCTGTTAATCAGTGACCACCACTGGGCCACTCCAGAAAGCCATTGGGCTAGAGGACACCCGCCAATGGCCAACTGGAGTCCACAGATGGGTGAAGGTGGAGCCTCAGGGCCTCTGTCAGGTCCAGGGTACTTGGGAAGACAGGAGGGGGTGGGTGGAACTGGGACCTCTTCTGGGAGCTGGGGGGATTGTTGCCTGGAAACCTTCCCCAGCCTGGAGCAGAACCTCTGGAAGAAGGTGGAGTGTGAGCTCTCTCCTTCCTCTCCAGCCTTGGGGGGCCGAGGTGACTGCCCCCAGCTGTTTCCCACCTCCTGACTTTCCTCCAACTGGAACATTCTTTCATTCCTGCCTTCAGATTTCATCTTACATGCCCCTCGCTCAGGGGAGTCCTCACTGACCCCCACCCGAGTCCTCCCCTTTGTTATTCCCTCTGGACCACCATGAAATCGTGCATTTTCCAGGATGTGCTACCAACTTTTGGTCTGCCTAACCCATCTGATCTTTCCATCCACTGCTGAGTCTACAGTGGGTGCTAAATAAATGCTGAATGATCAGAGGGCAGTTCTCCAGGCCAGCCTAGCTGCGCCCCAGCCAGGAAGGACAGGCCCAGGAGGTGAGCTGGGGATTGCGCAAGAAAGGCAGAGGGAAGCCTGGCCTGAGGCCAGAGCCAGGCCCGAATCTGCCTGTGGGCCACACCTGGGAACATGGAGTGGGAAGAAACAGGTTCTCCCCACAAAGCCAGGTCCAGTGGCCTCTGTGGTCCCAACCTCAAGTCGGCCTCACCTCATTAGCAGTCAGGGCTGGGAGAGGCAGGCTCAGAACTCCAGAGCCGGAGCTGGCAACATGATGACAGGGGAGGCAGGGACACTTTGAGAAAAGATTCTGGGGGGAAACAATGAAAGACCTGCGGCGTGGCACAGAAGTGAGAGTCAGACTGCCCAGCCAGGCCAGCCTTCCTGCTGGGTAGCTTTGGAAGAGCAGCCTAACCTCTCTGGGCCTCACATTTTTCATCTGAAAAACAGGGAGGACAGCGAGGTCAACTTCACAGGGGCGAGAGCACATCAAGGACTCAGCAACCTCAGCCACTCGCTCTTCATGTTAGTAACAGGGTCTGGCAGGTTTGGGGCGAATGCAAGCTCCCCCATGTAAATCTTGGGCAAGTACCGCACCTCTCTGAGCCTCAGGCACCCCGTCTTCACAACCTACCTCTGGGCCCACCTGGATCCAGCCATGATCCCGGCCAGGACGCTCCCATAGTGTGACAGCACAGTAGACGACAATACAAACAGTTGCCAACGCTTACACAGACGTCACCGTGCGCTGGCCCCTGTTCCACACTCCACGGGTGCCTGCGCTCATTTTAAACCCCACCTGCAGATGAGGGCATGTGGGTGCCTCGCACAGGAGTCACCGGTGGCCCCGTCTAGGTGTGGAGGGCCTGAGGTTGTTTCTCAAGAGCTCCCAGGTGGTGCTGATGGTGTGGGGATCGCCCTGAGCAGTACGTCACCTGCAGAGGGCCACAAAGGCAGTGGGCACCATGCCTGCAGCCAGACCCCCAGAGTGGCCCACGGGGTTCTGCTCTTACCAAGACCCTCCGCCTGCCCAGCCCCACCTCTCCCCCAGAGAGGCAGGAAGCAAAGCTCCCCTCCCCCAGGCCCGTGTCCCTGGAGGGAGGTGTAGGGGCCACCTCCCTCCATGGTGACATCTGGGCCAGCGTCCCCTGGGGCCTCCCTGTTGGATGGGCTGGAGGTTCTCAGATGTTCCTTAGCCAGCAAGATAATTAAGGGCCGGGGTGAGCTTTCCCAGCGCCCTGGGGCTTGCTGGGGCCCCGCTGGGTCTGCCCTGTGCTAACCTGGCCTTGGGCCCACTTCAGGGGTGGGGGCTGGGGGAAGGCGAGAGGGGCTGTGACAAGGAAGGGGCTTGCTGGCCTGGAGGGTGGAGAGAAGTCAGCCGGCCTGGGGGAGACTCCAGCAGCTGGGCCTCCCTGCTGAGCCCACAGGCGCCAGGCCCTGCGGGTGGACAGGCGTCTGCTCCCAGGACCTCCTCATGAGGGTTCCAGGCCTAAAATCCCCTTGACTTTGGCCACAGGGGAGTTTCCTGAAGGGTGAGATGAAGACCACTGGTGAGATCTGCAGGGCAATGCGAGGCGAGACAGAGAGGGTGTCATCTAGCTCTGAGACACACAGCAATTCTGTGTCAAGGGAGGACACCTTGCTTGCTGCTAACGCGGCTCTAATAGGGCCAAGCCCCATACGCTGAGGGGAGAAAGTTGGCCTCAGACCCAGAATCTTGGGAGTCAGTGCTTGTGAGCTAGAATGTGTGGTTTTCTGTGTATTTATGTTTCAGTTCCCTTCCACGTAGGGCCCGGTTACTGCTTTTCCATTTATGATTAGGGGATGATACCCATTCCTTTTAAAATCGGTGTATTTAGGAAAAAAATAAGTAACTTAAAATAAAGGAAGTAACTATAGAGGTATTGAGGGGAAATGGAAGGAGGGGGCAGTGGCAGATAAATAGCTGACGGGAAAGGAACCAAACGGCAAGTCCCAGCCAGGTGCCCAGTGCTCTCACGCCCTGGCAGAGCCCCTCTGGCCCCGCGTCCACCAGAGAAGCCCATCTAGGTTGTCGTGGTTGAGTGTGGCCTGGGTCAGCTGGGGTCTTCATCCTTGGGGTCTGTGGGGTCAGTGCGATGAGAGCAGGCTGCGGGCCCTGGCAACTGAACTTGGCCTGCGGTTCCCTGCCCCACTCCCACCCTGCAGGGCCCCCACCCCGAGCACATGCGCACCCGCAACAGCAGCGTCTGTCTTCCAGCCTCTGATCATTCCTTCATCCACTCGCCTGGTTATTTGTTCTTTCTGCCAATCTTTACTGAGCCCCGACTATGTGTCAGGCACTGTGCTAGCTGCTGGGGAGACAGCCTTGGGTCTGGCAGGCGAGGCTCAGCCCTCACGGGTTTACGTCCCGGCGGGACAGTGGGTGCGGGAAGGAGGACGAGGTCGATGCATGGCGTGTCCAAGGCAGACGAGCTGGAAAAGGGGGAAAGGAATGGGGAGACGCCGGGAGGACCTCGTGGGGCAGGAGACCAAGTGCCATCTGGCCCTGATGCCGGAGGTGCTCACAGGCCGGAAGAGGCCGACCTGAGTATTTTTATTTCTCTGAGTAATTTTTTGTGAACTTCAGATCCACAGGATTATGGGCGGACTTAAGCTAAACCATGGCGGGTTGTCTTCGTAGCTCCTGCGTGACCTGCTTTATGAAAAGTTTCCAGAGTTATTTGAATCATGTCATTTGCACTGGATGACCATCGATCCAAGCCAAAGCTGGGACCCTGACCTTGACCTGCTCCCACCCTTGAGGTTCCCTGTGCCATCCCCAGGGTCTGCCCGCTTTCCTCTTCTGAATGGTTCTGTAGTCCTCATGCCCTAAAAAGTCTTTTTAGTCCAGTTCCTTTCTACCCACTTTATTTAGAGGATGGATTCGTTTCCTAAGAGACCACCAATGATCACAACCTGGGGGGCTTAAAGCAACTCAAATGTTCTGTGTCAGTTCTGGAGGCTGCAAGTCTGGAGCCCAGGGGGCAGCAGGGCCCTGCTCCCTCTGAGGTCTCCAGGGAAGGATGTGTTCAGGGTCTGTCTCCCAGCTTCTGTGGTCACCAGTCCTTGCCCGATGCTTGGCTGAAGCCACATCACCCCAGCCTCCCAGACTTTCTCCCATGAGCCATCTCCTCTGCTCCGTTCCCTCCCTCTCTTCCTCCCTCGCTTCCTTTTCTTCAATACTGAGGACTGAACCCAGGAACACTATCCCCAAGCCACATCTCCAGCCTTTTTTTTTTTTTTTTTTGTACTGGGGTTTGAACTCAGGGGCACTCGACCACTGAGCCACGTCCCCAGCCCTAGTTTGTATTTTATTTTAAGACAGGGTCTCACTGAGTTGCTTAGGGCCTTGCTTTTGCTGAGGCTGGCTTTGAATTATAGATCCTCCTGCCTCAGCCTCCTGAGTAGCTGAGATTATGGGTGTGTGTCCACGCCCAACCTCACCTGTATTTTCTACTAAGAATTCTGAGGTTCTGCTATTGTCCATAATTGATCATTATTTCCAACATTTAGGTGTCAAAGATATTTACCTGTTCTGCTAAAACTTAAAAATATTGACATTTGACATTTAAGTCCCTAATTTCGAGTTGATTTTTTTTTTATATGGCGTGAGGTAGGGATTGGTTATGTAATCTTGTGAGCTTTGGTCGGTGATAAATGTATTTTGGACAGAGTGGAACAAGATAATCAAGTAGGACTCCTGAGAGTACTAGAAATTGCCCACCAGATTTCGGGTTCTAATTCCGCCCCTCCTGTAGACCACACGTGGAGCCTCTCCTTCATCTCTGTGAGCGCGTCTCACAGACAGGGAATGAGATAGGCAGCACCCTTGCCTGCCACGAGGATCGCGTGAGATGCCGCGTTGTCTGGTACACAGCCTGAGCGCTAGTGCCTGTGGAGTGCTGAGCGTGTGCTGGGGGATGGTAGCCACACCACGCGGGTTATGAACTCATTTGACTTCTGCTGACTCCATGAAATACATGTTATTTCCTGCATTTGTGGATGAGGAAACTGAGTCTCAAGGAGGATGAGGAAGTCCCCATAGGGCACACAGTCAGCACAAGAGGGACTTGAGCTTCAGCAGGCTGGCTGCAGAGTCCTTGTCCTTAAGCACCACACATGAAAGTCACTCGGGTCCCCTGGCTCTATCCACCAGAACCCAGACCCCTGGCACAGGGGCAGTGGGGGCCCAGGATGGCCTCCAAGTAGATACAGAGAGCAGGAAGCGGCAGGGCTGCCTCCTTCCCTTTGACTTCAGAACTGAGAAGAGTCTGGGAGGGAAGGGAGGCTGGGCCTCCTGCCTGGGAATCCATCCAGCCTCCTGCTCCAAAGGCAATTCCTGGGACAGTGGAGATGGATCCCCAGGTTCCCGGAGTGTCCTGCGTAATTCACAGCCACCATTGGGAGTCCTGAGGCCGCTTTGGGGTCAGGCAGGAATTATTCCCAAGGCCCAGTTCGCAGGGCTTTTTATCTACAGCTGGGCCTGAGCACAGAGTCGGGGCTGGGGACTTCCCACCAAGAGGGAACTGCAGGTCTGGCTTGAGCGGCAGGCTTGCCAGGCACCAGACCACCACGGACAGGGGCCTTGAGCTGCACAGCTGCCCAACTCCACCACTTTCTGGCTTTGCCACCTTGAGATACTCAACTACCTTCTCTGAGCCTCAATTTCCTTATTTTAAAATGGGACTAACTACCGTACTTTGCTAAGAGATCTGGAAATAATTTACCTGAGAGTAGTAGTCTGTAGCTGGGCCTGATCACGGGAGCTGCTATCATAACCGTTTTCTCGATCAATGATCCTGTCCCAGGCCCTGCCGGGGATACGGAGATGGTGTGGCCACTCAAGGAATTTCCAGCCACTGGAGGAAACAGATGACCCAAGTGTTACTTTCAAACAAGGCTTCTAGCGAGCCAGTGGGCTAAAGGTGGTTATTTACAACACCGATTCATTAAACGCCTACTGCGCACCCAGCAAGATGCAGTGGTGATCAGCCATGTCCCTGTGTCCATGGCAATTATAGCCTAGTTCAGGGAAAGCTGGAGCCACTGGGCCTTGCTGGGAGGAGAACTTCCAGGGTCAGCCTGCCGCTAGGCTGGGACAAAGGCAGGGACAGGGGACTCACAGGTCTGCCCAGCTCTGCGCCTGGCATGGGTGGGGCAGGAAGGTGAGGCTCCCGTGCACATGCTCCTCCTTTGCCTGTGGTAAGGCCCTGTCCAAGGGACCCAGGTGAGGGTGGAACTCGGGGACTCGCCCAGACCTGAGTTTGGCTTGGGGCGGTCTTAGCCTTGTATTGCTTTAAAACAAACTACCCCAAGGCTTAGCGGTTCAACTGCAAGCATTTATTTCTCTTCGATTCTGTGGGGCAGGAACCCGGGAGCAGCTTACCTGGTGGTTCTGCTCAAGGTTTCCCAGGAGGCTGTGTAAAGGTGTCAACCAGAGCTGCAATCTCAGGACAGCTTGGTGGGACCAGAGGATCCATGTCCAATATGGTGCACCCCGTGGCTGTGGGCCAGAGGCCTCATCTCCTCCCTAGGGGGCCACTCTGCAGGGCTCCTTGAATGTCCTTGAATGAGTGACTTGGTGGCTGGCTTCCCCACGCGGGTGATTCCAGAGTGCAAGAAGAGTGCCTTCCTCCCCCTACTCTTTCTCTATGGTACTGGGGACTGGCCCCCAGGGTGCTCTGCCCCGGACCTCCTCCCCCAGCCTGCCCGACCCCCCCACTGACACTTTTTAATGTCTTTTTTACATTTGAGTCTGGATCTGGCTAAGTTTGGCCTCAAGTGTTTGTTTCTGGTTCTGGGGATCCAGCCCAGGGCCTCCAGCCCCTGACCTTGACCTTTTGATCCTCCCACCTCAGCTTCTCAGGTCGGGAGGAATGCACGCAGGTCCACCACGCCCAGCTTAACCCTCACCTGACATTAAAGTGCATGATTAATGCCTGGACTTGGGGAGCACCTTCACCACGCACCCAAGGCCATGTGCCCCGCCCCAGGGAAGAATGCCTTTCACCACCCAGTCGCAGAAGTCTCCTTCCAGCATCCCCAGCACCCTCTTCTTAGGGGTGAGTCACTGAGCCCAGGGCTCACTCAACAAGCACCACCTTCGTTTTCATTATTATTATTATTTTTTTTTGGTAGTTGCAGATGGACAGCAAACCTTTATTTTATTTGTTTATTTTTATGCAATGCTAAGGATTAAACCCAGTGCCTCACACGTGCCAGGCAAGCACAGTAGAGCCACATCCCTGGCCCTTTTTGTATTTTACTCAGAACCAGGATCTTGCTGAGTTGCTAAGGGCCTTGTCAAGTTGCTGAGGCTGGCTTTGAACTCGCAACCCTCCTGCCTCAGCCTCCCGAGTTGCTGGGATTACAGGTGTGTGCCACCATGCCTGGCTCTCATTTATTCAATTGATATTTTTGAGCACTTACAGTCTGAGCCAGCCTGGTGATAGGCCAGTGGCATCCAGTAGAAATGTGACAAGAGCCACACATTGTCACCAGGCACAGATCAGCATGCCGGTAATCCCAGCAATTCTGGAGACTGAGGTAGGAGGATCACAAGCTCAAGGTCAGCTTCAGCAATTTAGCAAAACTTGGTCTCAAAATAAAAAATAAAAAGGGCTGGGAGTGTAGCTCAGTGGTAAAGCACCCCAGGGCTCAATCCCAGTACCCAAACAAAACAAAACAAAACCCAGAATTTACATTTCCAGGGCCACATTAAAAACATTGAAATGAGAATGGTGAAATTAAGTTTAATAATGTATTTTCTTTATCCCGGTATTCCAAATGCAATATATGGAATCAATATTAAAAATTATTATTATTACTGTTGTTACTGCTGGGAACCCAGCGCCTTGCTTGTGCTAAGTAAGGTACACCCTCCACGTACAAAAACTGGTAATGAGGTATTTTACATTCTTTCTTGTATGGTGTTCGGTGGTTGCCAAAACTAAATGCCACCGACCAGGCGGCTTGAACAACAGCAGCTCATTTCTCACAGTCCTAGAGGCTGAAGTCCGAGGTCAAGGTGTCCGCAGGTTGGTTTTCCCACGGCCCTGTCCTTGGCCTGCAGATGGGCCCCTTCCTGCAGCGTTCTCACCCGTCCCTGTGCACAGGTGTCCCCGCGTCCCCTCTTTTCACAAGGACACCAGTCAGAGTGGATGTGAGGGGGCTCGTCTTAACTTAATCACCACCCTGAGTGAAGGCGCCACCCTGAGGTCCAGGAGCTTAGGGGCTCAGTGTTCCCACATGGCAGGGGCCATGGAAGCCCAGCCTTCAAACCTCACGTGCCTTTTCCTCTTGGGTCCTGCCTCCATTCTGGCCAGCCAGCCCCACTCCGGTGCTTGCTCACACCCCCCACGCGGCCGGTGGTCCCTGTGCTGGACAGCACAAGCTCAGGCTGGTGACGTAGAACGGGACAGACGGCCTCCTGCCCTCGTGGGGCTTCCACTCTCCCCGAGCAGACAGAGGAGACATCTAGAGGTGACACGCACGGTGTGCTGCCTGCATTGGGGGAAAGGCAAGCGGGTGGGCGGGCCGGCGGGCACCGTCTTCCAGAGACACCGTGTGCACACGCGCAGATGCGAGGATTCCACATGTTCCCTGCTTCATCGCTGGGGAACGTGTCTTGGAACTTATTCCCCATCGTTACGCATAGATTTCAGATTTTGATGAATAATTTGAAGCAGATAAAGACACTGTGCTGCTGAGCCCCAGTAACAGACGCTGGCCTTGAGCCCTGGGAGGTGGGTGCGCATTTCCAAAAACAACTCGAATTCATGGGTAGCATTTGGAAACAGGTAGAAGGTAAAAGCTACGAATTTCAGAGAAATGGCAAGTGCTGGATCATGGTACTGCCAAGTCGTTGGGTCTGGAAGGTCTCCTTGTTGAGGTTAACATCACAATAAAAGCTGATTATTCAGCTGGGTGCAGTGGTGCCCAGCTGTCATCCCAGGAACTGGGGAGGCTGAGGCAGGAGGATGGCAAGTTTGAGACCTCAGCAACTTAGGGAGACCCTGTCACTAATAAAAACTAAAAAGGACTGGGGATATAGCTCAGTGGTAAAGCTCCCCTGGATTCAGTTTTCAGTATAAAATGAAAGAAGACTAATATCCAGGCTCACTGTAATGTTATATTAAACTGCAGTAGTGGTATGCTACTTACTATTAATATATAATAATAGACTATATTAGCATAGTTTATTAATGTCTAACAAATATAAATATATGGTAGATCTAAAGATATTTATATATTAAACCTGTATAAATGCAGTAGTATATGTAAGATCACAAAATAGCAAGAAAACAGATAATTGAGAAAAGAGCTAGGCTGGGCAGAGGCGAGTTTCCTCCCTCCGGAATGGAGACTGGGGTCCGCAGTCCCAGGGCGGGTCCAGTTCTGTGCTTAGGAATGAGGCTGGGGCTGGGGTCTGGGGTCAGGGCCCTTGGATCTCGGGTCACTCAGGAGAAGCTGCTGGAAGGGAAATCAGTGCCAGGAACTAAGGTGGAGCCACCTGCCAGCCTCCAGGTGTGTGAGGTGAGAGGGGGACCAGGAGACATTCCTGTGGCACGCCGGTCGCCCTGGGGCCCGGAACCCGTGTCCTGGCCAGCTGCTCCCTCCTGTGAGTGGCTTCTGAAGCCTTTTCTTGCGACTCTGGGGCCACAGTAGTGAGGCAGGACCACAGGAGCGCACACTGGAAGTGCTGGGACACGGCGAGGGAGCAGCACGGGAGGGGGCTGTCGCCATCTCGTGAGCCCTGGGAGCCCCCACAGGCCCTGCGAAGCTCAGGGAGCTTCCTGTCCCAACCAGACGGCCCCAGCCGGGGCCAGCTCCTTAAGGAGCTTTGCTCTGGGCTCTGAGCCACGGTCCCCACCCCGCCCCAGCTCCGTGGGCGCCACCTCTCAGAGTCTCAGTGGTTCCATCCTGAGCCTTGGCCTGAGACTCTGGGGCCAGCTGGGCACTGGCCCGGACTCTGGCTGGGCAGAGCATGCAAGAAATCGGGAACCAGTTCTGAGCAGAGCGGTGCCCGGGCTCGCTGAGTCCTGTCACTCAGAAGGACCTTCTTCCCGCGGTGGGCCCTGGCTGGCAGTCTCTGCTGCTTTGACCCGGAGGTAGGGAAGGGATGGGAGCTGGGAGCTGGTGAGCTGTCTCCAGCAGGTCCTGACCTGTCCTAGCTGGGCAGCTGGGAGGCAGGCATAGGTCCTCGCTCTGGCTCACAGCCCTGGGGCCACCGGTCCTCAGCATCCTCAGCATCTCGCCGCCCCCGTGCCCGGCTGCTCCCTCCTCGGGGCGCCTTCCCTGACACCTCCTGCTCCTCCCTCGGCCCAGCCTCCACCCTGGGAAGCCACCCTGCAATCCTGTGTGGTTTCCCCACCCGGCGTGGCTCCTGCCCCACCCATGTCTCACCTTAGTGTCTGTGGTCCCTGCCAGGCTATGGGACCCCCAAAACTAGGGTATGGCAGCTCTGTAACCCAGAGACAGCAGATTCTCCATAAATGCTTATTAAAAGCAAACAAAAGAATGCAGACAGGCAGGAATGAAGGAAGGAAAGGACGAACACATCCCCACCCAGCCCCAGTCTCTGAGTGTCTCTGAGGGTGGCTTCTGCTGTGGCGATCGATGCCCATGGCTGGCACTCAGTCACTGCAAAGTCAGCAGTCTGGCCTGGCCCCTCCTGCCAGGGCAGGTGTAGGGAGGTACAGTCCTTCCCCGGGATGTGCCTGACCAGCTGGGCCTCTGGAGATTTTCCTGCGGAGACCCATCGGGAGGTCCCCAGGGCAGGCAGGACCCTGAATAGTGGGTACTGGAGAAGCCTGGCCAGTCCAGCCCAATGGGCAGGGCACAGTTCCCAGTAGCGACAGGCCCTGGTGTTCTGGCTCACCCCACCTCAATCGAGGAACTCCCCCATCCTGTGTCTCTGCCTCTGGAGGTGCCCACAGGAGCCAGACCACCTGGCGGCCTCCAAGACCCTAGCCACCCATCAACCCCTCCTCAGCCAAGCCTGGGCAGAGCCCCACCCTCTGCCACCAGGGCACACTGACGTGAGAACGCCTTCCAAGAGCAGGCTCCCTCCTGGAAACAGGCAGGAGATAGCCCCAAGGGCCTCCTTGGGAGGAGAGGTTTGAGGCCACATGAGCCTGCAGCTGCTGAGGTACCCACCTCCAGCCCCAGCTCAGACACAGCCCGGTCCCGTCCTAGGAGCCTCCATTTGCCGTTCAGGAAGCATATGCCAAGTCCTGGGGTTGGGACGGTGACAGGACAAGGTTCCAGCCATCATGGAGCTGGCCCTCGAGAGGGGAGGCCACGAGTCGAGGACAGACATGCCTTAACAAGTAAACTGCATCATGTCACCTCAGAGAGGGAGGGTACTGTGGTGCGTGGTGGGGGTGAACTGGCATCTGCGTTAGAGGGGAGGTCAGGGTGGGACAACCGGGCAACAGAGGACGGAGGCCTAAGGGGTGCTGAGAAGCCAGTCCTAGAACATTCGACGGGAGGAAACTGTCCTGCAAAGGCTGCTCAGGGGTCACAGGAGGCCAGGGCCCTGGGGGTGGGGGTGGGGGATGGGGGCCACCAGGGGCCAGCCCAGCCTCAGAGACGAGGGACTCTGGAGAATGTGCCCCTGGTGAGGCCCCGGGGGTTTTGGACAGGGACAGCCTGTTCAGTTCCCCTTACCCACCAGAATGTCCCTTTCCCTGCAGCCCAGAAAACCCCTCACCCATACGTCCTTGTTTCAAACCTTTCCAGGGGTTTCCAGGGTCTCTGTCTCCCTCAGCTCCATGTCAGGTACTTTCTGAGCTGGAATTTCCTGTGGGTGTGGGCGGGCGGGCTCTGCAGGCAGAAGGCTCCCTGCTGGCCTCCTCTCCTGCCCCCAGCCTCGGACCAGAGTCCCCCTGCCTCAGAGTCTCCAGAAGGCAGCTTTACAGGCCAGGACACCAGACCTGCCACGTGTTCAAGACCACAGGGCTCAGAAGGCAGGGGCCAGCGGCGCCCAGGTCATTAGGGCCCCAGAGGCCTGTCGGATCTGGCTAGGCCTCCTGACAGCTGTGGGGAGGGGCTTGCGGATCCTTCTGCCCCTCCCTGCGTCCCCCAGCTCGGCAGAGGGCACCTCCAGCGCCCCAGAGCACCCTCCTTTCCTCTCCTCCTGCCTTCTGTTCCGGGTGGTCACCAACTGCTCCCTGGTGGGCCTTGTAGCAAACTTGACACCTGCCAAATACACCCCTGCCTCCCTCTCGAGAGAAGAGGAGGAAATTAAATCGAGGCAGGTCACCATCGGTCTGGAGAAGCCACTCTGGGGTCTGTGGGCGCCTTTCTCTAATGATGCACCTCACGCGACTGCACTTACTGCAGCGTGTCTGGAAGCCGGGACCAGCTGGCGCTCACAGCGCTGGAGACGAACAGTGACAAACGCTGCCTGCCTGTTGGCCCCGCCCCAGAGGTGTTGGCCCACACCCGCCAAGAGAAAGGTCTTAAGAAGACTCAAGGATCAGCCCCATCCTGCCCCTGGGCGGCTAGGGGGACACTAACATTGGCTCTGTTCCCCAACACGACAGAAACCACCTTTCGGGGGTGACTTGTACGGTACCTTACGTGTACGTGGGCCCCTTGACACCAACATGTGCCCTGCATCCTCCCCCCGAAGGTGGAGTTCAGATCTGCTCAGATAAATAAAGAGTAAAGAAAGAAATCGTGCCGACCCCCAAATATGGCCTGATAGCAAATAGCCAGAGTGGCCGTTCCCTCAGGGCCGTGGCATGCTGGGCCCTGACCCAAGCATTGGCCTGTCGCCGTCACCACCGCCCTGCCAGGCAGTCAGCACTCCCCACGTTTGACAGATGGGGAAACAGGCACACGGTGGGGGCGTGACTTGCCAAAGGTCACAGGCAAGGAAGCGTCAGGCAGGGTTTGAACCAAGCAGCCTAACCCTGAACCCCCATCCCTCTCCCCAGCGTCGTGGTATGGTGGCCAAAGGTCAAGGTCAAGCTGCAGAGCCCACCAGGTTCTTTACTGGCCCTCCCAGCTGCCGCTGGCCCAGGTTCCAGACCTTTCCATCTGTTCAGAGAAAGGGCTTCCTCCCCGGGAGGGAGCTCTGCCTGCCCTCTGGCGAGCCTGCCCCCTGCTGGATCGTCCCTTGCACGCCCCGGGACCTTGGCCTTGGTACTCCTGCCATGGACTGCAAACTCCTCCTTCCACATGGTTCCCTCAGTACCTTGGTAGGGTTGGTGGGTTCGAGTCAAGAGAAGGTGTCCACGCAGCGCATTTGGCCGGCGCCCCTTACGTCCCTTTTAATCTGTAAGGCTTCTCTCCTTTTCCTTCCTGGCCCTTCAGTCACCGCAGATGTCGAGCCTCTTCCTCGTCATCTCCGATTGGCTGCCTCCAGCAGGAGCTGCAGGGCCTTGTGGCCTTCCCCAGTCCCCTACCTGAGTCTCCCTTCTGGTGTGTTTCGGGCGGTCCTGGACGTGGCAGGAAGCGCTCTGCCGCTGAGCTGCATCCCGGCCGTTGCCTGCTTTCCCTTCCTTTCTTCCTTCTTTTCCTTCTTTCTTTCTGTGGTGCTGGGCTTGTGCCCCGGGCCTCACGCCTCCTAGGCAAGCGCTCTTCCCCTCAACCCTGTCCCCAATTCGCTTGGTCATCTCAAAAGAAAGAAAGTCAGGCCTGGCTGGAAAAGGGAGTCACACTGATTTTGGCTGCAGCTAAATTACCCATTCGTCCATTTTGTCGTGATTCCTGTCCACTCTGGACTCTGCCTGAGTCTCTCTGGCAGAAGGTGGCTGAAGGAGGCCAGGGAGGAAGCAGGGTCCAGCTGGGGCTCCTGGTGGCCTGGCCCAGGCCGTGCCTTTGGGGAGGGAGGCACAGGGGACAGGTTCCCAGCATCTTCTGGAGGTAGAACTGGTCCAAAGCCCTGGAGGCGGTACAGGGTGGATGGCAGTGGCCCTGAGGGCGCTCTGGGGCTGGCCCCCTTCTGGCTGGGAAAAGCAGTCTCACCTCCAGTTCATCTGGCAGACACCTCCTCCCAGCACCCAGCTGCATCTGGGGAGATGACACACACACTAAATGAAGGTGACTCACTCTGCCACTTGGGCACCAGCACCCCATGCTCACCCTCTCCGGGAGGGGTACCCACCCGAGGAAAGAGGGGAGGTGGGACGGGGCACAGAGACCTGCATCTGCCACTTCCCTGGCCAAGCCTTGGTCTTCCCATCTCAGAAGCGGGAATGCCCATTCCTCCCTGGCTGAGTGTGCTCAGGGCCGTGGTGGCCCCAGTGCGGCCATGCGGCCATGCCTGGCAGAGAAGCAGGGCAGAGGGGAGCTTGGTTTGCAGCTGACCAAGAGGGAGGGCCACGTACATCCCAGTGGGGTTCCCACCCGGGTCAGCCCTGGTGCAGGCCCAGCGGAGCCAGCGGGGGTCCAGGTTCGGGCGCTGCCGGGGTTCTGAGCCCCTCCCCAGGGCCTCTGCCCAGCCTCGGAGGCTTCCTGTTTTTCTCTTCTACTTGATGCTTAATGTCCCGTGTTAGAGGAAGCAGTGAGAAGAGGTCAGGGGCCCGGGCTGCAGGGAGACGCCTGGATTCAAATCCTGGCCCAGCCGCCTCCCAGCTGCCGGCTGTGGGGCAATCTGCTTAGTCACGGCCAGTGACTCAGTTTCCTCCCCTATAAACCGAGCACTGGCACACCCTCCTGCCAGGCCTGTGCTGAGGATTCCACAGCCCAAGTCAGTTTCCTCCATGACACTGTGAGTTCATCCTCGCACGGGGCTCAGAACACGAGGCGGGCCTCTGCCCCGTCCTTGACGTGACCTCCGCCGTCCTTGACAGTTCCCTTGAGTTGTTTTTCTGGGAGCTGGAGATTGAACCAGGGCCTAGGACCTGCCAGGCCAGCACCTGCCGCTGGACTACGCCCAGCCCTCTCCCTGGCTTCTTGAGGACAGCATGCCCCGAGGTCACCATATCCACCTTCTACAGGAGCCAGTCACCTACCCACGGAGCTCCGCACCTTTGGGTGATAAATGGGAGTTTGAGAACACAATCTAGACATCTGGGGTGCTCACTGCCACTGGGTTGCCATTGCAACTAGGGTCAAAGCTGGAAAAACTCATCATTCTTCCAATTGAAGACCAAAAGTTTTTTATTTGGCAGTTCACCTTTTTTTTTTTTTTTAAACAGAAAACTGTGGTTTCTAACAGAACTAGCTTTTTTTTTTTTTTTGGTACAGGACTGAACCTAGGGGCACTTAAACATGGAGCCACCTTCCCAGCCCTTTTTTAATATTTTATTTAGAGACACGGCCTCGCTGAGTTGCTGAGGCTGGCTTTGAACTCTTTCGGGTTTTTTTGTAGTGTAGATAGACACGTCTTTATTTTATTTATTTATGTGGTGCTGAAGATGAAACCCAGTGCCCCAGGCATGCAAGGCAAACGCTGTGCCACTGAGCCGAAATCCAGCTCTGATTTTGAACGGTTGATCCTCCTGCCTCAGCCCCCCGAGTTTGCTGGGATCACAGGTGTGGGCCACCACGCCCGGTTGCACAACTTCTTATGTATCCTATGTTACAAGGCTAATGGTTTCAACATAGCAATACGAATACAATCACTAGCAACAAATGACTGAATGCAGTTTGGGAGCTCCCTGTCTCCCGGAGATTCTGTGGTTCTCAGGGTCCAGTCCATTAGGGATGTAAATCGAAATACTGGGCTGTGTGCAGTGTTGGAATCAAACCCAGCATGCTTGGCAAGCGCTCCACCACTGAGCCACAGCTTCAGGTCTTGCCTGCGTCCTTAGGGTGCAAATCTAATCACCACCATGCCCAGGGACCGCAAAGCAGGAGGAGGACCCGGCCTTTCCCTTAAAGGCACATGGGAAGCTGCACTCACTTTCACTTCACATCCCATTTAGTCACCTGGCCACAGCTAGGTGCAAAGGAGGCTGGGAAATGTAGTCAGGACTCTGAGGAGCATGCTCAGCCCAACAGTGGAGGTTCTATTACCTCGGAAGAAGGGGAGAGTGGATGCTGGGGACCATCAGAAGGCGAGCAGGCAGAGGGAGGGGTCGGGCAGCCTCAGTCCCCAGCTTTCTTACCTGGGGCGGAAGTGCTGCCGGCAGGCTCACCCTGCTCCCTCCCCGCCTCCGGTGTGCTGGGCTCCACTGCTGATCCTGATCCGCACCCCCAGCCCAGGCTGTCCCTCTTGATCCTTGGTGATCTGGCTTTTGTGCCTGGTGGAGGGAGCAGGGTTCAGCATCAGAGAAACTAAGGCTGAGAGAGAATCCACCCTCAGCTGGTTAGGAAGACTCAGACTTGAGACCGACCTGGGTTCAAATTCTAGCTCTGCCCTGTGACCTTGGACGAGTTGCAGAAACTCTCTGAGCCTCAGTCTCCTCTGTCTGATGGGGAGGAGGGGAAGCTGCCTTGCTATGGGGAGTGTGCCTGGCCGGGTCCCCATGCACAGTGAGCTCTCAGGGAGCAGTTGTCTCCCAGCTGAGACGGTCTCCCCTGCTTCTCCCCTGCTTCTCCCCAGGGAGTCCCAGTTCCTGCCTTTTGTGAGCTGGAGCAGCAGGGATGGCCGCCCACCCTGCAGGGACATGTCTGAGGGGAAGCCTGGTGGTGTCCACACCCAGGCGCCACGGTGAGCCCCCTCAGTCCCACCCAGGGTGCCCCAAGCGCCCAGTTCACCATGTTGACGGAGAACAGCTCCATGTAAAGCCCATTCCCAAGAAGACGTTCCTTGGCCTGAGCAGGATGTAGGGGTGCCCACAAAATCCATTTGCTCATGGAGAGTTAGGGAACCACAGGCACAGGAGTCAGATTGCTGGGGTTCACATGCTGACTGTGCCTCTGACTTTCACTTCTCTAAATCCTCAGTTTTCCTGTCTGTTAAATGGGATCAGTGAGCTTCCTGCCTCCCGGGGGCGTGGGAAGGGTGAAGTGAGCTCAGAGTGCCGCCTTGTAGGAAATGGGTGGATAAGAGCCAGGCGGAACCATGCTTGGCCTGGGCCTCCTGCCCACGGGGGTCCTGCTGTCCAGGGCCAGCTGGACGGGTCAGCAAGGCCAGGCACGTGTGGGCAGGCATGGCACCCCCGAGACAGCAGTCACCCGGGGACTGCTCAAGGATCGTTTTTGACAAGGTAAGTTCATGACTCATATAAAGTATAAAATGAACATGTGTCAAAGATTTTGACTCATGAATTGTGAGGAAACTAATAAGATGTTGCTGCCGATTCAAAGGACAACCCGGAAATGCAACAATCAGGGGTCCTGAAATGAATTTACAAATAGTGGCAAGGCTGGGCTGGATCCACAGGAGGACCATCAGCTGCACCTCTGCGGACGCCTTCGTGTGCGGTTCTCTGGATGAGCCTCTTCTGATTTACGACCGGTTTCCTCCAAGTGAAGGTCTTGTCACCCGGCCCCAAGGCGAGGGAAGGCTGAGGTGCCTTGCAGGGTGCACCAGGCAACCTGCGTGGGAATTTTCAACATGTTTCATTATTGTTCCCGACAGCACACACCCACGCGCACATGCACAGTAACAACTGCGGCCGCTCACACGGCCCCCGATGAGGCACGCCGGTCTTCCCATCTGTAAAGTGGGCTAATACTAAAGCCAGCCTTAGAACTCATGGGAGTTTCTGATTTGCTTTTAAGAGTAAATGAGCAGAGGCTGGGAAAGTGCTTGGCCCGTCCTCGAGAGGGGCCAGCTGATGGCTGTTGGGAGAATCGCGCCTGAGAACCCTACTCACTGGGTGGTGGGGAGGCCCTGGGAAGGCCACCCCAGGTAAGGGGCTTGGGTAGCACTGTCAGGAGGGAGCTGAGGAGTCTCCCTGGCTCCCCGGAACTGCTCCTGCCCAGCTGCTGTTGAGAGAGACCAGATTCGGTGCTGGGATTAAGTGGGGAGGCTTCCGGAACCTCAGCCCCAGGGGGGCTGGGCCTGGCAGCTGCAGCTGGGCCCCAGTGGGTCCCCAGGGCTGCAGTGGTGTGCGGGGTCTGGCTGGGAGGAAGAGGCTGCTGGCCTGGCAGCTGGCAGATGCTGATGTGGGGGCCGGGGCCCGGCTTCAGGCAGGGGAGTCTGGGGACTGAGGGCCAGTGGCGGGGCTCAGCCTGCAGGAGCAGCTGGGGCTGGGCGGTGACAGGACAGAGTGCTGGGGGCTGGTAAAGAGCACACGGACCCTGGGTCCCTGCCAAGACTTCCCAGCGGGGTGACCTTGGACACGCTGTGTCCTAGACTGTCCTTCCTCCCATCCTGTCACAAGGGCGATACGAGGCTACTGAGCTTGTACATCAGGCACCTGGAGGCCAGGCTGGGACCCTGAGCGTGTGACTTTTGCTTCAGTGGCCTGTTTCCTCATCTGTAAAACAGGGTTTTCACCCGTACCAACCTCGCAGGGCCTGTGGTGGTGAATTTGGTGTCCGCTTGACTGGACTACGGATGCTCAGAGAGCTGGTGGAAGATTATTTGTGGTGCGTCTGTGCGGCGTGTCTGGAGGAGATGCGCTTCTGAGTCGGTAGACTGAGTCAAGAAGATCCGCCCTCCCCAATGTGGCGGGCACCACCCAATCCAAAGGGGTTGAGTAGAACCAAAAAGCTCTCTCTCTGGAGCTGGGACATGCCTCTTCTGCTGCCCTCGGACACCAGAACTCTGGGTTCTGGGTCCTTGGGACTCAGGGACTTAAAGCGGTGGCCCCCTCCCCTTCCCTTTCCTGGATCTCCGGCCTTTGGCTCCACCTGCGTCACATCACTGGCTTTCCTGGGTTCCAGCTTGCAGACTGCAGACCTTGTGACTTCTCAGCTTCTGTAACTGTGAGCCAGTTCCCATAAAAAGCCCTACTAGTTGTTTATCTGGAATTTAGACTAATGAGGGCTAGTGTCTGGTCAAACCAGATTATGTTCCAAAAGGAACCTGGTATACACTGGGCACTCAATAAATGTTGACCTTGCCGTCATCAAGAAAATGACAGTTGGCCAGGTATGGAGGTGCACATCTGTCATCCCAGAGACTCAGGAGGCCGAGGCAGGAGGATTGCAAGTTGGAGGCCAACCTCAGCAACATAGCAAGACTTTGTCTCAAAACAAAATTTTCAAAAGGGCTGGGCATGTAGCTCAGTGGTAAAGCATTTGCCTGGTATGTGCATAGCCCTGGGTTCCAACCCCAGCATCACACACACAAAAAAAAAAGAAAAGAAAGAAAAGAAAAGGACAGTCTTTGTCAGGGCAGTGTGGGGCAGTGGTAAGCCCAGGAAGGACGCAGCCTCCGGAGGTCGGAGGAGTCGTGGAATGGATTCTCTCTGGAGTTCCAGCAGGAGCTGGCCCTATCGAGGCCGTGATTTTAGACCCGTAGAAATCATGGTGGACTTCGGATCCGAGAACTGCTGGAGGAGGGCGGGGGAGCCATTGATTCCGGGGTCACTTGTTGCAGTAGCTGCAGGAAATGGATCCAGCGCGAGAGGTGATAAACCAGATAATGGGTGGAAATTCTGACTCCCTCTCCTCCTGGTCCCCCAGCAGGAAATGGTCTTACCAAGTGGTGAGGAAGTGCGATTAGGTCGATTAGGTCAGGGACAGCAAAGGCCAGGGACCGAGCTGAGTGTGTGTGTGTGTGTGAGTGTGTGTGAACGTGAGCATTCATGTGCAGGAGGTGTGTGTGTGTGGTAGGGATGGGGACAGAGAGCAGCCCTGGGCTTCAAGAGTTTGGGCTTCCAGGTCCAGCTCTGTGGTCCCTGCAGATCTCGGGCCCTCTCTGACCATTTGTTTCTTCCTCCATCAACCATGGAGGTTGGAACAGGAGCCCCACAGGCCTCACCAGCCCCATTGCTGTAGCATTAGGTGGCAGGCCAACCTGAGTGCTGAGGACAGTCTACTAACTGTCCCTGGATGCCAGAGGCAAGTGCTGAGTCTGGGCCTGGCGTGTAGCTGGGAACCTTCCAATGTGACCGAGCCTACTCCAGAGGGCTCTGGAACTGGCAGCCAAAGTCCTCCCGCACTGCCTCTTGGGAGGGAAGATGTTGTCCCCTGGGGGAGTCTACACTGAGTGCTGACGGAGGGTCACTGTGTTCCCCAAGCCCAAGTCACGTAAGAAGAGAAACAGACACAGGGAAGGCCATGGCAAAGACCCAAGGAGAGGCCATGCCGAGAGGGAGGCAGAGACTGGAGTGAGGTGGCCCCAACCAGGGAACCCCAGGAAGGGGCAGCAGAGGTGGGAAATGGCAAGGAAGGTCCTCCCCTGAGCCCTCAGGGGTGTGTGGCCTGCCTGATAATTTGTTCCTGCTGCCCTCTGAGAGTGCCAGAGAGGGAAGGAGAGAAGAGGAAGGTGCAGAAGGCTGTGAGCACCGGGCCTAGGAAGGAGTCTCTTTTCTTCTTTTTTTGGTACTGGGGATTAAATCGGGGCCCTTAACCACTGAGCCACATCCCCAGCCCTTTTTATTTTTTATCTTAAGACCTCACTGAGTTGCTTAGGGCCTCACTAAATTGCTGAGGCTGGCCTTGAACCTGCGATCTTCCTGCCTCAGTCTCCGGAGTCACTGGGATGATGACAGTGCCATGGCACCTGGCAAGGAGCTTGTTGGGGCACAGGGAAGAGTGAAAGAGAGAGGACCTGGCCAGAAAGAAGGGGGCTTTGCTAAGTGTGAACAGGACTCTAAATTTGGACCCTTGTTAGTAATCTCTGGAAGAAGAGAACAAGGGATGTTGGACTTCAGGGATGTGACTGCCTATGGCGGACAGAAGTGGAATAGCTGCTGGGGGAAGCACCATGGAATTTTCTGTTCTTGTCCTGGGGAATTTCATGAGTGTGTTTTCTTTGTGATGATTCACTGAACTATGTACTTCAGAGGTAACCCTTCTTCTTTTCAGTAAGGGTTTTATGTCTCCACCAAAAATAATTTTTTAAAAAGATTATATGCATTTTACAAATGACCAAGTTTTGGATTAAATTTTGAGGATTTCAGTAGCACACTTACAGCTCCCTGAGTAAGTGGTGGAGCTAAGATTGGAACCCAGGTTGCCGTGGGTCCAGGGCCTGGCTCTGACCATCCAGGACCCAGGGATGACCTTCAATCAAGCCGCCCTTCCCAAGATGGCCTGTAGGGGGAGGCAGAGAGCAGTGGTCACGAGGAGAAAGGGCCCCCGCCAGCAGGGGGCGCTGCAGTCTCAGGGGACAGGCACTGGGCTGGCTGGGATGCGGAGCCCCCGAGGCAGGTCTGGACAGCCCCCCAGGGAGGCTGGAGACTGCCGCCTGTACCTTAACACAGAGTCAGCCCATACTCCATTGTACAGAGGACTCCCATGGCCAGCAGGAAGGGGGTTGCCCGAGGGGTGCAATGAGCTTCTCTGGACACACCTGGCCCCGGTCCAGTGCTTCTTCGGGGGAACCTAAGTTTCTCTGGTCTGTTGGGACCAGCCGAGACCTTGGAGGCCAGAGAGCTGGGAATGGAGTTCAGTGGCAGAGCACTTGCCTAGCATGCTTAAGGCCCCAGGTTTGGTCCCCAAAACACACACACACACACACACACACACACACACACACAAGAGGGAGCCCAGGACTTCCAGAGTCCCCTCAGAAGCAGGTCCCTGGATTTCACCCGTTCACAGCCCATCCCGTCTTCACGGCAGAGATGATAAGGGCTAAGGGAAATCCTGAAGATCTCCCATGAGCCTGCCGTGACCGTCCCACACCCTTGATGGAGCAGGTGAAGGAGGCTGCTTCCGGTGGGTGGCTCACTCGGGAGGACTCAGGATCTTTCACTATCTCAAGGCCATCACTCCCATCCTGTGGGGATCCGGCCAGTCCTTGGGGGATGAAGTGTCCTTGAGGGGATCGCGAGGTGACGCAGGTTGCTGGAAGGGAGCTTTCTTTGTCGTAACGTGTATTTAAGGAGCCTCACTGGGAGTAAGGCTTTGGAGTCTCACCCATGAGGCGGGACTGCCTGGGACTTCCCAGTCGGGACCCTGGAAAGCTGCCCCTGGATGACTTCAGGTGTTGGCTAGTCCCCATTTGGTGATGTCCCTTCTTTCTCTCTCGCCTGTCACTTTTGCTTTTGCCTTGCTTCCTTGTTACTGTTGCCAAAAGCTCGGTCCTTGTCCCGGATGCCAATCCAATAATGAGGCCATGGTTTTGAGAAAAAGGAAAAAGAAGGTTTACTGCTTTGCTAGCAAAGGAGAAACACAGGGGACTCCTGCCCCAGAGGCTGTGAGTCTGCCCATCAGCAGGAACAGGGGGCTTTTAAGGAGGTGATTTGGAGAAAATAAGTTCAGGGAGGAGAGATGAGGAAGGAGAAGATTGGAGAAAAGAAGATCCGGGAGAAGGTTGGAGAAAAGGTTGGGAAAAAGACAAAATCATGTAGGTTTCAAAGCGGCAAGGGATACAGTCAAAGCACCAAGTGAACCGGTTCAGTCATCACTACAATAAATGCTACAGGTGTAGAGGGAGCGTCTTCATGGCCCCTCCCTCCGGCCTGCTGCGCACACTCCTGACGCTTTACCATGGCAGGTGATGCTGGGCCAGGATCCCGAGTGCGATCTGCAGGCTTCTTCGGGTGCTTAGCACCCACCATGCCCTGTACAGAGGGCAGTGAGGGGTGGTGCCAGGTGGTGGGCACCCTTCAGGCTGGGTGCCATGTAGCTCACCTCCTGACCTTCTGAATTCTCTATCTGGAGGTTCTGTGGGCAGCAGCAGGAGCCCTGTGAAGTTCTCCCCACAGATTGATGGCCCTGGTGGCTGGTGGCCATCCCTCCCTGCCTGCAGGCAGCAGCAACCACAGCTCGGGGCTGGGTGGGAGGAGGGGAAGCAGGCAGGTACAAGCCTCAGCTGCTGTTCTCACCTGGGACTGGTCACTTGGCCTCTCTGAGCTTCATCTACACACTGGGAAGGCTCAAGCCATCCTGCCAGGAGCAGCCTCTTGTGTGAAAGCAAAGTGCCACCCAGACCTGGCACACAGAGGGACCCTCATCCCTCTGGCAGACCACACATGGCTGCTGATGTCTGCAACAGTGCCAGCCAGAATTTAGAGTTTCCTGATACTTTTTTTTTCTCAAATATCCTAAGCAGATTTCCAAATAACTCACCTGGCTCAGCCAGATGATCAGGGTCAACGCCAGCAGCCATGAGTCACCATGAGGCCTGTGCCCTTGTTGTGAAGTGTGGGAAGGACTCCTTACCTCGCAGGTCCTCCTCTCCAAACCGCACACCCTGATCACGAGGAGAACAAGCCAAGCTGGTTGCCTTGGCGCACGGGAGGCTGAGGCAGGAGGGTCGCAAGCTCGAGGCCGGCCTGGGCAGCTTAGCCAATGAAAACCAGATGGATCCGAACTGAGGCACAGCCTATAAATGGGATCTCAGAGCAGACAGCGGACCCGGGCAAGAGACCAGGGGATCTGAATAAGGTGTGGACTTTTCAGTTAGTGACAGAGTGCGGTAGGGGCAGAAGGGCAGGGGAGGCTCCCTGCATGGCGGGTGAACGGGAGAAGCAGAGCGCCTTTGGAATCAGAACTTCATGTGACACGGGAGGCTTCCGAGATCAAGCACCAAGGGCTTGGGGAAACTGCCACACGCATGCTTAGATCGGAAGGGAGACAGCCAGCCACGTGGCCGGGCTGCCCGGCTTCTCCTGGCCGCCGTGCAGCCTGCCTTCCCGCTGGGCTGCGGGCAGGACCCCCTCCCAGGGTCTGCCCATCTCCTGGCCGACGGGGAGGAGGGGAGTCCTCTCTGGCAGCTCCTAGGCAGGCCGCGAAGGCTGGAGTGGTGTCCGTCCCTCGTCCCCATGGCTGGCTTTGGGGGAGGGGTCTGGTTCTCCGCCCACCTTGTGGGGTGGGGGGTGCAGGAGACAGAAAGGCAGGACCGGGAGGCCAGAGAGACTGCGGCCCAGGCCGAGGCCAAGGCCTCCTTCAGCTCAGTCTGCAGCCTGCCGAGCGCCACCAGGCTCTCGCTTTCTGTGCGCCAGCGTTATCGGGGTCATTCATTAACTGATAAACTCCAAGCTCCAGAGAGATGACAGTAAGAGGGGAAATTGGGAGAGGGCAGGCGGGACTCTCTACTGTGGTCGCAATTCCTCTGTAAATGTCAACCTATTCTCAAAGTACAAATTGATTTTAAAAATGGAGGGTATGGGCTGGGGAGATAGCTCAGGTGGTAGAGTGCTTGCCTCGCAAGCGCAAGACCCTGAGTTCGATCCCCAGCACCACCAAAAAAAAAAAAAATGGAGGGTGCTCAGGAGATGAGCAACTTTTTATTTTAACCAGGGAAGACATTAAAAACCTCACCAAGCGGGGTGGGGTGGCGCACGCCTGTAATCCCAGTGGCTCTGGAGGCTGAGGCAGGAGGATCGTGAGTTTAAGGCCAACCTCAGCAACCTAGCAAGGCCCTCGCCAACTTACCAAGACCCTGTCTCAAAAATTTAAAAAATTTTTGGCTCGGTGGTAAAGCACCCCTGGCTTAAGTCCCAGTACCAAAAGCAAAAGCAAACCTTCACCTCTCCCGGAATTTTGTAGCAGATGCTGAGAAGAGCGGACAGGCCCTGTCTGGGAAGGAAGGTGGGAATTGGTGGTGAATGAACAGTTCAGCCTCTTCGGGTCTCATCTCGTGGAGGACCCAGGAGATGCTGGGGTCGGCATTTGGGGGGCCATTGATTCTGGAGAAGGCGGACAGAGAGGGAGCCCGTGAAACCCCAGCGGAGCTCGACGGACGCGCTCAGAGGTCGGTGCCCCTCAGGCAGTTCTGGAGCCTCAGGAGCCTGGGCAGGCGGTGATGGCGGGTGGTGAGTGGCAGGGTGTCAGGTAGGAGGCTCTGGGGACAAGAGGGTGACCGATGTCCTGGTTTGCCTGGGATCGAGGGCGCAGTCCTGGGAAAACCGTCGGCTGCTCACTCTACCAAGCGGGCGGGCCCCAGGGCCTGGGGCGGGAAAGCAGGTCCCAGGTTGGCCAGGGCCCATGACTGGGTTGTTTTTCTTTTTCTCTAGAACCTGAAAGTCTATTGGTTTCTTTTCTTTTCTTTTTTTTAACAGGAAAACTTTCAAGTTTCCCACGGGCAGCTATTTTAAAAAGGTATAAAAATGCTTTTCAGGCCCAACCAAGCACACGCTGGCCCCGGGCTGCCCGCTGAGGCCTCTGGGGGCAGATCTGCTCTGGCTCTGCCGTGGAACATCTGGGCTCCTCTGAGCCTCAGTTTCCCTGGCTGATTCCCCCGCAGGCGTGCGATCTGTCAGCCCGGCAAACGCTCCAGCCGCACAGGGGAAGCCGCACCCAGCAGGAGCGGAAAAGGAAGCAGCCAAGTGGGAGATAGAACCGTCCACGGAGGAAGAGCCGATAAACAAGATGTGACTTCCCCAGGATGGGGTCCCTCTGCGGGGACGGGGGCAGCGGGGGCACCTTGAGGATACGGCACTAAGTGAAAGGAGCCAGACACGAGGGACGCTTGCTGTGACCTCCACCGTCAAGAGACACCCCAGGGGCAAACCCAGGGAGACAGACTGAGTTTAAAGGTGCCAGGAGCAGGTCTGGGGGGACCAGGCGGCCTGGGACACAATTGCTCATGAACGTGGGGATTTTGAGAGGTAAGGACACGTTCTAGAATTGACTCTGGGGTGGGTGTATAAATCTAGGAATAAGCCAGGCGTGGTGGTCCAGGCCTGTAATTCCAGTGATTCTGGAAGCTGAGGCGGGAGGATTGCAAGTTCAAGACCAGCTTCAGTAACTTAGCAAGGTCCTCAGCAACTTAGTAGGACCCTCTCTCAAAATATAAAGGACTGGGGATGCGGCTCAGTGGTAAAGTGCCCTGGGATCAAGCCTCAATCCCTGGTATCTTAAAAAAAAAATAAAAATCACACAAGCAACAGACCAGGTAAGTTGTGCCAGCTCAGCCCCATCTCCCTGTGCAGCCTTGAGCAAGGTGCTGCCCATCCCTGGGCCTCTGTTTCCCATCTGGAGCCATGGGTGTTGAACCCAGGGTGTGTCCAGTCCTGACAGCTTATGATTTTTTGGGGGGGTGGGTAACCAGGGATCGAACTCAGGGGCACTTGGCCACTGGACCACATCCCCAGCCCTATTTTGTATTTTACATAGAGACGGAGTCTCACTGAGTTGCTTAGTGCCTCACTTTTGCTGAGGCCAGCTTTGAACCCACAATCCTCCTGCCTCAGCCTCCCGAGCCACTGAGATGACAGGCGTGTGTCACCAAGGCCAGCCAGCTTATGATCTAATATGACAGATGGTCACCTTTGCCCAGGCCACCTGCTCACTGAGACTCGGAATGGCATGGGCCAAGGATGGCCCATCTCCTGGAGCCTGCAGTTCTGCCAGTCCCTGACAGACTGCAGGGACAGCAAGGGGCCAAGCAGATCCCAGCGGAAGCTCACCGATGTTTGCAGCTGACCACAGACTTGACATGGTGGGATTCGTTGCTTGATGAGGGAACCCGTCAGTTAAGTTCAACCTCGGTCAGCAGAGGGGCTTCTTTGGGCCCAGTATCTGGAGTGCTTGGCTTTGACGTCCACATGCCTGCTGTGTGGTCTGGGGCAAGTCACTGCACCTCTCTGAGTTCTAGGTTCTGCAGATCTGAAAGGAAGGTGGTGACACCTGTCTCACAGGATGGTCGCCAGGATTCAGGCAATAACTGAAAGCCTTTGGTTGGTGCCAGCACAGGGTGGGGCCCCTCAGTGCGCCTCCAGGCCTGCTTCCCTGCCTGTGGTCTGACAGGGTGTCACCAGGTGGCTGCCGCTCAGCCCAGGGCGATTTTGCTCCAGAAGACACTCGGCAACTCCGCCATCACTGCGGGCCCCTGGCATCTGGATTTTGGATGCTACTGGATTTAGCAGGTGGAGGCCTGAGACACTGCTAAACCTCCCACAGTGTGGAGTTATCCACCCCAGGTGGACCGCTGTCTTCAAGGTCATCAACAAAGTCAATGTTGAGAAACCCTGGATGGACTCAGACCATTGCCAAGGTTCCCTCCGGCTGCAGGAGACAGCTGCCTTTGATCCACGTGCTTGGTTTTCTCAGCATGCCGGGACAGCTCCAGACGACACTAGTCCACACCCCGCATTACTAGGAACTCCCCCAAAGGGGGGCAGCTTTTCTGCTCACAGCAGCCACCCATATGGCAGGCCTGTCCTTCGGAACTCTGATTGGTTCAGAGGCAGATGCATGTGACACGAGATGGGCCAATCAGAAGCCTTCCCTGGGATTTTTGCCGGTTGGAGTCAGCACAGGGGTGCGAATTTGCAGGCCATGGTAGAGCAGCTAGTGAGACATGCAGGGGTTTAAATCTTGAGTCTCCCCCAAAGGCCTACATGTGGGAGGCTTGTTCCCCAGGGTGGCGAGGTGGGAGTTGGTGGCAACTTTGAGGTGAGGCCTGGTGGGAGGTCTTGGGGTCAATGGGGCATCCTTTGAAGCTATTACGGGAGTCCAGCCTCCTCCTCTTCCTCCTTCTCTGTCTTCCTGGGCACGAGCGGAGCAGCGTGGTCCTGCCTAGATGCGCTGACTTGCCACAGGCCCAGAGCAACCGGACTGAAACCTCCCAAACTGCTAAAATAAACCTTCTCCCTTTACAAGTTGGTTATCTCGGGTTTTTGTTATAGTGACAGAAAGCTGGCCAACACAGGGCAAGACGGCTCGGCTGCCTGGGAGCCATGACCAGAGAGAAGCCTGGTAGCTTCCGTGCATTCCCCACATGTGAGCCGGCAAATTCCCTGTCAGTTCTGCACTGGTAGGATGAAAGAAATACAAAATAAGTAGAAAGGAGACATAAAGTGGGCAGGGAAAGGAGCTTTGAATGGAGAAGTTCCGCATGCTTTCCCAGGTCGGCTGCGCCCTAGCAGGCGGGCTACTCCCGCGTTCCTGGGAAATCTCTTCATCTACCTGTGCACTGGGGCTTAACCGCCAACAAACAGGTGACGTAGAGAGAGCTGCGATGTTTTGAGAGGCCTATAATTTAGGAGACCTTCCAGTTTTCCTACTGATCAGATAGTGAAGGCCGTGTCAGCCCAAGGCTGAGAGACCAGACCACCAGAACCGGTCTTGGTATCTGGGCACTAGCTTTCCCACGTACCTCCCCACGGCCGCCCAGCCTGCCAGCCCGCTCTGACCCAGCACCCCAGGGTCTGGCAGAACCCGCCTCCCTCTTGCAGCCCAGGGGTCTTCGCAGGGCTGCTAGAGGATTGTGGCCTCCTCTGTGTGCGGCCTCTACTGCTGCTCCCTCACCACTCACTGGGGGGCGCAGGAGAGCAGCAGGGCTCCTCTTCCTCCTCAGCCTGGGCCTCCGCCGGGCTGCCAGGCCTGCCCACTGGGCTTCCCGCCTGCAGCAGGCTGCACACTGCCCTCCTCCTGGGCTCTGAGGCTTGGCGATCTGGTAACTGGTGTGGGCAGCCAGTGGGGACCTAGCTGGGCTGTCACATGTCCCCTGCATGTGGCCAGGCTTTCTCTCAACCTGGAGGCTGATTCCCAACAATCAGTGACCCTGTAATGCCAGGATGGGCCTCGGGCATGCTCAGGGCAGGTGGCACCCCCAGCCACACCCTGGCCCAGTGTGTGGCATGTTTATGACTTGGCCTCAGACGTCACTTCACAACACTCGGGAGGAAGGTCCCAGTGTTACAGAGCGGGAACCCGAGGCAGCCTGGAGGCCCCCTTCAGACCCTGACCCTTGCCAGAAAGAGTTCAGACATGTCACTCAGAGTGAGAGACATGAGTTTATTAGAAGAGGTGGGACAGGGGAAAGGGGGGTGCTCTCTGAGAGGAGAAGGACGGTGCACCCCTCCTACTCTCCAGCCTTACTGGAGGTCCCAGGGAAGTTTCCAGAAAGACCCACACAGGTCCCCTCTTGACTTTTAACAGACAGCAGAACGACATCACACTTCTGAGTCCCCACAGTCATGACGACTCTAGGTCCCTGTGGCCCGTGCTGACCAGTTCTAACTGGACCTGTTCTTACAGATTTCATGGTTGGGGGAATTTTCCTTCTCTCCTGAGTTCCTTGTGTCGGGGTCACAAAAGTCCCCTGCCCCTTCGGGGAAACGTGTCTTCTCACCCGCATTTCAGCATCCGCGGCCTGCGCTCTCTGCAGATGGCAGGCGGCTTGCCGAGGAGCGTGACCTGTCCTGTGGACTCCAGCCAGCGGGGCCACAGGGAGCCTGCTTCATACAGAGGGCGGCACCACTCACGTCTGTCTGTCCTGTCACCACCAGGGCCAAGAGGAGGAGAGCCACTGTCACCAGTAGGCAGAGTCCCTGAGGTGGCAGAGACTGCGGCGGCCACTTTGTAATGTCAGCCTCCCGCCTCCCCCGCCCCTGCATGGAGCCTGGCCCCGTGGCTAGTCATGCCAGAGACGCTCCCCACGGCAGGCTTCCGCGCGGCCCCCTCTGCTGGGACCCTGTCCCCAGGCACGCGCGGCCTCCCTGCTCTCAAATTCCTTCCTGTGAGTATTGTCATTGGCGTCTCTGGTCAGAGGCCTGACAATGGTGGTCTCACCAGACTGGGTTCAGTCGCCCACTGCTTGAGAGTTTAATAAACAGAGAGAGAGAGAGAGATGTTGGTGAGACAAGAGGGGAATTCATAGCCAGGCATGGTGGTGCAGCCACTCAGGAGGCTGAGGCGGGAGGATCCCAAGTTGGAGACCAGCCTCTGCAACTTAGCAAGACCTTGTTTCAAAAAAAAAAAGCAGCTGAACGAGTGAAAGAGGACAGATTAGAAAACAGGACAACGCCTGGATCTTTAAGTCTGCCAGTTTTAAAGAAGCCCCTGTTACCCAAAGGCCCTGTGTGGGTTCTGCAGGGTAATGATGGGACGGAGCCCAGGCCTTGCGCTGGCTAAGCACAGGCTGGACCCCTGAACTGCACCTCCAGCCCCCACCGTGTCAGTCGCACCCTGCACCCCGGCTCTGCCCATCCCCCTCTCCTGCTTGCCCCTCCCTTTGGCCGTGGACCACCCACCCGGGGCTACTTTTATCACTCACACGGCTTACCGTCTGTCCCCACTGAAGTGCCAGCTCCCGAGGGCAGGAATAGTGCCTGGGGCTCTCGGCGGGTCCCTGGTGCAAGGCTCACGCCTGGCACTAGTAGATGCTCAACAAATCTGTGAGCAGAAGGAAATCTGCCCAGCCGCCCTGAGACTGGGCGACCAGCCTCCCTGCTGACCAGGCAAGGACGTCCTCCTGTGGAGGGGTGTGGCCATGGGGGTTCCAGAAGAGGACAGCTGGATGCTCAGCCCTGCAGGTGCCCGGTGCCGGGGGGCACTGCTTCAGGTCCCCGGGGGCTGGGGTTCGGCCACCACTGACTCCCGGGCTGGCCTGCCCATTCTCTCTGATCACAGCTTCCTGCCGCCCAGCACCCAGGGCTGGGGCTCTGGAGCCAGGCGGGGCTCCCGTCCTGGGCGAGTGACCTCTCTGTGTCTGTTTCCCCCTCCGAGATAATAGTGCTACTCACCCCGGCAAGGATGGTGCAGGCTGCCTGGGGCAGGAGTCGCCGGGCGCTGGGTGGCGCTGGCGTGGGGGCTGTGCGTCTGCCCGGGGCCTCCCAGGCCCCCAGAGACTCTGAATTTTCAGGCATCCGTGGCAGGCACTTCCCTTCAGTCCCAGCCAGTCGGGGGACAGAGCCGCTCCAGACACGCACTCTCTTTACGGGGAGGCCTTGGTCACCCCTCACCTCACAGTCCTTGGTCACCTGTGCCACGTCTTCTTTTTTTTTTGGCTTGCACTTAGAAAGTCCCTTTTCCTCTTGGTTTCATTCTTCTCTCTCCTTCCCTCTTTCTCTCCTTTTCTTTTCTTTAGTTGTTGTTGCCAGGGCTGAAGCAGGGCCTTTGCACCTGCCAACGTGTGTCAAACCACTGAGCTACACAGCCTCCCTCTTTTTTGGTGGTGGGGATGGAACCCAGAGTCTCAGGCATGCTAGGCAAGGGATCTACCTGTAAGCTACATCCCTGGCCCCCTTTTTCTCTTTTAAAAATTTTTCTCCTCAATATTTTATGGTGAAAATGTCCAAACATATAGATAAATTGAAAAAAAAACATCATGAACATCCATGTGCCTTCCACCCAGATAACCTGTCACTCATCCACCCACCCATCCATCCATCCATCCATCCATTCATCAGATGTGGCGCAGTTAAGTGCCCCTGGGTTTAATCCCTGGTACCAAAACAAAATATAGATAGATAGATAGATAGAGATATATAGATATATCTCCACCTCCTCTATTCAGCTATTCCTCTCTAATATCTATCATCCATCCGCCCTCCACCCTCCAACTTCCATACCTTCAACTATCCATCCATCCATCCCTCTAGCTATCATCTAAACTTCTATCCATCCATCTCGCTACCCAACTTATTTCTATGCATTTCAAAGTTGCTGACGTCAATACCCTTTTCCTTCAAACACTGCAACCTGCACTTTATTAACTAAAGGTAGTATTTAGAATAATGTTTTCAATGCAAAATAATACACAGGTCACAAAGGAAGCAGCCACGTGCATCTGGAAAGAAGACCGTGGATGTAAAAATATCTGTGATTCCTGTTGGTGATAAAGTCACAGATCCTGCTAACACAGCTGTGGGTGTTGCTGAATCAGAATTGAGGCTAAACGCAAAAGTTTAGTTGCAGGTTAATGAAAATTAAGGTGTATTTTTGGAGGACTGGGGATGTAGCTCAGAGCAAAGTGCTTGTAGCATGTGCAAGACCCTGGGTTCCAACCCCAGGACTGGAAAAAAATGTATTTTTTTCCTATTCAAATTCATGGATCTTCTGATTTATTTTCATTTTTTAAGATTTTTTATCTTTTGGGATTGAACCCAGGGGTGCTTTACCACTGAGTCACATTCCCAGCCCTTTTTATTTTTTTATTTTGAGACAGGGTCTTGCCAAGTTGCTGAGGCTGACTTTGAACTCGGGATCCTCGGTCTTCAGCCTCCAGAGCTGCTGGGATTACAGGCGTGTGCCACCCTGCCCTGCTGATCTGACTCTGAGGACCCCTACCTGCTGTTTCTATGTTAAACATTAACAATGGGAGATTCTGAGTCCTGGCGACAGGCGTTATCATCTCCTTTCATCTTCGCAGGGAACCTACTGGGGCGCACTATTCCTGCTTCCTCTTCACCGCGGAGATCTCAGACTCAGCCGTAGGGGGCGGTGACAGGTGACTGACGGGGCGGTCCATGAAGTGAGTGGCTTGCCCCGTGTCTTGTGCGCCCCTTGTGGCCACACTCTGTACTGCACCCGCAGTGGGTCACTGCCCTCCCAGCGGTTCAGGAGGCCACTGATGAGCCCGGGACCCAGCAGCCTGCAGCAGGCGCACCAGGCTGGCGGAAGCAGAAGAGGCACTTGTGCAAAGGTTACTGAGCGGCTCCGCCCCAGCCGACCTGGGCTGGAGGAGCAAACTCGTGCCTGGACGCTGTCACCAGGATTTCACGTCTGGGGCAGCAGCCCTGCACCCCTGCAGCCCCATGTCCCTGGGAGTGGGCAAGGGAGCCCCATCCCTCTTCTCTGTGGCGACCGCCCGGTGCCCAGTGCGCACGCGGCCCTGCTTCTGGCTTCGCGGCTGCAGACTGAGGCTGGGGAGGGAGATGGCCTGGCTGCGGCCTCCTGCTTCCCCCTCAGCCCCCGGGATCCTGGTGCCGCCCCATTCAAGTCTGGCTGCAGTCCAGCTCCGAAAGGCCCTTCGCTGTCCCAGGACGAAAGCTTTCAACCACAGCGTCCCCTGGGGTCCCCCTGGGGAAGATGGGGAGGAGGTGGGCGGGAGCGCCGGCCCAGCAGGGGTTCGTTCTTCTGGCTTTGGTCAGAGAGGGGGCCGGAGGCTGTGGGGCCTCTTTTCCTCTTGAAGTGGTTGCTCTGGGGTGTTTGTGGCCAGATAAACAGAAACCAGCCTGGTGTGAACCTGCGAGGTGACCCAGGCGCCTGTCAAAGAACCCGGAAGGCCACTGTCCCTGGTGTGGGGAGAGGGAGGGTCTGAAGCAACACCTGCCCCGCCTTAGTGGGTGTGTGTGCATTTGCACACTCGTGTGCCCCTCCCTCTTACATCTAAACATGTGTGCATTGGAGTGTACAATAGGGGTGTGGGCGTGCGTGTCTGCTGCCTCTTTGCCTGTGGGTTTTTATCGGGGTGCCTCTGCATGTGTCTGTGTGAGTAAGTAGCCTCGCTGGTGCGGCAGACATGGATGCTGGGCTTCCAGAGTTTTCCATGCATCAACTCAGTTCACCTTTTCAACGACACTTCAACGTGGGTACTGTTGTTATCTCAGTTTGCAGAGGGGAAACCTAAGGCACAGAGAGGTCCAGTAACTTGCCTGAGGCTGCAGAGCAGCAATTGGAACCCAGTCTGGCTTGCTCGGCTGCACCGGACCCCTGCTCAGCTGGCCCTGGCTGTCCTGCTTCCGTGTGGACAGGTGTGCCTTCAGACACGTCCGCACCTGTGCACGTGGTCAGGTGTGTACAGGGATGTGTCTGGCTCCCGTGTGCATGCAAGGTAGGGGACGTGCTTAGGTGTGCAGGTGTCCTGGGCACCAGAGGCTTGCTCCCCCAGGGCCCTCACAGAGGGCAGATCTCCTGAGGCTGCCCCGGGCCTGCCTGGGACCTCCCATACTGGGCCTCAGAACCGGCATTTGCTTCCCTGCTAGGGGGCCAGAGGGCAGCCCCGGGGGAAAGCCTGCGGAATTCTGGTCATTTGGCCTTCCGAGGTGGAGGACACATGGAAACTCCCACCGGCTTGGGGTCCCAGGACACGGCCTGGTCACGTGCCGAGGGCTGGGTTCTGCTCTGGGAGGTGTCTGCCCTGGGCCTGGGGTCTGGCCAGCAGCCCTCTGCAGGCTCCCCTGGCCTCCCTCCAGGTCATGCAAAGGGATCCCCCGTGCCAGGGCACCCAGGCCAGAGAGGCCACAGTGTCAAACCCTGGTTTCTGCAAAAGCAGAATCGTGCCAGGTACCTGTACTCCCAGTGGCTCAGGAGGCTGAGGCAGGAGGATCACAAGTTCAAAGTCAGCCTCAGCAAACGCAAGGCCCTGAGCAAATCAGTGAGACCCTGTCTCTAAATAAAATACAAAAAAGGGCTGGGGATGTGGCTCAGTGGTTGAGTGCCCCTGAGTTCAATCCAGGTACCAAATTTTTAAAAAGTAAAACTGGATAATAACATCAAAAAAATATTCAGACAATGCTTAGCTGAGCTGAGCACAAAGACAAATGGTTGCTGGTTGCTGTGGCACATTCCTGTGATCCCAGTGACTTGGGAGGCTGAGGCAGGAGGATCAAAAGTTCAAGGCCAGCCTCAGCAAACTATGGAGGCCCTGGGCAATTCAGCGAGATTCTGTCTCAAAATGAAAATACAAAGGGCTGGGGGTGTGGCTCAGTGAATCTCCAGTACAAAAAAGGAGGAGTGAGGAGAAGCAGAAGAGGGTAGGGGAGGCTTCCAGGCAGAGGGCGGCAGGTGCAAAGGCCTGGGGGCAGGGCATGGGAGCGAGCTGAACTCGAGTGCACTGGAGAGGCCGGTGCACAGGACGTGGCGGTGTGTGGAGGCCGGGAGCCTCTCCCGCAGAGCAGGCCTTTGTGCTGTGGGACTTGTCCGCAGGCCTCATGGCATCCCGGCAGGTTTGCAGGAGGTTCCGAGTGGCCCCCTGATCAGGGCCCAGCCAGGCAAGCCGGGAGCCCCGCTTTGCGTTCTAGACCCGTCGTGCCAGAGGCTGGTGAAGGGAGGAGAACCGGGGAGTCAGCGCTGCCAAACGCAGAGGCCCGGACACCCAACCAGGGGAGCCGCTCACGGGATCCGGCCACCTGCCCCGGGTGCCAGCCCGGCCTTGGTGAGAAGGGCTGGGCCCTGGCCAGAGGGGAGCCTCCCGAGTCACCCGCCGTCCCTCCTCCAGCACCGGCCGCGGGTGCCAAGCTTCCACCAGGCCCAGGCCTGTGACACCGGATGGTCCAGCCTGGACGTCCTGGGCCCTTCCCAGGCGGCTCTGGGGGGAGCGCTTGCCTGGGGGTCGCGCCTCGTCCCTCCCTGTCCCTGGGCACTGTGAGCTCGCCCGCCCCGCAGCCAGCACGGCCCTTCCCGGTCTCCCACTGACCCCGGCTCCCAGCCACGCCCCGTCCACGCGTCCTAGGGAGGGGTGCCCCTCAGCGTCCCTGTCCCCGACGGCACTGCCCTGGGCCCGGGGGAAGGACGGCCCCTGCCTGCTCTGCCGGCTTCATCTGCGAGGGCCCCGGTCAGGCCCGCGTCCCCAGCTGGGCGGGGTCCTCGCCGAGCCCCGAGCCCCAGGTCCTGGCTGTCCCTCCCGACGACACCCCCTTCCCTAAGCCCAGAGCACCCAGGGGTCCCGCCTCCGACCCCACTTCGGGCTGAGCTGAGAGGACACCACGTCTGCTCCTGCCCGCGTCCCCGCCGGTCCTGAGCGGCGGTCCTCGGCCTGGTGACCGCGGGAGTCCTGGAGGTGCCGCCCAGGGCCTGGTGGGACGCGTGGAGCTGGCCTGCCCAGGTTCCCTGGGCCACCTGGGCCGGTTGGGGCAGGAAGGAGCAGCGGGTTTCAGGCAGGATCAGCGGCTGGGGAGGGAGCCCGGCGCTGGGCGCCTGTTGATCATGAGAAGAGAACGGGAACCTCTCTCCGTCGCCGTCCTCGCAGGGCCTCGTGTCTGTGTCTCCAGAGCTGCGCTTGCTTTGGGCCGGCAGAGAATCAGCAAGCCTTGTTTGGCTTTGTTTGGCATCTAAATCACGAGTCGGGACGAATAAGAAAATGCTGCAAATAATAGACTCCAACTGAAACCGGCTCATGTCAAAGCAGGGCGTGTTGTTTTGTGCCCCTGGGAAGTTGGGAGTGGGATAGGTTCAGGCCTGGCTGGATCCAGGGGCTCAGCGTGTTGCCAGGGGTCCCCTTGGCTCCGTCCTCAGGTGGCCTCTCCACCTGCCGGCACCCGGGGCTCTCAGAAGCCCGGCTTCCATCCCACCCTCGCAGTAGAGAAATCCTCTGGTTCCGGAGTCCAGCAAGACGTGGGGCCAGGTCTCGGGGCTCAGCTTGGGTCACGCGCCCCTTGCTGAGGCCGTCACTGAGGCTGGGGTGCGGTGCAGTGGCCGGCCAGCCTTGGTCACCTGCCGAGCACGCCCTGGAGCCTGGCCAGGCACTTCCAGGGTAGTAGATGCCGTCCCCACCCAGGACCCGAGGAGGTAGCACCAGACCGGGAGTGGCTTGTGGGAGTCTTGGGGTTGACTCGTAGGGGGCCAAGGCCGCCCCCCAGGAGGATTTAATCTGGCCTCATCCGACTTAGAAACGTGGTCTTTCTCACAAGTGCTGAGGAAGTAAATCTGACCACTCACGGTGACACATCCTCATTTTGGGGACTTTCCTCCATCAGCCCATTCCGGGGAACCCGCGAGGAGCTGACTGAAGGCATGGGATCTGGGTCAACTCCTGGGCTGAAATCCCTCTTCTGCCCCTGACAGGCTGTGCGACCTCAGGTGGGTCAGTCAACCTCTCTGTGCCTACGTTTCTTCATCTAAAAACCGGGGATCCTGAGGCTCCCTGCCTCACAGGGCCACGTGAAGACTAGCCGAGGTTCCCGGAGGGGTGGTGACTTGTTACGTCTGGGGCTGCAGTTAGAACCAGCGCTGGCAGACACAGGACAGCAGCCGCTCTCATCTCCTATCGGCTCTGATCTCCGGCCCTGTTCCCGCAGCACCGAACCCTCAGATCCCCTCAAACTCAGTTCCCCTCGGGACTCGGGTCCTGGGGCGCTGACGCGGCTGGGCGCCTGGCCTCCCGTCACGTGGGGCTCCCGGGGCTGCCCGCTTCCCTGTCTGCCAGTAAGCAGCCTGCCTAGAGGTCACGGGGAACCGGCCTCTGTGGCTCAGCCCTGGAATCTGCAGTGTCACTTCTGCTGTGTCCTATCAATCGGGTTCCACACTAGTCAACCGGTCAGCCCAGCGGAGGTGTGGCCTGTCTCCTGATGGCAAGAGTTGCAAAATATTGTGACTGTGTTTTTCAATCGATTGCACTTTCCTTCCTTAAGGTGCTCAACTGCCACCTGTTGAAAATGTGTCTTGATAAATACATAAACCTATGGTGACAGTGAATGTAAATAGGATCCCCTGGAGATGGGCAGTGCACAACCTGTGCAACTGTCTCCACTGCCCTTTTAAGATCATGGGTTTCACCTAGTCTCACACTCGCTGCTGGGGGGAGGGGTGGTATCTGTTATTTTTTAATGCTCAGCCTCCGATGTCCCTTCTGGGGACAGGAACTGTTTATCTCCACTTCTACTCTGGTGGGACGGATCCTCTCAAACTCTAGGGGTGGGTGTGTGGTCACTGGACTGTAGTGATTGGTCAGAGGATCAGCATGAGACCCAGCTGGACCAATGAGATTCAGTCATGAGACTTTTGCTGGGAAATAAATGTTGTCTGTCCACCAGGATTGCTTAGCCGTTTGGGGAGACACCTGGGACTTCGGGGAACCGCCTTTGCAGCCATGGAGAAGGGCCTGCCCCGAGTAGGGTGGCCACAGAGAAGACCCGAATCAAGAGATGGAGAGAGGCTGGGCGTGGTGGCACATGCCTGTAATCCCAGTGGCTCGGGGGAGCTGAGGCAGGAGGCCCAGGAGGCCGAGGCAGGAGGTTGGCCAGCCTCAGTAACTTAGTGAGGCTGTAAGCGACCTAGTGAGACCTTGTATCAAAATAAAAAATAAAAAGGGCTGGGGACACGGCTCAGCCCTAGAGCACTGCCCAGTTCAGTCTCCAGTACCAACACAACAAACCAGCAAAGCCAGGCTCAGGAATTCCTCCCCTTGGGCCACCGTAGTTTCTTCTTGAACTCCAGCAGCCTTGGCGCACTTTGGACGGGCGTGAGGAGGCCTGGTGGCTGTGGGACCATCGCCGCCCACGCTGACCTCTTCTGTGACCGCTTTCCTGCTCGCAGGCCGCGTTCTTGACTGCCATTCCGAAAGAGCCTCGGGAAAGCCCTGGCTCTACCCGACCCGGTGAACCAGTGCGCAGTCTGGAGGGGCCTCTGCAGGGTCCCTGCAGGGGGCAGCCGCCTCCTCCATCTGCTCCCCAGCGAGGTGGGGCAGTGGTCCTCCCGGGACCTCGGTCTCCTCCTCCCTCGCTCTGCCCCCCAGGCTTGTTTCTCCTTGGCTGAGCTCCAAGGTCAGGCTGGCAGAGGGGGAGCAGGGAGTTGGACGGCGGCCTGGGGCCTGTGTTGGGGAAGGCCGTGTGTTTCCTCTGGGTCTCCCTCCAGAGGCGTCCAGCTGGGGCCCTGAGCAGGCCAGAGTGGCTGGTGCACGCGGGGCCTCCCACATCCGTCCCCACCCAGGCTGCCGTGGGCCTGAGGCTCCCTCCGCTCAGCCGCTTGGAGCTCGGGGCCCCTCCCGCCCCCGCAGCTTCCCACAGTGCCGAGCGGGTGGCCAGAGTGGCCCACAGACTGTTTCGGTTTGCTCTGTTTCACTTCATTCTATATTGTTTAATTTGAGCTGGCAACTGCGATTTGGAAGATCTCACAGGAAACTCTGCGCTTGGTTTTCTCTTGAAAAAAAAAATAAATAAAACCAGCGGTCTCACCAGCGCTGGGCCTGTCTCCCCCCACTGGACCTGGCTGCCCCCAGGTCCTGTGGGAATCTTAGTGTCATTAGCCCCAGAGGCAGATCTGAGCCCAGGCCCTCAGGATGTGGGTGCAGGGGGAGTCGAGAGGGGGAGACAGGGCGCCGGAGCCTGCCACCTGCAGGGCACCGGGGCTCTGTCCCTCCCAGGACAGCCGCAGGACTGTGTGGCACTCATTGACTGGCAGCCTGCAGCCTGAGGAGCAGGGGACCAGGTGGACCATGGCCTGGACCACGCCCCTCCCGCCTCCAGCGCACCCAGCCCACCTTCTCCGCTCTAATCTCCAGTTTGCCGCAAGCCCCGCTGTTCCCGCTACTCCCTAGTGTCCGCCCCATGGCAGGAAGCCTGAGGTCGACTCCCTCACGTCCTGGAACTTGTGCCCCTGGCTCTCTTACAGAATGGAACCGGCCTCTTGGCCCACATGGCCTTCCAGGGTGGGAACGTGGCCTTAGGCCAGGGCGCCCTCGCGCTGAGCTCCAGGTCACTCCGTCCCGTCTCTGTGGCGTGCTGGGGAGCAGCAGCCTCTCAGTCCTCGGGGCTGGAAGTGACACCAGGGGCTCCCTCCCTGAGCCCACGACCAGGGCGCACCTTCTGGCTCTCAGTCCCGCGGCTCAGAGGAGCCCAGCAGAGGCGCTCGCCTCTCTGACCCCAGCTGGGGGCGACAGGCACTGGATTCCGACACGACCCCGAGCCACCCCGCGGTTCAGGGACTCGGCCCCACTGCACTGTCCCCAAGGGCACACCCGGCCAGCGCCTGCTGCCTGGCGGCCACCTGCTCCGCGCTCCTCGAGGTAGAACCGCGAGGCCAGAGTCGCTGCTGGCTATCCGACCCGCCAGGGAACCCGGGTCCCTCCCAGGCGCGGACGAGTCTGGGCTCTCAAGCGGAGAGGAGCCCGGGTCCGGAGCGGTTCTGGTGACCGGGACCTGCAGTTCCCGCCGGCACCTGGAGGGGGCGCGCGGCTCAAGGACGCCGGAGGCCCGGGAGCGAGGCCCAGGCTGCGCTTGGAGCCCGCCGGGCCGGAGAGGCTGCGGACCCCGCGGACCCGCCCTGGGGGTCCTTTTCGCACGGCGCGGTGACGCGGGGGTGACCCAGACCATCATCGACGATCCAGGAGGGTTTAGTGATGTGCCCGCTTCGTTTCGCTTTCTTGCAGCTGATGTTATTTTAGTGCTGGGACCAAACCCAGGGTCTCACCCAGAAGGCCAGTGCCCTTCCGCTGAGGTCCCCGCCCTGTTACAATCAGTTTTTGTTTTGTTTTGTTTTGTTTGTCTTTAAATAAGGGACCTCTGTTCAAAAACTAAAGTGTGCAGGTGCCGTGGCACAGGCGGTAATCCCGGCTACTAGGGAGGCCGAGGCAGGAGGATCGCAGGTTCAAAGTCAGCCTCAGCAATTTATCGAGGCCCTAAGGAACTCAGTGAGACCCTGTCTCTAAATAAAATATAAAAGAGGGCTGGGGATGTGGCTCAGTGGTTAAGTGCCCCTGGGTTCAAACTCTGGTACCAAAAAATGCTGGAGGCTAGCTCCGGGGTGGGTGCTCCTGGGTTCTGTCCCCAGCACTGTAAAAGGGACAAACAGTGCGTATGCAGGCTGTGTCTTTGTTCATGTGTTTACACGTGTTCACCCACGAATATGAACCCCTGGGGCGGCCAGGCCCTGAGCACCCCGTCTTGGTTCCTGCTTCCTGACGCGGCTTCTAAGACCCTTGCTCTCTGCCGAGTGGCAGGGGTGACGGACGTGGCCTTTGCTGGGACCCAGGAAGCCCTTTCGACAGTTCCTGCGCTCCTAAGAGCGGCGCTCAGGAGTCCTGGCCAGTGATGGCCTCAGCCGCCCGGGCGCAGCCTCCAGACACACTGGCCAGCTTTGAGGACGTCGGGCGCTTCCGTGAGTGACGGCGGAGGGCGGAGGCTGCCTGCTGGGCGCCTGGTCCCCGGGAGCGGCTCTGACAAAGTGCTGACCCGGGAGGGGCTGTGGGGGTGGGGAGCCCGGTGGCCCCAAGCGGCTGGCATCTGAATGGTGGGCTCGGTGGCCTTGAGACCCTGCCGTGGCGTCTGAGGCCAACTCCAGGCAGCGGGGCCAGCCTTGAGCTGCACCGTAGGCCCCCGGCTGCCGGCCAGGGACGCGGGGACACGGGGACCCGGCTGCTGGTGTGAGGACCCCCCATGCTGGTGGCCTGAGAGGGCGCCGCTGGGCACCCTGGTTTACTCGATGGAGCCCAGGAGAGTGCGGTGGTCACTGTGAGTGGATCGCGAAGGGCAAGAACAAACAGCCAGGTGAGGGGACGTGGCAGGGCCGGGCCAGGTCCTCAGGGCAGGGGCCACTGTCCCCGAGGAGCTGGGGCATCCCCTGCCAGCGTGTCCTTGGCAGCCTGGAAGACCTTCAGGCGTTTTGACCAGATCTCATGGCGCCAGTGGTGGCCGGGCTTTGTCCCCAGCGCCCCGTCCCCAGGGCAGGTGGGCTGCAGGTTCTCCGTCCCCTCCTGTCCTTGGGCTTCTGGGAGCTCCCCAGGCCAAGACCTCATTAGCATACAGAGGAAAGTCACCAGGGGTTCAAGGGCCTCAGCGGCCAGCGGAACCGTTGGGGGTTCTGGGAGCCGCTCTGGGGATTCCGGCTCTCTGCCCCCCACATCCGCGTGGACCCCCGCCCCCCATCCCCAGAGCCCCTGCGTGGCCATGTCCCTCCTCTTGGGTCCTTTCTTCCAGGGTGCAGGGTTCAGAGTGTCCGCTGAGGCCACTCGAGCCGGGTGCCGGGGAAGCAGTGGCGTGGCCCTGGCCTCTATGCCCAGCCCCCCCGCAGCAGGCCAGCAGGGCCGGGAACCTGTGTGCCAACAGTTGTGAAATGGCCAGTGGACTTCCTGCTGACTGTCTAGAACAGAGCGCATCCAGCTGCAATGTCATGTGTGCCACGCTGGCGATTTTAAACTCTCTAGTCGGCACATCTGAAAAAGTGAGAAGATCTTCACGGTAGCCAAAAGGTGGGAGCAAGCCCAGGTCCCTCAGCGATGCACGGGCTGCAAATCAGACCAGCTGTGGAATATTACTCAACCATGAAAAGGATCGATGTCCCACCCATGCCGCAACAAAGACGGACCTTAAAAACACCGTGAGAGTGACAGGGACAGACAGATGGGAATGGTGCGAACAGAGGTTAAGGGGCTAATTCTGTAAAATGGGCCCAGGGTGCTGACCCCCACATGCTTTCTTTGCCGGCAGGCCGAAGTTGGGGATAAGGGAACCCAAGTCATCCTGAGGGGTGGAGGGGACTTCTGTGACGCTTTTCACAGACCAGATCCCAGAACTCAGGGAGATAAGGATGATTCTTCCTGTGCCGAAAGAATTTATGGTCAGAAGCCAGGCGTGGTGACGCAGGCCTGTCATCCCATCAACTCAGGAGGCTGGGGCAGGAGGATCTCAAGTTGAGGCCAGCCTCAGCAAATAGGGAGACCCTAAGGAATTTAGTGAGATCCTGCCTCAAAAAATTAAAAAGGGGCTGTGGATGTGGCTCAGCCAGCTCCTCCCAGTCCCCAAATCAAAACAAACAAACAAAAACCAACAACAAAGAAGAATCCAATCAGACCCCGTCACATGGGCCGAAGTGACCTGGCGTGGTCATGATAGTGGGGCCTTGAAAGTCCCATGTCACTCTGCTGTCAGTCGAAAGTCAAGAGGTGGACCTGGGTAGGACTCTCTGGAAACTTCTCTGGGCTCCCCAGTAAAACTGGAGTGCGGGAGAGGCCCCGTCCCTCTCCTCGCGAGAGGGCCCACTTCCCCTTCCTATCCCTGCAGAGAGCGTGTTCCTGCTATTCTGAGCGACGGGGCTGAAATCTTTCTGACTCCCTTGCAAGAACCCGGGCTTGGAGTGGGGGTCTTCACCATGCCCGTTTCCTGAAGGTTCCATGATTTGCTCATGAAGATGCTGAGCTTGTGTCCTCTCCAGCCACCGTCTGCCCCCAGAGGTGAGGACAGTGTGGTGAGTTAGGAGATGGCTTCCCAATGGGTGTGTCCACCCTCGAGCTGGGAATGTGACCTTCACTCAGAAAGGACTTTCTTTTCTTCTCCTTCATTTTTTTCGTTCTGGTCCTGGGGATGGAGCCCAGGGATGCTCTACCACTGAGCTCCATCCCCAGTCCTGTTGATCTGAAGTTTTGAGAAAGGGCTTCTCTGAACTGCTGAGGCTGGCCTCGAACTTGCGGTCCTCCTGCCTCAGCCTCCTGAGTCCCTGGGATTTCAGGCGTGCGTCCCCACGCCTGGCTGGGACTTTTTGTGGAGCGAGGGTTTGCTGCCTGATGCACGCAGAGTTGGCTCGGGGGCACCTGGTTATTGCCAAATGAGAATGTTTAACTCTGCTGCCCACCAGCAGGGAGGCCAGGAGCTCTCAGCTGTGGTCTGCCTCGCCGTGGCCTGTAGCTGGGAGCTAGGAGGAAGGAGAGGCGGAAGCCACTGACTGCGAGACTTGCCACTTCACAGGTCACATGCTCTCTTTTGGGGCCTTAGGAGATTCCAGTCTTTGCAGAGGTGACTAGGGATGTGTGTGTGTGTGTGTGTGTATGTGTGTGTGTGTGTGGTCCTAGGCATTGAACCCAGGGCCGCACACGTGCTGGACAAGTGCTTTACCACTGAGCTACACCCCCAGCCCTTCATAAATTTATTTTGAGACAGGGTCTGGCTGGGTTGCTGAGGCTGGCCTCAAACTTGTGATCCTCCTGCCTCAGCCTCCCGAGTGGCTAGGGTTATAGGCGTGTGCCACCTGTCTGGCTTCAGGGTGCCCTTTCTCTACAGTCTTTTCCCTGCTCACCCCTCGGGCCTGGCCCCACCAGTGTGAGCCACCAGGGGGGTGACCACATCCAAGGATGTAAGCTTGGATGTAAGCTCTGTCTGCTCGAGGGCCCGCCTGCTCCTCTCCCACTGGGGTTGCTCAGCCCTGAGCAGCTCCAGGAGTCGGAGGTCTGGAGGAGACTGTGGCTCACCGGTACCTTCGGGGCCGGGCCGGGCAGGCCTGGGCAGGCAGAGCACACCCAAACCCGGATGCCACCGAGTCGCCCAGGTAACCAGGAGAAAGCTCCGTGGACCGCCACGTCAAGTACAATACACGGCAATCCGGGGCTCTGGTGTGTGGGAGCCAGGTCAGTGAGCTCCGTCCCTGGGGACCCAGGAGTAGGGACCAAAGCCAGAGTCAAGAGCCTGCCCAGCCGCCCTCCCCTGGGAAGAGGGCACCCCAGGCCCTTGGCACGGCCCACCCAGGCCAGCTTCTGCAGGGACAAGCTCCCCTGCCTGTGCCTGGAGATGGAGGCGCTGGGGTGACAAGGAGGGGACCCTCAGGTCTTTAGGAGCCACAGGGAGGCAGAGAAGGTGTCCACGGCTGCGGGTCCAGCACAGCTGGTTCTGGGTGGACTCTCGGGAGAGGCTGACTCACGCCCCAAACCTCTCCCCCGTCCTCCGCCTCTGCCTCCCGGGACTCAGGGGAGGGCGCCTGGGTGACTCTCCTGGCTCCCTGCGCGGCGGGTGGCGGCCCCTCCCCCACGGGCCACAGGCCGCAGTTTCCTCTAAACACAGGTGTCCCCGCGGAGGCCGAGGCTGAGGAGCCCGCGGGTTGCGCCATGCTCTTCCTTCCTCGTTCCCCACCTGCCTCCGGAGCGGCGGGAAGCCGACTCCGCCCCAGGTGCCCTCCCCGGCCCGCGTCATCGCTATGGTCAGGTCGCAAACCCTGGATCCGGGGTCGCTGGCGGGAAGTCGCCCGACCTGAGTCACAGGAGAGGCCTTGCCCAGGGTCCTCGCCTCGCGGCGGGGCTTTGAGACCTTCTTTCCGGCCTCCACACCAGCTAGTCGGGTGGTGACCCCAGAGCTGCGGGGAGGGAGGAAGCCATCCAGACGCGGGGTCGCCGGGGTCCCCCTGGACTCCCAGGGACAGCGCACGGCCAGTCGGGGGTGGGGCCTGGCGCCTGGTCCGAAGGCCACTTCCCAGCGCAGGTGGGGGCCTCTGGGGGCAGGGTGCCCGGTTCAGTGAATCAGAACCCGGGTCACCAGGCAGAGCGTCAGAAAACCAGTGACGTTTCAGTGTGTGTGTCCCCCAGGGGTGGGGCCCACGGAGGCTGGAGATCGTCCACTGTCTGTCTGACACTCAAACTGATCTGGGCAGCCACCTCGGAAGGAAGAACAGCCAGTGTTCGAGCCCCTCCTCCGGACCCCCCACCCCATTAGGTTCAGCGGCTGGGCTGCGGAGGAGGCTGAGCTGAGCGTTTCAATTACGTCCATTTGTGGTCGGGTCTTGTTTCTGTTCTCCGCATACAAATTGCTTCGAGTTCTCCCAGCCCTGTCCAAGAGTGGGCCCTGGCCACATAAACCAGCTGGTGCCCCTTTCAGCACATTATGGGCCATCTTGAAGGGGGGTATAGCTCCTACCCAGTGGGACTCCATATTTGAGAAGCGCGGCCTCTGCAGTTGTGCAGTGCACAACCAGCACAACCCAACATCACGTCTCTGTTCCCACTGGTAGATTTTGGTGGGCGTTTTCTTTGTCTCATTTACTCCTCCAACCGGGCTGCCCATGGATGCCATTCCAGTCCTCCCTGGCGCTAAGGAAAACTGAAGCGATCTAAGAGCGGCCTGTGGCCATCGCGCCCTGGCCTTGCACAGAAGGGCTTTGATGCTGGGGCGGGCGTGACGTCAGCAGGCCACGCCCCTCCCACTGCCCGGTGGCCGCAGGCGGGGGCTGGGGGAGCCAGAGAGGAGACTTCCTGCCTGCCCACCCGCCACGTCCTCTCCCGAGGCTCGCCTGGCCAGGCCCCCGACCTGGGCAGCGTTTAGAAACCTAGCAGAGGCCGCGGGAGCATTCCTGGCGTGCGGCCCGGGGGCAGGTCCGGGGAGGACAGGCGCTCCTTTCTTAGGCCGCGTTGATAGAGGTCCTCTGTTCTCCCCGGGGACAGGTTTCTGAGGGGCCATTGTGTGCGGACAGCCATTTGCACACTCGCATCTTCGTGGGCTCCCGCCGCCTCTCTGGCGGGGCTGGGTCATTTTGCAGGGTCAGTGCCACTTTCTCCTGAGGTCCCCAAAGCCACCAGGACCAGGGGGTCTCTGGGGAGGTGAAAGGGATTCAAGGCCTCAGGTGTTGGTGGCCCTGGGGACGCCTGTGCAGATCCCTGGGGTCACTTGGTGTCTTGAAACTGGAAATGGCAGGCTGGGACCCGGGCCTGGGGTCAGAAGGCAGGACCGGCCGCGGCCCTTCCCAGGCGGGGAGGGCCCTGTCTTTTAGTTTCCAGGCAACGCGGTTCTGCAGGACGCGGCTTCTGGAGGCTCTGGAGTGTGTGGGACAGGCGGGCGGGCCGGGAGGGGACGTGCCACCGCTGTGGACAGCACGTCACAAGCCCCACCTGCAGGCGTCTGGGACGCGGGCTTTGGTTCTCTGGGGTTCCTGGCTCTTCCGCCGGTCACTCAGATTCCCGCCTGCAGGCCTTGCTCTGCTGGGGTTTCCTGACCTCGGGACCCCCTGCCCTTCCCTCCTCCAGTGGAATCCCACTTGTCCTTCTGTCCCCAGCCTCTGTCCCCTTCCTTCTGCTCCCCTTCTCGGCCTTGGAGAGCAAGCTGGTCAGCTCCGCGTGCGTCCTCTGCTCTGCTCTCTGGCTTGCTGTGTGGCGTTGGGTCACTGGTCAGCCTCTCTGAACCCGTGTCTTCATCTGGAATGTGGGAGTCTGATTCGAGCTCCGTGTCTGAGAAACCTGGAGCGGGCGAGGCCGGGGCCGGTCGCTCATCTCTTTCGCCCCTTTCTCCGACAGGGGCCAGCCGTGTGCCCCTTCAGGGAGCCGGGGGCATCTGCCTCCCGGGACACTCAGCCATGTCTGGAGACCTGGGGGTCTCGCTGAGTTGTGGGCTGGCCTCCTGCCCAGCCTGGGTCGCGGGTCCGGGAGTGTACCACAGCACCCCCCAGCGTCCACTCCCTCTCACCCTGCCTGGGGAGTGGTCCCGGGGCGTCCCCGAGGGTCTCCAACGCTGAGCTCTGTCCTCAGCTGCCCGGCATGGCGTGGGCCACCTTTTTAAGGGACACCTGGGCAGCTCACAGCGCACACCTCAGCCATGGGAAAGCACCGTCCTCCCAGGCCTGCTGGGCCTCGGGGAGGGTCCCCCTGGATGACCCTGGGCTCAGGCTGGTTCCTGGTGGAGAGGAAGCTCCCGTCCCCACGGCCCGGATCCTGTCGGGCACAGGGAGCGGATCTTCCCTCCCCAGAGGGTGACACGGGGGCAGCGGCCTCGCACAGGCAAGTCCTGCAGCAGGCTGGTCCCCTCCCCGTGGGAGAGCAGCTTGGCCGCGCGTCTCCGGGTGCTGAACGTCCCTGCTGTCCTCCTGGCACACTCCTGGGGACTCATCCCCAGGGACTCGTCCCCAGGAAGTAACCCTACCGAGGCAAAAGGAAGGCTGCTGGTGAGCCACCCGTGTCTGCACCTGGAAACGAGGTGGCATGACTGTGGCGGTCACAGAGGGATTCCGAGGACACGGGGACACGCCGGGGACTGAAGGTCCCAGGACCCCTCTGCCCCGGGGGCTGGCAGGCTGCTGCGTCCCCAGGGCCCTCCTGCCCCTCCGAGGCTGGGTTTCTGGAGGAAAGAGGAGGAAGTGGGAAGAGGACCGGAGAGGCCGGGAGGCTCCTGGGAGGCAGGGCCCCTGGGGAGGGGTTTGGTCTTTTTCAAATCCAAAGCTTGTTGGCAGATCCAACAGCACGGCCCTTCCTGGAGACTGAGGCCGGTGTTTATTTATCCTACAAGTCCTTAAAAAGGTCTTTATTTTATTGCAAAAGCAATGCATACTCATGGTTTAAAACAAAACATTACAGAATTGTATCAAATAAAATCCCTGCCCACCACCCCCTCCTCCTCTTTGGAGAGAGAGGGACTTCGTTGTGCTTTTTTCTTTTAGATATTTTCCACATCAAATGCTTCACACACACACACACACACACACACACACACAAACAAAAACCTTTTTTTCTTTGTAGCTATAGGACTCTGTGAAAAATAAAATTTATACTGGACATGGTGGGGCATGCCTGGATCCAAGCTACTTAGGAGGCTGAGACAGGAGGATCGCAGGTTCAAGGCCAGCCTGGGCCACTTAGTGAGACCCTGTCTCAAAATAAGAAACAAGAAGGGCTGGGCCCGGGGCTCAGCGGTGGGGCGCCGTGGGTTCCACCTCCAGAGACCCAGCACGCGCCCGCTCTCCCGGGTGAGTCATCAGAGGTTGTAAGTGCCCATACTTGGGACAGGTAAGTCTGGGTGGCCTGTACTTCATTCTGTTCCCTTCTAGTCCATTTCATTTACAAAGAAGGGCGGCTGGTGGAAACCCAGTCCAGTGATCTGGTGCCACCAGGTCACCTGCAGGGACATTGGCTACTGATACTGGCTGGCCACCTCAGTTACTCACTACTCTCTGTTCTGCGAGCTTTGGGTTTGCATTCAAGGTCTTTGCAGGTTTTCTGTGACTTTCCGTAGCCGGGCCCAGGCCGGGCTCTTTCATTTAATTTCATTTCCTTTGTGCGTCTGGTGGCAGGTGCTAGGGACCGAACCCGGGACGCTCTACACTGGGTACACCCCACCCTCTTTGTTGTATTTTAAGACAGGTTCTTGCTAAGTTGCCCAGGCTGCCCTTGAAACTGTGATCCTCCAGCCTCAGCCTCCCGGTCACTGGGCTCACAGGCCCGGGTCACCGCGCCTGGCTATGCAGGGTCCTCTTCCTCCCGAGCGGTGCGGAGCGTCTTGGCCGAGGTTTCTGGGAGGGATTGTCCTGCTCCTTCTTAGCCACCGTGGTCATCTGCATGCTGGGCTGTCATCAGCCGGGTGATCCCGCCAGTTCACAGGTCCAAGGACGTCCCTGTGTGGATTCCCGAGTGGAACCCCAGGTCCAAAGTGAGTGTCCTATGCACCTCGACTGTGACCAGGGTGCGTCCCCTGACGACCGCGGGACTTCGTTTCTGTTCTGTTTCTCGGCACGCTGGGGATGTTGGGAAAGGCCTGCATGGGTTTAGAAATGGATCCGGCTCGGTCACTTCTCATTTCTCTTCCTCTTTTGTCACTTGAGGGCTTTAGAGAAGGGGACCCTCCACACAGAGGCCCTTCTTTCTTTGGGTGCGAGGTACTAGAGATTAACTCAGGGTGCTCTACCCCTGAGCCACGCCCCAGCCCCTTTTTATTTTTGAGACAAGGTCTCCCTAAATTGTTTAGGGCCTTGCTAAGTTGTGGAGGCTGGCCTTGAACTTGGAATCCTCCTGCCTCAGCCTCCTGAGTCACTGACTACTATTATTAAGATGGATACATCGGCCAGGAGTGGTGGACAGCACACCTGTCACCCCAGCTATTAGGGAGGCGAAGGCAGGGGATGTGGAAGTTGGAGGCCAGCTTCCGCAACTTAAGGAGCCTGTCTCAAAAGTGAAATAAAAAGGGTTGGCTGTAGCCCAGGGGCACAGCGCTGGCCTAGCATGCTGGAGGCCTCGGTTCCATCTGCAGAAGCACCAGCCCCCCAAAGCACAATGAAACAGACACCCTAAGCCCAGTGATCCTGGAAATAATAGGTTCTAGCAGGGGCTGGCTCAGTGGCCTGTGGCCTCACCTCTCTGTGCCTCCGGGGTTGAGGCCCAGGGCAGGAAACCAGAGTGAGGCTCTGAATGGAAGGCTGAAGCCGGGAGCCCCCCGCTCATGTCACCTCCTGGCCACGGGAGACGCAGCCAGGCTGGTAAGTGTGCAGAGTCCCGCTCCCCAGAGGGGACTTCCAACGTCCCCGTCATGGCCACTTCCCTGAGCATGCTCTGGACTCACAGCCCGTCCAGCTCCTCAGGAGGTCGGGCATCCCAGGCGAGGCCGCCCCAGACCCCCGAGCCCCCCACCCACACCTCTCCACCGGTCTCGGGCACAATGGCCTTGAACTGTGCGGGGCGGTGGCGCCAGGTTTCCAGGCTGATGGACGAACACTGGTGCTCAGCTTCCGATTCCAGGAAGCAGCCGCGCACTGAGCGGGGCCGGGAGAAGACCCGGACGGAGGCCCTGGAAAGCCCGTGAGGACGGTGCCTGGCGCAGGGTGTCCAGGCAGAACAGGCCCCACCCCTAGCGAAGGCCCCGTGAGGCTGGAACCCGCGGAGCCCGAGAATGCTGGCCAGCCCTGGCACTGCGGTGGGGTCCTGCAGCTCCCAGCCCCGCTCGGGGCCTCAGCTGTAAAACGGGGCAAGTTGGCAGACGTCCTCTTCAGCACCGGCAGGCGGGGGCTTGCTCAGCCCACCCGGAACTGCTTTTTTCTGTTCTGTGGATTGAGGCTCTGGGCCAGACAGTGTTGGAGGGAAAAGTCCTGAGGTTCTGTTGCCTGAGAGACACAGGTCTGGGTCCTCCAGAAAGCTCTAAGCTCCAAGGAGATCTCCAGAGCCTGGTGGCTGAGCATGGACTTGGAGACAGAGGTCTGCTTTCAAACCCCACTGCTAGCTGTGTGGCCTTGGACAACTTGCTTCACCTCTCTGGGCCTCGATGGCCACATCTATAAAGTAAAGATAATAACATTTCCCTTACAGGGTTGTTGAGAGAACAGTGTCTGGTGGACCATGTGACTGTTAAATAAATCTGAGTCTGTGTGCGTGCTGTACCCTGCTCCCAGTTGTGTTTAGAATACACCAGAAGAATAAAGAAAGTACTGCTGTTTCCTGGGGGAAGTAAAGTTGGGAGAGAGCCAGCATATGATCCCGAAGTCACAGGATTCGCTTTCTTATTTATGTTTGCGGTGCTGGGGATGGAACTCGAGGCTTCACCCACACCGGGCAAGTGCTCTGCCACTGAGCAACACCCCAGGCTTCACTTACTGTTGATGTTTAATCTGTCTCCACTGCTTCTAACGGGAGTTGGGACCCATACGTCTGTTACCCCAGTCTTAGTATCTAGGACATGTCACAGGGGGAGTGAAAACATCAGGAATCAGCTGGACCAAGTTCACATAACTCCAGTCACCTTGCTGTGTGACTTGGGGTGTGTAACTTAAATTCTCTGGGCTTCTTTTGCCTCCCTTGAATAGTCGGTGGGGTGTTGTAAGGAGAATGTGAGCTCATGAACATCATTCCAGGGCCAGCACCCAGTGGGGCTGCAGCTTGTGGTTTTCCCCACTGTGCACCTCCAATCCTTTCCCTCTCCCTCTCCCGGGGACTTGTTCTACATCCTTTGCTGGGTAAGTTGTGCTAGACAGAAACGCAGGCATGCAGCCAGGCACAGTGGCCCAGGCCTGTACTTGCAGCTACTTGGGAGGCTGAGGCAGGAGGATTGCAAGTTCGAGGCCAGCCTGGGCAACTCAGCCAGACCCTGTCTCAAAATAAAAAATAAAAATGGGCTGGGGATGTGGCTCAGTGGTAGAGCAGCCCTGGGTTCAAGCCCCAGGGTCGCAAAGCAAGCAATCAAGCAACACAGAGGCATGCACTTGACCCCTGAGGCCTGGGAAAGGACCACTGGACTCATCATTCAGCGGTCAGCACCCCGTTCTGAGACCAAGTTTTCCCTGAAGCCCCGGCTGCAGCAGCTAATGGGGATCACTCTGGGCAGGCCAGGAAAGGCCCTGCCTCATCCACCTGGGCTGCATCTCCTGGGCCTGGTGAAGATGGGGGCCCAGCCAATTCAGGGAGGGTCCCCCACACCTCCATTGTCTGTGGCCGATTACCTGCTGGTGTGGACCTCTTGCTTTGGCCAGAAGCAGGCCTCACAGGCAGTCCTGCGAATTGAGCATGGGCTGCCCTGTTCCCTGTGAACTTTAGAGAAACCAGAAGTGAATGATAAGCTTAAGAAAGTCCCGTGCGACACTGGGGACATGTCACAAGTCTGTGACATTGAGGGTCTCCTTTACCAAGCAGGCCTTACCTGAGGCCTGCCTCTGCCCAAGCGCACCCCGTTTCAGCTCGTTTGGCAGCTGCAGAAACAGAGGCTTTGGTCATGACCAGAGCCAGGACAGGGAGCCCAGACCTGGGGACAGGGTGGGGATGCACTACCCTGGCCAGCCTCGGGCCTCCTGGGCTCAGTTTCTCCATCCTCAGCAGAAGTCAGCGGTCCAAGTCTTCTTCTCCCTGGAGAACAAATTTTGTGATGTGTGGGGAACAGTTTTGGAAACGCAAAGGTGTTGTGGAAACATTAGTTTCCAGATTTGTTTGTTAATGGGTAACAAAGACCAGTCCGTGGAGGATGCTTCTGGCAACTGGATTCCTTTGAAGACTGGTTTTTTTAAACTAGCAGTTTGTGTTTGTGTCTGAAACATAAGAAAACAGGAAAAACAAACAAGGAAAATCCTGATTCTATCACCTGGAAACAACTATTTATAGCATTCTTGAGAAAGTTTTCAAACTTTCTCCTTTTTCTTCCCTGAGGTGTGTTTGTGATTTCCTCTTCTTGACAAGACACCTATTCTAGGATCTTTTGTGGTGCTGGAGATTGAACCCAGGGCCTTACCGTGTGGGAGGCAGGCACACTACCAACTAAGCTATATCCCCAGCCCTTGTTTCTATGTTTTTTGGGGAAGCCTGTTTTCCTCTCTGGACTGCGTAGTCCTCTGGCGCTGGTGGGAAGCTGGTGGCCCACTGCTTCTGTGGTTCCCACGGGGGCAGACGCTGAAACAGGTGCGACTGACTTCCAGGGTTTTCAGTGATGGACTGAGAAAGGACTAGAGTGGGGTCACCGGCCTCCCAGAGGCTCCACAAAGAAGTGAGGCAGCCCAAAGCTTCCTCCTCCCTTAAGCATGCCAAGCCAGGCGAGCACACAAACGCACAGACACTGGGCCACATCCTCAGCCCCCACCAGAGGTTCTACTGAATACTCTGGGCCAAACTCTACCCGCACCGGCCGTCAATTCTGAGATATTATGAGACAGGTACTGTAATCACGCCCATTTTCCAGCCGGGGGGAATTGAGCCCAGAGAGGGCAACTTGCCCTAAGGCCCAGGGATTGTCTGTACAGAACTGCGTTATAGGGAGAGGAGCCGCTCCGCTGGGGCAGGGAGCGCCCGGGCGCGCGGCCTCGGACTGAGGTTGGTGGTGCGCGGTCTGCAGGTGCAGGAATGTCAGGGTCCGGGGAGCGTGAGGCGGGATCCGGGTGTCAGGGACACCGGGCGGGGACTCGCTTCGGGGCAGAATCGGACAGGGGGGACACCAGGACCCGCGAGTGGGGGTCTCCGAGGTCCGCGCGAGGGCATCTGGGGTGCAACCGGGGGCGTTCCAGGCGTGCCAGCGGGATTGGTTGGGACTGGGGGTGTCCCCCGGGCAGTGGGCTATCGGAGGGTTCGGGGAAGGAACCCGTGGCCTCCGGCTGGACCGCAGGTGCGGGCAGGGGCGCGGGGTGCACCCAGGTGCGGAGAGCGGTGGGAGGGACCACCAGGCCTGCAGCTGTGCGACGCCCCCAGCAAGTGCTGCTCCAGCCTGCAGCCGAGGCTGCAGAAGTCGGAAGCCGGGCGGGACCGGGTCCCGCCCCGCGCTCAGCCCCGCCCCGCCGCCCCGGCCCCGCCCCGTGCGCAGCCCCGCCCCCGCCCGCGCGCCCTCCTCGCCGCCGACCGCGCGGCACTCAGACCTCCGAGCTCCACAGGCGGTGCTGGCGGCGGTGAGTGCGGCGCGGCGGGGAGCGCGGGGCGCGGGGCAGCGGTCCGGGGCGGGGTCCGCGCGGCGGCAGCACCTGCCGGGAGCACCGGGGCGCCGCGCGCTCGGCGGGCGGCTGCCCGAGGGTCGCGGGGCGGGTGGCGGGATCGAGGGGCTCGGGGGCGCGGGGTCTGGTCCCCCCGCGATGGCCCGGGGCGTGCCCCGAGCTGGGTCCGGCCCTGCGCCCCGGCGCGGCGCGCGGTGGGGTCGCCCGCCGCCCCCAGATGGCGCGCCCTGCCGCCCGCGGTGTCCGCCTCCCCGAGAGGAAGCCCCGGGGCTTTTCAGGAAAAGGCGCGATTCGCGCTGGCGGTGCGGACCTCAGCGGTGGGATTTCCAGAGCGATCCCGGGGTCGCAGAAAGGAAAAGCAGACAAACAGAACCCGACGAGGTTCCCACGCCCCTGGACTCGCAGGGACCGGCTTCCGTGTCTGTGCAGTGGCTCCACGCAGGCTCGGGACCGCCCTCGGCCGCGGGCCGGCCGGGAACTGCGCGCACCCGGAGTGGCCGGTGTTCCCGGGCGAGACCCCTCCTTGCTGGGCCGAGGTGGGCACTTCGTGAGCGCAGGGGGCTCTTGAGTCGCGCCCGCGCTGTCCACCGCCGAGGGGTAGATGCTGGTGGGACAGGCGGGGCGCAGGTCGTCAAGTTACGCAGCTGTCGTCCCCTCCCCTCCGGTTTCCCGGTCAGCATTGGTCAGGGTAGTTGGTGTTCTACCCGCAGCTCCTAAGGGTCGGAGAGGAGGTGGTGGGGACATGGGAGGACCGTGTTTCAGGATCAGGCCAGTTGGACCTTCCCTGGTCTTCTGACTTCCTCCTTTTCTGGATAATGGAGCTGATGTCATTGACTGATGGATTCAACTGTGGTGGTTGAGAAATCCAGTTTCTGGAAGTCACCGGGCCTTCTGAGCTCCCCCAGCCTTCCCAAAGAGGGATACATCCTTCCTGTTGGCGGGGAGCTGGAGCTGGATCAAGGCTTCCTGGAACCCAGGTTGGGTCCTTTTTAGTGAAGTTATGATATGCATGAATGCAGCCTGGCCGCCTCTGCCCTCCACCCTGCACCCAGCCTTCTCGGTGGTGTTTTTAAAACAGGACCAACCTGGTGCCTGATGATGGAAGGGTGGTATATGGAATGACTCCAGTGTTTGGCTTTATCAGCTGGATCAGGATCCAGAAGGCATTTGACTGCCCTATCTGGCATGGGTGACACCCAGACTTCCCTCACCAGCTCCTGGACTGTCATCTACAAGCGGGCCCAGCTCTCTAAGAAATGTTTCTGGTAGTTCTACAGTGGGAGAGGCCCATCTTCCCTCTTTCCTGTTACTTGAAGACATTAATAATGGATGCTTTCATTCATATTGGAGAAAGTATCCTTGTTGTAATGTTTTCATGGATTAAGTGACTCAGATGGATCGAAGATGTAAGATGAGTTTCTTAAGACTCTAAGATACGAGGTTGAGGTAATTCCCTGTGTTTGGCAAGTACATTTCCTGTTCTTCCTTTAGTCGCTTTTATGAGCTGCCTATGGGGAAATAAAAAGGGCTACATAAATAGGACCCCTGGAAAGGGTGCAGAAGAAATGACTCCTGGGTCTGAAGGGCCACAGCAAGAAGCAGGCGCACACTGCAGAGTCCAGGGCCTCCGAGCGCCCTGTACCTCTGGGGAGAACTGGAGAGGAAAGGAGGGAGCTCCTGGGTTAGGGGAAGCTCGTTGGTTAGGGGAAGTTTCTTCATCGTGGGTCTGAGCACAGGTGGACTTGGTTCGAACAAGCAGAAGTCTCAGCAGAGCCGAAGAGGAGCTGCAGACAAGCCCAGGGACAAGGACAGTAAAAGGAGAACCCTCAGAGAGGAAGGAGCTGGGAGCCATTTCCAGCCTAAATTAATTTTCAAGATGGACAGCGCCTGCCCTGCTGCCAGTAATCCAATCGTCCCCTGCCCCGAGGAATGAATGATGCCTCTTGGACAGTATGTGCTGCTTCTGGGGACTTTGGGTTCTACTCTGAAGACGAGGCTCCCCCAGAGCCCCAGCCAGGGTGCAGAGAAAGGAATCCCCAGGAGGAAGTCCCCAGAGTCTTGGCACAGTGACTTATCCTCTGTTTGCTTTTGCTTTTACGGCCCTGAAGGTGCCCGGGGAGCCAGGTGGCCTGTTTCAAGTAGACAGATGTCCTTCATTCTGTTCCTTGAGCCCATGTGTGTTTTGATGTTTCTGGAGCCCATTTGGCCACCCATTGGTATTGACTTGCTGCAGAATTGTTATTTGAGGTCAAGAGGCACTTTGCTGGGTGGTCATAATTTCGCTTTCTTGTTTGAGCTGGAGTTGATTGACACTGGACAGAGGCCACAGCATCTTTGGAGCTAATGAAGTTGGTTCCTGGCTGCAGGTCCCTTCAGGAGAAGAATTCTCGTCGCTTTGGGTTTGTAGGAGCAGCAAGGTGTGGCCCCTTCTCCCTGTCATAAGGGTCACAGCCAACACTCTGTGACAGAAGACAAGTTAGAGAAAAGCATAACAGAGTTATGGGATCAAAATTTTACGTGACAAAGGAGGATTCTGAAATCAAAAACCAAAGACCCAGGGGAAACTGTTCATTTTTGTGCTTACATCTGAGGAGAGATGGACAGACAGCCTTGGAGAATCGAGTCTAGGCAGGAGGGTCTTATCATCTCTGGCATCTCATCTCCCATCTGGGAGGTGGGGGATTCTTCTCTGGCCAGCTCTTTGCAGGTGGGGAAGGTGAGAGTGGTGTCTTAGGTCCTGTGGCTGGCTTTGTGACAGGGATCTGGTTTCTCTGACCCACCTTGGGGGCCCACCCGGTGTGGGGGGAGGTGGAGAAGGGAGAACTGGACCGGGAAGTGAGAGACTGTGCAGCTGAGGCCCTTCCGGTGTCCTTCAGGCCAAAGTCCACAGCATACCAAGCACCACGCCCCAGGGTGTGGCTTTCTGTGCCCCAGCAGCTTTAAGGCATGGGCAGAAGAGGGGCAGTGTTATAGAGGGTGTCTGGGTGGTGGCGAGTCCCTGCTCACTCTCCCTGTGGGGAGTTCATTCATCAGGATCCAGAGCCTGAAGCTTTGGAGAGAATGATGATGGAGAATTTAAGCTATTTAGCTCCAGGAGTTTTAGAATGAAAGTATTCTCGGGTAGAGAACTTCATGTTGACCAGCCCTATCCTTGAGTCCAGCGAGATTGTTCATAGATGGGTGTGTGTGTGGGTGTGTGTGTGTGTGTGTTAGTAGAGATTAAACCCAGGGGTGCTCTACCACCGAGCTACATTTCCAGCCCGTTTTATTTTGAGACAGGTTGGCCTCAAACTTGTAGTCCTCCTGCCTCAGCCTCCTGAGACCCTGGAATGACCGGCCCGCCACTCTAGGGCCCGGGCTTCATATACTGATGTTTTCAAAAAAACTTACATTTAAACTCGGGAGGCTGAGGCAGGAGATTGGCAAGTTCCAGGCCTGGGCAACTTTGCGAGACCTCGTCTCAAAAGAAAATGAGAACAGATTGAGGAAGTGGCTCAGTGGTCCAGCGGGTGCCTGGCGTGCGTGAACCCTGCGTGCGGGAACAGTTTAAAAATATTTCAGAAAGAGCAGAAGATAGAGGGAAATCAGGCCCATGCTCACCACGTGCATGGAAGGGGCACCGCCCCCTTACTGGGTGGCTTCTGCCTTTTGTCTCCAGGCTGGTTTTCCCTGTAACCGTACCAGGGTTCGCAGGATCGGTACCCGATGCAGGCTGACTCACGTTTCATCAGAAGCCATTATTTACATGCAGACAGGGGATGTGGTTTCACCAAGAATCCAGCGGGAAACGGCCCGTGGATTGTAGGGAGCAGTGCCCTCCCCACCCCCATGGCACTGATTTCCAGTCCACAAATCAGAGTAATTTGTAGTTAGGCCGCGTTTGAGCCTGGCTTTAAGCTCGTGGTAACTTAATCTTTGACGGTGGAACACGGCCCTGCAGAAACGCACCCATCAGAAGACGGATTTGCAAATATGCCCCTGAGCTATTTCACTGTGAGCCTCTATGCTGAATTTGAATTAGTTTAGGGTCAGATAAGCCGACTTGCAATTTCTCTTCCTTCCCCACCCCCGAGAAGGCTGGAGGTGGCTGGAGGTCCCTTCCCCTTTGTCTGTGTCCTTCCGCTTTTCCTTTAGGGTTGGAGAAGCCACATCCACTCCCTGGACCTTTCCCGGGACCCTATGCAGGTTAAATTCCATTACTTATGACAGAGTGTTGCAGGGATCTCTGTGTTTTCAAGATTCTTGGCCAGTGGCCCTCAGTTTAAGAATTTTAAACACTTGGATTTCATTGCTGCACAATATGGAGAGTGCCCAAGGCTCGTCCTAGTCCAGATCCACTGGGCACATTGTTGTAAAGAACGTGTTTCCCTCTGATCCTGAAAGACCAGACCTTGGTGGCCTCCCCAGCCGTTTCTCCTCCTTGTTTACAAACGAGGCCGTTTTCCCCAGACCGGACCGCTTGCCTGGGGCTGCCTGGGGGTGTCCTCCTTGTGCCCCAGGCCTCCCTCTCCTCCAGGGGTCGTATCTGTCATCTGCATATTCATGGGGTTTCTTTTCTGGGGCCTGGGGAATGGCCCGGGAGTGGAATTGAATCATTCTTTTTCTTTCTGGAAGAATTGATCTTAGAGGATTAAGTTGGTGGTTAAAAAGCTGCTTTATTTCCCCAAAGGCCTTGGCCTTTTTGTGTGTTGATCTGATACCTAAATCTGGAAGGCTGCGGAGCCTGTATTTATAGAAGCATTTACCACCCACATGTGGCCAAAACTACTTTGTGGGGGTTTTGAAATCTACATCCTAAAGGCAGGACTGAGGGCTTGTGGGGATCGGAAATGTGGAAATGTCTGCAGCTTTGGAGGGGCCTTGGAAACCTTGTCCTGCTGAAATTCTGAGTTTTCTGTTTTTTCCTTTTTCGTTTTTCACCTCCCCAATTATCAATGTTAGAATCCTTCCCTTCCTCCCCCAACTTAAAATATATATATATATATATATATATTTTTTTTTTTTTTAATTGAGTTTGAATGCGTTTGGGTGGGAGCTACCTATTCTAGTTCACCTGATTTGTTTCCTGTACTTATAAATGTGATCTCGGAGATTTTCAAACTTTTATTTATTTATTTGGCACTGGAGATTTAACGGGGGGGGGGGGCTCTTATCATTAAGCTACATCCCCAGCCCTTATAAATTTTTTATTTTGAGACAGGGCCTCACTCAGTTGCTGATGCTGGCCTCGAGCTTTCAATCCTCCTGCCTCAGCCTCCTGTGTTGCTGGGATCACAGTTGTACACCACCATGCCCAACAACAAACTTTTAACGTTGGAACAATTTTCACTTTGCAGACGTACAGTGAATATGGGGAGAGGTCCCTCGTGCCCCCACCCACTCCCCATTGCTAACATCTGTTTTTCTGTGCCAGGATCCTATCTGTGGCACCACAGGGCTTCAGTTGTCTCCCAGTTTCTGTGACTCTCCTTGTTTTTCATGACCTTGACAGTTTGTGGAGTACTGATGAGGGATGTCCCTTAAATTCAGGTTGACTCTTTTTTTTTCGCTTTTGGTACCGGGGATTACAGACAGGGGTGCTCTACCACTAAGCCACATCTCCAGCCCTTTTTATTTTTTATTTTGAGACAGTCTTGCTAAGTGGCTCAGGGCCTTGCTAAATGACTGAGGCTGGCCTTTAATTTGCAATCCTCCTGCCTCAGCCTCCTGAGCCGCTTGCCCCACTGTGCCCAGCTGTCTGCTCCTTTTTCTCATGATTACTCTGGGGTTGTGAGTGCCAGGGATAAAGACCAGGTGGAGTGCCCCTCCCCCCCACACCATGAGAGGGGACAGGATGAGGCTCACATGACATAAGTGGGGACTTTGCCTTCATGGCAGGGGTGAGGTGGCCTTGGCCAACTTCTCCGTCATAGTGTGCCTCCTGTTCATAGGTGATTTGCTTGCCTGGTTTCAGAAGAAGGAGGGAAAGATCAAGTTCCGCCTGCTGGAGGGCTGGGCACATAGATGATCTGGAATTTGTCTTTCAGGAAGGATTGTCTTTTTTCCTCTATTAAAAAAATAGACACTTGTTCTTTCCTTTTTTTTTTTTTTTTTTTTTTTTTTGCGCTGGGCCTTGAACCCAGGGCCTTGTGCCTGCTAAGCAAGCGCCTCCATCACTGAGCTGCATCCTCAGCCCCTACAACACACACTTCTCAGGAGCTTGCAGGAGGAACATCCCTGTGCACATGGGATGTGGACGTCATGTGGGCACCTGGAGCCTCAGCTCTGCTGGGAAGTTCGGCGTGCCTGACTTTCCCGAGGCCCCGGGGGAATCCAGACCAGCCGCCCTTCCCGGAGGAGGGAAATGTCCTGTTGGGGAAACCATCTGTCTTGCGCAGGAAGCAATTGGGACGCCAGAGGAGGCCCGGAGCTGGGGAGTGGGCGTGGCCCGGGCGCGGTGGGCGGGGCCCGGGCGCGGTGGGCGGGGCCTGCCTCCCAGAGCTCCCCTCCCGCCGGGTCTGGCCAAGGGCAAAGCTCTTTGCCTTCCTTCTCAAACTGCAGCAGTTGACAGCCGGCGGGCACGTGGAATCTGGCCAGGGCCGGGAAGGCAGCTCCCAAGGAGGGCAGATGTTTATCCTGGGCGCTGCGCCCTGACTTGTTTACCTCGGGCACAGGAGGCACCCGCCAGAGGAGGCAGGAGGTGGGGGCGCGCCTGCTCCCTCTTCCAGGGTTGGAGGCTGTGCCCTAAGCGGCATCCGGCGAACCAGCAGGGGAGGAAGTCTGCAGATTGGCCATGAGCACGAAGTAGCCCTCCCAGCAGCCGCCGCAGATCTAGATGCTCATGTGACCTCTGGGGTTAGGGTAGGCAACTTAGGGGAGATCGTGAGCCTGGAGAACAGGTGACAGCCTGTGACCAAGCCCTTCTGCAGGTGGTGTTGACCTTTGGTCCTCTGTCCTGCATCTCCTTGATGATGAGGTTCCTGGGCAGGGGCCCTGGGACATTGAGTGTTTCTGGAGACTCCAGCAGAGAGCCTCTCCCTGTGCCTCCAGGGAGACAGTAGGCAGGAGGCAGTTGGAGAGGCCCTGGGTCTCTTCTGAGCCTCAGCACTAACTCTTAGTTTCCATGGAGTTTTTACCCACCTGGCTCTGCTGGGGTCCAAGTCCTCGGAGGCTGTGTAGCAGCAGGTTGGGGCGGGGTTGACCCTGGCTCCTGGGTGGACTTTGATAGCCAGGGACCAGCACAGACCACAAATGCAGATCCAGCTCCTCCCTCCCCGCACTGCTCTCTCCTGTCTCTCCCTCCCTCCCCTCTCTCTCTCCCCTCCAGACTCTAAGAAAGCAGAGAGAATATGGGATTGATTTTAGGAGAAGGTCAGAAGCTTTTGGGGCAGCGTCTAAGGGACTGTGGCTGGAGGAGCAGCCCGGCGGTGTGAGCCTGGGGCCTGGTGCTGTGGACCCCGGGGAGGCACCCGGCGGAGGGCCTGGCCTCTGATGTGTGTTTCCGCGGCTGGCCGGAGCTGTTGGGTGGCTTTGCTGTGGGTGGTTTCTCCGGGTATTCTGGGTTTGGAGGCTTATCCCCTTCTTGACAGAGCTGCATGCTTTTTGGGGGGTTTTCAAGTTGCTCTTAAGCTGCTGGTTCTTGGGCCAGACCAGAATCCTGCCTGGGGTCTGCCTAGGCTCCCGGCCTGGTGCGCACCTGGGAGGACCCCGCCCTCTGGGCCCCAGGGGGCCTCCGTCAGGGCTCCCTGCCTCCACTCCTCTTAGGAACTGGCTCAGCTTCCCCTGGGTGGCTACTTCCAGGCCTTCCCGTTGGCTCACTGCTTCCCGCTCGGGCCCTTAGTCCATCCAGGGAGGCCCTCTTGTCCCCATCTCTGGCCTGTCTCGCCTTTGCTGGGAGGTGAAAGTGGACAGTGGCACAAAGTGTGAGGAGAAGAGCCTCGTGGTGATGACAGGATGTGGTTAGGGCAGATTCGGGGTGCTGGAGTCAGGGTGGTGGAACACGCGCCTTCTTGCCCCATAGAACGGTCGCCCTCTCTGTCCCCAGGGGCTGGGTTCCAGGACCCTCAGGTACACAGATCCACTGACGTTCAAGTCCCTTACGTAAAGTGGTGTGGCCCTGCATGGTGGCACACGCCCGTCATCCTAGCTCTTCAGGAGGCTGAGGCAGGAGGGTGGCAAGTTCGAGGCCAGCCTGGGCAGCTTAGTAAGACCCTATCTCAAAATTAAAAAATAAAAAGGACCAGGGGCCCGGGAGGCTGAGGCAGGAGGATCGCAGGTTCAAAGCCAGCCTCAGCAACTTAGTGAGACCCTAAGCAACTCAGCAAGACCCCGTCTATAAATACAGGATGTGGCTCAGTGGTAGGGCACCCCTGGATTCGTACCCAGTCCTGGAAAAAATAAATCGAATGGCATCGTGTTTATTTATAACCTACGCAGTCCTCCTGTGCTCTCTGGATCGTCTGGATCGCTAGGGATGAGGCAGGCTGTGACAGCCGATACGGGAGACCCTCGGGAGAGTCCCGCGCTGCGCTCCGTGGGGAGTAATGACCAGAATAGCCTGAACACATTTAGCACTGATTTTTTTTTTCCAAATATTTTCAGCCCAGGGTTGGTTGAATCTGCGGATGTGCTATGGAAGGCCAGCTGTAATTAGAAGCTCTAATCACTCTGCAAACAGGGAGGGACCCAGACCAGGTGCGGGCAGGGACAGAAGACAGTCATGGGACAAAGGGCTCTGATGACCTCACTTTCACCAGGGACAGGAAGGACGCAAGAGGGAGGCGGGGGAGGCAGAGAGGGTTTGGGGCAGACTTTTCACATGAAGAGAAAGGTGGGCGTTTTTGTTGGCTTGTGATGTCCCCATGGTGAGCGAGGATCTGGAGTGGGGAGTGTCAGGCCCCCATCTCAGCCCCCTCCCTGTCCCCACCGCCACCCCGCACTGTCCTTGCCTTCAGGGAAGCGTGAGGTGACACAGGTGGTGCGGTTACAGACACGGTCCTGGCTTTTGCACGTGATGGCCCTTCTTGGATGTGCCTGTCCTTCTGCACGTAAAACCACTCGTCTTCATTCTGTTCTGGTGGCCGCTCAGCTCTTCCTTGTGCGTGGGGCCAGCTGACCGGCCCCAGGGCTGTGGAGGGACAGTTGCTTCCAGCCTCCTGTTATCAGCAGGGTGCCCCGGGGCTCGGCTGTGTGTCGCTTCCCGGCCTTGGGGTCATCCTGGGTCTGGATTGCTGGGTGTGGTTGTGGATTTCAGAATAGTCTTGAATTTATAGGAAAGTTGTAAGATTAAAATGAGTACAGAAAGTTCTCTGTAACCGTAGTCTTTTCTCCTACACTGGGGTTGGACCCAGGGGGACTCTACCAGTGAGCCACATTAGAGACGGGGTCTTGGCTGAGCTGCTAGGCTGCCCTTGAACTTGTGGTCCTCTGCCTCGGCCTCTGGAGTAGCTGGATTCCAGGCGTGCACCACCCTGCCCTCCACCAGACAGTAGGGACACAGACAAACTGAGTGCCTGCTGCGTGGCGGTGGGGTGGTGGTCTGTGCGGGGGTCTTCGCTTGGTCTCCCTGTGCCTCTGGGTTTTCCTCTGCTTCCTCGTGAGCAGCGACAGCTGTGCTTTTCTAGCCACGCCCACACCCCGCGCCTGGGCACATCCCTCTCACTGCAACCCTCCGAGGTGTGAATACTGTCGTTGGCCCATTTTCCAGATTAGGAAAACGGAGGCCCAGAGAAGCCTGGCAGTTCACCCAGTTTGCACAGCCTGGAAGGGGCCGCTTGGATCTGAGTGGAGGAGGCGTGGCCCTGGGGCTGCCTCAGGTTCTGCCCTCTTAACTTCCTCTTGACCCCTTCAGGGGTGAAAGGGGTCCCTGCCCCATCACATTCTTCCACATCCTCAGCTGCCTTTGGGAGGACAGCAGCCAGGCCTCTGGGCCCTGGCTCTTTGTCCCCTTCCCCGTGGGCCCTGCCTGCCGCTGGCCATGCCATCAGAGGGAGCCGCGAGGAGAGGGGGCCGAGCCTCCTCGGACCGGCCCCCAGTTCCAGGGGAGGGGTACAGACAGGCCCCTGGCTGGCCTGCTGGGATGTCCCCATGGGTCACGTCCCTTTGGCCCTCCCTCATCGAGTCCCAGGAGGAGACAGGGCCGTGCCCTGGGGGCCGTTGGGGTCTGTTCTGCTGCTCTTGCTCGGCCGCCCTTGTCCCTCGCCAGGGGCAGGAAGTGGCCGCGCTCTTCTCCTTTCTCTTTCACATGACTGGACCCGGAGCGGGCATGGCCGTGGGCAGAGCTGGAGGGACAGCCGGTCTGGAGGCTTGGAGCCGGGCTTGGCTTCCTTCCTGATTTGATCTGCTCCCGCCCCCCCTTTCGAGGCCTTCCTGGCTCCGTCCCTGCCCGGAGCCACTGCCACCTGCGGGGCAGCCTCACACCCGCTGGAGTCCGGGAGGGGAGCCTTCCAGTCTCAGCCTCTTCTCTCTTTTTTCAGTGCTGGGTTTGGACCCAGGGTGCTCAGCCACTCAGCCTCACCAAGTTGCTGAGGCTGGCCTTGAACGTACAGTCCTCCTGCCTCAGCCTCCAGAATCACCGAGCTCACAGGCGTGCGCCGCTGTGCCAGCTCACGTAGCGACTTCGCTTCTGGAGCGTCTTGGCCACGCTGTGGCGTTTGGCCTGTGGGTCCTCACAGTGCCCGTGGCTGAGCTGAGGCCCCCTCTCTCCAGGCTCGTCGTTACATAAACATCTTCCCTTAAAAACTTGGTTTCCTCAGACTCCTGGTGGGGGTTCCGGGATCAGCCTGGGTGAACCAGGCAGTCTGGCCGCGGGCACCGCACCTGGACCTGGGCACTCCGTGGAGAGATGGAGTGACTGCTCCGTGGGCCCGAGCGAGCCTCTGCGGGGAGAAGACCTGGCAGCTGGGTAGAGCGGAGAGGCGGGGCTGGCCTGAGCCGCCAGGAGGGAGGTGGACACGGGGTGGAGAAGACAGTGAGCCGGGACGCGTTTGGGGATGTCTGAGCAGCGGGGCTGACGCAGCGTACGAGGGAGGCGAGTGAGCGGGGAGTGGGTGCTGAGGACCCCTGCAAACCAGGACGGCGCCACGCTGAAGGGCAGGCTCGGCTCCTGGGCTTAGCCTTGGGGACCTGGGTGGGCAGCGCAGGCTGTGGCCAGGCTGCAGGCTCCAGTCGAGGCTGGCCTGGGCTGGAGACCCGGGAATCCAGCACCGCCGTTTTATTTGTTTTTGTTTGAGGTAAAATTCAGCCTATATAAAATTAGCCATTTCGAAGGACCTGGCTGGGGGCACGTGTGGCACCGTGCGCTGTCACCTCCGTCTGGCTGCAGACGTTGCCCTCACCCCGTCCCCCAGCCTGCCCTGCCGTCCAGCCGTGCGGGGGCGCTTCCCCTGGGTCGGGCCTTCCGCGAGGTGGAGGTGGACCGCACGCTGGGAGGCCCTGGTGCCCGAGTCCCTCCTGCACCACAGGCCTTGAGGGTCTCCCAGAAAGGCCTGGAGCCCGAGGGGCCAGTGAAGAGCCGGAGGCTGGCCACCTCCGGGCTTCCCGAAGCCGGGGTGTTCCTTTCAGTTCGGGATTTGAGGCAGAACAGTGACCGAGGTGGCTGCAGGTTTGGTTCCACAAACTGGGAAGGGACCACCCTGTGCGCAGGCCTCAGCGGGGGCTCCCAGAGCTCGCGCCGGACCTGGAATGACCCTCCCACCGGCCGCTTAGGGGGCGTGTCGTCACCTTCCCCCAGTGCTGGAGATTGGCTCAGGGCCTGGGCTCTTGCCACTGAGCTCTACCCCAGCCCTGGACTGGTTCCTTTGTTTGGTACCAGGGATTGAGCCCGGGGCTGGGGGGTTTAACCACTGAGTCACATCCCAGCCCTTTTAATTTCATTGAGAGACAGGGTCTCACTAAGTTACGAAGGGCCTCACTAAGTTGCTGAGACTGACTGGAACTCTCCATCCTCCTGCCTCAGCCTCCTGAGCTGCTGGGATTCCAGGTGGCACCACTGTGCCCAACTAGGCTGAATTTTTTTTTTCAATTCTTTTGGATCTTTATCTATTTATTTTATGTGGTGCTGAGAATTGAACCCAGTGCCTCACACACGCCAGGCAAGCGCTGTACCACTGAGCCACACCCCAACCTATAAGCTAAATTCTTTAGAAACAGATTTGTGTCTGAGAGTGAGTCCTTTTGTGGAGTTTATTTCTACGTCCAAGTTTTTCGTATCAGTGTACATCAGTCTCGATTCAGGGTTCTAGAGAGTGCTGGGCCCGATGACACGACTTCTCTCCAGGATTTCCAGGGCGTCTGCCTCTTCTGTCAATAGGAGTACTAAAAAGCCAAGACCAGCCGGGTGCAGTGGCACATGCCTGTAATCCCAGCCATTTGGGAGGCTGAGGCAGGAGGATCTCAAGTTTGAGGCCAGCCTTGGCAACTTAGTGAGACCCTGTGTCAAAATAAAAAGGGGTAGGTGGTGGAGTCCCCAGGACCATAAAGTAAATCAGTAAATAAATAAACTGATGAAGGGCTGGGGCTGGGGGCGGGGATGTAGCTCGTGGGCGAGCGCTTGGCTAGTATGCACAGACCCTGGGTTCAGTCCCCAGGAGGGCTGCCCTTGGGTGGCAGGGGCCCCACGGCCTTTGGTTGAAGCAGGTGGCCCAGCCCCAGGAGGCTGCTTCCATATGCAGCTCCAGGGTCTGGAGGGGGACCCTGACCTCCCCTTCATGGTGTCCTCCAGCTTGAGCAGGAGGAGCTGGTGAGCGTCCTCCCTCTTCAGAGAGGTGCGCCACGGTGAACGGCAAAGCGCTCTGACCAAGTGGTCGCCTGCACTTTGGAGCTCTCTTGGTTCCATCGCACGAGAGCCTGCAGGGCAGCCGCTCCTGTGCCGAGTCTGGGGCTGGAGATCTGAGGCTTCCTTCAGCATCCCTTTGCCTTTTGGAGTCCTATCTGGGCGGCAGCTTGTGCAGTTAGGCTGCTCACTGTCTGGATGGCCCAGGCTGGAGGGCACTTTGATGAGGCCTGTGAGCTCCAGAGTCTGGTGACATGGGTCCAAGTCCAGCCTTTTCTCTTCTGTGTGACTTTGGACAAAAAGCTTTCCCTCTCTGAGCCCCAGTTAATTGAGATGGGTATATCAAGTCCTGTCTCGGTGACTCACGTGTGGTGAATCCCAGAGCCCCTTATGGTAAAGTAGGAGCCCCCCAGGTTTCATTTGAGTGCACCTGTGGATCCAGGTGGGCTAGAGAGAAGGTCAGTAGCGTAGGAGATTCGCTCAGGCCGGAAGCTGTGGGATCACAACAGGCGCCCAGTAGGGTTTAGGGAAGCGGGAGCAGGGCTGGTGACCTGGAGGGTGGCTCCTGGCTGTGACCCAAGGTGTGACCCAGAGACAGAGTGGACGTGGATGGAGCCAGCCCCAGCTGTGCTTGGCCCCAGCACTGCAGAGGGGCCGTCCCTGCTGTCCTTGTAGACTGGTGAGGTTGTCGAGGAAGACCAGAGTGGCCTGGAGAAGAGTGTCCAGCCGTGAGGGCCACCGGACAGCGTCCACGGAAGGTCAAGACGAATGCAGGAGAGAGGAGCCTCAGCAGGGACCCCGGGCGGGGGCGACATGGACGCCTTCTTAACGCGGCGTGTGGCTGTGCAGAATTCGGCTCTCCCCAGCAAACCTTGTGTCTTAGTGTTCCATTTCTCTGTCGGGCAGAAATCAAATCAGGTTGATGAATTAAATTTGAATATAATTTGATTTTCTCCTTGGACGGGCGGCTGGAACTCAGGGCCGAGGGTCTGCTGGGACCAGGATCCGGCGAGCCGCTGACCCACTCGCGGAGGCTCCCGTGGGGCTGGGCGGGCCTGGCCGTCACCAGCACAGCAGTGCCCTTCCTCGAGCAGACGGTGGACTTGGAATGTGGGAGACTTGGCCTAGGAGGACCTCGGCGTTGCAAGGTGGGGTCTGCAGACGAGAAGGGGGCCAGGCAGTCGCTAGGGCAAGGTCCAGTCCTCGGGGTCACAGGCCTCTTCCACGTCTGCAGGCGGCGGTCCCCCGGCCCCTAACCTCTGGGCCTAATGCAGCGCCCAGACGCGGCCCCGGGTCAGAAGGTGCCGGGGCGGTGGGAGCAACCCCGCCAAGCGCAGGCCCGTCCAGGCAGCCGCCCGGGTCACAGGCCCGTGGCCACGGCTCTCGTCCCTCTGGTGCCATGGTCCATATTTAAAAAATAGACTTGGAATGTCTGTTCCCAAATTTGGAAATGGATGATGAGAGTGGTTCCGAAATGGTGTAAACAGAAACCCCAACCCTTCCTGTTTCCTCCACGACCTGGGGAGGGTGGGAAGGCTGCCGGACTCCGACGACAAAAACTCTGACGACAAAGTCACACAACTGGGGAGGGCACTCTGGCTTGCTCCCAGTAACCATGGCAACCTGGGCTCTGCCCAACTTGACCAGTGTGGTGACCGCCCTGCCACCCGGAGCCACCAAAGGGATTCTGCAGGGCTGCACAGGCATGTGGCAGAGCTGTGGCTTTTGCTGGGCTCGGAAATGCTCCCCGTGGTTTCCAGTCTGTCCTGAAGAGGGACAGGAAGTGCCCTCTGTGGTTTCCAGTCTGTCCTGAAGAGGGACAGGAAGTGTTCTCCGTGGTTTCCAGTCTGTCCTGAAGAGGGACAGGAAGTGTTCTCCGTGGTTTCCCGTCTGTCCTGAAGAGGGACAGGAAGTGTTCTCCGTGGTTTCCCGTCTGTCCTGAAGAGGGACAGGAAGTGTTCTCCGTGGTTTCCCGTCTGTCCTGAAGAGGGACAGGAAGTGCCGCCCGTGGTTTCCAGTCTGTCCTGAAGAGGGACAGGCATTAGATCCACCGCGTAGGATCGCAGCTCTGGGCCTGAGCTTGGGCCCTGGAGCTTTGGGTGTTGACGGTGGTGATGGCAGTGTGCCCGGTGTGGGGGTGGAGAGGGTGAGAGGTGGCCTCCGTCCCCCGGGGGGAACAGGCCCAGCGCCCAGCGCCCTTTCCCAGCCGCGGGGCCTGAGGGGAGGAAGCTGTGGAATTTATTGAGAACACTTTGGAGCCAGCTGCCGCTGGGTGGCTTTTCTCTGCCTCGCTGGCCGTCGCTCTTTCTTCCAGAGTTATGCGTTTATGTGGCTGTTTGCAAAAGCCGAGCTGCAAAAGCCGAGATCTCGATGAGCCAGAAGATGAGCTGGACAAAGGTGGCCCAGCCAGCGCCGGGGTCACTCTCCAGGCAGGAGGCCCAGCCCTGTCTCCACGGGTCCTGTGTGTCACCTTTGACAGACACCGCGGGCTGGCCGCCTCCTCCTGGAGGCCTGGCCGCCTGCAGGCCCTGTGGAGTCAGGCCCTGGCAGTTCGACCCGCCCAACCTGGGACCCGTCCCCTCCCCGCCTCGCCGCAGCCCACGGCGCTATTCCGGGGCCTTATCTGCTCTTGTGATTTTCTCCATGACTCAGTCTTTGTCGGTCACGTGGGCTGGCGTGGGTCTGCCTTCCTGAAACAGCGGTGTGGTGGTGCTGCGGCCACCTGGAGCCAGGCCAGCAAGTCTGGGGATGTGCTGGGGCTGGTGCCCTGTGCTCCCGCCTTCTGTTTCCTGTGTTGGAGGAGGCCAGCCTCACCACTTGACAGCCGATCACATGTTTAAGCCAGGAGTGGTTTTCACAGCCGCCTCTTGTGATCTTGTGAGATCCCTTCTGCCCTCCTGCTGAGTCTTCCTCTGGTGGGGGGGCGCTGTGGTATTCTACAGCCTTCCATGGCTCCCATTGCTCATAGCATTTTTGTGCAACAGAAACAGAAGGTGACATTATTTTAAGTTTTTTAATAGCTGCTTTGTGAAAAGCATAAAGAAACAGTGAAATTAACAATCTGTTTTACAGACCTCCATATATCTAAACTAAGATCATTTCAACCCAGAGCCAGTATAAAAATTATTGTTGTTGGGTATTGAACCCACAGGCACTTTACCACTGAACTACTTCCCTAGCCCTTTCTATGTTTTATTTTGGGACTGGGTCTCACTGAGTTGCCCAGGCTGACCTTGAACTTGCAATCCTCCTGCCTCAGCTTCCCCAAGTCACTGGACTACAACAAGTTATTAATGAGATATTGTACATTAATTTGTTCGTGTGAAGCTTCAAAATCCAGGGTGGATTTTACATGGACGTCCTATCTCAAATTGGATGTTGGCTTTTTACCCCAAACATCTTGACCTGTTCTCAGAACTCACCAAATTTATTGTTGAAAAACGAGATTCACATACCCAGGTTGTTCCAGACGTGGGTAAAAAGCTTCCCAGGGAGTGAGTTGCGATGGTTTGGTCTGGTGGGTCCTGTCCCACTGAGCTACATCCCCACGCCCAGCTTTTAAATTTAAATTGCTCCACGTTTGGGGCACCGGGCAGCCTTCCTGGGGCAGCTGCCACCGTACCAGGCAGCGCAGCCGGAGACCAGGCCCGTCCTCGCAGCAGGCCCTGGAGGAGCCGCAGGGTCCCTCCAAGGATGCTCCCTTCTCCCGGCGGCCAGGCCGCTGCTCCTGGGCGTCTGCATTCTCTTCTGCGGGGAGAGGCGCAGGCCTGCCCGGCCCCGCACCCAGGCTGGCCGCCCTGCGCTCCGTCTCCCGGGACAGGTCTGAATGGCTCTTGTAACACGGCGCCCTGGGCCCTGCCCGGCTGGAAAGCCAGCCTCACAGAGGACGGCACTGTGTCCCGCCCCAGCTGCCCGACGGCCGCCGAGCACCAGCGTCAGACAGGAACGTGCCCTGGTGCGGCTAGTTCTAGGCGGGCAGCGGCTCTGCGGGGAGGGAAGCCTGTCCTTTGCCCTCACAGAAGAAAACGTGTGCCCAGCTGCCCCGGGGCTCACTGCTGCGTGGACCTGCCGAGCACGTGTCCCTTGAAAACAGCTCCGGGCACGGGGCACCGGCACCGCTTGCGTCTGCAGAAGCCAGCCGGGTGGCCGGCCCCCGGTGCAGAAGGAGCAGGACCAGCCGCAGGGACCCCCCACCACTCTCTTCTAGACTCTTCTCCTGCTGCCCGCGGTGGGCACCCTCCTGAGCTCCAGCCCGCGGGCTCCTATCGCCTGAGCTTTGCCTGCGGGGCACCGGGCACTGCGGGGCGGCCGGGCTTCTGCTCCGCAGTCCTCTCGGGAAGAGTCTGGTTGGTGTTCCCAGGGCTTTGTCGCTTCCGTCCCCTGAAACAGTGCGTTAAGAAGAGATGCCAAGTGCGGAATGCGACGTCACAGCGAGGTCTGAACAGGAAGCTCAGGTCCGTGGGTGGCTCTCAGGCATGACTTTGCGTTTACCCCCGGAAGCCCATCGAGAGCGTGGCTCTTGAAGGGACGGTGCTCCTCTGCTCTCGGACAAGGCGGACAGGTGGCTGCTTCACAGCAGGCGAGACGGCATTTGAATTTCTTACCTGGTGTCCTGTTTGTGTTTTAGGTAAAATGTCGGTTCCAGGACCCTACCAGGCAGCCCCAGGGCCTTCCTCGGCGCCAACCGCACCCCCGACCTACGAAGAGACGGTGGCCGTTAACAGTTACTACCCGACACCTCCGGCGCCTGTGCCCGGGCCAACCACGGGGCTGGTGACCGGCCCGGATGGGAAGGGCATGCATCCTCCTTCGTATTACACCCAGCCAGTGCCCGTGCCCAACGCCAACGCAAGTATGCACGGCCTGGGGTGCTCCTGCTGTCCTAGCCCTCCACCCGTCTGGGCTGGGAATCGGGGGACCAGAGTAGCAGCTGCCAGGAGCCCGGGTGAAGGGCAGGGTGACTTCGTCCCCGACCCTGAAACGTCACATGTGGTGCTTCAGATCCCATGTTGCTGAGCCCCGTGGAGTTTTGTTTTTTTCTGTGCCGGGCACTGAACCCAGGGGCGCTTACCACTGAGCCACACCCCAGCTGTTTTATTTTTCGTTTAGAGGCAGGGTCTCACAGTTGCTTAGGGCCTCACTAAGATGCTGAGGCTGGCTTTGAACTCGTAACCCTCCTGCCTCAGCCTCCCGAGCCGCTGGGACTAGGGCCCGGGAGTTTTCCATAAGAAAGCACAGGCGCACCACGACCTGCCCTTATCATCCGCCCCTGGACTCCATCAGAAGTCTGTGAGGCCAGCCCTGGTGGCACATGTCAGCAATCCCAGCCACTCAGGAGACAGGCACAAAGATCGCAAGTTTGAGGCCAGCCTCAGCAGCTTAGAGAGGCCCCATCTCAAGAGCAAAAGGGCTGCAGGTGTTGCTCAGTGGTGGTGCGCTGTGGGTTCCATCCCCAGTACCAAAAAAAGGGGCCTGCGTGGAAAGAGTGGGTGTTGTGTTGGTGGGGCGCCGACCCAAGCGGTGGGAGGCTGTTCTAATGTGAGCAGTTCAGTGGTTTTAGCATCTGCACAGTTGGGCATCGTCCACACTGCCTGATTCCAGAACAGTCCCGCCTCCCAAAGGAGAAGGCCCAGCACAACCTCTTCCCCTCCCCCTCCCCCTCCCCCAGCAACCTGCAGTTCTCCATGGGGATTCTCTGGACCGGGGGTTTGAGGACCTGATCCGGCCCAGCCAGAGGCCACTGCCGGAGCGCATGGTCTTTCCCCACCTCCTGTGTGGAGGGCTTGAGAGCCCCTCCAGTGAAAGCCCTAGCAAGCTGCCTGTTTCCTCCACTAACCTTTTCGTGGTGCCGGAGATTGAACTGGGGGCCTCAGGCAAGCTGAGCAAGTGCCTTACCCTGAGCCCCCTCCCCAGCCCTTGCCACTTTTTATTTTGAGACAGGGTCTTGCCAAGTTACTTAGGGTCTCTCTAAGTTGAGGCTGACCTAGAACTTGTGATCCTCCTGCCTCAGCCTCCTGAGTCTTTGGGATTGCAGGTGTGCTGTCTTTTTCTTTTACTGTGAAAGCCACATGACTAATATCCTTGACCATTTTAGAAGACAGCTCTGTGGCGTCAGGTCCATTCAGAGTTGTGTGGCCATCACAACCATCCGTCTCCAGGACTGTTCCATCTCCCCAAACTGAAACGCGCCCCCTTAGACACTAACGTCCACTGCCCTCCAACGGGCCCTGGCAATGGTCATGCCACTTTCAGTCTCTGAATTTGACTACTCTGGGGACCTCCTGTGAGTAGAATCGCAGGATGTTTTCTCGTGGCCGGCTCGGTCCACCCTGCTTGATGTCCTGGAGGTCATCCACGTTGTGACCAGCGAGTGTGGGAGCCCCCTTTTCTAATCTGATACCCCACCGTGTGGACAGACCACGCTTAGCTGGTCCCATCATATGTGGACAGAATCCCGCGCCCTGGGTGGTGCTGGGCGGTGGGGGGCGTGGCCATCAGAGCCCCGCCCCTGGGCGTGGCCGCCTGCGTCCGGCCTCCTTGCTCTGTGGGTCAGCCCAGGTCTCTCCCCGCAGTTGCCGTGCAGACCGTCTACGTGCAGCAGCCTGTCTCCTTCTTCGACCGTCCGATCCAGATGTGCTGCCCATCCTGCAACAAGATGATCGTGACCCAGCTGTCCTACAACGCCGGCGCCCTCACCTGGCTCTGCTGCGGCAGCCTGTGCCTGCTGGGGTGAGTCACTGCAGTGCGCCGGACCTCGGGGGCTGGGGGCTGGCCTGGGTGCTGTAGGACTTTTTTTCTTGTGGCTCTGGGGATGGAACCCAGGGCCAGGCCGTGCCTGGCAAGCCTCTTCCTCTGAGCTGCACCCACCCCCTGCGGGAGGTGGAGCAGCATCCCTGGCCTCTACCCACTGGAGGCCTGGAGCTCCCTCCCTGCCCCCCGGTGCAGAACCACGGCTCCCGCGTCTGCGCACCTGCGCGCTGGGCCTGGCCTTCCTCCCGGCCCTGCCCAGACGGTCCCAGCAGGTAGGGCCGAGCCCAGCAGCCGCTGCTCACATCTGGTAGGGCGATGCCCTTAGGGGTTTCTAATTCTTCTAGAATTTCATGACCCACATAATAATGTTTGCTTGACTCTGAAGCTTTAAACAGTCTATACATTAACACACTTTATAGTCATCTCTTCAAAACTTCTTATCCCTTTATGACCTCGAGTACTTTTCCCCACTGCCTCTACAGGGGATTATATAAATATTATGTCTGCGCCAAGGGTATTATATTTAAAGAGATCATAGTTTCTGTTCTTGGGGAGAAATTTGAGGAAACACGATTGAATCCCCCACCCCGGCAGGTAATGGTAGCCTTGCTCCTGGCCACGTGATCTGCTTGGAAAACTGCGGCTCCCATGACTTTTCCTTGAAGGAAAGCGTGTGGGAGTTTCTTTGCAGGAGCCTCTGCTCTTGGGAAACTGACATGTCCCTGTGCGTCTGCTCCTGACGCTAGGGCAGGAAGGAACAGTATTTCTCTTCCTTATTTCAAAGAGGATCTCACAGCCCCAGAGAGCTTATTCCCTCCCTCGAGGTGGTGCCTGTTGGGGAGAAGGGAGACTAGCCCGTTCGCGCATCCCGACCCGTCTTACCCGCTGGCCCTGCCGTTGCCTGTTGGTTTCCCTCCCTGGACAGAAAATGCTAAATAAATCCCATCACCTTTGGGTATTTATGTTAAAATGGAAATTTTGCCAGGCGCAGTGGCGCATCCCTGTGACCCCAGCCGCTCTGGAGGCTGAGGCAGGTGGGCCACAAGTTCAAGGCCAGTTCAAGCAACTTCGCGAGGTCTTAAGCTGTTTAAAAAATGTTAAGGACTGGGGATATAGCTCAGTGGTAAAGCTCCCTTGGGTCTGATACCAGTACCAAAACCAAACCAAAACCCCTAAAACAAAAACAAACCTGAAATTCCATCTCTAAAAATAGGGAGACAGAATAAAAATGAAGAATGCAAGTCTGATCTGGCTTTCCCTCGAGACAGCCTTTCTGTTCCTCCCTCCGTTTTCTCACATGTGGTAGAGCAGGCTCGGACCCCCTCGCAACAGCTGTGTGACAGTGGCGAGTGGCTTTGCCTCTCTGTGCTCGGCTTCCCCATCTGTAAGCTTGGGTGCTGAGGGTGAAGTCGGTGAGCCTGTGCGCTCTGTTCCTGGATTGGCGCTTGCGCTTTGAGATGTGCATTGGCCTCGCCCCTGAGTGGCTCTCAGGCACCAGGAGGAAGCGTCTTCCCCGAGTTTCCTCTGGAACATTTCTAGATGCTGCTTTCTGTGAACCAGTGCCTTCCCGCCAGACGTTGGATTTTATCTACATTTTTGGTGATAAAAACTGTCACTCTGCCTTCTGCCTCTGAATGTGACCACCTCGTTGTCCTCGGGCAGACGGCAGTGACAGCCGTGGTTCCAGGCCGTAGGAGGTTCCTGCCTTCGTGTGCAGATGGTGGTCACTTCGACTGGGTGGTCACTTAGACGGGGTGGTCACTTAGTTTGGGTCCTGGTTCGGTCGCTTCCCTAGGCAATTTTCTTGCTTCAGAGCCAGTTGAGTAGCTGGGTGTCACGGAGTTGGCCTGTAGTGCCAGTACCTTGGGAGGCTGAGGCAGGAGGTTCACAAGTTCAAGGCCAGCTCAGCAGTTTAACAAGACCTTGAGCAACTTAGTAAGACCCTGTCTCAAAACAGAATATAAAAAGGGCTGGGATGTGGCTCAGTGGCAGAGCACCCCTGGGTTTGAGCCCTAGTACCACAAACAAACAAAAAATCCGCAGCTCACACCTGTGTCTTTTCACCCCCCCCAAAATTACCAACCCCCAGTCTGAGAGTTTTGAACGATACTGAATGACCCCAGATTTGAAAGTACACCCGGGGGGGCCTCAGCTTTGCTTGATGGAGTCTCCTAGGCTGCCCCAGCAGACCTGGTGGTTTAAACAGAAATTTATTCCGTCCAATCCTGGAGGCCCAAAGTCCAGAGCCAAGACGGCAATAGGGCCTCCAGTCACTCTGGGGGAAGAGCTGTCCTCGTCTCTGCCCATTGCTAGAGGCCCAGGTGCTCCTGGCTGCGACTGTCCACTCCAGGCTCTGCCTCCACGGTTGGCGTCTGGCCTCTGTGTGGCCTTTCTTAGCTAAGTTGCTGAGACTGGTCTCAAACTTGCGGTCCTCCTGCCTCAGCCTCCGGAGTGGTCAGCAGGCCCCACTGGCCTTCCCTCTTCTGAGGACGCCCATCACTGGGTTGGGGCCACTCGGGTGGTCCAGTGATCCCACCTCCAGTGCCTCTTCTCCGTGTTCCCAGGTCCCCAGGTCAGGACACCGCACCACCCACCCTGCTGCGGCTGATGACAGCTCCTGTGTGGCCCCTTTTGTCTTCCCAGGTGTGTGGCCGGCTGCTGCTTCATCCCCTTCTGCGTGGACGCCCTGCAGGATGTGGACCACTACTGTCCCAACTGCAAAGCCCTCCTGGGCACCTACAAGCGCTTGTAGGACTTGGAGCCGGAGGGAGCGAGCCGCGCTGCGGGAAGCCCCCGGGAGAGCCGCCTCTCCGAGGGACCCACCTTCGAGTCTTCTTTTGGGGGGAAAACGTCACAAAAGTCACAGACCTCCAAGCCCCGGAAACTGCTGCTTGGAATCTGCACAGGACATGCAAAGACGCTGACCTTGGGTGCTGCCGGCCCCAGGGTTTCCCGCCACCCGTGACCCCAGGTCGTCCCGAATGGCTGTGATCGTTGCCCAGCTGAAAACCTGGTGATCTGCCACCGGCCGGCTCCTCCTGCCTCAGTGGCCTTCCTGGTGGTGGCTCCACTCCGAAGCCGCCGCCTGCCTTCTCTGATCGCCCTGCCCCGCTGTGCGGAGCCAGCCCGCAGCCCGTCTGCCCACCCGCCTCCTCCCACCCCCGTGACACAGATCTGCCTTACGACTTTACGGGCTTGGCTTTTAGGTTCTGTAACCGCAGACTCCTTTAGCAATCGAGCTCACTTTAATTTCTTGATGTCTTTTTTAAAGTGCAAGGAAGGGCCATTCACACCCAGCAGACACACCCGCGAGGCCACACTCGCAAAGTAAGAGAAAGAGGGGCCGGTGGCTGCCCCGGCCTCGTTTCTCGTGCCAGATCCTTAGCAACACTTTACATGAAGGGATTTTCTTTCTTTTTTTCTCCTCATGGAGTAATTTAACGGTATTAACAGTTTTCATGGCCTCTCTGGTCTTCAGACACCTTCGAACCTCGTTATGAAGGGAGGGTTTATAGAACCATCTTCTATAACTGTGATGGGGATTGTTCTCCCATTTGCCAGAGGGGGTGCCCGCTGTCTTCTGAGACAGGGTCTCCCTGTGACGCCCGGGCTGGCCTTGAACTCCTGGGCTCGGGCCGTCCTCCTGCCTCACCTCCCGAGTATGGGGACCTCGGGTGCTCACCGCTGTGCTTGGTATGAACAGAAAAAGAAGTGGATACTTCCATCCACCGCCTTTACACGGCCTCTTGTCTCAGGAGCCCCTGCAAGTGGGGTCCCCTCTGGAGTTCCGGGTGGTACAGGAAGTCCTCCTTGGTCAGGTCCAGATGCAGAGACCCAGCCGAGGCCTGGAGCGAAAATCTGTATATTGGTTGAAAAATTAGAGTCATGATCATTGATCCTGTTGCTCCATCTGATGTTCTGAACTTGCCAGTAATTGTGTTCTGCAGTAATAATGGATGCCACACGATACTTTTGGTGTTCTCTGCTTTTTTGAAAAAATAAAGTCTTTGGTTCCTTGGGTGAACTGCTGAGCGGTTCTTCTGGTGTGGAGAAAAGCCTCGCGTCGTGCTTCCAGGCGCTGCCACAGAGCACCTTTGTCTGCTCTGTAAGGGTCGGAGAATCCTTCGCAATGCAAACCCGAGCCTGGCCGGGCGTCCCGGTGCCGGTGTCGGGTGGAGTGGCTGCACCAATGGCAGCAAGCGGCGGCCCTCGAGTTCTCAAAACATGCACGCAAGAGAGCCGCCCGCATTCATTCTCCAACAAAACCTGCTTTGTTCATTGATCCGGGTGGTTGTGGGGCACTGGGGGGTGGGTGTGGGACCTGCCAGCGCGGCCTGCCGCCCCCTCTCCCGCTGGGTCCGTAGTTTCATCCTGGAAGGTGCAGGAAAAGGCGTGGCTTACGTTGTCATTTAAACCCTAATTTATGGTCTTGCAAAATTGCTGCTTACCGTGCGGAGTTTCCCTTGAGTTTGACAAAGTTCCAGGCGATGCAGCGTGGCGGTTGTCCTGGGCGGGGCATGAGTGATCTCAAGCTGCTCTTCATTACGGATGCAGAGTCCTGAAGACAGCCCTGCTCCAGGGACCGCCCATCCCAGTCAGGCGGGGGTCTCAGGTCACGCCCGGAGCACCAAGCATGCGTCAAGCATGCGTCGGGCCTTGCATTTTATTGCTCGGAGTACGGAATTCGTTACCTATTTGGGGGGAATTAAAATGCTCTCCCATCCTGCCTTGGTTTGTTGGGGACTTTGAGCTTAGTCTGGTGCACACACCGGTCACTGTCAAGCAAAGGGCTTTCGAGCTGCCTACTTGGACCTGGAAGAGGAATTTTGCCATTCCCTCCACAAGTGGCTGCGGGCGACACAAACTGTCCATCCACCGGGACCTGGAAGAAGGTCGACGTGTGCCTCGTTAACAAAGCTGTTGAGCTGTGCTGTCTGCTTCTGCCAGCTTCAGGCACAGGACGGAGCCCTTCTGACACGGAGTGGCTTCCCAGTTGCCACCCGGGACGCTCCTTTGGGTTGCTGAACTCTTTGTAAATGTAGCTTCATGCCCACGGAGGTCGGCCTCCGTGTTCTCCCCAGCGAAGGCCTGGCGTGTCCGGGATGCTGGGAGCCGCCTCCGACATTCTGGGCTCGGGGTGCGTGAGGAGGAAATGTAGACGCCGGAATTTCACTTGCAGAATTCCCATCTGCGCTTTGGACCCTCAGCAAGGTGCTCTGCGGCCTCCGTGCCTGGAGCTTCCCGTGAGCCCTCTGTTTTACAGACACACAAAGGAACTGGAGGTAGGGCCAGCGAGGGCCGTGAGGAGGCCAGGAGTAGTTTCGGGGTTTTGATTTGTTGGTTTAATCTAAGAATTTTAAAGGGATGAGATTTAGAGCAATTAAAAAGAAACCAGTTCACAGCCAAGTGAACAGCCCAGCACATTGAACTGCCGTCTGGTTCCCGAGTGTCGGGAGTGCCCCCGAGCTCCGGGCCTCGTCCTCTCTTCTTTTATTTGACTTTTGGTGCTGGGGTGGAACCCAGGCCCTTGTACGTGATAACCGTGCGCCCAGCACCAAGTCATGCCCCCAGCCTCTTTCCCCACTGTTCCGTGGGCTCCGTCCCCCACACGCATGGCCACCCCCACTGTCCACTGCCCCCACGCTGGTGCCTTCTGCAGCCACTGACCCCGCATTGACACTTGGCCCTTACGTGTCCTTTCATCCAGAAGTGGCTGTATCCGCATATACTCTGCGTCCATCTGAAGTCCGCTTGGGGTTCAGCCTTGGTGTGTCCCGTGGGCGTGACGCACTCCGGGCTGGGCCCTCGGGACGCCATGCAGAATGGACTCCCGCCCTGAGACAACTCCTCGGCCACCACTGGCCTCACCGTCTCTAGTCCTGCCTTTTCCAGAATGTCCAACAGCCGGGCTGTGCCGTTTTGTTGGCTGTGCCGGGGGCAACACGGGAGCGGAGGCAGGAGGATTCCAAGTTCAAGGTCGACCACTCAGTGCTGGTTCAGCGGCGGGTCTTTCTAAAGTTTTTTTTTTTTAGAAAGTTGTGGATGGACACAATACCTCCATTTTTTATTTATTTGTTTCTACCTGGTGTTGAGGATCGAACCCAGTGCCTCACAGGTGCCAGGCAGGCGCCCTGCCACCGAGCCACAGCCCCAGCCCTAGCGGTGGGTCATTTGTTCACCTGTCCCTCAGCTTCAGCGGGGACTGGGAAACGGGTGGCCAAGGGGACATTTCAGGGCAACGCCCAGCTTGACGAGCGGTCAGAGCTGGCGGGAATGCAGGGGGACAGCGTGTCCCGCGTAGCCAGGGCGGAGGCTCCCGTCCTCAAATCTTCATCCTGGTTCCCAGACGGCGGCCAAGGTGGCCCAGCTGCGTGCAGGAAGCCGGTCGCTCTCTGTTCCTGGCCGGCATCTCGCCGGCACTTCTCCGCTCTGGGTGGGGTCGCTGGTCTCTTCCATTTTCCGCTGGATCCGGCCCCGCTGCTGCTGCTCCGCTGACGGGCAGCCGGGAGAGACTCTGGTGGCAGGTGGATCACGGTGCGGGGCTCCACAGACCTGCCCCAGGAGACGTCCCACCTGCCCGAGGGCCCCAGCCGTGTGCCTGTGAGGGTGAAGACCCCCTCTCTCGAACCCGGGCTCCTGGGAGCAGAGCCGACGTTGCAATCCCCAGTAAGGACATTTTGGAGAAAGGAAGTGGCGGAGGCTCGTTGGCTGCTTGCTGTACGAGGCCATGTGTCCTTGTTCGGGAGGGATTCCTGAGCGTAAAGCAAGGCCTGTGGCGAGGATACAAGCAGCTTTTTCTAAACTTCGAGACCCCCACGCTGCCCAGGCTGGCCTTGAACTTGTAATCCTCCTGCCTCAGCCTCCTGAGTCACTGGGATTACAGGCCTGCCCCACTGTGCGCTGCACGAACAGCTTTGCAGAGTCATTTTCTAAGCAGCAACTTGCATTTCAAGTTTGGTCTAAAATCAAAGTTGCAGAAAACAACGCTCATCCTGTCCCAGGTGGGAGGTTGTAGGCTGGGGTCTCCCTTCTGCCCACGACCTGAAGCCCAGGACAGCCCAGCCCTGCGGAGCCAGTGACACCCACGGCCACCGTGGCATCGGAGCTGCTGGCTGCAGCGTGGCGACGTGATTACAGGGTGCGCCCGGGGCCTGGCAGCCTCTCTGTGGTTGAATTGCTCTGCCCTCTGTCCCCGTTCCATGTGGAGCCGGCCTCTGTCGGCGAGTCTTGCGTCAGTCCGTTTGGATCAGATCGCGAGCTCGCGTGTGGGCCAGTGTCTCCACGGTGTCTGGGCATGTGCGTGTGGGTGGGGGGTCCGGCATCTCCCCAGGCGCGGGCACATGTGTCTCTGGAGCGTGAAGGGAAGGTTGGAGCTGCCCCAACCCGGAAGCCCCGGGCCTCCAGCCTGGTCTCCGTCCAGGGGCTTTCAGGCCATCCTGTGTGGACATCAGTGAGTCACTCACAGGTCACAGGGTCTGCTGGGTGTGCAAGAGCACGCCTTCCGCTTGCTGTGTGACGCTAGCCTCCCACCCAGGGCCCCCGTCAGGCTGCAGGCAGGTGATGCTGGTTGGGAAGGACTTCCCGGGTCCTCCACAGCGAATGGGCGAGTGCTCAGCCTCAGCTGCTCCTGGGAAGCCTCCGCGCTGGGCCTCGCCCCAGACCAATTGAATCAGAGTGTCCACATGCCACCAGGTGTCCACACACCTGTGCACAGGTACAGCCTGCACGGGGCCCGGGGATCGCGGAAATGCTGCAATTGGACTATTCCTCAGTCAGGACTGTGGGCTGAGCCCATGGGCTGGTGCAGCGAGTCAAGTGCTCTGGCTGAACTACATCCCCAGCCCTTCTTATCCCAGTCATTGAGATCACAAGCGTGTGCCACCTCCACGCACCAGGGCCAGGGCGACTCGGGTGCGCCGACGTCAGGTTAAGTGTCTTCTCTGTGGGTCCTGGGTAGCAGGGCTCACTTCCTGGAGCAGGAATAAGTGCCTGGGGATGGGTTCCAGTCCTCGGAGAGCTGTTTATCAGCCGGGTGCCGTGGTGCACACCTCTGATCCCAGCAACTGCAGAGGCTGAGGCAGGAGGATCACAAGTTCAAGGGCAGCCTCAGTAACTTAGGGAGGCCTCTCAAAACAATAAAAAGGATGATGTTGCTCAGTGAAAAAAAAAAAAGCAGTCTCGTACTGTCGAGTTGCAGCCCTCCACCCCACATGGGGGAATGCTTTTGTGTGTCTGGACTTTTCCACTGAACACGATGTTTCCAGGATCATTCATGCTATGGCACGAATCGGAGCTTCGTTCTTTTTGACGGCCAGGTAGCACTCCCCAGTATGGCTAGACCTCACTTATCCACTCAGCTGCTGACGGTTACGGCTTTAACAAGCCCATGGCTCTCCAACTGCTGCTCGTTAGTTGTTCAAAAACAAATAATCATGTCCATTTGTCACTAAAACCATTTTTTGTTAAACAGTTTCTGTATCGCTTTTAAAACCATTGTGATAAATCCAGGGAGGTGACTTAGAAGGTGAAGGGGGCCCGTTATCAAGAACTTGCCAGGCGGCAGGGCCCGCGGTCCCAGGCAGGCCTGAGGTGCCCGCACCCTGCCCTGCCCTGCCAGGTGAGAACCTGAGCTGCCTCATGCAGGGAGAGGGCCTTTCAAATAGAGCCTGCGTGGGAGCTTCTCAGGCCTGACCCACTGGCCTCTGGGGGAAGCGGCTCCCTGGGCGAGGGCGAGGGCGAGGGCGAGGGCGAGGGCGAGGGCGAGGGCCCGGGTGCTGCTGATCCTTAGGCCTCCCTCCTGGGGGGAGGAGAAGGAAGCCTGGCAGACCCTCGTCCCCTCTTGGCCCGGTACCTGAGCCCCGCGCCCCACACCCCGCGCCAGGCAGGAGCTCTGCCTGGGGCTCCGGCCCTCTTTGTTGTTTGAGACGGGGTCTTGCCGAGTCGCCCAGGCTGGCCTGGAACTGGCCACCCTCCTGGCTCAGTCTCTGGATCACGGTCACGGCTGTGCCCCACTCCTGAGCCTCTACTTAGGGCTCCGCCGACAGGGAGCTGTGCACATCCGGAGGGCCCACCTGACCTTCGGCCTCCGCCGTTCCTTGACCTCTGGCATTCCTGGGAGAAAGGGAAGGGGAGGCCCCAGCCTCCTGCTTACTCCTCCATGGGGAGCGGGCGTGGTCACAGGCTGAGCGCCCTCCCTTTCAGCAGGTTGCTTTACTGGGCTTCCCCTGGAGCTCCGCTTGCTCTCTCCCAGCCCAGCTGAGTGCTAGGTGCTCCATCTTTGAGGAATGTCAGCCAGGAATGAGTGAGTTCGTAAGCAGGTTTGTGGGTGCCAGGAGGATGATGGCCAGCGTTCATGGGTCACTGTCACGGCAGTGAGGGTCATGGGGAATACCTTCCGCGGGCAGGGCATGGTCTGTCATTTAATTCCACAGAGAACCCTTCCTGGGACTTCCTGACTGTGATGTCAATGTTCCCAAGTCTCATTCCTTTTCCTGGCTGTGTACTATTCCACTGTGTGGCCAAACCCTACTTGGTTTATCCCACTGATGGGCATTGGGGCTTTGAGCGGGTACAAACTGAAGCTTCTGTGAATGCACCTACAGAAGTTTCCTGTGCATACGTGCTTTCTCTTGGGCAAAAACCTCAGGGAGACTGAAGCAAATGGTAGGTGTGTTTGGCTTTTGAAGAAACACACTGGCCGCTTTAATGTGCATTTCCTTTATTCCTAGGGCCAAGCCTCTTTTAGCACAAAGCAAATCCAACTGTGTTCTTTTCAGTGAGCAGGATGCTCTTGGACTTTGCTTATTGAATGAGCTGTATCAAGAATATGCCATGCCGTTCCTACCATGTGACTAGCTATGTGCACTTGATTTTTCTCTGGCCTCTTTGTTGTCTATTTGAACGTTATGTAGAGCTGAAAGATACTTTGCCTGCGATTTCCACCCCCTTTTGTTTTGCCAGGGAGGGCCGGGGTGTAGCTCCAGGGATGCAGTGTTTGCTTAGCATACGAAAGGCCCTGCGTTCCCAGCAGGGCAAAGAAATTTTTTTTTTTTTTTTTTTTTTTTTGGAAAGTAAATGAGCCCAGAGAGACAAGAAACATTTCTGAGGTCACACAGCTTACTGAACAAGTAAGCAAAGAGATGAATCATGACTCCCATCCCCCGGGACCTTTCCAACAGTGCTAATAGTCAATAAGGAGCAGGTTTCTCCCTGTTACCTTTCATTTCAAAGATGAGAGATGCCGGCAGAGCTTCAGAAAGGCCCCCTCTTAGGTGAGATCTTCCGCCGGCCACCAGCGGCTTGCCGTGCCCCCTGCTGGCCAGTTCCTCTGTCCCGTGGGGAGTCGCGGCCCTCTGACCCACTCTCCCTAGCGCTGCAAAGCACACCCTCCCTCTCGCCCTAAGAGGCTTCTGCCTGGATCTCTGATCCAGCAAAGCCAAGCAGCCAGTCGGGGCGCGGCTGCCCGGGGCTGGGGTGACGGGGTGCAGCTCCGGGGAGTCTTGGGGCAGGGCCAGTCTGTGACACGCATGTGGGTCCGTCACGTCCCTTCTTCCAAACTCTTAGAATTCCCAGCACCAAGAGCAAATCCTGGCGTCCCACGGACCTGGGCGGGCCGCTCGGGAGGGCGGGGGCGGCGGGGCCTGTGGAAGCTCGTGGCGCTGGGGACAGGACGCAGGCCCTCCCCCGTGCTGGGCAAGCGCTCTACCACTAGCCACGTCCCAGCCCCGGCACTTCCTCTGGCTTCTCCTGCAAACTCAAAGTTGCTCTTAAAATAAAAACGGAGTCTCCGGGCGGCTTCACTCTGCCGACTCTGGTCCGGGCTCCATGGGCTTCACTGCCTCCTGTGGCCGACGCAGGCCCGGGGACCCTCTCCGGGAGGGAGCAGGGCGCTCGGCGTGGCGTGGGAGACGGGGTGCCTGGCTGAGTCCCGTGCTGCAGGGAGTCGAGTCCCAGCTGCTGGCGGCTCACGCTTGCTGTAGGTGTGAGGCCAGGGCTGTGGGCTCCTTGCCTGGCCGACGGGGCAGCCTCAGCGATGGCCTGGAGACGTCCCCACCCTGCTGGCTCTGGACTTCCAGACCTGGGGCTGTGTGCTGGGGACCCTTCTGGGATGACGCTATGTGGTCTGAGGACCAGGAAGCAAGATGGCAAGGATTTTGCTCAGCTCACAACTTGAATGATGGAGGATTCAGGCCTTGGGCAGAGACTGAGGGTCCTGGGGGAGAAGATGGAGAAAGAGACAGCTCAGAGCAAAGCCTCCGAGTAAAGAGAGCAGGGACTCTGGAACCAGGCTGGGTTAAAATCCCAGTAAGCTGTGTGTCTGTAGGCAAATGACTTACCGTCTCTGGGTGTCCTCTCCCTCTGTACAATGGGACGGTGCTGATCTCACCTTGCGGGCTAACTGAATGGTTAACCACGGGGAGTGCTTCCCCTGCCGGATGCAGCTTCCCACGGCAACACTATCGTCATCATTGTGATCGACTCTGCCGTCACCAGACCATCTCTCCTTCATAAGCTGCTTCCAGAGATGGCCTGGGCTGTCCTTGCCGTGCATCTCATCTCTCCAGGGGATCTTGGCGCCCTCAGGCTGGGCTTCTGCTTTCCCTCGCAGCAGCTCCCAGCAACCCTCCAGCTCACATCCTAGCCCCCCATCCGCTGTGCCAGGGGCCTGTCAAGTCTCCAGCCCTACAGCTCAGGGCTCCTGAGCCCTGAGGGTGAGAATGTCTGAACTGGGAGCAGTTGGTATTATTGGTTTCAAAATAGGAAAAGCTGAAATGCATTAATGATTAATTTCCTATAAAACACTTGCCAACCAGTCAAGACTGTCTTAATTGACTCTAAAAAAAAAGTCCAGGTACAGGCTGGGGATGTTGGTAGAGTGCTCGCCTCCCAGGCACGAGGCCCTGGGTTCAATCCCCAGCAACAAGAAGGGGGGGAGGTCCGGGTGCAGTGGTGCAGCCTCTAATCCCAGCGGCTCTGGAGGCTGAGGGCAGGAGGATCACAAGTTCAAAGCCAGCCTCAGCAACTTCGTGAGACCCTCTCTCAAAGCAAATGGAAAGGGCCAGGTTGTGGCTCAGTGGTGAAGTGCCCTGGGTTCCATCTCTGGTACAAAGGCTGTTTATAAAGGCGGGTTTTATTGTGGGGGTGCGTGGGGAGGAGGAGGGCTAGTACTGAGCCCTGCAGGTGCTTGGAGGTGGTGGCCAAGGGGATTGAGTTGGACAGCCCAAGGTGCTGTTGGAGGCGTGTTGCAGGTGAGGCAAGTGGTTGGGGGCCTGGGAAAGTTGCCAGCAGGTGCGAGCAGACCCCTGGCCTCGAGCCCCGCTTCTCTGAGGTCGACGGGCCTGCAGCTTGGCGAACCCCACCCCTGCGAGGGCGCAGCCTCCCCTGAGCAGTGGGAAACCAGACATCAGCCAGGGACCTAGCTGGAGGCCGTGGAGGCGGAGGGAGAATGTGCGCGATGCCACTGAACTTCACACTTTAAAGTGGGTAAGTGGTCAATTTTATGTTCTCTATATTGCAATTAAAAAAACAAACCGCATGCGTGGCCTTCCGCCCTGGGGTCCCCTTGGCAAGGACCGAGTGGCAGCTCTTTCTCCCGGGTCGCAAAGGGGTCCCCCCTCATCGGTCAGACCCCGCCCCTCCCTCGGTCCTCATTGGCTGGCTGGGGCTTCGCCGGGAAGCCCCCTCCTCCCCTCCCAACCCACCCTCCCCGCGTGGCTGCAGCCGCCCCTCTGGGCAGGACGCTTCCTTGGTCCCCACCCTGAGCTGCGGGAGAGTTCGCGGTGGCTTGGGGCTCCGGTGGGTCGCGCCAGCGGTGATGCCCGGGCTCACGGGGCCCCTGGGGCTGGCCTGCTCGGGACGCTGGCAGGAGCGACTCCCTGGAGTAAGTTCGCCTGCGGGCCGGGTCGCCTTCGCGGCTCTGTCCCTGCGGAGCAGCGGCACCCCACCCGTCGGGAGAGCATTTTTGTAGACAGGTGCCCTTTACCTCCCGCTCCTCGGTTCGGTTCGCTTTTCGCGGGGTCGGGGGAGTCTGAGTTCCCAGTAGCCTCAACTCTCGCTTCCAGCCTCCATCAGCGACCTCCGCTCCAGCCGGGCTGAGGAAGCGCTCCGGGTTCGGCGCCTGGTGTGGGGCGCGCCCGCGGGTTTGGGGATGTTAAGCGCTTCTCCTCGGCGGGGCGAAGCTGTGGGATGAACTTGGACTTGTCTGTGTGCTGCCCCAGTGGAGAAAAACGCAGTGCCTGTGGTTCTAACCTGCCTGGTTTTAAAAGCTGTAAAAGGAAGAAGGTGACATCGATGCTCATTTACTGTTGATGCTCATTGAGTCACTGAGCTATGCACCCCCCACCCCTTTTTGGTCTTATTTTTTAACTTTTTATTTTTAAAAATTTTTAGATATCAATAGGCCTTTACTTGATTCGTGTATTTATATGTGGTGCTGAGGATGGAACCCAGCGCCTCACACGGGCTAGGCGGCCCTCTACCACTGAGCCAGGACCCCAGCCCATGTTTTCATTTTGAGGTCGCGTTGGGCTACATGACTGAGCTTGGGCTGGAACTTCTGATCCTTCTGCCTCAGCCTTGAATGGCTGGAAATTAATTTCTAGAACCTGTTTTCTTAACGCAGTATATGCAGACCACCACCATAAACTGTAATCAATATAAAGAAATGAGACCTTTTCTATCCTTTGAAATTCAGTTAGAGTTTATACTTGGAGCATATTTCAACTTGAATGCTACGTTTTCACCGTAAATACTCGATCTGCCTTTAGATCTCCTCAGATGGAGAGTTGCAACGGGTACTAAGACATTTTGAACATGTTTGATAGTTTCCCAATAACTGAATCCAGCTCGGTTTTCATATAAATGGTTAATCAGATGAGAAGTTTCTCCAACACGTGAGCCACGTGTGGCTGGTGGCGGCGGCCGGCCAGGGCGGGCTGATGGTGCCTGGCACGTGGTAGGCATCTGTGAATCCTCGTTGGCTGGGTAAATGGATAAACTGTGATCAGAACTGACATCTGCCGAGGCGGAAATGAGACCTGGTTTCATTTCCTGGCTGTAGAGATGACCCTGATTTCAGTCCATTCCCCATCTCTCCTTAGAAGTTAGCAAGAGGAGAGTGCAGATTTATTACCTCCGACACGCAAAGTGTTCCCCTCCTTGCTCAATCTATTGTGGATTATCATTAAACGACCTTGGTTGTCCTGAAACCTTTTACAAAATTAAAATGCACTTCTCAAGGGCTTCAGACATGGAAGGGCATAGACCTGGTTTGGGCAGAATGCTCTGGGGACACGTCTCCCTCCTGGAGGTCTTGGCAGGTCCCCTCTGGCAGGTTTGGCCCAGAGAGCAGATGCAGCAATTGTCAATCAAGCAGGAGACACGACTGAGTTGAAGGTGCTTGGATTTGGTGCCCACAGGCCACGCCGTCAGATTGTTGCAACCGGAAGTTGATGGGGCCGAGAGTTGGCAATGCGGTTTTCTTCACCGATATCCTGCTTGAATGCAAAGGGGGTTTTGTTACATGAGCCAAGATATTCAGGGGAGAAAAATCCTGCCAGGTATCACACCATGTTTAGTTGTTTCAAGGGGTCCAGGCGAGATGGGGAACATGCTCTTCCCCCATTGTGGGGAGGGATTTGTTTTCCAAAGGATGAAACAGGCTGGCACAGGTTGGGCAGGGTGGTTGGGAGGACAGGAGCTGTTGCTGAAGAGCCATAGTGTGAACAAGGCCGCAGACAGATGCCTGGCCCTGGTGGGGGGTGGGGGCGGACATGTGGGAGGCTGAGGAGGGGGTGTCGTGCACTTGCTGAGAGCCCACGTTCCAGGCTCTTGGTTGGCTCCCTCCCGCCCCTGCTCTGCCTTCCATTCTTCCATCTTACTCGCGCCCACGTGGTGATGAGGCTGTGGATCCAGCCAGGCTGTGGCTTGAGTCTTGGCTCCATCACTGACCAGCTTTGAGCCCCTGGGCAGGTGGCTTAAGGCCTCAGTGTCTTCGTCTGTAAAATGGGAGTAATTACAGCGCTTCCTCTGGGGGACTGTTAGGGAGGCTGAATAGGTTGCAAGCATAACTTGCTGGTCCCCGTGGCGGGCGCGTGGTGGGAGCCACGCGTGCGGCTGTGTGTACAGGTGCAATCCTCCTGTCTCTCTGGGGACCAGGTTCTTTTCCGGAAGCTGGAGGGTGTTAAATAAGTCAACTCAGGGGTTAGTCAATCCCAACTTCTCCAAGGGTTCTGGAGGGAGTGAGGTGCGTGGCCTCCTGCAGGCGGGGCGGCCGGGGTGGGCCCCCGGGCCTGCGTCCAGGCCCGCAGCAGGCGGGGCGAGGCCGGGAGCCAGTGGAGCTGCCGGCTTGGGCAGGAGCGCGAGCCTGCGGGGTGTGGCCGGCAGGTAGGGGCCAGGAGCAGGCTGGCTCAGGAGCCGCTGAGCTGGGTGGCAATGTGACCCTGTGAATGGGTTTGTCCCGGGGTTGCACCCGGGGCTGCTCTCGCTGAGCCACATCCCCAGCCCGTTCTGTTTTGGGACCGGGTCTTGCTGAGTTGCTGGGACTGGCCTTGCACTTGGGATCCTCCTGCCTCAGCCTCTCGAGTCACCGGGATTCTGGGTGCAGGCCACTGGGGTTTTTCAAAGATGGCTCTGGGCTCAGGGAGCAGCTCAGGTCGAGCGCCTGCCCAGCACGGGTGGGCCCGTCTGGGTGCTGGGGGGGGCTGCCTCTGGACACAGCGGGGGTAGTTGGGAGGCTACTGCGGTTGGCCAGGTCAGAGAAGATGTGGCACTGCCTGGCACGCGAGCCACGGGGAGGACATGTGGCTGGACAGGTGGGTGGACAGAGCGGGGCAGGGAGGGGAAGAGGGAAGGGTGAGCAGAGGCCCGGAGGCCTGTGTTTGCTGTGGGCCGGGGGGTCTTCCCGGCCTGCGGGACTCGGTTGTGGTGAGGGAGGGGGTCCGCAAAGGCCCCAGGTCACCCGCGGGAGCCATCAGGAAGTGGGCCCAGGATCCAAGACGGGACCAAGGCTGGGCCGGGGTAGAGAGTGTCACCTCTTCTTGTCCTCTTGGTCCCTGGGCCCTTCAGGTTCTCTGGGTGCCCCTAGGGTGGTGGTCCCTGCCTTTCTGGCTTCACCCTGGTTCCATCTGATTTGTATTTCCAGGAATCTTGGACTCGCTGGCTGGATGGGAAGCCTTGTGTGGATGAGCAAGCCTCTCGGGACACCTGACCCCCCTGTGGTGACCAGGAGCCCAGCCAGGATGGGCAGCATGGGGGACAGCAACTGCACGGTGTGACTGGGGCAGCCTCGGGCCCTGGCTGGTTCCCGGGGAACCCGGCCATCAGAGGAGCGAGTGGCCAGCCCAGCCCCAGGCTGGGTCCTCGTGCCTGGTGGCTGCAGGTGGAGTGGCCCTCGCCAGCAGGTGGTCTGCAGAGAGCCTGCTGGGAGCAGGAGGCGTGGTCACCCCTCAGTGAGACTGAGGTGACATGTCGATCTAGGCACACGCCTGGGAACAGGTGGCGCCTGCAATCCGGTGTCACAATTGCTGTCCTGGCCCGGACAGATTTGGACCCTCTATTTCCTAAATCGGCTCTTCCCTAGAGCGACCCTCTGGCTGAGGGTACAGACTTGGTCTTCTACAAAGATCAGAGGCCAGCCTCCACTGCATGTCCATCAGGCAGGGGGTGAGGAGCCGGTCTCCCAAGGGTTGAATGCCAGCTGTGTGCTCTTGGGTAAGTTAGTTGACCTCTCTGAGCCTCAGTCTCTTCTGTAAAATGAAGAAAATAAGGACTCCCTACTTTGAAATTGGTTATGAGGTGTATATGAGTTAATGTCAGTGTAGATCAACGTTTTTCAACCGGAATAGTTGTCCCCTCTCCCGAGGGAAATTTAGTACCGTCCTGGTGTTTTTGATTGTCATGATTAGAGCATAGCAGGTAGAGGCCAGAGAAGCTTCTAAACCTTCTTAAAATACATAGAGCAGCCTCCACAATAGAATTCCCACCCAAAATATTAATAGTGCTGAGACTGAGAAACTTTGTGTATAAAGCACTCGGAATCGGGCCCAGCCCGTAGTGACACCGGCTAACGTTAATTGAGCACCTAATGTCTCCATTTTCTTCTACAACCTCGTGGGGTTGCACAGCTGCCTGGCCTTGCTAAGCTGGGCCAGGCAGCTGAGGACCCAGCTGGGAAGGGGGCAGTGGGAACAAGGCTGCCTAGATAGTCCTGGGGGGTGACAGATTGTCAAGTGACCTGCTCCCTCTGTGCCCTCCAGGGTCAGCTGGGCCCCATCTCCCTGTGGGCACCAGATACGTCTATCACTTTTCCACCAGCACCAGCCTGCAGAGGGCCCCTGTGGAGGGAAGTGGGCCTCCAAGGCTTGGCCATCTTGGACGTGCTTGGCCCATGCCAGATGGCCTTATGGGTGAGTGTTTTGGGGCAGCTGGGAGGTCGGGTTGACGCTGGGGAGGGCCATGGGGAAGTCACAGCCCTCAGAATTTCCACTCTGTTGAACACAGAGGAATTTTCTGAGGGAATTCGTATCCAGCAAGTGAGGACTCCAGAGAAGATGGACGAGGGGCGCCATTTTGGTTGTAGGAGGTGCCTTAGTGGGTCCAGCAGGAGAGCAGCAGTGGGGTGGGAAGGGGTGTAGGAGGCCGTTCTTAGAGCAAGAGGGGCCACAGGGTGGGGCGGGCTGCTCCTAGGGAAAGCAGGCCAGATCCGCAGGTCTGTGGGGTGAGAAGGCCTTTAGACAAAGGGGCGGATGGGGTTGGAAACACGAGACCTGGCGGGGGCTCCCAGGCAGAACCCTGGCCTTCCAGGGCCTGGATCCTCTGGCCAGGTTAGAGGCAAATGGTAAAGTGAGTGGTGCTTGTTCTGGCAGAATCGTGGGTGAGGCTCACTGGGGGCTGCAGGTCCCTTTTCATCAGGACTGACCCAGCGCTCCCCAGTGTTCCTGCAAGTGGAAGTGCCCACCCACTTTCTTCTGCCCCATTTCTGGACACGCTTTCCCACCCTATGTAAATGGCCTTTTAGTTTTGCCTGAAGTCTTTTGGCACACTTGTGAAGCATTTTTTAACTGTTCGGAACACTTGCTGCTAAGACTTTCTCAAAACTGTTTTGTGTTTTCATGTAGAGTAGCTTCATCTGATAGCTCTGAGTTGCCTTTTTTAAAAATATTTTGCAGTATTGAACCCGGGGCCTCCTAAACGGAGCTACATCCCTGAACCTTTTTATTTTGAGACAGGGTCTTGCCAAGTTGCTGAGGCTGGCCTCAAACTTGTGTTCCTCCTGCCTCAGCCTCCTGAGCCACTGGGATTACAGGTGTGTGCCACTGTGCCAGGCCACTTTGCTTGTCTTTGAATTTCTCCTTAATGGAACCATAGGGGTTGTCATCTTTTGCATCTGGCTGCTGTGTTTGAAAAACGTACGTGACATTGTTAAGCACAGTTCAGTGGCATTAAGTACATTCACATCCTTGGTGACCATTTGCACCGTCCATCTCCAAACAGGAAGGGGATGCACCTTCAGCATGAACTCCCCAAACCCACCCTGCGACCTCTACCTTCCCTGAATTTTCTTACCTTAGGTCCTTCATGTGAGGGGAACCGATATTTGTCCTGCGTATGTGGCTTCTTTCACTTGGTGTAATGTTTTCAGGGTTCACCTATGTCCTAGCATGTATCAGAACTTCATTCCTTTAAAAAAAAATACAAATGATACAAAATTTACTCTTAACCATGAAGTGTATGGTTCAGTGGCCTTTATCTCTACCTTCCAAGTCTCTTTAACTTTTTGAACATATAGGATATGTATTAAGGGATGGTTTTTCTCCTTAGGTGCTGGAGATTGAACCCAGGGATATTCTACCTCTGAGCCACTTCCCCAGCCCTTTATATTTTTTATTTTGAGACAGGGTCTCACTAAGTTGCTGAGGCTGACCTCCAACTTATGATCCTCCTGCCTCAGCCTCTGAGAAAAGACATGGCTTTGAAGCAAGAATTCAGATAAGAAATGGCATTGGTGATGATTTAGAGGGATTTATTGCCTGGGAAAACTTTGTGTATGGTGCTGAGGACAGAACCCAGGGCCTGGGGCATGCTAGGCAAGCCTACCACGGAGCCACGTCCTATCCTTGGGAAAACATCTTAATGCCAAACAGAACTGCATTTCACCCCAGGACTTCCAGCATGACGACTGGGACCATAGCTGGTTTTGAGGTGACAGAGGAATTGGATTTTAGACAAGGTGAATGACAGTCACTTTGAATACATGGAACGGTGGAAGATTCCGTATGACACTCTGGTGGCAACTGCATGTCATTATGCATTAGTCTAAACACAGAATGAACAGCGTGACCCCTCATGCAAACCACGCACCTGTATGATAGTGACATGTCAATCACGTCAGCTGATGGCACCTGGTTGACCACTGGTGGGAGATGCAGATCGGGGAGGAGGTTTTGGGTGGGGGAGCAGGGAGGCACGTGGGAATCTCTTCACTTTTGCTCGGTTTTGCTGTAAAACTAAATGCTCTAAACAGCAGTCTTCTGTTCTCCTTCCCTCCCTCCCTCCCTCATTTATTTTTTGCATTGATAAGGCCGGAACCCGGGCGTCACATGCTAGGTAAGAGCGCTACCACTGAGCTGGATCCCTGGGCCTCGATTAAATTTTTAAAAAGTGAAATCAATTGTGTAAGGAAGGCAAGTGACAGGACAACCGTGCTTTTTGTCCGTCGAGTCTTTTGTTGCGGTCCACCCACGTCCGCAGCCATGGTGACATGGGGACACTAAGGCTCTCCATGGGTCACGGGCTGTGCCTTTCGCCATTGCTTCTCAAGTGTCACCGTCTTTGTAGTGGACAGTCGTGGCACTTCCTCAACCAACCTTCAGGGGCTTTGGGGGCAAAAAAACTTTCCAAGCCTTCCGCTGGGAGCAGTAGGCACCTGACTGTTGCCGTGACTTATTGTTGGAGACGTTGGCATCCAATGCAGGAACTAGAACCTTCTGCTGGGGGAGGGACCCTGCTGGGCCCCAGAAGTGCCTTCTTGGTGGGGTGCTGGGAGGCCCTGGGCTGTCCCAGGAGAGGCCACCTGCACACAGCACTCTCTGCTTCAGCTCCAAGACTTGCAGTGACGTCCGTCCTGGGGTCCCAGGTGGAGGTTCTGAAGGAGTCAGAGTTGGAGGTCGGTACCCTGGCCTGGGGCTGGGCGTGGGGACCTGACCCCTGCAGCGTCTTTTTGATGGCTACTGGGCTCTGGGTGCCCCAGGTTGGACTGGGAAAACCCAGCTGGGTGACTCCCTGCCGTGGGGAGGCGCCTTCTTGGACTGAAGCCCAAAGAGAAGTTCGTCTGTGTTCTGGTTTCGTCAGGCGCCCAGATCAGACGCTGACGAGTTGTCCTGACTCGGAGCCTTGGTGACTCCAGAGAGCCTCAAGCGTCCTTCTCGTACCTGGTGAGAGGACCCTGCCCCGTGTTTCCCACCTGTCACCCCAGCGTGTCCAGATTTCACGTCCACCCGTCGCCCCTCGGACATCACCTGGAGCGGGACCTGGAAGGCTCTGGCTGAGGGGGTGCTGGGCCCATGTAGGCTTGCCCTCCCCTCCCCCAGCCTGCCGAGGTGGACGAGACCCCTGTCCTCTCCCAGCTAAGCCCCTTTGTGACCAGCCAGGCCTGGAACTCTCCCTCTGGCTGGTTTCCCAGGCCTGCCTGACCGTGGCCTCCGTGTCCTCAGCTCAGAGTGGCCGCCAGCCTAAGGCAGCCCCATCTTCTCAGATTCCTCTGCCTTTTTTATTGCAAATTCATTTGTTAAAAAATAAAGCCTTTGTCCGGGAATACTGAGATGGGGGATGCTGGCCAGGGGCTGATCCCGCTGAAAAGCTCAGGGAGAGTCCGCTCCAAGGGAACTATTGTCCCCCGTGCCCATCAGAAATGCTAAATCGAGGCTGGGGACGTCAGCTCAGCTCCGAGGAGAGGAGGCCAGAGTGACTTGCTTATTCTGGGAGGGGCAGAACCATTAGCATTTCTCAAGCCCACGGCCTGAGACCCAGGGGACTGACGGCCTTGGCAAGGCCCCGGACTTTGACTGGGCTGGGGAGGGAGAGCAGGGACCTCCGGGGGAGGTAGAAGTGGGGACCCTCGTGTCCCGAGGTTCTGCCTGCTGGCCAGTGGGCTCGGGGCCTCGGCGGTTCCCCCTGGCTGGGAACGGCTCTCTTCTGTCTCCGCGCAGGGCAGCGCTTCACGTCTCTCCCCTCCCCTCCTCCCTGTCTGGTCCCTTCACCTCCAGATGTCCCGGGGGCCATGAAGGCACTGGGCTGGGTTCTGGTCCCACTCCTTCCCGGCTGGTCCCGTGAGACTCGGTGAGTAGCTCCTCCCTGGACAGGACTCCTCATTCCTTGTCCAGGTGGCGGCTGACCCTCCCCTCACTTCCAGCCCAGGGGTTCCCCACTGCCTGGGTCCCCATCCCAGCAGCCCCTCAGCCCTGCCTCCTCCTAACGAGGGCCTCCCTGGTGGGCCCTGCGGGGCAGAGAGCCTCTTCCTCCACCGTGGGATCCGTAGCTGAGTCTAGGAAATGAACTGGGCTCAGGCGATGACCGGACAGGTGTCCGCCGCTGTTACTATAACGCACAGGCGGCTTGGGGACAGGAGTGAGCACAGAGCAGGGAGCCGGGAGCTTGTGCACCCTCCCAGCCGAGGAGGGCCCTGAGGCCGGCCAGGGAGATGTGGGGACGGGACGGGACGAGCTCATCTGGGTGTGGGGTTGACTGATCACCTCTGGTCACTCTCTCCTGGTAGCTGACACCCCGTGGGGGGGCGCTGGTGACAGGCCAGCTCCTTGGGGCGGATCTGTCCCTAGGCGGAGGCGGGAGTCCAGAGGGAACCTTGCCCGCAGCCTCGGCGGCTCTTCTGGTGCCTTCAGTTCAAAGCAGTCAGGAGAGCAGGTGGCTTCGTGGGTGCCCTGCTGGGATCCCTGGGGACGTTGGAGAGGGGCAGCGCTTGGAAGCTCAGCCTTTCACACTTGGCTCTCCCACCGTGTCCCAGCGGCAACCAGCCTGGGGGCAGCTTTGAGCAGCGGCTGCTTCCATGCCCAACCGAGGTGGGGCACCGAGCTCTTGGGGCGTCCTGGGGTACCCGGTGCTCCCCGGGGCTGCCGCGGCCGGCAGGGGCGTGGGGGGGGTCTGACCCCTGCGTCCCCTGAGAGCGCTGCGCGGGGTCACTGCCCACTCCAGTTCCTCTGCGTGGTGGGCCCGCGGTTCACCTGTGTCCCTGCCGCGCTGAGCCACTCTGGGTGCTGAGCCTGGTGCAGGGCCCCCCGGGCCCTCCAGGAGGTGAGGCCTGAGCCGGGGCAGGTGGGCTGACGACCCTGCCTTCCTGCCCAGGTGGACATCCTGGGCGGGTGTCCCACCAGGTACCAGTGCCACGGGGACCAGCTGCTCAAGACCAAGGACCTGGGACGATGCTCCCTGTGCGGGGTGCACTCCACCCTGTGCTCCCAGCCTTGCCCGGGGTGGTAAGTGCGCCCCTCCCCTCCCCCTCCCCCTCTCCTCCCCTCCCCCTCCCCTCCTCCTCCCCCCCTCCCCTCCCCTCCCCCTCCCCTCCTCCTCCCCCCCTCCCCTCCCCTCCCCCCCCCAAACATGAAAGCTCTTTGTGAGCAGCGTCCTTAAGGACAGGAGAGGATCCCTGTTGTTAACTGCTATTGTCAAGCCTCAGGCCTGGTCCTGCCCAGGTTCCTGGCTGGCTGGCTCCCTCTCTGGCGCGGGGGCGCTGGCTTGGTCTTGGTCCCAGGTTGTCCTCAGTGGAGATGGATCGCTGGTTGTGAGCTTTCGTGGGAGAATCCACCTTAAATTCAACACTGCCTTCGCTACTAGGGGGTGAGTTGACTCTAGAAAGTTCCATGCAAGTCCCTGGAACGTGGCTCTCTGTCTTGCACAGAAAGAAACAAGCAGGGCCTGCCTCTCAGGGGAAGCGTTCGCCCCTCCACCCCTTGTTGGGAGACCAACCATTTTTCTGAATAACGAAGCCACGTTTGTTGTCCCTGCTGCCAGCGTTTTGGGAGGATTACTGTGGCTCAGGAGCTGTGCTGGTAGTCGACGTGGGTTGTCTGATTTTCTGTACCCATTAGTAAATTACGGTTATCAGTTAGTTTTAAGTAAGGAAGCTGTAACTCGGAGATAAAATGACTTGCCCGAGGCCACACAGCTAGCGAGAGGCAGAGTTGGGACTTGACTGCCCACGTCCACTCCGCACCCCTGGCTGGCCATGCTGTCTGCCTCAGAGGACAGGCTCACCGCACCGCCTGGGCCAGGGCCAGGGCCAGGTGGGAGCGCACGGAAGCCTTGGGCTTCCCAGCATCCCTGTGTCTCTGAGGACCCAGCTGGCCCTCCCCCTCAGACCCCTCCTAGCTGCACAGACCATCAGTGACGGAGCTGTTGGGATCGTCCTCCATGGTGACTCCTCAGCAGGTGGGAGTGCTTTTCAGAAGCACCTCTACTGAGGTGTCATGTACATACCATGTATGTCACCTGTTGAGTACAATCCACACAACAAGGCGGCTGGAGGTGTTGGTAGAGCCAGGCACTGTGGTACTGGTCTGTAAGCCCAGCAACTCGGGAGGCTGAGGCAGGAGGATCGCAAGTTTGAGGCCAGCCTCAGCAACTTGGCAAGACCCTGTCTCAAAAAAAAAAAAAGATTGGAGATGTGGCTCAGTGGTTTCAATCTCTAGTACCAAAAAAAATTAAAGGCAGTGGATGGTGGGAATGAGGTTAAACAACCTGGTGATGTCTGTGACTTTGAATGGTCAGGAATCCTCTCTGAGGAAGTGACGTTTTTTAGTCTGCAGATTGAACCCAGGGACTTGCCTATACTGACTAAGCACGTGCTCTACCACGGAGCTGTACCCTACCCTAGGACGTGACACTTCTGTAGAAGGATTAGGAAGAGGTTGGCTATAGGAAGATGGGGGAAAGCTCATCCAGGAAGGAAGCTGCAGCGTAAAGACCCTGGGGCAGGAAAGAGCCCTGTGCGTCTCATAAACCTGGGGACCCACAGGAGGACACAGTTAAGAGTGAGCTGCACCCCCGTCCCCTAGCCACCCTGCCCACTCCCCACTCACAGTTTCTCTGTGCCTCTGGCTTCATCCTGGGCACCTGCAGGTGTGAAAGCTCACCTGTAAGTCTAGGTGGCCCATTTCTATTTTCATACAGGTGCATTTTTATGCCAGATACGTTTCTGCTTCTTGCTTTGTCCACCTGACTTCTGGAGAGCTTGCCCCGGCCCTGTGGGTCCAGCCACCCTGTTGGGGTTAAAGGCTACTCAGTGTTCCCCATTGTGAGCGGTGGCAGTTTATCTGACCATCCCCAGTTGCTGGGCACACAGGTTATTTCCCGTCTTTCCCTTCCGGCGGCACTGTTGCTGCCGAGTTTCCTCGCACGCCGTCTCACCTGTTGTCTGGAGTATCCTGAAGGACGTGCGGGCAGTGTGGGTGGGCCTGCTGGCTGTCTGACCCCCCCTCACGCTGTGTCCCATTCAACCCTTCTCATCTCAGGTCCTGATGTTGGAGGTGACGGAGATGTGTCCCCGAGCAGCCCGCTCTGAGCGGGAGGAGACGCCATCCCAGGTCTCAGTGGCCACAGCAGCCACATTAGTGAGGAGGGTGTGCCTAGCTTGACCACAAGCTTTGAGGTAAGTGTCTTCTCCAGCCCCACATCAGAGTCCACCCTGAACCTCAGCCCCTGGGACATCCTCCTCTTCCTTTTGGGATACTTTATGGCTCAGCTTCCCAGATAATTAGTATCAGGGCTGCTGCATATGGTTGGGCAGATTGTGCACTGTGCCATTGGGCCTGGTCGTGAAGCAAGGAAGGGGAAGAATAATCTAGAAGGGGGTGCTGAGTCAGTGCTCCAGGGCGTGTTGCACCCCGCCGCGCGGAAGCCTTTTACTCACCTGTCTGGGGTGTAATAGTAGCACTGTTGAATCGCAGGCCTAACCTGGGCCTGGAGATCTATCAGGAGGTCACTAGCCACATCCAGGGTTCAACATTGAGGACATGTGGGAGGCAGTTGGCCCAGGCTGCCTCCTGACTTCATGGCCGTTCCTTTGCTTTGGAGGTGCTGGGGATGGAGTCGGGGCCTTGCAGGCAAGTGCTCTAGGGAGCTGCACCCGGCCTTCTCGGTGTTAGAGGTCAGGGAGTGGAGGCTACAGCCCAGAGAGGGTGGGGGCTTGGGACCTCAGCCAGTGACGTCAGCATTTCCAGGCTGCCCGGCGGTGTGTGAGGACATGCTGCCCCTTCCCACTGTCCTGAGCCAGGTGCAGGAGGACAGCTTGGGGCAGTCCCTGGGGACGAAGGGCCCGCCCCGTGGTCCAGCTCGATGGAATCTGGGATCCTAGCTTAACGGCCTCTGCAGAGACCCCTTTTCCACATGAGGGACATGTCCCCAGGCTCTGTGGTCTAGGACTCCGTGGTGCTGGGAGGGCCTCCTGCCTGCTGGACCCCGGCCCCACTCCCTGGCCGATCCTGGAGCAGAAGCTAAGGGCCTCGCCTGTGCTTCATGATTCAATCACCTCGACAGAGCCTTATGCCCACTTTACAGATGAGGAGAGCAAGGCTCGAGGGGTTTAGGAAGTGTGTTTCAAGTCTCCCGGCTGGCGGTGACAGGGCCAGGCTGACCCCAGGCCGCCTGTCCCCCAGGCCACCTGTCCCCGCAGGGCTTCTCACGCCTGGTGTCTGGGGCTGGAGCGTCTTTGCTGTGGGAGGCAGTTCTGTGCAGCGTGGGGTGTTGAAGCGGCTCTCCTGGCCTCTGTCCACTGACGCCAGCGTGGGTCAGGACCCTGGTTGGGCCTGGGGAGCTGCGCGGCTCTCGCGTCCTAGGGCTGAGCCTCGGAGCCCTGGGGAGCCGCTGCCGGGGGCCTGCCCGCTCTGGTCCTGAGAGCACCTGCCTCCCAGCCCGGCAGTGCTGGCCGCAGGGGGCTCCGCGTGGCTGTCCGTATTTACTAGCACCAGAGAGGAAGCCGCTGCCCCAGCGAGGCCCTGGGCTGAGGGGTGACTCGCCAAGTGTTCCTGAGAACGAATTCCAGGGACAGAGCGCAGCAGGCAGCCCAGCTCCCCGCTGGCCTCGGGGCCTCGTGGGCTCCCGTCTGGGTCACCTCTGTTCCCCCTGAGGACGGTGGCCCAAGACCGAGTCCGCCTTTCAGTCGAGAGACAAAGCCAGGCTTGTGTGGAGAGCGAATCCCACCCGGCTCTCCACGGAGACCTGGGAGGCAGCGACGGGGTCACCAGGAGCAGGGGAGCAGGGCCATCGGTGGGCGGAGCGAGGCCGGAGGGCGGGTCCCTGCCGCCAGCTCGGGGTGCCTGGGTGGGCGCGCATCCCGCAGCCGCGTCCAGCGCTCTAGGAAGAGGAGGGTCAGCGGTGTTGACCCGGCGGCGACTGCGAGCAGCCAGTGCTTGATGGCGGAGACTGGGAGGGCCAGAGCTGGCCAGAGGTGACCCGAGGGCCCAGGGCGGGGAGAGTCCCAGCTCTCCGTGGCCGGGTGCTGCCCTCGCCGTGGCCATCGGCCGTCGGCCGTCTTTGTGCTCGGAGTGGCTGTGTCTGTGGCCTCCAGGAGGTGGGGACGCGGTGGGGCGTGCAGGACTTCCCAGGCAGAGGTGGCGCAGGGCTGGCTCGCGCCCTGCCTGCGGGGCGTTCGCTGCGTGCGCTGCAGCAGGCGGGTTTTGGCCTCTAGGTGTGGAGCGTGGTGGCCGGTCCAGGTGGGCCAGGGAGCTGGCTGGCCTGGGTTCGAGTCTCGCTCTGCCGCTCACGCGCCTGGGGACTCTCACGCCTGACTTCAAGGCTGAGTCACTTTCCTTTGTCCAGTGGGGACGATGACGGCTCCCAGGGTGTGGCAGAGGTTCCCAGGGAGTCACTGGACGGGTGCATGGTGGGGACCCTGGGCTGAGCCTCGGGTTGTCCCCCGATCCATGGTTCCGCTTTCTGCAGTGTGTTTCCTGTGGTTAACCACAGTCCAAAAATACAGCATGGAAAATTCCAGAAATGAACGAGTCGTAAGTTTTCAATTGTGTTGTCCTGACTAGCAGGACGAGATCACGTGCTGTGGCGCTTGGGATGCCAACCACCCTCTGTCTGGTGAATCCTTGTAATTGTTCAATTTTAGTTTTACCTATTGATCTTTTATGTGCCGAATTTATTTTTAAAAATCTTTTTTGGTACCGAGGATCGACTCCAGGGGCACTTTGCCACTGAGCTTTATTTTTTAAAATTTGAGACAGGATCTTGCTAAGTTGCTGATACTGGCCTTGAGCTTGGGATCCTCCTGCCTCAGCCTCCCGAGTCTCTGGGATTACAGGCATGTGCCACCACGCCTGGCCCATGCTTAATTTATAAACTGGACTTTGTCAAAGGCATGTGTGGGCAAAAGCATAGAGTGTCTGCTTCGGGCATCCACTGGGGTCCTGGGATGTGTCCCTGGTGGACGAGGGGACAGCTGTATAGTTATGGCTGTGACTTCTGTGTGCTCTCTGTGACGGCTCCTACCCAGGTACCTGGGCGAAGCCTTCTGTCTCCGCCTCTTCCTACGTGGCTCCTGCCAGAGGGGCACCAGGATGAGCTGTCCATGCCCCCTTCTGCCACCCCTGCCTCTGAAGGGGTGATTCTGAGGCCAGCTTCATGGCAGAGGCCTCCCAGAGCAGGCCGAGGGCTTCCTGTGGGCCCGCTGGCCCCGGGTGCGGCACGGTGCACGTTCGCACAAGAACCCTGGGTGGTGGGATCTGGGGAGGGAAGCCAGCCGAGCCTCGGGAGGAGGAGGAGCGGCCTGGAGTGGGCCGTCCTTGGAGGTCGCCTTGCAGGGAGCTCTGACGGTGGCGTCAGCTGGAGCAAGGGGCTGGACAGTGTCCGGCTGCGGGAGGTGAGTGCAGGGCTGGAGTTGCCACCGCCCTGCCCTTGGGAGGTGCCACATGACGGGCTGCCTGTGACCTGGGGTCAGGTGCTCTGGCCAGCGGGGGCTTTGCGACCTGCCTCTTGTGGACATTAAGTGTGCGAGGTGGAGTTGGGGGCAGTCACGCAGAGTTGAGAAGCCCCTGCTGGGTTGGGAGGCAGGTCTCATGTCCATGGACCCTGGGGGGGTGGACTGCTGACGGGGCACGGGGCCTGGGTGGGCTCCCGCCTGGGACTCTTTCTGTGGCTTTGGGTTCAGGCTGCAGCAGCCAGTCTGAGGCTAACAGGACGCAGGGAGGGAAGTGGGTCGGTCTCCCAAACCAAAGGGCCAAACCAAACATGCACCAAGGGCCGTGCTCTGAATACCAGCCTTTGTTTCTTTGTGAGTTTTGGACACTGGGCCATGAGCCTGTCAGGCCTTCGGGCAATTCTGAGAAACAAATGTATACGTTTCCATTTAAAATACTGAAGCTGGGCGCAGTGGTGCACGCCTATAATCTCAGCCACTTGGGAGGCCGAGGCAGGAGGATTGCTAATTAGAGGCCAGTCTCAGCAATTTAGTGAGACCTGTCTCAAGACAAAAAGTAAAACAGGTGGGGGTGTTGCTCAGTGGTACAGCAATTGTCCAGCATGTGGAAGGTTCTGGGTTCAACCCCTTACACTGCAAAAATCAGTAAATAAATAAAAAACTAGATACCCATGCCCGTCTCTGAACCCAGGTCTGGGCGTCAGTGGGAGAAACTGGACACACAGCCTCACCTTCCTGAGTCCTGCGACACCTTAGGAAACGGTCCTGGGGTCATCCCCACTTTCTCTGGGATTGCCTGGGGCAGGGTGGGGACGATGACCCTGAGGGTCCCCTGGCGCTGGGTGCCTCCCAGGCCTCGGAACCGTTCCTGAGGCTGGCGCTGGAGCTCCGGCACCTTCCGGCCCAGGAGCTGAGGCAACTCTGGCGACGCTCCTCCCTTCAGTGCCCAGACGACTGGCAAGGCCTGCCGGCTGGGGCGCGGGTGCCCCTGGGCTGGCCGGGCGCCCCGGGTGGGCAGGGTGGTCTCGGCGCTGTCCGGGGCCTCGGTGAGGGGTGGACGATGTAGTCTGATTCTGTTCTGGTGACACTGGCTCGTCCCGTCTGGGGACAAGTGCCAAGGAGGAGATGACGTGGGAGGCTGGAGTTTCCCAGGAGGCCCAGGCCCTTCGGGGTCGGGGCTGGGAGCTGAAGGCAGAGCAGACAAAGAGGCCATTGTTCGGAGGCCCGGGGCTGGCGCTCCAGGCCTGTACCTTGGCGCCCTCCTGGTGGGGCTGGCATCCCACGCTGTAAGGACGGAGGAGACTCGAGCCCGGGAGCATCGCAGGTCCTCTCCGGGAGCCCTGGGCTGTGCAAGGGAAATCTCAGGGCCACCCCCGCCCCTGAGAGAGACCCTGCTGGCCTGTGGGCTTTGCAGAGGTTTTCAAAACTCTGGGGTCCTGAAGACATTGCTTAGGGCCTCAATAATTTGCTGAGACTGGCCTTGAACTTGTAAGCCTCCTGCCTCGGCCTCCGGAATCACTGGGATCACGCGTGCACCCCCGCGAGCCCTCCATCCAATCTTGCGGCTTAAATATGAGTGACATTGACGTGGCTGCGAGTCCTTGTGGGCGCTGCCGGTCCTCCCTGTCCTCCTGGCGGGACACGCTGCTCTTCCCCGGAGCCCCCTTCTCTCCTGTCCGCCTGGGCCTCGGGAGTCGGGGAGGGAGAAGGCCCTTCTCCATGCCGGGGGCTTGCAAGGGAGCTGGTGGCTGCTCCGGCCACCACCTCCATCTCCCCTGGAGCTCGCTGCCCAGATGGACGAGGAAACAAGGAAGCTGGAGGGCGAGGCCTGGGAGGAACAGGCGGGCTGCTCCTGGGGCCACGTGGCCGTGTCTCCCCGGGGACGCTGGTCATGTCGGCAGTCCAGTCGCCAGCCCTGCAGATGAGGCAGCCGAGGCCGCTGGCAGGGCAGATGGCGTGGGTCCCTGTCCACCCCGTGCCAGGGGCCGCCTTTGGCCCTGAGCCCAGGGGCCCCCACGCTCTGCTCTGAACGGGGACCACCCTTCCGTTACCATCTTCACTCCAGACCTTCCCTCAAGGGGGCGGCTCAGCCTGGTTCCTGAGTTTCTCAAAAAAAAAAAAAAAAAAAAAAAAAACCGCTGGGCGCGGCAGCCCAGGCCTGTAACCCAGGGGCTCGGGAGGCTGAGGCAGGAGGATGGCAAGTTCGAGGCCAGCTCAGCAACTTGGCGAGACCCTGCCTCGAAATAGAAAGGGCTGGGGGTGTCTCCAGCGAGGGCGGCGCTGTCTAGCGTGTGGAGGGACCACGTTTCCATCCCTGGCACTGAGAGAAAAACAAGACCTCCTGGACGTTTGTGGGCTGGTTCCAGCTGGAGCCCGCCGGCCGCTGAGCCCGATCCTGCCGCGTTAAGGCGGCGTCAGCCCCGCCCGGTGCTGCCCTGTGAGTTTGGGTGGAGTTGCGGGGACTCGGTCTCCTCGGGTCTCCTGTCCAGGCCGCGTGGCCCCCCGGCGCCTCTGGGCACATCCCGCTGCTCCGTGCTGTGCCTGCTTTCCCCCCTGGCTGTCCTGAGGTGGCAGCAGGATGAGGCTCCAAGGTCTTGGTGCACCCGGGTCACCTTAGCGACGTCCCCAGCAGCCCCTGGCGGACGATCTGTCCTCCTGTGGCCCCGATCCCCGCGTGGGCCTCATGGTGGAGCTCATCACATCAAGAGGTGGACGCAGACCAGGCAGCCTGGCGGCTCTGGTCACTGGCCTTCATCCCGTAACCCACGGACTCCATGGTGCTTGTGCTGCTGGTGAGCCCTGAGCCTCCCTCCCGAGCCTCCCTCCCGAGCCTCCCTCCCGAGTGCACTGCTGACTGGACGTGGGTGGGGGTGGCTGGTCTTCCTGGCTCTGCATCAGCCCCTTGTGGCCGGGACCACCCGTCTCCCTGGGCCGCTGGGCCTTGTTCGAGGCAGGGTTTGGTATTGGACGGGTCTGGGTTTGAGCCTCGGCAGTGTCTCCCCGCGTGTGGCGTGGGCATGACACCCTGGCAGGGCGTTTCCTGACCGGTCACTGGAGGCCGGCCCTGTTCCTCCACCCAAGCTCGTGGTGAGGAGTGAGAGGCTGGTGGGGAGCAGCTTTCCTGGTGGAAATCTGAGCGTGCTCCATCAGCACCACCGTCGCGATAAACACGCTCAGGGGTCTCCGTTGGACGCCCGCGTGAGCCAGCCAGCTCCACCCTGCGTGGCGGCCGGCCTGCCCTCCTGTCGCCCCTGCATCGCCCTCCCGTCGCCCCTGCATCGCCCTCCCGCCGCCCCTGCATCGCCCTCCCGCCCCGTCCCACAGACGAGGAGACCGAGGCACGGGGCACAGGCCGCTTAGCTTGCCCACCTGTTCAGCGCCAGCTTCCTGTGGCCCTCGGGAATGCCCACCGCCTGGGGAGGGGAGGTGTCACTTGTCACTCCCTGTCCTGTCCCAGGCTGGTAGTGGGCAAGGGGTCAGAGGGCGCCAGCCCACAAGCAGGCGCAGAAACACCCAGGCCAGTGCTGGGCCAGTCGGGTCCTGGTGCTGGCCGAGGGGTCTCCAGGAGGGTCTGGCAGCCCAGGGCAGTGGGCTGGGGCCGCCTGTCCACCGGGCAGGGTGATCCGCTCAGCCAGCCAGGATGGCCCAGAGGCATCGTCCACGTGCTGGTCGCAGGGACGTGGGCCCTGTCCATCCCAGACCTGCCCTGGGCTCAGCCAATGCTGGGCAGGGTCTGGCTCCCCCCAGGTGTTGCCCCCTCCCCCATCTACTCACCTGATGGCCGCACGTGCCGGCCGACAGCGCAGTGTCCCTCAGCACGACCTCGGGCCAGACGCTTGTCCAGGACTCGGTTTCCCCGTCTGCAGGGTGGGGCTGTCGCAGCAGATCACGGACGGGTCACATCTCGTGTGTGTGGAGCGTCCAGGGAGCGGCTGGTGGGGCTGCTGGTGCCAGGGTGGCACAGAGAGAGCCGGGCGGGGAGGCTGGCGGCACCTGGAGCCCAGCCTCCTCCCTGCCGCCTGCTGTCCTGTCCCTCTGCAGAGCTGGCGCCTCCCCGGCTGCGCGTGTGGCTGGGCCCTCGTCGGCAAGGACAGTGTGCTGGGCACGTCCAGGCGGGTCCTGTGCGACTCGGGGACGGAGGGAGAGGGACGGTGGGAAGGAGGCAGAGAGGGAGAGTGTCTAAGAACCTTATTTTGGGATAATTTTCGGCATGTCGTGAAGACAGCAGGGTCCCTGGTGCCCCTGGCGCCCCCTGCCCCCTGTCCCCTGCCCCCTGCCCCCTGCCCCCAGCGTGGACACCCACTCAGACCTGGCTGTTGTATAAGCTCCGGACGGAGACCCTCACTTGGCTCTGAGTGACCGCGTCCACTGCGGCCCCTGGGGTGTGGCTTTTGTCACACGCTCGTCTCTGCTGTCGGGAGGCCGCGCTGTGCTGGGTGCAGGGGTGTCTGCAAACCTGCTGGTCCTGCAGCGTCCCAGGCAGGACGGGGCTGGCGAGCGGCTCCAGAAGACTCCCACGCCCTCCCCTCGGGGACCCCGGGATCACGGCAACGCTGACCCTTCCTGCCCTTGCTTCCCCCTGCCATCCCCGTCACCTGCCCTCTGTGTGCCGGGCTTGGGCGCTTTCCCGCTGGGTCTGTCCCCTGCTCTTGGCCGCCGCCTCTCCCGTGGTGTCTTGGCGGGTGCAGCTCTTTCCTTGGGTGAGGTCCAGCTGGTCCATCTTTCCGGCCGGCACCTTGGGTCCCCAGGGTCCCTGTGCCTCCATTGTCCGTCTGCTGGTCCCTGTGTGGCCCACCTCTGCGGGGGCTGCTTGCGGAAGGGAACAGGCCCACGGGCTCTTGGGTGCGTGAGGCCGCGGGCGTGAGGACTAAGACGCCCCCCTCTTGTTCTGCTGAACTACTGATCAGAGTTGCTCAGACCTTCCACTTGGAGACCTTTGCCCTCAGATCTGCTCCGACGTGTGAAGAGGCGGCTGCTGGCCCGGCGCACCCCCGGGGCCTCCGTCCGCAGCGGGCATTGCCTTCTGGACCCTGCTCTGCCCTGGCCGCTGTCGGTCCCCTGGCCCTGCCGGGCCCCTGAGTGGCCGTGGGCACTGGCCGTCCAGCAGGCCTCTGCCCTCCCGGTCTGGCAGCCTGTCCCGGGCGCGGCAGGCGGCGGGACCTCTGGCTGGTCTGGGAGCGTCTGCGTCCCCCTCCCCGCCTCCGCCGAGCCCAGCTTTCCCTGCTCCCCACGGAGAGAACGGAGAGAACCGGGGAGTTTGTTTTCTTCTGCCAAATATAGAAAATCGAAAGGGAAAGTGCTTTTCCCAGTTACCCCTCCTCCGCCTCTCCACGTCGAGAGCCCCAGCCAAGGCCCCTCGCACCCTGAGACGCGTGCACAGAGGCGCATTTGCACCGAGGCGAGGACACGGCGCAGTTGGCTCACGCGGGAACATGCACACAGACCAGGACACACCGAGGCTTGCTCACGGCGAAGTCAGCCCTTCCTGCCACTCACGGGGCCTGCAGGGACACACGCCCACCCAGGGACACGGACACACGGACACCACACACACACGGAAAAGGCACGAAGATCTGCACACACACCTGGAGGTGCAGATGCACACGCAAACATGCCATTTGCAGGTGCACACAGACACATGGGGAGTGTGGGGACGGCCACCGTCCCGGACACATGCACATACACAGCAGGCTGCAGCGTGGCATGCGCCAGGTCCCTGGGGCATGAGACGCACGTCCATCCCCAGGGCGGCGAATGCCCCAAGCAGACTGTTTACTGACCCCAAAGCGGGAACTTGGGGCTCGGCCGAGGGCAGGGACACTGCTGCTCACGTGCTCCCTGGTGGCAGCAGGTCGGGGACACTGGAGGTCACCCTGTGCCTGGCAAGCAGGGGACTCCACGAGACAGGTGCCTCCCCTGTGCAGGGGGCCTCCCCAGGTGGCTCTGCTCTGATCCTCTCCCAAGGCTGGAGGTACCGGAAGTGGTCAGTGCTGCCTCTGTGTCCCCCTTACCACGTTCTTTAGAGTCCCACGTACCTCATGGGGAGTGTCCCTAGCACCACCCGTGTTGACCCAACACAGGGACACGAGTGTACCAAGACCTGGGAGTGCAGCAAGTCACAGGCACCCCGCGTGGGGACGGACAGACGGACGCGTGCGTGCGCGCACACACACACACACACACACACACACACAATCAATCCCAAACCCGTGACGCCCACCACCCAAGCCCAGGTGTGAACACCCCCACACGGTCCTGGAAGTCGCATCCAAGGACAGGACGGCTAGGGCCATCGTCTTCTCCATGGTGGTCAAGCCGTCCCTGCACTGAGTGGCTTCAGCGTAGAGGTCGCCCTTCACACCAGGGCCACGGGGCCTGGTGTTCAGGAACGAGCTCAGAATTTGCATTTGGGTGGTCAGCCTGGCCTGGGAGCCAGACTCTGCAGGGCCAGGCCCCTCTGTCCACCAGCTGGGTGACCTGAGGCAACGTCAATTACCTTCTCTCTCCCCAACCGCAAGAGGGAGCGGTAAGGCCAGTGATGGGCTGGACGGTGATGGGCTGGACCCGGAGCTGGCCTGGGCGTGTGGGGAGCAGCTGGCGATGCCCGGAGGCGCGTGGAGGCTGGGCTAGGGAGCGGGGGCTGGACTCGGAGGGAGGGAACCGCCCCTTGTTGATCACTGACCCCCTGGAGATGAGGTCTGTTGACGGTGGCCCTGTCGCTCCTGCTGACAAGCCGGGAGGCCTGTCCAGCCCCGCCAGCTGGCCGGCTCGTTCCCCGGTGGGGGTGGAGATGCCTGCCGGGAGAACGGCTGGCTGGGGCCCCGCAGGTGTGACCCAGCTCCACGGGTGTGAGCCCTGCGCCCCACAGAGGGACTGTGGTCCCGTGTCCAGGACAGACAGCCGCTGGCCAGAGGAGAGCAGGCTGGCCCGGGAGGCTGGCTGGCTCGTGGGCAGCTGGTCCTAGGGACAACTTTGGTTTTATCCCTGGCGTGTTTGGCGCGTCCTGGGCACAGCTGGGTAGGGCGGGTGGACCGTTGCTCCAGGGTCTGCCGGCCTCTGCTGGGGCCTCACCTGCTCTCCCTGACTGGCGGCTCTGCCCAGGCTTCTCGGTCTGGGAGTGGTTGGCTTTTGGGGCTGGGGGCTGTCCTGGTACTGGGGTCTTTTGTCTCTGCCCGCTAGCTGCCAGCAGCGCCCGTCTACCTCTAGTTGACAGCCCAGAGCGTCTCCAGGTCTTACCAAGGGTCCCTGCTGCCCTTTGGCCCCTTAGGGCAGCTCTCCATCCCTGGGGCACAGGAATGGCCGAGGCCGGCGCCCACGCCTGCCTGCCCTGAGCAGGTGTTCGCTCAGGTGTGGCCCCTGGACAGGCGGGCGGTCCACCCGGGGTGAGCAGGGCCACGCGCAGGGTCCCGGGTGGCCTGGCCCCTCCTGTGGTTCAGGGGGCCCAGGAGCATCCTCTCCCTCCACCCCTTCCCTACCACGGCATCTGGACAAGGGGCCCCACATGGCCATTTGGGTCCCCGTTCGGTTGATGGGTGACTTTGCATAAGCTGCTTCTCCTCTCGGGTCCTCAGTTTCCTCATCTGTGAAATGGAGCAGGAATCACCTTCTAGATCTGGTCAGGTCACAGCAGTCCCTTAAAGAGACCCAAGACTGAGCAGGGACAGCCTCTGAGAACCTCGTCCGGGTCAGCAAGGTCCCTTCAACAGGAGGACTCCCAACAGCTCCTGAATCCAGAGGCATAAATTCAACTGATTAAGAAAAAGCTTCCCTGGTGCCCAGGGGGTCAAGGACGGGCCTGGGAGCGGGTTCAAGCCCCGGCTCCGCCGCCCCGGCCTGTGAGCCCCCGGCTGGGCACCAGACCTCCCCACACCCGCCTCTCCCTCCACGAGACTGGGAGAACTGCCTCCCTCGTGGATCAGCTGGCGGAAAAAGGAGTCAACGCAGGGAGACCCTGGGGACGGAGGCGCCGGGCGGGGGACTCTCATCCTCTGCTGCCACGGTGGCAGGGTCACGTGGGCAGACGTCACTGTGTGCGGCAGGCACCAGGGAAGGCCTCCCTCATCCGGTCCCCGCTCCTGTTTTCCGGGGTGGACCCTGAGCCGTGCTCTGACACAGAGACCGCGAACACCTGCGCGGTCACACACAGCACGATGACCACTGCCACTCATCACGACCAGCCGCAGGTGTGACGGTGGCCCTGGTGTGCCACCCGTGGCGTCCCTTCTCGGTGCGCGTGGCCTCGGGCGCGCCTCTGTCCTGGGGCGACGCTGGGCCGGGTCTCCTGGGCGTCCTGAGCTCCCCTTGGGGTTCTGCTGTGGCCCGTGCCCTCGGGTTCTTCTGCAGGAGGCTGCGGGCTCCCATCTGAGCTGCTGGCGCTGTGCTGGGGGCTTTGCCCTCGTCCGACTCACCAGTCCCCTGGGGGCCAGTCGGGCTGCCCCTGGCCTGGGCCGTCTGAAGCTATGACCAGCATCAGCCCCCTGCCTGCCCGCAGGGCCCTGGGTGACCTGACTGGTCTCCCCGAGGGCCCTCGCGGGAGTCTGCTGAGGCCCTGGGCTCCATGGGTGTCCGGGGGGGGGGGTAGCGCCACCCAGCGTGACGGAGCCCAAGGCCTTCGGGAAGGTGGACTGTTGGGAGGCAGCCCGTCTGGGGCCCGCGGTGACCTGGCGGGTTGGAGGCTGCTTCTGAGGAGCCGCAGCGGGTAGGCAGAGGCCCCTCAATGGGCTCCCTCTGCAGGGACCTGGGCACCAGCTGGGTGTGGCCAAAGGGAGGGTGGGACCTGTCCTCCAAAGCCAGCGCTGGCCCACTGTTCCTGAAGCTGGACTCCTGAGGCTGGGGCTCCCGCTGGACTCTAGTGTCCCCCAGTGGACCTGTTCCCACGAGTGCTCCCATCCGTGTTCCTCCCCGGGAGGGTCCCCATCCTGGATTGCATGTCACCCCTTTGTCCACCTGAAAGACACTTAGACTTGTAGGTCCAGGCTCTGCTCTGACCTTCACAGACAGCCTGAGATGCATTTCACAGATGAGGAAACTGAGGCTCAGAGAGGTGGGGTGGCCCTCTGGGGTCACACAGCTTGTGTTGGAATCGGGATTGAGACTCGGGTCTGACGTTCAAGCCAGGGCTCCCCCGCGATGCCTCCTTCTCCGTCTGGGAGGCTCCCGAGAGCTCCCTGCGCAGGCTGCGTTCCCAGGTGGCGGGAAGACGTGCTCCCGCCAGCCGCTGGCGTCGGTCACTGGACTCTGGGGAGCCCCTGCAGGGAGCGGCAGGCGTCCCTTGCCTGCTGGCCGCCGCCCCGCAGTGGGCTCCTTTGTGTGGAGTCGCCTCCTGCAGCTGCCGGACCCCCGGCAGCAGGCCCTCCGAGGACACCTGCAGCCAGGAGCTCGCCCGGAGACCTGGAAGCACTCCCCCGATTCTGATGTCACCTTCCGCTCAGGTACGGCTGCCCCGGGGACCGAGGAGGCGGCTTCCCCAGCGTCCACGTCGACAGGGTCCCTGCTGTTGGACCTGGCTGTGGCCCTGGGGCCCCTGTGCTCTGCAGGAGGCTGTCGGAGACCAGAGTGGCCCTCGGTGGTCTGCCAGCGGACACCCCGTCTTTCCTCGATCGGCTCTTTTAAACTCACCCTTATTTAAAAAGGAAACTTGCCGCCGCCCCGTTAATAGAAGAGTCAGGTTCACACCCTGTAAGGAGGAGATGGTCCCGAGAGTGAAGCCAGCCCCACTGAACCCCGGGGTGAACTCCCCAGGCCCGTCGCCCGTGGGACCCCGATCCCGTGTGGAGGGGGAGGCTGACATGGGACCCCCTCCTGGTCATTTTCCCCAGTACTGGGTTGAACCTGGGGGCGCTCTGCCCCCAAGCTGCCTCCCCAGCCCCTTTCCATCCTAAGTTTTGAGACAGTGTCTTCACTAAGTGGCGGAGGCTAACCTCGAACTTTCAATCCTCCTGCCTCAGCCTCCCTGATTGGCTGAGATCACAGGCGTGGGCCACTGTGCCCGGCTCCCTTCATTGCAGTTAAACGGAGAATTGAAAGGGGACTCTTGGACGCTGAGGCTCCTTGGCCACCTCGGCCACTCCGGGAAGCGTGGGGTGGGGGCCACTTTCCGTGTGAGCGAGCAGACGTGATGTGACCCCTGGTCCCTCTGTCCTCCACAGGGCTTGTTCCTGTCCTGGCCAGAGGGACACATTGGTGACTGCTCAGTCTCAGGCTGTGGCCCCTCTGTGACCCTCTTCCCTAGTGTCTGGCAGCCTGGGGCCACCTGGAGGGACCCGCTCTCCCCTCCTGCCTCCCCCTCCCTGTTCCGCCATGGTTGGCTTCACTCTGCACGCGGAGGCCGCGCCTCCAACCTCCTGGAGGCAGGAGGGGGCCTGGCTGCAGTGTCCCCAGGGGCTGTCCCGGACTTGGAGCCTTAGGTCAGCCCCTCCATCCGTCCGTCCGTCCATCCATCCATCCATCCATCTGCCTACCCACAGACATGTCCCAAGGTCTGTCCATCTGCCTCATCCCTCCAGGCAGCCACCGTCCACTGTCTGGCAGCCGCTCATCCCTTCACACTCCCACCTTCCTGTCTGTCCATCTGTCCGTCCGTCTGACCGTCCATCCACCCATGCACCCTCCTGCCCATCTCTCCACCTGGCTCCCACCCACCATCTGTCTTCAGCCCTCTCACTGTCCACCTGTCCTCCCTCAGTCCACCTGTCCTCCCCCACTGTCCACCTGTCCCCCCCACTGTCCACCTGTCCTCCCCCACTGTCCACCTGTCCCCCCCCACTGTCCACCTGTCCCCCCTCACTGTCAACCTGTTCTCCCCCACTGTCCACCCTCACTGTCCACCTGTCCCCCCCCTCACTGTCCACCTGTTCTCCCCCCACTGTCCACCCTCACTGTCCACCTGTCCTCCCCTCACTGTCCACCTGTCCCCCCTCACTGTCCACCTGTCCCCCCCACTGTCCACCTGTCCTCCCCCACTCACTCCCCCCCAGCCCCCACCCCCCGCGGGCCCCACGCACCCAGCAAGGCCGCCTCCCCCACCCTCCCCCACCCTCCCCCACCCTCCCCCACCCTCCCCCACCCTCCCCGTCCTGTGCCATGTCCCCGCTGTCCCGGCTGGTGGACCGGCTCTGTGCTGGGCTCTGGAAACGCCACGATGAGCCAGAGACGTGGCCCCTGCCCTCCCGGGTCTCGGACCCAGAGAGGGAGGTGGATGATTTGTGCCGAGCTGGGGCCGCTTTGCGCAGGGCACTCGGGGAGGGGACGCTGGGGCTGAGACCCAAGGGACAAGGAGCCAGGCCTCCCAGGTGGGGCCAGTGCGTGCAGGGACCCTGGACAGGAGGTGTGGAGCGCGTGCGGCCAGAGGGGAGAGCGAGGAGCGGGGTGGGTCACCCAGGGTGTGGGAGTTGGGCACGGCTTGTCCTGAGGGGGACGCTGTGGGGTGAGGATGAAGAGGAACTGTCCCTAGGACTTGGGCACCGTCTCCCCTGTTCGGGCAGCGGCCTGCCTTGAACACCTCCTGTCCGCCCGGCCGAGGGGCCCTGCTCCTCGCCTTCCCGTTGTGGGGCCCAGGCAGAGGGGATCCCACGGGGCACGAGTGCCCTGGGTGGCGAAGGCGCAAGGCTGACGTGGCATCGGGGAAGGGCGCCCAGCAGCGGCCGCGGCACGTGCAGGGCCCTGGGGCAGGAGGGGAGCAGCCGACCAGCAGCCGCGGGCCGAGGATTTCCCCGTCCCTGGCTGCCTCTGCCTGCGCGGGGCTCCCACCCAGGGGGACTTGTTTGTGGGAAGCAGGGACCGGGGACACCTGGCTCCTACTTGGAATTTGGAAAAAATATGTCTGTGAACAAATGAGCCGGTGGAGAAGGCGGGAGCCCAGGAAGGCAGGGAGCCTGGGGTCTCGGGCCGCCATGAGGGAGGCGGTGCGGGCTTGGTGCCACGCTGAGCGGGACGTCCCCTGGCTCCGTCCCCTGCCTCCGTCCCCTGCCCTTCAGGTCCTTACCGGGCACCGGCCACCGGGAGGCAAGTGAGGCATCCCTGCTCCCCAAGGTAGAGGGACGCTAGAACTCGGCCACATGAGTCTGTTTCTAAGGCAATGTTTTAGAAAATAAAAATTGTTGAAAAAATAAATAAATAAAAGCCCTCAGACATCGCTGAGCTCTCCGGAGCTGCCTCCAGCGGGCAGGCTGTCGTCCTCTGGGAGGCCGCAGGGTGGGCCTCCCCAGGCCTCACTGCTGCCTGTCCCCAGGTCCAGCCGCGGCTGCGCGCTCAGCTGGGGGTGAGCTGCGGGAGGCGGTGGGACCGAGCAGCAGCAAGCGGCGCCTGCCCCTCCGCCAGGCCCTCAGGAAGGACTCGCCCGGCGCTGAGCAGCTACTGCACCCAGGTGAGCTGGGGACCCCTGTGCGTCCCTGCCGGTGCGTCCCTGCCCGCGCTGGCTGCAGAGCTGGGCAGCTGGCGCTCAGGTCACCTTCCCTGGGCGGGCACGCTTGCTGCACCGGGGACCTCCAGAGGGCTGGGGGGCACAGATCGCCTCCTGTGCATGTGGTTTGGTAGTAGGTTCAGTGTTAGGTTTTTCTGGAAGGTTCTTTTTGGTGAGTCGGGAAGGACCGAGCGCTCCGAAGCTGAGTAGGTGACATGCCCTCCTCAGACACTCAGCTTGGTGTGGGGCTCTTCTAAAGGAATTCTTAGCGGTGCACCCTGGTCACACACCGTGGGACGCCTGCCACACGTCTGTACTGCAGGTGACGCCGCATGGTCAAGTCCATCCCCAGCCCCTCCCCACTCGGCTCCTCTCTCTCCGGTCCCCTTGCTCTGGGCATGTTTGTTTATTTATTTACTTTGATTCTTTTTTTTAATCAAAATCTTTTTTATTTTTACAGACTGCATTTTGATTCACTACACAAATGGGGTGCGACTTTTCATTCCTATCATTGTGCACGATGTAGATTCACATCATTCGAGTAATCATACACATACACAGGGTAATACTGTCTCATTCTACTCTTTCCTTCCCCCACCCTCTCCTACCCCTTTTTCCTCTACACCATCCAAATTTCCTTTATTATTCTCTCCCCGCCCCACACCCCTTCGTTATGTATTGTCATCCACTTATCAGAGAAAACATTTGGCCTTTGGTTTTTTGGGCTTGGCCTATTTCACTTAGCATGATGTTTTCCAACTTTATCCATTTACCAGCAAATGCCATAATTTTATTCTTCTTTATGGCTGAGTAATATTCCATTGTGTATATATACCACAGTTTTTTAACCCTTCATCCATTGAAGGGCATCTAGGTTGGTTCCATACTTAGCTATTGTGAATTGAACTGCTATAAACATTGATGTGGCTGCGTCACTTGCTATGCTGATTTAAAGTCCTTTGGGTATAAACCAAGGAGTGGGATAGCTGGGTCAAATGGTGGGTCCATTCCAAGTCTTCTGAGGAATCTCCACACTGCTTTCCAGAGTGGCTGCACCCATTTGCAACTCCACCAGCAATGTATGAGTGTGCCTTTTTCCCCACATCCTCGCCAACACTTATTATTGCTTGTGTTCTTGATAACAGCCATTCTAATTGGAGTTAGATGAAATCTTAGGGTGGTTTTGACTAGCATTTCTCTAATTACTAGGGATGATGAGCACTTTTTCATAAATTCGTTGATCACCTGTATATCTTCTTCTGTGAAGTGTCTTGGGCATGTTTATTTTTTAATCGTTTTTAAAATTTGTTATTTAAAATTTCCATTGCCAAATACACATAGCATGAAATCACATTGTAGCCACTTCAACGCACCGTGGAGTGGCTGTAGCCCACCCGTATCCTCCTATTTTTTTGATTTAGCATTTGAAGAAAACGACGTGGCTTCTTGGTGATGGGCAGCCCTTAGCTGCCGGGCGTGCGGCCCGCGGGCGTCCTCAGTGGTGAAAGTCTCTTGTTTCTGGAAGGCGCCCGGCCTCGGCCTCGGTGTGCTGGCAGAGACTGGCCCGAGTCTCGGGTGCACGCGCTGCCTCATGGTGGCGGGCAGAGTGCTGGCTGCTGGCTGTCGGCTGTCAGGGACGTTCTGTTTGCCACGCTGGGGACCAAAGCCAGGGCCTCTGCAGGCTGCCAGCCCGCGCCACAGCCCCCGCCTGAGGAAGCAGCTCCTTGTCCCCGGGGGCTGCGTGCGGCTCAGAGGGGCCTCCTGCCCGGCCAGCCGAGGCCCTGGCTGGCACCAGCCCCGTGGGAGGAGAGAGGAGTGAAGTCGGAAGGGCTGCCGTGAGCAGGAGGCACGGCTTGCGTCACCGTCCTTCCCTGGGCGCCGCGAGGCCAGCCTTCTGTGTCCCCTGGTACAGGTGAGAAGTGGGGTGGCGGGGACGGGCGTGGCGCTCTGACTGGGCCGGCCTGTGCTGCGCGCGCGGAGGGACCGGCCGGGGAGAGGCCTTGCCCAGCCAGCCGCCCGAGCCCAGACGACCCTGCAGCTGGAACCAGACGGAGCCCCGTGGGCGGAGGGGCCCTGGCGGCAGCGCAGAGGCCCGGGCTGACTTTACGTCGAGGGCGAAGGGGAGGGCGGAGCGGCAGGCGGCAGGCGGTGGGCTGGGGTGGCAGCTCGGAACCTCCAGAACCCACGGAGGCACCTGAGGGGCACCTTGGGGCCTCCCTGGCTGGTCCTGCAGGCGCCCGAGGGGCAGGTGGCCTGCCATGGGCAGCTGTGCCACTCCAGCCCCCGCCAGCCCCACGTGGGACCTGGCACACGCCTGAAGGTGCAGCTCGACGGGCAGCGGCCCTTGGTGGGAAGGACACGGCCCGGGCCGGCCTGTGGAAGTGGGAGGTGAGCCTCGGTGTGGGGCCCTGTCCCGGATGGCGGCTTGCGTTCTGCCATCCAGGCCTCGGCGGGAGCTGCGCCCACCACTGGAACAGCTTTTCTCTTTATGCACTGGGCCAGCTGGAGACTCGGGCCTTCCGGGTGTCCTACAGCCCTTGTGACCACTTCCTGATTTCTTTCCCTCACCCGTCAGGCTCGCCGGTATCAGCACCTCCTCTTCCCCAGCTTCGTCTCACCGCAGCGTCACTCTACGCTCTGGGACGACTTTTCTGCTCCCTAAACATACCACAGGGCCTTTGCCCTTGCTCTTCCTGCTCTCTAGAACACGGACTTTTTCTCAAAAAGAATCGATTTACTATAGTTTACTCTTGGATTTGTTATCAAAAATTTTCTTTTTATTTAAGTAACACAAAGTTTAAAAAAGTGAATGAGAGAGTGGGCCGCGGCCCGCCATCCCAAACACGGCGGCTCCGCTGGGCGGTAGGTTCTCCGGGCAGCCTCTGGGGCCGCCGCCACCACCCCTGCGGGGACTCCCGGGCCAGGCTTCCTTCTCCACACCGCGCCTGGCGCGCCGAGAACTTCTAGCAGCACCTCGGTGGACGAGTTGGAGTCGTCATTCGAGGCTTGCTTTGCTTCTCTCGTGAGTCAGGTTTATGTCAATGGCACTGATCAGGAAGAAATTGGAACTGGTGTTGATGGTGTATCCAGAAGTTTCTAGACATTGCAAGACAGAAGGCTTCTTTCTACAGAAAAGATTGCAGTTGTCTGTCCAGAAACCGGAGCAAGTTGTCAAAGAGGACGTCTCAGAACTAAGGAATGAATTGCGGTGGAAAGATGCGCCAGTGCAGAAGCGTTTGACAAAGCTGAGGCGCGGGCAGCAGGTGCTGGAGGACATGGGTGTGCAGCACAAAGAGCCAACCAAGCCCTCGGGGCTCCTTGGCCTTCCTGGAGCAGGCTCCTGCCAATATCCCTGCACCTCCGAAGCAGACCCGAGAGGGGTCTGGCCTGCAAGGTCACCTCTTCAAGACCGTTTCACCAAACCTCTCTGTGTGGACGTGACATTTAGAAGAATTCTTTGCCAGGGAATGAGTTGGTGTTAATTTTGTTTCCACCTAAAATTTTCCCTGATTTTTGTGAACTGTTAATTACTTGATTAGTTTATAAAATGCTTATGACTTGGTGAACCAAGTGAGGTTGGTTTGTAGCACAGTTTAGACTGAGTTTGATGGCATAGATTCTTTCTTGTGTTTTTTTTTTTTGCTTGTTTTTAAGAATTTTTTATATGACTTTTATATAGTTTTTTTCCAGTCATTAGTTTGTTATTATCTGAGGGGGAAAATTTCAATACTCCAGAATCAGGGGAGAAGGAGTTTGGTTTTAGTCCTTCACATTTACTACCCATTCATGATAGTAGAGAAAAATATGTAAATTTGCCATCTCAAGACTTGCACTACCTCAAGAAGAGGAATCTAACGTCATGTTTGTCCTGCTTCCATAGTAACGCAGGTATTTTGTAAATTTTTTTGTAAATGGGTCAGAAAAAGGGTTTAAATATGCTGTTAGTGTAGTGATACCACAGTAGACCCTTAACTTGTCGCTGCCTTTTGTTCGGGTGAGTTCGAGTCGTGTGGCGTTGCCTGCTGGAGGGGAGCTGCACTAGGAGCGTGAAGGGCTGGAAGCCTGAGTGATGAACCAGTGCGAGTAACAAGCAGACCCAGGCTCCAGCACGGCAGCTACAGGTGAAGTACCCGGGTCAAAGCTGGGCCTGATGCTTTTTCTTTTGAATTTTGTGTTGTTTGCTTGTGTTTTTGTTTTACTTTTTGAAGAAAAGGCAGTTTACATGAAGGAAGAGTCTTGCTCATGAATTTGATTGCCAGGGACTAGGGTCTTGGGGCGGAGGTGACCTGCAGAGATCCTCGGCTCCTTCACCTCCATAGAGAGCTCGCGGCTCCCCCGGGGAGGGTATCTGCCCCTGTTGGAGGAGGTTTTCTGTTCTCTGTTGTATCTCTTCTTGGATCACATCCCTTCAGCCAGTGTGGACACTCCTCTGTCTTCCGAGTAGTCAGTAGGTCTGTGGCTCTTTTGTCCTCTCCAACGAGGAAGAGCCTTCCCCACGTGCTTTGATATCCACTCTTGTTCCTGGTCTGGCCTGGATGCCACCTGGTCGAGAAGCCTCCGCTCCATTCCAAGGCACAGGACTTTGATTCCGTCCACTGCCTCGTGGGTTAGGGTATGGTACTTGTCTCTGTGCCCCTTGCTGCGTTGTATGCTCATGGGAGACAGGCGTTATTCCTGTTAGGCACTGAAAATACACAACGTGTATTTTACATAATACTTTGTTCTCACTTTGTGTGTGTGTATATATATATATTGCTCATTTTGTGCGCTTTGAAGGTATTTGTTTTGTGGACCTGTGACCTGTGTTGATCAGCCTGAGACTAGCATATCCCCTTGGTTGGAATGTATAGATCGAAACTTAAAAGTTATTTTTTACCTATAAGGGTATAACCTGGCCATCTTATGCTAATTAGAAGCTCTGATTGGCAGCTTCAGGTTTCTTGATTAAAATCCTAAATAAACTAAGTTTGAAGCAGTCTTTCAATGATAAAGGTGTTTTTGGTGAAAAGATAGGGAACTGTTCTCCTTGGTGCTTAGTGAAAATGTTTTGAATTAGTGTGTATACAAGTTATGGTCATTTCTTTATATTAATTCAGAAGTTTTCTGTCAAATAAATAACAATTTTTCAATATTAAAAAAAAAAAAAAAGTGAGCGAGACCCCAGGCGGTCAGCTTCAAAACTGGGTTAACGGTGCCTGAGGGCTCCTTGGATCATGCTCTGCTCGTGTGTGTTTGAAATAGAGTTTAAGAAAAAATTGAGGCTGTGAGGCAAAGCCGTCCCCTTCCTCATGTTTCCTTCCCCAAGTCTTGTTCAAACAGCAGCCACTGTACATTCTTTTAACTGTTTCTTATAAACTGTTATAAGAAACTGTTAGTTCTTGATTTTTCTCTTTTGGGCATTCTCTGTGGATTTCTTACTAGAAAGGATGCAAATTTAACCCCTACACTAGCTCTTTTCAAATATGGGTTTCTCTTCATCCTCTTAAAGCAATATTTTGTTAACATTCAATGTTTATATAAATGGCACTTTATAAATGTCCTTCTTTCCTGAAACATATGTAGTATGGATATTGCTTTTTGGTTTTCCTGGAGTTATAATTTGCCTTTTCCCTTTATTGAATTGGTCTTCTATTTTCTTCCTATTAATTATTCCCAGAATTTTTAGCAACATTGCAAAACTCTTTTTTCTTTTCAAATGATCCAATGTCCATTTTTTCTTTGTTTTTTTTTTTTTTTTGTACTGGGGATTGAACCCAGGAGTGCTTTACTACTAAGCTGCATCCCCAGCCCCCCCCCCTTTTTTTTAATCTTTTAGATTTTGAGGCAGGGCCTCATTAAGTTGCTAAGATGCTAAGATTGGCCTCACACTTGCATCTCCTGCCTCAGTCCCAGGGCTCTGAGGTTCCAGGCATGTGCCACTGCACCCAGCTAAACAGGACAGATAGTTTATCAGCTTGAATTACGCTGATATTTTCCGTGGAGACCCGTTCCTGGAGCCTCCTGGAGTGGTCCTGGGCTCTGCTTGACCATCTTCCGGGGAAATCCTTCTGTCTCTACTTAGGGTCCCGCCTCCATATTTGATTCAAGATCTTGCCCTCCGGGTCCCCAGACCACAAATCCCACAAAGGCAGCAACTGGGCCTCCGGCTTCACTGCCAAATTCTGAGCTGTATTTAGCGGGTTAGTTCCTAGTGAGTTGGAGCACTGGGGACAGGATCGGAGCCGGGCTCCATGGAGTTCAGCCCACCCTGGAGGCGCTGAGATGCTGTCCAAAGCCGGTGTGCTGACGACGGTGGCCACAGCGGCACTGCCACTTCCCGAGGCTTCCCGGAGGCTCAGAGGCCGGCCCCGTGTCCCCAGCCCCTTTCCCCCACATTTCACCATGAAAAAGTCTCAAACAGAAAAGCCGACAGAGCCGTGCAGTGAACACCAGCACCCTGGGACCCGGCCCCTGCCCTGCCGTTTCCTTCCCTGCCTGACCGCGTGTCTGTCCGCCCGGCCGTCCTCCTGGGGTTCTGGTGCGGCAGGTCTAGACGTGGGAACCTGTCGCCCCAAACGCTGCAGCGCGTGTTTAATGAACTAGAAGGAAAGGCAGGGTCTCCGGGTTCCGCAGAGGGAGTTTTGACGGGTGCGTAGCCTACGTGATCCACGTCCCTGTCGAGGTTCACAACACCACTGCCATTCTGGAAAGTTCCCTGGCGCCCTTCCCACTCATGCCCGGTGTGGAGATCTGGCCACTGTGGCCGTGACCGGACCGGGTGGCCTCTGAAGGCTCCCTTCCTCCCCACCTGCCCCGTCCTCCCTCTCTGCCCCTCGCCGGAGGCCTGAGCCGGCAGCCCGTGGGTGACGGTCTCTGCTGCTCACAGGCTGCGCTGGCCACACCCAGCCACCTTCCGGGCTGTCCTGGAGCTGACGCTGGGCAAGGCCTGGGCCCTCAAGGACCTGGCGGTCAGTGTGGCCCACAGGAGCCAGGGCGCGGCAGCGAGGGCAAGATCCCAGGTCTACACCCGCCCACCACCTACCTCCGGGTGAGCGGGGGCCCGTCCCCTCGCCCCGCCGACCACCCAGCCCGGGAGCCCGACCCTGCGGAGACCTCCTTCCTCTGCGGGGGCAGCCGGGGGTCCCAGGGCCGAGGACAGCCTGCAGGAGCATCGGGAGAGGGGACGCCCCAAACCTGGAGTCCCCTTGTTCTTAGCACCTCACGGGAATGAAGTAGAATCTGGACGAGGGTCACAGAGTCCCTCGGGAGGTGAGGCTCCTGCCCGAAGCTGGGCCGTGGACCTCATGGACGGGGTGAGCCCTCGGGGACCGGCACCACGCTGCGGGGGAGGGGCGCCTGGCCACAGCCCTCCCCCGCCCTGGGCCACACGTGGACACGGAGGCCAGTCTGCCTCACCCGTTGGGGCTACAGGGTCCCTTCTGAGGCAGGGGCTGGGTGGAGCAGCGGTGCGGGCCTTCCTGGCTGACCTGGGGACCACCCGGGGGCGGAGGGGTGGCAGGTGGAGCCGGGATGGCCATCCCAGCCCGCGAGGGGTAGCCAGCAAGTGTGCAGATTCCGGAGCCGTGGAACTTGGTGATGGGCAGGTGGCCAGGCAGGAGTGGAGGACAGGGGACAGCTGATCCAGGGTTGTCCCCAGCCACTGGGTGCAGCGAGTGCCATTGCTGAAATGGGGTCGCCGGGGTAGGGGACCCATAGGTTCCCGGGGCGTCCCGAGGGTCAGGGACACGCGGAGCAAGGTGTCCTGGGTTCCAGCATGAGGCTGGGGACTCACGATGCCCCACAACCCTGTGGTTCTGCCACGCTGCCCAGTGAGCCCCTGAAAGGGCCGTGTGACCTTGGGGCGGTGGCCGCAGGGTGGCTGCCCCCAGGGCTCCTCCTCCCCAGCCTTGACCCCAGCCCTGACCCCAGCCTTGACCCCAGCCTTGACCCCAGCCCTGACCCCAGCCAGGATCGCTCTCGGCTGTTCCTAGGACTCCGAGGACCACGGGGTGATGCAGGAGGCCTCCCGCCAGCGTAGACCCCACCTGCTGGTGACCGTGGCCCAGAGAGGCCACGCGCCTCTGCTCGGAGGAGGACGGGAGGGAGCGGCCGGCCCGTCAGGATGGGCCTCGAGGGGGGCGTTGGAGGGCGAGGTTTTGAAGGCGGCTGGGAGCTGGCCCAGCAGGACAGGGAGGGCGTCTCCGAGGGGAGATGGACGTTTGGAGGCTTGGGCGCCCTCTGCCTCCTGGCCGGTGTCCATGGCGGCGGCCGTGTACCCGGCCTCTTCAGCGGCTGGAGCTCAGCACCACAGAGTGGGGGCCACGCAGAGAGCCACCAGGACCGCAGGCTCCTCCGCTGCTGGCTGAAGGGCCCCCAGCGGGAGCTGAACCTGACCCCAGCCTACAGCACACCCGGTGGGCAGGTGTCCAGGGTCCTCAGTCCCTCACCCGGCTCCCCCACATTGCCTCCCGGCTTGAGATGGGGGAGAGCTTGGGGCCGCCAGCTGGACCTGTGACGTTGGGCCTCCTTGAACCTCAGTTTCTTTTTCTTTGCTTCTCATGTATCCTTTCTTCCTGGTTTGGGGACTGAGCCCGGGGCCTTGAACATGTAGGCGAGTGCTCTACCGTTGGGCCGTGCCCCAGCCCGAGTCTCAGTTTCTTCATCTGTGAAGTGGATCCAGCCGCAGTAGTGGAGACCCCAGAGCAAAACTCGACCTTGGGCCCAGAAGCCCGTTTCTCTCCATCCCTCGCTGCTGCTCAGAAGGGCCAGCATGGCGGACCATGGGCTGTGGGTGGAAGTGCAGCCCAGCCGGGCCGCTGTCCTCGGGCCGACGGGCAGTGGAGGGCTGCCCTTGTCCCTCCCAAGGCAGGTCAGTCAGCACAAGGTCCACCGCCTGGCCCTCCCCTCAGCCTGGTCTCACTGCAGCCCCGGAAGACCCACGTGGAGCTGGCTGCCCTGGGGGTGGATGCTGGGGGCCGGCCCCGTGGCCTGCAGCTGGATGTCGTTCCAAAAGCAGGGAACCCTGCTCCTCAGGTAGCGGCCCCTCGCCCAGCCTGGAAGACTCAGGGTGGTCTGCATGCCCCACGGCACAGCCTGTTTAAGAGGTTGTTCCCCAAGCGCAGGGAACAGCATGAGGTTGGAACCAGCAGGCCCACTTGGAACCCAGGCTCTGTGGTCACCAGCTCTGTGACCGTCGACGAGTCACTTACCTCCGGGACAGCAGCAGTGGTGAGAAAGTGACCGCACCTGTGTTTGCGGGAATCCCGTTTGCTTAGTCGATTCCGTTTGCATTTATGGAACACCTACTGTGTGCCAAGCAGTCTTCTGGGCACAGGGAAAACAGAACAAAAAGGACGGGTCCCTTGTCCTGCGAGGGCTCGTGTTGACCACACACATCACCCCCAGTAATCCCACTGCTGTGTGAGAAGTGTCCCTGGGATCACGCCCTGCTGTGCCAGTGGGGAAACTGAGGCACAGAGAGGTCAAGACACTTACCCAAGATCACACAGCTGGTGAAAGTCCAAGCCTGGACCCCAGCTCTGGCGTGGGGGCCTCCCCCACGTGTCCCTCGGGTCTCTGGGGCTGAAGGTGATGGTGCCCCCAATGCGCCCACCTCACCGTCACGGCGAGGTACAGCAGGGCTGCCAGGTTCCTGATGTTCTTGTCTCTGTGACGAAGTCAGCTCTGCAGGCCCTGGGTGGCCCCTGGGGCCCCGTGGCCAGCTGACCCTGCCTGTCTCCCTGCCCACGTCGGGCCCCCCGGCACCCGTCCATCCTGCAGACCCTCCGCCTGCGGGTGACCTTCACGGCCAGCACACAGCACCAGCGTCCCTCCCCGGAGACCAGGGTCGTCCTGAGCGGCCGAGAGGAGACCTGCAGACCCTGGTCCTGGGCTGCCAGGCCAGGCGCCCCTGTGTGCGTGGGCTCTGGGGAAGGGGCGGGGGCCCCGCGGCCGCTGACCCGTCCTCGTGTGCGTGTGTCCCAGGTCCACAGGCCTGGCCCACCCTATGAGGGCAAGGCTGTCCCTGGGGCTCGGACGCATGCCCGGTGGCCTGGAACCAGCATGGCGTTATGGGAAGACCCCAGCGGCTCCAGTCCACGCGGCCCTCGCGTCCCCACTGGACGATGTTCCCTGCCCGGTTCCCCCTCCTGCTGGGGCCCCACATGCCCAAGAGCAGGAGTCAGTCCTGTGGCCCCTGCCGACGGCCCCTGCTTCTCTTGGGATGAGGGGCGCGGCTCCTTCCCGTTTCCTCGCTCCTTTCTTTGCCACCTCAGGACCTTTGTGTCTCCAGCTTCACCTGCCTGCCTCCCACTCACCTGTGGGCCTAGACTGTCCTGTCCTCTGGGAACGTTCCCTGACCCTGGGTCCCCCTGCCCCTTCCCTTACTGTCCTGCGACTCCTAGACCTTTGGCCCCGCCACCGTCCTGGGTCTGGGTTCGGCCAGTCGCCGTTCCCTCCGCCGGCCGTCGGATTCGTGATGATTCCACACCTGCCTCCTCACCCCGGTAGCCCCCGGCCAGGTGCGGAGCAGGTGTTCCGCGAGGTCCAGGCTGTGCCTGACCCGGAGCAGAGGCCCCGGACACCTGTAAGGAATCAGGGGGCGGCTGCGCCAAGCTTCGTCTTCTCTGCCGCAGCCACTCGGCTCTGCTGCCTGGTTCGGAAGCATGTTCGGAAGCACAGTTGATGCGTGTGCGTGACTGTGTCCGATAAAGCTTTATTGGCAGGATTGGTCTGGATTTGGCCCGTGGGCTGGCTTGCAGACCTTGGCTGGCACTAAGCTTCCCGGGGCGAGGCTTGGATGCACTTCAAGCGTCGTTGGTAAATGATCTCACACCTCTGGGCCTCAGTTTCCCATCCAGGAGATGGGACCACAGTGCTTATCTCAGGCAGTGATGAGAATAGTCCCTCTGGAGGGCGTAGGGCATGGCTACCGGGCTTGTCCTGATCCTCCTGACCCCTCTAGAGGGGGGACCAGGGATGACCATGCTCCCCAGCTTGCACTTCTTGAGTCCCTCCAGTGTTCCAGGCGCCCACAGGAGACTGAGGCCGTCTCTCCCTGTGGGAGTCAACAGTCCGCACCGCCTGTTGGAGGGTGTGCGGTGGGCCAGCTGTGGGCGTGGGGCCTGCCCTCCCAGCTTCACTTCCAGGCTGTGGGAGGAGGCTGCACACGGCTCCCCAGAAGTTGGGGAGCAAAGGACGACCCCAGACACTGCAGAAATGGCTCCCCATGGGGTGCCGGTTCCCGGACCAGAGATTGCAGCCTGGCGCCTGGACCCAGCCTGACCTGCAGCTGTACTTTGTTTAGCCTGCTTAGCATTTAGATTTTGTTTGAATTAATTGCCAACATTGAAAATCAGATTTGGGGCAAAGCCCAGATTTCTGCTGTTTGTAAGAGGAAAACAAATCACCTCTGACCACACCTGGTTTCGAATCCCAGAAGACAACCGTAGGCTCAGGCTGAGGACGGGGACCCTTTAATTTAACACAGCTTGACTGTCTGCTCTTCTTAAATCCGTCTGTTAATTTAATGACAGTGTTCTCTCGTGATTGCTTATGTTTCTCCCCACGTCTCGATTCTAAAACAAGCCATCTCTTCCTTTGTGTCCAGTTGCTCAGCAATGATAAAGCACTGGGGCCGGGCACCCTTAGCTTCTCGGTCTATCCAGGTGGGAGAAGAGGCAGAATGTGCTGCTGTGTATGTGGCAAGTGGCCCTCGCTCAGTAGCGAATGGCGACTGTGTAACTGAATGTACTCGCTTCCTGTTGCCGCTGTTACAAATTGCTAGAAACTTAGTGGCTTAAAACATCAGAAAGGTATCTTAATAGTTCTTAAGGTCAGAATTCCAACATGGGTCTCACTTGGCTAAAAAGAAGGTGTTGGCAGGGTTAGGTTCTTCCGGAGGCTCCAGGGAGACCTTCTCCAGCTTCTAGGAGCTTCTCGCATTGCTTGATGCATGAACATCAAAACCAACAGAGGTGCATCTCCAAACCTCACTCTGGCTTTGGCCCCCTCTCCCTCTTAAGGACCTTGTGATCCCACTGGGCAATCCAGGCTCATCTCCACCTCTCAAATTCTTAAGCCCATCACGTCACATCCGCTCAGTCCCTTTTGTCATGGAAGGTGACATTTCCGGGTTCCAGAGATAAGTATGCCGGCTTCTAGGGGCTGGATGTGATTCCACCTGCTACCTTGGTAATCAAACTCCCTTCCACGCCACCATGACTTTGACCTCATGGTTGCAGGTGTAATGAGGGATTCTGCATTTGTCCAATGTTTATTGTGCACCTACTATGTGTTGGGACCTGAGTGTTAGGGCTAAAGCAGTTAGGAAGACAGACAGGCACCAGGACCCTTTGGAGGAGACAGACTCACGTTTGTCCCTCCAGCCCACCCCGTGAACCCTCCCGTTGGCCCTGCATGCGCCTGAAGCCACTTCCTGCCTGGGAGTGAGGAGTGTGGACCCATCAGTCCTAGACTGTTTTCAGATGGAGTCCCCAAGGAGCGATGAACTTAGGCACGAGCTGCCATTGACCACAACATCGTGTCCCAGGTCAGGAGCTGAACTCTTCCTTGCTGAGGGAGGAAGGGTCTTAGTCTTACAGTGAAGGTGCCCTGTTGTATGGGTGGTGAGGTGGCCCTGGAAAGCCAATAGCACAACCCTTATTTTGGTGGTGTGCTAGTGACCATCAGTATTCCCTGAGTGTTGTCGTGCACAAATGTTTGCTTTTTCATGGAAGCTTCCTTCCTGGTCATGTCCTGCTTCAGAGTAGCTCTGCTCCACCAGGGCACTCAGGGATCCAGGCTCTGCTCCATCAGGGTACTCAGGGATCCAGGCTCTGCTCCACCAGGGCACTCAGGGGATCCAGGCTCTGCTCCACCAGGGCACTCAGGGGATCTAGGCTCTGCTCCACCAGGGCACTCAGGGGATCCAGGCTCTGCTCCACCAGGGCACTCAGGGATCCAGGCTCTGCTCCACCAGGGCACTCAGGGGATCTAGGCTCTGCTCCCCCAGGGCACTCAGGGGATCCAGGCTCTGCTCCACCAGGGTACTCAGGGATCTAGGCTCTGCTCCTCCAGGGCACTCAGGGATCTAGGCTCTGCTCCACCAGGGCACTCAGGGATCTAGGCTCTGCTCCACCAGGGCACTCAGGGATCTAGGCTCTGCTCCACCAGGGCACACAGGGGTTCCAGGCTCTGCTCCACCAGGGCACTCAGTGACTCAGGCTCTGCTCCACCACGGCACTCAGGGGATCCAGGCAGATGTGGGGGAAGCGGGTGGAGAATTCAGCAGATGTTTCTATGGACCAGGCTGGTCACTAATACATGCCACTTGGTCCAAGTTCTCCTGACCAGAACTCATCAGAGGGTTCCACCTCGATATAAGGGAGGCTGGAAAAGGTAGTTTAAGCTGTGTGTCTTGAAGGAAAAGACTGGGAGGGTAACCCCAGCCCAGCAGAGCAGAGGTGATAACTGCAAAGTCAGGAGCACAGTGCCTGATTCACGGTCAGGGTCAGAGGTGAGGCAGGTCCATGGCAGGGAAAGTAGGGGTCCCGGGGCCTTCTCCTCAGCCCCATGTCAGGGGCCTCAGTTCTAGAGCATTCTGCCAGATGAAGCAGCCTGAGGAAGAGTCGGCGCTAAGGCACTTCAGGGAGGATGGGAGCTTCGGTGTCTGTGGGGCCCGAGCTTTGAGCAACCCTGGAATGGCTTGTCCCTCTTGGTGCCTGGCCAGCCCCCTCCCAGGCCTCTGGAGCTCCCTCCTCCGCCCCCTTTGACCCCCTTTCCCGCCCCCTCACAGGTCTCCCTTCAGCTGAATGGATCTGGTTCCCATGGGCGAGTTTCTTCCATCTCTGACCTCCCGGCAGCCCAGCCTCCCCAGACTTACAGGTGAGGACGCAGCTCCCTCTGGGCTGATCTGGAACCGCCTGCCAAGCGCTCCCAGCAGCTGCTCCTGGGATGGGGCGGAAGGGAGGGAGGGAGGCGGCTTGGGAGGGAGGCCACTGGAGGCTCTGCTGAATCAAGAACAGATGGCGGGGGTTTCCAAATCCCTCGTTTGGGAGGGATTGTTCAGCTAACCCAGTGTTTATCTCCCCTGGGGTGAAAAGCATGTATCACGTTTCGCCTTTGAAAATGGAGAGAAGCAGTATGTTCGTGCAAGCTCTGACCCGTGTTTGGGTTTGGGAGAAGCCACGTGACCCTTTAGAAATGCGTTTTGAGCAGGGACGCTTTGCCCAGTGTGGGGAGAAACCCCACACGTTTTCCCTTTGCAAGAAAATAAAGGGGCCAAGGGAGAAGCCCCGCTGGGAAGGCACACCCTGCACCCCAGGCCCAGACCCTAGGGGCATTTATGAACAGGTAACTTCAAGCTCAGTTCCCGCGCCACTGTTAGCCAGCGATGCGAGCGTGGGTTGTTACATCGCCCCGCGGGCCTCAGTTTTGCCGGCTGGAGAATGGGGATACGCGGCTTCATGGGCCAAGCAGGATGTGCTGAGGCGACCGCGGCTGAGCAGAAGGCTCCCCTCAGGCCCTGCCTGTCCTGCGCCCGGGCCTGTCTACCCAGCGTTTCCATCCTCCTTCCTGTCACGGACCCCGAGGGAGCACGGTGGATGCTTCTTTCCTAGTTTTCTTGCACCAAGGCCTTTTAACTCCATCGGAGCGCCCGGGCTCTGCCGACGTGCTGTGTGCTCACCTACGAGGTCCACGAGCAAAGAGGGAGATTCTCGCCTTGAGTTCAGCCGGGCGGAACAGCCCGCAGCCCCGAGCCTCTGCCCCAGCTGCACCGCGGCTCACTTGGGCAGGGTCAAGGGTAGAGGGCGTCTATTTTGTTGGCCTATTTTGTTGTTGTTGGCAACGTAATTTGTATATGCTGGGGTTGAAGCCAGGGAGATGCTACCTCCAGGCCTTTCCGTATGAAGACAGGTCTCGCCGAGTTGCCCAGGTTGGCCTAAACGTAGGATCCTCCTGCCTCAGCCTCCCGAGTAGTGATCACAGGCTACCCCACTCGGCTAGCAGGCTTCCATCTTTGAGGATAGTTAAAGGTTTGTAGAAAAACACACAGAAACGGTTGGTGTCTGAGGAGGAGGAAAGTCTCACGCCCTGAGCCCATCGTTGCACGTCGTGTACACACAGTGAACCGCCTGGGGCCGCCCGTACGCTTACATAATATCCTGTGTCCATCGGAAACAGTTATAAGTGAAGAAAAGTCCAGCAGAGTAGAGTCCACGCACCTCCTCCCCAGCCGCTGACCCCTGCTTGTCGGGGACGCGGTTGGCAGGCTGCACGGTCGCCCCGACGCTTCTTGACGGGAGCGCCGTTTGCCTTGGGGTTCGCACTCGTCTCCCACCCCGTGCGTGGTGGCACCGGCCGCTGAGGTGCCCTGCAGGCCCTCTTGGGCCCTGCTCATGCCCTCCCCACCGGCACCTCTGATCTCTTTCCTGCCTCTGCAGTTTCCTCTTTCCGGAATGTTCTGTGGTCTGGATGGCGAAGCTCCCGGCCCTTTCAGGCTGGCGGCTTTCACGTAGCCATGACTGGAGGTCCCTCCTCGGCTGCCCGCGGCTGGATGGTGCTGAACTACGGTCTGGGTGCGGCCCTCCCGCGGCCCACGTGTCAGTCGGCCGGGGGACCAGGCGGCAGCGCCCCGTGATCCTGAGCTCGAGTGCCGCGGGGCTGCGCAGGGCACCTCGCAGCTGGGGAGACCGAGGCCCGGGCCTCCTGCCCTGTGCTCCCCACGGTGTCCTGGCCGGTGCCCACCCAGCCTGGCCCCCCTGGGCTGAGACCATTGCCCCGTGAGCCCCACGGGCTGGGGCCCTCTGGGTCCAGGGTGCTGGGGCCAGCAGTGTCCTTTGCTGTGGCCTTTGTTGTACAGGGGACCTTCCTGCTCCCCCACCCGCCCCCCCAGGCGCTGACCCAGCTGCCAGGGCCAGGCAGGCCCAGCACGGGGGACCCACCCGTGAGAGGACAGTGTTCCTGGGGTCCGGGCGGCTGTCCCCTTCCCTCTCCGCCCAGTTTCTCTTCCCGTTTGCCGAGTGCTCAGCGCTGGCGTGACAGGCAGGCTTCCTGGAGGAGGCGGCCCACCGGCCCCCGTTCCTCTCTGCTCCTGAGCCCGCCTCTTGTCCCCGCAGGTGCAGGTGGCCGCCCGGCGCTACACGGGGCGCGGCCTCCGTGGCTCCCTGTCTGCGCACCTCGGGCCGGGCTGGTTCTGCTGGAGGTGGACGCCAGCCAGGACTGGAAGAGGCGGCCACAGCCGGGACGCACGTTGCTTCTGCACCAGGCGACCCTCAGAGCCCCGGCGCTGTGCAGCTGCAGCCGTCCAGCAAGACCAGCCCAGCTGCCCGCGAGGGGCAGGGACCTGTGTCCTGGAGGTGGGAAGTACCGCCCGAGGCCCGGCATGTCGGGCAGACCCACCAAACTCCCTCCAGTGGCTGTTCTTGCTTGAAAGGCCGGGGGGATGGAGGGGGCAGCGGTCACTTCCCGCTGTTATTCATTTAGGTTATAAGAGCTCACGTCACAGGTGACTTGAAATGACATGTTAAAGTTCAGAGAATATACAGAGCTGAGTGCGGTGGCTCACGCCTGTGTTCTCAGCTTGGGAGGCTGAGGCAGGAGGATCGCAAGTTTGAGGCCAGCCTCAGCAACTTAGACCCTGTCTCAAAAGAAGGAAAAAAAAAAAAAAAAAAAGGAAGCGGCTGGAGGTGCAGCTAGTGGTGAAGCAGCCCTCGCTTCGCTGGAAATGGCCACAGGGGGGCGCACTTCCCTCTGGTCTCGTCTGCGAGGTCACTTCCCAACACGCCCCGCTCGACGTCGGGTCAGGAACCTGGGGTCTGGGTCCACGCCCTGGCTCTGCCGCTGCTCCCCTGGGGCCACCCTGCCCTCGGGACCTCAATTTCCCGACCTGCTTCTGGGGTTGTCCTTGGGGTTAACAGTGCTGCCCGCGGGTCCCAGCCAGGGCCAGCGAGGGTGCGCGGTGGCGGCTCCTCCTGCGCTGTCCACCTGCGAGCTGGCGTGCGGCCCTTCCCCACAGGGCGTCTCCCTGGGCACTGCCCTCGAGCGTCCTGAGCCCGGCAGCTCCGTGGCCTGTGGTGGGGGTTTCTGCGGCCCAGGCGTCTGGATGGGCTGGACGTCCTCCTGAGCACGGGGTGGGGCCGAAGCTCCCAGCTGCCAACGTGGCTCTGTCTCCCTGGTGCCGCCCCCGCCCGGGATGGCGAGGCAGCCTCATCGCCGCAAGAGCGGGTCGGGCAGAGGCACGCGGGCCCTTCTCGCCCCGCCGCCCTCCGAGGGCTGCCCGCTGGCCTGGTCGGGTCTGGGCTGGAAGTGTCCCCTCCACTGCTCCAGCTCTGCTCCCAGGCTCGGCTGGGGTCTGGGAGGCCCGGTTCCCAGAGTTGCCGCCCACCCGCCTGCGCGCACCCGTCCCACCCTCTCACTCCCGCGGACCCGAGGCTGATCGCAGAGGCCTGCGTGGTTCTGGCCGGGAGTTGGCACGCTTGCCACAGAGGGCCAGATGGCACAGATTTCCAGCTCCACGGGCCATATGGTTTCTGTCCCAGCGACTCGACTCTGCCATCGTAGCGTGACGCCATCGTAAACGAGTGGGTGTGACTGTTCCGGGAAACCTTTAGTTATTAAAATGGGCCACACTCTGTTGTTCTGGCCTTGCCTTGTTTTAGATTTTTTAAAAACTGTATGAGGAAACTAGGGGAAAGGGAAAAGAACGATAGAACAGAACGAGGAAGGGTTCAAGGTGGCCCCAGTCAGAAGGGCATCCGTGTTTTCTAGAGCTGAGCTGAAGAGCTGGTGTTGAGTTTCCTAGCAGCCAATGCAAAAAGAGAAACCAGCAGAGGCGTCATCTGTAGTGGCTGTAAGGAAGCCCACAACCCACATGGCTGTGTGCCCGCGCACTGATCCCGTTCCTCGTGCTGGGACTCGAGGGAAATATCTCCCATGGTGTCACATAAAAGACCCTCGTCCCTCGTCCCAGCAGGGCAGGTCAAGCAGGCCCTCGGGCCGTGACTTTCCTCACCCCTATCACAGTGCCCGGGGAGGAAGCCCTTGGTGCTCCGAGTCCCTCTGAGTCTGCAGGCAACGCCGCTGCCTCGTAGCTGCTGCTAACTGCTCGCGTGAGCTTTGGGCGAGTTACTGACCCGGTTCCTCGGCTTCCCCTGTGTTGTGGGGATCATGGGGGGGCGCTGCCCTCTGCCTCCCCGTCACCTCCCTCCTGGGTCCAGCTGTTTTCCAAGGTGCTGCTGGACAAGGACACAGCCCAGCTTCTCTGGGTGTCTGAGGAGCGGAGGGGCAGCCGGTCCTGAGCCTGCGGAGCCAAGCCTGGTGGTCGGTGGCCGGCTGGGTGGTGGTGCCCCACCTCCTGACCCTCGGGGCTGCGCTGACGCAGGAGACACTCCGAGAAGGTGAGGGCCGGGCAGAGCCCGGGCAGCACAGGGGCGCCTTGGGCAAGCACTTCCCGGGGGATCTCGGGGTAGATTAAATTCTGACGTTGATGCCGGTTCCCGAGTCCCAGACTGGAGTCCAGGTGGCGTCGACACAGGGCATGACACCCCTTGGTGAGAAGTTAGTGTGGGTCCCGCCAAAGAGGACCGCCTATCCATCAAAATGCAACAGGTTATCTTGTGCAGGATCTGTCAGAGCCTTTAACGTGCTAAGGGACAGCGTTTGTCTCCGGGGGAGCCCTGGGCACCTCGCCCACGCTGAAATCCTTCCCGAGCGCACACACGTGGAGATGTTCGGAGCCAAGGGTGGAAGCCAGCGACTTACCCGCCGAGCCGCCTCCCCAGCCCTGCTTCGTTTTGCAGACAGGACCTGGTTAAGTTGCCCAGGGCCTCGCTAAGTTGCTGAGGCTGGCTTTGAACTCGAGATCCTCCTGCCTCAGCCTCCCGAGCCACTGGGATTCAGGCGTGCACACTGTGCCCGGCCCGAGTGTATTTCTTTCTAATACAGGTTGAGCGACCCTCATCTTAAATGTCCGGGAGGCATTTGGATTTCGGAGGGTCTGGAAGGTGGGATGTCGACGAGGATCTTGCCAGTTGAGGGCTCCTGATTCCCGAATCTCAGGTGCCTGAAGCGGGGAGCTCTTTGTCTCCGGTCAAAGTTCAGAAGCTCCGGATGTTGGAGTGTCTTGGGTTTTCGGATCGGGGATGCCCCGCTGCGCTGGCGTTGGGCCAGGGCAGGGATTGAGCCTGGCGCGTCTACCACTGGGCAACGTCCCCTGTCGGGGTCGGGGATCATCGCGCCAGTGCCGTGTCTGTGGCCGAAAGGCCTAAGAATTCCCAGGACCCGCGTGTGAGATGCGCGATTCCCGGTGGAAGGAAGGTTTGCCCCGTCCCTCACCGCCTGCCCCAGGAAAGAGCCTCTGTCCCTCAGGGTGCTTTGTCCAGGGTGGCTGGCTGGATGAGTGGCCTGTGTCCACTCCACTGTGCCCCGACCCCCACACCAGTTCCAGGAGCAGCGACACCCTTAGCTGGCCTGGCTTGCCTCGTCCCCTGCGTGGCCAGCGCTCCAGGACCAGCTGCTCCGGCACCCAGGCAGCTTCACCGAGTGGGCAACAGGGCTCGTCCCCACACTCAGCGCTTGTGAGCAGAGGCGGCCACCTGCAGGACAGAGTTCGGTCAGGCGTCCTGCCCGCCACTCTCCTCCTCCCTCACCTGGGCTCCGTCCCGGAACCAGGGCATCCCAGGGGCGTGGCACGCCTCTTACTCTCCGAAGGATGACATCCTAGCCCTTTTTTATTTTCAAACAGTGTCTTGCTAAGTTGCTGAGGCTGACCTCCAGTTTGCGATCCTCCTGCCTCAGCCTCCTGAGCTGCTCTATTGTCCAGATGATGGTGCTGAGTGGCGGTTCTCTAATTACTTTTAAAATATATTGCGATAGAGAGCTTTCCCTCTTCTTCGTTTCCTTTCTTTGCTAAACGTGGACTCGTGGGCTGTTGCTTTATTCTCACTTTATTTAGGAAACTATCACATCTTTCCACCCTCAACTTCCCCAGGGTTGGTGAGAGGGAGTCCTTTCGAGAGCTCCTGTGTCCCCCAGGAAAGTGGAGTCATGTAATGGTCACACACGGCCACCGCCACGGCTGGCCACTCAGCCCTCTGCGCTCTGCCTCCCTGCGTCCACCGCTCTCCACCCGTCCATCGTTCTTCGTCCTCGAATCGTGCTTTGGAGGTTACGTGTAAGAAACCTTTGCCGAATTCAAGGTCACGAGGTCGTCCTCCCGCTTCCTCTCTCCTGGAGACGTCGTGGGCCTACGTTTAGATCTGCGGCCTGTGAGCCGATCCGTTTCGTCTCGCCTGGCGTCCTCGACGTCTCCGGCACCTTCGGCTGGGAGACCACCCTCTGCCCACCGACCCCCTGTGAACCGTGGTTGAAAACCACCCGACGGGTGTGGCTGTCCCCCGGCCTCCAGCCTGTGCTGCAGACGCGGCTTCGTTCCAGCTTGGCGACAGCCTCCCGGGTTTTGTCCGTGCCCAGCAGGACACCGCAGCCCGGTCCCCTCGGCCGTCAGGGGTCTGCAGAGCAGGAGGGCAGCTTCTGGCTGCTGGGACGTGCTGGCCACCCGAGGTAGACGTCCCCTGTGCCGGGAAGCACGGGGCGGGGTGTGTGCCCAGCGGGGTGCCGGCCAGTGGGGGTGGCCCCAGGTCCCATCTCGAAGGGCAGGAGGGGGCGAAAGGGCACGTGGGCCCCACGGAGGCGCCAGGAGCCCCGCGGCAGCAGGAATCCCTCGCCCGTGAGGCCAGCGAGCCAGTCCTGCCGGGAAGAGGCCTCGGCCGCTTTTCTGCCCCTGGGGTTCCTGGTCGGCGCCTGGGGCCTCCCGGGTCTCGGCGTTGCCTGTGGAAGGGGCACGAGTCACAGCTGACCCGCGGCTCCCCGGAGTCCAGCATCAGCCGGTCCCCGTGGCTTCCTGCCCCGGCCCAGCCCCGCTCTCTTGGGGACTTGTGTTCCTCAGTCTGTTTCAGTCACAGTCCCTGATGTGCCCGCAGGGCTAGCACCTCCCTCCTCCCCGAAGCCACCGTCACCTGCTCTTCTCTCCCGTCCTCCCCAGGTGCCATCAAGGCTGCCGCTGACTCGGCTGTGCCGAGCTTCCTCCTGCGGGACAAGCATCAGCAGGCAGGGAACAGCACCCGTGTGCGCAGCGTCACCTGCGTCCTCGCCCAGAACAGCAACCGGGCCTTGCCGGAAGAGCTCCTGCTGAGGGGACGGTTACAGGCCCAGAGGGGGAGCCGCAAGGGCCAGCCTGGCCCTGGGCGTGGCCTGCACCTGGGGCCCTGGGCGTGGCCAGCTCGTAGGCCGCCTGAGCCACGCAGGTAGGAGGCAGGTCCTGTGAGGGGCTCTTCCCCCAACTCCCAGGCCCAGGGCGGAGCCCCGAGCCCCCCGCGGTCTCCCTGGTGCCTGGGACTGGCTGTGGAGTGGCTCCAACACCCACCCGGCTTCTTAGCGTCGTCCCCGGAGGCGCCCGGAGGTGCAGGGCTGGGGAGGGGACACGCTGTCAACCCTCCTCCCCTCGTGCTCCCTGGGGTGAGCCCTTGTCCCCAGGGGCAGGGAACCCAGAGGAGATGAGGGCACCCCTGGCTGCCCCTGGCCAGTGGGGTCAGGTTGAACCAGACAAAATGGCCGTTTCCGTGGGACGTGAACCGTTTCCTGTGGTCCCACCTGGGCATCAGGGAGTTTGGGGGTCCGGGGCTGCCTGGGGCTAAGGGACCCTCTGGAGAGCAGACGGGCCGATGGGGTCCCCACACGGCGTCCAGCAGGGTGATGGGAGGGCGGCCTCTTCCGTGGCTCCCGCTGCCTGGCCTCTGGCCCCAGGACTCCCCTTGGAGGCAGCGACGCTCCTGCCACTGGCCCGGGTGGAGTTGGGCGGCTCCGTGCGCCTGGCACTGTGGGCTGGGGAGTCGGCCGGATGCCGCCCTCGGCCTGGCGGGTCCCACCCCGTTCCCCAGGCCACCAGCTTCACACCAGCCGCGGCCACGCCGTACTGGTCCTCAGCCACCGGGGCCTCCCCTTCTCTGTGGACGGCCCTGGGCACTTCCAGGTGGGCGAGGAGGGAACTGGCACTGGCCCTGCCCGGGAGGGAGCAGGTTGGTCCCGGGGACACCAGAGCTTTGCATCTCCCAGGTCGCAGGACACAGCCTGGTGGCTGGGCCGCCAGCGAGCCCTGGAGAGGCCGGTGGACGGCCACTCGGGCTGGTCCAGGGGCTGCACCACGGCCACTCGGGGCTCCAGGGGAGTCAGCCGGGTGTGCCAGGTCCTCCTGCCCGGCCGCTCTCCACCCCTGTCCCCACCCAGCCTTCCTCGTCCTCCCTTCCTCCTCCTCCCTTCCTCAGCCTCTCTTCCTCGTCCTCCCTTCCTCGTCCTCTCTTCCTCGTCCTCTTTCCTCCGTTCTGTCCCCCACTGGACAGGAAGCGTGAGGGTCCTGGGGGCCACGTGGGCCCTGGCAGCCGCCCCCTGGCTGTCCCTGTAGGGCTGCTTCCCGGAGCGGGAGTTGCCCAGCCGCTTGCCGTTCTCGAGACCTTCCCTGGGGTGGGTGGGGGGAGGCGCGTGACCAGACGCGCTGAGGCCAGCTCCCGTCCGTGGGCTGTGTGACCCAGGTCAGTGATTCACTCTGCCTCGGTTTCCTCACCTGCCAAATGGGGCTGTTGGACCCCCAGTGACTGAGGCCGGGACGAGGGGCCCTAGGACAGCCCTGGCGCCAGAGCCCGAGGGGCAGCTGCGCTGGTCTCTGCGAGGACATGGGCTTGGCTCGGGTCTCTCTGCAGGCCCGTCCCTGGGGGCAATTTTCCCACGGTGGCTTCTCCGAAGGGCTCATGTGGTTGACTCTGGGGTGGCGGCCAGGGCCCCGCCCACCCCGCTGGTCTCCACAGGTCAGCTGCAGGGCCCTGCCCACCCGCTGTCGGGACTGTGCTGGGGAGACGTCGCTGGGTGGCCCCTCGAGGTGCAGGGCTCTCTGTGCTGTCGGGGGTGGTAGGTGGTGGTCACCCCCAGAGCTGGCGCAGCCTGGCCACCCGGGCAGAGGCCATCCCTAGGCTGACCTCAGGGTCCCCCTCCCTGTGCCCCCTACTTCCTCCGGGATGTGCCCCTGGGCTCCCAGCTCCAAGGAGCCCCAGGCTGACCCGAGCAAGTGCCGCTGGACATCAGCCCAGAACCCGGGTGTCCCAGCTGCCTCTCCACAGGTGACCGGGCTGGTGGCAGGCATGTCCAGGCACCTCGAGGCTCAGGGCCGGCACAGCTTGGCCGGTGGGCAGCTCCCTGACCAGGGTGCAGGTGGGGAGTGGAGCTTCTCCCTGGCAGGTCCAGCCGCGGGGAGGCCTGAGCAGGGCCATCTGCAGCCTGGGCCCTGGTTCCCGGCTGGCGGTGAGCTGCCCACGGGGCCACCTCGGGGGCTGTCTGCTGACCTGGCCAGTGCCGCCCCCTGGCTGGGCTGCCTGAGGAATGAGGTGTCTGCATTCCTGAGACAAGCCATAGGTGACCACCAGGTCCGCAGGAGGACCCTGCAGAGGCCTGCAGCTGGCCTGCATGGGGACAGTTCAGCAGAGCAGGCCGCGGCATGGAGCCCAGGCAGGTCCAGCCCCAGGCCCCACGTGGTGGTGTCAGAGCCCGGCAGAGCGGGACTTCCCGTGTGCCCGGGTGCCGATGTCCCTGCAGGGCTCCTGTGCCCCCTCGTACCCAAGCACGGCCCAGGATCGGGGCGAAACGCAGGCTCCGCAGTGGGTCTGGCTGGGGCCTGAGACCCTGCATTCTAGCAGGAGCCCAGGTGACGCCCGGGGTGCTGGCCGCGCCCATCCTGCGGGCAGCAGCAGCTGGACGCCCGGCCTGGTCCCCGTCACTCCTTCAGGGAGGTGGGCCTTGGCGACTCTGCAGGAGGCTGGGTGCCCCGGGAGGAGTCGTGCTTCACACCAGAGACCAGCAGTGGGGAGGGTCAGCGGTGGGCAGCCGAGGCTTCGTGGCGCTGTGGGCGCTCTGGTGACAGGCTCCACTCTATTGGGCAGCAGCCGTCCACCTCGGCAAGTGGATGAACAGGCCGCGTTCCAATAAAGCTTTATTTACAACCCGAGCAGCTGGCCAGCTGGGGGCGGGGGTTCGCTGATGCGTCCAGACCGTCGGGGCCTCTTGGTCTTCCTGGTCTTTCTCGGCCGTCCTCAGGCCTGCCCTCCTGTCCTCCCCGCTTCCTGGTGTTCCGCCAGTGTCTCTGTGGGTCCCTCGGCACGTGGAATCTGCCAGAGTCGCCCTGCTGGCCCTCGGTCCTGCTCCCGCACGGGTGGTTCCTCCCACAGCCAGGGGCGCTGCTGGCCGGCCGGGCTGGCTCTGCATGGAGGGCCCAGCGGCTGCTTGGGCTGCACCAGGTCTCCCTGGACGTTCACAGGGCGACTGTGGCTCCGAGCACTCTGGACGTGTCTCGATGCCCCGTGTCTCCCAACTACTCTGCGCTGCTGGCACTGTGGAGGACCTCTGGAGCTGTCCAGCCAGAGCCAGCGCGACAGCGAGGCCCTGCTGCAGGCTGGGGTCCCCAGAGAGGCCCGCATGGACGCTCAGGTACAGATGCAGGTGAGGTGCCTGGGGCTGGGCCTCGGGCTTCCCCACCCCTGGACGCCCCCACAGCCTCTGTCCTTGACCCATGCGGTTGCAGGACCCTGCTCAGGTCCCAGCTGGCCTGGGCTCCAGGGCCAACCAGGACCACCTGGCCCCGTAGGGCCTGGGCTCCAGGGTGCCCCAAAGTGGCGACTGAAGAAACAGGAACGTCCCAGCTCAAGGTGTCGGCAGGGCCACTGTCCTTCCCCAGCTCTGGGGAGCCTCCCCCACGTGGCCTCCTCCTTGTCTGGCTTCGTGACTGTCTTCCCTCTGGTCCGTCTGTCCTTCTCTTGGCATCGTTGGGCTGGTGGTCCATCAGATGCCCATGTGATCTCGAGACTCGATCGTAGCTCTCAAGACCCTGTTTCAAATAAGGTCCCATTCTGAGGTCCAGGGGACAGGAGTCCAGTAGTCCTTCTTAGGAGATAGAGTTTAGCCCGTCCCTCGAGGGTGAGATGAAAGAAGAGCCAGCGTTAATGGAGCGCTTACTCCATACCTGCCAGGCAAGCGGTCAACACGTGAGAACTCCGGGGACCTGCCCAACCCACTCACACGGAGTGGGCTCAGAGCCCCCAGACGGCCCTGCCCTTGTCCCTGCCTTGTCCCTGCCCTGGCTGCCACTGCCCACCCTCCTCTTTCCACTCCTGGTTCTTCACACACCAGGCTTGCTGCTGCCTCGGGGTCCTCCCCGGGCTGTCCCCGGGCTGTCCCCAGGCTGTCCCTTTGGCCTGGAATGCTCTTCACGTGGGCGCTGGGCTCACTCCCCACCTCTCCCAGGTTCCCTCCACCAGGCCTCTCCTGCCCACCTGGTGGGGAGCGAGTCTGTGGGGGCCACCACGGAGCTACACCCTAACCCTTTTGACACAGGGTCTCACTAAGTTGCTGAGACTGGCCTCAAACTAGTGATCCTCCTGCCTCGGCCTTCCGAGTCGCAGGGATGACAGGTGTACGCCTGTCCACCTGATTCATTTGGCGCCCAGTTCCCTCCGTCCCTCTCTGGCCCTCCTGTCCCAGCATGCTCTGCAACTTGCTCACGGTGTCTGGCACCTCACCCCCAGGAGGATGCTCTCTGTGGGGCTGAGTAGCACACAGTAGGTGCTCACTGTTGAGCAAAGGCACGAGCAGGCTTATGAGACAGCATAGTAATGCCACCTGCTCCTGCAGACGACGAGGCATGGATGCTCAGAGAGGGCGAGTCACTTGGTCCAGGCCACACAGCTGGTATATAATGCAGCCCGGACTGGAACCTGGGCAGTCCGACTCCAGAGCTGCCTCTCACTCCCAGGTAGAGCGCGGAGCCTGGGCTCTTGACTCATTGGCTCAGCTCATTCAGCAAATATGTACTGGACCCCTGCCGGTGGCAGGAGCTGGCCAGGTGCTGGAGGCCAGGCCCCTGCTCCCTGGGGCTGCTGCTCTGTGCAGGCTCCTGGCGCCTGCGGGCGTGAGCAGGCTCCTTCCAGGTGGGATGGAGGGAGCCTGGCCCGGCCCAGCCGAGAGGCCCCTGCAAGGAGGAGCCAGCAGAGACAGGATCCAAGGACCCGTGGCAGGGGGTGTGGGGAGGCGCCGGGGGAGAGAGGCTCCCGGGTGGCCTGGGCCCCAGGTAGCGCACCCGGCCGCCTGTCCCCTGCGTTCTGTCCCCAGCCTGGGAGGGCGTGAGCCCCAGTCCCCAGGGGCCTGCATTGGTCTCTCCCTGTAGAGACCCAGACCCGGGCCCCGTGGCCCTCCGTGGTGGGGACGGCGGGGCCAGCGTGGACGCGACAGCCCTGGTGCCTTGGCCGCTGGGCGGTGCTGGAGCTGGAGCTGACCGCGAACCCCAGCCGCTCCGTGCTGGTCTCCAGGGGCCGCGCCTGCCCTTCAGCGCCAGCTGAGGCGCGGGCCCCGCACGTGCTGGGCCTCTGCCTGACGGCGGGGCCCTGCAGGGCGTGCAAGGCTCCCTTAACGGTGCAGTTGCCACCCGCGTCCACCGAGCAGCCCGGTTCCTGTCCTGCTCCCCCCGCAGACCCGCCCGCCCAGCCACCCGTCAGCCCAGCGCCCGCTCTGCACCAGGGGCTGCTCGGGGGTGAGTGCTTCATTCCGCCCTCCGCCACCCAGCGAGAGGCCTGCGGGCAGGAGGTGGTGGGGCTGTGAGCCTGGCTGGAGCCCCCCACTGGCCTCCCCTGCTGGCCTCCCTGCTTAGTCCTCCTTCCTCAGCCCTCCTTCCTCAGCCCAGGTTCCAGGAGCTCTGGGTGGAAGCAGAGATGAGCGCCTCCTGTGACTCACCTGTGACTCTCAAGACAGCTTGGTCCTCCTGTTCCGTGGTCAGAACCAGGGGGCCAGGTGAGGGCTCTCAGTAGCTCTGGGGGCCACTGGGGAGAAAACCTGGGGGGTGTCGCTATTGGCCAGGCACCCGTCGCGCACCAACTGGACACAGTGCTACAAATGGGAGGCTCAGAGAGGCAAAGCTGCTTTCCCAAGGTCACACAGCTGGGAAACCTCTGACCTCAGAGCAGCTGGGTCCTCCCAGGCCCTCGTGCTCATCCGTGGTGGCTCTTCAGGCTGGAGGGGCTGCTCGGTGCTACCTACTCAGCCAGGACTCTGGCCCTGCCATGGAGGAAGGGAATAAGCCACGTGTTAAAGCTGTAGACCAGTGACCGTCACCTGGGCTTTTGTCCCCAGGGAACTTTGGCAGTTTCTGGCGGTTGCAGCTGGGAGGCAGGGTGCACTGGGCTCTGGTGGGTGTGGCCAGGAGGCTGCTGAACGGGGCGCAGGGCACGTGGCCTGAGGAGGGGAGGGAGGGCCCCTGGGAGCCAGGGCTGCAGTCCTGCCGTCCAGCCCCTCTGACAGCCGCCGGCTCATGGAGTCGCGTTCTCTTGGACCTTTGCACCCGGGGAGGCTGAGGCTCCAACACAGGTGGCCTGAGCCCAGCCCTGACCACTATGTCCAGCCCTGACCACTGTGTCCAGCCCTGACCACTGTGCCCATAGCAGCCTCGTCGGGCAGCCCCTCTGCGGCCCTCCGACCCTCCTGGGGAGCGTGGCTTGGCCCCACCTGCCCCAGGGTGCTGGCCAGGTGCCCACACACCTCTCCTCTTTCCAGCAAGGAGCTGCAGTTCTGGGGCCAGTGTCGCCTGCCCTCCCGCCTGGGCCGCTGTCCCAGCATAGCCGCGGCCACAGTCACGGTAACTGCCTGGCTGCCCGAGCGCCTAACGGGTTCCAGGTGCCCTGCCCGGGCGGGAGGGGGCCTCTGCTCCTGGGCCTGGCCGGGCCCGCGGGCTGCCCTGGGAACCCCTGGCTCCGGTCTCCCCACACGCCCAGGTTTACATTCCTGGGCCGCGAGGCCCTCAGCAGCAGGCAGAGGCCTGTCCTCCCCGAGCCTGGCGCCTGGCGCCACCCCAGATGGCACGGTCCCCACGGCAGCCTCCATGGCCACCCTGCCTGGTGCAGCCCTGGGGGTCCTGGGTGGACAGGCTCCTCTCTGCCGGTGATGTCGTCGTCTGTGTCCCCGTCTGCCCCTCTCCTGCAAGCCGGGAGCTCCTGGAGGGTGTGCCCACTCCTGGCCCAGGCACAGAGCATTCACAGAGTGCCTGCTGTATACCAGCCTCTCCCACGCCGGCACATGGACCGTGCCGTGACTGCTCGGTCACGCGGGAAGCGTGTTATTTGGAACCACTTCGCTTATCTTGAGCTTCTCGAGCCCCTGTGGAAGCTGCCGCAGCACGGGCCCTTCGCCCACCCTCGGGGCCTGGCCGCCCCTCCCGGGCAGAGTCCAGCCTGCAGGTCTCTCCGCGGCACTGACGCAGAGACGTCTCTGGAGACGTCACATCACTTGACCCCTGAAAGCGTCGGCAGGTGTCTCCAGCTTTCCTTGAACAGCGCCGTTGGAAAACTTGGGAATCTAGCGCTGAGGCGATGTGCCACCTGGGGCCGGCCGTGGTCTCGACACCCAGCCGTCCAGGAATGTTTGCTCGACGTTCCGCCCGGGGTTGGAACGCGGGCGCAGCACGGGTCTCACTGTCTCTCCAGCCTCCAGCCCGGCACGGAGGCTTGCGTGGGGCTCTGCAGGCGGCCAGGCCACCGTCACGTGTGGGGGTCGGGCAGAAGCAGCAGGTCCGTCAGGTCACATGACTTACAGAGCCAGCTCGCCAGCCCAACCGACCTGAAGGCTGACTCCTGATCTAGAATGTTCTCCTTCCACCCCCACCTTGTTGCCCCCCAGTATTTTGCTACTGAATCTCCCTGGGAGGACCGGAGACCCAGCTCCCTGGGACAGGAGGAGCACGGAGCGGCCTCTGCGTTCTGCGCCACCTCCACTGTGCTGCCCGCGTCCCAGGCTCACGCGCCCACCGCGCCCCTCCCCAGGGGAGCTCGCCCACCAGCGGTCGCCCTCCCTGCCCAGCTCTGTGGCCCCGACTGTCCTCACAGCCCTCTGGAGGCAGCCACCGGGATCACCTGGCCAGTGGCTGGAGCCACTGGGACCAGGTAGGCGGCTGGGCTGGAAGGAGGCCTGCAGCCCGAGCGGACCTCGGCGACCCCGCTGTGCCAGGTCCCCAGGGCCTGCGGGAAAGGCATGCGGGGCAGGAGCTCCGGTCAGGCCAGGCCTCGCCCCCACCTCTTGATGTGGCCACAGGGCCTGTCCTGACCCCGCAGCCCCGTCTCCTCCTGTGCTTGCTCTGCTGCTCCTCTGAGCCTCAGTCTCCTCTTCTGTTAATGGGCCCTGCTCAGAGCCACCGGCTCCCCCATCCTGGGCCTTCAGGGAGGTGGGGGGGCTGGGGTGCAGCCTCAGCCATCCTCCCCAGGTGGGGGTCTCCTCCTCTCTGACTGGAGCAGGGCCAACTGGTCACCTGCCTGGCCCTGGACCACCCCTTCAACCGTTCCTGGCGGCAAGCTGAGGCCAGTGGCCTTGCTGAGAGTGGGCAGGTGAGCAGGAATATCGGGCACCTGGGGCGACCGTGCAGCTGAACCCTTAGTTTGGGGCCCTCGGGCAGGGGAGGGAGACCCTGCTCGTCAGTGACCAGGACTCTCCAGAATCCCAGCTTACCGAGACTGGGGACTTTGAGGGACTGTCCTTCATCAGCGCTTTATGCAGCACCTACTGTATGCCAGGCAGGCTAGAGTCACAGGCATGGGCTCCACAGCAGCAGAGCTCAGGGTTTTGTTTTTCTGCAGTGCTGAGAGTGAGCCCGGGGGCCCTGCCCCTGAGCTGCATTCCCAGGTCTGAGTTTATTTTTCATTTATTATTTTTTGGTACCAGGAATTGAACTTAGGGGTAGTTAGCCACTGAGCCACATCATCCAGCCCTTTTATTTTATTTTGAGACAGGGTCTTGCTGAGGCTGGCCTCAGATTTGAGATCCTTCTCCCTCAGCCTCCTGAGTGGCTAGGATTACAGGTGTGAGCCCACTGTGCCTGGCGTGCACTCACTTTTGACGAGGGAGGCAGACAGGTCGCAAGCCTCTCCCCGCACCCTTCACACACATTGCTTAGCCAGGTGTCCTTGGGCATGTTACGTTGCCTCTCTGAGCCTCCATTTTCTCATCTGTGGAACAGAGACTAGTCAGCAAGTCGAAGCAGGCAAAATTCTAGCCCATGAAAGAGTAAAAAAGTCAGAACTTGCCCCGTGCACCGTGAAGAGGACGCTTGAGAGGCAGGATCTAGGGAGCGGGTGGGGAGGGTGCTCTTCAGAGGGGCCACCTGGGGGCCTCGGGGGGTGTGGCTCGCCAGCCCGGGACCCAGGGGCCGAAGGTGCTGCGGGACCAGCAGCCCTGTGGGGGGAGGGGCAGCGAGTGCAGTCGGACAGGTGGGGTCGGGTGACGGGGAGAGGCCATGTGACTGCGGCAGGGGCCATGCAGGGTCCCGGGGCTCCAGCGGGGACCTCACTGCGTTCTGTTGGGGGACACGCTGAGTCTGGCGTCAGGAGGAGGTTTCCCCAGACGCCCCTGGAGTCCCAGCCCCTGTAGGGGGTGTGTCCCCTGCACTGGCTCCTGGGGGGCTTCAGCCTCCTCCCCTCTCACCCTCCATGCAGGTGCAGCTCACCTGGAACCAGCCGGTGACCCCGCGGCCCTCCTGGGTGGACGGGTCCTGGGACGCTACCTGCCGCCTCGCTGGGGCCCCTCTCCCGCCCCCCCCTTGCTCCGTTCTCTCTGCAGCTCCAGCAAACCTGGGGCCTGGGCTCCCTCCAGGCCTGTGGGGCCCTAACCCAGGCGCCAGCTGTGTGCAGGGAATGGCTCCATCTGTCCTGGGACCAGCGCCGGGTGCAGCAGACCCTGACGTAGGAGGTGGGGCCGGCCCGTGATCCCCAGGGGCCCGTCCACTGCAGCAAGCGCCCAGCTCGGGCCACTGGCCCTGGGCTCCAGTGCTGGCTGTGCTGTGGGGTCCCTGCCCTCATCTCTGCTGCAGCCTTGGTTTGCTCATCTGTAAAGTGGGTGCAACAGTGTCTTCCCTGGAGGAGGCTGTAGTGGGGACTCTGGGAGGTAAAGCCACATGCGCGGTGGGGGTGCTGGGAGCCGAGCCCCTGCAGGTTGGGAGCTCGGTTCCCAGAGGCATCAGGGGCCAGTTCTCCTCCCGAGGGAGACAAGTGCTGTTCGCAGAGCGTGGGGCAGGAACCAGGCCGTGGGGGAAGGGGGTCGGCTGTTCCACAGCCCCCCAGGCGCCCACCTGGCACTCAGGACATGCTCAGCAGGCTGCAGCTGGCCAGACCCTGACGCTGGGACGTCCGGCTCCTGCTCTGCCCGAGGGGTTCTCCCCTCTGCAGCCAACATGGACGTCCTCTCGTGTGCCCCTCAGTCCAGGGGCATCGGGCACCTCGGCCAGACGAGGCCCAAGTGGAGGCCACGCTGGAGCAGGTCCCCACAGCCCCGTGCCAGAGCTTCCGGGGGCAGTAGAGACTGACCACGCTCTGGCCGCGCCACGCCCTCCACCTGCCCAGGGTGAGTCTGGCCTGGGGAGGGGCCACCCCAGGACGGGCCGGGCAGTGGGCTGCAGCCCGGGCACCTGGCTTCCCTTAAGCGCAGAGGGAAAGGTCCGATCTGCATTCTCAGGCGGCAGTCCTGCTGCCAAAGCCAGGAGGGGCAGCGGGGCTCCGGGGGCTGCTGCAGCCGTCCTGGTGGGCGGGATGGCAGCCAGGCCCAGGCCGCGGGCTGAGCCACCTCCGCTGCCCCCTGAGGGCCAGGCCCTCTGCTTCCCCCCAGGCCCTCCTGTTCTCAGGGGAGCACAGCCTGGGCCAGGGTGGGCTGCTGTCGTGTTCTCGCTGCCAGCTGGCCTGGCCCTGGGCCCTGGTGATGACCTGCCCCTCAGCCTGATGACCCCAGCAGATCCAGCTTTGGCGGCCCCGCCATCTGGTGGCCATCAGTGGAATCACAGGCCAGCCTCTGGCGGAGGCCTGACAGACCCCACCTGGCCGACGGAATCGGGGGCAGGGTCCTCTCTGAGCCTCCGTTTTCTGTGCGAGGAGATCAAGGGGTTCTGGGCAGCCCTTCGCCCCCATAGCACAGATGCAGAGCAGGCGTGTCCGTCAGTGCTGCCACCCGCCACTCTGTCCCCCTGGCTGGGTGACGTCGGCCTTGTGACTTTCCCTGGGCCTCGGTCTTCCCCTCTGTCCGATGGGAACTGTGGTGCTTCCTTTTCAGGGTTGTCAGTGCTGCACTTAGTAGGTGCTTGTGGGGTGCTCAGGCCCCACTCAGGCCTCCGCCCTCCCCTCGCAGCTCCAAGGCCTCAGGGCTCAGCGGCTCGGCCTCCAGGGCCGGGTCTCCACGGGGCTTCTCAAAGCCTGGCCTGGCTGGAGGGAGCCTGGCCCCGAGGGAGAAAGTGGGGCTTCCTTGTCCCAGGCCCCCCGCTGTCTCCAGGTAGGTGAAGGGGGGCCGGGTCCCCACCAGTTGGTCTGAATGAGGACAGGGCGGGTGCGGAGGGCACCCTGTGAAGACTTGATGGAACCCCAGCTGGGGGTGGCGCTGCGCTGCCAGTTGCGCCAGGCCAGGTGCCGCGGGAGGGTCCAGAGCTGGGTGTGGAGTGGGGCTTTGGGTGGGCCAGGAGGCCGATTAGGCAGCAGCTCCAGGGACCCCGCTCCTAGGCCCACGGCTCTGCCTGGGGTTCTGGGAGGCTGCAGAGGCGGCGGGCGCGCCCTGGTACAACGCGGGTCCCTTCCTGGCCAGGGAGTGGAGCCGAGCGTGGTGCTGTGGGCGTGCGCACAGGCGGGAGCAGGGGCCCAGTCCCTGCTGCAGGACGGCGAGCAGCCCCGGGGGCCTTGGTGGAGGTGCGAGGGCCCAGGCCGAGGGACGGGGGCTCGTGGCGCTCTCCCAGGCAGAGGCTGGAGTGCAGTCGCCCGCAGGCCCCTGCTGCTGGCCCAAGACCCTGCCCTCCCTCACTCCGAGGGGCCTCCCGGGAGCCCCAAGCGCCCCTCTCCCTGCAGTCCAGGATGGCCCCCATCGGTCCCAGCTGGAGGCAAGCTGAGCCTTGGATGACCAGGGGAGGTTCCAGCAGCTGGAGGATAGGAGACCCCGTGGAGAGCTGTGGGGGCCCTCAGGCTTCCCACCCAGGCAGGAGGGTCTCCCTGCCTCAGTGTGGCTGGCGGGCACCCTGGACAGCACAGTTGGCCTCCTCCGGCACTTGTCCCAGGCAGGGCTGGGGGCCGTGCACGTGAGTGGCCAGGCAGTGGCCACCCTATGGGGACAGAGCCAGGCACTGACCCGCCACCTGCCACCCTACCTGGAGGGGCTGTGGAGTGACCTGGACGGTGAGCGCGGGAGAGCCCAGACCTGCCCCAGCCGGGCCCTCCTGCCGCAGGCGCACTATCTCCGTCAGAAAGGGGCCTCCTTCCTTGGTGCCTGCAGCCCAGCTTTGCTTAGACCCGAGCCTTGTGGACCTGTGGCCTTTGACCCCTTGCGTCACTGCCTCTGTCCTGCAGGCCGCCAGGCTGGCAACCCTTATCCCGCTGCCTTATTTCTTTGGGGCTCGCTGCCAAGGTTTCCTCCCTCCTTCGCCTGGCTTATGCCGCAGGATTCCAGGGCCTCTTTCTGTCCCCGGATGGACGGCGGCGTGGCTGTGTGCTTCTGTCAAAGTCCCTGCGCCAGGCCCGCCAGTGAGGGCCCCCGAGGTTCAGGGGCCCCAGGGCTGGACCGGTTCTTAAGTGATGTCTCACCCTGTTCCCCTCTCGGCTGTGCTGGGCCTCAGCCACCCGCAGGGCAGTGACGGGCACAGTCATAGCCTGCACTGGGGCTGATGAGAGGCAGAGCAGGGTCAGCAAGGGGACAGGCCGGTCCTGCTCTGGCTCCCGAGGCCGCCCCCACGGGCACTGCCCAGACGCTCAGTTCTCCCCACATGGACTCAGGGCAGCTGTGAAATGGGGTCCCCAGGGAAGCCCTGTGGGGACCTGGCTCCGGCGTTCTCCAGCAGGGGCTGGTCACCTGAGCACAAGGCCCACCTCTGGAGGGAGGCAGGTGCCGAGCTCAGCCCACGCCGACCGAACCAACAGAGGCACAGTGAGCCCCCGGGAGGGGTAGGGGACCTTCCACTCCTGGGTCCCCAGCACCCACAGGGTCAAGCTGTCCGCAGGGTCCCTTGCCTCCTCCCCACCTTACTCCAGAGGCCCGGCCTGCCTCCTGGAGGCTGGGCATGCTGTGGGTGGGCAGCTGCCTGCAGGCAGGCGCCCCAGGCCTCACGGTGGGCACTGGCTGCTTCCTGCAGGGCCTCTGGTCTCGCTGAAGGACACCTACTTGGAGGTGACACTGCGGCCCCTGGACAAGGTGTGGCTGGAGCAGGCTGAGGCGGCCATGCGGCCTCTGCAGAGCTGGTTGCCCAGGCTGCCAGGCAGCTGGGGGCCAAGGCCTACCGGGCAGCCCTGGGGGCTGTGCAGGGCACCTGGGTGAGGAGACCCTGACGGCTCTCCCCGCCCCCTGCAGTGCTCACCAGACTCTGCACTGGGCTGAAGCCACCGTCTCCTGGGTGCTGAGGCGGCTCTGCAGACCCCTGCTGCGCCCGTACAGCTGCTTGGCCAGGGTGCAGGTTAGGCCGACTTCCCCACGTCTGCTCCATGGCAGGCCCTGCGCCAGGGCCTCCACAGCACCCCCTTACTCCTCAGAGCAGCCCTGCCATGGAGACGTTTGAAACCCCCGTTTTACAGGTGAGAAAACCGAGGCCCACCTTCCCCCAGGTACTTGAGCCGCGCTCTGCGCAGGCAGCTCTGGTACTGGAGAGCGAAGGCCCAGCCTCGCGCCAGCTGCTCTGCCACCCAGTTCCATCCCTGCCCTTTTTTATTACTTATTTTGTGAACGGGTCTTACTGAGGCTGGCCTGGGACTTGGGAGCCTCCTGCCTGAGCCTCCTCGGTCACGGGCATTACACTCGTGCGCCACTGGCCGGCTTGGTGGAGACGGTGAGATACAGCAGTGAGGCTGAAGGGGCTCCCTCCTGACAGGCTCCCGGTTACCGAGGGCCAGACGGAAGGTGCTATCCCCCCGGGCTGGCTTCACCCCTTCTCCTTTGTTTTTAATAAGCAGTTAGCCATGCAGAACAGGCCGCGGCTGGATGCGACCCCCAGTTCACCGACCCTGAACGCCTCGGGTACGAATGCTACAGCGGCGAGCAGTGCAGCAGGCGGGGGCGCTGCGCACGGCCTTGAAGGGCTCAAGGCAGGAGCTTGGTGAGCGGTCAGGGCAGAGACCCTGGGTGGGAAGGGAGCCCGTGGGGGAGGCTGGGATTGGTGGGGCTCAGATCTTGAGCTCGTCCTGGGATGGAGCCTGAGGGCTTGGGGCTGAGGCAGGACATGATCTACCTTCTAGTTTTAAAGATCCTTTGGCCCCTGCGCTGGGACACGAGACGGCCTGGGTGACTGTCCAGGCGGGACACCAGGGGGCTCCCTGGAGCAGAGGCAGTGGGGAGGTCCGGTTCCAGACGTGGCGAGGGTCAGGCGGCGGGACTTGGACAGACCAGACGCGGGTGGCAGAGGAGGCAGGGAGGACGCGGAGGACTTTGACCCTGACGGCCGGAGTGATGGAGGGGCCACTATGGAGACCCGGGCACCATGGCCGGCTGGCGCTGCTGGAGCCAGCGTGGTCTTGCTCTCCTGGAGGGCTCCCGGGCTGAAGCCGAGGTGGCTCCCCTGTCGAGATCCTACTCCTCCTGCAGGGCCCTGGGGATTTAGAGGTGGACGCTTCGGGGTCACCCTCTGGGCTGCCACACAGGAGGTCAGGACGTCGGGCCAGCTGGTGGGGGCACTGAAGGAGCAGCCTCAGCCCAGTGGGAGGGGCCGCCCTCTTCCCTCAGGGACAGCAGCCTGCAGGTCCCCCTTATGGTCCAGGCCGCGCTGCCTAACTCGGCTCCCCTGGACCAGCCCTGGAAGACGGGGGCCATGCCCCCGCCTAGGTACGCGGTGCCGAGTGGCGCCCTGCTCTGTGGCAGCGGGTCCTGTCCCCGTGGTGCGGCACTGTCCAGGGGTGAGAGGCTGAGGCAGGGGAGGCCTGCAGCCCCGCGGTCGACCGTGCCCCAGTGCCCTTGACCCGGCTCGGGGTGGACGTGCCCGCTGCCCTCCAGGACAGGTGGCTCCTTCTCCCCACCTTGCCCCCACCGTAGGGTTTCCCTGGAGACGCTCCCGAGGGGCCGCCCTCCCTGCTGACCCCTCCCCATCCTGCAGTGCAGGGCAGGGGCCTCGGCTCCGCCGTGTTCCCTCCAGGATCTGCTCAGGGTGGTGACGATGCCACTCCTGCCTGATGGGGAGGAGCCCCTGGACGGGGCCTGGGTGACCCGCTACCTGGGGGCCAGCTGCTGCGACCTCTCCGGGTGCTGTCCCAGGCTGACGCGCTGGCCACCTACAGCTGACCTCCCCGGAGTCATCGCAGTGCTGGCCCAGTGGTCACTGGCCTTCCCGAGGTCATGTGGGGATACAGATCCCGATCCGTGTCCAGGGCCTGGCAGTGGGGCAGGCAGAGTGGCCAAGGGCTGCAGGCCAGCCCGCCCCCAGGCCCCTGTTGCAGAAGCAGGAAGCCGAGTTCTGGTCGCAGCTGGAGGCCACTAATTGAGTCCAGACTTGCTGGTCAGGAGGCCTTGGCTAAGGGCTCTCCAGGGACTGGATGTGGGTCTGGGAGCCCGGGGGAGTTGTGTCCGGCGCCCTGTGTGACCATGGAGCCTGCTCGCCGGAGCTTTTCTTTGCTCGCCGTGGCTGCCCTTGTGGGTAACAGGACCTGCTGCTGAAGCAGGCCTGGCAGGGAGCCGTCCCTCCTCCCCCCGGGGTGTGTTGACCAGGCAGCACGTTGCCACCGGAACAGAGCCGGCCTGCTCCGCCTGCCCTCCAGACCATGTCCACCTCCGCCCAGCCCGTGGTGACTTTTGACGGGCAGGTGTGGGGCCTCCCGCTGGCCGAGACCTTTGCTCGCAGCACGCTCTGGCTGACGCTGAGCTGGAGCTCAGCCCCCCGACCCTCCTCCGCCCCAGCCTGAAGGCCAGTGCTCCCCGGGCGGAGACTCCCCAGCCCCACGTCCACGCGGCACGTTGCCTGGGCCTCGTGCTCAGTCGCCTCTGGCCCCTGCACGACTCCTCTGGGGCCAGGCACAGCTGTCCCGGCCTCCACCTGCCCCCGCCAGGATGCAGAGGGCCACGCCCAGGATCGACCTGACCAGCGAGGACGGCGGCTCGGTCTCCGTGCTGTGCAAGCTGGCCTCTGCAGCTGGACGCTGGCCCTCCAGGCCTGACTGCAGCCAGCCCAGGTGACACCTCCCAGGCCCAGGCTCCTGGGGGCACACAGCCCACGTGGCTGGGAGGCCCTCTCCCCCCGGGGGTGGCAGCGAGGAGCAGCGGGGGCCCAGCTCCTCCCAGCGTAAAGCGGACGGTCCTGCACGTTCCGATCCTTGGTCCTCGTCCTGTTTACAGATGGCCCGGCAAAGTTAATGACTTGTCCCGCTGCCACGGCCGCTAGCCGCAGGGGCGGGATCTGGACGCAGGACTTTCTGACCCCCGGCCAGGCTGCCCCTGCGCGAGGCTACCCTCCCGGGGCGACTTTATCTGGGGGCGGCCGAGGACGCCTGCAGAGCGCTATGGGCTGACCCTGTGCACTGGGCCGTCCCCGGACTTCTCTCTGGAGTCCTGGGAGGCCAGGAAGGACAGTCAGGCCCTGGACCCCTCCCACAGTCCCCTGGGAGCAGCCTCCCTGTCGGCCTGGCCTCCCTCCTGCCCCCAGGTGTGCCTGCTGGCCTTCTGGGCACCGTGACAACGAGGCAGGCGAGGAGCTGCCCTGCCCTGCAGGTGCGGGCACTGGCCCGTCCTGCGCCCACGTGGCCCCTCTGGCAGGTTCTCACGGGTGACCACTGCTCCACACTGGGACGGTGGCCTCTCCTGCGAAGCCGACGACCCTGAGGAGTTGCCTCAAGAGCAGTTGGTGCAGCAGGGGCCTCAGTCACACGTCTGTCCCACTAGGTGGGTGGCAGCTAAGGGGATGCGGAGGGGACGCAGCGGACACGCCCTGGACAGAGGCCTGTCTGCCCGGCCTTCTACCAGGACCCCCGCTCCAGCCTGGGGTGAGCGGGAGGCCACACGGGAGAGAGGCCCTTGCCCGACCAGCCTGAGCCCTCCGCTGAGCGCCTCCCAGGGTGCAGCGGGCAAGGACGGCGACCGGGGGTGCTGACTGCAGGTGGACCCTGCGCCATTCTTCAGCCCGTGTGTCCAGGACACCTGGGACCCCACCGAGCTCCAAACTGCCTGCAACCTGGCAGCCGCCTCCGTCCACCTGTGTGCCCGGGCCTCGGTGCCCCTGGACCCTCCTCCACAGAGTGGCGAGCTGGCCGCCTTCCACCCCCAGGGAAAACGGGTGCCTTGTCCTTGCTCCTGCCCGGGATGGTGAGCACAGGTCACAGGACCTGCCAGGAGTCCAAATCGAAGTCATGTGCAAAGCGCACACGAGACCGAGTCCAAAGACTCTCCTCCCCACCCAGCCCAGGGTCTGGAGCGCTATGGAGGCGCCTCCTGCAGGCCTGTGGCAGAGCCTGCTCTCCTGGCATCTGTGCCCACCGTCTGCACTGCCCTGAGCCCTGGGCTCCGCCAGCCCACGTGGTGCACGATTCCCACAGCTGAGCCCAGGAAGTGGGCTCGGAAGCCAGCGCGCGCACTAGAGAGCAGCCCAAGACCTCCAGATGCGAGAACTAGGAGCCGCCTGAGGTTATTGAAGACAAACGAGGGGAAATTGAGCTGGCGCACCCCTGGATTCCTAGCAATTCAAGAGGCCGAGGCAGGAGGATTAAAAGTTCAAGGCTAACCTCAGCAACTTAGTGAGACCCTGTCTCACAATTTTTAAAAGTGAAAAGGGCTGGGATTCAGCTCCGTGGTAGAGCACCCCTGGGCTCAGTCCCCGGTAAGCCACCCCCAGCACCCCTGGGCTCAGTCCCCGGTAAACCACCCCCCAAATGGAAAATGAGCATAATGCCAAATGCAAGTTTTTCAGCGACAGAGGAGAAAAGGAAGGAACTGGAAAACAGGACAGAGTGAGGAGGATGGGAGAGGACCCAAGGTGTCGCACGGGTGCCAGATGATGGCACAAGGTACCCAGACAGGAGCCCTCACGGTCAGGGTGCCCCGAGATCCATCGGAACAGAAGAACTGCAGAAAGACCCAGGCCCTGAGAGTAAACCGGGGATGGGAGAGAGCTTTCCAGGCAGAGCGAGTGGACAAGAGATCCCACACAGCGTTGGTAAGCCCTGAAGGCCTGAGAGTTTATGCCCAGTTTAGGACTGAAGCTGAGACCCGGTGCTGGTGGCTCTGAAAACATCCCTGGCGCTGTGGGCAGGTCTGGCCCCGCGCCCGCCTGACTTCTACGGGAAAAGCCGGCCCATCCCGGGTGTAATCCAAAGAAAGCAGGAGGAAATCCAGACAAGAGAAAAGGCTGGAACAGGAAAGAAATGAGGAGGGGAGCAAAGACGGACACCCCAGACCCAGCGCAGGACGCGGAGGCTCCTTAGGGTTTAGCTGGTACTTTTTAGAACAGATTCAGTTATTTCCTAGGGAACTGAACTTGTCCAAGCTGGTTGAGAACAGTAAGCCCAAGGAACCTGCAGCTCCTCAGCACCGGGTATGTTTGGACTGGGGGAAGCCCTCGCCTCCCGGTGCAGGCCCTGGGTTTGATTCCCAGCACCACAAGGAAAAAAAAAAAATCACCAAAAAAGTTGCAAAATTGTAGTTGAAAAAAACCCAATAGGGCCAGCTTGGTGAAGGGTTACTGGACATGTCACCAAAGGCATGATTCATAAAAGAAAAAAAGTGAGTTGGACTTCGTCTGAGAAACTTGTGCTCCGGGAAGGACCACGTGAGGGGGAGGCTCTGCGCACGCAGCAGCCAGGGACTCAGCTCCCAGAAAACCGGCAAAACCCGTGCGGAGCCTCCCTGGAGACTGTCCACGGCTGGAGAGTGCGTGCCTGAACAGCGCTCGTCTGCCTCGGGGAAGCGACCGAGCGCTGCGCACCTATTAGAACCGTGGTGTTCGCAGACGGTCACAGCCCCGGAGGCTGGCCAGGAGGACGTTGCCGGGGGTGTAAAGTGTTTCAGTCACTCTGGGAAAGAGTTCGGCAGTTTTGAAATTTTAAAAAATTTTCCTGGGCTGGGGATATAGCTCAGTTGGTAGAGTGCCTGCCTTGCGTGCACAAGGCCCTGGGTTCAATCCCCAGCACCACAAAAAACAACAACAACAACAACAACAACAACAAAAAAAAAACACTAAATTTTCCCGATGTTGGGGATTGACCCCAGGGGTGCTCCACCACTTCTACCACTGAGCTACTTCCCAAAGACAAAGTCTCGCCAAGTTGCCAAAGCTGGCCTCAAACTTGCGATCCTCCTGCCTCAGCCTCCTCAGAGCACCTCGGAGTACTAGTGTACCCCACCGTGCCCAGCTAGTGTAGCAGTTTCTGAATGTACTATTCTTGATGCAGAAATACGCTACAGTTATGGTCTGGATCAGGAAGGCCCCTCGGAGGCTCATGTCTTGAAGGCTCAGTCCCCAGGACAGCCGTGTCCAGAGCTGGGGCTCTTGGGGGTCTCCAAGGCTCGCCAGGGCTCTGCCCTCACTGGTGGTTGCGTCTGTGGATGGCCTCGATCTGATGGCGTATCTGTCCCTGACGCCTCGGTTGGCTCTGTGGCTGCCTTGGGCTGACAAGCTCTCTGCTCTGACGTTGCTGCCTTGGATCAGGCGACCATGGCCGTGAACCAAAGTCAGCCTTCCTCCCACGGTGTTCTTCTCAGGTATTTGGTCCCAGTGACAGAGAGCTGACGAACACGACTCATGAACGTGACTCCCCAGAAGCTGAAGCGTGTGTTCGCCCCAACCCTGCACGTGATCGTGCACAGCAGCATGAGCTGTAGTCGCCCGAGCCTGGTCTCGACAGCCCCCGGGGCGCCCCTGCCTGGGATTAGTACTTGGCAATAAAAACTGCAAAGTATTCACACAAGCAGTGGCTTGCAGGGACCGCAGGGCAGTGTATGGAGGGAAACCAGCCGATCTCCAAAGGTCACATGCCATCCAATTATATAAAACCCTCAAAATGATGTTTGTTGCAGAGGTCGGGGACGGTGAGGAGGGAGGACCCTGCAGTCAAGGAAGAACTGTCCCCAGAGTGACCCTTACATTCATCTAAACGTAACAAATGTCCAGGACCATTTTGATAATGTACTATAGTTATGGACTGGATGAAAGATGCACATGACCTCTGAATTAGCTGAGCAAATTCTTGTGAATCTCTATTTCCAAATAAAAAGTTTAAGAATTAAGGTGGGCGTTGCTGTCCTGTAATCCCAGTGGCTCAGGAGGCTGAGGTAGGAGGATCAAAAAGTTCAAAGCCAGCCTCAGCAATTTAGTGAGTCCCTAAGCAACTTAACAAGACTGTCTCAAAATAAAAGGGACTGGGGATGTGGCTCAGTGGTGAAGTACCCCGAGTTCAATCCCTGGTACAAAAAAAAAAAAAAATTAAAACACCAGGCCCAGATACTTTTATAGGCATTTTGTAATAACTTACCACAACTGTTCCAGAATAGCAAACCTTCCTAACTCAGTTTAATCAAGTTAGTATTATTCTACCAAAACCCCCAAGGGCAGTGCAAGAGAGGAAACTTAGAGCCAACTCCCTGGCCACAGATGCTCCACATAGACAGTGCACACAGGTGTCACTGGGATTACCCTCTGGAATCCAAGGGCGGGACTCAGCACCAGCGCACTGGTTGGCCATTCCTGCAGGGCAACTGGACACCTCTCTGGTGGGACAGCTAAGGATCCTGGGCCAGACACAGAAAAGGGCACACTGACAACATCTTGGTCGCAACGCAAAGGAAGACAGAGCCCCTCAGCAGGACGGAGGGCGAGGGTGCTCTGGGCTCTCACAGCACCACAGAAAGAACATCCAAGCACCGCAGAGGAGCTTTGCGGTCACCCTAGAGAGGGGGCACAGCAGCGTGCGCAGCAGGAGCGGAGCCTGATCCGTCAGGCCCGTGCTGGCCCCTGCATCACTCCCAGCGCCTGCCTGGGGCCGGGAGGGAAAGGGAGGCGCTGCTCCTCTGGGGGCTGCAGAGAGGGCTGGTTCTGTCCCACCACATCAGGGCGTTTCTGGAGGCGGCGGGCGCTGCTGCGGGTATCTGGGGAGTTGAGGGCTGTGGGAGGGTCTGGGCAGAGCCACACACCAGGCAGGGTCTCAGCCCTGGAGAGGTGGCAGGAGACGCCTGGGGCAACTGCGTTGTCTGGAAACAGCGCCGCCTACTGGAGAGCTGCAGCAGGTGCAGGAAGCTGAGCCCCGCCAGCCTCAAGAGAGTGGCCAGAGCAAGCCCCGCCCTGGAAGTATGTGTTCAATTCCTCACTCAAAAGGCTGATCAGAAAGGATCAAGAAATAAAAACCCAGGCCGGGGGCAGTGGTGCCCGCCTGTAATCCCAGCCACTTGAGAGGCTGAGGCAGGAGGATCACAAAGCCAGCCTCAGCAATTTAGTGAGGCCCTGAGCGACTCAGTCAGACCCTATCTCAAAATAAAAAAAATAAAATTAAAAAAAAAACAAGGGCTGGGAATGTGGGTCAGTGGTTAAAATCTCCTGTGTTCAATCCAAAAATAAATAAATAAAAATAAAGACCAAGGATCCAAACAGATGCTGCCTAGAAGGAACTTATTCCACACAAATAGTGACCCCAGGACAGCAGATGAGGCGGACTTAGGTCAAAAACTGACGCCTGACATGGTGATGCACGCCTGTAATCCCGGCCACACGGGAGGCCAAGGCAAGTTCAAAGCCAGCCTCAGCAACTTAGGCCAGAAGCCACTTGGTGAGACCCTGTCTCCAGGAATAAAAGGGCTGAGGATGTGGCTCAGTGGCAGAGCATCCTGGATTCAGTCCTTGGTACCAACAAACAAAAAACTAAGAGACAAAGAACATCACAGAATGATCACCGTCACATCTCGGTGACCTGACCCTGTTACTGGGCACGCGTGCTCCTCAGCAAATGAAGCAAACGTGGACAGGCTCCCCAGCAATGGCAAGGGACTCCAGTACCTTTCAGAAGAGGACAGACCACCAGGTCAGGCAGGAAGTGGGGGCTTGAACAACACCGGGGACCAGTGTCAGCAGAAGGACACCCCACCCAGCAGCAGCAGGAAGAGCACATGGAACTTTCTCCAGGAAAGGTTTCGTGGTCGGCCATGAGGCAAGACTTGGTGCGTGCTAAATGACTGAGATCACAATAGAAGGGAAAATGGAAAATCCACAAATATGTGGAAATTCAGCAGCACACTCCAAAACAACCATTAGGTCAATCAGAAAATCACAAGGGAAATTAGGAAATACCTCGAAACAAATGAAAACCAAACACAATGTACCCAAACCCATGAGATGCAGCAAAAGCAGTGATCTCAAGGAAATTTGCAGTTGTAAATACTCACATTAAAAATAAGACCTCGGCCAGCGTGGTGGTGCACAGCTATAATCCCAGCGGCTCGGGAGGCTGAGGCAGGAGGATGGCAAGTTCAAGGCCAGCCTCAGCAACTTACTGAGACCCTGTCTCAATAAAAAATAAAAAGGGCTGGGGATGTGGCTTTGTGGTTAAGCACCCCTGGGTTCATTTCCAGTACCAAAAATAAAACACAAGACCTCAAACCCAAAACCTAGCTTTATACCTTATTAGGAGAAAAACCAACAAAGCTAGCAGAAGGAAATAACATGAGAGCAGAAAAAGTCCAACAAAATCAACCCTCAGATAGATTGGCTAAAAGAAGAAAAGGACTCAACTAAGATCAGAAATGAAAAAAAGGAACATTAATTTAATTGTACACTAACAAGCCGGGTAAGTAGATAAATTCCTAGAAAGACCCAATTTACTAAGACTGAATTACAAAGAAACAGAAAATCTAAACAGACGCACGACACCAAGGAGATTGATTTGGGCCTCAAAAACCCAGCAAGAGGAAAAACCCAGGGTCCGATGTCTTCACTGGTGAATTTCACACACGTTTCAAGAATTGGCTCCAACCCTCTTCAAACTCTTCCCCCCAAATTGAAGAGCTAAGAAGATCTCCAAACTCATCCTATGAGCCCTTGAATTGCCCGGACACCAAAGCCAGACAGACATAAGACAACTACAGACCAATATAATTGACAGCGAGACAGAGAAGTCCTCCACTAAAGACTAGCAAGGAATTCAAGGGCACAACAGGATCCCGCCCGTGATGGGGTGGGGTGGATTTATCCTCCCGGGACCAGCTGGACTGTAGACAAGGCCCTTCATGAAATTCAGCACCCTTTCCTGATCAAAACCACACCAGGAGGAGACTACCTCAACATACTGGAGGTTGCATCGGCAAAGCCCTCAAGGTGAAAGGTGGTTTTCCCCAGGTTCAGGAAGAAGCGGCTTGTTCCTGCCATTTCCCTTTAACTTAATACTGGAAGTCAATCAAGAAAACAAGAAGGCATTTAATTGAAAAGAAAGAAGTAAATTTATCTCTACATGCAGATGACAACATCTTACATGTAGAAAACCCTAGGACTCCACCAAATATCTGTTAGAATAAATGAATTTTCAAAGTTGCAGGAGACAAAAAAAAAAAAAAAAGAGTCAACACACAAAGATCAGTCAAAGCCGGGCGTGGTGGCGCATGCCTGTAATCCCAGCAGCTCTGGAGGCTGAGGCAGGAGGATCGCAAGTTTGAGGCCAGCCTGGGCATTTTAGCAAAATAAAAAGGACTGGGGATGTAACTCAGGGGCAGATGCTCCTGGCTCCATCCCCAGTACGGCAGGCACATCTTTAATGTAAAGTATTTACCAATGCCTGCTCCATGGGCACGGTGACGCGGCAGCGCTGCCCTTGTAAAAGTCAGCCTCTGGGGGAGGCAGAATTCCAAGTGCAAGAACCAGCTCGTCGGCAGACAGGCCGTGTGTCTGGTAGGGAGCTCGGGAGGCCTCCAGGTGATAAAGACGCAGTGACGGAGATGGCAGGGAGGTGACCACAACAGCCTCCAGAGCTCCAGGTTTGTCTTTGAACCATTCTTTACAAATGAGGGGTGGGGCGGCAGGTCCTTGTGCTGGTCAGCCAGGGTGTCTGCTGCGGGCCTCGAACCGCTGCCCCTTTAAGGTCAGGAACAAGACACAGATGCCCCGTGTCCTGCTCCCTGCATGTCCAACCAGCAAGGCCAGAGAGGAAGGAGAGAATGACCGCGGCTGTCTAGAGAGGGCCCCTGGGGATCAGTGACCCCTGGGCCGCTTCAGCGGGCACCTGAGCCCCAAGGGGCAGGATTGGCTCTTTCTGAAAGCGGGGAGAAGCCATTTGGAGGTTGCTGGATGTTCTGGAAACATCTGTGCTGCTCTCGCGGCCCAAGACCCTATCTCTGCTTCGGAGTCTGCCCTGTGGATCCCTTGCTGTGGCCTGGGTGTGCCCTCCGGCTCAGCTGTCCTCTTCAGGTGGGGACTGTGTCTTGTCCTCCCGGGGCCCTGCTGCCCCTGGCAGGGCCGGACACCGCGTGAACAGACGTTCCGTGCTGCAGGCCTCAGTGGCCAGCCTAGCGCCTGCTGCCTGCACAACGTCCCACAGGGCAGGGCACCATGGACCCCTGCCCGCTGCACTCACCCAACGGGCAGAGGGGACGGACGGGGGCTGGCCACACCCCAACACCATCCCAGGGAAGGGGTGCGCTCCCCTCCGCCTTCCCTCTCTTCTCCTCGCAGTTTGGAATCCAGCCTGAGACCACCCCAGACAGTCAGAGAGTTCAGGCCGCTTCCTCCTCCAGCCCAGCCCCAGCTCCTCCGCGAGCTCGAGGTTCTCGCTGGGATAGAACCAACAGCACAGGACGCCCAGAGACCCCAAGAGCCACGCCTGCCCCAGATGCGGGAAAGAGCTTTCAGGATGCTCTGGGGACCACCAGCTCCCTGACCAGCCCGGGCAACTCTGTACCTTCCCGGGAAGCAGCCTGGAAGGCCCCCTCCGGTGCCCCGCTGCACAGCCCGCCGAGGGTGGAGGCCAAGCAGGGTCTCTGAGCTGCTGGGTGCGGGCGTCCCCTGCCCACCCAGGGTCTCAGACACGAGGATCCCCGAGGGGAGCGGGTGGTCTCAGCTTCCCAACCAGCAGCCTGAACGGGAGCATCCCTCTTTGGGGTAGGTAACACTAAGAGAATGCTTCGGGGAACACTGGGGAGCACCCCACTTTCAAAGGACAGGTGGTACAGGGCACCTGGGAACCCAGAACACCAGGGTACAGCATTCAAAGTTTTTTACTTTCTTTTACGTCTTTTTTTCTTGAGTTTTCAACTGAAAAATAAAGCTGGCAGAATCCAAGAGTGCGTCTGTTGGATTGCTGGGGCCGATCTCCCACTCGGGAGGGCGGGGGGCCTGGGTGGTTGTGGGATCTCCCACCAGCAGGGGCGCCCGTGAGCCCTCTCCATCCTGGTGCTGAGGAGGGAAGCCAGGGCCTTGGACATACTGGGCTAGCTCCCCACGCCATCAGTGACCACACCCCAGCCCTACACTGAGCTTTCGCCCAGCGCTGCTGGGGTCCAGATTCCAGAGCACAGGGCCACGTGTCCACCAGGAGGAGTGGGGCGACGGAAGGGCAGATGCCAGACTCGGTGCCCCTGGTCTTCCCCCTGTAAGTCCCTGGTGCGAGGCAGCAGCTCAACTCCAGATGAATGGAGAGGAGGAAGCAGGTCCTGCACCGTCACACCCTGGAGGGAAGGGGGCGGGTGGGCTGCTCTGGCAATTCCCGTCCAATTCCCACCAAAGACCCTGAGCCCGGAACGTTGAGGGCCCTGAAAGACGCCTGATCTTCCTCAGTCCTTCCCACGTTCCCCGTCTGAGGAAAGAGGCAAAGGCTGAGTAGTCGGGAGACCCGCCCCAAATCACTGGCAAATGGCCAGAATGGCACTGATCCAGGCCTGTCTGCCCCCAAGGGCTACCCAAGCTCAGTCATCCACGTGCTTCTCCAGCGATCTTGTGCCACGGATCCTGCTGACGACTTTAAGGAGAGTCTAGTTAACTTCAGCCCCGTCCCAGGCCATCGTGTGCAGTTAGAAGCCTCACAAGCCACGTCACCTTCCATCAGAAATGCACCCCTGACCTTCCCGAGCACCGCGTGTGGCTTTGTGGCAGGGAACCCTGTGCAGGAGGATGAAGAAGGGGGACACTTCACAGTGGTAAGCAAATCACTGGACTGCAGTCCTCACCCCTCCTGGCTTTGGCTTGAGGTGCCTCGTTTGCAACCACCGGAGCTGTTGGCGTCTACACACGCTAATGGATCAGTGATTTCCCGCCAAGAAAGGAAACCGTGGAAGCCTGCCACTCCCCGTCAATCAAGTGCTTCCCCGGAGTACAGCAGTGGGCGGGGCATCACGGGGACACCGAGCAGAAAACAGACCTCCGTTGTCAAGGCGGATTTCACGACACCAACCCCGCATATTGTGGTACGTGCACATGGGTGTGTGTGCATGGAACGTTTTTTAATTTAAAGAAAAATGGGGAATGATTTCATCAAAAGATTGATAAAGCTGGGCCTGGTGGTTTGAGCCCAGCTACTTGGGAGGGTGGGGCAGGAAGATGCGTGAGCCTAGGAGTTGAGACCCCCACCTCAAAGAATAAACAAATATCCACGTCTATAGCATATAAAGAACAGATACAAATTTTTAAAAGTCTGAGTTTCCATGAGATAATTTGGTAAAGGACATAAGCAGGCAACTCAAAAGAAATGAGATACAGCTAAGGGAGCAGCATTTAGGTGGAAACCTACTGATGATCAAATGTGAGTAGAAGTGATTATGACCTTATCACGATGCAAGATCAGTATTTGAATAGCACCTAGAACTGGTAGAACTGGTGCCACCGAATTCCGTAAAAGTTAGAACAGCCTCAGAGGTGTGTTTTGAGTCTGAAGACCATTCCTTCCCTTGACCTAATTAACCAGTCCACTCCTGGGACTTTATCTAAGGCAAGGGAGGATGGGAGGGAAAGATGAACGATTCCAAAAAATTTCAAAATAATTTCATTATTCAAAATGATGAGAGATTACAAAAAGCCAACTGGGAAATGATTTTTCTAAGCTATGGTGTATTCATTTGATGCACCGTCTTGAACTCACTTGTCAACTGTCCAGCACGAGGCAATGTTTCCACACAAAAAGATTAAGCAGAAAACAAGACTGCAGGGAAGCCCGCAGGAAGAATCGCGGCGGCCGGGCGCCACGCACACACCTGCCATCCCTGTGGCTCTCCAGAACTGTGGCCGGCTGGGAATGTAGCTCAGTGGTGAAGCACCCCTGGGTCAAATCCCCAGGACCGAAATGAGAAAAGAATGACTGCACACAGACAAAACCTGACAGGGAGTACAGAGGAACAGCTCACGGGTGAAGGGTAATTACACCGTGATTATTTTTCTTTTAAAAGTCCCTTTGTGTTATGTTCTTTGTCCCAGAGATTTTAAAAGTTACCTGAGTGATGGACAGGTGAACGGATAAACGGAATACCGCATTTCCATGCAATGGAGTATTATTCAGCCATAAAAAGGAAAGAAATTGTGTGGCCGGCTACAACAGGGATGAACTTTAAGAGCATTATGTTAAGCAAAGTTAGCCAGCGACAGAAGGGCGAGCTACTGAGGGAGGCATCCCAACCAGTCAGATTCCGAGACAGAAAGTGGAATGGCGGTCGCCAGAAAGAAGTTACTGGATGGGTTCAGAGTTTTAGCTGGGGAGGTGATGGACATTTGTGAACGGGCTTGGGAGACGGAGCTGCATACTTAAAGATGGCCAGGATGGCAAGATTTACATTATGCACATTTTACAATTCTTTTTTATTCATTTATTTTTTTTGGTACTGAGCATTGAACCCAGAGGCAATTTACCATTGAGCCACATCCCCAGCCCTTTTTTTAATAATTTTTAAATTTTGAGACAGGGTCTTGCTAGGTTGCTTAGGGCCTCGCTAAGTTGCTGAGGTTGGTCTTGAATTTTCGATCCTCCTCAGCCTCCAGCCTCACTGGGATTACAGGTGTGCACAATTCTTAACAATGGGGGGAGGGGGGAAGACAAGGAGGGAGGGGGAGGGGGAGGGGGCTGAAAGGAAGTTTTCTGAGGTGGTTAGGAGGCGCCTGGGGCCTGTTCACTGGGATGGCCCCCTGGAGGTGAGTGAGCTGGAGACAGGCAAGTGGGGGAGCGGGAGGAGGGCGGCAGGGCGCCCCGGCCCTGGCAGCCTGGAGGTCTGTCCTCAAGGAGAACGCTGCAGCGCTTTCCTGGGAGAGGCCACGCTGGCCTGGTCCTTGCCGTTGTGGAAGCAAGCAAGGGCCTCGGGCTCACACTGACCGTCACCCACAGGGAAGGAAGCTGGCCTGGCCCACCAACGCGCTCTGCCCCGTCACCTTCAGCTTTCAGAGGCAGGGAAGGCGAGGAGGGTCACACTGACCAGCTGGGAAGGCCGCTGCCCCGGCCTCCCTCTGCCTCAGGGGCTGGGGGCGGTGTGTCTGAGCGTTTCCCAAGCACTGGAGTTCGCACAAACCAATCGACAAACAGCGAAATGGTGGCCTGAAGTTAAACCAAAGGTTGGCCGATTTTAGTGGGAAGGTTTTAAGCTAAGAGACAAAAAGGGTGCCGTCCAGACTGTCTAAGCCAACAAACTCAAACTCGGAGGAAACGACCATCTTCTCGGGGAAGAATCATACCAACAACTACCAAAGGGAAAACACCACGCCGCAGCCGCGGAGAGAAACCGTTGGGAAGACTCCACCCGCCGGCGACTCGGGGCAGGAGGGGCAGGGTCGGCAGGACCCAGGCCAGGGCGCCTTCACCTGCTCTGGGCCTGGGGAAGGAGAAAGCCAGGGCAAGCGGCGACAGTAGGAAACCACAGGCCATTTCTTTTACGTAGAGAAATCGTGATCAGATGACCATCCTGCAGACCTACTTCCGGCAGAACAGGGATGAAGTCTTGGATAATCTCTTGGCCTTTGTCTGCGACATCCGACCAGAAATCCATGAAAACTACCGCATAAATGGATAAGAGAAGAAAGAAGCCCTATTTTCTGATTGGCGCTTCAGAACATGAAGTACCTTGCGGAACACGAAGCTTAGCAGAGCTTGAATTCTGTTTTTACAAAAGGCGTTAAATTATTTCTCTGTTATTTAGTAGGTCCCTTTTGGAGAGTAGCAAATCTAGCTTCTTTGTTCGGCCTTAGTCCTTATCCAAAGGTTTCATCTTTTTACCTCATTCTTCTTAGAAATTTAATGAGTATGTGTTATCTGTTTTCCTATGCTTTCTAGATCAAGCAGTGATGTATTAATACTGACTTTTTCTTCCTTAGATCTAGTAGAAAAAAAAATTCTTTGAAGAAAGAAAGGGATTAAATATTTTTTTTTCCCTTATACTTTCTTGAAGGTCAGGGGCTTTATCTATGAAAAAGTAGTAAATAGTTATTTGTAACTTGTCTGAAGCTGTAGCCAGCCTTAAAATCATTCATTCTGACTAAGGGTTAGAACAATGAATAGTAACGTACTTGTTTGGGCTGCTGTTAGTTTATTTTAATCAAAATTACTAGATGATAGGATTCAAGAACTTGTTACATGTTATTGTTTGGTGTACTGATAATCATTTAAAAGTAAAGACTTTGCCATACAAAAAAAAAAAGAGAGAAATCGTGATCATCGGAGGCTGAAAAGGCATTTGACAAAATTTACTATTTATTACAAAAACTTTTATCAAATTAGGGAAACTTCCTTAACAGGATGAAGTTACAGATAGGCACACCTATCAGACCAGAAACTCAGCATCATTTGTAGTAGATGAAAGCAATGGAAGTTTCCATTAAACCCCGGAACAAAAATGCCGTCTGTCGTGACTGTTAGGTTGGAGGCTGATGCAAGTAGACAAGGGGGAGGAAAAGAAAGGAGAAGGTGAAATGATTATATTCACTCCAGCAAATTTAAGAGAAGCAACTGAAAAATGAGACCGTGAGATTTCACTGAGAGGGTGGGTACAAAGTGAGACACCCAGACAAATAGGCCACCTGTGTATGAGCAGCACGTGGTTATAAAGTCCACAGAAGAGATCCTCAGGTGCAGTGGCGCAGGCCTGCCATCCCAGCTGCTCCGGAGGCTGAGGTGGGAGGCCCCGAGTTCAAGGACAGCTCAGGCAACCCAGCGAGACCCAGTCTCAAAGCAACATGCAAAGGACCGGGGATGTAGCTCAGTGGTGGAGCGCTTGTCAAGGCCCAGCACAAGAAAATAAAATTGGGATGATTCGAGGATTTAAACATCATCCACAAAACTGGAAAGTACTAGAAGAAAACCCAAAGGAACTCTCTAACCATCTCTTGGAAGGAAAGTTCTTTCAGGCATGACTCAAACTCTAGAAAGTTATTTTTAAATAATGTATAAATATAAATAAAACTTAAGATATTTACATATAAGTAGAACACACATGACCTAATAGAACCGTTTGAAGGTCTCCGTGGCCGTGGAGGTCACTCCTCCTCTTGTCCGAACACCTCTCAGACGAGATGAAGTATGGAACACAGTGCCTGCTGCCAGCCTCGAGAGGGGACGGGCCTGTGAGGTCCACGTCCCCAGGGCTCCCTGCTCAGGAGCATCTTCTCAACACTCGGGGAAGCAAAGCCCAGGCAGAGAAGGGCAGGCTGGGTGGAGGAGACAGACAGGGGCCCAAGTCCCTGGAGTTCTCAGGGAAGGGCGCCAGGGGAGAAGGAACCCCAGAACCTGCAGAGGTCGTCCTCAGGTCCCCGACAATCCTCAGAGGTGCCCGCAAGTGTGGGACTCCGTGACGCCCAGGGCCACAGCTGCGGGGAGGGGCGATGGGACTGGACAGGAATGTTACACAAGACCACAGGTCCAGCCGCCTAGGAAGACAGACCCTGGCGAAGACCCCTGGCATTCAGCTGTGCCACGGAAAGGCCAAGCCTGCAGCGGAGGACCAGAGCCGAGGAGCAGTGACCGTGCCGTGCACCCAACCGAGGGGACTCGCCCGCTCAGTCCATCCACCTGAAGTACGCCATCCTGACAAGGCTGGAAAGCAGACCTGGCTATGTTTCAGGTGATCAGTTGGTAACTCAACAGGAGACCTCGGGCTGGGGCTGGGGCTCAGCGGTAGAGCGCTTGCCCAGCACGTGCAGGCACAGGGTTCGACCCTCAGCACCGCATACGAGTAAAGATACTGTGTCCATCTACGACTAAAAAATATCTTTAAAAAAAAGAATGAACTCAACATCCTTCAGAGGAAGAGAATGCAGCCCAGAAGCTCCAAGACCCTTCGTCAACCACGTTCAGTCATGGGACCCGACACCGCTGGCCTGTGAGCCAGGAAAGCACGGCTACCGAAAGCAGGTCTGCAGATGGCCCAGATGTTGGGGTTAGCAGACAAGGAGGTTCAAACACGCCAAAGAATTTAGAGGTAAAAAGGGACAAGGGGGCGAGGAGATGGAAAGTTGAAAATGGAAAACTAAAAGAGAATCAAATCGAATGTTTGGAATTGAAAACTACAGATACCTGAAATGAAGAACCTGCTGGACAGACTGAACACCAGACAGAACACAGCCTGAGAATCAACCCGCCACTCTGAAGACATTATCCAAAGTGAAGCATGGGAAGAAACAAGACTCGAAAAGGAGCGGGAAAAGAGAAAGAAAGAACAGATGAGCAAATGAACAGAGTCTCTGGACCTGGAAGACGGGATCCGATTGCCTAATAGAGACAAATAGAGACACGATTAGAGCCCCGAGGAGAGATGGGCAGAAGACCTCTTCAAAGACAACAGCAGCTTACCAAAACGCACAGAAATAGCAACCCACAGGTTCAAGAAGCTCAGCAAACCCAAAACAGGATTAATAGAGAGAACACCACACCCCGGCACACCATAATCACACTAAGGAAAATCCAAGACAAAGAAAATCTTAAGAACAGCCAGAGGATAAAAACAAACAAAAAATCACACACACGGGAAGGACAATAATAAGGACAGCTGAGTTATCATCAGACGCAGTGGAGGTCAGCAGACAGTGGAAGGATGAGGAGGGGGGCTGTCAACCTTGCATCCAATGAAAGCAGCCACCAAGGCCAGCCAGGCATGGTGACGCAGGCCTGTAACCCCAGCAACTGAGGAGGCAGAGGCAGGAGGATTGCAAGTTCAAGACCAGCCTCAGGCCTGGGGATATAGAGCACCGGCCTCGCACGCAGAAGGCCCTGGTTTCAATCCCCGGCAACACACACACACACACACACCAGTCTCAGCAACTTAGCAAGACCCCATCTCAAAATAAAAAATAAACAAAAGGGCTGGGGATGTGGCTCAGTGGTAGAGCCCGCCTCGCATACACGAGGCTGTAGGTTCATCCCCAGCAGGGGAAGATCGTGGTAGGGTTTGCAGCACACAGAATCTACAGCATCAACAGCCCGTGGGAAGGCGGGAAGGAGAACTCACCGGGTGAGCCCCTTGCCTCTGCTGAGCACAGCAGTGTCTGTCAACAGTTGACTTTTCTTTTTTTTTTTTTTTTTTTTTTTTTACATAATTCCTATACCAAACAATACACCTGTTTAAAGTGTAAAAACAATGGTTCTTAGTATATTCACAGAACGGTGCCCCATTACCACTGTAGATTCTAGAACAGTCCCGTCCCTTCAGAAGGGGCCTCAAGCCCCCTGGTCAGCACCTCTCCCAATCCCTCCTTCCTCTCCAGCCAGGCTGGGCAGTCACCTGCTCCATCTCCGGGGGCTGCTTGTTCTGCGCCTTTCAGGTAAGTGGGACTATGATAATACGTGCTCTTTGTTGGTCATCGAGAATGCCGGAGCAGATGTGGGGAAATGGGACACCTTTACCCTGTTGGTGGGACCACCATGGAAATCCGTACGGAGGCTAGACCAGGACGCACCCATGACCCAGCTCTTCCACTGCTCCGTATTTATCCGGCAGAACGGAAGCCATCATGCTACCGTGACACGCACTCCCCTGTTCACAGCAGCACAATTCACAACAGCCAAACTACAGACCCAGGCCGGGCTTTCAGCGGATGACTGGGTGTGTGCACGGTGGGGTTCGCCTCAGCCATGAAGAATGGAATCATGTCACGTGCAGCAAAGTGGAGGGACTTGAGAGCATTACGGCCAGCAAAGCAAGCTGAGCTCAGAAGGTGGAGGTTAGAGAGAAAAGAGGAGGAGAAAGGTGTGGGGGCGTGTGTGGAGGGGGTCTCGTGAAGGTCAAAGGGAGATCAGTAAAGCGGAGGACGAGAGTCAGGCGCCACGCTGGGGATGGCTCTGGCCACGTCACACCGTGTGCACGTACGTGTGCGCAACCACGGATCCCACCATGTGCACAGCTGCGTCCTGTGTGAGCGGCTTCCTGGAGCTGGCCACGTCAGTACTTACTGCCAGAGTCCCAGCACACGCACAGCGCGTCTTCTGTGACAAATCAGGGTGTCTGTTGTAATCCCTGGAAGAATCACTAAAGTAAACGCACATAGCTGAAAGGTAAACCAAAAGCCAGATTCAGAGAGGCAGAGTTAGGGGGGGACGAGGGCTGAGAAGTGATCAAAGTGTTCTGGGGTCAGTGGTGATATCTGTACAACCCATGAAGCCTTGGAAGCCGGTGAATTTCACACCTTCAAGTGCTGCATCGTACGGCGTGTGAATCATACCTCGATCTTTAAAAAAACTCACAGAGAAGGAAGACATCACAAACAATATTTTGGATGTCATTAAATAAGCCTGCCTTCCCCCCAAAGTCTTGTCTTTCAGTTTCTGTCGACTTCCTCCTCCCATCCACAACCCTCCCATTCAGAGAGGCTTTTATTGGCTCCTTCCAACATGTTTAGAGCTTCTACTTGTTCTTGAATTTGATGGCTGGCAAATTAGAAAAGGGTTCCCCAGTAAAGAGAGGGAGGAAGCCAGACACAGGGGTGCACACCCGTAATCCTAGCCACTCAGGAGGCTGAGGCAGGAGGATTCCAAGTTGGAGGTCAGCCTCAGCAACTTAGTGAGATCCTGTTTCAAAATTTAAAAATAAAAAAAAATTAAGAAGGACTGGGGAACGTAGCTCAGTGGTAAAGCATGCCTGGTTCAATCCCCAGCACCATAAAAGAGGGTGGGGAGGGGAGAGGAGTCCCTGAGCCGGAGCCTCCTGTGCCCCATGGCCCCCCTACCCAGCAACATCTGGGATAAGAATAAACTGGCACCTATCTTTCTTTTTCACCAATAATTTGTATAAGCCAAACTTGGCCCAGCAGGCTTTCCCTAGCACCCCCTAATCCATTCTCTCCAGGTAAAAACTGCTCCCAGCTCTGGGCGTGTCCTTCTCCCGTGGACACGGCTCCTTCTGGAGACCTTACTTAGAATGTCAAGGTCCTCACGAGGTTTGCCCTGGGCAGAGTGTTTGCAGGAATGCACAGGCTGAAGTTCAATGGCAATGAGCACAAGGCAAATCCCTCGGCCCTGTTTCGGGTTTCTCCTTCCAAGCCCTGGTGGCAAAGGTGACAGGTCTGCCTTTGAAGTTCACGACTTGGTGGGACTTCGACTGAAGTAACAAAGACACCTACTCCCAAGCCACAGGAATACCCGATTTTCTTAAACGGAGCTGGATGTTGGCTCGGGCAGTGACAGCGTTAGGCACTGGGTCTCCTGGGCTTCGCTTAGAACCCGTGACAGAGGATCAAGTTGGGTGTCCAAGCTCGCGGGTCTCCTCTTCCAGACAGAAGCTGCTTCCTGGAGCATCTGACTTTGTCACTGCGTGTCACAGGCAGCCACCCTGCCACCTAGGTTAGAGCTTGCCTCTCACCCCCTGAGCCTCGCCCAGGTCAAGGTCATAGCAAAGCTACGCGTAAACTCACCCAAAGGGCAGTGTGGCCAAGTTCGCCAGCCCGCTGCAGGTGGCTGCCCACCTTGCACTCTCAGGCCTGTGCCTGCAAGGACCCCACACCTGCGTAGCTCGCACGACTTAGCTGCCGACCCCTGAACCTGAATGTTTGGACGACAGTTTCGCTTTGTGCTGGGCCCTGTACATTAAGTAGCCACCCGGCTTCAGAGCCTCCTCACACAGGTCCTCAGGTGGCTGGAACAATTCAGGGTTTCCATACGACAAAGGGTTGGACGGCCACCTAAACAGGGAGCCTCGTCCACGGCTCTGGAATGACATGTGAGCGAAGGCCACTGCCTCCCAGTGGACCTCGCAGTGGCCTGTGTCTCTCAACTGCTTTGATGATTGGCGGCCATCTCCTCTGGAGCAGGCCCATTTCCTGCGACCACATAATTAGTGGCGGAGACAGAGGCCAGGGCCAAGGTGGGAGCCCTGCTTACACGCTGTGTGCTAGATTCCTTATAGGTCTGTCCTTCTAGGGTGGCCAGGTCACCAGAAGGCCGCCTGTGCTGGGTAGGCCAAGGCCTGGCAGCTCCTCGTCACCCTTAGACCTCCCGGGAGTGAACAAGGGTGGCATTTCAGGACGGCTGGTGGCACCAAGCAGTAGGCCAACTGTGCCTCAGTGGCCCTGGTGGCTCAAACCCACAACCCCGTCCCCCTGGGTGCCAAGCAGCCTGGCTAAGGGCCTGGCCATTCCCAGCACCACTCAGGGATCTGAAAGGCCCTTCCTTTCCTGTGAAGCCTCTTTCGGGGTTTCAGGAAGGAAGTGGAGAGAGTGAGAGGAAACCACAACCCATAGAACTCGAAGAGCAGGGTCACCTCGGCCCCGGGGTGGGGGAGGGGTTCCAGACACGCACCTCCCCTCAGCCTGGGGACCTGGGGTGGCTCTCCCACCTTCCTAAGGAGGCGCTACAGCCCAGAGAGCTGGAGACACGTGGCACGCAAGGTGGCGCCTGGGGCTAGGCCCTCCGCTTCTGCAGGGCCCGGTGGGAGGCACCAGGGCCCACGGGCCGTTTCCCGCGGGCCAGAGCGCTCTCTCAAGGACGCAGGCAGAGCTGGCCAGGTCGTCTGGCCCTGGGATCACTCTCTCGCAGAGCCCTGAAGAAACGAGAAGACAGGGACCACCACTTCTGCCTCTGGAAAGGACTGGAAGGGCAGAGCCGGCTTCGAGCACCGGGGCCAGGAGCCCTCCACTCCCAGCAGATTCCTCTTCCTGTCTGGGCCCCAAGCTGCTTCCAGAACCTTCTGGCTAAATTTCAAGCTGGGACAACTCCCCATGCTCCACCACCACCGACACCCAGCCTGGCGCCCAAGCCAGGAAGGCTGGTGACACCCGAAAGACCCCCGAGGCAGGCATGCGCTCTCTGCCCCCTTGTCACCATGGTGACCACCCTGGGAGTTGATTAGGCCCTTAAGCCTTCTGGGAACACTTAGGCCCGAGCTGCAGCAGAAAGGATTAAGTCAACTGAGAAGAGACATGTTTTTCCAATTAGTTACAAACCACCCATGTTGGAATGTCTGCAAAACTGGCCAGTTGCTTCCCCATTACCCAGAATTCCTCATTCTTTCTTTCTCCATAAATAATTTCACAAGGTTTTTCAAGCAAATTTGGTACTAAAGGGCCATAACCATGGAATAAACAGGATGCTCATGGCAAAATGCCTCCTGGGCTGTTAAAGCCATTGTCTCATCTCCTGTGGGCCACAAGGCGGGGAGGGGCCTCCGAACCCTCCGACCCAGGCTCCTTCCAATCGCGCCAGCGTGCGGCGTGGACGCTTGAACTGGATGTGCACTTCACTGCCTGCACATTTTTAAAAAGGCCTTTCCCACTGGCACTTCTTTCCCATGCCAAGTCTGGGCCACCCTGCCAAACTGAGGAGACCAAGATCCCGGAGCCCGCGGCTCACTCTCCTTAAAGGGCCATACCACCAGCCAGGAAGGTGGGATGTGGAGAAGCAAGGAAACGCCATTCTCAAGCCTACAGAGATGAGGCAGGGCAGCTCAGGAGCTGGGGACTAAGGGCAGGAATAAATGTCACAGCCTGTGTGCTCACACAGGATGGGTTTTATTCCCACTTTGCAGATGGGAAAACAGGCTCAGAGGCACGGGTCCCCAGTTCTGTGTGGAGATGTGAAACTGTTGTCTGGCTCTAAAGTCTGCTCTAACCCGCACACTGCCCCAACTGGCAGGTTCCTGAGACACCCCTCCACCCATGAGATCCCACCCCTGTATTCAACCAAACACCAGGCACTGCCGTGCAGGGACTTTGCAGATCAAGTCCCAGCTCACCCCCCCCCACCACGGGAATGCTTTAAATCTGGGCCCAGAGGCAGACAGAAGACAGATCAGGAGCTTGAGGATTCCACTCGTTCCCAGCACGAGAAGATGGAGGGAGATGAGAGGAGCCCCCGTTTCCAACCAGCTGGGCAATGGGACGTTGGTCCTGCAACTGCAAGACTCTGAAGGCTGCCAAGCTGCGGTGAAAAGCGCGTGTGGCGGACATGGCGTGGGCAGCGTGGGGGCGGCTTTTGTCATGCATCACCATGGTCCCTGACCACTGGTCTCAAGAGCCAGTGCTGCCGTCACACCTACTGAGGACGCAGAGTCCTCACAGGCCTCGACAGGAGGCCTAACGCGGCCACCTCGGGCTCCTGAGGTCCCTGGGGAGCACTATCTCTCCTCTTGGCAGGGGCCGGGTGAGTGCGTAAGAGGGCCAGCTTGCAATGGGAAGAGTCCAAGTCCCGGCCTCTGGCCTCAGCCTCCTACCCGGTCATCTGTCCATGCTCTCTTGGCACCTGACGAGGCAGGTTGTCAGGTCTCCCACCATAAGGTCACTCTCTCTATCCCCTTTACGCTGGAAGGGAGCCACTCTGCACGGCCGCTGCCGGGTGGAAGTCACCCTGCAGGCCCGCTCACCAACTCTGGCCACCCCGCCAGTCAACCAGCCCCACCTCAGGCACTCCACAGCCCGCAAGGCCAGGAGCCACCATGCTGGCACAGCTGTCCCAGGACGGCAAGTAGAAGCCAAGGTCCACCCATTCCTGCCCCTCTGGGACTAGTCATTTAATATTTTTCTTTAAACGGACTCACTTTTTAAACAGCAAGCTGGTCGCAGCACGCTCTGCAGACGGTGTCCCAAACGTGGGGCCTTTCTGTTCTCCACAGCTCCTTCACCCCTGAGGCCTGGGGGTGAGTGACCTCCTGGCTCCCAGTCCTTAGGACCCCAGGGTCCCCACAGAGGAGGACGCCATCACCACTGAACCAGTGCCGCGGGCAGCTCTGACGCTCCGGCCCAGGGGCAGCAGATCTGCAGTGTGATGCTTCTGATCACAAGAATCACCTGGAGAGCCTTCTCGCTGCTTGGCTTTGCTCGAGGCGCGCCCACATGGTTCTAAGGAAGGATGCGGGTAGAGCCCAGCTGCCTTGATGAGCCTGGGCCGGCCTGCACCAGGCCCTGAGGACTCTGCCTGCAGCGGGGCCAGGTGTGCTCGGGAAGGCCGGCGGCGGGCCTGATGCACTACACAGCACCAGTGGCTTCACGGGGAGCGCTGGTCCCCCCTTTTCCTCCTCTGCAGCGCGAGGGCTCAGGTGCCGACAGACCCCTCGGGGACACCCCTCCCTCTTCCCATGTGGCCAGAGGGAGGGAAGCTCGGGAGCCTGGATCTCCATGCGCAGGGCCTCACTGTTCCTTCTTTCCTCCCTGCCCGTGTCTCTGTCCCTTGATGAGAAACAAAACCAGGCCTCAGGGCTGCTGCCCAGGCGTCCTGGGAGCAGACAGCCCGTTCTGTGAGTTCTGTGGGTCCTCAGGTGGACAGGGCCAAGCTCAGGATGGGTGGTCCTCAGCGGTCCCCATGCCTGATGCAGACAAGGAGGCCTGGGGGACAGTTTTGGACTCGGAGCTGATGTTGCCACAGGGCAAGGGGCTTGGTGACCAGAGGGCAAGCAAGGTAGGCAGAATGCCCTGCAGCCCAGAACCTGTGAGTTACTATAGCAGCAAACAGGACTTTGCAGATGTGACTAAATAAAGGGCCTCTAGCTGGGGAAGATGGGCCTGCCCTCCCTCCAGATGGGAGGCCAGAGAAGATCTGAACAGCGCAGAATGCAGCCATTCATCTGTTCACTGGGTGTGTCCCCAGCCTAGGACCCGGCAGGTGCTCAGGAAGTGCTTGGTGACCCAAAGGCCAACAGAGTGAACGTGTTTTCTGGCACCTGTTCAGACTGCCTGGACTCTGGTTAACAGCTTTGGGGACAAGTGACTCAACCTCTCATACCCCATCATCCCTACTCTAGACACCAGAAATAAAGCTCAGAGAGGTGAAGTAACTCACTGGAGGCCACTAGTCAAAAAACAGATGGGGCCCAGTGTGAGGCCCATTGACACCCACCTTGTTACCCAATCTGGTACCAGTCACCCCATCCTGGTTTTCCCACAGTGGGTGAAACTCCCAGGGTGCACAGCTGCGGAACTTCTCACGGCTCCCTTTTGATCCTCGGCTTTGTCCTGTGGCCTTTTATTCTTATCAGTGGCTGCAGTCCCATTTCCAAGGGCTCAGGCCGGCCAGAGGGGGCGGGTGCTGGGGCCCACCAGCAGGGGGTGCTAGAGCCCAGTTCAAGACAATCAGCCCCCAGAACCGGTTTCTCAGAGGGCTCTCATTTCCGATTCTGCCCAAACACACAGATCCTCTCTGGGGCTCAGCTGTCTTCCCTCTTGGTGCTTCAAAGCCATTCTGAACATTCTAGCTGGCCCCTGCCGGCCCCTCATAAACCGCACGGGGTGCTTGATTCAAAAGGCCTATGAAGGGGTTCTTTTCATTAGAAAATTTCGTCTTCCAACCTAAAAACTGGCCAGTCTTACTTACTGACTGCCCAGGAATGTTATGCAAGGACCCATGCTGGGCAGGGAGGAATAAAACACAGCAATGTCACTGGAGGCCCCTCCAACAGAGAGCCCAGACAGGAACCTATGACTTTAGCACAAGTGTGTCCCAAGCTATAGAGATCCCTACTCAGAAGGGGTGTCTCATCCAGTCCCCAAGAACCTATCAGCAGCCATCCTGTGCAGGAAGACTGATCTGCACTTCACAGCCTGACCTCCAGGCCCGAGGCCAGACAGGAGAGGGCAGGACCAGGGCTGGACCGCTCGCTGCCTTCCTTGGCCCAGGCAGGCTGGAGCCCTTGGCGAAGCCCTTCTTTCTGGGCTCCAGGGTAGCTGCCAAACGCACATCAGCAGAAACACACCCCCTCCTCCCTGCAACCTGAGCTTTAGCAATACCACCCATGGGTGGCCCGACAGGCCTCCTGGCTGTGACCCTTGGAATCTGAGGCTGACTCGGCACACAGACTCTTCTCGGTTCCTTTTCTCCTGATCACTGGATCAGATACAAATCCACCAGGAGACAGAGGCTCGGTTATTTCACGTGGCCGTTCCCTCCCCTCCTGCTTCACCCGATGCAGGAGAGTTTTGCAGTAAGTCTTCAGCTTTACAAGAACATGCAACAGAAAGAATTAGGGAACTCAGGGAATCCAAAACCAGCTAAATGAGGGTTTCATATCGTTTTGTAATGTAAAGCAGTTCCAAGAAAAGTGAAGTCACAGCCGTGGTGGCTTATTTTCAGTTCTTAGAAAAGAGCTAATTTCAAAAGGGAAGCTGTGCTGGCCCCGCGCACTGCGGGCTCATGAGCCGACTTTGATTTGGCACCAAAAACTGAAGCCTCCGGATGCATTTTCATCTGGTGATACCAAGGAGGAAACGCTGGCCGGGCAGTTCGTCGTGTTCAGAGAAACCACGCAGCTCGCCTGGCGCGCCCAGAGGCCCAGCTCCAGGCCTGGCCACTGCCCGTGTGGGGGACAGTTGGAAAAGACGGTACCCACCTTTCCCCACCCAGCACCCTCAGATGCTATGCCCAGGCAACGGTGCCAAGCCAGACAGCATGTTCTAATCGGGTGTTTTCACCAGAAGTCGGGTGGGTCAGCTGGGCAGGATATGGTTCCGGGGGTTCTCGGCAGCGTGGTCACTTTTGCAGCACAAGAGCAGGTTTCAGATAAGGAGGAACCACAGTGGGCAGGCTGCAGGGGAGGGTCCTAGCACGCACCGCACGCCCAGTTCAGGGCCACTACCGGGTAAAACAAAGAGTTCTGTGCCCAAGTTTTAACCTAAGATCCTGGAACAGATCCGTGATCTGCATCAATAGCACCTCTGGCCCAGTACAGTGGCGCTGAGTCCCCTGCCATCCCAGCAAGTTGGGAGGCCGAGGCAGGAGGATCGCAAGTTTGAAGTCTCAGTAACTTAGTGAGATCCTGTGTCAAAGTAAGAAATAAAAAGAACTGGGGTTGTGGTTCAGTGGTGCAGTGCCCTGGGTTCAATCCTCAGTACCAAATAACAAATACACACATAAATTTATTTATTTCTGGCTGCGGGGGTCTAGTATCATGGTAGAGCCCTTACCTGCCTAGTAAGTGTGAGGCCCTGGACAAAATAACAGCACTGCACATAATAACAATAAAATTTCAATGTAATCCAAAGCGAATGTCCCAATTCTCAGCAGGGCAAGCCCTAGGAGTCATGAAGCCCAAATGAAATGTGGTGTCCTGGATGGGACTCTGGAACAGAAAAAGAGGTTAGGGCCGGGCACAGTGCAGCACGTCTGTCATCTCAGTGACTCGAGAGGCAGAGGCAGGAGGACCATGAGCCTGAAGACAGTTTCAGAAACTTAGTGAGGCCCTAGCAATTCAGTGAGACCCTGTACCTCAAATACATATGTAAATATATATACAGAGAGTGAGGACTGGGGTGTGGCTGAGTGGTTAAGTGCCCTTGGGTTCAATCCCCAGTACCACAAATAAAATTAAAAAGATGTTAGGAAAAAAATAAAGAAATCTGAATAAACAATAGGCTTAAGATTAACAGCATGTCAACATTGGTTCATTAATAGTAACAAATGTGCCATACTTCTTAGAATGTTAATGAGAGCAAAGCTAGATGCAGGAAATACGGAAACTCTGTGTGGTCTTTGCAATTTTTCTGTAAATCTAAAAGCTTCTTTTCAAAAATGCATACACACACTTAAAGGTAACTAATAGATGTAAGCAAGCACTTATTGCTTCTGGCAACAATAATTTGGTGCCCACTATATACTGGGTACTATGTAAATTTACACACATCTTTATTCCTTACAACAGTGCCTCAAGCTGGCAATGATTTGTGTTTTATGGAGGAAACTGAATGAGAAGGTAGGCAACTTGCTGATACCCACAGCAAGTTTAGCAACAGATGAAGGGCTCAAATTTAGATCTACAGGGGGGCAAAGCTCCCATTAAAGTATAGCAATATTGCCTGAAAAAGGCCGCATTGTGAACATAAACCAGCTGAAAAGAAGCTTCAAGCAGTGAACAAACCCAGATCAGTAATAGAAACAACACACAACCTACCCATCTTTAAAAGAAAATGTGGGGCTGGGGTTGTGGCTCAGTGGTGTGAGGCACTGGGTTTGATCCTCAGCACCATACAAAAAATAAACAAATAAAATAAAGGTATTGTATCCATCTAAAAAAGAAAACGTTATATAGTTTAAAAACATAGCAAATCCAAAACACTAACAGATGCTGCTGAGGATGTGAAGCAAGAGGAACTCTTGCTGGTTGCTGGTGGGAATGCAGAACCACACCACCACTGGAGAGTGGCTAACCACAAACTCCGTTCGACCCAGGATCACACTCCTGGGCATCTACCTCCACGAGCAGAGAACGAGTCCACATAAAATGCGCGGCAGCTCTGTTCATGGCTGTCCAGGATGGAATCCAACGCAACGTCCCTCCACCAGCCAGACCGGACACTCACACAGGTACCCGCAGATGGTGCGGCCTCCTCACTCTGTGACAACAGGGAATGAGCTGTCACGCTGCAAGAGACCTGGAGGAAACAACTGCACATTAAGTGAAAGAAGCCTGTAAAGACCACGGGCTGTAAATCCTACCAGCTGACAGTCTGGAAAAGGCGAAGCTATACAGACACGAAGAGATGAGTGTTGTGGGCAGCTGGAGAGGGAAGTGACACAGGGGCCCAGAGCTCAGGGCAGTGGAGCCATCTGTATGGGCGGCCTCATGTCATGAGACATCTGGTGAAGCCCAAAGATGTACCGGGGGAACTCAATGCAACCAGAGACTCAGCAGTCAGAGCAACTTACCAGACTAATGACAGGCGCTGATCACAGCAAAACCCAGAGGGGTGAGATGGGGGCACACAAATTCTGTACTCTCCACTCAATTGTTCTGCCACCCCAAAAACTGCTTTAGAAAATAGTTATTTAAAAATCAGGGTTGGGGTTGTAGTGTAGTGGAAGAACACTTGCCTAGTATGTGTGAGGCACTGGGTTGGAGCCTCAGCACCACATATAAATAAATTAAATAAAGGTCCATTGATGACTAAAAACAATTTTTTAAATATATATATATAGCACATAAAAATTTATTAGTGGTAGAAAATCAATAATCCAGACGAAATCCTACAGTGATATTGGAACACAATGTGACTCCCTCGATATTTACACTCTAAAGATGAAGCCAGCATGGGCCCTGAGCAGAGAACACAACCTGACACTCAGTACAGTCACATCAGAAAGTCATTCCATAGAAAAGATGTCCCTGCTAGGCCCAGGCTGCTCCCCAGCTGTCTCCGCAGGTGGTGAAGCATTGGCTTGGTTGATGCCTGTGAGTTGTCACCTACCTTGGTTTTTTAGTTTCAGAGAGAAATTTGGAAAATGTCTGTCTCAGCATTTCCAAGTGCAGGAGGACAGAACCATGTTCCATATCTAAGGGTAGCGGGCCTTCAGTGTCTGTGTTGCACCCAAAGCAGGAAGAGAGCTTTGTCTGCGAGGGGCCACTGAGTCTGCCCTCAGACAGCGATTCAGGGCTGGTGGAGCCCCATGCAGAGCAGCTGCCAAGCATGCGTGAAGCCCTGGGCTCCCTCCCGGGGCTGCAGGAAGAGAACACGTCCATGAACTTGCACACTGGACGTGGCATTCGTTGGAGCGGAGGTCTCAGTGGAGGGACGAGGGCCGTGGCAGCATTCCTTCCCGGCATAACTGCACTCTAACCAGTGGGCAATGACGGGGATTCAAATTTTACATCTTAAAACAGGGGCCCAGCAGTCACGGAGAAGGTGTCGTCACTCGTTACTCGTAGAATTTCAAAAAAAAATGCAACATGAGATCGCAGTGAGCTTGGGAGAGGGAAATGAAAATGAAGTAGGAAAAAAAAAACCAAAACAGCATCTGCTTTTCATCAGCAAACACAGTCCTTGCAGCGGAGGCTGAGCTAATTCAAGAATCTGGCATTTAAAACTGCTGCTTGCAGGGTGAACAAAGGCAGTGGGCTCCGCGAAACTCCCGACGAGTGGAAGCGCCTCGTCCAGGAGAGCCACCCGGCCTAAGGAATGCTCCGGTGCAGATCTTCCACTTCCAGCTCCCACATGCTTTCGTGCAGGGGATTGTCGGAGAGGTCGGTCATCTTGACGGCCTGCAGGCAGGGCTCGGGGCTGCAGGCCTGCACCACCCCCATCACCATCACGTACTTCCCTGGAAGAGAAGACAGCTGTGGACCTGCACAGGGGAGGGTGCCCGCCAGCCCCTGTGCTTCAGAGGTCAACGTCAGGGTCAGCCCAGGGTGAGCACCTGCCTCGGACTGTGAGAGGCCTGGGTCCATCCCCAGCACTACCCACAAAAAACAAAACCCTGGATAGCAGATACCAAAACAGTGATCGGGAAACGCACAAAAGTTAACACCGAGCTCCACATTTAACCCGGAGGGCGCCACCTCTGGGCTCTTGGGTGTCTGGTTAAACAGTCGTCAGGCACTGTGTAATCCTGCTCAAGGCGGGGAAGCGACTCGTGCCAGAGGGAGTTACAGTGGGACAGGCTGCGCCAAGGCGGGGCGGAAACCCAGCTTTTCTCTAAGTCTTGTTCCTTGATGGATGCCACAGTGCAGCCACAGACATGCGACTGGAATCTGTCCACAGGACGGGTCCTCTTTCTGCACAGCCGCTCCCTGCAGCTGAAAAGAAAATCCAATTTCCCCTGGATGCTGCCAGAAGGGTCGGCCCACACACTGCCGCTGCTCCCACCCCTGGGACCAACCTTGCCCCCTCCGCTCTCTCCGACCACCAGCACCGTGGGGCACACATGGGCAACCGGGCAGGGCAGGCTGCCAAGGGTGAGCTAATGACACATCAGCCATGCCACTCTTCCCGCTCCCTTGAGGAAGTAAGTCTCCTTGAAAGCAAAACTTGGCTGGTTGTAAACCACACAAAACGCAATTGTGTAAAGAAAATCCCCAAACCCAGCAGGAAGGGCGGGCGCGCTGCCAGCCCCCGCACGCCCGCTGCCACATCAGGCTGACTGCTGGCGGCCAGGCAAGCTGGCCCTGGCCCTCTGTGTCCAACCCCTGGCAGGGTGCTCTTGTGTTCTCTGCCTCCATCTCCAGGTTCCACCTGGGCCCCTTGGTGACAAAAGGCTAGTTCTAAAAAATACACTTGCTCCTGTGGGATGGCCCCCAAGAGCTGGCAGAGAGGGAACCCTCAGAAACAGGACCGAAGACCCAGGAATGGCCAGCGGATCTGCTGGGAGGTCGCAGGCAACTGGGGGGCGGGGCCTAAAGGTAGACCATGGGCCAGAGTCCCAGCCACACCCCTCCCCTTGCCCACAGGCGACCCTCCCCCAGCCAGCTCTCATCCCCTCCAGCCTTGGTCACTCAATGGCTCCGGGCCGCCCAGCCTGCTGCACCTGCTCTAGGTGCAGCGCCTGCTTAGAGCCTGAGGGCGGCCACCCAGGGAGCTGCTTCTCAGCTCCACCTGCACTGGGAGAACCCGCAGGGCAGGGAGGGCGGCAGCATCCTCCGCACGGACGTAGAGGTAGAGAACAGTGCCATGCCGGGTGGAGGAGCAGCCCCGGCGCAGCAAGCGCAAGGCCACCTACGGCAGGCAGGCCCCTTCAGGCGCCCGAGGCTCCTCAGGGTGGCACCCTCCTGCCCTCCGCTGTGGCCCCTCGCGGTGTCTCCAAGCCTTAGCACGCACCGCTCCGAGGAGCTTGACAATCTCCTGCTACTGCAGACCGGGTGACCAGACGTCCCGGTGCCAACAATGGAAGCCCAGCATCCTTCAGGGACGCCTCCTCCAGGAAGCCTCCCTGCACCCTGGAGCCTGGAGAGTTGTCCCTCCTGTGCTCCATTCTGCATTGCCGCCCCAAGTAAACTCCAGGTGCACTGAAGGGCCGAGGAGAGCGAAAGCAGCCCTCCTCTGCCCCGCAGCTGGAGGCCTCAGGGCCACCCCGAGGTTCCCGGGGGCAGGACCAGTGACGTGGGAGCGCGCGGTGCTGTTCTTTCCTAGCGTGGGCTCTTCCCAGCACACCACGGACACCACTCTGCAAGGCAGGCACCTCGAGCACCCCTAAAAAACACTGAAGGAAGAAGAAAAAAGGACTTTCCCGCCACTACACCCTGGCGCATGCCCACAACCCCCCTTGTGTTTCAGTGGCCCTGACTTCCCTGGACCTTGCCGGGAGGCAGTGAGTGACAGTTTTGTAAAGCAGGACTTGGTATGAATTAGCAAGAGGGCATCCGGCCAGCGTGCGAGTTGGCCAGGCCCACAGGTGCCCATTCGCTCAAACACTGTGGCACCTACTGGGTGCCAGGGCTGGGGCCAGACCCAGGGGGCTGCCCAACCTGCCTTCGAGGGACTTTGCTGAGGGCCAAGACACCAAGCAGCATGGATTACATTCAGAGAAGACTAAGGCCACAGACCAGTCATTTTTACCATAAAGGGCCAGACAGTAAATATTCTGGGCCCGGCTCGCGGTGGGTTCTGCCAAACTCCTCCCTGGAGTTCCGGCAGGGCAGCAACCCTACGCCTGAGCAAGTTACAAGGGCTGGATGGACGCGACATTTAACCGTCATGTACTTTCTACATGCCATGATTTTTTTCAGCCATTTAAAAATGTAAAGACCAAACAGGCACGGTGGCCTGTGCCGGCAGTCCTAGCACCCGGCAGGCTGAGGTCGAGGACCCCTTGAGTCTAAGAGTTCAAGACCAACCTGGGCAAAATAGCAAGAGCCCGTCTCAAGAGTAAAACATAAATAAAAATAAAAAACAAAGCTATAAGAACATTTACAGTTCAAGGCCATGTGCAGAGGCATCAGCCTGTGGTCTGCCAATCCTGTGCTAGAGGAAGGCTGCGGCCAGAGCACAGGGCAGGTGGGGTGTCAACATTGAGTCAACAGCCCGAGTCACAATATTCAAACCCCACCACGGGCCAGGAGCTGAGCTGAAGTCACTGTTTACCTACTGCATCCACAGAGCTGGCAGGAATTACTAGCTCCTTTTCACAGAAGGCCAAGTCCAGAAAGAGCAAAAGCACTCTGCACAACTCAGAAGGGAAGGCGTGGCTAGGAATTCAACCTAAGCTTGCTGGAGTCCTGAGCAGTCCAGGCCAGACCACTGACCCATCCTGCCTCTAGCTAGAAAATAAGACTGAGCAGGGAGGGCCATAGAGATGGAGGGACCTTGGCCCGATTTCACAGGGACAGGAGCCACAGAAAGAGGCCTACTGTGTTCAGACGTCTTTCATTTAGACCTTACACACACTCCCCCACCCAAGCCTTCCAAGATCACGTGGCAGTTCCACCGGGATCAATGCTTTTCTGGGAAATCTCCTCCCAGGCTGTCTCCCTGGCAGGCCTCATCTATCTGGGTCTCCACGGAGCCAGCACCTCAACTGGGACCTCACGTACAAGTGTTCAACTGACATCCCAGCGAAGGAGTGAGATGAGATCCTGGGTGCCCTGTGCCCGTCACTTATAAACTGGTTCTTGGAGCACCTAAGGGTCAGGCAGTGGGCTGGATGCTAAGGATAAGCTGGCAGAACCACGAAGCTCAAGCCTGCCTTAGCTCAGAGTGCGGGCCCAGGCCAGCAGCATGGCACTTCCTGGAAGCTGATTAGAAATGCACATTCCCAGCTGCACCTGAACCTCCTGGCACCCTGGGGCAGGGACAGTCCCCTGGGCTTTCAGGTGAGGTGAGTCTGATGCCAGCTCAGGTTTGAACACCAGCAGTCTGAGAAGAGGGAGAAGAGGTAAACATTAGTGAACTACAGCCTGAGTCAGTTCCTGAAGGAGGGGAAATGCAGGCATTTCCTAGGACAGCATTTCCCAAGATTTCATGGGGAAGAAATGAAAATCACCCGTGAGGAGGGAGCTTATGACGAATACAGAGGCCAGGGATCCTTCCCCAGGGAACTCAGGAGGAGGGCTTAGAGTGGCCCAGGAACTTGTATTTTTTTAAAAAATGTGCAGTTGATGATACTACTTGTTAGATAAGCTTGGGAGGGCTAGAGATGTAGCTCAGTGGTAGTTTGCTTGCCTAGCATGTGAAAGACCTGGGTTCCATCCTCAGCACCGCAAAAAAACCAAAAAGCTAGTTTCAAAAGCTGGGCTTGGAGGTTGCACCTGTAGTCTCAGCGACTCGGGAGGCTGAGGTTGGAGGTTCGCTTGAGCTCAGAAGTTTGAGACCAACCTGGGCAACAGAGCAAGGCCCCCATCTCAAAGAAAACAGAGAAGTTAGGGAGACGCTGGCCTTGGGACACGACAGGAAGGGTGCCAGGCAGGAGGTCGGCGGGGCCAAAGGCCTGGGGCTGGACGGCCTGGGCCCCGCCTCCTCCCGCCGGGCGCCAATCCGCCCTCCGCGGGGAAGGGGCCCGGCGAGGCCCTGTGTTACCTGGGACGAGGCAGGGCCGCCCGCGCGGCACCCGCTCCAGGCCGCGCACCGAGAAAGCCCCGCTCGGGTCTCGCAGCCGCGCCTCGCCGCGGCCCGCAGCCACCACCGTGCCCTGCATCCACACGGCCGCCAGCTCCAGCGGCCCGCGGCCCGCCGCCGCCCGCGACAGCCGCCAGGCGCCGGGACCGCCCTCCGCGTCGCGCCGCAGCTGCTCCGCCAGCACCTTGAACGGCGGCGACGTCGGCAGCCGTACGGCCGCCGAACTGCCGCGGGAAAATGAGTCCGTAGCCGCCGCCATTCCGGGTCGCGGCCGCTTTCCCGCCAACTTTGATAGACAGCGAGGCCTGATCCGAGACCACCAATCAGGAGCATGCTGGTGAAGCCGGCCAATGGCCGGTATCGGGAGGCGGGATCACAGGAGTGCGCATGCGTACGTCAAGTGAACGCCCCCCCAAGATAGGAATGAATGAATTCAATGAGGAGTAAGTGGAGGCAGCGAGGTAAGTAATACCGTCTTTCAGCGCATCTAAAAATTTGGCACGCACGCATGCAAGTCGGCTGAAGAGTGATTATCTCTGTCGTCTTTACGTCGTAGTTCAGTACAGAGGAGTGGTAAATACCGAAGTGGCGGAGGAGCCCACGTGAGCAATCAGGAATTGATAAACGGAAATGTTAACTGTATGAGGCGATGAATAGGCCAGCTCCCCTGACCTGCTCATCACACAGAGTATACGTGGACCAAAACAGCACCGTTTCCTGTGCAGTCGTACAAATATTATATGTCAATTTAAAAATACTTTCAAAAAGAAGTTAGGAGATAAGGCTGGGAAAGGGGACAGGGACAGCCTGTCTGTCTGTCTGTCTGTCTATCTCTCTATTCTGGGGATTGAACCCAGGGCTGCTCTACTACTGAACTACATCCCCAGCCCTCTTTTACTTTTTTTATTTTGAGACAATGTCTCTCTAAGTTGCTGAGACCGACTTTGACTTTGCCACCCTCCTGCCTTGTCTTCCCAAGTTGCTGGGATTACAGGCCTGTGCCATTACACTCAACTATTTTTATTACTTTTTGTTTTATTATATTTTAATAAAAGTAAATAAATATATCACCGCATTTTTCACAGAAGAAATGCACATTCATTGTAGGACACTTAGAAAAGGAAAATCTAAAATTAAAAAAATCGTAAAAAGCACTCAAAATAATCTAAGTAAAAAATGTAAAAACACTAGTGTAAAAGCACTCTAAATAATTGAAAAAGCACTTAAGAAACAATTAACTTCTGGGCATATTAATTTGCAAGTTGTAAAATATACATGTAAACTGTGCACAACTTGCTGATGCTCTCAATCCAACGTTTCCCAACCTTAGCCCTATTGACATTTGGAGGGTGGACAGTCCTTTGTTTCAGGGGACTGCTGTCCCATGGGTATTGCAGGATGTCAAGCAGTATGCCTGTCTTCCACCCAGTAGACAGCCCAACCAAAAAAATAAAAAAACACTCTCAGACACTGCTGATGTCTCTGGGTGCAAAATTGTCCCCTCTGAGAACTACTCCCCTAAGCTATTCACTTCCCTGTGTCTTGAACCATACATACTTGAGTCTGTGCCCATGTCACCAGCAACCCCAGGGGCCTCAAATTCAGATGCCAATAGTGGCCAGGCAGTAACCCTGGCATGGCAGTGACAAATTGGCCTTCAGATGGCTCACTGGGCCAATCACACTCAGCCAGTTGTTGCCACCTGGGAATGGGGACCCAGAGCTGCAGATTCGATATTTCAAGGCATTTTAATGTATACTCTCCACCTTTAAAAATGTTGGCAATGAATTCAATTCTAAAACAGAAATAGAGGTGTGCCCTGAAAGTCGTGTGTGGGCTGACCAGCAAGAGAGCTCCTGTCCGGGCACCAGGGCAGCCCCGTGTTAACTAATGCAAGATGCCTCCTGTGAAATACCCAGGGGCCTATCGAGTTTCACCAGTGCCAGGAGTTGCAAAATTCGTCTTCAATTACTGTCATGAGCAGACAGCTGGGGTCTGTCGACACACGTCGGGTGAGCCTCCCTCTGTGGGGAATCCTCCCCTCCCAACACACCACCCTCACTATTAGATATGGAAAATGACAAACTCCAAAAACAGTGAGGCCTGGGGAAAGGGGAGTGAGAGAGCAAGCCATGCGTTGAGAGCATGGTCCTTTCCTGTACATTCTTTCCCGGTGATAAAACAGACTCTGGGGAGGTGTCCATCCAACCTGGAAAGGCAGTCTCTGGGGAGAGGCCGACGCAGATCCTTCCCTAAACAAATCCTTTCCAGATACCAAACACTGACGCCAGGCCCTCCAGCCCATTCAGTAAGATAAATCCTGACCGCTGACCTCGGACTCCCATTTCACCCAGTAAAACAGACCCCAAATTCCTGAATGCCCAAGCGAATGCCCAAGCTGACATTAATCACTGAGTAAGTCACCTCTCAGTATCACCTATATAAGCCCAGTCCCCTTCTTTGTTTGGTGGCTCATTTTCCACCAGGAAAGTGGGACCAATGGCATCACCCATTCCTGTCCACTCTGTTCCTGCATGAAACGTCATTCCTAAACAAAAGGCTGAGATGGTTGGAAGTCTGCCTCTTGTGCTAGCACTCACGCCCGCCTGGGACCTGGAGCTTCCTCAAGGGCCCTGGTGCTGCCTGCTCCGACCACGCAGGTGAGACGAGCAGTCGCAGCCTCGCCTTTCTCATGGACCTGCCCCTTCACCAGCTCCCAGGCATCAGCCAGACATGCTCCAGGCTTCCAGGGACCAGGGCTGAACGCTCTGCCCTGAGAAAAGAGGCTGTTCCGAAAGCCGATCTGCACAGTGACCTTCATGGCAGCAGCGGCTGCCGCCAGCTGGGCCCTTCTCTGTGCCAAAGGCAACACCAAGCCATTGGCACACTCCGCCTTCCACACGCAACCTGACGCGAGGCTCCTCCAGACTGGGGAGTTTAAAGTAGCGCCCGGTGGTCATGGTCGCTCCCTCTTGTTGGTCTACTCTGTTCTCACTTCACACTGGGGGCAGGGAAGACAGTCCTCAGAAGAGCTGCCTACGGACTGGGCTGGGGCTCCGGGGTAGGACACTCGCCTAGCACGCGGGAGGCCCTGGGGTCGATCCTCAGCACCACGTAAGAACAAAAAATAAAGGTACTGCGTCCACCTACAACTAAAAGGAAAAAAAAAGAAGAGCTTCCTTCCTGATCCTGCCAGACAGAGAATAAATCTCTTTCCTGCTTATCAACGCTTCTGCTTGTTAACTGGATGGCTCCTGGAAGTGGCCACTAAGTGCCCTGGACGCCCCAGAGTCAGGCCTCTGCCTTCGAACCCCAAGAAGCTGGGGGTGTGGACAGGCCCTGTAACCGCCTGAGACCACACAGTTGGCAAGACGGGCAGCCAGGGGCCAATCCTCACCAGGAACAAAGGGTCCCTCTCAGTGCCTTCCAATAACCAGGCCTCCAAGTAAGGACTGGGGGGTCCCAACCCAGGTCAACCAACAGACTCGGGCTCTTACCCATTATCCTGGATCATCCCCTGGGAAGGATGCCCTGGGAAATTTTTCTTTTATTAAATACAAGTTTATGAATAAACTTGACCTTCAGTTAATGAACTACAGGTCCAAGTATGCGGGGAGTTGCCTGTGACGTACTCTAAAATGCAGGGAAAAAATTAGGTGGATTAGTTGGGGGACAGAGCAGGACAGGTAGGCAGATCTGAAGCAAGGGAAGTGGGTCCCTCCTGGACTCTGTGTCGGGGTGCATGGCAGGGCCACACAGACCGCTGCTTTCTGCGACCCGATGTCCGAGGATAGCCGTGCTTCCAGGGCACCCCACAGCCTTCCATGAACCTCCGGGTGCATGTCTGCAACCTCCGAGACTTGGGAGTCTGAGGCGGGAGGATCGCAAGTTCAAGGACAGCCTCTGCAACTTAGCAAGACCCTGTCTCAAAACTAAAGAGCACTGGAAAGTGGCTCAGCTGCAAAAACAAAGCAAAACAAACAAAACCCAGGAACTTAAAAACTGAGCTGTACCCCCAAACACAAAGCAGAATCTCAGCCCCCAGCTGGGTGACGCCATGCCAGCGGAAGCAGGCTGCCGTGGCAGACTGAGAGCCAGCCGGAAAACGCCACTTCCTTTCCAGGGAGCTTGACTTTGGAGACCCTAGGAAGCCCAGCAGAGCTGGAAGCCAGCGCCTAAAACTCTGGGGAGGGGAAGGGAGCCCCTGCTCAATGGACACAGGGTTTCCTCTGGGGACAAGGACCATGATTTGAAACCAGAGGGAAGTGGTGACCACAGTTTTGTGACAGTTTTCAGCAGCCACTGAACTGCTCACTTCTGATTGGTTAATTTGAAGTGTGTGGCTTCTTCCACTTTGCTCTGGCCTGGATCTGGGTGTCCCCCAAAGGCCGATGCATTCAAGGCTTGGTCCCCAGCTTGGCACTACTGGGAAGGGGGGAACCTCAGGAGGCGTGGCCTACTGGGAGAATTTGGGAGGTGTGCTTTTGAAGAGGATTGTAGGACCCCAGTCTCTTCCTTCCTCTCCCTTTTGCTGCCCAGCCAAGGCTCTGCCACACACTCCTGTCCTGATGTGCCTCCACAGGCCCAGGGCCTTCAAAACTGTGAGTCAAAGCAAACTTTTTTGCTTTATAAATTCATTATTCTAGGTATTTGTTACAGTAATGGAAAGGCTGGTCTACACCACACTTCATTTTAAGAAGTTTCAACTGAAAATCAGGAATTACTATACCCCAAATCTATCTCAAAGAACCAAGGCCTCACAGAGGTTAAGTAATTTGCCCAAGGCTACACAGCCAGTAAGAGGTTGACCCCAAATCAGCCTGCTTCCAAAGCTTAAGTTCTTTCCACTATACTGTGTGGGAACATGGATTCAATATTAGCTCAAAGAGTGACCAATCATGGCCTGAAGCACTGGCCAGCAGCTTCTCCTCTGTTGTGGTCCACCTCGGATCAGTGTAGGTATGGCTTTGAAGAACACATATTCCAACTGCTGCAAGATACTTGTGGATACCTGAGGGGTCCTTGTTTATGTGCAGATTCTCCCAGGGCAGAAGCAAGAAGCCCAGGCTAATATATAGAACCTGGAACAGACCCTTTTCCTGCAAATGCCCCAATTCTGTGAGAGTGGAACCGTTCCAGAAAATCAAGACTTTGCACAGGAAAACAGAAACAAAAACAAAAAACAAACTCCTGAGGAAGGTAATCAATGGGATCGATGCTCATGAGGGAGGAAGGAAAGTGGGGGCCGTGAGGCATGGGCCCCCAGGCCTGCAGGGGCATGTCTGCGAGTGGCTTGGGATGGGGTTTGGCCAGGAGGTAGGAGGTGGACCCCATGACTGCCCGCCAAAGCCCCAGAGCACTTTCTCCAAACCAGAGGGGATTTCCCAACGGCCCTGCACTGAGGCTTTCTGGGGGCCACAGGCCCCCACTACAGGCTCAGCGGGGCACATCCTGGCTTCTGAAGGAAACAGAGCTCAGCTTTGCAAACAGTGACACCTTGAGTGGCCCCAACTGGGAACCAAGGAAGCCAGTGTGAGGAGGGGCCACGGCTGCTGGACCGGGAGACAGAAATTGCGTGAGCCTGGGGCTGGCTCATGGCACCCAAACCCCAGCCGTCCTCGGGGCCCTGTGGGCAGGGGCCCTGCCGTGAAGGGCCAGGCCTGCTGGAATCTCAGAGAGCAGCCTCTCTGCTCAGGCGCTGGCTGCCAGGCAGGGGACTTGGAGAGCCAGGCTCCAGGTGGGGTGAGCAGATGAGCCCTTGGGCCAGCGGGCAGCCCAGCTGTGCACGAGCACACGCTCCGAGCCACAGCACCGCAGGTGAGGAGGCTTGTGTGCAGCCCTGTTTTACAGAGAGGAAGACTGAGTGTCCTCACTCGGCGGGTCTTCGCCCACTGCCTGCTGTGTGCCGGGTACTGTGTGCAGAGGCAAATAAGAGTCACAGTCTGACCAGGGCTGTGGAGAGAGCTGGCGCTTTCACTGGACTCGCCAGCAGTGCGTGGCCTGGGCCACCGCAGGGGGGAGCAGAGGCAGCCTGGGGAAGTCGGGGAGCAGCTCAGGGAAGCACCAGGAGCCTGAGAGGAAACAGGCTCCTGCCCCCGGAGGGGGTCCCCTTCACAGCCGAGTCACCAAGCCGTGCAGCGGCTACCCTCTGGACAGGAACGTGGCGTGCCTGCGGCCACCTGCTCCTCTTTCCACTCTGCCACACAGGAGGGGACGCAAGGCCCAGGCCACAGCTGGACAGGCCGTGGCTGGTCCCTTCATCAACCCATCTGGCCATTTGGGCCCTGGTGACCCCCAGAGACCAGGGAGAGGCTCAGGTTTTGTTGGAATGCAGCAGGCGCTCCCAGAGGGCTCTGCAGAGGGCGCAGCCAGGGTGCCCACCCTCCCAGGTGGCCTTGCCCGCCCCAGGTCTGGCAGTGGGTGACCTCCCTGGGGTTCCCACGGCTGGCTCTGCGCCTCTCCTGCTGGTCCAGATGTCCTTTCTTCAGTGTCCTCTCCGTCCCCCTCGGCCGGCTCCTCAGGCGCTCCCCGCGGGCTGAGCAGGCTCTGCTGGAAACGAGAGGCGAGGCTTCCAGGAATCAGGCCCTGAGCAGCACCCGATGCGAAAGTAAAACTCACACACGCACACACACACACACACACACGCACACACACGCACATGCACACGCACACACACGCACACACGCACGCACACACATATGCACACACACGCACACACATATGCACACGCACACGCACACACGCACACACATATGCGCACACACGCACACACGTGCGCACGCACACGCGCACGCACACGTGCACGCACACACACGCACACACGCGCGCGCACGCACATATGCACACACACGCGCGCACACGCACACACACGTGCACGCAGTCCCACAGGTTCCTCTCACGTGGCTTGCTGACCTGCAAGTGGGGGCCCCCTCAGGAGGCTCCCAGACCTCACGCGGGCACACACCCAGCTCTCACACACACGCACACACACACACACCCCGGCTCAGGGAGCCCAGCCTCAGACACACAGAAGAACCTGCCACTGCTTCGCTCCTGCCCAGGGGACCGTGCTGGCCCCTTGCTGCTCCCACCTCACATGGCCTCGAAGGTCACACGTCTGGACGAGTGAGCCTTGCCTGCTCCCCACCCCACCTCCAGATCCCTGCGTCCCCAGCAGCCACCCAGGCCTGCCCACCCTGCACGGCACTCCCAGAACAGCTGCCCCTTAGCCCTGCCTGGCCCGCCCGCCCACGGGTCCTAGCTGGACGCTGAAGTCAGGGTCAGGTGACCATGACAAGAGCCCCACTTCCTGAGAGGGTCCTGGCTAGCCAGGCTTGTGCCAGGGTCTGATAAAGAGCTCACTACAGGACCTGAAGGCGGCTGCCAGGACAGGCCGGGGCCCTGCTGTGTTCACAGACAGACCCCGGGACTCGGCAGCGGAGGAGAGGGCCCTGCGGTCACCCGGGAGTAAACTGAGGCTCAGGGGGCGCGAGTCTTGCCCGACACCAGCCAGTCTGCAGCAGAGCCGTCTCCTGAGCCGTCTCCTGAGCCCAGCCCGTGCGTCTGCAGCAGGCAGGTCCAGACAGGCGCCCGTGCAGGGGAGGCCTGCAGCCCACCACTTCCCCAGGGGCCGACCACGGGAGGACAGCGAAGAGCAGGGCCGTGAGGACCGGCTCAAGCCTCACCCGGGTTGTGGCAAGCACCTCCTCAGCCCCTGGGCTCCTGGAGCTCCAGGAGACAGTGACACCTGCTTGAGGACCATGGACTCAAGTCCTAGACCTACCACCCAGCAACTGTGTGGCCTTGGTCACGTCCCCTCATGCCCAGGACACCCGTGGCTCTGCACTGGCTCTAGGCAAATCCTGACTACTGTGATCATTCCGCTTCAGAGGGAGGCTTCATCTGCATTAGGCACGTGCACGTGCATGTGCGCACACACCGAACACCCGGCCGTCCTCTTAGAACAGACACCTGCTGGCCCTGCCTACGTCTCCGCCCGTCCCTCCACACTCCTCACTCCCAGAATTGCATGCAGGCCTTTCTGTTCCTCCAGGATGTCAGCTTTCATCTCGCCTCAGGGCCTTTGCACATGCTGTCCCTGCCCCTAGGACACTGTTTCCTCACTTTCACATGCCTGGCTCCTCCTCCTGCTCCCTGTCTTAGTTCCTACATAGCTTCCGTGGGGGTCTCTCCGATGACCTGGCTCATGCTGACCCCCACCACCATGTTCACAGTTTGATCCCCTGCCCAGCATCACTGCCTACAATGACCTTACTCACATAAAGCGTGTCCCCCCCACTGGAATGCATGCTGAGTTCCCAGGTCGTGAGGAAAGGACTTGGGTCTGACCCCAGCCACCTCCTTCCAGCGGAGTGTTCTGGGCTAGCGCCACATCCTGCTGAGCCCTGGTCTGCTCCTGTGAGAAATGGAAACAGAAACCCTCCTGCAGGTAGCGGGGAGGTGTAGTCTGATAGTGGCTGTGGAGCACAGAGTAGGGGCTTAATCACCCTGGCTGGCTCGTGGCTGGTGCAACCTTGAATGACAGGTCTGCTTCCTACCCTTGCTGTGCCCCTTCCCACTGTCCCCCTAGCTCCACCTGCTCAGGTCGGAAAACTGAGGCGGCGAGGTGCAGAGCCACGGCGGGTCGGGTGTTCCGTGAGCGCGAGTCCCCGGCCCTCCATCCCAGGCAGGTCGACTGCCCACAGCAAGCCTGGACACAGGCTTTCTTGAGTGTGTTGCACATCTTCCTCATCCATAAAATGGTTTCGCCTTCCCGATCTGCAAGTCAGGAACTCTAGGAAGCAGCAACGCCCCACTGCGGTGGCTCCGGTCCTGCTGGGCACTGGGCGCACGGGGCGCACGGCGGTGGATGGAAGGGGCACTCGCTTCTCCCTGCCACCAGGCGTCTCCTGGGACGGGAACCCTCCTCCCACTTGCGGCCAGCGTGCACACAGGAGGCTGGGACCTGGAGGAGGGAGTGGTGGCGGCAGGTCAGGCCCCCAGCTCAGGATGGCCGGTGCGGTGCACTGCGCTCTGGCTGTGGACGGGGACGCCCAGGCTGGCTCCTGCTTGGCGTGGTCACGTGCTGAGACAGGGAGCGGCGGTGGAAGACCTCACACCAGCTACAGAGCCACAGGCAGTGTCACAGCTCCAGGGCTCTCCAGGGACCAGGACCAAAGTCAGAAAATAAATGGATAGAGAGAGGCCGTGGGTGGGTGGGAGGGACAGGCTGTCTGGGACAGTAGGCGGGGAGGAAGCAGCAGGTGAACCAAGGAAGGCAGAGGCCACCCAGGGAGGCACCAGGTCCCCAAGGGGTGGGGGGACAGGAGAGCCCGGCGTCCTGCAGAGCGCGGAGCCGGGAGGGCCCCGGAGGCGCACCCGCTCTCAGACCTGCCCCTGCACGGTCCCTCTGAGGCGCTAATCCCTTTTCTGGGAACGTCTCCTGACGACTCTCCCCTTCCCCTGCTGGGGGCCAGCCGCAGGCGGGTGGCTTTGTCTTCTGGCAGGACCGGGACCACACGCAGTCCTGAGACAGGCGGGGCTGCCTGGCCCCAGGGCCTCCCGCACCTGGAGAGTGTGGGTGGAGGCGCGGGGAGGACAAGGGCACCCTGGGTGGCCAGGCCAGGCTGGTGCTTTAGCCAGAGTCCTCAGGTGGTTTTGGGCTGGGGGCTTTTAAGTGCTACCTCGCCCCCAAGGTTCCCAGGGTCGTCCGCATGCGTGTGCACGTGTGTGCACCTGTGCACATGTGTACGTGTGCGTGGAGGCTTTGTCCTCGAGCGTGACCTGCAGGGTGAAGCGCGCTCACGTCAAATGTGTGGCTCCAGCACTTTTATACCTGGGAACACACACCTCAGCTCGCCGGAGGGGACCCAGACCCTGCTGCTCCAGCTGAGCCCTCGGACCTCCCTCCCGGCCCAGGAGCTTTTGCTGGAAGTGCAGAGGCTCCCGGGCTCAGAACCTGCACCCATAGAGCAAGACCCAGGGCAAAACCGGAGCGCAGGTCCAGAGGGCGGGAGTGCCTCTCAGCCCAGCGCACACCTGGTCCTGGGCCCGGGGTGACCGTGTCTGGAAATGCCGGGCACTCTCCACGCAGCCACGCGGCCTCAAGCACGTCCCTGCACTGCCTGGTTCAGGCCACACCGCAAGCCGGGCTACTGTCGGGGGTCGCAGGGAAACAACTGCACAGCGACATCTACTAATCACACTGTGCTACTTTCCAGCAAGGGAACCAAGGCCAAGCAACTCACCCGAGGTAACCCCCAAGCGGGGCAGCCGGGAGGGGAACCCACACAGTCTGGATTTCCAAGCCCTGATTAATTTAAACCTGAATCTCCCAGAAAATGAGCATAAATGATAGGCTGTCCCTCAGCAAGCTAGGTTGAAGAAGCAAGCTGTTTTCTTCCTTCTTTGGAACAAAAAAGTCCAATAAGAATGCACGCACACAGGCATGGTGGGGCACACCTGTAATCCCAGCCTCTTGGGAGGCTGAGACAGGAGGATAGCAAGTTTGAGGTGAGCCTCGGCAACTTAGTGAGGCCCTGAGAAACTTAGCAAGACCCTGTTTCTACATAAAATATAAAAACGGGCTGGGGATATGGCTCAGTGGTAGTGCATCCCTGGATTCAATACCCAGTACCAAGGGGCGGGGAGAGAATGCGCACAGCAGATGGAGACAGAAACCCAAAGCACCCAGCCTTCATCAAGGCTGACTCCGATCCCCTGTGCAGACCCCAGCTGTGCCCTTTGCAGGCAGTTCTGTGCTGTTTCTTTGTGTGTGTGTGTGTGTGTGTGTTGTTTGTTTGTTTTGTGGTTTTGTTGCCTAGTTGCTGAGGCTGGCCTCAAACTAGTGATCCTCCTGCCTCAGACTCCTAAGTCTGGGATTACAGGCATGTGCCACCTCAGCTGGTTTATATGTCTTTTTTTTTTTTTTTTTTTTTTTTTTTGTACTGGGGATTGAACCCAGGGGTGCTTAACACAGAGCCACATCCCCAGTCCTTTTTTACATTTTTATTCAGAGACAGGTGCAGGGGCACATTCACCGTGGTCCCCCTCAGGGGAAAGTGGGGCCAGAGAGGCCTGGTGGGTTCAGGTGCCCTGGCGCTCTCTGCCCCTGGGGGACACAGCCGTTCTCCAGCTGCCATCACCAGGAGCCTGGCTGCGTTGAGTCCCCTGCACTCTGACGCCTCCCAGGGACGGGGCCACCCAACTGGGCGTTCAGGATTTTGTCTTTGGCAGATACGGGGCATTTCTTACCTGCCAGCTCGGACAGGGCACGTGTCGCCTGAGGCCGCGGTGTCAGGTGTGGCCAGGGCCGCAGGGCGGGGCCTGGCAGCAAGGGCAAGAGCAGGGGCAGCTCTTCCCAGAAAGCGAAAGTGAGGTGGAGGCGGCTCGTCCGGAGCAGGACCTGGCAGGGCGGCTGCTGCCCAGAGCCAGGGCCAGGGGGAAGGTGGCAGCCCCGGTCCCCAGGCCCCACCACCCTGCCACCCTCCAGACCTGGGCTCTGCCCCGACGAGGGCCTGGAAGGCATTGGGAGCTTCCTGGTGCTCCAACGGCTGTGTGTGACCACGTGTCCCTCCACCCTGGGCTGACCCCCGGGGCAGGACCTTGTCTTTCCGTTCGACAGCCTTCGTGGAGCATCTAGAACCTTCTCAAGCATGCTGATCAGTGTCCTTCACCAGACACGAGCTGGTCACCAAGGCCCTGTGACCAGGGAGTCTTCATGGCGGATCACCTGAGTCCACTCCCACCCCAGACCATGGCCTGGCCTTCGAAAGTGAGCTGAGCTGCCCACACGGAGGGTGCACGTCGGGAAGGACAAAACCCCAGCGTGAGGCCAGGTGCAGAGCACGTGCCTGTGGTCCCAGCTACTGGGGAGGCTGAGGCAGGAGGGTCGCTTGAGCCCACAAGTCTGAGACTAGCCTGGGCGACACAGTGAACCTCGCCTCCAGGACAAGCAGGAAGAGGAAGAAGAAAAAGAAACCAAGTGGGGCAGCCCGAGCCCCGCGGGTGGGCCGGGCGGCCTTTTAGGGGTTTGCTCGGTGCATGCATTTGCCGAGGGGAGACTAGGCGTGGCCTACACCCCCGCAAGCCCACTCCCGAGTGTCCGCCAAAGAGAAGCGCGGCAGCTCCCCCACGGAAACGCAGGTGCCGCCTCGCGCTGGCGCTCCAGCAGGAGAGAGAGGTCAACACAGCTGGGTATCACAGAGAAACCAGGGCGCCGGGCGCAACTGCAGACACGAGCCCGGGAGAAGCCGGCGCACCACCTTAGGAGGAAGCGACCACCCGCTCATGTGGCCTCCAAGAGCAGGGGCAAGGACTCTCTGCTGGTGGAGTCTGACCCCAGGGACGGGGAGAAGTGGGGAGAGATGTTGATTGGAGGGCCAGCTGGTGCCGTTCTCTGTCTCAGTCTGGGTGGACACATGAGTGTGTGCACATATCAGATTCCACCAAGTTTTGCACACTTACTACACATACCAGACCACAATCATGTCAATTAAAAAAAATTGTACCTGGGCACAGTAGCACATGCCTGTAATCCCAGTGACTCAGGAGGCTGAGGCAGGAGGATCACATGTTTGAGGCCAGCCTCAGCAACTTCATGAGACCCCGTCTCAAAATAAAAAGTAAGGAGGGCTGGGAGTCTGGCTCAGTGGTAGAGCATTTTCCCAGCAGGCTCGCAGCCCGGGATCGCATCCCCAGCCCCACCAAGACCACCAGGGATGGCAGTAAATTACACGCGGGAGTCGCCTTCTGAACCGGATCTGGGTCTGTCGCTCCGTGACGTTGAGGACACACTGTGGATCCTTTCCGTCTTGCAACACGGAAACTCTCCTCCCGTTAAACAAGCCCAGTGCCTCTTCCTGCAGCCCTGGGACCACTTGTGAGTGGGACCACGCGGGGTTCGTCTTTTCTGGCTGGTTTCTCGGCGTCCTCGCGTGTGGGGTGTCAGGATTCGCTCCTTTTCCAAAAACTTTATTTTTATTATTTGTAAAGCCCACGGGGACTTTACTAGGGACAAGAACCACTTATTTCCACAAGCGCGAATGCTTCAAGAAATGCCTCTCGGGGGTGCAGGGATGGACTCGGGGCTCGGCGTGAGCCCCAGCCCCAGCCAGGACCCTCTTCCGTTGTAAGGCTGACTCGCCCTCCGCCGTGCGCTCACTTGGTCTGCTTGTGCCGCGGTAAGGGGGACACCGACGGGAGCGCACGCACAGCCATGTTCCCACCTCACCGCTCTGGCGAGGAGGCCAGGTCAGGGTGCGGCAGGCCTGGCACCTGGAGGGGCTCCAGCTTCCGGCTCAAGACAGCACCTTCCTGCGCGAGTACACGTGAGGGAGGGCACCCCGAGTTCCCCAGCACATGAGGGAAGGCACCCCGAGTTCCCGGCATGGCGTCCACCGAGAGGGTCTGCCCACGTGAAGGACCCAGCCCCCCTGTACCCTGCCCTGGGGCGAGGGGATCAGCATATGAACTTGGGGGGCCCATGCATTCAGCCCGTAGCAGGTGTGCGCCCCACGGTGCTCCTCTTGCACCACCGGCGGGCACGGGTGGCCGTCCCTGCTGCCCTGGGCAGGGCTGAGGGACAGAGCGTGGGCCTGGGACCTCTGGCGGGGGCCCGAGAGCCTGGGCCTCTCCTGAGGAGGTGGAGGATGCATGGTGGCCCTCGGCAGGGGCCTGGCCCGAGGTGGCGTTGGCCAGCGGCTGCTATCGCCATCATGTCACCCCATCACCCCGGGAGGCCTGTGCACCGATCCGCGGACCCAGAGAGGGCTGTGAGCTCCCCAGGGCCGTGCTTCTCGGGAGTCCTGAGGCGTCTCGAGATGATCCCGAACTACGGAGGCCCCTGCCTCCCAAGGCCGAGGTGCTGTGTCCAGGCCCGGCTGTTTCAGGAGGATGGAGGCCCTTCGGGAGTCACCTGACGGGGGTATTTACGTCCACTGTGCTCTTCTCCAGCTCCCGGTCCATCCACGCCGGGATCTCACGGGCTGTACGCGGGAAAGCTGCTCCCTCGGGTGTCTAGTGTCCCCAGGACCCAGGGCTCAGCCACCCCCTGAATCCACAGCTGTCTGGACAGAGGGTCTGCAGTGCCCAGCAGCTGGTCCAGGCACAGCGCCTTCCTGGCTGTCTGGGGCCAGCTTCAGCCCTCTGGCCAGGCTGGCTGGTGCTCTGCTCCCTGCTGCTGGGGCCGTGGACGGGGTCAGAGTCCACCTGGAGAGACGGGGCCTCGCCCTCCTCCCCACCCAGGTCAGCGTGGGTTCCCGGTTGGCTCTCGTGGGAGCTTTTGAAGGAAGGCCTTTGAGCCACGCTGGGCACTTGGCCTTCTGGAAGCGGCTCTCACAGCGGCGGGGGGCCAGGACCAGCCCACGACCCACTCTTGGGACACCTTCATCACCCTGAAGACACCTCCCGGGTCCCTCGTCACTCCCCGTCCCCTCCCCAGCCCGGACAACCACGCTCTGCTCTCCGTCCCCGGTTCTCCCTGTCCTGGACGCGTCCTGTAGATGGAGCGTCCGCACTGTGGCCTTCTGGGCAGGTTCCAGGGTCGATGACTGTTGGGGTCCGCAGGAGGACGTCCTTTCTTTTCATGGTGAGGAGTGTCCCCCTGTCACCCGTATGCCTGGGGGACTTGAAAACACCGGTGTGACACGCAGCCCAAGCGCGAGGATGGAGTCAGTCGCTGTCGGGACCAGGTCTGTGAGGCTCCCCCGCGTCCCCTCCGCTGCCCAGCTGAGAATCACACACTCACTACCTCAGGATGCCAGGGACCATTTCAGACCAGGAAACTGGGGCTCAGAGAGAGGCCTCGTGCCCGGCGTGGGGCTGCACTCCTGTAATCCAGCCACTTAGGAGGCTGAGGCAGGAGGATCGTAAGTTTGAGGCCAGCCTTGGAAACTTAATAGACCTGCCTCGAAATGAAAAATAAAAAGGACTGTGGGGGTGGGGTAGCTCAGTGATGAGCGCCCCTGCTTCAATCCCTAGAAAGGGGGGACCTCACCAGCCTGGGATCCCAGACAAAGGGCAGCTGAAGTGGGATCTGACTGCCTAGAAGCATTAATGAGGTGTGACTGTATACCTGGCACTGCGAGACCCAAATGACCAAGCCAAGCCTCTCCCTGCGATGGCTTAGTGCCCCTACCAGGCACAGGGGCTGGGTGTGTGCTTAGTACCAAGTGCTTCATCCTCGGCTGACGCCCATCCTCACTGAGAACCTGTTGGACACCAGGAGACCCCGTCCCCAGGAAAAGACGTTCATGGGGACCACGGTCGGCCTTCGACTTCAAAGCATTCTCCCCACTTGAGCCCCACTCCCCGGGCACTAGTGAAGAAGAGCGACGTCGTTCACGCACAGCGTGAATCTTCTGCACAGCGCTGGTCGGGCTGCGAGGGAGACGCGTCCTTGCTCTTGGGGGCACTGCCCTGCAGGACAGCTGAGGAGGCACCGAGCACCCGTCTGGTGATGCACCTCCAGCAAAGGCCCTGAGGCCAGCATGGGATTTGGGTCCCAGGAACTGAAAGAGGCTGGGTGCTGAGCCCCAGGTAGGAGGAGGGTCAGGAGATGGGATCAGGAGGTGGGCCGGGCAGGGTGCCCTGCTGGACTCTCGGAAGTGTGGGTGGGGGCAGAGGACAGCCAGGAGCCGCTCAGACTCAGCCTGCCCCTCGGGAGCTGCGGGCGGAGAGGGACTGAGCCGTTTACAACGTGTCAGCGTCTCAATAGGCCAGAGCGGGAGGCCCTGCGGCCCAGGGAGGCAGGAGCAAGGCCGGAGGCTGGGAGGACAAAGGGCAGACGGTGTCCCACCCGGGGCTTGCCTGGGTCTGCACCCGCCCCAGGGAACCTGGGTAGGGGCGTGCCCAAGAGCCGCGGTGCAGCCAGGCCTGCCGGGGTCTGCCATCCAGCCAAGCTGGGCAAAACCGCAGCCCGGCATTCTACCTGGCACGGCCGGTGCCGCCTGACCACCATGCGGCGGGCCCCTCTCCTGCCCGCAGGTGGCCTCTCCACGGCCTCTGGGATCCCGTCAGCTCTTACCTGCGTGCCCTGTGCAGCGACCCTGCAAGGACACACTAAGGACACACTCGGGCCTAATCCCCGAAGCCTGCCACGGTGCCCTTGCTCGCCCATAGGGTCTCGGTGACCACGGGCAGGATCTCAGACCTGAAAGAGCCCTGAGCCCAAACAATCCTTCGGAGACGAGGCAGGACCTGCGGGGAGAAGTCCCAAGGGAGACGGGGGCCGAGACCAGGGTGAGGCCTCACAGACCGAGGGACCCCAGCTCGCCGGCAGCTCCTGGAAGCAAGAGGGAAGCAGGGGATGGATCCACCCTACAGCCTGTGCCGGAACCAGCCCTGCCTGCCAGAGGCCTGGAACATCTGGCCCTGGAACGTGAGACACAGATGTCTGTTGTCGAGGCCACCCAAGCGGGCCCGATGCGTCACCGTGAACCCAGGACCTCACACACGTAGAGTTCACTACCACACTGGCACACACTGGGGTCTCGCCGATGTTTCATGTTGATTTGGGAAGGGAGAGCAAACACTTCTGGGGACCCCTGCCCGGCCTGCCTGGATTCGAACCTACCACTGACTGTGTGTCCTTGGGCAGGGTCTTTGGCCTCTCTGGGCTTCCGTGTCCTCACCTGCGTCATGAGAAGACTGCTGGTTTAAAAGGATGGAGTGGATTCTGAATGTGAGAGGGCCTGCCACCCTGACCCACACCGGGCACGGCCGCCTCTCACAGCCAGTCAGGTGCTTCGACGGACCCTGGGGGCAGCAGAGCAGGCGACGGGGGACTGGGGCTGAGGTCCTGGGGCGGCTCCCACAGAGGGGACACGGCTCCTTGGAACATTTGAGTTTCCGGTGCAGCAACAGAGGCTTCCAGGAAGAGAGGGTGAGGCGGGACCTGCCTCCAGGCCCAGCAGACACAGGGCCTGCATGTAAAGGGGCAGCAGGAACGTCCAGGAGAGGACGCTGAGCCCAGTGGCGAGGACGGGGGTCAGAGCCAGCCCAGCCCGGACACGTTCCTCTCTGTCCCAAGCCGCTGCACAGAGCATCTCGTTACTGCTTTTTTAGGGAGGAAAGTGTCCCTGGACACATGGTCAGGAGAGGGACAGAAGCTGGGGACGGAGCGGGCCGGCTGGTCTGAGCAAGGAGTCTCGACATCCAGGCGCACCAGGGGGCAGCAGGGAAAGCGGCCCCGGCCAGGCCTGGGTCCCTGCCCACCTGTCACACAGTCACGGCTCCAGGAGGCGGGAGAGCTGAGACATTAGTCCTCCCACAGGGCTGGGGACACCGGGCGGAGCGCCTACCCAGGGCCCGCAGGCCGCAGGCGCCGTCACCTGCCACGCAGAGCGGAGGCCACTCGACAGAACTGGGGAGCCGGGGCCGCGTCCCCACCCTGCCCGCCATGCTCACCGCTGCATGACCTCTGCCCCCCTCAGGTGCTGCTTCCAGAACTTACACCTGACCTTCCCGGGAGGCAGCAGGTTCGAGAGATGGACACGCCCGTCCTGCGGCCCCAGGGCTCCCTCCCTTCCCTGCAGAGCCACGGTGGGGCAGGTCAGGGCGCTGGGGCTCCCGGGTCCCCATGAGGGCCTGGGCCACAATCCCGGCCGGAAAGCAAGGACAGCCTCTGGCCGGACCCTGTCCGCCCCGCTTGCCAGGCTGCGGTCTTAGAGAAGTCAGGCTGCGGTCTTAGAGAAGTCAGGCTTCGGGGCCCAGGAAGAGGCTGGGGTGAGGCCAGGCTGCCTCTGGGGGTCAGGAGAACCTCAGGCCCGAGTCCCCAGGCGGCCCTGTCCTGGGGGAGGTCAGTCCATCTCCCTCAGCCTGGGCAGGTCCTTCTGTAAGGCAGGGACTTCCATCAGGACTTGGGGGACAAGAGTGCCCACTCCACGCTTCCCGACAGGCCTGGGTGTCCTGGTCTCCAGGCTGGGACGAGGACGCCAACCCTGAGGGCTTCTTCTGGATGGCAGACACATGGGAAGAGTGGTGTCCCCGTTCTGGGACACGCCGGGACATTTCCTGGACTCACAGACCCCCGTGGCTGCGCCAGGCCCAGCATTTCAACAGGCTTCGTCGGGAAGGGTCTAAGCCGGAGCCTGGGGGCTGCTGGCTTTTCACTGCTCCTCCGTGACCACGACGCCCCTGCCCGCTGCCCTGCCACCGTCCCTCAGGACCCACGCTGCTGCATCAGGGGCCCAGTTTCCCTTCCTGTGGTCGGCGTGGCCGGGGGCAGCTTGGCAGGGGCTTGTCCCTTGGCTCTGCTCTGCTGTGGCCTGCACGTCCTCCTGCCTTGCTCCAGTTCAGCACTGCCGGGCTCTCACCCACGCTGGCCCCGTGCAGAGCCCGGCACGCTGGGAAGGGAAGGGGCTTTTAGTCCCCTTTTGCAGAGTGGGGGGGCTGAGCCCCAGCAGAGGGGCTGCCCCAGAGGAGGGGGCCTGGCACCAGGCGGGTGGCAGTCTGCGCTGCGTGGCCACCTCGTCTGGCTGCCGTCGCTTCTCACGCCCTCTTCTGCGGGGGGGGGGGGGGGGGTGGCGGCCGCGGGCCCAGCCCCCTCTGGAGCAGCCAGCTGCACAGGCCACCGACCGACCGCAGACCCGCAGGAAAGTGCAAATGAGCCCCATCTGGCCGTTGGTTTCTCTTTCCCGTCAACCAAGTGCTTTATCGTTGGGGCGGGTGCTGGGGCCGTGCGGCGCTTCTTGGGGAATAACATTTACATAGTAAATAAAGCACATGAACCGCGTCGATTGTCAGCGTCTGGCTTGATAGTTTTTTTTTTTTTTGGTGCAAGCCTATTTACTTCTCAAAGCAAGATCAAGTGCGCTCAGCCTCCGGAAAGTTCCCTCGTGCCCCTACCCAGGCCACAAGCGTTCCCTGCCCCCCGCTCTGCAACCTATAAATACAGCGGGATTTGCCTGGCACTCCGCTCAGCCAGCTCCGGGGAGGACTGCTTTCCCCCCAAGAGAAGAGGGGTCTCTCCTGACTCAAACCCCACCCGCGTGCCCAGATGCGGGATCATCCCGGGCAACCCAGGAACACGCGCCATCTTTACGCATCTGTGTGTCAGTTAAAAATAAATCCGGCAAATTTAAAATGGTTGTTTTTCTAAATTGCATATAAAGCGACAGTCACGGGGTCCGTGCCCGTCACCCAGCCCGAGGCGGCTGAGTCACACACGCTCTGGTCTGGGTGCTCCCGCCTGCCACCCCGGCTCCTCCTTGACCCCTTGGGAAGAGCGTGTCTGTGCACATTCTAGAGAAGTCCGTGGCACCTGCTTCTCCTCTTGGTACACGCCAAGGAGCGGGCCTGCGGGGTCACGGGGCCGGAGTGCGCCCAGCTGCGCAGGAAACTGCTCTGTGACTTTCTTCCCCCGCGGCTGGAGCTGTCTGCAGAGCAGGCCTGGCTGCCCCGGGAGGTCCCGCTGCGCGTGGGGGCCAGCCTGCCGCGCCCGTGGACTGCAGGAAACACAGGCTTTCTGGCGTAAAGTCTCCCGGGGAGACTTTCCCAGCGTAGCTTTGTGACATTAGCTGGTCTGATGGCCGCCTTCGCTCAGGGCCTGCTCAGCTCCTCGCAGTCACACTTGCCGGCTGACGAAGCCGACGCCCAAACCCCGATCTACTTTTCAACCTGAGTGAAGTTTTCATGAGTGACGTGTGGCGCCTGCCTAATGAATATCCTTCCCTTCCTCTCCGTGGGCTCCTCTTCACCCCTCAAAACCCTGCTCCAAGACACACCGCCAGGAAGCCCTCGAGTTCCGGGTGACTTCAGCCTTCCCTCCCCACGTCCGCAGCCCGATGCCGCACCCCGGAGGGGACAGCCTGGGTGCCGCTGCCCCGCGGTGCTCTGGGTGGAGGGCGGGGCCTGGGGCACAGCTCCCCACGTGCTCCGACGCTGGATGGTCGGCGCTGTGGTCGGCCTGATTCTCCCAGAATTCTTGGCGTCAGGTGCTTTTACCCAGAACTACGGAGCTAGACGGCAGAGGAGCCGGGACCTTTGGTCGTGTGTGCAGAACTGGAGACGAGGTCTCAGCTTTCTCCAGCCCTCTGGGAAGCTGTGAGCCGCTTCTGAGATACCTGGGTGGAGGGGACGGTGACGGCCCCAGCTGAGGGCGCTGGGAGGGCACCGAGCGTCCACTGTGCAGCCAGTGCCAGCGTGCGCCTCTGCACTGGGCTGGGGATGGGGCAGGGAGTGGGGACAGCCTGCAAGCACCTAATGGGCCTTCAGGGGAGGCGTGTGATGAAGACTAGCGGGAGGAGGAACAGCGGACAGGGAGGCCAGAGGCGGCCTCTGAGGAGCCAAGACTTGCATGACAGGAAGCAGCCAGCCCAGCAGAGCCAGGCCTGGAGCCAGAACTGCAGACAGTGGAATGACTGGTGCAAAGGCCCTGAGGTAGAAATATCTTGGTGTGCTGTAAAAATGGCAGATGGCTCTCAGGATCCCAGGAGCAAAAGTAGGTGTGTGTCAGGAAGAGGGAGGAGGGTGGGCGTCCCGGAGTGAGTTCCGGGAGGCGACCGTCAACGCCTTCAGGCCCAACCCCAAGGAGCCAGGGAACCCCCGCCTTGGGATGGTGGGAGATGAGAGAGGGACCAGACGACCTGTCCCGGGCCCTGGGTCACCTGCATCACACTCTAGTGCAGCAACCCAGCGGGTCTCTCTGGCTCCCTCTGAACCCCCAAATGCTTCAGGGCACTTGTCCTGCTGGTCCCCTGACCGTACACTCTCCCATCTCCACCCTGCCAGCTCCTGTCCTCCCTGGGGGTCAGCTGGAGCGGCATTATCCATCATGAAGGTCTCCTGCACCCCTGGCTTGTTCCTTCTCCTGCACACCTGGCCGGTCCTCCCCTCTTTCCGTGTGAACCTCCGCCTTTCGCGGCCTCCACTCAGGATCAGGGGTGGCTGGGAGGGGTCTGGCTCCCTGCTCGGCGCTGGCCCAGTGAGGGTCAGGTGGGGATCTCAGCCTGGCCCTCCAGAACCTCCTGCCCCTTCCCTGCCTCTGCCCGGCTCTCAGAGATGGACAAGTCCAAGGTGTCCCTCTAATTACAGAGGCCACGTTGGGAGCCCACCCTGCCCAGGGCCTGCAGTGTGGATACAGAACCTGCCCCTCCAGTGGGGAACCGGAAGGAGCTGCCGAGGCTGGAGGCGAGGGGTCTCGGGGGGCACAGGGCACAAACCTGCCCCCGCCCGCTTAGCCTGACAGACGGTACTGCAGGGACTTCCGCTAAAGGCAAGGTGGGGACCTGGATAGATTCCTCTGCTTTCATACGCCTTCCAGGAGATTCTACATGTGTTGAGATTTGAGAGCTACTAGTCCAGCAATATGTGCCGGAGGAATCCTTGGACACTGGCCCAAAGCTGGTCACCACAGCCCTGTTTATAATGGCAGAGGAAGTGAAGACATCCGTTAGAAGGAATGGAGTACTACACAGCAGTGCACATGGAAGCCCTCCTCCTCCTCACCTGCTTCCCGTCCTTGGTGCCCACGGGGACCCTCACACATACAGTACTTGGCCAGCAAAGCAAGCAGGTGGTCTACATGCTGTGATGCCAGCTGGAGATACCAACAGCCCTAAACTGTTCTTGTGGCTGGGGGACACGGAGCCTTCAGAACCCAGAGCCATGCTTGTGTTGCTGAGGACACGAATGTGTATCTATAAAGATGGACTCGGAAATGACAGATAACGGTGTCCAGGAGGGCAGAGGACGGGGAGCGAGGCCAGAGAGGAGTCAGCGGGTTTCGAACCCCCAGCAGGGACGGGGAACCATGCATGCCGAGCAGCTGCAGGCTCAAGGACACACGCTCACTACAACGGGTTCACGGGACGCTCGGAGGATCAGGAGAGCCCCTCGGCCCAGCCCCACACCCTCTCTGAAGCCTGCTGAGCGTGCTGACGGTCGGGCCTGGCGTTCACTGAAGCACGAGGGTGGCGTCCGGAAAAGGCGTCCTGGTCAGGGGCTGCCAGGGTGCCAGGGTCGGGCACGCGGGTGGAGACAGGCATCTCCGGGGCAGTGAGGCTCCTCGACAGGAAATTGTAACACAGCACACGTGACCTTGTGCGCGCCTCAAAACCCACAGAATGTCTGACGGCAAGCGTGAACCCATAGAACCCACAGGCTCGGTCACGGGTAGCGTGTGGACACTGGTCTGTCACGTGACCGAGCCTCCCCTCACACACAGCCCTGACCCAGCACCCATCACGGGTGCCACCTCTGTGACCTCACCCCACCAGCCCCTCTGCCCCAGCCAAGGGGCCTCCCCACTGTACCTTGCCCACACAGAAGCATCCTACCCCAGGGCCTTGGCACGTCTGTCCCCCTCACCTGACCCACTCTTCCCCGAGTGCCTCGGGACCAATGCCCCTGCCTTCGGGATCTGCCCGAATGTCGCCTCTGTCAACCACGCCTGCCCCACCGCCCTGCGCCCGGGCTCCTCCCGGCCGCCTCCTCGCTGCCACTGGTCCCCGCCCCAGCGAGGTCTCAGCACACTCACTTCCCTGTGCCGCGCAGGCTGCCGTCCAGTCCCCCTGCGCACCCCCACCACCCTCGGGCAGGGGGCTTGGTTCTGCTCGCTGGGCCTAGAGCCTGCCTCACAGAGGGCCTTCACTGAAGCCCTGGAACGCTGGACACACGCCGAGCTGGCCGCCACAGAGAGCCCACAGACACCTGCACACACGCCTGACAGACTCAGGACGCTGGGCGGCCACCGCCACGGCCCCGGCACCCCCGCTCCTGGCCTCGGCCTCTAACCTCCTCCCATCAAAGGGCCCGGAGCTCGGGTCCCAGCCGGAGGCACCCAGGATGGGCCCGGGGCGCCGCAGGGCCAGAGGCGAAGGCAGCGCCTCAAGACCCGCAGGCCCGGGGGTCCAGGGGGCGGCAGCCGCTCAGAGTCCCCAGGCCAGGGCCCAGCGGTTAGAGCAACAGAGTAGAGTCATTAGGTGACCACCCGCTCTGAGTCACCCAGAGTCCATGCTGGGGTCCACGCTGGGGTCCACGCTGGGGTCCACGCTGGGGTGCCAGGGACGCCCCCCCGGGCTGGGGGCCAACAGACGGCCTCACACCCTCCCCAGGAGGCGCCCACGCTGGGTTGGGCTGGGACAGGGACCCCTCCCACGGAGAGCGGGTCACGGGGAGAGAGCGTCCCTGGGTGGAGCGGAGGGCACAGCCCTAGCAAGCCCAGCCCCCTCCAGTCAGATCCCTGCCTGCCTCGCCGGCAGCTGGCCAGCAGTGACCCTGGACAAAGGGGAGTCCCGGACAGGAGAGCCGGGGGGCCTGGGATCCTGGAGCCCAGGGACGGGAGGAGGGAGGCTGACTCCGTGGGGCAAGGGCCATCCTCTTGCGAGACCTGGGGCCTGGGCCATCCTCCTGCGAGACCTGGGGCCTGGGTCATCCTCCTGCGAGACCTGGGGCCTGGGCACAGGGCCTGGGGATCGGGGGAGAGGCCTTGTGGACGCACAGGCGGAACCCGGTGTCCAGGGCCTGCCACAGCAGGCGCTGAGGCTGGTTCCGTGCTGCGACACGGCCCCGAGGGTGGTGCTGGGGAACCAGGGCCGGGTCTGCTGGGGCCAGCGTCCCTGTTCCAGGACCAGGTCTGCTGCAGGGACACCACCCGCTCACGGGGCTGGGGCACACAGCAGGGCCGAGGGGTCACAGGGCGACAATTTCCCCTCTTCAAGATCATGGAAGTAACAGGGCTGACCTCAGGGGCAGGTCCTGGCCTCGCCCAGGGACCATCTCCAACCGCAGAACAGTCAGACCGTCGCGAGACCGCCCAGAAGGCCAGCACATGCCCCCTGGGCCTCCCCTGCCCGCGGCCGATGGGCGATTCCAGTCTCCACAGGGTGGACGGCGCCCTGCGTCAGTGACCCTCCCGCGTGTGGCCCTGGTCACCGCACAGGATGCCGGGGCAGAGAGCCACAGCCCAGGAGCTGGCCGTCACCCCCGGCAGGCCCACCCGCACCGCCACGAGGGACACCCGGCTGGGGGACAGGGCACGTCTGAATGGTGTCACATCACTGCCAAGCGCCCCTCCGCTCTGAGAAGTGACGGCCCTCAGCCTTCTGGGGCCCACGGCCCTCCCGTCCTCCCCGCTCTGGTGACTCCCCTTGGGCAGGTGGCCATGGGGCACTGTGACATCACAGAGCTGGGAAGGGGCTGGGAGGGGTCAGGACGGCCATGTGACTGCCCAGCCGGGGCCTCTGGGCGGAGCCGGGTCCTCCTGGGATTCGATCTGGGGGAGCGGACAGGGGTCCTGGTGACCGGGCCCTGGTGACGGGCCCTGCCCTCGGCCATACCCAACAGGGCTGGGCGGCCAGTGGAGTGTCTGGAATCACCACCCGGAGCTCCAGGCCGGGGAGATGGCCGGAGGCGGCCGACACGCCAGCACCCTTCTCCCTCCAGTGACCCCCCGGCCACCACCCGGCTCCTTCCATGTGCTGGGCCACCGTCTCAGCACCCGATGGCCTCGCTGGACCCAAGAAAGTCCCTCTCCGGGGTGGGGGGCAGAAAACCAATATCAGTTAGTGGCAAGTGCCGGGCGGTCAGGGAACCAGGCCCCAACCCTTCAGAGAGGCCCAGAGGCTGGGCTCCAGGGCTGCCCCTGCTGGGACTCCCCGTGGTCTCTGGGGTCCACGTTACCGCCTCTGCGGGGCCAGCTCACTCCTTCCTCTGGAGCCACAGCAGCCTTCTTGGGTCCCAAGCTCCTCCTGTCCGCAGGACCCTGCACTGGCCATCCCCTTCCTGAGCCTTCCAACCCCTGGTCACTCTCCCTGGGGGGCAGAGCAGCCTCCCCAGGACCTGGTGGGTACTGGCTCCCTGCCAGTCTCAGGTCTTGTGCTCCTCTTGGCTCTTGTGGCAGATGGTGACAAGCCCACAGAGTCACTGTCCCCTCCACAGTGGGACTTCAAGCCAGGACGTGGTCGCGAGGGTCACGTGACCAGTGGGGGTCATCTGGAGGTCAAGGCAATTAGGAACGGAGGAGCCTCGCAGCTCCCAGCCTCTGCCCAGAGCCGAGGTGCGAGGCTCAGGACCGGCTGGACGCTGCCCGGGCTGGGCCCCTGACAGGCGGCACGGGGCAGAGCCACCCGGAACAGCGGGGCGCCCCCAGCTCCCGCCACCACAGAGCCTACCCTGGGATGTCACCTCCTCAACGCTGAGGCCTGGGGATTCCGAAGCCCCCGAGAATAACGCTTCCAACCTCTTCTGACACACGTGTGGTCTCTCAAACCTCTTTTAGGAATGTAAAATGTCATTTTGTCATTTTTTTCATTTCCAGAGAAGAAATTTTAAGCGCACTTCATTTTGAGTTTAATTGGGATCAATAAGCTATTATGTCACATTGAGTTGATTTTAACGCCGGCTTCCTGGTACTTAAAGGTAAAATCTGGCTTTTCCTAAACACCCACTGATTCTTTCTACTTAATCACGTCAGGGAAATAAACGCCCCTTGCTGGCAGAAGCATTCAAACCCGTCTCGGACGGGGCCTTGGTTCTCGATCACCTGAGACCCAGCGGTGTGCCAGCCCTCTGAGCACACTCCGTGAGGCCACTCAGATCCCTACGCTACCCGTTCTGGAAGTTAGACTTTTAAAAAGCAAAACAGAAAATGTCACGTCCTCAAACAGGCAGGTCCCAGGCACCCGCGGGACCTTCCAGGCAACCCGCCACCCCCGCCTCTTCTAGGCGCCCGTTTGTGATTGGTTCCAAGTACCTGTTCACTTACCCACTCACCTGAACGCGCTGCCCACCGGGAAAGCGCTGGGGGAGGGGGGCAGGAGCACCCCCCCTCCCGCCCCTGCTGCGTCCCCAGGCCGAGGACAGTGCCTGGAGGGCCCTGCTCTGTGAAAGGCAGAGTGACCACTTACTCAAGGGCCCGCCTGTCCGTCTCAGGGTCCTTGTCTTGGCCCAGGGCATGTGTTAGCCTCTGCCGCCTGGGCTCCTCTGTGACCCGCGGGTTACCTTCTGGAAGTTCTGCGGGGCTGGGGTGCGGCTCGGTGGCGGAGCGTCTGCCCAGCCTGTGGGAGGCCCTGGTTCCATCCCCAGCTCTGTAAAAACAACAGGACAAGTATCATGTGTGAGAGGACAGGGACAATATCTACTGGTCTAGGCATAAGTCAGTGAAGGAACAGCCATCGCTGACCTGCTATGTGCCCCACGGCCCCTGGGCGCCTGGTGGACTTCAGGTTCAAAGTCACAGCTTCCCCTGGAGGAGGGTGGGCTGCATTCTCTCTAGGGCCAGGAGCACTAACAGCCTACCAGGTCCCCTGTCCCCTCTCTCCTTCCTAAACCCCGCTTATCCCAGGGTCAGAGGGAATTGCTGGAAGTCTCCTCTACCTCACCCGTCTCCTCTCCTGCTCGGACAGTGGGAAGCTAAGCTTCCGGCAAGGCTGAGGCTAGCCCTTAGTGTACCTTCCAACTTAAAAAAGATGTTGTCTGTGACGAGTTGGATTAGACAAAGCCCCCGTGGGCAGAGGTGGCCCTAACAGGCAGATGGCCCGCTTGGCCAGCCAACCTCGGGTAGGATTTCATCCTTACTCAATCCCTTGGCTGGGAACTTGGAGCAGTGTGCAAACTGCACAGCTGTCCTGGACAGCCCTGATCTTGGTGCAGGAGACAACTTTGAGAACGAGAAGCACTTGCTGAAGGCAGAGCTGAAAGAGCAAAGCAGCCTGGGTCCTCGATAGGGGTGGCGTGTCTCCACCAGCCCTGCGTGTCCTCCTCCTCCCCTCTCCTTTCCTCTCCTTTATTTCTTATTTTGTGGTGCTGGAGATTGACCCCAGGGGTGCTTTCCACTGAGCTACATCCTAGCCCTTGTCATTTTTTATTTTGAGTCAGGGTCACACTAAGCTGCTGAGGCTGGTCTCAAGTCCTCCTGCCTCAGCCTCCCAAGTAGCTGGGATGCCCGGGCATGTACCACCATAAGCTGGGTGACTTCTGAGCTGCCCTCTGGCCCTTCCGCAGGACGTCTCCAGAAGCACCCGTGGGCAGCTGCCCTCTGTCACCCCTACACACACACACTGCTCCGCACTCCCACGGCCTCCACCTGCTCAGGGAGAACGCCAGAGTCTCTGCGTCCCTCATTCTGATTCTCTAAGTTGACAAACTCAACCCTCAGTGGCTCCCCGTCACCCCGCTGGCCCAGGGGGCGGTGGGAACACCTGACGCGGCCCGAGGGGCAGGTCCCCACCCCCGCACACCTTTGGGCCTGGGAGCCTTTACTTTTGTCCGTGGAGGTGAAATTCCCGTAAGGTGGCCTCCGCACTCTGAGGCGGACAGTTGGGTGGCACTCAGTGCTCTCCCGGGCTGGGCCCGCCCCCTCCAGTTCCCAAACGTCTCTGTCAGCGAGGTCGCCACGCCCGGGGGACCCCGGAGTCACGCCTCACGCGAGGGGCTCATTCCCTGGCATCCCTCTCGGGCTTCCCTGGGGCCGTGCGAGGGGCCAGCTCCTCCTCAGGAGAGGCCGCAGGGCTCCCCAGCCCGGGGTCCCCCCGTGTGTTCATCTGACTCCTGCCCCTCTAGCCAGATGGCCATCCAGGTGGCAGAGAACCTCCTCCGCCCTCCCTGGACCCCAGGGCCCCTCCCAGAGCCGGGCGCTCAGCGGTACTTTGTAAAGGGATGGCGAGTGGAGACTGCCTTGTCCAGGGGTCACCCTGTGTCCCTGTGGCTGTGACACGAGGCCCCTGGGGGCCGCCCTCCCCTCACATGCCCATATATGGACGCGATGCAGGAGGCCCGGCCCTGGCCGTGAGGTGGCGCCTCTCTGACCTCACAATGCCCAGGGGGGCCCTGGGTCTATAAGAGGAGCCGGCCCGGGGCCCTGGCTCACAGCCCACCAAGTTCCACCTGCTCACAGGTTGGCTGGCTCGACCCAGGTGGTGCTCCTGCTCTGAGCCCAGCGTCAGCCAAGCCCACCCAGCGCCATGGCCAGGTACATATGCTGCCGCGCCCCAAGCCGGAGCAGATGCCGCCGCCGGAGACGAAGATGTCGCAGACGAAGGAGGCGATGCTGTCGGAGGCGGAGAGCCAGAAGTAAGGATCCAGCCCGGGATCCAGCCCGGGGTGGGGGGCCCGGGCCCAGCTGCCCCTCAACGCCTCTCCCTTCCTCCCTAGGGTGCTGCCGCCGCACCTACACCCTGAGGTGTAGGAGATACTAAACGCGCAAGTAGCAAGTCCATCAACTCCTGCCCGAGAATTTTACCAGACTTCAAGACCCTCTTGCCACATCTTGCAAGTGACATCATTCAGTGAAAACAGGAGCCTGCTAAGGAACAATGCCGCCTGTCAATAAATGTTGAAAAATCATCCCACCCAACGTCTCATCGTCCTTGAGAAGGGAGCCGGGGCGGCGGGGCGGGCGGAGGTGGGGCCAGAGTGACCGTCACACAGGATTGGATCTCCACTCAGCAGCACGGCCCATCCCAGTGCCATCGGCCTCCCCAGACCACCTGGAGAGGCCGACCCAGCCGGGCTCTGGGGCCGGGTCACGGCGCCCGTGGAGGCCACTGGGTACTCCAGGCGCGTGCGGGGAGTTGAATGGGCCCGGCGGGAGCGAGTGTCCCGCAGGGTTTGGCAAACGCACCTCAGGTCCTGAGAGTCGCGGCCCCGGGCGCGGGGCGGGGGGCTCCGGCAGAGCGTGCCCAGTGCGCGAAAGGCCCTGGGCGGGTCACCAGCACCACACACAAAAGAAGCTCGTGACCTCACAAAGCGCCACGCGGGTTTATTTCAGCCCAGAGCTGAAACTTCTGCTCTTCCAAAGGGGGCGTCTGGCTAGTCAGTCACTGGTCAGTCACTGGTCAGCCACTCGTCCAGTTTCCATCCTGCCGGGTGTAAGGACGACTTGTCCGGGGGGCAGGTGAGTGGACTGAATCTCACCCACAGTCCTCGGCAGTGCCACGGAGGAGGCAGACTACCACCCAGGGCACCGGGGACTTGCCAACCTGCACAGCCGGGGCTGCCCCTGCCCGCATCTCACATGGAGATGACCACAGGTGGCTGGAAACCTGGACCCAAGCACCACTGGACCTGGACCTGGTCTGGCTAGGAAAGCCCAGTCCTCAGACCCCTCCAGGTGCCCGGGTCACAATCATTTGATGGCACCAGCACAAAGCCCAGGGCACCTCACCAGTGACCAGAACTCAGGACCCAGGACAGGCCTGCCTCGCACCCGGCTGACGTGCCCTCTGCGCAGCTCTGAGTGCCCAGCCCCCCACCGCCCAGCCACGGTCAGCAAGGCTGCTTGTGAAGACCCTCGGGCTGCAGTCGAACCGAGTCGCGGGCAGCTGGTGAGCCTGCCACGTCCGCAGCCGCGCCCCAGCCCGTCCCAGGAGGGCAGCCGTTTTTCTTGATCATCGAGCTCTACCCATGGAAGTTTGAACGGAGCAGGACCTGGGGTAAGCCCTGGTCATCTGTGGTTTTAACCAGTGCCCCAGGGGAGGCCGAGGGCCACCGAGGAAGTGCCTTCTTCCCCCAGAGGGCGCGGCTGGGGCTTCATGATTGAGCCCCGTTCCTTCTCATCACCGCAGCATCCATAGCTCAGACCACAAGTTCATTATCTTACAGTCCCGTCAGTCACAGGTCCAAAGCAGAGCCGGGCACACGCGCTGTGATCCAGCCTCTCAGGAGGCTGAGGCAGGAGGATCACAAGTTCAAAGCCAGCCTGGGCAACTTAACAAGACCCCGTCTCTAAAGAAAAAATAAAACAGGCTGCGGTGTAGCTCAGAGGCAGAGCACCCCTGAGCTCAATCCCTGGTACCTAAGTAAAGAGAGGCATGCAAACTCCAAAACAGGTCTTTTTTTTTTTAATTTTTGTTTTAGTTGTGGGTGGACACAATGCCCTTTATTTGTATGTGGTGCTGAGGATCAAACCCGGGGCCTCATGCGTGCACTCTACCACGGAGCCACCGCCACAGCCCCAAACGGGTCTTTTAAGGGCTAACATCATGGTGCCGGCTGGGCTGGCTCCTCCTGGAGGTTTGGGGAGACCTCTGCTGCATTCCCGGCTGTGGCCTTCCTCAGCACGTGGCGCAGTCCCGCGTCTCTTCCCGCCTGCCTCAGTGGTCGCACTGGAACCCTGCACATAATCCAGGATCGTCTTCCCGTCTCAAGATCCTGGCTTTAACCACATCCGCAAAGTCCCTTTGGCCATGTGAGGCAGCACGCTCGGAGTTGGGGATTGGGACGGGGACATCCGTGAGGAAGGCCTGGTGCTGTCCACCCGTCCTCCCGGCCCTCCATGAGGGGTGAAGAGCTGCTCAGCAGCCACGATTCGATTCTGAACTCCACTGGATCATCCAAGTCAAACCAGACGGACATTTTGCACCATAGTCACGTATCAAAACACCCCAAGGTGCTGCAGGAACACAGAGGGGGTTTGGTTTGGTTTAGTGCTAGAGACTGAACCCAGAGCTGGTTTACGCTAAGCAATATTCTACCTCGGAGCTGCACCCCCAGCCTCAAAAGGTACAACTTTTATGTTTTTAATGTACCACGGTTAAAAGATTTAAAACAAATTTAATTTTTAAATGGTGCTGGGAAAACTGGATATCCACATGGAGAAGAATGAGACTAGACCCTGATCTCTCACCCTGCACAAAGTCAACGTCAAGTGGACCAAAGACCGAGGAATTAGAGACTATGCAACTTCTAGAAGAAAACGAAGGTCAAAACTCCAGCTTTTAGACACAGGCGACGACTTTCTCAATAGGACAATGCTCCAGAAACCGTGCCAAGGGTTAACAAATGGGATGGCATCAAATCCAAAAGCTTCTGCACAGCAAAGGAAGCAGTGAGGCATGTGAAGAGAGAACCCTCAGGATGGGAGAGAATCTTTGCTAGATGCTCTTCTGACAGAGGATTAGTATCTAGGATATATAAAGAACTCCAAAACCTTTACACCAAAATTGCAAATAACCCAATTAGTAAGTGGGCCAATGGATTCAACAGACAATTTCAAAAAGAAGAAATACAAATGGCCAACAAATATACGAAAAACTTCAACATTATGAGCAATGAGGGAAAGGCAAATTAAAACTACACTGAAACATCATCTCACGCAGTCAGAATGTCAGCCAAGAAGAAAATCAATAAGTGTCGGAGAGAATGTGGAGAAAAGGAACACTTTTCTGATGTCGGTGGGGTCAGAAATGCATACAACCCCTGTGGAAATCAGTATGGAGGTTCCTCAGAAGACTAGGCCTGGAATCACCATCTGACCCAGGCGACCCCTCCGTAACCTCTACCCTAAAGAACGAAAGTCATCATGGTCCAGTGATCCCTGCACAACCATGTTTATAGCAGCACAATTCACAATAGCCCAACTGTGGAACCAGCCCGGGTGTCCGCCAGTGGAGGCATGGACGAGAGAATGTGGTGTCTATGCTCAGCGGAGTTTTATGCAGCCATGAAGAAGAATGAAGTTATGCCGTTTGCAGGAAAACGGATGAAACTAAAGACCGTTATGCCAATAAGCCACACTCTGAAGGTCAAGCATCTTTATGTCTTCTCTCACCTGTGGAAATCAGAGAGGACAAAGGAAAAGAAGTGGGGGAGCAGAGATCATGGAAATCAAGGGGGGAAAGGCGTGGGAGGTGGCGGGTCAGCTCCAGCATGCAGGGACTGCTCGAGGACAGTGAGCTATTATGCAGTCACATCAGTGCACAGAGGACCCCTCAAGTCGGAGACCAGGGGGCGGCCTCTGACGAACTCCTGCCACCTGGCAGGACAAGGCTTGGCGGGGACAGAGGAAACCCTGGCTCTCTTGTGACCCGAGGGTCCACTTGCTCTAGGGGACACATGGTACAGGCCAGGCAAGGGGTCCCCTGGCCCTACCCCCAGGTGTGTGCCAGGCAGTGGGCCCTGCCTGAGTCGCCCTCACAGAGGGGGCTGGGCAGGGCCGCCAGGTCATAGTGGGGGCCCCCTTTATATATGAGCCCCGGGCGCCTCGCCAAGCACACCAACAGCAACACCAAGAGCAGGTGGGCCCGAGCCCCCTCCCACCACGGCCAGCTGCAGCCTCAGCCCACTTGCCCCTGATCTGCCGAGACCATGGTCCGATACCGCGTGAGGAGCCCCAGCGAGCGCCCGCAGCAGGGGCCCAAGCAGGAGGAGGGGCGCGAGGAGGACCAGGAGCAGGAGCAGGAGCTGAACCAGGAGCCCGTGGAGGTCTGCGGGAGGACGCAGAGGGGCCACCGCCGCAGGCCCTGCTCCAGGCGCAGGCTGCACTGCATCCACGGGCGGCGCCGGTGCTGCCGCCGGAGGCACCGGAGGCGCCACGGGTGCAGACACAGGCGGCACCACCACCACCGAGGTGCCCCGCGGGCAGCGCCGGGGAGGCGGGAGGGCCGGCCCAGCCAGAGTCCCCAGATCCTTCTTTTCTTTCCAAAGGCTGCAGAAGAACCAGGAGGAGGAGGAGATGCAGGAGATGCAGGAGATGCTACTAAACCTCCCTAGGCTCGTCAGCCCCGCCGGAAGCTGTCACCTGCCCACGATCGCCCTGCGCCGGATGCCTGAGCCCCGAGCTGCCTAGGAGCCCGCGACACCTGCGCAACGAGCAGTCAGCTGCCAAATAAAGACTGACGCCAACCCTGGCCTCTGGGTCTCCTTTGCACAACAGCAGCCTGGCCTTCTGGTGGGCCGAGGGGTCTGGGAAACACCCCATGGCACTGTCCTTTCCTCTGTCACATGGCCCTTCGTGGTGCCAAAGACCACACATGGGGCCACAGACCTCTGCCCTAGGGGTCTCCAAAGCACCTTACCCCCTCCACGCAAAGGGGTGACGACAGGGCCACTGCGCAGCACAGTCTGAACACGGGGTGACCGGATGCACGGAGGGCCCCAGGAGCCCTGGGGGCGCAGGTCTGGTGTGCTCCAGCAAGAATGAGGCAGAACACAGCAGGACGGGGGGCTCGGGCGGGAATCCACTCCTTGAACTCTGCCTTCCTCTGCCAGGGACACTCGCCCACCTGAAGAGGTGACCCTTAGTAACTGCCACTGTCACTCAGATTAAGAGGTGGACATCTCAAAGGGTCATTATGGCAAGATTTTTTTTCCAGTGCTGGGGACGGACCCCAGGGCCTCTTGCATGCGGGGCGAGCACTCTACCGCTGGGCTACAGAGTCTAAGTTGCCCAGGCTGGCCTTGAACTTGAGGTCCTCCTGTCTCAGCCTCCCTAGTAGCTGGCATTACAGGTGCATGCCACCACCCCCCCAGCAAGATCCCATTTAAATGGATCCCTGGTGCTTGACGATGACCTGTCCCCTTGGTCCACCCCCGTCTCTGCGTGCAGCCGTGTGGTGTGGACCTGACGGCACCACCAACAGGCACTTCTCTCACGTCTCCAGAGGCCTGCGCCCCAGAAAGCTGGGCAGCTGCTGCCTTTCAAGAGGTGGACCGGCCTCCGAGCCCAGACACGGCAGGGTGGGTTTCGTGTGTGCTGGGAACAGAGCCCCTCGCTCTGCGCCGCGTCCACCCCAAGCCGCACCCCAGCCCTGTGAGGGCTGTGTAGTTTGGTGGAGGCAGAGGTTTTAAGCACACGACTCAGTGGGTCACTGCCGAGCGCAAGCAGGTCAAGAAGCCCACCGTTCCAGCCCCGGGAAGGAAGCCTCCGGGCTGCCCACCCCAAGGCAGCTGCTGTTCTGACCCATCTTCGCAAACTATCCACAGCTCTGGGCGTCCCTGGGCCTGTCCCTCCCAAAGTTCTGCCCCCAAGACTCCGCCAAAAGGACGAGCTCCAGGCCAGTGAGGCCAGAGGGAGGGGGCAGCCGCCAGGCCACGGCCGCACTGGACAGACCACCCCGCTGGCCCCTCCTGGGTGGGGGTGGGCTCCGGGGCCCCTTTGTGATGTCAGTGCCCTGCTCCGCCTCACAGCCCCTCCGCACCCCCAGCCGCCTCCCTCCCTAGTCCAGAGAGACAGGCAAAGCGGGCAATGGGTTCCCGATGCGCCAAGCTCAGCGCGGGCCACGGCACTGGCCAGAGCTCGGGCCACGGGCGGGGCCACGAGTCCTCCATGAAGAAGCTGGTGGCCTGCGTGAGCCAGGATAACTTCTCCCTGTCATCAGAGGGCGAGGAGGAGGAGGAGGAGGACGAGGAGGAGGAGGAGGAGGACGAGGAGGACGAGGAGCAGCTACCAGTGCAGGGCAAGCTGCTGCTGATGGAGCCTGAGCAGCAGGAGGAGAGCGTGGAGGACAAGCCCGGATCCGAGCAGAGCCCCGAGGCCAAGCAGACGCACTCCTAGCCCGACCCCATGGCCCAGCGAGGCTGCCCGCCGCCGGCCCAGCGAGGACTTTCAGAGAAGAGTCAATAAAAAGTCTCCATGGACCCCTCTGCTCTGGTTTCCTTCCCCCTCTCCTTTCTAGGACCCCGTGCGCCCGCACAGAGGGAGGCCACCGCGGGAGGCCAGAGATCTGGGGGCAGCAGCCCTGCTTCTGCCCAGTGGGTGGAAAGTGGAGGGCCTGGACTAGGAAGTTGCCTCAGACCCCCGCTCTGGGGCAGCGGGATGGCTCTGCAAATTCGGATGCCAGCCCCAGGGGGATGGACCATCTCCTGCAGGGGGACCCCGTCTGTCATTCTGAGCATGGACGGTGTTTTCTTAAGGAGCCTTGACTGGGAGCTCAGCACACGGGGCTCCAGCTGCTCTTCTGCTGTGTGACCCTGAGGGAGTCACTGTGTGTCTCTGAGCCCCAGCCTGTCCGTCTGCTTCCCAGGAGGCTGACAGCTCAAGCGAGGTGCTGCTGGGGCCAGGCCTGACTGGAGGGTGTAGCTGGGAGGGGTCCCGGTGGTCCCATCTGCCTCGCGGGAGACCTGGCTCCTTTCCAGCCCATCTGCGGGACCATCGGTGCCCTCTGGAGGCAGGTCACTTGGCCTTCAGCCCGGGGTCCAGCTGGGGGCACAGACCCTCCCGAGAGGCTGCCGGGCACAAGGAGCTCAGCTTGGGGCTCCCGCCCGGCTCAGTGCAGAGCTCGATGGCCTGCTGCCTCCTGCCCCTGTACCTTCTCTGCTCCTACCCAGAGATGGCAGCTGCCACCTGCCCTTGCAGTCCCGGGCAGCACCATCCGGGCCAAGAAGGACCCTGGATGGGGACCAGGGTGGGGAGACGGCCTTTCTGGGGAAGGCTTGGGGTTTGGGGTCATGTTGGGCCTGGGGGGAGGCCACGGGTTGCCTGCAGGCCTCCGTCGGACCAGCCTTGCCCTCCTGCCCAAGCCCTGTAAGTCCACTGAGCCCAGGCCGCCTCGCCAGGGTCCCTGGTGGTGAAATGCAGTCTCTGTCCTGAGGGACGGTGCGTGGGGGGCGGGCGGGGGACATGGCTCCAGGTCTCCATGGAGCTCTGGGAGGGTTGGAGAGGCCCCGTGAAGGACAGGTGGCCCTGAGAGTGGCTGGCAAGCTCCACAGAGGCCGTGAGCCGTGGGGGGAGGACCAGAGACCTAGAAAGACTTCACGGTACGGCCAGCAGCCTCCCACCACAGAGCCCCGAGCGCCCGGAGGGCCCCTGCTCTCACCCAGAGGTTTAGTTCAATTACACCTGCAAAGACCCTTTTCCCAACTAGGGTCACCACGGCAGGCTCCAGGGCTGGGACGGGGACACAGATCTGGGGGCTCAGCCTGGGAGGGCGGCCTAGGCCTGAGGGAAGGGCACCGTCGCGAGGCGTCGCCCCTGGGCCCCTTGGCAAGTCCACCTGGGCGAAGGCCACTGAGGGGAGACGTCGAAGGAAGGGATGCGACTGTGTGTGGGCAGCAGGGGCCGAGTCACCTGGGCTGGGACGGCCGGTCGAGGCCTGGGGAGGGGCTGGCTCTGGGTGGAGTCCCTGGAGACCCTGGTCACACGGGGCCTGGGCTCCATCGCAGGTCTGGGCTTCCTTCTGGACGCCCGGGAGTGTCTGCCAAGGACACCTGTGTCCACCGTGCCCGGCACTGGGCAGGCAGGAGGCACCCGGCCTTGTGCTCACCCAGGAAGAGGCTCAGCCACCAGACCACCCACCCGGCGGGGGCTCGAGCGGCTCTAAACCTCCAGACTTCGGCTCTCGAGGGGGAGGTGGGCTTGCCAGGCAGGCCCCAGGACCACCCGCCAGCCCACAGCTACTCCGATGGTCTCCCAGCCTTCCAGACCGTCCACCACCTACCTGTCACCCGGCTGGCCCACTTGTCCATCTTGCCACCGGCCCATCTCCCAGCCACCCATCCCTGGGGCCAGGCCTGCCCTCTGACCACCACGCCTGGGCCTGAGGGAACGGCCTGACGTCACACTCTCAGCTGATCCTGCCAACGTCCCTGTGAGGTGGGCAGTTATGGTCCCGATTCTGCAAGGTCGGGGAAGCTGGGACTCGAAAAGGTGACCGTCCAGAGCTGAAAGGGACCAAGGAGCAGACCCGGGGTGCAGACGCCCCTCGGCCTCACCCAGCGACTCCCTCTTAACAGCAGCGGAACGACCGGGTGTCCCAGAGCGGCCCCGCCATGGGGGCGACGCGGGAGGGAAGGGGCTTTGTCCACATGGGTGACCCGCTGTGGCCACCAGTCAGCCCCAGCTGCCGGCTGTCGGGGACTCTGAGGGGCTGGGCCTGCTGGCAGAGGAGGAGGCCCAGGGATGCCCAGATGCGGCCGCCCCCTGCCAGCCCCAAGCCACACCTGCGGCCAGCGCCACTCAGCCCCCCGGCCACCAGAGCCCCAGCCCCAGCCCCAGCCTGACACTCGGCACCTCAAACACTAGGGGCTCCACCAGCCCCACCGCCCCTCCTCCCCAGGAGGAGAAGGACCTGGGAGGGAAGGTGAACAAGAGAAAGGGGTCAGCAGGCCCAGAGGGATGGACAAAGGGGCGGGGCTGGGGCTCTCAGGCCGCTGGGAGGCCCTGGGGCCCAGGGGTGGGGGAGCAGCCTCCCCGGACCTCGGACCTCAAGAGCCGTGAGGCGAAGGCTGCTGCCTCCCGGCCAGGGCACAGGAACCACAGGGCAGCAGAGAAGCCACGGAGCTGGCCGGCTGAGTGCAGGGCGCATGGAGGGACCGGTCCTCCAAAGAAATGGGCAGGTCCATCAGGACAACAGACAGCGGAGGAGCTGGAGGGAGATGGTCTGCTGAGCCGGGGCCCAGGGTGCAGATAAGCGGGGAGAGGCCGGCGGGGAGACGGGTGGACGAGGGATGGGGGACGGGTGTGGACCGGAGGGCAGGTCAGAGCAGGCGCGTGCGGGTGGGGGACAGAGCAGCGGAGGCGACGCGTGCGGGTGAGACTCAGGACAGGCTGCTGGACGCAGGGGCTGGGCATGGAGTCAGGTGCCGACGAGCGCGGGTGGAAGGGTGAACCGTCGGCTCGGTCAGTTCAGCTGTGGCCGGCGAGGTGGCCAGGATGGACCCGAGGAGTGGAGAGAGGGTAGAGTGTGAACTGACAGGTCAGCAGGGTGACCACGGAGACCCGGAAGGGACCAGAGAAGAGGCGATGGTGGAACCGCCGGATGGGGCGGGAAGGAGCAGAGGAACGTGGGCTCCGCGGGGGACGGACGGAGGGACGAGTGAGTGGACAGGACAGGCTCCGAGTCCAGGACCTCTGTGACGGTCTCAGCTCTGCCGACGCCCCCCTTCGGCTGTGAGTGACGGGTTAGGCTCACAGGAGGGGAGTCAGCAGGGCCAGGGCCGGTCCTCCAGGTCCCTCTCCTGCCCCTCAAGGCTGAGATGCTGGCCAGGGCACAGCACTCCCGGGGGACCCCTGGGTCACCCCGCCCAGGGGAGGCTGCAGCCTGCTGGACCGAGAGGACCACCCCTCCTGCTGCGGGAACCTGTTACTACGGTGATCTCTACACGACACCCCTGGAAGCTGGCACCCTGGGACCCACTGCAGAGCCACTCCTGAGGGTGGCACCTGCTTCAGGGCCGGCGGGAGGGACGAGGCGCGGAGGAGGTGGTGACGGGACTTCAGAGAGCCAGCCTGCCGCGGGCGGGAGCCCTCAGCCCCAGCTGTGTCCTTGAAGGGGGATCCCCGAAGGTGGCAGGTCGGCAGAGGGAAGCGGGGCGCCAGGCAGGTGCGTGGTCTGCGGCTCCATCCCTGACCCCACACGTCCCCGAGCCCCACAGCCAGACAAGAGCACCCACCTGCGGACCCCCAGGCAAGCCGACGGCCGTCCAGGCCCACTCAGACTCACGTTCACACGTGGGCCCCAAACGCGTACTGTGCCCCACACATGCGGGCAGAACCCCAGGACACGGCGGGCACGTGCTGGCCACGCTCACAGAGGCAGGAGGGTCAAGCCACGGACTCCTTCTTTTTCACTTGCTTGCTCCGGGCCGGGCCAGGCCTGCTGGAAACCCAGGAAACAGAAACAGGCGCTCAACTTAGCCACCCAGGGGACTGGGATTCTGAAGGTGCCCACCTGGACTCTCGGGCACTGGGGTAAAGTGAGTCTGGGAAATTCTGACATGCAGTCTGGTCTGGGGTCACTCAGGGGACCATGGTCCTGGGTCGGGCAGGGCAGAGGGAAAGCAGTTAGGAGAGGGGGTGGGGACCCCTCCTGAATGAGGCTCAAACCCCAGGTGAGCCTCATTCAGGAGGAGAAGGAGCTTAAGGCTGTAGCCGCTCAGACCTAGATTCAAACCTCAGCTCCCCCTTCCCTTGCTGGGTGACCCTAGGGCTACCTTAACCTCTCTGAGCCTTAGGTGCTTAGGTGCCCCAGGCTTTGTGAAGAGCAAAGAGGCTGGGTTTTTATCATCCCATCCCTAGCCCGGAGCATGGGGCGCGGCACCCTGGGAGCTCCGTAAACATTCGCTGAATAAACGAAAGAAAAAGCAGACTTTAAAAGCAACAATGAGATGCCTCTGTGTACCCGTCACATGAGCTGAAGCGCCAAGCGTCTGGTACCGAGCTCCCAGCGGGATGCACCAGTGGGATCCCGAGCAGGGCTGAAGGACGGGGTATGCACCAGGATGCCTCGGGGAAGAGGGCCACAGGAAGAAAGACCGCCCATCCTGCCGGGAGAGGCGCTGTGCACACAGCCCCGCGCTCAGAGGCAGACACACGCGCACGCGTGCAGGAGAAGGTCTAGAAGGAGCCAGTCCAAGCTGGTGCCTGGGATTACCTCTGGGGAGGGGAAACGCTTTGATCAATTCATATGGGGAAGTAAAAAACTCAAGAGGAAGGAAAGGAAAGAGGGTCACAGCAGCTGCGGGCCCTTGCAAGCTCTGCCGAGCCTGGGCCCGAGTCGGCCCCTCCAGGCCTGCAGATTCCCCCCTCGGGATGGGGCTCAGCTCGGGAGGCCAGGCCCAGCCTCCTCTGGGACTGAACCCAGGGAGCCATATCCCCAGCCCTAAGGTGCTCAGACTGGCCTGGAACTTGCCATCCTCCTGCCTCAGATTCTCATGCAGCACTTAGGCCGGGACTGCTCTCCACCCCAGCCCGGGCTGGACCCCACGATGGTTTAAGACTGTCCACAAGTCCAGGATCACCTCCTCAGCCAGTGAGGGGCCTCGACTCAGGGCCTCTACTTTGGGCCCCGCCTGCTGGGCTGGCGTTTGCCGCTGGCTTGCGCTTCCTGAAACGAGCTCCTCCCCAGACCCAGGAGCGGGGCCGAAGCCCACCCTCATCAGCTGCCCGCATGCCCGACAGCTGCACGGCTGGGAGGGGACTGCCAGGCGCTGGCATCCCAGCCGGCTGCTCCGGAGGTCCGTGCCCAGCCTCAGACCTCGTTAGCACGGTGCGCGATCGTAGGGGAGCCGGGTCTGTGCCGCGGCCAGGGGGTCACTGTGAAAAGGCCTGGCCTGGCCTCTGGGGCCTGGCGGCAGCTCTTTGCTTTGGGGCCACTAGATTAAGCTGCTTGGCCTGAAGCCGCTCGGGGCGGTCGGGGAGGAACGGGGAGCCACGGGGAGCCGGCCAGGATGAGGGGCTTCTGGACTCCACAAACCTTGTCCCAGGACCCACTTTTCTGCCCCTCCTAGTGTGGAACTGTTGACATAAAACCAGCGGTTGCTTTCGGGGGGCCGGAGGGCGGGCTCCTGCCGCCCCTGCTGGGCCTCCTTCCGGTCACTGGTGGAGAGTCTGCTGTCAGCCTCCGTCCCCCGGCCTGTGCCACGCAGGACCCCTGGCCTTTCGGACCTCTTCCTTGGACTCCTGCCCCCGCTCTCCTCCCTCCCGAACACATGAGCTGTCCTGTGGGACAGGAGGGCGACAAGTGGCCTCTGCTGACAGAGGCCTGTGAGCCAGGCCTGGCGGCCCCAGGGCTCCACCCCGCGGAACCACAGGAAGGGTTAAGTGAGATAATGAAGATGAGCCCCTGGCCAGCAGAGGCTTATGGAAGCTGGACTCCCTCTCCAGGGCCCCTGAGGACTGACCCCAGGACTCAGCTGCGGGCTCCTGAGCGGCAAGCAGGCTGCCCCAGCTCTCCCTCAGGACCGACTTTGCTCCCTTCAGGAGCTGCTGTGGGGACACCCCAGGGGTCACGCAGAGTCTCAACATGTGCCCTGAGGCTGCAGCCATGGCTTAACTTGGCTAAAGCCCCTGCGGTATAAGGGTCAGCGGCCAGAGGGCTCCTTCCACGTCCAGTCCCAGCATGTCTCCACGCCCTTAGTCCTGTGCACTCAGGTGGAATCAGAGCCCCTCCGGCCACTCAACAAGTGACCCCGATGGACCTGACCCCTGCCAGCCCCTCACTCTACATCAACAGCACTGACTTCCTTTCTGAAACTCAAGCCTGCCGGTCACCCCACCACAGGGCCTTTGCACTGGCTATTCCCACCACTGGGGTCCTCTTCACTCTGCTTTTAGAGCAAACTCAATGCCTGTATCACCACCTCCAAGAGACTTTCCCTGACTGCCTTTGCTGACCCACAAACACCTAGTCACCCCCTTTTCCCTATGTCCTACAGGTCCTTTGTATGATCTGAAATGTAAGTTCACTGTCTTCCCACAGTCTGCTTGAAGATTCCCAAGACCCCCTGTCCCCAGCACACAGTAGGCACTCAATAACTATTTGCTGAATATGGAAGGTGCAAACTAGATCTGTCATTGCCCCAGGAGGACACTGAGGCCCAGAGAAGTAAGAAGCCTGCCCTATGCCACACACTTACAAAGTGACAGATGTGCACAGGATGTGCACGCGAGCAGAGCTCAGGGCTCCGGGGCGCAGACTCCCCGGGGACCTTGCTGGCCGGTGCCCTTAAGGAGGTCAGGGAGCTCTGGGGCACAGAGCACTTTCGGAATCACACACCCTGACCAGGGGTGCTCTTCCCAGCACCATGCTGCCAGAGTTGGAAAAAGAAACTGAAAACCCAAGCTCTGCTTCCCGCGGCTGCCGCCGGGCCCCTCACTTCTGGGCCAAGGCAGGGAGGAGAACAGGCCTGTGCACGAGCCTATGGCCAACAAGCCGTGAACACAGAGCTCTCGCCCGCCCGGTGACAAGAAGTCACCTCTGCCAGTCACTCTACGCCTTGCACTTTGCTCTAGACTTATGCATTGCTACTCTCTGAGGTCCAAAAGCTTCCAGAGCCCATTTGGCAGATGAGGCAAAATGGGGTTCAGAGAGGGCAAGTCACTTCCACCAGGTCACACAGCTGGGCAGCAGCAGGCGTGGTCAGAACCTGGTTTACGTTAGTCTTGCTGTGGAGTCTGGGCGTTCCAGGGCTTCACACTGCCTGCTTCCTGGGTGCCCAGCAGCCAGCCCTGCAGGGTTGGGAGGCTCTTCACTCAGCATATTCCTTTTCCTCACTGGCATCTGGATTTGGTTTCACTTTGAACTCAGAATTTCAGAAAATAAAGCGAAAGCAATATAACTGTAATTCACAGCTGTGATGAGAACCAGCACAGGGACAACCAGGAACTCGTGCCTGACTCACTGTGGACTCTGCAACCTGGCAGGTGGAGAAAGGGCTCAGGAAACTGACCCTCACTCAGAGGATCCAAGCCACAAAGGGAAAGGCAGAGAGCGAGAGGCAAGACCTGGAGCCTCTCCAAGCTCACCGGTGGCGGGAAGTCGCAGGCCTGTCCCATCCTCCCAGACCAGCCTAGGGCACAGCTGGATCTCACTGGTCACTAGGACACAGACCAGGATGGAGACCATCAGGCATGGGGACCAGGGAGGCGTCCACAGCACAGCGGTCAAGGGCGAAGGCTTCGGGGTCAGATGCCATGGGCGTGAAGCCCAGCTCTGCCCTTTCTGAACTACGTGCCGTTGAGCAGTGAGTTCCCAGAGTCCCCTCTGAGTCCCAGTTTCCACATCTATAAAATGGGCGACTGCATTGCTGTGCCAATCCAGTGGGTTAAGATCCGCAAGGCACTTAGCACACAGTCTGCTCGGGCCAGCAGATCACTAAAGGAAATGAGGGGGGACATGGGGGGCAGTGGCCACAGGGGAAGGGCGACAGGAGACCCTGGGGAGGGGCGGGGCTCTCCCAAGTACCACTGAGGCTGTCAATCAGCCACTTACAGGGCTTCCTCTGCCCAGAGGTGCTAAGGAGGTGGGCGGGCAGGAAAGACTCTCCTGCAGGAGCCGGTTAGGGCTGTCACCTCCCGGCCAGGACCATCCACTTCAGCACAAGGGAGATGGGGCGCCACCCCTGGGGGCCTGCTGAACCCCATGAGGCACCCCTCCTCCTCCTTCACTGTGCCTGTGCTCCTTGGGATAGGGCTTCTAAAAAGGACGCAGAGGACCAAGCCAGGAAAGCCACGTGCCTGTGGGCTCCAACACGCCGCCACCCCCGCAGGCACCCTCAGACAAACAGGGACAAGCACAGACACCCGCTGGGTGTTCTATTACACAGGGAGCAGTTACAAGCCCCGACCAAGAATCATGCTCTGACCCTCGAAGGGGGCTTGCAGAAGACAGGCTAATGGTGCTACAGGCGGCAGAGCTGTTAGTGGCTCTGGGCTCCGAGTCTGGCTTTTAACCGTCACTGTGATTCATGTCACCCCGACCTGCCCAGCGTGCCCCCCTGCAGCAGGTACTCACCAACATCTGTGGGATGACCACAGCCCTGGCCTGTGGCACATGATGCTGGCTCTGCATCTTCTCTCACCCCTCTGTATGAGGCCAGACCGAGGGTGGTCACACCAATGACCACCACAGCCCTGCCACATACAAGTTCCAGGAGCAGATGGGCCCCCCAGTCAAGCTAGTTCTGGGCCACCACTGCATGCTCAGGAGGAACCTTGGGCTCCGGCAGAGGGAACTGAGGCAGTCTGGAGGCAGGAGGATGAGGAGGAGCTGCCCAGGTTGGACCATAGAGGGCAGTGTGTGCCAGAGTGAGGCCGGTCGGCCCCAGCGTCTTTCATGGGACTCCTCCTGACTCTGGGGCTCCCCACTTGCCTTCATTCAAAAAATGCCGGCCAGGCGCCTACTCCATGGCCTCCCCCATGAACAGAAGCACTAGAGCGCACGCGGGGGATTACAGTCCTCACCACCAGACCCGGCATCCCAGCCCAGCGGGGGCGTCAGGGTGGGGAGCAGGGGAGGACCCACCAAGCTCGCTGGAGCCGTGGAGGGGTAAGCGAAGAGGGAGGACGCCGGGGTTCAGGAACCGCCGCATCTGAGAATGGACCATTTTCTCATCGGGCTCATTTGGAAGTGCCCGGCTGTGCTCTCCCCAAAACAAAAACCGGGAGGATGGGCGCCGGGTCTCGAGTTCTCGATCTGCCAGCCACTGCAAGCCACCGCCTCTCCCCCGCCTGAGCGTCTCTGGCTGTCCCGTAGTAGGGCGCAGGGCACGCGGGTGGAGGCGGCCGGGCCCTGAGCTGCCCCGCCCGGCTTCCGAGGAACTCTGCCCGGAGTCGAGGCGCCCCTCCCGCGCCGCCGAGGGTTCCTTTGAAGCCTGCGGTCTGGCCGCTGCTTCCTGGGAAGCCCAAGCCAAGACCAGGCACCGCGGCCAGCGGGAGGGAGCCGGGTGGCCAGCCGAGGCTCCCAGACTGCGGGGGTGGGCTGGGCGGTGGAGGCAGTCCCCAGGGCGCAGGGCTGGGGATGCGGGGCTTGGGGTCCTGCTGGGGCTTCCTGGAGGGTTCTGGCTCCAGGGTAGCAGAGGACAGAGCTCTTTCCCAGGTGGGTGCGGAGACACCTGGAGGGGGAGAAGGCGCGTCAGAGCCACTCCAGCGCATCCTGAGGGGCCTGGCTGCAGAGCTCTGGGACCGAAGATGGCAGGGGCAAAAGTGCGGGCGCCAGGTCTTAAGGGGGCCTCTGAGAAGGGACCCGAAGACTCGGGGGCGGAGCCAGAGCCCCGCGGCGAAGGGGCGCTAGTACAGGTGCGAGGACAAGTCCGGGTAGAGGACCTCCCCGAAGCGGGTCCCGCAGACGGTGGGAAAACGGTCCCAGTCGCCGCGCCAGGCGCCACCCGGGAAAAAGAAACCGAAAGCGGCGCTGGTGGGCGGGGCCGCGGGGCGGGGCCTCGGGCGCGGGCCCCGCCTCCAGGCCAGTTTAAAAGCCTGGCGCAGGGGCGGGCACCAGCAGAGCGAGCTGCGGCCGTGGCAGCTGCACGGCTCCCGGCCCCGGAGCATGCGCGAGAGCCGCCCCGGAGCCCCCTGCCGCCCCGCCCGCGGCGACCCGCGCCCCGCCGCCAGGTGAGACGGGCCGTGGGGAGGAGGCGGGAGGAGAGCGGAGGGAAGGGACCTCGCCGGGAACCGGGCAGCCCTCGGGGTCTGCGTGGTGGAGTCGCAGCCACCACGCCCCAGACCCCCGCCGGCCCCACCCAGGCCGCCCCCCGCGCGCGGGGTTCCCGCAACGCAGCCTTTCTCCTGCCTCTGCCCAAATCGCCGGTACCAGGCGCCAGTCCCCGGCATGGCCAGTAGGCGGCGGCCGCGGGGCGGGGAGCCACGGTCCAGGCGGCAGGAGTCGGGGCAGGCATCTTTTGGGCACCTCTCCACGCCCCCCGCTCCCAGCAACCCGGAGCCTGGACTCCGTCCCCGCCCGCCTGGAAGGGCTCCGCGGTCGGAAAAGCCCATTTTCCAGATGAGCCCACTGAGGCCCACGGGGGTCGTGCTCCCGAGCCGCCTCGCGACTCCTCACCTGCCCAGCCCCGCCCAGGCCCCGGGCTCACTGCCTGTCTCCCCCATCAGCGCACCCCCGGACGCTATGGCCCACCCCTCCGGCTGGCCCCTCGTGTAGGATGGTAGCACACAACCAGGTGGCAGCCGACAATGCAATCTCCACGGCAGCAGAGTCCCGACGGCGTCCAGAGCCTTCGTCCTCTTCCTCCTCCTCGTCGGCCGCCCCGGCGCGCCCGCGGCCCTGCCCGGCGGCCCCGGCCCCGGCCCCCGGCGACACTCATTTCCGCACTTTCCGCTCGCACGCGGATTACCGGCGCATCACGCGCGCCAGCGCGCTCCTCGACGCCTGCGGCTTCTACTGGGGGCCCCTGAGCGTACACGGGGCGCACGAGCGGCTGCGCGCCGAGCCAGTGGGCACCTTCCTGGTGCGCGACAGCCGCCAGCGGAACTGCTTCTTCGCCCTCAGCGTGAAGATGGCCTCGGGACCCACGAGTATCCGGGTGCACTTCCAGGCCGGCCGCTTCCACCTGGACGGCAGCCGCGAGAGCTTCGACTGCCTCTTCGAGCTGCTGGAGCACTACGTGGCCGCGCCGCGCCGCATGCTGGGGGCCCCGCTGCGCCAGCGCCGCGTGCGGCCGCTGCAGGAGCTGTGCCGCCAGCGCATCGTGGCCACCGTGGGCCGAGAGAACCTGGCGCGCATCCCCCTCAACCCCGTCCTCCGTGACTACCTGAGCTCCTTCCCCTTCCAGATCTGACCGGCCGCACCCGCCCGCGGGCAGCATTAACTGGGCGCCTCATTATTTTCTATTATTAATTATTATTATTTGCCTGGAACCACATGGGTGCCCTCCCCGCCTGGGTTGGAGGGAGTGGGTGTGGGGGGCGAGGAGCCTCCCGCTCTCGGCTGGAGACAGAGCCGCAGACCCCTCCCCACCTTTGGGGGGCGCTCCCCCTCCTGGTGCTCCCTCTGGGTCCCCTTGGTTGTTGTAGCAGCTTAACTTAACTGTCTGGGGCCAGGACCTGAACTCGCACCTCCTACCTCTTCATGTTTACATATATGTATCTTTGCACAAACCAGGGGTTGGGGGAGGGTCTCTGGCTTTATTTTTCTGCTGTGCAGAATCCTATTTTATATTTTTTACAGCCACTTTAGGTAATAAACTTTATTATGAAAGTTTTTTTTTTTAAAGAAAAAAAGATTTCTGGAGCGTGTACTTTGGCCAAAAGTTGCCCTGGGTTCTCAGTAAGGCCAGGGCCAGGGATGTTCAGCCTGTGCTCCAGTTCGGAGGCCGAGTGGGGGACAGCACTCTGTGGCTGGGCACCCTGAAGGGTTCTGCCCACAACTCAGGAGAGCGATCTTTGGTCTGGTTTTGGTGTGTCCAGTAAGATGGCAGCTCACGTTCGAGCTTTTAGTGTGTGCCAGTTATTTCTCTGCGTTTACCGCTCCACTGACTTAATCCTCTAGAGAGACAACTGTGAATTCAGCACTGGCTCTTGTCCCCGTGTTAGGGGAGAGAAAACCCAGGCATTGGTAATTTTGTCTGTGGCCATTCCAGTGTCAGAGATGACATTGGCCTTTTTGGCTGTGTGCGTGGAATCTGCTCAGAATGGATTAGAGAGGAAACTTCTTTGCTCCTATGACCACAGCAACTTCCAGGAAGAGGGTGGGGGTGGGGTGGGCACGATGAGCTTTGGGAGGAGTGGCCCATTCTGAAACTCGGCACAAGGGAGGCTTATTTCGGATGGGATCCTGAGGACGCAGGGCTGGGTCTGACTTCCTTCTTCCCGCCCTGCTCTGTCTCGTGTACTTTTTGGTGAACACACAGCTTGGAGCTGGAGAGAGGCTTTGTGGTCTGTGGTGACAGAAGGGCCCCCGTGGGTGACTTTGGGCATTTCCCTCTGCCTCTCAGGGCCTCAGCTTCTGCCTCTAAAACGGGCAGCCTTCTGTGCAACTGGGAGGTGACGATTTCAGGAGCAGGGGAGGGAGGCCACTGCAGGCACACGGCCAACCGTGGCACCAGGAGGTGCCCAGGACGTGGGTTTTACGGCTCCAGTGTCTGCGGCCGGCCTGACAGATGGGCCTCGCAGGAACCTGGCTGCACTGCCCGAGTGACCTGAGTTGTTTGCAGGTTTAGGGCTGAGCAGCCTCGCAGACATGGTGCCTTCGGCCTCAGAAGTGACAGTGTCTAGTAACCCCTGGCAGATTTGAGAGGGCAGCATCAAGTGAACGGACTGGAGCGGTTCAGGCCTGTCTGGGGATTAAGAGGGCTCCAGTCCTCAAGGGGGAGGGTGGCCAGGCGAGCCATCCCATCTCAGAGCTTTGGCCACTTCGTCCTGAAATAGGGGCTGCGGGGGTGGGGGGAGGCGAAGTCGCCACCTGCAAGAACTCGCTGCTTTTTCTAAATTTGCGAAAACATCCCCTGCCCTTCCCCCCTGTTGTGTGGATTACTGAAGGCCTGTCCCTGTCCTTTCCATCCCAGCCCACCCGGGCAGTGCCTGGAGGGAGGGACACCTCCAAGAAGGCCACACTTGGGGATCAGGTAATGCTCCTAACAATGACTGCAGACCGGCAGGACCCCTTCCGGTGCACCCGGCTCCCTGGCTCCTTGTTTAAGCCTCAGCTCCAGCCCCTCCCCCACTTTGCAGATCAACCAACTCAGGCAAAGCCAGGCAGGCAGCAAGCGGTGGAGCCAGATTTTCTGCGCCCCTTGAATACTGCTTCAGAGATGGGGACCGCCAGGCACCCCGAGGACCTAACGGTTGCAATAATAATAGCAGCAGCAGCAGCAGCTGCCAGATATATATAGCACTTGGCGGGAGGCCCTTCCCAGCCCCCTTGTCCCCTACTTAAAGCCTTCTGATTCTGGGACTGTTAACATCCCTATTTTACAAATGAGGAAACGGGTCCTCGTCTGAACAGGGATGAAGTGGCAGGTAGTTCACAGCACACTAAGGGTTTTTTCCTATCTTGGAAAAAGTTTACTAATCATCTTCCTGTTACACAAGTCCTGGAGACACAAACCCACTCCCTTCTAAAACCTGAAGCCGCACAGCGGAGAATAAGGGCCCCGCTGGGCACACCCCCCAGACCTGGCCCCTTTTTCACTTTATGAGTCATTAAAAAAAAAAAAAATCCTTACTAACATGTAAAGTGACCTAAAAGCCCCTGGGAGCTGCACACCAGGCAGCGTGTGACTGAAATCCAGCGCAGACACCTCTGGGGGGGAGGCTCTGTGTGTGTGTGTGTGTGTGTGTGTGTGTGTGTGTGTGTGTAGACTCGCCGTGTGGCTTCCCGGTGGTGCAGATTCTCTATCTCACTCAAACCTCAGCTTCATGATTCAGCAACACTTACGTCAATAATGAAAAAGTGAGAGGAGGGTGGTGCGCCACGCCGGCCCCCCTGCCCTGAGCACCCAGTGGGACGGCGCGGGGCGGGCACGGTGAGGAAGGAGCAGCTTTCAGGGTGAGCACGGTGTGCTGATGCCGGAGCAGCCTCTGGCTGTCCTCGAAGCCATTCCTGAGGTGGCACTCTGATCCCCACTTTGCTGATGAGGCAGTGAAAGCTCAGAGAAGTCTAGTTACCTACTAAGGGTCACCCAGCTCCAAAGCAATGGCCAGAACTTGGACCAGGTGTGTCCTGTTCTCAACACGATGGGTTTCTTAAAGAAAGGGGGAAGGAAGGGAAGAGCAGGGGTCCCCTGGAAACACGCTTCTCGGCCTTGCCTCGGCTTGATGATCCCCCAACCCATGAGTAGGTCCTGTTACCGTCTCGGGAGGCAGAGAGCCAAGCCTCGTCCATGAGGTGCTGGACAGAAGGCCCTTAGCATCGAACCTGGCCTGCAGCAGGCCTCAAGCCATCTCTGCGTGATGAGGTCAAAAATGGCCGTGGAGCTTCACGTGGCAGTCTGGTGCTTCCGGTGTTGCAGGCCGTACTCCAGGCCCAGGCTCCGGGGGAAAACTAGAGGGCGTTGGGTCCCTGCTCACGGCCCCGTGCCAGACCTGGGAGGGTGAATGACTGAATGTGCAGGAGAGGGACCAGAACATACCAGGCAGCCACAGTGCTCAGATGAAAGGACGGTGGCCGCAGCTACCAGGCTCTTCTGGGATGTCCCAGGAATGACAGGCGCCAGCGAGTGCAGATGGAAGATCTGCGTGGCGGGCAGAGGGACAGCCAGGGCCGAGGCCTTCAGTGGGCATGAGCTCAGGCCACTTCAGGAGCCAGGCCGGGCAGGAGGTGGAGCGGAGGAGGCGGCCTGGCAGGGCTGGTCATGCCTTGTCCGGAGCCTGGACCCCGAGTTTGACGGGCGCCGGGCGTGACCTGATCTAACTGGTGCGCTGCCCAGGTCCTCAGCTGCTCCTTGGAGTCGGGCCAGGGGAGTGAGAATTGCTGATGGCAGGTGGGGGTCATTCTGGGCCACACCCCTCGACCCCAGCCAATCGAGAAAAGCCACAGGACAGGCCCTGCAGGATGCTGGGACCAGTGTGGGGCAGACTTCAGCAGAAACCCACAGGCATCCCCAGGCCTGGGTCTGCACACGGCCTCAAGATGTGGCCTCCCAGATTCCAATGAGGAGCTTCTTAGAGGCCCACTCCCCCTGTGGGGGAGGATGCACCAGATCCGAAAGGGACACGGAAGGGACCGACAGGTGGGTGTGACCACCATCACTTGGATGCCTGCTCTGCGGCTCCCTCCCTGGAAGCCTCTCTCCAGGCCTCCCTGGCATCTCCCAGAGCCTCTGCGGGCCCAGGACTTACCGAGATTAACCCAGTGGGCTGCGTCCGAGGCCCTGGCCCTGGCCCTGACCTGGGACCTGATCGACAAGCCTCACGGGGACTTGGGTTCCAGGCCCCGCCATGGCTGTGAGGCCCCAATACCTGTGCCGCCTGCCCCCTTTGTCCCCAGCACGCAGTGTGGGGTGAGGCTTTGCCATTGCCCTCCAACGCTCGGGGAGCGCGCTGCCCGCGGGGTCCTAGAGGCCGGCGGGCGTCCTGCCCGAGCCTGCCCTGAGCACTCAATGTCCCGCCTGCCTCTGGGCCCTCGCCCATGTTGTTCCTTGGCCCGTTGCGTTCTGCGTGTGGCCGCCAGCCGGTTGCCACACCCAGCGCTTGCTCTAGTAAGGCTTGTTAGCGGCCACTGGCTCAGCCCACCCCCACGAATCCTGGCGTCCCCGTGCAGAGCGCTGACGTCACTGTGCTGCGGGACCAGGACCAGGCTGTGCTCTGCACCGTCTGTTCAGCAGCGTTCGTTTCCCTTGGGCCTCTCTGGCCTCCGCTTGGCCTCGAGGCCTCCCAGTGCATCTAGGCCCCTGGGGCCTCGAGGCTGTCAGAAGGCACTAAGACCCAGAAAGGACACGTCGCAAGGTTACGCCAGGTCGAGGCCATGAGAGCAGGCCCTCGCCGGCACTCTGCAGTCCTCAGAGACCAGAGAGTGCCCGTCTGCTCCCAGGCTGCTCTGACCGGCCTGCCCAGACCCTGAGTCCTTAGGTCTTGAACCTATTTCCCTCGCCTGGAAAGGAGGTTAACTTTCTACCTGTGAGCAAAATTAAATTCACGGATTGTTCCAACACACTTTGCCCAGCAAGTGGGATGTGCCCCTCTGCTTTGGGACTCTTGCCTGGCTGCTGTTTTAAACAGTGCCATTTATTGAGCACCTAATGGGTGCGACCACTTGGGCCAGGTTGCGTAGTGGGGCTCAGAAAGGCTAAGGACTGGCCCCCGGGGCAGGGCAATGTCCATGCCTGAGTTCGAGCCAGGTGCCTCTGACGCCCAGGGTCACAGTCTCACTCGCCCCTGCAGCGCCCACGGGTTCACAGGCTGGTGCTTTGTACCCAGCACCTTGGGTACACGAGCTGTTGGAGCCACAGAACCAGCCAGGACTCCAAGCCCCTCACTCAGTCGGCCCTTCCCTGTGGCACAGGCCGCCAACCCCCCTGCAGGGCTGCCACTGCCATCCAGCCCCAGGGTCGGAAGGGGCCCTGGGGAGTGGCCCTGGGGCAGCCAGTAGCCTGAGAGGCCATGGGCGCAGATGAGGATGAGCCGGCACAGGAAGTCTGAGCCAGACCGCTGATCCTGCAAGGGCAGGGCTGGCCAGGGACCTGCAGGGCTGGCTCCACCTGGGAGCCTGCAGGAGCCCCTTAGCACGACATCACGCCCCCCACGCAGGGCTGCAGCCAGGAGCCCTCCAGGTGCATCCGCCTCCAGGAGACCCTTCCCTCCGACTGGTCACTCAGCAGGCAGCAGAGAGGGCAGAAGGAGCTGGGAGCCGGCGCTTGGGTTTGACTCCCGCTCTGCTGCCTATGTGACAGTGGTGGCCTCGTGTGTCCAACAAGGCTGAGCTCAATTAGTACAGCTGCTGCGTGAGGCCGGCGGGTCGGCTGAGTGGGAGGGAAGTGGATGCCTCCCACCCCAATGCAGGACTGTCCTGAGGACGGTCGTGCACCATCCCACGGCCCAGATGCCGCTGAATCAGTCCGTCAGAACTGGGCCCGTTCTCGACTTGCCACTTGCTAACAAGAGCAGTGACCAGCCCAGTCGTGCCAAGTGCTCAGTAGTTCCAAGCACTGTTGCGTCACTTAGGCGGAGGATCCCGCTGAATCCTCAGGAGAACCGTAGGAAACAGGTAGGGTTATTATCCTCATTTCGCAGAATTCATTAAGGGCCGGTGCCCAGCGTCACCTGGCAGGCTGGTGGCAGGGCTGGGGTGTCTAACCCCAGGGCTCACTGCACGTGAACCTCTCAGCGGAGGCTCTTCAGACTGCGCTGGATCTCCGTTTTTAGAACTTTTTTCCAGGTCTTTCCAATAACCCACTGTTCTGTTCTTCAGTTACTATTTTCTTCAAATCAAGTTATTTGGTTGCCTTCAATAAATTTTAGATCAAGGCAAATGTACTGTTATCATCATGATCATACTCATGGAGGTAGAATCACCTGCCGTGAGAGGTAACCGATTTTTGGTACCACGAATTGAAGCCGGGGGTGCTTAACCACTGAGTCACATCCCCAGCCCCTTTAATAATGTTTTATTTTTGAGATACGGTTTCACTAAGTTGCTTAGGGCTTCCCTAAGTTGCTGAGGCTGACTTTGAACTTGCGATCCTCCTGCCTCAGCCTCCTGAGCCGCTGGGATTACAGGTGTGTGTTACCTGGACCAGCAAGAGGTAACCTCTAATGCCCTCAAATCCAAACACTGTCAGAAAGCTCTCGCTGGATGCTGGAGTCTTATTCTGGTCTGGGCAGATCTGCAGGAGGTTTGCTGGAGAGAGAAAGAGAAGAGAGAGGGATATAAAGCAGTGTTAGGTTAAGACACCTGCTTGCTGCCCGGCTCGTGCCCAAGGACTGCAAGAGAATGCAAACAGGGTCACTGTTTCCCAGAGGAGGTGGGGACTCCATTATAAAGATGTCCCCTCGCTCCACCTAAAACCGGCACCCATGCCCTGGGGAAACAGTGCCCAGCCTGGCCGCCAGCAAATAGTTCCCTTTGTGGGCTCTGGGTCTTACTTACTCACTAGTGAGACGCCCAGAGCCCACAGGGTATGGAGGATTAAAGGAAGTGATTTTAAACAGCTTAGCACAAAGTACATGCTCAATAAAAGGCAAGCTGAGCACAGAGCAGGCTGGCCCCAGGTCCCTGTCCCCAGCTTGCACCACCGAAAATGAAACCTGTGCCAAGTCCCCTCCACGCTAGCCTGGTGACAGGAAGGGCCACATTTCCCAGAAGGTGGGTCAAAGCGAAACCACCTCGAGTCCAGCAGGGGGGCAGCCAGCGCTCCCCCAGCCAGGCGGGCGACGGTGGGGTCAGGGGAAGAATATACACTTGGGCCTCACAGTGGCTCCGTCGCTGGGCTCGAGACGGGAGGCTGAGGCCCCCTTTGCAGGTGTCGGTTGGAAGGGAATTTCAAGTCTCAGTGCCCCATGCCCCCGGTCCCGCTCACCCTGTCACTGTCCCCAACTTCTCAGTTTCTCTAGACCAAGCGGATGACTTAATGAGTCCCTCGCTTCCTCCTCCCTTGGCAAACTCCTATTCAAACGTCAAAACCCAGCTGGGCCAGTGCCTCCCCCAGGAAGCACTACCTGACGCTTTGCTGCCTCCGTTCATGTTGGGGTCCACGTGAGATTGCGAGAGGTTTGCTGTCTTTGGACCGCGGGGACCAAGAGGGCGGGGATCATCTTGGTGGTGAACTTTTTTCAACAAAGAAAGTTCTCTGGAGAGAATAGAAGAGTCCCACTTTGAGTGCAGAGGATGGACCATGCATGGAGCAGTGGAGAGAGGGAGACAGAGCAGGCGCGTGGGGAGGTGCGTGCTGCTGGAGACGCACAGAATCCCCGTAATGACCGCCTTCATTTCAGTGCCTATTAAGGGAAAATTGATCACACATCAAACCCAAGAAATGGTGGCTGTGATGGCAGAGGTGACAGTATTTAGATGTTTTAAAAGCAGGAGAGGAGGTATTTGGTTTTAAAAATAGGGTAGAAAGCCAGGCACAGTGGTGCACACCTGCAATCACAGCAACTCTGGAGGCTGAGGCAAGAGGATCACAAGTTCGAGGCCAGCCTCAGCAACTTAGCAAGGTTCTGTCTCTCAAAATAAAAAACAAAAGGGGCTGGGGACGTGGCTCAGTGGTCAAGTGCCCCTGGAATCGATCCCCGCTACCACACGCACAAAAGGCAGAAAAATTGTCTTCAGGGAATGAGGAGTTTGACGAATGCTGGACCAAAAAACTGGAAAAGGAAGTGAGAGGGACAGATGAGGAAAGGAGAGCCAGGGAGAGGACAGGATAGCAGGAGGGAGAGAGAACCAAGGACGAAAGAAAGGAGGAGCCCGCGGTGGGCGAAGGAAGGAACGAGTGAAGAGATGAGTGGCCCCAGCTCGTGGGAGACCACGGAACCCGGGCAGCAGGGGGCGAGCCAGGTGCGGCCCCAAGGTGACCCCTGCCCTTGGGCCCTCGGGGGCTTCTCAGGGCTCCCGCTCTCTGGCCCGCGAAGCCGATCCGGCCACACCGCCCCGTGAAACCCAGACACCTCTTGACTCTGACCCCAGAAAACTGAAAGCAAAAGCGCCCAGCACCGCGCCCGGCTTTCCTGTCCCTCGGCTGCTTTCTTAGAAATCAGCCGCCCTGCTTCCCATGGCAGCTCGACCTCCTCCCCTGTCCCAAGGTCCCTCCTGGCAGGTGCCTCCAATGCCAGCAGAGGCAGCAGGGCCAGAGGCCAGGGCTGTAGCCGGTCACTAGTGGTCACACATCCATCTGTCAGCGCTGATCCAGTGCCTGCCGCATGCCCGCAGCTGTAATCTAGCTGGTCACAGAGGTGGAAGGAAAGGACCCGTCGTGGTGTCGGCCACCTGGGTCAGCGCTGCCCGGCGGAGCCCGTGAGGCCTGGGTGGGCAAGGTCCCTGGGGGAGGCCGCTCCGTCTTCAGGCAGAGCCACCGTGGGGAGCGGCACCCCAGGCTGAGGGAACAGCCTCAGCGGAGACCTGGAGGTCTCTGGAAGAGGACCGTGTTGTGTCCCCTCCTCTGAGGTAGCACGTCTCCGTCCTCTGCAGGAGGAGAAGCTGAGGCTCAGAGAACCTCGTGATTTCTTTGGCTCACGCCGAGCACCCAGGCGCCCGGCTGCTCCCAAGCAGGACTCCGGGTCGTCAGCACCCCGGGCGGCACCCGGACCCCAGCACGGCTGTCCCACCTGCGCCAGGCCCCGGGCTCCGATCTACCACGGGTCCCCATCTGAATCCCGTCACCACCCTCAGGGAAACACAGTCGGGAGGAGAAGGAACGCCCAGCAAGGTCACGCAGCCCTCGGGACAGAACTGGGGTTCACAGCCAGGCTTGTCGGATCCAAATGCCTTCTTCCTCCGCACGAGGGCCGAAGCCCTGAGATCGCGGGCCTGGGCTGGCGTCCTCCTGGGCGCAGGCAGGGCAGGTAGGAGCCTCAGCAGCTGGAGAGCAGTGTGCGCGGTGAGCCGCGTCAGCGCCAGGGCCATGTCCCGCTCCCTGCCCTGTAGTTCTGAGGGGCTGTCAATCAACACCTAGGCCACGGGCCGCCGGGTCTCCACGCCTCTGTTCAGGGCAGGCACCTGACCTAAGGTGGGCCGACGGACACCTCCCTGCTGAAACTAAGAGGAACCCCTTCCTCTAAACTCAGGCCTGCCAACAGTCAGTGTGCCCACCGTGCCAAGAAAGTTGAAAAGACCTGGGCACAGTGACACATGCCCGTAATCCCAAGTTCAAGGCCAGCCTGGGCAACTTAGGTAGACAGTATCTCAAATTTAAAATAAATAGGCCTGGGGATGTAGCTCAGTGGTAGAGTGCTCCTGGGGGCAGTACTGGGGGAAAGAGAGAGAGAGAGAAAATTGAAAAGAAAGGGCATAAGACGGAGTTCTGATGGACTGAGTGAGCTCCTGCATCCAGCCATGCCTGAAACCCACCTCTTGACTTCCTCATTACATGCATCCTATTTCCTTTCTTGCTTATGCTTCTCTAAGTTATCTTTCTGTTACTTGCAATCCAGAGTCCCGAGTAATCAGTTTGCAGAGTACTGGAGATCAGCGCTAGCTAGAATGAAGGGAAAGCAAGTGAGATGCAGACGGAACCGTCCTGTGTGGAAAAGCCAGGATTTCTCAGTGCAGGGCCAAGGCCCACACGGCCACGTGCAAACGGGGAAACTCTGCAGGAGCAGCCAGATTGCACCCTTTGCCCCTCCACACGTTACGATTCCTGGTTGCCCTTAATAACTTGCTTTTTTCTCCTTGGGGAAAAAAGTCCACATTATTTTTGAAATTCGGAGATGAGGATGTGGCTCAGTGGTAGAGACTTGCCTAGTGCATGCTTGGCCCTGGGTTCGATCCCCAGTACCACAAAAAGAAACAAACAAACCCAAATTTCCTTCCTCCTGGGACTCTATCACAAGCTGCATCCCCAGCCTGATTTTGAGACAGGGTCTCACTAAGTTGCCCAGGCTGGTCTTGAACTTGAGATCTGCCTGCTTCAGCCTCCTGAGTTGCTGCGATTACAGGTGTGCATCTTGGCACCAGGCAACACCATTCTTTTTAAAATTTATTTTTTCTCTTTAGTTATACATGACAGCAGAATGTGTTTTGGCAGAACATACATATGTATAATTTATTCTATTTAGGTTCCCACTCTGGTGGTACAGGAGGTGGGTTACCCTGGTCGTGTGTACACGTACAAGGTAGGAAAGTTATGACCAATTAATTCTGTTTTTCCCATTCCCCTCCCCCTCCCTCCTCTATGTTTCCCTTTGTCTAAGCCAATGGATTTCTATTATTCCCCTCCCCAGCTTCCCTTGTTTTGGATTAGCATCCACAAATCAGAGAGAACAATCGGCCTTTGGTTTATTGGGATTGACTTTCACTCAGCATGATGTTCTCCAGTTCCATCCATTTACCAGCAAATGTCATAATTCCCTTCTTCTTTATGGCTGAGTAATACTCCATTGTGTACATGAGCCACATTTTCTTTATCTGTCCATCTGGGCAACACTGTTCTTCATGACACACTTTGTAGTTCAACTTAGGATTTCACATCCTTCCAGGTCATTGGTTGACCAGGCCGGAATGATCATCCCCCTCCAGTCAGCAAGGAAGCCCAAGCCCAGGGGGAGCAGGAAGGGGCACAGTGTTGACCTTGTGTGACCTTCGTTTCATCAGACGCGCTCAACCATCCGCAGAGGCCTCGTTCCTTCTCCATGGGTGGGAAAACCTATCTCTGAGAGGCAGTCACTCTGTCCACGACCCACGTCGCTGGGCAGGGCGGGTTGGTCGGCATCCGTGACGCTGGGCACATGGCGGGAGCAGAGACCCCCTAGGAGCCCAGGGGACACGGCTCCAGTCCCTGAGGACCAGCCTCGCCTCCCTCCTTTGGCCAAACTGCCTCGACTGTGGACTCTGGACACTGGACACTGGACACTCAGCTTCCTGGGTCGTCTGCTGAGAGACGCCTGGTGCCTCAGGTCCAGGGAGGCGGAAGAACGTGTGGAGCGAAACCAGGATCCGCCTCGGTGGCGTCAGAAGGCAGCCAAAGCGCCGGGAGCAAGTCAGTTCGAAGGCGTGGAAACCGTCAGGGGCCCGTCCCGCACCCGACCGGCTGGTGGTCTTGGGTGACAGGCCGGGGCTCTGGCTTCGGGTGCACCTTCCTGTCATTGTCCTGGATCCTTTGTAAGAAGCCAGACAAAGCTTATCGCAAGGACAGGGAACCCGCTGGGCAAGGGTCGAGGACCCCAATGGGCCCTGAACTAGGACCTGGGGTAGAGGCCACGGCGACGCGTAAGATCGGAACGAAAAGTAAGAGGCTGGGTTAGGACCCTCCCCTCCCCGCCGCAGTGTCACTTCTGGCCTCAGTCCCATGCGTGGACGGTCCCTCGGGATCAGCCGTGAGCCCAGTGTTGCTGGGACAGGATCGCTCAGCATCGGGGCTCCCGGCAGGGGTGCTGGGATGGGAGGGGATACGCCGGGGACAGCGCTGGCTCAGGGACCTTGCTGTACAAACATCGGGCCCCAGAACCTCGGGCTGCTCGGGAATCGCGGAGGACACGGAGCGCGGACCAGGCCTGTCCTGGGCACGCCGTCCTGCTGCGTGACGGACTCTGCCGTGGGCTTGGGGGAGGGTGGGCCGAGGAACTGGGGGCCCTCAGGGCCGTCACCATTGGCACTGTGGTTAGACGGGAGACAGGAGCGTGCATCACGTCCTTCCGGGAGGTTGTTAGGCTGAACCGTCTGGAACCGCCGGCTTTGGAGGTCAGCAAGGCAGGCGTGCGGCAATTTCACGTGGTTCCGCTGAACTCATTTCACAGGGAGGGAGCTGAGACCCAGAGGGGTCCTGTGACCGAGGACTTTCCTTCCCCACAGCAGGTCACAGAAGCCCTCAGCAGAGCCCGGGAAGACTCGGCTTCTGTCCCTGGCTCCTCCTCGCCACCCGCAGCTCCCTGAAGACCCCACACCCACCACCCAGCCCCAGGGCTGCGCGGCCTATGCTCACAGTTGGGCTTCTGTGACCTGAGGAAGTGACTTGTCCCAGAGTCCCTTGGCTGCACAGAGATGTTGGGATCCGAGACCCTGAGTTCCTGAGCCGCCCCACCTCCACCACAGGGGTTCCTTCCCCTCTCTGACCCTCCAGGGCCCAGCTAGGCAGAAACCCAAGCTGTGGACGAGGCTGCTAGGTGGGCCTGTCCGGTGGGCAGGGGGAACGGGGTGGGAGACCGAGACCCTCGCTCTGAGAGCGACACGGAGACAAGTCCAGCCGTGTGACTGCTCACTGCCCCGAGGGCCTTCTCCCGGGGGCTGCGGTGGCTCTGGCCCTGGGTCCCCGCCTGGCCCAGCCCTGCCAGCCTCCCGGGGCTGCGGGGAAGCCTCTGCACGGGCCCCTGCCTGACATCTCCAGGGAGGCGCAGGCCGAGGGCGGCGTTTCCAGGTAGTCAGACGCAGGCAGCCGGTGGCAGCTGCGGAGGAGGAAGGGGGCAGCCTGGTCCCTACCAGGTACAGCCGGTCTTCGGGGAAGTCGCCCAGCCGGAGTTCCAGGAAGCGATAACGCTTGTTGAAACCTCTTTCTTGTGGCCTGGCCTCGTCACATGGTTTGGTGAGGACCAACGTCAGGCAGGGCCACGGGTCTGGGCCGGCTCACACCCGGCAACTGCTGCCACCCCCTGCTTCCCCCCGAGACTGACGAGGGAGGAGCAGGCCGGTCAGGAAGGCCGGCACCGGCCACCACCGCCACCGACTCCTGGCTTGGGTGGAGAGTGGATGTCCCCATGGCCGGCTGCACCTCCGACAGACCTGCAGAGCTGGCTCAGCAGAGAGTCCCCATCCAGCACAGGGACCAGGGTCCCAAGGCCCTAGGAATACTGAAGAGCAAAGAGCCTCCTGCTGCCCGGGACCCCACAGGTGCTGAGGAGCTAGGAACTCTCTTCTCCCTTCTGTGAGGTCAGGATGTACCTCTCCGCTACGGCGGGGTGTCCTGACCTTTGGCACTATTGACATTTTGGGGTGGCTTAATGTTCTGCTGTGGGGGCCCGTCCTGTGCACTGCAGGATGGTCAGCAGAAGCCATGGCCTCCCCCTCTGGATGCCAGCAGTGTCCAAAAATGTCTCCAGACATGGCCAAATGTTCCCTGGGGAACAGAACTCTGCCGAATCTGGCACACAGTAGGTCCTCAGTCATGAGTGGTCTTGAACCCTGGCAGGAGAGCGTGGCCGGATCACTTTTACTCCCACCACCTGGCATCATGGGGGTACCGAGGGATGACTTGGGATGCTCTTAGCCCCCCCAATCTCTACTAGCAGCCTTAATACAAATGCCATCTAAATACGAGTGTGCGGGAGGCCTGGGTTTGGAGAGAGCAGGCTAGACTGAGGATGAATCAGTCCCAACATAATGAGAAAAGGCCACGGGCCCATCGGTAAGATGCCCCTGCCTTCATTCCTTACTTGGACCTAGAAGATGGCAGCTTGGTAGACCCCCAGGCAAGTGGCTGGAGGAGACACTGCAGATACTGGCCTTGGATCCAGCAATGACAGATAGATCCTGCACAGTTGCCTGGAAAGGCCTCACCTGTCCCCACGTCATGGGGGATCTTTTTAGTTTCCTGTTCTTCAATATAAACTCTCAGTTGAGGGTCTCGGAACACTTGAGGGAAGCTTGGAACATAAAAGGCAGAGACTGAAATCAACAAACAGAAAGATAACGGGGCCAATGTGGGAAGCAGGAGAAACCTTTGAGAAGACAAAAAATCCTGAGAAATAGAAGATGTCACATCCATAAAACAAGAACAAGATATTGTGAAAAGGAACCTTGTAGGTAGGGAGAAGAACTAGGAAGAGGATAGTAGAAACGAACACTGAAAGAGAAGTGTTAGGAGACGGGGTAGAAGAGATCAACCAGAGCAACCAAAAGAGGGAAAACAGGAAAGATCAGAAAGTCAGGGGTCGATCTCACAAAGGACAACTTCGGACTCAAATGACGTAGAGAGAACAAAGAAAATGGGTGGAAGAAGTGATCAAAGAATCTACAGATTCCTGCACTCCAAGGGCATGAACTTCCATGTTGGAAAACTCATTAGCTCTTGCATTAGTTAGTTTCTGCTGTGTAACAAAGGACCCCAACACTCCGGGGATGAGAGAGGCCAACTCCTAAAATCTCCCTCACCATTTTCCCCCACGCTGTGTGTAGGAGGATGCACTTGCTCCCAGGGTTAGGTTGTGTGTTCCACACGTCACATTTGCAATAGGGAGACCACCCAGCGGGCCTCACGACATCATAGGAGTTTTCTCTGATGGGTGCCACAGAGAAGGTCAGGGATCTACGGCATGGGAAAGAGTCACTAGACCTTTGCTGGATTGAACTGAGGGAGCCAGCGGTGAGAGATGTAGGTCACCAAGGAGCAGAGAGGAGCCCTGAGCCGCCACCCAATGAGGAAACAGAGATTTTCCTCCAAACCTTTCGGTTGGGAACTGTGCCCCAAATTAACTCCTTGATTGTAGCCTATGAGACCTTGTACGCAACTTCTGACCTGCAAAAAATTGTAAGATGACACAGGTGTGGTGTCCTAAGCCAATAAATGGGGGTAATCTGTTGTGCAGCGGTAGAAAGTAATATAGCGGCTTCAAATAAAGGACGTTTGTTAAAATAAAGGACATTTCTGTGGTCAGGACTTTGGGAGTGGTCCAGCCAGGTGGTTGTGGCTCAGGGTCATGGTCAAGACGTCAGACGGCTTGACTGGAGCACTGGCCTCGGCGCAGCCTCACTCCCCTGGCTGTTGGCTGGAGGCCCCAGCTCTGCACCTTGGTGCCTCGCCATAGGAGCCTCCAAACATGGCGGCTGGTTTTCCCCAGAGGGAGTGAACCAAGGCAGGGCTATGCGAGGCTGAATTCTAGAAAAGCCTCATCTTTAAAAAGCCACAGATCTGCTGGGTATGGTGTTGCATGCCTGTCACCTCAGCTACTCAGGAGGCTGACACAGGAGGATTGCAAGTTCAAGGACAGCCTTGGCAATTTAGTGGGATCCTAAAAATAAAAAAAATAAAATAAAATAAAATAAAATGCACTGGCGATGTAGCTGGGTTTAATCCCCAGTACTAAAAAAAAGTCACACGTCTTTCATGACCTAGCCTCGGGGCTCCTGCTATTGTTATTGTAATCGTCCTCCCCATACATTCCTTCCTAGCCAGGTGGCTCGGGAAGGCCCCTCGCTTAACCTTTTTGAGCCTCAGCTTCCACATCTGTGAAATGGGAGATGCTATCCAACAGGGGGAGCAAAGTAGGGATGAAATAAGGGCTGAATAGGCACCCCTGGAAGGCCCAGCTGCCCCAGCGCCCCACTCTAGTACGGGGTTGGAATCATCCCTGGGGACTTGCCTCCCAGGAGGACACAGAGCAGGCCTGGGATAGGGCCTGAGGCCCCGATCAGACTCCGCATCAGCTCTGACCCCTGCGCTGTGAGGCGCACGTCCTCCCTGGGCTGGTCCTGCCCGTGGGGCTCCCTCCTGTCACCAGCTTCCTCCTCTGCAAGGCCTTGTCCAGTCGGGTGTCATGGTCCAAGCCTCCAGGGCCCTCCAGTCCAGCACATGCCACCAACAAAGCACGCCTGGGTCTGGCCCATGTCAGTCTCCCCGCAGACCCGGGAGCAGGGACCTGAGGGGATGGGGCCCCTTGAGGCAGACACTGGGGGCGTCACCCCGGCTCGTCCCTCACAGAGCGTGGGCGTCCATTCACTCATTATACCTTTACTGAATACCTACCCCATGTCAGGCGCCTGCTTCTGGGTTCTGGGCAGAGAACGAAGCAGACCAGTGTCCCCCACTTGATGAATGGCCAAAAAGCATGTTAAACAGCAGCTCAGATGGAAACGAGAGCTATGGAGTGAAAAGAAGCATGCGGGGGGCCTGGGAGGGGCCACGTGTGACTTGGAGGGTCAGGGGCAGCCTCTGAGAGGCAGGGACCTAAAGCAGTTGAGCGACTTACCCATTTAGGCATCAAAAGACCATTAAGGCAGGGAGAAGGGCAGGTGCAAAGGCCCTGGGGCAGTGTTGTGCCTTGCAGGTCAAAGAAAGAGGCCAGGGTGACTGATGCAGCAAGGGCAGAGGGCAAGAGTCGAGGTCAGGGCCGGGGAGCGAGAGGCAGCAGTGTGGACTGTGGATCCCAGAAGGGAATGAGGCTTTTTACTCAGAGCGAGTGAGAGCACAGGAGAGTCTGGGGCCAGAGCTGTGGAAGGCACGCAGTAGGTGCTCCATCATTGCTGGCCGGGACTACTGTGGCTGCTGCCATTGTTGTTCAAACACTAAGGAAGAACGAGGGAAATACAAAAGAAGTCACGGGATGCACATTTTCATCACCCGAGAGGGCTTTTAAAAAGTTCTCAGCTCGCTGTCCTCAAACGCCCCGCGCAAGGGTGGGCTGGACGCCTTCATTCTGTGAAGGGCTCAGAGAGGTCAGCGGACTCGCCGGGGTTGCACAGTGGGAAGGGGAGGGGCCAAGTCACCAGAGCGCAGGCAGGTCTCGTGACCCAGGATGGCAGTGGCCGCTGGAGCTGAGAGTCCCCGGTGCAGAGGGCGGGGTAGGGTGGCCCCTGAATAGATCCCTCCCCAGAACAGCCCCCCACCGAGGCCCTCTTTGCGCCTCCTGGGCCAGCACGGGTCTGCTGTCCACTGCCCACGGACGTCCCTGACGTGGGATGGTGCGGCCCGGGTTGATCCGGGCCGTGTGACTCGGCGACCCCTCTCATGGAGAAGTGGAGCCTGGGTCCCCAGCCCGAGAGGGCTGCTCTGGCCAAGGGGAAGGATGGAGGGGCAGCGTCGCGGCCGGGAGCCGGCCAGGTCTTGGAGGTCGCGCCTGCCCCTGCTCCCTGGGGACCTGCCCGCTCCAGCAGGGTGGGCAGCAGCCGCGTGGAGCCTGGAACCCTTCCAGGACAGCGGCCGGCCTGCCCTCCAGCTGCCCGTGGGCTCGGGGCCTCGGCAGGCCAGCGCGGCCCTGCTGCAGCCGAGAGCCCCGCCCCGCAGGCCCCGGAGCAGCACCGGTGCGCGCCATCCCGAGTGGCTCATGCGGTGGCCTGGAGGACAGCAACAGCCGGACAACCACGGCGGGAGGACAGCGGCGGCTGCCGCGGGAGGCACCTCTTTGCTGCTCCTTGGAGGCGAGGCTGTCAGAGGGTGGGAGATGCCGTCCCCTTGTCGGCCACGTTCTCCTGACAAGCGCAGAGAAGGCCTGGCTGTGCCCGAGGGAGCCCGCCTGGGAGCCCTGCCTGGCCTTGTCCCCTGAGGCATGCGGTCCTCCCGGGCCGGCCGCCTGGGAGCAGGTCTGCCAGGCCCCTGGGGCCAGCGCCTGCCCTTCCCCAGCCCCTCTGCCCCGGGACTTTGCACAGCCTGTCACCCTGCACGCCGTCCTGAGACTCAGCTCAAGGGTCCCCTCTCCCGGGGGCCTTCCAGGACTGTCCTCCAGCCCAGTCTTCCGCTCTCTGCACTGTGACGGGCTATTCTTCAGTCCAGGCACCTGGTTCCCGGATGGAGACCCCGGGCTCGGGAGGCAGCTGCACCCACCGTCCGGGGTGATCCCTTCCACAGCCCTTGGCAGCCGGCTGTGGCCATTGCGGGAAGAGTGCCTCCCCCTTGAATGGGCTGAGGGCAGAGGTGGGCTGAGGTGCCGGGCAGCGGGGACAGAGGGGGTTGGGACGCAGACCTGGCCGCAGCCTGCGCCTGGCTCCCTGGCAGCTCCGGGAGGAGCCGCCTCCGCGGGCACAGGGGGCCTGGGCAGAGGCTGGGCGGGCCAGGAGGAGGTCTCCGTCGGGGGAGGGGGATGCGGGGAACCACCGAGGCAGGAAGAGGCAGAGCAGAAAGTGAAAGGGGACAGGAGGCCCAGAATAGCTGCGGGTGACGAGCCAGCGGAGACAGAAAGAGAAACCGGCCGCCCAGAGGCCCAGAGCGGGCGGAGTCGAAAGGCGCCCACTGCCCGCGGCCTGGGTCCCGCCCCAACTCTGGGTAAGGAGCGCAGGGAACGGCCGCAGGGGACAGGGGTCCCGCTCTGGGTTTAATGCCCGTGCCTGCTCCACGGGGGCACCTGAAGACAGAGCCTACAAAGCAGAGCGACCTGCCCCTTCACATCCCCAACGGCTGTCACCACTGCCACCTCCACACAGCTTGAGCTCTGGCTCCCCAGACAAGCCCCGGAGCTGCAGGTGCTGCGCTTCATCCGGCTGCTGCTTGCTGACTGTGTGACCTCAGGCCATCACTTGCCCTCTCTGGGCCTCTGTGAATAACGTCACCTTCTTCATAAGGGTGTCTGGAGGGTTAGTGAGTAGGTAGCGCTGAAAGGCTTGGAGCAGCTCAGAGAAAGTGTCCTGCGAGCGAGTCGGCTTCCGGTACCCTTCATCTACACACACGCGGGGAAAGTCCCCCCAGAGCCACGCAGGGACTTTTCTAGTTCACTCGTATGTCTCCAGGGCCTCAAGGAGGGCCCGGCACACAGTAGGTGCTCAATAAATGTGCGTGGAATGGAGGGAGGAGGGGAGGAGAGGGGAAGGAAGAGGGACGAAGTTTGTGACGCGTGGCCGCTTCTAGGTGTGGGACTTCACCCTCCTTCCCTCTTAGGTTTGTCTCACTTTGTTCAACTGAATACAATAAGTAAAGTGGCAGGGAGGCCACTTACGGACCGACGGCCCCAGATTCCCGACCCCTGACCCGGGAGCCCCAGCCCAGCCTGTCCTGTCTGGGGCAGGGGTAGCAGCCGGCGGGCGGGCGGCGGGCAGTGCGGGCGGGGAGGGGACAGGAAATCACAGGCCGGCTGTTCCCAGCCGGCCGAGAACACCATGTTCAGGGTTCAGACCTGTGTCCCCGCCCCTCCCCCAGGGGAAGTGTCACCGGCATCCAGGGAGGGGGCCTGGCCCTGGCCGGGGACCTGCGGTGGCTCCTCTGATCTCTACGAGGAACTCCGCCCGCCTGCTTTCCAGGAACGCCTCTGCCACAGGGCAGCGGGTTCTCGGCGGGGCCGGGCCGGGGTGGCAGCCCCTCGGACCTGGGCTGCTCAGTTGCACCTCGGGGCTTCCGGCCGGCCCCGCGGGAGCTGGGGTTTCCCAACACTGGCTTTTTCCTCCGGTGCTGAGCTGGAGCCAGGGCCTCGCACATGCGGGGCACCCGGCTACTCCCCAGCCCCCGCTTGGGTTTTAAAAACGTGGCAAAATGCGCGACGTAAAATCCATGGTTTTGAACGTAGGGTTCAGGGGCAGTCGGCACAGCCACCACCGCCTGGCTCCAGAGCGTCTGCATCACCGCGGCACCTGCTAGCGGTCACTCCCCCGCCCCGGGACTGGGAGACGCCCTGCCCTCCGCCTCTCAGGGCTGCCCGCTCTGGACATTGCTCATAAAGGGATCTCAGGACGGCCACCTTCCTGAATTCTTCTTGAATTTCTTTGGTGAAGTGTTCAAGCTTCAAGTCCCTCCTTCCTGTCATTCCCACAATCCTGGGGTCACCTTGCAAAAATGATTTCAGGAAGTGTGCGTGGAGGTGAGGCACGATCATTACATGTGGTCATCTGAATGTCCCCCTCCGTGATTTTTTTTTGGGGAGGGTACAAGGGATTGAACCCAGGAGTGCTTAACCACGGAGCCACTCCCCAGTCCTTTTTGTTTTTTATTTTGAGACAGGGTCTTCCTATGTTGCTTAGGACCTCCCTAAATTGCCAAGGCTGGCCTTGAACGTGTGATCCTCCTGCCTCAGCCTCCTGAGCCACTGGGATTACAGGTGCCCGCCCCCCGAGCTGGCTCACTCCCTAAGTTTTGACATTGGTGTACGCCCATGGATCCACCAACCGGGTGGAGCAGGACATCTCTAGCACCAGAAGGTTCCCTCGGGTCACCCTGCTCCACTCTGGTGGCCTTAGGTCTCAATGGCTGGTTCGGGTCTGCATTTCAGGAGTGGAATCCGACGGCGCTGGGGTCTCAGACTCCGGCATTTTCTGAGCCTCCGTGCTGAGCGCAGGATTCTTCCTCAGCATCACCCAGGGGCGCTGCACTGTGGGGCTGCTTCGCATCCAACTGGTGGACCCTGGGGCATCTCCCTCCCAGGGTCTTGTGAGCGAAGCACCCCATGGTACCTGGGTGGGCAGCAGCTGCTTTCTCCAGTCAGGCTGCCCAGGAGCCACACTGCTAGGTGCAAAGGTGGTGTGTGGCCAGCTGAGGGGATCCTGGCCCTTTCCAAGGGGTCCAGTCGATTTCTATTCCCCCACCCGTGGGCTGGAGGAGCCCTTGGCCCTGCATCCTGCACCAGTCTTCACTGCGACTCGCCCGTTCTAGTCCTGCGGAAGGCTGTCATTCCCCCAAATCCCTGCCACCACCGAGCTGCATCTCCAACTCTTGTATTTTGAGATTTTGAGACACAATCTCACTAAGTTGCTGAGGCTGGCCTTTAACTTGTGATCCTCCCGCCTCAGCCTCCTGAGTCATGGATTATGCAGCACTGCAAGCAGACATCAACGTAAACACAATGACCAGAGAAAATAGCAAGATAAAAATCTGCTCGTGCTCCAAAGTAGATAGATAACTATTTCAAAGTGAACTTTAAAACTATGAGTTGATAATTATAGTAGTTAACGCCTTCCAGAAGCTTCCATGCCCTGGGCAACTGCTTTATAAGTACTAATCCCTAGAACCCTCACAACCCTCCCGGGGAGGCCTCCTTATTATCCCCATTCTGCTGATATGGTAACTGAGGCACAGAGCAGGCTCCTGGGCACCAAGCTCACTCAGCCAGCAAAGCAGCTTAGTCTCAGGCTGAGGAGCCCCAGCCCAGCCCGTGGCCCTGGGCCCTGGACCCAGCCGGGGTCCCGGGTGGGGTTGCGGAAGGGTGCTCTGCAGCTGCTGCACCTTTGCACACGCACATACACATCACGCCCACTGCACACTGTCCCCCCTAGCTCTCGCACACCAGCTTCGGAGCACAGGCTGGCCAGGGACAGTGTGTACCACATTCTGTGTGGCAAGGAGGGAGACCACACTGACCGCACAGAGAGTCCCACTCCCTCTCCTTCACGGACTAAGATCCAGAGGGTCTCCTGGGAGCCATTCTGGGGGTCAGCAGGTCCCCCTAACAGCCCCAGCCTGCAGTGGGCACCACCCTGTGCTGGACTCTGTGCCAGCAGCTGTCCAGGGTCATTTCTCTTGACCTTCACTGTGTCCCAATGAGGTGGAATGTCATATCCCCATTTTGCAGAGCAGGAAACTGAGGCTCGGAGCAGAAAGGTACAGGGCTCAAGTCTCTTGCTCAAGGCCACGTGCACGGTGAGGTTGTGTCCAGCCTTTGCCTGTTTGCCTCGGACCTGACCCCTGGCCCAACTTCACATTGGGAGGAATGACATTTCTCAGGCTTCTCACCCACTAGCTTCTGGGGTCAGCCCGTGGACAGGAGGCCTGGTCGGAAGGGAGAAAGCAGGTGTCTGTCCTCTCTGTTTCCCGTGGCAGCTTAGCAGCAGCAGGGACTTCTCTGTGGCTTCAGTTTCCGTGGCACAGAATCTTCTTTGGAACGGCTCTCCTGCCCGTCTGCGTCTGCCAGGTGACCCTCTCTTCTGGAATCTAGAAACCTGGCTCTGCCTCTTTTCCTGCTAACTCAGTGGGGCGTTGGCTGCAGGCCACTGCTGATCTCTGGTGACCATGTTATTCACATGTAACCATTTCTCTCTGTCTACCATGCTTGGTGTGATTCCTCTTTCCTGAGGGGACCCTGACTGGGTGGCAGCCAGGGATGTGAACTCAGCTCACCCGACTCTGGAGTCCGCAGGCTTAACCACGCAACACTGCTTCCTGGTTCAGCTCCCCTGGAGCATCCCCATCTGCCCTGGTGCACCCACATGGCAATCCCTGGCCCTTTTTTGCCTAGTAGAGCTGAGTTGCAGTACTGCCCCTCACCAGCAGGGGGGAGGCCTCCCGCAGGAAGAGATTCAGGAGAAGTCCTTGGATGGAAAGCTTTCCATTCACCACCCAAGAAAGAGATGTCGTCACTTGTTCATCAAAGGGCTGGCTAACTGCAGCAGGAACACCTGGCCAGGAAACAAACACAAAACCAAAAACGAACAGACACAAACCAAGTGAAAAATAAATAAATAAATAAAAGTATACCTGGCCAGGAAAGGTTTTCAATGAACGGAATTCCCAGTGAGGGTACAGGCCTTGCCTAAGTCTCCCAACCTGGTCCCCTGTGTCACTCACTCACCTCTCTGAACCCCAGCCTCCCAGTTAAAGAACTCCCAGGGACCCTGGGCATGGACTTCTGTTCTAAACCAATGTGCTCTTCAGCTCTAGAATTTCCTATGGCTATGGGGCCCAGTCTGGTGAGGCGAGTTGCCAGGTGGGAGGGTGGGTCTGGAGCCAGGAAGACAGGAGCTAGCACTCTGGGCTTACAGTACCTGCTGGGAGGTCTTGGGCAAGCTGCTGAACCTCTCTGGGCTATTTATTTATTTATTGCTGCTGGGACTTGAACCCAGGGGTGCTTTACCACTGAGATACATCCCAGTCCTATTTTGTTTTTTATTTGCTGACAGGGTCTCGCTAAGTTGCTGAGGGTCTTGCTAAGTTGAGGCTGGCCTTGAACTTGCAATCCTCCTGCCTCACCACCCGAGTCTCTGGAATTGTAGATATGCCAGTATACCTGGCCTGTCTGGGCTTTAGTCTCCTTCTGTGTAAAGTTGGGGGTGATAACATGAGCCCTGAGGGATACTGGGAGGATTGGATAAGCTAAGACATAGGTCAGGTGCCTGTATAAATAAAAAAATGCCCATACACTCGATTCTGATTTTGTATGGTTTCTGTCTTTTCTTTCTTTCTTTCTTTTTTCACATAAGGGAATTTATTAAGTAAACAGTGTCTCCCTGCAGGGTAAGAGAGAAAATGAGAGGAAAAGAGAAAGGAAATGAAAAGGCGCACTCTAGAGAGAGTGGAAAGCCAGGAGGATAGAGAAAAGTGAGTAGGACAGAGAGGAGAATGGAAAAAAAGATGGCGGGGAAGCTACAGTAAACAGTTGAATTCCGCTGGGCTAACAGGGGACCAATAACGGAGAAGGATACTTGCAAGCTGACTGATGAACCAATAGCTAGCTAGGATGTTCACAGATTGACAAGTGGTTGGGAGGCGGGGAAAATGGCTGCACCTGATGGGCGGGGGAGCAGCTTTATACATTACATTCCCCCATTTCTGTTTTTATAAGAAAATCTTTTGCTCTCCAGTTCTTTTTGAAGCCTTCTCTCTCCTTCCTGCCCAAGTGACTGGGGCTGGTTTTGCAGGTGAGATGTAAAAAGTCCATTCTCCTTCCAGACTTCCAAAGGCAGATGGTTTTCATGGACTTCATTTCCTCGATTTCACTGATCCCCTATTCCTACACTAACTGCCTGTCCCCAATTCTGACTTCATTCACCCCTCTAATTCTAGGAACTCCTTCACTGCTGTAGGGAAAGGGGGTGATGATCGATTTGACTTCTTCAAGCTGGAAGGGGGCAGCGTGGGGCAAGCAGTTTGGAGTTCCCTTTTTAGAAATTGGGTCAATTGAGGGGTTCATGGTAGAAGTCCGGTAGGGGAAGAGCAGTTTGTAAAGGCATCTGGGGATGGGTGCTTCTATGAGAGAAGAACAAAACGACATGAGTACTGAAATGAGATTACTACAATATAAATGTTGCAGAATCTGGAACATGCCAATGAATATCATGAAGATGACAGAAGTCAATAATTCCTCACCAGGGGGTGGAAGAACTGAGAAGTTGTTCCCATAACAAGGCCTAGCAAAGGTTGGAGAGAACAAGGCCTTTATTTGGGAACTTTAACATTGTCTAGGTTATCAGGAATGTAAACACAACATTTAGTAGAGATACTAGCAAACATAGATTTAGCCTACCTGTGTCCGTAGGCTTTAAACTGACTAAAACTTCTGACTCTGGCAGTTTCTCTTGATAGTTATCAGGCACATTTGCCTAAGAATCTCTCTTTTGTAGCTTCCAGTCTTTATTCTAGTGGGCTAACACAAGTGTACATCTTAAGTTACATTTAAGTATTATTTCTTTTAAATGCCCAAGAATGGCTATATTTTGGTTTTAACTGTTTTGCTAGGTGTTTAAGATCAAGCTGGTCAAAGTGACCTGTTCCCGTCTGTTAAAGAGTCAGGTGAGTTCCCACAGAGAGAGCTTAAGAGCAGCTTCTTAGCTCCATTAGTGCCATTGGTTAGGCAGGGTCTTCTCGATGAGGTGGCTCCCCTTGGAAGCATTAGGGGTGTCTCCCTTTTATGTATGGTTTATTTCTGTGAAGTCTAAAGCCCCAGCTGGAGGTGATACAAAATGTATGTGGGCTTCTTCATACACGCATGTGTCTCGTGTCTTGTCTGCTGGGACCCGAAGGCCGGTGTCACTGGACGGTGATGGAAGTGCCGATGCGTGGCCTCTTTGAGACTCTTGGGCTTCCTCTGAGCATGGCAGCCAGGAGGGAGCCTGGCTGCTCAATGCAAGAGGTCCAGAAAGCAAGGAGGAGCGTATGGCCCTCTATGACCCAGTCTCAGACGTGAACGAGCCATCCTGGATGTGGACAGTCAAGTGGTCACATGATCACAGCTCTGCTGAGCCTTTGACCTTCCTCACAGCCAGGGACCAGACCTGCCAAACTCGGGTGCTCCCAATCCCGCCGCCTCAGGCCCTATGAGAAGATACAAGTGTCTGCATGCTTCAGGCTGCTACAGTGGGGCAGCTTGTTACGCAGCGAGAGATGACCGATACAGCAGGGATCTAACCAATGCTCCAGAGAAACGTGCTCACTGTCTCCAAAGAAAGCAGGAGAGCTGTCGGTGGACGGCTGGGGGAGGGGAGGGAGGGAGAAGCAGAGACAGGGACACCTGCAGAAGGAGAGGGAGACCCCCTCATCCCTTTTGCATTTTAAACCATGTTTTGAGAAATATGAACTGAATGTCAGATTAAAAAAAAAAAAAGTTAAGTGCTTGACACAATTTAGGCGGCCCTGAGCAAGCAACAGCTGTGGTTATTCAGTCCACAAATATTCCTCAAGCTGCCAGAAGCTCCCCTGGAGGCTGGGTGACTGAATGGAGACAAGTTTATAAAGAAAGAAAGGGCGGGCCCGCAAGTCACATAGGAGCCCCACCATGTCCTAGCTGTGCACTCGGGGTCAGTCGCTAAACCTCTCTGAGCTCTCTGAACAATGGGGATGGTCAGTCCTGGATGTGGGCCCAGCGTTCGGTTGCAGGCCATGGGTGGGGTGAATGCTTAGTACTGTCACTATTAAGAAGGGCTAAAGATCTTGTCCTGAGTGAGCAGAAAAGAGTAACCGACTGAGCTCCCTGCGCCACCCCTGGAGGTGGGCGGGGCAGGTGGCCCCCGGGAGCAACTGAGGGTAGAGCAGGTGAGGGTCTGAAGGCTGGAGGGGGGTGGGAGGGAGGAGAGCCCCCGCCCACCAGCACCCCCACACTCCTCTGAGCAGGCCTGGGGTGGGGCGGCCCCGACCACAGGGACACCCAGCCTGGTGCCACCCAGGCCCTCCAGCCAGGCCTGGTGACAGGTGCGGCGCAGGGGCGGCCCACACGCAGGGAAGGCACAGCTGTGCTGGCCCTGGGAGGGGGGCTTGCACCCCAGCATCAGCCCTGCCTAGGTCCGAGGGGACGGGCACCCTGGGGCAGCAGAAGGGAGGGCAGGGAGCCAGGCCCGGCTCCGTCCCTGTCCCCGTGTGACCTGGGCTTGTTGCTGTCCCCGTCCTGTTCTCCTGTCTGTCCAGTGGGCTGGTCCTCGGGGCCTGAGTGGCAGGTTCAAGGGCTGCTAGGGATGCAGGCGGCACCGGGAGGAGGGTCCCTGCCTTGGGGGCAAATCCCTGGGGAGGCGCCTCCTGCCCGGCCGGGAGGGGAGCTCGGTGGTGACTCACATTCTGACCAGCCTCGTCCAGGGCGGCGCTTGCCAGGAAGGCCCTGATCTGGCCCCTCTGCCCCGTGCAGATGTCCTGGCCTCAGCTCGCCCAGCCCGGGCCAGGAAAAGGCTGGCTGGCCCCCCAAGGCTGGGAGGGGACATGCTGGATGAGGAGCTTTTTTCTGGACAGTGAATTACATCTGCACGCAGCCCGGTCACTGCCCAGAGCCCTTGGGGCCACATGAACCCAGGTAGAATATGTCCCCAAGGAAGCTGCACCCCAATCCACATTCAGTCCAACCCAGGACAGACACCCTGGCTCAGGGTCGAGGTTTGCGTAGGTTGGTGGCCTTCCCTCTCCTGTCCTCTCAGTCCCCACACCTGATCAGCAGTCACCACTCCGTGCGGGGTCCCCAGAAGCTGTGACCCTAGACGAGGGCTCGGAGACCTCAGCATGCTAGTGGGGCACCTCTTGGGAGTCATCGGGGGCCAGTGAGTTGGAGGTCTTATGTCCTCCCACCTCTGGTATTGAGAGCACCCCACCCCTGGGGAGGTGAATTCCAGGGAGCTCCTGGCTTTGGGGATGCAGGCACAGCTGGTTCCAGCTGCACAAGGGTGATGCTCTGACAGAAGGGCAGGGCCCACTGCTGGCTGAGGGAGGCTCTGGGAGGAGGTGGCGAAGGCGATGGGGTCAGGGCGGCACCCGCGGGACGCTGCGGCTCCTGGTAGGCTGCTGACTGCTTGCCATGGGACCGCTCCTTCTGGAACACGCTCCTCTCCAGCGCTGTGGCCACCCTTGTCTCTCACAGAACACCCGGGAGCCTGCTTGCTGGACTCCCTGAGGCCCCACAAACCACCGTCCACCCAGCGGTGGAGAGGCTTCCTGAATGCACATCTGGGCAGACGGCCCCGCCCTCAGGGGCTCCTGTGGGGCTGGCAGGTGGCAGAGAAGGGGTGTGAATGAATGGACCTCAGAGCCCACAGCCTCTCCAAACGCCTGTGCAGTGTAGAAATGCCCCCAGCCCTGTGTCCCAGAAGACGAGGACTCAGAGGGCAGGGAAGGCAGCCCTGTGCCTCCTACAGTTCTCACTGGGCTGAGGGATGGCTGGTGAGAAGGTCCTGGGGCAGCAACTGGGAGATGTGGAAGGCAGGTGGGTGGCTGGAATACCGGAGCGGGGTGGGAGGTTGGGGGACAGCGCACCCCCGTGGCTGTGCTGGATGGGGTTTGTCAGGGAGAAGAGCAGGGACCAGGAGACCCAGACAGAGGCTGCTCTGTGAGCACCCAGGCGAGACGCAGGCAGCATGGACCTGGTGGTGGCCACTGGGCTGGAGCAGGAGGACCGACTGGGGACTCAGTCAGGAGGACAGAGGACTGAATGTGGGACGGGGCACATACGCTGAGAACTTGGAGGGACACTGTGGCGGCTCAGAGTGGGAGCCGTCCCCCCACTGTGCCCCTTCCCAGGCTCCCAGGAGTCCCGGGCACCTGGGCAAAGATGGCTCTGGGTGGGTCAGTGGTTTCTGGCTGCTGGGGCGGCTGGGAGTCCACACCCCTCGTCCCATCCCTCCTGCCATTCTGAGTTTTCCTTGCACGTCCCACCCCAGCTGCCCCTCTGGACGGAGGCTGCCCTCCAGCTGCGCCTCTCCTCTCCTGGTCTGGAGTTTCTAAGCCACACCTGTGTCCAGCGCAAGTGAGCCTGCAGCAGGGAGCCCCTGAGACATATCAAGGCTGTCCCGGTGGAACAACTGGGTCCAGGTCCAGGGGGTCAGGGAGCACACACCCCACTTCCTTATGGGCCTGTCAGGGTCACCCAGATTCCACTGGCTCCCATTGCCTGTCACAAGACCACCTTGGTCTTCTTCTTGGTCTCCATGCCTCTCTGCTAGGACTATTGCAGAAGTCTCTCAGCAGGTCTCGGCTCTTCCAGTCTTGCCTGGTCGACTCCAGCTGCCCCAGCTTCAGAAGGCGCTTTCTGCAGCAGATCTGAGAAGACCATTCCAATCACGAACCTCCCGATCCCCCGCCTGAGACCGCCTCCAACCTTGCTCCCGGAATGGCATTTGGTATCTGCTGCCATGGGCCTACCTCCTGCCAGTGCTCCTGAACCCCACTCGCCAACCTAGAAGGGCAGAGGCCCCCACACTCCCTGTTCCATCCTGAAGCCTGACCTTAACCCTGGTCAGCTATTCCCGTGTGCTGAAGGCACGTCTGTCCTTCCATCAACTTGTCCCGTTAACTGCCGGGTGTGGTGGCCATGCCTGTAATCCCAGCTACTCGCGCTGAGGCAGGAGGATTGCAAGTTCAAGGCCAGGCTGGACAACTTTGTGGGACCCTGTCCCAAATTAAAAAAACTTCTAGGTTAATTCCTGCAGTGTCCCAAGAGGAACCTGCAGGGATTTGGGTCGCAAACAACAGAATCCAAATGCCGCTCATTTAAACAGAAGAACACATCGAACAGATGTTGGGGTACTCACAGGACCCCAGAAAGGCAGGAGCGCGTGTGAAAGCAAGCAGAAAGGGGAGGACCCATCCGGACCCCACGGAGCCAGTCCGTGGTGCCCCACTGTGAGCCGCTGGCCCCTGCTTGGCGCCCTCCGCAGTTCACCAGGACCACGCCCCCGCAGGCAGAGCCGCTGGTCTGATTGGCTGCCACGTACTGGGCCACACCCTCGCTGCAAGGGAGCGGGGAACGCAGGTGAGAACCCACCTGGGCCCCGCCCACAGGAGGCTGCTCTGCGCCCCCAGCTCCAGCTCCTGGCGCCCCCTTCTAGGCTCGGTCACTGATATGTCCCTGGGTCCCAACCCCTGCCTGCTCCTTCATCAGCCCGTGGCTGGAAGTCCTGTGCGCGGCCTGGGTCCCTCTCTCCTCTGTGCCCGCTCTCCAAAGAGTCCCCAGTCCAGCGGAGGAGATGGGCACTAAACCATTTGCAGGGCCGGCCTCTGCTCAGCTGGGGCCTCCGGGAAGGCCCGCGGAGGTGAGGAGTCTGGAAGGAGGACCAGGGGTCAGAAACAAAGGCGTTGGAGCGGCTCCCGGGGGTGCTCTGGCTCGCACAGAGTCTGGGGCGCTGGGGGAATTCCGAGGTGTTCTGGCATCGCTGGGGTCACCGAGAGAAGAGGCCACAGGGCCCAGGGGGCTTTGAGCTAGGGCTTGAGGCCAGGAATGGTTTGCGTGGTCGGTGTGTGCCTGAGGATGGCCCTCCGGCAGCCCGCCTGCAGGACCAGCCTGGGGCGGCTGGGACCCAGCACAAGGAGGTCTCTGGGGACCCTGCGAGGGAGTGAGAGGCCCCAGCAAGGCTCTGGTGGCAGTAGCTGGACACCCAGGCCAGTGGGAGGGACATGAGACCCAGGCAGGTGTCCTTGTTTGTAAAATAGAAGTCGGGGAGATCCTGGAACAAGGGCTGAGGACCAGCCAGGCCACACACCTCTGCCCCTCGCACCCATGCCCAGGGCATCCTGGGAGATGTGGAAGCCTGGACAGCTCTCCCGGTGGCTGGGGGACAGGGGCAGGTCTGGGCTGCGGTTCCCGCCCAGCACGCAGCTCTGCTGGGAGAGATGCGCCAGGGGAGGGAGGGAGCCGTTCCCACCAGCCGACAGGGCCAGGCTTCTCGGGACAATCAATGGCATTCCGGGAAGCCTGCCCTAGGAGGGCCGAGTGCCCCATTTGCATAGCCAGGGGAACAGGAAGCAGGACGAGCTGCTCCTCAGCTTGGGCTGCGCTGGCCAGGCTGACTCCAGGCCCGCTGGGGTGACTGGCTGGGCTGCCCCCTGGACAGTGGGCAGAAGTCCCAGCTGGGCATCCCATGGGAAGAGCCTGAATAGGATGTGGGACAGGTGGATAGAGAGCGCCAAGGCTGTCGCCAGGTCTGCCTGGGTGTGGGACCTGGAGACTCCACACAGCCCAGCTGCGGACCAGGGAAGGACGGGGCTGTCCCCAGAGATAGCCTTCACTAGGGTCAAAGTGCGCCGAGCTGTTACTGAGCTCTCCTGGTTCCCAGAAGTGACAGGGAGACTTTCCTCCTGCAGGAAGTGTGCCTGGCTGCTACCCGGCCCCCCACCCCCTCCCGGTCACCCCCGTCCTTTCCAGTAAGCCAGGGCTCCAGCGGGAAGCCTGCTTCTTGGACTCCCTCAGCCCCTCAGCGGTGGCTGTGTGCTGAGCTGTGGGCTCACGTGCCCCCCGGGCTCCCCATCTCCGCCTGGGGTGCCTGTGCTCAGCTCTCAGCCAGAGGAACAGGAGCAAAGGTGCGGGACCCGGGACCACAGCTCTGGAGCTCCCTGAGCCCAAGGTGGAAATGCTTCCTGCCTCTGTTCGGCTGCTGGAGGAGAAGCCGGCAGAACGTTCCGTGGTGCGGTGTCCTGGTGGTGGAGGCCACACCAGCAGGCCCCTGCACGCCCGGCCACACTGCCTTTGCTCTGGCTTTGCCGCTCCTGCTGACTTAGCCACCTGAGCTCGGTTTCCACACCCGCAACGTGGGACTCAGTGGTGTCCGTTCCCAGGCTGGGTGGGCACTGAGTGGTGGCTCGGAGGGGCCTGCGGGAGGGGAGGCGTGCGGAGGACGTCGCCAAGGCGAGGGGCTGGCGAAGGACCCAGCCCACGGGCCCGTTACACAGGGGTCAGCAGGGCCGGGGCTCCGTCCTCCAGGAGGGGTGCAGAGGAGTGCCAGGCAAGGCTGGGCCTGGCCAGGACAGCTGGGGAGGCTTCCTGGAGGAGGGGAGTCGGAGCTGGTGACGAGGACAGTAGGCACAGCAGCCGGTGGACGGCAGGTGTCAGGGCAGAGGCAGGACCAGCCAGGGCTCTGCGGCCTCCCAGACCCGCCCTCGGAGCCCCTCGCCCCTGCCTGGCGCTGCCACTTCTCCGTGCTCTGGGCCTTTGGACCCCATCGGGGGCATGCCCCTCCCCCAGGACATGGGGTCCCCGTCATAGAATGGGCAAACAGCCTGGTGGCACCACACCAATCTGGTCCCTGCGCTTCCTCCTTCAGGGTCAGAGTTGCCAGCTGCCATGTGCAAAAATGGGGCCATGGTTTCCAAATTCTTAAGCCTATCCTTTAGGGACACACCATGGACACTTCCCTAGAGGAAGAATATCCCGAACCACCCTCTTGATGATCTGAGGATGGGATGAGCCGTGGTACAGACAGCAGCGGTGAACCCAACCAAGTCTGTCATTTCAGCGATTGTTTCCTGAGGCAGCAGAGGTGTGTGTCGCCAAAGGAAAAAGGGCTAGAGTCCTGGGTTTGGAGTTCTGATCCTGGCTCCATCTCTTAGAGCTGCGTGACTCTGGACAAGTTACTCAACCTCTCTGTTTTACCTAGGCTTCCATAGAGAAGGGGACCAGAGCAGTCCTTGCTCATGCCTATTGACAGCACTCCCTTGAGGCCCTGCACTGAGGCACTCGGTGAAGCACGGTGCCCTGCAGAGAGGACATGCTGTGGCCATTGGGCCGGTGCTGGTGCTGCTGGTGGTTTCTGCTGCCACTTGAGACAGGTCCTGAGCGCCCAGTCTGGGGAGTGAAGGCCTCATGAGAGGCGGCCACCAGCACCCTCGTGCGTGGCCACGTGGGGACAGGGAGACTGGCTGGGCTGCCACCCGCTTCCCCGCCTGAGGCCCTGTGGGTGTCTGATCTCCAGAGGCCCAGGACCACCCGGGGCTGGTGGGCCACACCATGGGTGCCTCAGTCCAGGGTCTCGGCCTTCCAGGGAGACGCCCTCCTGGGAGGAAGCTGACCTTGGGTGGCCACAGCCCTCTCCCCGGCCCCCTCCCCACGTGCACTCTGACGGCCCGGGGGCGCCCTGCAGACTGCCCGTGAGGTCGCCCCTGGGGACAGACTGCCCAGGTGGATGGACAGGTGGATGGAAGGGGTCCCGCTGCCGAGATCCCAGCAGACCTGCCCCAGGCCTGGGCTGGCAGGAGCCGTCCTGCATCGCGTCCTCTCCCGGCTGGCTGGCGCTGCCCGCCCGGCCGACCACCCTTCCCTGGTGCGGGTGAGCTCCGCTCCGTGCCCAGGACAGGCCTCCCGGGCCCTCGGCCGGCAGTCCCAGGTCACCTTCCCCCCAGGCCTAGTTCTGGAAAATGGGGCAATGAGACCCTCAGCTCTGAGGACGCAGCCGGGTGGAGCTGGGCGGCCTCCTAGGTCCAGCGAGCTCCCGTCCCCAGGCAGGGAGAGGCGCACCCAGCGAGGACGTGGCCGCGCTTGGCCTCGGGCCTGGCTCAGCACACGTCCCCCATCGGTGCCATCGTTCATCGTGGTGGGCGAAGCCGCCGCCCCCACCCTGCGCCTGGGGCATCCGTGGGCCAGGTTCCTTGGGAGGCCTGCCCGACCCTGCCCACAGCCACCCGGGGCAGACCTGCTGGGTCTTGGGCTCTGGTTCCCCAGAAGCCCCGGTCGGCTGTTTGCCAGGCCCGGAGAGGAGCCCGCCCGCAGGCCCAGGGCAGCCGCAGGAAGCGGGTTCGGGGGCTGCTGAGTCTCCCAGCACAGGGAGGGGTTCAGGGGGTGTCACGCGGGCGCCGTGGGTCAGCCACCCCCGACCTCTGACCTCGTTCTGAGCTGGCTCAGAGGGGCCGCCTGCCTGCTTCCCCCGCCTGGGCGGGCCGGGCGCCTCATTCGCTCGTCCCTTTGTGTCCTCCCATCTGGTCGGTCCATCATCCGTGGCTCACTCTGTGACTCAACTGCGGGCCCAGCCCTCCATTCACCAGCAGCCGCGCCACCTGTCCCCGGGCCAGCGGGGGAACACCTTGCACAGGAAGCCAGCACCACCGCCAGCAGCCACTTTGCATCCGGCCTCCCTGTCCCCAGGGAAAAATGCCACTGTGCCTGAGAGCCATGCCACCCCTGCCAGGTTGGGGACCCGTCCTCTGCAGTCCTGTAGCTCAGTTCCTTCCCCAGACTGTGACCGACGAGGACAGGGACTTCAGGGACCCGCTCTGTCCCTCTGCCCAGTGCAGGCTTGCTCAGCTGGCTCTTGCAGAGACAAGCATCCCCAGGCTGTGTGGGACCCCCAAGCCCACGTTCCAGGCCCGGGACGGCTGACGGCCAGGCCTCAGGAGGTCCAGGGACTCATGGCTGCTGGGTCCCCAGAGCCTGATCTGCCCCTTTTTAATTGTCTCTCCTCTGCACAGGGGCTTTCTCTGTCTTCCTCTCGGGGACCCAGGCTGCGACCTCCACCTTTCCGTGCATTTTTTTCTCTTTCTTTTTTTAATATTTTTTAGTTACAGTTGTCGACGGTCCTTTATTTCATTTATTTACCTATATGCGGTGCTGAGGGTCAAACCCAGGGCCTCACACGTGCTAGGCAGGCTCTCTGCCCCTGAGCCCCAGCCCAGCCTCCTTCCCATGCATTTCTGAAAGCAAACCTCGTGCTCCCCTGCAGCATTGGGAGAGGGGTGCCTGGGTCCGAGAGCCCCCAGGGAGGGTGTCACTGTGCCGCAGCCCGTCGCTGCAGGTGGCGGTCGGACCTGTGCCCCTGGTGGTACGGGCGCCCTGGCTGTAAAAGCCGGCTGCCCACGGTAGTGTCTAAGCAGGCTGCGAGCTCACGGCCAGCAGGCACGTCTGCTGTGCACACCGCCGTGTGTTCCGGTGCCTCACCGGCTCCCACAGGCCTCAGCGCGAGGTTTCCCTAGCCAGGCTGAAGCGCCTTGGCTGACGCTGCAGGGGTGTCCTCAGCTCCGCACAGCTTCAGACTGTTTGTGGCTGCAGGTCCCACAGCCCAGGAGCACAGGATCACCCACATCCAGACCCTGGCTTCCTGCCCAGGCAACTCCCCTCCCGTAGGCGGGGCTGCCTCTGTGGCCGGGGGAGTCCCACCCAGCTTCCCTTTCGGGGGGCAGCCCTTGATGCCAGGTCCTGGGCTCCTGCTCCCTTCCACGTTCCGGCCCAAGGCCGTGTCCCCTGGCCCTGGGTGGGCGGGAGGCCATGACCTGACTGCCCCTCACTATTCTGCCTCAGTTTATTATTGACCTTTGGGATCTTCTTTTCTTTTGATAAACAGTTTATCAATAAAGAGTTGTCCCTGGCAATTCCTGGGGATCGGTTCCAGTACTAAAGATATCAAAATCCAAGGATGCAATGCGGGCTGAGGTGGCAGAGCACTTGCCTAGCACGAGAGCGCCCTGGGCGCCATCCCAGCTGTGCCAAAGCAGACAAAATCTGAGGGCACTTATGCAAACGAGTCCCTTATGCAAATGGTAGTATTTGCATATTGCCTAAGCACACCCTTAACTTTCCGGATGCCCCAGATTATTTGTAATGCCCCAAACAATGCCAGTGTTATGGGAATAGTCGTCTTGCTGTCTTTGGGGGAATAACGGCAAGAAAGAAAATCTGAAGCTGCTCAGCGCAGATGTGATTGTTTTTTCAAATATTTTTGATCCACAGTTGATTGAATCCACAATGAGAAGCTGACGGATTGAGGCTGGCAGGACCTATTTTAATCAATTCTATTTATTCTGTGTCACCCAGACTCCCAGGGCCTCCGGATAATGTCCAGTCTGACAACCTGACAGCCTGAACAGCCTGACAACCCCGCACAGGATTTTATTGAATTTGCCCAATTCCAGGGATATGGGAAAGGAAACTGAGGCTCAGAGCAGGCCATGCCGCCCAACAGGACAGAGGGTCCGCCTGGCGAGAGAGACCTCGGAGTGCAGGTCTCCCGCTGGGCCACCTCCCAAGTCAGGAGCTGCTGCCCACAGAGGCTCCTGGCTGCTCCCTCTTTTTCCTGGAAACAGACACGTGGCCACAGGACCCACCTGTGCCTGGCGGGCAACACGGGGCGTGGCCCTTCCTTCTAGGAACAAGTTGCAGGCGATTTCCTTCACAGAAGTGGGCAAGGTCCTGTCACACCCACATCCCCGGGCAGGGCAGAGGCTCCCTGGGCACTGCTGAGCCCAAGCATGGCTGCATTCACGTGCAGGCTGTGTCGGGCAGCGCCCAGACGCTGAGTTTGGCTAGCCAGGACGAACAGAGGCCGGGAGCCTGGGCTCTGAGGCCAGAGGGACGGGCGCCCAGCTCGCTCTGCCCAGAGTGGCTCTCGGACATCACACAGGCTACTCTCCTTCGCTGGTCCTCAGTTTCCCCATCTGTACAAGGGGGCTGATAATGGTGCCCAGTCTGTGGGGCGTGGTGGGAGTGAGAGACCCCGTGGTAAAGCGCCTGGCGTGTTCTTAGGCCAGCCTCCCCAGGCCTCTGGGAGCCTCTGAGCCTCTGCCCTCCACACCCCGACCTTGCTTTGGCATTAGAAAACCCCCAACTGTGCCTCGTGGCTGCCTGTGCTCCTGACATGGCTGCCTCAACCCGGTACCTCACATTCTCAGGAGCACAGGGTTGGGGAAAGGTCTTCTCCAGCACCTCTATTTCTTCAGGGAGAAAATCTTTTCAGGAAGCCCTCCCCTCTCATCCCCAAATTCTCCCCCTTACATCTCATTCACCAGGATCACACGCCTCGCCCTGGACCAAACACTGGGCAAAAAGCAAGATGGCTGATTTCTCCCTGGTATTGGGCTCAGTGCCTGGTGTTTAGAATGGGGCTTCTGTGGACAGAGAAGGGCACGTGACTCCTCCCTCCCCCCAAAATAACACGGCCGAAGAACTACGGGGACGCAGCTGAGGGCACCCGTTGCTCACAGAAGCCTGGACCTGCCTTTCTAAGCAGTGGTGTTTGAGCAGGGCTTTGGGGGACGTGTAGGAGTTCACCAGGCACAAGAAACAGAACATGCAGAGGCCCAGAGGTATCACGGCAGATGAAGCACTACTGAGGCTGGAGGTCAGGGTAGGTCATGATGGGCTGGAGAAGGAAATGAGTAGTGTGTGGAGTGGTCAGATTCCCAGGCCAGGCAGGGGGCTGTGGCAAACCCCAGCGTCCTCCCCAATCGCAAGTGTGCCCACTACCATTTTCGTGGCTCAGCCGAGGCCGAGCACTGCTGTTTGACTAATTTAAGCCCCGCACTTCCCAGGCGGTGCTGGGAAGCCCCGGCGGCTGCTTGTCTGCTAGGCAGGTGCTCTCCCAGGGAGCCGCCCCGACCAAACCGACACCTTGAAAACCTTGTTTCAATTTAAAAGGGAGTTCTGCCAGCCTGGCACGAGGGAACACCTGGCTAGTAATAAATAGCGGGTAACTCAACGAAAAAAATGAAGATTGACCCGAGAGTTAGCTGTAGCTCCAGAGGCCTTTTTTTTTTTTTCCCAAAGAGCAGAGATAAGCAATGTTTGAATGGCCTGTAAAGATGTCCAGTGCTGGGCGGTGGTGCCCGCCTGTAACCCCAGGAACTCAGGAGGCTGAGGCAGGAGGATTGCAAGTTCGAGGCCAGCCTTGGCAACTTAGTGAGCACTGGTCCCAAAATAAAAATTAAAAACGGACTGGGGCGCAGCTCAGTGGTGCCGTCCATCAAGTAAAGCCAGCCAGCACCCGGAAGGGAGGGGCTGAAAGGGAGTGCGCAGAGCTTGGCTCTCTCTCCTGAGGTGGAGGAGGTGTTTGAGATCCTCCAGGCATTTGAGATCCTGGTGCTTGGGGGGACCCCGCGGGGTGGAGAGCCACTAGGGGACTTTCAGGAGGTGGAGCACAGTGTGGGAAGGTCCTGGGGGCCACGCCTTGAGGAAGAGAGCACTGTCCCCAGACCTCAGGCTGCTCCCCTCGTGGGGCCCTCTGGCTGCCGTGTGGGAGGAGGACCTGGGTTCGAGTTCCACCCCACCTGGAGGAGTCTCTGCCTCTGCTCCACCCTGGGCCACAGAGTCACCGGGCCTGAGCCAGGGCAGGGGAAGCCCGGGAGAACTGAAGAGCGAGGCCGGCTGTGCTGAGGAGGCCGCCCGAGAGCGGGATGAGGCCGTCAGCCCAGCTGGATGGACCTGCCGCCGAGCTCGCCCGCCAGCCCAGGCCGATGCCAGGGTTCTGCTGGGCCGAGGCAAGAGAGAGGACGGCGGGCGGGCCGGAGGACGGGGGCCGTGGGCGGTGGGCGCCTGTGCAGCCCCATGGGGTGGGTCCCAGGCCACCTCCCGGCCCTGAAGCCCTGTGCCTGGCATCCTCGTCTGGACGGTGGAGGACAGAGCGGCCACACGCCACCCTCCGGCATTCCCTGGGGACTTTGGTTTGATTTCCCCGCACATCAGCTCTCTGAACTTCCCCACGCCCGGCCTCCCCGCAGGTCCACTCCAGGGCCTGGAGGTGAGCCTGGTTCAGGCACCGCTGCCTCCCCTGTACTTCCGACTGTGCCTGTACACAGCAGGTGCTCAAGCAGTGTTTGTGGAACTAGTGTTCAGATGGTGGGGGATGCCAAACCTCCCCTCCTTGCCACCGAGGCCCCCAGGCAGGGCTGGCATGCAGCCACCCCGGGCAGACTGGCAGGAGAAGCCTGGAGCTGATAAACGGGAGACAAGTGGCTTCGAGGGAAGAGGCCGAGATGGGACCAGCTCCAGGTAGTTCCTGGGAATCCGCTGGGCTGGCGACGGTGCCTCCCAGGGCGCCTGGAGCGGCCGAGGACTCTGCTCTGGCCCTGGCATGGCACGGGGGACTCCGCATGCCCCTTGCTGCCCTGGTCTGGCTCTCAGAGAGGCAAAGGAGCCAGGCTGGAGAGGAGGGTTACTGGAGGCCTTTGTCACAGTGACAGTCAGCTGATCCTCACAGGTGTCCCCTGCAGGCTGACCCAGCTGACCAGAGCGACAGGCCCGCCCAGACCCGTGGTCCTTAGAGATGGAGGCCACGTATCAACCGGAACGCCGCCTGTCCATTGCTTCAATGGCCAGAGCACGTGGAGACAGGGCTGGAAGGAACAGTGCCGGCTGTCAACAGGGCTGTCCCAGGGAAGAGGGTGGAAACACGGTTTCTCGCTACTTTGCCAAGCTGCCAAGCGCGACGGACTCCTCCGGCAGTCACTGGAAGCAAGAGAGCAGAGTAAAAAGATGGCACATGCCGAGGGGAGAGGCGTGGGCGGCTCCGGTGGACCCCGGGCCGGGACCGTTCGTTTGAAACTTGGCCAAGCCTCAGGCCCGGCCGGGGACCAAGCGCTGGCCTCCCCCACGTTCCCACGGCCAGTCTGTCTGGCTGTACCTCCAAGACGTGTCTGTCGTGGGCCACTTGCCTGGTGGTAACTGCCCCGTGTGGCAATGGGCCCTCTGGATGGCTCTCGGCCTGAGGGTCTGACGTGTCTCCACTGCTAGGCCCTCAGTGTGTCCCCGGCTCAGACTCAGGCGGAGCCCCTCCAGCGGCCTCCTGGCAGGTCCCTGGGCACAGGTCCGGGTCCTGCAGGCCCCACCCGCGGAGTCTCCCGTGCCTGTCGGAAGGTGCTCGCTGAGGGGCTGTCTAGGCCCCAGGCGGGCAGCTGGGGCAGCAGGCTGTCTGTGCTCCGGGACACGGGAACCCACACAGACGTGCCCAACCGTCCTTCCCAGGCTGTCCTGAGGCTGACCTGCCCGTGCATCCACAGAGGGTGAGCGCCGGGCGCCCGCAGCAGCGCCCAACGGTGCCGGGACCTTCAGCTGATTCCTGCCCTTCCCTCCCAGCCCCACCGCTGCTTCCTGGGCCGCCTCTCAACAAACCGACCTCTCCCCTGAGGTAGGTTCCTTAAGTGGAAACGAGGGGACTTTGAATGAGACTTTGAATGCAGCAAACAATCAAAGAGACAAAAGCCCTTTGAGGTCTGAGCAATGCCAGGAAGGAAATGGGTGGCCACTGGGGCAGAGAAAAGCAGGCCGAGGACTTCAGAACAGCCTCTGGAAGGTGGCATCAAAGGGGCGACCAGGAGGAGCAGGGAGGGGCCCCAGGGGACAGCAGGCAGGTGCCAAGGTCCTGGGGCGGGAAGGGCTGGGGGTCTTCCAGGACAGGACGGTGGGCTCAAGCCCTGTGTGAGGGGTGGGGCGTGGCCAGGGGCTGCAGAGGTGGCCGGGCTGCCTCTCCTCTCGGCTGCTGTATCGCTGAGAGTTCTGGGAAATGGACCCAGCAGAGACTAGCTAGAGATTTATTATAGGAATCGGTTCTCATGATCACGGAGGCCGAGCAGTCCCAGGACCTCTGTCTGCGACCCGGAGGCCGGGAGAGCGGGTGGTGGGTGCAACTCCAGTCCAATGCAGAGGCCTGAGAACCAGGCACCCATGTCACCGCCCCAGAGCTCTGCTTGCTGTGGTGGAGCCCTCGGCGACTCAGACGGTCCCAATGTAGTCAGGCCCCGGGTTCAAGCACCCCTCCTCTCCAGAAGCCCTCCCAGCCATGCCCGGGACAACGTCAGGCCAGCTACGTGGGCACCCCCTGCCCGGTCCAGTCAGCACCTCAACTCAGCCACCGCGGCTGCCCTCGGGGATCCGCTGGGCACCTTCGACCCATTCCAGGGCCGGTCCGAACCCCAGATGCTGGTTCCCCCCGTTTCCGAGGGAGCCCCGGGCATCAGGGCCTCTTTGAAGCCCTTCCGTGATTCCAGATGGCCCCCCACTGAGACCCCCAGGGCCAGGCGGGGCTCTGAGTGCTCAGTGGACCTGTCCCCTCTTCCCTACACCAACAGGACACTGCCAGCCAGTTCTCATCCTGCAGAGGAGGAAACCGAGCCTCGTCAAGTTCAGCCACCTGCTCAAGGCCATGGGACTGGAGCTCTGTGGGGACTTGAACCCGGTCAGCTGGCCATGGCCTGTGCTGCCATCCGCCCTGTCCTGCATGGGCTTCTCGGGGGTGGAGACGCCAGCAGAAGCTGTCTCAGCTGAGGCAGCCGGGGCTGGGGTGGCAGGATTCACGGCAGGGGCAGAGGAGCGCCCTCAACCCCCCTGCCCTCGCCAACAGGCCCCGCAAGTTCTTGCACAGGTTTGTCGTGGTGAGGCTCCGGGGACACCAGAGTGAGCACGAGGGGCGCGGAGGCCAAGGCCGTGGGCAGAGGCCCGGGGGGCGTTCGGGCTTTGGGAGCCTGGCAGGCTCCGGAGCCTGTGCCCAGCCAGGGGAGCAGGGGCAGCAGACCCAGGGCCGCCTGGCGGAGGGCTGGAGGGCGGCCCACGGTAATGACCGCGGAGACCCGTGTTGCCGCCGCCGCGCCTTCTGCCTGGTGGCCCCGAGGACGTGTGGGGCCCCCGGATCCTGAGCGAAGGTGCCGACAGGTCTTTAGCTCCCCCTTACCAGAGGGCAGCCTGGGCCTGTGGCTGACGAGGAGCCCAGTTAAAGCTGAACCACGGGATTCGTGGGCTGCGGTGGCGTTGAGGGCACCTTCCAGTCCTGCTGAGTGTCATGGCTGGAGGACGAGTTTCCTGAAAAGACCGTCCTCATCCTCAGCCCCGGGCGGGGCCCCCGAGTTGACTTTACTTGGAGCTAGGGCCTTTACGGATGTCACTAAGTTAAGGAGCCTGAGGTGAGGTCCTCCTGGGTCAGGGTGGGCCAAGGTCCAAGGCCGGGGGCCCGAGAGACAGGCTGGGAGGCCAGCCAGAGACCCGGAGGAGGCCTGAGCCCTGCCGGCAGCGACCGAGGGACTCGCCGATGACCCCCGGGTTGCTGGAGCCACCAGTGACTGAGAGGCCTGGAATGGACGCACCCTCGGCCTCCCAAAGGCCCTGGCCCTGCGGGCCTGCAGTGTGCACCCTGGACCCCGCGCCGAGGACAGCTCCTGCGCCGCAAGCCGCTCTGCAGTGCTCCCTCGCTAGGCGCCGGGACACTCACGCAGCCAGGGCACGGGTTTCTGCCCCAGCAGCCCGCTTCCCTTCATGGAGCTGATCTAAAGGCCAGTCCAAGCCACGGCGAAGAGGGCTCAGGTGTCAGGAGTGTGGCAGTGAGCACAGCTGCTCAGAGCACAGGCTGAGGCTGGCAGGTGGCCTGGGGGCCCAAGCAGGGTGCCGTGGTGGCTCCAGGCGCTGGAGCCCTGAGCAGGCGGCGCAGGAGCCCCAGGCGGGCTGAAGGCAGGGGACCGGCCCTCAGCCAGCTTTGCCTCCCTCGAGTGAATTTCTGGGAAGTCCAAGGTGCCCAGTGATTCAGAACCCGTCCTCCTCCAGGGAAAAGCACTTCAGACCTTGAGGGTTTTTTCCCGATCACCCTGAAGTGCCACCAGGAAGCAGGACAGGAGGGGAAGGGGGTTTCCAGGAGTTGGCTGGCGGGAAGCGGTCTTCCCCTCCCGTGGGGGACTAAGGTTGCTGGCGGGACGTGGCCCCCAGCCCTCCCTGGGCCCTCCCGCCAGGGTCCTCAAGATGGAGGGGAGACCCTGCCAGGCCCCAGCCCTGGTGTCCCTGGACTGCGACCTCACCAGGCCCTGTGGAAATAATGCCGGCAGCCGATCCATCACAGGTCACTTCCAGCACAGGGAGGCAGGGGCAGGGAGGCAGGTGGCAGCGTCCTCGAGTCCCACACCGAGTGGCACTGCATTCTCCAGAAGAACCGGAGAACTCAAGAGGCAGGGCGGCTGGCCCTGGCCACCCAGCCAGCCACGGTGAGTCCTGGGTTTGAGCGGCTTTCTGGTTCTGTGCCAGGGGCCCCGGACAGCCGCCTTAGAAGCCAAAGGTCGATTCGGGCTCACGGTTGTTGAGGTTCCTTCACGGCCCACAGGCCCTGCTGCTCTGGCCTGTGCATCATGGAGGGAGCGTGTGGCCAGCAAAGCCCACACCCCGTGGCCGGGAATGAGAGCAGGAGAGGACAGGGAAGGGGTGGGGCCCACTGTCCCTTGGAGGCGCGCCCCAGGGATCTGGAGACGCCTGTGAGGCCCCGCCTCTCGCAGGCTGCACAGAGCTGGGGGCCAGGCCTTGGACACGTGGACCTGCAGGGGAACCTGGACCCAAACCACAGTGCTTGGAAGGCGGGCGAGGAGCCACGCTGAGCAGGTCTCAGGCCAGGGCTTCTGTGGGCCACCTGCCCTGAGCAAGTCCTCAGTCCTAACCTCCGAGGCTGGGCTGGTGGCTCCGTCCTCCCTTCACCGACGAGCAAACCCGAGCTCAGACAGGGGACCTGGCCAAGGCCACACGCCGGCAAGGGGCCCGGCAGGAATTAACCAGGCACACTGGCTCCCACTGCCTCCCCACGGGCCTCAGTGAGCATCAGCACGCTGAGGCACTGGGCTCCAGGCGATTCCGACACCCAGTGGCATCTGAAGTCCTGCTGTGCCTCCTTCCTGTCATGCCCCAGGGACAAGTGCGTCAGCAGTCGGGGGTTCTGTGCGTGGCAGGCCTGGGTGTCGTCTGGGGTCCTGGGGAAGAACTGTCTGTGAGGGAGGCTGTGCCGCAAGAGGGCCCAGAGGACCGCCACCCTGCTCCTCCCTGCCGCCCCCGTGCCCGGCCCTTGGCTTGGCATCTTGGGATGGACAGGGGGTAGCGGAGCCCCCATTGGCCACCTCCATCCCCAGGTATCCTGCTAGCAAATTCCTTGTCCTACACGGAAGCCGCCAAGGTGTGTGCATGCCCACAAGCCCAGAGCAGGGCTGCCGTGCAGGAAGCAGCGGCTGCAGGCGGGCAGTGGCGGACAGCGGCGGCCACGGGTGCAGAGCCTCACCTGGGACCTCCAGGGACCTCCAGGGATGGTCCCAGGCAAACCTAGGCACTAGGGAAGGGGCCGTGCTGGCTGCCAGCGTGAGGCCGGGCGGCGAGGGGGGCAGCCCACCGCGGCCGTGGCTTCCTGCTTCCCGCAGCATGGTCTCCACCTGCTGCTTCTTTAGAGTTTGCTCGCAAGACCCAGAAGTCTCCAGCCATTTCTGGGCCAGGCGTAAGCTGGAGTGCCAGACGTTTTGGAGGCCTGTGGTCCATCTCCGGGATCCCCAGGGTTCCCACTGGTGTGCAGGGTCCATTCCAGCACACCTCCAGGACAAGAGGCGGGGAATTCTGGTGGGGAGTCACCTGCTGACACGTGAGGGACATGGAATAGGACAAGCTGTCTGCACCTGGCAGGGGTGGGCATCTTCCTCCAGGAGCCACTGTGCCCGAGTTGTCCCCAGCCTCAGAGCAGGACTTGCCCTCTGACCTCTTGCAAACCTGGGCAGGGGGTAGATGGGAGGGCAGGGAGGGGCTTTGGCCACCTCATCCCACCGAGCAGTGTGACAGGAGGGTCAGCCCAGGTGTCCCTTCTGCCAGGCCACACCTCCCGCCACAGCCCGAGGAGCAGCAGGCCACATTCTTGCTAACTTTTTTTCCTCTTTTATTGCCAAGTTCAATTTACAAGGAAGTCCGGGTTTTCATTTCCACCCTCGTGTTCTGTACCCACGAAGCGTGAGTCATGCTGGCCGAGGCAGGTACTTCCCGAGAACGGCCGGGAGCGCTGTTTCCCAACCCCTGCTCCTCCCTGGGACAAGAACTATTTGCATCTTTCCAACTCATAAGGAACCTAAGGAACTCAGACTATGCCCAAGGTCAGCATGATTACAGCGAACGTTTCCTATTTATTGCATCTGGAAGTAGATCAGGATCGGCGCCTTTTTGGAGCCAGTGCATCCCAGAGACCACGCAGAGCCCAGCTGGGCACCTGGTGCTGCCAGTGCCTGGGTGGGGAGCTGCCTCTTGCAGGGTGAGAGCAGCCAGGCAGAGAGGACGGCAGGGAGGACCCTCCTCCAGCCCCCCTGCTGTGGCCACCCTTGCTCTGACTTGCTGGGGTGTCCTGCATGCCCAAGCCTCCAAACTGGAAAGGGGCACGTACGTCTGTCGCTCTGGCAACCTCAAAGGCCAAGAGGTCTGGGGTTCCAGTGGCCGCCCTGAGGCAAACCCAATGGGCCTGAGGGACTTGGGAGGGCCACCAGGGCAGGCCATGTGCTCTCTGCAGGGGTCCCGAGTGCTGACTGGGCTTCTGAAGGCTGTCCCCACGTCTGTCAGTCCTGCAGGCAGAGGTCGTGGCCCCGGCTGAGGGCTTGCCCAGACCCCTGCCGGACGCCAGAGACCCACGTGCTCTGCCTGGACAGGCCTGGGAGGTCCCAGGTGCCCCTGAAGACACCTGTATCTGCGCCGAGGTAACCAAGACCTGGACGAGGCGGGTCCTTTTTCAGAGCCCAGAGGGCCAGCGGCCTCCTCCCGCCTCCCACCCTGCTTGAGGAAGTCCCCACCCTGCTGGCCAGGAGGGGTCTCACTGAGGCGAGCTACCGACACCGGTGAAAGGAAGCTCCTGGGGATGACCCGCGAGCACGGCTGGGGACAGAGGGTAGCAGCCCTGGCCTGACGGGGGCCTTTTGCCCAGCGCCTGGTCCTCCTGGGTCTGCCCGTGACCTTTGTCCTTCAGCCGTGGCAGCTGTGGAGCTGGCTGGGGTCCCTGGTCTCAGGAGCAGGCGGTGGTCCTGGAAGGCTGGGGCCACCGGCATGAGTGTCACCAGGGAGCTGCATGTGGTTCTCACGGGCACGGTGGGCGGGAAGTTGCTGGCCTTTCTCATTTCTCCCACGGAGACAGTCATTTCAAAACCAGGGCTGGCCTGTCCTCTGTCCGCCCCTCCCTCCGAAGATGGAGCACACGTGGCCGGCTGCTGGGCACAGGAGCCCGCCTCCCCGGCCCGTTCCCTCCACCTCCCCTTCCTAGGAGCTTTGCTGAGGACCCCCTGCCTCAGTGCCCTCCTTTTGGAAGCAGGTCTTGGTGGAAGGGAAGTCGTGGCGGTGACGGCTGAAGGCACCCCAGCGAGGCGGCTCTTGCCTGCAGAGCCGTCCCACAGGCACCGCTGCCCCGGCTGGCAGAACTGCTGGCTTCCTCAGGAGATGAGGTCTGGCCTCGGGGCCCCGAGGGAAGGCTGGCCTGGCAGAGGTGGCAAGGGCCACCTCCCTCCAGTAGGGAGATGGTGAGCTCCTGGCACTCCTCCTGAGGCCACCCGAGTAGCCAGGCTGGGTGGACACTGACACCTGTTATGAACACGCCTGCAGGAAAGCTGTGCCATGGAGCAGCCTGGCGGCCACGCTGGTGGAGAAGGGGTGGCAGGGTCACATCCTGCTGCCTGCACATGCCAGCCAGCGGGGAAGGGACAAGCCTGAGTCCTGGCAGCAGAGCAGCGGGGAGGGGCAGGCTGGTGCTCTCGGGCCCTGCCTGAGCTGGGGCCTCTCTGGACTTGTGTACGCACAGGGGGTGGCAGGTGACGCCGAGGACACGTCCCGTCTTCTGTTCCTGTCAAGCCACTGGGTCTGGAGTCTTCGGTCCCCAGTGGCCCCTTCACAGGTAAAGAGAGAAGGTGGCAACTGAGGCAGGGGCTGGAGACCTGTCCCCGGTGGTGCTGGAGCGAGTGAGGAGCACGTTCGGGGACAGCTGCTGGGCCTGTGTGGAGACCTCGCTCGGGTCAGGCCTGGAGCAGCCGCCGGCCTCTCACGCCACACGGACCTGAGAGCACATGTAACTCCCTCAGTTTTATTTAGAAAGAACCCAAACTTTTCAGGAAGGTACTTTATCATTCCACAGGCTTGCAAAGTTAGTAAGAGGGAAATAAGACTCATTTAAGACACAGTGACAGCGACAATAAGAACTCTACAGTAAAACATGGAGAAACTCAAGGGAAACCAAAAGGAAACCTTAGCAAGATTCTTACACTTCTAACGTGACATCCGACCTTGGAGTTGTGGATTTGTTTGGACTTTTCCCCAAAGAGATGCCTTTTAAATAAATGCTTTCATCTGCTGCCAAACGCAGAAATAAATAGTCGAAGGAGGTGTGTATCTAAGTTTGCCTTGCTGCAAACTTCTACCCAAAGTGACCTTGTCCAGTTCTGTGCACAGCAGGGAGGGTGACAGAGGCGCCAGGCCAGGGAGGGAGGGTGCTGGTGGGCTCAGAGACGGGAGCCCGCTCCTCCTGCCTCCCCGGGGGGCCGTGGCGGTGTGTGCACTGGGTGTCTCCGTGGGTCGCGGCTGCTCTCAGGTCTGAGTGGGGAGGGATTCAGATGGCGCACAGCAGCCTCCGATGCGCGGCACTCAGGGACGGGGGTGCAGATGTTACCGGGGCGTGAAGAGCTGTGGGTGCTTCCGATGTCCGGCCGTCACTGCACTGGGGTCCCTACCAGCGGGCTGCACGCACAGGGGAGGCCCTGGGCACCCACTCAGTGCTGGGCAGGGCCCGTGGGCTCTGTACTCGCAGCCTCTTCCTCTGGGGTCTCTGTGCCTGCGGTGGCTGGCGTGGGAGGCTGGGGCATGCCAGCAAGGGTTCGGAGGCTGTGGGGGTCCACGGGCGGGACCAGGGTCAGTGACTCGACGCTGGGCGTGTCGGCAGTGTCCTCACAGAGCAGGGAGATGGTGGGCTGCTGTGCGGGGAGGAGGCTGGGGGACAGGTGTGCCGTCTCCACCTCTGTGCCCCTGGCCAGGCTCTTGCTGGGCCTGGCGTCTGCTTCCATGTCACTGACGATCACCAGCTGGTGGGGAAGGTGAGGCGGAGGCTGAGGCTGCTCTGGAGTGGTGGGGACGTCTGTGTGGGAGGAAGAAAACAGGACACGCTCAGCTCGGGGGTGCTTCGCCCAGGCTGCTGCTCTGCGCCCATCTGAACCAAGGCCCAGGGACGTCTGGGTGGGAGGCGGCTGGTGCTGGGGCATGACCTGTTCCACCTACTCCTTCTGCTCCAGCCTTACTGGGCCTGGGGAAGCGTGTCAGGGCCCAGGGTCACCCTGACTTATGGAAAGCTGGGGGCTTGTGCACGGCTGGCACGTGGCTGTGAAAGCCACATCAAACACAGGCCTGGCCTGGGCGGGCTGTGTGCAGGTACCATGGGACACCTGCCCCACCATGGGGACACGACTAGGAGTCACTGCACCCAGGTGTGCCCAGAACTTGGGCCATTTCCAGAATCTGCATTTGGTAATAGTCACCCAAGAAGGAGCCCACTGTGATATTTCTAAAAAAAAAAAAAAAAAAAAAAAAAAAAAAAAAAATATATATATATATATATATATAGTTTTCTCAGCTTACAAAACCTTGAACGGTGGTGGGTCTCCTCCTCGGGTGTAGAGGCGGCACCCACCGAGGGCCTGGCTTGCCCAGGCCACTGCCATCTGAGCTTACCCACCGGAGCTAGAGAGAAGCCAGGAGGCTTTGCCTGGTGCAGGTATTTTCAGAGTGGCAATTTCCTTTTTTTGGTGTTTTTCAAAATCCTCCATGAGACTGACAGTGACGGCCTGCTTTCCGATGGTGTGTTGGCCTGGGTGGGCACCAGGAGCCAGCAGGGTTCTGGTGGAGGGAGGTAGAGGCCAGGCACTGAGGCTCAGACCAGAGGGTGGTGGGCGTCCCTGTTGGGCGGCAGATCCTTATTTGTGATCTGGGATTGACAGACCACAGGCTGCTGTGCTTTGGGGCACCGAGGGACAGTGCCCAGGCCCTGGGAAGATGGATGACGGTTTTTGTTCAGTGATTCCAGTTCAGCTAGTTTTTCTTTTGTCTTTTAAGCCGAAATAAAACAGAAAGGCAAACTGAACACAGAGCAAAACAATGGAAAAACAAAGAGCAAATCAAATCAAAGCGCGTGGCACGTGGGATGGAGGAGGCACGCATGGCGGGCCTCCCGGCGCACGCCCCTCCTCCCTCAGGCTCCTGGGGGCCCAGGCTTATTTCTCCTGGGCCCTCCACCCACCTTCCTCTTCGGTGGTGCTGGGGATGGACCCAGGTCCCTGAGCATGCTGGGCAAGTGCTCTGCCACCAAGCTGCAGCCCCAGCCTGTCTGGCCTTTTTTCTTTTTAAACAAAGCAAGAGAGAGTGAGTGAGAAAGAGAAGGTCCAGAGACTTTGGGCCTGTCCTTGCTTGGGAGGTGGCAGCTGGCACCAGGGACACTGGTGGACAAAGTGATCGAGACATGATCCGAGCCCAGAAGTGCCCAAGTTCTGCTATTCCCGAATTCTGGTTTCTCTGAATGTCAACTGATCTGCTCCACCGGGTAAGGACACCACGTGGAGCTGGGTCACTTCAGCTCAGGCTGTTCTAGCATAAACCCCTTCCTGCATCCATCAGAGGGTGTGGTTCTCTGAGCCAGTGGGACTCATGACTCTGGCGGCCCCCACGCTCTTCAAACAGGCAAGAGCCTCTCTAGGAAGTTATGCACGGGAGTTTAGCAGTTGACAAAGCAGTATGGAAGTGACTAATTCGACCAGTGGCCCTGTCCTGCCATCTGGAGAAAGAGGGCAAATGGTTCCCTTCGTGTGTTCTCTAAGCAATGCACGAGTCCCCTCTCAGCTCAAGCCTATGTCGGCTCTCGCAATCCAAGAGCTGGCAGCCTTTCCCGGAGACCTAGTGGGTGTCTGGGGGGAGAACAATGAGCCATGTGGAAGACTTGTCAAATCCATTCAACGAGCGAACCTACCAACAAGCAATACGCGTGTGCTACACTGGATTCTTCTTTAGGAAAAGAACCAACAGTTTTTGTAAAAGAGTTGGTTAGTCCCTTAGAACACCTCTTCTTACTTAACAGGAAGCTGTAACTCCCTCTTATCCATCTGCTAAAGGTCACCTCTGCTTCTTCCCTTTTCAACTGCTAAGAATTGCTTCCTGACTGATCTACAAATTCACCCTGTCCAGGGAGGGGGCAGAAGGACATACGACTGCCATGTTTGCACCAGGGGAAGCCCAGCAAGGACCGTTTCCTGGTCAAGTGCTTAGCTGCCAAGGTTATTACTGAGCCTTTGGTGTTGCTGGTCTGCTGGTGTTTTTGAGCCCAAAGGCCAGAAGTTGGGCCCAGGAAATGAGGAGTTGGAAGAAGTCTGACTTCCTGGCCATGGACAGAGCCAAAGCTGGCAGGGAACCAGGAAGGGGTTCTCCCAAGGCTCTGGCCCACGAGGACAGCAAGGCAGTGGGCCCCCTCCTTCCTGGCCAGCACCCCAGAGGCTGGTCTGCAGCTTCGAGGCAGGGCCTCAGCTGACCCTTGCCAAGTGCGCAGTGGTTTCCAGTACAAATCTGTACTTGCTGGGCCTGGGCTGGGAGAGGCAGGGCGGCGAGAGAGCTGCACAGCAACAGGGGCGAAGCTCAGGACAGCAGAAACGAAAAGAAGGCGGCAAGCGCAACTGTCCTGGAGGGGGCATGTCAGCCACCACAGCAGCAGCGTCACAGGGAGGGCAGCACTGGGCCTGCCGAGGGGGCCCGGGACAGTCAGTGCGGACGCTGCACGTGAACGGGAGACAAGGGACCTGAACTCGGCGTGCATCTGTGAGGGAGAGGACGCTGGCCTCTGGCTGGAAGGTGGATGAATGAGCCACTTAGCTTCAGTAAGGCCAGGGGAAAAGGAAATTGGGTGACGTCTCGGCTGCTTTTTAAAGTTCTCAACTCTCCAACGGCCTGGCTGCAGGGACCTGCAGGGACGCCTCGGCTCGCCTCATGCTGGCGGTACTACAGGGACGAGGACAGCGCTTCGAGGCTGCACGGGGGCTGGAGGCGAGGCCAGAACAGGAAGGGGCGGAGCGGCATGGGGAAGCCAAGGAAAGGCTGGTCCTGGACGGCTGCTCCTGAGGCCCACCGTCCCCTCTGGCCCAGCCCGGCCCGTGCTCCGGCGGACCCAGCCGACCAAGGCCGCAGGGCGGGGACATGGGGCCCCTGGGGCTGCTGGAGGAGACCTGCCTGAGGTGACCGTGCGCGAGTTGTCGTGGCAGCCGCCGTCCCGAGCACTAAACCCAGTGGCCGCCGTGACTGTCGGCCTCCGACAGGCTGAACACTCGCCGGCGTCCTTTCCTGCCACTCCTGACTAGAGGGAAAACACAGCGACAGATCATAGAAAGCCTTTAACAATGGAACAGCGAGGGGACGTGGAGGGAGGGACACACAGCAGCGACGGACGCGAAGCATCGACGAGTGAGGGGACAGGCCCAGCCGGCGTGGCACCGGCTCGGGCAGACGAGACGCCCCCCCACCCCGGGACCCGGCAGTCGGGAGAGCTAGGAGCCTGACCATCACCCGAGCGACCTAACAGGGTGAGGGACAGGAGGCTTGGTCCTGTTGGAAGGAAAGATGGGTCATTAGCAACATCCGGACTCGGTCAGAAACCTCAGGGACAAAACCCGACTGCCCATCAGTTCCAGCTGGGGCCAGCAGGGAGGAGACCACTGGCCTCTCTGGGGAGGGCAGCTGCGTGGCTGGAGCAGCTCAGTGGGCCCGCCGGCCCCTGGCCAGACTGAGGCGCGGCAGCTCTCACGCCGGTGTCGGTGCTGGCTGCAGCCACGGGCAGGCTCTGGAAGGTTCTGGAAAGCCTCTGCGCTAGAGGTGCCACTCGGTGCCCTTGCCCCACCCTGCCCTGGGCCTTAGAAGGCCCAGAGTGAACCACTGCAGGACAGCTGGGGCGGGCGCCGAGTGGGAGTCCCAGGGTGGGCGCTAATCGGCTGGAACAAAAGTGTTCGGAGCACCTCGCGGCCAAGGGGGTCACCACTGGAGCAAGCTCGGGAGGCGCACCAAGGCCCAAGGAAGCCACAGGATGAGACGGGAACGCACGTGGGCGCTACGGCACTGCAGGCCGGGAGGAGGTGGGAACGACTAGTTTTGTTATATGTATTTCACCACATTAAGTGCCACGGAGAGAACTGGAGAAGAGCGGCGCCTCTTCCTTGGGGTCTTGCCTGGGGTCTAAGGGCTGGGTACAGGGACGTGCCGGCAGTCTCGGCTGCCTGGCTTTCAGGCGGCCTGAAAAGAGGGTGTGCGCAGACCAGGGGCGGGAGGGAGCTGCAGGGTCCCAACACGGTCACCCTCAGGAAGCAGCCTCTTTTTTTTTTTTTTTTGTACCAGGGATTGAACCCAGGGGCACTTAACCACTGAGCCACAACCCCAGAGACAGGGTCTTGCTGACTTGTTGGGGTCCTAAGTTGCTGAGGCTGGCTTTGAGCTTGTGATCCTCCTGCCTCAGCCTCCTGAAGCACTGGGATCACAGGTGCGCATCACCATGCCCAGCCCTTCTTTCTGTAAGACCCTGGGGAGGGTGAAAGGGGGCCTCAGCTCATAGCTTAATGGGTTCTAAAATGGACATTTAAAAGGGCAGACCTTCACTCTGATGTCATTTTCTAACACTTTTCAAAGTAGCTCACTTGGAACCCGTGTGAAATCCAGCAACCTTGGAGATCAGGCCAGAGGCTGTTTAAGGAACTCAGGGTAGGTCACAGAGCTCTTATCTCAGGGGATGGTTCCCCCCCCCACACACCTTTTTTTTGTACTAGGGATTGAACCCAGGGGTACTACCATTAAGCTACCCCCAGCTCTTTTTATTTTTTATTTGAGAAAGGATCTTGCTAAGTTGCTGAAGCTGGCCTTGATCTTGCAATCCTCCCGCCTCAGCCTCCCAAGTCGCTGGGATTACAGGTGTGCGCCAACATGCCTGGTCATGAGGAGAGGGGTCTGTTATTAGAATTCCACGGAGTGTGAGTGAGTACGCGACTGTGACCACGTGGGCAGGTCCACTTGCCGCATGACTTCGTTAGCGACTGAGCATGGGCAGCCGGTACACGCACACGTGCTGCTGTGTCACTGTGTGGGTGGGTGTGCAGGGGGCGGGAAGATGACCTGAAGTACTCCTACTGACCCACCTGGTCCTAAAGTCGAGCCTATTTTCTTTTCCCGCCATGCGTTTTCTGCAGTCTAGTGTCTCAAAACCCTAAAGTGTTCAAGGGGAAGGCCGCTGGTTCCAACCCTGTCATTTTCTCACCAGGGATCACGCTGAGGCGCATCAGGCTGATTCTGCTGGTGTGTAGCCACAAGATGCCTGGGCTGTGGACACTGCGGCACAGGGTGTCCTCCAGGCCTGCCCACTGGGCACACAGCACCCAGAGCACTTTCTTTAAAGGTCAGTGAGCTGGGTGCCCCTAGTGCTAGCACTTGGGAGGCTGAGGCAGGAGGATCGCTTGAACCCAGGAGTTTGAGGTCAGCTTGGGCAACACAGTCAGACCCTGTCTCATTAATGAATGGCAGTGGGCAAATGGACTGACCGGTGCATGGGGCGTTAAAGCCGGCCACTCTTTGAGAGGCAAAAACTGACAATGAAGATAAAACCCCCTTGATCCCAACCGCCCCGGCTGGTTCCTGGGGTGTCAGGGACTTCAGTTTGGGCCCTCCCTGCATCTGGTGTTTCTGGGCCTTTGACCTGAGCCCTCCAGGCACCTGCAGCTGTCTCCAGCAGGTGGAGGGACTGTCGACACAGGGAGTCCCTGGGTGACCGGGCCGTCTCCTTCCAGCTCCTGGCTCGGGGCCTCTGCTGTGCGAGGCCTGCAGTGCCTCGGGCGATGGCCGAAGGAAGTGCATCTCAGAGGCTCCTGCCCGGCTGTACTCAGAAAGGCAGGCTTGACAGGGAGACCCAAGGGAGATGGGGAGAAGCGTCTCACAGAGGGCGTGGGGCCCTGGACCTGTGAGAGCCACAGGCCGCCTTTCCCTGGGCCCCTGGGTCTCGTTCCAGCGATGCCTCCTCTGGGAGCCTCTGGAACCTTCCACAGCTGTTCCGAGTCACTGATGAAGCCCCTGCAGGCCTTCTCTGTGGCCGTCTGTGACTGACACGTCCAAGGGTTGCTCCCGCCTGTGAGACCCATGCTGTGCCACCCAGTATCCGCGATGCCTGTGCCGAGCAGGGCTCAGCACAAGCTGATGTGCTCAGAAAAGGCTGACACAACGGGAGGGGTGGTCACCAAGCCAAGGTGGAGAAGCTCCAGAAGCGAGGCGAGGCCGGCACGGAGGGGCCTCTTGGGTCAGGTCTGGAGTCCACAAAAACAAAAGGGGCAGCCTGAGTCACTGAATCCCGGAATCCCAAACTGAAGGCCCCACAGGAAGCGGAGAACATCTGTATTTGGGATAAACATGGGTCTTTTTCAAACCCAGGCAGGAAGCGTAAGGTCCCCTGAGCTGGACAGCTGGACAGAGTGGAGGCAGATAACCTAACCGAGCATCAGCTGGCTTCGTTCCTTGGGGTGGGGAGGACCCCACAGGGGCTGGCAGAGGACATGTGGCTGACTGGGCTCCACTTGGCTGGTTTTAAATTGGCACATAACCACTGTGCACATTTACTGATCCTTTGACACACGTATGTAACGCTGGTGGTGAAGTCAGGGCAACGAGCACTCGCACATCGATGGCTCACGTCAGGAAGCAGGTAAGTAAGGAACGGCACAGCAGAGCAGCCCACGTGCCACTGAACACAGAGCCCAGCCTCCCACGTAGCTGGATCCTTGTAACATTCCTAGCTTTCAGTGATGTCCTTGTACAATTTCAAAACTGTGGAGCAGCACCTCGGGAAATGGGGCCTGTCCTATCACCTGGTAGATGGCACCTCTGCACTTTCCCCACCTAACACCTGGCCATGCAGAGGGTGGCTTCCGCGGCAGAGATGGCCCTGAAATTGGCTAGTTCTGGCTTCAAAGGCCCGGGAGTGTCCTGGCCTCTGGGACGCTCTGTCAACACAGGGACAGGATGCTTCTGAAGTAGCTCTGTGCCCTTCAAGACTACTTTGAGGATAAGTGGCCCCACAGTGGCTGCCCAGACTGGGTAGCAGGTTGTTGGGGTGCACAGGCTGGGGCAAGAGGTCCCTGCAGCCTACCTGCTGCCAGGCTGGTCCTCTGGAGGACAGAAACCGGGCCTTGGCAGGTGGCCAGTCTGGCCAGGGTGCACAGGGACACCTTTCCCCATCAGAAACCAAACACTGGGTTACTACTCAGAGCCAGGGTCAAACTAGGACACTGGCAGAAGGGCGCCCATCCCAGCAGAAGTTCCTGTCCCCTCTTCTGTCCTTGGCTTTTCCTCTACACAGTTTTGTAGGACACCAGGCAGATGCTGGAGCCAGCTGGTTAGAACCACCCCTCCAGGGAACATGGAAATAAAACCCAGGCTTTGTTCTGGATGAACTGGGGTGGTTAAGGGCTGGCCTGGCAGCCTGGCATCAAGACAGGAGGAGCTTATGGGCTCTGCTGCCCTCTCCCTCCAGGGATCAAGAGCTGTGTCCCAAGGCGTCTGCTCCCCTTGTGACAGTAAAGCACAAGTCACCAGGAGCTGAGCTGTCTTGGAGTCTGCAGGTGGGACAGGTGGTGGGCCTCAGGTTCTTACTATTAGGTGGCAGAAAAAACAGGGACCTGTGTCCCTGTCACTGTGGGCCTGCTGGGACACGCTGAGTGGGAGTAGACACCTCGGCGGTCCCATAACTGACTGGAACTGCTTGGCCACCTGACGAACCAGGCTAATAGCCCTGGGTTTTTGAGATGAGAAGACGCGTTGCTGGCACGGTGCAGGGAGTGGTGGGGTAGGGACAGAAGGGCCGAGGAAGGCCAAGAGGGAAAGAACTCGCACGCCCTGCAGACAGGAGCCCCTGGGAGCAGCAGAGCTGAAGCCCCAGCCTGGGCTCGTCAGGTGAGCAGCCAGGTGCGGGGCCTGATTCTGGTAATGTGGCACTTGGCTGGTTTCAGTGTTAGGTAAAGAAGTAGACGGCTCACTTGTTCACTCAGCTGTCGGCTGGGCCTCCCTAAAAACCTGAGAAAGGTGCGTGGCTACGCAGGGGGAGCCTTCACCCCACGGCAACTGCGAACGTGTGCTTGGGTTGTACACACAGGCACGGAAGCACGCACAGGCAGGTGTGCACATGGGGCACACGCACCCGACCAGGATCAGGGGGACCTGAGAGCTGCTCCCGTCTGCATTCCCAGCCGTGAGTCCGGGAACAACATGGTGGCAATCAGTCTTAAATCAGGCTCGGCGTTTCTCAGGTGTGGCTACCTCCTTCTACCCTGGGGCAGGGAGAGGAGCAGAGGCCAAGTGGCAGAGGGTCCCAGCGAGGTGGCCTGAGGATGACCTTCCTGCCTGGGCCTTGTGATGCCAACAGGAGATGAAGTTAGCTGACGGAGCTCCCTGGGGAGGCCGGTGGGGCTGGAGGGCCACAGGCATGGACGGGGCTGGCTTAACTCCCCTGCTAGAGATGCAAAAGCTGGAAACGCTGGAGAGTCAGTGCCCAGGGAGATGCTGGCTCCTGCGCTGAGGGGGTGGTGGCAAGGCCAGCACCCTGCTGCATCTCTTCGTCACCATCCCTTTCTCCACGACTTAATGAGAGCTGTGTCAGGTGCCCTTACAGTGCGATGGGCCAGGGCCTTGAGTGCTCCTGCAGGAACAGTGCAGGCACCGAGGGGACCCAGGCTGGTGTCACTGGGACCCTCCACACCCACGGTGGTGATGTCGCTGGGGTGAGCTGCACTATCCGGGCTGGAGGCCATCGAGCTTGTCCCTGCCTGAGCCCTGCTCCTCTGGCTGCATTTAGGGGCCAAGCTGCTCAGGAAACAATCCCGTGCCTTTCCAATACGGCACTTTGGGTGCTCACGTGTGAGCGGCAAGAGGCAGCTGAGGTCGAGGCGGGGCTGTGGGCATGGACATCCCGTTCCCAGCTGACTCAGGAGCTCCTGGACTTGTGGACCGGTCTAAGCTAAGGGACAGCAAGATGTGATTCTGCCACACCCTGACCAGTCCTCAAAGGGCACAGGGTCACCCCTCGACAGACAAGTGGATGGCGCCAGCATGTGCAGAGGTATGCTGCGGGGAAGCGTTGGCAGGGACACGATGCTCTGCAAGGTCCCCCTCGCCCCCGGAGGCCCCTGCTGGTGACACCCGTGACTGTGGGGTTTCGGATGGGCCCCCCTGTTGTCCATCCCCTCAGCTCTGCACTCCGAGAAGTGCTTGCGGTGGGTCAGCCTGAGAGGAGCCAAACCGGAAGGTGGAGGGGGCCTCCCTAGAGGGCGGAAGCACCCCTGAGTGACAGCATCCTCTAAACACTGTGACACGCCGGCGGTCACGGTGGAGGTGAGGGATCAGGGGTTCTCCAAAGCGCCTACCCCTGAGTCACGTGGTCAATACCTGCTGGGCTCTGGGTCGCTGACGGGGTGGAGGATGAGCCCCCCGAGTCACAGTGGCTGGTGTTCCCGCTGCTGCTGGGGCTCCCGCTGGCAGATGGTGGTGACGGTGACGACAGGGACGGCGAGCTGTGCTGGTTTATGCACTGGGCCACAGCGAAGCCTGCAAGACAACGGACACCGTCAAGCAGAGGAAAGCGGCAGGCCCAGCAGAAGGCTCTTGATGTCAACCCGTCCCAGCTCCCAGAAAGCCGCGGCCTCTTCTCTGCGATGAGCTGACTTACTGGCCAGGGACTGACCTGGAAGCACGGGACGCCGTTTCCCAGGCAGCCCCTGAACCTGGGCAGGGCTGGGAGTTGTCACCTGTGCCTGAGTTTGGCCCAGCAGTCTGCAGGCTCTGCCCTTGAAAGGGGCGCACAGCCATGGGCTTCTGGTGCTGAGGTAGAGCTCACAGAGTTGCTGGGCACCTCGGGTCTTGGTCGACATGCCCGTGCTCTGCCAAAGGAGGGGCACCAGATGCAAGCTGGGAAGTCACCTGGGAGAGCCCTGGAACCTTCTTGTCAGAGATCTGCTCTGCCCCTGTGGTTCTAGGGAGGTGGGACTCGCAGCAACAAAGCCTGGTGGGGAGCTGCTCATCAGAGGCCTGAGTCACTCCAAAATTTGGAGCTTCTGTGATCTGTGGTCACCTAGCACACGGAGGGGACACGCTCCAAGTCTTGGAGACACTCGGACCTAGACAGTGAAACCTGGAACCTGCTACGCTATCAGGAGGCTTCGGTGCCTGGTAGTAGGGCTGAGGGGCTACCACATGGCTTGCAAAACCTTAAATATTTTACCACCTGACCCCAGACAGAAGCAGGGTGCTGGCCTGGTGCAGAGGATAGTGCTTATGTCCAGGGAAGCCTGGCTTTTAACCCGGGTCTGCTCACCTACCAGCCACGGGGCCCAGCAACCCTCTCACCTCCATCTGCTCCTTTGTGTGTGGAAGGCATCGGCTGCTCTACTCCCACCTGCTAGGACTCAGTGGGACCACACACCTGGCCACCAAGCAGGGGCCATTTGTACTGTTTGTGAGAAGCTACTTTTGTCAAAGGATCAGCTCTTAAAAATCAGAGGCCCTACTGATACGCCCAGCCAGACCCTGGGGGCCACACAACACAAAGCAAATCGACTGAACCAGCCTGCAGATGGGACCTGGCTGGCGGTGTCTGAGCTTGGAGCCGACCATGCTCGGTAGAGCACCAAGAGGTCCTGCCCACCTACTGCACGGCTTTGCTTATGGGGGACTGTGGGATCGGGGCCTGGGCGTCCCCGGGAAGAGGTGTTGTGTGATAGATGTGTGTGGCGGGAGTCAGGCAGAGGGAACCAAGGCAGACATCCGGCAAATCCAAATACTGGTCAGGAAAATTCCTTGGGGACAATCAGTCACAGCCTCAAGAACGAGTTTTATTGCTGCTCACTTCTTAATCACTTAAAGTGGTAAACCCTCGAGTTTACAAGCTGTTTACTTGCCTCGAAAATGAATTACCCCTTAACAAATCAAAATGTCAGGCGGCTTTTCCCAAGCTGCCTATTTATCAGAGGCACAAACACGGGGCCCGAGAGTGTCCTGAGAGTTGGGATTAAGCTGTGTATGCTCCTGACAATGACCCCGGCCCGCGGGGATGAAAGGCGCCACTGTGGCCCATGTGGTCAGCCCCCCGCCACCTTCTCTGAGGACACGAGTCTTCTCTCTTGCTCTCTGTGGACCTGGGCTGTGAGGGGGTGCGACTGCAGTGAGGCTGCTCCTGTTCCTTCATGGTGGCTGAGGATGTGGCTCACGGTAGAGACAAGCTACACAGCAGACCCTGCGTTTGATCCCCAGCACCGCAAAGAAAAAATAGAAACACAGAAAGTTCTTTCATTTGGAGAACGGGTTGGGGGGTCAAGCCGTAGACTGGCCATACGATCTGCATGTAAAAGAGTTGAAGAGACAAGAAACAGCCCAGCCCTGGACCTGGGCATTCGCAGGGTCCAGCTAAGCAGAGACACCTGATCACACCTTGCCCTCACCTGCTGCGACTAAAATCCCAGAGCTCCCTGCCTCTCCCCTCCCCCTCGGTGGCACGGGGATCCAGGAGGACAAAGCATTTTCTTCTTGTGGCCAGGTGCCAGGATGCCCCTGCAGTTTCAGGGCTCGCTCCCACTCTGAGAGTCTCTGTGCCACCTCAGAGGGCCGGAAGGGCACCAGAGAGAACATAAGATGAGCATCGGGCCCCGTGCCCCGGCTTTCGGTTCCCGGGTGGCTCTGGATGAACTAGCTTCAGCACAGGTGCCGGAGGCACCCACACGCACTGCCAAGTCCTTGCAAACACACAGACAAGCCAGAGGTTGTGGGACAGGCCACAGGCACATGGCTCCCGGCGGTCTTCTCCCTGGGTATGTCTCAACCACAGCCAAGGCCGTGGGGACGCGCACGCCCTCCAACCAGTTCTACGCCAGGATCCCGTGCTGAGAAAATCACTGTGGACCCACGAAGCCAATGAGCTATGGGGGCCCCTGGTGTGCTGGTGTGCACAACGGGGAACCGTCAAGAGGACAGATGTGTCCAGGCCCTGGGGAGAAGCAAAGGACCAGTAGGGCTAGATGGTGAGGTCCTTTGCTGCCGAGCAGAGTGCTGGCATAAAGGAAGAGCAGGCTTCCGGGCGGGCTTACTATGGAGTCCACAACTGTGATTCCAGCCACTTGGGGGACCAAGGATCGCCAAGTTCGAGGTCAGCCTGAGCACTTTAGTGAGGTCCTCAACAGCTTTAATGAAACCTGGTCTCAAAATAAAAAACAAAAAGGGCTGCAGATGTAGCTCAGAGGCAAAGTGCCCTTGGGGGCTCACCCAGCACACTCCAAAAAAGAGCATCAAGAGAAATGTTCAAGATATAAAAAATGAAAATGGTTAGAAATAGAATATCCTACTGAGAAAAATCTAGATTTTTCTCTCTGTCCTTGTCCAGGTCAGAGAAAACTGACTGGAGGTACTGTGGTTGAGCTGCGAGAGAACCAGAGGGTTCTATTACGGTGAGGTTTTTTTTTCCTTTTTGTGCTTGTCTGAGTTTTCTACGATTCCTCCCATGAATATTATTTTAAATCAGGAAAAAAAGGGCAGGTGAAAGAGGGACGCGCTGTGGGGAGCAGTACAGACTTAGGCCTGATGCTCACGCCTCCTGGGATCCATTCTGGCCTCTAAGGCTCCCTCCCTGGGCTCCCCAGAGCTGGGCCGGGTCCGACTCTTTCAAGCAGGCGGGCCCATGACAACCACGAGACACGTCTTCTGCTTGCTGGGAGCCCCAGCTGTTCCAGGGTGGGCTGGGGTCTGGCCCACCTGTCATTCTCTGGCCCTGTTCTGCCAGTTATTCTGGGAAGACGAACTAACGAATAACTGGTGTTTGTCAAGCATGAAAATACCGCAAAAAGGTCAGCCTTCTATTTTAGGCCCCCTGATAGAGGGAGCACTGGGTGTGGAGTCAGAACCCCAGGTTCAAGTCCAAGCTCGGCCCACGCTGACTGAGACCTTGGACAAGCTCCTGCCCGCTCCAAGGGCCTCCGCACCTTTAGCTTTCCCTGGCATCTTCCCGCTACAGGTTCAGGACCAGCGTGGGCAGCAGTGACCGGGGCCTGCGGGCATGCTTAGCTTCACTCACAGGTTTTTTCTATTCACAAAGGGACCAGCATTTATGCATTGGAAGAATTTACCTGCAAATCTGCCTTTTCTAATGAGGCTGGAGCCTCACGGAGCTGAGCAGAGCTGGTTTCAGCCCACTTTTATCCTCAGATTCATGGTCGGATCCACAGGCCTCAGAGAGGTTCTGACCTCCAAGGGACGTCACAGTCAGGTCCCTACTCTCCCCCAGAACCACTGAGTAGAAATGGAGACACACATTTCCGACAGCCTAGGCTGGGCCTCAGATCTTGGGACAAAAACCACCTGTGTCCTGCCTCTGCTGGCTACTCCCTCTGTCTGGATTTCTCTTTTGCCTCCTTTCTCTCTTCAAAAATCTGTTCTCCATCCTTCATGGCTGCTCAAAGCAAGCTTGGGTGGGAGTTTCAAAGCAGGGTTACGGCCCTGTTCACCCTGAGCTGCCTCAGATGTACGGGAGCCGGCTCAGCCAGGCAGGGCCTGAGAATCTCCATCGCACAGATGTGCGGGGGCTTGCACACTATTGTTACGTTAGCAGGCAGTGCCTGGAATCCTCTGGGGAAAGGTTTAGACTGGTTTCTGATATTGCTAGCTGTGTCTCCAGACCAGCCTCCCTTCATCTAGAGTCGCAGGACCCGGCCACCAGGCATGGCCATTTGACTAAGTTATGGCCAAAGAATGACACAGCCGTGGAAACAACATGTGGGAAGAAGGTTACCCTATAGCCCCAGGACTTGAATCCAACACAGGGTACTCTACCACTGAGCTCTATCCCTGGCCCTTTTAAATTTTATTTTGAGATAGGTTCTCGCTAAGTTGCTGAGGCTGGACTCAAAACTTGCAATCCTCCTGCCTCAGCCTTCTGAGTTACTGGGATTTTAAGTGTGCACCAAGGCACCTGGCAAGGCTTTTTAACAGGAAAGCGGGTACTTTGTCCACCATTCAACTTCTTGGAACACGGCTGTGATGGCTGGGAATCCAGTAGGCATCCTAGCCCATGAGGGTGAATCACACATAGTAGGGATGGCAGAGCACTGAGCAGGAAGGAGACTGGGTCCCTGAAGCCCTTGTGTAGCCCCTGGTACCTACACATGCAGGCTTCTTGTACCTGAGCGGGAAAGGAACTTTTCTTTCTGATGGAAAATCTTAGCTGATACGGTTTGGGGAAAGCTTTGTCAGTGCAGGGGTATGAGCCGGGTCTCCTGGGCACAGGGGATGGACTGGCCCCCAGAGCTTCTAGGGAGATGGGAGGCGATCCTCCACACGGCTCCCAAAACTTTAGGAAATCCTTAACTCTTCCCTACGTGGTGCAAGTGGATTTTTATTTTTATTTATTTATTTTTTTTGGTGGAATTCACTCGAGGGACTGAGTTTCTCTGGATTCACACCAGGCCATGTCTATATGCAAGGGCCACGACCAGGGAACAGTGGGGACCAGGAGAGACTAGAACGTGGGAAAGGCTTGGATGTGTGCAGGTTAGAAAAACAGGAGCCGGGGCTGGAGCCAAAGGTTTCCTAAATCCCCACGACAGCAGGGAGGTGCCACTGACCTGTGTGGTCTGCTCTGTGTCCATGCCCTTTGGCATACAGCAAATGCTCTGAGGATCTGGGCTACGTGACGGAAGCGTACCTTCAGAAAAAACCTTCCCTTTGGAAGATGTGAAAATGACTTAAGCATAAGAGGGACCTGCAGGGACCTCTGAATCTGAAGCAGACGGCCTTGGTTGGCGCAGGGCTCACTCAAACCACCACTTCTGCACAGCTCTGACCGCGCCCCACAGCCGGTCCTCCGGCTTACCTGCTTCCAGGAAAGATCCAGCTGCTTATGTTTCCAAACCAAACTCCAGCGCCACAGAGATTAAGACCCAAAGGCCCTAAAGCAGAACCGACCGGCGACAACCCAGCAATAAAAGGTGGCTGCCAAGCGGAAGAGGTGGCAGGAGGACTTCCAGCTGCAGGGCGCTAACGTCACCACTCAGCTCGGAGCTTCCCAGGGCCCAGGCCTCTCAGGACAGACCCGCTGACTGGTGAGGTTTATGTCCCACTATGTCCCCTCCTTGGGCATGTTCCCAAAAGCAGCTCCAGGGGAGACGCGGCTGTCTGACTGGGGCAGGAGTCACATCCTAGGAAGGCACCGCCACGAGACGGCCTTTTCAATGTCATGGTGAAACTAATTTACACACGGGATGAAAAAGAAACGGTCCAGCTGGCACTCGGCTCGCCAGGGAGGGGCTTCCCTTCCTTCCAGACGTCTCCGTGGGTGCTACTTTTGAAAGACACAGACCTGGCTGTCCTAGCCAGCTGGTGACGCATCATGAATAAGTGGGGGCCAGAGGCCATCAGCTCACTGGCCTCCCCAGGGCCTCCTGTTTCTGCTTATTGGACAGAGACCTGAACACTGAGAAACCATTCTCTTCTGCAGGGGAGCTGGAGAACGTGTGTACTATGACACGGGACCCAGGACCTTTGGATCCTTCTGGGTGAGGGGACAGCAGAAGCAGGTGGAGATCGTGGAATGGGCCAGCGTGGCTTCTCCTGACAGCGGCGCATGAGAACATGGCCTCAGGGTGACCACGGTTTCTTGGTGTCCAAGAGAAGCTGGACATCTGGATTTCCATGTACAACTTCCTGATTTTTAAAAATGTGGATGTCTTTACTATTTCTTTTTGGGGTGCTGGGGAGGAACCCAGGCCTTGTGCATGCCAGGCAAGTGCTCTACCACTGACCTTTAAAAACAAAGAGCGCGGAGTCCTGGGTGAGCCCAAACGAGCGTCTCCTGTGTGTGAGCACCTGTGCACACCTGGGCCAGGCGGGCTCTGACCTCCACGCACCCAGGGTGCTGCACACTGGGGAGGCCTTGCCAGACTCCCGAGGTGGGACCCCTCCTAGGGGAGGGCTCCAAGGCCTGGAGGGAGAGCTGCTAGCCCCAGCAAAAGCCAACAGCTATCAAATATTCGAGGTTGAAAAGCACAAAGTGAATCTTGTGGAGAGTGGACCCAGGAGAAGCAATCGAGGCACCTTAGGCGGGAACGAGGACCGCGGGGCGCAGGTTCCCGGGCTGGCTGCTGGTTAGCAAACTCACTCGAGCCCGCGGCTCAGGTTTCTGGCGATGCAGTGTGCATATTTTCTCACCACCCCTCGCGATGCTGGGAAACAGTGAGAAATCAATGGGCCCCACGACCTCCGCACAGCCCGAGGACGGCAAGTGGGCCAGGCTGCTTCCCACACTGGCTCCTTCCTGGGCTCTGCCCTCTCACCTCCTGCCGCAGCCCGCCAGGTCCCTGGGTGAGACAAAGGGCTGAGGTTGTGACAGAGTCTGGGACTTCAGCCTGCTGGCTGCTCTGGACAGATGCCACTTACAAGATCCGGGGCAACGCAGGGCTTTGTCATCCACGCATCTGACCCTGAGGCAGCTCCGGAGCCCACGCCCTGGCTGACGAGAGTGAGGGCCGAGGACTGGGGTGGGGAGGCTGGGAGCCACTGAGTAGGGGCCATCTTAGGAAGATGCCACCACCAACCATTCAGAGATCACATACTGGGGACAGAGGGGCCAGGCAAGGCCAATGTACCCATCCAGGTCACCTCTAGAAATCCATACAAAAGTGAGGGAAGCTACTGTCACATGGGTAGGGTTCCCATGGCAGCAACCCCTGGGGTCTCCCTGCAGCCCCTCACTCTCTGCAAGTCCTCTGAAGTCTGGGTGGCAGGGAAAAGAAGCAGGAATTCACACAGTCACCCTCCTGCCCGTTTCTGTGACAGTGGTCCTGTTTCAGGGTGGTGCACGCAGCCTGGCTTTATGGGCAATCTGCCCCATACCGGGGTGATTTCTGAATTCCTTCCTGTGTCCTGGCACTAAAGAAGCCACTTCCTGTCAAGCAAGGGGGCAGATCAGAAAATCAGGCACCTGGGGAAGGGGACAGTACTGCAACCTCTTGTGGCCCTGCCAAGTGGCCACCACAGGCTGCTTCCTGAACCTCACCAGGGGCGACCCTGGGTCACTGACTGGCTGCGCCTCGAAATGCTCAAAGACGTTTATTTCTGGTCGCACTTAAAGCAGTAACATGTCCAACATACAAAAATAGCTGGGAACTTGCAGAATCTTTTAGCCTATAGCTCTTTATCCACGTACAAATCCTCTTGGATTTTAAGGACTATACTTGAAAACCTGCAGAAAAGAGAAAACGGCCTTTCAGTATCTTGTGTTCTCTCTATCTTGCGCCTTCTGGTCCTAACTGCGCCCTCAGGAAGGTTCTGCTCTCGGGTGAGGGCCTGCCTGTGTGTGCTGCCACCCGTGGGAGAGACCCCAGGTCCAAGAGTCCCACTGCTGCCAGGAGAGCGTGGGCGGGTGGACACAGGAGTGTGTGTCCACATGTGTGGGCGTGTTCTGCTTTCCTGACACCGACCGGCATCTCTCCAGGCCACGCAGGGCGGCTGGTGTGTGGGGGGTCGAGGGGTCAGCTCCTGAGAGTCTTGTGCCCTGGCTTTGGACTTTGAGAACTGAAGGTTGCCAAGACCTGGGCTGATTCACTCCCCAGGTGGCCGGGCCCTGACTCGCCCTCCCTGCCCTCTTCCGGTGATTTACCGTCTGTACATTAGCAAGTAGAGAGCTCCACAACAGTCTCTCAGCCACGGCACTAGGAAGCTCAGCAGTGGCCATCTTGACGGCCTTTCTACTGAAAGAGCAGCGAGAGGGAGGCGGGTTAGATGGCTCGCCACCCGGGAACCCACGGGCCCAGTCCTGCTTGCCTACCATGAACCAGGATCTCCCTTCCAGGCCAGGAGCGGGGAGGCCACGCTGCAGGAGGCTCACACTGACACCCACACCTGGCCCTGTGTGTTCTACAAGGTGTCTCCAGTGGACAAGAGGGCCAGAGACTTAGTTCTGATCCTCCTCAGAAGGCACATGGGGCCGACACACACCTAACACCCTCCCAGGGCGGAGGGCCACGGGCCTGGGGTCCTGGTCTATTTGCTTGTTTTTGCCAGGACTGGGGTTTTTCAGAGCAGGTGGTCAGCTTCGGCAGCCAGGCCACGTCACAGAAGCCTCTCCTCCCACGTGTTTTTAACGGATTGGGGTTAGGCCAGAGTGACAGAGGATGATGTTGTATTACACATCGGTGACAAAAGAATGGAAGATACCACCTGCACTACGTGGGTCAGATAGAGTCAGGGAGCGTGTGCTGAGCTGCACAAGATGGAGATGGGCATCCACCAGAGGGCTTCAGAAGCCCCAGCTGAGGCTGCCAGGTGGACAGGGCTGTCAACTTCTGTCTTGGCAGCCCTGAGGGTCGCAGGCAGTCAGACTGCCGTGTGCGCGGCCTCTCTCATCCAGACGGGCAGACACTGGACACTGGGCCTGCAGTTTCCACTCTGGGGTTGGGATGCAGTAGAGAGGAGTTCCCAGGGGCTGGGCTGTCCCTGTGGGCATGTGACTGAGGGGACCTGCTTACCCCGCAGCCTGTGTCTTCTCTTGAAGGGACAACACCGCACCTCACAGGGCAAGTGAGGATTAAAGGAATACAGTCTAAGAATTCTGGTGGTACTTGCTGTGTTGACAGCTGGAATTTAGGATGCCTGCAACTTGGGTCCAATGAGGTAAGAACTGGGCCTTTTCATTTTTATAAGTGATTTTGGACACGCAGACACGTGGAGAGGACATGTCTCTGTGTGACGGGAGATTTCAGGAGGCCGTGCGGGGGGCTGAGAGCGCTGTGCTGAGGTCACTTTAAGTGCCTGAGTCTAGAAGGTTGCTGGAAACCAGTTGATGAGCAAATGGAGCTCCTGTCAATTTCACCCAGGCCCCTAGGATCTCAGGTGATGCTGCCTTCAGTCAGAACCACACGAACTACTCCGCTAGGATGTGCTGGATGGAGAACTGAATGCATTAGGTGAAACTGGCCCAAATGGCCACTGTTTAACCACACCGACCTACAAAAACAGCCACTCGCTATGGTCCAACCTACTAGGGGTACTGCCCTTGCAAAGGCTTCCGCGGGAGAGGGACCGGCCGGGGGTACTCAGAGGGGGTACTCAGAGGAGTAGCTTTCCCGTCTCCTCCCTCTCTGCCCTGCGGTCGGTGCGGGTGTGCCGCATCTGGGCCTGCTCCTCCCTCCAACTGAGACCCCTCTCCCCGACCAAAAGCCCATCGCTCGACACGCCTTGGAGTGCTGTGGTACTCAGGGGTGGGTATGTGTCTTTCTGATGGAAAACCCATGAGAAAGGGGCTCTGCCAGGCCCCCCAGGGGCTTCCCAGACGAGCCATGGCCCAATCCGCCTTCTCTTATGCTTCTTTGTCAATGTGAAGCTAATGCCTGCAACATTGAAATCACCCTGGCTATTCTGCATTTGTAGTTTTGACTTATTTTTTTAGTATGATTAATATTTCATCATAAAAGTATTGATTTCCTTTAACTAAGAGACTTGAAGTTTGCTGCATCCTTAAGCGTGATTTTATTATGTCTTAGGCCAAATGTTTTTTTTCCTCCCCCACCCCCCAGCGAGAGAATGCTTTTCCTTTTATGTAATGTGTGTCAAGAAGAAACAAGGAATTGATTCCCAGACTCTGCATTAGAGGCAACCTTTAAGGAACCCGTCTAGTATGTAGACCTGGGCAGACTGCTTCACTGTCCAGCCTTTGCAATTCATTAAAGAACCAAAGCCCGGCGTTCATGTTAAAATACGAGATGGCTCCAAAAGAAACGGACCTGGGGCACGAAGACGGCGCTGCACACGGCCCAAAGCTCCCAGACTGCTCACAAGTGCTCTGGGACTCGCAAAGACCTTGGTTTCCACGTTCCCATCGTCTTCCTTCCTTCACCAAAGCCACCAGAATCCTGCTGGTCTGGGGCCGCCCAAAACGCTGCCCTTTCCTTCTCTTTGTAAAAGTCCCCGTGTTGGATGCCCTGGCAGGGGGGGGGAGCACTCGGTGGCACAAAACCCATCCAGGAAGCGGGTGGAGGGCAGTAACTGGCAGGACGCGCTGAGCGCTCTGAAATGTTTAAATATTGAACATCCTTTCTCCTTCCTCCACATTTATTATTAACCTGGACCCACATCACTGTGTGCATTGACTTCATTTCTTCCTAAGAATCCAAGGCACCATGGCCAGTGCTCAGGCTGGCGAGGGGGTGGAGCGGAGATTTGGGTTCGCTCCTTCCATACCCTCGCTGGAGAACCTTTCCGGTCAGCCCCACAGCGTTAGAGCCATAAGTTCCTGGAAACGCCTCAGCCTTTCAATGACCCCTGGCGCCCGAATGCGGATGATAGGTGCCCCCAGGATCGACAGACTGGACTCTCTTCCCCTTCCCAACAGAGCGTGGGGGTGCGGGGGGCGGGGGGAGACTGCACGAAAGACGCTGTCGCCGCCCAGCTAGCGAGGCCGTGAAGTGTCACCAGGGCAGGTACCCTACCTTCGGGACTGTGGCTCACCTGCTCTGCCCAGGGAAGAGCGATGCTCAGATGCCACGTGAACGCAAGATGTGCCCTGGTTTAAGACAGAAGTGGAACTGCTAAGCCTCCAGATGTCCTTGCTGAGTCCCTGGCAACTGGGAAGGGGCCGGCAGGGCCGTGCTGCGACATGTGAAAGCCATCGGTGTCAGCGACCCAGGCCAGCAGCCAAGCCACTCGAGCTGGCCCCACTCGCTCCTCCCGAGGACGAGCACGCAGGGTCGGAAACAGAAACCGAGAATCTTCAGAAAAACAAGGCCGTACCTTCCCTCGGGAACAAATGAGGAGAGAAGGGGCTAAGGAACAGGCCCCTGCAGACGTCGGCTGCCCTCCTGCAAAAGGGGGACCCTGCGGACTGGCTAGCCCGGCAAGCTGGTTACGAGCGTTCCTGTCCCTGGGATTTTGTCTGTTCAAGTCAAACTGTCCCAAATGACCAGCCTGAGCTTCCACTTTCCTTTAAAAGACAGCACTACATTTGAGATCGATGTTTTCCCCTGAAACATGGGCTAAATTTATCCTTCCCTGCATCCTGCTCTGCGCTCAGCTCTCACCATGCCGAGTGAGACGTCTGCCACGGCCAACTCGGCTTCCCAGCCGGAGGACCCAAGTGCCCAGCTCTGTCCTTTGTGCTCATGCACAGACTTCTCTCTTCTCTGAGGGATCCCTCCCCATAACTCAGCTCTGGCTTCCCGGGTTCTCTGCTCACGCCCAGGTCTCAGGAGCTACCCTGAAAGGCCAGGGAGCTGGCTTGCTCTGAAGGGGCTCCCTGGCCAGCCCGGCCCCAGTCACTGAGTGCTCATTATTTGATTCCTTCTGCAGCGGTGGGATCATGCAGGCTGCAGCGGGCTTGAGACTGAACTAAATCAGAGAACTTCTCTCCTGGTCTCGCTTGGCAAGCTGCCCCGAGAGTGAGATTTCACTGATGGATTTAATGCCTGGAGCCCTGAGGGGCCCGTATTTCTGAAATCTCTCTTCGTCTATGTGGTTACAGGAGAACGTGCCCTAAACAGACATTCTGAGCTACGGTTTCTATTTTGCTGTTAACCTGTGGACTCTCTTTCTTTTTGGCAGGAATGAGAAACAATAAAAATGTAGCTTGACTGAAAGGCTCCTGTCCAGGCTGGTGGGCCCCGGAGCGCGCCACTGCGTCTCTGCAGAGCCGGGCGCGGGGAGACAGGGCCTGGTGGGGCATCGGGCAAGGCCACGCTGCTTTTTGAAAAGCACCCTGGTGAAGTGCTGCGGAGAGCCTTGAACACAGGCATCCCTTTGACATGAAGGAAGTTTCCAGAGGATTAGCTAGAAACAAGCACTAAGATTTCTATAAAAGGATGATGGTCACAGGGTGATACGCAATGTGGCGGCAACAACTGGAGCAGCCAACTTAAGTGGACTAAGTACACTTTTGGCTAATCCAGACAGTTAGGGCTGAATTGAGTTCTTTCCTGAAATTCTGATGTTGAAATTTTTGCCCCTGGAACCTCAGAACATGACCCGATTTTGCAGATCTGATTCGTTAAGACGAGGTCAGCAGACGGGCCCAAATTTGGTACAACTGTGTCTTACAGAAAGACAGGCACGCCACGTGAGGTGGAGGCAGAGGTTGGGGCGGTGCCTGTGCAAGCCGAGGACCAGGGCAGCCAGCGACCACCAGAAGTTAGCAGGGAGGCTATCAGACTGGCTCACAGCCCTTAGAAGGAACTACCCCTGCTCACACCTCCATTTGGACTTCTGCCTTCAGAACGGCGAGGCAATAAATTCCTGTTGTTGAAGTCACTGAGTTGGCAGCACCTTATTAAGGCTGCTTCAGGAAACGGACAGTCCCCTGATGGCCAACTATGTGGTCATTAAGGATGAAGTTTGAGGGCTGGGGTCGTGGCTCAGTGGTAGAGCACTTGCCTGGCATGTGTGAGGCCCTGGGTTTGATCCTCAGCACCACATGTAAATAAATGAATAAAATAAAGATCTAGCAACATCTAAAAAAACATTAAAAAAAAAAAAAAGAATGAAGCTTGAGAAGACATGCTGCACAGGGAAAGGCTTTGGGCACAATGGCAACATTATTAAACAAGACCTTGTGCCCCAGAGTTGTCTGAGGACGCCACTGCAGCAGTGTCCAGGGCAGCACAAGTCTGGACCACCTTGATGCTCAGCAAAAGAGACTCAAGTATCCACTGTGGAATGCTACACAGCCAGGAAAAGGGAGTGCAGGAAGTTGTGAGCATTAAAACAGATTTCTAAGCATAGCAGTCTCTGAAAAAAAGAAATCTGCAGAAGAGGATCCAGAATTATGATAATCTTTAGGAGTTAAAAGACCATACAGTACATATATACATATTATGTAATACCCTCTGCTGGATTCTGGGCAGCGAAAACCAAAAACATTAAATTTCTACAGTAAAAAAGCTCATAGGAAGTGGCATTGACAACTTTTAAGAACAAACCAGAAAAAATGTTTTTGTTTTCAGAGTTGTTTGGATTTCAGATCTGCAGAGATAGGGCTGAGGTCCTGTCCTGTCCATGGTCATGATTTGTATATAGAATGCAGCTGCAGAGAAGGGTCTGGAAGGAGGTAAGCCAAGTGACGAGTGGGGGTGTCGGGGAGGGTGGTGGCAACTGGGGAAGAATCGCCAAAGGGAACTTATTTCTAATGGCCTCATAATTTTTTAATGAAGCACTAACTCATATATTTTTGGGTAACTAGAAGAATTATTTTGGTTACCAGGATTAAGCACATGAGCCACATCCCCCATCCTTTGTATTTTTAAATTTTGAGATGGGGTCTTGCTAAGTTGCTGAGGCTGGCCTGGGACTTGTGATCCTCTTGCCTCAGCCTCCTGAGCAGCTAGATGACAGGCGTATGCCATTGTGCCTGGCTACTAAAAATAAAAAATAAAAAAATAAAACAGAAGACAAGGATGGAGAGCAAGCTGCAGAGTTAACGTTGCTTTCTTCTTCCTATAACTTTACAGTTTTCATTGATTCTTCCATATTCACGTATCAATGCATGGAAATGAATACAACGGCCACGGAAGCAGTGAAAGAGCTGCCTGGCTCATGTGTTCTTGTCATCGTCAGCTGGTTCCGGGCTTGGTGACCTCGAGGGCTGAGTCCCGCTGGCTCCCTGACCCGCACCCGGCTCCATGAGACATGTCCCTTTCCAGCCTCTACTGACACACTTGCCGCTCTGATTCATTGTCTCTCCTACTCTCTCTGTCCTTTATTTTCCTGCCCCTTTGGCCTCCGATGGCTTTTCGGGAGTTTATCATATTGAACTTTTATCTCTTTCCAGGAAACCCTATTCTTTTTTCTTCCCTTTCACAATTAATAAATAATCGCGAGAGCACTTCTTTGGACACACGCACCCTGCCTCCTGGCAGACCTGTCGGAGCTCCTCCTCCGTGGTCCCCGGCCTGTGCTGAAGGGCAATCGCCTGTCACACGTGGGAGAGCATGTGGCCCAGCGCTGTGCTTGGGGCAAGGCTGCCAGAAGTCCCTCCTTACTGAAGCCGTTGCTCTCTGCGATGGCTGTGCTTCCACAGCCACCCTCCAGGCAGGGGAGGGAACACTGGCGTGCGAGTCCAAACGCTGGGGTACAGACAGAGAAGAGGGGGTGCCTTGGGGACAAATAGACATGGGTTCAAACCCCATCCCTGCTACCAAATCATTGTGTGGCCGTAGCTGTACCCTCGAGCCTCTGTTCCCCTGGTCATAATGTGGGGAAACAGTCCTGCTCAGATCACCGAGGGAACACGCAGCTCTGCTCGCATGGTGGCTGATGCACACATAGTAGCGGCCCCAGAGACGGCAGCTGGCACTACCATGCAGTCCAGGCACCTGCCCACAGAGACCCCTGCAGTTTCTACCCCACACAGGAGGGCCGCGCCGGCCCTGACTGCTTCCAACACACCAGCACAGCACGGGAGACCACTTTTCTAAGAGGTGATGTATCATCAATGTGATTCGTTGACGTGAGTCAGACAAGGTTGTTGGCGCGTGTCTACCAGCACCAGGAAGTGACCTCCGGAGCAGAGGTGCCCGTCACCTGTGCCCTTCTCCCGCACAACACAAGTTGCTCTGTGTGCTTTGGAGGTTTCCAAAAAGCTCCAGCAATGGTTCTGAGACCTGCCTTCTTTCCCAGAAGCCATGATTCTGAGGTCAGGCCACAATCAACAGAGATTTCTGGAAAGGTACGAAATGTGAACTGCAAACTTATCTCATGATTTACAGGAAAGAAAAGGGAACAGGAGGTGCTTTTACCAGTAAGGGCAGAGGTTTTTTTTTCTTCTTCAAAGTCAAAAAGAAATGGAAAAAGGCAAGTTTTAGGGAAGAGGAAGGGTACAGGCGAGTCTGGATTGCATCTGGGTTTCCAGATCATCACGGAACGTGTTGCAGGTTCTCATTTCTTTTTTCACATTTGCACTTCTTTAAGGAAAATGTGGCACAAAGTGGACCGTTTTATGATCAAAGGGGACAGAGATGAGGCTGCGAGGGGCCGAGGCAGTTCCGTGGTACTTCTGGAGGAACGCCTTCGGGAGAGGCGTCCACATTCTGTGCGGTCTGCCCACCTCAAGTGTGAACTCACTTCCAGCGAATTCCAAGTCCCACAGCCATCGCCACAACCCATCCCAGACCGCCTTCACCGCCTCAGAGCAAGCTTGGATCACGACTCGTGTGGGGACTGCGAACGCTTTACCCCTCCGCCGACTGAGTCGGTCGGCTGGCCTCAGTGCCTGCTCGCCCCGGGTCCACTGGCCTCGGCGCCCGCCCACCCGCTCCGGGTCGGCTGGCCTCGGCGCCCGCCTGCCCCAGGTCGGCTGGTCTCAGCACCCGCCCGCTCCAGGTCGGCTGGCCTCGGCGCCCGCCCGCCCCAGGCCTTGGTGCTCATTCTTCTGCAGGTGGCACAGACAGGGTCATTCTTCCGAAGAGGCCCGAGCCCGAGAACGTTCCTTCCCAACAGAATCCACCTTGGGAGACGTCTCCCATCATGCTCGGCGCTCACGCAGGGAGGGGGGCTGGGCCGGCGACGTGCGTGGGTAGCAGGATGGGGGTCCTGGGCCTCACTTGGCCAGGTGAACGCTGATGACAAAGGAACTCTCTGCCCACCAAACAGTGGCAGGTGTCGGTGGGCAGCAGTGTTCTCACCGCTGGGGATCGGGCAACCTTTGGGGCCACGCACCCCAGGTCTGTCCTCCTCCTCCTCCCCCACCTGACCAACAGCCCCCTCAGGGCCTCCTGCACTCCGGGTCCAGGTCGAGGCCCTTTGCTGACGCTCCCCCAGCTCCCTGGGACGGTTCTCGTGGTGGACAGCTCTGGGCTCTCTGGCTTCACAGTGCTGGGCGCTCTAAAGGGATTGACCTGCTTGGCTCCTCTGAGACCCCGGGGAACGACGTCTGGCACACAGAAGTGGGCACCAGAGCCCTGCTGGCCCACCCCTGCCGTCCCTCCAATCCTGGAGCCGCACCTGCATGCCCGGGACAGCCTGGCAGGAGCTGGGGTATGCAGTCCACCCAGCACAGCCCTGGCCTTTCTGAAGCTTACGGCGCAAGAGCGGGATGGGGTGGGCCAGGTTGGGGGTGGGCCAGGAAGAAGCAGAGCAGGAGGGGTGAGCGTGGCAGGGCGGTCAGGTGGGGGCAGCTGGGAGCGGGTGGGAAAGACCCGAGGGCGAGGGCAGCCACAGCTGCCTGGAGAGGCTTCTGAGGGGGGCTGCCGGGGCAGGTCCACAGGGCCAGGGCACACCTGGTGGGTGGGGCCCGTGGAGGTGCCTGGTGCTGCCCTGGAGCAGGCCGGGGACAGTGGGAGGAGGTGGGGTCAGTCTAGGAGGCGCAGAGGGAGCAGACAGCAGGACCTGGGAGCCACGTAATTTGACTTACACTTGCAAAGGACCTTTCCTGCCACCGTGCAGGGGGCAGAAGAGAACAGCAGGCTGATTCTAAAGCTGCCAAGATAGCCCAGGCTTGGCCAAGGTCAGGAGGCCAACTACAGCAACCCACCCGCCCCTTCTGGTCAGGGTTTCTTGGGTCCACTCGTTTACACATTGTCTGTGACTGCCTTTGGCTGCAGAGGCGAGCTGTGACAGACGGAGTGGCCCTGAAGGCCTGAACTGGTTACTCTCTAGTCCTTCAGATGAGCCAGCGGGGTCCTGGCGCAGGAGCTGTGGTGGCAAGGGCCTGGCGCTGCGAGCGTTTCCCAGGTGGGCACCAGCTGCTCTGCACAAGGACACGTTCTCAGACACCTGTCTTCCAGCTAAGTGAGGGCCATGGGTCCCACGGGCAGCACTGTCCCTTAAATCAGTGGCCTTCCTGCTCCAAGGACATGCAGTTGTCGAGGACGTGACTTCTGGCCCCTCTCTGAAAGCCCCTCGGTGCCCTCCTGGGTCCTCTGATGATCCAGGACAGTGCGCCAGCTCCCGCCACCTCCCACCTCCCACACCCAGGCTGCCTGGAGGGCAGCATGCACACCTGGTTTCCACACCCCAGTCGTGCCTCTGCCTGGACACTCCATGATCAGCCTGGCCCATCCCCGGACAGGGCGGGGGGACGGTGCCTTCTGGAGCCTTCCCTACCCTGGGCTTCCACACCATCACAGAGCAGATCAGACGATGCTGCAACAGTGGGTCAGGCGCAGCCCTCCCAGGACACTGTGATCTCCCTGAGGGCAGGCCCTTCTCCAACCGTCCCCTCCCCAGAGCTTGGTGTGGAGCTGCGCCCATAATGGGTTTGCTGACAGCATGACAAGCATTGGTCATAACTGGCCCAGGTCGCCCACACAGGGCACACAGGGTGCCCATCCCACCCCACACCGCTCCCACCCACAACAGGCCAGGGAGGGCACTGCTCCAAGTACAACTTGGGCCCTCCAAGCTGCTGATTTGCCTCCGGTCGCACAGACGTCAGCTCCATGGGAAGAGGGACCTCAGTCTCAGAGTGCCCTGTGCCAGGCAAGCCCATGGCAGGTGCTCGGGGAAGACTGACTGACAGCCAGGCCACAGCATTTGATCCCAAGTGTAACCAGGAGCCCTCTTGTAAAGCCACCTCTGAAAGATGGGAAAGAGCTCTTCATTCAGTTCTCAAGATTAGATGGACATTAGAGTTACCAAGCCAGCTTCATAAACCAGCAATGGCCCGCTCCTCATTCTGGTTTAGCTGGGATGGACCTGGACAGATTTTTTGAAAGCTTTCAATTCCAAAAAGGCACATCTGGGGCTGTCCTTGGGGCCCCAGGGCCTCCAGCTGGGGGCATCCTACAAGCCAGGACTCCATGCCTCTGGGGACCTGGGCCCCATCAGGGCAGGCCTGAGAGAAGATGGTTTTCCTTTGCTGCGTGGAGTTGGAGTTGACTGGCTTCCTGATCACCTGGTTAAAGGCCTACAGAAGCTATGGAGGTACAGCCAGAGAAAGGACAAGCATGAAGCCATGCTGAGGAGCAGGCCTGGCAGCCGGAGGCTGAGGTCACTGTCCTGGTGCTCTGACCCTCTGGAATGGCACCGCTTTGACTCATCTGGAACCAGTTTCTTACTTTCTCTTTTTAGGTACCAGGGGTCGAACCCAGGGGCACTTAACCACCGAGCCACATCCCCAGGCCTTTTACTTTTTTATTAGAGACAGGGTCTCACTAAGCTGCTTAGGGCCTCGTTAAGTTGCTGAGGCTGGCTTTGAACTTGTGATCTTCCTGCCTCAGCCTCCGGAGCCACTGGGATTACAGGTGTGCTGGAAGCAGTTTCTGAACAAGTTTCAGAGATAAGCTGAAATGATATAGCTTGGGAGCCAAGAGGTTTGTTGAGAAGAGCTGAGCACCAGGGACTGGAGATACTCTTCAGGTGCAGTGTTGGACTTGAGGTCAATGACTTAGAGGCAATTACCCCCAGTGGGCTTCCCAGGCATGTGGTACTGTCCTTTTGGCAGGCCTCTGAGTCAAGTCAGTAGCAGGGGATGGGGAATAAAACAGGAGAATACAGAGAGTGAGTCTGGGGTGGTGGCAAGGCTGTGACCAGGGACAGGTGGAGCCAGAAGAGAATGCCAGCTTTGCTGTGCAACTCCAGGTAAATGACTTAACTACCCTGAGCCTTAAGAAAGCTTAACTACACAATGAGCATATGCCCATGTGTCCCTAGGGTGGGTCTGAAGGTGAGACGCTGAGTCCATGGACTATGCCTGGTTTAGGGCTGGAGGCCCAGAAGGCCTGGCCCTCCCCCAGGCTGCACCCCAGACCCTCCTGACATGGTCCTCTCCATGTGCTGTCCCCTACCCAGTCTGCTCCAGTCAATTTTTCCGCACCGCACCGGCCCACTTGGTCAGGGAAGGCCCCTTGGACCCCCTCTCGACAGGGCTGGGTACCCTTCTGAGCTAATTAGTTACTGGTGTGAGTATCTGAATGATGCTTGCTGCAAGCTGCCTGTGGCAGCGTCCCTGATCCCAGCATGATGCCTGGCTCCCATGACAGCCCAGCAAGTGTCTGCTGAGGGAAAGAAGGAACAGGGGACACAGGTCACTGCTGCCCATGGGAGCCCACCTTTGTGGGTTCCTGAAGGCAAGGAGCTAAGGAAGTCCCCAAACTCACCCCACTGAAGGCCTTAACTACACTCTGGCCAGTCCCAGAACCTTCCAGAAAGTTTCTAAATTTGCCCCTGACTGGCAGACCTCCAATCTCTACTGCAAAGGTCCACAGCACCCACTACTGCAGGTTGGCACCTTATTATTGTTTTTTTAAAAGAGCTCTGGCTGAAGGCCAGCCTGGGCTGCAAAAAAAGCAGGAGCAGCAGCCATGGACGTTATACCCACTGGGCGGCATCAGGAAGCCCAGACGACTCTCGGCGCAGCGGCAGGCAGGCACCTTGAGGCCTGGCTGACTGGGGGGTTTTGACGGGTACACTAAGAAGCCAGGTGTGAGGGGCTGCTGGAAAGATGGGACTACAGCCCCCAGGCCAGGTAACCAAGAACTTCCCCAGGCCACCATCTCTGATGAGGCTCCTGGGCACTGGACTTCTGTGGGGCCAGATGGCCCAGGAATGGGCCTCGGCAACACCATGTGTCTCTGGCCTCAGTTTCCTCTGCAGGTGGGGGATGTGAACCCAGGTGGCAGAGACACGCAGCCTGCTGCTGGCGATGCAGGGAGCCCACGGCAGCTTTCTCGGCAGTGCCCACCTTTCAGATGTGTCTCCCTTGGACCAGCCTGGGGTGGGCAGAGGGTGAGGCATGGCCACTTCATCAGTAAGCCTGTCCCCCATCTTGTGCCCTCAAGGGGTCACTGGGCCATGAGTGGGAAATGCTCTGTTACCCCAAGGTGCTGCCTAGGGAGGAGGAACGGCGCCATGCTTGGGAGCAGGTCTGGCATAGACAGGTGAGGACCACGGCCACCCGAGCCCAAGGCACAGCCCCAGCTGCGGGGGACCTGATGGCATCACTGCCACCTCTCTCCACAGAGCAGCTGCAGGAGCAAGGAGCTTGGACGACATGAACAGGACCAGCCGCTGCCTTGCTGAAGCCCCGCCCGAGGCTGCCCAGGCCCTCAGGATGAAATCCGCGTGACTTCCAGCCCACGGCTCCCCCAGCCCTGCCCTTCACTCCCTATGCTCCACTGGGTCCTCTGGGTGACTTGCCCTGTCAGCAATGTCCCCCCGCCTCCCCCCAGGTACCTACGACAGAGCAGTCATTGGTTTCTGTGCTTGCCTCCACCTGGGGACGGTCACCCTTGCGAGAGCCTCTGACAGGCTGCGGGAGGGCTGGTGCACAGCTGCTGGAAGAGCAGCTGAAGTCTGAGCAGGCACTTCCTACAGTGGCTAGCAGGGCAGCGGCCCGGAAGTCCACTTGCCTAGTGCCATCCACATGGTCACATGGTCTGGCAGAGCCAGAGAGCCCTGGCTGGATTCCCCTGAGCACCCCTGAGCACGCCTGAGCTGGCTGGAGGAGCCAGGGCCTAGAGGCTGGGCACGCTGGTCCCACTACTGAGTTGAGACCCCGGCACTGCTCTGCCCAGCCCTCGCCCCACCCTCCACTCCAATGCCGAGACGGGGAAGCACATGCCCAGGGCTGGCCCTAGGGCTGGCCTGGTAGGCCGACCCTGCAAGGCGGGGCCCATCAGCAGCCGGCTCACAGAAGAGGATGCCGAGGCTTGGGGCTTTACAGAACTTCCAGACAGCATCTGCAGGCAGGTGCGGACTCAAACCCAGGTGTTCTGACCGCAGGAAGCGGGCCCCTAACCTCATTACTGCAGTGGCTCCCTTGGCGGGGACGTGGCATGGTGTGAACAGCAGTGACACATACTGGCGCACAGTAGGCGCTATTTAACGGGGGCTTTCAAGCTGCTCTAGCACCCGCCTGTGGGGGTGTCACACTTGCACAAAGGGCCCTGCTGCAGACATGGGGCTGGCAGGAGCTCAAGGTGGATCTGCATCTGCTCTTTGCTGGGTGGAGAGAGGTCAGAGAGAAGGGAGCTGCTGTCCCCACCAGACCAGGTGCCACCGTGGGCTGCTAGAGCTCTGGTCTGGGTTGAGGGATATTCCCCTTGGGCTTCAGGCTGGAAACCTGGCAAAAAAACATGCCCAGGAGTTTGTAAACATTGACTCTCTAAGGACATTTCCAAGTTACTAAAGGAGGTGGCGGACTTTGGGGAAGGTTCCTGCCACTGATACCAGCTCTTCCTGCCAGCTGACTGGCCCTGAGATTTCTGAGGACGTCTGTCATCCGAGAGGCCGGAGTGCACGGAACCTGGCATCTGGGACCCAAGTGCCAGCCTGTGAGGTTGCCATGCTCAGAAAGCCACCGTGCAACTCTGCAGAGCCTTCAGATTAACGCAGCAGGAGAGGACAGAACAAAGGGCAGGAGATAACGTTTTTCTCAGGAAGTTGTAGAAGTGCTGAAGAGGCAGGCCCCACCTGAGACTTGGGGCAAGTGACACTGAAACAACGAGTTTTTATGTATTTATCTCCCTATTTTATGCAAAGCAACTAGACTTGTGCCCACAGCTGGCATTCATTGTGGGATGTTTTACCCTGTGATGTGAGAGGGACGCCGCACAGGCCATACACCCGGTTCCTGCCCACTGCAAACCACACAGCTGAAGCATCTGCTCCTCAAAGCACACTCTGACTTTCTCACACTCAACGTGGAAATTGAGAAGGTGGCACCTGAGGACTTGAGCTCACAGCAGGGCCCAGAGAATTGGCAAAGCAGTTCATCAGCCATTCCTGTCACGCTGGGATAACACTGACTTTCAGTCCTTTGGGAATTTGAGATGTTAAAAAAAAGTACTGTGTGGTTTTGAAGAAAAGCACGCTGATACCAAATGCCACAGCTAGACAGCTGTGAATGGAGGAAGCTGGATTTTAGTCATGGCTGCATTCAGAGACGAACTGCAGAAGGTCGTGACCTCAGCAGAGGTGCCAGCATAGGAAGAGAATCCACTGGCCCCATCATGACAAGCTCTGAGGCTCTCTCTGGATGAGGGGCCACGCCAGGGTGGGCCAGTGCCTGCAGACCCCAGGAGTCCCTGAAGGCCTCCTGGGTTGAACAATATCCCCAAGTAAGAAGCGATGCTGGGTCAGAAGTTGGGACCGTCAAAGAGCCCTGGCTAGCTAAATGCCTGGAGACCATTCGGAGGAGGAGAGCCGAGGCTCTTTGATGCTCTGCCTCAGGTGACCTGTGTGGCTTCCTTCTCCCTCCACACACGGGCTTCCCGGGGCACCATCTCCACAGCCTCGCTGCTTCTGGGTTCACTTCATGGCTACTTAGCCTAAAGAAGCCCTGAGGATGTTGAGAGGCACCTATGATCCCTTGAAGGACAAATAGTTGGCCATGATCCAAATATCCATCAATAGGGGACTGGCTGAGAAAACAGTGGTCTGCCCGGAAGACTGACTGCACAGTCGAAGATGATGAAGGTGTTCTTATGAACTAGCACCAACTGAGGGGAAAGACAGGTCACAGTATCATCCTACTGTGTAAGTACAGTGTGTAAACTGTACAGTGTACCCAGAAAAAGGCAGAGGGGACACACTGGCCTCGGGAGGGCGTTCTTTCCATGGAGACCTTTTCTCATCCACAAGGAGACCCAGTGTCGCCTCCTTCCTCTCCAACCTCCTCCCCTGCCCTTCTCAGCTCCTGCCCCTCAAAACCAAGTGCCCTGCTGCCCACGTCCCAACTCATCACTCCTGACTGCTGTCTCAGGACCCGCCACAGCTTCTGGCTGCACCCAGGACAAACGCGGCACTGCAGCAGACCCTCCGAGCCCTCGGCCCCTGCCTAGTTGTCCTGCCAGCCTCTCCCCCTACCTGGGGCCTTGCCTTGGCCATGCCAGTTCCCCGCACCAGGAAGCCCCGCAGCGCCAGGGAGCACTGATCAGCACTTGCCGCCTGCTCTGGCCCACCTGCGTCCGAGCCAGTCCCGCCTCCAGTCTCCATGTGTCCAGCACAGCCTCTACTCGGGGCACAAAACACCTTGGCAAACACTTGCTCAGCAAATCTTCCTGGTCCTGACCCTGGTCAGTGCATTTGTCACGTGAGTTCTTTGGAAATGTAAAGCTCCTTTGAAAACCAGCCGGTTCCTTCCACTCTCCCTTCGTTCCTTCTCTACCAGGTGGCCCTACCCTGGCCCCCAGAGGGAAGACAGGGACCATGACTTTGGCCCCTCCTCAGTTCAGCCCCAGCAGGCTACTCCCTTGCCTTCTGTTTTTCCTCGTCCTCAGTGAGCTCTTGTGCATCACTCAACTTTCCTTCCAGCTACTCATACGCTTGGTCATGCCATTTACTTGACATTCGATTCTCCTGGCTCTCAAAGACAGGAAAGTGACCAGTTCTTGGGAAGTGGTAAAGTGGTTTCACAGGGCACCCTGGAGCGCCTGAACTGGTCAGAGACAGTTTAAGGTAAGAATCAAATCAAAGTGGACTTTCACCAAATCACAGGTAAAAGTAAGGGCTAGAATTTTCTGTCTCTGGGTTTACAGCCCTAAGTGAGCCTTAAGTTCTCTGTATCCATTATCACTCATCTGCTAGTGAGAACTTGCAGCTGACAAAATGACTGAAACAAACAAAAATCAATAAAAAAAGAAGTTTCTTCAAATAATTTTATAGACGTTTCCTTAAATGTAGAGACTTGTGTCCGTACAAATCACATTCTCTGCTGCTTTCTGTGCTCCTGGCCTAATAGTCCAGGGGGTTCCCAAAGCACATCTGATCCTAGGTGTTCTGCCACCGAAAGGTCTTCAGCCCTGGACAAGAACAGCTGAAGAAGCAGGAAAAGATGCCCTGGTCTGAACCCTGGCTGCCCAGAGGCTGCTGCCACGTGGCCAAGTGCTCCTCTTCTCTGAGCAGGGTTTCCTGGTCTGCAGACTGAGCAATGACACTGGCCTCCCGGAGCTGCTGCAGGGTCGGGGGACTGCCTGGCCCGAGAGGGCAGTGGGCATCCTGGGGATAGAACGTGTGTGCTGGGCAGGCGCCTCTGCTCCTCTCCAGCTGGCTCTGCCTCTGCAGCGAAGGCCCTCAGGTGAGGAGGTTCCGCCTGCTCTCTGCTGCTCCTATCTGTTTAGTGCAGGAGCTGGGGACTGAACCCCTCCTCTGGAGCCCTGAGCGTCGGCCCTGGAGGAACAAGGAACGCTGGGAGTCGCACACTTCTGATGTGTGCTTCACGTGTGCCAGGCGCTGCTCTGGGCACAGGGGTTGGGGGCTCACGCTAGTGCACAAGAGCCTAATGGCATTCTCAGCTCTTCCTTTTCAACTGTTATAAAACACACATAACATGGAACTTGCCATCTTACCATCTTCAAGTGTACAGTTCAGTAGTTAAGCATGCTCACGCTGTGGCACACTGCCTCTGTCCTTTATGTGAATGAACTCAACTTCAGGGACAGGTACCACCTGGCCCAAGGCCATGTAACAAGTGCAAGGTGGAAGCAGGAAGCTGGGACTTGAACCCAGACTGCCTGGCTCCAGGGCTCTGGTGAGCACATGCCATGCAGCTGAGCCACTTGTTCTGCCAGCCACGCTGGCACAGGCCTGCTGTGTACTGCCAGCAAGACTGCCCCGTGACAGTCCCACCTGAGTCTGTAGAAGACGCCAAGGCGCCGTCAAGGTCGAATGAGGATGGAGGACGGGTTTGGCCTCCTCCCACACTCCCAGCAAGGGCTCTTTATACATACTCCTGTCCATGAGCAAGCAGGGAGTGTCCCCTGCTGACACACTGTCACAACCAGGAGGCTCCGGGGCACACAGTTACTTTATAGGTCTGAGCAGTGATGACCTTGAGAGATGGAACAACATTCAGTTCTTGGGAACTCTGTCCCCCACCTCCCAAAGGTGCCTGGGGCATGGTGGCTGTGTGGCCAGCCTCCACAGGACAGGCTCCACAGTCGTGCTACTGTCTGCTGGGTGGCGTGTTGCAAGCAGCGAACCTCGAGGGCCCTGCTGGAGACTTTGGTCCCTTCCTGGGCTGTGTCCCCTGCTCCGGGACTTCCCAGGCTGTCTCTTCATGGCTGCCTTGGGAACCCCCGAAAGAGGCCTGATTTCAGGCTCACTCTTGAGTGGGGTCTGGTCCCCACAACCCCATCCTGACCCCCTGAAGCTTCTCTCTTAGGTCTGAGCGCCAGGAAGCTTGGAGAGGAGCTGCTAAGGCGGAAGTCTGAAGTCCCAGCTCTGCTTTTTGTCCGTGTCAGGGTGGGGAGAACGTGGGCTTCTGCTGCCCCAGGACCACCAGCTTGGTTTGGAAGTGGGGGTCTCAGGGGAGAAGAGCTTTCTAAATGAACTACTGCTTTGCAGGTTTGCCCCTGACCCATCAGAGACAGGTCTCACAGCACTGGGGTCGGGTACAGAAGAGGGGAATACTCTGTCTTGGGCTAGGGCCACCCCAAGGCCCTTCTCTAGAAAGGGCCTATCCTGCTGCCCCTGATCAGAGCCACCATGGGAAGTAGCTCAGTCATCACCAATGGCAGCTTTGAAGGAAATGGGGTGAACGCAAGAACTGAAGGTGCAGACTTCAGCCTGCCTCAGGTGAGCTCTGAGCTCTTGGTCTGAGCCTGTTTCCTATCGGAAAGCAGGGCAAGGGATGCCAGCTTCCAGAGTTGTTGAGAGGATGGAATTAATGCACGTCAAGTGCCCAGCCGTCAATTCTTCCAAATTATAGCCCAATACGTCCAGAAACAGGTGCGGCTTTTCTGCCCCAACAAACCTCCAGCGGCAGCTGGCATGGGTTTGCCTGATGCCTGTGGGAGCAAGAGGTGGCTGGTGTGGGGCCGTGGGTCTGACACGGGCAGACTTGAGCTCCAGCCTCACAGGGTTGAGGAGGGACATTTGGTGTGACCCTGGGAAGGTCACTTCCCCACATGCAAAAGGGAAAATGTGAGTGTTGTTGGGAAGAGCAAATGAGAATAACGCATAAAGTGCTTAGCAGTTCAATACATTTTGCTTAAGGAAAAAAAAAAAAAGGCCTCGGGGTGGGAATCCAATTTCTGTAACTCGCTGACCCAAAGGTCCAGAGCCTCTGAGCAGGGAGTGAAGGCCGGGAAGGGTTAGCTGGGGGCTCAGAAGCCGCCGGCAGCAGGCCTCCTTCCTGTGTGACTACAGAAAGGGTATTTTTGCCTTGGGGAGCTGGAAGAAGAATTGGTTCTAGTTTTATAATCGGAAATAAGAAAAAAATAACAGGCCTAAAAAATTTGTTTCTGGGAAACACCACCACAAGATGACATTAGCACCTAGAGCGTTATCCCAGGGGACGGGAAGTCAGGCCTGATGTCTGTGAATTAAACATCGATTTCTCTTCTTTTCTGGATGTCAGTGCCAGGCTTCGCGGTCAGCTCAGCTGGCTCTTGGCAGCGCTGGCTGTCATCTCTGTGTTCCTGCTCAGCTACTCAGCTGCCCAAGGCTGGCCCTGGAACTGCATGCAGGCTCTTCCACAGAACTCGAAAGTGTTCTGGGTCAGGCGACCAATAAAGCAGGTTTGTTTGCCTTTGATAAAGATAGCACCTTTGAGAAGCACAGCACTCCCAGATAACCAGGGGTTTAAATGCCTGCCATAAGACAGCTCCCCAGCCCATAGGAAGCTGGGAGAGGAAGCCAGTAACGCAGAACTTGGTCCTAGGGCACAAAGTCCAAATCTCCTGCCAGCACCCTGAACCACTGCCAACTGGTGCCAGGGACCAGTCTGAGCGAGACAAATGCCTGCGCCGCAGAGTGTCCTGTCTGCTGGGACTCGTCAGTTCATGGGCCTCCTGCCCCAGCCTCCCACCCAGTGAGCACTGGGTAAGTGTCAGTACTGCTGGGGAAGAGGCCAGCGAGTGCCTCTCCTAAGTGGCTTCTATTCTAGCACAGGAGAGTGGCAGCCAACAGGAAAACAAGAAAGACAGTCTCAGCTACAGGGAAGGGCTACGAAGAGTGTGGGGAGATAATCTGGAAGTCCCTCAGAACTTTAAATGATCATCTGGCCTGCCTTCCTCCTGAGGGGTATGCCCCAAAGAACTGCAAACAGGAGTTCAAACAAAAACCTGGACATGGAAGTTCATCACAGCGCCGTTCACGCAGCCAGACGGTACCTCGATGGGGAGTCAGTAAGCACAGCGTGGTCTAGCCACACAATGAGGCTCATGCAGCCAAAACAGGAATGAAGTTTTGACACAGGCTACAGCACGGACGAACCTTGGGGACATTATGTGGAGTGAAAGAAGCCAGGCACAAAAGGTCGCATAGAAACTTCCAGAATAGGTAAAGCTACAGAGACAGAAAGCAGATAGAGGCTCCTGGGGGCCATGAAAGGAGGCAATGGAACTGCCTGCCTTGCAGCTGTGGCATTTTATGTTGGGGGAGCTTTGGGATTAGTGGGGTGCTCGAGGCACTCATGGTGACTGAAATGCCGCTGAGGAGTCTCCTCTCAAATGCCTCCTTTCACGTAAGCTTCGTCTTGGTTTAGGACGTGAATACTAGCTGCTCTGCAGAGGGACCAGGCCAGGCTGGGCCTGGGAAGGCCCCAGGAGGGGCCTGAGCGAGCCCTGAGTGAGGCGGGCTCCGGGCACAGGACCTGCAATGGGATGCGCTTGGCCGGGGAGGCCTGGAGAGAAAGCCAGCGTGGCTGGCACGCTGGGTTGTGCTGCCTGCATTGCACAGGGAGAGAGTCGGAAGCTCATCCTGGGGACGGGGAGGGGGCTGCACCCGCCAGGGGCAGAGAGGGCTGCGGGACAGGAGGCGCTGGAGGTGTTTTTGTTTTTGCTGTGCTGGGGATCAGACCCAGGGCCTCGTGAGTGCTAGACAAGTGCTCGACCACTGAGCTGCATCCCCAGACTGAAGAGGCGGTGGGGGTCCACCAAGCCCATTGGTGAGGGCCAGCGGAGGTCACCTGCCTGTGGCTCTGCTCCGTGAGCTCTGGAGTTCTGGGTGCTATTCTGTCGCACTCCCACCCACTCACCCCCAGGTAAGCATCTAGCAGCCTCACCTCAGCCTCCAGAAGCTGCCTCCTGGCCAGAGGGGCCAGGAGCAAAGAATGTACGACACTGGGAGGCCAGAGCACTGGCTCTCCAAATAGAGGCTGCTGTCCCCTCTTCCTGGGACAGCCAGGGTCACTTTGGGGGAATAGTTTCTGCTCTGGGGTCTCCCTGGAGGTGGGCGCTCCTGGAGTATAGGCCAAGACCAGCATTGTGGGCTAGTTTTGGACACCCTCCCCACTGCAGAGGATTCTGGACAGTGGTGCTGGCAGGGGTAGACCCGTGAGGGCACCAACCTCAGAAATACTACACCTCCAAGCTGCCAAGAGCTAGGCCAGGGTCTAGACCTGGAAGCACCTGCTGTCCCCACGCTACTGAAGATCTGGGTCTCAGAGCTCTCAAGTTACTTTGTCAAAGTGTCACAGCTAAACCATTCATGTCTAGGGTTCCAGATGGGAACTTACTTGTCTTCCTGGTGTTCAGCGTAAGGAAGGGACCTGTTCCAAGGTTGTGCAGAGAGTAAGTGAAGGTTCATTCTTCATTCAAAGACACTACACGAAGTCACAGTGTGAGGGCGAAGACACAGCAGAGAACAGAGCAGACTATGGTTCTGGGCAGATGACGTTCTCCACGGGGGAGAAAGGCCATAGTCAGGTAAGGAACCACAGTGCCAAGGAAATATAAGAAAAAACCAGGCTAATGTGATGAAGAAAGGGTGTAACCCTGGTCAGTGTGGTGATCAGAAAAGGCCTCTCAGAGCAGATAGGGGGTCCTACGCCCAAGACCTAGGCAACAGCATCCAGTGCAAAGGCCCTGAGGCAGGACAGGGCCCAAGGCAGAGAAACAGTGGTTCTCAAAGTGTGCCCAGGGAATCACTGTTGTCCTGAAAATGGTAAGACATCATTTTCCCTTTATATTCATATTCCCTGGGGTACACTGAGTGCTATTCCAGAGGCCACATAATGTATGCTATCACAACAGACTGAAAGCAGAGGCAGACAGGAGAATCCAGATGTGTTCTATTAGTCAAACAAAGAGATTCGTAAAAATGTAAAACCAACCTTTCTTTGTTTTGGAAAACAAAGTCTTTGTTTATGGAATGTTAATCTACAATAGATTATTTATGTTTACATGCAATGGACTTATTAAATAATTATTAAAAGCATTTCTTAGCTTTAACTTCATATGCTATGAATATTGACAGGTATGTTCCATACAACTATAGCTCCATACTTCTAAAGTGCGTGAGGAGTCAGGCTGTGATGGTGAGGAGTGCCGACCTTCAGGACTAGTCAGAGGGTTATGGAGTGAAGGTGTGGGACCCCAGTGGGGGCAATTTTGTCCCAGGAGCCAGCTGGGGCTGCACCCTGGGGTGGTCACACCAGATCCAAGGGAGAAGGGAGGTTTGTTCTTGGTGCAGTGCCAAGCCCTGGAAGGATGTGGGTTGGGACGTGGCAGGGCCTTCTGGAAAGGCCAGGCAGGTTGAATGGAGGGAGGGGAGGAGACTGAAGCAGGGTGTGGGGGAGGGCCGCAGCCCCTGTGCCCCAGCGCAGCAGTCTCTCTGACCCAGCAGAGGCGCAGGGACCCCGAGTGCTCTTTGGACCAGCACTCTGTGGCACTAGAGGAGGGCAGTGAGGCCTCTTTTCCAGGGGAGACATAAAATGATGTCCCCACCCCTCTCCCCACCCCTCAGTGGCACCTTAAGGGGAGTCAGGGAAGACAGCCAGGTGAGGAGTAGAAGGGCATCTTCATCAGCTGCCTGTGATGTGCTGCAGTCCCAACTGGCACAGCCTCGCATACTTTGGCCTGGGGACCAGCAACACAGCACTCGGCACCCTGGATGTCCCACCCACCCCTGCCTGGTGGGCCCAGGCTACTGGAGGTGGGGGTTGCACTCCCAGCACCTGCTCTCACACCTGTCCTGAAGCCCAGGCAGGGCGGGAGAGGTGCAGGATGGTCATCACGAAGCACTCTGCAGACAGACAAGCCCGGCGGTGCAGCGGGACGTGACCCCTGCACCCGGATTTTTGTATTCCACCTCATTTGAAAAGGGACTGGAGCCAAAATGAGGCCACAGTTTTTCTCCTTCACCAGCAAGTTCTAGAACTGAAAGAAACTAGACTGCCCAAAGGCAGACTTTCTAATGAGACCAATCTGTATTCAGTTGACTGAGACTCACAGTCGTAATGTACATCAGCCGAGCGACCACCACTACACAACGCAGAGCAACCTGGACAGCTCTGAACAAGGAGCCCTCGCACCCTGGAACGGCAGCACATTTCTCATTTCCTACCTGAGAACAGGCGGGGCTGCCATCGATCACAGGGCTTGGGATTGGGTTTTCAGAAAGCAACAGTCACAGGCTGTGGGCAGCACGGGGAACAGAGGCATTTTTTCCCTAGAATTCACGTTGGGATTACATCTATCAAGATTAAAAGCCTTCCTTTCTGATTTGACAGATCTCCTGCTGGGAATTTATCCTTACATGTGGGAGATTTGCCGTTACACAAAGACATCTCAAGGATGTTCACTACACTGAAAGAGCAAAGCACGGGAAGCGACCCAACTGTCCATCAACGTGAGACGGTTACAAGAGATGTCGTGTTCATCCACTCAACAGAACGCCAGGGAGTTGATGAAAATGAACTCATTCCACGTACTAACGTGTGACACTGGCTTGGCACTAGGCGCAGAGGCAGGGTGCTGAATCACATGCATGGTAGAACCCAAGTGAGAAAACACTCACAAGAACATACATATCACATACAAACGATCATTTCCAGAAGGACATGTGAGAAATTAGCTGTGGTTACCCTGGAGCAAAGATGACTCAGTTTTCATTTCATCAAGTCTTGTTTGGATTTAAAACAATCATTTCTATACACACATACACATATGTAGGAAATATATATAATCAAACATAGAATTGAATCACTTGGATTTTGGGCAGGTTCTCATGGCTGCACTTTGTTCTTAAATCTGATTTTTGAGGACATTTCATAACACATGCAATTCAACTTCAAACCCTGAACTTAGAGGGGGTTTGGTGGCGGGGGAGCGTGGCCCATTTTCTAAATTCTGTAATCGAGAGAAGGGCTCTCTTTCGAGGGACGGAGGGCTTTGGTGGATACGGAGTTACTTAAAGCCCGTGTCAGACAGGAAGGAAAGCCACTCTTCTGGAGAAGTCCCTTCTGCGCTGCCAAAGCAACCCTGAACTTTCCATTCACAGTTCCCTTTTGGGGGGAGGGCAGGAGGAGGCCAGGGTGGCTCTGGAGAAAATGGAAGGAGCTGCTCTCGGATGGAAGAACGGCGGCCCGTGGGCAGTGGAACCTTGTTCCAAGGCTCTTCAGGGGTGTACCCAGAACCATATGCACCATCTCCTTTCAGTCATCTTTCATGGAGGAGGAAATTACTCTCCCACAACCTCATTACTAATAACGCAAGTATTTCCAAGAAATTTCCAAGAAACTTCTTAGTCTTAATTCTGAGAAGTTCATTCACATGCCCAACAAATCTCTGGAAAACCAAACCAAGGCACAAAATACCCATGGGAGAGCTAAGATTGGTTCCTGGGGATTGTGCAAAACTGGGGCCGTGCCTGGACAGTATGAGAAGCTGGCACGTCAAGACACGGGACTTCTGAGAGAGGGAGGGGGCTTACGAAGGCCCCGCAGAGAGAAGGCCCTCAGACGCCCACAGGCAGGGGGGCTTACCTGGCACCTTGTCCACGGATGCAAACACAGAGCGCTGCACTGTGGGGTCGCTGCTGCCCCTGCGGCACTGGTCATAGAAGCGGAAAGGCAGGTGCTGGGTGGAGGCGGAGGAGCCAAGTCCAAAGCCCAGGACTTCAGTTCTTGGCTGGATTGGGAGGTCCAGGAGGGCTATAACCAAACAGCACCACAGTCACTCTTACCACACAGGAAAAGGCAGGTGAGAGAACTAGGAGCAGGCTGCGGTGGCTGCAGCTCTGCCAACCATGGCACTCGGGAGATGTCAAGCAGGTGTCTCGAGCTGCCAGACCAACGACACTGCAGAGTCCACCGAGGCTCAGAAGAAACACAACTGGGCATCTAGCGAGGGCTTCAGGCCAAGGTTGAGACCAAGAAGAGAGGGGTTCTAGGCTTGGATCTTCAAGTGGAAAGGGTGTGAGCCTTCTACCGTGGCATCTCAGCAACTGTGTTTTCACCAAGGGTTTGGTATCTGCTGCCATTTCAGATCACAAAGCAAAGTAGGGCCAATTCTGCTCTGCAAGTTCATGCATGTGTACAGAGTAATGAAGGACCCCTCAGCACTTGCAGGGATTGGTTCTGGGACCCCCAAGGACCCAACTCTGTGGTTGCTCAAGTCCTTAAGTAAAATGGTGTGGCCTTTGCACAGGACCTCTACATATTACTCCTCTGGTGACGTACACTCACTATGATGTAAGCCCTATGCAAACAGTGGTAATACTATATTTAGGGAATAAGGACAAGGAAAAAATGTGTACATATTCAACACAGAACAACATTTTTTTCCTGAATATTTTCAATCCCTGGTTAGTTGAGCCCACTGATGTGGGGCCCACAGACACGGAGGGTGGACTGTGCGGGGAGTGTGTGAGGAAGAACAGTCACTGTGGGTCAGAGCTGTGATCCTCCTTCCCATAAACAACCATCATGGTGTATCACTTCAGAGGGACTTTTAAAAATCAATTTAAGAAATACACAAGGCGTTAGTTCTAACAGCAACTTTATGGCATAATTCTCAATTTTCAAATGAAATATTTGGCCTTCATGCCAGCTGCGAGAAACTGCTTTACATTTAAAAAAAAAAAAAAGTCCTCTGAAAATAAATCTTAAAGAAGAAAAGGCTGAATGATTTAAGTCACTTTGCACATTACAAAATGCTTCTGTAATGATTTTGGAGGCCAAGTTTCAGCTAAATGAGAAATAAGATGGGGGTCTACACTGGAAGCAGGCTTGTGTGAATCAGGGAGGCACGCTCAGTAAATACCCAGCCAGCTGCCCCGGAGCCCACCCTCCTCAGGGTTATTTTTAGGTTAGTCCTCGAGAAAGCACCCCTCCCCACTGGGCTGGAAATTCTCCAGCAACCACGCCAGGGAGGCCAAGCCTGAGCTGTTGAGAGGTACTGGGTATCTTGAGAAAGGCTGTTCGCAGTTTGAGGAGTTGACAGACCACTACCCTACACTGCCCACCAAGGACGGCGAGTACCTGGCCTTCCACTTATGAGCCCAAAGGGATGCCCCATGTCCTGCCTTCACCAAGACAGCTTTGGCCTTCCTGACACCAGTTAGGTTCAGTTTCCTAGCAAATCCCCCGCACTCCCTGGGATATACAAAACTGCATCTGAACTCAGTGCTGGTGGGGCCTGGGTGGGGCCTGGGTGGGGAGCTCTGTGGAAAGCTGGGAAGGCAGAAGAGGAAGTTCTGCCAACTGGCTCTCTGGGTAACTGGCAAGCTGCTGAGCCCCAGTTTCCTTCTCTGTAAAATGGGTAATGAGGGCCCACAAATGTGAGGCTTTTTCCAAGGCTCAAAGGTGGCAGAGGAAGGTCCAAGCACTGTGTAGCTGTCAGCTTGAGAATGTGGGCAGAGGAGCCAGAACACCTGTCGCGTGCCTCCTGCCTGTTCCCAGCCTCTGGCCTGCCAGGGAGGCATCCCCTTCTCTCCCATGGGGCCCTAGAAACTCTCAGGAAACCACACACTTAGGAAGTGGCATTTGCACACACAGCCTGTGTTCCCCCGCGGAGTACAATGAGGCTGAGCCATGTGTCCCCTTCTCCAGGAGCGACAGCTTCTGCAAGTTACCGTGAGAAGCACACGGATGGCCCTTTGCCCGGGAGGCCCAGAGGAAACTTCCAGGCTGCCACTCACCCGCTATCCTCTGCATCTTCATGCGCCTCGCCTGGATGCGTCCGACGGCCAGGCGCTGCTTGGCGATGATGCAGCGGATGTGGTCTGAGAAGACGAAGGTGGCCTGGAGGATGGGGAAGGGCTTGGAGTGGGGGCTGGACGTGGGCTTGTGGATGGTGATGTTCAGGGCACGGCTGTCGTCGTACTCGCCAGTCACCTGCATGTCCTGCACAGCAAGGAGGCAGAGGTGAGCACCGGGTTTTGGGTGGAGGACAGCTGCTGGGTACTGTGGGATCTAGAGTCCCCCCATTCAACTCTGCTCTGAAGGAGACCATCAGCCTCCCCAGTCTGACAAAGTCGAGGACGGGCATGAACCAACCAGGCCCAGGGGAAGAAAACCAGGAGGGACGCAAGTGGCCAAGGCTGGGTGTGGCGGCTGGCACATTTCCATGGGACTTGGACTCCTGGTGAATAGAAGGGCTCACCATCTTCTTCAAGGGCCACCTGTCACTCAGCGGGTAACTTCAACAATTGCTACTGCTGAGAAGCCAGAGGCAACTAACCACAGTTCCCCTGTAGGAGCTTGACCTTAGGTATGCTAATTTGTCTCCTTGCTTCTCTTAAGAACAGGGTATTGTTGGTGTCCTTTTCAATGTCTCTGAGGAAATTGGGTTCCTAAAGGAAAAGGCCAACCCTGAGAAAGGGACAGGGAAAGCCATTCAGCAGATATTAAGACAGCTGAGTACGAAAGGGCAAGACTGCTCTGGCGTAAGAGAAGGGAGCCCCAGGCAATACGAAACTCCAGAATGGTGCCTGCTGGAAGCCTGCTTCCCAGGATGGTTGGCAGCAACGTGAGCGAGATGCAAGACGCAAGCACCAGACAGACAGATGGCCAGGAATGCCAGAGGAGGTGGGGAAAGCAGGGAGACGGGCTGATGGAGGAAGGTGGTCACTGTGCTCAGCAGTACATCCGCGCAGGTCCCTGGAAACGTCTGCCTCACATGTGGCGGAGGCTGGGGTGGGGCCCGACTTATTCAAAGCAGAAAGAATGGCACGGAGGAACGACCTGACGAAGAGCTGCTGGAAGACGACAGAAGAAAAGGCCGAGAGGCTTTCGCTGCCTGACGGGGGACGTGTATTAATCCCTCAGGGAGAAGACTCTTTCCTGACACTGAATTCTAAAGGAAATGGATCATAAGCCTAGATAAATAAGAAGCCTAAGTCGCCTAGTGGACAAGGGCTTCTGTGCAAGTCTTAAAACAAATGGCTCTACGGTTGTCTCTCATCATTCTCTGTAAAAGACATTTTTAAAATAGAAAGATCCTGAAAAAAAGTAGGTGGGGCAAGTAGTAAGCACACTGCAGAAGAACCTTCAAATATGCAGGTGGCTCTAGTGACCCACAGCGAGACATGGCCAGCAGGCCACACTACGGTGAGGTGGGGCGGCCTGGTCAAGATTGTTCAGGAACAAGAACCGCACAGCATAGAAACGGCCTGCCTCAATGTGGGGCAAATCTCAGGCTGAGACATGCGTGCTGGAAATTAGGAACCATGGGCATGCAGAGGGGTGAGTGGCAAGGCTGTTCCTGACCCTCTGAAGTCTGGTTCTTTGTTTTACTCACCGGGTTGGCATTCGCCACCCCTCTTATTAACAAACATTAAAAACCCCAAGCTCCCACTTGGCGTTAGGCAATTTAGAGTCTTCCCACAATGGAGTCAGGGTGAGAGGAAGGGAATTCTCATAAAGTTCTGGTGGCAATGATCATTTTAGGGAGGAAATTGGCAGGATCTCTTAACACTCGAAACAGGCACATGCCAACTTCTTGGTTATCACCTAGGGAAATCCTGACCAAGTGCATAAGGAAGTAAGACTAATTCTGCTCACAGTAGCACTATTTGGAAAGGTAAAAAGCTGGGAACAGCCAGCAGAGCTCTGGCTCAACGTGCCCGGTCCAACCACTTGGCAGTTAAAAGGAATATATGTAAGTCTGCATGTACTGACATGGCTAGTCTTTAAGGGATATGATTGAGTAAAAAAAAAAAAAAAAAGGTTGACAGTATGTTCAATGTGACACCACAAAAAAATATATATTCTGAAATGTAGATACAGTCATCCCTTGGTGCCCACAGGGGATTGTTTCAGGACCCCAAGACACCAAAATCTCCAGGTGTTCACCTCCCGTATTGTAAGACGGCACAGTATTTACATAAAATCTACATATTCTCCCTTATACTTTAAATCATCTTCAGGTTACTTACAATACCTAATACAATGTAAATGCTGCTTAGAAAAAAATGATAGGAAAAAAGTGGGTATATTCAGTACAGATGCAATCTTTTCAGATTTTCTGATCCTCAGTTGGTTGAATATGCAGATGTAGATAGAGCCGACTGGACAGTTTTAAAAACTAGTTCGAGTAATTACGTGCATTTGGCAGAGAAACAGATCTGGAAGGATCAGCCTGATCATGGAGGTTATCTCTTGCAGGGGAAAGGAGGTAGAGGGATTACGGGTTTTGGTTTAAGGAATCTTGGCCCTTATCTGTGCAGAGTCAGCTTTCTTCAATGGGCAATTTGTTCACTAGGCCTTGCATGGTTAGAAATGGACTATAAAGATGATAACTGGGTATGTGTGTCTGTACAGAGAATTTTGAAGGAATTCCAGAATTTCCGGTCATCTTACCTGGAGAAGGCCTGCAAACTTGACCACTCCCCAGCCAAGCCGGGATACGTCAGGCTCCACCAAACTCATCTGATAAATATCAACAGCCAGGAATCGCTGGACCATGCCACCATCCTTGGTGATCACTGTGCACGCAATCAAGTCACTGTTATCTGGGAAGAGGGAGTAGAGAGCAGAATGAGCACAAGTCTGGCTGCCAGCCCAAGAAGGTCCCCCAGCTGTCTCTCGTTCTGCCAGGAAGCGGAGCTGACAGGGTCTAGAGCCACAGAGAACTGGGTCTAAGATCCTTCTCAGCTGGGTAACCTGGGCAAGTTTCTTTACCTCTCTGGGTCTCAGATTCCTCATCTAAAAAATGGCAATAATGTACATGGCCTCAAAGCACTATATGTTAGGACTGATATAAAGTAGAATAAACCCTTAGTAAATGTTTACTGCGTATCAAGTACTCAAACCGTAGCTTAAAGTAACCAATAGGTGGGGCTGAGGATGCGGTTGGGTGGTAGAGAGAGCACTGCCAAGTATGTGCTGGGCTCTAGGTTCGATTGCCGACGCTGCCCAGGCAAGGACACGGACACAAGAGCAAGAGCCAAGGCTCCCAGGAGCATTCAAAGCCTTCCTCTGGATCATAAGAGCAGTCTGAGGTGGTGTCAACAAAATCAAGCAGACAGGAAAAGAGGAGCGCCCTGCTCTCCACGACAGTACCATTGAGTCCTCAATTTGGTGTCTGTCAACTTAGAGCCAAGCTCTGCGCTAGGTGGTGTATGAGCCCGGGGGAGGAAGAATGTCCTCGATCTGAGATGTTTGGTGCTGGGAACAAGGACAGATGGGAAGACGACTCAGTGTGGAATCCTATGTGTGGGCACCCTCCCTTCTCCTTGAAAGCGATCCCTGAATCCGATGTCTCATGTAGTCCTGTCCTCGATGACACTGAAGACACCTCGGTAACACAGGACAGTCGCATCTACTACGTACTCTCCAGTGAAACCCTGTACCACACGTTTAAGAAAAGATCGTCAAACCAGGAAACACCCCAAATGCCCCCAAACAGGGAAACAAATTTATGATTTTTTTCCTCACCAGATAAGAAAATTTATACCCATGTAAAAATTATGTTTAACCAAACAGTGAATAGTGGTTACCTGCAGGGAGAGAAGACAGACAGGGGTGGGAGTGTATATGTGGGGGGGTATTAAAGGAGAATTTCCATTTTTGTTCCATATGTCATTCTCCTACTTGAAATTATTTCAAAATAAGAGAGGACTCAAGATATACTTTTGTAATACATATTAAAAACTCCAGTTAAAAATCATGTATGTGGGGCTCGGGGCACGGTAGAGCCCTTGCTTAGCATGTGTCTGGCCCTGGACCCATCCCAGCATCACCAGAAACAAACAAACCAAAACAAACCAAAAACAACCCAGAAACCTTATTTACAATAAGCACAATGATGTTGGAAAAAATTACAATTTTAAATGAAAAATAGAAATTTACTTCGATGCTATGAATTTGATGTTTAAAAAGGCATCCCCATATATAAATGTACCAAAGGGAATTTCTCCTTTATGTATACGTAAAAGTACCAATCAAAAATAAATTAAAAGGAGTGAAAGGAAGATCAGTACAATAGAGGAGGGAGAAAAGGAAGGAGGGAAGAAAAAGGAAAGGGACATGGAGGTTGAAATCAAATTCCTTATATGTACAATTTTTCCAAAAGGAATCCAGATACTAAGTATAATAATAATGCTCTTAAAAACCCCCCCAGGTATCCCTCCAACAAATGTAAGTGCAGGGCAGTGTGCAAGCATATTAACACAAGTCTGATTAGAGGAATGGTAATGTGCTTTATTTTTCTTAACAGTTTTTTTGAGCTGTAATTTATAGATGGCAAAATTCACTCATTTGAAGTGTATGGTTTGAATGCAGTGGATTTACAATGGTGCATTACTGCCTTCCAGTTGTAGAACATCCATCACCCCAATTAGTTCTGTTGGGAGCACTTTGACCAAATATTTGGCTTAAATTTCTTGGGAAAAGAGAAAGGTAATGCAAATGGTGTAAATTCTAGCCCCAAACACAGAACAAACTTAGACCCAGGTATTCTCCACACCACCCCCACAACCACTTTTCATTTGATCTAAGGGTGTGAACGAAAATCTCTCCCCATGCAATCTCTCTTTGGGGCTCCCCAGAAATGCACAACTCAGTGCAGTCTTGGGGGTGTAACCTGTCCCTGGTTCTGGTTTCTGGGGTGTTTGCCGTCCACCCTCCAAGTTTTTATTGGCTGAGGATTTCCCTGGCTTCTTTCTAGCACTCGATACCTGGGACGGCCAGATCCCCACAGCAAACTCCAGACCAAACAGGCTAACTGCTAGGACTTGTACATTATGTTATCTATGGCAAGGTTCTTCCCTTCCCAACATCCCAGCCAAAGATTCTGAAAAATTCAGAAAGAAATACTTTCTCCTGAAGTTTTCATTGCATCCTGGATGGCTTTCTCTGGATATCTGGTCCTCTGTATTATAAAACATGAAAACTGTCTTGTTCATTCTTAAACATTTTCTGTATGGTAGGTAGAGTTTATTGTCTTTACTCAATATTTAAAATATTTTCTCAATGAGAGTCATTCACTTTTTAAAAACAGAACAAAAACAATAGCTGCTTTTTCTTTCCATTTTTCTCTTTCTCCTTTTCCCTATTCCACCAACAGGACAACTCAGCTTTCTCCTCTGCTCTCCTTTACAAAAGAATCCTGAAGAGTTGAGCCTGGGAAAGTGACGCGGTCATCCATGTCAGTAGGCAACTGGACTCCCTCACAAAGCTGAGTTGCCTCAGGGACGTCAGGGAAAAGACGACCTGCCACCTCCACCACAAAGAACAGAAAAGGAAGGACGAAACCCCAAAGCGGAAGAGCTTTCAGAAATGCCATTTGAGACATCAAAGCCCTGTGAGACTCGATGAGATTTCACAAGAAAACACAGTGTACTTACAAGCAGGAAGGCCCCTGGGTGGGGAGCCTCTGCTTTCCACTTGTGGGGGATCCGCTGGCTACACAAGATGTCCTTCAGGCAGATGAAGGACATGCTGGCCCTGGGACACTTGGCTGTGTCACTTCAGGGAACCTGTGCATCCCCTTCAGGGGTGTGGGCATTCCTGTCTGGAGTGCTGGGGACAGGTGATTGTGTTTGGATGGCTGCAGGGTCTTGGGTGCCAGAGGAACCCAGAGAGAGTTGCTGAATGGAAGCCAACAGTACCCACACACTAAGATGTTGCCTGCATGGATTTTGCTGGGAGTCGGAGGGGTCACGTAGGATCCTGTGAGGGACATGGGCATGCGAGAGAGACTGGGTGGCAGGTAGCTCTGCCAGAGTGTATGGCAGCTTCTGGAGCCTCCCTGCCTGTCTCAGGAGTGGCTGGTGCAGCTGGCAACTAGGCTTCCTGGTCACCCACCTGTGCTGCTTTCCAGAACCCGGTGCTTATCTGAACCTCCTGGCCCCCTCCTGCGATGACTTCACTCCTGAAGAATGGGGACTCCAATTCCATTTAAAGAGGTAGCACAAAGTTACTGGGAGACACTATAGGAGAATAACCACATGATCTAATCGGCAAGATGATGAAGTAGCAACCGTGAAGCGTTCACAGAGCAGGGCCGGGATAGCCCTATATACGAAGGTGCTCATCCTCTGAGAAATCAGGAACCAGATCAAATCAAAATACCATCTCCTACTCACGCAATATAAAACTGCTTGATAACATCAGGTGTTACTGAGGACACTGAGAAACTGGCATTTTCAAAGGCTGCTGGTAGGAGAACAAATTAACACAGGTCTTTTGAAGGGCAAATTAGCACTGTATATTAAAACTGAAAGTTTCACATGCTATGACCTGGCAATTGGTATGTTCTCAAGAAAAATACTCAGCTGTGGGGCCACGAGATGTGCATGGGGATGCTGAGAGCGGCTTTGGAGGCTGTAAAGGCCCAAATGTTCAGCCCTAAGCGAAAGCCTGAAGAGAGTGTGTTTGTTCCCCAGACATCCGTAGGGCTAAGTCTCAAAAAAATGGTGTTGAGCGGCAAAAGCAAGTTGCAAGGTGATTTTAGTTTATATGCAATGTTCTGTTTCTGAAGGGGACATGGACATGTTACCTGCATCCTGCATTAAAATTGAATAAGGAAAAAAGGCATATCTCTCTACATTCTGACAAAAAAAAGGGATTAGGTCCTTCTGGGGCCCAAACAGGGAAAGGGAGCAGCTCTGGGTCCAGCTGCTGGCCAGCAGGGCTCTGCCTGATCACGAAGGCGGTAGGTAACCAGGGAGAGCTGGGAGACAGAAGACGCTGGGAGCTCTCGTATGACACCCTTGGTACACAGCCTTGTGTCTCCCAACTGCCAGTCCTGGGAGTCCCAGAGATCCAGGGTCCGGTTCAACCCACGTGTGTGCAGCGCGAGTTGGCCTGGGTTCCCCAGGCTCTAGGCAACCGTGACCTTGAGAATGAGGACTGGCTCTTGAGTTTCAGGGTCCAGAGGAGAGGCTCAGGTCCCACTGGTAGGGCTGATCTGTGGAGGAGCCAGGCCCACGGACAGAGCAGGTAGGAGAGCAGACATCTCCACACGACCCCACGCGCGGCACACCTCTCAGCAGAGCTCTGGCCCCTACTCCTAGGGGCCGCCGTCCTATTTATTTGGAGGCAGAGAAGATATGCCATTTTACTTTATTTGAAAAAGTAAGCTTGTTAATCTCTTTGACTAGCTAGCACACTTTTAAAAGGCATGGAACTTTTTTTTCCACAGTGGATGATAAATCTTCCGCAGGGACAATGTGCAGATTTCTTGTCCTTCACCCACTGTGCATTCTCAAGTGCTCATGTGGCTATGTCCTGCCCTGCTGTTCACAGTGGTGGCAAGTCATACACACTGTCTACAATGGAGCTTATGCCACTGAACCATGTGTCCCGACAAGGGACAGAGACCCTTCACAGCGGTACTGACTCCTCCTGTGAGAGAGACTCCAAATGACTTAACAGCACCTAACTGATGGACGCTCCATAAGCTTTTGCTCTATCTGCTGAAGGAATGTTTTTATTCATATGTATGTGGGAATACACTCCCAGCAGCAAAACAGCTTGTGCTTAATTTTCTCTTTAAGCATTTGTGTTTTGCTAAAATAAATTTATTGAGAAAGGAAGCCTCATATCAGTACTATGAGCAGAAACGCAGAATTTCTTACAATCAATAAGGTGATCATGAAGATAGAAAGATGGCAGTTTATTAAATTATGCCTGCTCTTTTGATCAAAGAGGAGACCCCAAAGTTAGATGTTCTAAGACACACTAGTGCCTGAAACTTTCTCTTTGCTGTACCAGAGTGGCTCGGAATGAATTTTCATGCGGACTACACTTTCCAAAGGTGGTCACAGCAGTACTTCCCATCCTGCGTTTTCTTCTTACAGTGTGACTTGGGTTCTCCTCTCACCATGTCCAGTGGGCCTTATGTCCTCTCTCTTAGAACCTGAGTGGGCCTCTGTGATTGCCTAGTCCAAGAGAGTACCACACAAAGTGCTGCTATGTATTCTCTGAGGCAAGATCATAAAAATGTTCTCAGAACCCACGTGCCATGCTGTGAGCCCAGGCAGCCACAGAAATAGCTGAAGAGAGAAACCAAGGTCCTGGGTCCCTGGCCAGCCTTCAGCAGGTCCTCTAGTTCTCAGCAGAAGTCATTATAGCAGGGAGGAGCTTTCCTACTAAGCTCTAGGCAAATTGTATATTTGCAAACAAAATGAATGTGTTTTAAGTCAGAAAGTTTGAAGGTGGTTTATTTCTCAGCAATAGATAACTGTGGGGTGATTTATTTAATTTAGTGCTGTAGCCAATTATAGTTCAAATTCTAAAATTCTTCCAGCAGCACCAAGGGACTGCATAGCACATCTTGAAAAACTAGATCAGGGCTGGCTACTCTGGATGCTCAGAAGGTCCTGCAGGATTAAGCAGCATGAAGGAAAACCAGTGTGGCCATTTCCCAGACGAAGTTTAGGATGTGGGGAGAGGAGAAATGGAAAGAGCATGAAAGAGCCACCTGCCCACGAAGTGCACAATCAGGGCAACGCGGTGAGCTACAAACAGCTTGGGCTTTAGAGCCATGGTGACTGGGTTTAAACTCCAGTTCTGCCACTAATAACTGTGTGACCCTGGGCAAGTCATCTCCCTGAGTCTCAGGTTCCTCATTGGCAAAACTAAGACTTAATCCCCTTCAGGGCTGCCGACGGGACTTGAGAAGGGATTGGACTCATGCCCTGCACACCTTGCAGAAGCAGGCTGTGTGGTCCTTGTCAGAGGCGGTCACTGCACCTTCCAGCACAAGTCAAATGCCTGGCAGAGCCCTGACTTCCTGGAGCAGGACCCAAGTCGGAGCCCTCACCTGAGGGAGAGTCAGGCTCTCGACCACACTGGGCTCTTCAGATGGAGACTCTGAATTGTGGGTTTTGGGCATTTCTCAGAACACCTGTGGGGTCATGGAGTATGCGAGGTACATAGACCTATGGACTGTCCTACAAGATCCTCCACGGCCCTCCATCTCTGATGGCCTCCACCCCAGTTGCTCTCTCCCATGTCTCCCTCAGTCCCCACCCCCCAGTGCCTGCCATTCTGGAATCCTTCACTGGCCCTGCCTTGCTCTGGCTGTTCTCTCTGCCTACACTCTAAGCCCCATGGAGCTAGCTAGCTTTGCTGTGCTGAGGTATTTGGGGCTGTGGGGGATGCTCACGGTTTCTGATGCTCCCATTTTGAGGCCATTCAGCACCTGGACTGAAGCCTTCCTCCCTCTGGCAGGATGTAGCTCATTACTGAGCAATAAATAGGGCTGACTGACTTTGGCTGTATTTAAATGATCCCTTCCATAATAAAATATGGATGCCAATACCATAATTTAATTCTTGGGAGTAGGTGGCTCCAGCTACATTTAGAGTCAAGGAAGTCTTCATCCTTATGGGGGATCTCTAGACCAGCGGAATTCCAGGGCTTTGAAATCAGACTCTGGGTTTTAGGCCATAGATGGAGTGCAGATTAGCAGTATGGTAAACTTCCCAGTCTTTCAGGCATTTTTTTAGGCACGTGCTGCTCTTCATAGGTCAGGAGGGGCTGAGGAACAGGGTACAGATTCCTTGTGTGAGTGGGTGGGGGGATTCCAAAAAGGTAGGGTCTGCAGTGAGACTTCCAGATGACCGTGGCCCACAGAGGCCTCTGACTGTTTGCAAAGGATGCCGACGTGCGGACCCCTCTGCATCCACTCGAGCTGTTTCTATCCCAGTGAGATAGAAAGGGGAAACTGTGGTGGCCTGCGGCAGCAAGGGCACTTTCAATGGAATGGGGGATGTCGTGCCACCTGGGCTTCGGATCTCCTGAGCCACACACCGAAAGACGGTCAGGGCTGATTCTGAAGGGGAGAGCCCAGCCCAGGGGCTTCATCAAGGCCAAGTGCTACGTGACCACCCTCCTCAGCAGCTTCGGTAAGCTGGTCCCACTGGACATGGTCTCAGGAGCCTCTGGTCCAGAAGACACAAACTGTGGTCAAGAAACTTCCTCAAGGACACAGGTTGGCAAATGACCTGGCTGTGGTATGAAGGTTGATGGACGTTTGACCTTCATGCTATCCTGAGCAAGCTGATCAAAACCTGGGGTCTGGTCCCCTGGATAAGGCCAGAGAGAAGACCTATCTAGTTTCCTTCATAGAAGGGGACAGCCCCCATTCGGCTACCTGTGGCCCACTCTGGCCAGGGACAGTAAAACCATGCAAGTTTTGAACAGGCAGGCCCTGGAGGCTGAAGACCTAAAGCCACCTGCATGCTACTTGCTGCCTTTGGTAAGGCTGTCTCTTCACTGGGCACGTGGTGACCTTCTTGGTAGGGGACCCAGGTGCCCCTCCAGTTGGGAATGCTGCCTGTCTCCCATCCTCGAGTTTCTTCATGCATGCACTGATGGGGTGCCCACTGTCCCTGGGGCCTTTCAGATGCTGAGATACAGTGGTGAGGGACTTAAGGGAAAACCAGCATCACACAGCTCCCCGATGCCAGGGTGCAGTGGTGGGAGAGGCCTTACCCAGCCAGCGGTGCATGACTTGGGCAGCGCCTGGGGAGTTGCAGGGGACAGAGGGGAGACGGGCAATAGTTCTCTAAAGTCACACACCTAAAGATGCCATGATCCACTACAGCACAAGGAGCAAGGAAGCTGGCCTGCCCGCCACAGTTCCTTGGGAGCTATGTGCTAAGCTGGGCTGGGACGCCAGGGAATGGCACCCTACTCAGCTCACAGGCTTATAGGAACGACACCCAGACCTCTTTGAGGCTCAGGGAACTCTGGGGGGCACTCCGATTGAGGCCCCTGACCCTCTGCTTGTTGACCGAGGGTGTGAACCGGCACACTCAATTAGGCTGGCTGCTTCTCCTGACAGTCAAATCAATCCTCTAAAGAAAATTAAGTCACCATTTCTCCATCAACCCAGCAACAGCTTATGGGTTATTTGCTGCAAGTAGCAATCAATTACTTCGTCTTCTTTGAAGCTCCTAAAGCATTCCTTCCCCACAGGGCCAGGGGGCAGTTGTGCAATGAGATCCCTCCCTGATGAATGCTTCTGCTGCAGCCCCGCTAAGAATAAAGTGGGAAAAAACCAAACCAAACCAAACAAACACAAAACAAAGCAAACAAACAAACAAAACGCCCTGGGGTTGCTCCTTGGATCTGCAAAGGACAGCAGCAACCAGGCAAACAGTAGGTCATCTGATGAAGCCCAGCCACCCAGAGGAACTGTGACCCAGAGCTTGGTTCCCAGATCTCCACTGCTGGGGCTACAGTTTAATGCCAGATGCCTCGCGGATGTCCTGGCCTTGGGTCTCTTCTCTGCCTGCCACTGCCCAGTGCCAGGAGCACCTGGCTGAAGCACCGTGTCCCACTAACACATTTCACCCCCACTTCTCTCCCCATAAACACAGCACTGGATGCAGGAGGCCGTGCAGAGGAAGAATCAGGAGCTGGGTCTGGGGCCAATGGTGTGCAGATGAATCAAAGCTTTGCCGCTTTTTAGCTCCTTTGACCCTGGGCTTGTGACTTCACTTCAGATGCCTCATTTGCAGGCCAAGGGTAATAAAATGACTTTACAGCTCTACTCAAGATATGCAAGCTGGAGTACTTAGGGGGAAGGATACTGAGGTCTGCAATGCACTCTGAAACATGTTTTAAAAAACAGGAATGGATTGATGGATGGGGTAGAGAAGCAGGTGAGAAATCAAGCATGGTAGAAGGTTAGTGGGAGGAGGCAGGTGGTGTATATACAGATGTTCAAAGTACCATTCTTACACCTTGGTGGTTGCATGAGAGATTTCACAGTAACACCTCGGGGGAAAGGTTGGCTTCCCAGGGTTGTCGTGACATTCAGACGAGTCACAGCAGCAAGCCTGACTCGAGGTGCCTGGTCAATATGCAGTACCTGCAACGATTATTAATTTTCTGACTTCCTATCACTTCTGACTGATGACCACAAGATTCCCTCACTGTGAAAATCCATTTGGTTTCCAAGAACAAGTTGCAGGAATGTGAACAGAAGAGTTTGGATCTGGGGGGGGTGCCACCTCTTAGTTTCCCAGGATTCCAGGGCCACCAGGTCACTATATCAATGTTCACTTTGCAGACATGGGTGGGAGAAATGTCACTGTTCGCTTGGTAGCTATTACATGACGGTGGCTGTTAAATGGCTTGGAGACAATGGATAGTGGAGGGAGGGGTGGTAGTGCCATTTTCAGAGCGGCAGGCTGGGGCCGGGGAGGACAGGGAGCCTGTCCCAGGTGCCCGTGGCTGGCCTTGGCTTGGCTCTGCCCACCTCCTGAGGTGGGGTTTTCCATAGCCACTTTTTCTTTTAGTTTGAAATTCACGAGTCATGTTGAGTGAAGTATGTGACTGGCTGTCACAAAATGACACCTGGAAAAGTTTTCAGAGACTCCCTTCTTGGGAGAACAGAGTATTTTACTCTTCCTGTTCCCAAATATCCAGAATATGCAAAGATGGGCAACTCAGAAAAGCGTTAATCCTTGTTCCCCTTATTTTTACCGCACAAAGTTCAGATAGACAACTTGGTGACAATGTAATTACCAGAAACAGGACCCGAATGGGCAGCAATTCCAAGTAGAGCATGGCATATGCCCTTATCAGGTGACGCGCAGCCTGCCACCAGGGACACATATCTCATCTCATAATGCAGTGGTGACCACACTTATCTCCACACTTGCTCTCCGGAATGCCATATTTGCATAGCACATTGCATAATTTCCTCTCTGAAAATGGCCCTGTTTAGCATGAGTAAATAAAGTTACCTAACCCTGTGAGGCAGTGAATGGAATACTCGAGATTTCCAGGAAAAGATCTGAATACCTGACTTCACTGTCACACCGGATAGTGTAACGCAGGACGGGTTTTTGGTGCAGCGCCCTCCTTCCTGCTCCCCAGTAGTCTGGTGGTCAATGAACAAGGACATCCTGGCCTTCTAGAGCCCCAGGATTTCTTGGCTCTGGGCTCCTCCACAGGATGGTTCGGGTCTGTCCACTCTGTACCTTCCCAGTAATGACTATGTGCCAGGACCTAGGCCACAGGATAAAGGTACTTCCCTGTTCTGGGTGACATTTCTGAGTCTCAGTTTTCAAACCTGACCAAAGGGGTGTGGCAGGGATGAACGAGCTGAGGGGCAGGAAGGGCCTGTGAAGTTTTTCCCTGTGTCCACATGGGCACATCTCGCTCACCCTCTTTCCCCAGAGGGAAGTTCTCAGAGTTAGGGCCACCACTTCCCTTGCCTTTCGATCTCCTCTCTAAGGCTTCCTAAGAAAAGTGCCCGAAGGAAGGGGTGACAATTGGTGCTCTCTATGGGGTTGCTATGGGGACTCAATATTTGCAAAGTGCTTGAACAGCAGCTGGCAAGGAGGTGCCCTCTCAATTCAACTCAGCAGAGACGAGCAGGGCCATTGTGAGCTGAGAGCAGCTGGGGCTGAAGCCCACTCACAGGCTGTGTGGCCTCAGCTGGGGCAATGACCTTTCTGGGTGGGCCTGCGTTTCCTTGTCTCTCATATTAAGAGGTTGGGACTAACCCACATGCTCTTTTTCTGATGGGAAAGAACGTCTAAATTTCATACCAGGGGACACATTTACGGCCGTTTGGCAGAAATTAGTTCACAGAGTGAATGCTTACCGGCATAGCAGTCTGATTTTTAATTAGCTTGTGGGAATTCAGTATACTTCAAACGTTAACAGTAAAATATGGGAGACCTCTGGTGGAGACATGCCATACCTTTGGACTTAAAACAAAAGCTGCAGACTCTACCAAAAAATGTCCTGCTTTATGATTTGACTTTCGGGTCTTCAAACTGATTACCAATAATCAGTGGCACTTGCACAACACTTTCAAAGCATGTGATTTAAAATGATATGGTTAATATGAAACTCAGTCTTATCACACAACTGTTATAACACTATACCCAATCAGATGGCCTTCTTTAAACTTGCTTCAACATGAAAGATATTGAAAAGCTCAATTATTTTTCCCTCTGAGTTTTTCTTCTTTTAAAGGTGAACTTGTCTCAGTGGTAGCATGAATGGGACCTCCTGGGCTCAGTCCCCAGGACCACAAAAAACAAAAAACAAACAACCACAAAAACCATCTTACACATCCACTATTCTATAAAATTCAAGAATAGTAAGAAAGGGAACTCCATTCATTCATTTCACTTTAGTCATTCAAAAAACCCTTTACTGACCAGAACACTGGGTCCATGAGGCCAAAGTTTTTGTCATTTTTGTTCACTGCCCACATCAGGCACACACAGGTGCTCATTTGACAGTTGTTAAGAGAAGGGATGTCTACTTTGGGTGAGGCATCAATGAGACACAGATAAAAGGCTCAGTCTCTGCTCTCAAGGAGCCCACAGACCAGAGGGGAGCAAACAGAACGAACAAGATACACCAAAACATGAGGGGTGGGGCAGTCTAGGGCCTGTGGGGGCTTGAGGTTTTGGGACCAGAGTGTGGGGAGGAAGGGTCCTTCCATAGATTAAAAGGATGTGTTGGAGTTAGCAGTGGGGAGGGCCACTGTCACGGGCCAGAGGCACAAGAGAACAAGACAGGTTTGGGACACTCTTGTCCTTTGATGGAACTGGATTAGGTGTAATAAGGCAGCAAGGGTCAGTGGAAGGCAAGGCAGCAGAGGTTGGAGGTTGTTAGTAAGGACAGCTTATTAAAGCCATGTCAAAGAGTGCAAGCAGATGTGCAGGCACTAGGGATTTCTAAAGGTTGCCATGGCAATTAAAGGAGCGTGCCTATGGCTATTCACTAAAATGTAATTCAGGCCTTCAGCTAGAGGTTTATGATTGCAACCCAGACTGGGACTTATACATGGCAAAGGGTTTACTAAGGATATGAAAAGATCAACAAGATTTCCAATTAATTCCTTTATGTATTAACTCCTCAAAGATTTACTGTGTATTTACTATGGGCCCAGCACAGAACTAGGTACTGGGGATGCAGGGGTGGAATGAGGTCCCAACTTTGGACAGACACACCATAAACCAGTAACTGATATAAGTCTGTTAGTATAAACTACTAGTGCAATAGGAAGGCAGTGCCTAACCTGCCTAGAGACTCTGCAAATGTTCACTTGCAAATCCTTCAGAAAGACTGTTTTCAAAAGTTCTATCCAGTTACAAATGTATGCCTATGTGCACTCTAAGTTATGTGTTTAATAAGCACCTGGCACTGTGAAGAACACTTTAAACCATCCAAGGCCGAAGGTGCTATTATCTGCACCTTATAGACGAAAAATCAGAGACCATGACAGAACCAGTAACTGGTCCCAGGTCACACTGCTAATACCATGATCTTCAGAAGGGCCAATTCCCAGATCCTGGCAGGAAATACCTACAGCCAGTCAGGTCCAATTTTTTCCATATACACTTTAAACCAATCCCAATCCTGTAAAAGATTCTGTGGGTCACACTAAGTTAGATGAATCTGGACCAGCCAGGAAAGTGACATTTGGCTGCCTGTGCTACGAGATCAGCTGCTTTCAGAGACAGAGCCTGGGTGACTTCATTTGGTCAGGCTGCATGAGCACGGCTGTCTTCAGCTGCTCTTGCTAAATACTTGGCAGTGGAAATCCACCAGCAGGGAGAGAAAGTTAAAAGTTAAAGGCAGACAGGAAATTTGGGCACATTAGGAGGGAAAACCAGCTGGCAGGAAATTCTGGACTCCAGGTTGCTGAGACCCTGACGACCTACCTCCTCACTGGTCTGGAAGGTCTGTGACACCCCCAACCAGGTGCGCACCTCGAGCGTCATGCCTGGAAGCAGGCTCAAGGAGCTAGGACGCCAGGAATTCAGATTTGTTGGGCAAGAGGAAGGAAGGGGCTATGCAGGTCGTCCACAGTGAGCAAGTCTGAGTCGCAGTTGGCTGCGGCCCTGAACGTTCGGTAGGGGTGCAGCTGCTCACGAGGGGCACCTCTGGCTAGATAAAAATCACGACCCCATGGCTTCTGCTTCCTGCCTAGGCTAGGAGCCCAGCAGAGTGCAGCGCTGGCTTCCAATGTCCCACCTGCATGGGGTGATAACCAGGCTCGGCTCAGGGCAAGAGGAAGGAGAGAGAGGGCAAGGCCCAGCGAGCAACACTGCTGCTGTTCTCACCCTTGTTCCACGCTCTCCTCACTGCAGTTCATAAGGAGGACACCATCCTGCCTCCAGCCCACAGGTAAGGACACTCAGGGTCTCAGCAGGGTTGAAAACAGGTGGAGCTGGGACTCAGAAGTCTCTGAAACCTGTGCTTCTCTCCTTCCCTGACTGCATCCTGTCTGCGAGCTGCGCTGCCCAGCAGGTCTTCTTGCACTGACGGAAACGTCCTGTAACTGTGCTGTTGAGTTCAGGGACCCCGCACAGGCACCAGCATGTGTCTGTTCAAAATTCGATTAATTAATGTCAATTTAAAAAATTCTTTTCCACTGTCAAACTAGACACACACAGAAATTAGGAGCTTGAAATGTGGCTAATACAATCTAAGGAACAGAACTTTAAATTTCATCTGTTTTCATTAATTTAAATTTAGGTAGTCAAGGTGGCTCCTGATACCATGTTGGACAATTCGAGGAGGAGGACTCAGTAGAAGCACTACACAGAGGAGACCAAGAGCAAGAAGAGACCCCCAACCACTGGAGCTGCGGGGGGCCACCCAGTTCACTGCCAGCTACGAGCTCTGGGTGGGAATACCCTGTCTCAGGACACCTGGGCGCTATCAGCCTGACCCAGGGTCTGGGAGCTTGGCCACATGCAGTCCTGGCTCACTCAGAGAGGGAACTCAGTTCCTGTGTGTCACCTCTAGCCAGCATGTCCTCTGCAGGGCCCCCAGAGGCACATCTTCACACAGCTCTCTCCCATGTCACAGAGTCGAGGGAGGAGGAGAGCTGGGCATTGCATGCACTGCACCACTAGACTCAACGGTGCCCAGGTCTTGAGGACAGGTAGGCCCCGCGTGGGGCTATGACATCGTGGGGGCAGGAAAGCTCATCTAATATATGAGTTGGAAAGCTCCTCTGGCCTCTCAGACCTGGGTGGCAATGTGCTGGAGGCTGGGCACTGTTGGCTTGGGAGGGGCCCAGGACCTCTCAAGGTCAGGCCACTGGCAGCCCGGGGCACCTCAGCACTGGTGTCAAGTGCAGAGTTTAGGACTGACCCTTGGGGGCCAGGCCCATACGATTCTGCCCATGTGTGCTTTGGAGACCTGTTAGATCCCAGACACCATCACAGGCAGATGAGCTGAAGCCCAGCTCTTGACCCTTAGTAAGGAGGCCGGGTCTCCCTAGAAGGAGCCCTGTAGTCCTTCAAGGAGCAGTGGCGACACCACACTGGCCAGGACGCAGGGACGCCTGATAGCAATTTATAAGAGGCTGAAGGCCACTCGACCCTCCTGTGCCCTCCTGTGTCCCAGGCAGGTACAGGCACACCTCGCCAGCTTGTGTGGGTCCATCTTCTCTTTTTGTTGAGAGTGGGCCCTGGAGAAGCCTTTGAAGTTGTGCTAGAACGTGCTGTGGAGGTCTCAGGGAGCCCTAGGGTTGCAGCTCCCAAACTTTGTTGCTAGTGGAGTCAGCCAGGAATCTTTAAGAAGGCTGAAGCTGGCTCCGTCACCCTCAGGTGGTCTCATGGACTTGGGGTGGGTGTGACCCAGGCACTGGGAGTTCCAGCTGCTCGAGTGACTCCACTGCACAGTCACCTTATCACATCACTGCCTGCCCCCACTACCTGGGGAGGGCACAACTCCCCACCGCAGGGGCCTGCAGAGAAGATAGACTTGCCCAGGACCAGCACTGAGGCCAGCTGAGCAACCATGAGGCTTGGGCTCCTACAAAGAATTGGCAGCCTATGGACAACTCGAACCAATGCAAAACCCAAAACCCTTTTTCTCCACGTACTCCACGGCACTGGGGTGAGATGTCTCAGGACATTCATAAAACAGATGTCCAACAGGTCCAAAAAGGTACAGAGGTTCTCAGCCTCCCAGAGAGCACTCATTCAAAAAACACCAGGCTGTAACGTGATCCTGGGACTGATGGATGGCTTACAGCATCCTCGGGAGTTAATTAGAACAGCCCTGAACTCGGTCCTGCATGTCAGTGCTCTTTGCCATTAATGATTCAGGTAAAGAAGGATGTAAAATAATAGGGCAGGGAAAGAAATTAATTGGGCTAAGCCTTTTAAAAATATTTCTGATACATCAAATTCTAATGAAAGATTAACACACACAATGGAAATATTAAAAGGCACTTACAGAGGCCCCCAGAACACAGGGAGAAAAGAAATCTGTCAAGGGTGACAGAGCTGATTAAATCTTGCAGATAAGGGAATTGGAACATGATGGGAGGTGTTAACTCACAGTTGTGAGTTTAAATCAGGAAAACAGGCCCTGGTCACTCACCCATTCACTCACAGCATAGCCTTCCCGGGGGGTGACTATGTCGGGTAGAGAAAGCCTTCCACTCAGCTTGCCCCTTTAACCCCAAGATCACACAAAACTTTTACAGTAGGATTCATAAGTGCAAACTTTGGGAAGGGACTTTCAATACAGAAAAACTCGCAAATAAAGAGACGCTAGACCAGGGCCTCCCCGATGCCAGGCAAGCTCCTACCACTGAGTGAAACCCCTGTCATACATAGTCAGTTTTTAAAAATCCTGTTAAAATAGTGTTTCTTAAAATTCAGTCATTCCTTTACCACCCTTAGGATTTCCATAGTTGTACTATCTGTACATCTGATATTTTCTTTAAATTATGTCCCTCCCTTTGTACTTAATTTATTCTAAAAGAATACTGTGTAATTTACATAAATGCAAAATGAACATCATCTGTCAGAGGAAGATGCAACTATTTACATGGACAAAATATTCATAAGTGCCTTCAATTCACATAGTCTTGGGAAAAGTGTGGTAGACGGAATGGCGTGGCTAATGACAAAGCAAGGCGGGCGTGTAGAGTGAGGGCCAAAACTGCATGCACGGTAACCTCATTTCTGGAAAATGAACTCATCTGAGTTATGGTATAGTTTTTTTTTTTAAATGCTTGTCTCTATTCTTTTAATTTTCTACAGTGAACTGATAATGCCTTTCTAATTAAAAAAAAAAATACATTCAGAAAAACATCAGTTTCCTCCTGGTCAAGGTGGTACCTGCCCATAATCCCAGTGCTTTGGGAGGCTGAGGCAGGAGGATTGCCAGTATGAGGCCAGCCTCAGCAACTTTGCAAGACCCTGTCTTAAAAATAAAATATAAAGGACTGGGGGGTGTAGCATCCCCGGGTTCAATTCCTAGTACTAGAAGAATAAAAAAAAGTCAGGTCCACTGAGTGCTTCTTGGGAGATGGGTCTAGAAGTGTACTGACCCGACTATAATTATGGTAAAATCACTACCTTCCAAAGCAGAGGTCCTGTCTGGTGCCAATCTTATGCCACTGCTGTTTCAGCTCCGCTCCCATTCACCGGGGACAACCCATGAGCCTGGCTAACTGCCTGGCCTCTGCCCCTGGAGCGCTTCTGCCCATCACACAGCTCAGTCAATCTCCCCAGAACGCTGCTGGCCATGGACAGAAAGCCAGGATGGATCAAGGTGGAGGAGGAGAGGCGAGGGAGAGTCCCCACCCCGAGTCAGCACATGATGTGGCCAGGCTGAACTAGGCCTTGGCAGCCGTGGCTCCTACTCAGCCTTATTTCCTCTACTCTCCTTTCTTTTTCTGGTTGCCCTTCCTTATCTTTCTTATCTCTGGTTCTCGCTCTTGAAGCATGACCTAGAAAAGGCAGGCTTTCCACCTTCCACAACATTACCGCCCACATTTTCCTGCTACTTGATCAAAGATCCCAAACTCACACATTTGAAACAGAGTGTCATTTAAAAGATTAGCCACTTAAAAAAGATCAGCAACTGTTCAAAGAAACAAGTCATGGAAAATGTGACTTTCACTCTGGCTCTGCTTGATCATCCCTCCTGAGAAGAGTCGATAGTTCAAAGGCATCCTGGTACCCAGAGCCCAGGCTGCAGAAGGCCAAGGGCATCACTGTGGCCCAGCCACCGGTGGACAGCTTTCCCATCATGTGCTCCACCCAGGGCCTCTTTAAATCAGCCCCCACTTCTTCATGAGAATGATAACTTGATTCATTCTACAGACTTCATTGATTTAAATGTGATTCATGTAAAATTCATGGCAACCATGCAAAGCTAATTTCCCACATTTGAGTTATATTATGAACTGCACGGCAGAGGCAGTAAGGAAATGAGAGAAGGCATATTTGGGCAGAGGGGGCACAGGCAGGCATGCAGGGCCCCAAAGAAAAAAGGGGAGGGATTTTTTTCTAGAGAACTCAGATGTAAAAGGGACACACGAGGTCAATTCTTAAGAAGGGAACTGCCTGGTGTGGCTGGAAAAAGTGCAGGGTGGGGGAGGTGGTGCCTACAAAGGCCTCAAACTTCAGAGCGAGGCCTCCCCCTGCGGCTCTCAGCTGCGCCATCCGAGCAGCTGGAGCCAAGCAGGCCCGTTAAGCCGCAGAGCACTCTGCTCCTCCTACGAGCCCTGCACCTGTGGACGCTAGCTGGCCTCCAGACTGTTTACTGTCATCGCACTTCAGGCTGGAAACTTCTCAGTCACAGCCTGCCTGGCGCTGGCAAGAGGTTTTTGGGCCCAGCCTCTGGAAGCCCTGACTCATGCCACCTTTCGGTTTCCCTCTGAGCTGCAGCCTGCATCTTCTACCACCCGAAGGTGACACAGCAAGGCGGTTCATTAGCACAGATGCGGCTGTCCTGAAGGACAGCAAGGACCCTGCAAAGACACTGGGGTTGGGTATCATTTAGAAGAACAGGACCAGTCAGTCCTACACCCCAATGCCACTGCTACAGAAGAGAAACAATCACCCTGGCCCTGAGTGGGCACAAGGAGGCCTGCCAGTCAGTCGAAGGCCCCCGTCACTCCTCCCCAGTGGACCCTGCCTGCAGCCTGCTGCTGCATCCCCACCGCCCATCCTTGTGGCCCACCAGGGTTGGGATGCTGCCTTCTGGCTCCATGCCCAAGAAGAGAAGTGCAGCCTGACAGCTGCTGCGTGAAGTCCTGCTACTCCCAGTCACCTCCCACCATGGCTCCGCAGTGGCCCTTCTGGAGCTGCTCAAGGCACGCATTCCGTTCCTCGAGAGGGTATCCTCCTCCATGCTGTCACGCTCTCCATGCCCTCTGGTCTCCCTTCTCCCCTACAGTGCTCAGTCTGGCACATGCTCTGCCCTGGTGCTGCACGGTGCCCTTGGCCTTCCCATCAGGACAGTGGGAAAGACAATGATGGCTGTCAAGCACTGAGCACTTTATGAAGGCCAAACACTGCACCAAGCATTTTTTAGGGTATCAAGAAATTTAATACTCACAACCACCTTATTTTGCAGATGAGGAAACTGAAGCCCACAAAGCTTAAGTAATCAGCCCAAGGTCACACAGTTAATGGACAACAGACCCAGTAGTACTCAACCCCTGCTAAGTTCTGTGCCAAGAATAGAAGAAAGGAAAAAAGGAGAAACTAAAAGTTTCAAGGGGTGAAATCTGAAATCAATTATGTTCAAACTGGTATTTGCAAAATTACTTTCAAGGAAACACTGGATATATTTGCAGGCCAGGGAATGGTTTAAGGGTGTTTTCAGAGAGTTTATCTTTAATTGAGTATGGTGAGCTCTTTATATTGAGCCCAAGCAGACACTGTAATGAGGAAGGACTGGTTGGCAGGGAAGCGTTCAGCCAAGGTAATGTTGTGCAGAAGAGCTTTAGGTTGTCAGTTTACCCCTGCGAGGGCTGGTTACATGAGCACACCTGCCCTGCCAAGGCAAATGGGGTGCTTTAGAAGGAGGTGCTCAGGCCTCAGGGGGCTACAGGTAAGTCACCCCGGAGTGCAGCAAATCATCTGCAGCCTCAATCATGAGCCTCTAGTGACACCTCCCAGTGGTCTGCTGTGTATCAGGCACTTGCTCAAAGTCTTCCTGACAATTTCTCTCTTTTCATATGAAGGAAGCCTCAGGTTCAGGCTAGGGATGTGCTGAAGTCACCTGCCTGGCAAAGGCTGAGTTGGTTCGTGTGCCAGTGCAGAATCTGGAGAGCACCCACAGACGTTCCCTCTGACCCCTGCTGTGGTCGGCCAGGCCCTTCTCCCTGTAGCTCCGCACTTCTGAGACTCCACGGGGGTGGGGAGGAAGTTGGGGATGGTCAGGCTTGAGCAGTGTGCTCTCGCCTCTGCACCCTGCTGCCTGTCTAGCCCTGAAGACCAGGCCTGGAACGCCCATCACCACCTTGGGCTTCTTCATCAAGTGGCCGATTCTGAACAGGCCTGTGAGCTTTACTGAAAGTCACATGCAACTTCCCTTTTGTTCTTTGGAATAAGTGATATCTTTCTCAACACCCATTAACAACCTCCCATTTCTTTTTAATAGAAGCAGTTCTTGGTGTGAGTTGGGGTAGATAGAAACACAGAAGGAAAACTGCTTACCTCAGGTCTTTACTGAGAAAGGAGGTTGGGCGCTTTAAAAGCAGAATCCACCAGAGCCTCCTAAGACACTGGCCTGCAGATTCTCTGGGGGCGGGCGGGTGGGGAGTTACTGGAAGAAATGCGGTAATAAAACAGTCCACTGTGGAGACGCAGAGGCTCCACGGCAATATCGCAGATGCCCATCAACATCACATTTTGCTGCCTGAGGACATTTGTCATGTAAGAACTCCTGTTGGGTTGCCCACAGTCCCTCTTCTGCTTGGCCCCTACGAAGCGTTCGATGAATCTACATATGGCAAAGAAATGAACCACCTCCAGCCCTGAAATTGGGGATTGAACCTGGGGTCGTTTGACCACCGTACCACAACCCCAGCCCTTTTTAATTTTTTAGACAAGTATTTGCTAAGTTGTCCATACTGGCTTTGAACTTGGAATGTTCCTTGGCCTCCCAAATCACTGGGATTACAGGTGTGTGCCATAGTACCCAACTGGAATAACCATTAAGTTGTTCTTCAAGCCAAGAATTTCAAAGTAAGTTGTGAAGCTTCGGTCATATAAGGCAGGTCCCCTTTCTGTAGGTCTTCCAAGGAACTGGGATTTGGTTAGGTGTGGTGGCGCCGCCTGTAATCTTGGATACTTTGGAGGCTGAGGCAGGAGGACCACAAGTTCAAGGACAGCCTATACAATTTAGTGAGACCCTATCTCAAAGTAAAAAATAAAAAGGGCTGGAGATGTAGCTCAGTGGTAGAGCAACCCTATGTTCAATCCTCAGTATAACAAAACAGAACAAAAACGCCCAAGGAATGGGGAATCCATGAAGGCGACATATTATTTGGTACAATGGAACATTTGGAAGAGAACAAAATAACTGAGCAAACATGTTGCTGGGACTATTTTAAAATAAACAACGACCAAGCAGAGGGTGGGAATGTCTAAACAGATATTCTGAGCATGAAGGATAGTGGAGGTTTGAGAGAACACAGCTGTGTGGCCTCCAAGCTCACACAGAGGCAGGAATTCCAGCTGTAGGAAGTCTTTTCTGGCACCTCTTTGAGGAACAAAGATGGATAGGAAAAATGGAGAACCCAGGGCTGACTGGAGTGGATTGGTGATTGGCAGCAGCTGGTGGACTGGGCCCCTGCAGGGATCTTGGCCCGGCGCCCCTTGGTATTTTGACCAAGGCCATGCCCTGACCTGGGCCTCTTCCCTAGCCACCTGGAGTATGGGAGATGGAATTCTCAGCACCACCTCTGACCAGCTAAACAGGCCACAATGCTTAGAGATAGATATGTTATTGCTCATCATGCCGGCACAAATGTCAAAGGTGGACAATAGTTGGTGCTTCTCTGAAGGACAGGAGCTGCATTATCATCACGTAATACCTGACTCTGAGCCCAGCGATTTCACTGAGGAATACTTTGCACCCAAGCAGTGGACTGGGAACAGCTGCTCCCAAGGCTCACACTCCTGGACCTCTGGACAGCGACAAGTAGACCCAGTGCAAAGCCTGCTGATGGGGGCAGCTGCACACGGGACAGCACTTCGGGCATTTCCATTGCGTACAATCATGTGCAATAAGCTCCACCCATGTGTCCCTGATGCAGGAAAACCCCGCTTTAAAGTGCCAAAACCAAACTGCAGTACGAGCAGAATGTGGTCCCACCGGTATAAAAACTATGGCCATCATCATTCAGTCAGTCAATATTTACTGAGGGCCCACTAAGTACTGCACCTGTGTGGGGGCTGGGCAGCAGCAGGGAGCAGACAGGCCATGTCTGTCACAGAGAAAGCACAAAACTGTGCAGGTGCAAGGAGCAGGTCTGAAGGACACAGACCCAGGGCTGGGGAGGGTGGTGGTGTGAGGAGGAGCTGCAGGATGGTGGGGGTGTGGAGGGGGCAACTTTCACTTTTTACTAGACAGACTGTCTTGCTGGAACCTTTTACGGCTTTAATGTGCCTGTTACTTGGCCTAACAAGTACAACTATAAGCAGTGAAAGGAAATCACAGAGTAAGTTCCATGGCAGGGCCACAACCGACCAGGGCCAGGAGGAGCGGGGCCATGCCAGTGGTGGGCGCGGGGTAGAGGTGCATTAGGAGGATGTTGATTTTCCAACCATGGTTGCCAAGGGTGTGGTTTGCATCATTTCCAGGCCCGCTGCAGAATCCGACTTGTAGCCCACCCAAGTCTACAATGGAGGCTCAGCCCCTGGCTGGGGGACATGGGCAGACTTTCAAGCCTCCCTTCCTCAGCTCACCCACCCAGAGGTCACCAGAAACACCCAAGAGGCTTCTTGGGCCCGTTCTCCCATCAAAGCCCTCACCCACTGCTGTCTTGAAGCACTAGCTCTAGCTGGCCCAGAGTGTGGCCTGTGCACCTGAAGCTTCTGGGGCAGCCTGGGTCGGAGGCCCTGCTGTGCAGACGACAGCAAGAGGCTATGGGGGACCAGGAAGCCTGGGCTCTGAGGTTGTTCTACCGTGTCTTGGCTGGGCACCCTTGGACAGGTCACATGACCCCTTGGGGCCTTGGGCTTCAAGGGCCTAAAACCGGGCTGCCACCTGCTTCAGAAGCACAGGATTCCATGGATTTCTTCCCTCTGAAACACAAAGTACCTGCCAGAAAGCAGGGTCCCTATGTGTCGCCCACATTAGGGGTCTCGAGCAAAGGCCCCCTTCGGGGACAGAAAACACCCAGATGACAGAAAGACTTCATAGGCTGTTCTGGAAGGAAACCAGGGCTCTAAACAAGAGCCCTGAAGCCACTGAACTGCTTGGCCTAGAGTACTCTTAATAGTGCCCCAGGGGGCTTCCAAGACAACTGCTCAGTGTGGGCAAGACCAGCTTCTTGGACTCTTATTGCCCCCCCAAATGCCTCCCCGTCACCTCATGTAGGAACAGTACCCTTACCTCACTGGTGACCTGGGCAGCCCTCCCTTTCCTCCCACTGCTCCAGGACCCCAGTGAACCCATGTAAAAAGAGAGTTAGTAGATGAGCAGATTCCCCGCCAGTCTGGCTATGGCTGGATTAGAAGTGGGCATTTTAGTGGACTGAACCCAGGGGCACTCTACCACTGAACTACACCCCAGTCTTCTACTTATTTTTTATTTTAAGACAGGGTCTACATTGCTGAAGCTGGCCTTGAACTTTTGATTCTCCTGCCTCAGCCTCCTGAATTGCTGGGATTATAGGCATACATCACTGTGCCTGGCTAAAAGTTAGCATTTTAAATATCTATTCCTGGTGATTTTAATAATTTGTACTGATTACCTGCCTCCCTGAAAGGAACGGTGACGAGAGAGGCATGGAACTTCTCTTGCCTGGGCCAAAAGAACCTGGGATGAAATCATGCTATTCCTCAAACACAGGGCTTACCCTCCCCTTCTAAATGGGAATTCCACTAGGTAAGATCTGCCCACACTTAATATCTAGAGGTGGTAGTCAAAAACAAGTAGTTTAGGCTCATTTCATAAATGATAATCATGAATATTAAATATGATTTTTAAAGCTACCCCCTTCACTGCTGTATGATGGAGGTGGAGCTTCCGTCTGGACTTAGGACCAGCAGAGGCTCCGTGAGCAGGCAGGGGTCAGAGAGAGCCTAGCAAGCACACCTCGCGTGCGGGCTGCGGGGGACCTGAGAAGGTTTTCAACAGCACATGTGTGAGTGATTTCTTCTTCCTTTTTTTCACATGCTACTGGGACTGAACCCAGGATACTCTCCCACTGAGCTGTACCCCTAGCCCTCTTTATTTTTTATTTTTATTAGGGTCCTTGAACTTGGGATCCTGGAGTAGCTGGGATTACAGGCGTTTGCCATCACACCAGCTGGTATGGAAGATTCTCATTTTATCTCCCTCTTCCTGTACATCACTTCCTGGGCAGTGAGAACGCACAGACTTAGTGTGCCCACTCAGGACTTCGTGGCCATAGGTGAGGACTAGTGCAACCTGCCTCCCTTCCCCTGGGGAGAAACCGGGAGTAGATTCAATAGGCCACAACGCCGTTGGTTCTCTGCCATGGCAAGCACCTCAAGGGTGGACTCGAAGGCTCTGCCTTGGGACCATCAGGATCCAGGTGCAGACCTGCCTCCATAGGGCAGAGGGGAGACAGGGCAGCACTGCCTTGACAGAGGACCCCAGCCTGTCACCTGGAAAGGTAGTGACTGGCAGGATAAATGGCCTCGGTGCTGGCTGCCACCATGAGAGCTGCACACCGTGGATAGGTCTTTAATAGGGGAATTATTTGCCTGGGCATCCATACCACAGGTACTTACTACACTGGAACGACATGGGTCATCCCCCTAAATCCTTGTAACAGCCCCACAGCAAGGAGGAAACAGTTACTATTTCCATTTTACAGATGACCTTCAGTGGCTTCCCCAGGTCACAGAAGAACAAGTGAGGATTTGAGCCTGCTCCTACCACCAAAGGCCTCTACCAGCGAGGCCAGGGAGGAGCCTGCAGACTGCTCCTTGAGCCTTGTCCTTGGGGCTTGTAGGCACGCCCTGCAGGCCAAGTGGCCTGCACAGAATCTTCACCACATGCGAGCCCTCCAACGGCAGGAGGGGGTGAGCTCTGAGCATGCGCTCTGCACTTCACCCCACTTACCACCCTCAGGGCCTGCTGGGCAGCCGTTATGGTGCCTCTCTACTTCACAGAGGAACTAACGGCCTGAGAGTCAAGTCACTTCCCTTGGGCGCACAGACAGCCTGGGCCAGCTGTCCCCAAAGCGCTGCTCACACCCCCACACTCCGCAGCCTCTGCACTACTCGGGTCGGCTCCCTCAGTCCAGGGATTCTGCAGCCCCGAGCGCAGCCCACCCAAGCCATGCTCCTGTTTTCCAAGCTTCCCTCTTTCTGGGTCTGGGGAGCAGGGAAAATAGGGTATCAATTCCTGGCACCCGAGGGTCATCATGGGGTTTGCTCTGGTGCCTGACAGCCAGCAGCAATGATAGTTTAGGGACATGACCATTTGCAAGTCAACTCCCTCTGAGGCCAAGTGGGCATGCAATATTTGCATAATCTTGAAATCAGCCAAAGCCAAATGTATTGTCATTCCCCTTCCTTTTCAGTTTCGGTCTTCGTCTCCAGATTTCTTGTTAGTTCCTCAGATTTCGTCCTGCCTTGGGGTGGGGACTGGGTGCTCTGATCCCCCGAACACCAGCTGCTGAGCCAGGAGGTTCCCACAGGTAGGTGGGGGATGTGCACTCACTGGTGTAGCTGACAGTCACGGCTGACCAAAGAGTCATCCCTGACCCAGTCCCAGCCCACGCCCCAACCCTGGCAGTTTGGTGAGGCCACTGGGGCAGACAGCAGGAAGTGTGTCCCTTCAGGACTGAACATTTAAAAACAGGGTGGCTCCCAGTCTGTCCCTCTTCTCTGCGTTGAGCACTGAGGACGTAGGAGGGTGGCAGACAGCAGGGATGGGATCGGGAGCCTCTGCTGGCTTCCTCCGAGTGACAAGGTGAGCAGGGCTTCCGCTGACTCACGTGGGACATTAGCGGGAACAAGAAACACACCTTCATCGTGTCAAGCCATGGAGAGTTCAAGGTGAATCTGTCACTACAGCGCAGCCTGGCCTGGCCTGACAAACACAGCATATGACACCTGGGACCAGAGCCCCACACGCAGTGAGACAAAGCCACCTACAGCCAAAACGCGAGGCTGTTCTTGGCTCAGGCAGCCGCAGACCACCGGGGAGAATAAAGCCTGCCAAGCGCTTATCATCCCCGGACACTGTCCTCCAAACTGTGGATGCGCTTCCTCACCAGATTCTCTTTATGGCCCCACTGGTTTCGGGCCTCATTACCCCCATTTCACAGCTGTAGAAACAGAGCCCTGGAAAGAGGAAGAGCAGCTGAGGCCTCATGCCACATGGCAAGGCCGGGACCTGGCTGAGTGTGTCTGTCCTCTCCAGTGGGCAGCCCTCAGCAGCTCAGGGACACTCAACCTGAGGCCAGCATGTGCTCTCTTGCTCTCTCATGGAAACCATGCTGCTGTGTTTTTTAAAAGCCACAGACGTGGCCTCTGACCATGCGATTAAGGCCTGCGGAGTGAAAGTGGGGCTGTCACTTATGCTCTGACAGCCCAGTTAAGCCCCTTCCTGTGATCCTACTGAAACCCAGGACGTGGACTTCATGGCCCAGCCACAGATAAGTCCAGTCATGGTCCTGCCTGAGAAGGGTGTCAGGGGGTGACCCAACCCCTTCGACGATGACAGACCCCTGCGGCGGGGCTTCTGGAGCCAGCTCCCTCGCCCCAGCACTCCCTCTCTCTGTACAGGGCTGCTAATGAACACGCCAGGCCAGGGAGAGGCTTCCCAAACCCAGACCCACGAGTTATTTGGATGCCATCTGGTCGTGGGCCCTTTTTGCCTTCAGGATTGATGGTGCGACATGAATTCTCCTCAGTAATCACCACCCTCCTGGCCCACTTCTTCCTTGGCAGCATCTTTGGGGTATGGAACAAGGGCAGGGTTTCAAGGGAATGGAAGGGGCACCAGGTGGAATGCGTGTGATTTACTGTGTATTCTGACGTATCCGCTGACCTTTAGAGTTTAAAATTGCCTGCCTCCATCATAGATGACTCATGGAGCCAGAAGACTAATGCTGGGCCCTTGAATCAAGTCTTGATCTTATTCCAACTTCCCCATAAAGTAGAGGCCAAGCCATTGTGGGGAGCCATGTCAGATGCCTGTCAGAATGGCGAGGTTTACACGCATGCCCTCGGGCCCTGGAATCTCCATCTGTGTTTGGAAAACAAGACCCATGTCCTCATTTATGGGCTCAGTTCCTGACCCCACTCTGTCATTTCCATTCACTCATATCTGGCAAATCTTCAGAGTACCTACAACACTACATGGTACTTCAGAGTACCATGAACAAGAGCTGGGGTTCTGATCCCAGGTAGCTTGGGCACTCTGTGACTCCGTGAATCAAGTAAGTGCACACGCATGCATACACACACACGCATGCATGCATGCACGCACGGAAAATTAAACGCAGTAAGAAATGCTATGGACTAGAGGTCTGGGGATTAGAGAAGATTCTACTGGGAAGTGACCGGCAAGCTTGGGGTGGGGGGTGCTGCCAAGGGGTGGAAGAGGTGGGGTGCCCATGCAAAGGTCCAGGAGCAAAGGTGGCATGCTGGACACAGCCTGGAAGCTCCAGGAGATAAGGGGCTGGGTCTGTGGTGACAGAGAGAGGGCTGAGGGCAGACCACACAGGTCCTGCTGGGCCCCACAGGGCTGGGGCCTTGACCTTCCTGGCAAAGAGAGAGCCAGCAAGTGAGGGCTGAGGTTGGATGTGGCTGCTGACAAAGGCAGGGCTCCTGCTCCCCCAAATCCCACTATCTCCGTGAGAAGGTGCAAAGCTCTGCTGGTCTCCAGTGGCAGAGTGAACATAGGCTGTGGGAGATCTGAGCCCTCCTTCTCCCTCCATAAGGCAGCCTCCCTGCCCTGCTGCTGAGGAGCTGGATAGGCAGGAGGAGTTAGTCCCAGTTCGGGAGGGCTAGGATGAGAGGACAGGGCTGCATGTTTATTCTGGGACCCTGGCCTGTTAGCCCAAACCATTGTTGGGGTATGGGTACTGGAAGATGTCCTTACACGTGCTAAGAATAAGGCCACAGGGTGGAAAAGGACTGGGCAATGGTAGGCTGGAACGGGAGGTGGTGGGGCTCGGGAGGTAAGATCCAGGGCTCTAGAGCTGCACAGGCCTAGGGGCAGACCCTGGTTCGGCTCATCCTGCCTGGGGGCTCTCTCTCGAATCCTCAACAACTCCTTGCGCACAAAGAGCTGCTATGGGGGGCAGCTCTTGTTACTCCTACCTGCTAGGCTAGCACTAGGTCTGCAGGACTATTCAGGTACTTTGGCTGGGCTCTCCAGGGGGCCCTGCTATGGCAGGGCTGGGCAGGAGGGCAACCCTAGAGATCTGCTGGAGGAAGAGCTCCAGCCTTGAATGCAACTCCCCGTTTTTCCCTAACTGGGGAAAGAGCTGATGGGGGCTCCCAGTTTCTCCCTAACTGGGTGGAGAAGCCATGGATGGGTGGCCAGTTCTCCACCTCCCACAGTTTCCAAAGCTAAATATAACCGCAACCCACCCACACACAACCAGAAACAAAACTAGAGTATAGATTCACCAAATATGGAAGTCTTAACACATTATATCCAGCTGGGGGAACCTGCTGCTTCCAGCCTCGGGAAGAAAGCACCCTTTTCCTCCAGATGTGGGGAGGAGGCTGGGAGGCAGCAAAGAGGCAGCTCATCCCTCTCCCTGAGGCCCCACCCAGCCTGCACACAGTAGGACCTCTGTAAGTGGCTGCTGAGCAGAGGCACAGCTTTCACATTATTCACTCCCAGCTCAATAGCTCAGCCTGCTGAGCACGTGCTCTATCCACTGAGCTGCTCCCAGCCCCGTTAACCCCCAAGTTTAACCCAAAGGCATTCCTGTCTTTGGTGCTGCCTAGTATCACTTAGGGGGTGGGGGTGGCATTTGTTTTCAAGAGAAACACTTTCTTCAGAAAAGGAGGAGGAGTGAAAGGTCCTGGAGCTTCTGGGGAGAGGCAGCCTGATGGGGAAGTGACAGTCACCCGAGAACCCTGTCCCCAGCCCTGCATGGGTGAGTAACTGTAAGTGAGATGATTTGGGTTTCTTACCAAGCAAGTTACTGTGACTTCACACACACACACACACACACACACACACACACACACACACACAGAGTTTCTAAGGTTAATGTGGGTTTGTTTTTTTAACAAGAACCATCAAAATTGGGGGGGCATTTGCAAAACTGCAGAACTTCAGTTTACATACACAAACTTGAGGCCTGAATCAGAATGTTTTTCCCACTATGGTCAACAATGTGCCCAGTTCTTGAAAAAACTAAAACAAAATCATACCACTGCATTTAATTTTTAAATCTGACCACTTGAGTCAAGGATTAGCCTTCTGCAGCCACAGGCTAGTGACTGGGATTTCCTACCCTTTCCTGGAGAAAAACTAAACTTGGGCTTTGGTTAAAATCCCTCCTGGCCCAAATCAACAAGGACCAGGACCTCTGAGCCAGGACAAGGACCTTGGTCCTCCTCTGACTCAGAGCTGCTGTCTGGGGTTAATATGTGTGAAAAGAAACAATCAGGACCCCAGAAGTTTGAGCACACAGGGAGAAGGTGCCTCCTGTGTGGCGGTGTGTGGTCTGTGCCTGGGAGGTCGAATGGTCATGAAAGATGATGTTTGAGCCTTTTACAGGAAAAAGAAAAGGAGAATTTGGAAAGAAGTGAGCCATATGGGAGAGCCCCGTCCACAGGAAATGCCCCAGCAGCAGGACACATGCAGGGTAATGGTGAGACAGGCAGGGCAGTCTGGGACATCAGGACTGGGGGAGGCACTCAGGGACTGTTGGTGGCTAGAGACCAGGGACATCCCAGGGAATGTGTGTTGGGGTGGTTTTAACTTAAAGCACCAAAAGGAATGGGGCTGAAAGGTCAGAGGGATCTGCCAAGGTCATGGCAGGAGGCAGGACCCAGGTCATATTACCCAAGAGCATCAAGGGCTTACTGTCCCTTGCCTGTTCATCTGCCACTGGTCCTCAGGGACTCCTCAACTACAGTGAGCCACACAGAGTCTCTGCCTACCTCTCCAGCCCACCTGCTGCCAGTTTCCACATCTCAGGTGGAGAGAATAATGTCTCCCAAAGATGTCCACACTCTAATCCCTGGAGTCTATGAATATGTAACCTTCAACGGGGACTTCGCAATTGTGATGAAAGACCTTGAAACTGGGAGATCACCTGGGTGGGCCAGATCTACCTGGAAGAAAGTGGAAGAGTGAAGCAGAAGAGGGACTCAGGTGGCAGCGAGAGGACCCCACCTGCTATTGCTGGCATTGAAGATGAAAGAAGAAGCCAGGAGCCAAAAGAATACAATTGAGACAAAAGATCCTCTCCCGGAGTTTCAAGAAAGGAACAAGACTCAATTTCAGCCCAGAGAACCTCATGCCATTTTTCCGAGTCCCGGAACTTTAAGATAGCATGTGTAGTGTTTTAAGTCACTAAGGCAAGTTTGTATACATTTTTTTAGAGACGCCAAAGGAACCTACATAACCACCTGGTGTTCCGGCCTCAGCTATTGGAGAGCAGGGAAGATACTACTCTGCTGTCCACCTGGGAAAGACCACTCGGCTCAACAGCTCGGGCTCTCAGAAGCCCAACACTCTCAGTTCCTCCTGTGGCATCCTGCAGTTTCCATCAAAGCACCTAACCCACCTGTCCACGGATCTTAGTCCTGCTGGATGCCACCAGCTACCTGAAGGTGGAGGCCAAGTTTTACCCTTTCTGTACGGCTGGCATCCAGTGCAGTGCCCGCTGTGTAGTCAGTGATGTAGGACAGCACGTTAGTGGCGAGCAGAGGGGCGGGGGAGCCCTAGCTTTGAGCCCAGAGTGCCAGCACTGCAGCTGAATCGTGCATTCAAGTCCCGACTCCCCTACTTCCAACAGAGCACGACCTTGGCAGGCTGTTTAACCTTACCTTGCTCCAACATTCTCACCTGGTGCCTGGTCCCTGGTCAATAGGTGGTGTCTATGATGAAAACTGTGTCACACAGCAGAGGATGCCATGCTAGGGAGGAAAGCAGCTAAGGCTAGGAAGTGATAACTTGAAAGGAGAGTTTGGGAGAAAGTGAGCTGAACTATTTGTGCATTAAGAACTGCATAAATCTAGCCTGGAACCTTCCACTAGATACTGCTTGGGCCCAACTTTTCCACCTCTAGCTTCCTCTACAAGAGTCTGGTACCTGGGTTCATAGGAAGAGAGGCATCATAGGAAAAGGGGCCCACCAGGGAACAGAGAAAGGTGCAGGTTTGCATCAAATTCTCTACACTGAAAAATGCAAAGCAGAGCTGGGAGAGAAGCAAGTTTAATGAGAAACCAGTTGAAGACTAAAGGTTAACAGGAGTCACTTAAATGACACACAGATTTCCTGGCTTTGCACAGCTCTGGAAAACCCCGATTGTATTTTGAAAAAATGCAAAGCTATTATAAAATTCAAAGGGCTGGGTATGGTAATGAGAAGAGATGAGTACAAAAGATAACATGGATGTGCCAAGTTCAAAAACCAGGAAGCTGCATGGGGTTTTTCTGCATGAGAATTTGGCAGGGAAAAAGAGAGGTCCGTCTCACCTTGAACCTGGCATAAAAAAATGATGACTCCCCACTGGCCCTAGGGGTGAAGAGGAAGATGGGATGAGAACCTGTAGCCCTTAATTATAAGCAAATGACTGAAATGTTGGGAGACCTGGGGACCCCAGTTCAGCTCTGCCAACTTCTGAGCCTCCCTGGTCCGGCTGTCTGACTCCAGCTGGTGCAGTCTGCTTGAGGCATTTTTATGACCCTGCCTGAAACTGCACAGGCCATTTCCAGGAGAGTGAGGGATGAGCTGGCTTCCATGCGGCGGAGCTGCGAGCTCTGAAAGGGAGCCTCCTTGCCAGCCCAGGTCAGGTGAGCCCACCAAGGCCAGGCAGAGCTGTTCGGTGACTGCTTGAGCAGCCTGGGGTGCGGGGAGTGCAGGGCTGGGGGGAATTCAGTACCCCCTGAGCACACAACATGAAAGGCAGGGGCATTCAGGAAGCCCAAACTCTCTCAAAGGAGGTTCCCAAGATGGAGAGGTGAACAGGAGCTTGGTGCCCACGGTAACCTATGAAGCTCAACTCCAGGCATTCAGGAAGGGGAAGAGGGAGGGAGGGCAACACTAAGCACTCCAGGCCTTGCTGGTTGCCAGACCGCTGCAGCAGCCTGAGGACAGCTGGACCTGCGCTCCTCCTGCCTCCCCCAGCGCCTTCCTGCTGCCTGGCAGGATTCCCCCGGGTGAAGAAACCAGCTCTGCACCAGAAGCGGCCAGCCTCTTCTCCTCAGAGTGCCTGAGGACAGGGGCTCCTGCCGCCCTGTGGACCTCACTGGGGAACGTGGCTCTTGTGAGGGACTTGGACGACACGTGCTTTCTACCTGAGGCTGACCTCAGGATTTGGAGATGTGACTGCTGAATCCTGCCCAGGGCTTGCCTCCCTGATGACCGCTTGGCTAAACAGGCAAGGAGGGCTCCCATAGGGAACTGGGACTTAGAGACAGCAGCAAAGAATAAGGGTTGAGTTCCAGAACCTTCCTCACTCTGCCTAATCCCACAGTTCTCAACACCGGCTGTGCGACGGAATCCTCTAGGAAGCACAGAGAGGCCAGGGCCCCGCCCCAGAGAGTGGTTCAGAACCTTCTGGAAAGGGGCCTGAGCGAGGTGACATTAAGGAAGAGTTTGGGCCGGGGACCTCCACTGCAGCCCTCCCGCCACCCACCTGCCCTGGCTGACGGGGTCAGAGTGGACAAAGGGCCCTGAGCAGCTCCTCGGCTGCACAGCCCCATGTGAAGGTCGTGTGGCAGCCCACGTGCACTTCCTCTCCAGGCAGGTCCAGGAGGAAGTGACAATTTACACTTTTACAGTCCCAAGTTCAGTATTCTGTCCACTTCTTAAAAGCTTAGCAGAGCAAAGAGCACTTGACCTTCATCTGAACTACCAGTCCCCACTGCCTGCGGTACCACGCATCGCGCTGGCCCCAGGAATGGCAAGAGCCCACGGTCCTTCTTCAGGCTCACTCAGGACCCTGCTCTTTGCCCCACAACAGAGTCCAGTGGTCATTCCCGTCAATCCAGGGCTTTCTATGCCTTGGCCTGGCCTGTGTTTAGGATCCTAGGTGACAACGGTTTGAGTGCTTCTGCCCAATCTCTCTCCTCCAATGAGGGTGGGAGGAAGGTGTTGGTACTTCCCAGTCCTATTCTTCCCTGTGGGGCCAGGTGGGCTGGAGGGTGAGGACCAGCTGGGTGAAGAAGGGGGTTGGTCAGAAGGCCAGTGCTGGCAAGTGGCAGGTGGCCTCCTGAGAGAAAGAGTGTGGTGCAGGGGGTGGCCCTCTCCTGACTAGGCCTTCATAAAGGGCACACTGTCTGTCGCTGGTTCAGTCTCCCCAGAGATTTGTTTTGGGTGTTCTGTGGTTGATCCGATAACAGGGCTGGAAGCCAACCCTCCCCTGCTGAGGCCTGAGCAGCCACCAGGTCCTGTGTCATCCCTAGCAGCTGGGCCAGCGGTAGAGGTGGGTGGGAAACCGGCGACTGGGGTGTGGGGGAAGGAACCCTGTGTAGGCAGAGCCCCAGACAGCCTCGCCAGGGGCCAGTGTGAGGGACGCCTTGAAACTCCGTGTTAACCCTCAGCGGGGCTCCCCACGGATTCCTGTTTCCTGTGGCACCTCTCACTGCTCTTTCTTCCTCTGTCAGCCAGGTGCTGTCAAGGAGGCAGCACTGTGAGACACAGCAGGGGCTGGGTCACTGTGAAGCCAGTAGCTGGTGGAAATCTCCAGAACTTGGTATGACTGGGGCAGCACGGTAAGGGACAGATGGGGGGACATTAAACATCATGCAGGGCTCTGCAGGGGACAGAGGACTCTGGAGTTGACCTTGAAGTGGGAAGTCAGCACCCCTGAAGGTCCTCAGGTGTGCTCTGGGGGAAAAGGTGCAGTGGAGGAAACTGCCCCTGTCAAAGGGCTGCTTCCTGAGTCCTAACCAGGGTGCAAGGGCCGCGGGCAGAGAGAAGGGGCTGTTCTCCATCTGTCTGACCCCTGAACTGGTGGAATCTGCTGAAAGTGTGGCCGAAGGGATGAGAAGCAGAGAGGGGACAGGACATGTTTTTTGCCTCAGCACACAGAAAGTCAAGAGGCATCACTTGCTGGCTGGGAGAAGGGGGGCTTTCAGCTCTGCAGTCAACCTAGCTGACGGGGCTCTGAGAAGTCACGCCAGGGCCATGCTCAGCACTGACAGGCTGCATCTCGTCTTCCCAACAGCCTGTGAGGTACGGCTAGTGAGGTCTGAGGGGCAGCGAGGCCAAGAAGCAGGCCAGGGTGGCAGTGCCTGAGGGTGCTGGGGCCAACGCTCGGCTGACAGCGGGGCCGATCCCTACTCTTAGCAGCTCCATGGTGCAGCTGCATCCAGAACTGTCTGCACCGCCAGGGCTGCGAAGTGCCTCAGAAGATGGCTGTCTTTGGGCAAATCTAAGCCACCAGATCCCCTCCTAAGAAATCCAAACCATGGCGCTGTTTTCAAATGTGTGGAGGGACTGAGCTTTGGAGAAAAAATTCAAATTGTAAAGTCTTTAGTAGAAAAAGTGATTTTATATGCAAAGCGAAGAAAAGCTCAAAACCCTGTCTTTCTGACTCCAATGCCTCATTTCCCCACCCCATAGGATGAATGCTAGAAATCCTGCTTTGTAGAGGGAAAAAAAATGTCTTGTTCAGAACTGTCCTAGACCCACGTCAATATGTAGCCAACAGAAGAGGGCACAGTCATTATGTGCCCTTGTGATCTCAGCAGAACATGTCTCTCTAATGTAGCTCAATTATGATTGCAAGTTTATAAAACAGGGAAAGATTACAGGAATATACATTAAACCACATCAATGAATGCTACTGAGAAAAAAAAAAATCAGGTCCAGCAGACAGGTACCAATCAAATAATCAATACGCAGGAAACAGCTACATCACCCTGCTTTAAAAGAACCAAATAATGCTGCAATTGGATTTACTTAAAAATTTTCCACTTGAACAAAACTGACAGCTGTATTATAATCACATTTCCAGTCAGTTTATAAGATACAAATTTCATTTCTCCATATTCCTACTTCATTTCTGAAAAGTGGCCAGCAGTGTTATTCATCCAGCACGTGGAGAAGCCTGATTCACAGAAGGCCACCGATTCCCTGCTTCCTTCTCTTCAGAGAGTCAGTAGTTTGATTCAAACATGACTTTTTCCTGATGTGCCCAGCTCAGAGCCCTAGTTTCAAAATGGATTAAGGAAGGGGGAAAAGACTAGGGGGTGGGAGGGGAATTCTAACTCTGAGAGCAGCAAAATGCTTTGGGGGTAGCTCAACTGTTGAAATTAACACATCTACATGTTTAGATGGTCTACATGTTTAGGTGGGTTTAAGATTCCTGGGGTATTTCATGAGCCAGGGCTGCAAGATGGGGGGCAGGAGCTGGCACTGGGAACCCAACTCTTCAAATGCACACAATGAGGGGCAAACATCGTTTCTGTAACTCACATTCTGATTGCCTTGAATTACTCAAGACAAAGTGTAGAAATGCCACTGGAGTTCATCAATAATTAAAGTGGCTGCTAACGCTTGCATCAGTTCAATCCCACGAGTCTTTTCTGAGTCAGCTACGTGCCAGGCACTAGGGACACACACAGAAGGGTTGTGCTTGTTAGAGGTATGCTGTCCGCAGGAGTGGAGCAGGAGGAAGGCTGGGCGTGGGGCTGGACAGTCACCCAGGCCGAGGTGGCAACGGCAGGCTGGCCATGAACGGGAGCTGCGCACAGCACCCCAGTCAGGAAGGTGCACATGAACCAGGACACTGGCAGAGAGGAGGGTGGAAGTCTTTGGGGAAAGGCACAGAGGGCCTGACCTAGGGAGCGGGTGAAGCTGCCACGGCCAATGGCTGGTAAGCCCCTGGCTGTGGGGCTGGGGTTGGTCAGGGGACGCCCACCAGGGTGCTCTACTGAGCGTCTCCATTTGCAGAGGCCCACATGGGCTGTGCTCCCTTCAGAGACAGAAGCATAGGTGGGGAGCACAGCACAGGGGCCACCAAAGCACACTCGCCTCAAGATCAGACTCTTAATCGCCACGTATGTGCTGGCCTCTCCCGTTTCATGCTAACAACATTGGTCCACTTCAGCATCGGCACTAAACAAGCCACTTCTCCAGGGCCCCTGCTTAGATGCCTGAACTATAGCATCCCCAAGGAGCCATCAGGGTCTGACTCCAGTCCCTCCCCCATGGTGGTTTCCATTCTCCAAGTAGCCAGCACCCATTTTCCTGAAAGTCATCTTTCCAAGAAACTGATCTAATTAATGAGCCTGCATGACCTCTTCCACTTTGCAGCGTGTGCCCTGGACAGGAATAGTCATGGGCTTTGCTCTGTCAGAGGCCTACAGAGACTCTCCTAGTGTAAACCTAAGTATTTCATGCCCGGCGTGCAGTCACATGGGAATGCCAAGGACCATTTACCTGAAGTTTCCATCCATCCAGGGGGATGCTGAGCATCTCCTAAAGATTCTCTCTTTTAATCTATAGAACACCCTCAAAGCAGGGGTGACTGGCCCCACTTTAGAGAAGAAGGAGAAGAAAGACTGAGAGAGATGATGGAATTTCCCCCAATGTCACACAGCTGGGATTTAAACCCAGGCTTTTCTGAATCTAGGGCCCTGTTTCTGAGCATTACATTCCTAATTTACTACATGTCAGATTTTTAAGGAGTTGATCTCCCTCTTGCCCCTTCCTTAAGCTTTTATTTTGAAAAAGTTTCAAGCTTCCAGAAAAGTTTAAAGAACAGTACAATAAACACACTTTTATTTTCTGAGTCTTCCCAAAGTAGTAACATCGGACACTTGACTCCTCAACATTTCAGTCTAATCTGGCTAAGAAGTCCTGGCAAGGACTCAGTCTCACCCAACCAGACAGCATTATCACGCCCAAGAAATGAAATGTTGATCTCGATTATATTATCTAATCACAAATCCATAAGCAAACCCTCAATTTCCAGAAAAATTTCTAATAAAGCTACTTTTTATTTTCTCAATCCAAGATCCAATTCGCCTTGATAGTTGGCATGTCTCTTTAGTTTCAGTAATCAAGAAGAGTACCCCTGCTTCCCAGTCCCTTTCGGGGGGTGTCCTTCCAGGACATTTTCCTTATTTAGTAGAATTAGTTCTACATTCTTTATATTCCGTCCTCCCTCCCTCCCTTTGTGCTGGGGACTGAGCTCAGGGCTTGTGCATGTGAGGCGAGCACTCTACCACTGAGTTACAGCCCCAGTTCAACACTGACATTTTTAAAAGTTTGGGTCAGTATCTTCTATAATATCATACATTCTGGATTTTTCATTGTCTTCATTGTTTGTGCTATTTTATCATTTTCAACAGGACCATGACAGTGTCAGGGCCATCAGCAAAATAAGCCAGCATATGGAATTTCCCAGAACTTGCAGGACCAAAACTGTCATTGGCTTTCCAAGACAAGCTGATGAGCTCACATTTTCCCAGACTACCCTCACTCCACTAACTCACTTGGGGAGCTTCAAAAACTTTTGCCGAAAACCAGTTGCTGGGCACTCAGATGACTTCCACTCTGCCTAAAAGCTGGTTTGCAAGGGAGCTGGGTGGAGCAGGCAGAATGTGAGGAGCTGTGGAGATGTCGGGTACGGCACAGTCTTTGCACGGCCTTTCGGGACCCTCCTGTTCACACTCACATGGTCCACAGTGAAGGATGATAAAGAAGGGGGACTTGGGCTGGATTTCAAACATGGATCAAGAACTTGGAGGACAGTGTCACATGTGAGCTTCCATGGCTTTCAGTGTCCTGCAGTTGCTTGTTTGGGGGAACAACGGATTTTGGGGAGTAGGGGGTTGCACAGCTGAGCAAAGGCACTGAGATGTCTGAAGAACAAGGAGGAAGACAGGGAGGTGGTCCCACATGCTGCTCAGCCTCAAGGGTCAGATCTTGGCTTTTTATTAGGAGTGGGTTGGAGGGTCACTTTGAATAAAAGAAGCCAGGACTTGACATCTGCACTCTAAGCGTGACAGCGCATGACAGTGCATGACAGTGCAGGCTGGGCGAGAACGACGGCAGGACGTGAGGCAGGAGCACCCGGCTGGGAAGAGGCTCTTCCGCACCCAGGTGACACGATAGCCCTGGAAACCACGGTGCTTGGGGAGGGTAGGGAGGGATGTCAGGGCCTGGTGGCAACAGGTAGGCTGATCAGCTGGAAGCTGCCTGAAAGGGGACACTAGGATGAGTTCACGGTTGTGCCATCAGGATGGTTCTGGGCTGCGGGGGACCGGCTCTGTGGGGAAGACCGAGTTCTGGCCTGTTCTTGGGGAGCATGACGAGACGTGTCATGAAATGCAGCTGGATGCTCAGGCCTAGAGTTCAGAGAAGCTCATGGCTGCAGGGAGTGAGCTTGTGAGAAGGGTGTCTCCCAGGAAAAGAAGTAACTGCCAGCTGTCACTGTATGCGGGTCCCATCTCCTAGGATATTCTCCAGCCCCAGGCCTGGCAGCCAAAACCTAGGTAAGCGATCGCACACCCAGCACAGACCTGCCAACTCTCGGCACTGCTCTGGAGGCTCTGAACCCTCTCTTATGGGCCACATGACGCAGAGTTCTGCCGATCTTTCCTGGATTAGAGCAGGGAGAAGTGCTGTACGTTCCCTACCTGTGGAATGTTGCCAGATGACTCTCTAGTCAGTGGACAAGGACGCAGGCTACTAACCTCAATGGTTCTGAGACCTGTGAAATGATTTGGGGCATTGCTGCCAAGGGGCGAAGGTGAGAGGCTTCCCACCTACTCTCGCATCCCCTTGAGCTCCCTCACAGCACCTCTCACCTGACCACCCGACCAAGCTGCAATTGTGCCAGGCACTGTTCTGAGCACGTCATGCGCACTGCTCACTCGACTTCTCCAAGACTCCCTTCCTATAGAAATGGAAGCACCAGGAGAGGAGGTTGCTTGTCGGTGGTGGCACAGCAGGCGGTGCCAGAGCAGGGTTGGGACTTCAGTCCAGGCACACTGAGCCCACACCCAGACCACTAAGTCACAAGGCCTTTCCAGACCCTCACCACAGTTAAAAGGCCTCTGCTGGGACCTCTGGCAGTGTCAGTTCCAGAAGTGAAGTGTACTTTGAGGACAGCTGTCCCTATGGGAAAGCCTGAATTGACCCCTGGCTCATCATGGCCACTGTACCCCTTGTTCCTTGCACACTGGCCATGCCAGCCTCCCTAGGATCATGGAGCACACCAAGTTCCCTCCCACCTCAACCACCCGCATTTCTGTATTTTCTCATAGAGACACCTGGACCCTCCTGGCACAGCACACCTTGAGAAAGGCTTTCCGTCAGTAGCCTATGAAGACTTTTCTCCCAGTTACTCTCTAGTAGGGACCATGCTTGCCACCTTGACAAAGCACCTTGATCAATCCATAATCACACATTTATTTACTTCCTGTTAGTGGTTCCCCAAAACTGGAAGCGCCCCAAGACAAATGGCCAAGTCTGGCTCTTGCTCATGATCACATCCCAGGTCCTAGAACTGAGCCTTGAATTCAGTAGGTGCTCCACAAATAGCCCAATGAATGAATGGATTTTCACTGAATAGATTTTCATTCAATGTGTTTTATGAATGGAATTTAAAAAGATCACAATACAAGACTCCACGCACGTAGCACATGCTACAGCTATAACCATGTAAGCAAAAGTGCCCAGGTGAACAGGTTAGAAGGAAATGGAAATGGAAACTGAACATGCCTGGCTGCTGGCCATCTTGGTAGGGTATCGGGAAAATGGGCAAATTTCTCCAGTACTGTGATGGTCTGTGGTATTTGGAAACAGGCAGGAATGTGGGGGTCCTCCTCAAAGGCTACTTGTCTTTAGAGTACTTGTCAGTAGGCACCCTGCAGTAAGTCCCACAGCCTCCGGTCCAAGCCACTAGAACTCTTTCCTTATACCCCAAAACAATGCCAGCACACAAGTGATAGACTGGCTCGAATACTTCAGGATACAGGCCATGGTATGTCCTTGGCGAGCAGCAGGCAGACAGCCTCTGGGTCAGCAGCTGCAGCGGGGCCTGTGGGTGGCTCTCACGGAACACCTGCTCTGCACCAAGCTCAGCACTGTGTGCTCGACACACACGATGTTCCTAACAGCTCTCCCTGGATGGTCTCCTAGAGCCATTTTAAAGGCAAGGCCACTGAGAGTCACAAGCAGTAAGACCTGGGAAGTCACAAAGCTAATTATTTCTTACCACACCAGAGGTGGTCAAATTGCACGTTGATGGGCCAGGCTGGAAACGCGTGTGTGGAAGAGTATGGGCCCTACCTCCAGGAGATGCTCCCGTCCCCCACTTCCAGCCCAAAGCAACAACCAGGGCTGGGGGCACTTGAGAAGTCTGTACCTGTTAGGGAAGTATTCAGAGAGGCAATAACATCACACCTCTGTGGGCTTTAATATGCTGAGCGGGCAGGGGTGGTTTAGAAAGGGTGACGGTGGGGAGGGGAAACCCAACTGTGCAACCAGGAGGCCAAGAGCCCACATGCAGGGTCAGGGCACTGTTCTGTCTGAAACACATCCCTCTGGCCTGGGCTTCCCCCCGGTATTTTCTCCCCATCTCCTCCTCCTTCTCTCCCTCCTTCAGCAGACTCAGCCTTGTGGCTCCTGTGCTTTTCTCCTTTCCATCAAAAACCCAAAGAGGCATCCCTTCAACCATGGCCAGGGTGATTCTTTCCTGAATGGGGACATATTTGCTACTCTGTTGCAGAGGCCACCTTTTATGCCAGAGCCTGCTGCTGGTCAGCAAACACTTGAGCTGACCAGCCTGGGCTGGCTGCTGGGGAGTGTGCTTCATGCTGAGGTTTCTTACTGAAGGGTGAGGTGCAAGGAGGTCAGCAAATGCTGCTCTATGCCACCGCCTCCTGCCAGGTGGAGCTGGGTTTCCTTAAGCCTCAACCTTATCAAGGGCGATACCAGCTGACCAACCCCAAACGCCTCTCCCCGAGTTGGCTTCCTCACCTAACAGACAGATAAAGTGTGCCCAGCTTCCAGCCATCCTGCTTCCTGGTGTGCTCCACAGTTTGACAGAGAAGACATTTTGCACATTGAAAAGTAAGGGTGATTTCAGCCACAGCAGGTGAGGAGCTCTAGCATTTACGAATCAAATGGCCCTTTTAAAATTGAAAGCTCCAAGCTGTTTTAACTTTGAAACTCCCTCAAATCAAGAGTGAAGCCAGGCCCCACAGGCCTGGAAGATGCACCCCTGCCCAGACCGTCTAGCACAGCCTAACCAAATCTACCCATGTGTACCACCTGGCTTTGGTTTCTATAAACCCTAACCACTTCTAGGGGACCTGCAGAGAAGCAGTCTAGCTACTTATGCCCAGTTTGATCAAACTGCATAAAATTGACTTTTCCTTTTTATAACATTCGCATATTTCTTATGTGGTAGGGTGGCCAAATCTAGCAAGCTAGGATTCAGACAGGATCCCAGGTTAGGCTGCCAGCAACACAATCACACACACACACACACAAAAGTCAACCAATGACACATGCTCTTATTCTGTATCATGTGGTTTTAAAATCCATGATCCCAGTATTTTCTGAATGCCACCCTCTTCAGCAAAAGACATAATTTGCAATCAGGATGGGTAAAGACAGACAGTCATTACTTTCTTAATGGCCAACTACCCAAAAAGGCTCAGTTAAGTGATCTCAACTAGCAATCTAATCAATTAAAATTGATAAGTGAAATACTTTTAACCTTTATTTCAACAGGCCATTCCTAGTGGGAGGAGGGAAGGAATGTGAATTCCCAGCATAAAATTTAATTCCATTTCACGGATGCAAACACTCTCAGTGCCTGCTGGAAAGACCCCCTTTAAAGCAAGCTGTTTCCCTTTTTCTCCAGGATTAAATGAGAAAGACTGGTTTATGATTCTCTCCAGCCAGTTCAATCAATTTATAGAAATCACTGTGGCCATTTCTCAAGGGTGAAAGGGCCAAAGGAGATGGGCACAGAAGGGTCACAGCTTCTTTGTTTTCCCAAGAGAGGACAAGATCAAAGAGCATAAACAAGAGGAAGGCCAGAAAAAATAAATCAGACAGGTAATAAACACAATTCTGAGAATCATTTAATTAGCAGATCAAACCCTCTACAGTTTGCTGCAAACGGTTACATGCTATGTATGATGCCTGCTCATCGCATTTCACCAGATCCTCAGAACAACCCTGTTACCTAAGAAGTGCCAACCCCATTGTGTGTGTGTGCGTGAGGTGCTGGGGATTGTACCCGAGGCCCCGCAAATGCTAGGCAAGTGCTTTCCAGGTGAGGAAATGGGCTGTAGAGGTTTCATTCATCTACTTAAGGAGGTATACAGCAGGGCAGGGATATCAGTCTCAAAAGCCAATACTTCGAGGACCTGGATCATGATCATACTGAACAGTTTTGCTAAAATTCTCTGAATTATACACTAAAGTTTGGTGAATTTTGCTATGTGTAAATCATACCTCAAAATAAACTGATTTAAATAAATCAATAAAGCTGATTTAAAATAACAATGCCACCACAACAGACAATGGCCACCTGTTGTTTCTGCCTATTCAGCCTCCACTTCCTTTTCCGGAGTATTCTTTGTGGATCCCTCCTTCCTCACTCCCAGGGGATGGGGTTCGGAAGGAACTGGCCCTACCTCCTAGCTCTGGGCTGGCCATGTGAACCAGCTGAGACAGTCAATGTCTCATGTGCTCTGACCACTGTCTGGTTCAGGGCGGGCCATGACCCAGACCAGGGCAGGGACAGTCTACCCTAGACTTCAACAAATCTCCGTCAAGGTTGCTTCGCTGCTGCAGCAGATCTTGGGCTGCTAGCAGCTATCTTGCCACCACCTGGAGAAAGCCCTCTTGAGGATGAGGTTGGACCAGAGGCAAAGAGCTGAGGGTTCAAAGGGCTGCTTCTGGATGACACTGAGTGCTCAGAGCCAGCCATGCCTCACCACAGAACTACTCCTGGATTTTCCAGACCATCAGCAGCTCTCCAGTCTTTTTCCATGAGCCAGCCTGATTTTCCATCTCTTACAATACTCTTACTATGCCATAAAGCTTTTCATAGAAAACCATGTTGTCCTCCAGTGTGCACATATCCCATGGCAAAAGGAGAAAAAAGCAAATAGGGGATGGGTTCTGGCCCTCCACACTCGTCATCCCCTTTAAATCTCAGTCTCATGTTGCAGATGAGAACACTGAGGCCCTGCAAGGTCACGTGAGCAGCCTGCGGACCCTTACCTAAACACTGGGGATTTGCTTCCTTTCTGTAGGAGCAGAATCCTTCCCGCACTGGACTTCACAGGAAACTCATAACACACAACACCAATCAAAGCCAAGCTCTGCTGGGGCTTGGAGGGAAGGGACCCTAAAGCTTGCCCACCCTTGCTGGAGCCTCTGGTCACCTGCACCAACCTTTCACCAAAGCCCCTATTCTCCAGAGAGCAGAACCTGTAGACTGACATCCACATGCCAAGAATCTGGGGCCCTCGTTTTCAAAAATTTCAGGTGATAAGCACACCCTTGGCTCACGGTCACAGGCCAATGGCAGTACATAATGTAGGCCACACACCCACCCTCACACAGTGAAGTGTGACTGCAGAGCAGGGTCCTGTGTCCCCTGCCCCCCTGGAATGACTCAAGACAGCCAACTCACTCAGGTCCAGGACGTCGTCGGTTTTGATCAGGTCTTCCTCCCGAGTCAGCGGCAACTGGGTCTCAGGTTCCCCTCGCAGCTGCAGTGACAGGGAACGCAGCATGAAGAACACCCGGATGGCCTGGATGGCAGAGAGCAGAGAGAGTGAAGTCGCAGAGGTGCCAGTGAGGCGCCCGTACCAAGAGACTGCACGGTGACGCTTGGTTACAGAGAGGAGAGGGAAGACCCTGAACAAAGCCCCCCAGCACGCGCTCCTGGTCCTCTCACAGGAAGACACCAGTTTGGCACCATGTTAAACGGAGTAAGCTGAACTCAAGGTCAAGGGCCATATGTTCTCTCATGTGTGGAAGCTAGAGAGGAAAAAGGAAAAGAAAGACGGAGAGGGGGATCTCAAGAAAATCAAAGGAAGCTCAGCAGAGTAGAGGAAAGGGACCAGGGGATGGGAGGAGGGGAAGGAAAGGGAATATTGGGGAACAATATTGGCCAAAGTGGATTGTGTGCATGTACAAATGTGCAACAAAAGTTGCAACCATTATGTGTGACTATGTGCAACAATAAAAAGTATGGGGGAAAAGACAAGTTCAGTTACCCACCAGTTCAGGTTTGGGTCACTTTACCTCAACTGAGCATCTGTCATCCCTCAAAAGTCACGTGACCTTTGACACATATCCCCCCGCAGCAGTTGGCACCTGAGACAGACAACTGAGACCCAAGGAAGTGAAGGGAGCTGCCTACAGCCATGCATCTGAGGAGGGCTAGAATCCAGGCCTCTTTCAGTGACACCAGCAGGGACCGTGGAAACCTGCCCTGCTAGTGAAAGCATTGCCCACTGAAGGAGGAGTAGGGGACAAGCAGGGAGATGCATATGGTCTTCAGAGCTGGTGAGAGCCAATTAAAATGCTGGCTCTGTCCTCCAGGGACAGGGCCTCCACTGTGGCCCCTCGGCTTATGCCTGGGACTGTGCTGCTGATAGCCAAGGCCTGGCACCTGGCAGGTGTGCAGTGACAACCCCTGAATGCCTCTCGGGCTTTCTCAGCCAGCTCTGCCAGGGATTCCCAATCCATGCCAGAGCTGTTTGTCAGAACCCAGGGAGGCCACTACGCATCTCCAGAAAGCAGAGAAAAGGCAGAGTCCCCAGAAGCCAGTGAAGTTTGGGCAGGAAGCAACTTTTAGCCCCAAGAAGAGGCTTGCCACCAACCTGAGCCAGGAAGCAGAGGGGCAGTCCCCACAAAACAGCACATCTAGGCCTTTCTCCCTGATGTGGAATGACACACCTAGTGGAGGGACGCAGCTCAGAACCAGACAGAGGTCTGCACTGGACTCCCAGCTCCACTGTGCTGGGCAAGGCCCCTGACTTTTGTGGACCTCATTTTCCTCATCAGTGAAGTGGGCACAACAATCTCTAATGCCAAGGGCCCCGAGATGGCCCTGAGATATATGCTGGAGGGGAACAACCAGCACAGCACTCCATAAAGGCCCAGCCATCCGGCCACTCAACAGAAGCCATGCTGGGCAGAGAGAAGAATGAAGGGACAAACCACTGTCACCACAGGTGAACCGCACAAAGATGAATTCCAGCATGCCTTTAGGTCTTTGATTCACAGCTCTGATGGGGACAGCCCTGGCACGTGAAGGTAGGATACATGAGGTGTCTCCCAGGTCTTACACGGCCTCGTCAGGTCCTGGGTATGAGGCTGTTCCTCAGCCCACCTCCCTGCTCCTGCCCTGGCCCCCACCTGGTGGGAGGCCTTGGACCAGTCTCCTGGGGGAGGACACTGGAAGGGCACTCCCCTCCTGAAGCACTGCAGTCTGCTGAGCAACTCACAGAGCTCACACTGTGATGGCGGTGATGGCATTGGTGTCTGACCTGAATACTCTTAGCAGTACTTTAAAGGACAGTTTTCATAAACTGTCATCAGAAGAAAAAGATGTGGAGTTTCATTAAAAAATCAAAAGAGCTTATATTTAGTAAGCACCTACTGTCTACCAGGGGTTGTGGGTAACTCATTGCAATTTCAAGGCCTCAGGGAAGAAAAAAGGGAGCTGCATGGGCAGAGTGACCTCAGCCCACAGATGCTAAGTGGCTGAGACTCAGCAAAGTCAGGCGCTGTGTCCTTTAGCCCTGTGCCAGTCCAGTGTAGAAGGCCCAAGATGTGGGTGGTCACTGGGAATATGTGGCAGTCTGAGCTCTCAAGTAAGAGATAAGACCTTGGGGACGATGAAAAACAAGAAAAAGGTCCAATGCAGGCAGGTTCCACTCAAGGGGACCTCATGTCTCTGGACCTCCCTTCCCCTTGGGGCTTTGAAGGACAACTCCAGCAGGACCAGAGCAGATGAGAAACAGAGATGCGCTGTGACTGTCTTCTGCCATGGCTTGGCAAGCCTGAGGCTCTCCAGCAAACAGGAAAGGAGCTTGGGGTTTGGCTCCTAACGCAGTCCTTTCTGTAAGATATCTGCTTTTGCTTGGCAAACAACAAATGGAAGACATTTCCAGAAATATACACAAAAAATAAAACTACTTAAAATATAAAATAGAATATAAAATATATAAAATGAAATCCCACTACTTTTCCTGGTTTCCAAGAGTAGGAAGAGTGCACTTCAACGTCAGGGGCAGGTGAAGGGTAGACTCCCACAGGGCAGGTGCTCCACGTGGACGGAAGCCACCTCCCACGGGGGTCTACGAGGGCCTGGTGGGCATGGTGACCACCGCCACGGTGCCAAAAACCCATCAAGAATACTAAAACTTGAGGAAGAGGGTCACACACGGACTCTACCACCCCCTGAAACACTGACGACACGCAGTCCACTGGGTACTGTGTGGGGCTGTGTGTGTCACCTCCTTCAGACCTTTCAACATCCCGTGTGGCTCCCATTCTGCAGACAGAGAAACCAGCTCAGGGACATTAGGACTCCTGCCCGAGGTTGCTGGGTGCAATACCGCGTTCCGAGTCTGTGTTCTTCCAACCACACTCCTTGGTCTTAAGAACAGTCAAGCCAACGCCTGAGACCCAGGTTTGAGTGCTTTTCTTTTCTTTTTGCTAAATAAAGATGCAAACTTTAGCAAATTATTATTCTTTCAGGTAAATTATTATTCTTTTGGGTTTTTTCACAGACTAACAAGAAGGCTGACCCTAGAAGGACAAATTAACTTTTAAAAAGCGAGGCTGATCAACCAAGCTCAAATATAAAGTGATTTCTCCAGTTTCTTTGCTTCAATGAATCTGGAGGCAAACTCTGGCGAGCTCACTGTTTCTGGGGAATGAGTCCAGTAAGTAGGGGCGGGAGGGCGGATCTGGAGTCAGACAGAGGTTGGCTCAAGCTGGGGCTTAAGTGAACACATGGATTCCCTGAGCCCAGCTAATGCTCCGGAAATGGGGCGCCGGGAGGCACGAATGGGAGGGGCAAGGAGAGGCGCAGGGGTGTGCCCGGCATGGGGCTGGCTCTGGTTCAGCTCTTGCCCTCCCTGTCCCTGCTGCATGTGCAAACTGCTCAGTTCAGGGGACGCCCAGGTTAGAAGCCCACCACGGCGTGGAAATGGCTGTGAAAGGCAGTCACCCTGAAGAGGTGCTGAGCAGTTTAAGATGGGCGCAACCCACGGGAAAGCAACGGCAATGTATAGAGGCACAGAAAGACCTCCATACCCTCTGAACCAGAAATGCCGCTTCTGGGAACTTATCCTAAAGAAACAATTCAAAAGAAAGAAGAGGCTGTGTTCACAAAGCGGCTCATTACAGTTCAGTTGAAAACAATGTAACAGCGAAAACAACCAAAATGCCTACCAGCAGGAAAATGTCTAAGTAAACCGTGGCAAAAGTTGCCAGAAAAACCTTAATGCAGTCACAAGAATCCCGTTTATTGCAACTGTCACGGGCTCAGGGTGCAGCTCGGTGGTGGAGCATTTGCCCAGCAGGCTGGAGGTCCTGAGCTCCCTCCCAGCATTGCAAAACAAACAAAACCAAAACTATACCGTGGCACAAAAACTTCCTGTGCTACGGGGAAAGTGTAAAATAGGACGGGGGATACAAGCAAGGCCAGGGCACACTTCTGCCACCAAGAGAAGATGTGCGCGTGAACAAAAAGGGGAGAAGCCACAAAGGGCCTGTAGGTTGCTGCTTTGGTGACGGAATCCTGGGAGCTTTTCCCTGATTTTGAAAATGTTGAGATGTTATCGCATTTTCCATAACATGTAATACACATCCAAAAAGTAAAGCAAAATGTTCTATTTCCCTCAGCACAAAAACTGCTGTGGTTGACAAGGGAACAGGGAAGGGATATGGGGACAAATAAAACTCAGTGCAAATGCATTCACTGCGAATGGATTCCAAGATTGCCACATGAAGATGGTCAGAGTTTGAACTTAGACTTGAGGGTCACCAGAAAGTCTGAGGCCTAATTCTCTTTCTTCCAGCGCTAAGCCTCAGTGGGTTTAGATGGCTGGAGACCTACCCTTGCCATCCTGGGTGCCAAGTGCTCCGCCACTGTGAGCCCACACCTGAGCACTCACTGCCAGGTACTGGGCTGCTCATTTCTCAGCTGCACTCTCATCTCCTGAGGGCAAGAGCTGAGGGGCAGGGTCCCTGAGGACCCTGAGGTTAAGAAACATGCAAGGTCACACAGCTAGCGTTGGGATTTGGCCCACGGATGGTCTGATGCATGGACTTGTGTTCTTTCTTAGCAGCCTCTCAACTGCCCTATGTGCAGGGTGGCTCCAGCCGGGTCCTAAGTTCTGCTGGAGCGTGGCCATCAGACCCCATGAGCACCTGTAACCTTTCTTTACACATGAACGTCCGCTCAGAGCTGGCATGGCTCAGCAGCACTGGTGCTGCTGTGTCTGACTTCATGCTACTTGTGCACTTCCTGCTCCTTGTGTCCCCACAGACCTGGCACCCAGAACAGGCTCCACAAATATGTCACATGAAAGAATAACCGGTATAAGTTATAAAGTGCAAGCAGGGGGAATGATTTTATAGCTAGGCCCCTTCCCAGGGTCTGCGAAGCCCAGAGGCTCTGCGCTCCTCTCCTGCCCCCTCCCTTGTCCTCCACCTTCAGTGGCTATGTGTGGGGGTGCTGCTCCGGGAACATGTGGCACTCTTTTGGCACCTCAGGACTTTGCATGGGCTGTTCCCTGCCTGGAAAGTGCCTCCTGGCTCCTTTTTGTCTTTCAGGTTCTGCTTAGAAGTAACTCTGCGGAACAGCTTTTGCTGATCCCTCTGCTAAGGACCACCTGTCTTTCGGCCACGCCTCCCTGCAGTCCTGAGTGCAGCCTGCCGTCGATCCTGCTACCTAGGGGGGTGTGAATAATGTTCAGCCTAGGTAAAGAGAGAAGCCCAGACGGCAGCACATTCTCTGCTCCCCTTTGCACCCTAGGCACAGCCCAGCATTTCTGGTGTGCGGGCATCCAGTGCCTCTCTGACAAACATGTCAATCAATACTTCACAAGTTAGGAGTGATCGCCCAATCAGGGCTGTTTGAACTATCTGAACCAGTCCTCAAGGAAAATAAAGGGTGGGATTTCTGAGCAGGACCAGCCTCCTAAAAATTAAGTGTCTATTTGGTAAATAAAAGAAAGACATTAAAGACATTGATTGAATCAAAAGATGTAAGATGGAATGTTCTTTGAATACAAGCAAAAAACTTGAAACAAATTCCATAAGCCCCAACTGCTTGCTGAACTGTATACTTCCTTTACCTCAAACTCAAGAAACACTGCTATGTTCTGATTTTTGAAATGGGCTCGAGGAGCTAAGCTTCCAGTTGATTCTAGACAGCAGTCTTGCAACGGGAACTGGACTGAGATGAATGGCCAACACTCACCTTCAAAAACTCATTCTTGAATCACAAAAGGAAGTTTTTCCATAGTGGACAACTTTCCTTTGAGGGGTCTGCCCTATTTTATATCATTCTGCTGCTACCCAGGGATTTGGGGACTCTGGAGCTGCTTTTGTAAACAAAGACATAACAAGAGACCTGAGGGAAGTCCAGATGCCCCCGGAGGCTCTATCTGCACCTCAGCTGGGCATTTGGTCTGTGCATTCCATCTGGGACAAGGGAGGCGGATGACACAGCCCCAGGAACTTGAGAAATATGAGGGGTAAGAGAGGAAAAGAACCACTAGCATCAAGGACTTTTGTGTTTATGTCTGGAAAGATAGGGACATTTTACTTCATAGATGAAGAGACAGTGGCCCAGAGTGGACAGCCAACCTCCCCAAGCCACATGCCTGACGGCTCACCCTTGAATCTCTCCCATTCCCCTCCTATGGATAGGACCATCTGCCCCAACTGAGGACATATGACGGCAGTAAACAGTGCTAAGAGGGGACAGCCAGGGACACACTGGGCTCCAGGGCCCCTCCTGCCAACACCCCCATGCCCTGGCCTTCTCACTTTTCACCAGCTGCAGCTGCCAAGGTTCCAGAACATGCCACTTTTCTCTAGGCCTTCGCCTTCGCCGAGCTGTCCAGTCCACTCCTGCACAGGCTTGGTTTAAGGGCCACACCCTCGGGTGCCTGCTCCCCAGCCCAGGTGGGACTAGGGACCCAGCCTCATGCCACTTCAGTGCCAGCCCAGCACATGGACTGCTGCCTTTCCCACCTTGCCCTGGAGGAGTGGGGTGTGTTTTTGGTATCCCTGTGTTCCGCCCAGCTAGGGCTAGTGGGCAGGATGACAGCTGCAGGAAGCAGCAGTGGCCAGAGTGCTTAAGCCTGGGCTCTGGAGGCCTCGCTGCTGGGCCAGCTCCTGACTACCTGGGTGGCTTTGAGCATACTGGTTTACCTTCTCTTGTCTCAGAAGCTCCCTCTGTGACGTGGGGAAAGCAACAGTGGCCACCTCCTAGGGTGGGTGTAAATGAAATAATAAGGAAATCCATGTAAAGAAGTGATAAAAAGAGTTATTTTATAACAAAAGATATCAAAGAATAGTAAGAATCTGAGCATCACCAACCAAAGGAAGGTAGAATGTACCCAAGGCCACAGCTCTTGGTGTTCGGGGCCCACCCTCTGCTTTAGGAGCTGGGAAGGTCCCCTCAGCTCTGGGAACACTGCAGCCTCAGTGGGTGTGCAGTTCCACTGGAACCCTGCCAGGGAACACCTCAGAGGCCAGAGGCTGAGGGGAGCTGGCCAGGAGGAGCTGCTGAGCTGACACCATGCCTGTTTGTCAGAACCAGTCTTCCATGAGAGCGGATGCCAAGGGCACCGGTGCAAACAGTGCCACCCACCGACTAAACCACATGACTGGCCAGTGGGGCCACAGTACTTGCTGGAGCACATCGCAGGAAGACATCCGTAGCCCGGCAGGGTGGGTCCTGTGGTGAGGTCTGTGGGTTTGTAGAGACGACTGGAACTGTGGATCAACTCAAGACACATGGGTCCCACTTCCTCTGTAACTCTGGGTCACCAAGACAAAAGTGCCAGCTGGGAGGAGGAAAGCTGTGGATCCCTCTCGTCTGAGGTGCACACAGCAGGTCACTCCCACTTTCCAAAATCCCAAAGTGAAACACTGCTGCCACTCTGGGCGCACACAGATGAACTCAGAAGATATGGGCCGATAACTAGAGTCACGTGCAATGAATTCCTCTAAATCATCCTCTGATATTCACACCTCTAGGGAATGATTTTCTAGGAAAAGGCTATGGTGCTTTCTAAGAAAGAAACTGTGATCGTACAAGGGAGATAAAATACCATGAGCAGCCCTGCTGAGGCTGCTTCCTAGAGCGCCCGCCTCGGAAAAAAGCGCTGACAACGGAAACACACTCCAGCCGCTTCTGAGAACTAATCTGCCCTCCACACACGCCTCTGCCGCAGGCCCCCCAGAATCACAATTTCATTTGCGTGTGCCTAGCCCCAAGATCTGTCAGATACCTTAACAGCACGCCATCTCTGGGGGTCCTAAGATCTCAGGGCTGAGACCTCACACCCGCCTCACCTGCACTACAGGTTCTGTGCTCACCCAGTGGTTTGCAGAAGCCCAGCCCCCTGGCTTCCGCTCCCAGAGCTCAGGGCTCAGACTGCACTCTGCCCTGGCAAAGGCAGCCTGTCTGCAGCCCACAGTGCTGCCAGTGCAAGGACATTTTCAAGGGCGACTCCCATAGGAAAGCCTCGCCTGGTGGAAGCACTCTCTACCCATGAACTAAGTTCATGTTCGACCCAGACTCATGACTTGGACCAAGAGATCTGTTCTTCCCTGCCTGGGGAGGATGGATCTAGGGCTCACTCACCCTCCGGGTCTTCTCCACGTCACCACATGGCAATCGCTTCACAAAGTCAATGCCTGTCAGTGGTGTGCCTGTTGGGGGCAGCAGGATGGAGGCGTCCATCATGAGATATTCCACATTCATGGGCTTCATCTAGGAGAGAGAGACATCACAGGAAGCCTCTATGAAGGTCTCTCACTTGGGAGGGCAGATATATGAGTTAGGTGCCATCTGTGTTTCCTAAGTTGCCGATTTTTTCTTTAAATGAAGCCACGCATGCCAGGCACAGATGTGTCCCAGTCACTCAGGAGGCTGAGACAGGAGGGTCACAAGTTCAAGGCCAGCCTCAGCAATGTAGCGAGGCCCTGTCTCAAAATAAAACAAAAGGGTTGGGGACATAGTTTAGTGATAAAGTGCCCCTGTATTCAATCTCCAGTGCAGCCTCCCTAAAAAAGTGAAGCTGGGGGCTACGGAATCACTTATTGCAGACTGCCTACCTTCTTCCTTTGGACCCTTTAAGTACTTTCCTTCAGAGGCCTGAGGGCACCCACTCCAGATTCCTGTATTCCAGAGCAGGGGTGGGGTCCCTGTTTCTGCCCTGGGCTACCCAGTGCCTCCCGGCCCGCCCTATTTGCTCACAGCTCCCCTGCTCTGCTCCTGCCACTGTTCAGAGCCTTCCCAGGGAGGCCCTCCAGCCTGACACAGGAAGCGAGCCTGCAGGGCCCACTGCACCTTGAGCATTAAGCTAAGGAGAGTGAGGGGAGCAGCAAGAGCCAAGGCCTGGCCTGGGCCCCTCCAGCACTTTAGCAGCATGTGAGGGCCTATGGGTCTCTCCTTTCACTCAGGGGCTGAATTTCTAAGTGAGCTGAAGACTGACCTGGGCTATAGGCCCAGGGTGTGTCACCTTTGCATTTTTCTAGAATGTCAGGCATTGTTCAGGACGCACCATAAACACTGGATTAAAACAAACAAAACCCAGGAAAGCACCCTAGGGCGGGAAGGAAAGGGAATGGACATTTTTTTGTTCATGAACTTTGCGTGAAGCATCCTGCTAGGTACTTCACACCCATTCTGGGCTCCATCACAAGGGCCCCGTTGTACAGATGGGAGAAATCAAGGCTCTGAGATTAAGAAATTTGCCCAGGGTTGCATAGTAAACAAACAAAAACACAAACAAGTTTTTCCACATGGTAAGTGACATGTGGAATTTACATTTCCAAACAGGAAACTAAACTATGGAGAATTACATTGTAGAAGGAGAAGTTGGGGATCAGATAAAATGGTCAATAATCCCTGAATCCATTCCATTTTGATTACTGGTATGAAAAGCAGAAGTCTGAGCTGCCCTTCTGAAGAGCTGGAGGTGACAGAGAACGGTGTGCATCAACAGGAGCGAGGCAGTCACAGGAGCCCAGGTGGCACAGGAGGCCTGGCTGCTGGGCACCACCGGAGCACCTCTGGAGCCTTGAGACGCCCCAAGGAGGCCTCAGCCGTGCAGGGGCTGGAATGTGGTGAGGGACCTGGTGTCCAGAGCCCAGTGAGGCCAAGAGACACTTAGCCACCCTGTCTTTTTCTTTTTGACATTTTAAACACTTAGGCTTGTTATAAACATTCCAAATCACTTCACACTTTGGTGCGTAATCGCCACAAAAAGGATAATTTATCATCTATTTACTGAGTGTCTACGCGGGCCAGGTGCTAGGGATGCAGAGACAGAAGAACAAAACAGAAAGCTGTTATCTCCTGGGCTGTTGCTTCCCGGGACGCTGCCTCCAGGAGGGAGAGGGAAAGACTGCTGGCACTGCCTGCTGGAATGTTCTGGTGCAGCAGCAAAGGAGAAAACAGCATAGAACATAGGGATAGGCAGGGGACTGGAAGGCCAAATGCTCTGCTTGAGGAAGCCTGGCCCTGTCACTAATCGGCAGGGCGCATTTGGGGACACAATTTGGCTTCTCTGACTCCCAGTTTCCTCATCAGCAAAAAGGGGACAATGACAGTACCTTTTCCCTTTGGTTGATGTAAAGATTAAGGGCTTTAGTATACATACAACCTGCTTTTCCTGACTGGCATGGAACAGGCCCTCAATAAGAAGACACCCCCGACTCCCATGCTATTGGTATCATAGTGAATCTTCTGATCCATAACACAGACATGGCCTAACAGTGGAGTGACTGTGACCTGAAATGTCAGTGGCAGCAGGGATCACAAGGCTCCATTTAACACTGACTTCCCCACCAATCTCTACCACCAGACGGGAAGCCCAGCAGACCCACAGAGTCTTCTGAGGTCCCGTGGGTCTGGCAGGCACGCGTGTGCCAACTCAGGTGTGTGCTGGCGCTCACTCACTGTCATGCTTCTGTACTCGTCTTCAAACATGTCCAGGAAAATGTCTTCTCCCTGAAAAGAAAGCAAGGGCGGGAAGAGAAGACTATTCATGCTTTTTTCCATAAACACAGTGTTATAAGCCCTAGCTCTCAGCCTTTGAGGCCATCTGTCTCTCATTATCAAGTTCTCATAAATCGCCAGGAAGTAAAATGCACACGTGAATGTGAACACACACACTCAAATCAGCAAATGTCAAACTGTACCACTCAACCTTTTTTTTTCCTTTTTTAAAAAGGCATATTGAGTTCTTTTGTCAAAGCAGTTAATTAGAAACCAACAACAAAAATAGCATTAAATATAACTAAAATACAGAAGTTGCTGTTTCAATTGCTTAACATCATCCCTTTGTCAAGAATGGGTATAGAAATGGTTGTAGTCCTGGTTAAGTCACCATGTTAAAATTCTGAGGCCTACACTGCTGAAAGAGAATTATTAAGAATGCTTAGCCATCTGCATTTGAGGAGTCTCGGGGCGGAGTCTTTGCCCAGGAGGTCCCCTTCAGAACTTAGGTGTGTGACACAGAAGCTGGGGCCAGATCCCAGCTCCACTGTGACGGCCCCTCTGCAAGCCTGGGAAGACAAAGGAAAACAACCACAGCCCACGACTGCGGGGCGTTCAGTGTGGAGGGAAAAGTGGGTGCACAACACACACAGCACAGAGACCGGCTGCAGAAATGTCAATGCTCATTGTAACTGTAGCCTCTACTGGGCAACGATAATCACACCTGTCCTATCTGTTCATAAGTCCTGAAATAGCCACACGTGCATGCTACAGAATCAGGGTGGGAAAGCACAGATCCTTTTTCTACTTTTCCAGTTGTCAGAACTTTAGATACACTTGAACATTCTTGCGCGGTGTAGGTAGCAGGAACAGAAGCAACAGCCCTGGAGAGGCCCCAAACCTCTGGAGACATTATACTCAGAATGCAGACATCACAAAATAAAAGCATGAGCAAACACATGGATTAGGAGAATGAAGTTGAAATTCAGACGTATCAGCCGCCCCTTATGTGTTACTGGGGATGAACCCAGGGCCTTCTGGGCAAGTGCTCTACCAGGGAGGGCTTCCCTAGTGTTAATAAAGAAGCACCCTCTGGGCAACTCCCACCTCTATGCCTTTCCATCTCTGCATTCCAAAAGCTTTCAAGGGGGGTAAATAAACTTAGAACAGTTATGCTGGAAAGAGATTTGAGGATGACTAAGGCAACAGCCATCAGGCCTCTGCTTTCTTTTGGGCTTGGCTAGAGGGAGCACGTCCTTACTCAAAGGCCAAGTGTGGCTTTGGGTGTTCAGAGGGGAGCTGGGATTTCCTCCCCAGTGAGTGGGGCCACAGTGTTGCCACTCACTGGGCATGTCCACCACTGACATTGGGTGGAGTCAACTGAGCCTGGCAAGGTGGACTTCCAGATTCTAGGACCTGACTTTGTCTCATTACAGACTGATAACAAGGGGCAGTGGCCTAAAAATATTCCTGCAGAGAGAGCAGTTTAGAGAGTGCAGATGGCAAACATAAGAAAAGGGCAGTGCCAACACTTCCCCTCCTAGGGGATCTGCATTAGCCCTGCTTTTAGGAGAGAAATCATGACAAACAGGATCCGGAGAGATGCGATAAGGAGGCTGAAAATGAGAAGATCACTAGGACCACCTGACATGTGCCTTAATCCACCATGCTGATGAAAGATGAGACTGCCCAAGGTAAGACCCAGCGTCTCCCTCCCTCCAGCATTCCTGTTAGAACCCTAACCCAGGGTGACATGACACGGAGTGTTTGGGGAGTGACTAGGTCAGGGAGATAGAGCCCTCACGAATGGAGTTAGTGACCTTATAAAAGTGACCCCAGATATTGCCTGCCCCTTCCACCATGTGAGGACACAGCAAAAGGCACTGCCCATGAGCCTCTCGTGGGCCCTCTCCAGACATGAATCTGCCATTCTTGGACTTCCCACTCTCCAGAACTGTGAGAATCAATCTCTATTGCTGACAGGCCACCGGGTGATAGAATTTTGTTACAGCAGCCCAACTAGACTAAAAATGTGCCTTAAGAGCTAAATAAAACCAAGCCTGGAGTATAGTTCATGGGTGCAGTGCATGCCTCGCACGCCTGAGAGCCCTGGGTTCACGTCCCAGCACCACAAGAAAAAAAAGCTAAACAAAACCATTCCAATTAGGTATTTAAAAACTGATCATCTAGATCTGAAGATCAATCTCCATAAATTTTTCAGATTCTGAAGGATGGCTTTATAAAATCTCACTAGACTTGATGATAAAAGTTTAGAGGCTCCATAAGGCTTCTTAGCATATATGTATACACATACATATATATACACACACATGTAAATAAAATCACAGGTAATTCATAAGTGAATTTATATGTATTAGCATATGTAACTCATGAACGTAAGTTCATAATGTATCATTTACTTAAAATGGGTTTACAATTCATAACTTACAAATTCATAAACTCAATTGACAAACTGTCACAAACTAGGAGTTCTCAAAAATTTTACTGTTAAGAGAGCATGAAAAGTTCCGAGAGCACTGCTCTGCAGACTATGAAATTGAGCATTTTTACTGGGTAATCATAGGTCTAAAATATCCTGAAGACGCATGACCTTTATGTGCATGGAACTAGTCACTATGGTCCTATTTCCTCAAGACAAGACACCCCACACTGCTGTCCACCTGTGCTGCCAATTACCTTGTAAAAATGTCTTGCGAGGTGGACACTCTCTTCTCTTGCGCCCTGTGAAAAGAAAAGTGGGGTGTGAAGTGGGTGGATCTATGAAGTCAAGTGGTGGTTTAGTTATACATTCTAAAATCAGGTGCACAGAAAACAGATGATGGATGAATATCATCAAGATAGAAAATGGCTTTTAGCCAGGCATGGTGGCACCTGTAGTCCCAGCAACTTGGGAGCGTGAGACAGGAGGAGGGTGAGTTCAAGGTCAGTCTCAGCAACTTGGTGAGGCCCCAAGCAAGTTATCAAGACCCTGTCTCAGAATAAAAACTAAAAAGGGCTGAGAATGTGGCCCAGTGGTAAAGCACCCCTGGATTCAATCCCCAGGGTGGATGGGGAAGAATGAAAGAAAATGATTCTTAATGAGAATTTAGGAGGGAGGGTAGAGCTCAAAATGAAAACAAGAAAAGGGCAGGCAATTCAGTGTGTTGAGTCATGTGCAACTGGGTGGGGGAAATGGATTATCAAATATGGCCATTATGAGTCCGCTTTTATAAAAGACAAACTGCGTGTGCATGTGTGTGTATGTGAGGGCGTATGTACACAGACACACTCAAGTGTCAATTATAGTTGCTACTTTTTACCTCTTGACGCTTCCTAAATTTTCTAAAAAGTATGGAAAATAAGGGGGACAATAAATGTTATGGAAAACTTAATGTTTATTTCAGCACAAAAAAACTATAAATGTGTGTGTGTGCGCACGCGTGTGTAAATGTATAAAAGTTTTGTAATACCAAAGAAAACCACTGAAAATTTTGGGGTCAAACACAGAACCAAGTAAGTAGAAGAGCAGCTACTGATGAGCAAAGGTTAGGCAGTCTCTGCAAGAGAGTACTGGCTACAGGAAGTTCCTTCTAGACAAACTGGCTGGAGTGGGGCCTCAGGTCCAGCTTCTTTTAGCTGAGCTGGGGACACCATGGGGCAGGGCACTGATCAGGACGCAGAAGCCTCCCTCCCTCCCACCCTTATGACCTCCTCCAGCTCCCCTGGCCCATGAGAAGGAGGCAGGGAGAGGTGCTCACCTGTAGGCAGGCCAGGTGCACATCCTTCATGATGCAGCCAGAGGTGGCCAGGACCTGCTGCTTCAGGAGCAGGCAGCTCAGCTCCAGGGTAGCCAGCCGGATCTTCCCATCTGCAGAGCACAGCAGGTCAGATGCACACAGCATGGGGGCCCGTACCTCAAACATAAGGCCCTGGTTTTCCCTGCTCAAGGACCCATATCCAGTGGGGATGCAGAGGGAGCCCCCACAAGTCAGCCCTTCTTCCCTAAAGCCCCTCTCCCAGGAGAGGGGTGACACAGGGGGAGGGGAGGGCAATGCTGCGGAAGGTCCAAGAAGTGGCCCTCTGCAGCAGCTGTGCTCATCCAGCACTCTTTCCCCAGATCCAGGGATGAGCATCCTCAGTTTCCTCTGAAGAACCACCAGCCCCACTTTGGCTCATGTGATTTAGGTGGAACTGGCCCCCTTCTAGGGGTGGGCAATATCCCCCCAGGGTGGTCGGGATATTCCATTCCCTGGGTCAGTGATTGGGTGGGACAGGCGAGGGAGCCAGAGCCACTGAGGCCCAATTCTACAGTTGGCTAGAACTGCTGTGCAAGAGAGCCTCTCCTGGGCTGGGCTCAGGGAGGACAGAGCACTGTGATCCTTGTCAGTCACTCCCCACCCTTGCCAGCATTTTTAATCTTCACAAAGTTCTGCCAACAGACTGCCCAAGATGAAGAGCCTCCTGGGAGCAAGGCTACAGCACTAAAGAGAAAGGATGGCTGCTGGTCATCTTCCCAAACCAGAGGTGGCAGAGTCCAAAGACGGAGCTTGAAAACATTACTGGAGGCCATGGGTCCAGCTGTGTCTGAAGCCAGACCCCCAACAGACTTTACAAGCCAACCCAGTTTTGTCCGTCTGTCCACTTCTGTTTGTACTATTTAAACCAGTCTGAGTGGGGTTTGTTAACTGCAACTAAGTTCTGACTATGGTGGCTCGCTAGTCCAGCCTGCGATGAGTGGGGTGCCTGCTGGGTGCTTTGCGTCTACCCACAGGAAGACTCTACACACACCCACTGCAGCGGGAGACTGAGGTTTAGAAAGTGAGGAGACTTGTCTAGTCTCACAGCGGCAGTGGTGGACCCCAGGTGCCCTGCATGCCGTGACCTACATCTGGTACCTGTCCTAGAGGCATTTGTATGTGCTTGACAAAGGACAAGTGCTCTTACACAAGCTTCCCCATGGCTCTTCAAGCTGATTTCTGGGGAGAGGCCCTGGTGTGGAAGGGAAGAGAGCGCTGCCCCACCTGGTGCCCACAGGTCCTGCCAGGTGCCCCTGAGTACCGTCTTCAGGGGACATGAGCTGTCTCCTGGACTGGGGCTCTGAGCAGATACCCACCCCCACCCAGAGCCACCTTCCTGCCCTCTTCACCTTCAGGCATTGCTAGGGTCCTGGGGCTCCACCTACGACAGCCCTCTCTTCTTCCCCAGGGCTTTACAGGCTGTGGGGGGTGGTTCCCAGGGTCGGTTGAAGCCCTTACCCCTCCTCTGAGCTCTGTATACGTGAAACCCACAGGCTTCTGGGACTTCACAGAACCCATCTACAGCTACTGGGGGAGGAGCCACATCCACCCCACTATTCCTGGACCCCTGCCACTCACGTTGTGGCCCGCACATAGGGCCCTCAGAAAACTCTGTCCAGTGAGTGAATACTCTGATAGCTGTGACACCCTCGAGGCCACCGTCTAGCTCTCCAGGCCCTCCTCTTGCTGTCACGGCCACACTCTGCTCCGGCCACACTCCTCTGACTTGGGAGGCTCCTGGCTGTGATAATAACCTCCACCTCTGGCCTGTGGTGAGCCCAGTCATGGGCTGCTCCTGACTCTGCATCTCAGCATTCTCTTTCCACCAGGCCAACAATTCGGCTGGCCCTTTACCTTGAACTCACTCCAGTGACCTCTCTCCTCATCTTTGCAGAGAACTGGCCTTACAATCAGGGGTTCTCAGCCTTGGCAGTGTTGCCATTTGGGGTCATATAACTGTGCTGAGTGTATGACAGGGTGTCAGCTGCACCCCTGGCCTTTACCCAGCAGATACCAGTAGCATTCTTAGTTGTGATGACCAAAAATGTCTCTAGACATTGTCAAAAGTCTCCTGAGTGGCAAATTTGCCCCAGGCGAGAAATACTGTGCTCTTTCTATTCCAGTGTTGGCAGAAACCACAGGATTAGGTTGCCCAGTGCAGATACTGACCGCACCGAGCGTTGTCTACAGCACCTCATTCAAACCTTCCATCCTTCTACCCTGGCTTCAGACTCAGCCTACTTCATCTCACAGCATGGCCTCCCACCCAGAGAGGAGAGCTGCAGACATTGACAAAACTGGTAAGAGAAGAGCCAGGTATAGAAAGAGTAGGTAGAGATGGCTACTCTTGGGGTGGGGAAGGAGACCAGGAGATGACCAGCTATGGGTGGCTCAGGGGCAGAGGGAGTGGCTGAAACATGCTTGGATTCTGAGCAGGGCCATGTCTAGAATCCAGGGCTCATGGTGCCCAGCCTGGGCCCTGGTCCCTCTGACTCCAGGGTGCTGTGAATAAACACACCCCACAACCCAGGCAGGCACCTGGTTGGGCAGCATTGTTCATGATCCTGATGAGTCTTTCAGTCAGCAGATGGTTATAGGTGGTCTTCTCGGCTTCATTTGGCACTGGCAGCTGGATTCGCTCTAGTTTTTCAGGATCTATGCCTAGAATGGAGAAACGGAAAGATGCAAGTAAATGGAAGCAGAAAAACTTCAGCCTTATGGAGAGCTCCTTTTCCTAAAAGGCCCTCAGAGCAGGGTTTCCTCAGCCACCTGAGGTCAGGCCTGGTTGCTGCCTATACCATAACGCATGTCCAAGTTATCTGCAAATATACTTTCCACTGCTACTTGAAAGCAGGAAACCAGTGTTGACACAACGACTAACAGAACGCCCTTCACACGGGGAACCGGCTGTCCTGACACTTGTACTGTCAAATTCAAAGAGCTGGGCCAACCCTCTACAGGCATGGGGGGAAGCAGGACCATGGCGGGGTGCAATGCCACCTGTCCCTGAGGGGGTGGCACAAGCAGTATGGGACTGGCTGAACCTTGAGTGCAGAGAGATGTATGTATCACGGAACTAACGGCAGAGGCGTCTCCAGTGGAAACTCAACTGTCCCTGCCGTGAAAGCTAACAGCATCCGAAAGACAAAGAAGAGACAGGAGGTGGGAGCAGAGTGGCTGGAAAAGGAAGAGGGATGGATGGGCAAAGTCGCAACCACAAACCATGCCATCATTTCTCCTAAAGACAAACCTGGGAGCCAGGGTGACAGAGAGAACTATCAGGGCTACTAGAACAGTCTAGGCCTGGAACACGACTTCAAACTCCTATCCTCTCATCCAACGTGGCTCTTGCAAAAATACTCTTGTAGAAATAAACATTTTGCTCAACCTAAGCTCAGAGACCCCCATGGGTTGTTTGTGCTGGAAGCACGTCTCTTCCTGTTACTGCATGCGAGAGGGGGAAGGTGGCACTTCTCGGAACTCTTGAAATACGGCCCCTGGAGTACCAGATAGCAGTTCATTTAGAACCTTGACAAAACAGCGAGGAGCGCAGGAAGAGCCGGCTGCCGGGCTCCAAGTAGCTCCGCACATGCTGACGTGAGAAGCCATAACAATACATCTTGCTTTATTGAATTCCTTCCAGCTCTGCGCGAGGGGCCAAGTCATTCCAAGGAGAGGACGTCGGTGAGGAGCAGCCTGAGGCTTGGGTCGGGTGGGGCTCTCTCCTGTCCCATAAGTGTGGCTTTGTCAAGCAACTTCACTGCAATGAAAACTGAGTCTGCGGCCTCTGCATTCCACGTGGATGCGACTGTCCGGCTCTCCAGAGCTGGCTTGCGAAATGGCAAGGGGAGTGACAACCAAATCTTGCTGATGCTTGTTTTTCCAGAGATGTTAACACTGTCCCACATCTCTCTACCCTTTTGCTTCTGGCCCTTCACAGACTGCCAGTCGGGGGTTCTGGACAAAAGCCCCCAGCTCCTCTGTATCCTAAGCACATCGCCCACTTTACAACCTGAACGCCAGGCACTGCACTTCAAAGACAGCAGAAAGGGCCCAGCTGCTAGCTCCTCTGCAATGTGGCAGAGGCTGCGGGACCAGAGAGAAGCAAACTGCAACCAGGGCTTGAGTTTCCTTGAGGGGGTCCATTTGCCTTTTCTATTACTGCCCCACCTCTCCTGAGTTTCTGGAAAATGACAAAATCTTTCTATGACAAAATCTTTTCACAACAGGAACAAAAACGCTCTGAGGTTATTCTGATCTTTCCTGACTGAAGGTCCCAATCTCTGTGAAGGTGAGTGGGGATGTGTGTCAGAACATCGGAACATCAATTTGCCCAGAGTCCCAGCCCATTTTCCTCTAGTGAGGCAACTCACACTCAGAGAGGCTGAGCGCTTCTCTAAGGTCACGAGCACGTCAGAGGCACAGCTCCAGCCACTGCTGGATGATTCCAAAGATGGATGGGGTCCAGATGGGGAGGGGTGGTGGCACTCAGTACAGCTGGCTCACCACGACAGCCACGGCCCCCTCTCCTACTCGCAATGGCCTCAGTCTCCAAGGCCTCTCTGCACCCTTGGACTCATGTCTCAGGAGAGGAAGCTGCAGGAGAAAGACCTGGCTAGGGAAGAACTGTGGATACTTAGTCCCTTTGAACCTCAGTTTCCTCACCTGTGAAATGGGAATAAACACAGCAACCACCCTTCCTATCCCAGTACTGCAGTCAGGATCACATGAGGAAAGCACAGGGTCAGGGCTCCATAAACTACTGCCTGGCGTTATTACAAATGGATGCAAAATTTTGGTTTGAGCATGGTTTAATTTGTTTCCATATCATGTGAGTCATGAAAGGAAAGAAAGAAAGAAGCAAAAACAAACTAACAAAAGCTAAAATCAAGCTGTAGAAGAAGGCCTGAAAAAGGCTTGCTGAATTGTCTGGGGCTGCTCTCAGGACCAGCTGTTCTGTGGGTTTTGAAGGATGAACCAGAGACTGGCTGCAGCTGAGCGAGGAGGATCAGGACTTGCCAGGCCAAGGCATGAAGCAGAGTTTGAGGAGGGCTGAGATGAGGGGCTGGAGAGGAAGGGGAAAAGGGGCAGGGAAGGCTTGGTGCCCTGGAAGGAGACTGGTGGAGAGGCAGGCAGCAGAGGTGATGTGACCTGACTGAGTTCTGCTGACTTCTGGGTGCCTCCCTTCCCCCAGTTGCTCAAGGGAGTCGCCGTGCTTCCAAGGGAGGTGGTTTCTCCACCAGCCACAGACACAGGGACAAAGTGCATTCCACACACTGCATGGCAAACTGTAAGAAGCCCCTTTGACACCTCCCTTCTTTCCCCAAAGTTCCTTCTGGGTCACGTGCCTCATTTTCTTGTCCCCCTCTCTCCCCATCTCTTGCCAGACCTCCAGAATACCACTTCTCTGACTTATTCCACCCTGACCTTCAGCTGGGCCCATGCACCAATCCAAATCCCAGAGACATTCTGGCCACCAGAGAAAGCAGCTGGTGGCCTCTGCTGGAGAGTTTCTCAAGTGGGCCTCATGGTTTATCAAAGTGCTCACTCTAAACAAACAAGAGGCCAGGTCTGGCTGCAGGCTGGGTGTGCTGGGGAGGGAGGAAGAAGGGAAGGATTCTGCTTGAGGGGGTCAGGGAGGCTAGTGGGGTAGCTCAGTGCTGGAGGACCTGCCTAGCACGGCCCAAGGCCCTGGGTAAAGACAAGCTCCTCTTCCGAGTAAGCACTGGGCCTGGTGTACATCACATGCAACGCTTTCCTCAATCCTCGAGACGTCATGTGAAGAAGTAACATGGTCTCCATTTCACACAAGGAAATTCGGCGTCAAGGAAGAGAATAAACTTGCCTGAGGTCACAAAGAGAGCAGAAAAGGCCAGGTCTGGAAGCGGTTTCTGACTCCTGGCCACCTCCTGCGCACCTCCCGCCCACTCTGCCCTGCCACACAATCCTTGCTTGTTACAGTCTCTCTTCCTGCACCTGCTCACTGTGTGCCACGCTACCTAGCTGTGCTGGTGGCATGAGGACAACAGGCCACAAATGTTTGATGGATTCACAAGGTTTTAAAGGAGTTAACTAATTTTGATCAAGGAGAGTCCACTACAAAAACGGAGGGAGGGGATCAGACACATTTCAAGACTGGAGAAAACCTAGGCTGGAGCTGCAATCTGATGGCTGGGCTTCGTGGCGCAGCTGGTCCCCGTGGAGTAGGGAACCAGAGGCAAGGGGGCACAAACCCTACCTGTGTTTCTGTTCCTGTAACGAGCATTACATCACTGCTGCTATTCTTAGAAAGGCATTTAATTTGTGGAAAAGCATTTGATTTGGGTTTTTTGATTACCTACCTAAAACAAAATGGAGCCTGACAGTCCAGAGTGAACGGGTCAACATCACAGCATGACAGGGATATGCCTGTGAAAGGCCAGAGGATACACACTCACTCGCACACACACACACGTGCTGTGGTTTCAAGTCATAGAAGGGTGGGCTTGTGGCAAACCCAGTGGAGCGTCCTTGCTAGTCGTTTCCCTTTGAACTGAACACTGTGGATAATGTGTTCTGCTGCTTGCTCAGTTCTCCAGTGCTTGGCAAGAGGCAGATTCCAAAGAATCCCTCACTTCACATGGCCCGGCAAGAGGCACTGGCTGGTTCTGACTTCCAGCAAACCACATGCTTTCTTAGTCTTTCCTGCCAGTGGCCTCAGGGTCACAGCCTGTGCTGCCCCAAAGGGTCAAAACAGGGGTCCCCTTTGCAGGGAAGGGGTGTGACTCCCAGCTAACTGATTCACAGAATCCACCACAGAAGGGAAGGGCATGCTCTGCACTGTCTGTAACTAGTTACAAAGTGTCCCCCATGAGCCCTGATTTCTGGATTCTTCCCACTTATCAGCAGCCCACATTCAGGGTTGGGGTGGGAAAGACCCATACCTAATCTACATAAAAGGAATCAGAAGAAAAGCTGGGTAGAGAGACCACAATAACACCAGGTAAGTAATGTTCGACATTTTTCTATTTTTTTTAACCATGTCCCACCTCCTTGGCTGTAGTCCCACAAGCGCTGCCAGCTTTGGAAAACCATAGACCTGCTATTTTGAAAGCTGACCAGATGTTTGGTGAATTTCCAATATAATTCCAGTTCTGATTGTGTGTCAGCCCAGATCCAGTGCAATGTGTGCCAGCTCTGCCTGGTGAGAGACTCCCTTATTCTATTACCTTTCAACCTTCCCATACCTCTGGTCCATGTTCCAGTAACTTCTCAGCAAAACAAAACACAAAGCCCAAGATTCACCTGGGTAAGCAATGGGTAGTGGAGGGGCAGGAGCAGGAGTGTAGCAGGTGGACTGGAGAAACCCAAGAACACAAAAGCCTACAGTGCACACCTCCCACCCATGCCCGTACTTAAACCAGGGCTGGCGGACTTGACCGAAAGCAAAGACTGTGTTTTCTATTATAGATTCGAACCAGAATTCATTATGTGGCCCAAGTGAATCATGACAACTGCCTTCCTCTGACCAGGCAACCCTTTCCACTGTGGGATATTCATTTTGGTGCAGCATCTAATCTATTATGATTTACTGGAAAGCCTGAGCTTGCATTTGGTTTTTATTAACATTGCTTTTATGTTAAAATTGTCTTATGAGGAAAAATCTATTCGAAAGAGACGATCTCATTCAGAGGCCTGCTTTGGGGGTAAGTTCTGAAAAAGAGAGGCTAGGGGTCAAGTACAGAAAACCAGTCAACTGACCACCACCACCATCACAACAACCCCACCAAACACAGACCCTGTGTCCAAGACCAGGACTGAAGCACAAACCAGTGACAGCTCCTCCCCAAGGCAGCTTTCCCGGGGACCTGGGCCTCAGGCTGCTAAGCCTGAACTTTCCAGGTTCTCCTCCAAGCCTCTCCACGGCCCACGCTTGTGGTTCTGGGCACTAGCTGTCACAGAGTGGCAGGAGTCAGGAACTTGGGCCTCGTCTAGATTTCTCCACTGGTGCTCCCTCTGGTTCCAATCAAGCAGTACTGCCTACACCCGAGTCCTGGGCCTCTCCTGGTCTCGCTGCTTAGGAATGGCACCTCTCAGCCACAGAGCCAAATGCAGGAGCCATCTTTGACTCCCTGCTTTCCCTCAGCCCCGCCAGGTCATCTGCACACCGGGCCAGCTCCAAAATGTTATCACGACCCCTCCCAGCTTCCTATGTCTCCACAGCCAACACCACAATCCAGAGCACATCGCCTTTTGCTGGGGCCACTGCACGGCTTCCTCACAAGGCCCAGCCTGCCCTCTTGCAGCTCACACCCAACCCCCGGGAACCTTCCCATCCAGCAGCCAGACGTTCATTTAAAACTTTCATCTGATCGTGTTGCTTTTCTACTTAAAAATCCTGTAGGGGTTTCCTGATGCACTTGGAGTAAAATTCCAGTCCCCTGTCATGGCTTCCAGGCCTTGGTGATCTGACTCCTGCCCTCCTGGGCAGCCTCCTCAAATATGTACACACTTTCCCACCTCAGGGCTTTTGCATGTGCTGTTCCCTTTGCCTGGAGCACTTCTGCTCTTGATCATTGCCCATCGGGCTCCTTCTCACCAGCAAGGCTTGGGTTCCCCACTGGCTGCCCTGGCTAGTGACCTGCACCACCACCAGCCATTCCTTCTCTTCCACCGGTTCATTTCCTTCCTGCCTGCCCACTATTATATAATTATATAATTATTATATCATAATTTCTCTGCTTGCTCTCTTAAACAAGACCTCAGTCTAGTTTCAGTGCCTTGTATACAGCGAGTGTTCAGCGACTATCTGCTGAATGACAAGCAGATCTCTTGTTTCCCTCTGTAAGGCTGCCCAAGTCTGCTCCCCTGCCACCTTCTGGCTGGACTACCAGAAGCCCACTCTCAGCAGCCCCCACACAGCTTGTAGGAACACAGTTTATGGTTGCTGTCTGTGCCACCCCAAAGGGGTGGTTCCCGCCTGCCTGCCTCTCAGAGTACCCTGCCCACACGGGCACGCGGCCTGCCTGCTCTGATGAACGAATGTCTACAGATATGTCTCCATCTCTGTGCTCCCTCTTGTTCTGCCTTCTGCCAGTTTTCCCTTCTACCTTCTGGTCAATTCTTCCCCAGTTCCCTGAACCCGCAGCCCAGGTGTCCTCAGGAAGTCCACCTTGACTCATCCGGAGGGTCTGTGCCTGCCACCCTCCTTGGGCTCTCCTACCAGACATGTGCTGGCTTGGGCAAGGCCTCCATCCGCCTGGCATCTGCACCCCAAGCCAGCACACTGCTTGCTCGTGCTCCACGCTCTGCACGCATTTGTTAACCAGCACACCAGTAAACTCTCCACGAGCTACCTGTCAGTCTCTCGGAACCAAAGGAGATTTTGTGCAGAACAGTCACTTTTAAACTTCAAAAAGAAGGCAAACACACATAAACCATGCACATCGTAGGACCCTTACTTGCCTGAAGACCACTCTCCCCATGGTGCTGCCACCTCTCCTGTCACTCTCCCTCTGCTCCCTCCACTCCAGCCACACTTGCCTTGTTTTCCCCAGAGCATGTCCAACTTGGCACTGGACCTCAGGATCATACAGACAGATGCTGTGCCCTGTGCCCAGCCTGCCCACGTGCCTCCAGTTTTGCTTTCACACTGCACTTCTCACCCCATGCATCCTTCCCCAAGTGCAGCTTGCTGTCTATGCAAATGTAGGCTCCATGGAGGTACGTTTCGTTCATGCTGCATCTCAGAATTAATCAAAGAGCCTGGTATCTAATAGGGGCCTCAGAAATATTTGTTGCAAGGGCAAATCAATCAGTAAATGAATAGCATTTGCAGGAGATGGAAGAAGGAATTGAACTCCTTTGAATATACAGTTCCACTCTTCTAAGAAGAAATTCCCAAGGAAGAGAGGTGGGCCTCCCAGGCAGGAACATGGGACAGTTGTCTCTGCAGGCCACACCACTGGATGAAGGTACACTGCAGCACACCAGTGCAAGCCAGACTTCTCCACCCCTGACATGTGTCTGGAGTCCACCAAGGGAGTCAGACACCCAGAGGATGAAGAGCTGGCCCACTTATCCCTCAGAGCCTGGCTTCTCCTTGTCACAGAAGGCACCCTCCCTGATGAGGTTCTGAGCACAGGCTGCCAGAAGAAAGCAACCTGGAATCTGCCACATGGCTGAGGGGCAACCAAAGAGCAAACTCTGAGCACCAACTGGTGCCAGGCTGGGTACTTCAGGGAGACTCAGGAGAACATGATCTCCGCCTTCTAAGATCTGACAGTTCAGAACAGAAGAGAAAACTCAGAGAAGAGGTATAAGAAAAGGTGATAAGAACTTCATGGGAATTAAAAACAACTACTCTTCAAAAGAACTTGTGAAGAATGCAAAGACATGCCACAGATTGGAAGAATCTTTGCAAAACACACCTGATATAGAACAGGATATAATGGAATACATATAACTCTCAAAACCCAATAAGAAAACAGAAAACACAATAAAAGATGGGCAAAGGGTTTGAGAAAAGACCCTTTACTAGAGGAGATATATGTATGGAAAATGAAGCACATGAAGATGGTCAATGTCAGTAAGGAAACGGAAGTGCACATCACAATACACCACCACCACACACCTGTGAGAAACTAAAAAGGGGGCCAAACCAAGAACTCATGAAGATGAAGAAACGAACTCTCATTCACTGGTGGTGGGAAGTAAAACTATGCAGGCACTTTGGAAAATAGATAGGCAGTTTCTTCAAAAAAAAAAAAAAAAAAAAAAGGTTCAGTCATCCTTTCCTAGGTATTTACCCAAGATAAAGGGAAACAGGACCACATACAGACTTGTACACAATTATTCATGGTAGCATTAGTATAACAGTCAAAACCGGGACACAACCAAAAGCCCATTAACAGATGGAGTACATTCATAATGATGAGGTATGTTTGTAGAGCGGAACCCTACTCAGCACCAAGAGGAACTACTGAAACACACGACAACATTATGGACCTCAAAATAATCAAGCAGACTAAAAGAAGCTATACAGGGCTGGGGAGATAGCTCAGTTGGTAGAGTGCTTGCCTTGCAAGCATGAGGCCTTGGGTTCAATCCCCAGTACCAAAAAAAAAAAAAAAAAAAAAAGGAAGCTATACAGACAAGAATACACACTGCCTGAGTCTATACCACATTCTAGACGATGCAAACTAACCTATATGTAGGAAGCAGCAGATTGGAGTTGCTTGGGTAGGACAGTGTGAGAGGCAAGAGGGGAGGAGGAAGAAACTTTTTTTTTGGTGATGCTGGGGATGGAAACCAAGGCAAGTGCTCTATCACTGAGCTGCGCCCCACATCCATCAGGGAACTTTTGGGATGATAGATATACACTGTCTTGGTTGTGATGGTTTCATGGGTGTTTACACTCATCAAAGCATATCAAATAGTATCCACTTTAATGTGTGGAGTTCACTGTATATCAATTATACCTCAATAAAATTTTTTAAAAAGTACAGTGGCTTCCAGTCAAGATGGATTGTTTACCCTCCTACTTCAGGCAACTTATTAAACAAGACCAAATATATAAACCAACAGTGAGCAGACACTGGATAAGGCAACAGGCCACATAGGAGTGTGACACCTGAGAGAGAGGAATCAAAGGAGGTGGCTGAGTGCTTGTTCCAGCTTATTGTCTACAGTGTCCAATACGCAGCCCAGGGAGAGAAAATGCAGAGCTCAAAGATGAGAAGGCAGAATCTGGAGTTCGCTAAGACCTCTGGGGGTGCCGAACAGGAGCAGCTGCACAGAGAGAGCTCCAGAGAGGTCGAAGGGCTCCTCCCTGGACGTCGGCTAGGCCCTGAGCCCTGCACACATGTGAGGAAGAGGAGAAACTTAGGTGGAGCAATCCTGGGTGCCCACACAGGGCTGGCCAGTATGGAAATGTTCCCTCACCATGGGACACCATAGAGTCTCAGAAGGGCACTGCCTCAGTAGTGAGGACCATGTAGCCCCAGACTAAAGGCTGGGCCAGTTCTAACTAAGTTTAAAACCAAGCCTCAAAAAGGAACAAACTAATTCCAGGTAACATGACCACAGCCCAGAAATATTTAAATGAGGGCTGGGGATATAGCTCCGTTGGTTGAGTGCTTGTCTTGCATGCACAAGGCCCTGGGTTCAATTCCCAGACCACAGGGGAAAAAAAAAAAAAGAAGAATCAACATCCAACTATACCTAACTGTCAACCATTCAAAAATTATCAGATATCCAAAAATAATAATAATGACAACAAAATGGTGGAGGAGAATACGATCCAAAAGTAAAAGAAAAATCAATAATAAAAACAGAACTAGAAATCACACAAGTGACAGAAAGGACAAGAAATCAGAAAGGAAACTATAACTTCAATTGAATAAAAATAAACTATATAATAAACTATTTATATATTTATTGGATGTGCTAAAGCAGTGCTTAGAAATTTATAGCATTAAATTCCTATAGAAGAAAAATGGTTAAAGATCAAGGACTACTGCAGAGAGGACTGGACTGAAAAGGAATAGTGCCAGAAATGTTTTGGATAACTGACCTACAAAGGGTCCTGATTATGGTGGTGGTTGTACAAATCCAAGCATGTTAAAATTCACAGAACTATAGGTCCAAAAAAAACCAATTTTACTCTGTATGAATATTAAAAATAAAACAAAATAAACTGGCTAGCTTAAGAAGTCAATGATCTAAGTTTCTCTCCTAAGAAACTATAGAAAGAAGAGTAAATTACATCTGAAATAAGTAGAAGATAAAAAATAAAGAACAGAAATCAATGAAATTAAAAAAAAAAGACAATAGCTAATAGCAATAAAATTGATAATCATCTAGGCAAATGGATCAGGAAGAGCACAATGATGACCTAAGTGATCCACACCAAGGACCAGAGGGAGGAAAACAGCACACACAATATGAGGGACACTATGAATGAGTTTATGACTATAAATAAGACAGTTTAGAGAAAATGACAAATTCTTTGAAAAATATAAACCACTAAAGCTTACTCAATAATAAATAGAAAACCTTAAATATTCCTATATCTACCAAAGAAACTGAGTGGTTAAAAACTTCCCCTCATAAAAAACTCCAGGCCCAGACTGCTAAACTGACTTAAGAACTATTTAGGTAAGAAATAATGCTAGTTCTACAAAATCAACTCCAGAAAATTAAGGAGGAAGGAATAGTTTCCCATCATGCCATAAAGTAAGCATAAACTCAATAGCAAAAACAGACAAGAGAATTACAGAAGACTACAAACCAATACCATTCAGGTACACACATACAAAAATCCTTAACAAAATTCTAGCAAGTCAAATCCAACAATGTATGTAAAGTGCCACATTATTAACCTGAGGTAAACACCAGGGGAGAGTGCTTCCTAGAGAAGGTGACTTTTGGGTGGAGCCTTGACAGACAAGCAGAATTCTAATTAGGTGATGATGTTGAGAAGAAAAAAATGGTAGGAAAAAGTCACAAATGAAAAAAGGCGGCAGACTCCCCAAGAACAGGTGGGTGTGTTAGCACTGATGGTGGCTGCTGGGCTTCCAAAAAGCTCCTGTTCTTGGGAACAGTCCCAAACACAGAGCTGAGCCCCAAGGACCAAGTCTATACAATGCAACACTACCTCCCAGCCAAAACTAACTGTTCCAGAGTTAGACACACTACCAAGCTGAACCATCTGATTTCTTGCCGAAGAATTTGAAAATCAAATGGAAAGAGACTCCCAGCCTGGGATTTGCTAGGAGCAAATCAGAGCCCTGGAGGGAAGGCCCATGAATGCTTGCTGCTGAGGTCACCATCTTTCCTGGCCTTTCAGCAACCACTTGGATCCTGTGAGCAGTTCCAGAGGCCTTGCTATACTGCTTCAATTAGTAAGAGGCAGTTTCTGTTGCTTGCAACCAAGAGTGTTGAAGAGTCCGAGCGCACCATGACAGCTGCTGCGATTCATCTCTGTGAAAGATTTATGTCATTGCATAAAAATCTGAAAGCCCCTGGGCCAGAGCCAAGATTTGTGAAGGGAAGTCCTAAGAACCAGATCGAGTTGGAAAGGAACCTAATTTGACTGGTACAGGATCCCACATGACTGGTGCAAGAGGGTGGAGGTTAAGGGAAAGAGGGAGGCACTGCAGGTTTCTGAACGGGAAAAACCAGGGTCAAAGTCATCTTAATATAAGAAATTATCTAGCTGTGCTATAGAGGATGAATTATAAAATGGCAATGTGCTTGACCCTTCCGGGAGGCTGATAATTAATCCAGGCCTGAGATAATGGCCACTGGAATGACAGACCCAGACCCTGCTCCCTCCCATGTCTTGGTTCTCACCTCCATACTTGGCGTAGAGCCAGGCACTGGGTGGGCACTCAGAATTTAAGTCTGCTGATCAGATAGGCTGGGAAGGGAGAACTCATGGAATCTGATACATGCTAAGAGCAAAGGAAGGAGCCAAGAGTCATGGCATTTCAAGTCTGGTTGGCATTTCAAGTGTGGTTGGCAACTGCAACTGAAACAGAAATGCAAAAATGTTTGTTTATGGGGTATAGCACACTGTTTCAGGGAGTTGCTGAAAACACCCAGGTAGGAGTCTCCAGCACACAGCCAGTGAAGTCAAGACTGTGGAGCTGGTATGAGAAGGGTGCAGAGGGTGGAGCCTGGGGAGCGGTGGGCAACCCATGGGTGGGAGCCAGTAGGCCCCATGGAGTCTGGTCTGCTTCCAGGAACTGAGGCACCTGCAGGCCAGGTGCTGAACCAGGAGCTGGAGGGGACTAGAGAAGATATTGGAAATCCTATATACTCCCACTTGGGTATATGTAGTTATCTTTTTGAAAAAATATGAGAAACTGGTAGTCTGAACTGCATTTGAAAAGGAAAGCTGGGGGACAAGAGTGGGAAGAAACTGGTCACTGTATTTTTTTGCCACTTATTTTTCATGATTACAATTTAAACAGTTACGTCAAATATGCTTGAATGTCTCTTGTCCTAGGCTGAGTAAAAACTAACTCCACCTACTCCCCAATAGGCTTATGAGAAACCTCCAAGACGTCATTTGAAGTAATGTCTCATCTATGCCAAGACCAGCTCTGGGCAGCGGCCAGAGGGAATATTCCAGAATCCTCTGAGGAGATTCTGATGTGGAGGTTTCCCAGGTGCCTGTGTCAAGCCAGGTAGGCAAATACCAGGGCTGTTCCCAATAGTGGTAGTGGGGGAGAGAATGACAAATCCTAGTGGACCCTGGCCACACAGCCTCTGCAGGGGAAGCCAGAGACCACACCTTTCTTCAGAAAGGAAACGTAGGTTTCCACCAAATCCACCCAGGTCTATTTTAGCTCTGAACACTGAGTATTATAAATAGCAAAACCAAGGTCACCATTTGACTGATTTCAGTTCTGATGTTGGGAAAGTGGTCGTTGGTTAAGGCGGGTGCAAGGCAAGGGGTGGACAGAAAGCCACAGCGTGAAGACAGTCCCACTGGTTAGACAGTCAACACTCAAACCTTTCCCCATATTGTCTGAGTCACCGATTCCTGTGGCTTCAGTCTATGCAAAAACACCTGAGAAGCTCTAAGGAAGACTACAGAACAGTTTTGTGGGAGCTGGCCTTGAAAGCCAAGAAGGAAATTCCTCCCCAGAAGCACTCCCCTTTCCTCTGAGCAGAGGGGAGGGATGCTGCTGAGTATCCACTCATGGGCAGGAAAGCGGGCGAGGAGGGCACCTACCTTTGTTGTGAGACATGGCGTACAGGAGGCAGAGCACGAAGAGGGCATGGTAATCATCGTCAGGGCTGTCCAGGGCATGGTACACCATATCCAGGAAGGGTCTGGAAAAAAGTGAGCATGCATGAGCCTCATGGCACAAAATGACCATCTCCCCTCTGCCATCCCCTCACAGGGCGCCAGCAGCCCTTGCTTCTCATAACTCTGTGCTCTGAGGCCATTAGTGTGTGGGAAGTCCACTATAGGCCTGGTCCAGTGTCAGGCACTGGAGACCCTAAAACAAATGAGATGGGCTCTGTCCATGGAAACTGCTATCTACAGTGGAAATTGACCAAGGAAGAGATTGTCTTGTCACTCAACAATCTTTCACCAGGTGTCCTGGGCACTGGGAACAATGATACAAAAGTCCCTGCTCTTTGCATTCCTGTGCCAGTTAGCAGAGATACAGAATGACACAGATCATCACTTCAAAGTGATGGGTCACAAAGGAAGAAAACAGGACAGTGTGACAGACCAGTAACACCGCACAAGACCCCAACAACAACATGAACAAGCTTAACAGCAACCCTGGAACCAGACTGCCTGAGTTCAAATTGATTCCACCTCTTCACAGCTGCAGACCCTTGGCCAAGCCACTTCAAACCTCTCCACCTCCCACCTGGAAGAAAGGTGAGACCCTGTAGGGTTCCTGTGAAGACTCACATGCAAGGTGCTCTGAAAGGCACCAAGCAGGGGCCAGGCAGCGTGGAAGAGCCAACACCTGGCAGCTGCCATTTCATTTCTATTTTTAATATTCCAAGGGCACTTCTCCACAATTTCCTTTTGGCAGGGTCCTAGCTCAGGAATTCCTTGGACTGGCATTCCCTGACTAGAGAGTCCACTGTGAGGTCTCTCACCCCTGAGGCTCTGTGAATGAGATATAACTAGCAGCTGCAAATACTGAAAACCACACACACAAAATGTCACCCTTTCAGGGGAACGACTCTTCATACAAGCATAACAGAGTACCCAGCTCTGGTCCATAGGCAGGAGGCTCTGATCCCATGACTATTGTAGCTGCTCACTCTGGATGCCAGATTGAGACTAGGAGAGTAGAGCACCCCAGTGAGTGGTTAACCCCTAGAAGGATACACAAGCTGTTATCAATACTGATCATCTATGGGGAGTGAACCTGGGAGAACAGTCACTGCATAATCTTCAATACTCTTGAATTTTGAACTCCACAAATGTACCATCAATACAAATGTTAAACTGAAAAATGCAAAAGAAAAATAAGTAAAAGTGCATTGGTTATAGGATTTCAAATAAACATGTAACCCACAAAAATAAATAAATAAGTAAAATAAAAAACATTTAAAGGGAACACTGACATCTCTGCAAGCTTCCAGTGATAACTTTGATACTTAAGAGCAAGCTAAAGTACAAACCATTTTCTTGTAAACCAGGTGCTTAAAATTTGGATTATATTTTCATTTGGAAATAATATGAATAACCACGTACAAAAACAGGAAGAGCTGAATGGATATACTTTGTGCAATGAAGTCTTATCAAGTCACCAAGTGCTTTATGTATAAAGAGTAGAGATGATAAAGAAGGAAAGATGCTTGGGTTTGATTTAGATGGAAAAAGGAGGAATAAAGAATGACAGGCACACACCACTGGGAAAGAAAGGGCAGAATTCCCAGAACACTGGCACTGAACAACTGATAAGAAATAACCAAAATGGTAGTAACAGTGGCCTTTGAATATTGGGATCAGGGACATTTTTGTTCCTTCTTTATACTTTTAAAGATTTTTTTCACATTTTCTGAACGTGTATCACTTTCATCCCTTTTCACTGCTTTTTTAAAATTTAAATTTAAATTTTCTTGGTAGCACGGATTGAACCCAGGGACACTAAACACCGTGCATGTCCCCAGTCCTTTTTATTTTTTATTTTAACACAGAGTCTTAAGTTGCTGAGGCTGGACCTTGATCTCCTCCTGCCTCAGTTTCCAGAGTCACTGGGATTATAGGTGTGGGCCACAACACTTGGATTAAAACTTCTTCTTTTTTAAAGAAAAGAAATAATGTTTTAAATTTTTGAGTTTGTTAGGTCTATACTTAACCCTGAAAGCAGATACAGCCCATAACTGTACAAGGACTTTAAGAAAAGTTTCACTTTCTGCTATGCTGTATCTTGGGTCAAGCAGGTCAATGTCAAGTTTCACTTTATGATCTGGAGAATGACTAGCCATCTTCCTCTCTCTCAGCATGCTCCTGCCTCAGTGCTGGGAAGTGGGGAAAGAAAGCTGTCGCAGTCTCTGCCAACTGCCAACTGAATACTTTTGTAAAATAGATGCAATGTTCCACGCTGGCCAGTCTCTCCCTGAAAGAGCAGGGACCTGGTCGGAAGCTCCCCAGATGGACTAACTCAAGGCGCTGAGTCAGTCCCTATTATTAAGGCATGAAATCAAAGATGCCAGTTAATCACCCAAACTTCAAATTTCAATCCACTCTAAGGAAACCTTTCCACTAAAATTCAGGGAAAAAAATCCCAAAAGTATCATCCTCAATATTCAAACATTGGGGCTGGGGATATAGCTCAGTTGGTAGAGTGCTTGCCTCACAAGCACAAGGCGCTGGGTTCAATCCCCAGCACCGCAAAAAAAAAAAAAAAAATAATAATAATAAAAATAAAAAATTTAAACATTTTGGTTTGCTTCTGACAAAAGGTAGGCAATACACAGGTATTTTTCTTCATTAGCAAAGCTACAATATTATGCTATTTTGCAAAGTATATGCAAAATGCGTATTAGATCCTAAGAAGCCAAACAAAGCCCTGCAGCATCACCTTCGTTTGCTCCTGCCTCCTTCATGGCTAGTCACTGGTGGGGTTTCCAGTTATCCACATTCTAACCAGGGCTGTGCCAACCATCAAAGGTTGTCCCTACCTTCTGTACTCAGAATGACTTCCTTAATTTCCAGAGTTTCAGGAGCTACATTTTTTTTTGTTAGCAAAATTAAAAGGTCTTTATAGGTTATAACAATTGTTCACTCACACTCAACATATTCTAATGTTTTCTTGTTTAACAAAAACTAAAAATGGCTCTCTTGCACATCTGATAAAAATAAATCCCATCTGTTAGATAACTGAAACATTTGCCAAGTAGAGATGTGGAGAAAAAAGAAAATCAGTAGGCGTCTCTTGGAACAGTAAAGAAGATGGGGTAAGCACCCCCACCACCCCCAGCTCAGGCAGTGAACATGTGTTGTTCATAAGGAATTACTGCAGGGAGCTGTGTAGTGGGGCCACTTGGTAAGGAGACACATGAAACTAAGACGTTTTGGTGGGGGTGGCACTACAGCAAGATCCAGGGAAAAGTGTCACCAAGGATTAAGGAGATACAACTTCACAGACCAGCACTGAAATGACCCATCAGGCCAAGATGGAAGGTGGGCAACAGCACTGAATCGTGCTGGCTGAGTCTTGAGGGCGACCCTCTGGATGGTGGTGTGCAAGGTGGTGAATGAAGGATGCAGGGAAACTTGAGTCTGCTCCTAAGGGGTCCTTCCTGGGAGCTGCAGGGGTGCAGTGTGGCCCAGGGCGAGCTCCAGGGCGGTGGTGCTCTATCCTGGCATTCTCTCCATAAGGGCTGAGCTCCAGAGCACTCGATCGCCCTGCTGGGCCCTGCTTCTCCTTCCCGAGCTGTCACTGCCCGGGAGCATCCTGTGCCAGCTCTGCAGGCCATGGGGACAGCCCCACACACCTGCTCCACTGCACACCCGCAGAGCACGTGGCCGCAGCGCTCTTCTCCTCATCTGTGGTGTTCTGCTCCTGCAGGGAGGTGCTGGCGGCCAACTCCGAGAGCTTGCGCTCCATGATCACCATCTCGATCTCTGGAAGAGAATACGGGGACTGGATGAGCCCAGAGAGCTCTACAGACCTAGAAGTGTAGACATAAACACGTTAGAGAATAAGCACGTATAAGTCACTCCTATCAGGTCAAGCAAATGTTCAACAGCTAAACACCAGCGACACGCTGGGGAGAAACAAGATGGGCCAGAACTGTTCGTCTTAGCAACACCAAGAAACATGACCCTAATTTGGACAACACAACACAAACTGCAATCATTTATTTCATGATTTTAAAAAGGTACTTTACTTTATCGATACCACATTTCCTTCCCAAAGGATTTGCGGCAGCTTAGAAGAGAGGACACATGGTTAGTAAGACGTGGCCAAACCCACTGACGGTGTTCTGAAGCTGCTTACGGTTAGGAGGAGCCTGGACGGCACTGAAGCCTTCTGTTTTTCCACTCACCTTTGGGAAGCCAAAGGGAGGTTAGGAACCTCATTTCATATTTTTCCCAGTTAAATAAGAGTGATTTAGAGCAACTGACTTAAGCATGATGTACATTCTTATTTTTAGAAAAAGTTGGGAACCGCTAAAGAAAAACATCTGGAATTAAAGACGGACAGTTGTGCTTCCAGGTGTCCCTGCCACAGAGTCCTTGTTGGGAGGGCAAGAACTTTCTCAGCCAGCCTCTGGAATGTGGGTACAGATCATTTTCCCCATAACAGAGACACAGTGGGGAGAACAAGATGATGAAAGGAACCTGTGTTTGTCTCCGGAGGGCGAGTGAGTGCACCTCAGGCTCCAGCACAGCCCCCCACTCCCCAGGACCTCCTTTACTGGCCTCTGCATCATTTCTTGCCCCCCTTATTTTTCCGCACCAACTCAAGTGATTTTTAAAAGGAAATTAGCTTATGTCAATTTCCGTTCAGAGACTCCTGGTGCCTGTCCTACTCAGGTGAAATCTAAATGGCTTCCCATGGCAGTGAAGCCTCACATGGCCAGCTCTTCCACCTCCGCCCCGTGGGCACGCCACACTTCAGCTGAGTCAGCCTTCTCACTAGTTCTCAATGCCCTAGCTTTCTTGTGCCCCAGGATCTTTGAACAGTCATTCCTTGTGCTTGGAATGCTCTCGTGCTCAGTCTTCTCTACGCAGGTGTGACTCAGTCACATCCTACGACACTCGGTTCAAATGTCATTTTCTCAGATATATTCTCTACCTTCTTTTAGTTCATCATCTTTTAAATGATTAACTAAACTGCATACTTTGCTCAGATTTCATTTCTTTTTCCCAAAGAGTTTTTTTTTTTTTTTTTTTTAGTTGTAAATGGCCACAATACCTTTATTTTATTCATTTATTTTTCGTGGCACTGAGAATCAAACCCAGTGCTTCACACATGCTAGGCAGGTGCTCCACCACTGAGCCCCAAACCCAGCTCCTCAACGTTCATCTGGTAGGATCCCATGCTACATTAAGTGGCTCCAGGCTTGCCACTTTCTCAGACTTTCCTCGATCTTGAGACCGACAGTCTGAGGAGTCCCTCACCCTGGACTGACCTGATGCTTTTCTGATAATTGAACTGGGGTGATGATTTGGGGAGAGGAAGACGACAGAGGAGGTGTGTGCTTCTCAGGCCTTGTCTCCAGGGTCACTGTTCAGTGCTTAACAAGTTAATATGCATCAGATTTCCCCAATGCAAAGTTACTTTTCCTCTCTTCCATAGCACGCTCTGTGGAAGGAAGCCATTAAGAACAGGCCATGCTTAAAGAATGGGGAGCTGTGTTTTACCTCCTTGGGTATCCACACAAACGATGTGGAGTTATTCTACACAGGAGAGTTGTCCTCTCTACCCCTTACCTTGATTTTACTTACAGTGTTTATAACTGCTGGATTTTATATTATCTATGTTTATGATTGTTTACTATCAGTAACTGTGGCTTCATAGGAGAAGCCGTCTCATCTGTCCAGTTCTTCCTGTATCTCCAGAGCCTAAATTGGGGCTGGGGCAGAGCAGGTGCACAGTGACTATCTCTTGAATGGACCAATGGATGACTGCACTGGTCTAGTCCAGGGCAGGAAGTTTTGGCAGTAGGCAGGGCTGACAATGAGTCATTGTGGTTGTGACATGTGGCAGGGGTGGGTGGTCCACAGCCTGATACCGTCTGTGATCGAAGTGCACACAGTTTTCTTCCAGGGAGACATCTGGTCCCCACCACTCTCCCTGAACTGTTTGTTAGTATGACTGTGCTAGCAGCCACCCTGGCATGGGGAAGTGTGGTCTAACACCTGCACTGGGGCCTGTCTCTGCCAGGCTTACTCTCCAGAGCACCTGCCCTCCTGATCTGACGGCAGATGCCACCCATGGGGTGGTCCCCATTACACAGCTGGGAGCCAATGATGATTTTTAAGTGGTTCTGTCTATATGGCTTCATAGCTTTTTAAATGGGCATTATAAGAAAATTCTAGCTGCACAGAGAGTCATTTTTTGGTGCAATATTAACAGTCAGAATGAGGGTAAACTTAAGGAAAAAAACAAGTCAATTCAAAGAAAGCTGAGTCAGCGCAGCCCAGGTAGCGTGAGCAAACAGCAGCCTCTCTCTCCTCGGGGGCTTGAGGCCCAGCCTCCCCAGCGCCCAGTCACTCCAGTTTCTCCAGAGTGGGGTTGCTGCCCCAGTGGGTATGCAAGATGATTCACTAGCTAGCAGTTCCTTTTATTTTTTTAACTGTCCTCATCCTTAATATTCCTATTTTGTGTGCTTTAAACCATACATAGCATTAGCAGCACAGTAATACAAGTATATATAATTTATCATAAATGAATATATTCTTGGGAAATGCAGGCTTAAATCTTATATAAACTGTGTTTACTGACAGCATGCCATTAAAGACATCTGAAGTCTACCAAGTTAAACTATGAAGCCAGCCTCCTGCGACCTCTGACCTCAGCCCAGTGACCACAGGCCCACCTCCCCTGGCTTCCAGTTCGCTTCCCCATGTGCAGCTCTGCCCCTGCCTGGCTGATGTGGTGGGAATGCAATTTCCAGGACTCTCCAAGGTCACAGCAAGCAAGCCCCAGTTCCTGGTCAGAAGACCAAGCCTGCCATGACATGGCTGTCCACCTTTCGGCTTTTTGATCTTCCTGGACTACCACTGGAAGTCTGCAGCAGAGAAGTTGAAGATAATCTGTCTAGTGCATGTCAAACATTTTTTAAGCAGCTCAACCTTTTTTTTTTTTTTTTTTGCAGTGCTGAGGATGGAGCCCAGGGTCTCACACATGCTGGACAGAATATTACAACTGAAATACAGTCATTAATTTGAATGACAACTTCACAGGGCATGCTTCCATGATAGGCAGAAGACAGCTGAGAGCAGGGCTCTTCCAGGTGAAAGTTGGTGGATGCCGAATGTTTCTGCCTGCAGAATCCCTCAGGTACTCCACTGATGCCCCTTTTTGGAATTCTGGGGTTTCACAAAAATTTGCCTGAAAACCATTGGTGGGTCCAACCCTGGACAGTGTCTCTGAGGAAACAGCACCCAGAAGTCAAAGGCTCTTTACATGGCTGCAACATGACAGCAAAGCCAGGACTGCTCCCCACCCCTAAAAATGTAGGGTAAAAGCCAGAACTAGCCCTCCCTAGCCTACATCATGCCCTGGCCCAGGACCAGGTCCTCGAGGGCCTCTCCACACAGAATGAGGTCTGTAAACCTCAGCTGTGCCACCCACGTATTCCTACTGTGTACCCCACCCCCTCCCTCAAGTTCACATCCAGCCGGCAGAGCCGCGGAATGAGCTGTTCCATTCAGATTAGTTTTCCAGATGAAGGAGATCAGTTCTTCAAATGTCAAAACAGGTTCCCCACCCCTTGTTTTGAACAATATTACTCAACAACTTTTAAGGTGCCAGTTCTCACATGGGGGCTGGCAGCTCCCCAGATCTATGGGTAAAATGCTGCCTAGACACAGAAGTGGCAGGTAATAGGTCTTTGAGGAGAGGGTCTCCCCAGACTCTCATTGCTCTGAAAGGGACCCCACAGCCATCTCTAAAAGAGGATGCTGAAGAGGACTGGCCTTTGCCGATGATTCAGGGTCTTGGTGAATCCCTTTAAATAACACACCAGGTCTGGTGTGGTTCTGCGTGGCCTTCCGGACCCCTACTCCCACTTGTCCCTGCGGATGCTGTGCCTGTACTAGTGCGGCCTAGCTTTCCTCCTGGGGGGCATGCACCACACTGCTGCCACCAAGGAAGCAGCATAGAGGGTTCGGGTGCACAGATTTCCACTGGAAAAGCAGGGGCCCAGGCGCTGATGATGGACCGTCAGAGGGCGCCACCTGAGCCTCAGTTACACGGCAAGTCATTCATCCTTACAACCAGGTTTCTGCTTGGGAGTGTGAAGGGACTGCAGAGTCATCTAGTCCCTCGAGCCCACTCAGTGGCCTGCACAGTTTCTGTCCTGCAGCTGTACTGCCTATACTGCCTGCTTAATCATTTTATTTAACTATCTCTCTTTTTCTACTGAAATACAATTTAAAAGGAAAGTTTACATCCCTACTCTAACCTTCAATCTAGCAGTCCCGCTAGTAGAGATGCACCTGGAAGAGATACCTTCAACAACAGGAAAACGCACATGTGCAGGGTAGTGAATGCAGTATTGTTATAATTCCCAAGTACCAGAAAGTCCCTAAATGTCCCTGCATAAGAGATTGGTACACACACAGTGTAGCTGTAAAAGGAATGAGGAAGAGCTCTACGGACTAATAAGGAGTGACTTCCAGAGCTGTTGCCAAGCAAAAAGTGCACACACAGCACACGACCCTGTGTGCAAGCCAAGGCCAGGGACCCACCTCGATCCGCTCATTCTCACAAAAAGAAACAGAAGAAAGACTCGAGACAAAGAAGGGGTAAGATGGAAGGCGTGTAGGAGGTATGTAGGAGGGACACACCCCTTTCAACACAGCTGTTTGCAGAGTTTTGAGAGTTTTATATGTACACCTTCACAGTTTTATATCTTGCATATGTACATGCATATGTGTCTCACCTCTGTCCACTGAAATGACCAAAAGGCAAAGACAAAGAGAACACTCAGTACCCAGATCTTGGCCTGCAAAACTACTGCCTGTTGAAAGGAAACAGGGCATTTCAGAGAAATGGCTAATGGCAAGAATGGGCAGAAGAGGTATAAGATGAAATGGAATACCTTCTCAGGCAGAAAGGGCAGGAACTGCTTGAAAAAATGGAGCTTTCTCACAAGGACATACAGCCAGCTTGACAGGATTCCCCTGGGCCTACTCTGGGACAATTTAGGCACCAAAATAATTAAATAGAGTAATGAAATAAAAACCATTAAAAAGATGAAGACTATGATCATAAAAAGCAAATAAATGGAGAGAAGATGGAATCTTGCATACAGAGTAAAGACAAAGGCAGACTTTTCAACACCAGAGCAGGAGCAGGCTGTTGCTGCAAAAGCTGTCATTTTGTGACCATCACGGTGAAGACTGAATTGGGTGAGAATCATCAACGAATGTCAAAGCTAAACAGGAATTTTGAAGAGTTGCATTATCTCAAAGTGTCCCCCAGGAACTGCTTACTAATTGTAAAGAAAACAAAAAGTAATTACATAGTAGGGAAGCTCAGCAACACATTGACCAGGTGACTGAAATGAACATCACCAGAAAGGACAGAAGTAAATCATGTGTCTCCTGATGCGACACAGCTTGCCTACACCACGTTCCAGTCAAGCATGCAGAACCAGTCTAATCACAGAACATGTCAGACAGATGAACTGAGTAGCACCCCACAGCACAAAGGAGCAGGGGGTCTGCAGTCTTCAAAAAAGTCGGCATTGGGGCTGCGGACACAGGTCACCTTAGCATGTGACGAGTATGTCAGGGTCGCGAGTTCTAACCCCAGCACAAAGGGAAGAAAAATGAACACTGAAGAGAAGGAAAGGCTGTGGAAGTGCTCCAGAGGATGAGAGGCTGGAGACGTGACAAGGAAAGGCACCACCCGACTCTGGATTCCAACTTGTACTGGGCCAACAAACATCACTGGAACATAGGGTAGGAAGTACGCTGAGCTCACGTGCATGGTGGAGAACAGCAATGCCTGCACCAAGGCACGCCGATGCTGTAGGAGGAGAGGGACAGGACGGAAGTGACTTGTTCCTCCAACAAGTGTGTGATGTGCGGGTGTGCTGAGAGATGGGAGCACAGAGCCGTCGCCTTCTGTTTTGCATAGTTCTATCCTGTCTGAATGGTTTATAAGAACAACACCCCTGTATTACTTTTTTGGGGGGTGGTTATCGGAGATTGAACTCAGGGGCACTCGACCACTGAGCCACATCCCCAGCCCTATTTCATAATTTATTTAGAGACAGGGTCTCACTGAGTTGCTTAGTGCCTTGCTGTTGCAGAGGCTGGCTTTGAACTTGTGATCCTCAGCCTCCCTAGTCACTGGGATTTCCCACAGGTGTGGGAAACTGAGCCCAGCGCATGTGTTACTTATTTTTAAAATTTGTTTTAATTAGTTATACATGACAGTAGAATGCACTTTGATACATCATATATAATGGAGTATAATTTCTCATTTTTCTGCCCATGTATTGCTTTTTTAATTACTAAAATTGACAAAAATATTTCCATTTCAAAAACAAAACAAAGAATCAGAACAGCAACAACAAGAAGACCAGCACTGTATGAGTTCATGGATGTTTGAGATGGAAAGGTGAACGGTGGTTGCCACGGCCCGGGCGGCTGGATGGGGCATCAGCATTTAGAGGGTACAGAAGTGCAGTGTGCAAACAGAAAAGCACTCTGGAGAGGGATGGTGATGATGGATGCACACCACCACTCAGGCACTACCGGAGCGCACACTTAAAATGGTCAAGACAGCCAACTTCATGTCGTGTACGTGTATTAAAAGGCAGCAAGGCCACGTCTTTCAGCTGGTCATCCAGGCAATGGCTGTGCTAAGGAAGCCACTACTGGCCAGGAAAGGCCTGAGGACCCTAGCACCCACAGACAACAACTTCTGCCTTGTGATATGACAACTCTGGTCACTTTCTTGAGGTTCCCCACTGCCCTGACACACTTGCTGTTCAGAGCACAGCGACAATTCACCCACTCTCCCAAGATGACTATTCTAATCCAATTAGCATCTGGTAGATGAAGTGCTTTTCAGGGAACTGGCAGGCATGACCTCCCAAAGGCCTCTTGACTTTACAAAGTCAAGGATTTTTCTCAATTGTCCTCTGTGTACTATATGCCAGGAATCACAGCAAAATCAACAGTGAAAAGAGGGAAAGGAGAAGGAAAGGAGGCCTTCAAAGGCAGGCCAGGGGAAGGGAGGACACTGCTGGTTACCCAGGCAGTAAGAGGAGGATTGCATGCTGCTGCCTGGCTTGGAGCAGTCTCAGGGCGCAAGTAGTCCCGGGCGATGAGTGTGTGTGCGCTGAGAATATAGGGGTCCCTCCCTTTGCTCTTTAGTATCTTCTACTGAATAAGAGATCAGGCTGAGAACTGTTCTCTGGGAAGTTCTTCAGAGGAGCTATCCTAGTTCACCTTCCATCTTCCCCCTTACACTAGCTAAATCCATTTCAAGAGCTGACATCCCACATCGCCACATCAGTGCCTGGCCCACTGACCCTTCTCCCCCCTCTCTTCCACTGTGATGTCACACGCTCACACTCACACCCACATGCCTCACTTATTAGTGATATAAGTCAATAGAGAAACAGATCCTGCAGCAATTGCCTGGGGATCCAGGCACAGAGCCCACACAACCAATTTCAAATGCCCCTTCAGTTCTTCACCCTGTCCTTCATCTTGACCAGGGTTCCAATTCAGTGCACTTGTGCCATAAGCCAAAAGCTGCAGGGTGAATGTTCTATGATAACCTGAAGCCTGGACATGAGATATCCCCCTCTACAGGTGGAGAAATGCAGAGAAGGCAACGCCTTGCCCAGAGTCACACGGCTGCTCAGGGGTGGGGCTAAGATTCAGACACCAGCTTTCCAATAGTCCCTGGCTAACTCAATCAGAATACCACCAGGCTTTACAAGACAAGCCAGAAATGAGGTCAGGTTTCATTTCATTCTAGTGGAGACTTAAAGAAGAAAGAGGCAAAGCTGGGGTCCCAATTTTCAGGGATTCTTCAGTTCCAGCTGACCTAGCAGGTTCAAATCAATCCTGCTGCTTTCTCTTCATGCCCTTGCTGAGTTCCAAGAAAAGTCTGTGCAATGAACATTCACTTATTCCATAGGAAAAAAACAAAACCAACTCCCACTGTTCAAATGAGAAATTCAAATGATTCAATCTCGTCTCAGGTCTGCTTATTAAGTTACTACTCTAAGTAAATCCCAAAAGAGAGAACTGTCCTTCCAGATTGAAGCTAAGAAATGAGCCAGCACCCTGGGATGTTTGGCTTCCTGTGCAGTGTGAACACTTCCTTGGCTTCGGAGACTATGATATCCCTCTTCTTCCTTTTAATACTCAATTTCTGCAAATTTAGGGTGTCCTGTGATTTCTTGGTTTCATGATGAGTCATTCATTACTTGGGACCTGAGGTAGAGCGCACTTCTTTGCAAACTAGGGTTGGGCATGGACGGACCAGGCGTGCACATTCACTTCACACAGTTTCTGCATCTGGGTTCAAATGTGGAGGAGATGTGACTTCTGGGTGCTACATTTGTAAAAAAAAAAAAAACATTAATGCCACATTCAAATCAGGTCATGGCAAAAGGGTACCTCGTGACACACGCCTGTTTTTAAGTAAAGATTTCACTAATAGACTAGGGGTGGCAGAGATGGGGGGTTAGTGCCTGTATCTCTTTAAGAGTCTCCTGAGTCTGTCTGTTACAAGCAGGCTGTCAATTATCTCCTAGAGATGCAGGGACAAAATGAAAGAAGCTTGTTAGAGAAGAAATAATGTGGAGGAGAAAATAAGCCACATACCCACCTCAACACAGGAAGGGAGAAAGCAGATGACTGTGAGGGGCAGGGGGTGCCCAGAACACAGTGGGCCTTCTGGGGAGAGTCTGCCATCTCTGTTGGTCCTGCACCCATGCCCTTGCTTCTCCGATTTTATCAGAGCCACAGTAGGGCAGACACGTGACACAAGCCTGACACGTCAAGCCAAAGCATCCCTCTGCCCTGTCCACTGGTTTGCACCATGAATGAGAGACAGCTTCCAAGTCACAGGAGTCAACAGCTGTGGGGTTCTGTCCAAACTCAAGTTCAGTCTGGAGAAAGAGTACTGACAACTGCACCTTCAAATGTAAGCCTAACTAAGAGATCAAATATGATTCAGAAAGCTCCAGAATGGAAGTGCTGCCGCCCAGAAGGACGAGTCTGTGAATACTGTATTTATTTACGTGAGTTGAGTGGAAAGATGACAGGTCCATCATATTCTGGAATGATTAATGTGTTCAAGAAATTAGGAGGGCACCAAAATTGCTGAGGGGGTCACCAAGAGCCATACTTAACTGAGCTCTGAAGTCAGCACCGACTGCCCAGTCAGAGCCTATGGGGAAATTTCTGGCTTGTTGGGCACAATCTGGCCAAGCAACCGCCTGGAAAGCCTGCTGTGGGGGCTGGTGAAACTCCTCCCTGGGCCCTCCACAGGGCAGCTGCGCTCAGTGGCAGGAGCTTTCCCTCCAGTCCCAGCTGGTCAGGCTTGCTGAGCTAGCTTGCCATCCCCGTTCACAAGGACTGGGCCACCCAGTGACTAACTGATTATGCTTTTGGGGCCAAGCCTGCCCTGTCCACACCACTGTTAGTCACAGCTGAGGGCTGGCTAGAGAGCATCCCTTAAAAGGACTGGAACAAAGGCAGGAGCATCTTTCCAAGACAAAATTGAAGAGAACACAGTGTACAAAATGAGGTGAAGATGTCCATTTCACCCCAGTACGGCTATCCAGTGATGGCCAAACCGAGTTCAAATAGACAACTTTCTTTCAAAAAAAAAAAAAAAAATTCTAAGATGACCCAAATAAGCAAGTACAGATGACTTACCTTGTGTCTTTGTGTCTGCTCCTCAACCTCCCCACCAAAGTGATATTTGTTGGCAAAGGTTGCCCATACTACACACTTTGAACAGAAACCGAAGCAGGTCAGAGGTCTCAGTCTCAGAAAGAGATCTGGATGACATGAGGGTGACGTTTTGGTCACATTTATTGACATGCAATCGTGTCATTCACTGACAACTGCTAAGAAAATCAGAGCGGGGCCAGCAGGGTGTGTTCTGCTAACAGGATTGTGTACAACTGCCAAAGACCCACGAGCAACCAGCCACTGCTTCAGCAAGGGGCTGCAGCACAGCTTCAGCTGCCCTGGACAGGGAGCTCACACAGTCGCTCGTGAGGCTGGGGAGAGCTGGCTTCAGTGCAGCAGTGCCGGCCCAGGGCCCAGGAGGCTGGCTGGCACAAACGCACCCCAGCAGACCACGGCCGGGCTGCTGAGAAGGGGTTGCCTTTCTCCTGGAGGTTGCATTTCTTCCCTCTGGCAAGCAGAGCTCCTACCCCACTGTCACCAAGCACAAAGTCCCATCACCCATATCCCCAGTACCTGGAGCTACAGTCACAGGCCCCATCTGTGTGGCTGTGAGTCTGGTCCATGACACAAGTAACTGGCCCATTCCAATATATGCAAATGCTCTCCAGTTCAAAAGGTTTCAGCATTTAAACAAGAGTGAAGGAAGAAAGCAACACAGATCATTCCTGGCCCAGGCAAAGAGAAGGGAAGCGTTCTGCTCACCAAGTGCTTACCAACCACACAGCACACCTCGCTCCAGACAGTCTGGGCTTCTAAACACTCTCAGTGGGAGATTTTTGTGGATTGTGTATGATATATATGACTCCAAAAAAATCAATCTATTAAAAGTATATAGTTTATTAAACATGGATCCCTCTCTCTCTTCCAAATTGCACTAGGCACAAATCATAATTTCAAATTATTAGGAATAAGAACAGTAGCAATAATGATGAAGACAATAATAATAATAATGGTGATAACAGTAGCAGCAGTGAATACTATTACACTGTTACAGAATTAAATATGGACCAGACACTGTTCTGAAGAGATCAGATGTAGTACCTTTTTTTTTGTGTGTGTGTGTGTGTGTGTGTGTGTGTGTGTGTGTGGTACTGGGGGTGAACCCAGAGTCTTGTCTGTGCTAGGTAAACACTCTACCACCAAGCTACATCCCAGTCTTTTTTCATTTTTATTTTGAGACAGGGTCTCACTAAGCTGCTCAGGCCCGGGCTAGTCTGGAACTTGAGATCCTCTTGCCTCAATCTCCTGAACTGCTGGGACACAGGCCTGTATCACCACATTCTTTCTTTTAATTCTCAGAGTAACACTACAAAGCAGGTGCTACTTGTGACCCTCTTTAACAGATGGGGAAACTTGCTCCAGGTCTCCCATTCGATGAGGTGGGACTTGGGCTGGATGTGCTGTGACACAGCCTACAGCTGGCTCCAAATGGCTGGACTGTCCAGAACGAGGGACACTGGTGGGCATCAGGGAACAGAGGTGCCCACAGACACGTGTGGGGAGCAGAGTAGTACAGAGAGGACACGGACGGCAGCCTGGCGGGCGTGGTGCCGGGCACTCACCTTCACTGTCCCCACTCGTCTTCACGCCTTTTGAACCACCCTCTGTACCTGGAGCCCTCTCGGCGTCGTCCTGGGCGCCCTCGGCAGCCCCCTTCTCCTCCTCTTCCTCCTCCCCAACGTTCTTGTAGTTGGGTCTCTTGGGCAGCCGCCTCTTGCCCTTGTGCTTGTTCAGCTCAAGGGAGCGCTCCAGCGTCTCGGTGGGCTTGATGAAGCACCGGATGCTGGGCTTGGCCTGGGGAGTCCAAGAAAGGAACCCATTAATCGGAACACTGGGAGCTTACCGGATGCTAGCAAGCTGCTCCAGCGTCTCTGCCTAGAAGTTCATCCCCAAACAACAAGTACTACTTCCTGCTCTAGTATTAGGACTAACATCGTCACCATCTCGAAAAATCAAATAAATGATCTGCTCAGGGTCGCACAGCCAGGAGGCAGCAGAGCTGGGATTTGATCCCACATACCATCCACACAACCTGTGTCTTTGCTACAGCTCATCGATATCACCATTAATGTTTAAGTAAGTTTGTTTTAAAAGAAACTACCTCACTACAGGAAGTGGAACATCAACCTGCCTTACTATTGTGAAAATAAGTAACAAAAAAGAGAAGGTGAGGTTCCCTGGATGCAGCCACACGCTGGCTCTCCTTAGGAGGGTGCTTGGCTAGCATCAGTGACAGTCAAAGATGAGCTCTCTCCATTGGAAGACGCTTCTCCTGGAGGACACAGGGGCCTCACAGAGCGAAAGACCCGCACCTATGGTTCGCCTCCCATTCTCTTGTAACTCAGTCTTCCTGACAACCATGTACAGAGTCCACTTCAGAGTTAAGAAGAGAGAGGCCAAAAAGGGTTCAGGAACTTGCCCAGTGTCAGCCACCACCAAGCTGCAGAGCCCAAATCTGAGCCCAGGATTGCTCAACTCCAAAGCCCAAGTCCACCCTAAAATGGCAGTGCTTCACCAGGAACTCAAACCAGTTCTCAACTGAGTTCTCTTTCAGAGGCACCTATCATCCCAGGCTCAGAGGCTGAGGCAGGAAGGCAGCGTGGGTCCAGGAGATTAACAGTTTAAGGTCAGTCATGGGCAACATAGCACTACCTTATCTCAAGAAGAAGAAAGAAAAAAGGAAAATATATGCATGCAAATAAACCATGTCTAGAAAGGAGCTAAGACGAAAGGAAATTGATTTTTTCAGTGCAGGATTTTGATTGAAATGTTTTTCCCTTTCCAGACTCTGGATAATGTTCAGACATCATTTTGTCATTAAAAAAAAAAAAAAAAAAAAAAAAGATTTAGAATACACTTTTCCATTATCTTGATGTGGATTATCCATCTTATGAACATACCCCTAAGAGCCACATTTGTATTCCAGGGGCCACTGTACCTTGCCAATAAGTGGTATGTGCTCAAGACACACAGATTAATTTCAATAACGCTCAAAACAAAACCCAATTGAGAGCTAAATTAGCATCCAAATCCAAACATTCATTTTTATTTACCCACTTTGGATTATTCAACCACAAAAATGACAGATAAATTGAGACATGGTTCTTCTGTCCAGGAAACCCAGATAGCATATTACAGATGCCAACAACCAAAAGCCCAAAGATGGAAGTGTTCAGAGCGTGCACTGCTTGACAGACAGCATCCATCAGAGCCCTCCGAGGATGCTGTGGGATCGAATGCAGTCCTGGGTGCCCCTCATCCTCTCCTGAACTCACCAGTGAGGCCCCAGGATGAAGACTAGATTCCTCCCATCACCACCTACTCCCGGAGAATTTTAGAGCATGCTACACAAAGATCAAAGCTTTCAGACACAGAAAACCAAGACCAAATGCACAGTAACCCCTCCCCCACCCCCAGTTAAGAGGAGCAGAAATTCACATGGATGGATGTAGAAGCCCTTCCCTAGGCTCAGCATGGATTCCGACTGTACTGAACAATTGGAGGAACAGAGGGAGGTGAAGTAGGGCATTGGGCCATCAGAGTGGTCTGAATTCCATACCAGCTGCCCAATTAGGATCTTTGTCTGACACATGTAGCAAGTCACTCTAACCTTCTAGAACTAAATGAAACATGGACATAAGGTCCCTCAGGGCTGGGAATGTGGCTCAGTGGTACAGCACTTGCCTTGCAAGTACGAGGCCCTGGGTTCAATCCCCAGCACTGAAAAAATACTAAAAATTCTTCAGAAAGTGGTGAAAGAGTAAGCATCCCACATGACATTTACCTTTCCCTGCCTTTATCAAAAAGAAAAAAAAAATCAATTGTAAGAATGAGTTTAAGAACTTTCCTTAAGGATGTGTTTTTCTTGATGATCAGGTGTTTGGGAAGAGGGGGAAGACACACTACTGGGGAAATTTCAAATCTTAAAAAATGCAACCACCCAGCAAACAGCTGGAAATAACCTAAAGGACCATCGACTGGGGAGTGGTAAGAAAAATATGGTCCACCATTTAACATGTAGATGTTAAAAAGACGGAGGGTTTTGTTCCTAGGTGGACTGAGGCAGAAACAGAGCCAGGGTGAAAAGGCAAGAACAGAGCACACACAGGGTTCCTTTCAGGAGAGCTTTTCAAAGACTACACATAATGTTAAGCACAGCTTTTCCTGGAAAGAGGCATAAGAAGGTAACATTTCATCTTCGGGGAGAAAGAAGACAGGCACTGTAGATACTCGCCATACAAGCACACTGTATATTCTTTTCACCTGGTTTAAAATTTCTGAACATGTACACATACCAACTTTTCTTTTTTAATTCAACAATGGGCAATTGGACGTTGGTGTTAAGGGCTATTTTTATTTCCTTTTCATTCTTCTATACTTAAAAAGCTGGTATTTCCCCCCTTGATATCAACAACATTACAACACACAGTCCCAGCTGGTAGAACCTAGCTGGGAACGTAGGCAGAGATTTGAGAGCATTCCTGCTGCTCCTGTGGAAATCCCTCTGGCTGCCAGCCTCCCAGGAATCTCGTTACACTGGACAATGCAGGCTGTTCCAGAAGGAAGGCCCGGAGGAGGGTCCCTGTCCACCTCCTTCCCACTGGGCTCCCCGTGCTAAACCACAGTGCCCAGAGCAGGGGCTCCCAGGGCTGCTGCTGGGTGAGGTCCTGGCTACAGGGTGGGCACCTACACCAAAGGGAAAGTGGGGAGAAAAGAGGGAGGGAGGAAGGGGAGAGGACAAAAGAGCGGAACACCCTCAGGACCTGCACCAAGCACAAGTAAAGACCAAGTCCAAAGAAACCAAGTGAGAGGGGACAAACGGCCCATCTGGAGTCAACACCCAGAAGGCCTTTGGGTTTATTTTCCACAAAGAGAATACGAAAACACATGCACCTGAGATGAGTGCTGTGAAAACCTGGTCTATGTCCTTGGCACCACAGGGTCGGGTTTTGCCAAGGGCTTAACCCCCCAGGGCCTGAGCAGGGCTTCAGAGAAACATGGGGGCGAGGGGCCTTCTGACTGCAGTGGTTCTTCCAGGCACCTGACCAGGAAACACACGGGCCTTGAGCACTGTGGTCAGCTTCTGGGGTTGGGGCCAGCTAAAAGTTGGGAATGGAATTTCGAGGGTAGCCCAAGAGCCTAATTGTTCCCTGCCTTGCGCACCTGCCTGCTGGATAAGGCTCCCCGGCCTGACACCCACCAGTCTGAGGCTTTGGTCCTGGCTTTTTAAAAAGACAAGTACTCTGGGAAAGGAGACTCCTTAGGCAGTGCCAAGGCCTCTCAAGGAATGTGGGATGGATGGGATCTGAGAGTAGGTTGTGAGAGGGGTCAGGAGGGAGGAACAAGCAAGGCCTGGGTACCAGGGTGGAGGAGGGGACAGCAACCACCACTAGTGAGACAGACATCCCATGTATGTCCCCACTAGGCCTGTGTGCACCAGCTTAGAAAGACCCAGATTCAGGCTGCACATGAAAAAGCAAGTTGCAATCAATCAAGCAGTCAGTCAGTCCGTTTATGGAAAACAAAAACAAAAGAACACAGGGTGAGGGATGTGGCCAGTGGTAGAGTGCTGCCCCGCCCTGGAGGCCCTGGTTCCATCCCCACACTGCCTAAAGAGAGAAACTGCAGAGCTGAAACGCAGACCAGTATGTACATCACGTGTTCCATGGTTGATATTTGCATGAAAATGCACAGAAAAAGGTCTGGAAGGACACACAAACTGAAAACAGTGGTTCTCCGAGGAAGACACTGAGGTTGGGGGACTTTCACTTTCCACTCTTATCTGCTTCGATGTCATGCAGTTGTTTTGCCCCAAGAAAGTACTAATAGCACCATTTAAAAGTAAACACACCTCTAAAGACAATGTCCAATGCCACTGAACTGTGCATTCAAAAATGGTTAGAATGGCAAATTTGATGTCATATTTATTTCAACACAATTTTTAAAAACCCAAAACTTTAAAGAAGCACCTTTAGAAGTCAGAGTAGTATTACTCTGGTGGGGGCAGTGCTAGAGACCAAGGAGGAACTGTATGGGGTTCTGGAAAAGTCCACTCTGACCAAATTACACACCAGTATGATTATGTGTCCATGACTGGCAAGCTGTGCACCTACGCTTTACACACAGGTATAATCATATCAATAATCAAAACATCAAGCAGTGCACCTAAGCTTACCAGACTCTCATGTATGTTAGCCTTCAATTAAAAAAAAAAAAAGTAAGCTCAGCTAGGGGACTTTGAATAGATCGTAACAACATCATAACACAAGATAGGAGAAAGCTGAATCCAGGAAGAAGCTGGCCCACTGCAGCACCAGAGGGCTTACCATCTGTCCCTGAGCACCACCAGCTAAGCACCAGGGACTGGAGAAAGTGCAGGAAGCCACACCACCCCGTGGGGTCTCAAGGCGGCTGCAGGGTGGGTAAGCACTGCCCCATACTGCAGCACAGCCACGCAGGTGCCGGGGAGGGAGTCTCCCACAGGGCTCTGCAAGGAGTGGGCGTGTGCTGACGAGCACTTGGAGGAGACAGCAACTTGTCTGAGTCTTGAATGCCAACAGGAGTTCACCAGCACCTCAGGAGGGAGAGAAGAGGAGGGGCCAGCTCAGAGCCTGGGAGCCGGTCTGTTAGGTGTGCCGGAAGAGGCCATTCCCCCTTTATATCTACTACAGCCTGGGTCACCTGGAACTGATGCTCTTGGCGACAGTGATGGGGCCCTTGGATACAGCATGGTTGGCCAGCTCCCCCAGGAGCAGCAGAGGCACCTGTGGACATCCTGGGAGTCTGGTGGTGCAGGGCCAGCGAGGAGGCGTCACCGGCAGCTGCTGAAATGTACTGTTTGCAAAGGAGCTCATGACACGCATGCTCAGGAGAGAGTCAAGGTGACCCAGCCTCCACATCCCATAGGTGCAATCCTTTGAGTAGGTTGCCGAGAACCTACTCAGGGCCATGGTGGGGAAGGAGAAAGCAGTGGCTGGCAATGACCAGGAACGGGGACATGAGGCACCAGGCAAGCTGCCCTGGAAAGAAGCTTGGCTGGAAACAATGGGCCCAATGGGTAGGGAATGGAGGGCAGCATGGTCCTGGGATCCTGTCTGGATGTACTGGAGTGTTATGACAATCAGGCTGTCCAAGGACTGGTCCACCAGCATTCTGAGAGAGCAACTTGAATCCTTTTGTTCAAAAGGCTCTGCTAAGGGATTGAAGAAGCAAGAGAAAGACTGTCCCCTAAGAAAGGAGGTAGGCCATGCTGACAAACAAAAACATGCCAACATCAGGGCAGACCTAGGTCTAAATCTCAGACCCACTTTCTAGCCAAGTGACCTTGACCTATAAACCTTGGCTTCCTCATCTGTAAAACAGAGACTATAGTGGCTCAATCACAGGTCAACACAGGCTAAAATGGGATCCTGCCTGCAAAAAATGCCTGGCTTGGCACAGACAGACATATCCTGTACATTCTCATTTATTTGTGGATGCTAAAAAAAATCAATTTCATTGAATAAGAGTGGAATAATGGTCATTAGAGACTGGGAAGGGAGAGGAGAGGGGAAGAAAGATAATTTATACAAAAATACAGGTAGACTGGAGGAATCAGTTTTGGTGTTCTGTACCACAGTACAGTAACTACAGTCTACACTGATTTACATTTCAAAATACTAGAAGGTCCAAAGATGCCAACACATAGAAAGGTTATACATTTGAAAAGATATACATGCTAATTACCCTGACTTAATTATTATGCATTTTGTCATATATTCAAATACCATACTGTACCACACAAATGTTTCTTTAAATGCTTGATTTAATGCCTGGAACAGACACTTGAGAAATATTTATTGACAGCCCCCTGGCAAAGAGATTACAGGATGGACACAACGGCAGGGGACTGGTTACCATTTAAAAAAGCAACCACATTCTTTGTTTTAAACTTCACTCTCCAGCTTCTAGCAACTTCCAGTTCTCTGGCCTTCTAATCTGCTGGTGGACTAGACTTGGCCTCCCTGTGGTACTCCTGGGTTCCTGGAGGACCTTCCTAATCCCCAGCCTCAGGGGCTGGGACTGGTAGGGTCAACAGCACCAGGCCAGGTGCTAGGTTTGAGTCCTGGCTACCTCTCATCACCTGCCCCTCCACTGCCACACATCACATCAGTTCCTCCCTCAAGAGCCAAGAGGTCACAGATGCTCTCAGTACTCTTTTTTTTTTTTTTTTTTTTGGCAGTTTCCAAGTCATTTTATTCAGAATTTTGTGTTTGTTTCCTGAATCAATAAATACTATACAAAACAATGTAAGAATGGCTACCATTTTCTCTCCACTGCTCCTCCCAACTGGGGACAATCCCCCAGGCAACTTCACTCAGGGGTTCTCCCTGTAGATTTGGTCCAGCAAATGAGGTTGAGGTGACGTTATAATTCCTTGAATCATTTTCACAGGGATTCAAGTTGGATGGGAAAGCCTCTGGGATCTGGAGGTGACTAGGTTAGGGGCATGGATTAGTGTTTTCTGGGAGGAGATGGCACCTGGGGCAAGAGGTTACCACAAAGAAAAGGGTGTCTAAAATGTTCAAGTTTCCTTCTTTTGCCTCAAAAAATGACATTTATTCAAAGAAAAAAAAGAGAAAAAAAGAAAAAAAATGACAAGATGTCCATCCCTTGGCTCCCTTCCCTCCCCCGTCCAGCTGCTCTTTAGCCCCCAGGATTGAACCCTGGCTGGAGCTCAGTAGCAGGACAGCCCCTCTCAGATGAGGTCAGCAACATTGAGGGACATCTCTTCAATGGAGGTGCTGTAGAAGGTCTCGATGTCTCAAAGAGTCCTCTTCTCTTCTTCTGTCACCATGTTAATAGCCACACCCTTAAGGCCAAAACGCCCACCTCGACCAATTCTGTGGATGTAGTTTTCCCTGTTGGTGGGAAGGTCATAATTGATGACTAAAGAAACCTGCTGCACATCAATACCTCTGGTCAGTAAGTCAGTGGTAATTAATACTCTGCTAGATCCAGACTGGAACTCCCTCATGATCACATCTCATTCCTTAGTCCATATCTCCATGCATGGCAGAGACAGTAAAATCTCAGGCATGCATCTTCTCAGTGAGCCAATCAACCTTCCTTCGGGTGTTGATGAAGATCACTGCCTGGGTAATGGTCATGGTTTTGTACAAGTCACACAGTGTGTCCAGCTTCCATTCCTCTCGTTCCACATTGATGTAGGACTGGCAGAAACCCTCCAAGGTCAACTCTTCCTTCTTGACAAGAATCCAAATGGGGTCCCTCATGAACTTCTTGGTCACCTCAAGCACATCAGAAGGCACTGTAGCCGACAACAAAACCACCTGGGTATTGCTGTTGAGCTTTTGGAATATGTCGTAGATCTGGTCCTTGAATCCACGGCTTAACATTTCATCAGCTTCATCCAATACAAACATCTTAATGTATTTGGGAGACAGGTATCTCTGATTGAGCATATCAAACACGCGGCCAGGGGTACCCACATGATATGGGGAGCTTCTATCTGCAACTTTTGCACCTCAGCACGTACATTAGTGCCTCCAATACAGGCATGACAGAAGGCACCCATGTAATCTCCTAATGCCATGACCACCTTTTGTATCTGCTGAGCCAGTTCTCAAGTGGGTGCCAGTACCAAGGCTTGGGTGGCCTTTAGATCTAATTCAATCTGCTGGAGAATTGATATGGCAAATGTAACTATTTTCCCAGTCCCAGATTGGGCTTGAGCGATCACATTGTAACCCTTGATACAAGGAAGAATGGCTCACTGCTGGATGGCAGAGGGCTTCTCAAAACCATAGGCATAGATGCCACGGAGAAGGGACTCCGAGAGATTCATGTCATCAAAGCTGTCAACAATCTCATTCGAGTTACTCTCGATGACGCCTTCGGGCTCCATCCCATGGGGGCCACTGTCTCTGGATCGAGAATCCTGACTCAGAGACATGATCCTTAGAAACTAGTCTCTCAGTACACTTTCCAGGTAATAACCACCACCCCGGATGCTCAGTGAGCACTTGACAGTGTCTGGTAAGGCTCTGAGGACTTTACACACCTTGTCTTACTTTATGCTCTACACAATTCCCCCGAGGAAGGGAGCTACTCAGGGCAAGGAACTCGCCCCGCGTTACTGCCACTGGTGACAGGCAAAGCCAGGAGAGGATCTAGGAAACCTGGTTTCACTGCTCATGTGCCTAGGAATCCTGCTGAGCTGCTCAAACCTCCACTCCCTTCCACAGCACCTGTGGTGCCACCCACTGTCAAGCTTGCCTCCCAAAGGACTGTCGTAAAGACTGAGCCACGTCCAGAATAGGCAGCTCTGCAGAACAAGATTTTGCGTACGTCATGCAAGTTCTTTGCCTCTCACCTATACTCTCAGTCCTCATTTCACATTTTTTATTTCAAATACCCAGAGCCCAAAAGTCAGAGGGGTCTGGTTTATACTATTCCAGTCACTGGCTCAGGTTTATACTACTCCCAACAATGGAACTTAGTACTTGGCTTTGCAAGTGGCTTTTGAAGAAGACCAAACCAATAGCTGTGGCAGGGGAAGTCTATTCTCATTCTGGAATGAGGGGATCAACGAGTGAATATCAGAAGGAACAAATGCTGGGTGATAGGTATGTGTTGCACACCAAAGTGGGAGTAACGCAGGGCTGCTGAGCCAAAGCCCACACACGTATCCAGAGCGCACAACTGCAGCTCCATCAGGGAGGTGAGCTGATAACGCTGCCAAATTTAATGGAGAAATAAAACCCATTGAGTGGAAACATGAAGAGATACAGGCTGCGTCCACTAACAGGAAGAATGAGGCATTCTTCTCCACGAGCTGGCCAGTAATCCAGAGGACTGCATCTGCAGGGACACAGACCCAGGAAAAGCCATTTCTCTGGAATCAGAACAGACTTTTGGAACTCATGGACTCTGTGGTCATGCTTGGCACTTGGACTCTGAGACCAAGATGGTGCTGTGAATTTCTTCTTGGAAAGTGGTCTCTGACCTGTTGCTGGGTCTGCAGGGGGCCAGCCTCACCTCCATGCCTTCACCCCAGCTAGTATTCTCCATCCCCCTTGAGGCCTAGCACTGCCTTTGGCACAAAATCAAGAATCAGTAAATGCCTGTGGGATGAATTATCTGCAGAGATCCCACAAGCACCCAATAGGCTTCTTTAATCACACCAAGAAAAATCTCACTCTTTCATTAAAGAAGGACATGCCGAGCACTTAAGTGGTATTTCTTTCTAAAGAAATAGAGTACTTTACTATATTTTATTTTCTAAAAAAGATAACGAATTTTAAAATCTTGGTGACTCTAGTCACAGTGCCCCCTCCCCCTGACTCTTTCTTGCACGGTGGCCTCTTCTCTGGCCCTGCACACACCTGACGCACACCCAAATCTTGGCAGGGCTAGCTCACTGTCCTTCAGATCCCAAGCACAGGCCACCTCCTAGGGAAGACTTCCTTCACATCTCCTCCCAAACCGTCTCTGGCCGGCTCCCAGATCCAGGTCACTTTGTGTGGATGTGCTCGTGGGTCTGCCCCCTCTTCCAGACTGCCAGAGCACCACGTGTGCTTGGTCCTGCGGGAACCCCTGGAAGCTGTGCAGCGCCAGCCTGCAATGCCTGGGTCTCCAAGAACACCCAGGGCAGGGAGGCCCAGGAGCTGGCTGGCCTGTGCTCAGTGAGCAGGAAATGACGCAGCCATAAATAAAGTGTTACCCAGAGCAGTATTATTGGTGTGAAAAAGCCTTCTCGTGTTTCCTTTCTTCTCTTTGGCTATGAGGCTGTAGGCGGTCCTGTGCTTATTTAGGTTGCCAGTCAGTGGTCAGCAGCAAGTCATCTTAGGCCAGCGGGATCTGCCACTCACCTGGCCTCAGAATGCTCCAGGGTAACCCTGCTCCTGGATCACCTGTCAGGATAAAAGTTGCACTGCCCCTGGGCATAAAAGAGTGACTCACAACACCACCCCTGCTGTCACTAAATTTGCTGGAGTACCCGAAAAGGTCAGGTATCTCTGAGAAGTGAGCAGAGTTGCCCCCTCTCACCATGGGCTGCCCACCTGCACCCATGGGCCTCCCATCAAGCACCCCAGAGCAAAACCAGGTTTCCTGGTTGGAGGATTCTGGCACTGTCCAGGGCTGAATTTCTGTAGCTCACTCAGGTGTGTGCTTGACTTGTTCACTGAGACGCAGTATTTTAAGACAATGAGGGCTGGGGAGATAGCTCAGTTGGTAGAGTGCTTGCCTTGCATGCACAAGGCCCTAGGTTCCATCCTCAGTACCACACACACACAAAAAAGACAATGAATGTTTACTGCAGGAACTATTGGGGCACAAAGATACAGCACCAAACTTCCTCCATGTCAACTCCTAAATCCTCCAAAGGCCTACAAGGCTCCACATGCCCCCACTGACCTCATCCTCTAATTCATTCCCCTTGTCACACTGCTCCTTTCTGTTCTTCCAATACATGGGGCACCTCCTGTCTCAGGGCCTTTGCACTGGCTGTTCCTTTTATCAAAATACTCTTCCTCCAGAAACTGCCATGGCTCCCTCCCTTCAAGTCTATGCTCACATGCCACCTTCCCAACTCTAAAGGGTCAACCATGGTCACCTATTAAGAACTGCACTACCCACGCCTCCTGGCACTGCCCATGTCCCTTCCTGTCTGGCTACTGCTCTCAGCGTTCCTCACCAGCAGCCTGCAATCATGTTTTCTATTAGTTGTACTGTTCTTCTGTCTCTGCCATGAGGCCACGGTCCTTGTTTTGTTCCCCGGTGTACCTCCAGTGCCTAGAATGGTGCCTGGCACGTGGCAGACACCCAATTACTTGCTGAAGAGATGAACAAATACTGACCCACCTTTCAAGTAACTCAGATGGGTTAAAATCACAAATGTCCAAAGAGGCCAACCTGGTAATAAAAACTAGCAAAGCCCAGCACATAAACAGAAGAAGTCGTGTGTGCCTCATTTGTCTGTCCCCACCCTCGATCTCCTGGTTTGAGCTGAGAGTAAGAAGGAGTCCCAGTGGCTCACTGCAGACTGGGCAAGTCCCATTCAGCAGACACTGTGGTTCCACTTCACACCTCAGAGCCATCTCCAGACTGGAGGCCACCTCCCAGCCTGACTGTCCCCGTCTGTGCAGGGCAGATACAGAAAAGTCGGCTGGGGTCTGGGACCCAGAGCCTCTCCCTGCCCACCTTCCTCACTCTGTTCTTCCCAGCTGGTTCCTCAGGGATGTGGAGATTCTGAAGACCCCTGGCCCTCCTCTGGACTGCAGATCAGGAGCGGGACCCCTGGCCTTCAGTCTAAGTCACCTACAGCCCTGGTCAAGGCTGCTTCCTCCCAGAGCCTCCACACTCTGGGGTGCCTTTCAGGGGTCTAGCCCACCCTCTGCTCCAGAAGAGGGAGACACTGTTGCCAGACAAGGATGCCCTCTGTGAACATGTGGACTAGAAGTGCCGTACTCAGTACTTACCAGGCACAATGGTGTCCTGGAGTTGCGACTCCATTGCGGGATTGGGGCCTAGCCCATGAGGGTCATGCACCAAGGGAGAATGCACAAGAGAGCCAATTCTTTTGTGGGCATGTCAGTGACTAGGCCATCAGGCCCTGGATTTATATCTATTTCTGCCCTTCAGCATTCACAACCCTCTCCCAGAAGCCTACTAGCCCTTTCAGAAGAAGAATGGGTGCGTCTCAGATCAGCACTGATAATCTAGGGGGTTAAGAGTACAGTCAGGGGCTGGGGTTGTGACTCAGCAGCACAGCACTTGCCTTGCAGGTGTGAGGTACTGGGTTTGATTCTCAGCACCACATATAAATAAATAAATAAATAAATATCCATTGACAACTGAAAAAAAAAAGTACAGTCAGGGCCACTAAGACAAGGAGACAAGGGGCCCTTCAATCCCAGGTGGATTGCAGCTTGATGCACTCAGTGCCTGGATACCCATCTGCCACTGGAACAAACACAGGTTGGAAAGAGCCCTGCAGCAGTGACTAGGGGACCCTAGCCAATTAATGATGCTCTGAACCAAAGAAGCAAGACGGCTGCCTTCTTAGCCACTGGTCCCACATGCTATGCCTGGTGAAGCACCCTGCTGAGCAGAGGCCCTGTTACTAGGTGCCATACAGAGAACTGGGAGCTAACATCTGAGGAGCACTCTCACTCTTGGAGCCCAGAAATCACCTGGGAACCTTGCTAATCGACTGAGAAGGCACCCAGATAGAAACGGTTGACGTCCTCCTGTGGGGACAGGCAAGACTACTCTGCCCCAGGACCCTCAGACCTCATCCTAAATGCACACCATGCAACATGGGACACACGAGCAGTGAAGCACTCCCGCTTTCCACAAGCGAACCCTGGGGCTGAGTCAGGGGGCAGAGCACACGCACCGGGGGCTTGGCCCACTGCCACTCAGCACTGAACACTAGTGGTCTTTGTCGCCGTGGGCACTGGTGATAGTTCTCCCTCCTGCCCGTGAGGTGCCTTGCGAGGTGTACACTGTGTGTGTCCACGTTCATCAGACCAGACCAGCCCACCAGCCCTGAGGCAAGGTCCTAAGTGCAGGGATGGCAGGGTAACTGCGCAGCCTCAGACACCACAACCATTATAAGGAAGCACCTAACGTGTAGGTGCTTGGGTGCACCAGATGTGGAATAAGCACCATGCACAGCATGTAAGCCTCAACTCACATAAGCCACGTCTGTTCTCACTATAGAGCTAGCAGAGGAAACCGGCCCAGAGGCACAATCAACTTGCCCTTGGACACCCAGCAGTCAGGCTTCAGAATCCTCAGCTGCCTCTTATGGTGGCATGTGGTACAGCATCAGAAGTACCCACTCCAACACTCCTCCCCAGACCTGGGCTTGGAGAAGATGGCAGGCCAGGGGCAGCCTCAGAGTGACTTCGCTCCGAGAGTCATCACCAAGAGGTCACGAGATCCCTGACTCTGCCACCACTGCCCCGCCTCCATCACTCAGGTCTGCTTCGAGCACCTCCTGTGCACTCTCACAAGCCCATGGTGGCAAGGCCAACAGCAGCTCAAGACAGTGGGTGGGAAGCCAGGGTGGGTGGGGGCCGTGCCTTTGCTGTGTCCTACCACATCCCTAATCTGTCAGCAAAAGGACATGGCAAGCACATGCTGAAGGAATGCAAGACTCAAGGAAACGGGTCTATAGGAACCCAAGATAGAAAAAAATCCCTCTTAAAAATGTACCTACAGGTAATGAGGCATGTGCCAAATTTTAATCTATATTTATTCTCCAACAATATTGGGATGTTAGCTTCAGAGCAAATGTTCACTCCGCTTGCAAGACGATTCCCTAGTGGGAACCATATGATTTTAATGCACAAATGAATTTCAATCAGACATCTATCTAACCATGCTGATGTGTTTTAAATTTAACCCTAAATTACAGTCCTTCTGAATAACTCTGCTCTCCCCCTGCTCTTCTCTCTTCAATTTTGGTTTGGTTTTGTGAGAGGTCTGCTGGTAAAAATGAAGCAATACCAGTAACTTATCTACAAATTACGGGAAGGAGAAAGTAGGTTAAAAAAGACCAAGAAACTTAAAACAAGTTTGATCAAACCACATCCGAGTCAGGCAGGAAACAATAGGAGACTGTTCTCGCTCAGAGGGAAGGAGGTAAATGGCACAGGACCATTGTCAAGCAAGTTGAGAGGACTTGCATGCTCTTCCCGAATGTCAGCTGTAGTCACCAGAATACACCAGCTTTGATTTTCACACCTGGGGAAAGGCACTAACCGGAAGGGGAAAGCCTCCACTTTCACTTTGGCTGGCAATTCCTTTCACACCAGAAAGTCTCGTTTTCAGTTCAGGCATCCACCACAACCAGCGGTTCTGTCCCAGAAGTGATTTGTGCCTCTCGCACCAGAGGTGGGACCTCCACTCCAAGAAGAGGCCCTTAGGACAAGGGCAGATCTCCTAAACTCCCTCTGATAAGAGGGTGCACCTGAGGCAAGTGTCCTAAGCTGAGTAGTCACCAGAAACTTGCAATGTGCCTCTGCCCCCACTGCAAACCCAGAATGCCAACATCAATAGCCTGCTTGTCACATCCTGCTTGAGTTCCACAAAATGTTACCACTGGAGAAAACTGAGGAACATTTACTGCTTCTTAAACTGCATGCAAATCTACAATTATCTCAGTAAAAAGTTCCAATTGAAAAAACCGCCTATCAATTGATGAATGGGTTAAGGAAACAGGCATCACATATAATGCAATATTAGCCTTAAAAAAAGAAGGAATTTCTACCACATGTGATAATATGGATGAACCTTGAGGACATTATACTAAGTGAAACAACCCAGACACAGGAGAACAAAGCTGCATAATTCCACTTACATGAGGCATCTGAAATGTCCAACTCAGAGAAGCAGAGAGTAGAATGAAAGATGAAAGAGGCCTGGGGAGGGCAGCGGGCAGTTGGTATTCAGTGGGGTAAAGTTTAAGTTATACTGGTGGCTCTGCACCACAAGGTGAGTGAGTTCCAGAGACCTGCTGGACAGCACTAGCCTACATAAAATAATGCATTATGCACTTAAAATTTTGTTAATAGATCTCATATTAAATGTTCCTGCCATGATTTCAAACAATCTTATGACCCCCAGACCCCAAAGATCTGTGAACTCACCCCTACAACACCAAGCCTGAGCAGCGCTCCTGTGGGAAGGCAGTCTGTGAGGAAGCCACGGCAGCTACGCAGGGCCTGGAAATCATGTGCCACAGCAAAGTCCAGAGGGACCTGATACATCTCCAATTGTTATAATGTAAATGAAGTGTCAATTAGCAGCGGGCTGGGTGGAGACAAGGCATATTTAATGGCAAACATATGTCTCATCAGATGGGGGCAGTTCCGTAAAACTTCCTGCAGAAGCACATGGAGACCAGATCTTCTGAATGCTCATGAGGCTCCAGAAATTCATACTCTTCTGTGAAACTTCATAAATTTTAATGTCAGCAATTCATAAAATTTTCTTTTCTTTTTTTTTTGGGGGGGTGCTGGGGACTGAACCCAGGGCCTGTGCTTACAAGGCAAGCACTCTACCGACTGAGCTATCTCCCCAGGCCCCATAAAATTTTCTTTTAAACACTGTAAAGATCAAACCAGGTATGTGTGAGGGCCAAGCTGCAACCTGATGGGCCCTGGATGGAAACACGGAACACATCTTCATCCTCTCCAACAGCTCCAGAGCAGGGGGGCTCCCCCTACTTTCTAAGTGGGGTGAGACAACCTGCCCACAGTCACCCAGCTGGTAGCTCTTACTAGATGCCCCAATGGTTCTGCTGACTCAGCATCCTGTTGCTTACACTCATCTAGCCAAGCTAGTGTAAGAAGTTGCAGAGGAAGGGCCTCTAGCTCCCTGTACACTCAGTTTTCCAGACCATGTGATGTCACGAGATGGACAACTACAGGAGTCTTTCCTGTTCAACACTTGTCATGCAATCCTCTTATAAATACTTCTCCTTCCCCTTTGAGCACTTACAAGACTTGAGAAAGAACATTTATTTACATATTTGATCCACATCCATCTCTCCTACTGGATTATAAAGCTCCAATGTGACAGAGATCATTTATGCTTTGGTATATCCTCCACAAATAACATGATGGCCCAAGGAAAGGGCTTAATAAGCATTTGTTGAATGAATCCAGCCAGAATGGGACTGGCCACAAAAAGGTCCCAATTTGGCTATATCACTACCACCACCAGCAAGGAAAGAAAGTTTCTGGGAACAGTTTCAGAAGCCCTAATGCTTCCTTGAATAGTAGAACGGCCTGGCCAGACCACTGCACAGCAGAGAAACCGGAAGGCAGGGGCCTCTTGTCTTTGCACTCCCTGCAGCAATGGTTCTTCCTGTGTAGGACCACAGTCCACCCATTCATCCAGTTGTTACGACACAGGTACCACAGGCCGGCCCAGCCCTTTAACCTCTGACTCTTGCCTGAGCGCCTGGCTCAGAGACAGATCGCTTAGGAAACAGACTCTGTATGAAATAATCTGTGCTCAACCTAGACATGTATGCTGAGCCCATGTTGCAGCAATGTGAAAACAGACACAATGGCTGCCATGAGCTTAGAGGGGTGAAATCTCTGATGAGAGGAAATCAGGTGAAAGGGCCTTTCAGGCTGTGGGTATGGTGAGGGCACAGGTACGGAGGCAGAAGGACATGGCAGGTGGGACAAGAGTCAGCTGGACCACTACTCAGGCAGCCTGGAGCTCCCGGTCATTGAAGCAGGGTGGTAAAAGGGATAACAGAAAAAGAAACACAAGGGCCAAGTAGGAAGACGTGGAAGAAGTCACAACACTGACCACTAGGTACACTGGCTCTGGCAGCACACAAAGTGCAATTCCAAGGCTCCTGCAGACCCCAAACATGCTCTGCTTAGCATATAGATTGTTGGGAATTTAAAACTGGAAAGATTTTACATAAAAATGCACATTTTCAGCTTCTCTGGAAACATGAGATGTGTCCACAATACTATGGCAACACGATGTCCACACTCCTGTAGAATGACTGAGGCCAGGTGCAGGGGCAGCTGCACAGAGGCAAAGCGCTCAGTTTGCCAGGGCCCAGCACTCTCCAAGCCCTCACATGGGGCCTGCATTGTTCACAGTCACTGTCCCCCTCTGGGGATCTCTGTGCCTCAGACAGGGCAGTCTCTCGTCCCATCCTGTCCCAATAACAGCACCTCACAGATGCACAATCTGAGGCCGAGTGGTATAATTCCTGTTCAATAACATATGACCAATCAATCCACCATTAATACCTGAGCCCAGATTTCCCTGGTAAGCATTTCAAGACTGATTAGTTCTTGAATCCCAGATCAGCTTATGCATCATTATTGCTGTATAAGCAAAATGTTGGTTTCTGATTTTAGAGAAACATGGATTAACAAAACAAGTAATGGCTTTTATCAAGGTCAAAAGAGAGTCCCAAAGCTAGCAACTTACGGAACTCCTTTGAACATCCTGTTCAGTCTTGGCATACATCTCAGACAGATCGCCATTCAGAATGACTTCAGCTAAGGAATTCACCAGAGGTGCGTGATGTATAATTAGGAAGACCTGGTAGAAAAGGAGAGATGGGAGATGCATTAAAGAGTAGTCTTCCAACCTTTCTTACCTGATCAGAAACAACCAGGTGGGGCTACATAAGTTCACAGAATAGGTCACACTTATTTTCAGTGACACTCTTCTAAGATTGGCCTGTCCTTCAGACTGTTGTCTATTTGGCTGGCTGTTCTTCCTTAGAAGAAAGTGCATTAAAACAAGACTGTCCCTCACAGCTGGGTGAAGCCAAATCCAACTCAAGTGGAGCAATGTGGGAAGGAGCAGCCAAACCAGTACACTCCTTCCGATCCATGGGCAAGCTGCTGTCAAATTCAATTATGATAAGACTAGAAGGCACCATCCCAATCCTTCAGTGAGGGCCAGGAGTTTTGTTCCAGCAAGGACTTGGCAAAGGGGTGGAGATTCCATCACTGGAATGTGCTCCAACCCCTGTGGTGGTTTTTAGCATGCTGGAATGCTATAGCAGCGTCTATAGTGTGGAACTGGGGAAGAAAAACCACAGGAACCAGAGGCAAACCTGGACATGCCAGGATACAAAACAGAAGGCTCTGAGCTAAGATGGTCCTGCTACCCCACCCTGCTGCCCAATGGACAGAGGAGCGGCTTTAGGAATCAGGGTATCCAAACTGCCTTGCAAAGCTGGACTAGATACACCTGCTATCTTGCTTTAAAATGCAAAGGCAGCAACAAGGTGTAGCACAGTGTGTGGAGAATCTACCATCTGTATATAACAAGAGTGTGGGCACATTTGTATTTGCTCATTTATGTATGCATAGGACAGGGTTTCTCAATCTTGGCACTATGGACACCATGGTCCTAATTCTTTGTTATGGGGGCATCCTATGCCTTGTAGGGTGTTTAGTGCTGTCCTAACCTCCACCTTCTGATGCCCATAGCACACTCTTCCTCAGTCACAACAACAACAAATCTCCAGACCCTTCCAGATATCCCATGGGTAGGGGCGGGGGGAATCGCCCCAGGTTAAGAACCCTGGCAGAGACTCTCCGGAAGGAAATAATGAATCCCTGTACTGTAGTTGTCTCTGGGGATAGGAAGCAGGAGCGTAAACTTGGAAAAAAGAAAACTTGGCTTTTACCTTTTTAAGAACTTATAAACTAACCCTGACTGCCCCTGAGGTGTAAAACTGGGTGCCCACAGAACAGGGGTAGGAGGGAGACGTCCTCACATCATGTTTTATATCATTTGAATAGGGAGAAAATATTATTCAAATAAATAAGTGCAATCCAAAATAAAAGGTACAGGCAGAAGAGCTAAATATCACAGAACTTTTAAAATATCAGGGAGATCATTATTATAGAGACTACACAGTATGACCAAATGATTTAGGCCAGATCCAAGGCTATGGCAGGTGCTCAAAATGTTAGCAATACTGATGATTTTTTCTCACCTTCATTATGGCCAAATTACTGCCACACTTTACTTGACCACAAAACAAAACCCATCACTGAGTTTGTTCACTCTACAAATATCTATTATGTACCTTGTACAAAGAATGTGGCTTTATTCATTCTTTTATTCAGTCCATAAACATTTGGTGAGCACCTTCTAAAGACCCCTCCCAAAGTGAGCACATGGTGCTCGTTTTCCCAGCTCTGAATGTTGGTTGCGGGGTTGGGGGTCACTGCAGGATCCTGGGAAGTGTGCACAGGCCAGACTGGAAAAGCTAGGCCGGGTTGTCCACACCACACTCTCGTTGTGTGGGGCAGTTGCGTTTCAAGGAGAAGACATCATCTATCACACTAAATTTATACCACCAATGTGAATTTTGTAACTGTGCTTGTAAAATAATTTCTAGGTGCTTTAAAACCTGATTTTAGGCTTTCACACATTATAGACCACAATATAATTAAGTTAAATGAAAATGTAGGGGGAAGAATGACTCAAAATCCTTGATCTTTAAAAGTGATCTTTGGGCTGGGGCTGAATCCAGTGTGAGGCACTAGATTCAATCCTCATACACCACATACAAATACCTTTGCACCACATACAAATACAAATACAAATACAAATACCTTTGCACCACATACAAATAAATAAAGGTGAGAGTGAGAGAGAAAGAGAGAGAGAAAGAGAGAGAGAGAGAGAGAGAGAGAGAGAGAGAGAGATATCTTTTGAAGGGATCTAAATTTGAGGAACCCTGAATTATAAGCTATGCTTTTTGCAGGATACTGAAATAAATAAGTAGGTACCTGCACTACTGGTGCTTCACTAAGAAGCCAGAAGGAGACTTTCAGACAACAGGCAACGCCTCCCCACTAGAAGCCAGTTGTGGGGTTGGAGTCATGCCCCTCGGCTGAGGTCCTCCCACACATTGCTCCAGCAGCTCAAGGGTCCCCAAGGCGTTTTCCATGGGACTGCAGTGGCTGAACAACTGGCCCGCTTGGGTCCTTCTAAACTCTCAGAGTCTCAACAGGAGATGTTGGTGGGTTTACAACGAGGTGGCAGGAAAAGGAGAGGCTGGGGTTGTCCTGAGCTCCATGGCACAGAAGGGCATTCAGACAGTTGGCACCAAGCAGGGCTCTGAGCAAACAGAGCCTCCAGAACAAGACTCTGGGATGCAAGCAGTGGTTAGGCCACATCCGGGTCCTACTCGGTCCACCGGCTGGAGGGAGGCAGTGTCTGAGTCTTTCTTCTCAGATGAAAGCCAGCCTCCCCCAAACTCAAAATGACAGGGGATCCAGTTAGAAGAACAGACTCTCATCATAGCCAATAAATATCTGTGCCACTGTGGAAGTGGGAACAGAGCTCTGGTCATATGTTTGACTACTTGACAGTCTAATGAAATGGCTACAAGTCTGGACTGCTAGTAATAAAAATATTTTTAAAGTTATGTAACTGGGTCACCATGGAGTTTTTCCCTTCTTGTAAATATTACATAATTACAAGAAGGAAGCACGGTTGCTGAAGGAGAGGAGGCAGACACATTCGCTCAAGACAGGAGTCTGGGAGCTGAGGCTGTTGTAGGACACCTTCAGAAGGTAATGTGGGAACTCGAACCACAACAAAACCTTTTAAAATAGCCTCATGACAGGAAGTTTGTTAAATAAAGGTTGCAGTGTGGACCCACACCATGGTCCAGCAGTTTGGGGCTTATGTCAAAATACTGAGAATAAAAGTCACGCAAGCCCACACTTGCGTATGGAACGGAGAGCACTCCTCAGTTGTGTGGAAACCTGAGTCCCGGTATAACAATCAAGCACATGAGTGCCAGGTCTGATTTACTTTTCATTTCTCTTTAAATTTCCATTCCCTGCCATGAAAAAGACACAAGCCACCTCTACTCAGTTTCTGGAAATAGAACACCCTCTCTTTTTCTTATGATTTTATTTCAAAACTGAGCACAGAGAGATGGGCTATGCAACTCGGGGCAGTCAGAAGCAGTTCGCAGACCCAGACCTGCCATGAATGCTGGAGAATGAGCAGACATACCTGTGACAGGAGATAGAGAGACACCGGCAGGCTGATTTTCGGTCGTTCTCCTCCCTAGTGAAAATTAGAGGAAAGAGGGAGAAGGGGGTCAAGGACACAAAAGGGAACAATAGAAAATACCTAATGCCAAATGCCATCAGTTTGAACCTGAAATGCCCAGCCCCTGACTTCCTCCTGACCCCAAGACTGCCTTTCCTAGTGCTGGTCTTTCTGCAACAGACAGGCACCACCTGATTTCACTCAGTACCCTCTGCAAGGTCAGTTTTCAACTGTAGAAATCCCTTACCCAGAGTAGCAGCTGACCTAGGAGAGGGGCTTGCCCCTGAAGTTCCCAGGGGTGCTCCTTTCCCCAGCTGGGCTCTGTGGTCCCAGTGGAGAGCCTCCAGACCTATTCTTATCCTGGAAAAGGGTCTTCAAAACATGGGAGGGGGAGGTTTGGGGCTCCATCCCAAACCAGTCTGCAGGTGAGAGATCTTTAGGGTTCTCACTTTGAAACCAAAAAATGTGGGCTGGGGAAGTTAATCGCCTTGTCGAGGTCACAGGGTTAGAAAAGGGAAGAGGCAGAAACTTGACCCCAGCCCTGAACACTCCAATTCCCAGGCTCTGTTGCTGGCTCTGGAGCTGCCTCTGCTGGAGCTAATCAGGCCACAACTTTCTTCTACTGTATTTACTTTTTTGTGGCAAGAATCCCCAACTTCCATCTCCAAAAAGGAAATGACATCCCCTTGAGACACATCTGCCAGGTGATGAGCAGCTCTCCTACCTCCTGCTGAGGTCGCTTTCTCCCCTGGGCCCCCTTAACTCTGGAGAGATGGTCCAGGTCCCCCTCCCTGGAACAGCATTTCTGGAGAGTCTCAGAATCGGCTACTCAGAATCAACTAGGGGCAGGTTACACATGCAGATTCCTGGTCCCACCTCAGACCTGCTGAGCCAGAACCCCTTAAGGGGCAGGGCACCAGAGGATCTGCCATGACCACCCCTACCCCTTGAAACTGTGGACATCAGGGCAGGATCTCTCCCTGAGCTGCTCCATCCCTTCCTGTCCCTTCTATGCACTGCTGCCTGGATCTTCTCCAAATCCATCAGCTCTGGGAACTATCAGGAAAAGTTGCTGGGGTGAGAACACCTCAGAGAAGGATGTACAGAAACCCAAGTCTGAATCCTAAGGGTTTCCTGTTTCCTCTGATGTTGGTTACCTAATCTTTCCTCATTCACTTTTACAGCTCTTGGGGAAAACCAGCAAGCTTTGAAAGGCTTTGGAAGGCCTTTCCCTCAGGTGCAAAGCCTTGGCCCCTTGCAAGGCTCAGCTATGGTCTGGGCTGTGGGCCAGGCGACAGACCCACCTTGTCAGGGTTCTCCAGGGAGGACACGTACAGGGGCAGGAAGAGCCTGTTGAGCAGGTGGTCACTGAGCACATCATTGAGGAACTCACAGTTGATGATCAGTATGTCATTGAGATAGTGCAGGTGGTCCAGGTGTTCAGCCACCAGGTCACTCAGCTTCCCCCGATTCCTGTGCCTGCAAGAGAAACCACCACCTCGGATAGGGCCTTCAGGCCTAAAACCAGCATCTTGGACTTATGCCGGGGCAAGTTCATTCACACACCCAGTGTCTGCGCTAATGTCAAGAGACAGCCATGCTGACACTACAGAGGACAAACATGAAGGGAAAAATGGATAAGTTCACTGCACCCATTCTAGGGGACTCCTAAATGAAGCCCCCATCCCCGAGGGTCTTGAAGTAAGTCACCCCACAACCACAACCCCAAACAAATGGGGCAAACAAAGCAAAAAAAACAGTTAGTTAAGCTCTTACAGTAGCCACTATATGACAGTAGCCCCTAGCTGATGCGGCAAGATCCCCGGGCTCCCCAGATAAGCAGAGTTGATGAAGCCATAAATCCTCACCAATTAAAGCACTGCAGAGGCACTCTGAAGAGAAAAGCTGGCCTTACTCAGCAGCCACATCTGCCCCAGGGTCCCGACCATCTGTGGGACACAGAGCAAGGACACAACACCCATCCCCCAGGCCTGGCCTGAAGGTCTGTGCATCCTTGCAGTTGGCAACAGGCAGGTTGCCTGGGTCTCTTGGGTGGAGTCAGGCACACTCCAGAAGGACAGACACAAAACACCAGGCGCAAGCAAGCTTCCACCACCCACAAGAGCAGCAGGGATCAAGCAACACAGCCAGAGCAAGACACTGTATCTTCACTGTCATCCAAGGAACACAGAAGTTAAAATGCAAGGGAAGATAAAATGCAACAGGAAATAAAAGGCTCCTACAATGCTACGGCCAACACATCCATGATCCACATTTGGGGACCTGTGGTTCCAGTCTTTTGGGCACATTTTTACCTCTCCCTATGGCCAACCTAAAGTGCAGGTAATGAGTATGTACCCATCCAGCATTGCATGCTTCAAGAAAATGAGGACAAGCAGGATCAATCTCACTCGTTTTTACATAATTTCTGGTGATTGTTTCTTTTTTGTACTGGGGATTGAACTCTGGGGCACTCAACCACTGAGCCACATCCCCAGTTCCCGCCAACCCCTTTTTGTGTATGTTGTTAGGCTTTTTTTTTTTTTTTTTTTTTTAATTTAGAGACAGGGTCTCACTGAGTTGCTTAGCGCCTCACTAAGTTGCTGAGGCTGGCTTTGAACTCGAGGTCCTCCTGCCCCAGCCTCCGGAGCTGCTGGGATTATAGGTATGTGCCACTACACCTAGCCCAGCGATTGTTTCTTATGAGACTTTAGTAAGATCTTTGGTAAATATCTACCACAAACGCATGTTGCAAAGCCTCAGCATCTCATGAGCCCCTGGGAACCCTCAGCACACCTGAGACCACAGTACTCATGCACAGTGCCTCATGTTCTTCCCCCACTTAACAAGACACTAAGGAAACACTTCTTCGGTTGGCTATTTACTCCACCTCGTTAAATAGTTTAAAAATACCTGCAATGTATTTTATCAGAGTAATACATACAGCAGGTTTAAAACTCAGGGAGTACTGCTCAGCTGATTATGAAAAACGGCAGGTCCTGGCCCAGGCTTGTTCCCACCTCCTGGCTCTTGAGAGTCAGTTTTTAACTTCTGGTTGTTTCTGTGGGTTGTTCCTCCCATACTTTCATAAAATCTGGGTTGATTTCTGTTTTGTGATTGAGCCTTTCTAGATATAATCTATTGACCTCCTGTTCTGACAAGACTCTCTGTGGTCCCTCCGCCCCTTCCCTCGACAGTAGTTATCTGTAACTGGTACTGACATTACGACTGTTCATGGCAGTCAAAGGGGACTGAGTTCACTTCCTTGGATCATTGGTGTCCTACTGGAACCAAATGTCTCGTTGAGCCTCATAACAGTGACTGTTCTTACCCACTAAGGATCTGATTTTCTCACAGGCTTGGTCAGATCTGCCAGCCACCTGTGCTTGCTTCTTTCTCCATGTCAGATCTAATATTCTATCTATCCAGCTCCTCTCCCCCTGGAAGACTCCTTCCTGGGTCCCTTCCATATTATGATTTCTCATCAAACCTGGGAAAACCTGGCATTCTGTGGCAGTGTTCTGCAGTGTGGGTGATTTTGCCTTTAAGGGGATATGTGGTGATGGCTGGAGACATTTCTGTTGCCACAGCTGGAAAGGACTAGATGCTATTGACATCTAGTGCACGAAGCCAGGATGCTGCTAAACATCCTGCAAGGCACAGGATGACCTGCATCAAAGACGCATCCTGGTCAAGGGAGAGGAATCCCACTGTGGGACTCCGAGTCATCCCTGTGGGAACAAAATCACCCTCTTAAGTTATTTTATAAAGATTTGTTGAGAAATAACTCACATATAATAAAACTTACTCACTTGAAGTATATAGTTGAATGATTTTAAAACATTTTCCTTCCTTCTTTCCTTTCATGCAGGGGATGGACATGGGGCCTCATGCGTGCTAGGCTAGTGCTCCACCCAAGCTACATCCCAGCCTCGATGGTGTTTAGGGCACCCAAAGTTGCCCAACCATCATCACAGTTGACTCAAGAAAAGCCCTACACATGCTCACTAGCAGGGGCTTCCAACTTCCCCCAACGACACGCCCTCCTCCCGCACCCCCAGGCCTAGGAAACCACTAATCTACCCTCTACCTCTAGATTTGCCTATTCTGGGCATTTTATATAAATGAAATCACATGATGTGTGGTGCTGGGTCTGTTTCTTTCACTCCGCATCATTTTCTGAGGTTCCCATGTCACAGCACGTGTCAGTACTTCGTTCCATTTTATCACCAAACACTACTCCACTGTCTGGAGAGATCATAATCTCATTTTTCACTCATCAGCTAACACACCATCCTAATCTTCTGACCAGCACCGAGGACAGGTGTACTGACACCCTGCATACTGGCCTGTCTCTGGGAGGTGAAAGCACTGTTTCCAACTCTTCTGTTTTAAACAGGTGGGGAGCCTTTTCCAATATGCAAATCCATGCTCTGCCCCCGCCAGGCAGGAAAGTGCTGTTCTCCTGAGGTCTCCCCTCAGCACTCTGCCCACGTACCAAAGACCAGGGGGAATCACTTACTCCTCATCTGTCTGCACACAGGTATCAAGTTCGATCACATGGCTCCCGATGAACCAGACCAGATTGGAGAAGTAAGGGACAGCGGTTTTATCTCTGATATAGTGCAGCATGGCCTGGTTATCCACTGAAAAAATTCACAGAAGAAAAGAAAAAAAAAGTCAAACTACCAAAAATAACTTGGGGGCGATTAAAAAAAAAAAAACCAAAAAACCACAATGAAAAAGCCCTCTGCTATAATCTGAAATTGTCTTTCTTTCCTGGAAATACTTGAAAATGTTTATCTTATTCATAAAACTGTACTCATCAAGGCAGTTCTTATGCTAGTCTTAACTTCGTACAGCTACACAGGGGGGCTAACCAGCTGCAGTGCACTGGAGAGCCCGCTGTAAGCAGTGGGCGGTGCTGGACTACCAGAGAATGAGGCCATTCTCAAACAAGGTTCCTGCACTCACATGTAAGGGTCAGTTAAGAAAGTGGAAAACCAGAGGTTAATGACTTACATGACACTGGCATAAGGAACAGGAATCGTCATGGAAGGAAAGGCAGAAACAGACAACAGTTAACAGGGTTAGGAACTGGGAAGGTGAGACAGCTGCTCAGAGGGAGAGAAGGCTGGGGCAGGAGCATCTAAACCAAAAAAAAGGGTTAGAAGAGAGCCAGGAAAAACGGCGAGCAGAAGGCAGCAAACCAATCACAGTGTGCACCAGGGTCGCAAACTCAGAAGGCTGCCAGGTTGGCCGATGACCCAGGGAGCAAAGGCAGTCACCTGGTGGGTAAACTGGGGCATCCAGGTTTCAACCCCGAAAGAGGCTGCTGCTTCTCAGCACCAGCTGACCCCTGTCCTGCTGGACTGTGGGCCCAGAATAGCCAAATCACACCTTCAAGTCAGAAATCCAGACTATCCCATAAGATTTCCTGATTTTTAAGTACTGTCGATGTTTTTTAAAACCATCTAAGCCAATTAAAGCATGTCTGGGGACTGGTGTCAGCCCTCAGGCCTTCAGTTTGCGACCTCTGGATGGACGAAACTGGGTTCCTAGAAAATCTCTCAAACTTAATGTAATCCCAGATTGGGCAGGCTTAAGCCCTTGAGAAGCCACCCCCACCCCCAATTACAGTCATCTCAAGTAATTACAGCCTGACTCAAGAAGGCCAGAGCCCTTTAATCCCAGAGAAAACACAGCCCCAACTCCACTGTGGTGCCTACAAGGGAAGGAACCCCCTCAGAGAAGCAACTCTAGCTGGGAAACCTGTGGGCAGCTAGCCTTTGTGCTGGTGCTCCTGGAGGCAATGTCTGCTGCATCTTAGGTTTGTCCTGGAAGAAGGGATTTGGCAGCAAGGAGCTTTTCACAGTGGGATGGGAGTACGACATCGCCCCCTGCTGCTCATGCTGCTAAATGCTTTTACACATTTAAAGAGAACCTATCTTCTAGCTGTAATGGAATATATTTAATAGGCTAAAACACAAAAATTTAAATCTAACATTTAAATGACAACTTAGCTTTATCTAGTTGTAATATGACCACTCTGAATCCCACATATGCTTCGTGGGGGCATCCTACTTCTGGGTAGCAGCACCCAGCAAGACCCAAACATGCAGAGAGAAGACAGTGGTACCAAGACTGAGCTGAGGGCCCAGATAAGTGTTCAGTGACAGCAAGCCTACACTGAGACAGGCAGTCACGGCTCATAATGAGCTCCCTATTACTCTGCAAGAGCTGGACACAGGCACGTGGGAGCAAGCACTTTGCTGCCAGTTAGAACCAGCCAAGGAAGAGCTCGCAAGGAAACTTACCTTTGTAGACATTCAAAGTTATGGTTCTTACAGCAATGCGAACCATGCTTTCAGGGTGATTGAAAAATTTGATGGCTTCTGTGTACAGGGCAAAGTCATTGGTGTGCTGAAACACAAGTTACCAAGAGTCACAAGCCATGAGACAGAACTGCCCCACACCAGTGTTCTGAAACCCATCAGAAAGTATGATAAAAGTCACTACTGTGAACCTCAAGCCAGGAGTTCAGTCCCGGGGGAAATGTGGGGGGCAGGGGGTGGAGGAACAGGAAGGAGAGGCAGACTTGGGTTCATTACCTTCCTGTCACTTCTTAGCAGTAAGAGGCAATACTTCTAAGCCTCTGTGTTTCTTCATCTATAAAATGGGGATCACAACACCCACTTTGTGATCATCAGGATTCAAGGAGATCATTTCCTGCCACGTACTTAGCCCAGCAACTGAGCCCTAATAAGCCCTCTATGGCAATGGCAATGACCCTCAGATGCTACTCCAAATAATTCAAAGGCAAAGTTTCTCTAAGTTCGGAATCTCTTTCTGCCACTAAATTTTTCTCTGGAAGATGAAGAACCCAGGTGTCTTCTGCACTTCCCAGCACTAGGAGGCCCTGGGCCCCATCTCCAGCACCGCAAAAAAAAAAAAAAAAAAGAAAAAAAAAAAAAAAAAGATTAAACAGTTCAGAACCCCAGAAATCCACTGCCCCAGGCAAAGAAAAAAGTGGAGCGGGCTCTGGCCCAGGGGAACACACAGTGGAGTGCTCTTCCGCCCTCTGGTGGCCAATGCTCCCAGCTTTGAGGGCCGATAGAGCAACACAGAAGCCCAGAGGCATGGGGTCCTCCAAGACCAGCCCTCCCAGGTGGGCTGCGGAGGGTTCAAGGCGACAAGTGTTCCAGTAAGACAAACACACTTGAAGGACCAGAAGGCAAGCATGCATCTAGTTAGTGACAACTACTCCATGGGCTCACTTTAAAGAGGAAGTCACGCCCACCTCAGTGAGGCGCCTGCCGCTCCTGTGATGTTCAGGTCAGTAGATGTTCTTTCAGCAGCATCACTCTGATCCCAGAATCCAAGGGTTTTGCCCTCCCAGCCCAGGGTGCAGAGACCCAGTTGCATCTGAGCAGAGGCAGATCCAGCCCTCACTCTATCTCAACTTCAGGGGGCTTTTCTTGCACCAAGGAGAACGTTTGGGAGAATGCCAACATCGTCCCTCTCTGCTCTCTGATGTGTTTACTGAGCACCTACGATGTGTTAGGTGTGGTTGACAAATAGCATTTCTTCCCTTGAAGACCAGTTCTTCCCCACCACTAAACAATTAAAATCAAGGTTCAGGCTACTGTTGACACGCCAAATGGGACAGTCAGATGGATTCTGTCCAGACCTAGAAAAGATATCTGGACTATGGCCTGACTTCAAATACAGGTTGGATGTGATCACCAATCAGAAGACACTGCAACACAGATAGTACGTGAAGGCAGCCAGCCTTCAAGATGGCCCCAAAGATCCTCACCTCCTGTATCACACACTCAAGTCCTTTCCCACACCAAGCCAGGGCTGGCCTGTATGACTCGAGGAACAGGGCAGAACTGCTAGCATGTGATTGCTGCAGCAGGGCCATAAGATATTACCATTCGCCTTGGTTTCTTGGACACACTCTGGGGAAAGCCAGCTGCTAAGAGATGAGGACACTTGAACAGCCTGTGAACAGGCCCACACAAAGGGGAACCAAGACTCCCACCAGTAGCTGGCACCAAACTGGCTGCCCATGTGAATAAGCCAGCTTGGGTGCAGGTCCTCCAACCCTCATCCAGATTTCAGCTGACTTCAGTCTCCAGAAAACTGTGCCAAAGCAGTTCTGCCAGGCCAGCTCTAAACTCCAGATACACTGAGAAAAATGTGATGCACTTCTGATCAGTGAGACAGGAAGGAAACCCTGGTGGGAGGTTCATGAGAAAGTTTATAAGTAAAAAAGGGACACAAGGAGGGAAGTGATTCATCAGAAATGTCAGCAGTAGCATGTATGTTTGAGATGTTTGGAGCTGCTGCAGCCATCCTGTGACCATGAGGGGTAGAACCAGAGAACAGATGCCAAATGAGCAGTCAGTAGAGAAGGAAGATGGGAAAGCTTGGGTCCTTGATGAAGTGGGTGAGCTAGGATTAACCAGACCTAGCACGGCCAGTGTTTGTACCTTTTAGTATATGAGATAAATTGACCTTGTTGGTCAAGTTCCTTTTAATAGTCAAAGCAGCAGAAATTTATCCCTTTCAGTTGTTAATTCTCCCCAGGAATGCCAGGGACATTAGTTTGTAAAGAAATGTCTACAGTTTTAGGTAGCCAGGAACATCCTCAGCATTTTAAAAATACCATTTCATTTAATTCAATACCTTAAAATCCAAGGTGTATGTTTTCACACCCATTTCTCAGACAAGGAAACTGAGACTCAAGGAGGGACTGGAATTTCCCTGAGGTCACATAGCAAGGAAGTAGCAAAACGAGGCCTGCCTGACCAAGAGTTCTGGTCTTTCCTACAGGGCATCACTACTTCTGGACATGTATTACTGCCAAGTATAATAGTGCTCTCAGCACAAACTGAACTTTACACTGAAAATGGAAAGGTAATTTGTTGAATTTTAAAAAACTTTAAAACATGCCAAAGTCAAATGGTGTTGCTGTGACAGTCACTGATAGTGAGCGCCTAAAACACAGACCCGAGCTGTGACAGGGTTAGCTTTATACCCAGGCACCCCCTGGAAAGCACTCACCTCGTTGTAAAAGAAGTGGACAGTGTGGTTGTTGAGCTTTAACGACAGCGTTTTCAGGAACGATATGTAATATGCCATAATCTCCTCATCAGAAAAGTCAAACTTATGAACAATGATAGAATTTACATAGTTATTGGACAGCAAATAATCTGGAGGGAGAAAAAAACAGTGGTACAGGTTAACTCCTGATGGAGGAGATGAGCAAGGGGCGTCTGGCATGCATAGGCAACCACGTCAGTACCCAGGTAAGCTTCAGGGTCACTGGGCGTGCACAAAATAACAGGGGCAGCTTAGCTTTCAACCAGCAAGAAAGGCCTCAGCTCTGCACACCTCTCTAGAGAAAGGTGGAAGGCAACACCAGAGGAAAGCCTGTCCCTTCCTGCAGACACCAAGAAGAAAGGTCCCTCAACGCTTGCTTTTGCTCCTGGCAGAGTTCAGCACAGCTGGGTGGGGACGGTCAGGTGGTGCATGGCCACTTTCACAAACCACCCCCAAGTGAGGGGGAAAGGCTCTGCCTTCTACAAAAAGCTGCCCTGTTTTGCCATTGAAAGTCACATCATCATGCCCAAATGCCACACAGGACTACACAGGGTCTTCCTCCTTACAGCAGCATGATTTCACAACAGTCACAGTGTGCTCCACCCCTAGGCTCCTGCACCAGGCTCAGTGCTGCCAGCTAGGACTCGCCATCATGACCCTACTGCAGAGCTGGGCTCATCTCTCCTGTTCTGCAGATGAGAAAAGAGCTCAGAGAGGTTGGATGACTTGCCTCAGGACACAGAGACAGGAAGTCACAGAGAAGGGATTCAAGCTCATGATGTTAGAGCTTGTCACTGCCCCACAATATGGGACTCACAATGAAAACTGGGTACTGAGGGCCTGGGGCTGATGGGAGAACAGGCCCTGCCCCAGACCAGCTCTGGGCCCCAGGCCCAGTATGGTGAGGGCTTCCAACTGAGGAAGAAAATCCGGAAAACCAATTGGAAGCTGCATCTCCTGATCCTGAAGTGTTGGCCATGATATCAACCAGTTCTTAAAACAAAAACAGGTCTACAGACCACCAGCAGCCACAGCCTGCGGTGTGAGTCCTCAGTGTTAGACTCCTCATGGACAAGTTCCTCTCCAAGTCCTCACCAGCCACCTGCAGAGCAGGGCTGCTAATGGAAGAGCCCAGTTCCATCTCCCCTGCCTCCCCACAAAGGTCAAAGGTAGGATGTGATGGGCAGCTGCCTGGAGAGGTGCAGGTGAGGCAATAGAGTGACATGGTTAAGAGCCTGGCTCCTCAAAAGCCACCGCTCAGACTAACCGCACAGTGTGCCCTAGAGCTGGCTAGGGTGGGGGATGCAGAGGTAGCACCCAGCCTGACTTGCTGAGTCAGAGTGCCTGTGGAAGGGCGGAAAAGCGGGTTCCTCAGGCAGGTCTGCTTGAGAGGCGCTGGGTCCACATGTGCATGAGGATACCTGCTGCTTGGGTCCAGATCTTGCCTGTCACTTCCTAGACACGAGACCTGGGCAAGCTGCCTGCTCTCCCCACTCTGCGGTTCCCTTGTCTGGGGAACAAAACCTTCCTCAGGCTGTGGTGGGGTAAAAGGGACCAACGCACAGCAGGACAGCATGAGGCAGAGTAAGCACTCAGCAACGTTAGCTGCCACTCTTCTCAGTCTGCTCTGGCAGATTCCAGAGTCAGGCCCAGCTGCTCCTGGATGAGGGGGAAGCAGCTCATCAAGACATCTGGAGCCAGCAAGGCACCTGGCTGAGCACCATCAAAGTACGACTGTACATTCTGCTTGCAATGACCAAATCACCAAGAGCCATCTAGGCTCAGGTCTGTGACAGGGACCACAGGGTAGAACCATGGCAGGCTCCTCATCAGAAGCCAGCTCTCTTGGAAGGTTGCTGTGCATTCTCTGAGCAGGCTCAGGAGACAGGCTGTGCAGACTGTAGTCTCAGAAGTAGTTTTCAAAATCTGACTGTAACAGTTCCTAAGGTTGCTGTCTGGCCCGCCCCAAGAGAAAGCAGGTAGTTACATGTGTCACAGATACAAAGGATGTATGTACCTTAAGTACATGCACCAGTGCATTCAGCACACGCCCCCTTCACAGACCTGGGGGTGTGGCACACACATACCACGTGAGAGCTCTCACATGCCCAGCTCTCCAAGGCTCCCCCTCTGGGCCCAGCCACAATGTCCTCCCCAAGGCAAGCCCCACCTGACTCCACCTCCACAGACTTATTTTGCCTCTTCTTGAAGCTGATGTCAGTGGGCTCCAACAATGCCTACTCTCCCTAGGTCTGGCCTCTCCCACTCATCAGACCTGAGTGATGCAGCCAATATGCATAGTGGTGGCTCACCCAGTCACCGTTGTTGCTATGTATAATTTCATTCTTTGAATACTCCACAATTTATTTACCCCCCCCCCCAGAATCAAGCATATGACATGCAGCCCAGGTGACTCTCATGCCCAAAGCACTTCTTCACTCTGTCATTCTGGCATCAATGGGCTAACAGGAGAAGGGAGTGTTGGGACCTCTTGTGGAGCCCTATGGTGACTGGTTAGTGGCTTCTGGGCCACCAGCGGCACAGACCCTATGCTGGCAGCTTCAGATGTGCAACTGTGAGTCTTCTGGCTGCGCTCTGGACCTGGGACAGTCACAGGCTTGGGCCATTCCTAGTGGGGACTTTTCCAGGGCCTCCAAGAGATGACTGTGGGTGTTGGGGGACCACCACGGGGGCAGGGGAGGGCTCAATCATTGGGCTGGGGTTTTTCTACTACCCCCTCACTGTGTGGCTGACTTTCTGTGGTATCCTTTCATAATAAACCCAGGAGTCTGTTTAAGTAATCTCAGTCTCTTGGGCCTCTGTCACTTAGGTCACCAAACCCAACAGGCGACAGATGCATTTGTGAGGTGGCTGCTTGTAATAGTGAAAAACTGGAAAGCACCTAAATGTCCATGGTCAGGTTTAATAGATTATGGCAACGCAAGCACGACTCTTAAACCAAACCAGTGAGTGCTCTGAGATATACTGGTGAGGGAGGAAAGTAAAGCAGGCAGAAGACAGTTTGGGTACGCTCAACTGTTAAGGCGAGACAAACTGACTTTCTACATTTTTGTACATTTTTGCTACCTCGTTGTTTCATAATGAAGGCACTTTCTATGATCAGAAAATAAAAGTGAAGCAGATCACTTCTCCTTCTTACCACTTGCAGATGCGAGCCTTGTAAACCAGCAGTGATCTACTGTCTCTTCAGGGCTTATGGAAGCACTCTGATGAAGTGCCCAGGCAGCAAGGGCATCTGCCTGGCTCTCTTGAAGCAGGGTGTCCTTTTTGATCCCAGTACAAGAGAAGCCGCACATACTGCCTGACCTCACTTGTGTGTGCTATCTACAGGAGCAGAGCTAATGGAAGCAGACAGTGGCTCCCAGAGGCCAGGGGTGGGGACAGGCAGATGTGGATCAGCAAACTGGGTTCCAGTTCCAGGTGGTCAATTCTGGGCATGTAACATCCAGCACGGTGACCATAGCTAACGATACTGTAACAGATGCTTGGAATTTGCTCAAAGGTTATGTCACAAGTGTTTTCATCTTACACAAAGAGGGAACTATGTTCATTAGCTTAACTGAGGTGATTATTTCAGTATGCATATTTATCTAGTTGTATACTTTAAATACATACAAAAAGCCAGACTTTTAAAAGCCCCTGTCTTTATCCCCTAGCCCTATGTGTTCCTGGGTTTGAAAAGGGTTACCAGAAATATGACTCAAGGGCACCCTGATTAAAAGGTAACACCAACACCATGGCCACCTGCCACCTGCCAGACCCCAAGCTGAGCCCTGCACCTCCTCCCATACTCGCTTCTTTATCTGCTGCCACTCAGCTGCTATTATCTCTGCTGGACAGAGGCACATCTGCAGCTGCAGAGCTAACTCCCAGGCACACGCAGGGAGCAGGGGCTCCATCAGTCCCCACCTGGCTGGGTCACAGTCCTGCGTCTGCGCCACTGAGCTGGCTCTTCCCCCAAGAGCATTCAGAAACCGCATGTTGTTTCACATCCAGCAAAACAGAAGCTTATAACAGGGAAGCCACGCAGGGAGACATCCATCAACCACAGTTGTCAGCCTGCGGTCGCCCAGCATCAGGCATCTCTGAGACAGCAGCACCATCTAGTGGCCACTGCTGAAGCCACCACGCAGCAGCTCTTGCCACCAGGAAGTAAGGCTACCATGTGGAGCTCCTTCTGCCCATAAACACTTGCCCAAGCCTGCCCTGAGGACCAAGAGCCTGCCTTTGAAACAAATACTCAGCCACTTGTCTCCTCGTATTTCTTGTGGGCAGGGTCTGGGCTTGGTGTAGTTTCTTGGAATAACAGAGCAGTGATGAAGCACAAGGATTCAGCACTGTACCAGGGCTGTGACAGTGCGGCTGGGAGCCCTCTACCCATAGATGCCAGCAGCACCCCTCTCCACCTGCACTGTGACAACCACAAACGTGTCCAGACACTGTCAAGTGTCACAGGCCTGGAGTCATGTGCACCCCCAGCTCCTGGGCTGAAATGGTTTCTCTGCTCCGGCCTTGCTAGAGCTGTCCCCTTGGGCCTACGGCTCGAACTCTCTTGATGTTCAAACAGGGGCACCGATGGCTCTCACCTCACCAGGGTGTTGTTACTGATGAAGAACCTGGTGAGGGCAGGTGCCAAGTGCAGAGTCCCACGCTCACCAGCTGGGCACTGGCACTGTGGCGGGAATGAGGGAGGTGTGGCCCCTGGCACCCTCTGCCGCGTCCTTCCTCTCCCACCTCCTCCAACACTATTTGGCAACCAACTCTTACTAACAAGTCACAAGATGGGTGCAAACACCCCCAGAGTCACTCGGCAGAGGCAACCCTCTTAGCCCTTCATGGTAACCCACCACGCAGGGATGAATAGAGTCTTGTAGACTGAACTGTGTGCCCCACAGATTCATATCAGGTCGAAGTGCTAAACCTAATGCGACCGCATCTGGAAGCAGAGCTTCTGGGAGGTGATTAGGGCTAAGTGAGGTTATAAGGGTGAGGTCCTAATCTGATGGAACCAGTGTCCCTATACGAAGAGGAGACACCAGAAGCCACCTTCCCACTCCCTTCTTGATCCTGCTATAACTCCTGCTGTCATACACAGGAAAGGCCATGCGGTGAGCAGGTGGCTGCTATGGTCTGAGCATGTCCCCCAAAGGTTCACGTGTTAAACCCTTAATTCCTACATATGGCAGTGTTGGGAGGTGGAGCCTAGTGTGAAGTGTTTAGGTCACCGGGACACAGCCCTCATGAACAACAGCTTTGTGCCTTTGTCACCTGAGTTCTCGCTCTCAGGAACTGGATTAGATGCCTCAAGAGCAGCTGTTATAAATAAACATTCTCTCCCTTTAACATGTGCCCTCTTGCCCCTGCACTTTCTGCACCATTTTGAGGGGTACGAGGTCCTTGCCAGATGTGTCCATTCAATCTTGGACTTCCCTGCTTCCAGAGTCATGAGCCAAAATAAACCTCTTTCCTTTATAAATTACCCAGTCTCAGGTATTTTGTTATAGCAACAGAAAACAGACTAAGACAGTGGCCATCTGCAAGCCAGGAAGAGAGCCTTCACCAGAAACCAATGTTGATGGTAGCTGCAACTTGAACTTCTACCCTCCAGAACTGTGAGAAAACAAATCTATTATTTAAGCCACTCAGTCTATGGTACTTTGTTAGGGCAGCCCAAGTAGAACATACTCAGCAAGCATGGACATACAAAAACCATGCCAAACTACACCCTGCTGACAGACACAAATGTCAAGCAATGTTCTTACAAAGTGAAGTCTCGTGACTGATATTCTCGAAGAGGATGTTCAAGGTCTGCAGCAGCTGAACACACACATAGCGGCCTGATTTCTGCCTCAGGATGTTCAAGAAGAAAACAAACATGTTCTTTTCCAGGAAGAAGCTGGGGAGAGAATGAGTAAGGGTCAGTGGTTTGCTTCAACAAGTGGAAACCAAAAGCATCCTCTGGTTACATCCACAGCACCCGCATGCAGCCCTGCCCTGCAGGAGCATCAACAGGGACACCAGATCATGCCACCACAGGGCCATTCTGTCAGGTTCCCATGATGCCATCTTCCTTCAGGTCAACATGCAAACTTTCAACTCTCTTCCCAGAAGGTAAGAACAGTGCTGATTCAAGAAGCGGTGAACTGGGCTGGGGTTGTAGCTCAGTGGTACAGTGCTTGCCTAGCATGTGTGAGGCACTGGGTTTGACCCTCAGCACCACATATAAATAAATAAAATAAAGGTATTGTGTCCATCTACAACTAAAAATAAAAAAATAAAAAATAAAAAAAAGCAGTGAACTAGATTTCTGACAGAATGGGAACGAGCTCTGCCTGCAATCTATGCTTGCAACCCAATCGGCAGCCTTTCCACTGCACAGTCTGTAACCTTAGTTTTCCTTACTAAGCCTCTTTCCTTTGCTCTCCTTATCTTTGACTCTTAAGAAAAACAACAACTGGAATTCCCACGGAGGGATTAGATAACAACGACTAATGAAAGAGTTTGGGTTCCAAAGTTGTCAAGTTTGTAGTTTCTGTGTTTTGGGGAAAGGGCTGAAAATAAAGATGAAGGTGCTGATGTGGTGGAGAGACCCTCACTGGCCCCCTCGTTTCTAAATGCCTTTCTTGCTCTGGACAGGGCACTTGCCTGAATGTGACCTGAGGGCCCTGACTTTTGGAGATTCATGCTGGAAACAGAATCCCCTAGTAGAGTCCCCTAGTGCCTTTTCCAAAGGAAAAAAATGATGTTTCTGGTAATGTGTTCTGTGCATTCAGCCAAAATTAGATAATCTTTCATCTGTAATGTTCACCAGAAATCCCTGCAGTCGCATGTCTGCTAGTGACTTAGTTCTGGGTGTCTCTGCCCCTGACTATGAGCTCCTCAGAGGTGAGATCAGGGGTCTGGCACTTGCTCAGTACCCTATAATTTCTGTTTGGATCCATAAAAGAGCAAATGAATGGATAAATATGTCCTACAAAAATGTTGAAAGTCTTCAATTCTGATTCTGGGAATCTGTGCCTATATAAATGCTATTCACTTTGTCCTTCAGAGTATTTCTGTCATTCGTCCTATTTTTGTCTACCTTCACTTCAGGCTGTATAAATGAGTGGTTCCCAAGTATCACCAACACTCTCACTGCCACACAGTGACCAACTTGTGAACTTAAAATATGTGTGCCTAGATCTCACCCCAGGGCTTGATTTGGTAGGTCTAGCATGAAGCTTCTGAGTCCAGATTTTTAAAAATTTCCTAGAAGAGTAGGGGTCTCCTTGGAAAATGATTGATTCTAGGACTGGGGCAGGAGAAATACAAGATGAGCCTGGAGTATCTTACAGTGCCGGGAAGTAATGAAGTGCTGAAAAACAAAAGGATGGGAGCGTGTCAAAGGGACAGGAAAGAACCAGAAGAGGTCTGACCATGGCCACATCTGGATGATCTGAGAATGAAAATACATAACATAGGACTGGATGATAACCCAAAATAGGAAACAAATATCCATGAGTTCATAACAATATGAAGCATTAATAAATGAATAGATTTATTCAAGAAGAGACCAATGTTCTATGCAGAAGGATTTCAATAATATGTAATATGTAATAATACCTCTAGAAGATAGAGCTTAATCCCACGCCTCATCTGGAAGGCAGGGTTAGACTTAGTGACTGTCTTCTAAAGAAAAGCAAAGAGAAAGGGGAGCACAGTGTCTTCACAGCAGAGACACTGGACAAATACCATCTCAGCCAGGTGAGGAAGTTAGCGTGACAGGAGGTGGCCTGCAAACCCAGGAGCACCCCACGCTCTGCCTCTGCAGCGTTCTCCCAGGACCTTCAGTCTGATCCTGAGAAAAGTACCTCAGGTGGGGAACCTTCTACAGGATACCTGCCAGCACTCCTCAAAACTGTCAAAGTCAGAAGAAACAAGGGAAGACTCAGAAGCTGTCACAGACCCGAAGAGGCTGAGGAGAGGTAAAGACTACGTGCACTACAGAACCTGGACGGGTCCTGGAACACTTAGAGGATATTAAGGCAAAACCTGGTAAAATCAAGTCTGAAATTTACTTAAAGCAATGTGCCAAGCTTGGCGTCTTAGTTGTGAAAAGCTTAGCGTCTTAGTTGGAACATCACTAGTTCCCTATTGATAGAAGAGATTAACAACAGGGAAACCAGGTGAGGGGCATACAGGAACCCTCGGCACTCTCTCTGTATCTATTCTATAATCTAATATTGTGCTAAATTTTAAAGTTTATTTAAAAACAAGATTTTGTGGGGGCTCTGTTGAGTTGCTATTGCAGAATCACTGGACTCTAAGAGCTCAGCAGTTTCTCAAAGCTGGTAAAGGTGACATAATTTCTAATCTTTACATCAATGCTCTTTCTCATTTGTAAAAAGATATAAATGAACAAAAAATTACCCATGGATCCCTAAAGGAAGTCAGTCGCATTCATAAGCAATACCTCACTTCATACTCCCATGTTTTCCTCTAGGGACCATGGCCAGGGTCGCAGGTTTGCATCTTAAGGAGCTTGCATTTTCCACAAGGAGATTTTTATGGATGAAAATATAAAGCTATCCTATAAATCAATTCAGGATAACAAATAAGCCAGACTGGAAATGAAACACCTTTTTTAAAAATAGCCTTTTAAACACCATTTAAAAATGGCCTTGATACTTATAATTAAGAATGTATATATGTGTATGTTTGTGTACACATACACACATTCATATGTATGTACATATACACATATGTATGTATATTGAGAATATATGTTTGTATATACATATTTGAGAATGAATATATACCTGCATATACATATGTTTGTGGTGGGTGGTGGTTGTAACCAATCCCCAATCCTTCTGCACTGAGACTGGCCTATCAGGGAGGTAGTTCATGGCTTAGAGTCTTGGCATTTTAACTGTCTGGTAGGCACACCTGATTTTGTAAACTGCTGTCATCCATGAGCACCTACTCTGTACCAAACACTAGACAGGGAACTTTTTCTCTCTCCTTTAAAGATAAGGAAACTGAGGTTCAGAAGACAAACAGCCTGGCCTGAGGCTGCTCATCTAGGAAGGGTGAGAAGGGCAGAAAGCCCTCCTGGGTTCTAGCCACTCCTTCACCACCCACCAGCCACATGGCCTTGAGCAACAATGGGGACACCCAATGGGGCAGAGGGAGGTTCACTGGACTGTCTCCTTAAAGCTGAGCACAGTGCCTGGCCCTCTGTGGCTCCTCCAGGGCAGGGTTTACTTTTCGTTCACTTAGGATTAACCCACTCAGGACATTTTCTCCTTCCCTTGGGGGGACAATCAGACTCTACTTGGAAAATTATTCGTGACATTTTGGGGTTTTCTAGAGACGCTCATTTCCATAACTTCCCCCTTTTCGGCTTGTACTTCCAGTGTTTAAAGGACGTTTTATAGAGAGAGATATTTGGGCAAGACTAAATTAGCGTCAAGTTCTGACATCATCAGGAATGACTCATGGTATATGTTTGGAAAAACATTCAAAGGAAGAGGAAGAATTGAAAAACAAGCACTAGAAACCCTTACTCAAATACAGAGCTGTCATTTTGATCTCCCCAGATCAGGATCTCGGTGATGGAACGGATAGTCTCCACCAGCAGGTTCCGGTTCTGCTCTGTGACTGTGGTGTTCTTAGTCAAAACGTGGTACAGATATCTGAGGAAAAAGGAAGAAAGCAAGGTCACAGGAAAGCCAGGCCCAAAGTCCATTAGCAACATTTGGGGACAACACAGCAGGGCTTTTTCAGATCTGGTTAGCACAATTTACCATTCAGACTAGACACAATTCTCCCAAGAAAACTTGCAGACTACACTTTAAAACATTAAATAACAGGGACATATCAACTCAAATTGAGGCAAGATCATTGTCAAACCCTTGAAGACAGCCATTCTCAAACTTCAGTGTATAACAGAATCACCTGGAGAGCAGGAGAGATCTGGATGCAGAGAGAAGCACACTCCCGCTGATTCTGATGCAGGTGGAGACCCAGGGCTCAGGGTTGAATGTTTAACACAGGACAGGCATCAGAGATTCAAAGAGATGGCCCCCAAAGCCAGCGACTGGGACAAAAAACCTGTGCAGTAAAGATTACCCTTGGCATAATCCCTCCCACAGTGCAGTATGCCCATCAGAACTTAAGGCTCAAACGAAATGGCTGGTTTACAGTCCAGGGTCAATGGTCTAACCTTCTGAGCCCAGACTGTTAAATTCCGAGTTCAATGGGCTGAAGTCCAGTCCTCCAGGTCTCCCTGCTGGCAGAGAGCAACCAAAAAACCACCAATGCCAGTCCTGAGCAGCACAGGGACCAGCAGCCTGAACTGATACCCAAGGAGTGCCATCTGCCACGGTTTCTCAAGGGACCACAGATCCAGGCAAATTCATGGGTCAAGGAAGCCTCAGGCCTGGGAAACAAAAGCAGACTCAAGAGGAAGTGACTCAGGAAAAGTCACCTCCTGATGTTTTTTTATAGCTATCTGTAGTTTGGGGGGTAGGAGTGGGGTTGGAGAGAGCAAGAAAAGGGAAAGATTAGATAGGATTGTCCCATCTACAATCTCTAAAAATGGTAGGATATAAAGAGGTAGAACCTTGTAGATGGAAAAATCAGGAACAACCTGCTGCTTTCACAGGGCTGGGTCTTATTTATTAATATTGTTGCTGTTTGTTATCTTTTAAAGACATGGTATAACCAATTAATAATTGGATCAAAAATTGCATGCAATCTTTAACATGCAATAAGTGGCCCTCCAAAAATATAAATCCTTCACCGTTGTGCCTAAATCTACCATCCGTACCACATGTGGGGGCACAAGTAAGTTTCTCTTTGTGATAAGGTCACTCACTCCACAACACTTGAACTTCCTGGATGAACTACATAAAAGAGACACTACATATGGGTCTCTCTCATTTCAAGTGCATCTGCCCCATGAGGTTCAAAGAGAAGTTTTCCAAATTGTGGTTCCCAAGGCTCCTGTACCACCTATTTAAGTTGCTCCTTACTCCAGCCCCACTGAATCAGGCTCTAAGGTGCAGGGACCCCAAACCACTCAAGTATTTGTGGGTTGTTTTGTTGCCCCCATCCCCTGCCCCAGGGATATGGATGGAACCTAGGGCCTCCTGCAGGCTAAGCACACATTCTACCACTGACTTATAGCCCCAGACCCCACTAAAGTTTGAGAGCCACCACACCACTCCTGCTATGGATATCAGTGACACTCTCTGTGCAGTACACAGAATGCCCAACACCCTGTCAGTGACATTGTTTATTATTGGCAGTGAGGGAGAGGGGCAAATTATCCCCACTGTGGAATTTTCTTCTGTGTAGATGACACATGTTCGTTAGCATCATAAATCACACTCCTGGCTCAATGAGAGGTAGTGGCCTGGGTGAGTGTGCCTGTTCTGAAGGCTCCAACGAGTTTCAAGTCTTAGGATCAGGCCTGACCACAGCTGACTGGCTTTCTGCCTTTGCTGCCCTGTCAGTCGGGAAATTCCTGCTCACCTCTCAAGGTTCAGCTCCACACCTCATATGACATCTTCCTTAAAGAAGTCTCCCTTGCCCTTTAGATGTGATTGGTCCCTCCTCACTGGCACCTCTGTGCACCTTCTTTACTAGAGTTCAACATCATCTCATTGATCTTGGTAATCCCAATCTACTCCAAAATATCTGGTACTGAGTGAGTACTCAATAATGCTGAATGGGGCAGGGGATGGTCTTCATGAACATAGGTTCGATCAGAGCATACAAGTTGAACATAGTAAAGGGTCCAAACGCCAGACCCAGCAAGTGACAGCACAGACTTGTGAACAATTTGATCTCTGGAGTCCAACAGTCTCAGGTTTAATCCCTGGCACTGCCACTTCCTAACTTGTGGCCCTGGACAAAGCACTTCATCTTACCTCTCAGCAACCTGACAACAGGTGGGGCCTCATCACTGGGCTGTTCCAAGATTCGATACTCATAGAAAGAGCCAAACACAATACCTGGCACATAGTAAGCACACCATAGAAGCAGGGTGGCTGCTATAATTATTAAACTGTGGTTATTATGATGGGGGCTGTTACTAACATCCTTACTAAATCACACCAGTAATAGTTCAGGGACTGAGGAAGGTGAGCTCAAGCTCACCAACGGTCAGGGAAAGCAGACCTCAAGGAGGCACTGTGAGGGGAAGGTCCAGAGCAGGCAGCACACAATCTGATAACTTGAGGAGGTATTATTCAGGCACGGGTGCTAGCTGGCCGGGTCTGAGCACATCACACCATCTATGGCTGGATGATCTCGAGCAAGTGCCTTCATCTCCATGTGCCTCAGTTATTATCTCAGCTGTAAATGGAAGCAGCAATGACACCTGAATACACTAGCACCTATCTACTATGGCAGTGCTGGGAGGACAGAAGTAAAAGATAACTTAACTGGCAGTTACTATGTATAAGACAAGTACTAGTTACTGTTGTCGCTTTAAGAAATCTCCAGCAGGGGAAAGCTAGTACAACTGCTACTAGGAGGCCTTTTAAGACAGAGATAGGGTGGGCAGCGAGTTCTGAAAAGAAGATTCTACAAGTCTCCCAGGCCTGGTACTGAGCAAGGGCTTCACACAACCCTCAAATCACAGTGAACTGGGGACATGCCATTGCTATCACTGCACCAGCCAGAACAGTACCTGCAGCTGGGGACCATCAGGGGCTCACCTGGCTCCCTGGTCAGGAAGCACAATCTGAGCGCTGCTAGTCCCAGAGCCTCTCCAACACCTGGCGTTTTGCACCTTTTCCAGTGGAGCCATACTGCTGGGTGCAGGGGGACTTCACACTGGGCCATCACACATGAAGACCAGAGCAATTCAGTGCCTTTTCATATGGGTTTATGGGCCTCTGAATATCCTCGGGGAGAGGTCTACCCAAGTCTCTCCCCAGTTTCTTATTAGTCCAAGCACCCCTCCCTGGCTGCTGTGCTGGGGATGGAACCCAGGGCCTCACACATGCAAGCAAACACTACCTCTGAGCCATGCCAGCAGCTCATATGTTCTGCACACAAGACCTCGGCTGGATATATACACCACAAGTATTTTCTCTGGCTGTGGCCTGCCTTTTCATCCTCTTTATAATGGTGCTTTGATGGCAGAAGTTCTTAATTTTAATGTAGCCTAAATTATCAAACCTTCCCTTATATAGTGATTTTTATATCGAGATTAGGGAATCCTTACCTATCCCAAGGTCATGAAAAAATGCTATTTTCATCTAACACGGTTCTACCTTTTGCATTTTGCCTTAGAGTATATTTGGAACTGACTTTTGTGTATGGTATAAGGTACTGGCCAAAATTGCTACTTATCTATATGGTGATCTAACTGACCCCACACCATTTGCTGAAAGGCCCTCTTTCTATACTACACTCCAGTGTCATTAATCACATGATTGCATGTGTGAGACTCTTTCTGGATGCTCTAGTTTCATTGATCTGTTTGTCTATCCTTGTGCCAGAACCACGCTGTTTAATTACTGCAGCTTTATAATAAACTGCCCAGGTGGTAATATGTGTCCTCTAACTTCTGTTTTTATTTCGTTTGTTTTTTGCTTTTTATTGGTCATCCTTAACTCTGCATTTTCAGATATATTTTAAAATCACCTTCCCAATTTCCACAAAAATACCTAAGATTTCCTTTGAGATTGTCCTGAATCTATAGCTAAATTTGGAGAACTGACATCCTTGCAATAGTGTGACGTGATATCCACAGCATTTTTTTCTGTGTTTACTGGACAGAGGCCTCATCTATCTTTCATTAGATTCCTAGGTAGTTGATGCCCTTTGTGTGCGTGTGGAGGTTGGGGAAGGAAGGTACTAGGGATTGAACCCAGGAGTGTTTTACCTCTGAGCTACATCCCCAGTCTTTTTTAAAGTTTTATTTTGATACATAGTCTTGCTAAGCTGCCAGGCTGCTTTTGACCTTTCAATCCTCCTGCCTCTGCCTCCAGAGTAGCTGGGATGACAGGCATGCATCACCCCCACCAGCAAACTGTCCACTTCCTATGTGGCTGTTGCTGGGTTATAGAAATACCTACTAGATCAAGTTCTGAAGCTCTATGGTGGTTCCACCTATATCTTGTTCCTCTTTTTGTCCCCAAAATGCCCTAGCACACAGTTTTAGGTAAAGACTCTCAGTATACACTTATCTGAATGTACTGGGAGGAAAAAGCTGAATGAATTAAGATTTATTATTTTAAAGCTACATTTAATTCCAGAGCTCTGGGAGATAAAGTAATTGAACCATCTCAGAGATAGAAAGTTTCATAAATTTCTGATCAGAAATGTAACATTCACTTTAGAGAGGTTCGAAATTTTGATAACAAAAAAGAGGGAGAGAGAAATGGACCCATAGTTATAATCTTTTTCTTTGCTATCAATATTTACATAGTTGGGGTTCAGTGGTAAGTCCATTACCATGCCCATCTTTTTTTCCGATTTGTTGCTAAAATAAAAGAATTTTTTGCTATTAGCAAATGTTTGCAATATCTGGAATGGCTACATAGTATGCCACAGAGAGGACAAGAACAGTGACCACCTTCTGAAGGGCACTAAGATTCCTAATTGCTTTGATGATCAACAATGTTGCAATGACAAGCTTCGTGTGCAAAGCTGTCTCAGATAAATTTCAGAGGACAGAAGGACGGCCTTTGACATTTAACTAGAGTCAATTAAGATTTTTCTCTTTTAAGGTTAACAACTGTTAAGATGATAAATTTCCTCTCAAACTGAGGATATTCATTTTGATCATCATCAACATCATCATCATCATCATCATCATCATCATCATCGTCTAACCAGCAGAAGCAGGTTGCAGTCAGGACTACAAGTCTATTCCAGATCTCCAGATAAATGCGAACAATAGATAAAATGCAAACAATGAAGTGAAAAAGAAAAAAAAGTTTCACTAGCCAAGCATTTACGTGAAAATACAAATGCCTAACGCACAAGACAACCAAACCAAAAAGGCATGAAAAAACATGGGAGATTTTAAGGAGAGTCCTCACAACTGACCCTCCTCCATTTCTTTGGAAGAGTCAGCATCACCACATTCCCAACAGAAGTTCTGCAGATGTGGAGTCACATCAGACCCCCACATATTAGCAGATTCCACACTGCCAGACGAGCTTGAGTTTCAGCGCCTGGAGGCTGAAGCACTGCAGCAACAGCACACTAGAGGGTTATCACCAAGGCCCGCAGACACAAACAGATCCACGTCACCAGACGCGCTCTCAAGAGAGTCACTTATTTCACAAGTTAAACTGTGGCGGGTAATGAAGTCCCATACCCCACTGAAACTGACCACTCCATCCATTTCAGTGACAGAATCACTAGGTTCCAGTTAGTCTTCAGTGACAGTATTTTCTCAAGATAGCTGCAGGTTTCATGACTTGTACCAAAATATGCGTCTTAGGATTCTCCTAGCAAAAGACCCTGAATTTGCCTGCAAGCTGGAGAGTGAGAAAAGGTCAGCAGAAAGGCGGTCTGTGGCCTAGACATGCACCTGATTCACACGCACCTCCAAAGAGCAATATTTGGGGCATGTGGGGGTGGGCCTCAGTCTGTTTAGCCTGCTCAGCACCAGGGAAGAGACCCTCCTGCCATTCCCCAGAGATCCCACACTGAGCCTTGAATAGAACCATCTGGTCAGTGTCCAGCCTTCGGGACAGCAGCACCAGGAGAGGCTGCACCAGGGTGGAAGCAGACTACAGGGTTAGGGAAAGGTGTTGACAGGCACCTTCAGTGACTCACCATCCAAAGATGTCAAACTGGGCCAGAGAGTGAGATGGAGCCTGGAATACACAGTGAGGGCACCGGCAGGGCTCTCGCCCAAGAGAATGCTTTTGCAAAGGTGCTGTGACCAAACTGGCAAGAGCAAGTAGATGTTTAAAAAGGCTGGCTGGAACTTGCCTCTTTGTTTAAACTGTGACAAGTATTTGTCAATGATCCACTATGAGCCAGGCTCTGCGAGCACCCAACAGTACGCAGGTGAATGCGCCCCATGGCTCCCTGCCTTCATGAAGCCCACGTGCACACTGGCAGACCAAGAGATGCATGCCAACAAAGACAATTTCTGAAGGTAAGAGGACAAGCCTGAAGCACTCTGACCAGCTTCCCGGGATCCAACCCAAGGTTAGGATGAAGCCTCAAGAGCTTACAAGATGAGAAGATGGCAACAGGAATATGCTGAGTGTGAGAGAACGAACACAGGAAAAGTTACAGAAAGAGTCAGCCTCTTGCTGGCTGAAGTCACCAGGACAAGCTCTGTGGGAGAATCAGTATCTCAAGGCTAGAGGTGGGCACTGGAACATTGCAACGGGCAGAAAGAAGAGAGGAGGGGAGCTCAAGTGAGAAGAGTGCAGTGTACAGACAGGTGAGGTGGGTCAGTGAGTGGGCAGAGAGGACGTCAGGGTGAAATACCCTGAGATGACAGCAGGCTGCCACCATAAGATGAGAAGATGGCAGCGGCCCCTGTGTGGCTGCCCACCCCGACTGGCCCTCCTCTAGCCCACTCTGTAAACTTCAGCCAGACCACAGCCCTCTTCAGGTTAAAGACTTGCAATGGCTGCCTACTCTTTGCAGCCTGAAATCCAAACACTGAACATGATTTATAAGGCCTGGCAGGAGCTGGCCTCTCACTTCAGGGCCTACACCTCCCCTCCAACCTACTTACACCCCCTCACTGAAGAACAAGTTCTGCCAGTGTGCCCTGTTCCCCCCACCACAGGCTTTCTCAAACTTCATTTTCTCTGCCTAAAACACTCTCCCTTCCACCCTGTGCCCACTCATCCTTCAGATCCTTAGGTCTCCATTCGAGCAGGTATCTGCCTACCAAGGATGCTCCTGATACCCTGTGCTCCCCAACTCTTCTGGAGTGCTTTGGGGCCGAAAGGATTCAGACTTGACATAGTGACTGCACAGGACCCACAAGGTGTGATATGGCAAATATGCTATTTCAATAAAATCAATCCGGCAATATTGTACCCCAAACTCTCATGCCATCTTGGCCAAAAGTTGAATATACAAAGAGAGCAGGTGTGCACCCACTCCCCACCTTCTTAGAGTAATAACCCCTGACCTTCGCAGGAAAAACCGCCTCTTTCTCTCACTAGTGTGGGTGAAGCTGGTCTCACCCCTGGCTCCAAGGAAGGGCACCTGGGGAAGGTTTGGCCAGAGAGTGCACCACACACCACTGGCACAGTGACTACCTCGGGATGGCATGAGCCCAGGCTGGCCAACTTAGTTCTGGACTTCTACTGGTAATATTAAGAAAAGGCACTTTCAGGCTAGGGTGTGGCTCAGTGGTAAGAGCATCTGCCTGGCCTGTGCAAGACCCTGGGTCCCATGCCCAGCATCACTAAAAATAATAAAGGCACTCTCTCTTTCCCTGGAATTGCTGGGCTGATAGTGTGAACCTGGAGGCTGCCTGCAAATGGCACCAACACGGAAGGAGGGAGAACCGGGAGATGGAAAGGGGCAAATTCCCAACAGCTTCATCTAAATACCTGCACTCAGCCATGGCTTAGCCAGACCATTCAGACCCAGCCAATTCCATTTGGAGCAGAAGGCAATCCAGCTGGATTTCTATCACTTGCAACAAAGAATCTTAATCCATACACAAAGGTGACCAGAATTAAAGCAACAAAACAATAACGATCAAGTTCTATCAGTTTGTGAACTCAAAGTCCCTCGAAAAGATGACATGAAAGTAGCAGTCAAAACGCTCCATTAGGGCTGGGGTTGTGGCTCAGTGGTAGAGTGCTCGCCTAGCACGTGGGAGGCCCTGGGTTCAATCCTCAGCAATAAAGGTATTGTGTCCACCTACAACTAAAAAAATATATAAAAAAAATTAAAACAAAAACGCTCCATTAGCAGAGGTACTGCTTGGTGATGGGTATTTGTCAGTTAATGCCACAGCCTGGCCACAAGTCTGGGCAATAAACTATTGATGATGTGCAGCAAATACCTCTTGACTACTGCAGTATGCCTCAAAGAAGTCATTAACTCAATTCAGCAGACAAAGACCACAGATACGTGGTCTTCTATTATTTACCAAAGTAAAATTCTAACAGGAAAGTTCATTTCCAGTTTGTAAGCTGGAAGTGCTGTGAAGAATAGTGATTTAAAAAGGTTCTCTAGCTTTGTGTCTATCTTCTCAATCTTTCTATAATCTCAAACTATTCTAAAAAAATAATAAAGTCTATTTTAAAAAGAGAGAGGGTTTCCAGATGATTTGTGTGTCAAGCAACACAACAACCAAACAAATTAATTCTAAATTATTCTAAATATCTTCATCACTCCCCTCCATATGCTCTATGTCAGGGCAAGAGTATACTGGGAACTGTCACTGGTAGGGTGACCAGTATGTATCATTTGCCCAGAACTTTCCCAATTTAAGCAATGAAAGTCCCAAGTTCTGGGAAACGTTTCATTTCTAGGTCACCCAACAATCAGGGCAGTTAGGTGTCAGATAAAGCCAGAGTCCCTTTCTACCTTTAGCCTTGTTTCTTACAACTACCATTTCCCATCTGGACAAACCACATATCCTAAGGTCTGCTTATGGTGCCCCTCCTTTACCACATGGTGACTCCTGCCCATCCTTGGGGACTCTGCTCTAATGTTGCCTCCTCCAGAAAGCTTCCAAGAAGGAATTCCACAGAACCTGGGCCTCCTTTGGTCCCAGCACTTGACACACGGTACAGTCACTGGCTCCTCAGCTGTCTCTCCCACCAGCATGCAGACTCTCTCAGGGAATGAGCTGTTCTGTACCCAAGACGTTTACGATCCGAGTCAAATGAAGCACAGCACGAGTACAGGGGTGGGCACCAGTTGTTTACAGCACCTTTTCCCAAGTCACCTTGGGATCTTCTAAGCCCCACACCAATCACATATCACCAGGTTCTTCAGGCTATAAGATGGATTACGCAGATCAGACTGATCCAGGGCAGACAGCTCGGATTTCCTGCAACCTAAACAATGAACCTGGACAGTTCCCAGGATACTGCAAAAGAACCTGAGACCCTTGGAGCTCCCAGGCAAGGTGGTTGGCCAGCAAGGATGCTTTACTGGCGATGGAACTCAGCTGAGTCAAGTTTCCCCAAACTGGCAACCAGAAGTTTTATTCAGAAAGCCAGTGTAACAGTGCAATCCCTAGAGTCAAACACGACTTTCACACTCTTCAGCTGTTGTCACCTTCAAGCTCCTTGAATCTTAGTTTCCACTTCCATAAAATGGAAACAGTAAAGTACTATAACTCATAGACGTGTAAGGACTGAAGGAAACATCACATGGGAATTCCTTAGCAAGTACCTGGCATAGAATAAAAGCATTCAATAAATATTAAAGTATCTTAAAATGGCTACAGTCAGGCAGGGTTAGTCTGCAGGTACCTGGGTGCTGGCAGGAGGCTCAACTGCCTGGATAAACACCCTCCCCTTCTCAGTCACATCCACCCACTGGATAAATTCCTGAAATCCTTAAGCCGCTCCCTTTCCTTGCCAGCTGCCCTCCCATTAAAGATTCCTGATTCCCTACCAACCCCCATTCTTGTCCTGGACCTCTTTCCTCTCCTTGGTTTCTTTCCCCACCACCTCAAATATCATCCTACCTCCCACTCTTTAAGACCCACAAACATTTATTAAATGCCTGCTCCATGTGAGAAAGGTCACAGGTGAGAATCACAGAACTGTCCCACTTCCCCCAGGGTCAGATGGAAAGCCCCCATCTACTTCCCCTCTGGTTAGTGCTTCCCACAGACCCCATCTTCCCTCTAGCTCCCTGACATGGCCCAACCCATCCTTCTTACTCCCCTTCATGTGCTCCCTCTGGACAGCGCCTGTTCTCACTGCCAGAGGCTTGCCCACCCCTACACTGTCCTCCCTGAAGTCACTCTCTCTCTGATTTGCTCACTCTTTAATCAGTACCCACTGAGCTCCTACTGTGTGTGCTGGGGGGGGGGGGGGGGGGGCGGGGCAGTGCTCACTGCTAGGAATACAACTGTGAACAAACCAAGCAGTGAGTGTCTGCCCTCCTGGAAGTCCCAGTTTAATAAGAGACAGAAAAGAGGTAAAAATAAATAAATAAACAGGATTATGGCAGATAGCAGGAATGCAAGGACTGAAATCAGGTCAAAGGTGTAACAGAATGGAACTGGGGTAGGGAGAGCACTTTAGGTGGGGTGGTCTGGGAAGACCTTTCAGGGCTAAAAACACCTACTACGGGTCACCCACTTCCTAACAATACCGGCTTAATGGCTTTCCATACCTGACATTACCGAATCCTTACACGAGGTCCATTATCCCCATTTGTTGATGGGGAATGGTATGCTCAGAGATGTGAAGTAACTTGTCCAAGGTCACACAGCCATTAAGTGGTAGAGTCAGGATATGAACTCCAAGGCCAGTCTCGATCTCTGAGCACTCCTGCTTCCCAGGACTCTGCTTGCCTCCCCGTCTTCTCCCAGAGCTCTACGGCTGACCGTCCCCAGAATAGGTTTCCACCAGGTGACACTTTGCTCTGCTAATTACTGGCCTCTATTGGGCACTTGTGCGCGTTCCGGGCTTTTGGTTCATGCTTTCACCCAACCAACCCTCAAAATAACCACAGGAAGCAAGTGCTGCCACTCCACTCGTCTTACAGCCGGGGAAACTGAGGCTAGGCGCACACACCCACTCCGGGACCCAGGCCTTTGACCCCTACGCTGTGCGGTCCAAGAAGCACCATCCCGCGCAGCTTCGTGGTCTCCGTCCCCGCCGCCAGAACGAAGCCCGCGTCGGCGAGCGGAAACCTCGCCCCTCACTTTGCAGGTGCGCCTCTGGGAGGCTGAGGGACTTGTCCAAGGTCACACGGCCAGGAGCGACGGGGTCAGGGTTCGGAGCAGGCGCCCGGGTCGGTCCTCGCTCTCCACACAGCTTTGCCCGCGCCGCGCGCCGCGCTCTCGCCCCGGCCCGCGCCCGCCGACCGAGCCCTGCCCCCGCCCCTGTGCCCACCACGCGGCCTCTCCCCTCCGCCCCCCGCACACTCACTTGAGGTGGTCCAAGGAGTGGATGTTGCGGGAGGACTTGCCATGGCCCCCGCCCACCCAGCTCCGCGAGCGGCCAAACATGTCGGCGGCCCCGGCCCGTCGCTCTCCTCACGGTCTCATACCCGACCAGCCGAGCGGCCCAGCGCCCGCGGCAGCACCACAAGTGGAAGAGGCAGCGGCGGAGGTGGTGGTGGCGGGACCGCCAACCACCTTCCTCCCCGGCCCACAGCCCCGCACTGACATTCAGCCGGAACCGGCCGTTCGACCGCCGCGCTTTACGGCCGCCGCCGCGAGGAACACTGGGAATTGCAGTTCGCCCGCGAGGCCCCCGGCGTAAGGACTCCGCGAACGGACTACAAAGCCCGGCATGCATCATGGGGCCTTCGCGAGAGGCGGAGCGAGAGGAGGAGAGGCTGCAGCACGGACCGGGTGGGCGGAGCCCTGAGGAAGAACTCGCTGTAGATACGGGAAAAGTCGTTGCGATGTTAACAATTATGACTTTATGATACGAATACTATTAGCTATTGCAGGGTGCATACCATGGGCCACTGTTCTAAGTGCTTTAGGGATGTTATTTAATTCTCACAACCCTATTAAGTATATACTACTATTATCCCCATTTTATCATCCAGGAATCTTGAGTCACAGAGATTGACTTGCCCAAGGGCAAGCAGTTAATGCGTTGCATAATCAGAGTTCAAGATCAGGTATCTATATTTTCCTTATTTTCATCCTCCGATACACCAAAGTTACACCAAGTCCTTAACAGCACACAGTTAGGTGTTCAATAAATATTAGCAGTGTATAAATGAATGGTTTGTTTTGCCTTCTGAAACTGGAAGGATGGAGAACAGTGCAGGGCCAATAGTTCATCTGGAATTCCACCTAGAGGGAGTGAAAGAAAGTCATGGAGGAAAAAGAGCATGTTCTGGCTTCAAAACAAACGCACCCAGGCCCAGCAGCTTCCAGGGTCCCTCTATTTCTCTAGGCCTAGATCTCCTCATCTGTAAAATAGGGCAATTTGTCTGATTTCAATTAAGCAATACGTGTAAAGAACCCAACTCGGTGTGGCTTAGATTTAAAGCTTCATTGAATTGCTTTGGAAGATGCTTTAGGCAAAATCAATCTCCTGATGAATGTACTTGGTTGCCTCTGAGCAGGGAAATCAATGGGTGGGAGACTCACTTTTCTGTGTTCTCGCTAGTCGTTTGTTTAGCCAGTGCATTACTATTGTTTTTAAACACAGTTTATAAAGTAAAAGGAAACAATAAGTACTGACTGAAGTTCTTACCTCCCTGGTTCTCTCCTCACCCAGGTGTTTCCAAACCCTATAATGCAGATCCCGCCCTGGTCATGGGCGGATCTCCCAGCAGCCAGATTTTGGAGAGGTGAGAATGTACTGATTTAATAAAAACAAAAACAAAAATAAAAACAGCACTTTGGGAATGTTCAAGATTTTCTGTGGAACTGTCCACTGCCGGCCTCCCATCGCCTCCTTTTAAACTGGGGAAACTGAGTTCCCAAGAGACGAGGCGCCATACCCAAGTTCAGCAAAGTGCAGAGAAAATCCGCGATTTATTTGAGCTTTTGTAGTCTTACGATACGTCCAAGTTTGAATTATGTTCAGTCTCTTCCGCTCTGTCACTACCCGGACCCGCAGAGCGAAACTGATTTGTGATTGGAGCACAGACCCGAGGCAAGAAAGCAACTCAGAAGCAAGTGCCCGGAGAGGCGGGGCGGAGAAGTGCCCGCCCCCTGGCGGCTCCTGCCAATGAGCGCGGGCGCTGAGCCGGCCAATGAGCGCGGTCAAGCGGCCGCGCGCCAATGAGCGCAGTGCCGCTCGGGGGGCGGTGCTCGGAGCGCGACCCCGGGAGAAACGCGGCGGCCGCTGCCATGGGCGCTGGGCCTGCGGGGGCGCCGAGGGGGCTCGAGGAACGGCTGCGGCGCGCGCGAGAGTCAGCAGCCGGGACTGGCCCTGGACACTGAGCCGAGGTGGGGGTCGCTCTGGCGCTGCGAGGGCCTGCGAGCAGGAGCACTGCGCGCCGAAGGAGCCGGGCAGTCGCTGGCCACTTCAGGGAACCCTGCCTCGCCGCCCGGCGGGTCCAGAGAGCCGTGTGGTCACTTCTGGGGGTGCGGTGACCCCGCCCGGCACGTTTTCGGGATCCAGGCGCGCCCGCTCAGGCCGCCGCACATTCCTGGAGGCCACCTGGGGTCCAGCGCCGCCTCGGTCGAGCCCCGGGGTGTCCCTGGATGGCTGAACTGCCCCCTCGCCGGCCGCCCGGGCGCCGCAGCGGCTGAGGTCGCTGGGATCGCCCGGCCGCCGCCGTCCTCGCCGCCCCCTGCATGCCCGGCGCGCGGGTCGCAGCCCACCTGGACTCTCTGGGCCCCCTGGTGTCCTACGTGCAGCCGCCGCTGCTGCCCTCTATGTTCTACGTGGGCCTGTTCTTCGTCAATGTGCTGATCCTGTACTACGCCTTCCTCATGGAGTACATCGTCCTCAACGTGGGCCTCGTCTTCCTGCCCGAGGACTTGGACCAAGCGCTCGTGGACCTCGGCGTGCTCTCTGACCCCGGCTCCGGCCTCTACGATACCGACTCGGAGCTCGACGTCTTCGATGGATACCTGGAGTAGGGTCTTGACTACTGTTCGCCCCTCCCCTCCACGACCCGCAGCCCTCGGCCTGGACCAGCTGCCCAGATCATGCCGCCGCTCCTGGTTAGGGGCGCTGTCTGTACCGGGATGGGACCCCAGGAGGCGCCCCTCCGAGGCCTGTAAGTGCCCTCGGGATGAGGGTGGGTTGGGACGAGGGAGAAGGAAGCATTCCCAGGCTTCTGATTCCTCTGTCCACCTCCTTCAGTTCTAACTGGATGCCAGGAATGGCTAGACGTCTCTTAGGCCCTCAACTGGGTCCGGAAAGCGTCCTCCATTGGAAAGGACAGCTGCTGAAGAGGGAGGGGATCCAGAATCTAAGTTACATTTGGGGTAGCTATGGAAGTTACCCTCACAGCTTGTGGAAAAAATCTTTGTACCCAAATCCGTTTGAGACAGAGCAGTCAGCTCCTCCCCCAGCCTCAGCCTGTCTTGATGATGACCTTGGCATTTGGGGGATTCTCACCTAGTCCTGAAAGGATAGACTTAGGGGTGTCAAAAGAGGTAGGGACGAAGGCACTGATTGCCTTTGTACTGTGGCCCCTTGAAGGACAGGGCAGAGATTAAGTGCAGGGTCCCCCCAGGCCAAGGCTGTGAGAAGAAACCTTCAGCAGAGGACTCTACTTCCTTTTGGCCTTGGGCTTGCTGCTGTTTTGGAGTCAGGTTTCAGGGTGTCCCAGCTTGTCAGCTCTGCAGCTGAAATCTGCAGGGGCTGCCAGTTTTGCAGGCTGCCTTCACAAAACAGGCAAGCTGGGGGTTGGTGCTGGAGCTGGCTTTGTCTGCAGTGTTTGCAAGTCCTCAAGGGACTCTTCAGGGACCACAAGATTGTGTTAAAAGTCCTACCTCTGAGCTTAGACCAAAGAGCTTTGTGCCCAGCCCATGTTGCATGTTAGAGGTAGAGAAACAAAGGTACAGGGAGGACTGAGACTGGCCAAAGTCACACAGCACAGAAGGGGAGAGGCAGCTGGACTAGATGAGAGAGAACATGTGTGCCAGGAAGGCTGGAAGGTCCAGTGGGGTTCACAGGGCAGGCAGGAACTCCTGACTGAGCCCTGTGGCTACATGATGCTGGAGTCTGCTGGGCACCAGGCCTGAGTGGCAGTGGACAGGGACGCCGAGGTACTGGGCAGGGGCATCTTTTGGAAAACAGACAGTGATGCCACTCACCCTGAGCAGGCAGTTTTCTCCTCTCCCACATTACCTTTCTTTGCCAACATGACCACAATCAGAGGGTTTCTTAGTCACTTCCAGGTACTATAGCAGACCACCATAGACTGGGTAGCTTAAACAGCAAATATTTATTCCTCACAGTTCTTATAATGGCACTAAACCCGCCCACAAGGACTCCACCCTCATGACCTAACCACCTCCCAAAGGCCCCATCTCCCATTACCATCGTGCTGAGAACAGGGTTTCAACATGGGGACACCAACACTGTTGCAGAGGGCGGTAGGACCTGCTGCAGCTGTGTGTGGGAGCAGCAGGCTTACCTAAGAGGTCCTTAGAGCAATTTCTTGAGGGTAGCTTTCGCTGAGCTCGTTGAGATCCTCGCAAGAGCCAAGTGCCAGATGGGCTGTGTACCAGCTGCTCTGCGTTTCTCCAGCCCATCTGCCTGCCTGCCTGCCTTCCATCCATCCATCCATCCATTCGTTTTTTATTGAACAAATACTTACTTGTTCAGTACTGTGCCTGGGGAGTGAATGCAGCGAGCAAGACAGACTCAGCCCTGGCACCCCTGGCATTTGGTGAGGAAGACTAGCAAGGATCCAGACAAGATCATGAGATTTTTTTTAAAGAGTTTGAGGGCATGCAAGAAGGACGTGAGCTTCCCCTGTTATGGTCACTGCCGATTTTTCAGCACTTGGACCAGTGCCTGGCATCTGATAGATGCCCTGTATAGACTGAGTGAGGCCTAAGACTCGGGACAGGCTGCTTTAGCTAGAGGCGGTCAGAGGAGGCTTCTCTGAGATGACACATTTCAGCTGAGCTCTAAATCAATAGAAAGAGCCAGACACAAAGATCCAGAAAAAGCAGTCTAGGCAGAGGGAGCTACAAGTGCCAGGACAATGAGATGAGAAGGAGTTGGTTTATCCAACCACTAAAAGGCCAGCATGGCCAGAGAGCAGCCCCACGGGAGGTCAGGGACAAGTAGCAGGGACCACACCATCTGAGACCCAGGATACCACAGCCAAGAGCAGCCGACAGCCATGGGAAGGTTTTAGGCAGGGGATGACAGTCCAGTTCATAGTTTGCAAAGACGACTGTGGCAGTTGTGGGGAGAGTGGGCTGCAGAAGCAGGGAGCTAGCTAGGAGGCTGTTAGTCATCTGTCTAGCGGTGCCAGGCGCAGATGAGGCAGGTCAGTGACAACAGGGAAACATCCTGAGAACACCTATCGGAGGTGCACCTCTGGGGTCCATTCAGAGTCTCCTGAACGTTGACCACACACCACATACTCCTGGTTTTAAGCTCTTTACATGTTCATTCATTTGGTCACTCAATGAACATTGACCCCCATGGTCCCAAAATGAACCCCTGTCCCCAAGCCAAGAACTTGACTTTCATATAGTATAATTTGGTGAACATCTTATTTTATCTTCTTACCACATCAATAGAAACACTTCCGCTTCCAAATGAAAACATTGGCATATTCTGAACTAAAAACTGAAGCCCAAATGCTTTGACATATTTTACAGCAAATGCTATTTGAGCAGAAACACCAGGAAGTGTCTCTTGGGGACACCCTTGCTCTTGGAGTGACAGGGCCTGACCCTGGGAAGTGGAGAAGTTGGGAGAGAGACTGTGGGAAACACCCTGGCCTGATAATGTGGTGGAAACTACACTCAGGACTCCCTTCTTCCCATCCCCAAATTGTCCTTGACCCCAGAGCCTGGGAAGCCCAGACCCTGGAGGGGTCGCCAACCATGCAAAGGTGCGAAAGCCTGGTAGGAAAGATTTGCCAGGCCCCTTTCCATAGCAGAGGAACAGCAGGAGTCAGCTCTTGTCTTTCTCACTCACTCATTCTCACACAGACACATGTTTGCACCAGCCCTTCCAGGAAATTCAAAAGACATGGGACCTGCCAGGCAGTGGGGCCTGGCATGGCTCTCAGGATGGAAAGGGGTACCCACATTTGCTCCTTCCAAGTGTCTTTCTTACCTGTGTACCCACATAATTCAGGCTCTCATAAATGTGCCGAGCATCCATTTGGGGAGGCTGGGTTAGGGCCAAGGTTAAGAGCCAGCACCCTGGGTTCAGAGTATCTGGGTTCAAATCCCAGGCCTAGCTGTGACATGGGGCATGTTATTTAACCCTGACATGCTTCCATTTCCTCTCCTATAAAACAGGGATAATGAAAAGCTGCCTTATTGTGAGGGTAAAATGCTTAGACCTTCTGTATGCAGTAAATAGTATATTAATATTAACTGCTATTATTATTAATGGTAAGACATAATGGGAAGTGGATACACTTGGGCCCTTGTAAATGCATAAACCTTACATACACGCATGCGTGGATATTTCCATCCCGTGGTGAGCAGAAGAGGATTGGCTGCCTGAGCACAGGGAAGGTCCAAGAGTGGTCTACCCACACTGCTTCCCACCCTGTGACCCTTGAGACCTTTCCCCTGTGGACACCAGGCACCAGGTCTGGAGCTCAGGAGGCTGGCTCTGCGGTTTTTCTAGAGTGTTGATCATTGCCCAGCAGCATATGCAGCAGTCAGAAGCTCTCTCCTTCCCAGGAGTGGGCTGTGGCTGGCCTTGGGGACCAGGAGACTCCTTATGTCCCAGCAGCTTGGGTACAGAGGCGACTCAGCTGTATTGATTTGTCCCAGTTCCTAATGAGGGTTGCGGGTGCCTGCCAGTTCTCCCTGGGCATGCAGGAGGGCTGTGAGAGGAGCTGTCTCAGGCTAGAAACGGAGGACTAGGGAATGCTGCCACCAGAGTCTGCGTGGCCTGCTGCAGCTGGGATTTGGAGCAGAGGGTGACCAACCCTTGAATCTGTAATGCTACAGGGCTTCCCAGGTTTCCGTGTCTCTTCACTGGGGGCTACGCTGCTCCTTCCCTCAGCCCTTCTGGCTGGTCTGTGGCCTGCTGTCAGCAGAATACCCTGGCTGGCCGTGTCACTACTTGAATCAGAAGCCCACACCTTCCTTGGGGACACAGGTACTATCAGATTCAAGTCAAGGAAGATCCCATAGGCAGCCCGTGGAGCTCGGTGGGGATCGAGCAGATCCAAGAAACCAGGCCAGAGACTCTGGCTGTCATTCCAGCAGGAAGACAAGAGGGTGGTGGCGCAGAGAGGGAAGCACACTCCTGGCAGGGCCAACTCCAGCCCTGTTTCTGATGTGAGGCTCATCCAGAAGAGCTGTGGTCCCAGGGTGGATCCATGCTGGCCACCCCTCTGGACAGGAGAAGACTGTGTCTCAGAGCAGCTGAGATGCGAGGGGCCTGGCTCCCTTGGCCTTGGGTTTACACCACTGGAGACTTCAGCCGTGAAACACCCGTACCACCTTGAGTCTGTTGCTGAATTAAGAAAGGAAGGCCCTTGTCACCATTTATGAGTTATCTACCATCATCCCTTGGAACTTCTGAAAGCACAATCTGCTTTTGGGAAGCCAGGGTCTCGGTGAGGACATCTTTATGCCAGTCCTGCAAGTGAAAGAGCTGAGGCCTGCATGGGGAGTGAGCACCCTGCTGACTCCGCACTGCCACTGCCCCTCAGGGGACAGGAAGGGCCTCCAGGGAAGTTCTCCCAAGCTCTCAAAGACAGGTCTCTCATGTATACTCTTGATCCCTTTTTTCTAAATTTTCATTATTTCAAAATAATTTTGCACTTACAGCAAAGTTGCAAGAAAAGTATAAAGAATCCCCACGCTCTGCTCACCAGTCCTTCATGCAAACCACGCACACCTGCCCTCCCCTCGCTGGTGTGTGAGTGTGTCTGTGTGTGTGTAAATGCATGTACATATACGGACGATTACTTCTCTGAACCATTCGGGAATGGATTTTGAATAGTGTGCTCCTTTATCGCAAAATATTTCAGAATATATTTCCTTCTTTGGGGGGTGGGGTACTGAGGATTGAACCCAGGGGCGCTCTACCACTAAGCTACATCCAGCCTTTTTTATGTTTTATTTTGAAACAGGGTCTCGCTAAGTTGCTGAGGCTGGTCTTAAAGTTGTGATCCTCCTGCCTCAGCCTCCTGAATCACTGCAATCCCAGGCGTGTGCCTCCACTCCTGACTTTAGTGTATATTTCTCTAAAACAAGGTCACAGTAGAGTTGTCAAAATCAGCAAATTTAACATTAATGCAATCCAATGACAGTCTGTCGGCAACTTTATTTAAATGTTACCATGTGTCCCAATAGCTGTCTTAATAAAAAGGGAGAGCTGGGGTCTAGGATGCGATCCCGGGTGACCTTGACATGAATCTCCAGTCCTCTGCAGCCTGGAACAGCTCTGCTTCCTGTGACGTTCATGACATTAGCCTTCTTGAGGAGTGCAGGTCACCATTTGGCACACAGTCTCTGAGCGTGGGTTTCTCTGATGTTTGCTCAGGATCCAGGTGCTTCTTGGCAGAGTACAGAAGTGGGTGTGTCTCCATCTGCGTCCTTTGGTGGCACAAGTTCTCTGTCCTCTTACTGGTCACGTTAGTTTTGATCACTTGGCTAAGGTGGTGTTTGCCAGGTCTCTCATCTGTCAATTTAATGTTTCTCCCTTTATAATTTATGGTTTAAGATGAATTACATGAGTTTTAATGCTTCATTTGTAAAAAGTCTACTTTTCATATGGATTTATCTTTATTTTATTTTTTTGGTAGTGCTGGGGATGAACTCAGTGCTTTACCACTGATCTACCTCACCTGCCTCTGTGGGTTTATTTTTAAGAGAAAGTTTATTTCACTGTAAAGAGAAAAACATCATCACTTGGTATAGGTAAAAAATAGGTGCCAAAGGCATTAGCTTCTGGCCAAATGCCAAAGCAGCTAAAAGCCCAGGTCTGTGACCTGTTCTCTCTTTGTTGAGTGGGAGGTGAGCAGTTTGTGAGGCACCGAAGATACCAGCAGCAAACTGGCATTGTTTTGAAGTGATGATGAGGCTCAGCCAAGCCACAGAGTGAGTGCTTGCTCACCGTGTGTGCGTGGCACTTGAGGCCATGCCTCTAAAGTTGTTGCTTAGAGGCCTTGCAATTGGGCACATTTGGATTTACAACACTTTGGATGAGTGACTTCACCTCCCCAAGCCCAAATGTCCTTCTCTGTGAAGTGGGGCTGGCCAGTTCAGTGGGCAGGTCACCTGTGTGTAATTGGCACTCAATAAATGATGCAGTCGGTGTTGACGTGTCAGTCCCGAGGGGGCTCCAGCCCAGGAAGCCTTCCCCCTTTGAGCACCTTGCCAGCGTGGAGGAGGCGTGTCTGTCCAAGCAGCCTTCAGAGCAGACCAAGGGCAGGACCGGGTGAGTGCCAAGTGCCACCGAGCTTCACAGCTGTCACAGGCCCCAAGTATGGCCTTGCTGGGCGGGGAACTCCCTGAAGGGGAGGGCTTCATTCCCAGGATTCCTTCCTGACAGGGGGCTCGGCTGGCTGGTTAAAAATAACTGCCCCTCCCATGTCTCCACAGCTTCACCTGAGAGTCACCTCGCGAAGCTGTCTGGGCAGGGCTCATTAGCTCCATTACACAGGGAGGGAAACTGAGGCTTGGGAGGTTCAGTGCCTCGCCCCAGATGCCCAGCTATGAGGTGGCAGCGTTGGGCTTCCTAGCCACCTCCCCAGCGAGAGGTGGCAGAGGCGTTGCCTGCAGTGCCTGACCTTCCTGGCACTGGTACTCTCTCCTTTTGACCAGCTCCAGAGGCAGGGCAGACTAGGAATATGGAGCCAGCATTAGTGGTTTAATCCTTGCTGTATTTTTACCATTGCCTTCTGTTTATGACAAGAGATACTGTTTTTTATTCATCAGAGTGACATGAAGGTCCCCTTTAAAACTTGAGTTAAAAAAAAGAAAGTGCGCAGTGGGGCACTCCTGTAATCCCAGTGACTAGGAGGCAGAGGCAGGAAAATCTCAAGTTCAAAGACAGCCTCAGCAACGTAGCAAGACTTTGTCTCAAAAAGGGCTGGGAATGTAGCTCAGTGGTAAAGCACCCCTAGGTTCAATCCCTAGAACCCCCCAAAAGTGCATCGATTTAAAATACAGGTTGAGCGTCCCTAATCTGAAAACCTGAAATACTTGGAAATCCAAAACTTTGTATTGCAGCATGTTGCCGTGGGAGGAATATTCCTCACCTAACTTCCTGCCTGTGCCAGGGGGCAGCCAGAATGCAGATGCCCTAAAAATAGCCCATAAAATGACCTTCAGACTATGCATACAAGGTACATGTGAGACAGAAACGAAGTACGTGTGAGACTCCGCTCCCATCCCCAAGATCCTTTTGTCCTTGCAAATGTACCAGGATCTGAAATATGAAATACTGTGGTCCAGGCACCTAGGATAGGGGATATTCAACTTGTACTCTGACATCCAGGTGATTCTTGGATTGACAGGACTCACGAAGGGGTTGACAAATGCTGCCTTTCTGAAAGACTCCCTGAGTCTTGGGCAGGCACCGCCGGAGGCACTTTGAGACCAGCGTCTGCACAGCCCACTGCTCATGAGCTTTGACAGCCAGCATGGAAACCAGAACCCACACTTGAGAAATGGCCCTGATTTATCACGACTCCGGCTTCTCCAGGGACGTGGACCCTCCCAGAGACAGGCACTTCCTCCTTTTCCTTGCCAGGGAGATGGGCAGCTCCCATCTATGCCCTTGGCAGTGACATGAGGTGAAGGCCCTCTTGCTGCACTGCCAGTGCAGGTCTGAGGCTTGAGCTGACTGCACAGCAGCAGAGACGTGGCAGGTCATGTCTGGGTGACGTCTGCTTTTAGCCACGGGGTTTGGGCCATCCGGTATGTGGAGCAAGAGGAATGAGCAGTGGAAGTTCTAGAAGGCAAGGTCTCCGGAGAAGCAGAGCACTGGGGCTCACAGCACCGAGAGGGCTCCCTGCCGCCGTGGGCTTCTAGCTGGGAGCAGAGTGGAGGATAACCAGGAAGGAGGCACCAGACATTGCCAGACCCTCAACAAACAAACCAGATGAGGGAATGGGCCCAGAGAGATGGGGTAACTGCCTGCCGTCACACAGCTAGGGAGAGAGCCAGCATTCACACTGATTGACCCACAGGAGCCACTGTGGGCAACGGAACTTCACAGAAGGACCCCTATGAACGTGTTCAGAGCTTCGCCCCACCAGCACCCGTGAGACACAAGAACCATTTTCAACTTAGGCCAAATCCTAACGCAGGCAGCTTCACAGGTATGGAGCAGAGACATTGCTGCTTAAAACGGATGCTATACCCAAGAAGAGCCGCGGGGCCACTCCCCTAGTCCAGCTCTGGGATGTCATAATGAAGTGTTGTAATGGAAGGTTACAGTTTCAGAAAGAAAAAGCCGTGGCTCAGGCATTGTCTGTTCTAATGATGCCAGGGGTGGGAAACTCTGCCCTGGACCCCATCGGCTGCAGCTCCGGGCTGCTTTCCAGCTGGGACAGTGCCCAGAGGGTTTGGGATCAGACCTGGGAGTTTTGTTTTGTCTTGTTGTGTTGTGTTGTGTTTTGGTACTGGGAACTGAACCCAGGGGTCCTCTACCACTGAGCTGCACCCTCAGCCCTTTTTATTTTTTAGTTTTTTAAACTTTTTTGGTACCGGGGATTGAACCCAGAGGTGTGTACCCAATGAGTCACATCCCCAGTCGTTCTTTATATCTTACTTAGAAACAGGGTCTCAGCAAATTGCTTAGGGCCTTGATAAGTTGCTGAGGCTGGCTTTGAACTCTCATGATCCTCCTGTCTCAGCCTCCCCAGCTGCTGGGATTACAAGCATGTGCTACCATGCCTGGATTCAGCCCTTTTTATTTTGAGACCAGGTCTCTAAATTGCTGAAACTGGCCTTGAACTTGGGATCCTCCTGTGTCAGACTCCTGAGTTGCTGGGATTACCGGCATGTGCCACCACATCCAACACACGTGGAAGTTTCAAACCCTGGTTCCGTCCCTTGCAAGCCATGTGACCTTGCACACCATTCTTCACCTCTGAGCCCCATCCGAAATGCAGGGGTGATGGGCCCACCTGGCCCCACTTCCCAGGGGTGTCTTGAGGAAGAAGTGAGCTAAGAGGAGTCAAAGCAACTGGCACCAGGTGAAGAAAGGCAGAGACTGTTTGGAAAGTGCCAGCTACCTTGGTGGTTGTCCGTCAGGGTTTGCCAGTCAGAGTAACCAGGGGATTGATTGGTAACAGCCAAAGTTGGTGACAGAGGAAAGTCAAACTGTTCCCCGGGACATCACCCAGTCACACGTACTGAAACGTAGGACACAGACCTCTCTTCAGCTCAGTGTGTGACATCAGGCAGGTCACTGCCCTCATCAGGCCCCTTTATTCTCAGCTGTGGAGGGGAACCAAGTGGCCTCAGGGTCTCCTAACCTTCCAGTGACGTGTCATGTTTGTGCTGTCTGCCTGTACTGTTACCACCTGGTGGTTTTCCTTAAGTCAGCTCTTTTTAGAGTGAATAAATATTTTGAAAACAGAAGAACTTTATGATACTACAAGAGATGAAACCTGGCATTGCTGGAAATAGGTGACTGGCAGATAAATCCAATGGAAATGGAAGAGCTGTCTGGGACTCTGTCTAGGATGCTATTTGCAGTCACGAGGCAAGGAGTGAGGCCTCTCCGGGTGGTTTGTGTCTCCAGCACCTGGTCCACATGTCCGAAATGGGCTCAAGGACCTCCCTGGCCTTAGGAATGACCAGTGGGCTTCCATGAGGGTGAATCCAAGTAATAGCTGTGCTGCAGGTCACTGGTCACCATGGGTTTCACACCTCCACTGACACTGCCCCGCCCCCTCCAGGACACCCAGAGATCCCTGGAGGAGAGGCTTGGGCAGGTGGACACTGGCAGGATGGGAGAGGAACCCCTGGCACCTTTCCAGAGCACTGAGCTCCTGACAGCTGATGGGGCCCAGGGGATGAAGGGCCTGCCATTGCCGGGAGGGTTTCTGAGCCGTGGCAGCATGTGTTCTCAACTGGCCTCTGGCAGAAGAGTCTAGCAGAGCATTGGAGAACCTTGGCGATCGGACCCCTGCCTCCTTCCTAACCCCACCCCTGCCCTGTTCCAGAACACAGGCGCTCCAGGCCCTGCAGGGCCCTCAGCTCCCCCGGATGCCCTTCATATGTAGTTTATCCCTGTGTCCTTTGGCTCCTTCCTATAGTCAGGCCTGCTGCCTTGGGCTGCCATTGATCAGTACATAGATTGTCTGCTACAAAGGGTGGGTCTACCATGTGCTCATCACAGTGTGCTCCCCGCCAGCGTCTGACTCGGACCTGGCACACAGGATGTCTGCCACTATGGCATGTTTAAAATCTCAAGTGGGGGGCTGGGGATATAGCTCAGTTGATAGAGTTCTTGCCTCACATGCTCAAGGCCCTTGGTTCAATCCCTGGGTGTAGCTCAGTGATAGGGCATTTGCCAGCACCACCAAAAAACAAAAATAAAATTTCTAGTGGGACAAAGGGAGTCAGAGCCAGGCTCCAACACTTCTGTGCTGAATGTCTTTTAACAAGTATTGTACCCTCTCTGAACCTTAGTTTCTTCACCTATCAAATGGCATAGTAGTACCTAACCCATGAGGTTGGCAGGGGATTGAATGAAATGGCCGTGTAACACTCCATCTTGGCATGCTGTCCTAGGAGCAGACTGTGAGACAGGGATCAAGTGTGAGTTATTTATTTGGGAGATGATCCCAGGAACTACAGGTGGAGAGTGGGAGGTGAGCCAGGAAAGGGAAGGAGACCAGTAAGGGATGTATGCTTAAGTTACCACTGTCTGGCTTGGTCTTACTCCAGAACTCCAGGGACCAGAGTGGATCAGTGCTTCAAGAGTTGCCCCAGCCTCTGGTGAGGGAGCCTGTGTTGATCCTCCACCTTGCTGGTCCTCCCCGGGGGAGGGACACTTTGGAGAGACGGAGCTCTGGCAGCCTAGGGCCAAGCAGGCTCCATCTGCAGAGAAAGGGCTCAGACAAAAAGGCAGGCCCTGGGGTGGAAGAAGCAGGCCAGTGTGCAGGGCAGGGCGTGGGGAGCCACAGGCCCTGGCCCAGGAAGAGCTCAGAAGTGGTCACTCCCTTCCCCTCGTCCTGGCTGTCCGAACCAGCCTTACCTCCTGCAGCCATTCAGCTACAGGCAGGTCACTGTGCTTCCGTGAGCCTCATGGGTTTTAGCCTATAAAATGGGGAGATGCTTAGTTCTCATTGGAAATGGGGTAGTAGGGACATTTTTAGCTGTCACAATAACTGGAAGTGCTGCTGGCATTTAGTGGTCGTGGATGAGGGATGCTGGTGAGCAAGCAATGCCCAGAAACAGTCCCCTCGCATCCAAGAATTGTGCTGCCCCTCTGGGTGTGGTGGCACACACCTGGCTGAGGCAGGAGGATGGGGAGTGCGAGGGCAGCCTCAGCAACGTAGCAAGACCCTGTTTCAAAATGAAAATGAAAAAGACTGGGGATAGAGCTCAGCGGTAAAGCACCCCTGGATGCAATCCCCAGTACCCTAAAAAAGATGCCCTGCCCCAAGGTCAGTAGCACACGAGTACATTCTGCCTGTGCGACCTAATCGTTCTGTTTGGTCCTTGAGGATGTCTGTAGACGGAAGAGGCCGAGCTGGCAAAGGCGAGGCCCAGAACCAGGGAGGGGGCTCATGAGAGCTCAAAGGAGGGGGGCCTGGGAGCCCCTGGCACCCAGCTGGACTTAGAGGAGGGAAGAGAAAGAGGAGCTGCCACCGGCCTGGGCCAGAGGGATGATGCCCTGTCCGGGAGGGAGAGCCAACTCGGGCCGCCGCCGAGTGCCCAGGCTGTGACAAAGGAGCCTTCCCCGAGGGTGCGCAGCACTTTCCCGGCGAGGTGGGAGGAGCAGCCAAGCCCCGCCCAACGGACCCGCTTCCCCACAGCAGCGACCCTCCCCTCGGCTCCTCTGGGTTCTCTTAGGAATTAAGCAAATTCATCAAGAGTTCGTAATAAAGATGACTTTAAAACGTCCCCACCGAGTTAGGGGTTTCTGGTGGTTCCCCGAATTGGAGGGATGGCGGAGGCTGCGCTGCCCCGGCCCAGCCCGCTCGCGCCAGGGGCAGGGCAGCGCCTCCTTGCTGGTAAAGCCCCTTCTCCTCCTCCCCAGGCCTGATCCCCTGGAAAGCTTCGTGCCGACAGAGAGCTTCCTGACCCGACCCACGACAGCAGAAGGAGACTGAGTGCCAAGTTGGGGAGGCACCCGCGAAGACCCGAGCCGTCCGTCGCTCAGAGGACCTGGCCGAGGCCTCCGCCTGTCCGCAGCAGCGATGGATGTTTACAGGAACCCAGCCGGAGTCTGCCTCCCCGCACCTGCTCCCACTGAACCCCTGGAGAGACCCTTCAAACCGCGGACTCGCACAGAGCCACTCCTGGCTCGCTTGATGCCAGGCGAGCCTTACGCCTGGCAGGGTTTCGCCGAGGCTGGTCTTGGATGCAGCGTCTTAGGGAGTGACTCAGGAGGAGCCGCAGAGGGACGGTGGGGATGAGGGTAGGGTTTTGACTTATTCATTTCGGGTTGCTTGTTCTCACTGAGTTGGCAGGACTGAGGCCTCGTGTGGGAGCAGGCCTGTCGCTCCTCTGGCCGGAAACATTTCTGAAAACCTGAGTGGTGTGAATGCTTGATTTCGATGAACCTGTAAAAGCAATACTCAGGAGGCTCACTTATTTCCATTAAAAAAAATGTATGCAATTCCAGTTCCTCAGGGACCTGTCTGGGTTTTGTTCCTTGAGATTTGGGAACAGAGTCCTCATGCAGAACCTTGGGGTTGACCAAGGGCCCGAGGGTTGGGTGCCGGTTTGATGATCTAGCAGTGCACATGGTATGGTGTTCTGCCATCAAAGATGAGGGGAACCAGGGAGGGACACAGGACGAAGCAGAGTTGGGTCAGCTTGCAGCTTCAGGAAAAGTGGCAGCAATTCTACTCAGTTTGCAGAGCACTTGGTGACTTTGAGAGGACACATGCCAGGCTAGGAGGTGAGGAGGTGTGCTCGCAGGTGAGGAGGCTACGGGAGGAGAGAAAGCTGGGAGGACACCGCAGGAAAGGAGATGTGGAGGTGCCCGAAGAAGATGGCGGGCGCCTGGGAGGTGGCGGGCACCCAAGAGAGGCGTTTGTGTTGGGAGAGAGACCTGGGGGAGAGGCGAGGGCCCGATTCCCCCAGGACTGCTTCCCACTGCTAATGGGTCGCCTCCAGCACGCTGCACCCATACCCCCAGAGAGCTCCCCCAAAGAAGTCGAAGTGCGAGTTGACATCTGAACCCCTTCCTCCCTAGGAAAGTGACCTATCGGCATCACACCACGCCTCTGACCTGGGGGGTTTTATTTTTGGTTTTTCCTTTTTTTAGGACTAGGGATTGAACCATTGAACCCAGGGGCACTCTACAACTGAGCTACCTTCCCAGCCCTTGTTATTTAATCAATTAATCAATTTATTTATTTTGCCACCTAGGATTGAACCCAGGGGTGCTCAACCACTGAGCCACACCTCCAGCCCATTTCATTTCATTTCCTTTCATTTTGAGACAGGGTCTCACTAAGTTGCTTAGGGCCTTACTAAGTTCCTGAGACTAGCTTTGAGCTTGGGATCCTCCTGCCTCAGCCTCCTGAGCCACTGGGATTACAGGCATGCACCACCCTGCTTGGCTAACATACCCACCTCTCATGATGACTTCATGTCAATCATAAAAAGTGCTCCCTGGGCTGATGCAGCCCCACGCCAGGACGTGGAGATTGGTAAGCAAAGCCCTGACGAGTGTGAAGCCCCTCGTTACCACCAGCCCAGGTGATTTTGTGCAGTGCACAGACTGCCCAATCACCCTGCAGCCCTTTAAATTTTGCTAAAATGTGAGAGCCACCAGGGTAGGAAACTCGAGCCCTTATTCACCATTGTACCCTCAGTGTATCGTTGTAGAAAGAATAAAGCAGAGTTGTGCTGGAAATGATCCATCCACCCCACAGGCACCCTGTGGGGTGCAGAGGGCACAGCAGTGAACAAAGCCAAGTTCCCTGCCCTTCTGGGGTCACACCCTAGGACAAGAGCAGACAACAGAAATAAGTACAAAAAGGGTAAAATAGTGACAGGCGGGGAGGGAGGCTTGTCGGCCTTCCTGGTGGGCTGCCCTTTGAGTACTCAAGGATGAGAAGCTCTGGGAAGAACATTCCAGGCAGAGGCAAGAGTGAAACACACAGCCGACCCTGGGAACTGTGTGCCAGGCTCTTTCTTAAATCTTCACTCGTCGAATCGCCATGTGACCCAGAGGTGTGACTCTGTCCATGTCACAAACAAGGAGACTGAGGCACAGAGAAGGCCCTTGCATAAGTGGTGAGCCAGACGTGGAGGCTAGGCCTCTAGCTCTAGAGTCTGTGCTTCCATCCCTTTAGGGTAGGAAGGGCTTAGTCTGGCACCTGGCACACAGTAATCACAGTCTCTAAGGTTTATCCAGGACTTACTGTGTCCCTTGGCCCCTCCCGACCCCAGCCCCCACTTGCTGGGAAGAGGAGCAGAGTTTGGGAACAGGCTGACCCTGTGGGCCTCGGGCTGGCATGCTGCAGCTGAACGATCTGCTTCCACTGCCGCCAGGAGAAGGCCAGCTGTCCCTGCGGGCAGACCACGCCACAGCGAAACACAGCAGCCCTGCCAGTCTCTTCTGGGCCTGCTGCCGCCAAGGCAGGGATCCAGCCTGGCTAAGGAAGGCCCTGGGACAGAGCGGCAGGGCGGGGGCAGGGGCCGAGGAGAGTGCGCCCTTTAGCGGAGCAGACGATGCCAGTGCTGCAACCTTGGCGGCCTGGAATATTGAGTTTCCCTGAACCTCGGGAAGCCACAGAGACAAGCCCTGCAGAGAAGGCAGGATGCGGGTGGGTGGGCAGCAGAGAGGCAGCCCTGTCCCGCTGGCTGGCTGACACAGGGCCCTGTGCCTCCTGCTAGGTGCTGAGGACACCGCCTGGTCCCGGGGCACTCTCCCTCCCTTTCCCTGTCCTCGGTCACTGCCTTTTCTCTCCATCTGGGTGACCACCCTGATGCCCAGCCACCAGCTATGAGGAAGCCCAAACTCGCCCTGTGGAGAGGTCCCCCGTCCTGGCCAGCTTGTATCACATGCCAGGCACACAGGTGAAGGGCCCCTCAGGCCACCCCTGCCCAGTCTTCAAGCTTTCCCAGCTGATGCCAAGGGAGACAGGTGGGCTGTCCCTGCCAAGTCCTGCCCAAATGAGTGTGCGTGCTCATTTAAGCCACTGTGTCTCAGGTGACGAGAGCGGCAGATACTCCAGATGGAAATCCTGGACCCAAACCCTGGACCAGCCAGTGAGACGGCGGGGCACGTTTATCGTGTAGTGGAAAGGAAGCCGCGGGGAGGAAGCGGAGGCGGGGCTCCGGGCGGCCTCCCTCCCTTAGTGCCGGCTGAACTCCAGTGTTCTGGCCAGGCCTAGCTTTGGCCTTGGCCAAAAGTCAGTGCAAACAGCGAGTACCACAGACCGAGAGCCGCTGCCACAGGGCCCCTGCCTCAGTCGGGGGCATTAGCAGGCCGGGTGGCCCACTGGTATCTTCACAGTGCCAAGTGGCCGCGGGGGTACTGCGGAGAGCAGCAGGAGTGCCCTCTCACCAGGCAGGCAGACACGAGGCTGCCTCACCCTTGACCCTGGCCTGGCCACGACTGTCCAGCAGTCTGCAGGTGCGGCTCAGGCCTCCTGGGTGGCCGTGGCTGCCTCCAGGCGCCTGCCTGTCTGCCAGGCTGGGAGCAGCTGAACATGGCTGGCATGTACTGGGCCCTAAAGGAGCAAGGGGCGGGGCCTGGATCTGCCGCAAAGGTGGGTTCATTCAAGGGCCGGATGGGGCCAGTCCTGAGCCAGCAGGAACCGGGTGCCAGGATGCTGAGGCTCATGGAATGGCCTGGAGAAGAGCTCTGTCCACAGTACCCAGTTCAAGGTCCAGTGCGATCAGTGTCCCGGAGTGTGCGCTGTGGGGGCCGGGACAGGAGAGGGAGTGAGCCGAAGCTTCAGGCCGGGCAGCCTGGACGCCAGGGGAGCGTGTCTCCTAGCCGGGGGCGGAGGGCCCATGGGAGGGGGGAGGGGCCGCAGTGACTACAGCACAGCCTGGGGAGGCGGGGGACATGGGGAGGGGACAGCTGTTTTCATAATGAGCTGCAGGAAGAGTGCGCTGCTATGAAGGCAAATCCAAGGGCGCTGGGGCAGCCAGCAGCCCCAACATCAGCTAGAAAGCCCTGGGAGCCCCAGGGAAGGGCTCCCCAGTGCTAAGGCTGCAGGATGTAGGTGGCAACTCAGCCTGACCTTCCCTAGACTCTAAGCTTCACCACAGGGAGGACCTACAGCCCAAGTTCCCAAGCCTGGAGGACTCCTGCAGGGAGCCGAGGGGATGCATGGGCCAGGAGTGGTCCCCCACCCCACCCTGCCCTTTGTACTGATCCCGCCTTCGCAGGGACACCAACCCCAGGTGTCCCAGGTTCTGTCCTCCTGAGCCCACCCGGTTACCTGGCCCAGAGCACAGCCAGGGTCATCTCAGGCTGATCCGGGAGTCCAGTTGCTGCAGGTGTTCCTGGACACCAAAGGGGATCGTGGGTGTCCACATTCTACAGGGAGAGATGGGCTCAGTGACCAGGCTAGTGGAGAGGACATGTCTGGGCTCTCCCGGGCCAACAGCTCCCAAATCCCCCCTCCTGCCCGGCCCAAACCCTTGGTGACTCCCCACCTGGCAGGGTGCAGACCCTGGGGGTAAGGAAAGCAGAGGCCTAGAGCTCTGAGCTCCTTGTGGTTCTGCTGCTGACTTGCTGTGTGACCTCAAAGGCGGGTTACTGCTCTGTGCCTTAAAGTGGGTCTTACCGGATCCACCCTATCCATCTTAGAAGACATGAGTATGTAAATCAGAGTGCTCCGGGAGAGTAGCAAGCACCATATGGGACATTCAACATCACTGTGGCTTAACAAAAAAGTAAGTCCGGACTGTGCGAAATCACCAGTTGCATGGGTCGAGAATGGCTGATTGCCGGCAATTTCCTACGGTTCATCCTGGTGAAGCAGTTACTGAACGTTTTGTGTGCCAGAACTGATCTAAAAGCTTTATTCACCTCGACTGGGTCAAACCTCATGAATTCTCTTGGGGTAGATGTCACCCCCCTTTACAGACGAAGAAACTGAGGCCAGGAAGCTGAGAGCAGGCTGGCACTCTGGTCCCGCCCCACCCCCACCCCTGGAGAATGGAGGGATTCCACCTGCAGGGCCACTGAGACTTACGCCAGTGTCTCCACGTGGGGGCACTTCCTCAGGCTGGAGGCCAGCTGCTGGGCACCCACAGTTGTGAACTTGTTATACTGGACACTGGGGAGAGAAACCTGTACTGACTCCTGGCCCCTGGGACCACCCTGCTCCAGACCTAGGCCACCACCCCAGGCTCTTCCCATGAGGCAGAAGGGCGACCCCCAGGCTCCTTGAGGCCAGAGCCGGCCACCCGCTGCCGAGATGCCCACACTCACTCCAGGACCCTCAGGGACACCATGTCCGGAAGCACCCGCGCCAGGCTCTCGGCTCCCAGGTCGCAGATAGAGTTATTGTACAAGCTGCCAGAGAAAGAGGTGGGGGCAGGGCTTTAGGGTGCCGAGGGTGAGGCTCAGGGCCCAGAGGGATCACGCTCATCTGGAACCACTGTCCCATTTTACAGAGGAGCAAACTGAGGTCCAGAGAGCTGAAGCTCTTCTCTGTGGTCACACAGTGTGGCCAGTGAAGCAGGAGGACTGAGAGGAAGTCGTTCTCTGGCTAAGAGTGTAGAAACTCTTGGGAGAACGGCTTCCTGGACTCAGGTCCCAGCGGCGCCTCTTGCTGCCTTGCCATCTTGGGCGAGTTACTTCACTCCCCTGAGACTCAGTTGCTCATCTGTAAAACGGACATGTTGAGTAATTGTGGGAAGAGCAAATAAGATCTCGGCGTGGACCCACTGTCAACTCTGGTTATGACTGTCTCGCGGGAGCCGCTGTGAGGCCTGCGGCGGTCACTGCAGCCAGCGTGACCAGCACTGCAGAGTCGGAGGAAGACCCAGCCACGGGCCGGCGTGGGTTTCTGCGGTAGGTTCATGGCTGGCACCGACTGACACGGCGCTGATTGGAGGAGGGCTCCCGAGCATCCTTCCAACAGGCCAGGGCTGCCGCCGTTCTGATTTCGGGGCCAGGCCTCTGCGGGGCTCGGCCTCAGCAGGCTGGGGCTAAATGCCAGCTAACTGCCCTATCGCAGCTCCATGCGGAGTGGGAACCGGGTGGGGACTTGGCCACTCTTTCTGAGGTTGGTCTTTGAACCCCGGAGGCCCCTTCTCAGGCAGGCAGAGTGACCTTACTGTACTTCACTGAGGCGGAGATGCACGTGTCCATTTGACCACCTTGAGGTCAGGACGTGTCTTTAACCAATGGAGCAACTGGGTGTGTCCGCAGCATTTTGCACTCTTAACAGTGTCTTGGGACGGGTGGCCTCCCAGGTTCCACTCTTAACGGGGTCTTGGGACGGGTGGCCTCCCAGGTTCCATGAACACAATGGTGCCTCACCTGCCTCTCCATTCACACTGCAGAAACACAGGCGTGCCCACGCCCACTGACCCGCTGACCACCCCTGCATGATCTGCACTGTGGCCTTTCCCACCACAGCTGCCGTCCTGTCCCTCCTTCGGGCCCTGAAACCCAAATCTCTTCGCCACCTGTGGGCCTTTGCATCTGCCACTCCCACCTCCAGAAGTGCTTCCCCTACCTTCCCATGGAAGGGTCCCTTTTCAGAACCCCCGGCCCCTCCCTGGTGAATTTGGGGATACTCCCTGTTGCACTCTGCTGGGCCGTGTGAGTTTCCCTCACAGCATAATCCACTCTTTTAAAATGTTCTATTTATGTGTGTGCTTACTTTCTTACTATGCAAGGAACTTGAAAGCAGCAAGCGCATCTGCCTTGTTCATGGCTGTAGCTAGTTCCTAGCACTGTTCTGGCCCTCTGTTCATGTTAGAGAATACTGATGCCTGGCACAACTCTGGTATATAGACTATGAGTTGTACAGTACACAACCTGCTCAGCTGCACCCTGGGCTCCTTGCTGGAAAGATACATGAATGAGTACCCATGGACCCATGGACCAGAGACTATCTTCCCTGGAATCTGACTCTGGTGGTCCTCAGCAAGTGAGGAGACCTTGGGAAGGGAAGGGAGGTTCCCCCAGACTGGAGAGCTAGGAGAGCTGGCTGTGCTGAGCTGAAGGACTGCCCCTCTGGCCCAAGCTCGGTCCCCTCGGTCTCTGGTACCACACTGCAGCTAGCAGCTATTCAGAGCAAGAGGTGCTATGCCGAGACCTACCAGGAGGTGGCAGTGTAAGCACTGGCTGGCACCACCCCGGGAGCCACCACCCTGGACTCCAGAAAAGCCTAGTCCTGCCATCCTGTCTGGGAAGGGACCACTACCCCTGGCTCACTAGCGGCAAGCATTGTGTCAAGCGCTTTGCACGAGCCACTGGGACGGTTCCCATTTTCCAGAGGAGGAAACCAGCTCAGACGAGGAAGAGACTCCCCCAGATTCTTCCACTGGGCCCTGCAGATCCTCCTGTTCAGGGCCACAGTGATGCCCATCTCCAGGGAGTCCTGTTCAGCTGGATTCTAGCTGGTGGCCTTCCTGGTGTCGGGCAAGGTGGGTGCAGCGTAATGGCCTAGAGCTATTGCCTCCAGGGTCCTCTGGCCTCCCCGGCCTGCCAGCTCAGCACTAGGCCCACTCACCTGAGCCTGAGGAGGGACGCAGCGAGTGAGGGCAGGGCCTCGGCCAGCTGGCAGGCCCCCACGTCGGTGATGCTGTTCTGGGACAGGCTGCAGGGAGACAAGGAGGCGGAGGCTGAGGACCAAACTTGCCACCTGCTTCCCCTCAGCCTCCATCCATCTGCCTGGCTAGGCTGCAGCAGAGCCAGGAACTCTCTTCCTCACAGGGTGGCCTGAAGCCCCCAAAACGTACAGCGACAGTAGCGTGGGGTGAGGGGTGAGGTGTGGGTGGGAGAGAGAGTGGGCCTCCCCCGCCTGCTTTATGATTGATAGAGTCCCCTCTTTCCCCTCGGGGCCTTCGAGTAGTTAAATAAATGTCTGTGCTTTAGTGGTTGCCTCTTCAGGCAGGTGCTGGGCTCTACAAGGAAAGGAAAGCCATATCCCTTAGCAGTACTGAGCACGTAGTAAGTGCCCAATAAGAACTGAAGGGAGGGAGAGGGAGGACTGAGTGTGGGAGACCACAACACTGTGAACCATGGGCCATGTCCCCAGGGGTCTACGGTCAGGGAGACCACTGAGGGAGCTCTGGTGAATCCTTTGGCCATCCCAACCTTGGAGGAATGTGTGGACAGGTTTTGAGGCCACCTAGGTTCAGCAAAAACAAGCATGTCAAGCCTCCTGCACCTTATCTCTCTCCAATTTCCCAAAGCCCGGGGCAGTTCAGTGATATTGGTTTTGGTGGCATGTGCCTGTAATGCCAGCTACTCCGGAAGCTGAGGCAGGAGGAGCATAAGTTTGAGACTAGCCTCAGCAACTCAGCGAGACCCTCTCCTGAAATGGAAAATAAAAAAGGCTGGGGATGCAACTCAGCGCAGAGCACCCTGGGTTCAGTCCCCAGTGCCGTGAAGAAAACAATTAGTGTTTCAATAATAATGTTGTCCTGAAAATCTATCACTCCTATTTCACCCCCTCAAGAAAATTCTCTGTCACTGAACCTCGTTTACTTTCCTTACTGTAATTGCAGGTTTATTTACTTGTTTGCCTCTTGGTTATCACGTCTCATCACTAGAATTTTGGATCCTTGAGGTCAGGGGACTTTTTTTGGTCTTGTTTAAAGCTGAATCTTCAGAGCCTATGAGGTGCCTGCAGTAGCAAGTGTCCCTTTAACAGTTGTTGATTAAGTGATTGGGTGAGTGGATGATTAAATAAACGATTGAAGGAAAGAGTGAATGAGTGAGTGAATGAATGACTGGATGAATGAGTGAGTAAATGAATGAATGTGGATGAATGAATGAGTGAGTGAATGATTGCATGAATGAGAGAATGCTGGATGAATGAGTGAATGAGTGAATGAATCAATGATTGCATGTTTGATGAATGAGTGAGTAAATGACTGTGGATGAGTGAATGAGTGCGTGAATGATTGAATGAATGAATGAATGAACGGCTGGAGGATGAATGAGTGCTGAATGGACGAGTCCCTGAACTGAAGGATACATGGTAGCCAGAGCGGGTGAGAGCCACACTGATGGAGTGGGCTGTGGGCGGTGGCAGCAGCCAGGGCAGGCGTGGGGCACTCACTTGAGCGTCTCCAGGGCCTTCAGCTGAGGGAAGACGGCGGCGAGCTGCGCGACCCCCTGGTCCCCGATCTTGTTCTCGCTCAGCGAGTCCAGGCTGCAGGTGCGATCGTGGGGCTGTCAGTCAGGGTCTGGGGAGCACCTGGCCCTCCCCCAGCACTGGCCTCCTCCCACCAGGCACCTCCGCCTGCCGCCCCGAGGGCCAACAGCCCCGCTCCGGGCTGAGAGTCGCCCTCAGGACCTGGCCAGGGACGAGGTCGAATCCCAGACAGCAGAATCCTGAAGAGCCCGAGCGCCTGGCCACCCCTCGACCTCTAGGAGTTTCACTGTGAAGTGGGATGGCTTCTCCCACCTCCCAGGAGGTCATTGCCAAGGGCAGCAGAAGAGGTCCTGAGTAAGTACAGGACTTTCCGAGGTCCCCGGGAAGCCAAGACTTTTTCTTTCTTCTTTTCTTTTTTTTTTTTTTTTTTTTTTTCTTTTTCCAATTGGGCTTCTCCTCTGCCGCCCCTTCCCTGCAGTGGGGTCACCTGGTCACTCACACTAGCCATGCTGAGGAAGCACTGGGGGGGGGGTGGACAGGGACAGAGAGCAGGCTCTTTCCTTCGCACTTGCCTGGGGACAGGGTTAGGCAGAGGGAGGGGTCGTAGGGTCTTTACTCACTCCAGGTGCTGAAGGGACGAAAAGGCAGGAAGAATCTTTGCCAGTTTGGGAAAAGCCTGGGGGCCCAAGAGGGGGCCCAACCTAGGAGGCAAGGAGCAGGGGTCAGACCCCACACGGCTGGTGCCTCTGTCCAGCCCCAGGGTGCAGCAGAGAGGGCACCAAAGCCGGGCACGGCACATGGCCCTTTCCCGCATCCCCAGACCTTACCGCCCCCACCCCTGCAGTGGCCCCAACGCTTCTGCCCCACAGGAGCCCCACATTCACAAGCCCCCACAGGAGGCCACTGGCTCTGGCTCCCCAGCCGTCCTCTCTGAGCAGGGAGCCACTTCTCACTCCTGCTGACCGTCACATACACCCACGACATATCCAGATGCCAGCCTAGGACCACTCCCAGGGACACATCAGAGGGCTTACTTGTCTTTCCATCTGAATGACAAAAAGGACCATTCTGAGCACTTATTGTGTACTCGGCACGTGCTGGGTCCTTCCATCAGCTTCGGTGTCACTGAGTTTCCTGACTCTGAGCTAAGGGCTCTTCTTAGTCCCACTTTATAGATGGGGAAGTTGAGGCACAGAGAGGTCAAATAACTCACACAAGGTCACACAGTCTGGATTGACATTTAGACCAGACATCAAAGGAATGAGAAAATAAGGGAAATGAAGGACTGTTTTGTTTTTAAAATCTAGTTAAATACATTCAATGTGAAGAGCAGTCTTTTAGTCTGAAATTATATCTTTTGAGCTTTTTTGATATTAAAATAATTCTTTGATAAAATTATGGTGCCACCAGCAGTTATTTTGTTTGTTTGAACAAACAGAGTTGGTGAAAATTAAAAGATAATAATTGCACATGGTCACTTAAATTCATTCTGAAATGTTCTCAGTCTCTGAAGTCCCAAACCCTGGGAATGTGGAGCCTCTGGAAAAGACCACAGGATGGATCAGAGCTTGGCTCCAGCATCCGCACCCACCTGTGCCAGGGGTCATGGCAAATGCCTCCACTGTCCAGTCTCTGTCTCCTTGAAAACTTAGCAACAATCTCAAGAGGTCGTCAAAAGATTAAGGAGATCATATCCCATATTCACTGTTTGCCACCATGTGCCAGGCCCAGGGGAGGGAGTCACCAACAAAACCCACAGGAACCTCTGCCTTGAGCCTGGCGCCATGGCACACGCCTGTCATCCCAGAGGCTTGGGAGGCTGAGGCAGGAGGATTGCAAGTTTGAGGCCAGCCTCAGCAACTTAGTGAGACCCTGTCTCAAAATAAAAAACCAAAGGGCTGGAGTGTTGCTCAGTGACAAAGCCCTCCTGGGTTCAATCCCCAGTACCCTACCACCACCACCAAAGAGAGAGAGAGAAAGACAGAGAGAGTGTACAGGCAATGAGATGAGGGTAAAGAGGTACTGGGGCTGATTCTGGGAAAGACCCTGATTACAGGGGCTGTCCTTGCAGAGTTCCAGCTGCCTGACCTGATGGGTACAGTGGCAGCCAGAGCAGATGCCCAAAATAGTCCCTTCCTTCCTTCCTTTCTACTTCCTTCCTTCCTCAGAACCTCCTCTGAGCCTGTGGTCTCCAGGTGGCTGTTCACCCTGCTCTAGACTGTTCCACCCCAGGGCTGCTGGTCCCCAGAGCTCAGTTCCGACCTTGAACTAGGGGATTTTTAAGCTGAAAATAATTCAGCACCAGAAGGAGCCCCCAGTGATTGTCCTCAGACATTTCCTCTTTTCAGCAAAGTGTTTACCTCTGCATAAATTTGGCACCTTGTCTTTGGTTCAAAACAAGAGACACCTGGCTTCTCCTGGGGGTGTGTGTGGGGGAACAGCAATGGAGGAGCTGACGGCCCGTTGGTGGTCAGAAGAGGGACTGTGGGGGAGTCACTGGCCTCACTGGGCCTCAGTGTCCTGATCTGTCAAATGCAGGCGTTCATGCCTGCCTCCCAGAGCAGCTCTTGAGATGAGCGAGGCATATACAAAATGCACTGAGCTCCTCATAGGCACCTAACGAGGACGGAACACTAACTTAGTTTGTTCCCTGGTTGGAGCCCAGAGCCAGGCTGACCTTTTATGACACTGGATAAGCCATTTGAATTCGGGCCTCAGTGTTCCCATCTGTACAAGCGGGAGATGCGATAATACCCTGGAGGAGGATCACAAGGGATAATGGGGGGGGGGGCGGTGCATTGAAAATTGAAAAGCTGCGTTCCTGACCTAAACAGCTCAGTCAGGGCCCATGAGCTGGTGGCTGCCATGCCGTAGTGTCCCCAGAATCCACAGTCACCCCGGCTGCCCTGCCCAGAATGGTCTCTCCCTGCCTGGCTACACATAGGATGATCACCTGGCCCAGTTCGCCTGAGACCAAGGGGTGTCGCGATGCTACAACCAGGCCGGTCCCAAGCAAGCTGGGCTGTCCTTCACCCCAGCTGCACATCTAGAGCTCCTGGGAGCCGGGCTTGGGGCCACAGGCGTGTAATTCCCGCAACTCTGGTGGCTGAGGCCGGAGGGTCGCAAGTTCAAGGCCAGACTGGGTGACTTAGTGAGCCAAGGCGCTGACTCAAAATAAAGAAATAAAAAGAGCTGTGGCTGAAGCTCGTGGGTATGGACGAGCGCGTGTGGTTCAGCCTCACACACACACACACACACACACACACACACACACACACACGCCCCGCTCCTTGGAGGCCTCGGAACTGCGGGGAGAGTCCCTGGGTTGGAGGGGGGTCTGGCCGCCCAGACTTGAGACCACCAGTGATTCTCATAAGCGGCAGGGCTGAGGACCAGCGCCTGGAGGTGGGCAGACCCCCAGGCTCGGAAGGTGGTGGCCGGTGGCCGGGGTGTGCATCCCCTGGGGAGGCCGTCCCTTGCGGCAGAAGTCAGCGAGCTCACGCGTAAATAAGAGGCCTTGTGTGGCCCTCGCCGCTGTGGCCCTAGAGGCATCCCCAGCAGGAGGCCGTGGCCCGGGGCACACAGGAGCCTTCCCAAGCCCTCCTGAGCGGCAGTCCCGCAGGCCTTCTCCCCTGCCCCGCTGGGCACCGCCTCCCCACTGCGCTCATTCTTGTCCCTTGGCCAAGCTCCAGGGCAGACACCACCTCTCCACAAGTCCCCTGGACCTCCAACTGAGGACGGCCCCTCAGCCACTCCAGGCAGCGATCAAAAGAGTGCTGGTCGGTGAACGGGAGCGACCTCATTATCCAGCACATGGGTCGGACTCTCCAGTACTTGCCCAACCAGGCACCCGGCTTTGGAAACCAGTAGGAATGATCCCGGAGACCTCCGGAGCACGGCTGGGAGGAAGCGTGGGCTCCTCCAGGCAGCCCTGCCCTTCACTTACGCAAACTCCAGCTTCTTCAGGTCCCGGACAGCAGGCAGGGCCCCCGGGGCATCTTCAGAGGAACTTCTCAGCCTAGAGAGAACAGGCGGTCTCAGGGGGAAGGGCCTCTCCTGTCGCTGAGCCCCTTACTGGCTGCCCCGTGCCCCCAACTCTCTGGAAGGACGGACTTCCTGGGGGCTATGTCGCCCTCCACTAAAAAGACAAACACCAGGACTGTGCGTCCCAGGGGAAGGAGGCTCAGAATCGGCCCTGGCAGCACCCGGCCCAGGCGGCACGCAGCAGGTGCTCACGCGTTGTGCGGTGAAGGAGTTAGAGCCAGCTGACTTGTTCTGTGGCCAGGTTTCCTTTGCCCTCTGGACCTGGGCTCTGCCATCTTTAAAATGGCATGACCCAGGTCCTGGGTTTCTAGGTGCGGAAAGGCACCCTTGGCACCTCCCAGCAGAGGGGTTTCTCCTTGGCCTTAGCCAAAAAGAATTTAGCACCCGATGGCAAGTTCTGACCCAAGCAAAAAGTAAAACTGTGGAGTTCTGCTGGTGTAGACCACGGCAAGGGGTTCTGGGTACCCACTGCCCAGGAGAAGGGCGCAGGTGTCTCAAAGGAGCAGAGGCACTGGAAATGCCACAGCAAGCTTGTCAATGGTTCCTGCACATCCTCAGCCTGCACGGCCTGGGCCACGCCCCATCCTCTCACCTCTGGGTCTGCACCAGGTTGCCCAGATCTTCCACATCCTTCAAGGACTTGGCCTTAAATGGCTCAATGGTGAACTTCTCCTCAGTTGCCTGGAGTAGCTGGGTCTCCCCACGCTGCTGCAGGGACTCCCACAGCCCCATTGTATCGCTCAAGGCGGCCCTGTGGAGGGAGGGCCTCAGACCCAGGCACAGTGACCGGGCTAGACCGTAATGGAGGGGCAGCTCTATGAAAAAAACCTCCTGCCCACTCAGTTACTTTACTGCCTTAACTTGACTTCCACCTCTTCCAGAAAGTTATGACCACTTCAACCCTTAATGATTCCTCCTTTCTGAAAACTCTCACAGTGATATTGTTTCCCTTTTTGCTTTGGCTACTAGGAAGCTCAATGTTAAATCTGGGGCACAATTGGGTCAGATGTACATTTTGGGTAAAGTATGTTTAGAGGGAATCCAGCAACAATTCCCTGGAGATTAAGATGAAGGGCTCAGATCGTAGAAGGGCTTGAATGAGCCAAATGAAGGAATTAGACTTCGTCCTGAGGGTGATGGGATGCCCTTGGGGGTTATAAGCAGAGGATATGATCAGATGCAAGTTCTGGGAAGACTGTTTTGGTGGCTGAAAATAAGTAGAGTAGAAGAGGATACAGTGGAGGCAGAGAGGCCAAGGGGAGGCTGTGCCTTCAAGCAGTGGCTCCATCGGGGTCGGAACCCAGGTCAGCCTTAAACTCGAAGCCTGGCCCTGTACCTGGACTTGAGGGCCTGCTGATATCGGCTGGAAGAGTGACTCCACCCGCTCCGGCTGTGCCCAGCTGCCCCTCTCAGCCTGTCTCCATGCTCGCGGGAGGAGCCCATTCGGCAGGCCCCTCACCGTCGTCCACGCTAACAAGCGACAGTGACGCACCCAGCAGAAGGGAACTCCTTCCCCGTCCCCTGCCCCCCACCTGAAACGGGTGACAGAGCCGAGTCCCACGAGGCTCTCCAGGCCGGAGGGGTCGATGCCCGTTCCACGTAGGTCCAGGGTGAAGTCCCGGCAGGCCGCGCTCAGGGCCTCGCCCAGCACGTGCGCGTCGGGAGGCGAGAGCCGTGTGCCCAGGAAGGAGAGGCGCGCCGGGAGCTCCCGCACCACGTGCTGCCAGATGCCGGCCTCCTGGGCCTCCCACGCACAGTGCAGCAGCTCCAGCAGCCGCCTGGCCCGCAGCGCGCCGGGCTGCAGCCGCTTCAGGTACCTGGCCAGCGCCCTCTGCTTCCGGTCTGCAGAGGAGGCCTCGGCGGGCGCCACCAGGGCTCCCAGGCAGCCGTCGCGAGGCTGAAAAACCAGTCCGGCCAGAAAGCGGGGCACGGCCTCCAGCCAGTTGTCATAGGGCCTCTTCTTCCTCGGGGTCAATGCCAAATACTGCGGCAGCTCCTTGTCCTTGATGTCGCTGCTCAGGGCCAGCCACAGGGCCCCCAGGAAGCACTGGAGGAGGAAGCTGGAGAAGGCCAGCTCCGCCTCGGCAGCCCCCGGGACTGGCCGCACCAAGCCTCCGGCCACAGCCCAGGCCCTGGCCTCCTGGGATGGGAGCTGGCCCTCCCGCACAGTGCCCTGGTGGGCGCGGCCCATCTCCCAGGCCAGCTTGGCCAGTCCTGCCAGGGCCCCCGGGGGGCTGCCCCGGGCCACAGGGCCCAGCAGGCCAACATAGAGTCCCGTGAGCGTGGAGGGCAGCTCGGCCTGGTCCCCCAGCTCCAGCAGGGCCTCGGAGAGCTGGCACACTGCCCTGCAGATGGCGGGGCTGTGGCTGTGACTGAGGAGGAAGGGCCGGTCCCGGAGGAGGGCCAGGGCCCTCTCTGGGTGGTCCGTCACCTCTGAGTTCTCAAAGTAGCGCCTCACGTAAGCCTGGGTCTGCTCAGCCGAGAAGCCAGCCACCTCGAACAGCGCGTCGGCCTTGCTCAGGATCTGGGCCAGGCGGCCGCGGGGCCGGGCCGTGAGGAGCAGGGTGCAGCCTCGCAGAAGCTTCCGCTGGAAGACCGCGGCCAGCAGCCCTCTGAGGGACCCGCGCTCTGCAGGTGCCTGTCCGCCGCTGCCGTGCAGGAAGCCATCGTGGGCCTCGAGCTCCTCAAAGGCGTCCAGGGTGAGCAGCACGCGGTCGGGCCTCCTTAGGATGTGCCTGAAGACCACGTCGTCCACGGCCAGCGGCTGCGGGCCCAGGGAGCACAGCAGGTCCCGCAGGTGGAAGGCGTCCCCAGGGCGGTCCAGGCAGCGGCAGGGGACGCAGAAGACGAAGTCGTACTGTGGAAGCTGGCCGCGGGCCCAGGCCCGGCTCACGGCCCGCGCCCAGTGGCTCTTCCCCTGCCCCGCCTTGCCCAGCACGGCGATCACTTGAGTTTCCCGAGGCCGTCGGCCGTCGCTGGCAGTCCGCAACACCTCGGCCAGACCCCCGCGGGCCGGCTGCCGCTCTGCCCAGTCCGGGGTGGCCAGCTCCCTCTCCTGGCTCTTGTTGCTGCCCTTCTCCAACCTGGCGCTCACCAGATCCACCTCCACCATGATGCCGTCCGGGCCTGCGGGCTCGGCCCTGTACCTGTCCCGCAGCCAGCTGCAGAACCGCTGCACCGCCTCTGCAAAAGCGCCGGCGCCTCCGGGTCACGGGCTCGCGGGGGCAGGCCGGTCCTTCACCCGTCCCCACAGCCTCCAGCGAGACACTGGCTCTCCTTCACCCAGCCACGTCCACTCATCCCTCATCTGGGCTGCTGGGCTGCCTTTCCCTTCCTTCCTTCTCTCCTTCCTTCTCTCCTTCCTTCCTCCCTTCCTCTGTCCTTCTCTCCTTCCTTCCTTCCTCCCTTCCTCCCTTCCTCTGTCCTTCTCTCCTTCCTTCCTTCCTCTGTCCTTCTCTCCTTCCTTCCTCCCTTCCTCTGTCCTTCTCTCCTTCCTTCCTTCCTCTGTCCTTCTCTCCTTCCTTCCTTCCTCCCTTCCTTCCTTCCTTCCTTCCTCCCTTCCTCTGTCCTTCTCTCCTTCCTTCCTCCCTTCCTTCCTTCCTTCCTTCCTTCCTTCCTCCCTTCCTTCCTCCCTTCCTCTGTCCTTCTCTCCTTCCTTCCTCCCTTCCTTCCTCCCTTCTTCTCTCCTTCTCTCCTCCCTCCCTCCCTTCCTCCCTCCCTTCCTCGGTCCTTCTCTCCTCCCTCCCTCCCTTCCTTCCTCCTTTCCTCTGTCCTTCTCTCCTTCCTCCTTTCCTCTGTCCTTCTCTCCTCCCTTCCTCGGTCCTTCTCTCCTCCCTCCCTCCCTTCCTTCCTCCTTTCCTCTGTCCTTCTCTCCTTCCTCCTTTCCTCTGTCCTTCTCTCCTCCCTTCCTCTATCCTTCTCTCCTCCTCCCTCCCTTCCTCCCCTCCCTTCCTCGGTCCTTCTCTCCTCCCTCCCTCCCTTCCTTCCTCCCTTCCTCTGTCCTTCTCTCCTCCCTCCCTCCCTTCCTTCCTCCTTTCCTCTGTCCTTCTCTCCTTCCTCCTTTCCTCTGTCCTTCTCTCCTCCCTCCCTCCCTTCCTCCCTCCCTTCCTCTGTCCTTCTCTCCTCCCTCCCTCCCTTCCTCCCTCCCTTCCTCTGTCCTTCTCTCCTCCCTCCCTCCCTTCCTCCCTCCCTTCCTCTGTCCTTCTCTCCTCCCTCCCTCCCTTCCTCCGTCCCTTCCTCTGTCCTTCTCTCCTCCCTCCCTCCCTCCCTCCCTCCCTTCCTCTGTCCTTCTCTCCTCCCTCCCTCCCTTCCTCCCTCCCTTCCTCGGTCCTTCTCTCCTCCCTCCCTCCCTTCCTCCCTCCCTTCCTCGGTCCTTCTCTCCTCCCTCCCTCCCTTTCTCCTTTTTGCATTATTGGGGACTGAGCTCAGGAAGCTCTGCCCGGGGCCACATCCGCAGCCCTTCATACTTTTCATTCTGCGACAGGGTCTGGCTGGGCCGCCCAGGCAGGCCTGGAACTCGCCGTCCTGCAGAGCCCCTGTGGACTGGGGTTACAGGTGTGCCCCTCACACCTGGGCTGCCATGCCATTTCTTATTCCCTCCTCACTCAGTAATGTTGGGCCTCACTCTCTGGGAAGGGCGGGGTGGGAGGAGGTCTCAGAGTCCCCACAGTGTGACTTGCGTGTGCGCCTTCCTCTCCTGACTCTACTGCTTATTGTGATCTTGAGTATGCTGCACACCCCGCTGGGCCTCAGTCTCCTCATCTGTAAAATGGGGCTAATACTGGGGTTGTTGGAGACTTTGAAGACTCAGTACATGCAAGGCGCTTGGGTGAGCACCGTCCGTCACTCCCGGGTGCTCTGACTTCCCTCAGCCACGCTCCCCTTTCATTCTCTCAGCCTCCCAAATGCACTGTCAGCCCCTATGCTAGGTGGTGATCAGGGATGTGGGCTTCCCGAGGGGCAGGTTCCTGGTAGGCGTCCCACAAGCTAGCTTTGGAGGGATGCTGGACAATGGCAGCATCAAGTGAGTGACTGAGTGAGCCCGTCAACACATCAGGGACCACAGAAGCCACCTGAGCTTCTGCGTGCAGCGCCCAGGACAAGAGACCCTGCCACCACTCACCAGGCCATTTTGGAAGCTTGCTGGAGACCTCTGGGGCTGTCTGGCCTGGGGATCCTTTGTCCTCTGGAGATGGAAAAGCCAGCATCAGTTAGGGCTTGGGGAGCTCCCTCCTCGGGGTCACTCGGTCCTCACTCCCGCATCCTCCAAGTTGAGGTTACAAGATGGTGGCCAGAGGCTGTACGCTATGGCCAGCTGTACTTTTAAAGATCTCCCCACTGTTTTAAAACTCACGGTGTCTACGTAAAAACCCGGGTTTCCAGCTTCGGGGGATCTGGCCACACTGGGTCTGCTCCCTGCAGTCGGGGCAGGACGCGGACTCTCCGCTCCCGAGCGGCCCTCACCCGCGACGCTCCTCCCTGGAGCCCTTGCCTCTGACCCGCTCACCCACGGACAGCACCTGCCAGCCCCTGCGAGAGGAGCTGACGTGGCCCGTCTTGCGGAAGCTCCTTCCCCGGTCCTCAGTGATGCCTTGTGACACTCACAGGCCCCGGGGGTCCTCACCCGTCCCAGGTGCACGGGAGGTCAGGGCTGATTCAGGCATGCTGGGCAGGTCAGCTGCAGACGGAGCGAAGGGGCTGGTGGAGCCCGGCCGGGCGGGGGACTTCAGGAGGCCGTGGATGGCAGGGCCGCTGGAAGGTAGTGCTTGGCTGGTCGGGGACATCTCACCTACGTTGAAGGTAGAGAGGAAACTTGCCTTTCCTGGGCCTAGCCACGACCTCACAGCGTGGCAGGCCGGCGGGGACCATCTCAAGACAAATCAGAGCAAGTGTAAGGGTGCCACCCGAGGGTCGGGGCATACTGAAGGAGGGAGGAGACGCCCGGCCTGCATGCACCTCTGCGTTTGCCTTGTTAACCTTCAGAGTCAGAGAGGCAAGGTGACCAGGGAGGGCTGCCCGGCCGCCTCGGGGAGCGCCACACCCTGCTTTGGGTTTTGAGAAGTGGGGGTAGAGAAAGGCCTGCTGGGACGAGAAGCGCGAGAAGGTGCCGCAGGCCATGGCCAGACGCCTGGCCGGGCGGACGAGGTCAGGGAGCCATCGGGTGGGGCAGGCCTCCCTCACTCACCGTGGCAGATGAATACACTGGAGAGACCTGTGCTGGGCCCTGAGATGTGCCAGAGTCCCTGGGGCAGAGCAGGCAGCACGGAGACAATCTGGATGGGCCCAGCAGGAAGGTGCAGGCGGCTCACCGCCGCCCCCGAGGAAGGCTCTGCAAGAGACGGAGCGGGTGGGCTCTTCCGCTGCCCCTGTCCTCTAACTGGTGACGATGAGGTTCGTGTCTGGCCCTCCCAGGGTGCTCTAGTTTCCCTGAGAGCAGCAACTGAGCCTGTGTGGCAGTGGTGATGTCCCCAGCTCCTAGCAGGGGGCTGGTAGGGACAAGGTGCCTCGTGAGGAGGTGATGAAGGAACAGACTGGCCGGTGCATCCCCTGGTTGGTGGAGATTCCCTCCTGGGCCTCCCAGGGACGTGATTCCTTCCCAGTTTCCAGCAGGGACTGAGAGGGACGGGACTCTGAGAATGAGCTGACTGGGGCCAAGGTCCATGTCACTGGGTGGGGTGTTCCCGTTGCTGGCACCCCCGCCTCACCAACTGCTGGACCACATCCCGAGGCAGAAGCCCACCCTCCCTGGTCCCCTGCTTACCGGGCAGCGGAACAGCCTTCTCTGGGTGGCTCTGGCTAGGTGCTGGCTCCTGGTGGAACAGAGCAGCTGGCAGGCTGGGCAGGGTCGGGGGGTTGCTTGCTGGTCCCACCAGGAAACTGCCAGTCACTATGGGCACAGCAGGGACCTCGGCTGGGGGACGGGGGCTGTGTTAGAGGGGGCTGAGACCTGGGTGGCTCCCAGAGGGCCCCTCCTGGGCTGGGAGGTCCCCTGGCTGTTAGAGGGCACGCCTGTCCTGGCTGTGGCTGAGCTGGTCGGCCCCGCTCTGGGCAGGTAGCTCCCAGTTCTCCAGCTCTCTGGGCCTGGAGAGCTTCCCGAGCAGGACCCCAGAGGCCCCACTGAGATCTGGGGGCGGAACAGGACCTATGAGCAGGCTGTGGTCTCTGGGCCCCCAGCCCTCAGCTCTGCCTAGAGAAGGGCAGGGGTATCCCAGCCCCCATTATCTCCTGCATTTGTGAGGGGACCCCTGGGCGTTCCTCGGTCTGGAAGCCCTCTGAGAACAGGGACCACTTCAGCATTCTGGGGTCTTCGTGGGCAGAGCTCCTGTCTCCACCGTCCGATGGTGGGGCTTGGAGGGAGGACCCCACCTCCCCCATGGGGTTGGTAGCTCCCTAAGGACAGAGACCACCTCTTCATCATCCTGGGGTCCTCATGGCAGGACCCGTCTCCACCATCAGAAGGGAACTTTCTGGGGTGGGGGGGCTAAGCTTCCTCCATCAGCCCCTGAGCCTTTATTCCGGTCTGTTCTCCACTCTGGGCTGGCCTCTACCTTTTCCATAGCAACTGGGTGGAGGGGGAGGAGGAGGAAGCCAGGAAAGAAGCTTCTAGTGGAAGATGGTGAGCTGGGGGTAAGGCAGTGAGGCGGGGTGGGTTCCAGCTCCGACTTGGGGCAATGAAGAGGAGAGGCAGAGGTCGTGTGGGGAGAGGCCGAGTCTCCCAGCAGCCCTCACCCCGCAGGACGTGGGCTAAGCTGTCCTGATCTGGGTTTGAATCCCACTGCCTCTCACCCGCTGTGTGATCTCGGGCAGGTGACTTCACCTCTCTGAAAGTCAGCTTTCAATGCTGGTTTTACAGGCACTTGAGGAGCCCAACTGCCCAGCCTCAGACTCTCCTGGGCCCACCTGCCCCACTCACCTAGCTTCCTGTGCTTCAGGTCTGTGGGATGCTCCTCTGAGAAAGCTGCAGAGAGAGCAACCGTCAGCGGCCCCAGGGAAGCCTGCCCCAACCAGGATGGGGCTCACAAACCCCAGCAGGCCCGCGGCTTGGCCTTAGCAGCTGGGAAGTGGCCTCGGGGGTCCCATTCTCCTTCCTTTAAATGCACTGGCCCCTGTTCCTCAGCTGGAGCCCAAATCCCAGGGAGAAGCAGCGGGCAGGGGGCCGCGGAAGAGGCAAGGCCGCGGAAGAGGCGGGGCTGCAGAGGTGGCGGCCTGGGTTACAAAACCCAAACCAAGCAGCCCCCGGAGCGCCTACACCACGGCCTCGCTCGGCCTTTGGTGTCCATCCAAATCAGAGGTGGTGGGCCCCACGTTGCCGGCGCCCTGGAGACAGGCGACTGCCGAGCCCTTGGCGCAACCCCGCGTCCCTGGCAAGGGCAGCCCGACAGAGGCTGGGGCCTGGGATTGAGCTGAAATGGACCCAGAAATGAAAGGATGGGTGGCTGGAGAGAGCAGGGGACAGAGATGTGATCGGGCGGAGGCCGATCCTGCAGAATCTAAGGGCAGATCTTCGGGCTCTGGGTGGGACACCTTCTCCTTCAGTGTGAGTTAAATTTTTATGATAACATATTGGGACAGATAGTTATTGAATGAAAACGGCAAGAAAAGAAGGGAGGGAGGGAGGGAGGGAAGAAAGGAAGGAGGGGAGGAAGAGGAAGCCCCTGGGGGGGCACGGGTTCCCCATCAGGTCCCTGGGCCCCCCAGACAGGAGACAGGAGGACAGTCAAGGTACAGCCTGGCCACTGGGGCGGCCAGAGAGCGGCCGGCCTCCGGGTGAGTAGTTTCCGAGCGGTTGCTTCAGGTGGGGAAGCCGAGGGGCCGGGAGCAGGAGCGGGGGATACTCTCTTTGCACCTGCGGGACTTTTAAGCGCCGTGTGACCGACACTCACAAATCAATCCGCCGGTGCGGGGCTGGCGCGGTGGGCACGCAGCCCACGCTCCGTTACTGTGGTGATTCACTGACTCAGTGAGCAGACTCACGGGGCCTGGCACACAGTAGGGCTCTGTGCCAGATGCTGGGGATGCAGTGACGAGCCAGGACAAGGTCCTGTCGACACGGGCGGAGGATGAGGCAAAGCCAGGGTGGAGGCGCCGGCCGGCTGCAGGTGAGGACCCCGAGCGGGTCCATGTGGAAGCACGGCCAGGGGTGGCCCGAGAGGCCTCTGGTGGGGGGACATTTGAGCCAAGACCTTAAAGGTTCAAAGGAGCCAGCGATGGGAGGAGACAACAGCCAGGGCAAAGGCCCTGAGGCTGGGAAGGCCCAGGATCGCGGGGTGGAGAGGAGGCAGCATCCGGCTGGGCTGGGGGGGCTCCTGGTGGGTTAGGAGAGGTGGGAAGCCTGGAGGGGGAGCAGGACAGTGAGCGACCAGATCTGCATTTGAAAAGCTGCCATTGTGCCTGTAATCCGAGTGGCTGGGGGAGGATGGAGGCAGGAGGATCACAAGTTCAAAGCCAGCCTCAGCAACTAAACACAGCCCTGTCTCCAAATACAATATATTTAAAAGGGCCGGGATGTGACTCAGAGGTTGAGCACACCTGGGTTCAATCTCCCATATCACAAAAAAGAAAAAACCAAAAAAGCTACCATTGGCACCAGGCGAAGGCGGACCAAGAAGGCAGGGAGGCTGCACGGGAGGATCAGAGAGGTGCAGATACTTGGCCAAGGTCACACACACCACAGCAGATTCAGGATTCCAACCCAGTTCTGCTGAGGACAGATGCGTGCCTGTAGAGACCTCCCTCAAATATCAGGATGACCACTCAGGGCAAGAGAAACCAGGACCTAAAGGTCATTTGGGGAATGGTAATTGAAACAGCAGGGGCAGAACCCTGCCAGCAGAGTGGCAGTTTGCAACCTGGACCATCTGCTTCCTCCTGGACAGCAGTTCGCTGTGGTGAAGGCAGAGGCAGTGAGGACCCCAAGCCCAGGTGGGGCAGACGGGGCTTAACCAGGGAAGCACATGGGAGCCACAGCAGGTTCTGGAGCCAAGGAAGGGCCAGGGAGGGGCTTACTCACGTCTTTTCTGGCTCCTCTGCTCTGCATCTGCTGGCACCTCCAGGCCCTCGCCGAGCACCCCGTCCGATCCTATGTGCTCCACTTGGAAGAGAAACCAGAGACAAGCGCTCACCATCAGTGGAAGCCCCAGGCCAGCCTCCCTGTCCTCCATGGGGGAGGGGTGGTGCTCAGGAATGATGGTGCCTCCCCAGGACAAGACAGTGCGGGCTGAGCCAAGACCCGCTTCCCGACTTACTGAAAATGTCCCTGCTCAGGCCCTCCAGCTGTGAGTCCTGGAACACGTACTGGTCCAGTTCCGCTGGCCAGACAAGGAGAAGCACCGTCAAGAGAGCTCCCTAGAGGACCACCGTGTGCCCAGCCTGGGGTTGGCCACCAAAGGCCTGTGACCCTCTGGGCCTGGCGCACAGTGGGAGCTTAAAAATGGAGCTGAACTTTTAAATGATAGAGGAATGAGCACACAGTGATCCTTCCTGGCTTTTCAGTAAGCCCCTCCCTGGCCCTTCCTTGGCTCCAGAACCTGCTGTGGCTCCCATGTGCTTCCCTGGTTAAGCCCCATAATCAAGGGGAGGTATGTGTCCAGGAGAACTTCCTGACTGCCGTGAAGTAGCCCGTGGCAGCGCGGAAGAGTGGGCTACCATTCCACTTCTGTTCTCCAGTAGCCCTGGAACAGTTACTTAACCTCTCTGGACCCCCATTTCCTCATCTGTGTAAGGAGGATAAATAATGCCTGCGTCGGCAACGACCGGAAGCTCTGAATCACAAGCATCAACACAATACGGGGTATACAGTAGGCACTCCATGACGTGGCGTAGTATAGGAGAGGCACATGGCTTGGAGCCAATGGGAAGGGAGTTTTCACAGAAGATGGTGAAAGGAGAGAGGAGTGCGGGGGGGCGGGGCCAGCAGGGAGGCCTCCCGGAGGAGGGGCGCTGGGTGTGCATGGAAGTTCCGTGCTGGGGAGGGGTCGGGCCTGACTGCAGTGGGGGTCACGGGAGATGCTTGAAGGGCGGCAGTAAGGAGCCTGCCCTGTCGAAGGCTCCCCTGAGCAGATCCCCGTCCTGGTCCACGGCTTCGCGCCTTTGCCTGCCGGCTCTGCACCTCGGAGGTCCGGCGGGAGCGCCAGGGTGCCACCGTGATGGCAGGGAGGGCTTAGCCTCCGAGGAGCTGCAGGGAAGCCCAGGGCCGTGAGGGACGGCCCGGGAAAGCCACCTCCCCGAAGGCTCAGGTGGCTCCCCATTCCTCTGGAGACGCCCCCAGGACAGAAAATCCCCAGATCCTGGTGATGCCCAGATCCTGTCCCCACTGTGAGGAAGTGTGACTGCTGTGGACGCTTTGGCTTCCACCAGGACGCCACCAAGACATTCCCAGGAAGGGAAGGAATCCAGCAGTCTCTTGGGTCTGTGCTTTCTGAGAGCTACAGTTATCGCTCCTCTCCATTCTGCCTTGTGGGCTGTTGACTTATCTGCTCTGGTGGAAACGGGCGACATTCATGCCAAACACAGGCCTCCTGAGTGGTGCGGTTCCTGGGTTGTCAGGGAAGGGCTGCCAAGAACAGTTGTGCAGGTTGTTTGCTGCACAAGTTTGCCCAGTCAAGAGGACAAATGGGGGAAGAAATCCAAACTAGCCTGACCTGTGCTAGCCAAACTGTTACTTCCTGGTAGGGGCTGCACCTTCCAGAAAAAGGGATGCCTTTTTTTCTAATTCAACAAAGCCTCTTAGGCAGTAGTGGTGACCCTGGTGGGGAGGGTCCTCTGCCCTTCTCTCTCTTTGCCCCCAAAATCAACAGCAGCAGCAGCTGCTGCATCTCTCCTCAAAGGTTCTGCCTGTGTCTAAAAGCTGTACTTTTGAACGCTGCCTGCCAGCTTCCCAACTTAAACCTTGCAAATGCCCCAACCTCAGACTCTGTTTTTGTGATTAAAACGGGGACTTTGAAAGGAGGAGGACCTGAGTTAGAACCTCAGACCTGCCCACTACCATTTCTAACGCAGCCTCGGGCAGGTCGCTTCCCGTCCCTGCACTTCAGCGTCCTCACCTATTAAAGGGAGATCCTAACGCTACGGCCTCCCCTCCTTCAGCGTCCTCACCTATTAAAGGGAGATCCTAACGCTACGGCCTCCCCTCCGTGGTGGGAAGGCCGGTACAAGGATGCGATGCGCTACAGCACCGGGGGCTCCATGGCCGCCCAGTAGCGATCACAGATACTAGCGTGGCTCAGGAGCTGGGGAGGAAGAGGGGAAGGCGTGTGTGGCCTGGGCTTTACGTGAAGGAAAGAAAGAAAAGCAAGAAACAGAAAAGGGTGTAGACCTGGGGCCCAGGGCTCGAAGGGAGGTTTGCTTGCCTGGGGTCGTTGGCAGGGATCCTCCTTCCTCTCTGGGGTCTCCACCCTTCCAGCCTCTGCTCCCACCCCACCCCCATCCGGGGAGGGGTCTGCTGGTGAGCAGGTGAGAGTAAGGAAGGAGGAAAAGGAGCCCTTCCCGGCATGGTCCCCTTGCTGGGCTCACCGATGTTGGCATACGCCTCTCTGGTCTCCTCGTCTCCCTCTATGTCACACAACAGCCTGCTGAACTGGTCGCAGTTGATGTTGTCCGTGTCGGGTTCTGGGAGGAAGAGGCCCTTGGATGAGGCGGGAAATATCTGGGCAGAGGGTTGGGGCAGGAGGGGAGGCCCGGCTGGAGCCCGGGAGGCGCGGCTGGAGCCCGGGAGCCGGGAGCTGTCCGCGGTGCTGACGAGCTCCCGGCTCCCCGCCGGCGGGCAGCACGGCGGAGGCCCGAGGGGCGCGGCGCACCTGAGCAGGGCTCGATCTCCTCCTCCCCCGCCAGGTCCATCTGGTCGTAGAAGTGGTAGAGGTGCAGGGGGTCGGCGCTGCTGTGCAGGAGCTCCAGGTAGCTGCCTTCCAGGGGCCCCAGGTCCATGGCGGCGCACTGCCCAGTGCCTGGGAGGGAAGACGCGCCCCGTCATCTCGTGGAAAGATGAGGGGCTGGGAGAACGAACTCCTGTGCTCAGGGAGGTGCGAGGGGGGCTCAAGCTGCAATCCTGGCTGTGAAGCCTCGGGCAGGTCACTTGACCTCTCTGATTCTCAGCTTTCCCACCTGGAGAAGGTCCCTGCAGGACCACCAAGAGGTCAAGGGTGGCTCGGTGGCATGCCGGCCGTCACAGGAAGCTCAGCATCTTGGGGTCTCAGACTCCAGACTCCCCCCAGACCTGTCCACAGTGCTGCCCTGCCTCCCTTCACGCCGGGACTCCCTTGGCCTTGGCCTCGGACCTCCCGGTGTCCCCAGAACCACACTCCCCGTGCCCCTCCATGCTTGGCAAGTGCTTAAAAGTCCCCTCAACGGGAGTCTTTCTTCCACTTAGAATTCCAGAGGGGGCCGGGCAGTGATGGCGGTGATCACCCGCGGACAGGGGAGTCCTCGGCCCCCGACCCGGGCAGAGGGCACAAGCCAGCGCCCCAGCAGGGCAGAGCCCTGTTCTTGCTTGGGTTTTAATGCCCCGAAGCGCTCCTGTGCTAGACAGTGCAGAATGTCGGAGGCGCCGTGACCAGGTCGGCCCTCAGAGGCTTGATCCTTGAGGGGCCATGATTTAAGTGGACTACTGGGCCTAACTGTAGGTGGGTGGTCACGGCTGGAGGAAGCAGGTCTCTGGGGACACGCCCCCAGGGATTGGGTCTTGTCCCTGGCCCTTGCGATCTCCTCCTCTCCCTCCCTCTCTGTCTCTCTTTTTCTCTCTCTCTCCTTCCCTCCCTCCTTCCCTCTCTCCCTCTCACCTTCTCTCTCCTTCCCTCTCTCTCTCCTTCTCCCCATCTCTCCCCCTTTCTCTCCCTCTCTGTCTCTCTCAGTCTCTCTCTTTCTCTCCTGCCTTCCTTCCTTCCTCTCCCTCCCTCCCTCCCTCTCCCCCTCCCTCCCTCTCCCTCCCTCTCCCCCTCCCTCCCTCTCCCTCCCTCCCTCTCTCTCCATCTCTCCCCCTCTCCCTCCTCCCCTCCCTCCCCCTCTCTCTCCCTCTCCCCTTCCCTCCCTCCTTTCTCTCTCCATCTCTCCCCCTCTCCCTCCCTCCTCTCCCTGCTCCCTCCCTCCCTCCCTCTCCCTCTCTCCTTCTCTCTCTCCCTCCCTCCCTCCCTCCTCTCCCTGCTCCCTCCCTCCCTCTCTCTTTCCCACTGTCCTGAGCTGACCCGCCTTCCTCCTCCCCCACACCCTTCCACCATGACGTCCTGCCTCACCTCAGGCCCAGAGCAGTGGAGGCAGCCAACCGTAGGCTGAGACCTCTGAAACTGAGCCAAAATAAAACTCCTCCTCTGAGCTGCTTGCTGCTTGTGTCAAGTATCTTGGTCCCAGTGACAAGGAGCTGACCAACACCAGCACTGTCCCCTAGCCACCAACACGTCCCTGTGTGTGGCATGATGCATAACTAGAGCTCACAGGCGCCCACTGAGTTCCAGGCCCCATGACACCCTGTCTAGACATTATCCCGTCTGAGCGGACGCACACATCGGCCATATTGACGTATTTTTCAGATGAAGAAGGGCTCAGAGAGCTGGGGAGAGCTGGGGTGCCGCCCCGTCCTGGCTCCAGCGCCTTGGCTTCTTCAGCTGCTCCTTGAGTGACTTGAGGGCCCTGCCCAGTGAGGGAAGGTGTGGGTGGCAGACGGCTTCCCTCTGAAGGAGCCGTCTGAGGTCCAGCAGAGGAGTGGCCCGCGTCTTTGGTAAGTGGGCAGTATTTCTAGAAGGTCCTCTTTGAAACTGCCCCTGGGCTACTGTGCCCCATCCAACTTGAACACGCCTCACCCCTGCCATGCGAGTCCTCCGGGGGTGCATCCCGTCCTCGCTTCACACTGCACCGCAGGTTTTGAAGGGCCGTGGTACAAACCTGGCTTCTAAAGTGAACATCCACTTCTCTCTCCCCCGAGGGGAACTGAGTTTTGCCAGAAAGAAACCCACACCCCTGATGACGGATCCTGCAGTCTCCACACCCCAGCACGCCCGGCGACGCCGCTGGGGAGTCTCGTCCCGGCTGTGCATTTACTATTTCATCCCAATCACCACGCGACTCTGGAGACTGGCCTCATTACGCCCCCATACAGACGGTGGCAAGAGGCTGGGCGGGCTTCTCAGATGCTGTCCCAGCACAGGGGCCTCGGGAGGAAGGCGTGGAGAAGCTCCGGTCTGAGCTGGCCCCGTCCTGCCTTTGGTCTGGAGCCTGTTTCTTCGCCCCTCTGAGCCTCAGCCCCACCAGCAGGGGTGGGATTCAGAGTCTCACTGCTGGTCCGTCTTCCCCTTTCCCCTCCCCGAGGCTTCTCCCAACACCACCCTGCCCCCCAACCACAGGACAAGCTGCTTCCAGAGGCCAGGGAGGCCCACCGACCCTGACCAGCCCTACACAGCATCTTCGTGGGGACAGAAGCGCACACGGCCCCCTTTTTCTGTAGTACCCAGGGGTCTTCCAGATAGACTAAGAGGCAGCTCTCCGTTCTCCAAACCTGCAAAACCATGATTTGCTGGGTGTGTCCTACTGACTCGGTTCCCAGGGGCCCCAAAGAGGCTTCATGCACTGTCCCTGCTGAGCGTGCTGATGTTTAAGGAGATAAAACACAATAATTGCCTCTCAAGCACAAGGCCCTGGGTTCAAATCCCCAGCACCGCAAAAAAAACAAAAGAAAAGAAAAGAAAAGAAAACAAAACAAAAAAAACACAATAATTAAAATACGATGGGTATGAGCGTTGGCCCATCCCACACCACGTGACCTGCGTAAGGCCCTCAGCCTCTCTGAGCTATAGGGTCTATTGCATTCGGATGGCCTAGCATGCACTTCAGAGGGTTGCTTCGGCTTGCCTCCAGTGACATATAACTCCCTATGTCATTCTATATGTCACTAACTCTATAGTGGCACTAAGATCTAGGCCCCAAACTAAGACAGCAAGGTGGCACTTGACATGTGCAAGTGACAAAAACCAGAGAGCTGGGAGATACCAAGCGTCTATCAGGCAGAGAACACACACAGGGAACACAGAGCGGAGAGGCTGCCCCACAGAACAGTCAACAACCTGTTGATCCTCCGACAGGCCATTCAGTTCCCGGGTTTCTACGTCACAAAGAGATGCCCCATGTTATGGCTTGGATGTGAGGTGTCCCCCAAAAGCGCAGGTGTGAGACAACACAGGAGGTTCAGAGGAGAAACTGGGTTGTGAGAGCCTTAACCCAATCAGTGAATCAATCCTGGTTGGGATTAACTGGGTGGTGACTGGAGGCAGGTGGGGTGTGGCCGGAGGAGGTGGGAATTGGGGTGTATGTTTTGTATCTGGAGAGGGGAGTCTCTCTCTGCTTCCTGATCACCGTGATGCGAGCTGCTTCCCTCCACCACCCTCTCCCGCCATGATGTTCCGCCTCACCTCAGCCCTGAGGACTGGAGCCACCTCCTATGGACTAAGGCCCCTGAAACCGTGAGCCCTCAGGTGAACCTCTCCTCCTTACAGTTGTGCTGGTCAGTTCCTTTAGTCACCGCGGTGAAATAGCTGCCTGAGACACTCCGCAAGTCCACAAGAGGACCCAGCTGAAGATGCTCTGTGTGTGTGTGATCTGCGGTGACAGGGAGTCGGAGGCCACCTTCATGTCCCTTGCTGGGGTGTGGACAGGAGGAAAGTAGCTGCTGCTCCACACGGAGAGCATTGTGGTGACTGGCAGCAAAGACCCAATGCCCAAGCAGCGACTCGGGCCAGCGACTCGGGCCAGCGACTCGGGCCAGTGACTCGGGCCAGCTTTATAACAGTGAAGCCAGAATTAAGGACAGGCAGTTAGTGTAGAAATAGGAAATCGGGTCAATTCGAGGAAATGAAGCCATGAAGCCATCCCCCTCTGGAAGCTGGAGACTGCCCCTGGGAGAATGGAATGTCAAGGAGCTCCAGAGCCCATTGATGACCAAATCTGCCTGCCTTTATCAAAGAGTGCAAGCAAGGAGCTGCTAATTAATGCCCCCTGGGCCCTTGCCTGCCTGAATCACCTTGGCCCTCCCCCTGCCCATGGCTTCTCACTTAATGCAAAACCAGGCCTAGTCACGTAGGCAGGAAGGAGAGATAAGGGGGAGAGAACTGGAGAACAAAAGAGACTTTAACTTATAAAAGATGTAGGGTGTGCTCACTTCTGGGGACTTTAGAACATCAGCCATGGCCCCCTTCTTCCTGCCGGGAGAAGTCTGTATTATTACCTTTAAATAAAACCTGCTTAATATGCTTGCCTTGGCTGCTTCTCTAGTGTTCAATCTTCAACATTAGAAGGAGCAGAACTCTTCACCGGTAAACGGCGCTATCAACATCAGAGTCAGAAACAGGGTAAGCTAGCCTCGCTCAATCCCAGATGTGCAGAGGGTCACAGGTGCACCCAAGAAGGCAACACCTATCTTACAAGGATACACACAAAGGACACACCTCAACTGTATTGGAACAGGTGCCCAGAAAGAGGACAGGGAAATTAATGACACCAGATACACCGTGTGGGTCAAAGACTGACACATTATTAACTGCAGTGTGCAGTTAACCCCGGAAGTAAAAGTTTCTGAAGTTTAAAACAAAAAACAAAATAAGTCAGGCATGGAGGTGTACACCTGTGATCCCGACCACTTGGGAGGCTGAGGCAGGAGGCTGGAAAGTTGGAGGCCAGTCTCAGCAATTAGCAAGACCCAGTCTCAAACAAAGAATTAAAGTACATAAGAGACAGTTTGATATAGGAAAATAACAATTTTTTTTTTTTTTAAAGTAACAGCCTGTGCTCTTGCTGCCCTGTAGGATGTCTGAGAACAGTTTGATCTGTGCCCAGAGCCCATGGTTCTCGGGGGGCAGGTGAGATTATGCTGGACTTGGCCACACCCAGGGGGAGGCAAATGCCACCTGAGAAAAAGGAAGCCCCGGCTATCTGGCCAGAACTTCGCCGGCCCAGTGTGGGTGTCCTAGGAATAGGAGACAGAGAAGACCGAGAGAACGGTTGGTTTCACTCAAGACTTTCACTTCCTGCTGGGGCTTGAGGAGGTCACGGGGATGGAGGGGAAACTCAGGCATGTGGCAACACTGAGGGTCTGCAAGGTAGCTGGAGGCTCTGGGCCTTTTTCTTCAGGCAGGGAGACTGGAAGACGGGTGTGTGTGTGTGTGTCTGTCTGTCTGACTGTCTGATGGGGGCAGGAGGTCAGACAGACTTACGTCAGGAGGGTCTGAAAATATTGCTCTGCATTGGCTCTGGAATGCCACTCTGAACTGCAGGCTCCTCATCTGTGCCACTGGGACTTGGTTGGAAGCATGGTTTCAAAAGCGATGGTTGAATCAAGTCTGAAGGCCTCGAGGTCTTATTTCCCAAGCCAAGGTCAGTGTGCGTGTGAATCATCGTCATGTCTCCATACAGAGTATGTAATTCATTGCTGCCAGCAACCCCACTATTCCCTCTTGCCCCCAGGCCTGCCTGCGTTTCACACACTTAACGGCTCCTTCGGCACTGGGCTCGCAGCCCTTGGCTTGGAGACCCTCTCAAGTCCCTTCTAGCTTTGCCCTGCTACAGAGATGACGGCTCGCGACGGACGGGTTTTCAGGGAAGGAGAGGCCCTGTCTGGCTAGGGCCCGGGGAAGGCAGGAGGGTCTTCCTGCAGAGGGGCGGCAGGATGCTGGCCCTGAGCACCTGAACTGGCCCCTTCTACCAGGTCTTTCAGACCTTTCTTCTGAAAGGTGTGAAGACAGCAGCCACCTGGGAACCACAGGGCGCAAACCACAGTTGCCCCTGTGCACCAGCCGGCTGCCCGAGCCTGACCCGCCCCAGCACCTCGAGAACCGGCATTCCCACCGCGGTTCCCCAGCCCCGCTGGACTTGGACCAACCAGCTTGTGGCGGGACAAGGAGACCTCAAGGCGGGAAGCTGGGGACAGAGTGAGACTGGCTCCAGGCCCTGGCGGCGGTTCTCAGGACTTCTCCACAGCTCCAGGGAGCACGCAGGCAGCAGGTGGGGGCGTCCACTCAGGAGCCCCAAGGCCTGATATCTTGACCTTGCTCTGCGTCCGACAGGCTGTGTGACACTGGGCAAGGCCCTTCCCCTCTCTGGTCCTTAGGATCCTCATGTGCTAAATCGGTGGGACGAGAGCAGTGGCTTTCCAGTGGTGTTTTACAAGAATCCCAGATCCCTCAGTCGGGGAAGGTAGCGCCGTTGGGTTAAAGGGCACAGAAGGGTCCAGAACCTCTTTTCTCTAAAAGGGGCTTCACAGAGCAGAGATTTAAAACAGGACTCCAGGGACTGGGTGTGTAGCTCAGTGGTTGAGCTCTTACCTGGCATGAGTGAATCCTGGCTTCAAACCCCAGTGACACAAAAAAGGAAAAAAAAACCCTAAAAACTAAGAATCGGCTCCACTAAGCCAAGGAAGCTAGATTGCAAGGCTGCACACGGGGGAATAAAAAGTCGGCGTTGCCAGGGGCCAGTGGCAGGAAGGACGGTGGGCGACGCACGGGGCACTTACAGGACAGAGAAACCTCTCTTCTGCAGCTGCCACTGGGGACACAAGCCTTGCACACGCGTCCCCACCCAGAGAATGCAGAGTGGAGCCCGATGCAGACTGTGGACTTGCGGGGTAAGGATGTGTCCATGCAGCTTCACTGCCACAACGTCCCGGCGGGTGGGGGACAGCCATGGTAGGGAGGCTGCTTGTGGGTGGACACAGGGCCATGGAGACCTCTGTCTTCTACCCAGTATTGCTGTGAGCACAGAACTCTCCTACGGAAATAAGATCTTTAGAAACAGAAGTCCTCCAGGCGACGCCAGCTCCCGGTGTGACCTTCCCGGGACTGCCCAGGTCACGCCTGCTCCAGGTGCTGGGCTTTGGTGGTCTCAGAAGTGTGTGTCGCGGACTCAGCCCTCAGCGTCACAGGTCGGTGGGTGCGAAGGGGGCTTTGGAGAGGGATTGGGCTTGGACAAGGTCTCCAGGGTGGGGCACCCGTGGGGGCTTCATAAAAAGAGGAAGGAGCCCTGAGCTGGTGCCCTCGCTCCGTCTTGCCACATAAGCTCCTCTGCCATGTTGTGGACTGCCAGAAGGCCCCGGCCAGATCCTGCACCCTGCTCCTCGACTTCCGGCCCCCTGAACCAGGAGCCAAGCAAACCGCTATTCCTTCTAAAACGCCCAGTCTGTAGTACACGGTTATGACCAGGAAAGGGACCTCCAAGGCCCACGCAGGGTCTGCTGTCCTTGCCTCGATTTGTAACAACCCCAAACGCTGTGCCAGCCTCAGGGTTCCCTGTGGCATCTGCCGAGACCTCTGGAGCTGCTGCATCCTGACCCAGCTCCTCCCTCTGCCCAGTTCTGCCTTGTCCCCTTTCCTGTCCAGAGCTCCCCTCCCCTGTGAGGGACCCAGGGAGCCTCCTGTGTGCAGGTCTCCGCCTCCAAGCCAGCTTCCCGAGAGTCCCACAGAGACAATCTGGTCGTGTGTGTGTGTGTGTGTGTGTGTGTGTGTGTGTGTGTGTGTGTTTTCCAAGCGCAACCTGGAAATCATGTAAAACACTAACAAAATAAATAAACAAATAAATAAAATAAATAATAAAACCCACAGTCATTTCCCTATCTTCAGGCTACCCCCCTTTTTCTCTGGAACCTCTTTGAGGACACCCAGCTCCCAGCAACTTGGAAAACCTTGGAACTCAAACAAGACAGCTCTGGCGTCGGCACGTGCTGGTGCATGGCAGCTCTTGGGGGTGGGGAGCGGGCCGTCCCAGGTTGAGAGGGAGGAGACAAGGAGACAGCTCTCTGGGCCACAGGGAGGGGGAGTGCCTTTGCCCCTCGGCCAGAACACGAGGTCTGGACAGGAGCCACCCTAGCTCCAGGCGGGCTTCCCGACATTCTGCGCGTCTCACCTTCCTGGCTTCCACCTGGGCAGGCTGAGGAAGGTGGAGCTTGTAGCTGCAGTTGGGCAAGCCAAGCCCCAAACTCCAGTCCTGACACCCTGCCCTGGGCCCCGGCTTGGCCGGACTCAGGGCCAGGCCCTCGGCTGGGTGAGAAGCCCCAGCGTGAACCCTGTGCCAGCCCTGCCTGCTGGGCTCTGTCAAGAGTCCCATGAGGGTTGCAGGTTTCGCTGTGAAAGGTCTCACAAGCACAGCGTCCCCAGCTCACCCAGTGGGTCTCCTCGGCGAGTCAGAGGCGGGCGCAGGAATCTGCACTGGTGACTGAACCCCTCCTGTGGTTCACATTGCCACCCCAGCCACCCCGTGCTGGCCTCTGGTGACTGAGATACTTAAGTTTGACTCCACGGCAGTGCGAGTTTCCACTGGCTAAGCCCCAGCCCTTAGCCAGCTGACTCCTTCTCCAGACCAGGGAATCCCCAAGTCTCTTCCTCCCACAGGAACTTCCAGACTCCCTGTCCCTCCCTGCTTCCACTTCTGCTCCAGGGGAAGCCCCAGAACCAGACTGGACACTTCCTAAATTCTTCCAATTTTTCCTTCTGAAAGTCTCTCTGCTGCCATGACCTTGACCTAGTGACCCTCAGTCCTCAGCCTGGGTCCTCCAACAGCTTCTGCACCTTAACTCCAGCGCAGCGTCTCCTAGACTGCAGGCCTTTCGCTGCCACCTTTACAGTCAGGGTGACTGAGGCAAGTCTGAGGGCCGAGTCCCGAAGCTTCCCCCCTCTCTCGGCCACTCCTCACACCCCAAGGGTGCCCCAGGGCCCTGGAACAGCATCCTTGTGTAGATTTCCGGACTGTACTTGTCCCAAGGGCCCAGGTGCTGGGCTCCTGAGACCTGCCCTCGGAGGGACTCAGCTGTGTCAACAGGTCTCCCCTTGACACTGGACTGAGTTCTCAGGAGACCTCGTTCAGACCTAACTGCCGGTTGCTTGTTCTGTGACCCTCAGCAAAACACAAGAAAGCAACGAACCTCCCCAGGACTCCCTTTTCCCCACATCACAATGAGAGAACGGGGTGGGAATCGTTCTACTAGGCAGACTAACCTGGGGCCGCCCAGCCCCACCCCAAGCCTTGCTATTGGAACCCGGGGCGGGGCTTCCCTGAACCATTTACCCCTGCCTCACTTTGGGGTCCGAGCCGCCACCTTTCAGGAGAGACGCAAGGCTCCAGAAAGTTTATAGGTCTCCCTGGGGTCCCCGAAAGTCAGACTTGAAGCTCCCATGCCTAGCTTTGCATGGGATCCTTAAAACCCGAGTCCTTTTGAGTCCCACAAGCCCTCTTTCTACCCCAGGCGACACCAGAGAGCGGACACAAAGCCTAGTAGTCCACAGTGCCCCGCCCCATTAGAACAGAGTCCCTGACTTTGGCTGGAAGTCTCCCATCTGTGCTCCCCCGCCCTCAATGCATTTGTTAAAATACTCCTCTCCAGTCGAGATTCAGGGGCGCTTCCTGCTCTTGGGCTTGGAGGAGCCAAAGGCAGAGGAAGGAACCCTAGATGCCAAAGAGGTGAAGCTGTCTGCACTCCTCTGGCCACCGAGCCCACTCTCTAGCGCGCCCCGGTCAGAGTCGCCTGACCCCCGACAAGCCCGCAAGCTCAGGAAGGGCAACCTGGTCCAAGGTCCCGGGTCCTCCCTGCGCACTCGCCTCCTCTGCAGGATCCAGGGCGCGCGCGGACGCCGAGGGCTGGCCAGGCGTGCGCCCGCTCCCACGCCCGCCGGCACCCCAGCCTCTGCTCCAGCCAGGCTGTGCCGGCTGCCTCCCCTGGACCCGAGCGCGCAGGGTTCGGCAGCTCCCGGCTCGGGCGTGGAGTCCCCAGCATCCCGGGAGTTTCCCTGGTCCTCTTTCTGCACGTTCCCCCACTCCCCTCCTCCCGGTCTCGCTGTTGACCGTGGGTAAGTAACTGCCAGCCTTGGAACCTCGATTCCTCGCCCAATTTTAGGGGCTGCAGAGGGAGACCTTAGTCACCTACCGCCGTCCCCGGCTCCCGCGCGCTGCTGGTTGCCTTGCTCTCCCGCCAGCTCTGGGGCTGCAGGGAGACTGGGGAGGGCGTAGGCCGGGCACCCCACCTCCCTCGCGGCAGCGATCTTTTCCCCTTTCACTTTCTCTTTGCACCACGGGGTTTGGGCCACACAGGCACCCACTGCCTCCCCTCTGCACCAAGCACGTGCTTTCTCAGAAGCTCCTCAGAGGTGCGCCGCTAGCCTGCTCCTTGAAACGAACAGCCCCTGCTTGGGAGACCAGAGGGACTCCGGTGGGAAGCCAGCGGCCAGGAGTTCAGGTGATCTGCAAGCCCTGACTTGCAGGCAGCCCATCCCCACCCCTGGGTGACTCTGTTTCTCTCCAGCTCAGCCCAACCATGAAGGCGGTGCACCACCCCTTCAGACGTGCAGACACAGGACCCACTAGAGGAAGGACTCACTCCCTTGGGAGGAAGGAACCTGTCCCCGCCAGGGACCTTCCCTGGATGGAAACCCAGCTCCGGCAACCCTGTGTCCTATCGCCCCCTCCCCGCCACCCGCTGGCAGAAGTCCTGCACTTCCTCCTCCAGGGGGGTGGACTCCCGCTCTGCCAGGGCAGGAGACCTGGGGGAGATCACTTCCCCTTCCCAGGCTTGGGCTTCCTCATCTGAAATGGAGGGAGTGGGTCAAGGTGACCTCCAGCTGCATCCAACACAGCTAGGAAACTTGTCATCAATCTCTGGGTTCAGAGCAAGCCAAAGGTGTCGGGGGAGCCTGAGAAAAGGGGTCCCACGCCTTTCAACGAGCAATAGCAATGCCAATACTATCAAGCTTCTCTTATGATGTGGGGGTGCTACAAGGTACTAGGCACGGGGTTAGACGCTTTGATCCCTCCCGGGACCCTACCATCTAGGCTGTCCCCTTAGCCCATCTTAAAGGTGAGGAAACTGAGACTTAGGTTAGCAATGAGTTCAAGTGCACACCATGTCCAGCTAATCATGCTGCTAGGTGTCATGCCTGCTGCGCTGCTCTCAGGGTGGAGCCAGATATCTGTGCCATCTCTTTTCTCACCATCTGTCCCCTGTCCCCACTTCTCAAATGCCATGATTTAGAAACCGGGGAGAAGGCAGCAGCCGTCCCAGGTGCCAGGTGCTCGGCAGCTCCGCACTGCCACTGCTGTGACTAGGGGACTCGGGCTTTGGTTTTCCTGCTTCCCGGGGACAGGGTGGGGTCAGCAGAGTCTCCTCCCACAGCCTCAGTGTGCACCTCAGCACAGACCTGGCAGTGAGAGGGCCTTGCAGTCGGCCTTGGCCAGCCAGGCCAGCAGGACTGAGAGCCGAGGACACACCCCCTGCAAGTCTGAGTGCTGGCAAAGCCCTTTCACATTCCAGGTAACCGGCTGATCCTAATGTCCCTCAAGTGGAAGGAAGTAGACACTGGCTTCACACCTTCCCACAGGCTGCTCCGCCTGGTGGGACGGAAGAACCAGCTGGGACTTCATGACTTCATTCAAAATAAAGATGCGTTCTCGCCCCAACCCCTCCACCCCTTTCCCTTTTACCTTGGGGCTCTGGCAGGTGGGACTGGACGGGGTGCGGAGCCAGGCAGCGCATGATGTGAGAAGCAGAGCCAGGCTGGCAGCGCCCGGAGACCAGCAGAACTTCCGGGCGCCCTCAGTCTTCCCGGTGACGTCCTCGGATGCCCAGATCAGAAGCAGGCCGTCTCCATCACTAGCCTGGCTCCCTGCACCAGTGGAGCCTGGAGCCCAGAGCCCGCCAACCCAACTAAGCCAGCATGCAAAGGAAGCAAGCAAGGGACCAGCCCAAAACTCTTCCCCAGCAAGGGAGCCCCAAACTACCAGATTTCCTGTGTCTGGATACCCTCTAATTTGCCCACGCTCCCTTACGCCCTCTCCTTGCCTCTGATGTTACTTTCAGTTCCCTCTGTGGGCCAAATTCGGTGACCACAGAAGGTTGAGAGTTGCGAGTTGTCTGTTGGGACCTTGAGTACTCTGACGTTCTGAATTGCCTGTCACGATGGAGACACACTGGTGCCCTACCTGCCCTCTTCTGCAGGGTGGAGCCCGTGTCTGAGGCCCACAGTCACTTCAGGACAAGCTGGGAGCGTCTGTCCAGGATGAGCAGACGGCCAGACTCTGCTCCCTCCTGCCACCCCTCGGCCACCCCAGGTTGCCCCCTGGAGTTCACTCATGGTCCACCATCTTTTTTCATCCAAGACATTGGAATGAAACTAATTATACACACGATAGTGCTGACCCAAATATGGGGCTCATAGCCAGCTAAGCCAGCTGGGTGACACACAGATGGGGTGCTAAATAATATTGGCTCTCATCGGAGCAAGTTAGCACCTCTTCACGCCTCTGCCCATCCTCCAAGGGCACCAAGGGGGAAACCTCCGTGTGGGGCCAGTCTGTTCCTGGCACCTCTTCTATTGCAGAGCCTCCCCTTTCAACAGAGAGCAGTCCTCCGCCTCAGAGCTAGAATCTAAGCAGCATCGATCCGCCTTTTGCTTAGTAGTTATCTGCTAATTTGGGCGCACTTTTCTTTTATAGTGGGACCTAAAGTTTCCTTTGAAAATGGAAGAAAAATGCACCAAATGTGGTGGCCACACCTGTCACCCCAGCAGCTCGGGAGGCTGAAGCAGGAGGGTCACAAGTTTGAGGCCAACCTCAGCAACTTAGCAAGGCCCCATCTTGAAATGAAAATTTAAAAAGGGCTCAGGTTGTAGTGCACCCCTGCGTTCAATCCCCCCAAGACCAGAGAGAGAGAGAGAGAGAGAGAGAGAGCACAGAGGAAGGAAATGAGTGAAAAATGCAAGTGGTTTGAAAAAAACACCGTCACGTAAATATAATAGTGTAGGTGGCACGCAGAGAAAGCACAAGCCGGAGGGCCACTGACTGAAACGAGTGACCGCTGGGGACAGCGACTCGGGCTGGCGCCTCCTTACGGAAAGAGCACTGCTGCTCGCGGGCGCGTGACCTCCGACCCTCGCTTCCCTTGGGAAATGAGGATGGTGCCTGCCCTGGTGTGGTGGTCACTTTGAAGCGGTCCCGGCTCTCAGAAGTCCCCGGGGAGCAGGAAGCCGACAGACAACTGAGAAAGGGCTGAGATAACAGCTGCTGCCTGTCACCCCAGCGACTCCGACTCCGGATGCGAGGCAGGAGGATCGCAAGTTCAAAGCCAGCCTCAGCAACTCGCCCAGCCCTAAGTCACTTAGCAAGACCCTGTCTCTAAGTAAAAAATAAACAAATAAATAACAAGGGCTGGGGCTGGAGCTCAGTGGCAGAGCACTTGCCTGGCATGTGTGAGACCCTGAGTTTGATCCTCAGCACCACATAAATGAATAAAATAAAGGTGTTGTGTCCATCTACAACTAAAAAAAAATTTTTTTTTAAATATAGGGGCTGGAGGTGTTGCTCAGTGGTTAAGCACCCTTGGCACAAAACAAACAGAAAACCAGATACAGTGAATGCTAGAGATTCTAAGGAGTCTGGTTCGTCTCATTCTCCCTTGACAAGGGACCAGTGCAGAGGCTCCCTGGCTGCCTGCTGTCCCGTTTTTGGAGGCAGCAGGCTGGGCTCCTGCCCCACCGCACCCCAGCCCCAGCCAAGGCAGCTTCCTGTGGGCAGAACTTGGAATGGGAGCCAGCCAGAGCCGGGGCTGTGCCTGCTGGACGCTGCGTCACCTCTCACCTGGCCTCCTGCCACCTGGTGTCCCTACCTACTCCCTGACCCCTCCAGAACCACGCTTATCAAGACTCGGGTTTGATGGTGCTGGCATTGGTGTGGAAGGGTTCCCAGCAGGGCAGGGGCACCCGAGGGGCCAGGCAGAGGGGCCAGCACTGCTGTGTTGCCCAGCCAGGAGCTGCTGGGCTCCGAGTTTCAGCCCATCAGGATGGAGAGGTGATGAGAGGGGCCAGGTGGACTCCAGTGACGGTCCTGGGACTGCGTGGACGGGCAGGGGCGTGGAGCAGCCCCGGGCTCTCTCTTTGAGCAGCTCCCTGCAATTCTGCTGATGTTCCCCTTAAACACCCCCAGCAGTGACTTGAGCCTGCTCAATGTCCTGAGCCCGGGTTTGCCAGAGTCTGGGGCTCCTACCAAGCAGGGAGTTAGCAAGAAACCTGGCCCAGTTGCCCTGCGGGGTCCCCTACCAAGTCCCAGGAAGAGATGGGGAGGGGCTGGATCCTCCAGGTGAAGGACAGTGTTCCAGAAAATTGCCAGTCCTGCTGTGGCCTCCCCAAGCAGACCCTGCTCTGCCCTCCCTGTCTTTGTACTGCTGCCCACACAGCCTCCCTCCTGGGCCTCCTGTGGGTCCAAATGCCAGCTCTCTGTCAGGTTCAAGTTCCTCCTCTTCAGCACCCTTCCAACTAACAAGACTCTCCTTTGTGGTGCTGGGGATTGGACCTGGGGTGCTTTGCCACCGAGCTACCCCCAGCCTTTTCTATTTTATTTTCACTCTGTTGACAGTGTCTCACTAAACTGCTGAGGCTGACCTTGAGCTTGCCATCCTCCTACCTCAGCCTCCCAAGTCACCGGGATAACAGGTGCACACTGCCACGTCCCGCCGCGTTCTTTATTTTCACAAAACTTGTTGTCACACTATTTGGCAAGAAATTGTCGAGTTCCTATCTCATAAGTATAGTCCCCATGTCCTCTGACTAGATCACGAAGCCTTTAATATCTGGGACAAAGTCTCTCTCTTTGTTTAATTACACCCCAGCACCACCACAGAGCTGAGCATTTAGAACACACTCCTCCGAGGTGGTTTGAGCAAAGGGGTGGAGTTTGGGATCCAAATGGTGAAGGCAACCCCACATCAAAGGGAGGACACCTCTCTCTCTCTCGGGGTGCAGGTGCCTGACCTGAGAAATGATTAAGGAAGAGGAACGGGGAGAAGGAAAGAAGAGGAGGTCGGAAGTAGAGAGGAAGGTGACCAGATAGAGTAAAACAGGTGTGTGTCCAAACAGGTAGGGGAGGGCGTGCGGAGAGCCAGGCGTCCCGGCGGGTGGACACACAGGTGAATTAGTCGGCAGGATGGCAGGTACTTAAGTTGTTACACAAGTGTGCACACACACACACCTGTTCGCACACGCACCTGTGATCAGGTAAGTAGGAAGACGGATCTATCCATGGCTGGGTGAGTGGCTGAGTGTCAGGAGGTGACCCTTATAAAGGGATCAGCTGGGAAGGGGGTCTGAGCAGGTGGGCAGAGGAACCAGGTGAGCCAGGTGGCCGGAGGGACCCGAGCGGGGGTAGGGCTGCAGGGGAGCCGCTCCAGGTAAGGGCAACAGGGAACAGAAACTGACCTGGGGCTCAGCACCGGCTCGTCTGGCAAGCGAGCGCAGAGCAGGCTGGTGGGGAAACCCGGGGAGGTGCTGACTTCCTTCCGAGTCAGGCTTCTCCTGCGGGCGCAGGTGAGGGCAGCCTGCCTGCCTGGTAGGTGGCAGCCTGGGGGAAGGGACAAGAGTCTCCTTCCAGGCCAAAGGAGTCCAGCTGAGAGCAGGCTGGCTGGGGTGCAGGGATGTGGAAGGAGGGCCAGAGCCCCTTCCCTCTGCTTCGTGGGGCAGCTCCGGGGTCCATCCAGAGAACCGAGTGGGAAGGAAGCTGGGACGAGGAAGCTCACAGAGCTGAGCAGGCCCTCCCTGTCCAATAGGCCAGGCCACTTCCTAGACGGAGCTTCTGGTCTCTGGCTCCTAGGACACACTTCACTTGATGACAACACGGCGACCAAGGCAGCAGAGTCCAGGGAACCAGAAAATAAAGGACTTTGGCTGGGTCGTCCCACAGCCTGGAGAAAGTCAGCCAAAAAAGCCACCAAGGGCTCCCAGTCCACTGACTAACCTGGGGCCGTTGGCTGCCCTCACCTCCTGCTCACACTGGGCTGTGGTTACCTTGGAGGCCGTCCCACAGGCCACTGAGTCAGAACACACAGGTCTCAGTGGGACCGCGTCCTGGGCCCTCAGAACAGCCAAGCTGTGGACAGTTATCACCTCCATTTTACAGATGGGAAAACCGAGTCCCACAGGGGCCGCTGGTGGTGCCAAAGTTGTACCTCTGGGACTCGGGGAGCCAGCGCGGGCAAAGCCGGTGAGTTCGTCACTATGCCATGTTTAACGGGCATGGCATCCCAGCAAGCAGCCCTGTGTTCACATGACAGGTGTCCTGAGATCATCTGGGGTCCCCAGCGAGACTGCAGAAGTGCTGTTGGCCCAGCACCCACCCCGGGCCCTGGTTTACTTCCCCCTCTTTCACGCTCCTTGCTCTCTCCTCCCTAGAGTGCTCTGGGGCTTACTCAGTGCTACCCACCGATAGCACTCCCACTTCAGAGATGAAGAAACTGAGGTTCAGAGTGGTCCGGTGCTGTGGCCAAGGTCAGAGCATGACCTCCCACCCAGAACTATCCTGCCCCAGGCTGTCCTCTGCCCGTCAACACCCCTCCCAGGCCTCCCTGGCTCCCGATTGCCTTTGCAGGTGCTGTCACCTGTGGTGGATGGACATCCCCGGAAGTACACTGGGCTTCTCCAGGACAAGGACCTGGACTCCCAGCCCTCACCGGAGCCTTCCTGGGGCTGATGCACACATGCTGCTCTGAGTAACTTAGAGCCAGAACCCCAGGTCCCAGCCCTGGAGCAGACTCTGCACAGCTGCAGCCAAGGCTCGGGCTCGCTGGGGTCATCTTCTGAGTCATCAGGCCAGTTTCAGTTTGAAGACTGCTCGCCTGGTGTGGGTAGATTTGCAGTATCCTGGTGGGTCATTAAGAGGAAACCATGCAGAGATGCTGTCAGAGACCTGGACGCGTGAGACCCGGGGACCCCTCCCCAGGCCAGGACCTGAGGCAAATCCCTGATCTTCTCTGAGCCTCAGTTTTCTCGTGTGCCCAGTGGGAGAGGTGGTAGTGAGGACCTGTTCACCTCTCCACCCACCTGCTCAACATTCAGTAAGTCCCTGCTGCACACCTCTGTGCTCAGGCGCTGTGCTAGGTATGCGGGATGCATAATGAGGAAAACAGACCATTGGCTACAGGGGAGAAGCAAAATAAACTACACAAAATTTAAAAGTAAAATATACAGAGGGTGAAAAAGAAGTTCATCTGGGGAGGGGGCTCAAAGTGTGTGTGGTGGGGGAGGTGCAATTTTAAAGGGGGTGGTCAGGGTGGACCTCAATGGCAAGGTGACGTTGGATCAAAGGGTGGAAGGATATTAGGAGGTTGGCCAAGGGGATTCCTGGAGAAGAGTGCTCCAGGCAGAGGGAAGAGCATGTGCAAAGGTCCTGAGGCAGAGTGTGCCAGGTGTGTCTGAGGAACAATGAGGGCTCCAGAATGACTGAAGACGATTAGCAAGGCAGAGAGAAGCAGAGAACCAGAACAGAGAGGTGGCCAGGGTCAGAGTGTAAAGGGTCTTGTAGGCTGTTGTCTCAGATCTCTGAGAGACATGGGGAGCCAGTGCAGAGTATAGAGCAGAGGAGGGTCTGGATCAACATAGGCTGGCTGAGAAGGAGGGTCACCAAAGCCCCACACAGATGATTTCCTTTTCTGAACTCTGTCCCCTAAAACTTAAGTTGGTACCCTCTTTACAAGCCACAGGATTCTCTGTCCCTGTTCCCTGGCTTCCTGCCGAAGCTGGTTCTGCTCGCTGCTTGCCCTGCGTCCTCACAGCTGCCTGGGGTGGCCGGGGCAAGCCCTGCAGGCCTGGAGGGCACCGAGAGGGTGCAGGGAAGAAGGAGCTTTTCTTTGCCTCCCAGCCCCCCGAAGACCACAACACCCTGGGCCCAGTTCCACTTTCTAAAGTCACATGGGACCCAAAATAAAAACATTACATCCCCAGGGAGGAAACAGAGTTAAATAACAGGAACCAGCACCCACAGGCAGGGCGGGGGAGGCCGAGGTGTTGGGAGCGCGGGAGGGGGGCCTGGGGGCGCCAGGGAGAGTGGAAGGCTCTGGCTTCTCCCCAGGTGGGCGTCTGCTCCCCAGCAAGAACACACCAGCTGCTTGAACCCCCATCAAGAAGCCGAGGGAGGCGACCGCGGGGAGGCTGCCCTTCGCTGCAGGTCTGTTAGGGGTGGACGATGCCCAAGACATCACCTGGGTGGGAACCAAGCGCAAGAGCCACCCCCTGCACGTGAGCTTGTCTGAAAGAAGAGTCAGCGGTCCGCGTGGCCCCTGCTGCAGGCAGGGCCGGCAGAAGACGTTCGCCTCTGCATCCAAGGTTGTCTCCAAGCCCAGCCTCGACCTTCCCGCCCCTGTCTCCAAGCCCAGCCTCCACCTTCCCGCCCTGTCTCCAAGCCCAGCCTCGACCTTCCCGCCCGGCCCGGCCATCTGCATTCTTCCAGTTTCGTGTGGGATGAGGATGCAGGCCATCATGGGCTCGGGTGGAGGGAGCCAGGCAGGGCTGCGGTCCGTGCTCAGACTGCGCCCCTGCACACGGAGAGCTCGGTGCTGATCGCTGCTGGCGACTCAGCGGATGCCCCGATTCCTGTGGGTCTCCAAATTACTCAGAGACCCTAATGGGACCAAGAAGGGTCAGCATTCAGGACTCCAGGGTCTCAGGCCAGAAAAGCACAGCTTTCTTTGCAGGAGAAGAAAGAGCATGCTTGAAGAAGCACATGCCACCCAGCGAGCACCTCCTGGGACCCCAGAGGGAAACCTGGGGCCCTGGAGGAGCCAGGAGGGGAGCGGGCACATTGGGGTGTCAGCCTCTCCCGATCCCACACACTCAAGGGGGCCGGGTGAGCCCAGCGGGGGAGCATGCGCTCAGCACGCGAAGGGCCCTGGATCCCACCCCACCACCAACCAAAGAGCCCACAAAACACACAGGTGTCATGGATGCACTAAAACATAAGGCGCTCCCTCCCTCCCTCCCCTCTGTTGACTGGTTCCTGTTCTTTCTCTCTTTTCCTCCTGCACTCTCTCCCTCTTTCTCTTCCTCCTGCTGTCTGTCCCTTCTCTCCCTCTCCCTTTCCTGGTGTCTATCTGTCTCTCCTTTCCTTTATCTCTGTCTGTCTCTCTCTCTGTCACACAAACATGTACACGCGGGCACACATAGGCAAACGCATACACGTGTGCACACACCCATGCACTCACACCCGTGCACGCACACCTCTGCACACACACCCGTGCACGCACACACCTGTGCACGCACACCTCTGCGCACACACCCATACACACACACACCTGTGCACGCACACCTCTGCGCACACACCCACGCACACACACACGTGCACGCACACCTCTGCGCACACACCCATGCACACACACCCGTGCACACACACACCTGTGCACGCACACCTATAGCACACACCTGTCCACTCCTCGCCCGACTCTTCTTCCCTTGGCACCCTGCTCCTCCCCTTGCGCCCACCTGGTTGCGCCTGCCTCTTCTTCCCCACCAGGGGCAGGAGCTGATCGGCCCTGCTGTGCATCCTGGGTGCTGGCATGTTGGTGGGGCTCAGAGAGAGGCCCACAGGCGTTTGCCATGTGCCCCCAGGATGGGCACAGAGTGGGAAGTGGGCCGTGCGGCTCCAGCACCCGGCAAGAGGCTGAGTTTCCCAGGACTGGTCGCTCCTGCTGGCTCAGCGGATGCCCTGATTCCTGCCCACTGGCTTCCTCTTCAGAGGGGAGGGAAACCCTTAAGCTGCTCACAGCAGGTGCGGGCCCTGGAGTCCCAGGGATGCAACTTACCGCCATGGTCCCTCTCAGCGCCCCCCAGGAGGGCCAGGTGCAGGTCTCCTTTCCCCAGCAGCGTCAGGGAGATCTTCCGGGCCAGAGCCTCGCCGTCGGGCTCGAGGAGCAGGGCGCCGTGGTACTCCCTGGAGAGCAGCTCCTCCTCGCGCAGCACATCCAGGAGGGCCCGCACGCGCCTCGGCTGGTGGCTGGAGAGCAGGGTCCGCACCTGAGCCAGGATGGCCTGGAAGTGGTCCATGGCAGCGCCCGGGCTGCACAGCTGCCTGGGCCAGAGCCTGGGAGCCCCACACGCCCCGCCTGCAGCATCCAAAACGTGAAGTGAAAACCAGGACCAGGGAACCGCTGCAGTTCACTGCAGTTTATTCCTTCTTATGAAGGTTTCCTCATTTGCGTTGCAGGCTGCGGGCCTGGCGAATGGGCGGGAATGGGCGCTCCGGCTGATTCAGAGCCCACAGATGGCTGCTGGCTACCACTGTGAGCATGCGCCCCAGGAGCCACGGCCTGGGGGACTCCATCCGAGCCACTCCAACACGTCCCAGAGGAAGGGAACTTGCCTCTGTAGAGGACCAAGACGCTTATAGGCATTTATCACAGAGGAGGCTTTGTGGCTTAGGGGGTGAGCCGCTGGGGTTGCACTGGGTGGCTTGGATTCAAGCGCCAGGTCTACCCCGTGCTAATTTTGCGACCTTGGGAAAATCTCCTAGACTTTTTAAGCCTCCATTTGTGCACCTGCAAAGGTGGAGTGATAACAGCAATACCCACTTCACAGGGTCGTTGGGAGGCTCAACGGAGCTGGCATACAGAGAACACCTAGGGTCCTCTGTCTCCAGCGTGGAAACAGCTCACTCAGTAAGAGCCACCGTTGGCAGCCAGGAATCGAGCAAACAGCTGCGAGTTCAGCCTCCCTGAACCTCAGTGTCCCTCTCTGCAACATCTACCCAGAAAAGCAGCCCAATCTCCTCGAGTCGCCTTGAGCATTAAAATCAGACAACACACTCAAGGGGCTTATACCGGAGCCAGCAAGCATGCAAGGAACACTGATCGTGTACCAATGTCATCTCTATTGTGCTAACACACTAGACGGCGGATTCACGTAGTAGCCAGTGTGTTTTCCGATTCTAAAGATCCCAACCTCTTTACTCTGAGGACTCTGAACGCTGTCCTCGCTTCCTCCTGGCCTCAGCCTTACCATCTCCCAGTGGAGGCCACACTCAGGTGCACGGCAGTGAGGCCAAGAAGGACCCCACTCTGGTACCCCGGGTAGCTCCTATTGGACCAACTCTACTACAGATTGCAATATAAACTCCAGGAAAAAAATATTTAAAAACAATTGTCCGACCAGGCGAGGTGGCTCATGACTGTTATCCCAGTGGCTCAGGAGGCTGAAGCAGGAGGATCACAAGTTCAAAGCCAGACTCGGCAACTTAGTGAGGTCCTAAGCAACTCAGTGAGACCCTATCTCTAAATAAAATACAAGAAAGGGCTGGGGATGTGGCTCAGGGGTTGAGTGCCCCTAGGTTCAATCCCCAGTACCAAAAAAAAAAAAAAGAGAGAGAGAGAGAAAGAGAGAGAACAATTGCCTAGAGGCTCTGGAGAGCAACCCAGCAGACCCCAGAGAGGAGAAAGGGATGCCCCAAATTTTGTATGTCAACTGCCCAAATATCTAGCTGACTTCTCAACCAAGCATGCTTTCGGAGGGCAGACTCCAAGCTGCTCAGTTAAGTTTGAACTGAGATTTGTGAACTGCAGTCCACTCTGGGGGGCAGGTGGGGTAGGAGCGGGGTGAGGGTAGGAGTCGTCACCAAGTGATGTCACTGCCAAAGAAACAAATACAGTGACCCTGTTCAGATGACACTGGATTCTAGAGTTTGCAACATATTCCTAATGCCCAGCATGCCATCCAAAATCACTTGACATATGGAGAGATAGGGAGAGTGACCAACAGAAAAAGAGAAGCAATGGAAACTGAATCTAAGATGACTCAGACCTTGAAATTAGTGGACAGTATTTTTCCCCCTTGGCATTTCCCCCCTTGGCACCTGGGGGATTGAACCCAGGGGTGGTTTACCACTAAGTGACATCCCCAGCTCTTCCTTTTTTATTTTGAAACAGGGTCTCACTAAATTGCCTAGACCAGTCTCTAGTTTGTGATCCTCCTGCCTCGGCCTCCTGAGTTGCTGGAATTATAGGTGTGCACCACCAAGCCCAACTAGACAGGGATGCTTGAAGCAACAATTACGAACATGGATGAAAAAGACATAAAACATATGACATAAAACATGCTTACCAAAATGAAAACAGAAAATTTTAGCCTAAGAGTAAAAAATGATTTTAAGATAATTGAATGGAAATTATCAAAGTGAAGAATAGAGTATACAAAAATTTAAAAGTCACGGGATGGTAAGAAACAGCCAAGTAGAGAAGACAGGAAGGGTAAGGTAAGATTGAGCAACGCCATTCAACTTGAATGGCAGGGAGAAACAGACTTTCAAATGAATGTCAGGGTTCTGCAGGACAATATCTAAAGGTTCAGCTTGTATGTATATGGGATCCCAGAGGAGGCGAGAGAGAGGATGGGCGGGACATTTAAAACAAAAATCTTTTGTAGTTGTAGATAAACAGAATGCCTTTATTTGTTTATTTTTATGCGGTGCTAAGGATTGAACCCAGTACTTCACACATGCTAGGCAAGTGCTCTGCCACTGAGCTACAGCCTCAGTCCTGTTTTTTTTTAACAATTACCAAAAACCTTCCAATTTTGTTGGAATGAAGGTAGAAGCTTTTTTCTTCTCTCTCTCTCTCTCTCTCTCTCTTTCTTCTTTCAATTACAGGGATTGAACACAGAGTACTCTACCACTGGGCTTTGCCTCAGCCCTTTTTATTTTTTTATTTTCAGACAGGATCTCTCAAAGTTGCTGAGGCTGGCCTCCAACTTCCAATCCTCCTGCCTCAGTCTCCCGAGTTGCTGGGATTACAGATGTGTGCCACCCTGCCCCGCAGGAGGAATACAGATTTGAGAAGTTCAGCAAATCTAAGTAGGGGAAAGGCAAGAAAATCACACCGAGACACCTAAGAGCCAAACTGCTGAAGAAGGAAGTCCAGGTGAAACTGGAGAAAGCAGCTGCATTAAAGCAATGCGTCGTCCACAGGGGGACATGCCCTGATGGTCACAGGGGACTTAGCTAGAATGTTGGTATTTTATTACAGGAGCTCAGCTGGGATTACATGTTATTCATATTATTGTTCTTTCTAACTTCGTATATGTCTAAAATATCTATTAGGTGGAGGCATATAAAATTATCAATATTCGTCTTAGATCTTAAAAAATGTCCTTTTCATAAGGTGAAATCAAATGTAGCGACGGTGACCATGCTGATGCCCTGCGGGGAAGCCCTGGTCCCGTTTTCTGGCTGCCCTCAGGGCGGCACGGAGCCAGGCTTCGGAGCCGCGGATGCAGGCCTGTCCTGGTTCCGTCACAGATGGAGACCTGGGTCTTGACTGGCAGCACCCCGGGCTGCAGGACGAGAAGCCTATGGTCTGAGCGGCTGGGAGAGGGGAGCCCAGGGGCCCGCAGAGCGGAGGCTCGCGGCTGTCACAGGGGAGGGCTCGGCGGCCCGAGCTCACCTACCTGCTGAGCGAGGGGAGGTGGCCTCTTCTCCAGCTCCCACTCCTTGGGCTTGGAGGTCACTGGTGAAGACGTGATGATGTCATGAAACCCAAGTCAGAGGCCAGTTCCTGGGTAGGCTAGCGGGGCCACGTGCCCAACATCCCCCAAACAATCCCAGGTGCGCGTCCCTCAGCTGGCCGTCCAGAGGCCGCCCGGGGCGTAGCGTCGTGGAACCTGGGCAGGAACCTGGCAGGGACCAGGAACCTGGCAGGCTGTGGGTTTGGAAAAGGAGAAGAGGGCTGGGCAGGCGGCATCTGCCAGGTGTCTGCTTCCCCCCAGGGGCAGGGGGACCCGCTGCCTGCGTCCGCAGGTGTGGCCGGCCCTGTGACTGCTGCGAGGCCACCCACGGCCCACGGCGGCTGTGCCTCGGCCTGACTCACCTGGGCCGTTGCTCAGGGATGTGGCCGCTGCCCTTTCTTCTTGGGTTTCCCCTAAGGCACGTGGCGTTCACTCCTGGCTTGTGACCGTGGAGGAGGATGGGGGACAGGCAGGGGCTCTACAGAAAGAGGGAGCCACCTGCTGCGGCTCCTGAGGGACAGAGTGGCCGGGAGAAGGTCCTGTGGGGCCCCGGCTGTCCCACCACAACACCCCACCACCCGGTCGCCTCATCACCGCCACCGTCCCCACCCGTCCATCACTCCCATCCCACCACGCCTCGGGTGGCTCCCCCTACCTCCATCACAAGCCCATCACCCTCGCCATCTCCGCCGCCTCCCTGTCTCCACACCTCCGTGACCTGCCGATGTGACTCCTCTCAACGCTCTTCACGTGGGGGTGTTGGTACCACCTGTTGACATGGGTTTTGACCCGGTGTGGAAATTACACTTGTTTCTCCCAGCCTGGATACACAGAAAGCGTCCACCAGGCCTCTCTACCTGAGGCTCAGAGACATCAAGTGTCCTGCTGAAGGTCACACAGCCAGTAACTGCCAGGATCAGGCAGAAGAGTGTCTCCCATCAAGTCACATGGGATTACAAGCCTAGCCTCCCCTTGGTCACAGAGCTGAGGTGAGGCAAGTCCTTTGCAAACTGTTCAGGTGTGGCAGCTGTGGAGATATACCACTGGACCCCCTTGGAGAGAACCTCCAGGGTTCAGGCAGGCTGCCTCCAGCCTCCAGCCTCCAGCCTCCACCCTCCAGCCTCCAGTCATCGTTGATGTCTGCAGCCCTCTCTCAGCATGTAAGCTGCTGCCAGGCGCTTCCCGGGCAGTCCTGGCCAGCAGACATGGCCGTGACACCAGGCTGGCCATGTCTGGGCAGCCGGGACTCCCCTGCATCCGGGTTCTCAGGGACCCAGCGGAGTCCTCAGTGCTGTGCTGCAGACCCCTCCCCGTACAGCCCTCCTCTTCCTCCTCTTCTCCCAAGTTCAGCTCCGCCTGCTCTCTCAGAATCCCGTTTTCCGTCTCCTATTTCTTTCAGAGGCATTATCCCCTGAGAACCTCCTAGGCCCCAACTATTGTGGTGCCCACTTCCTGGAGGGTCTCAAATGACACAAAGGCACAGGTTCCACCACCACGGCTGAGGGAGTTGCTCTCCTTCCTGGCCTTGAGCCTGGACTTCGGACAGAGGCTCTTCAACCCGGTGGAATGAGTGTCCACCAATAAAACCGGATCCTATAGCAACTGTGAGATTGTTATGTCAACTCCAGCATGGCCGCACCGCAGGGACACACATCTGGGGCTGGTCCTGTGAGTGCCTGTGGATTTGAACCCTGTCCACTGTGAAGGAGTGTGAGCAGGCCCTCGAATGTACCCCAGGGTCCTCCTCACCTGAGAATCAAGTCAAGCCTGTGTTGGCAGAAAACGTGTGCATGGCTTGGCACAGAGTTGGCCCCCAGCAAGGACGTTAATTCATTGAGTGCCTGACCCAAATGGGAAATCATTATGAGGACTGGAGAAACGGGCATGGACACAAAAATAAGATGAAGATTCCTGCTCTCACGGAACTTAACGGTCCTCTTACAGCTAAATCCAAAATCTCCCGAAGATTTCTTAACATCACAATCGAATAAGATGATCAGCTCGTCCTTTGAGAGGGGAAAATACAAGACCAGAGCCACAGCACAGCTGTCCTTGAAGAGGGACATCGACTTTGGTTCAAGGAAAAGCAGGAAGCATCAGGCAGAGTGCTGGGTACCCAGTGCTGGGCGGTGAACGGTCTCTGCCCAGGTGTGTTGATGGGTTGGCGGTTGAACAGGCCAACTTAGGAGGCCAAGGTCAAAGGTGTTTTGTTCTTTCTTACGAAGTCGTGTTACTTCAATATCCAGGGAGGCAAATGTTTCTCGAATGCACACTCGAGTCTTTGTCCCTTACCGCCTTCCCCTTTTCTCCTTGATTTCCCGGGTGCTCTACCCCTGACCTACACCACCAGCCCTTCTCATTTTGAGACAGGGTCTCGTCCAGTTGCCCAGGCGGGACTCAAACTTGCCTCAGCCTTCTGGGTAGCCGGGGGCACAGGCGCCAGCCACCACACCGGCTTCAGGTAGCATTTTTTCCCTTCCTCTCTCTGAGACCAAGACCGACAGGTGTCACAGCTGTGTGTGACGGTGTTTGTTTCTCGCTCATCCTGACGCAGGGGTGTGCTCCCCGGGGGCCCAGCTCTGAGCAGGAGTCTGCCGCCACCCTGGGCCGCACGGTGATGTTTCTGGCGACCGGGGACCACACTGTGCTATGAAGCCGCGACCATTTCCGCTCGCCTGGTGACATCATAGCCGTCACGACATCATCGCACCACAGGGCTCAGGAGTCTGTGGCGGTGCTGGTGACGAACCTGCTCTGCTGCCGGTCATAGAGGAGCACAGAACACGCAGTCACGAACAGTGCTTTGTACGTGGTCGTGGTAATAAACAGTCTACGCATTCGCGATTTTACTATGTACTTTTACTGTGATTTTCAAGCGTGCTCTTCCTATTTATTTAAAAAAAAAAGAAATTTACCATAAAAAACAGTGTGCCGTGTTGTGCCAGCAGCAGCTTCATCCAGGAGGCTTTTACTGCGTATTCTGAGTGCATCGGGAGACCACGTGACCAACCAACACCATCTAGGTTTGTGTAATTACATTCCATGATGCTTGCATGGTGATCAAATAACCCAACCAAGCATTTCTCAGAACATCTCCTGTCGTTCAGTGATGCGCATCTGTATTAAACTCTCGCCAGAGCAGGGCTTGATAGTGCTTGTTTGTAATCACAGCCACTGGGGAGGCTGAGGCAGGAGGATTGCAAGTTCAAAGCCAGTCTCAGCAATTTAGTGAGACCCTGTCTCAAAATAAAAAATTTAAAGGGCTGGGGATGTGACTCAGTGGTTGAGCGCCCCTGGGTTCAATTCCTAGTACTGAAAATTCCTGGTTCACTTCCTAGTACTCACCTGAGGTGTGCCCTGGCCTGCATCCTACCCTCAGACCCTGCACGGCGTCTAAGGGGAAGCTCAAGTTCTCTAGAGTTTGGTAGAAGCCGTCAGGAAAAAACTGGCTTTAGCCGGTGCTTGTCACCAGGCAACCCCGGCTTCATGTCCTTGGGCTCTGTGCATGCTCACCTTTGGGTTTTAGCAGCAAGATGCTGTTAAGGATTGGACCTGGCCTTTTAGCTGCCTAGGGACAGAGTCCTTCAGGTACAAACCCCTCCACCTGCCAGAGAGAAGTGTGTTGCTCGCCATCCAGGCGTGAGAAGGTTGCTAGATTTCTTCTTCCTCCTTTTCCCCCTTGAGCACAGTCCAGGGCTGGCCTCGTCTCTAGTGGTCGAGACGGCTGCCCGGTGAGCTCCGCATCTGTGGTGACAAGCCTCCTGCGTTAAGTACGAGCCCCTGGGGCGCAGAGATAAAGCCCGCTTAGGAGGATGTGGACCTCGCCTCTGCTCCTGCTCAGAACCCACCCCACCGGCTCTGCACTCAAACCCACTCCTCCCTCTTCTTTCCCGAGTCAAGGAGTGGGGCCTGCCCTAGCCCCGCACCAGGCTGAAGACCTGGGGTTCCGGCCTCCTTCCTCACCGGGCAGCCTGATCATTTGATGAGTCATTTGATCATGGGCTCCTTGTCTTTCTGGAGCCTCCCATTCCTCATGCCCATCCCCCGGCCTAAATTATCCTAACTTAAATCCTCCTGGTCGTCTCTCCTTGGATCCAGGTCCTCGGGGGGCTCTGTCCAACAGCACAGTGTTCGACACCCCTGCTCCCATGGTCCATCGGGCAGGTACTGCCACCGTGCCCATTTTACAGATGCAGAAACTGAGGCTGATGAAGGAGGAGTGAGGGTCGCCGGGCGGTGGGCGGTGAAACCTGAGCCCTGGCGTCTCTCCCCGCCTGGAGCTTTGCCGCCACTCTCTGAAGTCTGTCCTCCCGCCTCACCCTTTCGGATTCATGCTGCATGCCGCAGCTAGGGGGATCTTGTTCCTCCTTGGCTCAAAAGCCTCCTGTGGCTCCCCAGCACCTAGAATGGAATCTCAATTCTTCAGAGCGGCCCTGTCCTATCAAGGAAAGGGTCTCTAGCTCACTCGACTGCGGCCACACCTGCAGCCCACCGCCCTCTCTGAAGGGGAGCCGGGCTCCCCCCCGCCGGGCCTTTGGCCCAGCACTCTTGTAACTGCTTACTTCCCCGCTTCCCTTCCCCGGGTGAACTCCTACACAACCTTCAACGCCCAGCCCAAATGTCACTTAGCGGAAGTCTTCCCTGACCTCCCGCAGGCGGAAGTAGTCACTGTGCCCCTGGCCCTTTAACACCTTGGCAGGAGCTTCTTGCTCTTTGAAGATCCTTAGCTTCGGAGAAAGTCAAGTCAAGGTGAATCCATCGAGAATGGAGGAACGTGTCATAGCAAATCCTGAGGAGGAATAAAAGGATCTGATGGCGCCTCTACCTTAAGAAGGAAGGTCAAGGTCTCTGAGACGTGGGAGCGTGATTCCACCTCTGGCTCACAGAAGGCCGTACGGTGTGCACTCCTTCTTAGGCTGAACCGGTTATGAAGGACTGATGGGTCTTTTTTTCTTTTTGGCCTAATTTCCTGATGAAAATCTGGTTGGGAGCAAGACGTGACGTTCTTTTCTGCACATTTCAAACGCCACGATCCCACAGAGACAGGTTGTGCAAAAACTTTGAAAGAGGCCCTTGGCCCCAGGGCCAGCCTCAGCCCTTTCCTATTGAAATGCTTCGTCTGAAGTCCATCCGCTCGGTTTCCACGTTCTGCTGTTCCTTGATTCACGTCAGGTGCCCAGTTTTTGATATCTCTGGGGGTGTTTGGGATTCTTCCCCAACATCCCCTGCGCCCCTGCAGGAAATTCCATCCCTTGCCAACAGCAGCAACTTCACTTTGCACGGGGTCATGAGCACTCACAGGCAGACTGGCCAACACCCAAAAGAGGGGGTGTGGGTGTGACGGACAGAGCCAGACACTGGTCACCGGTAGGGAGGGGTCAGCCTGTCAGTCGCTAGTCTGATTGATTCCGTTGAACCCGCGTCAGTTCCATTTGGGGAGGCTGCGGGAGGGTGCCCAGCACCCCTGACACATTGTGCCATGTCACCTGAGTCAGGGCTTATTTCAAAATGGAAAGTTAAAAATGAGACAAAAATAATTCACAGTCAAGAGGTGGGACACAGAGTAAATGCACCAAAATTAACTGATCAATTAAACTGACAGGTGACTGGGACGTCTTCAAGTTTTGATGGCCTTAGCTTGGCTGGTAATCTCAGCAAGGACTGAGAAGCAGGGGAGAGACAAGCATACTTACTTGGAGTTTTGATTATTTATTAACTACCTTCCTGTCCCAGTGAACTGTGAGCTCCTTAATCAGGGGGAGAGGATCTTCCTCCTTTTTCAGTTCCCCACGTACGTTAGTGAGCTTGGCATTGGATTTAAGCCTTCGGAGAGACTTAAAGAGTGGGTGCATGAAGCCCTCTGACTGGGCGGGGGGAGGACAGTGCCTGCGTGTCCCCTCCAGGCTGCTGAGGCTGCAGTTTCTGTTGTAGCGACAGCTGCTGAGCACAGGCAATGGGAAGTGACCAGGAGGATTTACCTTTCTCTTAGCAGGTGCAGGAAGACGGTGTTTCCCCAGGTACTTCTCCTGGCTCACTAATCAGGAAGGCAGGTTTGGGGGAATTTCAGAGGTGTTAGGTTCAGGAAAACCCACCTTGGGATCCAGTCACCTCTGTGGCCTGTGGAAGGTGACCATGGGTGAGAATCCATTCCCACGCTGCTCAGCCTCAGATTCCATGAGGGGTTTCAGGTTGGCTTTGTTCTCCTGGAAACTAAAGACTCCCCATGCAAATCGGGACGCAGATGCCCCACGCGATCCTGGCCCCCTTTCTTCTCCCTGAGACTGACGTGAGGTTGCTTGCTTAGTCCCTCTACCTGGAGGCACCGGGGAAGATTCCTAACCTCACCATGTGCCTGCGGCGCGCACTGGACTTTTGAATATTCTGTTTAATGCATCTGTCCACATCGGGGCCTGCAAACCCCCTTGGTTCTTTTTAGTGAGGTGACAACATCACACTGAACGTCCATATCATTGTGTACTCGACTGAGTCCTCTTAGGCTAGGCAGTGGCGTCTGGTCTGTGACCGGGATCTCAGCCACCATGTCACATACGCCTGATTTCCTAGAGATGGATGGCCATGCCAATTTGCTGGTCCCCCCACCCCCAATCATGCCTGTCTTCACAGGGTGTGAGCACGAAGCTGCAAATTTGGAAAGAACAGAAAAGTCCCCTCGCTGAGGAGGGTGCGGCTTACCAGAGAGGGAACCTGAGTCCCGCCTCCCAAGGAGCTTTCTTAGCTACCTGGGCCTTACCTTTGACCTCCTAACAACTGTGGGGACGAGGGAACCCGTGACCAGCATGGCCGGTATAACTGCTATTTATTTCCCGCACATTTGGTGCCGAGCCACGTGGGGGTGGGGCGGGGAGCCGGAGATGGCGCAGCGCGTGGGGTCTTCTCCAGCCCCAGCTCCGCTTCCTGGCTCCTTGAAAACATTGCTTCAGTTTCCCGCCCTCCTGTTCTCTCTCTTTTTCTTTTGTCTTTTATTTCTATTTATTTTTTCATTTGGCGCCTGGGATTGAACCCAGGGTGCTTAACCACTGAGCCACATCCCCAGCCCTTTTAAAGTTTTATTGAGAGACAGGGTCTCGCTGAGTTGCGTAGAGCCTCACTAAGTTGCTGAGGCTGGCTTTGAACTTGCGATCCTCCTGCCGCAGCCTGGGCTGCAGGGGTCACAGGCGTGGGCCAGCCGGCTCCCATTCCCTTACACTCCCCACCGGGGTTTCAGCCCGCCAAGGCTGAAGCGTCAAGGCCGCTGCTGCCTCTCTGCCTCGAAAACCAGCACCCACATCACCGGGACCAGCCATCAGCCCTTGACATGTCCACCACCCTCTCCTTGAAACACTGTCTCCACTTGGGGTTCCTTCTCCTGGTCACCTCCACCCCTCGGTGGCTCTCGGGACTCCTCCCTAGCTGCACTCACTTTCTGGAGAGCTCATCCAACCTGTGCCCCTAAATCCCAACCCCTGACTCCCAGATCCACCTCACCTCCCAGGCCTCTGCCAGGAACTCAATCATCCTAAACCACTTCCCGGCCTGACTTCACATTTGCTTCCTCCAGGGAACCTGCCACCCACCAGTTCCTTATTCTCCATGTCCCCAGCATTTGCCATCGCTGACGTTGAAGCTCTGCTGGAGCTTGACACTTGCAAGTCTTCACAGGTTAAAGAGCACATGTTTTGTAGTCTGCCAAACCTTTTGCAAGCTGTGTGGCCCTGAGTAAGTTACTTGACTTCTCTGAACCTCATCTGTGAATGAAATTGGAAAGAAATCCCTACCTCTTAGGGTCATCAGGGGCTGAAATGAGGCATAGTATATGGAACATCTGAGCCCAGCATATAACAAGTGTCCACTACATAGTAGCATCATTATTATTATCTCAAAATGACCCTGCAGGGATGATATTTTGATCTCCATTTTACGGAGAGGAACCCAAGGCACACAGCAATTTGTGCATCTCACGGTGGCTAAGTGGGAACTCCAGCACGTCTGCTGCTTCTTAACATCTTCCCGCTCCCCACCTCCTTCCATCTACTGGGGAGCCCACTTCTGACGTTCCATCTCACACCCGCTGGTGTTCATCGCACATGTAGACTTGGAATCATTCTCCGACTTCCGGTTTCACCAGGTACCAGGGACGCTACCCTGTGCTCCAGGCCTCTGTGCCTTCTGGAAGCTCACTCCCACAGCGAGGGGCAGCCCCTTCCCGTTATGGTGCAGACAGGAACGGTCTCCAAAGGGCTCCTGACAGCGCGCAATGGCAAAAGCCCCCCTTGGAAACCCGGCGCGAGGCTGGGCGTGGTGGGCAGGCCTGTCAGCCCAACCTCGTGGCGAGGCGGAGGCAGGAGGGTCTCGAGTTCAAGGCCAACCTGGGTGACTTGGTGAGACCGTCTCAAAGTAAGATAAAAAGGGCTGGGATGTGGCTCACCGCCAGCGCTCTTGCCTCGCAGGACGGTGTGCTGGGTTCCATCCCCAAAAACCCATCATTGGCACATAAGTGCACCCCCTGCCACCAACGGGCTCTGCATGCAGCAGGCACTCAATTAGTGCTTACTGAAGCTGCCGCCTCTGCAGTGGGCAACGATAAGCCCACATGTGAGGACCACCGTGGAGACTTGGAGAAAGGCCTCGGCTGCCTTGGCTCTGGCCAGTGTGTCCCCACCCGGGCTGCCTGTGGACATCATTGAGAGTCATTCTCAGTGTCCAAAATATTCTGGGAGAAAGTGTTTCAAAAACAAGCTTATTTTTCCTCCCCTTGGAACTTCCTCCCGAGAAGGTGGAACCACAGGGTAAGTTCTCCTTTCCAAATAGACACAGCCATCGACTTCTCTAAATCTGAACTGTGCAGGGACACAGATTCACCGAACTCCTTCAGAGGCCGGCTCTGCCCGTCTGGATCCCAGCCTCATCGGTTACCTACAGGATTCTTTGGGGGAGGGGTTGGTACCGGGGATTGACCTCAGGGGCCCTCGACCTGAAGCCCCAGACCCAGCCCTATTTTGTATTTGATTTAGAGACAGGGTCTCGCTGAGTTGCTTAGTGCCTCACTTTTGCTGAGGCTGACTTTGAACTCGAGATCCTCCTGCCTCAGCCTCCCAAGACTCTGAGATTATGGGTGTGAGTCACTGCCCAGTTTATTACCTACAGTTTTGCAATCAACAAACACATTACAGCAGAGCCTACCAACTGGCCTTCTGTGGGGGCAAGTGTGGTTGGCAGGGTAAATGAGTTATTTAATGTAGAAGGGAATTTCCTCCTGGGGGGTGTCATGGGCTACAATATATCCCTCTCCCTCAGTCCATGTGACGGAGTCTGAGCCCCCAGGACCTCAGACGTGGCTACAACTGGAGACAGGGTCTTTGAAGAGGTAAGTAGGTTAAAATGAAGTCATTAGAGTGGGCCCTGATCCAAAATGACCGGGGTCCTTATAATGAGAGGAGGTTAGAACAGACACGTACGGAGGATAGACCACTAGAAGAGGCTGAGAGGAAACGAGGCCCATCAGCGAGGAGAATGGTTTCACAGTCGGTCAACCCTACCGATCCTTTGATCTTGGACTTCTGATTCTTAAGCTGCCCAGTCTGGGCTTTGTTAATCCAGCCCTGGTGAACAGAGGGCAGGCCCTCCCCGCCTGGACACAGTCTCCGCCGTGCCCTATCGCCTCTCACGGGCCTGTCTGACTCTTTTCCATTGCTCTCTTCTCCTGCCGGTGATTGAGTTTGTACCGATTAAAAGTCTACTTAAGAAGCAGCTAAGGATTGCTTTCGACTCTCCCCATCGGGTACATTCCCACCCCGTTTGTTGGGGCAAGATATTTGAAGAACCACCATCCATCCCCTGCTCTGTATCCCTCAGTTCCAGGAAATTTTCTGGTTTTATGTCTTGGCTGATTTCCTGCCTCTGCTTTCTCACTTCTCTTTTTTGGGAACTCCCTTTAGTCAGATGCTTGGATGTTTGCTCACAGAGATCCCACCTGTCCTGTGGTCCTGTCCTGTGGACCTGCCCGATCTGCCTGGCCTCCCCTGCCCTCTACAGAAAGCAGGACACCACAGGGACATGGAGGCAGGTAGAACAGTGCCAGTTGAATTGTGCCCAAGTCCCCTCCCTTGTGCCTCAGGGTGTCACCTTATTTGGAAATAGGGTCATTGCAGATTTAGTTGGAGGATCTTGAGCTGAGATCCCTGGCATTATCTTCTAAATCCAATGACCAGTGTCCCTGTAAGACAAAGAGGAAGAGTTGAGACCCAGAGGCATAGGAGAGAGGAGGAGGCAGAGCTCGGGGTCCTGAGTCTACACGCCAGGGAGTGCCCAAGGTTTTTGGCAGCCCCAGCCACTGGGAGAGGCCCGAGCCACCCCTGCTGGGAGCCTTCAGAGGAAGCATGGCCCTGTCCACGGCTTAATTTCAGACTTCCGGCCTCCAGGACCGAGAGAACTCGATTTTGTGATCACACGGCATCCACTTTGTGGTGTTTTACAACAGGAGGCCTGAGGAGCTCACGCACCAGGCGCAGGTCCACGCGACCATGAGCAACTGACTTCTCAATTGAATCCCTTTCCCGGAATCACTTCCTTTCAATGGAAGAATTAGAACTGGTTTTTTTTTTTTTAAATCCAGAGTCGCTCTACCACTGACCTACATTCCTAACTCCCTTTTTTTTTTTATTTTGCCTTGCTGGGGATTGAACCCAGGGCTTTGGGCTTGCAAGGCAAGCACTCTACCGACTGAGCTATCTCCCCAGCCCCCTGACCCCTTTTTTAATTTTTAATTTTGAGACAGGATCTCAGTAAGCTAAGTGTAGTGGTACACGTCTGTAATCCCAGTGACTCCGGAGGCTGAGGCAGGAGGATCTCACAAGTTTGAGGCCAGCCTCAGCAACTCAGCAAGACCCTAAGGACTTGAGTGAAACCCTGTCTTCAAATAAAAAGGTCTAGCAGGTGTTGCTCAGTGACAGAACATCCCTGGGTTCAATCCCCAGACTAAAAACAGAAGAAGGAGAAGAGGAGGAGAAGGAAGAGGAAGAGAAGAAGAAAAGACAGGATCCCATTCAATTGCCCAGGATGATCTCAAGCTTGTAAGCCTCCTACCTCAGCCTCCTGCGTGACTCAGCATTTGCCACTGCACGCAGCTGCTTCCCTTAGCCTTTTATTTCAAAGTAATGGAGTTCAGTTCCTGCTGGACCCTCTTCTCTAGAGTTTACTGAGTAAACTCTGTCCCAGCCTCTCCTCTGGCCTCGCCCTGTTTCTCTTTGACGGAGGGAGGGAGGCCGAGGTACCAGCACAGGGCACCCTCTCCACTCTCCTCCACCTGCCGGTCCCCCGCCTGGTCCTTCATTGGCTGGTGGACGCTGGCAGGCGGTGGGCACAGCAGCCTGCCCGTGGCCGAGGTCCCTATGTCAGCCTGTGCAGGCAGCGGGCGGGAGTGGGCAGAGAGGAGGCCCCGGCAGGGCAGGGGGTGGCCAGCATGCTGACTTCGGGGGCCCAACACTCGTGTCTTTTTTGACCTGACAACCTTCCTGAAAAGGCCCTGCTTTTCAGGAAGGTCCCGAGTCTGGGACCCCTGCTCCCACCTGCTGTGCTTCAGGCCGCACCTGAGCCAGCCAGACCTTCCGGGTGAGTTCTGACGTCAGACACACGGACGGACACATCCAGGCCTGTCCGGCCGGCCGCAGGGTCTGCGTGACGGCCTTGGGGGCCTGGCGCGTGTCCTGGACGAAATCCCAGTTGAGGAGACAGCGGCCCAGGCCCCAGGCCCTGCTTTCGGTTCCAGGCTGCGCGTGGGAGGCTGAGACCCAAGCGGACAGTGAGCACTCTGGAGAATGTCTCGCCGCCGGAAGTCCCCTGCAAGTCCCAGCAGGCGGGAAGGCGCGAGGGACTGGACGAGGAGGCCCCCGCTGCCGCCGCCTCTCCCCCTCTCCAGGAGCCGGAGTGCGGCCGCTCCTCTGGCATCGTCCACCCCGAGGCTGCCCAGCCGCCTGGCCTCCCTGGCCTCCCACAGAGCAGGGAAACAGGAAAAGCTGCCCAGGAGGTGAGTGGAGACCCATTTCCTTCCTGAAGCTCGCCTGATTCCTCCCAGTAGGGAAAATGGAGAGACGCTGATAAATTAGGAAAAGGCCTCACTCAGACCCGGGCAGAGGACACGCCCTCTGAGCTTGCGGGCTGACCGGACCCCAACGTCAGAAGAGGGTGTGGGGTGGGCTATGGACACAGGGCAGTCACCCCACACTGGGGTGGAGGATATTTATAATCCAGAAAGGAAACTAAAACAGCTCTTGGAAGACAAGACAATGGTTCCCCATAAGACAGTGTTTAGGAAGAGTTCGGGCAACAGTCTCCTCTGGAAGTTCCTCAAAAGGTACAAAGAATAACCATAGGCCCTGCGATGTTACTCCAAACTGTCTACCCAAGAGGACTGAAAGAGACTCTGTCCGGACAGACCTGATCTAGGACTGTTCCTAGCAGGATGAACCACAGCAGCCTGAAAGTAGAAACAGCCCAAGGTCCATCGGCTGATGAAAACGTGGTCTAGTTATACAATGGAATATTACTTGACCATATAAAAGGCAAAGAGCTAACTTGTGCTACAACCTAGACAAAGCTTGAAACCTGCTGGGTGAAAGAAACCCAAAGAGAGCGTATGATTCCATTTACATGAAAAGTTCAGAGTAGGCAAATCCACAGGGACAGAAAGCAGATGAGTGTCCAGGGGTGGGATGAGGGGCTTGGGGGCTAACAGCTAAGAAGTGGGAGGTATGGTGGACTGGTAATAATATTCTAAAACTCACCGTGGTGGAGGTTGGACAGCTCTGTTCATACACGAAAAGCTTTTGAGTCGTACGCTTTAAATGGATGAGTTGTACCCTCTAAGAATCACACCTCAAGTAATCCGTCGTAAGAAATTCAGTAAGGCGAGGTACAGAGGAAAAATCACAGGAAGACACAGAGAGAAGATGGCAATCTACAAACCAAAAAGAAAGCCTAAGGAAAAGCCAACACTGTTGAAACCTTGATTTTGGACTTTTGACCTCCAAAACTAAAAACATGTTTGCATCCATGAAGCTGTGATATAATTAACCACCGCTCTTTCATATGCTGGGCTCCCTCATCAGTGAAACCACCCTATGTGTAGAACTGAAATTTTGGGAGTGTCAAAATTAGGGCCATTATGGAATTTCTCAACATTATTTCCAAATTAAGGTAATTTTCTTGGAAAATAATGGCAACATTGTTACATTTCAAGACCAAGAAACATGAGAATTTTGATTCATGCTATCGTCATTTCAATGAAATCTCACTGAATCTTATGTGTATGGAATGAAGAAAAAAATAGTAGCACCTTTCAGTGGTTAATCCCCAGACTGCCTTACTCTGTAAACTCTTCAGGTCCAAAGAAAAATTAAATGATATTTTGAATTAAGTGTACACATATAAAAATTTCTTCCAGGATCCAGTGGTCTCAGATAGGATTGGAAAGAAAAAAAGTTCATTGCTGGACAGGGGCTTATTCCCCATTTTTCATTTCTGTTTGTAATTCCTGTCATCTTTGTTTCTTATGCTTTGGCTAAAAAGGGCGACTCATATTTATTGGAACTGGGTTTCAATAAACATTATGCATTATGGTGAAAAAAAAAAAAAAGAAATTCAGTAAGGCATGGGGATCGGGTGTCCGAGGGCAGGAGAAGGGTGTCCACTCTGGCGTTGGGGAGAGAATTCTCTTTTCTTCCATCTTCTTGTCCTGGGTCCCCAGCCTGCCCACATTGAAGGCAGGTCCCGGCTCAGGGCTCTGACTCTCAGGCCCTCTCCTCTGGAAACGCCCTCATAGACATTTCCAGAAAGAGTCTCACCAGCCATCCAGGCATCCCGCCCCTCAGTCTGGTCAAGGTGACACCTAAGGTGACCCACCCCAGGCGTGGCTGCTGGGTCGAAGCGTAAGAGGGGATTTCTAAGAAACCACCTCCTGACCTTCCAAGGCCGCAGCTCCCGGTCGCTGCCCCACAGCTCTGAACGAAGGACCCTGGCCAGCACTGGACGTTTCGCTGGTGGCCGTCTAACGGGTGCATAGTGGTGTTTCCTGGTTCTGCCCCTTGGTACCCAGGGGAAGACGCAGGTCTGGGGTCAGACCCACCGGGACTGAAGTTCCAGCTCTGCCCCTACCCAGGCTTCCTTGGTCAAGTTGCTTAACCTCTTTGGGTCCCGGGAAAAGCGGTGCCACGCGCAGAGCACTTGTGGTTTGGAGGGTCTGCGCTGGAGGCTTTGGGGCTGTGACTCGATGGAAACCTCTGTTATTTAGGGCTCGCAGCAAAGCCCCCTCCCCACCTGGCAGTTCCAAGAGCCTTCATCATACCATGTTCCTGCTCCTTTGGAACCTGGATGACTTTAAAGTCCTTCCCAAACGTGGTCACAGAGCCAGTCTTTTGGGTCAGACCCTCCTGAACTCAAGGCCACGGTGAGAGAACAGCCACCCAGCCGTTTCGGCACAATGCCTACCCGAGATAAGATGCAGGTAATTACAGCTGCTGTAACGAAGGTCAAGGCCAAGGTAGACAGAAGTGCATTGCTCTCTCGTAAGAGTCTAAGGACAACCATCAGGACAGGTCGCCCTGCAGGGACCCAGGTTCCCTCCCCATAGCTTCCTTGTCTTTTTCCATGGCTTCCATCTCAATGGTCAAAACAGCTGCTACAACTCCCCACATCCCAGCTCATTCCACCAGAAAGAAAGCTATAACCCCAAAGGGGCACAGTGTCTCTCCACTGGCTCAGTCGCATGGCCACACCAATCACGGGAGAGGCCGAGGAACATCGTCTTTAGCTGATGGGTCCACATGTCCCCTGGAAGTTCTCTTTCAATGGATTGAAGACAAAATGGCAGACTGACACTTGTCACAGCGTGGTAAGGAAGACCTCACTCTGGAGCCTGCCGTGAGCTCTTGCCCTGGGGGAGAGACTGGGCTCAACTCCAAGGACAGCCTGGCCAGGGAGCAGGGTGGGGCAGCGAGGACGGGACAGACTTCCTGCTGCGGGCAGCCAGGGAGATCAGACACCCTCTGGGGCTGTGGGGCCGAGGAGGGAGTCAGACCTGGAGGGTGATCACCACGGGGCACCTGGTGGTTCTTGCTAACCTGGCCGAGGGGAGAAGACTGGATTTTACAAGTGCACAGAAGCGGGGTGCAGGCCTAGGAGGGGACCCAGGAGCCCGGATGAAGTCTGGCCAATCAGGATCTGTCAGATGCAAAAAGACATGAGTTACCTAGTAGGTTTTGTTCGTTCGTTTTGCCACATATTAACAAAAGAACAGAGAAAAGTTTGATTTTATTCGTGTGCTCAGGTGAACAGACCAAGTGGTGAGAGGAGAAGCCCCCCAAGGTCCCCAGGGCGATAGGCAGGAGCGAGGAAGAGGTTTCTGTGGACAAGCTGTCCACCCACACTCCTGTGCTGACAGGGACCTTGGCCTGAGGCTGCGTAGTGGGTCCTGGGTGTGCGGAGCTGGGGACGTCGGGAAAGCTTGGCTGTTCCGGCTGGGATGAGTATCAACCCCGTGCCTGCCCTTGTTCACTTCAGCTCTCTTCGCTGGGTTCCTACTATGTGCCAGGCCCTGGTAGGGGATACTGAGCTGGGGAAAAAACCCAGCCTGACCCCAAAAGACTCTCCATGAGTAAGCAGCATCCCCAAGCCGCGCGGGAAAATCGAGCTCCCTCTGTGGAGTTGGGAGGCTGATGTCAGGATGGGTGGGGTGGCAGACAGGGAGGGCCTGCCTGTCATGGGCATCGGCTGCCTGCCCGTTCCCATGCTGTCCCCTCTGTTTTGACCTTCAAGGCCTTGAGCAACCGCCACGGCCTCTCACTGAGGCAGCAGGATCTCAGGGGACTTGGGCCTCTAGAAGTGGCTCCGGGGTGCGTGTGATCTTCCTAGCGGCTTGTCCAGGGTGACCAACGTGCCCCGATTTGCCTGGGACTGTTCCAGTTTCGGTCTTGTTCTCCGGGAACCCCCCTCAGTCCAGTCCAGGAAAATTGGGATGCTAGTGACCCTAGAGCTTGGGTCCTGTCTCGGTCCCCTGCTCCTGCCCAGCCCCGGCTAAACCAGTGGTTGTCAAGCCTGGCCGCACCCGGCATCGTCCGGGCAGCATTCGGAGGAGGCTGCTGTCTGGGCCACCTGGCGCCCATGCCTCCGAGTCCCAGGTGCGGCATGGACCACGGGAAAGAGCCTCCAGAGCGTGTGCGAGGGCTGAGAGGGGCGGTGCCGCCTGCCGGCTCTGGTGGGCACTGAGGAAGTGCCCAGGAGCCTGGCTGGTTTCGCCCACGCATTCTCTCATTGGCTCAGTCGTTAGAAACAGTAGCCGAGCCAGGCCAGGTGCTGTCCTGGGGCTGGGGACGCAGAGTGGGGACAAGAGGAAGGTCAAGGGCCTCTTTTCATGGGACTTACATTCGAGTGGCGGAAACAGAAAGAAAAGAAGCAAGTCACCTGGAGATTTTGAGAGGAGGGTGTGGAGGAGCTGGGGGAGTAACTGGTGGAACGGGGAAGGGCAGGGGGCGCAGCCTCTTAGCGACTGTGCTCTTGCCCCCAGGCTGCTGTACCCGGCAGCCACAGGCCGCAGGGCTTAGATCCACGCAAGTTCATTCTCACAGTTCTGGAGGCCGGAGGCCCGGCATCAAGGTGTTGACAGGACTGGCTTCGGCGGATCGCAGGAGAACCTGTTCTGTGGGCCTCTCCCAGCCCCGTGGCCACCAGGAGCCCTGGGCGTCCCTTGATTTGTGCCTCGTCACCCCAACCTCTGCTCTGTCATCCCATGTCCTCTTCTCTGCATCTCTGTCCTCGTGGGCTTTCTTCCCTGTCTTCTTGTGGCTTCTCTGATAAGAACCCAAGCACTGGGTTTAGGCTCCCCCCAAAATCAGGATGTCCCATCTTGAGATCTTTAATTATCTCTGCAAAGATATTTTTTCCAAACAGGGTCCCATTCCCAGGGTCCAGAGCAAGGGGTAAACATGATATTGGGGTCGCAGTTCAAATGGCTGCAGACGGGGTAGACAGGAAAGGCCTCTGAGGATGCGTCTTGGTGGCCACTCTGCGGAAGGGTGTGGAGGGATCACAGCCCTGGCAAGGGGCAGGGAGGGGCGGCAGGGGAGGGAGCCGACTGGGTACAACCTCGAGCAGGCCTCCTCTGTGGTCCCTCTGGGGACCCTGGGAGAAAGGAGCCTCAGGGTTATCCCACCCACCTGAGGGTCAATGGGATCGGGCATGCGGCTGCCACCTCCTGGAAGCCGCTGGCTGGGGGCTCCTGGGGCTTTCCCACTCCTCTGCTGCTGGCCTGGTGGCTTCTGGAGGACAGGACAGCTTCAGGTGTTTGCAGACACTGGGGAGTGACATTTGAGACACCCCCCGAAGGATATGAAAGAAGCAGCCCGGTGACCAGCATGTGACAGGCAGGTCAGGCACAGTCCCCCGGACCAGAGCAAGCTTGCCGAGTCTCAGGGACGGCCACCAAGATGGCAGCAAGCTGGAGCTGGTGATGAGGGGGCCAGAGCCTAGTGGGGGCGTCCCCCAAGCCGCGACCTGAGGAGCTTGGCGGAGCCGGCCGTGGGAAGCCAGCCGCCGCAGAGGCTTCCTGTTGAACAAGCATCTCACCTTGCGTGTGGCCTGGAGGACGGACTGCAGGGAGGGGACCAGAGGTGGGCAGCGTCCACCTCACCCAGCTGGGTGGCCTCAGGCCAGTCCCCTCCCTTCTCTGGGCTGCGGCTTCCCACTGGGAAAATGCTCCCCTGCCAAACCCTGCCTGTGTGCTTCACCTCGTGAGGCTGCTGGTTCCCCTGAGTGGAAGTCCCCCAGCGCAGCTGCGGGAGGATCTCCTGGCTGTGGAAGAAGCAGAGGGCGGGCTCGCCACAGCCTCCTGGGCAGAAGTGGCCGTGCCCGGACCAAGTTCAGGGTGGGGCCTTTCTCGAGGTCTGCGCTGTGTGGTGGGGGTTTTTCCAAAAGTGAACTGAGCTAAAATTATGAATCGTGATCCACGCCTTCGAGGTGGTCTGAGAAACAAAGATCAGGCCTCACCACCTTGGAGGCGGGTTTCCGAACCTGGGGCCAGAGAATCGTCCGGTTCAGGGTTCTAGGAGGAAGGCGCTATGGCTGACGACGGTCCATGGCACCGCGTCGGTGATCACACTGAATGGAAGAGTCGAACTGAACTGGAGCGTGCTGGGTAGATGCAGGAGCACCGGTGTCCCCGGATAGAATCCAAGTGTGGTCACGTTTTGGTTAATGTCCCAAAGCCCAGTGTTCTCAGATCCTGTCTGCTTGGCTGCCAGGAGGTCTAGCCTTATTCAGGGTCTCTTCCCCCAGGACACCCCCAAACCCCGAGGGTGGCTACAGAGATTCGGGGACATGGGATACCCACTTATCAAGGGTTTGCTATCTGCCAGGCCCTGTAGTGAGTGCTTTATAAGGGGAAGGACGGTCTCCATTCGCATTTGAGAGCTGAGGAGACAGAACCCCGGGGATATGAATTCACCTCGTGGAAGACACTGACAGGGAGGCACTGACACCCATTTTAAAAATAGGATTGTAGAGCCAAGATACAGAACCCACCATGTTGTCCATCAATGAATGAATGGGCAAAGTGTGGTGTGTGCACACAGCGGAATACAGTTCAGCCAGGACAAAGAAAGAAGGCCTGTCATCGGCAGCAACATGGACAGAACCGGAGGACATGGTGTTAAGTGAAATAAGCCAGGAACAGAGAGGCCAGTACCCCAGGCTCCCTCTCACCTGTGGAAGCTAAAAAGTAGAGAGTGGAGTTGTGGTCACTAGAGGCCAGGATGGTGAGCGGGGACAAGGGAGAGAGGAAGTTGAGAGACGGATGCTAAGATGCAGACAGAGGAGCACAGCCACATTCTACACTTCAAAATAACCAGAGAGGAGATCCAAATCTCCCAACTTAAGAAATGATGATGTCTAAAGAGATAGAAGTGCTGGTCACCTGGCTTGGTCATTGTACCTTATAGACATGTACTGAATTATCAAGTGTAATTCATAAACATGAATAATAATGGTTAGCAAAAATAAACATTTTAGAAAGTCAAGCACAGGACTGGACTACACTTCCCATCATCCCCTGTCTTTGGCCATGGTCACGTGACCAAGTTCTCTCCAGTGGCGTCTGTGGTACTTCTGGGTCCTACAAGAGGGCAGATCTATCTCCCCCATAGGCTCTTCTTCCACTTCCTGCATGTGGAAGGTAGCAGCCATTAGGTAGAAAGTGCCAGCATCTTTCCAAGCAGAGAATCCTAGTCCTGGCAAACTGAATGCTAACCCAGGGCTATGAGGGGGGCCAGAGATACATTTCTACTGTTAGGAAATGAAAGGTCTGTTCGCTGCAGCGGCAAGGCCAACTCGTATTCTCGGAGCAGCAGCAGGCCCAGCTCTGAGCCCAGGTTGTCCATTCTGGGAGTCGTGGCTCTCGATCGCTGTGTGTGTGTCCTGGTGGTGGCCTGTCACCAGCAGCCTGGAAACGCGGGTGCCCAGTGAGCTTTCCCCAGCACATCAAGCTTTGGTCCATTCCTCTCTTCTGCTGGCCTGGGCCACCTGAGCTGCTGGCAGGTTTAGAGTGGAGGGTTCAGACTGTGCCGCTGCAGAGCACAGGACCGGGCGATCATGGACGCTGCTGGGAGGGCACAGCTGTCCCAGGTGGCGTTGCTAGCCAGGCTGGGTCTCGCTCCCCAGGTCCTCTGCACAGAGTGCCAGGGTGTCTGGAGAAGGGAGCGCTGCCCCTCGGCCTCGGTTTCCTGCCGAGCCGGGCCTCCACTCTGACCCTCGTTCCACCACCATTAGCATCATTTTTGGTGCCCCTGGCTGCACACGGAGGCCCCACTTCCTGATGGCGCTTGAGGGTCTCAGAGTACCAACAGTGAAGGGTCCCTGAGCTGGGGGACCTTTTGCTTTCAGGGAGTCCCTGGTCCCTCTGTCAATCAGTTCAGGCTCACTGGCATGCAGGCTCTGCCCACCTCCGTCTGCGGACAGTCCTTGGTTGCCGGCTGGGTCAGGTGCACCGCATAGGGTGGATGAGCTGTCTTAGTCCGTTTTCTGTCGCTAGAACAGGATGCAGGAGGCCAGAGGCTTCATAAAGAACTGAAATGTCTCTGACTCCTGATTCTGGAGGTTGGGAAGTCCAAGAGCACAGAGCCAGCGTCTTGTGCCAGCCATCTGGTGAGAGCCTTCCTGCTACATCAGAACGTGGCCAGGCGGAGCCAGGGTGGGTCTCTCTTCTCATGATGCCACCAATGCCATCATGGGGACCCACTCTCAAGACCTCACTGGTCCGAGCCACCTCCCAAAGGTCCCACCTCCAACCACCACTCGCGTTGAACTTGGGCTTTGGGGACCACACTGGAACTGGAGCAGGGTTCTTGCCCGCTCTTCCACCAGCTGCCATGACCTGAAGGGAGAGAAAGGCAGGCATTTAGGGCCACCGTGCTGAGTGAGTGGGCGGCTGACGCGGGCAAAGCCCCTCTCCGGTGCGTCGGCACGGCTATGGGCGGGTGCCCGGCCCTGGGCCTCTTGGCCAGCCCCAGGCACCAGGGGCGCGGACTTCATGCCCAGCAGCAGCTGCTCCTTTGGCCCAACACCAACCCTCTCGATGCGGGAACTCCTATCACCCGCCTGTGCCCAGAGCCAGAAGAGCCTGGGCATTGGGGTCCCTGCCGGGCAGTGGCCCTCACCCAGTGACTGATGGGAGGCAGAGTATGACCGCCTGGCTTCTGGGCCTTGGAGGTGGCCCCTGTGGGGTGAGCCCGGTTACCTTCCCTCAGGGCCTGACGGTGCCAACCCCGCCCCGCTGGTAGCTGAAGTCCTGACGCGGGGCCTTCAGAGGCCAGCCTGTTCACCCAGGGCTCTCGGAGGTTGAGCAGCTGAGCCAGGCCGTCCGTCCGGGAGCAGCGGGCCCCCTCCGACAGGGTTCCTCTGTCACCATAAAGGGAACTCTGAGCACGGGGACGAGGCCACAGGAAGAGCACCAGGCTGCCGTGAGCCTGGACGTCCAGAAGCCAGGAGGGGCCCGGGACCTGTTCAGGGCGGCCCTGCCCTGCCGCACCTTGATCTGGGACCTTGATCCTGAGACGTGCACCTCTGGGTTTCCAGCCTCTTGATTGGTGGTGCTTTTGTCACAGCAGCTCTCGGAAACAGACCCCTGGTGGCCTTGGCCTGATGTCACGGCCTGCACTCCCCCTTCCCCTCCCCAGAGTTTGCCTCTGGGGCGCCCTGTCTGCAACCCAGGCGTCTGTCCTGTTTCTCGTTTTTGCAGGGCTGGGGATCAAACCCTGGGCCCGGGCATAGCAGAAGGGCTCTACCCTGCTATACCCCAGCCCCGAACAGTGGGGTTTAAGGAGCAGTGGCAAACTCGCCAGGGCCAGCCGAGGAAAACGAGGAGCCTGGTGGCCGTGTGGGGCGAGTGGGCGTCTGCAGGTCCCTTGCGGGGGACGCGGGGCAGAACGTGGAGCTCACAAACCGTGACACCTGGCTTCTAAGTGCTGATAACTAAGTCCATTCGCTCCCTCGTTTTTGTTGTTGGCATTGACTCATCTGTTTAGACTTCCTGGGTCCAACCCAAACGTGTCTGGAGACCAGAGTTGGCCTTGGGCTGGCACTTGGCCAAGTCACCTGGGGGGTCACACGCCCCAGCCTGTGTGTGACGGGAGAGCTGTGAGCAGGAGCCGCCGGCTAGCTGTGCACACCTGCTTCCAGAACAGTGGAGCCTCCTGGTCCGCATGGCGGCTCCCCTCGCCTCCCCTCACCTCCCACTGAGAGGAGAGGAAGACAGACATGATCACTCGCTAGCGAACGTGTGCTCAGTGCAGTCTCCATTCTGAGCACTTCAACCAGCCCTCGGCCCCAGAGGCAGGAACCCTTGTTCTCGTTTCACACACAGGGAACCTCAGAGGCTCAGAGAGGTCAAGTAACTTGTCCAAATCTCCCAGCCAATAAGAGGCAGATCCAGCTGCAAACCCCAGCGCGCTGGCTGGCACCGGCTGCCTCTCCAGCCACAACAACACGCTTCACAAATGACTGTGTTTTGTTGTGCTTTGCTCCTTGGTAGGGAGGGAGGGGAGACGGTGTCTTGGGGAGGAACTCAGGGCCGCTCCCAGAGAGCACAACAGGCTTCCTCGCCCAGTCTGGACGGAGGCCAGCGCCAGGCCACAGGCCAGGAGGCCAGCCTGCGCCCTTTCTCCTCAGCGGAGCGTTTCCCGTAAGCGGTGGCTCCCTGGCTGCTGGCTCGCAGACCCGCCAGGGCAGACGGCCAGGCCTCGCCCGGGCTCCTCCTTCCAGAGCACAGCTCAGCCCCAAGGCCTCGCTGGGCCCAGCCGAGGAGGGTTGGTCCTGGGTGTTCCGTGGGCCCTGGGCTCTGAACCTGGAGGCTTTGCTTGACATGCAGAGCAGGGCACTGGAGAGGGCGCGGGGTGGGGAGCCGGCACACAGTGCGCGTGCGCACACGTGTCTGAGAGGCCGAGTCAGACGACCTGGGGGCGACCCCCGCCGCCCTCCACCCCAGCCGGGAGGTCCTCCTCTGCAGCCGCAGATCTGCCGCTGGTGCCTGCCCTGGGGTGGTTCAGCTGCGTTCACTCACCCTTGGGCCATGCCTGTGCGTACCAGGCTGGCTCAGAGGACAGAAGGGCACCTGCTCTTGTTCGGATGATTCTCTAATGGGAGCATGGGGAGGAGGAAGGTGGTCGAACCAGTAAAAGAAAAAAGAGAGAGAATTAAAGGTCATGGAAAGAGCTAGAAAGGAAACAAATATGTCAGGCCTTGATCTAGATCCCGGAATCTAGAAAGGGACGAGGAATTTAGGTGGAATATACGATGGGGGTTGAGGAAGGCCCACAGCCTGCCCCACTTCATATTTTCAGTCTGACAGAATCAGGAGGGGAAGGACATTCTGGCAGGAAACAGTAGGTGCAAAGGTCCTGCGGTAGGAAGGGGTTTGGAAGTTTCTGGAAATCTCAATCTGGCTGGTGTTCTCAGGACATGGTGAGTCAAATGGTGAAACAGGAAAGGTTGGTGGGCCCTGACTAGGCATGGCCTGTGGGCTCTGGTGATGGAGCAACCCAACTGGACCTCCAGTTACTTGAGGGAGAGGCCACCAACTTTACACTCCTCTCAGCGCGTGACCGTGGAGGGACTGCCAGAGGTCCAAGAAGCACCCTCCTGTTGGGTAACGGCCACCGCCCACTCTCCCAGCTGCCTGCAGAGCAGGCTCTGTTGACCTGTCTCTGCCCTTGTTCCAGCTCTTGAGTGAGGAGAGGCTTTCTCTGGCCTGTTTTCTGGCTCTTTCCCTCACAGCCCTGGTGAGGGGTGGGTCACTTGGGAGGCCAGGCAGGCTGCATCAAAGCTTGGCTGTCCGTTTGTCTTCTGACCTGGCCTGGAATTTCCCCTCTCTGAGGAGTGTCCCACCAGAGAAAGGAGACCCAAACAGGAAGCTGCCTGGAGTCACAGAAAGGAGGTCTCAGTGAGGGGGCAGCAAGGAAAGGCAGCGGGGGGTGGGGGGGGACAGGAATGGCAGCTGCCACACAGCATTCCAAGCGCGAGCCCCCTGCGTGCACCCGGCTGAGCCTCGCATGACCCTGCCAGGGAGTGGGGACCCCTGGGACATTGCAGCAGGCCAAACCGTCACAGGACAGATAAGCTCTTTGCAGACCAGGCTCCAAGTCACTTGGAGGACTTTTCCTGCCAGTGAAGGGTGGGCGGCACTGAGGGTTAGGGACCAGGGCACAGCGGGGCTGGAAGAGGCTGCAGCCGCCCCCACCGGGCAGGATGGAGGCAGTACCCCAGACCTGCACGCCAAGACCGGGGCCTCTCCTCGCCCTGAGCCCCACGCCCCGCGGCGGCGCTCCTAAGATCCTGCCGGCCCCTAAGATCTGCCCGCCTGGCAGCTGGCCACCGCTTTGCCTTTGTCCCTAGCGAGGGTTGCCCTCTCAGCAAGAGAGCCCCGCTCTGTCAAGATTTATTTTTGCACAGCATCCTCCCCTGGCTAAGCTGATATTTCAGTGAAAAGAGGATAAAGATGGACCAAGTGCAGGAGAAAAATAAAAGAGTTAAGAAGAATGTGAGATGTCTCTCAAGAACTTGGAGTAGACAGAACTTTGATGGTGGTCAGTGCATGTTGGGGGGTGGGTCAGGAAATGCTACTCAGAGCCTCTACATTTTTAGCCCTGTGACTGTGTGGTGGGAGGAAGGCAGCATGTGCAAAGGCCCTGGGGAAGGCAAGACCATGGTGTGTTTTGAGAATGGGCAGAATCTGGCCATTGTGTCCTGATGAGTGTCCAGAACTGGCCACAATCCTGCGACGCAGTCTCCCGGGCCCCACATGGGAGTTAGGCATCCGCCTGCTGGAAGAGGACAGTCTTGGGTTTCCTCGCGGCACCTCTGCACAGGCTGGAGGACAGCTCTGGCTGCAGAGTGCGGAGGGCCCTGCTCGAGCCAGGTGGAAATTGACGACTGTCCACGAGAAGGGCCTGGGGTGCTGGGACACCTCCTGGCCTCTGGGCCGCACCCCACGAGGCCTTCAGCGGTTTGCGGTGCAGTCCTGGCCTTCCCGTGCACCCAGCTCCCTTGAAGTCACAGTGACCTCTTATACCGAGTTGCCTGCGGTTGACCAGCTGCCCCAGGGAGGGCTGGAGCGGCACGCTCAGCTCACCAGGCGGGTGGCCTCGGCTTCAGGTGGCTTCCCAACTCGAGCACGCCACCCTGAGACGCAGACCCAGGGCAGGAGGCTCCAAGGGTCAAGAGACGGCGTCCCTGCCCGAGGCGCCCCGCATGTTCCAGGCTGGGTGTGCACCCTCAGAGGGTGACCGGGGGCCATCAGAGGCAGTGCTGCCTATACCGGGGCCTCTCCCTCGGGTTGTCCAGGCTCCAAGGACAGAAGGGGGTCAGAGATGGGGCCGTGCTTAGAAGCTCTACCGCGAAGCTCTCAGGGCCAAGGGCTGCACAGTCGGAGGAGAGGTCGGGTCAGAAGTCTCTACCCCGCCCCCACATTTCCCAGGGTCCCTATGAAAAGCAGACTCCACCCCAGAGACTCAGAAAGGCCTGAGCAAGGCCCTAAACCCTATCTTCTAGCAGGTAAGGCCCCTGTCACCAGTATGAGACCCAGGGATGGATTTCCTGTGCAGAGGCCACACCCCAACCTCTGCATCCTCAGCCCCTGGCCAGGTTTGCAGCCCCTGGCCAGGTTTGATGACCCTGCGTTTGCAGGGTGGTCTTGGATGGCAAGTACTGCGGCTGTTTCTGAGGTATCCCCAACCTCATGGCTGAGAATGTCAGTTGGCCCCAAATGGGGCTTCCAAGGGGGTTTTCCCACCTCCCCACCCCAACTCAACAGACTCTGGCAGCTGGTGATTTGCAGGGTCAGAGGAAAAGCCCCTAAATGTTCTCCAACGGCTTCTCCCCTCCACCTGCCCCCCCACTGTGAACACTTCTTCCCCCACATCCCGGCCTAGGCCCCGGGGGCCCAGCAGAGACCGGGTTTCTCTGTCTGACACGTGTGCACTGGAGCCAGCTTTGGCAGGGAGAGTCAATACGACATTCTAGAAAACCAGGCCCTGGAGGTCTTAGGACCTCACAGCTCCAGGGTGCTGCTGAGATCTGCAGCCGGCCCCCACAGACCCTAGCCAGCACCCACATCCAAGAGACCCTGCCGCCTGAGTTCACACTGCAGGGTGGCAAGCGTCAGCAGGACGTGCCGGTTCTTCACCCGGCTACCAACACCTGGGAGCTTTGGAAACACCCCCGCAGAGCCTGGCTTAGGTGGTCTCTGGGGCCACCCGAGTGGTGGGACATTTAGAAGCTACCAGAATTACAACATGGTTTGGGAAATACTTTTAGAGGGACCTGGCTCCTGAGGCCGGCCTTTGATCCTCAGGAGGAAGCTCCCTCCCTCCACATACCTGGCCAGCTGGCTGAAGGTCCGCTTAAGGAATGGGGTGGAGGTCAGGTGGAAGGCCCAGGTCCAGCCCAGGGATCAGAGGACTCCACCCACCCACTCCCTGCCAGCAATGAACTGCGTCAAGAGCTTGTGGCCCGGCAGCCTTGGGGGCCTGTTGTGTGTGTGTGTGTGTGTGTGTGTGTGTGGTGGGGGGGACTATGACCCCAAGCCGAGGGGAAAGGTAGGGCTGTGGCCTTAGCATGTGTCTCTGGGTAGTGGGAGGGCAGGAGGGGGGAGGGCTTGCAGAAGGAGGACTGTCCTGGGCCAGGAAAGACCCTCAGATGATCAACCTTTCCTGGGAAATGCTCATTCATTAGCCATTTTGCGCTCACTCTTTGGGGGTCTCCTCCTCCACCCCAGACCCGGTGCACAGTGCTGGGTTCTCACTGCTTGTGCCGAGCCAAGGCTGCCGCAGTGTCACCTGTGAATAGGCAGATTCCAGGGCCGCTCCAAGCCATCAACCAGGATCCTGGGCCAGGCCTGGGAACACTTTTCATAAGGCCTCTGGCAAACCTCGATCCTCTCCCAGCCCTTGGATGCTGCTGCCAGACTGATGTTCATTCATTTCCTTGTCACTCATTCTGGAGTCCCCAACATCTCCTGGCCCACCCCCGCTACTCCTTCCCTGGGTCCCTGTCCTGGGTCCCCCAGACCTGTCCCCTCCCGGCGCTCGCCGCCCTGGCCCCTGCGCTCCCCGGCTGGGGCGCGTTCCCTTGTGTCCAGGACCCTCCCCGCCCAGCCCGGGAACAAGCCCCTTCCCCAGCCTGCGACTGCGCTCTGGGCCCCGCGCGCGCCGGCTTCCCAGGCCAGCCCCCCAGGCTCCCAGCCCTGTGCGCGCTCCCGAGGCTCAAAGCCGGCGGGCCGCCGAGACCTTCAGCGGCGACGGGTGGAGCTGGATCCTAGGCAGCGTGCACCGGGAAGATGAAGCAGGTAGGGCCGCAGAGGTGCTGCGGCAGGGACGGGGACGGGGACGGCGAGCGCGGGAGGAGCCTGCGGGAGCGCAGGTAGAGGCCGGAGGAGCAGGGATGCCCGCGCACCAGCGCCTAGGGCTGCGCTGGGTCCCAGTGAACAGAGCCTGAAGAAGGCCTCACATCTCCGCGGAGACGCTGGGGAACCTACGGAGGCGCAGAGATCAGCCCAGGAGCGCGGAACCGGTGGTGGTAGGGGCGGAGGCGTGCCGGGCAGCGGGGCCTGTCATCCATCTGCCCCTAATGTCCCCAGGCCCTGGTGGATGATACTGAAGATGTGTCCCTGGACTTCGGCAATGAAGAGGAGTTGGCCTTTAGGAAAGCCAAGATCAGGTATGTTGGGGCTGGGCTCTGGGCAAGCAGTCTCCCAAGCTGCAAATTCTTTCATTCACCCACCCATCCATCCATCCATTCCAAATATGCTAGAACCTACTGTGACCGGACTTACCTCTGGGCAGATGAGACTCCCTGACCTCCTGGAGCCTGCAGTCTGGGAGAGGGGTTGATGCTGACATTGAACAGGCAGACTTAATTATGGGGTGTGAGGATTAGGAAGAAGATCAAAAGGATGCTATAAAAGTAACCGGGAAGGCTTCCGAGGAGGTGACCTTTGGGCTGAGACCTAGATGAAGAAAAGCAGCCAACCACAGAAAACTCTGGAGGAAGAGGGTTCCGTGTGGAAGGAACAGAGAGGGCAAAGGCCCAGAGGCTGTGTCAGAAGGTCAGGGAAAGAGTAGTGAGGCCATAGGGCAGTGCGGGAGGGGAGCTGATGAGCAGGAGACTGCCCCAGGGAGTCTCCTCCTTGAAGTTTTCTTCTAATCCCTGCTCAGCTCTGGCCAGACAGACTTGTCCTGGGCCAGGACCTGTCTGAGATCTTCTGCGTCCCAGAGGCAGTAGGACCAAGGCAAGGAAAGTGACCCATTAATATGGTCGCTCACAGCCAAGCACCTGCTGCATCTAGAAATATTCACAACTAAGAGGCTAGGGGCCCTGCTACCTAAATGCCATTCTTCTTCTTTATTATTATTATTATTTATTTTTTGCAGTGCTGGGGATTGAACCCAGGGCTTTATGCATGCTAGGAGGTGCTCTATCACTGAACTGCACCCTCGTGCCCAATACCATTTCTTTAAAAAAAAATTCGTACATCAAATTCTCTGATTCAAATCCAATAACCCACAGAATAGAATAGACTCTATTAGTTTCCTGTAGTCACTGTAACAAATTCTCATAAACATGCTGACTTAAAACAACAGAAGTGTATCCTCCTGCAGCTCTGGCAGCCAGAGGTCCCATGCAAGTTTTACTGGGCTGAAACCAAGGTGTCGGCAGGGTCCAACCGGCTTCGGAGGCACTGGGGAAAATCCACTCCTTGCCTCTTCCAGCTTCGGGTGGCTTCGGGCATTCCTAGGTCCACCTTCATCCCACCCATCCTCCGTGTGTGCCTGTGGTCTCCCTGTGCCTCTCTCCTAAAAGGACATTACTGACGGCATTCCAGGCCCGCCAGGATAATCTAGAACCCTCTCAAGATCTCTCTGGGGGTGCCGAGAGGATGCGATTCTGCAGCACAACTGGGCAGGTAGAGGAAATATCAGCCATGCACCAGCGTTTCCCCCCACTGGGGATTTTATTTCTTTTTCTTTTGTTTTGTTTTTACTTTTTTACTGTGATTTTAAAAAAACCCACACAACAAAACATTTACCGTCTGGATGATTTTTAGTTGCGCAGGTTGGTAGTGTTAGGTATCTTGCATTGCTGGGAAACAGAATTATTTTTATCTAGCAAAGCAGAACCTCTGCACCCATTAAATGACTCTCCTTTTCCCGCTCCAGCCCTGGCCCATTCCTGGCTGCCTCTGAGAATTTGACTATCGTAGTCACCTCATGAAAGTGGAATCCCACCGTATCAGGCCTTGAGACTAGCTTGTGGGACGTAGCATAATGTCTCAGCCATGTTGTAGCATCTCTGGGAATTTTCTTTCCTTCAAAGACTAAATTATATCTCTTTGTTAGCCATTCATAGACTCTGCCTTGGGTTCTTTTGGGTATGTATGCTGGTTCTATTTTAATTCTGGGAGGAACCCACGGCAGTTGTATCACTTTACGACCTGTCAGCATTGTATAACGTTCTAATTCCCCCACGTCCTTGCTGACACTTTTTATCCTCTGGGTTTTGGTCTGTGTGGTGTCTCACTGTGGTTTAGACTGGCATTTCCCTGGTGGCTGGTGATGTGCAGCTGTGTGGCAGTGCTTCATACCTGGTGCTCATTTGTAAACTGTCTTTGGAGAAATATCTACCCAAGTCTTTGGCCCGTCTTTTAACGAGATTATTTTATTTTTTGCTGTTGAATTCTTTATACATTCTAGTCGTTAACCCCTCATCAGATAAGTTATTTGCAGATTTTTTTTCCCCCTTCCAGAGGTCACCTGTTCGCTCTGGGGCTTTCGGCCTTTGATGGACATGCGCTTTTAAATGTGATGTGATTCCATTTGTCTGTTTTCTCTTTGGTTGGCTATGTTTTTGGTGTCATATTCGTGTATGCCTGATTGAAATACAATTCACATATCGTAAATTCACCCTTTTTATCAGTGTGGTATTCATCATATTCATGATCGTGCAACTATCACCACTACCTAGTTCTAGAATGTTCTTCATCACTCCAAATGGAATGAAATCCTGTACCCGTTAAGCAGGAACTTCCCATTTCCCTTTCCCTAAGCCCTGGAAAACCACCATTGTGCTTTCTGACCCTATGAATTTGCCTGTTTTGAATATTTCATACAAATGAAGTCTGTGCTATTTAGGGTTTTCCAGAGAAAGAGAACAAATCAGAAATTCTGTTTATCTTAATTATATATTATGATTAAAACAATATATAAAAATATTAGTATGATTATCATATTAATATATCATATACCAAATATATATTATGTACATAATAATATATTTATTTATTGTTATATTTGTCCTTTATTACATATTTATTATATATTATTTTATTATGACATGCTATCATATAATAACTATATATTAAAATCGTTATACTAACATATTATTACATACAATGTATATTTTGTATACATAAAGAGATGGATCGTGAGAGGTTTGCTTATGAGCTCATGGGGGCTGAGGGGCCCACGATCTTCCCCCAAGCTGGAGACCCGGGGAAGCTGCTCGTGTGTCCCAGTCCAAGCCTGGAGGCTTGAGAGTCGGGGTAAGTCCCCACTTGAACCGAAGGCCCCAGACTGTGTGTGTCCTGGTCTGTGACCAAAGGCTGAGCCGGGGGACCTGATGTCTGAGGGCGGAGACGGATTTCCCAGCTCTGGGGGTAGCAGTCGCCCCCTTCCTCGGCCTGTTCGTTTGTGCCCTCGATGGCGTGTTTGAGGCCCCCCTGCCCTGGGGAGGGAGGATGTGCTTTTCTCAGTCTGCCAGTCCCCTCTGGAAACATCTGCGGAGACACACCCGGAAGCCATGTCTCCTGCTCTCTGGGTGGCCCCTTGCGCAGTGACGTTGACAGGTGGAACTGTCACTCCGCAGTGGCACTCAGGAGGTCCATATTTTGGTAACAGTCAGCATCTGGTTCTTGTCTGGCTAAATGACATCCTGCCACATGGGTGTCCCTTTTGTTCCAGGTCCTCTCTCTGTTCGTTCATGGTAGATGTGTTGGGTTGTTTCTGCTTTTGGGGATGAGCTTTGCTCTGGGGACAGGAGACGTGGGGCTTCCGTCTTCCACGACGCCTGGGAGGACTTCCGATTTTCCCGTGCAGATGAAGAGTGTCAAATTGCCTCGGCTTTTTGAGCAGTTTCTCCACCTTGGCACCGTGGACACTTGGGGACAGATACCTCTTTATCATGGGGGCAAACCGTGCAGCATCTTTAACAGCATCCTTGGCCTCTGCCACCGATTTCAGGAGCAGTCATACCCCAATCCTGGCGATCAAAGCATCTCCAGGTTCCACTAACGTCCCTCATGGCAGAACTGACCCTGGGCGAGAATGCTGATTTAGATGATTCTGTGTCTGGGATTTGGATTTGGATAAGTTATATTTATATTCGAGGGAACTCAGAGCGTTCCTAATGCCTCCATGTGTGACATTGACCCAAGGAAGCTGGTGGGAGGGCAAGGAAGGAGAGGGGGCAGGTGACGGCTTGGTAACAGTCTTCCTCAAAAATCAACACAAGCCGGTCTCTAGGGAGCACACACAGGGCACGCTCCAACACGCTAAGCAGGATGATGATTTTGGTTCTTTGTTGTTAATTCAGGAGATCTATTTACTCAGTGAGGACCCTTCACCAAGACCTCTGTCCCCTGTGCCTTTGGGGAAAGAGTCATGTTGTCCCTGGCCCTCCAAAATTTATTTAGAAAATATAAAGACATGACACATAAGCAGTTCCCACCAAGGGCTGATTGTTTAATTTTAAGGAAGGTTCATGATTACCAAGGAAAAGAACCCACAGAATCAGGGAACTAGATAAATTTCAGTTCTCTTTGATCTGAGCACGACATTACATATTTTGAAATTAACTCCTTCCATCTATGACAACTCAACTTCCTCTTATTTATATTTCTTATTCACATGAATTGGATTGCATAAACTCTGCTAGCAATAAAATCACTGAAGGACAGTTTCTGCTAAATTGTGACCCACATAATCGGGGAAGCATTTAGGGACAAGGAGGGGACCTTGGCCTGATTCCTTGGTGCTTCTTTTGGATAGCAACTTACGTGGACCTGGAATATTTAGATCACTCATTCCTTTATCCTGGGATTAAACTGACATTTAGGGCTGGGCCATCCATCATCAAGGATGGATTTGCATTGTAGGACATTTAGCACCAGCTACCAGTAGACACTCCCTGAAGGTGACCACCAAAAGTGTCTCCAGACATTGTTGGGCCATCCCAAATCTCACCCTCTTCAAGAACCACCGGTTCATTCTTTTCTGGTTCATTTATTTCCATTAAATATGCAAAAGTCAGGGCCTTTGTGTGCCAGGTGTAGTTAAGGGAACACAGTAAACTAGGCAGGCTGGGTCTCCGCCCTCACGGAGCTGACATGTCAACCCGTCAGTCTGAATCTGGAACATCCTTTTGTTCTAGAAAACAGGAATACTTCTTAAAAGGTCACAGTCTGTTCTAGAAGAATACAGAAACCAGTTTAAGGGGACTCCCACAGGCCAGGTTGTGGTAGGGATTGAGTGTTGAGTGACGCGCATGACTTCACTCAGTTTTCCTATCACATAACCTCTAAGCCGGGCTTCACCAACAATGGCCCTGTGGCCAAGATCCCGAGCATTTTAAGGTGTGCGACTCGTCGACGGCTCTTGGGAGGCAAGGGTGGGAAAGAAACACCGTGTTAACTACTGGCACCCATTAGCGGGTGCATCCCCATTCCAGAAACATTAAAATGGTCAGAAATAAGCACGTGAGGAAGGACAGGATTGTCCCAATCTTGCAGATGAGGAAACAGAAGCTCCCAGGACCAGGGGACAGACCCAAGCTGATATTTCATATCTTTAGAACCTACTCAGATTCTGGAAGAATCAAATAATGCTTCAGACGAAAAGGCACGTAAATGGGTGAATTCTATTTCCTGTCTGCAGTGCAGAAAACTAAAAATCACTCAGAGGAGGGCAGGAACAAGAGCCCAGCTCGTACCTCTCTGAGGTGCCGCCTGCCGCTAACCCCACAGGCTTCTGGAGGTCAGTCTGACCCTTCTGCTCTTTCTCAGTTAATAACCCTGAGTCCCCGTTTTACAGAAGTGAGGGTGACTGCAGCTGACCTCAGGGGCTCATCCCCTGGCAAGCCTGGGCCTCTCACTCACCACCTATTTCTCAGAGAAACCTGGCTCTTCTCTGACAGGGTTCAGCCTCTTCCACGTTAGCGTCCATGGTTGTGAGCTGTTACTGTGTGATCCTTGTGCCCCAACCTGGCTTCTGCAGAAAACCAGCATTTGTTCTCTCACAGTGGGCCTCGAGGTCAGGAATTGGAGCAGCTTAGCTGGGGGCTCTGGCTCAGCGTCTCAGGAGCTTGCAGTTAGGGGTTGGCTGAGTCTGCCATCATACGAAGGCTCAACTGGGTTGGGAGGAGCTGCTTCCAAGATGGCGCCTCACTCGGCTGTGGGCTGGAGGCCTCAGTTCTTGCTGGTTGGGCCTCTCCACAGGGTTGCTCACAGCATGGCAGCTGGACTGCACCCAGGAGCACAGGAGAGAGAGCCAGAGTGACTAAGACGGGAGCTCTTTTGATGACCTATCTCATCTGTATGTCACTTCTGATGTATTCTGTAGGCCACTCTGGTGACCAGCCCTGGTGCAGTGCAAGAGGGGACTGCACCCGGATATGAATACTGGAAGGCTAGGGGCATTGGGGCCATCTCACAGGCTCTGTTCATAGACCTCAACCCAAGAAGGAGCACGGGCCTGGTGACTATTGAGTGCCCACTGTGTCTGGGGCCTCCCCAGGTGGTGAGGTATGTATGTATCAGTACTTCATTCCTTGTTTCCTTATTTTTAATTGTAGTAAAATATATATACTTAGAATTTTTAAGCCCACAATTGCAGTGGCAGTAAGAACATTCACATTGTTACACAACTGTCACTACCTTCCATGTCCAGGACAGCTTCTTCTTCCCAAAATGAAACTCTACCTGGCGAGAACTGAGACCCGCAGCCAACTGCCGAGCGAGGGCGCCATCTTGGAAGCAGCCCCTCAAACAGTGCTCCCACCCCTGCCCGCCAGCCTTGCTGACCTCTCTCCTGCCCTCTGTCTCTGTGCCTCTGACCACTCAGGGGACCCATGGAAGTGGACCTGCCTGTCCGCTTCCCTTCAGGTTGTCCAGCTTGTCCAGTTGTAGCACGCGTCATATTGGTTCCTTTTTCCCACTGAACAATAACACCCCGCTGCGTGGACAGAACACATTCTGCTTGTCTGTTCAACCGCTGATGGGCATCTGAGGTGTCTCCACTTGTCTGTTCATCCGTTGATGGGCATCTGACATTGATGGACATGTCTTGGCAACTGTTCATAATGCTGCCGTGCACGTTTGTGTACAGGGTTCTGCTTGAATGCCTGTTTTTTGGTTCTTTTGGGCCCGTGCCTTTGGAAAACTCTGGAGCTTTGGCTAAAGGATGGGTTCAGAGGTCCAGGGCGTCAGGGAGTGCATGAAGGGGCCGTACCAGGGTTGTGCCCATCCCAGGTGGACCTGCAATGCTGGCTCTTCCGCATCCCGGGCTGGGAGGTGAAGACCTGACTCAGGGCCCAACCTGGGCTGAGCATCCACAGCCAGCTGACTTGGCCCCTGGGCTGATGCAGGGCGTTCTGACGCCAGGCGTACCTGCCCCCAAAGTCGGGGTGTCTCTTTAAAAAGAAATAAAGAACAGAAACAAGAGGGAAAGGCTGTGGCCGCCAGAGGGAAGTCTGCTCTTTCAGGCACTTCCACACACAAACCTCTGTTGTGCTGACCTTTGAGTAGAAACTGAGCACAGAGCCATCGGCTTCTCCTGGGACGTCCCAACAGCCCGGAACCTGCCGGTGTGGGCCCGAGGCAGGGGAGCGGGGGACGGTGGAGCCAGTGTTGCGTCTGGACCATTCTAGAGAAGGAGAAGCAGACCCAGCCAGGTGACTGGGGCTCCCCCTCCTCCCGGCACCAGCGGGGCGCCACGCCACCCTTAGCAGAGAAAGCACCGAGCTCGAGGGGGCGTCTGGGCTGGAGAAATAAATAGTAGCACACGGTTCATTTTTAACAGCGGGGAAATCATGGGTCTAACAAAAGACTTCCAAGAAGAGTGTCGCTGGCCACTTTCTGTCCTCCGTTCTCAAAAGTCCTCCCTCCCGACCAGTCCAGCCACAAGTAGAGTGACCTCAGCCACGACCCCTTGCGACCCTCCGGTTGGGCCTGGCACAGGCATTTTAACCCAGAAGTGTCGGGCATCCGCTGCGAATGTCGTCCTGCCATTTCACAGATGGGTGACCCGAGGCCTGAAGAGGCTCGGCCCTGCCGGGGGCTGTGGGCAGCAGGATTGGAGCAGGAGCGAGGACCCGGCTGCCCAGGCAGAGCAGGGCGGCCCTTTTCTTTTCTCTTTTTCCCTTTTTTCTTCTTTGCAGAGGAACTGTGCGAAAGAACCTGCATTTGGGAGTTTTCCTCCAACATCTTATTGTAACGACCAGTTACTCCATTGGGGATTTTTAGGTCTGAATTTTTCTGTTTTCCACCATATACGGGCCACAGAAGAGCCGGAATACGGCTCCCCATCCCACCAGGGGCTTGGTTGGCTCTGAAGAGAGTCTTGCCTCAGTGCAAAGCCAAGTCCACTTCCAATTCTTTCTCCTTTTTTTAAATTTTTTAATTTGAATTTACATAAACGTACAGAGAACAATGAGTCTGACATTGGCTGGGTCATTATCAGTGCCGGGCAGCCCTCTCATCCTCACCCCATCCCTCCCTGCTTCTGGATTATTCCAGACAGATTCTAACCAGCCCACCGCACCCCCCGGCCGCTGCTCTTAGCAGCAAAGCAGACTGGGAAGGGAAGACAAGGTTTTCCTGACCTGAGCCACACCGGGAAGCAGAGTGCTCCCGAGGGTCTCAGCCAGGACAGAACGAAACACCAAGTGTTCAGTGAGGTTTAAGCTGCAGACGGTTTTAAAAATCCAGAGTGCGGTTTTCAAAGTAATCAAAAAATAAAGGACAACTTTTAAAGATAGTTGTTAGATCATTGCTACTGAAGTTAAGGTGAATCAACCTTCGACCCAGACTAAATCTGCCGTAGAAGCTCCTGGAAGTGGGTGTGGGTCCCTCAGTCTGCAGGTGGCCCTCTTGTCAGTTTTCACTTCATTGGAGTGAATGCCGACGTTGCCCCCTGACCTGGTTTACTCTGTCTAGACACGGCCCCACCCCCACCCGTGCCCGTCCACCTTATTATAATTAGTTCTATTTTTAAGAGCAGTTTACAGAAAAACTGAGCAGGAAGTACTGTTCCCATAAAGCCCTCCCCACCCCACAACTTCCCTGTTACTTGGGTCTTGCATGAGCCTGGGTCGTCTGCTACAACTGTGAGCTAAGATGTTCTCTTAAGTCACAGGTCACCTAGGTCCCTCCTCAGGTTGTGCATTGTGTGGGATTCAAACGGGGCATATCTGCCACTGAAGCACCCCAAGGAAAGTGTCACCGTCCTAAAAATCCCATGTTCCACCCCTTTCCCTCTCCCCACCCCTCAGAATCCCTGGCGACAACTGATCTTTTTACCATCTCCAACCCTGTGGGAAGAGTTGGAATCGCCCAGCACACCGCCTTCAGATTGGCGTCTCTGGCTTAGCAGGGTGTGTGCAAGGTTCCTGCGGGTCTCCAGGTGACAATTCCATTGTCCCATGTCCCCCAGTTTGTCCATTTATCTACTGAAGGGCTTCTAAGCTGCCTCTGAGTTTTGGCAATTATGAATAAAGCTGCTATAGACGTTCACATGTGACTTTTTGTGTGGGCATAAGTTTGGGGCTCATTTGAATAAATGTTGACGACTCTGATTGCTGGTTTCTAGTGCATGCAGAATTTTTATAGTGACTTGCAGTGATTTGTCTTTGGTCAGTGGCTTCCAACAGGAAACACTTTTTTTAAAAAAATGAGGTGTAGCATACTAAAGGACACTAATGGTGAAGTCAGTGGTTCGGTGTGGTTTATACACATGCGCCTCCGGCACCCCAGAGGCTCCCGTGCTTCCCAGTCATCTCCTGCCTCTTCCACCCCCAGAGATAACCCTGTCCTGAGTTCTAGCACAACCCGTTAGTTCTGCCCATCAGGCAGCTCCCACATTACAGCTTTAAAGGTGGATTTTTGTGTGCCTGAGGGGGTGTGGGGAGTAGTGGTAATTTGCTTCATTTTGGTTTGTTTTGAGTAGAAACTAATCTCATCATTTTATGGGCATATATTTTCAGCTTTGCCAGCCAGAGAATGAGTGTTCCAATAAAACTTTATTTACAAAAACAGGCAGTGGGCCGGATTTGGGCCTTGGTTATAATGTGCTGAACCTGGGAGAGAGCTGTACTTTTCCTTTGTAAAATTGATGTTGAGGCTGGGCATGGTGATGTTCAGCTGTGATCCCAGCAACTCAGGAGGCTGAGGCAAGAGGATCGCAAGTTTGAGGTCAGCCTAGGCAACTGAGAACCTGTTTCAAAGTAAAAAATAAAGAGGGCTTGGGATACAGCTCAGTGATAGAGCGTCCCTGGGTTCAGTCCTCAGTACTGGGGGAAATCACGTGGAGGTCTCACCCCACATCTGAGCTGTGTGTCCTGTGCACAGCTCGAGACCTCGGCTGACTCTCATTCTAGGCTGAGAAACTACTGCTTTTCCAGGAGGAAGACGGCGTGTGTCCAGGGCCCTGGACTGTGAGGAAACTGGACAGAAGCCCGGCAAGATCTCTCCGCCTGGGCCACACTTAACTGAGTCACTTCATTCCCCCTTTCCACGTTGGTGCCGTCTTCTCTTCTTGAGATGACAGGTTCCTTCTACTTGCAGGGGGGGTTTTGGATGCTGAGTGGAAAGTGCCCTGGTTAAAAGTGAGCAGGAAGAAGGCTCGTCAGGGGGAATATGGAGGGGCCAGCAGTCTTGGGGGGATCCCCGCAAAGATGGAAAGTGGGCCCCTCAGGCATGGACAAAGTTGTGGTCAGAGGGGGAATTCCGAGTTCGTGGCCGTGGGCGCGTTCTGAGTGAACCCTGGACCCGCTGGTGAGCAGCGTGTTTCGAAGCACTTCACGCGGGCCCCTCCACGCCAGCTCCTTGGTGTCCTAGGACGCGGCTGCCACAGCCCAAGGTGTCGAGAGGTTGTGCGGTGTAGGGGAGGCCGTGGAACTGCTCGGGCTGGAACCCTGGCATTCCAGCGCCCATGCATCTCGGAATGGAGGGTCATCTGCCCCCCAAGGGGTGACTCCCAGGTGTCAGACTGGAAGCCAGTGGCACTGAGCAGTGGAGATCGCAGGTGTGGGCCCCTGGCCTGCAGAGGTGGCAGGGACAGCAGTGCACGTGCGGCCCCGTGGACCCTGTTGCAGGGGGCTTTTAAAAAATAATAATGACACCTTCCAGCAGGAGGAAAGGTCATAAAGAGGTCAGTACACCAGACCCAAGGAGGTGGAACCTCCCAACAGCTGGAATTCTTTTTGCATTTTATTTTAGGAAAACCACAGTCCCCCCCACCCCCCAAAAAAATGGTAAAAGGGGGGAAAAAAAGTGGGTGGACAGAGATTTATTCAAACGCATGAACTTCCAGGTTTCACCCCGGGTCAGTGCACGCTTGGATCCATCACAGCTTTAAATACTTTAAAATCTTTTTAAAGTATTTATGTATTTTTTCATCTATATTGTTTTTCATCTTTTACATCCATGTTATTCTTCAAAGAAGACGGATGTTCCCAATGATCTTCATTGTCTCCATCACAAGGTTCAACACAACAAAAATATTTGCAGAGAATCTTAAATGCCAGATATTATTTAAAATAATTAAGAGTATCTTAGAGATGGTCCCTACCCTGAAGAACTGCCAGTCACTGGAAGAGAATTCATTTATCTTCAGGGTTGAGGGGCAAGGCGGTTAATACCTAACTGTATTAAGGCAGATGAAAACTTCTCAGTAAGGTTTAAGTCAAAAAGCATCCAAGAGACTTTGAGTCTTATCTTCTGGAATGTTCCAGGAAGTTTTTGTTTTTCCCAGAGACCTAGAGGGTCACGTAGGCACAGTCCAGGAAGAACGTGGGCCATTTCCAGAGGGAAGAAGAGCCGTGTGACCGTGTCTGATTCTGAAATGTGGGCACACCTCCTGGCCAGTTCTCCTGTAGGTCACCAGGACTGCCCAGAATCTGAAAGGCACCGAAGAGAATGTTCTGGTGCATCTGCCAGGCTGGGCCCCAGCCCTGCGCCCCCGCTTGGGGCATCAGGGGTAAACGATGCCCGAGCTCTGTGACCTCAGCTTCCCGGTCCCAGCTGACGCTGCCACGGGAGCAGACACCAGGTTCACAGGACCTTGGACTTGGCGTCCCGGAGGAGCAGGCTCTTTCCCCTGTGGCTCTGCCGTGGCCTCTGCTCACTGCCTTCCGCCTGAGCTGGTGACTAGTCCAGAGGTGGCCGGTGACAGCGCACAGGCCAGTGAGGGGCATGGCCGGCCCTGTTTTACTAAAGTAACGCCGTCATTTCACCCAGTCCCATCCCAAGTCTGCATTTCTGGCTTCTGGGAACCAGTCGGGCCTGGCGGCTCTGGCTCTGCGCGGCACGGGGGCCTGGTGCTGAGGTCGCCTCCTGTCCCTCTCATCACCAGGTGGCGCTCTGGCTGCCCCGCGCCATCAGACCTACGCGGGAGCCTCCTTGATCCTCGTTTTGCTCTCCTCCTGTGTGCCTTATGGAAATGGGGTCACCACAGAGGAAGCCATGGGTGCCTTCTCTCTGGGGCACCCACCGCCATCGCCTGCCAGGCCCCGCGGGCATTTTTCAGCTGTAGACACGATAGGTGACCCTTTTTAACCACTTACCTCAGGGTAATCAAGGGAGTAACCAGCGTGGCCGAGTGCTGCCCGGCTCCGCAGCCTTCTGGGCAGTTGGCGGCGGGGCCGAGAGCCGCCTTCCCTAGATGGGATGCCAGCCTTCAAGCACCATCATGCCCTGGCGACAGGTACGGGTCCGACCCGCGTCCCTATGTCGTGAGCCTTTCTGCTGTCCAGGAACACCTGTTCCCCGATGACACGGGATGCCGGGCGGAGGAATAACCCGACCTTCCCTTTAGGGAACTGGCCCCGAGGCTGCGAGGAGGGAAGACAGGCGATCTCAGTCAGGTTTCGCTCCACAGGCGACCTTGTTTGGAAGAGGGCAGGTGATCCTGGGGTCACCCTGGGGAAGTACTGGATTCTTCAAGGGAGAGACCAACACAGGCAGGGGCACGGTGACTCTTTGGGGACTGAGCATCACGGTGTCCTGAGCTGGGCCTGCAAGGCGTAGGGAGGACGTCCCTCTGAGGCGCTGGCACTCGTGGCCTGACGGTGCAGGAGGCCGGTGACGGCCCTCCCGGCTCTCAGCGAGGGACACCTTCCGGTTGTCTCCTAGGCACCCCCTGGCCACCTTTTTCCACCTGTTTTTCCGTGTGAGCGCCATCGTCACCTACGTGTGCTGTGACTGGTTCAGCAAGAGCTTCGTGGGCTGCTTCGTCACCGTGCTGCTCCTGCTGTCCTTCGACTTCTGGTCTGTGAAGGTGAGGCCCCTGGTCAGGCGTGCTGTCCCCGTGGTGACGTCCCCTGTGTGTAAGGGACTGGGGTGCTTGGGTTTAAATGGCCGCATTCTGAGGCCACGTCACTTGCAATCAATTGGAGGAAAAAATGTGTTCGGTGTTTCAGTAAATGGCTTCCGGGTGTTGGCTGACACTGTCGCTCATGTGCCCACGAGGAGGCCACAGCCCCGCACGGCCTTGGACTTCCGGGAGGTTCACACGGCACAGTGCGCAGCTGCGGTGTTCTGAGCGTGTGTGTGTGTGTGTGTGTGTTACGCGTGTGTGTGTGTGCGTGTGTGGGTGTGTTACTCGTGTGTGTGTGTGGGTGTGTTACGCGTGTGTGGGTGTGTTACTCGTGTGGTGTGCGTGGGTGTGTTACGCGTGTGTGGGTGTGGGTGCGTGGGTGTGTTACGCGTGTGTGGGTGTGTGGGTGCGTGTGTGTGGGTGTGTTACGTGTGTGGGTGCGTGTGTGGGTGTGTTACTCGTGTGTGTGGGTGTGCGTGTGCGTGTGGGTGTGTGTGCGTGTGTGGGTGTGTTACTCGTGGGTGTGGGTGTGTTACGCGTGTGTGTGTGTGTGTGCGTGTGTGCGTGTGTGTGCGTGCGTGGGTGTGTTACGCGTGTGTGGGTGTGTGTGCGCGTGTGTGGGTGTGGTAGTGTTGCGTGCGTGTGTGGGTGTGTGCGTGCGTGTGGGTGTGCGTGTGTTACGCATGTGTGTGTGCGTGTGTGGGTGTGGGTGTGTTACGCGTGTGTGGGTGTGTTACGCGTGTGTGCGTGTGGGTGTGTGGGTGTGTGTGTGCGTGCGGGTGTGGGTGTGTTACGCGTGTGTGTGTTACGCATGTGTGTGTGCGTGTGTGGGTGTGGGTGTGTTACGCGTGTGTGGGTGTGTGTGCGTGTGTGGGTGTGTACTGTCCGGGCTGTCGCTTCTCAGCACACACAGAGATCGGGAACCTCAGGCGCATATTTGAAAAACCGCGCCATCTGATGCCGTTTGCGCCCTGCTCCCAGCGCCCGCTGGTGGTGGGCGGGACTTTGCTTTTATTCCTCAGTGGTGACCCTGGCCCTGGCGTGATGGTCCTCTCGCCTGTTTTCCTCAGAATGTAACCGGAAGACTCATGGTGGGCCTTCGGTGGTGGAACCAGATCGACGAGGACGGGAGGAGCCACTGGGTCTTTGAGGCCAGGAAGGTGTGCTCCAGACGGGAGGCGCGGGCGACCCCAGGGGCCGCGGGGCCAAGCGCGGGCGGTGCCCCTGGGTCTGGGTGCGCGCGGTTCCGGCCTGCACGGGATCCACTGCCGCCGGCGCTCTGTGATGCGCGCGCCCCCAGAGCACAGGGCACCTTTGCCAGCGCCCTCGCCAGTTCCGAAAGCTGATTTGTCCCCGACAGGCTTCTCCCAGCGGCATGGCTGCCACGGAGGCCGAGGCGCGGATCTTCTGGCTGGGCCTCATCATCTGCCCCATGATCTGGATCGTGTTCTTCTTCAGCACCTTGTTTTCCTTGAAGCTCAAGTGGCTGGTAAAGCAACAACTTGACCTCCTGGCTCTACAGACCAGTGGTGGCAGGAGGGGCTGTCCCTTACTTGTCATTGATTGACAGATCGTAATGGCACTATTGGGATGGTCACCTCCAACACACTGACCATGGGAAGTGGACAGCCCAGTAGCTTGGTGTCATACGGGCATCGCCACCTTCAATTCAGGATATTTTTTTTACCCCCCAAGAAACTCTGTACCCTTTAGCCTATGTCCCCTTCCGGCCAGCCCGTGGCACCTGCCTATTCTAGGATATTTTATAGAAAAGGGATTATATAGTATGTGGTCTTTGTAACTGGTTTCTTTGGGCTTAGCATCTTTTCAAAGTTTGTCCAAGTGTAGTGTGTATCGGTACATCATCCCTTTTTGTGACTGAATGATATTCCACAGTATGGGTAGACCATTTTCTTTATCTGTTCATCAGTTGGTGGTCACTTGGTTGTTGATGGCCTTTTGACTCTTAGGAGTGATGCTGGTGAGAAAGAAACTGTTTTTCTTTTCTTTCTTTTGCAGTGCTGGGAATGGAGCCCAGAGCTCTGTGCATGCTGGGTGAGAAGCCCGACCACTGAGCTTCATCCCCAGTCCTCAGCCTCAAGAAAGCCTTTCCCCCAGCATTAGGGGTTGAGCCCAGGCCTGCTCTACCTGAGCTACATCCCCCTCCCACTTTTATTGAGACAAGGTCTCACTAAGTTGCCCAGGCTGGCCTTGACCTCAGGATGCCCCTGCCTCAGAGTCCTGGGTAGCCGGGTTTGTAGGAGTGTAGCAACATGTCTGGCTGAGAGGAAGTTGTTAAAAAAACAAAAAACCCTCACACGACGCCCTGCCTTGGACAGGGAGCCCTTCTAGGCAGGAATAAGCCTGAGAGTTCTGCGCTCCATTCTGGAGACGTGGCTAGTCTAACGCCGAGGACCACGGCCGTGTGTGAACAGTGGCGTTGAGGACGTGGGCTCTGGGCGGCTTTGGTCTCTGAACCGGGACGGCGACGGCCTGGGTCTCAGGCTGCGGGCTGGGAGGTGTCCGGCAGGGCTGGTCCGTCGGTCAGGTGGGTGGTGCAGGCACAGTGCCCTGGGCTCAGGGCTCCCTCTGCTTTGCGAGCGCAGGCCCTCGTGATCGCGGGGATTTCGCTCCAAGCCGCCAACCTCTACGGCTACATCCTCTGCAAGATGGGAGGCGAGGATGACATCCGCAAAGTCACGGCCAATTTCCTGTCCCAGACTGTGTTCCAGACGGTGAGTTGCTGAGGTCCTGCTCTGGACCACCCAGATGCTCGGAGTGAAGGTGGCCCGCTGGCCAGCAGCCTGTCCCTGTGGCCCGACAGCCTGCCTGCCAACGGTGCCTCCGATGGGGTAAAATACACACAAAATTGGCCACTGTAACCACTCCAAATGCAGAGTTCTGGGCATTAAGTACACACGTGATGCTGTGTGGCCAACGCTGCTGGCCCTGTGCCATCACCCCCACCGAACACTGTACCGTGAACACTCACCCCGTCCCCTGCCCGCCAGCCGCCGGCACCCACCATTCCCTGCATCTCTGGATCCGACAGCTCGAGGGACTTCCTCTAGTGTAATCGTACATCTGTCCTCCTGCAAGTCATTCAGTTTTAAGTGACTTTTTTGAATCTACAGAATTAAGGACAGACTTGGAAAGCTCTTTCATGTTTTTAGTGAGCAGATACTTCCAGAAGTGAGGAATAGATGGGTCTTTTAAGTTTGACTGGACTCATGCTGAAATGGTTTGAGCCATTCCCAATTGGCTGCTGCTGCTGTACGCCAGGACCTCAGGTGGCTTCCGGGCCGCTCACCTGTTGGACAGAGCCGAGGCTGACTCTCCTTACAGGCCTCCCCAGGTGAGGTTCAGAAGCCTGGCCTTTAGGGCAGCAGATTCACCAGCACTAGGTGAGAAGTGGATGCAGGCTGGCAGCCTGGGAGTGCGGGAAGCGCAGCCTGCCTGCTGTGCCTGAGGTCCGGGTGGCTCCTGTCCACACCCTGGGTAGCTGGAGCCAGACCGTGCACAGGGTCTGCCCTGGGCTCTGCAGCCGACACCCTGCGGAGGGTCCCACCTTCCTCACACAGAACACATGCAAATCCAGCCCCCGAGTAGGCAGGAAGTAGAGGGAAGAGGACAGCCGAGGGAAGAACAGGGGATTTGCCTGCCCTCCACTTTGACGCCCCAGGGTGGTGAGGAAAACTGGAATCTGTCCTTCCCCACGGGTCTCGGTTCCTGCATGTCTCGCCCTCAAATCTCTAGAACCACCTTGAGTTTACATTTGCCTCTCAAAAAAACCTGAGAGTGGTTTGTGAGTGACCCTGGAAATCACTGGCTATACTGCACACGTCACCAACAGGGTGGACACAGACCGCGTGCCTGGTGTGGGAACTGATGGGCCCTTCCAGGGATTCCTGACAGCTCCCGGCTGCAGCGCATCCCAGGCGGCTGTGCTGCCGTCACCTGCCAGCCGCACCGCGGGAAGGCGCCGCTGTCCTGCGGTGGACATCATCCTCCGGTTCCTTCCTAGGCTTACTTGTCGTCAGAGGCGGAAATGGCTTAGACGGGCGGCTCTGGTGCAGCGGGCTTCCAGAAGAGCGCATCCGGCCCCAGCCCTTGTTTCAGGAAGCAGGCCTCGTGGGACAGGTTCAAGGAGACTTTTTATTTTAAAATGGCACATGTGTACAGAGCCCTGAGCTATGTTCTAAAGGGGGACAGCCCGATGGCCAGTGTCCTCAGGACGCGACTTCAGGTGGCGCCGGCGTTTGGCCCCTTTTGCTGCAACTCCTCCTGACCTGAGTGGGGCAGGTGTGATGGGAGGTGCGGCCCAGGTTGCGCAGCGTGGGGGCCGCTGGGTCCTTGGCACTGTCCTGTGCTTCAGGAGCTGACGAGGTCCTCTCTTGGCTGTCGGGGAGTACAAAACTCTTGGATTTCTGGAAGACAAGAAGACGGGCGCAGGGTGCACACCTGACCAGCCCCGGGCCAGGGCGGCCGCACCCACCCTGCAGCAGAATCCCTGGTGCTCCACTCCAGGTGAAAGCCTGTTTCTGTGATGCCCTGAGCCCAGAACGTGGCCCGCACGCCTCGCACGGCTCCCTGCAGGCGTGGCCAGTGGCTGGAGGCCTCGCGTGGCCCATCCTGCAGCTGGACCCGGGATGCTGGGCATGAACAATGTTTTATTGGCCAGGAAGGCCCAGTCACAGCTGAGAGCGGGACTCTAACTTCTGCTACCACTTCTGTTACCAAGGCTGCCTGCTGGTGGGCTCTGGCCTGCAGGTGGCTTGGCTTTGCATCCCAGGGTTTTGGGTTTTTTTTTTTTTTTTGGCGGTGCCGGGGATTGAACCCACGGCCTTGTGCACGGAAGGCAAGCACTCCATCAACTGAGCTATCTCCCCAGCTCCCGTTTTGGGTTTTTTTAAGTTGATTTTTTACTAGTCTCCTGAAATGACCTTCCTCTGCTGTAGATTCTGCCCTCACTGTGTTTTCTGAACCATGAATCCGTTCACCACACTGACACACTGGGAGACTTCTCGTGGCTTCCTGGGCCACTCTGGTCATCTCAGGCCCCCCACCCTTGCTGCAGGTGACCGTGCTAAGTGCAAGGGCTGTCCTCATGCCCAGCCACTGAGCTCCTTCCTGCAGCCTCCCAGGCAGGGGGCACCTGAATTCAGACTCACACACTTACTCTGAATTATGCTTCTATAGGCTAATGTGGCTGGTGAATTCGGCGCTTCAACAAAAAAAGACTGGCCTTTGTCACAGCTCTCACCTGAAAGAGAAGAGAGGAAGAGATGAGCGCCGGGAAGAAAGGGCGCAGGAGGCCTGGGCGTCTTCCAGAGCCGCTGAGAACGTGGGGGCCCTGGGACCTGAGCTGCGTCCCCTTCACCCCACGGAGGGCCTGGCCAGCATTTCAACCATGCTGTAAATAAGCTGGGTGATGTGTGGGAAATACAGGTTCCAGGGCCCCGCAGCGCCGGGTGGGCCCAGGAGTCTGCATTGTAAGAGAGGAACCAGTTCTTGGAGTAAACAGACAGCAGATGCATGTTGTTACAAAGAGACAGTATGGAACTCGCGGGGAAGTACATGAAAAGCAAATCCAAAGGGGACTCCGAGTATTCTTGGCATCGCTCAGGAAACACACCACACGTGTGGCCTGTGCACACGCAGGCCCTCATGCTCACAATGCCAACGAGCGCTCCGCACACGCCCGGCGGGGGCTCTTCCCACCCACCTCACCTTCAAGGCCAGCTCACGGGCACTTGGCTCCAGGCCCCGGCGGGCCACACGCGGGCTGTCTGTAGGACCATGGTGAACCCCGGGAGACCTGACCGAGGGGCACCTGGCCTGAGGACGCGCTGGTGGCTGTGCCGGCGTTCCTAGGAGCTGGTCCGCGGCTAAGGTGCCACAGGCTGACACTCCCCCTCCCCCCTCCCGCATGGGCCCCCTCGGTTCCTCCCGAGGCATCTCCCCTAAAACGCTCCTGGCCACCAAGCCATCCTAAGGACTGCCCAGGGCAAGGCAGAGGCTGGCGGGGACTGACGTGTGCTCCAGGTGGCTTGTGCCCATTCTGGCCCTGCCTGGGGTGCTGTGGGGAGGATCGTCAGTGACCACTGCCCGGTGTTGTGCTCCCATCCCCGGGGAGGCAATTGTCCACTGCAGAAGTATTCTGGGGTGTGGGAACAAGGAAGGGGGTTTGGGGACACGACTCCTGGCCCCGGGTCTCTGGGCTCTCCGGGCTCCATCCTCACAGCATCGCCGCGCCCCTGTCCTCAAGGCAGGTCCCCCAACCTGTCCTCCTGCCCTTCCCCTCCACACGCCCCTGGCAAGCTCGCTCTCTCTGCAGCTCCGGTGCCTGGATCCTCGCCCTCCCGAAAGACCCTGGACTCCTGGCCGCAGGCTGACGCCCCAGGCCCACCCGCCTCTCCGACAGCTCCAGGGCAGGGCAGGGTCCCGCGGGAGGGCCTGCACTGCAGCTGCTGCCTCCTTCTCTGGACCACGGCCCAACCCCAGCTGGCTTGTGAGGGCTCAGGGGCCACTGTGCCTTCCTCCCATGCCCTCTGCTGGGCGCCTTCCTGTCCTAGCCTCCCGGGTCCCCTGCCGTGGCCTTCCTGAGTGACTGCTGCACCCGCCCCACTGACAGCGAGCAGACTACCCACCTATGTGCGGGTCCAGAGGCACCTTGCCGAGGAGCGGGACCTTGAGGTCCTGGCACATGCCCTCCGCCCCGCCCGTCGTGGGGGGGAATATCTGAGACTCCTTCTGTGGAGAAGCAAAGGGAGGCGGCTGGTTGAGCTTCGTGAAGACAGACGTGGCTAAAGACTGTCAGACACTCACAAAGGGCTCGTTCAGAGTGTGGCAGGGAAGCCACCAAGAGACTGTCCCCGTCCCGCAGAGGCCCCAGGCTGGGAGCCCACTTCCCGAACAGCAGGGCGGCAGGGCCCCTGCGCCTCTCACCTTGCACCTGGGGCAGACGAAGCCGCTCATGTTCTCCACCACCCCGATGACCGGCAGCGCCACCTTGTGGCAGAAGCTGATTTCTTTCCGCACGTCCTGGAGCGACACCTCCTGTTGAGGTTCACAGACCAGGCGTCCGGGTCAGAGGCAAGGGTCAGGCCGCGGCCCAGGCTGGCTGCGGCGCGGAGGGCACCCCCCACAAAGCCCTCGAGATGCCCGTCACTGCCGGGACCTCGTGAGGGCCTGTGTGACGAGCCTGCTCCAGCTGCTGTGACTCCAGGAAACCCCAAAATGCCGAGAAGCAAACCCTCGCTGCTGAGCGGGGCGGGCGCCACTCCCTGGCCAGGCCAGGCCAGGCGGAGGCCGCTCCTGGGCCGAGGTCTCTGGTGCTCGCCTGCCCTTCTCTTGGTGCCCTCTGCGCTGCTGTCCCTCCACGATGGCACGGTGACAGCAGGGCAGAGCGGGGGCACCCCAGCGGCCCACAGCTGGGGGGTTACCAGCCGGCCTTCCTAGCAAAGGTCTGGTCCCGCCGGCGTGGACGACTTCAAGGACAGAAAGGAAGGACGGGCTGCTGCCCTGGTCTGCGGGACACACCCCGCGCCCCCTGTCCTGGCGCCACTTCACCGTGCGCGAGCGTCGTCCAGCCCTCCCGTTTTTCCCACCCACGGTCATTTCGGGGCCACCCACGTGCTCTCTGGACGGCTGCTCTGTAGCTCCTGTCACCTGGTTTCCCACTTCATCGAACCTCAGTGGCTCGGTGGCCTATGAATAAAGTACTTTGTCAAAAGTGCCCCCTAAACAGCTACGCTTCCCACACCAGTGCTGGACCTGAGGGCCTGAGAAAGCGGGTGCCCTGGCCTGAAGCCGCGTTTCCCAGAGAAGTGTGGTCGACATGCCGAGGCCCGGCTTCCGGGGAAGGGCAGCACAGCGGCCTGCCCTCTCTGGGCTCAGGTCTGGGTGCTGGGATGGAGCCCAGCCCCCTGCAGGTTCAGCACCCTGCCGGGACCACAGGGACCCGCAGCCCTAGTGCAGCTCTGAACGAGGGGCTTCTGCTGTCTGGCTGGGGGGCTGAGGACGCTCGCTCTGAAGAGCCACGCGAGTCTGGGGTCCCAGGGCTGCCGGAGAGACGGCCTCTGGCTCAGGGAGCAGCCGCCCACCTGAGGAGTGGTGACGATCACGGCTCCGTCGATGCGCGCGGCGGCCAGGTACTGGACGACCGAGAGGTGCTCGTCGGAGGTGCCGGGCGGGGTGTCCACCAGGAGGTAGTCGACGTCTCCCCAGTCCACGTCGCGGAGGAACTGCTTGATCATGCCTGCAGAGGAGCCGGGGCTGGGCCTCCCTCCCTCGGCAGAGCAGCGTGCTCTGCACGCGCCCCTGGCGCCCACTCCAGGCCCGGTTCCCGCCTGGGCGACACTGTCCCCAGGGTGCCTGCTGAGGTCTGGAGGCCTTTTGGTTGCCATGTGGAGGCCACGGGGGCTCCTGGCACCTAGTGGGTAGAGGCTGGAGGTGCGGCTCAGACCCCGCCCACGCCTCCCCGGGGACTCCTCAGTCTCGCTCCCCTGCCAGGACCTCGAGCCTCGGGACCCGCCGACCTGGCAGGGCTCTCACCTCACACGCCTCTCTGACACAAATAAGCCACTACAAAACCACAACAAAACAACGCCAGGATCCATCAGTCAGGGGGGAACAAGCACAAAGGAGTCAGTGGAAACCGGCATCCGGCTCCCTTCACCAGGGAGCAGGCCGGGCCACTAGGCGCTCCTCAGGCGGGCACGGTGGGCGGTGCGCTCAGTGGCGGTGGCAGAGCACCTGCCCGGCGGGAAGAGGCCCCGGGCTCCTCCCAGCCCCACAGAGCCCAGCAGGGCGACTGCTGCCCCGACAGGGTGGGCTGAGGCAGGGACAGAGAAGAGGGACGGCGAGTGGCAAACCGTTTTTCTTTGGTCCCCTCCAGATGACGGCATCGTCAGGGCTGCTGAGCAGGAAGCCCACCGACATCACCCCCAGGTTGTCTTCCACGTACTGGAGAGGGACGGGGACAAGGGCAGGGGACAAGGGCAGGACATACTTTACTCACAACCAAAAGGCAGGGCGCCCCCCTGGCTTCCCGTCTGGGCCTGTCACCCGGGGGCATCTTCACTGCCTCCCAAAACCACTTTTTAAAAAAGGTGAGCACACCGAGGGGACCAGAGAGGCACTGTGTGGCCGGCTGGATGTCAGTCAGCCGAGCCCAAGCAAGGGGCTGTCATCACCTTAGCTGTCTTGATCAGGGTGGGCAACTGTGGCCCCTGGGCCTAAGGTGGTCCACCACCTGTTTGTCAATAAAGTTTTACTGGAACTCGGCCATGGGCAGTCAGTCACAGGGGCAGTCAGTTCTTCTGGGTCCACAGAGACCATCTTTACTGTCTGCCCTATACAGACAAGGTTTGCCCACCCGTCCCCATCGCCTCTCCCGTGCCTGCAGGAGGGCCTCTGTAGGCATCTGTGGACTGGCAGGTGGCTGAGGAAAGTGTCGCCGACCTGCCACAAGTGCCCGCGCACACCTGCCCCACACGTAGCACTCCACAGCAAGCGGAGGTGGAAACTCACCACTGGAGACCAGCCCGAGCCGCTCTGGTGGACCTGTGTGAACACGGCGTTGGCGTGTGTTAGCAGGAGGTCATGCCTGCTGGTCACACTTGCACACAGACAAACCAAGCGGAGAGTCTCATAAAAACAACCCACCACTCTACGCTCCCCGAGTTGGGTTATTTTGAAACTTGGGCCCAGTCTCTAGTCAGAGAACCAAAATTACTCAAGTTCAAATTTAACTTTGAGTCTAAACTTTTAAGAGATGGAGAGAGGGTGAGAAAGTGCAGCTGACCGTGGAGCAGCGAGGGGCACGGCTCCCCTGAGGCATGAGGTTTGTATCCGGCCTGCCGCTCCCAGCGGGCGAGAGCCAGGTCAAAGGTCTCTTTTTCCTCACTGAATACTTTTCCACAGCCTTACTGAGACGCGATCACGCGCCACACAACTCACCAGGCAGCGTGTGCGGCGTGTGCTTCCTGAACATCTGCAGAGCTGGGTGTCTTGCTTCGGTGCCATTCAGGACACTTGCAAGGCTCACAGAAACCCACACTCCTGAGCTGTCACTCCCGGTCCCCACAATGCCCCCAGCCCCGGGAGGCCCCTTACCTACTTTCTGTGTCTACAGATTCACCTGTCCTGTTTACGTCTCACTAACAGAATCATACAATAAGTGCTCCTTTGTGACTGACTTCAAAGTTTTACTTTAAAAAAAAACCCTGTTTACTACTATTTACAGTCATTTGCTAAGTTGTTGGTCTTAAAAGAGAGAGAAAATGGGATTCAACAGAGAGAAGAAAACAGTGAACCTACTGTTTTATGTTCATCTCATCATTTTAAAAATTTCTTTCTTTTTTTTGGAGTGGGGTCTTGCTCTGTTGCCCAGGCTGGCCTGGAGTTCCTGGGCTCAGCCACCCTCCTGCCTTCTGCGGAGCTGGGCTACAGGCTCTGGCCACCGAGCCTGGTCTAATTCCTAGTTTGTAAGCTCTTCAGGGTGAACAGCTTGGGCCACCGAGGCCGTGGCCTGCCCTGAGGCTCTGACCAGGGTATAGCTGGAGGGTGTTTGGACCCTGGGCTTCACCCCAAACAAGGGCAGCCTACGACCCCCTGCCTGCGCCCCAGACAAGCCTGCAGTCTCCGTGGTGCTGCAGGGCTGGCACCACCTGCCTCAGGTGACCCTCCATCCCCGAGGACATGGAGGACACCTGGTTCCGTCAGCCCAGGGCACTCTGCTCCAGCTGTCCACAGCTGGCCCGCTCCTGCCGGCTGCTGAAGGCCACCCTCAGAGGGTGCCCTGGCCCATCCCCTGGCCCATCCCCTCAGAGAGCAGGCCCGGCTCTGGCCGTCTCCAGTCACCTGCCCCTCCCTCGAGGCCTGCCCACCTGCTTCACCAGCATCCCGGGAACAGTGCTCGGCAGGGTGGGAAGGAAGCACCCTGGGGGCACCCTCCAGAGGGGCTGGCCTCTGTGCAGACTGCAGCCCTGTCCTGCCCCACCCGCGCCACTCCCCTGCCTCAGGCTTAGTTCCCGGGCAGACCGCAGGGCAGAAAGGTTCCCAGGCTTCCAGGGCCCTGAGGCGAGCCCTGGCCAGGAGTCAGTGCAGAGCTCCTGCATCTCACTTCTGCACTGTGCTGGCCCCGTCCCTTCCCTCTAAGGGGCGCTTCCTGAACAGCGGGGTGGGCTTCAGATTCAATCCCACCCCCAAATCCACAGCTTCTGATGAGCAGACAAATGGACTACTGCACACCGACCTGGGTTGGCCATGTGGTACAGCATGTGCTCAGCTCTCACCTTTGGGGTGACCGTCTGGGGCCACACAGCTCGCCCTAGGAGAACGCCCCCAGTGTGAAACGCAGCATTACCTGTTCCCCTTCCAGTCCCATTATCTTGGGAATTGATGGCCCACAGATATCGATGTCCAGAAGGGCAACCTAGGGAGAAGAGAGCAGTGGGCAACAGCCGAGAGGACACCCCTCCAGGACTGCGGCAGGGGACAGCAGACAGAAAGGAACGGGTCGGACTTGGAACCATCAGATGCCTGAAAGGGAGAGTGGTAAGGCTGACCGTCCAGGCCAGGGCTCAGTTCAAAACTCCTGGAGTGAAGCTGATCGATGCTGTCCCCACCTGCCCCCTGCCTCAGTCTGCCTGACCTCCTAGGGTGATCTTTGGACAGGGCAGCAGGTCAGCTGGAGAACCAGGTTCAGTCAACTGTTTATTGAGCCCTAGGATGTGAGTATCAACATCTCTGCCTTACAGAAGATGAAACTGAGGTTCAGAAAGGCCCAGTGACTTGTTCAATGAGCAAGGAACACAGTTGGGCCGTAAATCAAAGGCTCCAATGCCAGAGTTCTTTCCCTAACCCAGGGGGTCTGGAAAGGAGGCCCGAGCAAAACTTCAGCTGAGCTCTGACCAAGACCCTTGCCCTTGTGGCCCTGCAGGTTAACAGGAAGCTTTCAGAGAAGGAAGTTAATGTAAGAAAGAAACCTAGAAAAGCCCTCTGCAGGTGACTTGGGCGCAGTCTCCGCTGCCAGCGCCGTCCTCCCTGTCTGATAAATGAGACCTTGTGAAAGGCGGGGCTAAGGTTCATCTTGAAAGTCGAGTGTCTCGGACCCAGTGCAGCACCTCTGGGTGATTTCCTGGCAGTTCTTGTTCCCTTCCTCCAGCCTCTCACCAAACCCAACCTCCTACTTCTGCACCCGGCAACCCGCGCTGGGGAAGGCGCCACCTGAGAGCCCGCCGCTGCCTCGGGCGCCCTCTGCTGGGCTGCCCGACAGTGCAACAGGGCACCTTGCTGGCTGGAGCAGGCTGCCCTCCCTCTGCCCACTTCACTTGGTGTTGGGGTCATGGCCAGACACCCGATTCCATGCCAGTCCCCCAGGAGTGACGTCATCAATCCCCACAACCAGGAGAGGGAATGGAGTAAAATAATGCGGACGCAAGACCCACCGGGCACCCGAAGGCTGCTGAAGGCTCCTGTGCCCAGGCCACGGTGAGCGCCTCAGACGTGTGGGGAAGACGCCACCGTCCAATAACCAGGCTCTTCTGCCTAGGTCAGGCCTTGACCTGGCCGAGAAAGGTGCTGGACGAGTCCTCGCCAGGACCCTGCCGCCGGCCAGCAGGAGAAGACGGCGGGGAAGGCTCTGGCCGCAGCCCCATGGGGCTGCTGGGACCCAGGGCTTTCCCTCCACCCCCACCCTGAGCTGCCCTGGGAAGAGGGCGGGAGGGCTCTCCGCAGACCCTGGGCCCTGCAGTCTCCCTCCAGAAGCAGCACGTTGCTTCTCGTCTGCCTCCGCTGCCTGGGAAGAGAGCGAGGGCCAGGAGCTCCTCCAGCTGCGCGCCTGCAAGCCTGGGAGGCCCCAACACCCAGCGCTGGCTTCGGTGACCCAGCTCACCTTGCGGACCACAAAGCAGGACCCCGGGTCTGCGGTGAGGACAGCTGACGTCCCCTGCTCCTCCTGCCTCCGTGACTTCCACACGCCCTGGGCTACTGTGACTGTCAGGGCGTTTCCCACACTGCTCTCCCCTGATGCCGGCCCCCTTCCAAATGAAATGACAGGATGGCCTTGCACAGCGAGTGCTGGGCTCCCACCAGATGGCAGGTGACAAAGGACAGGGTGTGGCACCCTCTTGCTGGATTTAAGGGCCGAGGGCCTGGAGAAGTCTGCGTTCCTGTCCCCACTAAAAAGGCCCATCCAGCAGTGGGTCTGCCTACCACTTTCCCACACGCTTTTTTTAAACCACTGGTGCAGAAAGAAATCCAGCTAACCAGCGGGTGGCCACAGCAGGCGGTGTTCCCAGCATCTGGAAAGTGCAGATGTGCGCAGAGCAGGAATATGTGAGAGGGAGTGACGGAAATGGCTGGCTACTCGCCACTGGGCAAGGCGTCTCAGGGTGGCAGTTCAAGAATATTCCTAAAAGCTTCTAAGAGCCAGAATCATTCTGGATAACACGGTTGATCTGAGGAAGCCGATCTCCTGACAACCCCATTGGGCAACCTGACCCTCAGGTGGCAAGAGATTGTTGCCTACTCAAACAAAGAAATCGACCAGCACATTTCACCCTCTGCACGGTGCCTGGGGTGGGCTGCCAGCGTGGCTGCAGCGGATCGCATCCTGAGCCTTCACGTCCCAGTCAGGGGAGTGAGTGACGACCGAGATCCTGGACAGTCACGGAGCACCAACGGCCCGGCACCAGGCTAGCTCACAGGCATCAGCTCGCCCCGACCTCTGGCTCCCACTTCATGGATGGGAAAACTGGTGAGGGAGAACTGGTGACCTGCTGAGGTCATGTGACCTGCTGGAGGTCACGGCGGTGGCGTGGACGGCCAGATGGTGACCGCGGAGCCCGTGTTCCTGGCCGCCCACACTTCAGAACAGCTGACACGCGGAGGCAGCGCGGGGTAATTTGAGTTTTCAAGCTCATCCGAGCATTCTACTCTAGAAGACGTGGATGACCCAGGACAAGGGTCGGCAAGTATCTTCTGCAGGGGCCAAGAAGAAAATACGGGCAATCAAGGATAACGTGGAGGTACTCATGCAATGGCTTAAAAGTAACCATTTAAAAATGTAAATGCCATTCTTAGCGCACAGGAGATGGTCCAGATTTAGCTCACTGACTATTGTTTGCAGGTTCTTGGCTTAAAGAAAACCCAAGAGGGTAACAAGGAGGAAAAAACGTGTCGTGACAAATGATCGGCACCAGGACGCACGCCCGCCATCCCTTTCCGGGCCGAGAACCCAGTGCCACACTTCCCTGAGGGCCAGCCCTTCCCCTTCTCTGCAGGCCCGGTGCCAAGTGCTACTCTGTCCAAGGACTCCATCGGGAGCCCTCAGCATAAGGCACGTCACCCAGGCTTCCCAGGTCCTACCTGTGTGTTCTCGTCCTCGGCCAGGCCATGGGCAAGGTGGGCACTGAAGGTGCTCTTCCCAACGCCGCCTTTCCCAGACAGTATCAAGATTTTGTGTTTCACGGTCTTCATTTTCTCTTTGATTTCCTCTATGGCTAGAAGGGGAAAAAAGCAGTTCAAGTGACAAAGTCCCCGCCTCAGTCCTGAGTGTCACCCTCCCAAAGGCTAGAGGGAACTAAGTCCTTGGGGCTGGTTGAAGGATCCTGCATGAGATGGCACTTCACCAATGGTAGCAGGAAAGTGCTACAGAGAAAACGAGGCTATTATCACACCTGGAATGGCCTTCGTGGCTGACACGTCTGCCTTCTCCAGTAGAAGGGGAGCCCTACGAGGGTGGGCTTCCCTGCTGTCTAGGCCGTCCTAGCTCTGGGAATCCGCAGAGCACAAAGGTTCACAACCTGGGATGAAATCCCCCAGGGACGTCTGGCAATGTATGGAGACAGTTTTGGATGTTATAAGGAGGGGGTGCTACTGACATCTAGTGAGTAGAAGCCAGGGGTGCGCTAAATGCCTACAGTGCATAGAACAGCTCCCCACAACAATCTGGCCCCAGATGTCACTAGTGTGGGGACCCAGAAACCTTGACAGGTAGCAGGCTTGCAGTAAGTACCTTTAATGGATAACTATCATTTACTGTGTTTTCAATGTTCACCTTGTTTCAAATTCTTTAAATGACACTGTGAGATAATTGTTTCTCTCTCCCTTTTTGATGAGGGACAGAAGGCTCTGAGAGGCTGAGGCTCTTGCTCAAGGTGTTTGCTGTGGACCCCAGAATCCAACCAGTCTCTCTGAACTCCTTCAGGATTCTTTTCCCAGCCTCCTGCTTTTCAAGAGCCTTCTAAGTAGGTTCTCAGAGTCCTCTCCACCTTGGAATTTGTCCTTCACGGTACTTAGTGATTGGTACTTAGTGATTTGTTTGCTCGCTCACCTGTTTCTCTGCCTCATTAAACTAAGCTCCACTAGGGCAGTGACCACGTCTGTCTCATTTACGCCGCCTCCCCAACAAGAAGCACTGTCCCTAGGACGTGGTTAACATATTTTTGCTGAATGAATGGGAGATTCAGTCTTCAAAAGGAAGAAAATTCTGCCTGGCTGGTAGAGCGAGGATTTAAGTCCGGGGATTCCAGATTTAAATGCCTGTCCCTTAACTCCTCCGCGGTCGCTACTGTCACTCAAGCCTCTGGCCCCACCCCTCTCTACGCCTCTCCTCTTTGATTCCGCGACTGTCATTGATCCTTCAGGCTCCTGCCCATCTCCACCCCTTCTTCCCCAGCTACTTGCCATTTAAAGGCTCCGCCCTCATTCCTAAAGCCCGCCCCTCACACGAGGATGCTTCCACGCCCCGTAGATCCTAAGCCCCGCCCCCTTTAGTATACACACAGTACTGTCCACCCCCGCACCTGACATTCATCCCTCAGGTCCCGCCCCTTCGCACCGCCCACATTCCTCCCCTCAAGCCCCGCCTCTTCCGGGACTGCGCCTTCCACTTCCCGTTCAGGCCTTGCCCCATGCTCACCCGGGTCCGGAGCGGCTCCAGCGCCAGAAGCACACAGCCGCTGGTTGGGACATCCCTGACAAGAGGCCCCTCGGCCCGCCTGGGTACTGTCGGCCCCGGGACAGTCTGAGCGGAGACAAGGTTACAGTTAGAGCTGCTCGCGTCCCCTCAGCCCCACCACCCACGCCCCCTCCGCGAGCTGACCGTGAGGCACCTCCTCCATTCTGCCGCTGTAGTCGACGCGCTCACCGGAACCCGCGGCGGTGCATTTCCGCCTCGCGGTCCCAATCTGACCATCCAGCCCCGCGAAATAAGTCTCCGGAATAAGAGGACTCTGCGCACGCGCGAACTCTGTGTCGGGCGGGTGGGGCTCCTTTCTGCTTCATCTAAAACAGCTACGGATATGTCATGATTACTTCGACATGTATCTGCTAAGAACCAGGCTTTACTCCCATGACCTCAGTACCATTTTCATACCCAAGAGGTCCACATAGGACTGTTGGTACACAATCTGTAGGCGGTTCCTCAATTGTTCCGAATAAGTCCCATGACGCTCCCATCCTGGGTTCGGTCAGAAACCGCACGGTACAATCTGTTATGTCTCTTCAGTCTCCTTCCTTTTAACTTCACATCAATGAAGTTTTAAGAGGCCAGGCCAGCTGCCTTATACTACAGAGTATCTCATAATCTTTGATTTGTCCCGTACCCCTCCCCCATGATTAGATTCACATTATTTTACTTATTTTTACAGAACACACCCGAATGTGTGGTTGCAGTTGTATACTTGCCGCATAATGTCACTTCCTTGCATTATTGGTAATATGGAGCTTGGTCATGTAAAAGGTGGTGTCTGCCCAAGTTCTGCAGTAAATGGAGCCCTTTTCCCTTTGGAAGTAATGACTCTGGGGTGCACTCTCGAGATCATCTGAATATCCTTTTTTCTATTGACCCTTTTTTCTCTTCCTGTTTTTAGCACCACTGCCTGCACCATTACGTTGGTCTTTGCAAGTTGTGATTTTTCCCTGTCCTATCATCTGTTATCTGTATGTTTATTAACTGGCATTCCTCTTAAAGAAGAACCTTTTCTGGTTGTTGGTTTTTTTTTAACACATAGGTGTGGATGGGCACCCACCCTTTCCCCAACACAGCATATTTGTCCAGTGAAGCCTTTTCCAACCCACTCCCATGTCCTTTGGACGCTGACCCAACTTCTGGAAGCCTGTTCTTGCATTCTGAGAGAGGAAGATATCCCATGCTCTCTCGTGGTCCTTGCTGCAGTTATTTCTCCAGGGAGCCTGATTGCTTTCAGTGGAGTTCAGTGTTTAGAAACTGAAATATGGGTGCTTTGTCTGCCTGTTGCTATTAGAGTATTGTCACTTGCAGGTTTGCCACAAATATCAGTGAGTGCACAAACTTCACCAGCCGTGGGCACTAAGAATACAGATAACTCTTTTGTTAAATAGCTACCTATCACCACCATAATTATAGCCTGCCTTTTGTTGAAATATTTGCCAACTCTCGTGGGTATGTTTCTAGTGTGAATTACCTAGTGCGTGCATTTCAACAGTCCTATCTGCAGGGTCCCTGACTCCATTTTTGGAAGAGGAACCTGAGGTTTAAGATAGGTAGAACTACTTTCCTAATGTCCCATGAGCAGTAGTGGGAGTGAGGGGCCCAAGGAGGAGAACCCCTGCTGTCTGGCTCCAGAGCCTGCATGGTTGGTGCTAGTGCTTCCAGATGAGTTGGCCCCTGTCATCTCAATGGGACAACAGATAATCACGTAATCACAGTATGATAAGGGCTGTGACAGAAGGGGATCAGGGTGATGGGGGCAGGGAAAAGTTCCTGGAGGAGCCGCATCTGCAAGAGCCTAATGGCTGAGTGGAAGACACAACAGGGACAGGGCTGGGGGAGAGTGGCAAGTGATGTTTCCTGCTGAACAAAAGTATCAGCAGAGGCTGGAGGGCAGCGGGTGGCTCCATTTTGCTGGCAAGAAGACAAAGTTATGAAGAATCGCTTGCCTGTGCTCATGGAGTCAGGAAACAGCAGAGCCTGGATTCCAGGCAAGTTCGGTAGAGGGCCTGGGCTGGTAACCAGTGCCCTGCGTGTCAGGCAGCATGCAGGTTATTCTTCTTCTACGAAAGAAAGGCCTGGAGAGGTAAAGTGGCTTGCCTAGGTCATACAGCCTGCAGGGTCCCCTGGAATTCTGACCACAGGATCTTTTTCAGTCTTTCCCTTGCCCCTCACTCCTCCCCACCAGGCTGGAAAAATGGTTGAGTGTTCCATACTGAAAAATACAAGAAAAGGAACTGTCCCCCAAGCCTTGCCCCAGCTCTCTCCTCTCCTGAGCCAAACCCGTGTCCCACTTGGGATGGAATTTTCCATCCTTTTCCGTGGGAGCAGAAGGGCAGAAACTAGGTTTCAAATAGAATCCCCCCTCTCCTGAGTCAGAAAGGCTGGACCAGGGAGTCTGTGTCTTACACTCTCACTGGACAGTAATTACATTCAAGTTCGAGGGCCACTCAGGGCAGTGCCCCCAAGGCTCTGTTCTGGGGTCACTTCTAATTCTTGCCATGTCCACCCCATCATCTGTCATCCAACATGAGCCATTCCTTGGTCTCACCTCTAACCCCTACTTCTCCCTCAGTTCCAATCCCTGTGTCCTGATCCACCCCGCTGGGTTGTGTTTAATGGTCGTCCTATAAGCATGACCAACAGCCACAACTTGTTCTCAAATCAGTTCCTACTTCTGGTTTCTAATCTGCACAAATGGCGCCCCCTGTGCTAAGAGCTCAGGCCACAAATCTGAGGGTCCATCGGCCTTGCTCAGTTTTCTCCATTTCCCCTGTACCAGCTACCAACTGCTTCACAACACAGCACCTTTTGTGGGGTGGGGGGTACCCGGGATTAAACTCAGGAGCACTCAACCACTGAGCCACATCCCCAGCCCTTTTAAAATTTAGAGACAGGGTCTCACTGAGTTGCTTAGGGCCTTGCTGAGTTGCTAGGTTGGCTTTGAACTCGAGATGCTCCTGCCCCAGCCTCTGAGCCCCTGGGATTACAGACGTGCGCCACCACACCCAGCTAACAGATCACCTTGATATGTAGTGGTTTAAACCAAACTGGAATTTCCTGGTTTTACCTGGGCTCGCTCATGTGGCTCCATGTAGGAGGGAGTTGTCTGGAAGGTCCAGAAACGATGCCTAGATGCTCACTTTTTATTAGCCGCAATTAGTCACATGAGCATACCAAAAGGCACAGGAAGTGTGGTTTTATACAACTGGACTCAGGAGAACCAGACATCGGGGGTCATGGTGACGTCTCCCTCGGTTCCCGTGTCATTTCTCTGCCACACATCTTCCTTCACACAAATCAGACTCACTCTGTTGCCCATGAACCTTCAGTGGCTCCCTGTGGACCACAGGAAAAAACCTGATTTTCATCATGATGCTCAGCGACCTTCACGATCCATGCCAGCCTTTGCGCAGGCTCCTGAACGCTAAGCTCCACCCACTCAACAGCTGGCCCTTCCCCAGGCCCCCTGGTCAATTCCGGTCTGTTGCTCATACAGGCCTGTTTGCTGGACGGTCCATCTCCAGGCGTTGCTTGTCCAGCCTTACCCAGTCCTCCACGACACAGGGCTCAGCAGACTCTGCTCCTGGAAGCCATTCCCCGCCTGTGGAATTGACTGTTCTCCCTTTCCCTGAACACAGCATGTTCCAAGTCCGAGCACAGTTTTCTATTCTGATAACTTCCAAAGTATGAATGTTATGAACAAAACAAAACCAGCACTTGGAATCTCGTGCACATTCCCTTCACACTTACTTAGGTCCATGAATTCGAAACACTAAATTTAAATTTTCTTAAATTAATTTCAGTCCCTCTGGTTGTGAAGTAACCCCCCAAAGACCCTTACCATAATTAAGCTTCTCATTGGCAAGGTCTTTTTTAAAAATATTTTTAGATGTTGATGGCCCTTTATTTTATTCACCTATTTTATGTGGTGCTGAGGATCGAACCCAGTACCTCACACCCAGCCCCATCAGCAAGATTTCTGCAGAGAACATTGTGGTTTGAAGCTTCCCGTTTTTTGTAAATGGCAGGTTTGCAGACAAAAGGTGTGATAGGCTTTGTCTCAAGACAGCTTGCCGTGTAAAAGTTACTGTCTCTGTTTCCCGAGCTCAAAATTTGTGAAACCTCTGACCTAAAATATGGGACAAAGAGTAGCTGCTCAGTACCCACCCACTGAGCATACATCTGAAAGAATTTCCAGATTCGGGGTCCAGAGATTTTTAGGCCTGAGGCCCTCTGAATTGCTTAAATAAACCTGCTTCCCGAAAATTCCTTGGGTGTCCAGCCTCATCTATCCTACATCAGTTTAAGATGGTGAATAAGACTAAAACAACAAATTAAAATGAAAACTTTATTGTTTTAAATTCACAAACAAAATGTGAAAGACTTAAATTGGAAAATAATTTTAAATACGTTTGAAAACTATGGAGAGAATAACAAGTTGTTGCCCAGGAGTCGCATGGTGGGGGTAGGGAGGGGAGAGTGGGAGAGCACAGGGGATTTTTAGGACAGTGAAATCCCTGTTTGCCACTGGTGGACACATGTCATTCTACATTTGTCAAAGCCCACAGACTACAACATCAAGCGCAAACCCTAATGTGAACCATGCACGTCAGTAAGTAATAGGGTGGCAATGTGGGTTCACCCATGGTAGCAAATGAACCGGGTTAATGTAGGAGGTCAACGACAAGGGAAATAGAAGGGGCGAAGGGTAGTATATGGGATTCTCTGAACTTTCTGCTCAGTCTTTCTGTACACCTGAAACTACTCTAAAAGCAAACTCTCAATGAAATGTGTTTATACTTCTGAAATTAATAAAGCGTAAATCTGCACATTTAGAACACCTGTGTAGACCTATTGCAGGGCTTCTCAACCCAGCTGCACATTATTGGCACCAGGAGTTTTCTGAATACATAGGCCTGGGCCCCCACCCCACACCCCTTCAGACAGGAAGTGGGGTCTGGACTTGTTGAAAACGCCTCATGTTGTTCGCAACAGGACCACAGGTGAGGCAGATGAGGGCAGATTACACAGGGGTTTACAGCTCACAGCTGGAGTCACAAAGGTGTGCAAATCTGATCTCAACTCTCATGAGCTAAGCAGCACTGGGCAAGCCACTTCGTGTCTCAGTCTCAGTCTGCTCCTCTGTAAAACAGGGATAATAACAGCATTTGTCTCAGGTGGTTTCTGGGGATAAATTAACTCATGCAAAGCATCCTGAGAGCACGGACCTAACACACATTCGTGTTTAAGTAAATTTAGGGTTCTAGGTTAGAGAGGCAGAGATCAGAAACTGAGGCCAAGGCGGGGAAAGTTGTGCCGGTCGCACAGTAGATTATTAGAAGGAGCAAGACTGGAACCCAGGTCAGAGTGGTTAAAGAATTAACTGCTGATTCAGCAGGACAGAGGCATTTTAAACAGGTGCATGTGGTCAACTAACACTCTGGGAAATCTCTGATGTTCCAGACTTGCAGAAGGTGCCTGCAGGTCCTAAATTTTACCACTAGGTGGAGATCTTCCCCTATCTATGATGAGGAAATTTGACCGTGGAAACAAAATTAAGTTTAGGAGAACTTCTTTTGGACCCAGCAAAAATATCCTCCATGCCTTGCCTTGAGTTAAAGAATGCAGTCGACACAACTTTTAAAATGCCCTTGCCTACTAATTCTGCCATTGGTGTTATTCTAGCTTGGATTCAATTGAGCCTCCATTATGGGTTCTAGTTTCCTACTTCTTTGCATGCTTTCTGATTTTTTTATTGGATGCCTGACATTGTGAATTTTACCTTATTGAGTGCTGAAGATTTTTTTTACTTTAGCAAATATTTTTGATCTTTTTCTAAGACCCAGCTAATTTACATGGAAACTTTAAAAAAAATCTTTTGAAGACTTATTTTAACTTTTAAGCTGTGTTAGATGGGATCAGAGTGGCATTAGACTAGAGCAAATTTTCCCTGCTATTGAGGCGAAATCCATCTGGGTATGTTGACTTGATGCTATATAAGTTATGAGATTTCCTAGGGTGGCAAATCTGAACTACCGTGGGATCAGGACCAACTCTGAGCCCTGTGTGAGCTCTTGGGAGTTCGTCCATGAGTCTATCAGGTACTTCTTTCCCTTGAGTCCTTTCCAGTGGTTGTTTGCTCACACGTAAGCTCTGATCACTACTCGGCTGACGACTGAGGGGACACTGTGCAGATCTCCAGGGCCACTTGATCTGTCCACACTCCAGCCACATGGAAGCCACCCACATTCCCAGCCGTCTTCTGAACTCAAGAACATCGGTGAGCTCTGCTGCGCTCTTCCTGTGCCACGGCCTGGAAGCCTTCTCCTGGCCGGCTGCTGGGGCAGTCACAAGACTCACCTCCCGGATGACTTTCCCTTATGGCTTGATGTCCACTACATTATTTTTTGAGTTGTGTCCTATAGGAGGTTTAAGTTTATCCTCACTTACTCAATCCTGACCAGAAGCGGAAGTCCTATTAGGTTTTTAGTTACACACACACACAGACACACACCACACATGTGTGTTATATAGGTAGCATAATGATGTATATTTTTATATATTTGCTCTCCTGTTTGAGGAATAAAATTTTAAACTTTAAAAAGAAATGATTCACAAATATTACCTATATATTATAAAATTATATATAAAATGGTATGGAATACTTTGATTGAAAAATAAGTTTCTCTTGGTGCCCACCCACCCACTCTTGCTGGGTCCAAAGTTCTATCACGGGATCCGTTTGCCTCCAGTGGTGTTTCTGTGCCTAAACCTGCATGCGTCTCTACCCTGGCGCTATCACGTGGTACCGCTGTTCTACATCTTGCTTATTTCACTCAGTATATCTTGCAAAGCTTCTCTTATGATCAAATCCAGGTCTGACCTCCTCTTTTCATGCTTCACTGTGTTCCACAGAATAGGGGTCCGCATTTTATTCAGCCACCTTCTCCCCAGGGATAGCGGGTCAGTTCCATTTTTATTCACTGCTGCCGTCAAAGCAGCCACGGGCACAGGTGTGAGCGTGTCTTGGCTCGCACGTGCGCATGGATCTGCAGGTGACTTCCTGAGAGTTGCTAGATCGCTGGACGCCAGCCGAGGTCGGCGCTCCAAGCACCAAAAGCACACCCGAAACTTAAAGCAGAAACAAAGCTTTCCGCTTCCTTCTGGATTTCCTGACTTTCCTGCTTGAGCGAGGTGGGTGAATTCGAGTATGTGTGTATGTGTGTGTCCCTATTTCGCTGCTTGGAGCCCCTCGGGTCACCGATGCCTGGAGGACGGCGCGGCTCAGGAGGTCCCTGCTGCCGCACGGGGCGCCCACGGTCCTCTGCCCCGCAGGAGCCTCGGCTCCCGCTTCGCTGGGCTCATCCTCCGCTCGCTGACCGATCGCACTATGGGCGCTCGTAGGCGCCGGGCCGGCCAGCAGCAGCAAGGCCGCCGGGCTCGAGGGGTCGGGGATGCCGAGCACCTGCCGAGCAGGTGCGTGTGCGCGCGCGTCCCGGGACGCCAGGCAGCCTCCTGCTCGGCAGGTGCTCGGCATCCCCGACCCCCGAGCCCGGCGCCTGCGATCGGTCAGCCACATGCGTTGGCACACCCATCTCTACTCCCTCCCGCCTGCATTCCCTCCCGCTCGTTTCACAACACACACAACCACACACACTCACACCCGCAAACCCGCGTCTCACCACACACACACACACACACACACACACACACAAGGGCATGCGCTCACGCTCATCCACTCACCCCCTCTTATAAACCCACACCCACTCAGTCTCTCCTCCACACGTTCCTTACATGCTCCTGTGGTGCACGCTCGTCCTATCACACTCACATGCGCACATGCACAATATTGGCTCGTCCCCTGCCAGGCCCCTGCCCCAGGCCACAGCGAATCTGAGGATCAGAAGAACCTGCAACCTCTGCCTCTCTCCTGCGGCCTTTTACAACTTCCAAGCTGAGCATTCAAATGCAAATGCACAAGAGCACATCTGGCAGGTCCCCTCGGGCCGCCACACCCACCCCGGTCCTTCCAGGGCTCCTCGGGGCCCCCAAGGACCACCATTTCAGTTCTGGTTCACCCAAGGGACACATACAAGGACACCTGTCTCTCCTGCACCTGGATGAGTCTGGCCCCCTCGCCTGCCCATAAAGCAGCAGGATGATTCCTGTTTTGCTGGCCCTACTCTGTCCTGTGTGATAGTCACTGGTCACATATGGCTACTTAAATTCTGCTTCTCTGATATCCAGCTGCATTTGGAGAGCTCAGCAGCCACATGTGGCTTGCGTCCACTGTACTGATACTCAGAGATCCCCTGGCCAGTCCTGTCCCCGCCCTCAGCTCTGACGGTTCACACCATCCTGCAGACAGATGGGTTCTGCATTACATTCACAGACATGGAGAAATTCTTTCACTGCCCAGGGAGCTCAATACACCCATGCAGGTCCCAGACAGGGACTGAACTGAAATAGGTCACAGGCAACTCTGGCCAGGAGTCTCCAGAGTGTCGGGGGGCCCAGCAGGGGTGGAAGATTGGGAACCCCACTGCTGGAGACAGGGAGGGCCCCCTCCCAATCCCAACCCCTCCTCCATCTCCTCAGAGATTTGGATGCTGCTGCTGTCTGGCATTTCAGAAAGAGAATGAGTTTTCCAGCAACGTGGTTTAAGAGAGATGGAAAGCAACCTCGTGTGCAGACGAGGGGTCTCCCGCAGCAGGGTGCCTAGGGTATTGGACACCCAAGGTTCATCTGTTTTAGATCCCCTCCTCCTCCAGATAATAATATTTTCAGTAATTATTGTGTTTGCAGTTAGTTTTAGGACAAGTAACAAATAAAAAGAAGAATGCTTTCAATTTTAAAGATTGTTTTTGGTACAAAATTTCACCATAAGAAGTAAAAATTTCACTTTCCAAACAAAAATAGTACAGGTCACAGGTTGTTCTCTGCTTCACTGTTTGACCCCTGACATAGATTCTTGTCTTTCTTTACAGCAGGAAAAGATGCGCACACAAACACACACGTGCACATGTAATAGCTTGTCAAAAATATATACTCTACCTGCACAGTCAAACCTCGAAATCTTGAGCTTAATTCTGTCCTTCAACGAGCCCCACCCCACTTAGGAAAACCAAGCCAGGGCCTCAGACAGCCACAACAGACAGATGGGTTAGTTCTCTGGTGACATAACTTCACCATGTAGAGGACAGAGCTTCAGGGGGTTTATTCCCACACGAATCCCCAAGTCGTTCAGGTAAACCCAGGTGAGCAAGGCCCTGGATGTTTCTGGCCTGCAGAGCGCTGTCCACCCTGGAAACCACGAAGGGACATTCTTTGCCCCTGTTCAGGCTGTGCTAAGATCCTTCTCCACACCCAGCAGCCTGTACCGGGCACCCGCGGGAGGACTCAGAGCCCCTTCCGGCTGACCGTTCACACCTGACTTCCTCTGCACCTCCAGCTCTGGGGCTCAGGCCAACTCAAACAGGTGGGAGCAACCGCACCTGGATCAGGACCTCTGCCAGGGCTCAGCTGCTCCCCGCAGAGACCCAGGGGACCTGGGAAAGCTTCGGAGCAGTATCCAGGCAGGTAGGAAGCACACACATCCAGAGGTCCACGGAGGGCAGCCCTGCATGACAACCTGAGTCCCCTACAGATGACTTCTGCCCTTCCATGCTTGTCTTCCAGCTGCTGTGCTCAGCACACCCCGAGCACAGGGAAGGGACTTTGTGGCGTCTAACCCTGCACTAGGGGCAAGGGTCTGCGCTCCCAAGACTGCACACCATGGGACTATTTACATGGCATTTGTGGGGCAGGGGCCCCCTGGGTGGCAGGGGAAGGGCACAGGACTTCCTTGGGTGACAGAAATGTTCTGGGCTTGGTTGTGGTGGTGGCAGGACTTGGAACTGTGTGCTGAGGACAGTGAATTTCACAGTGTGCAAACTACACCTCCACAAACCTGGCTTAGAGAAATTGCACTTGGAATTTATTATCACAATGTTTGTGAGAACAAAAGTCTGGAAATATCTGGAATACCTAGCTGTAGGGAATGGTCAGATAAATAATAGTGCATCTGTATAATGGAATACTACACAGCTACTAAAAAGGAAGAGGTTCGTATCCTGAAATAGCATAATCCATCCCAGGAGCTACTGGTTTGTTTTTTTTTTTTTTTTTTTTTTTTTGCGGTGCTGGGGATTGAACCCAGGGCCTTGTGCTTGCAAGGCAAGCGTTCTACCAACTGAGCTATATCCCCAGCCCCGGGGGCTACTGTTATGTGGAAAACCTATGGGGGGGGGGTGTGCACACACTTGTATAGAATATTTCTAAAAAATCTGTAGTTATGTGTGGGGAGCCTGCAAGTAGTCAAGGGCGATCAGAAACCCTAGATTTCACTTTATACTCTTTGATACTGCACACAAAACTTTTTATCATAAAAGTTTCATGCTTAAAAAATACCCCAAACCTTTTGACCCACTTCTTGGCTCCCTCTGTGATGTCCTGCCTTAGAGGGTCCTACAAATAAGTTCTGTAGGCACTGGGGACTCTGGAATCTGTTTGCTTTTCCTACCCCACCCTGCAAGTTAGCAGGGCTCTAGGTTCACTGTGGAAAGAAAGTAGATTGGCATATGTGCAGCATAGTGCCCAGCAGGTGCTTAATAGATGCCCTTTCTCCTCCCCCTCTCTACCTTCTCTCATACCCACTCCTGATTTTAAGCAATTGGGAAAAAATTGCCATTGAACTTCCAAATCTACTGCTGCAGTTTGGATGCTGAATTGAACTCAGAACCTTGTGCCAAAAGCTTGGTCCCCAGCAGGCCACTGAGGGAGGGGGCCTAGTGGGAGGGACTTAGGTCATTGGGGGTGTACCCTCAAGGGGACTGAGGGACCTGAGTCCCTTTCTCTTCCTCTCTGATTCCTGGTTCATGGTGTTCCTGGGAGACATTCTGCCTCCTCAGTGATCCTCTGCTCATCAGAGACCCAAAACAAGGGGTGTCCAGTCATGCACTGGAACCTCCCAAACCATGAGCCCAGATAAACCTTTTCTCTTAGAAGTTAATGATCTCAGGTATTTTGGTACAGTAATGGAGAACTGACTGATACATCTACTAACACGGACCATTTGCGGGTCAGAGTCTCCTCTCCCTCATTTCCAAAGGTGGGAAGCCCCACAAATGGACACTCCTCCTGTTCTCTACCTGCACATTTTGTGGCTACTCCCAGAGTCAAGAGTGGAGGGAGTTTCTTCACTGGAGGGAAATACTGTTATAGAAGGTAGAACTGAGTACTATTTCTGGAACAATAAAGCTTCTCATTTTAGTTTCCCATTCGTTCATTCAGTAGTGTACTGGATGCCAGGGATTTAGTGATGGGCATGGTTTCTGCCTCATGATACTCAAGATCATGCCCCCATCATATAATCTATGTACAGATAAGACTCCGTTAGGGGGAAGCTGTTTGGGTTCTCTGCGTTTTGACATATTGTATCATCTCCTCCAAAATCAAGATTAGAACACTTTATCAGTCCTGCCCTCAATTTTCTCATTCCCTTCGGTGACCCACCCTCCCGCCACTGTGGCCCCAACAATGACAGATTGGTCTCCTGTCCATATAGATTTGTCTTTTCCAGAATGTCACCAATGGAACCACATGGGCCGTTGCCTTTTGAACCCAGCTGCTTCTCCTTAGCAGAGTAGGTTGGAGTTCATCCTGTTGCTAAGCGGTATTCCACGGTATGGGTGGACCATTTTGATGCCATCTTGGGGACGAAGAAAGAAAGAAAAGAACTTTGGCCAAACTGACCCTGAGTGGATTGCACTTACTGGAGTGGACTACATTAAATTTTCTCCCACTGGGCGCAGTTAGGTCTGGAGAGACAGATTTGGTTGTTAGAGGAAGAGATAAGGTTCCACGACTTGCATCCTCAATCTGTGGATTGTGAGACTCGCAATCCCTTTGGGGACTGATGGATTCATTTAGATTTGGACAATATGGACCCAGCTGACCTGAAAGAGCGCAGGCTTGGCTCAGAGACCCTCTCCCCGGGCTTTGTGACACAGTGCTGAGTCATAGAGGTCCTGCCGGCGCCTAGGGGAAGCCCTTTCACTGTACTGGTGATGCTTTTGCCCCTTGGGCACAGTTTTGCCCGCGTGGGGCTGATGGGGGAAGATGGAGTTTCTCGGAACCTCTCAGACCGCCAGTTACTGTGGCCCCAGGAAGGGCGGTGGCTTGGCGGCGCTGCCCCCCGCTGCGCAGAGTCCGGTGATCCACGAGTGCTACCAGCCCTACCACCTGCCCGGGTACCGCTACCTCAACTCCTGGAGACCCAGCCTCTTCTACAAGATCTCCACCGCCCAGACCTGCCCTGATGAGTGTCGCAGCAGCCCGCTGCGCCCGCCCACCATCCTGCCCGCGCTCCGCTCCGCGCTCTTCTGTCGCTACAGCACCCACGACTGGGACCAGTCCAACCAGCTGCAGCTGCGCGGTGCCGAGGCCTCGCGGCTGTGGGCCGGCCGGCTGACCGGCGACTCCATGAGGCTCATGCAGGACAAGGACCAGCTGACGCGCCAGATGCAGGAGGGGACGTCCCGGAACCTAGGCCAGAGACTGACGGACATCGGCTTCTGGAAGTCCGAGTTATGCTACGAGCACGACAGGCTTCTGACGGAGAACCGCAGCATGGAGACTGTCAAGAGGCGGCTGGAGTGTGGGGCCCAGGAGCTGGACTGTCCTCTGCAGGTGAGTGCTGGGCGCGGCCTGTCGGGCACCGCGCGCACTGCGCCGCCTTGGCTGAAGACCTAGGGGACAGGCGCCTTGCGCGGTGGGTGTGAGCGGCGTCGGTGTTGATGATCACATCTTTAGGGTAAGAATCGAGTCAACTCAGGATGATCTCAGGTGCAGATCTCTCACCGAATTGGATTTTGCCCTCCTCGGGCTTACGTCAGAGTCGTAGTTCTCCGTGGAGACCCCGTGCGCATGCGGACGCACCCCTGCGCATGTGCGCACAGGGACCCGTGTGGGTGTTACGGGCCTGAGACGACTTGCCTAAAATAGATGCTTTATTCTCCCTCCCTGCCCACATCTCCTAACATAGTCCGCATTTTCTTATTGATTGGTTTTCTACATGCAATAGCATATAGGCTCCACCTGGGCAGGTTTTTCGTCTACTTCACCGCTGACATATTCAAGACTGACCATCAGGGCAGTGCACATGTATCCTTGAGGGTCCTCAGTGACCCACACCTGTGCAGGCTGTTGTCGAGATCAACATTCCGAGTGTACTCCCAGCCTAGGAAGGAGTGTGGCACATAGTAGGTACTCAATAAACATCTGTTGAATAAGTGAACAGAGGATCTAACTGTGACCATTCTGGACCCTTCCTTGGCCTCAGGTCATATCCTGGGCTGGTTAGGATTGCTCTGGGCTGCAGGCAACAGGTGCTGGATGAGGAGGCCTAACCAAACAGGAATTTATTTCTGTTATAACAGGAACTCCAGAGGAGGCAGATCAGCCTGCTGCCGCCTCACTTGATGCCCGGTGGGACCAGCTGCTGTCTTGCCATTCTGCTGTCAGTGGCAGATGCCTTTTGTCCCTCGCCCCCCGCAGGAGGTCTGTGTTTCCTGTTGCGGACTCCTGCTTGAGAGGAGCACTTTGGTATTCTCATGGCGTACCAAATGGACAGGTGAAGGGCAACAGTGCCCACTGAGTTTGTCTCTCGATATCGGGGCTACGTTTTCCCAGAAGGCCCCTGTGGGTTTCTCTTTGCAGCCCATTTGCAGAGCACACAGGGGCTCCGGGGCTGCAGAAGAGTCCGGGGAAATGAATGTTGTTTTCTGCGTCCGGAGAAAGTCAGGAAGGGTTGCGTGGACCTTGGGTAGGGAGCCAGTAGCTTCTGCCTTGTGCTGCGGACACTCATCTCGGCTGCACAGGACCAGGTTCTGCTTTTCCCTGGAGCATTCGAGAGGCTCAAGGCCTCCTGCCGGGCAGCCTGCCCAGTTGTTTCTGCCCCATCCCCAAGCAGGAACTGTGGCAAGAAGGGTCCCCGCCACCCTGGGATTTCCACACCCATTCAGGGAAGGAGTCCAACGCTGCCTTCATCTGCTGGTTTGCCCCTCGGGAGAAGGGTGGGCAGGGCAGCTCCTCAGAACCCACAGCAGCGTCCAAGACCTCTTGATCCCCTTTCCTACTCTTACCCCCTCAGCGTGTCTGCAAGGCCCAGCTCTGCCTGGTCACGTGTGGCTCCTTCGATGAGCCACATGGAGGCAGAAGGACCAGACACATCTCTGTCTTTCCACTGCTCTGCACCCCCTGGGCTGGCTCCTCAGGCCAGGCAGCCTCTCACTGGACGTTGGTAATCACTTCCTCCCTGGGAACCTCCTGCGCGCTTCCAACCCATCCCCCCCACCCCAACAGCAGCCCCAGGGATGATTTTAAATATTAAAGTGGGTCTGAACACTCCTCCACTGGCTCCCTGGATGCAGTCCCAGAGTTTAGCATCTCCACCCTGCCCATAACCTTCCCCTGCTACGGCTCCAGCCTCACTCTCTCCGCTCCAGTCCAGCGGCTCCTGGTCCGTTCAGTCTCTGCCCTCAGGGCCTTTGCACCTGCAGTTCCCATTTCTTGCCCCATTATCTCCACTCATCTCTGCACCTCTGCTTCTCACCAACCAGTTCTCCATCTGTCTCCTCCCTAGAGAATTCCTCCCGGGAACCCCCGGCCCCTCGTCTCACCCATATCATTTCCATGACAGCCCTTATCACAGTTGGAGAGGATCACATCCCTTTAAGCCTGTCCTTTTGCCTGAGTTGGAATGCAGGCTGCAGGAAAGCAGGAACCTCTCTGACACCACGGGCCACTCCCTCTCCTTCATGAGGGCCAGCTGCCTGTGCACATCCTCTGCGTCCTTCTCCTGCCGCTCTTTATGACGTCACAGGCTAGTGGCCAATCGCCGTTCTTCCTGAGCGTCCTCTGGCAGGAGCACCCCGAGTGGCCCTTGATCTCCTCTTCCACTCTGACAGTTGGAAGGCTCACTGCTGTGCCGCGAGATTGCCTGGTCTCACTGGGGCCTGACCATTTTCCAAACCCTCCCTCCGTAGGGAGATCTCCAACAGGGCTTCCTTCATGGGGAATAGTTCTGAACAGTGTTTTTGAGGACTTCACGCTCAGAACTGTTGCTGAGCAGACGTGATCTGCACAAGCCTGTGAGGTATGCACCAATCTCACACCCATCTGCAGATGAGGAAACAGAGGGTCAGAGAGGCTGTGACTGGCCCAAGTGCACATGACAGGAAGCGACCAAGCCTGGGTTTAGACTTCTGAGAGAGCATACATGGAGGGCAGCAGCTGAAACCATCTTATCTGAGCTTACAGTGACACTCTGCCGTATTTATTATTGTAGTTGGGCAGTGGGGACAGTTTATAGAGATCATATCTCAATCACCTCTGGTTCCTGGGACACTACCTTCTCCTGCTTTCTCTGCATGGGCCCCGCATCTCCTAATGCCCTGGCCATGACAACCCGCATGCCCACTGAGGGCATGGGAAGCAGAAGCACCCCAGAAGCATCCATGAGGCTTAATGAAACACCCCGGTTTCTGAGAGAAAGAGCGGATTGTAGCACAGGTAGATGTGGGTCACCTGAGCTCTGGGTGGACACCCAACTGGGGCAGAAACACTCTTTCCTGATCTTCCCTACAGGTGGCCCTGGAGTGTCTGTACCATCGAGAGAAAAGGATCGGGATCGATTTGGTCCATGACAGTGTGGAGAAAAACCTTATTCGGGTGAGGTGTCTCCTGGGCCTACCCAGCCCCGAGGGAGGGGGCAGGGCAGCCCGTCACCTGTCGGGAGGGAGCACCGAGTGTCTCACGTGTGGAAAGTTCGGGCTTTGTCACTCTGACAAAATACCTGGGAGGAGTTGACTTCCAGGAGAGACTGACTTTGGTCTCAGAGGCTTCCGTCTGCCGTCGCTGGCTCGACTGCTGCTAGGCCTGTGGTCAGGCAGAACATCATGGCGGAAGGGCTTGGCGGGGCACAGCTGCTCACCCCGTGGCGGCCAGCAGGAGGGAGGCGGGGGAGAGAGAGGGACTCGCCCCAGTGGCCTCCTTCCTCCAACTACACCCCAGCTCCCAAGTTCCCCCCATCTGGTTCAATGTGAATCCATCAGTGAATGAATTCGTGGATGAGGCCAGAGGCTTCGTGGCCCCGTCACCTCCCACTCCGAACACTGTTACATTGGGGACTGAGCCCTCAACACCTGAGCTTTTGGAGGATATTCCAGATCCAAATCATAACGTGGAGTTATGTCTTGTCATTTCCATGATAATAAAATACCACCAGCAGCAATAACCAAAGCTAGCGTTTCTTGGAACCTACTGGATGTCATATATCAGACTGCTTCCTTGGCATTATTTAATGATAATATTATAGTGAGCTCTTGGCACATAACATGTGCCAGATTTTCTTTTAATCTGGAAGCACAGAGAAAGAAATGAAAGTAGGGCAGAGAAGGGGAGCTTCTGCCCTTGACCCCTGGCTGCGCGGCCGGGAGGCTGAGGCAGGCTCCTCCCCTGGGTCTCACCTCCTGGGGCTGGGGGTGGGGAGAGAGAGGTGAGGGTTGAGCGCTCCCACCGGAGAGTCTCTGACCCAGATCCACTTTCTGCCATTTTTCATTTCAGGAAGTAGATTTGCTAAAATGTTGCCAAGAACGGATGAGACAATTAGCTCAACGCATTGACATCCAGATGCGGTAGGGCGCCCCTCTCCCCCTCCCCCGGGGTGGGTTCTGTGACTTCCAGGTCACCGATTCCCGCGCGGTGCGCGGGTGTGATGTCCTGAGATGCACAGGCTCAGGCCAGCGTGCAGGCCAGCGAGCGACGTGTTGCCTGTTTGCAGCGAGGCCCTGCTGGAAGCCTGAGGTCCCTCCTGTCACCTCCCAGGTGGTTCTGAAGGTGGGGACCTGCAGTGTGTGGGTGGCATAGGCAGCAGGTGAGGGGCTGGGCACCTCCAGAGGGAGCTGGAGGAGGCCCGGAGCGGGACTCTTCAAAAGGAGTCAGCCTTTGTCCTGGGAAGATGATGTAACCAGTGCCATGAAAAGCCAGGGGCCCCTCGTAATTAAAGGGAGACTTGAGGTTTACGGGGCTTGGGGCCCATAGCGAAGCCCTGGGCATCCGGCTTCTGGAAGGCGCCTCCCACCTGGTTCTGGAGCCGGGACTCACCTTTAACTCTCCCAGGACACGCGGCTCTGCTGGTTTTCCTTCCTCGTTGACTTTGGGCATGACTTGGGCAGCAAGGGACGGGCAGGGGCCCTTGCCAGGACTGCCCTTTCTGCTGGACAGGGCAGCCGCGTGGGATGCAAGGGGCCCGGGCAGCTTTCACTATGGCTCTGGGAGCTGGGGGTCCTGGTGGGCTGTGCCCCAGAAACAGCAGCCACTCCCCGTCTCGGAGCCCTGAGGGTCAGAACTGGGCGTCAGGGGGAGAGGGCATCGCCCAGGATAATGAGACGCGGAGAGACATTCAGAAAGACAGTGGCTGAGGGCAGACATCTTGGGGAGACCCAGGGGACGTCAGAGGTGACGGGTGCAGAAGGGATTCAGATACAAAGCCACCCGGGAAAGGATAAGGGCAGGGCTGGGATGGGGCTTGGAGGTGGAGCCCCTGCCCAGCGGGCGTGAGGCCGGCTCCTGCACCCACCTCACCTCCAGCAGAGAGAAAAGCAGGGCTCGGTTCAGTTACTGAGTCATGATCTCTGACCATGCCACTTGCCACCTGGCCTGTGGATTACCGACTGTTTGCCTACAAATTAACCTACTTAAACAAAAACTTTAAATACTGTCCTACCTCATGTACCTGTATGACTGCATGACCGACGTGATCCTGCAATACGTACGGTCAGAAAAATGAGAGATTACACTCTATTTATGTGTGACCTATCAAAATATATAAATGCATTCTACTGTCACGTGCAACTAATTAGAACAAATAAAAAAATTTTAAAAAACACTTAAACAGTTTTGATGGCAAGAGTTACCAGAGAGAGCTCTGAGCAGGCCAATGTCTTTGTTTTTGCTCACTTTTTATTTCACAAATAAAAATTACATATATTTATTATGTACAAAATGATCCTTTGAAATACACATACATTATGGGATGGCTGAATCAAGCTGATTAACAAATGCATTACCTCATGTGTTTGTCATATTTTGTGGTGAGATCACTTAAAAGAATCCACTCTTCACAATTTTTGAGAACATAATACATTATTATTTACTATGCTCACCATAGTGTTATGATAGCGCTCTTGAAGTTGTTTAGTGTATGAAATTATGCATCCTTTGACCAACCCTCTCCCTAGCCCACTCCAACCACCCTTGACCTGTCCCACTCTCTGCTTCTATGAATTAAACTTTTTTAGATTCCACATACAAGTGAGATCCTGTGGTATTTGTCTTTCTGAGCCTGGTTTAGTTCACTTAACATGATGTCCTCCGATTCCACTGAGGTCACCTTAAATGACAGTTATTATTCTTTTTGAAGGCTAAGTAGTACTCTGCTGTGCACATGCACAACATTTTCTTTATTCACTCACCTGTCACTGACACTGAGGTTGATTCCATTTCTTGGCATGGTGATTCTTGCTGCGATGAATGTGGGGTGCAGCTTTATCGTCAACATCCTGATTTCGCTTCCTTTGGATATATACCCCGTAGAGGGATTACTGGAGCATGTGGTAGTTCTATTTGTAAGTTTTTGAGGACCCTCCATGCTATTTTCCACACTGGCTGTTCTAATTTCCACTCCCACCAGCGGTGTGTGAGGGCTCCCTCTCCACAGCCTCCCAAATACTCTTTATCTTTTTGATAACCACCTTTCTAACGGGGATGAGCTGATACTTTGATATGCTTCTTATATGCATTTCTTTGACAATTCGTGATGCTGAATATTTTTTCATGACCCTGTTGCTCATTTGCACTCCTTCTTTGGAGACCTGTCTCCTTTGCCAGTTTTTAAATTGTGCGTGTTTTCTTGCTATTCAGTTGTTTGAGTTTCGTATGTATTTTGGATATTAACCCCTTATCAGGTGTATGATTTACAAATGCTTTCTCCCACTCTGTATGCTTTCTCTTTCCTCAGCTGATGGGTTTCTTTGCTGTGCAGAGACTTTACAGTTGGATACAATCCCATTTGTCTATTTTGGTTTTTGTTGCGCTGTTGCAGTTATAGCCAAAAATCACCACCCAGACCCACGTCACAGAGCTTTCTCGTTTTCTAATTTTACAGCCTCAGACTTTTACATCTCAGACCATTTCGAGTTGATTTTTGTACACAGTGAGAGGTAAGGGTCTGATTTCATTCTTTTGCATGTGGATATCCAGTTGTCTCCAAACCCTTAATTGAGGAGACTGTCCCTTTTCCATCGTGTGCTCTTGGTTCCTTTGTGAGGATCAGCTGCCCACAGACCACTGATTTCCTTCTGGGCTCTCTGGTCTGTTTCTCACACTTACTTTTGTGATCCCCAACATATGTGAAGAGAGACGGACTCTCCACGTGTGGCTGGCACAGGGATGTGGCAAACAGGCCCAAGGGCGGTAGGAAGGCTGAGGCTCACACCAGGGGACAGTTAGAGCTGGCAGAGTGACCAAAAGCCCAGACAGGGAACTGGGAGCGGAACCCCAGAAGAGCAACGCTGTGAGGGGTGGGGAGGCTCACGTGCAGCCCCCGACGGGAAAGCCAGAAGTGGGAGAATGGAGGACCAGAGAGGCTGAGACAGACGGACAGGATGAACCCACCCGGAGAGACAGAACAAACATCCCAGAGAAGCTGGGGGAGACACACACACCTGTGATCCCAGCGACTCGGGAGGCTGAGGCAGGAGCATCCCAAGTTCAAGGTTAGCCTCAGCAACTTAACCAGACTCTTTCTCAAGAGTAAAAAGGGCTGGGGATGAGGCTCATTGGTAAAGTGCTGCTGGGTTCAATCCCCAGTACTGGAAAATGAGAGAGAGAGGGAGAGAGACAGATGTGCCAGACAGAGGAAGCAAGAGCTGGAGAGGGGCAGACATGGAGAAAGAGGGAAAGAGGAGGGGGCTTCTGGGAGAGCCTGACGGATGCAGATGGCCTAGGGAGCGTGAGGGGCAGCCGGAGGGGCGGACGGAGCGTGGTCCTCTTTGCAGGGACTGGAGGCCAAGCTGCCCTCACGCAGGCAGTCAGCTTTGGGCAGCAGCCTGTCAAAGGAGGCCTGTCACCCTGTGGGAAGACCTTAGCAGCTGGAGGGACTGGGATTGTCCTAATTCACTTGGAACCTCAGAGGCTCACTGCCAGGCCATGGGGTACTCCTCACTCCCTGGGGGAAGCCCCGCTGCTGCCCACTCAGGGGGCTTCCCTGCCCTACTAGGCGCTGGGCTGGGTTTCTGGGCAAGGTCTGTGGCCCACAGCTGTGCAGGGCACCCTTGCCCTCCCAGGAGCAGAGAAGTCTCCTCCTGAAGGGGTGGGGCCACACTTGGCCTTTCCTGGGGGGTCAGCAGCACTGCGAGCTCTGGCACCAGCCTGGCCCCAGGTCATGTGCCAAGTAGACTAGACAGTCTGCGCCTCTCTCCCCAGGCCTCGTTAGCAAGGCCGCAACTGGGGCAGCTGGAGTCTGAGGCCCCCAGCTTGCCTGCTAAGGCTCGGATGTGCCCTTTCCACATTCTGGTCTTAAAGTTCCAGTTCATCTGTTGGGGTGGCCGGGCCCAATTTCCTCATGCTCTGCCAATTCGTAAAGCCCAAAGGTCCCAGGAGAGTCCCTCCTGCCTGACAAGACCTCGGTATCCTGATAGGTGGGAGCTTACCATCAGGATTTAATTTCCTTGTTCCTGGGTTGCCTGAAACCGATATCTACAACAGAAAAAAGAGGGAGAGAGGAAACACGGAGGCAGATAGAGGAGAGGAAGGGAGAGACAGAGAAGACCCAGATGGAAGAGCAGAGAGAGAGAGAGAGAGCAAAGGTGGAGAGACAAGACATGGGTGGGGGTGGGCCACCGCAAAGGTGGGAGAGAGGTCACGGGAAACCACTCATTCGGTGGATGTCAGACAGCCCCTCTAAGTCTAGTTATTCTCTCTCCGTGGTTGCAGAATTCTTCTAAATGCTTTAGGACAAAAGCTCCAATCCATGCTTTGGGGTTTTTAACAAATTTTTCAATCAACAGAGACACAAAAATGATTGAGCCTAGAAATTTCTGGAGACAATAGATTGTAGCTAGGATGCAGTTAGTGTTTACTTAGTATTAGGGCTGAGAGACCTTCTATTAGCTGACAGGATTGTTTTTCCTTTAATGTCAGGAATGTAAATTTTCCTTTTAAAAATACATTCATTTAGTGGGCTGGGGAGATAGCTCAGTTGGTAGAGTGCTTGTCTTGCAAGCACAAGGCCCTGAGTTCAATCCCTAGTACCTCAAAAAGAAAAAAAAAAATACATTCATTTATATTATTAAAACGATCTGAAAAGAAGGACAATAATTAGTAAATAATAGTACAGGTGCTTTGATATTTGGTAAGCTTCATGAACATGGCTGTCAAGGTCTGCAGTTTGGTAAGCAGCAGCCTTGTCTAAGCTTAGTTAAGACACCAAACCCTCTGGAATCGAGTCCTGGCCCCACTGCCTTCTCACCTTGGCCCAGCAGCACAGTTTTTAACCCCGCCCATCCAATCCCTGACTCCGCCCAGTTCCTGACCCCGCCCAGGCGCTTACCTCACCCAGTCCCAGACTGCACCTAGTCTCTGACTCCGCCCAGTCCACTGCCTCACCTAATCCTGACTGCACCCATCCCTGACTCCGCCCAGTTCCTGACTCCACCCAGCCCATGGCCTCATCCAATCCCTGACTGCACCCACCCCTTACTCCGTCCAGTCCGTGACTCTACCCAGTTCATGACCCCACCCAGTTTCTTAACTTCTCCCAGTTCCTAACGGATTGACTTGATGAGCTTTACTAGTCCTTGAAAAACCTGGATATTTCTAGCTTCTCTGCTTTTGCGCATACGGTATCCTCGGCTTGGAGTTCTCCTTTCCCCCGGCGGTAACTTTGTTCATAATGTCTTCTGTTTGTTGTGAAAACCGTATTCAAACCCCTCCTCAGGTAGCTCTTCCATTAACCTACAGTTAATGGTTTCCTCGTTGGTGTGTTATTTTGTATCTTTTTAAAACCTCCACTATTGCTCTGACCAATCTGTGCTGTATTTTACTGTATTTACTAATCTAAGCCACTTGAAGGCAGAGAACGAGTCTTATTTATGTCTTATCCCTTTGTGTTCAGCTTTCACAGTGATCTGAGTAGTTTGACTTGATACAGGTTTGTCCAAAGTATGAATTAGTATCTTCTAAATTAGTTCAACCAAGGACAGCTGGAGGAACAAATCTGGCCCACCATCTGTTCTTATAAATAAAGTTTTATTGAAAGGAATTTGTGCCCATTCATTTACACATAACCCACGACTGCTTTTGTGCATAGTTGTGTGGGTGCAACAAGGACCCTGTGACACACTAAGCCTAAAGCGTTGGTGATCTGACCTTTTACAGTAAATGCCTTCCATCCCTGTCCTAAAAGACAGCAGCTCTGTTTGGATTGGGGGCAGATGTGCAAGTGGGGATGGCTCTTGGCTCCTCTGTGGGAACATGGAAGTGGGAAGAAGGCTGAGAAGCCACTGGGTGTGGACAGACCCTTCCTGGGAGTCCAGGGACTTGGCTTGCAGCCTGTTCTGTATATTCTCTTGCTGCGTGACCTCGGGTGGGGACTCTGGGTAAGTGCACAGCCCAGGGACAAATCATTCCTCCCTGCAGGGATAACCGAGATGCTCAGCACGCCCTAGAGAGGGACCTTGAGGACAAAAATTCCGCTGAGTGTATTGACGAGCAGTGCTTTAACCTGAGGAACACGTCAGACTGCATCTCCTTCTTCCATGGCGTGGAGAAATGCGACGGCACGTAAGTATTGGCCCCTCTGTCTCCATTCTTGGCTGTGTCCCTGGGAGCAAGGATCTTGGCTTCTGCCTTGGCACCATGAAGGGGTATCCTGTGCCCACCGAGGGAGAGGCAGTGTGATTAAATGGGAGCCCTGTGTTGCAAGTGACAGAATCAAAGTCTGGCCGATTTAGGGTGACACAGAATTAACTGGAAGCCTGGAGAAGGGCCACAGAGACAAGGGGAAGGTTCTGGCAATTCGAATGCACAGAAATGGGAACTATTCAGCTGGATTGTCAGAGAGCCATCATCTTTCCATCTTTGGCCCACTTTGCTCAAGATTCGAATTCCAGAAAGAAAGAGCACATGGTTGACTTAGTGAGGGTCACACAGCCCCTACTGCTCTGCCGGGGCATGCTGGGGTGCCTCTGTTGGCAATTCCACCAGACAAATTCCAACACAAAAGGGCTGTCACCAGCAGGAGCAGGAATTCCAGCTGGGTGGGGAGAGTTAACTGACACCTAGAGAGTGGATTCTAGAACCAGGCTGCCCAGCCTCCAGGCTAACACTTTGGACAAGACTCTTAATGTCTTTGGGTTCCTTTCTGCATCTTGATCACTGGAAGAAAAGTAGTACCCACCCCCTGCCCCAGGTTGCTGTGCCTACTGAAGGGTGGGCATGCGAAGCTTCAGCCCAGAGATGGTGTAGAGTGGTAATGGCTGGCCTCTGTGGGTGCTTGCTGGGCATCGCATTTTCTTGTCCTGTCAGGAGTGAGGTAGGTGCCTTCCCCATGCCTGGCACTATCAGGGGCATGTCACCTCCTCTGGGAGAGTCATGTAGAATTTCCCAGTTCTCAGTTGGAGGTCTGGGACCATGTGGGCTGGAGAGCGATGCTCTGGGTACAGGCAGAGGGTGGGTCTCTCTGGGTTTCAGCCGCGCGCCACCTTTTCTTCATCTCTAGCACTTGGGATTGCTCTGGGCCCATGTAGGTAAGCTGTCAGTAGTGCTGAATTCAAGGAGGAAGGGGAAGGGAAGGAAAGGGGGTGGCAGGGAGGGAGAGCAGGAGAGCGGGGAGGGATTCTGCAGCCGCCTCTGGCCCAGGACTGGGGTGGCTTTCTGGATCTTAGCAAACATGGAGGTGTGGAGGTGACTCTGGATTTATAGTAGTGGCAGCTCCTGGGGCAGCCGCCTCCTCTTCCTGACAAGGGGGGGGTCCCCCTGCTGAGCAGGACTCTGGGGACTCGGCCATTCTTGGTCACAGCTGCCCATCTGCACAGGGAGTCCAGAGGGTCCCTCTGGGCAAACAGATGCCTCCCCCGAAACCGGGCAGCAGGCTGGCTGGCGGAGAGTCTGCTTTCCATGCCCAGGAAGGGGCTGCTATTTAAAGTCCATCTGGAAAGTGAGAGCTGCCGTTCTGGTGACGAATTGCTTCCCAGATGTGCTGGCTCAGGGCTCTGTATTTGGATTTTCTTAAAGCAGAGTCACGTCTGGGCAGATGAAGAGGTTTGGTGACTGTCTGGATTGGTGTCCCTGCGCATTGCAGTTGCCATTGCCATGGATTAACTCGTGCCTGTGGTGGTGGTGGCGGCAGCAGAGGCCTTTTCTCTGATGCCGGCTGTGTGCTAGGTTGTGCTGAGAGCGTTACATGCAGCTCTCATGAGTAATAAACAGTTGTGAGTGCTTACCATGCGTCTGGTGCCCTGGTAAGTGTTTCACATTTAGTCACTCAGCAACCCTGGGGCTAGGTCCCATTATTATCCCCATTTCACAATGAGTAAATGCAGGCTCAGAGAGGTGAAGCAACTATCATAAGCTCACACAGCAAGTGGCAGAGCTGTGATGAGCCCACACTGAACACCACGTGGGTGTTTGATCAATGGTATCTTCCTGCCTCTGTCCCTTCAGTCTCTAGAGGGCACAGGCTCCAGGAGAGTACATCCTCCCTACTGAGACTCGTGACTTGCCAAGGACACGGGCTGCCTTTGGTGAATTCCCCTGGGGAGAATGTAATTAAGGGGACTATTTTCCCTGGGGAGCTCAGCTCTCTGCTCCAGGGGAGGACAGGGCTTGGACCTTGCTCTTTGTGTCCTCGACAGCCCCATTTAGCAGTGGTGGACATATTCAGAGCATATTCACAGGTCTCTATTTGCTGTCCTCAGCCTCCTCTCCTTCTGTCGTGTCTTGGGGATGGTGATTATTGGTGACCTTGGACATGACACTTCTCTCTGAGCCTCTGCTCATGGTTGAGCTGCAGCTCTGGGCCGGGCACAGGGCCCCTCCCACCTCAGAAGCCCAATACCGCTGCCTATTGCTTGACTTCAACTCCTGCAAAAGCTGTGCAGAGGAAGCCGGCGTGGTGGTACTCACCTGTAACCCCAGGGACCTGGGAGGCAGAGGCAGGAGGTTCATAAGTTCAAGACCAGCCTCAGCAACTTAGTGAGGCCCTGTCTCAAAATAAAAAATAAAAAGGACTGGAGATGTAGCTCCGTGGGAGAGAGCTTGCCACGTGCAGGGCCTGGCCCTGGTTCAGTGCTTAGTACCACACCCGCATCCGAAAAAAAAAAAAAAAAAGTAAAGAGAAGCCAGGCAAAGGGCTCACACACACATGTCACTTTTAAAAAGCCCGCTCTCCATACGACCTCAGTGTGCTCTAACACTTCTGAGAAGAAGCATATATCTCACATTTCAGAGAGGTGGATTCCTTTTCTCCTGCTGCCTGAGGATAAAAATCTGCTTCATTTAAGAACGGTGTCTTCCCAGGCCAGACAAGACCTTGAGAAGTTATCTGGTCTAGGTTAGCCGGGAGTGAAGCCAGCTCAAAGCAACACGTGCCCCCTGGGAGGCCCCCAGAGCAGGGAACCCCAGCGTCCCGGGCTTGCTTGTTGCAGGGGTTCAGTGCTCCACCAGGAAGAACTCCGTCTGATCGGCGTGAGTCCTCAGGTGGCACCGCCTCCGTGAAGCCTTCCCTGCCTGTGCCGGTCCACACTCACCGCCCAGATCTGCTCCCCACTGCCCTGCTGGACTGCCCTCTGCAGGCCACCTTTCCTGGGCTCTCTGCCCTTCATGTTCCGCTGGGCTCAGCCAGGAGGAGGGACACAGTGGAAGACAGACACCCCCCAGCAGAGGAGAAGGGCTGCAGTGTGCCGCCGTCCCCGGGGACTGTGCTCCTCCAGGGCTCCTCCTCTCCCTGAGCTCTTCGAGGCCTCCTGCTCCCTCAGAGTGGGGGTGTCGGCTTCCTGCATTTGTGAATCCATGGCAACTCAGCACCTGTCCGAGCACAGTGGTCCCCACCCGCAGGGAATGTTCGGAGACCCCGTGGGTGCCTGGACCCTGGAGAGCAGCAGACCCGTGCACACATTCCCGTGACAAGGTAGTTCATAGATCAGGCCCTGGAAGGTATTGACCATAGCTACTTACGTAATAGAATGATTATGACACCATAATCAAAGTTATCTGAAACTCACCAATTGCTTATTTCTGGAGTTTTCCGTGTGATCCTCTCAGACCTCAGTTGCTGTCAGGTAGCTACAGCAGCAGAGAGCAGAACTAGGGGGGCTGCTGTAGGCCTGTGCCCCTTTACCACAGGGAGACCTGAGGACCCAGCCGTCCCTCCTCCTCCCTGTGACTCGTGGAAATGCCCCCTCCGTGGGTGGCTCTCTCCCTGGGACGTTGACCCCTGCGGACAGGGACCCTGCTCTTCTTGCTCATGGCTCCCTCTCAGGTGCCCGGCAACGGTCGGCACGTGGCAGGCATTCCAAACACTGCAGCCGGGCAGGGTGCTGCTCAGTGGTGGCACCAGGCTGGCGTGCTGCAGCCCCTGGGTGTGACCCCCCAGTACTGCAAGACCGACCAAACCACCACCACCTGGAAGCCCATGATGGGGAGGAAGCCATGGCGAGTGGCTGAGCTGGAGGGACCAGCGGCGCCACCGTGCCCGGGTCCACTCGCTGGTCTGGTGGTGTTTTGGGCAGTATGGTGGGGGGACAAGGACAAGCTCTAGAGGGACCCCTCCTCTCCTCCCAACTGGCTGAGTGTCCCTTCCAAAGTCATCTGCTCCCTCCCAGGCCGTTATCACAGCCTCTGTTAAAGGACAGGTTGGATGAGGACATTTGTCCTCAACAGGGAGCTATCGTGTCCCCTCCCCCAGGGGACTTTTGTGGTTGTCATGCTGGGTGTGTGGCAGGGCTACTGGCGTCCCGTTGGTGGAGGTCACAGATGCCGCCAGACCTTCTACAGGGCACCCGGCAGCCGCCCCCACAGACTCTTCCTGACCTGGGCCACGAGGTCTCCAGGCCCGTCACAGCTGCCCGAGTCCTGGCCTGCGTGACCCTGCCCCGGTGTCTCTTGCAGGGTTTCCGTGCCCGAGACCTGGGCCAAGTTCAGCAACGACAACATCAGGCACTCTCAGAACATGCGGGCCAACTCCATCCGGCTGCGGGAGGAGGCCGAGCACCTCTTCGAGAACCTGTCGGACCAGCTGTGGAAGCAGTTCACGGACACCAACCTGGCCTTCAACGCCCGCATCTCCGAGGAGACGGACGTGAAGAACAAGCTGCAGACGCAGCTGGCGAAGGTGGGCTGATGCGTCCCAGGAACTTTGTCCCCGGCTAAGCCTTCGCCTTCCTCCGGCGGGTCTTAGCCTCACGGGTGCTGAACCCCATTTTCAAACCCAGTTTGAAATTGTTCCCCTACAATCTCATTCACCCCAAAAGGGGACGAGGACTGTGAGCTTCCTGGGGAACTTGAGTGCCCCTTGGCCACTGACTGTGGAGCTTGGCGCTTGGCCTGCTGTCACCATGGCACCCAAGAGGCTGCTGATGGCTCCCCGTGCCCACCCTTCTCCAGGGAGCTCCAGGGCACTGAACATGACCAGGAGCCCTGGAGCACAGTATCCCTGCTAGTCAGCAGATCTCTGTCCCCTTCAGCATCTTGCAAATGTAGGCTTTGCCTTTGAGTCTGTGTCATGCCATTTTGCACTCCGGGGTCACCCACGGGAGTCCTTGCTTCCTGGGCTTCTGTCACCCTTTCCACATAAGTGCAAAGTGCCTGCTGGCGGCCAGAGGCTGAGTTGGGCAGTAGCAATACAAGGAGGACCCTCACCCACGTGGTCCCAGTCCCCGGGCAACTTCTATTCTGGCTGGGGAGCAGTGGTGGCTATGAAGTTGACACAGGAGCGATTGGGGACAGCAGTCTGTTTGGAGGGGTGGAGCCCAGGGACAAGCCTTGATCTGTATTTGCTGACAGCACCCCTTTGAATGTTGGGGTGTTGGGGAGGTTTCGTGGGCTGCAGGCAGGGATGATGGAAATGACGGAGGCAGTTCATGCCCACCTGCGTCTGCCACTGCTCGGCCAGGTGTCAGGAGGTGGACAGAGCAGAAGTTGGTCACTGTGAGGTGTGATGAGTGAGAGGTGGAAGCACCAAGGGGGTGAGTCAGAGATGCTGGGGGAGGGGCACAGACGGGAGCAATGTGTATATCAAGAACTGATTGACAGTCCGTTAGGCAGCTGAGGATGGGGCAGAATATTCTGGAGAGAGAACAGCAAGTGCAAAGGACTCTGGGATGAAGCTGGAGGAAAGGGCTGGTTCTGATCATGCCGGTGCTGGTAGGTCCTGGTGGAGGGTTGGGAGTTTGCTTGGAGAGACTGGAATCTTCGAAGGGCTTCAGGTGGGACAGAGGTAGGAGGCAGACTCCTCCTGGGGTTGATCTCTTTCCCTCCTGAGTGGAGAAGGGTGCAGAGGTCAAGAGGGACAGGGGGTGGTTGAGGAGGCTCTGGGGCCTTGAGCAGGTGTGACCCTTCCCTCCTCTAGAACAGGGTTTGGCAAGGGCCAGATAGTGGCCATTTCAGCTCCGCAGCCCCTACGGCTGCCGTCACGACCTCTCGATTCTGCTGACGTACTGGAAAACAGCCATGCACCATACACACACGAATGAGTGTGGCTGTGTCCTGATAAAACTTTATTTACACAACCAGGGAGTTTTGGCCCACAGGTTGCAGTTTGGTCAACCCCAGCTCTGGACTGTCGTTTGAAGTCTCTGCCTTCTAGAATTCTTCATGTCCCCCTTAGTTTGGCACTTACTGCCTCTGCATCCTGGGACCTTGTCCATCATTCCTCAACCCCATACCATGTGGTGAGAAGTGTGGACCCTGAGCCTGGCTGCCTGGGTGTCAATCCTCTGTAACCCTGGATGACTTTCTCAGCCTCTCTGTGCCTCAGTCTCCTTATCTGTAGAATGGGGATAAGGATGATTCCAACCTCAGGGATGATTTGAGTTAAAGCAGGTAAGCTGCTTGCGTGCTCCGTACCTGGTGCACCTGGGGCTAGGAGCTACGACTACTCTATTCATTGACATCCTTGTGTGATCTCATCCAAGCATCCTGATTCAACCTTGTCTCTCCATGGCTTGGTGTCCAGCCAGGACCTCCTGAAATCTTTGTGCAATGAATGAAAGGGACCACAGCATTGAGTTTTGTAATGATTTTTTTTAAATAGTGCATGAATGATTGAATACTTTTAACATCAATTTTCCTTTTTTGTGCAAAATAAGTTTATTTGGCAAAAAATGCATATAGTATAAAATTTACCCTTCTAGCCACTTTTAAGCTATTTCTTAAAAGTGCTAGTGCTGTTTCTTGGTAATAAGTACATATCTGTTGTGCAGCTGTGACCACCAGCCACCTCCAGAAATTTTCATTTTCCCAAACTGAAACTTTTTACCCATTTAACAGTACTTCCTATTTCCACTCTCTGTGAATTCCACTACTCCAGGCACCTCGTAAGTGGAACCACAGTGTATTTATTCGTCTTTCTGCGACTGGCTTATTTCACTTAGCATGTTTTCAAGGTTAATCCGCATGTGCCAGACTCTCTTCCTTTTTAAGGCAGAATAACCTCCCACTGTCTGTAGAGACCACATTGTTTCTCCATCCATCCGTCTAGGGACACCCAGATTCCTTTATCTGTGGCTCCTGTGCCACAGGAGGACTTGTCTTCAAGAGGCAATTCTGCAGGTGGAACAAATACACTTCACCGTCGGTTCACTGCATGAACTTGGCAGTCTGAGGATCACTCTGGAAGGGTCCTGATACTAGGGGGTGGCAAGTGGTTTCCAGCAGAGTGAGAGTTCCTTCTTGGTAACCTCATTCTGTTTCTGTGAGTATCAATGGTTAGTTTCTATGGCATTCTTAGAACAGTGCTTGGTACATGGTGAATAGTCAATCCCAGGGAACTGTAAGTATGACTCGTTTCACTGACAGAAAAAGAACCTTTGCGTGGGGGTGGTTGAAACCTTTTCCTTTCAGAATTTCTCCAGGGAAGTTTTAAGTTATTACTAACAACTTCATCACTGCTGATCAGAGAGATTTTGCAACCTCATAGATTTTTATTAATAGTCTTTATTTAGTCATCCGCTAGCTCCATATGGAGCGTACCAGACCGCAATATGACTCTGTTGACATTTGCATGAGCAAGGATTTGTCTTCTGGTTGGTGACTAGTTCACATGGTGGTTTTCTAAGATAATAAGAGATTGATGCAATGAAGAAAAGTACATAGCAACCATTTCACCTTTCAATAGTCTGCTTCAGTTGGAGGATTCAAAACGTTCCCTTTAAAATTTTTAACTGTTATTGGTTGAGCTCAGCCGGGTTCCCCTTGGCAAGAGACTCTAATGGAAAATTCCAGGCCCCCTGCCACACTTATGATGCAAAGCGATTCTTTTCCCAGGGGTCATTAGAATGCACTTTGTAAGACCAGGTCTACTCAGCTCCCTGGCAGGCAGTGGTTTGGGGCAGGGTAAGCAGGCTGATCTGTTCATTGGGATCCTGGAATTCCATCCCTGAGGCTACACCCCAAACTCTGTAGCCTGCCCTGGGTCTTACCTGGCAGGAGCACATGGAGGCTCTGGGGTGGCCTCTGGTCCTGCTGGCCCCTTCTAGAAGAGGGACTGGAGATGGCTCTGGACTGAAGTACCTGCTGACCAGAGTGCGAGCAGGCTGCTGCCTTTGGGACTGAGTCCTCTTGCCAGCCAGGGCCATTGGAACCTTGAGATAGGCCAGCCCACTTCCATCCAGTTACCCAGTTCAGTGTATTTGGGGAATCTCCTAATGTGGGGGAAAGCTGCACAAAAGCACCTTTTGTAGGAGGCTATTTGGGGGCAGGAACAATTTTCTAGAAAGTGCCTACAGGTGTGGGGGACCTGCTAAGCATGTTGGTGCACTCTGGTCATGGTGTTCGTGTCTGTCTTCCTGGTGACTCAGGAGGCTGAGGAAAGAGGATCGCAAGTTCAAGGCCAGCCTCGGCAACTTAGGGAGACCCTCAGCAACTTAGCAAGATCCTGTGTCAAAAAAAAAAATATATATATATATATATACACACACACACACACACACACACACACACATACATACACTTACTTATGTGTTTATATACATTTATATATATATATATATGGCTGGGCTGTAAAGCTCAGTGGTAAGGCACCGCTTGGTTCAATCCCTAGTGTGTGTATAGATATATAAAAGTGGGGGCACCAGATCCTGCAGGTAAAATGACATGAAATGCATCACATGAATGGAGATTAATGGCACCAAGTTGTACAGTGAGAAAGTACCTGTCCTCCAGTTCTTTTGAGACCCTGGTGTGTGACCTCAAGGTCTAGACTGGCTTCTCACCTCCTGAACACTGCCCGTCTCCCTTGGACATCTGGGCCTGAGACTAAGAACTTTGGGCAGGAGTCAGTATCCAGTCAGAGTTGAAATAACATGTTTTCATTTTTGTCTTATTTCATACATTTTGATTCTTCCCACTTATAGAAAATGATGCTTGCTTTTTTCCCACGGATCATAGTGATATAAAGTTTCATTTTAAAATACATGTGGCGAAAGTTTATTTATTTTTTTTCTTTTTAAAGTAAACTGATTTGAAGAAAAGATCAGGCCATCGTGTTCTGAGTGGTGTGGGGATATGGCAGAAATGGGGACAAGTAGAGAGAGCGGGACTCATGCCAAATAGCAGCGTAGACCTCTGTGCTTCCACTATTATCGCGTGTGTGGTCCTCACCAGGTCACCTGGGGATGTGGTTAGATTGCAGACTCCGGTTGAGCAGGCTGCAGCAAGAGGGTAGATTATGGAGAGTGCTGGCTTTGACCAACATCTGGGTAAGCAGCTGTTCCTCCCTCCCTCCCGCCCTCCTCTTCTCCTCTTTCCCAGACTCAGAACATTGGAGGAACCAAATCTTCCCAAGAGGCCAGCCTCAGCCACTTTAATTCTAATTGGATTTTCTTTAATTGCGTTTGGCTTCCAGGCTCACAAACCAAGTAGAGTCATCCTTCCTTCCCTGGAGCCACCAGGTCAGGTCAGCCCATCCCGTCAGCCATTCCCAATTTGTGCAGATGCGGATGCTTCTCTGGGGTTTCTGTCACCGCTGGGCAGACAGCACGGGCCCTTAAGTCAAAACCTCATCTTCCTGATGCACTGGTCACGGCCATGACATCAGGAGCTGGGGACCACGATGAGGCAGACACCCCAGAAGCAGCGTCCTGGTGCATGGGAGGGCGGTGAGTCCGCTTCTGCCACGTGCTGTTGGAGGTCTTGTAGTCGGGGTAGCAAAGAGGAGCTGAGAGGCAGGTGGGGTGGCGCTGCCTGAGAGCCCTGTGGTGGCCGGGGGCGGGTGGGATTATTGTACTCCAGGCTGGACTCTTCCCAAGCCGAGGCCAGCCCCAGCCACAGCTGCTCAGCAGGTAGTCACTGTGCCTCTGCACGGGCCTCCTGCACGGGCCTCCTGCACTTGCACCTGCGCGTGGGCTCCTGAGAGGCATCCTAACGCAACAGTCTCGGAGCCCAACTCCAGAACTTTCACCGTCTCACCTGCTCCACAGGGAGTCCTCCCCGTCTCAGTGGGTGGCTCCAATTTCCAGATGCTGCCAGGGGCTTCCAGGGGCTCCAACTCCTGGGCGCTCAGTCCCAAACTTCAGAGTCCCCTGGATGCCTCTATCCGTCCCACCCATACCGACTCCATTGGCAAACCTGGGTGAACCTCCTTGCTCCTATCGGCGCTCAGCCTCCACCCAAATTGGGCCTCCGTCGTCTCTTATCTGGATTATTGCTGTGGTCTCTCCATTTGCATCCGAGATGGCCTGTCTCTGAGCTCTTCCAATTTGGGGGTCAACTGATGAACCGGCTGCTAGTTTGGAAACATATCCAGCCCTTGAGTAGGTTGACTAGATGGATAGGAAAAGTTCAGCTGCTGTTGATTCTTCAGAACTCCTCGAGAGTTCAGCAAGGACAGCACAGGACAGACCCTCTTGGGGTAATGTCTGCCAGTTTCACAGACCATCACTTGACCTTGGCCACGTCAGGCATTCGCTGCAGATCCCAGGAGAGTCCCTCCATGCCCCTCACCTCTGTGACCCCAGCACCCGCTCGCTGCCTGGGGCACGGTCTGTGGTGCCTCTCAGTAAATGCTGATGGAGTGGTCCTAATCAGGCAGTGCTGAACTGGGCCTACCGATTATTTGGCCTTCACACTTTTCTTTTATAGTTCACATATAATTCCCTGCACATATTTCAAATGTACAATTTGAGAAATTTTGATATTCTATGTCATAGAGCCAACACCTCCATCAAGGTGGTGGCCATATGCATCACCCCAGGCTTCTGTGCCCCCTGTTCCTGACTCCCTCCTGTCCCTCGCTCACTCCCACAAAATCTAGTTAGAATTAATAACGGATGCTGATCTGTTTTCTGTCACTATAGGTTAGTGTGCATTCTCTAGAATCTATGGAGACACACTGTGTGTACTCTTTTTAAAATTTGACTTTTTCCCTTCAGGAAAAATATTTTGAGAGTCACAGTGTGCTTCTCTGCTGAGCGGTGCGTTGCGTGGACACATTGCAGGTGTTGTGCAGACAGACCACTGTTCACTTCTCCTTTGATCTGTTGAGGGTCATTTAGATTATTACCGTTGGGGGCTGTTATAAATAGAGCACTATGAAGAGCACATATTTGTCTGTACTCCCATAGAATTAAAATTTTTTTTTTTTTTTTTTTTTTTAATAAAAAGTGGAGATTTCACATTTTAAAAAGTTCACGAAGTTGGAGGCTGTAGCTGTTCAGAACTCCCGGGCAAACAGTAGCTGGGAGCTGGCGGCCAGAGCCTCTCTTAGGACTGGGCTTGGGCCCTCCGCTTCGCCTCAGTCCCCGGCCACCCCGGTCATGGCCCCTTCACACATCTGTGGTGCTCCCTGGCTCTGGTACCCATGCACTTGCACTTTGTTTTGTGTCTCAGGAAATTCAGGGAAGCAGATGTAGAAAGCCACCGGCCTGGGAGAGCAAACAGACCACAGAGGCCTGTGAACGGGGCCTAAAGGCTTCCTCTCATGCCACGGTTCCTCTGGGGTTTTGACTTTCCAGCAGCCGTCAGCATTAGCAAAACCACCCTTCCCAGGAAGGCAGGGCAGGAAGGTGCTGTGTCTGAGTGGCCAGCGCCGCTGCCAAGCCCTGTGTGTCCAGGGAGGGCTGGAACCCACCGTGGAGTGGGAAACGCTCTTGAGCTTTTGCGAGCAGCCGGATCACTTCCAGCGTCGGGGCCTGCGGCCAAGCTACTGACGGCTGGTTTCTAAAACTAGCTGAGCCCTGGGGAGTGGAGCCACCGGCCTGCCCGGGCTGCCCTGAAGGCACCAGCGAGTGCCCGCGAGAAGCTCCTCTCTCCTCAAGTCCCACCGTCCATCGCAGTGCCAAGGAGCAAGTTCCCAGGTGACGCCGTTCGCTTTAACCCCTCCCTCCTTGCCTGCCTCCCTTTCCACAAGGCCTCCGGCCTCGGAAGGCAACAAAATCTAGTTAAAATTAATAACTTCTTTACTCCATGTTCTTCATCTGGTACCCTCTATTAGTGGAAAAGGGGGCTAGTTTTCCACTTGTGGCAATAATATAAAGATTCCATTTCAAGGACATTTATTCAAGGCTGCAATTGGAGTTTATTTGAAGAAAAGTATTAAATAATCGTACCGACGCACGTGGGGCTGGGCAATAGAACGAGGATGTGGCCCAGTGACTAACCTGTGGGAGTTACTGGCGGGAGGATTCCTCCTGCTTAGCTTGCTGCGCCCGCCAGGACAGAGCCGCCCTTTAAGCAAACATCCCACACCGTCATAGCATTTAGCTCAGGGAATAGCCACGTGTCCTGAGACATGGGGACTGGATTTCAAGGGCCATTTTAACTAGACACAATTTTCCTCCAGGTACTGACTTTAGAATGCCCTCCCGCCTCCGGGCTGGCCTTTGCGCCTGGGCACTCTGACTGACGGCCCGTGCATCTCGGCTGGGGCTTCCCTCTCGGCAGCATGCATTTGCACAGAGATGGGAATCATTTTAGTGGCTCTCAACTGGAGGTGACTCTGTCCCCCAGGGGACACGTGTCTGGAAGCATCTTTGGTTGCTACACCTGCGTGACGGGGTGCTACTGGCATCTCGTGGAGAGCAGCCAGGGATGCCATTCACCACCCTCCATGGCCAGGACACCCCCACACCAGAGAAGGACGTCAAATGTCAGCAGGTGCTGAGGCTCAGAAACTCTGCTCTAAAGGAATTTCAGGCAAGAAACTGGGGGTGGGTGGGAGATGTTTTAGGGAGAAGAATTCCAGAATTCTCAGATCTGTTTTTTTTTGGGGGGGGGTTGTTTGTTTTATGGTGCAGGGATTGAACATAGGTCCTTGAGAGGGCTAGGCAAGTGCTCTACCACTGAACCTTCAGACCTGGTTGAGCCCTGAATTTAAGGACTATGGCCTGAAGGAGCCGATTACACTTCTATAAACTGCAAATTTCTAGAAGAGAGACGATGCACACCGTCACTTGGTGAATGGTGTGGTTTTTCAGAGCATCTACACCCCTAGTGAATTGCCATCCCCCACCTTGTTCAAGACAGCTGTCTCCTAGGTCCCAGAGTGGGTGTTCATGTGGCTTCCCCACGGACCCTTGTGGGTTCCCAGCTATCTCAAGCTGTACCCCTCAGGAAAAGGCTCAGGGCCACCAAAGCCCACGGGGTCTCTCCCTGTGGTTCACCTGAGTGCCAAGAGGAATCAAAGGCCCTTGCAGAGTCACGGCAGGCTCGGGTGTCATCCTGTACCTGGGTGGCGAGTACCGAGAGAGGCCTGCATGAGGGGTCTCGAGCTCCAGCCTAGGGGGTGAGGGAGTGGGAGGATGGGGCATTGCATCACCAGTGGTGGGTCCGTGGGGACACTGCCAAATGGAAGAGGCACCACTGGCATCAAGAAAACAGGGCCAAGACCCAGTGGCGGGCAGCTTCCCAGGCAGGCGCCGGCTCCTCCCGCGGATACCACCCAGGCGCAGGGACGCAGGTGCGGCCCTTCTCTGCCACTTCCGCTGGCGTCGGCCAATCCTGCGCTCAAGGGGGCGCGGGCAGGGCGCGGTGGAGGGGTGCTGCAGAGGCTGCCCAGGGCTGCGGCAGGGTGTGCACCCGCGGCTCCGTGCGCCCTTCAGTTGATGACTTGTCCGCCTCCCACCCTCTCCGCACCTTCGGCTTCAACGTGGCTTGTCTCCTGGTCCGACTTCCTCCTCCACCTCCTGCATCCATTCCCCTAGCTGAGCCCCCCAGGGCGGTGCAGAGGGCTGCCTTCAGTTCCCACTGGAGCTTCCTGGCTGCGTCACCACGGCCAGGTTGCGCAACCTCTCTTTGCTTGTTTCCTCCTCGGTCAGAAGGGAGCTGTTGGCAAGTAGTTGTGAGAATAAGAGCAGAGTCACGTGGCAAGTGATGGAAGACTCTTAGCTCTGCAGATGGTGGAAAGCCATGGTCTCATTTCTGACCGGCTGAAGAGGGGGCGAGCGCAGGCACTGGGTGGAATTTTGATATGGGTAAGGGGTCTCGGGAAAGTAACCAACCCCTCTGAATCTGTTTCCTAATCCATAAGAAAGGAATGATCCAATATCCAGCTGTGAGGAACACCGAACTGGTCCAGATGAGCTGGTCTCTGGGGCACCTCGAGGGAGTCCCGTCGTATTGGTCAGGGCATGGCCTTCAGTAGACCCTTTAGAGTTGCCCTGATTTGCTCCACAGCCAGGGTGGAGAACCGTGACTGAGAACAGGTTTGGAGTTCAGACCAGTGGTTATCTAAGTGTGGTCCGTGGGCCCGCAGCATGAGCATCCCCTGGGAATGTGTGAGAAATGCAGATTATTGGGGTCCATCCTGGACCCACTGAATCAGAAACTGCAAGTGGGACCTGGGGTCTGAGTTTTAACAAGCCCTCCGTGTGTGCGCTCTGGGTGTCTGTGCACAACAGATGTGAGTCCCTCCCCCTTCCCTCTCTCCCCGCCAGGGACGCGCACTTAGCAGATCCTATTTGCCAGACTGAGTTAGGGTTTGGGGATACATCAGTGAGCACGAGAGACAAGATCCTTGCCTTCAGGGACCTTATTCTAGTGGAGGAGACAGATTTTTAAAAATAGGCAAATAATTAAAAATTACAATAGGTGTCAAGGACATCCTCCAAGACCTGAAACAGCGGATTACCATGGATTTTCACAAGAGCATCATGGCCTCCTCCTGAGCAGGGAACCCACCCTCCCCTGTTTCCAAAGGACTTTCAGGACACTGGCCCCAGACTGCCACTCCATAGCTGAGATTGTGTTGGTCTGGCTTTGTCTGAAGGCGGCTGAATCACTGCTTGACAGAAGCAGCACATAGCTGGCTTGCTCAGCATCTCCGCCTGGAGAAGTGGTTCTCAACCAAGGCATTTGCCAATGTCTGGAAACATTTTTGGTTTTCACAACTGGTGGGGAATGCTACTAGCATACAGTGCTTTGGGGCCAGGAGCTTCTAAACACTTGAATGCCAAGGGTGCGGAGGCAAAGAACCCCAGCTTAGGAGCCTTCATGTCCTGAATTCCTGGCCAGGGCTTTCTGGAGCCCTCCTCTCTTTTCTCTCTTTATTTCTTGGCTTGGCTGAACTTGAAAATCTTCCATCATCTGACCAGAAAAATGATTCCAAACTGTCTACCCCCTTCCCAAGCTGGGGAATCTGCACAGAGCCAGGCATCTCCTTGGAAACCCCTTGGCTTCGTGTGGTTTGGAAAACAATAAATTTGCAAGGTAGCACAAAGCATCCCGAAACCTAAAGCCGGCTGGAACTGCTAAATCCATTTTTTCCCCTCCACATCAAAAATAAGTTCCTGGCCTTAGAGGCTTTTTCTGCTGTCACAAGATGTCGGGAGATAGTTTTACATGGCAAACGGTCTTGCCAGAGGTAGTATCTTCCCTTGCAAAGCTGTGGATTCTGTTCCAGCCAGGGATTTGCACACTTTTCCGCTGAGCCAAGGTTGATTTCTTTGGAGTCAGACCTGATGATGGCCTTTCATGCACCATGCGCGGCCAGAGACTGTTCCCAGGGTGGACCTTACCCTTTCTACACCCTGGGGGCTGGGTCAGGGTGGCAATTGGCTTCCAACCAGATGAGGGTGATCATAGCTGAATTTGCCCCCTGCCACAAGTGGCAGGAGAAAGAAGAGACCCAGTAGCCTGACTCAGTGTGGCCAGGGTTCTAAGAGTCTGCCTTCAGTCAACCCATCTCTCCCTCCCAGACCCTGTGAAGAAGGGTTTATTATGAGCCCCATTTTACAGACGAGAAAACTGAGGACAAGTGATTTGCTGAAAGCCCTCCTGCCCACGCCACACTCCAGCTATTTCCTGGCAGAGCTGGGGTGTCTTGCTCTGGTTTGGGGGTAATAAGGACCTTTCCTCCAGCCCACAGCCTCATCATAACCCCAATTAGGTTTACTAATTTGGGTCTCACACCAGTTTTATTTCCCCCCTGCCCTGTCCCAGGACATTTAGCAAGATCTGGAAACATTTTGGTTGTTACATATGGTGAGGATGAGCTACTAGGGTGGGGGCCGGGGCTGCTGCTAGCACAGAGAGCCCCCACCCCCAGAGTCAAGTGACTTGGAATGAAGGTTTAAAAAGCATGAATAGGTAGGTGGTTAGGCAGGTGGACAGATAGACTGGACACATTACCTGGGTCACCTAAATCATTCCTCAGAGTCATCCTCTGGCCTAGTGCTATTATTATCTCCATTTCACAGGTGGGGAAACCAAGGCCCAGAGAGGGTTGGCGATTTGCCAGGGCCACAGCCTTGCCAGTGGAAGTGCCCATTTGGGCGCAGGCTGGTGGCTCCCAAGCCTCCCTTCTAGGAGGGTGTTCCTGATTTTGGGGATGGGCAGCCTGAAATCTGTGACCCATTACTGATCCCGGTCTCTCGCCCTCTGTATTCCATGAGTTAGCAAGTCCTCCCGTTTTCCCTTTGAATACCCTTGTGACCTGTTCCTTGTGCGTCTCTCCATCCCATATTGGTGCCAGTCCTCCTGTCTCAGCATCCCCATCCTGGTCCCTGTCTGTCCTCTGAATGGCAGCCAGAGACCTGCCTACACCCACAAATCTGACCACAGGTTTCCCACCTTGAAACTTTCATACAAATCACTCCAGGAGTTTGTTGAAATGCAGATTCGGTTCCTAGGTCTGGGGCAGGACCTGAGATTCTGCATTTCTAGCACACTCTCAGAGTCCAAGGCTGCTGGTCCCTGGACTGCAATTGACTAGCCAGCTGCTACAGAAACTGTTCCTGGAACATCAGAAGTCCAGGCGAGCAGCAGCTCATATCAGGTAGGCAGCTCAGGGAGATGATGGCTCACAGCAGAGGCTGCACACTAACAGAGGGAGGGCCACACACCCACCCACAGTGTTTATGTAAATAAAGTTTTATTGGAATGCAGCTACACAGTACACTTACTCGTGTTTGTGGCTGCTTTTGTGCTACAAGGACCAAGTTGAGTAATTTCAACAGAAACCATAAGGCTGTGTGTTGGGACCCCCAGTGGCCTGGAGGGGACTGACTTGGAGACTTTAGACACTGGAAAGATGGTGGGCAATTGAATCTAAATCGAAAGGACAGAGACTCAGAGGGCCAATGGTGTAGTCAGGGAGCCTGAGAAGCCCGAGCGCCGATGTCCACGGCAGGAGAAGATGGACGTCCCAAGTCACACAGAGGAAGAATTCACCTTTCCTCTGCCTTTGTGTTCACTGGGGTCCTCAGTGGTTGGATGAGGCCTAGTCATGTTGGACGGGCCTTTTCAGTCCATCAATTCAAATGCTCATCTCTTCCAGAAACACCCTCCCAGACCACCCAGAAATAATGTTTTGCCAGCTGTCTGGGCACCCCTTAGTCCAAACCAGTTGACGCAGAATTAGCACACGTACCTCATTAATCCTCACAACAACCCTGGGGGTGAGTTATTGTATCAGTGTTACAGTCAAAAGAACAAGTGCTGCACACTGTGTCTGCAGCTAGGCGGTCCTCAACAGATGTCAAGTTCAGACTGCATGAGGCACAGAGAAGTTGTGATCTATGGAAGGTCACACAGCAAATAAGAGCAGGAGCTGGAATATGTGACTGCAGAGAGGTGATGAGGCCTGTCCCTGGAGAGAAGGATGTGAGGGGCTTAGGAATCTGCTTTCCTAGGTTCATCTCTTTTTTATTATTTTTTTATTGGTACCAGGGATTGAACTCAGGGGCACTCAATCACTGAGCCACATCCCCAGCCCTATTTTGTATTTTATTTAGAGACAGTGTCTCACTGAGTTGCTTAGTGCCTCGCTTTTGCTGAGGCTGGCTTTGAACCCGCAATCCTCCTGCCTCAGCCTCCGGAGCCGCTGGGATGACAGGCGCGCGCCACTGCGCCTGGCAGTTCGTCTGATTTTGATGTAGGCGGCCTGCAGCATGAGGGTGTAGAGCTCAGGCTGGGAGAGGAAGGGAGGTGAGCGTCACCCTCTTCCCAACTGAGTTCCTGCTCTGAGCCAGGGCGGGAAAGGCAGGGAAGGCTGCCAGACCCAGGGTGCCAAGTCTCCTCCCCTCGGGTGACGCCCTGGGCCAATCCCCAGCGGCCCCGCCCACCCTCCAGATGAGCCAGACTGTGCCCAGGAGCCGCTTGCCCTTATGATGGGAACCGAAAGATTACGGTCCCTGTGGAGGGTCTGGGGCCCAGAGCAGCCCCTCAGAGCTCGGGGACCAGGCCGAGGGACGCCAGCCCTGCGTGTGTGTGTGTGTGTGTGTGTGTGTGTGTGTGTGTCCATACGTGAGAGATTGCCGTACCTGGCCGGAGTCAGGTGGGGAGCAAGCTGCCGTGGCTTTCTTGTGGCACTTCACAGGATGTGTTTCTGAGGAAACTGGCCCCTCGGGAAGAGCTGGGTGTGCCACCATTGCTCAGAGTATGCCCGTACGCGTGCGTGTCTCTCCAGCTCTGTAGGGGCAGCGAGGAGTCCACACACTTGCCGGTGTTTTCAGGAACAACCCCGCCCGGGCACTGTTCAATGGGGTGGTCAGGAAGGCGATCTTGCATTTTAGCCACAGGCCACAGGAGGCTGGGGAATGAACCACGTGATATCTTGCGGGGTCTATCAGAGGGCAGCCTGTGCAAAGGCCCTGTGGGGCGAGCACGTTTGGTTTGACGTGAATGAGTGGCTACTCCAGCTCTGGGAGCAGGTGGGTGGGTGGTGAATGCCACAGGAGGAGTGGGTGTTTGTGACCCGCACTGTGTGTGTGTCTGTGAGTGCACACACTCGAGACTAAGGAGCACATGCACACTTGCCCAGGCTGCTTCTCTGCAGGCCGCCTGTGCTCCCAGCCTCCCCTGCCTGGACAGGGTCTGCATTGTCTGGGTCATAGCAGGAAGAGGCCAGCTCTGGGCCTGAGGGCTGGAGCTCCAGGTTTTCGAGGTTCATCCACATAGACTCCCCCGCCCCCCTGCCCACTTGGGGCTCCTGCTTGACCTTGGCTTATGGTCAAGTTCCTGCCTGCAGCCGTTAACCCACTTCTCAGAGGTTCCCTAATTTCTGCATATTGCTGTATCACCTGCGCCCACGGCTGACCTGGCTGCACCTCTGAATCACCCGGGAGCGTCTGAGGAGTCCTGGTGCCCGGGCGGCAGCTCGAGACCAGACCCTGGGTGGGCGGGGCCAGGTGTTCCCTGTGCCGCCAAGTTGGGAATGGCTCTTACCATTAGGTAGTATTTTTTTTTTCAAATTTCTCCCTTAAAAAATAAGGAAGTTATTTTTAGAGGACACTTGGACCCTCTTAGGGCGGCAGGGAGTTTCCCCTCCAGTCCCTGGTGAAGACGGTGACATTATGTCCGTCAGAGTTCCTGGCAGAACCGTTGTGCGAAGCCCTCCCTCACGTGCCTGTCGCTTATCACCAGGTGGCATTCTCGCTCTTTCTCCGGTTCGCCCAGTTTGATTGTCACATGGCTCCCTTGATGTTGGGTTCTTATCCGGGTATCTGGAGTTTTGCGCGGACTTTCAAGCTCTTGGAGGGAGCGTGCTATCGCGTGCCTTCCGGGCCTGCTTTCCTCACCTGGCGTGGTGGGAAGGCCAGCGCTGAGGCCGTGCTCGGCTGAGCCTCCTCACGGAACGCTGGAGGCCCACAGTCATGGGCACCTGCTGGTGGTCTGCTGGCCGCCCACCATAGGCAACACTGCATGGAACGTGTGCCTCCTGGGGGTCACGGGTGACGGGTTCCTACACTATATGCCCAGGAGTGACTCACTGGACTTGCAGGTCCTCTGGATTGGTCCTGTCCCACTGACTTGCTCTCCAAAGAGGCCACATCAGTGGCTCTAACTTAGGATAAGGGTCCAGTTGGCTTCCTCCTTGGCTGCTGTCTCTGACCCTGCCCCTGGTCAGCCCACACTGTGGTCTGCCTCCTGGCCCTGGGGCTGTGGGACGGTCACAGTCCTCAAGTTTCTGGAGGCTGACCCACCCGCCTGGGCTCTGGAGGTGCACAGCTCTGAGGACTTGGGTGGGGGTGCGTGGCTTCTCCTCCCCTTCTGATGAAGCAGCCGTGGCTGCAGGTGACAGGCTGGGAAGGCCTATTGGCCGTGCTCACGCTGCCTCGGCTGGGCTGGTTTCCTTGTGGTGTGTGTCGCCAGACAGTTCTAGAGCAGCCGGTTCTGGAAAAACCCGAGCTTCTGGAAAACCCACAGGCAGGCTCACTTGAGAAGAGCAGCCGAGTGCTGAGGGGACGCAAAGCGCAACTGGCCCCTCCTGGGCCCAGGCCCTCGGCACCCGCTTCCCTCCCTAGCTCCAGCTTGCTCCCTCACTACACTCTCGGATTTCCTGGGGACGCGCAGCAGGATTTGGGCTTCCTGGATTCTGTCACTCTGGGCCACCCTCTCGTGTGCTAGCAGGTCTGACCCTGCACCTCGATTTAAGTGGAGTCGTTTCAAGTTCCTAAACAATACGCTTGTTTAAAAGAGTCACGCCGTCAGTGGATAAGTGGAAGGCCAGCAGCCCTTGCTGGGCAGGGCAGGCTGCTGACACGCAGTCGGGCCGATGCCCGGGAGCCTGGCCGTTCCACCGCTGTGCCTGCCCCCGAGGGAGATGACCGGGATGGGGTCCTTGGGTTTGAGAGGAAGTGACAGGGAGCTAGCAGCCTCGTTTTCCTCATCTAAAATCAGGAACGCTGCTGGAACCTTCAGCAGAGGACCGATTTGCTCCTCCATGAGGAGGTCCTCGTGCGGGGCTCTCAGGCCTGGCCTGGAGCCACACTGGAGGAGCTGTCCAGGCGTGGCTGCCCTTGACCAGGTGTGGCCCCTGCACGGGGGTTCGGGCCTGAAGTGCCCCCACCCACCCGTGTGCTGCACACAGAGCCACCTGGCCAGTGTTTCAGCAGCAGGTAGAAAGAACCTGAGCTTCTGAGATGGGAAGGGACGCTCGTCCTGCTCCTGTGGACACCTGTGGAGCAGGGGAAAGTGAAGCCTGCACACGGGAGGGCCGCAAGGACGGGAGGTCTGCCCTGTCCCCTGATCCTCCGCCTGGCGCAGTGCCTGCTGAGGAGGTCCCACGCACCCCGCGCACTGGACTCTGCAGTGAGCCACGCAGTGCCTGAGCCCCGCGGCAGCCCTTCCCTGACCAGGCCTCAGGCCCTCTGTGGAGTGTCAGGCCTGGTGAGGCTGGTCCGGCCCTGAGCAGGGGCACCAAGGGCCAAGAGAGTGAACCAGGAGAAGTGCGGCCTCAGGTCACTGACCTGGGGACCTGCCGTGGGTGAGCCGGGCGGGGACGGAGCTGGCGGCACCACTGGGGCCTCTCACCACCAGCCCAACCCTCGGCCATGACCCTCCCTTTCCACCCCAGCCACAGGCTCCCCGAGTAGGGTGTCCAGATGGCTGGGTGCAGGGCCACCAGGGAGCATTTGTGGGCTATAGAAGGCTGTGTTCTCCCACGCCCCGCGAGGCGGACCTCCTGGAGCTTTTGAATCCCCCCCCGGAAACCTCCCCAAAGGGCAGGATTCCCAGGAAAGTCCCCAGGGCTTCCAAGAATTGATGTGTGTACGTGGCACTAACGGGCTGGGCCCAGAACACTCTAGGGGTGATGTTTAACCAGCCAGGGGTCGCTCCCTGGGAGCCGGTGGGGGCCAGCCTCCCTCCCAGATGTGCTGTGAAGGAGGCTGGGCAGCCTCCCCACCCTCTCCTGACTCAGCCGCCCGTCTCCACCCTCTGCAAGAAACAGGCATCTTCGTCCTCTTGAAGTAGCAGAACTGTCTTTCCTGGCCCTTTTCTTAAGCTAATAGGGAAGCCGGGCTTTCATACTTGGACAAAATTGACTTTTAAGCAGTGTCTTGGTGCCTGTAGGATATGGGTCTGACTCCCTAAAATAGCCATCCTCAGGTATCTGTGAATATTGTGCAGCTTATGATAAAGGGGAAAGAACATGACTGGAACATCCTCACAGGCAGGGCCTGGGTGTTGTCCTTAGTCCTGACGCCACTCAGGGCTGCGGGCATGCTAATGTGTAACCAGTTTTCTCCTATGCCAGAATCTTAGGAGGATCATCCCATATGATTTGGGGGGCACACTTCCCAAATTTTAGTGTGCATAAGAACCAGTGGGGAGCTGGTTAACAATATGGCTTTCCAGATCCACTGTCAATCATGCAGTTGATGTTTATTTAGTCACTACTGAGCAGAGTTGCCAGGTTTAACAAATAAAAATGCAGGACACTCAGTTAAACCTCAATATCAGATCAACAGTAAATCATTTTGAGTGTCAGTGTATCTCCTGCGATGGGAGATGAGTCTGTTGGGGTTTTATAACTAAGGTACCCCAGACGAGGTGGCTTATAAACGATGACATTTATTTCCGGCAGTTCTGGAAGCTCCAAGTCCACCATCGGGGTATCAGCACAGCCCGGTGCTGGGGGGGCTGACCTCTAGACTGCAAACTGCTGGCTTCTTGTGGTGGAAGAGATGGAGGTGTCTCTCTGCCCTGCTACAAGGCACCACCCTGTTCATAGGACGCCATTCTCACGACCTAATCACTTCCCGAATGCTCCATCTCCAAATGCCAACACGTTGGAATTAGGGTTCCAGTGTGTAAAGCTTGAGAGAACACACTCCATCAGTTCACTGTGGGACACACACACTCAGGAGTGCTCAGTTGTTTATCTGAAATTCAAACTTGACTGGGTGTCCTGAATTTCACTGGCTCTCCGATGTCAGTGATCTTTTCTCATCCTCAGGCCTCCCTATCTCTCTCCTCAGACCTCCATGGTTTTGATGATGGGAATTTCCTACTAGTTTGCAATCACTGTTTCTTTGAATTTACACTCCTCATTTATTATACTCACAGTAGATGCAGAAAAGACATTTCTAGCTGTTGTCTGGTTTCAAGATGGCGGCACACAGCAAACATAGTTGGGTTTTAAGATGGCGGCACACAAAGCGAATGCCCCCCACAGAAGGGCAGGCTGGTCTCAAGCAGTGACCCCCCTGAGCAGTTACTGGTAGAGCTGGTGAGTGGGCTTCTTAAATGGTATTGAATCTCTGGGTCAAGTGAAACCGAGCTCTGTGGCGATGGATAATGTCAGCACACCCTTCTGGGCTTTGGGGCCATCATGGCAGGGTCACCTCTAGGCCTGTCGGGAGTGGACACGTGTCCTCACCATGGGGGTCCTACCAGCACAACCCTCCCACAAAGAGCCTCCTTGCAGGAGAGGGACTCCCAGAAACACATAGCTACTCTCAGATCTGGGGCCACTGGGTGACAGCAGGGTGTGACCTCCGTTCAGTGCCGTTGGCTCCATCCCTGGTATGCTTACGGTGGGCCAAGTTCAAGGTCGGGTCCTTCTGGTAATGGGCCATCCTGGTGTGCCCAGTCTCTGTTGGCGCTCTCATTCTGTTCTTTATTATGGACACTTTCCTACACACAGAAGCAGAGAGAATCAGAAGACTCCCATGTGCCCAACACAGGTGTCCAGGCTTTCCTCGTGACTGACCGCTTTCTGATTTTCGTGCTATTTTCTGTGGAGGCGCAGCAGGCTTATTATCAAGTGCACAGCCTGACGAACCCAGCTGACGAGTTAGTTCTTCCTGGGTTTGTACCTGTAAAACCTCCGCTCAGAGCAGGACTCGGAGCTCTCCACCCCTGCCTGGATCTGTACTTCTACCAACTGTAGGACAATGGTGGCATTTTAGTGGACAAAATGTCTCTACGGATAAGTTGAAAATTGTGTCTCTTTCTTCTTCACTTACTGACCTAGTTACTAGGAAAGTAAGTTCTGGATCGTAAAAAGATACAGAGCAGCCCACGCGGATTCAGATGAAGACGGTTTTGGAGATCAGCTGCTGTTCTGGAGGCTCCACGTTAACCTTCACGCCCCCTCCCTTCCCTGTCTTCCCACTGAACACTAATTGGCTGCACCGTAGATTCTGGAGATTAAGAGGAGAGCAGCCTTGGCCTGGCTCATCTCCAGCAGTGGGCTGTGGTGGTCAGGGAGCCTGAAACTGCTCCCCAGTGCTTCACAGGGCTCAGGGGCGGGGGAGAGTAATCAAGCCCTGGCCAGAGGCTGCCTGAGTTGGCCTCAGCTCCTGCCAGGCCCGAAGTGGGAGGAGGCCAGAGAGTCCTGGTGGTGACTGCCTCGTGGTCCCCACAGACGCTGCAGGAGATCTTCCAGGCTGAGAACACCATCATGCTGCTGGAGAGGGCCATCGTGGCCAAGGAGTGCCCGCTGAAGGTGGCACAGACCAGGCTGGCGTGCCGCACGCGGCGGCCCAACGTGGAGCTGTGCAGGGACATCCCACAATTCAAGTGAGTGGCAGTGGTGGGCTTGGGGGGTCCTAGGGATCTAGGAAGGGAAGGGGTGGGTCTCAGGAGCTCCAGGAACCTTGGAACTGAAAAGCAGACCCTCCGTGAGGTGGGTTCTCCAGCCCCACAGCTCAGCAGTGCGCATGCGCAGAGGCCGCTCCACGGCACTGCCTGCTGCCCTGGCCGCCCCCACTCCGCACCCGTGGGTGTGTGGCTCTGTGCGCGGGAAGCCGCCTTGCTGTCCCTCTAAAGCTGAGGAGATGTTAGCCTTCCAGCCAGGGACAGAGCCTTGGTCCCTTGGTGCCCTCACTTCTGTCTCCAGGCTCCCGGCCTCCTGGGCTCCCTCCCCCTGTACAGTTCCCACCTGTGAGCCCTCGGGGCAGCCCGAGGCCCTCCTCACTGGTGGGCCCCACTCATCCTGCCCAGCTCAGGAGGCCTGCTTCCGTGGACAGCGGGAGTCGGGTGGAAAGTTCCTGCCGGCCCAGGAGGGGGCCGTGGTGTGGGGGAGGGTGCCAAGACCCGGTCTCTGCCTCCTCCTCACACGCCTCTTCCCTGCACATCTCCATGTCTGGAAGGTCCTTCTTTTCTCTTACAAGGAGATCTGTCCCTGGATGTAGGGCCCATCCGAAATCCAGGATGAGCTTATCTTAAGATCCGTAACTCAACGACATCTGCAAAGACCCTATTTCCAAATAGCCAAAATCCTATTTAACATGCACGTAACAAAGACTTCTGTGGGGGTCTCTCAGCCACTCCTGCATGAATGAGAAAAGGGTTACTGCCAGAGGATGACGTTGGTTATAAATCAATCATTTACACATAAACTTATCTAATCAATAAAAACACAAGAACCAATCTCTTTTTAAATGAGAGGGGGTGTGACGGGTCTGACCACAGCAGCTCAGGCCTCTAACAACAGGGAGTAGCCCAACTCTCCTTTATTTTATAGTCACACAGGTAAAGGGGGTCAAGACCGGGAGGGGCTTCTTCTGTGATGGACAGGATGGGGTGGAGTTAGTGGAGCCATTATCTCCAGAACTATCACAGAGTAAGACAGGGAACCACTCCCATGCAGGGCCACGAGCTTCCGGGCAATCTGGGACATTCCTCTGTTCCTAGAAGCCAGACCTCTGCATCCCATGGCTCAACCTAGTCTGATTTTGCGAAATAAGGACGGCCCCCCACAGACTTCCTTCTTGTCACGGCTGAATGCTATTTCACAGTACAGATATGCCATGTTTGTTTATCCATTCAACCGTCAATGGACAGTGGAGTGATCGTTCCCACCTCTCGGTATGGGGAACAGTGGGGCTATGAACTTCCATTCCATGTATACCTGTTGGAAAACAGGTTCCAACACCTGTTTTCAGTTCTCTGGGGTATAGGTCAAGGTGGAATTGCCGGGCTCCCTGGAAAGAGCCGCCATATTGTTTTCTAGCCTCTGCTCACCATCCTGTTCCTTTATGCCCATGGTCCCTGGCAGCTCCACCTGCTTCTTGCCCCTCCAGGGCTCAGCCTTGCCCCTTTTGCTCCATTATTCCCACCCCATGGTGGGGAGCATCTGTGTCGAAGGACCCCATAACCCCCGCCCTCCCTCTGTCCTCACCCCAGGCTGGTGAACGAGGTGTTCACCATTGACGACACCCTGCAGACCCTGAAGCTGAGGCTGCGAGAGACCCAGGACACGATACAGCTGCTGGTGATGACCAAGTCAAGGCTGGAGCACGAGCTGGCCATCAAGGCCAACACGCTCTGCATCGACAAGGACAAGTGCATGGCTATGCGCAGGTCCTTCCCCAGCACGCCACGCATGGTGGGCCACACCTGCCTGGCCCCCGTCAGCCCTTGCGCCTGCTCTGCACGGGTTTGTTAAAGGGCATGCAATTTGAAAAGACCCAAAAATAATAAAGTGTCATTTTCTCCCCTTCCTCCTATCATGAAAAAATATATATATAAAGAGTCCAAATAAATATGCCCAAATCAAAATCCTGGGACTCATTTCTTACTTCACGTGGCTTCATGGGAGGCCCTGGGAGGAGACAGGGTGTGAGCAGGGTATTTGAAGGCTACCAGCATTCCCAGGAATGAGAGGCCGCCTCCCTCCCTGCCAGGTTCCCACCCGCTCCTCCCTCCCTCCCTCCCTCCCTCCTTCTTTCCTTCCTCCCTTCCGTCCCTCTTTACCTGTCTGTCCATTTAGGAGTACAGAGCCCAGCCCTGTTACTGATAGCCGAGTTACTGATAGCCCTGAACAAGCTCCTAACCCGGGCACCTCATTTACGAAATGAGGTCGGTCAGAGGTAGCGGTCACTGTCAGCACTGTGGGGCAATGCAAGTAACAACAACAACAATAATAATTTGGAATCAGAAGTCTTAGGTTTGGATCCCAGCTTTGGAAGATAGGATGATGTTATGGTTTGGATGTGAGGTGTCCCCCAAAGCTCACATGTGAGACAATGTAAGAAGGTTCAGAGGAGAAATAATTGGGTTTGAGAGTCTTAACCTAGTCAGTGAATCAAACCCTGACGGGATTAACTGGGTGGTAACTGGAGGCAGGTCGGGTGTGGCTGGAGGAGCTGGGAATTGGGCTGGCTTTGGGGTACATATATATTTGTATCTGGCTGTGGAGTCTCTCTCTGCCTCCTGATCTCACGTGAACTGCTTCTCTGCCATACACTCTGCCGTGATGTTCAGACTCATCGAGCCCCAAGGAATGGAGCCGGCCTTCTGTGGACTAAGACCACTGAAACTGTGAGCCCTCAAATAAACCTCTCCTCTCCTCTGTAACTGCAGATCATTTAGTCACAGCAATGAAAAAGCTGACTAAACCAGATGTTTTATAAATTGCTAGGAGGGGGGAAAAAAGGCAAAAAGTTTTTAAAAACTTCTTTTTCAGTACCAGGGATTGAACCCAGGGGTGATTAACCACTGAGCCACATCCCCAGCACTTCTCTATATTTTATTTAGAGAGAGGGTCTCTTGAGTTGCTGAGGCTGACTTTGAACTCCATCCTCTGACCTCAGCCTCCCAAGCCCTGGGGTTACAGGTGCCCAGCAAAATCAACTCTTTGGGTCAGCTAGAGTTGACGCAAGCTTTGTGAAACAGTGCTGTTGTCTCAAAAAGTTCAGCATGAAACTCCCCATCAGCCAGCAGCTCCGCCCCTAGGCGGACACCCAACACCCGAGCGTTAAAGCGTGGACTCTAGCAAATGCGTGCGCGTGGATCCTTGGAGCAACACGGGTCGCAATAGTCAAAGGGAGGGGGCAGCTGAGATGCGCATCAGGGGTGCAGGGGAAGCAAACGTGGGCATCCACACCGGGAACCGGCCCGGCGAGGCGGGACCGTCTGGGCGTCAGTCAGTGGATGAAAGGGAAAAGAAAGTGTGGCTCTGTGCACCGTGCAGTTTCCTTCTGCCACAAAGAAGGGTGGAATCATGTCATTTGCAGGAAGATGGATGGAACTCGGGACCGTTATGTTAAGTGAAATAAGCCACACTCAAGGTCAAGGTCGAATGTTTTCTCTCCTACGTGGAAGCTGGAGAAGAAAAGGAAAAGACAGGTGGGCTGGGTGGGGGGGTCTCACAAAAACCCAAGGGAGGGGCGGAGGGAGGGGGAAGTACTGGGGAATGACATTGCCAAATTAGATTGCTATATTGTGTGCATTTGTAACAATGAATCCTGCCACTATGTGCGACGACAATGCACCCATAAAAATACGGAAAAGAAAAAAAAAAATGGCTGGTTTGTGTGTGGGCATAAAGGAAACAGCAAAGCTTCCAGAAAGGGTGAGCTGGCTCAGGAAGGTCTTAAGGGCGGGATCTGGGCAGGCAGAGGCCAAGGGAGGAGAAAGGTGCAGAGAGGCCAGCGGAACCGAGAGGCCATGTCAGGGGCACCCTGGGGCTGGGGCTGTTCTGTGTTTGGCTCCTGGCCAGGTCAGTTGGACGAAGCAGGCATCCTAACTACCCCACGACTGGGCACCCTGATGTACACTTTTAGGGAGTTGACAATATGCATCCAGAACCTTAAAAATATACACATCCTTTGATTTATGAATGTCTTTAAAAGACCAATCCCAAGTGCAGACCCAGGGTAGTTTCTTTTTTAATCATAGGAAACCACTGATGTTATGTCGAACAGCAGAGAGAGAGACACTAAGTAAAAGATAACACAGTCAAGTCAACGAATATTAAATAGCTACGAAAGTGTATCTTACCAAATGCCTGAAGTCGAAGGGACATGCTTACAGGGCTGAAGGCACAGGGTGCAAGATGGTGATTCTGAGCCGTCCTCGGTGTGGAGAGCGCAGGAAGCAAGATTGCATCGTCTAGCTGGGTGATGGTGCACGCAGACAGGAGGATGGTGGGTTCAAAGCCACCCTCAGCAACTTAAGGAGGCCCTGAGCAACTCAGTGAGACCTGTTTCTAAATAAAATGCAAAAAGAGTTGGGGGATGTGGCTCAGTGCTTAAGTGGCCCTGGGTTCAATCCCCATACCAAAAAGAAAAAAAAAAAAAATTGCGCTTAATACACCAGAATGTCAACTGAGTGCACGGTGAGCAACAGCTGGATCTTATTTGTGAATTTCACAAACTTTCTACGATGAATGTGCATTCCTATTTTAATCAAGAGGAAATGCTTTTCTTAAGCTTCTTATTTTGCAATCGATTTAGAGTTTTTAATAACAGTGGCAAAGAAGGTACCAGGGTCCCTGTTCCCTTGCAAGCATTTGTGACGGGACATTTGTTAAAATCACGAACTTAATAGGCTTCATTGCTATCACTAGCTGCCCTCTCGTGCGCTCCTCCTGTTCCACGACCTAACCAGGCATCTGCCTGGTCTTCCCTGACCTGACAGTTTCCCAATCTTCCCTTGGTTTTTGAGAACTTGATAATTTTACAAATAGCAGACAAGGACTCTTGAATTTTGGTTTGTCCGATATTTTCTCAGGATCAGACGGAGATGATGGATTCGGGAAGAGCATGCCTGTGAGGCGAAGCGCCCTTTCTGCTCCATCGCAGAAGAGCACAGGAGGGCCACACAGCATCCCTGGGCATGTGTGCCTCATCCTGTGACGTTTGCTGGCTTTTCCACCATCGAGTTACTCTTCCTCCTTCTTCCTGTGATCTACTTTAGAGGAGCGACCCAGGTCCAGCCCAAGCTTAAGGGTCGGGGTTCAGTTCCACCCGCTTTAGGATCAGCAACATCTGTGTACATTATTTGCAAGTTTTATGGAAAAAAAGCCGCTTCCTTTGCCTCCTTTTCTGTTTTTCACCCCGTTTGGGTCTATGGGTGTGGACTCATGTATTTGTCTTCTGCTTTATTATCCAGTGCCACATTATGTATATGGTTGCTCAAATTGTTCATGCGGAATCCTGGCTCTTTTTACTGGAGGTTGGTATCTAGAAACCATGGTTTGTGCTGGCTGGGCTTGTTGATAAGAAACTTAAAAAAAAAAAAAAAAAAATAGGTGCTTAGGAGGTTTTGGGTGAGCTTGGGAGACCAGTGGAGGGATTGGTATTGGTGATGCCCTGAGATGAGTCACCTCTGTTTCCTTGGTCCCCGCACACAGTGCTTTACTGAGTGACAGAGAGTGACCGAGGCCGTACACACCAACGTGTGGGATTCCATCTGGACAGGCGAGTTATTTCTGAGTTTTAAGGGAGAAAGGGTGTAGCTGCCTCCGGCCTGGAAACGACCCCAGACCCATCTGCTATTTCCAGCAGAGGAGCCGGATGATGTGGGACCCCTCCTTGACGCTGGGAAGCTGGCACGCTGACCCCACTTTGCAGGGTGACTTCTCTGCGGCAGACGTGTATGAGGCAGGAAATCTCAGCGACAACCCCAAGGACTGGCTTCCTGCCAGGTCCAAGAACAAACTGGGAGTCGAGAGGATTTCCCAGCTGATCTGCTTTCCCTCTTGGCTCAGGAGAGATGCTGTCCAGCTGGCTCCAGGGAACGCACTCCTCCCCAAGGAGAGGGACCGAGTGTGTGTTTCCGGCCTTCTGCTCCCAAGGCCTGACCCCGCAGTTTGGGATTTTTCTGAAGACTAGGCCTGGTGCTAGAAATCCAGGAGATTTTGGAGAGAAAGAAAAGGGAGAAACCACGAGGAAGGAGATGGAATCTAAGGGACCAATAAGGCTGATAGACATGGACGGGGTCTCAATTTGTAGAAAACTTCCAGAACATATCAGATTGATTGACCACCTTTAATAATAAATTCTGCATCTATCTATATTTGTATGTCTATATTTGTGTGTGTGTGTTTGACTTCTCTTAAAAATAGGATTCTACGGCTCCCCTGTGCCCAGAATCTCTTGTGCTGCTGACATATGAACTTACAGCCTTCATTTTGCCACAGTCCCCACCACTCCCAGTTGCCACACACTGATCCTGCTTCACTCAGATGTTGCCTGTTGACTGTACAGGCAGCTGTCTTTGTTACCCCTCCTTGTTCCAGTTCCCTTACGGACCCTGTGAAACAGCCTGTTCCCTTTGGAAAATCAAGGCTCAGAGGGTTGAGATGAGAAGGGACTTCAGTGTGTCACACAAGTACAGTGCAGGCAGATCAGGCCCCGTGACTCCTGCTCCATGGGCTTCCTAGGACACCGGTGCCCTGGGTGGACTGTCCACATTCAGAATTCACTGCCATGGCAGACACCAGAAGCTGTGGCTGCCTCTAACGCTCCAGTGCAGCTGGGGAACCGGGTGGGGTTTCCACAATCGGATCTCATGGGACACTGGTCTCCTGGAAGAGGCAGTGGCGTGGGATCCATGAAGTTGAGCTCCAGCCTGCTCTGCCAGGCAGTCTCCAGGTTCTGCCTAAACCCGACCTGTGTCTGCAGCCAAGTCACTCCATGTCCCCTCTGAAGTCCTCTTTCCTTTGGGATGGGGGCGGCTTCATTGAACTGTAATGCAAACACTGTCGGGAGCCTCAGCATCATGGGGAGCAGGTCCTTGGGCCCAGGAAAGCACCAAGAGAAAACAAGTACCAGGACTCGATGTTCACACGACTCTTTTTTTCACATTGCTCTCTGAATGCTTGTGTTGCACCGATACATTGTTGAACTGTTGATTTTTCAGATACATTATTGAGTTGGGACCGATAGTCACCTATTTTTCCTGATGAATCCTAAAGCAGAGAGCAGGGGCCTTCCAATCCCATGTGGAGAAGGGGGTCTCCCTGCAGCCAGTGTGGAAGAGGCCGGTGGGTTAATGCCATGGTTCAGAGCCGACTTTCAAACTGCCTTCTAACTTGGGTTGGCCCCCCACTAGTGGTGCGGCCTTTGGAAGAGCTGCTAAGCCATTGTGAGCCTTGAGTTCTTGATCCAACAATGGAAATGTACAACATGGCTCCCAAGACTCTACCTAAAGGGGTTTGCAGTAGTGTTTTAAAAATAATGTCTCGGGGCTGGGGATATAGCTCAGTTGGTAGAGTGCTCACCTGGTGAGCACAAGGCCTTGGGTTCAATTCCCAGCACCACCAAAAAAAAAAAAAAAAAAAAAAAAGAATAAATAAAAATAATAATAGTAATAATAATGTCTCTCATTATTAAGTGTATGTTCCATGGTGGGCACTTTAAAAACCACCATCTCATTTTAATCACTACTCAGCCCTGGAACATGAAAATAGAAATTAAGGCACAGAGAGGTCAATGAACTTGCCCATCATCACACAGTAAATGAATGACACGGGATTTAAATCCAGTCGAGTGATCTGAACTGTTGACTGCAGCTTCCCAAATAAAAGAAAGGCCTTCTTCAGGGGGCGCCTACTGTGAGCAGGGGGCTGGAAGAGCCCCTGGCAAAGGTGTCTAAAGGAACAGAGGACACCACAGTCTCACAGAGCTGCTGAGCTGCGGAACGTTTCTCCACTCTGGGGGAGACAGCAGGACAAACAGCTGGAGATAACAGCTGGAATGCGGGAAGATACCCAGCGCTTTGCTCAGCTCAGCTCATCCCTCCCCTTATTACAGAGGGGAAACTGAGGCACAGAGAGGCTAGGTCACTTGCCCGCGTTGACACAGCCAGACACAGCCAGGTGAGCTGGACTGGCCCCCAGCGCCCAGGCACTCGCCACCCAGGTGGCTCCCACTGCTGTTCCCACTGCCCCACCCCCTGCCCGCCGCTCAGGCCACTGGGCGCTGGGAGGGAGGCGGGCGCATTGTTGCCTGTTGCCCAGAAATGCCAGCGCGTCACCATCACACAAAGTCCCGGCTGTTTGCTCCTGCGGCTCCCTGGGCGCTCTTGACAAGTGTCCCCTCACACAGGCTGGGGGTGGGAGAAGGGCAGGTTCAAAGCGCACAATTAAAATTCCTGCAGGGCCTGCGAGCCCTCCACGGCTCCTCGGAAAGCATGCAGAACATTCCTGGCCTGATAGGGGCCCCGGGCTGGGCTGGAAGCCTCGCGCTGCACCTTCTCTGGGGCCATGTGACCCCAGACAGGCGTGCTCAGGGCTGGAATTCTCTGCGTCCCCTAGACAGCCGGCCACCCTCCTCCCCGCCCAGCTGTGCTGCTTGGGATTCCTGGCGCTCCTCTGGGGGCAGGCTCGGGGAGGTGCCCCCGGGAGCAGAGCCCTGGAGGGCTGGGGGCGGGTGAGGGGCTGCTGGCCCAGCCCCACCCAGGCCACAGGTTGGGTGATTCTGGGCTGGCAGCGTGTGTGTGTCCTGGGAGACGGTGTCCCAGCTGCCCACAGCTTGGCCCCAGGCTACTGGTGGTCTCAGAAGATGAGCAGCAGTAGGAGTGGCAGAAAGCCGACCCCCTGGGGTAGAGGAGCAGACTTTGGCGGGCCCAGGGTGAGGTGTGCGAGAGACCTGGGACACCAAATGTGCGATGCTGGCTCCCAGGTTCACCGTCCTAAGGGTCTGGAAGAGCGAGGGACAGCAACGGCTTAATGGGGGCTCAGGGTCCCCTTTGGGTGATGAAAATGGATTGGAACTAGATAGAGGCCATGGTCAGGCCGCCTTGTGAAGGCCACTGAGCCGCATCCTTTTAAATGGTTAATTTTATGCTAAATGAATTTGACCTTAATTAGAGAAAAAAGGGAAGATCAGCAGGTGCCGTCCACCCCACCCCCACAACCAGATTCTCTAATGTTCCTAGTGACGTATGTGTGAACTCTGCAATGTGCCCTTTAGATACTAAAAATATAGACATTGATCAAAAATTTGGAAAATGTCTTGCAAATTTGTATAATAAATCAACAGACACCCGTGGAAGGTACTTAGCCTCAGGGGCTGGGAGGACAGGGCCACACTGCACCGACCCAAGAACCTCCAGCAATTGGGGCTGGATTGCCTGTCCTGGTCCTGGTTCTGCCCAGTCACCCCCTGAGGTGCCTGGGCTCTGTCCTGTCATGCACGCTCCCTCTGGTGGGGAGTCTCACTTCTCCCCGGCGAGCAGATGGTGCAGGGCACCCACTAGAGACACTCATGGAACCGCCTGGACTCACCTGCCCTCTGCGCTCTCCACTCACTCTCCAGTCATCTGCCCAGCTCAACGGCTCTGAGACTCGGTTTCCTCATCTGTAAAATGAGCATAGCGACCTTGGCTCTTGATCACAGGAGCCTGGCAAGGGTTATACGGATGGGGTCACGTAGAGGAGATGGAGGGGCCACAGGGACCGTCAGACGGGGCTCTCAGGGGTCCTGCTTGCCAGTGGCTGTTGGAGACTTCTGCCTCCACACCAGAGCTACGTGCAGAAAGACCGGCTGGGCCCTTGCCGACCCAGGGCTGGCAACTTCGCCACATGGCCGAGCCTGCTGGACCACGGGCTCCTCGCCGCTGCCCAGGAGTGGGAGGGGGAAGAGTCTGAAGCTCCTGGAGCGGGGGCGAAAGGAGCGAGTCGCCGGGATGGAAGGGCTGGGACGTGGCCCCTCTTCACCCACTTCCCTATCCTGCTTCCTCATAGATTCCTAAGGATTTTACTTTTCCCATAAATGACCCCGGGAGCATTTTCAGGAGATGACAGGGCGGAAGTCGCTCCCCGCCCCCCATCTGTCCTCCCTGGATTCCAAGATTCTGGTGCTGGAGCTTAAAATCTAATCCGGGAGGAGAGAATGACGCTGGGTGCGTGGGCGGCACCCGGGTGCGCTACCGGGCGGTCACAGATCAAGAATTACGTCAGCGGCCTGGCCCCGCCCACCCGGCTACTGTATGCAAATGAGGCACGCCCTGCAACCCGGTCCCTGGCCCCAAGCCCCGCCCCGGAGTGTAAGTCAGGGCCACCGGCCAGCCCTTGCCCTTGGCCTGTGCGGGAGTGGAGCTTCTGCGGGCTGATGCTCCCCACGTGCACCCCAGACTGCGGGGCGTGTGGGAGAGTCAGGAGAGGCTGCATGCATGCCTCCCCAGGTTCCCACCCCCGTTAGCAGCTGGGCAGGTAACCCCTTACTGCAGGAGGCGGTGGGCAGACGGTGTGTGGGATCTTTACTCGGCCTCCGGCCTCCGGAGGGGCCAACGAGACCAGCGAGACCAGCGGGTCTTGGCAGTGGAAAACATGCTCTGGTCTGAAGAGGTGCTGAGATGAACACAGTAGGTGGGAACCAGGCTGAGCTTCCGCTGGGTTGTCCTCCCTCCTCCGCAGGAGCCCCAGGGGATGGGCCCCACAGGAGGAGGGAGTTGGGAGAGAAGCCTGATTCTGCCAGAACCTGGCACAGGGCCTAGGGCTCAGTACATGCCTGTACTAAACGAGAAACCTTTCACAAACACCAGCCATGGCAACCTTCTTGGGCAATCCCCACGTTCCCCAGCGCTCCCAGGGAAGCCTGGGATAATGCATATGAAGTAGGGGCCAAAGAGACGGTTGCGCGGCTGAGTTTTAACTCTGAGCCACTTCTCCAGCCCTCTCTTCTTCCTGAGCTCCACTTTCCTACCACAGTGCCTTTGCATGTGCTCTTCCTCCCCAACAGGAATACACATCCCTCCCTTTTCTCTGGTTCACAGCCTTGTGCTTAGTTCCCAACATTGTCGCTTTCCCAGAAAGTTCTTGCCCTGTCTTGCTGATCAGTCACTCAGTATAATTCCTGTCCTCAGTTTCCCAAACTGCCTTGACAATACAGTCCTGTGAAGTACTTTAAAAATATGCAGATACCTTGACCCTTTCCCACCCGCAGCGCTAGAAGCTCCAGGAGGGGCTGAGCCCTGTTCGCCCCAAACCGAGAGCCTTGAGATGGGCACCATCTTTCCTTTTTCCCTGCAGCCCCACCTCACATACATGGTAGGGCTCAAAATTTTTACTAATGACTAAATGCCTCTAGGATGAAGGGTCTTGGTTAGCACACTAACTCCACCGCAAGCACAGGCCTACTCTGTTCCCATCAACACCAGACCAGCACAGCACGGACAGACCGGGACTGGCGCAGAGGGAGGGTATTGATAAAACCTAAACTGGGGTTTTGTGGAGGCCAGTTTGGGAAGAGGAGGCTGCCTGTGTTGTGGGCCCTGCATAGAGGACAGAAGTACCCCATAAGCACCCCCAGGAGTGACACCCACTTTTTCCTCTGAGAAAGACAACTCTCCCCCAATTCAGGGGGAGGTGGAAAAACTGCTTGCACCCATGAGAGCTGAGCACCCAGAGAGGACAGGTGACCTGGAAGAGGCGGCCCAGGTGCCTCTGTAATGCAGACACCGCTCTGAGCCCCTTTACCTGTTGCTCAGGCAACTCAGCAGTTAGACCCTCCCCCCCACCAGGTTCCTGCCCTGCACCCCGTTCCCTTCCTCCCCCAGGTCCCTGCGGGTGTGAGGCTGGGACCTGGACCAGTCCTTGGGCCTGGGCTGTACTGGAGCTCAGAGCAGCGCCCGCTCCCTGCTCACGCCCTGAAACACCTTCCACCCGCGCTTGCTCCTGCCCTTCTCTATTTGGAGTTCCAGAAAGCATCGCCACTACCCTGGAGGGCGGGCAGGGTGTGGCAGGGGGTGAGGCTCCTCCGATGCCAGAGGGACGGGAGGGAAGAAGGGGCTGGGGGCAGAGGGAGGCCCCCTCCCTGCCCTCCTACCTCCTGGCCTCTGGAGAGGCCCCTGCCTTTCAGGATCTTGAACTTGGCAGGAAGGCTGCCCGTGAGGTTCATTTTGAGGGGGCCAGGAATGGAAAGAGGGCAGGGGCCGGGCAGGCCGAGATGGACAGTATCTTTGAGATCAAAAGCCAACCGGCCCACACCCAGGCCTGCGGAGTCGGCTGGGTCCCTCTCTGGAGGGCGGCAGGGGCGGCTTTGCAGAGGGGAGGGGAGGGGCCCCCTGCAGTCCCCCGGCCCCGCCCAGCGACAGGGCTGGTGGGCCGCCCACACTGGCTTGCTGGGAATCACCCGCTGGGCACCCTGGGGCTGCCGCTCAGCAGAGCCTGTGCCAATCGCTTCCCCTCCCCTGGGCAGCTCTGAGAGTGCTCTCCCAGGCAAGGGCCACTGGGTGGTGATGACCTTTGGAACCGGGCAATGGGGAGGGGCAACCGGGGTGAGCTAGAACCTCTGGCCTGTGCCAGTCCTGATAAACAGGGCACCCGGGAGGTAAGAAGGTCTGAAGGTGCCAGCCCCACCCCGGCCAAGTGGGTGGCTTAGGGTGGGGGAGGGGGAGCGCGGGCAGGTCCAAACGCGTCCCTGGTCCCCGAGTGGGTTCCCTGGAACAGGCCCCCTGAGCCCAGGAATCCTCAGCCCACTCCCAAGCGTGGCTCCCCGAGCCCGGTTTCTGTCCCCTCTCCAAACCCGGCTCCTGGCTCAGGCGGGTCCCAGCACCAAGGCTCTGGAAGTCCTGGCTCCAGAGTTTCAAAAGGAAGCGGGCAGCGGGTCTGCTCAGGCGATTCGCTGACGCACTTCTTTGACGAGGGGCACAGCTCCAGTCTCCAGTCCCTGAGATGTCACCGGCCGTTCGCCTCACCCACCGGCGGGAAATCCCTGACACATGGCGGCTACATCCCAGCGACCTTGGGAGGTGGGGACCATCCTCAGCCAGTTGGACAGGGAGACTACCAAGGCACAGGAGGGTTAAGCAAGTGGCCTAAATGTCACAGCCAGCAGGGCAGAGCTGAGCGGCGGAGCTTGGTAGCAGTCTGGCTAGCTTTTTCATTGATGAGTGACCTGCCTTCCGAACAGAGCACAGCTTCCTGAAGAGACTTTCCTTCCCAAATCATTTGTGTTTTCATTCAGTAGTTTGAGGGGCTTCCTCGTGGCTGATGGGGACGAGGGCCACCATAATGGAATTGGGTTGGCGACCTCATCTTGGACTCCTTCCTAAATCATCCCAAGGCCCAGAGTGAGGGGGAGGGGCTTGCAGTGCCCTCCCTGTGGCGTGAGGTGCCAGGGGCGGGCACAGGCCTCTGCTCTCCAGTTTCTGCCCTCTGAGGGCTGCTGCCTGGCCCGAGTTGCAAAACCTCTGCGTTCCCAGGCTCTTCCCCGGTGGCCTTGGGTCCTTGGCGGGAGGCCAGAAGTGGCCTTCCAGGGACCCTCCCTGCAGAAACCCAGCAAGGAGGCCACATCCCTCTCAGGGAGGGGCAGGAAGGAGTCACTTTCTGTTTGTAAACAGTGTCTGTACCCTGCCAGCACCCTTCCCTCTTCCTGCCCTCCTGGGGTTCTGCCCATTTTGGCAAGAAGAAGCAACCTGGGCAAGGGGCCTAGGGTGGCAGGGGGCAGGACTCAGCTTGCTGGACTGAGTTTTCAGGAAGACACAAGGCCAGCTGGTCTTTGAGGGGAATGGGGACAAGCTAGAGCAGAGGGGACCTGGGATGCCCAGCTGCTTGCAGAGATGGGCTGGGGAGTACCCAGTGTCCTACTGAGGGGGCACCTGTTGGGATAGCATCTTCTGCCTGACCAGCATTCTCCCTCTGTGAACAGCATCCCAAGTGTCCTTGGAGAATCCTCTTCTTTGCTGCAGCGACCCTTCCCTCTGCTCCAGAGAGGGCCTGTGGGCTTCAGGTTCCGATCCCTGGCTGGCCACTATTGGTTGAAGCCGTCCAGAGAGAGCTGGCCATGGGACTTTTGCTGAACTCTTAGGGAAGAAAACACCTCTTTTTGCTGAGCTTGTTGAGTGAATCTGATACAAACCAGGAGCTGCTGGTGGTCAACTTCCCTGACGACAGAGAAAGCAGAGCCTAAACATGATTTTCAAAATGGCATTTGAAATTAGTGGGGGAGAATGAATGAATTATTCAGGAAACAAGACAATCAGCTACACATTTGGGGGAATATTAAGTCAGATCCCTTTCTCATATCACAAGCAAATAAATTCCTGTGAAATGAAAGAAATAAGTGTTAAAATTTTAATGTAGTGAGGTAAAATGCAAGGCAATATTTTTTTTCCACAAATCTGAGCATGGTCAAAACCTTCCTTAGCAGGACACAAAATTCAGAAGCCACCAAAGGAAGACACTTGCAAATCAACTATATAGAAACAGAAAACTCTATAGTCAATGACACCATAGGAATATCAGGGAGGTGAGCAATGACGGGAAGAAAATATTTGCAAGTTTGTAAGGGACAGATGTAAATACTTCTATTTACAAAGGGGTCTCTCACCATCAGTAGGATAAAAGGAAAGTCACTCAAGCCCAAACTAGGCAAAGGACATGAGCAAGCAAATCACAGAGGAACAATTAGATTATTGTTCACCCTGAGAAACACTGATCAAAAGAAGCACCTGAGGAAAGATATGAGATACGGTCTGCTAATGCTGGTGCCATGCCCTTAACCTCCAGGACTGTGAGCTAAATAAACATCTTTTCTTTATAAAGTTACCCAACCTTGGGTATTTCATTATAGTAACAGGAAATTGACGAATAGAGAGGCAATTGACAGAGAGAGAATGGGACCCTGTCTGCCTCCTTCTGTGTCCTTGTGGTTAGACCAGCTCAAGGGTCAGCCCTTCAAGGACCCCATTCTCTCCTGCCCCCAGATAGAGGCAGGCCCCCCTTTGCTCTCTACTCAACCACAGATCCAGGGCATAGCAAGGGAAACCCTTGTCGCCTCAGCGTGGGGAGGCCCTTCGAGGAAGCATCTCTGCCAGTACAGATGTGAGGCCAGGAGATGCCCTTTTCCTGGCCCCAGCAGCCAGACTGCTTCCTCCTCAAAACCTGTGTCTCATCAAGGAAAAGCCAACCTGGCACCCTGCGAGTGGGCTGCCCAGGCCTGCTGCAAGCCTGGCCACCAGGGACTGGCGTACATTTTGGTTCCTCGTTGACCCAGGAACCCGGGCTGTCACCAGCTGGCTCTGGGTTCCCGTCCCCTGCTGTGCCTCTAGCTCACGCTCAGCCCCTTCGGCCTCTTCCTCTGGGCAGCCAGGGGCCTCCTCTTATCTACTGTCTAGCAGGGACCCTGAACTGTCCCGCCTCCAACCACTGGTCTTGAACGATTGCTTTGCAACCGTGGTTCCTGAGTGGTTTGGGGAAGGCTGCATCCTGACCAGGCCTCAGCGGGATGAAGTAACTGCAAGCGGCGTGGGGCTGGTGGGTCTCCCGCTGCTGCCTGCGCCAGGCCAGGCCAGGTCCCCTCCAGCTGGGCCTCCAGAGGGCGGGGGAGACCCCGGGGTGCAGCCCGAGAGAGGCACAGAGAAACTCAAAGGGGGCTACATGGAGGGCACCTGCAGCCCAGAATGTCCTTGCCTCAAGCTGCTTTGGCTAATAATGATAATAATAATGATGATAATAATGACAACAGGGTGACATTTACCAAGCATTTCTCTGTATGTTCTTTACAAAATAAGTTCACTTCATCTTCCCAGCAAGCCCGGGAGATAGGAGTTATTATCAGCTCTATTTTACAGGAAACAAGAGTCTAAGTCATGGATGGTCAACTTGAATAAAGAAGGGGTGCGTTTTGCTGAGGAGAAAGAGGAAATCTACCTGTGAGATGGTTATTCTATCAGATTCTGGTCAATTGCTTCATAAAAATTAGAGTACAAACTGGCACCTCCAGTCTTTCTTCACCCTTTTCTTTTTTCTGGTACCGGAGATTGAACTTGGGGGCCCTGGATCCCTGTGCCACATCGCCAGCCCTATTTTGTATTTTATTTAGAGACAGGGTCTCACTGAGCTGCTTAGCGCCTCACTGTTGCTGAGGCTGGCTTTGAACTCGAGATCCTCCTGCCTCAGCCTCCTGAGCTGCTGGGAATGCAGGTGTGAGCCACTGTGCCTGGCTCTTCTTCAGAAACTTTTGAAAATTAAAAATTAAAATGCTGAGGCTTAACTTGAGAGAGTTGGTATAAAAATCCAGTTCTCTCGTGCCCTTTTGGAAATTCAGGTCTGGTGATGCGGACCTACATCCCCAGGAGATGGCAGTTGTCTGGAGGAAGAGTCGCTGTCCTGTCCGTGGACAGGCTCACCCACCCCGTGCCAGCTACACACCACCTGGGCACCACACTTGTGGTTGTGTCTGTCCTAGGGGACATGGAGAGCTCACACCCCCAGCCCAGCACAGCCACAGAAATTAGGGTCAGAAAGCCCTTTGAGAAATGGACTTTGACAGCTTTATTTACTTTATTTATTTATGGAGACTGAGTCTGAGGAAGGGAGCTGCCCACGGTCACACAGCAAGTCACACGGAGAAGACCCATGTATTCTCGTATGTGAAATGACATTGTGTCTAAAGACCACTCGGAGGACCCGTTAGAATGCAGCTTCCTAGCTCAGCCTCTGTTCATGGAGGTTGCGATTCGGGGTCTTCCCTGAGGCCCAGCAACCTGCATGGCACCAAGTGTTCCCTCTCCCCCAGGGTTCCTCTCCTGGTGATCCTGGGACCACACTTTGGGAAACATAGCCTCTTCCCTGGACGCTCAGTGAATCTAAGGTACTCTGGCAGGTAGCACCGGCCCAAGTCCAAGGGGTGGGAGCTTATCCTTGGTTCTGAGTGACCGCACCAAGCCTGCCCTCGACTCCCTGGATTTAAACATCCGCAGGGCCGGCGACACCTCGGGCGTCTCCGTCTCCAGCGCAGCCACTGCTCACACAGCTGGGTTTCGGGGCCTGGGAGCTCCAGGGACTGCTCAGCCCCTCCCCAGGGCTGCAGTTGCCAGTCTGTGTGGAACCCGTTCCCCTGCTTGTCACACAGGTTTGGGTGAAACAGACTTCAGGGTGGGATGGGCGTTAGAGGAGGGAACTTAGCTTTGGGTTATCCAGGAGCCCGGCTGGGCACGGCCCAGCTCAGCCCTGCACCCGCCACCCCCCATGCCACAAAGGGCGGGTTTGTGACCCTGTACAGAGCTGCAGAGAAGCAGCAGACTCACCAGCCGGCGACCAAGCAGCTACACGGACAGCAAGCGGAGAGAACTACCCCTTCATGGTTGGACCAAGCACGCTGCATTGATCAGGAGGAATCGTACTGGGTCTGCGGAGAGCGGGGAGCGAGCCTGGATCACAAGCTCGCTAAGGATCAAAGCTACCAAAACCTGTTGGGATAGCCAAGAGTTTGACCGATGCTGGGTATCAAAGGAAGAACCTGTGAAATACAACTTACTGAGAGATAAGCACCCGAGCGTGGTACCGCAGACAGCCCATCTCCAGGAGAGGAAAAGACTTGGCTGTCCAAGATGGGCGAAGTGCCACCCGACACCAGGCACAGGTGGCCACCCAGCACCAGCGTGTGGCTAATGGTAACTTAGATGTGCTCTAAGTGTATGGGTTTCGAAGACTTAGTGCCAGAAAAGAAGGATGTAAAATATTTCATTGGTGTTTTTTATGCTGATTACATGCTACTGTGATACTATTTGGGATATGGTGGGTTAAAGAAAACACATTATTAAAATCAATTTCACCTGTTTATTTTTTTAATTTGGCTACTAGAAACTATAATGTGGCATATGTGACTTGCATCACATTCCTGTGGGACACCATCTCCCTTGTTCCCTTTCCAGATTGCCCGTGAGCTCTTTATGCAAAATTTCCTAACTGTGATCCTATGCACCCCCGACTCGCCAACAGCAGGGGGGGGGCTCCCCTTCATTCGCTTACTGATCTCAAGTCAGAAAGGTGTCACCAGCAGTGTCCCCATGCCCCCTGCCCCCCTTTGCTGCTCATAACCATATCAACAAAGGGATCTGTGTTAGCCTTCCCGGGCTGTAACAAGTCACCACAAGTGGCACTGAGTGGCACTGTTCAATCCAGTACAGGGACCTACCTGAGTGGACCAAAGAAGGTCCTCTTCCAGGTGATTCGTTTGGTGACTAACAAGCAAATGGGGAGAGGCGACCTCATGGGCATGGTCACTAGACCTGGTTTGGGACAATGCTCCCTGTGCCCCGCAGGTCACTCCCAGAATGCCTGGAGGTCAGCCCTGCCTGTCCCATGAGTGGAAAGCCAGAAGGCTAGAGAGGACAGTGCATCGGCTCTGGGGCTGCTAGGCAGCCAGGTCTAAGAGCTGTCCCACTATGTCCCCATGGCTGAGCTTGCTGCCCCAGGGACATGACCGAGGACATGGGAGCCATAAGAAAGGGCTGGCTGAGTCACTAACTGTCAGGGCCTCAGGGGCCCCAGGCCTACACCAGTTGGCTATTTCTAGGGCTGGGAATGCAGCCCTCATGGTCAGAACCATAGGCCACCGCAGCCCCTCCTGCAGCAAACAGGTCTTACCTCAGATGCCGGACTCAGAAAAGGGAGCCTGTCGGCCCCACTGGGTCAAAGATCCTGTTTTTACAAACTTTGGGAGGTGAGCATACCCCAGACTGACCCCGGGACCCAGCGTGTCTCTGGGGTTCTTGGGCTTCTTAGGGAGAGGGAAGCAATGTGCTCTGGGTCACAGGCGCAGGACACTGTCTCCACACCATGAAGCTGGATACCCCGGATTCCAGGAATCTGCTCAGAGAGCTGGCTGGCTTCGTCCTGAGTCCCAGCAAGCCTGGAAGGGCACTTGATCTTGCAAGGTCCATAGATACTATTGTTGTCTTCATGAATTCATCAAGGGTCTTAGTTGCAAATAACAGAATCCGCTCTGGCTAACTTAAGCAGAAAAGGAATTTTCTTAAAATATATTAGGTAGTTTTCTGAATTCAGGGCAAGGAGACAGAAAACTGGGTTTGCCTGACAGACAGCTAGAGATAACAGGCAAGCTCTCCGTGGGGGATATTTAGCAAACTTGCAACATCGGTGTCCCCAAAGATGCAGTTGTCTCTACCACCATGGTCCCCAAAAGACGAGAGGATGCTCACAAATGGCCTCCCATCCTCACGGAAGGCTTACGGGGCTACATCCGAGTTATGATCAGCGGGGGCTGGGCAATGGGGTTCTGACATTGGCTCACACAATGGTCAAGGAGGGAAATCTCCAGAAATGGAAAGATGTTCCAGGTTGACAGGTGACCACAAATAAGACATGCCCCAACACTCCACTAATGAGAAAACAGGCAGAGAGGTTGAGTAACTTTCCCAAAGGCAACTCAGCCAGAAATGGCTGTAAGATTCAAAGCCAAGTCACCTAGATACAGAGCTGATATCCCACATGGGAAGGAGGGTTCGCCCAGGTGGAGACGGTGTGATCAGAGGCACAGAACGAGAGGCAGGGCAGTGGAGGGCGAGTCCTTGCTCCCCTTATTCTGCCAAAGAAAGGGATGAGGGGTGGGGCTTGAGGCTCCAGCAGTGGCTGCTGGCTGACACCTCGGCTTAGGCCATTCCAGGGTCCAGAGTAGAATGTGCCTGGTTGGGGTCTCAGGTGCAGCGGGCACTGAAGGAGGCCGGGGCTCTGTGTGTGGCCTGCTCCCCTCTCTCAGCCTGGTGCCCCCACCAGGCCCCAGCAGACCTCTGGGAACTGGACGTTCTTGAGTGGGGCTGACCCTGATGATAAACAGAGACATTCCAAATCTGGAGGAATGGGAACCGGGCAGACCCAGGCTCCAGGCTCCGGAGGCCACCCTGGGAAGGCTGGGGGGCAGGCTGGGGCAGGGGTCCATCCCGACCACTTGTGGACGTGTTCTTAGAAGATTCTCTGAGTGCCTGCTGTGCCTGAGGCATTCCCGAGTCCCCCGCCCCCTCACACCACATGGCCGCCAGCCCAGGGGGCCGCCTCAGCCCACTCTGGAAGGAGTGCAGTTTCGATCCGTCCTCTCCTCTCTGGCTCCTGGAGGGCTGGGAGGGGCAGGGTGGGGCAATCCGAGCTGCCATCTCCCTGAATGCTGGGCAGGGACAGTATCGCCACCCCACCCCTGAATGCCTGGGGACAGAAGCCAGCTGTCCCTAGGCTGGGCCCAGAGACTTGAGGCCCTCTAACACCACTCTCAGGTCCTGAGAGGCATTCCTCCAAGGCTGGAATCTGCACGGGGAAGGTACAAGACAAACATCTCGAGAGAGCGTTAATGACGCTCGGCCAGAGGCATTGTGGGGACAGGTGTGGAGTTGGCAGGCTGGCAGGGACTCCCTTCCCAGAGACACTTCTTGAGAATTGGGAGGGCCCAGGGCACCGGTACTGGGCAGGAAGGACACACCCCACCCACTTCCCTCAGGTGGCTCTGGGGTCAGAGGAGCTTCCCTCTCCTGGCTCCCAGGCTCCCGGCAAGGGACACAGATGAACATCAGGTTGTGGCCCAACACTCCAGCACTGTGCCTCTGGGCAGGGTCTGGGCCCTTTTTGCAGCCAGCAGTCACTCACCATTCGGGTCCTGATATCCAGAGGGTGCCAAAGTGTGACCTCCAGCAGCGTGCACAAGGCTGGGGCCACCAAGGACTGAGCACCACATCCGGAGGAAGGTTTAGGAACCTTCACGGCGATTAGCCTTTGCTGGGACCTGTAGACTCAGGGTGTTTACTGCCGGCTGGGGAAGGGCTGGTTCCTGGTGAATCCGTAATTAACACAGCCAGCTGCTCCTCACCACCCATGTCTGCGCCAGCTCTGAGCTGGGGACTCGCAGAGCCTGTGGGGAAAGGGTTCCCTGGGAGCTTCAGGGCTCCCAGCCTCCCCTCCTTCCCTTTAACTTTTATTATTATTATTATTATTATTATTATTATTATTATTATTATTATACCGGGGAGTGAACCCAGAGCACTTTGCCACTGAGCTACATCCCCAACCCCTTTTATTTTTTATTTTTAGGCAGAGTCTCACTGAGTTGCAGAGAGCCTTGCTAAGTTGCTGAGGCTGGCCTCAAATTTGGGATCCTCCTGCCTCTGCTTCAGGTCTCCGGGGGCATGCACCACCATGCCTGGCTCCCTCTGTCTTTCTGAACTCAGACCTCCAGAGGCATCCAGGTCACCTGCCAGACCCTCCTGGGGGGACAGGGAATGGGTGTGGTCCTGCTGAAGTCTGGTGGTCCCAGGCATCCCTTGGTGCAGCTGGGGAGCTTGGGGGACGCAGAGGGGGTCCCAGAGGCAGCGAGCAAGCGCCGGGGCTCCCGCCAACAGTTTCTGCCCCTCTGAGTCCTCACAGCGACTCCGACTCACCCTGCACTTCCTTCCAGCCCTGCGGGTTTGACCCAGATGCTGTGCTGGACTCCAGATGACCAGGCTGCAGGAGGGGGAGGTAGCAGGGAACTCAGGAGCAACGGAGGCAGATGGAGGAGGCCGGAGTGCTGGAGAGCCGTGGGAAGTAAGTACATCAGGATGCGGAGCGGGGAGCTCTTGGGGCGGCTCCTCGGAGGGGCAGCTGAGCGTCTTCCAGAGCTTTGACTGAGGAGGGGGGCAGACACAGGGCCCCTGGAGGAGCCTCGCTAGGGCTGTTTGGTGCACTAACCTTGCTCCACCAGCCACGCAGGGGGACAGCGTGCCAGCCTCAGAAAGGGGCGGTGGGATTTTAACAACCCCAAGAGGCACAGGGAGTCATCTCAGAGGGTCTTGGGGACAGGAAGACGGGACAGGAACTCCAGCAGAGGCAGTTCAAAGCCGGCCTGGGCTCCAGTGGCCACTCTGAGGGCCCGGCCACGCAAGCAGGGCAGCGAGCCCTGGCCCCACGCCTGCCTCCCCGTGCAGGGGCAGGGGCTCCCGGGGCTCCCCAGATCTTGCCCCCAGCGGGGTGGACGACAGACTGGCCCTGTTCTGGCCCCTTCCTGCCTGCAGGCGGCTGCCTTCCTAGCTCCTTCCCAGGCTGCAGGCCAGTGAGCTCTGAGCTGGGCCGACCCGGGGCTGGGGGGTGCGGGGGGCGCGGGAAGGAGACTGTGGCCTGACGGCATGGCCCATGCCAGGTGCTTGGGGAGAGCCTGGTTTCGCAGTCTGGGCTCAGGACTCTGCAGCTCTCCTTCCGCTAGAGCAGGCCCAGGGGTACCGTGCCCCACAACACCAGGCTCCGCCGTCTGCTGCCAGCTCTGCAGGCCAGACGTCCAGGCACGGGGGGAGGCTCCGTTCTCTGCTTTGACTCACGGGGCTCCCCACGATGTCACTGGGCTGGTCGCTTATCCCGGGCTCCGTGGGGAGAACCTGTTTCCAAAGCAAAGCGTTGTCAGAATTCTGCTGCTTGCTGCTTTTGGTCTGAGGATCCATCTCCTGCTGGCTGTCAGAGGCCCTGCCTGGTCCTGGAACTCTCCTGAAAGTCCTCTCCTGTGGCCCTTCCACCTTCAAAGCCAGCAGGGAAGCCCTGCTCCGCGTGCTTTCTCTCTCTGCCTCTCCTTTGCCACGGGTCTTGCTACGCTGCCCAGGCTGACCTGGAACTCTGGCTCCTGCCTCAGGCTCCCGAGTAGCAGGGACCACAGGTGACAGCCCTTGCCCCAGACCCTCAGTGAGCTCCTGAGGCTCAGACGCCTCCTTCTGCCACCAGCCAGAGAGGACCCTCTGCTTTTTTAAAAAATGTATTTATCTTTAAAAATGGACGTATGAAGCAGCATGTATTCATGGGTACAACCCGAGGCTGAGGAGGTTAAGCAGCTGATTAGCCTCGGGTGGTTTTAGTTTCTGTGGTGAGAACCCCAGCCGCCCGCCCTCTTCGTTTTTGAGGATGCGCTCCCTGGTCATGACCTTGGGGCACAATTCGTCTCTTGAGTTCATTCCTCCTAACTGCACAGGGCTGTCCTGTGACCCCAGCTCTCAGCTCTTCTCCCGCGTAAGCTCTAGACTCTGACCCATTCGATCCTCTACTTCTAAAACACTCTGTTTTAAGGGGCTCCCGGGGCTCCGTTCGGCGCGCCCCTTTTAGTGAGCTCAAAGTTCACTTTGCCCAGGAAGGCGCCAACCCCAGGAGTGCCGGCCGTCAGAGCCTCAGGTCGCGCCACGCTCGGGGGGTGGTGCAGGTGGCCAGGGGGGTCATTCTTACTGTTCTGCTTCCGCTGCAGGCAGCTGGCCCCCTAGATGTGCAGGCCGACCTCGTCCGATGCCTCCTTTGCAGCGCCCAGCCCGCGTGGGGTTCTGGAGTCTTGGCTTGGAGCTCTGCCTTGCCTGCTAGCTGGGCCCTGGCCAAGTCGCCACCTTTTCCTGGGCCTCAGTTTCCCCACATGTACACCTGGGAGACAGGACCTGCTGAGACTCACCTAGGGGAACTTGAAAAATACGGTGTCCAGTCCCCATCCATAGTGGCCCTGGCCTCAGAGGTCCAGGGTGGGGCCCAAACACGGGTGTATCATAGTCTACCCGGGTGACAGGGCCACAGTGGGACCAAAACACAGGGCTGGAAACTCCCGGAGGCTGCAGGGCTCCCTGGTTGTCCCTGAGGGTCCCTGGGGAGGTTTTTTTCTTAAGACTTGACCCAGGGCCCATCCCCGGGATCCGACTGAGTTTCCAGAGGTGGGTTCCCCGGAAACTGCAGCTTTCCCAAGATCCCAGGTGCCATATGGTTCCCCGCCTCCTGCCCGCTTCTCTGACACAGGGGTGGGACGGGGATAAGAAATGCCAGAGTGAAGGAGGGAGGGGACAGGAAGGGTAGAACATTCTGGGTCAGCCCAGAGAACCTTCTGTGGGCCCCTGTCTTCCTCGGAAGTCCCGGAGGGTCGAGAGGCCCGGATTGCGGTCCTGGAGCCTGTGTTTCCGGCCCTTTGAGACGAGGGCTGACCACAGCCCCGCTTCCAAGGACTGGGGATCGTGGACGATCACGCCCCTGGGTGCTGGTCAAGGTGCTCCAACACCACCACTGGCCAGGATGAGTGGGCCTCACCGAATCAGGGCCCCACAGCCCGGAGCCCCCAGGCCTCCAGGATCTCGGCCTCCAGCTCGCAGCTGGACTCTGGAAGCCAGGCCCAGCCTGTTTAAACGGGGCCACTGCTCATTCTGCACCATTTCCTCCCAAACAAAAGGCTTCCCCTCCGTGCAGATTATAGTGCGGGTGGGCAGCCCAAGGCGGGCAGGGCCGGATTTCTGCCTTGGGCACTCCCCGGAGGTGGGAAGGGGGCCAGAGGATGGGGCTCGGGCAGGGCTGAGGAGCCCGGGTGCTCCTGGCCTCCTGGATGGGAGTTCCAGGCCCTGCAGCGTGGACTCCAGCTCTCTGTCCAGGGAACCTGACCGTCGGGAGTTTTCTTTCATTCTCGGAATAAAACAGCCTTGCAGGCAAGCAGCCCCTCGCTGCCTGCTCCCGCCAGCCCGTCTCTGCATGTCCCGCGAGTGCCTGGGTCTGGCGAATGTCAGTGAGTGTTGGTGGAACAGATGAACTACGGACACTGACAGAATGCTTCAAAACCTGAAGTGCGTGGGAGACTCTGGAAGGGCTTAGAAATGATCCATCGCCAGCCTGCCTGGAACACAGGAGGAGCGTTTCTCTAAGAACCCAATTCTCCAAGACCCTGTGAGCTGGGCAGGAGGAGTACTCTCACTGTACAGATGAGAAAATGAAGGCACAGAGAGGTTACACGGCCTGCACAAGGTCACACAGCCAGTAAGACCCAAGCACAGCCAGCTACCTGTGCTAGGTGTCTACTGGGAAACACGAGGCCTTCTGCAAACTGCTCAGCTGAGTCACACCAGGAAGAGAAATCCATGTGGGGACATCGTGCACCTGCACCTGCAAGGGCATAATGAGGCTGCAGAGCCTAGGGTCAGAGGGACAAGGGATTCCTGCAGGAATCGTGAGAGAAGCAGCAGACTCCCTGATGGGGAAGACCAAAGCCCTAGGTCTGGGGTCAGTGCTTCTCACCACCCAGACTCAGTTTCCCACCTCCAAAGCGTTACCAGCCCATCTCCACCTCCAAGGGGCGAGGTGGTCTGGGCATTTCTACTTATGGTTCTATTAAGAATTTATATTCCTGGACAGGTAGGTTGGCGCATGCCCGTAATCCCAGTGGCTCAGGAGGCTGAGGTAGGAGGATCACAAGTTCAAAGCCAGCCTCAGCAACTTATCAAGATCCTGTCTCAAAATTTAAAAAAACAGTGGGGATGTGTTTCAGTGGTTAAGCACCCCTGGGTTCAATGTTACCGAAAGAAGAAGAAGAATTCACATTCCTATATTCTTATTTATGATTCTAGTCTATGACATTTCACAGAGATTTCTGGATTTCTGGGGTAGGGGAGGCTCAGACAGCAGGGAGAGGAATGGAATCAAGGTCAGACCAGGGAGACCAGGCAGTGTGGTGCACACAGCCGTGGCTTCTGGTCCCCCTTTCTCTGTGACCCATTCTTATTGGCCATCCCATGCATTCAGCACGGGGCCAGGCCTTGCGCTGGCCGTGGAGGAGCATGTGACCCAACCTAGGCTGATCAGATTGTCCCTCCAAACCTACCTGCAGCCCCAGGACACCAGGCATGAGGGAGGAAGGCAGCCAGACTCTGGGCTCCTCCCATGGCCTGCCGGGCCCCATAGCCCAGGGCTGGGGCCCGCTGCCCCTGAAGTCCTCAGAGGGCTGCCCCTACAGCTGCCTGCCCCGCCTGCCCCTCACCTCATTCCCTGCTGCTTCTCCACCACATTCCAGCCACCTTCCACTCCTCAGCAGAATTCTTTCTCACCCCAGGACATTGGCACTTGCTGTTTCTTCCACTTGGAACATTTAACTCTAGACCTTTCTTCCCAGAGTGCCTCCTTCTTGTCATCACAACTTCCATTAAGGTGTCCTGGGAGAGGCCTTCCCTGCTCGCCCGTGGAGACCCCCGCCCTACCTGCAGGTCAGAGTCTATCTCCCTCACCCTCCAGCTGCATGTCCCTGGCAGCTGCATGTTGCTAACTGCGGGCATTTTGCCTACTTCTTTGCTGACTTTCTTCTGTCGGCCTCCCTGTGAGTGACACAAACCCCCACAGGGCCCTTCTCTCGCCTACCACTGCCTCCCTGGGAACAAATGAACAAATGAACGAACGAAAGGGTGACGGAGTGCGCAGTTGCAGAGGGTCCTCCGGGGAGCACCTCACAGAAGGAACTCCGTTCTTTTCCAGATGGGGAAGCGGAGGCCCAGGAGAGCTCACTGGGCCCGCCCTCCTCCCTGGGGGCAGAACTTCTCCGAGCCCCGAGGACTCGAGGACAGGAGCACCTGGGCGCTGGGCTGTGACCCGTGGCCCACCGTGACGCTCCCCTCCCTCCTCTCCCCAGGCTTCCAGGAGAGTCTTGGCCTCTCTGCGTGGGAAACCGCGCATGCGCACGGAGGAGCCTTTGCAGGCCTGGGCCTGGAGCACCTGGCAGAGCGGAGGGGAGGGCGCGGCATCGGCACCGGCGGCAGACGAGCGGGGGCATGCGTGTGCCCGTCCAAACGGACCGGCTGGCATGTGGGTGGGGTGGTCCGACTGGTCGGGCGAGTGCCGGGCGTGGGCTGGTGAGCGCGCCAGCCAGTGAACTGTGACACCCCCACCCCGGGATGGGAGGCCCTCCGGGGGCCACCCGGCCTCCCGCCCTGACTCCACTCCATCAGCGCCGGCTCTGGGTCAGCCATCGTCAGCCCCAGAGACCCAGAGACCCCCGTGCCCTTCCAGGAACCAGGGAGGCGCTGGGCACGGGCTCCCAGGAGCTTCAGGCTCCGTGGTGGAGGTGGGCAGCATTCTGGGGCTGGAAAGGCAGCGGCCCGGAGCACGGAGCTTGGGCTGAGATAAATGGGCCGTGAGGCCAGCAGGGAGAGATGCCTCCAGGAGGACAAGCGAGCTGGGAGTGGTCATCAGGAAGGAGGAGCTCCATAGCGTCTGCTCTGGCCACCTGCTCAGTTAACCTGTGTGGGCCTCGGTTCCCTCATGTCAAGTGGAGGTCATAGTATCCACTTCCTGTGTTGTGAGGAATAAAGTGTTTAGCACTTAGTAGGTGCTCACTAAAATGAGCACCGGGGGCGGAGCTGGGGCAACTGAGGACAGACTCACTGCTACCAACTCTTACTCTTTCCCCTGCTCGCCCAGCTAAGTTTCACTTTCCCAGAAAACCCAGGCTTGGTCTCCTCCCCGCTGGGCCCCACTTTGGAAAGCTGGTTGGTCATGGCTCTAGCGAAGATGTCAAAGTCAGACTCACAGCTGATGGGATAATGATTAGTGGGGTCCCCATCTAAGAACATTTACATTTTAACCAGGGACAACCCAAGAAGTCAAAAGAATGTTCCTTGCAGAGCCAGGAGCGGGGGAGTTTTGGTACAGTGGGCAGGAGGGGGCTGGGCTCTGGGGGACTTCCTGAGGCCCTTCCATCCAGCCTGGGGTGCATTTGACAGGTGGGCAATGGACAGAGGAAAAATAAAATTAAAGCCCCTGAACAAGTTTCCTTTGGGAACCCTTTGCCTTGGGAGCTCTTTGTTGTCTGCAAGGATGAGACTAGCAGATGTGCCAGGAGAAGGTCTGTGGGCTGTGTGTGGAAAGAGGTCTGCCCCTGGATTTATTCTAGAGTAGGGTCTGAGTCTGGTCATCTCATTACCTCCTTCCAGGCACTGTCTGTTTGGTACCTTCTACCTACAATATCATTTCAGAGGTTGTTTGACTGTGACCTGCAGACTACACTTGATCCCAAGACTGTTTTTGCAAATAAAGTTTTATTGGAACACAACCACACACACACATTTACAGATTGTCTGTAGTTGAGACTGTGTGGCCCATAAAGCTAAAGATATTTGCTCCCTGACCCTTTACAGAGAAAGATTACTGACCCTTAATTTCACTTCATTAGAAGGAAGAATTTTTTTTAAAACGTGTTTTTAAGTTAAATTTATTTTAAAATGGATTTTTTTCCCTCATTTTTGAGGGGAGGGATGCTGGGGTGGAACCCAAGGGCTCATGCATTTTAAGTACATTTTCTCCCCCTGAGCTGCACTCCAGCCCTAAAACGAAACTTTTAGCACTGCATAGAAAACCAAAATGGCTAGTCTGAATGGAAGGAAACTGCAAAAATAAATATAACCAAAGCAAAACAATGTGTTTCAGTCCTCTCTGGAGGCTGCTGCCTAACCCACTTCTGAACCCACTTCTGAACGCAGCCTCAAGGGCTCCTCCTAGAGAGGAGGTATTCCTTATTCTCCTCTCGTTCGACAGCTATTTTTTGTGTGCCAATGATTCCCTCCTTAGATTTGACTTCTACATTGTATTCTGCAATTTTTATTTGTAAAACAAAAAGAAAAGATTCTGCTGATTAAAACAAAAAGCAACAGTTGAAACCAAGCAGAATAAGGGAAAATCCATTGAGCCAGGAGCAAAAGTGCTTGGTTCTCACCCGATGCTGGCTCCTGACCTCCCACGTGACCTGGAGCAACACCCCACCCTTCCTTCCACATCAGTGTCCTTCAATTTACCTGGTCACAGAGTCGCCTGGGGCTCCGCCCCTCACTTCTAAAAGTGATAACCCCGTGTCCCTGGAGAGGCTGACTCCGTGGATGAGGGAGTGGCCCACGGGGGTGTCTCTAACAGGCACCCTCGCCCTCCCCGGTGGGCACCTTGGTTGTGGACTCCGTGGTCCCTCCTCTCACCTCTCCAGCTTCCCAGTCCTCGGCAGCTCTGAGGACCACCTCCTGCCCAGGGGCCTGGGGTGAGCAGGGAGCGGGTCGACTAGGGAACTGGCCTGAGGTGAAGGTGTTGCAGAAGCTGGGTTCCCTGCCATATGGCCAGGACTGGGCGACTGGAGAGACAGTGAGCAACCCTGGAGGGGAGAGCGTGTAGAAGCCATGTTGGAAATACAAAATAGGACATCTCTTTCCTTAGTCTTCACCAAACGCTCATTGGCCAGTTTTCTGGAATAATTACTTCCAAAGCCCAGGACTGGTATCTAACAGGCTTAGGTAATCTTGGAGCAAGGAGTAGGCCTGGGGAACCTGAGCAGATGTCTTCCATGCTGTGCTGAACTGGGGCAGGTGGGAGAGATGGACCAACACTCGAGTGTACAAGAGGCACCTTTTTTGCCAGGATTCTTACAGCCTGAGCTGGGACATTTCAGCTGCTAGTTCACTGTGTGATCCTGCACAAAAGTTGGTACCCATTCTAGAATCTTCCAATACTTTCTTCAAGGATCACCCATCTTCCAAGCTTAAAAAGGACATCTTCTGAGAGGCCTTCCATGGTATCTCAAGTGTCCTCCTTCCTTTTAACCCCAGAACTATTCCATCTGCTACGAATCCCTCTCCAGGTCTGCTGTTCATCTTATAGTATTTTCTTGCTTCCTGAGTAGCGGTTGCCACGACTTGTTTGTTTGTTTGTTTGTTTGTTTATCCCTGGCTCCTCCACTAGGCTGCATCCTGCTACGGGTCAAAGACTGTGTTTTTTTCATTCATCACTCTGCCCCAGCACTAACACGGGAGCCAGGCTCTGCGGGTTCTCAGCTGTTGAATGGAGGAGTGAGTACAGCAGTACTTCTCAAACTTTCGTGGGCACGTGACTCACTGGTGACTTTGTTAAAATGCAGATTCTGATTCAAAAAATCTGGGCAGGGCCCGGGAATCGGAATCTTCATGAGTTTCCAGCGATGCTGATGCCATGGGGCCGAGGACCACACTTTGAGTAGCAATGACCTAGGTGAAGTTTGTCCTAGCTGATCAACCGTCCCAGTGCCCACTGTCTCCTTTCCCATTGCTCAATACCTAAGGAGAGGTTTCAAGCTTTTCTGAAACTGAAGAAAGAGTTAATCAAGGAGGAGAAGAAACTGTAAGGAGCACAGAATCAAAGAGGCTCCAGAAGCAGCGCTGAGCACAGCACCGCAGTCTTCCAGAGGAAGCGTAGCCCGGCACGACCCGTCTGTCTGATCCTGGGGACCCAACCCGTCTGCCCAGGGTCTCTCCCCGGAGGCAGCCGGGCTGTGCAGGGCTGGAGGTGCACCCCTTACCTCGCTCCCAGCTCATCTTCATTCTCCGGGCACGTCCCAGCAGTCGGCACACTCTGCCTGGCTGGTCTGGCACTTGAGCCTCCTACTGCCTCAGTGACAAGCCCACCCCCCTCTGTACCTGAGGTCCTCTCTAGCACCTGACAGGTGCACCCAGAGGTCCAGGGAGCTCTGCTGAGCCAACGATGCCCTTGGGGCCCGTGAGCCCAGGGGTGGTCCTCCGTCAGCCAGGGAATCCTTCTCAACAGTGCCAGCTCACCGCTACACCTGGGAAAACACACTCCACCTTAAATTTGGTGCCCGAATTTGCTTAAAGGACTAAAGCAGTGTTTCTCAAAATGTGGCCCGTCCCCCACCTACATCACAACCACTGCGCGGAACTTTCTAGATATGCAGATTCCTGGGCTCCACCCCAGACCCACTCTCTGAGCACCTTTGGAAGTGGGCTCCAGAAATTTGCATGGCTAATAGGCTCTCCAGGTGACTCATGGGTGCATTTACAGGTGCATAAGGCACGTATATTTGCTTCCTCCTCGTCTCCGTAGTTTTTATTTCCTTTTGTGTGAGCTCTGTTACGTCTGTCTTTGATCCTAGGCAGCATTAAGCTTCCCTTTGGAAGCCAGAGAGGTAGAGTAAACACACGAGGCGTCACACATGACCAGACGTCCCGGGAACCACCCTGCCCCTGGATGCTTTCTTGCCAACTGGTCCAGCATCAAAAGGCAGCTCACAGTTGCTCAGAGAATCCATCCTTATGGGCTGCACTGAGCCACCAGGTCTCCAAGGTCCAGCCCACCTTCAGCTTCTGCTTCTAGGAAACATCTGCACCATTAGACATGCCAATGGGTCAAGCACGTCCTTCACATCTGGCCCCAGAGAAGTGCCAGTTTTGTCTGACCACCAGACTCTCCAGACTCCTCGGCATAATGTGATTATCTCTAGACGCCTCCCAGAGGGACCTCTGGATCCCTTTGGTCATTCTTACCCTGGCGTCATCTAAACTGGGAGCGCCATCTGGGATTCCAGCTCAGTACCCTTCCTCACCTCCTTCCTGCCTTCCTTCCTTTCTTTATTTGAAACCTCTTTTCTTTATAAGTTACCTGGATTCAAGCATTTCATTACAGTAACAACAACAAAAAAAAAACCAGACTAATGCAAGTGTTATAGAAGAAAATTCCCTTGACCGAATATCTACTCTGTATGAGCTACTGGAGGCAGAAGCCAGAATGTGGAGGCCCAGCCTGTCTGATACTGGATACCAATATCAGGAAAAGCAGACAGGGAGAAATGAGCAAGAGCAAACAAACAAGGCTGTGACCAAAAAGATTTTAATGTCACCTGGGGATGGAATTTCAGACTGTCAAAGGTATAAGGCCTTTAAGATCAACAGTCTAGTTTGGTCAGAGTGGTTTAAATACCTGCCTGCCTGGAAGCATAGGAATGGTTAAGAATTTCTAGGTCTCAGTGGGGCATGGTGGCACACAACTATAATCCCAGCGGCTCAGGAGGCTGAGGCAGGAGGATCGTGAGTTCAAAGTCAGCTTCAGCAACTTAGCAACTGAGTGAGACCCTGTCTCTAAATAAATACAATAAAGGGTTGGGGATGTGACTAAGTGTTTAACTGCCCCTGAGTTCAATCATCTCCAGTATCAAAAAAAAAAAAAAAAAAAAAAGAAAGAAAGAAAGAAAAGAAAAGAAAAGAATTTCTAGGTCTCCTCTCTGTTAATCTTGGGCTTTTGAACTGTGGGGTCATGAGTGGGATCGCATGGGAAAGGCAGCTGTCCTTACTTCCTCATACCCAAAGATTCATACAGACTCATGGGTCTGGACTGAGTTCTGAGGCTGGATTTGCCCAGTTGGCACAGAGGTCACTTGTTTGAAGGGGCTATTTCCATGGTATTACAGCTTGAAGGACAACTCACACACACACAAAGACCCCGTAACTTCAGAAAGAAAAATACAACACATACCAGTGTGAAGCAGGATAACAAGTAGAACTGGCCAGGGTTAGTGAGGAGGTTCCATGAGAGCAAGGGGTCTTGGGACAAGTTTGCTCACTGCTGTACACAGGAGATCTGCACTAAGTATACGTAAAGAGAATGATTGGAAAAATATTATTTTCCTGAGCAATTGTTTGACAGAAAGGAAGGAAGGGGAGGATATTGTTTTGAAAAATTAAAAATATTTAGAAAAGTACAAAGGATGCCCTTGTAGTCTGCAGGGAGAGTATTTATGATAGTGCCTGAGATCCCAGGAACTGCGGAACCCACGCTGGGGACGTTAGTAGCCACAAGGATGTTCTCTCCCCTCCTCTCCTTTTCAAAACTTCAGTGCTGAACTGCTCTGTTCTTTTCTCCCACCTGAGGAGCTCCTTCTCTAAGCCTCTGGGGGTCCAGATGTTTGGGTGGTGATGCGGCTGGTGGTGGAGACCAGCGCTCCCCGCTTCCCGTTAGCTTCTGTCTCCAGGAGAGTTCTGAAGCGCCAGCTTTGTGGTACCGGCGGTTCCGGCGCGAGAGGCCAGATGTTTGGGGTCCGCACGTTTCTCCGCCAGGCTGGCCCTGGACATGCTCCTTGCCTCTCTTCTATTCACAGGCCGTTGCCCTGGTGACACGGAAGACGAGAAAAAGCCTGAGACAGAATTTGGGGCTGTTTCTCCAGGGCCGTGGAAATTCCATGGTCATGGTCTCTGGTCTTTATTAAACTTCTGTCAGGAGTCGAGTGGACAATATTTAGACTGTTAATTACCCTTCCTCTTCCTCCTGCTCCTCCTTCTCGCTCCTCTCGTGGCTGGATTTCTAGACTTGATGAGAAAGCAGCGACAGGTAGCTAAAACCCAGCCTCCAAATCTGTCCCACTGCAGGGCCACGGCGCCCTCTGTCCCCTCACCAGCCAGCTCCGGAATCTCAGGCGGGGACTCATCGCGAGGCCCTCGGCTCCCGGCGCTGTTCTCAGGGTGCACGTGGCCGCAGGGCAGGGTGCCATCCCAGGCAAGCGAGAAGAGCAGGCGCCTGGCCTCCGGCCACCGCGAGCAGCCGCAGGTGGGGAAGGGCCTGCCTGGTCACTTCTTGTCCCGTTTGCAGGATGGTTTGTGACAGTAAGTTGCAGGTATTTCTGCCGTCCTGTCAGAGATGAACAGGCGGCAAAGCCAGATCCTGGATTATGGCTCCACCACCAACTCATAGAAGGAAGCAGTCAGACCAGCCGCACGCTGGAGACGCCAAGGTTTGTCGTTCTGCTGGAAACCATCGCCTCCATCCCTCCCGACCCGTCTTGGAGGTGGGCAACCCACGCGGAGGAAACTTTCCCAAGAGAGCACGTGTCTCAGATCCTGCTCGGCAGATTCGGATTTCCTTTTTCCATGTGACAGAGACTCAGGGCAGCTCAAGGGTCTCTCCTGTGGCTGGATGGGCAGCCCGCTGAGCCGCATGGAGAAGCGCTGACGGCCTTCGGTGGGCAGATGGTCTGACCAATACTAGACTTCCTGTCACGTCTACGCTTGGGATTCTCCTGGGAAGCCCTCATCTGAGGATCTGCTGCATCTGTCTCTGCAAGAGTGGCCAAGAGCCGTGATGCTTGGGCAGCTTTGCAGGAGTTCCCTACAATCCTACATCCAGGAGCGTCAAGAATTTTGTGCCGGGCTGGGGATATAGCTCAGTTGGTAGAGTGCTTGCCTTGCAAGTACAAGGCCCTGGGTTCAAATCCCCAGCACCACAAAAAAAAAAAAAAAAAAAAAAAAAAAAAAGAATTTTGTGCCAATGGAATATTACTCAGCCATAAAGAATGATAAAATTATGGCATTTGCAGGCAAATGGATGAAATTGGAGAATATCATGCTAAGTGAGATAAGCCAATCTCAAAAAACCAAAGGACGAATGATATCGCTAATAAGTGGATGATGACATATAATGGGGGGTGGGAGGGGTTAGTGTTAGGGTTAGAGTTAGGGTTAGGGAGGGGGGCAAGAATGGAGGAAGGAAGAACTGTATAGAGGGAAAAGAGGGGTGGGAGGGGTAGGGGGAAAGGGAAAAAAATAACAGAATGAATCAAACAACATTACCCTATGTAAATTTATGATTATACAAATGGTATGCCTTTATGCCATGTACAAACAGAAACAACATGTATCCCATTTGTTTACAATAAAAAAAAAAGAATTTTGTGCCAAACTCAAAGACAGTGTTGGACCCTGAAAGCTGATGCCAACATGGCTAGGGGGAGATTTTGGCTTCTCGGCCTCATGGCTGGCTTTGCTGTTGAAACGTGAACACGTAGAAGCTTTTCATAACCAGTGCATGGCTCATCATCTTAGCCTCCCTCTTCCCTGAGACCCAGAACATTCTAGATAGAGGGTACTCTATCAGCCTGTGTCCTGAAGTAAAGATGCTACAGACACATGGTCCCATCAGCCCACAATAGACATACACCATAAGCAAGAGGTATCAACACTCATAAGCCACTGAGATTTGGGGCCATTGGCTACCACAGCATAACCCAGCCCCAAGGCTACAGCTAGAATCTACCCTGCATCTGAGTCATTAAAGTTAATTCTCTTCTTAGTTTGCATGTTAGTTATCTGTTGCTGTGTAACAGACGACCCCACAATTTAGCAGCTTAAAGCAGCTCACGCTTACTATCTCAGCTTTGGTGGGCAGGCCTGGGCAGAGCTGAGCTGTGTCCTCTGCCTCAGGTGATCAGATCAAGGTGTTGGCCATAGCTGGGGTCTCATCCAAAGGCTCAGCAGGGGAAGGATATGTCCTAGCTCAGGGGCTGTTGGCAGCACTCTGGCCCAAGCAGGCTGTCGGACTCCTGGCTGGCATTGGCTAGAGTGTCCCTTGATCCCACGTCACGTGGGTCCTCCAACAAGGCAGATACTTCATGCAACCATGCAAGCCTAGAAGGCAACAGAGAGAGCCTGCCAGTGACATGGAAGTCACAGAGTCACCGTGCTTTGGAACATAATCCTCAAAGTGACATCACTCTTAGTCTGTTCGTTAACAGCGAGTTTTGAGTCCAGCCTCCTGATTGTTAGGGCCTCCCCAATGGAATGGAGGCTTCACAAGGGTGTGACTACCAGGAGGCAGAGCCCTCAGAGCAGCTGCTCCCCCATATTGTTTGCAAAGGAAACAGTCACTGAACGGAAGTCAGTAACCCTCGGCACCTGTCAAGAGTCACTCACCCACCAACATGAGGGCTGGGTCACGCTCATATCTGATCCGTCCCCATGAGAACCTACGGACTGAAATCAAATTTTCTTTAGGTCTCTGTCCTTCTTGACAGGAGTTCTCCCTGTCTTCCCCAGGATGTATTCTGCTGCAACTGTGAGTTTTGTTAGGCTGCCTTCGGGCTTGGGTGACTCCGATCATTCCTTCTGAGAACAAAAACCAAAGAAGAGCCAACAGGAGACGCTGCATGAAAGCGGCAGAACTCTGAAACGTGCGAGGCACGAAGCGCACGCAAAGATCACTGCACCCCAGTTATCTTCTTTCCCCAAGCCTGAGCCAGTCTCCCAACCCCACCCTTCTCCACGGCCCTCCATACCTTCAAATGCACTCCGTCTCCAAGGAAGATGATCCTTCTCTCAGTCAGCTATTGCTGTGTAACAAATAGCTATGAAGCCTCAGGAGCACACAGCAAAAAGCATGTGCTTCTCACTGGCCAGAGCAATTCTGTGCCCCAGACAGAAGTTCTGCAGGCCAGTTAGTGGAGCTCTGCTCGCTGTGCCTTTCATTTTTCTGGGACCAGTGGGCTACCAGCTGTATATTCTGCTCATGGAAATGCCAGTAGTGCAAGAGGGCCACCCACTGCCGGCACCCCTTCCCAGTCTGTGTGTGTCTTGTCTGAGGAGCTGAACTGCGTCACGTGGCCCAGTTCAAGATCAAGGAGCTCAAGGGAGCAGAAGGAATATGCTCTGCCCGCCACGCAGCTCTGGCTAGAATGGGGATGCACTCAGCTACTACAGGAGCTGAGCTTTCGGGGTGAGAACCCCATCCCACACACTCTTTTCCCCCACACTGAGTGTGTGGCGGTTTCAAGCTGATTGTCATTGAGATACCAGGAGCGGGGATAGATGGTATGTGGTAAATTACTGCCTCCAATCTCATTGGAGAGACAGGAGTATATTAAAGAGAAAATTAGGGGCAGCAGGCAGCAGGTGAACAGAATAGGGAGGGAGGCTCCCAAGAGCATTTGGAAACAGGGAGGAGCAAGAGACATCCAGGTGTGTGGGCAGGTTCTTCCCAAGGCAGCACACGCCCCGCCAGCAGGAGGCCCAGAGGGACATGCCAGGACCCAGGAGCGCTGTCTGGCTTGGAGTCACAGAGCAGAACACATTCCCTTTCCCAGGGATCTTGCAGTAGTTCTGATAACAGGAAAGAGTCCTCTGCGGAGCTTTTACCACTTTGTTGATCTCCGTTTTTAAACCTCGGGCTCTGGGGCTCTTTCAGGCAACAGGATCTGGCCACAACTTACCGATGCTCTTTTATTTGGATAATGTTTACATTTGTGAGTCTGTCTTCTATTATTGATGGGTAGCACTGGTTTCTTTGGCAATACAGGACTTCCTTTTAAATAAATATATTAAAATAAACAGTTGGTTTCAAGAAAAACATAAAGCGGATAGTAAGTAGTTCAGGTGGTGGGTGGTTATGTTGTCAGTGGGGTTCAAATCCACGCTGGCTCATTGGCATAGGGCCTTGGGGCAGGTGACTGTAGATGCTCTAAGCCTCTGTTTCTTCATGGATAAAATCAGGGTGACTTCTTTAGCAGGGCTCTTGTGCCACTTTGAAGGTAATATTTATAAGTAACTGGCACACAGTAGGTGCTCATCAAATGGCAGAAGTACTGGGAGAGCCTTTCGGGTTTTCTCTGTCTTCCAGGTGACCACTGGACAGGCAGGAGCCAGTGTCCAAGCAGGTCCCCGTTCCGGTTAACACCTTCCTGCACCTCTTCAGTCCCAAAGAATCTCTCACTTGGGGGACGAGAGTCTTCACTAGCCGTGCAATAAAAGGTACCGGGCAGATGAGTGAGACCCCAGACTAAGTGAGCAAGGTCAGGGCCTGGAAAGTGGGCGGAGCTTTTGGAGGGAGTCTCAAATCCCCCAAGGATTGCTAGTTTAGACCCAGTGAGGCCCTCCCACCAAAGCTCCTCCACGGGCTTAAAAAGAGATGCTCATCAGAAAATTGAAACACAGTGTCCCAGCCAGACCACACGATTATGCAATAAATCATATTTCTTATAAAGATGTTCTAATTCTCTTGTCAGCAGCATAAATCCGTTGCCTTGTATGTCTGGGTTTGTTCAAATAACATCAACCCATTACATTAAAAGTTTAAAAATATGCTACAGTAAGTTCTGACTCAGCTTTGGAATTTCTCCAGTTTTTAAGATATACCTTTCAACACACATGATGAAGCTCAGGCTCCTTTGGTCTCCTCCCTCATCCTCCCAAGAGCCTCCCAGCCCATCAGTCCTGTGCTTTCAGATGGGGAAACTGAGGCTGTAAAGAAAGGCAGTTCTTTGGTTTTTGATGTCATTTTTCTGGGGTGGGTCCAAAACATGGGGAATGACTTTTGTGACGTTGTGTGTGTGCGTATTGGTGCCCGAGTGAATGCAGAAGAGTGGAGAAATCTTAAGACGCTTCCTGATGGCCCTGCCATCTCACGCCACGGTCACCTGAGATGGCAACCGCGGGGAACATTTACCGAGCGCCTAACTTCATGTCCAGCGCGAAGTTCGTACGAACTGCTTGTATGATCACTTTCAGGCCCATACACAGCACAAGGAAAGAGAGTCTGCTATGACTCCCACTTCCAGAAAAGGAAACCGAGGCAGGTGAGATTAAGAACAAGTTCTCGGGCCCCAGGGCGAGGTGGCGCACGCCTGTAAATTGCAGCAACTAGGAAGCGGAGGCAGGAGGATCGCAAATTCGAGGCCAGCACGGGCATTTTAACGAGACTCTCTTAAATAAAAAAAAAAATTTGAAAAGGGCTGGGGACGTAGCTCAGCGATAGCGCACCCCTGGATTCAATCCTCAGAACCAAAGGAACAAGTTCCCTAACTTTGGAAAGCGCTGGAGAAGGGATGCTAACGCCGGATTCCGAAACTCCCCACCCCAAGGGCAGGGAGGACAGCGGGGGACGGAGGGAGGAGAGAGGGCAGAGGGGGACCTGCGGGAGAGCGCGACCCGAGACTCCCAGCGCCCCGAGCTTTCCTTTCTCTCTGACCCGCCGCAGCGCTACCGACTCCGCCCCAAACTTGGCCAAAGTGTGGCGGGGAGGCGGCCGGGGGCTGGGGGCGCTGCCCGGCCCGGCCGGCCCTCCCCTCCTGCGTCCCCCAGCCGCCGCCCGCCGTCCCTCCCACTGGCTCTCGGGCTCCTGACATCACCGCGCGGGAGGCGGACTGGGGAGGGAGGGGGCCGCGGGGAGGAGGCTCGGCGCGCAGTCCCGGCCCAGAGCTTCAAAACAGCCCGGCCGCCTCGCCTCGCGCCCAGCCCGTGCGTCCGTCCAGCCGCCAGCGCCGCCGCCAGCGCCCGGTGAGTCGGGGTGCCCCCGGGAGTCGCCAGCGGGGCGCGGGGTGACATCGGGGCTCTGGGCAGCGTGCGCCCTGAGCAGCCGGGGCGCGATCGTCCTCTTTAGCCACCGAGAAAGGCCTGGGAATGGGTGGGGGGCAGGGAGGAGCCGAGAGGCACATGGTGCCGCAGGTCCACTATTCCTCCAGATCCCTAGGCGCAGCCCTTCCGCGCTGGCTCGGGTCCCCGGATTCCACCTCGCCACCCCGGGACAGCTGCCTTCGCCTTTTGCGCCGAGGCGGGCGGGAAAAGTTTGGGGAGGAGTCAGGGCGGCGCCCCTCACCCGCGCCAGCCTCAGTCCTGGAGCTTTCGGAGTCCCGGACAGCACCCAATGCCTCGCATGGGACCCCAGCGCCCGACCCCAGCCGCACCGAACCCGGTGGGGGGACTGACTGCGCCCCGGCGGAGTCGGCGTGCTCGCGGGCTGCGCACCCCTTTTGGCCCCAGCCGCGGCTCCGTCGCGCCCCCCAGCGGCAGGGAGCAACTTCCTTGGGTCCGCAGCGGTGGCGGAGGCTGGCGACCTGGCGACCGCTCTCTCCGCTTACCTACAAGCCTGCAGGGTTGACGGGCTGTAAGCGGGGAGTGCCCTGCCCATGGATTCCAGCGGAGGGGGAGGCTAGAGCTCAGGTGTGGACCCACGTCCTCCCAGATCCAGAGACCTACATGCTCCAGGGAGATCTTTGAGGTCGTCGCGTGGGGTTGATACGGAACCCTTGGAACCGAGGGAGACCCTACAGAGCCAAGGACCCCTCCAGAACAGAGAGCTCACCTACTTTGGAAAGAAGCTGCCAGCACCGCAGTGCTGGCCCCTCCCAAGCCGTGTGTATGCTGGTGTTGCTGGTGGAACTCGACGAGGGGCTTGGGGAACCTAAGAAGCCTCCGCCCCGCTGAGTCCACGTTTCCCGGCCCCTGGAGCCGGTAGATTCCCACTCAGAAAAGTGGAATGGCTACCAGCGGCTGGGAACGGGTGGGCCTGGGGAGGGTTCATGTTTGTTGGGGAAGAAGAAAAAGTTTGGGGGAATAGATAGAGGTGATGGTTACTCAACTTTGTAAGCGTGTTTCAAGCTGATTGGACACTAACACAGGGTTGAGACAGTCACTGTATATCTTACCACCAGGAGGAGGAAAAAAAACCCAGACACCTGCAGCCACCTCTGCACTTCAGTCTAATAGAGAGAAATTCCAAGACCCAGGCACCTCTGGTGGCCACTGTCCCTGGAATTTCGCCTCAGGATGGGGCAGAGCAGGAGGATGAGGAAGGGGCAGGGGTCCTCAGGAGTCACCAGGGTAGAGTTGGAAGTGAGCGGTGGGCTGTGCCTGTCACCTCCTGGCTTCTTGTGAGCCCCGCCCTTCTCTGCTCCCAGCAACCTCCCCTGTTTGCAGGTGGGGAACCAGATCAGAGAGGCCAAGTCAGTTACTCAAGGCCACGAACCCCACCTGCCTCTCCCCAAACCCTCCCTCTTTCCTGCCTGGAGATGCCTTGGTGTTGTGGGGAACGGGGTGAGGTGAAGGGCTTCCGGGGAAAACAGGGCGCAGATATCGGCAGATAGATGCCCAGCCCACAGCCCAGGGAGGGGCGTGGGGGTGGCAGGAAGGCGCGGAACCTGTTTTCCCACCGCCTCCACCCCACCGAGAACTGAGGATTGAGGTCGGAGGCAGAGAGCAGGCCACAGCGCCTGGAGCCTCTTCTGTCCCCCAAGGGGAGGGATGGCCTGCCATCCAGGCAAGGGTGTTTGTGTTGGAAGCCCTGTAGGTGGCCAGCAGGGAGGGGGAGGGAGGGCCAGGAAGCAGCCCTGGAGGGGTTGAGCTTCGGCCGCTGCCCCACCCAGAGGGGCGGGCCCCCTCTCAGGCTGGCGCTGCCCCAGACTGTGAACACAAGGTGCGTCCATTTAGCACCCCCCACACACATCCAGAATGACACCTAGATCTCTCTTCTGCCATTCCCACAGTACCTTCAGGCTGGGACCTAAACTCGAGCACACACACACTGACTCAATTTTCTAGTCACAGGTTATTCACCCTGAGGACCAATTTTTTTGGCCCAGGTCTTGCGGATCCTCCTCTGCCCTTGCCTCTGGTCTGTGCCTCCTTGGCCGGTGGGGCTCACGGAGGGCCATTCTTTGTCATTACCACCCTCAGTAGACACGGCCAGAAAGGGAAATCTGTTGAGACAAAAAGATATCAATACTTTGCAGGCTTGCTGGGTGTCGAGGTGGGCTGGGAGACAGGAATCCAGCCACCCTGCGGGGGGGCTGCTGACTCTGTGTGTGTGTGTGTGTGTGTGTGTGTGTGTGTGTGTTGCAAGCTGTGGCTGATGCCCAGCTCTTTGACCAAGTGGGGCCTCTGACCCAGCTTTAGCGCTGGGGGAAGGGTCTTCAGCCACAGGGAGCTCCCGACAGTGGAGATGGTGGTAGTCATCACCCAAAGGCGGGCTGGGGTCCCAGGTACTGGCAATGGGGAGCAGAGAAGTTAAAGGTCACGGGTGCGACCCTGTGCAGGAGGCTGTGTGTGCGTCTTACAGGACTCAGAAAGTGGGCACTTGCCAGTGGCTGGAACGGGGGAAGGGCAGTTGTCAGAGAGAGAACTGGCGCTGGCCGCTTCGGCTTGTCTGGGGAAGCAATGGGGCAAGGTGTGGGGGTGCGCCTAGAGGAGGCTCCCCTCCTTGTCCCCTCGGCGGGAGTCTGCCAGGGAGCGCAGTCTTAGCAGGACCCTGGCGGGACTGGGAATCGATGCATCTGGCTCTTGTTAGGCCAGACCAGGGGCGTCTAAAAATATCAGAGGCAGAGCTGGTAACCTGACGCCCAGGGCGGCCGCTGGCGGTGGTGACGACACCGGGCTGCGGTGTTCCTGAGTCCCCTGGACGCCTCAGGCGGCCCGGCCTCGGACTGGAGCCACGCTGAGGGACGCCAGCAATGGGTTCAGGGCAGCTGTGCGCCAAGACTGGGGAATTTGGGGACATAAGGACCGTAGAAAGTGCCAGCTTGACAGCTTGGGACACTCAGAGAGGTGGAATGAGTCTCCAGAGTCACGTAGGGAGTTGGCAGCAGACCCGGGACTAGGTCTGGGTGCGGGGCCTCGTCCCAGCTGAGGCGTCCAGTGGTGGGGAGTGTCAGTGGGATTCCAAGGTCCCCAGGGTCAGCGACCTTGTGTCATCTGTCTAGGGTGCTGGATTTCCATGCTCACACCCAACTGCAGAAGGGTGAGCAAAGGGCTGCGGTCAGTGGGTCACCTCCCACTGGGCATCTGACGACTCTGGGGCAGGTCTGCCACGCCTGGGGGGCAGGGTGTCGGGAGGAGGGACTGGAGGGCCTGGGAGGAGGAGCCCATCCCTCCTTCCCAGGCAAGACCGTGGGTTTGTTTCGGGGATCTCTTGATTAATGAGGAATTGAACCCTGGGCCCTCACCTTTCTTGGGAAGCCCGGCTTCCCTTGACCTGTGAGGGACCAAGGGGGAATGGGGGCTGCTCCAGTTCCTGCCCTTCGCGGTCGACATCAGCCTCTGGAAGCTTCCTGGGACTCCGGGTCCAGAGCCGCGGGAGGCATCGCTAGGGTGATACTGGTTTAGTACTTGCCTCAGAAATCTGGGAGGGAAAGTCGCTGTCACATGCAGGATATAGAGATAGGCGATTCCCTGTCTACAGACGGTTCCTGGTCTAACCCACGGGAGCTTCCAGAGCAGAGCCGCTCACTTGAGATATTTTTTTTTCTTGCATGCTAATCGCAAACTTCTCTGGTGAACTGTCTTTCCTTAGAAGGAACTTAATTTAATAAAAAATTAGCAAGTAAATACGACCCCAGGTACCTCATTAGTCTTATTTTAATGAATGTTTCCCAAAGTGTGTCATCATTGGTGGTACCCAAGATAATTTTAAAAGGTCTGCAGCAGAACATTTAAAAAAAAAAAGATTAATTACGTATTTTTCTTGGTTGACATTTGAAAAATATATGTCAACAGCACACAAAGCCATGGTTTCAGATACGACTACTTAGGGTCGAATGAATGTTGATGTTTAAAACTTGACAATTTTTTAAAAAATATTTTTTTTAGTTGTCAACGGACTTTATTTTATTCATTTATATGTGGTGCTGAGAATCGAACCCAGTGCCTCACATGTGCCAGGCAAGTGCGCCACACTGAGCCGTGACTCCAGCCCCCACGATGTTACTTAAGAATTTCCTTAACGGGCACATGGGAGATGGTTTTCTGATGAGGATCGGGATGAACACCTCACACCTTCCCCATCAGGTCTAATCTGGAAGCATCTTCGAGCTTCCTACCCAAGCTCCCCTTCTTCCCAGAGGCCACTGGGTTCAGCTCTAGACTGAGACCTGCGGCTTAGCTACTGAGCGTCTTCTCATCCTCCACCCCCTGACCCTGGCCGGCTGCTCTGAGGATCAGAGGAGGTGACATATTGATGGACGCCTGTGGAGGTGGCTTGAGAGACGTGTGGTTTGCTTGAACCAAAGCAAGGCAGAGGGAGAGGCTGGCTGGCCCACTTTAATCTTGACGGGGACTCTGACAATACAAAGGGGGACTCCCTGTCTTCAAAGGAGGCAGACGTCTAGTAAAGGCCTGCTGAGCTCAGAAGGCTGCTCCAGGTTCAGACCCACAGATGCCTTTCAGGGACGCAGGCAGCAGGCGGGCCAGCGAGGACTCTCCACAGCCTTCCAGGCTTGAGATGGGTCAGGAAGCATCCTCGCCTCCCCTCCCGCCATAGTGAGGATTCCAGGGAGAGCCACCTAAAGAACTACCCATGATTTGCAGAATATTTTGCACCAATTAAAAAGAACACGTTTCAACTATATGTGCCAATATAGAAAACCTGTGTGGCCTTACTGAGCTAAAAAAAATGATCAACTGTACATGGAAAAGGTACTGTTTATCTAAAAATAAACAAAAATCCCTGCTGCGTATTCTTGGTCGCGTACGTCTTGTATGCATGAGGAAGGGGCCTGGAAGGATGGTCAGCAGGTGAGGTGGTTGCCTCTGGAGAGAGCCAGGGGAAGGCCCGGTGTGCCCAGCGTGGGTGAAGGGACCCCAGTCCTGCTATGACAGGGATGACCTCTGCGCCAAACCCGCTGAATACAGCAGCTCTTCCGGCACGAGGGAGGCATGAGGCGAACCTCAGGTAGTGAGTTTGGCTGTGGAGTCTCAGATGGATTGTGTGGAGGAGGCTCTGCAGACAGGACCAGCAGGGACGGGTAATGGGCTCTGAGCTGAGGAGGCGGACAGTCCCCTAGGAACGTCACGATGTGGACGCCTGGTGGGCACGATGGGTTTCCAGTCCGAGTGCTGTGGCAGATGTTCACAACGGTTTGGAGAAGAGTGGGCAACGGTGGGTTCCCTTGGCGTGTGTCCATGGGGCACTGTGAAATCCAGGGGAGGGATCTGGGAGACCTTGGGAATGGGAGTCCAGGGCTTCAGAGAATTCCAGGGGCCAGGCGGAGACCCGGGCTCGCACTGCGGTCTAAGTTGGTGTTTTAGGGTGGGGCACTTGGCTGGGGCTCGCCAGAGTTGCCAGTGGTGGTGGTGATCACCATGGCTCCTCCAGAGCAGTTCCACAGTGCAGAGGAGGTCACGCGGGACCGCACTTAAAGTGAACGGCACCCCCGGAGGCCGAGGCTACTCTGATCCCTGCTCTAGAGCTCAGCAAACCACGCTTAACTCCCACAGCGTGCCGGGGCCCGAGTTAGGATGGAGCCCGAGGCTCCTGGGCTCTGTTGGATGTGGCCCCTTCCTGCGCTTCCCAGAAAACATCAACGGCTTCCTCTCCTCTTGGAATAATCCTGGCTTTTGGGGCCCAGAATATTCCTTTGCTACAGAAGTGCTGGTGGACATCCTGGATGTCCTTCCTCCAAAGTCAGCAGTCTCAGCCCTTGAAGGTCCTGGGGGCGTGATGATCGGAACCCCGCATCCCCTCCTCCTTCAGTCACTTCTGTGAAGACACGTAGGTCATCAGATGATGCGATATATATATATATATATATATATATATATATATATATATTTAAGTCAAAGGTGGCAAGGGAGCCCCGCTGAGTCCTCTTATTTAGTGTAGAAAGTGTCCTGAAACCCAGAGGGACGGTCAGGAGTCCGAGAGGTTGTGAGCGAAGAGGCCCTCCGTGACAGTCCACCGATGCCCATCAACAGCTTACCCGGGGAGCCCGGAATGGCCCTGCCTTGGTGTTTCCGAATCCACCTCTTCTCTTCACCGCGGCCGCCGTCTTGGCCGAGGCCACCTCCATCTGTCACACTGGCAACTGCACCAGCTCCATGACCACTGTCCCCAAGCCGCCCCGGCCCTGCCATCCACTGCCTACCCAGATGGATGGTGCAGAGGAGCAAAGCTGACCAGGTTACTCCTCTGCTCACCTCACTTCAAGACGCTTCGGTAGTTTTAATTACTCCTAAAATAAAGAATGAAGAAAAAAAACCAGGCCTTGCACCGCCTGACTCAGACGTCCCTGGCGGGCTGCCCACGGCACTGCCTGGGGGTCTTGATAAAATGCGATTCCCAGCCCCACCTGCAAGGAACCATGTCAGACTCTGGAGGGCGGGTTGGGGGCGTCCTGCAGGTTCCTCTGCTGCCCCTGCCGTTGGGCCAACAGGTCCAGCTCCTCTCCGGACTGGTCTCCCTTGGCTTCTTGCTGAGGCCCACTGGCCTTAGTCTGTCTACCTCTCAAGGCTCTCTCCCTGCTACTTCCAGCCGTCACTTCCTCTCCTGTCTCCACGCTCCCATCCTCTCTTGTGCGAGAATTCTCCTCACCCTTTCGGAATTTCTCTGATTCTCTAGGAAGTTTCCTAACCCCAGGTCAAATCAGAACCATGCCTTTACCATTAAGTCCCATGGCATCTGGGTCGGCAAGAGCTGCCAGGCACAGGGACCGCGTCTGTCGCTACTGGGTTCACCGTTGCAGCCCAGCAGCCCCCCCAGGTACCCCGTACTGCAGCAGGCCCCAGGGGGAGGCCCAGAAGGGAGGCCCCAGGCCCTGGATGAGCTGTGAGATGAGGCTGCTGTGTGGGCCAGGAGAGAGGGGCTGCTCTGGAAGTCGGGGTCAGGCAGCTACTCCCTCTCCCCGGCAGGCTTCATGGACTCTTCAGAGTGGGGTCCACACAACTCAAGGTGTTTGGAATCGATTTCCATAGTATACAGATGGTGTCAAAAACTGGAACATGCGCACGTTAGCTTTCAGGCGTGTTACCTAAATGGCTTGCTCTCGTTGGTGAAGCTGGTTTTCCGCGGGCGGGGTAGTACTCAGTTCACAGTGAACGGAGGACTGAGCATGCAGGTGCTTATCACCTGCCTAGCATGTCTGAGGCCTGGGGTTCAGTCCCCAGCCTTTAGAAAGAACCGATTCAAGCTAGCAAGGGTAGTGAGGCAGTGAGTGTGTGCAGGGCTCCCCAGAGGGGGATTCCAATGTGGGGTGCACTGGTCTCCCGCGCAGCGAGTGTGGGCTGCGGCCTCAGTTTCCCACTCCCCAAAATGGTGAGAGGCCCCTGGGAGGTCAGCCCCCACCTACCGTCCCCAGGTCCACCCTCGGCAAATGACGCAGGGGCCCTGGGGTAAAAGGCCAGCCGCCGGCCAGCGGGCAGGGCAGTCGTGGGGCTGCTCCTCCGCAGGCTGAGGCCTGGCTTTGGCTCCCCGCGTCTCTCAGGCGTCTTCCCCGTCCCGCCCGCTCCCCTCCTTCCTTCGGGTGTCCACCAGAGAGCCCCCTCAGAAAATGCCACCCAGGGCTGCCCCAGGCCACCAGGCACGCTGCCCCGAGGGCACGCTGCTTGTGCCAAGCTCGTCTTCCCACCCCCGAGGAGCGGGTCCAGTGGGCACGTGCGCTGTGCCCGGGGCAGAGCTGTTGGAGGAGACGAGGCTCCGGAACCTTCTTCCCTGGCCACTTGTGAACGGTCCCCCGACGGGTGTTGGTGGTAGAGAAACGCGGGCCAGGCACACAAGAGAGGGGCTCTTCCTCTCTGGTCCCAGGAGGGAGCGCGCCTGCAGCCCACTTTGCAGGCAGTGTCCGCGGCCCTCCGCCGTCATCCGCCGCCCGACAGGAGACACAGGCGGCGTGCGTGCGTCACGAGTGCAGTGGCGCTCGGCTTCCGTCCACGCCGTGGGAGGGGTAGCCCAGCGCCGTGCAGGGTGCCTTTTCTTGGAAGCTCCGCAGCTTTACATTGACACCCGCTGCTCGGTGGATGCCGCATCTGAGGCTCTGCGCAGTCTCCACCAGAACGATCTGAAACAGAATTGTGTCTGTGGAACATGCGCAGACCGAGTCCCCGCTCCCCGAGCGATCCCGTCCAGCAGTGTCCACACAGCGGCGTGCGTGTGGGGCGCGGAAGGCACCTAGAGGTGACTCACAGCAGAGGAGGGCCCGCGCCGGTGAGGGGCAAGCCCCGTGCTGGTTTATGGGGCTGGAGTCTCCTTGGATGCTGGGTCTGAGGGGGTTCCTGGGACCAGTCCCCAGGGGATGCAAGGGACGGCGTGCACAGGGGCCTCCCAGAGTAAGTGCTCGGTGAGAGCTGAGGACTCAGCCTCCGGCTGTGCTTTGTCCTCATGGGCTCAGGGCTCTTGGAGGACCGGCCTGGACTCGAAGCCCCAGGGCTGCCCCTCTGGCCCCCTGCCAATGGGCTTGTGGGCTGGCCCCTGCCCCACCGTTCCTGGGGCTCTTACTGCAGTTTCCAAGCAGAGACGAGGCCTCGGCTGCGCTCAGAGGCCTTTCCTCTGAGGACACTCCGCCCGCCCCTCGCAGGAGCCTTTCCCGTGGCTTTGCCTCCTGCTGCTGCGGGAGGACCCTCCCAGGTGCTGGGTGGGGACGGGTTTTAGGCGGGGCTCCGCCTCAGTGTTCAGAGGGCTCCCCGCTCAGACTGGGCCCTTCCCTCGAACAGCTCCTGACCCAGGGCTTCTCCTCTCCGCATCGGAGGCAGCAGAGGGCACCTGGGTCACCTCCTCCTGGCCCAGTGTCGACCAGCCTCCGTGAACTCAGAACTTCTTTGCTTGAAATGTGTGGCCACCATTATGGTCGATTTTAGCACGTGTTCATTGCCTCAAAAAGAGACCTCTCTGTTCAGATATCACCCCGTCAGCTCTGATCACTGATCACTTTCAGCCTTACGGGCCTGCCTGTGCTGGATGTTTATGTGAATGGAATCACAGACTGGCCTTCAGCTCTGGCTTCTTTCACTTAGCGGGATGTTTTCAAGGTTCCCTGCATTGCAGCATCTGTCAGGACTTGTTCCTTTTCATGGCTAAATAATATTCCGTGGTGTGGAATATTCTTCCTGTATTCGTTCATCCCTTGATGCGTGGGTGGGTCGTTTCCCTCCTTTCAGTGATTGTGAAAGTGCTGCTGTGTGCGTTCATACACAAGTTTTTTCGTGCAGGTGTTATCTATTTCTCTTGGGTATGTGCCTGCGAGTGGAGTGGCTGTGTCCTTGAAAGCTCCGTGATTGATTGATTGAGCAGCTGCCAGACTGGGTTGCAGGCCGTGGCTCCCTGTTCCTCGGGTGGCGCTCTTGATTCCTCTGCTTCCCCAGGTCTTACTGTAGCGCCAGCCGTGTCCTGGTTTCTAGTCCTCGGAAGCTTCCTCTGGTGACGTTCCTACAGGCCTGAAGCTGGCTCCTGGGCCGGGGCCCCACCAAGGGCTCTGGGACAGGCTGGCGGGTGAGGGGCTGGGGAAGCGGAGGCAAGGGGGCGCTTGCTCTGGGGTTTCTTAGGTGGGGACCCTGTAGATAGGACTGGAGTCCGTGGAAGAGCGTCCCGCGCCGCGCTGCCTTCTGAGGGCGGGGTCCCGGCCCCGAGCAATACCGGGTGGCCCCGCCATTAGGGGACGTTAAACCCCCGGGTGAGAAAGTGCTCCCCTCCGCGCAGAGCAGAGCCCCGCGTGCTCGGGCCTCTCGGGCCTCTCGGGCCTCTCGGGCCCTGGCGGCCTCCCGCTCCACGCCTCTGGCACGCGACAGCCTGGCGGGGGCTTTTGTTTTCACAACCAAGGTCTGTTCGTGGCAAGTGACGCTGATTTTCCGTCTCCAGGAGCCAGAAAACATTTCTTTTTAAACTGTGCGTCTTCGTGTTAGAAAGAGGATCAAGGACAAACCTGAAATCACATCGCGTGGTGGTACCGAGCAGGGGGCGCAAGTGACCCTCGCTCAGAGGCCAGGCCCCAGGGTCAGGGCCAGGTGGGTAGCAGTGAGGTCCCGGGTCGCGGGGCACAGACTCATGGAAACCGGAGGCTGCGGAAGCAGCCAGGCTGGGCGGCGGGCGGCCCTGAGGACCCCAGCGCCTTCCAGCTGCGGTGCCCGAGGTTGGACCGGTCCATCTTCGGCGGTCAGCTTCGCTGCCACGGTGGGACAGTGTCGCCGTCCCAGCGCCGCCGTGGCGTCCAGTGGGAGGGAGCCGTGCTCGGGCTGCCTTTCTTCCCGGAAGGTGACCTCAGCCCCTGAAGGGGCCCCCAGCCGGCAGCGCCACCCCTGGGCTGGCCTCGCCCCCCAGGTCCTGGTCGAGGCCCTGCGGGCTCAGCTGGCGCGTCGGCGTGGGTTGGGGCTGCGCGGGGACAGGAGGAACAGTGCGCACGGGGAACGGGAGGAACAGTGCGCGCACGCAGCCGAGATCCCTGGACCTCAGAGCCCCGAGTCCTGTGCTTGACTGTGACGGGCAGCCTGCTGAGTGGGAAGGTGGCCGAGAGCCCGGTGGGCAGGTAGCACGTACAACCATCCACTGGACGGGGCTGGTTCACGCCTCAGCGGGGATGCGCGGGGTGACCTGAGAGCTCGTCACTCATCTCAGGACGGTGTGTGGTTTAAGCCTCATGAATTGTTTATTTCTGGAATTTTCCACTTAATATTTTTGGGTGCTGTTTGACTTCAGGTAACTGAAGCTGGGGGAGGCGAAACTGTGGGTTCAGGGGGGACAACAGTATGTGGAGAGGAGAGAGAGGGAGAGATTGATTTTGATAAACTGACTCTGTGACTGTGCAGGCTGGCCAATGCAAAATCTGCAGGGCAGCCAGCAGACTGGAGACCCAGTGGAGAGCCGCTGCTGCAGTCCAAGTCTGAAGCCCATCTGCTGGCACCTCCTGATCTGAAGAAACTTCTTATTCTAGACAGGTCTTCAACTGATTAGATGAGGCCCACCCCCAATAGGGAGGACATCTGCTTGACTCAAAGTCCAGCAACTCAAATGTAAATCTCATCCCAAATCCCCTCCCAGAACCACTGGGGCCAACCAAGCAGCCCCAGGAAGGTGGCTCGCACGGACACTTGGTGGGACCAGACAGTGTTAAGGTAACAGGATAGGGTCTCTTTTCACTCCCTTTTCAAACAGGAGATCTCGGTTTTGTGCTAAGGCAGCCTTAGAACTTCCCAAACACCTGAGAGGCCTTGTTTTAGCAAAGAAGCGCTGCTCTGAGTTCCCTGTGCATGTCCCCAGCGCCCACTGGCTGTGGCAGGCGCTGACTTTCCTTTTCAGTTGTGGAATAAGCCTTCCTTTTAGAAGGTGTCAGTTTGTTTGTTTGTTTACTTGGGGAGATTGAACCCAGGGATGCTTAACCTCTGAGCTGCCTCCACAGCCCTTTTTATTTTTGATTTTGATACAGAGTCTTGCTTAGGGCCTCACGAAGTTGCTGAGGCTGGCCTTGAACTCATGATCCTCCTGCCTCAGCCTCCCAAGCCACGGGGAGTACAGGTGTGCGTCGCCACACCTGGCAAAAAAGCGTCCATTTAAAAAGTGAATGAGTGACTCAATTCGGGTGGTCCACGAACATACCTGGCATCAGCAGGCGGTGTGGGAACGCAGGATTCGGGAAGTGCTGGCACTGGCAGAGCAGGGACCGTGGGCGAAACAGCGCCTGGTGGTCCTCAGGCCCCTCGCTGCCTCCGGCCCACGGAGACAGCCCTGGTGGTTCACTTCCACGTGGTGGCTCCTGTCCAGGAGTGGTGGCAGTGGGCGAGGGGTGTGGGAGGACCCACGCCTCGGCCACGGCGCGGTGACGCCCGCCATCCATGCCATCCTGCGCGCCAGGCGGTTCTCCCCACTTTCTCTCCGTGGTCCCTGGGCCCCAGGAGGCCCGCATGGTCAAGTGGCGAGTCCGTCCAGTCGGACTGGCTCAAGCCTGGGTTCTGACCTGGTTTTTCTGGAATGGCTGCCCGCTCATTCCCAAGCCTCGGTGTCCATCCCGAATGAACTTGCAGGCCAGCCGGGCGGAGCCCCGGCTCCCTGGTCCAGAAGCTGGCCAAGCCGCCTGCCAATGCCACCTGCTCCTTGACCACTCTTGCCACTTAGGAGAGTTGAAATGGCTGCGACTGCGCAGCGGACGCCAGGGGACGCGTGAAAGTCAGCGGCAGGAGGCGCTCTGTGACCGAAGGGCCCTGCTGGCCGAAGGGCTGTGAGGGCCCTGAGACTTCACATCTGCCGGCCCGGCAGCCTGGCCCGATCCACCTGCCCGGGCTGGCACGCCCAGGGCCTCTAGGCGCCCCCAGCTCTCCCTGGGCTGCGGCGTGGGTTGGCTGGGCAGTTTGATCCTTCGGGAACTCTTGAGTGACGGCAGCCAGCAGTGAGCTCTGTGTCTGACGGCAGCGATCGGGGCAGAATGGCGGTTGTGAGCTGTTCTCTTCTAGCACTTCGTTCTGAGCAAACCTGACGCTAGGGAGGTGAGTGGGAGGTGCTTTCTGTCCTTGACCGGCTCTGAATCCAGTAAACAGTGCTGCCTCCATGTGTCAGTCAGCGCTTGCTGTGTAACAAGCCACCCCACAATGTGATGGCTCCAACAGAAAACTCAAATTTGGTTTGATTTCACAGGTGGGCCTTTGGGCTGGGCTTGGTGGGTGGGCTCATTTGTGCCTGTGGTCAGTGGGAGAGTCAGCTGGGCAGTGGCCACTCTTCACTGGGAAGCGGTCTGGGTGTGGCCTCCTGCCCTACTGCAGAACAGCCCAGGCTTGCTCATGCAGTAGCTGGGCAGAGAGGAAGCCTCTTGAGCCCACCAGTAAGAGTTGGCACAATGTCACTTTTGCCACTTTTCATTGCTAAAACAAACGGAGGCCAATGGGAGGGAAATAGGCCCCACCTCCTCATGGAAGGATTTGATCTGCTGAAATTCAGGTTTGTTTTTTTTTTTAACTTGTGGATACGAGACACTTGTCTTTTCCTTGTGGTGTTTGGTCTGGTTTGGGGTCGGGGTCATGCTGGCCTTCTGGAATGATTTGGGAAGGGGTGTTCCTCCTTTTCGGTGTCTGGGACCGTTCTGTTGAGTTGGCATTATTCTTTTTAAATGTCTGGCAGAAGTCAACCACGAAGCCATCTGAGCCTGGTCTCTTCTCTGTGGCCTCCAGGCCTTCCATAGACGCTTCTTTCTCCTTCTTTGGCCCCAATTGGAGGAAGAGCCTGGCTTCTCCCTGTGCTCTGGTTCCTTCCATCACCCTCGAAGCACATCCCCAGCCGTCTATGGGCGCGGCTCCTTCTCAGGGCCGGGAAGAGCATCCTGCAGGGAGGTGCAAGGCCAGAGGACACACCTGCCACAGCCCACGGGAGAGGGAGGGTCGAGGGCTCCGCCCCCCTCCTGACATTGCTGTCAGTCAGCCAGCGGCTCCGCCCCCTGCGGCTTTTCTAGTCTGCGGGTGGGAGTCGAGTGGGCTGGAGTCGGTGGCTCTTGCTTTCTCCCACCCAGGCGCTCGCTGCTCTGCCTCTGTCACCTTTCCCCGCACCCGCCTGTCCCTTGGCCTCCCTCACCTGGCAGTGGCTCCGCCTGCCCTCCACAGCCTGACCCTGGGGTTTCCCTTCCGGGCTCCTGTTCTCCCGAGTGACGCGCCTCCCCGTGCTTCCCACTGCCTGGACCCACGCCCACCATTGCTCTCCTGCCACTTCCAAGCCACACGAAGTGCTTCCCGGGTCCTCCAGATGTGCCTCTCACCCCGGCCTGGTGCAGACGGCGGGAGCAGCCTCCACTCTAGGACGCGAGGACCGAGGCCCTCCAGAGTCCTCGCTCCACCCCGCAGCTCCTCACCAATCCGTGGCCACTCCACCTTGCAGAGCCCTGGGTCCCGACCCAGCCCTGTTCCCACCTCAGCAGGACCTCCATCCTCTCTGCTGGGCCGCTCCCAGCCGGCCGGGGTGCTCCTCCCGGTCCCTCCAGGCTGTGGAATGGTTCCCTCCCTGCAGAAGCAGATCCTGTGACCGCCTCTCTTGCACAAGAACCTCCCTCGGCCTCTGGGGTAACGTCCAGCACCTGCGAGCTTCCTGCCTCGGGGAAGGTTCCGGCTGCTCTGGGCCTTGCCCAGCACACACCCTCCCTGCACCCGTGCTGCCCTGCCCCCTCCCACGGCTCTGCTGTCACTTCCTCTGTGATGCCACCCCCACCACCCAGGGCCAGCCCCACCACACGCGGCCTCCTGCACACGCGTGGCCAGGTTCCACCCACTTACTTATACACCTGTCCTTCATGAGCCCGCAGCTTCCAGGGAACAGGGTGTGCCCTGCTCCTCTGGGTCGCTAGAGCCTGGTCTACGGTGGGTGCTCAGTGACTGTCCCTGGTGTGAATAATTGCTCCATTTTTACAGAATGAGCAATAGGCTGAGACCTGAAGACTGAGTCCCTGTCCTGCCACCAGTGAAGTGGCTAATGAGGACACATCTGCCCCTTTGAGCCCCTGGCAAGTGGACCACCATAGTCCTTGCCTGTCCTTACGCGGGCTGAGCCCCTGCGACAGACGTCTGTTCTGATGCAGTGATGGGAAGAGCCCTCAGCTGCAGGACTGGGCGTGACCCCGGATCCTCTGCTTCCCTGTCCCCAGGGTGCTTCACGAAGCCTGTCCCAGGACGTGGGGCCTGGAGGAAGGACAGGTAGCTATGGCCAACATCTGAAGCCATATATGGACCCAGGACTTGGGATGGATCCCGCATTAGGCCTTAAAGTGACAGGACCCCAAAAGGGAGGGAAATCCTGGCTTAGGCTGGACAGCATGATGGTCTCTGGGGCAGACTGCCTGGTTTTGAGTCCCAGGTCCAGCCTTTATTAGCAGTGACCTCTGGAAGTTTCCTAACCTCTGGGCCTTATAGGTAAAGTGACCTATGAAGTGGGGCTAAGTGTTGCCCCTCCCTACATCAGTCCCTCGATATGTGTGGAGAGCTGCGCACAGGCAGGGCACAGGCGAGGCACTAATGGTGGCTGTCCTTACTGTCGGCGTCCTGGTCTCACAGTTCCAGTGGCTGGAAGACCCAGGGCTGTGCAGACAGAATCCTCCTCGGTGGCTTCTGCCCTGGAGCACTGCCAAATTCCAGTGTCCTGCCTGAGGCCGTTTCCGGACAGAACCAACTGTTGGCCCTGTGCCTGGAGCCCTGGCCACAGTGAGCTCGAAGCTGGGCCGCCCAGGGCGCGTGGACTTCCGCTGTCCCCAGGGCATCTCGGAAGCCTGGATATTCCTGGCTGGCAGGTGTCCAGACACCAGGGAAGGAGGCTGAGCTGACCTCTGCCTTCCTGAAAACAGAGGCCAAAACCACGGTCCCCGGAGTGCTGGGGCAGTGGGAGGGGCCTGGGCTCCCGCCAGCCCCGGGTTGAGGCACCCGCTCCAGAGTGGCCCTTGGAATCCCTCTGGCAGGGCGCAGCAGCTCCGCCTTCCCCGGGGTTCCGTGCCAGGCCTGCCAGGCGCTTGGCGAGAGCCCGGGGTGGAAGGCTCCTGGTGGGAGGCTGCCCCGGGCCTCCAGACGGCTCCGTCCGAATGGAAAGGCTGCACACCTCGAGAGTGTCCTCTGACCCGGGATTCCGGACAGGCTGCGGCAGAGGCGAGACGGCGTGGCTTCAATTGTAGGAAGGACGGCCTGCGGTGGGGACGGGCTTGGGCGACCAGCGCTGGTCTTTGCGGCACGCTCTCCTGCCGGGCTCTCGTGTTCCTGTGCACGTAACGGGGTGCGTCCCAAGGCGCTGGGGCTCCCACGGCGGAGAGCTGCTCTTATGAATAGCGGGGATGGAAGGGGACTTGGGTGGCCCGGGGGCAGGTCCTGAGGCCTTCCTTCCACCCACAAGACCCCGGTAGAGTTGTCACACCGTCCATGGCAAACTGGATATTGCCTCTGGGAGGGGGCGGGCCAGTGAGTCACCAGTTGACAGGCATTTGTGTTGCATCACACCCGGGGCTAGCCGCGCAACTCTGGCACGGCGCATGCGCGGCACACTTCCACGCAGTGTACGGTGGCGCCGCAGGACCGCACCTCTGCTGCGGAGATAGTCAGACTCTGCTTCATCAGTTCTTGGGGTACCTATTATCCGAGGTCTGGGTGGACATTTCTGGGGTACTGTCCACCACCTTGTGAACTTTTGGAGCTCGAAAGTCAGCGAGTCCCAAATATTCCATTCTTTGTGCGCCACCCATACCTCCCAGTGCCTTGTCCCCTCCTCCCGCCTTTCTCCTCAGCCCTGTGCTATCCAGGCCTGATGCCCAGAGGATGCTTGCTGCTGAGGAAACCCTTCTGCTTCTTCTCCTACCATGGTTACCAATTCCTTTAAAAACAACAACAACAACAAAACCAGGGCAAGATGGAGCACACCTACTTGGGAGGCTGAGGCAGGAGGATTACAAATTCGAGGCCAACATGGGCAACTTAGAGAGCCCTTATCTTGAAATGAAAAATAAAAAAGAGCTTGGGATGTAGCTCAGTGGTGCAGAGGACTCCGGTTTCAGTCTCCTGCGCTGCCAAAACAAAACTACACTAAGAACCCCTTACGGTCTAATATCTTGCATTCTGTGTTATTTTATGTGATTGTTTTATGGGCATTTTACAGACTTCGGAGAACTTGGGCTTCAGTCATGGAATGTTCCAGGTTGGGGCGCCCAGGTGATTTATTGCACCCAGTGAGAACCACATGACTCTGGTTAGAAGGGAACACTTTGTGATAAACAGAAACCGCAGAACTGCATCCATTCCACCGTGCCTGAATGACTCTTCAATGATCAAGACCCTATTCATAATCCCTGATCCACACCAATCTCAAGTGGATCAATGAAGATAAATGCTTACGCCTGGCCAAGGAGCTGAAGGATTAAAAATGCAGGAAACCCTATTTTTAGTGCTAAGGAAGACTGAGGTGTAGTTCTTAATCTTGAATAGCCAGTTATATCTCAACGTTAGCTACTGGGCCAGTGCAGGGAGAAGCTGCCTTTATAAAGCCCTCCTGCCGGTGCAAAGGTCGAGGACAGTCCAGCCAACAGTAAAGGGCAACAATGACAATTTGCTGCTTTGTGCCCTCTTACCTGCTTCTCATTAGGCCCCAGGCATAGGAGTATGAAAGAGAGAGTAGAGAAGCGTCCAGGATTTGGAACTGGAAAATCAAGGGTTTGAGTACCAGCTCTGCCAAGTTTGGCAAATCATCTGAAGGCTTTGGGAGCCTGTTTCTCATCTGTAAAATGTGGTTAATGATCTCTTGCTCTGCCAGCTTCATCAAACTGACATGAAGACCAGCGCAGGACACGCCATGTAAACGGCAGACTGACCTTTAATCACAACGAGTCTCATTTTCATGTGGGATGACCCCTCTGGGCTCCCCTCCCCAGGGATATGCTTTACCTCCGGCATGTCTTGGAATTAGGCCAGCCTAGAATCGAATTTGCCAGGTTTCCCTGAAGAATGCCATGTGTGGATAGATTGCTTGCCCTCTTTGTCCAGTGACAGTGGCAGCTGCTGAGGCTGCACATGGCAGAGAGCCGGACAGGGCAGAGTCTGGAGAGGGACTGGCTGGAGAATGTGCACCACGAAGTCAGGTCTAACCATGAGCTTCAAATGGACACTGTACATTAGCTTTGCACCTGGGATTTTGCAAGAGAAGGCAGAAGGAGAAAAAAGTTGAGGCAGAGCTTAGAAAGAAATATGGAAAATAGATGGAGCCACAGAGAGGAGGGAGAAAAGAAAATAAAGACGAGAAAGACAACTAGAAATGCTTTGGAAAAAGAATGTGTCAAAGAGTGACAAATAGCACACTGTTCAACTCTGCAGTGTATAGTGTTTACACGGTGATAACATATAGGGGACAATTATTGATCTTCTGAGTAAAGACTGAATTAGGATAATGGGGGAAGGGGAGGGGAATGAACAGCAGTAAAAGAGAACTCCTCCCTAAACAGGAAATTAGCAACAATACTCAGAAAACAGAAGTGCAGAGATTGGAAATACGGAGAGGTAGCAGGGTAGCTGAAAGGGTTGAAAGTGGTTATTTATGAGGAGCAGGACTAAGGTAGGGCAGAGACTGTGGTTTTTCCTCATAAGTCTTTTGTTTCTGTTTATATGTTTTTCTTAACCATCACATTATTATATAGGACAAAAGATATTTTAAAACGCTGCAATCACAGGATTTTGGTTACCAGACAGGAACTAGGAAAGTTCCTCTAGTACAGTCCCCTGAACTGAGGCAGGTAAACGCCCAAGCCCAGGAGGCCTCTTAGAACATTCTGCTCAGCCCCTGAAGAAACTGAAAAGGGAAAAACAATGTGGCTCATGACAGAGGCTTTTGGAAAATGGTTGTGGATTTCTGAAAGATTTCTGGGAGGCTTCTGAGAGGTCTCCCATTGAGATCAAGAGTGATTGGAATTGGTCAGCAGGTTTCTAGACCTGGTCTTGTTCCTGTTTTGCTGTGGGACTCCATCAAGTCTTGGCCCTCCCTGGCCTCAGTTCTGGACAATCAGGGCTTTGAGTTTTCCAAAGGCCTTTGTAGTTCTACATTTCTATAACTGTAAAATGACAGCTGTCTGTATAGCAAGTGTGGCAGAAAAACAAAGGGGAAGAACAGACAATAAATAAACAAATGAATAAGATGCCTTCAGACTGTGCAAGTCCTCCGGAAGAAAAGAAACCCAGGGCATGGGACAGAGATGCTGGAGGGAGGAGTGGCAACTTCACATGGGGTGGTCAGAGGCTCTTCTCTTAGGAGAGGTGTTTGAATTGAGAACTAGACAACGTGAGAGTGTGAGCTGAGGGATAAAGGAGATAGCTGAGGGACATGGCCAACATGGCTACAGTGGCAGAGCACTGAAGCCTGCAGGAAAAAGGGGTGGGGGAGGTGGACCAGCATTCAATATTATGTTTGTTGAAGGGCAGCGAAGTTTTCTTTGAATGTCAAGGATGAATTCTGATGTCACCCTGGGTTCAGTGAGCCCGTCTCCATCCAACATGAAGCCCAGGGAGCTGTTTGTTCTCAGCGTCTCCAGAGAAGACAGGATGTGACATGGGTGTGTGTTGTGGCAAGGAGACAGCATTGCTGGGACAAGCTCTGGGAAGGGCAGAGGCTGGTTTATACAGGCCAGAATTATACTCCTGGGGAAAGCCAAGGATGCCAAGAAATCAGAGACGAGACATCCAGTCTTCTCCACCCACCCACCCATGTCATGTGTGAATGCGGACAGTACTCGATACCCTCTGAAGACCCTCCAAAGATCAAGGCTGACAGGACTGATGTGTCCAGTGTGCTTTGCAGTACATTAAATTTAAAATATAAATTACAAGTGAAATAACTTAAATGCACATACTCTTTGCTCAGGCTCCTCCACTTTCAGCAATCTCCCCCGTGGAGATACTAACACAAGTGTGGAAAAAACAAAAAGAATGAGTGTAAGGATGTTCACTGGCGGCAGTGTCAAATTCTCGAGGCCTAAATGGCATCCACAGGGAACCAGATGAGAAAAGTGTTGCACAGCCACACAACAGAACATTAGGCAGCCATTGGAGGTATGAGGTGGATTCGTGTGCATGCGGAAAGATGGGTGTCTGTGGGGTTACTAATAGTTGAGAAAAGCTAGGCCTGAGGATGGGGGGTCCAACCCTAGGAGGCAGGAACGAAATGCTCGAGGAGGCGCCATTGTGGATGAGCTCCGCCAATCCAGAAAGGGGACGGTGGGTGTCTCCTCCAATCAGGAGCGAAGGAGAGAGTGAGGGGCGGGGCATGAGGTCGGAAGTGTTACTCTGGTGCTGCTCCCTCCACACGGAAACAGGCGGAGGAGTGAACTACGCGTTCCTCCTGACAAGTATCTCTGGAAGGATGCACAGGAAACTGAAGAGTGGTTACTTCTAGGAAGGCTCTGGGAGACTGACCAGCGGTAGTGGTAGAGGAAGGGGACTTATTTTGTATAGAGATGAAGGAGTAGAGAGTCATTTTTATTCCCTCCTAAAGATTTATGGGACTTCCTCAATTTATAAGCTTCCTCCAAAGCTTCTGGTCGGGTCACCAGCACTGTCCTTGGGTTTACAAGTGCTATCGTTGATTTACAGCCCTCCTCTTTTATTTACTTACTTATTTTTTACTGGAGATCTGAATTCCAAATGTCCTCTTGGGAGAATACTAAGTAGGTAACATCTACTTCTCTATTCCCTAGTTTTCGTGGGCACCCAATGACTCAAAACAATCTCAAATCACCCCTATATATATAAACTTCAGCCTTTCTCTTATGCTGCACTCAGACTTTACTTGACCGTAGTAACAAAAAAATTACCCCTTTCTCTGCAGAATCCTATTCCCGATGTCTGAAATTTTCAACTGAAATCATTCCCAGGGATTAAGGCAGTGCCTCTCAGACATCAAGCATTTGAGAACCATTCTCAGGGATTTTGCTAACACTTTTTATTTATGTAATATTTTTCTTTAATGACTCACTTTAAAAGGTAAATAAATTTTGTTTTGAAATGATACTTTATATCATTACTATAAATCTATTACTATAAAAAGAAAGAATCTTGAAAATAAGTATAATAAACTCAAAAAATGTTATTAAATTCTAGCTACAAACTATGGCCTAACAAAGCTCTGCCTTTTCTTTTTGAAAAAACAAAATTGGCGTTACAGACAGACTAGCACTGTTTTTCGGTGTAGTCAGGAACATTGGAAGGGGATTTTCTCACTACGTGGTTGAATGCTATGTCAATTCGCCATTCAAAATCATGTCTTGTAACATTTGAATTTCATGCTTGGGAAAAAAATGGGTTAAAGCCTTTTTTTTTTCCCTAGAAAGTTTTGGTTTTATGTCTGTATGCTTTTGTGGCACCTGAGCTGGACAATACAAGAAGCTATCACCATCCAGCATTTTACGACCAGAAGAACTTGACCTTTTGACATTCCAGCCAATATTTTAGGCACGTGGCCTTCAGCATGGTTTGTGAACTTTTTTCCAAGGGTCAGAAATGCATGTTTGGAGGCAGCATGCGATGGCAACTGAGAATGACGCAGGCCTGAACAAAGGGGAATTTGTCCATTTGAAAAGAATTGGAAGAATCTCTGAGCTGGTTCATTGGGTTCTTCTAAGTGGTGATGCACGGAATTGCCCCTGGGACCTCCGGGACTGAGTTCTGCAGCCACGTAGCTCCTGGCCCATTCTGGTGAGTCCTGGGTCTCAAGGAGTAGCCCCTGTGTGAGCCCAGGAGCCTCAGTCAGTCCCACGAGGGGATAACAGAGGGAGAGTGATCATGGTCGGAGGGAGGAACTGGCAGAGAGGGGGTGGGGGGCTCCTGCAGTGCATGTTCACTAGAGGAGGAGGGAGAGAAGAGATAGCCAGAGTAAGGCCATCTTAAACGATCCTAGTTCAGAAATATTTTAGAAATGGTTCTCTGCATGATCTCAGAAGAGCTCTTCATCCATGCTGCAGCATTCATGAGCCTTGAAAACATGCTGAAGAAAGAAGACAGTTGCAAGAGGCCACGTATTGTATGATTTCACTTATAGGAAAGGTCTACAGAAGGCTAATCCATGGAGGCAGAAAGCTGATCCCTGGATGCCTGGGCTGTGGGGAGGGGAACGGGAGTGACTGCTTAATGGGTACAAAGTTTCCCTTTAGGATGATGAAATGTTCTAGAACTGGATGGTGATGATGGATGTATAATATTTTGAATGTATTAAATATCACTAATGGCATAAAATCACAAATTTTATGTGTGTAGTTTACCACCATAAAAATATTTCCCCCTCAAATGACCATTAAATCACAAAAGAAAATGTGCCATGAATGAATACGGCAGATCATAACCAGCCGGTCAGAGTGGACCTCACCATATTGGGACCCTCTGACACACCGAGCCTCCTGGTGGGGCACATCCAGGACACATGGCTTATGTAGCTTTCCTGCCAAGAAAACAACCCGAACAGGTGGTGGGGAAACATCAAATGCGCATTTGCCAGACATTTTACATGATAGATGGTCAATATTCTTATATCAATGTCATAAGAAAAAATGAAAGGTGGAGGAAATATTCCAGATTAAAGAAGACAAAAGAGACCTGACATCAAAATGCAATCAATCATCTTGGTTGGATCCTGGGCCAGGGGAAAAAAAAAAAGAGCTACATGGAATATTATTGGGATAATTTGAGAAATGATTGTGGACTATAAGTGAGATAATAGTATTGTGAATTTCGTAGTTGTGATTGTTGTACTGTGGCAGTGTGAGAAATGGGCTTCCTTTTGAGAACTACACTCACTTAGATGAAGAGGTTTGGTTTAGGCAAGTGGTTGGCAAAAAAAAAAGTTGTGTGTGTGTGTGTGTGTGTGTACAAGCATGTGTGTTTTATGCCATTTAAAACTGGGCAAAAATTTCATCATAGTCAAAACAAGGTCTGATATGAACTGTATTTTAAAAAATGAGACTAAAAATTAATTTTGGGTTCTACAAGAACATGAGATATTAGAATCTGGTCACAATTTACTGGAATGAAAGAAGTGACCAGGTGTTGATTTTAGGGGTTGATGTGACACCCTCGCTTGACATTTCTTTTGTTGACCAAGTCAATGGTCATGTTTGTAAAACTGTTCAAAGGCCTCACCAACATTCCCGAGTGTGCCTTTTACCGGCTGGTACTGAAACTGCTCTTTCCAATGCCGTCTCCCCCACATCATCGATGTTTATTTTGTCCCTCTTTTATTGGGGACTAGCCCAGCCCCGACAAGTTCTCACATGTTAACGCCTTTGGACGCCTTTGGTCCCCTTTGAGCAGGATCCAGTGTCACTTCATCAGTTGAGGACAGCTCGGGTTCTTTTGCCAGATCTCCAATTTCATTTCGCAATCATTTCCTGTTGTATATTATTCAGATTGTCTTACCAGAATAAAAAAATTACCCTGGGATCTCAGTGACTTAACATTCAAAGGCTTGTTTCTCAGTCGCAGTCTCTGCCCAGGGTGTGAGGCTCGAGTGTACTGTGGCTGCGCTGTCCCCAGCTACTTGCTGGGGGAGAACTCGCACCTGTTCTTCTGGGTGGTCCAGGGAAACGACCTGTGACCCCAACCTAGCTGCAAAAGTGTCTGGGAAATGTAGTCTTCTTGTGAGGAAAGAAATGGCAGCTGTCTGTCACATGGTGTATTTTATGAGCCAAGGTCGTTCAAATGGGGATAGGTATTAAGAAGACGGATGTCTGAGTGGGGACTCATTTCATAGGCAGTCAGATCATGAAGAAATATTTTCGTGACTGGGGTTGTGGCTCAGTGGTAGGGCACTTGCCTAGCATGTGTGAGGCAGTGGGTTCGATTCTCAGCACTGCATATAAATAAGTGAATAAAATAAAGTTTAAAAAAATAAAGAAATATTTTCCTACCATGGTCATTTTGCTTTGTCACAAAGCAGGGCCTGTGGCAGTGAATACCAGACGGGTTTCTGGGATGGAGGTGATCAGGAACGGCATTTTAACATGCACAGAGCTCTTCCTTCCTGACCTTGCCTGCTGTCTGCTGAAGAGCTGCAGAGATTTTAAAAAATATATGTTTCGTTGTAAATGGACACACTATCTTTATTTTATTTATTTACATGTGGTGCTGAGGATCGGACCCAGGTCCTCACATGTGCTAGGCGAGCGCTCTACCTCTGAGCCCCAGCCCCAGGCCCGGCCTCAGCCCCAGCCCCGAGTCCCAGCTTTTGATGTCTCACCTTCCTGTTCCACAGGAGCTCTGGGCTGCTGGGTCTCTCAGTGGGCAGCTCCTCCTGCCAGACTTTGGTCCCTTCCAGCCTCAGGCCAGGGAAGAGGAGGAGAACCCTCTGGATATTTCTAGGACCCCACTGAATTCCATTACGTCCCTGACAATTCTGACTCCGCCCCTCCCCTCCTTAGGCTTTCCTGGTGACCCTCGCCGCCCGCCCTGCCACCATGTTGGTGCTCCTTGCCTTCATCATCATCTTCCACATCACCTCCGCGGCCCTGCTGTTCGTCGCCACCATCGACAACGTAAGTCCCCTTCCCGCAGCTCGGAGCCCTGGGCTCCGTCGTGGCAGGATCAAGGACTCTGCTGGCATGCTTGCCATTTGGGGGTGTCCCTGAGCCCAGGCATGAGGACTCCTGGCCTCAGCCTGGGCCTCCTGGAACAACCACGTTCAGGTTTGAATGGTGGGTCCTGGAGGACACGGACCCTGGTCCCCTCATCTCCGATTCCCCACACGGCTGTGATGCCATGAATCAGCTCCTCAGATCCGGGTTCTCAGCCCAGCCTGCTGTCACTGGGCCTGGGTGGTTCTTTGTTGCGGGCTGTCCTGTGTGTTGTGCCTGGCTGAGCAACATCCCGGCCTCTGCCTAGGTGCCAGGAGCACCTCTACCCTTCTTGTGACAACGAAAAATGCCTCAGACCTTGCCAGCTGTCCTAGGAGAAAAACCACCCTGACTGAGAGCCACTACCCAGGTCCCCCAGGTGAACCCCCCAGGCCACCTCTACTGCCTTCTTAACCTCTCTTTATCAGCCAGGAGCCCCTCCCTGTGCTAGTTCACCTGGCCATGCCCTCCCCAGCAGAGCCCGTGCTCAGAACTTTCCAGGCTCTGTGTCCCCATGAGAATTCAACTCTGTCCAGCTGGTAGCCACATGGCAAGAATGTATTTGAAGACCTCTTGGTGTAGATAATACCCTCTAGGCAGCAGCGAAGCTTTTCACGGAGATCCCTTGAGCCCACACCCTTATCCAAAGGCCTGGCTTCCATCCTGGTCACTTCAGATTGCAGACATTTCAGGGGCAGTCACACCGCACCGGGCACCGTGCAAGGCCCCGCCCGCCCACACAGGCTCCTGCTGGGTGAGAAGGTGAACAGTAAGGCGCACCTTACCACAGTGACGATGGCTGCCTTGACCTTGTGCATCGCCTCCCGTGACCCAGGAGGACAGGACTCTCCTGGCACCGGCTTACAGTGGGGGGCCAGCCCAGGGCAGCTCAGCCCTGGCCACGGTTCACCCTGCTGTAAGTGGCAGAGCTGGGATGTGAACCGCCCCGAGGCTCCTGGTCCTAGTTCTGTCAGAGAAGGTGGACGCAGAGCTCTAGGGCAGGGATCACACGGTGGACCTGTCTGGGCCCCCTGGAAGCGCCCCGCCTGTGAGATGAATAGCGTGCGTGTCCCTTTAGAACCCCGTTTTCTTTTCTGCTCCTCGTCCTATGGGGTCCTGAACGTGTTCCAGACTTAGAGACACTGGGGGCGAGAGCCCCCACATTTGCTTACGGAGAAGGTGCAGCCGCACTCCCGCCCGTCACTGGGTACAAAGTGGGGGGCCCATGAACGCTGGTGGACCATGGATAGGCGGAAGCCTTCCCGTCTGCTGGGGGGGGGGAAAGTGGAAGGAAGGCAGGGGCAGGGGCTGGAGCAGCAGCAGCTCCAAGGGAAAGGAGGCACTGAACTGGGGTAGGCGAGTCTTCCCTCCACACCCCGCCCCGTTTCTGGCTGCCCCCTCCGTGTCATCCTTCCCAGCTGCCATCCTGCGACCCCCCATATTTTCCCGCATCCCTTCTGTTCTTACTACCACCAGTGCAGCCCCCTCTCCCCCACGGGCCATGAGGACATGGCCACCTCTGACCCTTCACAGACTGCAGCCTGGAGCTCCTTGGTCCCAGGCCTCCTGATGCAGACTGCGTTTGAGCAAGATCCCAGGTGACTCGCCTGCACACCGCAGTTGGAGAGCCGCTGCAGCTTGCTAGAGCCCCGCTTTAGGCACCAGGAGGAGGGTGTCTGCACCTTTAACCACCCCGTGCCCATTTCCCCTGCAGGCCTGGTGGGTGGGAGAAGACTTCTCTGCAGACGTCTGGAGGGTGTGCACCAACAGCACCAACTGCACGGACATCAGCGAGCGATTTGAAGGTGAGAGCGCATGCCGGGAGCCGGCTGAGGAGGCCGGTGCAGAGGGCCTCCGTGTTCCTGCCGAGGTGGGCCGGGGTGCTCAGCGCCCCTGGAGCAGGGGACAGACAGCACCGGCTGGAGGGGTGCCCACCCCAGCTGAGCTGGGCCTCCCTCGGGTTTCGCAGTGAAGCAGCTTCCCGTCTTCACCCCTCTGATGGCTTCAGCCCTGTCGAGGGCCTTGCCTGCCTCTTCCTTGTCCAAGCCTGGCCTCCAGCCTGGCCTCTCGATGGCTCGGACACCGCCTTTCGCTCTCCCCCTTACCGCCACTCACAGTGGCAGAAACCTGGAGCACTTCTGCCCCTTGGGCAGGTCACCAGTGCTCTGAGAACCCCACAACCTCAGCCAGTGTCCCCTCCACCCCCACCTCTTTGTGTATGTACAGGATTAAACCTGGGGACTCCACTGAGCAACATCCCCAGCCCTTTTTGTTTTGTATTTTGAGACCAGGTCTTGCCAAGTGACTGCGGCTGGCCTTGAACTTGTGATCCTCCTGCCTCAGCCCCACCCTGTCACTGGGCTGACAGGTGTGCCCCACCTCATCAGTTGCACTTCCCTGTTCCAGTGAGCAAAAATATGCAAAAGGGCTTTGGAGACACAGAAAACTGCACTTTCTACTTAATTTTGCAGTGCTGGGGATTGATTCCAGGCCCTGGTGCGTGTGAAGCACACCCCCGTCACTGGCTGCACCCACAGCCCTGGAATCCGCAAGCCAACCCCTCTCTTCCATTGCAAATGGCTGTTTTCCTTGTAGAATCAAAGAAAGATGCACTTTGGGATCCCTGTTGCCTGATAAAATTTGACGGGATGCTCTGTTAAATTTGATATTGCAGACAAGCAGTGAATTGCTTTTTCTTGTGAATACGAATATTGCCTGAGACATTCTCACGCTTGAGATGATTCCTTGTTTATCTGACATTCGGATTTACCCGGGCCCCATTTCTGTGCTTGCTTTCGTTTGCCCCGCCTGACAAGTGATTTGGGGAGCAGAGACCTCTGGGTCCAGGGCCTCGATGCCTCAACAGATCCAATGTCCATAATAAAGCAGCAAAGATCAACGGAAGGCATGGGTCACTGAGGTCTGACACCGAGGCAGGGGACCCAGTCCTTTATGCACAGCCCTGCCAGGCAGGACCCATTGGCCCCATTTTAAAATAGGGAAACTGAGGCAGGGAGCAGCTCAGTTACCGAAGTCACCAGCCAGAAGCAGTCAATGGAGCCAGGATTCCCGTCTAGACAGGATCGACGGCCAAGGCGCGGGTCTTAACCACACTGGATTAGTGCCGCCTCCCTGTCCCGCTCACCCTCAACCCCGGGACCGCCATTCTTCCTTGTGTCTGGCAAACCCAGCAGTGGCCAGTGGGTGCCCGCGTTCCAAGCCTCTGTCACTTGGTTCCCACGTCCCTGTGGGGTCACTTGCTTGCTGTTGTCTGTAGGACAGCAGTCAGTTGGGCTCAGCCCCAGGCGGCCTTGGTGTGGCTCACAGAGCTAAGATCGGTTTTTGCATTTCTAAAGAGTAGTTAAAAAGAACAAAACCCCCCAAACAAAACAAACCCGAGTAAGGTCTGCCAGGCTGAGGGCTTTGCTGTCTGGCCCTGTCCTGAAAAAACGCTGACTCCTGTTTTGTAAGGGCTCACTTTGTCCTCATGGAAATGTGTCATCAAGGGCACTTTCCGCCCTGCCACTGATGACAAGCTAGCGTCACTCGCCCTACGAGGAGAGCTTTAGGAAAAGGCTTCGGGAAAACCAAAGGGAATTCAATCTGGCCAGGCACACTTCCCTTCTGGAAGCTCTGAGATGGTTTCTGGTTCTTTCTGTGTTCAAAACCAAAATAAAACCCAGTCCAAACCCGGGTTCCTTGGTCCCTGTAGAGGATTGGTTCCAGGACCCCACGAGGACACCATGACTTGCAGATGCTCAAGTCCCGTTAATAAAGGGGCCCGTGTCTGCTTGTGCGTCCCCAGCACACATCCTCTTGTGCTTTAGAGCACCTCTGGGTCACTGGGGAGGCCTGACTCAGTGCCTGCGTGGCCCTGGCTGGTGTGGATTCCACAGAGTGCTTGGGCAGGGCAAAGTCAAGGTTGGGGCTTGGAATTCTCCAGATTTTTTTTTCTCAAACATTTTCACCCTGTGGTTGGTGGAGTCCAAGGTGCTTGACCCGTTCGTCTTCGGCTAGGACGCTGTGGCTGTCCTGGAGACCTCCTTCCTCCCACACTGGAACCTCCCCAGACGGTGCCTCTGTCCCTCAGGCCCCCCTGTTAAACCTGATCTAAAAGAAAGGAATCCCCTTTCTTTTCCTTAGTGGGGATCATAATGCTGTCCCCTTACATATGCCTTCAGGGTACTATGGGGTCCTCAGAGCACTTTCAGAAGCTGCTGCACAGGATGTGTGGGGCCTCCGCAGGCCCCATCCTGGCCTCTTGGGTGGGCTCTTCTGGGGTGAGGTGGGCGACTGCTTTTTAAGGCCCCGTGAGCCGTGCACGGGGGAGCCGTGCCCCAGCCCCGGGGGCAGAACAGGGCTTACTCCACCTTCCAGATCAGGGCGTGGGGCCCTCCTTACGAGTGCGCATGCGCAGCCGCCCGGGCGGGGTGGGGAAGGCTCCTTGCCGCCCGGGTGCCCAGAGGCCCGGCCGCAGCCTGTCCGGCCGCTCTGCAGCTCCCTTGGTGACTGGAGGCCGCGGTCCTTAGCCCTGCGCCTCTGTCCACAGGCTACTCGACGCTGCAGGCGGTGCAGGCCACCATGATCCTGTCCACCATCCTCTGCTGCATCGCCTTCCTCATCTTCCTGCTGCAGCTCTTCCGCCTGAAGCAGGGAGAGAGGTTCGTGCTGACCTCCATCATCCAGCTCATGTCCTGTAAGTGAGGCGCGGGAGGGCGGCCGCCCGGGGGGCTCGGGCACATTTGCACTTGGGAGCCTGGGCCTCGTCAGGGGTGGGGGAAGGCATCCCGAGGGCACAGAGCTGAGCGGGGGTCCGTGGGGGGCAGGAGCTGCTGTCACCCATGTGCTGTCTTTTTGCAGCCAAGAGGAAACACTGTGCCTGGCTGGGGACGGCGTGGCTGACGCCCTGGGATGGAAGGGCCAAGGGCCGGCCAGTGGTGATGGGCTGTGGTGGGAGGTGGGCCAGAGGGGCAGGGGGACGCCACCCCATGCGGTCTTGTAGGCCATGAGCAGGACTTGGGGTCTTTGTCCTACGCTGGTGGGAAGCCGTCAGCAGGTTTTAGGGTTGGTGGCAGAAGGGCCCACCTTGGGCCAAGCCTAGGCAGGCTGCTGGAGGTAAGAGATGACCAAGTCGCCGTCCCAGGCCCGGAAGGACTTGGAGAAGGTGGGTTCTCAGAGCACTTTTTATACCTATGAATAGCAAGACGGAGAGTCGATGAAGAAGTCCACACTACGGCATCACCATTTGTTGTCATAAGCTGCCCACGGGAGTTCTGGGCCCCTGGATGGACAGCCCCACACAAACAGCCTGGCTGGACGAGGGCTAGGGTCCCAAGGAAAATCAGTGTGCTTTGCTTCACGTTGGCACTAACCTCTGTGAATGTTATCAAGTGTTCAGCTATGATACTTTGACTGTCCCTGAGAGAAAATCCAATTATCAATGACTTTAACCATAAAGATAGTTACTGGTTTTACATAATAAGTAGCCTGGAGGTTGAACGTGCCAGAGCTGGTTTGGTGGCTAGTCAGCATCAAGCACCCCAACTCTTCCCATCCTTCTAGTCTGTCTTCTTCAGCCTGTCAGTGACAACCTCTTCATGACCCCAAAAGGGCTACTGTAACTCCAGACATTTCATCCTGATCAAATAGTATCTAAAGCTGTAAGCAGGGGAGAAAGAAAACAATTACAAATGCTTTCTCCTCCTTGATCTCTTTTCCTTGGCTAATATTTTTCACTGAAGAATTTTCTGTGGCCAGAACTAGGGTTACATACAGTTGTGTCCATAAACTTTAACTAGTAAACAAGGGTGGCAAACTGTGGCCAATGGGCAAAATCTGGCCTGCCACGTGTTTGTGTAAATAAAGTTTTATTGGAACACAGCCATTCCCGTTTGTTTATGTGCTATCTCTGGCTGGAGCATGATGGCAGCCAGAGTTGAGTAGTTGTGACTCTAGCCCTTGAGAGCCTAAACTATTTACTGCCTGGCCCTTTACAGGACAAGTTTGCTGACCCCTGGCTTAAACCAAGAGTGATGTGTCCTCTGGACCGGGTACTTGGCTGCCCACACCAAACAGGGTTCGGCTAGTAAGAGTGGGAAGCAGTGTGGCTTTAGGGTAGGTGGTAATATTCTGCTGTGAGCCAGGAGTGGTGGCACACACCTGTAGTCCCAGTGATTCAGGAGGCCGAGGCAGGAGGATTGCAAGTTTGAGGCCGGCCTCGGCAACTTAGCAATACCATCTTAAAATAAAAAATAAAAAGGGCCAGGGGTGTGGCTCTGTGGCAAAGTTCCCCTGGGCTCAGTACCTCCTATGAATAACACTGTGGCCCTGGCCATTGCCCACAGCTCCCATGGTTTATTGGAGCCCTGACTTTCTTCCCGGCAGGTCTATGTGTGATGATCGCGGCTGCCATTTACACAGACCGGCGCCAGGACCTTCACCACAGCAACCCAGAGTTCTATTCCCTGACGTCGGAGGGCAGGTACGGCTACGCCTTCATCCTGGCCTGGGTGGCCTTCGCCTTCACCTTCGTCAGTGGCCTCATGTACCTGATACTGAGGAAGCGCAAGTAGACTCCCGGCGCCGTCGTTCCCTGCGGTGCAGAATCCACACTCAGATAACCGTTTTGTATATAATCATTTTTTTGTGGTTTTTCTAGCAAACATATTGTTTCCTTTAAAAGCCAAAAAAGAAAAAAAAAGAGAGAGAGAGAGAAGCGTTTTTGCATTCTTGGGATGAGAGAACAGACTGGCATTCCGGCTGGCATTCAGAACTGCTGCCCACCCGAACGCCAAGCAAGACAAAGGCCAAATCCAGCCGCGGACACCCAGGAGACGCGGGCGGGTGTTCCTCAACGGGGCGGGGTGGGGTGTGGCCAGGGAGGGAGAGAGGGAGCCCCGGGCCCTGCTTCCTCAGGGGCGGCTGGGCTCCTCCCAGCTTCCTTCCAGGAGGGCTGAGCAGGGGCTCAGGTGAGGGGCGACTGTGTCCTCAGTGTTGGGCCCAAGCTCTGCGCGGGAAACCAGCGTCCCCACGCTGGTGTTCTGTCCATAGGTGAACCAGGCCCAGCCCCCTGCAGCGCACCGGGTCGCAGCCCAGATTTGCTGATAGCACCTCTGCTTGCTTCAGGGACAGTGATCCTTAACTGGGTGTCAGACTTAGGCAGAGAATCTCTGCAAGAAGTTCCTTAGAGCGTCTGCAAGTGCAGGCTGTTGATCCATCCCCCGCCCGTGGAGTCAGCAGTCAGCGGTCAGGCCTGGGAATCTGCATTTCTAGAAAGCTCCCACAAAGATGCTTAGATAGGCTAGAGTGGGGACGTCCATCCCAGAGCCGGTGGAGAGCTGCCTTGGACATGTCAGTAGCCTGGTCGCGTCCCGACGGCCCCGCTGCAGGCCGGGCCTCAGCCTCCACCAGCTCTTGGTCACTCTCTTCCACAACTGTTTACATCTGGGCCACAGAGCTCCACTCCCAGGCCACCGACACCTCCAGAAGCTGTGCAGCCTCCTCCCCAGCCTCCCTCGGAAGGCCTCTCCCTTCCTGCCCTGCATTCTAAGGCTGGCTAGCCTCCGTGGACCCCTATCCTAGGGCTCAGAGGCCCTGCCACCATTTGGTCCTTCATTCATCCACATAAATGAGGGCGTGCTTGCCGCGTGGCAGGTGCAGGGAACACCCTGTCCAGACAACCTGCTTCCCCACAGGGATCGTGGTTCTAGAAACCAGTTAGGAGCACTAATTACAAGCCATCCGTGGTGGAGCTGCAGACACCACCGAGGATTCAAAACGGGCCCAGGGGCGGGAGGCAGGCTGGTGCCCGCCTGTCTCTAAACGCTCCGGGGCTTCTCGGGCAGTGCCTGTCAACGAGGCAGAGGCGCATCCCCCACGTAGTTTTTAAGCTTTCCTGGGCATCAGGGTCTGGGTGAACGAGCACCCCATGCGACTTGGAGTGTCCAGAGGCACGGATGCGGGGTGGAGCCGCGCCATCCGGAGGCCTGGGAAATACGCAGGACAGCCCGTCTGTGTACCTCAGCATCAGGCCAGGGAGGTGACCCTGGGATGGTGCCTGGGACCTCGGGCTAGTTAAACGCTTCTGCTCCTGACGGCGTGGTCTGCCATCAGCTCGGCTGCAGTGGAGCCAGGGAGACGTCTGGCGGAGTAGTTCCAGGGTCACCATGGACCCCTCTTCAGTGCAGAACAGCGCCTCCTCATTCATTCATTGGTTTTCCACAAATAGTATTAAGTGTTTTCCATGCTCCAGGCACTGGATGAGGCTCTGAGAGCACAGAGGCAATCAGACCCCCTTGTGGAGTTTGCTGACTCTGAAACAGGACCCGCTGCCTGTGGGGAGGCCACCAGCCCAGGGACATGGGGCCAGAGACAGGACTAACGGTCACCTCACCCCATGGAAAACTCCTCAGGCTTACTGTGGGCAAGTGAAGCGGGGTCTAGGGCTCCCTCCTCCACGCTTTCTCCCCACGTGGCTTTTCTAGAATTTTCTGATAGCCACAAAAGAAACAAACAAAATGCCTTAGAACCAGAGGTGTGGACAGCCCAACCCCCATGCAAGGCATGAATCCCTCCACAAAAGAACTTGGGGGCCACAGAGATCTGTCACACGCCATCTGGAGCAGCCCCGGGTTTCCCCAGCGGGCAGCCACCAGGTCCAGCGCTCCAGTGTGCACATCCACCTGTGAGACCGACTGTCGTGAGGCGTGCGAGGGACGTTGGGGAGCCAGCTGGGGCTGCCAGCCATCCTCCCGCAGGTAGAAGCAGCCCCCACCCGGTGCTCGCTGTCATTTGCTCAAGAACAACAAAAACTTAGCTAGGACATCCAAGAAGCAAGTATTAGGACCAAATCTATGACTGTGTTTGAAGGAACTGTAGTTTGCGCATCTTACGACATTTTTATAAAGTACTGTAATTCTTTCATGGGGGCATGTGATGGGGACAGACTAACTTGTTATTTGCATTAAAATTATTTCGGGTCTCTGTTCAAATGAGTCTGGAGCATGCTTGGCGTGTCGCTCTGCGTGGACGCCGTGCACGTCTGAACACAGGAGAATGAGACGGCCCTGCTCCCGCTCTGCCTGGGTTCTGGGCCTGTGCACGCCTCCCGTGGCCAGGCTGACCCAAGGATGCCCTGTGTTAACTGGCCGTGGGGACACCTGCAGCCCAAGCCCCACCGGAAACACACTAAATGCGCAGCCTCCGTGGGGGCCGGAGCACGCAAAATCAGCCTGGTGGGGAGTGAATTACTAAACTCGCTAATGATTTACAGGCTACTCACAAATAGCAAGTCGGACCATTGCGTGCAGGGGAAGGCGCTGGTGACCGGGAGATTCTGGGGAAAGGCCGGGAGGTTACTGACAAAGCTTGGTTTGGGGACAGGTGTGAATTTAGGGTAGTTAGAGACTTTCTGCTTACTGTGCCTTTTGAATAGTCCATTTTCTATGTTTTGTATAATCTGAAACTGTACATGAAAAATAAAATTTAAAACCAAATTGCCCAGAGCAACAGACTCGAATGTTCCCTGGTCTGATTGTATCTTATCTAGGGTCAAGTGCAGCCGTTCAGAAGAGCAGGGGTCAGTGGACGTCTCACTAAGATGAGAACATTTGGGGTCTACAGCGAGCCACTGATGACTGACCGTCGTCACAGGATCACCTCCACTCCCCTTGCTTCTCTCAGGGGCTGGCTTGGTGGCAGTACCACCTCCAAAATGGCACAGGATCCCACTGGATCATCCTGTGGATGATCTCCTAGCGCCATCTTGAGCAAGTGACCCCCTTGCGTCCATTTTGCAGACGGAAGATGTGACGGTCCTGTTCTTTAGTTTATATTTAATAAAGACCTTGGCTTTAAAGGGTGGGGTCATGGTGGACATCAGACCATCTCTAGAGCACACTGCTGAAAACGGCAAGATTCAGTTCAAGAGGACAAGGGTGCGTGTGCGCGAGACCTTTTCTATTCCTCCTCCCTCTCCCTCCGCCTCCCCACTCCCAGACCTCTTTATTTTTTAGCTAAGGAAAGCCAAAGGCCACCAAAGCTCTCTCTCTAGGGGACCCCCATTTCCTTACTTCCACGTGGGCCATAACCTAGAGTCCCCAGGGGCTATCGTCCACGTGGGCGGGACTCAGAGCCTGTGCGTGAGTGGGCGTCCCACCACTGAGACTCACGGCCCTGGGTTCCTGCTGGTTGCTTTTGTCCTGGATGCATGGGGCAGATGGATGGTGGTCATCCCAGAGCCTGAGTCTTATACCTCTGTCATAAAGATTTGTGTAGCTACCGTGGCAAGCGCACTGTGCTGTTAGGTGCATCATGAGAAAGCTAGTCTCTGGCCTCATCTGGACTGTATGAGACCCAGTTCAAGGGTCGGGAGTTGGTGCCTGGTGGGTCCACTGGCCTCGTGTTCATTCACCGTTCCTCCAAGCTGGACCAGAGTAGGGAAGGAGATCCAGTTATATCAGCACTAAGGCCAGAAGTGGAGGGAGGAGAAAATCCTGTAGGAAGGTCGCAGAAAAGCATCTGGGAAGACCTTTCAAACGGAAACTCGTGTGTGCTGGTCTTATCCAGGACAACCAACTCGAGCCCGACCAGCTGCTTCTGTCCTGCTGCCTGCTTTTGTTTGACCTATGAACTGAAAATGGTTTTTACATTTTTAGGTGAAAAGAGTACTTGGTGACTCGTGGAAGTGTATGAAGTTTGAATTTCAGTGATAAAGTTTTACTGGGACACAGCCACATATCCATTTGTGCTGAGACTGTGTGTGGCTGCCTGCACGCTTTGGTGGCAGAGTTGCCACGGCAACCAATACCTGGACCTTCACAGTGTCCGCTGACCCTTGGCTTAGAGATCTCCTAATCATCAGATCACAAGGCAGGTGCCACCGATCTCCAGCAACGCAGATTGCAGGTCTCAGGCAGAAGTGATCTCTGCAAAGCCATGTTTTGTTGCATTTTGCTTATTAGTGAACCACTTGGTCCAAGATCTACTTCTCCTTGTAGGGCTTTCTGAAGGCTCCGAGGGTTTGAACGTGCCAACATCCTGATGCGTTTCCACAATTTCTCCTGATATTACAACATCCACAATTTCATGGTTGGTGTAAAAAAAAGGCGATAGCTTAAGCCAAGTCAAAACTTCCACCCGTGGGCCAAACCCAGCCCATCACCTGACCTTGTGAATAGCTTCACTGGGACACACCCAACCCCACTCGCTTCCATAGTGTTCACGGCTGTTTTCAAAAGCAGAGTTGAGTCGTTTCCAGACAGGAGGCAGACTGTGTAAACCACAAAACCTAAAATGCCCCAGAACGCGAGGAGCAGGAAATGCTACCGCCCCTGGTGGTGGTGTGTGGCAGCGCAGCGACGACAGCGCCGATCCCCATCCAGCTTCACAAAATCCTCAGCCCCTGAGAGCTCGTGGGAGTTAGTCTTCATTAATTTAAACTTGTTACCAGAACACTGCTATGTGGTTTTTAAGGATCTCAACTTACTAACTCTTAGCTATGTGATTTTTGTGCCTTTTATTCCGCTAAGTAGCATATGAGTGCTTGAGATAGACTTACAATTTAGGACTGGACTTCCCTGTGGAGTTTACTAAACAGTGGGCCCTCGGGATCCATAGGTTTTGTGTCCTGGATTCTATCAATTAATGATGGAGAATATTCAAATCAAAACATCTACATTTGTACTAAACATGCATGGCTTTTTCTTCTTGTCATTATTTCCTAAACAAAGTAGTACAACGACTATTTTCCTGGAATTCTGTATTATGTGTAATCTAGAAATGAGTTAAAGTATACAGGTGGCTGTGCACAGGCTATATGCACACACTGCCGTTTCATACATGGGACTTGAGTCTCTGGATTTGGCATTGAACGGGGATCCTGGAACCATCCCCCTCGGATACTAAGGGACGACTACTCACGGGAGAAAAACAATGTTTCCAGTGCAAACTCACTTTGAAGTCATTTTAAATAGATAATATTATGAAAAGTACATTTGACTGTTTCCTTTAGAATTTTTTCCTAGTAACGACCTCATACTGTCCTCCGGGGACAGGGTTCGTCAGCCTCAGCACAACTGACATCTGAGCTGGAGTCCTCTGGTGCAGCACTGCAGGCTCCCGCCACTGGACGTCCATAGTACATTCCCTACCACCACCTTGTGACCAAGCGGCGCACACCCTGGGGGAGAAACAGGACAAAAGCAGCGACAGCCGGCCCGGCGATGGCCCTGGGCCTCTGAACCCAGAACAGCCGGGGTTTCCCCGTCCCAAGCTGAATGGGCACGTTTGCTCAGGGTTTGTCATCAGCCAGAACGAACAGGGACCAGGGGACCAGGAAGAGCCGGCTCCTGCGTTTGAAAAAGGCAGGGCTTGGACGCAGGCGTGGAAAGAGCTGACTTGCCCTTGGCATGGGGCATCTTGAACAGCAGATTTGGGGGCTGGGCAGGAGGTGAAGTTAAATTGCCACCGCCTGCCACTGCCTCACCCAGAAAGGAAGCGTGCCCCTGAGAGCAGAGCCTGGCAGGAGAGCTACCCCAAGGTGGGGATGGGAGAGGAGCGCTATCTAGGCGGCCACAGTCTTGTCCTCCTGGAGGGACTCAGTTTGGGGTATTTCTGATATTTCTGAAGTCCACCTTTCTTCTTTGCCATCCTATACCAGCCTCTGACGATAAGTCTTTTGGCCTGAAAAGATGACCCTGAATTCCTGAAACTTTAGAACTACGTGTGGGACCTTCAGGAGCTGTCCTCCAGAACCAGCAGGACCTGCTCCTCCCTGGCAAACCCAGCCCATTAGGCTGCCTCTCCATCCAGCAGCCTATCAAATTTGACCTCTTAATTTCCCTGCTGTGTGACCTTAGGTAAACTGCATGGCTTCTCTGGACCTCTGCTTCCTATAAAATAGGAATCGCTAGGACAGCATCTGCAGGGCGCATCTAGTCAGTGCTCACTGAAGGCTATTCATCTTTTATAATTGTCAAGTCACCTTCCACGTAAGTGGCAGATTCAAGGCTAAGATTTGAATTTTCTGACTTCAGATCCTGGGTTTACACCACGGCCACATGCTGGAGCCACTTGGGAAGCTCCCAATTCCCAGGTTCCAGAGGTTGAAGTTTGTTTTGTCTGGGGAGCAACCTGGGCATCAGAATTGTAAACTAAAATCCAGGTGCTCCTCACACATGCGGCATGGAGAAGCTGCCTCCACTCCAGCTGTGACCCGAGGGCAGTCCAGTCAGTTGGGGTCAGGCAGCAGTTTCCCTCTGGCCCGGCTTCTCAGTTAGCACAATATCCTCCAGGTCCAGCCAGGTTGCAGCATGTCTGGTCCCCTCTCGCTCTGGTGGCCGACATTCCATCGCAGGGATGGACCACATTCTCTCCACCCACCCACCCACCCACCCATCCTTCGGTGCCCACAGAGGCTATTTCTACCTCAGTTCCACTTACATGAAGGTGTCCTTTAGAGTAAAACACAGAAGCAGAGATCAGGGTGGTGTTGCCAAAGGCTGGGGAGAAGGTGGGCAGGGAGACACGACAGATTCCTAGACCTGTTGTCCACAGTTGTGCTATAGTTAGCCATGCTGTACTGTACACATAACATTTTTAAGAGATTAGATTTCATGTTGTGTGACACCAGGATTTTTTAAAATGACAGGTTCAAGAAAGAGCTGAAGCCACAGCCAGTGGGACTGAACAGGAAGGGGCTTCCTGGGGGAAGTGGCAGCTGATCGCACCCTTGAGAGGGGAGGGGAGCAAGAGGACAGGCAGGTGTGGAGCAGGCACGTGGAGCAGGTGCTGGCTGCAGCTTCTCCTCCGGGATCAATGAGCAAGGCAGGTTGCTGAGTTTCAGCAGGACCTGGAGCCTGTGCTGGAACTGCAGACTCCCCAACCTCCCACCTCAGAAGCTCCACTTTCCTGCAGGCCCTGCCTTCCTGCCCATAGAGAGCTGACAGTCACCAGAGGCCTGTGCAGGCCGGGGAACGCCTCCATGTGCCAGCATGTTCACTGGCTTGTTTTCTGACAACAGAGTGGGGAGCCAGTGGGCGAGAAGTGCAAATGGCAAATTGCTAGATTTCACCAACAGCCTGCCTTCAGCCTTCACCTGCTTCCCATCTTGCTGTACTTAGAAAGGTCTTTATAATCTGATGGCTGGGGAGAATGTTCTTACAGCATGGTCCACGGACATTGCACCCTAGAGTTCCCCTGGGAACGTGTTGGGCCACCCCCACACTTATTGAATTGGAACCTCAAGAGCTGGGGCCCTGGAATCTGGAAGTGGGAATACATTGTGAGACACCAACTTTGCAAGCTAGGCCAGTTAGTCAAATGAGGAGGTGGTCTCCGGATTTTCCCCCTCCTCTGTCAGTTCTGTTCTCTTTCTGCCTAATAAGCACAATGTTCTTCAGAGGTGGTTTGAAAGTATAATAACTCAAATACAGTCCAGCTGAAAACAATTTTTTAAAAAGGGGGTGAAATCTCACTTCATAGTTCAGAGACTTCCAAAATTTACGTCAATTGTGTATTTCATTTCATTTTATATGTATTTCGTCTTTGGCCATCGAATATCCAGGCCGCCTTTCCTTTGGTAACAACACCTTGAGTTCTTTTGGAGAGTCCACACTCCCTCCCTGTGAGCGATCTGATGGGTCGGAGTCATGACAGGTGAGTCAAGCCAGGCTAGTCAACACTCTCTCCTCAGCTCCCAAGTGGAATAGAAGGATGTAAGGATGCAAGACTGGCTGGCAGTTAGACCCTCCCACAGCTGCATCCTGTCTTGGTTCTCTCTGTCCCATTCTGAACCTTCTCTAGCAGGCAGAGATTCTGCGGGTCACTCTCTGTCCTTCCTGTAAATTCCTTTCCTGTTTCAGTTCTGGCCATTTGACAGCTCTGAAGGTTCTTTCTCTTAATCTGAGTCTACATCTTGCTGCTATGTTCTGGAAACCTTCGTCCTGTTTTTACTTCTCACGGGGCGAGGGGAAGAGGCAGTGAGTCATACCTATGTGATTATTGTTTGGGGGAAGGACGCACTCAACCTGCTCCCCTAGGAGAGCTTCCCATGTTCGTCACGGACAACATAAACTAAACGGCTTCTACCCTCTTGGTGAGATTCGAGGTTTTTTTCCCACTTTTGATGGAATCACAGCTTCAACAAATTGGTTTTAATCTGAGTCATTCAAAATTCCAATTTGGGGATTTGATGAAAGGATGCGTGAAGAAGGGAACAATTTGCCTGATGATAAAATCCACCAGCAAGGACTTTCGTTTCCAAGTAGAACTGAGGCTCTGGGGCCAGTCAAGAAGTGCTTTGGACTTTAAGTCTGACCTATAAGGTAACCTGTAAGGCAACTCTAATGAAGACTGGGGAATCAAGGTAAGAATCAAAGGCAACTGAGACCAAACTGGAAGCCTGGGAAGAAAGGATCATATTCTACCTAGATAGCAGCTAAAAGACTTCGCACATTTGTTCCATATCTTATTTAGCAGTTTTGTGAAAATATATTGGTCCAACACTGAAAAGGACCAAAGCATGTTTTAATTTCAACTGTAGAAATTAGAAGAGGCACTACTGCCACCTGGTGGTCATTTGTCCAAATTGTTACTTCAGGTATGGACAAAATTGGTGATGTTCAATCCAGGTAATGCTCCGACCCTCAACAGTTGGATCTTGTCCCCCTGATCTTGACCTGGGATGTGTACATTTGTTTTCAATTATGTATGTGTTTTCAATTAAACTCTCAATTAGAAATCAAAGTACTTTAGCTTGGCCAGAAAAAAGTTCTTCTTCCTGCTTACTGTCGGCTAGGCTTGAATTGACCATTTGCTACCATTACAGAACAACTGTGCTGGATCTGAGCGCCCTTCACACGGTCCACAGCAACCCCCCAGGATCACTCATGTTAGGAACGCCCCTCACCCCCAAGCTCCATGCTTTCTTGGATATGAATTGTTCAAACTCTGCACAGCAAACCAAGTATCATTTGCTTCTTTCCTTCCCAGCTTGTCCAGTTGCACAGGTTTAGATATGAGGTGCCCCCCACAAAGCTTATGTGTGATCCACAACGAAAGAAAGCTGAGAGGCGAAGTGACTGGGTTATGACAGACTTAACCTAATCAGTGCATTAATCCCCTGATGGGGACTGACTGGATGGTTACTATCAGCAGGTAGGGTCTGGCTAGAGGAGGTGAGTCACTGAGGGCATGTCTTTAGGGTATATATTTTGTTCCTGGTGAGGAACTCCTTCTGCTTCCTGGTGCCATGTTCTGAGCTGTTTTCCTCCACCACACACGTCCACCATGAATGTCTGCCTCACCTGGGGCTCATAGCAATGAAGTCAGCCATCTGTGGACTGAAACCTCTGAAACTTCGAGCCCCTAATTAAACTTCTCTACCTCTAAAGTTATTATTGCCAGGACTTCTGGTCACAGTAAAAAAGCTGACTAAAACATACTTACGGTACTCCCCTGGAGTCTAAATCCAGGAAAACATAATGAAGTTAGAAATAGTTTTAAGCCGGGTGCTGTGGTACATACCTATAATTCCAGCAACTCAGGAGGCTGAGGCAGGAGAATCTCACATTCAAGGCCAGTCTCAGCAACTCAGCAAGACTGTCTCAAAGTAAAAAATAAGAAGGGCTGGGAATGTAGCTCAGTGGTAGAGTACTTGCCTAGCATATGTGAGGCCCCGGGTCCAATATGCCAGTGCTGGAGAAATAAGAGAAATAGTTTTAAACAAATCTGGAGAGTAGAAAGACCATCTTCACAGATAAGACATAAAAGTAAAGAATTTCCATCACTGCTCTTGCCCCAGTGATCAGTAACAGCATCTGTAGATAAACCCTCAATATCAGCCTCATCCATTCGACTTAGTGTAATCTTTACAAAATTTACTTCACTGGCATTGACAATGGTTATCCATCCCACAATCCCCAGCCCTAATTTTAAAAGTTTGGGAAATTGTTCCTTTCAAAGATTTGAGAAAAATTTCGTGTGCTGGTGTATGATTATTTCATTGTCTATATGGAAGGGTCTGGCTTGTTGGCCAGTGACCGTTTGAGTTTTAACTGATTGTTGGTCTCTCCCACCATCTAAATAGCTCATCTGTGAGATCTCCAATTGCTATAATTCCTGTAATCACAGTCTCTTCTGAATTTTCCTGTGTTTTTTGACGTTTGGGGCCCTTTACCCCAACATGGTTCTACCACCTGTAAGGGTTCATGTTGTAGGTACCTTCCCTCCAAACAGCCTCACAAGGGCAAAATGTAGGACTGAAAGTATTGGATGGGATCTGCGTGCTTTTTATGGCTCTTTCTTTCAAATTCAATTCTTGGACTCCACCACCTGGATTTGTGGCTGCTTCAACTGCCTTCTGTCAGTTCAAGGTAAGGGCTCAGCCCGAGTCTTGATGGAGTTTCGCATCTTCCTCATCAGTACGGTGAACACCGAAGCCAATGTGAAGAGTCCGGGCATGCCCAGGAGGCCCGCCTCCAAGGAACATGGATATGGAGTGTGGGCCTCGGTCGTTGTTTACACGTGTTGTCCTCCTCCTTTGTCTTCTACGTGGTCTTAGGCACTTGTCATTGGCTTTAAGTCCCACCTGGATAATCCAGGGTGATCTTGAGACCCCTAACTTACACCTGTGAAGACCCATTTTCCAAATATGGGCACACTCAGTGTAGGTCCTGGACTGTCTCTCCGGGTGCAGGAGGAGGCGCTCCCTTCAACCTACTACATGGGGCAGAGAAATGAAAGGGAAAGGGAAAGGGAAAGGGAAAGCTGCTTGTCTGGCCAGGAAGTCCTGCACATCTGTAGAATTAGTGTTCCACTCCAGCCACCACTTTTCCAGTTCCTGTTTGAGCCACATTCTTCCATCATTAAGATCCAGGTAGTCTGAGAGATCCCTCATTACCACCACCAGGTGGCAGCCAAGAATGCAGTCGGCACAGGTCAGAATTGAAGCCTGACTTCAGGAAAAGCTCAAGGTCTGAGCTCCTGAACTGATATCCAGTTTCCCAAAGAAGGACAGGGGTGCCAGTTAAGCTTTTCTGGGCATCCACAGGGATATATCACTTATTAGACAGGCTAAGTCATACAGAGCAGTGCACGCATGCCTGTAGTCCCAATGACTACAGAGGCCAAAGCAGGAGGATCACAAGTTCAAGGCCAGCCTGGACAACTTGGCAAAACCCTGTCTCAAAATAAAGAATAAAAAGAGCTGAGGATGTAGCTTAGTGGTAGAGTTTTACCTGCCCCTGGACTCTTACCTGCTTGGTATCTCTTTCCCCACTTTTGGGTAGTAGGGCTCTGAATATTAGAGGGAACTCCCACTTTTCACATAATCCTGGTGGGAATGTTAATCATATTATCCCATTCCCAAGCAAGTTACTGTCTCAAGGAGAGACATGAGAGAAATTCCATCAACAGAGAATTTCTACTTTATGTAGGTCCCCACAGATTGCTTTGTATTGTTCCAGAGGAGCATTCCAAAAGGACTCTGCTCAGATCTTTTCTTTCTGTGAGTTAGCCACTGGATTTCCTAAAAACCATTCCCCCTTGATACAATCTGCATTAGGTTAACAGTGGGGTTTTGGTGGTTAGTTCTAGCATAGGCCAGGTCAGAAGTCAAGAATCCTTCATTAATGATCATCCTAGGTGAATTATGCAAGGAACTAATTTTATTCAAATCTTTAGATCAATTACTTGAATTTTTACAATGTTAAAATATAGTCAAAATGTATTCCTGAATTATTTCTAAAGCTGAGTTTTTATAAAAATGTAAAGAGGAAGAAGTGAACCATGAATGCCTGCAGCTACAGAGGTATTTTTAACCCTAACCCTAGTAATTACAGAAATGCTAATCAAAACCACCCTAAGATTTCATCTTTGTCCAATTAGAATGGCTATTATCAAGTACACAAGCAATAATAAGTGTTGGCGAGGATGTGGGGGAAAAGACGCACTCATACATTGCTTGTGGAGTTGCAAACTGGTGCAGTCACTCTGGAAAGCAGTATGGAGATGCCTCAGAAAACTTGGAATGGACCCACCATTTGATCCAGCTATCCCACTCCTCAGTTTATACCCAAAGGACTTAAAATCAGCATACTACAGTGATGCAGCCACATCAGTGTTCATAGCAGCTCAATTCACAATAGCTAGATTGTGGAACCAACCTAGAGGCCCTTCAATTGATGAATGGATAAAGAAAGTGTGGTATATATACACAATGGAATATTACTCAGCCATAAAGAAGAATAAAATTAGTGCATTTGTTGGTAAATGGATGGAGTTGGAGAATATCATGCTAAGTGAAACAGGCCAAGCCCAAAAAACCAAAGGCCGAATGTTTTCTCTGATAAGTGGATAACAATACACAACAAGGGGGGTGGTGGGTGGGGGAAGAGAAGAATGAAGGAACTTTGGATGGTGTAGAGGAAAAAGGGGCAGAAGAGGGTGGGGGAAGGAAAGATAGAAGAATGAGACAGACAGTATTACCCTGTGTATATATATGATTACATGAACAATGTGAATCTACACTGTGCACAACCATAGGAATGAAAAGTTGTGCCCCAATTGTGTATAGTGAATCAAAATGCAGTCTGTAAAAAATTCAAAAATTTAAAACAAAATTGTTAATTGTTCCAAGACATTTTTGTGTTTTAAAAGTTTCCCAGGGGATTCAAGATGGTGGGTTAGAGGAAGGCTGCATTTCCAGTTGCTCTCAGAAAGGTGCTGGCGATCTGCTGGACATGACAAGTCACAGGGTAAAGACTGCTGCTGAGCTAAACCCAGGCAAGAGACAGTGCACCCCAAACTATCAACAAGATCCCCAGTAGGAACGGCTAGGGAGGCCCTCTGTTTCCACTTACGGACATCCATTCCTACAGCAAAAACAAAGGATTAGCAGATGTTGACACCACACCTAAGAGGAGTCTCAATCTAGATTACTCCCATACCCTTTACAATAGAGTTGATGAGTGAAGAACCACAATCACAGTGTGCACTCCACACACTCTGCTGTACACAACACAATTCCCAGATCTATACCAAGGATCCTACTCTTTTGAGACCTACAGGGAAAGTGGAATCCTCAACCTCTGACACTGTATCAAAATACACTAACCATCACCAAAGAACTAGCAGAGAAACTATACTAAAAATCACAACAACCTGTGTTTCAGTCAGTTTTTTCATTGCCGTGACCAAAAGACCTGACAAGAACAATTTAGAGGAGGAAAAATCCATTTGGGGTTCATGGTTTCAGAGGTTTCAGTCCACGGACCACCAATTCTATTGCTCTGGGCCCAAGATGAGGTAGAACATCTAAGCAGAAGGGCATAGTGGAGGGGAGCAGCTCAGGACATGGCAAAAAAGAAGGAGAGAGAGACAGGGCTCCACGTACCAGGAAAAAAGTAAAAACCCTAAAGGCACACTCCCAGCGATTGGTCTCCTCCAGCCACACCCTACCTGCTCACAGTGGCTAATCCATAACCAGGTGGTTCATCTGTATCAGTGGTTACTGCACCGATTAGGTCACACCTCGCATAATCTGATCATTTTACCTCTGAAACTTTTTCCATTGTCTCACATGAGCTTTTCAGTGACACCCCATATCTAAACCATAACAACCTGATATCCAAGAACATGGCAAGAGAAACCTGTGCCCTAAAAAGGTCCACACAAGAGTAGAAGAGAAATCCATTCCAACAGGTGCATAAAACCCACTGGAAGAATACAAGAAATATGCAAAAACCAGATAACAGGACACCTCCTTAAATTCATCATACATCAGCCAGTGACTCCAAAGATATTGAAGTGGATGAAATACCAGATAAAGAGTTCAAAAGAATGATGATAAAAAATGATTAATAAATTCCAAGAAAACACAGAAATACTGAATGAATTAAGGAAGTCAGTATAGGATATAAGAAATTCAATAAGGAGATGGAGACACTGAAAAAGAACCCAACAGAAATCTTGAAAATGAAAGACACAATAAATCAAATAAAAAGTCAGTTGAAAGTCTTAGAGTAGACCAGGCTGAAGACAGAATCTCAGAGCTAGAAGACAAAGTGGCTGGCCTTGACATTCAGACAGTATTAAAGAAAAGAAACTAAGTAACCTTGACCAGAATATACAAGAATTCTGTGGCAACACTGAGACCAAATTTAAGAATCACTGGAATCAAAGAGGGTTGTGACATGCAGGTTAACGACATGGATAATCTCTTCAAGGAAATAACAGAAAATTTTTCAAAACATGAGGATGAGATGGACATCCAGATACAAAAAGCATTCAAAACCCCAAACAGACAAGATAGAAAAAGAACCTTTCCATGTCATATTATAAAAATGCCTAACACACAGAACAAGGATAGAATTTCTAAAAGACTCAAGAGAAAAATGTTGGGTCATATTTAGAGGCAAGCAAATTAGAATTACTTCTGATTTTTCTACACAAATTCTAAAATCCAGCAGGGCTTCAAATAACTGTCAACCAAGATTGCTATTCCAGTAAAGTTATCCTTCAGAATCAAAGATATAATGACTATTAAGCTAATACTACAGAAAAGATACTACACATAGAAGAACTAAAACAAACCCCAGGGCTCACAAATGGACAAATCTCATTTGAAGAGCAGCTAACACTGAACACAAATGATTTTAATTCTCCAATTAAAGGAAGCTTACAAAAAAAACAAAAGGAGGCTTACAAAGTGTATTTAAAAACAAGCAAGGAGGAATAGATTTCTGCCAACAAAGCAGACTTCAAGCCAAAATTAATCAGAAGAGACAAAGATCACTTTATACTAGTGAAGGGAATAATCCAACAAAGACATAACAAATGTAAATATTTATGCCCCAAATGTTGGTGCACCTAATTACATAAGACAAACACTGCTTTAAAAGGACTCAAACAGACCACAGTACAATAATACCATCATTTTATCCATTAATAGTAACCATATATAGTTCATCTCTTATCCTCAGTGCAGATACACACACAAGTATATATTCCATGATTCCTTAAAGATAAAACATATATATATATATGTGTGTGTGTGTATGTGTATGTATATAAATTTTAACAAACATCCAAAATACCATTATACTATGCTAGTTAGTTTCTATTACTATAACAAAATACCAGAGATAATCAACCTCAAAGGAGGAAAGTTTAATTTTGTCTTATACTTTTGGAGTTTTTAGCCCCAGTTTGGTTGGGCCTGTTGGTTTTTAGCCTGTGTGGTGAAGCAATATATCATGGCAAGAGTACATGGCAACAAAAGTCACTCACATCATGTGGCTGGGAAAGGAACAGATAGGGGTCCCACAGTTCCCTTCAAGGGCATGCATCCAATCACCTAAGACTTCCCGCTAGACCCCATCTCCTAAGGGTTTCCACCATCTCTCAATAGCACCACTCTGGGGACCAAGCCCTTAATACATGGGCCTTTAGGGAGCGTTCCAGATCCAAACTATAGTACATACCTAAAAAGATCAATAATAATTCCTTAAAATGGTTTCTAAACCATGATTCCTCAAATACCTATTCAACGTTCAGATTTCCCCAATTGTTCACCAAAGTCTTATTAGTTTCTTTGAATCAGGATCCATATGAATTTATGCTTTTAGTAATATATGTCTCTTATGGTGTTTAAAAATGTTTATCAAAGTCCCTTCTCTTTTTCATTTGTTGAGAAACAGAGTCATTTGTTGTACAGAATGTCACACACTCTGGATTTGGCTGTCCCTGAGCTGTTGTGTAGTGCCCCTCTACCTCCCAGGTTTCCTGTAAACCTGTAGTTACATCTAAAGGCTTGCTGGCATTCAGATGTAGCTGGGGGTGAGTGGGTGCTGGGGATAGAACCCAGCATGCTTTACCACTAAGCTCTATCCCCTATCCTTTTTATTTTTTTATTTTGAGACAAGGTCTCACAAAGCTGCTGAGGCTGACTCCCTGCACAATAGCTCTGGATACATGGAACATCTCTTCAGGAAACACAAAACACTGTATCCCTAACAGGGAGAAACCTGACTGCTAAGTCACAAACAATTGGGGACTATCTTCTCGGACAGAAATCTACGAGGTACCTGACACGATAATGAATTTTATCAGACATGTGCTACCTCCACACTCAAAGAAACTTAAGAGGTAAAGCAAAAAGCCCTGGGCATCTTCTGAAGGTCCCAAATCCTGAAGTAACCAAATCAAGAAGACTTACTAAGAAATCTTACTACCTCAAAAAGTTCGACACAGAATATCATAAATAGCTTTAATGTCATTTTGATCTGACAAATTATTTTTCATATTGAATCTATAGAGGTTCCCTAATTACTCAATACTGTAGACCTCAATCCAATGGAATATATTTCTTATAATGTTTTAAAGCATTAAGTGGAATCATTAAAAAAAAAACAAAATTGCTGGGCCTGACCTCAAACTTGTGATCCTCCAGCCTGAGTGTCCTAGGTTGCTGGAATTATGGACATGTGACCCTGCACCAAGCCAGATGTAATATTTTGGCAAAAATATTTTGTCATTAGTGCTGCATGCTTCTTACTGATTAACTGAAGAGGCTATATTGAAAGCTATAAGCAAGAAAAAATAGATCACTCATGTGAAAGACAACTCCCAAAACACTTCTCTTCAATAATAATAGAGGCCAGATGACAAATAAATAACGTCTCCAAAATTTATTTACCATATACAATGTTATACCCAGCTAAACTACAACCCAGAGCAAGGGTGGAAAAGGCATTTAAGACACACTACTTATAGGAGAATTAAATGCTGATAGCCTCTAATCAAAAGAAGAAAAGTGAGGAATGCCAGAAAAAATGGTGAGTGCAGAAACTGGGTAAAATGCCAGAAAATCAAACAATTATTCACCTGAAAGTCCCAATTAGCTGTTTTATTTTTTTAATTAAGATCCTTTTAATTTTTAGACTGCATTTTGATTCGTTGTACACAAATGGGGTACGACGTTTCATTTCTATGGTTGTACACAAGGTAGATTCACACCGTTCATGTAATCATACACATGCATAGGGTAATACTGTTTCAGTCTACTATCTTTCCATCCCCCTTCTCCCACTCCATTTTTCTCTACACCATCCAAAGTTCCTTCATTCTCCCCCCACCCATCCCCATTATGTATCATCATCCACTTATCAGAGAAACATTCAGCCTTTGGTTTTTTGGGCTTGGCCTGTTTCACTTAGCATGATATTCTCCAACTCCATCCATTTACCAGCAAATGCACTAATTTTATTCTTCTTTATGGCTGAGTAGTATTCCATTGTGTATATATACCACACTTTCTTTATCCATTCATCAATTGAAGGGCCTCTAGGTTGGTTCCACAATCTAGCTATTGTGAATTGAGCTGCTATGAACACTGATGTGGCTGTATCACTGTAGTATGCTGATTTTAAGTCCTTTGGGTATAAACTGAGGAGTGGGATAGCTGGATCAAATGGTGGGTCCATTCCAAGTTTTCTGAGGCATCTCCATACTGCTTTCCAGAGTGACTGCACCAGTTTGCAACTCCACCAGCAATGTATTAGTGTGCCTTTTCCCCCACATCCTCGCCAACACTTAGTATTGCTTGTGTTCTTGATAATGGCCATTCTAATTGGACAAAGATGAAATCTTAGGGTGGTTTTGACTAGCATTTCTCTAATTAGTAGGGATGATGAGCACTTTTTCATATATTTGTTGATCACCTATAAATCATCTTCTGTGAATTGTCTACCTCTTCCTTAGCCCATTTATTGATTAGGTTCTTTGTATTTTGAGTGTAAAGCTTTAAAGTTCTTTATAAACTTTGGAGATGAGTGCTCTGTCTGAAGTGTGTGGAGAAAAGATTTCCTCCCACTCTGTAGGCTCCCTTTTCACATTGATTGCTTCCTGTGCCAAAAAAAAATTTTTATTTTCATTCTATCCCATTTATTGATCCTTGCTTTTATTTCTTGCGCTATGGGGGTCTTGTTAAGGAAGTCTAGTCCTAAACCAATATGATGGAGATTTGGGCCTACTTTTTCTTCTATTTTGTAAAGGGTCTCAGACTTAATTCCTAGATCCTTGATCCATTTTGAGTTGAGTTTTGTGCAGGGTGAGAGATTTTACTACATATGGATTTCCAGTTTTCCCAGCACCATTTGTTGAAGAGGCTATCTTTTCTCCATTGTAAGTTTTTGGCACCTGTCTAGTATGAGATAACTGTACTTATGTGGGTATGTCTCCATGTCTTCTATCCTGTACCATTGGTCTACCTGTCTATTTTGGTGCCAATACCATGCCGTTTTTGTTCCTATTAAGAGTTTAGGGGCTGGGGAGATAGCTCAGTCGGTAGAGTGCTTGCCTTGTAAGCACAAGGACATGGGTTCGATCCCCAGCACCCAAAAAAAAAAAAAAAAAGAGTTTAAGGTCTGGTATTGTGAAACCACCTGCATCACTCTTCTTGCCCAGGATTGCTTTGACTATTCTGGGTCTTTTGTTCTTCCAGAAGAATTTCATGATTGCGTTTTCTATTTCTATGAGGAATGTCATTGGGATTTTAATTGGAATTGCGTTAATCTGTATAGTGCCTTTGGAAGTATGGCCATTTTTATAATATAAATTCTGCCTATCCTAGAACATGGGAGATCTTTCCATCTTCCAAGGTCTTCCTCAATTTCTTTCTTTAATGCTCTATAGTTTCCATTGTAGAGATCTTTCGCCTCCTTGGTTAGATTGAAAGTGGGTCTAAAATTTATATAGCCATATATCTAGGTAAGGAGATTGAAGTTAAGGCATGGTAGAAACCTTTAATTTTGAAAGATGACAGATATTGAAAAACTTTCATCAATGATGAAAAAAATGTCAACATTTTTATGTCAAATATTATGAATAAAACTATGTCACAGGTCTGCAGCACAATAATTCAATAGGTAGTGGGGACCCAGAGGCTCAGAATGGACAGGGCTTTGGAAGGGAAGCAGAAGACAAAGGATATTCCACAAGTTGCAATGAAGAGGAAGGTTATCGGTGCAGTAAGTTATCTTGACACTTGATGGATTGTCAGGACTCTCGAGGTGCAAAGTTGATTTACAGCAGTTAAACAGCCAGCTGAAAAGTTTGTGGCAATTGCAACTGCACCATTCATCATAAGTTTATGGCCTTTACAGACTTGGCCCAGTTCAAAAGGTCGTATTTCCCTGGCCAGTTCTAAAATTCACATCCCCAGGCTGCAGCTCTGAATGTGCCCAAGTCCTGGCCCTTTAATGGCCTCCCAATTCCATTTTGAAATGCTCTTTTAATCCCATGAAGGCCACTGACTTCTCTGCTCTAAAAATCTTTACAGTGTCTGTTCTGCCCCACAAAAAGGAGCCACGTGGCATCAGACAGATAAGAGGTGAAGGTGGGGATGAGGGAAGGGGCCAGAAATCCATTCAGGAAAGCTGGTTATTGTCACCATGAACTGGGTGGGTAAGGAGGAGGAAGATGCATCCAAGAGGCGGAGTTCCCAAGAAGTTGAAATGGGGAAGACCTCAGAGCAGTCAGAGCGGAGCAGGACCACAGCAACCTTTCAGAGGGGTCCCCAGTGGGCTGCAAACGCTAAAGATCAAAGTGGGGCTGGGACTGAGGGACCCCCAGAGAACACCACAAAGGACCACCTACTCCCAAGGCACCCACGGCCAAGTCAGATTGCTTGGCACTGGCCCCACAAGTGTCCTTTAGCCATTCCCAGGAGGAAGTCTTTATCTTTAGCACCAGAAACTGGCCAAGGACCACATGCCCTCCTCCAGCTTCCTGACCAGGCTCCCTGTGGTTTCCCCACCAAGGCTCTGCCACAAATTCTTTGCATTTTTGAGAGGCTGTCTTGACTGGGCTTAAATGGCAACTCTTAATTTCCATAATGGTTCCTCCCATTCACCCCTCCCATACCTCAAGTCTCTTAGAACTTTCCTGAAATGCTCTTTTGATATTGCTTTTTATTGTAATTCTCTCCTGGATTTCACAGAGTCTGGGCCTCTGAAGAACAGTGATGATTAAGAACTCCTGGGCTGAGGATGTAGCTCAGTTGGTAGAGTGCTTGCCTCACATGCACAAGGCCCTGGGTTCAATCCCCAGCACCACAAAACAACAACAAACAAACAAAAAACACCTTCTCATTCCATCCTAGGTGCTCAGGAAGTGGATGATTGCAAAAAACAAAAAACCCTTTTTCTGTTCCTGACTCAGACCACTTTGTTGACCTGTGACAAGGCCAGACACAGAGCCTCCCATTTTCCAGATGTCCACCTCGTAAGTGACATGTGAAGTGTGTGTCCACTAGGCTGCTGCCATGACTCTCCCCAGGTCTCTGAACATTGGTTGCCCTTGAACTTCAGTGAGAATTGGGACTTTAACCAATAAATGAACTATGGGGTTCCCTCCCCTCCAGCTCCTTTGAAAAAGCCATGAATTGAAACTTTCTGTTAGGTGCTAGATCACCTCACTTGCCCACGCCCAGTTATTTCTAGACTTGCTTTACTTCTCCCTATGAAAGAAAACCCTTTCAGCTCTTATTCTGAGCTCCTTGCAAATCTTGTTGTGGCCTTTTCCCTGTTACAGTGAGTATTTTTGAATAAGTTCTCTTCTTACCTGAGGCTAGATTGGTTTTTATGTGACAGAAAACATGGGATTTTATTTTATCAATCCTTCCATTTTCGTATATGTTTGGAAATTTCCATAATGAAAAGTTTTAACGTAATACACGTTGACATTTGAGGAAAGTCACTACAAGAACAGAAAAACAATCAAATTGCTCAGATAAGCAAAATTCTAACAGAAGGAAGGCAAGAGAAAAATGAGCCAACAAAAAGGGTAATAAACACAAAAAGTACAAAACGGTATGGCTCAAATGAGTCTCAATGCACATTCCAGTAACCTCCATAAACAGACGCTCTCGGAATCCATCAGATTGGACTGAAATGAATGAACTGTGAAGCAGACCAGAAGATCACGCTCTGATTCTTCCAACTCTGATATAACTGTTATGTTCTGGAATTTCTGAGGGTCTGAAGGTACTGTCCACAATCTGGTTCTGCTTGGGCCATGGGCTAGGTTGCTGAGAGGCCAAAATGAACACCTGGAGATGGCATGTGAGGTTGTGAGAAATATTCATTGAAAAACATGGCAAGGTCCAGATAGCACCGACTTCCCTCATATGCCAGGAAGTCCAGAGGTGACAGGTTAGACAAATGGCTCCTTTGTCCTCATGGTGAATGCCAGAAAACAGTGCTTCCATCACTGATGGCACCCTGTCCAGTGATGTACAGCTGGACAAGTGTACTTATCCTGTACACAGTGCCCTCAAATCCCTAGTGACCACAGGGGTAGGAGTTTCATAAGCTAGGCTACAGAAGTGACATCATTAATTTGCTTTGTTCCCTGCGTGAGCAGCATTCCAAGGAGCAGCTGTCCTGCTCTGCATGCAAGAAAGCAGCTTTCTGCAGATAACACTAACTTGCCTTCATTCCCAGCACATACTGGAGAGCCAGTCAGTGTCTTTCAAGATAATATTTATCTGGAAATTCCACATCCAGGCTTGCTCTGATCGTTCCCTAGACTTGGCTAGGTTCTTGGGAACAGAGATGGGCATGCTGTTTTACTGTCTTCTTTTTCTCCAGGGATGCCTTACTGAACTAAAAGACTTGGAGATCTAAATTCTCTCATTTTAGTTGAGGACACACATTCAGAAAGGTAAAGCCACCAGCACCAGCAACGTAGCTAGACCCTGTCTCAAAATAAAATATAAAAAGGGCTGGGCATGGGGCTCAGTGGTAAACTGCCCCTGGGTTAGATCCCTGGTAAAAAAAAGAAAAAGGTAATGTCACCTATTTATGGATACATATTAAATGAGTACTAAGAAAACTGGAAACCAGATTTCCCAATCCAAACTTCAACGCCCTGCCATTCCCTTTTGAGTCCCAATTTGTCAACAGCAGGATTTCAGTTTAGCAGGTTGATATTCCATTTGGTCACTCACGTGCAAGCAAAAAAAGTTGATGTCATAGAATAGTAGAACAGTAGTCACTAGAGCTGAAGACAGGAGCAGGGAGGAGGGACAGAGAGAGGTTAGACAGAGTACCAAAATCCTCTGTGGCACAGCAGGGTGACTATTCTCCACCATTCAGCATACATTTTATAAAGAACTAGAAGAGAGGAGTGCAAAGGTTACCATCACAAAGAACTGAAAAATGGTTAAGGAGATGGAAATGTTAATTATCCTGATTTGATCTTTGCACATTGTATGCATGCATCAAATTATCATGCTGAATCCCATAAAGATGCCAATTTTAATTAAAAAAACAAGACAAAACAAAAAGCATCAGTCATGAGAAGACCCACGATTTCTGTCTCCCCTTAAAGACAATTAAATCCAGTGTTGGGAAAGGCTTACTCCATGCTCTGCTAGTGGGTATGTGGGAGGTGGAGCCTTGAGGGCAACGTGTCAGGACCCTACAGACACAAATGCACTATAAACAGAAATACATCAAAGTGCTAAGAGTGATTACCTCCTCTGCAAGGAGGGTGAGTTGGTGGTAAAAAGAGATTTTGGATTTATTAGTGTCTTGTTTATACTTTTCTACTGGGAATATGTTCATATGGTTTTAAAGGATATTTTTATCTCCATGGATATCCCCGAGTGACACAACATCTGGCAAACACCTTGCCACAGTGAATTAGCAGTTAGGAAACAAGGTATTTCTAATCCCTTAGTCACTATTTTCTATTTCTGTGTTTATTGTTATTATTCTGCTTTTGACCATTTCCAATAAGAACTTGCTTCATCCTTGGTATTTCCTATTGTCTCCCTCAAGGGAGAGTGGCTTACCTCTAGACCTGGCCAAAGGGGGCCCCACAGAGGTGCCGAACATTTTTCCGGTGTTCTTTCACTGTAAACTTCTTTATCCTGGTGGACAGTTGATGTCTAAATGTCTGGAATAGTTTTGATCTACAATGTCCCCCAAAGGCTCGAATGTTGAAGGCCCGGTCTCCCCGCTACGTGCTACTGGAAAGTGGTGGAGCCTTTAAGCGATGTGGTCTAAGGGAAAGAAGTAAGGTCACTGGGGATGTGCCTTTGAAGAAGGGGCTCAAGCAATGGTTGGGGAGCAAGAGAGAAAGGAGCTACCAATTAAGAAATCCTCCAGGGAATGTGCTTAGGTAAATGTTCTGGACCCCACTAAAGGCTTTATTCCCTCAGGTCCTTTGCTTTCTTACTCCCCAGACACGGGTTGAGCCCCCTGCGGTCTTTGCATTTCTCACTGGCCCCTTGTAGTCACCTACCTTCTCTTGTGGACCTGAGAGTAATAAAATGCTTATTTCTCCTGTTGCTGTCCTGCCTCCTGTGCCTCACCTGCCAGGTACACCTGAACTGAGCCCTACAGAGCTTGCCTAGAGAGCAGCTCTCAGACAGGTCTGACACCACTGCAATCAGACATGTTGGTCAAGCACAGAGCTGCAGGCACTGAGCCCATTCCTTGGATAGCTGAAGTCTGCTCTGCAGTAGCTACAGGAGCTGCAGGCATCAAAAGGTGTCTCACCCACCTTACACTGAGGACAAAAATGACAAGGTTTGCTTCTCTAGTTTGTCTGGTGTACCTACCTGGGCTTTCCATGCGGAGACCCAAGGCAGCAAGGACAGTGTGCATTCTGTTGTGTCCATCTAGCCCCCCCAGGAAGAGCATGGTAGACAGAGCACGTAACCCAGAACCAAGGAGCTAGATTTGAATTTGGGCCCCACTTACTCTTTGGGTCTCTGTAACCTTGGGCAACACTAATAAACTCCTTGGGTCTATTTCCCCATCTTTAAAATGGGCACAGTATAAAGTATCAGAATGACAAGATTGTTGTGAATCATCCCTCCTCCTCCATTTTCCACGCCCGAATCTCAAGGATTCCTGGTGACTGCGTCAGTCCAGCACGGTCTTTCCTCCACATATTCAATGTGGGCTTGTCAACTTCATCCTGTCTCTTAAGGGAGGCGTAAAGTTTTCCACTGCACTGCAAGCCCAGGTAGCGCCCTGCAGGGTTAGTTCTCTACCACACTCATCTGGCCGCCAGGACTTTGTCTTTAGGCTGGCTCTCCTAGTGTTGCTGGCATGTAACAGTTGAGGTTTTGTCCCTGCCCCTGCAGAAGGCAAGAAACATCAATGCCGCTGAGTCACTCACGTTCAGATGTCTGCTTCCTCATCAGCCTTGCTCGCCCATCCTGAAAGCCTGGCAGCGCTCTGCTGGAGCCCGCATACTTGACTTTCCAGATGGCCTGCTGCGGGGGATGTAGCTTCACTCCGGTGATGGGTGCCAGTCTTGTTCCGATGTCAAGTCTTTGGACGTTACTTATAGAGTGAACACCTATTCTCCAGCTACCTGGGGTAACAACGCGTTCAGGGCGAGCTCCTTGTTCTGGCTACAGGATGCCCTTTGCTGCTCTGAGCTCAAAATGGATCTCTCATTGAGCAGCTCGCCCAGCCAGATGCAGTTCAGAATATGGCTCTCTTTACTGTAATGTTTTGTAAAGACACAGGCAACTGAAAAAAATAACGTTTATTACTGAAGATGTGCAGGCATTCACAAAATGCCAAGGAAACCATAATCTGTTCAGTTTTTGTTTGTTCATTTGTTTAAAATATTAGGGATTGAACCCACAGGCCCTCCACCACCAAGACACATCCCCAGCCATTTCTGAGATGGGGTCTTGCTAATTTGCCCAAGCTGGTCTGGAACTTGCAATTCTCCTGCCTCAGCCTCCTGCCCTGTTCGATTATTGAATCTTACAACTTTCGACTATTTACCAGGAAAGAATGCCTCTCTTTCAAATAATCTTTTATTTTTCTGTTTTCTCAACATCCCTGTTATTAGCTGTCCACAAGGTTTGTCTCCTGAATTCCACTTCTCAAGCCTGTTCCCATGCTTCATTTCTTGGGTGCTCGTACTTCATGTTGGTATGCCCTTAGGGAGAAGTATGACAAGTCCTGTCCAGTAGAGTCCTTGGTGTCACGTCCTCCAAGTAGTGATAGTAGCATTTTGGGAATCAGAAAATTAAAGCCTTAAGTCTATGGTAGACAACTCCACAACTGAAAGTGTGGTCGGACAATAGTTTTTATAAGAGATATTGTATGATTGTGTACACAGCACACAATGTTTAACAAATTATATATATAATTATATATGTTATATAATTATATATATATATATAAAAGTATACAAATAAACTTAGGGAAAACCTCCAGACTATTTCCCCAAATGACTAATATAGTCAATAAAATAAAATAGGAGGGGCAGAAATTCATAGCCCTTAGAATTCAAACAAAATGGGAAGATATTTATTTTTATAAACCTTGGTGCAGATATGCGCTCCAGAGATTATCCGGCCTCAATAAAGAGCCAATTTTTCCTGTCGCTAAATTGGCCCCAAATGAGTCATCAAACGATGATTGTCAATAGAGAAAATGGTGGCCACTTCTATCCCAGGGCTTCTGATAAAAGCAGCAGCTCCAGTCTCCAAAGGAATTGTTCATAACACACCCTAGAAACATGGGTCCACCATAGTGTACGTTGGAGAACACATGCATCAAAAGAACATACTGAATGCAAATCAAAAATTAATGAAGCTACAAGCCACTTACAATATCTTGAAGAGAACTGTCCCCATACAAAAAGGGTGCACAATCTGAAATGTCCCTGTAAAATGGCAAAATAGTGTTAAGAGTAACATTGTAAACCATCAACTTGAATCTGAAAAAAAACAAAAACAAAACAAAACAAAAAACACGTACTACACAACATAAAAATTTTGAAGATTTTTCTTTTAGGTAAGATTTTCAGAAAACCCAGGGATAGATTTTATATCACAAAATGGTCCATATCGCCCAAAAATGTCTTTTGACTGGATAGTAAAATAATATTTGTCGGAAGCCAAAAACTGAGATAAAGTACAGGCCATTGGGAGTGGTAAAGCTTTAATTTCTCCAATTTTCTTCCAAATCAACTTGTTAGTTGAGTTCTCATGGCACAGGAAGAGGTGGTAGCTTTCCACAGGAGCACACCTAGGGTTGATCTTGCTGATGTTCCAAGTCAGGGCGATGCCCATAGGTTTCAGCACACGCTTCACTTTGAGCTCTGGCTTCTGGGGAGGGAGTGTGTCCCCGATTTTGTCCACCAGTTCAGGGAGTAGTGGTGGTGGTTCTGGGAGAGGTGGCAGGTGCTCAAAGGAATCAAAATCCTAAAAGCACATTTGTAAAAAAGTTTAGCAAGCCAGTTTGGTGGGCACTGACTATTTTAAAGTGGTCAACTGAAGCTGTGCAATTATATATTTCCCATTCTTCAATCCTTTTATCAAAATAACAGAACATTTCAAGAATATGTGAGGCTGGATCCGGTCTTTTTAAACATGAGGCTCTTTTGCAGTTAAGATGTCTACACTCTGGAATATCACTAATCCAGAATGGGGTAGGTCTCAGACATTCTGGATAAATATCATATCTTATTTCCAAATTGTTTTCAAACACTGGACTGATTGACATGAAAGTGTCAGTATATGAGAATACCAATTTTCCTCCACCCTCTTCAACAATAGCTATGACAAAACAATTCTTTCTTAATTTGTTGAATGAAAAAAGTATTTTAATTTCTGTAGTTGCTGGAAAATTTAACTGATTTTAATTGAGTAAATAAATAGACTCACAATAGTACATTTTAAAAGCTCACTGAAGTGTTATCTATGTTGAAATGTGAGTCACATGTTTCTTCAAGAGTAAAACAGGTACTTCCCACTCAATCTGGAAGGAATATCCCTGACAGAGCATTTTATATTAGTACCTCGGTTGTATTTCCTGCCACTGGAGTTATGTCTTTTGAACTTAAAACAGTTTTCAAAGGTGACTCCCGGATGGATGCTGGAATTCCTGTGAACAACACAAAGTTTAAAAAAGAAAACATTAGCTCAGTTGGTGTCAAGTCTGCCTAACATGTGAGGCCCAAGGTTCAAGCCTATCAATACTCTCCCCACAGGCACAGTAAAATTCAGAACTGGGGGAGTAGATCAGAGGGAGAGCGTTTGCCTAGCATGTGTGAGGACCGGAGTCTGATCCTCAGCATTACAAGAAAAAAGTAAGTTTACCTGCAATAATTAATTCCATGGCTTTTAAACAGTTTACGTTTTAGGTGGTAAATATGAATTAAAATTATAATACTGTGAAATATGAAAAAAGCTCTTTTGATAAAAGTTCAAGATTCAAAGGCACAAAATACAATTTTCCATTAAGGTAACAACTATTTCCACTTTTTTTTGTGAGGCAGGGTCTTGCTATGTGTGTTGCTCAGGCTGAATGTGAATGTGGGACCCAAGGGCTCCTCCTACCATCAGCCTCCAGAACAGCTGGGATTACTCTCAAACCCAGCTTCAACACTTCCCTCTTAAGATAAACCCATTAGTCACTATGTGACTAGAAAGCAGATACACTTCCACACGGGAGAGGGATAACTGTTAAAGTGATATCTAGACAGATTTCTTTGTTAGACAAGGATGTTTGCAAATACAGAGCTACTTGTAAACACTAAATATGCAAGACACACAAAGCCTGGGAATCCAAATTAAAAGATCTCAGAGGCTAGGTAGGATTAAAGAAATCTCTACCAAAGAGGTCTGTGTTTACCTGAAAGGAATTAGATAAACTGTGGACTAGAGAAAGGGAAAGGAGAGGAAGAGAGGGGGAAGATAGAGGAGATGTGGGTGGAAGGAAGAGAAAGAGGATATAGTAGGTGTGAGAATGGATTGAAAACAACTAGGTAGAGTATCCAAGGGGATGAGGAAGAAAAGGGGTTCTTGCTGAAAGTATTAGAGCTGTGTAATTGAAACCTCAAGAGTTTTAACATATCTAATAAGCAGCAAAAGCACTTAGGTCTATTGTGTGTCCACTGATACAACTGTTTAATATACTTAATGAATCCTCTAAATTAAATTAGTATTTTCTTTTAATTTAAAGAATAAAATTGTATGATACATTTCAAAGTTCATTTATTAGTCACTTCATTTTTATTGGTATTAAAAAACCTATTAGGGACAGGTAATGGCTTCATGATTTTAATTCTAAATGAGTCTGTACAGATTTTTACAGTGACTTAATTAATCAGAACTAGATTTGTGAAATCCTAGTCTGCAGGTTAATCAACATGTAAGAGGTAAAACCACCTCCTTTAAATTTTCAAGGAAACAATTTAACAAAAAAAGAAAATTCTAAGAAACATAATTTCCCATACACAACATCATTTCTTTTATGGAAATGAGGTCCTTAGCAAATTAAAAGAGGCCAAGAGAAACTCCACTTTGTGGGAATAAGGGGCAAACAGGATTTTTATCCCTGCCCAGCTGAAGCCCTATGTGATCCCAATGTTAATGTCTCTAAATACTCTCCGCCTTTTGTGATGGTATCTTCAGGACTTTGTATTCTCAAAGCCGCAGTAGCCAGAAGCCAGTTTCAAGCTTCTTCATTAAACTGCCAGGTGAAAACTGGCCTCTGGTTTCAACAGTGTGCCTGTCAGATCCTTTGCTACATTATATGCACATGTGGATGCACACATCCGTTCATGTTAGTACTTTACTATAAAAATTATTTGTAGGGATAGGGTTGTGGCTCAACGGCAGAGTGTTCGAGTGGCACATGTGAGGTACTGGGTTTGATCCTCAGCACCACATAAACATAAATAAATAAAATAAATGTACTAGGTCAATCTAGAACTAAAAAAACTATTTAAAAAATTAAAAAATAAAGTTGAAGATGCCTTCACATTTAAAAAGAATTATTTTTAAAGCTTCTACTTTTGAAATGACTGATTCAGAAATACAGCTTACAAACAGTAAAATGTATCCATTTTAAGTACAATCCTTTGAGTTTTCACAAATGTATATGCACTTATGAAACCATCACCAAAATTTAAGATACAGAATATTGTTATCGCCCAAAGGTTCTTAAGCATCTCTTCTTTTTTCCATGATCATATAAAAAAAAATTTCTTCATACATGTATGTAGGGCAATAATGTCTGTCTCATTCTACTGTATTTTCCATCCCTACCATCCCACTCCTCCCCGCTGCATAATCCAGAGTTCCTTCATTCTTCCCACCTCAGACTATGGATCAGCATCTGCTTAACAGAGAAAACATTCAAACTTTAGTTTTTTGGGATTGCTTTATTTTGCTTATCATGATATTCTCTAGTTCCATCCATTTACTTGCAAATACCATCCCTTCTTAATCCCTCTTACCTCTAGTCCCATGAAACCACTGGGGTTTGTGTCACTAAAGATTCGGTTAGGGTCAGTCATGGGGGTATACAACTGTAACCCCAACTTTTCAGGAGGCTGAGGCAGGAAGATCACAAGCAAGTTTAAGTCCAGCCTTGGTAACTGAGACCCTGTCTCTAAATAAAATAAAAAAGGCTAAGGCTAGGGATGCAGCCCAGTGGTAGAAGACTTGCCTAGCATGGGTGAGGTCTGGGTTCAACCCCCACCACCAATTAAAAAAAAAAAACAATTAAGGTTGCCTTTTCTAGAATTTCACATAAATTGAATCACCATAGCATGTAGGACTCTTTTACCCAGTCTGGTATTTCTGAAATGTATGCACTGATTCTATATATCAGTATTTTGTTGTTTTTCTGGTTGAGTGTTCAATTGTATGGCTATGTACTCTTATTTGTGCATTCATTTGTTGATGGACATTTAGGCTGATTCTAGTTCTGGACTATATGAATAAAGCTGCTGTGATCACTTGCGTAAGCGTGTGGATGTAGGTTTTTGTTTCTCTCGGGCAAATATGTGTAAGAATGGACCCACAGTGTCATAAAAGAGTGTAGTTGGTATTTTAAGAAACTGCCTAACTACTTCTTCGTTTCATTATTTCACATTCTTACTTGCAAAGTGTAAGAGTCCAAAGCTGTTGCACATCCTCACCAACTTCAGGTGTTCAACTGTTTTCCTTTTGTTATTCCACAGGATGTGTGGTGGTACCTCGCTATGGTCTTCATTTGCTTAAGGAGAATGATGTCTCCTCGTGCTCACTTGCCACCCCTTTATCTTTACTGAAGTATCATATTTGCTTTCCCCCCACCATCTCATAGTGAAAGTTTAGATTGTCCATTTTAGACGTTTATTTTTTCTAATATGAACATTTAATCCTAATTAATTTCCGCTGTAAGCACTGACTCTTTTAGCTGTATTGCATACATTGTAATACGCCATCTTTAAATTTTCATTCAGTTCAGAATATTTTCTAATTTTCCTTTAAGGTTTCTTCTTTTAATCATAGGTTATTGAGAAGTCTGTTTAGTTTCCAAATAATCAGGGATTTTCCAGCTACATTTCCGTTATAGATCACTCATTTAATTCTGTTATATCAAAGAATACATTCTGTATGATCATAATTCTTTTACATACGCTAAGGCTTGTTTTATGGTCCAGAATCTGATCTGTTATTGCATGTTCATGCACTTAACAGAATGAGTATTTGATCATAAATTCTAGACCAGCCTGGGTGACAGAGGTAGCTCTGTGACTGAGCACTGACCTAACATGTGTGAGGCCCTGGGTTCCTGCTATCTAGTACCCCTCCACACATACACAGAATGTGTACTTCTGGTTTGAGTTAAATGTTCTATAAATGTCAGGTATGTTATACTGGTTGACACCTTAGCTTTCTCTAAAGTCTTACTGATCACTTTCTTTCTACATATTAATTACTGAGAAGAGATGTTGAAATCTCTAATTAAAATAGTTTATTTTTCTATTTATCCTTTTGCTCCTGTCAGTTTTTGCATAAGGGACTTGGCAGTTCTGCTGTGAAGTACATACAGGACTTTGTAATGATCAAACAGCCTTCTTTACCAGGGCAATAGTCCTTACCTACTTGCCCAGTAACACAACCACCCCAGTTTTCTTATGAGTAGCATTTGCATGATTTCGTGTTTTATCTTCTTCCATCCTTTACATTTTAAACTATCCATACATTTATATTCAAAGTGCATCTTTCACAAATATCACAAAGAGATGAGTCTTGTTTTGTTAGTTTGGCAGTGTTTGTTTTCTCGTGGAGTGTGTAGACACTTATTATCAACACAGTTGAATTCAAATCTATCATTCTGCCTTCTGTTGTAGATCAATCTTGTATATTCTTTGTATGCTTCTTTGTGGCTTCTCTTATTTTAAGAATTCTATTTCCACAGTTGTTTTATTTCCTCTAATTACTACTCTAGGCATTACCATATGTATCTTAAATCATACTCTATCTTCAAGTAACACCATTCCACTCTCACAGGATGCCAGGCCTTCAAACAGCACACCTGCATGCATCCCTCTGGTCATCTTTTGCACTGTTATCATACATTAACTTCCACATATATTAAAAACTTCACAAGACGATGTTTTATTTCTTAGTATAGATCCTCTTTTCATCTCGTATCATTTTCCTTTTACTTGAATTTTATTTGATAAAATAAACGTATTTTGCTCATCTAAAAAACTTAATTTTCCTTCAATTTTTGAAAGATATTCAAGTAGAATTTCAGGGAGACAGTGATTTTCCTCCCATCCTTTTAAAGAAGCCATTTGATTGTCTTTTGGCTTGCATGGCTCTAGCCAAGAAATCTGTGAACTCTTTGTTCTTCTATGTTGTATTTTCACTTTTTTCATGTGTTTAGGAACTTGAGTATAGAAGAGGCTGGTGTGGTTTTCTTTTCTTTTTTTCTTTCTTTCTTTCTTTTTTTTTTTTTTTTGTGGTGCTGGGGATTAAATCCAGGGCCTTGGGCTTTCAGAGACAAGGACTCTACCAACTGAGATATATCCCCAGTCCAGTACGGTTTTCTTGATGTTTATCTTCCTTGGACTTTATAGAAGTTCCTGGACAGGTGACTCATGCTTATTAAATCTGAAAGGGACCATATCACTAATTCCCAGGACCAGGTGACTCTATTTCACTTTTTCTCTTAAGTTGGAGAAAAAGCGCACTATTGTCACTCTCGCTTTACATGTTCAAAACATGCATGAAGTAAGCCTCTACATTCATTTCCTGCTGTGTTGTATCCTTTCAGTCACTACTGTTATGTGCCATGAGGAGAAAAGATTCATAATAGCCCCAAACTACCCAGATGGCTTTCAAAGGGTGAATGGATAAATAAGTTATGATACATCCGTGGCATGGGCTGTTACTTGGACATAAAAAGGAACACAGCAACATGAACAACCTCAAGAGAATAATGCAAAGTCAAAGTCAATCTCAGAAGGACATATATTCTACCATATTTATGTAACATTTGTGAAAAGACAATTACAGTCATGAAGTGGTTGCCAGGGGTTAGGGACTATGCACAAAAGGAAGATGTGGCTATAAAAAGTGCCATGAGGGCTGGGGATATAGCTCAGTTGGTAGAGTGCCCTGGGTTGAATCCCCAGCACCACAAAAAAATAAAACAAAGATGGCATGAAGAAGCCTTGTGGTGACAATTATACAAATCCACACATGTGATAAACTGTATAAAACTACAAATATATGCACATTAACACATGAAAACAAACTTCATAAATTTCAAAAATGCATTTTGAGTTGTAACCCTTCCCACTTTCTTAAGAAAAACAAAACAAAAAACCTTTACCTGTGTTGCAGTTGGACAGGCCTTCTTTGGTCAAATCAATAACAAAATCAAGTTTCTTCTTCTCTACGCTCTGAAAAGTTATTGTAAAAAAATGAAATTTTGCTTCAACAGCAGAAAATGATTTTAAAAGACGAAACACAAAATTTTAAATTAACTTTTTTTTTTCCGGCTAGGGATGGAACCCAAGCCCTTAAGCATGTTAGCAAGTATTCTACCACCGAGGTACACCCCCAAGATCTAAATTAACATTCACAGGCTAGAAACTGAGCACTCTACGTTTCTTATAGTCTAATTTAACTCTACTATAAAAGAGAAGTCCCTAAAAAATACTGCATCGTTTCTGAGAATATGCTTAAGAATCCAAATGAACTGGTAAATGGGTATGGTCATGAAATATGTTTATCACTAGCTGTCTGTCATTCAGAGTGTACGCTGGACTGGACCCTGACTATGTGAACTAGTTGGATATTAATTTGTGTGCATGTCCATCTTTCTGTCTCTTTCTTTCTCTCTGTCTCACACACATGCATACACAGACAAATGGAGGTATTGTGGGGGAGGGTCCACTGAAGATACCACCCCATTTCCCATGAACTAGCAAAAGACTCAATGACAAAACTAAGGTGTCTAGTGCACAGCAACATTAAAGATCCCAAAACAAAGCATAATTTAAATAAACAATCATAAACAATGATTATTACCCACCCTGACTTCTGCTATAGCATTAGGTGAATTGTTGAAATTTCTTGATGTAATTTTTCTAATATCTGAAATAAAATTATTAAAATGAATGCATTTGATAAGTTTATTGAACTATTAAACATTTATGGTCTTAATTCATTAACATATGAAATAATGGGGGTGCTAATTAACTGTTAATTATGTAACCATAAAAAGTTACATAAAATTTACTGACTTTACCTATTCCCCAAACTGATGATCTAGTGTTAAAAGAATCTTTTCTTTCTGTAAATTTACAACTTTATTAGCTCTGGAAATTATTTCAGCATTTGAAAAAGTAAGCTTGAATATGTAACTCTTTATTGTTTAATACTAGGGATTGAACCCAGGGCCTTACACACAAGTTATTTGAGCACTCTACCACTCTACATCACCAGCCCTTTACAAATTTTAATTTTGTCCACGTTGACCTGGAATTTGCCATCTTCCTGTCTCAGCCTCCCAAGGAGCTGTGATACAGGCATGTGCCACCACACCCAGCAGCAACTATTTTTGAATCCATAATATTGTTGAAATAGATTGCCTGAGATGGATGAGGAGCATTCTTTCTGGAACCAGTTGGAAGCCTCAATTAAATACTTAGCATCTTTTGTAGCTCTTTGATATACAAATTGTGGAGAAAATTAAGTAGCTTCATAAATGGAGGTCAAGTTTTTTGAGATTAACTACTCTAATAAAGTGAAACACGAAGCAAAAACAAGGAATTTTGGGTAGGAAATTATGGGTTGAAAAAGATGGCTATGTTTAGAGAAATTTATCAAGGAAGCCTAAGGTTTTTTACAAAGTATAATAAGACACAAACTCTAAAGAAAAAGAAGTATTACAAAACAAAAAGAAGTTAAAAAATGAAGGTGATAAACTTGAAATGTAGAATAAACTATAAGATAACCTAATAGGTGAAAAGACAGGAAAGAAAACACCAGCAGCAGCAACAGCAACTCAGGCAAACAATGAACAAAATGATATACACGAAAGTAATTTTGTAACTTGTAAGATAAATTAGAAAAACAGTAAAGAAACAAAAGGCTACAATTTGATAAAACATAAGATTAAAAAGAAATATCAATTACATTAGGAATCATATTTAGGTATTATTAATCATACAGATATCAGGACATTTTCAGCAAAGACACAGGTTTTATTTTAGAAAAAGGTTAGTATTCAATTTTTTAAACAAATATTTAAACTTTCTAATTTGATAGATCATATTCTAATCAAGTTGAGATACCTGTTGGATTTGATGTAACTGGAGTTGTCAAATTAGGACTTTCCACAGAAATCAACATAACATCATCATTGTTACTAAAATGATAAAAAAATTAAAAACAAAAATAAAACTAAACATGCATTACCAGACTTAAACGTGCAATTAGTGGTTAGAATTCCTTTATTATTTCATAACATGTTTTAACTGAACCATTGGCAGGGGGGATAAAAGTCAAATACTTAAGGAACCCCAGGATTCCCAATTCATTTATAGGACCAAAAGTACATTGAACTCCAATACAATAGACCCATAAAACTTAGTAGGGATGTAAGCAACTCAGTGAGACCCTGTCTCTAAATAAATACAAAAAAAGGCTGGGAATGTGGCTCAGTGGTTAAATGCCCCTGGGTTCAATCCCCAGTACAAAAAGAGAAAACAAAAAACAAAAAATAGCAGGGATCTATTCCAAATGACTCCAAATGGCTCTGGGGCTGTGGCTCAGTGGTGGAGCACTTGCCTAGCACATGTGAAGCACTGGGTTTGATTCTCAGCACCACATATACATAAATGAATAGAATAAAGGTCTATTGACATCTGAAAAAAATAAAACTTCTTTAAAAAAAGATTCCATATATTACATAAAGATACTATATACATAAATATATAATTATCACTCCAGTACATATACTTTCATAAAAATGAAACACATAACTGAAAGAAACCCATTAAGCCTCATAAAGACACTTCTGACTCTTGAAGATGCAGGACTATAATAAATAAAGTTATTTTAAAAGTAAGAGCAGCTACTCTATATTGTAGTCATAATTTACCAAAAATGTTCTAAACTCAGGCAAGGATGGTGACTGATGATGTTTATGGTTCTGAGCCAGAACATCTTATGCTGACCTTTTGACCCTAACTCTACTTTCATGAGTTCGACATTTTAAACCACAATTTTCTTAAGAAAACTTTGAGGCAAACTGCATTAAGCTAATTAAGATGCTGGAGGGATTTTGCAGCATGATTATACAATTCTCTTGTACATGTCTTATATTTTTAGCATTTGTATTTAGGTCTAGGATTCATTTTAAGTTAATTTTTATATATGGTGTGAAGAGTTGAGGTTTATTTTTTCCCCTCAAGTTATTCCAGCCATATCTGTAGACAGGAAAATCTTTTCCCTATTCGATTACCTTGGCACCTTTCTAGTAAACCAGTAGCTGGAACTGGCATATATCCTCGCCTGTCAGTTGAGCTGCATACTTACCCTTAGACCAATGCCGCTGCCTTCACTGCTGCAGCTTTACAGCAGGTCCTGAACTCAGGTACCGAACTCTGCCAGCTTTGTTCTTTTATAACACTGTTACTCATCTGGGTTTTTGCAGTTTCATGTAAGTTTTTTTTTTTTTTTTTTTGGTTTGCTTTAGTATATTGGACATCTTTCTAATACAAACTATGAGAAAGCAATTCCAATTTAATGGAAGAGATGCCAAGAGATTCAAGATTAATGTTATCCACTATTAGCATGTAAACCTGAGGGAAAGATCAGTGAGTTTCATGTAAGTTTTTTACCAGTTTGTTACTTTGTAGAATGAAGCCTGCTGGGAGTTTGGGATTGCACTCCATGAACAGAACAACTTGGGTGGGGTGTCATATTAATAATGAATTCTCTTGATAATGATTCAGAAGTGTGGCATATCCTCCCACCATTTATTTACAATATTCAGAACTATTTTGGAGCTGGGGATACAGGTCCCAGGGCATAAGGCCCTGGGTTCAATCCACAAAAAAAAAAAAAAAAAAAAAAAAATTTGTAGTCTCTCTTCTATCTATCATTTATTTTTGCAGTGCCAGGAATCAGCCCAGGACCTCACACAAGCTAGGTAAGCACTCTTCCAGCAAGCTGCATTCCCAGCACACTTTGTAGTCTTAAGTTAGGTTTTATACATATTTCGGTTTACCCCAAGTGCACTACATTCTGTGATGGTATTGTAACTTCCAATTGTTAACTGCACACAAAAATACTTCAGAGAAATACATACATAGAAATCAAAAAATACTTCTACTTCCGCATATTTACTATTTCTGGAAGTTTACATTACTTTACATAGACCTAAATTCCTCTCCAGTACTATTTTCCTCCTGCCTGAAGAACTTCCTTTAAAATTCCCTGTAATCCAGGTATGCTCATTATCTATTTTCCCACTTTTTTTTAGTTAAAAAATGTTTTTCCCCTGTACTTTTAAAGATTATTTTCACAGATATAAAATTTAAAATGGAAAATTCACTTTATCTTTTGAGATTTTTAAGATACTTTCCATTTCAATAGTTTGCGTAGCTTACATCAACAAGTCAGTTAATACTCTAAATTTTTGTTCCTTTCTATGTGATGTCTTTTATCCCTGGTTGCATTTAAAGTTTTTCCTTTACAGACTTCTAGCAATCTGAAATGTGGGACAGGATGTCACTGCATGGTTTTATGTTTCTTCTGCTTGGAGTCTGTTAGCTTTTTTTTTGTTTTGTTTTTATGGGTTTAAAGTTTCCATCAGACACTGTATCTCAGAATATCTTTCCTGCTCCTGCCTTAACGATACTCCAAAAACATGTATACAGGTGCCAGATTCTATTTACCTCTGATGCTCTGTTTTTGCTTTTTCTGTCTTTTCCCTCTTCATGCTTTAGTTTGAACAGTTTCCATTCCTACTTCATTGATTTTTAAAACAAAGACTACTTTTCGAGTTACTGTCTTTTTCATTTCTGTAAGTTCAGCTTGTGTTTTTATATCTTCCATTTCTTACATCTCCACGTTTTCCTCTATACTGTTGAACATGGAGAGAAAACTAATAGCTCTTTTATGGCACTGTCTGCTGAATCCATCAAATATATTGTTTCCAAGTCTATCACTCAGTTTTCTCCTTGTTAATAGGTCACATTTTTGCAGCTTTGCATTCCGGGCAATATTTTAATTAGATGTGTGCTGTTGGGTGAGGCACTTTGTTTCATTCCTTCAGTGTTGGATTTTCTTCTAGCATGCAATTAAACTTCTTGGGATTATTTTGAATCTTCTGAAATTTGCCTTTGGTTTTTTTAGTATGAGGTCCTTTGCAGTCTTTAGTCTAGGGATGACTATAACCATCTGTGGACTTTATTTGTTGCTCCTTAGAGTCTCTTCATTTTAGTCAGTGGGAAATCAAAATACTTTCAGAATTGTTCGTTCTTCTTTCCAATGCTTCTTTCTTCTGTCTCATGTTATTTCTTCCTTTATGCATGGAACCGTATTTAGGCAATGATTCAAGAAATCACCTTCACAGATCTTCAGAGCTCCACTGTGCACTTTCTTCTTCACAAATTCTAGCCAACTCAAGACTCTCCAATCTCAAGTAGTCTAAACTCAGAAGGACTACTAAACTCTGATTCTTCCTCCCTGCTCTTTGACCTGGAAAACGCCTCCAGGCAATAAGCCTGTGATAGGGTTCATTTCATTGTTTCCCTCATCTCAAGGAAAAGAAACTTCAGATCCTCATTGAACAGAGTCCTGACATAATTCTTTTTTTCTCTTTTAGACTGCTTTTCAAGTTATTTAATGGCTACAGGAACCAATCTTTTACCATGTTTCATGGGCAGAAACAGAACTTTTCTACATATTTATTTCATCTGTGAAATGAACTGTTTTTATGCAATTTCAAAATGTGGATTTAACAATTTTTATATCAAATTTATCAATGAGAGATTCTAACAATTGCTATTATTTCTAAGAAACAAAATCAATGTTCTTATCTAAATTTCAAGTAGTTCTCAGAGGTTCATTATACTATAGTCAAAATCCCTTATCCATCTCAAAATTCTTCATTAAATTTTTCTTTAATTGCTAATACTATCATGCTATTTAGGAGTGTAAGAAACTATGTGCAGAGAGTTTAAGACACTGTGTGTAGGAGCTAAGTATTCAGTGACACCCATGAAGATCAGGGCATCCTGGTGAGCTTCCAGATGCAATCCATGAAAGACTAAGTCTCAGGAACCACAGTGAATGAGAAGTAGGAAAAGACTCACCAAGATTGCAACAAGTCTCAAGTAGACGAGGTGATTAGACCATATTCTATTTGACAAGCAGAGGAAAGGATGAATGGGTCTACACCAAAATGTTATCATTTAGAGCCTTAACAAATTCAGGAATTATCAAGTATGCCAACAGATAGAATCAAATGACTGGACACTGACGGAAAAAGAAAAGAAACAGATACATAGGTGATTCAATACTAGAGTTATAAAACAAGGGCATTAAAATAACTATGATTAATAGTTTTAAAATACGGAGGGAAGCCAGGTATGGTGCTATATGCTTATAATCCCAGCTACTCAGAGGTTATGGCAGGAAGATTATAAATTCAAGGGCAGCCTAAACAACTTAGTAAAATCCTGTCTCAAGCTGGGGAGATAGCTCAGTTGGTAGAGTGCTTGCCTTTCAAGCATAAGGCCCTGGGTTCAATCCCCAGCACCAACAAAATAAAAAAAAATAAAAAAATAAAATAAATAAAATTTAAAAAAATCCTGTCTCAAAATAAAATAAAAATGTGGGGATATAGGTCAGTGGTAGAGAGCTTACCTAGCATGCAAAAAGCCCTAGGTCCAATCCCCAGTGACATATACCCACGCACTAAAAATATGAAGGAAAAAATGGTGAAGTAATTAAAACAGATACAGCATTCATCAAAAAAAGTAGAATCCATGAACAGAGGGATACACTGAAATTAAGTGCAGTTAGTTTAATACAGACATTATTAAGGAAGGAAAGAGACTTAGGGACTGGAAAGGTATTTGTACTAAATATATCAGAAAATAAACTTGAAAAAAGATAGGTAACTCAAGATGAAATGAAGCAAGTCTTACACTTCATGAAGGATATCCAAGTGACTAACAAATATGAGACTGCGTGCTTAGTTTCGTTATTAGAAGGAAAAACAAAAAACCATTTTGAGGTGTCATTTACTATTATATCTAAAATCAGAGACAGATTATACTGAGTGTGATGGGCTGACAGATCTGGCTTGAGAATGTTACAGGCCAGACTCTAAGGGAAATGACTAAACAGACTCCATTTTGCTGAGATTCCATATTATGCAGGAAATAAGCTTCTCCCATAGGAACACCCCACCTCTGTACCCATCATCACTTACTTAGTGTGACATGTTTAACAATACAGAATGACAATTCCTATGTAAAGAAAGATTGCTCTCTTTTGATTCCTATTGCTCCTAAACAATGTACCATGTGAACACTGATTGTGTGGATGTTAGCAACCATTCTTTGTACCTAGGTAAGGGTCATTTTGACACACTTCTCCCTCTGTCGATCATCTCATGATGTTAGTTTGTAATTTCGAATCATAGCAACAGACATTATGATTGATGTGATTTTTGGTATAAGAACCCCTACAACCCTGTGGTCGGGGCTGTTCTCCCAATAGCCATTTTTTAGGGCATTGTGTGAGACAGTCAGCTGGCCAGCTTAATAAAGACTCTCAAATTTGGACTTCTCAGTGGTGATTGGTCTTTTCTTAAGTTGTGCCCCATAACAAGGAGGGTTGGCAAGGATATGCAATAACAAAAATCTCATGTACTTGCTGTGGGAGTACAACTTAATGCAACTTCTTTGCTTGGCAATATCTATCAAATCTAGAAATACACATAGCCTATGAGGCTCCATGAATATGTCCAATAGAAGTGCATATGTGTATTCATGAAAAGACATGTAAAAGAATGTTCATGCAGCACTACTTATAACATGCAGCACTACTTATAATTTCCCCAACCTGAAAGCAATTCCAGTGCCTGTGGACTGAATGGTTGATTGTGGCATATTCATACAATGGACAGAATACAACAATGAGAATGGGCAAACTACTGCTGCCAAGCAACAGTGGAAGGATCTCATAACACAATGTAGGCAAGAGCAGCAACACTCAAGAGTTTGTTGTCTTGTCTCCACATACATAAGTGTGAAAAGCAAGCAGAAACAATTTAAAATAGAGGGGGTGGATACTTAAGTCCATGTGGGAGTAGGGAGACTGGTCACTGGCAGGGAAGGCACAAAGCAGACAACATGTCCTTGGCATTTCTTGGTTTGTTTACTTTGCAAAAATTCATCAACCTATCTTAACACTTGAGTCTATAGAGCTATTAATGCTTATCCTAAGAAATCCATCTATAAATCTGAAAATGAAAGGACAGTCTAAATGGTATCTCACTACAATTTGCTTAATGATATCTGATTTTCATGTAACTGTTCTACTGACTGATGCTAACAACAGTTCTTTTTTAATAAACCATATTCCAAGGATATGGGTAAACTGATGATCATCACAGTAGTGGAAATGTGCCTAATGTTTCTTCCCCCATGCTGAGGCTCAAACACAGGACCTCATAATTTCTAGGCAAGGACTCTACCATTAAGCTACATCCCTGGCCCTTTTAATTTTTTCTGGAGACAGGTCTCACCAAGTTGTGCAGGCTGGCCTTGAATCTTCTCAGAGTTCTGATAAGTCAGCCTAGCATGATTGCTGCTTAGATTTTATCTTCAAGAAAATTTTTTGCATATAACTAATTTATTCAGACAACGTTATTATATAGTAGTTAAAAATGCGGAGTTCTAGAGACAATGTCTGGATCTAAATTATGGCTATGCCATTTACTAGCTGAGTATTTTGGGGCAAAAACTTTGCTTTGGCTTTAACTAGAAAAAGAAGTAAAAATTTATTATTAAAATTACATGAATTTCAATAAAGAATGAGTTGAAAGGGTTTGGGCTGTAGCTCAGTGGTAGAGTGCTAGCCTCGTGTGAGGCACTGGCTACGATCCTCACCACCACATAAAATAAGTAAAGATACTGCGTCCATCCATAACTAAAAAATATTTTTAAAAAAAGAATGAGTAGGAAGAAGCACATGCAAAACAGTAGGAAATTTCTTAAAATACTGTAGCTGGTAACTTCCCCCCCCCCCTTTGTGTCTCTCTCTGTAAGCACTTACTTGGGTTGGGTCTGGCTTAGTGGCACAGTGCTTGCCTAGCATGTGTGAGGCACTGGGTTCAATTCACAGCACCACATATATATAAATAAAAGAATAAAATAAAGGTTTATCAACATCTAAAAAATTCAAAAAAATTCATATGAAATTCAATTTAAGACTTTTTAGGAAGTATTAACATTTTGTTCAATGAACATTTGTTAAGTGGTCTGTTCTTGGTGCCTTAGACCGTCATGCTTAATCTTCATCTTTGCAAAGGACTACATGTAAAGGCATTCCTATTTTTAATCAAGATTCTTCTTCATCAAATAGGTATTGCAGGTATAATCCTTGTCTTCTACTAGCTTCTGCAGGTCAGTTGTTACTGTCTTTTCAATTTTCTTCATATTCTAAAATGAAAAGTGCTTAAACTTCTAAATCTAACCAATGCTATAGACATAGAAAGCTATTAACAGCACTAATTCCATTCTAGGGCACCAGAGAACAACAATTACAAAACCTCCTGGCTTTCTCCAGCATCAGGATAATAATATGGAGAACCATGCATTTCTTATTTGCTTTCTTTTAATGATTATTTCATGTGTATATAAAGAATATAAACTGATATGTAGAATACCTATGATGGAGCCCTCATGCTTGATCAACTTGAAAAACTGCATTTAGAATAAGTTTTTTAAGGAAAGAAAAAAATTTTTAAAATTATCCTGGTTTCTGTGGGTACATAAGAAGAGAATAATACAGTTTAGGAATTCTGGTTGAGGTTTTCTCTTGAGGATTTTGGCATGAGCTGGTGTCATCTGAAAGTCTGACCAGGGCTGAAGGATTTGCTTCCAATACAGTTTGTTCAGAGTCAGGCAGGGCAGTCAGTACACACCTGTAATCTCAGCAACTCCAGAGGCTGAGGCTGGAGAATCCCAAGTTTGAGTTCAGCCTCAGCAATTAAACAAGGTCTTCAGCAACTTAGTGAGATCAAAATTTTAAAAAAGGACTGGGGATATAGTTCAGGGTTAAGCATCCCTGGGCTCAATCTCTAGCACAAAAAACTCAGCAAACACCACCAACAAAACAACTAATTCACAAAGCTCTTGGCAGGACGCCTCACTATGTGGAACTCTGCTCGATGTCCCTGTGACATGACAGTTAACTTTTCCCAGAGCAAGTAATCAATGAGAAAGTAAGTAGGCTATGATGTCTTTAATGTCTATTATGTCTACAATGTCATTTCCGTCATATTCCATTCACTAAAAGTGAGTCACTAAATATAGCCCAAAATGAAAATAAAGAGGAGAAGTATCAAAACATTTGTGGACATATTTAAAAATTCATCACAGGTGCCAAGCCTCTCTCCTGCCTTCCAAATATAGGGAGAATCCAGTTTGAAGGATTCAGAGCCTCATTATTCATTATTCAGAGCCTTTAAAATTTCCAACACACAATATGCAAGATTAAAAAAAAAAAAAAAAATCAAAGATGTACTAAGAAACAGGACAAAGATGAAAAATGGCAACCAGAAATAGCACTCAAAGTGCCCCAGGAGAGTCATCAGATGTACACCAGAAAACAGACTAAAATAATGAATGCATGGATTGGCAGGATGAAAAATTTCACCAGAAACTTGACTCTATATAAAATAATCCAATGGAAATGGAAGAACTGAAAACACACAAACTGAAAGTAAGATTGATTTTGATTAATTCTTGCAATACTAGGGATTGAAACCAGGGCCTCACACATGCTAGACAAGTACTCTAGTACTGAATTACAGTCCCAGTCCTGAAACTAAGAATTGAATATAGGGTGTTTGAAGAGAGGATGAATAAGCTGGAACATAAGAGAAAATATTCTGAGCGAAGTATGAAAAGCAGAAAAGACAGGATATACAGAAAAACATAACATTGGAACAGCAGACAAAGGAAAGATACAGAAGGTCACAGAATCAATGCCTGATGAGATAATGGCCAAGAATTAGCAAACTAGATGATACCAAGCCACAGACGCAAGAATTATTGAGCCACAATCAGTATAAATTAAAAAACAAAACAAAAACACATACCACCCCACTAGAACATTACCTTCAAAGAAGCAAGAAGGACTGATGTGGAAAACTCAGTAGCAATTATAAAAGTCTGAATTACATGTAATGATCTCTTCAAAGCACTGAAAGAAAATAACTGATCCTAACAATACTATACCCAGGTTAAAATATTCTTTAAAAATAAAGACAAAATGCAAGTTATTTTCAGATAAAATTGACAGAATTTATTCTCAATAGAACAAGAAAGGAAAGATGGAGGGAGGGAGGGAAAAGAGGAAGGAAGGTAGGAAGGAAAAATAAGTGTTCTTCATGGGGAAGAAAAAAATTTAACCCCAGATATAAAGATAGAAATACAGAAAAGAGGGGCTGGGGCTGTGGCTCAGCAGTAGAGCACTCACTCAGTACATGTGAGGCACTGGGTTCGATCCTCAGCACCACATAAAAATAAATAAATAAACTAAAAGAAAAAATAAACTTTAAAAAAATAAAAAAAAAAAAGAAATACAGAAAAGAAATGGAGAGCAGCTCAGGACGGACAGTGTAACTCAGTGTAGAGTGCCTACCTAATAGGTACAAGGCCCCTGGGTTCAATCCCCAACACCATGGGGGAGGGGGGAGGGGATAACACTAAATAAATAACATTATAAAATACTAATAACATCATCTTATGGGATCTAAAATATTGTAAAATTAAAATGCAGGAAGACATAAAAAGATGGGATAGCATTAAACACATTTAGTGTTCAAAGGTCAAGCCAGTGACTACAAAATAATAAATGGACTTCATGTAATACTTCAATGCTAATACTCCATATTAGAGTAGAAAATAAATCAAGCAAGCATCCAATCTTTAAGATAATTAATTTTAAAGAACCGCAAATATGTATAACTGCTAAGGAATGGAGAATAGATTCAAAAGAGGGTTAAAATGAAAAGCCAAACAAACAGGGGGAAAGAACCATAAGAGACAAGACTGACAGAAAACAAGTAGTAAGATGGTAATTATAAATGCCATATATCAGTGAGGTCACATTAAACATAGTTAATGTGACTGTTCTGATTAAAAGATCAGAAAAAAATACGTTATATTTAATAATTAAAGCCTAACATCCATGTAGCCACCAAATAAAATTTAAATTATCAGCCCTTCAGAAACCCATATGCCCCTATCCCATATAATAAAATTCCCCCATAAATAGCACTATAGTACTAATCTGTTTTACACTTTAGATTTACCATCTAGATCTGAATCTTTAAAATGCTTTGGGGTTGGGTTATTTTTGAACTTCATTTACATGGATGGAGACATAAGCTTTGATGTCTGCTTTTCAACAAGGGTTTTGTGGAAGTAACTCATACTGTTCACGTGACTGCTCTTCCTTCATTTTCCTTAATGCACGGCACTTCACTGTCTGGATTTACTGTGATTTCTTTTTAACTATAGAGGGACTTTTTCCTTTCAGTTTTTGGCTATTATGGAAAATGCTTCTAACATGTATCCTATTACATATGTGTACGTGTTTCTAACTGAGTATGTATCAAGGGATGGGACAGCTAGGTAAAAGAACAATCAGCTCTTCAATTAGTTCTAGATAATGCCAATTTTTTTCCCTCGAGTACTATGTAAATTTAAATTCCCAACAAGGTACTAAATAAAAACAATTTCCTTTATTTTAAAATCTCACCAATACCTGGTATTGCCAGGTTTTTAAAACCTGTTTTTTTCTTCCTTACTTGATATAAAATGGTATTACATTATAATTTTAATTTATATATTCCTGATTACAAATCAAGATGAAACCTTCATGTGTTCACTGACCATTTGGAATTCTCTTGGTGAGGTGGACATACAAGTCTTTTGCCCTTTTTTCCTTTGTGTTATCTGGCTTTTACTCGTTGATCTGTTGAAGATCTTCACTGTGTACTAATCTACAAGTTATAGGTGCTGCAAATATTCTCTACCCCTCAGTGGCCTGTCTCCCCACTATCTTTATAATGCCTTTAAAGAATAATTTTATTACAGTATTATCAATTTTTATTTTATGGCAAAAAGTTTTGTGTCTTAAAAAATCTTTCCCTACGTTCATAAAGACATTCTAATTTTGATTGTATATACAATTCCATGTTGGAAGCTGGGCACAGTAGTGCATGCCTATAATCCCAGCGGCTGGAGAGGCTTAGACAGGAGGATCCCAAGTTCAAAACCAGGCACAGCAAAATCAAGTGCTAAAATAGAGCTGGGATGTGGCTTCGTGGTTGAGTGTCCCCGAGTTCAATCCCCAGTACCAAAAATCAAAATCAAAAACAAAACAAAACAAAAAATTCTATGTTGGAATATCTAAGTATCTCAATTTCCTTTAAATATTTAGTTCCTTAATTTACATGGGATTTTTTTTTTTAAAGTCTGATGTAGGGGTCCAGTTTCATATTTCCTCCAACAGGAATAACAAAGAGAGTACCATTTACTGAAAATCACTCATTTCCCAAATGACTGCCATACAAGCTCCATCATGTCATATGTACACACATCATGAGTTTCTGGACTCTTGTTTGTCTGTTATCAATTTGTCTGTTACTTGCCAATATTATATCCTAATTGTTGTAGTTTTGTAATGTCCTGACCCAACATTGGACAGCAAATTCCTTCTTGCTTCTCTAGGATATCTTGTTTTAAAATCATTACATTTACATACACATTTTAGAATCAATCAGTTGAAGTTCCATTAAATTACACACTGAAATACAGACTGAAGTTTTATTGAATAAAATTAATTTAGTGAACTAAAGTGAAAACATTGTATAATACTGCTATATATAAGCCACTAACAGTACATTTATCCATTTAATTCTTCTTTAGTATCTCTCAATATTTTATAATTTTCTTCAGTTATTGCATATCTAATTAAATTCCTAGGTATTCCGAGATATTTGATATTTGATGTTTTGGTATTATATTAATGGTGCCTTATCTTTTAAAGTTTACTTTTAAGATTTATTTGTATTTGGTACACAGGAATACAAATGGTTTCTTACATGAGTTCAGAAACCTTGTGTAACTCTAATTAATCCTAATAATCTATCTGTAGGTTCCTTTGGATTACCTATATACAACGTTAATTATCCAAAAATACTAATAATATTGTTCCTTCTTTACTAATCCTGTTTCTTCTTTGTCTTCTCTTTCTTTTCTGCATTCTTATACTGGTTAAGCCATTTGGTGTATTATATAGAGTGGCTTGACAGCAGCCATCTTCTGTTTTGTATCTCAAAAAACACTTCCAATGATTCACCATCAGATTTGTTTCAGGATTTTTGTAGACTACATTAGGTAAGAAAGTTACCTTCTATTCTGAATTTGCCAAGACTTTAGCATCTGCTTAGCATACATGATGCCCTAGGTTTAATTCCCAGCACCAAAAAAAGGCAAAAAAAAAAAAAAAAAAAAAAAAAAAAGATATCAATTCCTGCATATATTATTAGCTGACTGATTTTTCTCCTGGCAAATTATATTGCTCAATTTTTTTACTATTAAACCAACCTTGCAGCAGTTCCAAGACATAAATTTTTTTTTCTTCTTTTTTTTTTTTTGATACCAGGGATTGAACCCAGAGATGCTAAACCACAGAGCCACATCCTCAGCCCTTCTTAATTTTTGATACAGGGTCTCACAAAGTTGCTTAGGGTCTTGCTAAATTGCTGAGGCTGGCTTTGAACTTTGAATCCTCCTGCCTCAGCTACCCAGAACTGCTGGGATTACAGGTGTGTACCAGAATGTCTGGTCATACGTAAAACTTTAATAGTTTGTTGAATTTGGTTTACTGGTATCTTGTTCAGGATGTCTGAATAGATTGTGTGAGTTAAACTGGGTTGTACCAAACCAGGCATGGTGGCCTACACCCATAATCCTAGATACTCAGGCAGGAGGATCAAAAGTTTAATGCTAGCCTGGGGAACTTAGGGACACCCTATCTTAAAAAGTCAAGGGTGAGGGTATAACTGGGGGTCTGTAATTTCCATTTCTAAAAAATATTTGAATTAATTTTATCATCAGGGTTATGGTAGCCACATAAGAAATGAAGAATGTTCTGATTAGAAACAACTTAAGAATGTTCCCTTTATTCTATTCCTTGAAGAGTGTGTTTAAAACTTCTATGATTTCTTCCTTAAATGTCTTATAAAACCCACACTGAAGACATCAAGGTCACATCACATTTGTTACAGCTATTTGCACACTCACTGTGAGCTCACAGTGCCTCCTGCCTGAAAGAGTTGCAGGTTCTTCTTTCAGTATTGAACAAGAAGGATTTGTTCATGCAACAGATATAAGCCACTGCTAAATGGGACATATTTGCCTAGAAAGTGCTATTTCACTTTTTACTTCCATGATCAGCACTGTTTTCCCCTTTTTGTGTCACTTTATTAGTTTCAACACACGCATCCACAAGTAAAAACCAAGACTTAGGGCTGGGACATAACTGAGCAATAGAACGTTTGCTTAGCATACACAAGGCCCTGGGTTCGATCCCCAACACCACAAAGCAAACAAAAACCAACATATAAATAAATACCTTTCTCATATACCAATACTAAAACTAGTGAGAAAGAAATCCAGAAAATAACCCCATTCACAATAGCATCAAAAAAATAAAACACCTGGAAATGGATCTACCCAAGGAAGTGAAAGAGTTCTACGATGAAAACTAGAACGCTGGAGAAAGGAACTGAAGAAGATACAGAGATGAAAAGACCTCCCATGTTCATGAATAGGCAGAATTGTTAAAATGCTCATGTTATAAAAGTAATACACAGATTCAATGCAATCCCTATCAAAATATCAATGACATTCTTCAAAGAACTAGAAAAAAAGTCTTAAAATTCATTTGGAAGAATAAAAGACACAGAATAGCCAAAGTAGTTCTAAGTAGTTCCTCAAAAGACTAAGAATGGGCTGGGGATATAGCTCAGTTGGTAGAGTGCTTGCCTTGCATGCACAAGGCCCTGGGTTCAATCCCCAGCACCGCAAAAAAAAAGAAAAAAGACTAAGAATGGAACCACCCTATGGTCCAGTTATACCACTCCTCAGTATTTATCCTGAAGAATTAGTCAGCAAACTACAGTAACACATGAATATCCAAGTTTTTAGCAGCACATTTCACAATAGCCAAACTATGGAATCAGTCCAGGTGTCCCACAGTGAATGAATAGATTAAAAATACATATATGGTATATATACACAAATGGAGTTTTACTTGGCCATAAAGAATGAAATTATTTCATTTACAGGAAGACAGATGGAACTTGAGAACATTAGCTTAAGTGAAACAGGCCAAATTCAGAAAGGTAAGGGTGATCTGTTTTCTCTAATATGGGGAAGCTAGATAAAGGAAAATGAAGCGGGTAGCTGGTGGGGGGTCTCCTGAAAACTGAAGGGAAATCAGTAGAGCAGAGGAAAAGGACCAGAAGAAAGGAGGATGGGAGGGAAAAGTGAAATAATGGGGAATGATATTGGTCAAATTATGTTGTTACAGTGTATGCATGTAAGAACCTGTAGTGATGAATCCCACCATTATACATAATTATGACGAACCACGAAAAAATAGGGGAGAAAAAGTAAAACTACAGAACACATAAGGAGTAATGCTAAGGAAGCCGCTATTATAAAAAAAAGTTTCAAAACTGTTGACAGTTACCAGTGATAAGAAAGAAATTATTAATATGCCTCCACTCACTCCTCCCTTTGAACATCAATCCAGGTCAGGACCACCAAGCATATTCCTTCATTGAACTAAACTTATTCCCTATTTGCCCCAAATCTTTTAGATTAGATTAGAAAATAAATTTCTCAGTTGTTTATGACCCAATTAGAAAAATAAGTTAATCTGTTCACTCTGATTTGAAGTTACCATGATATGACTTTCAATATGAAGGGAACTAACTTTAGGTATTTCTTTCCTAATCCTAACAACTCTTTGGCATAATTTTTTCAACACTGTTTCATAGGGCCTTGATTTTCTCACGTGTAGAACTGGAAACAATATTGGGGTGATTCATTAAACATTAACTTGGTCACCTCTCCATTTAAAAATCTTAGTACTATTATTAAAACAAAAATAAAGCCTTTAGAGAACTAATTCAATGACTTTGTAACAGACTAAACAGTGTTCACGTGAATACAAAGTTTTAAGTTATTTTATGCTTAATGGAGAAATGGATACATATTTACAAAATATTTGTTTAGAAAAGTAATTTTGCATTTGTGTAGAAATACTTACCTTTCAGAAACAAACTCAACACAATCTGGTGACAAATTCATCTTTTCACTTGTTTTCTTGATGGTGTTAGAAGATTCGCAGTTCATAGAAGTCACTCTATCATCACTAACTGATTCTTGACTCCTACACAAATTCATGGTCTCTGAATTTGCAATCTGTTAAATGGGGGAGGAAAAAGCAGTTGAGGAGTGGGTAAAATTTATGTCAGGCAAAATTTCACTTGAAAAATATTCTCAAAATATCCTCACATATGACAAAACATATTAGATAATCTGTATTTCAACAATTAATGACCACGATTGTGATATCTCTGCCAAAAGACTCTTTACTGCAAGGAAATGAAAATGATGGTACCATTCAACATTCAACTTCCTACGGTAGGTGAATAGGAGGAAAAGTAAATACCTAGGTACTTTAGACAACATTTCATTTCTACTAGCTCAACTTTAAGGAACTAATAAAACATAAAACTTTTTACTACTAGTATATTTTTAATAAAGACCAGAAATAGATCAGATTGCAAACTCACTTTTCCAACTGGTGAATCTGTTTAAAACATTCATCTATTTAAACATTCAGTAGCATTTACAGTATATCTGCACATTAGTCAATTGGAAAGGATCAACTAATTGTCTAACTCAGGAACCCTGACTATGGGGACAGTATGCACAAAAAATGCACATACATTAAGGCAGAATTCTGCAATATTATTATATTAAATGAACAGAGTTTATGTAAAGAGTAGTTTTAAATGACATTGGAAATCAATAGCTAAAACAGTTGGTATTCTTCCAGTTTCAGGAAAAGGTAGAGGAATCCACTTCAATGTCTGGATGGCCATTGTCCCATATAAGGGACAGCTGTAGGGCCTGCACTACTCAAACATCAACAGCACCCCTGCTCCACACCAGGGCAACAGCAAGCCCAGTCCACTGCCTGGCAGTGTCCTTGGACCAACATTTCCTGAACTTCCCATCTATCAGCACTGGGAACCATGGAGGCACCTGCAGGAACTGAATGGGAGGCCCAGTGGAGCCAGAAGAATGAAGGCAACCCAAATAGCCCACAAAACCTCTGGAAGAAAACATAGCTATTGGAAATACAGTTTACAAGAGCAAAGTAGGACCTACATACTAAACCTACCTAGGAACTGCCTACTGAAGTTACATGCCACATCACTTGAAAGAACTGTCACATTTTGACCCTCTCAAGGGACTATCAAAAGGCTGTCCAACCATATCCCTCATTTTCTCTTCAAAGTATGTGTTTTGGACAATGAACTTCCTAATTTTAGAAGAAATACTCCTTCGACATTCCAAACATTCCTTCAATACTGCTCAGAAATCTTGTCAGCCTAATAAAAATCCAAGCCCACTGCTTACAAGTTTTGTTTTCCATGACAACTGTAGGACTATTCAGCTATACACTCTGACCCTATGTATAAAAAAGGAATCCCCTGAGCAGGGTACAGAGGTGCACATTCACCACCCTAGCCACTCAAGAGGCTGAAAGGAGAAGGATAGAAAGTTCAAGGCCAGCCTCAGAAACTTAGTGAGATCCTGACTCGAAATTAAAATGTAAAAAATGGCTGGGATGTGGCTCAGTGGTAGAGCGCCTCTGGGTTCAATTCCAGGACCAGACATACACACACAAAAAAGGGCAAAAATCTGAAGTATGTAAAGAAAAAATGAAGAACAGAAACCAATGAGAAAAAAGAATAAAACTTCAAAGGCTCTAGACTGATCAAGAAAAAAAGCAGATTAACCGTATCATAAATGAAGTATGGTATATCACTATAGCTCTACAAATATTTATAAGGGAATTTTATGACTAGCTTTACATCAACAAACTAAACAATTTAGACAAAAAGAACAAATTTCTTGCAGAGACAACTTACAAGATGGAACAGAAAAATCTGAATTGCTCTACACCTACTACATTTGATTTGCTACAAAAGCAAGCTCCTTGCTCAGTTTTCAGAGGTAGTCCACAAACATTTGAGAAATAAAATTCTTATGCAAACTTTCAGATAACAGGAAATGCTAATCAATCCATTTATTGAGTTAACATAAATTTGATGCCAAATACTAACATACATTGTAAGAAAAAGTTACTTAGTGAACATGCACAGATTATAAGTTGTATATAAAAATATAAACAGCCAGCTGGGCACAATGGTGCACACCTGTTGGGAGGCTAAAGCTAGCCTCAGTACTTCGTGAGGCTCTAAGAAACTTAGTGAGCCCTGCCTCCAAATAAAAATTGGAAAAGCTAGAGATGTGGCTCCATGGTAAAGCCCTTTTGGAGTCAATTCCCAGTATTCCCCTGGCCGTCCATACATCTTATACACAAAAACAGCCACTCAAATGTACTTGATCAATTTATATGTAACATTTTGAATGTATGTTTCAAAGTTTATTTTGATACAATATATTGACATTCTGAATGTACAAAATATACATGGCTTACAGGGAATGAATTGATACAGACAAAAATAAGTTAGCAAAGAATTAAAAGTAAAATCTAGGTGCTAAGTATATGAATACTCATTGTAAAAATTCTTTCAACTTTGCTGTATATGTTTCACACTTTTCTTTTTTTTTTTTTTTTGCGGTGCTGGGGATCAAACCCAGGGCCTTGTGCTTGCAAGGCAAGCACGCTACCAACTGAGCTATCTCCCCAGCCCTGTTTCACACTTTTCAAACTAAAGAAATGCAAGTGGTACATAAGCATATCTTTTCCAGAGAGATTCATTCATAAGAACATTCTAAGTATAAATTAATTCATGTCCTAATTTGGAAATAAATTCATTTCTGATAATTCTACTACTTATTATTGGATCAACTAGGTTATTAAAACTCCTGGGTGTTTATACCAACCTTACAGCCTATGTTATTAGGTAATGTGTTTGGTTCCAAACAATTCCTTTGAGATAATAATACTGTTCTAATACGTCTTTGAAGTCTTGCTATTTTTGCCTGGAAGAAAGAAAAATAAGTAAACACAAACCAAAGGACTAAAATATTATATAGAGGTAGTAGAAAAATTATTAGCCGAAGTAGTCTTGTGAGACTTAGGCATACATTCAAATAAATAAGAAATTCTTATTTAGTCACCCTAGGGTATCCACAGGATTGGTCCCAGATCAAGTACTTAATGGCATAATATTTGCATATAACCCAAACAAATCATATGTACTTTAACTTGCCTTTAGATTGCTTATAATACCTAATACAATGTCAAGGTTATGTAACACATTGTTACTACTATACAATTTAAGGAATTACAAGGAAAAGGACTATGTATTCACTAGACACATTTTTTTCTGAATATTTTCAATCCATGGTTAACTGAATACATGCATCCACAAAACCCAAGGTTGTATAAGCAAAAGATTTAAGGCAAATTTTATGCTTTTATGATATTCCAGAACAGAAGATGAAAAACATTAATCTCTCAGCTGGGTGCGGTGGCACACACCTGTAATTCCAGTGACTCTGGAGGCTCAGGCAGGAGGATCACAAGTTGAAAGTCAGCCTCAGCAACTTAGCAAAGTCCTAAGCAACTCAATGAGACCCTGTCTCTAATAAAACATAAAAAAGGGCTGGGGATGCACATGGCTAAGTGTTTAAGCAACCCTGGGTTCAATCTTCAGTCTCAAGGAAAAAAAAAAATTAATCTTTCAGTTGGTCCACAATAAAACTAATGCTGATAAAAACACCAATCAAAAAAACCAAAGGCCGAATGTTTTCTCTGATAAGAGCATGACAATATGTAACGATGGGGGGTGGCGGGGGGGAAGAAAAGAATGAAGGAACTTCGGATGGTGTAGAGGAAAAAGGGGTGGGAGGGGGTGGAAACAGAAAAACAGTAGAATGAAACAGACAGTATTACCCTATGTATATGTATGATTACATGAATGGCGTCAATATACATCGTGTACAACCATAGAAATGAAAAGTTGTACCCCATTTGTGTACAATGAATCAAAATGTGTCTGTAAAAATAAAAAAATATTTTAATTAAAAAAAATAACACCAATCAACAAGTGAGTCTAGAAAACAAAAAATTCAGGAGCTTGAAATAAGAGGAACGGCTGTAGTTGGAATGAAAAGAGACTGCCTAAAGTATTAAGCCTGTCAACCCACACAGGCCGTTGATAGTTCTGAGTACTTCTCAAGAGACAATATTGCTGAAAAATAGTAAGTTCTATCGTCTGTGCTATAGTCTTAAATAAACTTGTGGCCAGAAATCAAATTCAGGTCTTCCTTTACTGTTTGCCTTTCCTAACACATAAGATCACCAAATTTCACTTTTTTAAGAGGACTCAAATGAAATCAGAAACTTACAAAGAGTTCATCAGCTGTTGCTTCATGTTTATTCCTGCACTGTGTCTTCCCAATGCGTTCATTCAATTCTTTCAGTTTTTTATCAAATAGTTTGTAATTTATCCTATAGATCTCATGTCGAATCAAATGTCTGACCTAGAATTTTAAAATAAAAACGAAAACATCCCAGATTTCAAATTTCAAGCAATTCTATTTTTTACTTTTTAAACATAGCTTTGCTTTATTTCTGGATTTACTATGACAAGATATACTTTATTTGTATGTTTATATTACTGTAGCAGTAAGTTATATAAAACTTGAATATTAAACTCAATACAATATATCCAGCATTCTACTATCAGGTACAACTAGAATTTTAAAAAAGAACACATCTAATATGTAAATATAAAGACATGTTAGAAATTAAATTTATTCTCAAATTACTAATTTTAGTTTCTTATGATTCCAGTTGATTATTATTCCATAATATACATTGTAGAAACAATTACAAGGCTATATTCCACTTATATTTTCAATTATCAAAACTTACAAGTTCATAGTCCATAAAAAGTAGCTCTATTTATCTTAAAACCAGAGCCTGGTGAAAATGTTTGGTGGTCTATAGTAGATATGGAACAAACTGTCCAAGTTTGAGACTTGACCCTGCCATTAACAAGCTATATGGCCTTTGACAAGTCATACCACCTCTGGGCTTTGTTATCTCTGTCCACAATGGGTAGAGGACATAGTAAAATGATTGCTGAATGAAGGATACTTACAGGATTTTATAAGAACAAAATAAGGTAACGTGAAAGACTTCTATAAGATGTAAAACACATAATTGATATGAGAGAAATATCCAAGACAATTACTATTATTTGCATAACATTTTAGGGGATAGATTTGTTATGTTAAAATTGAAAAAAGCCAGGGACAAATATGCAGTGACTAACACTATCTGGGGCAAAATGAATGCTATTCTAACAGATTGTAGTAGCTATTACATGAGATTAATGCACTTCATTATCTGCACATTAAAAAAAAAAAAAAGACTGGCCCATTTTCAGGAAACACAATTAATCTCAGTGCCCACTGATCTGCACAGCTCTGCTGAGCCATACATACAGAAACACTATTTTTCAGTGTATATTCTGTAAACAAATTTTATAACAAAGTATATAATCTCTCTTAATAAAGACACTAGTCATGATACATTTAGAGTGCTTATTAGTGATAATTATATCTTGCCCCCAATATCTTGCTACATGGTGCTCAAAATTGGAACACACAGTTCCCATGTTGAACTCTTTTATATTGATATCACCTGATGATTAGTTACAGCCTATAATTTTATTTGATTATTTCCAAGGCTTTTCCTTTTTGTTTCCAATTGTTATTAGTCAACACTGTCTATATCTACTTAGTCTTTTCTGTAGTGCTTATTTAACACACACACACACATTTATACACACACATATACACATATATATGTATGTCTATACACACATATATCACTCAAAATATTGTTAAAAAAATTATTATTTAAAAAATGCTCAGAAACACATACTATTTTTACGGACAGCCTTTACCTGCTACCCATGTGTGGGTTTTATGGATCACTGTGTGCTTGCCAGTTCACTTGCTGGGGTAATATATGAAGCTCATGCTCAGATAAATGTTGGAGAAACACATCTAAATGCTTTGAATATGTGTTTCTCAAAAACTTCCTTGGAAAGGAAGAATCAAATGGAATACATGTTAAAATCACAAACTACTCGGCCTCATCCTGGATCCAACAAACAGAATCTCCAGGAAAGGGGCCTGCAAAGTTGTACATTAACAGGCACCAGCAACGATTCTTAATGGTTAAGTCTAAGAAAACAGTAGACTAAAACAATAATCTTCAACTATTATTGAGCTCAAAAAACTATAAATAAATACTCCTGATGATTCAGATAGAGGTAGACCCTTAAACTTGAGTATTTTGGACTAAGTGCCAACCAAGGGGTGATTCCATTTGTCCTCACTTAGTGATAATGTTTATTATACAGAAGAAAGGCACAACAGATTCCATAAAAAAACCTCTTAAATATCTTTTCCCAATGGTAATGTACCGAACATTATGGAATATGATGGAAGTCCCAGCTTTGATTTGCAGAAGACAGCCAAATTGGTCTCAAGTTTGTAGAAACTATAAACTGATAATCTGCTCCAGCTTTCTAAGATGGTAGGTAGGTACAGTGAATAATCTGGACTTTGGAGGAAAAACCCTTCCCAATCACTAACCTAACTCGAGTTAGCTAGGTTAAGATCCTTCTGGAATCTCAAGAGATAATAGCACTAGGACTCTCTCAATAGGGAAGAAGAATGTCAGAATGGGAGGGACTTACATTTGAAATGCAAACAAGGTAGAGAGATATTGTTTACAAAGAGAAATGTTTGGATAGGAATTACACATGAGGGAAAAGCTAGCTGTTTAGATATAGGAAAAAAGAATTAGCTAATATTCAAGTTGTCTCTGGAGAATGTACAAGAAACTATTCCTTAAACTCACTGCAAAGAACTATTTTGGATTATTTTGTGAGGCAGACAATAGTACTGAAAACCCTGATTTTTCTATGTCAGCAAAATTAAAATGTTCAAAGTCTAGGGTAAATTTTGTGCATTTATGTCCATATCATACCTTGTTTCTGAATGCAGCCACTACTCACTGGGAATCCTCAACCTTTTTCTTGATAACATGGTTCTTGGGCTTGACTGCCCCTTCCCTGCCAGCAATAGAATAATTACTTTTTTTCTTTTTCTTTTGGTGATACTGGGGCTTGAACACAAAAGTGCTTTAACACTAAGGTATATTCATGGGTTGTTGGGTTTTGTTTTGGTTTTTTTTGTTGTTGTTTGTTTTTATTTATTTGCTTTTTTGAGATGGTCTTGCTACATTGTCCACACTGGCCTCAAACTTGTGATCCTCCTGCCTCAGACTCCTAAGTAGCTGAGATTATAGGAGTGGGCCACCTCACCCAGCTATTATGTATTTTTTATTAGTGTCTACTTTGGTCTTCTTGAAAGAAAACAGGAGGTAGAAAGAGGAAAACTGTTGACTTACCTTTGAAGATGACTCTGCATGAATCTTTTAAAGAAGTTTTCCTTTAATAGGTAATACAAGTTCATGGGACATATAACTATATAATTGTAATTGTCTGTTTTAGAACACAGTAGTGCTTATGGTTTTTGTTTTTTCCTGAAACATATACGATCATTTGGTGTGGGAAATTCTGGTCCATTGTGGCTAAGAGACATCTGCTCTACCATACACTTTCTTATCATGATGGGATGCAGTGATGGTGAAACAGCAAAGCCAGATCTGATTATAGCCTTTCTACTAGAATTAAAGCTCAATGAACTTCATTTCAGAGTTGATCATACATGTATGAAGGCTACAGAACAATGGGATGAAATGGGGCAAAAATGAAAAGCAAGAAGTATATTTAATGACACTATTAAGCAAAACGTCAGATATTGCAGCATACCCATGTTACTTTGGAAATTTGGGTAAGTAGACCTGAATTCAGAAGAACTTTGCAATGAACTTCTGGACTATGTGAATCTATAAAACTGAACAACTACGATGAGGTCTATAAACAACTACCTGTACTCCAAAGAACCCCATAACCAGCAGTAAAGAGACTGTATCATTTAGCAAAGTTCAAAACTGTCCAATATCTAACTCAAACGGATCTAATTGTAAGGTTGAAAATTTTTTTTTCTTTCTACAGCAAGACTACCTACACATGATTCCCCCATTTTCAAGAACCTAGAGATATTTTGGTAATGTAAATAATTAATCTGTTTGCTAATTTGATTTTCATTTATCAGCTTTGCATCAAGTGAAAATCATCTGTATGATTTCACTGTAGAAACAAGTTAATTAACTTTTAACATTTTTTAACTAATCAAAAGTATACGTTTTTGAGGCAAATATTTAAACCCCAATATTTTACCTGTTCCAGTACTGCTGTTTGCTTTTCCAGAGCTACACAAATATTTTCATTAATTGGCTCTGAAGTTTTCATGCGTTTAACATTTTCTTTGTTTTCTGAAAGCATTCTCTTCTTTTGATTATGGCCTTGAGGAAACGGAAAGATTAGAAATAAAAATATTCTTCCTTGAGAAGGAAATGGGAATTCCCTAATTTAAGGACACACTAAGCAAATGGAAAAACTAAAACGTGACAAGGTTTTTAAGGAAAATTTGATTGCATAAAAATGTTCCCATAAACTTGTTTTAAAAAACACACTATTTTGATAAAGTAGGGTTCTGATCTCAGATGCGCTGCTGATCCAGTCTTACGTAATACACATATACCAACAAAAACAACCACACACTACAGTATTTAATTCTCTACTTAGTTACTTCAGTGGTCCTACATTACTTTTATAGACAGTTATTTAAGGCAACATATTTTTAACAGGTGAAAATTGGTCATTTTTAACCAATTTTAAATTAATCCTGCTAAATTTTTACTCTATAATCTAGATAAAACCCCAAAATTCTGTAAGTATTTTCTTCTATTTCAATAACCAACATAAATATTCAAATTTACTTTTACTATTTGAATAATTTTATAACCTAGAACTTCATTTGTTAATTATTTGGTATTTCTCTTCTCTCTCCACAGACACAAGCATATATGTTTGTGTATATAATGTTATCTATCATCTTATGCCTACCAGGTGATTTATAGGCCAAGTTCATGGAAATAAATGGGTTTACCAACAATTTTGAAAATCCACTCTTTCTAATAAACAAAACTTTAAAATAACAAATGAACCAAACAACTCCCATAAGTCACCTTTTGAGATTGTTTGCTCTCTTAGGAAAGTGATTAATTCCTTCTTTGTCAGAAATAACTTCCTTCTTGATGTGGTATATACAGTTAAAATGAATCGAGTCTGGTCTAGAGCCACTCGCATATTTCAAGCATAGCCTGAACATTTTTGGATGTGCAGTGAACTACAACCTAACTTGTATGTTGAATACAACCTACACTTATAAAAAGTAACTGTAAGAAAATCAGAAGTGGCCACCAGATCAAAACTGGAAGTGAGCTATAACCAATTAGATCGGGTTGTCCCTATACCTCACACTTCCTTTTCTGAATATCACTTCCTTTTCTTTGGCTATAAATATGTGCCATGTAGTGGGAAAGAGTTTTCTAGAAACATTTTTGGTTCTGACTGCTGCTCAATTGAAAAACTGCAAATAAAACCAGTTACCAACTGCAGTGCTAGATTTGTTGCAATATTCTCTTTTAGCAAAACCCATCCTCCTCCCTACCAAAAATAGTTCCTAAACAAGATACTCTGAAATAATTATGGTCATCATTTGTTTTTTCAGTTTATAAAAAACTCACTGTATATTTGAAGTTTTAAAATTCCCCAAAGAAAAGTGATTTAATTTTTATAAAAGATGCAAAAATAGGGGCTGGGGAGATAGCTCAGTTGTAGAGTGCTTGCCTTGTAAGCATAAGGCCCTGGGTTCGATCCCCAGCACCCAAAAAAAAAAAAAAAAAAAAGATGCAAAAATATATACTTACTGTTATTAGCATCAGTGTTGAGTAATGACTGCCACTTTGAGTCTGTACTTTCACAATTTGAAATGCTGAAATGACAGGTTCTACAGGATTCTTCTGTTTTCAAACTGTTAGCAGTATAGCAGGAGGAATTAACTAAATTCACCAAACTAGATGTTTTCTCAACAGGCACAAAATGTGAGTTTGGGTTTAAAATGTCATTTTGCCTTCCATCAAGTGACTCTGAATTGGAGTTTGCTTCTAAATTGGAAACCATCTCATCGATTCTCTTACCATTCAAGGTATTCTGAACTATATCACTCAATATGATGGGTGTGCAATAAATGGGTTTTAGATTACAATTCTCTTCGTGTTCAAAAAAGGATTCTTTTACTTTTGTCTGATATTCCAGATGAGTTTCAGAAGTGTTCTGGGAATCTTCTGCCCTTTGTATAAACAATTTGCTGGGAGAATCTAATGTTTTTCTTGGCTTTTGGTAACGACACACAACTTGTTCATCAATGTATTCCAATCTTGTATCTGAATCAACAATTTCTTCTACTGGTTTTATTAAATTCTTAGTAACCACTATACTCTTCTGTGAGAATACTGAATTTTTGTTAGAATTGAATGAGGAATCAACATTTTCAGAATGTTTACACTTGCTAGTTATGAGCTCAGTACTTAAATTCTGACTACCACTTGGAACTTTACTCCCAATTGCTGCTGTTCTCAGAGCTTCAACATTCTTAGACTTATTCAGGATCTCTACTTGCTTCCGGCAACTTGAAGGCATTGTTTTTTTGGCTTTTAATATTTTCCGTTTACTTCTATCTGGACTTGCCATCTTTCATATCCTAGAATTTAAGATATCATATTTAAATGCATTTCACCACTAAATTAATTTACAATATTAAAATAATGTTAAGACTATCTTTCAGATTTAAATAATTATATTCATTTTCATCTGTCAATGAAAACAAAAAATAATTTCAATATTTTCCTACTGTCCAAAAAATAAGTGCAAGAATTTTCTTTGGCAACATTATATCATCCCATAAGTAGAAAGAATCCACATGTCAATCAGTAGTAGACTGGAATAATAAAGTACAGGATAGCTGCACAAGGAAATACAATCAACAACAATTGATTTTTCATTATATACAACAGTATGAGTTTCAAAAGCCCAGAGTTTAAATAAACTAGACCAGAATATTAGTTTGTTTTATCTGTTGAATATACTGTTACTTTTTACCTTTTAACATTTTTGTATCAGTTTGCTTTGTCTTTTGTAAAACAATAAGAATGCTTTAACCATGATTAAAGTTCAATTCCATTTTAACCAAGATCAAAACCAACTACTATACTGTGTTAAAGATCAAAGTGAATATCAACTAGAAAAAGAACCAGCTAGATTTCTGTGAGTTTTGGGCATATCTGTTTGTTGATATAGGTGCTGGTTATGAATGTGTTCAGTTCGTGAAAATTATCAAAATATACAATGAGAATTTGTGCACTTTGTTATGTACAACATTTCAGAAAAAGAAAAGAAAATCTGACAGTTTGCTCTGAAGCCACTTAAAACATACATCAAAATAATTGTAGACTTGGCTCTACAGCAGAATTAAATATAAGTCAGTTATTCTTAAATGTGTATGTAATATAAAAGTAAGGTAAAATCTGGGGCAGAAAATTCCAAATTAAATGAACAAAGATGCTAAAAAGGATAAAGTTGGAAGTAAGGAAAAGGTAGCTTTCTTTTTTTCATATAAGGATATAGTCATATGATACTGTTTTGCTCTTGACCCCAATCATTAGTAAAATGTTGACAAAGAATGCTTTTAGTGGACTGACCCTAGGGACACTCTATCACTGAGTTATACCACAGGTCCTTTTTATTTTTTATTTTGAGACAGGGTTTATATTTTCCAGATTACAAATTCCACATTAAGAGGATGGCTACCTAAGAATTCCAATCCCTTCACACAGTTGAGACCAATGTCTACCTCCTTTAGATAAGTCAGGATGAGACTTTTGATCTCTAACTAGGCAGGGTCATTGTCCCATGCCAGTCTGAAACACCACAGTAGATGAATCTTCACCCCTCACCAACCCTTAAGACTAAGGGATAAAAGTCATAGAGGTACAAATGGAATAGGAATTTGGGAATAAAGAAAAAGATACTGAGTCTTAAAGACATACTCACGAACCACTGAGATACAAAAAGAACCGAGGAACAAATGCCAACTCCTGATCCACATGCCCTTTGCCCAGACCCTTTTAACATGAGGGCAATGCTCAAGCCCAAGAAAAACTGGCATGATACTGTATAGCTCCCCCTGCATCCAACTTCTAGTCCAGACTCTAAAACAACTGTCTCTCGATAATATTGAGGCCCCACACCATGGGGGCTGCTAACTCTTCCTTTGGAGAGAGCAAGCATTCCTAGTTTTATCCTAAAGGCATCTCCTGGGATTGCCCCCATTCTCCCATGAACAGAGAGATCAACTTTCCTAAAAAAACTGTTGTCTATGCCTTCATAAAACAAATAAATGAATAAATAAATAGTACTATTGTATTAAATAATATAGAGAAAATAATGGCACTATTGTATTAAATAATATAGAGAAAATAATGTAATAACAATTGAAAAAACTCACAAGTCATAAAAATCAAAGATAAATTAAGACTTATTTCTAATAAATGTAAATGGATTAAATTTTACTTAAAATCATGGTTAAAGTATTCTTATTGTTTTACAAAATACAGCTTAAAACAAGCAAACTGATACAAAAATGCTAAAAGGTAAAAATAACAGTATATTCAGCAGATAAAACAATTAATATTACTTCATGTTTTTAAAATTTTAAATGAATGGTGAAGCTGAATCAGTGGCACACATCTGTAATCCCAGCAACTCAGAAGGTTGAGGCAGGAGGATCACAAGTTTGCAGCCAGACTCAGGAACTCTGAGGCAGGACAAATGAGGCCGGACACCCAAGGATTTTCAGGAAGTGGGTTTAATTATGCTACAGTGGTCCAGAGAGGCTACTTCTGAAAAATCTTTGGACTCTGAGTCTGGATATTCTTTGACATCTATACTCAGTGGGTGGTTACATAACAGTTACTTTTTGTTCCATATTCTTGGCTGGACAGAGGTTTCACAAGTTTCTACCAAGGAAAACAAATAGTAATTTTTACCCAGCAACAAGCTTGATTGCAAACTGAGCTTTTACAAGAAAGGGGAAGCTTCAATTCACAATGAGCTATCTGCAAAAATCCCGTTGACATTCTTTATAACAATCTTGCTAACAAGGAGGAAAGCTTGTTAGGATTATGGTAGGGGTCTCTGGATTGCATTAATTTAGCAAGTTCTTCAGCAACTTAGTGAGATACTATCTCAAAATAAAGAACGGTTGGGATGTAGCTCAGTGGTAAAACACAGATTCCTAATTCCCAATTTCAAAACAAAAACAAAAAACCAGGATACAGTCAAACAATTACACATCTAAGGGGGGGAAAATGAAACTATATCCTTTCCTCCTTCTACATGCTACAATGAATTGTTAGATGATTAAGGATTTAAACTATAAGAGACAAACCTTTTAAACTTGAGGAAAAAATATGGAAAATATATCTTTTACACCAAGTACCACAGGAAGTATCCTAATTCTAAAGATCTCTGTGAAAATGTGGCTTATGTGACAGCAAGGGATTCGACCTGGCTAAAAAGAATCAGAAACTCTGGTGATGCCCAATTAGACCAAGTAGCTGCTTCTTATTCTCCCAGCAATAAACTGACTTTACTAAACTGTTATATAATAGGTAAAATATCCATTCTGGCAGTTACCAATATTTAACTTCACTGAGCCTTTTATTACTGGCAGTTTTACTTGTCTTCCATGAGCATTCTCATGCACAAAATTTTCCAAGTAAATTACCTCTCCCCAGTGCCCTAAATTTGATCAACTATCAAGTAAAAACATATTAATGATTATTTCATGATGTTTATGAACTTTGATCTACTTATAACTTAAGCAGATATTCTGCATTACTACTGTATATTTTTGTCATTGCACAGCCATGGTATATAGGAATATATCCTCAGATAAACTAGATCAGTAAAATGCTTCTGTACCAATAGCAGGCCTCAATATCTCACATGTCATCACGAGGTAAGAAAAGCAATTAAGGTTTGAGAGAGAGAGAGAGATTTGATAATAATACTGAAGTTAGGAAGAGCAAAGAGAAACCAAAAAATGAGCAAAGATACCTGTACTTCCTGTTCATAATATTAAGTACTCTTTAAAAATAAATGAGAGGGCTGTGGGTGGATAGTTGCTCAGTACGAGAGCAGTTGCCTAATGAGTGAGGCCCTGGGTGGGGTTGTGGGGTAGATAAAAATGAATGACAACCAGTGTGTTGGTGCATACCTGTAATCGTGGCAACACAGTAGGTTGAGATAGGAGGATCACAAACTTGAGGCCAGACTTAGCAACTTAGCAAGACCCTGTCTCAAAATAAAATAAAAGGGTAGGGATATAGTTCAAGATTTTTCTAGCATGTGCTAGGCCCTGGGCTTATTTGTTTGCTAAACAAACAAATAATAAGTGACAAAAGACAACTCAAGATAAAATGAGCAAGACACAGCAGGAAGTTTTATAGAAATACATACATATATAGACAAAAACAAATGAAGACATGCCACTAACTAGGGAAAGGCAAATTAAGACTGATAAGATTTTATATCCAAATAGATAAACTGGTAAAACCCAATATGGTTAATACCCAAAGCTCAAGAGGGTAGGAGGAGTAGTAACTCTTACACATTGTTTATAAATTGGAAAGAAAAAAAAAAAAACTACTTCAGAAAATGATTCAGCTATCCATTCTGGCAGTTACCAATATTTAACTTCACTGAGTCTTGAAAAGATGAGCATTTTATTCCTTATTGATACCCACACAACAAATGCTTCTACTTATGTACTTTAACACAAAAATGTTCAGTTGGGTGTGGTTTGCACACCTGTGATCCCAGCAACTCAGGAAGCTGAGGCAGGAGAATCATGAGTTGGAGGTCAGCCTGGGCAACTTAGCAAGACCCAGTCTCAAAATAAAAAATAAAAAGAAGTAGGGGAGTAGTTCAGTTGTAGAACACCTCTAGGTTCAATCCCTGGTACTATAAGGGGCAAAAAAAAAAAAAAAAAATAGCAACAGCAGCAACAGTAAGAACAACAACAAAAACTGTAAATTATGCAATCAAACTTTAGACACGACCAGATAAACTTTGGTACATTAATCCAATGGATTAGTACAATGTCATGAAAAATGAATCAATTATTACTATACACAACCACACAGATGAGTTTTGGAAATAATTATGAAAAACAATTATTAGAAAACTATACTCAACTCTAAATTAAAAGTAACAATATATTTGTTTATATGTGATATTTATAATGAAATTACTCTTCATAAAAGATCAATACAATACACCTAAAACTTAGATATGTGTCGGGATGGCGAAGAGGTATAGGAAGCATGGTATGGAGAAACAAGAAGGCAAATTCAAGTGATTGGCAGTATTCAGCTGGTTTGGTTCAAAGATTTTTTAGTGTATTATTATACTTTATAATTTATATATTCTCTTAGTTCTATTTTCTGCTGATAACAACAACAAACCACAGACTGCACAAACAATAATCAAGTTTATTTTGGCTCAGAGTTATGATACAAGGTCAAGAGTCCTTGTACTGGGGCTGGGGAGATAGCTCAGTTGGTAAAGTGCTTGCCTTGCAGGCACAGAGTGGGTTCGATCCCCAGCACCACAAAAAAAAAAAAAAAAAAAAAAGTCCTTATACTGGCAAAATCCCAAGATGCTGCAGGTCATTAAATGACAAGAGACAGGGAGCACAGGGAGACCTAGCCAGACAGGCTTTTATAGCAGACCCAATCCTGCGATAACTTATTAACCACTTACCTACTAATGGTTGAACTGTTCAATCCATTGTACCTCTACATTTAGCCTTTTGAGAACTGCAAGACTGTTTTTCCAAGCACTTGGATCAATTTACAGTTACAACAGCAGTGAACGGTTTCCAGCTTCAACATCTCTTCACCCAAAATTATCTTTTTTAGTATAGCCATCCTAGTAAAAGTGATGTGGGATCTCGTTGTCATTATGACTTGCATTTCTCTAAAGGCTACTGATGATGTTAGCTTTCTGTCTTTGAGACAAAATACCTCACATAAACAACTTAAAAGGAAAAAAGGTTTTATCTTGGCTCACGGTTTCAGTGGTTCCAGTTCATGGCTGTTTGGCTCCACTGTTTTTGAGCTGGTACCAAGGCAGAACATCACGGCAGGGAGTACATGGTGGAGCAAAGTGCTCACCTCATGACATCAAGGAAGGAAAAAGACAGGAAGAGGGTAAGGTCCCAATATCCCTTTCAGTGGCACATGCTAATGACTTAAATTCCTTCCTCTAAACCCCACTAGACCCTAAAAGTTCCACCATCTCCGGATAGCACCACAGGCCGGAGACCAAGACTTTTGCAATATGGTCATTGTTGGATGTTTAAGATCCAAACCATAACAGATGTTGAGCATTTCTTCACATAGTTCTTGCTGACTTGTATATCTTTTTTAGATAAACAACTACTCAGATTCTTTTGCACATTTACAAATTGTGTTATTTGCCCTTTTAATTATTGACTTGTAGGAGTGTTTTATATGTTACCATCTCAGATGATTTATAAACTTTCCCTCCCATTCTTCCCATTCTATCAGTTTCCTTTTCAATTCTTTGATGGTATCCTTCGAAGAACTAAATTCTGAAACTTTAATAGAAGTTCATCTTTTTTTGGTGTCATATCTAAAAAAATCAGTTTAATCCAAGATCATAATAATTTACCCATTTTAAAGGTTTTTTCTTTTTTTTTTTTTTTGTAGTTGTAGATGGACACAATACCTTGATTTATGTGGTGCTGAGGATCGAACCCAGTGCCCCACACATGCAAGGCAAGCACTCTATCACTGAGCCACAACCCCAGCCCCTAAAGGTTTTAATACTTTTAGTTCTTATGTACAGATCTGTTATGCATTTTGAGTTAATTTTGTATATGGTGTGAGGTAGTGGTCCACATTCATTCTTTTGCAAAGTGACCATCAGGTTGTTTCAGCACAATTGGGAAAGGGCTTTCCTTCCCCAATTGAACTGTTTTGATACTCTTGCACAAAGACCAATTGTCCATAAATGTGCAAATTTGTTTCTGAATTCTCAAATCTATCCCATAAGCTATCTAACCAAGTTAGTATAAGGTCAGTCTTGGTTTCTGAAGCTGTGCAGTAAGTTTTGAGTTCAGGATGTCTGTGACCTCTAACTTCTTATTCTTTTTAAAAATTGTTTTGAGATCCATGAGTTCCCATAAGAAATTTGAAACCAGATTATCAATTTCCACAAAGACAGCTGGGATTTTGATAATAAGTGTACTAAGGTCAGGTGCATAGCTGTAATCCCAGCTACTTGGGAGGGTGAGGCAGGCAGATGGAAATTTAAAAGCCAGACCCAGCAATTTGGTGAGACCCTGTCTCAAAAAGAAAGTAAAAAGTTTAGTTATATAGAGCTTGCTTATTTAGCATGTTTGGGGCCCAGGGTTCAATCCTCAGAACTACAAAAGGGAAAAGAACAAAGAACTATATTAAATTTGTAGATCAATTTAGGGAGTATTATATTTTTATTTCCATTTTTTGCTATTTGTGAATTCTAATATTAACTGTCTTTGTTTAATTTTTTTCCAAGCATACATTGTTTTTAACTGTATACCATCATGTTATACAACACATCTTGAAATTCCTTTCTTTCTTTCTTTCTTTCTTGAGACATTGTCTAGCCATGTTTCCCAGACTAGTCTCAAACTGTAAGTGAATTCCTGCCTTAGACTCCAAAGAAGCTGGGACTACATTTGCATGCCCCTGTACCTAGCCTTTGAACTTATTCCTCCTACATTTAATGATACTATCTTTTCACCCATATCATCTAACTTTCTCCTACCCCTCATAACCTGGCTCTTCATTCTTATGAGTCAGACACTTCGAGTCCACATGTAAGTTAGATCATGCAATATTTGTCTATGTCTGGCTTATTTCACTTAACAAAAGATCCTACAGGTTCATACATATTGTCACAAATAACAAGATTTCCTTCTACAACTCTTATATGTGTGTGTGTGTGTGTGTGTGTGTGTGTACATGCATTATATTTGTTTATATATCTTTATATGATAAATATAATACACAGATATCACCCAAATTTTCTTTCTTTCTCTGTCTCTTTTCTTCCAGTACTTAGCATTGAACCTAGAGGTTCTCTAACATTGAGCAATATTTCCAGTCCTTTTTATTTTCTGAGATGGGTTCTAAATTACCAGCACTGGCCTCAAACTTGTGATCCTATTTCAGCCTCCCAAGTAGCTGAATTACAGCATTTACCACCACAGCTGGCTCAAATTTTCTTTATCCATTCATCTATTGATGGACACTTAAGTTGATTCCACATTTTGTCTATTGTTAATGCTGTAATGGACACAGAAGTACGGTTATTTCTTTTGACATTAGGATTTCATATCCTTTGGATGTATACCAATTACTGGTATTATAGAGATAATATAGTAGTTCTACTTTTGATTTTTTTTGAGGAAATTTCATATTTCTTTCTATAATGGCTAAACCAATTTATAGTCTCACCAATGGGGTTCAAGGGTCCCCTGTTGTCACATCCTCCCCAACATTTTCCTTATAAATTCTGGGAATAACAAATGTTAAAATTATCATCCAAAGTGATCTACTGATTCAATGCAAGCCTTTTAAAAGTTCCACTGACATTTTTTTCATGGAAATATTTTTTAAATCCTAAAATGCATCATTCATGTGCAATACTTGAATACTCAAAACAATCCTATACAAAAAAAAAAAACAAAAGCTGAAGGCATCACAATAATTTCAAAATATACTACAAAGCTATAGTAATCAAACCAGTATGGCACTGAAATAAAGAAGACATACAGACCAATGAAATGGAATAAAAACACCAAAATAAATCTGCACAGACAGAAAACTGATTGACAAAATGCCAATAACACACAATGAGGAAAGTGCAATCTCTTCAAGAAGCATTGACAAAAGTAGACATCCACATACAGAAAAATTATACTACCTTCTCATACCATATAGATAAATCAATGTACAACAGATTTATTAAAGAGTTAAATGTGTCAAGTGTGATGGCAAATCCCTGTAATCCCAGCTATTTGTGAGGCTGAAGAAGGAGAATCACAAGTTCAAGGTCAGTGTGGGAAAGTTATCAAGACCTCTTCAAGAAACAAAGGAGTGACTACAGCTGTGGTAGAGAGACTCTGCTGTCAACCCAGCACGGGTGTGGGGCCTTAAGATCTCAAACTGTAAAGCTACTTGGGGGAAAAAAACGGGGAAACTCCATGGCATTGGTCCAAGCAATGATTTTTTAAAACTATGATCCCAAACACAGGCAACAAAAGCACAAAGAGACAAAAGGCATTACATCAATCGAAAAGCTTCAAAGAAGCAAACCACCAACAGTCATGTGACAAGATATGGAATGGGCGAAAATATTCACAAACTAAGAATCTGATAAGGATTAATGTTCAATACATATAAGGGAATATAGTTATCTCAGTACTATCTAGTCTGCTGATCTATCAATATGGGATATCATTCATTTTTTCTTATTTTAATATGTAACATTTTATAGTATTCAGAATGCTTTATATTTCCTTTTAATAGTTTTATAAATTTAACTGTTTTAATGTCATTTATTCATTGTACAGATGGTCCTGATTCAAAATGTGATATTCTGATAAACCACTTAAATACAAAACACATTTCACACCTTCATAAACCCACTATATAAGCTGAAAAACTTATATAACAATGTAATATTCCAACCATATAAGTTGAAAAACTGAAGATAGATGCTTCTTCACTTTCGATGTAGTCCTTTCCAATAAACAATGAAGTCAAAAAATCATTATTGGATTCCTGTAAGTAGAATACGAGTATATGCTTAGTATATGCAATAATGATAGATTTTTTAACTCTGATTTTCTTGTCCAGCAACTTTGCTTAACTTGCTCTATCCCCAGGAGTATTTTATGGACTCATTGAGATTTTTTACATATCTGTGTAGACAAAGTTTAATCTCCTCCTTTCCAATGCTTGTATTAAATTTTCATAACTGCGGGGCATGGTGGCAGCTCAGGAGGCTAAGGCAGGAGGATCACAAGTTCAAAGCCACCCTTGGCAAAAAGCAAGGTGCTAAGCAACTCAGTAAGACCCTGTCTCTAAATAAAATACAGAACAGGGCTGGGGATGTGGTTCAGTGATTGAATGCCCGAATTCAATCCCCAGTTCACCCGCTTTCCCACCAGAAAAAAACTCATGATTAACTGTTCTATCTGGTACAATATTGAAAACAAGTGGCAAGAGTGGTTACTTTGCTCCTAATTTAGAAGAAAACCTTTTGTCCTTTATCATAAAGTAGATTATCTGTGGTTTTTTCAGAGACACCTTTTAAAAAAGTTCAGGAAATTTCAAACACATTCACTCCCTTTCTTATCCTTGGACTGAAGATTTTAAATGGAAAATTTCGTAAAATTAACCTTACGTTGTACCTGGCAATAATCTACTGTGTGTGTGTGGTGCCACTAGGGACTGAACTCAGGGGTGCTCCCCCAATGAACAGCTCTTGCTTTTTTATTTTTTTGACTGGGAGTCACTAAGTTGCCAAGACTGGTCTGGAACTCGGTGATTTTCTTGCATTAGCCAGAGTCACTGGGATTACAGGATGCATCACGATGCCTGGCTATTGTTTTTCTTCATCAGGTTTTGGTATCAAAGTTATGCTGGCCCTCACAAAACAAACTAGAAAGTCTTTTTCTGTTCTCTGAACAGTTTGTTGTTAAATTTAATTAATTAAATTCTTCCTTAAATGTTAATAATAATTCAGCTCTAAGTGCCATATAGACTAGAGTTAACTTAGAGATAAAGGATTTCAATTTTTTTTTTCCTTTGGTGGTGCTGGAAATTGAACCAGGGCCTTGTGCATGTTAGGCAAGCACTCTACCAACTGAGCTACATCCCCAGTCCCCTCAGTTTTTAAAATAGATATAGGACATTCAAATTTTCTATATCCCTCTGTGTTAATTTTAGTTTTTTTTTTCCATTTCAAATTTATCAGAATAAAATTCTTTGTGATATTCTCATTACATTTGCAAACTGTTGTACCATCTCTCTTCTCATTCTTGATACTGGTGATACTCTTCTTTTTTCTTGATTATTCTTATTAAAATTTAGCAATTTCATCTAGATTTTCAAAGCGCTTACCTCTGTCTGTTAGCCTGCTATTGCACATAACAGTGTTTCACTTCACCATTACTTGGTATTATTATCATTTCCTTTCACATCATCTTTCTGTGTTTGATTTGCTATTTTTATTCCAGTTTGAAATGAAAATCATTATCTTTTCCCTTTTTTTTTTGAAATATGTATTTAAAGCTGTCAATTTTCCTCCAAGCTCATACATTTTGATGAATCCTATTCTCAATCATTTTTTTTTCAAAATATTTCCTAATTTGCATTATAATTTCTTCTTTGATCTGTGGACTATTTGGAAAACTACTGATTAATTTCCAAGCAATTGCATAGTTCCTAGTGAAATTTTTGTCACTGAAAGTTACCTTACTTGACTGTGATAAAAGAATAAATCACCTGTGAAATAATATGAATTTTGCAATATTTGTTCAGGCTAGTTTCATGGTCGATTTTTATGCAAGCTGCATGTGTACAAAACAGAAAGTATATGCATAGGTTACAACTAGATCAAACTTCTTAATTGTGCTTTTCACAAATATCCAGCTATTAACACCTGAGTATTAAGAGTAGAACATTATGATTCTGGGTTTGTTTACTTTTTTTTAGTCATTTCCTTTTTTTCCTTATATACTTGGAAACTGTAGTACTTACAATGGAATTGGGTTTCCCCATCATTCCTTCTGGATTTTTTCATATAAAACATTTTTTTCTCTAGAAATGCTTCTTAAGTAGTTGATACTTTAATACATCACTTATAACAAAGGGCAAATATTCTCCAAATTTTTAAAAATCTACTGAATCAAATTTTCACCTTTTTGAAAAGTAAAAGTTTAAAAAACCAAACTAATCTAACTACAGAAGGTATTATTAAGAGATAGGACTACATTAATAGGTATGTGATAGACAACGAAATGACAAAGCTCCTTTTAGGGGTCAACTTGGGCCAGGAGGCATTCACGAGCGTGACCTATTCCTATTCTCACGAGCATAGGTCATTTCGTTCTACACCGAGTGTGGTCTACAGAGCAGCAGCATCAGTGTGACCTGAACACTAGCAGAACTGTGCCTTTTCTTTTGCTAAGTTTTATCAATGTAATAGTACAAAATGAATCAGTATAAAATGCTTATAACAAAGTAAAGCATTTGTAGGCTGGGCACGGTGGTGCACAGTCGCACATACCTGTGATCCCAGTGGTTCAGGAGGCTGAGGCAAGAGGGTTGCAAGTTGAAAAATCAGCCTCAGCAACTTAGAGAAGCCCCAAGAAACTCAGTAAGACCCTGTCTCTAAATAAAATACAAAAACAGGGCTGGCGATGTGGTTTAGTGCCCCTGCGTTCAATCCAGGTACTAAAAAATAAAGCATTTATTTGCTAGCACACCTTAACAGCCAATGACAACCATTTTTAATTAATTTTAACTTATTTTTTAAATATGTTCACATTCATATTTCTTAAGTTACAAATTTTAGCTCCATCTAAATACAGTCAGTCCTCCATATCTGTAGGTTCTACATCCATAGTTTCAACAAATCATGGAAAGATAGAAATAAAATTGATGTGTGTAGAATGTGAGCAGACAACTATATATCCAGCATTTACATAGTATTAAATAAAAAATCTGGAGGTGATTTAAAGTACAGGAAGATGTAAGTTATATGCAAATACTTGAGCATTTGCAGACTGCATCTTTGTATCCTCAGTGAAATGCTTTTCACAAAGATTTTAGGGGTGGGACAGACACTGGGGATTGAACCCAGGGTGCATTACCACTAAGCTATATTCCAGGAGCTTTAATTTTTAGAGACAGAGTCTAACTAAGTTGATGAGGCTGACCTCAAACTTCTGATCCTCCTGCCTTGGATTCCTGTAACTGGGACTATAAGTGTATACCAAAGCACCAGGTCCACAAACTTTAAAAATGGTATTTAATAAGTATTCACTTATAAACATGAACCTGTGGAAAACAACCTAGTTATTGCTTTTTCATTTTATTCCCCCAGTACTTGGGGTTGAAACCAGGACTTCAAATATGCAAGGCAAGTGCACAACTACTCAACTATACACCCAGCCCCTATTTTCTCCTTCATAAAGATCACCAGATTAGACCTTATCAACTTTTGCCTTTTTTTTATTCACATAACCTTTTTCACATCAACAGCACTACACAGTAAAGCCTCAGTATTATATTAAGAGAGTCCTCCGATCCAAGATGGCAGACCAGAGGGAGGCTGCATTTCTCGTGGCTCCTTAACTTGGGTTTCAAGCACAGGATATCTGTTTCTTGGTGAGGTGGTCTTTGCTGCTTATCCATCCCCTGCTGTTTACCTCATTTGTCCACTGCGATCACCTGTTGGCTGACAGCATATAGACTACTTTTTGAGTGCAGAATGCTCAATGACTGGCACCTATCACCCGCCATTTGCCTGCCTATTGCCTGCCCATTGCCTGCCTTTCACCTACCCATCACCCACTTCCCGAGGTCCACCTGCTGATCGTCCAGAAGTAGCCAGCAGATTGACCACAGACCACCAGTGGATCGCTAGCTGCCTGCTGTTGCCTGGAAGTCCACTGTCAGGGAACCTGCAGGTTTGGTTACATGTGCCTGCCACCATGTTGAGACAACAGCCAGGACCTGAAGGAACCTGGGGCAGACTGACTGAGACCCGCTTTCAGGACCCCTCAGCCCGACTGACCACTCCCTGCCTTCAGGACCCCTGCCCAACCAACACACCACAAGTCCAGACTTGCGGCCAACCACACCCACACCCTGAGCTCCAGCTCCCCATTTGCTAACACATTTGGAAGCCAGAACGGCCATCCTGGATTATCCTGGAAGCGGTAGCTCCCACCTTTAGGTGGGGCAAATACCATCCTGAGACGCCTGCTGGAGACTGGAAGCTTATTGTCGGGTACCTCTCATGCATCAGGCTACTGAAGACTGGGAGGTTTGAATGCTATATGACTGTTATAGTGTAGACTTTCTTTTTCTTTTTTCCTCCTTTTTGAAAAATTTTAAGTCTTTATTTCTTTACTTCTCTTGCTCTATTTTCCTCAGAGTCTCTTTCTCCCTTTCCTCATGCTAACAATCAACTTCTTTTGATTACACTTTCACTCTTTCTATGATCTAGAATTTCCATACACTGTTTTCTTATTCCATTAACAGCTACATCCTACACCTCTCCCCATCCTCCTTGTCCTCCATTAGAAACTGCAGACCTTATTGCAAATCTGCTTGTTATACTGTAGATAATATTAAACTCATTCTGTTTATTATGACAATATTGTTAATGTCTTCATAGGGGCTATTTGGTTTAGGGCTGCATACTGTCTGTACTGGGCACTAGTACTGAACTCTTCCTTAAAGAAGTTTTGAAAACCTGTAGTGTCTCTATAAGCCTGTAGGGGGGAAACTGCAATACCCCAGATCACACTACTAAGAGGGGAAGATACGTGAACAACATGAAAAATCAATGAAGAAAATGTTCCAAACAAACCTATAGTCCATATTAATAGAAACCAGTGGCAGTATGGTAGAAGAAATGTCAGAAAAGGAGTTCAGAATATACATAATTAAAATAACTCGTGAAGCAAAGGATGACATAAGAGAGCAGATGAAGGCAATGAATGATCACTTCAATAAGCAGTTGAAAGAGCAACCACAGGAAGCAAAAGATCATTTCAACAAAGAGATTCTCAAAAAAAAAAAATCCAAAAAAACCCAAATCTTTGAAATGAAGCAAACAATAAACCAAACAAAAAACTCAATGGAAAGTATCACCAACAGACCACTTGGAAGACAAAACCTCAGACAATGAAGACAAAATATTTAATCTTGAAAATAAAGTTGACCAAACAGAGCAAATGATAAGAAAACCTCCAAGAACTATGGAACATCATAAAAATACCAAATTTAAGAATTATCGGGGGTTGGGGAATGTAGCTTAGTTGGTAGAGTGCTTGCCTTACATGCACAAAGCCCTGGGTTCAATCACCAGCACCACAAAAAAAATAAAAAGGAATTATCGGGATTGATGAAGGTACAGAGATACCAACCAAAGGAATGAACAACCTATTCAATGAAATAATATCAGAAAATTTCCCAAATGTGAAGAAAGAAATTGAAAATCAAATACAAGAGGCTTACAGAACACCAAAGGCACAAAATCACAACAGATTCGCACCAAGGCACATTCTAATGAAAACGCCTAACATACAAAATAAAGATAGGATTTTGAAGGCTGCGAGAGAAAAGCAGCACTTTACATATAGGGGGAAACCAATACAGATATCAGCAGATTTCTCAGCCCAGACCCTAAAAGCTAGTAGGGCCTGGAAAACCTATTTCAAGCTCTGAAAGAACATGGTTGCCAACCAAGAATTCTATACCCAGCAGAACTAACCTTTAGATTTGAACACAAAATAAAATCCTTCCATGATAAACAAAAGTTAAAAGAATTTACAAACAGAAAGCATAAACTACAGAACATTCTCAGCAAATATTCCATAGGAGGAAATGAAAAACAACAATGTAGGTCAGCAGAGGAAGAAACTACCTTTTGTTGCAATAGCAACAAAAACAGCAAGGTATTGGCACCAAAATAGATAGGTAGACCAATGGTACAGGATAGAAGACACGGAGACATACCCACATAAGAATAGTTATACCACATTAGAGAAAGGTGCCAAAAATTTACAATGGAGAAAAGATAGCCTCTTCAACAAATGGTGCTGGGAAAACTGGAAATCCATATGCAGTAAAATGAAATTAAACCCCCATCTCTCACCCTGCACAAAACTCAACTCAAAATGGATCAAGGATCTAAGAATTAGACCTGAGACCTTCACCAAACCAAAGAAAAAGTAGGCCCAAAACTCCATCATGTTGGCTTAGGACCAGACTTCCTTAACAAGACCTCCCCATAGCACAAGAAAAAAAAAGCAAGGATCAATAAATGGGATAGATTCAAACTAAAAAGCTTTTTCTCAACAAAGAAAACAATCAATAATGTGAAAAGGCCTACAGTGTGGGAGAAAATCTTTTGCACACACACTTCAGACAGAGCACTAATCTCCAAAGTTTATAAAGAACTTAAAAAACTTTACACCGAAAATACAAATAAATGGGCTAAGGAACTGGGCAGACACGTCACAGAAGATATACAGGTGATCAACAAATATATGAAAAAGTGATCATCCCTACTAATTAGAGAAATACTAATTAAAACCACCCTAATATTTCTTCTAAGTCCAATTAGAATGGCTATTATCAAGAACACAAGCAATAAGTGTTGACATGGATGTGGGAAAAAGGTACACACTCATACATTGCTGGTGGAGTTGCAAATTGGTGCAGCCACTCTGGAAAGCAGTATAGAGATTCCTCAGAAGATTTGGAATGGAACCACCATTTGACCCAGCTATCCCACTCCTCCGCTCCGTTTATACCCAAAGGACTTAAAAACAGCATACTATCTTGATGCAGCCTCATCAGTGTTCATAGCAGCTCAATTCACAATAGCTAGATTGTGGAACTAACCTAGATGCCCTTCAATTGATGAATGGATAAAGACATTTTGGTATGTATACACGATGGAATATTACTCAGTCATAAAGAAGAATAAAATTAGTGCATTTGCTGGTAAATGGATGGAGTTGGAGAATATCTTGGCAAGTGAAGTAGGCCAAGCCCCAAAAACCAAAGACTGAATGTTTCTCTGATAAGTGGATGATGATACATAATGGGGGTGGGGGTTGGGGGGAGAAGAATGAAGAAACTTTGGATGGTGTAGAGGAAAAAGGAGTGGGAGATGGGGGACGGAAAGATAGTAGAATGAAGCAGTATTACCCTACGTATACATATGATTACACGAATGATGTGAATCTACATTGTGTACAACCATAGAAAAGTTGTACCCCATTGGTGTACAATGAATCAAAATGCAGTCTATAAATTTTTTTTTAATTTTAATTTTAAAAAATGGCCATTTTTTAAAAAAAGTATATTAAGAGAAATTGACACATTTAGTAGATATACTGCCTTTATATCCTTAATGGCTAAATTTAGTAATACTCAAACATCTCTTATGGGCATAAATGCTTGATCAGAATTTCAGCAACTAAAGTTTTATCTGATTACCTTCCCTCACTCTCAAGAATTCATGGCTATTTCTCTCTAGATACCACAATCTGTCCTACCAAATGCAGTGCAGCATGCTTGTAATCCCAAAGACTTGGGAGGCTATGGCAGGGAAAGGACTGCAAGTTCAAGACTGGTCAACCTTGCAACCCTGTCTCAAAATAAAAAATAAAAGAGGTTAGGATGTAGCTCAGTGGTAAAGCACCCCCCGGATTCAATAACTAGTACTGAGAAGAAAAGAAAAGAGAGAGAGAAAATATGAGACTGATGAGATCTTTATACTTTGTATTATCTCAACCTCATGAGGACTAATCTAATATACACATAAAATGAGGAAGTTCTTATCTTTTTCCAATACATCAAAATTTTATTACATCAAATCATATACATCTGAAGAGCTAGATATGTAGCTAGGTGATAAGAGCACTTGCCTAGCACATGCAAGGCCCTGGGTTTGATCCCCAGTACTGCTTCCACACCCCAAAAGACAGAAACAAACTCCAATACATGCAGGAAAACAAAACAATTGTCATGATACTTACACAACAAACTTCAAAATATTAACAAGAAAATATGGTGGGATTGAAGACTGAGATGAAGCAGAGGGTCAATGAGGTAAGTAAAGCAGAAATTTCAAGATTGTACCAAGACTGTAGCAGAACAATCTTGAATTAAAGCACACTCAACATTTGCAGTGGGGCACTGCTCAGGCACTTCACTGAGGCAAGTCAACCTTAAGATGTGATCTGAATATTACCTGCAGATGAGACTGGGGGAGTAGTAACTGGTCAGATTCAACAGTTCTAAAAAGGAATTGAGGAATAAACAAGCTAAGATGAAAGGCACACTTCACAAGAGCTGAAATCAGTTCAGTCCTTCATTCTCATGCTTCAATTCTGCATTTTCAACAGCTTTCTTGTTATATATATTTCTCTTCAATATTTTCCCCCGTCTGTTTTGCAAACCTTTATGTCACAGGTCATTTACCAGCTAAAGAAGATGTGAAAAAAATCATGAGAATAGTCTTAGCTAATTCTGTTCCATTGTCCCAGATGTGGAACACTTATATAAAAACTTAAAAATGGCACATAGTTACAAAATATATAATATAGTTGTATTACACTATAATAATAATAAGCTTATACCCAGTTATCCCACTCCTATACCCAAAGGACTTAAAATCAGCATACTACAGTTACACAGTCAAATCAATGTTCACAGCAGCTCAGTTGGCAATAACTAGATTGTGGAACCAACCTAGATGCCCTTCAATAGATGAATGGATAAGAAACTGTGGTATATATACACAATGGAATATTATTCAGCCATAAAGAATAAAATTATGGCACATGCAGGTTAATGGTTGGAGCTGAAGAATATCATGCTAAGAGAAGTCAATCCCCAAAAACCAAAGGCTGAATGTCTTCACTGATAAGTGGATGATGATACATAACTGGGAGGAGAGGGATGTAAGAGAATGGAGGAACTTTGGATTGTGTAGAGGGAGATGAGGGGGGGAGGGGGGAGGGAAGGAAAGATAATGGAATGAGACAGATGACATTATCCTATGTTATGTGTATGAATACACGAATGGCATGAATCTACATCATGCACAACCATAGAAACAAAAAGTTGTGTACAGTGAATCAAAATGCAGTCTGTAAAAATTAAAATAAAATTATAAGATAAACTCTAAATTATGACTTCCAACCTATTTCATTTATTTGGGATACTTGGGATTGAACCCAGGGACTTTTAACCACTGAGTTACATCCCTACCCTTTTTAACTTTTTTTAAATTTTAAGACAGGGTCTCACTAAACTGCTGAGTCTGATTTTGAACTCACAATCCTGAGGCCTCAGTCTCCCAAACCGTTGGGATTACAGGCAAGTGCCGCCGGGCACGTCTGTCCCGTGTTTTGTTTTTTTAGTTAATGTTGAGGGTGCTGCCAAATTGCCCAGGCTGGCCGGGATCTTGAGATCCTTCCTCTTTTGACTCCCGAACCGCTGGGATTATGGAAGTGACCACCATGCCCAACTTCAACCGATTTTAATGCGCCTGTTGTCAATGTTGTTGAAATATTAGAATTGAAAATTTGGGAGTTAATGGATTAAGTTCCAATCCGAAATAAGTCCATTTAAGCGGATACGACAATTTCCGTGATATGAATTATTTAATAAAATCGTCTTTCTCTAGATATTAACAATGCAAAAAAAAACCCTTTTTTCCCCTCCATGGATTGATCCCAGGGGCACTTAACCACTGAGCCACATTCACAGATCTTTTTTTTTTTTTAATTTTTGCAGACAAGGTGTTGTGAACTTGCTTAGGGCCTCGCTTAACTGCAGAGGCTGACTGAACGGGCCATCCTCCGGCCTCAGCCTCTGGCGCCCCTGCGACTACAGGCGTGCGCCCGCCGCGGGAAACAAGGTGGACCTTAGGAGCGGGAAGTCCTGTCCTCCTGGAACCAGCCGGAGTGTTATTTCACAACGTTACGAGGATCCTCTCCGACCAAAAGGCAGAGGCGGTCCCCCGAGGATCTTAGGAGGACAGAAGCGCGGCTTTGCTGGGTGGACGCGTCCCTGGCTTGCGTGCCGCGGCGGTGCACAGCGAGGGGGCCGCTGAGAACGCGGTTTCCTCTTCTTTTCCGTCGTGCTGAGGCCTGAGCGCTGTCACGCGTGCCTGCGCTGCTCCGCTCCGCCGGCGGCCAGGACCCTCCCGTCACCGGAGCACCGCCGCCGGTCCGCTCCACCCGCCACCGCCGCCTCCGGTGCCCCGCGCGGCGCCCGCGACGCCCGTCCGACCCCGGAGGCGCGCCGGGCGGGTCGGCTGTGCCGGCGGACTCGGAAAAGCACTCGGGCGGGACGCAAGCGCTTACTTACTGGTCCGGAATCCCGCGGGGCCGCTTCCCCGCGCCCCGCTCGCCGGCCGTGCGAACGCGCCGGCCCCTCGCGGCCCGAATGGCCGGGGGCCACAGCGCCGCCGCGGACGCCTTGCGGCCCAGGGGCCCCGCGGCAACCGCCCTTCGCGCGGCGCTCCGAGTCTCGCGACCCGCCCTTCGCGGGGCCCGGGCCGCCGCCGCCGCCGCCGCCGCGCCAACAGCCACTCGCGCGGGGCTCTAGCTCGGCCCCAACGTACCTAGAGCGGCGCCGCGTCCACTTCGGACCTCCCCAACCTCCGCGACCGCAACCGCCGAGCCAAGTGACTCTGTGGAGCGGCCGGCCGAGGTGAATCTCCCTCCGCCCGCCCACGCCTGACTCTTGGCCAATGGCAGCGCGAGCCGGCGGCAGCTCCGCCAATCAGAGGCGACCTGGCGGGGTGGGCGGGGCAAAGAGGCGCGGCGGGAACTGGAAGTCCGCTGAAGGGCGCCGGTGCTCCGCACCTGCGCGCCGCTTCCCGGCAGCCCCCGGGGTGGGCGCCAGGCCCGGGGATCTGCGCCTGGAGGGAGTCTCCGCTACCAAACCCTGATGGCAGCAGCCGCCGCCTCACAGAGTCTGTGCTGTACAGACCAGAATGCTTTAAACTGCGCTCTAAAATATCGTTTACCTAAACCTGCAGTGTAGTACACACCTGTAATCACAGCGACTCGGGAGGCTGAGGCAAAAGGATCACAAGTTCAAGGCCAGCCTCAGCGATTTAGCAAAACCCTGTCTCAAAATTAAAAAAAAAAAAAAAGGACTGTTGATATGGCTTAGCGGCAAAGCTCTGGGCCTGCATGCGTAAGGCCCTGCGGTGCAATTCCCAGGATGCAAAATAAACAAAAAACTTTTTTAAATATTTGTTTTTTCTTTACTGAGAGTTAAGCAGGCCCCTTACCGTCTGGACAGAGTGGACAATGGCTTGTACTAGTCAGTGGGAGATGCAGGAGAAATGAGGCAAGGTCGGACCATCGTTCTTAGAACATACTCTAAACCAATAGGTTCCCAAATATAGTCCGGCGTTGTAGGGGGCTTTCTCATTTTCATAGTTATATGGAGATGCTATACGGTCAGGTGGGGAATTTCCCAGGAGTTTCTGGAAAAGTGTGGTATTACAACAAATTGAATGCAGAAACAGGTAAGAGAATCAGTCGCCTTAAACCAGTCACTGACCAAATTCTCAAAAATATAAAACAGTGCTAAATTTCATACGGTTGTAGTGGGATGTGGATAAATTGCCACCATTTGGTGAGCATGTTAGAAATAGTGTCAGGCCAGCCTAGTGCGAGGCCAGAGCAGGCTTATCTTATCTGCTTCTATGTGGACACCGAGGACAAGGTCAAGCCGAGGCTGGGCCCAGCTTATCCGACCTGCCAGATGGGTGTAACCATGGAGTGGAAACCCACAACCAGAACTTATAGACTGCGCTGCACCCCAAAGCCTTTGGAGTAGCAGAACTGGAGGACAACAGAGAGGACGCCTGCGCTGCCCCGCGCTGCCCTGCGCTGCCCGACAGGCCTCCCAGGAACTGGACACAGCTCCTCCCTAAGACACGTGGCAGTAGGTATGCTCTGGGTTCAACAGTAGGAGAGATAGGTCAGGATTAGGATAGGTTTGAGGTGATGTGTGATACCTGTGTGATGCATAATAAAATGAGTTAACTCCCCAAACCACTCCTAATCCATCAGATGCTCAGACATGCCATATAATTTGGAATTTGGACTTAATTAAGAAGTATTATGTCTATTTAGGGTAAAAGAATATCTTGAGTGTCCTGTTATTTATTTTTGTGGTATTGAGGATTGAACCCAGGGCCTCACACATGCTGGGCCCGCACTCTACCATGGAGCTACACCCCCAGCCTAGTCATTTCTATTATCATTATTATTATTTAGTGGACATTGTATCAGTCGAGTCTATGTATGCAGTGTTTTTCCTTTGTTTCTGTCTTTGGACAATCCGCATTCAAAGCCATGAGGAATCTCTTATTAACAACGTGTCTTGAGCAAGTTAGATGACTTTCCAGAGTCACATTCATCTTTTTAAATTGGGAATAACCACAACAGTAATCAATGATTTATTGTTCTTAATTATTTCAGACAGTCCGGTAAGCACTTATCTATTATTATTTAAACTAATTCTCATAACACAAACCATGAAGTACTATAAGTTCGCTCAATTTGCTTTTGTTGTTCTGGAGATCAAACCCAGGGCTTCACGCATGCTAACCAAGTACTCTACAACCGAGCTACGTCCTCTTCTAAAAAAGTAACACACGGAAAGAGTTGTGGTGGGGCACACCTGTAATCCCTGCTATTCAGGAAGCTGAGGCCAGAGGAACACAAGTTGAAGGTCACCTGGGCAACTTAGAAAGATCCTATCTCAGGAAAAAAAATAAAAAGGGAAGAAGATGTAGCTCAATGGTAGGGCCCTTGCCTAGTCTGTGGGAAACCCTGGCTTCAGTCCTACAAAAAGGACCATAAAAATAAGCCCAGCTGAATAATTAAATACGTGGGATAATGGAGACACGGCTTCTTATACATTTCTTAACTTGCCACTAGACATTTGAAGATAACAATTAGTGTTAAAATGTATAAAACTTGGCTGGGATTTAGCTCAGTTGGTAGAGTGCTTGCCTTGCAAGCACAAGGCCCTGGGTTCAATCCCCAGCACCACAAAAAAAAAAAAAAAAGTACAAAACTGAGTGCATAAGGGATCTTGAGCCAATCTTATAGCTAGTTGAATTGCTTTCCTTCATGAGAACTAGATAGGCAGAATTTGGACTACCTTGGTCTTTGTACCCTAGTATGCCTCTTAAGCTTGCTAAATTACACAGTAAATGCAACTTTGTAAATGTAATTAAGGTTATTAATCTGCTCTCTTTAAAATGGAGGGATTAGTCTGGATTTTGCAGGTGACTACAGTGTGTAATCCCTGGAACCCCTCAAGGCAGCAGAGAGGAAATAGATTGAAATACATTCCAAGCATAAGAAAGACTCATCCCAGGGCTCAAAGATGGAAGGGACCACGGAGAATCCAGGAGGAACTGAATTCCGCCAACAACCTGCATGAAGCTGGAAGCAAATCCTTCCCCAAGCTTTGTCTGGCTAACGCCTTGATTTCAGTTTCCTGAGACCCTGACCAGAGCTCCCAGCTGAGCCCACTGCACTTCTGGCACCAGAACTGTGAAATCATAAGTGGGTGTTTTCCTAAAGGACTCAGTTTCTGGTTATTTTTTTTATGGCAGCAACAGAAAACTAATAGAAGCATTTGTCTCTGTACAGTTGGTGTAATCCTAGGAACTACCTTTCCCACAAATTCTTGCTCCCAGGATTTTGGATTCATTTACATTTTGCTGAAGGAGATGCACTTCTGAGTTCTGGAAAGTAGAGGAAAATCATGTTGCTGTGAGAGGTTTGTTGTTGTTTGTTTTTGTTTTGTTTGATTTTCTTCCTCGCCAGTGCTTGTCGCAGTGACATTAGGTAATGGTGAGTATCAGGAGTGGTTTTTCTGAACTTTTTAGGGCTTTGGGTGGCAGCAGCAGCAGCAGCAGCTTGTTTTCTTGACCACAGATGTGGTGGTACACATCTGAAAACCAGGGTGTAAGGAGCAAAACGAAATGTGTGACATCTTGTGTGCTGTGTAACTTGCAAGAAGTAACTTGAGTGCTGTGTGCTGTGGTGAGGTAATGATGTGGTGTTGCCCCAAGACTGACGCTGCCCCAAGCTGGAGACGTGTGCAACTGACCCCGAGTAAGATAACTGACTTCCCCTGACCGAGACCGGCTGCAGGGTCTGATAAAAGGACTTATAAGGACTCATGTGGAGCCCAGCCCCAGTCTCCGTTTTACACCAATGGCGCCAGTGCTGCGCCAAGCCTGGAGGGGACTCACTGACTTGGTCGTGGCTTGCTGGAACATCGGTCATCCTGACCGTGACTGAGACGTTCCTGTGGAGGTGACCGTGGAGCTGCCTCGTCTTCCACGACAGCGGAGCTGCCCCGTGTGCCTCCCGCCTAACACGTGTTCGCCTGGTCTGCAGACTGTGACCTCCCCACCCTCCTTGCCTTCGACCGTCCTTGCCATCAGGACTGTGGCCGCAGGGAGTTCCCCAGCGAGATCTCCTGAGCTGTCTTCCTGACTGACCTCTGGGAGTCACATAGGAGTGGACCTTAGGAATGGGTCTCAGTAAGGAGTGAGTCTTGCTTATTCGGGGCTTATATAATGTAGTGATTAAGTAATGTGTGATATTGGTGTGACTAGAGTTAAGATGACTCTAATACTTGTGTGATTAGCATCAAATAAAAGCCAATTGACTTTGGACCAAATTTATTCTCATTGACTCCTCCTTGCTGCTCATGACACAAGGTAAAAATAGCTTCTCCAGCCCTCCCTTCCAAAGGCTTGTGAGTACTGAATTCTCTGTGCTTAGTACCACGACGCCTGAGATCTCCCGTGGTTTTTTATGTCTGAACCTTGACTGATAGACTTCCCCAGTTCTGTTTCCTCACCTATGAAGTAAAATTACTAGTGATGCACGAAACAGTAAAAAGTAACTCCTTAGAACTATTGCATGGGTTGAATCATAAGGACTAAATCCACATAAAGCGCTCAATAGAGTATTGAACACACAGTAGGCGCCCAATGTTTACTTTCTTTTTTTAAAGGGCTATTCACAAGATTACCAAATTGGCACTACCAACTCCCAAGTTCATTCTACCTTTTCCCTAACGTGTGATCAATATTTCTCCCTTGAAAATACACGCACATGAGAGATGCTGTATTGGTGAGAGTGAGTGCCGATCGCTACTGAAGACCTGAAGAGAACTTGGCTGCCGAGAAGGACATTTTGAAGGTTTTGTTGGCTGGAAGAGGTGTCTCTGGAATTCCATCCCTAGATCTTTCTTCGGGATTTGAAGAAAACTAAATTAGGACCATGGGGACACAGAAGGTGACCCCATCTCTGATCTTCGCGATCTCTGTTGCTACCATCGGCTCTTTCCAGTTTGGCTACAACACTGGAGTCATCAACGCTCCTGAGACTATCAAAAAAGACTTTCTCAACTACACTTTGGAAGAGAGGTTAGAAGACCTTCCCAGTACGACATTGCTCACAAGCCTTTGGTCCTTGTCTGTGGCCATCTTCTCTGTTGGTGGTATGATGGGCTCCTTTTCAGTTGGACTCTTTGTCAACCGCTTTGGCAGGCGCAATTCAATGCTTATTGTCAACCTGTTGGCCATTGCTGGTGGCTGCCTCATGGGGTTCTGGAAGATTGCTGAGTCAGTTGAGATGTTAATCCTGGGTCGCCTGATTATTGGCCTTTTCTGCGGACTCTGCACAGGTTTTGTGCCCACGTACATTGGAGAAGTGTCACCCACTGCTCTGCGGGGTGCCTTTGGCACTCTCAACCAGCTGGGGATCGTCATTGGGATTCTGGTGGCTCAGATCTTTGGTCTGGAATTTATCCTGGGCTCTGAAGAACGGTGGCCTGTGCTGCTGGGCTTAACAATCATTCCAACTATCCTACAAAGTATAGCCCTTCCATTTTGCCCTGAAAGTCCTAGATTCTTGCTCATTAACAGAAAAGAAGAGGAGAATGCTAAGAGGATCCTCCAACGGTTGTGGGGCACACAGGATGTGAACCAAGATATTCTGGAGATGAAAGAAGAGAGGGTTAGAATGTCACAAGAAAAGCAAGTCTCTGTGCTGCAGCTCTCTAGATTGTCCAGCTACCAACAGCCCATCCTCATTTCCGTCGCGCTCCAGCGCTCCCAGCAGCTCTCTGGGATCGATGCTATGTTCTGTTACTCAACAGGAATCTTCAAGGACGCAGGTGTTGAGGAGTCAATGTATGCCACCATTGGAGCGGGTGTGGTTAACACTATTTTCACTGTAGTTTCTCTGTTTCTGGTGGAAAGGGCAGGAAGAAGGACTTTACATATGATAGGCCTTGGAGGGATGGCTGTGTGTTCCATCACCATGACTATTTCTTTGTTATTGAAGGATGAGTATGATTCAATGAGCTTTGTCTGTATCACAGCTATCTTGGTCTATGTGGCCTTCTTTGAGATTGGACCAGGCCCCGTTCCGTGGTTTATTGTGGCTGAACTCTTTGGACAGGGACCACGCCCAGCTGCCATGGCAGTGGCTGGCTGTTCTCACTGGACCTCCAACTTTTTAGTTGGACTGCTCTTTCCCTCAGCTGCAGTCTATTTGGGAGCCTATGTTTTTCTTGTCTTTGCACTTTCCTCATTATGTTCCTGATCTTCACCTTCTTCAAAGTCCCTGAGACCCGAGGCAGGACTTTTGAGGATATCACCCGGGCCTTTGAAGGGCAGGTTAATGAGTCCAATAGATCTGGGAAAGGCTCCGTGGTGGAGATGAACAGCATCCCACCTATTAAAGAGAACACCACCAATGTCTAGTCAGACCTCCTTCCACCTCCCTCCCAACATAGAAAGCAACCGCTCCCTGAATAGGGAGAGAAGCTTCATCAGGATGAACCCAGGACTGCTTCTGAATGCTGCTACTTGATTCCCTACTCATCCCACACACTCCTGAACACTCAGATGAACCCAGTGCTGGGGTTAGTCAGAACTTCAATGCTTTTTAAATACTTCATTTCTTGGACATTCTCTCCTGTTTAGGAGAGACCAAGTGAAACTACCTTCATTTCAGGAGGGATTGGCTGCTGGCATATGACAACTTTGCCAGTTCTTCTTCCCTTAGGTTCTGAGAATCGCCTCACTGGGACACATAGGGGTGCAGTTCCCCCAACATCAGACTTGTCAGGAAGCAGATATACATAGAATGTGGAGGGTTGTGGGGAATTTAACAAGAGCACCTTCCTCGTTTTCATACAGCTCTGAACAGCAAAGTCACTTGAGTTTTATTTATTTTATCTTCTGGTTTTATTGCATAAATATTTATTTTCTTAAGTATAAAGAAATTTTACCAAATAATGAAAACATAAGGAAATAAAGGTTAGAGGGAGGTGTTTAAAGAGAGGTTATAGGGCAAAGAAGAGAGGTTCTTATTAGAGAGGTTAAGGTACAAGAAGGAAGAATGGAGGAAGAAATGTTTGTTGGCGGAGGGTATGTGATATGGTGCCTTGAAGTCTGCATGTTGTCTAATGACAATGTGTTTCAGGTGGAAACTTAGTTTAATTTCTCAGAAGAGTCATGTGCCTGTATAAAAAAAGCTACTGGTTTCCTTTGGGACTCTTCTTTAAGATTGTAGTTTATAGTATTACTTGAAATCTAATGGTTACTAAGATGGGTATTATAGTTAATGGCGGTTGATGCGTTTTAATTTTGGATGGAGTCCAGAGAAGGGAGGGGTATTTGCAGAAAGCTTTCTTCCATTCCCAACCACTTCCTCAATCCAAACAACTCCTTCTCCTGATAGTGGACTCATGTTTTAAGTAACTCCATTACGGGGCTGGGGATACAGCTCAGTTGGTAGAGTGCTTGCCTTGTAAGCACAAGGCCCTGGGTTCAACCCCCAGCACCCCAAAAAAAAAAAAAAAAAAGTAACTCCATTACCTATCTGGTGGCAGAGCCCTCCAAATGAAAAACCTAAAAAAATTGGTTCCTGCTAGATGTTTAGTATTTCTCCATTTTGTTAAGGTTTTCTATGTTTTAACTTTTTTTAAAGGGATTCAAAGGAAAATGTTTATAGCTAACTTGGAATTTGTAACCTCAGCTCTGGGAAAGGTTTTTTTTTTTTTTTTTAAATGATTATCATCTAGTTTCAGTATGTTGTTGCTCTAAGGTCATGGCATGCCTGTCTGTGTCTGTTACATGTCAAATTACCCTTATTACCATGTTACCCTGACACGATATCAGGTACCCTTAGGGGACTTGAATCTTTCTGATAGACACATTTGAAATAGTATGAGTAAATGTGCAGTGTAGCCCACACTTGAGAATATCAATGTATGTGCACTGTCACTTTGCTCTGGTTGAAAGTAGTTTATTGTTTGTTCCTATAGCCTTCTTTGAATACATTGTATTAAAACTCATCCCTATGTACATAGGTAACACTGCCTCAGCTGGGTGGAACTTTAGATGCAGGTTCATCTGGCTATCTTTCCCTGTTGGAGTTGGGGAGAACTTCTACATCTTGAGATTGAGGATGTAGGGCTCAGCCTCACTACACATGGGAGGGACAATGGGAATAGGAAAGAGTGTAAGATCAGGGCATTTGACTCTTGGGGACGTTGGATATGGGGAGAAGCAGGCATTGTTTTAAGAGAAACAAAGGAGGACTTGATCCTAACTGGAGTGTTTCAGAGGGTTATACATGGTGAGATTTACTCCTGCCCCATACAGGTCCTGGACACCTCCACAACCATCTCCTAATTCCCCAGTGCATTTCTAAGTGGAGATTGACCCTGAGGACACACCCTCTTTTCCCTTTTCCATACGTTGCCTGATCCCCCCCTTGTCCCACGTTGGTGCTTACACGTCAGATCCTTTAGCCAAACCCTTGCGTATAACAGTATTTTATTCCCCAGTTCTCATCAGTCCCTCTGGTCATTGAACCTTTGGATGCAAACTCACATAACTATGGAGTAGCCCTTTGTTGGAAAAGGGGACTTCTCAGACTTCTGGCTCCTCTGTGAGTTGGCAGTTATGCAGAGTAGAACTTTTCCCACTTTTCAGTGACCAGGTTGTGAATATTTCCATATGGATTTTCTATGAATGTTATTGTGGTTCTTTGTTTTGAAATAAAAATTCTGAATGTACATATGATATCACAGGCTCATTTTCTTCGTTGTCTTTCTATTTGTAATATTAAAATCAGCTTTAAATCCTGAAAAAAAAAATACACACATAGCTAGGTAAGGTGGAACATGCCTGTAATCCCAGTGACCCAGGAGGCTGAGGCAGGAGCATCCCAAGTTCCCAGTCCCAACAACTTAGTGAGCACCTTGACAACTTAGCAAGATCCTGTCACAAAATAAAAAATAAAAAGGGCTGGTAAAGCACCAAGGGTTTAATCACCAGTGCCAAACACACACACACACACACACACACACACACACACACACACACAGCCACTGCTTTATCTATTGAGGAGTTCCAGCAGCCACAAGATGCTCTGTATCAAAAGAAATCAGGATTGCACAGAGTTCTCAGCACTGTGAACTATGAAAAACAACGCTGGGCTTAGGTTATTTATTGGTTTATTTGGGGGGTGGTGGGTAACTGGGGATTGAACTCAGGGACACATGGCCACTGACCCACATCCGCAGCCCTATTTTGTATTTTATTTAGAGACAGGGTCCCCCTGAGTTGCTTAGTGTCTCACTTTTGCTGAGGCTGGATTTGAACTCACAATCCTCCTGCCTCAGCCTCCCAAGCCACTGGGATTACAGGTGTGTGCCACCATGCCCGGCTGAGGCTTAGGTAATTTATTTTATATCTGTCTTTACTGGATATCTTTCAAAAGTCATGTGAAAAGTCTGGAAATACAGCAGTTGCAGAGAACAACAACTCCTGTGTGGACTTGTGGACCGTTGCCTCTGCTGGCCGACCCTTCTCATCTCTAGCCTCTCCAGAAGATGCCCTGTCATTTTAAGACTTTGGTAGTTGGTATTTGTGGATCCAACTATTTGGAAGAGCATTTCCCCCCTTCATTACCTGGTTAATACGTCTTAAATTCGAATCACTCCACCCTTACCCCCCTAGGAACGCTTATTATACTGTTGTTTCTTCCTTTTGCTCTTGAGCATCTTGAGCTGTGACTTGTCTGAGGTTGTGTGTGAAATAATATGGGTACTTAAAAGAGCGCCTATTCCATAGTACGTGCTTAGTAAAAATGTACAACTATTATAATCTGCACTGTGATGGAAAATTCAGACCTGGTTATAAAATGAAATTATAAGAACATTATGAAGAACCAATGCCTGGGAAAGGGTTCGTTCCCCTCCCCTTCTGTCAGCCTTTCTTCAGGAAACCTAATTAACCGTGGATCCCTACCTATTCGGTTGTAACTAACTGTCTCCAGGAGTCCCACTACTTCCTTTTGAAATGTAAACACCCCTGTGCCAGGTTTTCAAGGCCAGATTTCACAGATGCCTGTAAAAAGAGTGGTTCTTCTTATACTTTGTAACTTTCTGAACTCTGATATGTAGCCGCATCATTTAATTGGGAGGCCAATTAACCGCTGTCTAAACTCATAGGCTTAGTCCTTAGAGATATAGCCCGTGAGGAGGTGAACTCAAGTCATCGTGAGCTACTGCTGCCTGTGGTAAAGGTCACTTCATGATGCACTTGCAAGTCTTTGTTCTGCACTTGTGAACTACTTATCCTAAAATATCTATACATGTCTGTGGTTGTAGATCAAGAATTCAAAACCATCAATGTTGTAATGGTTAAGGAATAATGTCAGATTTCCTACAGAGTCTCCTGTAACCTCAGCTCGGGGGCCCAGAATTTGAGAGCACTAGCTCATCTGGTCCTCTGGTGAAATAAACCTGAGTTCTCCAACCCCGGGTGGTGCTTGGTCTCTTGCTCTGCGCAATATCCGTACCACCACAGCCCTCTTATGATCATTATAAATTCATTTTCATTATCTGATGCATAAGAGATGCCCAATAAAAGAAATTCATAAAAATAAATGCATCCAGAAAGTTTTTCAACATGTTATTTATTGTATCATATCCGCTAGCATACAAATTTTATTTCAAGATAAATTACGGATGGCAAAACAATCACTAATTGTGAATCCAACATTATAGAACATAAAGTTATTTTTTTTTATTGTAAACAAATGGGATACATGTTGTTTCTCTGTACATGGCGTAAAGGCATACCATTTGTGTAATCATAAATATACATAGGGTAATGTTGTTTGATTCATTCTGTTATTTTTTCCCTTCCCTCCCACCCCTCCCACCCCTCTTTTCTCTTTATACAGTCCTTCCTTCCTCCATTCTTGCCACCCTCCCTAACCCTAACTCTAATCCTAACACTAACCCCTCCCACCCCCCATTATGTGTCATCATCCACTTATTAGCGATATCATTCGTCCATTGGTTTTTTGAGATTGGCTTATCTCACTTAGCATGATATTCTCCAATTTCGTCCATTTGCCTGCAAATGCCATAATTTTATCATTCTTTATGGCTGAGTAATATTCCATTGTATATATATACCAGAGTTTCTTTATCCATTCATCAATTGAAGGACATCTAGGTTGGTTCCACAATCTGGCTATTGTGAACTGAGCAGCTATGAACATTGATGTGGCTGTATCTCTGTAATATGCTGATTTTAAGTCCTTTGGGTATAGGCCAAGGAGTGGGATAGCTGGGTCAAATGGTGGTTCCATTCCAAGTTTTCTAAGGAGTCTCCACACTGCTTTCCAGAGTGGCTGCACTAATTTGCAGCCCCACCAGCAATGTATGAGTGTACCTTTCTCCCCACATCCTCGCCAACACCTGTTGTTGCTTGTATTCTTGATAATCGCCATTCTAATTGGGGTGAGATAGAATCTTAGGGTGGTTTTGATTTGCATTTCTCTTCTCAACTAGAGATGTTGAACATTTTTCCATATGTTTGTTGATTGCTTGTACATCTTCTTCTGTGAAGTGTCTATTCATTTCCTTAGCCCATTTGTCGATTGGATTATTTGCATTCTTGGTGTAGAGTTTTTTGAGTTCTTTATAGATTCTGGAGATTAGTGCTCTATCTGAAGTATGATTGGCAAAGATTTTCTCCCACTCTGTAGGCTCTTTCTTCGCATTGCTGATAGTTTCCTTTGCTGAGAGAAAGCTTTTTAGTTTGAATCTATCCCAGTTATTGATTCTTGCTTTTATTTCTTGTGTTATGGGAGTCCTGTTGACGAAGTCTGGTCCTAAGCCGACATGTTGAAGCTCTGGACCTACTTTTTCTTCTATAAGATGCAAGGTCTCTGGTCTGATTCCGAGGTCCTTAATCCATTTTGAGTTGAGTTTCGTGCATGGTGAGAGATATGGGTTTAGTTTCATTCTGTTGCATATGGATTTCCAATTCTCCCAGCACTATTTGTTGAAGAGGCTATCTTTTTTCCATTGCATATTTTTTGCCCCTTTGTCTAGTATGAGAAAATTGTATTTATTTGGGTTTGTGTCCGTGTCCTCTATTCTGTACCATTGATCCACCTTTCTATTTTGGTACCAATACCATGCCATTTTTGTTACTATTGCTTTGTAGTAGAGTTGAAGATCTGGTATTGCGATACCCCCTGCTTCACTCTTTCTGCCAAGGATTGCTTTAGTTATTCTGGGTTTTTTATTCTTCCAGATGAATTTCATAATTGCTTGCTCTATTTCTGTAAGGTACATCATTGGGATTTTAATTGGAATTGCATTGAATCTGTATAGCACTTTTGGTAGTATGGCCATTTTGACAATATTAATTCTTCCTATCCAAGAACATGGGAGATCTTTCCATCTTCTAAGGTTTTCTTTAATTTCTTTCTTTAGTGTTCTGTAGTTCTCATTGTAGAGGTCTTTCACCTCTTTTGTGAGATTGATTCCCAAGTATTTTATTTTTTTCGATGCTATTGTGAATGGGGTAGTTTTCCTAATTTCTCTTTCTGAAGATTCATCACTTATGTATAAAAATGCCTTAGATTTATGTGCATTGATCTTATATCCTGCTACTTTACTGAATTCACTTATGAGATCTAAAAGTTTTCTGGTGGAATTTCCTGGTTCCTCTAAGTATATAATCATATCATCAGCAAATAGGGATAGTTTGAGTTCTTCTTTTCCTATTCATATCCCTTTAATTTCTTTGGTCTGTCTAATTGCTCTGGCTAGAGTTTCAAGGACAATATTGAAAAGAAGTGGTGAAAAAGGGCATCCCTGCCTTGTTCCAGTTTTTAGGGGGAATGCTTTCAGTTTTTCACCATTTAGAATGATATTAGCCATGGGCTTAGCATAGATGGCCTTTACAATGTTAAGGAATGTTCCCACTATCCCTATTTTTTCTAGTGTTTTGAGCATGAAGGGGTGCTGTATTTTATCAAATGCTTTTTCTGCATCTATTGAAATAATCATGTGATTCTTGACTTTAAGTCTATTGATATGGTGAATTACATTTACTGATTTCCTGAATTTGAACCAACCTTGCATCCCTGGGATGAAACCCACTTGATCGTGGTGCACTCTTTTTAATATGTTTTTGTATGCAATTTGCTAAAATTTTGTTTAGAATTTTTGCGTCAATGTTCATTAAGGATATTGGTCTGAAATTTTCTTTCCTCGATGTGTCTCTGTCTGGTTTAGGTATCAGGGTAATATTGGCTTCATAGAATGAGTTTGAGAGGGTTCCCTCCTCTTCTATTTCATGTAATACTTTAAGAAGTATTGGAATGAGTACTTCTTTAAAGGTTTTGTAGAACTCGGCTGAGAACCCATCTGGTCCTAGACTTTTCTTTGTTGGTAGGCTTTTGATGACTTCTTCTATTTCATTGCTTGAAATTGGTCTATTTAAATTGTGTATGTCCTCCTCATTCAGTTTAGGCAATTCATATGTCTCTAGAAACCTGTTGATGTCTTCGAAATTTTCTATTTTGTTGGAGTATAGATTTTCAAAATAGCTTCTAATTATGTTTTGTATCTCAGTCATGTCTGTTGTGATATTTCCTTGTTCATTCCGAATTTTAGTGATTTGGGTTTTCTCTCGTCTTCTCTTTGTTAGTGTGGCTAAAGGTTTGTCAATTTTGTTTATTTTTTCGAAGAACCAACTATTTATTTTGTCAATTTTTTGTATTGTTTCTTTTGTTTCAATTTCATTGATTTCAGCTCTCAGTTTAACTATTTCCTGTCTTCTACTACTTTTGGTGTTGGTCTGTTCTTCTTTTTCTAGGGCTTTGAGCTGTAGTGTTAGATCGTTAACTTGTTGAGTTTTACTTCTTTTATTAAATGCGCTCCATGAAATAAATTTTCCTCTAAGTACTGCTTTCATAGTGTCCCAGAGATTTTGATATGATGTTTCTTTGTTCTCATTTACCTCTAAGAATTTTTTAATTTCCTTCCTAATATCTTCTGTTATTCATTCATCATATAATAGCATATTGTTTAATCTCCAGGTGTTGGAGTAGTTTGTGTTTTTTACTCTTTCATTTATTTCTAACTTCAATCCATTATGATCTGATAGAAAACAAGGTAGTGTTTCTATCTTCTTGTATTTGCTAACATTAGCTTTGTGGCATAATATATGGTCTATTTTAGAGAAGGATCCATGTGCTGCTGAGAAGAAAGTGTATTCGCTCTTGGTTGGATGGTATATTCTATAAATGTCTGTTAAGTCTAAATTATTGATTGTGTTATTGAGATCTATGGTTTCTTTGTTCAATTTTTGTTTGGAAGATCTGTCCAGTGGTGAGAGAGGCGTGTTAAAATCACCTAGTATTATTGTGTTACAGTCTATTTGGTTTCTAAAATTGAGAAGGATTTGTTTGACATACATGGATGAGCCACTGTTTGGGGCATAGATGTTTATGATTGTTATATCTTGCTGATTTATGCTTCCCTTAAGCAGTATGAAATGTCCTTCTTTATCCCTTCTGACTAACTTTGGCTTGAAGTCCACATTATCTGAAATGAGGATGGATACTCCAGCTTTTTTGCTGAGTCCATGTGCATGGTATGTTTTTCCCCATCCTTTCACCTTTAGTCTATGGGTATCTCTTTCTATGAGGTGAGTCTCTTGCAGGCAACATATTGTTGGATCTTTCTTTTTAATCCAATCTGCCAGTCTATGTCTTTTGATTGATGAATTCAGGCCATTAACATTCAGGGTTATTATTGAGATATGATTTGTATTCCCGGTCATTTGGTTCATTTTTAAAATTTTATTTATTTATTTATTTATTTTTTATTTTTACACACCTTGGTTCCTCCTTTATTTGACAGTTCCTTTAGGATAATTCCTCCCTTTGCTGATTTGCTTCTTTGTTTTTTATTTCTTCCTCATGGAATATTTTGCTGAGAATGTTCTGTAATGCTGGCTTTCTTTTTGTAAATTCTTTTAGCTTTTTTTTTTATCATGGAATGATTTTATTTCATCGTCAAATTTGAAGGTAAGTTTTGCTGTGTATAAGATTCTTGGTTGGCATCCATTTTCTTTCAGAGCTTGAAAAATGTTGTTCCAGGCCCTTCTAGCTTTTAGGGTCTGGATTGAAAAATCTGCTGATATCCGTATTGGTTTCCCCCTGAATGTAATTTGGTTCTTTTCTCTCACAGCCTTTAAAATTCTGTCTTTATTTTGTATGTTAGGTATTTTCATTAAAATGTGCCTTGGTGTGGGTCTGTTGTAATTTTGTGTATTTGGAGTCCTATAAGCCTCTTGAACTTGATTTTCCATTTCATTCTTCAGATTTGGGAAATTTTCTATATTATTTCATTGAATAGATTGTTCATTCCTTTGGTTTGTTTCTCTAAGCCTTCCTCAATCCCAATAATTCTCAAATTTGGCCTTTTCATGATATCCCATAGTTCCTTGAGATTCTGTTCATGATTTCTTACCATCTTCTCTGTTTGCTCAACTTTTTTTCAAGGTTAAATATTTTGTCTTCAATATCTGAGGTTCTGTCTTGCAGGTGTTCTATCCTATTGGTTATGCTTTCTATGGAGTTCTTAATTTGGTTTATTGTTTCCTTCATTTTCATTTCTGTTTGTTTTTTTTTCAATATCTCTAACTCTTTATTGAAATGATCTTCTGCTTCCTGTATTTGCTCTTTTAACTGTCGATTGGTGCTATCATTCAATGCCTGCATTTGCTCTTTCATCTCCTCCTTCAATGCCTACATTTGCTCTTTCATCTCATCGTTTGCTTCCCTGATCATTTTAATTATGTACATTCTGAACTCCCTTTCTGTCATTCCTTCTGCCATGCTGTCATTGGATTTTATTGATATAACATCTAGATTTGTTTGGGGCATTTTCTTCCCTTGTTTTCTCATATTGTTCAGGAATCAGTGGGTCATTAAGATATTGCAGATTTCCTCTATTGACTTATAGTGTCCCTGAAGATTGCTAGTATATCCCCTCTTATCCTTCAGTAGCCTGCAGTCTTGGAGGAAGTTGATAATGCGGTGCTCCACAAGGAAGCTGCCTCTCTAGGGTTGGTGACCCTCAGGTGGGGTACATTCCCTGATAGTGGGCAGAGGTGCTCCACTTGTTGACCAATGGTCATCCAAAGGGGAACTAGGCTGCGGGCTGAGGCAAGGCCTGTTTGAGCCTGTGTCTCTGGTTTTACTGTCCTTGTGGGAAAACCTCACCTGGCAGGGAAGACTCACCTGGTGGGGAGGTCTCGCTGGGAACCTCCTAGAGGTTCCCCTCAATCTACAACTATCGCCTGGGCTGGGCTGTCTTCCTTTGCAACGTTCCCAGGGGCCCGGACCTACCTCCTGGGCCTGGGAGCCTCACCCTTCGCAGACGAGTCTCCTTAGGCTGCCTCTCCTCAGAGAATCTGCCCGCAGTCCTGGAAACTTCACTCCGCCCCAGGCATGTCTCTGTGCAGCTCTTCCACCAAGAAGCGGGTCCTGGGACCCTGCTCTGCACCTAATCGCCTGGCTATGCGGCCCCTCCTCTGAGCCGCCACCTGGAGCCGCGTACAATAGCTCCGAGTCCCAGAGCCCCACCACACACCTCTTCCTCCAGACAGCCCCCCGGTTTCTGACGCAGTCACTAGGAGTCCAAGCAACTCACTTCACGTCTCCTCCTCCCGCCAACTGCCCGTAGCCCTAGGCAGTCACTCTGAGTCCAAGTGACCCGCCCTGTTCCTCCTCCTCCGCGGGGGGTACCCCTCAGGTGTTCAGGAGCGGTCACTCGGAGACCAAGCGACCCACCGCACTCCTCCTCCAGGCAGGCCACCGGTATTCAGGAGCGGTCGCTTTGAGTCCAAACAACTCACCACTCGCCTCCTCCTCTGGCAACCACCTGTGGCTCTGATGCAGTCACTCCTAGACCAAGCGACCCGCCGCGCTTCTCCTCTTCCTCCGGGCAACCCCCCGGTGTTCGGAAGCGATCGCTCTGAGTCCAAACAGCTCGCCACGCAGCTCCTCCTCAGGCAGCCGCCCGGAGCCCCAGTGGTTGCTCGGAGTCCAAGCGCTGTGCTGAGCAGCCACCTTTACGATGATCCCAGTGGTCCGTGTTTACCGCTCCAGCGGGGGGGGGGGGGGGGGTCTTGCCGGGCAACTCTACTTCACAAAGTTCCCTGCGCTCCGGGGCTACTGCCCCATCCGGGACGCCTCCCCAACAGGAGAGACTCAACCGGCGGCTTTGAGTTGGTCCCAAGTCTTTCACTATCTCCTCTTTTGAATCCTGAGTCCTGGAGCAACATGAAATGCAGTCGTCCTCTAGTCTGCCATCTTGAAAAACCTCTAAAGTTATTTTTAATACTATATATTTTAATACTATACATTTTTAAAGTATGGTCATTGTGATGGTTACATTTTATGTGTTAATGTGGCCACAATATTGTACCCAATTTTTTTGTCAAATCTAAGTCTAGAAGTTTCTGTGCAGGTATTTTGTAGAAGCTGTTAATGAAGAGTATGGAAATAATACCCCCCACAAGACAGTGTGTGACCTTGGAGGAGGGAGGGAGGGGCTAATGAAGGTATGGAAATGATGAACACCACTCCCCCCAGTGTGTGACCTGGGAGGTGAGGGAGAAGCCAAACTTTGATCCTTCCAATAAATCATTTCTTATTGACAAAACAATGAAAAGGAGACTTACTTATCAATCTTGTCCCTGTGACAATACAATGACCCCTGGAGGTCAAGATGAGCGCTGGACTCTGAATTCTGAACCCTCCTCATCCCTGCCCTGTAAATACACTGCCTAATAAAAACCATGCCCAGTAAAAACAAGTTCCAGAGGTGCGTCCTTTTGACCACAGCCTGTTAAAGTCTTCAAGGACTAAGCTACCTCCCAGTGTGACCTATATAAACCCATACCTCTCCTGTAATTGGGGCCATTTTCTAACCAGAAAGTGTGCCCATCGGATGCCTGACTCTGCTGCTGAATAAAGGCTTTGCTGAATTTGTGGGGTCTGCGCCTGTCTTGGTCATTTTGTGCTTACAGTTAATATCCATTATCAACTGACTTTAATAAAGGAGATTAGCCTCAATAATGCGGGTGAGACTTATCCAATTACTTTAAAGCCCTTAGAAGAAAACCAGGTTTTCCAGAGTGGAAGGAATTATCTCAAAACTTTAATGACCAAGCCTGTAATTCCAGTGAGTCAGGAGGCTGAGACAGAAGGATGGCAACTTGAAGGCCAGCTTAGGCAACTAAACAGAATCCTGTCTCAAAATAAAAAATAAAAAAGGGCTTGGGATGTAGCTCAGTGATGGATCACTTGCCTAACATGTACCAGGTCCTGGAATCAATCACCAGTACCACCAAAACAAACAAAAATGTATTTTTTTTTGGGGGGGGGTTCATTTTCTCAGTAAAACTTCTTTGATATACTTAGGAATTGATATAAAAAAAATTGGGCTAGAGATGGTATAGCTCAACGGTATAATGCTTGCCTAGTATTCATGAGGCTCTAGGTTCAGTCCCAACATTGCAAAAAACACACACGTATACATAGGAGAAAGTCTCAGTTTTATAATTTGACCTAGTACTACAGAAGGGTTAGTACTGGTCTGAACCATTACCCTAGATAAATTCTGGTACACCTGGAAATATAAACCTGGATTTCCCATCTTGACATACTGATCTCTAGAATGTAGTAAATTAAGATGTTTAATGTTAACTATTTCATGTACCAAGCAGATGGTAACTGGCTCTCAGAATTGCTTGTTATAAAATGCTTAATTGAAGGCCAGCAGCTATACCATAAAACCATATGGTCTAAAAGGTATTGCCAGCAGGGGCAGAAAGATTGGTAAGGAATTTCATGTAGATGATCGGGGCTGACCAACTGTTGGTAAACAATGCTTTATTGGCAGTCATGATGTTTGTGCATGTATTGTCTACAGCAGCTTTTCAGCTGTAGTTAACAGTTGAGTGGTTGCAACAGAGACCTCAGACCCCAGAAGCCTTTAAAGAACAAATGGGCCAACACTTCCATTGACGATGATGAAAAAAACCCATGTTACAAAAATTGCAGTGACATTAGAAAGCAGTGAATGCAATTAAGACCAAGCTTAATATTTACAGAGAAGGGAAAACAATGCAGAAGCTTCAGCTGATTGAGAGCCATTTTAAAAAATCATTTGTTAACTGGGAACATAAATGAAGGATCAGAGGGCCATTACTGGAGAAAAGGAAATCAATGGATTTTAGCAGTCATGCGGAAATGTTCTGACAAAGAAAAGACTTGAATGTCTTCAAATTGACACAAGGGTTTCTTCTGAACACATTTGTTATGGGAGGGAAATGCGCTCAGTGGTACAACACTTCCATAGCATGCCCAGGGTATGATTCCCAGCACCACAAAACAAACCAGTCACAATAACAAACACTCGTTAAATTCTGGAATACATACAGAACAATTCTTTAATTTTCAAACACAATGGGTTTTTTTTTTCAAATTTATTATTAAACCAATCTATTAGTGCAGAGAATAGAAACAAAGAGAAAAGTTATATTCCTAATAAACATGCACAATTATTTAGACACTAGTAACATTTTCAGCTTGACATGGCAAGCTGACAAGGACCTGCACACATCATAGATATGGATGCTGTCTCACATGCAATTCTTTATAAACCCAGCTTGGTTCGTCGCCAATGTCTCCTCTTGGAGTTGTACCTGATTTTATTACCAGTTTTCATCTGAACCCACTGGGGAATGGGACGATTTTGCTTTTGTTTCTTGGCGAGGAATCGCTTGATCCTGAAAGTCTTGTGAGAAGACATGGTGAGGAATGGAGTCAACTGCACCTACCACGATGTCAGGGAGGAAAAAGCCCAAAATTTCTAAATATTAAGGAAAAAAAAAGAAAAAGGGAAAAGGTGATCAAAAGGACACACAGAAGTGAATTGTGGCAACAAATGAAATAAATTAGAGTTAAAGACATTAAAATGACTGTAACTAATGAGGTGAAATGGCAAATAGGATATATAAAATAATAGAGACTATTCCTCAGAATTAGAATGTGTTAATCAATAAATGAACTGCTAGGCTGGGGATGTAGCTGAGGTTGAGGCATGAGAATCACTTGGACTCTGGAGTTTGAGGCCAGCCTAGGCAACACAGCTTGGCCCTATCTCAAAAACAACAAACCAGGCTGGGGAGATAATTCAGTTGGTAAAGTGCTTCCCTTGCAAGCATAGGGCCCCAGGATCGATCCCCAGCACCGCAAAAAAAAAAAATAAAAAAAAAAAAAAAAAAAAAAAAAAATAACAACAACAAACCAACAATTGTGTTAGACATTAAGAACATGGTAATAGATGGGTTTACCTACAAAATGGACACAGAAGACTAATAAATTGAAAGAGCAATAGGAAAGGTTCAAAATGAAGTATACAGAGAAAATATAAATTGTAAAAGACCATGTACAAAAATGTCCCAGAATAAGGAGATAACAATGGCACAAATTCATGAAGCAAGATGAATTCCAACAGGGATGAATACAAAGAAAATCATCCCTGGAACATGATCTTAAAGACTCTTGAACAACTGGCACATTTGATTTAAACTGATGAAATAAAGACAAAAATTCCTTTGTATTTATTTTTGTACAAGGGATTGAACCCAGAGGCACTTAACCACTGAGTCACATCCCAAGCCCTTTTTATTTTTTATTTTGAGACAAGGTCTTGCTAAGTTGCTGAGGCTGGCTTTGAACTCATGATCCTCCTACCTCAGCCTATCAATCTGCTGTACTCAGTTCACTAGACATTTTCAACAGCTGATCTGAGCAGTCAGAAGAACTTCAATGTAGGTCAATTGAGATTACAAAGTCAGAAGAGTAGAGACAGAACAGTCCCAGGAAATAAAGGGGCAGAAAGAATACTTGAAAAAATAAAGGCTGAAAACTTCCCAAATTTGGTCAAACATATAAATTTATGCACTCAAGATTCTCTAAGAACTCTGATAAAGATAAAAACAAAAGTCACACACTGACATATAATAATCAAAGTGTCAAAAACCAAAGACATGAAGAGGTTCTTGAAAGCAGCAAGAGAAAAGCACCTCATCAGGTACAAGGTATAAGAAACCCACGAAAACCACACTGGACACGGGAAATCACATAAGGGAGTTTATTAAGCAAACAAAGTGTTTCCCTGTAGGGTAAGAGAGAAAATGACAGAAAAAGAGAAAGGGCACGCGCTAGAGAGAGTGGAAAAGCGAGGAGGAGAGAGAAAGAAAGTGAGTAGGAGAAAGAAAGCAGGAGAAAAGATGGCAGGGAAGCTATCCTTAAGCAGTTGAATTCTGCCGGGCTAACGGGAGCAATAACAAAGGATACTTGCAAGCTGACTGATGAACCAATAGCTAGCTAGGATGTTCACAGACTGACAAGTAGTTGGGAGGCGGGGAAATGGCTGCAGTGGAAAGGGCGGGGAGACCGGCTTTGTATTACATTACACAAGGGATCCTCCCAGAGGTAAATGGCCAATTTCTCAGCTGAAACCAAAGCAGTCAGAAAGCAATGGTATTATGCCAGGTGTGGTGGTGCATGCCTATAATTCCAGAGGCTCAGGAGGCTGAGGCAGGAAGATCTCAAGTTCAAGTCCTGCCTTAGCAATTTAATGAGGCCCTGTCTCAAAATAAAAAATTAAAACAGCTGGGATGTGGCTCAGTGGTTAAGTGCCCCTGGGTTCAATTCCAGGTAAAAAGAATAAAAAAAAGAAAAAAAAAGGGCAATGGGATTTTTACAGTTGGGGAATCCAGTTGCAGTCCAGGTCTCTGGTGTCCGGAACAAAGAATTGAGCAAGTCATGCAGAAGGAGCAGGTAAAGAACAGATTTACTAAAGGTGAAGTTGAGAGAGTACCCAGTAAGGTACAGCAGAGTGGGCAAAGCCAGAGAGACTCAAGGCCCTGGTGTCTGGAAACTCTTGTCTTAATATGTTGGGCTGTGAGTCATTCTTCCCTGTGCAGAGCTGACAGAGACCTCCCCCCATTTGCTCTCATTGGTTATTTTAGAATTCTGAGCCTGTGGTATGAGTTATCATGGGCACAAAACCCTCAGTGGCAAGAGTTGTTACAGTTATGGAACATTATTAACAGGGATGTGATGACTATCTCCCTGTCCCCTCCTCCAGCAGCGTTTTTCTCGCACCCTGCCTCCACCATCTTGGCATCCCTGAACTCCTATTTAATAGAATGACATATTTAAGGTGCTGAAAGAGCCAGACATGGTGGCACATGCTTGTAATCCCAACAACTTGGGAGGCTGAGGCAGGAGGATTGAAAGTTAGAGGCCGCCTCAGCAATTTAATGAAGAAATAGGGTGTTGTGGTACTTGCTTATGATTCCAGCTACTCAAGAGGCTGAAAGTTTAAGGCAAGCCTGAGCAACCTAGTTAAGACCCCATGTTGAAAGAAAAATTTTAAGTCTAGGCATATACTTCAGTGGTAGAGCACTTTGCTAGCATGCGCCAGGTTCTGCATTCAATACCAGCATTGGGAAAAAAAGAGAGAAAAAAAAATCTGTGATAACAGTGAGATAGGTAAAGGTCAGGCAGTCAGTGAAGGTAATGAATGATGGGGGTCAAGAGGGTAAAGATTGGTTATCCAAGAGAGAACAAAGTGTTGCTAAGAACCTCCACACTCAAGCTCCTTGGCACTTAATAAGGGGAAGAAAAAAAGAGAATGATAAATAAAAGAGGGGCATTCTGAGGACTATAAGAAAGACAAGCCCGCCCCCTCCCACGGATACCCAGCTCTGGGGCCCCTTCTCTTTGGAAAAGTCTGTCTCTATCACTTTCTTAAATAAAATTTGCTTGCTAGATGTGTCTCAGCTGTTCTGTGTTCATTCTTCATCTCTGGGGAACACAGACCCCATCTCCACAAGATTGGTATCTATAGGACTATGGACATTGTAGGGGGAAGTGTGGAAGGAAAGAAATGTATAAGAGCATAGTCCCTGCATATTATTGAAGCTAAGGTGTACCTCAGCAGGAGAGTGCTTGCCTAACATGTGCAAAGCCCTAGGTTCACTGCCAGTATTGGGGGAAAAAAAAAAGTTTGTTATAATCTTAAGAGTCTAGTTGTGATCCCTGTGTAACCACTAAAAAAATAAACCACAAATTTTTCACAGAAAAGGAAATGAGAAAGGAATAAAAAGAGGCACACTATAAAAGAAATATGGTATAGTTCAGTGTCCAAGCACTTGCCTAGTAGTATGCAGCACAAAAACATCAATACTACTGAAACAAATATGCTAAATTGGTGTATTAATTATCTCAAGCTAATATTACTTAAGCAAAGGGATACTTAGCCTATCTTTTCCTCATGCAGCAAGTCATGAGGATTCTCTTGGAAGGAATGTCCTTCACATACCAATGCTGGAAAACAGCAGTCTATTAATTGGGGCTGCAATGAACCTGAATAAATTCTTAACCCTCACCTTCCGCTAATTTCTACACTCACACACGTATTTCTTAGTAACATCCCTAGAATTTACGACCCTAGTCCAGATATCTATTTATCCTATGATTCCTTTCCAAATACACTGTTATTTGCCTAAAAGGTACATAACATAATCATCATGCTTTGGTCATTTCTTCAGACTTCATTCTGTTATGAATGTCACCACATAAATGTAAAACTAATTCTTAAAAACTTTTATGATTTTCTTGTTAATCAGCTTTTATATTAATGGGGCACCTAGATTCAGTCAAAGGGCTCACAAAACAACTAACAAGGAAGTAGAAGAGAACCCTCCCTCCCTTACTAAAAGGAAGGTGGAGGCACAACAAACTTGAGAACAAAGACCTTATTATTCAAGCCAAATGGCATACAAAGGATCTGGTTTTAAAGATAAAAAACAAGAAGAGAATTACAGCAACTTGGTTCTTACAATTATACCAGTCAACAAGAATAGCACAGGTTGTTGAATGGTCACTGCTCAGGTTATTCATTTTAGGGAAGAGGTTCAAGTGAGGAAAAGCTTTTACAAGGACTACTCATCTCCATATGTGAGGGAGTTGGCCATGATAGGTCAGAATGACCTGGTGACTCTCAGGTTTCAAGTTTCCCCTGGGTTAAAGAATTTCATGACCTCAGTCTTACATTTTAAATCCTCTCTCAAACAGTATTACTTTTCCTATATATATATAGAATGTTTGTTAAATACTTTAACAGTAATTGTCTGAGTGCTAGAATTTTATTCTATTTTTTTTTTTTTTTGCTTTTCTGAATCAAAATTATTTTTAAAATATTTAACTAGACCAAAAAAAGATACTAATTTTGATCATGCAAAGGTTCAATTTAATTTGAACGATTCAGAGACAAGTAACTATATTAGAAAAAGGATAATTGTCTTTTTTGTTCCAATATAAATAAGAGATTCATGATCAAAAGAAAAAATTATTTAATGGTATGTGCTTGACAACTAAACTTTTAAAAAGGTAACTGAAAAAAGGAGAATGGGGAACTGCACATTCATCTACATCACAAAGGTACCTCCATCCAAAGAACTCTTTCCCCATATCCTGGGAACTTATGAACTATATTAGCTTTTTAAACAAAGAAATACTTATTTCCTACCTTTCCCCACTGAAAAAGGCAGGAAACAATGACAAACTATTAACAATAATCTGCCCCAAGTGTTTCATTTAAATATTACTTCCTACTGCAAGAACACAGAGCTACTTGGAGAAATGACTGATTCTAGATCTGAGAAAGGAGAGTACAAATTGATCGGAAACATCCCACATTCAAGAGGAAGGGATTTAAGTTTTACCTTTTTTTTCTCTTTTGGTACTGGGGATTGAACTCAGGGGTACTTAACCACTGAGCCACATACCCAGTCCTTTTAATTTCTTTTTTCCATGTGGTGCTGGGATTTAACCCAGGACCTTGTGCATGTGAAACAAGTACTCTACCAACTGAGTTTTATCCCCCATACCCAGTCCTTTTTAGTTTTATTTTGAGACAGGGTCTTGCTAAATTTCTTAAAGCCTTGCTAAATTGCTGTGGTTGGCTTTGAACTTTTGATCCTCCTGTCTCAGCCTCCTGAGCTGCTGAGATTACAGGCATGCACCACCATACCCTGCTACCCCATAACTCTTAAGGCCTGAGGCAAGAAGATAGAAAGTTTGAGGCCAACCTCAACAAATTAGTGAGAGCCTGGGGATAAGGCTCAGTGGTTAAGCAATGAGTTCAATTCCTGGTACCCCCGCAAAAAAAAATCTTAATAGTAATTCCTAGTTGGCAGATAAAGGTGAAATTGCTATAAAACACATGATCTGGAAGTAGAAAGGGCAGACTTTTATCGGTTAGGATGTTTGTCAAGTAACTGAAAACAACTGAAAGTAGCTCATAAGGCACAGAAGATATTTATTCAAAGAGAAAGGAATACAGCTAGGCTTCTGTGATGTAAAAAAAACCCGTGGGTTCCAAAAGCCATCAGGGGCTAGTGTTGGATCGGTGGTAGAGTGCTTGTCTAGCACATTCAAGTTCCTGGGTTAGGTCCCCAGCAAGACAAGGAAAAAAAGCCACCAGGATTCTGTCATTTGCCTCTGCTTCTTTACAATTTTCTCTACTTCTCCATCTACACAATAAATAGAATGACTACCTCCAAAGCACCTACATTTATATCTTTGTCCCAAAGGTCCACTCAGACTAATTCGAACTCCAGATTTCAATAAAAAGAGGGGCTTCTAGGTTCAGAGGGTCTGGTGAGTGGTCCCAGGGAAGGGTCCTGCATTTCCAGAACGATCCTTCCAGTGTTTACAAAACACGAGGGTTGGGGTTAAGTCGGGCAGGGTGGTGGCCACCTGCAATCTCTGGTGCTAGTGCAGCTGAGTCGGGAGGGTGACTTGAGTTCAGAGGTTTGTGGCCGGCAAGGCCACACAGCAAGGGACTATCTATCTAAAAAAATAAATAAAGCGATAAAAATAAATAAATAAATAACCTCAGCGATTCTGGAGGCTAAGGAGGGAGGATTGCAAGTCTCAAAATTAAAAAGTGATTTTACAACCAGGGCTGGGGCATCTTTCAGCAGCAGAGCGTCAGGGTTCAGGGCCCAATAAGGTGGACGCGGAGGCAGCAGCGGCCCACTCTCCCGAGGCGAAGGCGGAACAGGTGTAGGTGGCGCGGGGCGGAAGCTGCGGGGCTCGGGGCGCGGCGCTCGGCCGCTGCAAGGCCGCTGGCTCTTACCTCCAGGCGCGGCTGGGACCCGAGCGCTGGGGGGACTCCAGAGGGTGGGGCGCACACGCAAGGGTTATCTGGTGCCGGCAGGCCAGCCCGTCTGTCAGTTCTGCTACAACTGTAAAAAAGAAGAGGCCGCGCCATGGCGCTTCCACAGGCCGCGCAGGTGGACGCCCGGGACGCCAGGACCTCTGCCTGTCGAGGCCCGAGCAGCCCGCCCCCCGCCCGCACCCGAGGACTAACACCCCGGTTGCCCCCAGCCGAGCCCACCCACCTGTGCAGCTCCGCTGCTGCGAACCCCGGTCCGGCTGAGAGCCTCAAGGTTGCGGCCTCCAAACCTGTGGGACGCAGGAACAGTGAGAGGGAGCAATGGCGGCCACCGGAAGGGGCGCCGGGCCTTGCCGGAAGGTGGCACAAGGAGAGGGCTCCCGCCAGGGTTACACGTGCTCCCGGAACCTGGGTGGGCGGCGGCATGATCACACCCGGATGATTCCGCAGCACCTTTAGGCCGGAAGCCCATCACCCTTAGAACTGCTGGCGGCCACAGGGCTGCGGGTCTTGACCTGGGAGGCCGGAAGCGGAAGAAGAACTTCTGCACGTGCCTACAATGTGCCCGCGGACCTTGGGGACGGTGCGACGCAGGTAGAGGGTGAACAAAACCCCCACAGGCTGGCCATTCCTACCTGCGCTCCTTTTAAAAGAAGACTTGAACTTGGGCATGGTGGCGTATGTCCGCATCCCAGCGACTCGGGAGGCTGAGGCAGGAGGGCCCCAAGTTTGAGACCAGCTTCAGCAACTGAGCGAGGTCCTAGGCAACTTGCACCCTGTCTCAAAATTAAAAAAATAAAAGGACTGGGTATGTGGCTCAGTGGCTAAGTGGCTCTGGGTTCAATCCAAGGTATCCAAAATTTAAACCTAAAATTAAAAATAAGTTAGTAAAAAGTGCCATGATGTGGCTCAGCGGTAGGACCCTTGCCCAGCTGGCATGGGAGAGGTGCTGGGTTCCATCCCCAGCCCTGCAAAAAAAGAAAGAAAAAAAAATTGTGGAAAAGAAGTGTGTTCTAGAAATGATTTTTGGAGATGGAGTTGTTAGACAGCCTCTAGGAGATGCCAAGAAGGATGCATTTGGTTGAGGAGGCCTGGAGCAGAAGGCCACCAGGAAAAGAAGGCAGCTCCTGCCAGGGCTCCTGTTTAGAAGGCATCGCAAGGTAACCATTGTTCTCTGTGTGCATTGTATTCCTCATTGTAGTCCTGGTTGACAATATTAAAAACTTCCTGGAAATACACAGTCTTTTCAGTTACCCTGAAGTGCCTGGTGTGTTAAATGTAGAAGTGATAAAATAACACATTTTGGAAGTATCTTTTTTTGTTAAAATTCATGAGAAATGTTTGTTTTGGAATGGCCGAGCCACTTCTCTGAGCAGTACATACTGTGTTTGTGCACTGGTTCCAGAAGAGAGGAGGCTAAATGCAAAGAGCTCCCTGCCTGTGTGTTTAGCCTTAGGTGTTGGGTTAAACACTAATCAGTGCCTAGGGAAGCCTGCAGAGAGATAAGGACTCTAAAGAATGTGATAACAAAGGAAATGGAGAAGGGAGCTGGCCTCTTACTTTATCTCCAATCTTTAGGTGAGAATCAAAGCAGAGTGACCTTGGTTGTAAAGTAAAAGAATGTACTCATAAAAACCCCTGAAGAAGTCCACCTTAGTGTGCAGGGGTCATGCAACCTAGCCCATATAGTCCCCCTGCTCCTAGGCCCAGTGTGGTCCTCCATTTCATCCTGGCCTGCTGCTGCATGTTGAGCCTCCAGATTCTTTCTTTGGAATTGGTAAACACTACACTTGGGGTATTTGCAGCCCTGAGGCTGAACCATCCATCACCCCTTGTGTTCATTCATTGCAGTTACTGTGTATTTAGTAATGCATAGAGTGGACAAGTAGTTCCTGTTTTTCAACATCTAGTCTTTCTAGAGAGTAAAGAAGTTGCCGGTGTAAGAACCCAGAAAATCACGCCAGACATGGGAATTGACATAAGAGGGTTTATTAAGCAAACAGAGCATCTCCCTACAGGGTAAGAGAGAAAATGAGAGGAAAAGAGAAAGGGCATGCATAAGAGAGAGTGTGAAAAGCTTGGAGGAGAGAGAAAGAGAGTGAGTAGGAGAGAGAAAGCATGAGAAAAGAGATGGGGGGAGCTATCCTTAAGCAGTTGAATTCCACTGGGCTAACAGGGGACCAATAACGGAGAAGGATACTTGCAAGCTGACTGATGAACCAATAGCTAGCTAGGATGTTCACAGACTGACAAGTAGTTGGGAGGCGGGGAAATGACCCCAGGGGAAAGGGCGGGGAGCAACTTTATATTATATTACAGCCAGTGTATGACCAAAGTATAGATGTTAAGATAATGTTTTGTATATTTTGCATTAAAAATTCCTAGTAAAGGCTGTCTCCTGAAAATTTGAGCAATATTATAAACTACAAAGAAAAGGCAAAGGGGTGGTAGGCCAGAATTAAAAAAAAATTTTTTTTTAATTTTTCTTTGATGCTGGAGATTGAACTCATGCTTGCTAGTCAAGCACTCTACAACTGAGATATACCCCTAGCCTCTGCTGGTATTTAGAAGGGAGATTGAACTTAAGAAATTCCAAGTGTTTTGCTAATGTGTATTATAGGATTTCAACTTGCCCATTTCCAAGAATGTTATGTGATATTCATTTCATTTAACTTTGTTTTACTGTATGTAAACCCAGGAATGTTTTTCTTAAGGACTTGAGAGCCATCTCTTTGAAAGGATCATCAAAGGAGAGAACACCTCGGTCTTCCACCATGAGTGACAGTTTTGAAGCCTTACTTGGGTGAGTGCCTTGTTCCAAATGGCAAAACTGCCTCCTTCTATAACAATATGAGAAATTTGTTTTTTCTTTGAATAAAGCTGACCAACAATCACAGAAATTCACCACAATTAACTGGTGAATTTGGAATGGTCTATGTGTGACAAATGGTGCTGTACAGTCCTCTCACTTGGGGACAAGTCATCATTTTTAGCACATGCATTTACATGGTGGGAGGGAGGATGCTCAGAAGAAAAGGTATGATTTTTTTTCCTGTCTTTACAGTCTCTTAAATTGCCAGTGATGTGAATCATCTGGTTTAATGCATTCATTAATAACACTGTTTTTTTTTTTTTTTCCCTACCATTTTGTGGAAAGGATCTCTGGGTTGGAACATTATTTTGTTTTTAATTCTGTTTCTCCAACAATGACAAAAGTAGCTGGGAATGTAACTGTTAGGGGCAGTTTTGGTTCGTCCATAATTCCCAGAAAAACGCTCCGCAGACACAGGTCCCACACAAGGAACTTTTTTTTATGTGGACGATTTGCGTCCGCTCGGGGAAAAGGGAAGAAGGAAAAGAAGAAGATGGCGCAGGGTTTCTCCTCAGATATCGGAATTTGGCGGGCTGGGAGGAACCAATCACAGAGGAGAATTATTACAGACTGACTGATGGACCAATGACATATTAGAACGGTAATGTGGGAGGCAGGAAGATTATGGCAACGTAAGCCGGAAATTCCTGTAACGGGAGAGGCGGGCTTAACGCAGATTGACAGGTGGTTAGGAGGCCGAGAATTCCTGTAGCGGGAGAGAAAGGTGGCTTTATACCTTACAGTAACTTAGTGGTAGAGCGCTTGCCTAGCATGCCCAAGGCACTAGGTTCAATCCCTGGTACTGCAAGGGGGAAAAAAAAGAAACAAAAAAGAAAGAAACAATGAGAAAAGTAAAGGTAATAAACTAATACATGCTGTTTGTTCATTGTTATGGTTTAGATGTGGTGTACCCTGAAACTCATGTGTGAGAAATGCAAGAAGGTTTGGAGGAGAAATGATTGGGCCATAGCTTTAACTCAATCAGTGAATTAATCCCTGATGGGATTAACTGAGTGGTTACTGGAGGCAGGTGGGGCGTGGCTATGGGTATATATTTTGTGTCTGGAGAGTGGAGTCTCTCAGCTTTCCGATCATCATGTGAGCTGCTTTTCCTCTGCCACACTCTCCTGCCATGATGTTCAGCCTCACCTTGGCTGTCCATGGATGGAGACCTCTGGGACTACGAGCTCTTACAAAACTTTTCCTCCTCTACAATTGTGCTGGTTGGGTCTTTTAGTCACAGAAGCAGAAAAACTGACTAAACATGCACCTTATGTTGAAGTTCTTAGAAAGGCAGTCTAGGGACTGTCAGCCCATAACATGGCACTGGGCACTGATTAACTCAACCAAAAGAATTTAGAGTAGCGAATGCTACCTGCTGGATATCTCCTCGTCTGCTTAAAGTCTGCATCTTGGGAAGAAAACAGTTAGCTCTATCTTCTGAAAATGACTTTTGGAAATGAAGGAAAACTACATATCATCCACTTGGTTTTGGAGAGAATAAATTGGAAGAAATGAAGGATTATAGCCCAGACTATTTCTAATTAGAAGTCTTTTCAGATATAACACTGGCATGTATGTGTAGTTTATTCAATACTACTATAAGAATAGTGGGCAGACTTACAGCCTTACTTGAAGCATTTAGCCTTTCTAGATCTTCAGGAATGCACATATTATATTGAATAGCGGTGTAGCCTGACACTGTATCACTTACCTGTAATCCCAGCAACTCTGGAGGCAGAGGCAGGTGGATCACAAGTTTGAGGTCAGCATAGCAACTTAGAGAAACTTTGTCTCGAAAAATAAAAAGAACTGGGATGGGGATATAACTCAGTTGGTAGAGTGCCTGCCTCGCATGCATAAGGCCCTGGGTTTAATCCCCAGCACCACAAAAAAAAAAAACAAAACTGAATATGGCTTTGTGATAATGTGCCCCTGGGTTCAATCACCAATACAAAAGAAAAAACTAGGGGTAGTAGAAGAACACATTTTATAAGTATTCTGTGTTAAAAAATCACATGAGGGGCTGGGGCATAGCTTCATGGGTTCAATCAATGACACCACAGGGGGGAAAAAAGGGAAATAGTGCTATTTGGAAATGGAATAGTCAGATCACTTCTCTGAGCAGTTCACATTGTTTTTATGCCTGTTTGGGAAGAAAGAAAAGGGAAGCAGGCTCTATGCAGGTGTGTTATAGTCAGGTGGATTTCACCATTGTCCCCTTATATGCTGTGGGTTTTGTTTTATTTTGCTGTGTATATAAAGAACAAGGGAGTCCAATTCTGCGTTGTCTTTCTAGATCTTAGTGAAGTTGCTTGGATATAAAGGGGCATTGAATAACGGGTACCAAAACACAAACAAGAGGAGCAAGTTCTGTTCTGCATGGTAGGGTTGTCATTAGTAGGTGTTCCAGGAGCTTTCCAGAGACAGGGGAGACCTTTTTGTGTGATCTCCAGGTTCTTGATCGCGTGGTAGAAAAAAGATTCCTCTGAAAAAAATTCCTCGGAGTTGGTGGTAGAGAACAGGTTCCTGCAGGGACCCCTGTGTATGCATGTTTTTGCTCTTGTGGAGCTGATACAGCAGAATCTTTCATACATGAGAATGCTCAAAACTTGCAAGGTGCCCTCTGCTGCCCCTAGCATTGGGGTTATCCCAGGGCAAACATGATTTACATAATCACATGCCCTGGAAGCGTGGTTGCTACACCCATTGGTTGCAGTCACCATTTAATTATGTAGATTTGTGCTTTTGTCCAGGCTGATGCTTGAAGGATATCTGTAGTTAGGTGGGAGCAGCCCCATAGTTGCCTTCATGAACTGCCTGACAATACCTACTTCTCCTGCTCCCTAATTCACAATGGCCTACTATATATTTTGTGAAGGTTTTTGTGTCTTCTTTTGATACTGGGAATTGAACTGAGAACTTTGCACAAGCTAGGAAGATACATGCACTGAGATACATACCCAGCCCTCTTTATTTTATTTTGAAACAGGGTTAATTGATCTACCTGTTAACAGTAGATGAATTTCAGTTACTTGGTCAGGTACTTAGTTGAAATGGTGGATGAAGGCGATGGTGAACGAGGGGAAGGATCTTTGAAGACAGTTTGGGTAATGTCCTTAGTTCTATATTTGTGTCTTTAAAGAGGCACCTGTGATTATTGTGAACAAAGCGCATTCACTTATAACACCTAAGCTTTTTGGAGTCTTATAATGTCAAGAGTGTGAAAAAGTAAAGGTATGGGACCTGGGATGTGGCCCAGTGGTAGGGTGCTTGCCTAGCATGTGCAAGGCCTTGGGTTCCATCCCTGGCACTAAAAAAAAAAAAAAAAAAAAAAAAAAAAGAAGGTGTGGGTAGTGAACTAATCAATTTATAAATATATTCTAATTTGTGTGTGTGTGTGCGCGTGCACACAGTGCTGGGGATTGAACCCAGGGCCTTGTGCTTGCAAGGCAAGCACTCTACCTACTGAGCTATACCCCCAGCCCAATAAATATATTCTTCATTAATTAATTTATTTAGGGTACTGGGGATTTAACCCAGAGACGGTTTTCCACTGTGCTAGATCCTCAGCCCTTTTTTGAGACAGGGTCTCATCAAGTTCCTGAGGGCCTTGCTAATTGCTGAGGCTGACCTCAGACTTGTGGCCCTCCTGGCTCAGCCTCCCAAGTCACTGGGATTATAGGTATGTGCCACTGTGCCCAGCCATAAATATGTTTTTAGAATCATAGGCACGATGCATCTTGGATGTGAATTGTTAAACCACCTCTGAGTAGTGACAGTCAGAACTTGCACATTGGGAACTTGCACATTGTGACTCAGTGGTAGAGTGCTTGCCTAGCACATGGGCAACACTGGGTTTGATCCTCAGCATGACATAAAAAAAAAAAAAAGATATTGTGACCATCTACAACTAAAAAAAAATTGAAAAAAGAAAAAGAACTTGCACATTGGATTGGTGGTGGGAAGGGGCGTATGCAGATGCCTTCATGTTTACGTGTGTGATGATAGCCGTTGATGTTATGTGCATCCCTTCAGGCTGGAGTGTAGGAATACATTATTAATTATCTCAACAGAAACATACCTTTTTGTTAATCTTTTAACAATAGAGATTAGATCATGACTTTTCAAGCATTCTGCTTACTGTGCTCTATTGTATTATGTCTTATTTAGTATTGATCATGGGGAATGTAGTCTTTTAGTTGTGATTCTGCCAATATATTTACCTAGAGCTCTGTTGCCATTTTCATCTTTCTTCCTCTTTCTTTCTCTCTCTCTTCTTTTCTTTCTCTTTCTTTTTTTTCTTTCTCTCTCTCTCTCTCTCTCTCTTTCTCTCTCTCCTTCCTTCCTTCCTTCCTTCCTTCCTTCCTCCCTTCCCATGGAACCTAGGGGTACCAAACCACTGAGCCATATCCTCAGCCCTTTTTATGTTTTATTTTGAGACAGAGTCTCACTAAGTTGCTCCGGGCCCTAGCTAAGTTGCTGAGTCTGGCTTTGAACTTGAAATCCTCGTGCCTCAACCTCCCTAGCTGCTGGGAGTACAGGTATGTTCCACCATGACCAGTTCACTATTTTCGTCTTTTATGTCTTTTTTTGTGTATGTGTGTGTCAGAGAAAGATGGGATTACAATCTGTCTCCCCAGTAGAGTTGATGCAGTGTATTCTTAGTTATCAAAATACTCATGGTTTTGGGACTTTGAATCAGTAAATATTCATGGTCAAGATGTATGAAAAACATAATATATTATATGATTCCAGTCACAGGACCTAGAAGGACCTAGCAAACTATAAAGTACTTTTGATTGTAAATTATGTTTGTGTTCTTTGCTTTTTGTGGTCTTTAGTTTTCTATAATGATAAAAAGTTAGCACCCCACTGCCCGCTGCTGCCCTAGTACTGAGGATTGAATCCATGACCTCACTCATGCTAGACAAGTGCACTGCCATTAAACCACATTCTCAGCCCTCTTTCTTTTATTTTGAGACACGATGTTCCCCAGACTGGCCTCCTGCTCGCAAACCTCCTGCTCAGCCTCCTAAGTAGCTGGGATTACGGGCATGACCACCATGCCTGTGCCTGGCACTATGATGCCATCTCATCATAGTGATCTAGGGATGGCTCTAGAACGAAGCAAATCAAAAAGACTGACAGTGCTGTGTGTTGGTGGAGATGTGTAGCAGCTGGTGGGAACACAAAATGGTGCAACCACTTTGAAAAACAGGCAGCTTTTGTCTTGTTATGGTTAATAAAATTAAATACATGTCTACTACAGCACTTAGTAATTTCATATCTAGGTCTCTATTCAAGAGACCCATACCCACAAAAATTATATGGACCAGTATTCTTAGCAGACTTATCCTGGAAACAGTTCTAAAGTCTGAAAGATATGGAAAGTGACAGCGCCCCAAGACAGTGTGACTCAGGAGGAGGGAGGGAGGAAGAAGGCAAAACACTGATCCTTCTCCAGTAAGTCCTTTCTCAGTGACAAGGCTATCCCAGGGATGGAGTGAGCACAATCCTAAAACCACAGTCCCTGGGAAGAGGACAATTATTGATCCTTTCCCAGTAAATTCTTTCCCAGTGACAATGAAGCCACACATTAATCCTGTTCCAGTGACAATACAATGACCCCCAGAAGACAAGACAAGCACTGGGCATGAGCTCCAGACCCTCCATCCTTGCCCAGTGAAAACAAGTTTCACATTTTTACAACCTTTTCCCTTAATACCCAAACTGGCATGTTCTGTTGAAGCAATTCAGTCTCCTCTCAGTGTAACCTGTAAAAACCCAGACCCCTTTTGTAACCCAGGGCCATTTTCTACCCAGAAGGTGAGCCCCCTCCAATGCCTGACTCCGCTGCTGAGTGAAAGGCATTGCTGATCCACGAAGTCTGCTCCCGTCCTGGTTCTTTGTGCTTTCGTTATGGTGTGGAAACCATTTTGGTTATTTTTGCTTACAAAGCCTACAACACAGGATTGGATAAATGATACTGAAGTGTCAGGGACTAAAAGGAAATTCTTCTTTTAAGAACAACCTGACCTTTACAGAGAAATAGTCTGAAGGAACATCTTGTGATTGGCTAGTTTCATATGGCGCACCCCCTCTCCGCTCCCGGCTAATAGTTCTGACGATATGGCGCCATCCCTGCTTCTCTTCCAGGATTTTACCTTCCCGCCGGTGCGAACTTGCACCCTATCAGGAGCCCAATAGCAGAACACAGCCAACCAGCCTGCGCCTCGTCACACCCCTCATTCCCTCAGCATATAAATACCCCTGTGTGAACAATAAAAATTTGCAGCTTGATCAGAACTCCTGTCTTGCTGTCAGTCCTTGTGTCTCTTGTCCCTTCATTCCTTCTCTCTTAGGTTCGCCGCCCTCGTTAATGTCCTGCAGGTCGGGACACTGAAGGAGCAAAGGACCTGCTATCTCAAAATGTGCTGAGTTCATATATTGATGATGTTGAGCTGAAATCACCTGAGGAATTGTAACCACAGAAAGAGCCATTTGGCCTGTCTTTTCCTACAGGTAACTGTTGAGAACGGGGTGCCATCCGTGAAGCCCTCTTGTATAAACAAGCTATTTTGTGAACTGGGCCCCCAGGAAAAGGGCGTGCAAGCACCGAGGATCCAGCAGCTGCAGCGGCGCCTTCGAGGGCCAACACAGGTCAAATGGGATGTGTGGGCCCCAGGTTTATCAAGGCTGTTCAGAGATATCTATCTGAGGAATGTGCAACTGTCTGGAGACCCCATCTATCAAGGACAGGGGAACCTAGCCCTGACCCCTCTTCCTCCTAATTCACTCCTTCCCTCCTCCCTGCTCCCTCCAGGACCGTTCAGTTTTGGCGGTACCCAGTAAGATTCAAATAAAGTGGAGGGACCAAACCAAAAGAGGACAAATATTTAGCTATCTGAATGTTAACCAATAATGTAGAGGTCCTTGTGTATGAATGCTGAAAAAGCTCTTAAATAGAGCGCTTTCTCACCACTCGGGACCGTTCCCCCCAGCCATTGTATCGGTCTGAGGGGCTGGTTGCAGTCCAGGCTCGAGCTTGCTTTAATAAAAACCTCGTTGTGTGATTTGCATTACTGTGTGTTCACTTTGACTCTCCAGGGATTAGTCAGAACAGGACCCTAACAGTAACAAACCATAGAGATACTAAAAGGCTAAGGGAACTATTGAAGATCTTCCCTGTTCGTCTGCCTGTTGTGACCTTCGCACGCCCTTGATGAAACGGGTGAAGCAGGCTGCCTTCTGGCTGGGTTTGTCTCACTCAGCAGAACTCAGAGTCATTTGCTATCTCAAGGCCATCACTCCCTCCCTTGTGGGATCTGGCCAGTCCTTGGGGGATGAAGTGTCCTTGAGGGGATCACTGTCACAAACAGGTCGAGACACTTGCGGCCTGTGCTGGATCGGGAACCAGGTAGGGATAAAGTAACACTCACGTAGTTCGTCGTTGGTCCTCAGGTGAGATTTTATTAATGCTCAGTTCACAGCAAACGGCAATCAGCAATCGAGGTAATAGCATGCAGCAACTGGGAGCCTCGAGCTGGGGAGCACTATCATGTCACTAGTCAGCAGGACATAGTGACAGACTCTGTCGATGGAGTAGTGCCCGATTGCTCCTGATCGGTCTGCAGTTTATATAGTCACATCAAAACAAGTTCACGCATTACATAATTTGTTTTTCAAATCCTAGATTCTGGGGCTGGGGAGATAGCTCAGTTGGTAGAGTGCTCGCCTTGCAAGCACAAGGCCCTGAGTTCGATCCCCAGCACCCAAAAAAAAAAAAATCGTCACAAATCCTAGATTCTGCAAACTCATCTAGTAAATATTTTTACCAGTTTTACCATTAAAACTAATGTAAATTTGGTATAAACAAACTACCAAATGTTTTTCTCAGTGACTGCATAGTCACTATGTGTGTCACCGCACATCACTCTACTTATCTTAACACTACACACACATTTGTTTTGATCTAGCACAGCAAGCAACATGTTTTTCATAAGTTTCACAAAATGGAGTCAGAAAGCAAAATGGAAGTTGTTTGGTTCACTTCAATAATGTTCCATACAGTCACTAAGTCACATAGATCGTTAGGACGAGTTTTATTCATCCTAACTTGAATTTAAGGAGCCCCACTGGGAATAGACTTTGGAGTTTCACCCATGGAGAGGATGCTCTGTTGGGGACTTCCCAGTCAGGACCCTGGAAAACTGCCCCGGGACTCCCCAGCTAGATGACTTCAGGTGTTGGTATCTGGTGATATAGTTTCTTTTCTTTCTCTCTCACCTCTCACTTGTGCTTTTGCTCTTGCTTCCATAGTATTACTAAAATAAACTCAATCTTGTGTGAAGAGAACATCTTTATTGTCTGTCTGACCGACCAAATTTAGCAGCTACACACACATATCATTTTAAGATTACAGGTACTTTGGGGAGGGGTCTCCTTCTCATACCAGGGTGAGAATGTTACCCAAAGCTCAGACCTTAACCCTGATGCCAATCCAATAATGAGGACATGATTTTGAGAAAAAAGAAAAAGAAGTTTTATTGTTTCACGAGCAAAGGAGAAACATGGGGGACTTCTGTCCCAGAGGCAGACAAGGGAAAGAGAGGGCTTATAAAGAGGTGATTCAAAGGCTGCATTCCAGGTGTGGCCTTGTAGATTTGAGGGCTAGCCATTTCAGGTCTTCTGGCACCATCCCTTAAGTCTGAATTACTTCACTCCTGTGGCATGTTGGCTCAAGGACAGATAACTCAGCCTCGGATGAGAAGAAGGTAATCTTGCTTTCACCAAGGTTAAGGAGGGGGAGAGGGAGAAGAGAAAGAAAAACAATGTTATTTAAAAAGAAGCCACAGTGGCAGAGCAGAAAGGATTACGTTCAAAGCATGAAGTGGCCCCAGTTACAAAATGGACTTCCTCACAAGGACTGACATTCGTGGCTGTGATAAACCTGAGTAAACTTGTTCTCATAGCCTTGTCTTCCACCAGCTTTACCCATGAATCCCTGAGCAGCATCCCCAGGATTGACCACCCTACGTTTGTCTGATGTTTTTTCCCTCAGATTTATCATTTTTTGTGTAAAACACGTAAACACATCAGTTCTTTGGACTTCACTGTTTTGTGAAGATCTTTGTGTACATGTAAAATTAATAAAAACTTGTGCGCTTTTATTGTGACTGTGCTGTGTATTCATTTTATTCCTAGACTGAGCTGGAGAACCCACATGAAAGTTAAGGCTCTGTAGGTCTCTCCTTCCCTGTCAAGGTGCGTTCAGAACTGAAATCCTGATCCACAACCAAGAGGAGCTGCAGCAACATGGACGAAAAGCATTGTGTTTAACCAAAAAATGCCGGACACAAAAGAATACTTACTGGATAAGTGGATGACATTAAAAAATGCCAAAAGTAGCTGAGCGTGGTGGCACACACTTGTGATCCCAGGCACGTGTGAGGCTGAGGCAGGAGGATCACAAGTTTGAGGCTGGCCTGGACAACTTAGACCCTGTCTTGAAATAAGAAAATAAAAAGGATGAGAGGCGTGACTCAGTGGTAGAGTGTCCCTGAGTTCAATCTCTAGTACCTTAAAAAAACCAAAAACTACAGGAACTGGGGTTGTGGCTCAGTGGCACTTGCCTAGTGTGTGTGAGGAACTGAGTTCAATTCTCAGCATTGCATAAAAATAAATAAAATAAAGATCCATTGGAAACTAAAAATTATTTTTAAAAAAGACAAAGGGAAAAAAGAAAAAGGCAAAACTAACCTTTGGTGGCAGAAATCTCAGGATTGGTTTCCTTTGGGTGGTGGGGGGCAGGATTGACTGAGAAGGACCCAGGAAACTTTCAGGGGGGATGGAGAAATTCTGTGTCTGGGTTAGAGTAGTGGATCTACAAACATATACATCTGTAAAAACTCATTTCTGTCCATGTCGGTATATATAAATATACACAAATTCTACTTCACTTGAAAGAAAAAAAAAAAGAAATTGAATTATTTAAGTAAAAACTGTCACTGAGGAGGCCTTTGTAGGTTACCAGGTAAGGATAAATAACCCAAGAAGTGCTGGGGCTCATGATGCTGGCCAGTGCTGCATGCCTGCTTTCATCTCTGGGGACCCGTGAAGGAACTGAAACAGTGCTGGTGGCTCCAACCAGGAGAGAGCAGCGGGGTCTCACCCTTCAGGGCAACTCCCAGTCCAGCTGTTGTGCCCAAAGGCTCGAGACCCCACAAAGACCACCAGAGACCATGATCAATGCAAGCACAAAGAGTCTTTTATTAGCAAGCTCGAGCCTGGTCCTCCGCGCACTTGGTAACCGGTGACGCTAAGAGGCCCCGAGCCCTTGTTTAGCAGGGTTTTTATAATGAAAGGCAAGCAGTTATACAGTGTTCTTTTTAATTGGTTAACATATAAAATTGTATACAAAGCATGTTATTTTAAGTTCTGGGTCACCCTGACCTCCGAGAGGAGGGTTGTCATTATCTTTAAGTTTGTTTTTGTGCCAGCAAAGTTTGCTTTTGGGTCAGCCACCTGGCCTTTACAAATAAGATAAGAGACGAAAATTCTTTGTGGCTTTTATGAGGGGTTGAGGGCAGTTTGGGAAAAGCCTCATATTTACACAAGTGCAGGCTTTTTCTATCTTTTCACAACCTTCTCCTCTGAGACGCTCCAGCTGCAGGCATTGAGTTACTTCAGAGTAACTGCTCTTGGACTACTTTTCACAAGGGCAACTCTCAGAACTGAATGGTCTATATTTTATTGTAAATGAACGTCAGTTGTCACTGACCTGTTGGCTCAATGTGCCTCCTTCGGCTCCTGCAGAATAGAAATCCAACATGGCTAACACAAAAAACTAGAAGGGAGTATCTACTATATTGGTCACACAGCAGACAGACTACCCTGGTTGTGAGTGAGCTCTGCCATTAACATAGGCCGAGGAAGCGTGTGTCCTTCCACAACGTCACCAAGTTACTCATGGTTCGCTAGGTGTCACAACTGAGGCGAACACTAGTCCTTTTATTCCAGTCCCCTCATAATTACTGTTACCTGTAGCACGCACACTTTGTCACAGTAGGTGTTCCACAGCACACTTTGCACATTGGTACAGGTTTCAGAAAGCTAAGAAAGGTTTCAGAATGTTGCTGAAAACTTGGTCCTGGTCCCTGATGCAAATTCAATAAAGAGGGTGCAGTCTTGAGAAAAAGGAAAAAGGTTTACTGCTTTGCTAGCAATGGAGAAACACAGGGGACTCCTGTCCCAGAGGCCGTGATTCTGCCCATCAGCAGGAGCAGGGGGCTTTTAAAGAGGTGACTCAAAGGCTACGTTCCACGTGTAATATGTAAGCAAAAGTAACTGCCACGGTTTCGGGACCTTTATGAAGACACAAATGACTAGGACGGAAGCAGACCTCAAATGGATCAGCAAGCTTTCCTTTATTCTGCAGTGGAGTCAATCAGTCAGGCACTGAAAGGGCTCATTCTGTGCGTAGGAAAATGGCTGCCAGTTACAGAAGGAGTTTTGTAGTTTACAGTCGGGGTGGTTTAATCATTGGAGACTGAGGCGGAACGTGTTGGTTTGGAAACCAACCAAGAAAAAAGTTGTAAAAAGTCTGATACTCATTGTCATTGGGAAGAGCCCAGAACTGGGTGTTCACTGCTTATCTCCTTCCTCTGGGACCCATTGTTACCTAGAGCTTCGCTATTTGCTTTTCTCCTTCCAGGACTCATTTGCAATGGGAAAGGGTAAGAGTCCAGGGTCCAACCTTTCTGTATCCTCCTCCTCCCTGGGGACCCATTGTGGTTGGGAGGGATGAAAGTTTGCTTTTGCTGGGGATGAACCTGGGAAGGGAAAAACATTTGCTCTTTTTTGTCAGGGGTTGGTGGCCAGCATTGTTACCAGGAAAGGATTCACTGGAAGAGGATTAGTGATTCCTTTCCTCCTCCCTCTTCCTTTGGGTCAGGGGCCAGACAGTTTTGGGGGCTTGTCATTTCTCTGTCCTTGAGGTTGTCATTTTCCATATCCTTCATAATTCACTTGTTAGTTTGGGATATTGTCATTTCTGAGATCTGGTGCCATCCCCAAAGACTGGATGACTTGTTCCTGTGGTGGGCGTGCCCTCCAGGACAGATAACTCTGCCTAAAATGGGGGAAAAAGGTCATCCTGCTTCCCCTGAGATTAGGTAGGAGCAGGGAAGAGGAAGAGACAGAAATGTGTCCATTTAAAGAATCAGTTGCAGTAGCCAAGCAGCCAGGGCTACATTCAAAGCATAAAGTGGACTGCTGTTACAGGAGTGCTAGGAAAGGGTTAAGCTGGCCTTAGGATTTCAGAAAGCTTTGCCCAGAGCAAAGGCAGAGAGCAGATACAAATGCAGGTTGTCACAGCAGGTAGTCAGAGAAGGGTTTGAGTAACTAATTAGAGTCAAGGGTGGAAAGACCGGATGGCAGGAAATTCAGACCATCAGCTTGCAGTGTTAGTCTGGCAGGGGCAACTGGCTGAGCTGAAGCTGGGGGCAGAGTGGCAGAAGTTTGTCACTGTGGTGGCTTTCCTGTGCAAGGTTTGTGGTGGGGTCCGTGTGCTGTTGTGCCCAATTGTTGCTCCTCACTTTGGGGTCATTGAAGAGGGGATTCCATCTGGTGAGATTGATAAGCCCCCATGTCTGGTGTTTCTGATATAATTTCCATGTGCTCCCAATTTAATTTGATAAGTTGGCATGAATAAATTATTAATTTCTGCCTTACAGTTGGACTGAGCAGATGGATGTTGTTTAGTTACACAAACAAGATGTAGAGTCCTTGTACTGGGCACCTATACTCGAAATGGAGTAATTCGAGGCAAACCTCTGCTTTATTTAATATATTTATTTATTTTGTGGGTTTTTCTTTTTCTTTTTTGTTGGTATGGGCATATATCCCAGGGTTGCTTTACCACTGAACTACATCCTGGGACCTTTTTATTTATTTATTTTTTGAGACAGGGTCTCAGTAAATTGCTTAAGGCCTTGCTAAATTGCTGAGGCTGACCTTGAATTTAGAACCGATCCTCCTTCCTCCTGCAAGTCTGGGATTTTTATAGAGCTGAGACCTTCCCAGAAACTGTAGCAATGCAAAAATGGCCTCTTTAAACCCCCGTTCTGTGATCAAGTCTTAAGATTTCAGACATGTTGCTCAGAGTAACAGGAAGGCGTTTTATTGAAGGGATAGGAAAGGGGAAGGGGACATTGTCAAGGGAGAAATGGTCCTGTCAGAGAGGAGAGGGACAGTGTACCTCTCCTGCACTCCAGTTTTATTGGGGATCTCAGAGATGTTTCCAAAGAGTACAGCCCAGATCCACCTCTTGACTGACAGCAAGATCACATCAGGCTATCAAGTCCCCACTGCCATGACAACTCTGTCACCTTGGCCCATGCTGAGCCATTCTACTTGGATTCTTAATCATGTTTGCAGGTTTTATGGTTAGGAGGAATTATACTTATCTTTCAGGTTCTGGCCTGGGAAGAGGGTCACAGATGTCTCTCCCTTCAAAGGAACTTAGGTTCTTATCAATGTTATTTCCTGCCTGCATTTACTTGCAGATAACAGGTATTTTGCTGAGGAATGTGACATATCCTGTCCACTTTAGTCGGAAGGGGCTGTAGGTAAATTGCTTTTTGATAAAGGAAGCATGTGGGGGTCAGCACTATGGACCCATTTTATAGAATGATTCCTTTAACCTCGCACTCCCTCCATCCACATCTGTCCCCAGCAGGATGACAGTCATGCATGGCCACACCCAGTTTATTCTGGGTAATGGGGATTAAAAGCAGAGTTTTCACACGGGAGACAAGCACTTGACCACTGAGCCACATCCCCCAGGCTTTTTTTTTTTTTAAAGGCAGGGTCTCACTAAATGTTGAGACTGGCCTTGAATTTTGAATACTGCTGCCTCAGCCTCCCAAATACCTGGGGTTATAGGTGTGCACTACTGAGCCTGGCCCAAACTACTACTTTCTAAAATGGAGTAGCTCGGGCTAGGTACAACCTGAAAGCTGTCATTCTATACATCTTGGAGGACACTCCGCCCTCCACAGCATGTAACAGTGGTGCACTTCACCTTTTGAATATAACTCTCACTGCTTATTTTAAAACGAATGTGTTTTTCTTTTCCTCTTTTCCCTCTTCCCTCCCTGCCCTGTGCTTCTCCTTTGCTGGCAAAGCAATAAACCTTTCCCCTTTTTCTCAAAACTGGGTTCTCCTTATTAAATTGGCATTGGGTTGGGCATGGTGGTGCATGTAATCCCAGTGGCTCAGGAGGCTGAGGCAGGAGGATCACAAGTTTAAAACCAGCTTCAGCAAATTAATGAGGGCCTATGCAACTCAGTGAGACTCTGCCTCTAAATAAAATACAAAAAAGGGTTGGGGCTCAGTGGTTGAGTGCCCCTGAGTTCAATCCCCAGTACAAAAATAAATAAATAAATAAATAACATCAGGGACAATGACCAAGCTTTCAGAAACAAGCAGAGTAGCAAGGAATAGCAAAGTGGCTGCTTCATAGGCAGAGTGGCAGGAAACTCAGGGGTGAATTGCATACCTAAGTTTTGAATCAGGGATCAACATATTTATAATCTACATAACAATCTTATTGCCTTGTACCTAAAATTGTGTTGACTCTCCCTTGGGCATGTCTTTCAGCTTGTAAATGCATTTGAATGAAGGTCTCCTGTTACTTTTGGAGTGCAGAGATCAGATCTACTTGCACCAGTTCTAAGCTTTCTTATTGTTTGTGGTAAGCTAAGGATGTGGTTGGGGAGGCTTTCCTGTCATTTTTCTTAGACATAGAGCATGCAGTTCTTTTTTGTCATCTGCCACCAACTTAAACTTTAACCCTGCCTCAAAAGGCATTTTGGTGTTTTTGGTTTTCCAATTCTGTGATTTCCTCTGCCTTACATAATGTGATAATGTGCCTTTCTTGTTTTTTCTTTTTTTTTTTTTTGGTACCTGGGATTGAACTGTGGGGGACTTAACCACTTGACCACAGCCCCAGTCCTTTTTTTTTTTTTTTTTTTTTTTTGTATTTCATTTAGAGACAGGGCCTCACTGAGTTGCTTAGGGTCTTGCTAAATTGCCAAGGCTGGCTTTGAACTTGTGATCCTCCTGCCCCAGGCTCCTGAGCCATTGGGATTACAGGCTTATGCCACCATGCCTGGCTCATAATGTCCCTTCTAGGAGTCCAAATAAGAAACAAGACAAACTGGGTGTGGTGGTACATGCCCGTAATCCCAGCTACTTAGGAGGCTAATGCAGAAGGATCCCGACCGAGTTCTAGGCCAGCCTCAGTTATTTATCAAGACCCCGTTTCAAAATGAAATAGAAAGAACTGGGAATGTAGTTCAGAAGTAGAATGTTCCTGGGTTTAATCCCCAGTACTAGGGGGCGGGGGGAGATAATTTAGCTGGGGATGTAGTTAAGTAGTACAGCACTGTCAAGGATCCTCAGTCCAAGATGCAACGTTCACTGTCAAAATCATACTGAAAGTTCGGTCCTTGTCTCCACTGTGCATACAAGTAATGAGGACTAGGTTTTGAGAAAAAGGAGAACCAAATTTCATGGATTTGCTAGCAAATGAGGAAGGTAGCAGACTGGTGTCTCAGGAGTTACTATCCCCCTTACAAGGGGAAACAAAGGGTTTTTTTATTTTCTTTTAGTTGTCTGTGGACACGATATCTTTATTTATTTATATGTGGTGCTGAGGATCGAATCCAGTGCCTCACATGTGCCAGGCAAGTACTCCACCACTGAGCTATAGCCCCAGCCCACAAAGGGCTTTTAAAAGGGAAATTAATGAATTAGGCTTAGGCATATGTGTCAGGAAACATAATTCATGTCCAGATGGTGGCCTTGAGATTGCCTTTGCTCACCTGCTACACCAGTTCCCAGGTCTGCAAGTCCTGCTGATACACATTCCTTTATTCTTCTGGTTAGCAAGTCAAAAGGTGTGATAACCCACCTTGGCTCAGGAAGAAAGTTAATCTTGCTTCCCTTGAACCTGAGGAGCAGGGAAGAAAAAGAAGAAGAAAAAGAATGGGGAGGGAATGCAGAAGCATGTCAATTTAAAAATAAGCCAACAGGTTATTTGCTTAATTTATTTATTGCTGCTCCAGTATAAGTTAGCCATGTTCATGGGGACCCCATTACAGACACTGTAGCTGGCGTTCCCAGTTTAGCTGTGGAGTCTTTTGCTTAATATCGATACTTTGAGATACATAGCAATATATTTGTTTGGGGGGGGGATTTGTTTGCTTCCTTTTTAAATTTTGAGACAGGGTGTTGCTAAGTTGCCCAGGCTGGCCTCAAACTTGGGATCCTCCTGTCTCAGACTCTGCTGTCACTGGGATTACAGGCACCACCACACCCAGCACAAAGGAATATATCTGGATTGGGAAATCAGGGACAGCTTCTCCATGGAGAAAACATTTAAGTTAATATTTGATTGGCAAGAAGGCAACTAGCTACTGCAAAGGCAGGGCAGGAGGAACACAGCAAGCGCTGGAGGACCTGGAGGAAGGTCATGAGACAATAGCAGAGCAGACATCAGAGGCCAGACCACAGTTAGCGCTGTGATCTGGGGTATGGAGGTTGGATTTTATTGGAAGGGCAGTGGGACACCATTGGAGGTACTCGGGCAGGTTGGATCTGATTTAGCTCATGACTCCAGAAGTAGGAACGCGATCTTTTATCTAACTTCCTTAGAGAGGCAAAGCAAGCAATGCTCAGACTACCAGACAAGAGTTACCAACAGCTGACAAATGCACAGGTATAGCTGCTCCCTTAATTCAGAAGCATGGACTGATGCATGTTTCTTAACTCTCATTTCCCCTCTTCCTAGCTAAAAAACAAAAACAAAACCAAACCAATGACAAACAAATAGGAATCCTCCTCAGAGGTCAGATGTATAAACCTGTAACTTTTATTGTTGTTCGTGGAGCTGGGTATTAAACCCAGGGCCACAAATGAATGAATCAACAAATGAAAGAAATTTAAAAACTCAGGGCCTTGCACATGCCAGGCAAGATAAGCCTCTAACTTGAAAATTTGACTTCTTTTCCTGCCTCCTGTATTTGAAGTAGGATAGAAGACATAAGGACAGGGCAGGCATGGTGGCACATGCCTATAATCTCAGTGGCTTGGGAGGCTGAGGCAGGAGGATCACAAGTTCAGGGCCAACCTTAGCAACTTAGTGAGATCTCAAAAAATATATACTAAAAATGAAAGATTGGGATAAATATATATACTAAATATATATATATATACTAATATATATACTAAAAATGAAAGATTGGGATAAATCTAAGTGATAAATATATAATATATATACTAATATACTAATATATATACTAAAAATGAAAGATTGGGATAAATCTAAGTGATAAAATGTCCCTTTGTTCAACCCCAAGGACTCCTCAAAAAATCCAGATATAAATTGCACTCTGACCTATACTGGTTATAAACAACACTATTAAATCAATTATCAGGTCTTTTCCACAAGTTCATAAGTAACCTATTACCTGATCTAAAGAAAAATAGTTCCAAGGATGCTTTTGCTCAACAGATAGATTTTTTTGTGATTTATATTTTTAGGAAATTATTACTTCATTTAGTTTACAAAGCAGAATGTTGACCATCTCCTCCCACCCCTTAAAGATGGGGAAATTAATAAAATTTTTCATCAAAAACAAGGAGGAAAGAAAGCAACCTGTTATGGATTGGATATGAGGTGTCCCCCAAAAGCTCTTATGTTAACGTGGGAATGATCAGAGTCAAATGATTGGATTATGACAACCGTAACCTGATCAGTCCATCCTATTTGAATGGACTGACGGGGTAGTAGCTGTAGGCAGGTGGGGTGTGGCTGGAGGTGTGGGTCCCGGGGGTGCTCTAGAAGGGTGCCTCTTCCCTGCAGCCCCTCCGCCTTCCCTCCCTCTGCTTCCTGACTGCCCTGAGGTGAGCAGTGTTCCTCCACCACACCCTCTGTCCTGATGTGCTGCCTTGCCTGGGCCCAGAGCTGTGGAGTTGGCCCACCTGTATTAGACCTCTGAACCGTGAGTCAAAATAAACTTTCTCTCCTCTACGCTGTTCTCGTTAGGTGCTTTGGTCATAGAGACACAAACATACAACCCCTACTGGGTAATGACCAACACAGTGGAGAACTAGACATGCTCTCCGAGCCCATCTCTGGGCTACAGATTCTATACATACGGCCATTCCTTGATAAGGTGAAGCCTGAGCATTCCTCTCCACATCTGTTGTCTCCCGTCTCTCAGTGTATGTACGTCTGCTTTCTCTTAATAGAAGCAATCTGTGCTTCATGGTGATTCATCCTTAAGTTCCTTTGTGTGACAATGTCAGGACCCTCATGGCTTGAGTCAAGGTCCCCTTCTCTTTGGGGCCTCCTTAGGTGACATATTCCTATGTATAAGCCTTTTTTCTGTTAATTTATCTTTTGCCAGTAAGTCTGCCTTTGCTACCAAATGAATCACTGAAGAAGAAAAAGAATATTTTGAGTTTGTAAAACTGTTTTGAATTTGGACTTTGGGAGTGCCATTGAGGGATGATCATCTGGTCTGGTGGCCTGCCCAGGAGGTAGGGAGGAGGTGGATGTGAGGAGGGAAGATGGAGGAAAGGTGTTCTGCTTTGGATATGAGGTTCCCCCAAAGCTCGTGTGTTAATGCAGGAATGTTTGGAGGCAACGTGATTAGATCATTAGGTCTTCTTCCTAATCAGTGCATCCTGGTTGGAATGGACTAACTGGGTGGCAGCTGTAACAGGTGGGCTGTGACTGGAGGAGGTGGGTCACTGGGGGCATGCCCCATAAGGGCACATCCTCCCTGGAGTCCCTTTGCCTTTCTCTCTTTGCTTCCCAGAGGGCATGTTCTGAGCAGCGTCCCTCTGCCATGCCTTTCCACATGATGTGCTGCCTTGTTCTGGACAGGGAGCAATGGGGTCATCCCACTACTAATTAAATCACTGAAACTGAAGTACATTTTCCCTCCTCTGGATCACTCTTGTCAGGTGTTCTGGTCACAGAGATGCCAGGCTGACTGACGTAGAAGGTGAGGGCATAGAGGAGAGTCTTGAGTTCTGGTTCATCCTCTGTGAGCTTGAAAGTTTTTGTTTTTCTGTCCTGGGTATGGAACCCAGGGCCTTACCCATGGTATACAAGTGCCCTCTCACTGAACATCATCCCCAACATTGAACTTGAGGCTTACCCTGAGCAGGGAAGACTTTTGGCTCCAGTATGGAGTGTAGGGTGGACAGGTGAGCTGAAGGCTGAGCAGTGGGACACAGCAGATGGTCAACACTGACCACCATCACAATGGCAATGCAGGTGTACAGGTGCCAATTCTCCGGGGTTTCCATGTGGCAGAACACTTGTGATCACAAAAAGGCGGTAATACTTGACCTACACACTGGAGGGCAGGGGAAAATAACAGTCCTCACAAATGCATAGTTCTTAAGGATGCTTTTACAAAAGGACAAATGAGCAAGAGAAAGACAAGCAAGTTTATTGACGTGATAGGACATACCCAGAGTTTGAGGAGTTCTCAAAGAGGGGGCTTTGAATCCCGACTCAGCATTTTCAGCAAAGAACAGGACAAGTTTAGAGAAGGGATAAGATGAAATGCTACCAGGGTCCTAGGCCAGGGGCCTGACTCTGGTGGACCCAAGTAACCAGGTCTGGACCCTCCACCCCCCACCCCCACCCCAAAACAGAAAGAAAGCAAAATTTGTGAGGGGCTGACAGGTTTGGCTCCATGGAAATGTTACAGGCCAGGCTATATGGGCAATGACTAAACAGACTCCATTTTGCTCTGAGACTCCATGTTATTTAGGAAATGAGCTTCTCCATGGGAGCACCCCGCCTCTGTACCCATTATCAGTTACTTAGCTTGACATGTTTAACAATACAGAATGATAATTCTTATGTGATGAAAAATTGTTCTCTTTTTGATTCCTATTTCTCCTAAACAATGCACCTTGTAAATGGTGATGTCAACAATGATTGTGTGGCTATTAGTAATCATTCTTTGTACCTTAGGATCGTTTTGACCCACTTCCCCCTCTGCTGATGATTTCATGATATTATTTTGTAATTTCAAATCATAGCAACAGACACTTATTGTTAGACCAGATGTTAGGGGCAATTTTGGTTCGTCGATAACTCCCAGAAAAACGCTCCGCAGACACAGGACCCACACGAGGAACTTTTTATTTTATGCGGACGAATCGTGCCCGCTCGGGGGAAAGGGGAAAGGAAAAGAAGAAGATGGCGCAGGGTTTCTTTTTAGTTATGGAAATTTCGCGGGCTGGGAGGATCCAATCGCGGAGGAGAATTATTACAGACTGACTGATGGACCAATGACATATTAGAATGTAATGTGGGAGGCAGGAAGGTTACGGCAAGGTAAGCCGGAGATTCCTGTAACGGGAGAGGCGGGTGTAACGCAGATTGATGGGTGGTTGGGAGGCCAGATTCCTTACACTTATGATTGATGTGATTTTTGGTATAAGAACCCCTGCAACCTTATGGTTGGGGCTGTTCTCCCAATAGCCATTTTTGAGGCATTGTGTGAGACAATCAGCTGGCCAGCTTAATAAAGGCTCAAATCTGGACTTCTCAGTGGTGATCTGTCTGTTCTTAAGTTGTACCCCATAGTAAGTTCATGGTGAAACACAGTAAAGAAAGCTTTAATAAATGTGGTCATACTGGGAAGGCAAAGTGGGATCCAGATAGGAACTGGAGGTAGAAATTTGGGAATAAAGGGAAAGATACTGAATTTCAAAGGAAGTCCCCTTAAACCATTGAGATGCAGGAAACACCCCTGAGTCATTGAAATGCAGAAGACACTCAGGAACAATTGCAACTCCTGAAGGACCTACCCTTGGCCCTTGCCAAGGGAAAACTGGCTTTAAATTACATAGCTGCAACATGGCTCTGTCTCTAGTCCAGAACCATCCCTCTATAAATATCAAAACCCACGCCAGTGGGTGGCAGACTCTCCCCCTAGAGGCAGCTTGCATTCAAGAGAGAACACATGTTCCTTGATTTACCCCAAAGGCATCTCTGAGATCACCCCCATTCTCCCTTGAATATGTATCTACTTTCCTAAATAAACCTCTGCCTGTTCCTTTGGCACATGCTTAGTTATTTTTCTTCATGTATGTCAAGAACTGGCAGGGTATGGTTGTGTACACCTGTAATCCCAGCCACCCAGAAACTGAAATGAGGATCCCAAGTTCAAAGCCAGCCTCAGCAACTTAGTGAGCCCCTGTCTCAAAATAAAAAGAAATAAAATGGGCCAGGGATGTGGCTCAGCAGTTAAGCACCCCTGGGTTCAATCCCTGGTAAGTAAGTAAGTAAGTAAATAAGTAAATAAATAAATTAAATAATATATATTAAGAATGTAACATAAAGCTGCTTCCCCGCCCTTTAAGCTGTAGTCATTTCTCTGCTTCCCAACTTCTTGTCAGTCTGTGAATATCCTAGCTAGCTATTGGTTCATCAGTCAGCTTGCAAGTATCCTTCTCTGTTATTGGTCCTGTTAACCTGTGGAATTCGACTGCTTAAGGATAGCTCCCCCGCCATTTTTTCATGCTCTCTTCTCCTCACTTTTCACTCTCTCTCTTTTCCTCTCATTTTCTCTCTTACCCTGCAGGGAGACTCTCTGTCTGTTTGCTTAATAAACTCTCTTATGTGAGTTCCTGTGTCCGGAGTGGTTTCTGGGTTCTTACAAAGAACCTCTCTGGTCCTGAGTCAAGTTCCCCCTTCTGTCTGGGAACTCCTTGTGTTACTGAAAGCTCCGTTCTTGTCCCCAATGCCAATCCAGTAACTAGGACATGGTTTGAGGAAAAGGAAAAAAGAAGATTTATTGCTTTGCTATCTAAGGTGAAACACAGGGCTGTGATTCTGCCTATGAGCAGGAACAGGGTGCTTGTAAAGATTTTTTGGTTGGTTTGTTTTTGGGTACCAGGGATTGAACCCAGGGGCACTTAACCACTGAGCCATATCTCCACCCCCCCCCTTTTTTTTTTTTTAAATATTTTATTTAGAGACAGGGTCTTGCTGAATTGCTTAGGGACTCACTATGTTGCTGAGGCTGACCTTGAACTCAAGATCCTCCTGATTCAGCTTCCTGAGTCACTGGGATTACAGGCAGGTGCAACTGTGCCCAGCAATAGGGGATTTTTAAAGAGATGACTCAAAAGCTGCATTCCAAGTGTTCTTTGTTGAAGTTGTAATTTACTTGTTAATTTGGGAGATGGTTGTAAGGAATCCCACGGAAACCACGCCGGATACGGGAAATCACATAAGGGAGTTTATTAAGCAAACAGAGTGTCTCCCTGCAGGGTAAGAGAGAAAATGAGAGGAAAAGAAAGAGACTGAGAAAGGGCGCGAGCTAGAGAGAGTGTGAAAGCCAGGAGGATAGAGAAAGTGAGGAGGAGAGACAGAAGGATAAGAAAAGATGGCAGGGTAGCTACAGTAAAGCAACTGAATGGCGCCGGGCTAACAGGGGACCAATATTGGAGAAGGATACTTGCAAGCTGACTGATGAACCAATGGCTAGCTAGGATGTTCACAGACTGACAAGTGGTTGGGAGGCGGGCAAAATGGCTGCAACAGAAAGGGTGGGGAGCAGCTTTATACATTACAATGGTCATTTCTGAGATCATCAGGTATCATCTCCAAAGTCTGGATGACTTCCTCCTATGGTGGGTGTGTACTCAGGGACAAATAACTCTGCCTAGGATGGGGAAGAAAGGTAATCCTGTTTCCCTGAGATTAGGTAGGGAGAGAGATTAGGGTGAAGCAGGGAGAGAGGAAGAGAAAGAAACACATCTACTTTAAAAATCAGTTGCAGTGGCCGAGCAGCAAGGGCTAATTCAAAGTATAAAGTGGACCCCTATTACACTGAGATCCTTCTCCAGAGACATTTCTTCTTCTGTGTCAATCACAGACCAGTCTTTGGAGTGCCAATAGGAGCTTTAGGCTTAAATAGAGGAAGAAGTAAGCAAACTTGGTCAAACTGCAGTCTGGTTGATGATTCTTTCCGTTGTGGTTCCACAGTGGTTCTTGAGAAGACCTTATTGCTGAAGCGGGCAATTTCCACTGGATTCTCTGGGTGTTTGTCTATCAGACCTGTAATCCTGGAATTGGGTGATGACTGGAGACTTCCAGGTCTTGGAAATAGGGCGCTGCAAATCTTGCCTCCATCTTTAAAGGGCATGAGATGGGTTAGGTAAATTTAGGACTAATAAACCTAGTATTGTTCATTTTTAGGTCAACACTTGTGGTAGAGCAAAATAAAAACCTCAGAAAGCTTTGCATTTAACCGTAGAGGCTTGCAGAGCGGGTGACAGGTAATTGTAACAAGATAAGGGCAGTAGTAGAAGCAGGAAACAAGGTAGCAAGGACAGAACAATCCCCCTTTGGGCTTCATGTAGTCAGAGTCCTTAAACTGAATTGAGGTAAGAGTCCCTAGGCTGTTGAAAGCTTCTACTTATGTAAAGAATGTGTAGAATGCACCCTCCAATAGAATTGCACCAACCCCCTTGCCTTGAGGCACCCCAGACTTGCATATGTATAAAAGTAAAAGTCCTGCTGGTACTGGAGATTCAGACTGTGGGAATTATCCTTCTCTGTGGTGTCACTAATAAAGTGGTGCTTCCAGATCTCTGTGTCCTGACCTCATTTACCACTACACACTGCTTAAATGATTAACGTGCCTGTGTGCAGGACTAAGAGGGGACATGGCCTAAAGTTTAAGTAATAAAGAGAAAGAGACAAAACGAAGTCAGAGATGCCAAGCTTTATCCTGCTTTTAGTTACCTTTAGGGCATCTGCAGGCCCAAGAGTCACTGCCTTTAGAGAAGGCATCCTCTCTAAATCCCTGTTACTGAAGGAAAAAAAGATCTTTTGAATTCCTAGAGGTGCAATTTGAACAAAGGCAGTCCCTGGCAGGTACAGGCTAGTTGCTAAGGCTAGACCTCCCCTGCCCTCCTCTCCAGCCTAAGAAGCATCCAAAGACCTTCCTTAAGGGCCAGCAGTTAACCTTTGCTCTCCCTGGTGGGGGTGGGACAGAATGCCTGTTTATTTTGCAAATCTGTGTCCTGCCTTTAGGCAAATAAAAGGAGGGTGGAGAGCTTTCCAGCATCTGCTTCTTTTGAATGTCTTTAGATGAAAAGTTAAGGATGCCATTCAGGTTTCTGTGTGAACAATAAGGTGGATGGTGGCCTCAGGTATGCTAAGACACAGGGAATGCTCTTAGCTATGGAACTGGATCCCAGGCAGGGCAGCTGAGCAGCCTTATCTGGAAGATGTCAGTGGAAGCCCTGGAGGAATGCTGCAAGTGAGGGGGGTTGGGGAAGGAGCAGTGGGGAAGTGGTGGGGGAGGGGCGATATCTGTCCCTGCCTCTAGGGCATTGAGGCAGATGTCAATCTTTGAGATGCAAAAGACCCAGGGAACAGGTCATTGTTTCTTATATGCATTACAAAAGGCAAAGGTCAGATCACTTCTGTAGGGTGTGGGGGGAGGGAGGGTGGGCCACGGACGGATTTTGGAAAAAGTTTAAAAGGAATATATTCCTATGTTACTTCTCGGAATTTATGAAAATATAAGTACTCTTATATTTTGCCCCATAGTGTGAGTAATAATCATTGCTATTGCAATAATTACTGAATATTTGGACTCAGAGCTCTGATGGCGTGGACAGGCCCCCTCAGTTCCTCCTGACCTTCTACTCCTACACTTGCCCTGGGTAACTTTCTTGATTAAGGTCTGAGGTGGGGTGTTTGGAGACACTGGGAGAAGATGGCCTGGGAGTGCCACATAGCGAGGGTACACTGAGCAAGGGTTCTGTTTAGCACAGAGGAGGGAGGTGATGACCCCTCCACTCTTTCCTCCTGGGGTGTCTCCTTGAAAATGTGGCTTGGGGGCGGGTGCCAGTGGCACCCAGCTGGATTCTGAATTACTTGGGAGGTTGAGGCAGGAGGATTGGAAGTTCAGAGCCACCTTGCTAAGTCAGAGGCCAGCCTGGGCAACTGAGTGAGACCCTGTCTCAAAATAAAAAGGACTGGCATTTGGCTCAGTGCTAGAGTGCCCCTCGGTTGCATCCTCAGTCCTGAAGAAAAAAAAAAAAGTCTGGTCTTTTGATCATACAATGCAACTTGTGGCCTTTTTATTCTTATAACTCTAAACACATCCTTCCAAGGCAATCCTAGAACTCTCCTGGGAGGCAGTCACAGAGGTAAGAGATGTATTAATTATTTTTTTTTCTATCTTTCTATGTAGAATTCTGTTCAGGCTTTGCAGGCACTTTCCTGCTTCCTTACAGGCATGTAAAATAACAATGTTTTCATATTGATATGGAAGGTCTTATGCTGGCAGAGTTATTTCCCCAAATACCTGCTAGATAAACTATAAAATAAGCTACTTCAACAGAAGCGAGCCTGTCAGGAAAAGTCACATGAAGAATATTCGATTTAAGTGAACTGGGTCTGGAAGAAACAGAATACTGTATCTGTGACCCATGACTGTGCCACCTTTCATTCACTGACCGGTGACATTCTCTCCTGGAGCAACGAACTCAGGCTCCTTGAACCTTTATTCAAGTTAAAAGGGAAATATTACCTTGTAGTTTTGGTCTTTGTAAGAGTGTTACTTAATAACTAGTCTCAGGAGTGCTGTTTAAATATTTACTTATTTATTTTATTAATTTTTGAATTTTATTTGTTCTAATTAGTTGTACATGGTAGTGAAGCCAGAATTAAGGACAGGTAGTTAGTGTAGAAATAGGAAATCGGGTCAATTCGAGGAAATGAAGCCATGAAGCCATCTGCCTCTGGAAGTTGGAGATTGTTCCTGGAAGAATGGAATGTCAAGGAGCTCCAGAGCCCATTGATTACCAAATTTACCTGCCTTTATCAAGGACTGCAAGCATGGAGCTGCTAATTAATGCCCCCAGGGCCCTTGCCTGCCTGAATCACCTTGGCCCTCCCCCTGCCCATGGCTTCTCACTTAATGCAAAACCAGGCCTAGTCACTAGGCAGGAAGGAGAGAGAGATAAGGGGGGAGAAAACTGGAGAACCAAAGAGACTTTAACCTATAAAAGATGTAGGGTGCTCTCACTTCTTGGGACTTTAGAACATCAGCCATGGCCCCCTTCTTCCTGCCGGGAGAAGTCTGTATTATTCCCTTTAAATAAACCTGCTTAATATGCTTGCCTTGGCGTGCTTCTCTAGTGTTCAATCTTCAACATTAGAAGGAGCAGAACTCGTCACCGGTAAACGGCGGTATCAGTAGTAGAATGCATTTATACATTTTGATAGCTCATACATAAATGGAGTGTAATCTCTCATTTTTCTGATTGTACACATTGTAAGATCACATCAGTCATGCAGTCATACATGTACATGAGGTAATGTCTCTTTTATTCTATCATTCCTTCCCCCACACCCCTTCCTCCTCCCTTCACTCCCCTCTATCTAATATAAAGTAACTCCCTATCCCCACCTCCCATTGTGAATTAGCTTCCACATATCGAGAAAACATTTGGCCTTTGGTTTTTTTGGGTTTGTCTTAGCATGATATTCTCCAGCTGCGTCCATTTACCAGCAAATGCCAGAATTTCACTCTTTAAAGTTGAATAGTATTCTATCATATATATATATATATATATATATATATATATACACACCACACTTTCTTTATCCATTTACCTGTTGAAGGGCATCTAGGTTAGTTCCATAGTTTAACTATTGTGAATTGAGCTGCTATTTTAAATTGTAACATTTCTATGCTAGGTTTGAATTATAGCTCTTAGGAGTGTAAGCTCGCAATTATCTTGAGAAACTGCTGCCTGTGATAAAAACCACTTCCGTATATCACTTGCAGATAGTCCTCTGCCTTCGTTCTGCTTGGGAAATCTGCTTATCCCAAGAATTCCCCCACCAGTCCTCTCTGTCATTCCCTCTTGAGCAACCCCCAATTTCAAACCCACCTATGAGCAACCTGATCTCCTGCTCTGTCCTATAAAAACCCTGCAACTGCACTGCTCAGGTCCCAGAATTTCAGAGTGTAACAGGGGTCCACTTTATGCTTTGAATGTAGCCCTGGCTGCTCAGCCACTGCAACTTATTTTTATTTTATTTTATTTTTTAATTTTTTTTTTAGTTACAGATGGACACAATTCCTTTGTTTTATTTATTCATTTTTATGTGGTGCTGAGGATTCAACCCAGTGCCTCACATGCGCTAGGCAAGCACATTACCACTGAGCCACAACCCCAGCCCCTCCAACTGATTTTTAAAATGGACATGTTTCTGTCTCTTCCTCTCTCCTGCTCCTCCCTAATCTCTCCCCTTACCTAATCTCAGGGGAAACAGGATGACCTTTCTTCCCCTCCTAGGCAAAGTTATCTGTCCCTGAGTACACACCCACCCTAGGAACAAAGTAATGCAGACTTTGTTGATGCTACCAGAAGATCTCAGAAATAACCTTCTGTCACGAGCGACAAGGAGGAGTCAATGAGAGTAAATTTGGTCCAAAATCAATTGGCTTTTATTTGATACCGATCACACAATTATTTGTAGTTATTCTAACTTTTAGTCACACTAATATCACACACAACTTAATCACTAAATTATTATAAGCCCCGGATAAACAAGACTCCATACTGAGACCCGTTCCTGAGGTCCACTCCTGTGTGACGTGTCTTGAGTCAAAGGGCAGCGACTCCCAGAGGTCAGTCAGAAGACAGCTCAGGAGATCTCACTAGGGAACTCCTGTGGCCAGAGTCCTGATGGGTGAGGACGGTTGGACGGTGAAGGAGGGCGGTGAGGTCACGGCAGGCAGGCCAGGCAGAGACGTCTTGGACAGGGTGCACACGGGCAGCTCTGCTGTCACTTCCACAGGAACATCTTGGTCACGGTCAGGATGATGGATGGTCCATCAAGCAGCAAGCAAGTCAGTGAGTCCCCTTCAGGCTTGACGCAATACCACCTCATTACAGCACACAGCACTCAAGTTATTTTTTTGCAAGTTACACAGCACAAGTTGTGTTTTGTAAGTTACACAGCACAGAGTAAACAAGTTGTTTTTTTGCAAGTTACACAGCACACAGAATGTCACACATTTAACTTTGCTCCTTACACCTTCTCCCAAATTAGCAAGTGAACTCCAACAGAGAACAGGAATGTAGCCTTTGAGTCAGCTCTTTAAAAGTCCCCCATTGGACTGGGGATAGAGCTCATTTGGTAAGGTACTTGTCTTGTATGCATAAGGCTCTGCATTCAATCCCCAGCACCTCTCCCCCCAAAGAAGTCCCCTGTACCTGCTGATGGACAGAATCACGGCCTTTGGTACTTGAGTCTCCTTTGTTTCTTCTTTGCTAGTGTTAGGGTCCCATTCTGACTAATCCCCGGAGAGTCAAAGTGAACACTCGGTAATGCAAATCACACAACGAGGTTTTATTAAAGCAAGCTCGAGCCTGGACTGCAACCAGCCCCTCAGACCGTTACAATGGCTTGGGGTGGGGGCAACCCCGAGTGGCGAGAAAGCGCTCTATTTAAGAGCTTTTTCAGCATTTATACACAAGGACCTCTACATTATTGGTTAACATTTGGACAGCTAAATATTTGTCCTCTTTTGGTTTGGTCCCTCCACTTTATTTGAATCTTATTGGGTCCTGCCAAAACTGAACGGTCCTGGAGGGAGCAGGGAGGAGGGAAGGAGTGAATTAGGAGGGAGAGGGGTCAGGGCTAGGTTCCCCTGTCCTTGATAGATGGGGTCTCCTCCGGACAGCTGCACATTCCTCAGATAGATATCTCTGAACAGCCTTGATAGACCTGGGGCCCACACATCCCATTTGACCTGTATTGGCCCTCGAAGGCGCCGCTGCGACTGCTGGCATCCTCCGTGCTTGCACGCCCTTTTCCTGGGGGCCGAGTTCACGAAATAGCTTGTTTATACAAGAGGGCTGCATGGATGGCACCCTGTTCTCAACATTCCCCCCTTTAGTTGTTCATAATGAGGAATCATACTCTTTGGCGCATCCCGCATATCCATCCTCTGGGGTTGGTACTCTCTCGTATTGTTGCCTTAGCACCATCAGTTGGACCGTGCTTACACGGTCCTTAACAAAAGCCATCAACTTATTCAAAATGTAGGGACCAAAGGTTAGGAGCAAGAATAAAATAATAAGCAGCCCCAGCAAGGTAGAAATTAAAGTGATCAACCAAGGAGAGGAGTTAAACAATGACTGAAACCAGCCCTGCTGTGCTTCCCGTTCCTTCCTTCGTTTTGCTAGTGTTGTGCCCAAAGGCTCCAGACCCCGCAAAGACCACCAGAGACCATGATCAATGCAAGCAACAAAGAGTCATTTATTAGCAAGCTCGAGCCTGGTCCTCTGCGTCCTCAACCGGTGATGCTAGGAGGCCCCGAGCCCTCGTTACCAGGGTTTATATAATGAAAGGCAAGCAGTTATACAGTGTTCTTCCTAATTAGTTAACATATATAATTGTAAAGCATGTTATCTTAAGTCCTGAGTCACCCTGACCTCCGAGAGGAGGGTTGTCGTTAGCAAGGTTCGTTCTCGGGTCAGCCCCCCTGGCCTTCACAGATAAGATGAGAGAGGTCTGTGTTTATACATTCTTTACTACTTTTACGACCGGGGCTGAGGGCAATTTGGGGAAGTCTGTGTTTAGGCAGGTGCGGGCTCCCTCTATCTTTCACTAGCCCTTCCCTAACCTTAGCCATAGATTCTTTACTCCTGAATGGTGGACATAAAAGCAACACTCTTTGCCTAGGGCCACGCATAATCCTCCTTGCTGCAGGAGAATCAAATCTAATCCCCTCCTGTTTTGCATCACTACTTCTGCTAGGGAAGTGAGGGACTCTTGAAGGTGTGAGATGGAGGTTTCCAGTCTCTCAATATCCAAATCAATAGCCACTCTTAAACTAGAGTAATGTTGGCTCTGAGTTATTAAGGAAGTTGTTTCTGTCCCGGCTCCAATGAGTCCCATACCTAGAACCATACTTAGGGTTAGGGCCATCAGAGGTTCCCTCTTGGCCCTCAGGGGGTCCCCTCTTAGTTGCTGATAGAAGTCCTCATCTGAATGGTACAACAGCCTGGGAACTAGCCTAATGAGAATGCAAAATCCCTGGGAGTTACTGATTACCTCTGTGTGGGCACACGACGTGAGTCCTGTAGAACAGGCCCACCAAGTGTCCTGCTGGGGAATTAGGTATAGCCTCGAGTTGCCCAGCGGCATCGTTAAATTGCATAAGGGCTGGTGAGATTCGGGGATATGGCCTACACAGAGCCCTTGTCCAGTGACGTGTTGTAAGGTTAAGGTACCCTTTGATTGCCATAGACATTCAGCAGAGCTGTGGGAAGGGGTGTAGTTCCCTAGGGTTGCTATGCCTTCATAACACGGTGGGGCTGCTTCATAGCACAGCCAACAGGATGTAGTCATATTGGGCTTAGAACTGTTTAGGACTAAGTAGGATTGTTTCAGAAGCGCTAACAGGGGGTCCTTGAGGGTCTCTGCTGGGAAAGTGACAGATCCTGGTGGTGAGGTCTCGGCGTCAGGGAATGTGGTTGAAACCTGCATTAAGCGTGGCTTTGGGGTGCTGGTAGGTTGAACAGATCGTCTACTTGGGTTAAGTACCTGGTTAGGACCCAATGCTGTTATGCTCAGGGGTCTCTGGACTAGCTTGATAGTGAAAATTAGTCCAGGATTATACCCACGGCGGTATAGCCTTAGCCCCTAGGTCTTTCCCGTCTCCCAGTTTGCCTTCTTCCCCGAGGGGGTAAACTTTATGACCAGTGGGTTGCAGCGTCCCCCTGGGGTAGCTAATGGGAAGGCAGAATATCCCGATTGGTCTTTGTTATAGCATGGCTCACAGCCCACCCTTTTACCGTTCTGTTGGCAGTAACCTCGTCCACTTCTTGCATGTTACCACCCCTCTTCACTGAGATTAGGTCTACAGTGATGGGGGGGGTCCACGTGATCCACCCAGTAGATTCACACCCCCATGCTCTACAGGAGGCACTTTCGGGACCTCCACACTTGGCAATACACTCTCTGTCTCACGAGTGAGCAGGGCAGACGTAAAACCCTAGGTTTCTGGTATTACTACGACCTCCGGTGGTCCTACACCCATACCCGGGGAAAGGTTCCTGATCCGAGGGGTCCCATGCATCCCCCACAAGGTCACATAAGTCCAGGAGATCAGGAGATCAGGGAACCAAGTTCCCTGGGGGGTGAGGTCTGAGGATGTGGCATTGGCTACTTCGCCGGTTTCCGCATTAATGATCATCCAAGTTTGGTTCCAAGGGAGGTGGGGGTTCCCTCGAACCAGCACAATGCTTACAGTTAGAAAGCAAAGGGCTACCGCTTGAATCAGTTTCCAAGTTATTTTGAACGAGGTGTGTGGATTGTCTTTTATGCAAGCGGGGAGCCAGACGATCGCTCGGAACAGTCGGGTGTTCCACATCCTTCCTCCGGAAGCTCAACTTCAAGGGGTTGTCTGGGTGCCGCCGCGCTGTCCACTCCTCTGCCTCTTTCTGTTCCTCAATGCTGGCCCGGCGTAGGTGTGAGTGATGAACCCAGGGTCCGATGCCGTCAACCTTAATAGCAGTGGGGGTAACCAAGACAACCACCTAAGGCCCTTTCCAACGTCCCTCCAAGGTGCGGCCTCGGTGTCTCTTTACCCATACCCAGTCTCCTGGGACAATGCCATGTTCCAGACTCGGGGGGTCATGGGCCTCATAAAGTGAGTGTACCAAGGGCCAGATTTCACGCTGCACCTCATATAAAGCCTTCAAACTAGCTAAATAATTTGGAGCCACACCAGTACCTCGGTCAGATAATGTATGGACAACTATGGGGGGTGGAGCTCCATACAGAATTTCGAAGGGCGTCAATCCATGCACATAGGGTGAGTTCCGAGCCCGGAAGATGGCATAAGGCAGGAGGGTCACCCAGTCCCCTCCAGTCTCGATGGCCAATTTGGACAAAGTCTCCTTCAAGGTTCGATTCATCCTTTCTACCTGCCCTGAGCTCTGGGGATTGTATTCACAATGCAACTTCCAATTGGTCCCCACAGCCTGAGCTAGCCCCTGCAGGACTTTGCTGATGAAAGCTGGTCCGTTATCCGACCCTAATGTCTCAGGAACCCCGTACCTGGGTCTGATCTCTTCGAGTAAGGCCTTGGCTACCAGTTGAGCTGTTTCCTTCTTAGTGGGGAAAGGCTCAACCCACCCAAGAAGGTGTCCACCATTACCAACAAGTATTTGTAGCCATCCATACCTCCCGGGCTTGACTTCAGTGAAATCCACTTCCCAGCTCCGTCTCGGTGCCCTCCCCCGTACCCTGGTACCTGTATGAAAGAGTCCCTTCCTACTGGGTTTCATAGCCTGGCACCCAGCACACTGGTCCACGATTCACCGGATCTGTGCTGTCTGATGCGGGAAACTGAGGTGGGCCGTTTCCAGGAAGGTCAGGAGCTTCCTTTTTCCCAGATGGCTGGCTAGATGCAGGTTGGTGAGGAGAAACTGTCCTAATTCTGATGGCAGGATAAGTTGCCCTTCGGGGTCACTATACCAGCCTTGTGGACCCGGTCCTGCACTCTGGTGGTGGTGAATCCATTTTAGGTCTTCTGGGGTGTAATCGGGTTTCGGTGGTAGTCGCCGGAGCTCAGGCACTGGCAGGGCTAGGGCCAGAGTCGCAGTAGCTCCGGCCGCCTGTCTAGCTGCTTCATCGGCTCCCCGATTCCCTTCAGCTTCTGGGGTCCTGGCAGACTGGTGACCAGGGATGTGAACGACCGCTACTGCCTGGGGCTTTTGCACTGCTGCCAACAGCCTCTGGATCTCATTCAAGTTGTGCAGCCCTCTCCCTTTGGCGGTAATGAAACCTCGCTCCCGGTAAATGGCCCCATGAACATGCACAGTGCCAAAGGCATAGCGGCTATCAGTATAGACAGTCACGTGCTTCCCTTCTGCCCTTTCAAGGGCTTCAGCTAGCATGACCAATTCAGTCCTTTGAGCCAAGGTTCCCGGTGGCAGGGAGGCACTCCAAATAACAGTTCCTTGTTGATCCACTACTGCCGCTCCCGCCCGGCGCACCCCGTTCTGCACAAAGTTACTTCCATCTGTGTACCAGATCAACTCACTGTCAGGGAGAGCAGAGTCGCGCAGGTCAGGGCGCACCTGGGCCACTTCAGCCACGATCTCTTGGCAGGCATGTAGAGGGGCTTCCAGATCTGGGGTTGGCAACAGGGTGGCTGGATTCAAGGAGGCTGGCTCAGAGATGGTGATCCAAGAGGAGTCTAGCAGGAGCCCCTGGTAGTAAGTCAGTCTGGCATTTGTCATCCACCTACCAGGGGGTACCTCAAGACCCCGTCAATGGCGTGAGGGGTCACTATCTTCAAATGCTGACCAAAGGTAAGCTTGTCAACATCCTTTACCATCAAGGCCACTGCTGTTATGATTCACAAACATGGGGGCCAACCTGCCGCAACAGGGTCCAGCCTTTTGGACAAGTAGGCCACGGGGCGCTTCCACGGCCCTAAGCGCTACATCAGCACTCCCTTCGCTATTCCTCTCCTCTCATCTGCGAAGAGGTGGAAGGGCTTCAAAGGGTCTGGCAGCACCAATGCCGGGGCCTCTAGGAGGGTGGTCTTAAGCCCCTTGAATGCTTGCTGTTGTTCCGGCCCCCAGACCCAGGGGTCCTGTCCTTAGTGGCCTCCTACAACTCCGCATACCCTAAGATCCACAAGCAGCAATAACCAGTGGTTCCCAGAAATTCTCGGATTTCTCAAACTGAGGTGGGGACTGGGAGCCTTAGGATGGTTTCCTTCGTGGCCTCCGTCAACCACCTGGTTGCTTCCTTTAGCTTGTACCCTAGGTAAGTAACAGTCTGCCTGCATATCTGCGCTTTCCTTGCACTGGCCCGATAGCCGAGCCTCCCAAGTTCTCAGAGGAGGTCCTCTGTTGCCCTTCGGCACTCAGTCTCGGAGGGGGCCGCCAGGAGCAGATCATCAACATACTGCAGTAGGGTGACGGAGCTGTGGTTCTGCAGGAAGGTGCCCAAGTCCTCACTCAAAGCTTCGTTGAAAAGGGTGGGGGAATTCTTAAAGCCCTGGGGAAGTCTGGTTCAAGTAAGCTGCCCAGGGGTTCCCGCATCTTCATCTTGCCACTCAAAAGCAAAGATGAGTTGGCTGCTGGGTGCCAGGGCTATGCTAACAAAAGCATCCTTTAAATCTAGGGTGGTGTACCAAACGTGTCGGAGGCAGGTGGCTCAGCAGGGTGTAAGGACAGCAGGGTGGATGTCCACAACATTTTCATTCACCTTTCTCAGATCCTGAACCGGCCTATAATCTCTTCCTCCTGGCTTTCTGACAGGAAGGAGCAGGGTGTTCCAAGCTGAGTGGCAGGGCCACAATATTCCGGCCCCCCCGAGTCGGCGGATGTGTGGCACAATCCCTCTACGGGCCTCGGCAGATATCGGCACTGCCGGACCTGGACTGGCTGTGCAGTGGTCTTAAGTTGCACTATCAGTGGGGGTTGGTGCGCTGCCAGCCCTACTCCACCACCTCCGTCCATGCCTGCGGGAAGGTCTCCACCCAATAGCTCATCTCGGGGGGCCACTCAGCCTGAAGGGGGAGTTCCCTGGGGGAGAACAGATGAAATTCACCTGCAACAGACATGGTCAGAACATGGAGGGGCTGCCCTTGGCCATCTGTAACCTTAATGCCACCTGGCTCAAAGTGAATACGGGCCTGCACTTTGGTTAGCAGGTCCCATTCCCAAAGAGGAGCCGGACACTCGGGGATAACCAGGAAAGAATGGGTTACCTGGTGTTGACCCAGGTCTACCCGTCGCTTGCTAGTCCAATGATAGGCTTTGGATCCAGTGGCTCCTTGAACCAGACTAATCCTCTGGGACAAGGGCCCCGTGGACTTGTTGAGAACCGAATACTGTGCCCCAGTATCCACCATAAGTCCCACTGTCTTCTCCTCCACAAATATGGTTACCCAAGACTCAGGGAGGGGTTCCGAGCCCCGTCCCCCCTAGTCGCTGTCCATCCCTGCCAGGAGGACTCGGGCGTCACCACCCATTTTATCTCCTGGCTTCTGCTTCCATAATTTGGGACACTCCCGCCTCCAGTGCCCGTGCTCCTTGCAGTACCAGCACTGTTCCCGATACAGCTCCGCCCGGTCCTGCCGAGGGTGGCTAGAGCCACTCCTCCCAAAACCTTGTTTCCCATCCCCTCTCACCCCAGCCAACAGTATCTTTGCCATCTCCCTCTGTTGTCTCCTGTTCTCCTTACTCTGGTGCTCTCTATCTTCCTTCCTCATTCTTTCCTGTAATTCCTTTCCTAATTCTGTCCTCCCGCTCCTCAGGGGTCTCTGAGTATTGAACACTCATTCTGCTACCTTCATAAGATCCCGAATAGCCATTCCTCCTAGTCCCTCTTGTTTATACAGTTTTTTCCTAGTATCCGGGGCAGCCTGATTTATAAAAGACATGATTAGAGTGGATTGATTCTCCTCTGCCATAGGATCTAAGGGAGTATACTGTCTAAAGGCATCATACAATCGTTCAAGGAAAACGGCCGGGCTTTCATTTCCCCCTGCATTACAGCTTTTACCTTAGCCAAATTGTTAGGGTGGCAAGCTGCTGCTTGGAGACCAGCCATAAGAGTCTGGCGGTAGGCTCAGTGATGCTCCCTACCTGCAGGTGTCCCAAAACCCCACTCAGGTCTGTTCAAGGGAAAGTGATCAATCAGGTTCGGTAGGGTGGTCGGTCTCCCATCGTCCCCAAGGACGTTCTTCCTTGCTTCTGTGACGATTCTCTCACGCTCTTCTGTTGTGAATAGAGTTCTGAGGAGCTGCTGACAGTCATCCCAGGTGGGACTGTGGGTATGCAAAATGGACTCAAACACCTCAGTTAAACCCCTGGGGTCCTCAGAAAAAGGGGGGTTCTGGGCCTTCCAGTTATACAAATCACTGGAGGAGAAGGACCAGTACTGATAGGTGTGTTCCCCTCCTTCCCCTCCCCTGCCTAAGGTCTGGACAGGTAAAATCGGGGCTCCCATCCATGGGGATACACATGGAATGACGAGGAACCCTCGTCATTGTTCTCCTCCAGGTGTCTCTGAGGATGTAGTCCCCTCAAAGGTCCTACAACCCTAGGTCGGGGTGTTGGTGGGGATGTGGAAGAATCAGCCCCCTGTGGTAGAACCTGGGGCTGCTGTTGGGCGTAAGGTGGAGGACTTTCCTCCAAATCCAGATCTAAAAGGGATGGGTAGGGACCAGACCCTTCTTGGAGGTTTCTCAGTGGAAGGGGCAGGAGTCTCAGGAGAGGCTGGGGGTGGCGATGGTGCCTGGGTAGTCATTGCCAAAGCTTTGACTGGAGCTTTTAGCGACCCGTGGAGAAAAGGACTAAGCAATGAGGGGGGTCTTCCACCAGAGCCTGCCATACTAATATGTAGGAATACTGGTCCGGGTGCCCCTTCAAGCCGGGCCTATTGATAACATCCCGGACTCTTTTGATGACTTCCGATGAGAAAGTGCCCTCAGGTGGCCAGCCAACATTGAAGGTTGGCCATTCTGTGGAGCAGAGTGTCACAAACTTACCTTTCTTCAGGTGGTCCACACCAAAGTTCCGTCCTTTGGCGCGGACCTCAGAGAAATGACTCAGGAGGAAAGTCTTAGGATTTACCTGAGCCTGTCCCACAGTAAGGAGAAACAGACCAAGCAGACCGAAGAGAACAAGGGAGGCAATACACGCAGTAAAACAAATTCTCACAGGACTCTCCAACATCCACCGGCCGGTCAGCCACACCACTCTCACAGGCGCAATGCCCTTCTCATTCACACTGCCAGAGTCCAACCAAGGATCCTTATCAAACAACCACCCAACCGGCGTCCACTGGGGACGTCGGCGTGACTCCTGATCGTCAGGGACGTCTCCCACGACTTTCAAAAGTGGAACCTCCAGGGTAACTCGCAACCCTTTCCTTCCACCTGTCGCGAGCATCAGAGAGGCGAGTGACCAGAATTTTTAGTTCCAAACAAGTTGGCTTTTATTGATACACTCGGGACAACACAATCCGTATCTTAACCTTAATATTCCCAATATCACACTTCAATAAAATCATATGTCAAACCCAACACACCTCAATCAAATTGTCCAAAGTCCTCTCTGTCGTGTTGGTTCCGACGACCTCGAATGCGACGTGTCTTAGTCGGAGAGAAGACGACGACTGGTCTCAGAACTTCCTCTGGCTGATGGTCCGCGGATTGAGGACAGGCAGACTCCGCTGGCTGTGAAGCCGTCAGAGCAGCGAAGCCTTGACAATCTCGGCGGGTGGATGATGGGTGGGACTCACGAACCTGGCTGGCGTGGAGTCGTCAGGAGATCCGGACTGAGTCAAGTTGCTGTCTAAGAAGGGAGTTTGTATACTCTTTTTCTTGGCTTGTTTCCAGTTCTGGTCCAGATGGTGTCTTATCTCCTTGGTGCAGTGCTCTCGTGACATTTTTTGGCTTGCTGTCCACTAAGGGCTTGCCATTTTTTGTCAGACATTCAAGTCTGCTCCTTTCACCACCAAATGAGAATTCTCACCCAAACTCTAGCAGGACTTATGTCCTATCAGGAGGTGGCCAATCCTCTTTCCCCGGCAAATTTCCTTAGAAACCTCGGTACTGTGGGCCGTTTGTCTCTCCTGGGCCGGAGTCGGATGAGTCTATCCCAGGCGAGCCCCCAAATGTTAAGGTCATGGTCCAACTAATCCCCAGAGAGTCAAAGTGAACACTCGGTAATGCAAATCACACAACGAGGTTTTATTAAAGCAAGCTCGAGCCTGGACCGCAACCAGCCCCTCAGACCAATACAATGGCTGGGGGGGAACGGCCCCGAGTGGCGAGAAAGCGCTCTATTTAAGAGCTTTTTCAGCATTCATACACAAGGACCTCTATATTATTGGTTAACATTCAGACAGCTAAATATTTGTCCTCTTTTGGTTTGGTCCCTCCACTTTATTTGAATCTTACTGGGTACCGCCAAAACTGAACGGTCCTGGAGGGAGCAGGGAGGAGGGAAGGAGTGAATTAGGAGGAAGAGGGGTCAGGGCTAGGTTCCCCTGTCCTTGATAGATGGGGTCTCCTCCGGACAGCTGCACATTCCTCAGATAGATATCTCTGAACAGCCTTGATAAACCTGGGGCCCACACATCCCATTTGACCTGTATTGGCCCTCGAAGGCGCCGCTGCAGCTGCTGGATCCTCGGTGCTTGCACGCCCTTTTCCTGGGGGCCCAGTTCACAAAATAGCTTGTTTATACAAGAGGGCTGCACAGATGGCACCCTGTTCTCAACACTAGCAAAGCAATAAACCTTCTTTTTCCTCTTTCTCAAAACTGTGTCCTCTTTATTGGGTTGGCATCGGGGACAAGGACTGAGCATTTGGTGACAAGAGCACTAACCCTACACTTTTGGACTTCTTTGTTCATTGCTGCATTCTCCAATTTTAGCAAGACTCCTGCTAAGTCAATTTAGTCATGTTCAGTAGTAGGAATGAGCAGTGGAATGCTGACCAATATCATGACCTGGTTACAAGGTTTCTTTAAGTTGCCTTTAAGAGTAATGAATAATTCAGTAACTTGTAGAAAAATAATTGGTGGTGATAACCCTGAAAATAAGCAGTTAGAAACAAAGGTAGCCACTTATGAAATACTTCAAGAAGAAAAGATTGATGGGGCTCACTCCTGACAGGGTCCACTGGGGTTATTGTTAAGTTAGAATTCATGACCACAGACTCCTCAGTGTAAATCAGAAGGGAAATTTCATTAGTAATACAAGCACAATAAGATAAAGTTTGCTCAGTTTAACATAGTATTGGCTTATAGATGAAGCTATGTTCAATGAGATTGTTAGCACAATGCGACGGGGTAGGATGCAAACCTCACGTGTCATCTCAGCTCTTTTTCAGGGGGATGAATTCAGGGGTGGTCTAGTGAACGTATGTCAGTTTTGTTTACACAGTCAGGAATGTGGGCCCTGTAAGGAGCAAAATGAAATGTGTGACATCTTGTGTGCTGTGTAACTTGCAAGAAGTAACTTGAGTGCTGTGTGCTGTGGTGAGGTAATGATGTGGTGTTGCCCCAAGACTGACGCTGCCCCAAGCTGGAGACGTGTGCAACTGACCCCGAGTAAGATAACTGACTTCCCCTGACCGAGACCGGCTGCAGGGTCTGATAAAAGGACTTATAAGGACTCATGTGGAGCCCAGCCCCAGTCTCCGTTTTACACCAATGGCGCCAGTGCTGCGCCAAGCCTGGAGGGGACTCACTGACTTGGTCGTGGCTTGCTGGAACATCGGTGATCCTGACCGTGACTGAGACATTCCTGTGGAAGTGACCGTGGAGCTGCCTCGTCTTCCATGACAGCGGAGCTGCCCCGTGTGCCTGCAGACTGTGACCTCCCCGCCCTCCTTGCCTTCGACCGTCCTTGCCATCAGGACTCTGGCCTCAGGGAGTTCCCCAGCGAGATCTCCTGAGCTGTCTTCCTGACTGACCTCTGGGAGTCACATAGGCGTGCACTGTTGAGAGCAGGGTGATATCTGTGCTGCTAACTGTCTCAATCACCCAGATGCAGGCAATACAGGACAAACAGGACTGCTGGGCCCCTGTGCTTACCAAGGTTGTTAAGAGATATTTGTCCGAGGAATGTGCGGTTGCCTGGAGACCTTATCTGTCAAGGACGGGAGCGGGGCTTAGCCCCGACTCATCTCCTGCATAGTTCACCCCTTCCCTCCTCCCTTCTTCCACTAGGACCGTTCAGTTCTGGCGGGACCCAACGAGAATCAAATAGATTGGCAGGACCCAACCAGAGGAGGACTAATGTTTAGCTGTTCAAACGTTAACCAATTAAAAGAACACTGTAAAACTGCTTGCCTTTCATTATAAAAACCCTGCTAACAAGGGCTCGGGGCCTCTCTTAGCGTCACCGGTTAAGGACGCAGAGGACCAGGCTCGAGCTTGCTAATAAATGACTCTTCGTTGCTTGCATTGATCGTGGTCTCTGGTGGTCTTTGTGGGGTCTCGAGCCTTTGGGCACAACAGCACCTTAGGAACAGGTCTCAGTAAGGAGTGAGTCTTGCTTATTCGGGGTTTATATAATTTAGTGATTAAGTAATGTGTGATATTGGTGTGACTAGAGTTAAGATGACTCTAATACTTGTGTGATTAGCATCAAATAAAAGCCAGTTGATTTTGGACCAAATTTATTCTCATTGACTCCTCCTTGCTGCTCATGCCAGGCCCTTTTGGTCAAGGTCTGTGGACAGTGCCTAAAAAGGATTTTGCTTTGGAGGAGAGAACACCCCCTAGAAACTGTTTTCCTTTGAGGATGATAAAGCATCCTCTTTGCCTACAACCAGCATCTGGGAAAAATTCGTCTTGGGAGATGAAAGTTGTCAATGTATGGCCTTCATTTGTACTCCCTTTTCTTTTTCTCAGGCCTCATTATTTTGGGAATTTGTTATTCTCCATATCCATTAGTGATGGTTGCCAGGATAGTTCCAGAAAGGACGAGTTTGGGTCAAAACTCCCCTTCCCACAGTGAAGGAGGAGTTCAATATCAGTTGTTGAAGATGGCAGAAGTTGGACGCCAGTTCTCCTGGCAAACGTCTCACAGTAATAGATTTGGAAGGGACATTAAATTTGCCTTGCCATTCTCTGGAGACTACCCACTCTCTTTCTCTCTTGAGAGTGTCCTTTCTTGAGTCTTAATTTCATTTTTAATAAAATTTTCTTACTTGGCTTTTCTTTCTTCCTTTCTTCCTGTCTTTCTTGCTTAGAGGGAACTGAAGCCAAGGGCTCTTAACCACTGAGCTACATCCCCAGCCCTTTTCATTTTATTTTGAGGCAGGGTCTTGCTATGTTTCCAGGGCTGGCCTCCAACTTGGGATCCTCCTGAGTAGCTGGGTTCCCAGGCAGTGCTCCATACCCAACTAAGAATCCCCCACCTTGATGTCTGACCACACGGAATTTCTGATTTGTTGTGAAACGCAGTCACGTGACAGAGTGACATTTTGCTAAAGGATATTCAAGGGTTGTTTGCATAAGATTATTGATGGAGCTGAAAAACTCCTCCAGTCCCGTGACAGCAGAGTCATCTCAATGCCAATATGCCTACTCCATTTCCAGTGTATGAAAGAATAATGGTGTGGTTAAAAACAAAAGGGAGTAGTGTGGTGAGATGAAAGGGAGGAACAGAAGGGAACATAGAGAAGGCCAGTCGAACACTTAGTATCTATATGCGCATGCACACTGTGGCAACTCTGCAACCTGTCACAACTCTGTTGCCACTTTATAATAAAGAATTCTCACTCAGAATATATGTTACCATGTAGGGGAGACCAAGGGGCTAACACGGAAAGGGGAAGCTAACAGGGTATGTAAGCATCGCTCCACTGGGCTGGCGGGGCTCAGCCTTTGGATGCTAATTCACTGGGTCAGTACCGGCACTGTAACAAACACTGCTTCCCAGCTGGAAGCCTCAGTGTCACCTCTGAGACTCCCGCAACAATACATGCAATGAGGCATAGTATGTGGTATGTGATGATGATAAAAAATAACTGTGTTCCTGGCTTATGTGTAACCACTTTGTTTTTGTTTCTTTGTGTAGGTACTGGGGATTGAACTCCGTGCACTTGACCACTGAACCATGCCCCCAGCCCTACTTTGTATTTTTTATTTGGAGACAGGGTCTCACTGAGTTGCTTTAGTACCTTCCTTTTACTGAGGCTGGTTTGAACTTTTGATCCTCCTGCCTCAGCCTCCCGAGTTGCTGGGATTATAGGTGTGGGCCACTGTGCCTGTCTGCTTTGTTATTATTTTAAAGCATAATCATATTTACAAAAATATGTTGACTGTAAAACAATATGTTATGTTAGCAGCTTCATCTCTTTCTCTTTCTTTTCCTTTTTTTGGTATGTGTGATTGAACCCAGGGGTGCTTAACCACTGGGTCACATCCCCAGCCATTTTTAAAAAATTTTTGGACAGGGTCTCCCCAAGTCGCTTAGGGCTTTGCTAAGTTGCTGAGGCTGGCCTTGAACTTGTGAACCTCCTGCCTCAGCCTCCCAAGCTACTGTGATTATAGGCTGCACCACTGCACCTAGCCACATATATATCTTGTTTCCCCTCTCTTAACTGCATTGTTTTCTCTTATTCCTGATTTCTTCTTGTTTTGTTCAGTGTGAATCTACTTGCAACAGGCTGCACTATACACTCTAAGTATAATGTTCATATGATGACAAAATTACCTAATTATACATATTTTTAGACACTAAATAATGGATGTGGAGAATAAGAAATTCCCGATAATGAGGCGTGAGAAAAGGGAGTGAAGATGAATGCCATGCACGGACAGCCTTCATCTCCCAAGACAGGTGTTTTCCAGGTGCCTGCTGCAGACAGGGAGGAGGTGTCTTAGGTCACCCCTAAACTAACAGTCTCTAAGAGGCGTTAATCTCCTTCAAAATAAATCCTCCCCAGACACTGCCCACAGACCCCTGACCCAAAAAGCTCCAATTCCTGAGTGCCCAAGGAAACCCATAGGCTCACCTCTCAAAATAACCCATATAAACCCAGTTCCTTTCTTTGTCCAGTGGCTCATTTGCCACCATTTCATCCCTGCATCCCCTGTTTGGGTGTGAAACTGTTCCTGAATAAAGAGCTGAGATGACTTGTGAGGTTTGCGTCCTGCCCGGTTTTGTGAGGCAGGGATCTTTAGGGGTAAACGCTTACACTTCATCCCGTGCCCCTTTAAAAGATTGTCAATGTGCATTGGATATTGTTCTTCTAGGCAGGTGCGGTGGTGCGTGTAAGCTCGAGGGCGGGCGGCCAAACAGGAGTTGGACAAAAGCGGCTGAAGCAAGCTTTATTGGATTTTGGGTCCTAGGGGACATTCCCAGCCCTCCGGTGTACAGGTCAGGGTGGAGAGCTGGAGAAAATCGTGTGTGGCCCCGGCTGCCCAGGGTCTTTATAGGTCGGAATAGATGGGGGAAGGCTTGAGGGTTTAATGTCCCCCTGGAGTTGGCTGGGGACTCTGGCTAAGGTTTATCTGCCGGCATCTGATTGGTTGTTCTTCATCGTGGCTGCCTGATGCCCTGCTCTGTGCTTGCAGTGGGTCGCCAGTTGTCCTGCCCCCTCCCATGCAGCCGCTTAAATCCGACCAAACAGTGCACACCTGTAATCCCAGTGGCTCAGGAGGCCTTCTGTGGCAGACTCTCCAGTGCTCACTCCAGCTCATTTCCCGCTGTGGATAAGAGTGCTGCAGGGCTCAGAAGGCAGAGGTTGGCTTGTGTGGGCTGAGAGCCAGCATTTCCAGGGGAAAGGCTCCTGGGGTGGAGACACATCTCAGGGCCAGTCATCCTCTGGAGGCAGCCTGATCAGGTCAAAGATTTTGCCCAACTGGTCAGCTTCAGAGTTTCCAAGAAGAGAGGCTTCCTGTGAAACATTTCTGCAAAGATACAGGCAGCGCTCCACATGTCCACTATGTAGACCGCAGAAGCACTTTGGGAGCGGGATACCAGAGCGTAACGACCACAGGTGTGAAGGCATCTGGTAGCTGTATATTCTGGCCAGGCCAAAGTCAGTCAGCTTGACTATCCCACCACTTGTCACCAGAATATTTTCTGGCTTCAGGTCCTGATAAACGATGCAATTGGCATGAAGAAAATCCAGGCCTCTTAGAAACTGGCACATCGGATTCTTGATGGTCTCAGTTGGCAAGCCAGGTGGGGTGCCTCGTCCAGATAGGACCTTAGGTCTTGGTCAACATGTTCACACCCTAGGGTCACCTTGGTTTCCTGGTCAGTCCAGGAAGGGGCACAAACATCTGTCAGCCGGGCAACATTGGGATGTTCAAAAGCCTCCAGGAGCCTCAGTAAGGCCACCTCATGAACTGTGCTGATGGGAAGGTCCCCTCCAGCTCTTCCTCACTGGGGACTCTCACACTCTTGAGGCCACAAAGTGGCCACTGTGGGGATCATGGGCTTTGTACGCTGTCCCATAGGCACTGACACCAATTTCAGCCACTGACTCATATCGTGAGGTAGCCATTCTCAGATCAGGGGAGACCTTCACACCAGCTGAGAGCTGAGGGGACAGGCCCGTTGTCAGGACTCCGGAGCCGGGTCCTTTGGCACCATACACTCGAGCATGGTCCTGCGCAGCTGGACGTTACCCATTTTTTCCTTCTAAGGAAGTTCTTTGTTTTTCTAAACATGATGAATCCTTAAATTCTTTCCTCAACATGCCAAGAACCTGGAAGTTCTGAGTGAAGGTCTTTTGGAGAGACCACCTCAAACCTCTTATAGTGACAGGCCAGCCCAAGGTGCCAAGTCCCTCCAACATTCCTATAAGGCCCATACCCTGATGGAGACACTGACACTCCAACTCTGGATTCCTTTAGACAGCCTAGACTACACTTGGCTTATCACTATTCTCAGCCGAGCACACCGAGGAGTGTTCGTGTCTGCCATCTTTTCTTTGTTCCTTCCTTCCTTTTTTCTTTCTTCAGTGTTGAGGATCAGAGCCAGGGCCTTGGACACAAGTGCATTACCACTGAGCCACACCAGCGGCCCTGCCGTCTTTCACTTCTGAGTATGTGCTCTAGCACCTAGACCTGAGCATGATCAGAAGTTTCAGTGGTTGCCATGTTTGTTTTAAAGAGTGATCTGTGACACCAGCACTGCGAGGAAGAGGAGGAGGAGGAGGAGGAGGAGGAGGAGGAGGAGGAGGGGGATGTAGAAGGGTATAGGCAGCTAGGCAAGATGGCCAGTGAGGAGGTCTGGGGCAGAGCCAGACCAAAGGAGGAGAGGGTCTTCCAATGAGGTCAACTTCCTAGTTGGTGCAAGTGTTTGTGGACACAAGTGGGAGACCCAGTCAGACAGGCACTTCAGTATTCATGCTCCTAAGCAGGGGATGCAATAGAAAAACTAAATAGATGCATGAACAGAGGTGGTACCGATGAACAATAGTGAGGAGAGCATGGACAGGGGAGGAGACAAGGAAAGGAGGGAATTCCAGGGACCATAAAAAGAACAGGCTGAGACTTCCCCACCAGACTCCCAATCCAGGGCCCCTGTTATTTGGAGATGATCATTACTGTCGCTTTTGCAATAAACCTACTGCTTGCTTGCTATCTTTGGGTCCTGTTCTTCAATTCTTTGCCAAGTGGAGATAATGAACCCAAGATCCCTATGCAGTAACGGGACAAGAGGGTAGAGAGGAAGAGGAAGAGGAGGAGGAAGAAGAGAAGTAAAAGGAAGAAGACAAGGGAGGAAGAAGAGGAAGAGAAGGAAAAGGAAGAAGAGGAAGAGGAAGAAGAAAAGGAAGAGGAGTAAAAGAGGGAGAAGAAGCTCAGAAATGTGTCCAGTGTAGCTAACCTAGTGGTGCAAAGGGAGGCTGAGGCAGAAGAATTGCAAGATTGAGGTCAGCCTCATCTATTTAGCAAGACCTTTTCTCAAAATAAAAAATGAAAACAATGGGATTAATCCCCAGTAGTGTGGGGGAAAAGAAGGAAGAAGTGTCTATCATCTTTCCTTTTGTAACATGTGATCTGTGACTTTACACGGTGTTCAAAAAAGCACACCTTCAATGAGATGTTCAGAAATGTGCCCACCCCTTCCTGTGCTCTCTTAGGGATGTGGATAGGCTCCCCTAATGAAATTCCCATGCTTCCTTTGTCCATGGAGAGCATTGCCTTGCAAAAAATCCCAGTATTACTGAACAAAATAGAATAGATAGTAAAATGGTTAGGCTCTCAGAGTGATGGGCCCCAATTAAGGTCTTATTCAAATGTAGAGACCACACCATGGGCTAACTGTTGGGAATATTTAAGCCGCTCCTTTGTCCCAGAGTGGCAGGAAAATGGAAAATGGGAGTTGCAGGAAGGAGTCAAACTCAAAGGCGACAGGATGCAGCCAGGAGCATTGAAACCTTTTCATCGCCTGTTTAACATAGATTTTGGTGAATGCTCATACTCCAGAACTATATAAGCCCCTATGCTGGCAGTCCCCTCCTGCCTCACTAGCGGTTCTGTCTCTTCTCTCCTCACTTAAATAAACCCTACTCCATTCACTCTTGCTTTCTGTTGTTGGCTGTGGTTTTATTCTTCAAATTTGCAGACAAGAACCCAAAATGAAATGGGCAGTGAGTTTCTGGGGTTTGCTATGACACTAAGAGCTGTAGTTCATAGTGGAGAGGAATCCAGCTTTGCCCACTGTGACCCTCCGGGCTGGTAGCAGAAGGCATCACCTGCTGTGTTAGCTGCTAACACTAAAATGGGCTTTCTTGCTTTCTCGGCCGCAGAGGCCTGCAGCCTGCACAAACCCTATCCGCCAACAGAAGCAAGGACTCTAGTTTCAGTGCACTCTGGTTTCATTACCTTTACTTGCTACAAGTATGAAATTCTTGTCCATTCCTTTATTTTCTGGTTGTGCTTATTGGCTTCACTGACCAGGAGGAGAGTACATTGTACTCGGAAATGATATCTCAGACCACTTACCCATAATTAAGTGATGCCTGACAGCATAGGAGAAGTTCTTTGTTATTCCAGTATTTTCAAGATTTCTGATTGTGTTCTTTATCCTACATTATTCCTGAGGCGATGTCTGATTACCTGGCCTTCCTTCAGCAAGAATCCTGTTAGGTTTAAAAAAAGGGAATTAGGGAAGGCTTTAGGTGGGAGTAGAGGTTTTGGAGCCGGAAGTGTCAATAGTGAATCGCAGGTCTCGGTTTTGGGTGTGAGGAGCTGGTAGTCTTGAAGGAGAAACACTCAATTGGCGAATTGGTTGGTGAACTTGTGTGAGTCCACCAGCTCTGGAACTTGTGTGTCTTGTAGAAACTTCTGTAGGCAATTTAACAAGCATGGTCCTGTTTAGGAAGATCTGTAGACCTTAAAACGAACCAAAATTTCTTGAGTCTGGCAGTTTCTCTTGATGGTTATCAGGCACTCCTGCCTAAGAATCTCTTTAGTAGCTTCCAGTCTTACTTATTCTCGGAGCTAACATAAGTGTACATTTTAAGTTACGTGTAACTATTGTTTCTTCTTTTAAATGCCAGGAATGGCTATGTTTTGGTTTTAACTGTTTTGCTAGGTATTCAAGGCCAAGCTGGTCAAATTGACTTTGTTCTTATCTGTTGTTAAGGGTCAGCTGAGTTCCCACAGGGGTTACTCGTGGAGAACTTGAGAGCAGCTTCTTAGCTCCTTTAGTGTCATTTGCTAGGTAGGTTCTCCTTGATGAGGTGGCTTCCTTTGGAAGCATCAGGGATGTCTCCCTTTTTCAGTGACCCTCCTCTGCAGCAGGTGCACTGCAGAGATTGGATTCTCATCCTCTAGTGATCCAGAGGTTGTGTGGCCCAGAGTTGCAAAGTTCCTTAGAGAAGCTCTTCTAGTTCTTTGGTTCAGGCTGACTCAGAGGGAAAGAGCCAAATACTGTTTTTTGTTTGTTTGTTTGTTTGTTTGCAGTACTGGAAATTGAACCCAGGGCCTTGTGCTTGCCAGGCAAGCACTCTACCAACTGAGCTATACCCCTAGCCCCAAATACTGTTTTTTTTTTTTTTTTTTGGTCCGCTTGTGTTAATCTTGATCTTAAACTTGATCTTAAACATCCAGCAAGCCAGTCTCACCAGTCATAAGGTAAGAGTACTGGGCTTTAACTCTAATGTTTATGACTTTACAGTCATTTACCCTCCTTTGTTTAATTGGGGTCTATATAATCTGTCCTATAGGTGATGGCTTATTATTTCAAATTAATTTAGGTTGTTTGTCCTTGAAGTAGTACTTCTGCAAAACATTAATCAGGCAACAATTATAGATTACAAGGAAAATACAAAATGGAATTAACAACAGTAAAACATTTAGTTGTATAATAACTATTTTGAATTTTGGCTAAGCTATACATTATACCCCCTGTTAGAGATCACAGTCATTTTATAACAAAAACCAATCTTTTGAATATAACTTTAAATAAGCTGAAGTTTGGCTTATTTTGGAACTATTCTGACATGTAGCAGGGTGGGAGGCAGAGCCTTATCTCAAGTAAGGTGGGGCTTTTTACAAACCGTAGGTAAAGTGTCCTAGTTCTGAAGCTAATCTTTGCCTCTTTCTTAAATGTCATTTTAAGAAGCTTACATATATTGTTTTCTGAGTCTATATGAATATTGGTTAACACAATGTAACATTATATCTAAAACATGAATCAAAGGAAGGCTGAGAGAACCTTTTTAACTTTCCTTTTGTGTGGCAAAGTGGCAAAATGCTTTCATGTTTCAAGATATTAACCTTTAAACAAACCAGGCTCTAAGGGTCTTATTATAGAAGATTAAATTATATAAATAAATCCCAATACTATTCTTATTAACACAAAGAGAGGTGAGAGTAAAGAGAAGGTTTGAATATAGGGTATCTCTACTGGCTTGCTGCTACGGTGACAGAAGTTGCATAAGTCCCATTCTCTGGCCAAGAGGAGTCATTATCTAACTTATATTGGGGTCAGACTGTGTTGCATTAGAAAACGAGCCTTCAAGGTTTGAGATCTGGAGTCAAATGGAGAGGCAGAATATTTTTGAGGAGACAGCCAAGTGGGTGGGGGTCACAGAGAATTTTAGATTGGGCAGAGCCCATGGCTAAGAATTCTCAGGAGCCCAGAGAAGGGAAGTAGGAGAGGAAGGGGTGTCCCCACAACCTCTCTGATTTCCTACCCATCAGTGAGGGTTGTCACTGTCCCTGACAGGTCTGCAGCTGAAGGTGAGGGACACCCTGACCTAGTACTGGGGTTTTTAGAGAGAGGGAGAGAGAGAGAGAAGAGAGAAGAGAGAGAGAGAGAGAGAGAGAGTGTGTGTGTGTTCAGGGCTGCCATATAAGAGCTCTAAGGACTCACCGCCAGTAGAGGCAAGACTGTCCAGAGTCTAATTCTGTGGTGACAAAGGAGGTCGGCAATGGGAAGAGGCGGAAACACCCCATGGTGGATCAGGGAGGAGGGACGTGATCAGGGCAGCTGGAATCCCCGTGAGGGGAGAGCCAGCAGGAAGGACCGTGGATCCCATCCCAAGTGTCATCACAGAAAGACATTCCTACCCAGAAACATTTTCTTCTCCCTTTTACTAAATATATTTTTGTACCTAGAACCTTTTCATTTTCTTTTCTATATGTTGACCCCTTTTGTTCACATTCTGAAACAACTCTTATGAAATTTCTGAATTTAGATAAATTACTCCATTTTCATATGATGTAATATTTTGTTATGTACAGTACTCTAATTGAAACACAGTTGAAATTTTTGGATCCCTTTGTATATAGAATTATATCTGTTATAACTTAAGTCTTAGTAACCTTGTTTTTAGTGATGACACAAAGCAATTTTACCAATCTATGAAAACACCAATAATGTTTATTTATGTTACTCCATGGAATTTAAGGAGTTAAGAGTACATGATTTATTTAATGGTCAGCATTTTAACTTTGTAAATTAATCAGATGTCTCTAACAAACACATTTGAATAATCCCATACCTGTCAAATTCACTGATTTTACTGTAAAAACCAAGATATCAGCAAGTTTATTGGATAGTATTTACTCTCTCTTTCCTGTGGAAGAAAAGTTTTAGAAACAATTCATATTAGACATTTTATAGATATTAACATTTTATGAATTTGACCACCTAGAGACTTGTGAGGTAATTTAAAAGACATTTTACTTTCATTTGTTTACCCAATTTAAATTGAACCTTTTAAATCATGTGAATTAAGGTATCTGGATCCATTTTTTTAATTTTAATTTCATGAGCCCTTGCTATTTATGTCAATTTTGTTTATCATGCACATACATAGATGACATGACATTAGACAACACAATACACACATAACACAATAGCAAAGGCCTTGTAACCTTTTATAGGTGAATCTCCATTGCAATGTAACAGATATTCAAAAATAACTCTAGAGTTAAATAAAAATAGAACTGATCAAAAAACCATTAACCTAGGTATGTAGGATCAAAACTGTGAGCTCGAATAATAGAGTATTTAAGAAAAATAAAACAAGAGTCCTAGAAGAAAACATGATAATGGCCATTCATTGGCTATTTTAGTAAAATAGCATGAGAGGATGAGAAAGAGAAAGGCAGAGGAGGGAGGGAGGGAGAGGGAGAGTGCGGTTTGCAGGAAGAGCAGAGATAATGTAGGGAATCTCTTTCCACCCCCCTGCGTGCTCTCAGGAATTCAAAAGATCCCTGAAAATGCTGGCATCCAAAGTGCGTTGGTGTGAGGTCCAGGGTGAGGCAGTCCATGGCAGCGAGGAATCGGTGAACACAGAAGCGAGGTGGCCCTCGCCCCAGGGAGTTCTCCAGGGAGCCTCACTACACTAGGCGAAGCTCGTAGGGGCGCCGGGGCTTTGGTAGAGACAGAAACGCCCTAGGGAGGACCCAGGACCGGGGCAGGTCTGGCAAGAGGCGGACCTCTCAGGAAGAGCCCGCCGGTCGAGCGCCCCTAGGGGTCCGAGCGGCCGTAGTTGCAGGAACCGCCGCCGGTTCCCGAGAGCCTTGGGGTGCCGGCGCTCAGCGGTCACTTCCCAGGAACCAAACGCGGGGGCGGGGGGCGCTTACCGAATGAGGCCCGTGTCTGGGAGTGGAAGAGAGCGTCTGGGGAAAGGAAGGCGACAGCGTCTCGGGGGTCTGGGCGACACATGGGGTTCCACCCCCCTAAGTGGCAGTAGAAGAGCCCATCCGACACCACCCCGCACGCAGGAACTCACGCAAGGGATTTTATTGAGGGGACAGGCAGAGTGTCTACCCGCAGGGCGTGAGAGAGAAAATGAGAAAGAGCAAGCGAGCAAGAGTGAGGAGGAGAGAGAGAATGGCGGGGAGCTATTAGTAGTGTAATTTTGCGGGCTGATAACAATGGACCAATGGCTGGCAATCTGGGTCGTAAAGTGGTGTCGGGGAGGCAGAAGAATGGTGGCAGCAAAATAGCAGATCTGATGCCAATAGCTACTTTAAAAGCACATTCTATGGAAACATTAAAATGGAAGGATATTCATCAACTTGAATTTTTAAAAATACTGAAAGTACCTTCCTTACTCCCTCACTCCCTCTCTCTCTCTCCTCTTTCTTACTTTTTTTTTTTTTTTTTTTTTTTTTTTTTTTTTTTGGTGCTGGGTAAGCCCTTTTCCACTGAGTTATGTCCTCAGCCCAAAAATGGTTTTTCAATACCAGGGACAGAAGGACAAACCAGATTAGCTTAAGCATTAAACAGAAATTTTGACCCAAACAATTGGAAAGTTCAGAGGCATGGAATTCATGCACAGTAGATCTAAGTGTTCAGATAATATGATCAAATATCTCTTTCTCCCTTCTTTCTTCCTTCCATTCATTTCTTGGATGGCCACTCATATTTGCTAGCTTCTCAGGCAATTTCTGCATCTATTGACCCCTGGCAACCGTGTTTATAGTCTGACAGTTATCAGCTCCTGGAAGGAGATCTCCCACTTGCTGAATAGTTCTCATAAGTCCTGAATTTGGATCTTGTTGCCATGGCTTTAGTCATGTGTCCATCACTTTGTGGCATGGGGCACAAGGGCTAGGAGTCCAGTTGTTCTGGATGGCTGGGCCTCATTCACATGTCCATCCCAGAGATGGGTTGGGTGACATGGTGTTGCTCTCCACCTCACTGCATGATCCAGGAGTAGCGGGATGATGGGTCATTGTCTGGAGAAAATTCCCATCTATTAGGGGATGCAAGGCATGTTCATGTAAAAATACAATTATGAATGGAAATGTACTCAGTATCTTGAGAAAGGAAAGGCCAAGTTAAGGATATAGGAATTCATAGGAGGGTGTACTTATGTGTGATTGGGATCACAAAAATGAATACTTTACCTTTGAGAGGACCCTGGAGTTAGCTAGAGATTTTCCTTAGGGATATTTTCCTTTTCTTATCTTTTACATCAGTAAAGTGGAACATAATAAACACGTGTAGATAATTCAGATAAGCCATGAATTGGGAACCTAATGACCTTTATCATCCATGTAGTCTATGAATATCTACTGAATGTAGATGTGTTGGGCTCTAGGGATATTATAATGGGTAAGACTGACAGCATCCCCAATTTCGTGGGAACCCAGTTCTATTAGGAACAAAGGACAAATCCCGTGAATGGAGAGATACAGAAAATAGCTACAGTTTGCTCTGGTCATACGTTGAAAACAAATGAGAGGCTGGCAGTTGAAAGGGGTATGGACTGGAAGAAGACCTATGGTATTTCCATTGGCAGGGAAGGTTTCTCTGTGAAAGTGAGATTTCTTGCCACTTGAGGGAGGAGTAAAAGTCAGACATGGGAGGATCTGGAGGAGGAGCATTCCAGACAGGGAAAGTTACACAGTGAGATACAAACTCCTCCAATGATAAGAAAGTGGTTTGGGGAGACTGGGACAAGGTAAAACTGGCAAGAGGAACAAAGGCCAGGTTATATAGCTAAGGCTAATAGAGCTGGATAGCATTAATGGGGTTTGGTGAGCAGATGTGCGACATAGATATGATATAGACAGATGGCCTTAGTAGCTAAGTGAGAAATACAGTGGAGCAAGAGAGAACCAAAGTCACTACTGATTAATTATATCACAAAAGGAGGCTGATTTCCATCTACCTGAGCTCCTCACAAAGTTGACTGAACTCAACAGATCACAGAACAGTTGTCTGTCCTACAAAGGGAAATTTTTGTCGTAGCAACAAAGCAAATGCTCCCTGTGTGTAGGAATTGGTTTGGCATGGCTGCTGCCATCTTGACCACACTGCCATCTTGGCTGCCAGATGACCCGCTACACATTCCAAACTCAGAAGATCAGGGCTGGGGGTTGGGAGTAGCTCAGTTGTAGAGTGTGTTTTTAAAAACTCTTGAGACCCTGGCTTAATCCCAGCACCAAAAATAAAACTTGAAAAAAGAGGGACAATAAATCCTTTATTTATTGTATAAACAAAGTCATTAAGATTGTGAACTGGGTGTTTCATGCTGGCCACAGATAGATGCCTGGACTGTTTCTTAACTGACATTTGACATGCTAATAGGTTTTCAGAAAGCCTAGGTACATTTGGGGGAGCACCTTTGTCTAGCTTAGCATATAAAACCCTCCTCCTCCTTTGGAATGTGAAAGTCTCCCTATCTTGTTGCCACCAAAGACACCCTTTGTCCATTCGTCCCTAATAAATCAAGTCTTGTGCAATCCTGGACTTAATGCCTCTTTCTTCTGACTCTCTTGGCAGCCTGTTCTTATGTGCCAGGTTTTCCTGAAGCACAGTCCATCATCATACCCCTGTCAATAGACAACAAAAAGCATGTCCCTTTATACAACCCTCTGCTCACAGAGTTCCTTTTCACATTTATTGACTTGGTACAATATGGCCATTTTTCAAAATGTCAGGGGCCATTATCTTAAGAGTTCAGGGTCCTAGGAAAGCTACTTATCCTTGTGAGCTGAGTATGGAGGCTCTTTCTAATTATAGCCCTTCTGAATTCCTTGTCCTTTCCTTTAAATAAAGCGTCTAGCCATATGTTCAATGAGTAGTATTCTAAGTTTCATATCTTGCCTCATTTTCTTTGGAATCTGTCAATGTCAGAGCTTTTTACAGTGTTACCGTAAAAATGTACTGAACTTTGGTTGAGAAAACTGGCTTTTCTGAAGATAAAGTGATTTTTAAAAGAGGTTGTGTGGGAGTCTGTCCTGTTTGCAAAAATAGCAAAATCAGGCGTTTCAACTAATTCCCTACTTAGAATTTAGCCAGCTCTTCAGTGCTACCTTGACTCTATTGCCTGGGTTCAAACCCACTTTGATTCAGTTCAAGCTCATCTTGTACCTTTTTTTTCTTTTTCCTGGGTGCTGGGGATTGAACTCAGGGACACTCAACCACTAAGTCACATCCCCAGCCCTATTTTGTATTTTATTTAGAGACAGGGTCTCACTGAGTTGGTTAGTACCTTGCTTTTTGTGAGGCTGGCTTTGAACTCATGATCCTCCTGCCTCAGCCTCCAAAGCTGCTGGGATTACAGGTGTGCGCCACCACACCTGGCTCATCTCATACTTTTAAGAAGTTCAAGGACTGTCTCACCACAGACAGCAGGAGTTGGACAAAAGTAGGGACAAATTCAATGATGGAATTTATATGAAAATGGAAATGGACATAGTTTCCTGTGTCTGAGATTAAACAGCACTGGGGCCAAGAATGAGATTCAACATTCTTATATCAAATAATACAGGAACCAGACTTGAAAAACTTGGCTGCTTTTTTCCAGGGAATGCTTGCTTCTAGAAGGCAAAACTGTGAAACCACTCAGATAGGTTCCCATTAAGATTTGCTCCAAGATTCAGGAATGGTAGCACATGCCTGTAATCCCAGCATCTAGGGATGCTGAGGCAGGAGGATCACAATTCAAGGACAACTTCAGCAATTTATTGAGCAACTTAGCAGCCCTGGGTTCAATCCCCAGTACCTAATAAATAATAATAATAATTAATAATAATAATAATTCACATAAATATAACTTACTTCAATAGCCCTCTTCCTCCTCCTCCTTTATATTTCTTTTTGGTGGGGGGGATGCTGGGGATTGAATTCATGGCCTTGCACATGTTAGGCAAGTATTCTAGCAGTGGGCTATATTCCAGCCCTTTTTATTTAATTTTGAGACAAGGTCTTGCTAAGTTGCTCAGGCTGGTCTCAAACTTGGAGAATTTCTGCCTCATTCTCCCGAGTCATTGGGATCATCAGTGTGTGCCCCTGCACCTGGCAATAGCCCTTACCTTCTACTAGTTCATACTACGTCTTCTAGTCTCCTCCCCACAAATTATTTTCCTTTGAAACTCAGATCTTTACTTTGTTACAAGGGAATATAAGCCCCTGAGTCTAACTCTTGGAGTTTTTGCCTTTTTCTGTGAACACCGTGCACATAAGTATTAGTAAAATCGGAGTGCCTTTTTTCCCCCTGTTTACCCCCTTTCGATTACTGCAACCTGCAGGCTCCATTTGTGAAATCTAAGAGGGTGGAAGGAATTTTCCTCCTTGACACTCATTTCCCCGTTTTGAGATATGTCCCGACCCGCGGGACATCAATGCGGACGGCAAACCTAAGAGAGAAGGAATGAAGGGACAAGAGACGCAGGGAGAGACAGCAAGACAGGAATTCTGATCAAGCTGCAAATTTTTATTGTTCACACAGGGGTATTTATATGCTCAGGGAATGAGGGGTATGACGAGGTGCAGCCTGGTTGGCTGTGTTCTTCTATTGGGCTCCTGATAGGCTGCAAGTTCGCGCCGGCGGGAAGGTGAGGTTCGCAACGGCGGGAAGGTGAAGTCCCGGAAGAGAAGCAGGGACGGCACCATAGGCGCCATACTGTCAGAATTATCAGCCAGGAGCGGGGAGGGGCGCTGCTGCTTATTGTAAAGGTCAGAATGTTCTCAGAATGAGAACTTCTTGGTCCCTGACATTTCCCCCTTTCTTATATAAAATTTTTGACCATTTTTCGATAGCCATATTTTAAGGGGGTGATAGAGGTTATGTGGCGAGACGGGGGCACAGCTTGCCTGAACAGGTATAGGGCTGGAGTGACAATCCCTCGGGAACTGCGCCTGTCTTAGGTTGTCCGTGATAGAGCAACATCCTTACCCGTCATTGGATAATGAGGCTCTAGCCCTCATTTCCTGTCTTAGGTTGGTATGAGCTCTTACGAATCTTACCCATCATTGGCTGTCCAGTTCAGCTCACAGGGGTGATGGTCTTTTAAGATCACCATCACGATCCATCATCTCCAGTTGATGGTAATGAACCTGAATAGGTTTCGCCTGTATGGCCTCAATTTGAGCTTTAAGAAAAGCCATGATCTTGTTGAATATCAAAGGACCTATAGATACAATAAGCAGCAAGCAAAGGAGGGGACCTAGGAAGGGAAGGAGATAGGGAAGGAGTCCACTGAATCCAGTCCATAGTGGATTATCAGCCAGTGCTTGTCGGCGTTTTTCTAAGTCTTCCTGCAACTGTTTGATCTTGTCCTTAACAATTCCTGACTTGTTGGCATAGAAACAGCATTTTTCCTGCAAAGCCAGACAAATGCCTCCCTGTTCGGCAGTTAGAAGGTCTAAACCTCTCCTATTTTGTAGGACCACTTCTGCTAAGGAATCCACCTGATCTTGAAGATCTTGTATGGTACTTGAGAGTATCAGAAATCAATTGTCTGGATAATTTTGTATATTGAGTAGGAGAGACCCCCAAACCAGCAGTACCTGAGGCCACTGCTGTAGTTATTCCAAGTCCTGCAAGTAAAGGGATAAAGGTGACAGCACGTTTAGCTCGTCCTGCAATGTGATCAATTGTTGGTATAGGAACAAGCTCATCTCCTGGAATAATATCTACGTCTGGGAGCAAGGCAGCTAAGACACATAGTCCAGTCCAGTTGGCTGGCAGTTGAGTGAAAGCCTTATTACCTCCACAGACAAATATGGTGCCATTAGGGGGGCACAATGGCTGTAAAAATTTGAATGTCTCAGAGCAATCACTAAATGTCATAATCCCTACATTTAAATCCCAGGTATTATTATAGCCAGTTGAGAAAAGGCAAGTAGTATTGGAAAATGTGAATGGCTGTACCAAAAATGGTGGAGTCGGTAGACAATTTTTACTGGTTAAATTGGACCATGGTGTATTAGGATAGGTTACATTTCCAGCAATTTTTCTAGTAGGGGTAGCAGCTGAGTCATTTCTATAATCAATTGGAATAGCTAATGGAGCGGGATATCCTAACTGCAAGCAAAGCCAACAATCTGCAGTCAAGGGAGAATTAGACCGATTAAGCAAGGCATAAGTGGCTTCAAGAATATCGTAAGTGGCAGGGTCTATCTCAGAAGGTCTGTGTTTAGGTAATGCTAGTGGGTGATATAAGAGACTAGGATGCAGTTCCTCGTACATCCGTTGAATTTTCTCATAGACTTGTTTGGCTCTATTAGAATCTTGGGGGCCTCCTCCATCAGATACATGTAGGGGGGCTATAGTAGACCAACAAACTGTTTGCCCTACTAAGTCTGCAGGACATGATGCAACACTTAATTTTCCAGGGGTATTAGACCAATCCCCTCCAGTTGATCCTGTATGGGACCTTAACAAGGTGGTAGTAAAATAGATTTTACCCCCTGAGGAACAGGTTTGAGCGGAGGAGTAACAAGAACTATGGAAGGAAGTGTGAAAGGTTGTGCAAGAACAGGGTCTGTCATTCAGGGGATTTTTCGCATAGATTGTCGGCTGCATCTATAAGAGAGGAAGATTCATCCTCAGGGGGAAGGTTTCCGTCCCTGGGTTGTGGTAAATCATTGACCTGTTTGACCAGGCGTTCTGGTAACCATCTTGGGGCTGCTTGTTCTTGATCTAAAATACAAGCTGAGCCTCGTCCCCAAATGAGGACGGGATCTGGGCCTTTCCATTTATTTGTTAAAGGATCGCGCCACATAACAGATGGGCGAGCAGAATTAGAAGAGGGATGCCAATGTCTGTCTGCGGTCGAATGTCCTTCATTGTCTAGGGTAAGAAAGTTAAGAGCAAATAATGCATGATTAAGGCGATCCCTGGGAGTGGTAAATGCAAGGGAAGAGGCCTTAAGGCGGGTAAGCCAGGTTTTTAAGGTGAGGTGTGCACGTTCCACAATGCCTTGACCTTGAGGGTTATATGGAATTCCAGTAGTATGAGAGATTTGAAGAGTGGCACAAAACTGTTTGAACTTGGTACTGGTATATGCAGGGCCATTATCTGTCTTAATATGTGCTGGCTTTCCCATTATGGAAAAGGCTGAGACAAGATGAGAAATGACATCCTTGGTAGCTTCTCCGCAATGCGGTGATGCAAAAATAAAGCCACTAAAGGTATCTATGGAAACATGTATGTACTTTGTTTTCCCAAATTCAGGAAAGTGAGTAACATCCATCTGCCAAATCTGATTGGGCAGTAATCCTCGAGGGTTAACACCCAGATGTTGAATAGGAAGGGAGACAACGCAAGCAGGACACGCTTTTACAATTTCCCTTGCTTGTTGCCTGGTAATTTTACAGAGTAACCGAAGGCTCTGAGAATTTAAGTGGTGAAGTTTGTGTAAATCTGTGGCCTCTTGGATGGATCCAATAAGAACTGGGAAAAGGGACCGAGTGGCTGCATCAGCCTGAGCATTACCCCGTGATAGGGGACCGGGAAGATCAGAATGTGCTCTAATGTGTCCTAAGAAAAATGGATGTTTTCTAGCCTGAATTAGTTGTTGAAGCTGGTTAAACAAAAAGGCTGCATTGGAGGAAGCCTTAATGGCGGGTGAAATCTCCAATAGGGGCACAGAATGGGCAATGTAAGCACTGTCTGTATAAATATTAATAGGTTTATCAAAAAATATCATAAAGACTTGTGTTATAGCAAACAATTCTACAAGCTGTGCTGATGGATAAGCAGTGTCAAAGGTGGTAGGCTGATTATCAACAACAAAGGCTGCACGGCCATTGCTGGAGCCATCTGTAAAAACAGTAAGGGCTTGTGGAATAGGAGCCTTCCGAGTAACCCGAGGAAAAATAAATGGATGTAACTGAGCAAAATGCAAAAGGGGGTCATTGGGAAGGTGGTTATCGATTATTCCCAAAAAGCCTGATAGAGCAATACCCCATTCATCCCTCGTCTGTAGCAAAAATTGGGTTTGATCCTTAGTGTATGGAATCAGAATGTTATCAGGGTCTTTGCCAAAATGTTGCCGAGAAAGCAAGTGACCTTTAATAATGATAGAAGCTACCTGAGCAGGATAGACAGCAATAACTTTAGAGGATGTGGCGGGCAAATGAACCCAGAGCAAGGGGCAACCCTTATTTTTAAAATGTGGATCCCACTGCCAGAATAGTCCCGTGGGTGTATGAGGGGTGTGTAATATAACCAAAACCAAAGGAAGGTTATAAGATATTTGTATAACAAATTGTTGAGCGATGGCTTCTGTGACTTGAATTAATGCTTGCCGTGCCTCGGGAGTAAGCTCTCGAGGAGAAGAAGGGTCAGAATCTCCCCTTAAAATATCATTAAGAGGCAAAAGCACATAGGTGGGTAGTTTTAAATATGGTCTTAGCCATTGGATATCCCCTAGTAGTTTTTGGAAATCGTTAAGAGTGTGGAGATGGTCCACACGCAATTGTATATTAGGGATTTGAATTTGATTAGTTTGAAGTTTGAGGCCCAAGTAGGTGTAGGGGTCCTGTGTTTGAACCTTATCAGGGGCTATCTGAAGTCCCAAGGCAGTAAGGGCTTTATAGAGATCCAAATAACAATTGTTAAGATCATAGGTATTAGGTGCAGCAATTAACAAATCATCCATATAATGTAATATATAAACTTGTGGCCACCGCTCTCTCACAGGGTCTACTGCTTGAGCAACATATTTTTGGCAAAGACTAGGGCTGTTAGCCATACCCTGGGGAAGGACCTTCCATTGAAATCTTTGCATAGGGCCCTGAAAATTGATGCGGGGGAGGCTGAAAGCAAAATAGGGTCTGTCATCAGGATGTAAAGGAATAGTAAAAAAGCAATCTTTTAAGTCGATGACCATTTTATAATAGTCCCTAGGAATAGCTACCGGTGTAGGGATGCCTGGCTGTAATGCCCCCATCGGGCGCATAACCTTATTGATAGCGCGCAAATCCTGTAAAAGGCGCCATTTGCCTGATTTCTTCTTAATAACAAAAATAGGAGTATTCCAGGGTGAGGTTGAGGGTTCCACATGGCCGGCTGTCAACTGTTCCTGTACTAACATGGAGGCAGCCTCTAATTTTTCTTGGGTAAGGGGCCACTGATCCACCCACACGGGAGTTTGAGTTTCCCAAATAATTTTGTCTGCATGGGGTACAGGAGGGTCAGGGACCGACACTAAAAATCCACATACCCAAGTCCAAATTTGTCTGTTTTTTGTATGGGCTGTACAGGCTCAACCTGTCCTTGTCCTAGCCTCCCAAGGCCTGTACCAGGGATAAAGCCCATATGAAGCATTTGATGAGTGACTAAAGAGTCGGGACTAGCAAGAATAACTTTCATTTGGCTTAGAATGTCTCGTCCCCAAAGGTTGACAGGGAGATCAGGAACAACGAAGGGGGTAACGGTTCCTTTATTCCCTGTGTTATCTTTTGTGTCAGTCCAATTAAGCACCCTGGAGCTAACTAAGGGGTTTCTTGACTGCCCTATTCCTTTAAGGTCAGTTAGTGATGAGGTGAGGGGCCATTCTGATGGCCAATATTTTTGAGAAATAACTGTGGCGTCCGCACCAGTATCTAGGATCCCTTGGAATTTCTTTCCTTCAATAAATAAGGTAAGAGTGGGTCTTTTGTGGGAGATAGGTTGGACCCAATACACATCAGAGGAACCTAAAGAGGCTGTGTTTCCTGTTGAATTTCCTGAATTGAGGGGAAGGAGTATTAATTGTGCAATTTTTGTTCCTGCAGGGATGGCAGCTACTCCATTAACAGCTGTGGCCAGTATTTTAATTTCTCCAGTGTAATCATCATCAATGATGCCAGGGAAGACCTGAACACCTTGTAAGGTGGTAGGAGCTCTCCCAAGAATAAGAGCACACATATGAGGTGGAGGGGGGCCTACAACCCCAGTGGGTATTATTTGAGGTCCTTGCATAGAGTCTAATATTGTATCGGTGGAGGCACAGAGGTCCAATCCTGCGCTGCCTGGAGTAGCACGTTGGAGGGAGGTGATTGTGGAGAAGGACAGGGAGCCTGGATTGGGTTGGGAGTCTGAGAGGGAACAAACCTTATTGCCCCTGGGTTTGCTCTGGGGGTGGTCGGGGCCAGGGGCTGGCCCCGAGAGGAGTTTCCCGAGAAGTTAGAGGGAATAGGCTGTCCAAGGGCATTGGTCTTGGATCTACACTCCTTGGCCCAGTGGCGACCTTTACCACATTTAGGGCAAAGGGTGAGCGGAGGTGGTTTAGTCCTTGTTTGAGGAGATATGGGTCCTTGACCCAGTTTCCCTGTTGGGCAGTCTCGCGCAAAATGGCCAGGTTGTTTGCAAGTAAAGCAAGTATGTGGGCCAGGGTGGTGAAGGGCCTTGGTGAAGGCGGCACCAATGGCGAGACCCATGGCATGGGCTGTTCCTACCCCGGCACACAGCCTAATGAAGTCAGAAAGGTCCCCTTTATCTTTGTGGGGCCGAAGAACATCTTGACATATTGGGTTGGCATTTTCAAAGGCAAGATATTTTACAAAGGAGCTCTCGTTTTCACTTGGTCCAAGTAAGCGCTCCGCAGTTAGATTAAGCCGGGCAACAAAGTCACTGTAAGGCTCGTCAGGACCCTGACGAATTTTTGCTAGGGAGGTGGTGGCCGAGCCCTTTTGAGGGAGCCGTCTCCAAGCATGCAAACCAGCAGTTTGAACCTGTGCTAGGAGCCCAGTAGGAAAGCGTGCCTGTTTAGGGTTAGTATCAAATGGCGCATTACCCACTAGTTTAACATAGGTCCAGGATTTAGAGGAAGCCTTGGTTGAATTTTTTTGGGCAGTTTCCCGACAGTATTCCCTAAAGTCTGCGTTCCACAACAGGAAGTCACCCGCACTGAGGGTGGCTCGGGCCAAAAATTTCCAATCATTAGGGGTGAGCCACTGTGTACTATGGTTCTCTAGCAAGGCCAGTGTATAAGGTGCAGTGGGGCCATACTGTGTACAAGTCTTTTTAAGTCTTTCAAGAAAGCGGAGGCTCAGCCTTTTATAAGAACCAAGGGCTCCACTCTGTCCAGAGGTGGGCTCCTCCTCATCCCCTGATTCCTGGTCCTCCTCTTGTTCCCTCTCTGGTTCTACCTCTTGTTCCTCCCCTGATTCCTCTTCCTGACTTCCTTTTAAATTCTCTGTTTCAGTTTGTGCGGGCTGATCTGCTTGACTGCGAGTGACTGGAAAGGCAAGAACAGGCTGACCACGTGGCTTCACCTTACGAGTATTGAGGGGTCTTGGGCCAGTTTGTGTTAACTCCGTGCCCAAGGCCAGTGAGCGAAGCTCGGCATCAAGGGCTTTTAGTTCTTTTAAAAGTTGGATTTGTTCCCGCCTATGTTGGAGAGACTCGCGTAAAGGGGTTAGATTAGGCAAGGGAAGTGGGGAAAAAATGTCTGGGGGGGCAGTAGGTCCCTGAGGGGCCGGAGCACAAAAGGCAGGGGGTGTATAAGTGGGAAGTGGATTTTTAAGAGGTGGCAGGTCTGGAGAATGGTGTTGAGCCGCTGCCCCCTCCAGGGTAGCCTCCTCCTCTGGGGTCACGTCATCATAGGGATTTAAAACCGGATAAATCTTAGGGGGACTTTTAGGGGACTTTTTTGGTAAGGTGGGGTCTGGGAGGTTCCCGGGGTCTGGGAGGGTCCCAGGGTCCTGAGAAGGCTGAGTAGGGGGCATTTGAATACTAACCGAAGGGCATGCCAATGGGGAGCGAGAGGTGGATTGCATTGCCTGCTCCCCAATCTTTACAAGTTTTAAAGTACCACTGTCAAAGGGTGAGCTTTTAAGAATCTCATTAATTAAATTCCAATAAGAAAAGGCAGTGACAGGCACCTTTTGAGGACCAAAAGTCTCATAATAATCTTTGAGGCAGTCTCCTACTCTGAGCCACCTTTTACCATCAACTGACCCCTCGAGGGGAAACCAAGGACACAAATCCTCTATGTATGAAAAGAATGATCTTAAGTCCTTTTTCTTAACACACGCTCCCCGAGTCTTGAGGGCCTCCTTGAGACCTGTCAGAAACAAATCATGTGACGAAACTGCTTGTCCCATGGTGCGTCACTCACCTTGCGCTGGCCTCACTCTCCTCCTGGATCTGACTCCTGGTCGCGTCTACCGAGGTGATCCCAAATCCCGCTTGGCCAAGTCTTCCCCAGAGGGCAGCGTTCGCTTCTCAAACAAAGGCTCGAGTCAACCACGTTGGGCGCCAACTGTCCCGACCCGCGGGACATCAACGCGGACGGCAAACCTAAGAGAGAAGGAATGAAGGGACAAGAGACGCAGGGAGAGGCAGCAAGACAGGAATTCTGATCAAGCTGCAAATTTTTATTGTTCACACAGGGGTATTTATATGCTCAGGGAATGAGGGGTATGACGAGGTGCAGCCTGGTTGGCTGTGTTCTTCTATTGGGCTCCTGATAGGCTGCAAGTTCGCGCCGGCGGGAAGGTGAGGTTCGCAACGGCGGGAAGGTGAAGTCCCGGAAGAGAAGCAGGGACGGCACCATAGGCGCCATACTGTCAGAATTATCAGCCAGGAGCGGGGAGGGGCGCTGCTGCTTATTGTAAAGGTCAGAATGTTCTCAGAATGAGAACTTCTTGGTCCCTGACAGAGATACTATCAAGACACAGTGAAGATGGTTTCTCCTACTGCAGCTGTAATAATCAAGCTCTGCTTGATCAATAGGTGTCATTGGAGGTCCGGAGAAGTCAACGGCAGGTAGAGCATATGCACTAGGTATTGCAGAAGGGTGGCAAAATCCCAACAGAATGCAGAAATACAGGTGGTTTGAGTGCCTACACATGGAGTTGCATAGTCTTGAAGATACTGACATTCCCTTCCTGTGATCCATTTTTCCATTTCACTTGAGATCCTCTACATTTTCAAACGTGATCTAGCCTTATAAGCATGCTCAAAGCTTACTCTCTATGAAAGCACATTCTATGGCACCTTGATGGCAAAGACTGACCACAATTCTTTACTCCTTCTTCTAGTGACACCCTCTGCAATGTAATGTTCCAGCTCTTCCCCCAAAGAGATGAAGTCAGGTTGAGAGGTGACTTTCAGTCTGGGTTGGCCAAAGAAATGCAGCAGAATTGAGAATATGCCAGCTCTGTGCCCAGGTCAAAAGAGGGCCTTGAGTCTGCCATCTGAATAAGCGCAGGGCAGCCTGCTGGACAATAAGAGACTGGGCGGAGGAGTGAGTCTGGCACTCCAGGGTGGAGTTAGCCTACCTCCTGTCCTGTCCAAAGCCCCCCTAGACCAGCAGCAATATCTGCCCAGTGCACACCTAACACAGATGTATGGGGAGGCCAGCTGAGTTCTACTGAATCACCCAGTTGACCTATAGATACTAAATGCCTACCTTTCGAGGTCGTTGAGTTTGGGGGTAGTTTGTTACGCAGTGATAGCTAACTGATACATGTAACATGGAAGATACTATATATTGCCTAAAAACATCTATTTCTCTTTTGTCTTCCCATCTGACAGAATTCAAATTTTGTTGAGATTCCTTGACCTTAGAGAATGTAGGTAGTGGCCAATAAATTGTCCCACGTTGCTGGCTATGCATATGATCCGGCATCCTAATGGGACAACCCATGGCCACTATGATGAGCTCAAAGATGAGCGTGTGAATCAAGGTATGCCAGTCAGAACTCCTCCCTAGAATTTTACACACATGAGGGTGACACGGCAAGGTGGGGGCTAAGTCACTTTGATCTGTTTTAGAATAACAAGGAGATGAATTTTGCATCTGAATATTTTGGAGAAGTCCATACAATTCATATCGGTGTAAAAAATTCACTGGAACAGTGAACTTAAATGTCACCTCTTTCAACATACAAACCATAGAACAAGTTAATAGGGAGCCTTTAGACTTCTGGGAAGAGAAATGCCTTATAAAAATAAGATGATACATAATCATTTTTATAACTCCCACTGAAATGTTCTTTTTGCCTGGATAAAAACAGTTGAAGCAATGAATGTTTATGATGGGTAGGAGAATCAGGTCAAATGAACTCATCTCCAAGGAGACGTGAAATGCTTTTGAAAGCCTCCTTGATCTAGACCACATTCGATGCATTTTCTTTGAACGTTATCGTTCTGGGCCCAGCTTGCCGACTCGTCTTACATCCATATTTTAGTCCAAAGCTCCATCTTCTGGGGAAGAAATGACATATAACAACTGCTCCCCATATCGACCAGCAGTCAAGCTTGATTTGGAAGTTCCCCAGGTGACGGCTGTCTTAGTCATTGGAGCGATTTCTCATCGGCAACTCATTTTCTCCCCTTTGGAATGAATGTCACTTCAGCCGGGCAGAGCAGCTAGATGTAAAACATCGCTCACTCCTCCCTTCCCTAAGTGAGATTCATAGTGTCACTTCATTTTTATATTTATGGTTTCTGCAGCAGGAGACTGATTGAAATAATTTCCCCCTCCTCAGCATGTTCCTCCTGTGATCCCGTGTGTCTTTGAATAGGTAAAGGGTATTATTTTCTTACTCTGTAGCAAAATCAATTTTCTCTGAACCTTTTGCTATATTTTATTCATGTGGTTCTCAAGCTCCTTCTTGAATGCAAATATTTTAAGAAATATTTTACATTAATGTCATATGTTCAAGATTCAAAAATGGTCGATTTTGGAAATAAACTTAATTTTTTAAAGAATAGTTTTAGATTTAAAGAAAAATTTTGAAGATAGGAGAGGAACCATATACCCAGCACCCACATTCCTTTATTATTATCTTTTTTCCCCCTAATGCTGAGAATTGAACCTAGGAGTGCTCTACGACTGAGATCCATCTCCAGCAGTGCCACCCACCCCTCTTTGGGGTACCAGAGATTGATGCAGGAATGCTTGACCAATGAGCTACATTCCCAGCCCTTTTTATTTTTCATTTTGAGGCAGGCTCTTACTAAGTTGCTTAGGGCCCTACTAAGTTGCTGAGGCTGGCCTCAAACTTGCAATCCTCCTGCCTCAGCCTCCAAAGTCACTGGGCTATGGGTGTGCGCCGCCATCACCTGGCTCAGACTTTGTTTTTAATGGTATTTTTAAGAAGTGCTGGTCAGGTAGTTTATAGAATGTTTCTCTATTGGGATTTGTCTGATGTTTTTCTCATGATGAGACTTTGGTTATAGAACCAATACAGGTAAAAGTGCTGTTCTCATTGTCTCATGTCAAGGGCACCTGTTATTGACATGGATCTTAATCACTGGGTTGAGGTAGTGTGTGCAGGTCGCTCACTATTAGGTTGCTTTCTCTCCCTCTCCATGCTGTGCTGCTAGGAGGGAAGCTGCTCTGCAGAACCCACGCTTACGGTGGAGTGGGGGGGCGATGTTTCATGTCCTTCAGGGGAGCGTGTTTGCATGATCCATTGGCATCCTCCTGCATAGAAGATGTATCTATTTGTCCCCACTTACTTATTCAACCACTTATTTATGTCGTCATGGACTCATGGATATTTTTAAATAGTCAACTTCACCATTTAGGACATGAGAGTCATAGTTTGTAATTTCACGAAAACCAGGAAGATGTAGGGAGCGGTTGGTTTGGTCAATAAACATTTCCTTGAATCAGGAATGAACATATTTTCCTAGAACAAGTGTGGCATTATGACATACGGGTATTAAGTGATGTTGAAACTCACTTCCAGGGCTGGGGAGCAGCTTAGTGGCAGAGCATTTGCCTAACATGCATGAGAACCTGGTTCACAAATAAAAAACAAAAATTTTAAATGCATAGACAGCACTTATTTCCTGACAGGTGATGCATTTAATAAATGTTAGCTATTATGTTTTAAATTCCTTCTTACTTGACACATGATTGTGAATATGTATGGGATACAGAACAGTCATTTATTTTGTTATTATTAGTATGATACTGGGGAAGGAACCCAGGAGCACTGGGGCTACATTCCCAGCCCTTTTAATTCTTTAATTTTTATTAATTTTTATTTTCTTATTTTTTGGGGGGTGGGTAATGGGGATTGAACTCAGGGGCACTCAACCCCTCAGCCACATCCCCAGCTCTATTTTTTGTATTTTATTTAGAGACAGGATCTCTCAGAATTGCTTACTACCTGGATGTTGCTGAGGCTGGCTTTGAACTTGTGATCCTCCTGCCTCAGCCTCCCAAGCTGCTGGGATTACAGGTGTGCACCACTGTGCCTGGCTCTATTTTAAATTTTGAGACAAGGTCTTCCTAAGTTGCAGAGGCTGGTCTCAAACTTGGGATCCTCCTGTCTCAGCCTCCCGAGGACCTGGGATTAGAGTCATGCACCACCATGCCCTGCTATTATTTTATTTTCCTGCAGTGCTGGGAACAGAACCCAGGCCTCACACACACTAGACAAGTACTCTACACCGAACCAACTGTCGTCGATATCTATGATCAACAGTAACTCTAAGGTAAACACAGTGTGAGAAAATCGAGTGGGACCTGCACGAGGCCCGTCACCACAGCCACCTCCTGGGATCTCCTGGAAGGCTGGCTGCCCTGGATCTTTGAGCACAGGACGTGGTGGAACCCACCTGCACTGGAGAAATCATGGAGAGCCCCTGGAGCACGCAAGCTGGGCTCAAGTGGTGGTTCTGCCTCATACTAACTCTGTGACTTGGGCATATTGAAAAATCTCCCTGGACTTCAGTTTCCTCACCTGGGCAAAATAGGGATGATAAAATTGCAATAGTACCTCCCTCAGATGGTTGGGCAAAGACCAAAATGTGTGCTGATAAGTATAAATCCGTTTGTGTTTTTCCCCCAGTACTGAGGATTTAATCCTCTTCCATGAGCCCTATTTTTATCTTGAAACAGGGTCTTGCTAAGTTACCCAAGCTGGCCTCCATCTTGTGGTCCTCCTGCGTCAGCCTCCTGAGTCACTGGGATCACAGACGCATGGCACCGTCCTTGGCACGTGTGTTCTAGAACAGTGCCTGGCACATGGTTGACAAGTGTATAAGTGGTAGCCGTTGTCATCGTCTGGAAGGTCATATTTTCCATCACCGTCAAGTCATGACATTTTTCTCTCAATATCCACCTTGGCCTTTACTGACCCGCCATCAACAGGTAGCTGAATAGTCCCTCAGTTCCTTTTTTGGAGTTTGCCTTTGGAACTAGTGTGGGGCTGGTCAAGGGCACATACTCGGATCACAGACAAGCAATTGTCCTTGAAAGGCTGGGCCCCTGACTGCAGAACTCATCTTAATTAAGGGCCCTCAGTCAGTGTCCAGATGTCTGAGGATTAAGCCAGCCTCGTGGCTCTGGTTCTCCCATGACAGGCGCGAGAGCTGGAGGCAGGCCGGCTGCTGGACATGGGCGCCAACCCCAGCTCTGCTTCTTATCCTCCATGCTGCCTTCGGCAAGTCCCTCGACCTCTTTAAGTCTGTCTCCTCTGCCACGCGGAGGCAGCACCAGCACCAGTCAGCATAAGAATTAGAACAGAGGCGCCACGTTGGGCAAAGGACACAGTGACTGGCAGGAAGCAGGAGCTGGAAGACATGGGGAGGCAGAACAGCCATAATGAGTACTAATAATTCGCTTGTGGTAAATGGACCCCATCATGATCTCCAGTCTTAAGAATTTACAGAATCCCTACTGTGTTCACAGAATCCCCTGCTGTGGTTTTATCCTCATGCAAACCTATGACCAGTGTTTAAGGACCTCCATCTCAATCATGGGACTATGTCAAATTAAGGGACATTCTACAAAGTAACTGACAGTACTCCTCAAAAGCATCAAAGTCATGGCTGGGGGTGGTGGCAGCTTATTGGTAGAGCATGTGCTGAGCATGGGTAAGAGCCTGAGGAAGGGGAAAAGGTATGGAGAATAAAGGAAGACTGTTACCAATGGTAGGAAATGGAGAAGACATACTCAGCGCCAAGTGAGGTTCTACGTGGATCCTGGAAGGTAAAAGGGGTTCAGCATAAGCCACTTTTTGCCTAGCAGTGTTGAGCTGAAGGCATTAGTGTTCCTGAAATCCCTTATTTGCCTGAAAGAACACAAAAGAAACTCAACTGTTAAAAATTCCCTCCTCAGAGAAGTGAAATCCAGAATCAGTAAACGGAATGGGCTCAAACTAAAAAGCTTCTTATTGGCAGAAGAAACAAACAATAATGTGAAGAGAGAGCCTACAGATTGGGAGAAAATATGTACCACACGCATCTCAGATAGAGCACTAATCTCCAGGATAATAAAGAACTCAAAAAACTTAACACGGAGGGAGTTTCAAGATGGCAGCCTAGAGGGCGGCTGCATTTCACATTGCTCCAGGATGCAGGATTCAAAAGAGGAGATAGTGAGAGACTTGGGCCTAACTCAAAGCCACCGGGTGAGTCTCTCCCGTTGGGGAGGCGTCCCGGATGGGGCGGTAGCCCCGGAACGCAGGGAATTTGTGAAGTGGAGTTGCTCAGCGAGATGCCCCTCCCCCCGCTGGAGCGGTAAACACGGACAACTGGGATCATCGTAGAGGAGGCGTCTCAGCACAGCGCTTGGACTCGGAGCAACCACTGGGGCTCCGGGCGGCTGCCTGAGGAGGAGCTGCGTGGCGAGCTGTTTGGACTCAGAGCGATCGCTTCCGAACACCGGGGCGTTGCCCGGAGGAAGAGGAGAAGCGCGGCGGGTCGCTTGGTCTAGGAGTGACTGCATCAGAGCCACAGGTGGTTGCCAGAGGAGGAGCTGCATCGCGAGCTGTTTGAACTCAGAACGACCGCTCCTGAACACCGGTGGCCTGCCTGGAGGAGGAGCGCGGTGGGTCACTTGGTCTCGGAGCCACCGCCCCTGAACACCCGGGGGGCTACCCGGAGGGGGAGGAGGAGGAACAGGGCGGGTCAATTGGGCTTGGAGTGACTGCCTAGGGCTACGGGAGGTTGGCGGGAGGAGGAGACGCGAAGTGAATTGCTTGGGCTCCTAGTGACTGCGTCGGAAACCCGGCCGCTGTCTGGAGGAGGAGGTGTGTGGCGGGTCTCTGGGTCTCGGAGCTATTGTACGGGGCTCCAGGTGGCGGCTCAGAGGAGGGGCCGCATAGCCAGGCGATTAGGTGCAGAGTAGGGTCCCAGGAGCTAGGTGGCTTCTTGCTGGAAGAGCTGCACAGAGACACGCCTAGGGGCGGAGTGAAGTTTCCAGGACTGCGGGCAGATTATCTGGGAGAGGCAGCCTAAGGAGACTCGCCTGCGGAGGGTGAGGCTCCCAGGCCCAGGACATAGGTCCAGGCCCCTGGGAACGTTGCAGAGGAAGACAGCCCAGCCCAGGCGGTAGTTGTAAATTGAGGGGAACCTCTAGGAGGGGAACTGACCAGCAAGGCGTTCCCACCGAGTGAGTCTTCCCTACTGGGAGAGGTTTTCCCACAGGGACGGTTAAACCAGAGACACAGGCACAAATAGGCCTTGCCTCAGCCCGCAGCCTAGTTCCCCGTTGGATGACCATTGGTCAACAAGTGGACACACCTCTGACCACTAGCAGGGAATATACGCCACCTGAGGGTCACCACCCTAGAGAGGCAGCTTCTTCGTGGAGCTCCGCATTATCAACTTCCTCCAAGACTTCAGGCTACTGAAGGATAAGAGGGGATATACTAGCAGTCTTCAGGGACATTATAAGTCGATAGAGGAAATCTGCAATATCTTAATGACCCACTGATTCCTGAACAATATGAGAAAACAAGGGAAGAAAATGCCCCAAACAAATCTAGATGTTACATCAATAGAATCCAACGACAGCATGGCAGAAGAAATGACAGAAAGGGAGTTCAGAATGTACATAATTAAAATGATTAGGGAAGCAAACGATGAGATGAAAGAGCAAATGCAGGCATTGAATGATGAGATGAAAGAGCAAATGCAGGCATTGAATGATCGCACCAATCGACAGTTAACAGAGCAAATTCAGGAAGCAAAAGATCATTTCAATAAAGAGTTAGAGATATTGAAAAAAACCAAACAGAAATCCTTGAAATGAAGGAAACAATAAACCAAATTAAGAACTCCATAGAAAGCATAACCAATAGGATAGAACACCTGCAAGACAGAACCTCAGATATTGAAGACAAAATATTTAACCTTGAAAAAAAGTTGAGCAAACAGAGAAGATAGTAAGAAATCATGAACAGAATCTGCAAGAACTATGGGATATCATGAAAAGGCCAAATTTGAGAATTATTGGGATTGAGGAAGGTTTAGAGAAACAAACCAAAGGAATGAACAATCTATTCAATGAAATAATATCAGAAAATTTCCCAAATCTGAAGAATGAAATGGAAAATCAAGTTCAAGAGGCTTATAGGACTCCAAATACACAAAATTACAACAGACCCACACCAAGGCACATTATAATGAAAATACCTAACATACAAAATAAAGACAGAATTTTAAAGGCTGTGAGAGAAAAGAACCAAATTACATTCAGGGGGAAACCAATACGGATATCAGCAGATTTTTCAATCCAGACCCTAAAAGCTAGAAGGGCCTGGAACAACATTTTTCAAGCTCTGAAAGAAAATGGATGCCAACCAAGAATCTTATACACAGCAAAGCTTACCTTCAAATTTGACGATGAAATAAAATCTTTCCATGATAAACAAAAGCTAAAAGAATTTACAAAAAGAAAGCCAGCATTACAGAACATTCTCGGCAAAATATTTCATGAGGAAGAAATAAAAAACAAAGAAGCAAATCAGCAAAGGGAGGAATTATCCTAAAGGAACTGTCAAATAAAGGAGGAACCAAGATGTGTCAAAAAAGAAATAAATAAATAAAATTTTAAATATGAACCAAAAGACCGGGAATACAAATCATATCTCAATAATAACCTTGAATGTTAATGGCCTGAATTCATCAATCAAAAGACATAGACTGGCGGATTGGATTAAAAAGAAAGATCCAACAATATGTTGCCTGCAAGAGACTCACCTCATAGAAAGAGATACCCATAGACTAAAGGTGAAAGGATGGGGAAAAACATACCATGCACATGGACTCAGCAAAAAAGCTGGAGTATCCATCCTCATTTCAGATAATGTGAACTTCAAGCCAATGTCAGTCAGAAGGGATAAGGAAGGACATTTCATACTGCTTAAGGGAAGCATAAATCAGCAAGATATAACAATCATAAACATCTGTGCCCCAAACAGTGGCTCATCCATGTATGTTAAACAAATCCTTCTCAATTTTAGAAACCAAATAGACCATAACACAATAATACTAGGTGATTTTAACACACCTCTCTCACCACTGGACAGATCTTCCAAACCAAAATTGAACAAAGAAACCATAGATCTCAATAACACAATCAATAATTTAGACTTAACAGACATTTGTAGAATATACCATCCAACCAAGAGCGAATACACTTTCTTCTCAGCAGCACATGGATCCTTCTCTAAAATAGACCATATATTATGCCACAAAGCTAATGTCAGCAAATACAAGAAGATAGAAACACTACCTTGTATTCTATCAGATCATAATGGATTGAAGTTAGAAATAAATGAAAGAGTAAAAAACACAAACTACTCCAACACCTGGAGATTAAACAATATGCTATTATATGATGAATGGATAACAGAAGATATTAGGAAGCAAATTAAAAAATTCTTAGAGGTAAACGAGAACAAAGAAACATCATATCAAAATCTCTGGGACACTATGAAAGCAGTACTTAGAGGAAAGTTTATTTCATGGAGTGCATTTAATAAAATAAGTAAAACTCAAAAAATAAACGACCTAACACTACAGCTCAAAGCCCTAGAAAAAGAAGAACAGACCAACACCAAAAGTAGTAGAAGACAGGAAATAGTCAAACTCAGAGCTGAAATCAATGAAATTGAAACAAAAGAAACAATACAAAAAATAGACAAAATAAATAGTTGGTTCTTCGAAAAAATAAACAAAATTGATAAACCTTTAGCCACACTAACAAAGAGAAGAGGAGAGAAAACCCAAATCACTAAAATTCGGAATGAACAAGGAAATATCACAACAGACACGACTGAAATACAAAACATAATTAGAAGCTATTTTGAAAATCTATACTCCAACAAAATAGAAAATTTCGAAGACATCAACAGGTTTCTAGAGACATATGAATTGCCTAAACTGAACGAGGAGGACATACACAATTTAAATAGACCAATTTCAAGTAATGAAATAGAAGAAGTCATCAAAAGCCTACCAACAAAAAAAGTCCAGGACCTGATGGGTTCTCAGTCGAGTTCTACAAAACTTTTAAAGAAGAGCTCATTCCATACTTCTCAAAGTATTCCATAAAATAGAAGAGGAGGGAACCCTCCCAAACTCATTCTACGAAGCCAATATTACCCTGATACCTAAACCAGACAGAGACACATCGAGGAAAGAAAATTTCAGACCAATATCCTTAATGAACATCGACGCAAAAATTCTCAACAAAATTTTAGCAAATCGCATACAAAAACATATTAAAAAGATAGTGCACCACAATCAAGTGGGTTTCATCCCAGGGATGCAAGGTTGGTTCAAATTCAGGAAATCAATAAATGTAATTCACCATATCAATAGACTTAAAGTCAAGAATCACATGATTATTTTGATAGATGCAGAAATAGCATTTGATAAAATACAGCATCCCTTCATGCTCAAAACACTAGAAAAAATAGGGATAGTGGGAACATTCCTTAACATTGTAAAGGCCATCAACGTTAAGCCCATGGCTAATATTATTCTAAATGGTGAAAAACTGAAAGCATTCCCCCTAAAAACTGGAACAAGGCAGGGATGCCCTCTTTCACCACTTCTTTTCAATATCATCCTTGAAATTCTAGCCAGAGCAATTAGACAGAACAAAGAAATTAAAGGGATACGAATAGGAAAAGAACTCAAACTATCCCTATTTGCTGATGTTATGATTGTATACTTAGAGGAACCAGGAAATTCCACCAGAAAACTGTTAGATCTCATAAGTGAATTCAGTAAAGTAGCGGGATATAAGATCAATGCACATAAATCTAAGGCATTTTTATACATAAGTGATGAATCTTCAGAAAGAGAAATTAGGAAAACTACCCCATTCACAATAGCTTCCAAAAAAATAAAATACTTGGGAATCAATCTCACAAAAGAGGTGAAAGACCTCTACAATGAGAACTACAGAACACTAAAGAAAGAAATTAAAGAAAACCTTAGAAGATGGAAAGATCTCCCATGTTCTTGGATAGGAAGAATTAATATTGTCAAAATGGCCATACTACCAAAAGTGCTATACAGATTTAATGCAATTCCAATTAAAATCCCAATGATGTACCTTACAGAAATAGAGCAAGAAATTATGAAATTCATCTGGAAGAATAAAAAACCCAGAATAGCTAAAGCAATCCTTGGCAGAAAGAGTGAAGCAGGGGGTATCGCAATACCAGATCTTCAACTCTACTACAAAGCAATAGTAACAAAAACGGCATGGTATTGGTACCAAAATAGAAAGGTGGATCAATGGTACAGAATAGAGGACATGGACACAAACCCAAATAAATACAATTTTCTCATACTAGACAAAGGGGCGAAAAATATGCAATGGAGAAAAGATAGCCTCTTCAACAAATGGTGCTGGGAGAATTGGAAATCCATATGCAACAGAATGAAACTAAACCCATATCTCTCACCATGCATGAAACTCAACTCAAAATGGATTAAGGACCTCGGAATCAGACCAGAGACCTTGCATCTTATAGAAGAAAAAGTAGGTCCAGAGCTTCAACATGTCGGCTTAGGACCAGACTTCCTCAACAGGACTCCCATAGCACAAGAAATAAAAGCAAGAATTAATAACTGGGATAGATTCAAACTAAAAAGCTTTCTCTCAGCAAAGGAAACTATCAGCAATGCAAAGAAAGAGCCTACAGAGTGGGAGAAAATCTTTGCCAATCATACTTCAGATAGAGCGCTAATCTCCAGAATCTATAAAGAACTCAAAAAAGTCTACACCAAGAATGCAAGTAATCCAATCGACAAATGGGCTAAGGAAATGAATAGACACTTCACAGAAGAAGATGTACAAGCAATCAACAAACATATGGAAAAATGTTCAGCATCTCTAGTAATAAGAGAAATGGAAATCAAAACCACCCTAAGATTCCATCTCACCCCAATTAGAATGGCAATTATCAAGAATACAAGCAACAACAGGTGTTGGCGAGGATGTGGGGAGAAAGGTACACTCATACATTGCTGGTGGGGCTGCAAATTAGTGCAGCCACTCTGGAAAGCAGTGTGGAGACTCCTTAGAAAACTTGGAATGGAACCACCATTTGACCCAGCTATCCCACTCCTTGGCCTATACCCAAAGGATTTAAAATCAGCATATTACAGAGATACAGCCACATCAATGTTCATAGCTGCTCAGTTCACAATAGCCAGATTGTGGAACCAACCTAGATGTCCTTCAATTGATGAATGGATAAAGAAACTGTGGTATATATATACAATGGAATATTACTCAGCCATAAAGAATGATAAAATTATGGCATTTGCAGGCAAATGGATGAAACTGGAGAATATCATGCTACGTGAGAGAAGCCAATCTCAAACAACCAAAGGAAGAAAGATATTGCTAATAAGTGGATGAGGACACATAATGTGGGGTGGGAAGAGTTAGTGTTAGGTTTAGAGTTAGGTTTAGGGAGGGGGGCAAGAATGGAGGAAGGAAGGACTGTATAGAGGGAAAAGAGGGGTGGGAGGGGTGGGGGGAAGGGAAAAATATAACAGAATGAATCAAACATTGCCCTATGTGGGTTTGTGATTACACAAATGGTATGCCTTTGCACCATGTGCAGGCAGAGAGACAGCATGTATCCCATTTGTGTACAATAATAAAAAAATAAATAAATAATAAAAACAAACAAACAAAAACAAACAAACAAACAAAATAAAAAAAAAAAAACTTAACACCAAAACCCCAAATAACCCAATCAATAAATGGGCTAAGGAACTGAGCAGACACTTCACAGAAGATACCCAATCGATCAACAAATATATGAAAAAATGTTCAACATCTCTACCAATTAGAGAATGCAAATCAAAACTCCTCTATGATTTCATCTCACTCCAGGCAGAATGGCAATTATCAAGAATACAAGCAGCAATAAATGTTGGTGAGGACGTGGGGGAAAGGGGCACTGAGACACTGCTGGTGGGACTGCAAAATGTACAACCATTATGGAAAGCAGTGTGGAGATTCCTCAGAAAACTTGATGGAACCACAATTTGACCCAGCTATCCCACTCCTCAGTTTATACCCAAAGGACTTAAAATCAGCATACTACAGTGACACAGCCACATCAATGTTTATAGCAGCTCAACTCACAATAGCTAAGCTATGGAACCAATCTAGGTGCCTTTCAATAGATGAATGGATAAAGAAAATGTGATATATATATATATATATATCTCATTTTCACACACACACACACACACACACACATATATATATATATATGATGGAATATTACTCAGCATTAAAGAAGAATGAAAGTATGGCATTTGCTGGTAAATGGAGGGAGCTGGAAAATATCATGCTAAGTGAAATAAGCCAAACCCAAAAAAACCAAATGCCAGATGTTTTTTCTGATATGTGGATGCTAATTCACAATAAGGTGCAGGGATAAGAAAGAATAGATTTACTTTAGATTAGGTAGAGGGGAGTGAAGGGAGGGGAAGGGGCATGGGGATAGGAAGGATAGCAGAGTGAAACAGACATGATTACCTCATGTGCATGTGTGACTGCATGACCCATGTGATCCTGCAATATCAATCAGAAAAATGAGAAATCATACTCCATCTATGTATCATCTATCCAAATGTTTAAATGCATTCTACTGTCATGTATAACTAATTAGAACAAATAAAAAATTAATAAAAATAAATAAAATACAGTACATGATTTTTTAAAAAAATTTTAGTTGTAGATGGACACAATATCTTTATTTATTATTTTTATGTGGTGATGAGGATCGAACCTGGTGCCTTGCATGTGCAAGGTGAGCACTGTGCCACTGAGCTATACAGCCCGGGCCCAGTACATGATGTTTTGAGGTTGACTGTTTGAATTTAGCATAATGTTCCTGCTCCATCCAGACGGTTGTATAAATTAATATTTTATTGCTTTTTGGGGTGGTGTTTGTTGTGATGGCTACTTCCTGTAGTTTGTTCGCCTGTTGAGGAGCATTTTGTTAGTTTCCAGTTTTTTACTATTATGCACAATCATAAAAGAAAGGAAAAAAAAAATCCCTCCTCAGGAGCAAGTCTATAATCTTCCCTGGATGGAAGTTTGCACTGCACCCAAAGAGACATTGTCACAAAATTCTCCAATCTCCCATTTATCTTTCCCCGAAGTCTTTGTTTTCTCCGCAAGGGCCCTTTCTCCCCCATCCCTTCACCTGTAAGATGGTGTGCAAGCCCCAATTCCAGCCACCCCTCTGGGTCACACTTTTATCTGTGAACGGTTATGTTTATACCTACACATGTTAACAAAAATCTAGCTCTTCTCTTGCTAATTTTTCTTTTATCAGTTTTACATGCAGCCCCCTGGTCACTGAACCTGGAAGATTCTTTTTGTCTGAGATGGTAGAAAGAAAGGTGAAAGAGAATTTCCACAAAACCACGCCAGACACAGGAAATCACATAAGGGAATTTATTAAGCGAACAGAGTGTCTCCCTGCAGGGTAAGAGAGAAAATGAGAGGAAAAGAGAAAGGAAAAGGAAGGGCGCATGCTATGGAGAGTGGAAAGCCAGGAGGATAGAGAAAAGTGAGTAGGACAGACAGAAGAATGGAAAAGATGGCGGGGAAGCTAGAGTAAACAGTGGAATTCCGCTGGGCCAACAGGACCAATATCGGAGAAGGATACTTGCAAGCTGACTGATGAACCAATAGCTAGCCAGGATGTTCACAGATTGAAGAGTGGTTGGGAGGCGGGGAAATGACTGTATCTGATGGGTGGGGGAGCAGCTTTATACATTACATTCCCCCATTTCTGTTTTTATAAGAAAATCTTTTGCTCTCCAGTTCTCTTTGAAGTCTTCTCTCTCCTTCCTGCCTAAGTGACTGGGGTTGGTTTTGCAGGTGAGATGTAAAAAGTCCATTCTCCTTCCAGACTTCCAAAGGCAGATGGTTTTCATGGACTTCATTTCCTCGATTTGACTGATCCCCTATTTCTACACTAACTGCCTGTCCCTAATTCTGACTTCATTCACCCCTCTAATTCTAGGAACTCCTTCACTGCTGTAGGGAAAGGGGGTGATGACCGATCTGGCTTCTTTGAGCTGGAAGGGGGCAGTGTGGGGCAAGCAGTTTGGAGTTCCCTTTTTAGAAATTGGGTAAATTGAGGGGTTCATGGTAGAAGTCCGGTTGGGAAGAGCAGGTTGTAAAGGCATCTGGGGATGGGTGCTTCTATGAGAGAAGAACAAAAAGACATGAGTACTGATATGAGATTGATACAATATAAATGTTGCAGAATCTGAAACATGCCAATGCATATCATAAAGATGACAGAAGTCAATAATTCCTCACCAGGGGGTGGAAGAACTGAGAAGTTTTTCCCATAACAAGGCCTAGCAAAGGCTGGAGAGGACAAGGCCTTTATTTGGGAACTTTAACATTGTCTAGGTTATCAGGAATGTAAACACAACATTTAGTAGAGATACTAGCAAACATAGATTAAGCCTACCTGTGTCTGTAGGCCTTAAACTGACTAAAAACTTCTGACTCTGGCAGTTTCTCTTGATAGTTCTCAGGCACATTTGCCTAAGAATCTCTCTTTTGTAGCTTCCAGTCTTTATTCTAGTGGGCTAACAGAAGTGTACATCTTAAGTTAAATTTAAGTATTATTTCTTTTAAATGCCCAAGAATGGCTATATTTTGGTTTTACCTGTTTTGCTAGGTGTTTAAGATCAAGTTGGTTAAAGTGACCTGTTCCTGTCAAAGAGTCAGCCGAGTTCCCACAGAGGTCACTCATAGAGAACTTAAGAGCAGCTTCTTAGCTCCATTAGTGCCATTGGTTAGGCAGGGTCTCCTCCATGAGGTGGCTTTCCTTGAAAGCACCAGGGATGTCTCCCTTTTTCCATGACCCTCCTCTGCAGCAGATGCACTGAGTGATTTTTCATCCTCTAGTGGTCTCATCAATCTCCTTGGAGGTTGTGTGACCCAGAGTTGCAAAGTGCCTTGGAAAAGTCCTCTTATTCCCTGGGTTCAGGCTGACTTTGAGGGCAAGACCCAAATATGGACTTTTCTTGATCTCTGTATTTAATCTCAATCTCTAAGTTTGATCTTAACCATCAAGTAAGTCAATCTCACCAGTCATAAAGTAAGAGTACTGGGCTTTAGCTTCAATGTCTATGACTTTATAGTTATTTACCCCCTTTTATCTAACTGGGGTTTACATTATCTGTCCTATAGGTGATGGCTTACCATTCCAAGTTAATTTATGATGTTCGCTCTTGAAGCAATACTTCTGCAAAATATTGATCAGGCAACAATTAGAGTTTACAAGGAAAATACAAAATGGAATCACCAACGGTAAAACATTCAGTTTGTGCAATAGCTGTCTTGAATTTTGGCTGAGTTCCTGTTTGATCACAGTAATCTTTACAACAAACATCAAACTTTTGAACACGACTTTAAATGAGTTAAAGTCAGGCTTACTTTGGAGCCATTGTAATGTGTAGCAGGGTTGTGAGGCAGAGCCTTATCTCAGGTAACGTGGGGCTTTTTAGTGAGGGGAAAAGGAGTATTAGAAAATAAAGGGTTATAAACACAGATTTTGAAGATTAAGCTGAGATCAGATGGAGCTCTGTTCTCTGATGGAAACACGGATCTAAAGAGTTATGTCAGCAATCTTTATATATGTGCAATGTTAGGTTCCAAAGTTACTGTAAGGTGGGCAGGAACCAGAGAAGGGAGCTGATGAAACACTGGTTATCTAGCAAAAGAATTCCTTCCTGCCCAAGAGCTGTGTGCCTGAGATCAATGTACTGCCACAGCAGTTAGGCATCTTGTGCCCCTGCACAGGAGCACTCCCAGGCACCAGGCATGCCACAGCCATGAGGTCATCAGAGACCCCATTTTCAGTCACTGTTGTTCTATTTTTGCTACTGCACATTATGCTCTTTCTTAAATGTCATTTTAAGAAGTTTACATATATTGCCTCCTGAGTCTATATGAACATTAACAAATTTATACCTTATTGATAACAGGTCCTATAATAGAACATTAAATGATAGGTTTACCATTACAGACAAGTTTAATTTGGAGAACAGCAGCTTGATAAATTTTCTGCTTTAAAGGCTTGTATACCTGGAAAATATGAACACATTTAATATACAAAGAATAATGTTTTTAAGTATGTTACTCCATGGAATAACTTTGTAAATTAATCAGATGTCTCTAACAAACACATTTGAGTAATCCCATACATGTCAACTCTAATTCACTCAGTTTATTGTAGAAAAACCAAGATATCAGACAAGTGTACCAAGAGCATTTGCTGTCTCTTCCCTGTTGAAGAAAAGTCCTAGAAAAATTGATGTTAGACATTTTATAAACATCAACATTTTATTAGTTTGACCACCTAGAGACTTGTGAGTTAATTTTAAGGACACTTTACTTCTATTAGTTTACCCAATTTAAATTGAACCTCTTTAAATCACGTGAATTAAAAATATTTGGATCCATTTTTAAAATTTTAATTTTTATGCGTGCTTATATTTAACACAAAAGCAAAGGCCTTGTAATATTTATCTCCATTGCAATGTAACAGATGTTCAAAAATAACTCTAGAGTTGGATAAAAAGAACTGATCAAAAATCATTAACCTAGGTATGTAGGATCAAAATTGTGAACTCAAAAATATAGCATTTAAGAAAAACAAAAGTCCTAGAAGAAAAATGATAATGGTTATTAATTAAAGCATGAGAAAATGAGAAGGAAAGAAAAGGTGAAAGGGAGAAAAGTATTCTGAGTTGTAGCCCAGGAGAAATTTAAAATGGACACATTTTTCCTTGGGCTTCAGACTGGTTTCCCACAGTGCTTTCCTCCATTTACATTTCAATGTAAGCCTTGACTGAGATCTGAATCTGAAAGGGGCTAAAATGTTCTAGTAGAAACTTGTTGCTTAGGTCCTTTTAACTCTTTTTCCTGGTTAGTAATTAATTTAGGTTTAGACGCAGAGAATTGCTAAACGATTATCTCCCACTACTTGGCAAATGGGACTGCTTATATTACATGGGGAAGCAGGGGAAGACGGAGAAGCAGGGTCTGGAGGCGCCTGAGCCTGCAGGAAGAGCCAAGAAGCAAGAAAGAAGAGACTGGAAGATAAGGAATCCCTTTCCATCTGCACGCTCGCTCACGGAAGCTGTGTGCCATTACACAAACGGATTTTGATGGCTTTAAATACCGGAAGTCGGGCGAAGGGTTCCTGTCGGGGTTCGCGGACCCCACCCTAGCCTGGCACTGAGCCGGGGCGGCCTGGTTTGCAACATTTCAGGGACTTCAATATGGCGCCTGGCACTGAGCCGGGGCGGCCTGGTTTGCAACATTTCAGGGACTTCAATATGGCGCCTGGCACTGAGCCGGGGCGGCCTGGTTTGCAACAAACAGCTGACACTGCTTAAGGAAGTTGACCTGATTGGACGAGGTGACTCGTACTTGCTGCGTGCTCTCTTCATGCCCCTAGTGTATTCTATATAGTAATCATGCTCTCCCCACATGCTCTGTAACCTGATTGGCTCTCCCTACATGTTCTGTAACCTGATTGGCTCATGATTCATATATAATGACCGTGACTTCCTTGTGAGGGAGAATAAAGAGCTCTGATGAACAACCAGTTTGTCGTGTCTCTCTCTGCGGGCAGAGGGAACGCGATAGTTCCCAGGGTAGAATCTGCCAGATTGGAGGACCCAGATCCCAAGGTGGGGACTGATACAGCCAAGTCTGTGCCCCAGCGTCCTGAGGCCACAAAGTAGTCGACTGGAGACAAGAAGGCGGCACATAGTTGGTGTCGTCACATAAACATCCATGTGGGCCAGGCAAAAGCTGAGAAGCGTTGAGGACCTGATATCAGGGTTTTCATATGCGAACAAGATGAGCCTCAACCCTGAGAGAGATCTCCACCATAAAATCAGGAATCCACCCGGCAGATAAGACCGACTATAGGGGCTGCCGTAATTATAAATCGGCCTGGGGAACTGGTCTACTCACCAACCTGAAGTCCGGTGATGAATGCAGAGCAGAGCGACCGGGCAGAATGGAAGGTGGAGCCGTGTCCGGGGGCACTGGGGCGTCAGATGGGGTTCTACTCTCTTAAGAGACAGTGGAAGATCCCATCCTGAGTCACGGCACCAATGAAAGGGAATTTCCACGAAACCACGCCAGACACGGGAAATCATATAAGGGAATTTATTAAGCAAACAGTGTCTCCCTGCAGGGTAAGAGAGAAAATGAGAGGAAAAGAGAAAGGAAAAGAAAGGGCGCACGCTAGAGAGAGCGGAGAGCCAGGAGGATAGAGAAAAGTGAGTAGGACAGACAGAAGAATGGAAAAGATGGCGGGGAAGCTACAGTAAATAGTTGAATTCCACCGGGCCAACAGGGGACCAATATCGGAGAAGGTTACTTGCAAGCTGACTGATGAACCAATAGCTAGCCAGGATGTTCACAGATTGACAAGTGGTTGGGAGGCGGGCAAAATGGCTGTACCTGATGGGTGGGGGAGCAGCTTTATACATTACAAAAGGGACATCAGTAGAGACACTGAAGAATATCTCAAGCAAATTGTCCCAGGCTAATTTTCTGGGTTTGATCACCCTAGTGCAGCTCTGTAAGACTAAGCCAGGTGAAAGGTGGATGGGTATTCTCTGTGCTCTCTTTGCAACTTTCTTGTAAATCCAAAATTGTTTCATAGTTAACAAAACCAAACCAAAGACCAATCAAAATTCCCAGCAGCCCCAACATCGCGGAACAGAGAGCTTGCAGTGAGTCTGCTCTGGATTGAAATCGCAGTTCTTCCACAAATGAGCTGAGGGAGGCTGGGGCAAGTTGGCTTTGCTCCTGGGGCCTTCGGTTTCCTCATCAGAACCTCTGAGGGACAGAGGAGGCGGGGACAGCAGGAGGCACCTTGCAGGGGGTGTGATGTGCTCGGGTGTGGGAGGCTGGCAGCACATTCTTGCTTAGCAGACCAGGTGCCTGCAGCTGCTCCCTCGGCCTCTCCTGCTCCTGGGTTGGGAGATGCTCAGGGCCCTGCAGGGCCTCCGCTCTTAGAGTCCCCTTCCCCTTAGAGGTCACCTGCTCTGAAGAGAGGTTGGATCCAAGAGTCTGGAATCTTCATCCATTAAAACAGAAGAGGTTGACGTGAAACAGATGGTGCCTTTTCCTTTGCTCTTCTTCTTCGCACACCCAGAAAGAAATCACTCATTCTCAGGGACACTTGCCTGCCTTTGTCCTCTTCTTCCATGCCTCACTGACCTTGGGTGGCTATTGTTTTTTTTTTATTTTTTTTTATTTTAGCAGGAGAAGCCCAGTGCTCTGACTGGTTTTGACCTTGGCTGATTTGGCGCTGCTCTTAACCTGGCCCACAGTCTCTCATGTCTACAGAGCAATGTCCCCGCAGCCCCGCCTGGCTCAAGTCCTAGCAAACCGCCTGCTGTCTGCAGGAGAAACGCAAGCCTGGGATGCCCACCAGAGAACAGGACTCACCCTGAAGCGGGTGGCGAGGACGTCTGTGACCCTACACAGACCAGCTCCTAGCACTGGGGAGATGAGGATGACTCCCCCTGACCATGAAGCCTGAAAGAACAGGTTCCAATTAGAGCCCGTCAGCCTAGGCCAGAGTGGCCTCGAGTTGTCACTCACAGTGGGGTCTTGAAAGTCAGATGTCACCCTGCTGCCAGTCAGATGTCAAGATATGGACCTTGGGGAGACTCTGGACACTTTTCTGGGATCCCCAATAAAACTGGAGGGCAGGAGAGGCACACTGTCCCTCTCCTCTCTGAGAGGACCCGCTCTCCCTTTAGAGTGCCCCCTGTCCTCTTCCCACTCCTTCTAATAGACTCATGCCTGCTGCTCTGAGCAACCTGTCTGAAATCTTTCTGACTCGATCCCAAGAATCAGGGCTTGAAGGGGACCTTTGCACTGCCTCGGTTTCCTAGAAGTCCCCAGCCCTGTAGCAGAGAGAAGCAGGGGTGTGATTGGGTCCACTGGATTCAATCCATATTACCTGGCCCTGGGGAAATGAAGACCAGTGTGGAAAAGGAGTCCGGAAGCCAGAGCTGGGACTGGTCTCCTGGCTTGGAAATTTTATCTTGTTCACCAGGTCCTTTGGGTACCTTTGAGGATGAAGTGGAAAGAGAACTCCAGTGTGCAGACATTTGGATGCTCTTCTGAAGAGCGAGGAGGCCTTGGGCTGGCCAGTAGGCTTCTCTGCACCCGAGGAGAAGGGATACGGAAAAGTATTCATTACATTACCTGCTAAACGACTCATGACACGGAAGGAGCTGGATAGCTCTGAGGTGGATGTTAGGATAACAGTCAGACAGCCGCCATGATGGAAGATTAATAACACCAGGGTCATGTTCTGACTCCTCCTCAATACCAGGCAGTGGGAATTCACGTTACCCAGCCATTAACCATTCAAGATTTGGTGGGAAGAGAAACAGGGAACTTGTGGTATAATAAGAAATATATTTGGGTTTTGCCCCAATTTCTAGAACCCTTGGAATATCCTCAGGAATAGGAGTGTCTTTTGTTGTCTTAAGAGTCCTTTCTGTCACATCTGAGTGGTTTATGCTGATGAAGTGATTTACGGTAGGTCCCCTGGATAGCTTCAGGATGGACTGGTCATCAGGAAGACCAAATGGTCAGAGGGTTGGAACTTTCAGCATCACCCACTGGCGTCCTGGGAAGGGAGAGAGAGCTGGAGACGGAATTTAATAAAAACTCTTGAACAATGAGGTTTGGGGACCTTCTGGGTCATGAGCACATCAAGGTGCTGAGAAAGTGATGTTCCCAAAGAGGGGAGGGCATGGACGCCCTGTGTGCCCTCCACCCCATGTCTCGTCCACTTGGCTCTTCCTGAGTTACATTTATCATGATAAACCCGGAAACACAGGCAAAGTGTTTCCCACGTTCTTTAAGCCATCCTAGCAACTCACCAAATCTGAGGTGGGGGGCTTGTGGGAGGAACCCTGACTTGTAGCCTGGTGGTCAGAGCACAAGTGACCGGACCTCACAACTGGAGTCCGAGGTGTGGCAGCCTCGTGGGACTGAGCCCTCTAACTCACGGGGCCTGACCAACTCCGGGAGACAGTGTCAGAGCCGAAGTGAATTGTTGGACACACAGTTGATATCAGAGAGAGGCACACACAGGTGAAATGGAGACCAGCAGTCGTGAGGTAGGGAGTCTGGAGGCCGGGCGAACACAGAGAACTTGACACCTAACAGGCAAGCAGTGGGTCACCCCACCGAGGAACGCAGGGGAATGGAGCAGTGTGGGAGTGGCCACTGCAGGGTAATGTGTTAGATGGCAATAAGCGCTACCGGAGAAACCAAAACCCTAATGGAAAGGACAGTGGCTTTGGAGTCAGATAAGTGTGGGTTTGTTTCCTGGTTCTTCAAACCTTTTGGAAACTTCTGAGTCTGTTTCCTGATTTATGAAATGGAAGAACTAACAATACTTGTTTCCTGGATTTCAGATTAAATAACATAAATTTATCAGTGTAGCACCTAATAAAATGCATGGCACGGATAATATTAAAATGGTGATGTCACTTGTATCAGTGATTGCTGAGTAACAAACACTCCCAAAGTCTCAATGGCAATACAATAACAAGCTTTTATTTCTCAAGCATCTGTGGGTTTGGTGAGGGCTGGTTGATCTAAGTGGGGCTCGACTGGCAGGTTTTCTCTAGGCTGGGTTCTGCTCTGGTGATGAGGCTTGGTCTAGCTGTTCCATGTATGTTCCTTCTGGTGCCCAGGATGAAGTAGCAGCAGCTACCCATCAGAAGCCCTCCCACAGCTACCCATCAGAAGCAGAACTGCAGGAGAGCAAGCCCAGCTGTATGCGCTTCAAACTTTTGTTTATATTTATCATATTTGCTAACATTTTCATTGCCCAAAGCAAATCAGATGGCCAATTCCATCATCAATGGAGCTGGGAAACATGCCCTACCAAGGGAAATCACAAAGAAAGAGGAAATTTTTGAAAAATAATATAACATAACTTGTCACAGAGTTGGTAAAACTATGGCCCAAGGGCCAAGCCTGAGCTGTCACGTATGGCCTAGGAGCTAAGAATGGTTTTTACATTCTCCATCACTGAAAAAAGAAATTTCATGATCTGTAAAAATTACATGAATTCAAATTTCAGAGGTCATTAAGGACATTTTTTTCAGTATCGGAGCCTGAGCTCATCATTAATGAATTTTCACAGGAACGTAGTCATGCCGTTTGTTTTTGTATTTCATTCTACAAGGGCAGACCTGAACGGTAGGACAGAGACCGCACGGTCCATTAAGCCTAAAATAGTCACCGTTTAGCTTCTCTACAAGAACGATCCACCTCCCACGTTTCTCACGCGAGGAGGCCCTGCAGATGGGAAGTGCGTTCTTTTCGGGTCTCAGGCCGCCTCCGCCCTCTCTCCGCTCCACTGCAGCCCTGCGTGGCAGGGCAGAGCACGTTTCTGCGGTGCAGACCCAGCCTCCGTTGCGCCTCTGCTGACTTCTTTCAATGCCACCCTCTTTCCCCTGTGGCCTCACGTCTGGACAGGCTTCTAAGAAGCCCACGTGGGCCTCTGGGAGCTTCAGTGCTGCTGAGGGATCCACAGCTCATACATCTGCGGCCCATCTCAGGAACCTTCTCCCTTCCTGACCCTTTGGCAACTGAGACGCCCACCGCACCGCCCTCCTTCAAGCCCGGCTGAAGTTGCCTGCCTTGCCTTCTCAGGAGTCCCTGGTGTGAGCGGAAACACTCCCCGGAATTCTCCTGGCTTGCCGAGCAGCCTGGACGGTCTGCCTTTAGGGGTAATTAATACTTAAGGGAGTGTATTCCCCCTTCACTCCTGTCCCCCTCCCCTCCCTCTCCCCTTCCTCCTCCTCCCCTCCCTTCTCCTCTTCCTCCTAGTCTCCCAATCTTCTTTTTAAGGAGGTCTATTCTGTTGTCTGGGATGGATCATCCAGATATTCTCAAACTTAACCCCTATCATTATACTCTAAGCCAATGATAGAAGCATAAATTAGACATATAAGGGCTTGTTTTCCCCAATAAATTTATCTATGCATTTTTGCATCCAACCCTCCATCCATCTATCCAAAAATATTTCTTTTTCTATCTTTCTTTCTTATTTATTTATTTATTTTTTGGAACTAGGGATGGAGCACGGGGTGCTCTACCACTGAGCTATACCCACATCCTTTTTTATTTTGAGACATTGTTTGTCGAAGTTACTGAGCTGGCCTTGAACTTGCAGTCCTCGTGCCTGTCTAAAAACATTTCAAACCAGCTGCTGTACACCAAGCACTGAAGAAAGAAGGGCACCATCTTTATTCAGTCTTCAACCTGGGACAGTCCAATGGTTGGAGTCAATGTCCATGACCTTGGGATGGTCTCTGAGCCTTGCTTGGTGCATGAAGATGGAGACATCCATTTACAGGAAACTCAAAGGTCTTCGTTATCTTCTGGGTTTGTCAAGACAGTTTGGGATGAAAGAGTCCAACACTTAGGTCAGGGAAGGCATCCTTTGGTTCTGTTACCACAGTAGAGATGATCAGGAGCAGAGCTGGCCTCAGAGCCTGTGAAGTGGGCCTTCGGTTTGTTTTGTTTTGTGCTGGGGATAGAACTGAGGCCCTCACAGGCCTGAAGCACGTGCTCTTCCACGGAGCTCCACCCCCCACTTCCCCAAAGGACACTTGGAATACAAATGTTTGGATCAGAATTATATCAACATGGATTAATTGCCAATGAGAGACCATTTCTAAAGTGAAGTCTATTAAGCCAATTTAATTCCATGATCATTTATCTGCATGGGTCAAATGAATAACTATAATTTTCCTAGAGTTTTTTTCATTCTTCTTTTGCTGGAACTAGTAGCATGAAATCAATTGTTTTCCACTTAATTTTACAACAAATTTTATTTAATCTATTATTGTTCCCATATTGCATATGCCGATGATAATTTACTATTGATTTCATTTTGAGACTGTGATTTCAGCTAAGTCCTATTTTCCTGGGATAAATTTATCAAAGATACATATTCATGGAGAAAATTCTATTCTTTTGGCGGTTGTTACTCGGTAGCAAATTTGACCCTGTGTGGTATTTAGTTGTTCTCATTGTTAATTTGCATGAGTAATTTATGGCTGCGATGTTCATTATTAACTGAGTAAAAGAATGATAGTTTGCATTTATTTGGCACTCTTTGAGAAAGCGGCAAAACTGGTCTGTAAAATGGAAAGATGCAGATGGGGAGTGGGGGAGGAGTGGAGAGAGGAGATTGGAAGAGGGAATGACCAGAGGGGAAAGAGGGATGGGGAGGGGAACTGGGAGCCAGAGAAGAGGGAGTCTCCAGAGCTCTCATGGAACAAGGTGGGGGTACTGAAGGGAGATGGAAAGAGAGGGGCAAGGTATCCTCCAGGCCACTACATTGGAACCCAACCTCTTGTTTCCCGCTTGGAAGACTGTGGTGCTAATGCTGCCACTTTCTGCCTCAGTCTTCTTCTCTATAGGCATATCAGCTTTATTCTGATGCTGATCAGCCTTCTCTTGGAGGCCGGAAATCAGCCCTTATCTTCCCCCCAGGAGTTTCCAGTCCCACATTTCAAGTACTCCCACTTATGGCTATGCAAGTTGCTTAGTGCACAGCTTGCACATCTGCACAGTGATTATTGTTCCCTTGGTTCCAGATCATAAGTTTCTAGGTAAAGACCGATTGGTTTAATAAGGGTCACATACATGTCCAATCCTGGACCAAGCTCTGTGGTTAAGGAATGGGATACTGTTATGGGTTGGATTTTAAATGTCCCCAAAAGCTCACATGATGAAGGCTTGATCCCCGACTGATGGTGCTCCTGGGAGGTGGTGGAAACTTCAGGTGGGATCTAGTTGGAGGAAGGAGGTCATTGGGGGTGTGGGGGGTATTGGGACTCTGGCAGCTTGCCTTTTGCATCCCAGCCACCATGAGCTGAGTGGTTTCCTTGGCCACGCTTCTGCCATGATGCTTGGACTCCCCTCAGGCCCAAAGTGACGGAGTCGACTGACCATGGACTAGTGTCATTGAAACTGCGGCTGTTAGGGTAGCTGGTGCAGATATCCACGAGACGCATCTCTGAGTTCAAGCAAAGCTTTATGGACAGAGAGTCTGAGAGTCTGCCAGGCTACCCCTCTGCGAGGCTCAGCAACCTACTGGAAAAAACTTCTAAACTACATAGTCATGTACAATGGAGTAGTTAAAAAATAACCCGTCTGGCCCTGTGATTGTTAATTGGCGTCTTTGCTGTGGTTTCTGTAGTCAGGGACTCTTTGGGAAGGTTATACCTGGGTGGGCAGGTTCTGATTTTTCAAAATAGAGTTACTTTGGTCTAAGGATCTAACAATGGCCCAAAGAAATCTTTCTTCCAAGCTGATTTTCTCAGGTACTTAGTCACAGTGTTAGAAATCTAGCAAAGGTGTCATGGTAGTTTCATCTCGGATGAGGTGTTAGGTCCACTTAAAAGCTCAGGGAAGAGGCTGAGCATGGTGGTGTGTCGAGAACAAGGTGACATCTGTGCAGCCCTATGTATAAACAAGCCGTTTCCGGAACTGGCCCGTAAAACCTACCCCCAGGAAAGGGCGCAGAGGTACTACCCTCAAGAGCCAATACAGGACAAACAGGACGTACTGGGCCCCAGGGTTTATCAAGGCTGTTAAGAGATATCTGTCCGAGAAATGGGCAGCTACCCGGAAACCTTGTCTGTCAAGGACAGGAGAGGGGGTCTAGCCCTGACTCATCTCCTGCATAGTTCACCCCCTCCCTCCTCCCTTCTTCCTCCAGGACCATTCAGTTTTGGCGGGACCCAATGAGATTCAAATAAATTGGCAGGACCCAACCAAAAGAGAACAAATGTTTAGCTGTTCCAATGTTAACCAATAATGTACAGGTCTTTGTATGTGAATGATTGGAAATTTCTTAAGTAGAGGGCTTTCTCATCCCTCGGGGCCGCTCCCCACTCAGCCATGGTAGTGGTCTGAGAGGCTGGTTGCGTCCAGGCTCAAGCTTGCACTAAAACCTCATTGTGTGATTTGCTTTGCTGTGTGTGCACTTTGATTTTCTGGGGATCGGTTGATATTGAACCCCAATAGGTGCACACCTGTAATCCCAGCAACTCAGGCTGAGGCAGGAGGATTGCGAGCTTGAGGCTAGCATCAGCAGTTTATCGAGGCCCTAAACAACTCAGCAAGGCCCTCTCTCAAAAAAAAAAAAGACATAAAAAGACATAAAAAGTGCTGGGGAGGGGCTGGGGATATAGCTCAGTTGGTAGAGTGCTTGCCTCGCATGCATAAGGCCCTGGGTTCAATCCCCAGCACCAAAAACAAAACAAAGTGCTGGGGACGTGGTTCGGTGGTCAAGCACCCCTGAGTCCAATCCCCGGTACCAAAACAGAGGCCGGGGCTGCAGCTCAGAGGTGGAGTGCTCATGGGTTCAATCTGCAGCACTGCGAACGAAGCAAACAAGAGGGGCAGAATTCTCTCCTTGCCATCCTGACTGCTGTTTTTCTGGTCTAACCCTGACCTTCCGCTGCCTGTGATGTGATCGTGCCCCACTGGCCTTCTGTTTCCCACATGCTCCCTCTTTCCTCCTCTAATTCTTAAGCTAGAGGAAACTTTTCCCTCTTTTTCTAAAAAACAGACTTCATATTTTTTAGAGCAGTTTTCGCTTCACAGCAAACTTGAGCAGAAGGTCCAGAGGCTTCCTGACCTCCCGCCCACGCATGCCGGCTTCCCCTCTCACCAGCACCCCACCAGAATCTACAGCAACGCCTCGTCAGCAACTCGGGTCCACAGTCACTGGGGTTCACTCTCGGCGGTGTGCCTTCTTCATTTTGGTCAAATGTCTAATCACGTACTCGAGAGAGACGTAGAAGGATGTAGGCAGCCAGGCACGATGGCCGTGGGGAGGAAGGAGCATGGAGCGGGTCTTCCAACGAGGCCAGCTTCCTGGCTGACGAAAGGACTCCCGGGCTCAAGCCGGGACCCACTCAGATACCTCCGTACTCCTAAGCAGGGGACCCAAAAGAAAAACGGAACAGACGTGTGGACAGTGGGGCCACCAATCAGTAATAGTGAGGAGCGTGTGGACAGGGAGACAAGGAAAGGAGGAAGTTCCAGAGACTGTAAAAAGAACAGGCCCAAGTTCCTCCCTGGATTTCCAGGTCCAGGCCCCTTCTGTTCGGAGGACTCTCTCTGCTGCTTTTGCAATAAACCTGCTGCTTGCTTGCTATCTCTGTGTCCTGTTCTTCTTGTTCAAATCTTTCCCGAGAGCAGACAACAAGCCCCTAGATGGTAGCATCTATTTTTCTTTTTTTTTTTGATAGCAGGGATTGAACACAGGGGCACTTGACCACTGAACCACATTCCCAGCTCTATCTTGTATTTTATTTAGAGACAGGGCCTCGCTTTTGCTGAGGCTGGCTTTGAACTCGAGATCCTCCTGCCTCAGCCTCCCAAGCCACTGGGATTGCAGGTGTGTGTCACCACACCTGGGGATGGTAACATCTTATACAGAGTATTGTCACTGTCACTGCCCTAAAAATCCCCTGTGCTCTATTCACACCCCCCCCCCCCACCTCTGGCAGCCTCTGGTCACCTTTTACCGTCTCTGAAGCTAAGGAAGGGGTTAACTTGCTCCTGGCACTCACCCATCTGTTTTTCACTCCCCTGTGCCTCACTCCCCAGATCATTAACCAACAAAGTCAGCCTTGCCTGGAAAGAAGGAGGGAAAACATGGGAGAACAATGCTAGTGACAGGACTCCTAATCAGTAATCTTTCTCTGGGTTCCCGGAACCAGGAAAGTCTGCCAGGTCAGCGGTCTGTGGGCCACATCGAAGTCGTGTCAAGAGAATTGATTATCCCAAGAGCTGATGACCACCTGGCTGCAGGTAAAGTTAGACTCCCCTGAAAGCCCACGTAAGCTTTTGTACCTGCGGCGCCTGGCAAGATGGAATGAGTGGAGGCCCTGCAGCTTCCAGCTTGCCAGCTTGTAGCCAGCAAGTCTTCCTCCCCCGGCCTCTGTGCTGACTTCCTCTATTGGCTGAGGAACTGGACCTTTCGCGGTTACAACTCCAGAGCCTGCCTTTTGCAGAAGGTTCTCTAGTTGGAATCACAGACTCTTGCCTCTTCTTACTGACTTGCTTCACTAAGAGCACTTGCTATCCTCAGCGTCTTTATCAGCTGCTGAGCCAGGTGGGCACCCCGAGGAGTGAACTCCTATGTCAATATATCCTAAAAGCGTTCTTTGTGTTTCAGCTAAAACTTTTTGGAGAAACGGAGTCACCCCAACTCCTTCTCTTAGGCATTTGAACTTGACTCTAAGACCCAGAACTGAGCCTCGCTGGAAGCAGTCCTGGCTTCCATCTTTGCCTTTCACACACATGCTCCTTGACCTTGTGCTGGGCAGGCCTGGAAATGTGTCGATCATCATTCTGTTTGAACTGCGCCTTGAACTGAGCATGCTCAGAAATGTGCCTGGGCCCCACGTTTGCTTTCTTGAATGACTGGGTGCTCCTTTCCTGGGGAGAGCGCTGCTTTACAGATGACTGAAGTGCTCCCTGCAGGCAATCAGTCTTTCTCCATTCTCTTCTCTTCTGGGTGTGCTCTTTGGATTCACAGGCACCAAGTGGAGAACCCATTGCTTCCGGTTACATTTTCATGACTTGATAGCTCATTTAAGATATCTTTTTAAAATGCAAACGAGAGCCTTCCTGGGTGGCTTGCCCTAAATCCCAGCTATTCAGGAGGCTGAGGTAGGAGAGCTGCTTGAGCCCAGGAGTTTGGACTTGCAGTGTGCTCTGGATCAGTAGTGGGATCCTGTCCATGAAAAGCCACCACACTCCAGCTTGGGCAGTGCCATGAGGCCACTTACCCTCTTCAAAAATAACTAAAAATGCAAATCGAATGTCTTTGTCCCCTTTAAACCCCCCCCTCCGCCCAGCAGGTGGTGCATACCTATAATTCCAGCAAGCTGGATGCTGAGTCAGAAGGATCACAAGTTGGAGACCCACCTGGCCAACTTAGTGAGACCCTGTCTCAAAGTAAAAAATAAAAGAACTGCCCAATTTCTTTCTTTCTTTTTTACAATACAGTAGCGTATATTTTGAAATATTTTACATACATAGATTGTTTCAATTAGGATCCCATTATTGTGCCCAACTCTGCTTCCTTCTTGAAGGGTTATGGAAAATAATATTCCTATAAGGCAGCCCCCCAAGAAAATGGAGGGACGGTGTGATTTGGAAGGAGGGAGGGGAAATTGGCCAAACATTAAACCTCTCCCAGTGCATTCCTGATAGCAATGGGCCCTGGGGGAAAGGGCAGATATTGAATGCTGGGTCTTAAACCTTGACCCTCCCCCATGACTAATTAGTCCTAAATGACAGTGGGTAAGATTTGCGCACTCATCCTTCGGGGTCTGGTTTTAACCAGTACAGCTAGCTCCTGGTGGTCAAAACTGCAGGGCTTCCAAAGATTACATCATCCTCATCATACCCTATAAAACCAGAATCCCCTCTGTAACTGAGGGCCATTTTCCCCATCCGGAAAATGGGCCCCAATGGCGCCCCAGTCTCGAAAGAATAAAGGCTTCTCTGAATCCGTTGAGGTCTGCTTCCCGTCCTTTTGCGTGTACACTTCCTGTCCTGTCTGCTCTGCCAGACCGGTGTTCCTTCTCTCCTACGGGCTCATCCCTTACCCTAACACCTAGTCAAGCTTTGCTGGCGTAAGCTGACAAAGCTTAATCAATGTGCAGGAGAAGACCACAGCACCAGGGTGACCACCTCCTGCTCAATCTGTTCACAAACTTAAATCTCCCTTTTAAGGGGGCAGAAGATGCAGAGCAAACAAAGGTGTCTTGTCATGCAGATGAAGTGTCCCAGGTAGCAGCCACCTGTGGCAAGCGGTAGAGTCACTCAGACCCCAGTCTCCTGTTCTTGAGGAAAGGTCCCTTCTGCAGGGGGAGACTCTGCCTCTTTACCTTACTCTTGCAGATCACCATCAATTTCTTCTATGAAAGGACAGATCTTGAGAGCCGTTCCTGTGACTGCAGAGCCTCCAGTTTCTCGGAATAACCGATTACAAATGCATCAGTGAAAGATACCTGGGGTAAGACGTTTTACCTTCCCACCGCCTCCGGCCCTGGGCTTTTCCGGTGTCCATTCCTTCTTCTGGCCACCCTTCCTTTCCCTTCTGCCCCTGCTGGTGTGTGTCCCACTGAAGCACATTCCCTGGGGGCAGGCTCCTCTGCTTCCTGGGAGGCCCTTCCATTCAGTACACAGGAGATGAAGCCTGTGCTGTGTGCTTGACAATTTCCTGCCTCCCTGCTTGGCGGTAAAATGCTAGAAGACCAGGATCCTGCCTGGTTTTGTTCCGCACCAAGGTCAGTACCACAGCCAGTGCCCAGCAAAGCTTTGTCACTGAGTGAATGTGAATCTGGGTCTTATAAACAGGTGTTTCCATCCTCTTCCAAATTTCCTTTCAATGATGTTAGGGGCCTGGTTGGCTCCCTATCTCAGAACATCTGACTCACACCCCCTTTTTTTCTCAATACAAAACCTTATCTCACCTTTTTTTTTTTTAAATTCTGGAGATTGAACATAGTACCTCCAGCATGCTAGGCAAGTGCTCTACCACTAAGCCACATTCCTAGCCCTTTTTACTTTGAGACAAGATCTTACTAAATGGGTGAGGCTGACCCTGAACTTGGGATCCTCCTGCCTCAGCCTCCTCAGTAGCTAGGATTACAGATGTGCATTGCCATGCCTGGCTCTGATTCCTTTAACCAACATATGCTCCTGTTTACAGAGACCATTAAACTGAAGTAAGAGACAAGAAATTAAGGGACTTGCATTTTTTATTTCTCCTGGATTGAAATTTCTGGAAACATGACAAATATTAAAAATGATATCAACCAAATCACTTACCACCAGGTGCCAGATTTGCAGACATACGTGGCCCAAATGGCACTATTTTTCTTTCTTTCTCTGAGTCTTTTGGTCGATAATTACTGCCTAGGAAAGGAAATTTGCCATCTGTAAGGAAATCCTACGAAACCACGCCAGACACGGGAAATCACACAAGGGAGTTTATTAAGCAAACAGAGTGTCTCCCTGCAGGGTAAGAGAAAATGAAAGGAAAAGAGAAAGGAAAGGGCGCGCGCTAGAGAGAGTGGAAAGCGAGGAGGAGGAAAAGCAAGTGTGTAGGAGAGAGAAGCAAGAAGGGAAAGATGGCGGTTGAATTCCGCCGGACTAATGGGACCAATGTCGGAGAAGGATACTTGCAAGCTGACTGATGAACCAATAGCTAGCCAGGATGTTCACAGACTGACAAGTGGTTGGGAGTGGGGGGGATGGCTGCACCAGAAAGGGCAGGGGAGCAGCTTTATACATTACATCTTATTATGCAAAGTCCTTACTTGCCCATGGTATGAAAAACCCTGCCACTCTGAGACTCACTTTTTGCATCACGTGCCTGTAGTGCTTTAGGGCAGACATTACTCAGATGCTTGGCAGAAATCAGATATTAATGGTAGCTAAGGATTTGATCCATTGTCTTTTTTTTTTGAGTACCGGGGACTGAACTCCAGGACTGGGCCACATCACTGGCCCTATTTTTGTATTTTGTTTAGAGATAGGGTCCCACTGAGTTGCTTAGTGCCTCACCATTGCTGAGGCTGACTTTGAACCTGACTATGATCCTCCTGCCTCAGCCTCCCGAGACACTGGGATTACAGGTGTGCACCACCGGGCCTGGCGATTCATTGTCTTTTTAAAATATTTATTGTAAATTTTTTTTTTTTTTACAATACATAGAGTATATTTTGAAATATTTAACATACATAGAATTAAAGTATAACGCGTTCCAATTAGGATCCCATTATTGTGGTTGTATGTGACATGGAGTCCACTGTCCTCTTGATAATAAGAGGAAAGGATACTGGCAGTACTGCCCAGCGTTGGCTGCACGGATCTGGGGGCAACTTAACTGGAAAGGATTAACTAGTGAATTGCCTGCCTCTGGAAGGGAGTGTCCCCCAGAGTCCAGCTGGACCTGCAGCCCGGACTCCTAGTTCCCATTTCAGATTTAGGAACTCTCCAGGCAGGGCTTCCCTGGCCTTGTCTGAAAGGTCTGACCTCTGGATGTCAAGCAGGGTCCCATCAGTATCCAGAGGCCCTGGATGCTGTTTTGAGGAGTGGATGGTGGAGACCCAGGGCCCCCTTGCCTAAGAACTGCCAGGTTCTTTCCTTGCCAGCTACTTCAGAGGAGGGTGTCCACCTGGCCGGGAGTCTGCAGTATTGTTTTCTCATTTGTTTATGATTCCGAAGGGAAGGATCCCAGGCCTTTGAAAAACATTCCTGGGTTGTAAAGCTGCTGAGAGGTTTACTGGCCTCTGAAGAAGAGATTTATAGCATACTGGGAGATTGGAGAAAGGACTTCCAACCTCCAGGTATCTCCCAGGAATGCTCTGGGCAGAGGAGAAAATGGACTCTTTCCCTTTTGGTGGCAGGGAAATTTCTCCTTCCCCAACCTTGCCTATATAATATTCAGTGTCCCCAAAATGTCAGGAGTGTTTGTAACAGAAATGCATAACAATTATAGTTGTTTCAATTTTTCAGTCTATATTTTCCAAAAAATACTATCATAAAGGTTACACAATTTCAATTATAGAAAATTACAAGGAAACCCAAATCCACACTTTGATGTTCACTCCTACAAGGATGAACTACATCTAGGACCCAGTGGTAATTATGTAAATATTCTGTCTAATTAATAATGAACTCTTTTGTGTTTCTTTTTTTTCATCATCAAGGCTGGCTCAGTATGATTGAATAAAACGTGTACCAAAGGAAATGCCACATCCAGACTAATTGCAAGAAAACCAAAGGAAGCTATTATAATTATCATTAACTTTCTAATCACAACAGCATAGTGCCTTCATTTATACAGGAAAATATCAAAGAGTAGAGGTGCAAAGAGGAAGATGTTATAAAAAGGGGCAGCCTGGAAATTAGAGGTCACACCTCCTCTTTTTCCTTCCTATTAGACATTCAATCCCTTTTTTTCATTCCAGGATTCAACTCTGGGGTGCTTAACCATGGAGTCACATCCCCAGCCCTTTTTTATATTTTATTTAGAGACAGGGTTTTGTTAAATTGCTTAGGGCCTCACAAAGTTGCTAAGGCTGGTGATCCTCCTGCCTCAGCCTCCTGAGCCACTGAGATTACAGGCGTGTTCCACTGGGCCAGGCTTAGGAGTTCTTCTTCTCCCTCCATCCCCTCAGTCGACATCAGTGCTGAGTTACCTGTTTCCGATTTTTTTTTTTTTCTTACACTGGTGGTAGAATGATGGTGTCATCTAATGAATCAGATTATTCATCCTTTCCTCCTCTTCTGCGGCTCATCTGTTCCTGGGCTATTTGCTGAGTGTCTATTGTGTGCCAGCCCTAGGTGGGAGCTGGGGTGAGAGCCATGAACTAAACTGCTGTGCTCCATTTCAGCAATGCCCTTCATTCTTTTCCTCCTGGGCTGCCTCTTCCTCTATCCTGACCCAATACTAAGATCTTTGTGGCTTTCTTTCATCTCGGTTTTCTCAGGATCCGGTACCATGAGTCCCACTTCCATCCATGTTTATCATTGGCTGAATGTGTCAGGGGCGGGCTCTGAGGGCCCCAGAGCCGCACCGTGGCCTGATCTCTAAGATGGCGCCTGGCAGCTTGCCAGACATAGCTGCACTCATATACAAGTTTTAGGAAGTAACTCTGGTTGGCTGTTGTACATGAGGCGATCCTGGTATCTGCCTGGAGACTGTTCCTTGATAGGCTGACTTTCCTGGTAGTCTACTCTCTGATAGGCTGATGTTCTCAATATAAGTCTGAGACTTGTGGAATAAAGCCCCTTTTGGTTCCTGTGCTCAAGAAGAGCGTACGTGTTGTGATTGTCCCCGCGGGTGGTGGGAGGTCATAGAATGAATTCTCTCTTTGAAATTGTGTCTTTATTGACTTATTTTGCAGTGCTGTGGGTTGAACCCAGGGCCCCTGCACGCTGGGCAAGTGCCCTAGCACACAGCCCCAGCCTCTGACATGATTTAGTTGGAGCCTGGATGGTAGAGGTCGTGCAGAAGGAATTAAAACCTGCTTGGGATCTTTCCATTTTTATCTATGTTATTTTTTCTGCTTATTAAAATATGAGTCAATGTAATAATAAAATTATTACAGAAATAAATAAAATAGTGAAATTCCTCCCCATCTTTAGCCTCTAGAGATAAGGACAGTGCATGGTTTGATACCCACTCCTTCAATTTGTTTCTGTCTTTTTGTGTAGCTACATCTATCTAGAGATACACCTACATATGTGTATTTATAATTCTATGTATAATTTAAAAACCCAAACAGGATCATAGTAGTCAAACAAATCTTCAACTGCTTTTTTTTAAAAACCTTTTTCCATTTGATAATATATCTTGGCTTTGATTATGTGAAACTTCCTCTAAATTCCTTTCCAACTCTAAATCGTACACTTGTGAATCCGAGCCAGAGGCTCATTTATTTTTATTAACTAGTTCTTATTATTGTAAAGGAAACACACGTACCTGCTAAGTGGAGGTAACAGCAGAGGAGGGAGTGAAGTGAAATGGAATGTGAACCCCCACTTCCTGCTCCAGAGTTGGCTTTTCCTTGTGTGCTAGTGCGGGGCATTGAATGTGGAGCCCCAGCCCTCCAGGCCTGTGCTTTACCACGGAGTCACATCCCCAGCCCCAAAGTTGGCTATTTCTCAGTTTCTTAAGTATCCTTTCAGAATTTCCAGGGCACTTACACACTTAGCCCCCAGGGGAAAAAAAACAAAGTTGATATGTAATTCAATGGAAAAAAATTCTTAGCATTTAAGAACTTTGTCTAGTGTAAGCTGCTCTTACAGCAGCCCCTGGGAACTCATGGGCTCTTCAGGTGTGAAAATCGTCCAATACCTGGCTAGCCAACCTGGGCACAGGCTGCCTGCCATTCTCCAGAGCCATCTTATTCTTCCACAAGGGAAGCTGCACAGACAGGAGTGCACCCCTTGCCAGCCTCTTGCTGTGAGCGCTGCTCTTTGACTAGGGTGGCCCAGTGGGCTCTGAGAAGCAGAGCTGCGTGTAACTTCCGGGTCAGGCACAGAGTGCTGGCCGGTCCTTCCTTCTGCCATTTCCCCTCCTACTGGTGGGAATGCGGACCTTGGACCACTGGAACAGGATGACACCTTAGACAGGAAGACGCCAGGAAGTAAGAGGATCCTGGGCTCCTGACATCTTTGCAAAGCTGAATCGTCAAAAACTCCTTGGACTTTTTGGGAGAGGAAAATAGACCTGCATCTTCCGCCTGGTAAGCTGCTGTTATTCGGGGTCTCTGCTATCCGCGGGTGGGCGTCTGTTCCTACTGTGAGCTTTATTACAAGACATTATTTCTCCATCCAAAGGCCAATTTTCTGAATCACAGGAAACACCAGGAATAAATTCAGCGTGTTTTACCATGATGGTTAAAATTATACTGGGGACATTAATTCCAAAGTCAAACCCTTGGAGAGAGGTGATGTGAGGGGAAAAGAAAGTGAACATCTACAAAGGGAGAAAGAGCGGCTTGATCAGATCCTTCTCCACCCTTCCGTTTCCTCCTCAGAAAACACAGGTGGGCCCGGGCCGCGCTGAAGGGAAGCTGTCTGCCCTCGGTACACCCCCACAGCCAGTGGCAGATCTTCTGCTCGCCTGCCTCTGATCACATCTGCACTCGGTACATCCCCACAGCCAGTGGCAGATCTGCTCGCCTGCCTCTGATCACAGCCTCTTTCCTCGAGGCATTTGACTTCCCAGTAGGAGCTGAGGCCCGCGGAGAAGGCAGGAAAAGGCAATGTTTTCAGTACCAGGTGGCAGACGGGAAAAGAGGAGATGCCTGGCTGCAGTGAACTTGGTGTTGACGTGGACCAAACGTATCTGTGTCTGTCCACGAGGTCAGGATTTGTCGAATAATAACAAATTCACAGGCTCCACCGCTTCCATCAGGCAGTTCCCTGGATCCTTGCAGGTCACCTGGTCGCCATCAGCCAGGCAATCACCAGTTCTTAATTCCGATCTTAATTTCTTATACCTAGAGCACTCAGGCGACATCACGCTTCACACACATGTAACATGCAGTTACAGAGAGGCTGAGAGAGGGTGAAGGCCGCCACAGGGGTTCAGGAGTTGAGCTGAGAGCAAAAGCAGAGGGCACCGCGTCCCTGTGGGTGGTCAGATAAGATTGCGTCAGCCAGAAGAACTTACTCAGGACCCACACGGAGCTGTCAAAGCTTAGGAAGTTGTTCTCCGTCAAGGTCTGGATGGACAGGCAGCAATGTCAGAGGGTCACCTTGGAGTATCGGGTTGAGATGTCATCGGGCGTGGTCGTCATGGGCAGGAGAAACTGAAGTCCAAGGACAGATTTGGAAGTTAGTGAGTTCATTGCTATGGTGACTTTCCCGGGCAAGGCCGTGAGGAGTGATCAGGTGATGACCAGGGTGCTGCCATGTCTAGTCTTGGGGTGCTCCTCCTTTTATGGGCCTTGAGTGAGGGAGTTGCTTCAGTTGGTGGTCTGGTGTGTTCCACAAGCTCATGGGCCTGTGTTTTCCACTGTGAGTTCAATACACCTGTGCCTCCCTGTCCTTCAAGTTTGAAGGTGGTCATTTTTATTTGCACGATCAACTTTTTGTCAGTTTGTGCCTTGTGGTTGTGCTAGGCAGATGGTTGTTGTTTGCCGGTTTACCTGTATTCCACCTCAGCACTTAAACTCAAATGGAGTAGCCAATGGTGAACTGCTGCTTTATGACATGGAGTGACCCAGTCTCAAGCGCCACCTGAGAACTACAGTCTGTATGTCGTGGGGTAACTGAGCAGGGCACAGCCTGCTCTCCGCACTGGTACATAAGTTTCCCCTGCTGTGTGTCTGCCTGATGAGTCATATCCTTTGAAGTTGGAAGGAAGCTTGTGTCCCTGGCTCCTGACCAAAGGTTGGACTTGATTACCTGGTGAGGGAGTTCTACATCCTGGTCCTGACCAGGCTTGGGAGCAGAGGGAAAGGAGACCCAAGGAACACCACAGGACAGGCAGGCCACATCATCATTGGCAGTAACAGCACTGGTAATGTGGAGGTGAAGGCTCTTTATGGAGACCCATGTAAACCCTGGAAATAAGGCAATAATGTGATGATGTTGTGCTAGAACTTTCCTAAACAATCCCACCTAAAGTTTATTTTAATTTTTGGTATCAGGGATTGAACCCAGTGCATTTAACCGCTGAGCCACATCCCCAGGCCTTTATATTTTTTATTTTGAAACAGTGTCTCACTAAGTTGCTGAGGCAGTTCTCAAACTTGCAAGCCTCCTGCCTCAGCCTTCTGAGTCTCTGGGATTATAAGTGTGTACCACCATACCAAGCCCCTGTTTAATTTTTTAATGCTTACAATGTTTCAGTTTTTCCCTTTGAATGGCCTTGTCATTATTTTGCTTCCCTTACAAATAGGTTTAAGTGGGATTTAAATGCAAATATATTATGTATTTAAGGAAGAATCATTCTTTTTAAAACACATTTCGAGAATTATGTTTCAGTTAAGTGCAGGGTTTGGCCGCCGGCAGCTTGGGTTAGGGCACTGGGCCTGATACTTCTTAGCTCCGTGACCAGGAGCACATAGCTTAATTACCTTGAGCTTTCTGGCCTCTTCCATAAAATGGGGATAAACTGGAAGTAAGAGAATTAGGGTCTGAATCCAGGACTAATTGCCCCGAAGATCATCTGTGTCCACCACAGCGAAGTCGCATTCTTGGTGTGGCGCACAAACATGTCTGTACAGCTGTACTCAGGGAGGGAGCGCGGGCGGGAGGGGAGGAAGGAGGGAGATCTGGATACTGGGTCATATTCCATCTTCTACTCGGCAACACGAGCTGGGGGGTGCTCGTGTAGTGGAGGACTCTCGCAGGTCCCCGCACAGCTCCCTCGGCACACGCAGATCCACGTGTGTTGAGGAAGGATTTCTTTGGAGGGGTGACAACCTACCCCCTAAGCATAGCTAACCCTTCCCATCTAGTGTGAAACCAGGGGAACCAAGATGGCTCTCTTTACTAGAGGTGGAAGAAAGCTGACTGGGCTGGGCCGTAGAGATGACCCGGACAGTGGGCTCTGCCTGGCGCCCTCCTCCGGAACTGGCTGGAAAACTCAACCTCCCAGATTCAGGCTGGCTGCTGGTGGCAGCAGGAGATCCAGGTTGGGAGGAGCCATGACATTCAGCTCCTTGGTGGTAGTTTGTGATTCTGAGATTTCCTGGAAGATGTAGATTCTTTTTTGGGTACAGGAGAATTCTGGGAGTAATAAGCATTGACTGGAGTAGCCACCGTGGGCTGCGCAGGGCTGGAGAGAGTTGGCGCACTCGTTAGCCACCTGTATGCGTGGTTGTCATTGCTTTGCAGACACACCTCCTGCCATCAGTAATTGGTATTCAGGGCTCTCTCCGAGAGGTGTCAGCACGTGGGGAAGGCCTTGAAGTGGGAGGCAGGGGACCGGGTTCTACTCTGTTCTCTCACCAACTTGCTTATCAACTCAGGTTCTATCAGCATGTCAATTTAATCCATTAAATGGAGCTGATACTGTCTGGCAAAGAAAATGATAATCAGGGTAACGAAAATCATAAGCACCACTTAGTGAGCCGGTGATGCTGTGTTGTTAATCTTGTTCCTCTTTCTCTCATTTAAGCTTTTGTGGTTATGACTCACTGAGTCAGCCTCATTCATTCTCACGTTGAAGGTCACTCAGATCCTAGGCTACCACGTACCTCAGCTTCTCTGCCTGCTCCTGATCCTCACCCTGGCACCCAGCTCCCATCCAGGTGTTTTCTTTGTTTCCGATCCAGAGAAAAGCCAGGACCCGCAGGGGATGGTGATCCAGAGCCCAGCTGGGATGGGACAGACCCTTTTTCTGTATCAGTCTTGTCCTTGCAAACGCAGCACAGGAGAGGGTAGAGGAGTGAGAGCGAGTACACACAACCCTCCCTCTAACTTCATTTGCATAGTGAGTATTTGGATAGAAAGGGATACAAACACTCTGAAGTCAGACCAGCCTGGGTTTAAATCCTGGCCCTCTCACTTCTGATGATATCAGACAATGTACTCAACTTAACTGAGCCTTAGCTTCTTTATCTATAGCCTGGGGATAATATCTGCCTCAAGTTGCTATTGTAATGAAACAATGCAACTATGGTTATCTGGTTATAAACTCTCCAGTATGCCTACGAGGGACCAGACTTAGACGGCAATTGAGGCGGAGTGAAGTCTGAGCTGCTGGTGGTTGGGAAACAGTTTTCCACTGGCCTCTTGTTCACATCTTATGAAGCAAGGAATTAGCTGCCTTTTCAGAAAGGTTCTGGCTTTTCAAGGATGTTTAATAAGTGTTTAATAATAATAAGCGACTTTGTATATAGAGATGGTGTCTTCGTCCAGGACCAAGGCTGGATTTGTTTACTGTCTGTTATAAAAGATCCAGGTTCCCGGAGTTCTGGATTCCTGTCACATGTTGCAACCCACTGTGGATGCAGTATCTCTTGAGGCTTTTTGTGTTATTCTTTAGGAATTGGGCTTAAGACACCAGCACAAAACAAAACAAAGCAAAACAGGCTACTTCTGTTGCTGTGAATAATAAAACTATCTTTTGTTTCTGGCTCAGGAGACTCATGTCTTTTTATCACATTCATAAAACTATTCCAGGCTAACTTGTTAGTATGGGAGTGGGGTAAAGTCTCAGACCCTTCCCAATTCTTGACTTGATCAGACCTCCTGGCATCCTTCTACAGAGCAGGAGAAGGGGGAAGCACTTCTTCCTGGAGTGTTTAGTCAGTGATATGTGTCTCCCAGAAAAGCCTGCCTTCTGCTACAGGGCTGGAAATTCTATCTGAAGAATTGTTCTGGAACAACTGATGAGAGGGAGAATGGAAGATGATATAGGACAATATGAAAGCACCCAGAAGACCACTCTGGACGCGGGAACTCACACGAGAGAGTTCATTAAATGGAAGAGCAGAGTGTCTGCTCTGAAGGGAGGGAGGGAGGGAGAGAGAGAGAGAATGGCAGGGGAGCTGTTCTTAAGTAGTGGAATTTCACAGGCTAATAACAATTTGATGTGGAAGTTCGCAGGCTAACAATCTAGGTTGTAAAATGGTGTGTGGGGGTGGCAGAATAATGGCGGCAGCAAATGGCAGGGGAGAAATGTCTGCAGCCTTGTTAACCCATTGTCCCTTCACAATGCACCTTTAACAAAGAGTAACGTAGGGTTTTTTGAACTCCAACCATTTGAATATTGCCTTGATTTTAATTTTTCAATTTTCATGTTTATGTTCATCATGTTATTTTGAATTGACTTGCCCTTGTATTTGCTTAGATAATTCTTTCCTTTCTTCCATTCTCTCCTTCTCCCTCCCCTCCCTTATTCTCTCTCTTTCCTTTTTCTTTTCTTTTCTTTTTTTGTTGGCAATTGAATCCAAGCCATGCACATGCAAAGAATGCAGTATATAGAAAAATATTTTAGAAAGGAACTTCATATCACTATGACGTGTGGAACACCAGGATTGCTCCCCTTAATTAGAGGACAACTTTGTAAACAAATAATAATATTACCAGATAACAGTCAGATACAGTTGTCTCTGAAGACCTCCGTATTGTTATCACTGTTACAAAGGGATACGAGTCAGGATTTGAGGATTTTATTTGTTCGTTTGTTTGTTTTATTCATTTATTAGTATTGGGATTGAACCCAGGGTTCTTTGCCACTGAGCTACATCCCTAGTTAATTCCATTTTTAAAAATTTGAGACAGGGTCTCATTAAGTTGCTGAGGGTCTTGCTGAATTGCTGAGACTGACCTAGAACTTGTGATCCTCCTGCTTCAGCCTTCCAAATTGCTAGGATTAAAGGTGTGTGCCCTTGCTCCTGTTTTGTTTTTTTTAATTATTTATTCAATGCTAGGAATTGAACCAAGGGGTCCTCTACCATTGAGCTATATCCCCAGCCTTTTTATTTTTTATTTCGAGACAGGGTCTGGCTAAGTTGCCCTGGAATTGTGATCCTTCCAGGTTGGCCTTGAATATGTGATCCTCCTGACTCAACCTCCTAAGTAACTTAGGAGGATTACAGGGGTACACCCCCATGCCTGGCAAGATTTTGAGGGTTTTGAAGACTATCACCAAGCAGACTTTCTCCTTCATTTAATGAGAGCATTGGCAGATAAACAAAAAGGGAAGATCTTTTTAATTGAATTTGAAGTTTCCTGATGTCATGAAAACTTGTCACCCCAATTTTTCTGAGTACTTGCAGAGGTTTGGGTGCCATACTTGGGCACCCCTGGTCAGGAATCATGTTCAACCCTTGCTCTCAGAGTGCCTTCCCTCACTTCTACCTCAGAAGCAGCCCTCCTTCCAGAACAGCACAGGAAGCTTTCCAAAATCCAAATCTGAATGCATCATCCCCCTTTCATGTCTCCCTCTTTCCTTCAGAATCATGTCCTAGTTTTAAAATCAGCCCTGAAGGAAGTCCACCAACTGGGCTCACGTTCACCCAGTACTTGTCTTGCATTGTATAGGAATGGGCCCACTTACATTCACTCTCTCATTCAACAATTTACTACACTATGACCAGGATTTTAATGATCTTTAGGCACATTTGCTGCCATGGAACATTTCTTCCATAAAAAAATTTTAAAAAATCATATTTTACAACTATGTTGGCATAAAAGCTAGGCTGGGTTCATTGTTAGATATTTATTATTATTATTACTTGTCATTGTAGTAGTAATAGTGCTGAAGATAGAAGCCAGGGTCTCACTGTGCTAGGCAAATGCTCTACCATTGAGCTGCATCCTCAGACCTTATTCATTATTATTGTATTAATGTGTTTCTTCTGTTTTGAAAACAAAAGTAACATTAAAACATGATAAAGTGGGGCTGGGGAGATAGCTCAGTTGGTACAGTAATTGCCTTGCAAGCACAAGGCCCTGGGTTCGATCCCCAGCACGGCAAAAAAAAAAAAAAAAAAAAAAAAAAAAAAACATGATAAAGTATCATGGGCCCTAAACACCACATCTTATTGTCCCTAATGGGAAGTCAACCCTACCTGGGGCACAATGAGTGAGCATACAAATATACACATAGAAAATACCTAGACACCTGAGCGTACCCACTGATTACATGAAGGTTTTCTCCTTTTTTTTTTTTTTTTTTCCACCTCTTGTCTGAAAGTCTGTGTCTCCCCTTTGTTTTGTTTGACAATATTCAAACTTGCCCTTTTTTATTTTTAATTTTTTTACTTTTTGGTACTGGGGATTGAACCCAGGGACACTTTTCCACAGAGCCACATCCCTAGCCCTGTCTATTTTTATTTTAAGGAAGGGTCTCACTAAGTTGCTTAGGGCCTCGCCAAGTTGCTGAGGCTGGCCTCGAGCTCGTGTTTCTCCTGCCTCAGCCTCCCAAGACACTGGGATCACATGCAGGGGCTGCTATGCCCAGCAAGCATGCCCCTTGCCGTATGGGACTTGTTCTTGGACATGATACTGCTGCCAGTCAAATCATGCCTGGGTCATCTTGGCCCATGCAGGTGGCTTTTCACTGTTTGTCATTAACTTTGAGAAAAACAATTAGGGGGCTGCTGGACGATGCTTTTACCTTCTCAGCAATTCTTTGGAATTGCTCAAAGGGGAGCAGTGGCCGGGACACTCGCTCATTCTTCACCCTTGGGCCTTCAGATTTGTACCCTGTAACAGCCAGTTCCTGAATTCAGCTGTGACGCAGTCCCCTGTTTGTTTGTCCTGTGCAAATCGCACTGACTAATCGCTGGGAGTTGAAAGACTACCAGTCTGAAAATAGAACGCTAATAACCAGAGGAGAGACCACAGCAGAGTCAACAAACCCAGCAGGCTTGGGTCCCCTCTCAGGCGGAGCACGCAGTGCTTGGCTGATGAGGGCCCTGTAGAGTCCTTTGGAGAAAGCTGTGGGGGCAGTGCTGAAGGACACAAAAGCCCCGGTCACCCACCAGCCTCTCACATGCTCAGTAAGTATGCACAATGCAACTGCGTGTGAGAGACACTGTGCTAGGGCTAGAAATAATGGGACCTAGAGCAAGTCTCCCACGGAAGTGGGTAGTCCCTTCTCCCAGAGATGAGGCGTCCAGGACGGTTTTCACAGCGTTCTCTTAGCACCTATCATTGTCTGGCTACTTATCCTTTCCCCAAAGTTGCCTGCCTGTTTTTTGAGGGAAGTGAAGTCTTAGGTACAGTATTAGTCAGCTTTTATTACTCTCATGGTCTGGATGCTCCTGGATGCATCTTCCTTGTGTCCCCTTCTCTCTCTTTCTGCTTCCTGGTCGCTCTGGTTCTGGCAGGGCTCCTCCACCAGGCCCTTCTGCCGTGATGTGCTGCTTCACCTTGGTCCCAGAGCAATAACCTCAGATGACCATCAACTGAACCTCTGAAATCATGAGCCCAGATAAATGTTTCCTCCTCTAAGTTGTTTTTGTCAGGTATTTTGGTCACAGTGATGCAAAGCCGATTGACTCAGACACTGTAACAAATACCTTTAGACAATCAGTTTACAAAGAGAAGAGGTTTCAGTCCATGGTTGCTTAGCCCTGTTGCTCTGGGCCTTTGGTGGCACAGTGAATCGTGGTGGGAGTGTGAGGCAGGGGAGGCCTGCTTACCTCCTGGAAGCCAGGAAGCAGGGTGGAGGGGTTGCAGAGAGAGAGAGAGGCTGGAGTCCCAGTACCCCTTCAAGGGCAGCCTCTTGATGTAACTTCCTTCCACCTGGCTCTATCTCCTAAAGGTTTCTCCACCTCCCAATAGTGACACAGGCTGGTGATCAATCCTTGAACATGTGGGACTTTGGGGGACACTTCCAAACCATAAATATATACTCCAGTATCACACACACTATCTGGCACATGGTAGATGCTCAGTAAATCTCTATTAGATGAATCTCTAGAATTGTATCACTATTAACTCATTCCATTGGGTTAAGTATAGCTTTCTTTCTAGGAACCTTTTAAAATGCAGACCATCTAATTGACAGAAATACATTTTGATCTTGGGTCCTTAGTTATTTAAGTTCGTTAATTTATTTTAAAATAGGTGAGCTTTCTCATGGTTCAATACCAAAAGGCACTGATTGGTCTTACTGCATGATTAGACATGGTAGGATTCCTTCATTTTAGTCACATCATTCAAAATTGCAAGTGACAATCATCTAATATTTTAAAAACACATAAAAATGGTACTGGCTAACCTAACCAAGGTGTTCAGGAGGCTTCAGACTCGGCCGGATCTAGTTGCTTAAGCTATTTGGAAAAAAAACGATTAGCTTAGCCTTAGCCTTAGCCTTAGCCTTCTGGGCTAGCAACACTCTCCCCACATACACCCTTTCCAAGACTTTACCAAATAATTTCAGACTAATGTTATTATTTTTTGGTTGGCCACACTTGGATTTTGTTCTCACTCTTGGGGACAGAGAAGGGGAAAATCAGGATCCTGTTGTCATTAGGAGGAGGGATGCTGGCAAGGTGGAACTACATCCTTCCATGGCATCTTCCCTCTCATTAGACTCAACCAAGGCCTAAGAATCCTTTGGCTTTACATTTACTTTCTGAAAGTTCATGGGTCTGGGATGTCTCAAAATCGCTGACACGTTATTAGGAAAATCAAGCTACCTATTCATGTCAAAGAGAAGCATTGGTTGAATATGACGACCTTACCAATGAACCTGACTTCTCTTCAAGTTGGAGAATGGAGAAAAGGTGGGCTGTACTTTTTGTTGACTTCGTCCCCAAATTATGATTCTACAGATGCCATTCTTACTGTAAATTTGTTGGTATTTTTTTTAGCCATCCTGCTATCTACTTATTTATTATTGATGTTTATTTTGTGGTACTGCAGATTGAACCCAGGGATGCTCCGTCCTTAGCTCTTTAGAAGACTATTTTTCTGAGACAGGCTCACCCTACGCTGCAGAGGCCGGCCTCAATCGTGTGATCCTCTGCTGGGGTTATAGGTGCCGCTGCTGCTGCGTTTTGTCAGTGCACCCACTTTCCTTTTGGGGGTCTGCATTCCAAAACGCACAGTTGGGGGACTGTTTCTTGAGTGGGTGTGGACACTGGTCAGCCACCGGGTGAGCAGGGAAAAAACAAGGAAGGACCATGAGAGCCCCAGGTGTCCCTATCTGACAGATATGCGCCTGTGGGGGGGGGGTTGTTATGTTAAGTGCTCCCCCAACCTCAGTTAGGAAAACTAAGGTTTCTGGGTCAAGTCCTCATTATCTCTTGTGACAAAGTCTCCAGGACCTTCCCTTAACTGAAAGGGTGTCACAACCCCCAACAGCCCTGGTAGCCAAAACTTACAGACCCTCAGGAGGAAGGCTTGATGGGGCTATTCAGAGGGTGATGAGCTGATTAAGGAGGCTGGGAATGAAGGCAAAAGCTGGGAGACTCAGTTTCCTTAAAAACCCCCTACTCTGTGAGTGCCACCTCTCTTGGAGGTGTCTGTGCAGCCCCTAGGCTGTCAGTCAAGTCAGAAGGTGAACTTGGGCAGGACTCTGGAATCTTCCCTGGGACCCCAATGAAACTGGAGGGCAGGAGGAGCTTGTGGTCTCTCTCCTCTCTGAGAGGACCCACTCTCTCCCTTGCGAGTGTCCCCTTTCCCCCTTTCCTACTCCTTCTAATAAACTCACCCCTGCTGCACAGCGGCCTGTCTAAAACCTTTCTGACTCGGTCCCAAGATTTGGGGCTTGAGGGGGGCCTTTGCACTGCCTCTGTTTCCCGTGTTAGGTGTTTCTGCTGCTTTGGGACATGCCCACCTCCAGCCTCCCCTTGCTCAGTGACAGCCTCCCCTGAACTTCATCGTATTCTCCCACGCCCACTCTCCATTACCATGGATTTCATTCTTCGCGTTTGTGAGATGAGAATCAGGCCATTACAGCCGCAGAGGTGGAGATCGGGTTTCATCCCTAAATCCAGTTTCGACATGACCTGCCCCAGAAGGAAATAGTCTGACACTTGTGAAAGAACCACAGGAAAGACTTCATCCAAGGGGCCACTGCGGTGGCAGAGTGGTGGTGGGGTGCAGTAGTGGAAAGAGGTTGCCATCAATTCCAAATACAACAAGGAAGAGTGGGAGTTTGTAGCTCAGGAGCAGAGCGTGGGGAGAGGGGCCAGTGGTAGAAAATTACTAAGAAGGTAGGATAGTTCTTGCTGAGTGGCCCTAACAGGATTCTTGCTGTGGCAGGCCCGGGTGATCCCATATCAGCTATGGGATGTCCAGGGAGAGGACTTTAATCAGTTCTGTAGAAAGGGGATTCTGGCCAAATCAACTTGACAAGATCTTTGCTAAAACTAGGTGATGCACAGACCAAGGACCTTTAGATGAACCCCAAATATCAGTCAAGGCCAAGGGGAGAATGAACTGGAGACCTGAATAGAGATAACTGGTGGAGTGATCTCTGAAGTTCAGTTCTGACCTAAAGTACCAGGAATTGAACATCCCCAAGGAGGACAAGTCTCACCTAGGCCAAATCCAGGGCTCCCGACGCTGTGGTCTAGTAGCCTTGCACCTACAACTGGGATCCTCCACTTGTCCCAAGACTTCCACTCTTACCCAGTCTGGTTTCTCCAAGGGCGTTTGGCAGGGGTGACTGCGATGGGTGGTCAGCAGGTGACTGGGATCACATCCTTTGGGAAGGTAGCTTCAGGGAAGTGGCTGAGAGACACTGGATGGATTCTTCTGACCCACCCCCAACACCACCAGTGACATCCTAGTTTGGGTGGATTCGTGATTTCTTTTCTGCAGACAGTCTCATTGCTTTTACTGCAAAAACAAGCTGCCTTTGTTTTTCACTGACCACAGAGGTCAAGGGACTACTAAGCGCAGTTGGTGTCTGGGTGTACAGAGATGGTATGTGGGGGAAGTACATGTGGCACGCACGTGCTGTGGTCGGACGCCAGGGAAAACCTCTCTGCAGGGAGGGTGATTTGACACTGGATCAGAATGGTAAGGATGGATGAGATCTACTTTCTTGCACAGAAATTTTCAGTTTAAAAAAATCAATTTCGATTTCAAGGACTTCTCTTTCATTTTAAAACATTTGCAAGTTTCATTTTTGGGAAATTTCCTTCAGAAAATGGTGTTGGCACAAAGAGTTGACTTGTCAAATTCAACTTGTGAATCATACACGGAATCCAATGCTCAACCTAACCAATGATTAAACATTAAGAGCATATGTAGGCACACACATTGCCTCCCTTTATAGAAGAGCCCAAATCTGTCAGATGTAGCCTCCTAATTGCTCTGAGTTAGTTTTGGATTAATCGATGAATACCCAAGGATGGGGATGAATCATTGTCCTCAGAGCAAGCAATTTTGGTTTTATGGTTTCCAGTTTTATCTCCCACTAATTACACAGACAAAAATGCCTAAGTGGTGACTTCCTGTTCTCTAGCCAGTTACTCCCCACAAACCCTAGGTGTGCTCACAGTAAGTAATCTAGACAGGCCAGGTACATCCTGCTAAAAGCATTCTAGGGTCAGGGAGTCCCCTGGTCTCTTTCTGCTAGTAAGTACCCATTTTCAATGGTTGGAGGAGGGTTTCATCCCAGGTCTTCTTTGGCTGGGAAGGAGTGAGACAGGGGCTGTTTTAATTTTTCCTTCTCAGAAGTAATCTGGACACCACAAAAAGTATATAGAGGAGTTGGGATTGCCATATTATTGATTATGATGGCTAAAATGTAATTCTCAAAATTACATAGTTTTCCCACAAATGAATCATAAACAAGAATTTCATTTTTTGGTACCAAGGATTGAACTCAGGGGTGCTTAACCACTGAGCCACATCCCCAACCCTTTTTATATTTTATTTTGAGGCAGGATCTTGCTGAGTTGCTTAGGGCCTTGCAAAGTTGCTGAGGCTGGCTTTGAAATTGCAATCCTCCTGCCTCAGCCTCCTGAGCTGCTGGGATTACAGGTGTGCACCTCTGCGCCCAACTGTAGAGATCTTAAAAGGTATTAAATAGAAGTGAAAATATGATTAGGATTTATTGTGGAGTGAAAAACATGTAAATTAAAGAACATGATACATGATATAGTTCTATTTAACCACTAGAAAAGGTAGGTGTCAGTAATAATGATGGACTAGGTAGTGACCCACCTATTGGCAACAGTAGTCTGAGAATTCTTCCTCAATTTGCAGAGAAATGATAATTCTGACAGCAATACTTATCACCCCTCAAATTGCAGATGTATTTCACGTAGTTATAAAAACACCTTCTTAGATGGGGTGGGGAATCCTGATTGCCTTCTATGCCCCCTTGGTGAGGAAGGAATCTTTCTAAATACCCTAAATACCATGAGATTGTCAAATACGTGACACTTGACAATGGACAGGTAGGATTGACAGCAACTTACTAGTCACATTCACACTCCAAGGAGGAGACATGGCGTGTCACAGGGCTGCCGCCCAGGGGTTACCTTCAGGAATGGAGTGAGCAAGCAGCGGGCAGTTTTGGGGGTCACAGAGGTTAAGCTGACCCTGGTTCCTAGAAGAAGACGTGACTGGCTTGTTTGAATAATTCTGAGGTTTGCACAGGACGAGAACCCGTCAGGTTGAAGGCTGGGTGGAGCGCAGCTAGCCTGGCTGACAGGGGAACGAGTCAGCTATCCCCTCTTGTTGAGCATATCCAGCGGGGACCAGGGACCTCACAGTTAAGTCCAGGTGTGAAGCCAGCATGTGGACTTAAAGGCTTCACACACTGTGAGGGGGACAAAGGGACAGGGCAGCAGTTGAATTTCAGTGTGTAAATGAAGGAACTGAGAGGCAGCACATCACATGACCAAGTTACCCCAGGACAGGATGTGGTCTCTCTCTTTCTCTCTCTCTGTCTGTCTGTCTCTCTCTCTGTCTCTGTCTCTCTCTCTGTCTCTCTCTCTTTCTCTCTCTCTTTTTTTTTTTTTAGGGACCAAACCAGGGCTTTGTACATGATAGGTAAGCGCTCTACCACTGGGCTACCTCCCCAGCCCTTTTAATTTTATGTGGAGACAGGGTCTCTTTAAGTTGCTCAAACTGGCCTCAAACTTGTAATCCTCCTACCTCAGCCTCCAGAATAACTAGATCTGTTGGTGTGCCCCACTGTGTCTGGCTAGAATACAGTCTCTTCTTCAAGTCATTTTATCAGTTTTTACTTAAAAAATCTTCATCATAGAGAGAATGGTGTGATGACCCCACTCAGCCCTCATTGAACTGTCAACTCAACATGACGGACACCAGCTACATAGGGTGGTTCAAATCACAATGAAACACAGCTTAAAATTCAGTTTACAAGTTACACTAGCCACATTTCAAGGGCTCAGCAGCCACACGTGGTTCATGGCTATTCTGTTATACAGCTTAATAGAAAAGATCTCTGTGGCAGCAGGGAGATCTAGTGAGGGGTAATATTTTACATGTGATGCTTTTTACCATTGTACACACTTCACTCACATTTTTGTGGGGAGGGAGTACAGTACTTTAAGACAAATTCTGCTCTGTGTGATAGTTCACCCTTGGACACCTCACTGTCATCTCTGAGTGTTAGGTAGGAGCTAGTAATGAGCAGCGGAATGCATGGCAAGGTCACGGGTTGTCTTGAAGTTACTCTTACAATCCTCTTTAAATTACTGCCAAGGCAGATGAGTAAATAACTCGTAGCAGATAACCTGGAGAAAGTCATCAGATGCACAGAAAGAGAGAATAAGAAATAGAAATAAAAGGAGCTAATTGGGGAGATGTGTCAAGAAAGAAAGGTTGAGGGACTGGACCACCGAGGCTAGGAGTTATGTCCCTGGTGCCTCCATATGTCTTGGAAGGGAGGTTTCTTTAGTAGCACAGGTGCTTCTGACTGGCTGTTGATCGTAGTACCCATATTACCTGAATAGGGTGGCCGCCATGATGGTTCTGGAGAGGACCAACTAGGGTCAAAAATTCCACCAACTGGAGCTGGGGATTTAGCTCAGTTGGTAGAGTGCTTGCCTTACAAGCACAAGGCCCTGGGTTCTAATCCCCAGCACCAGGGGGGGAAAAAAAAAATTCCACCATCCGATGTGAAAGAGAGAACATGAGAGGAGGCTGACACCAGAGAGGTACAGAAGGTGGACCCAGTTCCCAGAGCAGACGTAAAATAGCAATGCACTGGGGAAGTAGCACAATTTTCTTTGTCGTTCTCTGCTCAGAGAGGGCCCACTCTCTCTTGAGAGTGCTCTCTGCTTGAGCCTTACTTTACTTTCACTTATAATAAAGTTCTCTCGTGGGTGGCTTTTGGTGGCTTTAAATTTTCTTTCGTTGGAACAAAAGAACTGAGGTTTGGAGCTTCCGTTCCCCAGTCTGGAGACATGAGACCTGGGGGGTGTCGCTCAGTGGTTCAGTGTCTGCCTGACAGGAGCAGAGCCCTGGGTTCCAGCCCAACATCACAAACGCAAAACTAGCCACCTCCACGAAATATGTCCTGATGACATGAAGGTTCTTTTCATATGCCACGGCTGTGGTCACACTTAACCAAACCAACACCAACTCCTTGATGTCATGTGATGCTTGGTCTTCATACCACTTTTTGGATTGACTTTATAATGTCTTTTTATCAAAGGTCCTTGAAGCAGGATCCAAGCAAGACCCACACCTCACGAGTCTTTGTAAATGCAGGATAGGACCTCCACCTCGTGACTCTATTTCTTCCCATGCCATTACCTTGTGGAAGAAACCATTACAAAATATTTGCCATATTTACACACCCTCGCCGTATTCTCCCTGCTCACACACCCTCCCTGAACTCTTCAAACCATGAAGGACAGGCTCTTGGGCTTTCTCTGAGTTGGGTTTCTATTCCTTTAGGGTGGTGACTGTCCAGTATTTTAGGGTCCCTTGGGATGACAGGTTGCCAATAATTGGGGTGGTGTATATGGACATTGTAAGATTTGGTTCTTTTTTTTTTTTTTTTTTTTCGATACTGGGTGTTGAACCCAGGAATGCTTAACCACGGAGCCACATCCCTGGCCCTTTTTTGTGTTTTATTTAGAGGCAGCGTCTTACTTGCTTAGGGCCTCCATAAGTTGCTGAGGCTGGCTTTGAACTTTCAATCCTCCTGCCTCAGCCTCCTGAGCTGCTGGGATTACAAGCCTGTGCTCCTGGCAAGTTTTGGTTCTGAAGAGTGCAATGACCTAGGAAGGGAGGAGCACCTCCATTCCCTTATCAACATGGGACCAGGTGAGCAGGCACTGTGGGCAGGGAAGTTGGGAGTGGGGCTGGGAGGGTGTGGCACAGGACTGAGGTACCTAAGTGAGAAGTAAATTAGAAAGAAATCAGCAGCCCATGTTCCTCTCTTTGTCTTAAAAATACTAATGGATTTTTTATTGCCTCCTCTCTGCCCCTCACATTTCAGGAAATGAGAGACTTTGTCTTCCCAACTTACCTCTATATCTCTAGCATCCGATGCTTGACCCCAAGGGAGTGCTCAGTGTTCCTTGACTGAACGAATGCCCGCCTCTGGCTCAGAAGCTGCTTCTCCACCTGGCGGCGATTCTGCCTACCTGCAAAGTGTGTGAAGAACGCTTTGTGTTCCATTCAAGTGTGTTAGTTCCTTTGCCTTTGGAAAGTGAACTCTATGATGTTGGTGAATATATTACATATTCTGGATTTTTTCCGATGACAAGCACCCGGTGTCATTTTCCTAGAGATAAAATGGTGTCTACCAATTTTTGGCTCACAAAATATGTTTATCTTTTAGCTGGGTGCAGTGGCGCACGCCTGCAATCCCAGCGGCTCAGGAGGCTGAGGCAGGAGGATCTCGAGTTCAAAGATAGCCTCAGCAAAAGTGAGGTGCTAAACAACTCAATGACACCCTGTCTCGAAATAAAATACAAAATAGGGCTGGGGATGTGGCTTTATAGCCTTGTATCCCTGAGTTGTTCAATCCCTAGTACAAAATATATATATATATATATATATTTTTATATATAAAATATATATTTTTATATGTGTATATATAAATATATATATTTTTTTAAATATTTATATATGTGTATATATATATATATATATATGTAATTTGTCTCACTGGAGCTTAGGTGACTCATCCATAAAATGGAAATAATATCAAGATTGCAGGACCTTGGGAAGATATTTATAAGGCACCCGCAGCCTACATTAGGTGTTTGAAAGGGATTTACTGCATGGGTGGGTGAGTAGGTGGGCATACACCCAAAGACAAAATGCTCCCAAATAAACATTGGTTAATCTAATGATGTTTATGTGTGAAGCTGTTGGCAAATTGTTATTGAGCTTGTTTGAAAAGTTAATTTGCTTAATTGTTTATTCGTCTTAATGTGGTACCACTCTTGGTGAGCCTGATTAATGAATGTGGGTGATCAGGGGACATCTTATACTCTTGATGGCCTTAGATGACTTCTTGGATTCCTTAAAGTTGTTGCTTAGGGAAAAACAAGCTCAGGATTCCAGAATACTTGTTCCTATGAAAGAGGAAATCCCTACTTCCCGATTTTGATTATTCTCACGTTCTTATAGGGAATATTTGTGCTATGTAGTGCCTTGTTATGGTTTAGATATGAGGTGTCCCTCAAAAGCTCATGTGTGAGACAATGCAGGAGGTTCAGAGGTGGAATGATCAGACAATGAGGATTGTAACCCAATCGTGTATTAATCCACTGATAGGGATTAACTGGGTGGCAACTATAGGCAGGTAGGGTGCGACTGCAGGCAATAAGTAACTGGGGGTGTGTAGCTTTGGGGTTTACATTTTGTGCCTGGTGAGGGGATCTCTCTCTGCTTTCCGGTGACATGTCCTGAGCTGTCTTCCTCCACCGTGCCCTTCCACCATGATGTGCTGCCTCACCTTGGGCTCAGAGCTATGGAGTTGGCCATCTATGAACTGAACACTGAACCTTGAGCCCCAAATAAACTTTCCCTCTACATTCTTCTCATAAGGTCTTGTGGTCACAGCAACCAAAAAGCTGACATAGCACACTTCCATGATATCCTGTAACCCAGAAGTAAGTTTGTCTAGTTTGACTGACTGACCAAATCTGATACTATTGTGCCCAGATCATGAATCCCCAAAGACCACCAGGGAGCCATCTCCGATGCAAAAGCAAAAGGGTCTTTATTGCAAGCTCGAGCTCGGACTCACAGCGTTCACTGACGCAGCAGGTACTGGCTGTGAGTCCCGAGTCTCGATTCAGCGGGATTTTTATGAGCTCCACAGTAGAGCGGGAAATTTGAACAAAGCAGAGTACACGATTGGCTGATCTTTCAGCATGTGTGGTTTGGCACATTTCCATTGGCTTAGGGTACTCAGGTCTTAACATATTGACATATATGGTTTGGAATGTTAGGCATTGGCTCATTATCTCCTGATAGAAACCTAGGCCTGGAATCTTTCATTCCCTAAACGCAGCCTGTCATGGCCGAGGTTCAGCTCCCTTTTCATTTCCCCCTTTCTCTTGTACCTAGGGGAGCCGGTCATGGATCCTGGGTTGAAAATTTAGTTTCTGTCTTCTGTATTGACCTATATTGCGTTCTAAGCACTATAAGTTGGATTGTGTTTAAGTGGTCCTTTATGAAATTGACCATCTATTAAGGATAAGGGGACCGAAGGTGAGCAACATTAGTAAAATAATCAAGGGTCCCAGAGGCAGATGGTTTTCATGGCCTCCATTTCCTTGATTTAACCCAATCCCCTATTTCTACACTAACTGCCTGTCCCCAATTCTGGCTTCATTCCCCCCTCTAGTTTTAGGAACTCCTTGCTGCTGTAGGGAAAGGGGGTGATGACTGTTCTGACTGCTTCGAGCTGGAAGGGGACAGCATGGAGCAAGCAGTTTGGAGTTCCCTTTTAAAAATCAGGTCAATCGAGGGGCCCAAGGTAGAAGTCTGGTTGGGGAAGAGCAGGTTGTAAAGGCATCTGGGGGTGGGTGCTTCTATGAGAGAAGAACAAAAAGACATGAGTACTGAAATGAGATTAGTACAAAATAAATGTTGCAGAATCTGGAACATGTCAATGAATATCATGGAAAAGACAGAAGTCAATAATCCCTCACCAGGAGGTGGAAGAGCTGAGAAATTGTTTCCATAATAAGGCCTAACAAAGGCTGGAGAGGAAAAGGCCTTTATTTGGGAACTTTAACATCATCCAGGTTATCCAGAATGTAAACAGAATATTTAATTCTTAATGTCATTGATGTCCCCAGAAAATATAGTTAAGCTACTTAATGTCATCTGATTTCTGTAAAATATCCTTTTATTGGTATAACCTGTGTTTAGTAGAGATCTCTATATTTCTGTTACTAGCAAACATAGATTAAGCCTACCTGTGTCTGTAGGCCTTAAACTGACTAAAAACTTCTGACTCTGGCAGTTTCTCTTGATAGTTCTCAGGCACATTTGCCTAAGAATCTCTCTTTTGTAGCTTCCAGTCTTTATTCTAGTGGGCTAACACAAGTGTGTATTTTAAGTTACATTTAAATATTGTTTCTTTTAAATGTCCAAGAATGGTTATATTTTGGTTTTAGCTGTTTTACTAGGTGTCTAAGATCAAGCTGGTCAAATTGTACTGTTCCTGTCTTGTTAAAGAGTCAGCTGAGTTCCCACAGGGGTCACTCATGGGGAACTTGAGAGCAACTTCTTAGCTCCATTAGTGCCCTTGGTTAGGCAGGGTCTCCTCAATGACATGGCTTACATAGGAAGCATTGGGGATGTCTCCCATTTTCCAATGACCCTCCTCTGCAGCAGGTGCACTGATTGGCTTTTCATCCTCCAGTGGTCTCATTAATCTCCCTGATCAGGAGGTTGTGTGACCTACCCAGAGTTGCAAAGTTCCTTAGAGAAGTCCTCTGGTTCCCTGGATTCAGGCTGACTGAGGGCAAGAACCAAATACTGTTCTATCTTGGCCTCTGTATTTAATTTCAATCTCTAAATTTGATCTTAACCATCCAGCAAGCCAGTCTCACAAGTCATAAAGTAAGAGTACTGGGCTTTAACTTCAATGTCTATAACTTTATAGTTATTTACCCTTTTATTTAACTGGAGTCTGTATTAGTACTGGAAGTTACCACTATCTGTTCTATAGATGATGGCTTATTATCACAAGTTGCCTAGGCTGTGTGTTCTTGAAGCAGCTACTTCTGCAAAACAGTAACAGGTAATAGTTTTACAAAATGAAATTAGCAAGAATAAAAAATATATTCAGCTTGTATAATAGCTACCTTAAATTTTGGCTGAGCTATACATTATATCCCCTGTTTGAGGTCACAGTAACAAAAATCAATCTTTTGAATATAACTTTAAAGAAGCTGGAGTCTGGCTTATTTTGGAGCCACTCTAACATGCAGTAAGGTGGAAGGCAGAGCCTTATTCAGGTAAGGTGTGGCTCTTTACAAATCTTAAGTGTTCTAATTCTGATGCTGATATTTGCTTCTTTCTTAAATATCATTTTAAGGAATTTACATATACTGTTTCCTGAGTCTATATGAACTTTAACACAATTTAACATTATATCTAAAACATGAATTAAAGAAAGACTGAAAAAGTAACAAATTTTATATGTACCCTATTGATAACAGGTCCTATAATAGAACTTTAAATGATAGAAGTAAATCCCCAATAAAATTTACCTTTTTATAAGTTTTAAATTACCATTACAGACAAGTTTAGTTTGGAGAATAGCAGCTTGATAAATTCCCTGCTTTAAAAACTTGTGTACCTGGAAAATATGAACACATTTACTATACAAAGAATGACCATTCCAAATTTAGTTTTTAAAGAAAAATTTAGACTCTGCAACGTAGTACAATACTCTCACAGTTGTTTAACCATAATTGTATAAACCCCAATTTTTAAGACTAATTGTTAAAGAATAAAACTTAATAGACACAAAGTTAAGAGTCTAAGAAATCCTTGTCATTTTAACATATAGATTAAACTTTGATTTATATCAGTACAGTAGTACTTGACCTTAGGAAAAACCTTGAATAGCTTTAACTGATTGTCTCACATACATATATAACCAACTTAGTTACATGCAAACTTGTTGAAATTTGTCCTTTACTTACACAGACTTTCTTAGCACTAACTTGGACCCTCATGTATTTCATCACACAAGCACTTTCTTACCCAGAAACATTTTTTTCCCCTTCTACTAAATATAGTTCCATACCCAGAACCTTTTATTTTCTGTTTCCTATCTGTTGACCCCTTTTTGTTCTCATTCTGAAACTCTTATGAAAGTTCTGAATTTAGATAAATTACTACATTATAATAAGATTAAATATTTTGTTATTTATAGTACTCTAATTGAAACAATTGAAACTTTTGGAACCCTTTGTTAGGATATAACTCTTAGTAACCTTGTTTTTGGTAATGACACAAAACAATTTTAAACCCTTTTTATTTACCAATCTATGAAAACATCAATAATGTTTAAGTATGTTACCCCATGGAATTTAAGGAGTTAAAGAGTACTCGATGTTATTTAACAATTAACATTTTAACTTTGTAAATTAACCAGATGTCTCTACAAACACATTTGAGTAATCCCATACATGTTAACTCTAATTCACTTATTTTTGTAAAAAAAAAAAACAAGATATCAGGCAAGTGTACTAACAGTATTTGCCATCTCTTTCCTGTTGAAGAAAAGTCCTAGAAACAATTGATATTAGACATTTTATTAACATCAACATTTTATTAGCTTGACCACCTAGAGACTTGTGAATTATTTTGAAAGACATTTTACTTTATTAGTTTACCCAATTTAAATTGAACCTTTTTAAATCACGTGAATTAAAAGTATATTAAAAGTGAATTAAATCCATTTTTAAGATTTTAATTTTAGGAGTGCTCAATTTTAATATCATGTACATACAGACAAAACATGATGTCAGACAACATGACATACAAATAACACAAAATCAAAGGCCTTGTAACTTATAGGTGAATCTCCATTGCAATGTAACAGATGTTCAAAAACTCTAGTTGAATAAAAAAATAGAACTGATCAAAAAGAGTCATGAGCTCAAAAAATATAGAATTGAATTAAAAAAAAAATAAGAGTCCTGGAAAAATGATATGGCCATTAATTACTTTTGTAAAGCACCTAAAATTTACTTTTGCTGGCGTTCAGGTAAGACTCTTTTTGCTTTTTTTTTTTTCCCTTGGGTTTGAGATGGTCTCCTACTGAGTTTTCAGGCTTCCTCTATTTACATTTCAATGTAAGCCTTGACTGACATCTGGAAGGAGCTAAGGGGTTTTAGCAGAAACCTTGTGCCTAGGGCATTTTAGCCATTTCTATCAGGACAGGCTTGAATGTCAGAGAAAATTATGAGACCTTATTTTCCATTACTTTTGAGAATGAAGCTACTATGCTAAGCTCCTCACTGAGATGCGATTGGCTATTGAGCTGCCTATGGTTGCCTATCCAGGATTTATTTTCCACTTTGTGACAAACAGGTTAAATCTTGCTTCATAGGTAAGCTGAGGGCAGGAGCTTGAAGTAAGGCCCCTTTTTGATATTCCTGGGGCAGAATATTGTCCTATGGTGGCTATTTTCCTGTAGTATTGAACCTGTTGATGGCATAATTGAGCTTTATTTTTGGAGATCTTATAATTCCTATCAGCTAAGAAGTTTAGGAGCTCTGAAATGGCCTTTTGATATTCCTCCTGGGTGGAGGCACATAAAGGATGTTGTTTACAAACTGGAGAACAATTACAGATGCTTTATCTCTGAATTTTGTTAAGTCCTTAGCTAAAGTTTGTTCAGAACAGGTGAGGGCCATCTCTAAATCCTGAGGCAACACTGTCCAGGCTAGTTGAGATACATTATCTGGTTCCTCAAAGGCAAGCAGAAATTGCGATTAAGAGTCTAGAGTATACAGGAAAACTCATCTTTTAAATCTAACCTAGTAAACCAAGCAGCAGCTGGAATTTCAGATAACAAGAGTAAGAACTACAGGGTGGGGGGAAATTACTGCTTAATTATTCTAAGGTTTTGTACAAGGCAGTTTGCTTTTTAACTCCTAAAATGGGTGAATTGCATGGGCTATTGCAAGGCATTAAAAGTTTCTGTCATTTTGAATGATCTTTAAGGTTTTGAATGATCTTTAATAAGTCCTTTTTCTTGTCTTTATGCTCTCTTTTCTTTCTTTTTGATCTCTATTAAAAAATGGAAGATGCAAGCTGGAGAAGATCATCTAAGGATAGATCAGGGCCACATGCCAATTTTTGTAATTTCCTCTAAATGTTTGGAGCTGACTGAATGGTAAATTTATACTTTTAAAAGCAGGTGGCCCTCAATGGATTCAGGGTGGTGAGTTTTCCCTTTGCCTTCCTGAGTCTCTCTATGAAAGTAGCGGGACTTTCCTGAAGGCCACATAATAGTTTTCTAGGCATCCCAGTTCAGATGAGTCTCTCTATGAAAGTAGCAGGACTTTCCTGAAGGCCACATAATAGTTTTCTAGGCATCCCAGTTTGGATGGTTTCTGGGAACTGCCTGTGCTCTAGATGGTTAATAGCATAATTTTCCAGGTGAAGTCAAATACCTGGCATAAGTCTTGAAACATCTCAATATTTATTAAGATCCTCCAAAAATGTCCCTGAATTTATTTTTGTCTGTCTTAAGTTGGGGGGGGGTCTCCTTTATCTTCCTCCCTTAGTAGGCGATTCCTCAAGGCTTTCTCCTCTCATAAGAGAGATTATGAATGTCAAGCATGGTAACATATGAAAGTCACTTTTAAAAAGTGTGCATTTTTGCCTATCTTTTTGCCCTGTAGACTAAAAGGAATCTCTGAAGGGTGAGGGAACATCTGTTGATTGTTAGGCGATAACACCCTTTGCTTGGAGGGTCTCACGGGAGGGGTTTTTAAATGCCTCCCTCTTGCAGCTTAAAGAGAACACAGTGAGCACATTTAAGCACAGGAACAGTAATGGGGAGACTCTAGTGTCTAGACTAGTGAAGGCTAACTATGCGAACAAAGGGAACCTGGGCATTTTCATACTAATCGTCCCAGGCCTTAATCCTACAGTTTGAATTCCTAATGTCTGACCGGCAAGGGAAGGGGAGCATCCAGGAGGGAGTGGATGTGGGGGAGTGTTGTGCAGCCCATGCGGAGGCAAAGGTAATTGGCGGTTTCCCTCAGTGCCATTCGTCAACCGAACACCCTAGATACCCCTTAGGGCAGTCGGGAGGGGGAGTCCGGAGAAGGAGCCTTTGGGGTCCGCGGGACAGTAGCCCGGGCCAAGAACCCCGCAGTTGTTCCAACCCTTCCTCCGCCTCCACGCATCCTGGATAGGTCAGGACTAAGGACACTGCGTACTGAGGGCAGTTGCGCTCCGGGCCTGGACAGAAAAGTAGGAAATGGCTTTGGCAGAGTCCAACATGCCTGGTCTGTTCAGAGCAGGTGATTGAAAACTGCCTAGGCCGGGAACCTCTTACCCGAGTCTTGAAGGATGGCGGCTGCACTAACTGCATTTAAGTAGTCGACGGGTGCCCATTTTGCACTCCAAAAATAGAAAGATGCACCTCAAATAGATGTGGGGTGTGTGCAGAGAGAAGCTTACTTACCTTGGTGTAGATCTTGGTGGGACCTCCAGTTATAGAGATCACTGGTGGCAAAGGGCCAATAATGGTACTACTGGTTTCCCTCCTCATCGTGGGGCCCCATGGCCCTGAGGGGAAGGACCGTTGAATCTGCATGTCCTTGAGCAGGGGGAACCTGCCCGGTGGCTCCTTGCTTGTGTACCAGCTGCTGGTTCTGCGACCGGTTGGGTGACCGGTCCAGTGGGGCTGGTATTCAGGGGGTGCCGGAACCCTGGGTTGATACAGGGGAGGAAAGATGACTTCTTCCTCCGCGCCTCCCTGAAAAATAGAATGCGAAGAATGCGCGGGAGCAAAAGGCTTAGGTTTGGGGCCATCTTCTTCCGTGGATTGTGCCTTTAGTGCCAGACTGTTTCCTGCTGGAATAAATGGTTTTAACCAGGGAGGGGGATTTTCGACAAGATCCTCCCAGACCAAAATGTAGGGGATTTGGTCTGGATGCCCTCGGGTCCTCTGAGAAAGACCCTTGCTTTTACACTTCTGATCTTCCAAACATCAAAGGTCTCCTCAGGTGGCCAACCTACTCCAAAAGATCTGCAAAGAATCCTTAGTTTTCCTTTCTTTATGTCCACACTGAGGTTATGAGTGCGAGCACACGCAGCCTTAAAAAGATTAGTCGCCAGAGACAAGGGAGTCGTCTGAGTTTGTCCCATGTCATCAGTCACAAAAATAGTCACAAACAAAAGACTTAAGAAAACAGACAAAAGAAGAACAGAAAAATGCCAGAGGTTGACCCAAAACAGAACCAAAAGTAAACCGATGGCCTCACGTCATAACGTGGGAGTGATCCAAGACCGGTTTCAAATCCTACAGGAACTTGACCAATTTCACGTTCTTCGGGGGGACTTATGTTCGCTTCAGGAGGGCCTGGGACGTCTTCCAAGACCCTGGGTTGGCGACCCTCCAGCTCGTCCGCCTAGGTCCTCTGCCAACTCTAATACGAAAGGCCTCTACAGAACCTGACCAGTTTCAAGTTCTTCAGGGAAAAAGGCGCCAGACACACGGAGACGCAGACACACTTACCGGCCGGTGATGGACCCTCCAGTTCGGGAGTCCTGGGGGTCTTGGGGGATCCCGGACGAGACCCCAACTGTTGTGCCCAGATAGTGAATCCCCAAAGACCACCAGGAGCGATGGAAGAGCAAAAAGGTCTTCATTGCAAGCTCGAGCTCGGACTCACAGCGTCCACTGACGCATCAGGTACTGGCTGTGAGTCCCAAGTCTTGGTTCAGCGGGATTTTTATGAGCTCCACGGTAGAGCGGGAAATTTGAACAAAGCAGAGTACACGACTGGCTGATCTTTCAGCATGTGTGGTTTGGCACATTTCCATTGGCTTAGGGTACCCAGGTCTTAACATATTGATGTATATGGTTTGGAATGTTAGGCATTGGCTCCTTAGCTCCTGATAGAAACCTAGGCCTGGAATCTTTCATGCCCTGAACGCAGCCTGTCATGGCTGAGGTTCAGCTCCCTTTTCAATACCACTGGTTATGGATGACGAGTTCTGCTTCCTAAAATGCTGAAGTCTGAACATTGGAGAAGCTCACTGAGCCAAGCATATAGAGCAGGTTTTATTTAAAGGTAGTGACACAGACTTCTCCTGGGAGGGAGAAGGGGTCAAGGCTGGTGTTCTGGTATCCCCAGAAGTGAGAGCACCCTGCCCCTTTTGTAGACTAAAGTTTCCTTTGTTCTCCTGCTCTCCCCAGCCCCCCCCCCCTCTTTCTCCTTCCTGCCTATGTGACTAGGCCTGGGAGATGCTGGTGGGATGGACAAAAGGTGGGAAGCAGATGGGCAGGGGCAGGGCCAAATGGAGTCATCTAGGCAGGTAGCAGCCCAGGGGCATTAACAACTCCCTGTCTGCAGCCTTTTGGGAGAGGTAGTATAGGCAGGTCATCTTGGTGATCAAAGGGCTCTGGAGACCTTGACATTCCAATTCCCAGGGGCGGTCTCCAACTTCTGGGACTCAGATTGGCCTCCATTTTCTCGATTCAATGGGATTACCTATTCTACACTAACTGCCTGTCTTTAATTCTGACTTCAAATCCATGAAGACGACTTAAGGACATATTGTTTGTGAGAGCAGAAAGCTTCTTCAGGAAGCGCCAAGAAAGCGTTGCAAGACTAAAGCAGATCATTCAAGTCTCCATCAGATGGTGTGACTCCCTGCTCAACGCTAGCCAGCGAGGTCCGTCACAATGGAAATGAAACCAAAGCCCTTCTACCAGCCTGCCAGGCCCAGGTGATCTACTCTGTACCCTGTTGTCATTTCATGTTGTCTCATATCCTCCACCTTCTCAGAGGTCTGTGATCCCAGGTCTTCTCATCCATGAGGCCTCTGGGAAAGAGAGGGTCACAGCTAAGTGCTGTCCATTCTCCCTAGGCTGGGGAAGCCAGGGAAATGGGGACAGTAAGAGAGAGAGATGCAAGAATGAGGTCAGCTGCCCTGGTGAACGTGTTTAAGGGTCCTCTTGATGCTGTTCACCATGGAAAGGTAAAGGAGGGTCCTTATCCATCACACAAGCCCCTCACTCGGTTTAATGCTCTGCAGTTACCATCTTGAAATTTTAAATAATTTTTCAGTAACACCCCCCCTTCCCCATTACGTCCTTACTCATGGTACGGAATGCTGTCACTGACCTGTTGCATTTGCTCATGATAAACTACCACAATCAGGAATTAATAGATTATGGGAAATGTCAAGGTCAGCCATGTAGTTGCTGGAGTACAGAATGGAGACCTTTTCTTGAGAGGAGAGGTACCAGGGATTGAACTCAGGGGCACTCGACCCCTGAGTCACATCCCCAGCCCTATTTTGTATTTTATTTAGAGACAGGGTCTCACTGAGTTGCTTAGCGCCTCATCATGGCTGAGGCTGGCTTTGAACTTGCGATCCTCCTGCCTCAGCCTCCCGCACCACTGGGAGTACAGGTGTGCAACACGGCGCGCGGCAGAATGGAGACTTTTATTATGGGCATAGTCCTCCCGTCAACCCTAAGAAGCCACCTCTGTAGATCCCGGCCAGGCTGTGTCTCAATGCAGGAGGAAAGGCTGAGGAGCTGCTCTGGCACTTGCAGGCTTCTCTGTGCTCTGCTTGGGCTCGTGGTCGCCTGTTACCTTCGGAACTAAGATCTGGAGTAAGAGGTCTACGGTAGATGGTCTGCATGTGCCCCTGCCCCACGGTTCACACGCGGAAGCCCTGACCCTGGGGTTGGGGTTCTAGATAAGATATCAGGTGACGTGAAGGCATGAAGGTGGGGCTCTGATCCCCAGGATCAGTGTCCCAGGGAGAGAGCACCCCTCCTCTTCTCACGAAGAGGTCAGGGGAACACCTGAAATGTGGCCATGGCTGTGGGGCTCAAAATGAAACCACCTCGCCGGGGCCTTGGTCGTGAACTCCAGCCTCCGGAGTAGCAGGAAATGAACGAAATGAGTGTCTCTCGTTTAGGCTGCCACCTCTGTGGTCCTTTGTTATGGTCGCATTTCTGAGCCTTGGGCTTCTTTTTTTTTTTTTTTTACCCTCAGGTTTTTTTTTTTTTTAATTTATTTTTATTGTAAACAAATGGGATACATGTTGTTTCTGTTTGTACATGGAGTAACAGCATACCATTTGTGGAATCATACATTTACATAGGGTAATGATGTTTGATTCATTCTGTTATTTTTCCCTCCCCCCACCCCTCTTTTCCCTCTATACAATCCCTCCTTCCTCCATTCTTGCCCCCCTCTCACTCCCCATTAAGTGTCATCATCCGCTTATCAGCGAGATCATCCATCCTTTACTTTTTTGAGATTGGCTTATCTTACTTAGCATGATATTCTCCAATTTCATCCATTTGCCTGCAAATGCCATAATTTTATTCTTTATAGTTGAGTAATATTCCATTGTATATATATATACCACAGTTTCTTTATCTATTCATCAATTGAAGGACATCTAGGTTGGTTCCACAATCTGGCTATTGTGATTTGAGCAGCTACGAATATTGATGTGGCTGTATCTCTGTAATATGCTGATTTTAAGTCCTTTGGGTATAGGCCAAGGAGTGGGATAGCTGGGTCAAATGGTGGTTCCATTCCAAGTTTTTCTAAGGAGTCTCCACACTGCTTTCCAGAGTGGCTGCACTAATTTGCAGCCCCACCAGCAATGTATGAGTGTCCCTTTCTCCCCACATCCTCGCCAACACCTGTTGTTGCTTGTATTCTTGATAATTGCCATTCTAATTGGGGTGAGATGGAATCTTAGTGTAGTTTTGATTTGCATTTCTCTTATTACTAAAGATGGTGAACATTTTTTCATATGTTTGTTGATTGCTTGTAGATCTTCTTCTGTGAAGTGTCTGTTCATATCCTTATCCCATTTATTGATTGGGTTATTTGTATTCTTGGTGTAGAGTTCTTTGAGTTCTTTTATGTTCTGGAAATTAGGGCTGTATCTGAAGTGAGTGGCAAAGATATTCTCCCACTCTGTAGGCGCTCTCGTCTCATTGATGATAGTTTCCTTTGCTGAGAGAAAGCTATTTAGTTTGAATCTATCCCAGTTATTGATTCTTGCTTTTATTTCTTGTGCTATGGGAGTCCCATTAAGGAAGTCTGATCCTAAGACAACAAGTTGAAGATTTGGACCTACTTTTTTTTCTATAAGATGCAGGGTCTCTGGTCTGATTTCAAGGTCCTTGATCCATTGTGAGTTGATTTTTGTGCAGGGTGAGAGATAGGGGTTTAGTTTCATTCTGTTGCATATGGATTTCCAGTTTTCCCAGCACCATTTGTTGAAGAGGCTATCTTTTCTCCATTGTGTATTTTTGGCACCTTTGTCTTGTATGAGAAAATTGTATTTATTTGGGTTTGTGTCCATGTCCTCTATTCTGTACCATTGATCTACCTGTCTATTTTGGTGCCAATATCATGCCGATTTTGTTACTATTGCTTTGTAGTATAGTTGAAGTTCTGGTATTGCGATACCCCCTATTTCATTCTTCCTGCTAAGGATTGCTTTAGCTATTCTGGGTTTCTTATTCTTCCAGATGAATTTCATGATTGCTTGCTCTATTTCTGTAAGGTACATCATTGGGATTTTAATTGGAATTGTATTGAATCTGTATAGCACTTTTGGTAGTATGGCCATTTTGACAATATTAATTCTGCCTATCCAAGAACATGGGAGATCTTTCCATCTTCTAAGGTCTTCCTCAATTTCCTTCTTCAGTGTTTTGTAGTTTTCATTGTAGAGATCTTTTATCTCTTTGGTTAGATTGATTCCCAAGTATTTTATTTTTTTTTGAGGCTATTGCAAATGGAGTTGTTTTCCTCATTTCCCTTTCAGATGTTTTGTCACTTGCATATAAAAATGCTTTAGATTTATGCGTGTTGATTTTATAGCCTGCTATTTTGCTGAATTCATTGATGAGGTCTAAAAGTTTTCTGGAGGAGTTTTTTGGATCCTCTAAATATAGAATCATGTCATCAGCAAATAGTGACAGCTTAAGTTCCTCTTTTCCTATTCATATCCATTTAATTTCTTTAGTCTGCCTAATTGCTCTGGCTAGAGTTTCGAGGACAATGTTTAATAGAAGTGGTGAAAGAGGACATCCCTGTCTTGTTCCCGTTTTTAAAGGGAATGGTTTCAGTTTTTCTCCATTAAGAATGATGTTGGCCATGGGCTTAGCATAAATAGCCTTTACAATGTTCAGGTATGTTTCTACTATCCCTATTTTTTCTACTGTTTTGAGCATGAAGGGGTGTTGTATTTTGTCGAACGCTTTTTCTGTGTCAATTGAAATAATCATATGATTCTTATCCTTAAGTCTATTGACATGATGGATTACGTTTATTGATTTACGGATGTTAAACCATCCTTGCATTCCAGGGATGATCCCCACTTGATCGTGGTGCACGATTTCTTAATATGTTTTTGGATACAGTTGCCAATATTTTGTTAAGGATCTTTGCATCTATATTCATCAAAGATATTGGTCTAAAATTTTCTTTTCTTGATGTGTCTTTTCCTGGTTTGGGTATGAGGGTGATATTAGCTTCATAGAATGAGTTTGGTAGGGTACGCTCTTTTCTATTTCCTGGAATACTTTGAAAAATATTGGAATGAGATCTTCTTTGAAGGTCTTGTAGAACTCGGCTGAGATCTGTCTGGTCCTGGACTTTCTTGGATGGTAGGTTTTTAATGGCTTTTTCTATTTCATTGCTTGATATTGATCTGTTGAAATTGTGTATGTCCTCCTGGTTCAGTTTGGGAGGAGCATATGTCTCTAGAAATTTGTCAATGTCTTCGGTAGATTCTATTTTTTTTGGAATACAGATTTTCAAAGTAGCTTCTAATTATGTTATGTATCTCAGTGGTGTCTGTCGTGATATTTCCTTTTTCATTACGAATTTAGTAATTTGAGTTTTCTCTCTCCTCTTTGTTAGTGTGGCTAAGGGTTTGTCTATTTTGTTTACTTTCTCAAAGAACCAACTTTTGTTTTGTCAATTTTTTGAATTGTTTCTTTTGTTTCAATTTCATTGATTTCAGCTCTGATTTTAATTATTTCCTGTCTTCTACTACTTTGCTGTTATTTTGTTCTTATTTTCTGGGACTTTGAGCTGTAATGTTAGGTCATTTTGTTGTTGACTTTTTATTCTTTTCTGGAATGTGCTCCATGCAATGAATTTTCCTCTTAGAACCACTTTCATGGTGCCCCAGAGATTTTGATATGTTGTATCGTCATTCTCATTGACCTCTAAGAATTTTTTATCTCCTCCCTGATGTTTTCTGTTATCCATGTTTCATTCAATAGCATATTATTTAGTCTCCAGGTGTTGGAGTAATTTCTGTTTTTATTTTGTCATTGATTTCTACTTTCAGTCCATTATGATCTGATAGAACACAAGGCAGTATCTCTATTTTTTTGCATTTCCTAAGGGCTGCTTTGTGGCATAACATGTGGTCTATTTTTGAGAAGGTTCCATGTGCTGCTGAGAAGAAAGTGAATCCACTCGTTGATGGATGGAATATTCTATATATGTCTATTAAGTCTAGGTTATTGATTGTGTTATTGAGTTCTGTGGTTTCTTTGGTTGGTTTTTGTTTGGAAGATCTATCTAGTGGTGACAGCGGTGCATTAAAGTCACCCAGAATTATTGTGTTGTGGTCTATGATTCCTGAAATTGAGAAGGATTTGTTTGATGTACAGGGATGCACCATTATTCGGGGCATAAATATTTACTATCGTTATGTCTTCCTGATTTATGGTTCCCTTAAGCAGTATGAAATGTCCTTCTTTATCCCTTCTGACTAACTTTGGCTTGAAGTCCACTTTATCTGATATAAGGATGGAAACCCCTGCTTTTTTACTGAGTCCATGTGCGTGGTATATTTTTCTCCCATCCATTCACCTTTAGTCTGTGGATGTCTTTTTCTATGAGCTGAGTCTCTTGCAGGCAGCATATTGTTGGGTCTTTCTTTTTAATCCATTCTGCCAGTCTATGTCTTTTGATTGATGAGTTTAGACCATTAACATTCAGGGTTATTATTGAGATATGATTTGTATTCCCAGTCATTTGGCTTATTTTTGGTTTTTAACTTGGCTTCGTTTCTCCTTTGAGTGGTTTTTCTCTAAGGTAGTTCCTCCCTTTGCTTTACCTCCATTGTTGTTTTTCATTTCCTTCTCATGGAATATTTTGTTGAGAACATTCTGTAGCGCAGGCTTTCTATTTGTAAATTCTTTTAACTTTTGTTTATCATGAAAGGATTTTATTTCATCTTCAAATCTGAAGGTTAGTTTTGCTGGGTATAGGATTCCTGGTTGGCAACCATGTTCTTTCAGAGCTTGAAATACGTTGTTCCAAGCCCTTCTAGCTTTTAGAGTCTGGGTTGAGAAGTCAGCTGCTATCCGTATTGGTCTCCCCCTATATGTAATCTGATGCTTTTCTCTCGCGGCCTTCAAAATCCTATCTTTATTTTGAATGTTAGGCATTTTCTTTATAATGTGCCTGAGTGTGGATCTGTTGTGATTTTGTGCATTTGGTGTTCTGTAAGCCTGTTGTATTTGATTTTCCATTTCATTCTTCAGGTTTGGGAAATTTTCTGATATTATTTCATTGAATAGGTTGTTCATTCCTTTGGTTTTGTATCTCTGTGCCTTCCTCAATCCCAATAATTCTTAAATTTGGTCTTTTCATGATGTCCCATAGTTCTTGGAGATTCTGTTCATGATTTCTTACCATCTTCTCTGTTTGGGCAACTTTATTTTCAAGATTAAATATTTTGTCTTCATTGTCTGAGGTTCTGTCTTCCAAGTGGTCTAGTCTTTTGGTGATGCTTTACATTGAGTTTTTTATTTGGTTTATTGTTTCCTTCATTTCAAGGATTTCCGTTTGGTTTTTTTTGAGACTCTCTGTCTCTTTGTTGAAATGATCTTTTGCTTCCTGCAGGTGCTCTTTCAGCTTATTGGTATTATCATTCATTGCCTGCATTTGCTCTCTTATCTCATCCTTTGCTTTGCGAATCATCTTAATCATGTATAATCTGAAGTCCTTTTCTGACATTTCTTCTAACATACTGTCATTGGATTGTATTAATATAGAATCTAGATTTGTTTGGATCATTTTCTTCCCTTGTTTTTTCATGTTGTTCATTTATCTTCCCCTCTAGCAGTGTAGATCTGGGGTATTGCAGATTTCCCCCTATAGCCTTATAGTGGCCCTATAGGTTTCCAAAACCCTTTCTTTAAGGGGAGATCAATATTAGCAGTGCCCAATTCAGACACTATGCAATCCTAGACCAAATAGCCCCTATGAGGACAATAACAAAATTGTCATAATAAACAGAATGAGTTAAAATGTTATCTTCAATAAAATAAACAGATTTGCAATAAGGTCTGCAGTTTCAAATGGAGGACAAAGAGGATGCAGAGGGTGTAGAATGTGACTGTTAATGGGATTAAGAAAAGAATATACAGAAGTTCTAGATAATAGAAAGGGTGAGAGTGTAATCAAAAGAAATTGGATGTTAGCATACAGAAAAGGGAGAAAGAGACTCTGAGGGAACAGGTAAACAAAAGGAAAAGAGAGCAAGAAAAGTAAAGAAATAAAAACTTAAATTTTTTCAATAAGGAGAAAAAAGAAAATCTACAGTATAACAGTCATATAGTAATGAAACCTCCCAGTGTTCAGTAGCCTGATGCATGAGAGGTACCTGACAATGAGCTTCAAGTCTCCAGCAGGTGTCTCACGATGGGATTTGCCCCACCTAAAGATCAGAGCTATGACTTCCAGGATTATCCAAGGTGGCCGCTCTGGCTTCCAAATGTGTTGGCAAATGGGGAGCTGCAGCTCAGGGTGTGGCAGTGGTCAGCAGGAGGTCCTGGAGGCAGGATGTGGTTGGTCAGGCCGGGGTCCTGGAGGCCCACAGTCTGAGACCGAGGTGTGAGGAGCCCAGCTGTCCCACAGGGCCTCATGGGGACCCTCCGTCTCCTCTTCTAGCTTCTGGTGCTGCCGACAGCGCTTGCGCTCCGTGGGTCGGGCCGTCTCACTCCAGCCCCTGCCTCGTCTTCTCCACCACAGGCTGTGTCCAGAGTTCCCTCCCTCCCTTCAGAGGGCTCCATCTCTGAACTTAGCGCTCCCTCTGTTTCAGTATAGACTCCTCTTAGTGTGACTATGTGTGCAGAGATCTTATTTCTAAACAAGGGCAGCGATGCAGATGCTGGGGATCAGGACTTGAACGGATCTTCGGGGCACACAGTTCTACCCATTCTGGATGTTAGTTTAGTTTATTTACTTTTCATTCCTCCACTCACTACTTGGAGGCCAGCCTGGTTTTTCTGTCCCTCTGTTCACCCTCTAGTGCTAGGGAGAGCGATTGACACATGAAACCATCACTCAAAAACAGTTTGATGAATTAACTAATACATTTTAAACTTTGATTCAAATATTCAGATGAAAGTTCCAGCATAGGCACATCCCCGACCCTATCCTCACCTCCACTGTTTGGAACGAGTGTTCCAGAAAAAAAGAGCAACCTGGTAAATGCCCTGGAAGAAATGGTCCACCTCGGGAGCCTTGGCAAATCTCCACCAGAGCAAGAAATACCTTGTAGCAGTGGCTGCTTCGTCATTAGTCTTTCATGAGCAAGCATTAGTTGCGGAGATTTTGTTTGAATACAGCAGAATGTGCTTGTACTCAAGAGAAATGAAACCCACAGAGAGGTTTTATGTCTCCACTTGATCTGTATTAATATGGGAAAAAACGAGATAAAATTTTTACCATGTCACATTCAAATTGACTAGAAGGGTGCCAAACTGCTGCTATGAATAGTGTTTACAAGTGTTGGCCTCATCCGGGCTCTGTCCCTATTTACGTGTAACTGTCTGACCTTTGTCTTACCCCGGGAGCCTTAGCATTAAGCCTCAAGGTTATTATTACCATTATCACTCTGCAATCTGCCACCATCCACAACAAGCCCCGCACAGCTTAGAATGAAGGAAGTAGTTCTTTAAGTGTTCACAGTACTCAGTTAGCAGAACCTCAAGTTCATTTATAACATCTCCAGCTCTTACAGGGACATTGAACTGAAAATTTTGGGGGGATGGGCATGAGGGTCTTGTCCAACAAATCTACCTTCAGATATCTAAGGCAGCAGAACCTGGAATTTTGGGAAGTAGTGATCTGGTTTAGAATTGTTCTTGAGTCCTCCACAAGTGTGTGTGCTTGGGCAAGATCATTGAACCACTCTGAACCTTAGTCTCCTCTTCTAAGAAATGGAGACTGATATTTGCTCTTCAGATTAAGCTGAGGGTTAACTGAGATATTATAGATGTAGAGCCTGGTCCAGTGTTGGCATAAGGACCCAGTACTTTTTTATGAAGTTGAGGGAATGAGGTGGGGATTTACAGTTCTGGACATCATTTGGAATTTATTCATTTGAATTATGCTGATTGGCCTGGCATTCCATAAGTTTCCTGTTTGTTTTAAATCTTTTTGAAATATGCAGGGAGCAAGAAAGAAGACAAGAAAGAGTAGATGTGGAATAACACTCAATTGCTAAAGGATTGCTATCTCTTGCCTTCATGTCACACAGGGCTCCAGGAGGTGGATGAGCAGGAGAAAGGATCTAATGTGTCCTGGGTACACAGGGACACTTTCTCCTCATATATTTCATTCTTCTACCAGAAAACTAAGTCCAGTGTTAATGGCATGAATGGACAATTGAAGTGCATATTAAAACTTATCTTAAAAATAGAAATAGCATTGACGATTACTGTGAATTACTGATGCTGGGAGTGTAATAGTAAGACCATGCTCCAAACGCTGGCTCCTGCTCTTACTGCCAGGGTGTGCCGGGCGCAGTCACTGTGCCCCTTGGAACTGCAACGTGCTCTTCTGTAAGACAGGAATGATAAGAGGATCCACCTCCTCTTAATGAGATGCATGAGTGACAAGCCAGTGCGAGGTACTCTGGCAGAGGGTGGACCTGTGCAAGAGAACCCCCCTCCAACCGGGCGGTCCCATGTCTGTTGTAAAGTCTTCTGTGCTTCTGGAACCTACTTTTCCATGGTGACTTATTTTGCTGACTATTCATACAGAAGGAAACTTCAGACACAAACAAGATGGGCACCAGCCTAAACAGACTTTGAAAAGCCAGAACCCGGAGCTGAGTTTGCGACAGGCAATTTCTCGGCTTTGGCCATGAGCACCACTGCAGAGGATGGCTCGGGAACAGACTCTCCACCCGCAGAGATGCAGTCCTTTGGAGTGAAGGAGCTACGGGCTCCGCAGGGACAGACCTGTTTTAGATGCCAGGAGTGAGATTAGATCTCCTGATGAGGGGCCGTTTCCCACATCACCGCACGCACATGGCACCAGGGATCGCCCTATTTCTTTCTTTTTTCAATGTAAATGCAGTCCTTTTGGCCAAGGATTCCCGAAGAATGCATTATCGTTTTCATCCTGCAGGGCTTATTTTGGAACTAAAACAAAATGCTTTCAATTAGTTCTAACTGAAGATGAAGTCTCCGTGAATCAGATGCTCGGAAGGTACCATGTCGTCACCGCTGACTTCTCAGTCCCCCACCGTCCCTTCCCAAAGTGTGTTGGTGGGGGGGGGTCCAGTCCCAGCGGTCGGTGCTGCGCCCTGGTCCAAAATGCTTGTGTTAAACACCACCAAACTGGCTCCTGCGTGTGCACACTCATTTCACTTACTGACCACAATCCCTGAGTGCCCCTGTGGCTCAGCCTTATGCCACCAGCGGGGACCGTGAGCCTGACTGGCCTGGTTGTTCAGAGGCTTTCGTAAGGGGATGTGCCTAGTGGCTCAGCGGAATGGGGTTTCCTCCATTCTGGCCTGGCCTCCTTTTTTTTTGGCCATTTATTGACAGCTGTATCATAGAAAAACATAGGTAATATATGGGATGGTCAAAAGCTCTTGGGCAGAATAGTTTCTTTTTTGATTCACATTAGTGAGCATCACCTGCACAGCTCCCCGGGGAGTCGAAGAGCAGAGCTAAGGCAATGTCAACTCAAGCATCGGTGCCCTGAAATTCAGCACAGCCCTCTGCTTTGAAAACTGTTGGCCACGGGATTCTTCCAAATCGTATGATTACTAGCCAAGCAACGTTCTGAATAAACTAGAAGCAACTTGCTTGCACCAACGGCACCAGGAGAATGTGAACTCCTGAAGGCCAAGGGTCTCTTCATATTTTGCATATGACAGGTACATAAAGAGTAAACATGAGACTACGATAACTTTGAAAAGCATTTAACCACATACGTTGAGACTACAAAAACTTGTAGCATGCTTTAGCGTTGAGAACTATTATTATGGCTGTTAGGGGTAATCTCTCACTGTCTGAAATAACTGAACTGTTGACAACATTGTAATTTGTAGCCATATCCTCATGATCATGCAGATGTCTGAATACTGCTTGACTATTCCAATGTCTAACACGGACTGACGGCACAGGACATTTAAAGAGAAGCGACTATCGATATAGCCCTTCCCTGTCCATTGGAGTTGCCATTTAAGAATGAAAGAGTCAAGTGATTCCGAGTCTACGACGCTCATCCTTTAACCCCCTGCCCCCACCCCACTGGCAGCCTTTTAACTGAGAGAGTTCTTAGGGGTTTGGTGCCCTTTGGAACGCACCTTTGGGAAATTCTTGGATTGGGAGTGTGGTTGCTCCATCCCGGGCGCCCTGCCACCCCGGCCTTGGGCATGCTCGGAGAGGAAGAGAAACGCCAGCTCTGGCGGCCGCACCTCAGGAAGCACGCAGCCCCTGCCCTCTCGTCCTGCTGGTCACCGACGTTCTTTTGGCAAGTGTGTGCGGGACCCGTCCAGCTGAGGTGGGACCAGGATGCTGCAGATATGACGAAGAGAATAAGAACAGAAGCAGAGGTGGGTGCCATCCATGGGGCAATCGGTCTCTGTCTAGCCCTGGGCTGTGTGCTGTCTCCTTGAACTGAAATGCCAGTGACAGCCGGCCTGGGCTGTGTCACCTTGTCCCTTCACACCAAGCCTGTGTTTGACCTTGACAGTGATCCCGTGAGGTCAGTGCTCTGTCAGCCAGAGAAGAGCGTGCTCAAGGGCACCCGGGTGGGAAGTGGCAGGGCCACCACTGGACCCTGGTAGGGCCCCTTGTGTGGCCCTTATTTCAGCCCAGTGGAGGGTGACCCCCTGCCCCAGCAGCCCTGGGCAAGGTCAGGAGACATTTTTGCTCGCACCTGGTGGAGGTGGGAGAGTCACTGGCAGGGTCCTGGGACGACCCCTGGCCCCAGGAAACAATCATCCGCCCAAATGTCAGCATTCCGAGACTGAGAAGCCCTGCTTGGCTGGCGCGTCCTGCAGGCCCAGTTCCACGAGGACCTCACAACGTGACAACGTGAGACGTGACAATGCGCCTGCTGATTCCAGCACAAGCAGGAAGCAGGCGACGGGGAGGGTGTGAATTGTCCCTGTGGCCCTGCTTCCTGCCTTTTCATTTCCTTATAAACTCTTCACCGCCAAGGCCACACCCGCTAACCCCACTCAGGGCCATTTTCGCAGAGAGAAGCTACTGAGCGGGTCCCCAGCTTTACCTCTGGCGCCTCCTGGTGGCCCCCGGTATTCCAGGCTCTTCAGAGGCCGACCCGCAAGGTCCTTCCCACCTGCGCTTTACCCTAGCGCCCCCGTTGCAAGCCCCTCAGCCCTCCCTCGTCCTTGTTTCCACTGTCCCTTTACTGGCCACTTTCTTGCCTCAGCGCAGGGCCACTTGTAGGGCCTGTCCTCTTGGTCTGGCCCCCTCCCCTTTCTTCTTTCAAGCTGCAAACTCCATTCAAACCCCTTAAGATGAGGCTCAAAGTTTCTCTCCTCTCAGATCCGAACCCCTTCCTGATTGTACTTCAGCCTCCTCGGGCTTAACTCTGGGCGTTTATGTTATAGCTTACTGGTTTTTATGTCACCCTGTCCATCTGTCTAGCTGTCCCTCAACCCTGGTTTCCAAGCTTACTGTAAAATGTGCGGGAGAGTTTTTTCTTTTAAATAAGCACGTCCCTCATCATTACCTGTCTTTCTTTCTTTGGACCCAGTGCCTCTCACATGCCAGGCAAGTGCTGGACCACTCAGCCACACCCCCTGCATCACGACACAGGAGATCAAGGGTGAAGCTTGGGAATTTCTATTTGCTAATTTGCTGGGGGATTCTAAGTGTCCTAAAAGTCCGAGAGCCCCTGCGTGTCTGCTGTGTGTTCTGATCTTAGCGTGAATGTCACCTCCTCAGGGAGGCCTTCCCTGACCACCCCTGCCCCCGCTGGCCTTTCATGGTGCTTCGTTGTTTCCCAGCAGAGTTCCTTCCACCATGCCTGTGTCTTGTTCCTTTGGATAAGTATTAGGGAAACAGTGCAGCATGGTGGTTGCTCCAGTCAGCTGTCTGTCACTGTGACCTGATGACCCAACAAGAAGCTCTTAGAGGAGGGAAAGTGTATTTGGGGCAGTTTATTCGGAGGTTCAGTTTATGACCCGCCAACTCCATAGCTCTGGGCCTGAGGTGAGGCAGAACATCTTGGTGGAAGGGTGTGACGGAGGAAAGCAGCTCAGGATGTGGCAACCAGAAGCACAGAGAGCTCTGCTCACTAGGGACAGAATAGAAACCTCAAAGGCACGTCCCCGTGACCTACTTCCTCCTGCCTGCCCACAGGAACCACCCAGTTAGTTTGTATGAGTGGATTCATCCACAGATTTAGTCAGGCTCTCGTAATCTAGTCATTTCACCTCTGAACATTTTTGCATTGTCTCACATGAGCACTTTGGGGGGGATACCTCATATCTGAACCATAACAGTGGCTGAGAGTATACGTTCTATGGCCTGGTTAGGATCGTGGTTCACCATTTACTAGCTGAGTGATTCAGTTAAGTTATTTCACTGCTCCAAGTCTTAGTTTTCTCATCTGTAAAATGGGGATTGTAAGTGTACCCATAGCAAAGAGTTGTGAGGATGAATTCAGTAGGCTGTTCAAAGTGCTTAGAAGAGTCTCCATGTACATGAGGGTTTACATTGGTATTTACATGTTGTTTCTCTAACTGAAATGTGAGTCCCTTGGGCAGATGCTATGACTGTCTTTGTCTGTGCTGTACTTCCAGAGAACAGCACAGAACATTCTAGAACAATGCCTGGTATATAAGTAGGAGCTCAGCCAATATTTCCTGGATGAACAGATGGATGGATGGATGGATGGATGGATGGATGGGTGGATGGATGGGTGGATGGATGGGTGGATGGATGGATGGGTGGGTGGATGGATGGATGGATGGATGAGTAATTGGTTGAATGGATGGGTAAACCCCTAAACTTGACTGTGATTTCCTTGAGGGCAGGTATGTTAGTTAGCTTTTCATTGCTGTGACAAAATATCAGAGGAGGACAGATTTATTTTGGCTCACAGTTTCAGAGGTTTCAGTGAATGGTCAGCTGAGTCCATAGCTTTTAGGTTTATGGTGAGTCAGGAACATCATGGCGGAAGGGTACAACAGAGGAAAGTTGCTCAAGTTCTGGGGTTTGGGAAGGAGAAGAAGAAGAAGGAAAAGAAGAAGCAGAAGAAGGAGAAAAAGAGGAAGAGGAAGGAGCTGGGACAAGAGTCCCAAGGCATGCCCCCAAGGACCCATTCCCTTCAGCAGGTCCCACTGCCTGCAGCTTCCACCCCTCCCCGTGGTTCATCCAGCTATGAATCTCCGAATGGATTAATCCATGGGTGAGAATGTTCTTGGTAATCCATGAACCAGGACTGTGTGGAAGGACAGTGTGAGTCTGATGATGATGCAATGGCTGGCGATGGGTCTGAAAAAGAACTCTCAGTGGGGGTGGTCACATGCAGTGACCCAGAGGGCATTCCAAGCAAAGGCCCAGCTTGAGCAAAGGTCAGGAGGCACAGAAGTGTAGGATACAGCGTGACCCAGGGAAGCAGCAGTCTCGCTGGGCTGCTGCATGTGTGCAGGGAGCTGTGACAAAGCAGGGCTGGTAGCGTGCCAGGCTCCTCCAGTGGTCCACCCCTGAGCTGGGTGGCGGAGGTAAGTCGTCATATCTCGGGGCCTTAGTTCCCACCTCTCTTAGGCTTGTCATGGTGCTGAAGCGCCCAGCATGCTGCACCAATTTCCTTATCCAATATTTATTGAGTGCTTGTCTGAGCCTGGCAGATGCTGTCAGCGTCGGGATGGGGAGCGTGGGGTCTGACCTGGCTCAGGCGGAGCTCAGGGCCTGCCTGCATGCTGCTGTGGCCGCAGCCTTTGTAGTAACGCAGACGCTGCCTGCGGGGAGGGGTGGCCTGAGGATTTACTCCTGGGGTTTTGAGGGTCAGGCTAACACAGAGCATCGGGACCTGGCTCTGGGGGCTCTGCAGGGTCTTTGTGAGGCGTGGGGATGTGATTCATGGTGAGTGCTGGGAGTATCAGTCCAGCAAACTGTGCCAGCTGGACGTCAGAGGCCCCCAGTACCTGGAAATCAGGAAACCTGGCTTGGGCTGCAGGGTGAGGAGCGCCTGCTGAGAAGTCCCAGGGGCACAAGGGAGTGGAGACAAGGCAGGGTGCTGCACTCTGTGCCAGGGGGCAGTGCCCCAATAGTCCCGAAGTAGGAGTGAGCTTGGTGTGTTCAATATTGAATTCTAAATCAAATTATTTAATTTAATGTATTAAATAATTCACTATTTGAAATTTAATTAATAGTTGAAATTAATATTTAATATTAAAGAAAGCCAGTGTGGCTGGAATTTTCTGAACCAAGGGCAGAGTGGCCCATGAGGAGGTCAGTGGATGGCCAGGGACTTATGAACCATAGTAAGGATTTGGGATCTTAGGCTAAAGGGTTTTAGATGAGCAATTACCAAGACTCAACTTGCTTTTGGAGATCTCGGTGGCTGTAGGGCAGAATGTGGAGGAGGTAGGTCAGCCAGGGGGGCCGGCTGCTCAAAGCACGTTCTGGCCCATCCCCATTTTGCAGAGGTGGTGAGGGAGGCCCAGGGAGGGAAAGCGAGCCAGCCGACTGGCGACTGGCGCAACTGGGATTTGACTGCATGTCTGCTCCGCTGCAAAGCTCCCACCGCCGGCGTCTGCTGCCTTCCCAAGGGCCTGCCTGTGCCTCACCATGACCCAGCCACGTCCCGCGGAGGGTCAGGGCTCAGCCAGTAATTTTTGAGTGGAAGTGTCAGAACGAGTGGCTTTGACCGGGACGGGGGCGGGGGGCGGTGGTGGGGTCAGCAGGATCAGCAAAGTCCACGAAGGAGTAAGAGACTGGTGGCGGGACAGCAGCCATCAAAACCAAATGCTCCCAAGTAGCCCTCGGAATCGTGGTGAGTGCGATTCTTGAGTGACCCTGGCCCCGGCAGGTGTGGGAGGCACAGCGACGCGGCCAGATCGCAGTAGATGAAGGACACTTGCCGTCCGATGGCGCCACGGCACCCGCGCTGGCCCTCCTCCCCAGGTGCGCTTGACGTGCGGCGGGAGCGCGTGCGCCCCCGTGTGCCACCTGCGTGCGGGTGGGCGGAGGAGGCGGCGCGGGAGGACCAGGCCCCTCGGCGCCGGCAGCCGGAGCGCGCAGCCTGCAGCGGGGAACGCAGCGCCGTGGGCTGCGCGGGACCACGTGGCCAGAACCCTCGCGTGGGCTTTGAGCGCTGGGAGCCGAGCAGTCGGACGGGTTCACTTGAGGGCTGCGCAGCTGCGAGCTTCTCTCGGGAGGGGGCAGAGAGGGAGAGGGAGTGAAAGGAAAGAGAAAGCGATGTGCTGGGTAGAGGCCCAGCCCAGTGGGTCTTTTGACAAGTCTGGCTGGAGCGCAGTGATTACCTGAGTTTACTGAGGGACTGTTGCCGAGCCCTGCGCGAAGGTGGCTTAAGTGTCCTGGTATTTCAAATGGACCAAGAACATATAAATAGTATGATCCGCCTGTTGTAGACCTGGAGACCCGCCCCATGCCAGGCTGGGGACAGGTCACTTCATCACCAGCACTAAGCAGAGAATGGTAGCCCAAAGCTCATGCGCCGAACTTCTTCATGCTGCTGCTTTTGCCAAAAATGTTCGTGTTAAAGAAGAAACCCCTTCCTGGGAGGGGTTGACAGGTGGGATTTGGAGTCAGGCAGACCTGGCATTAGTTACTGCCCTCCTGTGGCATTGGGTCATTCCCGCCCCACAGGATTCAGTTTTCTCTTCTGTAACATGGGGTTATGGGGAAGCTTCAGGAGGGCTGATGTGAGAAGCAGCTAGATGCTGCCATTGCGGTCCTTCATTCCTTCACTCTGGATTCTTCATCCCATGACGACAGGCGGCTGGTCTGTCAGGTGATAGGCTAGTTGCTAGGTATACAGACATGAACCAGAAGAAGTCTGTGATATCCCGGAGCTTAAATCCAGTGACAAAAAGGATAATAAGTTAGTAAATAGATTGACAATTGTGTAATAGAAGGTACTATAGAGCAGTGAGAGAGAAAGCTTCCTGGCTGGAGGCTTTGCAAGCCATTATTTGTGGAACGAAGTATGCTCTGACTTATGCCTCAAGAGAATGGTCCCGAAAGCTCAGCCTAAAGGTACCTGGATAACAGGAAATCCAACTGAAAGGTGGATGTGTGGGGATTTGGGAGAAGATTCCCTGCCTTTCTGTTGGTTATATTATCCTTTACATGAACAAACAGGCTCAGAGAGGTTAAATAACCTGCCTGAAGTCACAGAGCTAATAACGATGGGGTTGGAGTTTGAACCTGGACCATTGGACTCAGAAACCTAGTAGTCTGCTGGAGAGAGCAGACACGTTTTATTAAAATGCCAGTCTCAACCCTGGGAAAAGGAATGCACAGGGCTCTTTGTAATTGGTGCGTGGGATTTCAGAGTACCAAGGGCCCTTGGTGAACATTTAGGGGTGTGAAGATCAGAGAGGTGATGTCCCTGCCCAAGGTCACATAGCCAGGCAGCCCTGGAGCTGGTTAGGAGCCCGAGGACAGATGTCTCTGGAGGGCATGGCACTGTCTCCAGCCTGAGGCTCATTTCAGGTGGCGCTTGTCAGCTGATCACCTCCACACTGTCAGCCGTGCTGGTCTACCCAGCAGCCAGTCTTTATGGACACAGACATTTTTATGCCCTTTATCCTGGCAAAATTCATTCCAGAATTTCGGTAACTTTGCATCTGGGGACACGCTTCACCGAGCCCCGGGCGGCTGAGTTGGCTCCAGCTGGGTGACGATGACTCACTTTTATTGCCCTGTGGCTTTCCAGCCTGTACCCGCTACAGAAAGCCTTGCAGGGGACTGCAGCTGCCTGGGAAGAGAGCTGCTCCGGTGTGCTCTCGCACCCATCTGCCGCAGAAGTGCCATGCGGTCCCCCCCAACAGCTGCCCCTCACCCACTCCTCTCCCTTGGTTTCTGCAATCTGTCCCCTTGGGGAAGAAAAACTGCCACCATTTGGGCCCAGGATGAGTAATTGGTACTTTGAAGAAAAATAAAGATGCCAAACATGTCCGCACATTTGTCTGAATTATGCTGGTGTTCTTTTGGGCCTCGATTTCATGTGGTCCAGAGAGTCTGAGTTGTTTTCCCAAGTTCCGCTTTCCATACTCCTCCCTGGGCTGGATGTGTCTGAGAACAGGGGAGACCACAGGATGATGAAGGCAAGCGGACAGAAGGAGAGGTGACCCGAATGGTAAGGATGCCACCCGATGTCTGAGACAGCTTGACTTTCAGCCATCCTCTGGGCGTCTTGTTTATCGGAGCCACATCTGCAGGCATCCGGGTTCTGATAGTGTGGCCAGCACTTACGGTCACTTCTTCATCCACAAACAAGACCGAGCACTCCAGCTCACTGCTGGGCGAGAGGCACAGGGGCCCGTTGTGGTGGAGCTTACGGTACAGGCGGGAGATAAACCTGAAGTGATAGCTCCAATTGTCACCAAATTACAGTTGTGACAAGTGCTATGTAGAAGAGTAGTCCTCACATTTTAAAAAACCCAGGTTGGGGTGGGGCGCTTCTGGGGGTGTCTCCATTTCTAACCTTCGGCCCAGCTGTGGACTGGTCAGGGCTGCTGCTTGGCCCGGCTTCCTCTAGACAAGTGCTTAGCAAATGGACATGAGGTCACAGCATGGTTTAGTCACTCAGCCTGCTGCCTGGAAGTTGTTAGACCTGGTAAGTGATCACATTTTTCTCCTGCAAGATTTGTAACTACATTTGAGATGTGCTTGGTGCTCAAAATAGAATGTAAGGTGGCTTCAGTTGGGAGTGTCTCTGTCCCAGGTGTTAACTGATGACTGGAGTTATCCGTGCTCCCCTCACATCCTTCTGTATATTTATCATCATCATCATTTTTTTCTTTTTTCTTTCATCTGTCTACCACTCATCCATCCATTTATCTATCCATCCATCCATCCATCTATCCACCCATCCATCTATCCATCTATCCATCTATCCACCCATCCATCCATCCATCTATCCACCCATCCATCCATCCATCTATCCACCCATCCATCCATCCATTCATTCATCCATCCATTCATTTATCTATCCATCCAGCCAGCCAGCCAGCCAGCCATCTATCCATCCATCCATCCACCCACCCATCCATCCATTCATCCATCCATCCATCCATCTATCCACACACCCATCTATATATTCACCCATCCATCCGTCTATCCACCCATCCATCCATCTATCCATCTGTCCATCCATCCATCCATCCATTTATCTACCCATTCGTCCATCTGTTCATCCATCCATCCATCCATTGATCCATCTACTTTATCTTTCTACCTTTTCCCAGCCTGTTAAAAATCAAACCTGAATGTGAATGACTATTGCCTACAATTGTCTGATTTCCTTCCTGCAAAACTCACCCCATTCCCGTGTACTTAGTCTCACTTGTGACCTTTCTATAGTTGAAATACCAGACTGGCTCCTGCTGTCAGTCCCTGGCGGAGTCTCAAACCCTCTTGTTCACCTGAAGATCCTGAGGTCCATAGGGTGTTGCCTCCCACTGGCAGGGGGGGCCAGGGCTAGTGTTTGGACTAATTCAACACTCAGCCCAGGCTGGCTCCTCTGCACGGCTGTCTCCTGTCCTGGGCCATCACTGCCATTCACGAGCCTGGACCTCCCTGCTGCCCTTCTGCCCAGCGCCCCTCCACCTCCCAACTATCCCTCTTCTCCAGAAAGGGTGTCGTTGTCCTACTTCCCACATTCTTCAGAAACTAGCATGGGCCCGGAGAATTTTCCCACTTGAAAGGAAGTTTATGTGATGATATGAAATTCTCAATAGAAAATAAATAGTTCTGTTGGATTTAGAGTATGGAGCTTAATGGATTTAGGGAAGAAAGCCAGACTTCATGCAGATGAGGGGTGTCTCTCTTTGGGGTTCACCCTCAGTGCAATTCCTCCCTGCTCCTTTGGGTGCCCCCCCATGCCTCTCTTCAGTGCACAGGTATTTACTAATGAGAGAACCACCTGCTGGGTTCCATGCCACTCGAAGACCTGGGACTCAGAGGTATTTTCTCATTCAGGATTCTGAAGTCTACTGGATTAACACATATTTCATTTTCTTGATTCTAAATTACTCTTGATGATAACATGAACCTCCAATTTAAGAGTGCACTTTGGGAGAAGAAGGGAAGAGATGAAGGCAGACTATATCCAACGCACTTGAGGAAGGGATTTATTTATTTATTTATTTATTTATTTGCGGTGCTGGGGATCGAACTCAGGGCCTTGTGCTTGTGAGGCAAGCACTCTACCAACTGAGCCATCTCCCCAGCCCTTGAGGAAGGGATTTTAGAAACACGAAAATATGAGAAACTTTAAGGGGGTGCCTGAGAAAATATACCTGTATCTATAAAAATACAACATGTCTTATAGCTGTGTCCCCAAAGTCCAGTTGGTGGGACTGCAGGTGCATTGTAAAAGCAGGTGTATTCTAGTGTCTTGTAGTTCTGGCGGCCAGAAAGCTGAGGTCAGAGTGCCCGTAGGGTTGTGCTGCCACTGAAGTCTTAGGGGAGTCCTTCCTTGCTTCTGGTGGTTTCCCGACAATATTTGGAGCTCCTTGGCTTTCGGGTATGTAGCTTCGGTCTCTGCTTTTGTTGTCACAGGATATTCTCCCTGTGTGTCTCTGTCTTCACACAGCTGTCTCCTTCCCCTTCCCTTTCCTCCTCCCCCTCCTCCTCCTCCTCCTCTGCCTCCTCCTCCCCCTCCTCCTCCTCCTCCTCCTCCTTCTCCTCCTCCTTCTTCTTCATTGAACTCCCTGGGTGCTTTACCACTGAGCCACATCCTCAGCCCTTTTTATTTTTTTATTTTTGAGGCAGGGCCTTGCTCAGGCTGGCCTCAAACTTGTGATCCTCCTGCCTCAGCCTCCTGAGTTGTTGGGATCACAGGTGTGCGCCACTGCACTCAGCCACTGCTATCTTCTAAGGATGCCAGTTATATTGGATCAGGGACTCACCTGATTCCTGGAAAATAACCTAACTAATTGCATCTGCTATGAACCTATTTCCAAAATAAGGTCACATCCAGGGGTGCTGGGAATTAGGACTTCCCCATATCTTTTTCATGGAGTGCTGGGGTGGGGGTGGGTGGGGCAGAGCACACCATCGAGGCCCATGACAGTAGGTGTCTGCTGTGCCATGCTCTTGTTCCGCCACTTGCCGCTCCTCTTGCACTGTCCCCTCCTTTCATACCCTTTGCATGTATGTAATACGGGCTTGAAACATCTTTTTATCTGCAATTTTGTGCAGTTTTCTCGTAGGCTAAGAAGCCCATTGTGATAGTTTTCTACCGCTCTAGTAACAAACCACCACAAACTTAATGTCTTAAACACAAATTTGGCCAGGGACCGTGGCCATGCCTATGATCCCAATAACTCTGGAGGCCAGGGCAGGAGGAGCCCAAGTTTGAAGCCAGCCTGGGCAACTTAGCAAGACCCTGTCTCAAAATAAAAAAGGGCTGGGGGTGTAGCTCGGTGCTTGCCTAGCATGCACAAGGCCCTGGATTAAATTCCCAGTGCTGAAAAAACAGAACAAAACAACCCCCCAAACCAACAGCAGCAACAACCAAAGCAAAGCGAAACACACGTTCATTGCCTTACGGCGCTGGAGGTCTGCCGTGAAGGACGGTCCGCCCGGGCTACCGAGGTGCCGGCAGGACTGTGCCCCTCCTGGAGGCTCCGGGAGGACCCACTCCCTGCCTCCAGCTTCTAGAGGCCACCCTCCTTTCTGGGCTCGCGGCCGCTCCTGTCTCCGAGGCCTCCCTCCTCCTCACCTTCTCCTCACGTCTCCCTTCCCGACCTTTCTCCTGCCTTCTTTGAAGGGCTCTTGAGATTTTGCTGGGCTTGCCTAGAGAATCCAGAAAAATCTCCCCATCGCAAGATCTTGACCTGAGCATATCTTCAAAGTTCCTTTTACCATGTGAGAGGACACACAAGTCCTGGAGATTCACACGTGAACATCTTGGGGGGCCTTATCGCGTCGTCGTGGGGGGCACACCTGTGTGTGTGGTGTTGAGAGTCGAACCCAGGGCCTCTGCATGCTAAGCAAACACTCACCTCTGAGCTGCATCCCTGCCCCTTTGGACGAAAGCGCAGACAGGGTCTTACCCCAGCTGCCCAGCTGGCCTGGCTGGTGTTCCTCCTGCCTCCTGGGTGGTCAGGATTATAGGCATGCATCACCCTGCCTGGCAAGTGATTTCTTACACGTACTCAAGAGTCGTGTGCCTCTCTGGAAAGGCGATCCTCCCGTACAGGACAGAAGTATCTGTGGAGCCGGGCGTTGGAATAACTGCTGTAACTGTTAAGGACTGCAGATTTCCCAGCCGAGAACCAGGGCATGCAGAAGGTCTCTTGACAAAGCTCTGCTTTCCAAATGGGAAGTTCAGCTAGGTTCAGAGGTGCACCCCTGTAGTCCTTCCTACTTGGGAGGCTGAGACAGGAGGGTCTCTTGAGCCCAGGACTTTTTTTTTTTTTTTTTTTTTTGATTTTGCTAATATCTCTTTTATTTTAGATATTGATATCCCTTTATTTTATTTATATGTGGTGGTGACAATCGAACCCAGTGCCTCACACATGCTAGGTGAGCACTCCACCACTGAGCCTCAGCCCCAGCCCCTGAGCCCAGGACTTTGAGACCAGTGTGGACTTCACATAGTGAGACATGTCTCAAAAATTTTTTTAAAAAGTCTTAAATAGATAGGATAATATCTAACCGAATCTTGCCGGTTCTCCCTCTAGAAGACGTTTGCCAATTTGCTGACTTCTTTCCATCTCCGTAGCTGCCTCCCTGCTCAGTCTACCGTGGTGCCTCACCTGGGTGACTACAGTGGCCTTCACACTAGCCTCCTGCAGCTGCTCAGCAGCCCAGGGGATCTTTGTTATTTACACGCTGGGTCACGTGTGTGAATGAATGCATTGCTGGAGAGGCAGCTAGGTGCTGGGAGACCTCCGGAGTCAGAGTGCCTGGCTTCGAATCCGATTCTGCTATTCGATTCTGCTATTCGATTCTCTGAGATTTGGGGGAGAATGTTACTGAACCTATGTGAGCCTCACTTCGCTCATCTGTAAAATGGGAATGCTAGCTGGATGTGGCGGCACACACCTGTGATCCCAGTGACCCAGGAGGCTGAGGCAGGAGAATCCCAAGTTCAGTGCAGCCTCAGCCACTAGATGAGGCCCTGGGAATGTAGCTTAGTGGTAAAGCACCCCTGGGTTCAATCCCCTGTACCTGCCCCTCACCCCAGCGCCCTGCCAAAGGGAATACTAATTGTACCAGCAGAGTTAGGTGGAATTGTATCTAGAGAGCACAAAGCCAGGACAGAGTAGCTGCTTTAAAAATGGTAGCAGTTAGTATTGCTATTATTAAAAACACTTCACATGGCGAAGTTCATTAGCGACTTCTCTCTTTCGGAGGCCTGCTGTTGGACAGAGCTCTGTGGTTTCCTTCCTACTACCCTGAGCTCCTTCTCTCCATCAGTTCCCTATTCTCTAGCACTTGTTCTGTTCCGGAAACTTGGCAGGTAGTGTGTGCAGTTATTTTCAGAGGAATGAGTGGGTAAAATCGGCAGCATTTCCCCCGGAATGTCTGTGCCCAGGGATTATGAGTTTATGGTGCATCTGCTTTGTGTGTGGAAGCCTTGCACCCCGCCGCCAGCACCGCCCCTGCCTTGGAGACAGGGAGCAAGGGACGCTGCTGCCCACCCTTTCCTTCCCCGCCAGGACGGCTTTCCCTCCATGTGCCTGGCTGGGCAGGGGAAGGCCACCACCGAGGGGTCAGAGGCTTTGGGGGCAGAGTTCAGAGAGATGATGGTGACAGTAATGATGACAGTGGTGGCTATAACGGAATGGTGGCATCTGCTCCTCACTGTCACAGCCCAGGACACTCCTGCGGAGTCACTGTCTGCTGGTCTGTGGTGGTGGGGGTCTTCCTCACTGGCCTGCTTGGTGTCCAGAGGTTGTTTTGGGCTTAGGTGTGCCTGGGGGGTGGGGACACCCCATTGTCAAGGGGGGGTGTGCTTTTGTTTTTTCGCGATGCTGGGGACGCAACCCCGGGAGTCGTGTGTGCTGGGTGCCCTGAGCTACACCCCTCACCCCACCTGGGCTCTCGAAGCACCTATGCAACGGCAGGGATGTAGGCCTTGAGCTGGGGTAGAGGCCTGTCCTGGCCTGGAGGGTCAGTGGACAGACCTCGGGTGTCCCCCGTGTCAACACTACCTCTTGTCCCTCCCCTGCCATTTCCTGGGCACTGGTCTCACTCGAGTCCTACTTTGGGCTCAGGGCCTCTCATGCAGCATCTCAACACAGCCCTCTACCTTTCCTCCTGGCCCTTTCTCCCGACGTTCCCCAGGCCTGCCGCCATCTTGTCCCTCACAGGCTCCCTGGAGGCTGATCATGATAGAACCAACTGCATGTTAGCAAAAGCAAGTTCACTCCTCTTTGGAAACCCCAGAGTTGAGTTTTCATAATGGAAAAACCAAAGCAGGTTGACTCGTTGCTTTGACCCGTATGCCAGTCTACTCCACCATTTCCCAAGGGAGGAAACTGAAGCTGAGAGGGAAAATAAGGGACCCAAGGCGGCGTGTGGGGACTAAACAGACACATCAGGATCTGATTCTGGCAGTCTCCTTCGTGGTCTTGGGCAAACCAGTCTGTCGGAGTCTCAGTGGCCCTATTGCTCCGTGGAGGTAATACCTACCTGGCAGTGTAGTAGTAAGAGTCACGGGCGTAGTCACAATGAGGACGATAGTGGCAAATACGTGCATGTTGTCCCCATCATCCCCCCAAGCATCTTTTCTGTGTCGACACACAGTCTATGAAAGAGCACGCTGATGGCGGAGTAAGGACCATGAGCGTGAGGTGGTCACGGCAGATCCTGGCACGTGGTGGGCTGTGGGTGGTGGCTCTCATCTCCTTGTTACTGGAGGGGCTGAGGTGAAGCTGGCCCTGGGTGTGACCTCCATCAAGCCCTGCCTGCACCAACCCCAATTCCCACCATCTGGAAGCTTCTCCAGCATATTCTCTCCAATTCGGCTGTTCCCTTCTCTTGGCACCTTCCAAAAGACAGGCAGTCCCAGACAGTTAGCAGGGAGAATTTTTCTCTTCAAAGAAGCCTGCTCTTCCCCTCGGCCAGCACTTCCCTGGCGTGTTGAGTAACAGAATACCCTCTGAGGGTAGCGAATCTGGGCCAGGGCCAGCAGATTGGTGGTTTTTGCAAAGATCCCAGTGCTTCTGGTGGAGGAACCAGGAAGAGCCAGAACAGCCCGCGGGGTCCCGTCACCTGATCCAGGTCACGCGTGAGACTCGGGGCCTCCGCAGTGAGGACCTGCTGACGTGCCTCCTTCCCAGGAGCTGCTCAGGCCCCTGATGCACAGCTCCCTTCTGCAAGGGAGAAATCTGGCTCTGGGAAGGCAGCATCCCACTGGTTTCTGAGTGCCAGCTGGCGCGCTGGGACCCGCTACAAAACTGAGTTCTGGTTTCCGTAGGATCAGGGTGGGGGAGGGAGTCCAGGCCTCCTGCACTGAGGCAGCGGCAATAATAATATTGATGTCGGCACCGACGGCAATGGCAGCGGCAGCAGGTGCCATTTCATGAGTGTCTGTTGCTGGTCAAGCACTTGACATTTATTGTCAGATGTAACCCGAGTCACCTTACGAGGTGGCCCTCATTCTCCCCGTATTGCAGACAGGGGAGCAGAAGCATAGAGACCTTCAAAGACACGGTGCCCCAAGCCTCATGGCTGCCGAGCCACCCACAGAGGCTCCAGCCCAGCCTAACAGATGACAGCACGGGGTCCTGGCTGCTGCCTCAAGGGCTTCGGGAAGCAGTGGCTGCAGCTTGTGGCAGCTGCCCAGAGCTGGGGCTCCGGGTTTGGACCAGGTCTGTTTCTGGCTGTGTGATCTTGGGTGTCTGCACAACAGAGCCTCAGTTTCCTTTTTCAGAAAGTGGGGGCAACGAGGGTGAGGACAGTGCCTCGCTGTGACACCTTGCGGGGATTAAAGGAGACTTACCTCCCGGTGCCGGGAACCTAACAGGGCATCTCAACCCCAAGGCAGGGGGCGCCGCGGGATGGACGGCTCTAGCGTGGGGCTGGTCTGCACAGGCCGCACGTGAAGCAGCCCCTTCCACCAGTGGGTTTCCAGAAGCAGCCCCCCAGTTGTGACAAACAAAACGGTCTCCAGACGTTGGTGGGTGTTCCTGGGCAGGGGCAAGGGGGCAGCTGTCCCATCTGAGAACATAGAAGGTGACCTGGATCAAGCTACTCAAAGCTGTCGAGGGCTGTTCTCAACCACACTCGCCATCAGGAGGATGGCCTCTCCAGGGAACTCGGAGTTGCCCCCTGGCAGGGAATGTCCAGAGGGAACGCCCCCCGAGCTTTCTTTCCTTCTGGGGGACCATTTAAAAGTGCCAGAGGCTTCTGTAGCCCTGAGACCACTCATGGGATCCTAATCCTTCAAAGTGGCTCAGGTCTCCTATCCTGCCAGACCGGCAGTAAGAAGACGCATGCAGCAGGCCCTTCCAGGGTGCCAGGCACCACCGGCCAAGTCTTTGACCCGTGTCGTCTCTGTTCACCTCTGCCATAGTTTTATGTGGCGACTTGGCTGGATCAGGGGTGCCCAGGTACTACATGATTTCTGGGTGCATCTGTGAGGGTGTTTCTGGAAGAGATGAGCATTTGAATCAGTGGACTGAGTCAAGAAGCTCTGGGCACCCCATGTGGCTGGGCTTTGTCTGGTCCTCCGAGGGCCCAAATACAGCCAAAGGTGGAGGAAGAAGAAATCCATCTCTTCTTTTCTGCCTCACTTCTTGAGCTGGGACATCTCATCTCATCTTCCCCAACCCTCAGACTGGAACTGACGTCATCAGATCCCCTGGCTCTCAGGCCTTCCACCTTGGACTGAACCACACGCTGGCTTTCCAGTTTACAGATGGTAGTTCTCAGGACGTCTTAGTCTCCATAATTGCATGAGCTGATTTCACGTATGCAATCTCCTTTACATATAGCCCATTGTTTGTTTCTCTAGAGAACCCAGACTCATGCACCTGCAAAAATCCCTATTGTTACCCCAATTTTACAGATGAAAATGAAGCACAGGAAATTCAAGCATCTTGCCTATAGTCACAGTGGCAAGTGGGTACATCAGTGGTTGATCTGCAGGCGGGTCAGGCTCCAGGGCCACCTCAATAATCTGCATGAGACCAGATGTCCTGCCCTTGCAGAGCTCACAGTCTGCAAGGGAAGCCAGACGGCAGCGGCAGAGGGTGAGGATGAGGTGAGCTCAGGACACCTGGGAGCCGGGGGTGGAGGAGAGCATCTGAGTCAGGGTGGTCAGGAAGACTGTCCCCAAGAGGGCAGGCTGGAACTCAGCCTGGAGAGACCAGGTGACAAGTGGGATGATCGCCTTCTGGATCCAGGGACTGAATGTCCAAAAACCCTAAAGTCCGGAGACACAGAACAATGCGACATATGTATGATGAACTGCACATGCTCTGGAGCCAAAGAGGGTTGGGAGATGAGAAGAGGGAGATGGTCTATGGCCAGAAGACCTGAGCACAGGTCATCTAGCTGGCTGGACTGCACAGCTCCAGGGGACACCCCCACACCGAAGTCCAGGCCGATAGCACCATATGTAGCAGCTCTGACCACTGGTGCCTTCTGCAGAGATGGGACTGTCCTATGTTTTTGCTGTCCAATACGAGAACCATGAGGCACAGGTGGCTGTTACACACCTGAAAGGGGGCCAGCATGATTGAGGCCCTGCATTTAAAATTTTATTTAATCTTAACTTATTAATATTTTTATTATGCATGTGTTTTGTGGCCAATGTTTGGACAGTGCCCAGTCCGTGTGGCTCCCTGGCAGGACCTTGATCTCTATATTCCTTGGGCAAATCACTTGCCCTTCTGAACATTTATTTTCCTTTGTGTTTTCAGAAATGCTATAGTGAGACAAGCATTGGAATGAATTAACACATATTCAAAGAGAGCTAAGTGGTTGAATGATGTGAAAGAGCGAAAACCAACCAACCAATAAACCAAACAGCAAACAAACTCCAACGAGCAGTCATTTGGTAAACCCTGCACACTTGATGTACAACAAAACATTGGCTGGTGGTGTTGGTGGTGGTGGAATGGGGAATCTGCCACTAACTAAACAGGAGGATCTGCTAAGTCCTGGTCTCCAGCTCACACCACATGCACGTGTCTTTCAGCTAGGGTGGCGGCCATTTGCAAATTGAGTGAATGGCCCCAGTTCTTCACCCTCCTCTGTATTCATACCCTTTGACTATTTTTTTGGTACCAGGGATTGAACCCAGGGGTGCTTAACCACTGAGCCACATCCCCAACACTTTTTTATATTTTATTAGAGACAGAGGGTCTCATGAGTTGCTTAAGTCCTCGCTAAGTTGCTGATGCTGACTTCGAATTTGAGATCCTCCTGTCTCAACCTCCGGAGTCCCTGGGATTACAGGTGCAAGGTTCATAGTTGGCTTCTCATACCATGAGAAGAAATAGCCAGGGCCCTGGCCCACCAGCCCCCAGGAAATCGTGAGAAGCAGGTAAGACAGATGTGCTGCACTGTCCAACCCAGCCCAGCCTCAGCCATCCAATCCCTGTCAACCCAGAGAGAGACCTGCAGGAGCTCAGCCTGTATAGCCAACCCCGGACAACCTACAGACTCACAGGTTGAACACATACCTTCTGGAGCGTGCTACTGGGATTTGGTAATTGCTATGTGGCAGAGATTAAGAGAGACATGGGTGTTAATTATTTGATTTGAAATTCACTTATTCTCCATGAATATTTGAGCATTCAAGGATATGTACCACCATCTTCTCTATCTGCGGACATTCTTGTTTCTCTGGATGGAATTTACTACTTAAATATGTCTTTTTGGACTTTCAAGAGCAATACATATTCATTCTAGGAAGTGGTATGAGAAAAAAAAAGATATTTTAAAACTATGTATAATGTCAATGCTTAGGGATAACACTGTTAACATTTTCTGTATGTTCCTTCCAGTGTATACAGATAGATACATGTCTATACATGCATATGCAAACACACATGTACCTTTATACAAGATCCTATTAAATTGAGATCTAGTTCTGCTTTATTTTATTTAGTTCAACATTACACGCATCAGCATTTCTTCACAGGGACATGCTCCTTAGCAGTTGCATATTAATATTCTATGGTATAGCTGTATCATATTTTATTTAACTTTTCTCTTCTTTTGGGCATTTCGATTCTTTGCAATTTTTCACTATTACAAATGATGCTACAGCGTTCATCTTTGCACATAAATCTCAGTGTGCTTTTGTGATTCTTCCCTTAGGCTGTGTTCCTAGAAGTGAAATTCCTTGGAGAAAAGGTCTGAACAATTTTAATAAGATATTTCCAAGTTGTCACCCAGAAAGGGCAATTTATTGTCCCACCAGCAAAACAGGAGGGGTGATGGTGTTTGTAATTTTTAAAAAGGCACATTGGGAAATTTCAAAGCAGATGAACTGGAGCTGGCATCGCTCTCTTGAAGTTTGTGCTTAACATAGGACCATCAACTTGGAATCACATGGATACCATTAAAAGTCACATGAAGGGGTGATGCTTCAGAGAACCCGGAGATGCCAATATTCTTGACCTGTGCAGTTACTTTTAGCTCTGCGGTCTCTGGCTGAAGCTGGGTAGGATTTTTGGAGAAGATAGACACAATATGATACACATATCAGATTTTTAAGTTCAGAGGAGTGACCCACCAGATGTCTTCTTTGTTGACAGCACTCATCTCTACCAAACATCCTGCTCACCAAGGGCAAACTCTAGACCCATATCCTTATAACTTTGAGATTTTGCCAATCTATATATTTTCTCTGATCTTAGGTTTCTTCAGTAAAATGAGGGTAAAACTCTGATTTTTTTCACTGACAAGTCATGTAGCAAAGGACTTGACACTAGAAGTTATTCTATAAAAATTAAATTTTTTCCTAATGAGGACAAAATGAGAAACCAGGTCCATGGGTGAGGTGTGAAATGGGTACAAATTCAGAGTCATTTCTATGCCAGTTTTTTGACTCTCTGTTATCCCAGATGGAAGTTTTCACAGGTTTATGACAAAAAGAGAAAAACAATGATGTAGGCAAATATTAACAGAGATTTGTGGGTACCTAAAGACATTCTTTACTCTTTACTATGAGTTAGAGTACTTTTGACATTTTTAAGAACTAAAAATCCTTTCTAAAGTGAACTACAGAATTTTCTTTGTGGTAATGGTCAAGGAAGTGCCTTTGGGTTGACCTTCCTACAGGTATCAAATGGAATCTGTGAACAAATATGAAAACCCCAACTATCTACAGGTGGGGTGACAGTGGCTTAAACTTGTAGAAAATGCATGTTCCTTCTGACTTGAAGAACCAGAGGACCAAGTTCTAGATATTGACTGTCACAGAAGTAAGGCAGGGGGCGCAGGAAAAGAATCATAGATGAGGAACAACATTCCTGTCTATAAATTCTACCTAAATGTCTGACTGACTTCTGAAGCATCTATGCAGGGGGCAAACTAAAACCCCCAGATAAAGCTCAAAGAGATTAGTTGGGACCTGAGCTGCTGCCCAATGGGTAGAGATTGTATTTGAGCCAATCAGGTTAGTTGAATCCTGAAACAAATAAAAAATGAATACTCTTTAGGGAAAAAGAATAGGATCCAGAGTCTCCATAATGTAACATTCACAATATCAAGCATAGGATACAAAATTACTCAAAATGTCACCTATTCTTGGAAGAAAAGTTAATGAGTGGAAATTAACTCCAAGATGAGCTAGATGCTGGAATTAGTAGACAAGAATTTTTGAAGCAGCTATTTGAATGATAGCCAGGTGACATAAAGGAAAATATGATCACTATGAATGAAATGATGAGAAATCTCAGCTCAAAGTGGAAACAATAAGAAAGAAACAAATGGAAATTCTAGGTCTAAAATAAAACATTCACAGGAAAGAATTAACAGAATAAAGATGACAAAGGAAGGACTCAGTGAATTATAAGATAAATAGACAGTATTTTTTTTTTTTTTTTGTGGTGGTGGGGATCGAACCCAGGGCCTTGTGTTTGTGAGGCAAGCACTCTACCAACTGAGCTATCTCCCCAGCCCCAACAATATTTTTTTAATATTAACTTTTTTTCTCTTCATGCTCTCTGTACCCTCATCTAGGCAGATGACTGAGTTCATTTACTAAAGTAGGAAAGAGATAGTATAAAAAGCAAAACAAGTTCCTACCAGACGTCTAAGCCCCTAGAAGACAATTAAAGAAGATTCAGAGGAATTCCCAAGTGTATAGAGGAGAGTTTGAAAAGAGGGGGATTTTTCCCTAATTTAGGAGAGGGGCGAGAAGAGAGAAGTGGAGAAGAAACAGGAGAGCCTCCTGGAGAAGGGCAGGTCATGAGAGCTGTGGCAGGTCTAGCACTGTCCAGCTCAGAAGTGACACCGATCACTCTGCTCACACTCACTGGGCAGAACTGGTCACATGGTCTATTCCATGGTCAAAGATACAGGAAGAATCGCCTCACCATGAACCTAGAAAACAGAAGGATAAAAATAATTGGTATGCAGAGCTGATGATTACCGCTGTAGGCATCTTTGAGACCCAAATCTTCTCCCCTTGGAATTACCGCAAATGCTACCTATTGTGGACTAAATACTTGCATAGTGCCCAAATTCATATCTGGAAATCCTAATCCCCAGTGCTTGGGAGATAGGGCCTTGGAGAGATAGTTAAGGACAGATGAGATGATAAGGGTGGGCCCCTGTGAGGGGATTAGTGTTCTTATAAGATGAGGCATGTGAGAACTTGTTTTTTCTCTCTCCACCTTGTGAGGGCTCAGTGAGAAGGCATCCATCTGTAAAACAGGAGCGGGGCCCTCACCAGAACCCAGCTGTGCTGCATCTTGATCTTGGACTTCCAGCCTCCAGAACTGAGTAAATCCATTTCTCTCGTGCAAGCCACCTGGTCTGTGGGATTTTGTTATGGCAGCCCAAGCCGACAAAGTCACCGCCTACAAAAATTTCTGCCCTAGTCTCCATCCAGGCAGCTTTCTCCAGTAGCCTGGCTGCTTTTCAGAAGAGTCATTATCATGGAGATAACTAGATGATCCTCAGTGACACAACTCACCTAAACCGGTTTAGGTTTGTTTCGATCTCTTTTCCTGGTCCCACCAGCCCAGACTCACAGCAGTCTGCAATTCATTAGAGTAACCAGTTGTTCACTCTTTCTGTATCACTTGTCTTCTTGGCATGTGGGAGGTTTCTTCTCTTTGGCAGCAACAAGGAATCTTCCCTTATCTCAGGCGACTGTAGAATAAACCTACTTCTTCCTTCCTCACGCAGGGATGCAGATGCAGATGAGAACTGTTGGAATCTGTCTGGTTGGTAGGGAAAACAGGGATGATGGAAAGTTCCATCCGGGTCTTCCATTTCCCTGTCTCTCCTCCCCAATCCGTGTCTTTTCTCTGCATGCACATTGTTTTCTTGGCATGCAGGACAGTTTGTGACTTGCAAATGCACCACGGTTTTCTGTCTTGGGAATGCCCTTTTCTGTCTTCCAGGTGGGTTTTTTTTTTTTTTTTTTTTCAGGGACTTGTTACCAACAAATATTTACTGAACACCTACCTACTGAGTGCTAGGCTCCATCCTAGGTGCTGAGGATACAGTGGAAGAGGCAGACTTAGCTCCGTCCCCCATGGAATTTATAGTCTCGTGGGAAAGCCAGGCATTAAGCAGAGCATCCCCCAAAAGTAGGTGCTAAGAATGACTAAGACAGGATCCACAGGGAGAGAACAGACTGGCCTCGGGTGTCCCAGATCCGTGGTCTGGGATGGTCCAAGCCTCCCCGGCATTTCTCAGGGGCTCGGCTCCAACCCCTGCCTCCGCATGCTGTTTGCTCCTGCTGAGGTCAGAGGCAACGTCACACCACACTCCTGTCCTTTCCTCACACCTGGGCACTCTCCTTTATGTCCTGTCTGGGGCACACATGCTCCCTCTCGTCCTCAAGAACCATTTCCCTCTCTTCTCCTGCAGTCTTGGCACCGGCAGCATCCGGGCCTGCAGGGGAAGCAAGTCCTGCCCCCAGTGAACTGACCACGACATCCTTCCCAGCAAACCTACAGCACCTTCCCCTGAAGGACCCCAGGAGCAAAGTATCTCCCAGCATGTGGCACATCAGCCTTTCTGGGGAGCTGGAGAGCTACTTGAGGACAGGGAGTATGGGGGATAAAAATACTGTCCTGGGTCAGGTTCTGCCTGAATCCGGCCCTGGGAGGAGGAGGCGCGTTCCAGAGATTTATTGGGAAAGTGATCCAGCAGGGGGAGATTCCAGATGACAACCTCAGCCTGTCCTGCAGGGAGCTCTGCGTGGTGAGGTTCGTCCTTGAGCTGTCCTGGAGTCCAGGAGCAGTGGGCTTTGCTACGCTGTCCCGGGAGTCATGGTTAAGGAGTGCCCGGCAGGGAGGCAGAGCAAGGGCCAGGGCTCCTGTAGCCCAAAGGCTGTCCCTCAGGAAGGCAGCAGGATCCAGGCACATGGAAACTGGGAGACGAGCTCAAAGGACTGGTGAAAGAAGGTGCGGGGAGCCCAGGGCGCCCCCTCCAGTGTGTACCCCAGGTCCCGGAAGGGCCAGTGTAAGGTGGGCGTATGTGGCAGATGTTGAGTGAGTCAGCGATTCAGTGACCACGACGACAGTCTGGTGCAGATGCCAGCAGAGATGAGGTGACCACAAAGTAGGCAACCCTCGGCGAAGGCTCTTCCAGGCTTCAGAGACAGGATGCAGACAAGCAGGACTTGGAGCCCCAGGAGAACAGCAGTGGGGTCTCAGTCAGGCCCTACTGTCTGGGAATGTTCCGGTAGCAACCGTCACGGGCATGCAGAGTTTCGACACGGACAAGTTGATCATTACATTTAAGTTCCCACTTGGTCCTTGAAACGTGCCCGCGGAAGGGATCATTCCCATTTCAGAGATGAGAAGACAGAGGTCCAGGGAAGTCCACTCACTATGTTTCATATGGTGGAGGAGAGACAGCTGGGGTTGACCTCGTCTCTGAAGGTGGTTGATGAGGGTCAAGTTCCTCAGGATGACAGAAAGGGTTATTTAATAAAGTTGCTCCTTGATTATGTAAGAGAATGCAAACGGATAGCGCGCGCACACACACACACACACACATACACTCAATTTAGTGGATGCATTAACTCTGACAATTCCACCTGAGAAGTCTGGATTTCTGCTTTTCTTGAAAACCAGAACATTTGATCCCTTTTTCCTTCCTGGTTGGGACTGTGGCCACTGTCTCATTTAGACACAGTTTTTCACTAACTTTCCCCAGTATTCCCTATGGCTGCTGGGTCCTGGTCATCACTAATCATAGGTGGCTACTGAGATGTGGCTTGTCTGAATTGAGACAGCTGCTAGAAAGTTCTTAATTCATGTGAGGTTCACATTGGATTTTTACAGGACCACATTGGCCTGTGGTCTCCCTCATCAGGCCAGTTTCTTCCTTTCTACCCACTACCTGACTGTGTAGACCCCTGTGTCAGCAACTGTGCTACATGAGAAGAAAGTGTGGCCTGGAGGCGGGAGGCTGGAATTCAAGTCCAGCCTCTGAAGCTTGCTGTGTGACTTTGAGAAAGTCCCCCACCCTCTCTGGGTTTGGTGCCTTCATTTGTACAATCAAGACTTTGGACTTAACTTCCAAACCTCTAAGTCAAGTTCCTCTCCCACACAGCTCTGGATTTACCCTTTTGTGCTGGGAAACTGCTGCTGACAGCCTTGAACTTGCCCTGCTGGGCAGCCCCTCCTCCTGCCCTGATTCCCTGACTCCAGCTGCTTCGACATCTTTGGGGGGCTCGATTTCCATCAGGGGCCTCTCTTCTTTCCATAGGGGGTTGCATCCTGGATCATTCCACTTGACTTGTTTACAAAATGAGGAGTTGATCATGTTTCCTGTTTCAGTTAGATTCTGCAGTTTGCCTTCATTTAAATCACATATTTTAGCTATTAGTTTGCTCACCTTTCCCAATTATTTCCATGCACCCTTGGTTTCATAAACCATTGTTCCAAGTGGTGTGTTGCCTATTTTAAGAACTTAATTTGTTTGTGATGTGCACATCAGCTGCATGATTTGCTTCTTGCTTGTAATTAACTTTTAAGCTGATGCCATTGCCCCGCCAAAAATGAAACTCCAGGCAAAGTTGGTAAGATTAATCATGCTGGCTGCGTCCAAATCTTCCGGCACCTTCATCGGACTCAGCAAGTTTGGGGGAAATGATACATTTTTTTCCTTCCATTTCCATCTGTTCCCCTGCCAATCTTGGAGCCAATTCATCCATTAGTGGGCTTTAGTACTGGAGCTGGAAACTGATCTGATACTTTTCAGTTTCTGTACCCGACAGGGAAACTCTTCCTCCAAACCCTCTCACCCTGCAACTTGAACCCGGCTCTTCCTTCCTGAGAGAGTCCCTGGATGCTCAGGCACTGATGAATCATGAGGTGGTTGTGTAATACCTCCCAGCTTCCCTGAGCACCGCTGTGGAGCTGGCCGCTGACTTCCAAGGTCTTTGGCAATTATACAGATCAACGGTGTCTTGGATTCATAATCTGCACTGGTGGAGGGAGTAATGGGGTTGGCTCTTGCTCACTTTATGAAGCTTTTCATTTAGTGACACCCTACCTGTGGATCCTGGGTGAATTCTAAACTCCAGGTAACTTTCCGCCATGGCTAAACACCTTCATAAATTGGGTGGCACCATGTCAGCACTTCTGAGACCCCAATGTGCAGCCGCAGGGGAGCTGGCGGGACTCATCCCAACTCAACAGGTCTAGATGGGACTGAGAACCTGCACTGAGCTCTCAGAGGAGTTCAAGGTTGTCGGTCTGGGTCACACTTTGAGAGGTGGACACTGGACTGGAAGCACATCCATCCTCCTTGTTGGCACGTGAACACTCAACCATTCAGAGGCTGAATGAATGACTGAGTGAGCCACCTCGGGAATATAGATAACTCTGGAGCAGATCAATCTTCCTGGAGTGAGATGTCTTCCTTGTTCTTACATTAGCCAAAAAAAAAAGTAGTAATTTTATATTTTTCCCCATTTAGGAAGGGCTAAATGTCATGCGCCAATTTATCTCTTGCATATATATGGTATTTGTGTGTGTGCGCACACACATATGTTTGGCTTTTGGAGAAGAATTTATAGTAACAGAACTGCTCTTCGCCGAGCTTCTCCTTCTAAGTATAGCCTGCCTGCTTCCATCCGAAAGGGCCCGCTTCCAGAGAGCCCTGCAAATTGAGAAATCCTTGTTCCTGTTTTTAAAATTCTTCAGAGAGCTGCCTGGCTTTCCCTCTAAATCACTGGCTTCTCCAATGTTCTTCCTGGTCTCTGATCACATCGGCGAGGAGCTTCAATCAGATGCTTTCTGTGACACCCCTCGTACCTGGAAGCTTCTAGCCTTCTTCAAGTACAATGGACGGGTTGTTGTTTCCTCACGAGGCCCTGATTGTAAACACACGCACACGCACACACATGCATATACTCATGTGTCCACCCAGTAGACTTTAGAGTTGGGAGGTCAAGACACGAGCCATTCGATGAACATAGAGGAGCAGAATATTTTAAACATTAAAATTACATTAATATTTAATAAAACTAAACTAGGTTTGTTTCCTAGTGCACCTGGAGTTTCGTATATGTATTTTTTATTTTACTTAGAAGGCCTTCCAAATTGTTCCTGCTTTGGGTCTCCCTGGACCTCTTCTTCCGAGACAGGCTGGGGACCTCCTGGCCATTCTTGCCAGGTCCCCTGGAATGTTGTGCACCCCTGGGTCTTCCTTGCTGGTCATTACCCCATGCATGTGGAAAATGTGAGAGGAAGGAACCCAGGAACTCAGAGGTCGCCACTTGCCCCAAGCCTCCATGCTGGGAGGTGGTGGAGACATGCCACAAACTCGGGCAGACTGACCAGGCTGCGCTTCTGTGAGTCTTGAGCACTGTGCTGAGGAATCTCCCAGCGACCTCGTTCAAGTGCAGTCTCTGATTTATGGGTCTGTGACGGAGTCTTCGATCCAGCCATCCTAACGAGCCCCAGGTGATGTTGAGACTGTGGGTCTGTGACCCACACTCTGAGCTCTACTGATCCAGTGGATGTCACCCCTCACTGCACATTGGAACCGCCTGGGAAGCTTTTAAACACTGCTTCCTTGGCCTCACCCCAGAAGTTCTGACTTAATTGCAGCAGCCTGGGCCTCCTGAGTTTTAAAAGCTGCCTGGTGATTCCAGGGTGGAAGTTGCAGGCCCAAGAATACCACTCTGGGGCTGCTGTGGAGAGTTCATCTGTTCTAGGACCCTGGGGCCCCTGCCCATCTGCAGATCAGTCCACCCCCAGGGGCTGGGGAAGAGCAGGTGAGGGCAGACTCAGGTTCTCCCCTCATCCTTGGTCCTTGTCCTGGACTGGCTGGGTGGGCCTGGGGTGCTCTGGGTACCGTGTTGTGGGGGGGCAGGCAGGTGTAAGGCTAAATCAGGCCATGTACACAAGGAGGGGAGCAGAGGTCTCCCCTGGGGCTGGAGACACACGCGAGCTGCTCTTTGCTGAGATGCTTAGCTGCTGAGCTGAAAATAACTTCCACATTGCTGAGGAGGCTACCTGGGATTCCCCTCCTGCCAGAAAGTGGGGCGGGTCCTGGTGCCCCAGGGCAGTGGGTACCACCAGCCCAGCAAGTCTTGAATGCTTGAGCGCCTATGGGTGGCCATCTAAGAAGAGGGGTGCTAGGATCTCGTCCGTTCTCCCTGTCACAGATGCTGCGCTGAAACTCCCCTGGCCCAGTTGCTTCTCAGTGACCTGGGACTTTACTGGCCATGTTTCCAGGGATGTGTTTGTTTCTTGTTGCTGGTATAAAAAATTACTGCAAACTGAGTAGCTTAAGAAGCACAGATGTGTTATCATAGAGTTCTGGAGGCGGGAAGCCAGAGACGGGCCTTAGCAGGCTGAAACCAGGTGCTGCTCCTTTGTGGAGGTTCTGGAGAGGATCCGTTTTCTTGTCCTTGCCAGATTCTAGCAAGGATGCTTCTACTCCTTGGCTCGTGGCTCCTTCTACATGTTTGTGCCAGCCCAGTGGGTTGGGTCCCTATCCCATCCCTCTGATCTCTGCTGCCTCCTTATACTTTTTAGAATCTCATCTGATTATATTAGCTCCTCCTGTAATCTAGGATGATCTCCCCATATCAAGGATGACTGATTGGTGTCAATTTAATTAGAAATCTTAGTTCCTTTTAGCCAGGTAGCAGAACACACCATGGTTCTGGGGAGGGGGACCACGACATCTTTGTGGGGCTGTGGTTCTGCCTAGCCCGACAGCTCAGGGGTGAGTCCCAGTCTGGGGCTCTGTTGCCCCATCCTTTCTGATCCTGGCTTCAACTAGAGCAGTTTTGTCAAATTTCCTTTGATCCCAAGGAGCACAAAGATTTTTAACCTGTGGTCTAGTTCCTTTGTCCTCAAGACAGGGCCCCTGGGCCAGGAGCATCACCTGGTAGCTGTTAGAAAGGTAGAATCTTGACTCCGCACCCTACCTGAGACCTGCTGAACCAGAACCGCATGGAGCAAGGCCAGAGCAATCTGTACACACACTGACGTTGGAGAAGGACCAGGTGGACCCATCACCTGGGCTGCTCACTGAAACTACCTAGAGAATTCTAGAAGCATTGGGTGCCTGGGTTTCTGCCCAAGATTCATTGACCTGGGATTGTTAAAAACTCCTGGGAGATTTTAATGGGCAGCAAAGTTTGGAAACGGATCCTTGTACAGAAGAGAAGAGAAAATTTCTCAAAGAGTAAAAGTGATTTGGCCAAGACCACACTGAGGGCTGCTGGCCACTTTGGGAGAGAATTCAACTCTCCTGACCTTCCGGATGGTGGACTTCCACCCCCGCCAAGAAGAGAAATAATAGCAACAGTAATGACAGCTGGGGTGCAGTGAAGGGGGGAAGGGAGGAGTTTTTACTTTCTCCTCCCGTTAGTCAGCTTTTCGTTACTGTAACAAATACCCGTGGCAATCAACTTATAAAGGGAAAAGGTCTATTTTGAGTCCTATTCTCAGAGGTTTGGGTACGCAGTCTGTCGGCCCCATGGCTTTAGGCCTGTGGTGAGGCAGCACATTCTGGTGGCAGTGTACGGCCAAACCAGTCACCTCGTGGCCAGGAGGTGAAAAGTTTATAAAAGGGGGGCTGGGGTCCCACTCTCCCTTTCAAGGTCACCCCCAATGGCCAGGAGACCTCCCACAGGTCCACCTCTGAAGGTCCCACAGCTTTCCGACAGTGCCATGGGCTGGGGGGACCTTCAACACCAGCCCCTTGGAGGACATTGCTGATCCGAACCATGACACCCTGTGTGTACCTTCTATAGCGTCTGATTGTTTTTAATGTCAGCTTTGTTGTAACACATGAAACACTAAAATATGTAAAAGTACTAAAGACTGTTTAAAACATACTACAGAAAAACTGTGGTAACAGTGACTGCATTTTGGTCACTCACGGACCAGGAACTTGGCACAGAACTTTCCCTGTGGTCCTCGCCACATCTTGACCAGGTGGGAGGTGACTATCTCAGTTTGCACGTTTTGGGGGGAGTCCAGAGCTCTGTGGTGTAGCCCCTGAAACCTTGCTGACAGGTGGAAACTTGAGCAGCCCATGGGTAGCTCTCAGCCTGGTCTCTGTCACAGGGGGTGGGTGTGGACATGAGGCAACTCACAAAGATCTTGTCCTGATTTCCTTCTTCTTCCAGCTTGCCTGCCCGAGTTACTGTGGGTCGCTGAACTTGCTTTTTTTTTTTGTACCGGGGATTGAACTCAGGGGCACTCGACCACTGAGCCACATCCCCAGCCCTATTTTGTATTTTATTTAGAGACAGGGTCTCACTGAGTTGCTTAGTGCCTCACCTTTGCTGAGACTGGCTTTGAACTTGCGATCCTCCTGCCTCAGCCTCCCCAGTTGCTGGGATTACAGGCACCACTGTGCCTGGCCTGGGTCACTGAACTTTACCCATGAGTATAGAATCAGAACCAGGTGCCGGTCCTCCCCTGCCATTTCCTCTCCTCCTTTGGTCTGGGTAGAGACAAACCTCACCTTTGCCTATTTAAAATTGGTTCCTAAATAGTCTTGTGGCAAAACCATGCACTACAGGAAAGTGACTAGAAATTTAATTTTAATACTCATTTTTCGCATGTTAAACTCAACGGATGACGCTGCACTGGGTTCGTTGTGGGATGATGATAGTGATAACAGGGAAGAGCTCACTGTTATGAAGATTTGCTCCTTGTCGGCTTCTGTTCTTTGCCTGTTGGAACTTGCTCAAATCTCAGAGCCACACAGCCCCACTTTCCAGATGAGAAAGTGGAGGCCCAGGGTTAAGTGGGGCCCGTTCCGTGGCCTCTGGTGTCGACAGGGGCATGTCCATAGGTCTCCTCCAGCCCACCCTCTTGCTGACAGCCGTCTGGTCAGATCCCAGCGCTTGCTCCAGGGACACCCTGCAGGCCAGCTGGGCCGAGGCCCCTCCTCTGGGAGACGTCGCCCTGTCACTTCACCTCAGTTTCCCTGCCAGGCGCTGCCTCTCTGCGGAGCGCTGGGAGGATTCCGTAAATAGTTCCCTCGAGGTGCTGGAAGCACTGGGTGGAGAGACTCACTATAAATACCCAGCATTTATAATCAGCCTTCCTGGCGGCACAGTTCCGCCTGTGGAGGAGGCGACACCTGCAGGGTGCGGAGCGCGGGGGCTCCGGAGAGCTGGCTGCTGCACCCCTGACCCGGAGGTGCCCCGGGGAGCCAGCCCCTCACGAGAGCACTGTGCAGGGGTCTGTCGCAGCCCCCGGCGGGGCCCCTGGCTCCCAGCTGCATCGCTCCCTGGGGGTTAGACCTGCAAGTGAGCATGTGCTCTGAGCCTCAGTTTCCACGACAGCAAGATGGGTGAGATTAGTGGCAGCCATCAGGCCAAGCATCTCACAGGGCCGACTCTGAGTCACAGATCGGAATGAGGTGGCCCAGCCTGGGTTTTCTAGGGGACCAGATACATCAGCACGGATGTGACTCCAGAAACCTCCCCGCAAAGCTCGCCCTTGCAAGAGCAGCGTGAACCTCCTTCATGGAAAAAACACAACAGGACACAAAGTGGACCCAGACTTCACGTGGGCACGAGGAAGGGGAAGGACTCTGCGCACTCTGACCCTGTTTTCTGGAGGGAGACCCTCGCCGGGAGTTAGTCGGCTGTCTGGTCCATGCCGCTGGTCAGCTCCCCTGGTTCAGCCTGTACGATGCTGCCAGAGCATCAGAGGCCTGAGCATCCGTGTCGAAGACTCAGCTTGGGCATGGACGGAAATGAAAGGTAGCAGCCGCCCCTGGGGACACTGGTCCCCTGGAGCACCCGAAGCCCCCGCACGTGACCATGGGGATACTCATTCCTAATGTAAAGAAATAATGTGTGCGGAGCTGCCAGATGGGTGCAGGCAAGATTCTTCTCGTTTCTTTTGTGTGCACGGCTGGGCCGATGTCATCTAACTCGCAAATCAGACGGGCCCGTCCTACTTAAAGAACTGTCTGGGGCTCCTCACTGGCCGCAGGAGCCCCCCGCCACCTTGCCTGCGTTGGATGTCCAGGATCCCTCCTCTGAACTGACACTCGACTCTCACTCACCGCTGTCCACCCCGAGAGTATGTCTGCCATCTTTCTGCTTTTTGCTCTGGGACCTTCTTGAATGCTTCTAGAATCCACGTGGCCTGTGTAAAAGTGACGTCCCGGAGGGTTGCATGAGCAGCCCAGGGTCGATCTTCAACCGACAGGAAAGCGATTGTTTCCTTCTTCGGGTGGAATGTTCTGGGAGGCTTCCTGCACACTTTTGTGGAGGTCCTGGCAGGATCGAGCTCTTGTTGCCCCCAGTGGTGACCTTGATGATGAACACGTACACGACTTTCCTCCTGCATCTTCCACTCCCTGTTCCTGCTTCCAGAAATCACCTCCTAGGTCAACCTCCTGCACCCAAGTCCTTGTCTTGGGCTCTGGTTTTTGGAGAAACCGGCCCACAAGACCATAATCCCTGGAGGAAGGTCCACACTCCCTGCTGGGGCACAGTGCCCCTCGTCACTTCAACCTTGTCTGCCACCACTTCCCCCGGGCCTGCTGCCTCCAGCCACACATCCTCTGGCCACTTCTTCTCCTTGCCAAGCGTCCGCTCCTGGGGCCTTTGCCCAGGCCAGTCCCTCTGACTGACATGCCCTTCCCCTTGCTCCTCCGTGTCAGTCCCTCCAGCCTTCAGGCCTTGGCTCGGGGTCATCCCTTAGGGAACGTCACCCCTCCTGGTCTCGGTCTCCTGCAGTTTCCAACGTGATTCTCTCACAGTTACTTGTTTCTTTTCCCTTGGGTCATTTTGGAGTTGTATTTATTTGGTCGTTGTTAACTGTCTGTCTCCCACCAGGCCACAAGCCCCACGTGACTGGCCTCTGTGTCCATGAGCTCTGGGCATCCAGCGAGGTCTTGACAGTGGATGTAAATATTTATCAAATGGAGGTGTCGTTCAGCTCAGTCGGTTCCCCTGTGTCTCACGCTCCCTCTCCTCTGCCAGGCTAGGGGATGCTGGCCGAGGACTGGTGGGGAGGAGGGGCTGGGGACGGCTCAGGAGCAGGGAGGCAAAGAAAGCCTGCCCCATCCTGTCTCCCTGCTTCAGCTCCCCCAGGATCGGCGCATTAGGAGTGCTGACGGAGACGCTCCCGTCTGGGCTCGGGCTCCAGAAGGACCTTCCTGAGCACTTCCTCCTGGCCAGGAGGATTTCTGCACACCTGGTGCCCAAGCTGTGATTCTAGGATCCTGGGTCTTCCCCTGGAACATGGCTGGGTGTGACTCCAGGGGCGGGAAGGCAGATCTCCATCTCGTCAGCCTCCGTAGGGACAGGGCCAGCGTGCAGCCAGGCTGTGACTCTGTTTATCTCTGGACACTGGCACCGCGGGCTTCACCGAGAGTGGACGGGGTGTATTAACCAGGGGTTTATAACACGCTGCCTGATGTCTAAAACTGCCTGCGGATGCCAACTTGTTACATAGTTTATTGGGAACACAGATGGATGGTCTGCACCTGCTTTCGGTTATCACGCCTGGTTCCTCGGCCCGGCTCTGACTGTGTGACTGGAGGAAGTACGAGGAAGGAGTGTCGCGCTGGACTCCCGCCTTGGCATCCGAGGCCCAGGTTGCCCCAAGCAGCTCGGCCTTTTGTGGTTGGAAGCAAGCCAGTCTGTGAGACAAAGAGGAGGCCTGAGCAACTGTTTGTGGACGTTGTCCAGCCTTCTGAAGGTGCCCTGTCCTCCTGTGTCCTCTACCTGCCGTAAACCTTCACGACTTGATTGGAACCTCTCCAGGGAGGCCTCTCCGTGACCTGACCCAGCACAACGGCTGCAGCCCCTCAGGATGCTGGACTCGTTCCTGGCAGCTTGTGGGCTCTGGTACCTGCCTCTTCTGGAGGATGAGGTGGCATCTGCATCTCATGGAGGAGAAACAGAGCCCCAGAAACCCAACCTGGGGGTGGGGGTGAATGGCCCACAATCACCAAGCAAGTTAGATGCAAAAAAAAAAAAAAAAAAAATTCTCTTACCCAGAGGCGACGGCCAACATCTTTTTGTTTTTTTGGTGCCGGGGAGTGAACCTAGAGCACCTTACCCCTGAGCTACACCCCCAGCCTTCTTAATATTTTTGATTTCGAGACAGCCTGACTAAGCTGCTGAGGGCCTCCTTAAGTTGCTGAGGCTGGCCTCAATCTTGCGATTCTCCTACCTTAGCCTCCTAAGCTGCTGGGATTACAGGCGTGCACCACCATCCCTGACTGGCCAACATCTTAATACATTACCTTTCAGTCCTTTTTTCCTCCACACATATATTTAAATATAACTGAGATACATTGAATAAACCATTTATCTTATATTGCAGTGTAAGCATTAGCTAAGAATCTTAGTCTCAATTTCCTCATTCATAAAATGGGAGCCATAATAACAATAATGATAATAATAATGATACCAGTACCTGTACTGGTTATTGTGGGAATTAAATGAGATAAAAATCTTGTAAAAGCTTTCAGCACAGTGTGTAGTATGGATTAACTGCTCTGCAAAATTTATTATTACAATAAAACACCTTAAAATCATAAATGGTTGCAGGGTGGCCCAGGGAGTTAACATGTCCTGATCTATGTAAGTACTGCTTTATTGAACCTACAGGTAATGTTTAAGAATCTAGGTATCTTAATGTTCAACTTGGTGTTTTTTTTTCTACACAGCCCCAAATTGCCTTCTAGAAATGTAAAATGTCAATGCAGAAGTCTCCAGAGTCCATGTGCTTGTGGATACAATAGCTACGATAAAAATAAGAGGAGCCTGAGCTACTGGCCCCTTGGGGTGAGCGGGAGGCATCAAAACTTGCAAGCATCTCAGAGGCGCAGAGGAGCAGGCTCCCAGATGCACTTGGAAGAGGGGGTGTGTGGGAGGGGTCCCTGCCCAGGTGTTGGCACCAGATGTTGGGCAGGGCAGGAGAGGCAGGATCAGGCTAGCCTTGGGGAGGTCAGCCAGGATACCCCGACCAGGACCTGAGGGGCTGCAGGGTTTATGTCTTAGTTCCAAGTAGACCTTGGAAGGGGAGAAGTCAATAAAGGTGGGGTGCTTGGGTGCAGCCTCTGGTCCTGAGTGCCTGGGGACCCCAAGGGGACCCACTAGAACAAGCTTCAGAATTGTCACTCTATGGAGGGGAGTGGGGCACTTGCCCAGTGACAGGTGACGTTGCCCAGGGAATCACTCTGCAGTTCCGGGCTGCCCTGTGCATGGAGACCCAACAGGGCGATGTGGTGTAGTCCGGGCAAAGTCCTGGAGGAGAACCGTGGAGGCACGCAGAAGCCCGAGGAGGAACAGTGTCGGGTGCACAGGGACCACCCTCGCAGCTGCAGTGGTGGTCAGTGAGCCATGGGGACTGCCTTGGAGTGAGTCGGACACCTCGTCCGCCACAGTGCCCTTGTCCTGCAGGTTCATGGCTTCCCTGCAGCCGGCCCTCCCTTCCTGGTCATGAACCTGGCTTTCTGCATGTTCTTCCTGCTTCCTTTGTGCTGGCCTAAAAGGAGATGCAGTGCAGCTGCTCACAAGGAAATGCTGGAAAGGCCACCAATTCTGGTGGCCCAACCCTGCCACGTTCCATTCGGGCTAGAGATGCTCAGACCCACTGCCTCCTTCCCTGCCTCTCTGACTCTCTTGAAAGTGGCTGGATCATTTGCTCCATCGGGTGGTCCACAGGCCAACACCCCCCTCTAATCATGGCCACAGGGGACATGAGCTGAGTGCTTACTGGGAACCAGACCCTGGGCTAGGTCCCATCTCTTCTCATGTGACTCTGACGTCTGCCTCATCCTAAGTGCTCTTAACACTCCCATCCTGCAGCCCAGGAGACTGAGGCCTGCAGGCACGTCGTTTCCTAGCAGGATGTGGAACGGGGCTTCGAGCCTCAGCCACATCGCCCACTCCCCACTCTGAGCAGGCAGATGTTTGCTTCTTGGAAATGTCCTCGTGCTCAGGAGCTCAAGGGGCCACCTGGGTGTCTTCTCTAGTAACGTCACGAGCAGCTGTTCCTTGGGGTCCTTTACTTACCTGCTTGGTCCCGAGTAGGAAACAACTCTCAGCACGCAGGGAAAAATAATCAAAGTACTACTGATAGTTCCTGTATTCTGAGTAACCACTCTCTGCCTGTCACATGAAGAAACCAAGGCTCAGAGAAGTGGAGATTTACCCAAAGCCACACAGTGTAAGGAACCAGGTTTGGAAATCAGCGTGACTGGAAAGCACATGCGATTTCCCTCCAGCATCACAAGGTGCCGTCTGCAGGGTAGCTGTAATATCCAGAAACATCCGTAAGAGCAGGCATAACAATGTTTTATTGGTACTAAAGTTCATCGTCCACTAAAGCAGGGTGCCAGCCATCACAGTCCCGGCGCGGGCCTGGTGGGCGGAGGGACTGAAAAGGGACTCAGGATCACCAGGGACCTCACATAAGTGCTGGTGGTGGAGGTGCCATTGGCGCAGAGGCAAGTCTGCCCCTAAGTTGGAGGCTGGAGCCCAGGCGGAGGAGGTGGGCGGAGGGGGGACGCGCCAACTTCCCTCCTTTATCAGAAATGTACTGGGTGGAGAAGCCGGGCTGAGGGCCTCTGAGATAATCCTGCTCCTCTGTCGCTTCCAGGATGAAAGCGACAGGTCTGGAGAGAGGACTCTGCTGCTTAGGGCCCTGGCCAGACGCAGGGCGTGCCGGCTCTGGGTGGTGTGTGCAGCAGCTCCCTGCGCCATCAACTGGGGATACCAGGTGACTCGGGACCTTTCCTTTCCTCGCTCCGCTTTGTTCCCTCGAAGAGAACCCGAAGGTCCTTTCTGCCAGCCCCCATTTCCTTGGGAGCCCGCAGGCCTGCGAGCCGTGGCTGGGGGAGAAGCAGGGCCGTGGGCGGGGCAAGCGGGATAATTATAATCCCGGAAGGGTTGACTCGAGGCTGCGGGGCAGGGAGGCAGCCCTGCTGCCTGTTGGGAGCTGGGTCTGAGTCAGAAGCCATCTCCCGCAGCCCAGCCTCCTGGGGGTCTGAGCAGCCGTCTCACTGCCTTCCACCCTCGGGTCAGTTCACTCAGTCGGTCGTCTGGCCATGCCAAGCACCAGGTAGAGCTTGGGGACACAGAAGGGGCGGGGACAGGCTGAGGAGGTATAGGGTGCGCAACAGGGCCGTGCAGCCGGCCCCCAGGTTGCAACCCTGGCCCCACCTGCAGCGCCTGCTTTCCCGCCTCGCTTGAGCATTCCGTGTCTCCTTTCCTCATCTGAGAAATGGGTGCGATAGACCTCCTTCTGTAAGGTAGAGGGGGATCCATACAGCAAGGAAACTCGACTAACCTGAGGCTCGCTAAAGGCCTGCAAAACATTGGTTGCTGTTATCACTTTGCTTTTTTTTTAATTAATGAGATGCATAAGGAGCAGTCCCTGCTCTGGAAAAACTCATCCTCAAGACTAGGACGGCAAAGAAGTGTCATCTCAAATGGCAACGCTGGCCGATTGACAGAAGTTGCTTGGAGTACCGTACAAGAAAGATTCTGAGGACCGGTTCAGACCCACCAGGGAAGGAAGCATTAGGTGTTAGACAAGAGGAGGTGGCTGGTGTCACATACCCAGTATCAGCCGTCCCCACTACTGAGTTAGACCTGGAGAGGGGAAGAGGGGGGCGTGCAGGGACAGTAGGGAATTTACAAGAGTATAGAGTCAGGACTTACCAGGTCTTGGCGGCAAATGTTCCCTTGTGGGTGATTCTAGGCATCCACAGAGATTGCAGTGTCCCTGCGTTAGGGCTTTTGGTTAGAATACACAAATTTGAATATTAACTCTGGCACTACCGGCTCTGTGGCCTCGGGCAAGCATTGGCTCCAGCCTAGGTCCCGGCTTCCCCATCTGGATCCTCCTGCCACCCTGGACTTTGGTGAATATTAAATGAGATAGCACACGCTAACGACTTTGATGCAGCAAAGGAAACAGTCAGCAGAACAGGCAATTTAGGTGATGGGAGAAAACACTGCGTAACATATCAAGTTGGCCCTTTGCTTCCTCAGGGTCCACATGTGTGAATGCAGCCTGTCCCAGACGGGAGATATTAGAAAAGAATTGCACTGGTATTGAACATGTAGAGGCTTGTTCACTATTCCATGAGCATGTAGCATAACAACTATTTACATAACATTTGCATCATTAGCCATTATAAGTAATTTAGAAATGATGTAAAGTATACGGGAGGACATGAGTTTGTTAATGCAAACAGTATGCCATTTTACACAAAGGACCTGAGCATCCGCAGATTTTGGTATCCATGGTGGATCCTGGAATCAGTCTTCCAGGGTTACCAAGAAGTGACTGTTGGCTAAGAATATGACATATCCAGAATATGTCAAAAAAAAAAAAAAAAGAAGTACAACTTAATGACAAAAGACAAATAAACTGACTGAAAAATGGGCAAAGGCCTCTGATAAGTATTTTTCCAAAGAAAACGTATGAATGTTCAGCAGCATCCAAAAAGATGTTCAGTGTTACTAATCATTAGGGAAAAGGAAATCAGAACTACACATCGGCTCACGCCTGTTTGGATGACCATTATAAAAGAAAACAAACCGACCAACAAAAACCAGAAAGGAGTGAGCATGGGAGTGGTGGAGAAGCTGGAGCCTTGGGCCCTGTTGGTGGAAGTGGGAAGTAATGCAGAAATAGAGCTACCGTATGATCTCCCAACCCTGCTCCTGTGGGAATATTCAAAGGAGCTAAAAACAGATCTCAAATGTTTTCACACCTCTGTTTATTACAGTATTATTCACAATAGCAAAGGGCGGAAGCCACCTCAATGTCCCCAAGGGATGAGTGGATAAAGAAAATGTGGTATACATGCCTAAAGGAATATTATTCAGCCTCAGAAAAGAGGAACATCCCGTCATGCAAGAACATGGAGGACATGAGGCTAAGTGAAGTGAGTTAGTCACAAAAAAGACAGATGCTGCACAATTTTGCTTCCACGAGAGGAGTTTCCTAAAAGAAGCAAGTTCATAGAAATTGCAAGTAGATAGATAGTTGTCAGGGGCAGCGGGGAGGGAGGAAAGTGTTGCTCTGTGGATACACAGTTTCTGTTTCCTAAGATGAAAATGTTCTAGATACTGTGCATATAGACTATAGGATAATGTGCATATAGTTAACACTAAAGTAGTACGAAAGTTTAAAAAAAAATTTTTTTTGTACCAGGTATTGAACTCAGGGTACTTGACTACTGAGCCACATCCCCAGGCCTATTTTTGTATTTTATTTAGAGACAGAGTCTCACTGAGTTGTTGCTGAGGCTGGGTTTGAACTCAAGATCCTCTTGCTTTAGCCTCCCAAGCTGCTAGGATTATAGGTGTGCACTACTGTGCCTGGCCTGAATGCTTAAAAATTTTATGTTATGTGTTTTTACCATAATAGTTAAAAAAATTCAGAGTACCTTCCACACAGTAATCACTAAAAAATTAATGGTGGCCGTGGATAGTTTGTTTGCCTTAAAGAGCTAGCAGATGGTGAGGAGCTTTCTTTCCTTTTTAATCCACTATCAGTCAAATAGTTCTACTCAGTTTAAATGTTGGAAACGATCAAGGATTAGTTGCAACAATCAAATTATTTTTTTAAAAAGCCCAGAGCATTACTTGGAAAGAGCCTAACACTTCAAAACAACTGGTCAATCGCTCTAACAAATTGCTGCAGGTCCTACAACATCACGTGGTATGAGATCCTACTCTTATGAAGAAGTAGTCACGTAACACTAGAAAAGGACTTGGAAACTGCAACACCTTGAGAAGACAGTGATTGTCTCCGCAGAGATGGGCTACGAGCTCATCCATTAGGATTCCTTAAAAAGTCCGTTAGGGCCACGTAAGCAGAAATGGAGTTGTCTCAAAGGACATTGGGGACCGCCAGTCCTCAGTGACCATCTCATCTTCCAGGTGTGTTATCTGAACTTGTTTGAGGAGGGACTGCTGTCGCCAAGAGTCAACCCAGGGGCTCCAACTCAGCTCGAGGTCCTGTGTACACCAGGAAGCCAACCTTGCAAATACCAGGACTTCTGAGTATGATTAGCTCATCTCTTTGCACCTGATGGAGATCTAAGAAGGACCATCCTTCTGACTAACTAATTGGGTGTCCAAGTAGTGTATATATAAGTCCTTCCTTCAACTCTGAGTCGTATTTTCCAAGGCTCACAGGTGGGAGCTCCTCAGTTCCATCATGGCGGCTCCTGCTTCCTGGTGGGCAGGATCTTTGGGTCAGGTTCACAGAGGAGAAGGCTCTGAGATGAACCATAAAGGATAGCTAGAATTTTCATAAGTTGGAATGGGGTGGAGTAGAGAGGAGGCCTAGGCCACTCTGTGACTTCAATGGTTCTAGACAAAACAAGGCTGCTGTCCAGTCATGTCAGAACAAACCAAACACAGTGTCCAAACCACCGGGGCTAGCATGAGCGATCACTGCTTTTCCACTGATGATGGTTTCCCATCCTCCTCCCTTCCTTCTTCTTGTCCTTCTCCCTAGTTAGCTTTTATTAAGATACCTGATCATAGACTCTCCCCAGGCTTCCTGGTAGCCTGCGATCCAGAGCAAAGCCTTGCCTCCTGACACGCTCTTCCACACGAGCTCAAACTCTCCCCTCAGTCCTTCCAACGTGCTCCTGCAGAGATGCCTGCCCTGGGTGTGTTCCCGCAGTGCAGCGGGTGAACAGCTCAGTCTTGAGTGTGTCCCTGTGTTCTTCGGCTGGGGACATTGATACTTCTCTTCCATCATTAGCCACCCAAGGGCTTTCATGCTTCCAGGCTGCTGCCTCCGTGTGGAACGCCAGTTCCCTCAGCCTCCACCTTGCTGTCCTCTCTGTGTCTTTCACGATGGACAGTGGTGGTGGTTACAAGGGTTTTGACCCCTTCTTATGTCCCGGGTACTGAACTTGTGTCATTACATGTCTTATGATACACATTATGCTAGTATTAAGGGATCAAGGCCCAGAGAGATTAGGTAACTTGCTCATGGCCACACAAATTCAAGATGGCAGTGCTTGACTTTACACTGATACTTTTCAAATTTTAGCACATGTAAGAATCACCCAAAGTTCATTGGATTAGATAAAGGGAATGAAGGAAGGGAGGTGGGGTGGGAATGAGAAAGACAGTAGAATTAATGGGACATCACTTTCCTATGTTCTTATACGAACACACGACCAGTGCGACTCTGTATCATGTACAAGAATGAGAAGTTAGACTCCATGTATGTGTGATATGTCAAAATACATCCTACTGTCATGTGTATCTAAAAAGAACAAATAGAAAAGTTGAAAAGAAAAAAAAAATCTTATTGAAAGTGTCAGGTCCTGGGTCTTATTCCTAGAGATTTGGATTGAGCAGGTATCTTAGTTTGTATTACTGAAAAACAAATCATCATGAATTTATCAGTTGAAAATAATGCACATTTATTATCTCACAGTTTCTGCAACCGGGAATCTGGGCACTGCTTAGCTGGGTCCTTCACTCAGAACCTTTCAAGACTGCCATCAGCACTGGGTGGCCTGTCTTCTCATCTGGAGGCCCAGTGAGGGGTGAAGCCACTTAGACTCATCTAGGAGGGGGCAGAGTTCATTTACCTGCTGAGTGTGATGGAGACCCCTGGCTTCTCACTGGCTATAAGTTGGAGGCCACCATCAGCTCTAAGATCTCCTGTGGCTCCCCACCCCATGGCCCTCTCCAGAGACAGTTCACAGCATGGCTGCTTGCTTCTTCAGGGCCGTCAAGAGAGTCTCTCCAGTATGCCAAGACTGCATCCTGTACAATGAAGTGGCACCACAGGTGTGCTGTCCCCCACCCATGCCATCTTCTGTAGGTCAGAATCAAGTTTCAGGTCCCACTGCACTCCAGGGAGAGAATTACAGGAAGGTATGGTTCCAGCGCAGAGCTCATGGGGACAGCCGAGTACTTTTCCTGCTATGGCAGGCCTGGGCGGGCCCGTTAACCTTCATTTTAATGAGCCACCTCCCACTTCTCCCCGCCAAATGATTCAGAAGCAGGTGGAAGGTGAGGGGCTATAGAGGAGATGGTGTAATGTGCTGGAGGTTTCTGAGCTCCTTGGGTCCATATTCGTTCACCTGGGACTTGGATTAAGTTGCTTAAACTTTAAAAGCTTCTTTGAGCATCTCCATTTAAAAAATAGGAGTCCTCATCACCATCACATCATCACCACCACCAGCATCACCAGCATCACCACCATCACCATCATCACCATCACCATCATCATTATCATCACATCATCACCATCATCACCATCACCATCACCATCATCACCATCATCACCATCACCATCATCACCATCACCATCACCATCACCATCATCACCATCACCCTCATCATTATCATCACATCATCACCATCACCATCATCACCACCATCACCACCATCATCACCATCATCACCATCACCATCATCACCATCACCATCACCATCATCACCATCATCACCATCACCATCATCACCATCACCATCACCATCACCATCATCACCATCACCCTCATCATTATCATCACATCATCACCACCATCACCATCACCACCATCACCATTATCACCATCATCATCACCATCATCATCATCACCATCATCACCATCACCATCACCATCATCACCATCACCATCACCATCATCACCATCACCATCATCACCATCACCACCATCACCACCATCACCATCATCATCATCACCATCACCACCATCATCATCATCATCATCACCACCATCATCATCATCATCATCACCACCATCACCACCATCACCATCATCATCACCATCAGCACCATCACCATCATCATCACCATTACCACCATCACCATCTCCATCATCACCATAATCACTATCATCACCATCACCACCATCACCATCATCATCATCACCATCACTACCATCACCATCATCACCATCACCATCATCATTATCATCACATCATCACCACCACCAGCATCACCAGCATCACCACCATCACCACCACCATCACCACCACCATCATCATCATCACCACCATCATCATCACCATCATCACCATTACCATCATCACCATCACCACCATCACCATCATCATCACCATCACCTCATCACCATCATCACCATCATCATCATCATCACCATGGTCACTGTCACCATCATCATTACCATTTTCACATCATCACCATCGCCATCATCATCTCTTTCATAGGACCATTGAGAGGACTAAGTGAGGTAATACCTGTACACCACATGCAGCAGAGTGAGCAGTGAGGAGATGTTGGTATCACCCTGTTGTGCAATCCTTCCTCCCAGCTCAAAAAATGGAGGTTTTCAAGGTTGCTCCCACCCAGTCCTTCCTGGGAGGATCTGGTGCTGGTCCTTGGTATTCCTGCCACCCCTCTGTTCTCTCCTGTCATGTCCTTGTCTGGTTATTAGGTATTTCCTGTTGGACTGAGAACATGTTAAGACTAGATACTGTGCTCGTGGTGACAGGTTAGGTTTGCTGCAGTAACAAAAGGCCCCCAAAGCCCAGGGGCCTCTGGCGACAAATGCTGGTTTCTTTCTCAGGTTGCATGTCCATTGTGGATTGGCAGTGACCCTGCTCCATGGCACCTTTGTTCTGCCACCTGGCAGGTAGAAGAACTACTACGTGGAACATCCCCAGTCTGATGGCAGACAGAGGAAAAGACACTGAATAATACGTTGGCTCTTGACTCTGCTGGGAAGTGACACATGTCAGTTGCATCTGCAAATGAGTGGCCCAAGCAAGTCACATGGCCATTGCTGAGTTCAGCAGGGCAGAGATATAAAATCTTGCAGAAGATGATCCAGAATATTCGGTGAACATGTTAAAACCAACCCCAGAAATAGCTGAATGCCAGTTGTAAGTTCTTTACATAAATTAATCTGTGTTATTTTCCTAACAACACTGTGAGAAAGGGACTATTATCATTCCCATTTTACAGATGGGAAACCGAGGCACTGGGCAGTAAAACCCAGGCCCAAGACTGCAGCTCTTAAGAGCAACCTCCAGGTCAGTGCCTCTGTGATGCGGCCGGAGTGCAGGATCAGCAGGGGCCAAGGCGCACAGCTCCTGGATCCACTCACCCTCCCCAGTGGCCCCTCAGTGGCTTCTCCTTGGTGCTGAGCTCTGTGGGGTCCCATTCTTCCCATAGCTCCTATTCAGCTCCCCAGCTGAAAGTCCTGTGTTTGGGGCCTGCTGAACACCATAAAAATGTCAATTAAGTTGATTTAACAATGCTCAGTCTCATTAACAACACACTGTTGGTGCTGGTACAGCCAGCTAGGGGTATGAATAAATAATATGAATATTCAAAGCTTTCTGGAGTCATTAATTTTCAGTAACACATTATCCCCCCTCGTCCCCCCCGCCCTTTCTCTGGCTGCCAGACACCTTCTTCCTGGGCAGGAAGAGTCATTACTAGAAGCCCAAGATTTGGCTTTGTCACCTGCTGCGGAGAAGGAATGCAGGTGTTGTAGATTCTGGCCTCACGGTTTTTGCAACCTCTGTTCTGCCTTTGTTGAATCATGAGCTGAACTGCGGAGCGAGAACCCAGCATCAGCATCTGACCCAGGGCAGGGCCCTATCAATGTTTGATGAATGAATAAAAGAAAGAAGGTAAAGGTGTGAGCTTATATGTGGCCCTCACAGCCTGAGTATGGGTCTGGGCTCTGCCCCTCCCTAGCTGTGTGACCCTGAGTAGATCACTTAACGTCTCTGAGTGTCAGTCTCTTCCTCTGGAGTTGATAATAGTAGCTACTTCCTAGGTTGCAAAGATTAAAAGATGATGCGTGTCAGCACTAGGCTCAGGGTAAGTGCTCAGGGAACATTAGCCTCTGTCTTCTTTTACATCATCATTTTAATATAATTTCAAATCTGTGGGAAAGGAACTAATGATTCTCCATTTTATCCCCTCAAAGGAGTATTCTGGAGCCATTGAGACTGATATTTGTAAAGACTTTTTAATAATAAGAAAACATGCTTTAAAGTTAAAACAAAAAGACTACAGAACTTCACGCACCGTGAGACCAGACTGATGTTGAAATGAACAGAAATTGGTAGGAGAGACATCAAAACGTTATCGGTGACTTTCTTCTACATGGAGTTATTATGTTATCTTTGGTATGCTTTCTGTGGCTTTTAGTTTTTGATGATAATCATGTTTTATTATGAAAATTTCCCCTCACGTTACACCAGTGGAGACTAGTATCAGGCACACCCATGAACCTATCATTTAGACTTCACGATGGCTAACATTCTGCCTGATTTTGACATCTTTTTTCTTTTGGGTGCAATATTTCAAAGTTACTGACCTCAGGATCTTTTATCCTCAGCTATTTCAATATACACCTTTAAAGAAATGGATGTTTTCCCACCTGTCCAGAATATCAGGATCATATCTGACAAATTAGAGATAATCTCTCAGTGTGAGCTAATGTATAGTCCATATTTAAATAGTCCCAGTGGTCCTGCAAGAAGCCCGGTATGTTCGTGCGAAGCAGGATCTGATCACAGGCTCTGGCTGCCCTTAGTCGCATGTTTTCTGATTCTGTGGTTAAGTCTAGAAAGCACCTTCTGCCCACCACACTACCCGACCGGCTGAGCCGCCCAGGCCCATGGCTCCCGTAACTGCCCCAGCTTCCGTCTTTCCTGTTTTTCTTTGTGGTTGCTTTTATAACATGAAAACAACTTGATAAAAGGCACCCCCTCTATAGTCCACTCTCCCAAGTGTGCGAACACTGAGAACCCTCTCCGCTGCCAGGCACGATTCCAAACACTCTGTTTTGACGCTCCTATTTCGTTTCCACAATAAACCCTGACATAAGTACTCTTTTTATCAATGAGGAAAAGGAAGCACACAAGGAAAAGAACCCTCCGAGGCCACAGAGCCGGGCACACGAGCCCGCGAGCCCGCGTACTAGCTCCCACACCCTGTCAGGAGTGGGCCAGATGCTCTGAACGGAGCAAGAAGGTCAGGAAGTCTCCCTGCCTTCTCTGGGGAGGCCTCATGAAGCCCGGGGAGCAGGTCCCCAGGATGCCCAGGGAGAGGGCTGGAGGCTGGGCTGCCACGTGGTCATTCAGGATTAAGTCTGCTCCTCTGCCAGAGCTTGGAGCTGGCTATCTCAGGACTTCCTCCTGTTTCCGTTTCTTCCATTCTTGGCAGGTTACAAGGGTCTGGAAGAAGCTCGCGCTGTTCAAGGCAAGGGGGCTCTGAGGCCCAGAAGGCGGCCTCCAGAGAGCGCCCCCTGTGGAGTGCCTGTGCAGCTGCAGGGCGGGGCCGTGGCCTTACCATCGCTACCCTCTCGGGTCTTCTTACACAAGCATCCCGGTGAGTTCACAGTGTGTTCTGGGAAAGAATCCTGCAAGAGGAATTCAGGTACCTGGGTCCTTTGATGTGCACAGGCTGTGTATCTCTGGACACGTGTTTTGGAAAAATCCAGTGGTGTAGGAGAGCCGATCTCCACAGGTGGAAGATGCCAAGACACTGAAGAAAGTGATGGGCAAATCCAGAAATGCACGAAGTGCAATTTATTAGGGACTTGCACACAAAATTGTGTCTTGGTGGCAGCAAGACCGGAGGATGCCTGCCTCATGGCTCCCAGCTTCCCCCAGCCCGCGTCCTCGGCATTGCACTGGATTTAATGCTGCTGGTTTCATCCCCTTTGGGAGGTTGTGATAAGAATTCTATTAGGGTGGCTGGGGATGTAGCTCAGTGGTCCAGTCCTGCAGGGAGTGGGGAGAATTATATTGGGGCAGAAGTGGGGGCACTTTGAAAAGCAAGGATGGAGATGTAAGGGCCCCCCTGGGGGGTGCAATGCAGGAGTCATAAATTCAGGCGTGCAGACCGGCTGGCTTGAGGTCACCAGGAGAGCCCTGGTGTTCCGGCATGACCCACTCCAAGGTCAAGACCGAGTGGCCAAGGAGCTGGCAGCTGTTCTACACTGGCCATGCCTCTGCTCTGGCCATTTTGGCCTTGGGAAGGCAGGGTGCTAGTCCTTCTTTCCTATGGGTCTAGGTCTCAGGGGTATAATAGGGTGCAGGCCATGAGTGTTTCCTATGGAGGAAGCAATCTGGCGAGGGGGGCAGCGTGCAGTGAACGAGGAACAGGGAGGAGGAGAGGGAAGGGAGACCCAATTCCAGCTGTTTTGGGATCTAGCTGCATCCCTGGGGTCTGACTGTTCAAATCTGGGTTTGGTTTCTCTGAGCCAATGATTTCTCCTATGTTCGTCACAAGCTGCTTTGGAATTTCTTTCTGCCATCTATTGCTAAAAATGTCTGGTATATTAAGCACTAGGACTCTCAGCAGTCCAAGCAGGGGAAGGTGAGAGCGAAGCAGAGGCTCAGCATCTCCTAGTCCCTCTCCACCTCACTGAGTCCAGCAGAGGTATCCTAGCAGGACGTGCAAAACCAACACAAGAGTTCAGGCCTCCTGATTTGCACCTCGGGATCTCTCCTATCACTCTGATTTTCCTGTTACACATCTGGGGAGCACACATTAATAACACATTAAGAAACAGTCACTTCTGTTATTGGCATGGTAAGATCATGACACTCTTGGTAGGTCTTCCTGTGTAAGATAGTTGCATAGTTGCATTATCTTAATAGCAACCCAATGAAGAAACAATTAGTAATCTCTTTTTGCAGACTGGAAAACTGATGTTCAGAAAGGTTAAGCAACACGCCCAAAGACACACAGCTAATAACTCACATAGTCAGGACACGAGTTCACGTGGTCTGGTCCTCCAGTCCTCATGTTTAGAAATGGTATCATTGGTTTCCTTCCCTACCAAGAGTGTCAGTGGTCACACACTCCTTGAACTGACTCCCAGCTGAGTCTGTGAGCAAAACCAAGCAGGTCCCAAGAGACCTGTCATTTCCTGCATCCTGTAGCTACTGGCCTGGGAATATTGTTCTTGGACTTGGGTTATTTACCCAAGAATTTGCAAGACTGCTTCTTGTTTAGGTAACAAATACCTCTGCAAATATGGATGGGAAATTGGATTTGCTTACCTAGAACTGTGGAGAGCTCCAGGGACTCTTGGAAGAGCGTAGAAGATGCTCAGGGTCACACTCATTAACCTCACTCATTAAGGGATTCTTCTTTTCTTTTTAAATCACTTTTATTGAGGTGTACTTGGTACAAAACAGTGCACATTTAATGTATACAATTTGATGAATTTGGACATGTGTACCCACCTGTGATACCATCACCACCATTAAGTCAATTAACCCATTCATCAGAGGAAAGGGCTTTCAAAGTCTCTCTGCTAACATGGCTAAACAAAAAGTCTCCAATGGATGGGTACATTGGCGGTTAATTAATATTCCTGCCTAATTCACAAAGATGGCAAAACCCACTCCAAAATTTTGACTTCTGATCACCTGGGCTAGAATCACTTGGGGGGAGACTTGTCAAAAATATAGTGTATTGCTTATCTATTACTGGGTAACACGTTGCCCCAAGTCTTAAAGACTTCAAAGCAGCAACTGGCTTGTTAACGAATCCTCAGTTTGGGCAGGGTTCAGCACAAGTGCCTTTGCCGGGACAGCTCTATTGGGAACCAGAGGATTTACTGTTGAGCTGACTCATATGGTCGTCCATTTGGTACACTTGTTTGTTTGCAGATTCTGCCAAAAAAAGCCTCTCCATGGGATGCTTGGGCTTCCTCACAGCATGGTGGCTGTGTTCCAAGAGCGCATGCCCTAAGACAAGATGGCATTGCATTGCATCTTTCTGAACTATGTCTCTGCTGCAATTTGTAGGTCGAGGGTACAAAAAAAGCCCACCAGCTCTGAAGTTCTAGAAGAGTATGTGGGATGGGGAGCATTGTTGTGGCCAGCTTTAGAAAATACGGTCCGCTACGTGAAAATCCTGACTCCCCTGTAGACCTTCAGAATCAGAATTTACAGAGACAGAGCCCACAGATCTGTACTTCAGTCTCTACCGTGGAATAGCTACTGGCCACTGAATTCTGAGATTTCTGAACTGGGATTGTCTCGCCTTCTCCGCAAGACAGAGCGAACAGAGAGTTAGGTGGAGTTGACCAGGAGCCAGAAAAGAGGCTTTTGTCCTGGCAATGCAGCTGGTTTCCCGTGTGACTTTGGGCAAGTAATTTACTATTTCTGGGTCCATTCTTCTCAGCTGTAATAATTACACACAACACAGAGGATTAGTCTGAGGACCAGATGGTATAGGGCACATCAAATGCTTAGCCTGGTACCTGGTGCAGTTAGTATTCAAATGACATTATTCTTAGTGCTAACGTCTTCGTAGACTTCAAGCTCTATTCTACTATAATAACCATGGCTACTGTTTGGGACTTCCTCAGTGCCACCCCCATTATTATTCAGAATTGGCAGGTACTGCTGACCCCATTTCACAGACGGGGAAGCTGAGGTTTGACAGGGTTAAATGACCTGTCCAAAGAATGGGAGGAAGATTCAGACTGATCCTAATATGGCTGCAAAACCCCAGCTCCTTCCACTGCACCACACCGCCCCTTCCGTGTGACGATGCTGGTTTAAAAAACTGAATCTGTGTTACTACCTCACTCCGTGCTTTCAAAATGAATCTATAAACCTTAGATGTCAGAAGCTTAGTGTCTGGGTTTGAGTTTATTGTGCTTCTAACATCTTGCTTTTTTATTTTTTAAACATCGAATTGTATATTTTATGTGTTTTTTGTGGTGCTGAGGATCGAACCCAGTACCTCACACGTGCCGGACAAGCACTCTACCACTGCGCCACAAACCCAGACCCTCACATCTTGTTTTGTTTTTCAGATAGTGTGTCATTATGTTCCCAGGCCTAAAACTTCTGGGCTCAAGCGATCCTCCAGCCTCGGCCTCCAGAGTAGCTGGTACTACAGGTGCAGCCAGCAAGCCAGGCGGCACCTTGACTTTGAAAACAGTGCTGGGATCCTCGCTTGTGGTTAGGATCCCAGCTGCTGCCCTCTATTGGTTGTGATGAGAATTGCAGTCAGGGACCCAGGAAGCTGCTAGCCGCTCCCTCCCCATTCAACAGGGCTCCTGCCACTTGCCAAAACACCTTCCGGAAGGCAGTGGCTTCTTTCCTGCCTGGAGGTGAAGCCGTGCGGCCAAATGGGTTGGGCTCCAGAAGCCCCAGTTCAAACCCTCACTCTTCAGCACCTGGGAGCTGCTTCCACGCCCGCCGTTGCACCACAGAGACACCAGTTCCAGGCTCTGGGCGTGCTCTGAGCTTCACAGGAGCCCAAGTGCTGCAGCCAGCTTGGAAAGGGTTTGGCACCCGGGGAGCAGTGTGTTCTGCTGTCACTGGGGTCTTCAGCCCCTTGCAGACAGCCGGGTCGCTTTTCACTGGAGGAGGTGGAGCAGGTCTGAGAGTGTACACTGAGGGCCCCAGGGCCTGGGCACCATGGAGCCCAGGCTCTGCCTTGGCCACCAGAGCTCCTTGGCTTCCCTTTGCAGTTCCTTTAACTGTGCTGCCTGACGCCCGGGAGCACACAGATACTCAGGGACGCTGCCCGCCGCTCTCTTCCACCTCACCTTCTAGTCACTCTTACACAGAAGGCATTGTGTGTGCAGCCAGCAACTCTAGCCTGCAGCCAGCAGGGACCCTCTCGTCACCTGTGCCTCTCTGCTGTCCCTTTGCCTTGCCTGTCCTTAGTCACCCAGCACCCCTCCCTGCAGACAGCCCCTGTGATTGGCTCCTCCATTCCCTTCTGGAGATATTTTGTGTGATAAGAGCCTTTAAGTAATTTCCTTAAGCCTACATTGGTTTTTGATTATTTTAGATAAGCTTTTTATTGTGGAGTAATCTTAGGTTTGTGGAAATCTTGAAGAGAGAGCAGAGGGGATTCCATGCACCTTTCCTGCAGTTTCCCTAATGCCAGCATCTTACACAACTCTGTGCTTTGGTCAAAACTGAGAAATTAACATTGGTGCATTTCTTGTTAAAACTCCAGGCTCTGTTCTGATTTGCAGGTTTCCTTTTCTGTTCTAGGATTCAGTTCAGAACCCCAGGTCTCATGTAGCTTCCTTGCTTTCTCAAGGACAGACACCACCAAAGATCCTTCACTCTCTCTCAAAGAATAAAACAAAAGACCCAGACAAACAACAGACCCACAAATGCCTCACTTAAAGAAGAAAGCTGTAAAGTATACTCCTACTCATTATTAATTGAAACATTTATTAAAAACTCAACCAGTGTTATCCAGATGCTTTGCCTGGTTGCATCCTGATCTTGCAGATGGAGAGACTGAGGCTCAGGGAGACAGGATGCGTTGCCCGCCACTGCCTTTGCGCCCCAGGGGAGGAGGGGCAGAGCCGTGGCCCCAGTCAGGTCTGCTGGCTTTGCGTCCCTGACTCCCTGGGCAGCTTTGCCTGATGAAGAGAAATGTTCTTATGCAATTTGGATCTGACCGCTGGACTTGGTGACAATTTATTTTGTGACTTCCCAGTACAAATGGAGTTCTTTTTTAGGAACAGTGACTCTCAGAGGGCAGAGCCAGGAATTTTAATTGGGTGAGAGGCAGCAGCAAGTAGCAGAGTGAACCCCCAGTGGGGAGTCAGGAAGCACCTCTTTCAATCCTAACTGTGTGACCCTGGGTAACAATCCCAGTGCCAGCTGATAATAACATTAGCCTCTACTTATTGATCTCTGACTATGTATCAGGGCCATGTTCATCTAATTTACTCTTTTTAGCAATCCTGTAAGGGAGACACAGAGATCATCCCCATTTTATAGTTGAGAGGAAAGGGCTTCTCAGCAACTTGCCACGATCACACAAAGAGGAGGAAGTGCATCCTGGATTCAAATTTGGGCAGGAGGGTTCCAAAATGCTTTTGCCACTGTGCTATGTACAGATACAAATGCAAATATAATACAGACATGGTCGTTGCTGATATTTATTTTCTATGTGGCACGCACCATGCCAGTCTTTATATGCAATATATCATTAACCCCCACAGGGACCGTGAAGTCAACACAGCCGTCCCTTGGTGTCCGTAGAGGACTGGATACAGAATGTCCCGTGGTAGCAAATTCTGAGAGTGCTCAATCCTTACATAGAACGAAGCGGAGTTTGCATGCAGACAAGGTAACCCTCTCCTATACTTTAAATCACCTCTAGATTATTTATAATGCGTAATACAATGCAAATTCTATGTAAATATTTGTTACATTGTATCACTTAGGGAATATTGACAAGGAAAAAAGGCCTGGGCATGCTCAGTACAGAAGCAATTTCTTTCGAACATTTCCTGACTGTGGTTGTCTGAATCCTCAGATGTGGACTGGGGTTGCCGAAGGCTGATTGATTTATTATCATCTCTGTTTCTCAGGTGAAGAAAATGACTTCTCTTTTGTTTGAAGGGGTCATTTTCTTTTGGCTTCATGGTTGCGTTCTAAAAGCCGTTGCTTTTAGAGGAGGGGTGACGACAGGCATGGACTCAGGGTCAGTGGGGCCTGGTCTTCTGCTCTCGTTCCCCTCCTTCTCCAAGAGAGGCTGTGGGAGCCGCAGGAGCTTGGGGAGGTGGCCGATCCTTCTCTGGAGACTGAGGCTCTGCCCGGCTCCCTGGGGCTCATCATGCCTGTCTTCCCCGGGTCCAGGTGGGTTGGCCTGCCTCCTTGGCAGAGCAGGCTACAGCCTGAGGCTGCCGGGCACCGTGTGGCTCGGTGAACTGTGCAAGGAAGGCAGGCGATGCCAACGTGTCACCGGCCAGCACCCCGTGGGCACCATCTGGGACACATTGAACTGGAGAGAGAGGGCTGACCAATGGCCACCTCCTCTGCCCTGTGGGCCACACCTTCCTGAGCATGCACCAGGGCCATCAGCTCAGCAAAGCCGTCAGAGCATCAGGAACAGCAATGTCTCAGTGGAACCTCTTCCCTAGGCCCAAAGGTAAGACAAGACTAAGCGTACTAATAAGTGACGTGCGTTAAGCCTTTCCTGTGGCTGGACACTATGCCAAATGCTTTGTGTGTGCCGCCTTATTTAATTAACTCCTTGCACACCCTCTGTGGTAAGTGTAAGTGTGGCGGTTATGGGTACGGCACGTACTACTGTCGCCACGTGCCAGGCTGAGTGCTATTAGTACCCCCATTTTATAGATGAGGAAACCGGGCCACAGAGAGGCTCAGGAATCCAGGTGGGTCCTGTGGCCAGTGCATGTCGAAGCAGGTCTCAGATCTGTTTTGAAGCCTTGGGTCCTGGAGCCTGCCTTGCCCACTCTTCCCGAGGGGTGATTCTGTCCAGCCTCTTGCTCCTCCTGGTCCGTGTGCAGAGACTGCAGGACGTGTTCCCAGGGTGCTCAGCAGAGTCCCAGAGCTGCGTCATGAGCTGTGGTGCAGGTGGGGTGGACTGAGCCGGGGGCGAGGGGAGCTGAGGGGCGTCAGACCCCAGCCTCCCACCTGCCCCCATCCCCGGTCAGAGCTCGCCCTTGGCAACTTCCGGGGTGAGGCTTACGCACCATTGGCTTGCAAAAGGGTCCTGCTGCTTACGGCAAGTTCAAACATGAGGCATCGGCAAGTTCAAACTCAAAGTTCAAAATATCGCCCTCTGATATTTTGTATCCTGAGAGTGGAGGAGAACCAGCCTCGGGGAGGTTAGCTGATCTATTGAAAGAGGCTCAGCAAGTTAGTGACCCATACTTTAAGTAAGATAATCATGGGTACAAATTTCAGGTTCCTCAGGATAACAAGAATGGGTTCAAATTCCAGCTCCGCTGGTGGCCACTGGTATCCCTGAGTGGTGTCAGATCTTGACTGGGAGATGGGATATATTTTACTCCCCACCAAATGCTCTAAGTGGGTAGTTGATGCTCTGTGCTATCTGTTTTTTGGAAATTTCCTCACCCTTAATCCCAAGTCCCAACCCAAAGGGCACAGGGCACCCGGATGCCTGTTGATTGGCCCAGTGGTGGTACACACACCTGGGGTCCCTGCTATGGTTTGGATCTTGAATATTCTCCAAAAGCCTTCCTTCCCGGCCTGTAGCACCATGCAGTGGTGGAGACTCCAGGAGGTGGATCTAGTGGAGGGAAATGGTCCCTGGGGGCTCCTGAGGGGATATTGGGACCCTGGTCCCTCCTTTTCTCTTTCTTTTTGTTTCCGGGCTGCCATGAGGCCAGCATCTTCCTTAGCCACATGCTCCCACCATGATGTGCTGACTTGCCAGAGGTCCAAAAGCAGCAGGACCAACTTGCCATGGGCTAGAACCTCTCAAACTATGAACCTGAAGAAACCTTTCCTCCTTTTAAGTTGATTTATCTCAGGCATTTATAACAGTAAGAGAACACTGACTAACATGGTCCCCAAGGATTAGTCCTCCTCAAGGGATAGTTTATGGTGACTTCCTAACTGACATGCAATGAAGGAATCCGTATTCACGGACAGGAAAGGCCAGGCTGGTGACAGAAGACATGGAAAGGAGGCTGTGTGGGATGCTTAGCAGCCAAGTGACCTTACCTCATGTCTCTGTTTCAGTGTCCCCACCTTTAATGGTCAGCATTGGGTTTGATGAGCTCCTGCAGCTTTGAGCTGGCATGGTCAAGGGTGCCAGGAGACACGACTTCTAGATGTTTCCCAAGAAGTCCTCCCTATGCAGACTCATCAATCAGACAGAGCACAGTCGACACATTCTCCCTCTGCATCCAGAACCTTGGGAAATGGGCCTGACGTGGTCTGACTGCAGGGCCTTTGTAGCGCTATCCCCTGGGACTGCTCTGAGTGGAGGGAGAGCTTGGGTGGGACAGCGTCCTTTGCAATGGAGAGCCAGCCCAAAGTGGAGATGGCTACCGAAGCTGCCTGCAATGGTGAGCATGGGGGCCCCGAGGCAGGTGACTGGTCACTCATGGTGACACACGTGTTTGGCTTCTTCTCTCTGAAACCTCAGTAGTTACAGATGCAGGCTCATTTCACAGAAGAGGCCTGGCCATCTCTCTTTCTCTAAGCCACATGCACTCTGCTGCCCTCCTTTGGCTCATGCCCTTCTGGTGTCTTGGGTATGCTCAGCACCCCCCTGGGTCTCCTTTGTCCATCCTGGAGGCTACTTATAGGTGCAGTGCTATAAGGGATGCTGGCAGTTTCCTGCACTCTACATAGTCTGGGAGCAAGAGGAGCTAAACCCGGGGAGGAGCCTTTGACCAATGAGGGATGCGGGGCGGTAAACCCCCAGCTCCCTTGCCACCAATGGGTGATTCAGAGCTCTGTTCTACCAGACATATCCTTACAGCATTCGCTGCAGTGCTGGGGGAGGCAGGGTGGTTTTATACCCATTTTACTAATGAAAAAATTGAGGGCCTGGAAAGGGTAGTGGAATGCAGGACTTCTGACTCCAGTTCCTTATTCTTTTCTCCACAGGGCACCTGGGTGTCTCCTGGTCCCCTCTCTACATTGGAGGACACCAGGTTACATTATATACATAAATACCAGCAAGAACAGAAATCTTTTGCTGCTCTCTTCAGTCACAGGAGCAGCGGTGAAATTGTTCAGGAAGAGTCCAAACTTTGATGATGACTGCTGATTCCTGAATGGGTCCCAGGAGCAGGAAGGGTGTGCGGCCTTTGGATAGACGCTCTGGAAGGTCAACCAGCGCCTTGGCTGATCCCAGAGTCCAGACCTCCAAGAAAACCCGTGGGATCATGGAACACCAGGCGTGAAAGGTGTGGGGGACCGGGTGAGAGCGGCGTACTGGGGGTGAGAAGAATTCACCAAGATGAAGAGACGCAGTCGAGTTCATTGGAGGGAGAGCTGTGCCAGGGTGCACAGAGGTGTCTGTCCGTGGACTCAGAGGGGATTTAGGTTTATATGTTTCTGAGTTCCTTGTTCACCTTTGGCAGTCTTTTTGCTAGGAGTGTTTTATGATAAGTGAGGGGTGATTGACAGATTACTGTGCCTTACCCATGATGCTTAATGCCGAAGTGCTACATGATTGTTCCAGGTTTTAAATCAGATGCATGAGATGCAGGCAGTATGGATGAGGTCTTAAGTAGGTGATCTTCCCTTGTAGGTAACTATGGGTCAAACTTGGGAGCCTCTGCACAGGCAAGCCTTTGGAAAACAGGAGCTTGTGATTTACTTTAAGGGATCGGCTCATTGCTTTAGCTGTGAAGGGGCAGCTGGGCAGAAGCAGGCATTCGTGTGCCAGCTAGTACTGCATAAGATTGTGCAAAGGACATGGGGTGAGAGGGGGTCACGGGCAGGGGTCCCTAATCTATCCTGCCTCAGGAGGCAGACCTGAGGTCTTTCTGGATGTCTAAACCTTTCTTTTACAAATGGGGAAACTGAGGTCTAAAGAGAAGAAAGCTAGGCTGGTAACACACAGCTCGGGGTCTGAGAGAAAGCAAAGGAAATAGAGGTGGTCAGAGTCGGGTTGTGCTCAAGTCAGGAATCCAGGAGAACTTGAGCCTCAGTTTTCCTATAGGCAAAATGAAGGTGTTGGACCAAGTCAGACTTTCTCAGAAAGCATCCAGAGAAACAGTACCAGGGTAGGATATTGCAGCGATTGGGTTTCTCTGATCAATGTATTCTGAAACCAAAACCATCTTCACCTACAGGCCTTCTCAGATCCTTTCATGTAAGAATCTGCATTACAGTGACTCAGGGAGGCACCTAAACATAGCAGACACAGCAACCAGGATAGGCTCTAAAGGTCTTCCCGCTTCATGTTGCTGTAATTATCAATGATCAATTTCCTTTGAGCTCAGAGACATGAAGAGAAGCATCATCGATGACAGGTTCAGCTCAGTTCTGTCCTGTGGACGCAGTAGAGTGATTGCTTTAACAATGGTGTCTCAAACCAAATGGTAACCACGGGATCATTGTTTTAGTAACATGTTAGAAGACAGATCAATTGAATTGAAAACAAGTCATTCCTTAGGTCCAGACTAGATACTTCATCCCAGTGATAGTCAATTTACAAAATCCACTGCAGAATAGCATTGGCATGGATTTCCCTTTTTGTCTTCTTTTCTTCATTTTTATTTTAAACATAGTCCTGGTTGGGATAGCTGTTATGAAGAGGGCCTTCCAACGGAAACGCCTGAGTGACAACATCCCACTCAGCACATTAAGCTCTTGGTGGGTTTAGCTTTGCAGCTTTGCATGGGGTAAGGTTGTCATGATCCCATGCACGTGCGTGGTGGCGTTCCAGGTGCCTGATCCAATGGCTCTGCACACTGTGGACATGTCCATCCCAGTGCAACACAAGCTGACAGTGCGAGTCTTTAAGGACTGATGGCTCCTCTGAATGAGCAACCATCTTCTTCCTCTGTACAAGAGATCTCGTATGCCTAATCCACCTTTCTACAAGTTTGGGTGTGAATGACTCCAAGCTCTCCATACCAGTGGTTTTCATCAAAGAAGAATCAATTTCCAGGTCAAGCATCTATATTCAAGAGTGGAAAGCATAGGGCCTTGGTAGAATTGTCAGTGGATTTAAAACCAATGTCCTGCAGCACTGCGCACAATAGCTCAGGTGTGGAATCAACCTTGGAGTCTGCCAGTGAAAGAGAATGTGGTGCATATATGTACAGTGGAATAGTATTCAGCATAGACAGGGAACGGAAGCCTCATGCCAAGCAAAATAAAGCAGACACAGAGACAAACACTGCATGTTCCCTCTCATGGGTGGGAATTAAGGAAAAACGATCTGAATGTAGAGCAGTGATTCTCCTGGGGAGTGAGCAGAGGGGTAGGGGAGGTTGGATCACAGGCGCTAAAACAGACTCAATGAATGAGTCGTAGTGTTCCTCAGCACAGTGAGGTATTGGAGTTGACAATAACCTGCTATATATTTGTGAAGATCTTGAACAGAGCAGCTCCAAGTTCCCAAAGGTAAAGAAGTGATAAGGAGAAGGAAATACTGATTACCCTGATTTGATTAGAGCATGCCGAATGCGTGGGTTCAAAGATTACACTATGCCTCACTTACATGTTCAATTATTACACATTAATAAAAATAGTATTACATAAAAATCCAAAGCAAATGTCCATGCTTGCCCCCCCCCCCCGCCCCTGGAGATTCTAAAGTGGGTGTAGACATCTGGGTTTTAAAAAGCTCCACAGACACAGCTCACGTGTCCATCAATAGGAGACTGGATACACAAAGTGCGGTTTCTTCATAAATAGAAAACTAGAAACTCAACAATTAAAAACAAACTGTCAATACATGCAGTGACATAGATGAACCTTCTGACATGCAGTGACATAGATGAACCTTCTGGATATCAAATGAAAAAAGCCAGTCACCAGAGAATACAGAGTCAAATGCCAGTTATAGGACATTCAAAAAAGACAAAACTATTGCATGGTGTTGGAAATAAAATCATGGTTTCTGTGAGATGGGGAAAGTTGAACTGACAGCCATAGGGGCACAGGGGCACTCTCTGGGAGTGAGGGGGATATCCTGTATCCTGTTTGAGGCCATGGTCTACGCAGATGCAAACAATTCCAAAACGTAGCCAATCGAGTCCTGCTGTTTTCCTCGGCTTTGTCATCACTGTGACCAAAACACCTGACAGGAACAACTGAGAGGAGGAAAAGTTTATTTGTGGCTCACGGTTTCAGAAGTTTCAGTCCACAGATGGCCAACTCCCCTGGGCCCAAGCTGCCGCGCGGCAGAGGAAGGCTGCTCAGCTCAAGGTGGGTCAGGAAGCAGAGGAGGAGAAGGGGCCAAAGGGCAGAAGCCCCTTCCAGGGCAGCCCCAGTGACCCACCTCCAGTCACACCCACCTGCTCTCAGTTAGCACCCAGAGGCTCCATTCAGACGATGAGCTGAGTAGCCACTGCTCTCATCGTCCAGGCGTTTGCCTCTGAATATTTCTGCATTAATACGAGCTTTTGGGGGACACTTCAGATCCAATCCATAACATGCCCTTTATTGTATATAATTATACCTTATTTATTATTAATGTTTTTGTATCAGGGTTTGAACCCAACAGTGCTTAACCACTGAGCTGCATCCCCAGCCCTTTTTAATATTTTATTTAGAGACAGGGGCTGAATGAGTTGCTTAGGGCTTTGCAAATTTGCTGAGGCTGGCTTTGATCCTCCTGCCTCAGCCTCCCACATGTGCCACCAGGCCTGGCTCCTGACTTTCATACTTAATTTAAATAAAACAGCCTAACTTCCTCATCAATCTACAAATCAGAATCCTGCCTCTGTGCCAAAGTTCAGGAATGAGGTTGCCACCCACGGGAGGGGTCTAGCCCAGTCCTGCCCAGCCCCCTCCTCTGCCTCTTGTCACAGAGGTCCCCATTTTTATTTGCCTGGGTGGGGGTTTCCTCACCCTTCCTTTGTCTTTTGGGTAATAGAACCCCAGGGGATTGAGCATACAACAATCAGCTCAATAATAAATTCATAGGTCTCCCCTCTCCCGCCTTCACTTCAGCAGTCACAACCAAGGTTCCTAGAAAGGTTCCCTCCCTTCTAGGACACCTTTAAAGAGCACCTACTGTGTACCAGATCTTGTTGACTCTTACCAAGGTTATTGCCTTTTCTTTTCAAAATAACCCTGAGAAACAGGTATTTTTACCGACCCCTCCCATTTCCCAGATCAGCAATCATTAAGGGAAAGTAAATAATGGCCCAAAGGTGATGTTTTAGTTTGAAAGAATTGCTATAACGAGACATTATAAACTGGGCAGCTTAGAAACCACAGAAGCTTATTTTTCACAAATCTGGAGACTGGGGAATTCAAGGTCTAGGTAAAGCAGACTCCGTGTTTGGTAGGACTGGGTTGTGTGTCAGTATGGCACCTTCTCCATGTGAAAGGGAGTCTCTTATTCTGCCCTCTGGATTTAATCACCTCAAGAAGCCCCCTGCTCCTAATACCACCCGGTAAGGGTTAGGATTTTAACATATGAACGGGCGGCACAAACATTCAGATCAGAGCAGGTGACCTCAGGTTGGTAAGTGGAGGATGCAGCGTTGGGACAATGAATGCAAAACCTTTTAAGATTTTAGACCGCTTTCCTTCCAGGGCCTGCGGGGGAGAAAGGCGGAGGCGGGCGTTGGAGGTACAGGTGCTTGCAGAAGGGGCTAATCTCCTCACTTGACAGTTTCATGCCAGGTGGCCGGAATTCAAGCCAAACAGCCCACACACCCAGTTAGTCCCAGGTTTTCTGGCTCACCCTTCTGGTAGTTTAGAAGTGGCAACCTCAGGGCGACTTTTGTTTGGTACAACTTAGAAAAGCAAGGAGGGGGATGTAGACGTCTTTGCTTTTAGGCTTCTGGCTTCCTGACATCAGAGGAGTGGGCTTCCTGACGGGGGTGGTTAGGCACAGGCAGAGGCATCGGAGCAGACTCCCTGTGAGGGTGTGTGCGTGTCGGCGCGGCTGTGCGTGGCGGGGGGATTGCTGTACCCGGCGCGAGGCACTGGGGGAGGAGGAAGCGGTAGCAGAGACCTGAATAATTGATTCTTCAGCGGCACCAGACGCCCGGGAGCGGGCGGAGAGCGTGGTTCCAGCACTACGGACAGCCGCGCGCGCCACCGCAGGCGTCCCCGTCACCAACCAGACACCTATCTTGGCCTTGTTCGCAGCCGTGCGCTCCGGGAGCGGGTGGCCGCGCTCCGCGCCGCCGCCTAGGGACTGCGGGGTCTGCCTCGGCCCGCCTCCGGGGAAGGCGGCTGCGGGCGGAAGACGCTTTCACCCGCCGGAGCTCCAAGCGTCTTCGGCTTGTGCGGGGGCTGCTGCGTCTTGCTGGCTAAGAACAAGTCTCTAAGTTGGCGTGGTGGGCGCCCCTGCCTTCCTCTTCCTCTTCCTTGGAGGCGACCGCGGCAGAAGCAAGCCCCAGGAACCTGGCTTCGCCAGTGCTGTGAGCCAGGGTGGCCAGGCGCTCCGGACTCCGGTGGAGAAGCGGGGAACCGAACGCCCAAAGCCGAGCTGGCCCCGCAGCGAAGGGCCCCGAGGGAGCAGCCTTCCCCCGCCCGCGCCTCTCTCGGCCGGGGACCGCGGGGATCCCCGGCCACACGCGCGCGCGCGCTCCCACATTCACTCTCACACACACTCGCCCTCACACACACCAGCCTGGAGCTGGGCTGCGGAGAGGGTGCTCCGGCGCGCTCAGAGGACCAGGCGGCTGCCGTCCGGAGTAGGGCAGGAAGCTGAGCGAGGGCTCTTGGAGCGGGCTCCGAGGGCTTAGCTGGAGCATGGGGCCGGGTGAGCGCTGAGAGTCACGGCCGCAGCCATCAGCCCTGGAGATGACCAGGAGCGGCCACTGCTGAGAACTATGTGGAGAGAGGCTGCGGTGAGTGCTGGCGCGGGACGCGGAGCCTTGGAGGCCCCCTTGGGAAGGGGGCGGTGGGAGGCCTGGATAGAAGGGGGCGGCAGGACCGCAAGAGGGTCGCTACGTGGGAGTGATCGCACCTCCCTCGGGGATCCGGGACCGCGGGAGCCCGCGTCCTTCCCTCCCCCTCTCCTCCTGCCAGCTCGTCGCAAACTCAGCCAGCGCCCCCTCCTTCCCTCCTCTTTCTCTCCCTACCCCCTTCGCTCAGCAGCTCCTGGTCGCACAACTCCCAGCAGCCGGCTCCGGGGAGGTGGTAGGGGGTGAGAGGGTGGAGGTACCCAGTTAGCTTCTCGTGGGTGGCCAACCTGGGGCTCCCATTCTCCTGAGCGCCCCTGAGTGGAGCTACAGTTATCAGCCACAGGGTCCGAAGATCCGCACTGAGGGCGTCTTGGGCACGGAGCTTCAGCTTCCCCTCTCTGGTCGAGCCCCCAGGGCGCATAGGGGGGCTGAGCATTGCAGACTGCAGCTTTCCCCTCATCCCCTCTTCCCCCGCGCCGGTGGGCTGACCCTGCTTCTCCATCTCTCCTCCGCCCCGGTAGAGCCCTGCTGCAGAGCCTCCGGCTGGGATAGCCGCCCCCCGTGGGGGCGATGCGGACAGCGCGGGACAGCCAGGGGAGCGCGCGGGGGCCGCAGCATGCGGGAACCCGCTAAACCCGGTGGCTGCTGAGGCGGCCGAGATGCTCGTGCGCGCAGCGCGCCCCACTTCATCCTCGACCTTCTCCGGCTACAGGTACGTCCCAGCGGGAGATCTAGGCTCGGTGGGCCGGGGAGGAAAGAGACTCGATTGGAGGGAGAGCGGGAGAGGGATTAGGAGAGAGGGAGAAAAGAAAGCGGGAGAGGGAGCCCAGTAGTGAGGCACGAGAGGAGCACCAGGGGGCGCTGCGGCCCCGCACTCCGCGGTGCTCACCCAAAGAATGCCAAGGCCGATGCGAGTTCTCCCCAACTTCCCCCGGCTCCAACAGTGGCTGGCCAGAGGGGTGCGCGCCTGCACACGCGTGCACGACTGTGCTGGTATTAACAGGCAAGCGCGGCTGTACTCTGGTCGCGACACATGCGTGTACACCGCCTGAGGACGTGTAGGGATTCCTGCTGGCCGTGGGCACCTCTACGGTGGCCTGCGGATGTGCGCAGAAAAGCGCGCGTGGTCTGTGAGCGTGTGCAGCCCACTGCCCACGTGCATCTAAGATTTGGCAATAGGGTTCGCAGTGGAAAGGCCGGGGAGGGGCTGTACAGTCCTCGTCTGTCTGAGAGCTTCTTGGGAGCCTACCTTTCCCCCTACGCACGTTCTTTGCCAGCTCCTACGCGCTGGCCCGCGGGGGGACGCGCCTACTCTCCGGAATTCTGCATTGCACATGGCGCGCGTGAGAGAGGGTGTTTGTGCGCGCGCTTGTGTGCACGCAAGTGTGTAGGGGGCGGGTCCTGGGCCGCTTGCAGTTGAGTGAAAGCCGCTCAAGGTGGGGGAGCGGGCCCCAAGTTCCTCCAGGCTCTGCGGAGCCTGGACTCGAAAGCGAGCGTCCTTACTTCCAAGCACTTGGGGTGTATCCTATAGGAGAGAAGCTGGGTCTGCAGTGGTGCCACGCATGGAGCCAAGTCTTTGGCGCACCGGGTGGGCTCTAAGGGGGTGGGGTCAGTCAACTAGCTCAGCGCGCAGGGAAGATGCGGAGTGCCGGAGCCGCCTCCGCGAGCCGGGCCTGATCTGTAGTTCGCTCCGCGTGAGCAGGGGGCGGGGTCGGTAACTTGGTCTGCGCTACCCTGGGTGGTAGACGGTGGATAGAGGGTTTGCTCTGTGCATCTACCAGCTGGGTGGGGTCCTTGGCTTCCTTGACGATGGGGGGCTGTAGTCTGCAGCTAACTTGGGGAATTTGGTGGGGGATGTGCTCAGAGTCGAGGATGGGGAAACATCTGGAGACAGGGGACAAGAAGGAGGCAGAATTCGAGAATGGGCTTGGGGATAGGAGTGCAGCATTAGCTCGGATTGGAGTTGTAGATAGTTGTAGATGGGTCGAGGTATGTGCATGGCGTTGGGGATGGGGAATGGAGTGAGTGACAACAGTAGCCCATGCTGGGCTTGGGTTCCACGCCTGTCGCGGGCTCGGCCGTCCCTTTCATCCAGGGCCCCTTGCTCACTGCCGCCCCGCCTCTCGCTCTCCACCTTGCAGGGACCGTAAGTGGCGACTATGGGCAGACTGGGCTATTGGACCTTGCTGGTGCTGCCGGCCCTTCTGGTCTGGCGCGGTCCGGCGCAGGGCGCGGCGGCGGAGAAGGGTCCCCCCGCGTTGAACATTGCGGTGCTGCTGGGTCACAGCCACGACGTGACAGAGCGCGAACTTCGAAACCTGTGGGGCCCCGAGCAGGCAGCGGGGCTGCCCCTGGATGTGAACGTGGTGGCGTTGCTGATGAACCGCACGGACCCCAAGAGCCTCATCACGCATGTGTGCGACCTCATGTCTGGGGCACGAATCCACGGACTCGTGTTTGGGGACGACACGGACCAAGAGGCTGTGGCCCAGATGCTGGATTTTATCTCCTCACAGACTTTCATCCCCATCCTGGGCATCCACGGGGGCGCATCTATGATCATGGCTGACAAGGTAAGACCAGGAGGTGATGGGCTGCCAGGACCCAGGAGGGCGCCGATTGTATACGGCAGCCTGGCAGGTGCTTAGGCTCCCCTAGCACCTCCCTCAGCAACCTGAAGGCGGGAGGAGTCTTGAACGCTGGTCCTTCTCAGAAGCAAGTCTGCCCTCCCCTACTCAGAAATGAGTGGAAATGGCTTAGCCTTGGTCCTGAGAGTGAGGTCCTAGAGGCACCTGGGTGTGCCACGAAGATTGTGGGAAGTGCGGAAGTAGGAGGATAGGAGAGATGGAATCGCTCCGAGGTTCCCAAGGAGCACACAGAGGCAGCCCAGGAGCCCTGGATGCAGAAGGGCTCATGTTCCTCTGATACTGGTTTTACCTGATTGTGTGGAGGAGTGTCCACATTTTCCTTCTTGTGATTAGTGACAGAATGAATTTAAAAACATATCAATGTGGAATAGATGTGAGATTTTAGGTAAAACACAAAAGGACAGAAAATGTCCTGCTTCCCCAGACTCTGGGTGATTAGAGCCACAGAGAGCGGAAGTCTGAAAAGCTCTGTGCTAGAGGAGCATGGCAGGGACCCTCCTCTAGGGAATGGGTGGAAGTGGGAAGTTAACTCCGGGTCCAGGGCATGGAGAGCCTGGCGTTTGCCTGACATGGCCCTTGTGCAGGGATGTTGCTCGTGGCAGGGGCTCTGAGACCCTCACCAGGGGAATTGGTACCCAACAGTAGATCTTGGTTTTGAAATGGAAGAGTTTCAAAATGAAAGAGCGTGTGCTCAAATTTCTTGGCTTGGAATGACAGGGAAGGTCTTTTTGTGGGCAGCCTGGGAGCACTGGTTTGGAGAGGGGAGAGAGATTTGAAGGTTTGAGTGAATTGATGTTATGAGGCCTGACTGGGGTTTCGCTGAAGTGGAGGGAGAGAGGAAGGTTGACAGGGAGGAGGAAGGCAAAGGAGAAAAGGGGAAGGACTGGCGTTGGGGGTGCCCTGTAACTCATGCAAACCCCGGGACAGGACTCGGGGTCGGGAAGGGAAGAAAGGGATGAGCGTACTTGTGTGCCGTGGTCTCTATCCCCTAACCTTCATGGAGGGTGTTCCTTAGATAGCAGGAGGCATCCTAGTCAGCACGCAGACATCTGTTACAGCTCTTTCCCTTCGACGTTCTCAAAGCACTTTTATTTTCACCAAATTTGATTCTGACTCTGCTCAGCACTTCCCACTGGCTCCTCTGGGAATTGCATTAATTCTTTCGGGTCTCCTGGGCTGCAGCACATTCAGCTGAAGCACACAACTGATGTGGCATCTTATTAAACATTCTTTTTAAATGGCTCACACTCCGGCAGCATGCCTGTGTGGGTTTGAGCATACTCCCAGCTACCTCTCAGTTTTGGGGTGCTCCTTTCTTGGATGAAGGAAGCAGAGAATGGCCATGCTCTACCCCAGTATAAAGGCCATTTCAGGAGTGGAAAGAGCTGTGGGGTTTACTAGAGCATCTAACTTTCAGACGAAGTTTAGAGACTTGACTGAGACCACAGAGTGGGGGATGGAGCTAGATACCTGGTTTTCTGGTTTTAAGCTGTGATCTTACATTTCCCCAAGTGGAGCCCATCCTTGAATTTTGCCATCCCATCTTCAGGAAGCACAAGAAACAAACCTCATTTCTTAGGAGGCACTGAGCCAGAGTGGTGCAGCAGATCGCAGCCTTGAGGGCTTGTGTACCGAGAGGGACCAGCCTTTTCACCAAGGCACGAGGAGGAAGAACAGCAGTGTCCAGCAGGGGCTGGGAGTGTTCCTTTGGGATCTAAGTATTACTGTGGATCCTTCCTCCCTTCCGAAGTTTTGACTGAAGCAGCAACACATAAAAAACAAGAACCATATTGAAAAGGAAATTTTGTAGAATCAAGAGGGCCCAGCACAAACCAATGGAAAACTCTGGTATGAGGCGAATCTGGGAAGATGGCTTGGGTCTGGAAGGTCTGAGTAGCTTCTTCTAAAACTGAGCTGACCAGTTTGTTTAAAGGCTCTTCCCACCTAACTGTAGGCAGAAAAAGAGAAATGGTGTGCTCATGGATGAGCATCCCCTTGCTAAGCAATGACCCTGCCCACCCGTGAACCTTGACCCAGTGAAGGCTCTGACTACCTAGACCAGCCACTGCTCTTCCCTGGAAGGGAGTTTTGAGACATCAGTGGGTAGGGGAGGAAGAATCCTTCTTTCCTGGGGGACCACCCCACCTATGGAGATGTGGGTGGAAGTATGAATCAGAAAATGGCAAGAGCAGAAAAGAAAGGTCATTTCCAGAGAAGGTAAGATGAGAGAGACTAAGGAGGGGATGGGCAGGAGGGGGAAGAAAGAGTCCATTGGTTCCAAAATGGTGGAGGTCATTGGATTCTCTCCATGGTGGCTGGGTTTTCAGAGATGTTCTGGGAGAAGCCGCCCTGCCCTGTGATTCTGGAGGAACAGTCAGCGATAAGACCAGGTGGTTGGGAGTCGAAGATGTCAGTGGAGACAGCTCTGGGGCAGAGGCTGGGTCCCATCTGTGGGACAGGCAGGTGATGTTTTAAAGGGCGATATTTTGAGAAACCTGAATGTGTTTGAAAAGGAAAGAAATCGTCTGCAATGGGAACAGACTTTCCTTCCATTAGTAACACATCTAGTTGGCACGTGCCTTTGCCACCTGTTTCGTTAGAGCTGAGTGTCGTGTGGTGTTTATCTGGTTCCAAAAAAGGCAGCCTGGGGTGTGGCCTAAAACTCTGCCTTTCTGGGTTGTGCCGACAGTGTTTTGACCACAAAGCCTCAACCTCCCCAAATCTGCAAGGTACCTGTGCCATCCCTTTGATGACAATGACTTGGTAAATCGCCCAGGACACATCTCTATATTTTCTCTTCTGAATTGGTGATGGGTAGTGCCCACAAGGGTAAGAATGGCTGTCAATTTATCAGTTAAAATACACACGCACGCACATTTTTATCTCTCCCTCAGCTTACGTGGTCCATGAAGAAAAGAACAAAGCCTTATACTAATTGGAATGTTGTTGAGTGGCAGATTTCTGTGGTGTTAATTTACAGTGGAGGTGTTAATTTTTGCCCATATCAGTTGGTGGTCTTGAAATATAATTAAATTAGCGATGAAAACAGTGCACAAGGCTATGTTCTAGTCTTATCTAGGACGTCGGTCACTTTGGCTCTGCCGGGGGAAGTACACTCTGGGTGCAGGGACGGTCCCCCAGAAAATCTGGCAAATGGGCCAGATCTTTGTTTTCCTGCTCAGTGTCCCAGGACTCAGACTTCAGCCCTCTGTCCACGGCCATCTCTGCATGGGTTTTTCTTTTCTGTCCCTCATTTCCTCTGCTAAGGAGTAAGTCCATGGAGGGAAGGAAGACTTTCTTTTTTTTAAATGTGTTTGTGTGTATCTGTGTATTTGAAATCACACATGCTCCTCTTCCACAGACACTTGATAAAAATGATGTCTTTTCATTGTGGAACACACTTGGAAAGGACATTAAAGTTTAAAGAAGAAAATAGAAATCTTGCTCCGAATCGCGTCACCGGGAGAAGGCACTGTAGCCGTTCTGGTGTTTTCCTTCCCAGCTCTATTGATTAAGTTACAGACTTGGGATTATACTGTATATGTGGGTTTTGCTTACTGTGCTTTGTACTCTGGGGATTTTCTTAGAAAATTCAGGTTTGTCTTTAATTCTGGAAAGATCTCCACCACTGTCTGTCGACATTTCCTTTCGCCATTGTCTCTGTTCTCTCCTTCTGGATACACACACATGGTAGTTTCTTAATCACTTCTCCCTCATTTAATTTGTAGTTGGTCTATTATTTTGCCTATCTGTTGAGGTTTTACTTTCAACAACGTTATACTTTATTCCCAAGATGCATAATTGGACCCATCTCCCTCATTTTTCTCATGAACAGCTGTCCTCAAGTTGAGATCATCCCACCTGTGACCCTTTAAGAAGTTCATTCCTTCTTGTCATAAACTCTTTCTCTCATTGCTCTAGCATCTTCACCTCTTGGGTTATGAATCCTTCCGTTTGCAGAGTCTGTGGATTGGAGGACTTCTTATGTTTTTTAATTTTTGTTTGTGAACTTATTTTCAGGGTAATCTTAGGATTTCCTCTGCCCCATCATCTGTAAGGGTGTGCACTTTACACCAGAGCTAGAGCTATGCCAGCAGCTTAGTTCACCGCTTTCTTCCTGTTCTACATAGCTTATGATGCAGGCTTGGGCCCTAGTGTCCTGTGGGTGACTTAGTTTTGGCTCCTTGACATAGACAGGGGCTTCCTCTTGGGCTGTGACTCTTGGTGGATGGGACCTATTTCCAGCACCATTCATAGCTAAGTAGTACAATTCTTCTGTGTTCTGTCCCCTTTCCCCTGGGGGATATTGACACCTGTGTTCCTGTGGCCCATGTGGGACCCATCCCCCATGGATCCCGTGGCTTTGATTCCTACTTGAAATTGTAGAGTCTCTCTCTCTCCCTTTTTCTTGGTGCTGGAGATTGAACCCAGGGCCTTGTGATGGTAAGCGTATGTGTGCTCTACTCCTGAGCTACATCCCAGTCTTTAGTCTTGTCTTTTGAGTCACGTATTTTGGGGGAGCCCTTTGTATTTTTTCTTATGTCCAAGCAGTACTATGTGAATTTTAAAATATATAAAGATTTCCATATAAATATGATGTCTTAGAGTCAGAAGAGGGAAGTTGCTGAATGTGTTCACTCTGATTTTGAGACAGTTTTATTTCCCACCTGTTTTTATGCTTTCAAAACTGGATTAGATATTCTTGGAATTTTCCCTCATTCAATAGACGTCTCAAACTTGATTTTAAATGGCTGCAGAGTGTTCTGTTTCTATCCATCGTTTGAATGATTCCTCTACTTTTCCATCTCTAGTAAGGGTCATTTCGGGTCAAGACCTGTGTCCTTTTTGGCACTGTGTGCTGGTCTTACCCATTACGTCTGCTTCTTGGTAAATGTTTGTTGATTGAATGAATCAAGCCATTGGTTCGGATGCCAGCTCGCTGCTGCTGCTTCCGGATGAGCATGTCCGTGTGTTCGGGGGCAGTTCCACCTAAGCTCCGATTCATTTCACACTGTGCCAAGTCTTTCCTTCCCTCTGGGGATAATGACTTGCCATCCTGGGGACTTGCATGCTGTGGGTGGTCACATATGGAAGGTTTGTGGAGCCCTGCTGAGGAAGAGTTCTCCAGCAGGAGGTGGACGCTGGTGCTGTCGCAACCTGGCAGCTCTGGAGTTGGGAGGTGAGCGACGGGCCTTCCCTTTAAACGCTGGAAGCTCATGGGAAGGGTAGACACGCAGGTTAGAGTGTTGGTGGAACCCACTCTGCTCCTGCCTCAGAGGCATCAGGGGGCTCCCGGGAGAGGGGGGTGGCCTATCTTTAGCCCTCGGATGAGCATCTCAGACGCCATCATCGCCGCCTCTTCATATAAGTCATCAGATAGCAACAGGCAGCATCCCAACAGGCCGGGCGAGTCTGCCAGGGGCCCTGGGGCCATCGACCTTTGCTGGGACCTTTGCGAGCCGTGACTGGTGCATTTGGAGCGGCGTTTGTGGACCCTCTGAGAGCCCCCGGAAGAGGCGTGTGCAGGGCGGTGAGGGGAAGGGAAGAGAAGGGCTATGGAGGAGTAACGCCACTGGCTGGTCGGGAATGGCGAGTTGGTAGCCCCTTCCCGCGCACCTGGAAGCGGGTCATGGTGACGTGAGAGGGTCTAAGGGGACTAACTGGCGTGTTTTGCTTACCCCCCATTCCCCCAGGCTCTTTAACTTTCAAATTTGAATTGGCAGCCAACACTTCAAAATTTAAATTATGTTTAAAAATCCAAATTCTTTTTTTTTTTTTTTTTTTTGAGAAAAATCAGAAGGCCTGGCCGCAGCGGAGCCACTCCCTGTGTAGCTGGGCTGGGGATGAGTGACCCCCCACTCCCACGGAGGTGCCTCTCCTGTCTTTAGCCCCCAACTTGCCCACCCCCTCATTTGTGTCACGTACTTGGCCCCGAGGCAGCGGGAGGGACACCCCTGGTGTTGGTGAGGACATCGTTGACCTTCGTGAAGAGGCCTTTCCTGGGCGTTCCGCTCCCCCAGGGGCTGCCCCTGGGTAAGTGGCCTCCACGCTGACTGTGGCCCTCACTGATCTCCGGTCACACCCAGGTCTTGCTCCTCCTCCAGACAACTACTGCCAGTCCACCTGAATTGGATGATTCCAGAAAACCTTGGACAGAAAGTCTGAGGGCCGAAATCCCATTCCAAACCCCAGGTGTGACCTTGGGAAGGGCCCTTGACCTTTCTCAAGTTTCTGCAAAATGAGAACTTGGGATGATAACTATCTGTAAGACTCCCAACTCTGAAAGTGTTATGTCTCTTAAAGAAAGACTGGCAAGAAACGTACCAGAATGTGAACAGCGGTTGTCCTTGGGCGGTAGACTCATGGCTGCCTTAATCTTTTAAAGAATGTGGTGAGCGAGTGGTTCGTCTGTTGGACTTTGTGTCAGGTTGAAATTCGGGTTTCAGCGCCTCCTGGCTAGATGTGAACACGGGGAGGGAAATTCTTCCTTCCTTTAAGCCTCAGTGTCTTCATCTGTAAAATGGGAACATGATGTCACCTAGTTCATAGAGCTCTGAGACCCACCTGAGATCAAGAACATAGCTCAGTGCTTGGCTCGTCATAAATGCTTGTTACAGGAATGACATTATCATTGTGTCTACTTTTTGTGCTGTTTATTTTTCTCCAATGTATGCGTACATTTTTAGTAACCAGAAAAAGTGCTTGAAGGTGATATAGTGATATGAAGTTATCCCCTACCGGAGGCTGGGCAAGAATCCCACAGAACACTCAGAAACGGGGTCCAGTGTGAAATGGCTCCTGTTTGCTCTGTTGGAACAACCAGAAGCTTCCTTTCTCTTAGCACTTGCCGTGAGCTCTGTGTGGCAAACGAGGTTAAGTGTGGTCGATTGAAAGCCCCTGCAAGGGAGACCATCGCTTTGACCTTTGCAGTAGCTGATTCTACCAAGAGGACCATATGTTAGCACTGGGTTTAGGGCTTTAGAGTAGAGACATATCTAGTTCAGGGATTAATGACTCAGTGATAACCTAGGGAATCTGGCAGTCCCCAAAATATTTGTTTAAACGATCCCTATTTTCAGATGAGGAAATAAAGATTCCAAGAATTGTGGGGATTTGTTCTGAGCCATAGTGCTAGAGATGAGGTCTTTGGGTTCTTATTCTCTGGCTCTTATTTTCTTACCCTTTCAAGTCAATGACTGTGGGTCCAGATGATTTAAGGAAGGGGATTAGATTCAACACAGACAGGAGATATTTTGTATTTCAGACAACAGATTTTGTTGTTAATATTTTGTTTGTCTTAAGTAAAATGATTAAGATACTGGTGATGAAGTAAAAATTCAGGACTCTTTCCAGATGGAAATGAAGGACCAACACCACAGGCGGCATGGGAGGTATAATTCACAAATACAAACTGCGTATGTGTAGGGTGTACCACGTGGTGTTTCGACACACACATACATTGTGAGATGATCACCACCATTGAGCTCCCAATGACCCTTCTCTGCATGTTGATACTTTTTAAATTTTTGTGGCAAGAATATGTCACATCTACTCTCTTGGCACATTTCAAGTATATAATGCCTGCTTATTAAATGTAGTCACTATGATGTACATGAGTCTCCAGAACTAATTTATCTTATAAATACAAGTTTAGCCCTTTGACCACCGTTTCCCTAAGGTATCGAGAAGACTTTGCGCTATTGGGAGAAGTGGGATACCCGGCTTCCTGGCCTCACTAATGAGTGGTTTTTGCAGGCGTTGTGAGCTGGAGGATTCATGCTGCATCTCGCTTAGGGATGCATTTTTTTTTTTTTCACTAGTATAGTATTTAAAATTGCTTGTGTTTTTTTTCCAAAAATTTTACTGGTGCATCACAGTTGTATATAATGGTAGGATTCATTATTACATATTCCTATATGCACCCAATATAGCAATATAATTTGGCCAATATCATTCCCCAGTATTTCCCCCTTCCCTCCTCTCCTCCTTCCTCCTGGTTCCTTTCCTCTATTCTACTGATCTTCCTTTGTTAAAAATGCTAATGTCTCTGGAAAAGCAAAGCATTTCCAAGTTGACCACAACCCCTCACACTTTGTTACTTCATGTCTAGCCCTGTTTACCCATTTATGTTAACTGCATGGTCTCTGTAAGCATTGAGCCCTGTGGTACCCAATTACAGGTTTTTTTTTTGTTTCCTTATTTATTTATTTTGCTTTGAGCAGAAGCTCAACAGAGTCTAAGTAGTAATATGACTCTTAGGAAAGTGGGGCCACATTTTTATATATATATACATATATATATATATTTTTTTTTTTTCCTAAAGGGAGATGGTAGCCCCATTACACCTTCTCTATCATTGAGAGTGCTATCAGCTGCAAGTAACTGGCTGTTTGACCAGCAGCGGCTTAACCCATGAAGACATTCAGTAATATTATGTAAGAAGGAACCCAGGTCTAGTTCAGTGACTTGCACGGTTCCTTTTTAGTCCTTCTACCTTTCCTTCCTCAGCAGCTGGTTTATTTGAGTGAGAAGGTGGCTGCCTCTGTTCCACTCAGCACATTCTTACCTGCCATCATTCAAAACTGGAAGAAAAGGGAGAGAAAAATAAAGATTCCCGCGCCCCCCCCCCCCCGCCCCCCAATCTTAATCCTTTTACTAGAGTAGACTTCTTGTATCTCAGTGACCGGAACTGGACCACATTTCTGTTCTGCAAAAGTCACCGGTGGAGACTGGCCATCCAGGATTCTTCTCTGAGAATAGGTAATTGCTGACTGAGCAAAGCTTTCTTCTGCTAGCCAGGGGCCCAGGAACAGTGCCTGAGTGACCCAGCTGAGGGTCTCCAGCAACACTGCCCCATTATCTGTAGAGTTTCACTTAGTTCTAAGGGTTAATGTGTAAGAATGGATGTTGAGAATTTTCTCCCTGTTCTGAGAAAGGACCCTTAGGATTGTGTAATTTCTAAACCAAATATGTTCAGAGTCTCAGAAGCGTTATTTCGGAATGTTCAGCCTGGAGAGGGGAAATCTCAGAGGGGATTTGAGAGGTGCTTTCACATACCCCATGGCCTGTTCCGGGGTAGAAGGTTTAGTATTGATCTTTTTTGTTGTCATTGTTCTGGGGACAGAGCTGAGAGTGAAATGCTAAGAGGTGAAGTTTCGGCTTGATATGAGAAATAAGCTTTAGCAATTAGGGATCCACAAATAGGAAGTATCTGTCAGGATGTGACTGAGCTGAGTGACGGCCCGGCTGTCAGGAATGAGGTTGAAATTTGGGCTCACGCTGGCAGGGCCGGGTTGGGTCACCTCTGAGGCTCCTTCTTACTCAGACACTCTGCACCTCTCAAATCCTTGATTTTTTTTTTTTTTTTTTTTTTTTTTTTTTTTTTAAAATCCCTGAGCCCTGGCGCTTTAGGCTCTTGGATTTGGCTGCAAACCAACATCTTCACTTTCTCCAAGTGTGTGAGTAATTCAGTATAAATTTGCCTGGCATGGGGGAGGAATTTATGATCCCTGCATCATCCCCTCAAATCCCCAAAGGACTTTACATCATCCTGAAGGGTAGATGATATTTGAAAAGCAGGAAACCTATGTATATATCAACTCAACTCTCACACACATATATAAATATAAGCTTAAGTAGGTCAGCGCCATCATATTTACTAGTGGAAATGTTTTTGGCTAAGAAGCTCGTCTGCAGAAGACGATGTTTAGAATAATTGCTAATGATCTCTAAATAGGGTGTTTTGCATGGAGTTAACCATCCTTGCTTATTAAAGCACATGCACATTTTTGTACTTCTTACTGTAGTGATACGTTTACATTCTAGAGACAGACAGAGCCCTCTCTGGGTTTTCAATTGTCAGTTTCTTCTTCTTTGTCTATTATTCTCCCCTACATTTTTTTTTTTTTTTTGTACTCAGGATTGAACTCGGAGGTGCTTAACTCTGAGCCACATCCCCAGCCTTTTTTGTATTTTGAGACAGGGTCTTGCTGAGTTGCTTAGGGCCTTGCCTAGTCACTGAGGTTGGCTTTGAACTGGTAATCCTCCTGCCCCAGCCTCTTGAGCTGCTGGGATTCCAGGTGTGGGCTACCTCGCCTGACTCCCCTGCATTTTTGAACTTTCACTAATGGCGAAAAATAACCTGGGTCCAATTCTGTTGTTTCTCTACTTCTCTATTTCCCTTTCACATTCCTTTGAGGAAAAGAAACCCAAACAACAACAACAAAAATGAAAGAACAAAGCTGACTTCGTTGGCTTTCCAAAGGCCTTATCTTTCCACGTTTCATGACTTCCTCATGATGGAAATGGATGTATCCTCTCTAATTACATGTTCATTCTGAAAAGGTGCTCATGGGCAGACTGAAAAATCCAAATAGTAGAAGACGGCTTTCAGAAAGAATATTCATGTCTTGCAGTCTCCAGCTCCTCTCCCCTCCGTGTCCCCCACCTGAAGAGGAAGATGATCGGCTGGAATGGCTGTTGATTTGTGACTTTTCTGCTGAAGTTGGTATATTGTAAAGGTCTTCTCTTTTAAGTTTCAACCTTGACTTGAAAGAGGTCACCATTTTTCATGGGTCTCTCACAGTGACTTTTTGCCAAAACAAAACAAACTCATTCTAGAAAACAAGTGCTTAGCCCACGTTCTCACCCGAAGAGTCCGGGCTGACCCCGGGGTGGTGTGGCCCACCTCATCACCCCACCAGGGCCTCGGCCTCTCCCCACGCTGTTCCACGGGCCCGTGTAGGCGCAATGTGCGCGGTTCAGGAAGTTCACAGATGCGCCAGGCCCTGCACAGCTCCTTGCCATGGTCTACGGCAGTACCCCCGCACCTGCCGTTGCCCCTCCTGGGGTTTCAGTTCACGCACAATCAACCAGACTTAAAAGCATTGAAATGCCAGAAATAGTTCGTGAGTGTTAAGTTGTGTGCCCTTCTGAGCGGCGTGATGAGCTCTCATGCCTTCCAGCCCTGACCTGCCTCGGATGGGAACCCTCCATTTGTCCAGTGGATCTTGTGCGCTGCCTGCCCGTTAGTCACCCCTAGGAGCCGTTCTCAGTTATCAGGTCGACGGTCAGTGTGTGTGTGAGAGAGAGAGAGGGAGGGAGGGAGGGAGAGTGAGAGATAAATCGATATATAGAAATTCTATATACATCATGTAATAAAGACACTCACATAGTCTTTATTTCAACATATTGTTATAAGTGTTTTACTTTATTATTGTTAATCTTTTACTCTCCAAAATGGATCAATTAAACTTTATCATGGAGGTATGCATGTAGGAAAAGACATAGGGTACATAGGGTTTGGCACGAGCTACGGTCTCAGTCATCCACTGGGGGCCTTGGAATGTATCCTCTGCAGATAAGGGGGGACACTATTGTATCTCTTGATTTATTAATATGGTTTTTTTTTTTTTTTTTTGGCACCAGGGATTGAACTCAGGGGCACTCTACCACTGAGCCACATCCCCAGCCTGATTTTGCATTTTATTTAGAGACAGGGTCCCACTGAGTTGCTTAGTGCCTCACTGTTGCTGAGCCTGGCTTTGAATTCGCCATCCTCCTGCCTCAGCCTCCTGGGCTGCTGGGATTAGAGGCGTGGGCCACATGGCCTGGCTAATACGTTCATTCTTCACACCTTGACTGAGCCCATACTTTGGACCAGACTCTTCTGTTGACTGCATCTCTGATCCACCTGTTTGCTTTGATGTAACTTAAAATCTGGGTGGGGGAGATTTTCTGTTGAAGCCCAGAGTGATGTGGCCATGATTGGGGTGGTTGAGGGGTCACGGGAACATAGACGACATAGAGGAGGGGTGAACTCATCCAGTGGCCTCAGGATGGGGGTCTCCAGGGCACCAAGGCTGATGTGGAAGAGGCTGGGGTCCCGTTTACGTGCCCCCACAAGCTTGGGGTGTCCCTCAGGGCTGCCAGTCTTGAGTGACGTTTGGGTAGCTTCTGACTTTTCCTCTAGTTGGCATTCTTACAATCACAACATTGAGCTTTTTGCCGATTCATGTTTTGTTTCACAAATGGCTGAACGTCTCCAGCTCTCTCCTGTCCCTTCAGGTTAGGAAAATCTAGCCAGAAAGAGCGTGTGGCATTTGAAATCCATATTGTCTCACATCTCTGTAGTTCTAGGGCTAAAAAAACCCAAAACATTTCTTTTCCAGGTGAATTCTTTGAAAGCTAAGGTATCTATAGGGTCAAGGAAGCCTAGCATTGTTGACTTGGGTGAGATAAATCCAGAAGCACGGGAAGAGACTGTTGAGAGACAGGCCCTAGGGGCCTGCATGGCGGCCACTCGTGGGAGTTGGGAAATGGAGGCCTTGTGTGGAGGCGTGGGCCACGTTGCACTTCAGCTCACCGCAGCTGGTTTTGCTTTGTCAACTCATGTGAGCTGTTTTTTCCTCCCTCCCTCCCATCTTCCTTTCCTTCCTTCACTCTTTGCTATTTAGCAGCATTAAGAATACTTCTATTATGGAAAATTTAAAGACCTACAAAGCCAGAGGGACTCGAGCAATGACCCCCAAGTTCCCAGCCTCAGCAGCTCCTATTGCATGTAGCCTTCACCCACCCTCTTCATCCCCCACTGCTGGATCGTGTTAAGGCAAATCCCAGACGCCCTTGTATTTCATCCATAAACATGTACATATATATCTCAAAGAGGTAAGCACTTTAAAGCACTATTAAAAAAATAACTGCAACTAATATAAAAGTAATCTATCGCGGGCACACTTTAGAGGTTTTGCGAGATTCAGAAAAGTATCAAGAAGATAAAAATCACCTTTAATCTTCCCACCCATAGACAACGTTTTGATACAGTTCCTTCTTGTCTTTGTTTCCACACCTTGTATGCAAATGTACGCACATGTACTGATTATATCATTTTACAGATAGCCTATAATTTATTCTTCCCATGAGGATTTCACATTATTTATGATCACTTTGGTATCCTGTTTTCCATTCTACGGGCACAACACAATTTACTCAATAATTGAGATTTCTTCAGATTTGTTGCTATTAAAAACAAGATGTCAGTGAATATCTTTAATGAAATGGCTGCACTGCAGGTTATGATTTTTTTGAATAGAGTCCTGTAGCAAATTAGAGGGTCACTGTGCATAATGAAATGTAAGAATCTTGATATGTACTGTTCAGTAATTTCTAGAAAAATTGGGCCACTGGATGCTTTTAGTAACTGTGTCTTATAGTATTTCCGTCACCTAACTCTGGTCAGCATTTGAAACGAGGAAGTTTCTAATTGACGAGATGAAAATGTTATCTCATGGTTTAAATTTGCATCTCTCTGACACCTGCTGCAGAAAACATTTTAATTTAGTCCCTGCTTTTATAGTCCTGAGGTGTTGCACGTCTTAACCTCTGTGATATTTTCCATTGTGTCCGTGGAAAATCTCAGATAATGATGGATTCCAATAACAAGTGCAGTGAAATAATTTGAATTTCTAAAATAATAATAAATATTTGGAAGCCTGGTAGGGAGTTCTGTGACTCTTCAATCTTAGTCACCAGGCTTGTTCAAATGTCTCTGTATCAATGTTATTTCAAAGAACTGCTTTAAAAATGTAAAATTTCCCAGCAGATAATCATCTTGTGGGACCTGATTTGCCCGGGATGATGACGATTAGGACTTTTCAGGAGGCAAGGGAGAGAGTCGGGTGTCGTGGGCTTCCTGGGGACGGTGGGGTTGGCACTCGTTGCTTTCTCTGGACGTTTCCTGCGGGGTGTTCGGGTGACAGGGACTGCCTGTCTCACACTGTCGCTGTGAGAGGGCTATTGTGTGAGTGGCAGGGAACAGCTGTTCTCTTTGTCCCTGGAGGGGTGAGGGGGCAGTGACGTGAGTTTTAAACAGAAGTGGGGAGCTTTGGGGTTGGAATCCCTGGAGCGAGAAATGCTCAGAATACCGTGGGCCCCTCGGAGCAGCACCGCCTTCGCGAGGCCCTGGAGCCTCTCTTGTGTCAGCTTGCCTCTTCATCGGCTGGTCACGGGAAATGGGGGTTCCTGGGGGAGGCACACGTGGCAGGGGCACCTAGGGTCTGGGGATGCGGCTGGCCACCCGTTGCAAGCAAAGCATCTCAGAATTTTAACGACGGATCCAGGTAACCCAGTGGGCATCAGGTGGATCTCTGAGGAGGCTGTGATTGAGATCTGATGGGTCTTTTATGCTGAGGTGCATGCAGGAAGATTCCAGAACAGGACCCAGGATGGGGTCTCTTCTGTCGCACGCCAGTCACGCCCTGAGAGGAGAGGTGAAGCGGAACACATTTTGAAATCTCCTTCCCTAGAAAGGGATAGAAAGGTGCTTCCTGCTGCCCTTCTGCCTGCGGTACCCGGGTTACTCCTGGCTCTCCTCCCGGGGCAGCCCTTCCCACGCACCCTCTTCCCGTCTTCCAGGCAGGCGCTTCCCCAGCAATGGCCGTTTCCTCTGGGGATAGAGGGAGGCCTGTTTCAGTCTCTGGTTTGGGTGCGTCATGGGCTCATTTGTCCAAGCAGAAACATAATCCCGTAACTCTCCCCAAACGCTCCACGTCCCAAATTCACTTTGAAAGGGAGCCTCGCCGTGCCCAGGGGGATCGGGGCTTGGTGTGCTGGGGGCGTCCGTGGCTTCCCCACCTCCACCTGCCCTGCTGCCTGGAGGTTTCCAAATTCCCACGGTTTCTGGGGAAAGAGGCCCGTCTCTGGCCTCATCTGAGGGTAGGAGGCACCTGGGAGATGTTGGAGCTCGTTGCTCTGAGTGTTCGGGGATGGACTGTGTCTGCCACACGTCAAATGTTCGTCTTAACTCCCAGAACCTCAGAGGGTGGAGGTATTTGGAGACAATCCTGCCGAGGTAAGGAAGTAAAGAGGCGTAAGGGTGGGCCCTGGTCCAATGCCACTAGCGTCCTTGGAAGAAGAGATTGGGGCACTGATACTCAGAGAAGGAAAGTCACAGAAAGGTGCCTTCTAGAAGCTGACCAGAAGACCTCAGAAGACAGCATGCTTGCTACCTTCATCTTGGCCTTCTGGCCTCTGGAATTATGACAAAACATGTTTGCTGTTTCAGCCGCCCTGTCTGTGAGGCTGGTGTTGGCAGCCCACGCAGATGAACCCAGAGAGGTCAGGAGGAACTCTCAGCTCAATCCCAGCCCTGGTTCTGCTCCTCTTTCGCACCTGCGTGGGCTGGGGGTCGGGTGCTAACGCTGCCCCCTCAGCCCCAGTCTGCCTTTGGCTTCAGTGCTGACTTTGTTTTCCCACGTGGGTCCCATTCTGGCCTCTGGGCTCTTGCACTGAGGAGCTGCCTCTCTGTTTTGGAATCGTTCCCGAAACCCGCTGAGACTTCCAGGTTCAGTGGTCCTTAAGACCTGTACTCACACAGTCCTGGTGGGTATGGTAGACAGTCGTGACCTTCTCAGATTGGTACACATCCCGTTCCCTGGACCCTGTGAATATGTATCTTATACGCACAAAGGACTCTGCAGATGTGGTTAAGTAAGGATCTTGGAGAGGGGAGATTTTTCTGGATTATACAAATGGATCCTGTGTCATCACAGGGTCTTTATAAAGGGAAGTAGGAAGTCGAGAATTGGAAGCCTCAACTTCTTTATCTATAAAATGGGTTAATGTGAAGAACAGTAACCATCTGTGAAATGCGTCTAGCACATGGCTTGGCAGATAAAACAGGACGTTCTCTGCAGTGAGCCTTGTTCTAACAGGAACATATTCTACATTTTAACACTGCGTATTCTTGTGGTGTGGGGGTCATTTTTGGTCCCATTTCACAGGTGAAGGATTTGCAGCTCAGGAAATTTAAGACCTGCATTCACATTCACTCTGGTTAGTGGTAGAGCCAGGATTTGAACCCAGCTGGTTCAGCTCTTGGCCGGGGTTCTCGCCCTTGCCACTGCTGGTGTGTTGGTGGGTTGTCCTTTGTGCCATCCTGTGACTGTGGGATGTTTAGCGGCGTCCCCCGCCTGTACCTAGGTGATGCCAGTAACATCCCCAGGTGTGACGAGCAGAAGTTTCTCCAGACTCAGCCAAATGTCCTGTGGGGCAAAGGCGTTCCTGGTTGGAGACCCTGCTGCAGATTTTGAAGTCTGTCTGCAGGGAAATGCTGTCCACATGGTAATAGTGTAATAGACGAAGTCTTCATTATGTGGTGGGCGCCACATTTCACAGACCTTCAGAGCCGCAGGTAGACAAATATCCACTGGAGCTCCCAACAGTGGCCCCTGCTATTGATCCCTGACTGTGTCTTAGGGGCTGTGCTAGTCTGATTTAATCTTCTTAGCAACCTGTGAGAAAGGCACAGTATCATCCCCACCTGATCGACCAGGCGACAGGGGCTTCAGGCACCAACCCAATTTGTGTTTGCAGTGTATTGTTCTATCTTCACAGTGACTCCGTGACGTCGACACAGCTGTCCCTCGGTAACCACGGGGTTGGTTCCAGGATGCCTCAGGATGCTCAAGTCTCTTATGTTTTAGTCAGCTGTTTCACTACTGTGACTAAATGATCTGACCAGAACCATTTTAAAGGAGGAAAAGTTTATTTGAGGGCTCACGGTTTCAGAGGTCTCGATCCATAGCAAGCTCTGTTCCTTGGGGTTCCAGGTCAGGCAGGACATTGTGGCAGAAGAGTGCGGCAGAGGGAAACAGAGAGAGACAAACTCCACTCTCCAGATACAAAATATATACCCCGTAGCCACGGCCCCAATGAACCACTCCCTCCAGCCACACCCCACCTGCCTCCAGTTACCACTCAGTTAATCCCAGCAGGGATCAATTCACTGATTAGGCTAATACTCTCACAACCCAATCATTTCTCCTCTGAACCTCCTTGCATTGTCTCACACATGAACTTTTGGGGGACACCACACATTCAAGCCATAACACTTATGTAAAATGATGTATTTACATACAACCCATGCACATCTTCCTGGGTACTATAAATCATCTGTAGGTTACTTATAATAGTAAATGCTAGGGAAATAGTTGTTCTACTGTCCCTTTTAAAGGAAATAGTGATAAGAAAAAAATCTGTATGTTTAGTTTGGGTGCAATTTTTTCCTGAATATTTTCCATCTGCAGTTGGTTGAGTCTGTGGACGCAGCTCCCACATGTAGGGAGGGCCGGCTGCATTTAGCTTGAGCCATCATGAAGATGTGGATGATGAGGCACAGAGGAGCCCTGGGGCTTGCTGAAAACCGTCCTCCTTCCCAAGCCCAGGGTCTCCTGGTCCATCAACTGTTGATTCCTGGTGCTGGTGGTTAGACCAGCGAGGGCATCCATTTTCCATGATGGCGGATGGTAATAAAACCTATCTGCCCTCCACGCTCATCGCATGCACCACATTGCCTTCAGGTGAAATGTACCTTTCTGGCCACACAGATCCTCTTAGCCTGATCTCTGTCCCTTGTTGACCTTTCTAGGCTCCACTTAGTTCTCTCTCTGTTTTCCACTTTACTCTTGCCTTGCATTTTCCACAGAGAACTTTGAGCAGTTCTGCCCTCCAGAAGAGTTTAAGACAAAATCAGTTTAGGAGACGCTTCAGACCACAAAATCCTTGGGTATCTGCAATGTATAGTAGCCTGTTCAAGGGCTATAGGCGTGGTTTAAACTGTGTTTAAGGTTTCCCAAACCTTTTTTATCACAAACTTTTGTTTTTTGTACAATACCTGTTCTTGTTGATTTGATCAATTATAACAAAAACTCTGCTCTGGCAATGTCAGCACATGTGCCCTTTACCTGTGCCTCTGCTCCCAACCTTCTCATGTCCTTCAAAACTCATCTTAGCAGTCATGCCCTCTAGGAATCTTGGACCAATACCCCCTGCAGAATTAGGTGTTTCTTCTGTGCTTTTGTAGCTTTTGGCTGATTTTGCTCACCAGTTGCCTGTGTTGAGGATAGGAGCCATGTCTCATCTCTTCATTCATCTATCGGGTTATTCCATAAATAAATGTGCTGGGCCTCCTGTACCCGGGCACTCTGTTCAAACATTGAGGATACTGGGAGAACAAAATTCCTGCCCTCAAGAACTTATACTCAAGAGGATGGAAAGTAAGATCAAACTTATGATATATATATATATATATATATATATATATATATATATATATGCGCTACTAGATTGTGATGAGTGCTAAGATAAAAGAAAACTAAATAGTCTGAGTGAAAGGAGATGTTCTTTGGGTTAAGCTTTCAGGAAAGCTCCATTAGCTAGGATGGGTTAGGGTATGCTGCAGAAACAACCTGTGTTTTCATGGTTTTTAACAACAAAGGCTCATTTTCTCATTCATGCAGCAAGCCCACCAAGGGTCAGCTAAGAATTCAACTCCCCTTCCCTCTTGGAGACCCGGGTTGTCATGACGGGGAGAGGTGTGGAAAGTCATGTACTGGTTCTTAAAGGCTTCAGCTCACATTTTATTGGCCACAGTAATCTAAGGAAGTCAGGAAAGGGCTCACATGCCTGAAAAGAGAAGGGAAGCAGAATATTCAATGAATAGCATTAATGAATCCACAGTCATCTCCTCTGATATGAGGACTCTTGAGCAGAGCCTTTAGTGCAGGGAATAGGGGAGCCACGTGGATATGAGAGAGGAACATTCTGGTTGGAAGAAATAGCATTTGCAAAAACCTCAATCCCCTAGAACTCAGCGTGGGACTTGGCATGGAGTAGATGACCAGGCAATGTTTATTGAATGGATATCTTGAATTCTAGAACTTTCTGCATCTGTTAGATCTTTCCATTCCAGTTGTCCAAGTGGCAGGTCCAGGTAGGTGCCCTTTTATAGTGCATAAGGACATAAAGTGCATTGTAGTACATGTAGCACATATCTTACTAGCCCAAACAAGATGTGTTTGACATTGGAGTCTCTCAACTGAAGGACTACGATTCAGTGTATGGAACTTATGACTGTTGACATAATTTATTTTGACCTGTCCTCTGACTGAGGGCTTCTCGCTCCAGGAGCATAGGAAACAAGATAGAAACCCATAAAATCATCCTATCCATATAATGCTTATAAAATGCCTCTAAAGTGTATATTAAAAGGAAAACTGGTATTTTCTTATGTGTAAAACTGATGGATTTATCATACTTGAAGTGGCTATTTTTCCTGTCAGTATTCCTGATAAACTTGAAGCGGGCAGAGACATACCCCCCTCACAGAGGACCCTTGGCATTTCCTGCTAGTGATGGATGACCAATACATCCAGTGCTGGTGGACTGGTTGACTGAGGGAAGGGAAAGTTATGTATCATTTTTTCCAAGACTTTATTTTAAGAGCAGTTTTAGGTTCACAGCAGAATTGAACATGCAGTGCAGAAATTTCCCATAGACCTCCTGCCCTCCCAGGTGTACTGTTCCCCCCACCACCGCCTCCCGTGTGACATCCCTGCCAGAGTGGCACACTTGGTAAACCCTGACACACCATTACACCCAAAGTCCGTGCTTTACTATAAAGATTCGTTCTTGGGTTTGGATAAATACATGATGACATGTATCCATTATTGTAGTATCAGGTAGTATTTTCACTGCCCTAAAAATCCTCTGTACTCTGCCTGTTCATTCCCCATCCTTGGCAAGCACTGATCTTTCTACTGTCTCTTTACTCTTACTGTTTCCAGAATAACATATCTTTGGAATTGTATGTAACCTTTTCAGATTGGCTATGTGCTATATGTATATAATATCCATGTAAGATTCCGTTGTGTCTTTCAGTGGTTCGATAGCTAATTTCTTTGTAGAACCAAGTGACATTTAATCACCTGGGTTACCATCTTAGAGGTATGAGTGTGGGGAGAATTCTGACTTTAGTGCGCTACGGTCTGCCAAGGTGAAATGGATTTACCTAGAGGAAAAGCCAAAGGTGACTGGAACGCCAAGCCAAGAAAGGTGATGAAGCTCAAGAACAATTAGCTGAAGCCATGGTGAAGTGCACCAGCTCAGTGCCGCGGTGGGGAGAAGGACAGATTTGATGGATATGTAGGATTTTCATAGTGGAGCTAGGGAGAAAGATAGGCACATGGCATCCATGGAGTTGAACGATAATTATGTCCATATCAAATGCCAACCTTGGCAAAAATAAATAATTTCCCTGAGTTTATGCAGCCGGAGAGAACAGCATGAATAAAGACATGTAGGCGGCCAAGAACAGGGTGCGTATGGGGAACCATATGTAGATGGTTGTGGTTGGAGCAGGGGGTGTTTGCATTTTAACCCTCACTCTTCTTGACTTTGATGCTTACTTGGGGAAAATGGAAATGGCATGAACCACATTCTTGGCTCTGCCAGGTGTCTTGATTTTCTGGCAACATGTCTTGATTTTCTGCTCAGTCCTGTAACCCATTGTTTGGACTTCCCTGGTGGCCACTGCTGGGAGAAGGTGTCTGAGATGGGCTCACTCAGGCACGCTGTGACTCCTCAGGATGAGGGACAGGTTCAGCATCTTAGCATGGTGCTAAGTCAGCAGGAAGTTCCGATTGCGTTGGTTCAGCATTTATCTTCCTGCTGGTTTGATTGAAGTGCTCACCTGCAGTTGTCTTGGGAAAATCTGCAGTGGCCAGTGAGGAGAGTCAGAGGGCAGACGGTGGCTGGGTTGTCTTGGTGACTTTGAGAATTTTTTTAGCAGGTTGGTATTTCTAATGATGCCTTGAGCTCAGAGGTCTTGGTGGAGTTTCTAAGTCAGTGGATTTAAATGTTATTTGAAAAGCTGACATTACTGAACAAACATGAGATGGTAGTGGCCATTATAGTAATTATGATTGAGATGGGAGGGAACTTTCAGTTGTCCTGCAAAAATGGATGCAAAAATAGAGGTGGGATGATGTTGGCCAAGTATTGTTCTTACAGAAGATGGCCTGTTTTTCTGTAGGTAAAAGATATTTAGGAAAATGACTAACTTTTGACTTGCATCCCTAGGGAACCCAGAGTTTGGGGAGAAGGTGCGTGGGAACATTTGATTTTCATGCCTCATTGTTTTCTATTGCTTCCCGCTTCAGTGCCTTGGTGCGTATTGCCCCACTCCACCTAATGGACAAAATTAGAAAGTGTTCTTTGCTCTTATGCCCCAGGCACAGACTCTGGGTAACTAAAGTTGAAAAAGAAAAGAGGAAACTTACAAAATTGAGAGGCTAATGGGGCAGGGTCGAGGCAACTACTTGAATTAGGAGAGCTGAAACTACTTAGAGGGTCCAGTCAGGACTTAGGGTCATGCTTCTGTAAGACCAATGCTTGGCCAACATCATCCCACCTCTATTTTTGCATCCATTTTTGCAGGACAACTGAAAGTTCCCTCCCATCTCTATCATAATTACTATAATGGCCACTACCATCTCATGTTTGTTCAGTAATGTCAGCTTTTCAAATAACACTTAAATCCACTGACTTAAAAAAGCCTGTCAGACCCAGCTCATATCTTGTGTCTCAGCTCTTTTGATTGAGGGAGGGTGTTTAGTAGACTTTCCAAGATGGCGGACAGCCATCAGGAGATTGGCATTCAAAGGCATGCCTGGTAGTGGGGGTGGCTTTTCAACCAAAGAAATAAACATGCATTCATTTCATCACTGTTCAGGTCCCAGCTCAGCTGTCATCTCCTCTGGGACGCATTCCTCGACTTCTCCGGGCAGAGTTCGTTTAACAAAGAACATTCAACAGATAGGCGAGTATCTGCTAATAGCAGGCCTGTTCAAGGCACCAGGTGCAGCAGTAAACAAGGTGGACAAAGTCCCTGTCATCAGGGAGTTTGCTTTCTAAATGGGAAGGTGGAGAATAAAAAGAATGAATAATGATAGAAGGTCGTCTTAGGATGCAGTATGTGCTTAGCAGGGAAATGAAGCAGGTGATGGCGGATGGGCTGAGAGATGCTGGCCAGGAAAGGTCTCTCTCAGGAGCTGAGGATGTGCACCATGTGCAGCACTGGCAGAGGGCGACAGCAAGTGTCTAGAGCCTGGAGGGGGAACAGGAGGGTGGGCTGAGCATGTTCAGGGAACAGTAGCCCAGACCAGGGTGGATACAGCAGAGCGATCAGATGGAAAGTGGAAGCAGATGGCAGCTCCCAGGCGACCTGTGGTCATGAGAAGTTTGTGTTGAATTCTAACTGTGATAGGAAACCAGGACAAGGGTTGGGACAAATGATCAACATACTTGCTTTTTTTAAAAATATCGCTCTGTGGCTGCCTTTGTAGTAGAAGGGCGTGGGAAGGGACTGGGGAGCCACCTAGGAAAGTACAATGATAATCTAGGTAGAGACAAGACAGGTTGGTGACTTGGGCCAGAGACTTTGGTGGAGGTGGTAAGAACAGTCAGATTTGGGATATGCTTGGAAAGTAGGACGTTCTGTACTTGCTGACTAGATGTCAGGAGTGGATAAAATTAAGAAGTCAACAATGAGAGAGGAAAAAGGGGCTCCTGAGGGTTTTCAGTTAATAAACTTTTAAGTATGGGGACAGTTTTAGATTTATAGAAAAGGTTCAAGAGTAGCACAGGAAATTTTGGTGTATCATTCACTCAAGTTGCCGTAATGGATAAAATCCTAATGCTTAACATGGCGGAGGGAGCTGCTGTTGGTTGAACTGGGACAAGATGCAGAGAAGAGGGAGGTGTCTCTAGTTCTGCTTTGGCCACACTGTCATGCATTTCCCATCCAAATGGAGACTGATATCCAACAGAATATCTGAATACAAGAGTGTGGAGCTCAGGACAGATTCTGAGCCATAGATACAACTGACCATCATTTAGGTGGTATTTAATCTCATGGAACTCTCTATTTGTGTATAGTTGATCATTTCTATAATGAAAAATTCAATTAAAAATTGGATCAATTTAAATAGAAAGATGGATTACCTAATAATTTAGGTCAAGAGTCTGTATACTTTTCTGCAAAGGGCCAGGGAGGAAACATTTTAGGCTTTGTGGGTCTTATAGTCTCTGCTACAGCTTGGCCATTGTAGGACCAAAGTCCCCCTAGATATATGCAAATGAGCGGACATGGCTGGCTTCTAATAAAGCATTATTTCTAAAAACTGGGTGGTAGCCTGAATTTGGCCCCTGGCTCTAGTTCGCCAATTCCTGGACCTTCTAATGTTGAGAGGTTGGGAAGATGACTAGGAATCGGCAAGGAGGCTGAGAGGGAGCGTGGGGTAGCAGGAAAACTAGGCTATGGGACTCCCAGGAAGGCCGGTCCAGGAAAGGAAAGATCCATTGCATCAGCGACTGGTGTGTTGGGAAGAGGACATGTCCAGGGGATTTGACCTTGACCTCCAGGGGGCTGCAGGGGGCCTTACCAAGAGCCTCCCGGCAGCATGGTGGTTTCCACCACCACTACTGGTCTTGGAGGAGGAGAGACTACCTGGTAGCTGAAGAAGTAGAGATGATAACTGTACACAACTCTTTAAAATTTTTTTTTTTTTTTTTTTGCTATAAAAAGAGAACAGAGAAATAGAGAATTATAAGGAGCAGCATAGGAATCAAGTAAGGATTTTATTTCTTTTAAGGTAGAAGCTATGTTTACCTTTAAAAGTTGTTCTCCTCTTCCTTCTGCTGCAGTTATATCCTGCACACCCTTACCTAATTATATGGTGCACACTGTCACGTGTTTGAATCTGTTTCTTCTGTTTCTCAGTCTTGGTACATTGACATTTTGGGCCAGGTAACTCTGCTGTGGTGAGGGGCTGTCTTGCACCTTGGAGGGTGTTTAGCAGGTTCCCTGGCCTTTACCCGCTGGGTTCCCATTAACACTCTTCTCCCCACTCCGTGGTCCCTGATGGTGACAACCCAAAACGTTGGCAGAGAACATCTCCAAGTGTTTTCTGGGCCCCACTGTTCCTAGGAGAGACTCACTGCGTTACGATGGGAGCTCCTGGGGGCAGGGGCTAGATCTGTTCTTTCTGGTCTCTGGTCTTTCATCCATGCATGGTGCACATTTAGGGTCTTGAGAAGCATTTTGCCAAGTTAACGGATGAACTGATGGTTCCCTGCAAAACACTCTTTGGATCATCTGATGACAAAGTCGTGTCATACCTGGGTGGCCCTGTTTGGAAGGGAGAGTTCAGCAAGATCTTTGCTGGGACGTAGGGTTGGCAGTGGCACCTGAGAAGGTTGTGTTGTTAACAAGGCGATGATCACATCTAGCTGTCATTCCTCATGTGGCTTCTGAACTGTCGCAGTTTTGTCTCATGCCTCCTCCATTAGCTCGGGAGTGTGTCTATCAGGTAGTGTCTCCAAAAGCAGGCAGACACCAGAGATGGGAAGCTTTGGATATCAAGCATAATCTCAAAGGTCGAGTCTACTCTTCAGGCAGGTGCTGTCTAGAGAATCCCTGGAACCCGCTCCCAATGCCTGTCCTTCACCTCTTGCCAGAGACTCAAAGATGAGTGGTCTTTCAGAATTGGAATAATGTTAACAGCTCTCACTGTGAAATGGCCTTACCAATTTACACTTGGTGGGGGAGTCTTTCCCAGCTCTTAGGCACCTAATGATGGAGGGCCACCTGTGTGTGAGCTGGTCTCAGTGGGAGTTGGAGATGGCGAGAAATAGAGTTAAGTACTTTGCTCCCCTTGTGCCACCCTCTGCTGCAGGCAGAGGCGACCTCCCTCTGAGGATTTTATAATATGTTGCTGAATGAATGGGTGAATGGATATTCTTCCCTCCACTCTCCTTGTCCCTGCTTTTTCCTTTTTTTTAAAAATTTCCTCTTTTTTAAAAATATTTTTTAGTTGTCTGTGGACCTTTATTTTACTTATTTATATGCAGTGCTGAGAATTGAACCCAGCGCATCACACAAGGTCTCTACCACTGAGCCACAACCTCAGGCCCCTGCTTTTCTTTTAAACGTGCTCCACCTCGTATTAGGCCTGTCCTGCAGTTGCCTCTCGGTAAAAGTGAGTTGATAATAACTAATTACCCTAAGGGAAGGAGCCTTAGGGTCCCAAGAATTGAATATTGTCCTTCCTCTTTCCATCTTGACTATACCACCTTCATGATTTGAGTATAGAACACCTCCTCAGGGACTTGCAAGCCATGGCCCACCATCTGATTTTGTAAATAAAGTTTTATTGGAACAGCATTGCACCCATTTGTGAGGGGACCATCTGTGGATACTTTTGTGCTTCAACAGCTGAGTTAGCAGTTGCCATAGAAACCGCGTGGTCTGCTCAGCCCGAAGTTCTTTACTGTTTGACCCTTTACAAAAAAGGCATGCTGACCTTTGACTACAGTATTAATTTATTTTGAAATTGACTCAATTTTAAATTAACTTATAACTATGAAAATATGTAATGAATCTTTATGTACATATTTATCCAGCTTCAGGTCATGGTCAATTCTTTTGAAAATCAGCTTTATTGAAGCATAATCGACATACAAAAAGCTGCACGTATTTAACACACAGAATTGATGAGTTTGGACATATGCATTCACCTGTAAAACATCACTGTTTTCCAGGTAATAGACATGTCCATCAGCTGAAAAAGTTTTCTGTGACTCTTTGTTGTGTTTTTGTTATTGTAAGAATATCTAAATGAGCTCTCCTTAAAAATTTTAAGCATATAATAGGGTACTATTAACCATAGGCACTGTGGTGTCCGGATCTCCATCATTTATTCATCTTACACCTCTAAACTTCATACCTTCAACAAGCCTCCATTGTCCCACATCCCCACCCCCCAGAAGCCATCATTTTATTCTCCACTTGGGAGAGGTTCATATTTTAGATACCTGTGTAAGTGGAATCGTGAAAGGTGTGTTCTGTGACCAGCTCACTTGGTTTAGTCCTCCATGCTGTTGCAAATAGCAGAATTTACTTCCTTTAAGAACTCCATGCTATTTCATTTTGCCATGTTTTCTTTATCTGTTCATCTCTTGATGGGTATTTGCTTTTTTCCATATCTTGACTACTGTGAAAAATCATGAAACGAAACTTCTGCACAGAAGAAATAATCAAAAGAATGAAAAGGCTTTCTCTGGAATGGAGCGTTATTCAGCCTTTTGTTGCTGTGACAAATGCCTGAGGGGGACAGCTTAAAGGAGAGAAGATTTATTTTGCTCACTGTTTCAAAGGTTTCAGTCTATAGTTGGTCAGTTCCATTGCTTAGGGCTTGGATGAGGCAGAACATCATGGCGGAAGGGCATGCCCGAGCAGAGCTGTTGATCTCATGGCAGCTGGGAAGAGGAAAGGGCCTGGGGACAAGATACAGTCCCCAAGGACATGCCCCCAAGAACTCATTCCCTTCAGTCAGGCCCTGACTCCTGTAATTTCTACCATCTTCCAGTACTCCCTTCCAGTAATTAATCCATCAACCGAATAATCCACGGGTGAGGTCAGAGTTCCCATGATCCAGTTATTTCCTAAAAGCCCCACCTCTGAACGTTGCTGCATTGGGGGCCAGTCCTTAGCACCAGTCTTTGGAAGGTGCTTCACATCCAAACCATAACAGGGAGAAAATACCAGATGCCATTTAACTGATAAAGGGGCTGCTATGTAAAATATATAAGACCGTCCTACCAGTCATTAGTGGGAATGACAAATAACCCAGTTAAAAAATGGGCAAAGGAATCGAATAGACCATTCTCCAGAGAAGACATTCAAATGGCTGGTGGGTATGGAAAGTTCCCCAGCATCACTCACTATCAGGGAAATGCAGGTCAGAATCAGGGACTCTGAAGTCACCTCACCCGCGCAGGATGGCCGTCACCAAAAGGACAAGGGAATAGGTGTTGGCAGGGTGTGGAGAAATCGGAACCCTGTACAGTGTTGGTGGATAAAAAATGGTGTGGTTGCTGGGAGGGTCCTCAAAACACTAAATGTAGACGTACCATGTGACCCAGCAGTCCCGCTTCTGGGTCCACATCCAAAACCACTGACATCAGAGTCTCAAAAGGGGATCTGCACCCCTGGCTCATGGCAGCATGAGTAGCAGTTGCCAAGATATTGTCCATCTTGTTTTCTTAATATTCTCTCCTCTTCAAAGTCTTCCCTACTCCCTAATTATTTTAATGGAAATCCCAGGGATTATATAATTTTTATTGTAAAACTTCAGCAAGTATCTTGAAAGAGAAGGACTCTGTGTGTCTTGAATATCTGCAAAATTTTATTATCATGCTTAAAAAATGAATAGTTCCCACTATCTTTAATCATGCCAAGATTTTTAAACATAAGTACCTACCTAAGCTTTGCTCCAAGCAAAAATGATTTGGACATGCTACTTATATGCTATTTAGAATAACTGCTGACATTAACGTTTTACAAGGAAAACGAAGCCACGCACCCTCTAAAATAATCTTGTGTCCCTCGGAGTACCTCGGGCACTTACATGCTGGAAGGCACCGTGTCAGGAGGCCCTGGCAGGAAGTTTTGCACACTTTCTCTGCTTGCATGGAGTCTTCCAGTGTTCTTGTTTTCATTACGCTGACAGAGCTAGTCAGTGCCTGGAGGGAAGAGCAGGAACATAGAAAGCAGCCATGAAATCTGCAGCAACCTCAGTACTCACCTTCCCTAGGTCGACACAGTCTATCACAAGAGAAAGACCGACGGATATAATTGGATAAACAGAAAATAGAATTAAGGTAATCTATCCTAAGTGTACCAAATTCCTATAATGAATTGCTTTCAGCCGTTGTGGAAACATATAATTACCAAACAAATTACATGTTATTTTTATCGAAGAAGCTAATTAAGTGTTCTGTGTAAATTATTATGTGGTGGCACAAGGATCCGAGTTGTATTAAGTACCTCACTGGAAAAGGGACGAGACCCGAGGATTTTACATGGGATGGGGATGGAGGGAGACCTAGGAAGGAGACCTACCTCCGAGGCAGGGAGTCCTGGAAAGTCGGGTGGGAACGGAGAGGGCTTGGGTGTCAGAGGTTGGCTTCGCTTGAGCCAGGGTGTTGAGGTGTCAGGACTCCGGCCTCTGTGATCATAATTATTTATTTGTATTGAAAGCTTGCTGCCCTTCCTCTCTTGAGCAGCAAAGCTCTGTTTGTCTTAGACTCTAGGTTCCGTCTTCTTGGTACCCCTTACGTAACTGCCTTGCTTGGCTCTTGTTTTCTTGGGACTCACTGAATCTTGCGTGATCTCCTCGTGGGCTTATGCTCTTTGGTGCCCTGGAATGTAAGATCAGTCTTTCCCATAACCCAGAACAGAGAGCGTGGAAGAATCTTCCAGAGACGATTTCAGCTGGAACTAGCCTCGAAACCCAGGCTGTGCTGTGAGTGTTAAGGGGGTGCAGACTCTGAAGTTGAGGCTGGGAGGGGAAGTGGGGTTGCTGTGTTTCCACCAGGTTCGATCATGCATAGTGCTGGGTGGAAAGTGTTCTGAACTGAAGTCACAGGACCAGATTTATAGTCCCCGTCCTGCCGTTGGTGAACTGTGTGACCTTCGGCAAGACCTCTGAGCCCTGGTATCTCATCTGTAAAGTGTGGGAAATCGCCCTGGGCCTGCGTACCTTTTAGAGGTACCGAGGATGACGTGCCATTGTGTAAATGGCCATGATCTGCAAAGTACAAAAAGGTATTTGGGCTGTTGTTATTAAGGGATGGCCACTGCACTGCATCAGGAGTGGGCAACGTGGCTGACGGTACCAGGAATCATCTTTAGCCTGGTGAGATGCGGGCACCCTGGGAATTGGTCTCTCCTGTTTTGTAGCCTGGTCTTCTCTGAACTGACTTCATTTTCAGGGAACATCTCCCTGTCTCCACTCCCAGTATGACCAGGTGGCACCTGGTGCTGCACCTTTATTCTGCGAGTTTAGTTCCTTGTGGGGAAACAGAGTACAGAGTCTCCTTCCTGGGAGCTCCATCGAAACACCCAGGGCCAACTCCGATTGGACCTCTCCAGATCATGTGCCCACAACTGAGCCAATCACAGTGGCCAGGGATCTGATGGACGGATTGGCATATCCTGAGTGCCAGAGATGCTGAAGTCGCCTCACGTGAGCTACATGGAATGGGAGTTGGAGGTAGTTGCTCCCCCAAAGGTGACAGAAGAGAGTGTTTCCTGGATGGGAGAAAACCAAAGATCTCATTTCCCATGGGCTACCTACTGAGTCATAACAGAAAAGTTCCCTAGATGGGGAGTCGGGGAGGGCTAGGACTGTAGTCTCGACCACGTCACCAACTCATTCTGTGAGTTTGGGCACAACACTTCTTTGTTTTGGGACCCCGTTCCTGAATCTGTGACTTGGGCCTGAGTCATTCAGAAATCCCTAACCTTTCCTGCACCGGGCTCTCTTTATTTTCTTATTGTCTCTGAGGTGTTTGCTCTGTGTGTGTTAGCAAAATAAAATATGTTGATTACACATCCATTTTATTTAAAAAAGGAATTGGCAATGTGCAATTGTCATTCAGAAATGTCAGACAGGTAGGAGGGAGAGCTGACGTGATCACACTGAGCTTCCCGTGTCCCAACCCAAGGCAGACTTCCTCCTTCAATTAGCTGGGACAGCCTGATCACAGCCCCGGCTTGAGCTCTTCTTGGCTCATGAAATATCCCACAAAGCGTGGCCCCCTGTTTCTCACCCACTGGCTCCTTAGAGAAATAAATGGTTACCTGCAGATGTATTTGTTTAGCCTAAAGAGGAACCTTAAAAAAAAATATTAGGACAGTCATGGAAACATCTGAATCTGGGAGTTTTGGTGAAAAATCAAAAGATCTGAAAACAGGGTTTGAATTTCCTCTTGGCAACATTTGAATTGAGCAGAAAAGTGGCCGCCTCCTTTAGCCAAGGCACACCATTGCAAGCTGGCCGCAGTCCTCACCCCTCCCTTGTGTTTATCTCTGGACAATTTAGGTCATTCATATTACCTATATGGTTTATGGTGCATTTGAATTTACTACACTAGACAGAGATCAAATCAGTATTTCCTAAACCTACCTGATGTTAAAAATAACCTGGGGAACATTTTATTTTCTTCTCTCTCTCACAGTTCTGGGGAATGAACCTAGGGCATCTTGCCCATTAGGCAAGCTCTCTACCACTGAGCTATGGCCCCAGCCCCATTTGACTTAGTGGGTTTGGGTAAGATTGGACATTTGCCTTTCTGACAGGTACCCAGGTGATGCTTATCCTACAGGATGTCTGGAAACACTGGACTAAGTCACATCTGAGGCCTTCTACTCCCAGTGGGGCCCGTGGCCCAGCAGCCTTGGCCTCCCTGGGTGGGTCTTGTTGAAATCGTGAATGCCCAGCCCTGCCCTAGGCAGGTAACTGGAATCTGCGCTCCGACCCCGTAGCAGATGGCTTTCCATTTGATCCCTTGCCGTTAACATTTTGACCGGGTTCCTCGCCTTCCTGTCCTGCCCAAGGCCTCTGCAGAGAGGGCCGGCTTCCTCCTTCGCTTCCTACCTGAGGGTGTGGTAGAGACCTGGGCCGTCCCCGGGATGCTCGCCCTGGCCTCCTGGCACTGCGACGGGGGCGGGTGTCCTGTGCACAGCCTGAGCTCTTGCCCCAGGGGGCAGCAGGCTTGACCCAAGCTCCTGCTTCTCGCTCCTGCCGGTACCAGGCCTGTAGTCCTGTCTGCCTCGTGATCTTGGTTGCGACGTGGTCGATTCCTGCCGCCTCCACCAGGCGCTGAGGCCGCTCACGCGTGACTGGGTGTGGCACCTGGGCCAGCCTGGGGCTGCTTTTCGGTCTTCTCTGTGGCAGGGCCTTCTGTCTCCCCAGAGGAGAATTCACCGGAAGAAGTCTCAAGTCCCGGCGCTGCTGGTGGGGCTTTCCCCTGGGCAACGCGCCTTCCCGCCTTTGTTGGCTCAGCCTGCCGTCCTTACGGGCATCCTGCATCCACAGCATTCTGAGAGCGAGCGGCGGCATGGAAATGACGACGATGACGATGGAAGTCGGCTCGTGCCCAACGTGCCTTATGTGCCGCCAACTGTGCTGCGTCCTTTAAATCTCTCATTAATCCTCGCAGGAGGCCGGATGCCATTGCTCTTCTTACCCCATTTTACAGGTGAGTAAACCGAGGTCCATAGAAGGGAAGCGGTGTCCACTGCCCCACAGCTGGTAAGTAGCTGGATCTGGGTTCAAATCCAGACCTCTCTGACCTCTGCGTCCCCGTTGTTAACCGTGACACACACTAGCACGAGCCAGTCTCCGTGCAAGCCCTGTTCAGGGAGTGCCAGCTGCTACTACTGCCTAATTCTTACTCTGTGGCAATGACACAGCCGAGGTCTGGGGTGAATCACTGTGGCTGTGCTCACGTGGCCAGGGATGGACAGAGGCCAGATTTTGACCCTGGCTCCTTGCTCTAAATCCAGGCCTCTTCCCCCACCCCGGGCCATCCAGGCTGTGACCTCAGGAAACCCAGAGCGGGAGGATCACGTCCAGCGCGTGGGAGTTTGCGTCAGTCCTCTGTGGCCCTGGTGGGTGGACTTGGGTTCTGGGGATGAAGCAGTGGCTCTCTTGAGCTCATGGAGATGCAGGCCGCGCTGGGTCAGCGCCTTCTTTATGCTGAACCAGTTGTATTCTCCAGGACACAATTAGAGCTTCTCTGCTGCTCTTAAGGATCCTGTGATTGTCCCCATTGTTCAAAGAGGAAATTAGGGGCCTGTGCCAGTCAGCCTTCTAGCTCTGTAACAGTACCTGGGACAGTCGGTGATACAGGTTTATACAGGTTTATCTTGGCTCACGGTTTCAGGGGCTTCTGCCCTTGGTCGCTTGGTCCCTTGCTTTGGACCTGGGACAACACACCCTGGCAAGGAGTATGTAGCAGAGCAGAATGGTCACCTCCAAAGAGAGAGGAGGAGACTGGGGTCCACAGTCTCCTTCGAGGGCGACCCCCATTACCTAATGATCTCCTACAGGCCCCACGTCGTAAAGATCCCACCACCTCCCAGTGGCTGTGCTGGGGACCAAGCCTTTAGCACGTGGCCTTCAGGAGACATTTAAGATGCAAAGCGCAGCATGGCGTCTCACGGTGCAGGGCTCCGTGAATCTTTATGGAAAAGGAGAAAAGCGGCATCAGCTGACCCAGGTGGTGGAGGCCAGGCCGGGTCCGGAAGCCCACGAGGACGGCTTGTGGAATCGTTGGCCATCGGGACAGTTCGTGGGACGAGCCACGTGCCTGATCGGATCTGAGGCTGATCTTGCCACCTTCGGGAAGCAGAGGACGGAAGATGCGATTGGTGGAGTTGTGCAGGAAGGACTGGCAGCCTGCGGAAACCTCGGGTCTCGGCGGGTCTCCAGGCGTGGGCAGCCCAGCCTGGGCAAGGATGGCGCGGGCAGAACCGCCTGGAGGTCAGCCTGCGAAGTGGGTAGGAAGGTGCCTTTGAAGTCAGGCAGAACTGATTGTGATCAGCCCCACAACTTAAGCAAGTTATGTGATCTTCTCTGAGGCTTGTATTTTTCCCTCTAAAATGGGACTAACGCCACTTATGTAATGCCACCTATTTATTAGGCTTGACATGACCCAACACCAGTGCTTCCGGGGCCTGCCTGCATCTTCCCAGTCTCTCTGTTCTCTGAAGACGGCTCATGCCAGACCCTCTGACACCCCCCGTGAGGCCTTTCCTGGCTCATCTTGGAGGATGAGCCGGGCCAGGGGTCACACAGGGATTTGTGGGCCAGGACTGGTCCTTCGTCTTGTAGGTGGTTTGACTATGATGTAGATGTTTTACGCTAGAACCCGGATGCCCCGGTTATTTTAAGGTTCAGTTTCCCCAGCGGTAACTCACTTACACATGGACCCTCCTTTCCTCAGGGTCTCGGGTCATAATCATGAGCAAATGAAGTAGTGGGTGTGAAGTGCCCAGCCCAGTCTCCTGGCACAGGTCGGCGCCCAATAAATGGATAAATTCATCCCAAATTATGAAGAAAAACAAGACAGAAAAGATTGCCTAGAATGTGTGAAGCAAACGTGACCACAGTTCCTGTTTTTAGGAAGAGTTTAATTCTTAACTAGTACATCTGACCTTGGGTCCTCCTCTGACACCCTGCACGACAGGTCTGCATTCAGTATGATGAGCTCAGCGCCTCCTGCTTTCTACACGGGTTCTTCTGAGGTATCCATTTTGATTTTCATGGACGAGGAACTGGTTTCAAGACCTGTGGTTATGGATCCTGCTCCAGTCCCCGTTGACATGAGGACTTGCACGTGTCGTCGCGGGCTGGAGGGAGGGAGACTCTTGGATTGTAGCTGTTTTGGTCCTCATCTGTTGAGGAGGTGGGATTACAGCATGTGCTGCAGGAGATTAGGCTCCAAAATTTGCAGTATCGGCTTCTCAAAGTGCAAGCTGACAGCTGGCTGGGAGCCTTCGGAATCTGAGGGCTTCGATGATGGAGCGGGAGGGCAGGGGAGCGGAGGGCAGGCCAAGCCCACTTGACCACACACCTGCTCAGACTGGTGTGCCTTCCTGGACTGGGTCCTGGAGAAGGGGATGTGGAGGTGCAGGAGAGGCTGTCTTGAGTGTCGGGGACGCGGCGCGGTGAGTGTGATATCCTGCGCGATGGTCACTTTTGTGTGTCACCTTGACTAGACTACCGTTCCCAGTTATTCAATCAAACACTAGTCTAGGTGTGGTGGCAGGGGTGTTCTGTAGATGTGATTGACATTTGTAATTGGTCGACTTCAAGGGAAATTATCCTGGGCCATCTGAGTGGGCTGGATTCAATCTGTCACAGAGTCTCAAGAGCCAAGCTGAAGGTGCCCGAAGAGGAGGAAATTCCACCTGAGGACGGAAGCTTTAGCTCATACCCAAAAGTCCTCGCATGTGCTGGATTTCAGACCGGCTTGCCCTTCCCCACAATCATGAAGCCAATTACTTATAACAAACCTCTTCATATATATATATCGCCTGCGGGTCTGTTTCCCTTAACGAACTTCGGCTCACACAGGTTTTGGTGCAGAGTTGGGTCCTGATGGAACAGATTCTTAAAGTGGACAAGGCCTTGGAATTGGATGTTGGGCAGAGCCTGGAAGAATTTGGAGACATCTAGAACAGGTCTGCCTTTCCTGGAACAGACTGAGAGTAGAGACAAGCTAATAACTCTGCCGTTGAGGATTCAGAAGGCTGGGAGGAACATGGTGGAGCGCAGAGGCTGTTTTGGAGACTGTAATTCATCGTGAATAGACGGTTGGCAGAAATGTGGGGTTGAGGACGTGCGGGCCCTCACTGCCAGGGAGGCCATCTCGGATGGAAACGAGGAACATGCTGCTGGACTGCAGGAAAGAGCGTCCTGTTGCACAGCTGCAGAAAGTTCTGCTGGCAGTATCCTGTTGTTTTATGGAAATCCAAACTCGTAAAGGATGAACTTAGTTAACCGAGATTTCCAAGCAAAATTGCTGAAGGTACAACCTGGTTTCTTCTTGCTGCTTTTAGTAAATTGTGGGAGGAAAGAAATAAGGAACCCAGATTTGATGACTCGGAGAAGTATTGGCCTATGCAGATTGCAAAAGATGCTGAAATTAGGAGATTTAGTCAGGAAATGTGCCAGGCAAGGATTGGCTGGACAACCGCTTGGGGTTCCCTGGGGGGATTAAAAGGTTATTCGCATCCAGTTGCACAGAGGGCTATTTGAGGAGATTAGGTATGTGGCTCATGGACCCCCTTCATCCGCCCAAGCAAAAGCCAAGAGGAGAGAGAGGATGATCCAGGAAAGATCTGCGGAGAATTTCTTGTCCAAAGGAATGAATTCCCATGACAGGCATGGGAAACCCATGAGGTTCATGATGTTTCACACCAGCAAAAACGTTGGCAGCTTGAACTGAAAGGAACAGAGAGAGGATGAAATGCAAGAAAGGCCCCGAGTTCTATAGGCAAGAAATAGATTGCTACCACTGCTGGCCTGCAAATATTTACTGCCCCTCGTGAAGGAGGAAGGGTTTCTGTGAGCTTAGAGCTTTAGGACCAGAGAGTAGAACAGCACACACTCAGGATTATTTCCAGGACGTGAAACACACGGCCGTATTTCAAAATTGGGTGTGGGACTCGTTTTTTTTTGTTTTAATATATTTTAATTATTTGTTCTAATTAATTATAGGTGACAGTAGAATGCATTTATGCATTTTGATAAATTATACATAGATGGAGTGTAATCTCTCATTTTTCTGATTGTACGTATTGCAGGATCATGTTGGTCATGCAGTCATACATGTACACGAGGTAATCATGTCTGTTTCACTCTACTATCCTTCCTACCGCCATACCCTTCCCCTTCCTTCACTCCCCTCTACCTAATCTAAAGTAACTCTATTCTTCCCTAGTGCCCATCCACTTATTGTGAATTAGCATCCACATATCGGAGAAAACATTCGGCCTTTGGTATTTTGGGTTTGGCTTATTTCACTTAGCATTATATTCTCCAACTCCATCCATTTACCAGAAAATGCCAGAATTTTATTTTTCTTTAAAGCTGAGTAGTATTCCATCATGTATTTATATATATCCCATTTTCTTTATCCATTCATCTGTTGAAGGACACCTAGGTTGGTTCCATAGTTCAGTTACTGTGAATTGAGCTGCTATAAAAACTGATGTGACTGTGTCACTGTAGTATGCTAATTTTAAGTCCTTTGGGTATAAACCAAGGAGTGGGATAGCTGGGGCAAATGGTGGTTCCATTCCAAGTTTTCTGAGGAATCTCCATACTGCTTTCCAGAGTGGCTGCACCAGTTTGCATTCCCACCAGCAATGCATGAGTGTGTCTTTTTCCCCACATCCTCACCAACATTTACTGTTGCTTGTATTCTTGACCATGGCCATTCTGATTGGAGTGAGATGAAATCTCAGTTTTGATTTGTATTTCTCTAATTGCTAGAGATGTTGAACATTTTTTCATAGATTTGTTGATCAATTGTATATCTTCTGTGAAGTGTCTGTTCAGTTCCTTAGCCCATCTATTGATTGGGTTATTATTTTTTTTTGGGGGGGTGTCAAAATGGCCTTACTACCAAAAGTGTTATACAAATTTAATACAATTCCTATTAAAATCCCAATAATATTATTCATAGAACTAGAAAAAGCAATCATGAAATTCATTTGGAAAAATAAGAAACCCAGAATAGCCAAAGCAATCCTTAGCAAGAGTGATGCCAGAGGCATCACAATACCAGACCTCAAACTATACTACAGAGCTATAGTCATAAAAATAGTATGGCATGGCACCAAAACAGACACGTAGACCAATGGTACAGAATAGAAGACACAGAGACAAACCCATATAAATACAGTTATCTCCTACTAAACAAATGCACCAAACACATTCACTGGAGAAAAGAGAGCTTATTCAACAAACGGTACTGGGGAAAATGGAGAATCATATGTAACAAAATGAAATTAAACTTTTATCTCTCACCCTTTAATTCAACTCAAAGTGGATCAAAGACTTAGGCACTAGAACAGAGACCCTGCAACTGCTAAAGAAAGAGTAGGCCCAAATCTTCACCACGTCAGCCTGGGACCTGACTTCCTTGACAAGACCCCTTAAGCACAACAAGTTAAATCAAGATTTGATAAATGGGATGGAGTCAAACTAAAACAATTCTTCTCAGCAAAGGAAATGCAATCAATAACATGAAGAGAGAACCTGTAGATTGGGAGAACAGTCTTTGCCACATGCACCTCAGATAAAGCATTAATCTCTAGGATATATTAAAGAACTCAAAAAACCTAACACAAAAAAACCCAAATAACCCAATCAATAAAAGGGACTTGGTTTTCTTCCCACTGTTTCTCTTTCCACTGGGAATGTCCGTAACTGGTATACACTCCTCTTCCATGGTTGGATTTGGGGATCAGATAATCTATTTTCCAGTTTAATCAGTGCATGGATGGAGAGAAATTAGGTTCCAAAATGAACCGTTCCTAGAGTCTCATACATACTTGATTTAGGTGATTAAGAAAAGAAGATTTGGAACTGTAAACTGATGAGATTTAGTTAGATAAAAATTTTCAAACTTTGGGAGCTGGGGATATAGCTCTGTGGCAGAGCACTTGCCTAGCACATGTGAGGCACTGGGTTCAATCCTCAGCACTGCTTAAAAATAAGTACATAAAATAAAGGTAGTGTCCATCTACCACTAAAAAAAAAAATTAGAAAAAATATTTTGAACTTTGGATGTTCTTATGGGTTGAAACTTTTTAAAAATATTATTTATTTATTATTTTTTATGTGGTGCTGAGGATCGAACCCAGGGCCTCACACATGTTAGGCAAGTGCTCTGCCACTGAGCCACTACCCCAGCCCTGGGTTGAAACTTTTGGGAATGGGGTGAATGTACCTTGCATGTGGATATACATAAATTTTGATCAGGGTGGACTGTGCCTAGCTTCCCCAAAATGTTCACTTTTTCAATCCCACCCTGTAAAAGTGTTAACGTTTTATGGCAAAAAGATTTAAAATTATTTAAAAAAATTAATTTATTAATTGTGTGGTCCTGGGGGTTGATCTGAGGGGAGCTTTACCACTGAGCTACATTCCCCATCCTTTTTTTTTCTTAATTTTAAAATTTTATTTGTTCTAATGAGTTGTCCATGTCAGTAGAATGCATTTATACATTTTGATAGATCATACACAAATGGAGAGTCATCTCTCATTTTTCTGATTATATGTATTGCCCTTCCTGCCCCTTTTATTTTTAATTTTGAGACAGGATCTCACAAGTTGCTGAGTCTGGCCATTTGGTGGTGTGGAAACAGACACTGGAGGTTCGGGGAACTTGTTGGAAATGATTGGACAGTGGTGAGTCTGGAACTTGACCCCAGGTCCAGCTGCTTCCAACATCCATGGAATAAGTCTTGTGCAATAAATGCCCAGGGGCAGGGCAGTCAGTTAGAAAGCCATGGAGACCTAGCTCAGCGTATGGCTTTTCATGTGACGTGTGATGAGCTGGTGGGGGCTAGGGCGGCAGGTGCTCAGGAGCACTGGGGTCATGTCCCCTGTGTTCAGATTCAGCTCTGCCTCTTGGATTTGCTGTGCAATTTTGGGCAAGTTATTCTGCCTCTCTGGACCTCCGTCATATCTTGTTGGGATATGGACTTGAAAGAACACGGCATGGATGAAGGGCTTAGGTAGGGCCTTGGTGCAGCAGCCGCAATGACCATCCCAGCAGTGGTAACAGCCACATGCTCACGAGAACCATGAGTTTCTTTTCCCTGTTCTGCGCTCTAGGCAGAGGGACGCTGGGAAAAGGACCCAGCTCCCTGGTAGACTGAGGTACAAGCACTTGGAGGGCAAAGAAAACAGCGGCACCCTGAGCATAGTCACCTGGCGCTTCTGCCAGGTGGGCCGCTCGTCCTGCCTCTTCTTACTGTTCCGAAGCCTCTTCTCCCATGCGGTGGCCTCCCTCCGTGGGCTTCCTCCCGAGGTCCTCTCCTACCCCCGTGTGCTTGAGGCCTCCCCCGGTAGCCTGGAAACTCTGAGGGTACCACATCCCCTCTGTCCTTCTCTTACTTATTGCTACCTCCTGGGCATTAAAAAAAAAGTGTGGTGAGCTGAGCCGGGGTTGTGGCCTGGGCCCTGCTGGGGACCCCCGGATCCCCCTGCCATGCTTTCCCCTGGAGTTGGGCTGCTTCCTGCTGGGGACTGAGCTCTCCCCACGGAGGGGCGAGGACACAGCACTGGTGGGCAGGAGGCTGGTTGCTTAGCATCCCGAGGCCTTCGGGCCGCAGCTGTTCCCAGGCTCATTAAAACCTGCCCCCACCCCCCTCCTGGGCGTTTAATGCTTATTGATCGCCCACAGCAGCGAGCGGGTCAATAAATGTGTTCAGGAGCCTCCTTCGCGACCAGCTCAGCTCCTGAAATCCTCCAGACGTGTCTGGAGCGTCTTCCCAGCACCTTTCTCACCCAGGTCCCAGCTGCTGAGAGGGTAGCTGAGGCTCTATTTCATTTGCCTCCCGAGCCTGGAGGGCACTGGGTTTTTGTAGCTGCCTCCTTCCCTCTTGCTCCTCATCCCCCCATCTCGGGAAGGCAGGAGCCCTGATTGGCCCTGCTTGTGGCTCCGGCAGACTCTGGGTAATGGCATCTCTATTAGCATAATCCGTTTGACTCCCCCAGCTGTTTGCCCTCCCGGGGATCTGCCTGAGCCACGCTGCTCCTGAACGTCCTTAATGAAGCGATGACAGTGGGTGGCTGGAGATGGGACGTCAGAGGAGAAGGGAAGGGGACAGACGTCCCTTGGGTTCCATCCCCGTTACTCGGTATTGTTGAATCGGATCCTCAACATTCTATCATGTGATGTTTGGATGCGGGGAGGGAGTTAAATATAGAATTCCTCCTTTTGGCATTTGGGAAGGTTTATATAATGTCCTGTTCCCTTTGACAGCAGGGAGAAAGTGAACAGGATGGCTTGGAAGATGGTCTGTGTCCGGGGCCCAGTCTGGGTCTCCCGGCAGCCTGCCCCAGCTGCCCACTCAGGCTGCGCTCAGAGTCCTGTTTGCAAAGATGCAGGTGCCCTTTTGAGCCTGAGGATCTGCTCCTCTTGAAAATTCTATTAATTCTATGAGCCTACAAGTAGCCTTCACAAGCGTGGGTCCTGAAAATAGATCAGCCACATGGCATGCCCTGAATTTGCCTGGGTTACTGGTTTGATTTCCCCTCAACTCCTCTCTGAACCTGGCTTGGAAATTCAGCTTGCTTTGTCATTGGAACCCTGCCCTGGAATCCTAGGAACCAGTGTTCTGTCTCCATTGTTTCCCAACCACGTGACCTTGGTCGCGTCTCTTTTCTTTCTTTCTGGAAAGTCTCGTTGTCTTATCTTTAGCGAATCCTCAGGTTCTTGCCTATCTTTCCTCTTTTAGGAAACTGTTCAGACTATGAACCTCGGAGTTGTCTTTGATTTCTCTCTCTCTCTCTCTCTCTCTCTCTCTCTCTCTCTCTCTCTCTCTCTCTCTCACCTGCTGCATTTAAACCTCCAGCAGGTGCTGCTAGCTCTACCTTTAAAACATGCCCATAAAACATTTCTCCAGTTCACGGCGATTCTTTGAGAAAACCACAGTCCATGAGAGCTCGTCTCTGCTTCCAGCTCTGACATCCTGCAATCAATGTGTGACCCAGCAGTGCAAGCAGTTAAGAGGAACAACAACAAAACCTGTAAATTTAATCACATTAATCCTTAGGAAAACCTTCCTACAATTTTCCATTTTGCCTTGAATTAAAATTGGCTCCTCACTGTGGCCTGGAAGGCCTACCTTCATCTCTGGCTTATGTCTCAGATGGACTCCTGTTCTCCTTTCCCTTGTCCCTTCTCTTTCTTCCCGGGATACTCCTAGGGCCCACCTCAGGGCCTTTGCACTTGCTGTTCCTCCGCCTGGGAATTTCACCCTCTAGATCTTCCTAGGAATAGCTCTTTCTCATCATTCCAGTTTCCCCCCAGTGTTGCTGCCAGTGAGCATGTTCTTGGTCATCTGAGTTCAAGTAGCCGCCAGCTGCTGCTATCACGGAACTCAGCTGAGTCACCTTCTCCAGCATCTCTGTCTGAACCTGATTTTCTTTGTTTTGTCTGACTCCTCCAATTAGAGGGTGTGCCCTTTGAGAGCAGGGAACTTATTTGTCTCGATCAACCACGGATCCTGTGAAGAAAGTCATGGAGACAGTAGGAGCTTAATAGCTCTCTGTTGATGAGCGGCCATTGGGGTGTGACCAGCATCCTCTCCCTCTCTCCCTCTCCTCCGTGTGCACTAACCAGGTGTGGGGAGCTGCTCTTGCTAATGTCCGGGAGCAACTTCCCACCTCTCCCTGCCTCTCTTGATCACATTGTGCTCCCAAGAAACTCCTCCTGCCCCTTGTTGAATAAAAATTCTTCCACTTCTCGGCTCCCTCATGGGCTTTTGCATCTGTTCTGCATCTGCTTCTTAGCAGACTGGCTTGGCACATGGTGCTTTTTAGAGACATTTAGCATGTAAAGATATTTATAAAGAAGGGATATTCTCTTCTATTTTTGCCCAGTCATCTGTCAGGGAAGGGGGAGCGGAAGGCAGGCCCTCATGACTCATTCCGGAGAGGACTGCCCCTCTCCACCCTGGGAGGGAGCGTCTGCCTTCCGAGGCTGGTTTTAGTGAATGAAGCATCCACAATGGTGGCCTCGCCAGTCTCCACATCCCGAAAGGTGGCCCTGTGAGCTTAGGGAGCACGGTCCGTAAAGAATCCTCATTTCTGAAGACCAATTGCAAACTAGGGGGTCCTGAAGACCTCCCTCAGCGTCAGTAATCCACGAGAGGCTCGAAGAACATGCTGGCCATTAACCTTGTGTATACATCCATGGTCACCTCGTGGTTACCACTTGTTACAGCAGAAGGTCACTCCCTGAGGTCGTCCATGCAGAGGGGCACAGAGACCATGAAGGTTCCAGATGCGGAGCTTCCATTGTCCCCTCCCATGGAATCGCGGCATGACTTTCCCAACAACCGTGTGTCGCAGTAAACGTGGAACGGTGACCACCAGGGAAGCCCCCGCAGCCTTGGTGCCTGAGCCTACTGGGCTCTGCCGTCGACTGTCCAGAGGTTGACCTCTGTCTCCAGGTCCCCTGGAAGTCGAGCTGATGGTGGGACTCAAAGCCCCCACCCTGAGTCACACGGTCTGCAATCCGCAGGCTCCCAGGCACACAGTGCACCTTCCAGGCGTGACATTCCAAGGCCTGAGAGGCCAAAGGCAAAGACGGGACTTCTTTTTGGGCAGGATGAAATTCCTTCTGAAATAGCCGAGGCGATGCAGCTGACGTGCATGACTTCTGCAGCGACTAGCTCTCTTCAGGGTCCTAACCCCTGAGCTGATCAACAGATTCTACAACTATATACAGTTGGCCCTGTGCATCTGTGGGTTCCGCATGTATGGATTCAACTGCCAAGGACTGAAAATGTTCAGGAAAGTAAAATTGTGTCTATACTGAACAGGTACAGATATTTTTCTTGTCATTGTTCTCTAAATAACACAATATAGCAAGTATTTCCATAGTGTTCATGGAAATAGGTTTTGTAAGTAGCCGAGAGATGGTTTAAAGTCTGGCAGAGGATGTCACATAACCTATATACAAACAGCACACTCTTGGTTTTTTATTTTTTCTGGATGTAGGTTTTTAAAAATTTGTTCTAATTAGTTATATATGACAGTAGAATGCATTTTGACACATCATATGTAAATGGAACATACTTCTCCTTCTGGTTGTACATGATGTAGAATCACACTGGTCATGTAATCATATATGCATATAAGTAATAATGTCTGATTCATTCTATTATTGTTCCTACCTCCATACCCCGCCCTTCCCTTCACTCCCCTCTGCCTGATCCAAAGTACCTCTATTCTTCCTAGGTCCCCTCCCTCTTATTGTGAATTAGCATCTGCATATCAGATAAAATATTCAGCCTTTGGGTTTTGGGGATTGGCTTATTTCCCTTAGCATGATAGTCTCCATTTCTATCCATTTCCCTGCAAATGCCATAATTTTATTCTTCTTTATGTCTGAGTAATAGTCCCTTGTATATTTATATATACCACATTTTCTTTATCCATTCATCTGTTGAAGGGCACCTAGGTTGGTTCTATAGTTTTGCTATTGTGAATTGAGCTGCTATAAACATTGACGTGGCTGCGCGTCACTGTAGTGTGCTGATTTTAAGTCCTTTGGGTATAAACTAAGGAATGGGATAGCCGGGTCTATTTTATAAGAGATTTGAGCATCTGTGAATTATGGTATCTGCCAGGGTTGGAACCAGTCTCCCCATAGACACTGAAGGATGACTGCACTGATTGTGATCTGTGTGCCCAACTCTGTACTCACTTCCTAGGGACACGGTGGTGAAAGATGCATACATGCTCTCAAAAGGCTGGGAGGCAGATGGATAAACAGGCAATTGTACTTGCATACAATTGTTACCCTTGGTACTAGAAATACCAAGAGCTCTCCATGCGGACGGGGTCTCTTTTAGTGTCTAGTCTACCCTGGTAGCTGGAGGCTTCCCAGAGGCAGGGAAGGTGAAGCTGAGATCGGAAAGATCATAACAAGTTGGTCAGCCCAGGTAGCATCTGGGGGTAGGAAAGTTGTGTTTAAGTGAAGGAAGATCATGTGCAAAGGTCCAGGGGTGAGAGGTTCCTGTTGAGGAGGAGGAGCCCCACATTTTCTTGGATGCCAAAGCTCACAGGTGATTCATATTGGACAGATAGTTGATAAATACCCCCAAAGACTCCCTCACTTCATACAGTATAGTTGGATTTGAGACCAAGGGATTGGTATTAAGAGAGGGATTCTTGGTACCTGTTGCTGTCAGGAAGCCTTTTAGACAAAAAAGAAAGGAGGCAATGAGAGGTGATAGGTGGCCAAAAGTGAGCTTTGTCTTTCAGTGACAGAGGGTATCTGCAGCCATGAAGAAACTGTCCTTTGTTCCTGGTGGTGATGGGACGAGTGTGACTCAGAAGTCACATCAATGATCCTCATTTCCGATACCAATTTCAAATTACAAGGTCCCTAAGACCACCCTTAGCTTCAGTAATCTGGCTACTGCCCCTCCAGAGGCAGCTGTAAAGGGGTAGGTCAGTGCTGTAGCCGACCAGTGTGGTTTATAGAAGTAGAAGGATTTCTGAGACATTTGGGGCATGTTAGCAGGTGACTCATGGATGTTCTCAAAACTGTATTTCAAAGGCAGAAATTATTTTTGGCAGAATCAGATGGCTGCTTTGTGGTCTTTTCAGAGAGTTCAAGAAACACCATAAAGAAAACTAAGAGAAACTAACAAAAGGTAGGGGCAGAAAACTTAATATTTGCCAAAAGGGTACTAACTTTGACTCGTAAGAATTACTTACCCACGAAGAAAAAGAGACACACGTGGCTGAATGTGCCCCCCAGAGCTCACATGTTGGAACCTTGCTTCCCAGTGCAGTAGTCTGGAGAGGTGGTGGACCCTTTAAGAGGTGACTAGGACATTCTGAGGGAGGGGTGCCTTCGCGGGCCGTTATACAGGGAGCCCAGTCCCCCTTTCTCTTCTGCAGACACCCTCTTGCCTGCTCCCTCCTCTGCCCTGTTATGGTGCAGCACGAGGCCTTGACCAGGTTGGGCTGCCCCGTTGATCTTAGGTTCCACCTTCCAGAGCTGTGAGCTGAATAAACACCTTTTCTTTATAAGTCAGCCAGTCTCAGGTGTTCTGTCATAGCCACAGAAAACAGACTAAGACACCTTAAAAGAAAAAATGGGCAAAGAAAATTAACAAGTGGTTAGAGAATAGAAATTCAAAGGTTGACAGATGCCCGAGGAAATGCTGAACCCTGTTCATAGTTCAAAATATTCAAAATAAAATAAAGAAATCAGTCAGTTAACACAAAAATGTTAAGGGAGCTCTGTGTTATTCTTACCATGAAGAGAAGCAACATGACAAGAAGGAAAGGGTGCTGCTTCCTCTGGAGCCTACCCTCCCCCTCTCGGTGGGAGTGGGGGTGGGGGATCTCCCTCTGTGTCCTCATTTGGCCTCCCCAGCCCTGGTTTCCTGCGGGCGTCAGCGTGTCAGAGCCTGCGATCCTAGTGGGAGAGCTCTCTGCAATCTCTTGTGAGCTGAGGTGGGGACGCTTGGCCTCCAGCGCCCTCCTGCCCAGCTTCCTCTCTCCCCGCAGGGTGCCTGAGCTTCAGGGGCCAAGGAGACAGGGACCCACGCCTCTTGTTTGCTGCAGCGGGCACGGCAGCCCTTGCCCCTGCCGCCCAGCCTCGGGCAGGCCTGGGGCTTAGCTGAGCAGCAGGGCCCAGGAGGCCAGTGCCTGCTCTCTGTCTGCGCAGGGGGAGGGATTATGCCTAAACTCCCCGCTTTGCTTTGTCTTCAGATGCGCAGGAGGAGACTGCCGCTCCCTGCCATGTCTTGGATTTGTGCAATTGAGGAAATTCGTGCAGGGATTTACTTACGCCCTTGCCGCCTGGGTGTGCGGTGCAGGGACAGGCTGCCCAGGAGCCTGTTCGCCTCTCCCAGGGAGGGCTTTCCACGGGCAGTTGCTCCACCCAGGACCACCTGGGACTTGGCGTGAATCTAAGTGTTTTTGCCTTCCTGACTTCTTTGGCCATGACCTTCTGTAGTGGGATTGTGTCCCCAGAGTCAAAGGCCTTCAGTTTCTGGCCAGAAGCAGGTGACCTTAGGAGAGCCATTTCTGACTCTGTAGTTTTAGGCCATTGTGAGACGTGATTCCTGCAGCTGTCAATCAAGAGTTCTGTGAGACAGATGTGTCGGCAGCTCTTCGGGGGCATTCCATAGCCCTTGGAGTAAAATTCGGTATCCTCAGCCTGCGTGGCCCTGATGACTTGGCTGTGTCCTGCTTTGTCCTGGCTTTGTTTCCTGGCATTTCCTCCTTCCTTCCAACCCCAGGGCCTTTGCACCCTCTCTTCCTGATTCCTGGAATGCTCTTTCCTCTCCTTTGCACCTGGTTGGTGCCTTCCTATCCTTCAAGCTTGGCTTGAATGTCATTTCTTGCAGAGGCCTCTCTGACGGTCCTCCTCTCTGCTTTCACAGGGGCCCTGACTTCAGCTGTGTGGCAGCTTTGGCTTGTCTGTCCACCTGTGTGGCTCTGTCTCGTCTGTGAAAAGGTGCTCCTTGAGGGTGGGCCCCAGCTCTGTCTTGTTCACCACTGAATGTCAAGTAGAGCCACTGAACTACAGGCAGCTGCTTCTTCCGAGCACCCTTCTGGCTTTCATCTGGCCAGAGAGGAGGTGGACCCGAGGACCTGTGAGAGGGTGACCACACAGGGCAGCATGAGCTCACGTCCGAGTGCTGTGCACAGGGTGGGTGGTTTCTGTGTGGCCTCATTCAGGTCAGCTCTGTTTGTGCTGTTATTCTGGGCACCTTCCTGAAAATGGGGACGCTGAAGGACACGGGAGGGAAGAGGGTGAAGCAGTGGTGGCCGACGCACACCCCGCTGGTCTGACTGCAGAACCCGAGGCTCAACCCCGGGTACCACCAGTCAGCCAAGTAAAGGTCCTGTCGACCCTCAGTACGCAGGGTGTGGTCCATGGCACCCCCCGGAGCTTGTTAGAGACGCGGAACCTGGGCTGGGGTGTGGCTCAGTGTGGAATCAGTGCTAGAAGCACTTGCCTAGCATGTGTGAGGCCCTGGGTTCCATCCCCAGCAACACACACACACACACACACACACACACACACATACATACACACACACACACACACACTCACACACACACGCAGAAAGAAATGCAGAATCTCTGGGTCTGTTCCAGACCGACTGAGCCAGAATCTGCATTTTAAGAAGATGCCCAGCTGATTTGTGATTTGTTAAAGTTTGAGAAGCCCGGCTCCAGAAATCCACCCAACAGAAACTAAGTGGGACCTTCCTGAAGTCAAATGCTGGAGAGTTAGTGCGTTCCTAGGGACAACGGCAACCTCAGCGTCTTACAGATTGAAGGTCTGAGTGATGACAAGTTAATTTAGTGCCTTCCACGGAAAATAAAAGCAAGTTGAGCTTGCACGGTTGATCCAAGGCTTAACAACAACAACAACAGCAACAACAGCCGCTGTGGCCCACAGGACGTTACTGATTGACACAGTATCACCACGTCTAAATCGGGGAGCCCCAGAGCCAGGATTGCAGAAGTGTCCCCATGTCCCCTTTGAGCCAAGGGACATGGCCTCCTGTCATTGTGTCAGGGGATCGACTTTGATTTCTCTTCTTTGATGTGAAGCATGGGCAGCGGTCGCTCTGTATCTGATCGCAGGCTTGGGGCAATTATTTGGCTCCCGTTCTCCATTTATCAGGTGCTGGGAGATGCTGCCTTAGACACCTGAGGCCTTAAAGGCACAGCCAGTTTTCATTTCCTTCTATTTTCTGGTCGTTCCCATCCTATAAATGCCTAGGGGCCTGGTACTCACGGACTTCACCAGTGATGTATGTAGTCATATTTGAGTCAAAAGGCTCAGTGGCTGTGCCCAAGATGATTGATGTCCTGCGTCTCCGAGTCACCTGGACAGATTTGCTGACCACGCACTGTCTTCTCTAAGGCCGGCCATCCAGCAGGGGGCCCAAGGAGGCCGGCACCCTTTCACATGACTTTGCTTCTGCCTTTCATCTTGCCAAGTTACATTTAGCCGGTTATTCATCTAATTCCTTTTTAAAATTTTAACATTCCTCACTTTTTTTTTTTTTTAAGGACAAAAAAGAGCCTTTTAGGAAATAAGCATCAGGGACTAACTAATCAAAGCAGAAACTTTCTGGGAGAAATTTGACAGCCGCACGTCTCAGATGACCTTCAAGAAGATCACATGCTCCAGGCAATTACAGGATTTGGAGAAAATAGCTCGTTGGGAATAGTCTCACCTGGTGCAGAGTTCCTCACTGTGCCGAGGCCCCGCTCCCCCCGTGGCTTCCTTACCAACCATCTCCCCAAAGAGATTTCACTTGCATTAAAACTCCTCCAGCTCCAAAACTGCAGAGGGGACAGCCGATACTGAGAAAAGGGCATCTGAAGCATGGTGCCAGGGTTTTTCCCCAAGTATTTTGGCTCTGGTTGCAGGAGGTGCGTCATACATTCTGATCAGGGACCGAACATAAGCAGGGGGTTTTGCTTCCCAGCCTCCCGGGCATGGGTGCAGCTGGAAAAAATATTTGTCAAGAGGTTACAGGTTTCACAGCTGGTAGTGCCCAGAAAGAAAGGGCATTGAATGAACTCCGGTGGACTCAGGCTCCTGGGCAAGGAAGCTCCTCTGACATGAAACCTTTGTGAGAAAGGGTTTTCGGAAGTCTAGGAGCAATCCTCTGTTTTAATTAAACCATGGCCCCTCTTGTTTTCAGGGCCAGATGAGATTTTTTTTTTTTTTTTTTTCAAATTCTGTCTTTCAAAGAATTGCCTGACCGTATTTCCATTATTTGAAATCTTTCATAGGGAGTAACATGAGCCCGGGCGAGACCTGTATTGAAGTGTCAAACGTTTGAGTATTTGGTCACCCTTCATTTCCAGGGAGAATGTTTTCTCTTCATGATTGTCTGTGTGCTTTGCTGTGACTCAGAGTTTAGAGAAACCTTCACATCCCCTGTGCATTGAAGGAAACATCGTCTGAGTTCAGCTCAGGCAGAGTGGCCTGGAGACTTGAGAGGTGCTGCTGTCCCCAGCCAGGGCCTCTGCTTGGGTCTGAAGCCTCTCGTGTTGGGTTATGGAGATGGACGATGAGCTTGTGCCTTTGTGTTCCCATTTTGGAATTCTCACTGGGTCACTGCAACCCAGAGCAAGCCGTGTGGACCCTGGGCTCTGCTGGACACTGTTGCCTTGGGACATTCTCGCGGAGGAGGCTCCCTGGGGGGCAGCCTGAATGCTATTTCAAAGAGGCCCATCTTCCCTATAATACCTTCTGAGTGTGAGGACCGAGACTTCTGATCCCTGAAAACGGTGTTCCCAAACAGTCGGGTGACCTTCCCCCAGCGTTCTTGGACCACAAGCCAATACATGAGGCAGAATGATTAGGGCCAGTTGACCAGGGTGTTGGAGTAATTAAAGTGCATCTACTCCCCAGACTGTCTGATGACCTGCGACTTCTGTGGCTGGATTTGGAAAGATGTGCTTGAATGCGGTGCTTTAAAATTGGATATTAGAACTTGGATGAGACTTTCCCATTAGCTTTGCCGGTCTAGTAACTGAAAGGACACCAGGGTGAGCGGAAGTTAGGAATGACCAGGAGAAGCCTGAGGGTGGGGACAGTGGGAGGTGGGAGGTAAGAGGCGCCAGGAGGCTGGGAGTGTGCGAGGGCTTTCCAGGGGCCTCTTCCAGGGGCTTTCCAGGTTTATGGTGCAACCTTCCAACAAGCAGGTTTTTCTTGATCTCCCTGGAGCTCACTTTTCTTGGCAACCCAAAACACCGTAGAGGAGGAAGACAGAAAGAGTCACATGTACCTTTAAGTGGAAAGATCTGTTTTCCTGTGTGTTTCAATGTGGTGTCTTCATGGTCTGCTCACCATGCGCGCACACAGGCACACACGTGCATGCGTCCCATGCACACGCCCACACATGCATGTGCATAGATGCACCATGCACATGGACATGCATGCACATCTGCATATGAGTCCTCTCACTGGGTGAAAAAAATAGAGATAACTTTAATAAAGATAAAATTCTAGGGCATACCTGGAAAATGATGTTTCCTGATTTAGGAAGCCAAGAAAAGGATTCGTTGGCTTTAGGATGCAGCAGAGTTCGATAGGAAGAGGGACTGAGAACATGATAAAACGATACTCTGGTCAGATGGGGGGGCATGGGGTTAGATCAGAGTTTTGCAGCACCTGCACTACCAGCGTTTTGTGCAGGAGACGCTTTGTGGTGGAGACGTCCTGTGTAGAGTAGGGTGTTCAGCAGCACCCTGGCCTCTACTACTGGAGGCTGGTAGCACTCCCTGGTTGTGACAGCCACCGGGTCTGGAGACCCAGCCCAAAGCTCCCTGGGGGCCAGAGCTCCCCAGTTGAGAACCACCGGGTTAGAAAGCAAAAGCTCCGCCTTCCTTTCTTCCTTGGATGAGGATTTTTTTTGTTTGAATCTGTAACACTGCAGAAGTTAAAGACACAGGCACAGTCCCTGACCTGCATGAACTAATAGATTCCTGGAAAATATTCATGGAGACAGCTTGACAAAGACAGCTGGAGAGCCCCCTTTTCTTGGAAGAAGTAAAGATCGCCTGTGTAGAACGGGCAAAGCACGCACGGATCCACAGTGTGTTAGGGTAACGGTGGATGCTATAACAAAGAAGCCCCCAAACACCAGTGGTTGAGCACAGAAGTCTGTTTCTTGCTCAGGTCTTGGTGTTCCTGATTGGTGGACAGCTTTCCTCATGGTGGCTTCAGGGACTCAGACTTCTGCCATGTTGTGACTCTTCTAATCCTCGAGATCTTGTTGTCCTCTGTCTCCAGTCAGCAGAAGAAAGAGTAAAGAGACAACATGCCATTTTTCTTCTTAAAGAGTCCTGGCCTGGATGCGACTGTGTTTATACTCATCTTCTATTGGTGAAAATTAGACTCCCAAAGTTTCTGATCCAGTAGAATACATTGATATTGGATTGTTCATCTTGGCTCAAACTCAGTGACACTTCTGGGTCGTGGGTTTTGCCGGAGTCCTCTCTTATGTGCAGTTTAAGGTGGGGCTGGGAAGGAACCCGGGATTTCAGGTTGAGCAGACTGCTCTTTGCCTCTCTTCTTTTCTCCCTGCCAAGTTGGGAAGACATGGAAGTTTTGTATCCCACGTCCAGCACAGGGTCAGGTGCGGGACATGTTCTCAGAAGGGTGAATGGGGGATAAATGTTCTTCACACCCTAGGAAACTTGCACTTAAGGTGGATTTTACCGGTTCACCTGAAAGTGGCAGGAAAGGGGCTCGTGCAGCTGTACCCCAACTCTGGAGGTATCAGGATAAGGTAAACCCTTACCCTGGTTGCTGCAGCGGGGTGACCAGAGTTCCTGTTAGGAGCTGGGGATAGAAGTGACAGAAGAACCCAGTCTCAAGTCAAAGAGGGAAATCGATTCCATCAGGTAACTCAAAGGTCCCAGGGTGCCAGCAGGGCCGAGCAGAGGCGCCTACCGGGGCTGTCAGGAGCCTCTCTCTCTCTGTTCGTTGGCCCCACTTTCTTCCATTTCAGACTCATTCTTTGGCAGACGTTCCCCACGTGATGGCAGAACGTCACCTTCAGTGACAGACAGTCACCCTCTGCCCGGCCACCTCAGGGGGAGAGGACTCCAGAGAACGTCCCAGGATTGCGATTCACGGGCTTCCCCGAGCCACAAGCCCATCAGTCACCAGGGGCTGCCTCGCAGGGGCCAGATGCACCCCTGCTCATTCCAGGGGTGCCAAGCCACAGGGTTGGAAGGGCAGAGAGGGACGGTTCTTCAGGGAAAAGCTGGACTGTGTGTCCCCAGGCAGGCAAAGGGTTCTGGACGAGCCAAGATCCCGGCATCCACTCCGTTTCCGGTGGTGTTTTGGCATTTAACCCTTGTTGACATTCCTCTGGTGATGACGGCTGATTCATCCCTGCCCTGCTCCCCAGCTGTGGCCCTGGGATTCCCGTGGACGTCTCCTACCAGTTCAGAAGTGGCACAGATGTTCAGGCCTGGGTCTTTGGTGTCATTACCGTCCCTGGGTCTCAGTGAACGTTCGGGGGTGGTCAGCTGGCTCATGAGGAGCCCAGGACATGGAATGAGACTGGAACTCAGCCTCGAGTGAAAAAGATGATTTTTTTTCAACATTACCTTTTCATTATGAAAAATTTCCAACCTCCATGAAAATAGACGTCACAGTATAATAATAAGCTGAGGTCACCTTCACATGCCCACCATCTCGCTCCTGCCCTCCTCAATGCCTGGACAATCTTGTCTCATTACATCGCCACCCACACCCACAGGAGATTATTTTGGAATAAATTCCCAACATCGTATCATTTCATCGATGTATTTTTCAGTATGTGTCTCTAAAGATAAGGGCTCTCGGGAAGAGGACTTTGTATTTCCTATTAAAAGTGAGTCTGAAAAGATAACGGGATAGTCGCCGGCACCTTCTTGCTTCCATTTGAAGCCAGTGAGAAGTCCGCAGAGCCACGAGGAGAGAAATTAAGTCCCAATGGCAAATTCTGGGGCCCTGTATTCAAGTGTGCATGAAGGAAGCTTTAGCACTTCTTTATTTTCCAGTTAAGTGAACCAGAATGTTCCCTTCAGCTGTGTTATGGATGCTTTGCCCATAACCTGTTGCCCACCCGCGGGTCACCTGAATGATGCTTGGACGGACAGTTCCCAAGACGGTGAGGGCTTCTCACCTCAAGCTCAGTTCTGTCTCTGCGCAGGACTTTCTCTGGCCACGGGGCTGTGCCTGGCTCCTGCACATGGCGGACTAGAAATGGCAGGGAATAAATCCTTCTCCAGCCACCCTCATCCACAAGGTATCCAAGTTGGCATAAGTGTCCCAGCTTCCTGTGGCTTAGTGAGAGCCCACGGAGTGTGTGCTGTGCTGTCTGTCAGAGAGCTCCTGGAGGGGCTGAGTCCCTGCTGCCCCAGCCACGACTGTCCCCTACGTACCCAGCACTGACCTCTTTCCCTTCCCTGTCCTACTTTCCCACTCCATCACCACACTTCCTGAGATGGCTCCCAACTAAACCATGTCCCCTGGTCTCTTGATTGCTCCAAAGAAAACCTGATCTCTGGAGCAATCCCTTTGTTCTTCAGCCTGTATGTTTCTCCTTTTAGTCATGAGAAAGAGGGAGAGGGAGGGAGGGAGAGAGAGGAGAATGGAAAGGGTCCAGCCCATCTCCCTGTATTTCCAACTCTCTGTATTTCCTTGGGACATGAAATAAAAGAAACTTCTGGGAAACTCTGTCCCCACTCCACTACTGTGACGTTCACATGACATGTTTCCTGCCTGAGGTTCCTCTTGTAGGAGCCAGTCAGGTCTCGGGGGAAGGTGGGGATGATGAAGAGGGCAGCTGTCCTGTGGGGACATCCTTAGTGCCTGTCCTGTCACCTGTAAGTGAAAATACACAACAGCTCTAACCAAACAAGACGCCAGTTATTTTGAACCCATTAGCAGATCACAAAGTAAGATGGGGGAACTGAGATCATCCAGAACACTAGTCGTGCACTTGGCTCAGAGAGGACCCTCCTGGATGCGCACGCAGGACTCCGTTCCTCTTGCTTTACATAGAATTTCAACAGAACTTTGGAAGTGCCATGGTTTTAATTCTTATGATTCTTTATTGAGGTGAAATTCACGGAGTATGTAAATAGCCACCTTAAAGGGCACACTCAGTGACCCCGGCACATTCACAATGGTGTGCAGTCATAACATCGTCTGGTCCCATATTTTTTCATCACCCTCGTGATGGTTAATTTGGGTCGTCAGCTTGTCTGGATGGGGGGATGCCTGGAACTTGGTAAGGCCCACCTCTCGGTGTGTCCGTTGGGGCATTTGCAGAGAGATTGGCAAGTAGGTCAGCGAACTGAGCGGGTGAGACCTGCCTGAACATGGGTAGCACGACCCCACAGGCTGGAGGCCCGGATGGAACCAGAGTGGGAGGAGGGGGAAGTACGTGCACATACCCGGCCCCTCCTGCGTGTGTGCGGGTGTGGATGCTGCTCTCACTTGTGGATGTTAGACTCCGGAAACTTCAGCCTTTGGAAGTGAACTTGCACCAGGGACTCTCCAGGGGGATTCAGCGCCTGCAGCCTTGGATGGGGCTGCATCCCTGGACCCTCTGGCTCTGAGGCTCAGCTGGACCTCGCAGACACTCTCTACCCTGCAGATGTCCATTGCGGACCAGGTGACCTTGGATCACGTGACTTTGGACCACGTGAGCCAATCCCACAAGTCTCCTCTTACAATGACTTGTGTTCCTTGGGTCCGTTTTTCTGGAGAACCTGACTGCGACCCCATTGGAACACCCTGTGCCATTAAGTAATTCCTCCCTACTGGTATCTGCCATGAATCCCCTGGCCACCACTGGTCAGCTTGCTGTCCCTATGGATGTGCCTGTTCTGGGTAGTCAGTCACTCAGTATGGGCCCTGTCGTGTCTGCCTCCCTTCACTTGGCATGATATTATTCTATTGCATGAACACGTCACCAATTGTCCATCATCCATTGATGGACACGTGGGTTGTTTCCACATTTGGGTTATTATGAACAGTATGGCAGAAACATTTTCTACTACTTTATGTGTAGGTATATATTTTAATTTGGAGTGAAATTGCTGGGTCATATATAATTCTATTTAACTTTTTATTTATTTTTTTAGATTTTGAAATTCTAAATATTGACCCAGAGTAATTGTATAAATTAGTGGGCTTCACTGGGACATTTCCATACTTCCATATGTCCTGCTTTAATCCTATTTACCTCCCTACTGCCCTCTCCTGCCTTTTCCTCCTCCCTCGGGCCTCCTTCCTGGTGCTGCTGCTTCTACTTTCAGGTCTCGTTTTCTCTTTAGTTTCCACAAAGGATGGAAAACAGGTGATGCTCGTCTTTCTGTGTCTGGCTTATTTTGCTTGACATGATGATCTCCATTTTCATTCGTTTTTCCTGCAAATGACATTATTTCATTCTTCTTTATGACTGAATAACATTCCATTGTGTATGCATATCACTTTTTCTAAAAAAAATTATTTACCCAATGATGGACACCTGGGCCAATCCTGCATCTGGGCTGCTACGAACATGTCTGCAGTAAAGATAGGTTGACAGCTGCCTCTTTGGTATGCTGACTCCATTTCCTTTGGAAATACACCCAGGAGTGGGATGGTAGGTCTATTTTTGGATTTTTGAGGAGCCCTGTATTGTTGTTATTCCTGCACTCATTTGCATTCCCACCAATAGTGTGTAAGTGTCCCTTTTTCTCCAGCTTCTCCCCAGCATTTGTTATTTTTGGTTTTTTCGATGATTGCCATTCTGACTGAGGGGAGGTGGAATCTCAGTGTGGTTTTGATTTGCATTTCCCTGATGGCTTAAGATGTGGAGCGTTATTTTGTACAATTATTGACCGGTTGTGGTTCTTCTTTTGAGAAGTGTCTGTTCGGATCATTTGCCCCTTTTTGATTGGATTCCTTGTTCTTTTGAGCTTAAGTGTTTTGAGTTCTTGGTCTTTTCTGGATATTAATCCTCTGTTGGAGGAATAGCAAAGATTTTCTCCCATCCTGGAATTCTCTGTTCACTCTGTTGATTGTTTCCTTTGCTGTGCAGAAGCTTTTTAATTTGATGTGATCCCATTTGTCAATTCTTTCATTCCCTGAGCTAGTGGAGTCCTAGCCAGGAAATCACTTCCTCTCTTGAAGTGTTTTCCTTCTGTTTCCTCTAATAGTCTCGAAGTTTCAGGTTTCAGGTTAAGGTCTTTGTTCCATTCTGAGTAGATTTTTGTACAGAGTGAGAGGGATCTGGTTTCAATCTTCTGCAGGTGGCTATTCAGTTTTCCCAGCACCGTTTGTTGAAGAGGCTGTCTTTTCTCCAAGGCATGCTTCAGGCACCTTTGTGGAGTATCAGATGGCTGTATATGTGTGGGCTCCTTTCTCGTCTTTTATTCCATGCAATGGGTCTGCACGTCTCTTTTTATGCCAATACCTTGTGAAGCACCACACTTTAGGTAGGGAGGAAACGCATGAAACAGGTGCTGGAAATTCAAAAAAGAAAATGAACCGGGTAAGAACTGTGTGACTGGGAGAGGCCGGTCAGCCGACCCCTGCTGATTGGAATGTGGGTCCAGTGTCATCAGATCCTCAAAAATTTCAGGAAACTGAAAATTGGGACTTTTAAGAGAAATTAATATTTCAAAAAAGGTTTAAACAAAACATTTTAAAAGTAACGTAAAGCCTGGTGCATGGGGGTTGACCTTGCCGATCAAGTGAGCCGTGAGTGCTCCATTTTGCCCGTGACACACTCACGTAGGACGCCTTGGTTGGTGACTCCTTGGTTAGCAGCTCACTGTGTGTTTTGAGCCCAGGGTCTGGGTTTTGTTTGTCTTCTCAGGAAATACTTGTCAGAGAACCGGCGCATGCATAATCTTGTGCAGAAGTCACTTTTGTTTGGTTGAGTGGACATTGTTCTTAGCTCCTCAGAACAACCTAGCTGTGCGCATCCTGGGATGGCTGGGGCTGGTGCCTGGGGCCTTCTGGGGACCAGGAGTCACACCTCCCCCTCTCCGTTGCATGTTTACACAGTCAGCTTTCAAAGGCTAGGATTCCTCTGTGGGTTCGCTCTCTGCTTCGCTGCCTTGGTGCATTTGGTCTGGGCTGGAGCCTGGAGTTGGCGTGCGCAGACGCAGCCTCTTGGGCACGGTGGCCGGTGGCCGTACCTCTCCAGCTCTTCTCCAGGCCCAGCAGGCCCTCCCGAGGGGCTCTCCCCAGACTGTGTTTCGGCAGTAGCGTTGCAGAGCGTGGGGCCCTTTTGTGGTTCTCTGAAGGATGAACCAGTTTTCCTCTTGTTAGGATGATCTTCATCACTGTGCTCTTCAGGGTCACGAAATGTTCTTTAACATTTAAAAAAATAATGCTCATTGTGTTTAATTTTCTTCGATTCCAAGAGTGTTGTATGGCCATTGTTCTGGAAATACAGAATATAATCAAAATCATCAATAATTGTTTCATGTATTAAACAATAATGTCATTTTAATTTTTTTTTTTTTTTTTTTTTGGTACCCGGGATTGAACCCAGGGGCATTGAACCACTGAGCCACATCCCCAGCCTTTTTTATATTTTATTTATAGATGGGGTCTCACTGAGTTGCTAAGGGCCTCGCTAAGTGGCTGAGTCTGACTTTGACTTTGAACTCATGATCCTCCTGCCTCAGCCTCCTGATCTGCTGGGATTACAGCATACGCCACTGCACCTGGCAATAATGTAATTTTAATTTCTATTTTCTTCTATATATGTGTGTGGTGTGTGTGTGTGTGTGTGTGTGTGGTGTGTGTGGTGTGGTGTGTGTGGTGTGGTGTGTGTGTGTGGGGTGTGTGTGTGTGGTGTGGTGTGTGTGGTGTGTGTGTGTGGTATGTGTGTGTGGTGTGGTGTGTGTGTGTGGTGTGTTGTGTGGTGTATGTGTGGTTGTGTGTGTGGTGTGTGTGTGGTATGTGTGTGTGGTATGTGTGTGTGGTGTGTGTGGTGTGGTGTGTGTGTGTGGTGTGTGTGTGTGGTGTGTGTGGTGTGTGTGTGTGGTGTGTGTGTGTGGTGTGGTGTGGTGTGTGTGTGTGGTGTGGTGTGTGTGTGTGGGGTGTGTGTGTGTGGTGTGGTGTGTGTGGTGTGTGTGTGTGTGGTGTGTGTGTGGTGTGTGTGGTGTGGTGTGTGTGGTGTGGTGTGTGTGTGGTGTGTGTTGTGTGGTGTGTGTGTGGTGTATGTGTGGTGTGTGTGTGCGTGGTGTGTGTGTGGGGGTGTGTGTGTGGTGTGTGTGTGTGTGGTGTGTGTGGTGTGGTGTGTGTGTTGTGTGGTGTGTTGTGTGGTGTATGTGTGGTGTGTGTGCATGGTGTGTGTGGTGTGGTGTGTGTGGTGTGGTGTGTGTGTGTGGTGTGTGTGTGGTGTGTGTGTGGTGTGCGTGGTGTGTGTGTGTGGTGTGTGTGGTGTGGTGTGTGTGTGTGTGTGTGTGGTGTGTGTGTGTGTGTGTGGTGTGTATGTGTGTGTGTGTGGTGTGTGTGTGTGTGTGTGGTGTGTGTATCAGGAGTTTGTCCTCTTCATCTAGGTTGTCACACAGGTCTAAAGGGGTTGCCGTAAGTAGTCCTTCATTATCCTCTTAATGTCTGAAGGGTCTGTAGTGATGCCCCCTACTTCATTTCAGCTATTACCTTTTCTTTTTTTCTTGATCAGCATGTTTAGATCCTTCAGATTCATGATACATTTTTCAAAGAATCAGCTTTGGTTTTACTTGGTTTTCTCTGTTATTTTCAGCCTAAATGTTTTAGCCTAAATGTTCTCCCAGAGGAAATTTTCTGATTATCCTCCTTAAAGTGACTTCCCCTTTCTCTTGTCTTCCCTCCCATTACCTCTCTTATTTTATTATTGTTTTTCGTTTTGAGACAGGGTCTTGCTAAGTTGCTGAGGCTGGCCTTGAACTTGTGATCCTCCTGCCTCAGCCTCCCCAGCTGCTGGGATTACAGGTGTGTACCTCCACATCTGGCTCCCATTATCTATTTTGTTTCTCAGCTCCATGTGTAATTATCTTTTATTTGCTCATTATTGGCTTGTTATTTACAATTTTGCTATGTTATCTGTAGGTATTGAAAAATAATAAATCCACATAACATGCTAATGTATCTGGATTTCCAAGAAGCACACACAGCTGTTTCCAGAGGTGTTGATGGAGCAGTATAGAGTGATTGACGGAATAGGCTCTGGAGTTGGCCGATCTGAGCTTCAGCCCTGGCTCCATCATTCACTAGATGTTGTGACCTTGAACATGTCCGCCAGCTTCATGCAGCCTCAGCTTTTGCATCTGTAAAATGAGGTTAGAATGACGCTTATCTCAGAGGGTTGTGGGAGATAAAATTGAATTAACATGCATAAGGTGCGCAGCACAGTGCCTGGCCCACAGTCAGAGCTTAGTTAATGTAAATCATCATTTTTGGCTCTTTGAGAAGCATCTCCACAGAATGAAGTAGTGTGGAGAACATTTTGGGGAGCTCTGATTTGGGCCCTGGTTGCTCATCATTTTGACATTCATGGTCTGAACCAATCGCTGATGATTGAGTCATTTTCGCCAGGAACTTGTGCCCAGAACGTGCCACTTGGTGTGCTTTGGGGGCCTCTTGTAATTCCGGGACAAGTCGCAGGTGTGGCTCCCCGGGATATAATGCTGATACCAAGAGCTCCAGCCCAGGGCGACATCGCACTTCCTGCTAGTCGGGAGTCCTCCCTCAGGTGCATTCCGACCCCTCTGAGGTGAGGGCTGTGCCTCATGGCAGCTAAGTACTGGCTCTGTGATCCCGAGGCCTGGGGCTCGAGTTCTGGCTCTGCCACTTGCCAGCGGTGACTTTAGAGCCAATTACCTAACCTCTCTGAGTTCTGGTTGGCTATTCCTTAAGATGATTTGATGCATTGAGGACCCATCGTGGGGTTACTGGGAGGGTTAGAGAGACGTGCATGGGAAGGATCCAGCCCAGAGTCTGCCTGCTGTGTAGGGATCCCTCCCTCCAATCGCTCTTTGCACCAGAGGGTAAACATCTCCCCGCAGTCACTGCATGTTCACTTCACCTCTGTATCCCACCATCTCCATCAGGGTGCTCTGATGCTAGGTTCTCAAAAATGCCTGTGACAGCCACATGCACTCTTGTAATCCCAGTGACTTGGGAGGCTGAGGCAGGAGGATCTCAAGTTGCAGGCCAGCCTCAGCCCTTTAGCGAGGCCCCAAGCAACTTAGCAAGACCCCATATGAAAATTAAAATAGGACTGGGGATGTAGCTCAGTGGTGAAGCACCCCTGGTTCAATCCCCAGCCCCAAAATGGAACAGAACAAGACAACCTGTGACGGACAGGGGTCTTGGCACCCAGCAGAACAGTAGTTCTCCCTCAGGAGCACGACCTCCTTTCTTCAGCCTGATTTGCAAATTCCAGACAGGGCTGCTTGTCAAACCGGCCTGGCAGGAGCCAGGCTCCAGGCTCCAGGACTCTCAGTAAGAACAGACCCAGCGGGACCCCGGAAATGCTCCCCAGGCAACCACCTGCTGCGCGTTGGAAGTTGGCTCCTGGCAGTTTCAGCACCAGGACTGGGGAGAGCGGTGGCCGGGGCTGCCTCTGATGCCCGTGGTCTTCTCTGGGAGGAGCAGAGCTGTCCTGCTTTGCTGTCCATCCTGTCCCACGGGTACCTCCTGTAACCAACTGGTGAAGCGGGGTAGCCATGGGGTCAGGACTTGCTGAGACACCCCGCCGGGCTCCTGCAAATGCAGGAAGAACGTCCCCCCTGTGCCGGGTTGAGGTGCACGTGTTCGGCTCAGCCTCCTGCAGGGAAGCGTATTCCCTGCGACTTCATGGTGACCCTGAAGGGTATGGTTTCCCGGATTCACCGACAGCTGCCCTGGGTTCAGATCTGCACACGTCCACTTGTGAGTGTCAGCCGTTAACACGCCTGTCCGAGTTTCTTTCCCAGAAGGCGGACATGACGGCAGTGTCTACCCAGTGGCCTCTTTTGGGGCCATGGGACACGCAGCCTGCCCCTCCCAAAGCTCCCCACCTCCCTCGTCGCCCCGCACGACCCCCATGTCCCACCCTGCTGGCGCAGGGCCACCCACAAGAACATTCTGAGCTTCTGCCTCCTCTCCTTCCTTCCCTGTGAGTGAAGGATCTGACCTCCAGCATTTCACGGAGGCCATTTCTGGAGATTCAAGAACGGCCTTTCCTCACCGGCATCCTGGTTGCTCACTCGGAAAGCATTGTCTGAGAGCGTGCCAGGTGCCAGGTGCCAGCCTCCAGGTCTCGGGATTCAGAACAGCCAGGCGCCCTGCCCTCCAGGGCCTGAGGCTGGGCCCTGCAGGAGGATGCTGTCAACAGCCGTGCTGTGTGTGCGTGCTGTGGCTTGTGGGATGTGCGAGTGTTTTCTTATTTTATTTATTTTCGCGGTGCTGGGATTGAACCCAGGTCTTGGGCAGGCAAGGCAAGCGCTCTACCGACTGAGCTACCTCCCCAGCTCTTGTTTTCTTATTTTTCAATTAAAAAAGAATTTGAATGTGGTCTGTAGACACAGTGGAGTTGTACTTGGCCACAAAGAATAATACAGTTACGCATCTGCTGGAGAGCGGACGGAGGTGGAGAACGTCATGCCGAGTGAAGAGCCAGACCCAGAGGGTCAAGGGTCAAATGTTCTCTCTAATATGCAGAAGCTAGAACACAGCAAGGAAAAAAGAAAAATAAAGAGGGATTTAGTGAACATAGATGTGAGATCAGTGGAGGAGAGGAAAGGGTTGACAGGGAGGGAGGAGGGAGGAGAGCGGAAACCAGTGACCCAACTTCCCCACGCATGTGCCTGAACACGGTGAATTTTGCCATTCTGTATATCCATAGGGCACTAAAAAAAAAACCAAAAACTATAAAAAGGAGAAAGATCAATAGAGTACAGGAAAGAGAATGGGGAGGGGCAGCAGAGGGGAGGGAAAGGGGAAGCACTGGGGAGTGAATTGGGGCAAATTGTATCCCATGCTTGTATAAGTGTGTCAGAATGAACCCTGATCCTATGTGTAAAACGAACCAATAGAAACTGCAAATAAATAAATAAATAAATAAAAAGAATTTGAACAGGAGCAAAAGAAAGTCAAAGACACAAAGACACATCCCCAAACAGGAGATCTCTTCTCCTCATTCCTTCCTGAGATGTCATCGTCTTGGGTATTCCAGGTGCGGAGGGGTGCGGGCCTTGCCGGGCCCACGTTCTGGAGGGCTCGGGAGCACACGCACACAGATGCGAACTGTTTGTCTGTGTCTTTGGTTGGCCGTCCAGCTCCATGCATTCTGTCTGCAGTTCAGTCAAGCCATGGATCAGAAATATTCAGAAGTGGCACCCAAACGGAACACACGCGACCTTTGGTCTTGTTATTCCCCAGACAACGCACAGCGCTTGTACTGCGTCAGGTATCGCGAGACACCTAGAGATGATTCCACTGTTCAGGAGGGTGTGTGCACGTTGTGTGCCCAAACCATGCCATTTTGTACAGGAGGCTTGAGCCTATCCACCAGGAGCCCTGGACCCATCTCCCGGGGACACGAGAAATGACTGCACGCGTGCATGCGTGCATGTGTGTCTGGACGTGGGTTTGCGTGCACATCTGTTCTGCTTCACTTACTTAGAGCGTCACAGGTACTCCCGTGTCGTGAAAAGCACCTCTGTTCGTTCTAGCTGCCAAAGACGCTCCATCACGTGGCTTGTTTCATATGCACCGGGATTTTTGTAACTCATACTTATATATTTTTAAGGCCTCTGTCGATGCTGCGTCTGCTGGTGCCCAGAGGCCCGGGGACGAGCCTTGTGGCCCGGGTGCTCTCGGCTCTGATGTGACTGTGCCATTTCCCGTCCTCTTTCCACATCTGCAGGAAGAGCCTGCATAAGCCTGGTACTTGGGAGGGGGACTGCTCTGCTAAGGGCAGGGCTTTCCTCCCTGGGGACTGGCCTCCATCTGGGGTGTCGTGGTCAGCGTTGCCGAGTAAAGGCGCGGTGGCCTTTGGTCAGGGTTCCAGAGCCTTCCTGTTTCCTCTGCCTCCTTCGGGCTCCTGTGGCTGGAGAAGGCTCAGCATGACTCCGGGCTCCCCGGGACCCCATCTGCTACTCGGCCTATAGCAGAGCTGCCTGTTTCAATCCTGGCAAAGAAACCGAGGCTTTTTTGGGTGACTAATTCGAAGTGGACTCGAGACCTCTCTCCTTCCAGGCCTCTCTGGGCTCTGGTGACACCTCGCATCTACCCAGCATCTTCTCGATCACATTGTTTCTGGTCCTGGCTTTGCCGATGGTCTTCCCCAGGCACTCAGCCTGTGGGGATGTGGAAACCTGTCCTGTTGGGTTTATTCTTAGGCTTCTCTGGCACTTTTCCTGTGTGGAATCCAGACGCGGTGTAGGGACTGGGCGTGGTCATGTGGCAGCCTGGAGAATCCAGCAGCTGGAAAAAGACCACCGTCCATCTGGGGAACACCACTGGTTCCTACAGCAGGGCAGAACCAGGCCCCCTCATGCCCTGCACATGAAGGGCACTGTCCCAACTGACCAACAGGAACCCAGTGGCAGAGGGGACTCGATGGAACTTACGCACTGTCCCTTGATGGCTTCAGTAAGTCATTCATGCCAGCAGCATTTACTTATTGGGTTCCTGTGGTATTCAGGACCTTCAGCTGGGCCCGTTTTCCTTCTGACCCGTCTCCCACTCTCCTCTTCTCTGAGTCTGGGAGAGTTTCTTCAGGAGCCACGAGAAAGAAACCTTGCATTTGGTGGGATCCAGGTGGGGGCCCACGGTTGAACGGCAGCTGCTCAAGCCCTATCTGGGTCATTGGTCAAGACTCTGCCTCTGCATCAGGCAGCTAAAAGGAGACACTGGAACGCAAGCTTTGTACCAGGCTGGTCTCCAGCGGAACCGTTGCTGATGGGATTGAGAGCACCGTTTCTCTTGTACACATCTGCCACATCTGTATTCTCTGCGTCCCTCTTCTTCTGGGTCTCCCACTTTGCGCCAGGTGCTAGCTATGAGGGACTTGCAGGAATGCAAGATGTGTGGTCTCAGTCTTCATCCAACAGACTCATGGGAGGCAAACACCCAGAGTGCATGATGAATGTTTTATGTAATCATCATCATTGCAGTGACTAGGGTCTGCTTCTAGAGGGTCTCAGGGTTAGGGTGGTGCGGGGGCAGGCTCCCTTAGGGCAGTGATGTTGGAACTTTCTCAGAAGGGTAATGAGGAGTTGGCTAGGTGAAGAGTGGTGAGGAGCAGGTCATTCCTGCATGTGCAAAGGCCCTGTGGTCGGAAGGTGTGTGGTTCCTTTAGAGAACGGAAAGAAGGCCAAATGATTGTACTCAAGGTGAGGGAGAGGGAAGAGAGGTGTGGAGTGGAGCCAGTGGTGGAGAGGACGGCCAGGCCATGCAGGCTGAGTGGCCACTCCAGGGAAGGGCTTGGTGAAGCAGCAGCCAGGTGTTTGCTAAGTCATAACCACAGCGACTAGGAAGAGCACGCTCTGCTTTTTAAGAGGCCTCTCTGGGCTGTTGAGTGGGGAGAATGAATTATAGTGGACAACAGTGGGCAAGGAAGGAAGTGGAGGATGCTTTTGGACTTGCCCAGGTGGGAGATCAAGGGACCTGGGCCAGGAGAGAGGGAGCTAAGTAATGGATGTGCGCATTGGGCAGGAGGCAGAGTGTCCCTGGGGTGTGTGGGAGGGAGGGGGCCGGTGCCCCAGGGCTGGAGCCTGGGTGTCTGGGAGGACGGGGCCCTCCCGAGGAGGTAAGGTGGGCAGTTGGGCTGGACGTGTCGAGCAGGAGGGGCCTTGAACCCATCCTGGGAGGCAGTAGTCCAGAGTCAGGCAGCAGGTGGGCATGGAGGAGGCTTCAGCTCCGGAGACGGATCAAGTCACCCCGGAAAGAGGGCCACGGCCCGGCCTTGGAGTTCAGTTAGCCGTGAGGGTCGCCAGGGCCTCTCTCAGGCCAGAGCCTCACAGCAGCAGCGCCTGTGAAGTGAACTCACCAGGAACAGAAAGAGTGACCATCACCTCCAGCAGTTTCCTCCAACTGGTTTTTGTCCAGAGAACTATGGTCACGTTTTTGTTTTGTCCTGAAAGGAAAAAAAAATCATTTGCTTCTGCCTAATAGAGTTCTTACTGTGCTCAGTGCTGGGATCCGTGTGGTAGGGACGTTGATGAGCTGGGCTTGCCAGAGGAAGGTGACCAGGGAGGTGCAGGCTGCTGGGACGGGTCCCCTAAGAGCTTCGTAGAAAGAGGGGCTTGCATTTCCGAGAGGAGGGAAAACGGAGACGGGAGAGAGGTCCGCAGGTGGCGGTTACCAGGAGAGCTTCCATGTCTCATGGGGGACGGATGATTCCACGTTCTCTGGAATCCGAAGGAGGAGGCCGAGTCTGCGGGGACGAATCTGCCTCCAAGAAACATAAGGAAGGGCGATGGCCAGGCGTCAGTCTGTTCAGCCGCCCAAGCCCGCATGTTGGGTACCTCCCGACATCCAAGCACCGTGGCCGAACAGCTTCGGGAAGGAGAATGTTCTGGAGATTGGTGGGTACACTTGGCTGCTGGAGTCTCGTGGGTGTGGCTCTCCTGTGTCTCTTCTGGTCTGGTCCAAGATGGCTGAGGTGATCGATCACTGTCCTGCAGGGACCCGGCATTTTCTGCTCTGCAGAATCTCGGCAGATCGCATCCTGACTTGGGTGAGGATCGCCTTCCCTGGCCCCAGGTGTGCTGTTTCTTTCAACACTGGTGATTCAGAGGCTGTGTGACACCTGGGCGCACCTAGGGACGTGCCACAGCACTGTCACCACCAGATGGACATCTTCAGACCAGCGTGAACTCCAGGGCTTCAGTTTCTCCATTCTTAAATGAAGGTAGAGGTTGCTGCTGAAAGAATCTGCTCCTGTGGGTGAGACCGGGCCTCCTGCTGGAGAAGCAGAAAAGACCTTGATACATTGTATCTTCCAGTCGCTTCTCTGTCAACCCTCTCTTCCCGGCACCCAGCATGGAGCGCACACAGGGTAGACTGTAAGTGCTCCTAAGTCAGCAGCGCCAAAACACCTGCTGGGTCTGTGGGCGGGGCCAGGGTCTCAGGGCAAGAGCGCTCCCTGGAAACAGTGATAAATGTAGGTAAGTTTTATTTTTTGGTACCAGGGATGAATGTAGTTTTTGATTCTGGAGAGACTCAAATCTGAATCCTGGCTCTGCCACTTGCTAGCTCTGTGGCCTCAGAAAAGTGACTAAACCTCTCTGAGCCTTTGTATCCTCATTGAAAAAGTCAGTGAGACATCAAGGAGTTCCTGTGAGGACTTGATGAGCCAATTATGTGAAAAATACCCCACTTGGTGCTCGATACATATTCATTGCTCTGTAAATACCAATTGCTGTTGTTCTCATCTTGGAGACTACCCCCAGTTGTCAGTTTTCCCTGTCACCTTTGCCTACATGAAAGTGGTTTGATGTCTTAGAAATTGAGACTAAACTTTGAATAGATTTCCCAAACCTGCCAATATATACCTCAAAGTACAGCAATAGCAAGTCCCTCCTGGGGTGGAGCTGTCTCTCCAATCAGAGCCTGTAAGTTTCCATAAGGGATGAGTTTTTTCTCGTATCCATCTGATTCCCTCTATCTGGAGACTTATGACGGTCCAGTAGGCCTTGGGTCTTCCTCCTTTACTGAGAGACTCGGCTCTTGTCCCAGGTTTATAATTAGCATCCAAAATAAAGGATCGAGAGGTGTTGGCCAGAGGAAGAGCTGTCTACATTGCAGCCCTCAGTGAGCCCTGGGATTCTGGCCAAGCCTGGGGAGCGATCTTTCTTGGAACCCCAACATCTGCTATGACTCAGAAAGCTTCCTGGTAATTTGAGCCAACTCAATTAAATAGACAATTCCCTTTCGTTGGGGTTTTTAATCCTTTGAGACAGGGACAGATCTGAGTGACTTTGCTTACCTGGTTGTTGCCTGTGCCTCTTCGGGTTGTATCTTTCTGCTTCTCTTCTTCCCAAGATGCCACTTGGCCCTCCAGGGAGCAGGTGCCAAGATGGAGTTAGGAGTGCAAGAGGTTTATCCGGAGGGAAGGGGTGTGAATACGAGTGGGAGGTAAAACGAGGACAGCAGGCTGCGGCCCTGAGCCCGGGACAACCTCCGCAGGCCTCTGTCCCCATGCCTCAGAAGCCTGCCTGCCTGCCTCACCCGGCCGTCCCGGACACCGTCCCCTGCCTGTCCCCTGGCCCTCCTTGCTGGCCATGCGGGCCTCCTGCAGCTCCCTGCTGCCACCTGACTGGGCACTGGCCCCACCCTTTCTCCCGTCACCCCTGAGAGTCCGTCCTTCTCGTGCACTTAGGTGGGCGTTTCCTCTTGAGATGATCTGAGGGGCTCCTGCCCTCCTGGGCTCCGTCGGCGGAGGGTGGCCTGTCCGCTCAGCCTCACTCTCTCCAGCTGCCAGCAGCACAGGGCCTGGTGCGGAGCAGGTGCCCCGGGAGCCCTGCAGGAGCAGACATCTCCGTCCTGGGCTGGAGCTGAGGGCCAGCGTTCCCACTTCCATCCCGGGACGGGCGCAGCTCCTCCTGGCTGGTGGCCAGGTCCAGAGGCGTTTCGGAGGACGTAGCATTGAACCCAGCCTCTGCAGCAGTTCCCTGTCTTCTGGCTCTGCCCAGTAAATCGAGACCTTAGCGATGGCAGGACCAGGTAGCAGAGTGGACAGACCTCCCGGCCTGTCCTACCCGGGGGAGAAGCCAGCCCCCGTTAGGACCACCCTTGGGAAAAGCACCTACTTCCACATTTTCTAGGAGCCCGGGAAAAGCTTGGTGAGCTGAGGAGGGCCGGAGGGAGCGGGTGACACGGGTTCCTTCCTGGGTTGTTACCCCAGTGCTGAGTCTGGGCATTCTAGAGACGGGCCCTGAGCCCCGAGCTCCGGTGATTTGCATGTAATTACCGAGAATGGTTTTTTTTTCTCTTTTAAAATTGCAATCCTGCTTGCGGCAGTGGAAGAAGCTCCTGTTGGAATGAAAGCGCCGCTTTGAGCGTCTTTTATACTGAACACGTGGAGGCGGCTCAAAATAGGTAGTTGATTTTCATAATGGTTTCGCAATTACCCATAATGATGCCCTTTGTGAGTCTTTAAGGTCAAGGAAAAAACTGTTGGTCAGATGCTCGGATGGGGAGTTTTAGAAACTTCCTGGATCCCAATTACTTCAGAGGAGGGACTTTAAGAAAGTGCAGGAGGCCCAGATGCAGTGCCGGCTCTGCGGGCACCTCTCGGTCCTTCCCGGCGGCATCCGGCCTCTGCCCGCAGCCGCAGCCGTGGCCGGGGTCTGTTTCAGTCAGCCTCGGTGTCACCGTGACCGAAGGACCTGAGGGGAACAGCATGGAGGAGGGGCTCATGGTTTCAGAGGTCTCGGTCCATAGACAGCCGACTCCATTGCTCTGGGCCCGGGGAGACAGCACGTCACGGAGGAAAGCCGCTCAGGATGTGGCACCAGGAAGCAGAGAGAGTTCTGCTCACCGGGGACAAAGTAGAAACCTCAAAGGCTTGCACTTGGGACCCACCTCGTCCAGCCACACCCCACCTACCCACATTCACTGCCCGGCCAATCCCTATCAGTGGATTAACGTACCATTAGGTCACGGCCTTTGTCACCCAGTCAGTTAACCTCTGAACTTCGTGCATTGTCTCCCAGGTGCACACTTGGGGGACACCTCATATTTAAACCAGAAGGGGTCCCCTTCTGTCCCCGGGTTTCAGGGAGCAGGAGGAAGAGCAGGAGGTTCCTCTGGCCCCTCTCTGGGAACTGGTGTCTGATCTGGCCCGAGGTTCAGTTCTGACCTGGGGCAGGGTGTGGTCAACGGGCTGCTCCAAGGTCAGGGGTGGGGTGGAGACCTCACGGGGAGGAGCCCAGATCCTCCCCTCAGCGTTCCCACTTCCGGGTAAGGGGTTTATAAAAGTTCTTGCTACTGTTTGTTCAACTTTCCTGTAAATTTGAAAATATATCCAATATGTGTACATGATTTATAAAAATATGGGAGCCCAGGCCCCGCGCCACACTAGTAAACCCAGACCCACTGGGCGCAAGACCCAGGCGTCCATGGCTGGTGTCTGTGTTGGTTTGTGAAGTGCCTGGTGGCTCTTCTGTGCCTCCTGGTTTACAGCCTGCAGGCCTGACGGGAGTTTACGTTCTGATGCTCTGGACCCGTGGCTCTGTTGTGGGGCGCAACTTCAGAACAGGCCCATCACCACTGAGAAGTCCGAATTTGAGAGTCTTTATTAAGCCGGCTGCTGACTGTCTCACATGATGCCCCCAAAAATGGCTATTGGGAGAACAGCCCTGGCCACAGGGTTGTAGGGGTTCTTATACCAAAAATCACATTAATCATAAGTGCCTGTTGCTATGATTCGAAATTACAAACTAACATCAGGAGATCATCGACAGAGGGGGAAGTGGGTCAAAATGACCCTTACCTAGGTACAAACCAAAGAATGGTCACTAACATCCACACAATCACTGCTCACATGGTACATTGTTTAGGAGCAATAGGAATCAAAAGAGAGCAATCTTTCTTTACATAGGATTATCATTCTGTATTGTTAACATGTCACACTAAGTAACTGATGATGGGCACAGAGGCGGGGTGTTCCCATGGGAGAAGCTTATTTCCTACGTAACATGGAGTCTCAGGGCAAAATGGAGCCTGTTTAGTCATTTCCCTTAGAGTCTGGCCTGTGACATTCTATCAGCCCATCACAGGTACCATGGTGGACCGTCCATGCTGGGCTGGACCGCCACAGGGCGGATCCTCACCAGCAGCAGCTCCTGGACCTCGTCAGAATGGCAGTCCCTGGGCCCCAGCCAGGCTGCTGACCAGACCCTCTGGCCAGCACTCTGCACTCGCCCAGGCTCCCGGGCCTTGATGCCACCAAAGCTCTTCTGTGATTATTTGTTTAGCGTGTGCTTTAAATTGCTGACTTTTAGTTTAAATACACTGGTTTTAAAAAAGGAACTTGGCATCAGAGCCAGAGACGGAGAATCAGTATCACTTCCTACAAACAGAAGGAAGTGCAAAAATAAATACACACGAGGAAGACCAGGCGCGTCCCCCTCGGGCCGGAGCCGCCCTCTCCCTGCGGCTCTGGGCCCAGGCCGGATCCCTCCCTTCAGAAGGCGGAGTAGCGAGTGAGTGGGGTCTTTGCAACTTCTTCCTTGATGTCCCCTAAACCGTCGGCTGACACAGACGTGCTCAGGAGCAGCTCCTCACGGTTGATTCCGTGTCCTTGTGCCTCCCAGACCCATCACGCCCAGCACAGCGGTGCCCACACCGGACTCCATTCATTGCACGGGTTGGCGTGTTTCCCCGGGGTGGGCTCCGAGAACCCGGCTCCGGGGTGTCGTGGAAGGCAGGGGAGCCTCCGGGAGTCAGCAACTGTCGCCTGGGACTGTGTGGGGTGTGGAAGGACAACAGGACGGTGCCCCGCTGGGTGAGAGGGCAAGGGTAAGTGTCACCAGGAAGGAGGGCCTGGGGTCGGGACGGAGAAGGAAAGTCCTACACTTTATGGTTGTGCCTGGACTTTGGCCTTTGGGGCAGGTGATGAGGGGCTTGAGATCCACGGGGGTGCGGAGGTTGCTGAAGACCACCAGCATGGTATCACCTGGGAACTTGATGGAAATAAGGAATTTGGGATCCCTCCTCAGAAGACCTGCTAAGTTCTGATCTGTGTTATAATACTATTCACAGGCGATTTGGATGCACATTGGAGTGGAGGTCGCACACCATGTGCACGGCACATTATTCACAACAAGCAAGTGGCAGGAGCAACCCAAGTGTCCTTCATTGGACAGACACATAAACACAATGTGGTGTAGGCAGAGGGGGGAATATTATTCAGCCTTGAAAAGGAAAGAAAGCCTGTCACATGCTATAATATGGATGGGCCTTGAGGATATTTTGCTAAGTGAAATAAAACAATCACAAATAGATGCAGACTGTGTGATTCCACTTTGATGTCTAACATCTAACAGTGTCTAACATGGTCCCATGCATAGGAACCCGGGGCCGAGTGTGGTTGCCAGAGGCCGGTGGGGAGGGGACTATAGGGTATTATTGTTTGGGTGCAGTTTCAAACATATAAGATGAAAGAATTCTGGGGATATTTGTAGAACAACAGGAATGTACACATAAAAATGGTAAAGAGGGTAAATTTTATGATTTTACAAATACAATTAAAATGAAAAATTTATAAAATGAAGGAACACTATTATTTACCTGAAAAGCAGGGTAGAGCGTGGTCCTCAAGCTTTGGTGGCATCAAGGCCCGGGAGCCTGGGCGAGTGCAGAGTGCTGTCCAGAGGGTCTGGTCCAGCGGCCTGGCTGGGCCCAGGGACTCCCATTCTGACGAGGCCCAGGAGCTGCTGCTGGTGAGGATCCGCCCTGTGGGGGTCCAGCCCGGCATGGACGGTCCACCGTGGTACCCACCGGTCCAGAGCATCAGAACGTAATCTGCCGTCAGGCCCAGAGGGCTCCCAACCAGGAGGCACAGAAGAGCCACCCAGGGAGCTTCACAAACTGACACAGACACCCAGCCATGGACGCCTGGGCCTTGCACCCAGGGGATCTGGGTTTACTCGTCTGGGCAGGGCCTGGGCTCACGTATTTTTAAAAAGTGTGCCTATATTTCTGGATATATTTTCAAGCTTCCGGAAGTGTTGGAGGAGCAGTAGCGAGGATCCTGTGCGCCTGACGCCCAGGCCAGCAAGCGTCCACGTTCTGCCCACTTCCCCTGCACGTTTGTGGCAGGAACATCGCTGTAGTGACCTGTGACCTTCTTGGGCGTCCTATCAGGAGGCACGAGGTGCTCTTTGACCCTGATGTCCGTGGCATTAATTTGGGGTACTTGGTTGAGTCTCTGCAAAGCCACGGTTTCCTCTCCGTCATTCGGGCCGGGAGCTGGGCACACAGAGGCCCCGGTCCTGGCCGAGGTAGCTCCCCAGCTTGGTCCCCATCAGAGCTCCCGGCATTGGCTGGCGTTCTGCCTCGGGAAGGACTTTCTCCCCTTCTTAAGTGTCCGTCCTGGGATCACGAGTCCTAGTGTTTTCCGTGGACTCCGCTTTTGTCGTTATTTCAATGAGGCTTGATCGCCCCAGGTTTGGCCGCTCAGCTCTTCCTCCGCCTGGCTCTCCACTTCTTCAGACCTGTCCCTGGCTGAGCAGCGCAGGCTGTGGGGACAGAGAGCCACGGGCGAGGTGGTGCGGAGGACAGATGGCTTCCTCGCGCTTCCGGAGGCTGGAGTCGGGCTCGGGGTGCCGCCTGGGGGGGTTCCTGCGGGGCTCCTCCTCCTCTGCAGCCTTCTCTGCGTGCGCACTGGGCCCTTGCTCGCCTGCTGCACCCTGGTGAGGAGAGGGACCCACTCCCTGTTCTTAGAAGATGCCGGTAGGATGGCGCGGGGCCCTGCGCTTACGCCTCCATCCTGACTCCGAAAAGTGCCCTCTCCAAACCTCCGGTTGGTGAGGACCCAGCGCACAGCGGCCTTCCTGGCTTCCCAGACACCAGGGGCGCCAGGGTGGCTTCCAGTCTGCCCCAACCCGTGATCCAGTCCGTCAGTCCTTCAAGGTCTGGGTTCTTTTAAACAGTGGCCCCAGACGGGGGTAAACTGCAGTCAGAATGGCGAACTCGGGTTCCGGCCGGTGTCCCCGAGGGCTCCACAGTCTGCAGATGAGGAGACTGATTCTCTTCTTAAATTTGTTCTTTTAGGAGGTTAGCGCCCTGCCAGCCCAAAGACCCCTCCTCGGACTCCACTCCCTGGTGCCCTTTGAAAGGACAAAGTGGGAGGGACAGCCAGCCACACGGATGACTAGGGAGACTCGGGTGGGCTGTAGGGGCTTCGTCCCTTTATTTTTATACCTTTATCCATGCAGATTTACATACTATAAAATGTACTCCTGGGCGACTGCACCACCCAGAGGTGTTTGCGTCAAGGTGTAGACTTTGCAGCTTTCACAAGTCAGTTTTAGAACGTTTCCTTCACCCGGCAGAATTCTCCCAAACCTGTCAATCATGGCTCCACCCCCACCCCACCCCCAGCAACTAGATCCATTTCCTGTCTCTGTAGATTCCCCTTTTCCCTATCAAGGAGGCCCTACAAGAGGTGCTTCCTTGAGTCTGGACTCTTTCACTCAGCCTAAGGTTTTGAGGTCAGGCCCTGTGGAAGCACATACCAGCATTTCTTCCTTTCTCTTGCTAAGTAATATTCCACTATATTAATATGCAACATTGTGTTTACGTATTTACCAACTAGTGGGCACTGGGGTTGTTTCTCCTTATCTGTCACAAATACACTTAATGAATATTCATGTTCAGCTCTGTCTAGACACATGCATTAATTTCTCGGGTGGATACGTGGGGAGGGGGACGTTGCTGGATGGTGTAGTAAGTTTATGTTTAAATTTTTAATAAACTGCCCACATATTTCCCAAGGTGGCTGTGTAGTCTCACATTCCCATCAGCAGAGGGAGGGGTTGCGGCTTCCTCTCAGCTCACACTGAGTTCCTGGCTCTTCTTACTATGGTCGTTCTTGTGAGTTATAAGTGACATCTCATTCTGATTTTAGTTTTTATTTCCCTAATGAATAATGGTGCTTTTCCATTGCTTAGTAGCTATTATCCTTGGTGAATAAGGATGGGGGTTTCTACTCACCTTTTAATCGTGTGTCACTTTTTTTTTTTTTTTTTTTTAAACTATGAACTTGTAAGAGCTTGTGTGTGCCTGGCAAGCACCCTACCACCGAGCTATACCCCTGGGCCAGGATTCTTGATACAAGTCCTTTATTATAGGTAGGATTTGCAGATATTTTTACCTAGTCTGTGGCTTGCCTTTTCATTTAGAAAATTTTACAATTCTTTTATTCATTCTAATTTACTTGTATATGACAATAGAATGCATTTATACATTTTGATAGATTGTACATAAATGGAGTGTAGTCTCTTTTTCTGATTATACATATTGCAGGATCACATCGGTCATGCAGTCATACATGTATATGAGGCAATAATGTCTGTTTCACTCTACTATCATTCCTACCCCATACCCCTTCCCCTCCCTTCACTCCCCTCTACCTAAAGTAACTCTATTCTTCCCTATTCATCCCCCTTATTGTGAATTAGCCTCCACATATCAGAGAAAACATTCAGCCTTTGGTTTTTGGGGTTTGGCTTATTTCACTTAACATGATAGTCTCCAACTCCATCTATTTACCAGCAAATGCCAGAATTTCATTCTTCTTTAAAGCTGAGTAATATTCCATCATATATATACACCACATTTTCTTTATCCATTCATCTGTGGTAGGCCAGCTAGGTTGGTTCCATAGTTTAGCTATTGTGAATTTAACAGCTGTAAACATTGATGTGGCTGCGTCACTGCAGTGTGTTGATTTTAGGTCCTTTGGGTATAAACTGAGGAGTGGGATAGCTGGGTAACATGGTGGTTCCATTCCGAGTTTTCTGGAGAATCTCCATACTGTTTTCCATAATGACTGCACCATTTTCATTCCCCCCAGCAATGTATGAGTGTGAGTTTTCCCCCACAAAAATTTTTTTTTATCAGTTACTTTATAGTCGTACCTAACTTTGGGGTTCACTTTGACAGAATGATGCACGTTGGAATATAATTTGCTCCAGTTCAATCCCGAGTATTACCCCTTTCCCAACCCTCCTCCGCCCCCGGTTCCCCTCCCTCTGCTCTGCTGTGTTTTTTTTTTTTTTTTCTATTTATTTATAGATTTTTAAAATGAGTGCTTTATAGACATGCGCAAAGGTGGGGTTCACTGAGGGGTGTCTGTGTAGTGGGGTGGTTAGGTCCACCCCACAGCCCCTCCCCTTCCTGTCCCTCCTCCCTCCCCCTCTCTTCCCTTCTTCCTCTCCACTCGTCTCTCTTCTATTTTCATGGCTCTCCCCCCCTTTTTTTCTTATTTTGGTCTGGCTTTTCTTCTAGTTTTTCTTAATGGTGTCTTTGGAGTGCAGAAGTTTTTAATTTTAATGAAGGCTAATTTATACATTTTCTCTTTTATGGCTCATAAAAATAATAAATGGTGCTGTTTCTAAAAACTCTTTGCCTAACCACAGGTATGACAATTTTCTCCATTTTTTTCTAGAAAAGTATAGTTTTAGCTCTAACATTTAAGTCTGCAGTCCACTTTGATTTTTGAGTGTGGTTTGAGATAAAGATTTAAGTTCACTTTTTTACATGGGTATCAACATTCCCCAGCATTGTTTGTGGAAATTACTGCTTTTCCCTATTGAATCATCTTGACATCTTTGTTAGAAGTCAGTTAATGTAAATGTAAGTGTTTACTTCTGAACCTTCAGTTATATTCCTTAGCTTATACCACACTCTCATGATTCTGTGGCTTTATCATAAATTGGTGCGTGAATGGTGTATTGGCTCCAAGATCATGCTTCTGTTTCCAATTTATTTTGTCTATTTTGTATGTGTTATTCAGTTTTCTGTCACTATGACCAAAATACCTCTCCTTTGAGAACAACTTGGGGGAGGAAAGATCTATTTTGGCTCACAGTTTCAGAGGTCTCTGTCCATGGTTGGCCAGGTCCATTGCCCTGGGTCTGAGGTGAGGTAGAACATCATGGCGGAAGGGCCCAGTGGAGGAGAGTTGCTCACCCCATGGCAGCCAGGAAGCAGGGGGAGGGAAGGGAGGAGGGGGTGGGTTGGGGAGAAGATTAACCCTTCTGCTGCCCCCCAGTGGCCTGCTTTTTCCAGCTGGGTACTATCCCGCAGTAGTCCATTCAGCCATCCGTGGACATCCATGGACCAAGCTGCTGTTGAGGTCAGAGCCCTAGTGATCCAGTTGCTTCCCCAAAGTTCCACCTCCGAACACATGAGACTGGGGCACATCCAAACCTTAACATCATGTCATTTATATTTCCATATAAACTTTGAATCACTTTGTCAATTTTGAACCAAAAAGTCCATTGGGGTTTTATCGGGGGTTGAATCTGTAGTGGAGAATATCACATCTCACCAATATGGAATCTCCTAATTCGAGAATATGGAATGTCACTCATTTTATTTAGATTTTCTCTAATTCCTCTTAGCAATGTTTTATAGCCTTCCAGATACAAACCTTTTACTTCCTTTGTTCAGTTTATTTCTATGCATTGTACTCTTTATGATGCTATTCTGAGTAAACTTGTTTTCTTTCTTAAATTTATTTTAACAGATATATAAAAACATAACAATTATACCTAACAGTAGGGTGCTGTGGGATGCTTTGAGATGTGTATCCATTGTGTAACCTTAAACTTGGTTTCTGAACTTCGAGTCTTCTGTATAAAAAAGCAAGTGTTTTTGTGCATGTCCCGCAAGCTTGCTAAATGTTGTCCATTAGTCCTACTGGTATTTCGTGAATTCTGTAGGGTTTTCTATGTGTGGAAGGAATGTCGTATGTGGGTAAAGGCAGTTTTATTTCCTTTCCTATTGGGATGACTTTATTGATTGAAGTTGTCTGTTTAGTTATATCAAATCACACTGTCCAGAATCTCTAGTAAAATGTGAGCCATGCCTTGTTCCTGTTGCTGTGGTTTAGATTTGAGGTGCTCCCCAAGTCTGCTGTCAGTGCAGCGCTCTTCAGAGGTGAAATGATTGGATTACGAATGCTGTCACCTCGTCCCCGTTGGGATGGACTCACTGGGTGGTAGCTGTGGGAGGTGGGGTGTGGCTGGAGGAGGTTGGTTGCTGGGTCGTGCTCTGGAAAGGTGCATCTGCCCTACAACCCTTCCTCTTCCTCTCTCTCTCTACTTCCTGCCCCCACCTTGAGCTGAGCAGCTCTCCTCCATGGGCCCTTCCGCCATGATGTTCTGCCTCACCTCAGGCCCAGGGCAATGGAGTTGCCATCTATGAACTGAGACTGCTGGGACTCTCCTAAGTTGTTCTCATCAGGCAGTTTGGTCACAGCAGTGATAAAGCTGACTAGCGCACTGGTCTTAGGGGGAAGACATTCAGTCCTTTACCACCAAGTGTGATGTTAGCTGCACGGATTTTTTTTAGAAGCCTTTTATTGGTTGAAAATGTTTCTCTCTTCCTAGTTTGTTGAGGGATTTTGCCAGGAAGAATCGTTGCGTTTCAGTAAGAGCTTTTTCTGATCTGTCAGATGATCATGAGGTTTTTGTTCTGTATCTTATTATTATGTCGTAGAGAGGAACAGGGAATATTTAAACAATAAAGTAATTTGAAAGAAGTCTATGTAAAAACCAATCAGGTACTACTACTGATTTTTATTGTCCTTTTCACAGATGAGGAAACTGAGCTCAGGGCTGCACAGTTAGGATTTAAGGGGACAGGCTCAGAGCCTGCATGGTCCTGACCTCTGGGGCTGTGGCAGGAGGCTGCTGCTGGTTCCCCTCCCCGACCCCCAGCTAACGGCCCCAACACACCAGTCGTCTTTAAGCTTCGTCATGGACAGTGCTCAGGAGAAGAGCGCGTTCCTAGCTGGATCGCGAGTGCGCGTGGTCGCCAGGCTTGGGGCTCATTCTGGAATGTCCAGGCAAGCCTCTGTTTGGCAGGGTTCCTGCCCACCGAGAGCTTACCCTTCGTGCCACGGTGGGAGCGTGCTGGTATTTTTAGGGCTCAGCAGCTAAGCGGTGGCGCTCTTTTCCCCGAGGTCCGTGGATTAACCCAGGAGCAGCATATGACCAGCTTTGCTGGCCTGGCCCGGTGCGCGGCCCCTGCGCTGATGAGCAGATTGTCCTAGGTTGAGACGCAGCCAGGTTTTTTTCTTTGCTTCCCTTTTTTCCTGCGCGGCTCCTCCCCTTGGTACGGTGCAGCTTCTCCTGGGGACCTGCCTGATGTCACAGCTGCTTCTGAGCCAGCGAAGATGGTGGCGTTTGCTCGCTTGCAGTTCAGCCTGGCCGGGCACCTGCTGGTTCTTGCCATAAACATCTTACCCATTTGCAGCCTCCCCTCCCCGCTGGGCAGCAGGGTGCATGTTCATGCTCTGTGCTAGGGAGGGAGAGGAGTCAGAAGCATGAGACTCTGGCTTCATTGCTCCTCCGAACTCATTATCCATGTGGACCAAACCCTCCCGAGGCCCAGAAGCAATGGCCGCATCACTGTGAGGCACCCCCCGCTCCAGCTTGGTTATGGTCGAAAGCTCTGGATAGAGATGACCATCCACGCTCCATGTTGTGTCGGCGCTGGAAATCTGCATGGAGGGAAGCTGGGGGTGCGAATAGAAGGGCACTTGAAGTACCCAGAAACACCAACTCGGGTGTGATCGGCAAACCCTTGGCCAGTGCTGATTGTGCGAGAGGCAGGGGCTTTTAGGTCGAGAACGTAACATTCAGGAAGACGCCTGGGAGTGGACAAGCCAGCCCCAGTGGGGCCCTGGCATTCCACTGCCAGGATGTGATGGTCCTGAGACTCATTCATGCACTCATTCATTCAATCATTCATTCACTCACTCATTCATTCACTCAATCATTCACTCACTCATTCATTCACTCAATCATTTATTCACTCACTCATTCATTCACTCATTTATTCACTCACTCATTCATTCACTCTCACTCATTCACTCACTCACTCATTCACTCACTCATTCATTCACTCACTCACTCACTCACTCATTCATTCACTCACTCACTCATTCATTCACTCACTCACTCATTCACTCACTCACTCATTCATTCACTCATTCACTCACTCATTCATTCACTCACTCATTCACTCACTCACTCACTCAGTCACTCACTCAATCACTCACTCAATCACTCAATCACTCACTCAATCACTCACTCACTCAATCACTCACTCACTCAATCACTCACTCAATCACTCACTCACTCAATCACTCACTCACTCAATCACTCACTCAATCACTCACTCACTCACTCAATCACTCACTCACTCACTCACTCACTCACTCAGTTACTCACTCACTCACTCACTCAATCACTCACTCAATCACTCACTCACTCAATCACTCACTCAATCACTCACTCACTCAATCACTCACTCAATCACTCACTCAATCACTCACTCAATCACTCACTCACTCACTCACTCACTCACTCACTCAATCACTCACTCACTCAATCACTCACTCACTCAATCACTCACTCAATCACTCACTCACTCACTCACTCACTCAATCACTCACTCACTCACTCACTCACTCTTTCACTCATTCATTGGTCATTTATTCTTGTGTTGTAAAGAACATGGACTTTGGAGCCAGCCTGTCCGGGTTTAAACCCTTCCTCTGTAACTCGCTGGCCATGTAGCTGCACAAATGACTGAAACTCTGGCCGTCACAGCTTCCTCCTCCCTGAGACGGGTGCCGGGCTTGCAGGTTGGTGCGTGGATTGTGGGTAGATTCGCACACAGTCCTTGACACGGCTCCCGGGCCCCAGGGAGCAGGAGCCAGGGGTGGGCGGCTGCTGCCACTTCTGTGAGGATCCCTTCAGCAGGTGTTTGTTGACGTCTCCCACGTGCCAGGCCTGACCGAGGCCCTAGTCAGAGAGCACGGAGCCAGATCACAGCCTTGCCCTCGGGGAGCTTACGCTTTGGAGGGTGGAGGCGGAAATAAACAATGTGCCAGATGGCAGCGAAGACCCGAGAGCAAAGTCAGACTCCAGAAGAGTCAGGTGACGGAGGACGAGCAACTTCCCCGGGGAGATGACTCGGGCTGAGATGCAGATGGAGCTGTGTGAGGCAGACACGGGACCCCCAAACGAGACTGTTCTCCTTGGCGGTCACAGGTCACATCTTCCTTTCTCTTTCCTCCTTCAGTTGGGGATTCTAAATGAGGGCAGTGCCTGGCTCTCCTTCCTGGTCCTCCTGACCTTGGTGTGAGGTGCAGGGGTTCCAGGAAGTTTCTCATCCTGTCAGCAGACCCGAGAAGAGGAGGGTTCCTTTTTTGGGGGGTGGATACCAGGGATTGCACTCAGGGACACTTGACCACTGAGCCACATCCCCAGCCCTATTTTGTATTTTATTTAGAGACAGGGTCTCACTGAGTTGCTTAGGGCCTCGCTTTTGCTGAGGCTGACTTTGAACTCACAATCCTCCTGCCTCAGCCTCCCCAATCACTGGGATTACAGATGTGTGCCACTGCACCTGACCAGTTACTTTTTAAAAAATTCTTGATCGACACATATATTTGTACCTATTTATGAAATGGACTTGTGTGTATTCCATCTGTGAGCAAGACACTTTGGAGACTGATATGAATATGCTCTGTACGAGACACTGGGCTTGAAGTGCTGATGGGGACAGGGGCAGGGTCCATGCCTGGTGTGCATTCCAGTGGCCCACGCAACACTTGGTTCATTTGGTGTATATTTATGACGTATGACGTGATGTTTTGATTCATGCATAAATTATGTAATGATCAACTGAGAGTAATTAGCATGACCATTGCCTTAAATTTTTATCATTTTTTAATGATGAGTATATTCAAAATACTCTCTTCTATTTTGAGAGGTATAATACCTTATTGTTATTTTTTCTTTTTCTTCATCTTTTGTTTTTTGTACCAGAGAGTGAACCCAGAGGTGCTTAGCCACTGAGCCACATTCCCTAGCCCAGTTTATATTTTATTTTGAGACAGGTCTTGCTAAGTTACTTAGCATCTCACTTTTTAAAATTAATTTTTAAAATTTGTTTTAATTAGTTACACATGACAGTAGAATGCACTTTGTAACATCATATAAAATAGAGTATAATTTCTCATTCTTCTTTACATGATGTAAAATCCCACTGGTCATATAGTTATATATGTACACAGGATAATAATGTCTGTCCATCTCCCCTCCCCTCCCTTCAATCCCCTCTACCTAATCTGAAGTAACTCTATTCTTCCCCAGCCCCCAACCCCATTTTGAATTAGCATCCTTGTATAGGGAGAAAATATTTGGCTTTTGGTTTTTTGATATTGGCCTATTTTGCTCAGCATGATGTTCTCCAACTCTATCCATTTACTGGAAAATGCCATAATTTTATTCTTCTTTAAGGCTGAGTAATATTCTATCATATATATTTTATATATACACACACACACACATATATATATATATATATATATATATATATATATATATCACATTTTTAATCCATTCATCTGTTGAAGGTTGGTTCCATAGTTTGCTATTGTGAATTGAGCCGCTATAAACATTGATGTGACTGTGTCACTGTAGCATGTTGATTTTAAGTCCTTTGGGTATAAACCGAGGAGTGGGGTAACTACATCAAATGGCAGTTCATTCCAGGTTTTCTGAGGAATCTCCATACTGCTTTCCAGAGTGGCTGCGCCAGTTTGCTGTCCCACCAGTGATGTATGAGTGTGCCTTTCCCCCACATTCTTGTCAACATTTATTGTTGCTTGTATTCTTGGTAATTGTCATTCTGCCTGGGGAGAGATGAAATCTTAGAGTAGTTTTGATTTACATTTCTCTAATTGTCGAGATGTTGAACATTTTTCCTTTTAGTTGTTGATTGATTGTATTTCTTCTTCAAAGTGTCCAGTTCCTTAACCCATTTGGTGATTTGCTTTTTGGTTTTAAGTCTTTTGGGTTCTTTATATATTCTGAAGATTAATTCTCTATCTGAGGTATATGTGGTAAAAATTTTCTCCCATTCTGTAGGCTCTCTTTTTATGTTTTGATGTTTCCTTTGCTGAGAAGAAGTTTTTTAGTTTGAATCCATCCCATTTACTGGTTCTTGATTTTACTTCTTGTGCTTTAGGGGTCTTGTCAAGGAAGTCAGTTCCTAAGACAACACGGTGGAGATTTGGGCCTACTTTTTCTTCTGTTAGGTTGAAGGGTCTCTATTCTAGTTCCTAGGTCTTTGATCCACTTTGAGTTGAGCAGGGTGAGAGATAGAGGTTTAATCTCATTTTGTTACATGTGGATTTCTAATTTTCCCGGCACCATTTATTGAATAGGCTATCTTTTCTCCAGTGAATATTTTTGGTGCCTTTGTCCAGTATGAGATAACTGTATTTATGTGGATTTGTCTCTGTGTCTTCTATTTTGTACCATTGGTCTATGTGTCTTGTTTTGGTGCCAATACCATGCTGTTTTTGTTACTATAGCTCTGTAGTACAGTTTGAGGTCTGGCATTGTGATGCCTTCTGCTTCACTTTTCTTGTTCTGGGTTTTTTAGTTTTCCAAATGAATTTCATGATTGCTTTTTTCAGTTATATGAAGAATGTCATTAGCGTTTTAATTGGAATTGCATTAAATCTGCATAACACTTTTGGTAGTATGACCATTTTGACAACATTAATTCTGCCTATCCAGGAGCATGGGAGATCTTTCCATCTTCTAAGGTCTTCTTTAATTTCTTTCTTTAGTGTTCTGTAGCTTTCATTGTAGAGGTCCTTTACCTCTTTCGTTAGATTGATTCCCCATATATTTTATTTTTTTCTTGAAGCTGTTGTGAATGGGGTAGTTTTCCTAATTTCTCTTTCAGTAGATTCATCACTGATATATAGTGACATGCATGATTTATGGGGGTTGATTCTATACCCTGTTCCTTTGCCAAAATCATTTATGAGTTTTAGAAGATTTCTGGTAGCACCTCACTTTTGCTGAGGCTGGCTTTGAACTTGCAATCCTCCTGCCTCAGCCTCCCAATCCGTGTGGATTGCAGACCTGCCACCACCGTGCTATGCAGTGGCCTCTCCAATGGTTCACCACCTCTCCCTGTCCTCGCCTCCCTCTGCTCCACCTGGTCTCTGGTGACCATTCTTCTGTTCTCAACTTCCATGAGATGAACTTCTTCAGGTTCCATACACGAGCGAGCTACTTTGAAGACTGGTGTGCATAGAGGTTCACTGTGTACGAGGCCTGAGCTAAGCCCAAGGCTTAAGGTGCTTATGGGGACGAAGGCCAGGGGCCACCCCTGTCTAGTGGTGTACAGGCCATTTGGTGCTTCGTAGGAGCTCAGTAAATCATGATGTTCACTGGGTGTTTCCTCCGTGCTGAAGATGTGCTGCCAGGACTAAGTGCTCGAGGTGAGCCGGCTTATTTAATTTTTATTACTGAAGTTCTGCTGTTGCCCCTGTTGAACAGACGAGGAGACCGAGAACAGGCGGTATGCGGAGCCCACCGAGCTTTCATGGGAGGATCAGAAAGGCATTCTCAGAGGTGACTTTAGAAGCATGTTTTGACAGACAAGCGGCCGCTCTCCAGGGAGGAAAGTGGGGCCGAGGAAGACACTGCAAGTCGGAGCAGCTCCCTGAGGGGCCTGGGAGTCTCGGCGCTCACCCATGAGGAGGGGAGGGGCCCGGTGGAGGGAGGCAGGTGCGCATGCGCGGGGCCTCGGCTCTGGCCCAGGAGCTTGCTTGGACTGCACTGCGCAGCCACGCCAGCGACTCGTGGCAGCGAGGTGTCCCAGGATCCAACTTGCTTTGCACAGAGGTGGCCATTTACACCCAGCAGTGACCAGGTCAGCGCTCCCTGCGGCACGTGGCCCTGCGTTTTTGGCCACCTCCAGAGCCAGCGCGGCCCCTTGTGCTGAGCTCCTGCGGTGCTGGCTGGGGCGGCTCCGTCGGGGCAGCTCCGTTGGGGCGTGCGGTCACCTGCGCAGCAGTCTGAGCGTTGCACGCTCAGAACCAGCTCCCGCCTGGTCCCCTCTCCAGCTCCTGCAAATGCCACCTGGTAGGAGTTTCTTCTTGGCTGGAGCTGTTGTTCTTTTAGGCTGGAGACTTGAATGTTTCCTTTGAAAACATTTTTTTTTTTCTTGCAAAGAGCGACTTGTGCCTCCCATGCCAGCAGATCCCTCTTTTCCTGCTCTTAGAGGATGCTGGCTTAATCATGCTGTGATCAAGTCGCCCAGGGAGCCCAGGCTGGCCTTTAACTTTTAAAAAGAGAATGACAGGAAAAGGAAATGGGCCAGGCAGGTTTTGAAGTCTGTTCTGTTTTATTATCATTAAAGGAGGCCCACGTGGGGGACGTCTAGTGCTGATCCTCGGGGGCACCACTGACATCATCCCTGCCTTGACCTCCTTAGGAGCCATTGGTTCCTCGATGGTGTATTAGCTATCTGTGGCTGCGTAACAAGTTGCTCCGCTTAGCCGTGAACACCCGCGATCATCTCACCCGTGATCACCCATGAGGGTCAAGAACCCGGGCACTGCTTAGCTGGGTTCTTTGTCCAGGGTCACCAGGCTACCGCTGTATTCTCTTCTGAGGCTCTGAGGCCTCTCCTCAGCTCACCTCATTGTTGTGGAGCCATTCACCTGCCAATGTTGGACTTCTGAGGCTTACTTTTTCAATGTCAACAGTGGCGTGGAAAGGGGCTCTCTGCTACCTCCGGTTCCTGAGCACAGGGAAAGTCTAACCTTCCATCAGAGAACCTGCCTGATGAGGCCAGGCCCTCCTAGGGTCATCTCCTTTCTGATGAACTCAAGGTCGACTGATTAGGGACCTTACTTGCATCTGTGACCCAGCCGCAGGAGTGACATCCCAGCATACTCACAGCTTCTGCCTGTCCCCGAGGGGAGATCATGCAGGGTGTGTGTCATTGCTGGTCATCTGCGAATTCTGCTGACTGTGACTGTCACCTGCATTAAAGAGACACTGTCTTGTTCTTCCTGAACTCTGGGCTGTCCCCCGGTCCTCTCTTAGTGCCTTCCTAAGGGGAGGTGAAGTGTGACCACACCTCATTTTGGAGGTTTCAGGTGCAGATAAAGCAGGGCCTCTGGGGACAGAAGTGGCGTCTTATTTGTGGAGTGGAGTGAAAGCCACTGTCCTGGGGGCAGCTTCGGGTGGAGCCGATTCCTTTGCTGAATGGAATAGACTGGTGGCCTCAGTCAGCCCGTGGGAGACGAGGGTCTGCAGTTGACCTGGTGGAAGTGCGGCCCGCGTGGGCTCCCGGCTCTGGGTCCAGAACAGCTCCTGCCTGGCACCGAGCTCACCGTTTTCTTTGCATCCATGGTTTCGGCTACCCAGTCTGAAGGCGAGGGTCTCTGAGGTGGCCGCTCATCTTGATCATTGCACACAGTGAGCCAGGTGCGGCGGGCATTGGTTGTGAGACGGGCTGGTGTTGGGGTCCCTTCAGAGTCGCCCGTCCCAGCCAGTAGCTGGGTCTTCCTGAAGGCAGAGAAGCCCCGGAGGCCGAGGCGTCCGCAGCGGGCTTTGAAGACGGCAGGCTGTTGGACGGAGGCCCCCGTGCACGAGCTCGCTTTCTCGCGGCTCCACGGTCCTTTTAGTCAGAACAAATTCAGTTGCTGCCATCTCCAGCCGCACGACACTCCTTCACAAACACAGTGACAGTTTGATGGAATGTGGTTTTTAATTAAGCTGCCTTCACTTGGAGCCACTTCCCGGGAGCACGTGTGAGGAGCAGAGCTTCAAAGTGCGAGAAGAGTGCTGTCACCGCCAGGCAGAGTCGGGAAGAACAAAGTGACCCGGGCATCATCCCGCCCCACCCAGCTCTCCAGCCCTGTCTCCAGCGGGAAGCTCCGGGGAGCACCTTGCCTCACTCCCAACCAAGGCCAAGTGGATGGAATCTCAGGAAGCCGACTGGCCTCAGGCCCTTAGAATGCCGGCCTGGAAGCTGCGGTGGCCTGTCACTCTCTCGTGGTTGGAACTTTGCAGAAGCAAAATAAAACCAGATGGCTCTGGTTCTGTCCTCGGGTGCAGCTCAGAGTTTCATGAGCAAGGATGGATTCTCCAGTAGAAGATCTTCCAGTTTAACGGGGGGCAAGGACACAGGGTGGAACAGGCCTGATGGGAACTGAGGAATGGGCTGCCTGGTCATGAAGGGAGGACATGCCTGGGGACCTCTCTACAGGCTCTTCAGAGCTGCTCGATGTGACCGGCGCCGTGTCAGATGCATGGCCAGGGTCCCGGGTGCTGTCACGGCTGCAAGACCCAGATGTAGGTGAGGGGGCTGGGTCATTAAGTGGCCCCAACCCTCCCCGCGTGCTCTGCAGTGTACGGATGGACCCTGCCGAGAGCCGCTGCCCGGAGGAGCCCATCACTCCTTCCCCTTGGCATGACTCATCTCCCTGTGGCAGGAGCCGGGCTCAGCTTCCAAGAATAGCCTCGCCTGAGGGATCCAAGCTCGGAATCCCTTCCAACTTTCGGGGCTCTGAAGTTTGGCACCCACGGAGGTCTGTGCTTAGGTAACGGGTGCAGATGGCTTGGCGTTAGCACAGCCGGTGGCTAATCACCTTCTCCCGTCCACCTTCTCTGACCACACGATCCCAGGGCTGGCCAGGGCACAGCGCTTGCAGAGGAGACCTGATCCTAAGCAGCTGCGTGTTGGTGGCTGGAAGATGCGGCGATCAGGGAGCCCACGCGTTTGCTTCCCTGCTCATCGAACACGTATCTGATGACGACTTGCGAGTGAGGCTCGCAGGGAGACTCGGCAGGGGACTTTACAGAGGTGGATCAGATCTCAGTGCCATGCTGAATCCCGGCAGCCAGGCAGGGGGAGGGGCTGCAAACAATAGTCAGCATTTTTTGGGCACTTACTGTATACTCTGTATTAAGCACTTACCATGAATTAATTCAATCAGTCTTGGCAAATGCGGTCAGCTCAGTTCCATCCTCAACCTCGCTGACCAGCTGACCCTGTGGTGCAGAGGGTGACCTGCTGAGGCTCCTGCAGGGAGGCAGTGTCCCCAGGGCTGCTCTCTGGCAGGGGCCCACCTGAAAGCAGGTGCCTGCCGTGTCCAGCTCTTCCCAGGACGTGCGGCGCCCTTGCTGCTGTCTTAGTCTGTGCCAGCTGCTGTAACAAAACCCCACACAGGGGCAGCTCTTCAACCTTAATTTCTCATAGTTGGGAGCCACGAAGTCCCAGGTCACAGATTCCGTGTCTGGCGATGGCTGTCATTCTGCGGTGACCACACACGGGGAAGGGTGCATTTCCTCTCCAGGGCCTCTGTTTTGGGTACTGATTCCACTGAGGAGGGCTCTGCCCTCAGGTGGGTCACCTCCCCAGGGTCCAGCTCCCCTGCCGTCACAGTGGGGGTCTGGGGAGGACATGGAGACCGCAGCACCAGCCCCACGGCCTCTGCATCTCCCTCCGCCTGGAGCAACACTGGCTGGCCCCTGCTCAGCGCTGGCTCCGTAGGAGGCCTTCCCTGACCACCCAGGTCCCCTGTTCTCTGGTTTCAGAGTTTATTTCCTTCCCAGCCCTTGCCAAGCTGTGACGTGACCGTGCTTATTTGTTTATCCACAGAACCCCCCCCCCCCCCCCCCCCCCGTGTGTGTCTTAGCGACCTCCTTGTCCCCAGCCCCGAGAGGGGGCCTGGCCGGGGCAGGCGCTCAGTGGGCCTTCTCTGGGTGTCTGCGGGGAGGAGGGGCCGCAGTCCTCACAGGTGTGGAACAGACCTGGAGCCAGGCGTCATGTGCGACTTCCCTCATGACCGTGGCGGTGACAAGGAAAGGCCCTGGACCGGAAGGCACGCGGGGATCTTTAACTCTACGTACTTACTTCTTAGTTCTCTGGTCTGTTCAACGCACAGCGGGGCATTTGTGATTGCACTGCAGAACCAGGGTCCCGAGCCCTTGCCAGGCGGACCTGCTGGTGGGCACACGGTGCCCCGCCCACAGCCTTCCGCGTGGGTGGCCGGGCCGCCTGCAGACCAGCTCCCCGCAGCTCCCTGACCACCTCTCTGAGCCCCCAGGGGGCTGAGCCCCTGTTCCGTGGGGGCTGCTGCAGGCAGACGGAGGAGAAGATGCCGCCTGCAAGGCCACGTGACCCAGAGCCGAGAACTGCGGCTGAACCGCATTCTCCCTGGGGACCTGGCCCCGGCGGCTTCTCCTGCCCCGAGGAGGGGCTCTCTGGGAATTCTCAGGTGCTCTCCTCTCCCTCACCTTAGACTCCGCTTTCCCCGCTGTGTCTTGCTTTGCCCACCACAAGGGCATGCTGGAAATAGGACTTTTAAAATAAGTTCCAGAACGTTCTATGTGTATGATCCCTGAGGTTCACTTTGTCCATCTGTTGTTAGGATCTGGATATGAGGTGTCCCCTAAAGATCTTGTGGCGGGCAATGCAGGAACGTTCAGAGGCAAAACGATTAGGTTATAAGAGTTGTGGCTTCATCAGTGGATTAATCCCTTTGATGGTCTAATAATCGAATGGACTACGGGGTGGTAGCCGTAGGCAGGCTGGGTATGACTGGAGGAAGTAGGTCACAGGGGTGTGACCTGGGCTCCCCTTGTCCCTGGCTCCTCGCTCCCTCTGCTTGCTGCCCAGCTGCTGTGAACTGACCGCTCGCCTTCACCACGCCCTTCTGCCATGATGTTCTGCCTCGCCTCTGACCCAGAGCAGGGGACTTGCCCCCATGTAGACACCATGAGCCCCAAATAAACCTTCACCCCTCTAAGTTGTTCTTGTTAAGCATTTTGTCACAGTGAAGAAAAGCTGACTGAAGCATCTATGAAAGGGGGACCTCACTGCCTGGTCAGAGGGTCACACAAGCCTGTCATTCCCCAGCCCAGCTCCAGGCATGTGGCTGGGGAGCCTTGGGGTGCTTGGCCCGTCCCACTAACGACCACATCGCACCCTTAATGAAGGTGCTCCAGGCGCCAGGTTAAGCACTTTATTGGCGTCGTCAGCATCATGCTTTAGATGATGCAATGTCACAGTCGACGTGCAGTGACCACCCCCTTGTTGGGCATCAACAGTCACGGGCCCTGCGGAACCGAGACGGTCACTCCCTTCAGTCCTTGCGGCAGACCCCCTTTATACACGAGGAAACGTCTCTTTTTAAATAATTAGTAAAAGATGTGCTTAAAAATAATAAGTGCCATGGAGAAAAATACACCAGGGAGAGAGAGAGAGTGGCAGCTAGCGGGTTCGGTTAGTTACTGACAGTCGCAAACTCTCGAGTGTGGGTGGTGGTGTGTTCCCCTCGGATGGGGACGCCGAGCTGAGGCTGAAGTTTCAGATCCAGGGCCGAGGAATGAAGACCCCAGAGAGGCGGGCGTGGACCAGGCAGAGGAGCGTTCTGAGAGCCCAGCGGAGGTGCTGGCAGGGACCTGGACCTTTCCTCTTGATTTCTCAAGCCCCTCCCCAAAGAGCGTGGCCCACCTGTGACATGAGTATGGTTTAAGGTCAAATTTAACCCAGACTCCTCTCCTAGCGGGGAGCAGGATACAGGTCGTGGCTCCTGGGACAGCCAGTGGCTGGTGCTCTCTGCCCTGCGTCCAGCGATCCGTGGAAGGCCCGGGAGGCGGCCACCTGGCCCAGGCTCCTGTGCAGCTTCCTGCGCTCCGCCTCCATCGCCCTGGACGGGAGCTCGGCGCCTCGGCGTGCCTCACGAACGCTCTCGGCTGGTGGTTCCTGGTCACAGCCCCCTGGATCCCGGGGTGAATTACCTTGCAAAGCCTAGCAGGGCTTCGCCTAGCAGAGGGTAGATCAGCTCAGCCCCCAGAGCAGACAGTCTCCGTGACTCAGAGGAAGGCCCTGGGCATGGCTTCCTCCACCCACCCTGCTGACCCACCTCCCAGGTCAGGGGTGAGCAGGCTACTCGGCCCCAGGTCCAGTGAGGGAGGTTCACTTTCCGTGTCTTCTCATGGACAGCACAGAGGGTCTGGGACGAGCTTCCTCACACTGGAAAAGGGAGAGCTTTCCCTGTTCTCGCTCTCTGCACGGAGCATAGAGGCCACCAGCAAGCCTGAGTCCCCAGTCTGGGCTCAGAGCCAGACTTACATGCACCCGCATGGGACCTGAGACCAGAGGCTGTCTCTCTGCGTCTTGATTTCCTAGTCAGAGTGTGTGTGGTTGTGACAGTCTCAAACTCAGGATGGGAGGGAAGCGGGGACCTCGGAGTGACCAACTGCGTGTGCCAGGCACTGAATGCGGTTATGACCCCCGATGCCCAGATGAGAACCTGAGCCCTGGGCTGCCGCGGCATCCTGGCAAGATCGGCGCTGAGATGTTGACCCAGGCGGTCTGGCCGCGCAGCCGCCTTCTCCTCTTCTGCACCGTGCAATCCCTGGCCGATCCTCGGAAGTACTCGCTAGGGTTCTCCGAAGGGCAAACCGGGTGTCTGACCCATGCAAAGTGCTCAGCCGGGGAGGAGAAATTGGTCAATAAATGCACCTGGCCTTATTTTTAAGTGTTTTAAATTGAGATATAAGACGTACAATTCACATCATGTAAAATTAACGTTCAAAAAGACTCACAATTCAGTGGATTTTAGCATATGAACTAATGTTGTGTGACTACCTCTACCAGGTCAAAACATTGCCAAAATCCCAAAAAAAAGCCTTAGACCTATCTGTAGTCATTCCTCCTTTCCCCTAACACCTGGAAACCACTTACCTCCTTTTTGACTCTGTGGATTTGCGTGTTCTGGACATTTTATATGAATGAAATCATAAAATGTGTGACCCTCTGTGTCCAACTTCTTTTGGTTTGCATGATACTTTCTGTGTTCATTTATGTTGGTCGCATTCTTTTTTATGGGTGAATAATATCCTGCATGGACATACCATATTCTGTTCACCACCTTATTGATTGATAGACATTGGGTGGTTTGCATTTTTTGACTGTCATAAATATTGCTGCTATCAAGAGCTGGGGGTGTTTCTCAGGGGTAGGTACTTGACTGAAGCCCTGGCAGTCCTTAGAACCACATATAATAGTGCAATGAACATCTGTGCACAAGTTTTTGCTTGAACCTCTCTTTTCAGTTCTCTTGAGTATATATCTATCCTGGGAACAGGATTGCAGTGTCATGTGGTAATTCTGTTTGACGTTTTGAAGGGTGTTGGGCTGAGTTCCAAGGCAGCTGCACTGTTTAACATTTCCCACCAGCAGCGGGTAAAGGTTCCTATTTCCCCACATTCTTGTCAGCATTTGCTATTTTCCGTTATTTTAGTTTTTGCCAGCCTAGCAGGTGTGAAGTGGTATCTCAAGCTTTGATTTGAATCCGCTAATTGCTGATGATGTCGTGCTGATTTTCATGTGCCTGTTGACTGTTTGTTTGCCATTTTATGAGAAATATCAGCTGAAATCCTTTGCGTGGTTTTTAATTAGATGGCATTTTTATTGTTGAGTTGAGAATACTCTTTATATGTGCTGGCGACTAGACTCATATATGACTTGTAAACATGTTCTTCCATCCTGTGGGCTGTATTTTTGCTTCATAGTGTCATTTGATGAGAATGGTTTTCATTTTGCTGAGGAGTACTGAGTGTCATTAATCTAGGATCCTTTCTTCCTTTCAGACATGATGGTGGCTTAGAAATCAGTTAATGTTGTGCCAGTTTTGGGGTTAAGGAAGAGACCACCAGCCCTCTGTGTTTTGTCAGACCCCAGACTCAGGGGATGGGTGGGGAGGAGGGAAAAGGACCTTCAAGTGACCTGATTGAGCCAGGACTTTGCTGGCCACCAGCACCTCCCGGCTTCGGAGTCCCTCTCTTAGGCCAACGCTACTTGGCATCGGCATGTGGTGAAACACTCCTGTGGTCTTTATAGACACCAGTTTATGGTGTTTTTTTCTGTTTCCTCCAAGGCCTTGCCTGTAAGCACCTCCAAGTTCCCTCTAGGTTTCAGAAGTCTTAAAAGTTTGGGGTCTTCATTAGAATTGAGGAAGGACAGGGAGAGGGAGACATGGGAAGATCCTGGGGAACAAAATCTACCACCTGATGCTGTGTCCACGCACGAGGACGCTACACGAGCTCTGTGCTTACGTAGCAGTGTCATGCCTGGGTTGATGGTGACCATGGTGACCGTGGTGACAGGAGGGACACCCGTACTGTAGAGCGAGGGGGTCGGTGGGAGGGAGGAAGGGAGGGCAGGAGGAGGTGTCGGGTGATGGGATTGGTCCGTCGTGTCGCATGCCCGTGTGGATGAGCATCTTGGATCCCGCTCTTTTCATAATTACAACGCATCACGTAAAACCTCTTAAACAGTGTTGGGGTCTCGTCCCCGAGTTTTCTCAGCCTGCTTCTGCCTCTGAGCTCTTTCCCCTGGCTCCTCCACAGCCTCCTGGGTGGAGTCTAGCCACGAAAGGGACTCCTTGCTCTTCTAGAGGGTTTAGACTTGCGTGCCAGCCTCTCCCAGGGAGCCTGTTAGAGAAGGTGCTGAACCCAGATCTGTGGGGTGGGGCCCGGGGTGATTCTGACACTGTGGGCGTCTCGCAGAGCCCGTCTTGGGAGGCCCTGCCCTGTTCTAGAAGCCTGCAAACCCAAACCTGTCCCGAGATCCTGAGAGAGAACCTCAGATTCCAGTGGGTCTTCAACTTGACTGCGTAGAGAAACCCTGGGTGCAACTTAGTACCCTCGGATGCCTCGGCCACACTGCCGAGCAATCGGAGAGGCTCTGGGTGTGGGACCAGAGGCCAGGTGTCTGTAGAGCTCACTGGCACTTCCCAGGGCTGCCAAGCTAAGAGACAGAGGGCGCCTGACCTGCCTGGGTGCCCACCCGATGTAGGTACTCCTGCCTCTGCTCAGCCCTTTGACATGGCAAGTGTGCTCGGGACACTGGATTTGGAAGTTCAGTCTTTCCTTAATTTGTGCTGTGATTTTATTTTCCTGCTGCAAACTCAGGGACTAGGATTGCCGGAGATGGAATGAGCAAAGACCTTGCAGTCCCCACCCCTGCAACTGCACCACAATCTCCTTGTCACCAAGGTCGACCCCAGCTGCAGGGGACATTGTGGGAGACATCTTTGCTGGCTCTCACAGTGGCTCCAGATGAACCTGGACCCATTGAGGGAGCCACTGAGGTTCCCTAGCCCCCCAGATAAGGCAGGGTTACCTCCAGATCATGAGCCTGGCACCAGGGTCTTCTGGTGAAGCCTCTTGGGTGCAGTGATCAGAACTGGCTCGAATCTGAGTTCTACCACTCAGCTGCTGGTCCTCCCCGAACCTCCGTTTCCTCATCTGTGAAATGGAGATCAACGAAGATGCCGACCCCTGGTGTCAGCCGCCTTCCCTTCTCCTCTAGGGTTACTTTCCAAGTAGCACAACTGACAGGCAGGGCTGGTGCTTGGGACCGTGCCCGTGACAGAAGCAGCAGCAGCTTCCATGTCCCAAAAGCTCTCAGGTGCACAGCTCAGCACAGCCCTCGCCTTCACCACCCAAGCCCACCGGGAGGGGTCTCCTCACTTGTGCTCTGTACACACCTGCCCAAACTCCACCGCCATCCCTCTCTGCAGGCACAGCCCAAGGCAAGAAGGTGCCCCATCTGCTGGTGGCCCAGTGCGCTTGAGGTTTAATGTCAGTGTAATGTCATGGGGGCGAGCAGGGGACTTTCCTAGTCAGGGCAACCAGAAGAGATGCGTGCCCACGTTCCTAGTGGAACCCAAGCCCGGTTCAGCGAGACTCCAGCTTTCCTCTTTGGCTTGTGTTGCAGACATAAAAGAACTTACTCCAGGGTTTCCCCGTACCTCTGCATCCGGAGTATTGACCGGGCACGTTCCCCTGGTACACTCATGTGGCACGTCTACAAATATCATTTCATAATATTTCCAAGTGTGTATCTACATGAGTCTGTCTTTCCAAAGCCTCTAACCACGGATCCCGAGTTCTCCGGCGCTGGTCCTCAGTCTTCAGCTACGTGCCAAGCCTGGTTCTTCGATGCATATGTTTCTTGAACTGATCCCCAGCTTCAGCACCCTGAGCTTGCCCTTCTGCACACTGCTCACAATGACTAAATGATAGTCATTACTCTGCTAGGACACTGAGTCCTCCTGCTGTCCGGTGACCACGGCTCTTACATAGTCACCATGTGAATGGCGATTGCTCTTCCCAACAAAGAGACGTGGAGAGAGGAGGAAACGAAATAGGAGCTGACAGAACGGAGCAGACTCTTCGGGGGGCAAAGTGCCCCTGAGAAAAGCAGGCGGAGGGAGGAGGACACTTGGAACCCACCTCTGCTGTCAATCAACGGGTCCAGATGGTCTGCAAGCATGGCCGTCGGCAGAGCAGGCTGATCCAGTCGCCGAACAATTCCCAGCCAGTTTGCAAGACCTGGAAGAAGTCGCCAGAGGTCCAGGCAGGAGCAGAGGAAGAAGAAGGGCCTGTTTGATTTTGCCATCTGGGGAATCTTGCAATTAGGAGAGTGATCAGGGAACACTGGGGGATTCATAATGTCTCCATGCCACCAGGATCTCGGGCCCCGGGCAGCCCTTCAAGTTTAAGAACATATGATCCCGGGCCACGTTGGTAGCATTTTTTGCCCTAATTACAAACAACAATCCTTGTGAGTGTCGTTGACAGCTGGCTTCTGAGCCGAGGGCTGGAGAGTCTGAGGCTGTAATGTGCACGCGAGTCCCCCGGGGCCTGGCGCACGTCTGCAGGTCTGAGCTGGAGCCCGAGACTCTGCACTTGCAAGAAGCTCGCAGGAGCTGCTGCTGGCCTTGGACCCACTGTGCACAGCGAGGAGAGGCGCCCTCCGTAACCAGAGGCGGGACCTGAGCGGCACTGCTCCCCAGGGGTGTGGGTGCAGCTGGGCAGCGTTGGCGTCTTGGGCTCCCTTGTCCTGGGCACTTGCAAGTTGAGGACGAGGAGTCGGCTCTTCTTGCTCCTGGGTGGAGAAAAGCAAGAAGTTGCTGCCAAAGTCCCAGGTGTGTCTGAGCTCAGGAGCGGCTGGGCAGAGAACACGGCCATTGAGCTCAGAGGAACGGTGGAGAGGAGGGGACGGGAAGCCCTAAGGGTGGAGTGCTCTCGGTGGTCTGCCCTTCGGCCCCCACCCCAGCCGCCCCGGGTCCTTCATCACCCAATCTGCCCCCCACGCCCGTCTGCCCTGGGGGGCCCCCAAGAGCTCCCCGTGGTTCCTCCTGGTTGAAGAGGACAATCGGGCCCAGCCTCCTCCACCTGCCAGGCTGCGCGCGTGGCCTCGGGGCTGGACCATTTCCTTTGCCCAGAGACCAAGGCCCTGGCGGCCTGAGCTGGGCACGTCTGTTTGTCTGGACACTCCCTGATTGGGCTTCGCGTGTCCTTCGCTCTGTTTGGGCGCATGTGCGCGTCCCCGGGCGCTGGCCGACCCGTGCTGTGTCTGTTCTGGGGGGGAGAGCTGGGGAGTCGGGCACACGCTGCCACACCACCCGTGTGGCCACCACGGGGAACCCGTGCATGCAAGGGACCGGACCCCAGCACTTCCTCCCCTGCTGCCCGTCCCCCTGGAGCTGGCCTGCGTGGGGCCGTCCTGGCAGCCTCTGCTCCTGCCTGTCTGCTTTCCGGCGGGACTTCCTGCCCCTGAACCCTGCTGCACTCTCGTCGCCGGTGCCTGGACGTGGGCATTTATCGTCACTCTCCTTCAATGGCGCACCTGTTCTTCCCCTGCCGTGTCCCCCGTGGAGCTCCCTGGGGGGCCCTCGGCTGCCCTCCTGCTTCCTGCGGCCCCTCCCCTCCGTGCTTCCCAGGGCGGCCGAGTCGTGGGAGCATCCGTTCTCTCCTGAGTGGGCTTGCGGGCTCCTCAGGACGTCTTGTCTGGAACCCGCGGGGCTCCCTGCGACCCGCGAGGCCCTAACCCTCCGTCCTATCCACGTCCCCCTGCCTGGCCCCCTGCTCACCTGTGCCTCCGTCCGTTCCCACCACGCTCAGTGGTCTCGTCTGCTCAGAGTCTTTGCATGTTCTGTTCCCTCTGCCCGACACCAGCACCCGCCACCCAAGCTCCGCCTGAGCCCACGCCCCTACCCACGTCCCAGGGGCGGTGTGGCAGCCTCTGGTGCATCTGCCTGCGCTGCGTGGTGCGAGTCCACTCGAGTTCAGGCGGGTTTCACGCTCTGCTTTGTCTCAGCCTGGCATTTCTTGGCCTTGGCCTGATGACATTTAGGACCACCCATTTGCCGTGGGGTGGGGAGGTCGCTGTCCTGTGCTTTGTGGGACATCCAGCCTCTACCCACTGCCAACTGATCACAACCAGTACGTCTCTGGGCCTTGTCAGAGGGTCCTGGCGGTCCAACCTGGCTGAGCCTGGGCCTTACCTGGGCCTCCCTGCAGCGCCCGCTCTGCTGCCTGCCCACCCAGGCCCCCTGGGAGAGCCGCCGCTCTCCTTGTGGACACTCTGTGGGCCTCTCCCGTGGCCCTCCCTCGGGAATGCAGCGGGGCCGGGTTCTGAGCTCTGCCACAAACACAGGCTGTGCTGGTCTATTTACCGCCAGCCCACGTTCCATGCTGGTGTCTGCAGCACTGACGGCCACGGCTGCCTAGGAGGTGCGCGGTGCATTGTTTTCTTTTGCCTAATACACATCTAATCGTGTAGCCTGAGATGAATCGGTGTGTGCACACGGAGGGGACCTGTCAAAGCAGGCCGTGCTCCTCCACCGGAGAAGCTCAGACGCCTCTCCTGCCTTCATCTGAGGCCCAGTGTGAGCTCTTCTTGGGTGTTTTATGTGGATTTAAAGTAAAAAAAAATATTTCTTGCCTAGTCTGTGGACAGGAAACAAAATGAGAAGAGGAACAGTTTTGCAAAAAGAACCCAAATGTGCCAGGAGCAGTGCACCCTGTAATCCCAGCGACTGGGGAGGCTGAGGCAGGAGGATCGTGAGGTCTAAGTCAGCCTCAGCGATGGTGAGGCACTAAGCAACAGTGAGATCCTGTCTCTAAATAAAATATAATAGGACTGGGGATGTGGCTCAGAGGTCGAGTACCCCTGAGTTCACTTAGCGCGATGTTCTCAAGGTTCATCTGTGTAGTGGCCTGAGTCAGAACGTCCCTCCTTTTTAAGGCTGAGTAATACTCCACTGCACGGACATGCATCCTGCTGAATTATCCATCCACCAGTGGACATGGGTGCGTCCACCTTTGGGCTGGTGTGACTCATGCTGCTGTGAGGGACCAGTCTCAGACGTCCGTATAAGTCAGTTTTACTAAGTGCCCCTGCCGTGCTGGCACCCTGCTGGGCTCTGCACCCGCTGTCTCAGTGGAGCCTCCTGATCTCATGGGCACTGACACTCTGTCGTCACGTTGAATACAAACTGGGAGGGGTCCAGGCAGGCTCCGGTCACGTGACCAGGTCTCGGGGTCTCAGTGTAGCTCCCGATTTCTAGAAGCAGAGTCCGGGTTTGTGAGTGAGGTCGCAGTCAGCGAGGAGGCCGGCGTGGCCGTGGCTCGGTCCTGCTGCCCGTGAGCCCCTCGCTCTGAAGGCCAGCCGCCGCCGGCCGCAGCCCGCGTTCCTCCTCACGCACGGGGGCTTGAAGCTCTGCTGCTCCTCCTCAACTCTCCCTTTTATGACCGAGAGGTCAATAAGTGGGTGACGCTCTAGAAGGACACAGTGAGGTGGACGGGAGCAGACCCTGCGACGGAGCAGCTGGCCCTCCAGCCGTCACTGCAGAGCAAGCGAAGCCCCCGGGGAGCCCAGGGGAGGCCCGTCCCCAACCTCAGCGCTGTCAGGCTCGCCCTGGAGGGGGACGTGGGAGATCCTGTGGCAGGGAAGGGCAGTGTCCCCAGGAGTGTCCCCAGGGGTGGAGGTGAGGACCTGTGTCCCCAGGAGTGTCCCCAGGGGTGGAGGTGAGGACCTGTGTCCCCAGGAGTGTTCCCAGGGGTGGAGGTGAGGACCTGTGTCCCCAGGAGTGTCCCCAGGGGTGGAGGTGAGGACCTGTGTCCCTAGGAGTGTCCCCAGGGGTGGAGGTGAGGACCTATGTCCCTAGGAGTGTCCCCAGGGGTGGAGGTGAGGACCTGTGTCCCCAGGAGTGTCCCCAGGGGTGGAGGTGAGGACCCGTGTCCCCAGGGGTGGAGGTGAGGACCTGGGTCCCCAGGTGTGGAGGTGAGGACCCGTGTCCCCAGGAGTGTCCCCAGGGGTGGAGGTGAGGACCCGTGTCCCCAGGGGTGTAGGTGAGGACCTGTGTCCCCAGGAGTGTCCCCAGGGGTGGAGGTGAGGACCTATGTCCCTAGGAGTGTCCCCAGGGGTGTAGGTGAGGACCTGTGTCCCCAGGAGTGTCCCCAGGGGTGTAGGTGAGGACCTGTGTCCCCAGGAGTGTCCCCAGGGGTGGAGGTGAGGACCTGTGTCCCCAGGAGTGTCCCCAGGGGTGGAGGTGAGGACCCGTGTCCCCAGGAGTGTCCCCAGGGGTGGAGGTGAGGACCTGTGTCCCCAGGAGTGTCCCCAGGGGTGGAGGTGAGGACCTGTGTCCCCAGGAGTGGAGGTGAGGACCCGTGTCCCCAGGAGTGTCCCCAGGGGTGGAGGTGAGGACCCGTGTCCCCAGGAGTGTCCCCAGGGGTGGAGGTGAGGACCTGTGTCCCCAGGAGTGTCCCCAGGGGTGTAGGTGAGGACCTGTGTCCCCAGGAGTGTCCCCAGGGGTGGAGGTGAGGACCCGTGTCCCCAGGAGTGGAGGTGAGGACCTGTGTCCCCAGGAGTGTCCCCAGGGGTGGAGGTGAGGACCCATGTCCCCAGGAGTGGAGGTGAGGACCCGTGTCCCCAGGAGTGTCCCCAGGGGTGGAGGTGAGGACCTGTGTCCCCAGGAGTGTCCCCAGGGGTGGAGGTGAGGACCTGTGTCCCCAGGAGTGTCCCCAGGGTGGAGGTGAGGACCTGTGTCCCCAGGAGTGTCCCCAGGGGTGGAGGTGAGGACCTGTGTCCCCAGGAGTGTCCCCAGGGGTGGAGGTGAGGACCTGTGTCCCCAGGAGTGTCCCCAGGGGTGTAGGTGAGGACCTGTGTCCCCAGGAGTGTCCCCAGGGGTGGAGGTGAGGACCCGTGTCCCCAGGAGTGGAGGTGAGGACCTGTGTCCCCAGGAGTGTCCCCAGGGGTGGAGGTGAGGACCCATGTCCCCAGGAGTGGAGGTGAGGACCCGTGTCCCCAGGAGTGTCCCCAGGGGTGGAGGTGAGGACCTGTGTCCCCAGGAGTGTCCCCAGGGGTGGAGGTGAGGACCTGTGTCCCCAGGAGTGTCCCCAGGGTGGAGGTGAGGACCTGTGTCCCCAGGAGTGGAGGTGAGGACCTGTGTCCCCAGGAGTGTCCCCAGGGGTGGAGGTGAGGACCTGTGTCCCCAGGAGTGTCCCCAGGGGTGGAGGTGAGGACCTGTGTCCCCAGGAGTGTCCCCAGGGGTGTAGGTGAGGACCTGTGTCCCCAGGAGTGTCCCCAGGGGTGGAGGTGAGGACCCGTGTCCCCAGGAGTGGAGGTGAGGACCTGTGTCCCCAGGAGTGTCCCCAGGGGTGGAGGTGAGGACCCATGTCCCCAGGAGTGGAGGTGAGGACCCGTGTCCCCAGGAGTGTCCCCAGGGGTGGAGGTGAGGACCTGTGTCCCCAGGAGTGTCCCCAGGGGTGTAGGTGAGGACCTGTGTCCCCAGGAGTGTCCCCAGGGTGGAGGTGAGGACCCGTGTCCCCAGGTGGACCAGGACACAGGAGGCACTGCTGGCTGCCTCCAGCCCTGGGAGGCTCGGTGCTCTGGTCCTTGGAGAGCGGACGACGCCGTGCCCGCTTCTCGGAGCTTGTGGTCCAGGAGGAAGAACCGAGCCCTCCCCAGAGCCGCGGGCGCGACGCGGAGGTGAGGAGAGCTCGCTCGACCGCGGTGAGAGCCGCTCTGGCTGCAGCGGGAGCTCGGGCGGGGCTGGGAACCCCGCGGACGCCCTGGGATGAAGCGGGCAGAGGGTCCGGGCATGTGGCCGAGGCCGGGGCCGGAGTCCTGCCGCTCTGTGATCGGGAAGGTCTCCTGGGGAAGGACTGTCAGTCACGGCCGCCTCTTCTGGGGACTGGGAAAAGAGGGCCGTTGTCCCACTGTCCCCTGGCGTTAGGCAGTGCGAGAGATGAGTGAGGACCAGCCTGTGTACAGCCGTGGCTAATGGCTTCACCACCTGATGTGGTTCCTTTTGTTATTTTTGACCCTGTAAACACTGCAGTTTGAAGAATTTTATGTACTGATAAAGTCGTATTGAAGCAACAGTGTTTTTACTGATCAAAACTCCCTGTAACTTGAGATCCAGAGTCTCTAATTTGCTTGAGATTGATTGATTTATTCAACAAATACTCACTGGATGCTGAATTGTTTAGGTTAGGTTTGGTGGTTTATGAAAGAAAACCTAAATTAACTGTGGTTTAAGTGAGACAGAATTCTATTTCCCTCTTATGTAAAAGAAGTCAGGCAGAGGACAGGTGAACAGCCCTATAAGGTGGCTATATGATGACAAGGACACAGGTGGCTTTTATCCTGATGTTCCCTAGGTGGCTTTTATTCCCAAGGTTATCTCGTGGTTCAATGTGGCTGCTGCAGCCCCAGCTGTTAGACCTTCATTTCGAGAAAGAAAAATGAGATAGAAGGAATGGGTGTGGATAGGTTGTCATTAAGTCACTTTTGTCACTTAACATCTCAATAGCCAGAATTGGGTTGCATGGCAAATATTTTGTAGCAAGAGATACTGGAAAATGTGGAACGGTAGTCTTAATTCCAGGGAGCCGTGACTCCAGCTAGACTGGGGGTGACCATCAGGAGGAAGAGGAGGGTGCCCTTTTGGGGTGGAAAGTGGGGAATGGCCGTCGGTGCCTCCTGGAAGCCCAGCACCAGGGTCTGCACTGGAAATGGCCATGAAGGGCTGGTTCCCAAGCCCAGAGATGTGCTGTGATTGCCGCCGAGTCTCCTCAGCTCCAATGCGTGTCAGTCATCTGGAGGGTTTGTGACAGTGGACTTCTGGAAGCCATCCCCAGAGTTTCTGGTTTGTTAGGCCTGGGGTCTAGGAGACTGAGAAATTGCCTTTCTAGCGATTTCTGGCTGCTGCCGCCGGCCCAGGGACCACGTGGGTCCAATGACTGAGGTCAGACAGCCAAACCCCCTGCCTAGGGTCCAGCCAGCGGCCTGGTTTTGCAGGGAGTCTCTCTGGGACAGACCGTGCTCCTCTGTCTCCTGCCGTCTAGGGGCTTCTGCACGGCGGGCAGCAGGACCGAGATTGTGACCCCAAGTGCTCACTGTCCAGCCCTGTGCAAAGTTCACTATCCCTGCCTTAGGTGGCAGCTGGTCCTCACGACCCCTGGAAGGCCAGGGCAGCAATGGAGCCGGCGGCACAGGGCCTGCATGCCCAGCCCAGCCCCGCCACCACTGTTCCATGTGGCTGTGGTCGGGTCATCGCCCTGACCAGCCTCCTTGAGTCTTCTGTCATGGGGACATGGAGCAAATGATTCCAGAGGTCCCTCCCCACGCCCTCCTGGTCTCGGCAGAGAAGCCGTCTGAGCAGCCATTGCCATCTTGCAGAGTGACAGGCTGCATGTCTCGTTTTGCTGCCAAGTTAGGTTTGCTGCGTGTTCTGTTTGGGAAAGTGTCCCCTGTGCCTCCTTTTGGAGGGACCACCGTCTTGCTTCACTTTTGATTGGCACCTGACATTTGTGGGAGGCGGCATTCATTAGCTCCACTCCTCCCTCCGCCTTCCAGCGCCTCCAGTCATCCTGTGGCTTTTCTGTGCCTTTGCCACTACTGACCTTTTCTGAGTCTGACAAAGAGGCACTCAGAGTTATAATGACATATATAATATCACGCCACCTCTGTCTACCCCAGAGTTATTTCACCGCGAGTTGGAGGAGAGTCTCTCTTAAGTAACAAGGGAGAAAATTCTCCTTTGAATGGAGTCAGTCGACCCCAGTGAGACACACTCTTGGACAGGTGGAGGGGAGGATGGAGAGGAGTCTCCGTTCACTTGGATTTTAGTAAGCATTGTGGGCAGGGGTGTGCCCGGGTTAGGACTAGTGTTTGCTAGCAGGTGCGTAGGGAAATCAGTTGCTGAAACAAAAGAGAAATTTATTTCAGACAAAAGCAGTCTGGAGGTAGGTGGTCCAGGGCTGGCAAGGTGGTTTCATGGTCTCACATCCTTCTGGGGTGTCTGTTGTCCTCCCAAGCATGTAGTTTGCATCTTGAAAGTTGCCTCATGGTCCAAGAGGGCTGCTGGAGCTCTGGCTATCACTCTTACTCAAAGCAGGAAGCAAGAAAAAGGAGAAAAAGAGCAAACAGAGCATGCTCCAGTCATGGGCTCTTTCTTCAGGAGGTCAGAAGTTTCCAGTCTACATATCACAGAACCTCTCCAGCAGGAAAGAAGGCTGGAGAATACAGCATTGGACCTGGAATTTCTCTCCTCGAGTGAAACTGGAGTTCTGTTACTGAAGAAGGAGAACAGGCATTGGGTGGGAAACCGGCAGTGTCTTTCTGAATTAGTTTGATCTAGGTGGTAGGAAATTAGACTTAAGGACGGTTTGAAGAGTGCTTTGTGGGCGTGCTATGAATGGAAGACGGTGTAGCTTGCAGGCGTGAAGAGCAACCATGAGACTCCATCAAGCACTGCTGGTTTTGAATTCGTCTCTTTGGAGCAAGTTATTTGACCTCTCTGAGCCTCAGTTTGTTATCCATAAATTGAAAATAGTAATGGTAGTAGCAATTATGAGGATAACAAAGACGACAATGTAAACAGCCGCTCTCTTGCAGGAATAAATGACATGCTGAAAATCCAACCCCTGAAGTGTTGAGGCTGTAATCAACATCTAACGAACGGCAGAGACCGTTTTCCAAAGAGTAATGGGGATCGGAGGAAAGATCGCGCGTTCTCCCGGGTGCGCCTCTTGATGCCGCATGGCCACTTGCGGGCTGAGCAGTCCTGAGTAGGTTTCCCGCTCAGAACCATTTCTTCCTCATTCATGGGGCGGTCGTGGTGGGGCTGAAGCCAGACCGCGTGTGGGAAGAGCTGACAGGCCATCAGGAGACCCTGAGCACAGGCCCTGGCCCGCGATCTGTGTCCAGCGCCTGCTGATTCTACTCCTCTTTCTTGTCTGGAGGACTGGAAATCCATGAGGCGTCCAGGCTCCGTCCTGGTGCTGGCGAGTTGGCCTGGACGTTCTCTCTGTTCTCTTCTTCCTCGTCTGTGCTCCGTGCTGGGTTTTGTCGGTCTCCAGGCCCTTCCTCTCTCACCTCCTCCGCCTTGGGGGAGGCCTCTGCAGCACCCCAGGCCCCACCTGGTGGTCCCCACGGTGGGAACATCTCTCTTCAGACACCCAGCTTCTGGGTTCTGACACTGTCCCCTCCCAGCCCCCCTTTCCCCTGAGCCCTGGGATATTGGTGGCTTCCTGTCTTTGCCTCTGGTCCTGGTGCCCCTGTATTGGATCATTTCTGTTGGACACATGGAGAGTGGCTTCTGTTCTCCCGATCAGACCTCGACTCGTTGACTGAGTGTCCTGTCAACATGCTGCGCCCAAGCTTTCAGCTCACCGGTCCCCTACTCTTCACCCACTGGAAACCCTTGTCTTTTGTCAGATGGAGTCTACAGTTTTACGTATTAAGTTCCATGACCCTTCTTGAGCTACAGGAGAAAGTAAAACATCCTCCTCCTGGAGACCCTCTGTGGTTGGGTACATAAGCTTCTTGGAAAAATGATTACTTCTGAAACTGAGAAATTCCCAGAATAAATTAGATTTTACCTCCGGCCCGCCCGTCTCCACCGTCAGCCCGAGCCAGGGCGGGCTGGAGCCTGCTGTCGTGCGGCCCCTGGCTTGCCGCCTCGGTGGCCCGTGGGCTGCCCGCTCGCCCACCCTCAGCCCCGCCTGGTCCACACTGTGGCGCACGCTGGGAGGGATGCAGTGCCCCTAAGTCGCTCTCTTCTGTTAGTGATCTTTTCCTCTATAATCTGTTTAAATAATTTTAATAACTTTAAGTAAATTTTAAATACATTTCATTAAGATAAAATTTAAATTAAATTAAAACAATGTTTAAATAAAAGCTTTTATAACAAGGGAACCCAGTTCTGTTGTTCCCCGCATAAGCTGCCTGGGGTCCCTTGAGCACTCACGGTGCAGCCCGCCTCTGTCCCCGTGGCCGAGGCCCAGCGTGGTCTGACAGCCACCCCACCTTCTCCTTCCCGGTGCCGTCAGTCCAGCCGCCTGGACCGTCTCCCTGTTCGCCAGACACGAGCTCCTCGTCTGTGGTGGGGCCTTGGTCTGGTTCCCCTCCTGGTGCTGTGGCTCCCTGTGCCTTTGCTAGCACATTGTCTGTGGGATCTCACGCCCAGGGACCTCCTCCCTCCCCACGCAGCGATGGCCGCCATGTCCCAGTTGATCCCTTCCCTGCCCATTGACTGTCTGCCCTGGAGTCTCAGCTCAGGAAAAGCACATCTGCCTTCTTGTCTCGGTGTGTCGTGAGCACTTACCCTGTTACCAGAGTGTCCGAAACACCCAGGCTTCAGGGCAGGAGCTAAGCACAGTGAGTAGCTGGGTGCCGAAATACCTAGACGCGAGTGTCACATTGAGGCACCCCAGGGGGTCTGTGCGTGGGATTTAGTGGCCTGTAACCTTGAATGGGGAAAGATACCTATTTTCATGGACCTCTAATTGAAATTTTCATTTCCTTTCATTCTGAAGGGTAGCAACAAACCACAGTAGTATGGGCAGTCCCCAATTTTCCCACCAGGAGAAATCACACGTATTTTCATATCACGTTACTGTTGCTTCAGATATCCCGTAACGATGACTCACTTCCACCGACTTATCTCGACACCACAGCAGCCAGCAGGCACAGCACAGATTTTTGTGATTTGGCACATTAGTACAGACACAGACTAGTTGAAAAATGATCATGACTGGACTTTGATGCAATTAATTGTCTTCGGCATTCAATGTATTTTACTGTAGTTATTTCACGCTGCTGTTCTGAGGAGGAACCCGAGTCTTCAGCAGCGTGCCAGAGCAGCCAGTCAAAATCCCCTGGATGCATGAGCGGCCTCTGCACTCTGGTTTGTGGAGGACCCTGAAGAACAGGGACATCTCTCGCCTCCCCAGTTACTTCCGTCCCATTTGTTGTTCAGGGTCCTGGCAGCTCTTTCTCCAGGAATCCGCTGCAGCCTACAGTGGGCTCCTCTCCCCTGAGACCCAGACCCACCAAACCCCTGGTCCTACATCGAGCCCCGGGTGAAGTGGTTTCACTTCTTAGGCGTTTTGTCTTGTTTTCCAGCTCATAGAGGCCTTGGGTCCCACTCCAGTGTAATTAGTGCCCTGGCCTCTGCAGCCTTCGGACCTTCTTTATAGAACTGAGTGTTTTCCTTTGTAGAATTTAGTGAAAGCTACACATGTGCATTTATGTGGATGATCATTTACTTAATGTCCCATATCCATTGAGGACATGACCCTGGATGTTTTCACCATCACCTAGTGGAGGCACCAGAGCTTTTAACTGGAAGGGCCTAAGTGCCACCAATACTGCTGCAGGTGGCAGGGCTGGCGAGGGGACTTGCTTTGGCGCCTGGATTTCTTAGCAAGCCCATTGAATGAACTTAGATTATACTTGAGGTCTGGAGATATTGGTGGTGATATTGGCACACAGGGGAGGCAAAACCCATGTCATCTTGCTACTACTATTGTCATCTAGCACACATGGCAATGCTTGGCACATGGACCCTGAATAAAGTATGTGTGTATATATTAAAGATGGATGGGTGGATGGATGGATGGGTGGGTGGGTGGGTGGATGGATGGATGGATGGATGGGTGGATGGGTGGATGGATGGGTGGATGGATGGTTGGGTGAATGGAAGGGTAGATGGATAGATGGATGGATGGGTGGATGGATGGATGGATGGATGGATGGATGGATGGATGGATGGTTGGATGGATGGATGGTTGGATGGATGGAAGGATAGATGGATAGATGGATGGATGGGTAGATGGATGGATGAATGAATGGTCAGATGGGTGGATGGGTGAGTGGATGGGAGGGTGGATGGATGGGTGGGTGGATGGATGGTTGGATGGATGGGTGGATGGGAGGGTGAATGGTTGGGTGGGTGGATGAATGGATGGTTGACTGGGTGGATGGGTGGGTAGATGGATGGATGAGTGAATGGATGGATAGAGGGATAGATGGGTGAATGGGTGGATGGATGTATGTATGGATGGATAGATGAGTAGATGGATGGTTGGATGGATGAATGAATAGATGGATGGGTGGGTGAATGGGCAGAGGATTGGGTTCTTGGGGAATGACTGATGGGGGATGAGGAGATGCAGGGGAGTGGCTAGTGAGTGGGGTGCCAATTATTTGTTCATAGGGTTGCCCACCAAAGCCCAGGTGCTCTCCAACTTAATATGTGAATATGACTCACTAAATTCTTCATAAATGAAAAATAAATTTAAAGTATCCTGAGTCAAAAATAAATTTAAAATATCCTAAGTCAAAATTTAATACACAGAACCTACAAAACAGCTCGGCCACACAGGACACTGTTGAGGTTTAGTTCTTTGCCAGCAGGATCCCATGGTTGACTGGGGGCTGGAGCTTGCTGCTGCTGTCCAGCATCATGCTGAGAGAGTAGCATACCACATGTCACTAGCCCAGAAAAGACCAAAATTCCAACTTTGAAGTATGATTTATTCCGAATGTGTTTGGCTTCCACAGCACCATGAGATAGAAAACCCTGTCAAACCATCATAAGTTGGGGAGCGTCTGTATTGTAAACTTGGTGACTGAAAAGATAGGAATTCATCCTATCACAGTTCTGCAGGCTAGGAGTCCAAAGTCAAGGCTGTTCCAGTGACTGTGCTGTCCCAGGTGTTGGCAGACTGTGCTGTCCCTGAGGACGCTTCCTTGCCCTTTCTAACTTGTAGTTGTCAGGAGTCCCTGGTGTACCTTGGCTGGTAGGTGTGTCATTCCCACTCTGTCTCCATGGTTACATGCCCTTCTGTGTGTGTGTGTGTGTGTGTGTGTGTGTGTGTGTGTGTGTCCCTGTATTTTCCTCTGGTAAGAACACCAGTCATTGGATCGGAGCCCACTCTGATTCAGTATGACCTCATCGATTTTAGCTAATTACATCTGCAAAGACCCTGTGTTCAATCAGGTCACATTCTGAGGTTCTGGTTGAACATGAATTTGGGGTACAACCCGGTACAGAAGAGGAATGAAGGGTTGGATATGGGGAGCCATCCGAGGTGGGTGGGTGGAGGATGGAAAGGAAGGACCAGGGTGGTGGGAAGCATGGAAGGATGGAGGATGGAGAGGTCGTATGAATGAAATGGAGACTAAACGGTTTGAACTCATGAGTGCAGGGGTGTAGGATGATGGACAGAGGGTGGGGTGTGGGTGGGGTAAGCAAGTACATAGGCGGAGGGACTTACGATTGGCTACTTGGTGATATGCATGGGTGGACTGATATTAATTTCTTCATAGTAGCACTTTTAATGTATCTATTTGTCTCCTTTGAGTTACCTAGCCTGGCTCTCTGTATTTAGAAAGCACTCATTCAATTCTTGTTGTCTGGTTTTCTCTGTATTCAGAGATGCTAACCACCAGATCCCCGACTGTCCCAGTGACTGTGCTGTGAGTCTGGCAGGGGTGTTTGTGTGGGTGCGCTTGGTGCAATGTCCAGCTGCTGGTGCCTGGGGCGGCTCTGACAAGGCACGCAGATGTGGGGTGTAATGCCGATGGCTTTTATATATAGAGAGACACCTTAATTTCAAGTACCCATTATTATATATTTACAATCCCATACTGGATAAATATGCCTCAGACATACACAGTTGCTCTTGTTATTTCAGACTGGGTCAATTGATTTCTGTTGAAGGTCTTATTTTATTTGCCTAAGGAAGGGCTTAGTTGAATTGAAAAGCACCTGTTTTGATGCTGTCTATTTAAGTGATTGAATTTGCTGGCGCTCTTTTAATTGGGGGTCCACAGGTTGGTGCCAGATGGATTCAGTTCTTCAAATGCCAGGGATCTTCTCCGGCATTTTGTTTGCTGGGAGCATCCTTTTTGTGTTTGTCCAGACTTTCTGGTGAACTCAGAAGCCTCAGAGAAGGAGTCATCGCATTGTGTTTGAAACTTTCCTCTTTCTCTTTAAAAAGAAAAGATTTATAAATGCTGGGATATTTCCGACATGCAGAGAAGTACAGAGAATAAAATAACAAACACCCATGTACCAACTATTCAGATTTAACAAATGTTAACGTTTTTGTCACATTTATTTCGGATTTTTTAGAATATAAAAAAAGATGCTGTTGAAGGCTGCCACCCTCATTTCAGTCCATTCTCTCCCTCATCAGAAGGAAGGACTAACCTGAGACCGATGAACATGTTCTTCCATATGTGCATGCAAACCAGAGAACAGGCTATTGGGATGTTTTAATTTCTTTCTTTTTTTCTTTTTTTTAACAAACAATACCATGTTATGTGTATTCTTCTGCAATTTATTTTTTTACTCAATATTATGCTATTGGGATTCATCTATATTTATAAATGTGTCTCTTTTGATTTAACTGTTTTATAGTATCCCTTGTGCAGACATACAGAGGTCTTGCTTAGCCATAAACAGAACAGCGGGCATCATTTTGTTATCAAATAGTGAAACAGTAAACATCTGTGCACGCAGGAGAGATTTTTCTCAATGATGTGTATCTGTAAATAGAATTCCTGGGTCATCAGGCCTGGGTATCTTCAGCCTCACTAGAAATCGCCAAGTCGTTCTGCAGAGTGAATGAGTTTATGCTCCACGGCAATGAATGAAAACACTTTCTCATATTATCTTAAAATCCTGGTAATATCAGTCACGTTCATTTTCACTTATTGGATGGCTGTGAAGGGGAATCTTCCTGTTGTGTTTGATTTGCATTTATCTTATTAACGTGGGAAGTTGAACATATTTTCACATTTACTGGCTATTTGGTTTTCTTTTCTATTGGAGTGATTATGTTTTTTTTATTGGTTTGCATGTATCTTTTATATGTCATGAATACTAATTTTTGAATCTGTGAAAAGCTTTGCCAAATTTTAAAAATCCTCGTCTTCAGCTGTCTTTTCAATTTATGTGTTAATTTCATAACCTTTAAAAATTTTAACACAAGAGTTTATCAAAATTTTTTCTTAATGGATCTTGCTTTTTGCATCTTTTAAAATAAATCACTCCCCATCCCAATAACATGAAGATGTTCCCTTTAAAATTTAAAGTTTTGCCTTTCACATTTAGATATTTATTCCATCTGGTATATGTTTTGTGTGTGTTATCAAACAGGGAGCTAATTTTATTTATTTTTCTTGCAGACAACCCATTATTTCAGCATCATTTATTGAAGATTCCATCATTTTCTTTTACATTTGCAATGGCTCCTTAGTTGAATAATCTTCCTGGATTCTCCATTTTGTTCTACTGAACTATTTGTTTTCAATACTGGCTTTTTTCATACTGGCTTTTATTGTCTGTATTAATTTAGTTTTCTAAGGCTTGATTTCTGAGAGGTAAATCCTTCTGCCTTGTTTGTCTTTATCAGAATTTTCTTTTTTTCTTCATAGTCCTTTATCCTTAGATATGCTTTTTATGTACTCTGTGAAAAATTCCATTGATTGGTTAAAGATGACTGAACTTATAGATTCCCTAGCAAATATGCATTTGAATGAATATTTCAATGAAAAACTAACTCTCTCCCAAGTCAGGTGCTGTAGAGATTGTAGGGTGAGTAGTCATTCAGTGAATATTTGATAGGGAAACTTCCTAGGTAAGTGATTATTTTCTGTGCATAGATGTTGTATTGAAAATATTCTCAATTTCTTATTAATTCTCATTATTTTCCTGTAACTTATTCTAGATTTATCTAGGTAGGCAATCATATTGTCTGTGAAGGTTGATATTTTCTTTTTTCCCCAGTACTTTATTTTTTAAATAAATTTTCTTCTCTTATTACACAGGCCAGGACTTCTATCATAAAGAAAACACAGCAGGGTGATCATTCTGTTATTCTCCTCTTGAAGTAAGATTTAATAACCTTGCATATTTCCTGATGATCTTGTTCCAGGCCTGTGTGCTGTTGTCTCCTGGTCTGGGTGCTTGTGCTTTAGGGGTTAATCTTTCCAGTTCTTTGTGACTTGCATTTTCCCTGCTGCAGTGCCTGGTAAAACAGGTAGTGTGAGATCTCTCAGCACACACAAGGTCTTCTAGGATCTGATAGTGATCTGAGAAATTAAAGTCCACCTTTATCATTTCCAACCTGCTGCAGGTGTGATCTTTATAATGTATCTCTCTAACCATGCCATTCTTTGAGTCTGAGCTGGCCCATCTGGTCGGCAGGAGCAGGTCAGTCTCCTTGCCCTGTCTTCTAAGCCACCTGCCCAGTGGCTGAAATGTTCTTTTTTCCTTGGTATTTTGCTACCTTCTGGCTCTTGTGCATGTAGTTCCCTGGAGTGCCTTTACTCTGTGCCAAATCTTGTGAATCTTGCAAAGGCTAAGTCAAATGATCCGTTCTTTGATGTGTCCCTCAGACACACACACACACACACACACACACACACACACGTCAGAATCAGTCCCTTCCACTTTTGTACACTCAGAGTCCTTTGAAAGCTACTTTGAGTTCCTACTCCCTTGGTCATTCATTCAACATTTATTGAGCAACTACTAGGTGATCTAGGCTCTGGGGAGGACTTGTGAAGGGCAGCACCTGCTCCCCTGGAGTTTGCTTTCCAAGTGTTTTATTGCTCCTGGTTAATGACTGGTCTTTTCACCAGACTGAGTTCCATGTGGGGCTCTGTCTTGTTTATATCTGTGAATCTTCACTACTCCAGTACTTTGAACTAATTTCTTTGAACTAGGAGGTTGGGATTCCACAGAGTGGAAGAACTCCCTTCTGAACATAAAGCAGGTGCTGAAGAGATCGTAGGGCGAGTCCTCATGCTGTGACTGCACCATGGCCCTGGGGCTAAGTGTCCTGTGTGTCTCATCTGGCTGACTCCCATGGCTTCGTAGAGAAGATGAGGGGGAGAACTCTGGAGTGACTTTCCTCCCCACTTAACCATTAACTCAGGGGAGCCAGGATATGCCCTGAGTCTTGGCTCCCCCATCTGACTGATGGGTGTATTAGTTACCTATTGCTGCTATAACAAATGACTGCAAACTTTGTAGCTTAAAGTTGGTCTGTATTTATTATCTAACTTACATTTTTGGAGGGCAGAAATCCAACATGGGTCTTGCAGTGTTAAAATCGAGGTTGGTAAAAGCAGTCCATGGTCCTCTGGAACTCTGGGGTGGAATCTGTTTCCTTGTCTTTTTCAGCTGCTTCAGGCCACCTGCGTCCATCCCTTGGCTCATGGCTCCCTCTTCCGCCTTCAGAGCTAGAAGCCTCGCATCTTCAAATCTCTCTCCTCTGAGCCTCCTACCTCTCTCTTAGAAGAGTGCTTGTGATTACATTGGGTCCAACCGGATGATGATTCAGGACAACTTTCCCTTATTAAGATCCTTAATCACATCTGCAAAGTCCCTTTTGCACGTAAGGTAACACATTCTCAGGTTCCTGGTACGAGGGCATGGATGCCTTTGGGAGCCATTATTCTGCCTACCGCGTATAAGGTATGGGTATAAGTACGGGCCTGGGTGTGATGGTGATGGCGGCGTTTCCACTGGGTCATTGGAAAGGTTTCAGGAGAGTCACTTATTCATTTGGCAAATGCTAGTCAGATTCTTCCTGAGTTGGACGCTACTCACAAAAAAATGCACACAATTCCCTGATCTCATAGAGCGTTCCTTTTTATCACGGGAGATGAACAAAATAAAGTAAATTCCATACAGTATCAGGATTTGCTAAATGTAGTGAAGAAAAATCAAGGAGAGACGAGGCCGGGGAGGTGCTGGGCAAGGAGATTTGGCAGGGCTCTGGCAGTAGGGAGTGTGCCGGGTCAGGAAGTTAAAATCCTGCCAGATGTTCCTCCCCTTTGGCTGTCTTTGGGAACAGTAACCACTGGGAGGCAGGTCCCTCAGAATAGGGAGAGTAAGACTCAGTTGCAGGACTTCTGGAAGGATGGGCTGGAGCCAGAGAAGTCCCTCTCCCTGCTCTGCCCCATGTCAGCAGGAAAGAGGCGAAGGAGCCCTGTGAGCCCAGCTGCAGCATAGAAAGGTTTTGGGAAATGGAAACCCTCCACAGTTGAGGTGGGCAGAGGAATCCTTGGTGAACTGAGATGTTTTGAGCCACTTACAGCAGAACCCGAGGGAGGCCAGGTGAAGACAGGTACGCACCTGTCTTGCAGGACCCTGCGTTGCTTGCTCATTTTGCAGCTGGGGGATGCTCACTTCTGCAGGGCCCAGGGCGGGCCATGCCAGCCTTCGAAGACACTGATAGCTCTGGTCTCCCCCGACCAGCAAGGATCATTCAGCGAATGCAGATCTGTCCAGGCACACTTCCGAGTTAGTCAGGTGCAGGAACCAGGTGGTGTTCAGGCAGCATGTCCCCACTTACGTCTGCACCACTGAGGGCTGGAATTGTGCTTAGGGCAAATGGGAGGAGCTTCCTTCTTGCTGTTGAATGTTTTTGGAAGTTAGATTTTTAAACAATTCCCAACACGCTGGCTCAAGATAGTGAGCAGCAACCCTGAGCTCTGGAAACTTGACCCAGGTTGCCAAGGACACTAGGGTGATTATAAAGGAATTTAAAGGTAACTACTAACGTGGGGCTGCCAGGTGTCACTCACTATTTTAAATACTGAACAGACATTCAGCTTAGTCCTTGTGAGGTAGGTATGATCAGCTCCTTTTTACATAAAGAACACTGAATCTAGAGAGGCTAAAAACTCACCCAAGGCCACAAAATTAATACGTTTTGGAAAAAAATAAATTTTACCTGTGCAATTGTAACTCCAGAGTCCAGTCTGTCCATCATTGAAGGGAGAGTATCTTTGTTGGGTTTCTCCTGTAAGCGAACTCTGAATAAAGATGCTTGGGACATGCAGGGGCACCGGCTGGGGAGGAGGATGTGGCACCAGGAAGGGAAAGTGCTAGGAGGGGCTGCATTGCTGAGCAAGAGCACCTGGTGGTCGCTGAAACTTGATCCTGCAGGGATTTTCTGAGAATCTAGGTGAAACACCTGCCTGAGACTCGCCCCTGCCGAGGGCTGAGGGAGCTGAGGTATTCACGCTTCTGCACCTGTCAGGTTGAGTGGTCCGAAGGGTCACCCTTGGAAGACCACCCGGGTGTGGCGAGCCTGTCGATTCTTACACTCTCCTGACCCAGGGCTGCTCTCTGACGTGGGGTGAGTACTGGCCATTGGAAGTCAAGTTCTCTTTGCCCAAGTCCTAAGAGGGTGTGAGAAGACTCAGGCGGAGCACCAGCCACGTCTATATCTGGTATGGGGCTCAAACCTGGAGAGTCATAGAATAAAGTGAAGAAGGTTAGCAGGAACCAAGTCCTACTTCCTAAAACCAGACAGCAGGCTTTGAACCAAGAACACAGTAATAAGCCTGGTTCCTTACGTACTAACATATGTCAGGGTTTTCGTCAAGTGTTTGTCTGACATTAATTTTATTTAAATCTGAAAATGATTCAGAGAGGTAGGCTTTATCACCCCCATTTTGTGGATGCAGAAGCTGACATCAGTAATGCCCACGAGCTAGTAGAGAATGGAGCCAGCATTTAAATCTAGAGCTATCTGCTGCTAAGTAATGGTTATGGTAGCTTTATGGTATAAAAAGTGTTATCGTACACATGAGTGAGTTTCTTGGGATCAAGGAATAGGTATTTTGATTGGAGTTTTTTGACCATCGACAGCAGCATTTTCTGCAGGAGTAATTTTGCATGTTTCCTGTTGAGGTCTGGTGACATCTTTGTTTGTCATGACTCAGGGCGGGTGCTCCCGGCATCCAGCGGGTAGTGGCGAGGGAGGCTGCGGAACACCCTGCAGGGCACAGGACGGCTGCCCACAGCACAGCACCATTCAGCCCCTGAGGGAAGCTGTGCCAGGTTTGAGAAACTGATCTACACAGTACTGGCTACATGTCCAGGCTCAACAATGCCAGCTGAACCAGCATCGGGGGGCATGGATGTGGACTCACCACCAGTGGGAGAGTGACGGGGACTGAACATGAAACGAGACCCTAGGGTGTTTTCACAGACACTGTCTCACTGGACCGTCAGACAGCCTCCAAGGGGTGCAGAGGGAAGGTGTCACCGCTGTAGAGATGAGGAACTGAAATGAGTGGCTGAGCACTGTCATGCAGCTGCTGCTCGAGCTGGGCTTGGGCTCAGGATCTGGGGCTCTTGAAACTATTTTATGTGTTGTTTTGAAAGCATTTTAAACTGACTTTCTGATGTACTCATGAGTGAGACAGCAAAGTTTATTATAGAGAAGAGAGGAAAGTCTATAAAGTGGATGCTTTGGGCTGTAATTAACAAAATCCCAGCTCAAGTGTGTTTCCTCAGCAAAGATGTTTATTGTCTGGTGTAATGAACGGTCCTGGTCCTGGGGTTGGCTATGTCACTTGGTAGTCATGGATTTTCTTCCCTTGGAGCCTTTCACTGACTGCTAGTTAGAAGATGTTCCCTGCAGTTCTGGGCATGAGATCTGGACCTGTAAGCAACCAGAAAAAGAATAAGGACATTTACTTCATAATTAACAGTGAGAGGACTTTTCCCAGAAGCCTTTGAGATGGCTTCCTCTTATATCTCATTGGTCAGAACTGGATCACGTGCTCGTGCCTGACCAATCACTGGCTACGGCTACCATCTTGGCTTAGAGCAGTGATTCTCAACTGGGGGCCAGTTTTGTTTCCCTCTCCCTCAAGGACAAAGTCTGGAGATATTTTTCGTTTTTACAACTGAGTGTGTATGTATGAGGTGCTACTAGTGTCTGTCCTGTAGGAGACAAGGATGCTACAAAGTGTCCTTTAACACACAGGACAGTCCCCACAGCAGTTATCTGATCTAACATATCTGTAGTGCAGAGGTTGAGAAACGCTGGTACAGGGCAAAAAGGACTTAATTCCAAATTTTGTGAGGGAGGAGTGAACCTGAAGAGAACGGGGTCTCTGTCAGCATGGAAGTGGGCAGCTGGAAGTCAGGTGGGGTGCCAAGATTGTCTGTGGCAAAAGGACTGTGCATTTTTGAGGACTAATGTCACAGGAGACAAGAACAGCTCTTTTTTGCAAAGCATCTCTGGAAGCCTCTGTCAGACAGTGCAGTGGCCTGAACGGGCCATTGGCTTGACCCAGTCTGGCATTTCTTATCTCCATCAGGCTCGCTGCCAAACGTTGAGGATAGGATGTCACCCCTGGCAGAAGATCAGTCAGGATTAATTGATGGTGAAGCTGTGTCCCACGCTGACCCGCTCTCTCTCTCATGGAGCTGGGGCAGTGCAGACCAGTCTGCCAGAGGTCTGAGGCCTGCGTAGAAACGGATGCAGACTGGGCAGAGGCCCCTGTAAACCAGGGGCAGGAAGAACACTTTCACTTACCTCTCTGGAGGAAGGGGGCTGTCTTCATAACACCAGTTGGCAGTTTGAACTCCTGGGCTACATTTCCTAGATCAATCCTTAGCAGAAATCCTTGAGTTGGTCTGCAGCCTGGTGATGTGAAGCACCAAGAAAGGCTCTGGCCTTTCCTAACTTGAGGAAGCCTATGACATCAGCCAGTGGTACCCCAAGAAAATGTTTTAAAAAGAATTATTTTGAATTGTTCCAGGAGATTAGGTATAGTAAATGCTTAAGACTAGTTTCTCTGTATTGCTTAATCATTCAGCGGTCATTGATTAGGGAACAGTAACCTGCTCATGGCTTAACTTAATGGATCACAGTCTTCACAAACTTATCTGTGAATATCTGAGTGCTTGACTTGGGCCCTGTGCTGGATTTTAGAGATAGAATGATGAGAAGAATCCATCTCCTGCCTTTGGGAACTCAGTTCAGTAGGGGAGCTAGACTCTAGCATACAAGTCCATGGAATAGAATGAGACCTGTGATAGGTGTTAGCAGGAACACAGCAGGCACGGGGTAGCATTTGAATGAAAAATACACTTAACTATTTCATCAACATTTATTGAGCATCTACTATATACCATATATACTATACTATATACTATATGGGGGATCCAGAAATTGAAAGTATGTGTTTTTGTTATACAGCTGATTCCCCAAGAGATTTTCAAGAGCAATCATAAAGCAGTAGGATGCTTGTTCTATTAAAGATAAATACAGTACACAGTGATGGCTCAGCCGAATCATGACTTACGCTGGGGTGGTGTTGGGAAAGACTTCATGAGGACTGAGGCAAGGCCTGGAGGAAAGCAGAGGCCTGAAGCAGGGCAACTAGGCTGAACTTCTCAGCACCGCACAAAGCCATGTGGACATGATGTACCAAAAGGACTTAAAATCAGCATACTACAGTGACACAGCCACATCAATGTTTATAGCATCTCAATTCACAGTAGCTAAACTATGGAACCAACCTAAGTGTCCTTCAACAGATGAATGGATAAAGAAACTGTGATACACACACACACACACACACACACACACACACACACACACACAATGGAATATTACTCAGCTTTAAAGAAGAATGAAATTATGGCATTTGCTGGTAAATGAATGGAGTTGAACAATATAATGCTAAGTGAGATGAGCCAAACCCAGAAAACCAAAAGGCGAATGTTTTCTCTGATACGTGGAAGCTAGTTCACAATAAGATGGCATGGGGAGGGAAGAATAGAGTTACTTTAGATTAGGTAGAGGGGAGTGAAGGGAGGGGAAGGGGCATGGGGGCAGGAAGGACAGTAGAGTGAAGCAGACATGGTTACCTCATGTACATGTGTGACTGCATGATCGATGTGATCCTGCAACATGTGCAATCAGAGACATGAGAGATGACACTCCATTTATGTGTGATCTATCAAAGTGTATAAATGCATTCTACTGTCACGTATAACTAATGAGAACAAATAAAAAAATTAAGAATAAGGAATAATATTCCTGGCCCCTTCCATTGATGGGAAGGTGAGCAGGTGTATATTAAGCACCCCCAGTTTGTCCACCAGTTTGCTTGGACTCGGGGTGAGCAAGAGGAGCGTTTGACCTTAAGAATCGGGCATCTTGGCTGGCGGGGCCAGATCAGGATGCTTGAAACAATTTGAAAACCCGTTAGCACTGAACTGTGGGGCTCTGGTTCTCCTGCAGTAGGGATTCGGAGCAGGAGCCTTTGCGGAGCTGGAGTGCTTGCCGATGCTTTCCCAGCTGAGATGATTGAAGGTTGGTGGCGCCTTTGTAGGACATTGGGAAATAATACCTTATACAGAACAAAGTGGAAAATCACATCCAGACCTGTCCAGCTTCGGGAGGCTCCACGGCAGAGGGTAATGTTTAGCTCACGAAGATAAGGAGTTTGCATGAAGGTTCAGATTTGCTGCCGGTGCAGTTCTGGCTGCCTGTCCGACTGCATCTTGGGGTGCTTTTTTAACATGTCCATTTGATCATCAGCATGGTGTGTTCAAAAGAATATCGACTTTGTGTTCAAAGCACTGTAGTGAACTCCAGATGTCCAGCTCATGAGCTGGGTGAGCTTGGACAAATTATTTAACTGCTTTGAGCCTCAGTTTCCTCATCTGTAAAGTGGGGATGGCAATAACTAAATTGTAGGACCCTAGAGAAATTAAAAATCACCTACCAGAAGTATCTAGACCAGTATTGAGTTCTAAGTGAAGGCAGCCAGTTAAATGTAGCTCTTTGAATGACTTGGGGTGTGTTTAGCTGCAAGTAAGAGATTTTGATTCAAAGTAGTTAATACAATGTATACTTTTTTTTTTTTTTTGTAGTAGAGATTGAACTCAGGGCACTCGACCACTAAGCCAAATTCCCAGCCCTATTTTGTATTTTATTTAGAGACAGGGTCTCACTGAGTTGTTTAGCGCCTCACTGTTGCTAAGGCTGGCTTTGAACTTGAGATCCTCCTGCCTCAGCCTCCCCAGTAGCTGGGATTGCAGGTGTGGGCCATTGCACCCAGCACAGTTTATAAATTTATTACCTTACATGACCAGAACTCTGAAGTAGAGTCGGCTTTGGGATTGGTGGCCTAGTGGCATCATTGAGAACCCAGCATTTCTTACCATCCTTGGTATTGGCTCCACTCACAGTCTGATACCAAAAGAGTTCTTGCAGAGCAGGGCACCACAAGCAGACAAGAGCATCTTGCAGCAGGAGAAGCAAATAATACCTCACATGTATGTATATTTATCCTCCTGTAGCCCCTTAGGAGTGAGTGAGCAAGTCTTCCCAGCACCCTTTCCCACCCCAGCAGCTTTCTCTCGATGTCAATGGAGAATTGGATCCAAATCCCCAACAATGTTCCCAGGAGATGCGTTAGTCAGCTAATGGTGTGTAACAAATTACCCACAGATGAGAAGTTTTAAACAACAGGCATCTGTTATCTCATAGACTCTATGGTCAGGAATTCAGGAACAACTTTGCTGGGGGATTCTGGCTTGATGTCTCGGGAGGTTGCAGGGGTCCGTGGCCTAAAGCTGAGCTGAGACTGGAGGACCTGCCTCTGAGATGGTTCACTTTTCACATTGAGGAGCTTCCTGGGGGCTGCTGAGTGTCCTACCATGGTGGCTGGCTTCCCCCAGAGTGAGCCATCCAAGAGAGAAGGAAGCCACAGTGCCTTAGCTGAGGCCACCTCAGCCACAGTTCAATTGTTAGAGGTGAGTCACCAAGCACACAGTGGGGATTCAACTCCACCCTTTTGTGGACTTATTTCATTCATTTATTTATTTACTAACTTACTTACAGTGCTGGGGATCGAACCCAGGGCCTTGTGCTTGCGAGGCTGCATCCCCAGCCCACAGACTTATTTTAGAACCACCACCTGGGTTGCGCCACAGGTTTGTCTTAGGAGGGTGTCCTGGTGGTCGAGGTTGGGGTGCATGTTGGGAGCCAGCCCCGTGGTTTGCCACACTCGCAGGCATAAGAACCTTCGTGGGGCCCTACTGTGTGCGTCTTCTCCTTGTACAGGCAGGAGGCAGACATGTTCCGGGGAGCCATGGTATAGGGGAAACGGGAGATGCTCCCGGACTTAGTTCATGTAGAGAGCTAAGCGGGGAGGCCAAGCGCTGGGGAAGGCGTGCTGATGTGGGAGGAGCGCGTTCACGGAGCGACCTCGTGAGGACCTGCCATCAGAATGGGCTCCACAGATGGATGGGCGCGGGCATTCAGGGATGGGAGCTAGAGTCGGGGGAGCGTCTGATCATGCTGCAGGCATTCATCAAGCATTTACTCAGCACCTGCTGTATGCCAGACGCTGCACATACCTTATCTTTGACCTTTGTGAGAATTCCCAGGAGGCGGGCACTGTTGTCCTCCTTCTGCAGATGAAGCGACAAGCCCAGAGACACGGTGACCCCTCTGAGACGTGGCTGGTGAGAGGCCCTCACCTAAGACACTTGAGTTTCAAAGAACCTGGGGGGCAACTTGCCTTAGGAGCTTGCCCGGCTTCTTCAAAGCCAGGCTTTTATGTAACAGTTGAGCTTCAGGGAGCAGGTACAGCAGAGTGAGTAATCTCTTTACAAAGCCTCTGTCATTTATTGAACCTTTACAGAAGAGTCTCCTTAATTATCAAGCCCACGCCCCACCCAATGCTTTGAGAATAGGATTCCAAATGTATCAGGATGCGCTGTGCACACCGCTGCCCCTGGAATTTGCTCTCCGTGTCGCACTGTTGTGGGCTGAGTCGTCGGAAGGCTTAGCTGGTAAAAACTGGCTTGTCGCATTGGGGTGTCTCGGGAGAATGGAGGGCTTTTACTTCACTTTTTAATGATAAAGGCAGTGGGAGTCGTGGAAGCAAAGAAGACGGTGTCACTGTTCAGGAACACCTGTGACTCCACCCACTCCGGGGACACTTGTGTGTTAGGCGCTGGAGGAAGCGGGTCAAGCGAGGTGGCTTTGCATGTGGCTTTCAGCTCAGTCAGGAGGAGGCTGAGAGGGCCTGCGGGAGAGCTCATCCCTGTGCACAACCTGAGGCAGGAGGGGACGTTCCGGGCTGTGGAAAACAGGTCATGTCAGCCCGAGCAAGTGGGACCCGCCAGGCTCCCCCACTGCTGCGTGTCCCTCCACCTGCGTCTCCACAGCTCTGTGTCCCCAGCTGCGTCCCTGCGCCCACGATGGCCGACTAAGGAGAGAGGCAGGTGTGAAGAGAATTGGGGGCAGCGACCTGTGAGCGTGTTGTGTGTCTATCAAAGGCTGTGCGTGGCTTGCCTGTGATGTGTGTGTGTGAATTTGTGTGTGGTCAGGGGTGTGTGGAGTTGTGTCTGTGTGTGCAGGTGCCTTAGAGTTGTGTCTGTGTGTGCAGGTGCCATGGGCATGTGTTTTTGTGTGTGGGCCTGTGTGTATTTGTGTGTGTGATGTGGACACATATGTGTGAGTTTGTGCTATTTGTGAGTACATTCAGGGTTGCGTGTTTGTGTGTGTGTGGCAAGGACGTGAGTGTGTGGGTCTGCGTGTGCAGGGTTGTGAGTGTACGTGACGTGACTCTGTGTGGCTTCTCCAGCACCCCTTCTTTGCAGGGTGGGTGGAGGGTGTCCCTCCCTGCGCTCCAGCCTGCTGCTTTGTGGTGAGGAGGACAAGTTCCTGCCTAGGGCTGGTCACAGAGTGGCTTTGCTGAGAGATGGTGTCCCTCAGGGCTCTGCCCTGGGCCCTGCCCTTCTTTTGGGCCCCTCTCTCCCATTCCCCCCACCCCCGCTGTGCAGTTCTGCTGCTCCTCTCTGTTCTGCAGGTGGCAGCCTTGATAAGCCCGGCTCCATCCCTGCCCCTGGGGGAGGAACTTCGGGAGAAGCCTGTGAGACTTGAGCTTCCGGCCCCTTCTCTTCTCTTTTCTTCTCCCCCTCCCCCTCCTCCCCCTCTTCCTCCCTCCTCCCCCTCCCCCCCTCAAGACAAGCCCGGCTAGAGTAGTTTTAACCCAGCCACACTGGCCTGGGGCCCTGGGAGGAGCCAGGCGGGATCTGGTCTGGGGCTCCTGCCTGCTGCCCTGGGAATGCACTTCTTTGTCCTCTGACGCAGGAGCTGGGAAGACTCGGGACACAGTGGATCCCTTACACCCCACCACTAGGGAGCGGGGCCACCCCTTTAATCCCTACTCACTTGTATGTAGTTGATCCGTGATCATCGGGAGCAGGCACCCTGCCAGGGGCACAGAAGGGAAGCAGGCGCGGCGCCCTTCAGACCTGGGGAGACCCCGAGCAGGTGCTGTGGATTTGCCAGATTTGCCGTGTGAGGGGCACAGGTCTGGGGAGGAGGCATCACCCTGGTTCTGAAGGTCGGGTTAGGACCACCCAGGCCAGGGGACGTGGCAAGATCGGGGCGTTTTCTCAGTTCATACTGGGGTCAGGAGGATTTGCTGCTGGCACCTCGTAGGGGTGGTAGAGGCCAGGGGTCTGCTGTAGACCCTGCAGGGAGCGGGTGGCCCCCTCGCAGAAGTGCAGGGCGGCGTCAGCAATGCTGAGGTTGAGCAGGAGGAAGGCCCTCTGGTCCCAACCACTCCCGTCCGCTCCGCCAGCTTAATGCTGACCCCAAGGCATGGGGAGGAGGGCCCTGAGAGGTGACCAGGTCGTGGGGTGAGCCGGGCTAGTGCCCTCCTAAAGGAGGCATGAGAAAGATCCCTTGACCCCGCCACCAGGACACAGCAAGGAGGCACCATAGTGACCCGACACCAGGCCGGCCAGCACCTCTGTCCTGCACCTCTGACCTCCGGAACTGTGAGAAACAGATTTCTGTTGTTTTCATAAGTTCAGTTTCTGGTATTTTCTTACACATACTACAGAGGCAGGCCTTCCAGAGGACCCGCAGGGAGCTGGGTCTGTCGGAAGGACGGCGGGTGTGCGTGGACTAGAGAGGGCGGGAGATTAAGCAAGGCCTTGGATGTCACGCTGGAGTTGAGACCTCTGAAGGAGGGGGCCACTAAAGGGTCTTAAGTGGCCGAGTCAGATATGCCTTTTAGAAAGATCACTGGGGTACTGTGTGGCCCTCGGGAAAGTGGCAGGGCTGGACATGGCCCTCGGGGCTCCAGATAGGGAACGGTATTAACAATCACTGTGCTTCCACAAAAAGGCTTCGATTCAGTGAATCCAGTGCAAGGGAATTCAGAAATGCAGCAGGGGCACTTTTATATTCCAAGAGGAAAGCCCTGGAAAGAAAAGCACTACTAAGACAAAGCATCTGTGTGCTAGGTGGTGACCGGCATCCTGATTGCCAGCCAGGCTAGCACTTGCCTAAGGACACGGCCATTCACTTTGCTAGCCCGAGCAGAGTCCCCAGCAGCGTAAGTTCTGCTCTTTGGATGGGTGGTGGGCATGTCTCAGAGAGGACAGGTCCCCAAGACAAATGAGTTGTTCATCTCCAAGGTGTGAAATCTCCTGGGATAGAAGGTATTACTGACAGGGTGTCACCAATTGAGTTAAGTCCCCCTAAAACTATGTTGAGGCTCTAACACCTAGGACCTCAGGATGGGACTTTATTGGGACACAGGGCTTTTAGAGAGGTAAGTTAAAGTAAGGTCTTTGGAGTGAGCCCTGATCCACTATGACGGTTGTCCTTATAAAAAGGGGGAAATTAGACCCAGAAGCAGACAAGAAGTGAGGGAAGATGACGTGAAGATGCATAATGTTTTAATATTTTATTATTGCATTATCGTTATAACTAATAATGGGGTTTTTCTTTTTTCTTTTTTTTTTTTGGTACCAGGGATTGAACTCAGGGGCACTTGATCACAGAGCCACGTCCCCAGTCCTATTTTGTATTTTATTTAGAGACAACTCACTGAGTTGCTTAGCACCTCGCTTTTGCTGAGGCTGGCTTTGAACTTGTGATCCTCCTGCCTCAGCCTCCCGAGCCGCTGGGATTACAGGTGTGCACCACTGTGCCTGGCAACGGGGTTCATTTTGACATTCATAAATGCGTATAACATAATTGGCTCCATAATTGGTACTCCCTTCCCTGACCCCTTCCTCTTCTATTGGTCTTCTTTCTACTTAGATTTGTGCATTGTTGTTATGTATAAATTGGAATGAATTGCGTTATATTCATATATGTCCATAATGTGGTCAGCTTCGAGCATATAATTTTTGAAAAATGGTTAAGTGCTAATATTTTAAAATACTTTGCATAAATGGGAAGAAGGCCATCTATGTGGGAAGAAACACCCCCAGATGCCAGATGTCGAGAGAGGCAAGGGACAGATCATCTCTCACAGACTCCAGAGGCAATAACCCTGTAGATTCCTCGATCTTGGACTTCTAGCCTATGAGAGAATGAATTTTCTACTGCTCAGTCCACCAAGTTGGAGGTACTTTGTTACAGCAGTCCGAGGAGACTGACCCTGACATTAACCACATGAGTGGTTAAAATGGGGGGAAGCCCTGGTGAAATTCAGGGGGACTCACTGGTCTCAGTAATGCAGGTGAGGAACTATTCACTGGGTAATCTGAACAACCATCCTGTCACCCTCTTTACCTGGAAGCCACAGGCAGAAAGGAAATTAAATCCCACAGAAACCTATGGATTGTCTGGTGTGGAGATTCTCAAAGTGTGGTCCCTGTGTGTGTGTGTGTGTGTGTGTGTGTGTGTTACTCGGATTGGCTGAACCTGTTGGGGTGCTCCCAGCCCACAGTCACTGAGTGCGTGTGTGCCATCGGTTTTTATCAAGGCCTGGCCTGCAGATTCCCTGTGGTTCTGGAAATGAATGGGCAGTGTCAATGCCAACACCAGGGGAAATCTAGATTTGGGGAATTTTGAAGAATGCCAAGAACCAACAACCTCCTGACCAGCCCCACCAGTTTCCTCTCACCTGGACCTATCAAAGGATGAGCAACTCCTTGCCTCTTGACCTTGACCAGCAAGTCATGATTTTTTCTCCCCGGAGCCTGGTTCCATCGTAGCTGAGCCATTAATGACCTGGATTGCTAAGCTCCTCTGATCACTGACCCAGCCTGGAGGCAGGAGCAGCAGAGTCTTTGTCTCTGGGGGTGAAGTGGTTCATCCGGGTGGAATGTAGGGCTTTCTGTCCTTTAGGCTGCAAGCCTCGGGTCTCATGGTGGCCTGGCTTCCCAATGACATCCATCTCTGCCAAGGTTCGTCTCCCTGCAGGGTCTTCTGCAGATGCTCCTGGCTGGTTGTTTGGCCTTGACAACAGGGAAATACAGAAGGGAAAGTGGTCCACATGCCCCTGGTTCCTCTTTGCTCAGCTCAGGGACCCTTGAGAGAAGATGTGTCTTAGTTGCCTTTGCTGTGAGTGGCAGCTGGGCTGGGATGGGGTGGGGACATGATGGAGCAAGCGCAGCATCAGTGTGCTTAGAGGCTGTGTCTGGAGGAGGGGGGAGGGGCTCCAACTGGGACTGACGGCGGCTGTCCCTCTGATGTTGGTGGCACATTGCTTTCTCATGGCTGTCCCCTCCTGTGTTGCACAGGTGAGTCTTGTTCATACCTGAGCTCAATAAGAGCTTCACCTTCATGCCTGAGCCTCTTATATATGCAGGAGATATTACATCCCCATTTACGGATTTGGAAACTGAGGTTTGGAGGGGTCAAGTTGCTGGCTCAAAGGCACACAGCTCGACAGAGGCAGATCTAGAAGGGGTTCCTCCAGCCCGTCTGAGCAGAGCCTACCCTGCAGAGTTCCATGTGGTAGAATCTTAGTAAATGGAGATGAAATTGAATTTTAGCCCAAGATTGGAGTGGCAGTTGGGGGCAGCAGGTACATGCACCTGAGAGTCACAGAAATGTACCCCAATACAGGTATAAACACATGCCCAGTGACCCAAAGCACACCTCACCCACAGGTGCAAACCGGGGGGACACCCAGGTGTCCTAGGAGCCTGGGATGCCAAGAAGCATTATATGGTCACAATCAGGGACTCTCCCTGGGGTTAGGACACTGGACACTGGTCTCCTTCATGTGTGCAGAGCCTTGTAGTAGGAGCTCCACTGGGGATCAGGAAGAACTTCTGAGGAAACCTCTCTGGGCCTCAGTTTCCCCATAAATCCCTTGTCATGAGTTCTACCACTGTTGTGTGATTTCAGAGCAGGGACTGGCGTTCAAATGCCTGAGTTGAAACCCTGAATCACCACTCTCTAGCTGTGTGTCTGTTGGGAAATCCCTTTTCTCCTTCATGACTCAGTCTAATCATCTGTGAAATGGGGATGATGATAGTTCCTATCACTGAGGGCAGAATGTGTAAATTTATATAGAGCACTTAACATGCAGTAAGCACTCAGCTTCCTGGTTTGGTGAGGAGACACAAAGTCACTGGTTTGGTGACTTTCAATAGTGGAAAAAACCAGTAAAGAGACTCGGCTGAGGTGAGATTTGGATGTAAGCACTCTGAGAGCATTTTAAATTCAGTTGATCAGCTGAGACCTAGAGGAGAGTGCGCCCATTTCTAAACCACCCTTGACGGTACCAGGTGTGCCCGTGTCTAGCCACGCGGCATGTTGGTGGATTTTATCCTGTTGACCTCTCCCACATTTCTGGCACAGCCATCAGTATCCAGAGGGTAGCGGGCTCCTGGTACCTTATGTGAAGGTCCTGGTCCTTCAGTCATTTCTTCGTGTATTTCTTGGAAGCTTCCTGGGTGCTTGGCTCTGAGGGCAAGCGGGCACCCCAGCTGGAGGCTGCCTCTGCAGCACGGCACTTATAGTCCAGAGGGAGCAGATGTGCAGCAGAAGGAGCCAGGAAGGGCAGTCCACGCGCTCTGTCCTAAGTGCCGTGCAGCCTCAGGTTGGACCTACCAGGGAAGCCAGCAGAGGTTCCTGAGGCCACGGGCTTGAGCCGGGGTGTGCACGCTAGCCGGGGTCCTTCAGGAAGTGCAGCAACCTGGGCAAAGGCCCGGGGCCAGGAGGGGACATAGAAATGTCAGGTCTGAGAAAATGTGGGCGCCAACGCTGGAGCTTGGGGCAGGGCAAGGCCTTGCTGAGCCCCCAGGCTGGCCTCCCACCTACAGGACACATACGAAAACTTAGACTGGGCCACAGGAACAGGACACGGGGACATAGTGGCCAGCAGCATAGAGAAACCCTGAAGATTTCCAAACGGGGGGCAGGAGTGAGCATCGGGCTTGCTGTCCAGAAGCGTCCTCCCTGGACCACCTGTGACCCAGCTGGTGTGGCGCAGAGAGGGCACATTAGGTTACAGCCACTGAGCAGCGAGCGTCACCCGCAGAGAACCGTGGAGCTCCGTGTGGCAGACTCTGTGCAGGGCACTGGGGCCCTGACACTCTGCTGGAGGGACACAGACAAGCAGTGGCCACGCAAGTGAAGGATGGAGCACTGTGTCAGGCCGTGGGAGGGGTGGGGAAGAGGACAAGGAGCCTCGGCTGTCACGTAGGTAGGAGGGACTCGGGAGGTGCTGGCATGTGGAGCCAGAGGCAGCCGTGCGAACCCAGCTGAGGTGGATTCAGGGGCTGGGCAGCGTGAAGGCCAAGGCCCTGGGGCAGGAGCAGACTCGGTGTGTTTGGAGCACAGCAAAGCAGCCAGGGTGGCTGGAGGGAAGGAGGATGTGTCCCGAGGAGTAGCAGAGGCACGTCACCAAGGTCACGCTGAGGACTTAGATTTTATCCAGAAGGTGATGGGAGGTCCCCGGGAGCTGGAGAGGCGGGAGGTGGCAGGAGCCCAGTGGCAGCAGGATCCCAGCTGAGACCTTTCTCTTCTCCCATCGCAGAGCCCCACACGGCTTCCCACGTTGATCCCCTGGCCTTGTGCATTGGCTTATTTCTTTCACGTCCACAGCTACGGTGGCAGAGCCCAGCCCTGGGTCAGCACGAGACATAAAACCCAAGAGGTTTTCCTTTTTGTTTTAGGTGACAAGGTACAAATGTCTTTCTTGCTTCTCCCACTGGAACACAGACACCTTGACAGCAGCAACTGTATCTCAGCAGCCTTAAGCAGCCTCTGAGATTGCAGATGTCAGTAACTATTTGCTGAGTTAATAGATGATCTCCATTTAAATGACTCTTGACCAGAGAGCAGAAATTCAGCAAAGATACAGGGAAGAAGCTTAAAAAGAAGGGAAGATTGGGAGGGGCCCCTTTACCACTCCTCGATATGTAAAAAAGAAATAAAAATTCTTGGGCTTAAGGCAGAGTGAAGTAGAGGGAGCATCATTTCAGAATCTTTCCATCTGAAAATGCCTGGCTTTTGTGTGGGTCCTTTCTGGAGCATGGATTTGCAGGTGGGAGGAGAACATGCAGGCAGCTACCCAAACGGGCACCCTGCGATCCTCCCTGTCCCCTGCACCCTACGGTCAGGCCACCTCTGGGGGAGGAGGCACGTCCGTCCTATCTTCAGCTAGAGCAGAGAAGGGTTAGGAACCAAGCGTGTGTGTTACACTTTCCGCCAGAACTGATAGTGATATTGAGTGACGAGAGAAATGTCGTGGAGTAACATTTAAAGATCGAAAACAAAAATCCACCCAAGAGCTTGAGGATGCCTTGGAGAGTCTCTGGAGAGGATTCCTTCCTGTTCGTGGGCAGCCTGGCCTGCACCCTGCCCGCCCCGGCTCGGTGGCCTTCAGTCAGCCTCGGGACCCTCGGTGAGCTTCTGCTTTAACCGGCCTCATTAGGCAAACAATGAAACCCCGCGTGAATCAGGCAGGGAGACTTAATCGCAGATGAGGTGAGACATACGTCTCATCCCCAAAATAAACGCGGGGCATTAACTTTTAAGTGCCTCACGGGCTTCTCTGTTTAACGTTTCATTCAGCATTTCCGACCTCTTTGGAAAATGCTGCTCTTCGTTTGATTGACATGGCTGTGGACTTTGGGAGGAAGGAGGACTGGTTGAGGAGGTAGGGTGCTCTTCCTGGAGACTCCCCTTTCCAGTTTCCCAGGGGCAAAAGCAGGCTGTGGCTGGATGCCTGGCCTGCCAGCTTTGGGTCAGGAGGGCAGGGCTTCAGGGGCGAGGTCCCTCCCTCTGCCCGTGGTTGCAAACCTCCAGGAGACCCGTGAACACCGATTTCTGTTGTTACTTTCCCCAACCCCAGACGACTTGACTGGCATTAGCTGCAATGACAGATAGCCCTTCACTATCTTAATGTCGTAACCAAGGGGTTGGCAGACCGGGGTCCTCAGGTGAGATTGGCCCACTGTCTGTTTTTGTAAATAAAGTTTTATTGGAACACTGCCATCACCACTTGTTTGCAAATCATCTAAGGAAGCTTTCCTGCTACAATGGCAGAGGTGAGTCACTGACAGACTGAACGACTCACAAAGCTGAAAATCTTGGCTCTTTTGCTCTTTGCAGAAAGTAAGCGTGCGGACCTCTGCTTCCCAGTAGACTTGCTTGTCGCTTGTCTTGTGGTCCAGTGGGTATTCCTGGGGCTCGCACCAGGCAGCTGGCCTCAGGTGGGGGTTGGGGATCCAGCTCCCACCGTCCATGGCTCTGCATCCTCTAGTACTGCACGGTTTTCGGCAACCAGTCTGTGAAGGTGTCACGCCTCTTCACAGCTCTGGCCCGTGTTCCTGTTGGTAGGGTCCAGTCCCGGCTACCCCAGGTGCAAGGGTGGGAAAGAACTGTCCCCGACCGGCAGCTGTCTCCAGCAACCGCACCACACTCTGTAAAGAGGATCACATACTTATTTTGGGCATAGATCTGTCACCACCAGGCTCTTTTCCTACTATGCTGGATACCTGCGTTTGGATCTCTGGCACTCATTGCCTGGAATTTCAGGAAATCGAATGGAAGGCTGTGCACCTCAGTTCCCTCATCTTCAGAATGGGCACAATCCTAGCGCCTGCCTCCCAGATTGCGGGAGTAGTGACAGAGTGTATGTCGAGCACTCAGCACAGGCTGGCATAGGGCACACAGGACAGATGTCAATTATCAATGATGATAATGACATTTCCAGTGGCTTGGCCAAACCCAGAGGCCCCGCGGCAGGTCCCTTAGGAAATGTCCGAAGGCCTCGCTTTTCCAGGAGAAGAACCTCCTGCACTTCTCGAGGGGAAGGCGTGTGGTGTGAGAGGAGATGCCCCTGGAGAGATTTCCAGGCCAAGGCAGTGGGGACAGAGAGGGTGGGAAGGGACATGTGTCCTAGGGACGAGGATGCATCTCTGGAAAGCCTTGGAGGAGGAAGAACACGGGGCGTGGAGCCGAGAGTGCTTGGTTGGTGATGGCAGCGTTTTTCTCTGGTTCTTTACCACATCGACCTCCCCTTGCTTGTGACGGGTAGGGGAGTGTTATGGTTTGGACATGAAGCAGCCCCCAAAGTTTCATGTGTTGAAGGCTTGGTCCCCAGTGCAGCAGCGTCCAGAAGTGGGGCTTTTAGTAAATGATTGGGTCACGGGGAAATGGTGGGTCTGACCTCATCAGTGGGTTAATCCATTTGATGGGTTGATAGTTTGCATGGGTTATTGGGAGACGGTGGAAACTGTAGGTGGTAGGGCCTAATGGGAAGAAATAGGTCACTGAGGTGGGGCCTGGAAGGGTCTATCCTGACCTTGGTTAGCATTTATTCCTGGGGTCATTGTTAAGAGCCATCGTGGCCCCTGTCTGCCGGTGGTGGTCTTTGTTGCTGTTCACAGTCTCTCCTAGTCTGATTGTCCAGCTGAAGGGTAGTGTCTTCATGTTCTTCAGTTGAGAGGGAGATTTGGAGAGGAGTTCTTAGGTCAGAGGATGAAGTGATCTCAAGTCTGAATTTAGGAAGTGTTTTTAAAAATACTTTTCTGAGTGCGTTATAGTTCTCCATCATAGCAGGTTCGTGTTGGCATGACCACACATGCATGGAATATAATTTGCTCCATTTGAATCCCCAGGACTTCTTCCTCTCCCCGCTCCCTTCCCCTGTTGCTCTTCTCTTTGGATCTTCCTTCCATTCATTTACTGGCTAATTGGTGCTTCATAGGTAGAGGGGAAACTCTCTGTGGCATATACATATGTGTACATAGCATGACTTGGTTGATTTCATTTAGTGACCTATGTAAATCCTGCAGGCGATGTTGCAGAGACCACATTCAACAGGCAGAGAGAGGGAAACAGGCTGAAAGGAAGCGCATCTCCTTCTGTTAGTCTGGGACAATTTTAAGTACTGACCCTAGTTTCTTGTGCACGCTGAACGTGCGTGGAGCACTTGATTTTAGTTTTCGCGGTAGTACCAGGAAGGAGGTACTTTGCATACTTCTGAGGCTCAGGAAGGTGGTGTGACTTGCTCCAAACCCTTCAGTCAGTGGGAACCAAAGTCTGGACTTGAATCCAGCTCTTGTCTTCAGCAGGCTCTGCTCTAGTGGTGGCCATTGGGTGGGAGATTCTGGAATCTTCTCTGCATCCTTATGCTGAGGATGTTTTTTCCATGGTGGGTGCACGAAGCTTCCACAACCACGAGGGCTGAGAGCAGGGATGTGCAGCCGACGGCACTGGGCTGCCTTGGGTGGGCTGCAGGACCCCGTCTGCCGGGCTGCCTTGCTGCCTCTCTCTTCCCTCTGGAGGAAGCTGCCACGGCCGTGGCCACACAATCGTGTGCAGAGTCTTTGTCTCCGGGGTGGTGACAGGATTTCCTCTGTGGCAAGGCTGTGAGATTCTGTACCTTCCGGTCTCTTCTGGCTGCCAGGGGGTATCGTTGGGGGGTGGCCCCACCCCATTAGCTGCTCTTGTGTCTCATTTTCGCCCCCCGGGAAAACTGTCCTCTCCCTGGAGTCAAACTAGAAGACATGTCAGCCTCCGTACTGAGACCCTCTCCAGAGACCCTTCTGCTTCCAATCTGGCGAGTTTCAAACATCACGCTGCTCAGTTCGTCCTGGAACCCTGACTTGCCCGTGAGCATCAAAGTTGGGGACCCCCTGCGTGTCAGTGATGGCTGATCTGACCCGCCCCTTCATCTCCCCCACCTCTCCCGAGTTCTCCTGTCTTTCCTCCCATCTCTCTGTCTGTGCCCCACCTTGCTCTCTCCTCCCTCTCCTCCTGCTCCCCCCATTCCAACAACTGATTTCTTTTCCCCTTCATTCCTCCTCAGATTATTTTCTTGGAGTCTGTGTTTGAATTAAATGCTCATTTCACATGTTCAAAAAAATAAACAGTTGACTGACTGAATAGCCATTGCGTGTCTACCAGTGGCCTGCGCGGCCCCTCGACAGCTCTTACTTGACACGGAGTAATTGCTGAGTGGCAGCCGAGCCTCCCTCTTCAGCAAGTGGAGAGTGGGCTGTGCCTCCCGCATTGCTCACCCTTCATTTCCATCCACTCCGACTCCGTGCCTTGAATGGGGTCGCAAAACCAGGAGTCTCTGAGAGCCAAATGCACCATGGTGCGTTGTGACTTCCAACAGTGATGGGGGACAGACAGGAGGAGGTGAGAGCGTGGTTAATGGAGACCAAGAGCACTTCTTTCTTTTTTTTTTTTTTAATTATTTTTGGTTAGATTAAAAAAAAAATTTTACAGATTGCATTCTGATTCATTGACTTTTTTCGACATAGCATGATGTGCGATATGGCATATATTGATGTAGCAGGAAGTATGATCAGTTACACTTCATAGGCGTGTCCAGCAAACTGCAGGTCCACGCGAGTGGGCAGGTACCTGAAGGGAGTCTCGTCTGAGCCCTTCTGTGTCCAGGAAGAGGCAGATGCTGTAATTGTTACAGCATGTCCTAGGGCTCGAGTTCTGGCTCTGGTGTCCTTGGGTGAGTCATTCAACCTTGCTGAGCCTCAGTCTGTGCTTCTGAGCCGTGGGCACAGGGACAGCTCATGAGGAAGGATTAATTAACTAATTCATTACTGGCATTAGGGGAGAAGCTCCTGGCACGAGGGGTGGACTTAATAAATTCTTGTCATCAGTTTTTACTGCTTTGAGGCTGTTTTCTTTGTATGTAAAATGGCACCCAGGTCCACCTTCCTGGGCTCCTGGGGACCTGGGACATCAAGTGACAAAGAGCTCTTTGGAAGATCTGTGGAAATGAGTGGGCTTGGGGTCACTTGTGTTATTTCTGTCTGCAGATCAACTAGCCAGGCACTCTCGCCCATTTGTATCAACATAAACCTAAAGCTTCCCTCCTGTGGGAAGCCATTGAGCCAGGGCGAGAGGAAGTATCAGCAGGCGCTTTGGGATGTGAATTCCTTCATCCTTCTTTCTTTCTTTCATGAATGAGGGCTTCCCAGTACTCACATCAGCAGTAGCAGCAGAAAATGGGTTCCACTGGGGTTCACATTCTGCTCTGGTCCCTTACCGGTTATAAGGTTTGTGCTGGGTTACCAACAAATCTCAGCCCCACAAACCTGCAATCACAAGACCTCCTTTGCAGGGTTGTCGTAAAAAGCACACTTGAGTGCTTCCAGACACACAGATGCAAGCGCTATAGAAAGCAGAACACAGACTGAAATGTTTGTTGAATATATTTGACTTGGCTTCTGGTGGTGTTGATAGAGCCCCTGCCTTGGTTGGCTGAGTGATTCCAGATCTGGAAACAGCTCGCTCGCTGGCTGTGGGAGGCAGCTGGAATACTGGGAGCAGCTTGGGGTCATCCTTTGCTTGTTGACAACACAGTGGGTGTGGAGCCTAGAGAATCCGCTGGCTCGGCCACCTCCGTATCTCACAGTGGTCCCTGTTCCCCTGACCGAGCCCTCTCGTTTCTAGGCTCAGGAATGCTGCTTGGGCACCTGGTTGCTGAGGCAGGCAAGTTCACTTCCACCATCCTGACTAGTTGGTTTGCCCTCCGAATTCCTCTACTCACCTAAAAACTGGGCTGTTGGTTCCTAATAGATTTTGTAACCCCGAAGCTCCATGGCCGTGTCGATTGTGTTTTATCTTGTATTATTTTCTAGTGGGGCTTCCGCTGGGCTACATTTTGACTTCTTAAGAACAGTGCTGTTCTCATTTTCTCCCAAATATCTGGAATGACACTGAACAATACTGGGTTCTTACTAAACACTTGTCCATGGACTGAGTGTGGTAGGAATGGAGCTGTATGAGCGTGCGTGTGCTCACTCAGTCACCAGAGTCACCAACCTCCCTCACACGGTCAGCCACTGGGCTACGTGTTCAGAGCAGGGAGGAGGAAAAGACTGTCCTGGGGAAGCTCCTAGAGTGGGGCAGGAAGCGAGGCGGGGGATCCTGGGGCAGAGCGGACGTGTGCTGTTTTAGGTTTAGGAGTCCGCGCAGCAGGGAAGAGGGAATTGCCACCAGCGTTGCACTGGACTTGAGGACAGGGTGAGCTGGTGCAGGCGGGGGAGGAAGGAGGTGTCAAGGTGGAGCATGGAGGGAAGCAAGATGTCCTGTGGGGTCAGAGTGGTGCGTGTGCACATATGCATGCATGCACACATGCACACGCGTGTGCATTACACTTGTGTGTATACCTGTGTACATTCACTTGTATAAGCACACATGTACATGCATGTACATGCATATGCATTACATTTGTGTGCATATGTGTGCATTCACTTGTGTAAGCACGTGTGTACATGTGTGCATGTGTACATGTATGTGCATTACATTTGTGTGCATATGTGTGCATTCACTTGTGTAAGCACATGTGTACATGTGTACATGTGTACATGTATGTGCATCACATGTGTGTGCATGCATGTATGTGTTCATTGTGTAAGCACATGCATGTGCATGTGTGTACATCTGTGTACTTATGAGTTGTGAGGCTGAGCTGGAAAGGAAGCTTGGTCCCGTGTGCTCTGCCATGGAGCTTCTGTTGACCTATTCCGTGTGTATTTATCAACTGCCTGCCGCACGCTGCCCTGGGTGTTTTGTGTGTGTCATCTCATCTGATCCTCACCGTGACCTGGTGAGGTGGATGTTGCGACCGCCTCTCTCACTTGACAAGTGAGGAAAGTGGGGCTCAGAGAGGCCAGGTGACTGTCCCTGGTGATGCTGTGCGACGATCCCCATCATCAGGGGAGTGAGTCCATTTGAGCCAAGAAGCAAGACCAAGGGACCGAGTGCACCCTCATGCCGCTCGGAGGGTCCCGTCTGGGTGGACATCGACGTTGGCCGCACCCCCTCTGTCCCGGCTGCCTTCTGTTCCTGGCAGCGCCGAGTTCTCTAGCTCCCTGGGCGTTTGCGCCCCTGAGCCTGGCACGCTCTCGCCCTCCCTCTTCCCCTGCTGGCTGTTCCTGGGCCTGCATCAGCCGCTTGCCAGGCCCTCACCTCCCGTCGATCCTCTCCCGCCATCCTGTCGTCAGGGTGCACCTGAGCCTCCTTTCCTCTTCCTCCCAAGCCTCTGCCACCAGTGATTTTGGACTGGATCGCGCTTCGTTGGGTGCGGAGAGCTTGGAGTCGGGCAGTTTCTGGGTGAGCATCCCACCACTTGGGTGCTGGGAAGTTCTTCCCCTCTGGGCCTGATTTTCCTCTTCCATCAGGTGGGGGCAGAAGTAGGTTCTACCTCACAGGGTCACCAGGAGGATTCCAGGAGGCAGAGTCTGGGGCACAGTGGGTGGTCAGCGTGTGCGTGTGAGCAAGCCCAGGTGTGAGCCGTCCTTCCGTGCCCCACCTAGGTCTGGGGCCGCTCTGGAGCTGAGAAGGCCCAGGTTTCCTAGACGACCTGCTGGCCTTTCCTCTCCCACCCACGCGGTGGCCACTCTGCAGAGGCCATGGGTCTGCTTCTGTGGGGACTCTGCAATCCGCTGTCCCCTGCAAGGACTTCCAGAGCCCGACGTCTGAATCACAGCCAATTAGGACTGATTAGATGTTAATGAGTCTGAAGCTGCTTCCTAAGCAGTTCAGTACACACCTGGAGGGGATGGTGAGAAGCCAGGGGACTAGTGGCAGAAGTGCAGGGGTCTGACCAAGACCACACCAGCTCCCGGTGTGTTCTGACCACAGTGGTGACGGCCCTGGGTGGGATCCCCAGTACAGCTGGCAGGGAAGCAGTCATGACAATGATAATGGCGATGATACTAAAATAATGCTGGTTACTGAGCCCTTTTTGGGGCCAAGCTCTGTGCTGGGTGTTTCCTGCATACTTAATTTGATCTCATCCTGGATCACACCATAATGATTCACCCTTGTTTTGGAGGTGGGGATTGTAACACTTAATAGATTCATCTCGTGACCTACAGTCAGTCAACAGCAGAGTTTGTGCTCTCGACTCCAGAGTCCACGTTCTTCCTGATTATTCAGAAACTTCATATAGAAAACTCTCGTCTCACATTTATTGCATTCAGTAAACTCCCACCTTGTATCGAAATCATAATTTCATAATAAACTTCAATTTTATTTTTATCGATCACTTACACTGTGAAAGGAGTTTATTTAATACAATTGATGTCTGAACTTCCTGGAAAAATAAGGCTAGGAAGGAATGAGGATTCCCATTCTCCAGACGAGGAGTGGAGCCCACAGAGGGTCAGCGAGCACACACGTCCATGGAGCTGCTGGAGGGCAGAGCCAGGGTCTGGACAGAGGTCACCTGATCCTGAGGCTGGCCCCTCTCCACCACACCAGTACTTCTTCAGCAACATTGTAGCAACATTGTAGGGTTTGTTTTAATTATCCACCCTGCATTGTCAGATACTTTTGTAGAATATAATAAAAATAATCACTAGAGAGATGATCCCGTGTGTTGATATTGTAGTTGGTGCCAGACAGCTATAAAAGTTTCTAAATGCTTCCTCGCAAAGCCTGTACTTGTCGTCATGGACTAGCTCACAGGTCCACAGACCACACTTTGAGTAGCCCCCTGTGCACACTGCCTCTTTGTCCTGCCCAATGGCTCCCCACCCTGCAATCACATTAGCATCTCCAGAAAGCTCTCTGCTCTAATGGAGTGGAGCATGGATGTAGTGCCAGCGGAGCCCGGCATCTTGGTACCCTCCATGGTGTTAAAGTGCAGCCAGGTTGAGCTGACCTTTAGTACTTACCTCGTGATTTTACTTGAAACAGTCCTTCAAAGGAAGTAATGGGATTATTTCCAGTTTTGTTTGTTTGTTTGTTTGCTTTGGTCCTGGGGATTGAACCCAGAAGCACTTCACCCCTGAGCCACATCTCCAGCCCTTTTTATTTTTTATTTTGAGACAGGGTCTGGCTGAGTTGCTTAGGATCTCACTAAATTGCTGAGACTGACCTTGAACTTGGCATCCTCCCTTTTCAGCCTCCTGAGCAGCTGGGATTACGGGCGTGTGCCACAGTGTTATAGATAGGGAAACAGATAGATTGGGGTCTTGGTGGAACCAGCCTTGGTACCTGGTGAGTCCCAGTTCTTTCTATACCTAGAGAAAGAGCTCTCCTTCCCGAAGACCCAGGAAAGCCCTCAACTTGCTGAGAGGCCAATGGGATCCAATGGGAGTCTGTATGCTTCCCCAGACCCCTGGCTGGTCCCCGGTGGAGAGGAAAGAACAGGTGAGCCCATCCCTGGGGCAGGAAGGAGAGGCGTGAGCAGCCTGTGGCGTGGGAGCCGCACCTGTAATGGCAGGTCCTCGGCGACTCACAGAGAATCAGGGGGACCCAGCAACCCGGGTGGCACCAGCCTGCCCCTCTCCTTCCCTCGTATCCGTGAACTACCCTGAGCACATAGAAAAATGCAGAGAACCGTGTGCAACTGACCTGCCCACCCCTAGACGGAATCACATTTACCCAGGTTTTTGACCCAAAGTGAGTCTCTTGAAGAGTTCCCTTGAAGACCTGAGACTAAGTGTTCTGAATCAACCACTCCTGGGGGGAGAAAAAGTTTAATTTTGTGGTTTCAGACTGTGAGCACTGAACTAGAGAGTTTTTTTTTTTTTTTTTAAATTTCTTTGGGGCAGTTTCTTTTTTCTTTTTTTCCTTTTCTAACTTTAAGATGTAATTAACAAATAAAAATCATGTACAGTCGAGGGATACGCCATGCCGCTTTGATAGGTGTATAGATTGTGAAGTGGTTATCGCCATTACATTAATGAACGCATCTGTCGCCCCAGTGAGCTGCCGTCTGTGTGTCTTCTTTCTGCACAGATTTCGATAGTCAATACAGTGTTGTTAGCCCTGGTCACCACGCTGCACATCAGAGCCTCCCAGATTGCTCATTCTATAACAGAAAGTTCGTACCCGTAGACAACATCTTGTCTTTGGGGGCACTTGTATTCTTTTTTAAAGTGTTTTATTAGTGCATTATGTGTCCTTAATGTTGGGGTTCATTTTGACAGAATCATACATGCATGGAATATAACTGACTCCACTTCAGTCCCTGGTGCTCCCCTGCCCCCTCCCCGTCCCTCCTCCTGTCCCCTTTCTTCTATTTATTTACATATATTTTAACCTGTGCATTGTAGATGGACACAGAGGCGGGATTCCCTGTGGTGTACCCATGCATACATGGAGGATGTCTGGCTCAGTTTCATTCCACCACCCCTCCTTTTTCTACCTGGAAACTTCTAAGTCAGAATGGGAGGCAGTATGGGAGACGGACCCGGGAACCCCGCTCCGAGGGTTCTGAATCCTGACCCAGTTGGATTTGGGTCCACCGCAGTGGATGGAGCTGCTGTCTCCGAAGAAAGAGCATCTTCCCCTTGAAAAGTAAATAGCATATTGATCACCTTTAATCATTCTTGTTTTCTTGGTGGTGAGCGCATTCAGAATCCTTTCTTCCAGCTCTTCTGGAATATGTAATACCTCGTTATTATGTGATACACATAAAATTGAAGGGGGTGCCTCAAACTCAGTTATTCAGATAAATATTATATCATTGCAATATTTTGAAGAATAAAAATTAATGCAGATAATTCTATGATGAGCAAAACTTTTGGATTTTTAAATAAAGAGAGGATTCCACAGAGCTGAGACTAGGGTCAGACAAGTACAGGGTCAAATCCCATCTTTATTTCAAATTTTGACCTTTCCTTCATCATGGATTTTTTTGCATCTGGGGGTTTTGATTTGTGAAGACGAAGCATCAAGATATTGCTTATCTCAGCTTCAGGGTCTTTTGTAACCCTTAAATTTTGCTCACAGACATCACTACCCTATGCACATGTATAATCACACGGATGGTGTGAATCTACATTGTGCTCCAGTTGTGTATAATGAATCAAAGTGCAGTCTGTGAAAATAAAAAACAAATAAATAAAAAAAAAAAGAGGTCAATGCAAACCCCTCATTGACCTTCCTGTGGCCACAGCACTGGGGCCGATGGCTGGTTCCCAGGTGCTCCCTGAGCCCAGGGCTGCTCTTAGGCTTCGTACATAGGTGACCCTCACAGCCACCCACTGCCAAGGCGTTGCTGCTGTCTACATTTCCCGGAGCAGCTGAGCCTCTCAGAAAGCAGTACCTGGTCACTAATGTAGCTGGACCAGGGCAGAAGCAAGAGGGCTCTGGGGTCCGGAGTGTGCACGCTGGCTTCCACGCCCTGGGCTGAAGTGATCTCCAGTGCCGCCTTCTGCCGAGACCTCCCCAGGTGGCCTTTGTGACACCCCAGACTCACTGGGGGCCCATGATGCCGCCATCACAGCACCTGAGAGCAGATCCTAATGATCCAATTGCTCCTCTATCTCCCTCGTGGGGCCTGTGAAGACGGCAACGCCATCATCCGCCCGCGGTCATTCTGTGGCCCAGGGATGGGCCCTGCGCTTGCTCACCTGCTCACTCTCGGCTCCTGGCTCAGCCTCCTTTGCTCCAGTAGCCACAAGCTCTTCGGAGGACAGAAAGACCCACCCGCCGCCTCTTCCCTCCTAACACAGCCTTTCTCTGGATTTGTGCTCATCCATCATGGGCCATTAGGCAGCAGTGGCCCGGGGCCATTTTGCTGTGTGACGGATGGTATTTGAAGATTCGGCAAGGAGGCGTGGGAGGTGCGACTCCGGGTCCTGCTGTCCGTGTGGATAACGGCAAAGGGGGCAGAGTGGCTGTGCACTGAGCAGGACAGGAGGGCAGTGGGATAGTGAGTGCCCACTCATGGGGCACAGGCTGGGAGGCCCAGAGAGAAGGCTGAGGTGTTGAGCTGATGTCACCCTCCTGTGGAGGAGCGTAATCACACAGAGAGGAGGAGAGACTCGCAAGACCCTGCTCAGCTGCACGCCTGGCCCCTCAGTTGTTCCTTTGTCCCATGTCTCTCTGTTGGGCACCCACCAACTGTGCCAAACACTGAGATTTCAGCAGTGATCCAGGGGATAGGACTCTGCCCTCCCAAAGCAAGTGATTTGACCTGTGCCAGGTGCGTTGTCTACTGAGATGGGTTCGCAATTGGCCAGAAGGTGCAACCCCTTAGAAATCCCTAATGCAATGTGTCCCGATGGTCATCTTATGTGCCCATGAGGTGGAGCTCAGTTTGTCCCATCTGGGTTGTGAGCTGAGAGCTGAACAGGCTGACCGAGGAGCCCTCCTGGGAGAAGTCCATAGTCTACTAGAAACTGGAAAAGCCTCAGACACCCAGGGTGCCTCTCCTGCCTGTCTCCCACTCCATCACAGGCTGAATGAGGTGCATCTGCTGTGTGACCCCACCGCCTGCTGAGCAGCCTGCACCCAGGCCATGCCTATCCTGTTTAGCTTGAGGGTCCAGCCCCCTCCACCATGACTCCCTCAGTGCCTAGCTTCACCCTGTCGCCTATAGCTGCTGCACCTGCTGACGGTACATGCTCAGACAGTGGGGGACGGAGCAGGAGAAAAATTGCCGAGGAGCAAGCTTACGTCGCAGTGTTAAACACATGCAAATGTCTCCCGCAAACTGCAGACGTAAGGGCAGACTGATTTTCCAAATATAAATATGCTCAGAAATTTGAAGTGCTTTCACAATGAGCAGGAAGTCTTTTTCCCCCTTGAGTGACCTAGTCCTCATGCCGGAGTGGAAGCAGTTCACCTGGAAGCAGGTCTCTGGTGGAATGCCACAGGTCTCTGCACTTGGGTCTGTTCTCAAACATCCTGAATCTCTCGAGTCTTTTCCTCCCCCGCCTTCCATCCTCGCTCAGTCAGACACCAGTCATTTCTCATCCGGGTTTTGCAACAACCCTAGAAATGCTCTCCTCCTTGTCTGTCCTTCAGTTCTTCCAGGAGACAGTAGATTTGTGCATGTGAAATGCAAATGTCATGCTGTTAATATCCATCACTTGTTGACAAATACGTGTTTCTTAACTACTCCTTGAGTCTCTCTCTTGATAGCTTTTCAGCCTTCTCTCTCTTTGCTCTTACCTGGGTTTCAACCACTTAAAATCCTTGTTGCTTCTTGAGACACTTCCATGACATGACACTTTGGGGCTCCTGACTCAGCCTCCTTGACTGATCCCTGCTCTTTACTGGCCCTGCACACTTGCTTTTAGTGGTCGTTTTGTTTTCTCCTACTGGACTGAGTGTGCTAAGGGCAGGGACTGTTTGGCTATTCATCTATTTATCTTGAGTCTCTGGCCTGGTTCATAGTGGCCACTCCAGGCATGAATGAAGACCCAAAGCTTTCTAATAAATTTGTAGATTTTTTTAGCCAGGAGGAAAGTACATACAATGGCCAATGAAATCCAGCATCATTATGGGTCACTGACCTACAATGTGAAATAAAGTTGTCAAGGTACCATCTAAGAGCCATAAAACACTCACGTCTTGCATTTAGGTTATGAAATTCATTCTACAAGTGTCAGGTTGGGAAGGTTGAGGCATCCATCCATAAGAAAATGACCAAAGGATGTTAAAAGGCTGAAATTTACATCAGACGGTGGCCATGGATTTGAGCCCTGCTCCCACAGAGTTTACGATCTAGCGGGGGTACACAAGACATTGAATGAGCAGCCACAGTAACCGCACAGTTGCAGGCAGAGGGGGTACCCTCAGGGAAAGGATCTGGGCCAGACCTGCAGCAGGTGGCAAGGGCCTCCTTGAGGTAGCCATGCTTACTGGAGCAGATTCCAGGGATGCTTAGAAGCTGCTCAAGAGCTTGTTCATTTCTAGGATGAAAAAGGAGGCTGGAGGGAGTGGGTGGAATGGGCCAAAACAGGTTGGCCACTGTAAGCAATTTTTCTTACCAGAGAAAGTGCCTTATATGGGAAAAGGTGGAATAATTTGAAGCCACATTGTGTCATTTGAGAAGATACCATCCATAGGTGGCCCGATTCCTCTGTCCGTGGTCCTGACCCAGGAGCTGCTACTTGCTACTGGGCTCCACATTTTTTGAAGAGCCAGAGAGAATGCAGAAGGTAGACAGAGAGGAGGAGGAGGATTCCAGGAAGGACTTCAGGAATAAAAGGAGAGCGTGCACGAGAGCAGTCTTCAAATGCCCGCAGGGCTCTTCTATGGGAGAGAAACCACAGTCCCTGGTTATTGTCCTGGAGGGGAGAGCAAGGCCCCTGTGGGCAAGGTCTGTGCGGGAGAAGGCTCTTAGCTCCGACTCAGAGCAGACCTTGGACACGTCCAAGCCCCTGCTTGCTGGGATGATGCTCATGAAGTCAGGCAGCTGCCACTGTGTGGCACATTCAGGCAGAAGCAGGACGGCTGTTCTCTGGAATAACGCAAGACAGGGATTTATGGGGGTAGAGCAGAGGCTGAAGGGCCCCCTGAGGGCTGGATCCAGCCCACAGATATGCTCTGGGCCTTGGAGCATTATCAGGATCAAATTGCTCTTCACTAGAATATTAGAATTTCACAATCCAGGAGAACTGGGAAATTGGGCCGGCATTCCAGGACGGCAGCACCTGTTCACAGCTGATACATGGTGGGTTAGTTCCCTTTTTTTGGTAAAGAATTTCCACAAACGTAGTCACCTAAAACACCACACAGTTATTATCTTACAGTTGTGTAGGTCAGAAGTCTGAAATGACTTTAGCTCAATGAACTAAAGTCAAGGTGTTAGTAAGGCCAAGTTCTTTCTGGAAGCCCTGGGGAGAATCTGCTGTCTCACCTTTCCCAACTTTTGTAGGATGCCTGAATTCCTCGGCTCATGGCCACTTCCTCCCTTCAAAGCTAGCAACATAGCCTCTTCAAATCTGACTCTACTTCCATCACTGTATCTCCTCCTCTGATTCTTTTAAGAACCCTTGGGATGACATTGTGCTAACCCAGAGAGTTCAAGCTAATCCCTCATCTCAAGATCCTTACCTTATGTGTACAGTAGCATGTACACAGGTTCCAAGGATCAGGCCATGGACATCTTTGAGGGCCATTATTCCACCTACTTCACATGACCACACTGAAGGATGCTTGGTGAATGTCACCCCACTACAGAGCAGGTGCTTTCCAGTTCTGCAGTAGGGTAGCAGAGAGAAGAAACCCACTCCAGGTAATCAAAAAAGGATTCATTGCAAGGTTTCAGAGGTGTTCTGAAGAGCATGAGCCAAGTTCATGTATTTCCTTCACCTGTCTCCCAACCAAAGACATTTGCACTCGTGATTCCCAAGCTTAACAACTTGCTTGGATGACCACTCTTCCTATGGTTATTCTCTGATTAGATCTAGCATATAAGGGTTTAGTGCATTTATGAAAACTTTCTCTCTTGGGGGAGGGTGGCTGGAGACCAGAAATAAGAGAAGTAAGGAAATTTTAGAATTTGCTTGGAAATGATGATTTTATTGTTCGCAAGATGTTGTGTGATCAATTCAACATACTGAGCATGTGCTTTGTTCTGTACAGGATGAAAAATGTGTAAGACAAAGCATAAAATAGTAAACACTGCTTCCATTTCTCTCCCACTCAAAAAGATTTTGGAATACAAATAAGCAGGAGGATTGTGAATTGGGAAGTGACCTTGGATGTGCTATAACTGACAAATAAGCCTAACAAATTTTCAAATGTCACTGCTTCGACTGATATTCTGCTAAGTTAGTTGTGTCAAATCTCATAACTGATCACGATCCATTGGGACCGAGGACCTTTTATGGATGATTTGATGTTTAGCCTTCTGAAGTGCTTTTATTAGTTTCTGGGGAGAAATGGGGTGAAGCTAAGAGCAACATGCCATTGTGTGTGATTGAGTGTTTACACATGTGATAGAGACATTCAGTGCTCAGGGGTTTGGAAGGGCATCATGGTGGACCAACCCTGAAGGATGCTTGGTGAACGTCACCCCACTACAGAGCAGGTGCTTTCCAGTTCTGCAGTAGGGTAGCAGAGAGAAGAAACCCACTCCAGGTAATCAAAAAAGAATTCATTGCAAGGTTTCAGAGGTGTTCTGAAGAGCATGTCTCTCCAGAGAACATGAAGGGAGCCTCTCTCTGGGGACATAGGAGCCAGGACACAATGGGCAGTTACTTCAGCACATGGCAGTCAGGGCGGGTCAGCTCTAACCTTGGTTCTTGCCCTGGCCATTTGAATTCTTGGACTCTGATTGAAATGGGTCCCGCTTTGACCCAGGGAGGGCAGAGACTTTGATTGATGGTTCCACTAAAACAAAAGGCAATAGGACATTACTCCCAGGAGGAGAAGGTTGGATGCTGGTGTCTTCTGTAACCGTGACCTTGAAATGACTCTTGGAGTGGAGATTCATGCAGTCCCACAAGCCCCTCAGCATCCTAACAAGTCCTCGCGGGTGAACCAGTGGTGGTAGGCAGCAGAGAGCTGCTCATGAGCTGAGATGGGCTTGGTGGGGTCCATCTCCCCTTTTGGGCCTCAGTTTCTTCTCTTAAAAAGGGGCAGGCCAGCGGATTTCTTAGAATCCCTTTCAGCTATACATACTCTTGGCACCAGAGTTGGCTTAACCCGTGCCTGCAGTTCCTGATGAGAGCCACCTTCCGAGCACAGACACAAATATTTTCCTATAATTTCTTATTGATTCATGAATCTGAAAAAGAGGGAGACAGGTGGGAGAGTCCCCCCACTGGGTGCTTGTGGGTGACGGATGCTAAGGAAGAGAGTGCCCTGGTGTCTGCGTGCATTGGAGAAGCTCGTGAAGCATGTGGTTAGACCTAGGGAAGCAGATGGTGCAGGAACCGCCTGAAACTTCAGTGCACGCAGGGCCACCATGTTGCAGAGCTCAGGATGCTGGGTGGGGTGTGGACTCTGCTCTTGGGATGCAGCAGGACTGGGGTTCCTTGAAGTTGTGCAAGAAGAAATCCAGGAGAGTGTCAGAGGGTGAGCGCACAGCACCCCTGGAGAGGCAGGACGAACTCCCTGCTCAGCCAGGAAGGGGTCCTGCTTCAGCAAGGCCTGGGGAGTAGACTCTGTCCTCTCCGGGGTCCCGCGGGCAGTTGCTCCTGCTGCATACATAACGGTGGGAAGCATTTACTGAGGACCTGTGTTCTCCTAGGAGCTATACAGAACATTTCCCATATGCGTTCTTATTTTATTTTACAGTAGTTTTTAGAGGTGAGCACTACTGTTAATCCTCTCAAAACTCTAAATATCCTCTTGTCTCTGGAACTAGCTCCTATCTTGAAAGCTCTGGAGGACTCAGAAGAATAAGGGTTTGGGAATTCAGCTAGGTGGGGATTATTCTCATGTAGGCAACAGAGGGTGGTAAGAAGCTAGACGTTCACGACACATAGTAACTAAAGAAGGGGACCTTCAGGTGCCATGTGCCCTTGACGGACGGGAGGCTGGAGGCTGAGAGACGTGCCTGGATGTGCAAGAGGGCACCGTGCTAGGAAGTAGGGAGCAGGATTTCAGACTGAGTTCAAAGTCACACCTGCCTCCCCCGGTCTCGCTGCCCACCCACGGAGCAGAGGAGGCTACGCTTTGGTCTGGCCACGATCAGGGACCGCCCAATGCCAGGCCAGCCTTGGAGAAGCCTCGGTCCAGCCTCTGTGTGTTGGCTGTCTTCCTGCTCCTCTCTACCCCACATGACCTCTCCCTGCTGGGTTTGTCTCTGCTCATGTGACCTGGCTGCCTGGACTCCTCTCTGCAGAAAAGTCCAGATTGGCAGGTTTTGCTCATTGGAGCAGGCACCGAGGACGTTGAGGGTGACCATGGGAAGTTGTGGTTTGCAGTCCAGGCTCGTATCACGAAGCTGGTGCAGGTGGGCCAGACGCACTAGGGTCACGTGGGTAGGTGCACAGGTGAGCTCGGTGCACAGGTGGGCCGGGCACAGGCTCTACTGCAACCACGTGCTGCTCGGTTCTGTCCCCTGTTGCGACCAATCTGGGTCTCAGGGCTGTGCTGTCCTTGGGGATTGAGCTGAGCCGCAAATAAAATGCTACTTGTGATTTTGAGCTGAGCATGCCCTTCTACAGTAGGTCATTGTCACCTGCCTCTGTCTGCATTTTTTTAAAAGCTCACCTCAGCTCTCAGTCCTCTCTCCATTCTTATCTACCTTCTGCCTCTCTCTGTGGGCTGATTCTCCTCTGCTTCTCTGCTTATATATTTACTATATTTATTTGTTTTGAAGAAGCAACCCAAGCTAGCTAGTCAACCCACCCCGTGTCCGGCAGGCACTTCTTTTCCTGATCTCAGTTCCTGGAGGAACTGCTGTTTCTTGTGTCTCACTTTGTCTGGGTGTGTCTTAGACTAGACCTTATATACCACCTTTTGTTTACAGGTAAAAGTGGTTGTCTATTGGCAATTTCTACAAATTCGAGCACGTGCATGGGTCCTTTATCCCTTTATCGGATCCTCGCCTGATTTGTAACCTGTTTCCGCGGGAGTTACCTGTCTCTCTCCACCAGACTGTCAACCCCACAGAGCCGGTTTTCCTGGCGTCCTAGCAGCCGTCCATCAGTAAACACACCATTCTCTTTCCTCAGATGGTGGTCAACGCTTCTCACTCTTCTACTCCCGGACTTCCCTACTTAACCCTGTTTTTCAGCTGGTTCTTTGTCCGTCCACGTAGCCGGGCCTGGTTTTCCAGGAGCTTCACGGAATGCGCCTGTGTGGTGGGGCAGCCCTCCAGGCCCTTCTCGTGGCCCCCTGGCTTGCTCCCGGCCTCTCGCCGGTACAACACCATCGCCCTGGATATCCTTGCCGGTTCCTTGATGTCCACAGCGCGCGTGCATACTGCCTGTGGTCCTGCCTGTGGACCGCAGCTCTGAGCTGGTGGCTGGTTTTGACGGACACCACCTCATTGTTTTCTTGAGTGCTCAGGAAGGAATCCTCCATCCCAGGGGTTGGGCCTTTGGTCTTGGGGTGTAGCTGCGGGAAGAACCCCGTCACTCTCTCAGGCTCTGCAGAAGCACAGCAGTGGGGCAGTGGCCACACGCTGCCCTGGCTTCTTTAGGTGGGTCTCCTGCCCCTTGGGGGCCTCAGCAGTCCCGTCTTTGTGCACTGACTCGTTACTTCTCTACGAGGAGATGGATTTTGCTGCACGACACAACCAGGTTAGTTTTGCTGTTGGAGGCCACCTTAGGACGCTGGTTTGGGCACAGCTTGCTGCAGAGGCACGAGACATCAAAATGGAGGTCTGCCATAATGCCACAATCTCCCTGGAGTGGGGGCCACCGGGACGCAGCTCTGGCCTGCTCTCTGGGAGGTGTGACCCGCCCGGTGCGTTCAGATTCAGTCCCCGTGCACAGCCGTCTACTGCGTGCTGCGTGCTTCCTGCCCAGCATCTAATTTAACTCTCCTAAGAGAACGAAGACAGGAAACTAGCCACCATCTATCGGATGTGACAGAGGCTGAAAGAGGGAGGATGATGTGTCAGAGTGGGCTTTTAAAAAGTATAAATAAGACCGAGTCACTTCCTGTTTCAGACCTTCGACTGTGAATCCCCCCGTTCTTCTCTGCCCTGCCAGTGACTCCAGCTCAGTCTCCGTCCCACTCGCTCCCTCTCACGTCTCCTCCAGGCGGGATGAGTATCATCGGGCTTGCGAGGAGCTTGGAATCTGTCTCCAACATTCAAAGTCAGGAACTATGTCACGAAGTTCTAGATATTTTTGACTTCTCTTGGGAATGGAAAGGTCCGATGACCCTCCCTCTTGAGATGGGAAGAATTGGGTCACAGGAGCGGTGGCTCCTTCCCTTGGGCAGGACCACTTCGCTCATTCGTGCCTCTGCGACTTTTGCTTTTATGACTTTCACTCTGAAATTTCCCATCCACTCTCCTTCAGAATGGGAATGAGCAGGTACGGTGGTCAGCCGCGCGATCCCCAGGCTCCCCAGTACAGTGGCAGGGGTCTGAGGGAGGGCAGGTGAAGAAACGGACTCAGAACGCACGCGGCTGTTTATACCTGAGTCTCCCTCGCCACCTCGCACACCAATACTTCTTTAAAATAATTGCAGGGAAAAAAAGCAATTTCTTGAAATAGTTGCAGTGAGTCATGCACGTTGCTGGATGAAAGGTTTTTCAAATGATTAATGAGAATGATAGCTAGCCCTTACACGCCAGCCCTTGTGGTAGTCCAGGATCAGAACTGTGTCAACTTCACAGAAACAGTTAATAAAAAAACCAAACAGTCATTAAAAAACCCAAACGAAACAAAATCCCTTTTACTTTCTCAACGATTCTTACAATTGCCTTTCCTTCCCATTTCCCCCTCTTGCCCCATGAGTTGGCCTAAGACATCCACATCCTGATCCCTCTGTGACTCTGTGAAATGTTACCATGTATGGCAAAGGGACTTTCCTCATGTGATAAAGTTAATGCTTCTGAGAAGGGGGATTACCCTGGACTTTCCAGTGGCCCCAGTGGTATAAGCACAAGGGTCCTTATATGGGGAAGACTGAGGGAGATTTCACTGCAGGAGACCAGTGATGGCTGAGGACAATGCTGTGCTTCTTGCTTTGAAGAGAGGAAGGTGCCATGAACCAAGGGACATAAAGACCCCAGCTCTAAGAGATGGAAAGGCAAGGAACGGTACTTTCCCTAGAGCTTCTGGAGAGAGTACACCTCTGCTGACACTTCGATCTCAATCCAGAAAGATGATTTTAGGGTTCTGGCTTCTAGAACTGCAAGAGAATCAATGTACGTTGTTGGAAGTCATCAAGTTTCTGGTAATTTGTTACAGCAGCCACAGGGAACTGATACGGTCTAAAAGTGGCCTCTTTCTTCATATGTGGTGGTCTCTCCATGGAGCTTTTTCAGCCCCTTTTTGATTCTTTTTGTTACGGGCCATAGGAGAGAGCACACGTAGGTAACCAGCACAGTGAGCCTCCACCTTTTCTGTATCCCATGACACCTTCCCAGGAGGGACATGGAAACAGTAGGTGAGACACTGAGGACACACAATGGCATGATCTGCTCCCACACCATGACCCAAATCAGTGGGAGGAGCTGCAGGTCTGTGGAAGCCCCGTCTTTCTCCCCTGACTCTCCCTCCTATGCACAGCTCAGCGTCTTTGCTCTGATGACCTCATTCTCTGCTGCACAAGCCCACCTAGGCTGCTCGGAGACTTTCCTGACGTGGCCCTGACTGGTCCATGTGCGGCTCTGTCTCCAGCTCCCCTGTGCTTCATTTGCATGGGATTTTACTCATCTTGGTAAAAGGTGGGAGTCCCATTGCCACGGCAACAGCAAGTGGGAGCTATATGATATCAGCCTCGTCCAGGACTCGGATCCACTTGGTGTGCTCCCACTGTGCTCTGGGATTTCCGTCTTCCCTTGCCCAAACAGAGCAGACTCTTCCAAGGTCACCCTGTGCACTTCTGCCTTTGACTGAAACTTGAACAGGTCTGTAGATTTGTTCCTGGATTCACTAGCGTGGTTCTCCCCTTGCTGACCCTCATGTCTTGCCCTTTCCTATGGAGATTGCTTGTCTGAAATCCCTCTATGGTGATTACTGCCTTCAGCCCCTACCTCATGAATTTTCTCTTTCTCCCACCTCTCACTTGACTCCATGACCCCCAGTAGAATTGAATTCCAGAATTTTTGCTTCCGCCCCATCCATCTGGGCAGGATCACTGAAAAATGGGTGGAGGATCAGATTCTCTATGTAGAAAGACGTATGGAGGCTGCCATAATTTTACGTTGATGGGTGTGTATTCTCTTTCTGCTTAACCAAGCATCTAGAGGTAGTGTGAGTTCTAATATCCTTAATTATTTAGTAGTAATATGCTAGATTTTTCCAGTCATTGATGTTTAAAAGTTTTGAACTTTTTAAACTATTGATGAATAGTTTTAAAATTATTGAAATTATTGATTTTTGATGTGAACCAAGACTCCTGGTGTCCTATAGGGGATTTACCTGTCTCATAGGAGCTACAACATTGCTGCCCATTAGATGATTCTGGTTCACAAATCATCCGTGTGACTTCCGTGTGATCTTTGAAGAGTTGACAGCTTTTAAAATAAGAATAACTCACACAAAACCCTGACTTCTGGATTTTTTCTATGACTCCCAATCTTGATTTCCACTGTACTCCCAAGGGCTTGGGTCCTCTAAGGCCTGACAGTCCAACATTTGCTGTGTGCTGATTGTAAAGCACCAGAACCCTGGTGCCTCCTCTGCCTGTGACATTCTTTATCTTGTTATTTTGCAACATTTGAGATCTGCAGTCTAATGTGTGAGGCCATGTGGGAGATTTCTCAGGTCTCCCCTGACAAGACCCAAGGGAACTAAATTAGCTTCTGTAATGAGAAGGAGTTAATAATGAGGATGGTATGAATTCTTTTATTGGAATGCTGCTGTCAGAGTAAACCATATGCCAGAGTAAATCATTAACAAATGTCATTGCATGTAATCCTAAAGATAGGTATCAACTGATTTATAGACGAGTAAACTGAGGCTCAGAGAAGTTAAATACGTTCTCAGAGTCTACTGTGGTTGACACTGTGTGTGTCTCGCCAAGACTTCTTCCTCTGTGCTTTGGTAACGGCCATAATTTTCCTTTGGTTCTCCTCCCACGGCATGCAGGTTGTGTCTTTTGGGGAAAGTGGGCCCTTGGACTCAGGCTTACACTGCTCTGTACAATTCCCACCCACTGGCCATTGCGGCTGGTTCATTGGTTCCCATAAATCACAGCTAAGGATAATGAGATAGGAGATTTGACTGGAGAGCTTCTGAGAACATTTTTTTGTTGTTGTTGTTTACCTACATCGTGGAAGAACACATATGGAAGGCTTTGAAGGACTGTCATGGCATCTTTTGGCATGAGGAGGCACTGGCCAGAGAATGGTTTTAACACGGTGAATGCAGAGTTAGAAAGAGCCAAACCATGTTAGCATCACTGGTCTGCCAACTCAATCCGGAAACTGTCTTTCCAGGCACAGGAGCTAATATAGCTTCTTTATTATTTAAGATCTGTCACTTGCAACCAAGTGAATCCCAACTGATGGGTATACTCAACTGGTAAGCTGTGAAGCCGTCACTCAGACACTCAGACTCAGGCCTCTCTGGTTACAGGATTTGTACCATTTCTACTGTAGTCTGCTTGGCTTGGCTAACCCTTCTTTGGAGAGATTCATAAGATCCTAGAGCTGGAGGAGACTCGTGACGTTGCCCTGGGCAAGGTTTCTACAGACAAGGAAACTGAGGCCTGGAAGGGAAAAGTGAGTTGTCCAAGTCAGTTGAGATCCCAGGCTGGGTGGGCTGGCCCAGTGACTGCGTCTCTTTGCCACATCATGGCGCCTGTTCTTCTCCTGCCTCACTGTATTAATCAGCCAGGTTTTTCTCAGGGGTGCAGAGTCATATCCTGCAGGTTGTGCATACAGGACTAGCAGGACAGATTTGTGGGCCAGCAGGTGTCTGGAGTTCTTGTGTGAAGTCCGCACTTCCTATTGCAGCCATGTCCAGGAGCAAAGCCACAGGACTCAGAAGGCAAAGATCCCCAGTGTCGCATCCATTGCTAGAGAAAGAGGAAGCAGGCAGTGAGTGGAGGCGGCAGGGCAAGAGGGAAGTAGGAGAGACACGGAGGAAGAAGGTGCTCCTGGATGCCGTCCAGAAACCAAGCATTTTGGATCAAGTAGAAGACTGTCTTTTTCTAATACAGTGAAGTCCATGCAGATCGCTCAGCCTTTCCTTCAGTATTCCACACCAAAGAACCTTTAGGGAATTTAGGGCCCTTAAATGTTGCTTTAGAATTCAGTGATTATTTCCAACAAATGAAGGGCCCATTGGCAAAAAAGGAAAGTGTTGTATTAAGCAATTTTAGAGGAATTTCAGGAGAGAAGGATGTTGGATTTCTGCCTCTTCTCCTGATAGCTCAGCCATGACTGCTCTCCATTTCCCTTTTTATAGAACGCTTTTCCTTGGCAGTAGTCACAGTAATGGAGGAAGCAGCAGTTCATACACAGTGCTCTTGCTGTGTGGTGGGCAGGAGACTGGTCCCCAAAGAGGTCCACGTCCTAATCTGCAGTGGCCTAACTGGGCCAGAGGGACTTGGCGGCTGTGGTTAAGGACCTTAAGAGGATTTGGGTGGGGCAGCGTAAGCTACTGGGCTCTTCTCAGTGAAGAAGGGAGGTGGAAGGTCGTAGTCAGAAGAACTGGGATGGCTGAAACCGAGGACACAGGTGGGGGTAGGGTTTTCTGGGTGCTATGGGCCCAGCAATGTGGAAAATCCCTAGAATCTGGAATAAGGCAAACCATGGATTTCTCCTGTGGAACCTCCAGAAGGACAGTCCTGCTGGCACTTTGATTACGGCCCAGGGAAGCCCAATTAGAACTTACCAGAATCGTATGGTGACATATGTGTTGTGCTCAGGCACTGTGCTTGTGGTGATTTGTTACAGCAGCAAATGGATACTTATTCACCCTGTGTTGGGACCTGTGCTCAGGGTCTTGCTTACATATCTGGCTTGATTCTTATGGATCCTTCAGTTTAGAGATTATGAAGTGCTGTTGAGAAGCACCTGTGTAAGGGTACGTCCTTAATTAAGCAGTCAGGATTTGAACCCAGGCGGTCTGATCCCAGAACCTGACCCTCGCCTAGCTCCCTAAGGTAGCTGGGAACTCTGTGACACAGAAACATCATTCTCGGCCATCAGTTGTCCAGGAAGCTGTTTTACAGACAAAGTCCTGTTCTGTTCTGAGGGAAGTGCCACACCAGCAAGTTGGGAATCCTGATGTATCGGAAACTTGAATTTAATTTTGGTAGTCCTGCTGCTGCAGTGCCGCCATTGGCTCTGATCTGACCACAGGGAAAGGACCCCACCCAGGCAGGTTCATGCTCCTTAACGCGTCAACAGAAGCCAGTGGAGGGAGGGCGCCGTGTGCAGCTGGAGCTGATGGAACTCCTGAAAATCCTCGGAAGTGGGGAGACGGCAGTGCTGGTGATGCTGTAGGAGAGTTCAGATTGGACGGGAGGGAGCCCCCACTCTCCTGAGAAGGGAACGGAGCCTTGAGGGGGCCGGAAGGAAGCAAAAGAGAAGGAAGTGGGGGAGGAGACTGGAACTGTAAGAAGTTGAGAGATGCATAGAAAGAGTCACGTCCAGTAATACAAAAGCAGAGAAAAGGAGCAAGATTTTGTAGGGCAATTTGCCAGACCCTACTAAAAGGAAAAGAGCAGAGACTCGATGATACAGCAGTTCTACATTTTTTTTTTTTAAATTGTGGCAAAATACCCATAAGATGAAGTTCACCACGAAAAGAGTATGATTCGGTGACATTAAGTACGTTCACAGCACTGGGTAGGTAACCCTTCTATCTAGTTCCAGAATGTTCTTGTTACTCCATATGGAAACCCTGTAACTTGCCACTCTCCATCTCCCCTCCCTTGTCCTGGGGAACCACCAATCTGCCTTCTGTCTCCAAGGATTTGACTGCCTGGGTATTTCACATAGATGGGATCATATCTCAGTATTACATCTGACTTCCTTTGCTTGGTATAATGTTTCCCAGGTTCTTTGATATGTGGCACGTAGCAACAGCAGCTGGATAGATTAAATGTCAGTCACAGCACCGCGGCTGACCTCTGGCACATCTGTGCCACAGGACGAACTCCTCTGGTGGAAGGAGGAGGAGCCTCATACTGACATGCAGAGGTCTCCAAGGTATGTTTTTGGAAGATGTAGAATAAATAGCAGACCCTTGGCATGGGGCAATGCATTTCCATACACGAACACAGGCAGAGACTTGGGTGGGCACACAGATGCATAGCATAGGCGTAGTTCCTGCACAAGGAGACTTGGGCTTAGGGAGGGTGGTCCACAGGGTTTCAGCTTTGTCTGTTTCTCTTTTGGGGGTACCAGGGATTGAACTCAGAAACACTCGACCACTGAGCCACCTCCCCAGCCCTACATTGTATTTTATTTGGAGACAGGGTCTCCCTGAGTTGCTTAGTGCCTCGCTTTTGCTGAGGCTGGCTTTGAACTCATGATCCTCCTGCCTCAGCCTCCCGAGCCGCTGGGATGACCGGCTTTGTCTTTGGCGTCATTAGGGAGAATGTACTCGTGGTTGAGTGCATCCATGTAGGTGGAATGAATTGGAAGAAAACAAGAAGCGGGTCAGACAGAGGGGAGGGGACTCGTGGTGCCAAGAAGAGGCAAACGCTCCTGGAGGAGAGCTCTCGGGCTGGATTTGGCTGATCCCATCCTCACACCATTGTCTGCCCTTTGGGGGTGGGAACAGCTTGAGCCAGGAATGCCCAACACTGATGAGCCGACTCGGCGTCCCCAGCACAGGTGACGATGGTCTGGCCCAGTGTCAGGAGGCCAGGGGCCTGTTTCCCATGAAGCCACTGTTTTGAGACTTCATGTCTGGATTTGAGAGAAAGTTTTCCAAGCTTACTCAAGTTGTTCTTTCTATGTTGTCAGGATGATAGGTCCCTTTTGTTTCTGTTTTTCTTTTTTTGGATGGTGCTGATATAGAAAGCCATGGCTCGCTTGCAGGAACGGGAGAGCATAGCTGAAGGAACCGGGCGTTTCTCGTTAGAGACTTCGTAGCAATTAACTGCTCAACGTGCGAGAAACCGTCTCATGATATTTTTTAAAAAAAGACTTGGTTGTAGGGGAATCGGACCAGAAAAATGAACAGCGTTATTTTTACTCTCTTTCCCCGGTTGAGAGCTGTGAGTTCTGGTTTGAGATCCACACCCCTCTTCCTTTACTCATCCCCAGAATTATTTAATGAGGGGTTGGTCTGCGTGAGATGCCGTGGAGTTAAAAAATAGTCCTCGCCTGTTCCCGGGGATGGGACTCGAAGTGTTTCGGGAGAGACAGAGACAAGGACGTCAGTGGCAACCACACGGTTACGCCTGCGTGATGGATGACACACCCCGCCTGGGAAGGCTGTGTAGACAAACGGAGGTGGAAAGTCCCCCAGATGCAGCCCACTCGGGGACCCCGCTCGGGAGGGGATGCAGAGTTAGTCACTCTGGCCACGGGCCATTGACACTGTCTAATGACTGTGGAGCTGGCAGGGGTCTGGGAGGATGGCCCTGGGGACCCCGGGAGCACGCGTCACGCCGGGCAGAAGTGCTGTCCCACGGGGGTGCGGGGGGCAGGCGAGGCTGCATGCTCCCTCTCCAGAGGAAGGGACCGACTGTGACGTGGTGGACCTCGGGGCTGGTGAAGACCGTCCCTCTGTCCTTTCGAGGGCAGTCTTGCTTCTTCCCTGTGTAGCCTGCACACTCTCTGCTTTCTGTGTTCTCCTCTCCGTACTGCTGTCCTTTACTCTTTCCTCCCGACCCTTTCTCTATTCTGTCCTCTTCTTTCCTTGTCTCCTTCCTTTTCTCCTCGGTGTCTTATTCTACTCCTTTGCTCGCTCTTGTTCAATGCCTGTCCAGCTCTTATTATTATTATTAATTTTTAAAAATGTCTTTACCTCCCCGCAAACCCCCTCCCCGTTATCGTAGACCCACGAAAGACTCGGGGTGGATCTTACGAACTTTAACTTCTCTGTCCCCTCCTTAGGTGACAACGAGGGTTATAAGGCCCACATACCCCTTGCATCAAAAGAGCATCGTCAGGACATACGGGATTGGGGGAGCCATGCAGAGGAGAGTGGCCAGGGGTCTCGGGGGGTGTAGGATGCAGGTGTCCTAAGCGTCATCGGCATTGGAGGTAGCGGTGGCACTACGTTTGGGGAGATGTCACTCTGGCAGGGGAGGGTGCCAGGTTTGAGCCCCTCCTCGTCTGTTCCCATGCACACAAGCCTTTTCCCCAAGGCTGGAAAGAGGGACCTCCTCAAGGTGCCTTGGCCCAGATACACGGCGTTCTTGCCTTTACTGAGCCTCACGTGGGGCTGAGCACTTCGAAGCCATTAGGAAACCCAGGTCCTGATCCACCTCCTCCGTGATCTTCCTACAAACTTCTCTTTTGGGTCCCCCGCTTCCCTCGGCTGCCCCCAGCCCACGCGTCTTCCCTGGCTCCTCCTCTCTCTCCTCCTCGGCTGACCCTGGCTTTCCCATCCCTTCCCACACCCTCCCCAGCCTCAGCCGGCCCGTTTCTTCTTGTCTTTCTGGCCTCAGCTCGAAGGCCTCCTCCTCAGGGTGGCCTCCTCCAGCCTCTCTCTCTTGCAGTTATTTCTGAGCGTGGTTGGGAGAGACGCCATGAGGTATTCACACACACACAACCGTCCTCATGGCCTTTAATTTCAGGGGATTCCTGAAGTGCTTAGGTGTCTGTACCCCTGGCCTGTCTGCAAGGGCAGCCCCACCTATCACCCCCAATCACGTTAGTTTGCGTTCATTTGCCACTTAACCCTGTAACTAGCTGAAATTAGGTTGTTGATTTGTTTGCTTATTTACCATCATCAAGAGTCCAGCCAAGAATGTCTCCATTGCCATGGCAACTGCAGGCCATAGGAAGCACCTTCAGGATAAAACAAATCAATGACATGGAGATGTGGAGCCTAGAATTTTGCTTATTATTTTTCCACGTTTTGGTGGTGCAGATGCCGCTGGCCTGAAGCTGTCCAGAAACTCACCGTGCCTTGCTGGGCGGCCTCCATTTGTATTCAGATCCCTCCTTGCCCACGCTCTTCTTTTCTATTTACTCCTTGTCTATTTTGATAGAAATCAATAGTGCCCTGCTGCATTTATAAAAGTGACCAGGCTCCCTGCTCCAGTGACACCAGAGGGTAGCGTCTTGGGGAAAGTGATCTCAGGGCAGAATGTGTTTAAGAGAATGTTCTCCTGCTAATGGATCGGACCCCATTGCTGAGACCCTCTTGTTCCTCCTCCTCTCTGGGAGTGTGGAGGCCTCTGCAGCTGCCTGGCATGTGACGTTAGGCTTTATTGCCTTGGAGAGAAGGAGAAAGAGGCACAGGCACAGGCAATGAGGCAAGTGACCCAAGTCACCTCTTCCAATAGCTCAAAGAAACCATCCAGGAGCCGATAAATGGGCTTTGTGGTCTGATAAGTGGGAGACCCTCTTCAGCAGTTCGCCTTGGAAATTGGAGAAATAAAAATGGTAGGTAAGGGTCTAAAGTTCTCATTTGGCTTTTCGGTGGGAAGGGTGGGGATTCCCAGCATCGCCCTTACCGCTGCATCGCCCTTACCGCTGCTCACTTGTGCCAAAGGTGTGAGATTACGGCAGGCAGGATAACCTTCCCTGGGATGACTCTTCTTATCTTGCTGCTGAATGTTCAAGAACAAGACACCCATTTGTAATTCCTATAGGATATCAGATGGGTCTCTGCAAGTGAGTCAAAAGGATGGTGCCATAGAATACCCAGGGAGCCCAGGGACAGTATCAGTAGCCAGTCCTCTTCCTCTGTGAGCACCCAGGTGACTCGCGCCTCTGGTGACCTGAGCCTGAGGTCCTGACCAGCAGGGGTTAGAGATGGGACAGACTGACCTTTCCCTTTGAGAAAAGTTTCTGTGTGACTTTGGGGGAAGTCACCATGTACTCTGCATCCCTGTTTCCCACCAGAGAGAATTGAACTGGGAAAACAAAATCAAATATCCATTTAAAAAATACAAGGGTCGGTCACCATTATGAGTGGCAGGAAAACATTGCATTGGAAGCGATCTTGAAAAAGGAGGTAGTTCAGAGCCGATCGGGCTCGTGGTGTCCTTGTGGGATGCACCGACTGAATTACTTAATGGAGTGTTATTTTTCTCTCACACTCGTCCCGGGTCAGCGTTTCCCAGGGAGCTGCGCTTGGCGTGGCTACCTGAGTCCTCTTTGGCTGATTTATTAGTCTTGGTTGAGGCAGAGGTGACCTCTGTGTGGCGTCGAGGGTGGTTTATCACCTGCCCCGTCAGCAAATACGCAGAACACTAGTCAGGAGAAGGTGGGTTAGTTGGTTCTGTTCCTTGCCTCTGGTTGAAGGGGCTAAAGCGGGACTGGTTATTTTCACTGTAGACACCTTCTCCATCACTTCAGGAACCAACAGATGTATTGACCTGTTTCTTGCCATCGGTGGCGCAAAGAAACAGGACACAAACTGTTTGCAGCCAGCTGCTGAGAACAAACTGGCCCTTTTACTGCTGAGCAAATAGACTCTCTCTCCTCTGTTCCATCTTCACATGGGGACGTCAGCACGGGCGCTCCCAGACATATAAATCCCTCTCCTCACCTCTGCAGCTTCTGCTCTGTGCTCTTTTACCCTCTGAGAAGCCTTCCTGCTAAGAATCATGATTGCACCTTGAAATCACATTTATTTTAACGACTGCACCGTTTAATAATTTAGAGTTGAACTCTGGGGCCAGGTGACCAACATTCAGCTGTTTTTCCTCCCCGGGGACATCAATTTTTCTCCCTGGGACCCGGTTTCCTCATTTGCAGATGGAGTTAATAATAGTACCTGACACGAGGTGGTTGGGAGCATTAAATCTGCTCACTCCGATCATGTGCTGCGTGTGGTGCGTTCCTAAGAAATGCCTGACGTTTGCCTTTCTCCACTTTATTTTTAATGAGGACATTGGCATCTTAGAAACCTCAGGTTATTTGTTAAAACAAGAAAACTGCCTTTTCCAAACTCTATCGGATGGATCTATGGTGGCCAGTATATCTCCTGCCGTGAGAAGCAGGGAGTTGGAAGCTCTGATCTTAGGAATGAAGGAACAGCTCTAGTCCCAGGCAGCCTCTGGGGTCAGCTTCTGTTCTCTTCCAACCTGACGTTTTTGATCCCAGAGCAGAGATGATGGATGTTCAGAGCCAGAGTCGAGAGTCAACATTTTATTCCTCCCCTGATTATAGAAGGAGATGGCCAACCTGTTAAGTCTTCAACATTGATTTAAGGGGAAAACAAGTCAGTATGGAGCCCTGCCCATCACGCAGGCTCACATCCCCTTGCGCCGGGATCATGGGCTTCCATGCTTCACAGCGGGACCGTGGCAGGATCTGTGCTGTGGCGGAAGGAGCCTGTGCTGGGAGCTGGTCTGCCGCAGAGCAAGTCGTGGTTTAGTGTGTGTCTCGCTGGGCCAACCTGGGAACGTCACTTGACATCTCTGATCCTTACTTGTACCTTCCTTCTAATGGAGATGACAGTGTGTCATTTGGAGGTTTGTTTGTGAGGATGGAATGAACTTTAGGTGATGGCACATGTCACGGTGCCTGGTATATAGAGGATGCTTTTTATTTATTTATTTTAACCGATACACAAAAAATTATATGTTTGTGGGGTACTATGTGACCTTTTGATGTATGTGTACATGTGTAGTGTGCAGATCAAGGGGTCTTTAAATAGCCTTTGACCGTGTGTGTGTGTGTGTGTGTGTGTGTGTTTGAGCGCGTGTGTGTGTAACAGAGAGAGGAAGGGAGAGAGAGAGAGTGTGTGTGTCACGAAACCATTGATCAGGAAGAGGGTATATTTGGAGGGTTTGGAGGGAAGGTTCTTGTGATGTTCTCTACCTTGATTTGGAAATTGGTTTCATGGGTGTGTTCAAAGTAAAAGTAAAAAAAGTACTCTGAGTGGTTGGTATACCGTAATGACTTTTTCACTGTTCTTCCTGTATTGAAATTGTACTAAAATGTTTGTGAGATATCACACACACACACACACACACACACACACACACGCAGGCATGAGGCAAGCCCTCCTTGTCTTTGGACCTGGTATTCTGCTGCTGCTGTTAGCAGGTAGGCTGGCGAGGTGGAGCCATGTGGACTTTGGAGGCAGGTGTGGACCTTGGGCCTGTCCTGTCTGCAGACTGGTTGCTGTGGGGTTAGGACAAGGCAGTGCTAGGCCTGTTCACGTAGGAGCTGCAGCTGTCTGGATCCATCTCTCCTGCAGACCCCTCCCGTGCCCATCTGGAAACGGTGGTTGTTGTAGATCAGCCTAGGTGTTTTCTAGATTGACTTCACACTTGGGAATTCTCCTTCTAGAATGGGCACGTCTACTGGGTTCAGGTCTGAGTCCATCTAGATCTGCCTGCGACCGTTTACGCCCATTTCTTTTGACTTGGAATAAGCAGAGTAAACAGATCTCATGCGAGTGAGAACTTCTCATTCTTTGCTTTTATTTAAGCCAAAAATACAGAACTCAATTGTCTAATAATTTTCTTTTATTGGGGTCATTGATTTTATTTTCTTAGCTTAAGGGAGATGACTAGATATTTTTAGTATGCCACCTTTAAAGTTTGTGTTGGCATATTTATTTGCTTTCTTATGCCTTCATTTATTTTATTGCGTTTGAATGGAGAAAAACCCGGCAGTTATCAGGTCGTGTCTATTTTTAGTGAACAGGCGGAATTCCATGAACGTGCTAGTGGCTCACAAGGAAGACCATGTTACTTAAACTGCTTTTTTTTTTCTCCCTGAGTTTCTGAGTTACAGGTGGAAGTGAGTAGGCTTTGATAGGCACCCACATCTTGATGAGTTTAAAAAGGAAGAAATATTAAGTCTTTGGGTCATTTTTGTTGGCTTATTGCCCAGAATCACTTAGAGAGCCTGGTATTCTTCAGCTGGGACAAGTCGAGGCTGTGTGTTTTCATCGTTAGTAATCTGGTTACGGGCACCAGACATACTCTTCAGTGGTAGTCATCAAATTATGTGCCCGGTGAAAAGCGAGTCTCCAACACAAGGTTCCACAATGTGGGGTCCTTGGGTCTCCTCCTCAGTAACACCAGGCACGCCGTTCAGAATGCAGAGAGCTGAGCATCACAGCCAGAGAGTCTGACTCAGCGGGGCTGGAGTGTAATCCAGGAATGTGCCTTTCGAAAGCTCCTTGGGGTGATTCCTAGGCTCCCCAGATTATAGCCTCTGGTGGTCTGTGAGTGCGTTGGGTGGTCATCTGCTTGGTGCTGGAGCGTGTGGGAGAAGGACAGCAATGCCCAGGACTTGAAGCATGAGCAAACACCAACAAAATCCCTCACTTTCATTCTTTCAAAAGCCCTTTGACTATTATAATAACATATTTGCATTGTTTAAAAAAAAAAACTATAAAATAAAAGTGAAAAAAACCCTTTTTTTTTTTTTTGGAACCAGGGATTGAACTTAGGGGCACTCGACCACTGAGCCACATCCCCAGCCCTATTTTTTTTTTTTTTTTTGTATCTTATTTAGAGACGGAGTCTCACTGAGTTGCTTAGTGCCCCGCTTTTGCTGAGGCTGGCTTTGAACTTGAGAACCTCCTGCCTCAGCCTCCCAAGCCGCTGGCGTTACCGGCGTGCACCACTGTGCCCTGCGAGAAACTCATTTTAAATTACACTAGTATACAGATATTTTGGCATAGTTTTTCCGTGTTATCTTTTTCCATCTTAATTTTTTAATTTCAAAATCATCAAGAGAGTCCATTTCAAAAGTTCTCACCACAAGAAATAAGTATCTGAGGTGATGGATGTGTTCATTAGTTTTAATTAATCACTCTGCATCACATGCATATGACTCTGTTCTCCATAAATACAGATAATGGGTATCTTTTAAGATTTCTTATACATACATTTTATGCCTTGCTTTTGTTTGCTAACAGTATAGGCTGAACGTTTCCCATGGTGTTTAGAACTTTCTAGCAACACTTCTGTTTGGTTGTAAAGCACATTTTTTTCTTGCTGGTAGAATATTCTATCAGGTGCATTTCTTTCTCCTCCATATATCTTTGGTACTCAGCCACAAAGGATGGCGGTGGGTAGTTTCTGTCTCTGAAGGAGGTTGCATGCTTCTCTTTCCCTGTAAGGCTGTGAAAACTCAGATGACCCTGACGGCATCAGACTGTGCCCAGGCAGCGGGTTTCCACTTTATAACCCTGACTAAGATATATTGCTGCGGGTGATGAAGGTGGAGAGGCACCAGGTGGGGAGGACCATGCAGAAATGAACACATATACCATTTGGCTCCATGGCGGATGCTGCGGTGATAACTTTAGGTTTATTCTTACTGATGGCAAAGGAATCCGTGTCCCTAGAATCGGGCCCAGGTTAGCAAAGAGCAACCCAGAGCGCTGAGCAGATTGGACAACTTCTGTAATAGTCTCAGTTGCCGACAGAGCCTCGTGGAGAGTCAGGTTACTCCTGAGTGTGTGTGTGAGTGTGTGTGTGTGCGTGTGCTCGCCGGTGAGTGTGCCTGTGGGAGAAGAGCACACTGGCCGTGTGTGACTGTAGCTGAAGAAGCTCGTCAGGGAGGCCCGGGAGGTGGCAGCAGCAGAGGCTGTGGATGTCTTTGAACCCACACTTCCTAAAAACAGAACAACAAGGTAAGAGAACAAACAAGCTCATGGGTCACGTCCTGTCCCCATGAGCCCCCAGAGTGAGCGTGTGGATGGAATCCCAACAGCCACTGTGCCCACGCGGTACTGAAACTGTGAGAGCGCGGAGGACAGACAGCGACCTGGATGATGTGGAGAATCCGCAGAGTCCGAAATCACCAGTGGGTACCGGTAGCTGGGAGCGAGCAGACCGTTGGAAGGACATCGGCAGGAACGGGCGCTTCACAATATCGAGTTCAAGCACAAGAGCCAGTGTGCTGCAGGAAGGGCCAAGGGCCTGGAGCACTCGGGTGTGGCCCCTTGAACTCTCAGAACTCGAAAACCCACACACTCTACCAGGACGAGCCTTGCTGCCGAGGAAAGAGAGGTGCAAGGAGAGGGTGCAGAGAGCAGGGCAGAGGCAGGAGTTACGGCAGACTGAGGAGGAGCAGAGCAGGAAGCCCTCACAAAATTAAGAGGCTTTAATTTCAGTTATTTAGTATTAAAAATAGAAGTCTGGAGTCAGGAAGGAGAGGCGGTCTCTTGGCTCACCTCTCCCTCCTAAAAGTTTAAGAACACTAATTTCACTTGAAAAGGATCAAAATAAAAGAATCAGAGGTGAATCTGATACAAAGTTATTATGAGTCTTACAAAAAGAATGCTAAGTGGAGTACCACCTCCAAAGGTCACGGAAGCACAGGCACCGTTGTGCCACAGAACGGGCAAAAACTGTGACCCAGCATTTCACAGCTAGCTAAAAGAAGCCTACGAAGTGGAAAATGATAACATCAATCGGAAGTAGGAAACCTTAGAAATGAGACATTGGAGGAAAAAAGCAAAACACTGGGGCTGGGGATATAGCTCAGTTGGTAGAGTGCTTGCCTTGCAAGCACAAGGCCCTGGGTTCAATCCCCAGCACCGCCAAAAAAAAAAAAAAAAAAAGAAAAAAAAAAGAAAAAAAAAAAAAAAAACACTGGAAGAGAAGCGAAAGGAAGCAGGAAAAAAACCTAGAAGTAAAAGAAAAAAATTCAGGAATGAAGGAACGAACCGTAAACAATGCATAGTCCACAAAATATGTAGAAACTGAGGGTCATGAAGGGAGAGGAAGGGGTTTGGGGGAAGGAATGATAGTAGAGTGAAACAGACATGATTACCTCATGTGCATGTATGACTGCATGACCCATGTGATCCTGCAATATCAGAAAAATAAGAGATTACACTTCATTTATGGATGATCTATCAAAATGCATAAATGTATTCTCCTGTCATGTACAACTAGTTAGAACAAATAAAAAAAATTTAAAAAGGAGACAAATGTAAATGTCCAAAAATAGATTAAAAGACAAAAATTCTTAAGAAATTGTGATAAGAAAAAGACAGGCAAAGAAGATCCAATATACATAAAATAGTCAAAAGGGGAGAAAGGGAAGGACCCTCTTATGCTTTAAATGTGAGGTATCCCTAGAAGGTCATGTGTGAGACAACACAAGAGCTTTCAGAGGTGAAATGATCAGATTATGACCTAATCAGTGCATTAACTCACTTGAATGGATTAACTGGGTGGTAACTGTTGGCGGGTGGGGTGTGGTTGGAGGAGGTAGGTAACTGGGGTGTGCCTTTGGCGTTTATATTTTGTCTCTGGTCTACAGAGCGCTCTCTGCTTTCTGATTGTAATGTCCTGAACTGCCTTCCTCCTCCACACCCCTCCGCTATGATGTTCTGCCTCACCTCGGGCCCAGAGCAATGGAGTCAGCCATCTATGGACTGAGACCTCTGAAGCTGTGAGCCTCAAATGACCTTTTCCTCCTCTAAAATTGTTCTTTTTGGATCTTTTGGTCACATTGATGAAATAAAAAACTGACAAAACACTCCCCAAACAGTAGAACAGAAAAAAAAAAAGTTAAGAACTACAATAAAGTTTTAAGATAATTTGATAAAGTATAAAAACCTAGAGTACTGTCCAATGGAAAGACACACTGCCTCTCTCTACACCCTGGACTGCATCTCTAGCCCTCTTTATTTTGAGACAGGGTCTTGCTCAAGTTGCCCAGGTTGGTCTTGAACTTGTAATCCTCCTGCCTCAGCCTCCAACGTTGCTGGTATTATAGGTGTGCACCACTGTGCCTGACCAAGCCAATGGATTTTAAGGGAAAATAAACTAGAAGCTTAAGGAGAGGAATGGGTAGAGGAAGAAGAGTTACTGATTTCGATATTGCTAATAGTAGGGGACCAGTAGAAAATGTCCGAGTACAATAAGATAGCAAGATATTTTATTAGTTCCTTATGTCATATCAGAGTGCTTCAAATAAGTAGCTTTAATAGCAGAAATTGTTGGGCTTATGGTTCAGGAGCCTTGAGCACAAGGTATCAGCAGGGTCGGCTCCTTCAGGGGTTGGCAGGGGGAGCCTGCTCCTTGCCCCTCCCCCAGCTTCTGGTGGCTTTCTGCGTCTCTGGTTGTTGTGTAGAAGTGTCTCACCTGCCCTGGTCCCAGTCTTCCTCAGCAGGAGCTCTCCTTGCAGGGATCTCTATCTCAGTTTCCCATTTTATAAGGACACTGGTCGTATTGGGTTAAACCAACCCTGAAGGCCTCATTTTAACTCGATTACCTCTGTAAAGATCCTATCTCAAAATAAAGTCCCATTCTGGGGTACGGAGGGCTGGGGCTTCAACGTATGAATTGGGAGGGGCACAATACAACCCATAATAAATGTCTCAAAAATAACTGTTAGAACATAAGGATAAATCTATGAAAATATACATAAAAAATAAGTAAAAAATAAGATACTGATCCAATAACAGGATTTCACAGGGAGTCTGCTGTTTGTCTCTTGACACACAGGTATACACGTGCACACATATAAAATGTAATAGTGGCTTTTTTTTTTTTTTTTTATACTGGGGATTAAACTCAGGGGCACTTGACCACTGAGCCACATCCCCAGTCCTATTTTGTATTTTATTTAGAGACAGTGTCCCACTGAGTTGCTTAGGGCCTCACCTTTGCTGAGGCTGGCTTTGAACTTGCAATCCTCCTGCCTCAGCCTCCCAAGCTGCTGGGATTACAGGTGTGCGCCACCACGCCTGGCTAATAGTGGCTTATGAAGGGAGGGGTAAGTAGGGGAGAGGGAATAGAAGCTAAACTTCTTTGACTTCAGGACTATGTCAATATTTTACCCAATTATGAAAAATAAAATAAAAAATTAATTCCTAAGTACTAGGAATAAAATTAAACATATAAACCTAATTTTTTGCAGTAATCACACAGAAAAGCATTATTTCAAGTGATTTTAGAACAGAGTTTCAGACCTACCTAGTAGTAAATACTCTGGGGACCAAAAGAACAACAAGCGAATCTTCAGCCATGTTCAGAACTATAGAGGACAGTAATAATATCATTTCTCTGACACTCGTATGTGTACAGTGTGTGATAAAGAAAATTAGCAATTATGCTGATAACATCAAAGTGAGTGTTTTCTCATGAGAGAAGGAAATCTGTGAAATTCTGAACTCAGTTTTCTATAGCACAGCAGGGTAACGATAATTGACAATTTATTATAGATTTCAAAGTAACCAGGGAAGAGTCTGAAGGTTCCCAACACATAGGAATGATAATATTTGAGGAGATAGAAATACTAATTGCCCTGATTTGATCATTACAAATTGTACACATATATCATGCTGTACCCCATAGATAAGTACACATAATAGGTCAATTAAAATCTAAAAGTTTCAGTTTGAATATCTAGGAAAGAGGAATTTGAATGTTCTCACACAAAAAATTGATAAGTGTTTGAGGTAACTATGTTGATTGAGAATATGCTAATTGCTTTTTATCGTTAAATAATATATATGGATTGAAACAGCACATGTACACCATACATATATTCAATTATTATATGTCAATCAAAAATTTACTTGGGCTGTATTTTAACTTAAAGTACATCTATTCTAGAATAGTGGCAAGCCCAACCACAATGTGTACCCTTTGCAATCAGATTTTGGGGTTTAAATTCTATTTCCCATTAAGGAAACCTCTGGGAAAGTTGCTGATTCAAAGACGGGGCTAGCAATGGGCAGTTGACCTGGAGCTGGTGGTAGCAGAGAGCAGAGTGCTTAGCATGGACTACAGATCAGGACCCAGGAGGCAGCCTCAAGTTACCATGTGGCCAAAGATACAACATTCAGGCACCAATAAGGTGCCAACCTCAAGGAATTGAAACACAAAGAAACTCAACTGTTCAATCACATATCCGTGAGTTTATAGTGAAATAAAAGATAACTGAGCCAGGCACAGTGGTGCAGACCTGTAATCTCAGCAGCTCAGGAGGCTGAGGCAGGAGGATCCCAAGTTCAAAGCCAGCCGCAGCAAAAGTGAGGTGTTAAGCAATTCAGTGAGACCCTGTCTGTAAATAAAATACAAAATAGGGCTGGGGATGTGGCTCAGTGGGTGAGTGACCCTGAGTTCAAGTTCCGGCACCTGCCCCCCGCCCCAAAAGATAACTCATTGGTAGCCCTTGGAAGATGCTAGGGAAGAGACTCATTGTTTTGAAAAAGTAGTTAAGGGGAAAGGACAGGGCATTGATTCTGCCTTTCTTAAATCAACTCTCAGGCTATCCAAATAGTTGATGAGGGAAAGTTTCTCTTTGGGGCATTGTCCAGGAAATAAAGAAGTAGGAGAATAGGAGCAACTCTGCTTTGCAAGTTCTAGTGCATCAGTGAATCCAGGCAATGATCAGCAAACCTGCTACTGTTTCTGAAAGAGACAGCTAGAGACGTTTCTTTCCTAGAGGAAGCACACGCAGCACCCTTGCGGAAGTCTTGGAAAAAGCCAGTGAAGCCCACTTCCGCCTCTAGAGGGAACAGCGGTTTTCAAAGGCTGTGGCAGGGGACCAGCCCACCACGGGAGTGCCAGCAGAGTCTCCACGCCAGGAAACCACAACAAGAGACCCAGTTTGTTTTTCCAACAAAAACTCAATGAAATAAGCAGGTGAAAGGAGAACATAAACATTGAAAGTCTCAAGGGTCCTATTAACCAATTGGAATATATGGACCTTGTATACATCTTAATTCCAAGAAATAAAAGCTAAAAAAAAGCATACAGAGCAATCAGGGAAATGTGAACCCTTGATGATAGTTAGGGTTTTCTCCCTTCTTGGTTTTAAATTCAGTGTGTGGTGATGGCATCGTGGTGGTATTTGAAATGGGGAGTCCTTGACTTTGGGTGATACACACTGAAGTGTGTAGAGGTGAAATGACACAAGGTCTGGGTTCACTTCAAACCCCTCTGGGGACTGGAGACCATCGGAGGAGCATGTGCAGAACAGGATTGGTCAAGAACTCACAATTGTTGAAACTAGGTGACGGTACATGAGGATTCGTAATAACATTCTCCCTCTTTTCTGCTTGATGTTTCCCATATTGACAGATTTTTTTTTTCAAAAAAAATTGTTTTAGTTGTAGATAGACCTTTATTTTATTTATCTATGTGTGGTACTGAGGATCAAACCCAGTGCCTCACACATGGGAGGCAAGTGCTCTGCCACTGAGCCACAATCCCAACCCATAATGGCAGATTTTAAAGAATACAAAGTGGCCTGAGTTCGTGTAGATGTTTCTATAGAAGACCTCAGGGGGCCGTAACGAAGCCTTGCAGACTGGGAAAGATCTGCCAGCCCAAGTCCCCCTCCAGCATTATGGGGGCTCTGAGGACGGCATGGGGGTGCCTCCTGGAGGTTACAGAGGAGAATCCAAGTCAGGAAGTTAACCACGAGCCGCGTGGGCAGCATGGCCAGATTTTATTCTTATGGCAATTTGTGCATTTTCTGTCTTCTTTACTGCCTTATGGATGCCTGACAGCCATAGCGGCTGGTGGCTGGAGCCCATGCCAACTTCTTTCCCTCCTTTGCATTATTCTTGGGGTTCATGGGCACTGGGGTGTAGCACCTCCAGCTTTAAAGGGGAAATTTCTAATATCACTGGAGTAAGCCTGTGGTTGCACTTTCTAACGTGTATGTGTGTGAGTATCACCCAAAGCAAGGACGCCCCATTTCAAATATCATCACGATACTGTCACCACACTCTGAATTTAAAAACAAGACGGGAAAAACCCTAACTATCATCAAGTGTTCACATTTCCCTGATTGCTCTGTATACTCTCTTTATAGCTTTTATTTCTTGGAATTAAGAGGCACACAAAGTCCATATATTCCAGTTGGTTAATATGTACACACACACACACACACACACACACACACACACACACACATATAATACATATACATACATACATATGTACTTTAAACATATCCTATAAGTCTTAGATGTATATGCATATACATCTATCTCAGGCACATATGCCACACTTTGATCATATCTGTAGATACCATAAATAAGAGACTATATGTGGTCTCACTGTCCCTTCTATGTTTTTAGTGCCTTCCAGTCCCCAGGTATTTTCTAATGTATTCATTCACTGAAAGAACATTTATCAAAAGCTTAAAGAGCTGGCTCTGCAGCTGAGTGATAAAGATTTAGTACGAAATGACCAGATTCTAACCGGCATCCCAGGGAGATATCACAACACAGGTGAAAAACTAATTACAGATTTTGAAAACTGTTAGGGGAAAAAAATCAGCAGAGCTGTTGTACAGACCCAGGGAGCAAGTTCCTGCCCAGACAGAGAGGACCTGTTGGAACAGGGGACTTTTAAGCTGAATCATAAAGGATGAGACGGAGCCTGGAATGTTGGAACTAAGGGAAAAGCATCCCAGGTACAAGGAACAGCCACTGCAAAGTTTTTGAGGCAGGAAAAAAGCTGCCTACAGTTTGCAAATGGTCCAGGTCTTTTGTGGTCAGAATACAATGAACAAGAGAGACTGCAGACAAAGGGGTAGGTGGTACCTAATTGGTTTTCAAATAAGCATGTGGATCTGTTCTCCCTGTTCCTCCCATTTGACAGATGGGACAATTCAGGCAACCCTCTGTGTCATTTCTGGGCAGTCATGCAACAGAATTTGGATTGATTCCTGTCACCAGATTCCAGATCTGGAGCTCCCTCCATGCAGAAAAATAAACTTGTTACCGTCTTAGTCCCCTCTTGCTGTGCTTTTCTCACAACCAGAGAGGTCGAGCGAAGCTGTGTTTGGTGTGACCAGTGTGAGGTACTTGCCTCGAAAAGAGAGGCAAGATACCACCTGCTCCTCAAGTCGGCACCAGTATTTCTTCACTGCTTCCGCTGTGGGAGTAGGAAATGTGGGCACAGCTTCTGAATGTCTTAGAAGTGTCTGTGGGTACGGAGCAGGACTTACTGTCACATCCATCTGCTGCTCTTCCTCTGTCTCACTGAGTAACCTGCCATTTCAGATGAAGAACCAGAGCCGGGTTATGTCATCAGAACAGGGTCCATTAAGACATCACTCTGATTCTGGTGGAGCGCCCTCTCAGAATGCAGAACAAGTAGCTTTCATCTCCTGATGGATGCCGGTTGCTGACTCCTTGCTTGCTGCTCTTCAGAGGGAGACGTAGTGAAAGCCTCTGGAGGAATTTTCCTAGTGGCTGAGAGGACTTCTCTGGTTAACTTGACCCAGGTCATAAAGTGGGAGGAATGTGAACTTATCACTGAGGGGGAGGAGAAGGAAAGGAGGGGGAGCCATGGACCAATGTGCTCAGCACCCCCCATACAAAAGTTCGGCAAGACTAGAAATTGTCAACACCCTTCACAAATGAGCGAACCAAGGCTGAGCCAGGCGAAGGGGCTCGGTCTAGTTCTTGCAGACAGGAGAGGAGGCCGAGTCAGGCCTCCGCAGCTCCGTGTTCCTGGAGCACACAGCTGTTCCATGGACACTTTCAAAAGCGACTGTCCAGCCCAGATCGCTCTTAGTTCTAGTTTGCATTGGACACTGACAAGCCACTGCTTTTTATTTGTTATCAATTTGACCTTTGCACGTGCGATAACACTGTAGGGTTTTAGGAGCATGACATTTAATTGCCTCACTTTGCACGTAAGAAAAGACCTGGGTAGGTGAAGGGTGTGTCCAGACTCCTAGGGCCAGTAAGCAGCAGGGCCTGTGTCTGAGTTCCAACGGCAGCCTCCTGCCTCCTCCTCACACCGCTGTGACCTTGTTCTTGCTGAGCATCTTCGTCTTTACCTTTGTGGCTGGTCTTTAAGACCAACCATTGAGAATGTCCTTCTTTTGTAGATAAGAAAGAATTTTCATTTTACTCGAGTTAAGGTTAAGTCTAAGAGAGATAGATGTCCACCGAAGTCTACTTCCCTGGGAAAACCAGCCAGCTGAGTTGAATCTTGAGTGTGTGTGAGAGTGTGTGTGTGTGTGTGTGTGTGTGTGTGTATGTTTGTGCACATGTGTATACATAAGGCTTAGAGAGGGCATGGGGCACATTCTTGTATGTATTTGTTAAACTTTTGTGACAGAGTTGCCCAGACACGTGCTGTGGTTAATGCCAGCTTGAGCCGTGTCTTCAACTCTCGGCTTTGGCATGGGTGATGTGCTGTTCATGAACACCTAGCACGTGCGGAGAACACTTCTTTATGTTTCACATCTGTGCCCCGATACCTGTAAAGGGCTTTCTATAGTCTCCGGAGACAGCTTGTGATGAAATTCATTTTTATTATAATTATCTCGTTTAGGGTCTAAATACGATTTGCTCAGTTTTATGGTTTAGGAAATTGAGATTTAGAGTTTTAAATAACTATCTAAAAATCACTTAGTTAGCAGATGACAGTTCCAGAATTCAAACCCAGTTCTGTTTGATTTTAGCACTGGTGTCTTGCATGTGAGTTTCACATGGTGGCAGGGGGCGGTCCTTACAAACTGGGTGGTTGGAGATTAATTACTGTGATCAGTTAGGCAGGATGGAGAGTTAAAATTCCTTTCAGCCATCCGGTTTTAAGCCTTCTGTGAAGTTCCTTTACAGCGGCGTGGGGAACACAGGCAGACGGCCTACTTTGTATTCCACTAACGTGCAGCCTCTGCCTGAGAGACCTTGGTTCCCACATCTCATTCGTCACCCAGTGTGGCGTCAGGCTGGCCACTTGATGGATAGTGCCTTCCCTCCGAGGGATAAATCTTCAAGTCCTGCCAGCCAAATGGCTTGAGAGGACATGCATCATTTGTGAGGCTCCTGCGGGGTGGGGGCTGCCTGCCTGTGACTCCATTCCTGGAAATGGCGTGCTGGCTCCCATTTTTTTTTTTTTTTATAACTCCACCGATGACATCAGCTGTATTGAAAACACAGCACAAACTTGGCTGTAAGTAGACTTGGATGCCATTTGCTCCCAGCACACTGACTTTTTGAGCTGGTTAAGGATCCTGGAACTTAAAATTTTCTATTGGGTTGTAAATACCAGTTTAGATGAGGCTTGGGTTCCACTCTGACGGGAGGCTCAGCCATATAGAGGAAGCAACACTCCGCAGAGGATCCGAGTACCAGCGTCAGGCAGTATCTTACTTTGTGACCTGAGATCAGTTAGTGTCCTCCTTTGCATGCGTGAGAACTGAGTTCTGTCTGTGTTTCCTGGAACAGGGGATGCATACCACTCTGGGTGTGTAAGAGGGTTTTGGTGGTGCACAACTCCAGGCTCAGGGAACACAGACTCGCATGGTGGGCCTCCCATGGTGTCTAGCTAGGCTTTAATGATATGGCTTGTTTTATGTTTATGATGATTATTTATGTAAGTGACACAGGGCTTCTCATTTATATAAGCTAATAAAAATTCCTTTAAAATGACTTAATTGCATTTTAAAAAGTGAGTTGATTTGTAGACTAATAAATAAGGGCAAACATCTGTGATTGAGGTTGAAGAGGGACGGCAATTGTGGATTAGTCTCTTTTTCCCTTTAATTTCATATAGTTGGAGTTCTCTATTAGTTAGCTTTTTATCTCTCTGCCCCAAATAGCTAATATGAACAACTTAAAGGAGAAAAAAAATGTAGTTTGGCTCATGGTTTCAGGGGCTGCAGTCCTTGGTCAGTGACCCCATTGCTCTGGGCCTGTGAGGAGGCGAGTCATCATGGCAGAAGGGTGTGGAGGAGCAAGGTGCTCAGCTGATGGTGGCCAGGAATCACAGAGAGACGGGAAGCTGTAGTCCCCAAGGGCATGCCCCCGAAGACCCACTCCTTCCACTACCTACCATCTCCTGCAGCTTCCGCTAGCTCCCCATAGTCCACTCAGCTGGGACCCCCTCCGTGCCTCAAATCCATAGAGGAGGCCTGGTCACTTTCAAAGAGTCTCACCTCTGAACATGACTACTCTGAGGACCAAGCCTTCAACTCGTGACTCTCCGGGGGACATTTTGAACCAAACCAAACATGTTCTGTGCATATTAAGTTCATGCACATTTATGCTTGTTGTCCCTTCTGATGAAGGACCCTTTTCTCATTATGAAAGTCCCCTTTGGCGATCCTCCTTGTCTTGAAGTCCGTTGTGTCCAATGTGAATACAGAGGTTCCAGTCTGCCATGTTCACAGATTGTGTGGTGTGCCTTTTCCCATTTATTTACTTCCAATGTGTCTGTGTCTTTACACTTAAAAGTGTACCTCCTGTAGGTAGAGAGTAGTTGGTCTTGCTTTCCCCAAATGCGTTCTGCTGATCTCTGCCTTTTAGTCCACTGCCATTTAACTACGGATGTGTTTAGATTAAGCATGCCGTTTCATTGCTCTTTATTTCCCTGTTTTCCAGGACTCCCTACTCCCTCTCCTGCTGTATTAGTTTTCTTTTGCTGCTGTAACAAGTTGCAATACACTCAGGGTTGGAGGACTGAGGCTCTCATTTGCTTGCGCTCTGTGGCTGCAGGATGGTCTTTGTTCCCAGAGGTTGCCTGTGCTCCTTCTCATGTTTGCCACGTGGTCCCTCCAACAACCGTTGCTCAGGCTTCTCTCATGCTTTGAGTCTCTTCATCTTCTCTGCCATATCTCTCTGAGTGCACTTGGAGAACGTTCTCTGCCTCTAAGGACACATGGGAGTAGGCTCAGTGGAATCACACAGGGTAACCTCCCTGTCCTCAGGTCCGTAACCTTAACCACACATGCAAAGTCCACCTTTTTTTGCATAACATAACACACTCACGGGTTCCAGGGACAGAGGTGGTGACATCTTTGGAAGCCATTCTGCCCACCCACTCTGCCTTTCAGATTTTCCAAATATTTTAGAATTCTATTTCAATTTGTTTATTGACTTTCTAGCTACTCCTCTTCACCACGATCATCTCAGTAGATGTAGGAAAACATATTAAACAAAATTTAACAACCTTTCATGTTAAAAATGGCCAAGAAAACCAGGTGTAGAAGGAATTTATCTCCACATAATAAAGGTGCTATACGAAAAGACCGAAATCATACTCTGGTGAAAATTGCAAGTTTTCCCTCTAAAATCAGGAACAAGAAATGGCCCAGTCTTGCCACTTCAGTTCAGCATAGTATTAGAAGTCCTAGCTAGAGCAATTAGGCAAGAAAAAGAAATAAAAAGCACCCAAACTAGAAAGGAAGAAGTAGAATATTGCCATTTTTAAGGCGATTGCTCTAGGAATCATGTTAAACATCTCTAGCTTTGCATAGGCTGCTCGGGGCCAGTGTATTTCACACACACCAGGGAAACCTTTTGGGGGAGCCAGTTTACTCCCCTCATTATTCTTGTACTACAGTGCTGTATGCATTGCACCGCTGTTAAAATTACACAAGGCAGCGTAAACAGCCATATGCATGTGTATTTTTTTTAAATTAAGGGGAAAATAGTCTTTTGTGCTTACCCCAGTATTTCTGTTTTTCTTGCTCTCTATTAATTCCTGAAGGGATCTGAGTTACCCTCTGGTGCATAAAGCTTGAAGTGCATCCTTTAGCAGTTCTTGAAGTTCTGGTCTGTTAGCAATAACTTCTCTTAGTTTTCTATTACCTGAAAGATCTATAGTTTTCTTTCATTCTTGTAAGACATTATTTTTGCTAAATATATTTATTTATTTTTGGTCCTGGGGATTGAACCCAGGGGCACTCAAACCACTGAACCACATCCCCAATCCTTTTTATTTTTTATTTTGAGACAGGGTCTTGCTCAGTTGCTTAGGGCCTTGCTAAGTTGCTGAGGCTGGCTTTGAACTTGCAATCCTCCTGCCTTAGTCTTCCGAGCCACTGGGGTAACAGGTGTGTGCCCCTGTGCCTGACTTGAATATTGGGGTTTTATTTCAACACTTTAAAGATGTGATTCTGCTGTCTCCCGGACTGTATAATTTCTAATGTTGTCTGTGGAAACTTTGGACTGCTGTTCCCATGTATCCTGTTATTTCAGTCTTGCTGTTTTTGAGATTTCCTTTTCCTTTTGGTGTGATGGCGGGGCGGTCAGCATGGTTTTCTTCACGTCCGTCCTGTTTGAGTTTCCCTGAGTTTCTCGCATGCCCAAGCCTGTGTCTTCCACCACATTCAGCAAGGTTTTAGCTGCTGTTCTCGGCTGGTCTTCGCCCACCCCTTTCTTTCTCCTTCGGGGCCCTTCCTGACATGCGTGCGTGTGGGACTTGGTGCTGTTGCTCTCAGCTCTGACCGCCCGGCCTCTGTCACCTTTATTCTCAGATTAAGTCCAGCCAGGTAATGATTGCAGGTATTTTCCACTTCTCCATTGTCTTCATGTCTGTGTTTTTCATCCTCCGATGCAGTCTCCTGTCCTTTTCCCATGCTGAGCACGTTCTCCTTTCCCTCATCGAGTGCACGGTTACGAGAGCTGCTCTAACACCCAGCTGTCCCAAGACTGGTTTCTGTTGATTGTCTGTTTACTTGAGAATGGGTCACATCCCCCATTTTTTTAAACGTGTGATTTTGAATTGTACTGGGATGTGGCAAATGTCCTATGGTGACGTGTCAGGGTCATCTTGTATTCTTCCAGATAGTGTTCACACTTGTCTCGGCAGGACATCAACCTGGCTGAACTCAAGTTTCCAGCTCTGTCTCTCAGGAGGCAACTCAAATCTCAGTCCTTTTGGGTGTAGATGCAAACTATGGTGAGCTTCTCCTGACGGGCCTCATCCAAAGATTGGCCTGAGGCTTGGGCAGAATTTACATGCTTATGACGGAGATCCTTTCATCTAAACCTTCTTCCTGAGGTATTTGCCTCACATTCAGCTGGCATGGGTTCCCAGGTCTCAGCTTCCAGGTCTGCAGGGCAGGATGTGGTGGTTCTTCCATGAGAGGTGGAGCCACAGGAAACTCATCAGGCAGAGGTGGTCAAAATGCAGAGCCCACTCAGCGTGAGTGAGCCCCTCTAAACCTGCCACTTCTTCCTTCTCCTGGGCTTTCCACCTCAGCAGAGCTCCTGGCTCCCGGCTGTTCTGGCCCCTCACGCTTCCACCCTAGTGGCTGGTGCTGACCTGAATCTCTGTGTGGGTAAAGTAAATCAGAGAATCTTCATCAATAACTTAGACTGAAATGTCATCACCCTCAGCCAAATATCTTGTTCCTCACCTCTTTCAGTTGTACACCTTTGATATTACTACCACAGAATTTAGGGGTTGGAACATCAATCACTTTGCTATCAGTCTATGGGTTGACTGCGCCCTGCTAGGTGGATCTTCTGCTCCAGGTGAAGTCATTGGGGCTGCAGTCACCCCAGAAGTACAACAGGGCTGGTTGTTCAGAATGGCTCATCTTGTGGCTGTTGGCGTGGGAGTTCAGCTGAGTGCCTGATGTGGCCTTTCCGTGTGGCTTGGGCTTCCCAAAGCTTGGATGCTGGATTCCGAGTTGAAGTGCTAAAGGGCAGGGTTTCATGAGGGAGGAAGTGGAAGCCGCCATTTCTCTTAATGGTTTGGCTCTTCTATCGAAGACACAGTCACAAGGCTGGTCAGATCCAAGAGGAAGGTAAATTCCACCTGTCAATGGAAGGATGGAAAAAAAAGGTGGAACCTGCAACTCACCCCTCTTGATACTGCTCCTGTCTGTCCCCCACCCCTGGCTTTTGTCACGCCTTCATCCTCTCTCCTGATTGGTCCCCTTCCTTCCAGGCTCCCCTCTCCCAAGTGTCAATCTACACCACTCCTTGTCTTCTCCAGAAAGTCTTCCTGTCACTCCATCATTCCATGGTATTCTGTACACGCTTTGGCATTTACCCTATCAGATCTGACTATCAGATCTATTTTGTGTTTTTCACCAACAAACCCGAGTTTCTTGGGGACCACACTTGAAACCTTGAAACATTTCTGAAAGTTCATCAGTCTGCAATTTCCTTAGGTCGATGTTTGCCTGCTTTATTTGCTATATTCCCCGTGCCTGGCTTCATGCCTACTTCATGCCAAGATGCTTCATAAATATTTCTTTAACTGGAGTGATTAAAAAAAATTCACACAGTCTGTTAAGGCAGAAGCAAAACTGGATTGCAGTTTGTTTCCCCTCTAAGTTAATCTTTCCTGGGCTCTCCAGCCACTGAGTGAATCTAAACAATCCTCAGGCCTCTATTCCTCAGTAGATCCAGCTTATATCTTTATCCCCATATCTCAAGAGCACTTTCTTTCATATGGTTTAAAATATAAACTGAGCTTAATAAGATGAAAAGGCTTGAGGATTTTTCCTGCGTAAGTCTCTCCTGCCATCTCTCCGGTGGCTGGTGCACCAAACCCTGCTCTGTTTCCTAGATTTCAACTTGAAGAAATAAGCTCCGAGTTCCAGGCCTAAGAAGCGGATTGCACAGTCAATACTTGTTGCTTTCGACCGTGAACTCTGCAGGCCAGTGTCCCCTGGAATAGCGCCAATGAAGGGGAAATGGAAAGTTAAAGGATTCACCTGGAGGTCATGGGCTTGCATCCGGAAGGCTGGGACCAAGTGCTTACTCAAACTTTGAATTTGAACTTCTGTGCATCCTCCTCCTCCTCCTGTTTCAACTGTCCTGATAGGCACAGAACAGGAACCCAGGGGATCTCTTTGGTGTCAGGGTTGTCTCTGGAGTGTTGAGTTTTAAATTTGAGCATGAATCTCCTGGAGAGCGTGTTGAAACACACTGATCCCGGGCCCCACCCCAGAGAGTTCTAGTTCAGTACATCTGGGAGGGGGCCCAAGAGTAGACCTGTCCATAGGCTATCACGGCTCCTAACTCAGCTAAGGCTTTAAGGCAGGGTTCCTTAACAGTGGGACTCCTGGCATTTTGAACTAGATCGCTCTCTCGAGGGAGTTTCCTTGTGCACTGGAGAATGTTTGGCAACATCCATGGACTCTACCCACTTGATGCCATTCACACCCCATCCCCCAGCTGGGGCAGCAAAAGACCTTTCCAGGCATTGCCCAGTGTCTCCTGGGCAGGGGGGTCATTGCCAGCTGAGATCCCTGCTCTAGGGTTCTGGTCTGGTGCCTGGTGGACCGAGGAGTCACTTACTGAGCAGGGTTAGGTGGTGGCAGGTAAGGTCAGCTAGAGCGTATCGAGTTTCACTAGTCGGTGAATGAACCTCCCGTTAAGCCCACTGAAAAGATCAGGCCCAGGGATATGGATTTTGGGGACATCAACACATATACTTAAAACCATAGAAATAGGGCAGATTTCCAAGTAGATCCGTGCACTGAAGGAGGCTCAGTGGGTTGAAGACAGGATCCTGGGGTATTAAGAGGTGTGCAGAGAGAGAGATGCCTTTGAGAAGGAATGGTCAGGGACATAGAGAAGGACCAGGAGCAGAGTGTGTTTCAGAGAATAATGGAGGAGAATGTGTCACGGAGAAAATAGAGGTCACACTAGAGGAAAGGTCAGGTGGCACCAGCCCCCAGAAGGCCCCTTGTATTGGGGCAGAGACCTCCCCGTGCAACAGACTGGCCTGTGGGCATGAGTACGTGGGGTGCGGCTGGTCGGAGCAACATGGACTGTGCATATGACAGTCACCCTAGATCTCAGGCTCGGTACGAGAAACAGTGTGAAATAGCTCCTTCCTAAGTTTTATATTGATCACACATTAAAGTGAAATTCAGTTGGAATAGCGGGTGGAAGTGACATTATTAAAATTAATTTCAACTTGTTTCTCTTTACTTTTTCAAACACGGTTTCTGGAAAATGTGAGGCTATCCCCGTGGCTTGCCTCGTATTTCAGTAGACAGCACTGCATTGAGCAGAGTCTCCATGGCGGGGGTGTGGGGTGAGGAGGACTGAGAACAACGGACAGTGAGTGGTTGGAGGGTGGGGGACTGGAGGGGGACAGATGTCCACCTTGTGGATGAATGACTGTCGGTTAGGGAGACGACACTGGGCTGCCAGGGTTATTTATCAGTGGGGGAAAGACTTGGGAATGTCTGAGACAAGTGTGAACGTCAATGCAGGCAAAGGGGTGGCGGATGGAGGAGAGAGGAAGAAGGAAGCAGGCAGGGCCCGCTGTGGTGGTTGTGGGCCTGGGGAGTGACTGGAGGTGAACTTGCATCCATCTCCAGCCTCTCCCGGCCTCCTCCTTCTCTCCTGCAAGAATGAGGTGAGGCTCGTGTAGTAGCAATAGTACCTCCCACAGGCTGTCTTGGCCTTGACGTGAGCTAATCCACGAGGATCGACTCTGGAGGCCATGGGAAGAATCTCAGTCAGTCACACCGTGACTTTCTTTTCTCACATGTTGCCACCTTAGCCTCTGGACACATTTTTAATTCATATTCTTCATGGACATAGAGTCGCAGGAAGAATGCACCCCAAATTTTAAAACATGGGACCTGTTCAACCCAGAATTTACAGCCAACATTTGGGACATGAGTGACTCTGAAACAGTGATGGGTATTGATTGACGTTTGTTCGGTGGTCCTCAAAGTGTGGTCCCCAGACCAGATATTGCACTAAGCAATATCATGTGTGAGAGGAAGGTTGAGGCCCCCTCACCCCCAAGGTGTCCATGTCCTCGTCTCCAGATGTGCCTGTTACTTTACCTGGCAAAGGAGCTCTGAAGGTTGTGATTAGGTTCGGGCTAATCAATTGGGACGTGACCAAAAATACACATCCTCAGGCCCATACAAGTGCTCCTGGGTCAGAAACGCTGGAGACAGGACCTGTCAATCTGTGTTCCAGCAAACCTTTCTAGAGATTCAAGTTCGATGTGAAAGTTTAGTACCCTACTGTGTGAAATTGGATCACTTTTCTTTTAGGGCAAGGATTCTCAAATTTTGAGAAAGGAATTAAAATTCAGATCCTGAACTTAGGAAGCTGCAGATTTAAAAGTCCCATGATCATTTTGTCGAGCTACCAGAATATATTATAAAGGAGGGTTGGGAAAATGTTTTGTGTAGAGGGCCAGGTAGGAACTAGACCAAGGGCCACGTTCACAGTTGCGGTCACACAAAAGCAGCCACAGAAAATGCCTTCAGGAGCTAGCAGGGCTGTGCTCGGGCTGTGTCAGGTAGACTCAGCCCACAGGCCCTAGATTATTGTCCACCCGGCTTCAGCATCTGAACATCGCGCTCGGTTGTGGTCGTGGCTTGCGTGTCTTCTGTCGCTCACTGTCTACCATCCCTTCGTTCTTTGATTCAGCTCCTTTTATTAGGTCCTGGCCTGCTGGAGTCTGACAGACATCGGAGGTGAACTGTGACCTTCCCGCCCAGATCCTTGTGCTCACGCAGTTGCCGCAGTCAAGCGTGGGAGGATTGTTAAGTGGCATCTGCTTAAAATAGGAGGGGGGAGTTCACCTTGCCACCCAGAGTCTCTGTCCCGTGTCCCAGCCCAGTGTGCTCTGTGTTCCGTTTCCGGGCTTCCCAGCCTGGCCAACTTTTCATGAGGTTGAGGCAATTGGGGGAGTGTTTCCGGTTCCATCCCACCAGATCTTTGCACATGGTTTAGAGTTCCCTTCACCCACCGCCGGGCTATAGCCACTTATGAGTCAGAACGAACCAGCTGGCTGGCGTGGCACAGAGGGCTGGCAGAGGAAAGTGTTCTAGCTGTTGGTATGGAAATGCTGGTTTGTTCTGCCAGCAGACGCGTCTGTAACCGTTAGTATCCAGGGAGGCAGTCAGAGTGGATCAGAAACTTTGGTTCCAGTGCAACTCTGGATTCGCCCATCTTTTGGAGTTGCTCCTTAAGGCCTGGGCAATCCCAGGGCTCACAGCTAGACTGGCGCACATTTTCATGCCTCCTGGCACCGGAGGCGTTGGCCTTTCCTTCTCATGCTCTTGAATAGGATGCAAGATAAGCGGTAGAACTGCGGTGATTGACAGTTACTGAGCACACAGTCCCAGCCAGGCATGGCACTAAGCAATATCATGTGCAGTAGGAAGAGTGAGGCGCCCCCAGCCCCAGGTGTCCTTGTCCTCATCTCCAGATGTGCCTGTTACTTTACCTGGCAAAGGGACTCTGCAGTTATGATTAGGTTCAAGACTTTAAGATGGAGAGATTATCCTGGTTCAGCCAGGGGGGCTCAGTCTAATCCCACAGACACTTAAAAGCAGGGACCACGCTGTGGTCCGGGGGAATCTGCAGCTGGGAATGTGGTCGGAGCTGCAGGGGTGCTGGCTTTGAAGACCGGGAAAGGGGCCACAAGCCAAGGATTGTTGGTGCCTCTCAAAGCTGGAAAGGCCAGGAGACGGATTGTCCCCTAGAGCCTCCAGAAAGGAATGCAGCTGCGCTGTCACCTTGACTTTAGACCCGAGAGGCCCATTCCACACGTCTGAACTCCCCAGCGTGAGATAACGGGCAGGGGTTAGGCCACCTTCAAGCTGGGGAGAAGCCACGTATCTCGTTTGATCCCGTTAAATCCTCAGGAGGACTCCACAGTGAGTGCTGACCATGGTCGCACGTTAGGAAGAGGACCCCGGGCCCCAGCGATCGTGCGAGGTCATCTGCTTATCAGGTGGAAGCCCAGGATTAGAGCCTTGGTTTCAGAGCCCAGTGTGACTTCACCCAGGAAGTCCACGGTACCCCTGAGCGTCCCCACAAGCTGGGCCAGGCCACGTGGCCCCTTCCCCCTGTGCGTCGAGGACATCTAGTGCCCCCTCATGGCACTTGCCATGTGCTTTGGAGCCCACCACTTCATCCCCAATTAACTGTGTCACCTGGACCCCACAGGTAGCTTTCTTAGTCTCATTTTCCTGATTGATGCACTAGGGCTGATAACTTTGCCATTCAGAGGAGCTGTTGCTGTGGTTTGCATTTGCACGAGATGATGGATGCAGAGTGCTCCAAGTGTGGTCTTCGTGGTCACCGTCCCGCGTGACCTGCATGGCAAGCCCACCCTCTTTGACCAGGGCATAGCACCAGGTCTGCTCACAGCTTCCAGAATGCAAGCCCTGTGGTGTCGGGGGTTTTGGCCCTCACTGCTGTATCCCAGTGCCTGGAGAAGTGCCTGGCACATAGTAGGTACACAGTCAGTATCTGATGGATGGATGCAGCCATGAATAGCATGTTCTGCGTAAATACCACGCCTGGACTGAGGGTCAGCAAACCTGTGGCACTCACCTTTGCGCTTACTGTCTGGGTGTCAACAGGAGCGCACAGGGCTGGAACTCACAGAGGGAACGTGTCAATCTCAAGAGCACAACCAGGTGGCCACCCAGATTAAGATGGAGAGACTTCATGGTGTCCCGGAAGGATCGCTTTTGCCCGCTTCCAGCCACTCTCTGCCTTCACTCGGCATGGCTTGCTTTTGCCTGTTCTAGAACTTGCTGTGATAGCTCCATTCTCTTTGGCTTCAAGGGGCATCGCACACGGGGCCTTCCTTGGTGGCTGTCTTCTTTTGCTTTCGCATACTGCTTTTGAAGTCCATGCATAATGTCAAGTGTAGGAAGCTGTCCTCCATGCAGCCAGGGACCCCATGTCAGGAGATGAGCTCCGGGCCTGGAGGACGTGAACTCCTGTTCGGTTATGGGTCCCTGTTTACATCCGAGTGCTACCTAGTGATTGGGGAAGCGATTGTCTTCTTTATTTGCTGCAACTTCCATGAGACACGGGTACTGGGTATGTTGTCTCAGCTTAACGAAGGACCATTAAATAAATGAATACACAAACAAGTGCTTCCTTAACAATCTCTTGGGTCCTGAACTCATGTCCCGTGGAGGCTTGCTACATAGCTTACTCTATCCCAGGCACTGCAGTGCTGGGAATTTTACAACCGTTCTCTTTTGTAAATGAAAACAATAACAATGACAATTCTCTTGAATGGCAAGTATCATTAGCTCTAGGATACAGATCAGGAAATTGAAGAGTTACCTGTTGACTCAGGTGATAAAATTATTAAGGGTTGGTGGGGCGGCTCCAAAGCATGTGTCCTTTCCACCTGCCCAGGCTGCCCAGGGACTGTTTGTAAAGTTAATTGCTTTTTCCTTTATAAAAGAAACACCTTAATTATAGAAAATATGAGAATACAGAAAAACCTAAGAAGAAGGCAAAGGCGTCATGAACTACCATCCCAGGACAACCACTATTTATATTTTTGGGTTTATTATCTTTTTGCATTATTTCCTGTGTATAGTTTATTATCTCAAAATATATTATATATTAAAATGTAATTATGTAATGTTATTTGAAAATATAGTTTATATATAAGTATTTTGAAATAATAGTACATATTATATATTTTAACATATAATTATTATATAATTATAAGCTGACTTATTTCAAAATAATAAACTACAATATTAAATGCAAAATTACTTGCATATAATATGCAAGTAAAAACACTTTTTCACAGTGTTTTTCTTTTTCATCATCTCTTGAGCTGATGCTTATGAATCACCTACTATGCATGATTTATTAATTTCCTACTATGTGCAGAGCATTGTGCAAAGCTCATATTCTCTCCTACCAAGTTCTCCTGTCTCCTACCTGGACTGGCTTAGTTGGATGCCAACCAGGAAGCCACACCAGCTCCATCTCCGAGGATCCATGCTGCTGGATTATGTGCCTTTAATGGATCCCTAGGCTGGCTGCTGTTTGCTGCCTTTTTAATTAATAAAAGAAGAAAACCACAAGAACAGCATCAGCCACTTCCTGCCATTTCCTCTGGCTCCTTGCTCTAGCGTGGCAGGGATCCTGTGTAACAAATCGGAGCAGGGACTCTGGAACACATCATCCCAGGTGAGGAGTTCAGAGTCAGAGCTGGGGATGCATATTTAAATACTAATGAGCCTCACTCTGCAAACGATTGAAGGGATTCCAAAGCCAGGCTGTCAGATCTTGATTTTCAGAGTTGGGCAGAACCTGCAAGCCCATTGTGAGCTCTCCCAGGGGGCGAAGTGAGGGCCCCAGGAACTGAAGGAGGAGGAGGAGATGCAGTGCCAGTAATTTCACCCCAGTCTCGGGGACAGAAGCTGGTGGGCAGGTCGGGAGTGGGTAGACGGAGCTCGCCTCTGTGTGTCTCTGAGGTGGGAGATGTTTTCAAGAGGGCTGCCAATCACTGGAGGCTTATTTCAGGATGAATGGCAAATGCAGTCTCTTTCTCTGGTCCGCATGGAAACTTATCCTTGCGACCTTCAAAACCAAATATTTGAATGGAAATGGGTACCGTGGGGTAGTGTCGAGACAGACTGCACCTGCTCAGGGGCTCTTGGCAGCTGTTCAGTGGCTCTGGAGAAAGGTGATTATAAAAAATCTGTGCCATGGGGCAGAAGCTGAACACTTGTCTCTGTCAACGTAAATTGACCCCCATTCTGCATTTTGTGCCTCTGTATTCTCCATCCAGCCTACAAATACTTACTAAGCACCTCTGTGGGCCTGGCCCAGGGGATGCAGTAGTGAGCAGGCCAAGACGGGCCGTGGACCCAAGGGGCACTGAGGCTGTTGAGGCTGAGGTGATTACTTAGCGTTGACTCTGTGGCTTGGGAGAGGCAGAAGGAGGAGGTTAGCCGTTCTCGTGTCTGCCTCTCCAGGAGCTGGCAATCTGATGTGGAGGCTAAGACAGGCAGCCAAATCTGGGCGGAGCCAATGTTCTTTCTCCAGCTCGCTGTGATTCTTGACAGTCCACTTTGGCATGAGGTTCCTGTTCCCTGAGTCTGTTGGTTTGAGGGCCAGTTGCTTCAGGATCTGCTTTAAAAATACAGATTCCTGGATCACACCTCAGACCTGCTATACTGGATAAAACCTGTGGGTAAAGAGTGGAAGTGGACTGAACTCTGTGTGTGTGTGTGTGTGTGTGTGTGGTCATTGGTAAGTGTGAAAACTAGTTAGTAGGTGCTTGGCAATTCACAGTCTGGTTTTCCAACAGAGATGGGTTTAGAGGTCCAACATTGCCCTAATCCACCAGAGGGGGCCGTGGTCCTATGGCAAGTTCAGGGTGGATGGGATGACATTTGTCACAATTGTAGGGAGAACAAGATGTGCTGGGTGATCTGCTTGCTGGTGCTTTTATGTCCATTGCCGTCTTCGATCCTCAGACCCTTAGGCAGAACTTAGTTATTATCTCCAATCATGGAGGAAGATACCAGCACAGAGAGGTTAGGCATCTTGTCTAAAGTCACCCAGCTTGGAGGTAGCTGAGCAGCTTTTCACCACCCTCCTTCCTGGGATAAGTGAGAGGACAGACTAGAAAACACACAAGCAAGGCAGCCTTCATCTGGGGGACGGTCATGTTGGCAGGTGTTGCTCATGGCCGTCTTTCCCAAGGAGAGGAGACTGTCCCCCTCTCAAGCAGGTACGATGCCATGCTTGAGTCATCTCCCTCCTAGGAAACTTCCGCCCAGGTCTGTGTGTGTCATGTCGGCCCCTCTGGCTGCCCAGTGTGTGCACAATAATACCGTGGGTTGGGATTTTGCTGATAATGTCTTTCAAGGTGAACTGAAGTTTCACAAGGGGAGACTAGAAACAGCAGGCTCTTGAAAGGCAGCCCCATCTCTGGACCCCGGTGCTGAGGAATGTGTTCAGAAAGGTGGGACCTGTGTCTCCTTGCAGGGCCCCGACGCAGGGAGGCTTGCTCCTGCAGCAAAAGCAGCCCTGGGGCTGGAGTGCCATCCCGCACCCACCCAGTGTGACCCGGCAGCTCCTGAGCACATTTTTCCTGACCACGATGAGGATCTGGCACCAGACAGGGCTCAGGGCTCCTCGCTGAGAACAGGCAGAGACCTGGAGCACACAGGGCCAGAGTGACAGGCAGGAGTATCCCCAAGGGGGAGGAAGTTAGGAGCATTTGGTGATCACAGAGAAGCAGGCATGCTAATAAGGTAATTAGCACCTTTTCTCTGATTAGCAGCCAGAGAATTATTGAAAGGGATTAGATAGAAACTGTGAAAAGATTCCCAGGCAACTCAGAGGTGAGAGGAAGGTAATAGCCTTTTCTCTGGTATAAAAAGGAACAAAAACATGTTTTATAAGCAGAGAACCCATCTCCCCATGCTCACCCCCAGGGCTCCTCTCAGCACCCTCCACTTGCTCCCTACCTCAGGGCCTTTGCATATGAGGAACCCCTTTCACCAGAGTCACTCTTTCCTCTCCTCTTTGCCTTGGTAACTTAGTAATTCCTGCTCCAGTGTGTCCTTCTTTGGGGAAATCTCTGACCCTCTGGCTAGTTTGATTTTTTTCACATTTTGGGTTCTTAAAGCACTATAAACTTTTCTTGTAAAATGCAAATCTCAATAGTAATTTTCCATTTGTGCAGCTGTGTACTGAATGATCGTCTCCCCAGTCTGGACCGTTGGCTCTGGGGGTGTGGGTTCTAGGCTGCTGGTCTTCACCCTGGTTTTCTTTCTCTGGAGAGAGGCGGGGGGAGGGAGGGAGAGAGAAAGAGAGAAAGAGAAAGGAAGGAAGGAGGGTGCAGTTAAGTGACAACTTGATAGCTGTCCTCTGGGCAGTTCTAGATATCGGTAAAAATCTCTGGGAAGAAACGGAAGCTCTGGGGATCGTGAAATGAGCGACTTTCTAAGACACGTGGCTCCTACGGGGCGGGATTAGGGCTTATTCAGAAACCCTCCGGAACGTCAATTTCTGTTCACCTTTGCTTATTGGTAGAAGGTTAAAAATGTTGCAGTTAAAACAAAAACCCCAAAAATACCGAAGTGAAAGTCAGCAAAGTCGGCGGACAGTGGCCGTTCCCAGGTGGCTCACCTCAGAGGCCCGGCACCCGAGGAAGCTCTCCACCTGTCCTGCTCCGACTCCTGGCTCCGGTCTCACGCCTCCCCCGGTCGCAGCGAGGGCCACTCGAGCCTGTGGAACAGTGTTGCCTCTTGACCAGAGTCGGAGCCGCCAGACCTTCCACAGGAGCCGTGAGCCACTTTCAGGGGTGGTGTGGAAAGGATGGCAGGAACCAGGCCCTGAGGCCGGGCGGGACTCTGCGGGCAGGACGGCCAGGCTGGGGCATTTCCGCCCACGGGTCTTGCAGCCTGGCCAGTGTCCTGGCCGGCCGAGGTCAGAGGTGGGGAGGGGACCAAGGGGTGTCTCCTCCATGCCGTGTCACCTGGGGGGGCTCAGTCACCCCGACACCCCCGGCCAGACTCTTGACCGCAGGCAAAGTGAGCCAGGAAACCCAGACAAAACCCTACCGCGAATCAAGCCCCCGAGACCCAGTGACTAATAAAACAAAGTAAAACAGACACAACAGAGCAGTGGACACAGCCCTGGGCTTGGTGGAGCGTTTGTTCTGGGGACACACTTGTGAAGGAAGCCCATAAATACACGTTCATTACCGACCACGTCGAGTGTCGTCAAATAGGAGAAGGGACACAGACGGGAGGAGCTGGCCTCTGCCAGGAGGTGACAGAAGCCATCCCATAGGAGGGGACGATCCACAGTGAGTGGACATTCCAAGGGGGACACAGCTGTGTGAGCCAAGTCCCTGTGGTGGCTCAGGGAACAGAGGGGCCGCTGCCCCTGGAGAGGAGAAGGAAGCGGCTGGAGCTCCAGACCACCTACCCGGCAGCAGGCCCGGGCCTGTGGGCAGCTGCAGTCACGTGCTGGTCTGTGGTACTTGTCCTAGGAGCCACCTGGAGGTCAGCTCAGGCTCTGAGAGGGCGAAACCCTCACCTTGACTCAGGCCACCGGCTGCAAGGATCTATGGAGCACCCACAGGCTGACACGAAGTCCTCCCGACCTCCGCAGACCGTCCTGGAGCCTCCCGACCCGTCTGCGGAGGTGGGCACGTCCAGCTGGGTGTCCCTTCTATCCTCTACGGAGCCAGATGTGGTTAGATTTTAAGTCGGAGCCACAGAACCTCAGCGTGGAAGGTGCGAAGCCCCCGCGTGTGTGATTAGCCCAGAGGAGTGCCTCCCCCGGGCGAGGGCTGCGTGCAGGGCATCTTGCTCTTTCGGTCCAAGTCTTTGTCCAGCAGGGATGGGGGAGGGGGGCGACGTGAGTGAGCGTCGAAGAGGCAGGAGCGGGAGCCGCTGACCCCTTTCTTTGGAAGCCTCCTCCTCTGCCCCTAAGACGCCTTTGGGATGGAGAGGATGTGGGCAGGGCCTTCGCGGGCTGGCTCCCTGACCCTGGTGCCTCCACCTGTGCCCTTGGCTTCTGGGCCGTGGCCGTCCCCTGCTGCTCCCGTGCCTCTTGCACACCCGTCTCCGTCCTGTGCTTCCTCTCCTCCTCCTGGTCCACACCTTCAGAGGCTCCCTCAGGATTCCCCGGTTGTCCTCAATCCACACGTTTGGAGGGGCCGTGCTCAGCTGCCGGCCGCCCTCTGCCTGCGGACAGTTCCCAACTCCACTCCAGCCCGACCTCCTGGCGGGCCCGTGACCTGCGCCTCCAGCAGTCTGCTGGGCTCTGGCCAAGCCGCCCGTCCCCGGAGTGTCTGGTGTGCAGTCCCTCCCGGTCCACCTTGCCTCTCCTGCCCTGGCTCGATCGTGCACACCACGGTGTGTCCGGAGCTGTGCTGCGTGTCCTGCTCGGGGCTGGGTGCAGGAGGTGGGATCATGAGGAAGAAGGCCAGGTCCCCAAGCTCCTGTCCACCTTCGTAAGTGACGCCACCCTGGCCCTGGCCCTCGGCTCCTTCCCACCCTGTCCCCTCTGCTTCCGTTGACTGGGGTCAGAGCCGCCCCATCAGCCCTGAGCATCTCCCCACCCTGTCTCCTTCTGCGTCTCGGTGATGCTGTCCTGCTGGGGTCAGGTCCTGGGACTGCTCTCCCTGCCTCTGTCCCCTTCCTCCCCCGGCCACTTCTGGCCTATCCAGAGCGATCCTTCAGGAGGACAGAGGTCTGATCACGTGGCGCCTCTGTGTCCCCTCCACACCCGGAGACTTCAGCTCCTCTCTTTTCCCCTCCTTTCCTGCTGCCCCTCTGTCCTCCTCCCTCCCTCGGTCCCTCTCCTTCCACCCTTCTCCCTCCTTCTCACTTCCTTCTTGCCGACTTGGACACCTTCAGTTAAATTCCGCAAATGTGCGCGCTGAGCTCCCAGGTAGGGCAGCTCTGACCCGTGCGCTGGTGAGACGCTGAGGAACACATAGACCACCTTGTCCCTCACCTCGCAGAGCTCGGCGCAGACGGGAACCATGACAGCCAGACAGGAACCACTAAGCACTGGAGTGAGGAGGCCGTGGGAACGGAAGGGGACGCACAGGCGGCGCGCCATGGACTCGACAGCAAGGCACCGACAGCATGGCTGGTCAGACGTGGGCCTGCCCTGGAGCCCTGACCGTCCCCAGCCTCAGATCCCCCTGCTTTGTCTCTAACTGCCCACCATTCCCAGGGCGCCTGTTCTTCAGCCCCGCACGTCTCTGCGCTCTGACTTCTGTGGGGGATGCTCTCTCTGGAACTTTCCGGCCTGACCTGGCTGCCTTCCCTTCAGAAGCAGCTCAGGGTCTCCTGCTCTGAGCCTCACGGCCTCTCGCTGGGTTGGGTGGGTGTCCCCTTCCCCTCTGCACCCTGAGCTTCGATTGACCGTGGCTTTCCTTCTGCATGACTGGACTGTGCTGGGCGGGCTGAGCTCCCTCCTCCCTCCTCCGGCCTCTTATCCTCCAGCCTCAACCTTCTCACGTAGAAAATGGGGAGAGAGAGGATTTTCTCCTGATGCCCTGAGGCTGAACAAGATCTGCAGTAAACTTGAAATACCCGAGGGTGCTGGGTGTCGTTGGGGGCCAGGAGGCCAGGGGGCATCAGGAGTGGCTGGCCTCTGAGGCCCTGAAGAAGGGGCTCCTCCTGTTTTAACCCCTTAGGAGGCGGCAAGCCCGCCTGAGGTCCACCAGCGGTCAGCAGTGAGGGCTCTCGCCTGGTGCCCGCTCTGAGCGTGGAGGTAACCAGAAGGCCAGAGGCCGGGCACTAGCACAGATGGACCCACATCGATGTGATTTTCTCTTTTCAACAGCAATTTGGAGCCTTTTTAGAGACTGACATCCAATTTCCCCTTTTTATGTCACTTCTCAGAAAAACACTCAACCCATCCATTTTTCAGTTAGCACATCTCCCTCCCCACTCCGTGTTTATGGCCCTAATTCCTCCTGTGCTCAGAGCGCAGTTCCGATGGTGAACTCTGGTCTCAGTCAGCTCATCCCCTCTGTCGAGCTTCAAGTGGGTCCCAGACGGGCTTCCGGATCAGCACTTACTGGAGCAAACAGCTCTCAGCTTTTGATGTGCCCAGGAGCACGCGCTCGGACACCCGCTGATGGGCAGGGAGAATTGGGTGTGGGTCGGGTGGGGGCAGGCGAGGCTATTCTGTGTTGGTCGGTCGGCCTCCAAGGGCATGGGGTGTGGGCGGAGTCGGTGTGGGCGGAGTCGGGGTGTGGGCGGAGTCGGGGTGTGGGCGGTGTGGGCGGAGTGGGTGGCCGAGGAAACGGAACTTAACAAAGTCCAGTCGCTTTCTCGGGGCCACAGAGGTGACATGTGGCAGAACAGAGAACTGGAGCTCCGTGTCTTGTCCCAGAACCTGTGTGCCTTTGGCTGCGCCAGGACACCACCCACGACTGGGCTGGGTCTTCGCTCTTGCGAAGCGTCTGACGCCCGTGTAGAGGAGACTGTTGCCACAGCCTGGGACCGAGGTCCTGTGAGGTGGGAGGACCAGTCAGCTGGGGCCTCCAGGTGGCCACCGAGGCCGCCCACGTGCAGACACCAACCTGCAGGATGGCGTTGCAAATGACCACGAGGCCCCGGCTCTCCCTGAGTCTCTTGCACACCAGCTGAAGACCTTGGCTTCAGCCCTGTTTGTTTTTGTTTTGGTCTTATTTTTTGGTGTCATTTTTGTTTTGGTCTTACTATTTGCATGTGTGTGTGTGTGTGTGTGTTGTGTGTGTGTGTGTGTGAAAATGCACATGTGATTTACGTTCCAGCCTTTTGAGAGTGGGTACTTCCATGACATAAGTCACACCTGCAGTGTTGCGCAGCTGTCTCACCGCATGCTCCAGAACTTTCCATCACCTGCATGGAAGCCCCACCATCTGCAGTCAGACACCGCCCTTTCCTTGCAGCCCCTGGGTACCACAGACCTTCCTCTTGGTCACTATGGATTTGTCGTGTAGGTGGAGTCACACGATGTGGCCTTCTCTGTCAGGCTGCTTTTATTGAGGTCATGTGACTGAGAGCAAGAGCAGAGAAAGGGGGGCTTGGGCCCGAGCTGGAGATCAGGGGGTCAGCTGCCCCTGTGCTACAAGAGCCCAGGGTCAGCTCTGATGCAGCATGGACACAGTTGGGATGGGCTCCCCTGTTGTGTCCCTGGGTTGGACAAAGAGGGAGTCCACTTGCCTGTAGGGGTCTGCTTCCTGGGTAGCAAGGGATTCCCACACCTGAGATGCCCAGTCCTGCTTCTGACCTCCCTCATCTCACACCCTCCACCCCTGCAGCTCTCATTTACACCCCCGAGCCCCGAGCCCCTCGGTGCCCCTGTAACTCAGCCTCTCTCTCTCTCTCACTACTTATCCACTCATTCCTTCACTCTCATGACCACAACTTCCTTCATCCGTTCTTTTCACCTGTCTGTGCATCTATCACTCTGTGTCTGGCCATCCCTACATCCACTGTGTGTCCATCCAACTATTTATCCATCCATCCGTCCATTCAACCACTCATCTATCCATCCATCCATCCATCCATCCATCCATCCATTCTCCATCCATTCATCCATCCCTGCATCTGTCCATCCTTCCATCCATCCATCCATCCATTCTCCATCCATTCATTCATCCCTGCATCTATCCATCCATCTGTCCATCCATCGTTCCATCCATCCATCCATTCTCCATCCATTCATCCATCCCTGTATCTATCCATCCATCTGTCCATCCATCCATTTATCTATTCATCCTTCAATCCATCCATCCCTGCATCTATCCATCTATTCATTTGTCCATCCATCCATCTGTCCGTTCATCCATCCATCCACCCACCCACTTACTTATACCTTCAACAAATGTGTTCTGAGCTCGACCGTGTACCAGGATCCAGGCTGAGTGTTGTTGCTGAGGCAATGAATTGGCATTAATCTGGTCGCATAGAGACAGATATTTAAATAGATACTTAAAAAGCCTGGCGATGAGATCAACAATAGAGGCCTGGACAGTGTGTTCTGGGAGCACTGGGGGTGGAGGGGAGACAGGAGGCAGCAGTCATTCACCCAGCAGATTTGCACACTGGACCCCACTCAGGGTTCCCAGGGGCTCTGGCTCAGTACCGTGCCAGAGGTCTTCGCATTCCTCCAGGTATCCGGAGAACCATTAGGTTCATTTTATAGATGAAAAACCGGAGGCTCAGAGACTTGCTTGGGTTCATCAGCAGCAGGACGAGGGCAGCTGTGTTCACGGGGGACTTGTTTTACACGTAGCAGACGGCCAGACCCTGGTCGACTGGTCATCACCTCTTCATGCTCTTCTGGCTCCTGGGTGGCTCCAGTTCTCTCCCAGGAGTGGGGCAATTCACCCCGAGTGGCCCCTCTTCCTTCCCTCCCATGTAGTAGGAACTGACTCACAGCCTGTCCCCAGGGGAGCTTTGTGGGATGAGACGGTGGGGACCGACCGGCCGGAGTCCTGATGGAGACACGTGTTGGAGAGGAAGTCAGGCGCCGGTGGACACAGGCCACCTTGTGCCACATCCAAAGGTTGCTTCAGAGCCAGACCTCGAGGACCAAACCTCCACATGGACAGATGCTAGCTGGTGGCCGGGGACAGGTGACCGGAGGCATGTGACTTAGCCTTTACGACTTTGAGACTCAAAGCTCGGCCGGTGGACCAGCAGCCGCAGTGTCACTCGGGAGCTGGCTGGCAATGCCCCAGCTCCCACCTGCTGAATCTGCATTTGAACAGGCTCCTCCGGTGATTCCCGTGCTCCTTAAGGAGCACCTCTCCCTACACCTCAACCTCCTTATCTGTGGAATGGGGATGGGAACATCCTCCCCGGGAGGTCGGCACAGTGTCGGACCCTCACAGCTCTGCGGAGCTGACTGGCACTCCCCGCTGCCCGGCACTGCCTGGGCTCCCATGACGCGGGAGGTCAGCTCTCACAAGGGGACAAGTGGCAGCCTGCTTTCGGCTCGGTACCTGGCATGACAAGAGCCCCTGTGCAGTGCTGCTGTCCCCCAGGGTGGCATCCAGGAAGCCCTGGAGGAACCCGAGGGACTGTGGGTGCTGTGCTGGGGTTCTGTCCTCCGTGGTTTGGTATTTTGGTGATCGCAGCCGCGTCACGGTCCTTGTAGGCAGAGCTCTTGGTGTGTGCTGAGAGCCACGCGGTGTTACCTGACTCACCACGGCCTCCTCAAAGTGGGGACTAAGCCTCTCTATTATGAAAACGGGAACATCAAGTCTTGGAGGTACAAACGATTCCCACCAAGGCCCAGGCACAGTGAGGCAGTCGGAGCCTGGGGCCTTTGTCCGCCTGACTCCAGCAGCTGAACCTTTAGTAACTGGACCCCCAGGCTCCCCGGGGAAGCAGTGTCCCTCGAGCACTCAGTGCTGTTTGAAGACCTTCCAGAGAACGGCAGCACCTTTTTGAAGAGGACATGCCGCCTCTAACATTTACCATCAGGGCTGCCCCTGGAAGAGGGACAGGGAAGCCCAAGATGCGCCTTCTGCCCAAAACAGCTGCCTCCTTGTTGCTCAGCAGCCCCTCCACGCACGACAGCCAGAGAGGAAGACTCAATGCGCGGGACCGTTCGCCTTTCCTCCTCACGGGCGGCGGCTTACCGACAGGCCATTGTTACTGGTGGCAACTTGTCACATCTCAAGTCTGCGTCACAGCAGCTGTGACTGTCAGACGAGAGAAGAAGCTGATTTCCGTGACACAGTTCAGGAAAACAAAGAAACAAAGGCAGGGTGGAGAGCCCAGGTAGGGAGGAGGGAGTGGTGTGAGAGAGGCAGGTACCTCTGCAGGAAGCATGAAGAAGAAAAGGGAAGGGTGGAGAAGAGAAATGTCCCACCCTAAGGTTTGGATTCCTCTGATCCAAGTTTAGAAGATGAGCAAAGAAAGAGCTACATTCTTCTTTTTTGTCTTTCTAGCCAAAGTGACATCAGGAATCTTTGGTTTTAAGCAACAGAAAAGCTAATTCAAATTTGACTTCAGCAAAATAATGTAATTAATTAGGGCATGCAATTGATAATAAGATTATCTGGCTTCAGGTGTGGCTTGAACAAGGTGCTTGACAAGGGTAACGCTCCATTTTCCAGTGCTGCCTTGGCTCTGATGACTTTCTTGTTAGGATAGTGTATGATAGCCAGATGGCTGCCACAAATTCTGTCTGAGCATCCTTTCAGGTTCAAGGCAAACAGGAAAAGAAGCTGCCTTTTCCTACTGCCTTCCTCTACATGTCCTTGGAGTCACTCTGATTGGACCAGATTAGGACACACTCCTGAATGCATCATGGACACCGTATGGATTGAGTGAGCCAATTGGCTTGACTGGGATAGGGAATGTTGGCTCCCACAGAAAATTCACTATTATGGGTAAAGGAAGAACAAATGCTCAGTGGTCAGAGTGACAAATGTCCATCATGTGGCTCAGGGAGACTCGGCCTCTCCAAGTGAAAGTGTCTGCACACAGGGCTTCAGATGCATGCAGAAGGCCAGAGGCCCAGTTGCAATTGAAACCGGCAAAATAGAGGTTTATCAGCTCCTGAGAGACCTGCCCTAGTAGCCTCTGGTCAGGTGGAATCTCTCTGGCTTTGGTGGGAGCCGGGCTGCCTGTGTAGAGTAATTAGTCCTAGCCTGAGACTGTCTGTAATGGTTAATGGCCCTGCTGGGAGCCCGGAGTCACGGACTCTCCCGCAGCTTGACAGAGCACCCTGTGAGGCCAGCGTGGGCTTTGCTGTGGACCTGCATCTGAGCAGACACCTCTTCCTGGCCAGCCCTGCTAATGATCTAGAGACAGGCTGAGTCCAGAGCAGCCTCGCTGTGCGGTTCTGAGTGACGCTGGGTGACGTGGTGCCCCAGGCTGGCCGTAGCAGGACTCGGGGCTGCACCCACTGTGCATTTGGGATCCCCCTCCCGTGTTTCAGGACCTCTGGGGGAAAGCTGGGTTCTGCAGGATGAACCGGGGACAGGTCTGGGATTCCCAGCGGATGTGGGCAGTGGAGCCCCTGTGGAGCTCAGGGGAACTGGCCTTTCCGGGTGGACTCACCTGTTGGCCTAGGCCAGAACTCTGGAGGCAAGGGCAAGGCTGCAGGCTGCTGCCCTCCAAGTTACCCGCTGGGAGACCCCAACAGAGGAGACGACAGCAGCAAAACGGACTTCTCACCTGACTCGCAGCGTCCTAACCCGCCTCTCGCCCTCTCTGCCTCCAGCGGCTCCAGCGGCGTCCCTGTCCCTTGAACTTGCCTCTGTCTTCCACCATGTGTGCTTCTCTTTCTGCAGCGACGGCCTCCCCAGCTCCGCCCCTGGCCTGGGCTTCCTGGGCCAGCTCCTCCCCATCCCTTCTGACTTCCTCCAGGGCACAGCGAGGCCCAAAGCGCTGTTCCTCGCGCCTTCCTCCTGCTCGGCTGAAACCATCCTCTGCCCCACCTCCCCTTCTTCAGAGTCTGTCTCCTCCCACGGGAATGTCGGACTCATGAGCTGGGACCTTCCTTTGTGGCCTCCTTCCCTTTGTGCTGTCCTGGAACAGCACCTGGTGCCTGGCCGGGGCTCCTGGGATTTGCTCAATGACTGAAAGGCAGGCGGTGGACGAAGGAGCGGGGCCGGCAGGTCTGCCCAGATGGACGCGGCGCCGGGTCCTGTGCTGCCCTCTGCCGCGTGCAGTCTCCGCAGGCCGGTGCCAGCTTGCTTCCCAGGGTGGCAGCCTGGTCCTCTGCAAGGTGCTGGGGCCACAGGAGGGCCTGCGCCTGGCCCTCAGGAGCCTGTCTAGACAGGGCAGTGGTGTGCAGGCCCGAGGGGTGGGGACAGAGACAGCCATGCTGGGAACTCAGAAGGGGAGGCGCCCAGGGGCCCACGAGGGCCGTGGGACCGAAGGTCACAGCATCCTCACCTCTGTGGATGCCAGCTCGTCCTTCCTTGGGTGCCACCCTGTTTGTGGGCACAGAACCCCTGGCAGGTGGTTACTGCCTTCGCCCCCATTTTCACCTGGGACGACAGAGGCTGGAGTTAAATAGCTCTCTGTGTAGGAAACAGGACGGGAGACTGTCAGCAAAACCCACGTTCCTCCCGCCACGCCCTGTCCTTGTGGATTCTCTGTCCGCGTGTTGACCGTCATGATCTGTCAGAGGTGGCACCCGATTCGGAGTCAGAGAGCCTGCGTTGGCTCTGCCCACTGAGTTGTGGGACGTTCGACACCAGCCATTCAAGGTTCTGCAGCCTCAGTGTCCTCACCCAGAAAATGGGGAAGTGGGGCTTGGTGGCACCCGCCTTGCTGTCCACCAGCACGCATTGTCCCCAGAGCGCTCTGGGGACACTGTGTGCTGTAGGCTCCGTGGCATAGCATCTGGTTCCGGGGGATGGGGTGTGATGCGGAGCCTGGAAACCTGGAGGGAGGCTCTACTCCCGGGTGAGCCGATACGCGGTGGGACCCTGAGCTCCTAGGTGAGTGATGTCCACCCTGGCTGCCCAGCAGATGCGCCCAGGGGATTAGATCTCCAGGCTCCATCCCAGACCAACTGAATCGGCATCTTTAGGGGTGAAGCCAGCAAGACTGGGGGGGGGGGAGCGTTGGATTTAAAGGTCAAGGATTTTTGAGCTCTTGAAACGTGGTTAGAGGAACTAAGAAACCCAACGTTCAATTTTATTTAATCCTTTGGGTTTGAATTTAAGTAGTCCCCTGCAGCTCATCCCAGGCTGGACCGAGGCAGAGGGCTTGGTCGCTCTAGGTGGCTACGTTTCCTGCTCCATCACAGTTTGTAGGACTCTTGCTGGGTGGTCTCACCTCACACCTGTCGTGGCCTCTCAGTCTGAGAGACCAGGGCCTTGGCTCTTGGTTACACTCACCTTCCTCTCCTGCCTCCAGAGAAATTCAGCCCTCCCCTGAACAGCCACCAGTTATTGCAGATGCACTTTCTCCTTGTGATCCAGCCATCTCACTTCTGGGTGAAAGAAAAGCAAGTATCTTGAACGATGTGGTATATAGTCGTCCCTCGGATCCAGGGGATGGATTCCAGGACCCCCTTCCGATATTACAATCTGTGTTGGCCCAAGTCCCTACATTGAATGGCGAGGTGTTTGCACGGACGCAACCTCTCTCTGAGGACTTTGAGCTCTAGATGACTTATAACGCCTGATGTGATATGAATGCTTGGTAGGCAGATGTTGCACTGTGTTGTTCAAGGACTCACAAGGGGAAGCCTGTGCATGTTTAGTGGAGATGGAATTTTATTTATTTTTCTGCATTTTATTGGTGTATCATAGTCGTACACATCGGTGGCATGTCTTGCTGTACATCCGTTCGTGTCCACAATAGGACAAGATGATTTGGTCAGCAGCCTTCCCCAGTCTTTCCCTCTCTGTCCTCCTCTCCCGTCCTCTGGTGCCTTCTCTCTACTCACTGATCCCCCTTCGATGTTCATGAGATCCAACGCCATCTTTCTTTTCTTTCTTTCCCCTCTAAACCCATATATGAGAGAAAGCTTATGACCTGACTTTCGGAGTTTGGCTTATTTGCTTAACAATAATGCTCTCAAGTTCCGTCCATGTTCCTGCAAATGACATAATTTCAATTTTCCTTGTGGCCGAATAAACTCCTTTGTGTATACATGCCACATTCTCTTATCCATTCATCTACCGATGGACTCCTGGGCTGGTTCCGTAGTTTGGCTGTTGTGAATTGTGCTGCTATAAACATGGGTGTGCAGGTTTTGCTCTAGAATGATGACTTTAATTCTCTAGGACAAATGCCAAGGAGTGGTCTATCTGGTTCATAGGGAGGTTCCAGATGGAATTTTAAAAACAGGCTTCTCAATCTACCCTTGATTGAATCTGTGGGTGTGGAACCCATGGATACACATGTACATCCCATTGGAATATTACTCAGCCTTACAAAAGAGGCAGATTCTGCCATTCGTAACAACATAGGTAAACCTGGAAGACACTGCCATAAGCCAGAGAAACACTGCCTGATCTCACTTCTATGTGGGATTTAAAAATGTCGGGCTCAGAACAGAGGTGGTCGAGGTGTGGAAGGCAGGGAAAAATAAGAAGGAAGACGGTGGTCACAAGGACAGACTTGCAGTTAGGAGAGGGATAAGATCCGGAGGCCGACTCCACACCTAGTGGCTGCAGCTGACAGGCACGCATCATGGGCTTGAAGTTTGCTCCAGGAGTAGACCTTAAGCATGTCTATCACAGGCATGGAAGGGACCCTGTGAGGTGACGGATGAGTTGACCAGTCTGATAGTGATCACCTCACCGTGTGCACGGGCATCGGAACATTCCATGCTGTGCCCTGGCCGCACACAGCTTTCATTTGTTAATGATGCCTCGATGCAGCTGAGAAACCAAGGGAAGAATCGAGCTTCTTTCGAAGAGGACAGACGGAGGATGGTGTTGTTGAAGGAGTACTGGGGGCCCTGCTCCCATGACGGGCAGCACGGGAGCACAGGACGCAGGTCTTATAGACGGTCAGTAAGTGAGCTGGTCATGGCAGAGTCCTGTGCTTCTGGGTGGTGGAGGTGACATGCTGTTGGAAAATGATGGACAGCAGGAACGCAGCATGTGCCTTTGTCTTCCTGCCGAGCGAGCACACCTTTCCCGGTGAGCTCCCCCGGTCACCCATGTGCCTGCTGACCCCTCCTGGGGCTGCGGTGGACCCCGAGCCCCTCACGCTGCAGTCCAGCGGGGATGGGGCTGGTCTGTGTTTCTATTTTGTTCTGAAGGTCATGGGGGCCACCAAAACAGTGTGTGGGGGGGGCCAGGCTCCATTTAGAATGTTAAGGAGACAGCTCAGGTGGGTGGGAGGCGGGGAGGCCCGTGGGAGGCAGGGAGGCCTGTGGGAGCCGCAGGCAGAAGTCACCCTTGCGAGCTGGAGAGAGAAGCGTCGAGCATCTGAACAGTGGCCGGACAGGGAGAGGAGAGGGAAGGAGACGCGTGGGGTGAGGAGGAAGTAATGGCTGCCTGCCAGCTTGGGGACCAGGGACCTGCATGTGCCAACGGGGCAACTCTTTCCCCAGGAATGGAGCGGGGACACAACCTGAGTCATGAAATGGTCTGATGAGAGGGAGTTGCCGGGAGTGGGTTTTGTGTTTGAAGGCCGTGGCGCTGGCGAGCTTCCTGAATGTGTGCCTGCTGTGCCTGCCTCCCTCCGCCTCGGTCCCCTCTTTGGGCGGACTGCTGGTGGTGATGAGGTCACGGACCTGGTTTCCATCTCTGGGGGTCTTTGCTGGGGGTCTTTGCTAGTGGTCTTACACACACACACACACACACACACGCCCCTTTCTGCTCAGCACCCTGAAAGCAGCGTTAAGCCCCTGGTTCTGGACTCGGGTCACCCGCTTTGACTCCTAGCTCTGCCAGTGCCAGTTATGCATCTGAGCGACTTGTCTTTCCTGAAGCCCAGCTATAACATCGAGAGGCAGGGATGGTGATGACGCCTCCCACTCTGTGTCACGCAGTGCTGAGCGCTGGGCTGGCCTGATAAATGCTAGCCATGATGAGGACCGAGGTCACAGCGGCGAGGAGGACGGGGACAGACGTGGCGATGACGTGGAGGGTGGAGAGGAGAGCAGAGCGGTTCCCGGTGGGACCACTTGGCTCACGCGCAGTGACAGCGCTGCTCCTTTGAGTCCTCGGGCTGATTGAGTTCGGGGCCTCTTATCCCTCCCCCCTGTGGAAACTGAAATGAAAGGCACCTGGAAGCTCAGCTGATACCACGCGAGAAGGATGGGAGTTCAGCGGGGAGCCCAGGGCAGTCCTCCCGGGAGGAGGGAACATTCCCAAGGAGCCTCCGTCCGCCTTTATTTTACAGTGGTGCCTGCCCGTCGGCAGGGGGAGCAGGAGCTGGGGACGTGGGCACAGAGTGGCCCAGAGTGGTCGCTGTGTCCATGCTTGCTGGGGGGGCGCTGAGCTTCCTACTTGTCCATCCGCTCACGTTCACAGGCCCATCTTGGGTGTCTGTCATTGTACTAGGATCCGAACATGCTCATGGGAATGACTCTTGTCCCGCTGTTGAGATGAGACAGAGAAAACAAACTGGCTTTGGCATGTGGGTCACAGAAATTCCATCCCAGTTGGAGTGACACAGGGCACCAGCACGGGAATGTCTAAAAACAACTCTAGGTGACTCTAAGGTGCAGGCAGGGCTGCCACTGCCCAGTGCAAGGGACACTGGGTGCGTCTTGCAGTAACTGAGCTGCGGTCATCATGGGGCCTCCTGGGTCTCTGCGAGCAATGCCGTGCATGGGGGTTATGCCCCTTGCCCTCTCTCAGGCATTTAGGATCAGAGATGGGGTGTACACCTTTGTCAATGGGTAAGTGAGAGGGAGTTGTCATGAGCCTCTGTTAGTCATCAGTCTTGGACTCCTGGAATCAGGTGTCACCCTAGGGACTCGTCCAGCTCTGGAACATTCTAGAACAGGGTCGAATGCTCTAGACTTGGTCTAATGAGACCTCATTTATGGTAGGGCTGAAACACAGAGTCTAGAGCAGACACCCAGAATCCCACACCCCCGGCCTCCCTCGCTGTGTTTGAAACAGTCTGTTCTGCAAAGCCCGAGCCCAGGGACAGAACTGCTTCTGCTTCAGAACCAAAGTGGGTGTTTGAAATCTGTTCCTCTCCCCTGGCTGCACATCCTCAGGAAGCCGTGTGCCAGAGAGGGTCAGAGACTGATCTGTTAGATTCCCCGAGGACTGGCAAGACAGGAGACACAGCCTCTGGCACTCGGGCCGGAGGCAGGAAGGATGTGCAGAAGCTGAAGAATGGGCCACTGTGCAGACAGAGCTGGTGCCAGGCCCTTGGATTGTGGCCAAATCCCTAACGCCCCCTCAGTCTATAAAATCACCCTAGAAGAACCCACATGCAAGCCTCTTCGGGTCGGTCCCGCGATTGAGTTTTGCAGATGCCTCCTCACACCCACCCCTGGGGAGTATGCAAAGCCTTTGATCCCCAGTGGTTTTTGTTTGAAGCTGACGTTCCAGATGCCAACAGAAATGAAAGTGGTGCAGAATAACCATCTGAGGCACATAAAGGGCATTAGCAATGGTTTCTCTCCAAAGAGTGGATGCGTGACGGGGGAAGAGGTTCCTTATCCTCTTCGCAGGCCCCTGGGGCTCAGAGTGCACGGGCTGGTCTGCAGCAGGACAGGGACTTGAAATTAGCACGTCAGTGGACCAGAGATAGCGGTTTCTGCAGCAGTGTGAGGACCCCCTTAGATCTGGGGGCATCCATGCAGCCTGGAGGAGTGAGGATGCAGAGAGGAGCCCCTGGGCAGCTGGGGTCAGACCTGGCTGGTCGGCTGCTCACTCCTGTCATTTCATCCCATTCTCTCACAACCTCCTGGTGCCATGGTCATGCCCATTTTATAGGTGAAGAAACTCAGACCCAGAAAGGTTAGGTGCTTACTTTACCCAGAGTCACACGACGGGTTAGTGCATAGCCAGGACTTGAACTTGGGTCCAGTAGACCCCAGAACGCACACTTTTTCAGCTATAAAGCTTGACTGGTGCACATAAAGGAGTAGGCTGGGGAGTCTGGACCTAATGTGGTAGGCTGTGGGAGCCATTGATGACTGTAGAGCAGAGGAGTGGCATGGTTAGAGTGATTCCATAGGAACTTCAACCAGGCAGCCATGGATGGGGTCAGTTGTCAAGATGCTCCACATCTAGTGCCCTTTGGGGTGGTGTGGCGTGATCTCCTATTCCAAAGGGGAATGTGGGGAGAATAACCATGGCTTGTATTTGCTGAGCACTTGCTTTGCAGTGAGAACTGTTTTGGAGGGTTGCATACGGGGAGGACATTAATTCTTGCTCCTTGACGGAGAAGGGCCATCACTGGCGACAGTGTAATGCAGGAGTGAATTGCTTGGGACCTCGAAGGCGACAAACCCGATTCACCTCCAGTGGGACCGGAGAGGCCGCGCCACCTCTGAGTCTGCTTCTTCCTTTGTAAATGGGGCAGAACACCGGGGCCAACTTGGTAAAGTGGTTGGGGTGGCGTTGGACACAACTGCCCCTGGAAACGAGCGGGCAGCGTGGCTCTCTTGCAGAAAGTGCTTCTGCAGGTGAGCTGGGGCGCTTACTGCTACCGCCACCCCTGTTTTGCAAGGCTTGGAGAGATTAAATGGCCGTCCCCGAGGCTGTGGAACCAAGGTTGGAGCTGGGCAGTCTGACCCCAGAAGTTTTGTTATGAGCCACCTTGGGGAGAGACACTTAACGGGGACCCTACAGGAGGCTCACGGGGGACATTTGCTGGCTCTGAAGTGTTGCAGGCTGGCACAAGGCCAGGGTCTTGTACATTCCCTTTCACAGATGGCCTCTGCCCAGCTGGCTCTGGGCTAACGAGCTGCTGTCCCCATGATGATCTCTGTCCTTCACAAAGTTCACAGCACCGCCACGCCGTCCTCCGTGCGTGGAGAGCAGACAGGACGGCTTGTGTTCCCAGGCCTGCTCTGTGCTTGATGGGCTCGTGGGCGTGCCCGCAGCGTCCAGCTCACAGGACCGGGAGCCAGGGTCTTGGAAGATCCCGACTCCACCCGCACCTGGCATGTGATCCCAGGGGACATGTGCACGTGGGTTGTCTCAAAGCCCCCTTTTATGGGACACCAGCTGTGCCCTCGGGTGAGTCCTGCTGAGAACTCTCCCCGTTTCTTGTGTCCTCCCCCCAGGAGGAGCTGACCCCATGGTCTGTCGCTGTCCTGGCGTAGCTCTGCTGGTGGGCTTCCTCAGGACTGTTCCTCTTATGTGGGAGTCACGATGTTTCTTTGATAATGAAGTTTGGAGCCTCTTGGGTCCCGTCCTGAGAGGTGCCTGACGGTGCGTGAGGCAGAGGACATAACTGCCTCTAGACTGGACCTAGGTGCCCTCTTCTGTTGGGGGTTCTTTTTGTTGCTTCCTTGTTTGGCATTTAAAGAGGTTTGAGGGACACCTGCTGGGGTCCACAGGTTTCCTACACCCCCTTCCATATCAATAAGTGTATTTGGGGCTTTGGGCGGAGGAGTGGATTTCAGGGTAGGGAGAGGTGCGTAGTGGCATGTTGAACGTTTTCTTTTGTCCTGTTTTGGACGTGATGCTGAAGGTCCGTCCAAAATCCAGCGCCAGCTCTCCCCGGGCCACCTTCTCTTTCAAGCGAGGACATTCTCTGAGGCTGCATGCCCGCTCCTGCGTGTGTTCCCTCACCGGTCTCTTCTCCATGTGTCCCGGGCCGAGTCTCCACCAGGTCCCAGGGACAGAGAGATGAGGACAACAACATCTCTGCCCTTGAGGATCACAGTCTTGTTGAGATGTGATTGAAAATGATTAATCAATTCCAGAATATTGGATTTCTCCAAAAGCTACTGTAGGGAAAAGATAATCATCCAAAGTCTTTAAATCTGTTACCCATTTTAATTGATTTAATTAGGTAAAATTCATAGAACTGTGATGTTGGAAGGAGCCCAGGAGGCATTTATTTGTTCCCATTTCTTCTCTCTGCCTCAGGCCACGCGGCACTCAAATTATCCCCCAAACCCATACATTTCAGAAAAGAGCAGTGTTTTGAAGAACCGTATAGCTTTTGGCCCATTCAGATAAAACTTGCAGTGAGCATCTGCAGACAGCAGTGCAGACTTGCTGGGGGAACTGAGTGCGCAGCTATGCAGGACCGTTCTGGAAGGCAGGATGGACCCTCCACCCCTGACGTGCGCACGCACACAGTGGGCTCTCCGTGTGCGTTCCTGCTGGGGCGGTATGAGAGGAACCCAGCACGTGCAGGGCGCAACATGAAAACCTGGCTGCAATCAGATAAGGACACATTGGGGACGCTCAGCATTTCTGGACTCCTGACAAAGAGGCCCACCTTCTGTCCAGTTGCATTTTCTACCATGCTAACCCGTCCACCACATGGCATACGCACCAGCCTATACCAATCCTAAATGATCCCAAGAAGGCCGTGGGCGAGGGTGGGCGAGGGGGCTGGGCGTGGAGTCTCAGGACCTGGGCGCAGATGCTGATGTGCTGGGTGACCGTTTTGAGCCTCACCCACCCTTGCCAATAAATCGGCAACTTCCTGGGATCGTTCTGGGGCTTCGAAGCATCCTGGGTGAGGATGTAGCATCGCCTGCTTTTCTAAATGAAAATTTGCTCTCGTGTTCATGGATTTTTGCAGATGTCAGGACTAATAGAAGCCCTTAGCTCAATGCAAATTACTGTGTCACACTCAGCACGAGAAGACTTGGTGGTTGCCTCCTGTGCTCAGAATAGTCTGTGCCTCTGCCTACAGCCCTTGCGGCCCTCCACAATGGAGCGTCTGCCAAGTTCTTCAACGTCATTCATCCTCTACTCCATGGACCAGAATGCCCTTGTCTGCAGTTCCCCGAACCCTCAAAACGTACCTCAGGACACCTCTGTCATGCCCCCAGTTGCCCTGTGTCCTCGCCTGAATACTCCCTCACACTCCCACGGGCCTCTCTTGGTCACTGGTTCATGGATCCGCTCCTCCTCATGTTTCCATCAGGTTGATGAAAGCAGAGACCCTGGGGATCTCTGTCTCCTAAGCACGATTTCCAAGGTCTAGAGCGAAGTTGGCGCACAGCGAGAGTGAGTTCAACAAACGGTAGTTGATTGAACACATAGATGCTCACGTAGTGTTGATTACAATGTCACAGAAGAGTCTTAAGTTTACATTACACAACTCAAATCAGCTTTCGTGAACGTGGGAACTTGTTGGCTCACGTAAGTAACCAAGAGGTCCAGGGTTGATGGCCTCAGGCGTGGCAGGCTGCAGGGGCTCCAAGTGGGTCCTTGTGCATCTGCCTCTGTTTCCTGATGCCGGCTCCATTTTCCCAGTATGAGCCTGGGGGCCAGGAGTTAGCTCTGTTGGAACCAGATGGAGTGAAAAGGTGGGAGACAGGATGGACGGAGGGAAGGGAGGAGAGGAGATGGTGGGTGGGCTAAAACAACACAGGGGCTTAGAGCTCTGCATTTGCACGATCTGTTCCCGAGGCTGGCAGGTAGTAGGTGCTCAGCACTGCTTCCCAATGGATAGCTGTGCGTTTTGTTTTCTCTTGCTCATGGGAGGGAACTTCTCCGAGCCCAGAGAGACAGGTGGTTACATGTACCTGCCTCTGCCTCATCTTCTGCTCTGCTTTCTTTTCACCTGTTGGCAGGATCCGACGTCTACCTTCTTCCAGTTTGGAGCGTCCATCCAGCAACAAGCCACAGTCATGCTGAAGATCATGCAAGACTATGACTGGCACGTCTTCTCCCTGGTGACCACCATCTTCCCCGGCTACCGCGACTTCATCAGCTTCATCAAGACGACCGTGGACAACAGCTTCGTGGGCTGGGACATGCAGAACGTGATCACGCTGGACACGTCCTTTGAGGATGCCAAGACGCAGGTCCAGCTGAAGAAGATCCACTCCTCCGTCATCTTGCTCTACTGCTCCAAAGACGAGGCTGTCCTCATCCTGAGTGAGGCTCGCTCCCTGGGCCTCACCGGGTATGATTTCTTCTGGATTGTCCCCAGCCTGGTCTCTGGGAACACGGAGCTCATCCCCAAGGAGTTTCCATCAGGACTCATTTCCGTCTCCTACGATGACTGGGACTACAGCCTGGAGGCGAGGGTGCGGGACGGTCTCGGTATCCTGACCACGGCTGCGTCCTCCATGTTGGAGAAGTTCTCCTACATCCCGGAAGCCAAGGCCAGCTGCTACGGGCAGGCGGAGAAGCCAGAGGTCCCGCTTCACACTCTGCACCAGTAAGAGCGGGTTCTGTGCTTGTCTCCCAGGGTGGGCTCAGGGTTTCGTTGCTGCTATTGTTTTTTTTTTTTTTTTGCTTGTTTACATACTCATTGATGAAACTATGCTCTGAAAATAGGGACTATCATGCGTGTACTTATGGAAATTTTATTTTATTTTGTTCGATTTTGTCTTTTCTCCTTTTCTTTCCATCTCATTTTAAGATATATATCATCATATTTTCATTGTTTTTCTTCTGCAACTTACTTTTTTAAATTCAAAAACTCCCACTTGAGATCTGTCTGTCTACCATTTATCTGTAATTATATCTCAAGCCTATCTGAATTCTTTGCAATGTGCATATCATGTTCTTCAATATGGATGTGCCATGATTTATTCTCCCAATCTGCATAATGATAGGAATTTAGTTTTTTTTTTCCAGATTTTTTTTTTCCCATTAGAAGCGAGACTTCAGTGATAATCATCAGGCTTGTCTCTTGATGCCCATATGTGATTGTTTTTTCTGGGGTTGAGTCTAAGGAGTGGGATTTGGGGGTCACCAGGCAGGTGCATTCTTAACTTTCAGTATCTGTTGCCAAATTCTGCTTACGGAGCAACGGTACCGGTTTACATTCACACCAACATTTTGTGAGATCGCCTGACTTCCCGCCTCCTCAGCAACCTGGTACGCTCGGGGGAAACTGCCCCCGCTGCTGCTCCTGGCCTCTTCTGTGTCTGAATTTCTTTTTTTTCTTATATTCTAAGTATTTTCGTAGTCATTGGGAAGCTTGGCGAACATCACTCCTAAAGCTGCCTTTTATTCCATCCTTGGAAGGTATCATAATTCATATGACCACTCCCATCAGGGTGGATGATTCAGTTTTGTCTCTGGGATGTGTCACCGCACCTGTGGCCCGTCATGGTGGCCCATGTGGCATGTTTCTGTCTAATGCTCCCTGGTTTAACCTGCACTCCTTTTCTCAGATCAGCACCCCTTATCTTAAGCGGTGCTGTGATCAGGGCCCAGGATCTGGAGTTAGACTTGTTGGGATTCAAGCTCTACTTCGTCCACTTTCTGTAGATCCTAGACCATCACTGTACCTTTCTGGTGTTTATTGCAAAGTGACGATGGTATCTCCTACATTCTAGGTGGTCATTCTCAAACTTTTGCATGCATCAGACTCTCTGGGAGGGTTTGTTAAAACACCAGTTGCTGGGTCCTACACTCAGAGTTTCATTTATAGTGGTAGGTCTGGGGCGATCCCCAGGGCTTTCCGATTCTAGCATGTTCCTGGGTGATGTTGACCTGACCAGTCTAAGGACCATGCTTTGAGAACCGGTGTTCCTGGGGTTGTCACAAGTATTAAGAGTTACCTGAGAAGTGCTTGGCATGGTGCCTGCCAGCTGGTATTTAATTGAAGGCATTAAAAAGTTGTAAGTGAAGGTTTTGGTCATCAGAGAGTATAGTCAGGAGACCTTGTTGGTTGACTGCCAGCAGAGTGCTGTCAATCTGTCATGTCTCGGGAAGAGTCTAGGACTTTGCATCTGCTACAAGTCAGAGGTCACCTGTGAACTGGGCTTAAGAGGTGTGTGTGTGCGTGTGTCTGTGTGTGATGGAGCAGACAGATTCCTTCACAGGTAACAAACTCTAGCATTAAGGCAGCCTGCCCCTTTGACGTCTTCCCTTCCCCTCTCCTTTCCCCCATTTAGTGGTCCTGCTTCTGCTTGGCCACATTTGGCATTCCCGGTACTTGTCCAAATGTAATTCAGGAGGAGACTCGGGGGCTGGTTCTGGAGGCAGGGCTGCTGCCAGCCCAAGACAAGGACAGGCTGATGAATTCATGCTCTCCGTATGAGACGTGCCCGCAGCCGGGATAGTCAGGGATGTTTAATTTTGATGGGAACATAACTCCATTGTAAGGCAATTGAAATGTGATCCATATAGGAAAAGAATCTCAAGAAGGATAATTGACAAGACATGCAGGTCCCTTTCCAGGGACCACCTTGGATCGCATTCTTTAAGGAGAGAAATCCCGCTGCTCTGAAATGGTGCTGTGCTCTTTCCAGGAGTTGTACCTCTGAATGCAGCAATTTTGTAAATGTCATTTCAGCCCCAGAAAAGCAACGCATCAAGTGCCCTAAGTCACCCTCCGCCGCGGTGTTTAATGAAGCGTCTCCTTCTCTGGAGGGCTGCTGGCGCTCACCCCCACCTCCCGCCACCATGGTGTTCTTTACACCCACCTCAGGAAAGAGTGGAAACTGTCAGGCTTCCCTTGACTGGCAGCTGGAGGAAGTCCAGTTCCAAAAATTTAAATGCACTCTGTGTATCTTCCATCCCTCATTCCTGCCATCCCACAGACTCTGTGCTAGTCCCTGGAATGCACAGATGAACTAAGATATGACTTCTGTCCTCAAACATCATCCTGATATGATGGGAGAAATTTGTCCAAAGACAAACTCAGGTAACATGAATTCTTATTTATTTTTTTTTTTAATATTGGAAAAGAAAATAGTACAGGAGCTGATACCCAATACCTATCACAGAGAGTAAAGGTTGACATGTCACATTTTCCCCCAACATTTAAAAAGGAATAAAACATTAGATGATAATGTGAAGTCCTGATCACATCTCTCCCTGGTCACATTTTTCTCTCCTCTCCATGGGAGGGAAAAGTACTACCATGAATTTGACACATACCTAAATCCATGCATGTTTTCGTAGTTCAGATAAAGCTGCTTGTGCAACTATATACCCAGTTCACAGTTTTTTACAATGTAGACAAATGGTATCTAGTATATTAAAATTTCTCTTGCTGGTCATGGTGCATGCCTGTAATCTGTGTGGCTTGGGAGGCTGAGACAGGAGGATCATGAGTTCAAAGCCAGCCTCAGCAAAAGCGAGGCACTAAGCAACTCAGTGAGACCCTGTCTTTACATAAAATACAAAATAGGGCTGGGGATGTGGCTCAGTGGTTGAGTGTTCCTGAATCCAATCCCTAGTACCTCCCTCCCCCAGCAAAAAATAATTTCCCTTGCCTCCACCTTGTGTTTTGAAGACCACTCTGTGAAGACAACATAATCACAGTGCATTCATCTCAGTTGCTGTTCTGTATCCTATTGTGCGAGCACTCCATCTTTTATTTGTTCAGTCCCCTGTGATTGGACACTTAGGTCGTGACAGGAGGGGGCCTTCTGTCTGGGTAACTGAAGGCAGGGATCGGATATCTCCAGCCTGGGTTGGAGCCATCAGCTTGTTTAGCAGGACCCTGGGACTCTGGAGTTAGGGTTTTCCCACTTCAAGCTTTAAAAGCTGGATGAAGAAGTCTCACTTTGCAAAGTGCTGGACACACACACGGCTCTCCTGACCTCTCCTCTGTAACGGAAGATGTTCAGATGAATCTGTACCTGCTGCTTTCAGGATGACCAACTGGGGCTTCAGGGTCCAGGGTTGAGAGCACTACCTTGGGACTAGCAAGACGTGTCACTTGGTAGCCATTTGGGACCTTGCTCATAATTTGATGCGTGGTCCTTGTGTGGTTGGGACATCACAGCCATACGGTGATGCTGGGCTGGGTGAGGTGCACAGGGGCTTCTTGCCAGGGACGGTGTGTTTGTCATCTTACCATGAACTTGATTCTGTCCCCACAGCTTCAGAAAAAACAAAGTAGGTGAGAGAGGGAGATTTTCTTGATGTTTAATATTCCTAGTTCTGCAGAGGACACTTTGAAAAGAGCAGTCAGCATTTTCCAAAGTTCAAAAATAGCTCAGCCGAGTTATGTAACCTCCTCCTTGCATCTGCGAAGTTATTAAACATCTGTCCCTTCGCCATGCACGGCGCCCATCCCTGTTTTGCTGGTGTAGAACCCATTCTGTCCCATTCTGTCTCCTTCATGAGTGGACGGGGCCCAGGGCAGGGGGCATCGCAGTAGAGAGCGTGGACTCTGGGGTCAGGTTGCCTGGGTTCGGGTCTCCAGTCGGCCCCTTTGTAGAGCTGAGACTTTGGGTGAGTCTGTCCACTCCTCCCTCTCCGCTCCCTTCAGTACCATGGGGACAAGAAGAGCCACTCAGACCGGCGCCTGGCCCATGGGCGGGCAGTCCCTAAGTGGTCACTAGTCCAGGCCCAGCGCTTCCACTCTGAAAACACGAAATCCAAAATGCTCCCGAGCTGGAGGCTTCTTGAGCATCAACCTGATGGCAGGGTGGGAACATTCCACTCCTGGCCTCAGGCGAGGGGTGGCTGTGGAAGCACAGGGGCACCAAGAGCATCGTCCAAAATCTCCTTCGGTCCTCGCGTAGGAGGCTGTATGTGAAGTGTAAATGGATGCCGTCACTAGACGTGGGTCCCATCCTGCAGACACCTCATGAGCCAGGCAGCGAGCCAGGCACCGGGAATAGGTCCAGCCCAAGCATCTCAGGTGCGGGATGCGCGACGGTCGAGGGTGAAATGTGAGCGAACCCCATGCATGTGCGCACCGCAGCCCACAATATCCATCCAAGCTAAAAAATATCCAGCGCCCAGGTAGGCGAGCTCCAGGGCACAGAAAGCGGCCACCGGAATGTGGGCCGTGCAGGGTTGCACTCGTTTCCTCGGAGGCCCAGGGGCAGCAGGACATGCCCTGGGGGAGCCCCGCGCACCATGGCAGAGGCGCAGGAGCCAGGGAGGCGTCCTGGTGGACGCAGCACCGGGGAGAGCGGGGCCTGGAGAACCCGTGCTCCGCGTGTCTTCCAGGCTTCTGTGGGGCGGGTTTATTCCTTCCACCTGTGCTTAGGTCTCTAGCTAGTGGACCTACCTTGTCTCTTAGTCCAAGGGTGTAGACCTGGGGGAGCCTCAGACCATGTTCCAGGGCTGTGGATTTATGGGACGCAGAACCTTGGATTTTGCTATGGGTGTGTGAATACGCGTTTGCACGTTGTGTGCATTTACCTGCACGTGTATGTGGGTCCCTCTTCCCCAACGGAGGGGAGCACATTTTACACTTACTGAGAACGAGGTCAGAGAAGGGAGAAAGTCGGTATTTCTCATCTTTTTTTTTTTTTTTTACTTTTTTAAAAAAATTTTTTTATTGTCTGTTCAATTTAGTTCTATGTGAGAGCAGAATGCATTTTGATTCATTGTATACAATGAATAGAACACAATGTATAGAACACAATGTTTCATTTCTCTGGTTGTACCTGACATAGAGTCACACCATTCGTGTAATCATACACGCACAGGGTCATGATGTTTGTCTCATTCCACCATCTTTCCCACCCCCTGCTCCCTCCCCCACGCCATGTCCCTCTATACAATCCAAAGTTCCTCCATTCTCCCCGCCCCACTGCCCCCTGTTAAGTATCAGCATCCACTTATCAGAGAAAACATTTGGCCTTTGTTTTTTTGACATTGGCTTATCTCACTTGGCATGATATTCTCCAACTGCATCCACTTACCTGCAAGTGCCACAATTTTATTCTTCTTTATGGCTGAGTAATATTCTATTGCATATATATACCACGGTTTCTTTGTCCATTCATCTGTTGAAGGGCATTTAGGTTGGTTCCATAAGTTTAGCTATTGTGAATTGAGCTGCTCTAAACACTGATGTGGCTGCGTCACTGTAGTATACTGATTTTAAGTCCTTTGTATATAGGCCAAGGAGTGGGATAATTTGGCTATATTTCTCATCTTGACAAAAGATTGCCTTGGGAGGAATGTAGGCTGGGGGGTGAGGGGCAGCTTGGCGTGGAGAAAAGTCCACAGCAGTGGACGGGGATTCACCATGCATCTACCAAGCATGAGTTGCTGACCACTCTGAGCCCCGGTGTGCGTGTGCGTGAGATGCCGTCTCTTCTCGTTGTGGCAGAATTAAAGGGCAGTATGTGTGTCAGATGGTATGGTGCCTCGCAGGTAGGGGGCATTGCACAAATCGCCATGAGGGCATCAGCATCATGTGCTTATCACCGTTGTCATCGTTACACTGCAAACTGCCCACGAGGGAGGAGAGAGACGGAGGCTGATTCACTTTTATTTTTTAACGACTGGCCTCTGTCCTGTGGCTGCTGTTTTAATCCTGGGAGAGGGACATGGAGAAGTTACTTCACTGGAAGTCAAATAGATGGGATTCAGTAAATTACATCACAAACAAGTAGGAAAAAAGTCTCCCGGTCCGGTGGAGTTAGGGACTGGTATCGAAGCTGTTTGGCCTTAGTCGATACTGCTTGGTTGACTCGATTACATGTTTTACGCTAACTTCTTGATTTATGAAGTCGGGTTTCGGCTTGAGAAGCAATAGCACTGTAAACGATCCTGTCAGGAGGAGAAGCGGAAGGAAGAGATGCAAGAGAGAGCTTCCTTTGTGTCCAGCTTACATTGATAATTTTTTCCCAATCTTTGTTTCTGAAATAACCATAGGAAAAGTTTCTGGTTTAATGACCTACAAAGAGATGCCACTGAACCCAGTTGGCCTATTTTTATTTGATGATCAGAATTATCACTGTTGGTTTCTTTTTAATGCCTCTGAAAGACCCTGCTGGGTTAATTCTCGGAGCTTGACCACAGTTAAGCTTCCCTGGGTGAATGTGATAACTCTTAGCAAATATTTATCTGTGGGATCCCCACGTGCTTGACAAACACGCTGTCAGATAGCGGGCACTCCAGAGACCGCGTCATCCTCTGGCCTGGGCTGCAGATCTGATGGGGGCCCTGAACTCAGAAATGGGGAGAAACGCTGAGCCTCAAAGTAAATCAGCAAGAGAGACCTGGAGAGGGACGCCGGGGACCGGGCGGCACTGAGAACAAGCATGCTCCGGAGGCTCCGCAACTTTGCGGGACGTGGAGTCAAACCGTGCTGTGCACAAACCCTCGCTCTTCCTGGGAAGTTGCTCTCCTTCCTCAAGCTGCCATTTCCTTGATTGTAAACAGAAAATTCCAACTGCAGAGGATTGTGGTGATCACTAAGTGCATGTGAAATCCATAGCTGAGCACCTAGGATATACCTGGCTCTCTGCAGGTATTCTCCTCATTTCCCAGGTCAAATGCACAGCTTGACCTGACCTCCTGTGTGTCCTCAGGAGCTCAGGACAGGGGGGCTGAGTCCCCTGGGTCCCCAGCCCGAGAGCTCAGTCGACAGCCTCCCTCCGGCACCATCTCTGTGTGTGCCGAGGTTCCTGGAACAGGGCCTCGCCTTTCCTGGCTGAGAGTCAGAAGCGCCGTATGCCAACTCTGCAGTGCACGTCAATCATCCCCAATTGGCATCCAGTGAATAGCTCGACAAATGGTGGAAACGCGATGCTGGCAACTTGAAAGGACCGGGAGTTGGCCACGATGTTACCTCGAGGGGAAAGGTGGTTTGGGTGGTGCGGGGGTCACACAGAAAGCACAAATACTGTTCAGGTTTGCTGGAGGCTTTGGATCTTTGCATCAGATTGCCTAGTAATAAAACGTATTGATCTGCTTCCTCCAGGGTTGAATGCCGGAGAGGTTTTCACTGGGAAACCTGGTAATTTGGTCATCCATATGAATCACTGGCTGTGACTCGCTTCTGTGAAGAGACAGAGTGGACCAAAGCACCGTCTCTACTGCTCGTAGCTGCTGGCAGGGTGCAGAGTTGGGGTTGAGGTCTTGCTGTGTAAACAGAGACCAGCTAGGAGACCAGGATCTAGGTCCCAGAGAGACAAGATAGTGACTTGGATCAGAATAATGACCACAGATTCAGCAAACTATGAGGGGCTCAGGGCACATAGTTTTGGGTGCCAAATGAGCATGACTTGATGAATGAATGGAGCTAATAACAAGATATGATAATCAATAATTTTTATTTGTATAGCAGAAAGAATGGTAATGCCTTTTACTAAGCAAGAAAAGGGGGAGAAGCAACATGGGAGAGGGGTCAGAAACGTGTCCAGTTCCAAACAGTCCAACTGGACATTCTCATGAGCCATTCAAGTGGAAATTTCCAGTAGGCGATTGGAAATGGGAGTCCAGACTCAGGCTGAGCACAGTACAAAGGGTTTGAGATTACTGGTGGCAGTTAAGGCCCTGAGATCTGCTGAGATGGCCGGGGGACGGGGGGTGGAGACTCAGTGGAGCTTCAAACCAGGAGGAGCTTCCTCCCGAGTCGCTGACCCCGCAGGGGAGGGAATGTCGGGAGAGCTGGCTGTGGACTCTGCTGCCTTTCTCCACGGAGAGACTCTCTGGTTTCAGTTTTGATGTTTTTGTGGAGCCTGGTGGGTGTCTACAGCGTCTGTTCTGTGCTAGACCTCATGGTAGGTACTAGGAACCTGTCAAACGTGCGGGATCCACGGCCATTGCCAACCTACCTGGGTTTCCTGCAACCCAGGAGAGCCCAATCTCCACATCAGCACTTCAATCCACACGTGGTGGGAGGAGGGCTCTCTGTGCGACAGGCACCAGGCAGATCCCCCAGCGGTGAATCCTGTGAGTCATCGGAACTCAGGGACCTGCTGAGCCCTGACACAGACCGCACGCCACGCTTCGGATCTGGAGAGACAAGGCGGGAGAGCCCAGGCAGACGAACAGCCTCTGCTCTCATTTCCTTCTGGGCACAACTGGGGAGGCATCTGAGGTCCTGCAAAATGGTGGAGTTAAGAATCCTTCCTGGGGAGGACAGAGGAAAGGCGGTGCTCAGGACGGGCTCGTTGGCGCGGGCCCTGGGTCTGCTCTCCTGCAGGCGCACCTGAGCGCACGCCTCCGTGGAGGCCAGAAACCCTGCCTGGCTTCCCTTCAGGAGGGAGCGGCCTCCTCGCTCTCCCGAGTCCCCTGCTTCTCTGCTTCCTCCTCCTCTAGCTCCAACATACATGCTGCCCGAGTGCAGTTGCCAAGCCCCGTCCAGGTTCCCAGTGACTCAGCCTGGCCTACATCCCGTCCCAGGGAGGGAGGAGTCACCGTCCAGCCTGGTGGCCTAGCTGCATTCTGCCTGGGGCTGGGAGCCACATGGTCACCCAGGCCCCAAAGTGTGTTGAATGAATTGGCAGATCTGCCCAAGTCTGGCGTATCGTCCAAAGCGCCACCGCCGGTTTCCTGAGGACGGACTTCACTTGGTGAAGTCCTGGCCAAACCCGAGGAAGGAACACACAGGGCTCACGTCCCCACAGGATAGAGACTCTCTCCTGAGACATGCTCTCACATTCTGCTCATTTCCATCGCCATTAGCGAAAGGGAGCTTTAAAACTTTAATGTGACAATGCACCATTGCACGTGGGGAGATGGGGACACTTCATTTCCTGAGTTACATGGTGAAAGCACATTTATTTTCAAATATGATGAAATGGAACTGTGAATATGCTCCACTGATACGCCATACCATGTGCTGACCACCTCCTATGTACTGATGAGTTTGAGTTCATTGTCTTTAACACTTAGGTGGGAGTTAGGCTGTTTTTATTTCAGGAAGCGCTCACCTCGGTTCAAAGTTATATGATCCAATAACTTCACATGATCGAAAATCCAGAGGTGGTATGACTTCAGGTATAGTACGATCAAGGTTCTGATCATATTTTTGGATCTGCTTCTGCTCTTCGGGGAATGTGATCTTTGTTCTCTAACTGGCTTACTCATTACCTCAAATTTTCTGTCAGCTAATTAGATGATGTGCCTTTCTTTGGGCCAATTGGAGTTATTTTGAAAATGGGATGTATGGCTGGGCATGGTGGCACATGCCTATAATTCTAGTGATGTGGGAGGCTAAAGCAGGAGGATCTCAAGTTTGAGGCCAGCCTCAGCAATTTAGCAAGACCCTGTCTCAAAAAAAAATTAAAAATTAAAAATGGTGAGGGGATATAGATCAGTGTTAATGTAACCTTGGGCTCAATCTCCAGGACCAAATTAAAAAAAATAAAAATAAAAATAATAGAAAAAGAAAGGGCTATGTAGTGACTGGCTTAATTCTGGGCTCCTGACCCAATCACTGAGAGGGCATATAGGGGAAGGCAGAACCAAGCCGGACCTGCTCCTGCAGTGGGGAATAGGGTAAGTCCCCAGCACCTGTTGATCCTTAAGGGGGCAGAGGGCTCAGAATGAGGAGGAGACAGATGAATGCTATAGATAGACTGTCAGGAGGTCGGCCACCCTTCTCATGCCATAGATGAGGAAACCGAGGGCAAGAGAAGTCATGGGACCCCACAGATGCCACACGACTGGCTGGCACGGAGACAGCGTTCCAGTCCACGCTTGCCTTGTTCTAAACCCACTCTGCACTGTTGAAAGCTGTGCATTGACCTCGTGTGTGTGTGTGTGTGTGTGTGTGTGTGTGTGCATGTAAAAGTCACATAAGCCCCAATAATTAGAAACTATAAGTTTCCACAAAAAGTGTACTTTTAACTTTTTTTTTTTTTTTTTTTTTTACTTTTAACTTATTTTGAAAAAAAAAGCAAAAAGTTGATGATGATACTCCGCCATCTCTGCTGCTGATGGTCACCTGGAAGTTGGAGGTGGCTGCCCACCTCAGGGCACCAGAGTCCCCACTGGGTCACTTCACTCATGCACAAGCCACCTTCATGGCTTCTTTAGGCATCTCGTTTTTATGAAAAATGCATTTAATTTAATACTGTCATCGGTAATTGTATTTTACGTCCCTTACAACAGAAGACCTTAGATGAACAAGGTAGGCAGTTTTGAGATCTGACCTCCAGGACCTTGTGCCTGGCTTAATGGTGGAGGGCACAGTTCCCTCCTACCCTGCAGCATTGCTGGCAAACCTTCTCACCTGAGTTGCTGGTGAAACACGAAGAACCTCTGGTCTGTGATCTTCTATGATCAGAATCTCCCCAAGACTAGAGAGGTACCTCTAATCTTTTCCCCACATTTTTACAAAATACGATTTTGAAATCCTACCTGGGTGTTTTGGGGAAATAATCATTGGGGGGCTAACTGGTTGTTTTATGCAGCTTTAAGTTTTAAACTTTCATTCACCTTGGGTGAGAAATGGAATTGTCTGTGCCTAGCACAGCTTCCCCAAGGCAAGTACTTAAGGAACTATCCAAGTATAGTGCCCAACCAACATCTTGGATTCATCTGTAGATACTATTTTCAAGGTAGAAGAGAATATTTGTTCTGGTGGGAAGTGGGGTACAGTATCACGAAGCTGGTGAGATGGATGGCAGGTGATGGAGTCTGGTGGAACCCGCGTTAGTTGTTGAAGAGTCATTGCTGAAAATGTCAAGTATATCATTTCACCCAGAAAAGCGTACAGTTCTAATCTGCTTTTTCTTCTTTGTGATACTGGGGTTTTCAATATTTGCAAAAGTAACTTTTGCATTTGTAAATTTTAACTGCTCAGGGTTTGTTTGACAGATTTAATGGTCTTGCCTACTTTTATTAAATTTTATCACATGGAGTTGCATTTCCCAAGGTAGAGTAAGTAACTTCAGCTGTATGTACCCTACTGACTGGAGAAAACAAAAATGGATCAAAATGTGAACTGATTATTTTTGAGACATCGGATAATGGTAAAGGAGTTAGGAAATAAGCTAGTGAGTTTATTTATTGTCCAGATCATTGCCCTGAGAGAGTTTCCGGGCTGCAACTTAAGGATGGGGAACCCAGGAAAAGCCCAAGACTTGCTGAGGAGAGAAAGAGATGAATACGGGAATACAAAGACAGCTGGATGAATAGGACAGAGTACTGAGGAAAAATGATCTGCTCAGAGTACCCTGGGGATCTACTGAAAATCTCTTGTGTATTGAGCTGTCTTGATTGATACCTGAGAGTGAGGAAGCTACCTAGTGCTAAAGGAAAAACCAATTCTAAATACAGTGCCTGGTATCACATGGAGCTGGGGATTGAGTTTGCTCCCACCAGCCAGACTGGAAAACCTCACTATTCATGGCTGTTGCCTTGGATATACAGGGAGTTGTTCTCTCTGTAATGGAGAAATAATTAGCCCTACACTGCATGCTGCTCAGAACTTCCCTTACAAATTTGAAGAGCAAGACCTGAAAATATCAAGTTTTTCCAAGTAACTTAACCATTTCAGAACAGAGTTCCATGATATTTGTAGAAATACAATAATGTCACACCTAACAAATTAAAATGTATAATTTCTTGAACTCAAGCAAAAGTTATCAGTCATGCAAAGTGGCAAGGAAATACAACTCATAATAAAAAGAATAATCATATCAGAACTCATCTAGACTGAAATAAATGATAGACTTAGCAGATGAAGATATTTCTACAAAGCGTTACTGTAACACTCAATTCCACTGTTTAAAAAAATTTAAGTAGAGACATAGAAAATGGTTTTAAAAGACTCACATCTAAATTCTATCCATGGAAATTACCATGTGTGAAACAACTACACCAGATGGGACTGATGGCAGGTTAGAGATCAAAGAAGAAAAGTTTGGTGAACTTGAAGACAAAGCAATTGAAACCCCCCCAAATGAAACTCATAGAGAAAACACAATTTAAGAAATGAAAAGAAAGTGACTGAGGGTCTTATTATATGCGTAATGTGAGTCCCAAAAGTGGAGGAGGGCAAGAGGAATCTTTGAAAAAATAATGGACAGAAAATATTCCAAATTTGATGAAAACTGTAAACCCACAGTTCAGGAAACCCAATGAGTCTTGAGAATGAGAATCATGAAGACACACAACACCATGGTCAGATTCCTTAAAATTATTGAAAGGTATTAGAGGGAAAAAAGACATGGTGGGCACAGGAACATGAAGGGGTGACAGCAGATTTCTCATCAAAAACAAAGCCAGAAGAGAGTAGAGACTGTGAAGTAACGAAAGGAAAACAGCAAGGTAGAATTCTTTCTGTAGTGAAAATAACTTCCTAAAGTGAAAGTGAAATAGTCTTTTTGCATATTGAATAACTGAAAGAATTCATCACCATCAGATCCACACTAAAAGGAATGTTAAATAAAACCCTTCGGGAAGTCTCGTAGAGGGGATCGGGGAGGAGAGGGAGGGTGGTATGGAAAGGGGGGATCATGAATAGAATCAAATTCCATGCATATGTGAATTTGTCAGGATGAATCCAACTACTACGTGTAAACTATAAAGCACTAATAAGAGAAAACTATTGGACAATAAGATAAAAAAAGAACTTTGGGGACAAGGACAGTGATATTACATGGGAATGTGGATCAATGCAACAGAATGAAGAACACCTGAAATGAAAACTACCTGGTAAATATATAAGAATTTTTAAAGGAATTTAATCTCCTTAAAAGATAAATGACTTTTAAAACAAAAATAGTAATGATGCTGCAAGAGGTTTACAACTTGGCAAAAGTAAAATATGTGGCGATGATAGCACCAAAGTGGGAAGTAGAGAAATGGAAGTAGACTGAAGTTTTTTATACTATAAGAAGTGATATAACATCTGATTTAAAATAATAAATCCTAAAGAAACCATTTAAATTAAAAAGAGCTACACCTACTATACCACAAAGGAAATAAAAAGAAATTATGAAAAAATATTTAACTTATTCCAAAGAAGGTAGGTGAAAAGGGGAAAAAGAGAAAGAAAAAATGGAACATATAGAAAAAGCATCAAGATGATATATTTAAAATCTACTCCATCATTAATCACATTAAATATAACTAGCATAAACCCTTCAGTTAAAAGGCAGAGATTATCAAACTGAATCATAAAGCAGCACCCAACTATAAGCTGCTCACAACGCATGAATATCTTGAAATCTGAAATATGGATAAAGATGTACACTCTAGCACTAACGAAAAACTGGACTGGTTATATTAATAACAGACAGTAGATTTCGGATCATGAAGTATTTTCAATGATAGAGAATGTCACTTCATAATGATATGCAAGTCAATGTATCAAGAAGACATATGAGCCTAAATATTTATGCATCTAATTGCAGAATTTCAAAATAATGAAGCAAAATATCTGATAGAACTGCAAGGAGAAATAAAAAAAATTTAAAAAATTATAGTTGGAGATTTCAAAAACTTTTATTTCAATAATTGATGGAACAGATAGAAAACTTAGCAAGGGTACCAATGATCTTAACACCACAACCAAGTTGACCCAATATATACTTGACCTACTAGAATACTCCATGAGCGACAGAATACACATTTTCTTCAAAAGCACATGGAACATTTAAGGATATACCATATTCTAGACCATAAAGCAAGTCTGAATACATTGTAAAGGATTCACTCACACAAAGTATTTCAATGACCATGTTGGAATTAATTAGAATTCAACAACACGAAGACCTCTGGAAAGTCTCCAAATAGTTACCTTCTACCTAACATTTCTAAATAACTTATGGGACAAAGAAAAAAATGTAAAAGGGATCTTGATTCAAATGAACCTGTGACATAAATCCAAGCCTCTTTGAGGAACTACTCTACATTCAGGTGTGGGACGCAACCTGGATTCTCCAAGTCATGGGGGCAACAGGCTCTTTGCTGTGTTAGTCGTTGCTCAGGAAAGTCACAGATTGATGTTCACACAGGGGTTCGTGGGCGTGAGGGCATGAAGAACTTCTTCCTGGTAAAAAATAATGGGAAATTGGTCCAGATGGGTGTGGGTGTGATTCTCAGGCGAGCCGCACTTCTTGCCCTCCTCAGAGTTTTCATGCGATGGTGGAAATAGTACCCAAACCAAGATTTAGGACTGTGGGTCTTAATCCAAATTTGTACTTGTATCTGGCTGTAGTCTTTGTTAAAATTAACTTTTCTGGGTCTCATCTTTCTCTTCTGTACATTGATGGTATGGGACACAAGAACCTGGAGTTAAATCGCAAGGTATTAGTGCAGGAAGGGATGCTGGAGATCATGAAGGTCTATGATTTTTCATTATTTTTGTCTTTAGGCCTAAGGAAGCTTCAGGGTGCACTTGAGATATTGTCACAAGCTCCAGGGTTTTCTCCATTCAAGAAGACATCAGAATGCCAATGAGGGATGACAGGGACTACACTGATTTGTAGTTTTTTAAAATAAATATCTCATAACATTTTGCTTAAATTCATAAAATATATTAGTAGTTGTGACAAATTATTTTCGACGGGTTTCACAAAGTCGAGAGTGTTAATGAATTCCTTGTGCTGTATTATGGATGAGGCAGTTGAAGCCCACAAGAGTCGGGGCTCATGTTTCACTATCTAGTTAATGCAAAGGTGTCATGACAGCCTAATTTTTCTGTCTTCCAGTTAGTTGTGTTGCTTCCACCACACCAGGCTTCTTCTCTTCCTCATTATTTTTGCTTCATAATAAAAATGTGATGGTGATGGCGACGATGATGATGAATTCCAGGGGCCCTGCTCATGTTATTTTTGCACACTGGTATCTAGCGTAGTGTAGACACTGATATATGTGCTGAACGAGTGAATAACCGTGATTGCTAACAGCACTTGTTCTGATATAGGTGCTCTTTTAAGGATTTTACATGCGCCATCTTATTTTATTCTCACAACTCTGAAATAAGTTGTATTATCCCCATTCCCATGTGAGAAAAAAATCTGAAAGAGAAAAATGACTTTCCCAGGGTCGTGGTAAAATCAAAATCAAGATGAACTCTCAGAAATCAGCCTCAGATCTTCTGAGCCTCTGGCTTCTCAGGGGAGAGATGATGCTTCAGGTGTATTTCCATGAGTCTCCTAGTCCTCTAAGCCATACAGATATCCTCCCTTGGTGAGCGGAGTCATTGGCTTGACTTGAGTGAATTTATCACAAAACGTGATTGATGGGAATTTGTTTTATAACCTACAAAATCTTTCTGAAAATGTTAATAGTCTCACTATCAATATAAATAATTATAATAGTCATTACCATAAGGATCTATGTTTGGCATTACAAAGAATCAAACAAGCAGAGAACAAAGAGGAGGAGCTGGTCTTTCTTGGGAGAATTTTTACAGTGTTAGTCAAAAACTCAATTGCTAAGTGATCAACTCCCTTACATTCATTCTAGAATGAGTCCCTTGAGATTTTGTGAATTCTGAGGAGGGCTAATAAATCTTTACCAAGAATTGAGCAAAAACATCAGCAAGGAATTCTCAGCAATTCCGACGAGGCAGATAGAAGGAAATAAAAAGTAGAAAGAAAGAGGGAAGCCAAGAATTAATTTAGGTCCTGAATACAAGCCAGTTCATAATGGGGTTGTCTGCCTCGATACGTAGTGTCCGATTCATGTACAGTTTGTGCAGGGAGGCGGAAGGACTGGTAAATAACTTCCACTCCGTGTAGGAGATGGCTCGAGTGTCCACCAGGATTCTGCACCATTTACTTGAGTTTAAGCTTCATCATGAGTTGAATCGATCTTTTGCTTTCAAAACAGCATTGCTTAAATAGACTCAGCACTCTGCATGCTGGTCTGGGAGAGAGTGTCTTCAGTCACCTGGGTGGGAACAAACAGGAAAAACCAGAATGAAAACAGCCCCTGGCCTCTGTTACACACGCTCACCTACTGATGGCCTGGGACTCACTGATCCACCCGTCTGTTCATTCATTCATTTCGTTCACTTACCCTTTTATTATGGCTTATCCCAAAGGCTCATGTGTTGAGGCTTGGTCCCCAGTGCAGCAGCACTCAGAGGTGGGGCTTCGCAGACGTGATTGTATCACGAGGGCTCTGACCTCATTACTGGGTTCATCCACTGAGCGATTCATAGCTGAGTAGACTCTTGGGAGGTGGTAGAAACTGCAGGATGTGGAACCTAGTTGGAGATAGTGGGTCCTTGGGTGTTTGGTCAGCTTTTTCCACCATGATGAAAGGACCCAACTAGAGCAACTGTAGAGGAGGAAAAGCTCATTTGGGGCTCATGGTTTCAAAGGTTTCAATCTGCAGACAGTAATCTCCATTCCTCAGGACTCAAAGTGAGGCAGAACATGATGGTGGAAGAGTTCAGTGGAGGGAAGCAGCTCACATGATGATCAGAAAGCAGAGAGATGTCCCAAATATATACCCAATGCTCCTCCTCCTCTAGCCACACCCTACCTGCCTTCAATCACCACTCAATTTTCCCATCAGATGATTAATTTGCTGATGGGGTTACGGCTCTCATAACCCAATCATTTCTCCTGAGTCTTCTTGTATTGTCTCACACATGAGCCCCTGGGGGACGCCTCACATTTACACCATAACATCGGAGATGTTTTCTTTGGGACTATATCCTGTCCCTGGCCCTTCCCCTGCCCCCTCTGCTTCCTGGCTGCCATGAGTTGAGCACCTTGGCTCCATCCTGCCCTTCCATTGGTGTTCTTGCTCACTACGGGCCCAGAAGCAATGGAGCCAGACAACCATGGCCTCAAACATCTAAACTGTGAGCCAAATCAAACCTTTAAGTCATTATTCCTTTAAGTCATTATTCTCAGGTATTTTGTCACAGCAACAAAAAGCTGATGAACATGCCTTTCACGTATTCAGAATCCAGTCATTGAGCTCTTAGCTTGGGCAAGGGCATGTTACAAGTATGTGACACAGTGTTGTTCAGGAGAGACGAGGGTATGCGTAGAGCCCCTAGGCTGGTAAGAGAGCTGAAAATAAATGACTACATACAATGTCAAGTTGGAATTGATATGGGGTGGGGAGAAAAGCAGAGCAGGGTAAGTAAATGGACAGCCAAGGAGGGTCATTTTAGATGGAATGGCTGGGAAGGTGAACATTTTGACAGATATCTGAATTAAGTGAACAAGAGTAATGTGACAATCTGGGGAAAGAGGGTTCCAGATAGGGAACCAGTGAGTACAAAGGCCTGGAAATGGGAAATTGCTTGGAGCATTGGAAAAACTGCAAGACAGTCAGCGGGCAGAAGCGGAGTGGGCGGGCGGGACACATGTCTGGAGAAGGGGGCTGAGTTCCGTAGGGCCCTGCAGGCAGTGGTGGGGGCCTCAGGTTTTGCTTCAGGTGTCATGTGAGGCAGTGAAGAGACTGAGAATGGCCGAGGTGGAGTGCCGAGGTGCCTCCTGGGCCTTCGCAGGCTGTGTCTGGAGTCGCATTTGCTTCCTTATCCCCAGGGCATTTCATCTCCTGCCAGAAACGAATTCCGGGTGGAGCATGCACACTTACTTTCTAGGACTTCATACCTTCCCTTTCCATCCTGGAGACCTGGGTGGGCGGGCGCTGTTCTGGCGGCAGCCAATCAGAACAGTCCCATGCATCTCCCTTCAGTGATTGGCTCAGGAAGGGTCACTTGCTCTATGAAGATCCAACAGAAGTTCAGGGCAATTTTACATGTGACTCATGTGCAGATGTATGACCTAGAATTTCTGCTGCCATTTTTCTACCCTAGAAGAAACCAGGCTGAGGATAAGGGGAACTCATTCCTGAAGCAAAATTAAGAGAAGCAGGACATGCAGAATGGGTCAGAACCATGACCAAGCTGCAATAGAAGCCCACCATTCACTGATCTTTCCAGATGTTAACCTCCAAACTCCCTTAGTGGTTTATGGCTGTTCAAGTGGTTTTGTGTTCATTGCAACAAAAAGAACTGATGTCTATGAACATTTGGCACTAATCTGTAGCATTATGATAATTAGTTGATGCATTATACTCAACTTATATGATTGCATCTATCAAAGTAGAATTTGACAAAAAATATAGGTAGGAATTTTAGAGAGATTGTTTTACACAAGACCTGTTGGTCTTTAATTACAGTCAGAAAATTCCTTGATGGACATAATTTATGCTTAGTATGTATTTATGTCTTTGGAGGATTCAAGCCTATATATTCATAGGCTTTGGAATCATATTCCAGATTTTTCTGCCACTTATAGCTGTGGGACCTTGAGCAAGTAACTAAATATATGTGGACCTTATTTTTGTCATCAGTAAAATGGAAATAATGCTTGTCCCCACTCATAGTGGGGGAGTTTGTGAGAATTAAATAATGCATGCAAAGCATTTAGCTCAGTGCCTGGGACATAGTAAGCCATCTATGAATGTTAGTTCTTATGTAATAGTATAATCCTCAGAATAACCAAGGAAAGTGGGGCAGAGATGCCACCTGGATCGCAGGATTGCTCTGCATGGCTTAATTAAGTATATTTCATTATTCTAATTCCTTAGGGCTTTTGAAGGAAAAATAGATTTTTTTTTGGAAAAATTTAGGAAGACAGTCTGATTAACTAAGAGACTAGGATCAGGGCAATCTTCAGGCAGGAAGTAGGAGAGAGGAAGTGGTGGATAATGGAGTGGAATGCATAAGAACTGATGTTAACTTGCTTCTGTAAAGATAATTCCATACCTAGACCCAGATAACTAAGTCTTTCCAAGGAAACATTTTTTAATGTAAGAGGAACCTTACAGGGTGAGTTGTTACCTTATTTTATTTAATCTAAGACTCCAGCAATTATACTATGGTCTCTATTTCAGGAAAGTTAAGGTGCGGAAAGTTCCAGAACTGATTCAACAGAGCCACGGTGCATTCCTTACATGATGCTCCAATGGGCTCCAGGCAGATGGTAGCACTCTCCTTTCATATGGGATAAAACCAAGGATCAGGGAAGTTGTGTGACCTTTCCAGGGTCATAGTTAGTGGCCAGCAGTCATAATTGCGGTCACCCAGTCTTCTGAAGTTGCATCTAGTTCACCTCCAGGGTCTAGCCCAGTGGAAACAAGAGTATGGCCCCTGCTGTCTTCATGGGCCTGCAGCTTAATAGGGAATTTAGGCAAAAGAAAAAAACACTGAAAAATGAATCAAATAAATAACAACTCTGCTTAATTGGGCTGCTCTGATGGCAAGACATGGGTTGCCAAGATGGAAAGCATCTAGGAAGAGAGATGCTTCTCTATGTGGGGCCGGCAGAGAACACCTTCTGCAGAGGTGACTGTTCAACTGGAAACTGACAGCTGCTGAACCAGACATGAAAGGAATCAGAGAAAAATAATGCCAGCAAAGGGAACGGAGTGTGAGGTCAGGAGCGGGGGAAGACCTGGGCATTGAGAAGAAAATGAGAAAAGAAGGGGACTCAGTTCCAGGTCTTTCTCACCTGGAAGGCTGTGAGATACTCCAGGAGCACCTCGGCCTCTGCAGAAGGGAACGGTAGAGTATGAAGGTCAAGAGAGACCTCGGAGTGGAGGCGGTGATGGCGATGCTCATTCCTACCTCACGTCACTCAATCCTCCAGGAGATCCAGAAGTGACATCTGACAAGCACCTGTGTGTGGGAACTGGAGGAGATGTTTGAAGGACTTCCATGTGGGATGTGGGTGGGCAGGGGTCCTGCCTAGAAGAGGTTGGAAAAGGAGGACAGGGGAAGAGGATCCGGGAGTGGGTGAGGCTCACTCACCCCTCAAGACTGCACCACCGCCCAGCTCCCTGGTGGCCTCTCCACAACAGCAGAGTGGAGGGGCCGTTCCACCTGTCAGGGCCTGGCAGTGGCTCTTGACATTGTATCTTTTCTTCCAAATGGTTTTCATCTCAGGATTTTCCTTTCCCTTATTAAAAATAAAGGAAGAATGAAAAGACCTCAGTTATCAATGTCTGCAAATTCAGGGTACATGCAAAGTTCCGCTCTCAACTGCTGGACCTCTTTACAAGTTGGGTGATGCTGTAATGTGACTTTCTCATTTTTTCTTTTCCCAGGGTTCATGTCAGGAAGCTTTGGACCATTGAGAGGCCTGTGGCATAAAAAGATGACCATGTTTGTCTGATTCTCCTTCTTCATTAACATAATTCTAGTTATTACAACAACATTGTAGAGCTTATTAGATTTAAAGAAAAAATCTTGAATCCTCATAACAATTCTCTGAATCATATGAGGTTATTCCCATTTTACAGATAAAGAGAATAAGGTTCATAGAGGTGACCAAAGATAACTAAGTTGACTGACAGGTGTTGACCCAACTCTTGTGCCTCCAGATCCAGAATATAAATGTTGTGGAAGATTGGAATGTGTGAGACTGTCCCACCTTGACCCTCTAGGGGAATAATAACCCCAACTCATGGTATTACCATTTCTGCTCTGACTGGTACTTACTGAGTGCTTGGGTTATGCCTAGAACACCATGCTGAGTTCTTTCCATCCACTAACCAATTTAATTTTCTCAACAACCCTGGAGTTGATGCTATTAACCCATTAAGTCCCAACTTTTCAATTCTGCAAACATAATAGATAGTCTAATATTATTTCAAGGTTACCATCAGTGGTATATTTGTTGCTTAAGTTTTTATAGGGTTTCCATATCTGGGATGATGGGACCAAGCAGGTTAATATCTCCATTTAACAGTTGAGAAACTGTTAAAGAGGCGAAATACCAGTGTACCCCAGTTCATGTAACGAGCCAATCACAGAGATGGTTCACCCCTGAGCCATCACTGTGAGGCCCGCTTCTGATGTCATCAGGATTTACATCGATTGCACAGATGCGCCGGGCAGAGGGCAGATCTGATTGTGAACTTCATCTCTTGCATGTTACTTTAACAATAAATTGTATGCCTATGACGCCATTATGCACCTGCCATCCTAGGGAGCATTGTATGCATTCTCTGCGTGAATCAGCACTATGGACAGTGGTGCTGGCCCCTGCCATTTCTTCCTAAGTACAGGGAGTTGCTATTCATAAGGAAGATAGACATGGTCCAAGCCCAAGTTTGATCCCATTAACCAGTTGATTCGTGTCATTTTCTGACTTGTGTGTTTGCTGTCAGCTTCAGCTTGTTCCACTCACCTCACTGAGAATTGTGAATAGTCAATAGGATGCAAATAACTGGAAACATACGCACCTCCCGGCACGTGGGACATGTCGTTGCTGTTGGCTGTTCTGCTGCTTAGCTGCCTTTGCAGATCGATGCTTCAGCTTCCAATTGAGCCTCTCATCTCTGGTGGCTTGTCGACAGCTGCTGTCACATCCAGGTGATGAAGCTGAAATGGCATTAACAGTGAGTTTGATCCACTGACTTCTCCCTTGGCGTTGAGTCTGAGAACCCCACAGCCTCCAGTTCCTTTCACTCTGGGGCCATTTTTCCATCTTCAGGAAACCAAACTTCCGTGCCACCGCAGATCATATGTGTATGCATAGGAACTAGTTCTGGAACTTGTACGTTGGGATTTTTTTTTTTTAAACTGGTTTAATGTGGTGAGGAGAACAGGAATAGACTGTGCTGTTCTGAAGCCAGATCTGATATTGAAAGCAGGTGCAGACCTGTCAGCCACACAGCTGGTTGAGTTAACTCTATTAGACAGTGTTGGACAATTTTGTTGTCTGAAATAGAAACCAGTATGGCGGTGGGCCGTGCATTTGCCAATTGGTGCCCCTGCTTGGCTGGTTTAGGTCTGCCTTTCTTGTTGGTGCATCTGTTGGGTTTGGCTGCCAGCACGTTGGAAACTGGCAGAGTTGCAAAGTTTTATTGTCTTCTTAGGTGTTTTTGCCCAGGAGAGAAATACTAAGATTTGAATGATGATTTGGCATTTTTGACCCCTTGTTTGACTTAAACTGGAAGAAATCAGTCTCTGATTTTATGCTAATCCTGGAGGAGCATCATCTTCTTCACCAAGAATGGTTTTCCAGTTCTCTCAAAATCATAGATTCCCAGCAGTTTCTCTTCTAAATTGTTTTCTCACACTCGATTCTGGTGCTTCACATAATGAATTTTTGTTCTTTTCTGTTCTCTCTCTCTCTCTCTCTCTCTTTTTTTTTTTTGAAAACCAGCCACAAACAAAAAGAGCCCCTGTGAACAAAATACAATATCCCTCCCAAAGAAAAAAAATATCTCCCTCCCAAAGAAAAAACTTCTCCCCAAACTTGAAGCTTTCCCCAACGTTGTCTGCCTGGTACATTTTAAGCAGGCTCAGAGCCTTTGAGGATTCAGTCAGAGAATGCAAAACGTGACCTCTTAAAGGCAAAAGCTATGTAAAAGAAAAAAAAAAAAAAAAAAAAAAGGACCTTGTACATCAAATAGCTCTTACCAAAGAATGTTTTGATGAGTGAAGTGCAAATGAAGCAGAGAATACAGCTCCTTTCCAAGAGAGAAGGCCCAATTTCCAAACCTGCAAACACACTCTCGGTTGAAAGTATTAGCTGCTTCGCAGCAGAATTGTTGAGTATGAAATGGAATAACTCACGTTAAATACCAGCACCTTGCCTGGCACATGTTGAGGTCCCAGTTTAAGATTGTCATTAATTGTTCCTACATGGGGAAAGCATACAGATGCTCGTTTTAATTACTTCTTCGAGCTAAAACACAGGGTTGAATAACTCATTGTCAGAATGTTTATAAATTTTCACATAAAATTTCTTGGGATGGAATCTCATTCTGAAAATTCCAGAAATTCTTTTCTGGAGAAAAGAGAGAACTTACGGGTGCATTTTGAGTAGAATGGAGTGCCCTTGTCTAATACGCCTCTTACAAGGAATGGTTGCAGGATCCCACGAAGGAGCCCTAGGGGTGGACTAAGAAATGTCTCCAGATTTTAAAGAATTGCTTTTGGGAAATAGCAGAATCCGTCTTTTCTTACAGTGGAGAGCTTAGAACAAGCAGGTTGACGTTCTAAGGACATAATTCTGACTCAGTGTAAGGAAGCCCTTGCTAAATACTCTGAGCTGTCAGTAAAAGCAACACTTCTATGAAGAGGGAGATGTCAGAAAGATGCTGGAAACCTCCCAGCAGATGGGCAGCTATCTGTCAGGAAGACTGGGAAGAGTTTTCACAGTGTGTGGTGGAGTAAGCAGAGAGGGAAATGGTTCTGTCAGTAGATAAAAAACCTGAGAACCCTTCTATGTGGAGACAGTATGAGCCCATTACATTCTCTGCCTTAGAATCCTCCCATCCACTTTTGCTGATCAGCCATCATTATTACTGCCCTTTAAATATGGAACTCAGTAGCATCTGTTCCTTGGCCCAGATCACACCACTTTTAATTGAGCCCATGAATACCAGCAATAGCTCATGTTTGTTCTTCAGTTACTGTGTCCCAGGCTCTGCACAAAGTGCTTTGTGTGCACTGCCCTTACAGACTCAGGGAAGCCCTAAGGGATGTATATTTTTACTATCCCCATTATGCAGATTCAAAAACATGAAGCTCAGAGAGGTCGTACATCAGCTCGAAGATGTAGACTAATAAACAGCAATACTGAGACATAAGCCAGGGACTCCAAAAGAGCTTCTGTGCTTAACCACCCCTTTGTACTGTCCCCATTAGTTTGAAAACTACAGTCATCACCATCATCCCATCACCAGCAGCATCATTGGTCAACATTGTCATCACCACCAGCATCGCCAGTGTCTTCTACTTCCTCCTTTTTCTCTTCCTGTTCTTTATTCTCCTCCTCCCCTTCATCATCATCACCACTGATCTTTGTCACCCTCCCACCACCATCACCACCATCACCACCACCATTACCACTACCACCATCATCACCACCACCATCACCATCACCACTACCACCATCATCACCACCACCATCACCACCACCATTATCACCATCATCACCACCACCATCACCATCACCACTACCACCATCATCACCACCACCACCACCATTATCACCATCATCACCACCACCATCACCACCACTACCATCACCACCACCACTGTCACTATCATCATGACCACCATCATCACCACCACCATCATCTCACCACTACCACCATCATTACCATCATTACCACCATCACCATCACCATCACCTCCATCATCACCAATGTGGATAATACATTGTGTGTTTACTGTGTGCTAGATGCAGTCCTGAGCACTTTACATGTACTGACTCATTCAATTCTCACGTGAACACTAGGAGATGGTTTCTGTTATTAACCTCATTTTACAGCTGAGAAATTGAGACATAGAGAATGGATTTCCCAATCATACTCGTAATCATAGTACCTGAATGCCTCTTACCCTTTTGGGGCAGCTTTTCTGTTATGTATAACCAAAAAGAAGCAATTAAAAGGGTGGGGGGAGGCTGGAAACCATCACTTGAGTAAGTCATAGAAACTCTTCAGAAGTGTTGAAAACTTTCACTTAAACTTTATACACAGACATGATTCCATGATTCCATAGAATCCTTAAAAATTGTCTAGGCATGACCATCGTGTGCATCTTCCTGTGATAGGACAGATAAATGCCCACGTGGTTTATGAGATACACCCTTCTGGAGCTGTCTTTTTAAGTGCAGTATACTGTTCCTCAGCACAGGGTTTTGTTAACATTCATGGGTCAATAAGGACAGCCACTGGCTTGATTAAGCACGTAAGGAGCACAGGGTTGCACCATCATCACCCCCACCCTTAGCACTGGGTTACTTTCATGAGTTCTCACAGCAAACCTACAACATGGGCACCATTATTTTAAAGATAAAGAAACTGAAGCCAGGGATAAATAAGTTGCCCAAGATCTTGCAGCTAGGGATTAGCTGAGCTCATATCAGAAATTAAGAATGTTTGGCTCCAGAGTCAGTAGACTTAATCTCTGTGTTTCCCTGTTCCTTGCAGCCATTTTGTGGGGGGTTTGGAATCTCTTGAGACACCCACTCTCTCATTCTCCTCTGTGAAGGCTACTGTTGGCCCTGCCACAACCTAGGAGGACTGCTTTATTTTGGGTAACTCCAGCGGGTTAATGGGACAGTTACCAGGTAAGGTATCTTGGCTAAAGAAGTCTTCCTACACCTGTATGTATACAGCCATGGCGTTGGCGTTGGGGAGCTCTGAGTTCCTTTCTCTGTGGAAGTGGACAAGATAGAGGCTCATATGTCTGCTGGAGAGGCTGCAAAAATGATTTCACGGGTAGCAGGTTGAATCTAAAAAGCTCCAAGTGCCCTGATAAATCTCATGGATCAATTTTAGACTCGATCGTATCTGTCGAATTAGCTCAGTGTCTACACAGCCATCTACTCACTTTCTCCATTACTTTTTAAAATGATTTTTTTATTGTAAAACAATGTTCATAATACTTACCATTTTAATCACTTAACGCCGTGTCATTTAGCGTCACTAAGGACAGTCACCGTGTTGTGCAATGATCACCACCATCTAGTTCTAGAACTTTGGTTACCCAGAAGGATACCACTCCTAGTTCTACACCCCAAAGAATTTAGAACAGTTATTCAAGTGAAAATTTGTCCATGAATCTTCATGGAAACATTATGTACAGTAACCAAACGTGTGAACAACCCAAATATCCATCCAAGTCTGAATGGCCAAATGGAGTGCATCTCCATGGTGGACCATCATTCAGACATAAAGAATGGAATACCAACTCACATGCACACAGATGAACCCGGAAAACACTGTGCTCAGTGAAAGAGGCCCACAGGAAATGCCACGTGTCACCTGATTCCATTTATACAAAACACGTTCATTACTTTTTGTCACACCCTAAAACCTTTGTGATGTTTTTCACATGGCGTTTTTATATACATGACCTTGTAGAGATTAAACTTCTACTATAGTTTTGTCCTAAGCCACGCTATCTATGAAACAGTGGGTTTGATATGTGAATTCTATTCTTCAAGTATACATGAAAATAATTTAATTTAAAAGGTAAAGCCCATCCGTGGTGCCATCTAGATGCTTCCAGGTCCCACCTGAAGTACACTCAGGTGTCTGGGAAGCAGCCTCTTGGCTCCTCTTGGCGCTCAGTTCTTCTCCAGTGGGATCCCTACAGCTTCTTTCTGTACACTCTCCCTGTCCAATATGGCAGCCACCAGCCATATGTGGCAAATTAATTTGAACTTAATTAAATTTAAATCGGATTAAAAATTCACTTCTGCAGTCACACCGTCCCCAGTTTGATGCTGAGTGGCCACAGGTGGCTGGTGGCTGCTTTCCTGGACATCACAGACGTCCTCCAGCACCCTCACCGGGGAGGTTCTGCGGGACTAATTCTGTCTCCGGCTGGTTTTCGTTCCTCTGGTTTCGCTGTCTAGTGAAGTTCTCTCCATCTCCCCATCCCGTGCTCTGGTCAGGCATCCTCGCTTCCCACCCTGTGTCCTGGCTGACCATTCATCCCTGGGCCAGCTCTGAGGCTGACCTACTTTCCCAATGTCACCAGGGAGGGCCCTGTGCCAGCCAGCAGCATGGCGCCTCCCCTCCCCGCTCCCCTTCCTGTTTCTGCTCGCCCAGCTCTGGACTGGCTCCATCATGCCAGTCTCTCCGCTCCCTTTGACGGGAGGCCCTCCTCCCACAGAGCCCCGGCCAGCTCTGTGGAAGGGTCTGCTCTGCTTCAGACTCCATTTTGTTCTGCTGTCAGGTGGAGAGGGCGCCACGTCTCCTCTCTGCTCTCTTCGCTCTCGTTCTTCTTCCCAGCTTTTCCTCCTCAAGATCTCTTCCTCCTTTTCTCTTCAACTCCTTTGTTTCTTCTCTTTTCCTCCTTTCGAGCTTTAGGAAGAGAAATAGGAGAAATAGGCAAAGATTTAAGATAAATAGGAAAAGTAGCTACAGTAAATGAAAAGCTATAATCTTTTCATTCATTTACTCTAGTCTCCTCCTCTGTGTTTCCGCACCCCAGTAGATGCCTGAAACTGCAGACGGTACATCTATACTGATACACACATAGGCATTTATGATGAAACTTAATTTATAACTTAGGCAGTGTAAGAGATTAACAGCAACAACTAATATTAAAATAGAATAATTGTAATGGTCTGCTGTAATAAAAGTTGTGTGAATGTGGTCTCTCTCTCAAAATATCTCATTGGACTATACTCACTTTTCTTCCCTTTGTGATGACAGGAGATGATACAGGGCCTACTTGATGAGCCCAGGTGAGATGCAGGAGGCATGACTGACCCTCAGAGGGAGGACCGTCTGCCTTCAGTGGTTCTAGATCACGGAGTCACCATGATGTCAGGCAGGTAGTGCATACGGCGTGGATCCGCTGGACGAGCAGATGGTTCTCCTGTGAGGTGGTATGGCGTGGAACGGCACGAGATTTTATCACACCATTCTGTGCAGTTTAAAACTCAACAAATCTTTTTGGAATTTTCCATTTAATATTTTCAGACAAGTTGACCCTGGGTAACTGAAACCACAGAAATGTAGGCCATGGGTGAAGAGGAAATACCATACCGGAAAGGAACCCTCCCTGACCCCACAGTTCTGCTGCTGCTCATTGGGTGGCAGAAGTATCATTTTCTTTCCCAAGAAGAGGGAGGCTGTCTTAGCTATTTGGCTGCTGTGACTAAATGAATCTGACCAGCACAACTGTAGAGGAGGAGAGGTCATCTGAGGGCTGATGGTTTCAGAGGTCTTAGTCCATACAAGGCCGGCTCCATTCCTTGGGCTGGAGGTGAGGCTGGGCATCATGGCAGGAGAACATGGCAGAGGGGAGCAGCTGACATCACGGTGATCAGGAAGCAGAGAGAGACTCCATGCCACAGATACAAAATACACACCCCTCAGCCACATCCCAATCCCCACCTCCTCCAGCCACACCCCACCACTTCAATTAATCCCATCAGGGACGAATTCACTGATAGGGTTAAGACTCTCACAACCCAGGCACTTCTCCTCTGAACCTTCCCGCATTGTCTCACATGTGAGCTTTTGAGGGACACCTCACCTCCAAGCCATCACAGTGACCGTAGTACTTTTGGGTGGAGCTATGAATACCGGGCATGACCGGGACTGCAGAGCTGCGGCTCTGGGGGCTGGGTTCCCACATCAGAAGTCCGGGGCAGATGTAAGACATTATTAGAGCTGAGTGTACACGGGGCTGTCCAGTGTCGCTGCCAGGCGGGGCAGCTTTTGGGCTGCTATTTAGGCCAGGACGGATTTAACTCTCCTGATGGTTCTGAGGTGTCGCCCGGCACACCAGGAAGTCCTCCGCACCGCTGAGGACTCCAGCCCTGGCCAGGTGAGAACCTGCTCCTGTCCACTCAGCAGGTGGCCTCTGACGGCCCACCACATGCCCACGCTGTGTGGGGGTAGGTGAGGACTCCTGCTCCCGGGAGTCCACCCTCCCGCAAAGCAGGACCAGAGCCTGGGTGGCAGGGGGAGAGGGCAGCGCCGTGCGGCCGGGGAGACCGACTCTGCTCGGTTTGGAGGATCCAAGATGCTCGTGCTCGGGGAGAAAGAGTTTTATGTTTGCTGAGACTTGGTGATTTCACTGGATTCATTTTCATTGCAAAATATCAATGTAATATTCTAAAACAATATGCGGGGAAACTGAGTGTTGGACGCGCCCTCGTGACTCTTTTTTTTTTTTTTTTTTTTTTGCGGTGCTGGGGATCAAACCCAGGGCCTTGCGCTTGCAAGGCAAGTACTCTACCAACTGAGCTATCTCCCCAGCCCCCTTGTGACTCTTAACGCGGGTAACTCAGGCACCTACCGCGGGCAATGTGCGGAATTGTGCGTCGCCCCACCCTGATCCTCACACTGTCTGCCAAGGTCACACCTCACACCTTTAACCTTTGGCAGTCCCGGATCTGCTCACTGTGCCTGCAGTTTGACGGAGAACGTCCTACAGAGTGGAGTCACGCGGTGGGTGACCTTTGGGGACAGACAGCCTCAGCGGTTCGCAGGGGCGCTGTTTCCGTAGCTTATTGCTTTGCTTCACTTCCAGTATTCTGTGGCAGGCCCACGCCACTCCTCGGCATTTGACCTGAAGAAATTAAATCTGTGGTCACGTGAAACCCAGATTATAGCCTCTTTATTCATAATTGCCCCAGATTGTAAAAATCCCGTGTCCTCCAGTGGACGATCAAATAAACAAGACTTTGCAACTAAGTGATAGAAAACGCATTTTCATTAACTTAAATTAAAAAAAAAAATAGAACAAAATCCAAAAGGGTCCACTGTTTCATTCAGCTAGAAAGGACCTGGTGAACTTGCTGTGTCTAGATCCAGGCTCAAATGACGTCTGCAGAGCTCAGCCTGTCTCTGCTTCCCAAGGCCATTGTCTCCCTCTTGGGATGAGGAAGGATCGTCTAAAATAGTTGGCTTGCTTTTTTTTTTTTTTTTGTAGCACTGAGGATTGAACCCAGGGTCTTCTCCCATTCTAGGCAAGGACTCTACCACTCAGCCACATCCCCTGAGTGGGACAGGATCTCACTAAATTTCCCAGGATGGCCTCAGATTCATGATCCTCCTGCCTCAGCCTCCTGGGCAGCCAGGATTATGGCTGTGCTCCGCTGTACCCAGCTAAGATAGGTGTGCACTTGGAGATTTTCTCCGTTTTCCCTTCTTAACTGCAGAATGACAGTAATACCTTTAAGCTGCAGGAGGTGCTCAGATTCCTAGAGAAAGAATCTGATTGGCTGTACGGGAGTGATGTGCCCACCCCTGAGCCAATCGCTGTGGCTGGTTTTAGGAGAGGGTCTATTGTCCAGAAACAGAAGAGTCTCACAACAGCAGCTGTTCCTGCTCTCCAGTGGAGGCAGGTGCAGGAACAAAAGACCAGAGTGGCAATCACAAGACTGTCGCAGGACATCACGAGCTGTTTTGTTTGCTCCAAAGCATAAAGAACAGTTTTAGGAAATGAGGTTGGAAAAAGCAAAGTAAGGCCAGATCCGGAGCCTAGAAGTTTAGGTTTGGACCATGGGGAGCCTTTCAGGCTTTTGAGAAGGGTTGCAGATGATCAGGGCTGAGGTTCAGGAACGTTGAGGTTCAGGATGGGGCTCCACATGAGCGTGGCAGATGGAGGCCAGGTCTGCAGACAAGTGAAGGCATCATCGCAGTCCAGGTAGGACGGCAGGGACTGTTGCTCAGGCATCCGGGAGCAAGCCACAGGAATGAACTCCACTGGCCTTATCTCCAGATCTGCTCTTCTCTCTGCGACACCGTGTTCCGAGTTCAAAGCACTGGGTTGTGCACTCTTGTCCTCAGGGAGTCTATGGCCGGGGCAGAGGTGATGAAATTGGGCAGGCTATGAGTTGGAGACACCCCTCATGCCATCTTCACCAAAGATTTGCATTTCATTTGCATAACACTTCCGGCAGGTGATAGCAAAGGGTCTTAAGAGGAGGGGCCTTTTCAGAAATTCACTCCAAGTGGTCGGGACTCACTTGGGTGATGAAGGCACGCCTTCTGGTAGGAATGTGCCCCATGAGGGTCCAGCATTGGAAGAGGAGGCGCCTGCCTGGAAGGAGCCAGGCAGTACTGTGTGTTGTTGGAGAGGATCTTGGAGGGGGGCCGACAGGCCTGCTGAGGAAGGTGAAAGGAGTTTCGGTAGCAGGAAATAATGTGGACAGACGTGGTGGCCTGGCTGGTGGTCACCTCTCAGTCTTGTGCTTGGTGTGAAGTGGAAGATCCTGGTCCTGAGGTGAGCTTTGTGAGTAAAGTCGTCATAGTTGGACACGTGGTGCTCAACAGCTTGGTGCCAGATCAATGGGAAGGACGGAAGGGAAGACCCAACCTTTGCTCCTGGTGGGACCAGAATGTGGGTGTGCCACCCTGAGAGAACAGTCGGAGGCTGTATGTGGCCCAGGACTGTCCCTGGAGGGGCGGATTAAGAAGAATGGAGAGGAGCAAAGAGTACCTGGAAAGACCATGTGGCAGAAATGGAGATTGAAGCCAGCCTTGCCACAGATAAAAAAGTACTGGGTTTAGGATGAGAGTGAGGTGGGACGGTATTCTGGGTGGGATCACAGCATCTACTACGAGGTGGAGACGGGACCAAATGACTGTTGATTCAGCTGCAGGGAGGAGGTCGGGAGATGGCATATTGTGGAGCTGGGAGGAAGCAAAGGCAGGAGAGGCACCGCTCCTGCCTTCTTCAGAGAAGGTCCACCTAGGGAGGCCAAGTGGAGCTGCTGCAGCTTAATTCAAAGGCTGGAGACCCAAAAGATTTTGGTTCAAGTAGTCATTCCACTGCTTAAACCGGCTAGGATAAATTTCGTTTTACAATGGCAGAAAGTCCAAAACATATACGTGGCTTAAATAAGAGAGGCATTGAATTCTGTCTTGTGTAAAAGAAGTCCAGTGGCAGTCTAGGACTAGCCCGGTGTTCCGTGGTTTCAGGGACTCAGGCTCTTCTTACCTGTGACTGCTGCCTCAGCCAGTGGCTTCCCCTTCATGGTCCAAAGTGGCTGCGAGTGCTCTAGCCATTACGTCTGCATTGCCTTTAACATTACGTCTGTGTGGCCTTTAACACCATTATGAAACCCTATGAACCCCTGTTTTCTCTGTACAATGGGAAAATCCACACTTAATTCTTCAAATGAGAATTCAGGAAACATGGAAAATATCCTGAGCAACCTTTAACACACAGCAGAGGCTGAATCTATTTCATTCCCTTATCTGTAAGTCTTCGCTCTCCCTTGCACATTCAGGGAGATGGTCAAGGTCCTGGGTCTCCTGACTTAAGGACCAGGGTTCAGTTCAAATATCTTAGTTACTTTCTGTTTTGTTTGTTTAGTTGATGAACATAAATGGTTCTTCCAAATAACATCTTATAAGGAAGTACGCTGTGTGAAAGACTTAAGAAGTGGTGGCATCCTAGAATCCCATTGGCCTATGACCCCATCCTTCCCTCTCTGCCTCTGTGTGAGTCCTTCAGGTTACTAGGGATCCACAGAAGACAGTGGAAACCCGCTTATCCAAGGGAACAGCAGCAACCCCAAACCAGAGAACCGAGACTTTCATCCATTCAGTGAACGAATGTGCACCGGGCATCTCCTCGTGCTGGACACAGAGCTGCCGACAAAGATCCCACGGTCGTGGCTCCTGGGTTCCAGTGAGGGGTGATCCGAGAAATTCCTGGATAAGATCAAACCTGAAATCAGTGTCCGTGGATCCATGCCGTCTCATCTCATTCTGTTCACGTTTTTGTGGGAGAGGAAGGCAACAGCCTTGCACCTCTTGCCCTTTTGCACAGTTGGGCACATAGGCACAGATGACCGAGGGAACTACCAACTCTGTCTTCTTACCACACTTTTCTGCTTTCCTGCATTAGAAGCTCGTGAATGAGCTGCTTCCAAGATTCATGCCAACCAGTTCCAAACGGCTGGTAAGGCACAACCACTAGGGGCCAATGGTGATGTATCTGGCACTACTTGATAGAGTTCTAATCACTACCTGTAATGTCCAGATTCCTTCCAGAACCCCCACAGACAGAGAACCGCAGCAGAGTGGGACTTAAGGATCCACCTTGTGATGGCCACTGGGTCTTCCAGGACCACCCAGTAAGGAAGACGCTAAAACCAAAAAAACATCTCCTCAAACTGCCTCTTTGCAGCTGGCCCCCTGGAAATGAGAGCTGGCTGAGGAAGCCCCGAGACGGGTCTGATGGCCATTTGTTCGTTTATTCATGAACGGGTGTAAGCTCTGGTTGCAGGACACGCTCCCTGGCCGTCTTTGAGCTGCACTGATCAGAACAGACTGAGCTTTTCACCTTCGTGGGGTTGTCCACCTCCGACTCTGTTTTTGATATTCAGTATTGCTTGGCCAAGGCAAAAACATTATGTTTTTTAATTGGCCATAACAGAATTTGTGTTTGAAGAGCAAACAGTACTTATCTCTCTCTCTCTTTTTTTTTTAACCCATTTTCTTTGCTTTTTCTTTATGCCACGCATCATTTCTGAACCCGTGGTGGGTGATACTGACCAGGGCTGTGCAGGTGGGTGTCCTGGAGTTACTCAGTCTCTGTCCTGACGTTTCTGGGCTCGCTGTTGGCCTCTAGTGGTTGTTCAGGGGGAACAGGAAACCACCACCGAGCATATGGAATTGAGCACCGGAACGTACACTCAGCAGTAATGGCAGAGCAGAGATGGTTCAAGGTGCCTGCCGGGCATTGGAGAAGGGGACACGCACCGGGGAGGTGGGGCAGGGGGCAGCTGAAAACTGGGGGAAGTAGAATGCGGTCACCCTGAGGAGGACTGAGGGCTCCTTTGCACGTGAGGGGGCGCGTGCTGGGATGGGCCCCCAGGGTCCTGCCCTCACCAGGCATGCGCAGCCCAGGAGGGAGGAGCTGATGGACAGACGTCAGCGTGGAAGGGGTTTCGGACCACCAGGAGAGATGGAAGGGACACCACCACCGCCCCCCCGAAAAAAAGAAAATAAAGAGAAATGAGAGCACCTGGAGAATTGAGAAGAGATTAAAGAAAATAGTGACTATTTTCACAAATGTAAAAATCAAATGCCAAGTGAAAAAAGGGTGACCCCCGAGGCCACCAGAGGAGGCGTTGAAGGAGAGTGTGACTCAGGAAATGGCCTCGGGAGCTGGGGACCTGGCAAAGCAGATGGAACAGGAACCGAAAATTGAGAAACACTAAATGAGTTAGGGTGGCATTTATGAGACAGTAAGAGAATTAAAGTCTAAAAGGAACGAGCGAATAATAAATACGTCTAGAGAACATTTCAAATAATCAGATTTTGGAAGTTAAAAGAGACTTATCACCGTTAAGGCAAAAGAGATAAAATAGAAATCTGCAAGACGGAGACCTGTTGCGTGATAGCTGAAGGGGCTCGTGCCGCCTGAATGGCTGGCAGGGGACAGAGGGACCCCGGAGACGGGTACCGGAGATCGCCAGGAGAAGCAGTCGCGATCGTGGTAGAGTGTTAGAAAACAGGACCAGCTGGTGAACAGCGGCACGATGTGGAGATGCATGCCAACGTTCACCACTAGTTATTAGACGACAGCTGTATACCAGGCATCGTGCTGGGCACTCTGCACTGTTGAGTTAGGTTAAGTCACATGAAAACGCTGTGGCTGGTTCACACGGTTTAACCTAACCCAGTTTTGCAAAGAAGGAGGTGGGGGGTCAGGGGATGCTAAGGTGGCTGCCCAGGGTGACATAGCTGGAGAGTGGCCACGTCCGTTCCCCCCCCCCCCCCCCCCTGCGCTGTGAAAGCTCAGCAGCTTTCACTGCTGAGGTGCTTCAGACTCTTACCTACTCCACATGAGGATACTGGGCACCAGCCCTGTCCTGGCACTCTGTACACCGGAAGCCCCGTCCTCAGCAAGGCGGACGATGTATACAGTCTACCTGTTAAAGAACAAAGGAAGAGTCAGAACAGGTGTCCCTGAACATGTAGCAGGAACCACATGCCACTTAAATGTTCTGGTAGCACATGAAAACGTCAAGGGAAACAGATGAAATTAATTTTAATGAACTATTTTATGTAATTCAACAGCTTCTAAACATGCAATCCATATAAACCTACTCATGAGATCTTTTGTGCTGTCTTTTTAACAGAAATTCTTCAAAACCCAGTGTGTATTTTATACTTACTTCACCTCTTGATTCAGACTAACCTCATTGCAGACACTCAAGAGCTGCCTGCGATGGGTGCTACTGTATTAGTGCAGGTTCAGAGAGAACTTAGCAGTTCTGATCCAATTTTTTTCAGGCATTACATAGAGAATACAGCCTGCCTGTCTTCCATTGTTATCTCTGATCACTTTCAGCCAAGATGCACAAAATATGGCACATGAAATGTAAGCAGTAGAGAGATGTTTATTTCCCCTGAACATCAGCCCCACCACCCAAGACTGCAGATGGAAAAAGAATCTTGTACATGCACACATTGCATGCATTGATGTATTTTCTAGATTAATGTTGTGCATGGCACTTTACCATCAGTGGCTGATAACAACCAGAAGCGAATCTTTGCAAATCATCCAAGTCACCTTCTATGTTTTACCAGTATGCTTTCATGTCTTGGTTGGAAATATTGAAGATGTAATTTGAAACTGAGCAGTGGCTAGAATTTCTGGTATTTTATCTGATCACTAAAGTTTATGATCAGTTTTCAAGAGATAAGCAAAACAGAGATAAGATTATATTGTTTAATACAACAGCACAGCAGGTATTAATGGGGACCAGGCAACAGGCATAGAATGCTATTTCCCTAGGTAAAAAATTTTGCTCTGGAGCAAGTTTAAATGGGAAGAAAGCCCAAGGAAATATGGATTGTCCTTCCTAGAAATTGGAAGGGGGAATTGAAGGTAATAGGTATTTGCTTCCTGCCAACTTCATAATGAAATTACTGTTCAGCAGAAATTTTTGTTAGTTTTTTTTCTCCCAAGGGACCGAAGACTCCAAATAGATGAAAAGGGACAATGTTAACATTGAGTGTATAGAGTCATTGGTCCAGAATATTGATTATTAAAGGAACTCAGAACAGTCTGTAGCATAAGGATTTCTTTATAATTGTTTTTATGTAATCTGAAGAAGACTGATTGAATCCAAATGATCACCCTAATAATTCCATCTGATTTCACTGGGAAATGGAAGAAAAGGGAACGAGTAGGGAAATCAAAGGTGGAGATTTAAGTCATTTAAATGGGCTAATCCAAAGAAAGATGCTCACCAGTACATGCTGGCTTCTTGAGTACAATGACTGAGATTGAGTCCCTGCACATAACCTGTGAGTGGCTGTCCCCAGGGCCAGCTGTCTATGTCAAAAAGCAAAACATTTGCTCCCTGGTCTACTGTCTTAGTCAGTTTTCCATCACTGTCACAAGTAACCTGAGACAATCAACTTACAAAAAGTGAAGGTTTATTTCAGCTCACAGTTTTGAAGATTCCAGTCCATGATTGGCAAGACCATTGCTTTCAGGCCTGTGGTGGGGCTGCACACAATGGTGGGAGCACGTGGAATAACATGACACTTACCTTGTGGCCACAAAGTGAAAAAGAGAGAGAGGGAAGAACAGGGGCTCCCCTACCCTCTTCCAGGGCTTGCCCCCAGTGGTCTAAAGACCTCCCACTAGCCCCTACCTCTTAAAGGTTCCACCACCTTCCAGTAGCACCACCCTGCAGACCAAGCCTTTGAGGAATATTCAAGATGCAAACTATAGCATCTACCTCTTCCAGACAGATAACCACCTGGATATTTCTAAACTTCTTGATCCTTTCCTAAACCTTGTTAGTTTTTATACACATTTGGGGCATTAGGAAGATTCAACTTGAGCTCCATTTACCCCCAAGTGTTGGATCTTTGAAACCTGGCTTGAGAGCTCATTGGCCATCCTAATGATGAATTTGGGGCAGGAGGTCCAGAGAGTGACCTATTTTCTACTAGTTCAGATAAAGAGTGGTGGTCATTGTCTGCCATTTTTATGCTGAAATTCCATGAGTTGTGTGTCCCTCCGGAGTTGTTTGCCCATCTGTACAGTCTCTTTACTCCAACTGATGCTTCCCTTGACCTTTTCTTGCCTGAATCACTGCAAAGTTCCATCCATTCATCTGCTGTCTCTTTGCAAGCCTCCACCCCCTGTGAACTCAGCATGGAGTGTGCACCTCTTGACTGATAAATAAAATTTATCTGATAAATAAAATTTATCTGATTTTATTTATCTGATTTTATTTATCTGATTCCTGCTTCTTCCTCTAGCTTCTGCTCCCAAGTTATTTCGTCCATATCCTGACCGTTCTGAACTGGGTTGAACTCACTGAACCCAACATGAAGTCTGAGGGTCCCCTGCCTTTGACTTTGTGGTTTTCTTTGTGCACCGTGTCTTTCTCTTTACCCTTTCCATCCATCTCCCAACTCTTACTTATCCTTACTTTCTGATATAACCCACACACTTTCCATTTTGTTTCCCAATTCCAGCCCCGGAGTCACCATAGAATTGGTCACGCCTTTCCCTGTGCTCTTTGCCATCCTAGTAAACACCTTTATTTTTATACCTGCTATTCTATCTTTTGCAGTTATTTGTGTCCCTCTCCCTGGCCTTGAAAACCATATGGTTATTTTTGTATTATTTTCCTAGTGAAGGTTTTGACACAGGGTATGGCCCATGGTAGGTTCTCAAACATGTCTCTTGAATGGAAGGATGGATGAATGTGCTGATGGACAGGAGGATGGATGGATGTGTAAACAAATGGACACACACATTGATGAATGGAGGGAGCTTCCAATGTCAGTCTGTCAATTTACTCAGCCACTGAGCATTAACTGGGACACTATTCTATGCCAGACAATGTGACAAGGCCAAAAGTAACCCAGAGGGACAAACTAAAATGTCAATACCAGTCTAATGTAGGTCTCAATTAGTTACTTGGAAAGCTGGAGATACTGAGGAAGTTGACCAAAGTTCAGTTTTTCTCTAAGTCCCCAATCTATGCAGATATCTTCTCAAGAACCTCAGTGATGGACCTGGAGAACATCCTGCTAAGTGAAATAAGCCAGACTCAGAAAGTCAAGGGTCCAGTGTTGTTTCTCAAACATGGGAGCTAGAGAGAGTGGGGGAAGAAAGAATAAGGGTGGCTTCACAAAAATAGAGGGGATAAACAGAGTAGAGGAAGGGGATCGAGGCAGAGGGCGTGGGGACATCCTAGGGAATGGCATCTGCCAAATTATGCTCTGCTCGTTATGAATATGCCATGCCGAATCCTGCTTATGAATATAATTACAATCACTAATTAAAATAATACTAATAACTGTAACAACAATAATAATTATAATTGAAAGGAGATAGTAGAGTAGAGCGGGCAGCTCAGGCAGGAAGAAGGAAGGTACTGGGAGTGAGGTTGAGAAAACTGTGCTTTGTACATGCACAAATAGGGCGTAATGGTCCCCACTGTTAGGTATTATTATAATGAACCAATTTTTTAAAAAGGACCTTAATAAGGGACCGTGAAGTGGAAGGCTCCTCAGATGCACCTATCTGCACCATGTCCATTTAGCATGTCACACACCAGCGGACAACCAAGAAGCATCAAAGAAGAAGAAACAAAAAAAAGAGTATTTTTTGATTGTGTTGATAATGGATAGTGTTTAAGCCACTCACAAAAGTTCTCTTCCAGCGCAGGGTGGCCGCTCACTTCCACTTCTCTTGGCAGTGACTCTGAGTGCATCACTCATCCTCTGAATCCTCTCTTTCAGGGTCCCCATGGACTCCCAACCAAACCCAGGCACATTAACCTGCCATCCAAGGTCCCACAAGATCTGCTTCAGGGCTCCTCCCCAGACTCATCCCAGAGCACAGAGTATGACCATCGGTCTTACCAAGCAGGTTCCTCCTCCTGCGGGAGTCACTGCCACGAATGAGACTCTGCTTAAGATGACTCCGCTTGTCAGATGCTTTCTCCTTCCTCTCCAACCTCTTCCTCTTCAGGGTTCCCCAGACCTGCTCCCCAGTCTCCCAGGTTGAGTGTCAAGCTCTCGCTCTGTGATCTTGCAATTTCTCTTGCCTCCTCTCCACCAGGGCCCGAGCAGCCTGTAGCTGTGGTTACTGCTCATGTGTCCATGTCCTTGAGTTGTAAGAATGTGCGTGAGACAGCCGAGAGCTCGTGCTTTTTTATTTCTGTATCTACAGGACTCACCTTAAGACCCAACACATAAGAGACAAATAGTAAATAGTTGTTGAGTCAAGAAAATATCTTTCTGGCAAAGGATCAGAGAGAGCCGGAGTGCATCCAACAGAACGGTGGTTACTCCTGTTCTGCCTAGAACAGCAGTGCTTTATTTTTCTTTTAGTTAAAGTACTTGATTACACAGAGTTTGGAGAATAAAAGATACACAAAAGAAAATGGAAATACCTATAATCCTTCCATGCATGGACAAGCTCAGTTTTTATCCTCTTTTCTGCTTGCTTAACAGGAAATGGTGAGCATTTTCTCCATGTCCTCAACTTGTCTCTGCATGATTCCTGATGGCCCAGAGAGTCCCCTGAATGGACTTGGTCTTCTCCCCATCTACTCACCTTGTCCTTGGAGGCCTGATTCTCTCCCAGGCAAGGCGATCAGAACCCCCTGCACCCTGGAGGACCACGGGCGAACGCGTGATCAGCTTGGCCAGTCTTTCTTTTCCGAATCCCTCGTACCCCCACCATCCTCCTTCATTTGTTTCCACTTCTTCAGCTGCTTTTGGTGGGAAGGGAATAGAGAGCGAGAACATGCAGTGGCTTCACATGCTTTCCTCCTGGGCGGTCCTGGCAGATTCCGTGCTGCACGCTGTGCTCAGTGGGTGTCTGCCCAGTGGCCCTGCCATGTTCTCTTGCATGTCTTCAACAGCACACTTTTCTCAAGTAGCAGGCAGAGGCATGGACCCCTCTTACCCAGATTCTGGGAGACGAACCCTGACTTGGTTGCCCATCAGAGGCAAGGTGGCTCTGAGGAGTGGGAGGGCACAGGTGTGGGAGAGCACCTGGACGTCACCTGTGCTGACCTAGGGTGCATGGACGTCATGGAGGGAGGTGCCCGAGTCACCCCGATGTCTCACCAAGCACGGGACCCTGATGACCAACTCCCCACTTGGTCTAGAGTGCCCTCTGCTCCCATTCTTCCTTCTCCTCCTCCCCCCTCTTCTTTGGCCACCATCATGTCAATGACAGCACTGGCTTTCACCTTGATGACATGAGCAACAGACCCCTCTCTGCACTCCAGCCCTCCTCCAGCCTGTTCTCCAGAGCCTTCCAGTGATCTGAGAAAGATGACGGCATCAACCGCTCAGTTAGAACTCGGCAATGTCTTCCTATCATTTAAGACAAAGACAAACGTCACCTGGTCTATGTAGCTCCACACCACCTGCCCCACTTGCCTTCCCAGCCTCACCTAATGCTGCATTTCCCTGTCTCTTTCTGCTCTGGCTTGATGGCTCCCCAGGTCCTCACCACAGGCCCTTGGCACATGCTGTCCCTTTGCATGTCTTTGTCCTTTCTTATCTAGCTAGCGCTGACTCATCCTCAGGTGGAACCATGCTTCCCAGCCTTATGTGACCTGTCACACTTCACCTGGCATGCCCTTCTTTCTGTGGTAACCCTTGTCATAAGTCTGTGATTCATCAGGTAATACCTCTCCTTTCCCTTAGACTGTAGGGGGCCTTGAAGTCGGGGATCGCGTTTGTCTCCTTATTCACCCCCATGCCAGTAGCCTAACCCTGACAGGTAGCAGATGCTCAATAAGTACTTGCTGAATGAACAATAAGTGGACGAGATCTCATTGCTTTGCGGTTGACCAGCGGGTGGTCTATGAGCAAGCGGGTTTCTTCAGGGAAACTTCTTAAAGCTTGATAGGTATGCACTCAGATTCTCCTGGGAGATCATTTGAACCCAGATCTGTGGATCTGGCAGGTCAGAAACATTCCGTTCCATGTGCTAAACGGTCGATTGTTAATGCCTGTTCAGGATGGGGGATTTTGATGACCAGAGCGCCTGGTGGGTTGGCAGTGCCTGTGGGTCCAGTCCTTCCATGGACGGAGGCCTCCTGGGATGCGTGATGGCCTGTATGTCATACTCCTGGGGACATCCACTCATCTGTTTGACACCTGTTTAATTCTTCTCTAAAAATGTGTCTCTCTCTCTTCCTGTCTAGATTTATGGTCAATGTGACGTGGGATGGCAAAGACTTGTCCTTCACTGAGGAAGGCTACCAGGTGCACCCCAGGCTGGTGGTGATCGTGCTGAACAAAGACCGAGAGTGGGAGAAGGTGAGCATCCTCTGCGTGCCGGATGCAGGGCGGGAAGGGAGCGTGGGCGGCGGAGGCCACGCTGCTCCTTCCCCAGAGCGTTTCCTCCATCCCAAAGCCACCGGCAGGTCTTTCTTAGAACGAGGTAGACGGTCTGTCATGGGGTGCCGTTGGAGTGCTTTCCTGGTGCACTTGAAATGACGTGCAGTTCTCTGTGGGATCGGTCCTGGGATCCCAGGGGGAGGATTTGGGATCATTTAAAGGCAGCTGAATTTGGTTTGCAGCATTGCAGCAGCAAATGTTGACAGAACAGCGATGATCACACCAGTTTGCCTAAATCTTCTAAATGCGTCCCATTTACCATATGGCTGAACACCCTGTATTTTCATTTACTTGGTCTTTTGCTTTAAGTAAACTAATTTTCAAAACTTGAATATATCACTTCTGTAAATCACTTGGGGGAGAAGGAGTTTCCGATGCTTGTGAAGCACATTTTCAAGTACACACGTATTAATGGTGGAAAAATCAGTGTGCCAAGAAATAAAAAATCGTCCCGTACCCCACACGTCCTGAGCCGGAGAGGAGAGACTTCCCAGGGGACTTACAGAGGTCCTTTCACTTGCAATGGCAGCATCTGTCCCAGTTGCTCTCCTCCTCCGCGATTCAGCTCTCAGATTACTTGCCACAGTCCCACCTTAAGAAAGGAGCGAGGAAGGTCGAAGCAGAGGCCTGTGTGGTGATCGCCCCTTTCCAACAAGCAGTGCCTGACTTCTAGACCCTTCAGCAGCTTGAGATGCATCTTCCCTCTGCACAGCAGATGGAGGCTTGAGAGGCCTGAGAGGGGAGGAAGATGCAGGGAGTGGCTGGGAGACATAATCAGGGGCGAACACTCTGCAGACAGAAGCACTGACTGAGGGGAGATGAGAACAGATTCCTAGAGTTTGGGGAAAGGAAGGAAGCATTTGGGGGGAAATTTGTATGCTGATTCCGCCAGCTACAAAGTACATACTCTTTTAAGAACGTGGACAATTCTCCAAAATGGACCATATTTTTGGAGCATGAAACAAAGCTCGATATAGTTAGAAGTACTGAAAAGATGTTGGATACACTCTTGGACCACAGGATTAAAATAAAAATCAATCGCAAAAATAGATAGCTTTCCCAAAGTGAGGAAATTACTGTACATTTCTAAAGAAGAAGAAGAAATAAGAAAGACATTAGAAGATATTTTGAACAGAGTAATAACCAAAGCACAACTTGTCAGACTGTGAAGAATAAAGTTGAAGAAGTGCTACGAGGGAAATTCATAGCTTTAAATGCTTCTGATAAGAAAGGGGGGAACTTGAAGTTACTGATTGAAGTTACTGTGAAGAAGCTAGAAAAAGAAAAGAAAAGCAGATCCAAATTGAGTAGCAGGAAAATAATAATAATAAATATAAGAGTAAAAATCAACAGAGTAGAACCCAAGCTATTGAATAAACTCACTGAAAAGCTAGTTCTTTGAAAAATTAATAAACTTTATAATTCCTAGCAATTTGATTACACAAAAGAGAGAAAATACAGATAACTAACATTAAAATACAAGAGGGAGGCCCTAAGCAACTTAGCGAGACACTGTCTCAAAATAAAAAATAAAAAGGGCTGGGGTTGTGGCTCAGTGGTTAAGTGCCCCTGGGTTCAATCCCCAGTACCCAAAGCAAAGCAAAACAAACAAAACAACAACCACACACATACACAAAGAGAGGATGTGGCTATAGAAAATTACAGATCTTGCATGATAAAAAAAAAAATTAAGAAAAATTTATCCCAGTAAATTTGACAATGTCAATAAGATAGGCCAATACCTTAAAGAAACATGATTTTTAGAAATTGAAATGATAAGCTGTAAACCATCAGGATGACCTTGTATTTGCTGAAGAAATTGAATGTCTAACTAAAACTTTACCATTGGAAAACTGACAAAAGAGAAACTTCTGGCCCTGTTGGCTTCTCTTGAATTTGATCAAACACTTGAAAAAGAAGCAACACCACTGTGCACAAAGTTTTTCAGTATGTTACTAATCATAATTCAACAGTATATTTAAAAAGGATAATTCATTGTGCATAGGTTTACTTTAGGAATGCAGTATTGCTATAGCATTAAATAATCAATATAATTTACCACATTAACTGAATAAAGGAGAAACTTATATGGTAATCTCAATAGATGCAGAAAACATACTTGACAAAATTATGTGGTTATCTCATTAGATACGGAAAATGCATTTGACAAAATCCAATATCCATTCATGATAAACAAGACAGATTCCTTAATTTAATAAAGGGGGTCTGTGAAACTGCTATAGAGGGTATCTTATTTAATGATGCAATAATGAAAATAGATTCACAAATGTACATTCAAATGCATTTTGATGAATGGGCATGGGAACAAAGAAAAGGAAAGCCTTTTTAATAAATGGTATTGGGTCAATTGAATATCCATATGGAAAAAGAAAATTAACCTTAACTCACCACTCACACTATACAAATATACAAAAATACACACAAGTTTACTTGAAATGCATTGCAGACTTAAATGTGAAAACTAAAATTGTAAATTTTGTAGAAAATAAGATGGGAAGATATTTTTGGGATCCGAGAGGGTCACACATTACTTCAACAGAATGCAAAGAGCATCAAACATACAACAAAAATCATAAACTACACTGCATCAAGATTAAAAACCTTTGCCCATCTAAAGATGGTTTAAGAAAATGAGAAAGGCAAGTGACAAATCAGAAGAAAATATCGATAATACACGTATGTTCCAAAAGACTCCTAACCCCAATATTTAAGAATGCCAACAAATCAATAATCAAAGAAGAAAACGCACAATGAAAAGTGAGAGATTGACTTAATCACCTCCCCAAAGACATTGATCAAATGGCCAGTAAATTCATGAAAACATGCCAAACCTCGTTGGTCATTGGGGACATGCAAATTAAAACCAGAGTGGGACACTACTTCATATCCATTGAGTGGCTTTACATATAAAGGATCGACAATATCAAGTTTTAAGTGAAGCAACTCTAACTCACGCACTACTGATGGGCAGATAAAATTTTGACCACTGGTAGTGTTTTTGTAAATGAAAGCTATATCCTATAGGTTCTATAAGCCTATATCCAGCAGCTCTGTTCCTAGTTATTAATGCCCGGAGTGTCAACGTACGCCCCAAATGTTACACTTACAAGAATGGTCATTGTAACCTATTCATGAAAGAAAAACACCCGGGACCCCTTAAGGGTCCATTCATAAGGAAATGGATAAATGAATATTGTCCTATTCATAAAATGGAATGCTACTCATTAATAAAAAGCAATGAACTACCAATAGGCAGGGCACGGTGGATGGATTTCCAAGCCCTTATGCTGAACAAAGTAAGACAGACAAAAAAGATTTTGTTGTATGATCTCATTTATATAAAATTCAAGAAGAGGCAAAACTTGCCTATGGGGTCAATATCAGAATAATGACTACTTCTGTTGGGGTAGCAATGGACAAGACAGGGACCCAGAATTTTCTAGAGTGATGACATATGTCATATCTTGAGCATTTGTCAAAATGTGGACAGCGACAGCACAAGATCTGCTCATTTAATTGCATATCGTTTTTTTTTTTAATTTAAATTCTATGAATTGGGATAGTCAGCACAATTTGCTAACAATATTTTCTGCTGAGAATTCTTATTTAATTCATTTGACCAATATTTATTTAGTGCCCACTATATACCAGCCAATGTTCTTTATAAATATTTTAAATTTTTATTTTATTTGTTCTAATTAGTTCTACATGATAGCAGAGTGCATTTTGACATGCTCACTGTACACAAATGGAGGGTAACTTCTCATTCCTCTGGCTGTACATGGTGCTGAGTCACATGGGTTGTGCATGTATATACATGTTATACATGGGTCATAATAATAATGTCTATCTCTTTCCACCATCCTTCCCATCCCCACCATCCCCCCCTCCCCTCACTCCCCTCTGCACAATTCAAAGTTCCTTCATTCTTCCCTATCCACCCCCACTATGATTCAGCATCCGCTTGTCAGAGAAAACATTCAGCCTTTGGTTTTTTGGGGTTGGCTTATTTCACTTACGATGACATTCTCTAGTTCCATCCATTTACCTGCAAATGCCATAAGTGCATTCTTCTTTAAGGCTGAGTAATATTCCATTGTGTATATGTACCGCATTTTCTTTATCCATTCATCTGTTGAAGGGCATCTAGGCTGGGACCGTAGTTTAGCTATTGTGAATTGAGCTGCTATAAACCTTGATGCCAAGGTTCCTTTTTTTTTTTTTTTTGCTTGATGGGGTTAATCCCAACACACACATGGAATTCGATTGCAGTTCATGATCCTGTGCTTTTAACCTCCCTCTTTTCCCTTTACAGGATTTCCTTTCACTGGTCTACTTATTTGTATTTGATTGGTTTTTCTACCTGTGCGTAAAGGTGAAGTTCCCTGGGGTGTATTTACATAAGCACACAACATGAGGTTTTAAGAATGTCTTCTGTGTGGCCTCCCCTCCTGCCTCTGGATCTCCTCCTTCTACATTCCTGGTCTTCCCTTGCTCTATCCTATCCAGGCACTGTTCTTGTTGATTAGAATCTATCTGAGAGTGGAGCTTGGGTTTATTGCTTGCATGGAGGGCTGGGGTGGGGTGGGGTTCTGGGTTCTTCTGGTGCTGGAGGAGAGTGTTAGGTCTCCTTACCTGTTCCTGGTTTTCCCTCCTCTCTTCCTTGAGCTCTGCTCTGCAGCCCACCCTCCTGGGTGGCTCATTCACATGCACAGGCTTCCTTAATGCCTCTGGGAATTTGAACCTGCAGTTTTCTTCCGTCTCTGCTGCTGTCCTGTGTCCCTGTCTTCTCCTAGTCCTGATTTTCTTTCCCCTTCCACATGTTTTTTTCCCCCTCATCATTAATAGGAGATAGAGAGTTATACTTTCTTGCTTCCTGTGGATGAGTTTGGGGGTTGTTTTCAACCCAATCTGAGGATCTCTTTTGGAGCAGTAAAATGGTTCTCCTGGTGCGGCTTAACCAGCCTCCGTCAGGCTTGGCTCACGCCTGTGAATTTTCCGGGGTGTCTTTGGATCTGGCTCACCTGCAGCGAGCCAGTTTGCAAAGCCTCTGCAGCGCAGGCCAGAGCATGGGATAAGCTGCCCTGGATAAAATCCGTTTTGGATACAAGAAAATGCCTCTGGCCCTTTCGTGTCCTCCTTCACATTCCTGTTGGAATGCAGCAGTCTCCCAGAACATGCGCTTGGGGCTTCTCCCACTTGAGCTTAGAATGTACCAACGCCTCCTGTGGCTGCTCTATTCTCTTGGTGCACAGGGGATCTGGGGCTTCAGAAATAACTCCCGGGGCTGCTTCTGTGGCTAGGAAAGAGGAAGCCGGCAAGCAGATAAACACCTGGGTGGTGTCATCCTGGGCGGCCCCAGCACAGCAGGCCGGCAGGGGGACGGACGGCTGGGAGGGAGCTGCTACCTCACACTCCCGGCGCTTTCTTTTCATCTCTGAGGTCACCCGGTGGCGTCCCTGGAAGCAGAAGCAGGACGTGAGGGAGTCTTGGAGAACATGGCAAGCACTGGGAGGGGTGCTTGCTTTTGGGGTGCCTCTGTGGGGCTGCCGTGGACCATGCCCCAGTCCCCGAGTGGCAGAGGCAGGACTCAGAACTGAGCAGCCTTCCTCTTGCAAATCAGGCCCTCCATGCCCTTCGCCTCTCTCTTTTTTCCAGTGAGGCTGCTCGCCTTGGAGCTTGGTGAGTCCAAGGCTTCCCAGAGATGTTTGAAAATATCCCCTGCAGGCAAGCTGATGAGCAGCCAGGCCAGTGAAACCAGGAACCCACGGTGGTAGCCACCCCAGAACCACAGTCTAGCGGGCACCAGAGCTGCTGCCAGGCTGTGAGGAAGCCATCGCTCTACTGAGTAGCTCAGAACCAAGCCAGCCCTGGTTCAGTGCCACGTGTGTCTGACGGGCTACAGGATCCATCACAGGGCACAGAAGACAGGGGGGTGGATTTGACCTGGTCACTTGGGGCAGGTCCTCAAGAGTGTGGGGACCTGGCCTTGGGACTTCTAGGATGAGTTGGCATTCAGCAGGCTGAGCCACATTCTTATCAGCCACTCCTCCAAAGTGCCTTGAAGACCCTTCTGTTTACCGTGGTAGCATGGTGATCCCTTTAAATGAAGATATGCACGTGCGTAGAAGCACACCTTTGTGCACATGTAGATGGGTTTCTCGAATTGATTTTTTAAATTAGTAAATAAAAATTGCATATATTTATGGCAGACAACATGAGGTTTTGATATATGCGTACATTGTAGAAAGGCTAAATCAAGCTAATTAACATATCCCAGACTGGCTATAAAAGGGATAAATATACTGAGAGAGATATTTAAAGACAGACATTTAAAACTGTTTTGAAGGTTTGACTTCAAATATAAATAGGACAAAAACATATATATTAAAGAAAAACAAGCATTTTGTTCCCCAGAGAAGAGCTAATTAAAGAGGATGATGATACCCCAGAAGACAGATGGTGACCCCTCTCCATCTCCCTGGAGGAAATTTCCCCACCTTTGCTCTGATGGGTCTGCTCTCTTCATTCCCAGACTCTGCATTCTCACCAAGCCCCTAGTTTCAGCTGCCAGCACAGAGCCCTCTCTCCAGCACGACCCTGGCTCCTGGTCTCCAACGTTGCCCCTAGGACATCCCCTTGCAGATGACCCACAGGCACTCCAAAGCCGAGCTCTTCACCTGCCTCCCCCAAATATGCTTGCATAGAAAACTTTGCTCCTATCACCCCATGTCCCCCGAGACTCGTATCCTGTTGTCCTTTCATGCCTGACTCCCTGATGTTTCTGTCCCTTAGAACATTCCTCCCTCTTGCCAAAGACACCTCCCTTCTCCATGGATTCTACATCTGGACAACCCAAAGTGAGTTGGTTCTTTTCCCCTTCATTTCTATAGACCCGCACACCAGCTTTGTGGAGTGTCAGTCGCGGGCCTTGTAATTGCTTGTGTGCATATTCATCTTCGCTTGGACTAGAAGTCTCATCAGGGAAAGATCTGTTCCTTCTGGTTCCTCGGCCCTTCACAAGTCATGCACCTCTCTGTGATCTGGCAGTGTGTGACCTCACTCACCATTTATCAGGAGCTTCTCTCTACCAAGAACTACACTAAGATTGTTACAGTCATGGTCTCATTTAGTTGTTTCAAAAAACCCATCTAAAGTAGGTATTCTGCCTCACACATGGAAATCCAAGTTCAGAGAGGCTAGTGACCTGCTCGAGGTCCCCCAGCTGATGTGACAGAAGCGGGATGTGAGGGTAGGTCTGCCTGACCCCAAGGGCTGTGCTCCTCATTCCTACACCATGAGGGAGATTTTGGAGGGGAAGTTAAGGGAGTTTCTCCTCCTACCCTTAGAATGGCATTTGGTGTTTTCTTATTGGGTGCAGTAGATTGCACCCAAACCCAGCTAATTGGAACTTGGGGTGCAAATATCTATCTCTTCTTATAGGCTTTATATCCTGTGCTCTATAGGAGATCCATTTTCCAGTTAGGCTCATGAAGGAAGGGCATGCACCCTGTCTTTCATGTCTTGTGTATAATGAAATAGGTTCCAGTTAAAGAATTCCTAGTACAGATGAGGTGGAGGAGATCTTATAAAAGCTAAGATCGCACTCTGTGGTTCTGACTATGGCATATCGTATTCAGGGAGGCACAGTGATGCATAGTGTGCCATCATTTTAAAAATTTTAATTGATGCATAATAATCATACATAGGCATGGGATGGATCCTTTGTGATATTTCTATACATGTGTCCAGTGTGCCAGGATCAGATCAGATCATCGCTTATCTGTCCCCTTATGTATGCATAGTTTCTTTTTGTTGGGAACATCCCAAGTTCTCCCTAGTAGTTATTTTGAAACACACAATTAGTGGTTGTCACACCGTAGGTATCCTGCTGTGCTGGAGACCATTGGAAATCATTTCTCTCCTCAGCTGCACCCTGCATTGGTTAACCGTCTCTCCACTGCCCCAGCTCTGGTGGCACAGTGTGATCTGTAATTATAGAAGGCTCTAGCCCTTCTATGTCACTGTATTTCAACTCTCCCTCCTGCCACCTCTTCCACCGTGACTACCATGTTTAACCTGGAGTAGCCCCATGAGCTCATGGGAATGAGCAGATTTTCAGCATGTGTTTGCCTGTGTGTGAGTGTGACATCGAAAGCCTACAAAAAGGATCAAGCTGCCAGAGGACTGAAGTATTTGTGCAAACATGGTGTTTGGCTTCCCCACACATGCATTTCAATGACAATTGTGTAAAAGAAATCATGGAAGAGAAATTTAACTGGAGGATGCCTATAAATGACAATTGACAAAACAACCATGGAGACTGACCCAAATGGAAGTGTGCTAATAGCTCACACCACAGGCACATGGAAACCTATCAGAGCTTGCTCTGCTCAGGATGATACAGCCCGCCCGAGGGAGCCCCATGTTTTAATTGTGGCCCTCTGGGTGGGTATGTGTCTCTGGTTTTCAGTCCTCTCTTTACCTTTCTCCCTCAGTATTCAATAGCAGGGGCTCAATAAATATTTGTAGAATGACTTAGGAGATGAATGGAAAGACTCGTCCCCAAGGAACTTCCCCAAAGGTGGAACATGCTTCCATGTGTTCATTTTACAAGTGTGGCTCCTTGGGCTACCTATGTTAGAGTCGCCTGGGAACAACTGTAGAGGTTGTGGCCCTGCCTCAGACCTATGGCATCATCGTTACTGAACTCATATCTGCATTTTCGTAACCTTCACAAGGGAACCTGAAGCTTGGTAAAGATGTGGAACAACCTCTTTCAGGCACAGATGGAAATACCAGGTCAGAGGATTGTCAACGGCACTTCTTCTCAGTTGTCTTCCTTTGGAATATGGTGCTTAGCTGCATGTTTAGGAGAAATGGGAGTGGAAGAGAAAAGAAGGAAACTGGAGTTGCTGCACCTTGAACAAACTCTGGTTAATGAGAGAGGTGTTCATTAGGCTGAAAAAAGTGCTACCATGGACAGCGCTTTTGTATTTGTAGTTCTGTGCCTGTCATCTAGTTTATCTTCAATAAATATTAAGTTACTAAGTGATCTTTTTGGTTAGATATTTCCCCTATAAACAGAAATAATTGAACTTGGGGTATATAAAGCTTACTTATTCACATTAATTTGAGCAAGACTGTTTCCTGAGCACTAATTAGGTGCAAGTCATTCTTGAAGGTTTCAAAACAGATACATCTGGCATCTAAGAGACTCAGAGTTCAACACGGCACCAGGAGGAACTCATAACTCCAGGGAAACCTGAGCATGCTACAGATGTTCTGAGAAGACTGAGGGCAACTAGAGAGAAGATCTGTTACATGTGGGCAGGAAGATTAAGGGCGTCTGCACAGAAGATTCCTACTTGGAGATCTCAGGGGATAAGCAAGATTTGGACATCTGAGCCTGTGTGGGAGGTCATTCCATGCAGCAGGAACATCATAGTCACAGTCCAGAGGCAAGGGTGCTTGCAATAGACTGTGACAGAATGAATTCTAAGAATAGCCCCAATGACACTTGCCCTTCTCTAAGCCCCTCCTGGTAGTGTGTGATTTATGATTATAATGAGCAACCACTCCTGTGGTTACATTATGCACATAGCAAAGGTAATTTTCAGATGACAATGAATTACTCAAAAGGGAGGGTGTTATGGTGGGCCTCACCCAAACCCTCTGAAAATGGAGAATTTTCTACAGCTGGCAGAAGGGAGATTTGAGACATGAGAAGCATTTGCTTGTGTTCTAGATTAAGGATGGAGAGGCTACATTACAAGTAATGTAGGGAACCTCCAGGTGCTGAGAGCATCCATGGCTGATAATCAACAAGGAAGTCAGGACCTCAGTTCTACAATCTCAAGGAACTGAACTTGACCAACAACCAAAAAAATCTTGGAGTGGATTCTTTCCAGATGCTCCAGAGAAGCCCTCAGCCTTGTGATACCCTGAGCAGACAACTGAACTAAGCCTCCCTCAACTACTGACCTACAGGACTGTGAGATCGTGAGTGGTGTTGTTTCAAATGGCAAGTTCAGGGTCATTTGCTGTGCAACAATAGAAAACTAATACAAATTGTTCCAAAGGAATGAAGGACCATGCTTGCTGGAGTCTGTAGACCATGGGACCTTACTCTGTAATCTTCAGTGGTACTGTTGAAGAACTTGAGATCAGAGAACAACACACAAATACCAGTACTAACATTCGTTTAGCAACTTTCAATGTGCTGAGCACTCATCTAGTCATCTGGTCAGCACTGAGACGCTACTGTTCCCCTCTTTTACAAAAGTAGGGAAGGAGGCCCCAAGAAATTCAATAACTTGCTCAGAGTCTCAGAGCTCATAAGCTGCAAAGGCAGAGTGTTGTACCCCCCATAGCCTGAACTCTTAAACATATGTTGTACTGCTTCTTTAAAATGAAGATGGTGATTAGCATGCATCTTTGGAGAATTTTCTAAGGGGCTATTTAAAGAGAATGAAGGTGTGAAAAAGAAGTGATATTCTGAAAGATGCATGACTGAGTGGGGAATTAGATTGTCAATTTTTTAAAAAGAACTTTTAGTTATGGGTCTGTGGTTTGGTATTTCCAGATTAGATAGTTCCAGAAAAAACTTGTCTTGTCTGAAAGTGATATTGTTCATCTTTTCTTCCTTTTATTTCTCTCTCTCCCACTCCCCACCTCTGTCTTTCTTTCCTTTTTCCAAATTCATATTTAAAGTCGAGTGCCCTTTTGTAAAATGAGTTAGGTAATATCACCAACCTTGGCGGAGTCTGTGTGGAATTTAATTTGTTTCCTTATATAATGATCATTAAGTTTCTCAAATGATGTGAGCCATAGAAAGGTAAAGTTAAGTCATTATAAGAGATTTTAAATGATTACCTGACTTCCCTAGAGTCATACACAGTGACTATTTTAAATATCCACACAGTACAGTATGTTAGGCAGATGTGAGGAAATGTCATAGGTCTCTTGCAAGTTAACCCATTTGACTGGAATAAGGGAAGCCATCTCCTTATTGTGTGTGTGTATGTGTGTATGTGTGTGTCTGTTTTACACTGGCTCTTGGTTTTTCCTTTCTTTTTATGTTTGTAACATCAACTCTGTGATAAGAAGAACAGGAGCTGAACCCAGTGTTCTTCTGCAAGGCTGTAGGCTCAAAGTTTTCCAAACTTCAGGAGTTAAGACAAAAAGAACTGCAGTCCCCAGAGGAGACGTCTGTAAGGGATTGTGTGTTGATAGGGATGTGGATGACCAAGATGAATGGTGGTGATGATGACGGCGATGATGACATGGTAATGTGGCTGATGGATGGGATGATCTTGTTAGCAACAGACACATTAGTTGAGTTCCTCTTACGTGCCAGACGCCAGGCAGGGCATTTCCAATGCATTGTCTCATTTCAGTCTCACAGTGTTCTCTGCAGTTTTTTTTATATCTAAAAAGGAGATAATAATAGTGCCTACCTCCTTGAGTTAGGATAATTAATCAAGATAATATATCAGGTGCTTAGAACACTGATTAGCACACAGAAGATAATCAATAAACGTCAGCTCTGATTATTATTAATTCTGTCCTCATGGGGGAGAAATGGGAAGCCACATCAATTGAATGACTGGCCCCGTGTCATGTCTGGTGAAGGCAGACTTGGAGCCCAAGAAGTGTTACAGTGGAGCCAGAGACAATGAGGGTGGAGTAGGGAGGGTCCATCTCTAGCCAGCTCAGAAACCCATCTGATGAGGAAGCTGTCTGACAGCGGAAGGGACATGATTCGGCTGACAGATGGTAAATGTAAGGCAAAAGCGGCACCCTTGATAGCTCACCATTGCCATTACTTAAGAAAATGAGGGAATAGATTATTTAAATGATTTCAGATGAGTAAATTATTCAAAAGTCTCTCGGTCAGAAGTATTTCTAGAAACTCCTGAACAGATAGATTAAAAACCATTTAGATTTTCTGAGTGGGCCATCAACTCATCTGTTGTGGAGAAACCCGAAGAAGGTCTCAGCATCTCTGTCAGAGGGAGAAAGGAAGACGGATCAGCTTGCATCACTATAACCAATGCCTGAGATCATCGGCTTATGAAGAGAAAAGGTTCATTTTGGTCACAGTTTTGGAGGTATCAGTTCATGATTGATTGGTCCCATTTGCTTTGGACTTTGGTGAGGCAGCACATCACAGTGTGAGAGATGGCAGTACAAACCTTTCCCCTCATGACCAGAGAGTGAATAAGAGAAAGAGGAAGGGGCGGAGTTCCACAGTCTTCTTCACAGGCACCCCCCCCATGACCTGAAGATCTCCTGGTAGGCCCCGCCTCTTAAAGGATCCACACCCCCAACTGTACCCACCCTTGAACACATAGGCTTTTGGGGGAAGCTCTAGATCTAAATTTGGGAGCAGGGAGAGGGAAAGCAAATGCTGGACTTTTAGGTTAAGTTTTTTTCTGTGTTCCTGGAATGCTCGGTTCTTTCAGAACCTCGAGTGCCACAGGGCCTCTGGGTAGATGAGGGGTTGATGAGGCAGAGTCCAGCTTTAATCAGAGACAGTACAGCTTTATCTGATTGCTATGTTGGGGCTCCAAATGAGCTTTCACTGGGAAAATCATAATACTTCTAAAATAAGTGTACAAGCAGGTGGGGTGAGGAGATTGACTTTAGCAATTTTCTGAATATAATGCAAATAAACAGTAAGACTTCGCCATCCCAAACCTTACAATATAGTCTCTCAAATTTATTATTTCACTTTATCACTGCAAAGCAGGTGGAATTTTCTGATTTTATATTTGAATAGTACAAATTTGGGGGATGTCCAGTAATGTTTTTATCAATAGCTGAGAAGAGATTCAAGTTTAGGTCTTGTGAGATTCCAGGTCTAGTGCACTTTCCACCACCTTTTGTAGTTCCTGGGATGAATGATGGAAATTTCACAGAGTACTTATCTTTGTAGATGGTGTTTGCCAGGAAAGTTGAGTGGGTGGGAGGCGTGGCAATAGTCAGCACTTTAATTGGACTTATTATCCTTCAGGATAAAGTAACTGCAAACTATGACTATTGATGTGATTGACTGTCCATCCATTTATCCACCCATCCACCTATCCAGTCACCAACTGACCAATCATCTAACAAACCACACATCTGTCAACCCATCAGACCATCACTCATCCAACCAAACGATCCTTTTGAACCCACTGCCGATCTCTTTACCACATCTCTACTGTGACCTGCTCTTTGCCAGGTTTATAGTAGATACAGTTGAAGTGGAGATCGACACGGCAGCATCCTTGACCTCGGGGAACTCACAGTCTGGTGGGGGACAGGGAAAGGACCTGTCCCTTGCAACCTGGTGAGATGGGTGCTAACGGTAGAGGGTGCTGGGAGACCCTGCCCCAGCCTGGCTCTGGGGAGGGGATGAGGAAAGCCTTCCTGAAGAGCTCGTGTAGGACCCATGTCCTGAAGCATCAAGAATTAACCACAGGGGTCCTTGGACCCACTCTTACCTGAGCCTCCGCGTCCCTGTTTCACAACTCATCTGGGGAGCAGCAGCTGGGTTGCTTCCCTGCTGTCTGTGCCCCCAGATCTCACGACCACTGTCCACACCTGCTCCCTACTTCCTGAGCACTGTCTGTTGGCCTCTGCTCCTGTTTTGCATGCTGATGGTGCAGACAGGAAGGACATTTGTCCCTGAGCAGAGACAGAACAGAGAGGCGCTCCACCCCAGCAATCTGCTGCTGGCTACCAGTGGCCTCGCCAACGTGCCTTCTGTAGCTGCAGTTTGGTGTTCTCATCTGTGCCATTGGCAGCGAGGCTTGCCCTCCCCTCTACCCTGTTTTCTTGGCATTGGAGCCTGGCTTGGACCAGTGGGAGAGGTAGAAATAGAGAGGGACTGAATATTCCAATGTCGATCTCCAGCTGTGGGAGACCTTGTGTGCTTTGAGGCTCTGACGACGAGGGAATTGGTTGCTGCTAGCTTGTGATCATTCCCCATATTTATAAAACAATGATGGTGATAATGTGAATCGCTGTGCCTGATTCTGACCTAGGGGCTCTGTACTCATTACATGGATCACTTTTTAAAAGACATTCCAGATGCATAGTACCACCCTGCCCCCACCCCCGGTGGCAGATGAGGAAACTGAGGCTCCGAGGGGATTGGTGAGCTGCCCATGATGGCAGAGCAAGTAAGTGCTGAGTCTGGGTTCCAGTTCAGCCTCGTTGGCCTCCAAAGTCCCTTCTGCTCTATGACGCCATATGGTAGAAATGGGGTTTCTTTGCATGTTGGTAGCGGAATTGTCAGGGCTTTAATTATGAAAACCCAAGTTGGGAGTCCCCCATCCCTGCATGGTGGACTTGCTCTGTGTTTGCAAGGACTGTTGCAGGTACAAGGTTCCCTGCTGAAGCACACAGCTCTTTCTGAGCTCAGCTCAGAGCATCCCACTGAGCCGCATGCAAATCTGCCTCCTCATCCGTCTCTTGCATCTCTGTGCAAAGCCCATCTGCATTCTTCTGTAGATCTGAGGATGTAAATCGGTCCCCACGCTGTGGTAAACGGCTCCTTCCCTGCTTATTACTCTACCATATGGTTTGTTATCTAGCCATTGTCTTTTGAAAATTGTTTTAAACTCATCGCAATCCGATCTATAGCGTTCTTACAGTCCGTATTCCTTCCATTTGAAAGACAATGCTGCAAATTATAAAGACCTGAACGGACTCACTGGGGAAGGAAAAGTAGGGGCTGAACACCTGATTTCTCCCTGTATGGAAAAGACTCTACTGGAAACATGAGAAAGAACCCAAAGTTGAAAATAACCCAAGTGGATCGACTCTGGTTCCCTTGGTAGGATGACTGGAAGAGGCCAGGGGCCCACTCTTCTGTTGTATTCAAAGTTGAACCTTGAAACCAACAGGCCTGAGTCAGAAGAATCCGGATTCTTGGTACTGATTCCTCTGTGCAGAAAGTTAAAGCAGGTGGTGATGTTTTTTCTTTGTGTGATTGAGGCGTGCTTGAAGAATACAGGACAGGCAGTGCTAAGTAGGAGGAGGGCAGGTCAGTTTTGGCCATCAGATCCCACAACCATGCTCTCAGGAGCGAAGCCAGGGAATCACAGAAGACGAGGGGACTTGTCCAACATTCTCTGCAGGAACTGCACATGCCCACTTCACATCCAGCACTCAAGTCGGTAGCTTCAGTCGACAACGCGAGATGCGTTTCCTCATCAACGTCACCGAGGCATTGAGTTCAGGAATTGCCACCTCACAGAAAATGGATGAGGATTCAAAAATATGGGCACGATTCCCATCAAGTGATTCTATGAATCAATGGAGATAGAAGTTGGAGACAGGGATGTGTCTAACGCAGAGCTGTTGACATCGAGAGGTAGCGATGGGTCCAGGAGGACAGAGGAGGCTGGCATTGTGCTCCGCAGGGACAGTGACATGCCAGACTCAGCCCGTAGAGCACACTGCCACGTGGTTCACACGAGGAGAGGGGATTTTGATGGGCACTTCTAGGGTCGGGTTTGGCCGGGGGTCCCACGTGGGTCCACATAGTTCTGAGACCTAGGCCAGCCTGAAACACTGTCCTTCTCTGTGTTTCCCAGACATCCAGTATCTCCATCAATCAGTATGATGGCATGCATGACAGTACCCACCCCGTGGGGCTTCCAAGAGGACACTGGAGCTGCCATTCATTAACTGCTTCCTGTAGTCAGAAAGTACTCCAAATCCATGGTGTCTGTTAATTCATACAACACCTTGCCATATTGGTGTCATTAATTATCCCCACTTTATAAATGAGGAAAACTGAGAAACAGAGACCAAGTTAGTTTTCAATGATCTGAGCTTGATTTTCATTACCTACTTGTGTGGGTCTAAAGCTTATGCTTTGACCACTAAGTTGTATTCCTTTCTCCTTCACATTCTTTAATGCAGGTAAATTCACCCCTTGCTGTGGGCGGTGGAGAATTCAAATGGAAAACACACAGTTTGGTTTTCCTCTTAACTCCTAATAATAATAAAAAGAAGCCTAATAGTTCTCAAGCTCTGGTTCTGCTGTAGGTCCTGAACTCAGCACATTATGTACATTATCATATTCATATTCACTAACAACCCGAGGTGGTAGATATTACAATTCATTTTATTTTACATGGTCAACCAGCCACTTCACAGGTTGTGGGATTTTAAGTAATTTATGTGCAACACCCAGTATAGGACCTGGGACGTAGTAGAAAGAGCTTATTCAAATGGGAATTATTATGCATGCAAATTGCAATCTAGAGTTTTAAATGACAATTATTGGGGTGGTTTTGTTTTGTTGCATTTTGAGTGGATTTCTAGAAGCCAGCTAGCAGCCCCCTCTTCCCCAGAGGAGCTGGGTTTGAAGTCTAAAGATAAGCATCTTCAGGAATCGGTTTCCATTTGTTTTCTCTTTGGGTCCCACTCAATGGGATGAATATTGAAACATATACAATCAAGTCCTGGCCAGGAAATGACTTCTGGTTCCAGTTCATATTCATTGTGCCTTCTGGGCCAAGTTATTGAATGAACATCTGCTTCCTGCTCTGAAAATTGAAAAGATTTCTCCTTCACCTTTAAGTGAGTCTGTCATGAAGGTCAAATAAAATAATAATCAGCAGCGTGTTACCCATGAAGGGCTTTACCAACTCGAGAACTTTTCTATCATCATCTGCATAATGACAGGCGGCCATTCTGATCAGCGGGCTCCTTCCAGTGTGACTGCTGTCTCCAGTTTCTTTTTTGTCTGTTTCTTTTCATCTTTCTCCAATACAGCTTCTTAGCCAGTTGAACACGAACAAGTCTACGCATAAGGATCCAAGAATGCTTGGGTTACATTTATCGTTGTGAAATGAATGATATGCATTAATTGTTCAGAACCTCAAACTAGCATATGAAAATAAAAATAATTTCCAGGCCTTCAGATTTATGGATAGAACTAAAATAACACCAGGCTGACTTTGGCAGGACCTTCTTCTTTGTGCGCAGGGTTGTATCAATGGCAATATCAGTTTTGTCTAAAATAGAAGTAAGTGAAAAGCAGATCTGTCTTCCCTTAGAGGAAAGAAAGCAAATGCATTTCCTAAGTGTCATCTCGGTAGACAAGCCCGGGGCCTGGGATCCTGATAAATCTATGTCTTTCTTGTTCTATCTTGCTCTTACTTGTTCTGGAACTGCAGCCAGCAGTTAACCTTGAGCTTATGAGGACATGTGCATGGTAGGTGGGAAGGAACCTCAACTGAATGCTTGTCACGGCCTGGCATCTTGCTGGGTGGGTCACTTACATGAGTTCATAGAGTCCTCCCCAGAGGACTTGTATGCAAAGAAGTACCTGGTGTTGGTTGAACAGTGATGGACTGTATGGAACTTGATGTATTAAGGGCTTTCCACTCATGATTTTACTTAATCCTCACAAGAATCTCTTGATGGCTTCCCTGTGCCAACTTGACCATTGAGGCGACTGGGGTCAACAAGTAAAGTCATCCAAGGTCACACAGCTGGTGAGCACCAGAGCTGAGCACTCAGGCTCAAGTTCAGCCCCCTCCAAAATCCCTATAATGTTTAGAACCTGTGGTCAGAAGACAAGAATGAACATTGGTAATGGACTCAGGGAGATCGCAGTTTCTGGTGATGCTATTGACACTTCCATTTATTAACTTGTTCAGTTAGCAAGGATGGGGACCTGGGCTGAGTGCATCCCAGGGCCATGACTCTGTGAGAAGGAACCTCAGTCCTTGATGAGGTAGGCAAGGAGGAGGCCACCTGCCCGGTGTTGGGGTTCAGGGACTACTCACAGAAGAGCTGCCCTCTACACTGGGTTCTGAAGGGCAGATAGGGTGGGGTGCACCAGCAGGGAGTGGGAGGGGTTCTCTGCACAGGGCGAGTAATGTGTGTGAAACTGGCACCGAGAAAGGAGCTCTGTGTACCAGAAGCCTGGGGTTTAGTTCTCTGGTTCATGTTGATGTGGGGCAGGGGTGGGATCAGGAGCTGGCTGTCAGAAATGAGGTCGCCATGCCTGCCTAGAGCCGGGAAGAAGCGGTCAAGGGGTCCTGTCATTTAGACCATGGCATTGTCTCTATTCCAATGCAGAGAAACCATCAGCAGGCTGTAGGCAGGACGGTGGCATAACGGGACAGCAGAGGTACTTGGAGTGATGGCCTGGGGCTGCTGCCTCAAGGACGGCAGGAAGACCTGCCACGGAGACCAGTGGAGTTGAAGGCCACACTAGTGGGTGCAGAGTTAGGAAGGAAATGAGCAGGGAAAAACGTCCAGCTCTCCGAACCTCCAACACTTGGTGGTGGCTGATTTTATATATATGATGGAAAGAGAATGTTTTATCATTTTAGCATGGAGATTGTTTACTTGGCTTTCTCATTGCTGTGACGGAAAGACCTGCCAAGAACAACTTAAGAGAGGAAACAGTTTTTTAGGGCTCACAGTTTCAGAGGTCTCAGTCCATAATGGCTGACTGCATTGCTCTGGGCCCAAGGTGAGGCAGAACATCATGGCGGAAGGGCACGGTAGAGGAAACAGCTCAACACATGGCCGCCAGGAAGGAGAGAGGGCTCCACTCACCAGGGACAAATATAAACCTGGAAGGCACAACCCCAGTCCCCTTCCTCCTCCAGCCACACCCTACCTGTCTACAGTTACCACCCAGTTAATCCATATAAAGATGAATCAGCTGTTGATCAGGTCACAACCGCAACTCTCATAATCTAATCATTTCACCTCTGAATGTTCTTTCATTGTCCCACACATGAAGCTTTTGGGGGACAAGGGATACCACATAGTCAAACCATAGCAGGATGCCAAGAACTCATATTTGGCAGATGGGAATCTGTACATATTTTTTATGATTGACAGTAAGAGGTTGAGTTGAGTGTCCTTGCAGGCTACAGAGAAGAACTGGTGAAGAGCCAATGCGGAGAAGGCATCAGATCTGAGTGCGGTCAACATAGAGTAGTAACTGAAGGTGAGGGAGCAGCGGAGAGCTGAGCATGGACCTCTGGGTGGGGTGAGGTTAAAGACACTGGAGAAATGCTCAGAGAGGGAGGCGCTTGTGTCAGCCGAGGAGGGAAAGCAGGTGGGTAAGGGAAGGACGTGGCAGTCAGGAGAGACACTCGGAAAGAGGGAGTGACCCCAATGTCAGTGTCTTGGGGACTTGTGTGCAGTGTACCTGAGGGTGAAGAGAAAGCCCTGGAGAACTTCCAGGGGCAGTTGTAGAGGAGAGGTGAATGCAGAAGAGGATTGTCCAGGGTGACGGTGGGTGCCAGGGCTAGTGTTAGGCTGGGGCAGAGATGCCTCTTGCATTATTGGCGGAGAGAAGGAGGACCGCTTGTGGACCGAGGCAGGTGAGTTTGTGGACTCTGCGGGGTGTCTGTGTAATCCGAAATGAGAGGCAGACCCGTCAACTGGGGGTGAGGATGGAACCAGCAGCCTTGCGGTCTCGTGGGCAGATGTGAAGGTTTGGAAGGAGGGAGACGCAATTAGGAAAAGAGAGAGGGGCTGAGCTGCGCAGGGAGTTCTTAAATTTGAAATGACCTTAATCTCTGTGGTGACGTGATGCTCTCCACCGTACTTGGTGGTTTACAGGTGGGAAATGCGACTGATTGACTCTTTTGGGGGCTGCAGTGCCAGGTGGGCATGACAGGAGGGGACAGAGTAGGGACGGGATAGTTGTGGGTATGGGGGAAAAATCTGCTGATGGGATAGATGACGAGGTATTGGCCGGAATGCAGGAGATGTGGAAGCATGAAGCTGTTTGACAAGGAGAAAACAGAAGGGTCCACGGCCCCGGGTCACCAATAGTGTTCCAGAAGAGACGTGAGAAGAGCTGAGCGAGGCGGATTTTATGAATTTAGGATCATTGAATTCAAGCCGTTCTAAGTGAACCTTCCCCATGGGAATAGTGGCCAGCATGGAGAGATGGCCCAAAGCCTGACCCCCTAAATGTAACCAAATAGTCTGACAGCTATGAATATATTTATTAGGGAATTGACATCAGCTATTGAAAATATGTGGGGAGGGATTGATAGCAGACATACATGGTGAAATCACCAATATCATCCCCAGACGAGCCCATCATTAAGGGAGGCAAAGGCCAGTTGCAAATTTGAATTCAAATGCCAACAAATTGCAGTGTGCGTATGGGGGACCTTAGCCTGGTCCCCAGGGACTTCCTGTCTCCCCGTGTCCCTTTATTGCTCTTTCTTTCTCCTTTCTGAATATTGCATAGTCCCACCCAGCATGAACGAATTCCTGGCTCATGAGCACGTCCCTGAAGCTCACCCTCTAAGCTTTCTTCCACCCAGTTCTGTCCACCTTCTGGTCCTTTCTTTCCAACTCCATTGCCGATTCCACAACTCCCCTCCACCTCCAGCACCTTTGAAATTTCTTCCTCCTCTGTCGGATCTGCTCTCTCGCTTCTGCTGCTCCCTGCCTCTCTTTCACCTTTGACCCTTTGACTCTAGTCACTTTTTATTTTATAGAGCCCTTCATGGTCCTCATGGGTCGGGGGTCACTTGTCAACCGTGTCGTAGAGCAGGGGGCTGGCAGACTTTTTATGTAAAGGGCCAGCTAGCAATATTTTAGTTCTGTGGGCCACACTGTCACTTTGGCAAGTACCCAATTCTGCTGTTTTAGTACGAAAGCCAATACAGAGGATACTGTGGGAAATAAGCATGGCTGGGTTCCAATCTAACTTCATTCATGGGCACACATTCAAATCTTATAGAATTTTCATTGTGTCACAAATGTAATGATTGCAAACTGTTTTTAACTGTTTGAACATGGAAAACCCATTCTTAGCTCATGGGCTGTATAAGAGCCTGTGGCTCCTGGGCTACAGTTTCCTGACTCTTGATTTAGAGTTCATTCGTCGGGCACATTACCAATAGGGCTAATGGTGCATGGCTATAAGCACTAAACATTATTGAATGAATGAACCAATCAATCAGGGCCCCAAGTCACAGGAAGCTTAGAGAATAGCTTGCTTATCAGTTGTAATAAAGTAATCAGGACTCTTGGAATTCCGCCTGTGCCAAGTTGTGTGGCTCTGAACATCTTTGCTTTAACTAACTTGACACAACTCATAAGCATCATAGTTGAACTTGGGTCTTCTGACTCCAACTGTAGGGTTTTTTTTTTTTTTTTTTTCCCAACTATGGAGTTTGCCAATATGATTTTGCAGAAGCACAGTGCTGAGCAGCCGCCTGGTAGGTCACCCCAGTTCTTGTTTCCTCCAGGGGCTCCACAGGGCTGTGCAATTGTTGATTCATGTCTGAGATGGGATAATTGGTCCGGGTGAAATTGGATCGACAGTCCAGGGTTACGTAGGCTCTGTTTTCTGAGGCCGCTGGTCTTATCTGGCCCTTCCCATAGGAACCCTCCTCTCCCCGACGGCCTCCTACTAGTCGTGTTTTTAACAGTGGGCAAAGCTGTGTTTAAGCTTATTACTGTTTCCTTACCATTAAATCTTCTGTTGGCTTTAGTATTTCAAAGGATCCTCTTGCTGGAATACTTTCGGGCTCAGGCAAGCTTGGAGCAAAGAAGTTTGGGGCCAGAGCTGAGCAAAGAAAAATGATTGTTCAAGTATCATCTTATCTAAGGAGAATTGAAATCTGGATCCGTGTGGGATTCATCACAGAGGTGGCGTTCACCTGTGCACGCGGGCTTTGGTGCACGTCCTTGTAATAACTAGTAGGGCCCCAGGAACCCAGCCCTGGCTCGCCCTTTCATTTGGAAGGAGGAAAACGTTCATCTCAAAGATTTAAATTTATTATTTTGTCCCAGGTACAGAAGCACAAAAGCCCATCTGAGATCTGCCACTAAGTTCCCAACACTTCAACATTCACAGACCAATAACTTTTCATGGGCGAGAAGATGAAAAGCTTTTCAACAGATCGATACCCCCAGGCCTGTAACCTTATTTTAAAACTCTGCAGACAGCCGTCAATGAGGTTAACTTTGAATGTCCAGGGCTGAGATCCAAATGGAATTGGCTTTTCTACATATTGCTGAGTGAAGAAATCCGTTAGCTTTTGGCCTGTTCCATCCCTCCAGCGGGATCTGAGGCATTGAAACTGTCTGTCACGAGAGGACCGGGAACTTGCCTTCTTTGAAACATGGTTACACACTCAGGCCAAAATTTGGTCCCTTTTTAAGGTTTTCATTTTTTTTTAAGTCATATCTGTATTCATACCCAGCCCTGTGGTTTTCTAGACTGTTGAAAATGAATGATTATCCCAGTAAATGAAGGACCCTTTCAACTGTGATCCCAGGATAAGAGCAGGCCTCTCTGACCAATTTCTAACTCATTGGCAAGTCTGCCAGGGGAACAGAGTTGCTAAATATTGTCCAGGTAAATACTGCCCCAAAGAGCTATTTACTTTGCCAGATTGCAAATGGCATTTCATTTATTTTACAATTGGAAGCTACACTGATCTTTGAAATTTACCCAGAAAAACGTACATTAGAAGGTCAAAAGAAAACCTTTGCCACATTTCTAAATAGCCTTTGTGAAGGCATTGAAAATAACAAGAGTTATCACTGGTATTGTAACAGGGACCGACCTCAGGTCAAGTTCCCATCCAGTATCACGCGCTTGGCCTCCCCACCCCGACTTCAGTTTCTGTGGTTGTCCCGTTTACCTCTGGGTCTCCGCCTGTTGTTTTGTGGCTCTGTGTGCATTACGGCTTTCTTCTTCAGCGCAGACACCCCTTGGGGAGTTCGACCGGGTTTCTGTTTGGTTTTGATTATAACCGAGGTAGTAGTGTGAACAGGGTCATGTGGTTTGACTGCTGATGTCTCAAGGAAACAAGGACAGTCGAGAGAAGATGGGATCCTGCCTTCTCAGCCCCTTCCCTCACTTGGTGGAGATCACTACAGAGGCAAGGACTTCTGAGACTTCCATTCTTAATGCCATGCCTCCTGGTTGAGTCTCCAGGTTACCTAACTGTCATGCAGTTCACCTCTGAGCAGTTGGCTTTCCCCCTGCGAGGGTTCTAATTGCCTTTTGGCTGTCCGTGGTGGAAGTAGCAGAACTCAACCCCAAGGCCGCAGAGAGAGAGTCCTTCAAGGCCTTAGAGGGATCGATTCACAGGCACACGAGGGAAACACCGTGTTGCAGGAGAGCAAACCGCCAGACCCACTCTGACTGCCTTCCCCCTCTTCCTGTCCTTCACAGCAAAGAAACCTGGGTCTCTCCCAGTTGTTCACCCTGGGAGCCAGAATCCAGGTATTGCAACTCCTGGAACATCACTATCCTTTTCAGGGGGTAATTCCTTTATGCTCAATCGATCTATGGAATACTCCCTCAACAAGGCAGATCACTCCTATTCCTCTTGATATTTCCAAGTAAATGTGATGTCAACCTTGCTCTGGTAGACCCCAGGCTCAGAAGGCCTGAGTCAGATTCCCAGTCTTCTGACTTGCTGTTTGATCTTGGGCCAGTCACTTGAGCTCTCTGTTTTTCAGTCTGTAAGATGGGGATAATCAGGGCCTTTCCCTTACAGGACTGTGAGGGTAAATGAGAAATTTTGGGGTGGTGGCAGCACCTTATGAGATGCCCGTGATGACACTGGCCCACGGAGGGCCAGCTGGCACAGAGGTTACACAGTGAAGGACCCTCAAGAGCCTGTTCAGAAAATTAATAGTGATTATGAAAGAACTACTTTTACTTCTTGCTGATTTTTCGAGCCTCTGATGTTACATCATTCCAATGTGGAATCAAAGAGGAGAAAGAAAACACTATTAACTGCTTAGCTAATTAACAGAACACATCACCTTTTAAGAGCACACAAGAATTAAAAGTAAACCAAAGAAATAGAACTTCTCTCCATCCCCGGGGACTGGGAACAGCGGAGCTCCAGAGGACTGGAGATAAGACACCAACTCCTAGAGGAAACGGCAGCTCACTGTGCCACAGACTTTCATTTTTAAATTTAAATTTTAAATTTGAACATGCACGGAGCTGTTCTTTTGCTGGCTGAACCCCAAGAGAAGAATGGACGCAGATACGCGGATGTTCCTGGAAACAACCAAGATCAAACACGTCTCCGTGAATGACGAACTTGGTGCTGGGTTCTAAGACAGTTGACGCTGTTATCCTCAGAGATATTAGATTATCCTGAGAGCAGTTATTATAAGAAGGAGAAAAAAAAAAAAAAAAAAACCCAACTGCTCCAATGTGAGCTGTGTAACAATTAGGCAATTCAGAAATTTCAACTGAGAGGAATTTAATTAAGACTCTAATAGCTGATTAAACTCGTTTAGATCTGCTGGCAATTGCCACTGGTTACATAAGTAACCCAAGAAGAAAGGTTTCCATCTTTATCTGAGACTGCATTTAATCCAAAGGTCTGATCCTCCTGGTGCTTCTCAAAATAGGGTCCTTAAACCATCAGAGCGTACAGTGACCTAAGAGGCTGCTGAAAAGTCAGGACCTGGGCCCCATCCAGATCTACTGGTTCTGATACCCCCAGATGCAGGGGTCTGCATTCTTAATCAGTCCCCAAGGAGAGCATCTTATTCATGCCAAAAGTCCCGTAACCCAACATCCCTCCCATGTTGCATTTGGGACAGTGCCTTGGAGGGATGCCACTCTCTCCCTCAGCCTCTGGCAAGCAGTTCTTACTTGCACACAGCCCGTGACCACCAGGGGCCGCGGGGCATCAAAGATCAAGTAGACTTGGCCCACCTCTGCTTCCGGGCAGCTCCTTTGTGGATGCTAATTTGCATACACCGAGGGGGGCACACTGAGTTCCACACTGACGTTTGGCTTTAGAACACGCAGTCACAGACGATCCTTACAGCAGACGTCGGTGTAAGAAACCCACAGAATCCAACCTCAGGGTACGATAGATAGTGCTCATTTCCACTTGCTACCAAGCCACAGCGTGCTCTGACATCTTCGTCGTCATTTCCGGCTCAATCAAACTCAGATCTGCTTTTGGCTTTAAGTGGCAACTCGAAGCACAAAATTACCTGCGTGTAAACCCGCCGTCGGCTGCGTGCGCCGATGTGTGTCCAGGCGTGGAAGGGGTGCTAATCGATGCACAGCTCATGCTAAACACAGACATTAAATCGCTTCCTGTGTCCTCAGGGCCATTCATCTCGTGTCCTTTGGAGGATTTGATATTTCAGGTGGAGGCAAATTGGCCTCCCGTTCACTTTGTTTTTCCTCTTTAACTTCGTCTTCCTGAAGAGTTAATTACTCATCTTTTCTCCAGCTTGGAAGTAAATCACCGCTTATTATCTGGAGTGAAATGTTCTCTGATGTTTGCACACGTGAAGTGTTTGTTTTAAGCCTGTCCCCGTCGGTGAGGAAATCACCCAGCCAGCTTCCTGGGCCCAGCTGGGCCTGAGACTCTGCTGCCTTCGTCGGTTTTAATAAATTTCCTCTCTGATGTTTAATCTTGCAATCCCTATTGTCTGGTCTCCACGGAGAGAGGAACTGGGGTAAACAGGCAACTTTCCCCTTTTAATGTTGAATTCAGAGTAAAAATGCATGGTATGCCGAGATCAGAACTGAGTTCAACCCAGCAATGTTTAGGCACCTGGCTGGGCTGAGCACTACACTATGGGGCGGGGTGGCCAGGACCCTCCACAGAGCTGTAGTTCAAGCCGGCTGGGGCTGGTCTCAGTTCTATTGGTTCTGTTGCTTGAGGTCTCCTGAAGTCACACCAGGCTTACCGCAGTGGCTTTCTGTCATCCAGATTCAGGCGGCTGCCTCCTAACCCGTGATCTGTGTTCAGGATCTGTTAGCCACACCCTTCCTCTGCACTGCCTTAGGAGGGAGGGTACCAAGGTGCTTCTCAAAATCAAGGGCGTGACTTCCCCACATGAAATCGTCAATAAGTCCCCCTCAACACACACACTTGAGCGTGCACAGGCTAAAGGTGGAACCTCAACAGGAACGCAGGATCTCTTCTGGTCAGCCGCATGTTGGGAGGCACTTCCCGTGGGAAGCTTCTCTTGATTGGCTTCCGGAACAGGGAGCCTCTTCTTCCTCAGCCTCCTGCCTCCTCCCCAGTGCAGCACAGATATCATATCACGGCTCTGGAACTCTGACTTCTCTGCAGCCAGACTGGAAGATCTGAGGGCAGGGACAGTCATCTTGGAGGACCGTTTACCGTTTTAGCTCCAGGGTCACCGTCTGCTGTGCTTGGCACCCTGAGTATCCCCGAGTGCACGTGTTGAGTCGATGAATGAACAAGAGAGGAAAAGAGAGAATGTTCAAGAGGCTCAGGAAATGCAGAGATGAATGCCAGCTGGAGGCTCAGGCCCCATGGAGGAATTGGCATGCAAGCTAGGCCCAAAAGAAGGGGTAGGAGGTCAGCAGGTGGAGATGACCAGGTGGGGAGGACCAGGGAGAAGTGGCATAGGCCCAGGCAGGACATGAGTGTCCTTCAGGGTGCATCTGATTGAGAGGTGCATGCATCCTATCAGCTACATAGAACTGGTGTCTGTGTGTGCAAGAGCATGCGAGTGTGCACACAGGTGTAAGTGTTAGGTGCGTTCAGTGTGTGTGGTTGTGAGTGTGTGTATATTGTAAGTCTGCATGGGCATGGGTGCATCTGTGTGTAGACGTGTGTTGTGTGGGTCTTGGAAGGGAGCGTGTCCAGTTGTGAGTGTGTGTGGGTGTAAGTGTGTGTGCGTGTGAAGGTATGCACGCATGTAGTGTGAGACTGTGTCCAGGATGAGAAAGGGTTAGAGAGCGTGAGGGAGGGAGGGCGTGAGGCGGGTTTGGACCCACGCCGATGCAGAGATCTGATTGCGGGCACAGCCTGCGTCGTGGAGGGACGCAAGGGTCGGGTGTTTGGAGAATTGATTGTGTGGGTGGCTTGGAGATCAAAAGACCAGCGATGAGGTGGTTTTAATTGTCTCTTGTAAGCATTTCGTAAGTAGATCAAATAAGATCAAACGCTCAGATCCCTTTGAAGGAAGACCGCACGCGTCTATTAGCCTGATTTCTTCCAGCCTTTTGAGGGACGCTGTGACATCCTTGAGTTTATCCAGACGCGAAGGGGTAGATGGTAACGTGAGACGGTTTCTGGAGATGAACTGTCTGCGCTCTGAGGATCCCCTGGCTGAACATTTCAGGAAGCAGTCGCTGCCCTTTCATGAAGCACTTTCTAGGAGCTGAAGAGCAGCGAGCCTCCTGAAAAGCACCGTATTCAAATTTATCAATAAGAATGGATGAAAAAGTCATCACAAAGTTAATTTCGCCGTTTTTGTATTTCTTTCAGCAGAATCACTGTTCTCCACCAGAGAGGTCAATTATTCATTGTCCTCGTAACTTCTGTGTATTTGCTGAAAACACTCAGAGGTTTATCACCAAAATTCAGTTTATTTTGAAGGTAAAGATTTTTTTTCCTCCCTCATGGCCTCTTTGACTTTTTTTTTAAGTACAAGAACATAAGTGGTAGGGATGGAAGCAGAGGTTCCTTAACTCCCTCTTGTGCATGGAAGTTTGTAGAAGTGGAATAAATCTGGGGTGCCCCATATGTGGTCAGTGCCCCCTGGAGGTCAGTGACTATGAAGTCAGGAGCAGAGCTGTCCCTCCTGCAGCCACTCCGGTTCCCTAGCCCAGTATCCATTCTCTGACAGGTTGTCCCCTCAGGACCACGTATCCTGACAGTCCCCCCGAAACTCATTGGCACAGCTTAGGTCAGGTACACCGCTGGGCCCATGGTGGTGGCTAAGGGACGCAGTGAACCAATTTGCCAGAGAAAGGACGTGTGCCTGTTCTTGAACTTGGAAGCAAGCATCTCTCCAAGGGAAAAGCAATATGCTGTAGCCAAAATAATTAGGAGATGGATGATGGACAGGCAAAACAATTCCTCTCTCTTTTTAATGGAGTTGGAACACAATATGCACTCCCCACTGATTTAAACAAATTACCAGCTCAGAGGGGTGTTGGGCATCCCTCCGGTGGGTATTGTGACTGGTTTGGTAATTAGGTCCTCTCCACAATCCTGCGAGTTCTACCATTACCATTATCCCATTTTCAGATGATAAACTGAGGCAAAAAGTCATGAAGCAATTAACCCAAGTGGCACGGGTGGTAAGGGGCCCGCTGGACTTGAAGTTAGGCCGAATGGCCCCAAGATACACGTCCCTGGCAACTGGGCCCCTCTCTCTGGAAATATGCTTCTTATTTTAAAATATTTTCTTTTGAATTTCAGAAAAGAAAATTGTATGTATTTTTTTTTGTTTAGAATAGTGTTATATTTACTGAAAAATATATTTATATATGCAGCACATTCTTCTCTGCCCCCTGACCAGTTTCTCCAGTTATTAACATCTGATGTTAGTATGGTACATTTTTCACAATTAATGAGCCAAAGATATATTGCTGTTAGGTAAAGCCCATGCTTTGTTGGGATTTTCTCAGATTTTATCTAATCCCTTTTTTCTGTTCCGTCTGGTGTCTTATCCCGGAAACCAAGTACATTTAATCCTAATATCTCCTTAGACCTCTCTCAGCTGTGACAGTTTCTCAGACTTTCTTATTTTTGATGACCTTGACAATTTTGAGGAGTACTGATCATTTCTAGATAGCTTCTAGAATGTTCCTTGGTGGAGATTTTGTTTCTTATGATGAGACTGAGGTTATGGGTTTCTGGAGGAGGACCACATGGAGGACGGTCACCACCACATCTAAAGATGTGTGCTGGTGATACAATTTGTCGCAGTTGCTGTTGTCTTTGATCATCTGGCTGAGGTAGTGTTCCAGATGTCTGTATGGTAAAGTTAGTCTTTATTTCCCTAGTGAAAACTTCAGATCGTATCTTCAGTGATTTAAAAATGAGTCCTGGATTCAGAGCTTGGTTCTACCAGTTTCAAACCGTGCAAACTCCCTGCCTTGGTTTTCTCATCTGCGAAATGGAGATAATAAAAGTTGCATGTAGGTCGTGGGTCTGGGGTTAGGATTACTTGGACTGATATGCACAGCTCTCAGGATGGTAGAAACAGAAACCCTTGCTTTCCCATCTCATAAGCCCCTTACTGCTCTAGGAGTTGGGCACCTTTAAACTATAAAGAAACCAAATTTCAGAGAGTGACAGTGATGGGTGGTGTTCTGCATCTTCGCTGTGTGAGGTTAGATTCCTGCTGTGGCCCCAATGCAGGACTGAGCAAGACCCTTCCTTCTTCAAGCCTCCATTTCCCCATCATGGAATGAAGATCATAGTCACCTGCTTCCTGGAGCCGCTAGAGGATTGAAAGACTTGGGGATCCATCAGCACTCTTCCCCAAAGCTCGCCCGAACATCCAACTAGCGTGAACAGCTGGCTTGGCCATCAGTGTCCCAAGTGCCACAGCGGGGATGTGGCTGAGCTGGTGTTCGGCTGTGTCTTTCTAGAAGAGGAAGAGTCCATGCTGTGTGAAGCCCCAGACCTGGGAAGGAACCACTGGTTCAGTGAATTCCCAGCTGGAAAGGTCCTGCCGACAGCTCCCTCTCTCCCTCAGCCTTCTGGCTGGATTCTCAGAACACTCTGCCACCTTCTCCACAGGGCAGGTCTGCCAGGCTGCTCTCCGCTGCCCCTGCAGCCCTGACTCTTTCAGAAGTACATAGCGAGCGAGGAGGCTAGCCTCACCCCTCTTCCAATTTTCTACTCATTACCCTGGTCCCAAATCTGGGAAGGGTGAGAGGACAACCTAATCCCTGTACTTTGCACAGAACCTCAGATCTGAAAGACGTTGGAGGTCCTCTAGTCCAAACCCCCCCTCATTCCTCTTAAAGGTGAGGAGGTCGAAGAGGAGGACAAAGGTCAAGGGCATGTCACAGCAGGAACCCTGGTTGGTTTCCACTTCCTCAGTCAGTGCTCCACCTGCAGATGCTCACAGTTTCCTCAAGGAGAGTTTACTGCATGTTGAATGAATGATAATCGTACCCCCATGGAGAGCTCTCTGTGTTCAGAAAGGTTTGCTGTCATTAACTCGCTCATGACCCCGGGGACTGTGAAATTGGGATGCTTTCATTTTCTGTTTGCAGAAACCAAGGTTCAGAAAGATTATGTGACTTGCACAAGGTCACAGGGCAGGTGCAGGATTTAAATCCATTCATCCTATGGTGTGGACGTGAGGTATCCCCCAAAAGCTCATGTGTGAGACAATGCAAGGAGGCTTAGAGGAGAAATGACTGGGTTATGAAAGCCATAACCCACTCAGTAAATTAATCTCTTGATAGGGATTAACCGAGTGGTGACTGAAGGTAGGTAGTTGGGGTGTGGCTGATAGTCTTTTGGGGTGTGCCTTTGGGGCATATATTTTGAATCTGGTTAGTGGAGTCTCTGCTGTCTGCTTCCTGGAGTGATGTCTTCAACTGATTTCCTCCACCTCATTCTTCCACCGTGCTGGCCAGCCTCACCTCAAGCCCTGAAGAATAGAGCTGACCATCTGTGGATTGAGACCTCTGAAACTGTGAGCCTCCAAATAAACTTTTCCTCCTCTAACTGTTCTTTTAGGTCTTTTGGTCACAGCAGCAAGAAAAAAAAAAAACTGACTGAAACAGTCTGACTGGTTGCTGAATCATGCTATTTATGATTCTGAACTCTTTCTTTCTGTTCCGTGTGAGGGAGAATGGAGAAGGGTTCCATAGCAATGAAAGTGATTCCTGAAAATTCAGTGGAATCCCTCTGCATGTACATGAGCGTGGACCCAGTACACATGCATGGGTCCTGTCCTGCTCATCAACCAGTCTAACCAGGCCTTGGGCCAAGTGTCCTGGACCCTACTCCCATTTCTAGCTCCAGAATAGGCCTCATGTGACTGACAGTGGCTATGTGGTTTCCCTTGCTCTGGTGCATTGAAATTTACCTCAGGAACTATGGAGCTAAAGGAACTGTGGTACCATTTTGGAATTGGCTCGCTCTTCAGAGTAGTTCTTTATGGGTTCATGATGTCAGTAGACTGGTGTGCGTCATGGTGAAGGGGCCCTGGGAATAGGAAGAGGGGTCCGTCCAGTTCAGATAATAACAGGGAGTCACGGTCAGGTCCAAGGTGGGAATGCGATTGGCGGTTACCATTTTCAGAGTGTGCAGGGCTCTTCCGTTTTGCACACAACTTCTAAGAAAGACACTTGGAGCATGGAGGTTCTAGGCCTGTGAGAACTGGGGTTAGCAGAGGCGATGTGACAATTGAAATTGAGCTTCCTGACTCTCAGTTCAGTGCTTATTACCCTGAGTCTTGCTTTTCCTTGAACACTTCAGGGTGACTGGATTACCTTTCTAAATGGTGATAACATGGTGCCATTTGCTTTCTTGGGAAATGTGATACCAAGAGTTATGCAGATTAGCCACCCTAAATGGCTCTATCTGAGGTTGCTGGAGAGGGAGGGCTAGAAGACAGATCCTTGATCCTCAGTATTTTGCTTTGGGTATAATATTCCATAACCAAGGCACATATGGACACCTTGGCTATTCTACTGGCACGTTCTGATACATGGACATTTAAAAAAAATCTGACCATATGTTCATTCATTCCATCAATGGTGATCCATTAAATCTCTTACCATGTGCAGGCTTGCGTTAGAAGCTGTGGATGTGGAATCCAATCACTGTTTATATAAAATCCCTGCTACTCCAGCAACACCACACAACATACACACACCTGCTAGACCAGGAAATCTTAGACTAATGAGTGAAACATATACAAAAATACATAGATTCTTAGAGTATAATATTATAAAGAAGTGGAAATTAGATATTCAAATCCAACTGTTTATGAATGAAATCAGATGATGTTTGGGGTTCCTTTGGTCTTCTGTGGAAAGGGTGGGTGAGAGTAAATGAAACAAGACTGGCCATTACTGAAGCTGGGTAGTGGTCTATGGAGGTTCATTATACTATTCTACTTTTGTATGAGTTTAAATTTTTTCACGATTAAAAAGAAAAGAAACTTGAACGCTGAAGACAAAGAGTTTCTACCTGCACACCAGTTTTATGGGACCATAGGTGGCTGAGGTCATCCATATATCCTTTTCCCTCTGGGGCGTGGGTGAGTGTGAACTCCATCTTAGCCACTTGGGTTGCTGTAACAGAGTAGCACAGACTAGGAGGACTATGAACAGCAGAAATTTATTTCTTCCAGTTCTGGAGGCTGAAAACCAAAGCTCAGGACTCTGGCAAGTCGGGCTCTGGTGAGGGCTGCTTCCGGTTTCCTAGACGGTATCTCTTGCTCTGTGTTCATGTGGCCAGAGGGGCACAGGAGCTCTCTAGGGCTGTTTTATGTGGGCACGACCCCATTCACGAGGACTCTGCCTCATGACCTGCTCGTCCAAATGCCCCACTCCTAATACCATTGCATTGGAGACAAGGTCTCAACACGTGATATTAAGGGGCACGAACATCCAGTCAATGGCAAATATACAGGACAGATCCCGGCTTCTATAGGACCTTCAGGGGCTGGCTTCATCTGGGCCTGGTCTGCCTGGAGTCTTCTTCCTTCTTTTGCTCCCCTCACCGACCCCTCCTCTCACTCCAACTCATCCTGGATTTGCAATCTCAGCTTAAAGCACACCTCCTCAGGGAAGCCTGCTCTGATTTCTTTCCCCTATATGCCCTGTTAGACCCCTGTTTGAGTTCTTCCTTCCCGTTTGTATGATGCCTGCTTTTGTGTGATTAATTGACTCAGGTGTCTTCCCAATTAGCAGAAAAGCCCACATGAGCAAAACCCTGTGACCTGATGCCTAACACAGTACGTGGCACTAGTAGCCACCAGGACATACTGTGGAAAGGACTGAGCCTCTGCTCAACCTGCCTGCCAGCTTTGGCTCCAATCACACGGGAGTAGGAAGTGAAGGACTTCCGCTCTCTCCTAGTCTGATGTATGCACTTTGGAGTTGGGACTTTGGTGTTTGTAGACGGTCCTGAAGAGGCGGTGGACTCAGGAAAGCAGGTGAGAGCACTTGGGACCCGGGTGGTGTTTACACAGCAGCTTCGGCTCCTGATCAAGTGCTTTCCACCCGCCGCCTGCCTCCGTCCTCCTGGGCTGAGATGGATGTGGTGGGAAGGGCTGCAGCTGGGCAGCTGGGAAAACACAGCACTCTGGGGCTGGGGAGTCCTTACTGCCACCTTCCCCGTGAGTCCCCCTCGGGTTGGCCCTTTTTCTGGTTTGTGAGTGGCCAGTGACCATAACCAACTAGCCTTGATTTATGTTATCTCGGGATGTCAAGATCTGGGTCTGCAAGGAAGGAAGGGCCTTGAAGTGTGTAGCGATGTTATCATGGCTCAATCGATAGAACCACGGAGCCATGTGAAGGGAAAGCACCTTTGGATTCACCGTGATATATACTCTGGTTTCTATCACCTGCTTGCTGTGTGAGTTTGGGCACGTCACATAACTGTTCTGTGCTTCTACCACGTTGGATTTGGGGAGATTAGACTAAGTGGTGGAATTGACACCTTTCCTGAACCCAGAAGTGCTCAAAAGTGACCTTGTTATAATCATAGTATCAAAAGGCTGTGGTAGAGAGAGATGCAAAATTCTAGATTACTAGGAAAAGCAAGAACCACTTTACAGATAAGCTGACATGTGATCTCTGTCTTAAATGTCAACAACAGCAATAGAATAAGCCGCAGCCACCGTGACCTCACGTGTGTTCCACGTGTGATGAACAGTTGGGGCTCATTCAGACCTCTCTGCGGTCCTTAAAGGCATACTCTCTTTCGCTCTCTCAGCATTTTCCAAACAGACAAAGTGAAGCTTAGAGGGGTTCAATACCTTTCCCTATGCTCTTCAGCTAGAGGACGAAGCCAATATGAACCCCTAGTTCTACTTGACCCCCAAAGCTAAACGTGTGTCCGCTAAGTTACCCGACCTCTCTTGAAGGTTGCATTTGAGTTTTTAAAGCTAAATGGAAAGAAAGGGGGTCATATAACAACTCCAAAGGGAAAAATTTGCAAATCTTTGTATCCACTTGTGTTTAGCGTGATTGGCTCGATCTCTGTCCTGCTGCCCACTGATAGCTTAAGAAGGCAGAAGTCATTCTAAGCACAGTCCACTGATTGTTTCCAGGCTGATGCCGGCACATAGTAGGTGGTCAATGAATCTGTGATGAACGAAAGAAGAAGAATCAGATGTTCTACTGAGCCGTGTGGCACGTACCGGCCCTACTGACCTTCCATCTTAAAAGCGCAGTGTCACTGGGGTGGATGATTTTGTGATTAGCCACATGGGTGTTTCTTTACAGCTAGCCAAAAATTTTCCAGCTCAAATGACGAGGCAGTGCCAGGGATCAGGGACCCTCTCGCCTCTCTCTTACCCCCTCCCCTCCTGGTGCTGTGAGTCTGAATCCTCCTCAAGGGCCTGAGCTGCATTTCTGGCCGCACTTAGCGACTCGGGCGAGGTGAGCGGGTCACATCAGGACAGAGGGGACTGCGCCTGGTGCTTACCTGCAGGCCAGGTGTTTTCCTTGAGGTTGGTATCACAGTTAAGCACTGGACCTGCGGGAGCAGGAGGAGCAAGGCGAGAGTGGGCCACGGGGGCAGCTCTGCCTGGCGGGATGCGAATAGTGCCAATAACCTGTCAAATAGAATTAAGGTTCCACACATACAGCCTTCAATCTGATTTCCGCCGCGGGTGCCGAGGTGCTGCTCTGAGGGAATACGATTGATTCTATTCTGACAGGTCTCGTGCGCGCTAAGCAGCAGCGGTCTCCACTCCACGCGGATTCATAAAGTTCAACTTAATTTGCCAACTTAAACAGAACCGTAGCCGGGATGGGAAATGACGCTTCTCATCCCGTCACCTGCTCTGTCCCCTCGGGTTGTCTCTTCTCTGCATGTCCTCTTTGACAACATCTTCCTCTCCCCTTCCCTCTTTTTTCTGGCACCTTTTCATCTTTCTCCTTTTCCTTTTCTCTCCTCTGTACTTTTCCTTTCTCGCCTCCACCACATGCCGGGCCTGGCTTTCCCTAGACTCCCAGGCGTGGTGGGCAAGCGAAGGGTGGCCTATGTCAGATGAGAAGAGAGAAGCTCTCGTGATTAAGAGCTCATACGCCTCAGAGCTGCCCAGGTCCTAAGAGGCAGAGACGGCACGAAGCCTGCACGTCCGTGAGTCTGAGAGTCCATGCTGCTTCGTGACGTCAGTGGTCCCAACCCAGGCAGAGCCCCGGAGCCACCTGGGGACCCTATGGCTTGCGGTACTGGACATCACCCAGACACGCATGTTGAATTATTCTGGGGCGGGATCTGGGAGGCAGAGCGACCCAGTGTTCTGTATTTTCTCCTTTTTCATTTTTCTCAGCTCCTCAGTGGATGCACACATAGCACGGAAAGCCCTTAAGACGGATGCTGTCTTCTCCCCGGCCACCTCGGGGGCAGAACTGGCCCTCGTAGAGGTCCTGGGGCAGGACAGCAAGGTGCGTGTCTGTGTTTGTGATGCAGGTGGGGAAGTGGGAGAACCAGACGCTGAGTCTGCGGCACGCCGTGTGGCCCAGGTACAAGTCCTTCTCTGACTGCGAGCCGGATGACAACCACCTGAGCATCGTCACCCTGGAGGAGGCTCCCTTTGTCATCGTGGAAGACATAGACCCGCTGACCGAGACCTGCGTGAGGAACACGGTTGCCCTGTCGGAAGTTCGTCAAAATCAAGGTGAGTGACCAGGGCCGCTGTTGGCTGACGGGCTGGTCCTCTTACGGCGTGTGCGTCGTTGCCAGTGGACACATCTATAGCTCAGTCGTGAAGAGTGTGACACAGAGCAGCCCTATTATCATAAGAACAGCAGCGTGATAATGGAGCAAAAGACTTAACTGCCTGGGGACCCACCAAGTCGGCCTTTGTCTAGTTCCCAGAGGCGCCCGGTTCAGCCCTACCCTTGTCTCCCCTGCAGCTGTGACTTTGCTCTGCTCTTCTGGCTGCTGCCTTCACCCCTTTCCCCAGCATGTTCTTCCTTCCATCTCCTTTATGCTTCCAGTCCCGTACTTTTTCAAAATTTTATATTTTGTCTCTGGCCAGGCGTGGTGGTGCACGCCTGTAATCCCAGAGGCTTGGGAGGCTGAGCAGGAGGATACCGAGGTAAAGCCAGCCTCAGCACTTAGTGAGGCCCTAAGCTACACAGCGAGACCCTGTCTCTAAACAGAAACTAAGGAGGCTTGGGGGTTGTGGTTCAGTGGTCGAGCGTCCCTGGGTTTCAATCCCTGGTATCAAAAAAAAAAAGCAAAAAAAGCTTGTCACAGGGGCAGGTAGATACCTGGCCTGCGACTTTGAGATGAGATCCAGGTGGAAACTGGACCTCCTGGTGGCTCCCCTGCTCACTCGTAGCAAGCTGCACCTCGTCTCAGTTGGTTCCTCTTGCGATGTTAGAAAGAAGGAGCTGGCATCTGGACTAGGGCTCCTCCTTAATTTATGAGCCCTCTGTGGGCACGGAAAGCTCCATGGCCAGGTTTCTCCTGTTGCGAACCCACCACCAAGATAGGCCACTCACAAGAAGGAAAGCCTACTGGTGGATCAAAATCGGCTTCGGGTGCTTCCCGATCGCCTCCCTTCACCTGGCCAACTCCTGCCTGTCTTTGAGCTTAGCCCCTGCCTCCCCGTTAGGCCAGCTCTGCCTGTTCCCGCAGTGCCCTGGGCAATCTCCATCTCTAACCGTGTCACCTGTTTTTGTAGTTTATAATTTGTCTGTCTTCCCCCTGGATGACGATACCTCACCACAGGGAAGGTGCCTTGCTGATCTGTGCTCTCGTCACAGAGCACAGGACACCAGGGTTTGTTGAATGTCTCGGTGATGAGTGGTCACTCATCTCCAGAGTCCAACTTCAGTCCCTATTAGCCAGGATGCAAGGCCCCAGATCTCACTACTTGGGATCGGGGTGTATATTTTAAACTATATGTATGATGGCCACATGTATTACGAAGGCACATTTTGGCTTGGAGAAAATTCAATCTGCAAGGTCAACTTCTTGGGAGGTGAAATTCTGAACAGATCATGAAAGAAATAAGTAGATCCACCCTGAATGGGCTTCCTGGCCTTCAGTGTCCCTTGCCTGGGCTCCTGTCTTTGGTAAACTGCCCCCAGCCTCTCCTTCCCTGGAGATGAACAGGAAGCATACCAAGGGCAGGCAAGCAGGCGACCCCAACTAGGGACATGATGTTTCAAGGATTTTTGCTGAATTCCTCCACAGTTAGAGTACAGATATTGTTATGAATGAAATTGTAAAATAAAAAAAGTAAGTATATCAATGCTTTAAACAGACATCAAGCACAGTTTTATGTGTCAGGCACAGTTCTGGGCACAGGGGAGACACTGGTGAACAGAGAAGAGAAAAGATAAGGATCTTGTGGTCATGTGATGAACTGTTAGAACACAGCTGGACCCGTGAAGGAACAGGGCAGCCCCGGGATGGTAGGCCTATGAGGCTACCAATCAGGTGGCGTGGTAAGAGACAAACAGGTCTGTGCAGCTCCTGGAGCTCACCTGGGTCAGGCTCAAGGTAAGATATGAAGGATGAGGAGCCAACATGTGAAGGTCTGGAGGAGGAGCCTCCCAGGGAGAGGGAGCAGCAGGTGCAAAGGCCCTGAGGAAGGGAGGAGCTGCGCAACTGGGAGACAAAAGGAAACCCAGCAAATGCCAGAGAGGAGCTGGAAGGAGCATCAAGGGAAGGGAAGAGAGGGAGGTCTTCCAAAGAGGCTTGGATGTGGGTGAGTGTCCTGTGGGCTGAAGTTGGTCAGGTGCAGAAAGAATGTCTGACACAAAACTGAGGGTAACGTTGGCAGGATGCCTCCTTTCTGATCACGACACCCCTAGGTTTCCATAGGGCCCATTGGGCCTCGTGTGCTTCACAATCAATAAGAAGAGTTTAGAATCTTTAAAATCAATAACACTGGCGCTGAAAAGAAAGAGGTCACCGGAGTCAGGTCAGTATGAAGAAAAATCACCCAAATAAATTGCCCTCTATAAAAGAATCGACTTTTCTATTGAAGACTAGGAACAGCTTAACAAGTGCAAATTCATGTTTTTGACTCCTGTGGGGTGGTAGCTGGTTCCTTTCCTTCCTCCGCGTGGGGACTAGAGAAAGATGCTGCACCTGGCTGTCCAAACTGAAGTCTGACTTGCTCGATGTCAATAGGAAATCATCAGGGTGCACTAATCCCCAGTGCTAACACGAGTCAGATCAATTGCATCTTCTAAAGGTAAAGGCTTGGGGAGCCGGTGGGTTGCAAAAGGATTCCTGTTAGGCCAGGTGATTGCGTTTGTTTTCTTGGTAACACTCCCCCAGGGATCACCCTGGCTTCTCAGTTCTGGTAAATGGTGGGATCCTGGGGCCCACACAATCTTCAAAAAAGCCAGAGTGAGCTGAGAAATCTGTCCACGTTCATGGATGTAGGTATAGACACCATCGTGTGTTCAACCCATGACTCCGATCTGTACGTATCCACACTCCCTAGATAATTTGGAAGAAGCCTCAAAAAAATAAATACGAGGAAGGAGAAAGTTTTTCCCACTGTTCAAAAATAGTTATGCTTCACATTTCCTTGTTTTTCTACCCACTTTCCCCCCCATAATCCATCTGCTTTTGGTATAGCAGTGATTATTCTGTTTGTACCTCTGTGTAATCAACATGTTTTTCAAATGACAGGGAAACATGTTTTCCACTACGATGTTGGATTTCCATAAGCATCTTGGTGATGCTCTTTGGCAGTCCAGCATGTACATGTGCCCAAAGTTGGAATATTCAAACAGAGCACGTGTTCTGTAGCAGGGTCGAGCCAGCAGGAGGCCGTGGTGCAAGGTGGGATGGAGTGTGCAGCCCATGTGTGAGTTGTGAGGGTCCTTTTGCCACTTGGTTTGGGAAGACCAAACCAAGTTTCCTTCATTTTTAGAAGGATTTAAGAGTCTATGGGCGTTCTTCGAATGTGACCTTGTAGCTAAGTAAAGCAGGATGCCTGGTCTAGGGCCGTGGGTGTAACCACGGGAGATCACAAGACAGCCTTTCCAATGGCCGGCACCAACCGTCTGTATTGAAATAGGGGTTTTCCTGATCAAGGGCATTTCCTGCTAGGCTGTTGCCTTTTACATTCATGCCCTGTATTTACAGAGGGGAAACGTGATGAACGAATCCTTACGTGACAGCCCGCTTTATCGGGAAAGGTCAAGTCTATAGATCCCGCCCAGGGCAGAACCAGGTCTCCTGGCTCCAGGAGATTTCTAGGAATCCTCACTTCTTCCCTTTGGTTTCAAGACTTTTAAGTGTAGGATAAAGTAAAACCCTGCTTCACGTGAGAATTTCACATCATCCTCTCTCCAGTATCTGATAAGCTTCTACGACTGATTTTTAGATCGAACAACTAAACTCTGGTTTAAAGAGGTCGTGTGTTATAAACTCTTAAAAGTAAGTTTGGTAACACTTGCTTATGGGGTAAAAACAGCACCCAATTCAGAGAAATGTCACGGGGGTCAACCTAACCATCAGTTGCCTTTAGCAGAGCGCTTAACCAGTAGTGATTACTCGGCACATGTTAGCGGTGGTGGTCAAGGTAACTGCGTAATTACCAACATTTCTGCTCTGGTCGACATGATCTGCTGTGTGTCCTTGGAAAAGCCGCTTCCTCTCTGTGAGCCTCCCTCTCCCATCTGAAAGGCACAGGGGAGTAGCTTGCAAAACCCACAAGCCCCCGTGCTGACGTTCTGTGGTCTTGGGTTTTCTTCACAGCAATTCAAACCAACGAGGGGATGAATGTCAAAAAGTGCTGCAAGGGCTTCTGCATCGACATCCTGAAGAAGCTCTCGAGGACGTGAAGTTCACCTATGACCTCTACCTGGTCACCAACGGGAAGCACGGCAAGAAAGTCAACAACGTGTGGAACGGGATGATCGGGGAGGTAGGTCGGCTCCCAGTCCTGCAGACGCCCCACCCCCGGGGGGCACCCGGGAGGGCGGGAGGAGCGGCAGGTGCACTGTCCCTTCTCCGCCTTGCCCAGGGGTCTACCAGCGGCCGTCATGGCCGTGGGCTCGCTCACCATCAACGAGGAGCGCTCCGAGGTGGTGGACTTCTCCGTGCCCTTCGTGGAGACAGGCATCAGCGTTATGGTGTCCAGGAGCAACGGCACCGTCTCGCCTTCTGCTTTCCTAGGTAGGTGAACTCTGAAGGCTCCGGCTTTCCTGCGGGGAGTTACGGCCGTTCTGTCCCGTGGGCTCATAGAACCACATGTGGGTGGGCGGGACCTGGCTGGGCTGGCCACGCTCCAGAGCCGGTTGCCCTTGAATCCCCTCAGCTCATCACCCCCTGCCCTGTTCCTGGCGTTCAGTTATCTTATCTGGGAGATTTCTGCTGAAAGCACCATCGCCTGTTCAGCTACTGGTCTTGACTCTGTAGAATGTAAATTAGTAGATGTATTACTCGGAGTCTTGAAAAACATTTAAAAAATAAATAAACCTGTCTTTCCACAGTTAATTTAAATCAGCCTGTAAACCTCTCTTCAGTATCCACACCCCTGTCCCCAGCCACCGTAGAATGGCCGTCATTTGTCTAAAAGACGGAAGGGGGAAAATAATGATGAGCACACTATGATTTATGCCAGTCCTCTGGTAAACCAAAATAGGAGTAGTCTGAAGAGTATACGCTGATTTAAAAATGAATGGAGTCATATTTTAAATGTGCCTATCCTGTAAGCCAAATGGATTGTCAAGCAGGACATTCTCTGAACCATTTCATAAATTTCCATGTTTACAGAAAAGCTTTCTCCTGAATCAGGGTAGAGTTATATTGTTATCATCCGGTCTTCAGCACTGTAGCTGCGTGTGACTTAGGTAGCCTGGCTAGAGAGGCGGAACTTCTTCAAAGCAGAGTGTTGTTGTGTTGGCTGCTTGGTTATTATAAATGGTTTTTCTTAAGTAGCTGTCTTGTTGACAATGATGATTTTGTACCAGGGATTGAACCCAGGGGTGCTTAACCACTTAGCCACATCCCCAGCCCTTTTAATATTTTATATAGAGACAGATTTCTCACTGAATTACTGAGGGCCTAAGTTGCTGAGGCTGGCTTTGGACTCACCATCCTCTTGCCTCAGCCTCCCAAGCCCCTGGGATTTACAGGTGTGTGCCACTGCACCCGGAAGAATTCAGGTTCTTAATTCCCCCTTAGCACTCCCATATAGATGGGTTTGTCCCAAATTTGGGCTGTTAAAGCAAACCTGAATCTCTAGAAGAAAACTGCATGAGAGAGAGAGAGAGAGGGAGGGAGAACAGTGTTATTAAGGTCAACTAAATTTCTTACATTTTTCCAGAAAAAAAAAGTTCTATTATAGGAAGTTGCCAACTTGAACCAACTGGTGGACCAACTCCAGGCCCCTGGTCTTGTTCTCCCAATGTCCTCCTTTACCTGTTACGTCAGCACCCGGTGGGGTCTTCATGCTTCCTTCTCTCCAGCAAAATGTTGACTAACAGGATTTGAGAGCCTGTCTGCCTCTCAGAAGCATGTGGATTTACTATTTCATTTTTGATAATCCAGTAAGCTGCTGAAATCCTTGCCACTCACTGGATTTGATTTTGCACTCATTGCTTCAATTTTGTAACCTTGCTGGAGTGACATGGAGCTTGACAAGCACACACTTGATAGGCTCCTTACATGTTCCATTTGGCCCCTTGTCTGACATGGTACAGATACCTGTATCTAAATAAGGAGCCTCAATACAGCAGGAGAATGAAAATGACTGATATGCGCAGCCCTAATGATCATCAGAGGACCCTCCCACGTTGTCACTACTAGTCATTTTTTCTGATTGTCAGACCCTTGGATGGAGAGCCTTTGCCCTGGAGCTAAGAAAGGGTTGGGGAAAGTGAGTGGAAAGAAATGTGTTCCTTCTCACAAATTGTCCTCAAATTTCCATAGTGAGCTGGAGAGAAGTTTTTTCCAATTCAATCAGAGAAGAAGAAAAAATATCAATTGGCTTGTCTTGTAAAATTGGGTCACTGATATTGAATTTGGCCTCGACCCAGTTTCTCTAGATTATATTTTTGTCTTACCTGCATCTGAGAACATTTCCATAAAAAGTCAAGTATTTTGTCAAATTTAGCAAAACTACCTTCCCCCCTCACTCTGCTGTACTTTTAAAAAATAAAATGAATTATAGTCAGAGGGAAACAATTTGCAAGCTGTTTTTACACAGGAGGCTTAATATTTTCCCTAGTCACTAATTACATCCCTATTCGACTGACGTTGCACCCCCTTATTTACAGTCATTAATCTGCAGGTTTTGAAAGTCATAATGAACCGTGCCTAAGCTACATTTTTCCATTCACTGGCTCAGTCATCTGGAAGAGCCAAAACATTCAAAATCTGATTGCATTGCTGTTCATTATTTCCTATTCTCTCTCCTTCGCAAACTCCATTAACTCACATCGGAAACACTTGCAGGTAATACCACGGGAGCTTTTGTGTAAAAGTGGTTTTTCAAGGACAGAGATGACATCTCTTGCAATATTTCCATCCAGTTAATTTTAAAGACTTTTCCAAGCAATTGGATTCTTTGGCCCAAAGAAATGCTGACCAGGGTCTCCTGGATTGAAGTTCCTTCGTGGATAAATGCTGGCTATGTTTCAGGTCATTAGAGGATATAATCCACACCAATTTAAAATAGCTCTGGGCCACTCAGTAGCTGCTATAGACAGTGACCTGCTGTTGCCCGATGCTCTTCTGCATTGTGGGGCACGTGTGTGCTGTCTGGGGATAGCAGTCCGTCAGGTCACCTGCAGACACTTGGTTTACTGTAACCAGAATGCTGCAGCAGAGCTGTTTGATCTGTGTGCCATGCATGCAAACCAGGGCATAGATGTTGTCAATTCCAAAGTGAGACAGCATCTGAGATCAGTTGCTGAAGCAGCTTTCATTCAACTTTCTGACAGCACGTTAGTGAGCAGGATGCAGGTGCTAAAGGAAGTCCCCTGCAGGACTACAGACTCTGACATGTGAACAGAGGAGTTCGGCAAGGGCTCCCCCAATTCTTATAATGCTATCACCACCTACAGAGACACGGGAGTTACCAGATTCATAAGTGTGTTTTTATCAAACGGCTGCTTTTTCAGCACCATGGACGGCGTCTCTCACCACCACCATCTTTTCTGGCTTTAATCATGAGATCAGCAATTCCCCATTTTCTTCATCCATTCATCTGTTGGCGGCCACCCGGGCTGCTTCCATCATTTGGCTTTTGTGAATTGAGCTTCTGAAAGCACTGACAAGCCCATATTGAGGCAAAATAAGCAGGAAATAGTGGGAGGGGAGTCCCATGAAAATAGAAGGGAGCTGGGTGGAGTAGAGGAAGAAGAGATGGGGAGAAGTGAGGGACAGGAAAGGGGGAAGTGTGAAGTGAAATTGACAAAATTATGCTATGTACATTATGAATACGCCACATGAAGTTCATCTTGTGTCTATCTATAAAGCACCAATTAAACAGAAGGAAGACCAGTAGGGTAGAGGAAGATGGTCAGGGAGAGGGGGGCAGGAGAGACAGAGGAAGCACTGGGGACTGAAGTGTAGCAAATTGCACTCTATGCTTGGATGATCATGTCAAAATGAAGCCCACTCTACAGGATGGCTCCAACGCATGAACGAAAACCTAAACCCGCTTTTCCATGCGCTATATTGTGTTCGTACTTGTGTAAGGCTCACCGCCAAATGTCTTAATGCTCAGGTTCTTGTCACGAGAATCCTCCTCCCATACGGCACACTGTGCCATTAGACACCCGAATTGATAATTACTTTAACATCTCTATTCTTGACTATTAAATACTTTCTAATCTCCTAATTACTCATTTACTCACCCTCCTTTCTGGATACACCTCATTACCAGATTCATGATTCCAGAGGCATAAGATTGTCTATTACTCAGGCCAAATTTCACTAAGATAAACTTCAGTTGCGGTCTTGCTGACCTCTTGGAGTTCACCTGGGTTAAGTCAGTTGTGTTGTTACCTGTGACTTCTTAACCTATTTGTGCTATCAATGTCATGTTGCATGGCAGTTGTTACAGTTTTCAGATCACCCAATATGTTAAGATTATAACTGGGAGTTCCTTGCCAGCCTTTGATCTCACTGAATAGGACTTTGCCATGACCTCTAGCTATGTTGGGCAGTCTCGGACTCTAATAAGAAGGTGGTCTGCAGTTAGCCTCATTCTTTATCATAAATAATAAAAAGCTCAATATTCAAGAGGCATTATTGCACTCATTAACCCTCAGACACTGTTTGCTTATGAGGAACAGGGCGTTAAGTTCACAGCATCTGTAAGCTCTTCTCTCCAGTGAGGCAATCAGGTACAGATAGATTCATTTTTGAAATTTTAGTCTCTGTTGGTTTTCTAGCAAATCTATATCATAAGTAGATAAAATGGCTTTTATCAGTTAATTTTCATATCCTCAACTGGATGGAATCAAAGTGCCAATTTATCTTGCATAACATCTCTTACCCTCCTAGAATGTTGTAAGACTTAGCACCTTGGGACTTGGCCTACTGAGATCTCTGCCTACTGCCTAAGCGATGTGGAAATGAGCTGGTGAAAGTGACTTTTAGGGGCAATCACCACCCAACCATCGACTGCTACCCTTCTGCATCCACCTGTACTCCTGAAATGATGCTTTTTTGTAGAATTATCACTTGGACGTGGTGTCCTTCAATGGCTTCCACTCGCATGGAAGCCCCATACCTGCACCAGCAAGACTGATAAACTCTAGGGCACTGATCTGGATATAGTAGGAGGCCCAGTGGAGAGTCACAGTGGCAGATTGTGACCTTCCAGTATTCTCATCAACCCATGATTTTGTAATCCTTTCCAACAGCCTGTAATTCTCCCTTTACCTCTGAAATCCCTACCTACCCATCATCCCACCAGTACGTAAAAGTACAAATGGAAATAAACATCAAAGCCATGCCAGTCTGCAGAAGCCTACGGTTAACTGTTTGTTTGGTTTTTGTCAACTTTGGTTCTCAGATGTCTCTGCCATTCTGTAGGATCTGCAGCCTATTTATTTGCATTCTTTCTCCTTTCATCTTATCATTCCTTTTTTGTTTCTATTATCCTCGATCTGATTTGCAAAACATCCTATGCTCTTCTCTATTTTTATCATATTATATACAACCTTATGAAGTATCTCAAATGCTTTTGAAAATAAAGAATAGTTTAAGCATATACATTTAAAAAAAAATGACTAGCTTCTTTTGAATGCTCAGATTCAAGTTAGGGGCAGCCTGTTGGTGAGCCCGCACCCCATATCCGGGCTTCTGGGTGGTGTGAGGAGGAGCTGACTGACTATTTCCATCCCTCTGGTCTGTTTACTGCAGAACCGTTCAGCGCCTCGGTGTGGGTGATGATGTTTGTGATGCTGCTCATCGTCTCTGCCATAGCTGTGTTTGTTTTTGAATACTTCAGTCCTGTTGGATACAACAGAAACTTAGCCAAAGGGAAAGGTAAGGAAGCCTCTATCGATACGATTCCAAATTGATGCTTCTTCATTCACTGGTCGTGAGGATTTTGTTCTAGAGTACTTTATTCCACGTCACTATGGAATACCCTCCCACAAGTGGTGCTGGACCTCAGATGTGACTTGTAATGCCAAACAAATATGGCTTATTTTCTTCAGCTGAAGAAAAAAAAAAAAGGATAAAGCTAGATGAAATCTTTTAATCTTATAAAGAGAAGTCAATTGTTGTTAGATGAAAACCATTGATATTTGATTTGTTGAAGAGGCAGATCTGAACAAAGTTATTTTGGCAATTAATTAAAAAAACGGTGTCAAAAGAAGTATGAAAATCATAGTGAGGTCTTAACTTCGTCTACACAAAGAATCTAGTTTAAGAACATTCTTCAAATTATGGAATCACATTTGCATTAGTTTGACAGCATCACTATAAAATGGTATCTTTCTTCAAAAAATTGCATTTTCCTCTTGATGGTGCCTGACTTCAGTGCAGTGTGCTTGCTAAAGAGGCAACCGGTGGGTAGAAAATTGAATTGGGAGGCACCCTTTGGCTATAATTCACAAAGAGGCCCCCACGAGCCAGGGTTCATCAACGGGTCATACTGCTGAGGGAGTCTCCTCACTGAACAGCTCCTTCTGAGAGGATGGTACCAAGACCCCAGCACCAAATCTCTTTTAGGAACAACAAATTGCTGTTGGAAGACTAGCAGACACTTGAATTCTTCAATGCTCCCCCCAAAACAGGGCCCTTTAATCAATACACTTGCTTTTTCCCTAGAAGCTTAAACATTGGAAACAGCCAGCAGGTCATGGAACTCTGCAAGGAACTTAGTTTTTACTCACTTCTCAACAACTGAAGAGTAGCAGTTACCATATAAACCATCTCCAATCAATCATCAGGAGAGATGCCGCCAATAATCACCTAGTGTTTAAGTGGGACCTGGTGTGCCTTCGATGAAAGGCCAATGCAGTTCACCAGGCAGGGTTTCCGATGAGTGGAAGCCGAGGCAGTTCTCTGCAGCAGAGCAGATGTTGACATCCGTGTGACCAGCGTTGGCGCCGTCACGATGTCACACATTTACCGGATGCATATTCATTGAGAAGGCACAGTGTGCCAGGTAGTGTATGGGTGCAAGAGGTAGTGGAGGGGGTCCACTAGAGACTGCCTGCCCCCCAGGAGTCTTAGCGTTGAGTGGCGGCTGCATCATCTAAGCACATAACTTAATGATCAGAGATAGGCGCAAGTTTAAAGAAGAAGAGAAAGTGCAATGATGTGCGGGTGATGGCCCAGGGTGCTCGTGTAGCTGGGGTGCTAGAACTGGAAGGAGGCTCAGAGAGGGTGAGAGTAAGCTGAGATCTGAGGATGGGAAGGATTCTGTCACATGAAAAGCAGAGGAAAGCATTTCAGGAAGGGGACAGCAAATCCAAAGGCCTGGACATGGAGTCATCTTGGCGGCTGACCATGGTTAGCAGGCGTTTCAGATTTTCTGCAAAATACCAGGGGAGGGAAGCCAGAGACCCACATGTACGATGTGAAGAGGTCACTGTCCATCAAGGTAAATAAAGGAGGGGACAGCGACCATGAAAGCCGGGAGACCCCTGAAGAAGATGCCACAATGGTCACAGTGGTTTGGACTTGAAGGAGGAAATGAAGATGGAACTAAGTGGATACATTTGAGATATATCATGGAGGGTTCTATTATTTTTTTTAAAGTGCCGCAAAGGTCAGTCCATGCCACCATCTCTCCCTTGGCTGAAGTGTGCCCTAGACGACCAGGGCGCCAACTGCCCAGCCATTCCATTATGTGGAGGGTTCCTCTTTCCTGCTCCTGTGCCTGGGGTGACTCCCAAGAAATGATAGCTCCTTGTTTCTTGGTGTAAAATGCTTTTCTGTTACATCTCATTGCCCTTTATGGGAAAAGTTATATGGCCCAGTAATAGTATTCATGAATCAGGAATTCCCAAGAGTGCAGGACGGATCCCTTGTGGCTACTTATTTCTGATTCCCGAGTAGCTGTCACTTCTGATCAACATGCATCTCTAATAAAATTAAGTAGCTCGTGAAGTTAGCTGGGTTGACTCTAATTATATTTTTTCCCTAAGACTTCCCAGCCTTCTCTCCAGAAGATCATAAAGCGAGGCAAAGAGAAACAGAGGAGACGGAGTAAAGACGATAGAATTGGCTGGCCTCTCTTGACTGCATGGGTGATGGACGCTGATACCGGGCCTGCGCCTGATGGGCCTGGGCCTGCAGAAGGCCTGCTTTTCTTAGGCTCCCTGCCCAGAATCCCGTCACTTCTGTCATCCGAACGCACTTCTGCCACTTTATTTATTGCCTGCTCTGCTGGCATTGCAAACTGGTCTCAGTAGATCATTTTTTCATATTTTCATTTACTTAAAATGACATAAAAATTAACCTTCCGTTAAAGGAAGACCTTTTTCCTCTCAAAACAAGGGCATAAATTGATTTTTTCCCCTCTGCAAAACAAAGACTCAAAAACCCTAACGTGAGTGTTTTACAGTCTCTATGAGCCCCGTCCCAATAAATTTCCCCACATGGTTCTGCCTCTTTAGTTAAGTCTGTTGCAAGGAACTCTGAAGAATCTTAAGAGGGACTCGCACGTAGCGGTTGCAAGGAGACGCAGGAGAGAAAGCTTTGCCATATCAGAGTTCATTTTCTACGACCCTGCCATGCAATGTCTTCCATCTGTGAAGTGTTGGAAGAATTAAGCTCTATTGTTCTGTTCCTTAATGTCTCCATTTGGAGAGAGTTTTAGTTTGGTTTAATTCCTATATCCTGCTCACTTTACATCTGAATTTGAACAGGAGCAATTGCTAGGGACAATCCAATTAGAATACCAAACATCAGTCCCGCTTGCTGAATTTCGTGTTCTGCGGGGAGGGCGGATCTGACGCATGCAGAGGCAGCCCCCAGCGCTCGTTTTTATCAGCCTTTCTTTACATTTATTAAGGAGATTGGCTCTCCCAAATGGAAATCAAATCCAAATTTAAAATAGGGCATAAGGCAGCTTCTCATTCAAACCCCTGTTTTGCAAAGTCCTTTTCTTTCCCTTGCTCTTTTTTTTTTTCTCCTATTTTTTTTAAAGAAACGTGGCAAGATGCAGTTAGATAGAAATGTGGGAAGAATGCTAATTGTTGAAGGACAATGAAGCCCACGGTGGCTCTGGTGCTCGGCTGGCCACACACGACTGTGCAATCCCATCCTTAGCCCCTACAGTGTGGCCGGTGGCCGCCCAGAGGTTTTCATGCCTGAGAAAGGGCTGAGACTGTCCCTCCTGTCGTTCACAGCACCCCACGGGCCTTCGTTCACTATTGGAAAAGCTATCTGGCTCCTCTGGGGCCTGGTGTTCAACAACTCTGTGCCTGTCCAGAATCCTAAAGGCACCACCAGCAAGATCATGGTGTCGGTCTGGGCCTTCTTTGCCGTCATCTTCCTGGCCAGTTACACAGCCAATCTGGCTGCTTTCATGATTCAGGAGGAATTTGTGGACCAAGTAACAGGACTCAGTGACAAGAAGGTAAGGCGGCCTCTCTGTCTCAGGCTTGTTCTGAACTGCTGTCCTCGGTGATTTGAGCATCTGTTGTCTGGACACCTCCTCTCTGAGTTCAAATCCAAAGCATTCTTTTCTTAATTCAAATTGGCGTATGTCCAAAGCATTTTTAGAAACAGCGGTAAGGTTAGCTCACCGAGGTCCCCACATGCTCATTTCTGCAATCTTCCTGATGATGCTCAGGTGGACACGATGGGACTCCGGAGCACAGAGCAGCTTGCCCCTTCCAGGGGAGCGTGAGGTTGGGACTGTCCACTGGCCTGGGCCAGGAGAAACTTGGGGTGGAGGGATCTGCTAGGCTGCAGGTACCTCCTCGCTCTGTGACCTTGGATACTTCTCTTATGTACTCCAAGTCTTGGATTCCTCATCTATGACATGAAAAATGTTATATCTAAACTCTGTTCATCTAAAATCAACCCATAGCCCCCCTCCGCCATGCAACCGGGTGACTTCCAACTGACTTCTGGTCAGCACTTCCAACTGTCCTGAGGTTTCTTCAAGGGACACAAAGAAGCAGCCCTGTGGGTTCCCTCTTCTCAGACACACCTCCAGAGCTCCCGTGTCTGTGACCTGCTGTTCCCGATGATCCCCTGAATGCAGAGTGTTGCAGGGTTTGAGTGGCTGTTGGGAAGCGTGCTAGAGGAAGCAGAGAGGTAAACAGGGTGCGCTCTCCTTTTGAAATTTTCGCCGAGGCAGCACATCTTGCCTGACTAAGCTCAGCCGGGTCGGGGCCGCAGCACTGCGGAGTTTTTCTGTTTCCTACGTGTGAGGATAATTTGTCTTTTCCGAAACCTCCCTGTTGTATCTTGTTGACATAAGTTTACCTACATCCTTTCGGCATTCATCAACAAACTGCTGCATAAAAAATCAGCCCGTGAAAAGCCTTTACAGCTTACCCAGAGCATGCGGTGCTGGGAAGGGAGATGAGGAGAGGCCGGAGTTAGAGATGGCGTCCCCTGCACAAAGGTGCCCTGTGCACGGCTGGCCTCCCTGGGAGCCTGAGCAGGTGCCCCTCCACTTACCACCGCAGCACACAGAGCCCTTGGTCTCCACCTCCTCCCTGTCGCTCACTCCGCAGCTCCCTCCTCACCCCCCAGACACTCTCCCTTTCTTTCCCGCTTCCTGCCCTGGGTTCCCTGTGTCCTCTGTCTAGAGTGCGTTGCCCAATCTTCTCAGGGCTGCCTCCTCCTTGAGTTTCAGGTCTTAGGGAAAACACCAGAGAGGACTTCCCCGGCTTTCCTGGCCGAACGTGGCAGGGAGCTCAGGCTCCCAAGAAACTTAAATTCTGGTAGGAAGTAAAAAATAACACAGGGAAGAAGGAAATGTCAGACTGGAATAAATGTCATGTAAATATATGAGATGAAAGTGACGAGAGGGAAATTGGCTTGGGGAGGAAGACCACAGGTAACTAGTTTTCATGGAGTTCTCTGGCACGCAGGGGGCGCTCTGAACCTCCTGTGGGTAGAGCAAGCAAATGCATGGTGTGTTAAGCCCTGAGTGCCCCTGGGCCTCCTGGGATCCCTCGCCTAGCCTGCATGCCCAGCCCCACTTTGGCATGCTTTGCTGATAAAGATTCACACCAGGGTTCTTCAGAAGATGTTACCTTTGGCTCTTGCAGTGGTAAATGTCTCCAAAACGAAGTTTCCCCAGTCCTTGCCATCACCAATATGACAAATAGGAAAGCCCTGCTGCTCATTTGCAGACAGATTTGGCCTTAGGTCAGACTCTTTACCGGCTCCCTCCCCTTCTCTGGTCCTCCCTCACACCCCACACCCCTTCCCTGTGGGTCCCTCCCGGAGCACTTCATTAATAGTGTGTTTGCCCCAGCTCTTGGTGGTGGTGGTGGGGCTGCCAGAAGACCCCCCAGCTAAGACACGTGGTGTCTGAGCCACCAGGCAAAGCTGGGCATGGAGTAAGGAAGGTTGCTTCCTGTTCACCTCCAGAACCAGCCAGGTCAGCAAGCTCACCGAGCCTGCCTGTTCTCTGTAAATTTGTGAGTCTTAATTATGCAGAGGATCAAAGGAAACTGCATATGTGCACGTGCCCATAAACTCCTGTGGACGCAAAGCACTGTTAAGGGACTGCATTGTGTTATGGGATCAAAATGCAATTCCTAGAAGAAGGGACCGGAAGCCCAGAGGAAGCAGGGGAGCCGTGCCCTGAAGGAGAGGCATTTAGTTTTGGCTCTAATACGATCACCTGTGGGAGAATTCATTAAATGCGCTAGCAATTTTACTGACTTCTGATTTGGGAACACCCAGGAGCTGACACCAAGTCCTCACGGGACATGGCTCTGTTTCCCTGCTAGGAGCGTTCCAGGCACACTGATAGCCCTTTTAATTAAATATTTGCTACAATTAGACAAACAACAAAATTAATTCGAGTAAATAGGCTAAATGTTCCCAGAATAGGAATAGCAGATAAACTGAGCAAGTTTGCAAAATGAACATCTATATTGAATGAATTTGTTGTGATACCATACGCGGTGTTTACTCTCGGTTTTTAATCGTGAGGACCTGTGTAAGCACTCAGGTTTCTGACACACTTTAAACCATTCGTGCTTGTGGTGACAGGAGCCTGTTGTGTGCTCATGTGAGCTTGTGTTTGCATTATAAATAGGAGAATTCATGGGTAAATGCTCTCCTAGAATTATTAAAGGAACATTGGCACATTGGTGGGGACCCTTTCCAAAGCATTGGGCATGGCTGTGATGGAGGAGAGCCATCCCTGAGAGGCAGATTCATGTAATATGGTGTTTGGTGTCCAATGCAGCTGGATTCAGATCCCAACCTGGCCCTGTGGTGGTTGTGTGGCTTCCCTATGCCCATATCCCCAAGGCCTCATTTCCTAACACAGGCAAGATGTTGACACCTTTCTGGCAAAGTCCATGTGAGGATTAGAAGGAATCCCACTGTACAGCTGGCTCACGGGAGGCGACCCTGTTTTGAGTGGCACCTCCTCTTTTCTACTTCCTCCTCTCCTTCCTCTCTCCCTCCTATTCTTCCTCTCTGGCCTCCTCTTCCTCTTCCTCGCTCTCATTGCCTGATGCAAACCATTCCTCCTTTCTGGGCCCTGGAGTGCCATTGCAGGGTGCTGGTCTTCTGTGTCAGCCACGGAAGGAATATGGGGACTTCCCCATGCCTGTTCTCAAGGAGCATTGCTGGCCTGGCATTGTGTCCACCCTGTGCTGCTGTGTGGTCCTGGTCCAGGGTCCTATCAAGGCTGCCTTGGCTGCATGCTTACATCAGCAGACACGTGGCACTTTACCTGCTGAAGACTCTACTAGGAAGAGACTGCAGGTGCCAGGTGTCCCTTCTCCATGGACACAGACAGTGCGAGATCTTTAATAACAATGTGCAGTTTGGGGTTCACAAGAAATGGAGAAACAGCCTGGTGAATTGCTGCATTTTCCTCAAAGACTTATGTCCCTGCCTTGCCTCTCTCCCCGGTCCATCATCAGTGCTTGCCATATCTTATTCCTGGGATGACTTCAGATTTGTCCCTATGTTGAAGGGAAACAGTTGGAAAGCGATGCTGGGCTCTCCAAACTGGAGGGAGGCTGGCCTCATTATTTGGCTAAAACTCCTCTGGGTAACGATAGATTTCCAAGAGAAATACCTGTGCAGTTATAATACAAAAGACGAAGTGATACACAGCAAGCAGCAGGGTAGGCCAGGTGTTTTATTGAATCAGTTCATAATTAATTCAAAAGTGATCCTTCATTTACAGATAGAGAAACTGAGGCTCAGACTTGCTTACTGAGCTGCTCCCAATAGCACAGTTCCCTGTGGGAGGTGAGCAGCTGCCCTTGACCTCCCCCAAGGCCAGGACATGGAGGACAGCCAGGAGAGGGTCCAGGAGCTCCCCTGCTCTGGGCACAGTGGTGGTGCTCTGTGTCATGTGGCAGTGGGAAGCGCTCGCTGCCCCTTCCTTCACCAAGCCCATGTTGGCTCCTTTTCCGATTGCACTTGGAGCTCCTGGGACAAAGTCCTACCACAGTGGAACAGGATGGGAGCCCCACTCTAGCCTTCCACGAAGTGTCCTCCATGGAGACCTGGACTTTAGAGACAGACATCTTTACCTGTGTCCACAGCTGTAGGCCGTGACTCTTTGGTGAGCCATGAAACTCATATTAAAAGTTGTGACCATTAAAAACCTAATGGATAACATTGGTGTGCATCCCATGTAGCAAGAATGAGTGCTGGGAAGTTGTGTGTGGTGTGCGTGTGCACACGCGGGTGTGTACAGACAGGGTAGCTATGGAGTGTGCTGTGAGTCATGCTTTAAACGGTCAGTCAGTCCTTGGTCTAGCTCCCTGGCCTCTGGTCCTGGGCTGAAGTTCCTGTGCAGGGTGGTGCTCCCAATGCCGGAGAATGCGGGTGCTCCATCCCTGTTGCTGCAAGTCAGAGGCAGGGAAGAAAGCGGGTCTTGAAGAGCGGAGGCTGGTCCGCAGCAGCTGGGGAGTGTGCGGAGGGCGTGAGTCAGACAGGCTGTCTTGGGGTCTCTGGAGATGGGCAGCGGTTGCCAGGGCCAGATGGATGGCAGCACTCGCCGGGCTCAGCCTCGGCGCTGATGGCTGCCGGGCCAAGGAGCCTGGGTCGGGGCCCTCCTTGTCTTTTGGTGATGAGTGAGGACGTTGCTTGAGCAAGTGACGGCAGAGAGCATTTTGCTACACACACACACACACACACACACACACACACACACACTCAACACAAGGGTGTTCTGGCCGGAGAGTCTCATTTGGACAAAGAAATGGTCCCTTTCCCATCCGCGTGACTCTTTATTAGGCAGCAGCATGCCTAATCCAAGGAAAATGGTTTTCAACCCAAATTTTAATCCACAGTGAAGTGTGAGTCCAGGAAAAATAATGCCTCTGGTTGGGTGGACTTGGGTAAAACCGGACACTTTCCCGGGTAGTTCCTCACTGGGAGTCCTTGGCCTCTCGGCTCTCCAGGTCCTCACCCTTCTCTGGGGTGGTGCGGGCGCGGCGGGGGTCTCTGAGGAAGGATGGCGTTAGGACCTCAGCCTGTGAGGTCTCAGTTCCAGTGCTGGGCAGACAGGTGCAGTCTTGGGTCACCTACCCCTCTGTGGGCCTCCAGGACGAGCTTTCCCGGCCGGGCCGTCCTGAGGGTTCGACGAGTTAACCCCAGCACAGCACTCGCCCCAGCCGAGTCCTCACCAGCTGTCCATTGCTGGTACCGTTGCTTTCTGGTTCCAGAGTTCCATATTTCTCAGAAAAGTACGCCTCTGGTTACTCTTTCACATGCAGTGACAAAAAAACCCAGCAATAACAAAAGCTTTCTGAATGCTTGCTGTGTTCAGGCATCGTTCCGTTTACTCAGCAAATGTTGGGCTTTTAGCTCTTCACGATGACCCCACAGGGGAAGTACCGCCGTGGTCCCGGCTCCGCTGGTAGGAGATCGGCAGGGCCGTGTGAGGTGACATGAGCTTGTCTCCGTCTCACAGCTCGTAAGTGACACAGCCCCATTTCCCAACCAGTGAGTCCGAGCTCATGCCTGCAACCCTCTCCTGTGACACCTCTTGGTTTAGTTGTATATCTGGGACCCAGAACCAGTCCTCTTGACTTCCAATCAGGTAGAATCACCTGACATATCAAAGCTGAGGACTGACAGCATTCGCCAGGTGGCCAGGGAAGACTCATGGGCCACGGACAGAGTGGCTTTATAGAGGCTCAAGAGCCAGGCAAGTCCTGGGCCTCCTTGGGGAAGCTGCTGGTCAGGGGGCCAGCCTGCCGTGTGCCCAGTACTGAGCCTGGTCCCTTGACTGCCCTTCACTGATGCATGCGTGTGTACCTCCTGCACCGGACACAGTGGGAGCTAATTTCCTTTTCCTCTTCTCCTCCCCTCTTCCCCTCCTCCTTCCTCCTTCTCTGTCTCCTTCCCGCTCTCTCCCTCTCCAGTTCAGAGACCTCACGATTATTCTCCACCTTTTCGATTCGGGACGGTGCCTAACGGAAGCACAGAGAGAAACATCCGGAATAACTACCCGTACATGCACCAGTACATGACCAAATTCAATCAGAAGGGAGTCGAGGACGCCCTGGTCAGCTTGAAAACGGGGTAAGGACAGAGCTGCGTTGTCTCCGCAGGCCCGCCAGCCCTAACCCTGACAGAAATGGGCTCTCTGCAGGCCTGGTGCTTATCTGTGCAGGTGCTGTGTGTTCTGGAGAGCGTGGGGGGCCGGAAGACTTGGTGGAGGGCTGTTTTTGCTAATCTGATGAGCATCACAGACTTCCTTCTGAGTTGTGTTAAGAAAAAGCAAATCCAGGACACTTTGAAATGCAGAGAACTGGAGGGGTTCTTAAACTGATAAAGAAGTTGGTCCCAGCTCCGTGGGATATTTTAGCCAAACAGAGAGCTCTAACAGGGTTGAGAGTTTAAAGAAGTGAAAAAGATCTTTATCAGATTTGAGGTAGGAGTTCAGTTTTTTTGCCAAGGGGCCTGTAGCATACTGATTACAGCTTTCTGTGTTAACTAATAGTATAATATTGATGACAGGGAGGGAACCTGGGAAGCAGCTACGTGGTGGAGCGCTTGCCAAGCATGCAGGAGGCCCTGGGTTCCACCCCGGCACCCAGTAGGGTTGGGACAGCAGTGGGGAAGGAGAAAGGAAATAAAGGAAAGCAAGGAAGACTCAGATCATATCTCTGAAGGTGCAGCTAGTGTTCTTGGGCACACAATGGCATCTTGAAAGTGTGGCATGGACTCAGTCCATGAGACTGTAAAGAGAGGTGGGCACGTTGTTCGGGGTTTAGGCTTTGGAGAGAGCACACCAGCCGTGTGACCTTGGACAATTATTGAATTGTTCTGAGCCTCATACATAAAGTGGGAAGAGTAATAGGACCTAATTCCTAAGGATTCTGCAGGATTAAATGAGAAAAGTTGATAGAAAGCCTTTTGGGCAGTGCCTGGCACAAAGACGGTACCTAATCGTAAACGTTGTCATTTGTTGTTTGATTAAATTCTATTTCGGTGGGTCTTCAAAAAGTCAGGGATGTGTGAAATACAATTTAGAAGAATTCCATTAAAGATGATTTCATTTTAAGTGAGGGAGTCGTTTAATGAGAGAAGTTTTGATTATCCAGAAAATTGGCTTTGTGGGAATTTCAGCCGTGAGAGATTCCTGAGTCTGACAGGTGACTGTAGTTCCTCCTTCCCGCAGCTCAGCGAAGGCCCGCTTCCTCCTTGTCTGGTCTGCAGGCCGACTATGAAATTAAAATGTAGGAACATGGAGAGCGTTTGCAAATACCAAGCACATCGCCTGATGGCTTAGCACAAACAAACCACCCAGGTCACTGATCTCCAGAAAACACCCACCCCACTCCAGAAAACAACCCTCTTCCACTCCCTATCTGCCATCAACTGTCCTTATTATACAGCCATAGTTTCCTTTTTTTCCATTATTTTAACATAAGTAAATCGTACAGTTCACTCTCTGTCTGTCTGTCTCCTTTGGCTCAACATTCCCTGTGTGAGATTGTCACCTGTCATTCCAGGACCCGCCATTCCCATTACTGTGTGGAATTCCAGTGTTGGAACTACCCCAGATGCAGCTGTCCTCTAATCTGGATGAGCCCTTCCGTGGGTGGCAGCCTGTCCCGGGCTGTTAGGAACAATGCTTCTAGGGACACCCTCACTCCTATCTTTTGTTGCACAAGCAAGTCAGTTCTCTTGGTACGCGCCTAAGCCAGCATAGCGGGACTGTACGGTGTGTATAGAGTCAACCTGAGAGGTATCAGAAAAGACAGGTTTTTGATGACTCTCCAGCTCAGCCATGGGTATAGGATTTTTTCTTTTTATTTCCACTGGATCTTTTCATCACCATCTATATTGTTGCTCTGGACAGATTGTGAACACAGTGTGCATGACAATTGGTTGGGAATGGTGGTTGAAATCTGACTGGCTCCCTCTTCATTCATTTATCACTCCGAGCACAAAATGGGTTGTTTTCTTTCTTTTTCATTTTTTTCTATATATAATAATAAAAAAAAGATTAGAGAACTGGAGACCATCCCTGGCTATAAATTGTACAAATTGTTTTCTGGGAGCCATATAATAATTACAGCATCCATCTTGGCACTCTTGGGCAGATGGTGGTTCGCCGAGCACTCCGTCTCCTGTGTGAGGGATGCTTACTTTGGTTTCTACTGTTCCCTGAAACTCAAAGCTGGAGCTAAATGGGTAGGAGTCTTTCCCTAAGAACAACTCAATACACCCTCGGGGGCGAGCAGAGCAGCTCCCACCCTGGACATTCAGCTTCAGCGGGGTTAATGTTGGGGAAACCACGTGCATGTTCGACAGGCTCCTGGTTAATGAAATAAATTAAGTTTTGAAGACCTCATATTTATATGACTTCAAAATCAAAAAGCATATAAGAAGATGAACAGGGAAGTCTTCCTTCCACACAGTTCCTTGTCTGCCTAGAACCCTTCTTAGTGACCTGTATCTTTCCAGCATGTTCTTCCAGATCTTCTACATCAGTGCATAATCCTTCATTGTGTGAATGTACCGTGCTGTGGTTTGTCCCCTGTTAATGGACATTTAGGCTGTGTCCAATCTTCAGCTATTGCCAACAATACTCTAATGAATATTCTTGCATATGTGCCTCATTCAAAGTAAAATAAATTTCTCGAAACAGAGGTCAAAGACTACATGTAATGGTAAGTTTATTGACAACTTTACCTTCAAGGGAATTCATATTTTTCCCATTTAGGGGAAGCCTATTTCCCCCAAGTCTTTACCATATCAGTGCATAATGAACCTAAAATTTTGCTAAGAAATAGACAAAAAAATGTGCTGGCACATACTTTAATTTCACTTTTTTATTATAAGTACCTTTTTTCCCCCATATTTTCTTACATAATTAAGAGTTGCCTGGAATTCCTTTTTCCGAAATCTCTCATTCATTTTTCTTTTGGTATGTTGGTCTTATGTCATTAAAGGAGTGGACCTTCTATCTGTGGAGTGATTACAAATGACTTTCCAAGTCTTTCATGTCCCTTTTGAGCCTACTGCTATTTTTTTCCACACAGGTTTAAATTTTTTGTAGTCAAATCTGTCAATCATTTTTATGGATTCTGGACTTTGAGTCATAATTCAAAAGCCTTTCTCCACTCTGAGGTTACAAAATAATTCTCCTGTGTTGTTTTCTATTTTGGTGGCATCTTTAACATTGGGAATTTTTTTCTGGATGTATGACTTGAGATCTGACACCAGCTCACCGATGATTACAAGGACGTAGGTAGGAGAACCGCCACTGTGGGAACACACCGAGACCACCCGCTCCACCGCACTTCCCCTTCCCTCTCATATCTCATTTCCTTTTAAAATATTTTACTGGCTTATGGTAAGACAACAATGAAATGAGCTCCCCAAGTACCCACAGCCCTGCTTTAAAACAGAAGAGTCTTTGCCCTCCTTCACTACATACATCATTTCTAGAAAGTTCCACGTCTGTCCCCCTGAGTTGCTGAACTTCAGGGCAGACGCTGTAGTCCAGCAGGCCTTTGCAGCTTAGCTGCTGGTCCTGTCCTTCCACCCAGGAGTCTCAGGAACGTCTGCAGGTTGGAAATCCATGTGCATACCCTGCAGGTCCAGGGAGCTGTGAGTTGAGCCTTCCACACTGAGAGGCTTTGGATTATGGTCAAAGGAGGGTCCCATTGGGTCTGAGTCCTGGCTCCGTCATTAGCTGGCCATGGCCTCGGATATGTCTTGTCACCTCTCCACCAAGCCTCTCCGTTTTCCCATCTCCAAAGTGAAAGGGCTGGATTATCTGATCTCTGAAATGTGTTCTGAGATTCTTTTATTTGTGTCAAACAGTTATTTTGGTCAAATTATAGACAAGTTCTATGTACAAATGATTGTCAGTTCTGCAGAAAAAAAGATTTAGAAAAATGTTCCAAGCCTGGCCAGTGGACCAACTGTACATGAGTCACACCAGCTTGTGAAGTGCAGTGTGGTGGGCCTCGTGAGGACTCCTGTCTGTCCACAGAGCCTGCGATCTTCATTAGTGAGCATTCCCCACCCACCCTGCTCTGGGTGATTTTGAGATGAGATCAACTTTGAGAATAGCCTCATTTGATTGAGAAAGGCGTGTAAAGGGTAGACAAACCAAACACTTATCCTTGGAATCCATCATGGCTTGCAGAAAAGCAGAGGCAGAGAGAAATTTGAAGCTTAAATTTCATTGTATACTGGAATTGATTTTTTTTTTAAAAAAAGCTAGTAGGGAAAGCAACAAGAAAAGAGGCTTGGCATGCAAACATGGACAGAGATAGGACTTTCTGGAACAGGTTTGTTGGGATGGGGACTCTGCTCAACCACAGGTGGAGGAGCTGTTAGTGACCCCATGTTTCCAGACACATGTTTTTCAAATTGATTCAGCCTGAGTCTGAATCAATGGGATGCTAATAAAAGTGGGACTTCCTGAGCCCCCTGAGCCCCAGGGGAAGGGGCCTGGAAGTCTGCATGGGGGAGATGGATTGAGACTTACATGATGACAGAACACTGGCCATCCCAAGCTGACGTTCTCCAGCAGTTTGGGCAAGTGGGTAAAATCACAAGCACGGCATTTATGCCAGATTCAAATTAAACACTCCTTTAGGAGATGAAGAACCTCAAACTCAATAAGGCTGACTGATTCCTCCACTATTTAGCTAAATCATGGCATTGTAGGAGTTGGGCTCGCCGCCCACTTGGAAATGCCAGCTAGGCGGTTGGATTTATAGTTAGAGTTCCGGGAATAATTGCAAACTGGAGTGATGTAGTGGATATGGCATGTAGTATAAATATACAGATATGACATGTATCACGTTAGTTGATGATCTGAGAGTTGATCAAATGACAGCATCCTCAATTCTATCCTCCAAAGAAGCTGGTCCAGAGATACTGGAATCGTGGTAGACAGAGGTAGACCCGGAACGCACCAGGATGCTCTTTGAAGGTTAATTGCCATGCCGAGCAAGTTCTCTGAAGGATGCCATCCCGGCAGGGTTTATTTGCTGTATTTTATCAGTCAAACAGAATCAAGCACGGATGGTTCATTTTCAGCTGCTGAGTTCGAAAGCCAGCCCAGACATCAGGGCTCAGCGAGCTGTTCTAAATGGGATCGCGTCATCTCTAGAGGAAATCAGATCGACAGTGACCTGGTTTCTGAGATCCACCCCCACACTGCAAATAAAGCTCAAAAATAATTGCTACCACATCATAGAGTCAGGAAATTTTTTCCTTAATAATAATAATCTAAAAAAACAGGAAATCAGAGACATTATTTCTGGTCCTTGGACTTATTCCCTGTTAGATGGTAGTAAAACAATATGGAAGGATTTTCAAGGCTACCCATAAGAAACATTCAAAATAGAAAGACCGGAGGGGAGCGGAGGAGAGGTTGAATGGAGCGTGACCACAATTCTGAAACTCAAAGATGAAGAGAAAAGGAAAGATAGAGGAAAGAAGGAGACTAGAAGGAAATACATCAAAACATGACAGAGATAGAGCTAGGCAACTGGATGGTGGTTTTCTTTATATCCTTTTTTATATAATGATTTTTCAGTCACACAAATATCCCTTATACTAACAATAAGGGTCTTCTGAATGCAATTCTTCGTTTCTTTATGCATCTCTTTCTTGCGTTTGTTGATGTATATACACAGTTTACATAAGTTGGATCAGTGTTTGTGCAAATCTGTCCTTTGTTCATCTCTGTTTAATCTGTACAATTCTGTTGGCTAGTTTCCACAGTTAACCATGTGGAGCTATTTTATTGAGTCATGGGAATATTAATACTAATATTAATTGATCATAGGAATATTAATTAACTTTTGCGGTGCTTTGACTAGCATTGAAGGGCACTACAAGAAGTAACTATTTTTGCAAAGCTTTCTGATACTGCGCTTGCACAACCGTTCATTGAGAACGACATTTTGTGTCATGGCGCAGACTTCTGCACTGTGAACATTGTTTGTTTCAGAGTAAGGCACGTTTTTATCTGTGGACAACACAATTCTTTTAATTAGTCATAGTTTGCTTTCTGCTTGGGCTGCTACATAATTCAGAGGCTAATTTGTGATTCTCTGTTAGCAATTGTGGGAGCATACAGCCTGAAAATGTTTACTGACTTTCCCTAAAGCCTCAGATACTGTTCCACCTCTGAATTTGTTTAACTCGAATTGCTTTATCCATATGTTTAACCCTCATTTTATTACATCTCGTATAAGCTTCCTGAGTTGTTTGGGGAGTGAGGTGAGGTATTTCTAACTCACAGGTAACATTCATTGGAAGTTTACCTCTGTGCAGGTGCTGTTCTGAATGGTCTACCTGCCTTATCTCATTTAACTCTGATAACAACCCCATGAGACTGGCTGTCATGATTTCTATCTGCAGTCAAGGAAATAAGCACTGGGAGATTGAACAGGGTGTCTTGGGTCTGTCTTGTGCCATTGCCTGTGCTTTGAATCATAAACAGGACCATTCCTGTAACAGCACAATGACACTGTTTCTAATCACCCACTATTATATAAACCCTAGTGCTAATTTTTGTTCATATTTTAACTTTAAAATGTCTCTTTTTTTCTTTGAGAGCTTTAATACTGTTTAAAAAGGGGCACTATTTCTCCTTCCAATGAAAAGAAGAAAAGAAATCAGAAGAGAGGGTGGGGAAATGTATTCCTTATGTCGAGAACAGAGCCACAGAGCACACGTGGATAGAAAATCCCTCCTGCAGGGAGAGCGAAGAAGCAGGGGCTCTGGGAGATTCCCTGTCCTCAGGGAGTCCCTCTTGTCACTGATTGCTGAACTTACCCAGCAACTGAAACTCTGTGGTCCTGATTCAGTCGTCCTATCCCTTGTACAGAGGAGGAAACTGAGGTTCAGGGAGTAACTGCAGTTTGCCACCCATCCGCCGAGAGTCAGAGACAACATTCAAATTCAGACCCCATGTCTCTGTCGACCCGCTGCTTGTCCTGAGAAAGGAACGATTCCAAGAAGGTTGGACCAGTTTGTTACCAGGTAGTAGGACCTGGAGCGGGAAAACCCGATGCTCCAGCCCACCAGCAGCTCAGACTGGGTGCTTCGTTTCTTCCCACAGTTGAAACAATCAACAGGTCTTCACTGGCCCCGGTGCTAAAATGGTCACCTTGTTAGAATGCCAGCCTCATGTGCTCTTTTGTCAGAGTCTTGCCCCAGCAGCTGCAGAGAGGAGGGAGCTTCCTGCGCCCGGGGCTAGCTTGGGCTACCAAAAGCACACAGCACAGGTTGGGAGACACTCTTCCCACCTTGTGATGAGTGTTTGGGACCAGCCTCAAGCTGCGGCCTCTCTCTGGCAAGCCCTGCCTCCTTCCCCTGTAGAGAAAGGCGATGGAGAGGTGACAGACTCTCAGGTTCTGCACCTTCAGACCTCCCCACTGTGGAGATGGCCCAGGGCCCCCACTGCAGCTTACCATAGCCAGCAGCTTGCGAAACAGAAATGTACTAGCACGGCGCTGGAGGTCAGAAGTTCAGAATCAAGGTGTCCATAGGGCCTTGCTCCCTCCAAGGACTCTGGAGAAGAATCCTTTCCTGCTTCCTCCAGCTCCTGGTGGCCCCAGGTGCTCCTAGGCTATGGCCGTATCTCTCTAACCTCTGCCTCCCTCCCTACATGGTCTTCCTCCCTTGGCCTATCTCCTTGATTCTTCCAAGGATGCAGTCACTGGGTTCAGGGTCCATTCCGCATCTCCTAAGCCTCCGTTCTTTTTATTTGCATATTTTTATGTCCATGCATACTTATAACACTTTAGTGTACATGATGCTGTTGACTCTGCAGTCCGCCAGGGTGGGTTTTCAGTTAATACGTTCTGAAGCCCTTACTATTCTGCAAGTCTTTTGCCTTCCTTGTCACTTTGACTGCCGGAAAGAACTCCATGGTTGCCTGCATCACAGTTTATTCAACATTTTCCTCTTGCTGGAGTTTTATTTTTGGTCAGGGGAGGGTTATGGTCACATGGCTGTGTGTTAAAATTTTTAAAGGAGTCCTCTGTGCCCTCTGTAAGGAGTTCTCTAGGAACAAGAGCAAGAAGCAGAATTTCTAGGTCAAAATACTCATATTCTCTTAAAAATTTTAGTCTTATGGTCAACTGATTGATGGATTTGCTAAGTTACCTATTTTCTGAGTGCCTTTTGGTGCAGGGCATGGACTTCGGAGAAGAAACCTGCCTGGTTTCTAATCCTGGCTTCGATACTTCCTGGCTGCGTGGTCTCTGGCAAATTAAATAACCCATCTGAGTCTATTTCCCACGTATAGGAAACCCCATCTCCTTTGAAGATTGGATAAATTAACTTAGGGAGCCTGGCACTCCGTCTGTCATGGAATAGGGTTGTGCCTGGTATCAGGGTTTGGACAAGCATTGATTCTTCTCATTCACTTCCGTTCTTTCTGGTCTTCGGAATTCCCTGTCTCTTGGTCCTGGTGCAGGACCAGATCACGCCATTAGGAGCAGCTTCAGGTGGGGCTTAAAGGCTTAGCATCCTGAATGTGAATTCCCTATCCATGAATGTCCAATGGAGCGACCCTGGACAGGTTCATTAGCCTCTCAGACTCCACTCTTCCCCTTGACAGCACCCTCCTAATTAGGGTTCCTAAACTTAGGAGGGTGCTGTAAAGGCTCAGTGAAACATTCAGGCTCAGGGCACAGTGTCTGGAGGCCATAAGCATTCTAGAAAAGTCCGAGCAAACAAAACACTTTCGAGCAGTCTTTCTGATGCTGCTATACATGGAATTTTCAGCAGGATGGTCAGCTATGATTTCGACCCTTGAGGAATATAATCTAAGGAGCTCCATGAAAGATTCACATTCCAAAAGGACTCCATCCTTCTCTGTCAGAGCAGGAGTTGTGACGTGAAGAAAGGCTCAATTTGCATAGCGCCTTATCATTCACCCACAAATTCATGGTGACTTCAGCCAGTCAGCACAGAGACATGCCAGGGATCGTTTCCCTTCCAGCCCCCTGGGGGTCGGGGAGCGTACGGACTTGCGGGACTACCTACCGTGTGTGGCCCACCCAGCTCCTTTGACCTGGCATCCCACCTTGGACTTGTCCTGGGAAGGCCCACGGTGGCATCTTGGGGGCACATTGCCTTGGTAGGTAGCAGACTGGTCTGGAATCATTGAGCTGGTGGAACAAGAGATTTCTGGGCTTCAGTTTCCTTATCTAAAAAATTAATAGATCAGGTTATGCAATCTCTCTGCTCTTTGGACATAGTCAGTTGGGGTTCTATGTTAAGTTTAATGGAAACAAAGCAGAGATCTGCTGTATCATTTCAGTCCCTCCCTGTTCTGAGGTTAGCAGCCTCTCTGCACCCATCCCCTGCAGCCCGCTGACTCTCGTCTCTTCCTGCTGCTCTTGGACTCTTGCTGTGTGTCCACATCCCTCCTACCATCTCCTTCCCCTCTCTGTCTCTTTTCCTCATTTTACTTCCTGTCCCTTCCTCCTGTGTCTCTCCCCTGCACCCCAGGGTCTCCCTGCCTCAGTTGGTACGCGTTTCCATCTGGGCTGTCCTGCTTCTTCATTTCCTCCCTACTTCTTACCTCCCTCTGTCTCTGTCCTACAGAACCACTCAGAATTTTTTCACAGTTAAAAAAATAAATATTAACCATCTTTTTTTTTTTTTTGCACCATTCACTGAATATTACTGGTAGAAGTAAGCTACGCTAATTAAACCAGCAGCAGCTAAAAGCACACAGGGTGAAATTTGTTATCGACTAAAAATCCATAAATGACTTGAGTCTTCTTGGCTAATTTTCTATCTCTGCCCAGTTTTGACCCAGGAGAATTGGACTTGGTGGAAGTAATAACTACAAAGAAAACTCAAGATGGCAGAAGTTATAAATTAGTAACGTGCATCGTGATCCAAATGCTGATCAATGAACCAAATCTTTGTGGAATTTAAACATGAGGAGAATTGACTCCAGTGAAAATAGTTTTAAAAAATTGGAAACAATTTAACTAGGCCGTGCAAGACATTGATCTGGGAATTAAATTGGCTTAATGGAGTGAGTTCTGGAAATGCCCCTTTCTTGAAAATTAATCAATGGTGGTGTAATTTTAAAGTTTGCATTCCACGAACTCAGAGTTCAAATGTGATTCAGGCTACTTCCTTACACAGTTTTAGACCAGCCTGTGTGATGGCGGATCAGTCTCTGTGCAGGTTGAGGGTCTCCTGAAGCAGACACTTTCCAAGGCCATCATGCTTCAGTGACATATTCTGGGGTCTGTGAATGGCCTTCTGCCACCAACAGCCCTGTGGCTGGATGATGCTTCACACACCATTGCTCCTCGGCACAATGATATCGTCACTGCCAAAGAGTCCCCTGAACTTCACCAGGATCTCCTCACTTTCATTTCAATCCATCCAACAGCCAGCCCTGTAGGAGAGGCATTATTTCCCTTGGTACAGATGAGGAGACTGAAGGTCAGAGAGGTTCTATGGACTGGGCCTTGTCATAGAGCTGGTACAGGTGGACCTGGACTACCTGCCCTGCTCCATAGTTGGCCAAATGGGCTAACGGGCCTGCCTGATCTACTTCTCTTCCTAGCAAGGCTTTGACATGACCTAAAAAAAAAATACATTAAGTTATCATCAAAGAGATGTTTCATTTTCAGTAACACTTGGGACTAGACATCCACAACACACACACACACACACACACACACACACACACACACACACACAAACACACACTCACTCACACTCTAGTTTCATTAATTCATCAGAACAAGTCAGTGTCTTGTTAAAGCCTTCTTGAATGTTAATGAATGAATAATTAACTTTAACTATATAATTAGCCTTTAAATGTGCCGAGCCCCCCGGAGAGTATCTGAAAACACGCATAAGGAGATGATGAGCTAAAACCGGAAACTTTTGATTAGGAAATGTCAGGCCTCTTGACAATACAAGTCCCTGTCCCCAAAGAGGCCATGCCTTGTCACCAGGACCTGGTCTTCCCTGGTTTGTGGAAATTGGGGCTTGCCAACAAACAGTCTTGGGGCCAGGAGTGGACTTTCAAAGGCATCCTACAGGTTCAGTAGAGGCTGGTACCTGCTAAGTAACAAGGTCAGATCCACAGACTAAGGAAGCTGGAGCAGCTCTTCAGAGCTGTCAGAGGCTCCAGCAGGAAACCACCAGGTTCAGGTAGCAGGAGGCCCACGTGGTACCCCTCCTGGCTTTGCTTCTTTGCAAATTTACAGAGTCGAGGTCTCATTTCCCCCTCTCACTCTGAATTACCGTCATTTCTAATCACAGGGCTTCCTTGAGCACTGCTGGTGACAGGATGATGGGCCACACAGCCTACGATGTCTTGGCACGGGTGTCAGCTCAGCGTTCTTTGTGGGCTCCAGCGCTGCCCAACCCTTGTTCTTGGACGTGGGAAGGGGGTGTTTTCGGTGTCACTGAGACTGGCAGGATGTGGAGGTAGAGATGGGTGCTGAGCACGGGGCCAGGTAGGGGCTCTGTCCCCATCCCAGGCAGACAGACCCTGACCTTTGAGCCTCCTCCCGCCTAGTGGGAGAAGCACTTACTGGGAAGGCAAGAGGCAGGGGACTTGCTCTTATAAAGAGCAGGAGAACGTCCATTGGAGAATGGTAACTGGGCTCCCTCACCTGCCAGCCCCCAGCTTTTCCCAGGCTGCTTAGTTCTGAGGGCCAGAAGTGCCGGCCTCTGCTCTGGGCTCTGCCCGGCCCCTCGCTGGAGCTCCAGTTACCCTGCTGCAGCCTCTACATGACTCCATCTCTGGCGGCCACAGCTCAAGTCCCCAAGTGCTTTCGGTCCAAATGGGGCTTCAGTTTCTGGTGGCCTTTCCCCATGTCTCACCCTCTGCCTTCAACAAGAAACTCTGGCCATTTGTACCTCAACGTCTCCTGGAAGCGTGGGACAGGATGTGCTGGGACACGAGGTGGAGGTAGCTCCAGACCCCGGGGCTGTGCATCTGCTGGGAAAGAGAGAGGCTGAACGGCCAGCCCGTCTTCAACCCTGCATTTTGGATCTCCTTGTACCCTTTCTTCCATAAGTTTGGCTTGATTGACAGCCCTCATCTGTATCTGAATTTCCTAAGTGGCACACACAGCTGCCTCCATTCATTCCACAAGTCTTGTGGGTAACATGACTTGGTCACAGTGGTTCCATCTGTGACTTTTGGCATCTGCTAAGTCCAAATTCTACTTTTGATGCTTCGAGGCCATTGGGCCCTCTTAATGCTCCATGCCTCCATTTCCCCATCGGACAATCAGGAGAGCAGACAGTGGGAGAGCCCCCTCAGCCCTGCACACTTAGAAGGAATAAATACAATGAGGTAAAGCCTGCAAGGTATTCAGGGCTGGATTTATGACACCGGATACATGAACTCTGTGAGCCCCTTTGCCGTGAACTCAGAATTCGATTGAACCCACCTATGCATTCCGAGCCCTTGTCAGGGACCAGCTGCTGCATGGACACTTTACTTACATAACCTCACTCTGAGGGCCAACAGCCCTCTGAGGGCAGATATCGTTAGTTCCGTTTTGCAGCAAGAAAACAGGCTCAGACATGCAGCTGCCTTGACCAAAGTCTGACTTACAAAGTGCTCTTTCTGGTGCATCAGCAATTTTTAATTTTGTCTTTTTAACAACAGGAATCTTTTTTATTTTTTTTTTCAACTGGAAGCAGATCAAAAGTAAGCCTTTTGGGGTCAAGAACAAGGAGGGGAACCTAGAGTCCTGCTTCTCCAACCTGCCCCCCTGGAGTCCTGCTTCTCCAACCTGCCCCCCCTGCCTGGAGCCATAGCCCCCAGCCGCATGTGACCATTTATATCAGAATCCAAATGAGTGAAATGCAGCAAAATTAAAACCTCAGTTCCTCAGCTGCACTGACCACCTTTCAAAGGTTCCTTTTCCACTTTGGACAGTGTGGATGCAGAGTGTTGCCATCAATGGCTCGAATTCCAACAGCCAGTGCTATCAAAGAGGGTTTCATAGGGCAGTTTGGAAATGTTGCTAATGAACTCCAGGCTGTCTTAGCCTCTGAGAACTTTGCTCTTAGGAAAATAATACTATCTCCCTATCGGGCAGGTGTGAGGCCTCAGAAGGATGACATGTATTCCTTTGTGAAGTACTGTGTGGACAGTGGCCTTCTCTATCAGAAGATCTGAGGCCACTGTGTCCAGACCCCATCTCTCTGGAATCATTGGTGAGAAAGAGAGACGTAGTTCACAGAGCCCCTTTGTTCGGACATAGCTCCAGGACCACAGGGAGTCAGTCTGGAAAGGGCAGGCCCTCTGTGGCTCTCTGGGACCCCAGTCCTGACAGGATGTCCACTGGCCCAGCCCAGACACCTGATGTACAGTGGCCTTGGTCAGAATCAACATGACTTTTATGATTAATTGTCCTGCCTCTGAGTTGACAGTGACATGCTTTTGCAAAATTTGTTCCTGAAGAAAATCTTTTTTCTTTCTGCTCCTCTGGCTCTCTATTGCTCAGCAGAATAAGATTCATCATGAAATATGGTACTGATTTGCAGAAATCTGTTTCTGTCCCTAAAAATACCAATTGAAACTGCCGTTAGACTCCCCACTATGGTTGCCGGATATGTCTAGCTTTCCACCCCAGCCCTGTATCCAAGTGGGGTGCTTAACAAGATGGAGAAAGGTTTCATCCCGTGAATACTGCCGAATACGTGTGTGTGTTGATGTTGATTTTTTGAGGAATCAAGATAAGAGAGTTTGCTAGGACTTAGAAGTCTTCATAAAACAGAGGTCCTTGACATCTCCATGGCAACATGGGTATATTGAGGTCTTGACGTCGGAAGCACTTCAGCCTCATCAGGAGGACAAATCCCATCCACGACCTGAAGTCCTCAGGAGACATGCGTTACCCAGAGTCTCGGTCCCTCTACCGATGGTCACCAAAGCGACTCTTGGCTTACAGAGTCAGAGACTGCCTTCGTTGGACAAGGGTCTCAGCAGGACCACCCAGGCCACCTCCTCTCACAGATGAGGAACCAGCAATCCCAAAGGAAGCAACAGCTTCTCTGAGGCCCATCACCCTCCTGGCCTGGGACTCAGGTCTCCCCTATCACCTCATTCTCCTGCCACAACCATGGCCATGGTGCACGATGGATGGATTCCCGTCCCACGGAGCTGTCCACCCCACAGTCCCGCAGGTCCACAATGTCAGCGCGGCTGGCCCCCTGGAGAGGCGGCTGCCCCTGTGGCCCTACTTCTGACCATCACAAACAGAACTGAAGAGGTGACCCTGAAGAACGAGGCTTGTTCCCCGGGGTCCCTAGACCACCCTTCCCCAGCCCGCGGCTTTTCCTTGGCTTCACTGGTTCATGGTTTCTTGTTGAAGAGGAAACAGCAATGAGGTTAAGAATAGGTAGGGAGGTTGGGCGACCTCTGATTTAGTTTTCCTACCTCTTTTAGGGTTGAGAAGTTCCCCCGTGTTCTGGGGTCTGGCCTCCGCCTTGTTAAGTAGTTTTAACAGGTGGACACAGTCCACATGCCCCCTTCTGCGGCTCCCAGGTAGAGGTGAGGCACCGTCCTGCCCCTGACAGGATCCTGTGATGTTGGCTGTCAGGAAGACCGTGAGTTGGGGACACAGGACTTTGGAAGCATCGGGAATATTCCCAATTTTGAGCTCTGTGGTGACTTTAAAGATGTGCACGTATATAAAAATTATTGAGCACTTTATTGCACATGGGCAATAGAGAGAAATATGTTGAAAAAGAAAAAGTGCTATTTATAGACATGGAAATACGTTCCCTCTGTGTGAAATGAGAGGAGAAGACAATTTAGGGAATAGTTTGCACGGGATCGTCTTATTTTAGGGGTTATAAAACAAGGGTTGGCAAACTGTAGCCCACGGACCAATCTGTGTTTGTAAACAACGGCGTATTGGGACAGAAGCGGATTTATTAGTTTGTGTATTTTCTCTGTCTGCTGTGCTGCCGGATCTCGGTTTGCCTGAGCTGCCGTAACAAAGTAGCTCAGGCTGAGTGCTTTCAACGAGAGAAGTTCACCATCTCCTGGTCCAGGAGGCTGCAAGTCCGGGATCAAGGGGTCGCACGGGCTGCAGCCCCTCTGCAGGTGTGAGGAAGAAGCTACTCCCACTCTCACCTGGCTTCAGGTGGCTCCTGGGCTCTTGACCACAGAGCCCGCATCTTCACGGGGCGTTCTCCCTGTGCACGTCATGGCCAAATCTCCTCTTTTTTTGTGAAGGCACCAGTCCTGTGGATCAGGGTCCCTCCTGCCCTAGTATCACCTCTTCTTAACTAGGTACATCTGCGGGGATCTCATCCCCTCCAGATCCTATTCTGGGGATTAGGACTTTAACACAGGACTCTTTTTGAAAGGAAGGAACGGATTGGCCCATGACACTCTATAACAGCATTGTCAGGTCACTGCAGCTGAGACAGTGAGACCCACAGAACCTAAGCTGTTTATTAAAACAGCTTAAAAAGTGTGCCAACCCCTGTGTTGTGTGCATACGCAGAAAGAGCTTGGAAGACGGCTCAGAAATACGTCAGCAGAGGTTGACTTTGAGTTAAACAAGTATGAGTTATGGGATTTTATGACCCATTTGCTTTATTAATTTTAATTTTAATCATATTTTTAATGATTAAATTTTAGAATTTTAATTTTAATCATATTTTTAGTCCTTTTTTATATTATTTGGAGTTTGCAAATTCTTATTTTTGTGACATCCATGAACAGTAAGTATATTTACCTTGGGAAGAAAGGACACCATTTCTATTTGGTCCCCCTCCCCTTCCAGCTGCCAGGTCTTGTCCCTAAGTGGTTTTTTGTGCTGCGCTACAAACCTTTCTAAGCAGGCCACCGTCCCCCCCGCCGTTGGGAAGTGTAAAGGACAAACACTTAGAAAACCTGCAAACCTGCCTGTTTACTCACTGGGGTATACAGATTCCTCGTGTCTTTATTTAGCTGCCTCTTGTAAGTTGGGGAGAGAAGGTTCTGGCTTTTATCTCTTCATTAAAAATAGATCCTTTTATGACGAGGGGATGGAGCCATGAGTCATCAGCTCCTGCCTGTGGGATGCTGGCTCAGGCCTCGGGAGCGGGGCCTTGGGATGGTCCCCGGGCCAGCCCATGACTGCCTGGTCTCTTGTCATTTCAGGAAGCTGGACGCTTTCATCTACGACGCTGCGGTCTTGAATTACAAGGCCGGGAGGGACGAAGGCTGCAAGCTGGTGACCATTGGGAGCGGGTACATCTTTGCCACCACCGGCTATGGCATTGCCCTCCAGAAGGGCTCCCCCTGGAAGAGGCAGATTGACCTGGCTCTGCTGCAGTTTGTGGGTGATGGTAAGACCTGCAGGACCCCCTGCTCTGGGGGGACTTGAGATCTCATGCTCTGGCTTCTGACCTCTGTTGTAGTGGGCCTCGGGACAATGGGTTTGCTCACTAAGTGTCTGTGAAGTGCCTCTCATAGACGCGTGGGTCCTGGTGGCTTAACTGGAGACCAGTCCCAGATGACTGAGTTTAAAAAGGAAAGCACTGTAAGGATGCATCGGCACCTCTCTGTGAATTGAAGAAGGAGTTGAACAAACAACCTTAGGGACAAACCAGAGCCAGGACAGTCTGGGGGCCTTGACAGTGGGATCCATAGGTCCTCTTTCTGCAGAGGCGGTTCTCAGTGGCAGCGGGACCATTTTGGCCCCTTTGATCAGGACTGGGAGCTCGTTTGCTGCTGGCTTCTAGCAGACGGAGGCCAGGGATCAAGGATGTTGGCAAACACGGTTCAATGCCCGGCCAGCCCCTTTCATGCCACTTCAGCACAGACTCCCGTGACCCCGATGCTAGTCGTGCTGGGACCGGATGCTGCTCTCAAATGTTACAAAGTTAGGCTGCCTCAGTCCCAATTTCCAAATTTTGAATTCCAGAGAAAGGCTTCCTCATGATGTTTGGGTGAGAGACTCTACAGAACCCGTCCTGGTGACCAAGGGTGGGGTCATGTTGAACTAACACGTGGCTCTCAGTATCATCCCTGGGGGAATGAGAGGAGGCTCGCTCCAGAGAGAGGGTGGTGGGCGGGAATCCCAGGGCTTTGACCACCTAACACACCCCAAGACCCTTCTCTGCTGACACACAAGTGCAGTGGTAGCCGCCACCCTCCAGGCTGCAGTCTACGGGGAGTAGGGCCTTTGTGGACCGTGTGGCCTGGGGCTGGCTCTCTGCAGAAGCGTTCCCTCTACTTACCCTTTCCCACCCGCTAGCTGGTGACCTCACGGAGGGCGAGTGGCTTTGGAGTTGTGGTTTCTTCCTGAATTGCTAAACCAAGTTGAGAAAAGCAAAGTCAACACAGAGAGGGGTAGCACCAGAAATTTGCCCAAGAACAGGAGGATGCAAAGGCCCAGGGCAGAGCTGAAGCCCCTGTTCAAGGCCAGGTGGAGACTGTCTGATGACAGAACGTGCTCTGCCTGTCTGAAGTTGAGAGGAAAACCTGCCAACGGCCACAGTCAGCTGTGACACTGAACTAGACAGGGGTCAGGGCACAGGGCTGGTGTGGCTCTGAGCGGAGCGGGGAATTCCTCCTGGCTTTTTGTCCCTTCTCTGTTTCCAGAATTCAACCCTGGCTCTCGTGTCCAGCATTCTCCATGCGTTTTATGTTTCACTCTCAAGAATAAGAATACCTGATCCTTGGAATTCCCTGCAGGGCTTTTGTACCGTCCTTGCATCCTTGGTCACATCCTCTGTGGTGCAGTCAAGGTTTGTCTCTGTGCCCGTCGGCCACTGCTGTGAGATCTTAGCGCCCGCAAGAAGCCTCTGTGTTGCTCTGGGGAGAGCAGGTCGGGTGGAGGTGGCTTTCCTCAGGCTGGGCTGGGAGGGGCAGCTAGGCCCTGCCACTGGCCCATGGGTCCACTCTGTGACCTCTGCCCCACGCGTGTTATTCTGGGTCACACGCTGACCCGGCAGTAGCTACCAGGCGGAAGCTCTTTTCTCAGCCATGTCGGAGGCTCAGAAGGAACACAGAACATCATCTGCAGATTTCAAATCTCTGCTTTGTCACATTCATGCCTGCCCGTCTCCTCCTTTCCAAGACAAGTCAGGTGGCCACACTCAAAGTCAAAAGGCTGGAAGTCTTTTATGGCTGGGATTTGGACAAGGAGCATGGATCCTGGGGGACGCTCAGGATTTGAGGCCAGCTGTTCCATCAGCTGCAGGGACACCCGACACCTCTGCATAGGGTGACTTGTTCAGCAAATTGGAGACTCAGCCCCACCAGTAAGCACCCCAGAACCCCGAACAGAACAGGCAATTGGTGAATGAAGGTTGAACACATAAAAACACATATGGATGGGTGGTTGGGGTCAGGACGTATTTCATTTGACAGGAAGCTTTTAAAGATGCTGGGTATCTGTCGGATGAGTCCTAACTCCAGCCCTGTCCCTGTGCTTGGTGCTCTCGTGGCATCCATGATACACAGGGAAGCCATTTGGGGAGGAGCACATGTCAGTCACCACACTTGGGACATGACAGGTGTCTTCAGTCAGGTCTTCACAAGAGCCTTCTGAGGTCAGGTATTTCTCTTTGCCATTGTACGGAGGAGGACATAGCAGTGGAGTCAGGTTGCGGGGAGGACTGTGAGTCCCGTGGACAGTACGTGACGATGTCTTTCTTCACAGGCCTTATTCTGGAAGGTGGTCAATTAGGCAAAACCCTTGCTTCATTTAATTTTCTAAGATGTCTATCAAAGTTGACTAATTAGACCCTTGAGATTTACAGAACTCTTTAGAAAGGAGTAATTTAGTGCCTTTGTGAACCAAATCTGTATTTGTCCCATTTATTAAAACTTCTGCAAAACAGATGATCTACCTTGGCCTCAGGTACTCATTTTTGAATGGGTAGAGACGTGGGTCCTTGGTAGGAATGGTGCGAAGATGAAATGGGAGGATTTCTGTCCAGTAACAGCAGGGCTCCTGCAACGTGGCGACCGTTCCATAGCCACTGGCCGTCACCTCCCTCATCGGTTACTGTAAGGACCATCGCCACACCCTCGCCATCTTCACGGTATCCTCGCCCTCATAAGCACCAACAGCACCGTCATCACCATCTTCCTCCTCACCCCTCAGGACTCCCGCGTTCAACGCAGCTGCTTCAGAGTTGCGCTGACAACGGCACGGTCGCTGTGTGCCCTGGAACCGCCTTTCTGGTGCTGTGCAGGAAATGCCTTCTTCGCAGCCCCTTACAGACGTCTACTTACAGAGCATCTCGGTTCCCGTAGACATTTGACGTCCTGCCTCGTTGCTCTCCTGGTCATCCTGCCAGGGCGGGAAACGTTCATCCTTCTAAAGCTTCCTCCCCAAAGGCCATCTGGAGGCACAGACAGGGCAGAGAAAATGACGTTGCTCCGGGGGGCGTCTTGAGATAATCTTCCCGGAAAGCCGTGTCCAATTCTGAATGTCTCTCTAGGAGTAAATACATGAATTAACACAGCTGCATAAATATTTCACTTATCTTATGCAACTTCAGCAGGATTAATTATGCTCTAAAATTAGACCCGTAAAGAGCATGGTGCCGAGAAGTACCTAATTATTATTCATCCTTTAGAATGGAGTGTTTATCTCTTGTTATAGAGTAGCTTCGGTGGACGATTACGACTCTAATGAGTGTCAAAAGTATAAAAAAAATTTTCCTAATGAGCTGTGTAAATATAACCTTTGAGTGGAGTGTTTGGTTACCGAGGGAACCTCTTACATGAAGCCTGCCAGGCATTTTCCTCAGAAAAAGGGCTGCTGGTCACCTGCCTTGAGGACTAGAGAGTCCCCATTGGGCCTTGCCTTCCTTCTCCTGTCTGGCTGCCGTGTCCTTTCTGAAATGCAGGGGAGCATCTTGGGGCATTTGGTTCTCAGTAGTCTAGAGACAGTGCTCACAGATACTTTCCAGCCTCAATCAGCATCAGTTCCCCGATATCCTCCTAGGCACTGAAGTCCGAAGAAGGGGCTGTCACGGTCTTTTTCCTCTTTCTGTCAAGGAACTAAGAGTTCAGCTGGTTGACAATGTAGAAACTTAAAACAGAAACATATTTATGCTAACTCGTGCCTAGGAATTCCTGTGCATAAATCCATGTAGATAGACATTTGTGTAACTGGACACACACACATAAACCTTTTTTTCCGTAGGGGTCTTAAGTAGCTAAGAGGGTCATCAAATAGATATGAGATGTACTAGGGTTTGTTTTCAAAACAGGAAATGAACAGAATGAGTCATAAAGTAAAACATGGGTAGTGAGATTTAGATCAGAATAGAATGGACCGGAGTTCCTGGAAGCCTCATCCAGCACTTTTCTACAGGGTGCCTGATATGCCCCTGGCACCTGAAGGTTGACAAGGGAGACCACAGAGACCGGGCAAGCCTCAGTCTTGAAGAGCCACATTGCTCACTTCCAAGTGGAGGTGAACCAGGGATCTCCAGGGCTCACCTGTCTCATGAGCTTTGTGATTTTCCGTGTGACTCGGGGACTTGAAGAGGCAGAGGGAGGATCATGGAGGTCAAAGCCTCCTGGTCTGTAGGACCAGCCAGAAGCCATCAAGGGGAGTGAGATGGCACAGTTATTCAGAGGCAAATGGTACCGAGAGAGTTATTTTTGAGCGTCTGCTCTGCGTTCCTGCACCCGCCAAGAGCATCACGCGTGGTATCAGGAAAGCTTCGCTCTTCCTGTAACATCTTTACCGCACATCTTCTCATCTCTGTTTTGCAGAGTGGTGAAATGAGGTTCAATTTGGTTGAGCCACAGTAGAGTCTCAAACTCACCATGAACAGGAACCACCTGGAAATCTTATTTAAAATAGAGATTTCATTTCAGTCGGTCTGCAGGAGATGGAGCGTCTGTGTGTCCAACCAACTCTCCGTGTGCTGCTGGTCTGCGGACAACACTGGGGAGGGATGAAAAGCTGAACAGTGTCTCTGAGTCCAGTTCCGATGATGTCTCCGTTAAACCATGCTGGTTGCAGGTGACGCTAAGAAACAACTTTTAGCCTCGCAAAGCTTCCAGCTGCTTCTCTTTCTCTTTCTAGTTTGCTTGTTTTCATGGTACGGATTTTGTTTTAAACTCAAATATATATTCCTTGTCTCTGGTAACACATCTTCATTCATTGACCCAATTAAAGTAAACACATTGATTATTACATTACTGTATCATCATATATTTTAATAAATTATTTACATGGCATCTCCCACTGAACATAACAACACATTGAGTTATATATGATACAGATTATCTGTGAAACATTTGAAAGCCATGACACATATCTCTTGTTTCAATAGGGTGACCAATTTTTCCAGGATTCTTCCAGCTTTTAACTAGTTAGTGACCTCGGCTACACGGTATCTGAGGCTCTGTGACAGCTTCCATTTATGAAATATTTGAAAGCTGTGCTGCACGTGTCATTTTAGCTGGACAGGTACACTGGGTTCCTCTGCTCTTTTTCTATTGTAACTTGACCGGCAATTGTTTTAGATTCACCCAGATTACTAACACACTGGATGGGACCGCAGGTTCTGCTCTGTGTTAACAAGGACCCTTGCTGTAGTTGGCTCTGGAGCTGTGGAGGGCCCTGACCCAGGAGGATGCTGCTCACAAGCTTGGAGCAGAGGAGCAATGGAGGAGCCCACTCCCTGCCTTCGGGGGCCAATGCTGACATCCTGATTCCTTGTTTGTTGGCTGCTCTTCCACTGGAGCATGCAGGATGGCTTTTGACAGTGAGGGACTCCGTGCGGCCATCTGGAGTTGAGAGTGTGTGCTTGCCGAAGTCCTTCGTGTCTCTAATTAGGATTTTCATCACTCGTTCTGGCCTGCTGGAAGAGCGGCCGTTATCCTCAGCACTGCCCTGGTCCAGCTTCCAAGCTCAATATCTTTGGGCTGATGTTCTCATCCTGGGGAGAGCTAGATGAAGACTCGGGCACCTCAATTTCCCTGAGCATCAGATTCCCCATCTTTAAACTAGAGTTGTTTAAAGATTCAAGGTAAAAACAAAGAAACTTGCCCAATCGATAGGTCAATGAGAAATTAAAAAGGAAATTTAAAAAATCCCTTGAACCAACTGAAAATGGAATTGCAACATGCCAAAAACCTACAGCATACAGCAAAGGCAGTCCTAAGTTGGCTTTGGGGTTGTAGGATTCGGTCTCTTCATCGCTGAAAATCCAAACAACGATGAATACCCACCTTGGAAAAGGAGAAAGACCTCCAAGACACCAGTCCGATGCCCGGCCTGCATTGACGTCTGTTTGTTCTGGTCTGCCCGGGTCTCCTGGCCCCTGGAGTGGCTGCATTCTCTGTCCCTGAGGGCGCACACTGTTCGTGTCCATCCTCGCTGCCTGCCCCCGCCCCTCCCCCAGGACTCCATAGACTTGGCACCACCGCAGGCCTCAATTCCATTCACTTAGCAGCTGGATACGTGGAGGGACCACTTGACGGTACTGCAGATGTGCATTCGCAGGAGTGATTTCGTCAGTTGGATATCTTCCTGATGGGCAGGGTGTTATTTTCTTGAGGAAGGACCTTAGGTGTCTGTAGGGAGAGAGATGCAAGGAGGTGCTCACTAAACGCCTGTCCCATATGACAATCTTCGGGAACACTGTCCTCACCCTAGGACAGAGACCAGTTCCTCCATGTCATGTGCTCTTGTAGCCAAATGCCCCATTTTATTTCACCTGTCTAACAGCCCTCTGGGATGGATAGACACAGTGCTATTTCATAAATTGCCACCAAGTCCAGTAATAGGGAAACGGAAGCCCAGAGAGGGTGGCTATGACTTCACCCAGGTTGAACAATGGAGAGTGTCTGCTTTGGGCCTAAAACCCAGATTGCCTGCCTCCTGGACCGAGCATGTGTCGGAGAGCAGGTGAAGGGGAACCATACGTGGGACAATCCCTGACCTGTTCCTCTGGGGGAAGACTTGCTCCCTGTGGCAGGAGCCAGGGGCAGGGAGGACAGTTGGGGTATCTGCAGGCTCTGGGGCCAGGACCCAGTCCAAACCATGAAACCCCCAGTAGAATGAGCTCCCTATCTCCCTGGCGGCTGTCCTTCCCCAGAGTGCAGTAGAGGAGGGCAGAAGAGCCAGCGAGGATCGAGGACACGTGCCTTGCTCAGCTCAGGCAGGACCTTACCAAGGGGGCCACAGGCAAATTCCGCATTGGGGACATCCTCCGGGGTGCACGCGTGGTTTGATTATTTATTTATTTGGACAAACCAACCTGCTCCCATCGCCTCGCTCTCCAGCTACATGCAAACCAAGCTCCAGCACAGACCCCTTCCCCCCGGAGGAGCTTGTGAAATAAAGCTGTATCCCTCCACCTTTGATATCTGTTGTACTTCGCTGATGTGGTTTTGCAATGTCATTAGCATAAATAGGGGACTCAAAGCTTGATGTCTGCAGCTGCACTTCAGTCAGATCTCCTGTCAAAGGAGCTTGAATTCCTGCTGTGTTCAAGGCTGAAGTTACTCCGGTGGTCCCTAAGAATCTAAACGCTTGAATGTTTCCTTCTCTCTCTCTCTCCCCACTCTCTCTGAGCGCAGGCATGAACACATTTCATTTCTTATCAACCAACACTTGTTTTCCAAATTCCCTAACTTGAAACAGGAATCTCACATCAGGATCAATCACTTAAGTTGAACTCATGGTTATTCCATTTCCACAAGTTCAAAGTTGGCTTCTGGGTTGTAGGATTCAGTCTCTTCAATCAAGATCCTGGTGGAGGGTGCCAGGGATTATACCTGTGGAGCCAGCAATTAGGGGCATGAGGTGGAAATGCCTTCCCCCTGCTGGGTGGTAACCAAGGGATAAACAGGAGAAAATGTTTTCCTCAGGGTTGGGAAATACCCGTGGCCATGTCCAGTCACAGCCTGTTGTGGGTTTTTTTTTGGCATGAGGGATTGAACCCAGGGGCACTTAACCACTGAGCCACATCCCCAGCCCTTTTTAAATATTTTCTTTAGAGGCAGGGTCTTGGTGAGTTGCTTAGGGCCTCGCTAAGTAGCTCCTGCCTCAGCCTCTGAGCCGCTGGGATCACAGGCATTCTCCTGTGCCCAGTGAGTCACAGTCTGTTTTTGAAAATAAAGTTTTATTGACATCCTGGCCCAGCCATTTATTTAGGTATTATTTCTGGCTGTTTTTGCACCATCACAGCATTGCTGAGCAGTTAGAAAGGACCAGTGTTTACTCTTGGGTTCTTTACAGAGGAAGTTTGATGACACTTGATCCAGACTCTCTGAAAAAAGATAAGAAGGGTTGAGGAGACAAAGCTACAAGTCTCCCAGTCCTCCTGGGGGAAAAGGAGAAACAGAAGAAAGAAGGGAAAGCCAGGAGGAAAAGAGGGTCTGAGAGAGATGAGGGGAGAAGAGAGAAGAGGGGGCAGAAAATGATAGAGGACAGAGAAAAAGAGAAAAGAACAGTCGAGAAGGAAGGGAAGAGAGTCGAGGAGGGAGGGGAGAAAGAAATGGGCAAGCAAGCAAGGCTAGGAAAGGTGGGTGGATGTGCTCTGCCAGGGGTTTAGGCAGCAGCTCGCCTGCCTGGGCATCCGGGGAGCAGGCGGGTTTGTGCACTGAGCAATTAGCCGCGTTGCAGATGAAGCTGAAGGCATCTCTGAGCAGTCCGCGGTGCCTCCCGGCTCCAGGGGGCTGGTGCAGACCACCGACTGATCAGCCCTGTCTGTCCCCCGCTGGCTTCCCCTGCCAGCAGTTTTTCCTGACATAGGTCCCTGTGTCCTCAGATGACTCAGCAACACCCAACTGCAACCAGCAACCTCCGTGCATTTAAAGAGATAAATGCAAAATAAGGACGGGGGTGGGGCTTGGGGGGGAGAGGAAGCACAGAGAAGCAGAGCCTTCTTTGAGGGAGTGTTTCCATTTCTCTAAATGGAAATAGCTTGCTGGCTACCATTATCTTTATTTTTTAATAGATACTTTAATAATAAGCATGCTTCTGGAGGGTTAGCCATGTATTATGAAATCATCGGAATCTTTATGTGTTAATTTTGTTTAGTCCTCATAATGAGTAAATGGATAAGTTATTTGTCCCTATTTACAGATGAGGAAACTGAGTCACAGGTAGGTTAAGTGATATGTCCAAAATCACCTGACTACAAAGGGAAGGTCTGAGATTGGGGCATGGGCCCGAGGACCCCCCGATCTTTGCTTTAAACATCAGGTAGAATTACAACTCTGTTAGCTGCTGTGTCCCTCGTAGACATCTCGTAAGGCAGGCTTTCTCATCTGGACAAGGGCAAAACTGTATTTAAATGCAGATCCTCCAGACCCCAGATTCAGTGTCCCTTCCCTTTTTACTGATGGAGCAGTGTCGGTTGTGGATGACAACTTGATGACAGAGGTTGGGGGTGGGAGGGAAAGTGACCTACACTATTTTTCCATGTCCATGTGAAGGAGACTTAGTCCATGCCTCAGGCCCCAGCGCCATGGGAATAGACCCAGCCTAATTTTTGAGATCATTCAACCCTGGCAGTTTGGGGAAAACGCAGGACCCAGAAGCAAGAGATGAGAAGGAATGAAACAAGGACAGAATGTAATTAAGGGAAGTCAGATGCTTGGCCGCAACACAGGTTTGCAGAGCTGCCTCTCCAGGCCCACGAAGACCCGTCTTGGTTCTGGAATCGCCTGCTTCCCACAGAGCTCCATGGTGCGGCACGCTCCCCGGCACTTTATCAAGTGATGGTTCTTGCTGAACGTGTTTTAATCAAATTGAGACGAGACTTCAAAGGCAGAAATCACAGTCTGGGGTGCACGAAGCTACCCTGTAGACCACGTTAGCAGGGACTGGGTGCCATTGACGAAGACCCTGAATGTATTGGTCCACTTGGTCATTCATTCTCCCCTGGTCATTCATTCAACAAAGAATAACAGCAGCATCGGAGGTCCTGGTGCTGAGATATAAGCCTGATGACATATTCCTGCTGTCTTGCCTTTCCTTGCTGAGATGCTTTGAACATTTTATATCCAGTGCAACCATTTGGGGAGTCTGTTGAGAATGCACCAAATTTCACTCCCCCAACCCCTATCCTGAGGCATTTTTTCCATTCTCTCTGGGTGATTCTAATCCACAGTGAGATTTAAGAGTCAGTCTTTAGAATAGCAGCATTTAGCATTTAGAAACTTCTGATTCTCTAGCAGAGTCTGGATACCAATGCCAGTGGCCGGCAGCTCACCCAGTTGGGTCCGTGGTGTTGGAGCTTTGCTCCCTGTTTGGTTCCTGGTCCTCTCTTTAGAGCTTCTTGCTGGATTTACATGGAGACCATGGTGATGGTGAATCCTGGAGCAATGTACAGCCTAGAATTTTTAAGCATCAGCCCATGCCATAGGGAGCAGAGCACATCAGGGTGTGAATGGGAGAAGTCAACAGACCCAAATCTCCTCGCCAGCCAGGATCAAAGCGGACACAGGGCTCTTTACTGCTCCCAAGGACTTCACTTCATTTGTTGAGCATGACGGTGCTGAAGATAAAGCAGGCAGGATTGGAAGCTCCACAACTGGACTGGGACTAAGCCAGGCCTGCTCTTGACTTAAATCAGACCTGGGACCGAATTTGGACACCATGGCTCTTCAATTCCTTGCATGTGTGGCTGCGGCCCCTTTAGAACCCGGGATCTGCAAGGTTCAGGATCAACATGGACGATGGGCTGAGCAATATTTTTCATAGGGATTTCTTTATTGCTCCTTCTCTGGGTGGAGGGCCTTCCCATGCACGCAGACCTCATCTCTGCAGAAGAAACAGCAGCTTGCTTGATATATTCTCAGAAAGGGGGTGGTGATTCATGGCCATTTTAATGCCCCAGCCTCTAAGTCACTTTGACCTTCCTCCAACCTAAAAACTATGTCAGGGCAAACTATTCATTCAGAAAAGCAATGTGTTCAGAAGGAAATGTGTCAGTTCTAAGCATAGATCAGCAATAAAGGGCTTAACTGCCTCTTCATTGGCCTGTGACCAGATGGTACCACAAAAATTAGACTTGTTTATCTCCCTCCTAATTTTAACTGGAGACGTATTCAGAATAATAATGGAACAGTAGTTACTTAAGAAACAGATAAAATCCATAAATATCCTGGAGGGCCATCGACTCTCCCTCTGTGCTGAAACTGAGGGTTCTCATTTGCGGAAGTTCCTGACCAATTTCCCAAAGGCCCTTGAGCTGTGAGCTGAAGTGCAGATTATCCGTTTGACACCAGGACTCTGGCAAGGTCAGTGGTGCCAAACCTGAACCTGGCAAGCAGCCACCTAAGCCAGGGAAAGTCAGATGTCAGGAGAACCTTCGAGAGGAAAGAAGTCAGAATGAATGACTTGCTGGTAAGTCAGCAGAGCCCCATGTCCCATGCAGGATTTCCAGGTTAGAACAGATAACACTCCAAATCCCTCTTGCTCTTCCTTGTGTAAACACTTTAATTTGACCATATTAATTCTACTTATCCAAGAACATGGGAGATCTTTCCATCTTCTAAGGTTTTCTTTAATTTCTTTCTTCAGTGTTCTCTGTAGTTTCTTTCTCTGTAGTTCTCATTGTAGACATCTTTCGCCTCTTTTGTTAGATTGATTCCCAAGTATTTTTTTTTTTGAGGCTATTATGAATGGAGTGGTTTTCCTGATTTCTCTTGCACAGGATTCATCACTTGCGAATAGAAATATATTAGGTTTATGTGTATTTATTTTATATCCTGCTACTCTGCTGAATTCATTTATTAGTTCTGGTGGAGTTCTTTGGATCCTCTATATAGAATCATGTCGTCGGCAAATAGTGACAGCTTGAGTTCTTCTTTTCCTACTTGTATCCCTTTAATTTCTTTGGTCTGTCTAATTGCTCTGGCTGGTGTTTCAAGGATGATGTTGAATAGAAATGGTGAAAGAGGGCATCCCTGTCTTGTTCCAGTTTTTAGAGGGAACGCTTTCAGTTTTCTCCATAATGATGTTGGCCGTGGGCTTAGCATAAACAGTTAAGGTATGTTCCTACTATCCCTATTTTCTCTAGTGTTTTGAGCATGAAGGGGTGCTGTATTTTATCAAACACTTTCTCATTATCTATTGAAATAATCATATGATTCTTAACTTTTAGTCTATTGATGTGATGAATTACATTTATCGATTTCTGGATGTCGAACCAAACTCGCATCCCTGGAACAAGCCCCACTTGGTCATTCATTTGAAAAGACACTATCAAATATGTGAAAAAATACATGAAAAATAACCCCAATCTACCTTAAGATAATTGTTTGCAATTTATATATTACCTCTCGGTCCTGGTTACTAAGAGACACATTTCTTTAATTATAATTTTTACCTGGATTTGCTTGAATATCTTTCCATTTTCATTTGTTATATTTCAAATATTTAAAAAATTATTTTAGTTTTATTTGTTCTAATTAGTTGGACATGACAGTAGAATGCATTTATACATTTTGATAGGTCATACATAATAGAGTGTCATCTCTCATTTTTCTGATTACACATATTGCAGGATCACATGGGTCATGCAGTCATACATGTACATGAGGCAATAATGTCTGTTTTGCTCTACTGTCCTTCCTTCCCCTCCCTTCACTCCCCTCTACCTAATATAAAGTAACTCTATTCTTTCCTATCCCCTTCTTATTGTGAATTAGCTTCTGCATATTAGAGAAAACATTTGACCTTTGGTTTTTTGGGTTTGGCTTATTTCACTTAGCATGATATTCTCTAACTCCTTCCATTTACCAGCAAATTACAGAATTTCATTCTTCTTTAAAGCTGAATAATATTCCATCATGTACATATACCACACTTTCTTTATCCATTCATCTGCTGAAGGGCATCTGGGTTGGTTCCATAGGTTAGCTATTGTGAGTTGAGCTGCTATAAACACTAATGTGGCTGTGTCACAGTATCTACTGCTCACAATTATTTCAATTTTTGCATAAAATGTTGACATCAAGCCAGAAGCCAATACATGTCTTTTCTCATGTTAAACATTTTGACATTGTGTTGGTATGTAATGATGGAAGAAGGACTTCATGCCAATTTCTTCTTTTCTTTTGGATTCTCTATTGGAAACAAACTCTTAGAGGTAGACTTTGAAGGGTTAGTGACTACAAACACCTCTAGGAGTCTTCCTATAGAGTACCATTCATGTCCATAGTGCTCGTTCTCATCCAAAGGACTAATAGTGAGCCAGTGTGCCACCTTTACAATAACCTGGTATCACTGAACCCTGGGGTTCTCTTTACTATTTTGGAGTGGGAAATGTGTTATTTCAGGGTGGCCTCAAATTGAGTGCCATAACTTTAGTGACCATTTTACATATCTTAGTGCTTTATTTAAACTTTGGTTGCAATATTTCATGCAAAAAAGTCATTCCTGCAGCAACATAGGTGAAGGTAGATACAGAGGCTTTGTGATCAAATATAAGAACTGACCTTTAGTAACTCTGTGACCTTGGGAAAGTTGCCAGCCACTTCCTTCCTCTTTCAGTTGTGGATTATAATTATATAAAACTGAGTGGTATAATGCATGAGAGTGGCTTGGTGTATTCCTCACCAAACAGTTAAGGACTTGAAAATATCTGCAGAGAACAATGCTGAGGATCTTCTTAAATTGGGATTTATTTGCATTCATACATACAGGTGTTTTTTTTTTTTAATGTTCTTTTTTTTTTTTTTTTTTTTTTTTTGATTGCTTAATCAGGGTTCTGCAAATTGTGGTCCACTGTGCCCGTTGCCTGTTTGTGGAAATGAGGCTCTTTGGAGCGTGGCCATGCCGCTCAGGGGCTGTGGCTGCCTGCGTGTGCCTGAGCTATAGGGCAGAGCAGAGCCGCGGGGATGGAGACCGCATGGCCATAGAGCAGAACATACTGACTAATTGGCCCTTTACAGAAAAAGATGTCTAACTTCTGGTTTAAATGGTAAAAGTAAAAGATGTACTTCTGAAATAATTCCAACGATATGGAAGACTTGAACTAAACCCAGCTCATTTCCCTTTAGCCTTCAAGTCTTTTTTTTCCCTCCCCCCCCCCTTTTTAAAGAAATCTCACATTAAAAAAAAAAAGGTTTTATTCTTTCTGATTTAGAAATTTTGTTCCCTTCTTCTTGCTTGTTACCCAGTCTTCCTTAGGATCCTCCCCAAAAGGAAACCTTATTCCTCTCCTGGGCTGGTCCTTTCTCTTTCTTTTTCATGTTTTATTTCTTTGTGTCTTCTGTGAACTACAACATTTATTCATCATATTCCTCAAACCCCAATGCCTGGTTAATTTTTGAACAGCTGTGTAACTGCCACCCAGATGGAGATGCAGAACATGGCCCCAGAAAGCTGCCTCCTGGCCCGTTAACCAGGATTCTTCCCCCCAGAGTAGCCTCCACTCTGCCCTCCACAATCACAAATGGGTTTTGCCTTTTGAATGCCACATAAATGGTGAGATCATATGACGATGTCCTCTCTCCATTTCCTACTGTGCAATACCCCAGTGGAGAAACTTACTACTATATATTTATCCATTTTGTGGTTGATGGACATTCAATCGTGTCTGGTTTCTCCTGAACATTCTTTTACCGTCATTTTGTTTGCATGTTCACTTATTAGTTGGGGAACATGCCTAGGAAGGAAGCAAATGGGTCGCAGAGTATGCATACGCTCAGATTTAGTGGGGTAGCAGCCAGTTTCCAGAAGAGGTACAGCCAGTTGGCTTCCACCACGGTGCCTGTGGCTCGTCCCTTCACCGAGTGCCCCGTTTCTCCTTCCTGTGAGAGAAGGAGCACAGGCTTTGTATAACTGAAATCCAATCTCTTGGTGTGTGGTCGACATTGTGTGATCACCAACAATAGCCGAGAGATCCAAATTCATTTCCCAGGTTCCACGCTGACTTTGTTTGTGACCTTGGATTTTATCAGCTGGCCTCAGGTGTATCATTAGTGAACTGGAGCTGGACTGTTGGGTCTGCTACACATACTGAACTGGAATCTGAGTCTAGCTCCTCCCCTCTGCCCATACCCATGCCCACTCTTCCCTGGCCATGGTCTCACCTTGTCTGACACTTCAGACCTTCGTCAGAAGCAGAGCTGAAAGCCCTCTTCAGTCCTAACCCAACCCTCACCTCACCCCCACCTGTCTCCATAGGAAAAACAGGGGCTTCCTTCTGCCTGGTTATGGGTGGTGCAGATAACAGGGACAGGGCTTTTGCCCAGGGGTCTCTTTCTCCCTTTCTGTCCCTGACCCATCACCCACTCCCTGACCCCTTCCTCTGTCCTCTCCCCTTCTCTTCCCTTCCTCTCGCTCTTCTTTTTCATCCACGCCCAAGACTTGAGAGCCCATTAAGCTCTCCGCACTGTCCTAGGCAGTGGGGAATAGAAATAAAATGGAAGTGATCCAATTTGCTTATGGATTTTACAGTCTCAGCGAGCTTGTTGTCAACACTTCAATAAAAAGGGAATTGAAAAGCAGTGAGGTCATTTTATTTGCTGAAAGAAAGGAGATATTTCTTGGCATGGGATGGGATTATTGCTATCCTTCTTCATCCTGTGTCTACAATCTTCAAAACACAAGGACCCCTTTGTGATATTAAAAAGTCCTCACGCCCTTACAGGATGAGTCACAAGATTTTGAGGACAATTGATGGCAAAAAATGTGCAATGTCAAAAAGTTACTGTGAATTTATTGATGCGCACACATTCCCATGGCTTTTAAGTCATATCAGCCTGATCATCTATGTCCGTGTGAGACAAATTGGTCAAGGAGACCCCAGAAGTGCTTGGTGCACACAGAATTTCATAGACTTCTGACAACTCTTCTTCATTCTTGCCTCAGAGATTTGTTTCTCTCCAGCTCCACCCTCTAATGGAAAACTGTGACCATGTTTTCCCTAGTCCTCTCCCCTGTTTTTAACTGGTCTTCTCTAAGAGTCCCAAGTTGAGGACATGTGGCCATAAGATGCCTGAACTCCAACTTGCATGGTTGGTCAAATGGCCTGTGAAACCCAACCAGCTGGCAACAGGCAGCAGTGAACTCCACACGCTCCGGTTCCATCCGTGGAGCCGAAACCTCAGTTGGAAGGTGGTGATGAGCATTTATGCCTGAGACAGCTTGTCTCTGCATCTAACTGGATACATTTAAGCCGAGCCCTATTTTTATTTTAGTTTTGTGGCTTCTCAGCATTATACCGAAATGGAATATTCTGACATTTAAATAAGGAATATTTATCTTCCAAATCCAGCCTACTTGTGTCTGGAGCCTTGTTCTATTCCCCAGCACCCTCAACGTCACAGGTATTTTTTCTCCTCCGCAAACTGCAGCGTCCCTCTGAGATCCTGGGCACAGAGGTCACAGGCTTCAGAATAGTATTTCCAGACCCAAGGTCACGTGGGTTTTATTTTGCTCTTATTCGTCTGATCTATTGGTTTTGTTTTTTGGACTGGGGGAGGCTTTTTGCTTGACTTTTTTTCTTTTTAAGTACACTTATGTCATGGAGTCCCACAGGGAAGAAAGGAAGGGTGGAGTTCCTTGCTGCTGCATCCTGGAGACTGGACTTGGCTCTGGCTTTGAGTCTGGAGTGTTCCATCAATGAAGCTGAGCCTCAAGGTCAGTGGTTGGATCTGGCTGACCTGACCCTGCTCTAAGGCCACCGATGAGATCCCCAGACCTGACCAGCAGCCTCCCTCTATAGGCAGGGCAACTGGGCAAGAGAGGACCTGCCTCAGCCACTCCGGCCCCAGGCCACCCTCTCCCCCAGGGCTGCAGCTTCATCTCCGCAGCTGTTCGGGTTGAGAACAGGAGATCTGCATGGATCTGTGCCCTGGAATTTCCACAAAGGAAGTCTTCGCTTTGCCATTTCCAGTTCCATTTGGGCTTCTGAGAAGCCCACACACCCAACTCCTGGACAAAACATGAAAGAGAACAGAAACGGGGCCATTTCCCCTCTGGGTGCTCCAGAAAATCCCCCTGGGGTCAGCAGCAACATCGGCCTAGCTGCAGAAGGAAGTCTGCTCCCCGTGGGAACCACCAGACCCCAGGGCCAGGATCTTTGAGTGGAACGTGCTTGCCCTGAGAGTCGGCCTTGATTTCTGGGTTCCAGAAGCTATTCCCGACCCTTTCTCCTGGGACTTCACCTTGCTTCCTCTCTTGCTGGTCCTTGGATCTGTGGATCACAAGCTAGTAAGGGAGAGAGGAGCCTGTGTCGTCTCCATCGGTATGGCTTTATAAACCACCCACTACATGCCAAAACTTGTACCAGGGATGCAAGAAGCAGAATCTAGGCCCATAATAAACTCACCCTTCATTGATGAAGACCTAGAACAAGTGATGGTTATACTCCATCGTGACGGATTCCTATTGAAGAAATGTCCCGGATGTTGTGATAGGAGAAGTCATTCCCTCTGTATTCAGGGGAGACTTCCGGAGGTGCAGACCTCTGAGCACCAATGACTAACCCACAATAGTCACTGCCCCATTCTCAAGACAATGCTGCATTCTGGGTAATTTTTATGGGCGATGGTGACATTGATGACAGCTTACAGAGAATCCTTGTCAGGAGTGGTCTCTTGCACATGGACTTCTCTCGGGAGCAGAGGGCTTAATCCGAATGCTCCTCCTGCCTCTGAGATGAGGATGGGACCATAGTAATGACTGTCTTCTGCAATAGAATTTGCTGGGGACCTCCTTCCACGCTGTAGCACTGTTTGAATGAACACCTGGCTTGTACCTGGAAGAACCGCTCTTATGGGGCATGTGAGGAGGACCTGGGTTTCTTATCATGGGGCTGTGGCTGGAGAAATGTGGGGCGATGTTTTCTTGGTCCACGTCAGAGCGTTCACTGTAGAACACCTTCAATCCATGGCCCTGTTGTTCCTAGGATGCCCCAGACTCCTTAGCACAAAAGGGACTCTTTGCGTTCTAGCTCTTGCCCTTCAGGCCCCTCTTTCAATCCCTTCTTCCTTCCCCGAATTCTGAACTACTCTCTGATCTCAGAACATTCCATGTGTTTTCCTACCTCTGACCCTGTGCAAATCTAACCATCTGACCACACCATAACTGCTGGTTTGCCTGACTGTCTCTTCCGCAGGACTCTGAACTCTCAGAGGCCAAAGGTCATGTTACTCATCTCTACCTGAAAATGCATGGACCTTAGAAATGTTCTTTCCCAAGGAATAAATGAATGAGTGGACGAACGAGTGAATGAATGAATGAGTGGACGAACGAGTGAATGAATGAGTAAAGAAAAAAAACCACATTGAAATCTTCTGATGAGCAAAAGTATTAGCTTTCTTGATCAAATTTGAGACAGAACATCAAACCCAGTTTCTCAATCACACACAATCACTTTTTATAGCATCACTGCCTGGGATCAAGTACCTTGGCCAGAAACCAAGAAAAACGATCTATATGTCTTCCTGCAAGGTTAGATGTAGAGGGTGATTTAAAACAACGTTTCAGCAAAATCCCAGGTTCTGGACAAAGCCTAAGGGGTACAGGTTCAAAATGGATTTTTTCCAGTGGACCTCGGGGGAGCCATGCCTGGGAAGTCTGGAGGCTTGTCACATTGCTTGCCATGAAATCCTTTCTGGAAGCAGTCCCCTTGGCTCTTAGACAATCTCATGGAATGGAATGAAATCTAATCTGAAAAGCAACTGCGCTCCCTCTGGAAGTGCAGAGAGAGAATCCGAGGGCCAAGTAAGAACTGACTTCTCTTACTTCGGACTTAAGGGAGTCTTCTCAGAGAGCGGGAACTCTTCCCTGCACAGGCCTCTGTAGGCTTGTGGCTGTGTGAGCTGGAAGGGGACAGGAAGGGTTATATGGTCCTCTCACTCCTCAGCTCCCCTGACCTCGGACAGTGATAGTACCACCCAGAAATACCCCCGAGTAATTAGTGTGCCATGGGCACCATATGCATGCAGCATCGCCTGCCAAAACACGTCTCCTCTGAGCTGAGCACTGCCCTCTCTGGCCTGGTGTCTACACAGGCCATGACAAGTTGACGCGGAGGTTGCACTTGTTGGTTTTTAAACTCTACTACTGGCCTGAGCAGAGTAGACTTCATATCATTTTGTTAAATAAAAGAGAACTGGCCACATGAGTGGCTGAGTGGATGGAGAGATGGGCAGTCTGCTGCCCAAGGCCATGTGGGCAGTTGGAAATGTTGGGGAGGGGAACTGTCAGACCCAGCTGTGGGCTCCAGTCCTGCCTCCTCCTGACCATTTGGGCCTTGCTCTGACTTGAGCTTCTCCCAGAACCCTCAGGGAAGGGTGCTTCCTTTGTAGCTCATCCTGATATATTCTGCCTAAAGCACTCTTGTGATTTGCTGGGCTCCAGCTAGTTGAATTTTCAATCACTCCTTTTTGCAAATATAAAACCCGTGTCTTATACCTTGTCAGTGATTGGGTGGGTCCCGGGGGAACCCCATGCTCCTGCACCAACCTGCACCATCTGCACCTTTTCTTCGGATCAACCTGTTCATCTCATGCTGCCTCTAACAGGGTCACCCAAGCAGATAGCGGAAGTGAGTCTGAGACACACAGCGCTGCCTCAGCTATCTGCACTTGCTCCTCCTTAGATGTTGCACCTCTGTCTTTTGACTCTTGAAACTTTCCCGCTCTGCCTTCTGATGGTGCCAACATCAGGAGAGGACAGCACTGTGACCCCAGCTCCACATATCGGACTTGCAGTCTCAGGCTGGGGCAGAACTCAGAGATACCTGTGGTTGCCATGTCTTCTCCCTCGAAGACAGGTACAGGAAGACCTTGGAATGCAGGTGTAACTTCTGATGGGTGCAGAGGAGTTCTGCAAATATTCACAAGCTGCTTGTCATTGGAAGAGTAAACGGAAAAAGAGACAGTTCTGAGTCTTCTGTGGGGACCCGAGTTCTCAAGGAGGGAGAGGAGATAATGCAGTATGGACGCAGACCCAGAGCTGACAACCCGAGGCTCCATCTGCTCCCAGGAGGGCACTTAGCTCGTGTCTTCCCAGCAAGAAGGAGTCTGCTTCAGGAAAGAGATTTAATTGTCCCATTTGTCAGCTCTGGTTCATGAGGTAACACTGACAAAGATTGTAACCTCTATGCAATAGGAAAAACTGACAGTATGAGGCTCCTGACGGGACCACTCTTTGGAAAAAATGACATTTGATGCTCACCCTAGCTGGGAGCATGCATGCTTCACATGCTGACCCTCGAGCCCTCTGCAAAGTTCCCTTTGGCAAGACAACTCACCAGAAGAGCTCTGAACATTTTTTTTTTTTTTTTTTTTTTTTTTTTGCAGTCTTGCCCAATATAAGCCTGGGGATATAAGGAAAGAAACAGAAACAGAAAATATGGATTCAGTGCTTACTGTGTGCTGCAAGCCATGAGAAATATCAGAATCATAAAACATGGTCCCTGCTCTCCCTCAAGGAGATTACAATATACTTGAGTAAATTAAAAACGAAATAAGAAAGTATTTGAACTACAGTTCAGTACACTAGTCAAAGAGGGCCCCAAGGCAAGAAATGATTAACTGGAAAATGATTGGAACAGGCTGTAATTGGTATTGAGAAATGTGAATTTGCTCTCCTTTTGGAATCCAGGCCTGGGTGGACAAGCTGACTTGTTCTAAAGAGAGCTATTGTTTGGGCGAAGGACAGAGGAAAAACTTGTGTATTTACGTCCTGGAAAAATCGAGGTGATGTTTCTTGTACCCCAGCTGCTGCTGTCTCAGGCTTACCAGCCTGGCTCTCTGGAGGACAACAGTAAAGGAAAGATGTGCTGGGGTTTTATGAGTCATGGGGAAAAGACCAACCTGGGGTCCCTCATAAACTCCAAAGAGAGGGGCAAGTCTACATTGGGAAAGAGACGGCACTGGTTTGGGGAAGAGAGAAAGCAATTATGTAAGTCTCAAGGAACACGGTGGACAGAGGGATTTGGATTAAGTTCCTCGTGATGTTAGGTGGACAATGAGGTGATATCAGGGTCTCCCGTGACACTTATGACTAGGTAAAAAGTGCTGGAGGCTGTTGGAAGGAAAGGAATTGAATCAAGATCACTTCCCATCACTTGCCTGTACCACTGAAGAACAAGCAACTTCTCTGTGGGTGAAGAACGTGGAAGGGGAGAGATTTCATATTTTTTTCTTTCATGAATATGTATGCTTTCCCCTGATTAACAAATCTGAGACCTTCAGTGAGTCACTTATTCTATGAAAAGGAAACTAGGAAAATCTCTGTCCATCAAAGTGAAGGAATTGCAAGGAGGTTTGCCATCTGTTTCAAGCTCTGAATGAGACATGGAAACTCAAATGAGTATTGGCCTCTGAAGGTACGCTGTATAAATGGTGCAGTAATTGCATTAATTTTTTTTTCCATATTGAAATGAGTACATTGAAAAACCCTGGAACTATGGCAGAAGAAAACCCAGAAACTCTGTAGAGACATTTCTATAACCTGGTGTTCTTGGGGGACTCGTGGTATTTAGAGGGAGAACAACTCTGCAGAGGATTAACTCCTGATCAGAAGCAACAACTGTCACAGGGAAGTAATCCACCGTGAGAGTCGGAACGCCCAGCAAGCAGAAGAAGTTCAAGAACCAATCTGCAAGAGCACAGGTTGGAAATTGTTAAATATATAAAAGTTTTAAAAATCACAAGAAAAGAGTGGAACATCATGATAAAAAGATCAGACAGAACTGTTAAAAAAAAAAAAGCCCAAAAAAATGCCCCACTTAGAATAAATAGACCAGAATTGAAACATAAAGGTAAATATCACTAATGAAAGAAGAAGTAAACTGGAAAATAGATCTATGGGACTCATCCAACAGCAGCCCAGAGAGAGAAAGGAATATGAGATATTTAAACAAGGTTAGTCACTTAGAAGATAGGATAAGAAAGTCCAGAATATTTTAAAATTTTCCAGGAAAAAAAAATTATCATGGGTCATTAGGGAATTGTTCATTAAGCAATACACCCCCATTAAATAAGATAGCATTACACCCCATTAAAATGGCAAAAGTCCTGAACACCAACAGCACCAATCAATGCTGCTGGGATGTGGAGCAGCAAGAATTCTTGTTTGTGACTGGAAGGCGTGGTAAGTGGCACAGCCACTTTGGAATACAGGGCACAGTTTCCTAAAGCTAGACAGTCTCACCTTCCAATCCAGCAGAAAAACTCCTGAGGATTCGCTCAAATGAGTTGAAGATATGTCCACACAAAAATCTGCACATAAATGTTTAGGGCAATTTTATTTATAATGGCTCAAACTTGGAAGCCACCAAGATGTCCTTCAATAAGCGGATGGATGAATACAGTGTACATCCAGAGCCTGGAATATTATTCCAAATGAGCTGTCAAGCCAGGGAAAAAAAAGTGAAGGAATTGGAAATGCATGTTGTTAAGTCAAAGAAGCCAGTCTGAAAAGGCTACATGCTGTAGGATTAGTTAATCTTAGTTATGAGGCTGGAAATCACAAAGCGTAGAGACAGCTAACGATCAGAGGTTGCCAGGGTCAGGGAGGAATTGTGGGGAGGAAGAAACTGGGGAAACCATAGGCTTAGAGGGTTCAGAGTCAAAGTGATAGTGGATGAGATGGTTTTAGACAGATGGGAATTAAAATTTTACATCATGCGATCGGAGAGTCATGCTGAGACTTAAACCCAAACGAAACAAACCCACACTTAGATTCCACACCAAAGACAAAGTGAGATTCTCAGAAGCCATTCAAGAGAAACTATGGAAGCACCAATAAATCAGTTACCATCTCACAATTACAGTCCAGATCAGGAGGAAATGGAATAGCATCTTTAAAGACTGAAAAAACAAAATCCTCCTCAACTTAGATTCCTACGTTCAGAGTGAGAACAAAACCAAAAGCAACATATGCCAATTTCACAAAACTTAAAGGACCCTTTCGAAATCAGTAATCATGATTTACCTCTTCCAAGGAGAATCAATAAAAACACTTGAAGTATTTGTTTCTCCAAATGTCTCTTATCACATCTTAGAAATTCCACATACATATACATGCAGAGAGTCATAATTTGAATTTAACATGACACACATCGTCCTTGATTATTGGTATCCTTGAATGATAATTTTTAAAGGCTGAATCATCGTCTAAGTGCCAGAGTTTAGTGAATTGCTCGACAGTTGGTGTAATTACCAGACGCTTAGATCAGAGAATTTCCTCCTACATGGCGGCTGGATAAAATGCGCATAAAAGAAATCGAGGATAATGCTAAGCATGCCTACCATTTTTTCTCCCATTGAAAACTCCACCTGCTTCTTTAACTGCTGACTGAAGGGAGGAAGTGTTGTTTGCAAGGGGCCATTCAGAGCCAAAGATGTCTTTTTTCAATAGAAGTTTTGTGTCCCGAGGACCCTGCTTAGGGGTAGCTTTTTGGAGTAACTCTGGATGGGGTTGGGAAAGAAGAAACGAATACATTTGAGGATTGCCCTGCACCAGGCCCGGGTTGGGCATTTTCTTCATGACAGTTACGAGCAGCAGAAGCCATGATTTATGAGGGCTGACTGTGAACAGGCACTTTAGGGATTTCATTGATCTCATTTGGTCCCCACCACAACTCTGAGCAGGTGCTCTGCATGTCACAGACAGAAGGACTCTGGTTCCAAGTTCACACAGCTAGCAAGCAGTGAAGTCAGGTTGCAATGCAGTCTTCCCAGGGCAGTGAGCTGCTGGTTTGTCCCCACATCCTGTTCAGAGCCTGGGTGGATTCTGGGGGCAGGGATGGGGGTGAGCAGGTGGAAGAACATAGTCATGACCCAAGTCAAACCAAAGCAGAGCTGTGCCCTGTGCTCGATTCTGACGTGCTCGCTAACTGCATCCTCCCAGTGATGGTGACAGGTGTCCTTCTCATTGCCACCCTCGCTCGGCCAGTGAGCAACCAGGAAGTGGCTGTGCTCATCACCTTGCCTTAAGGTCACACAGCTGTAAGTCCCCTGTGTCTGTCCCAGGCCCTGAAGTGTCTGCCTCTCTGGTCCTCACTGCTTTTGGGTGCTGTGTTCCTTTCAGGGGAGATGGAGGAGCTGGAGACGCTGTGGCTCACGGGGATCTGCCACAACGAGAAGAACGAGGTGATGAGCAGCCAGCTGGACATCGACAACATGGCGGGCGTGTTCTACATGCTGGCGGCGGCCATGGCCCTCAGCCTCATCACCTTCATCTGGGAGCATCTCTTCTACTGGAAGCTGCGCTTCTGCTTCACGGGCGTGTGCTCGGACCGGCCGGGGCTGCTCTTCTCCATCAGCAGGGTCGGTACCATGGGCGGCCATTTCCTAGTGTAGCAGGCAGGTCCGGGAGGCACGGGGTTTCCAGAGAACGGGCTGTGTTTACTTCCTTCTCGGCTTTGCACGTTCTCCCCTCCCTCACCCACCCTTCCTGGGTTTGTCAGAAAGGCATCCAGAGTCTGTGCATTTGTAAGGCAGAGGTTGCTGGCTCAGAAGACTGTAGAAGACAACAGGAATGGGATTGGGTGTCGCAGGCTGGGCTCTAGAAAATAGCACAAGTGAGATGAAACATAGCAACCGAATTTGGGTGTCCAAGTGGGAGAACAATAAGGAATCCTGGAGACTGCAAATTGCTTATTATTTACACCTAAGGAGGCAGGCATTCTTAGCTCCTTTCAATATTGTCTTATGGGAACGTATGGGCAATATTATGAGGTATTCTAGCTTTCCAAAGAGAAAGTGTCATCTGATTTTATGTGAAACCATTCAATTTTTAAATATTAGTAACTAATTCCTTTTAAAAAGTGGGATCCAAACAAAGCCTCTCCATCTGTAGCCTCCATCCTTAGCACCCAAATACCCCATCCGATACTTCAAACACCCCCACGCAGGCTTTTAGTCATTGTAACATGACTTGCACAACAAAACAGATCTACATGAAACGCCACACAATGTGTACAATCCTCTAACAAAAAAACACGTGCAACCCAACAGGGCCTGAAACGCAACAGAGATGGAACGTACCGAAGAAAATTCACACACAGCAAACAGAAAACAACACCCCCACACAACCCAACATGCACAGCAGCACAGGACACACAGCTGCAGTCAGCTCACATGTAACACATGAAAACCTTCTTGCCCACAGCTCAGCACGGCACGTGTGTTTTGCCCTCAATGTACACGTGACATAGTTCCTCAGTAATGGGAGTGCTTGTATGGATAGGGCACTTGTACAGGCCAGGGACCATACAAGGACTTCCTGTCCTTCATCACATTTAATCTGCTATCTCAAGATGAGGTAGATGGTGTTATTAGTCCCAGATTTGCAAATGGCAGAACTCGAAAATGGAGGTTGAGAGAATTAGCCCAGATCACACAGCCAGTAAGGGGGCCACAGGGTTTGAATCCAGATGGGCTGGTGCCAGCAAAAGCCCTCCCTCTTCCACAAATAACAACCCATCGAATATGAGCAACTCAGGAGGTTTATATGGCTCATACCATGAACACATGTGTGCATATACTTCATGTAACATATGCTCACACACGTCACACAACCTAGACACTTGCCTGTACTATGAGAAATGTATATATCTGCATATTGACCATGTATCTTCCAGTCAGTCTACTGGCTTATCTATCCACCTATCCATCCATCCTTCCACTTATTCATGTATTTATCAACCTATTTCTTCCAGTTACCCATCCTGGTGACTTTTTCATCCTGGAGGAGCTAAATTGAGTTAGGATTTGAAATGTGGTAAAAAAAAAAAATCATTGTTTTAAAACATCTAATTTTATATGCTAATGTTCATTGGGAAAACTAAATAATCACTTTAAAATAAAATTGTATATTCTTAGCATTTGGTGATTGTAAGAACTTTAGAGATTCGGAAGGTACACATTAGCTTAGTGAGAAAGATCTATTTTCTCCATTCAATAACACTCCAAACTTGGGTTCTGTGCAAATACATATTTCCTAATTAGCTTAATGGCATCTAAACACACAGATTGCTTAAAAATAACAACGTGCATGCATATAGCTAGGTATTATGCCAACTTGAATTCTCCCAGCCAATTACTAAAGGCTTTTCATATCCAAATGATTCTGGGATTATCTTGAGCAAATGCACACTGTTGCATTTGCTTGTAAATCCTGCTTGTTTTTGGAAGAGCATTTCCTCTATCTGAGAACCCCTGAAGGAAGCCAAGTTGATAGGATCATCATGACAAAAATGAGCTAAATCCCTCACTCCCATTCCAAGCTTCTTGAGGGACAGGGAAGGAGAGAGAGCTGGGCAGGACGGGAGCAGGCTTTGTTGGTGTTGCTGCAGGACAGGTGGAATTTCAACACCCCCACCCCAGGGAGAGGGGCCCCAGTACTATGGGAGCAATGCAGGGACTTGTGTGTCCCCATGGGACCTCCCAGTCACCATCACTGTTATGTCCTCCAAGGCTGCAGGGAGTCCTTCCTGAGCACCAGCTCTCCTTCCCCCAAATATTTATACTTTAAAGTAAGTGCAACCTACTGTGTAAGGAGGAAGGTCTTGTTCTTAACAATACTTCCCTGCCTCTCATTTATTAGGGGAATCAGAATAGGCTGATGCTTTAGACAGCAGGGCTCTGAGCTGCCAAAAAGAAATGTCCTTCTTTCAAGGGCTACCTCCACCTGCAAAGCTAGCCTCCTGCACACGTCCACACATCCACCATCTAACGCCTGCACTCACTCACAGCACCCAGGGCACATGTCCCCACAAAGCCCCGTTCACCGGGTGCACACCATCATTTGCTTCAACAAAACCTGCAGCAGGGAATTCGCAGCAGCAGCTGCACGTGGTGTGTTCACTGCGGACCTGGGTCAGGTACGTCGCCTCCGTCATCTCCAGTTTCCACTATTCCCTCTGAGGCTGCTCCGACCACACCCATCCTGCAGTGGGAAACTGAGGCTCCCAAGGTTGGAATGGGGCCTTCCGGCTTAGCTATTTCCTTGAAATGGCAGGGCTCCTTACACTCCCCAGCAGGCGGGAGAAGGCTGGAGAAACCCTCTTCTCAGGCAGAGTTGGGTCACACGCACTAGTCAGCTTCAGAGTTTGACCTTCTTTCTGAGGATGCTGATCCACAATGCTCTGAAATTTACAACTCTCCCAAGGCAAGTTTTTTTTCTGCATAGAGCCTAGATCTTTTCATTACCAATTCCCCTCTGAGCACATTGAACATCCAGCCAATAGACACAAAGCCATCGGCTGGCAGAGGGCAGGCCCAGCCATCCTCGTGGGCGCCACATCCCGAGATGCTCAGGGGGATACGACACCAATAGAAACCCAAGTTACGGGCACTCCTGGCACCGCCAAGAGACATGGCCAGAGCTCAGAAGAGACATTCATTTAACGTGGGAGTCAAGCTTCCCCACAGCGGTAGCTCCCCGCCCCCCGTCTCTCTCTAAACATCTTTCAGAACTGCTTCCTCCTGTCTGGGTTGCTCTTTCCTTTGGTTTTCTCCACAAAATGCTTTCCCATCCACTTAGACAAAATCGCTCACTGTCACCAGCAAAAAGAACCATCATGGTTGTCTCCCCAAGTGTGAGGAATGGGAGATGCAGGGAGCCCAAGGCCAGGGCATGGGTACTCTGTCCACCTGCCCAGTGACAGGCAGCGAGGGGAGCCCAGAAGCAGAATGGAAGATGCTCCTGGCGAGCCTGCAATCGGGACCAATGGAAGTCAGACATGGGAGGCACTGGGCCCAGGCTGGAAGGGACCTGGGAGAGCAGCGAGCCTTCGCCTCATGGAGCACGTTCTGAGGGGCAGGCGCCCCTGGGAGAGCAGAGCAGCTGGGAGCGGCTCTGCAGTTAGCAGTGCTCACGGGCAGCGGTGTCTGACTGAGCCCGCTGAGGGAACGAGAGGGCGTCTTATTTCCATGGCCCCCAGAACGCAGCCAGACCCCATGAATGAGAGAGGAGAGAAGAGAAAGAACTGTTCAGGGAAGAAAGCAACCCTAGCCTCGAGGCTTATTTGGCTCCCAAGGTAGGATTTGGGCTGCTCATCTAACCAGGAGGCCAAAACGACTTCCCAGAACAAACCTTCAGTCTGAAAGAGCAGCACGTATTCCCTGCAGCTTCCACGGAATGGGCTCTGCATGCTCCCGCCAGGGCGAGAGGAGGAGGAGCTAAGGGCAGGCCAGAGGTGACAGGAGGGCTCGTCCAGGTGACGTGTATTCAGCACCTACTATGTGGGGTGCTTTGCTTGTGTTGTTTTGTCTTGCCCTCGGGCCCACTGGGGGGACAGGACTCCCATTGCACAGACATTGAAGCTCGCATAGGCGCAGTGACTTGTCCAAGGCCAGAGGGGTCATGAATGACAGAGCTGGGACTCATATCCAGTAGCTTCCCAGCCTCTGACTCTTCCAGCTTTTCAGTGATATGCACTTGTCCTCATTGGCAGCCATCTGGAAGACGGCTCAATTCATTTGGTGAATGCTGTCATCAAAACCCGAGCTACAGGCTGGTCCCTCACCCTGCCTCCTTGCTGTGACTCCACCAGGCAGATGGACCCCTGGGACCTGCCTTAGCTATGTCATATCCCTCCTGGGAAACCAGGGGCAACAGAGAGCCAAAAGCAGCCACCTCCCCACCTCCCGCAACCTAGCTCAGCCCCCTGAGCTGTGGGCCTCCTCAAGCACCAACCGGCTCAGATTGCTCTGAGGGTGAAGGGATAGGAGAAAGTTCTAGAATCTCCAGGGGGAGGAGGGGAGCTGGATAGAACTAAGCTGCAAATTTAGAAAAAAAAATTTAAACTACTAGTTTCATAATGCTGAGAACAAGAAGGAAAAGCAGAGTCATCAGCTGATTCTGACATTCAGGAAGTCCCCTTGGGAGCAGAACCCGTCCAGGCCAGCACATAAGATTATTATGTTACTAAACCGGGCAAGCGAGGCACAGGTGAGCAGGCCAGGTTTTAGCAACACCTGGGACGTTTAGGTGACTTTCACACCCACAGTATGGATGCTCCAGCAGCCCTGCAAGCAATGGGGAGGAGATGTGGGTTTGTGACAGGGTGAACAGCCAACCACACAGGACACAGAGGGAGATGCAAGCTAAGGCCGCAGGAAGGAAGTAAAGGGTACCATGTCAGCCCCTGGGGCCTCAGAGGCTTGGGATGGGGAGGGTCAGATCAAGGCATGCTCGAACTCATGACGGTCAGCCTTCTGTTGACCATTCCAAAAAGGTCCAAATAGAAAGCGTCTTCAGAAACTTCAAGAAAAATGCAGCTGTGCAAATGATTTGAGACTGTCACGGTTCCCCGAGCACCCCTGCAGGGTAAGCTTGTCTCCGCCATGGGGGACCAATGGAGCTGCCATTATCAGAGTCCAGTTATCACACAGACTTCCCTGTAGCTCCTGCCAAAGTCAGCAGCGGCGCCCGCCGAGTCAGCACCGTCCCTTCTCAGGCTGGCCCTCCGTTAGTCTTGGGAGGACCAGATCAATCTTTCAGCCTTGAGCGGATTGTTTCCTTTAGATTCAGCTGCCAAAATCTGAATCTGGGGCGGGGTGGGGAAAAATGGGTGGCCACACATCAAAATGTTATTGATATTCTCTTGCCTGTTATTATAGCATGAATCAAGAGCTTGTCCCTTGAAGACAGTTAAACAGTTACCTTTTTTTTTTCTTTTTGAAAGTGCTGTCAGGGCCTCGCACATGTTAGGCAAGCACTCTACCCCTGAGGCACACTCCTAGCCCCTAAAGAGATAGTTTCAAGTGAAAACAAAGCACAAAGTTATACTGGGTGCCATGGTGCACGCCTGTAATCCCAGCAGCTTGGGAGGCTGAGGTAGGAGGATCGTGGGTTCAAAGCCAGCCTCAGCAACTTAGTGAGGCAGTTAGCGACTCAGTGAGACCCTGTCTCTAAATAAAATATTAAAAATCTGGGGATGTGGCTCCGTGGTTAAGCACCCCTGGGTTCAATCCTCAGTACAAAAAAAAAAGTTATTTCTAAGAAAGAAAGGAATGGAAAATGAGACTTAGAGGTGACAGTGGTCACATTTCAGCTGCCTGGGAGTCCCTAAGTCCTTCAGTTGTCTGAATGGACTTAAGGGTGGCATCCCTGTGTCATGAGAACTCATCAGGATTATTAGCGATGAGAACCCAATTCTAAGTGCTGTGCACAAACTCACAGACTCACAAAACTGTGTTGAGCAGATTAGTAAGAAGGCAAAGAGGGCGACTCCAGAGTTCAAACCACTGCACCTCGGTGGCCTCACTCAGGCCAGCAAGCCCACAGGCGGCACGGCTGGCCTGCCCTTCTCCTATTTCAGCACCTGTGTCTGTCCCTCCGCGAGGTGTCTGATTGCCCTCATGTGGACCGCAGGCCTCCCTCCACACTAAGCAGTGTATCCCAGGAGAAAGGAGTTTCTGATGGGCCCCTCTGGCTCCCATGCCTTGATCTCTCAATGCCTTCAGCACAGGGGTGGGGTGATTCCAGAAAAGACTCAATTGTCAGTGATCCTTTGTGCCGACTTAGATTCTTTACCAATAGTTAACTCTCTGGTGTCCAAACTCCAAAGATGCTGACTCTGTGATGTGGGTGTTGGGAGGATCCGTGAAATACCCCTATTTGTCTGTCTGGAGGCCCAGAGACATTGATAGTCATATGAAGATCAGCTGATACCTTTTCTCAAACCCCTTGTGTGACTCTTTGCCAAGATGTCAGATAACCCTGAGCCGGAGCTTTAGATAAACCTGATGCCTTATAACTTGCCGTACACTGAAGAGTTCATCAGGGGTGAGCGGATACCACAGTTTCTCCAGGGCTCCCACAGGAAGCTCACGTCTCCCTCCGCGGGTGAGGTCCAGGTGGGAAGTGGTTTGCCTGATGCTGATGGGTGTTTTCCCTTGTTCCCTCACAGGGCATCTACAGCTGCATTCATGGAGTGCACATCGAGGAAAAGAAGAAATCTCCGGACTTCAATCTGACCGGATCCCAGAGCAACATGCTGAAACTCCTTCGGTCCGCCAAAAATATTTCCAACATGTCCAACATGAACTCTTCCAGAATGGACTCACCCAAAAGAGCTTCCGACTTCATCCAGAGAGGGTCCCTCATCATGGACATGGTTTCGGACAAGGGGAATCTGATCTACTCGGACAACAGGTCCTTTCAGGGGAAGGACAGCATTTTTGGGGACAACATGAACGAACTCCAGACGTTCGTCGCCAACAGGCACAAGGACAACCTGAACAACTACGTGTTCCAGGGACAACACCCTCTCACTCTCAACGAGTCCAACCCCAACACGGTGGAGGTGGCTGTGAGCACAGAATCCAAAGGGAACTCCAGGCCCCGGCAGCTTTGGAAGAAATCCGTGGAGTCCCTGCGCCAGGATTCTCTGAACCAGAACCCAATCTCCCACAGGGATGAGGGGACCACCGTGGAGAACAGGTCCCACTCCCTAAAGAGTCCCCGGTACCTTCCGGAAGAGGTGGCCCACTCTGACATCTCCGAAGCTTCCAGCAGGGCCACGGGCCACAGGGATCTGGACAACAATAAGAACCACAAGACCAAGGACAACTTCAAAAGGTCCCTGGCCTCCAAGTACCCCAAGGACTGCAGCGAGGCAGAGCGCACCTACCTGAAAACCAAAGCGGGCTCCCCCAGGGACAAGATCTACACCATCGACGGGGAGAAGGAGCCCAGCTTCCACCTGGACCCGCCCCAGTTCGTGGAGAACATTGCCCTTCCCGAGAACGTGGGCTTCCCCGACACCTACCAGGATCACAACGAAAACTTCCGCAAGGGCGACTCCACGCTGCCCCTGAACAGGAACCCCCTGCACGAGGAAGACGGCCTTCCCAACAACGACCACCAGTACAAGCTCTACGCCAAGCACTTCACCCTGAAAGACAAGGGGTCCCCCCACAGCGAGGGCAGCGACCGCTACCGCCAGGGCTCCACCCACTGTAGGAGCTGCCTCTCCAACCTGCCCACCTATTCAGGCCACTTCACCATGAGGTCCCCCTTCAAGTGCGACGCCTGCCTTCGGATGGGCAACCTCTACGACATCGACGAAGACCAGATGCTTCAGGAGACGGGGAACCCCGTGCCCCGGGAGAACGTCTCCCCGCAGGACTGGGCACAGAACAACACGCTTCAGTTCCAGAAGAGCAAGTTGAGGATCGGCCGCCAGCATTCCTACGACAACATCCTGGACAAACCCCGGGAGACAGACCTTAGCCGGCCCTCCCGGAGCACAAGCCTCAAGGACCGGGAGCGGCTTCTGGAGGGCAACTTGTACGGGAGCCTGTTCAGCGTCCCCTCCAGCAAACTCTCGGGGAATAAGAGCTCCCTCTTCCCCCAGGGTCTGGAGGGCAGCAAGAGGAGCCAGTCCCTCTTGCCAGATCACACCTCTGACAACCCCTTCCTCCACTCCCACGGAGATGACCCGCGCCTAGTTATCGGGAGATGCCCCTCGGACCCCTATAAACACTCGCTGCCCTCGCAGGCGGTGAATGACAGCTACCTTCGATCGTCCTTGAGGTCCACAGCATCATATTGTTCCAGGGACAGCCGGGGCCACAGTGATGTGTATATTTCGGAGCATGTTATGCCTTATGCTGCAAATAAGAATAATATGTACTCTACCCACAGGGTCTTAAATTCCTGCAGCAATAGACGCGTGTACAAGAAAATGCCTAGTATCGAATCCGATGTTTAAAATCTCCCATTAATGTTTTATCTATAGGGAAACATACGTAACGCGAGCGGTCTGGAGGGTCAGTGTTGGTTGTCCGATAGTGCCCTGCGAGGAGGAAGAGGGCTTAGGGAGGTCATTTTTGTTGGCTCTTTTGCACATGGCTCATGCCATAATCTGCCACTCAAGGAATCTTTGAGCTGTGTGCTGAGCACGGCAGAAACCGGGTAGTTGAGTCCTTAACCAAAAACCAAATGGGCAAGTCTGCGGACATGCCTACCAGGTGTGTTGCAATAATGACCCAGTGGGTGTCGATGGCGATGTTATGATTTCCTATATTCCAAATCCCATGAACATCCGTCCACCGTGGAATTTCCTCATCTGAAATGCCTAAAGGTTTCTCTAATACAGAATAAGCAATATGGTATGCATGTAACCCTGACACAGACACTAGAACCGATAAGAATGCATCTGCACCGTAGCGAGATCGACCTGTGCGAGGTTAGGAGGTCTGGCTAGTAAGTTCTCAGCTTTATCATTATGCTGCCCCTCACTGCCCAGGCCCAGCCCCAAGAGCCCCAGGCTCCCCCAAGAATAGCAAATCAGCGTGTTCGTGGTCCCTCCACTACCTTCATCACAGTCATTTCCAAGACGCATCTGGAGCAAAGCGCCAGAGGGACTCTCCGAGAACCTCTTTGGATGTTGATGTGCGTTTTCCTCTCACCCTCGGCTTCAAAGGTCTTGTTCAGAGCCGCATAAACTAACCCGTGTATGTCTTCGAAATCTAAGTGTGGATCTTCTGTCCGTGACACAGTGGCCGTTGTAGTTCACCCCGGAGACTCCTGTGTACGTAAGTTCGCATTTCCTCCCTTCTGGTGACGACTCAGGGTTGTATAGTATCTGTTACCCCGACCCTCCCAGCGGAACCGTAACTTGTCCTGTCCCCGAGCAGCCATGGTGGTGTCTAATTAGCTGTGTGTTTCTGTTCCCAGAGTTGTTAATGTGGTGACACGTGCCAACAGCCATATGTGTACTGTGATCTGTAAGGAGCACCGTGCCATCTGTCTGCCCGAGCCTAGCACGGTTTTAGGTTTATCTTCCTTAATGTCACGAAACTCTCTTGGACGCTCATTTCCACCCCAACCTCCTCAAATCAAAAGTCTCCAAAACATGAGACACTCATGCCTCCGCCCTCAGCATCCCCCAGACTGTGGATACACTTAAGGAGACAAGCGATTTCTCTCTGCCGAAATTCTCTCTCTCTCTTTCTCTCTCTCTCTCTCTCCAAGGCAAACTGCTTCACCAGCACCAACAGAGATGTATGAAAAATTCCCGGATGCGTTTGTCTCATCCCATATTCTTACTCTGTTAAAACCCGTGCATGCCTGGCACACTCATTATCAGAACGGTCGGAGGCAGAGAGGGGCATATTTACACAGCACCTGCCATGTTAAAAAAAAAAAAAATAGCAAACAGAAAAAAGGTAGTTGTTATTTTAGGACACTTTTTCAGACCAGAATTTTCTAGTTTAAAAAATTAAATATCAGAAAACCAGCAAACAATATTACTTAAAAATTTTGTATGGTTCTACTCTATTAGTCTATTTTAAATACACAACCCTCCTTGAAATAGTTGGGCTAATTAGCCATCCATCTCTGCAGAGGACTTCAGTCTCTTTGGTGGCCTCCTGCAGAAACCTGAGCTCATGGAACTAGCCTGACCATTTCCTGGTTTCTTACCGAAGTTGACTTTGGGTTCTTGGAGGGGGAAACAGTGGCCGGTTTCTTTTCCTCGTGCTGTGTTCTGTTTCATAGGTAGCATTTTCCTCTAAGCGGATAGATGCTGGGGATGATTCTCTCAGAGCTGGAGAATATATTGAATGGCTTTATCTCTGGAAAGGTACCCCTGACCCATTACACTCCTATAGTGATGAGAAGTGGCTGAGAGGAATTGGAGTGTCAGTGGTAGACAGCAGAGAGGGAGGTCATGGGAGAGAACATCTTCCTATCGTCTTAGAAAGGCAGAGTGACCCACGGGCTTGAAAACGACATTTTATTTCTTGGTTGCTACATTTTTGCTGCTCCAAGACCCAGAAATGGAGAAACCTGGATGGAAGCACCTGGGACCGTCACCCCTATTTCTGACCTGACATTTAAGTGTCTGTGGCTGTGTAGTCTTTAGCACTTTCTGTCTGTGCCCTCTTATTGCATCCCAGTCCTCGATGCACCCAGCCGAGGTCATCGCCGTGTCCCCATGAGCCTGGCATGTCTTACCAGGAAGTAAAAAGCCTCCCCAGAACACAGGGCAATGATATGTCACCAACCCAAAGAGGCTTGCTGTCTTTCTCTGGTGCCCTCAGAGCCCAGGGGACAGCCACAGGTCACATGATCTCTTGGGCTGACTCCTTAAGTCAAAAAGCCTTCCCCTAATCGCAGCATCATTGGCTGATCTCATACGTCCCTGGAGGAAGAAATTTAGTGAGTGAAATATAATTCTTTTATTATCCAAGGTGTTTTTAAAACTAGTAATAATAAAACAATTGGAAATTAGAATCTATGTCATAGATACGTTTTCTTTCCTCCACTAATTCACTGACACTTATATAGGGTGGTTTCAAACGGGAAAATCAGCCACTGGTCAGATGGGCAATTTCCAAGTGAGAGATAATGACTTGAAATGATGTGAAGGTGACCCAGGTCAGCTCAGTTCTTTCAAAAAGTAAAACCAGGAATGTAGCGCTCCTGTGAATGGTGACGGATGTGGGAGGCGAGGAGAAGCACACAGGAAGCCCTGAGCTGTGACGCCTTGCAGAGGGTTCTTGTGACCCATCCCAGCTCTGAGACCTTGGTTGGGTTGATGCCATCAAACCAGAATGCCCCAGTTTACCTAATGACATTTCAGTAGCCACAAATGACTTCCCCCTCCTGAAAAGGACCCATCCAATCCTCAGGTGCACCTGGATGCAAATGGTCAGGCTCCCGTCCGTGGGTAGGAGCACACGCGTTCACCTAATTTAAAACATCCTGCGTAAGAGGCTCCCAGGTGTAAACTCTACTCTGGGGAACCTTGGTGTTCAGGAGAATAGTTTCCATCATCCTTACACCTGCAGGCTCTTGGGCTGTTTTGGTTTCAATGCTCAAGCGGGCGATTTCCCTGTGGGTCCATCTCCCTGTCAGTGAGGCTTCCAAGAGACTTGAGGGGTTATAACCCTACCACTCCTTGTGGTTCTATCCCCTGCCAACCTCTCTCCCTTACTTTATTCAGCACTACAAATGAGTGTCTCATGGATTATCCTTGGTTTTCTCATCCTATTTCCTAGGAAAGACCTCATACTTAGCTTTTCTGATGAAAACATTAAAATTCACCCATTGCGGCAAAATCTGTCACATCGATTCACGCGTATTTTCTGGGGAGAAAAAAAGAAAATTACACCTTGTTTACAAATGAAATAGTTTCATTTAAATGGGACTTAAGCCAAGGTGGTTAATTAGTCAAAAGATCCACAGTAGTCACCCGGCACACATTGTTTATTCTATTTGATGTGTCTACTACGGATGTGTATTTAATATTCTGCATCCTTCTCAGGAAATGACAAATGCCCTGAATTCTTTGCAAATAGAATTGCTAATGAAAAAAGAGAAAAGAAAGTTGGTGTTAATTAAATGGTGATTAAAAATTTATCTCCTTTAAACCTAAAAAGTGCGGCTTTAATAATTGGTTGTCATATAAATAAATACCTTGCACTGAAATCCCTTGTGGTTTAAGACCTAAATAAATACTAATTTGAGAAACCTAAATATCCTTCAGAGGAGCTGAATATATTTGTTAGCATTATGCACATTTCTGGACTGTTTCTTTTGCAGAGCTGTTGTGCGTGAGTCCTTGAGGGATCATGGCTTGTTTCCGAAACAGAGCCTGTCTATGTTAACCACGGAATTGAACTTAGAAAAATGTGAGGGGGTAGAAGCTCAGTTCATTGGCTAGCATTTAATATGTGAAGAGTTGTATGTAAAGGCCTATTTTCCTTCCAATCATATTATTTTATATTCACTTGAGTCAAAATCGGGTCTTTCTGCATACTCCCTTTTTCTTTGGTAAACAGGGTTGAAAGTGCCGATGGAAAGATTATTTGGGGACCATACTTGAAAAGTCGTCCCGATGCACCTTCCTTGTCCCCCCCACCCCCCAAGGCTGCATTGTGTTCATATCCCTTTGTTCCAGATGGGTTCAGCTTGCCACCTGGTGTCCCTCAGATCCGAGGTGGTCAAATGCACTTACCCTGTGAATACCGATGCTTGTGTACACATGTATATAATACACACGCTTGATTTCTACAATCCACACACAAGTGTATTCTCCACATGGATTTGTACATATGTAAAGCCTATGTTAAAAAGTCAATGGCAATGGTGGTGTTAACGCATGGGAAATGCAGTCGGGCTGTCTTGGCCGGAGGCTGCTTCTGTAGAGAAGGCACTATATTTTTTTATTTCTCAGTTCTAGGGAGGGTGACAGAGCCCAAGTGGGATTTGGGTGTTGAAGTTCTTGGTCCCTCAAAAAGGCAAAAATCTGGGGGGGAGCCATTGTGGAATAGATGCTGTTTACATTTGTTCTCAAGAGGATGCTGTTGTGGGTTTTATGATTCCTGTAAACCCATCCAAAGACATAGATTTCCTGTTTAAATTCCTTACCCTCTTCCCCAACCTCTGCACTTTCTGTGCCTAGAAGTGCTAAAGGTATAGAATTGCCCAAAGATGCCTGCCCAGGAGGGTCTTAGAAAAACAGAATCTGTAGGACTATCCCAAGATGTGGGGGAAAGAGGACGGAGATGAGAACTGAAGTCTGTGAAGGGGCAGTGAGCTGGGAAGACCGCCGAGCGGGGAGCATGGGAGAGGAGGCTGGAGCCGGGGTGGTCTGGTTTCTGGCTCTGCTCCCTTTACCAGGTTGACCCATTTCTAGGTCTTTGCAGGGAGGACCCTCCGAGAACCTCTGGGATCAGAGCCAGAAAGCCCCATAGAACTGACCTCGCTTCCTTTGCCTCTTGCCCTGTGTAGACAGACCTATGCACGCCTCTTTGACCTCGGTTTTCCTACAAGCTCTTTCACTATCCCTCACTTTTCCCAGGGAACTTTTTCCCTGGGAAGGATCAACAAGGGATATGACTTAAAACCGCAAACCAAAGATGAAATCTGGCAGCCACCCTTGAAATAGCACCACTCCCCACGCACGGAGGTGGAACCAGGTACCTTGGGCAGCCGAGAGCACCTGACTGAGGGGCCACTCTCTTTTGAAGTCCACTTTGGTTTCAGGGGGCTGCAAAGGACATAGAAAACAGAATCTTTTTTCTGTAAGTAGCTTATGGTTTGGAAATGCAGTTCCTTAATATGGAAGATAATGAAGACTCACAGACTTCATTACAAACACATGCCAAACACTAAAGATTACAAACTGTAATGAAGTTGTTGCCAAGAAATAAAAATTAATCTGATCCCATGATCAACCTTAAAACATTAAAGCTCCCCCATATACTCGGTGCTCCTGGAAATGCCCTTGATGTTTTTGAAACCTTCAGAGAAGGTGTTTGGGAAACCCAGGAGCAGCGACCCAGGTGAACAAATTCACCCCTCCACACCTCTGCCCAGGCAGGCTTGGGTCTGCCTCCATCCAGCCCCCCAGCTCTTGCCAAATCACGCCTCCTCCCCGCTGTGCTTCAGGACTTGTGCTTCAGAAGAGGGTTGGAAAAAACCCTCACAGGACTAGAAAACAGACCGTGATGTAGAAAGACGAAACCTTTCCCCCAAAGCTTTTTCCGTTTGGTTTTGGACTTGACTTGTGAAGAACACTTTTGATAGTCCAGGGTATAAATGTATCAGGGAAGGAATAGGGAGGACTCGTTGTCCAGAACCAAGTGCCTACTATTGTGGCTGGAGAAGGAGAATGGCAGGTCCCCTCGGAAGGACATGGGGCAAGGAGGTGACCAGGGCATCTCTGTGTATTTCGGGAGGACTGGCCAGGTGGAGAGGGGGATTTGTTTTTCACCCTGTCCATCCCAGTTCTGTGCAGTCCTGAAATGTTAGATTCTCTGTTTATCACAAGTACATTCCATGTGTCAGCAACTAAATCTGGAAACATCAAAATATATCTACACTGAGTATAGAATATATTCTAGGCACATTCTAGAATGTGGTTCTCAAAATAGCCATAGGATAGAAGGATGATTGCTCCCATTTTACAGACGAGGAATCTGAGGTTTAGGTTGTTCTCAGCCTCATCAGCAACAAGAGTTAGCTGATAACTCCCGAATGTTAGCCCCAGACTCGAAGTGCCTGGTCTCCTCCAGGGAGGTCAGAATAGAAGTCAGAGACAGAGAGAGAGAGATGCTGTTCCCAGGGACCCAGGCCTTCTCTGGAGTGCTGGCCTGTGATGCAGTTCGTCAGTCTTCTACCCTCAGAAGCAGGTTTGGAGTGTATCCGTCACCTCTGTTCACGGTCCCTCCCGAGACTTGAACATTGTTTGTGTCTCTCCTCCTTCATGAATGCACTCAGCATTTAATTTTTTGGTTCCTGAGGAGTTATTTTCTCTATTTAGCATGTGCCTAACCTTAAAGATCCCTTTCCTAAACTCTCTTGCTTTAATCAGTTGGCATCAGGGCTAATTGCATTAGACATATGTACATAGTATGCTCTCATGTGCACACACACACACACACACACACACTGCCTTGTGGCCCTCCATTGAAGCTCTCCTAAACATTGTGACCCATTTTTAAAGAGGTGATGTTATTTGCAAGGTGACTGTCCCTCTTCTTTCTTCTATGCTTCTCTTTGCCCGGCAGATAGAACGAGGCTGAGAGGAAGACGGGGTCAAGAGCAGAGTTTTTGCCTAAGCGATCGGGAGCTTCAAGAGTCAGGACGGCTGGGGTCCAGCTGTTGAAGTGCTGTTGTTGATGTTTCCCTTCTTGGTCTGTTGTGTTTTTCCTAATTGCCTTAGAGAGACTGTCCTGGTCACGAGTATCAGGATAACTGTTCAATCACTGAGTACTTATTCACTTTGTCCCAGGAAAGGAGAGTTATTGAGTTGGAATGTTTCCATCGGGCTTCAGGAGCCCCGAGGACCTGGTGTTTAATGCACCCCTGAGACGATGCTTCCGAGCACCCACATGCCTTTGGGGGCATCCTGCGCCTCCCAGGTTCAAAGTCACGCTTCTTTTCTGGCATGTATAGTGACTGTGAGGTGGGGCACATTGGACCCATTGTATAGAAGAGGAAACTGAGCAGGGATTTGAAAGGATGTCCTTCTGGGAGGCTCCGTAGCTGATCCTTCAGGAGGGTCAGTGAACCCCATGTAAGTGCCCTTGTCCTGGTCCCTGAGAAAATTTCCCCAGCTGCTTTTATCTTTCAGGCTGGCAGTAAAATGTATTGGAAGACAGAGAGGTCATTATTATTTAATAGCTACTTTGAGATCCTGTTGCTGTCTGCAAGCGCAGGACAATACTCTCCTAGGGACGTTGAGCTATGCAGAAAGCGGAGCACCCCAAAGAATAATCTGGCCAACAGCATTGCTTCGGAGCTATATTTCAAAGCACAGAACTCTCCAGGGCACCAGAACCAAATTGTTTAAAATGGAGTCATTCCTCAAATTAGCTTCCTCCAATAAGGTGACAGCGGTCTACAGAAACCAACAAGACAAAACGGATCATCACTCATAAATCCCTCTTCTGTACCGTGCCGCAAAACCAGGCGTTTGCATTTTTGCAATTCTGGAACTTCCTCATTAGCTGTAGCCCTGGGTCGTAACCTCTTCCAGTTAATTCTCCTTCAGACCTTTGGGAAGGGTTTAAGATGAACCCTCGAAAGGATATTAACATAACACATAGCCAATGCCACAGCTGCCTTTTAAATTAATAAGGTTAATTGTTCTCCAGCAAACATAAGTTCGTCTTTGGCATTTTAAATACTTCTCATTGATCTGACATTTTGCTGTTTCAAGATTTTAAAGGGCTCAAATCAAAGAGTATTGATAACTGAGCAAATAGTGAAGGTCCAGAAATATAAAAACATTGTCAGTTTTGCCATGAAAAACAATCATAGCCTTTTGAATTCAATTGAGGTTTTTACATTAGCCATCTAAGACTTATTGAATTATTTCTATTCTCAGTCAAGCTAATTCAAGCGAATGAACAGTATTGACTTTTAAAATCTATTTTACTTTTTTTTTTTTTTAAATCTTAAGTTTATTAGGTTTGTAGGCTGAGCTCTGGGGCCACGATCACTAGGGAAATGATAGAAGATTCTGACAGCGATTTTAGGCGGATCCAAGTGGTCTTCTTTGAGAATTCTGGTGGATCAGGGAAGATTAAAGCAGCACCTGTAACATTCATGTTCCCCAAATTTTTCATGGGGAAGGATGTCAACCATTAGATTTGTTTTCAAAGAAGATCTTAAGTCAAGAATAACATTTTCAAAGGAAGTAAAATCACTGCCAGGTACCAGTAATTACATGGCTAGATGTGGCTTGGCTGCTTTCCAAGCCTGAGGGTCCCCAAGGATTTTATTTTTTACCAGTTGTTTTAAAATTCTGAAAATTAATCTTATTCATTCCCCTGCTAAAATAAATTCAAAAGCATACCCTTGCCAAATTAATCAGTAGAATGCATCATAGTTGATATCACACTGGAATGTTTGTGTGTGTGTGTGTGTATGTGAGTATATATATTTCAAGCTGAATATTCAGAAAGAATTAGATGAGTTAATGGGTGGCTTGAATAAGAAGTAAAAATCATAAGTAAGGATCTTCTCAGACATAAAAGGTGAACTATTTATTTTCCGCTCATGTTTTAAGACCTGTGGCGTAGTGTACTGACTGGTCATCTCCCAGAAGAAAGTCATTGCATTTAATAGCGTATACTGAAGGGTTTGTGTCTGAGTCCACTTTTAACCCAGTTGGGATCGAACTCATATGCAGAAGCTTTCCATTCCTAGCTACCTTCAAACACCGTCTAAAACTCACATCCGAACTGGCTTGATCTCTTGTATGGTGGAGCCCAAAGCCAGCTGTGTGCTCTGCTCAGTGATCACTTGGGAGTAGATCTTCACTTACCAATCACAACGGTTTATACCTGTCATGTTTTATCCACTGCATGAGGAAGTGCTGATAACTGTATTAAATATTTCCAAGCATAGCTACAATTACACGTTTGCTTAACACCTTTCTATGATAGAGGAAGCATATACTATGGTTGTCTTCTTGTAGTATGTCTTTTAATTTTGTTCAATGTGTTACCAACTGTTTTAAGGAATGGGATTTGAAATGTGTGTGCAAACTGATATGTACATAAATCCTGAGGCAAAAGAAGTGCCCAATCACATGGTGTAAAAATGTAAATACAGGAAAATTTCATTTTTCTAATAAAGATAATTTCTGCCAATTGATATGAAAATGAGCAATGGAGTCGTGGTCTTTGTTGTGGTCGTTGTGGCTGCTGGTGCCAGCATCACCGATATCCCTGCACGCTTAGGATTTGCATGAAGGGAAAATAACTTGATTTTCCCACTGGAGATTGAGGAGAATCCGTGACTTGGCTTCCAGATTTCAGCCTTGAGCTTTGCCTCTGTGTCTCACCTGGATCCCGTCTCCAGCTCTCACCCTTGCGGCCTTGACTCTGATAACCTTGGCCTTCACCAAGAACCACCCTTCTCTATGTGAGTTGGTAAGACTCACCTCCCTTGTTCACCTATGCCAGGGGCAGGCACAGACCCTCCCAGTCCCCACTCTGTCTCATGAGTGATCAATGGATCTGCCAATCAGAACACAGTGCTTGCTAAGAAGCCCCCAGAGTTCCTCATCTCAGGAATGACTTCACCACTGACCTGCTTCCTCAGGCCGGACACCTATTGGTCATCCTCTGCTCCGGTTCTCCCCTCACATGCAGTCCATCAGCCAGCTCGGTCCAGTGGCCTTTCTCTGGCACCGGGATCCACCTGCATCTCATCGCCTGCATCACTATCGCCATTCGTCCACCATCTGCCATTTACACTCCTGCAAAGGCTGCCTAACCCACCTGCTGGCTCCCTCCCTGGTTTCCACGTCTGTTTCTCCTCCAGAAGACAGGGCAGTCTTTCCAAACATGAGTTAGATGATTTGACTCACCTGTTTCTGGGTCCTCAGTAGCTTGGATTACAATCCAAATAAAATCCAGACTCTTCTCTACAAACCCAGAGTGCTAGATGCCTCTCCTCCCACCCCCAGTACTGCCCCTCTGAGACATGCTTGCTCAGGTCCAGCCAGCCTGAACACTGTCCTCAAACAAAGGCACCTCAGGGCTTTTCTCCCCACCTAACTTGCCCTCTAGATCTTTTTTACAACTTCCTCCTCCTCGGTCACATTTCAGGCTCTGCTTAAATGGCATCTCCCCAGAGAGGCATTCTCTGGCCACCTTGTCTCAAATAGAACCTTCCCATCACTCTCTAGTTCCTTGCTGTTCATCTCTTGTCCTTAAAGCACTTACTACTACCCTGAGTTTTATCATAGCCTGATGGTTATGTGTTTATTGTGTGTCTTCTTTCTTCTTCACTGAGTGAGAACAGGAAATTGGTTTATCACATTCCCTGCTCAGATCCCAGCATGTGGTGAAGTGCAGTGACTGGGACACAGTGAGAATCAGTAAATATTGTACAGAATGGGTAAACAATGGATGGATAGATGGATGGATGGATGGGTGGATGATTGGGTGGATGGGTGGGTGGATGAATGGATGGGTGGATGGATAGACGGGTGGATGGGTGGTTGGATGGATGGATGGGTAGATGGATGGATGGATGGGTGGGTGGATGGGTGGGTGGATGAATGGATGGGTGGATGGATGGATGGAAAGAACAGGTGCTGAGTGAACAATTTGTTGGATGGATAGATGCAGAGATAAAAAGAAAAATAACTACGTCCAGAGAGGTACAGGTGACTGAATAACTGAAAGTGTGATGCATGAATGGAAATATATCTATGATCAGAGTAAGTAGTTCCTAGGTCCATGCTCATCCCATCTTGATCCTGGGACACTCCCTCAGAAGAAAGTCTGTTCAGTATTTCCAGAGATACTCAAAGGCAGTTCATGATGGATGCCCCATCAATCAATCTCTGTAGACCCAGGAAACACAAGAGTTCGCGAGACCTGCTGAATTAATACTGGAACCCAGAAAGTCACGCACAAGGTCATTGTGCCAGACTCTCACAGCATGACTCTCTCAACCTGATCGCTTGCTCCCTCAAAACCCCCACACACATGGTGTGCTAACTCTGAACCAGGCGCTGCTCCTCGAGGCAGTAGTCTAGTCACCTCAGAATCTTCAAGACAGTGGAGGCTTCCAGTAGAGGCTCCTCCACCTGGGGCCTGGGCTGGAGTGTGGCCTTCCCACAGGTGGGCAGGGCTCAGGCATTCCTTGCCAGGTGCTGACACAGAGTGACTGAGCCCTGGGGTCTAGGGAAGAGCGGCAGGGGCTCTGGTCTGACGCGGTCAGCGTTTTCCCTCCTCTTGCATAAGGCAGAGCCTCTGCCCTGAGGCTGCAGAAGGCGAGTCCCACCCGAGGCCATTCTCTCAGTCTGATCTGATGAAGTCGAGTGGCAATACCTGGGGAGGGGCAGGGGCCACTTTCCCTTTGGCTGTGATGAGGACAGGGGTGGAACAGATGGTTGTTCACACAGGGCGGCAGGTACTTTTCACCCATGCAAAGATTTCACCCAAGAAAGTCTGCCTGGGGCAAGAGTGAAGTTCACGAAGGACCGGGCTCAGGTGGGTAACAGTCCAGGCATGGGGCAAGATTCAGGTGTCATGGTCCTTAAAGAAAGCAAGGTGGGTGTCAGGCAAACACCTCGAAATCTCGTCACTTTCAGGAGTATCAGACCACCAAGGAAGCGCATGGATTTATGGAGGCTGTGAAACACCTAGAGGAGGCTGGCGTCCCGTCCCTGCATTTCTGCCCGACCCTGACGCTAGTGGATTCTGTCCTCTCCCTTTATAGGTGAGGGAAATAAGCCTGGCAGGAAGGGGTGGGTCATTCAAGCTTGCATGGCTCTCAGCAGCATGTCTGAGGTACTTAAGGAAAATCAGCCTTTCTTGAGCACTTACTGTATACCATGTCCCAGACTCTGAGTCACTTTCACAAAAATCGTGTCATTACATCATTCCGGCCACATGCAAGCTCAGATCTGAGTCCCTTTCCTGATAGGCCATACTACAAACTACAACACTGGCGTACCCCAAGGGGCCACGAGATCATTGAGGTCATGAAGTGACATCACCACCAACAGGAAACACTCCTTCGGACCCGGAAGAAACGATCCACAAAGCGTAGGATGGTCGGCATCACAACGGCAACCGGCTCTTCTGTGTGCTTCTGGGTTGCTGTAGAAAACAACTTTGTGAGACCATGTACGCCACTCTTTCTATGTACGCCTATGTGACAGATGAGAGAACTGAGACCCAGAGTCAGAAACAACCTGATCTAGACCCATGGATTGATTCATGGCGGAGAAAGGGGGCCTCAGACCCGCTCACTCCACACCCTGAGCTCTTACAGCCCGTACACTCCCCAAGGACAAGGACAACGGCTTCCCTTCCTCCTGAATTCCTCTCTGTCTTCTGAGCCCCCCTCCCACCCCACCCCCTCCTTCAGGGCAGCAGAAGATGGGTTGTTGCAACACATTTTTCCATTAGCACTAAATAACATCCCCGTTAAAAAACGAATCAGCAATTTGCAAGAAGCCCTTACATCCACACAGCCCCATTTAGAGGCACCATGATTTCCTGATGGGGGGTAATTTGTACCTGGAGCTTGGGACATTTGCTTCTGCCAGTGACGTGGCTCTACGGAGTGGTTCAGTTCTCCTGTTTCCCCCAAGACTCTGAAGCACAAGACTCTATGTACAGGAAGTGAAGCAGACTTAATCAACAGGAAGTTCAGACCCTGCCAGAGAGGGAAACTCTCACGAGCCAGTCAGATGGGGTCAGATTTGCAGTAAATCCAAGGATAAAACCAAAAATATTTTCTCTTGGAAGACCCCCATAGTCTTCTGCTAGTAGTGGAGAAATCGGGGTTATTGATCTTCTCTGAGAGTTCTGACAAAATGTGTCTAAGTTCATTAAATGAAGCCTTCTTCATAAAGCCTACTTTAAAAACTCTTTAGAACACTCCTCAGTCACCGGGACTATGATCCGCATATTGCATGTGAGGAAATCAGATCTCAGAGTTGAAGTGACTTCCTGAAAACCGTGGAGTCAGATGGTAGGTATGAAGCTGGAGTGAGCTCGTGTCAGCTGAGCACCACACCCCACCACCCTACAGCCATGCCCACTGTGACCTGGAGCCTCATGGGGTGTAGGCAGGACCTCCTCTGTGTCCCCCATGCCTGGCTCAAAACATTTTAAAATAAATAAGCAGGAAAATGAGGAATCCAGAATTCTGGGCTCCTGTCCACATGTGTTCACTGTGTGACCTCAGCCTGTCACTCAGCTTCTCTGAATCCTCATAGTCTTCTTGTGCCTGCCTGTGGAATGGGGAGCATTGACTCCAAGTCTTCCTGCTTTGTGCAGAGGCTGTTTTCTATAAATAATACCAAGAATACTACTAGTTTTAATTTTGTACTTTTTTTTAGTTCTAAAACATAGGAGCTGAACCCAGGCTATGTCCAAAGAAAAATATCCTATCGTGAAATAGCAGGAAGCCCTGACCATCTGACCCAGCTTTGCTGAGCAGTGTCTTTCTTTACAGGTGAGGATGATCTATGCATTACAGGTCAAAGAACAGACCTTCTCCCCAAGCGGTCTGTTTCTGTGCTCTCCAGGGTCCTGAAAGTTCCTGTGAGCCACGAGCCGGGTCTTCTGTAATTTTCTCCCAAGATGGCAGATAGAAAAGCGGTCCATAGTTTTTGTTCCTTGTTTCTCCAAAATGCTGAGAGTTGTGAGAAGCATATGGAAAGCCTTCTACACTAGCTTGGTAATAACTTCCACAAGACTTGCGTGCTGGCAGAAGCCAGGAGCAGCCCATGCTGAGACTTCCCATTTGAAGTTCTTCACTCTCCCTTGAAGAACTGTCCATCTCTCTCCCACTTCCCACCACTCGCTGACATGCCAGGCACCTCAGAAACTTGGTCTTGCTTTCTCCCTCCCTTTTGCCACTCTGTCTGCTCCTGCCTGAGGAAGAAACAGCAGTCATGCACGTCTTAACTCAGCAGTACATCAAAGACGGATGCCTCCCCTTCCATTTCTTCCTGTGTGGATAAAAAAATTTCAGAGGCTGGGGTCCCAGGCACTGGTGGTACCACACAGACTCACTGTTCTCATTTCCTTTGGTTGGTCAGGACCTCTAATGCACACAAGAGCCCAAGAAGAGGACTGAGCAGCGAGAGGTAGAAGAGGTAGCAAGAGGGGCTCAGCCCTTGTCAGAAGCACCAAGATCACAGCCTGTCTCCCCATCACCAAGCCCAGGGAAGAGCAAGCACACGAACTCTCCACCCGAAAAGTCATAAAAATGCTGTTTCAAGGAGGGGGCTATCCATGGATCCCTAGCAGGCTCACAGCGGTATCAAGAAGCCAGGCTCCTGTCTGGCTTACAGAACCAGAGCATATTTTTCTGACTTCAAGATGCACAAACATCATCAGAATTGGCAAAGTGGTGAAAAGCCCAGTTTAGTGCAGTCAACATGCACACGGAGCTTTATAACCCAGGGCATCCCAAATCCACTACTAGGGGTCAAATTCCCTGTCTCTCCTAACCCCTCCCAGAGTCTCAACAACCTATGCCTCTTCATCAGCTGCAGTGAAGAATCATTTACAGGAAGCAGGGTGAGCATTGCCATTGCCTTCAGCCTTGGACTGGGCATTTTCGGTGTTGGCCATAAGGGATAAAGCTCAGAGTCACGAAGCTCACGTGCACTCATCAGTGATAAGGTAAACAAGCAAAAGTCCCGAGGCACAGTTTCACCTGCCTCCTGGATATCTTGGACACCTCCAAACCCAGCAGGTCCAGAACAAAGCACATCCTCTCCCAACGGCCTTCTGTGTCCTCCGGAGATTCCTTTCTCAGAGCGGAGCGTCCTCAGTCCCCCATCGCCAGCCCCAAGGCCTGACAGTCATGCTGTCTCCCCCCTCCCCCTCCCCCAGGTTTGGTTGATTCCCACGTGGGCCCTCCTACATGCCCCGCTCTCCTTCCCCATACCTGCTTCCCATCTCTCCTCTTCTCCTACCTGAATTATTGTGACAGGCTAATAACAGATCTCCCTGCCTCCAATATTGACTCACCTTCAATCCTTTCTCTACACACCTGACAGACTGATGGTTCTAAAATAAAATTCTGACCATGCCATCCCCCAGCTGAAAGCCTTCTGACAGCTCCCTGTTTCCTGGGGAGGAAAGGTCAAACGCTTTGGTGTGCCTGGCAAGGACCTCCTGATCTGCTCTTGCTAATGCTAATGTTCTAACCTCATCTCCCACTCCTCCTCTCACCCAGGTGCCAATCCGCCCATAACAAACCTTTGCCATCTCCCAAATGGGTCCCTAAACACACCGTTTCTTCTTCTTCATAAAGACCATTGAACCACCTGGCTAATGCATGATTATCTATTGGGTCCTGGTTCTGGTGTCACCTCTGTGAGTCCTTTCTTGTTTACCCCAGAGTGGGTGGCAGGCTCTTCTGAGCTCCTGTAACTGTTTGAAACCCTCTCCCTCATGGCATGTTATGGGTGCCTTTATGTCCATTGGCTTCAATTGCCTGGTTCCCCTTAAAGGTAGTGGCCTGTGTGAGGCACAGGAAAAGAACTGAGCTGGAGGTAATTTGGGAGTCACAAAGACACTGATCAGAGTCAAAACTGGGAGTGTGGATGGGGCCGTTGGAGACAAAGTGCTGGATTTCCACTGGGTCAGTTTCCTAGTTAGAGCGCACCCCAAGTGTTATTTTTGTAGGTGATTAGGAGAAAGAGCACCACCATTTGCTTTGGTGCCTGGAAGTTTGGGGTGGACAGCTCTTCACCTCACACAGTTTACCTGCTGGCTCACCTCCTTGGTGTGGGATGGCAGGCTGACCTGTAACTCTTCCATCATTCCTTGGATCCTCTTACAGCTTCTCCAACTCCTGAGCCAAGTGACTGTTTAGTTCCATGACAAAGGGTTCTGGCCTCTGCAGCAGGACCCCCACTTCATGGTGGCTGGAGGCGGTGAGACTGACGTGAGCTCCAGTCCCTTACCATGAGTTCCAGCTCATGTCCATGAGTTCCAAGTACTCTGGGACTCCACCTCCCCTTCACATCAGTCTGGTTTTCCTAATGACTTGCTTGCAAATTTCAAGCAATGGAGATAAAGACAACAGGCTTACAGACACCATTTAACCAGCTCCCATAGTTGCATGAGGCCAAGTCATTATAATAAATCTACCATTATAACAAATCTAGCTAGCAACCTTATATCTTCTATTTAACTATCAATCTATCTCTTGGTGGTTCTTCTCTGATTGAACCCTAACATAGAATTTGATACCAAGAATAGGATCAGCTTCTCTATTAGTTATCTACTATTACAAAGCAAATCACCTCAAAACTTGGGTTCAAACAACAAAAATTTACTATCCTAAAGTGGGTTAGGAGTTTGAAAGCAGATTCACTGGGTGGTTCTGGTTGAGTCCTTCATGATGTTGCGTCCAGATGTTGATTAGGACTGCAGTCATCTGAAGGGTTGGTTGGAGCTGGAGGATCTGCTTCCAAGCTCACTCATGGGGCTGTTGGTTGGAGGGCTCAGCTCCTCTCCATTGGACATGGGCCTCTCCAGAGGGCTGCTGGAGAGTGATCACCACAGAGCATCTGGCCTGTCTCGGGCAGTGATTGGAGAGAGGGAGGAGGAGGACTGGAGTTGCTGCAATACCTTCGCGACAGTCTCAGAAGTGAGAGACCAGCACTTTCATCATCGCCTATTCAAGATAAGTGAGTGCCAAGTCTGGTCCACACTCAGGAGCAAAGAATGAAGTCTCCTCTGTTGAAGGAAGGAGCAGTAAAAATCCTTGGCCATATTTTAAAACCACCATATAAATATAAAAAGACAGCTTAGCACAGGAGAGGATCAAATATTCCAATCTGATTTATTCAGGGTGGCTCAGTTATTTCCCTGATTCTCATCTTGTGCTGCCTCTGATCCTATCTTGCATCTGCTCAAGCCCTCAGATATATAAATATCAAGTTTACTCCCCTCCACAAATTTCAGAATTCTTCTTAGCCTGGAGATATTTATTCAACATGTAGCCACACACTAACAATTATATTAAATCAAATCCCACTCCTGTTAAAACCAAGCTGAACTGAAGCCCAGTAAGTGCATATTTGTTGAGTGAATAAATTGACTCTATCTTTCAAATATTTGCTCCTTAACTCATTCATTCATTCATTCACCGTATATTCATTAAGCATGTTTTATCATCTGAGTTCTGTATAGACATAGAAAAATGAATAAAAGTCCCTTTATTTAAGGAGCTCTCATATTGCTTAAATATCAATTAATCTCCCCAGGAGGTCTCAAGAGGTCTCAAGGTGGCTTTGCCTTCCACTCTTGAGAGCAGGATCCTTCTCACAGTGAGGACTTCTTGAAATTCTGCATCAGAACCTTGAAGACAGTGGGACAAGCCCTCCTGGGGTGAGTGCCCTGGCCAGAGTTGGGGTGCACCTCCTTTGGGGCAGCCCCAAAGTGAGTCTCCTCGGGCCAGAGGGCGTGAGTGGAGCCTGCTCAAGGTGAGAAGGTCAAGAGCAGATCAGAGCGACTCTCTCCTCAGGTCCCTGCTCCTGTCTGGCCTCGTGATGTACATCAAGAGTGCGTGGAGGGGAAGGTGATGTATACAAAATCCCAGCTCCTCCTCCTGCCGTACTCTGTGTCTATTTTTGGAACAGGTGCCCTAGATTCCATCCCTATCGCAAACAAATGTCGTCACCGTAGAGCTGGCGGGGGAGGCGGAACTGGGTTTTTAGCTCCAAGGGCCCTGGAGGTTGTGTAACTCAACCTGGGGAGCAGGTCCTTCCTGGGTCATCTCCATCGGTGGTCGGCCCTCTCCTGCCCTGGAAGCCCACCACTGCCCCGGGCTATCCCTGCCCCTGTGGGCCCGCTGCGCCTGCTGAAATCCTCTCCCATCTCACTGGGGCAGAACCCGCTTCTCAATAACGTCTCCTCAGTTGCCTCATCTTGTCTTCCAGACCCTCCTAGGGTCCCTTAAATCCCCTTTCAACAAGAGCATCAACAATAATAAGGGTCATAAAAAATAACTTTGCTGAAGGGCTGAGTCAGACACGATGGCAGATGCTTTCCCAGAACTGCGTTGCTCATTACTGGATGGACCCGTCATTCGACTCATCAGGTAATGACACCATATTTCTTCGTTGTGAAACATGATTTACTGCTTCGCATCCGTTTGGTGATTGTTTGCCTGGTGTCAGCTCCTCCCACTCCGGCGGAGGCTTCACAGGAACAGACGTGTGTCGCTGCTCGCTCCAGGATTCAGGCCAGTCTGTGGCGCTCCCAGGGGCTCAGTATTTGCTGAGTGTGTGATGGGTGTTTGTTGCTGGAGGCAGCGAGCGTGTCCTAAGGCTGGTCACAGCTTTTGACCGTTTGGTTCAGCTGCCCACCCAGAGCCCGAGGTCTCCACTCTTCTTCTTCTCTGCCTCTTGTATGATGCTTAGGAGGTAGCTGGTGCAGGTGGCTTGCTGGACGTGCTGACGGAGGGATAGTCAGGTGGGGGAAGGCCCGTGACAGAGGTGCCCAGCTACTGCTCTGCAAAACACCACACAACCCTGCTCCTTCCCTCTCCTGCAGCTTCCCCAGAACACCCGCTGACATCATCTCACGATTATCTCCTGACATCATCCACCATCCATGAAGCATCAGGGACTAATCAAGAGAAGGATTTTCTAAGAATAGCTTTTATTTTCTCCACACCACTGGCTGATATTGTCCCCCATCTACAGGATCTAATCAGAATACTCGCTGATTTGAAAGCAAATATAATAGCAATAAGAACGCCACTTATTAGCATGCAGCTTAGAATGTGGCTCATCCCAAATAGTCTATTTTTTTTCCACATGAGAAGTTTGGAGATTGCTTAGACAAGCCAGATATTATTTGGAGGAAGGAAAGGGGAGGAATTTTTGAAATTGAGAAACCCCAGAGAGTTCTCAACAGTCTGCCTTTGGCTGCTGGGGGTTTGGAAGAAGGAAAAGACGTGGTATAAATCAAGGAGTTGCAGAGACAGAGACCCAGGCTGGGAGACCAGGGAGGACAAACAGCCCCCAAGCCTGCTATCAATTGGGGTGGTCTCATGATACAACCAGGGCATTAACACACTGCATTTCTAATCCTCATGGAAACCTGGGAATAACAGTTCCCTCTTCTGTGGATAACGGGACAGGGCTCAGGGACCTGGGGCAACTCACCCAAAGTTACAAAAGTTGTGAAGGGCAGAGCCGAATTCAAACAGCTGTCCTCCTATTCACTGTCCATGCTGTGTGGGGGTGTGTGTGTGGCTTAATTACAGAACAGAGAAGGTTTAGTCTCCTTTTCTCAATCCATTCCTTCTCTTTCATTCTGTCTACATCTCCACTCAGCTGGTGGCATCCCCAGCAAACTGCAAGCTGGTAACTCAAAGTTTAAATCTCTAGTCTAGACAGCCCTCGTGAGATTCAAACCCAGATTTCATTTGCCCATTTGACATTTCCACTTGGATATCTAAGCATATTCTTGGACCTAACACTCCCCAAACTAACATCCGGATTCCATCTCAAAGTCCGCGCCCCACTCCGCAGCCCTGTCGCCGCCCTCCTAGCTCCGAACGAGCTCTCAGCCATCCCGGTCACCTTGTTCTCCCGCCCCGCACGCACCTGTCACCTGGTCCAACCTGCCACATCTCCACCCTCTGCTCCCCTTTCCACCTGGCTCTGCAACTGCCATGGTCTACTCCCGTCTTCCTCTTCATTTCCTACTTAGCCCTTAGAAGCTAAAAAAGCACCTCTGTTAGTGCGTTAGTTACATAGGTTGGTGGGGTTCCTTTTGACTGAATCAGACATGTGACTTTTGAGACTCTCTGTGATTGAGCCTCTGCCTGAGTTCGTGCCACTCTTAGGCTTCAAGGACACTGCTGCCCTGGCCATCCTCTGACTCTCTGAACACACAATCCATCTGTGCCTCGGATTTGCAAATGAACTGCCCTGAATCTTCCAAGATGCCTCTTCCCAGGCTTTGTTCACTGAGTCTTCATCTTTTCAGAAAGATGCTCCCAAACTACTCCATCTACAGAATGCAAGGCCTTCCCGTGTGCCATATCCTTTAAGCTTGGGTCATTCTTTTTCTCGCTGAATAGCCATCAATGCTCTTTCTTACTGCAAGCCAGTGAAGTAGGCATATCGTCCTCTCTTTTATGATGAAAATGAAGATTACAGAGCACCCAAGTGACATTTCCAGACCATAGATCCAGGAAGTTGCAGAACCAGTCTTGACCCAAGTCCTCCTGACTCCAGAGCCCTCCCGGTCACTGCACCACACTGCCCTCCCCCCGCTGTCTGCACAGCCCTGGGTGCCCACTAGATGCTCACCTAACATAACTCTCTTCCCCTGCCCCTCATTCAGTAGGTGGCCGCTTGACTGAACCTGCCTATTACCACTGTTCCCTGCTCCACTCATCTCTCCCTCACTAGTCAAAAGAATGGGGACTTTTTCAAATAATCTCAGCTTTTTGATAATCAGAGTTTCCATCGAATGCCTTTCCTTTGTTTACTGAACAATTCTGAATTCTTGGTATGAAGTTCTTTCTCCAAGATGGTTGATTTTTTATTTTTACATAACTGGATTTATTATTAATATTATTTTACAGACTGCATTTTAATTCATTGTACACAAATGGGGTACCTCTTTTTGTTTCTGTGGTTGTGCACAATGTAGATTCATACCATTCGTGTAATCATACCTGTACATAGGGTAAGGATATCTGTCTCATTCCACCATCTTTTCTACCCTGTCCCCTCCTTTCATTTTCCTCTACACAATCCAAAGTTCCTCCATTCTTCTCCTGCCCCTCCACCCCCATTATGTATAATCATCCATCCATTTATCAGAGAAAACATTTGGCGTTTGGTTTTATGGGATTGGTTTATTTCACTTAGCATGATATTCTCCATTTCATCCATTTACCTGCAAATGCCATAATTTTTCTTATTTATGGCTGAATAATACTCCATTGTGTATGTATACCACAGTTTCTTTATCCATTCATCTATTGAAGGCCATCTAGGTTGCTTCCACAATCTAGTTATTGTGAATTGAGCTGCTATAAACATTGATATGGCTGTGTCACTGCAGTATGCTGATTTTAAGTTCTTTGGTTATAAACCGAGGAGTGAGATAACTGGGTTAAAAGGTCCATTCCAAGTCCATTCCAAGTTTTCTGAGGACTCTCCATACTGCTTTCCAGAGTGGCTGCACCAGTTTGATCAAGACCAGGAGATCAGCAATGTATGAGTGTGTCTTTTCCCCCACATCCACACCAACACCTATTATTGATTGTTTTCTTAATAATGGCCATTCCAAATGGAGTTAGATGAGATCTTAGGGTGGTTTTAATTTGCATTTCTCTGATCACTACAGAGGTTGAACACTTACGGTGGTTGATCTTTTCCAAGGTACTCCCTTCAGGACCTTGGACAGAGCCACCGCGTTCCCAGAGCTTACTGCACAGAAAGGTGCACTTTGGAGTCCCATCCCCACTGGATGCTCAGAGTACCTAAATGTACCCAGGGAGACTGACGAGCCATCGCTGCCATTACTACATAATATGGTAAGTGCTGCAGCAGACAGGCAGCCCAGTACACAGAGGCCCAGAACATTCCATGGCCAACTGCTGGACCCCAGGGTGCAGCCCACAGAGGGTGTTGGATTAACCACAAAATGGTTCCCTGTCCACCTGGTACCACCTCCTGGATGTGAATTGGGCCAAAGATAACACATCATGCCATTGTGGGTTATTTCAGGTGTAATGATCTCAGTACACCAAAACCTGCCCGAAGAGCAAGAGAGAGGAGTCTCGCCTTCGAACACCCAGGGACTCTAGTTCTTCATGCGCCTGCCCCAGCCGCCCTCAGGGCCTCCTTCCTGGTCCTTCCTCCCCCTCCCTGTCTTCCTCCCTCCTTCCCTCCTGCCACTCCTTCTTTCTTTCTTCCTTCCCTTCATTGAAATTCATTGAACACCTTCTACGAATCAAACGCCATGCCAGGGTTGGAAACTTTGTGGCAAATGAAGCAGCTGCTCTCCCTGATCTGTGTCCCTGCCCTCATGGAGAGTTCAGTTCGCTGGGGAAGAGCCGAATACTTTCTCTAAACAGCACTTAATTGCAGACTTCTGAACGAAAGAACGCGGTTAGGAGATGGAGAAGAGCAAAGAAACCTGATCAAGACCAGATCAGGAAAGCCAGCGAGGGTGGAACAAAGGCGCCAGTCACATCAGCATGATTGTTGCTTTCAGAGTGGTCCTGGTGAATGACCAGCCTGCCGACTTCTATAACCTGGAAACGATATGGAAATGCCCCCTGCCCATCTGGCCCAGCCTTCTTTTCCTTTCTTCATAGGAAGGTCTGCACCTAAGCTGGGCTTCTGAACTGTGGCCATGTGGACAAGATGTATCACCGGGCCAGGGCAGAAATTTTATTTGACCCCAAGCTTGTCATGTACGGTGACCCTGGCTTCCTGACTTATCCAACCCCCCGGGTGTCTGACGCCTCACACTGAACCAGCCTCTATGACACCGTGTCTTTCCTGCGTGCCCTGCTGCAGGTCACGTAGCACAGAGCTGGGCTGTCGCTCCAAGTCTCCGGTCCTGGTGCCTCCTGTGCATCACCGGTCTTGCTCTTTGGGGACATTATGAGCATAAGCACTATGCTGCTGTGACAGACAAGTGATTAAGGAGCGGGTAGGGTATACAGCGTGGACACACTGGACAGAGGTGCGATTCCCGCCCTGGGCAGGACCGAGCGTGGTAGTGTGGGAGTCCACCATGCTGCCCCGAGCGGCGTGCAGTTTGATACTTCCAAACTGTGCACTTGGAGAATTTCTGATTTGGTGGTTTGGGATCCAGGTTGGCCATGGGTCACTGCAGAAAACAGAATTTCAGATAAGGGGATCCGCTGTATTAAGTTAGCTCTGCCCAGACACTGCCTGTCTGTTAAGGGACAGGTTCTGAATTCAGCCCTTAGGTCACGACATCAGCCACCACACTGTACCTCCCAACCCCAGCTCAGCCTCTGGGTAGCAATGGCCACCACCTGGTGCCATCACCTGGATTCACGGGTGCTTACTGGTGTCTCTCCTCTGCTCCAACAGCTGCTGCTTAAGGGTGAAGCCAAGTCTCCCACGTGGCACTGCATCTCCAGGACCTGGCCCTGTGCCCAGCACCGAGGGCAGTACGTGCAGTGATCTCAGGGAACTGAGCAGCTTACCCAGGTCCCATGGGCGTACCATGGCCCCATCCATCCACCAAAAACCAATGAGCAACAAGAACCTGGAACTCTGTGCTCAGTAAATGTTCATGAAAGCAGTGCAGAATGTGTGCACTTCAGAGCAGGGCTCACTGTTTCTTTTAGGGCTGTTTTTCAAGACCAGCATCCAAGCACTCAGTGCTTGTTAAAAATGCAGATTTCTGGGCCTCATCCCATATAGGCTAAAGCAGAAGCTCATATTAAGGGCGGGTAAGGGAAGAATAAAGAAGCTTCCCCTCAGACCCCTGGACAGTGGGCAGCTCCCTCGTCCTGTGGTCTTTCTGTTTCACCAGCCTGCACGGGGCTCATATTTAAATCAAGTCATAACAGATGGGCTGAGCAGGAGAGGGTTCTAACAAGGGATGTCCTCGGGCTTTGCACTTTGCTGTCAGAAACCTTAGAAAGCAGAAGGAAAGAGATCCAGCAAGGTGATGAAGATGGGCTCCACCTGCAGGCTCAGCCCTGCCGACAGGTCGGGAGGTGCAGCGAGCCAGCCCTGGCCAGCTCCGCGCCTGATTTCCTTCACTCATTTCAAGCTGAATCATCGGCAGCTCAGTGGTGGAGCAGAAAGTCACGCCCAAGCCCCTTTCCAGCTCCCTCGTTTACTAGGTGTGTGCTCCAGGCTGTCGGCTGGCCTCCCCGAGCCTCAGTGTCCCCATTTATAAAATGTGCATGACAGCCAGCTCCAGACAGCGGTGACAACCAAGTGGGTGACAGAGCAGGAGGGGCAGGGGCTGGCAAGCACTGCTGCATCTTTCCAAAGTGGCATCTGTCATCATCTAAGTGCTTCTGTGTGTCAGGCGGGCACCTTGCTGAAGACGGATGATAGACAGGTGGATGAAAGACAGGTGATGGATAGACAATCGATGATAGACACAAAGACGACAGATACTAGTTGATAGATAGAGACAGATGATAGATAGGTGATAGATTCATAGATGATAGATGATGAATGATAGATGATAGATAATTGGTGATAGACACATAGATGATAGATGATAAATACTAGATGATAGAGATAGATGATAGATAGGTGATAGACAATTGATGACAGACACATAGATGGTAGATAGATGGTACATACTAGATGATAGATACATAAATGACAGACAATGGGTGATAGATGATAGACAATTGATGATAGATACATAGATAAAAGATAGATGATAGATATAGAAATAGATGCTAGATGATAGAGAAATTGAATATGTCACATTTTATACATAGTAAATATAATATATTCATATAAATATATTAATTATAAAATATAGAGTAAATATAAATAAATTTTATAAATGAACATTAACAATATTATATTTATGTAACTATGTACACAAACATTTATGGTATATATAAATACAAATATAAATAAAAGAAATCATATTAATATATTATTTGTATTAGAATATATAATTAAATATAATGAAGAAGTAAATGCATATGTTATAAATGTATATGTAATACTTATATTCTTTTTATTTATTTTTTCATCTTTTTATTGATTCATAAGTCATATAGAACATTAGGATTCATTCTGACATAATTTTAAGTGCATGGAGTATAATTTTCTCCAGTTCAGCCCCCAGTACTTACCTTCACCTCCCCTCCTTCCTCTCTACCTGTCCCCTCTACTGGACTGATCTTCCCATTTATTCATGCTTTTTATTAGTGTCTTGTGGACATGCATGGTGGTGAGTTTCACTGTGGTACATTCATATCTGAACACTGCAAAGTTAGTTCAGGTTCATTCCACTGATCTTCTCTTATCTGGTCCTTCTACCCTCCCCTCCACAATCCCCTTCTTCTAATATCCTGTTCTTTCTTTTATTTTGACGGAATTCTTGTCCTCCCCATTTCTTTTCTTTTCCCCCTCCCCCTTATTTTGGATTAGCTTCTGAATATCAGAGGAAACACTCGACCTTTGACTTAGCAGATCTGACTTATTTCACTTAGCACTGTAGTCTCCAGTTCCATCCATTTACCAGCCAACAACATAATTTTATTCTTCTTTATGGCTGAATAATACTCCATCGTGTATATATACAATATTTCCTTTATCCATTAATCTGTTGAAGGGCACCTAGGTTGATTCCATAGTTTGGTTACTGTAAATTGTGCTGCTATAAACATTGATGTGGCTGAGTCCCTAGAGCATGCTGATTTTAGATCTTTTGGAAGTATGCAGATGAGTGGGATAGTGGGGTCAAGGGGCGGTCCCATTCCTAATTTTTTGAGGAATCTCCATACTGCCTTCCAGAGTGGGTGCACTATTTACAGTCCCACCAACAGTGTGTGAGTGTAGCTCCTCCCACACACCCTCACCGATAGTCATCATTTGCGTTCTTGATCATTTCCACCCTGACTGCACTGGGATGAAATCTCACTGTGGTTTGGATTTGCATTCCCTAATTGCTAGAGATGTTAAACCTTTTGTTGTGTCTTTGTTGGCCATTTGTAGTTCTTCTTTTGAGAAGTGTCTGTTTAGTTCGTTTGCCCATTTATTAATTGGGCTATTTGCTTTTCTGGTGTTAAGATTTTTAGGTTTTCATGTATCCTGGATAACAGTGCCCTGTCTGAGGAGCAGGTGGCAAAGATCTCTGGTTCTGCAGGTTCCCTTGCGCTCTTTATTTTTTTTATTGTCTCCTTGGCAGTGAAGAAGCTTTTCAGGGTGATGCTGGACCCCTGCTTGACTTTAGTTTTATTTCTTGAGCTTTAGAGGTCTTGTTGAGGTGGTTGGTCCCGTGCTATTGCATTGGAGTGCTGAGCCTACGTCTTCAGCAGTTGAAGGGTTCTGGTCTACTTCCAGGGCTTTGATCCACTCTGAGTTGACTTATGTAGGGTGAGCAATAGAGGTCAAGTTCGTTTAGTACATATGGGTTTCCAGGTTTTCCAGCACCACTTGTTAAAATGACTATCGCTTCTCTAACATAGGTTTTTGGCAAACATTTGCCCTATGTTTATAAAACATACATGTTGAGAGAGAGAGAGAGAGAGAGAAAGAGAGAGAGAGAGAGAGAGAGAGAGGAATGGGAACTAATAAGACCTCTGCAGTTTACACACAAGGAAATGGTTTCCAGGATGTCCGGCAACTTGCCCAGAGTCACCAAGCAAGCAAAGCCCTGGGCAGAGTCTAGAATGTCTGGGTCTTGACCTGCGGAACACCTCAGGTTTCTTCTCGCTTCTGGGGAGGAGCTCAGAGAGGACCTTCCTAGCTGGCGTTCTGGGCGTGGTTCTGTTCTGGGCGTGGCCCTGTTCTGGGTGTGGCCCTGTTCTGGGTGTGGCCCTGTTCTGGGCGTGGTCCTGTTCTGGGTGTGGCCCTGTTCTGGGTGTGGCCCTGTTCTGGGCGTGGTCCTGTTCTTTGTGTGGCCCTGTTCTGGGTGTGGTCCTGTTCTGGGTGTGGCCCTGTTCTGAGGTGGTCCTGTTCTGGGCGTGGTCCTGTTCTGGGCGTGGTCCTGTTCTGGGCGTGGTCCTGTTCTGGGTGTGGCCCTGTTCTGGATGTGGCCCTGTTCTGGGCGTGGTCCTGTTCTGGGTGTGGTCCTGTTCTAACCGCAGTGCTCAAGAGGATAACCCCACCTCCCAAGCTGGTGTGCCTGCCCTGGCCTCACTGCTCCGGCTGGATGTTTCCCAGCTACAAATTGTTTTGAAGACACTGGTTTCAAACCTGGTTGTGCAATAGAATCTTCCGTGGAATTAAAAAAACATGTAACTGTACCCATCCTGGGCCTGACCAAGTCTGGTTCCCACAAGCAGGACCCACACACCCGTTGTAAATGCTTCCTGGTGATGTCAATGGCCCTTTGGGTTCCTGCTGGCTTAGAGTTCTCTACCTGGTCATGGGAGCAAATCCCAGCTCTGATGTGAGAGTAGATCTGCAGGAGGTCCCTGAGCCTTTCTAAAATGCTACGTGAGGTCGTGGGTGTCTGGGGAGACCTCTGGGGTCATTGAAACCATCCTTGGCCTGCTCAGGGAAGGAAGCACCGATTCCCATGTGTCTGACAAATCTCCAATGGCGTCTCTGGGACTCGAGGCCTGAACTGGGCCCCCGTGGGCTGGGGAGACATGACATGGCAGCATGGATGCTTTGGGGCCACACGGTACCTGTCACTGACCTCAAGGCCCTGGGACACCACTCCCCTCCCTGGGCCTCTGTTAGGAAATGGAGTTCATAACTCACACTTGGCTAAATGACAGGGATTCGAAACAATATCAGAAAAAGGAAAGCTGACGCACTCCTGCCACACAGCCAGGCTCACACTCAGCCAGGGCTCACACTCAGCCAGGCTCACACTCAGCCAGGCTCACACTCAGCCAGGCTCACACTCAGCCAGGGCTCACACTCAGTCAGGCTCACACTCAGCCAGGGCTCACACTCAGCCAGGGCTCACACACAACCAGGCTCACACACAGCCAGGGCTCACACTCAGCCAGGGCTCACACACAGCCAGGGCTCACACTCAGCCAGGGCTCACACACAACCAGGCTCACACACAGCCAGGGCTCACACACAGCCAGGCTCACACACAGCCAGGGCTCACACACAGCCAGGGTTCACACACAGCCAGATTCACACACAGCCAGGCTCACACTCAGCCAGGGCTCACACACAGCCAGGGCTCACACACAGCCAGGGTTCACACTCAGCCAGGCTCACACACAGCCAGGCTCATACACAGCCAGGGTTCACACTCAGCCAGGCTCACACACAGCCAGGGTTGACACTCAGCCAGGCTCACACTCAGCCAGGCTCACACTCAGCCAGGGCTCACACACAGCCGGGGCTCACACTCAGTCAGGCTCACACTCAGCCAGGGCTCACACACAACCAGGCTCACACACAGCCAGGGCTCACACTCAGCCAGTCTGACACTCAGACAGGCTCACACACAGCCAGGGCTCACACTCAGCCAGGGCTCACACACAACCAGGCTCACACACAGCCAGGGCTCACACTCAGCCAGGCTCACACACAGCCAGGGCTCGCACACAGCCAGGGTTCACACACAGCCAGGTTCACACACAGCCAGGCTCACACTCAGCCAGGGCTCACACACAGCCAGGGCTCACACACAGCCAGGGTTCACACTCAGCCAGGCTCACACACAGCCAGGCTCATACACAGCCAGGGTTCTCACTCAGCCAGGCTCACACACAGCCAGGGTTCACACTCAGCCAGGCTCACACTCAGCCAGGCTCACACACAGCCGGGGCTCACACACAGCCAGGGTTCACACTCAGCCAGGCTCACACACAGCCAGGCTCACACACAGCCAGGCTCATACACAGCCAGGGTTCACACTCAGCCAGGCTCACACACAGCCAGGCTCATACACAGCCAGGCTCACACTCAGCCAGCCTCACACACAGCCAGGGCTCACACACAGCCAGGGCTCACACACAGCCAGGGTTCACACACAGCCAGGGTTCACACTCAGCCAGCCTCACACACAGCCAGGGCTCACACACAGCCAGGCTCACACTCAGCCAGGCTTACACACAGCCAGGCTCACACACAGCCAGGGCTCACACTCAGCCAGTCTGACACTCAGACAGGCTCACACACAGCCAGGGCTCACACTCAGCCAGGGCTCACACACAACCAGGCTCACACACAGCCAGGGCTCACACTCAGCCAGGGCTCACACACAACCAGGGCTCACACACAGCCAGGGTTCACACACAGCCAGGTTCACACACAGCCAGGCTCACACTCAGCCAGGGCTCACACACAGCCAGGGCTCACACACAGCCAGGGTTCACACTCAGCCAGGCTCACACACAGCCAGGCTCATACACAGCCAGGGTTCACACTCAGCCAGGCTCACACACAGTCAGGGTTCACACTCAGCCAGGCTCACACTCAGCCAGGCTCACACACAGCCAGGGCTCACACACAGCCAGGGTTCACACTCAGCCAGGCTCACACTCAGCCAGGCTCACACACAGCCAGGCTCATACACAGCCAGGGTTCACACTCAGCCAGGCTCACACACAGCCAGGGTTCACACTCAGCCAGGCTCACACTCAGCCAGCCTCACACACAGCCAGGGCTCACACTCAGCCAGGCTCACACTCAGCCAGGCTCACACACAGCCAGGGTTCACACTCAGCCAGGCTCACACTCAGCCAGCCTCACACACAGCCAGGGCTCACACACAGCCAGGCTCACACTCAGCCAGGCTTACACACAGCCAGGCTCACACACAGCCAGGCTCACACACAGCCAGGCTCACACTCAGCCAGGATCATACTCAGCCAGGCTCACACTCGGCCAGGCTCATCACAGTTGCCACTGATTAGAGACACCGTTTGCTTTCGTCACATGGACATTTTGTGGGTCAAACCAAGTGTCCACGTTCCCCAGGGCTCTGTCCCAGTGTGCTGGGACCTCGCATGGGCCCTGGTGACGAGCCGGCATGGCCTTTCAGGATCCTCACTTTATAGACGAGAACACGGACTCCTGGGGCCACTAAGACGTCCCGAGGCCACGCCATCAACGGCACTGTCTGCAGGAAGCCGTCCCGAACTCTCCACGACGGTTCTCCTCATCCTGCGGTCGCTCCACAGACGGCCTTCCCCAGCCTCCCAGTCCTGCTCCAGCAGACCCGGCCCCGCTGCCCCACCTCCTCGGCCCCTCGCAGCACCTGCCGAGGGAAGGCAGAGCACAGACTTACGGGAGGGAGCTGCGGAAGGGGAGCTGCCGTCCCCACCGGGCCTGCTTGGCCCCTGGTTTCCCTGGCCACGAGCCAGCGCCCGATCTCGGGGTGGAAAAGCAGTGTCTGTAGTTTGCGCTCTTCTTGCTGCAGAATGGACAGGGCGGGGACAGAACTTGATCATAAACTCCTAAGCAGATTCCTTGGGTCTAATGAGAGTTTCGGGATCCGGTGCCTCAAATGGCTATAGCCAAATTGAGCCTGATCACATGGGCTCTTAAAAGGCCATGTTTCAATCACACCATTCTATGTGAGGAGTCGTCCGGGTGCCGCCAGGGTCGCCGCGCAGGCAACGCCCTGCAGGTGGCCAGGAGTCTGGGCATGTCTTCTCGGGCATGCTCGCTGCCCAGGGGGTGAAGTGCAAAGGTCACACAGCCTCTAGCAGTACGTTCAGTGCCTCTGTGGTCCCGCTAGGTCAGGGAGCCCTTGAAAAACCACGAATGATACGTAGCCATGACTCCAGCATCACAGGCTTTCTTCCCTCTGCTGCCTGCAGTGCCTGAATCTCCAGCTTCAGGTGTCCGGGTGGAGACGCAGTCACCAAAACAACCCTCGCCTTTGCGGTCAGACATGGCTGAGTCTAAATCTTGGCTCTGTCTCTTTCTAGCTGTGTGTCCTCGGAAAAATTGTTTAACCTCTCTGAGTTCTGAGTATCAACATTTAACAAAAAACAAGAAATAAATAAAATAAAAAGTAAAAACAAGTGTCCTCAAAATCCTTCCATAAGGAGAGACTAGAGTCAGTTGGCTTAGTCAACTCCTGGGCTCACGTATTGTCAGGAAAGTTCAGTTTATGCAACTCGAGGAATAAAGTGCTATTAGAACTGTTGTGTGGACTACCAACAAAGTTCTAGAATTCTGTATTTTTCCAAGGGTACATAGAGTCTTTTGAAGGTTAATTAAAAATACGAGGTAGGTTTCTTTTTTGATTTTTTTTTAGAGTCAATGATTAGCTTTATTTTTATCCCAGAAACTGATTCTATTGATTTTTTTGCCATTATTATTATTATTATTATTTGATTCCTTGCACACAAATGGGGTGCGACTTTCATTTCTCTGGTTGTACACAAAGTGGAGCCACGCCGTTTGTGTGATCACACATGTCCACAGGGTAATGATGTTTGCCTCATTCCACCATCTTTCCTCCCCCGCCACCCTCATTTCCCAAGGTGACTTTCTTTTTGAAGAAAAAAAGAAACTGACCTATGAGCTGACCGGCCGCTACCAACACGTCGAGGTGTTTCCTATCTGGCCATTCCCTATGTGGACGTGCTGGGGAATGTGACGTGCACACTTGACCTTCTGTAGCTGCACAGGCATTTGGTGCAGACGCTCAACGTGGGCGTAGTGAGAGGTGCAGCCAGGAGGGAGCCAAGAGGAGAGGGTCGCCACTCCTGCAGAGGACGTGCCCGGAGCTGCTGCCAGGGAGGACGGAGGAGACGAGAGGAGTCCCCGGAGTCGCCAGGGTCCTGCAGGGCGTGGGCTCCCGGAGAGTCCCTCGGGTAGGACGGAGATCTGAAAACACGTGCCCGCCACTCACCCGCCAGCTATTTGTGCAGCTGTTTCCGTGTTCATCCAACGCCCTCCATTCCCAAATGCTTCCAATCTGCAATCTGCGTGCGCGCGTGCACTGAGCCTTGTACTCAAAGGGAGTCTGGATTGCAGAACGTCACAGGGTGTAGCCTGAGAAAATCTGGATCTTGAAGTCAGAGGAGACCTCGACCATGACCGCCTCTGCTTCTCCCAGAGAATAAACTGAAGAGTTGGGCAGGATGCTAGACTTTGGTGGGCAAAGGATACCACATGTCCAAGTCCCTCCTGCTTGATTCCAAGGGGAAAAGGGTGTGTGTGTGTGTGTGTGTGTGTGTGTGCGTGTGTGTGTGTAGCATGTGGGCTGTATCAGACACACAGTTAGTCAATCCCTCATGCCAAGCCCTTTCCCACATTCTCTGATATGCATGACAGTTTTTCTTAGTACTTGGAGAAGGAAGGAGTTTTGATTGAAATGTTGGGAGCTATGATTGGATTTCTGTATTAGGTAGGACTGCTGGTTTCAGCTGATGGGAATACAAGTTAAACTGGGAGAGAGGCGAGGGAGAGAGAAGGAGAGGAACTGTAAGGGCTCATGTGACTCGGTGAGTAACAGTGGGCTGGCTTCAGGCATGGGTGGAGCCAGACACTCTGTCAGTACCGAGAACAAATAGAATGTGGGGGGGGTGAATCCTGAATGGAAATTAGATACCTGGATTTTAGTGCAGCACTTGAGGCTGGACAAGCAGAAACCACAGTGTGTATTTCCGCTCTTCTTTTCTTTTATTGTACTTGTTAATGCATTTCAATTGTACAGATTGGTGGGTTTCACTGTGACCTTTACATCCATGCATGTCTCCTGTCTGGATCATGTCCACCTTCCCTCTGTCCTCCTTTCCTCTCCTCTCTCTTGCCTCTCTCTGGGGTCCTCTCCCTTTCCCTGAAAAATAGTCCCTCCCTCTTCCACTCTCAGGTTGCCTGTTTTTAAAACTATTATTTTTATTTTTACACACTGCATTTTGATTCATTGTACACCAATGGGGTACATCTTTTCATGTCTGTGGTTGTGCACGATGTAGATTCACACCATTCATGTAATCATATGTGTACACAGGGTAACGATGTCTGTCTCAGTGCACCATTTTTCATACCCCTGCCCCTCCCCTCTCTCACTTCCCTGTACATAATCTAAAGTTCCTCCATTCTTTTCTCACCCCCCCCATCCCCATTATATATCATAGTCCACTTATCAGGGAAAGCATTCAGCCTTTGGTGTTTGGGCTTGGCTTATTTCACTTAGCATGATATCCTCCAATCCCATCCATTTATCTGCAAATGCCATAATATTATTCTTCTTTATGGCTGAGTAATATTCCATTGTGCATATGTACCACAGTTTCTTTATCCATTCATCTGTTGAAGGGCATCAAGTTTGGTTCCACAATCTAGCTATTGTGAACTGAGCTGCTATGAACATCCATGTGGCTGTGTTATTGTAGTATGCTGATTTTAAGTCCTTTTACATAGGAGAGAAAACATACCATCTTTGTCTTTCTGTGTGTGGCTCATTTTGCTTAACATGATGTCCTCAGTCCCATGCATTTTCCTGCAAGGACAGGATTTCGTTTTATGACTGAACAACACCCCATTGTGTATATGTGCCAGGATTTCTTTATCCAATCAGCTGTCAGCAGGCACTTGGCAAATTCCATATCCTGACTCTTGTGAATTGTGCTGCACTGAACGCGGGAGTTCAGGTGTCTCCTCTGAGAGTACAGCCAGCTGGGATGGCCGGGCCACACGGCAGGTCTGTCGTTAGTCTTTTTGAGGAATCTCCATACTATTTCCCATCATGGCTATACGAATTGACATTCCCACCAACTGTGTATATAAGGGCTCCTTTTTCTCCACATCCTTGACAGCATTTGTTAATTGTTTGTTTGTTTGTTTGTTTTGTTTTGTTTTTAATAGTAGCCATTCTGACTGGAGCAAGATGGAATCTCAATGTCATTTCGATTTGCATTTCCCTGAAGCCTAAAGATATTGAGCACCTTTTTCATGCTCTTACTGGCTATTTGTAGTTCTTCTTTTGAAAGCTGACTGTTTAGATTAGTTGCCTACTTTTTTATTGGAGTGCTTGTTCCTTTGATGTTGAGTTTCTTGAGTCCTTTGTATACCCTGGATACTAACCCTCTGTCTAATGAAAGCTGGCAGAGATTTTCTCCGCTGCTCTACATGGTCTCTCCACTCTGCGATGGTTACCTTTGTTGTGTGGCTTTCTCATTTGATGTGATCCCTTTGTGGGTTCTTGCTTTTGCTTCCTGAGCTATTAAGGTCCTCTTCAAGAATTTGTTGCTTGTGCTGACATCTCAAAGTGCTTCCTCTATATTTTTTTCTAGTAGCTTCAATGTTTTAAGGTCTTAATTAAGGTCATTGATTCATTTTGAGTTGACTTTTATGGGGGCGAAAGTGGTTTCATTTCCATCTTCTACCTGTGGACATCCAGTTTCCCCAGCACCATTTGCCTTTTCTGCGTGCATTTGTCCGTCCTCCTTCTTCAGATGGATTTCAGTTCCTTCAGTTAAATCCAGAAAGCGTTCTACTCATCTTCCCCCAAATCTAAGCCTCTTTCCTGATTCCCTTTTTCATAGAAGTCACAATAAAGGTCTCCCACCCAGCAGCAACCCAGAAGGAATGGAATTTGCAATATCACATCTAGCTCCCCATCCATCAGCTGTCACCTGCCCCTCCTGTGGACTAACTGTGACCCGAAGTTCAGCTTTCTCAAGAGCAGGACCTTGGCCTCTTTGAATTGGAGAAAGGAGATGGGAAAGGGCGTAGGTCCATACTGCATGGGGAGGTAGTCCTCTCCCCAAAGAGAAGCTCCAGAAAGGGAACCATGATAAATGTGTGCCTGGCAGTTGACTTGGAGCCTCCTGTGGTCTCTTCTCTGGGAGCTCTGGCTGTGCATAATGGAACCTGGGAGGATGAGAAAAGAGCCTCAGATTTTCTTTGCAGATACAAGTTCAGAGGCAGATAAAGTTAATAGCTTTCTTTATGTGCTAAAAAGCACACAAAGTGGAAGATGATTCTCTCCACAGGATCTGGCAGAGGAAAGGGAAAGTGTTGTACTCCATGGTGTAGAATAGTGTTCCAGAGCTGGATCTCTGGGCCCAGACTGCCTGGGTTAGGATCCCAGGGCCGTGAGCCTCTCCGAGCCTCAGTTTCCTCATCTGTAACATGTGAGTATGCAGGCTGTATTTCCAGGGGCTACACAGTTCAATCAATGTAATTCAACACATAAATAAAATTAAAGACAAAAATCACATAGTCATTTCAATCGGTGCAGAGAAAGTCTTGAACAAAATTCAGCATCCATTCATGATCAAAACACTGAAGACACTAAGGATAGGAAGAATTTACCTTGACATCCTAAAGACTACATATGACAAACCCAAAGCCAACATCACAGTGGATGGGGAAAAAACTGAAAGTATTTCCTTTAAAATCCAGAACAAGACAAGGATTGTCACTCTTTCCACTACTATCCAATATAGTTCTTGAAACTGTAGGCAGAAAAATCAGGCAAATGAAGAAACTTAAATAGTCACAAGTCAGAAAAGAAGTTATCATTATCTTTGTTTGCAGATGACATGATTCTATACAGCAAGAAAAAATCTGCTGAGAAAGAAATCAAGAAAGCAATCCCATCAACAACAGCTTCAAGAATACCTAGAAATAAATCTAACCAAGAAGGTGAAATATCTCTACAAAGAAAGTTACAGAACATTCAAGAAAGAAATTGAAGATGATGCAAGAAGATGGAAAAATCTCCCATGTTCATGGATAAGCAGGATTAATATTGTTAAAATGATCACACTACCAAAAGCAATATACTGAGTCAATGTAATCCCCATCAAGATAGCAATGACATTGTTCACAGAATTATTTAAAAAACAGTCCTAAAATTCGTTTGGAAGAATAAAGACCCAGAATAGCCATTTTAAACCATAAAAAGCAATGCAGGAGGCATCACAGTACTTGACTTCAAATTATACTGCAGAGCTATAATAGCAAAAACTGCATGGTACTGGCATAAAAACACATTTAGACCAATGGAACAGAAAAGAAGACACAGAGACAAACCCACCCAAATACAGTCATTTGACACTCAACAAAGGTGCCAAAAACATACTTTGGAGAAAAGAGCCTTTTAAACAAATAGTACTGAGAAAACTGGTTGTCCGTATATAGAAGAATGAGACCACACCCTTATCTCTCAACCTGCAAAAAGGCCAAATCAAAATGGATCAGAGACATAGGAATTAGACCGGAAACTAAGAAACACCTAGAAAAAAACTTAGGGTCAAAATTCTATCATATAGGCTCAGGCAATGACTTTCTCAATAGGTCTCCTAAGGCTCAGAAAACAAAGTTAAGAGTTAATAAATGGGATAGTATCAAATTAAAAAGCTTCTGCACAGAAAAGATGCATTTAAGAAAGTGAAGAGAGAACTCAAAAAAATTAACACCTAGGGGAGTGAAACAGACATTTTTACCTCACGTACATGTATGACTGCTTGACTGATGTGATCCTACAACATGTACAATCAGAAAAATGAGAGCTTATACTCTATTTATGTATGTTCTATAAAAATGCATAAATGCATTCTATTGTCATGTACAACTAATTAGAACAAATTAAAAAATTAATAAAGAAATTTAACACAAAAAACAACCAATTACTAGATGGGAAAATGAACTAAACAGATATTTCTCAACAGTAGAAATACAATTGGCCAAAGAACATATGAAAAAAAAAGGTTAAACTGAGATTTCATCTCACACCAGTCAGAATGGCAGTCATCAAAAATGACTAATCAGAACAAATAAAAAATTTTAAAAATACCAACAATTGCTGGAGAGGATGTGGAGGAAAAGGAACACTTTTACACTGTTGGTGAGATTGCAATTTAGTACAGCCACTGTGGAAATCATTATAGAATTTTCTCAAAAGACTAGGCATAGAACCACTTTATGACCTAGCTATACCACTCTTTGGTATTTATCCTAAAGAATGAAAGTCATCATACTAGAGTGACATGAGATACCCATGTTTATAGCAGCACAGTTAACGATTGCCAAACTGTGGAACCAGCCGAGGTGCCTATGAACAGACGAATAGATAATGAAAAGGTGGTATATATGTATATATGTACACAGTGGAGTTTCATTCAATTATAAAGAAGAATGGCATTATGTCACCTGCAGGAAAATGGATGGAACTTGAGAACATTATGTTAAGTGAAATAAGCCAAACTTAGAAAGTCAAAGTTTGTATGTTTTCTCTCATATGCAAAAACTAGAAAGGAAAATGGAAAAGAATTATTGGGAGTGGGTCTTGTGAAAATCTAAGGGAGATCAGTAGAGTAGGGGAAGGGAACCAAGGGGAGGGAGGAGAGAGGGAAAGGGGAAATATGGGGAATATTGGCCAAGTTACATTGTTGTATTATGTGCATTATGACTATGCAACAACAAATACCACCATTATGTGCAACTATAATGCACTAATAAAATATGGAGAAAAGTATATGAGCATGCACAATTGATGTAAAAATGTCCCCAAGCTTTTACTTCTCCTGTTACCCATAGCTTCTCAATGTGACTTTGCAGCTGCTCTAATCCGAAGGTTGTCTGTTCCCCCACTTCCTGTATGTGGACTGACCTTGAAATTAGCTTTATTTCATCAATGGCATGCACTGGAGGTAACAGCCTGGACCAGCTCTGAGCCACCTCAAGAGTTCTTCTGTGTGTCCACTGGTGCTGCTGGGCAAAGTCCAGGATAGCCTGCTGAATGGTGAGTGACATGTGACCCGATCATACCAGTGCACCCAGCCAGCAGTCAGCCAACCACCAGGCTTGTGAGCGAGCTCATCTGAGGTCAGCCAGCTCCAGTCACAAGCCAACTGACTATGGATGCATGTCCAAGACCAGTCGAGATCCGCTGAGTCCATCCCTATGGACAGAACTGCCCAGTCAACCAGCAGACGTGAGAACTGAGTAAGCAGTTTTTACTATTTGAAGCCAGGAATTAGACTCTGTGAGTGGTACAAACTTTTCTATGACATACTATATCCTAGGCATAATTCTAAATCTTTTCCAAATATCGGGTCTTTTAATTTTTCAAACGAGCTGAAGAAATGGCTCCTCTTATCCATTTTCAGGTCTTCCCAGCTAGCAAGCAGCAGAGCCAGAGTTTGGACCAGGCAGGCTGATTACAGAGATGAGTTTTGTTACACTGGTGATTTTCCCCAGTGAGAAATGTAGGTTTGAAATTGCAGTTATAATACGATCCAATTTTTATTTTTAAGGCACATATATAATCTCTAGGTGCCTATGTACACAGGGGAATGAATAAAGAAATTTGTCCGGAAACATGCGCAGTGGTATTCTCACTGCAGTGATCCCCAACAGAGGGTGCGTCACTTTTTACTTTCTTCTGTTTTACTTCTTAAAATTGCGGGTTTATTTTTTGCATAGAGTGTGTGTTATTTTAACAAGCAGAAAAAATAAATAAATAAATTAGGCGATTTCCATTTGGAGAAAAGAAAAAGCAAAGTAGGAGGCCGCCCGAGCCCGGGAGCCCTCCCGCCCGCCCACCCGGCTCCCATGGAAGCCCCGCTGGTTCTCCTGGATCGCCATTCCTCGTGGCCTGTAGAGACGCGTATTCCACGCTCCGCGCTTCTCCTGTCCCCGTGTAAGCAGCACAGAGGAATAACACTTACTCCATTGCTAATTTAAATAGAGGTTTAATATGGCCACACCTGAACTTTGTGGCAGATAAATTTCAATTTCCACCTGTCTTCATTGTCTTGGACCATAACAAATACCATAGACTGGGCACAATGGAATTTTTTTTTTCCTTATGGTTCTAGAGTCTGGAAGGTCCAAGATACAGGTCCAGCAGTATTGGGTTCTGGTGGGGCCTCGCTTCCCAGTGTGTGGAAGGCTGTTTTCTCCCCCTAAGGTCTTTTCTTGTTGTGTGCACACACGGGGTAGGTAGAGGGAGCACTCTCCAGCATCTCTTCTTACAAGGACCCTCATGCTGTGGAACCGGGGTTCAGACTCCCACTCTGATCATCTTAAATTATCCTTAATGACCTTCTTGAGGACCATCTCCAAAGGGGAGGAGATGGAGCATCCAGCCATTCCTTCCCCCTGGCCTTAGAACCAGGAAGCAGCTAGAAGCCCCCTTCCCTGGTCACTGTGACTGACAATTTAAAGCTCTTTGTCAATTTTTCAGTATGGTTCTATGGAGCATTTTTCTAGAATGTTTCTAACATTTGTTTATCTTATGATATAGGGTTAACAAATAAAAATGGAACTCGTTGGGTGATTTGGTTTTTTTTTTCTAGGAAGCAACATGTAGGGCTGACATGCCTTAGGCTGTGGAGACAGACAGGGATCAGTGCTGGTCACTCACTCACCATGTGGTCTTGAACCTCAGGTTTACTCACCTGCATAACGAAACGCTCAGGTGTGTGTCTGCAGGGCATTGGTGAGAGGACCAAACGGGGCCATGGACGTGTCAAGGGCAGATGGATGGAGCACATGAGCCCCGTGCACACCAGTTCTGCCATTTTAATTTAGAGACCAAGATATCTGACTGACCACCTAAAACAGGAGAGGCAGAGTCCTCGAGGGGAGGTGGCCTCACGATCTGGGCTCATTGAGGTTTTGTTTTAAGGCCTGACTTGGCACATGTGTGACTTGGACCACTTTCCCAACCTCACTAAAACTCCAGATCCTCCTGTGAAGGGGCACCTTACGCTCTCGAGGAGTGTAGTGCAGACTAAATCCAATCGGTCCCACCAAGTCATGAGTTCTGCATGTTTCCTCTCTCACAATTACTGGCTGTTTTCTTATTTTTTTTTTCACCCCAGAATTAAACTTCGCAGTCCTACCCTAAAAGGAAAAGTGTTTCCATTTTTATGGTAGCGACGTCATAGGGAGAATATTTGCAAAAAATACAAGGAGGATAAAGCAATGCTGTTTAAAATCTAGCAAGGAATGTTACCTACAGAAGGCTCTAAATTTGAGATGTGTTCTTTTTATGTTTGAAAAAAAAGACACTCAATAATTAGAGAAGCGTACATATGGGTGAGTGGTGGAAGAGGAACAGCAGGTGGCTGTCTCCAAATTTGGAGGTACTGGGGTAAAAATGAGGAAGATAACAACCGCAAGGGCACATCTTGGTCCCAAGTCCAACTCTGTGAAGGACCCACAGGAAGACTGAAAGTATTTATGGGGAAAAGGTGGTCTGGAGGAGGAGAAGACTGGGGCTCATGGACCAGAGCCACACAGACAGAGGATTCTAGCCCTTTACTCTTCATGGTATTTTGCTACTGGAGAGCAGAAAAGCAACATTACCACCTGGGGGTTGTGGGTAACCTTCAGGCCAGAGCCATCTCGGGTAGGGACGGAGTGAGTCGTCATGAGTGTTGGTGGGTTGGCCAGCCCCTGAGCATGTTGGCCGCACCCAACACAGTCCACCCTATGGGCTAGATGCCCCTAGAAGACAGCTACCTCCACACCATGGAAAAACAGTCCTGGGGAACAAAATTCACAAGACAATGAGAATCCTAACTTACACTCAAATTCTAAAATAAAAACTCAGAAGGCAAGCTGATCATCGTGATGGCTAAAAGTAAAACTAGGGAGACCTAGAACATTGGCTTGGGCAGCTTCCTCCGGAGACACCTGAGGAAATAGAGAAATAGAAATGATGACAGTAAGTGAAGAGGTTGAAACTAGGCATGGAAAGAGTTCTAGAAAGAGAGAACAGAAATGGAAAGGAGGAACATTTATAAACAAACGATTGATAAGGAAGAATGGATGGATTTATGCATGAATATGTATATGAATGTCCAGGTGGATGCATGTATGCATGGATGTATAGATGGGTGGATAAATGATTGAGTTTGTGGATGTGTGGATATGTGCATGGATGAATAGATGGATGGATGCACGGATGGATGGATGCATGGATAGATGACAGAATTTGTGAAAGCATGGAGTTCTGCATGGATACACAGATGGTTAGATGCATGGATGGATGGGTGGATGGATAATAGATGGACAGATAGATGGATATATGCATTGATGAATAGGTGGATGAATGAATGGATGGGTGGACAGATGGATGGATGCATGCATAGATGGATGGGTGGATGGATGGATGGATTAATGGATGGATGCAGCATTGATGAATAGGTGGATGAATGAATGAATGGATGGGTGGATAGATGGATGAATGCATAGATGGATGGATGAATTAATGGATGGATACAGCACTGATGAATTGGTGGATGAATGGATGGATGAATGCATAAACGGATGGGTGGATGGATGGATGGATGACTGGATTTATGCCTGCATGGATATGTGTGTGGATGCACAGATGGATGGAGGGTGGGCCAAAATTAAGGTAGAATACAAGTGATTTCTCCTGGCACAGACCAGTCACATTAAGGAGGAAAAGAGAGTTACTCTGCAGAGGGACAGACCTATTTGCAAGAAAAGATATTTCTAGTCCTTCAGCACTCAATCTAGGAGACATATTTTAAGCTGTGGATGATGGAGGTCTGTGCAAAAGAGAAAAACAAGAGATGCCTAGGTGGCTTAGGGAACAAAGTAAAACAGTTTCCTCTTTGTTTTTCACATTTTATGCCTCACATATGAGAGCTGAGCTTTGATATCCCAATGAGGCTTAGCCTATCAATCCATCAGCACCATCAATATTTCAAATTGGCACCCACCAGCCTGCAAACTTTTATTTTCCTGAACAATGCCCTGAGTCACATCAGCCCCATCAATGGAAGTCTGTATCTTTTCCAGGCTCATTGAGCCAATGTCTTAAAAAAATAGATATATATTTAGGGTTTTCAAAAAGAGATAATGAGCAATTGCTAATAATTATTTGAAGCTATTAGAGTTGGTCCCAGAACAATTAATGCTACTGTTGAGTCTTGATAATACCGGAAAGATAATTTAAGCTGGTGCAAGGAGGGCTGCCAAGATGTGCTTAACAATAGAACTGAATTTTCAAACATACAGATGTAATTTTTTCAAGCAGTGAAAATTCAAGTGAATTGAGTTTCGATGAAATGATGGTGTCTTTTACATCTCCTAGAACATTCAGAATGGAGAGGCAGATGTTCCCAGGGAGGGAACAAGTTTGTAAGAATCCAGCCGGGTTCCTCAGGAGCTGGGGAGGTGTCTACACTGAGAACCAGTTCAGCGCAGAACAGTGGGGACCGCTTGGAGCCATGACTTCCGTGTTAGACTCCTGCAGCGGCTCTAAGAGATCGCCACAAAGGTGCTGACTTACAACAGAAGAAATTTATTTCCTTACTGTTCTGAAAGTCAGAAGGACAAAATCAAGGTCACCAGGGTTGGCTTCAGAAGCTCTGAGGGAGAATCCATTCCACACCTCTCTCCTTGCTTCTGGCGGCTGCTCTCAACTCTTAGCATCCCTGGCCTTGGGTACGCATCATTCCTGCTTCTACCTCCACCCCACATCTCCTTCTCTTTCTGTCTTCTCCCCTGTTCTTCTCCAACAGACACTTGTGATCGGATTTAGGGGCCACCCTATACAGGATGCTGTCATCTTGAGATCCTTAATTATCTCTGCAAAGAACTTTTCCCAAATAAGGTCAGATTCACAGGCGTCATCTGAGTGGACGTGTATTTTGGGAAGAGACCTCTCATCCTCTTGCAGCTACTTAGACAGTTGGCTGCTGTCTCTGACTTCATCCCCTGCCTTCCCATCACCTCTCAGACACACAGACCTCCTGCCCGTTCCCCGAACACACCAAGCTCATCTTGAACCAGGAATGCTACTCCCCACTCCTGGAATCTTGTCCTGTGTTCCTGCCTCGGAGTGGCCTTCCTAGGCTGCTCTGTATAATTGGCCCTCCATCTTCAGCCTCTCTCCACCACATCATTCACGGCGCCACCTGAAATTATCACAGACATCTGTTGATTCTTTTTTTCCTCCCATCACTAAATGATAACATTCCATAAGGTCAAGGTCCTCCCTGTCTGTGGACCAGAACAAGATCTACAGTGACCTGAACAACTTCTGTCCCATTGTGGATCTCAGTGAAGGGTTGTTGCATCAGTGATAGAAGATACAATGTCACTAGGGACACCTCGAAGTCGAGTTAATAATGTGAGTTTTACGGGAGACTTCAGGTTGAAGACCTTGCAGATCCAGGGGAACCATCCTGTTTGATGCTTCCACTTGGTGAAGTATGGAAGGCGGTGAAGAGATAGGACCAGTGCAAATGGGAACGGGCTGGAGGGGAGCCTGAACAGGCCTGCGTGTTGAGATTCCTCTTGGCCTCTCTGGGCAACCTCCCACCTTGTGTGTGAAGAGGGCAGGACCCTCTGAGAAATGAGTGTCTTATGACCTACAATGAAGCAGGGCAGATCGGGGAGTTCTTTGTGGACCGTTCTCACACCAAAGGTGGGGCAGAGTCAGAGTGGTGATTTTAGGTTCTGGGTTCTGGCTTACGTGGCCCATGTTGAGGAGGAGAGACTCTTGTGTCTATGTCCTGCCACTGAGGAGAACAAGGGCAATCAACAGGGGAGAGAAGGTTGGAGAAGAACTTCGCTTCTGAGGCCTTCACTTGGGGTACCATTTTGGGAACACAAACAGCTCCGTCCCCGCTCCTGCTTCCACAGGACCCCTGGCGTGGTTCAGCCCCAGACAGCCTTAGATGACCGCTCTGCCTTCTGCCTGGTCTCCTCGCTCTGTTCTCGCTTTTCTCTGATCACTGACAGAGGACTCCCCGAATCACAGATCTGACCAGCTCCCAGGTACGCTCCCTCCTGCCTGCAGACTGAGGTCCTCAGCCCTTGCCCGGAAGCCCTCGCTTCTGTCTCGGCCAGACGACAGCAAGAGCTTAACCCAGTCAGTGAATTCATCCCTGATGGGATTAACTGAAGAGGTGGGGTGTGGCTGGAGGACATTGGAATTGGGGTGTGGCTTTGGGGTGTATGTTTTGTGTCTGGAGAGGGGAGTCTCTCTGCTTCCTGATCACCGTGATGTGAGCTGCTCCCCTCTGCCACCCTCTCCTGCCATGATGTTCTGCCTCACCTCGAGCCCCAAGGAATGGAGCCAGCCTTCTATGGACTGAGACCTCTGAAACCGTGAGCCCTCAGATGAACCTTTCCTCCTCTATAGTTGTGCTGGTCGGGGTCAGTTAGTCACAGAGGTGAAATAGCTGACTAGAACAGTGTATCACCAGTTACGGAGAGCGCCCCAGGACCCTTGTCTGCCGTTTCACTCACGAGGGCCATCGCCACCTCCCTAGATCACTCCGTGTCTGTCACGGCAGCCGGGTCTTCCGGCTTCCTGGCCTTCCGGCTTCCTGGCCCTGCTCCCACTGGCTGCCACATACCACAGACTGAGTGGATGATAAAACAGAAATCTGTTTTCTCACAACCCTGGAAACTGGAAGATCGGGTGTCGTGGGGGCTGGATTTTACCGAGGCCTCACTCCTCAGCTTGTTGATGCTGCCTTCTCCCTGGGTCCTCATGTGGTGGTCCTTCTGTGCCTGGCTGTGTCCTCATCTCCTCTTCTTATAAGGCCACCAGTTGGGCTGATTAGATCCCACCAGCAGACCTGGCTTCACCAGGATGCCTCCGGAAAGGTTCCATCTCCAAACAAAGTCACATTCTCCAGTAGGCTGAAGAGTCGGACTCCGGGAGGGGACACGGTTCTGCCCGTACTTGTGACAGATCTGAGCATACGACTCCCTTCAGAGTTTCGGGGTGAGATCGCCACCCCCGGGTGAGCCCAGGAGGCCCCTTGTGGTTGGGCCTGCCTCCTCACCACGGTGCCGTCCCCGCGGCTGATCGCTCTGCATCAAAGCCCTGCCGTTGTGCCTGGGGATCCGTCACTCTGCACGAGCAGCACCCTCTGGAGAAGGTCCATTTGCTCTTTCCTTTTTAACGCCCCATTGAGGTGTGACTGACAGGTCATCAAAGACGCTGTCGAAAGGCACCCGGGGGGAGTTTCCAGGCATGGCTGCCCCTGAGCATCCCTCAGCACCCAGGTTGTGAAATGCGCTGCCCTCCAGAAGCTTCCTCTTGCCCCTTTGCCGTCTCCCCCAGCTCCTTGCCCTCCCATCTCTGGGCAAACTCTGGTTGGCATTCTGGCATCACAGGCTTGTTCACATTTTTCTAGAATTTTCTGTCAACAGAGCCATTCCTTATGTGCCCTTTCTGTTTGACTTTTTCCACTCTGCATGATTATTTGAAATTCCTCCATGTTACTGCAGATATCGACCATTCATTCCCTTTTCCTGGAGCACAGAGTCCATCACACAAATGATAGACAAGCAGTCTGTTAATCCAGTGTTGAATTGTTGGATGGGGGTTGTTTTCAGTTTGCGGGTATTACGAGCACAGCTGTTACAGCCATTTGCATACAAATTTGCAGACAGACGTAGATCTTTTCTTGTGGTAAATACCTAGAGGTAGAGTGGCTGGAGGGTATGACTCAGTGCTTCCTTTGACAGGATCCTAAGGATTCAATGTTGCACTGTGGAAAAGGAAGATGATGCAAACCTCTGCACAGCTGTTGGATCCCTACAGCTGGTTATCATAGAACCAAAAAAGAAAAATACTCTCTTGTTCTCTCTTTATCCTTCCATCAACTGTCCTCCTGTGCGACCCTGCAACTCCTGCCCTGCTGCTGGTGTCCTGCCATGGGAAATGCGGATGAAGGAAGACTCCCTCTTTTCTTCATGACTTGGAATGTGGTGTGTGCATCCTCCTGGTAATGGCAGCCCCTTTGTGGTTCTGGGGTAACTTTAGGAGAAACCACATTGGCCTCCAGAGACAGGAATGGGCTCCCTGCAGGTTTACCCAGCCATGGAAGTCAGAGAGGAAAACATGCATTAATACTGCAAGCATCTCCATATTGCATCACCTTCTCCAGGCAGCAAATATTGATGGGCCAGTGACAGCTTTGGAGTCAGACTGCCTGGATTTGAACCCTGGTTTGTGTCATTCTCTAGACTCAGACTTGGTGCAGGCTACTTAAGCTCCTGGGCCTCAGGCCCCTCCTCTGTAAAAGTAGGCGATAGAGTCTCTCCAAGAATTAAGGGTGAACAGTATCGATCACATAGTAAGCTCTCTTGAAATGGTATCGTTGTTATTATCCAGTCTCCTTGGAGTCCAAGCCTTCTCATCGCTATGGCAACCCGTATGACAGAAAGAATCGGATGCTGCTCTCCCTGGGTACTCTAAAAGTTAAAACGTCACCTTTATTTTCAGCACTCTGCTTTGAAGATGCCTTATTGACCTGCGTCGTTTCATATCAGTGCTCCTAAGCTCCCACCTGAAGAGTGAACGAGAACAGAATGGGTATTTTAAAGCAGTTAGTCGGGGCCATAGAAATGCCCCAAGGATCGAAGCGAGAATCGATTATGTTAATGCACGGCCACTCGCTGCCATTTTCCTCGAGATAATGTCAAATATCTAACAGAACGTTGTTGAGCAGGGGTGGGAGAACATTTCAGGGGAAAAAAAGTTAAAAATTTTCCCCGTACCAATCCTGTTTAGCTAATATTGAGCCTTGCTGTGATTAATGTTATGCCCCATAACCCTGACTTATTAATATTCTTCAGCACGTGGCACCTCTGGGAACTTCACCAAGTTCAATGGTACTGTGAGGCTTTGAAATACCCAGGGCTGACTGCGCTGTCTTGCAGGAATAATGAGCTTTCCGGGCTCTCTCTGCTCTGCTGTCTTCTGCATCCTTCGTGGCAGGGCTGCCAGCTGCCCCCTTCTCCTACCTGTTTCCCCGACCTCTCCTCCTCTTTTAGTTTTGCACAAAATATGAAATCTTTGCCTCCAACACAGACTTCAGAGCTCCAGGCCCTTTGAATCCTCTGGCAATGTTGCTGTTGGATACTCTGTTGCGTTTTACTTTTTTTTTTTTTTTTTGAGGTGCTGGGGATTGAACCCAAGGCCTTAGGCATGCCAGGTAAGCACTCTACCGACTGAGCTCTATCCCCCGACCCTCTCTGTTACATTTTGACATGAGAGAGTCTGGCTCGGTCTCTACTCCCCACTGGGGATTTGAATAGGCAAGGTGGCTATAAACACAGTCACATCTAGAACAACAACACTGTGCCCCCGTACAACAGAGGGAGGGGGATTTATTTCATGAGAGATTTGCCCAAGAGACGGGGAGGTGATAAGGCACTTAAAGGAAGCATTCCAATGCTGGATTAATGACGTGTGCCCCTCACCTCTCTGGTCCAGAAGCGGTGAGAAGCCAGTGGCTTACAGTCAGATGCAACTGGATTCCAGTGCCAGCCATAGCTTTACCACCTACACGGAGGGGAGGTTTGTGTCCCCCTTCCCAGGAATTTGGAGTGGCAGGCTTAGGAATGGCAAGCGTCTGAGCCAGGGGAGATCACCACGCCTTGTCTCCGCCCCCAGGGCAAAGCGTATTTCCACTCTCCTTTCCTGGGGTGGTCTCCCCCAGGGGAGGAGCAGAGTCCAGCCTCCCAGAAAGGGGCGGGACTCCCTCTGCATCCCAGAGCCTCATCCCGCACGCACAGTAGGTTACGTAAACCATGACTGACAGGAGCTGGGGGCGGGCCAGCAGTGATACACACCCCTGGTCCTTTGGGAGTTCATGGGGATCATGTCCTTGGGGTTGTGTCGCTGTTCGTGTTTCAATCCTAATTAAGGCCATGCTTGACTGAAACGCACAGCCTCCCAAACGCATCTCCCGCCCTCTCCCGGGTCCCCGTCTTTCTGCTTGTGTTCTCCACGGCTCAGCCTCCCTCTGCCTCTAACCTGGGTAATCACTTCAGTCCGCGCTGCAGCTGATTACCCCTCTGCAGGTGCTAACGGAAGCAGAGCTGACCTCTTAGGAGTTCATTAGTCAGATGGCAGGGGTAGAAGGCGGCTGGGGGTTGCTAGGGCCTCCGTGACAGTGCTGTGGATAGAAGTCCTGTGTTTGAATAGTCTCCCATTGGCACATTTAAAAGAACGGAATAGGAGGGCCCATTGTGTCTTGGATATACCCCCAGACATGCCTCTTACCAAACTTGACTTTGGTGTCCAGCCACCCACTTGCAATCAGGGGCAGGTGAGAAATAACCCTGACACTGGTTTCCATGTGTGCTTTAAGGCTGTTGTTGACAGCCGTGATCATCACCCAACACAGGACGCTCCCTCGGAGAAGCCCTTGGAGAAATTCTTTTCAGTAACAGGAAATGCATCAGGCCGCAGAGCATCCAGGTGGTAGAGACGGCCGCCCGGTGTGCTGGGAAAGGGGCAGGTCTTGCCGGGCTCAGGCCGGAGCGTGAGCTGCATCCTCAGCACTCAGCAGCTCTGCACACCTGGGCTGTCTTTCATCTGCAGACCTGCAGGATAACACCTGGCTTGTTGCAATGTAGGCAGAGGCCCAGGATTTAGTTAGCATTCAATAAATGGTCGTTGCCACTATTGATTATTTTTATATGTAAGTTAAAAATTATTTTCAAGTGCGTGAAGACCAGAATATGTTACCCGAAAATAGGAAGGTTGAGCAGACGCAGGAAAGCTTTCTGTCTTCCCTCTATTCACTCAAAGCAGGATGTGGATTTGCAGAAACTAAAGGTTTTCCAGTCCCTCTCCACCAAGGACAGCAAAGGTTAACTGACAGCTAACTGCAGACAGCTTCAGACCGCTGTTGGCCTAGAGATGATCCCAGAGAATCACTATCAATGAGCTCTGCTAACCAGCCTTTACCCACCGTGGATTAGCCTGCGCCCCGGTTACCACCCCTGGAGTCTCGAAGCCCCTGCGTCTGTCTTATCAGCACTGTTCTTTGCTGATGATGCTAAAGAAGCTGCCATTCCAAGTCCCAGTGTGGAGGATTTTTCATTCCCTGGATGTCATCCAGGTCTCTATGAAACAAACATTCATCTATTTCTATTTGTTTTTCCCTTTAATAGTCTGTCTTTTGTTGTAGGGTCCATTCCAACTAGAATTCATGGGGATTGAAGAAAAATTGCTTTTCTTACAACTGATGATCTTTCCTTCTTCCAGTTAGATATGGGGAGGCACAGAGGCAAATTTTTAACTTATCTCCAGCAAGGACTCCTTCTAGTGTTACCTCCATTTTATTTGCATCTTTTAAATGAATTAGTTATAATTTGTTGTACCTGAAATATTATACAAATCTTTTTAAAAATTTTTATTCATTGTACATAAATGGAGTCTAACTGTCGTTTCTCTGGTTGTACACAAGTAGAGTCATACTATTTCATTTTGTCTCATTCTATTATCTTTCCTTCCCCTGTCCCCTTCCCCACACCTCATTTCTGTCTACACAACATCCTTCTTCCATTCTTCCCTTACCTCCCATATGGCCCCCATTATATATCTTCAACCACTTATTGTAGAGATCATTCAGCCTTTGGTTTTGTGGGATTGGCTTATTTCATTTAGTGTGATATTCTCCACCTCCATTTACCTGCAAATGTCATAAATTTATTCTTCTTTATGGCTGAGTAATATTCCATTGTGTATATATACCACAGTTTCTCTATTCATTCATCTATTGAAGGGCATCGAGGTTGGTTCCACAATCTGGCTATTGTGAGTTGAGCTGCTATAAACATTGATGTGGCTGTGTCACTGTAGTATGCTGATTTTAAGTCCTTTGGGTATAGGCCAAGGAGCTGGGTCAAATGGTGGTTCCATTCTAAGTTTTTTAAGGAATCTCCACACTGCTTTCCAGAGTGGCTGCACCAATTTGCAACCCTACCAGCAATGTATGGGTGATCTTTTTCCTCACATCCTCACCAACACCTATTTTTGCTTGTATTCTTGATAATAGACGTTCTAATTGGGGTGAGATGAATTCTTAGAGTAGTTTTGATTTGCATTTCTCTTATTACTAGAGATGTTGAACATTTTTTCATATATCTGTTGATTGCTTGTAGATCCTCTTCTGTGAAGTGTCTGCTCATTTCCTTAGCCCATTTGTTGATTGGGTTATTTGTATTCTTGGTGTAAAGTTTTTTGAGTTCTTTATGAATCTTTGATAATTTCCTCAAGTTCTGTTTGGAAAAAGATAGGACAGAACCCAGATGAAGGAAGGAAGGGAAAAGAAAGGAATGGAGGGTGGGAGGGAAAGTAAGGAAGAAAGAAAAGAAGGAAAGAAGAGAGGAAGGAAAAGAAAGAAGGAAGAAAAGGTAAGGGAAGGAAAAGACTGGCATTTCAATGTTTAGTGCTCAATTTGAAAAATCTGGAAGAAAAAAAATCAATATGGAAGTTTCCAAGAAAATGATTAATATCTGCTCTTTAAAAATGGAAGATATCTGCTGCTACCAGGGGTTTTGGAGTGTACACCTCTCCCTGGGGTCTCCCTGGAGGTTGATTTTCTTGGAAACCCATTACTTGGAAGCCCAGTTGTGCCAAATGCCCATTTTCAAATCAAGGTCGCTTGCTCCTGTTCCCACTCATCTCTCTTCTCTCTTGTGCTAGATTCCTTTCAATACGATATCCAATCCCACTCTGGTAGACTCCAGTGCCTCTGCTGTTTTTAAAGTCAGTGAGAGGTGTGGATCAGACCTGGGTGACACGGGCAGGTGATCTAACTTCTTTGAGCTCACTCTCAACTTCACCTTAACTTCACCTCTTCACCTGTAAGATAAAGCTAATTTCTTCCCCGTAGACTACACATATTAAAGGAGATAATGCACTGGAGACCATTTGGCAGGTGCCCAAAACTGTTTCTTTCTTTTTTTTTTTTTTTAGCTTCCAAAGCCTGGAGGAACCCAATTTTAGATTTTTTTTCAAACTGAGGTTGCTTGAGACACCTGTTCCCCCTGCCCTGTTGCACTTCATTTTGGGTAAGCTCAGAGCTTCTCCAACAGTAACACTCTGGATCGGCTCCCAGGGCACTAAACTACTTTCTGCTGAAATTGGATGATGATAAATTGGATTTCAAATACATGGCTCCTCGGCACGGCCCTTGCTTGGCTGGATAGATGTCTGTGGGGGTGGCCTGTTGGGAAGCGTGGCCCCAGGCCCGGGCCCATCCAGCCAGAGGTCATCTCTGAAGGACGTAGGGAGATGAATTGCCACACGCTGTCCTGAATCGACAATGCCTAATCCTTTCATTATAGCATGAGGAATGGCCACCACCCAGCCCGTGGGCACCTGCCAAGTCTGTGCCCTCACAGAAGGGCCACGTCATCCCTTAAGTTGGGCAAGAGAATTCTGAGCTCTGCTGGCCAAGGTGGCATCGTAGACTGTCACCCAACATGGGAGTGACAGTCATGTTGTCTTGGTAACTACCTGCTAGTGGCAGGGTTCCCCTCACTGGAGGGCATGGATGCCAAGGGCTGGGAACCAGAGGCCCATCTACAACTCTGCCTGCTACCCTCAAATTAAGGTGGTTATTTAATGACCCCACTGGACCTGTCAAACGTTAGGATTCAGCTTCTGCTGCTCAGTGACCCAGTTCGTCTCAGCAGTCAACCGCAGAGCTCTGCTCCTCAGACGGGAAGTCCTGCGGACGAGCCTTCCTCTAGCGAGGCCGGGGATGCTGTGGGGGCTCAGCAGCACCTGGGGACAGCGCCGCCGCGGACGAATGGGGAAGTGGCAGGGTCTGCCGTCCACACCCTTCTCTTCCTGCCTTGAAGAAACCGAGTCCAGCAAGGGGCCGAGCAGAACCGAGGGCAGGCGGAGCAGGCTGCCTTTCCTCCCTTCTGCTCTTCGGTACCCACCCCCCCATTTATTTGGCAACAACAGCTCACTTGAGATGCCTCTTCTCCCCTCAGCCCTCCACCGGGTTGAGCTGGTCTCTCCTAGGAAACCCCAGGAAGGGCTTGGCTGGGCAGGGAAATGCACTGTCACCACCATACGGGTGGTGACACAGACCAGGCCGGGTCGAGGAGTCCGTGAGAATCTGCCCTGAAACTTGTCCTGAGGGCTTATGGCTTGGAGGTGAGGTGTCCCCCAAAAGCTCACCTGTGAGACAGAGCAAGGTTTGAAGGAGGAATGATTGGGCCACAGCCTCAACCTAATCAGTGGATTAACCCCTGATGGGATTAACTAAGTGGTAACTGGAGGCAGGTGGGGTGTGGCAGAGGAAGTTGTCATTGGGGGCGTGGTTTTGGGGCTAGAGGGTGGAGTCTCTCTCCGCTTCCTGATGATGCGAGCTGCTTCCCTGTGCCACGCTCTCCCACGCCGTGATGTTCAGCCTCACCTCGAGCCCCGAGGAATGGAGCCGCCTTCTATGGACTAGGACCTCTGAAGCTGTGAGCCCTCAAATAAGCTTTCCCTCCTCTGCTGTTGTTCTGGTCAGATCCTTTAGTCACAGCAGTGAAAAAGCTAACTAAAACATGGGGTTTTGAGAAAGAAGGGTCATCTTTCTGCTAGGGTTACTAAAGAGCCAGGAGGGAAGTCAGGAACTGCCAGTGTCTATAGTTGCCATTGGAGAGCCACCATGAGGACAAAGCTGACACAGAGGAAAATATGCAGAGGGAGATATTCCTGATGTTACTGAGTGCTTGACCAAGCCCTGCCTGAAGCTAGTGCAACTCCTACAATTTGGGAATACTAGCTATATAGTATATATCTATTATATAGATAGATAGATAGATAGATATAGATATAGATATAGATATAGTTATCTATATATATATCTATATATATATCTATATGATATATATATATATCAATTCATTTTTGGTCTTCTCCTTAACCCAATTTGAGATGATTTCTGATACTACCAACTGAAAAGAATCCTGATACATCTCTTGACTTCTATTTTAGGGCTCTATCCCTTGCACGTGTGATTATATAAACTATTGACAGATTTCAGAGCTCATCACCTTCTGGGACCTCTCCCCTTTGCCATCTGACTCGCCCTCTTCTGTATCGCCTAATACATTGGGGTTTTCTTGACATCGGGTGAAAGGGTATTACCTGAGATGCTGCAGTGGAGGAGGAAGATGCTTGGGTGTGCACACTTTTTCTCCTGAAAATGACCAGTGTTGATCAGGCCCTTTCGACTCCAGTCACCTGTTGGGCAGATGTCTTTCGGAGACAGAGTTGTAGTAATCCTGCTCCCTTCCTGGCCCCGGGCTGCTGGCTACATGTCCTGGTCCTCACCAGTACAGAATACATCGATTTTCCTTATGTCTGGTGCCTGTGCTAAACACCAGGAGCTCAGCCCTGTCTCTCCACCACAGTGGTTATCTGCAGACTGGGAGTGAAGAGTCAGGTTTCCAAGGCAGCTGCATCTCAAAGGACAAGACCGCCAGCCAGAGAAGGTGGCCCTTACCTTCCCAGATCACCGTGAGACAACACAGGCTAGGAAGGCAATGAATTGTCTCGGGTTGTTACTGTTTTATTGAGCAAAATTGTATTGGGATTTGAGGGTCCAATTGCCGTGCTTAAGAACTGCCATCCATCACCATTTTCAGAGAAAGGAAAGCGTAAGCTTTGTGCTCGCGGCTAATAAAATGATCATAGGAAATCAGCACAGGTGCCTGGGAGAAGAAGGGCCCTCAGCCAGCCTGAGCTGGGTTCAAATCCTGCTGTGCTAATTACCTGCTGTGTGTTGTTGGGGTTTATTTAATTTCTATAAGCCCCCAAAAGGGGGTAATACCGTTATTCCCCTGCCTCAGCGGGCGCCACAGCCTTGTATTCAGTCAATCTCAGATCAAAAATATTTGGGAAAAAAATGCACAATATTTTTTTCCCTGTCATCATTCCCTAAACAGACAGTGACTCTCTCCACATGGGTTACCTTGCATTGGGTGTTAGATGCAACCTAAAGGTGATGTCGCAAGTCCAGGAGGATGTGCACGGCTCAGTATGAGGAACCTGAGCATCTGCAGAGCATGCTCTCTGAGGGTCCTGGAACCCCTCTTCCACAGGTGCTGGGACCAAATGTACTACTTTGCAAATCTGGGGGTAACCTATGATGTAACCACGTTCTGACATCGAGTGACTCTGATAAGTAAATCCTTAACTACCCCAAGTCTGTAAGGATGATACCATGCTATAAAAGCCAGCAAGATCATCCTATTTCTGGGCAAGAAGCAGTGAGCACATGACGCCCTGCCTCTCCTATGCTATAAACCCAAACCTGGGCATCCTCTGCCGATCTGCTCTCTGAGAACCCCGAAATGGAAAACATAGCAGGCAGACGCGGGAGGGACTGGAATCGAAAGTGCCAAGAACCAGCCGTGAGCTGGACGTTTTTCCTCTGGCGTCCTCTAGCCTGGACCAGCGTACCCCCAAATGAGGAAATGGCCCTCAGTGGAGACAGAGCAGTCTATCTGGGGGGACCCTTTAGGTCAGCCTCAAAGGATGAAAGGGTTGTCCTCGTGGTGACAGGGAAGTACAGAGTGCAGAGACCTAGGGAAGGCAACTCTCTCTCTGATTGAGGCTGCTGTGGTCCCAGGAGGGTGGTGCCCTGTCCCTGGTGTGCATCCTCTGCTAGGCCACAGTGAGCACCCTTGCAGGATTGCACAGCATCCTGAGGGAAATAAGGTTTGCCCTCTGGTCACAGCAGGAGGAACAGGGGGTGCCCAGAGCTGGAAGAGGTCACGGGGCGGAACTCAGGAAAGTGCCCCCGTGGTGCTGTTTCTGAACCGGGCTCAGCCCTGGGCTGCAGAAGCGCAGATCTGGTTCTTCACAAGGCATCAAAGATTTTAAGAACTAAACTGAAAAACAGACACTGGCCAGGTCTCAGACAACTGCTGGGTGCTCACACCAATGCCAAAGCCAAAGAGCCCTGCAAGTCCTCGAAGCGGAGATGACATCGAGACCACAGTGTATGAAAGGGCGTAGGAACTTGTGGGTTTACCCCCAGGTCGCTGCCCACTCAAGCAGAACTACCAGCGTTTTCAATAGCAGTTAAACAATATCAAGTCTCATGGTAGAATATGAAGCTATAATTCAAAATTAGCCAGCCTAGGAAGAATCAGGAAAAGAAAAAACAAAAACAAAACAAAACATAAAAAACCTTGCGGGGAGAAGGTGACCCAAGAGACCCCAAGGCCAAGGCGACTCCTCTGCCAGCATTATCTAAAAGGAGATCGAAGCACTGTGCCCCAGCATGCTCCAATGACAGGCACTCTTGAAATGAGAATGTAATTTTTTTTTTTTTGCAAAGTATAATGTGCTATCTATAATGATCTATAATGTACCCCCAAAGTTCATGTGTTGAAAGTATGGTCCCCAATGCAGCAGTGTTCAGACAAGTGGGGCTTTGGGGAAGCGATTGGATCCTAAGGGTGCTGATCTCCTTAGTGGATTAACCCACTGGTAGCTGGATGGACTGCTGGGAGGTGGAGCTGGTTGGAGGAAGTCACTGGGCATGCCCTAGAAGGGTCTATCTTCTCCCTCCCTGCCTCCTCCCACCTCCTCCTCCCCTCTCTCTTTGTCTGTCCTGGCTGCATGAACTGAGCCACTTTCCTCCACCACACCCTTCCGCCATGATGTTCTGCCCCACCTCAGACCCAAAATAATGGAGTCACCCAACCAAGGTCAGATCCTCTGAAATCATGAGACCAAATAAATCTTTCCTCCCCCAGTCGTTCTTGTTGGTATTTTGGTCACGGCAATGAAAAGCTAGCCAACACACAAACAGAGATTTAAAGAACCAAATGAAAATTTTAGAACTGAAAAATATAAGAGCAAAAACAAAACTTTCTAGAAGAAGGTAATAAGAGAAATAACAGAAGAGTCACTGACCTTCTGAGCAGTAGAAATTGTCCAAGTTGAAGAGAGAGACAAGATTTAAAAAAAAAAAAAACATCTCAGAGACAATACTAAAAGTTCTACCATTCATGTCATAAAGAACAGAAAAATGTTTGGGGCAAAAATATATTTCAAGTAGTAATTGATTAAAAACTTCCAGAGTTTGGCAAAAACAAGCAAAAAAAATCCATGAAACACTTTAAACCTACAGAAGTTTGTTGAAATCCAAACAAGATAAACTTGAAAACTTGGTGCTCCAATGCATCATGTCAAACTTCAGGAAATAAAGACAAAAGTCTCAAGAGCAGCCGGTGCAGGCAGATGCGTTATTTATAAGGGTACAAACATTTGGGTCACTATGAATTTCTCATCAGAACCTATGGAGGCCAAAATGAGGTGGAACAATATTTTTAATGTGGAAGAAAACAACCAACAACCCAGAAGCCATTGTACAGAGAAAACATCTTTCAGGAATGAAGGTGAAATACGAATCTTCTCGGATCCAGCAAAAGCAAGGTGATTTGTTGCCAACTGATCTGTAAAGGAACCACTGAAGGAAATTCTTCAGGCGCAAAAGGAGAGGCCACCAGGAGGAAATTGGGAACACTGGTAAATGAGGAGGAGCAATAGAAATGGTAAACCTGAAGTCAATAGAATAGACTATTCTCTTGAGTTTTACAAAATAGACTCAAGAGTTGAAAACAAACCTATTCCCATCATTTAGTGAGATATTTAATGTGTGCAGATGTGATGCACACCAACACAGAGAGGGAGGGCAGAAAGACTGATGTGGTGGTGATATTTTTATACTCCACTTGAGGTGGTAAATACTGACTCTAAATAGACTGTTAAGTACTTTTAGAGCAACCACTACAAAGAGTACGTGAAGAGGTAGAATAAAGAGCATAACGTATAAACTAAAATGGGACATTGAGAAAAGGTTCAAATAACACAACAGAAGGCAGACAAGAGGAAACAAAGGGTCAATAAACAGAACAAAGATACAGAAAATAATAGAGCAGAACACCTATTTACAAATACATCAGTAACTGTGACTACTGTAAATGGTAAAGCAGTGACGCTCAGGGTGGATTAAATATCAAGACCCAGTGAAATGTGTTCTCCAAGAGACTGACTTCAAATGTGATGATGTAGGAAGGTTATAAACGTATAAGAAAGAAAAAGTTGTACCATGCAAACAAAAAAAGCTGGGTGTTTATATTAATATTAATATCCAGTAAAGAAAAATTAGCAATTATCAAGTCAGAGACTGCACAATGACCAAAGATCAGTTCACCATGAAGACATAGTATGCTCAATGTATATGCGCCTAACAACAGAGCTTCCAAATATCTGGAACACAAGCTGAGCTAAAGGAGAGGAGATTAGACACATACACACCTGCAGTTAGAAAGCCCAACGCCACTTTCTAAACATGGATAGGAATCATAGACGGACAGTCAATGAGGATGCAGAACTGCACAATCCTGGGGAAAACGTGGATCCAGTAGACACTCATCCAACAGCTCAATCTAGGACAGCATAACACACTTCTGAAATGCACATGCAGTGCTCACCAAGGAAGACTATATCTTGAGTCATAAACTTTAACAAGTTTAAACTATATGTGAAACCGTACCAGGTAGGTTGTACCAGGTACTAGAAATTGAAAACTGGAAAATAATAGAAAAAGCTCCAAATACTTGGCAATTAAATAATATCCTCCTAAATAATCTACCAATTATAAAGGAAATCTGGAGGAAAATTAGAAAATATCAAGAACCAAACGAAAATAAAGTACATCACATCAACAATTGTGGGGTAGAAATAGTGTAGTGTTTACGGGGAATTTTACAGCAATTAATACATTAAAAATAAGAAAGAGCACAAATCAATGCTTCTGAGCCTCCACTTTAAGAAATATAAAAATAATCAGTTAAAAAAAATGAGCAGAAGTGTTATTCTATTTGCCTTAACAAGGAGTTAAGGGAAAGGTAGCAATGAATGAACTTTATAGTAATAGCAACACAGAGAATCAATGAAACCCAGAGATACCGGGTCTTCAAGAATGAATGTGTTTAATCAACCTCTGGCTAGACTGGTAAAGAAAAATGCAAGAAGACACAAATTACTGATGTTCAGAAATAATAAAGGGATAATACTACAGACCCTGCAGGTATTAAATGGATAATCAGGGAACCCTACCAAGAGCTCAATAAACACAAATTCAAGTGCTTATGAAAGGGACCAGCTCCTTCAGAGCAGAAACTAGAGCTCACCATGATGAAATCTGTCCCTGAAGAGACCCAGATCTATAAAAGAAATTGAATCCACGGTTTTTTTGTTTTTGATTGACAGGTGACGATGGCATGTCTTTGTGGTGTGCAGCGAGATGCTTTAGTACCCTGACCCATCGTGTATCGATCGACTCAGGATATTCAGCTCACCTAACACTTATTCACTTCTTCATGAAGAGAGTGCTCAAAATCCTCTCTTCGAGCTGCTTTGAATGATACAGTGAAATGTTGCTGAGAATAGTCACCTTTTCTGTGCAACAGAGTGCCAGGACTCATTCCCCTCTCTGGCTGTGACTTTGTTCCCAGTAACCAGTTTCTCCCCATCATCCCTCACCTTCCCTCCCTGGCCTCTGGCAGCCACTAGTCTCTGCCATGTTTCTATGAGCTCAGCCTTTTCAGGTGCCACATGTGAATGAAATTGGGCAAATGACAATATCCTTCACATTGCAGACATGGACTCCTTTCTCTTTATCCGTTCACCAGTAGACAGACACGTGGGTTGTTTCCACTTTTTGGCTGCTGTGAGTTGTGCTGCAACAGACTTGTGAGTGCGGGTATCTCCTTGATAAATTGCTTCCATTTCCTTTGACCTATTACCCAGTGGTAGATCATATGGTTGTTCTAAGTTTAATTTTTGAAGAATCCCCATAATGTGTTCTGTGGTGGCTGAACCAATTTACATTCCCACTAACAGTGTGTAAGAGGTCCCCTTTCTCCACCTCCTCACCAACATTTGCCATTTTTCATCTTTTTTGTTATAGCCATTCTAATTGGATAAGATGATATCCTGAATTCATAGTCTAAAATCCTTCTGAAAGAGAGTCTCTCAACTCAAATTCAAAAATGTATGTAGAGAATCAAATGACCTAAGGTGGCCAAAATAATTTGAAAACGAAGAATAAAATTGGAGGAATCCCACCATGAAGTTTCAAGGCTTACTATAAATTTGGAATGATCCCAATAGTATGAGATTGGCAAGGGATCAACAAACATAGGTCAATGGGAGAGAATAGAGACCAGAAACAGATCCAGCTAAACATGCCCAGCTGATTATCAGAAATGCAATCTGCATGAGAAAGAGATTCTTTTCTGCAAATGATGTCCAAACAATTGGATATCCACGTGCAAAAAAGTGGTCCTTGGGCTACACAGCACACTTTATGCAAAAAGCTAATGCGAAATAGATCAGGGATCTAGATGTAAAAAGCACAACTATAAAATTTTTAGAGAAAAATCTAGGAGATGGCATTTTGACCCAGGTTTAGGCAAAGACTGGTTATTAGATGCTAAAAGCACACTCCATAAGAGATAAATTGATAAATTGAACTTTATTTAAATTTAAAACTTTTTCAGTGAAAGATGCTGTTAAGAAAATGAAAAGACCAGTTATGGGCTGGGTAAAAACATTTGCAAAGTGCATATCCAACAGCAGACCCATGTCAGAATGCTCATAAATAATCCTCAAACTCAACCTGGTCAGGAAACAACCAACCAGTTACGAGATGGCAAGCAACTTCAGCAGACACCTTGCCGCAGAGGAGAGACAGAAGTCAAAGAAAACGAAGATGCTCGAGGCGTTTGGCTCTTAGAGAAGTTCAACTTAAAACCAGCTGCCACTGGCCACCCATTTGGATACCTGGACTAGAAAACCCTGGATGTGGCCACACAAACCAGAGCTCTGCTACTTTGTTGCTGCAAACGGGAGCCATCCAGCCTTCCTGGAAAAGAGTTTGTCAGCTTCAGACGGACTAAAACCTGTACTTAGCACATGAGCCAGAGCTCCCCCTGCTGGGGCCTACCCTGGAGAGTGCACACTGAGCTTCCTGAACATCCATCACAGGTAGTTTTAGCCAGCTTTTTGGCTGCTGTGACTAACGGATCTGACCAGCACAACTGGAGAGGAGGAAAGGTTTATTTGAAGGCTCACAGTTTCAGAGGTCTTAGTTCATAGAAGGCGGCTCCATTCCTCGGGGCTGAGGTGAGGCTGAACCTCGTGATGGAAGAGCATGGCAGAGGGAAGCAGCTCGCATCATCAGGAAGAAGAGAGAGAGAGAGAGAGAGAGAGAGAGAGAGAGAGAGAGGGGGGGGGGGGGGGGGGAGAGAGAGAGAGAGAGAGACTCCATCCTCCAGATTCCAAATATATACCCAAGGCCACACCCAATTCCCACCTCCTCCAGCCACACCCTGCCACTTCAGTTAATCCCATCAGGGATGAATCCACTGATGTGTTAAGACTCTCACAACCCAGTCACTTCTCCTCTGAACCCTCCTGCATAGTCTCACATGTGAGCTTTTGGGGGACACCTCACCTCCAAACCATAACACATGTATAGCAGCTTTATTCATAATCTGCAGACTGAGTCACCCAGATGTCCTTCAGCGAGTGAATGGATCCAGTGTGCGGCCACCTGCTGGGATCCTACCAGTACCGCTGGGCCACGGGACGTGGACTACCAACAGCTTGCACCAACCAGCTTCAGGACGGTGCATGCTGTGACCCCGTGGATGAGACTCTCTCTGAGACAAAGCTCTAGGGGTTTCCAGGGATGGGGTCCGGCTGTGGCCAGAGAGCTGGCTGGTGGCAGGGCTGTTCTGAGCACCGATTATGATGTTGCTCACATGATTTTACGCGTGTTAGCATTCATACCCCCGCACACCGGAAGCCAGTTTTAACCTATGCCAACGCAGACATTAAATTAAAAAGAAAGAACGGTTCGCCTGTCCTGAAGGAGATGGGATCGATGCTTCTGCTTCCGAAAGCGTCTTACGAAGAGAAAACAGTTCCTTGATGAACAGGAACCTTTTCTGAATGCCACTCAGCAAGCACTGCACCAATCACTACCTCTGTCTGCTTCGACCCTCCTGACCACACTCAGACGTTCCTTCTAGTCATCTCCATTTTTCAGATGAGAGAAGCTGAGGTCCTGGTTGGGGGACTCGCCCAGCTGCACGGCCAGGTGGAGCAGCACATGGCGATGCACACACGACCCCACCCACGCCAGAGTCTGAGTGTGTGCCAAGCACTTTGCTTCCGGGGCCCAGAATTCTTCTCTTGGATTTTTATTTATTATTATTATTATTTTTGAGGGGGTGGTGCTGGGAATTAAACCCAGGAATTCAGTTGAACCCAGGGGCACTTTGCCAGTGAGATGTATCTCCAGCCCTTTTTATTTTTTATTTTGACACAGGGTCTCCTATTGATTAAGGCCTCACTCCATTTCTGGGGCTGGCCTCCAATGTGCCGTCCTCCTACCTCAGCCTCCTGAGTCACTGGGATCACAGGCGCATGCCACCTGGCTGGCCATGCTCTCATTTTAAATCCTGCATGTGAACTCGGTGCAGCCTCGCCAGTGGGACACATCGGCTCAGCTCTGGAGGCAAGTGCTCCTCTCTCCGCTGACCTCCAGCCCCTGAGAGATGCTGACTCTGGCTGAGGCAATTCTCCCATCTCGATTTCCTTTGTTTTCTTTCTCTAATGCAGCTGTTAAGTCCTTTGAAACACTGTAATTCATCATGAGATGGCCAAACCCTGGTTTTGTTGATGCAACAATTAATTAGCTGGCCACACGGTCCTGCAAAGTTTGTCCTAGTTGGCTGGCTGGCCTGGCTGGGGAGCCAGGATTCCAACCCAGCAGGCACACGCGTGTTCTGACTTAAGCACACTGGCGGTGATGCGGGGTGGGTGCCCCTCGCCCCTGGCGGGGGGCAATTGAACCCACTCTGGAAGCTGTTGCCAGAGCTCTCTCCATTTGCACCCAAGCTGGGGCCCCTCATTCCTGGCTTCTTCCAAGGTGGGATTCCGGGCCCCCTGAGAGAAAGGAGACCTAAGAAGTTTGGGATTCACCCTCATGCTGGGGTAGGGCTGGTGCTGCGTGGTGCATAAGAGGTGGGGTCTGGGTCGGATTGCCTGGGGTCTAGTGTGTGGGGCCATCCACTAGTGGGGACAATGGGCTGCCATCTTGTAGCAGTTTTATTGAGCTACAGTTTACATACCATGCAACTCACTAATTTAATCATTCAGCGATATTCAGTGTTGTTTGTAAGTTGTGCAACCACAAACACAATCTAACTTTAGAATGTTTCTCTCAATCCAAAAAGAAATCTATTCCATTTACAGTCCTTCTCCATTTCCCCACCCCACCCCTTCCGTTAAGTACCCACTGATTTCTTGTGTCAATACATTTGTGTCTCCTGGAAAATTCATGTAAACAAAGTCATAAAATATGTCATCTTTTTGACCCAACTTCTTTCACTTAACATCACACTGCGATTCATCCATATTTTTGCATATATCTGTTTCGTTCTCCTTTGTGGCTGATAATATTCTATTGTATTTATAGGCCAAGTTCTATGTCTCCTTCACGAGCTCATGGACCGTTGGACCATTTCCACTTTGGGTTATTATGATTCTGCTGCTGTGAAGATTCAGAGCGAATGTCTGAGTAAAACTGTGTTTTCAGTTCTCATGGGTCAGATGACAACGCTATGTTTAATATTTTGAGAAACTACCACACTATTTTCAAAGTGTCTGTGCCATTTTACACCCCACTAGCCATGTCTGAGGGTTCCAACTCCGCCACATTCTCCCCAACCTCGCTATGGTCTCTCTTATTTAAGTCATCTCAGGGGCATGGCCTGCTATCTCCTGTGGTCTCGAGTGCATGTCCCTGTGCTCATGGCGCTGAGCTGTTGACTCTCTGTATGGCATCTTGGGAGAAAGGCCTATTTAGGTTCTTTGCTCATTTTAAAAATCGGGTTATATGTCTTCTTGTTGATTTGTAAGAACTCTTTATTCATGGAGGTGAGTTCTAATAGACTGACTGTTTAGAGGCTCACATCTTAGCTTTTCTTCTAGGCTGGGTACCAGTGATTTATTCCAGGAGAAATACACTCTCATCTCTATCTTCTCTGTCCCTTTCTCTTTATCCCCTTATCCTTTCCCATCAGAGAGAGAGTCAGGGCAGTGCATTTACTGCTTCAAGGAGGAAAAGTCCCGGATGCAACAGCTCTAAGTAGACCAACTTTCTGCAAATTCAGACCTATCAGTTCTTGCTTTCCAAAGTCAGGCTTACTTTGATTCTACTACCCATTTAAATATTTCCCTCCTCTTCCTTCCCCAAACAATCTAATTTTGGAAGCAAAATTTCAGTTTCTCAAGCTCTGCTAAAAAGTGTCAGAATATAATGGAAAGAGAGGAGTTTGGAGTTCTATGGTGATGCTCCAAATGCCTCCTTGTTTCTCCCAGCAAACTGCATGACCTCTCTGAGCCCAACTATCAGAGAAAAAATAAAACTGAAACTTGTATTACAATGAGGAAGACTCTTAAAAAATAAAAAAAAATTTAAAAAAAAACAAAACCTGTGAACTGTGGATGGAATGACTGCCTTGGGAGTATCTGAAGAATTTCCTTCCCCTGTCACTCATTTGCTCTCATAGTGACTTTGTGTAGTGGGTGTCATTATCGTAACTTTACAGGTGACAGAACAGAGGCTCAGAAAGGTCAACTCACTTCTCTGGGTAACACAGCCATTGAGGGAAAGCACAGCATTCAAACCCAAGCCTGCCTATCTCCAGAGTCTTTGTTCTTCAGAATGAATGGCAAATAGAGGGGCCCTAGGTGAGATGTCACCCTGTCTGGGTTGCTTAGAGAAAGTAATGAAGTCAAAGTAGCTTCCCTGTGGAGGTTATTTGCTTGTGACAGTTTTGCTTTGTGTTACTGATTTAATCTTTCCTGAGCTAAGGCACTGTGGTTGGTATGGGGAAAAAAAGATGATCAAAACCAGAAGCAGTTTCTGCTATAAGGCCATCGAACAAATAGATGAACAAGCTGCTATTTTATTACATGTTGTGCTGAGTGCCCGCTTGCATTCCAACTTCACAGACCTGCGTTCTTCGAGCATCCTTTCCCCCTCTGAACAGTGGGTCTTCACTTCCCGCCTCTCTGGACCAGGGGTGGAGCCCAGGCATGCCAGGTGACGGGTCTGGCTCTCTAGCTGGCCCCCATTAGGGGCTGCGGCTGTGGTCATTGTCATGGTCCACGGGGCTGCAGCGACGTCTGCTTACAAACACTCAGGGCCACCTGTGCTGTGGTGGCCCTGCGGCTGAGGGGCCATTAGGACCGACGCCTGGAAAACTCCTCAGCTCTGTCTTTCTGCTTTCAGGAGGGGACTCTGAGAAATCTGCAGATGTGAGATCCCCAGGGGTTGCTGAACAGGTAGGAGGCCGGACTCTGGAACGCGGCAGTCAGAGACCCTGACCGCGAGGCGGCTGGGTTCTCTCCTGTGCTGTTGCCACCAGGGAGCTGGAGCCTGGCGGCCTGGCTTACGGTTCACACACTGCCTCTTGCTCACTCTGTGACCTTGGGCAAGCAGCTTGACTCCCCCGGGGTCCTCCACCAAGACATTGAACGAAACCTCTACTGCCCAGGGCATTGGGAAGACGTGGTGGTGCCAAGTCTGCAAAGTGACTGGCCCGAGGCACGGGAGCCTCCGCCTTGGGAAGAAGTTGTGTGTGCCCTGCATTCCCTCGGTGGCGGTTGCATCCTGTCTGTCGCTCAATGCATCGTCCCCAAACTGTCTCCAGATGTTGCTAAATACCCGGGGGCCAAGGGAGGAGGTGGCGGTCACCCCTGCCTGGGACTCCCCGGCCTGAGTTGCTGAGGCGGGCTGGTCGCCTGTCTCCCAGCACTTCCTCTGGAAACTTCCCCCTTGTCCAGTGGCTTCAGGCTCCCTGGACTGTCCAAAGCCCCCCGCTCTTCCTGAGAACCCCTGCGCATTCTGTAAGACTCAGGACCGGCGTCACCTCCTCCAGGAAGCTGCCCCACCGGGGCAGAGGTTTCCCCGGCTTTACCCCTTCGGTTCGTCCACTCGCAGCAAGCAGTGCGGCGCACACGGGGCACCCCGAGAGGCCCAGAGGGGCGCAGAACCATCCCCGACGGTTCGGGCCTCTCCCCCTGCGGTTCTGCGGTCAGGAAGGGCAGCACCAGGGGCTCGCGGTGGGGAGGCGTTCAGTGTTCAGGGCAGGGAATGGAAAGGCCCTCAGAGCCGGGTGCGTCCCGGGAGGCCTGGAGACCAGCGGCCCCAGCATCCGGCCTTCTCCCGCCCCAGGACACAGCCCAAGGAGCGTCAGGAGTCGCGTCTGCCTCCCAGACAAGAACCGCTCTTTAAAAACGTCAATAGAAACCCATTCGCCAGGAGCCACCGGCGCCGGGGGAGGCGGAGGACGTGCGCCCATCCCCAGCCGCCTCCCTCTTACTCTCTTCCCTCTCTCTTGTCTATTTTTTCTCTCATGTTTTGCTGATTCTCTTTATTTCCAAAGAATTATTTCCCTGCTCCCTCCGCCAGCTCCGCAAACAATCGTGCCCAGATCTGCGCCTTGCAGAAGGCGAGGAGGAACCTTTGGCAGAGAGGTTCCCGCAGCGCCGCGCAGGTGTTTGGATTCCAAGGCCGCCGCCGCTGGAGCCCAGCCCCGATCACAGGGTAACTTCCAACTGTTGGGCTGAGGCTTGGCATACGAAATGCACAGAGGGGTTTTTAATAGAGCTATATGGCTTGCTTTTGACAAAACTGTCTCCCAATCCCAAGCAGCGCTCTTGGTTGGCTCTGAAAATAACGTTTCTAAAAAGTTCTTTGAAAATTGGCTTAAAATAAATTCGTAAAAGTTTTCCTTTCATTCAAGATTTTCTTCATGGTTAGCAGGGAGCTTTGTTGAGTCTCTGGTTTCTTCTGCTGCCTTCTCCACTTTGAGAAAAGGAGGGAGAAGGAAGGTCACTTGTGAGGCCGCTCCTTGGGAGAAGTGCCCACCAGTACCCACCAGCGACCACCTGCCGCTGAGGACTCGGCACAGAGAAGTTTAGCAAGTTTTAGCAAGTTTTCAGCAATCATACTACTAGAGTGGCGGGAGGATTACAAGCAGAGGAAGGTTCTAGAAAACTTTAATGCTCTCTTCTTGGCCCACATTATTGAGTCCTGATGATATCCTAGTGCCTCCTACAAGACCCATCCTGTGCAGAAGCACTGGAAATCCTTTTCAATCTGCCAGTTGAAAAAAGGGGTTCTTGGTCTCCATCATCCTGGGGCTGATCTAAGGATTAAATCTCACAAATCTATTCCGCCTCAGTCAGACACTCACAAAGCACTTGTATTAGCCCATTTCCCATTACTGTAATGAAATACCTGAGGCAGGGTAACTTTATAAAGAAAAGGGGTTCATTTAACTCACTGTTCCAGAGGTGCAAAGTCAAGGGGCTGCATCTGGTGATGGCCTTCTTGCTGGCATGGTCCTGAGGCCGTGTGGGGCATCAAATAGCAAGTGGTAGGGTGTCACTGCTGGTCTCTGTCCCCTCTGCTTATAAAGCCACCAGGATTCCTTCACAGGGCTCCACCCTGAGGACCTCATCTAACCTAATCACGTCTAAGGCCCCACTTTGAACATGGCCACCCCGGGGCCCAAGCTTGCAGTAAGTGAGCCTCTGGGGACACAGTGAACCACAGCAAAGCTGCAGCTGCACTTCCTCTGTGTTTGCTGGTGTTCTCCCTTCCTCCTTCAGCACCTATCAGTCCCGTTCTCCTGTCCATTTGCAAGACTTCCCATGGGTTCCTTGAGGACTGGACCAGAGCAGCTCCTATCCCAGCTTGGAGGGCGAGGCGGGTTCAGTCTGAAGGACACAGCTGCAGGTGACAGGCACTTGTCCTGCGAAGGCCATGACAATGCCACCTCAAACCCCCAGCGGATCGCGCGAAAGGCAGAGCTATGCGACAGGGTAGCAGCAAAGAGGGGAGTATTTACGGTAGGTGGACATGCTCATCTGCTTCAGTAATTTATTACAGGGAGGATCACAGCTTCCTCTGCACATGAGAACAGTGTGGTTCTTAAAGTTCGTCTTTCTGACCTTTTGTTGCTAAGTGCTGACTCTCCCCCGGTGGTCTCTGCTGCTCTGGGTTTAACCATGACTGAGATACAGTTTTCTCAAGAGGAAATAAGGGTTGTGGTAAGAAAAGTAACATCATGAAATCGGCCATGTGGTCTGTCGTTTTGGGCACATGGGGACCTTTACCTCCTGCCTGCTTGGGATCATGTGACTTATGCTGGCCAATGATCTGTGAGCACAAGTGTCCCATTGCACTCTTCTCCAGTCCTGCAATATTCAATATGACAGTTGCTTCATCAGCCTGAGACCCCAAGAGATTGAAACGCACACAGCTCCCCTGCTAAATTACAGTGTACATGTAGATAGGCAGCATACAGAGAGAAAAAAAATTTTTTAAGCCACTGGGTTTTTCTGGGTTAGGGGCTATTTGTTACAACACCATAACCGAGCCTATCCTGACTCATACAAAATAAACATAAATTGGATCTTTGCTTTGAACCAGACATTGTTACTATGTTACAATGGGTTACAAAAATTAGCATACAATTGTACAAATAACCCCATTTAAAAAAAATCCTTCTGCATGTTTTCCTATTTGAACCTTGAAAAGTTGAGTAGCCTCGGGTCGTATCAAGGTAGGTAGAGGGGTCAGGATGGACCCAGACAGTCTGACTTCTTCCTGAGTCCTTGTTCATTGCTCAGGCAGATGTCACTGAAACAAATCAGTGTCATAACAGGGTGTCAGCAAAGCCATTGGGAATTAGAAAGAAGTGATTCGACTGGGTGGAAAGAGCAATGGTTTTGTGGGGAGATAAATTAGAGGACTTCTCTTTGAAATACGGGCTGGAGTCATGGCAGAGATACTCTAAGGTAGTCCCAAAATTCCAACCTTGTGGCATTTACGTGTTTGGCAAATCCCTGTGCCAGTATAGGTAGACTTGTGATGTCCCCTAGGTAATAGGATAGAGCAAAGGTGAAGAATTTTACAGATGTATTTAAGGTCTGGAATAGTTCTTTTTTTTTTTTTTTAATTTGAGTCAATTAAAAAGGGCCATTATCTTGGGTGGGTCTGGCTTAATCAGGTGAAAGCCTTATAAAGGGAGCCGGGTCCTCTCTGGGGTGAGACTCCCTCTCTGTGGTGAGAGCCACGTGCAGGAGCCCTCTGTGCCAGCACACATAGGTGGCAGCCTCTAGAACCCGCGGGAGGCTTCAGGTGAATAGTCAGCAACAAGCTGAGGCCTTCAGTCCTACGGTCACAAGGAAATGAATTCTAACAACACCTGCACAAGCTTGGAAGTGGGTTGTCCCCCAGCGCCACCTCCACCTGGCCATTCAGTGTGGCCGACACCTGATGGCAACCTTGTGAGAATCTGAGCAGGGGACCCAGCTTCATGGCTTCTGACCCATGAAGACCTGGAGGGCATCATCTGTGGGCTTCAGACGACGAAGCTGTGGGTGACTCGCTCTTGAGTGATAGAAACTGACACAGAGTCCAGGACGGGAACCCGAGGCAGGACGGACGATCCGGGAGGATGGGGGCAGCCGGCCCTGCACCTGCAGCACGGGGCCTGGGCGGGGAGGGCCTCAGAGGACAGACTGGCCTGGCAGGACGTCTTATCTCAGGTTGAAAAGGAGACGGCCGTGGGGATCCTCCCCCAGGGGAGAGACGCTTGGCCGTTAGAGGCGAGCGGGTCGTGGAGTCTGGGGTGGGACGGGCGCACCCAAGGGCTGTGTCCCGGGCTAACCCAGACGCCGTGAATGTGACTGTTTTGGGAAAGATGATCTTTGCAGATGCGATGCATTTAAAGGTCCCCAGGTGGGGTTCTCCCATCACCTGGGTGGAGCCTGAACCCACAGGCAGGTGTTCCTAGAGACCTGGAGGGGGAGTTGGGCCAATGGGTGAGGGGGACACAGGACACGGAGGCAACAAGGCTCCAGGAGCCGGGCAGCGATGGCAGTGACCGCCAGTGACTGCCAGGAGGGAGGAGAGAGGAACGGGAGGGGCTCTTCCTCAGAGCTTCTGCAAGGAATGCGTGCTGCCAACACCTGGCCCCACAACCTGGGCGCCAGCGCTGCCCGGGGAGACCCCCGCTGTTCTGGCCACCCCGCGGGGCAGTTGTTACAGCAACCCCAGGAAACAAATGCAAGAAGTTTTGGGGAGAAGGTAGAGCAGAGCCTGAGGCCCAAGGAGCGCGCTCGGCAGCTGTCCACGCACGAACGGCCCACGCCGAGCCCAGCAGAGGCAGCGGGACTGGACAGGGCAGGGGGGAGCCAATGTCGCCTCTGACCTCCCTCCTGGTGGCTGCGTGGCTGCAGAAACGTTCGGACTGAGCTCACATCCTGAGGGGATGGCGCCCATCCATAGATCCACACCGCGGAGCCACATCAGGGATTGTTTTTATTCCCGTTTTATGGACAGGAAAACTTGAGACTCAGAGGGAGGAAGGACCCTGCCTGCAGACACGGCCCGGGGGGTGGCCGAGCTGTGGGTGAGGCCAGGTCAGAAAGGCCGCAGGCCGGGCTTCAGCGGGGTGCTGTGCCGGCTCTGCACCCGCTGTCATGGCGGCGTCCTGGAGGGGGGTGCAAGGAAGCCTGGGGGCGCAGACACCGGGCTGCGTCTGCCTGTGGCCTCCTCTGGATACAGGCAAGTGCTAATTAGCCTTTGTTTATCGCCTCTAATGACCCGAGACTGACAGTTTGAGTCCGCGGATGCTAATGGGAGGGCAGAGTCAGGAGGAGCCCAGCAGAAGCCTGGGTGGCTCTTGGTGGGGCAGAGACAAGGACGTGGGGTTCCCCACAGGCTGGAGCGGAGCTGCCAAGTGCCCGCGCCTTCTGTCCCACCCCTCGGCCCTCACTGGACTCGTCGCCCAGTAGCCCATTTCAAGGGTGGGGGAGCCGATAGCCGCTGGTGGGAGCCTGCCTGCTATTTTCTGCCTGGCTGGCAGCCATTTCTCTTTCTTCTGGTAACAGGGCACTGGTTTTGCCTGGAAAGCCACCCGCCCATTCTTGAAGGCCACGTGATTCCCATGTCAGCCCCCCATCCATGGTCCCTTTCACAGAGGAGCTCTCCCTGGGTCCTACCTGGCTGCCCCGTCCGCCCCTTTGGCCATCCCAGCAGGGAACAGGAAGTCCCATGGCTGGTCCTTCCAGGTGGCTCTCACCTGCGAGGAGGCGGGGCAGGCAGGCACCTGACATCTATTCCCGGGGAGTCGCTTCCCGAAGGCAGGCGAGGCTCAGGAGCCTGCATCGTTCCCTCCAGCTCCGAGTGTCCCGCTGCTTTGCTGGTTACCCGCTGGGCGCTCCGTTCTGGGAGGGCACCTGGCTTCCGCCAGTGAGGTCACTGGCCCAGCCTGTTCCCTGGAAGCCGAACGGTTCAGTGTATAAGCAGGTGCTGGTCCACACTAGCCGCTCCTGCCAAGGGACAGGGATACGGCTGGGAGTCGGGTGGGGTGCCCCCAGAGCCAGGAGGCAGAGACGGACGCGGGCTCCTCCCTGCCCGTCACCACCCGGCCACCCTCCCCATCCTTCCTTTCCCTGCGTCCCCCTCTCAGGTCCATTCCTCACACGGCTTCCTGAAAGGTCATTCTACGGGGTCAAAGTCCAAGGTCCTGACTCGTTCCCAGCCCAACCAGAGCCCTCCGTCCCGACGGCACCTCTGGGTGGCCCTCCGTCCTCTCGTTTCCCCCAGGCACTGTTAGCTGTCAAAGCAATGGCCACGTTCCAGCAGGCGCGGGCTCTGGCGCCCTGGACCTCCGCACGTGGGCTGGCCTCATCCGCACGCCCTGAGCAGTGTCCGGCCGCCCACCCCCGATGTCAGGCGCCCTCCCTCCTGACCACCTGAGAGTCTGTGGTGCAGGGCCGAGAGGGCAGCTCTGCTTGTCCTACCTCCTGCTGCCGTCACGTGGGCCTTCATGCTCTGAATGTAGCCTGGCTGCTCGGCCACTGCGACTTATTTTTAAGATGGACGTGTCACCTTCTCTTCCTCTCTCCTGCTCCTCCCTAGTCTCTCCCCATCCCTAATCTCAGGGGAGACGGGATGACCTTCCTTCCCCTCCTATTGTCCCTGAGCACACACCCACCACAGGAAGGAAGTCATTCCACCACAGGAAGGAAGTCATTCCACCATAGGAAGGAAGTCATTCCACCACAGGAAGGAAGTCATTCCACCACAGGAAGGAAGTCATTCCACCACAGGAAGGAAGTCATCCAGACTTTGGGGACGTACCAGAAGATCTCAGAAATGATCTTCTCCCAAATTAGCCGGTGACTGACAGCGCCACCAGAGCACACGTGGAATGTAGCCTTGGAGACCCTCTTTAAAAGCCCCCTGTTGCCTCTACGGGCAGAATCACAGCCTCTGGGACAGGAGTTCCCTGTACTCCTCTTTTGCTAGCAAAGCCATAAACCTTCTTTTTCCTTTGTCTTCGAAACCACGTCCTCATGATTGGATTGGCATCGGGGACAAGGCCTGGGCTTTCTCTAACAGTTCTGCCACTGATCTGTGGGGTCCTGGACAAGGGGGGCTCCGTTTCCTCACCTGTCGGACGGCGGGTAATAACACGGCCCTCCTCTGGGAACTGCCGGGGTGCCCAGTGAGAGCCGTGGCGGCGCCTGGCACACACACACCCGGGAAGCATCGGCGGGACCCTCCTTCCCTGTGGAGAGCAGGCTTCTGAGGACAGCCCCTGTGCCTCGTGTTCCCGAGTTTCCCTCTCCGTGCCCCTCCTGCCAGCAGAGGCGGTGTGGGAGCCTGTGACCTGATCCATCTCTGACCTCATCATGGGGGATGCTCGCCCAGAAGCAAATCTCAGCAAGCCGGGGAGCTGGCGCCGGGCAAAATCACGGCCCTCCTAGGCCAGCAGGAGTTCCTGCCCACTGCCACCCGAGTGGCCACCACGGTCCCTCCGTGGCATCTGGACAGCCTGTTCTTATGGAAACCAGCACCTGTGCAGGGACAGGTGGGTCCCGGGGACGCGCAGGAACCCCGGGGACGTGTGGAGGAGGAAGAGAGCTCCCGCGGGCCCAGTGCTGAGCTGCCTGGCGGGCGGCTGGCAGGGCGCCAGGGTGCCGAGCGGTACTTAACTGCTCAGCTCCTGCTTGGAACAGCTGGGCTGTAAATGCTCATACCTCAGCTGAAGAACAAGCCATCGCATCTGAAATGGCACTTCAGTAAAAACAAAAATAGGCTGGGCTGCCAAAGAAAGGGTCGGCCGGTCTTTGGGTTCTGCCCCCTCCCTCTTGGTGGCAGGAATGACTCTCCAGCTGTGGCCACTCTTTTAGGGATAATAAGAGCTCTCGTCTGTCTTAGACACACCGACAGAATTCATGCCATCTATCCATCCTGGTCCCGGGTACTGAGTTCGGTCATAACTGGCACCTACGCACCACCTCGGTAAGCTTTGTGGCTGGACCCTGAGAGGCCCTGATTGGAAGTCTGCGCAGTGGGCGCCTCGGTTCCAGATGAGGAAACGAAGGATCAGAGAGGTTAAGCACCCTGCTTAAGGGCACATAGCCAGGGCAGAAGGCAGGCTGGTCTAGCGAGCTCTACTCTGAGGTCAGACAGACCTAGGTTCTAACCTCTGCTCTGCTACAGCAGCTGGGTGACCTTGATCGCCTCTTCCTCCTCTCCGAGTCTCCATTTCTAGTCATTCAAGTGCCGTTGTAAGGCTCGCTGCAGAGCTGCACTATACGCGGGATGGAAGGTCTTCCTGTCGAGAATACTGCTAACAACCCTTCTGCGCTTGCTCCTTCTTCTAACGTGGCATGGAATGAGGGCTTGAACGCAGACCAGTGGTCCCCAGTCCGGGCCTTTCCGTCACCCCCTGCTGCCTGAAGCACAGTGGGAGCATCAGGGCTGGGAGGCTCCCCGGCCACCAGAGGAACATGCAGCTGTGGAAGGACGGAGGTGGGGAGCTCCAGGAGGATCTGGGGAGAGGCTGAGTCCAACTTCAAAATGTGCAAGTAAAACTGTCTGCGGGAAGCCGAGCGGAGATGGATGTGCTGAGCGTGAGCTCGGGAAACCGCTCTGAGCTTTGGCTGTAGATTTATGACTCCCGGTGGTTCAGGGAGCAGAATCCAACAGCTGCTCTCGGGACTCTGCAAGGTGGGATGGGCAAGGCGTGGCAGGGACAGAAATGATCACACTGTGAGGTGAAACATGCAAGTGCTGAATGGCAAGAGACCCAGCAGACAAGAACTCCGCCCCGGAGGAGCTTGGTGGCCGTGAAGTCCAAGAGCCACCAGGCGAGGCCCCCTTCCAAATGCACATTGCAAACGGAAAAGCCAAATTCTCCAACCAGGCGCATGGCGTACCTAAAGCTCTTTCACTGCTTCGTTCGTTTTTTAAGATACCTTTTTATTTTATGTGTGCTGGTTAGTCATACGTGACGGTAGAATGCATTCATACAGTTTGATAGACAATACGTAAATAGAGTGTCATCTCTTGTTTTTCTGATTATACATGTTGCAGGATCCCATGGGTCATGCAGTCACACATGTACGTGAGGTTATCATGTCTGCTTCACTCTACGATCCTTCCTTCCCCCATGTCCCTTCCTCTCCCTTCATTCCCCTCTACCTAATATAAAGTGACTCTATTCTTCCCTGGCTCCCCCAGTCCCCTACTATTGTGGCTTAGCAGCCCCCATATCAGAGAAAACATTCGGCCTTTGGTTTTTTGGGTTTGCCTTATCTCACTTAGCATGATAGTCTCCAACTGCATCCATTTACCAGCAAATGCCAGAATTTCATTCTTCTTTAAAGCTGAGTAATATTCCATCACATATATTGACCACATTTTCTTTATCCATTCATCTGTTGAAGGGCACCTAGGTTGGATCCATAGTTCAGCTATTCTGAGTTGAGTTGCTATAAACAGGGATATGGTTGTGTCACTGTAGTATACTGATTTTTTAAGTCCCAAGGAGTGGGATAACTGGGTCAAATGTTGGGTCCATTCCAAGTTTTCCAAGGAATCTCCCTACTGCTTTCCATAATGGTTGCACCATTTTGCATTCCCACCAGCAACGCATGAGTGTATCTCTTTCCCCCATCTTTGCCAACACTTATTGTTGCTTATATTCTTGATAATTGCTATTCTGATTGGAGTGAGATGAAATCTTAGGGTAGTTTTGATTTGCATTTCTCTAATTGCTAGAGATGTTGAACATTTTTTCATATATTTGTTGATTGATTGTATTTCTTCTGTGGAGTGTGTGTTCAGTTCCTTAGCCCATTTATTGACTGGTTATTTGTTTTTTGGTGTTAACTTTTTTGAGTTCCCAGTCACTAGAACAGAGACCCTGTGACTACTAGAAGAAAAAGTAGGCCCAAATTTTCACCATATCAGCCTAGGATCTACTTCCTTAACAAGACCCCTAAAGCACAAGAAGTTAAATCAAGAATCAACAAATGGGATGGATTCAAACTTATTTGTTTGTTTTTACACAGGGTATTTATTCTGCACTTAATATGTGCCCCACTCCATCCAGGCTTCTGGAGACATGTGAGGAGTAAAAGAAGGTATATCCTCTCTCCCTCCATGGGGCTTGGAGCCTGCTTGGAAGAGACAGATAGTAATCAAATGTTTGTGTAATACACATGAAATTGTGACTGTGACCAGGGCTCTCATGAACCATAGTTGGCAGTAGAGAGTTTTGACCCAGACAGGAAAGTCAGAGAGAACATCCCTGAGGAAAGTATGTTAAAGCTGGACATGAGTGGGTGATGAGGTGTTAACCAAGTGAAGAAAGAAGGACGGAGAACCCCAAAGAGCAGCATGTGCAAAGGCCCTGCTGTAGGAAGAGCACTGAGCATCTGAAGGACCAGCAAAGACCTGTGCCACCCTGTTCTGCAGGCATCTGGCTACAATTCCAAACTCATCAGTGAATCCTCAACTATGGTGCAAATTGAGGCCCCCTAATACCTAGTGACTCGGGTTCTAAAATGCCAACAATTATAAGTTAACTGGTTTCTAAACATTGCTTTTTTTTAAATTGAGGGGAAAAAAAACTAGTGAGAGTTTTATTGCCACCTTGAATGAATACATTGATTTCTAAATAAACATTTTATTTTAGGTAATGTTAGGTTTGCTAAAGATTACACATCCATTTTAAGGTGCATTCTGAACTCCACAATGTGAAGAAAATGCATCTTGGAATTGAAGCAATTTCTGTGATTATGACAATCACAGCTAGCATTAATTGAGTCCTCACTGTGTACCAGACCCTCTGCTAAGCACTCTTGATTTCACAGTCGGGCCACACGGGTGGGGAAACCAGGCAGCAAAGGGGTCAGCACACCTTCCCAGGGTCCCCTGTAAGAGCGAGCACAACGGAGCACAAACTCAGTGACCGCGTCCAGGCTGGGGCCACATCTGGGCTCCAGATCCAGAGCTCTGTGACCCCCACGTCCCCTGCGCCCAGCTCCAACTCCAAGGAAGGGTCTTTCTTTCACCAGTGGCTTCTCAGAAGGGATGGCGGACCAGCGCCCGAAGGTGAGGCTGCAGGGAGACGCATCCCGAGCCTCTGGGCACAGCTCTCCCGTCTGAGCTCACTTCTCCCGAGGACAACCTGGGAATGCCACGGGTTCCTGGCCCCAGGGCAGATCTGGCCACCTCCAGGCTCCCCACAGGATGCACCGGGTCAGGGCCAGGAGCCTGACTTTTCAGTAAGAGGGACCCAGAAGCTGTCGAGGGCCCTGTGGTCTTTCCTGCTCCTTCCCAGACAATCAGAGTCATCCTTAGATCTCGCTGGCTTTGCCCGGCCTCGGAGGGAAGATGATCCAGGACACATCACCCAAACTAGCAAAGCCTGGTGTCAACGACTAGTTTTGTGACAATTTGGGTGGCAGATGTCACAGTGAGTTCCTTCTAGTCCCTCTCACCCACACGCAGGACCTGTGGTCAAGTGTGCTGGCTGTCCGCCGCAAGGTGAGAGGGTTCCCGCATTCCTTGCTGGGCACGTGGACTTCCCGCCCTCCGCCTCCCTTCGGCTTAGACGTTTACAAGTGGGCCTTGAGACGCCCACCCGCTTGCAGTTCATAGACCTGCGACCTAGAGCTGGAGCTGAAGAGGGTGGGCGTATAGTCAGGGTCTCTGGGGCTGAACCTGCTCCTGGATTCCTCGTGAACTTGGACAAGTCTCCATCTCTGCGTCTGCTGCGTGAGGTCCACACTGGTGCTTGCCTGGTCAGAGGACCTAGGGTACTTCCCAGCCCCTAGAGCTCACCGGCCATCGCTCCATGCCCCTGTTCTCCTCCGCTTTTCATGATTTCCGGTGGATCCCTCCAGTCGGTCTGTCAGGAAAGCCCTCCCGTCACTGTTAGAGCAGCGCCGCCCTCTGAGAGGGGGCGGAGGGGCTTGCAAATCCAGCAGTTCACACTGGGGGGCGCTTACCGGCCTGTGACCCCGGCTCCGCACCATCTTTCCTCCTGTGGACGTTCCCGAGTCATGATGAACGTAAAACACACCGCTCACGTTTGCAGTCCATGATCGTTAAGGAGAGCGGAGCGTTCCCGGCGCCCCCACGTGCTCTGACCCTTCCCGCTCAGCCCCGTCCTCCAGCCTCCGCCAGCCACGGATCTGCTTTCAGGCTCCAGGATACATTGTCTTTTAGGGAATGTCATGCACATGGGTCCGGTGGAGGTGCCCTTTGGTGCCGGACTTCTTGGCTTGGCACAGTGTCTGTGAGGTTCGTTCCTGGGTATGCTAGTGTCGGTGAGCCGTGCACCGTGGCTCGGAAGCATCGCTGTCAGTCTGCTCATCAGTGACGGACATTTGAGCTGTTTCCAGTATTTGCCTGTTGAAGTTGCAGAGCTGGGGAGAAAGTCTGGGACAGGGGATCTGGCAGGTGTCTTTGAATGCACTTTTTAAAATTTTTTTTTACTTTTATAGACTGCATTTGATTCATTGTACACAAATGGGGTGCAACTTTTCATTTCTATGGTTGTGCACGATGTAGATTCACACCATTCGTGTAACCATACATAAACGTAGGGTGATACTGTGGTCATTCTGCCAGGTGGGTCATTGTAGGTGCTACAGTTAGTGCGGGGAAAGCCTAATGAGTAGAAACGAGGCAGCTTGATCTTGTCATTAGGAGAGGGAAGGTCCTGGAAGGGCCGCCCTCCGCCTGAGTCATTTATGTAACAATATCCACGCAGCATCTGCCAGGGGCTGGGGAGGCTGCTGTCCGTGGTCTCGCGAGGTTTCCATGCAGATTCGCAGGACGCCCACGCCGACCCTGCCACTTGGTTCCGCCCCACCCCTCCCCAACCCTCCTCACTTTTTTCTGGTGGCCGTTCATTATTGGATACCATGGTCCCAGCTCCAACTCGCAGCTGTGGACCCTGTCTTCCTCCCCAGAACCCCTCTGTTCTCACATCTCTATCCAAACAGTGACTTCTGGTCCCACTGCCCCTCTTCTGGGCTGTCACAGCCCCCCGTGGATCCTCCATAAATCCTCCAATGTCAATAGCAGCTCCATCAAATGGTCTGAGAGGATAGGGCCAGCATGGATTCATCCTATCTCCAAATATACCTCCACTAAATTTTCAATGAATTAATAAATGAGTGTGGGGTGGAGACCTGGACTGAGACCCTCACTACCATGTTACTTTAGGCAAATCCACTGCTTCCCATGAGCCCCTGCTGCTTCACTGGTATTATGTAGCCTTAGACTTGAAAATCATCTGGGTCCTCTTCTTGGTTCTGAGTTCTAGACTTCTTCCTTTGTCTCATGAAAGAATTATGACTGTCTTTATGGAAATGATACATTGCTTCATAAAACATTTAAATCATCCAGAAAAGTGCAAAGAAGGAATGCAAAACTCATACCAAGTCCCACCATCCAGAAATAATTCTAGATCACCGTTGATGAATTTCACGGCAAGCATCTTATCCAGTCTCATACCTACTAATCCTCTATACTAATAGGGGCAAGATCAGTGGAGAGAAATGAAATTATAAAAGCTGGATCGTAGTATCCCATCTTCATTTGGAATACAATATTAAATTAATTTTTCTTGGATACAGGAGAAGAAAGAAATTGAAATGAAACTAAAGGGATCGCTGAACCTCTAAGTTCTTTTACTCTGCCATTAAATACTCACAAGGCAAATCCCAACAAATCTGATGCAAAGAAATTTCAAATTGGAGGATAGAATAGGCACCTTTTAATTCTGCATGTGGAACCCCAGCCCAAAACTGAAGCAGAAGCTGCAGGGTCCCGATTTCAAGGGTGGCCAGGTGCCCAGCCTCACGCGGTGATTGATGGCAGTGTGGTATTGAGCCGGATTATTCCACACGAGAGACCCAGTTCCTGAGGCTGTCAGCCAGAGCTGTCAGCAATTCCACAGGGGGCGGAGGACCTCCCTGTGAGTCCCAGTCCTGGGGAGCTGACGTCTCTGACTGCCTGACAAATCCTCCCCAGAGTCCAAAATGATTGAGCCAGATTGTGGGGGTGGGGGAGATTTTCCTGCAGATCTAGAGACAATGTTCTGATTTGCTTCCAGGGGCTTCTGGCAGGAAACCCCACATTTGGTTGGGCCTGGCCCATCCCCATCTTGCAACCAATCCCTCTTGGCTTCTGTAAACAGATGAACTCAAAGGGCATGGGTGGCGTGGTGAGAACCAGGGACATCCTGACTGATGGAGCAGGCACAGGAGACCGAGGGTGAAGCACCAGTCATAGAGCTTCAGGACAGGACAGAAAAGCAGACAACCTCACCATGGGACAGTGCAAGTCTCCAAGTTCTGAGTTCGAATTCAGGGTTTGCCTTTGACTTACTGTGCAAATTTAGACAAGTGTATTAACCTTTCTGAGCCTCACTTTGCTCACCCACAGGTGGGATGACAAGAGTACTGCCGCTGAAGTTCTCTCTGGTGTAAAACTACTACCATCCCAAGGGTTTCACTCAGCAAAGTTGTTCATATGGCCCCCCAAGGTCACATGGACCTCCTTTTAGTCCAGTCTTGTTGAAGGTTGCAATAGCTGACCGGGACTCACACACCAAAGAGGTAATTGAGAGTTTAACCGGGGGTCTGTTTGCAAAGGCACAGGTCAGGTTAAGGACGTGAAGCATCTCCAGGGCCAGCAGGAGAGGGAAACCATCAGCCACTTGGTTGAAGGGCTCCAGGGAGCTTGCAGGGCAGCTGGGTTTAGGACAGGGCTGCCTCCACAGAGGCGTGGCCTCCACTCGAGGACCCACACCCTGGAAACTCCGCGGGGCAATGAGGAAGCAGGGGAACATTGCCCCACAATCTCTGCTGTGCCTCCCATGCACCAAACCCACCTGGAAAACAGGGGTCAAGGGGAGACCTGGGAGCGACCTGGGGCATTCAGCTCTGGGAGCACAGAGAGGGATGAGAAGCATGAAGCATGAGGAGGACACCCAGCACAACTCTGCAGGTGCCATTATATTTTATCCCCATCACGACCCCAGAGGTGGGGACTGTTGATGCAGAATTTCTTCATCACCAGCTTTGCAGGTGCATCCTTCAACTGATTGAATGAGGCCCACCTACATTGTTGAGGGCCATCCCTTCTCTTAAACGCAGTGACTAGAGATAGACATTGATCCCGTCTACAGAGGCCCTCCGCAGCAACACCTAGATTCGTGTTTGATTAAGTAACTGAGTATTACAGTTTGGTCCAGTTGGTGAGTGAGGCTAACGTCACAGCATTGTTGATGCCCCTGGGCCTTTGCACAAGTTGTTTCCTGCTCTGCCTTCCCGCTCCCAGTTGGGAAGCCTTCCTCAACTGCCCCAGGCAGAGTGGCATGACCCTCCCTGTGCCTCCATGGCCCCTGGACTCAGGATTCACAGCAGATGCTCACTCCCACCCCGTCCTGAGGCTAAGTGTTCTCCTGGGGTAGAGGCTAGGTGTTTTTCCAACCCAGCTACCTAGCACACGCCCAAGCACGAGAAAGAGGGGCAAGAAACATTTAAATGAGCCAGTTTGTTACAGGTGAGCCCGAGGATGTAAAGGAAAACCCCAGAGCCCCAGGGGTCCTGGGGGGTCACTACTCATCAGACCCACCCACACGGACTCCTGGTCTCGCTCAGCCCTGATTTTAGTGTCTTTCCTTCCCTGCTGAGGTGGGACCCAGCTGAGCCCTGTTACTTGGTGTGTGTGGGGAGGGGGACGCGGGCAGGTCTGCAGAAAGTCACAGTGACAGCCTTCTCCCAGTCGCTCTGCAATTGGTATTCCACAGTGTGCGGCATTTTCTCAGCTTCCTGCTGGAAAATGCCAGGTGGTTGTAAATCACTCCACGGCAGCTGTCCGAGTGATAAGTGCCTGGGAATTGGGAAGGGACGTGGGGACGTGGGGACATGCTCCTGACCTCAGGAGCCAGGCAGGGCTGTTTCTGAGGCTTAGAGATTTATGCTGAGATGCAAGAAGCTTGGTCCCTGAGCTCTCACAACAACGGGAGTCAGAGCAACATTTGTTCACAGAGGGGTTCGCAGGGAGCAGGGGACAGATCCCCCGGCAGAGCAGACCTGATCCCTCATCTCTCTGGAGGTGTGGACGCTGGCAAGGAAGCAGGAATCGACCTCTGAGCTCACTTAGCCGTGGGAAAATCATTCACACTTGCTCAGACATTCTACTTACCCCAAAATGGGAACCCAGAAAAGTAGCTACTCGGTAAAGTTATTATGAGGATTAAATAAGTGCAATGCAATAGATTTGCATAAGGCATTTCTAACATGGTAGCCACCATGTAAACGTTTGCCATCATCACCGTGGACTCCACCACCTCCATTATCACATTATTATCATCACCATCACCACCATCATCATCATCTTCACCATCATCTCCACCACCATCATCATCACCATGATCACTATCATCACCATCACCATGATCACATTAATCACCACCACCATCATCTCCACTACCATCAATTCATATCCACCATCACCATCACCTCCATCACCATCATCACCATCACCATATCCACCATCACCATCATCACTATCATCACCACCATCATCACCACCACCATGAGCATAATCTCCACCATCACCATCATCGCCATCATCATCACCACCATCACCATCATCACCACCATCATCACCATCACCATCATCACCACCATCACCATCATCACCACCATCATCATCACCATCATCACCATCGCCATCATCGCCATCACCATCATCTACCTCCCCCGCTTTGCTGTAGTCATCACATCGTTTTGATAAATACTTACAGATCTCTTTATATACTAGATTCAGTACTAGACCCTGAGAATTTCTAGAAATTGAAATTGGGCATGTAGGCCATCCATAGGTGCCACAATACAGGTTTCTTCCAAGGGCACAGAGAAGAAGTAGCTGAAGACTCCCGAGAGGATCACTGTTTGAACTGACTCTATAAGAAGAGCTGAGAGGAAAGGGTGCTATTGTGGGTACAGGAGGACATTCCAGGCAGAGGAAAAGCATGGAGACCAGAGTTGGAAGACACGTTCAGGAAGCCCCATGACCCTGCACCAAATCTGGTCAGGGATAAGGGAGCAGAATTGATAACGCTTGGTGTTTCTAAGGCACATTCATGGCCACCGCAGATTGCTGGACCTCAACACACCCCAGAGTGTTCCAAGTTGGCAAACAGCTCTCTGCATGCCCCTCTCCATGATATCCACAGGAATGAGGTTGACACTAGATAGATAAATCCCAGGCAAATTGGTCCTGGATTCCTTCTGCCCACGAAAGCTCACGAGAAAAAAAAAAAAAAATGTTGCTACTCCAGATTGTAATCTGCAAAATATGTTTTAGCTCTCTGATCCATTCCTTTGGATATATGCATAGTATTAATAGCTCTCAAGGAGTGAGTTTCCATTTTATGTGCCGGCATTATTCTAGGCAGTAAACATTCAGTGTACTATTAAATCATCACAATAGCTAGCTGAAAGGAAAAGAAATTTCTCAGCCTTCTTTATGGATGAGAAATTCAAGCTGGAGAGTTTAACGGGCACGTCCAACGTTGGGCAGGTAGTGCGGGATAGAAGTAGGATTCAAACTTCATTCTTCTGATCCTAAGCCTTTGATTACTCCAGCACCATCCTGTCCAAAGTGGTAGCTACCACACGTGTGCATCTATTTACACACACATTTGACTTCATTGAATTAAATAAAGTTAAACATTTAATTACATGTTGCATTAGCTGCAAAGTGTTCGATAGCCGCAGTGGTTAGCCGCTCCCACATTGGGCAGTACAGATGTGGAACATTTCTATCAGCGGAGAAAATTCGAGGGAGCCGCGTCGCCCCAGCAAAGCAGCAGAGCCTGCTTGTCTTGTGTTGTCAGGAGATCATGTCTCATTTACTGGTAGCTCTGCAACATGGTATTTAAGAGGCTCCCGAGACCCACAAACTCGCCCTCATAAGGTTACCACCCAGAAATAACCCATTTGGAAGGCAATTAAGCAATATGAATCATGAAAGGCATGATTAATCAAAGCAAAAGGCAGAAGGAGAAGCCACGGAATGTGACGGCTGCTCCCCATGTGGAATCCGCACTAAGCACAGGGCAGAGAGAGCAGCACCCCCGCCCCGCCCCCGCGGAGCCTGCCGGGCCCCGCCCCCGCGGAGCCTCCTGGCCTGGGCTGCAGAGCCCGGTCTGGCGGCCCTCCTCCAGGACGCTGGAGTCTGCCTTACATAACCCCGTGGATGGTAACCCAGTTAGCATCGGCCAAGGCTCATGCCCACTCTCTGCACACTGAGACACTGTGGAAGAGAACCCATTCTGGATTCTAGTTTCGCACCTTCGTCTTGAGAACTGGTTCCAGCCTGGCTCTGCCTCTCTCCGAGATCCGGTTGAGGCCCTTTGTAACTCCCGACCTCCGTTCTGCACTGTCTGGGAAATGGAAACTCAAAATTTGTTGTGATGATCAAATGAAATATGTGAACCTCCACTTCATCCCCCACCGTGTGAACTAAAAATGACCTTTCCCAAGGTCATTATTTCAATCCACCTTCAAGACACCTGCAGTGGCACCGATGGGTTGCACAGAGGACCAACTCAGAGAAGATGGGATGGATTCCTTCCATGGGGCTGAGTCCTCATTTTCCGCATGAGGACAGGTGGATCAGGCTGAAATGGGTTTGTGGTGGGTGCAGGTAGCCAGAGACGGAAGAGTGGAGTGCCCAGCCTCCACCGCTCTCCCGTGGCCACTCTGATCATCCGTCCATCTTTGGTTGAGCCTGGATGTCAGGACAGTATCCCTTTCTGCTGTCAGGATGGTATCCAAGGCCAACACTTGCTGAGTGCTGGCCGCGGGCCAGATCCCTGACGTGAGACCCTGTCGTGCACCAGGGAGAGGCTGAGTCCACTGGTCACTGGCAGAGGAGGAGATCAAGGCCACTATTTTCCAACTCAGGGATTCTCACAGCTCACCGTCCCCTAGGGCAGCAGCGTTTGGTAATGGCCGAGGGCTACACAGACGTGTGTGCCAGGGCAGCGCCCTGCGGGGGTCCCTTTCCCAGGAGCTGGGGACATGCCCCCGGGCCTGCCTGCCCTGGAGGTGCTGCTTTGCTACAGGCCCTTGGTGCCACCCGGCTGAGAGAGGAAAGTCACTCATCCCGCATGGCCTCCCCCAGGACGTGGCCGCTGGAGAGTCTTCCAGAAGCAACAAGAAACTCCCTTCGCGCCGTCGCCTGGGCTCCCTCCTCCCTGGATCTGCGTGCTCGTCTTTTTAATTAGACTTAACTGAATTTTTCAATGAAAACTTCTGGAGGAGTTTCCTAATTAAATAAAGAAGCAATATTCTCATATTCTGTTGGGAAAACGCTACCTCCACTTCCAGGGAAGAAATTAAAAGCCCACGTTGACCTTTCAGGAAGTGAAGGCCAGTTTGATTTCAGGCACGCATTCCTGCTGCCTCCTCCTCTTCCTCCTCCTCTTGCTGCTCGCCTCTCCTTCCCCTGCTCCTTCTCCCTGCATATTTACATCTCAGCTGTAGAACAGGCCTAGCTGGGGGTCGTGGGGTCACCCGTGAGAGAGGACTCGGCCAAGTCCTCATCCGGGTCGTGTGTTTCCCTGGCGGGTCAGCAAGCCCCGGCCTATTTCTATGCAGAGAGTGCTGGTTCTCTGAACAGAGGTCTCCCGGCGTGTACTGCAGCGGTAGACTGGCTCGTGACGCCAGCCCGCTTCCCCAGGCAGGGCCTGCATCCCCGGCTTCCAGAGCCCGGTGCCTTGGAGGTATCCAGCCGTCACTGTTAATTTTACTTTGCATGTCTCTCCGTTTCAGTTGAGTCTTTCATTGCTGTGAGCAAAAGACCTGACCAGGACAAGGTAGAGGAGGAGAAGTTCATTGTGGCTCACAGTTTCAGAGGTTCAGTCCGTGGTCAGCCGACTGCATAGCTCTGGGCAGCTGAGGCAGCATCATGGCGAAGGGTGTGGAGGAGGAGGGCAGCTCAGGACAGGGCCGCCAGGAAGCACCGCGAGAGCTCCTCTGCACCAAACCTGGAAACCCCAACATCCCGCCCCCGGGACCTACTTGCGGCAGCCACGCCCTTCCTGCCTACTGCGCCGCCCACTTCGTCTGTGTCGTTGGATTGATCTGCCGATTCGGTCACGCCTCCCAGAACCTAGGGGTTTCACCTCTGGACACTGGCACCGTCTCACACCGGACCTGCAGGTGGACGCCTCGTCTCTACACCGCGACAGGCTCCTAACCTTTAACACCACCCCACCTGATTCTGTTGGCATTTTCTTATCAATGGAAGGCAAGCGGCGTGAGGACCGGGACGTCGTTCCTTAGTTCTCTGCGGTGTCCCCGGCAGCGGGAAGAACCACTGCGTAAGTATTTGTCGGACGAAGGGAGCTCAGATGAAGCAGCCCACAGAAGGGGCTGTCCGTGTGGAATTCCAAACCCAAGGTGAAAAATGGGAAAGGAAGGTGGAGCTTGGCTTCTGCGGGAAGAAGGCACGAGGGGCTCGTGGACCCGAGCCTGGCCAAGCCTGCCTCACAGGAGCGTGACGCCAAGTGGGGACGATCCCGGAGGCCGCCCGCCAAGGGCTCGAGAGGTGCGCTGCCTCATCCCATTTGCTCCCCGACAGCCGCCAGGTGTGGCTGGGTCACTGTCCTGCAAAAACACACATTGCTGAGAAGACCAAAGTGTACCCAGGTGAGGGGGAACTGGCAGGGTGGCCCTCACTGGCCAACTGGCTCCACCGTGTTCCTTGGCATGAAAGCCAGCCCTTCTCAGTCGCACGGATCCCATGAAAGTACCAGGGGCTTCACATTCCAAGGTCAATGAAGCAACCTAAGGTAAAGGATGAAAGGAGAAAGGAAGACAGAAAGCCCAGGCTAGGCCTCCTGGTCTTTGGGTTCTAGCAAGCCTCTCGGGGCTCCTCAAGAACAAATCCCTTCACTTCCAGAATCGATTCTTCTTTCCTTTTCTGTCCCCGGCTTTGAGATGCATCACGCTGCCTGTGCCCTGTGAACGTCTCTCAACAGGGCTCTCAACTCCCCCATGAGTCCAGGACTCTGCATGGGGGGTTTTGATAATGCGGTTCATGAGCTCCAAGAAAGCGGGCCCCCATTTACCTGGTTGCTGTTCCTCCCCCTGCATCCTGATCTGTTCCAGAACTGTGGGAAGAGACCCCGCAGACACTGTGTGGAGGTGGATAGGTAGCTTCAGATGCAGGTAGAGCAGCAGACACGAAAGATGATGCCGGTGAGCAGGGGGGCACGTGACTGGGGCCAGAGCCCCGGAGGGTGGGGACAGGCGTCTGCATCTGTCATGACGCACCGGCTGCCTGCTCTCCTTGCAGGGGGCAAGGCACAGGGCTTGGCAGGAACTGAGGACCAGAACACAATGCCTGGTGACTCTGGCTGGAGGTCAACTGTGTCCCCTTCTCCAGCAGCTGGAAGGGTCAGGCCCAGCTGGCCAGATGGGTCCCACACAGAAATCTTCAGCGAATGCTTTCCAATTCCAACTGATTTTAACAAATTCTACCAAAGTCAGGTGCCAACTTGGCCTGGAGCAAAATAGACACAACAAACCCTTTGAATCATGCTTCTGAAACTTTCAACCCCTGTGATTTGGGCTAGTGACAGTTGGGCCACTCCAGCTCCATCCCCGGTGGAGGGCATGTGTCCGTTCAGCCGCTCTCTGCTCTGAGCCAGCAGCCCCAGGCCACCTCCCATTCCTGCCTGAGAAAGAGTAGGTGGTCCCTTGTCTCGTTTCCTGGGGCTGCAGCGACAGATCACCACACTCTGGGTGGTTTCAAGCTGCAGAACTTGGTGCTCTCTCAGTGGTGCCGACCACAGGCCCAAGTCAAGGTGGGGGCAGTGCCTCGCTCCCTGTCCAGGCTCCAGGGTGGGCCCTCCATGCTTCCTGGCGTCTGGCCTAGCCATCCCGGGCATCCCTTGTAGCTGTTTGTCCCCATCTCTGCATGGCTATCACCTGTCACTCTTCCTGTGTGTCTCTGTACCTCACTCTCCTTATAAGGACTGCAGCCACGGTCCTAATCCAGTGCCACCTCAACTCAGCAACATCGACGAAGTTCCTATTTCCCAATCAGCTCACAGAATGGGGTTCAGCACTCGACGGATCTTTAGGGAGGCGGCCGTTCAGCCCACAGCAACGGGGGCATATGTACTGTCAGCCTTCTTTGTTCTTGGCCTGAGCTCTGAACAGTTGGGGTCCCAGATCCAGGCGTGCCTGAAAGGAACCCCAGGACTCAGGAGAGCAGGAGGCAGGCTGCGGCTGATTGGCAAGGGACTTCTCAGGGCCATGGGATGTCTCTGGGTTTCTGCATCCAATTGAACCTTTGAACCCCTCTTTGTGATGGTGACGATGGCTCTCCTTTTCCCCACCTGGCAGGCCCTGCAACAGGCAGCACAGTCACCCGCTCCCCACCCAGGAAGGAGCCAGTCAAGGCACAAGAGGCTCATGGACACCTAGGTCCTTCTGCGTCACCAGTGCCTGGTGTCAAGCCAGCTGCAATGACCTAGTTACTCTCGCTGTGACAATCAACTTTTTGCCAGGATATGAGTCATGGGCAGTTACTTTCTTTTATATCAAAAATAAGAAAAACAGTGTGAGGTTCCCCTTTCCCCTTATTTTGCATGTCTTTGAGGCTCAGAGGCACCTTCAGACCAACCACTCCCACTGTCCCCTGAGCTCCTGGTCTTGATCAGGGCCTGTAATCATCATGCTCTCTTTGCAATTAGGCCGTCTCCAGAGACAGCCAGCTCCCCCAGGATGCACAAAGTTCCCCGAAATCATCTTTGATTCCATGACACAAGGTGCACCCTGGCTGTACCCAGAGCTTTAAAAACACAGAAGTCTGGCTTTCAGCCCCCAAGATGATGATTTAGTTGTCCTGGGATGTAACTAGAATCTGCATTTTAATGCTTCCCCAGGCTCCTTCCATCTGCAGGCAGCGAGATGGAGAGCCCCGTCCGGCATCTGGTATTGAGGTTTGGCAGCAGCAGCGGCAGCAACCACAACTGATGTGTGTGCCTCTGTCCTACGTGGCCCAGGCAGGGGCTCGGCAGCCGACGTGCGTTGTTTCACTGATTAAGCAACCAGGCCGGAAGGGAGCGGCCATCGCTGACCTGACTCTACACAGAGGAACGTGAGTCTGAAGAGGCGGAGGATTCTAGCCAAGGTTGCCCAGTTGGGAAGTGACAAAGCCTGCCTGTCCACCCTCTTGACGTCTGGACCCTGATATAGCATGGCGTTCACCAGGCTCTCTGCCGCTCCCTAAGTTTACGTTGAATGAATACAGGGAACAGCCCAAATCTGTTCCTGACACTTCACACCAGTCACACGAGTTCCCCTGGGTAATTCCCTCACTGCGGAGTGAACCACTGGTTCCTGCCCCAGCTCCACCTCAGGGAATCCTCAGGACGGAGGCCCCAAGGTCAGGTCCCTCCTAGCTCCGGTCTTGCAGCACCTGAAGCTGCTATTCCGCAGGCCTCGCCCTCAGGAGCAAGATGACCGGGCTGGTGTCAGGGGCCAGTGTGGTTCATCAGCTGAATGTGGCGTCTGTCAACTCTTCTCCTTTCTACCTATGCATAAGAGGTCCGTGGACCCAGCAGCAGCACATCAGCTGACCTGAGGACCCGTAGCTGAGCCCCACCCCCCACACGGCGAGCTCAGCCTGGATCCCTCCTGGGCACATATGCAAAGCAAAGTACCCTGAAAACACCTGGATCATCCTGGAATGTGAACCCCTCCCTGCAGGGCCCAACACAGCAGAAGACACGTGGTAGGTGCTCGGCAAACTTATGAAGAATTTAATTCAATTTGGGATCCACTGTGAGTCTTTATTGCATTTGACATCAGCTCCAGATATTAATTGCCCCAAATAATTCTCAAGTATAATGTAACCCCTGAGTTCCTTGAGAGGAGGATAATTTTATGAACTCTGATAAACAAAGTTGTTCATTCTAATATCGCTGAGACACAGGGGTATTGATTGTTGGTGATTAGGTTACAGGAAAAATAGCATGAACCATGGGTATTGTTCGTGATTCCATGTACTTCTAGGCCATATAGGCAAATTGTACATTCTCCGTATTGATTAACCCGTTAACTACGATCATAAATATTTATTGAGTCCTCAGCAAGTGCTGGATCGTATTTCAGGTGCTCTAGATAAAGGGGTAAATAAGGCAGTTTGATTCTCTGCCTCCACGGAACTTAGATTTTAGCAGGAGGACACTGATAACGGAAGGACAATATATGAATCAGAGACTTGTGGAAGGCTACAAGGGAGTGAAGAGAATAACACAAGGGTAGTAGATGGAAACTTTTTGAAAGGCCACGATCATGCGACAGCGGCTTGGGACCATGTTCAGAGAAGATCAGGAAGCCCAGGTCTGAAGCCTGAGAAACTAGCTCTCCTGGGACCCAGTAGAAGACAGACCCAGCCAGTGAGAGGAACAGTGGAGGGTTCAGTGTCTCAGAACCGAGAGGAGGGTCCTGAGAGGCAGGGAGAGGGTCCTGAGAGGCAGGGAGAGTGCTCAGAGTAGGTGCCGCTCAGAGTAAGGCTGACGTGGCACTGAGATCCTACTCTACATCCTGCGTGTGTTTATTTAACGATTCTCTTCACATGCCTCAGATCACCTCGTATTTCCCCCAGATTTATAAGTGAGAAGCGGGCTTCTGAGCTGTGAAGGAACTTGTTCAAGACCGCAGCTGATGGGCGAAGCCTCGGGGCTTCATCTTGGGACTGGCTGCTCCTTCTGCTCCAAATCACACAGGCTCAATCAAGCTCCTGGAGGCCGGAGGGTCCCCCGCCCCAGTGCCTTATGAAAGTGTGGGATTTGGAGCCAGATGGCTGAGCTTGGACTTGGGTTTTTCATGCACATTGGGGAAATGAGGTTAATCACCTCTAAGGTTTATTTTGAGGACTAAAAGCGATAACTTATGCCAAAATGACTTCACCGGGTGAGACTATAAGGAGTATTCAATGTGGAATAAATTTCTCTTTTTTTTTTTTCTGCTTTTTCTTCATCCTTTTATTTCCAATAAGAGATCTTAACAAATAGGAAACGTCCCTCAGTTCTTTATCAAGCTCTGGTTATGGAATCTGATCTGAAGTTTTATCTAAAATAGTTTTGCCAAACTCAGTGCTGAATAATTACATTCAAAGCCTACTTGTTTTGTCCCAGCCAGCGGTGAGAGGGCAGCAATTTTATTACAGGCCTTTAACAACTCCGCCCCAGTGTTTACTAGCTGTGAGGAATCCTAGTGGCAGGTCCTGCTTCTCAGACGTGATGCTGTGTGCAGAAACTTGGATATCTGGGCTAGAAAAAGTTGTGTCTCTGTTTTCAAGAGTCTTGCAACTAAGACTCATAGCACTCATTTCAAACAGGTTTCAATACAGCAGAGAATGGTATTGGCCAATGTAACAGAAGTCCAGTGATGACCTCAGGTCTAGCTGGATCCAGGTGCTGCAGTGATAGCAGGTGTAACATTTCACTCTTCACCTCTTCGCTACCGGTTTCCATACCACACCTAGGAGGTGACCAGCACTCGGTTTAGCAGTACAGGGGCCACTCCACAGTTCACTGGGATTAAGCTGGCTCACAATGCAATCATTTAATCCAGCGGACATCATGATAAAGCAGACCCTTGACCTGGGTCTGCGGTTCCCCTCACCTGCCTCTCGGCTTTCTCTCACTGGCCGTTTTTCTTCTTCCTTTCCATCCCATAGTTACGGTTGCCCACCCTGATTCTGCCTCTGTTTTCTGTCCCTCCTCTCCTTCGCTTCTCTGGCTTCTCACTGGTAAAAAGCAAAGGATGACACTCATAATAAAATCAATCCCTGGGCCTTGCTGCAAAGATCAAGGCGGAGATCTGTGCAAACACCTGCCAGGCAGGGAAATGTCAGGTGCCATGATGGGTCTTCCCTTCGTATCTGCCGTGAGTTCCTGGTGTGTGCAGAGGTTGCATATCACGGGGACCCAGAGCACAGATTTCCAAGGAGCGCGGCCTCTGCCCTTCCTAGCCCAACGGCCCGGGACAATTTGCCCCGTCCCTGGAATCTGGTATCCTCATCTGTGAGAAGTGGATCATAAAAGTGCCATGCCTTAAGTTGGTGTAGCAGTAAGAGGAGAGGGTGTGTGTCCAGTCCTGAGCCCAGCCAAGACCGCTGTACCCTAACCAACCCTGTGTCAGCAAGCCTGTATCCTGAGGAGGAAGGAGCGAGAGAAGTTTATTCTCTTCTGAAATCCAGACTGTTTCTGAACGTCAACGAAGTGATCTTTGTGTAGAAGGTGCTTTTGGTCTTACTGGGGCAATTCTGAATCTTTTGGGACAATCCCATTTGGAACGGGATAAGGAAATCAGGTTGAATATCCTAAAACACATGCACACACGGCAGCTGTCAGGTCATTTACCACGTTAGAACAGCTCATGTATGCTCCAGCCATGTTTTCTAATCCATGAACCACTGCACAAGATGGTCAGTTCCCGCTTTACAGCTGATAATGTGGTGGAGACGCATCTGACATCGGGATTCCCACAGGAAGATGTATGAATGCTTTGGATTTTTAATGCTTTATATTTTGAAGGAAGAAAAGAAAACATAAAACCAAAAATTCAACAACTTAAATGTCATCAAATATTAACAATCACAGAAAAAGCATAGAAAGCCCCAGGTTGTATGTGCCAACTCCTGCTTTGCTAAGGTGCAAAAAGCCTTGGCAGGAAAGTTCACCCGCATGCACTTTTCAAACAGTCTTCGTTCTCTCCACATTTCACTGCACAATGTAGTCTACGTACCGAATAGAGAATGACTCCCATCTTAGGGATGAGAAAACTGAGTGCCAGAGAGAGCGATTAAATGCCTGGAGAGTGTCGGAAACGGAATCAAAATGACAATGTCAGCCTCCCTGTGTCTTGAAATTATGAGTCACTTAATATGTGACCAAAAAACCCACATTCTTTTCTTTCTGTTCCTTCTTCTTGAATTTTGTATAAATAGCACTTAGAATACATATAAGAGGTCTTGTGTTGGATAAATAGCTCCTGAGAGGTGAAATTTTAATCAAGTCACAGGCTGGTGGTAGAGTGTGGATCTCCAGTGTTGCCCCAAGGCCCAAGGGTTGGAGGCTTGGTCCCCAAGCCTGTGGTGTTTGGGGAGGTGGTGGAACTTTAAGAGGTGCAGCCTGACGGGAGGACCTAGGTCACAGGGCATGCCCTGGAAGGGACTGTGTGATGCCAGTCTCCGGCTGGCTGTCCGCTTCCCACCTGCCATGAGGTGGCAGCTTGCTCTCCCATACCCGCCACCACCACCACAACGCACTGTGTGGCCACAGATGCAAGCAGCCATGGTTGGAAACCTCTGAAACTGTGAGCCAAAATTAACCTTTCCTCTTTTTAAGTTGATCCTCTCAACTATTTGTCACAGTAACAGAAAGCTGACTCACAGCGGGTACGACCTCTCTCTTTGTTTAAACCTTTAATCAGGGTCCATATTTTATATTTCTTATATAAATAAGAAATGTTCATCACAAGACAGCTTAGTTTAATAAAGCATTGGTTTTAGTATGTATTTTTAATACTTTTACCATATTTGACACTTAACACATGGCTGAACATCAAACAGAACAGAGAATTGACAAATGGCTAATCTCCTGCACCTCCCTGACTCTATTCTTCCACTCCCACAATGAGGAATGACAAAAGTGACCACCTTCTCTCCTTTCATTGTTTTCTTCTTGTAGTTAATTTCATATTTCTGAGTCATGTGGTTGCTTGGCTATTTTTGCATCTGTGAGTCTTGCATCATTATTGATCGCTTGCTATGATAGATGATTATTTGCTTTACCTGCACTACTTCACCTCTCTGCTCCTCTCAAATCCATCATGGTTACAAATTCCTTACATTACAGATCTTCTTTTCTTTTTCTATCAACTAGAGATAGCTCTGCACTCCGCCTGGAACCTTCCTTCCTCTTCTACTTCCTAATTTCCATCATCCCTGCTTTTAGATTGTTGTCAGGATGGAGAGCGTGTACCTGACAGTGAGCACTAACCACATGGCGTCACAGCTAAGACGGTGTAGGTCCCCAAACGCACCATTTTGCATCATTAAGAAAGAAAAACAGGCAGCTGCGATTTTGAAGTGCCATCGCAGACTGTCTTGGTCTCAGAGGTGTTGAGGAATGCGTGATGCGGCCACAGACCGTAGCGCGTGGTGCTGGAAGCGGTGCTGCTGCCCTGGGAAACACCTGCGGTTCCTCAAAATGCGAGACTCAGGGTGCAGCATAGCCCGCATTCGACTCCACGGAAAACGAAGAGCTGTGTCCACCCAGAAACTTGCTTATGAGAATTTACAGAAGACTTGTGCGTGATAGCCAGAGGTGACATAACCCATATGCACGTCAGCTGGTGGACTGGTCAACAAGATGTGTTATATCCACACGATGGAATTTCATTCAGTCGAAAATTTAATAATGCACTGATGCATGTGATAGTATTGATGAATATTGAAAATACACCATGTGAACAAAGCCAGTGATGATCATATTATATGACTCTGTTTATACTCAATGTTCAAAAGGGACAAATAGATACAGAAAGCAGATTAGTGCTGCCAGGAGTGGGATTTGGGCCACAGGGGGGATGTCGGCTACTTGAGGTCAGGTTTCCTTAGAGGGTGATGGAAACGTCCTAAAATTAGACCGTGATGATGTTCGTATGACCCTCTGAGAACAGTAAAAGCCACCAATTGTATGTGCTAAGTGGTGGATTTCGTAGCATGTGGTTAAGGTTTCTAATAAGGCTGTTATAAAAATACATGAAAATGTGCCTTAGAATTGGTGAAGTCTTATCTGACCAGCATCATCAGGGTGGCCTCTGCTCCTGAAAGATGGAGTGGACATTCTCTTTTCAACTCCTCTTGTTAAGGGCACCTCAAACCCACGGAAGTTACGTATGAAACCAACATCAGGAGGTGCTGAGAGGTGGAGAAAAGAAATGGACCGAGGAATGGCACCATGGCGAGTCCCCATGAGCTGCTTTCTCCCAGGTGTCAGATAGGTGCATGAGCAAACTGACAGCTGAGAAGGGCCCACAGGCATGGGACAGAGAAGCCGCAACCAAAGGTACACCGTTTTCCAAGAGAGGAAAGCACATGGGTATCGAGGGGGGCCAGGAGTCCACACCCCTGGTTCTGATCAAACAGATTCGTCAGTAGACAGTGACAGAGTTTAGACCCGTGCAGTAGAATACTACAATAACTGAAAGAGGCACGCAAAGGAGACGCCCCGGAAGACTCTCGATAGATCCAAATAGAGATCCAGACGTTCAAATAACCCACATGAAAACAAGAAGAATGAAATAAATGAAAACCAGGATGGGTTAGACTCAAAACTCAGACTTAAACCCTCAGATGTCAGCAGTTACCTGAATTTAAGTGGTCTGTAAGTAAACCACATGATTTGCAGGGTGAATTAAAAAAAAAAATACCCCAAATATATTCTGCATTAAAAAAAATCTCATTTAAAATAAATTGATGAAAGAAAATATGTGGAAAATACATATTACATAAACATGAATAAAAAGAAAAGGGAGGAGTGACAGTATTAATATCCGTAGAGTCAAAAGTAAAAAAAAAAATACCAGAAACAGAGATACACATCAGACAAAGATACAAGTATCAATCGAACAAAACAGCAGTAGTCCTGAGAGTCAAGCTAAGTGATCAAATGTGTGATGCTGCAGTGGGAGAGGTAGACACATCCATAGCTGCAGCTGGAAACCTCACCAAGGATCCCTCAGCAATTCAGAGCAATAGCACAGAAAATTAGCCAGGGCATACAGAACACACGACCCATCCACCCAGGGCATCAAATCCACGTTTCCACGTTTCAAGAACTCTCCCCACAAATGGCAGAATACGCATTCTCTTCAAGAGTCAATGGAGTTTATTCCAGGAAGACCATGTCCTAGGCCAAGAAATGACTCTCTAGAAATCGAAAAGAATTGAAATCATACAGAAAGTTCTCCAACCATGGAGGAATCCAACTGGAAACAAAATAGGGGGAAAAAAATCTCTGAACAATTGGAAACTAAGTAACCTATTTATTTATTTTTTAAATTTTTTTGCGATGCTGGGGATTGAACCCAGGGCCTTGTGCTTACAAGGCAGGCACTCTACCAACTGAGCCATATCCCCAGCCCTAAGCAACCTATTTCTAAGTAATCCAGGGATCAAAGAGAATATGTAAAGGAAAAAAAAAATATTTAAAAACACTGAACTAAATAAAATGAAACTTCTTCATTTTAGCAAAATAAACTGAATGTTTTCCCTTTAAGATCAGAAACAAAGATAGGGATACCTACTCTTACCTCTCTAATTCAACATAGCTCTCCAAGTTATAGCAAATGCAGTAGAGCAGCAGGAGAAAACAAGCCATCCCTCTTTGCAGAGGACATGGTTTTCTCTGTGGAATATCCCAAGTTATTTACCAAGAATAATGTAACAAAAAACAAAACAGCAAAAAAACCAGAGGACAAATCTCTTAGAACCAACAGGTGAGTTTTAGCTATGTTGCAGGGGACTGGATGGTTCAATAATGCATATGGAAAAGCAAAGGGACTGGAATCTAAAGCAATTGAGAAAAAGAAAAATAAAGTGGGAGAATTAGTTTTCCTGATTTCAGAACGTGTTAAAGAGCTGCAGTGACCAAGGCTCAGTGGTACTGACGGGGGACAGACATGCAAACTAGTGAAGCAGCACAGGAAATGCAGAGGCAGCTCACATGCAGCTGGTTTCAACCAAGGTGCAAAGACAGTGCAAAAGAGGAGAGGCAGCCTTTGCAACAAAGGGACCCTGAGAAAATGGATGTGGTAGGGGGTGGAGCATCAACCTAAATCTCACACCCTATGCAAAAAAAGAGAAAAGTTCAAAATGGACTTCAGACTTAAATGTAAAACCATACAATTTCTAGAAAAAAAAAATAGAGAACATCTGCTTTCCTTTGGATCTGGAATGTCCATAAAGGCCCATGTGGTCAAGTTGTGGTCCCCAGCTTGGTACTATTAGAAGGTGATGGAACTTTAAAAGGAGGGTCCGGCAGGATGTTTTAGGTCATTGTGGAAGTGCGCTTGAAGAAGACGATGGAACCCAAGCCCTTTCTTTTCCTCTTCTTCTTTTCACATCCTGATAAGGAGATCAACAGTTTTGCTCCACTACATCCCACCCTTCCCCACCACGATGTGTTACTACAGGCTCAGAGTAACGGAGCCAATTGATCATGCACTGAAACTGCCAAAACATGAACCAAAATAAGCCTTTCCTTGTTATAAGTTGGTTATCTCAGGTATTTTGTCACAGTAACAGAGAACACGCTATCCTTAGGAACTATAACAAGGCAAGTTGGGTATCTTAACTTGATACCCAAAGCATGATTTATAGAATAGGAAGTTGAAAAAATTGGACTTCTTTAAGTTAAGAATGTTAACCCTATAAAGGACACTTGGGACTGAATAAAAAGGCAAGCCACAGATGGGCCCAAAATATTTACAAACCACATATCTGATAGAGGACTAATGTCTAGAATCTATGAAGAATTTTTATAACTTAAGAGTAAAAAAGCAATGAAGAAATCCAATTAGAAGGCAAAAGACATGAGCAGACATTTCCCTGAAGAGGTTGTGCGGATAGAAAAGAGCACATGAAAAGATGCTCAAAATCGTTAACCATCAGGGAAATGCAAATTAAAATGAGACAGTACTACACAGCTACCATAGTGGCTGAAAAATCGTGGCAACATCAAATACTGGTAAGGATGCAGAGAAACTGGATGAGTCACACATTGCTGGTGTGGATGTAAAATGGCACACACACACACACACACACACACACACACACCACAAAACAGTCCAGCAGCTTCTTAAGAAATGAAATATGTAATTGCCATGTAACCCGACATTTATAATATTGGGCTTGTATCCCAGAGAAATGGGGACTTATATCCCCACAGGACCTGTTTATAAATGCTCACAGCTGCTTTACTTATAATAGTCAAAAGCTCAGAAGTCCTTCAATAAATGAATGGTGCCACAGCCACACCCTGCAACACCACTCAGCCACAACAAGGAGGAAATGATAAATACAACAACCCGGGTGCAACATTTTTAGAGAATTATTTTAAAATTATTCTTAAAAAATTATCTTTAAAAAAATCCAGACTCAAAAGCTCACATACTGCATGAATCCATTTACATAACATTCTCAAAACGGACGATTGTGGAAATGGAGGCTCTCACCGTGCCTTAGGGAGGAGAAGGGAGGTTAGCGCGTCATGCCAGGGCAGCAGGAGGGACCTTGCTCTGCATCTCTGTTGCATTGATGTCAACATTCTGGTTCTGATGGTTTTGCAAGATTCGACCATGGGGGGACTGGGTAAAGAGTACACAGGGTTTTTCTGTATTAAATTTTACAACTGTGTCTGAATTTTTAATCATCTCAAAATAAAAATTTTAATTTAAAATTACGAGGTGGCAGTTAAATGTTTCAAGAAGGCTCATGCTATGACCATTGCCATTAGCCAGTCGTCCCTGTTGTTACTAGATTACCCATCAATTAGGCTTCAAAGTATTTTCGAGGGTTGGTGAGTCAGATTCAATCCAAACCTTTCATCTTTTCAAGAGGAATGAGAAGCTGGTCTAATAGTTCACTCATGGCAAAGTTTGGAGCATCCCTTGCCCTGGTCAGCAGCTCAAGGGAACCACCTGCAAATCACAGGACTGTTTGCTCTGGTTACTAGAGCAATATTTTGGGGCTATTTTGAGGTGCAAAGCAATGTACCACTGGGCAGCTGCTATCAGACCCCGCCGTGGCTGGTGTTTTGTGATGAATATTTCAGTGTCATACATTGCCAGAAATGAGGTTTGCACTGCAAAGGACACAGGGGTGGGACTTCCAGGTGTCTGAGCAACAGACCGAAGAGCCTAGAAAATTGTTCAGTCGTTTGTTTGGACTGATAAGAATCCCATGGACAGGAACATGAAATGGTGGTGCTGTCTCTGAGCCTCTCCATCTGCCACTGGTGTTGCTGAGGCTGGGTCGGGGTTGCAGACAGCAACCTGAGAAGCAGAAGGTGGCAGACTGAGATGCAAATGGACTTCCTGGTGTTCACTGTGTTCAAGAGCAGGGCGACCCATGGAAGCCATGCTGGAAAGTGATACAAGCTCTTTCCCCCACCCCCACTGTGGCCAGAATCACTCCCTGTCTCGAATGCATGGCCAGAGCTGAAAGCTTTTGTCCCTAGTGGGATGTGCTGGTTTCTTGGGGGTTGGTATCCTTAGATTGCGAGGATCAAGGCTAAGCCATTAGCTCAGAGGTGAGCTCCAAGAACTGGTAACGTGGCAGCTGGTAGGTGTACAACTTTTCAGGGGCTATTAGGGAACAGAATTAATTGAGCATTTCTCGTGATAGGTCTAAAAGCCACTTGACATTCTGGACCACGATTTCCCACCCACACTGTCTGCCTGATGCTTGTTAATGACCCGTCACAATGGTTTTGCATACACTCAGAGCCGCACCTGGTGACCTTCTGATGCTCAGACAGGGAGAACTGAATCACACGGAGATCAGGTAGTTGTCCTTCGCCCCTCTCCTGACTGACAGGTTACAAACCACAGAGGTTAAATGTCAAGACTGCAACTTGTCTTTCTGACAAAATATTTCCTTCGCTCATCTGCTGGTGAAAATGATGCAGGGAACATTATGGTTTGGATATGAAATGTCCCCTAAAGCTCCTCTGTTAGCGAAGGAATATCCAGAGGTGAAATGATTGGATTGTGAGAGTTGCGACCTAATCAGCCCAACCTAGTTTGAGTGATCTAACTGGGTGGTGACAGAGGGCGGGCAGGGTGTGGCTGGAGGAGGTGGGTCCTGGGGAGTGTCCCCTGGAAGGATTCCTCTTCCAGGCAGCTCCTTGCCCTTTCTCCGCCTGCCTCCTGGCCACCATGAGCAGTGTGGCTTCCCTGCACCACACTTGTCCGCCATAATGTTCTCCATGATGTTCTGCCTCACCTTGGGCCCAGAGCAATGGAGTCAGCCAACCACGGACTGAACTTCTGAAACCTTGAGCTCAAAATAAACTTTTCCTCCTCTAAGCTGTTCTTGTCAGGTATTTTGGTCATAGTGATGAGAAGCTGATCAGCACAGGGAAAATGCAGGAAGACTCGAGAAGCATGGAGAAGGGGGTGGGGTGGATTATTCAGTCCTAGAGATGCTGTCTGGGCTGAGAGGCAGATGGTGGAAGGGGAAAATTGAGTCACTTTGCATTCAGTCTAGACGGGTGCTTCTCAATTTTAATGTGCAGACAAAGCAGCTAATACCCCGAGCTTCTGACTCGAGTGTGGATCTGGCAGAGGGCCAGAGATCCTGCATTTCCTGTAAACCCACAGGTGATGCCCACACTTCAGGGGCTACACAATGAGGGACAAGATCCGAGGCTGGAATCTTGCAAGAGTGGGCCAGTTCTCCTTCCTTTCTCCAACCCCTAGAACAGACAACGGATCAATGGCGGCCACTGGGTTGGTACGAGAAAGGACCCTTTTATTCACCAAGTCCCTATTCTGTGCCGAGGGCTTCCCTCACACCAAGGCGGGTACCATCTTCATATTTTGAGAGAGAAGGAAATCGCAGCTCAGAGAGAATTGGGGTTGTTCATTGTCGTGAGCTGAATTGTCTCTCCTGCACCAAAATTCATATGTTAAAGTTTTAACCCCTGTTATGTCAGATGGGACTATATTGGGAGAGAGGGTCTTTGAAGAATCGATGCAGCTAAAATGTGTCCCACACTCAAGTTCATGTGTTCAGGTCCTAACTCCCAGGGCAGTTTTCTCCTCTTATCTGTGGTTTTGCTTTTCATGGTCTACCATGAGTAATGGGAATTTCCAATTCCAGCTACTTGGGAGGCTAAGGCAGGAGGATCACAAGTTTGAGGCTAGCCTCGTCAACTTAGTGAACACTGTCTCAAAATAAAATAAAAAGGACTGGGGATGTGGCTCAGTGGAAGCATGCCCCTGGGTTCAAGCCGTACTACTGCAAAATAAATAATAATAATAATTCCAGAAATAAATGATTCACAAGTTTTAAATTGTGTTCCATTCTGAGTAGCATGGTGAAATCTCATGCCTTCCATCCTGCCTGGGAGGTGAATCATCCCTTTGAACAATGTATCCATGCTATCTATACTACCTTCCCTGCAGACACTTAGTAGCTAACTTAATTATCAGACTGACTGCTGTCAATCAGCATTTAGGGTCACATGACTCTTTGTTGTGATCGGCGGTCTAGTACAATACAGGATGTTTCACATCCCTGGTCCCGATCCACCAATAGCATCCCCAGTCCAGTTGTGACAACCAAAACTGTCTCCAGACATTGCCAAATGTCCTCCAGGTGGTCCAAATTGACTCCCAGTGGGAACCACTGAGATGGAGTGGAGTAGCGCTCTCTGAAGTCAGCAGTTCTCAAAGTGTGTTCCTCAGGCCAGCAGTGTTGGCACCCTCTGGGAACAAACAATAAAACAGAAATGAAAACTATTAGGCTTCACCCCAAATCTACATCAGTAACTGTGGGGACAAAGCCCTCTGCTTCAGCAAGCCCTCAATCTGATGAACCCCAGGACACCGCTCTCTCTCCAGTCTGAGTATTAAAAGGACTCAAACCAGCACCTAGGGACGTTCTTGGGTGCTCATAAGAACCTGAGAGTTCCGTCCACTTCAGGGGACAAGGAGCGCATACTGCAGGCTCCTGTCTTCCAGTGTTGCCTTCTCTCCTGATGTCCACCCCTGTCCTCTGTTGCTTAGCGCTGTTCACCCCGCAGGTTGGACACAGTCCTTCCTCTGAGGAGTGCAGACCTCGTGGCATGCTGTAATGAGCATTGTTTTCTCGACGTGATGACGGACCTGTTGTTTGTTGAGTGCTGACTCCGTGCTGGGAGTGAGAGGAAACTTTCTCACTACCTGCTCAGGGTTCACCGCTGTGGGGTCAGGACCTGTCCACAAGCTCACGTGAGGCCCTTTGCTCCAGAGGGGAGGAGCTGGCTCCAGTCACGCTGCCGGCAGGTAAGCGGCACTCAAGCACGCACCCTCTAACCCTGAGGATTCCAGTGCTTTCTTTTTTTTTTATTATTGTATACAAATGGGATACATGTTGTTTCTCTATTTGTACATGGCGTAAAGGCATACCATTTGTGTAATCATAAATTTACATAGGGCAATGATGTTTGATTCATTATTTTTTTCCCTTCCCCCCCACCACTCCCACCCCTCTTTTCCCTCTATACAGTCCTTCCTTCCTCCATTCTTGCCACCCTTCTTATCCCTAACCCTAAACCTAACCCTAACCCTAACGCTAACCCCTCCCACTCCCATTATATGTCCTCATCCGCTTATCAGCGAGATCATTCGTCCTTTAGTTTTTTCAGATTGGCTTATCTCACTTAGCATGATATTCTCCAATTTCATCCATTTGCCTGCAAATGCCATAATTTTATCATTCTTCATTGCGGTGTAATATTCCATTGTATATATATGCCACAGTTTCTTTATCCATTCATCCAGTGCTTTCTTTACACTGTTGCCTTCGTCTGTTTCAGCCGCTCTAACAAAACACCATGGAGGGTCTTATAAGCCACAGATCTTGATTTTCACGGTTCCAAAGGCTGGAGGTCCAGCATCGAGGTTATCTGTCAAGGGCCCACTTCCTGCCCACCCACCTGTTAGAGAAAGTGAGACCCAACCTCCTCCACCATGTGTGAACATTAACCCCCTGCATGAGGGCTCCACCCCTGTGACACAGGTGCTTCCCCGAAGGCCACCATGTTGGAGATCGGGTTTCAACAGGAATAGGAGGAGGATGCAAACCCAGTGGGTCAGTCCTCAGTGATCCTGCTGTGCCTAAGTGATTTTTAACCCAATGGTGGAAGATGTTCTAAGATTAAGCAGAGTGTCAGAAGTCCTCAAAATTGAATAAGAATGGTGGGGGGCGGGGATGCACAAGAACACAAAAGGATGTGAGAGGGCGTGAGGGGACGTGCAACCCAGAGGGCGGCCAGCAGTGATTTCTTGTCAGACAGACAAGCAGAATCCATGAGCATTTGGAAAAGTCTTAAAGCTGAAAGGACAGGTGGCCTGAAGCAAGGGACAGTGGGAAGGGAACTTCCCAGCAGGAACGAAGTGGAGTCTTCCTGGAAGGGTGAGGAGAGACGCACAGAGCCCGGGAGGTAGGGTGTCACACAGGCTGCTCGACATGGTAGACGGTCCCGGACTCTGAATTTAGGAGATTTTGCCCCAACTGCCTCTGTCAGTCAGTCAGTAGGGACGTGTATAACAAGACAGGACACGAGGAAATATAGCTCTGCAGCGGGACATAAATTGGGTCTAAAAGGACTGGGTGATTGGCGGTGTCAGATGTAACACGGAGTTACTAGGCTCAGCGGTGCCATGCGGTTGAAGCCACATAATTCAACACGACGGCATCTGAACCCACAAGAGCTGTAAGGCGAGGACCATTTCAGGGAAGGAACACCAGCCTGAGCTGGCAGGAAGCTGGCTGGGGAAAGAGGTTTCAGACATGGAAAATGCAAAGCCAGGCCTCTCTCAGAGAGCTGTTCACATCCCTAGGAACAAAACTTTGTAAACAATCAACAGATGTTTGCTACCAACAGTCAGGGCAGTATCTCCGTGAATTGTCACAGCAACCCAAGAGTTAGGAATGATTCTCATTTGATGGGTGATCCGACACCACCAGAGAGCCTCAGGGCTGAGATGACACAGGGTGTCAGATTCTGAAGCCTGCTCTTGCCCATATACCACCGGTGCGCTCTCTCCAATGTCTCACGTGTGTGCGTCAAAGGCGGTAGGCAGTGGTTTTGTGTGGAGTCAATGAATAATTGTGTGCTTTTTGTGAGATGATTCCATGCCTGGGTAATTTTGTTAAGGGGTCCTTCCTGGTTGGATGTCCACAAATGTGTTCTGCTTGGTCTATAGAATGTTAGCACATACCATGTTTAAAAAAAAAAAAAAAGGTGCCAACATTTAAATATTGAAATATTTCCCATAAAAATCCATACTTCCTGTGTCTTTGGAAAGATTGAGAGATTTATCAATGCCAGGCTCACCTGACAACCTTCAGTGGAAGCTGACAGCATCAGTACCTCTGATTCTCTGCACTCCCCACCACTCTCTATTGCCTCTTTGTGTCTAAATCCAAATGCTCCTTGACATTTACAATTGTATCTTTTTTTCAGGATAACTAAGGAAAAAGTAAAATATGTATCACGCCCATTTCTGTCAACTGCAGGAAAAGAAAATATACATATTTCAGGGAAATTTGGGATAGGAATTGAAAACTATTCCATCCATTCAATAGACAAATAAGGTAAGGTAAGCATGTGACTAAAAGGTAAGCCGGTGCATCTTAGGATACCCAGCCCACCTCACCTGTTTTCTTTTGCAGCTTGATCTCTGTACAGATTCAGTTTTTGAGTTTCTGGTCTAGACAGTCAATTTCAATAGTCCAGTTTCATGGGTAGCCTTGTCAATAAGAGGCTTGATCCCTTTGTGAGCAATCAGGGGAGTCTTCAACCATTTGGTTGTTTCTCTGTATAAACTTAGGTATTCATATTTCAGGGTTTGAGTCTTGAAACTGTCAATGGTCTTCTACATTTATTAGAGCAGATGTCCATTGTAATATAGTGATAATAAACATAACAAAAAAATTACTCTACCATGAGCCATGATGTTAATTGAGTTAAGAATACATGCTCAGTCAGGTGTAGTGGCTCACTCCTGTAATCCCAGCTCAGGAGACCAAGGCAGGAGGATCACAAGTTCAAAGCCAACCTCAGCAACTTAGCCAGAGCCTGTCTCAAAAAAAGAAAAAAAATATGCTATATTATTTATTTTTAATTCTCACAATCACTCTGTAATGCAATTATTTGCTAATTTCCAATTTTTAAATTAAGGTAGTTGATAACAGTCAAATTTTAGATGTAAATTCAGGTCTAAATCCAAAGCTTTTTTTTAAGACAAGCAAAATAACTTGACTTTTTTTTTTTTTAATTTCTTGACGGTCCCAGGAACTAAACCTAGGTCCTACTGTATACCAGGTAAGCTGTCCACCACAGAGTTGCACCCCCAACCTAACTTGAACTTTAAAGACAATTTTTTTTTTGATAAGAGGTTTTGCTTTACAATGAAGAAATGTATGGCTTGTGCTTATTGTCATAATGGATACTTTGTGTATTAACCTTTACATTTCTTTTGTAGCCCTGCATAGTGAAACATGTTAGAACTCAGCACACAGTAGGTAATCAGTGAACAATTGGGGACAGAGAGAGGTCCTCAGCATCAATTGGGAGAGAGAATTTTCAGTTAAAACCGGGCCATGCCTTAGCGTCCAAGAACTCAAAGAACGAGGTGACCTGGTGTCTTCTTCTCTGTCTTCTAAGGAGGTCCAAGGGTTTCCTCTCCAGAAACCTTCATGAAGACGGTAGAAGATTCGGGGGAGATAGGAATGTTACACAAGCAGTCGCCCTCACACAGGCCTAGACAAATCTCATTAAGTTTTATGAAAACTGGAATCTGTGACAAGCTGGATGGGGCTGGGGGACATTGACCAAATCGATGGCATCAGTGAGATTGCAGCCACATGCCGTCGCACTTGGAGCAGGTTACAAGCTCCTGAAAAACACCCGTGATTCAATAAATTAGTGCACACTAAACATATGATAGGTTATTAAGGCTCCCAGAGTCTCCGGGGACACTCATAAACTAGAGCATGTCAGTGCCTCGCTCTCCTTGTCTCTGAAATAAGGACAGGGAGACCTGACTGGCAATGTGACTGTTAGAGCCAGACGAAGGAATACTCCAAAAAAAGAGGAGGATTAATAAAGTGGGCAGGAGCACAGAGTTGGCCATCAGAGTTAGGTGGGACTCTTTGCTTTGCAAAAAACAGAACAAATTGTCACCTCCGTGTCTACTGCCAGTTACCACATCTGGCAAAGAGGTAGGATAATGCCATTGGACTGTTGAAAGGATTAGCATGCGTGCAGTGACTCGGCAGGTGGCTGTCACGTAGTAAGTGCCCGATAAAATATGTTAGTTGTCACAGTACAAGGTTATGCATGTGCTGCTATACTTTGTAATATTTGAGTTGAGTATTGATGAATTAATGCTGGCAATGATGTATCTGCACAGAGTAAGCACTCGACACGCTGCGTATGCTGTGTATTCCAGGGGAAGTGAGTGCTGGAGGCGTAGAAAGTGGCTGGGCCATCATTAGCTCCCCGTGCAAGGCTTGGCTTGCTGCGTCACACAGAGACCAGAGCGTGTCTTCTCATTTGCTCATTTTTAGGAGTTTCCCATGGCCTTGAACCAAGAAGAGTTGGTTCTGTATTCAGTCTCTGTCTACGTGAAAGCAATTAGCTTATCTCTTTAAGAAATACACTGTGTATTTCCTATTCTCCATTAATTCCAAATCCCGCTTCTTCCAGCAGACACAGCCCAACCTTCTTCCTTCCCTGGATAGGGACGTGTCTCCTGAGTTTCCATTCCTCTGCCTCTCTGTCTTCCCTGCTTCCCGATCACCTTCTCCACTGCAGGGGCAGTCGAGGCTGGGGGCCTTGGGCAAAGGAGGAAGCAGCTCAGTCTCTACTCTCTCCCCACCCTGTTTTCCCCTCCCTTTCCCTCTCTCTCCCTCTCTCCATGTCCCTCTCTGTCTCCCTCTTCCTCCCTGTGTCCCTCCCTCTCTCCCTCTCTCATTCCCTCTCCTTGCTTCTATTTCCTCTTCCTTCTCTCCTTCCCCTCTCCTTCCTCTGCCTCCCCCTTGCCCCTTTGCCTGGATCATGAGTACAGCCAGCGATTTTGTTTGAAATGCTCTGTAAAAAAAATAGCCTCTAATTAAAGCACAAACAGCAGCACTGCTCAGTGGAAGAAGAGAGAACATCAGTCAAAATGCCATCCCTGAGAGCCTCGATGACCAAGTGACAAAGGAGGGTCAGGGGTAGGATGCCAGGTGTCCCCAAAGCTCATGGGTGAGACGATGCAAGAACGTTCAGAGGTGAAATGGTGAGGTTTTAAGAGCCTTAACCTAGTCAGTGCATTGATCCTGTTGAATGGATTTGCTGGGTGGTGACTGTGGGCAGCTGGGGTGTGGCTGGTGGAGGTGGGTCCCTGAGGATGTGTCTTGGGGTTTCTATTGTGTCCCTGGTGAGCAGAATGCTCTCTCTTCCTGGAACCATGATCTGAGCTACTTTCCTCCCCTGCACCCTTCCGCCATGATGTTCTGCCTCACCTCAGGCCCAGAGCAATGGAGTTGGCCAACCATGGACTGAACCTCTGAAAACCGTGAGCCAAAATTAAGTTTTCCTCCACTACGTTCCTTTCAGATCCTTTGATTACAGCAGTCAGAAAACTGAGAAAACACGAGGAGAGAGCAGAAGAGCAGGGATGTTGGTGGGGTGTGGGAATTTGGCATATCTGATCGCATCACGCTAAGGATGAGCTTGGGGGTTTCCTAGGAAGAAGCTCTGGGCCCTAGGAAGGAGGCAGCAGAAGGGTAGGCCACCTCTGGGAGCCTTTCTATGGGAGCAGGCTGCAGGAAGCATCTAAAGCCACAGAGCTGGACACACGCTACACTCTCTGGTTCTATGAAGCTTGGTAAACTCCGCCAAGAGATAAGCAATGAAGTGCCCTGAGATGTGATAGCAAAGCCCACCCCAGATCCAGGTTAGCTGGGATTTACTCTCAGTAACTATGTAACCTTAGAACTTCTGCATAAATGTGTTCGCCCTCCAATGCCGTATCATCCAGCGGGTTTAGAATACTGGAAGGTCAGTGTGAGTGTTGGTGAGGGTGCATGCACAAAGCACCTTCTAAACCTGGCACATTCACAGAGGACCTTCCTTTCGGGCTGGGGTCTCTGGCTGCTCCACAGAGAAATGAGATTTACTGTGTGATTTTCTTCTGAGGAAAAAAAAAATATAAAGGAAGCTTCTGACTTGGGGGAAATAACCCCAGATGTATTCTAGGACAAGGGCACTGAACACCCCCTGGGACTTGTGGAGTGGTTGTGGTGGCACCAATAGCAGGCACAGTTCACCATGGTGAGCACTCAGTTCCTCCTGCCAGGGACTTGGTAGTCTCACTGTCGCTTCTCCGGGATGCCACCATGCCCTGGCATCTCCTTTCCCTGGTATCCTTCCTCACCTTAACTCCATCATCCCACTGGGTCACAGCTACAGCTTAGTAGCACCTGTAGGAAACCCTCGAACTCTCCAGGTCAAGTTCAACTTCTCTTCTGTCCTTCAGAGCAGAGCTCCTTCTGCAAACATCTGTTTCCAGAGGTCTACAAGGACCTAGGTCTTGCCAAAGCCCATGGGGGTTTCATTCATCCATTCAATGGTCACTTATGGGGCATTTCTTTGAGGCAGTGTTCGTTTGAGGTTCTGGCCCAGCTGTCTGAACCAAATGGCAAAGATCCTTCCTCCGTGGACTGTCTTTTAGAAGAGGGTAAGGAGGCAGCAAGTCACATCATCCTATCTGCAGAACCCCTCCTTTCTGAAACACTTTCTAATTAGTGACCTTGGGCAAGACAACCGTTCAGTGCCACGACTTCCCTCCTCTGCTAAACACGGCTGATTGTACCTGCCCAGAGGGTTACGGGTAAGACGAGGGCACTGCTGTGTTCCCACATCCGCACGCACACAGGAGGTGCCAGCTCCAGGCCTGGAATTTTTCCTTACTGCACAAGATCTTTAATAACAAAGTATGTAACTTTGTATTAGTTATGCTTGTAATTATAGCAACCTTCAGAATAACATATGCAATGGAATTAAATTTCCTGCAGCTCGACATGCATTTTTTTAACTTCCAATTTTATGGTCTAACCCACTTTCTGATTTAGAAACCTGTAATCATCACTCTCTGCCTGTCATGGCCTGCCAACCCAGGAATGGCTTCAGTGGTTCAGCCAAGACCTCACGGAGCTTAACAGCCTGGCCTGAGGCCCTGCTCTTCAGGAATCACGTACTGTGTGTGTGCCTCTCTCTCCATTTGATTATTACGGGTCAAAACTTAGAGAAACCCTGTAAGATGAGTAAAGAGGAGCTCGACGCCCTTTACCATACTCGCCAATGATTCACACTGGACCTCATGAGACCCATCACCATGCATACGTGCTTTTCCTGAATCATTTGAGAAGTTAGACATCACACCCCTCCTTCCTTCATGTTGATGTGTATTTCTTAAGATACAAAATAGTCTCTTCCATAAACACATACTTATCAAACTCAGGAAACATAACATTGATAGAATACCTCCATGGAATCCACAGCCGGTCCAAATGTAATCCATTTCCTCAACACTGTCTTTTCCAGCCCCAACCCACCCCAGTCCACCTTCCGATCCAGATCAAGCAGCAGCACATTTAGCTGTCCTGTGTCTTTGGACTCCTTTCTTCTAGAACATTCCTCAGCCTTTCCTTGTCTCTCTTGACCTTGATATTTTGGAAGAGTTGGTTATTTTGTAGAACATGCCTCAGAATCACCTGGACTATGTGGTGTGTCCAGTTTTCTCCACTATAAACTCTACTCTCCCTTGGCAATCCAGAGATAACTTGTGCACAGATCTATGAATTCTGCCCCCGTCCTGCTCCTCCATGGACTTGCACAGGTTGGTTCAGGACTCCTGGATACTTTTCTAACTCCATCAGTCCTTCCAGATTTTTTAGTTGATGTTCTGCTTTAAGGAAGAGCTTCAGATTCTTCTCTTTTGGCTTACTTATTCATCTGTCACTTGTATCACTGTGGGCTCGCAGATTCTTAGATTATTCAGTGACTTCTAATCTATGCTCACCATTTATTTCCATATCAAAGGGCATCAGACCAACGAGCCAGTGGGAACTCCTTCATGTTGGTCCCATGTCTTCTCCATAGAGTCACATCGTTCTTGAACAATCCCTAACTCAACAGCACCCAAGGATTTCCAGGCTCAATTTACACAGGTCCCCTCCCCAGTCCTGCACATGGCTGTTCACCCAAGGAATCTCGGTTCCTTCAGAGGAGGCTGACAGTGAGACCCAAGCCCTGGGTCTAGGTGTATTCATTGCACTATGTATTATTCTTTTTTATTTTTATTTTTTAATTTTGATTCATTGTTGGAGTTGGAGAATATCATGTTAAGTGAAATAAGCCAATCCCCCAAAACCAAAGACCGAATAATTTCTCTGATAAGTATACTATTCTTCCTAGACTCTCTCAGCAGGTAGAGCTAGGGTGTGAATATTTGTGTATGCACACACACACACACGCGTGCACACACACATAAACACGCACTTATGTAAAAACCATTGGCTTATGCTGATATCTCTAATTCCAATACAACAGCACAGGGAACATTCTGGTTTCTCTCCTTTCCATGTTTACAACTGCCTTTTCTCACCAGGAGAAGCCTGGATCTCATTATCTTCAAATTATTGACTCTTTTGCTTCAACCTCCGGTACACACAGTGTAGTTTCAGAAGAGCCAACTCATTCCCTGGTAAAAAGCAAATCGATTAAAGTTAAAATTTTGTTTTTAATTGTTTTTAGGTAAAATTTCTATGAAATGCATAAATCTGAAGTGTACAGTTCCTGGGTTTTGGAAAATGTCCACACAGGTGTAGTCCGCTATCTTATCAGCACCATGGACAGCAGAACTTCTCGCAGGTCAGAAAAAGCCAGCTCTCCCGGGGTTCCCTGCGGGAAGCCGCTAGTCTCCTGTTTTCCCCATAGATGAGTTCTAAGTATTTTACAACTTCACAGTAATGGAATTTTACAGTACCTTCTCTTCTGTGTCTGGCTTCTTTTGCCCCGCATACTATCTAAGTGATTAATCTCTGTTGTTGCGTGCATAAGTAGTTTATTCGTGGTTGTTGCTGAGTTGTTATTCCATTGTATAAATATGCTACAGATTGCTTATACATTTTTCTGTTGATGACTATTTTGGTTGTTCTCGATTTGGGGCAATTATTAAGAAGCTGCCATCAGCATTCTCTTGTGTAGGTCTTTTTGGGAATATATGGTTTCATTTCTCTTTGATGTATGTCTAGGAGTGAAATCACTAGGCTATTGGCTAGAGGTTGCTGATTCTTTTCCTAGTGCAGTTATGCCATTTGCCAACCGCAAAGTCTGAGAGTTCTGTTTCCTCCACACCCTTGCTAATATTCAATGCTGTCAATCTTTATTACTTTCAGCTAACTCAGGTCAGATCATACTTGTAATGCAGCATTTTTGCATTTCCCTGATGACTAATGATATTCAGAACATTTTCATGTGCTTATTTTAAATATATGTATTTTGCTTGTGAAAAGGTACTTGAGACACTACATTTTAAGTTGGATAGCTTATTTTTTTATTATTGATTTGTAGATGTTCCACAAATATTCTGACAGTCATTTGCCAGATATATATTTTGCAGTATTTTTTTCTTACAATCTGTGGGGGTTTTGGGGTTCATTTTCTTAATGGTGACTTTTGATGTGCAAAAAATGTTTAATTGTGATGAAGTTTATTTATTGTTTTTATCCTTTTCCTTTTCTTTGTCTTACCTAAGAAATATTTTCTCCCAAGTTATGTAGATATTCACCTACATTTTCTCTTAAAATTTTATACTCTGGACTTTTATGCATAAGTCCATGATCCTGACTAAATAATTTTGGTGTAAGGAAGAGATCAAGTTCATCTTTGCCTGCAGTGAACTGTTCTGGTATCTTTGTTTGAGTCTATTGCTGGACTCTCTGGGCCATTCCACAGCCTCAATTGTATTCCACGGCACCCATGTCATGTTTCTTGATAAAGTGGCAATATGAGAAGTCAGGTAAGTCAGATAGCATTCATTCTCCGAATTTGTTCACTTTATTAAAATTGCTTGGATGTGCTATGCCTTTTGCATTTCCACTTAAATTTTAATGCAGATTTTGTCAAATTCCATCTTTTGTGGTAGTAGTCATAGTAGGAGTACTTGGGATTGAACTGAGGGTTGCTTTACCACTGAGCCACATGCCCAGCCCTTTTGCTTTTTATTCTGAGACAGGGTCTCATGAAGTTGCTGAGGCTGGCCTTGTACTTGCCATTCTCTTATCTCAGTCTCCTGAGTTGTTGATACTATGGGGTGCACCCCACAGCTGACCCTCAACCTCTATTGTTGATAAAGGCTGCTGGAGTTATGATCAAAAGTGAACTGAAGGTATAGATCAAATTAGGAGTCATGGACATCTTACCAAGGGAACATTCTTCAATCTACAAACATGACATTATTTCTTCACTTTATTTTTAGACGATTTTCATTTTAATCAGCAATGTTTTATAGTGTTTAGTGGAGGTAGGGCACTTTTTTTTATTAAATATATTCAGAGATATTTTACGTTTTCCATGCAGCTGACAGTGGAATATTTAAATTTCAATCTCTATTCATTACTAGTACATGAAATTATAATTAAGGGCCAGGGTCTAGCTCAGTGTTAGAGCCCGCACCCAACATGTGTCAGGCTCTGGGTTTGATCCTCAGCATACAAAAAAAGATAAATAAGTAAAATAAAATCAGGGCTGTTAGTGTCTTTAACCAGCTATCGGGTATTCTTACTGACTCTTTCACTGGCTCCACTAATCATCTTATTGATGCCTTATGATTTTCTTATAAATAATTATGCCGTCACTAGATGAGGTCCAAGGAGGTTCCCAGAAGGAAGAAGGGGACCTCAGCTCAGCCCTGGCAGGTTCTTGCCTTACACTACAGAAAGGAATTTCAGGATGCATCAAAAGAGGTAGGAGCAGAGATTTACCAAGGAGGAGACACTGGAACAAGACACATTCCCAAAGCGGGAGGGAGCGTGGGCGCCTGAGAATGAGATGGCTTTGGGGTCTCAGGTTCTTTTAGACAAGAACTTTCAAACACTGAACATGAGAAACACAAGAGGTGGCACCACCTATGGACTCGAGTCCTGTGATCCTGGAGCACAGAGTGGGCCACGGTGGTCCAGTCCTTCTCAGAGTCCTTGGGTGGAAGTTTGATTGACACACAGGACTTGGACTGGACTCACATCATGGATCTCTAGCAGTCTCTCTCTCTCTCTCTCTCTCTAGGCTTCTTTGAATCAGGCTAAAACCCATAAACTAACAGATTATGTAGGCACTAATTAACTGAATTCACAATGCTGTCAGGCTTACTGGACCTTGAAGAATTCAGCCCAGAGGTGAAGATGGGGGTCGGGTGTCCATGGAGTCTTTATTTTGTCTGTTACTCTCTACCTATTGTCTCTTCTCTACCTATTCTTATTTCTTCTATCTTACCTGGATGCCATCTGAAAATAGATACTGCTTTACTTCTTCTTTTATTTATTTATTTATTTTGACTCACATCTGTTTTATTTATTTTCCTTGTCTTATTGCACTGGTCAGGAGCTTGGCTACTAGTGAATAGAACAGACCTACCCTCATTATTTACTATTTCAAATGTTTCTGTCCTTTTTAGTCCAACGATGACATCATCCTCACCACCAGCACCTCCTCACTCCCAGCCCTTGAACTCAGACACTAAGGAGAAATTAGAAATAGGTGAGAAAAATCTGAACTTTTCCTAAAACTGATCAGCGTCGGGGCTGCCGCAGCTTATCTCTCGACTAAGCAGAACTGCTTCTCCTGTAGATCTCCTCCTGCTCTGCTCCTAGTTAGGATGGACCTCTGGGGAGACTGGAAAGGCAGAAGGGAAGCAGCAGACATTTTTAGTTCACATGTTTCCTTGTTGATCTGCAGAGTCCCCCGGCACAAGGCAGCAGCTGGGTTTGCAACTGTTCCTTCTCCTGCTGTTTCCTTCAGTTTCTCTGGCTCAGGCCAGCTGTGTGAGGTGACTAAGGATCCCCTGGCTCTTACAGGACACTCATGTCATTTATGTCAGGGACAAAATTGATGCAAGTCTCTGTCCTTGTGGGGGCTTCACTCACGCCTGTGAGCTCCAGCTTGTTCTTGACCCCCATCCTAATTTTGCACCATCTTCCCTGCTCCCTCTGCTGTGGCTGCAGGCTCCAAGAGCGTAGGCTTGTGTCCTGGCTGACCCTGACTTGAACTCCTAAGCATCCTTCCCTTCTCTGCCCCACCTGCCTTCCATCCCTATGCTCAGAATTTCGTTTCTCCCACATGCATCCACCATTACCTCCTTCACCTTTCCTTTCAGCATCTCTCTTTCTCTCTTCTGGTCCATCACATCATTTGAAAAGCTTGTTCAACTCTCTCATTTTAAAACAGCAGCTACAGACAAAGTAATAAAGCAAGTGCATGAAGCCAGCAGAGAAGCTTCTTCCAATGCCCTGAACATCCCATTTGTCTCCTCCTGAAGGGCCCACAGTGACCCCCGGTCTCTCATTCCCCACATCCGTCCACTCACTGCTCATACTTCTGGTCCACTGCTTCTCTGAAATTCTGCCATTTATATAGTTTAAGGGTCCTTTGCCCAGACAAGCTCTCCTGCTACTCCCTTGACTAGAGAAAGGCAGATCTGATTCAAAATAGCTTGAAACCTTATTATACTTTCAAGGTCAAGAAATTCCTTGGAGGAAGGGCCTGTGGAGGCAGAGTTCCTCATGGCAGAAGCACATGGCAGAAAAGGCCTGGTCACCTCATGGTGGCCAGGTGGGGACTGAGGTCCCAGTATCCCCTTCAAGGGCACAGCTCCAGTGATGTCACTTCCTCCCACAAGGCCCCAACCACTGAAGGTTCCACCTCCTCTCAATAGCGCCAAGGCCTGGGGACCAAGCCTTCCACACACAGGCCTTTGGAGGACATTACAGATCCAGTCCCTGGATGAACCATTGTCTTCCTAGAGGAGCCAGTTCCAGGCCCACCAAGCAGAGAGACAGGAAAAGAAATGCCCACAGCTCTTTCCTCTCATGCTTACCTCCTGCTGGTGCCTCTCCCTGGTTGAAGCTGACCAGAAGCCAGATGGCCAGGGAGCCCAGCTGGAACTGTCCAGAGCCCCATCTCAGGTCCCACAGCAGGTGATGAAGGGTGGGAGGGAACCTGGAAGGACACAGCAGAAGGGTTAGCACCCTCTGTGCCTGCGTCTTCTCATGCATAAAACGGGTTGGAAGGAGGCCTACCTCCATGGTCTGTGACCTTCGGTGGGGAGTCAGAGCAGCCACTGGCATTAAAAACTCAATAAATGGTAATTCCTGTGTTTCTGGCCTCTTTTCTTGTACACCTGATTGAAATAATCGAAAATTCTTTGAATAAACGCTTCTAGCTGCAAGAGAAGGCAACTGTCCAAAACTCATCTAATAAGTTCTACTTGTTACAATTTGTACAACAGCCTGGTTTGCTTATCACACCTGTTCTTTCTGGAAACTGACAGGTAATTTTCTTACCAGTTAGCTACTGATTTCTCATATGCAACAAATATATAAAAGCATCCATCATACATTGTGAGACTTGACTTTGAGCAGACCATGAAACTCAATGGCCCGCTCAGATGTTTTTTTCTGAAATCTGTGAGTGCAGATTCATGTGGCTTGAATTTAATGAAAGTCTGATCTTTTATCTTTATGTTCTATGAAGTTAGTCTTGCCTTAATGGCTTTAAAGTGTTAGAAAATATGTAGACATGTAATAATACATTTTAAATATGACATTCCATTCACTGTTATGTAAAACAGTTTATTTAAAATATAATTAGAAAAATAAGAGAAGTGTATAATTGCAAATGTAGAACATTCACAATCATATAAAAAGGGCCTTTCCCTAGCCCTCAAAATACTGTGGGGTCAAACCCGGGTATCCCTGAAGAATTAACTCCAGGACCCACAGCAGGTACCCAAATCCTCAGATTCTCTAGTGCCTTGTATAAAACAGCATAGAATTCACATGTAAACTCCCTTATCCTTTAAATCACTTGTGATGCCTAATACTAAGTAAATGCTGCGTCAGAAGTTGTTACTATGTATTGTTTGGGGAATAAAGACAAGGGAGAAAAAGCCCATGTACAATTACTACAAATGCAATTTTTAAAAATATCTGCTTATGACAAAATGAAACCCACTATTATGTATAACTATCATGCTCCAATAATAAATTATTAAATAATTTAAAATAGTTTTAATTCATGGTTGGGGGACTCTATGGGTGTGGAACTCATGTATCCAGAAGGCAGTCTGTAAACATATAGTGTTTTATATATTTCATTGTTGATCACCTATTGAAAATCATATATTATATCATTTATTACCACATAAAGTTTTTTGAGTTCAATAGCAAAGGTTAAACCATACTTTCAACTGTGTATGCTAAATCTTAAACCTTGAGAAATTTATGTATCTGTTAAAAATTTTATTGATCTCATTATAAAAAAGGACAATGGTATTGACTTCTCAGGTTTGTTATGAGGAGAAAATGGGAAGGTATATAGGAGATGCCGTGTATTGGACCTACTAGACCACTGGAATCGTAAATTAGGGACTTCGTTACTATGGGAAATGCTATTTCTATGTATAAATACTTAAAGGTTAGTGGATGGACCTCGATTCCCCCAAAGATCTGCATGTGGAAGGAGACTTCTGAGGACATAAAAATGTGACCCCAGAGGGCAGGAGAAATTGGGACCAGGTCATGGCATGTCTTGTCCGGAAGCAGGATCCCTTCCTGGTTGTCACTGATAGCACGTTCCTTTGAAGTCAGAGACTTCCAGGGAGGGTCTGTCAGAGCCTCCTCCTCCAGGCCAGCTCCTGGGGACCAGTGACTGTATTTCTTCCATTTCTCACTGTCAAGCTGCGAGCTGGGAGCCATGGTTATCTTGTTGGTGTGGCGCTTCACGGGATGAAAAGTCAGCAGGCAATTCACACATGCAGAGGAATCAGGTTAGGAAACAAGCAAGAGGAGACCCTAATGAGGCAGTGTTGAGGATTACAGGGCTCTTTTCTGTCTCAGGGCCTTCTGAGGATGAGCCAAGGTATAAATTAAATCAACAGATAAAAAAATGAAATAAAATATTAAAAGGTATGGGGAAATGGATTTTGTTATCATGGTCCCTGGACCAAACTCCCTATTAAAAAACACCTAGATAAGAAGGTGGTATTAAATCAGAATCATAAGTGGACTACAGGGATATAATATAATAGTAAATATAATATTAGCAGCAGCCACGGTTTTTGAGAGTTTATTATGTGCTGGGCACTATTCCAAGTGTTATCTGTGTGTTAGTTCTTAAATCTTCTAAACGACTCTATGAAATAAGTACTGTTTTTTTCCAGAAATTTTCTGATGAGAAAACTGAAATAGAGAAGCAATCGACCTAACCAGGATCAACCTAACCAGGATCATGCAGTTAATAAAAAGTGGCAGAGTCTGGATTCGAACCCAGGCAGGTGAGTTGAGAGACAGGCAGGGCACTGTCTCAGATGCTGCTGTGAGTTTCCTTAAATACCAGGACACTGGTATTTGCAAATGTGCCTTTAGAGGCATCTGAATTATCAGCGGAAGGTTCTCTGGGGGTTGCAAGATTTCTGTAATCCCTGAGAATTAGAAGACAAAGGTGCAGACACAATAGAGCCCTTTGCATGCTCTGGCTGTGAATTCCTGGCCACACGTTGTCACCAGTAGCTCAGAGTCATGTTAGGGTGCCAGGGACCTGGGAAATTCCTGTTCAGGTCTTGTTATGACTACCCCTGCCTACGTGGTCATGCTGCACTCTTGAGAATTTCAGGAGTTTTGGCTCAAAAGCCTTGCCATCTACAGTGGCTCAGGGCTTGCACCTGTGTTCTAGCCATAACACCTGAAATACTGCCAATTATCAAGGCCGTGGCCTTTCAGAGTCTTGCTTCTCAAAGTGTGGTCTGCGGACCAGCTCTCTCTAGGAATGGCTCAGCAGTACAGAGTCTCAGGCCCCGTCCCAGCCCTACCGTAGTGGGTAGAACTATGCCCCGCTCCCAAAAGAGATATCTCCACCCAGTACCTTGGAAGGCGGCCTTATTTGGAACAAAGGTCTTTGCAGATGTGATTAACTTAAGGCCCTCATGATTAATCCATACGTGTCAATGTCCCTGCAGCAGAGAACAGAGATACCCAGGGACCTTGTTAAGACAGACACAGGGATGGGAACCTTGTGTCCGTAGGCCAGGGAAGCCCCAGGACCACCAGCAGACTCTGGAAGCTGGGAGAAAGGCCTAGAACAAAAATTCCCTAGAAATTGCAGAAAGACCAGTTCTGCAGACACCATGATCTTAGCTTTCTGGCCCCCAGAACTGTGGGAGAATAAATTTTTGTTGTTTTAAGCCACTCAGCTTGGGTAATTGGTGTTGGCAGCCACAGGAAACTAATACACTTGCTGAGGCAGAATGTACATTTTAACAAATCCCCAGGTGATTCGTATGCACATTAAAATTTAAGAAGCGCTGCTTGAACATTTACAGTGCAGGTTGACATCTATCACTGCTTTTCAATCTGTTTCAGGAGTGAACCACATTTTTCTAATGAAGTCTTAGGTAAAACCAAGGGAAATAATTTGACTCTGCTGGAGTCCGGGGGCAGGGGGAGAGGCTCAGGACCAGCCACTAGGCTCCTCCTTGCTGGCCTCAGCCTCTGAAGGGCCTGCCTGGTCCTGCACACAATTAAGGGGGCCATAATTTGATTCTTGAGCCACTCGTGTAGGGTAAGCAAGGTCACAGGGGCTAAAATAAATGGAAGCAGAGCTCAAATGGATATCTATGGGTTTAAATTCATTTGACTTTCTTAAATTTTATTTTTCTTCCTGTAATTCTATAAAATCTTTCTCAGAAAAGACATGAAAAACTCAGAGACAGATCAACCTCCCAGCTCGTCCATCACTGGTGGGAACTGCACATTTTATTGGAAGCAGGACTGGGGTCCAGACATCAGTAATGTCTCCAAGGCAATGACCTTCTTTCTATAGCTGAACCCATGCAGGGAGCAAATCTCTAGCTGTGGTATTCTTTAGAGACCACGCCTACCTAGTACGACCATGAACAGCTTCCTGCTCTTAGACAGTAGTCAGAGGCAGTTTTTTGTTCTATTGGTTCTGAAAGTGGGCTTCCTTGTGTAAAGCTTCCTTGCTTGATAAGCTGATGCCCTCTAAATTCCTCAGTAAGGATAGACAACAGCATCTCCCGGAACCAGATCCTAAGACCGCTGGGTAACCAAGCAAACATACCTGGAGTTCTAGCCTGGTGTGCCTCTAATAGATGTCCCTCCCCTTGCCCGTATCTTGCAGAAGCAGAGATTAAGAGCAGTCCCCCCTGAGCAGAGAGATCTGAATGCCCACAGTGTGAGCTCTGTGACCCAGGGCCACTTCGTTGCTTGTAACTCAGATGGCACTGGTTCTGTGATCTAAGCACTGCACATAACATGTCTCCATTTTCAGCACATCTTTGAGGGATGTCGACTTTCTCCCAGGCCCTGCCTGGGCTAAGCCCATCTCTCATCCGGCACAGGCTTTAGTCAGCCTATAATTACGCATCGGCTGGACTGATTCCGGGCCCCCATTTCTCCGGCTCTGACATTCCTCAGCTGAGGAGCTCGTCGTGTCCCGTAAAGGAATGGCCTCTATTTTAGTGCACCACGGATGCGATTCACGGAAGCACCTCCTCTGGTCTCATTGCCATCGGCCAACCTCACACCTGCATGGGCTACATGCCGCCTCTTGTCCTGGGTTAAGATCCATAGGGATCCTCCACACTCCAGTGCTCAGCCCCAGGCACAGGCAGAACTACTTGGGGAAACAATTCTCCCAGGAAACTGGAGAGACGGATGCGGGAAAAGGAATGGACCTTCATGGACCAGCCCGCAACCCCACCAGCTCCAATTTGGTTAACACCAAGACCCGTTAGTACACGTGGTTTCATAATCTATCCAAATGCTCGAAACACAGACTCCTCGTTCTGGGAGCAGAAATAGTACATATTGCCCATGCAATAAAGTATCATCCGATAAGCCAGCTACTTGCTGAGTGTCCAAGCAGGCAGAGTGATAAGCTCCTGCTTCCCGTGAAGGATGTATTCATGAAACCCCGCGAGTGTGTCAAGGGCTGCCCAGTTGCCTTGCTCTTATCTCTGTAGAAATGTGTTTCCTTCTCAGCAAATCTCAGGGCACCAGGGCCGGAGGGAGGGGTGGCCAGGCCCTGGATGCCTCAGTCTGGTTCTGAGGTCATTCCTGAGACCAGCCTCCTCTTCCTGCTGCTCTGAGCCCTGGGAGGTCAGCCTGGGGGTCGGGATGCTGTTTTCCTTCTTCCTATGGGTGTGCGTGTTGACCTTCATTCCCATATTAATAAGCAGCGTCTATGAGAAGCTCTAGCAGGATCATAGCAACCACCGGCTGCAGACCTACTATGTGTGCTAGACACATTTGCAAAGGACTTTGTGTGAATCCTTCTGTTCGATCTGCTAGCAACTGTCTGGGGTAGATGATTTTTGTTTTGTTTTGTTTTCTTAACTCCAGATGAAGAGATTGAGGATGAATGAGTTAATGTATCTTAGTGACAATCACACAGCTAGGTAATGACAAAGCTGAAATCTGAACCCAATACTGCCTGACTCCCAAGTCCCTACTTCCAGTTCTAGCTGTGTGGCCTCAGGTAAGTTACTTCATGTCTCTGAGCCTGTCTTACCTGACAGTAACTTTCTTACAGGGTTGTTGTGACTATTTTAATGGATTAATCCAGGGAAAGTGCTCGGCAGTGTTGGGTGTATAGTAAGTGCTCAGGAGGACCTGGTATTGTTCTTGTCAACTACACGTCATCTGTTCTAACATTGTAAGGGGTCTGCTGCTGTGATTGTTTAATGGGGCTAAAGGGTTTTATTTTAGAGATGCTCTGTCAAAGCTTGGCTGCTGCCCTGGAATGAGTGGACTGAGGAGTCTCTTCACACTTCTGGGGGACCGAATGACGTTCAAAGGCTCCCGAACGCCTGGGCTACGGGGGTCAACAGCTGCCCCTGACCTGGGAGGGTCTGCCCGCGATCCCAGCATCATAGAGAACAAGGCTAGGGCCTCTCTGCTCTGCTCTGCTCTTCACCCTCCTCTTGGCCATGAGTGCCGCTTAAACGGGATCCATGCTGGATTCAACAGGGACTTTGGAGGTCGGCTTTGTGCTCTGTGCTCTCTGAGATTGGTGCCTCCCACCCACCATTCATCCACCATTCACCCCATAAAGGCACCGTGGCCCCCTTAGCTAAGAGTTGCCGCAAACAGTGAACACCTCAGCCTGGTGGTCCAGGGCCCTTCCAGGTCTCCCTTCACTCGAAAATGCTTTCACATGCCAATCATTCCCATCATCCTCTGCGCACCCCTGGCTTCCACGGCCCCCAGGAAGGCCAGACCTCCGGCCTACCAGGCCTCCATTCCTCCCCCATCCCCTGTTCTCCAACACGCCGAGCGCCCCCGACCCAGCACAGCCAGTGCCCCGTGCACGCTGCCCCTCACCGGCCTCCTCGGGGCGCCCCACACATTTCCTCCGCTGTCTCTTCCAGAGTTCTAGTTCTTTGCTCAGCGCCTGTGTCTCAGTATGAGTTCCCCCGAGTGCAGAGTTCAAGACGAGGACTTAAATACAGCTCGCTTATTTGGGGAACGATCCCAGGAATCAGGAACAAGGGAGCGGAGGTGGAGCGGGAGCTCCAGGGGAGGACTTGCCGAGCGTACTGAGGCCCTGGGTGCAGGCCCGAGGGGGAGCCAGCCGCGCCGCTCAGTTGCTGCTCAGAGGCTCCATCCCGCTGCCCTTCGGTCCCCTCACTCCGGAGCAGCGGCAGGAGCTCTGATGACGCATCTTTTGAACAAAAACCGGAATAAGAGGACAGGAGAACAAGAACGGGAAGCAGGAAAGTCTAGCATGAAAATATGCAAGGAAAGTTCTGAAGATCTATGCTAAAAGGCCCAGGGCCTACGACCCTGTGCTGTAACGTAAACACCTGCTAAGAGCAGGTCCTAGGTCAAGTGTTCTTCCCCCCGAAGACACAAAACCAGACAAACAAGCAAACCAGAGAGGAGGCCTGCGGAGCTTACCCTCGATCGCGGCGGCGGGAGGGTGGCGTGCACGCATCACCCAACGCATCAAGGTGCACACAGCAAGCGTCTGCAGGCGTTTCTACGGCAAGAGCAGCTCCAGAAAGTGGTTTAAAGGGAGAATGTGGGGCTGAGCCTCCACTGAGCCTCCCTCTTCCGAGAGCTCCAGCACGTGCTTCGCACGGAGGCAGGTTGGGTGCTTATCCTCGGCCTCCCGTTCCACACCAGCGTGGGTTTTCCCGAGGAGTGTCGACCTTGAAGGTGGGCGGGTTTCCCACAGCATCAGAGGACGATAGGGGACAAAAGTCAGAAAGACACAGGGGGCTCCTGGAGGTGGCACGGCTTCAGCACAGGAAAGTCTGGGGTCGCGCAGAACGTCCTTATGGCCTCGGCCAAAAGAAGGAGCTGTGCAGGCTGCGTTTTCTAAAGATGGGCACACCAATGTGTGTCCAGGCCCGCCTGTTCTCATGCGCCGTTGACGTCCCTTCTTCTAGTAACACAGTCTGTACCCCTTCCCTTGAAATTCCCAGGGCTCGGTCCTAAAAGACAGATGGTTTCCATCCCCATCTCCCTTCCTCCTCCTCCTCCTCTCCTACTATTCTCCTCCTCCTCCTCCTCCTCCTTCTTCTTTTTCTCCTTCTCCTCCCTTCTCCTCCTTCTTCTTTCCACCTCTTCTCTTCCTCCTCCACCTCTTCCTTCTTCTTTTTCTCCTTCTCCTCCCTTCTCCTCCTTCTTCTTTCCACCTCTTCTCTTCCTCCTCCACCTCTTCCTTCTTCTTTTTCTCCTTCTCCCCCCTTCTCCTCCTTCTTCTTTCCACCTCTTCTCTTCCTCCTCCACCTCCTCCTTCTTCTTTTTCTCCTTCTCCCCCCTTCTCCTCCTTCTTCTTTCCACCTCTTCTCTTTCTCCTCCTCCTCCTTCTCCTCCTCTTTCCTCTCCTTCTTCTTTATCTCTCCAGGCCTTTGAAGCCCTAGGCCAAGTAAGGAGCCCCTTTCCCATGACTGCATCATGGGAAAGTATCTCCAGGGACACAGAGAGATGACCTTCACCCATTGGAGTCTCGCCAGCAACAGCTACTGAACTCTTAAGTGAAAAGAACTTCGGAGCGGCCCCCACTGCAAAGAGTGATATGGCCACCACTCTGAGAGCCCCTGCATCAGGCTGCCCCATCAGCCTGCTTTCCAACCCACGGAAACCTTGAACGATCATGAACTGTGATTAGCTAGGTCTGGGGGCGGGGGTGGGATTTGCTACCCTGCCCGAGTACTTAGAACACAGCTTCACGTGGAATGGGGGCCATCCGAGCCTCTCATTAAGAACCGCGTCCCCCAGGAGACTGAGAACTCAGCGAGGGAGGCGCTGACTTGCGCGGTTTTCTGACCAATGCCCAGACGCTGTCCCCAAGACAGAGTGGACTTTTGATACATGTTTGATCAAGTGACTGAACCAATCGATCCACACATGGCTCCTGAGGCCAGGATGGGTTAAGGGACTTGTCTGAGATCCGAGAAGCACATAGATCTGAGAATTGCCAAATCCTGGAAGAACAGGATTTCTACCCTCGGAAGGATCCATTCAAACGTCTATTCCTACCACCCTCTGGCTGCTGTACCAGCCCTGGCCAGAAGTGTTGTCCCTTACAGAAAACAGAGAAGTCTGAATTGTAGGTATTTCTCAAAATCATCTGAATCCTAAAATTTGGATGTCTGACTGGCACTTCCGACTCATTCCAGGTCTAATGTGATTCAATATGAATGCATTTTGTGCTACTTATGTAAATGTTTTGAGGGAGGCTTGGGAACGTTTAGGTCTATGACCATGAGGTTCAAGGCAGAAGTGGTTATTTAAATTTACATAAAATTAAAAATACAGCTGGTCATTCACACCAGCCGCATTTCAAATGCTTGATTACCTCTCGCAGCTGGTGGGAATGACATGAGACCATGCCAACCTAGAACGTCTGCATCATCACGGAAAGTCCTATTGGCCAGAGTGGGCTAGGGCTTTCGGTCGTCTGGACTTGTAATTGTTGAGCATCTATGGTCTACCACCAGGGAGGGCCCTGTCCACATGTCACCCTCTCCAATCGTCAAGATTCCAGAGGTGAACATCACTTCCATTTCGTACTAATGGGAGCTTGGAAAGGTCAGAGACTTTCCAAACGCCTTGTTGCCTGGGTGTGGTCCTTAGGGCTTGGGTCTAAGGTCAGAGCCCTTGCACTTAAAGCCAGGCCCTTTCCACAGCAAGCATGTGCCTGCCCCTGAAGCATTGTGCTAGGTGAGTGTGACTTGCATTGGCATCTGAGATCTCGGTGTTCAAGGGACTTTAGAGGTCAGTGATTGTCCCCATGGAGCAGACCTCCAGTTGGTAGCCCAGATGAGGAGGCGGATCCAGGGCAACTTTCACACCTTGGCATTTTGTCCCTTAGGTAGACCCACATGTACGCATCTGGTTTCCGGATGAGTGTTTTCTTATGCAAGAGATGGGAAAATGCCATTAGTCTTTTATCTAATTCATAATACATTGAGCTCATAGAAATACACAACACAAACTAAAACTGACAACTGTTAAATCCGCACATGGTAAGATTTGTTAGAGCAGAGAAGCTGACTGAAGAATCACAGCTTTTTGATGACACTGAAATCTGCAAAAGAAAAAAAATTGACCCGAGGAAAAAATTAGACTTGGTAGAATGATTAACAGAGAGTCAAACTGACAGCAGCTAGGGCCGTGCATGGCAGAGTCTTGTGGACTACAAACCCTTGGAAGAGTGAAATGTTCTGGACGAAGCTTAGACATGCAAAATTGTACCTGGCAAAATCAGATTTGGTAAAAGAGTAATGACGACTTTCAAATGGCTAATGCGAATCAGAGCTTTCTGTGCATCAGCCCATGTAAAACACTCTCTGTGGTTTTTAATTCTCAAATAAGATTAGGACATCGGTTTATACCCAAGGGACTTAAAAGCAACACACTACAGTGATACAGCCACATCAATGTTTTTAGCAGTTCAATTCACAACAGTTAAACTATAGAACCAACCCAGATGCCCCTCAATAGATGAATGGATAAAGAAAATATAGTATATATATATATAAGCATATATATATAAATACATACACATATGTATATATATATATATATATATATATGCTATAAAGAAGAATGAAATTCTGGCATTTGCTGGTAAATGGATGAAGTTAGAGAACACCGTGCTAAGTGAAATAAGCCAAACACAAAGAACCAAGAGCCAAATATTTTCTCTGATATGTGGATGCTAATTCACAGTAAGGGAGGGGGATAGGGAAGAATAGAGTTACTTTATATTAGGTAGAGGGGAGTGAAGGGGGGAGGGGCATGGGGGTAGGATAGTAGAGTGAAACAGGCATGATTATCTCATGTGCACGTATGACTGCATGACCCATGTGATCCTGCAATATGTATAATCAGATAAATGAGAGATCACACTCCATTTGTGTATGACCGACCTATTAAAATGCATAAATGCATTCTACTGTCATGTACAACTAATTAGCACAAATTTTAAAAATTAAATTAAAAAGATTGGCACATTGATATTGATGTTACCTTGATTTTACAGTCGATGAAACCAAAGCAAAGGAAGGTTGTGGGATCTGTCCCAGTGGATCCTAGATCAAATAAAGGCTGCGGGGAAACTGGACCCAAGGAATCTGGCTACTATTTGAAGCTCTTCTTGTTTTATTTTATCTTGCTTTCGATTTGGTTGCTTTTTTTTTTTGCCTTTCTTGTGAAGTTATTTTCTGCACCTCTTTTGGTTTATATGAAGCACATTATATTTAGCAATTAAAATAAGAATTTTCTTTGAACTTTGTTGTAATAATTTTAAACAGAGAAAAATTTTATGAAAAAACAGCAAAATTTTCAAATCATTTGTGAATGAATTGCAAATGTGATGCCCCATTCTTCCCAAATATCCCAGTATTTCCCACACAAATACAGACTCCTAAGTAACTATAGAGTATAACTGTGGAAATCAGGGAGTTAATACTGGTGTCTCTCCACCTCTGATCCATGGCCCCCTGTCAAGCTGTGCCTTGTGGCTGATCTGCCCTCACTGTTCCCTTCCTGAACCAGGCTTTGACCCAAGGAGGGAGGAAGGACGGGAGGAAGGGAGGGGAGGGGAAGGAAGAGAAAGCGAATTTTAGGAGAAAAGATGTATAGAAAGTTGACAACCTACACTGATTTAATAGAACTCACATCAGAAATACTCTCAATATAAAAATATCATTTGAGGATCATTTTAGTTGAAGGTCTATTACTAAAATATAGTCAAAATGTCTCAGGAGTCAAAATTGTAAAATATTTACAGATAGGAAAGGTAGGATTAAATATCCACCAGGTCAAAAAGTGGGCACAACATTTCTAACTAATTTTTCTGTGAAAAGAATTGATCCCAATAAAAATAAATCAAATAAAAATAAAAATAGAAGGAAATGAAATTACTTTGAAGGGAACATACAGATAACAGATCGAAAATGACATTGGTTTAAATCAATAATCTCGAACAGCTCATTTCCTAAGGCTATGTTGTGAGAATCAGATAGATTGAGAACACGATGTTTGCATGGAGTGTAGCCCATGGTAAGTGCTCAGTTAGAAGTAGTGAGTGATGGTGGAGTTGGTGGTGAAGAAAACATTGGACATAGCCTTGGTTCCTGCTTAGGAGGTGGTCAGAGCAGGAGGTGTTGTGCACACAGGCGGAGAATCAGATTTAACCACCCCAGGTCATGTGGCGAATGCTGCCCAGGAGCAGGCTTACTGAAGGAGACCCTTGTGGGTGGGTGTGTTCACCAGATCAGCCTTGGTGATTTGGTAAAGACCCTGAGCGGTGAAGGAAGACACCCTTGGTCTCTCCATCTGAAGTGGAGAGGAGGAAACCGAGCTGCCTGGGCGTGGGAGCTGTGTCCCCAGGGAACTGATTCGAAAGTTTAAAGGTACCTGTGAGTGAAGGAGGAGAAGCCGGAAAGCAGCCCTGCTTGGTCCTGAAGCGCATCTCCTGCATAGGTTTCGAGCTTGGGTCAATGGTCTTCCCCAGCTCAAGGAGAAAAACCTCTTCGTACCCACCATGGAAGTTTCCAGAAGAGTCCATTTGAAGTGGTGATTGTTGTTGCAGGAGGAGCCTTCCTGGTAAGCGTCTCCCTTATGGCCCAAAGAAGGAAAGAAACTCAACAACACAGAAATGACTCAAGAATATCAATTATTGTCTGAAATCAGAAAGTAGTGAAAGATCTGGAACAATACATAGCAAGTCATCCAAATTTAGACCACCCATGGTCTTGGGAGCCCTTTAGCCTAAAATGGGTGCTCAGTAAATATTGCTGAATGAAAGGATGGACTCCTTTCTCAGATTCTGAAATGGTTCTCTCCTCCCAGTCCTCCATCCATGACCCAATTAAACTGCATGGAAGAAACAAAAGAGCAGTAGCTAAGAAGACAGCAGCAGAGCCCGAGAAGCAAAAGCAAACGGAAAGGGAAAGGGAAGCCCGTTCCCTGCAGGGCCCTGTGTGGACCACGACTTCCTGGGCTTGCCGGCCGGAGGGCGCAGCCCCCTGTGCCCGGACAGCCTGGGCAGAAGGAGGCTGACAGGTGAAGGCCCCCGGCCACTCACACAAGAAAACCTATGGAGCACCGGCTGTCCCTCAGAGGACGCCACGTGGACGTGGCCCAGGCGCTGCCCTGCTGGGAGGGTGGTCCCGTGTGAGAACAAGCGGAGATTCCGACCCCGCAGTGAGGGCTGTCAGCCGCCCAGGCCCAGGTGGCTGGAGGCACCGAGTCAGGAACAGAAAGGACACCTGTGGCCACCAGGGACTTGGTGGCTTGGTCCTTTCCATCCTTAGGTTCCATGCCCATTCAAAATGGCGTGCGTTCTCTACCTGCGCCTGTGTGTCTCTGTGTGTGTCTGTGTGTGTCTGTGTGTGTCTCTGTGTGTTTGTGTCTGTGTGTCTCTGTGTGTGTGTCTGCATGTGTATGCCTGTGTGTCTGTGTGTGTGTCTCTGTGTGTGTGTGTCTGTGTCTCTGTGTCTGTGTGTATCTGTGTTTGTGTCTCTGCGTGTCTGTGTGTCTCTGTGTCTGTCTGAATGTGTCTGTTTCTGTGTGTATGTGTGTGTGTGTGTGTATCTGTGTGTGTCTGTGTGTCTCTGTGTGTGTCCGTATGGGTCTGTGTCTGTGTGTATGTGTGTGTGTGTGTGTGGTGTGTGTGTGTCTGTGTCTCTGTGTGTATCTGTGTGTGTCTGTGTGTGTGTCTGTGTGTGTCTGTGTGTATCTGTGTGTCTGTGTCTGTGTATATCTATGTGTGTGTGTGTGTGTGTGTCTGTGTGTATCTGTGCATGTCTGTGTGTGTGTGTGTCTGTGTGTATCTGTGTGTGTCTGTGTGTGTGTCTGTGTGTGTCTGTGTGTATCTGTGTGTCTGTGTCTGTGTATATCTATGTGTGTGTGTGTGTGTGTGTGTGTGTATCTGTGCATGTCTGTGTGTGTGTGTCTGTGTGTATCTGTGTGTGTCTGTGTGTGTGTGCCTGTGTGTCTGTGTTTCTGTGTCTGTGTGTATCTGTGTGTGTCTGTGTGTCTGTGTCTCTGTGTGTCTACGTGTGTGTGTGTGTGTTGCATTCACCTCTACTGCTAATCCATCTCCTCTCTTCCATGAGTTTTTTTGCGATTGTGCCACACTTAGATTTACTCTACCGTGGCACTCACAGATATTAAATATATCTTAATCTCACTTTGTTAGCTCCCTTAAATTTCGTTCTTGGTCTTTTCACCCATGGATTTGTCCAAAAGCCTTTTTAAATTATTTTGTCAACTTTCCCCAAAAAATGTCCCCCTGAGATTTATTTTGCAACTACATTAAACCAGTAAATTAATTAAAAGAGACCCTATGTCTAATATGGTGTCTTGCCTTTTAAAAATACAATGGGTTTCCACAGTAAACCAAGGGATTTCTTACTGCTCCTCAATGAAGTTCTGTAATTTTCTGCATCTGGTTTCGTTTACTCCTTCAGGGTTTTTTTAAATTACTGTTTTGTGAGGGAAGGGGATAGTTTCCCACCGTATTTCCTGCTCATTGCTCATGTATAAGAAAGCTACTGATTTTTGTATGTTAACTTTTTTGGGCAGCCACTTTCCTGCCCTTTCTCATTAGTTTTAAGCTGTTTTTTTCAGGTGACTTTCCAGGGTTGGAGAGTCATGTTACCTGGAATCAAGGAGAGCTCTCTGTCTTTGCTCCAATTAAAGCAGTCCTTCGTGAACATAACTAGTGTGTCCGCTCCTGCTCCCAGGGTCTGCAGGACAAGACCCAGGTCCCCTGAGAGGGAACCGGAAAGGCGTTGCAATCCCGCCCCTTCCGTTTCCTGCACCACAGAGCATGCATCTCCACGCAGCCACCTCCAGATCTCGGCAACCTCCCAAACGCAGGCCCAGCTCTGTTGCTCGATCACACGCCCTGGTCACACCCTCCCTTCTCTCCCTGTCTGGCCTGCACCTGTCTGCAGGACGCAGGTCAGGTGTCCGGCACACCCTCCTGACGGCTTCCCCAAGTCCTCCTAGTCACCGTGCTCCTGGGATGCCTGATGGGTATCACTTGTCACCACCATGTATATGCACAATGAACTAAGGACACAAATTTCGGGGTTAGATGCCTCGAGTTGGCAGCTTTGATACACCATATACCCGCCATGTGCCACGGTGAGTTAAGTTGTTCTTCATTTTTAAGCAGAATTGATAACCTAACACACGGAGCAATTGTGAGGATTTGTAGGGTAATTGCTTCATATAATTCCTGGTTCCTGGTAAGTTGTAAAGATAGTTATTCATTTATTATTATGGTTATGATGGGGTTATGATATGCTTTGTTTTTTTCTAATAAATCAAGAGTTAATTGTATGCCTCTCTAGACTGTAAGCTCTGAGAAAGAAGGTTATGCTCTTTTGTTCTTATTTTTCAGGCTACTCAGGGCAGGGTTTCTCGGGTGTGGCTCAAGACTACCTGCTCCTATATCGCTCCCCTGGGTCCTTGTTTATAAAGGAGCTTTGTGACTGGTGAGGGATTGGGGCCTACTTTCATTCTTTTGCATGCAAATAACCACTTTCCCTGGCCCCATTATTGAGAAGACTCTTCTTCCTCCAGTGCTCATTCTTAGCATCTTTATTGAAAAATCAGTTGGCTCCAGACCTGGGGGCTTATTCTAGGCTCTTTATTCTACTGCGTTGTTCACTGAGTTTGTATTTATGCCAATACCATGCTGTTTTGATAACTATAGCTTTGTAGTATATTTGGATAATGTGATGCTTCCTGCTTTTTTCTTTTTGTTCAAGATGGTCTTGGCAATTTGATTTTTTTGTGGTTCCATATAAACCTTAGAATGTAGGGATATTTCATAATTATTTTAAGACTGTCATTGGTATTTTGAATCTGGAGATTGCTTTGGATAGTATGGATATTTTAAGAAAATTGATCCCTCTGATCCATGAACATGGGATGTCTTTCCAGTCTTTGTGTCTTCTTCAATTTTTTTAAATCAGGGTTTTATAGTTTTCATAGTAAAGATCTTTCACCTCTTTGGTTAAATTTATTCTGAGGCATTTTTTAAAACTATTTTAAATTGGATTGCCTTCTTAAATTCTATTTCATATAATTTGCTATTGGCATACAGCAATGCTACTGATTTTTGTATGTCGATTTTGTATCCTGCAACTTTGCTGAACCCATTTATTAGTACTAGTAGGAAAATGCAAAATAAATTAAAAAGCTGGATTCCTATCAAACCAAAATTCCCTGAAATTGGACCTAAAATCAGCACTAAGTGAGTTTTATGAATTCTAATATCAGATTTGGACTAGTGCCCAGTCCCAGTGTGCTTACCAAACACAGACTGAGGGAAGTGAATCGCACAATTGTACTCGATCAAACAGCTGATGAACTTGCCTTGGGAGGAATCCGTGAGACGTTTTATGATGAGGGAAGGAAACCAATTTGTCTGTGGCTCAACATTGTACGTCAAGGATTCAGGCAATCTTCAGCACATAGTAGGTGCTCAGTATACATTGTTGAATTTGAAAGTGTGTGGGTGGATGTGAGGGAACAAGAGCCACAGTGTCAGTCCCCGAGGCCAGGAGACTACTCGGAAGCGAAGGAGAGATACATCCCACACCTGCCTCACCGCCCAGTCCCTCTTGCCAAAATGTCTCAGCCTAACTTTTAACGGGAAGCATCTTTTGTGGAATCGGCCCCCTTGTGAAGACGTATTTGTTACTTTTGCCACTTAATAACCCAAGATAAGAATTGGGGCTGGGGTATACCCCAGTGGTCCAGTGCACCTGTCCAGCACGCGGAGGCCCTGGTTCCATCCACACAGTGCCAAGAAACAAAGAAATAAATTGGTCTTGGTCTTTTCCAGTTAAGGAGATTTATACAACCCCAAATACGTGTGGTTTGTATTTTGCTCTTTTTTAACTTAAAAAAGCAATATATGTTTATTGAAGAAAGCTCGGAAGATAAGGACAAACGTAAAGGAATAACACGAAACACTGGCGGTCCCTCCCTGGTCACCGTTGTCATTTGAAAGCTGTTCCTGCCACCTTACTTTATCAGCACGGGGGTCTGAACACAGCTGGTTCCTTTCGTCTTGGGCACGCATCATACAAAGGACTTGGAGCATTATTTCAGGAGCTACCTGACACTGTCATGGGGGGTACCATCACTGCCGTTTTATTCTCCTATTGGACACGCGGACTCTTTCTATAATCTCCTTATTGCACATAATACTTTCCTGAACACCCTTCTGAACGCCTAATTTGTTTTCATTGTGATTATTTCCTTGCCATAAATTCCTGAAAGCGGAATCTCTGCACAGACAGGTAGAACATTTCCAAAGCTCAGGATATATATTGCAAACTGTTTCCTGGAAAGTTGGTAAAAATTTATGTTCCTACAGAGGTTCTGATAGTATCTATAAATGAGATTTTCTGATTTTTTTTTTCTCCTTCTTTTAATGGGAACACTTCCTCCTTACAGGAGGTGGGTGGGGGAAAGGAAGACTTCCAAAAATTTGAGAAAGCATAAAGGACCCTCAGTCTCCTGAAAACAGAAGCCCTTGACATGTTTATAGTCCCCTCTTCCCCTCTTCCCTTGGACTTTTCTCTGCAAAGGAAAAACATCAAGTTCCCCAGGAGGGTCTCCGAGGAATCTGCCCATCCCTTGTGCAACCTTCTGCCTGCCCTTGTTTGGAGAAGAGAAATTGCGAGGAGAGACTTGGGGAGGAAGAATTCAACTTCCACCCTGTCCTGAGAGTCCCCCAAGTCCTCGGGGATGCTCTCCGCATTGGACAGGTTCTTTCAGAAGGGTAGGTGCACATCAGGAAAGCCACACGATCGGCCCAGACCATCGTGGGATTGGTCGTGGGGTCGGGACAAAGGGTCTCCCTCCTCTCCTCCTGGTGAACTGTGAAGGGAATGAGATTTTTAGTTCTCAGAATGAGTGAGCAAAGGCCACTGAAATTCGTGTCTGATCGAAGTTCCCACCTCTCATCCTGCTTCCAAATTCAGTTTCTCACCTGCCACCGACATCCAGAGAGCACGGAGAGGCACATCCAAGGACAGGGGAGAGGAGGAGTCTGTGACTTCCTCCAGGAGAGCTGTCTCTCAGAAACCGTCTCAGCTGTGCTGGTCGATGGGGTCACCCCTGACCTGGAGGCGTGGGCTGACCTGCCCGGCGTTCTGAGCTCTTTAGAAGGACATCTCAGTCCCCATGGCTCCATCAGCCAGCTTCCAGATAGTGCAGAGAATAAAAATGCTGGTGGAGGAGAGGGCTGGAGGTACCCCAGGCTAACAGGGACTTCCACGGGGCCTGGCAGATGCACTGTGTCCTTCTGCACTTCCCACGTGGCTGAGGTGGCCCCCCGACCAGTGTTGGCCATGGGAAGATCACCAGCACTGAAGTTCAGAGGTCGCCACTTCCAGGTCGAGGGGTTTAAGAGGAAGGTGACCCTCCTGGCACTCTCTCCCTCTGCCCCGGTGACCACGGAGGCTGTGTGTCCTGATGCACCTCGTATTGTGAATAAGAAATAACATGTGACTGTGCTAAGTCATGGAGGCCTCGGGGTCTATCTGGGGCAACCTCTGACTTTACCCTGATCCCTACAGAAGTGTAAAGTCCATTTGAGGAACATGTTTAAGCATATGGGTTAATAACAAAATCTCTTTGACTTCTTTTGGGGGTTCCAATTGACCTTGGTCACGGGCTCAGAACCCCAAATGAGGTTTGAGTAGCAAAGTCCAGTTGTGTTGGTCCAGCATCCACCTTCAACTTTGGGACCTGAGGATCCTAGCTAAGGAGCAGAGACGGGAGCAGGGGACCAGAGGGTGAGTCTCCCAGTTCCGGCTCCACCTATAAGAGGGGCTGATGAGGGAGGGTCCCTGCCTCGTCACGGACTTGGGGTGAGGCTCGAGTGAGACATCCCACATGTACATCTGGCACAACGCTGGGGACCCTGATGTTTGACAGAGGAGGAAACTGAGCCGCAGAGAGATGAAGGGGAACGGCCACTCTCACAGGCCCTTTGCAGAAGTCGGTAGGGACGCCAGCGCCACCTGAACCCCACAGCCGGCCTTGTCTGGTTCTCCTGAGGGGCCCCCGGCACCTGGCACTTCTGCTGCGGGTGGCCCTGGTGTGGTGCTCCTTGTCCCCAGCCTGGGGCGGCAGCCCCGCCGGGTCTCTGGGCCTCCTCTGAGCACAAGGAAGGGTCTGGGCTGCGGGTAGGGCTTTGCCGGCTCTGAGGAGAGGACTCCAGAAATGACTGAGAGTGAGGAGCTGGGAACCTGCTCCTAGGCCTATTCCAGACAACGGAAGGACACCATTCGGACGGGAAGCCCCCTGCCAGGCTCACCGCCCACGGAGCTGCGCCGACAGCGGGCCAGACAGCGGGCGGTGGCGGGAGAGAGCAGCGCTACAAGACGCGCCTCGGAGACGCCTTCGTTGGCGAGTCCTCACTGAAGTACAGGCAGAGGGACTGTGATAAGCAGATGGTTCTGGGGACAGCGTCCACCCTGAGACGAGATGATTACGAGGACGCTTTCTGCACAGCCTGCCTGCGGGCCTGGGCTGGGAGGTCCTACCTGGTGGGCCAGGAAGCGCCCCTTCCGCCCATCCCTCCCTCTGGGCGCCTGCTGAGTAGCTGCCCAGCACCTCTGGCGTGGCCCCTCTTGCCGCCCCCACCATCGTCCTGGCCACGGTTTGTGACGCACGGGGATCTCACGCCCACATCAGGGGGCAGCTGCATCTGCAGGAATGCACGTCCTCACTGCAGAAAGGAGCGGGAAGCCCCAGCAGGGTCGGGAAGCTGCTGGGGCAGCTGCCTTCTGACTCAAACCGCGGAGGCAGGAGCTGTGACAAAGGAGGGAAGGGTACTTATTATCCCGGGTTTCAGAGGAAACTCGCCCTGTGAGGTCACATCCCAGGGACCAAGGCTCCTGACCCCACACTGAGCAGAGTGTCACACGGAATAGCGCTGCTCTGTGAACGGCTCCCCTGGCCTTTGGGAAAGTGGAGAGCAGAGGAGCGAAGCTTTAAATGGGTCCTAAGGGGACAAAAAAACTGGCATTACTGAAATCTGAGCTCTGATTTCCACACCTCCATCACCAAGGGGAAGAAAGACTCTTATTCAGTTTGGCAAAACTCATTTTGCTTCTCTGATGGCCATAGGATGTAGTGAGAAATGAAAGGGCTCAGAGGACAGAGTTACTTATAAGCTGTGTGACCCTTGGAAAGCTGCCTAACCTCTCTGTGCCTCAACCATCTTGATGGCAATACGAGACAATAATGACGACTGTTCCTGGCACTAGGGGATATTCGATGAGACAAAGAATTTAAAAGTACCCAGTGGGGTGCCTCCCACAGAGAGGACACTGGAAATCTCCATTCTCACCTAGTGAAATACACTTGTCGGTATCAATGCCTCCCTTGTCCTGGTGGGGAAAGACAACAGAAGACTGGAAAAGAGGATGGGAAGCACCCGACCTCGGGGTTGCTCCAAAGATGACTCCAGGGCTCTCTTCAAGTCTGCAGAGTGTCCAGTGTCAGTCTGCATCAGGATTGACGTTTGGAACAACTTCAACATCCAAGTGTGAGCACATTGGGATCTTGGCCAGGAAGCACTTCCCAGGATCTGTGGACGAGCGACACCTTCAGATTCCGCTGGCTCACCACCCAGTCCTTGCATTTCTTCAGCCTGGACGACAGTCAGAACAGCTAGCATTTGGGGCAGGTATTAGTCACCAGCCAGATATCACATTCACATGCGGACACAAGTGCATCATCTCATTTAATGTCCACAGTCCAAAAATATAAATGCTACTATCATCCCTGGTTTACAGTCAGAGAACTCAGGCTCAGAAAGGTCAGGAAGCTTACCAAGTTCACACAGCTGGTGAACGACAGGGCTAGGATCCGAACCGGTCAGCCTAACTCCAGAGTCTTTGCAAGACGCCGTTAGGTGACGCCACCCTTGGGCTTCTCCCACAGAGGGCCTGACACAGAGAGAGGCTCTCGTGCGCAAAGCGAGTCTCGGGACCGTGGCTGAGACCAACCACTCTGGGTGAAGCCATGTGTTCAGGACCGCGCAGAGGTTCACAGACAGCACAAGAGATCTCCGAAACTCCAGAGGCCCCACTGTTCCCGGAAATCCTGCCAGGTGATTTTCGGAAATGATGGGGGACATCGTTCTTGGCCCTCCGTGAGGTGGCTCTTGCTTTCGGATGTTATGGTAACCAGAACACCTCAGCGCTCCAGGTGGCTTCAGATCACAGGGAACGTGTGCCGGGTTTGAGACCCAGGGGCGTCCCCCATGCTGCGAGACGGGGTGCCCAAGCCCGAAGCTCGGACAGAAGAGCTTTGACAACGTTGAATGGGTACCAACATCATAACAGCCCTCGAACCCTGGACGACGGGGACAGAAGTCCAAGGCACCTGGCCCAGTGGCCTTTCCTGGTCCTGTGATTGTTCTCAAGATGGAAGCAGTCTATGAAGAGGTTTGTCGTCTAAAATTCACAAGTCAGTGGATCGGGCCCTTGAGGGCAGGCACTGCTCCTAGCAGGGGATTCTAACCCAGTTAACACGGGCAGAAGCAAGGACAACAGCAATCTATGGCACAGATGCACAAATGCTCAGATTGTCACGCTAGACAGAGTAAGGGACTCCAGTGGATTCCATGTTTTCAGGCTGAGCTCATTTCTATTTCTGCTTATGTTTATTTATTTAGATGCTGGGGGCTGAACTCAGGGGCACTTTCCCTCTGAGTTATGTCCCCAGCCCTTTGTATTTTGGGATGGGGTCTTTTGCCAAGTTGCTGAGGGTCTCTAGGTTGCTGAGCCTGGCCTCAAACTAGTGATCCTCCTGCCTCGGCCTCCTAGGTCGCTGGGATTACAGGCGTGAGCCACCGTGCCTGGCTCTTAATTCTGTCTTTAAGTTTTGTTTTCTTGCTTTAATGATAGGTCTCCTTATGCTTAGCACCATTTTTGGAATTAGCGTTTTCGTTTCTCTGTCCCCAGGCCTTGAGTAACCTGGAAAGGTGCGTTACCCCGGGGAGAGAGAGCAGCTCTGGGAGGAAGGCCAGGCAGAGCTACGCAGCAGGGCCCAACGGCTGCCCACTTGGACTCAAGGCTAGCTCTCCCTCCCCAGCTGGTCCAGTTGCAGCACAGTTACGGCCTCTTTTACGAAGCCCAGGCAGCAGGCAGGAGAAGAAAATCCAAGTTCCAAAACGCAAGAATGCACACAGTCTCATGAAGTTACTCTTCAGACAAATTTAGTTTTTAAGTACCGCAAAGAAGGGTCACGTTTCCTCATGACAGCACGCTGCCAAGCCCTGGGCGCTAGAACAACACGAGGAATAAAGAAGACAGAGGCCGGGCCCCGAGGAGCTTTCATGATTCCACCGAAGCCTGGACACCGTTCACGTCACTGCTAAAAATAAGAAGCCAGCATTTACCACTCACTCCACACCAAGGCCTGGACTAAGCCTAGCCTTGGAGAAGTGGTTAAGTTGAAGTGCCAACTTGATTGGATTGAGGTGCCCAAGATTAGGAAGCTTCTGGCTGTGTCCGTGGGGGCGTGTCCAGGAATGATTGGCATGTGGGATAGTGACCGGAAGTGGAGCCCCTCCCTAAGTGTGGGCAGCTGCGCCCAATAGGCTGGAGGCTTGGATGGAATGCAAGTCAGAAGAACAAGGAAGCAGCAGCAGATGGAGCTCAGCTCTTCTTGAAGGGGTTCTTGATCACGGCTTCAATCGCCTGAGGACATCAGACTCTCGCTTCTTCACTCTTCCAAAGCGAACTCTGCCGGTGATTGTCCAGGGAGATTCCAGAAGCCTTGGTCTTGGGGTCTTGATCCTTCTTGTTCTGAGATGTCAGCATCTTGGACTGCACAGCTGCTGGTTCCTCCAGCTCTCCAGCTGCAGACGGCCATGGTGGGCTCTCCAGCTTCGGGTCGTGTGAGCCCATCTCATAAATCCCCTTTTCACAACCATACTTCCTGTTGGCTCTGTTCCCCGAGGGAAGCTTGACCAATACACGTGACTCCTCAGCCCAACCCTATAAGGTCTGGACCCCTGTGGTCCCCATTTCATAGCTGGGGAGGCCAAGGGGCAGCCAAGGACAGGGTCCACCCAAGTTCCCTCGGCTCTCAAGGAGCCAGCTGGCGCGTTCCTCCTGGACCTCACGCTCTTGGCCAGCTCCATCTCGGACGTGCCAGGAGTGCCCATCCTGCTCCAGAGCATCTGTGCTGCTCTCCTGAAGTGCCCGCTGCGGCGCTGGGCTGAGCCCCGAGGGCCTCTCTTCACCCCACCCCACGCCAGGATCCCGCCTCCGTGGGTTTTTAGAGAATGGAGGCTCCCAAGAAGAAGGAGGTCCGCAAAGACGGCTGGCTGCTCCTGCCGGGAAGCAGAGGACCCCGACTCCGGCCACTCCCCACGGGGCCCCCGGGAGGGGACGTCATCAGGGGTCGATGCTCAGAGTCCAGAGGAGGAGGTGAGTCTGCGAGCGAGAAGGGAAGAGGCCGCTCTCCACAAGAGACAGACATGTCCACCGAGCCCGTTTTGCTCCTCTGGACACACAGAGCCCAGACCCCAGCCTCTCTTGCAGGTGGCATTGTCCTTGAGACCGAGCTCTGACCTCTGGGCCGTGAGGGGGGTTGCATGGCAGGGACTTTCTCAGTTTTCACGTGTCATTCTCCATGATCTGTCTCCCTCGTCAGGAGTGACTTTGGAATATCGTGTGGAAGCCAGCCCAGCTCCCCCTGGCCTGGACCCCGGAGTGACCACAAATAAGAGCACATCCCCCAGGGATTTGGGACCTCCTTAAACTGTTAAAGGAGAAAAAATAGACTTCGATTCAGGCGCAGCTCGTAGGAGGCCTTCTGACGACAGCTGCCCTGCCCGGTAATGTGCTGTTTGAAGATCGACGAGGAGGAAAGGTCCTGAATGGCCTGTGGGGAACGGAGCCCATCTGATGCAGAGCCCTGTGTCCAGCAGGAGCTTCATAAATGCAGGGGTTGCTTGTAAAGGGGAGAGTTCCTGGAAAGGGAGCTGGGGTGCCAAGGATGCGGCTGAGAGCCTGCAGCTGCCTGTCGAGGCACACAGGCAACGGACCTCGGGGGAAGGGGCAGTCAGGAAGATTCCAGAAGATGGTGGCTGCCAGAAGAAGGTGCATGGATGTGGAAATTGGCTCCAAAATACCACCTGGAGGAGAGCGGCGAGACCGTGAGACCTGGGCTCTGTGTGGCTGCAGCAGGTCACAGCTCTCTAAAACGTTGCTGCCGTCTTCTCAAACGAAGGGGACAGGATGAAAGATCCTTATCATGGACAGGAGGTTTTGTTGTGGTGGTGGTTTCGTTTTATTTTGGTACCAGGGATTGAACCCAGGGGTGCTTAACCACTGAACCACATCCCCAGCACCCCCCCGCCAATTTTTTTTTTTTTTTCTAATTTTTGATTTTGAGACAGGGTCTCGCTAAGTTGATGAGGCTGCCCTCAAACTTGCAATCCTCCTGCCTGGGCCTCCAGAGCCGCTGGGATTACAGGCGGGCACCACCACACCCAGCAGAAAGGTGGGGTTTTTAAATAGCTTCATCGAAGTGCAATTGACTTACGAAAACCTGCCTGCATTCAACATGCAGCCTTTGAAAAGGATGGACATCTGCTTACACCCAGGTTGCTGTTGCCACAAAGTAATAAGCAGGTCCCCCCCATCCAGAAGCTTCCTTATGTCCCTTTGTTGTTTTCTTGGGACGGGTGGGGCTGAGTTAAGATCCCTGGACCTGGCCTCTACCCCCTTAACAGTTTCAGTACACGGTCCAGCCTGTTCATCTTGCATGACTGAAACTTAATGCCGATTGGATGGCAAACACCCTGTCCCCCCCACCTGGCGACCTCCGTTCAGCTCGGGCTTCTGTGGCCTTGACTGTCTTCTAGGTGTCATAGGAGTGGAATCGGGCGGGCCGTGCTGGGGTCACCACCTCGCATCTGTTAGGACAGCTAGTTATCAAACCAGAGCAAAAGCTAGTGGGAGCTGCTGAGGAAGTTCAGGACGCAGAACCTCACTCACCGTTGGCTGGGACGTAACGGGCGGAAGCAGCCTGAAAGTTTCTCAAAAAGCTTAAAACTGCCACGTGATTCAGCAATGCCACCGTGGACATGCCTCCAAAAGGATCGAAATCAAGATCTTGAGGAGATATCTGCATAGCCACGCTCATGACCTTGGTACCCACCGTCACCAACGCGTGGGAACAACCCAGGTGTCCGTCAGCAGAGGAAGGATTTAAAAAGTAGAACATACATACGAGGAAATATTATTCAGGCTTCAAAACAGAAGGAGGTCCTGCATCTGTGGCTGCATGGATGAACCTACAGGACATGTGGCTCAGTATGTCACCCTGTCCCAGAAGGACAGATGCTGTGGGACAAAGCAGTTGTGCCTGAAGGCTCAGAGCTGGATCAGGGTCCAGGGCTGAGATCCCTGGGCTCCAGCCTGGCCCGATGCTCATTGGCCCCAAGGTTTTGGGAGAGGGGGTCATCCCCGTGCCTCAGTTTACCTGTCTTTGAAGATGGAACTATTGACCTGCTCACAGGGAGCGGGAGAGGTGAGCGAGAGGCACTGGCAGGACCCCGGCTCACCGCGTGCGTGGTAAGTGGCAGCAGCCGCGGGCACCGCAGCTCCTTTCCCACGGAGGAGGATGCGGACCAAAGGGCAGCCCCGGCGTCTCACGCACAGGCACGCTCCTGCAGCTTCAGAGCCAGATGCAACCACCTCGCTGCCCTGCAAGGAGAACCCCGGTTCCTCTGAGATCCCTGAGGACAGCGAGGGCAGCTTGGCAAATCTAATTGCTGCGAGAACCATTCCAAGTGCGTCTGAGTTCTGGCTTTCCGGGTAGATGCATCTCTTTGCTAGGCGCCGTGTGTACCGCTTAGCAAAGTTCTGAGCACTTGGAGTTGCATGGAAGGAGAGAGAGAGATTCACCACTCAGCTCATCCAGCCTAGAGGAGGGAAAGAGAGCAGGTCTTTAGAAATAGTTAAAACTGCAAAGGTGACTCGAGAGGCCAGGACAAGAGGTCCCAGGAGCAGCAGCAGCTACCCAGGCAGCCCGGCAGGATCTCTCTGGCAGGGACACAGCTGCACTTTGCTGGAATGGAGGAATCAAATCCAAAGAATTCAGGAGAGCATCCTTGGATTCTCAGGGGAAGAAGGGGTGCTTTGCAGGGTGGTAGCTGTCTAGGCATTGTCCCCCAAATGCACAAGACCAAGAAGAATGGCCTGGAGAGGTGTTCAGACGCTCAGAGCCCAGAGGATCAGAACAAGCTACCATTTCCCGGTACTACCTTCCCGACTATGCCCAACTCTTCATAAATACACTCTCATTAAATCCGCAGATGCTCTTCAGATCCCATCAAGGAGATGAGGAAACAGAGGTGAAGAAACCTGCCTTGTCTTCCACATCAGTAATATTACCACCACGTGATCTTTCCTTGGCCAAACCCAGCAAATAAACCTTGTCTATAATTGGGGAGGGTGGTCTTCCCTCCACATTTGCTTCAATAACACCCATAGGATGCTCAGACAGACCCTCCAGGGTCTAGTAGTGTTTGGGGCCAAATGTTAGGATTTGGACATGGAGTGTCGCCCAAAACTCCAGTGTGAGACAATGCAGGAATGTCCAGAGGTGAATGATTGAAGTAGGAGAGCTGAAGCCTAAGTGGTGGATTGATCCACTTGATGGATCGAGAGTCTGAAAGGACCCCTGTGCTGGCTGGCAGAGGCAGGCAGGCAGGGTGGGGCTGGAGGAGGAGGGTCACTGGGTGTGTGCCTCGGGGTCCCTCTCTCTCTGGGTCCTGGCTGTCCAGGGCTGAGCAGCTTCCCTCTGCCAAGCCCCTCCTCCATGACGTTCTGCTTCACCTCAGGCCTGAAGTGACGGAGCCGGCCCTCCACGGACCGAGCATCTGAAACCACGACCCGAGTTACATCTCCCCGCTCTGAGCTGCTCTACTCAGGTATCTGGGTCACAACAAAGAAAAGCTAATGAACACCCCGAGTGAAACAGGCTAGACTTTGTGACTCCCTTATTTTTTTTGTCTTGGCAGCTGCTTTTCACCCCACTCTGCCAGATTTCGCTGCCTCTGCACACACCCGCCAGACAACTCAGGAAAACAATCCTGTCGTCCTTCACGCGTTCATTCCACTACGCTGAGTAAGGGGCTCGTGTTCCTCGCAGCCCACCGCAACCTGGAGATGCAGAGGTGAGCCGGAACCAGCGCCTGGCTCCTGGGGAGTGTGCGTTCTGTAGGGGAAGACAGGAGCAAAGCCAAAAGGTGATGTTCACTGTTTACCAGAGCCAGGGGGCTATCGAGGGATGCACGGGGCTGAGAGGGCCACAGGGAAGGGGCTTGCCTAGCACCCAGCCTGAAGAAGCACGTCACCAATTCCAATGACAGTGGGCATCACCAGGTGGCCTATGAACACGCAGGCTCTGACTTGGAGGTTCGGGCGGAGCTGAGATGCTGCATTTGTAACAAGCTTCTAGGAGATACTGTTGCCCCTGGCCTGTGGACCACGCTTTTAAGAAGTGGCGTGTGAGTTGGTCCCCGAGGGAGGGATCCCAGTTAACCCACGTGTTCTCCCTTCTGAATAGGTCCGGTCATCATTGAATTTGAAAAACTGTTCTCCGACCTTTCAGTCCTGGATTCTGGCCAGACGGGGGATGGAGAAGTAGCTAGAGGTTTGGTGGTGGAGGCACAGGCCAGAGAGAGAGAGAGAAACTTTCCACCTTTTTGCAATATTTTGTAAAGTCCTTGGGCTGAAAGGCTCTGGAGTTATAAAATCTGAAGCAGTCAGCTTTGAGAGGATTTCCGGTCCCATCCTGCATTTTTAAACCAGCATTTGATATTTGTGGGGATTTCCTGGACACCCGGTGTGTGGCTCATCCTATGCCACCCATGCTCACACACACTTTGGCAATTCGCAAAGCAGCTCAAAAAAATTGGCATTAGTATTTGTGGTGCATCAAGGAGAAAATGCACAGAAGAATAAACACTTGCCCAATGCCACGTTAACTTATAGGTTACAGAGCTGGGATTTGACCTCTGGCCCTGGGTCTGCCTGACCCCAGAGCACACCCGTAGGGCCTCTGCCCCCAGAACTCTTCGTAGTGTGTCAAGACGCACATAAGATGGAACCTCGCCTGCTTAAAACACCTAGTGCTGGGACAGGGGCAGGCAGGGCAGAGCTGGTTTTATTCTCTTAATTACAAAGTGCTTCTCCCACCCAGAGCTCCTGCTGGAGAATCTCTTCCTATACCATTTACCATACCGACATCTTCTGGAATTTTCCAACAGCAAATTTAGAAGAAAAAGAAACCCCGAAACCAGTGTAAGCAATGTCACAGTGGCCCTTCTCCCTGTCCCTCTGTCACCTCTCCTGTGTCTGCTTGACTGTGTGTCTCCTGCTGCTGACAGTCTGTCTTCAGGAACATCATGTGAAGGAGCTCGACTTGTACTTTACAGGGAATTGGGATCCATTTCATGATTTCTTCTCCTCATCCCAGTCCCTGCAAGCTTGTGGGAAATTGAGTAAAATGACTCATTTATAAGGAGGCTCATGACAGCAAATCAGAACATTGGAGCTAATTCAAAAGAACAGGAGAGATTCCGAGCCTAAAATGACCCTTCAGCAGAAAGTGTCCCTTATCCAGCCAATGTTCTCTGGGCCAGCTTTGGGCAAAGGAGGCTGGTAATTTAATTAGGAGTTCTTGGGACTGTGAAGGTGACCATTTTTCATCATACCTTCAAGGACACCATTTTTCTGGCAGGTCTCCAACCACCTTCACAGTCAGTGGTCAGATATCCTAGGGAACGTGTCACATGGTGTCCAGGAAAGGTGACCAGACAAAGCACTCCCTGCCGGATCCAGCATGGCAGGCATGTCAGGCGGTCACCTGAACCTGACCTTCCCGTCTGGAGAGTGGATCCATCTCAGCTCCTGCCCTGACTCACTGCCGTAGCAGTTCTGAATGCTGCATGTGCGAGGGTCCCCAGGATGTTCCCGAGGCACAGACGCACCCAACAGAGAGGCTGCCTCCACGTGAGCGTGCAGAAGTGCAGGTTCCCCTCTGGCTAGCATCACCCGGCACTGGCCACGAGCCAGGCGCCGGTCTCAGCACCTCGCCTACATTAGTTCATTTATAAACTCACACGGAGCCTCTACCATGGGCAGAGGACCTTCTGCAGGTCACATAGTAGTAAACTGAGGCTCACAGGCTGTGCAAGTTCACAGAGCCAGCAATGGTGGAGCGACGGCAGACGGAGCCCAGACAAGTCGTCCCAGGGTCTGTGTTCTTAAACACATCACTCTTGATTCTGCTGGTTAACACTGCCGGTTCTGCCAGACCAGAAAAACAGCAAGATGTGCGTATTCACCTGCTGCTTGAGATCCACCAATGCCTCACCTGTTCATCTCACCAGTCCCTGTTCTAACCCACCAAGCTGTGTCCATCACGACCGTCAGACAGATAAGGAAACCGAGGTACTGGGAGGATAAATTGCCTGACTCTGGTTATACAGCCAGCAAATGGATCCAGACCCACGTGTGTCTAAGGTTAGAGTCTGCGTTCTCAACTGCTCTGCTACCTTGATCCTAGAAAGGCTCACTGCCATCGGTGCTCCCTACAAGCCATGGAGGACCCATTGGTGGGGAAGAACTAGCCTCCCTAGAGTCTCAGGTCAAGGTCAGGGTGGACTGCTGCCTTCTGCTCAAAGTCTGAGATGTGATGGAATCTCTTAGTGATGGAAAGTGTTCAGAGACCATTGCACCCAGAATCCAGTCCATAGATGAGGAAACTGTGAATGCAGAGCAGAGGCAGCTCACCAATGAAGCCAGCCTTGGGTCCTCCCTTCAGGCTCTCTCTAAAAAATAAAATAAAATAAATAAAAATCAATATTCTCTAGTAATTATTCTTTAAAAAGGCTCCAAATATGGAAAAAGCTGTAAGCCAAAATAACTGAAGCAATTTGGGGAGGTACTAGAGATTGAACCCAAGCCCCTTTAGAAAAATTTTTTAAAAATTTTAAAGAGGGTCTCACTCAGTTGCTTAGGGCCTCGCTAAGTTGCTGAGGCTGGCCTCAACTTGGGATCCTCCTGCCTCAGCCTCAGAGCCGCTGGAATTACAGATGTGCGCCACTGAGCCTGGTTAACTGAACATTTTTATAATGGTAAAAAGAAGATGTGAACAACTTTGAAGTCCAGCAATAGGATTGTTTTCATAAATTATGAATGTCCACACAACAGGACATTGTGCAGCCACTCTGAACAAAATGCATGAAAACTTAATCATGGCTGGTGGCATGAAAGGTCTGGGTGACAATGTCAAACAGAAAACAAGTCAGAGCGAAACGTGTCGGAGGCGTAGTAAGCGCTCGGCAGTGTCTGGGTGGACTGTGGATCCTGCTCCCCACACTGCCCGGTGTCCATCACTCACCCCACACAGGGGCTTCTGCTGCGCACTGGTCTCCAGCTCCTGTAGCTCCAGGTCACCTTCGCATTTCACCTGGACGAGAGCCACAGCCCCCAGCTGTTTCTGGACCTGAGATCTGCCCGCCCTGGTCGTGGAGAGCCAGAGCACTCTCTGTGGAACGTGAACGCGATGCTCTGCCCGCCGAACCCCCCGGGGGTCCCGCTGCCCTCCAGATGAAGCCTGAGTGGCACCCAGGTTCCTCTCCAGCCCGATCTCGTTTCCAACTTGCACTCTATGCTGCAGCTCTGCGGATGGTTCTGGAAGCCCTCTGTCCTTCCAAGCCCTCTCCAATCGCCCACCCAGCCATGTGGTGTCCCAAGCCCCCTCTAGTCCCCTACCTGGCCATGTGGTGTCCCAAGCCCCTTCTAGTCCCCTACCCAGCCATGTGGTGTCCCAAGCCCCCTCTAGTCCCCTACCTGGCCATGTGGTGTCCCAAGCCCCCTCTAGTCCCCTACCCAGCGACATGGTGTCCCAAGCCCCCTCTAGTCCCCTACCCAGTCATGTGGTGTCCCAAGCCCCCTCTAGTCCCCTACCCAGTGACATGGTGTCCCAAGCCCCCTCTAGTCCCCTACCCAGTCATGTGGTGTCCCAAGCCCCCTCTAGTCCCCTACCTGGCCACGTGGTGTCCCTTCCCCCAGGACACACTTCTTTCCCTTGGCTAACTTCTGCTGTCCTCAGCTTAGCTGCCTCTCCCTCTTCCCTGAACCCCGAGACCAAGTCAGTGCCCCAGGGGTCCCACTCTCCTGCTCAAAAGTAAACTCACCAGGATCAACCGATGGCTCCCTCGCGTTGCAGCCAGCACACCAGCAAACTCAGTGGGCGACAGTCGATCTTTACTGAATCGATGCTCCAGTAATCTAATCCATTAGGAGCCTGGTTTGGGGGTAAGGGCGTCCAAATTATCCAATTATTTGAAAGGGAAATAAACTCTGGAAGGAAGCTTTACTGATCCATATCTGCTATATAAAAGAACACTTCCCCTGAAAAATCATCCCGCTTTCCTCTCTGTATAAAGATCTAGCCCCTCCAAACCTTGAAATGCATGGAAATCAAGTGGCAAAAGAATACACTAAAATTCAGATGCCCAGGTCAATCAGCAAGTCTGGGATGAGGCCCAGAAATCTGGATGCAGAAAAATGCCCAGGGGGACTTGGACAGACCTTGGTGGGAACACTGCTGAAATACACATCGGGCCCTGCTTCCCGCTTGGTGCGTTGTAGGTACGCTAAGCATTAGCGCTACTCTCCACTCAGCCTGCTGTGTCTAATTCCTTCTAGGGTCCCGTTTTTCTACCTCTTAAGTGACACTTGTGAAGTAGACCCCAGAGCCTGCCCCAGAACAGAAATACAGATCCAGCCCGGCAGACCGCAGGACCAACCACTCTCCCTGCGTATTAGCGACATCACAGAGACAGCTGACCGAGCCTGCCGGATGACAGGTCTATTTTCATATGGAAAAGAAAATTATAGAGAGGCATAAACATTTGCTAACTAGAGAGATGTTATTATAGCTTGCAAATTGCATTCAGATGTTCAGTAATGCCGGAGTTAATGGATTTCTGAGGGTTCTTCAGCAAGGGAGCCCAGCTCAGAAAGACCTTTCTTTTCTCAGTTTTTATGAAAAGGGTATTACCCGGCCTCCCCTATCCAGCAGGAGGGTCACTCGCTGCGGTGGGGAATCCTACATCTGTGGGGGTTTGGGGACTGACTGCAGGAAGACTTGCCCTCTGCTCCCGTGGAAGCTGAGACTTCGGGAAGCCCTTGTCCCCACCCCCGCATCCTGGTGGGGAAATCAGAGGAGAAGGCAGTTACTGTGCCCTGTGGACTTACTGTGTGTCACGCATGGTGCAGCCACAGGACATTCCGCTCTCATCGCACATCCCTGAACCTCGTGCCGTGCTGATATTATCTCCTCTTTATAGATGAGGAAACAGAGGCATAGAAAGACCTAGAAAAGTGGTATGCAGAGGGAAATGCGAGTTTCCCTGATTTGATCAGTGCACACCGTAGTTGTGTGTTGAAAAATCACTCTGACCTCCGTTAATATGTACAATTAGCACATATTCATCCGAAAAAAAGTTCCGAGGTCTTGCTTCACATCCAACAGCTAAATCCCACCAGAGGTGGGATTTGAACTCACACCACCCAAGCTCAACCCAAACTTGCAACCCCCTCTGTCAGGGAAGGCCCTGGGTATCACGACGTGTGACCCCCACACCCTCTTCCTTCATTCTGCTTATCCGGGCCCCCCTCCCTGCCATCCACCCAGGATGCCTCGTCCCGGCACAGAGGCCAGGTCTGCTCAGAGCAGTCTTTGCCAATCCACCTTTAGGAATGGCTTCCAGTACACAAATCCGTCAGATGAAGTGTGGTCGGGCTGCCAGAGCTGTGCTAGTCGGCTCATCATCGCTGGGACCAAAACACCCAAGGGGCGCAACTCAGAGGAGGAAAAGTTTATTTTGGCTCCCAGTCTTAGAGGTTCAGTCCATGGTCGGCCAACTCAATGGCTCTGAGTCTGAGATGAGGCAGAACATCATGGCGGAGGGTGCGCGAGGGGAAAGCTACTTGGCTCATGGCGGGTGGGAAGCAGAGAGTGAGATCAAAGTGTCTGGGACAAAATATAACCCCGAAGGCACACCCCCGCCACCTAACTTCCTCCAGCCATGTCCCACCCCACCTTTCTACAGAGGTCACCCAGGAGCTTTTGGGAAACACCTCACAACCAAGCCATAACAATAGCCAAATGCCAGACTGTGGCTTAAACAACAGAACTTTATTTTCTCCTAGTTTAGGAGACCAGAAGTAGGTGACTCTTGTGAGTTCCCTGAATTTTAATTACCCCCTTACAGGCCTTGCCTCCAGATACACTTGGGAGACAAGATTTCAGAACACAAATTTTGGGGGATGCATCTCAGTAATAGTCGTTGATTTTTCCACACCGTGGAAGGCACTGAACTTTAGGATCAGAAGATGCTGGGTCATCCCATCTACGCTTCTCATTTGCAAATGGGGAAACTGAGGTCCAGACTGGACCTTATCCAGGACAAAAAATCCAGACAGGGACAAACTGGGCCAAGGACCAGAGCTGATCGCTGGCTCCTCTTCTCACATGTCACATGATCTTGTCCACTCCTGGCTGGTTCCACTCCTGGCTGCTGTTTCCTCACCTGTGAGGTGGGAGACTCGTAGTAGTTCCTTCCAGAAAGGTTGGTGAGGATTAAATGATCAGGCGTAGGACTTCCCGGGAGAACAAGATCATTGCTGCTCATCCCTGCGGGACGGGGTCTTTCCATGTGTGCATCTATGCACCCCTAAAGCCAAAGCAAAAAACTGCCCCGATTTCTCGGATGCATCTTCTGCCTGGTGGCCATGGAGCCCACTAAGGGTGCTTATGACCTGAGGCCTTTATGATTTGCAGCTTATCTCTGCCAGTCTTCAGAGGGATGACTTTCACTTTCATTAGCTGATAAGCCGGGTCTCCATCCTCTTCAGGAGAAAGAGTCTAGTCTCAGAATCCAGAAACCTGTGCTCTGTGACTTTGCTGTGCAACCTCACTTGCCCTCTCTGGGTTGGTTCTAAGCCCACATGATCGGCGGAGAATAGATGGATATGAAGAGACCTTGCGACCTTGGTGCCCTCAATGAAATCAAGAGTTGTAGAGTTCCACATCATGACAGATTCTTGCTCATAAAATACAGGGGATGTGCTGACCAGGACTCCTGAATACGATCGTGCATTCCTTGGGGACTGTGATCCCACGAGATTTAATTTAGATTTCCTCCTCCCTGGCACACATCCCTACTTTTTCTCTTCATTGACTTCCGTACTTGTTTATTTTCTGTCAGAGTGGGTTGAATGGTGTCGCCTCTAAAATATCCATCTACCCCAGCCCTCGGAACATGCCCTTATTTGGAAAAAGTACCTTTGCAGGTATGAGAGCACCGTGGATCAGGAAGCTAATTTACTTTCCTGTTCCACAATGTCTTAATTGGGTTCTTACAAGGTAAGATAAAATAAGGTCAAGGAGAAGATCACATCCAGTGGTAGAAAAGACAGAGGTAAGAGCCTCTTTCACGGGCAAAGTGGAAACTGCTAGAAACACAGCAGAGTCGGGTTCTGAGCCTCCTGGTAGCTGATGCAAAAAGAGAACCCTACATCTTGCATGATCCAGTGTCTATAAGACACATGCACAGTTGTGCAGGGTGAGCACTGAGACATGAGTGGGCCAGGAGTGTCCCTTGAAGAGAAGAAGGTGAACAGAGATTTCCAAACAGCCTTCTCACTCGAAGTGCCTAGTAAATATTTGTTGAAAGACTCCAGACTTGTTCTCACAGAGGCGACTTTTCCAGAGCATAGACAAACCCCTCAGGACTCAAAGAATATAATAGGAGTGGAAAGAAATGGACTAGCGTATCCTGGAGATGTATTTTAAAAATACACACTATTAAAATATTAAAGGAGTCTTGTGGGGACACACCGTCTGCGGCCTCTAGGTTCAGACCCTGAGCGTGAATCCCAGGTGTTAACCGCACACACTCTCCCCGGAGCCGGCCGTGGAAGAGGCACTTGTCAAAGTTGGGGCCCCCAGATGCCCGCAGCGGGGTCGCCGGCTCGGGAGGACGTGCCCTCCCTGTGCCCGAGGATGCACTGCCCTGGTGCATCCCCATGGACTCTCTGAAGGCCTCGGGTGGTTCATCAGATGCGCGTCTGACCTGGGAGCTGGGGTTCAGTGGGAAGGTCACAGATGGCGCCCGGCACCGTGGCCCGAGGACCGCAGAAGCCCCAAGCTGTCTCCGTTCCTCCTCCTCCTCTCTTCCTAAAGCCACCTGGGGACCCCAGGCCTGCTGCCCGGCTGTGTGTGGAGCACTGGAGGAGAGCTCTCTCCACTCCCCGCAGTGGATGAATATGAGGTCCTCAAATTTCAGCTCTTAGCCTGTGCTCAGCAAATACTTAAGAGAATGAGTGAATAAACGAACTTGAGAAATGGTCGCCTGCTTTTGAATGAGCTGCTTGTACTTTTTAAAAGAATAGTTTTCATCTAAAAAATCAACGTATACACACAGCAGAAATTCAAACAGTACGAAGTATATTTGATGAAAATTATCCCATCCCCAATTCTCCATAGCAGTAACCATTGTGTGTGTGTGTGTGTGTGGTGTGTGTGTGTGTGTTTAGCCTTCCAGAGGTACTCCAAACTCCTGCATCTCTCTGTTTTGAAACTTATATGTGTACTCTAAGCACAATTTGGCACTTTTATTTTTCTTTTTTCCACTGAAAAAAATACCATGAGCTTGACTTCTTACCAGAGCATACTGAGCTGGAGTTCTCCAAATACCCCAGTGTGTGCCGCTGGGTGGATGAGCTGGTTTTTAAAGCCAATCCCCACTTACTGGACACTTAGGTTATTTCTAGTCTGAGCTATTGTGAACAATGAACATCTTCACTGTACACAGATAGAAGCACATTTGTAGGAAACATCTCAAAACACCTGGGTTAAATAAGACATACTTTATTTCCTTGCTTTGATGGATATTACCAAATGGTTCTTCAAAATTGTATAGGGCTGGGGGTACAGCTCAGTGAGTGGCAGAACACTTGCCTAGCATGCACAAGGCCCAGGGTTCCATCCCCAGCATATCACACACACACACACACACACACACACACACACACACAATTGCATTCCTTCCAACAGTATGTAAAAATGTCTGTTTCCCCCCACCCGGGCCAGAGCACCCAATTAGCAGTGTTTTCAATCTCTGCCGTCCTGCCTCCCTAGTGATTTGACAGTTATTCATCTTTCCTTCATATAAATTCTTCTGAAAAGAAGAAACTCTCTAAGCTTTATGAGTGAAACTAAACTCTCTTCCTTAAGAGACAGGTTGGGAATGAAGTGGGTTCTAATCCTGCCCCCCTGCTGCTGATGCGTCCCCCGTCCTTGGCTGCCCCTCTGGATGGGGGCTGAGCGTGTCCTGCTCCGAGGGGGACCGAGTGCTATCTGCAGCTCGTGGCTCTGAGGAAAGAAGGGCCACACCTTCTTGACTGCTGGCTCATGGAGGTGTGAGCCGCGTCTCACCCGCTCCTGCTTTCCTGGTGAGCCGTTTCAGGAAGACGGGACGCGCATCCCGGTGAGGACAGGACTGACTGATGGCACCTGGAGGGAGATGTGACCGGCCTCGGGTGGGTTTCCGGGACCACATTGTGAGTAGGACTCCCTTGGTAGAGGAGACCTGGAGAAGGTCGCCTGGCCCGTGTCTCTGATTCTCAAGTTAGGGATCCCGGTCCAACCCAATCACAGAAACTCGACCAATTCAACAAAAATGCAACCCGATTCAATAGAATTGTGTGAAGCCCGAGTGCTTTGTGTTAGGTTCTGCGGTACATCCTGGGGGTACTGTGCTAAGGCAAAACAGACACGTGTGACCTAGAGGGTCCTTCACCTGGGGTCCCATCATCCTTTGTTTGGATTCAAGGGGATCCACTAACTCCCTGAGATTCCATATGCAACCACGCACGTCGCACGCATGTCTGTGTGAGACTGTGTGTACTCTCGGGCAGGGGAGGCCCATAGACTTTGTCCTATTGCCAAAGATCACACGTGTACACACACACACACACACACACACACACACACACACAGCTGCTGGATGCAGGAGTACCGCCTCATCTTCCTCCACCTCCAGGACTCCGGGGCCACGTCCGGGGCCTTTACCAGCTCAGCACGCACAACGCTCCTGCTCTTGAGCAGCCTCACTGCCTGCGGCTTCCACACGCCTCCACACCTGCAGCTGGGGCCCTGGACCAGACCCTTCTGTCCTCAGGGAGAGCGGGTGACTTTCCCTTTGTTAGGCCAAGTGACTGGTACTCAAGCCAGAGGCACAGGAATTAAATGTCCTGGGCCCCCATGCTCAGGGACCCGCCAGCCTCGTTCACGCGCTCACCACGAGCCCCTTGGACCCGCAGAGGCAACGGCCCTCGCGCGCATCCCCTCACACACCACGCAGGCAGCACGCTCCTCGGGATTAGAGACCAGTGGCCCACGGCGTGCGGGGAAGGGAGGGCAGAGTCTAAAGGAGAACCAGCTGCCAAGGTGAACAGCTACAGAACGTTGTCTTCCCCGTCCCGGAGAAAACAATGCAGAAAACGCCCGTGTGACCTGCGGGAAGGTTCCCAGCCGGACCAGCTGCCTCGATCTTGGGAGGAATGGGGATGCTTCTGCCTCTCAGAGGATGACCCAAGTTTTCCAGGTATAAGAGGGATAAGCATTTAAGTAGATGGAACAGCATGTGTAAAAACTTTGGAGCGTGGTGACATTGATGTATCGGCTTCTTCTCCCCCAGTTACCACTTGACTGGGTTTGGCCTGGGAGTGCAGCTCTTCCGGGAGAAGTGCTCAGCTAGTGACCTTCCAGGACAGTCCAGGGCTCCCAGGGGCACCTGGCTACAGAGGCAGGGCACCGAAAGCCAGGCGGTTGCTCCCCAGCATTGGACTGCGTGCCTCTGAGTGCTGCTTCTACATGGTGAACTTACTTCAGAAGCACATTCGGCCTTTGGAGGCGACAAAGGCCCTGCCTTCGAGTGACTGATTTACTGTTAATGAAATAATCTCCTTCCAGCTTTAGGTTCTTTATGGGGCCCTTGTGATGACGGATGCCTGCATCTCCAGCCTGTTCCACAGCCCAGCTCCTCCTCCCCGCTGCTGCACAGGGCCGGCTAAAGGATGGCTGGTGAAGAGAAATCAGATCTAGAAGGAAGGAAGAACGCTGCCTGGCCAGCAGGTGGGAATGGACGCTCTCAACACACGCAGCCTCATTCTCAGGCCTGGGGCCCTCTGAACACCTTGCCTGGAGACGCTCCGAGTGACTCAGAGCAGGGACACGTGCACCTGGAGAGCCGTGTGACGTGCTGATTCAGGCCGTGGGCTCTCTGGTTACAGAGAACAGATTTCAAATCCTGGCTCCACCAAGAAGCTGTAGGTACCAGTTAGGACACGGCGCCAGAGACGAGAAACCCGACTGAGCTGACTCAGGGCGGGCAGGAGGAAGGGCCACAGGCTTTCCAAGGACTTTCCCTACCCTTTGGGTGGTCCCCGTTTTCCCAACCGTCCCCTCAGATGACCCTTCCTTATCTTTTCATATCACAGTCTGGTGGTCACTTCCCCATAAGTTAATGTGAGGGACGCTGGGTGCGTCAGGCACCGGGCTAACTCCTCCGCCTCCCGCCTAAGTCTCTCTTCAGGAAACGCCTCCAGCTCCAAAGTACTGACCCTCCCAGAGTCAATCTGCCAGCCCGGGGTCAGTCCCACGCTGTGATTGTCCTGCACGGCTGGACCCTGGGGCCGGCCCAGCTGCAGAGCTGCTGTGTGGCGAACTGCCCAAGTGCATCACCGTCCAGCTCCTGTCCTGTGACCCGTCCCACCTCCTTCACGCCCCAGCAGGTGTTGACCCCAAGCACGTCCGACTCCGCCCTCCTCCCTGGGGAAGCTGCTTCCTTGGCCTCCCATGAGCCTCCGTCAGGCGTCGCCTTCAGGAGCCCGGCACCCGGAGCCTCAGGCCTAACCTCACATTGCTGAAGGCAGGCACTGCCATCCCCGCGGAGAAGCCCGACGTAGGGCAGACCGGGCTTGTCCTGCGCCCGCTCAGCGACGCCTAGCGACTGAGACGTTCCCCCGGCTGCTCCACCATCCAGTGCTGGCTTCACCCCGGCCGTCCCTGGTGGCCCTGGCAGTTCCAGGCATCATGGACAGAGGAACGATTCCGGGAAGAACACGAAGGCAGATCTTCCCAGAACCCCTCAGTAAGTCCTCACTGGCCAGAGCTGGGTCGCACGTCCACTCCCAGACCCACCATTGGCGGGGAGGGTCAGCCCACCAGGGACGCGTCCCGCCTCAGGAGGAACTTGGCCACAGGGGGCCAAGAATGCGAGTCACACTAGGATTCTGCTGGCACAGAAGGGGGTGGGGCGGCCCAGGCTCAGCACCAGCATCTCCTCCGCGTCCCTCGCTGGCCAGAAAGAGCATCTGTCACAACGAGCAGAAGAAATCTGCCGCCTCCTCGCTCAGGAGACAGCTCAGTGCCTCAGGGATGCCCCTCTTGATGCCAGCACCCTTCTGGGGACCGGGAGACCCCACAGTGAACGAAACCCAGCCCGGCCCGTGGACACGCCCACTCTGGAAGGAGCGATGGAAACAGACAGGTGGATGAGCCGGGCCGAGTGGCCTTGGTGGCCGTCAGTCCCGCGAGCAGAGATAAGACAGGAAAAGGTGATGGGGGCGGGGCCTCTGTAGGACACGGGGTCAGAGGAGGCCTTTCTGCTGAGTCGCATTCGCACTGAAACCAGAGGAGGTCACGGAGGAGCCACGGGCTCTGTCCTCCATCATCCCCGGACAGCAGATGCCCAAACCCAGAGTTGATGGCCTTGTGCAGGAAGGACAGGCAGGCGTGCGGAGCCCTGAGGAAGGAGGAAGGCTGAGATCACGGAGCCCAAGGAAACACAATGTGGCCGCCACGTGACTTTATTTTCATTTTATTTTTAACCAATGCATACAAACCTCGAAAATCGTACAGAATAACGGGAAACCATGTGCCGTTCAGAGACAGGTCCACGTGGTGCAATGTCTGGGTCAGGTTAAGCCTACCTCTCCCCCCCAGTCACCTAGCGAAAATGTCCGACATCCCCTCTTCTAGCTTTGAGATGGGGAGTAACTGTTATCCGCAGTCGCCCTACTGTGCCATCGCACACCCCAGCTTGACCACCCTAACAGCAAATTAGCACCCGACCATCAGCCTCTCCCCCGCCCCAGGAAACGCCATCCCACCCTGAGCTAGGAGACCGGCTCCTTCACATTCCACACGGGAGCGAGACCATGGGGACCTGTCTTTCTGCGTCTGCCTTATTTCACTTACCATAACGATCTCCAGCTTTAAATCTTCAACAATTCAGGTCAAATGAAATGTAATAATGTATTTTAGGAATTCAGTTGTTTTAGTCAGCTTTTTGGTTGCTGTGACTAAAAGGATCTGACCAGCACAATTGTAGAGGAGGAAAGGTTCATCTGAGGGCTCCTGGTTTCAGAGGTCTTAGTCCACAGAAGGCGGCTCCATTCCTCGGGGCTGAGGTGAGGCCGAACATCATGGCGGAAGAGCGTGGCAGAGGGAAGCAGCTCGCATCACCAGGAAGCAGAGGGAGAGAGACTCCACTATCCAGATACAAAACACATACCCCAAAGCCACGCCCCAATTCCCACCTCCCCCAGCCACACCCCACCGCTTCAGTTAATCCCGTCAGGGATTAATTCACTGATTAGGTTAAGACTCTCAAAATCCAATCACTTCTCCTCTGAATCTTCTTACATTGTCTCACACGTGAGCTTTTGGGGGACACCTCACCTCCAAACCATAACACCAATGTATCAAAAATATCTTTATTTTAATAGTAATGCTATCAGGAAGTATTAGAGAACTAGTTGGCATTATCGTCCACACTATCTCCAAACACGGGGAACATGGGAACGCTCACCCCGGGCGTGTTTCGCACACAGAGCATCTGTATTCCAACCAGCCACACGTGGACCGGGCAGCCTGAGATCAGGCTGGACCTTGCTGTCGGGTTGTCCTTCTTTGGGTTTCATTCCTAGGGAGGTGGCGGCCACTGGGGAGTGCTGAGCGGGAGCCTGGCTCCAACCCATTTGTTTTAAGGGGGCTGCAGTGACTTTGGGGTGACTTGCTACTTAGGAGTCAGGGCAGTCTGCAGACAAGTACCACTGTCCTGCATTTTCAGCCTAGGATTTGTCCTCCGGTGGAATCGGCTGCCAAGGTCCCGAGCAGTTCCTCCCCAACCTACCAATGGGTGACCTTCCACAAAGCTCTGTTAGGTACCTGGTGCCCTGGGCCCAGCCAAGCCCAGACAAGAGTCAGGAGCGCCCACCTGAACAGAGCCACGTCCGCATACTGACACATCTCGTTCCGTCCTGTGCCCACAGAAGGGACATGTTGACCTTCTTTATATCATAAATAAGTCATGAGTCATCTTCATCAAAAATTCATGACACCTAGACTTTAACCAACCGGCAGTGTTCACGCCACCCGCTGAATGTTCACGCCTTCCGCTGGAGGTGGGCCGACCTGCCTGTGCCCAGGGTGGGTGGCTTTGCTTGTTCCTACCAATGCCGGTGATTGTAAGGTGAACTGTGGGTAAAACAAACGGGGACAGGGATCCAGCCTCGGTCGGCCATCCTCAGATCTGTTCCTTCAGAGTAGCCCTGTGGAACCACTGGTTGTCATTGTCCCATGTTTCCAAACTTCAGAGCTCTCAGGCCTTCCTGGCAACACTCAGACAGCTTTACTGCGGCCTAATTCACATACCATACAATGGCCTCAAGTGATCGCTAGCCAGTGATTCCAAGTACATTTAGAAAATTGTGTGATTTGAGTTCTCAAATTCTAGAACTCTTTCATGGCCCCGGAAAGGACCCTCGTGGCCAGTTCAGACCCCGCCCTGCCCCTGAGCCCCAGGCAGTCCCCCTCCCACGCACTCAGCTTGCCTTCTGGGCCTTAGGACTCGGGACGTGGGGTGTACTGCGTGCTGCGTGCTGCCCCTGACTCCTCACCCGGCAGAACGTCTTCCCGTCTCGGTGTTGGTCGGCCTTCATTAGCAGCTCTTAGTTCCTTTACATCGTCTCCCATCTCAATTTTGGTCGCACCCAAATGCCACTTAAGTTTTTCTTCACTTGCTATTATCCTCAAAATCACTCACTTTTTAAAAAACTGCATTAAAAGAAAACTCACAGTCAGTACCACCAAGGGGGGATCCGCACTTGTTAGGACTAGGCCAGGTAACAGGAAAACAAATATAAACAAAGAAAACGAGGAGACTGCCTTTAGTCAGGTGCTCTCTGTCAGTGGGAGCAAGCCGCTCCTCATCATCTGATACAGTGTCCTCTTTAGATGTCCGTGTGTAAGCACCAGAGAAGTCTGGAACTACTGATGGCCTGGTCACCACTGAAGTATAACATATCTGCCGTCACGTAAATACTGCTGTGTGATCCGCTACAGTTAAATGGCAAGCATCAAAACAACAGCAACAAATGCCGCTGTGCGGTCTATCTCAATAAAACAAGAGAAAGAAAACGTTGTTAGTTAGTTCAGTTTGTCGGTCGTTTGGGAGAGTCTAAGCCCGAGTCTTGCTTTCAACATGTTAAAAGGAGAGATTCTCTGTATTAAGAGGTGTTAAAGATCCATTAACACCAAACTGAGCGTGTCTGCCGGAGGTGTTCCAAAGGATGGACAGTCGGGTGAAGAGAACAACTTTCTCAGGTAGTGACTCTATCATTTTATGCTCGCTGTGCGCTGCTTACAGTGAGTTTAGATGACATCAGAGGAGTGCCTGCCACGCACTCTCGGGAAGCGTCAATCACCCTCGGACAGGTATTCTCTTTAGGTACTTAAATGGGTGGTACTGGGATTAGAGCTGTATTTAAAGAATAGTCGTCCTATGCAGAAGATGCTGACTTGATACACAGTCAAGTAACAGAAAAGTCTCCCACACCTGCCTCTGGACCCCAGAACTCTGGAGAAAGTGGAATTCCACTACCCCCAGGATGTTGAGGCTAGCTGCTTCGTTTACGGAGAGAGTGGTGCAACGGACCACCTCTTTTACATTTTCTCTTGCTTTGAAGTCTACGTACATTCACCCCCGTAGCCCCTCTATTGAAGTCTTCCCACGGACCCCCAGGACACTCGCGTTCAAGGTGCAATTCCATGCAGCTTGGCACGTGCTGTTTCCTGCAGGCGCCTCGATATCCCACCCCACTGAGGCTGTTCCCTGGGTCAGAAGCTCACCTCTCCCTACATTGTGCTCCCTACACTGTCCTTGGAGACTTCCCCAGGCCTGGCTGGGTGCATCCACAGCGTGCATGTGTAACTGTCTCCAAGCCCTCTCTCCACCCTGCTGTGGGGGTTCAGATGTGCGGTGTCCCCAAAGGCTCATGTGTGTGACAATGCAGAACTGTTTAGAGGTGCAACAATTAGGTTGTGAGTGTTGTGATCAATCAGTGGACTAATCCACCAATCCGGATTAACTGGGTGGTAGCCACAGGCAGGTAGGGTATGGCTAGAAGGAGGCCACCGGGGGCGTGATGTTGGGGTTTACATTTTGTCCTTGGCGAGTGAAGCGCTCTCTGCTTCCTGGTTGCAATGTCCTGAGCTGCTTTCCTCCACCGTGCCCTTCCGCCATGATGTTCTGCCTGACCTTGGGGTTAGAGCTATGGAGTTGACTGTCCTGGGACTGAGACCTCTGAAACAGTGAGCCAAAATAAACTGTCCCTCCTCTACGTTGTTCTTTTCAGGTCTTTGGCCACAGTGATTTAAAAAAAAAAAATCTGATTAAAATTGATGCCACTGGGCTGGGGAGATAGCTCAGCTGGTAGAGTGCTTGCCTTGCAAGCACAAGGCCCTGGGTCCAATGCCCACCACCACACACAAAAAAAAAGCCACATCATGAATATCCCATGTCCAATAAAACCTGAGGACAGGACCCTGTCTTCCATTTGTGTATCTCCAGGGTCTCTCCAAGATCTCCATTTACATTTGTTTCCTGAGCAACCTTGAGAGAAACCAACTGAATGCCGACTACTTGAAGTCCAGAGGCAAAAGGAAACGCCACTGCCTTCGCACACTTAGATCACGTGCTTGGATCTTAGTGTGGTCCTTGATTTCCTCTCAACTTCCTTTTGAAACCTCCTCCCAACCTTGAAAAGAGCCCAGCAAGGTGATCTCACCAGCCGGCTGGCAGTTTACACACCTAAATTCAGTAGCTCTGACAAAGTCCTCTGTCACCTCCTATTTCTCTAATTCACGGTTATCTATAGCAGAAATAGCAAGCGGCTCGTCCTAGGCTTTGTTCTTCGAAGCAGAGGCGTTCTTCAGGAAGTTCAAAGTGGTTCTCAAGAAAGACCAGGGTGCTCCATGCTGGGGAGGAGAGTCCACCTGGTGGGGGAGACGGAGCATTGTCCTGGGGCCCGAGGCCGACACGCAGGCTGTCCCCTGAGTTCCGTCCCCTCCAGCCTGCTCAGGGACACCCTCCTTCCATCACCCCACTGTCTTTTCTTGCATTATAAAACTGTCCCTCTGCTGGGGTCACGTAGTGTGTGTCCTGCTGCATCCAAACAGAAAGTGCTGTATGGTCTCCCATCCTCAGGGAAGTCCTTCCTGGTCTGTGTTAGTCAGTTTTTCGTCACTGTGGCCAAAATACCTGACACAAACCACTTAGAGGAGAGAAGAAGAGTTTGAGCAGACAGTGTCAGAGGATTCAGTCCATGACTGGCCAGCTCCGTGGCTTTGGGCAGCCCATGAGGCAGAACATCAGGGTGGGTGGGCGTGGCCCAGGAAAGCGGCTGAACTCACGGCAGCTGGGAAGCAGAGACCGAGGGGCCAGGACAGGACCCCCCACCTTCTTTCTCCACCCACGCCCCCCCTGCCTCTGATCTCCACCTCCTCCCAGTATCCTATTCAAATCCCTAGTCCCCCAGCTGGATCAACCACTGACCAACGCAGAGTCCTCATGAGTCTACCACTGCCTAGGAGCCCCGCCTCTGGACCCTACTGCCCCGAGCATGCTTTCCAACATGAGTCCCGGGGGTCATTCCACATCCAACCACAGCATGCTACATTCAGCTATTTATTACTTTTTTATTTTTTTTATTTGCTCTAATTAGTTGTGCATGACAGGAGAATGCACTCATACATTTTGGTAGATCATACGTAAGTGGAGTGTCATCCCTCATTTTTCTGATTGTACACACTGCAGGATCACATGGGTCATGCAGTCATACAGGCACATGAGGTAGTCATGTCTGTTTCACTCTACTGTCCTTCCTTCCCCCATAACCTTCCCCTCCCTCCACTCCCCTCTACCTAATATAAAGTACCTCTATTCTTCCCTATCTGCCCCTTATTATGAATTAGCTTCTGCATATCAGAGAAAACATTCGACCTTTGCTCTTTTGGGGTTGGCTTCTCTCACTTAGGATGATAGTCTCCAACTCCATCCATTTACCTGCAAATGCCAGAATTTCATTCTTCTTTAAAGCTGAGTAATATTCCATCATGTGTGTGTGTGTGTGTGTGTGTGTGTGTGTGTGTGTATGTGTGTGTGTATATATATACCCTAGCTATTTATTATTCCATTTTTTGTTCTCCTTCATCAAAAACACACAAAAATAACTGCCTCCGTAACGTACTCTTCTCATTCTCTCTTGCTTTCTTCCCCACCACTCCAGAAAGGTTAAAATGGTTTAACCAGAAAGGTTAAAATCCAAGTGTTAAAATGGATGGTGGCAACTCCCACGTTTTCTCTTCCAGGGTCCGTTCCATATCCTCCAAGCGATTCCACTTGCTTGTCTAATAAGTATCTTTAACTTCACAAATACCACACTGAACTCTTGACTGGATTCTGCTCAAAACCTTCCCTGGCCCAAGTCTTGCCATCTTAGTAAAGAGCACCTTCTCGTTGCTCAGACGAATCACGCTGGGTGCGTTCTTGATCCGTCCCTTTCTCTCACAAAATGTACGTGTAAGCCCTCCGCATATCCTGCACATTGCCCTCAACCCCATACCACATTGATCCAGATCTCCCACTCCATCCAAAGCTCCACCCCCGTCCCCAGAATCCCTGCAATGGCTTCCTAACTAGGCTCCTGGGTCCTGCCCCTCTCCTTCCAGAGTCTATGCTCCACAAGAAACCCAGGTCCTCTAAAATGCAAGTCCCATCAGACGCAGCTCTTCTCAAAACCCTTCCATAACTCCCCATCTGCCTCTGCACACATGATCCAAAGCCTTCAGCGTAGCTTCACGGTGCCATTTGACGCAGCCCCTCTTTACTCTCGGACATTACTTCTACCCCTGAGCAAAGACATCCCTGCTTAGGGCCAATGCACTGGACCGTCCCCTCTGTGTGGACCACTGTCCCTCCAGGGAAATGACTCACTGCTCCCCGGCTCTCTCCGGGTCTCCACCCCTCTACGCCACCACAAATCAGACAGAGCCCGGCCCCTGCGCCCCAAGCCTACCCGAACTCTTATTGCGCCTCTTACTCCCCGACATGTCACTTAAGTGATGCATTTATCTCCACGCTCGTATTCACGTGTGTTCACCCTGTGGAACGTCAGCTTCGGGAACAGGAATCCATGACTGCTCACCCCCTGCTGCCTCCCCAGGGCCCAACACAGCCAGTTGCCACTCATGAGTATTTTCGAATAAGTAAATGACAGTCAGATATGATTCGAATTCCACCTCTACCGCGTACAGCTGTGTGAGCTTGCTCAAGTGCGTCTTCCTTCCTGAGCCTGTTTCACTATGCGTGTGGCCGAATTCGCTCTAAAGGAATGCTGTGAAGTTCCTTGATGACCTCCGTAACCTGGGCCAAGGAAGCGCTCAGAAAGCATACAGATCACATTATCGCTTCGTCGTCCATCACTCAGGAGAGGGGTTCCAGCTTGGACAGGGAGCTGGGTTCCGGGACTCCGCTGTCAGGAAGACGTTCCTCGTGATCAGATCTGCTGGTTCCTCTACTTAATGGATGGAGGACAGGGTTCTGGGACATCTGGTGCCCGTCACTGAGCTTGCTGGGAGTCTGGCATTTTTAACGGTGGCCACCCCGAGGGCACCCTTCCCTCTGGTGGGGACGGCCTGGATCTCACTGGCAGCACAGCCAGCAACTCTTCCCTCCCCACAGGAGCAAAGCAGGCCAGACCCCGGCTGCCACGCGCACCTGTCCAAGCTCTGGTGGCCACGGCCGCCATCACCACCCAGCGTCGGGAACAGGGTTAGCGATGAGGGACGGAGGGACCAGAAATGCCTTCCGGGAAAGGAGGTTGGCGTTTCTGGGGCAGAGCGTCGAGGCTCTGGCAAGGAGAGCAGCAGGGACAGCTCAGTCTCCCTATGGGCCTCAGCTGCCGACAGCCACCCTAGCACCCATCCGGGGAGGCCGAGATGAGAAGCAGGGCTTCCAGGCAGGGGACGAGGCCTGGACCAGGAGCCATGCACTCTGGCAGTGAGTCCTGAGCCAGCCTTGGGGTATGCGTGACACTGAGCCACTTACCTGGACATCAGGTGTCCTGGGCTCAACTTCACCACTTGGTGGCTGAACCAGTTCCAAAAACCCTGGGGTGCCATCTCCCATCTACATAGCAAGACGTGCCTTCGCAGGGCCGCTGGGCAGATCAGCAAAGCAGGTCACCCGCGTGAGAGAGAGCAGGCACTAGCATGTGGTAGGGACACCCCCTTCCTAAACGTCCATCCCCTTACCTATAAAACAGGGGTCACGCCACACCTGCTGCTATTGAAGTGTCTGTGAAGAGGCAGAAGAGGCCTCCCTGAAGAGGACCCAAGGTGGTAATGTCGTCACCCTCCCGTTGTCTGGAACGTTCTGGCTCAGAACAGAGCTCCGTGCACACATCCAGCATGATGCGTGTTACTGTCTGCAGTAGGTGCTCATGTCTGCCACCCGCCAGCAAGACCATGAGCCCGCGGTGGGGAGGCACTTGGTCTGCGTTTGCTATCAGAATCGACCCAGCACTTGGCGCTCAAAAACAGCTGGGAAAGGAGGGTTCGGCACCTCGAAGGTTTCTTTTTCATACTCCATGTTCATTCCATGGGGAGACACCCAACTCCTTGTCCTTCGGGAGTCTCCAGACTAGGTGTTATAGTCAGCTTTATCACTGCTGTGACTAAAAGGATCTGACCAGCACAACCACAGAGGAGGAAAGGTTCATCTGAGGGCTCACGTTTCAGAGGTCTCAGTCCATAGAAGGCGGCTCCATTCCTTGGGGCTCGAGGTGAGGCAGAACCTCATGGTGGAAGAGCGTGGTAGAGGGGAGCAGCTCGCATCACCAGGAAGCAGAGAGACCACTCAACAGATCAAATATGTACCCAAAGCCACACTCCAATCCCCTCCTCCTCCAGCCACCCCCACCACTGGGTTACCACTGGGTCAATCCCTATGAGGGGTTAACTCACTGATCGGGTGAGCCACTCATTTCTCCTCTGAACCCTCCTGCATTGCCTCACAAGGAAGCTTTTAGGGGACACCTCACCTCCAAACTATAACCCTAAGGAAGGAGGTGCACTAATCGGCTGAGTGTCTGCAGCTGTGTCTACCTTTCCTGGCATCGCTTTGGGTAATTCCTCCTCCACTCTAGGACCACATCATTTGGATGGGGCTTACCCAAGATCTAATTAGCATATCTTTTCTTCCAACCACAGCCGTTGGGCTAGAGGTGATCACATGACCCATATCAGACCAATGGGACACAGTCTTGAGATCTTCGCTTCCTCTGTTGAGCCAGTGAAGCTCCATCAACTACAAGCAGAGACAAGAAAAGGGAAGAAAGAGTCTGGGTAACTCTTGATGGTAACGCCTCCATCTCTGGATCCAGTCATATCTGAAATCCCCAGACTGCTCAGTTTCAGAAGTCAATGAATTCAAGTTCTCTTTCTTTTCTTAAACTGCCTCAGTAAGATTTCTGTCACTTGCAACTGAGAAAGCTGACTAGCTTCCAGCTAAGATACAGCACAAAGTCCACTGTTGGTGTCAAGAACCCAGTAACGCAGGAGTGAGTGACCTCGTTCAGAGCATGGGCGGAGGCCGCCATCACCCTTGAGAGAGAAAGCAAATTTCAGCCAGGCCACCTCACCCGACCTCCGTTGCTGCAACCTGGTCTCCCTTCACTTCAGGATTTAAATGTCCCTGTTCCTCACCTGACATGCACGTGGTATTGGAGAGGGAAAGAATGGAAAGGGGAAGAAATAACAACCTGCAGAAGAGCAGTACAAGACTGTGTGTGCAGGGACTACGCGGATGATGCACAAACTGTGTGCAAATCCCTCGTGACCTTCCACACCCCTGGGATGAGCCCTGAGGGGGAAATCCTGGGGGGACCTTTCAATCAATAAGTATTTACTTAATAAGCTCTGACTCTGCCTCTCTGCAAGGTGTTCCACCTGTGAGGCTTGGTCTCTGCCTTCCAGGAGCTGGCACGTGAGCCGGGGAAGGGAGGAACCCCATGAGACAATTAGTGCGTGATGGAAGACAAGATGCAATGAAGTGCTCAGTCCTGGGCTGGGGGCTGGAAGCACGGGAAGAGGTTACAAGGAAGCTGAGTTCAGCTCCATGAAAGGCAGAACTGTCCGGTGGGTGGACCTGTCACTCGGGGACACGGCGTGGCTTTCATCTCACCGGATCTTGACACAGATTTGAAATAATAAGAACGATGATAGTAATGGTGTTCTTCCTGGCCCTGTCTGCTAGCCGTGTGAGTCTGGGCAAGTGCCTTTGCTTCTTCATTGGTGGAAGGGGCCTAGGTGTCACCCATTTGCAGCATCGTGGGTGTTAGGGATCCTGCAAGTGGAGAGGTGGACTCATCGGGGAAGCAGCAACTACCAGCAGGTAGGGCTCAGCTGGAGCTGTGCTCAGCCTCAGCTCTGCCACTTCTAAGCAGCATGGTCTTGGGTGAGTCACTGAACTTCTGTGAACATCAAAAAAATAATATTAACTATTTTTGTCATGGTTGATAGGCTACCACCAGTCAAATTAAAATGTTAAGGAGGTTCTCTGCACAGCATCTGGTACAGTTTATTTAAAAATAGATACGTGTACCTACAAACATCTTCAAGTCTTCAGTCTTCTGGAAGCTTCCCCAGCATCATGTGAGTGGCACCAATGCTCTCTGATGAGTGAGCAAGGAATCCAATCAAAAAGCACACTATCACCATTACCCGCCGTACATGTATGATTACACGAACGGTGTGAGTCTACATCGTGCACAATCACAGAAATGAAAAGTTTACCCATTTGTGTACGATGAATCAAAATGCAGCCTGTAAAAATTAAAAACAAAAATTTTTAAAGCACACGATCCATTGCACCCCAGAGTCCTCTCTCCCAAGCTCCTACACTGAATGCCCAAGCAGATGTTCTCTGAAGTTTTAAAATAAAACTTAGCTTTTATCTCAGAGAAGTAGTGCACACTAGTTGAAGAGAGATTTAAGATACATACAAAGATGTGGATTTAGATCCCTCATGAATCCTCCATCCTCCCAGGGGTAAAGACCACTTCCCAGATTTGCATAGACAAACATGCTACAGAAATCTTTGTGAGTTCAGCAGCCTCCAAGGAGTGGCCTCAAAATATGCCCCAACAGAGCATGGGTTAGAGCTCAGGACTCAGATCAGAGACCTTAGGTTACTGTTCTAAAAGCACCTGGGAAACACCAAGAGATGCTGGCCCTCGTCCAGTGGAGTAACTATAATGAAAGTAAGACTGACAGCGTCAGGTGCTGTCAAGGATGCGGAGGAACCGGAACTCTTACAGTAACTGTGGGACTTTGACCTGGCACACCATTTGGGAAAACTGGCAGAATCTGTTAATGTTAAGCACGTGCCCATGACCAAGGGACCCCTCTCCGAAGTACGTGGTTGTTAGAGACTAATTGAATCTGTCCTCCCAAGTTCACAGGCTGAAGTCCTAACTTCCTGTTCCTGGGGATGTGATTGTGTTTGGAAGTAGGATTTTTATAGAGGTAATTAAGTCTAAGTGAGGTCATTGGGGTGGGCCTTAATCTAACTGGTGTCCAGATAAGGAAAGGCGATTAAGATACAGACACACACAAAGAAAACCACAAGAAGACACTAGAGGAAGATGGTCACCTACAAGCCAAGGAGAAAATCCTACAAGAAGCCATGTCTGCCAAAACCTTGATCTTGGGACCTCTAACCTCAGAACTGGGAGAAAATTAACTTCTGCTGTTTATACTACCCAGTCTCTAATGCTCAGTTATAGCAGCCCTGCAAACTCACACAATGGCCAAGGAGAAGAGGTGCCCACGTTCACTTACACGGGGCCAGGCACGCACCTGTCATCCCAGCAACTGAGGAGGCTGAGGCAGGAGGATCCAAGTTCGAGGCCAGCCTGGGCAACTTAGGGAGGCCCTGTCTCAAAACTTTTTTAAAAAGACTACTTTTGTGATTTGTTTTCACAGTGCAATTCCATGTAACAAAGAAAAAGAACTAACTACTGATGCATGGAACAAACATGGAGGAAGCTCAACGGCATTATCACAAGGAAGAAGCCAGACGCAGAAGAGGCCATCTTACTGTGTTCCGTCTAGAGGAAGTTTAGGCAAAGCTAATCCACGTGCTTGAAGTCAGAATGGAGGCTGCATCCAGGAAGACACGCAGAGGAGCCTGCTGGGAATCAGAAATGCGTTCTTTCTTTTTTTTTTTTTAATCTGACTTCTGGAGCCACATTGTAGATACATGTAAAAATTAAGCTGTCATGACTATAGTGTATTTGGGATGATGAAAAGTTTGGGGAAAGTAGTGGTTTCGGTCACATGATTTTGTGATTATAAAGGACACTCATGAATCTCACACCTAAAGTGACTAGAAAGGAAATTTTTTGATTCTATATGATCATTGATAACACAATAAAAATTTTCCACAAAAAAGTAATCAAGCTGTATCCTTCAGATTCGTGCCCTTGAGTGTATGTTATGCGTCTATATATAAATAGAAATTTTTAAAAGTCAGGGACGTATCTCCATGCCTACATGACGTAGCTGTGAGGTACACGTTTCTGCTTTCCTGCTTTTCCTTTGGGAAGCCACGTCCTTGGGGTGACAGCGTGGCTTTGAACACAGATGGGAGGTGTGACTGACTTTCTTCTGCAGCCCCTGCTCCTAGGAGCCTTTATCTCTTCTCTCCTTTTTTAAAAGTTATTATCATTATTTAAGTTCAGCCAATCGTCTTCCCGGATGATCCAGATGACGGTGGGAAGGCCTCGTGGGAACGTATGTATCCTTGAGCGGAAGGAGAACTCGAAGGTGTGATGGAAGGACCTCCCTTCCTAACGCACACCCTCCCCCAGCTCACTCTTGGTTGGTTGGCTGGAGATGTTTATTAACAGGGCATAATTAACGTGGCAGGTGCCTTTGTTCCATGCAAATAATAACAGTGGAGAAAGCAGACTTATAATTAGTTGGGCTTTTTTGGAGCTTGGTGGTGCTGCTGCTGATATTCAGCGAAGAACGTGACACCCGGTTGTCTCTGCGTGTGGGGGTGATTCACATTCAGCTGGTGGAGATGCAGGCTTTTTGGGGATGTGCACAGTGGACCTGATTTTTTTTTAATTGGGGGGAAAATTAACTCCTTAGCAACACGTGAGTGAGTGGCTGAGCCAGGCCACCCTCTGTGTCCTCCCTGCAGAGATGGTCCCAAGACCACTTGCCTTGTCTTCTACCTGTTCTCACTTGGATTAAGTCATCTTTTACATTCTTTTCTAAGTATTTTCACTATGACAACCTACTTCTGCCTCACAAAAAGTACGGAAGAGAACCACAAGGCCCAGATCTCTCACTCGAGCTCATGAGAACAGGGCAGACAGCAAGGGGAGGAAAAACACCTCTCAGCCCTGCCATGGATCCTGGGGCTCCCAGCCCAGGTACGCTCCAAGTGGAAGGGACCTGGGGACTGCTGGCTGTGTTCGTCAGTCTTCCGTAACTGTAACAAACGCCTGGGACAATTGACTTATAAAGAGAAAAGGTTTGTTTCGGTTTGCAGCTTTGGGGCTTTCAGTCTACGATAGAGCCCCCTGGTGGCTTGTGCACCTGTGGTGGGGCAGCACCATGTGGCAGGAGAGCGTAGGGAGCCAAGCCGTCCCCTCCAGCTGGGACACAGAAAGGCCAAGGAGGGAAAGAGGAGGGCTTGGTGTCCACTCTCCCCTTCCAGGACACATCCCCACTGCCCCAAAGGCCCCAGGCCCACCTCTTAAAGTCTCCACCACCCACCACGGGTGCCAAGCTGGGGGCCGAGCCATCAGCACCTGGGCCTTGGGGACACTCTAGACGCAGAAGAAACCACCAGTTCTCCTGCCTGTGACCTTGCGCCCGGCTCTTGGCCCAGTCTCCAGCCTCACTGCCCCGAGCTACGCTTCCACCCCAAGAGGCGCTGGGCGGGGTCACAGAGAAGGGCCCGCTTCTCTCAGGGAGCAGGACGTCGGAGAAGCGCAGCTGCCAGGGCTCCTTCTGTGGCTTGGCTATCCCACGAGCCCCTGGTCCCCCTCACGATGGCCATCACGCATTCCCAAGTACTCCCCTGATGTCAGGGGTCCCGAGAGGGGGACCGTGCGGCGGCATGATCAGGCCATTTGACTGGTCTCTGCCCGGGTCTCCCCACGCGGGGGAACATCAGAGGGACCTCCTGGACTCGCGTGACCAGGAAGTCTTGGGCTGAGCCCAGGCCGGACATCAGGTGGCAGAACGTGGACGTCTTCAGCTGGCAGGGGACCCACCCCGGGCAGCGGGTTATCTGCTCCGGACGCCACGACAGAGCGGCTGGGCCTGGGCGGCTCAAACATCGCCGTGTGTCCAGCGGTTCTGAGGCTGAAGTCCGAGATCAAGGCGCGGCGGCCTCGGGTCCTGGCAGCGCGCTTCCTCTCACGGACGTCCACAGTGCAGGGCGTCCTCCAGCAGACCGGGCCCTGCTTTCTCCTCCTTCTCTTAGGAGGGCTTCCGTCGTGTCCTATCGTCACCCCGACGACCCCACTGTACCCGAATCAACCCCCAAAGCCTGCTCTCCACGCAGACGCTGCAGGGCGGGGGACGAGTGGGACGCAGGGGCGGTCAGTCCGTAACAGGCAGCACCACACCCTCTCTGAGCCTCAGCTACCTGCAAAACCAGCAGAAGGACTGACTGTTCCTTAGCGTCCCGGGAGGGGCTCGCTGTCGCACCGGGTACGTGACCCACATTCAGACAGCGGGTACCGTTTACCGACGCCACCACAATGGTGGGGCTCCTTCTGGAGACCTCCTGTCCTCTGTGCATCCTCCGCACTCTGCCCTCTCTCAGCGCCTCCTCTACAAACCCCATCCTCCCCGCCAGCCTCCGAACTCCACACTGGCACAACCAGAGAGACCGAGGGTCGAAGAGAATGGAAAAGAAAGTCCTGAAGAAGAGGATGAGATGCAACCAACAGGGAGAACTAACTTGTGTCCAGCTCCAGGTGAACGGGGGTGACCTGGAGAACCAGATCCACGTCCCCCTGCTCGCGCTGTGTCCCAGCGCAGGAGGAAGCAGGCCACAGGGACTGTGGGGGCCCTGCCTGTGCCCGAGGTCACCCTCTGCTCCCCAGGTTGCCCTCGCCAGAAGGCGCAGCCTGCAGACAGGCCTCAGGCGGGAGAAATGGGGTCGGGCTGGACGGGATGAGCAGCGTTTCAGGAAGCCACCAGGTGACCCCCGTTGTTAGGGCCCCGGGAAGCCTCCTGGAGGAAGGATGGGAAGAAGCCGGCCTGGACTCGGGGAGACCCCTTAGGACATCCCCGCAGGGAAACGGTGACGGCACCTCCGCTGACCCCTGGCTTACTGGGAAGTCCTGTCCGTCCTCGTTCCTGGCCCGCAGAGAGGAGGCAGCAGGCATCGCCTCGGCTGGGAACAAGCCGGCAGCCGTCTGTCTGTACAGACGCCAGCCCAGGACGAGCAGAGGACACACAGGTCAGAAGCAGGCAGTCTGCAGGGACACTGAGTCCCGGCTGGAGCTCGGCATGTGAGAGGACAGGGCTGTGATTTTCCATAGCCCAGAGCAGACGTGGAGCGCCGGGCAAAGCCAGGAGCAGTCGGCAGCCAGGAGCAGAACTTGGGAGAAGAGGAGGCAGCGGGCAGCACTGCAGGCGGCTCTGAGCCCAGGGCCCCTGGGTCCTCCGGCTTCTCGGCAGCACTGGAGAGAAGCCGCCCTCTCCCCACCACGCAGGTGGGTAAACCGAGCACAGGAGGCCTGAGAGCCTTCACCAAGCAGGAGAGGGACTGCGGCGAGGGCGTCCTTGAATCAATCACGCGCCTCTTGTCTCGGCCACAGAGCCCGCTGAACGCTCCCCAGCACTGCGCGACTGGCCCAAGGGAAGGTCCGAGCCCACGATCAAAGTCCGAGCCCACGATCAAAGTTCAGGCCCGCAGGACTCCAGGGAGGATCAGAAGCAACCCTGAGTTCACACCCATCGCGTGCGAGTCCCCAAGCAAGTCGCCCGAGTCACCTCCTAGTGACTCGGGCGCTAATGGAGGCACTGACACCATGGCTCCAATTTAACAAGAGAAGAAACAGTTCAGGGAGGTCAAGCCACTTGCCCAGGGCAGCACAGCCACTAAGTGTGGATGTGGGTTAGTGCCATTAACTCTGCCCAGGAGGAGACGGGGCACAGTGCAGAAGTGACATGACAGAGGACATCAAGCTGTAATGACGCTGAAGAGGGACCTAGTAATTAAGGACTGTATCATTCTCTTGATCTCTCTCTCCACATCCAACGTACAAAAAAAAAAAAAAAGTAACTTCTCTTCCAAAGTATACAAAGTCCCTCTGCTTCCAATCCTACCCGCTCATGCAAACATGCAGCCCTCAGAACAGGGCTGTTAGGATGGGATCCCTTACTGGGCACCGGTGAACCCCTGAAATCCCAGGGGCTCGGGAGGCTGAGGCAGGAGGATTGTGAGCTCAAAGCCAGCCTCAGCAAATTAGCAAGGCCCTAACCAACTCATTGAGACCCTGTCTCTAAATAAAATATTAAAAAGGGTTGGGGATGTGGCTCAGAGATTAAGTGCCCCTGGATTCAATCCCCTTGTACCAAATAAATAAATAAGTAAATAAGATGTGACCAGTTTATAGCACTCATTTGTTCAAAACCCCGCTCCCTCAGGGGCAATCCAAAATCCCTCACGATGGCCAACAGAGCCTGCATGTCCTGACCACCAACCCTCGCTTCTCTCCCAGCTCAGTGCCCCTCTTCACTCTTTGGACCCCAAGCATGCCTCTGCCTCAGGGCCTTTGCACATGCCCTTCTCTAGAACATTTTTTCTCCAGATACTTGCAGGCTTCACCTTCTCAAAACTTTTAGGCTTCTATTCAACTGTCATATCAGAAATTCTTTCCCCACCACCCTGTGCAAACCCTCCATGTCCCTCCCCATCTTCCTACTCTTGTACTTTCCCCCCTAAACCCTGATATGGTGCACACTTCCCTCTCTCTCTTCGTCCCCTGCATTCCTACACTGCAAAGTCCACTCACGAGGGAATGAGGGAGGAGGCTGGCTTTGGTTCGCTGCTCTCTCTCCCGCATCTAGGACAATGCCTGGCACAGGGGAGGTGTCAACAAGCATTGGTCACGTGAACGCACAAATACATCACCTCTCGGGTAGGATGAACCCCAGGATGAGGGACTGGCCTCCAGGTGACTCGGCAGAGCTTCGCATGCTGGGCGAGGAGGCCTCCCACCAGTCAAGGCCCGATTCAAGAGGAAGGGAAGGAAAGTGTGTGTAGAGTGCACGTACCACGGGACACACTTGGATCCAGCTCCTGCCCTTCCGCTCACTAGCCAGGTGACCCGGGAAGGTCACCTGCCAGCTCTAGGCCCGCTCCCCACAGGCTCCACGCACACAGAGGACCCACCACCCGTGTCCCCAGGATGAGCCACAGGACACTTTCCCAGCGCTTGGCACCTGCTCAGTGGCTTCAGCCCTGAGCTGTGGGGTCCGCACACCGCGGGACCCTCCTGAGCCCGCGAGGAGGCCTCTCCCTGTCGGACAGAGGAGTCGGGGACTGGCCTAGCAAGTGCTCCTCCCCCGGTCATTTTGACCTCTCCTGTCTGAACGCTGACATCTCATGAGCGCGGAGCCTCCCGGGAGCCACCCAGACCCCGGTCTCCTCCACCCTTTCCCCTCGGCGTCAGGTACCGTCGCCCGGAGCCCTGCTGGAAGCTGTCTTCCCCGTGAGAAGGTCACGGGAGCTTCCGCTGCATGTAAATGACATTTGGGCTCGAGTGGCGCGGGAGGAGAACCACCTGAGCGCTGGATTTTGGTGTCCTGGCCGGGAGGACCCTGGCCAAAGGCTTTCTGGACAAGGTCTCGGGAAAGCACTTAGATCCGTCTACTCCTCTCGGGGCCCAGGATCTGCGCTCCCCCGGGGGTGGGAAGCCCTGAGTTTGCGCCGGTGGCTTTTGACAGAGGACGAGGGATTTCTCCCACTCTTTCTGGGCTTCACTTGTCCCTCAAGGTCACCACCATCTGAGCAAAAGGCAAATTCCAGGACTCTGCACGTCAGACAGCCGCACTGTGTGGATTGGGTGTGGCTCCCGCCGCCGGAGAGGGATTCTAGGAAGACAGGCCTGGTTGCTGAGGGCGGTCAACGCGGTGCCGGGGCTGACCGCACGCGGGCGGGCGCGGGGTTTCCGCCGTCCTGTGTTCTGACCTGCGCGACTTGAAGCTTCCAAAGTCCCTGCGCGACGTCCAAACGAAAAGGCCGACTCGGTCCCGGGGAGGAAAGCCACGGTCCCCCTCCTCGCAGGCCATTGCGCCACTCCCCCGCCGCGGAGGAGCTGGGCCAGGCACTGGGGTGCCCCTGCAGGGTCGGATGGCCCCGGTCACGGAGCGCTTGGCACCGGCACCCGCTGGGCGCTCCCGTCCCACTTCCTCCTGCCGGTGCGCAGGGGCCTGAGCGCCGGAGCCCGTTTGCTGAAAGTCCTCTACCAGTGCGCGCCGCGGAGCGGGACGCTGGGTCACTGGTGGGGCCACTCCAAGCTTTCTGAGGAATCGCCACACTGCTTTCCAGAGTGGCTGCACCAACCCGCAGCCCCACCAGCAACGTCCGCGTGTGCCTTTCTCCACCTCTTCACCAACACTTGTTGCTGCTTGTATTCTTGATCGTTGCCATTCTGCCTGGGGTGAGATGAGATCTCAGTGTAGATTTGATTTGCATTTCTCAAATTGCTAGAGATGTTGAGCATTTTTTCATATATTTGTTGATCGATTGGGTATCTTCTTCTGGGAAGTATCTGTTCAGTTCCTTAGCCCATTTAGTGATTGGGTTATTTGTGACACAGCCACATCAATGTTGATAGCAGCTCAACTCACAATAGTTAAACTATGGAACCAACCTAGATGCCCTTTAACAGATGAATGGATAAAGAAACTGTGGTATATATAAGCAATGGAATATTACTCAGCCTTAAAGAAGAATGAAATTATGGCATTTGCTGGTGAATGGATGGAGCTGGAGAATATCATGTTAAGCTAAATAAGCCAATCCCACAACACCAAAGGCTGAATGTTTTCACAATAAAGGGGCGGGGGGTTAGGGAAGAATAGAGGTACTTTGGATGAGGCAGAGGGGAGTGGAAGAGAGGGGTATGGAGATAGGAAGGATAATAGAATGAACCAGACATTATGACCCTGTGTGCAAATATGACTACATGATGTGTGTTATTGCACATCCTGTACAACCTGAAGAATGAGAAGTTGCACTCCATTTATGTATGTTGTGCCAGAATGCACTCTACTGTCAGGTGTAACTAATGAGAAGAGTTGTTGTTTTTTTAAAGACAAAAAGATGAGGAAAAGAGTTAAAAAAAAAAAAAAAGTATTCTAGCTGGGTACACATCTGGTGTACATCTGTAATCCCAGTGGCTCAGGAGGCTGAGGCAGGAGGATCACAAGTTCCAAGCCAGCCTCAGCAATTTAGCGAGGCCCTGAGCAGCTTAGTGAGACCCTGTCTCTAACTAAAAAATAAAAAGGGCTAGGGATGTGGCTCAGTGGTTGAGTGTCCCTGGGTTCAACCCCAGGTACCAAAAACAAAAAACAAGAGAGTACTCGACCTCCTTAGCGTGGAAGCAAGTGGCAGAAGAGAGGTCCCAGGGACTCCACGTCGCTCCCGACCCGCCGACTGGAAGCTTGGGGCAGCGTCAGGAGGCGGGCAGGCAGCTTCCGCGTGCTTCCTTTATTAACTGGTGTCTGTTAGGCAGGCGCTGGAGCAAGGCCTGCGCCTGACCAGAGAGAAGCCTGCCTTCACGGAGCCCGCGGCCTCGGCGGGGAGGCTGCAGTCACCAGGGAGCCCTGGAGGAAGCCATCCCAGGAGCCCAGCGCCGAGTGGACCAGGACCCCAGGGCCTAAACCAGGATCAGGACTCACGAATGAAGAATGAGACTCTTACGTTGTAAAGGGCTGTAAACACACAGAACAGCACGCAATGGGGATCTGAGGTGTCCCCTAATGCCTAAAATATTTACTTTCATCTTTTGCAGGTTTGTTCACCCTTGTCAGGGGCAGAAGGAACCAGGGAGAGGGAATACAGGAGGACGAACAGTTAAGCTGAAGGAGCAAGGCATGGGAACAGCCCATGTGGTCCAGGAAGAGGGTCAGTAAGTGCAAAGGCCCTGTGGCATGGAGGCCAGCCTGCCGCAGCCTCCTGGTGGAGGGAGCTGCTGCAAGGTGCAGGATGCAGGAGAAGCCAGGGCTAGAGTGCAGTTTGGGACAGTGAACTCTGTACTCTGAAAATGTCTGTCTATCCAAACAGATCAAAGGGGAGAGAGAGGAGAGAGACGCTGATTTACTTTTAGTCTTGAAATAATTATGGATTCACAGGAAGTCACACAATAGTGTGCGGGGTTCGGCCAGCTCCTCCCCCAAGGACCCCCATGGTGGGACCTTACGACTTACCAGGAAATCGACCTTGGCACAGCTGGCAGGATGCATGGGGCCACACAACTGGTGTTTGTCCACGTTGGTCATTGCTCTGGCTGCTCCCTGGGGAATGGACAGGAGGAGGGTTGGTCTGAACTGTGCGTAGAGGGTCCAGCAGGCTGTGGCCATTGTCCACGCAAGGAGAAAAGTAAATAGGAGGAAACGTGGGTGGATCTGAGCTTTCCCCATGGTTGTTGATGCCTAACCTTCCTGTGAGTATCAGCAGCTTCCTTACCTGCAAAACGGGGTGGTGCTAATGACAGCTCTGTAGGTCCCCGGCCAGGGACGTTCCACGAGGACACACAAAGCACCGCAAGAAAAACCCAGCCCACCTTTCACTACTACTTCTGCCCCACTGAGGGGTGGGGCTTCCTGTGCTCAGTGTCACAGGAGAGAATGTGATCTCACGCCCCTGACAAGCTGCCCGGGACACCCCAGCAGATGGACAGAACCACAGCTCAAATGCTGATTCCCGTTCTCACGTCTCCTGACCGATGGCGAAGGTTAGAGGTGGATCCTAGGGAACCTCAGCCTTCACATTCCCGGATAACTACGATAAGAAGTAAGGTTGGGAGCCCCCCAAAAGGCACAGGGAGCACCCCAATAAGAGCTCATTCAACGCTGGCAGGTTTAGAATGTAACCAAACATCCTTGGGGTAAGTTAGGACATGGATGGAAGGAATAAGAACCCAAATCCTGGCTGTGTGGTCTTGGGAAGGTTTCTCGACCTCTCTGAACCTCAGTTGTATCACTGTTAATATGGGGATAATAAGAGTACTTAAGCTCATACTGTTGTCGTATAGCTTAAATGAAGAATGTGTGTGAAATACACACACCAGCAACCGACATCTTGAACATGGTGTGTCGTGTAAGCTGTATTGATCTCCAAGAAAAGCGCTGGAAGCTGGCAGAAGTAGACTCAAGGTCCAGTAAATCTCGGTGACATGAGCTTACCTTGTCAGTGGCCCATCATTTGCGGAACTATGTTCAACCTCCCAGAATTCGTGGGAAGCCAGCAAAATGTAATTCAGAAGGCGCAAGAGGGAACAAGGTGGGGACAGAAATGGGCTTGTTTTTCATTATAACTGCAACAGAAATTAATCAGCCTGACACGGGCGGCAAGGTTGTTCCTTACCAAATCACGGTGGTTCGGCTCTGCCCGGCCCAGTGGGCAGCTGCTGCTGAGACCCCACAGGTGAGTGTGTGTGTGTGGCGTCTGCACACTCGCTCACCTTCCTCAGCTCAGACGCTAGCGAATGAACCCAGATGCGCTTCCAGAAAAAAATGTGGGCCACCGTGTTCCATGAGTCCGCGTGGGAAAAAATTAAAAACCACTGGAAAATACTGGCATTCGAATCAGGCTCTGGGCAGAAGCGGGTCTGCCAGGTGTCTGGTGTGAGAACCGCAGCAGCCCCACGCTCTCCAGGCCGACCTGGGAAGAGCGGGTTGAAAGGCTGCAGACCTGCGGCTGGGTGGCCTTGAGCACGTCCCTGAGCCGGGACCCCGGATCTGCGAACCCGCCAACCTCAGACTTCAGAGGGTGGAGCGGGTCCGCCCAGCAGGAACGCCTCCGCGCAGCGCCCCCGCGCGGCCGCTGAGCTCCGCGCATTTGCGGGCCAGACTTCTGCCGGCCCCGTATTCACGTATTCACGTATTCACGGGGCAAAGGCTTGCTGGGGCCTAAGGAAACGCTAAGGAAGATGACGTCGCGTGTTCAGGGGCGTCCACGTGGCCTGGCATGAGCTGAAGGGGCTCCGGGAGACGCCGGAGAGGGAGCCGTGGTAGGGAGTGAATGAGACTTTAGAGGTGACAGTGGCCAGATTCCAGAGATCAGCCAGCCCCTCGCCAGGGCCTGAGGATGACCACGTGCCCACTTGTGCTTAGGGGAACAGAGCTCTGGGTCAGAGCCTGAGGCCCTCACCCCGCCTCTGGGAGCAGCACCCGGTGGTGTGGAGACTGGGCCGCGCTGCCTTGCCCGTCTCTGTGACAGCTCTAGAGCAGAAGGGGCCCAGCGCTCAGACCGTAAGTGGCCCCAGGACTCCAGCAGCTGTGGAGAGGACAGCGGGAGAGGTTGGCCTTTCCCTTCTGACTTCTCTACTTATCCACTGGCTGTTCCCAGGAGAGGGACTGGGAGGAAACTGAGGCATGAGTGGGACAAGGGACATGCTAAGATCATGCAGTGGGTGGCACCGGGGACAGAGCAATGTTGATGATTCACAGCTACAGCCCGTCACCAACAACACAGGATGCCAGGTGCTCTGCTGGCGTTCTCTTGAGTCCCTTGTCAACCAAGGGAGGGCGTCGTTTTTGTGAGCATCGTATAAATGAGTTGACGGAATCTCCAGTAGGTTATGCAATGAGGGAGGACCATGCTTAGAACCTAGGACCCAAACCCACGTCCTCTGCCGCCAGGCACCCTGCCCGTCCTGGAAGTAACCAGGCCCGGCCTCTCTGCTCCACACCCCACTGCCCGGGAAGGCCGCTGCCCCAGGTCAGGTCTTTATTTCCCTTTGACGCAGATGCCGTTTCCATTTTTCCCTTGGTAACAAGGTCCCCCAATTTCCAGTTCTGAGGATTGGACTCCGCTCTGCTCTCAGGGGCTGGAAGCAGCAGCAATCAGAGACCCTGAGCTCAGGAGAAGCCAGAGACAGCGGGAGGCTGTGATGACGGATGCGCGGCCCGGAGCCGCTCCGTCTACCACTTTGCAAACAGAAAGCTGCTTTTAATTATGTCAGTTAACTCAGCACGGGGAGGGGCCGGGCGTCAGACGATCCGAGCCTCGGAGCAGCAAGCTGCACATCAATGTCGTGGGCGCCCTTAATTCCATTTGTCACCTGCTTGGTAGCCGTCAACCTGTGATGAAGCCCGAGCAGCTGACATCACGCGTTTAGGCAAAATCACCAGGTTTCCGAGTTTTGATTTTTAAACGCATTGATATCTACAGGGAACGCAGGAGCCCTCTCTGGATTAGAGTTTGTTTCCGTCAGCTATTTTGCTGCTGTGACCCAAAGACCTGACAAGAGCAGTTTTAGAGGAGGAAAAGTTTATTTGGGGCTCACAGCTTCAGAGGTCTCAGTCCACAGATGGCCAACTTCTTTGCTCTGGGCCCGAGGTGAGGCAGAACATCATGGCGGAGGGGGTGGAGGAGGAAGGCAGCGCAGGATGTGACAGTCGGGAAGCAGGGGGAGGTCTCCATTCACCAAGGACAAAACCCAACCCCAAAGGCAAACCCCAGGTGACCCCCCTCCTCCAGCCACACCCCACCCAGTTAATCCATTCAAGTGGATTAGGTTAGGTTAGACTCTCAGACCCAGTCATGTCACCTCTGAACACTCCTCCACTGTCACACATGAGCTTTGGGGGCACACCTCACATCTACACCATAACAGATCTTGAACCTGTTGACTGAGGAGAGAGAATTCATTTCTCCTGGACACTGTTATTGGGGATTATTGCACAAAGCACTGCGCTGTGGTGTCTTGGAGGTAACATTTCATTAACCCAAAGCCGGATAAAAAGGCGCATGGGGTGGGGGGCACTAGTGCAGTGCCTGGCAGAGACCTCGAGCTCAAAATCAGACCTGATCAGTGACACTGTTGAGCGATAAGGAGACCTTCACAATCAACCTTCATGTTACAGCTATATCCCAGACTTAGCAGAGTTCCTGGCATATATTAGGTGCTTAGTAAATACCTGTGGACCGACTGAATGAAACCAAGCAACCGGGTGTGATTATTCCCATGTAGTGTTATGGTCTGGACGCGAGGTGTCCCACAAAAGCTCATGTGAGACAGTGCAAGTTTTTAGAGAAATGATCAGGTCATGAGAGGTCTTGACTGTTGTTGGATTGATGCACTGATGTGGTTTGACTGGGTGGAAACTGTTGGCAGGCAGGGAGTGGCTGAGGAGGCAGGATGCTGGAGGCCACTGGAGGCCACTGGAGGCCACTGGAGGCCGCTGGAGGCCACTGGAGGCCACTGGAGGCATGCCTTTGGGGTTTATATTTCATCCCTGGGGAGCAGAGCTCTCTCTGCTTCCTGGTCCATGTCCTCAACTGCTTCTCTCTGCCACATCGCTCCACCTGATGTCCTGCCTTGCCTCAGGCCCAGAGCCATGGACTTGGCTTGACCACTGAACCTCTGAAACTCTGAGCCAAAATAAACTTTTCATCCTGAAAGTTGTTCTTGTCAGTTATTTTGAGCACAGCAATTTAAAAATAGTTAGAATACGTAGCAAGTGTCCATCCCTCTTTCTGGCTACCCGGCACCCAAAGCACCTTCCTTCACGGGAGCAGAAGACCAAGAGACTTAAGGCCCCTTCCCAGGCCTCCTCTGCTGTCAGACGGCCTGCACAGAGCGGATGGGAGTTAGGAGGTCCCAACCTGGACCCCTGGGAAATCGGTTCTGAAAATGGAGAAGACGTGAGGTGGCAGCTTCTTCCCACATTCCTGGGCAGGAAGGACTGACAACCACGTGCCAGGTGATGCTCCAGAGCCACCTCCCCACCCAGGGTGGCTTTGGAGAAGACGGCCACCAGCTCTACAGGGAGGTGAGGGACCCCTGGTACTGCAGCGCCCTGGCCCTGTGGTGGTGGCGCCCAGGTTTAGCTTCCCAAGTCCCCACCATGCATCCTGTCACCTACAGGTGGAAGATCTGGTGCTGAGTCACTTTTCCAGGGTCACAGCTACTAAGTGGCAAAGCCCATGTTGAAGCCCAGGTCTGGAGATTCTAAAGCCCATGTCCCGTCAGATGCACCGGGTTTCTAAAAAGAAACAGAAGAGGCAGGTGCCGATTGAACCCCATGACTGCAGAGGATGCCGGGCAGTTTGTCTCCCTGATCGGCGCACGTGCCTGCCACGTGGCGATACGGACAGGTGGATGCTTGTGGGCAGGCCCTCCCTGCAGGTGCTCTGTACAGAAGCCAGCCCGGCCATCTGAACCTCACTGTTCTGGTTAAAAAGAGAAATCCATTTGTCCAGCATTAATCAAAAGAGTCCCTCAAACTCCAGCAGAACAGACTCAATTTTTAATTGGGTTCAAGTCAGATAATTACTCAGCTGCCCATAAAATTCATTTTAACTTATTAAATGGAGCTTCCAAAATAGCATCGCTATGGAGTAGAGCCAATTGCACGGGTGATTTATCTGAAGAGGAAAGTGCTTTTGTCTGAGACCTTTCTTGCCTGTTGGCTGGAGGACATGGACAGGTGACTCAACCTCTCTGAGCAACAGTTTCCTTGTTTGCTATTTATATCTGCTTCATGGCGGTGCTAAGGGCATACAGAGATATTTATAGAAACTCCTTACCACAAGGTCTGGCACAGAGAAGGTGCTGGGTACCTCGTCTGAGGAGGGCTAGATCAGAAGTTGAATCACTGAGTGAAAAGGCATGGAACAGTCTCGACGTAGAGTCCCACTCTTTCCTATGGGGGTTGCCCCAATTTCCACACCCCACCAGCAATTTATAAAAGAACCTATTTTTTCTTTTCCAGAGTATTTTTATTTTTGTGATTTTTAATTTGTTCTAATGAGTTGTGCATGACAGGAGAAGGCATTTATACATTTTGATAGATGCTACATAAATGGAGTGTGATCTCTCATTTTTCTGATTGTACATATTGCAGGATCACATGGGTCATGGGGTCATACATGCACATGAGGTAATAGTGTCCATGTCACTCCACTATCATTTTATAAAGGTTCTAACCAGATTCTTGCCATCAGCAAAGGATGCTGGGCAATGGCATGTCAAGAGCCAGAAACGTAGCTGGTGTCGCAAATGAACTTGAGTGACTCCTAACTGATCTGGGATTCCCTACGGGCCACCTGCAGCCCAAGGGCCAAGCCCAGGTGGCTGTCAGAACTCTGCCTTCCGGAAGGACAAACACTGCTTGTTTTCATGGCCACATGGAAGGTGGAAAGAACCGATGTCACAGATGCAGGAAAGCAGAATTGTGCTCAGGAGAGGCTGGAAAGGGAAGGGGATGGAGATAGGAAGAGGGTGGACAGGGGGTATCAAATGCAATCAGTGTCCCTCACACAGTGGGACGACTACAGATGACGACAATTTCTTACGTATTAAAGAGCAAGAGGAGTGAAGTTCGCAGCTTCCCAACACAAAGAGATAAGTGTTCCAGAGGAGGACGTGCTACCAGCCTTGACTTGAGCATCGTACATACACGTGCATTGCTATACGGCACTATGTCCCGTAAATATGTACGATCATTACGGGTCGGTGAGAAATTTTATTTTTTTAATTTAAGACTCTGCCTCCAAGGGTGAGCTCAGGGAGTGTTCGTGGCTGGCGTGGTGGTCCGGAGAGTGGCCAGGGATGGGCAGGCTGACCCCGCAAGCCCTGTTGTGGGAACGGCGAGGCCGGTGCACAGAGGGAAGGCAGGAGCCAAGAGCCCCGGGGCAGGCACGCGGCAGGTGCCCCTCGCCCTGGCTTGATGCTCAGAGCGCTGTGCTCCCGAGGAGCAGGAGAAATGCAAACCCCAGCGTGGCGGGAGCCCTGTGGCCCCTCTTCCCCTTCTAGAATAGCAGCGGCGACCGCGCTTCTGTCCGCACTGAACGCTGGAAACATAAAACGGTTCACAACAGGACGCTTGGGCCACTTGTCGACTCAGGAGGCTCCTCTTGCTTAATCTCACCATCTTGGATCCCTCGCCAAAGGGCTTTTAGAACCCTGGGAGCCACACGGACCCCCGTTCCAGTCCCAGACACATCTGTCTCTCTGAGCGTCCTGGCCGCTCTGGCTTACAATCCCCCACCAGCCCGTCCTGCTGGCTCACCCCGCGTGACCGTGGACATTTGAGACAGTGACCTTTGCATCAGGTGCTCTGACAGCTGTCCAGGAACCGGCCTCTTCTCTGTCCTCTGCCAACTCCACCGATCGGGAGGCAATGATGCTCAGCACCAGGCTCCTGTCTCCTCGGCACAGCCAGCACCGTGCCCCGGCTCCCTGGCAACAGGGAAACTGGCGAGGGTCCTGCCTGGTGACCTGGAGAAGGTGCTGGTCACCCCTGCTCTGAAGACCTCAGCGGCGCACACCTGCTTGCACCTGATTCAAGCCAATAAAGATGCACGATGTGCCGAGGCCACCTGCTCATCCCACGGAGAGCAAGCGCATCTCATCTAATGTAATTTGTTTGGCAGCCTCACTGCGGGGGCTGCCAAGACTCCCCGAACATTAAGTGTATTAATGTCCCCTCTTGGAGGAAATGTTCTCTTTTAACCAATGTTAAAGTCTTCAGCGGCAAGCCCTGGCCAGGAAATCTGTCCCCACAGTGGGGGAAAGAATCCAAGTATTCAGCTGAGCAGCACCTCATGAATAATTTTAATTTCTTCTGAAAAGGAAAAACAAAAGAATTTGGTCACTGTCATTGCTGGGCGACTGCACACCAAGGTCCATTGAACCAATTGTTCTGCCCCAGCAGGGGACCCCGTCCCGCCCAGGAAGGATGGTACTGAATGATTTATGGCTGATCGCCACATACGCTAATGCTCGGCTTCAGAAATAAAGCCGAGGAGGAGAGACCTGGAAAGAAATATGATTGCAAACTTCTAATTAATGTATGTTTTATTTATGCATATGGAGCCTAAAATATTAATGGAGGCGAGTGAATGCATAATTGATATCCCCATAGAAAATGTGCATGGTGGTGCTTGTACAGGAAGCTCCAAATGTCCCCTGTCAAAGATGCGGAAGGATCTTGGGGGTCCTGCAACTTGGGAGCTCTGAGCGTTGCTGGGAGTCTTGAAGTCCCTGTGTATGCTGGCCACTGGTTTCAGGGGGTGCTCTTTCCAGTCTCTCGCCTCTTGGCTGAGTGTACCATTTCACCTTTTTTTGGGGGCGAAACGGAGCCAAGAGGGATGGCGCGTTAATGGAGTGTACCTAATCCATGGCGGCCACGTCCCCGTGATGTTTCCTTTAACCTTCGCGACAGCCTCAGTCCCATCGCTAATCCTATTTTATGCATGAAGCACCAAGATGCAGAAAGGTAGAGGGAATGGGCCCAAGGTCACGCAAGGATAAGTGGGAAAGGCCCAGTTAAAACCTGTTCTTCACATCCCACTGCCATGGTTCCCGTGGGAATTCCAGCAAATGCCGATGATGGCGGGTGTTGAGAGTGGGTGGGTGCGAATCCCACCATCCTTCAGGCCGGGGGTTGCCGACAGCCACTTGTCACTCTGGCTCAGGTGCTTCATCTGTAAAATTGGGGTGATGGTGCTCAGCTTGGTAGGAGATGAGAGAAGAGTACACGTAAAATGCGATCACTTGTCACCTAAGCGGCCCGTGATGAGCTGTCGGTATCACTGTTTTCGTGACTGCGTTCAGAAGGCACTGAATCAGACACTGGACCGTCAGCAGGGGACCAGGCACACTCGTGGATTATTACCCGACAGGTTAGTGGTCTTTGTACATTTACCTAAACTTACAGGAAGACGGGACAGAGAGAAATTCTCCCTGGGGACAGTCCAGATGCTTCACAGAGATGCTGAGTCCTGACCCTGGGTTTGGAAAGGTTGCTGCGGGGAGAAAGCAGAAGGACAGGCCAGGTGGGGTTAGCGCCTATGCCAGAGCCCGAGGGGGCGCCCAGGGGAGGCGGGGTGTTGGTGTGGCTGGAGCAGAGAGCACCGCGGGCAGGGAGCTGAGGGGCGGGAAGGACGGAGGAGGTCCCGGAAGCCTCTGGGGCAGACACAGGTCACTGTCCTCCAGAAGCCCACTTTGCAACCTCCAGATGACCAGCATCGCTGTCCCCCCTGGTTAGAGGGGGCCCTGAGGGTACCTCAGGCCTTCGCCTATTTCATGAGAACGCTCAGTCCTGGAGCTAGGAAGGGGGCCCCCTCCTCTTTCAAATAAAACCACCACGGCTCTTCTCTCCACCTGTCCTCCCTGGTCCAGGCCCGACATCTCACGCTCAGGACTCCTAAGTGACACCCGCTCTCGCGGCTCCCTGTCCCCTCTCCACCACAGCACAAGGGTCTTTGATTCACACTGATTCTTACCGTCGCATTGAACTCGCCAAAAACCCCTCAAGGATGTCCCTTGTCTCCACCATAGAGACCAAATTCCCACCACGGCCTCGAGGACTCTGCCTCCTCGGCCAGCCTCAGGCCCCTCTCCAGCCACTCCCACCTGCTCTCGCTTCCTCCATTGGGAATGTTCCCCTGCACCAGAGTCAGGCTGCCCCTCTGCTGCAACTTCCCGGCTCCCCAGCCCCACCCGTTCCCCGAACCCTCCTGTCCCAGCTCAACCCTCTTCCCTGGGGAGAACACGGACTCATTAGGCCAAGCCCAGAGTCCCTGCTTGGGGTACGTGGGCCTCTCGACAGCCCTGGTCTCCCTCTAAATTCCTGCTGATTACTGTATGTGTCTGTCTCCGCGAGGGCAGGAAAGGCGTGGGGTTTGACCAGCCATCGAAGGCCGGTCACCGGACCTGACGTAGGTCCAGGCGGCAGGCACAGCTCGGCACTGCGGGCGTGTGGACGGGGCGTTCCCGCGGCCTCCCTCTCCCGCCTGCCTCCAGTGAGACTCGCTGCCTCTCCCTCGCAGACACCGCCATGAGCGCTTCACACACGTCAGGAATAAACCAAGACTCCCTGCCCGCGAACCTGCCATCTGGCAGGCGGATTCCAGGTGGACCGTGGCTTGGTGAGTTGGTAAATGCTTAGCAAGAAGAGATCTCGCGGGATGAAGGGGATGAGGCGCCAGATGTGGTTGGAAGTTAGACTTGAACGCTAGCGGACGGGGCGCCACGGCAAGGTTTTAGGCAGAGGCCAGACACTGAGAGAGATGGGACTTGCCTGGTCTCCGGCGGTCCTGCGGAGGGCAGACCACGCCGGGAAGGCACAGGAAGGAAGCAGGGAGGCCTCTGGGGGGTTTGGAGGCGCGCGGGCAGGCGAGGGGCAGGGTGCAGGGGAACTCGGTGGGAGACGAGGAACTGGCGGGAGCTGGTTGACTTGCGTGTGTCTTGGAAGGTGGATTCAGCAGCCCACCGGCCGGATGCAGGTGTGAAAGAAAGCGGGAAATCGGGGCGGGTCTGGGGGGCCCTGGCAGAGCAGGCACGGGGGTCTGGTCGGGGGCTCCAGGGCTCATGTGGGGCTTGTATCTGAGGTGCCGTCAGACTCCCGGGGAGGTGTCAGGTAGGAGGGCCGATCCACCAGGCAGGAAAAGGCATGCTCTTCGGTTCTTTGCCTTTTTTTCCCCCCTTACTTGCAACTTGTTCTCTTCTTATAAATACTCAGGAATAAAAAGGGAGCAAATTAAAAATGTACCAGCAGAGATTCATTTAGATCCTGCCCTCTATTCTGGATATGCTTTTGGTAAAGAGTATTAAATCATGTCATATAACTTCCTGAAAAATGTATCTGTGGGAAGGAGCTGCTGCCAACGACCACGGGAGAAAATGTCAGGAACAGCTCAGAAAGGAGGCCGAGGAGGGAGGGCAGGGGAGGGCGGAGGGGGAGGGTGGGGGAGGGTGGGAAGAAGACAGGAGGGAGGGGAATGGAGGGGGGACTCACCCCTGTCCACAGCCACCCACCTGTTCTCATCAAATTCCCAGGTCAGGGCTGGGGCCACCTCCACAACAGCACCCCAGGAAGACCCCCTCCCACCCCCAAACACTGCCCCTCCATCTGGAAGCCATGCTCCTGAGAGGAGCTGAGCGGAGGTTCCCCTCTCCCTGTAAGGGATTGCCATCAATGTCGTGGCCACAGCAGGATACTGGACAGTGGCCGTCCTGTGCTGTCATTTGCCTTCACAGAGCAGACAGGGCCCTGATGTGTCATGGCTCTGGGCTAAGAGCACAGTGAAACTCAGGCTTCGGAGGCCTGGACTCCCCTCGGCTGCTTCCTCAGGCCTCTCCCTCCTTTCCCGGCTGGCCTCTGCTCTTCTGTCAGCTCCGGTCCCCAGCCAGGAGTCCTTCTCTCTCAGAGGTCTGGACTGGCACCGGCCTGGGAGCCAGATGGAGGAGAGTGTCAGCTCAGATGTGTGGCCTCAGGAAAACCCCCTCTCGCCCCCATGCCGCCATGTTGGAAAGTGGAATTGTACAGGAGCAGCGCCTATTTCCTGGACTGGACGTTAGGCTGAGTGAGGTGGTGTCTTGGCGGCACGTGGCCCGGGACACGGCGATCAGTGAGTTTAATCATCGACGCATGTCCGTTTAGGGCAATCTTCCCAGACAGTTTTTCTCTTCAGTTATACAAACACATAGGTCCTGTGTGTCTTTCCTCTTTTTTTTTTTTTAAATAAAACTGTTACATATTTATAATACTAACATACACATATGTATATATATATATGCAATTATATACACACCTGTATTTCAAACAGAATTTGTTATTTTTCAAATTATCTTTCTTTCATCAAAAATCTTATGCTTCTGAAATAACCCAAATGTCCTTTGACAGGACATATTAATAGAAATATATTAATAGATACAGGATATATTAATAGGAATATTAATGTATCATAACAATAGGATACTCTATAGTGACAAAAATGAATATAATTTCATGCAACAGCATTTATGAATTTCAGAAAATAATTATACTCCAGTGAGAGAGAACAAGTAGCTGGGCTATCCATGCTGTATTATACCATTTAAAAAATAAAGTTCAAAAGCAAGTAAATCAAGTCATGTATTGGTTAACGATAACACACCTAAGCAATAAAATTTCTTCTTGACAGGAACATAATAATAGCGCTCGGAAGTTTGTGATAACAGTTACCCATTTGGGTAAATTAGGGAGATGGAATAGGTAAACCATGAACATTGGTAGGTGTTTTATTATACTTTATAATTTACATACAAATTGTATATATTATTTTGTATGTATTTAACAAGATTTTTCAAAAGTCAAACATTATGAACTTCCTCAAAATATATTTATCCTGCTTCTACTTCACCCAAGCAGGTCTTCCACACATCTCCTGGTGCACAAAAACCTCTTCCATAAGGTGAAACCCCCCATGATGATTATGGATGTTTAGGGTGTCCCCAGTTGTTACCATTACAAACCCTATGCTTATTAGTGTCTTCGTACACACTTTCTCATGCATGTGTGGGTTTCTGTGTGATTTTATCACGTGTACAGAATTGTATAACCACCGCAGGCAAAACTCAGTTCTGTTTCGTCACCACAGGGGTCCCTGGTTCTGTCCCTTCCTAGTCACCCACCACATCCCTGACCCCAGGCAATGCCCAGTCTGTTCTCCATCTCTGTAATTATTTTATCAAGAACATCACATAGATGGACCCACACAGCATGAAACATTTCCAGATGAGCTTTCTCACTCAACGTGATCTTGTTGAGGTCCCTTCAATTTGTTACTCTCAGTGAACAACACTCTCTGGTGTGGACGTTCAAGTGTTTGTTCAGCCATTCACTCATGGACAAATAAGTGGGTTGTTTCCAGTTCAAGAGTTTGTTCAGTCATTCACTCATGGACAAATAAGTGGGTTGTTTCCAGTTGGGAGCTATTATAAAGGAAGTTTCCAGGGGCATTCGCATGCAGGTTTTATGTACACTTCAGCTTTCATCTCTCTGAAATGATTGCCCACCTGGTAAGAAACCGTCGAACTGTTGAGTGGCGCTGGGTACTATTTCACATTTCCACCAGCAGGGCCTGAGGGGTACTTCCTCTGCCTCTTCGCCAGCACTGGGTACTACTGCCATTTTTTATTTTAGCCCTTGTCGTAGGTGTGTGGCAAAATCTCATCATGATTTTCATTTGCATTTCCCTCCTGGCTAGGGGTGTTTAGGATTTTTTTCACATTTTATTTGCCATCTGTATATTCTCTTCAGTGGAGAGTCTCTTTGTGTCTTTTGCCTATTTTCTAATTGGACTGTTGGTATTTTTACTGTTGGGCTTTGAGAGTTCATAATGAAAGTTTCTTTTTCCATATTCATTTCGGAATACCAGATGTGCTAGGTAAAAACTTTGATCAGATGGATGTTGCCTACGGAAAAGAGCGCAGACCATCCTGAGTCTCATTTGCAGAATTATCATGCTTCTCTGTGATATGTCTTCCAACCGCAGAACGCCTTTGTACCCTAATTTAAACCAACAGTCCATTGCGTATGCCTTTAAAAATATCTGCTTGAGAAAAATAAATTAATCTGCAGCGGCTTCTCTGGTAGGCAGCAGAGCACTGCCGAGTGACCCCTACCTGGAACCCAGGCAGCAAGTACTCCCTCTGATCACTCTCTGAACATCTCCCTTCTATAAAAACAAAGTATGCATTTTTGTTGCATAGTGCCAAGGACTGAAATTTGTCATAGACAAAAATGTGGCTCTTGAGTCAGACAGCTGGGGACCATACTCCAATCCTCCCACTACTAAGGGGGCACTCCTGGCCTGATGTGGTGTGCAGGTTGTGCACTGCACACAGTTGCCCAGATGAAAGGTCAGTTGGGGCTGAAATCCGATTGCCTTATAGTTGTCAAGCGGTGAGAGCCAAACTGGGGTGGGTTCCTTCCGGAAGAAGGGATGCTCCTTCCTTGCATAAGGATGCCAACCACTTGCCAAGCTGTGCACTGATTGATCTGTGTCTGCCCAAAAGGGTGTGTTGTTCTGGCTCAGCAGGAGGCACCTTTCCTGGCGTGTGCATTTGCTGTTACCAGCTTGCCGACGCTGTCACTCAAGCTCACTGGGCCTTGACTGTCTTATCTTTGAGATGGGAATAACAACAGCACCCATCTCAAAGAATCACTGCAAGAAACTGGACCGATTTCTGTTAAAAGTTAGGCACAGCATCTGGCACAGGACAGGTGCTCAGTAGATATTGTCATTTTCGGTATCATTACTCTCGTTAATAATGTGGAGGGACTCACCCATGCGAACCAGTTTGCAAACCAGCAATCAGAAAATGACAACTCGGTGCCCAGGATTGGGCAATTTAGCCCCTTATTAAACTGCAGTGCTTCTGATTTACAGTCGCCCAACGCTTCCAGGCACAGATCGCTCCCTGATCTTCAGGCTGGGGTGATGGACGGCTCTGGAGAATCTGGTGGAGGGTCCTTCCTCCTAGAGACCCACTAGCTGGGTTCAAACATTCCAGGTTGGATATCCAGCCCCAGGTTCCCTCCTCCTCACCTGACGTGCTTCTTCAAATTGTTGTGGACTTTTTCCCTATTTCTTGCAAGATTGTTTTCCCTATTTCTTGCAAGATATAGGGGTTTTTCATTTCTTTCTTTGAGAAAATCCCATCTGCTCTCTGTCAATATTTTCTCTTCTAGAATAATAGTCTCAGTTTCCCGAAAGAACTTCAGAGGTTGCCTCGTCCATTGATTTCTCAACTCCAGAGGCACGAAAGCATCACCAGGAGATACATTAACACGGCAGATTCGCGGGCCCCACCTCTGGGGTCCTAACTCCTGGGTCTGGAGGGGCGCAGGCATTGGTCTTTCTAAGCAGTACAGGACAGTCAGGCTTTTCCAGTGTTTGGTGGCCAAGCCCCGGAGGGCTCAGAGGACTGTGACTGGCCCCAGGTCACACAGCAGAGCCAGGCAGAGCTGAGACAGAAGAGAGACTTGCTCTGGGGGCAGCCCTCAGCAAGATTCTGCTCCCCTAGGGCAGTCTCCCCCACATGTCCTTAGGGCCCCTGTTGGATGCTCTCACCCCCAACCAACAAGAAAACATGACTTCGCTGGAGTCAAAAGAGAATGCTCACCAGTTTCTACCTAAGGATTAGCAGCAAAACTCCCCAAAGGGAAAGATGCTGGGGCTGATTTGGGGCACAGCAAAGAGAGTGTGGCAGAAAGGAGACTCTGCACTCTTTGAGCAACACTAGGAGGAGAAAGGGGATCTGGGAGGCAGGATGAGATGGAAGGGGTGATGTGGGGCTTTTCCAGGGGACAACCCATTAGCTCATCCATGACTTCCTGCACTATCCTACGCACGAACCACTAACTGAAGAGGGACTGGGTAGCGGTTACCATGCTCAGATCATTAGAAGAGACCTGTCAGGAGTGAAAAGATAAAAATAAAAAGGGGGATGCAATCAGCTTTTGTGCAAGACTGCAAAACTTTTCCTAAAGATAGAAAAAAAAAAAAAAAGTTCATTTTGCACAAGACACATGCGAATTATATACGGGAACAGAAATGCACTGTGCAGACAGAATCTAACACATGTAGGTCTGCATATTACGTGTGCACACATTCACACGCAGACAGGCACACGTGTACCTCTGCAGTAGCAGGTATACACAAGCATGCGCACACAAAATGATCAGAGACAGCTGCCTACACACGACATAGCCACTAATGTTTTTAAAACGTGCCCTAGGGCACGGGATGGTCACTTCAGTCACTGGACTGTGAACTCCTGAGGTCGGGAAACAGTGTCGTCTTCGCCTTGTCAGCCCCAGGCAGGGCTCAGCACAGGGACTGGAATAGAATAAACATTCAGCAAAGTTTTGTAAAACTTGACTGAATGCAGGCCCACACGCCAGAGCCCGAGCTAAAACCGTCCTCCCACGGATACAGATGTGAGTTCTTTCAAAAGACGTTCCATGGCATCAGCGGAAATCACGCCTGACCGTGGGCGTGGACTCCGAGGCAGTCGGATTGCCTCGCCGGCACTGCTATTTGAGAAACAGCGAGGATGCGCCAGGGTTCCAAAATCAGTGGCTGCAGAGGGGGAAATCCAGGACAGCCACACGGGGGTCCACCCTGCCCACCAAGGGCTCAGACCAACCTGCTCCTCCAGCACACGTGGATCCCTCCCCGGCCAGCTTTCCCACACACCCTCAATCATCCAAAGCCAGTTCTGTCTGGTCTGTACACGGGGAAGGAGCTTCGGTCCCTGCAATGCTTCATGGGGCTGCTGTAACAAATTACCACTAAGTGAGTGACTTCAGCCAGCACGAGTTGGTTCACGCACTGTTCTGGAGGCTCAGAGTCCAAAGCCGGGGCATCAGCAGGGCCAGCTTCCTCCAGGGGCTCTCAAGATGTACCATTCTTTGCCTTTTCCAGCTCTGGCCACCGTCAGTGTCCCCTCCCATCTCTTCCTCTGTGGTCACAGTCTCCTCTCCCGTCTGTCAAGATTCCCTGGGCCTCACTCTTGTTAGGACATCTGTTGTTGAATTCAGGGACTACCCGGGTGAGCCAGGATAAACTCCCATCTCAAGACCCTTAATTCAATTACATCTGCAAAGATGTTTTTCCCTAAATAAGGTCATGTTCACAGGTTCCAGGTGCTGGGGATTAGGACACGGCCATACAGAGGGTGGAGACGGCTGAGAGGGGGGCAGGCAGGGCATCATTCACCCCTGGACAGTTCCTGTGGTCACTAAGCTGGTAATGTAACAGAAAACTTCCTCATTTCCAAACTTTCAGACAGGGATTTTTCTGAAATGACAGGAAAGCCAAGACCACTTTTAAGGAAATGCAGATTCAGTGTTTTCCTGCTCTGGCGTGTGCCAATTTGGACTATCTTAGATAATGCTGATGGGTTTCAAAGCTGCTTATTCCAGAAATATTTTCTGTATTAAAGGAGCCTATACTGTCACATCCCGTGCAGTCCTGAACAGAAAATACACATGCATGATGTTCTTCTGCTGTCCAGAATGGTCCTCCAGGAGGACGGGGTGAGCATCTCACCCCCATCCGTGGACAGCAGATTCTCTTCGGACACAGCCTGGCAAACCTGGATTTGAGCACAGCTCGGTCTGTTGCTCATTTCAGTACAGGTGCCGCCTCTGCTGTGGTCCTGCCTCTGGTGAACACTTCTGAACCCAAATGCCGGCAAGGAGCATTTAAAAGCCCCCAGTGAGTCCAGGAAGAGTAACGCTGGTTGTTACACGGTGAGGGAATGACTGAGTGAATCGAAGTCTTCAAAGAACCGGTCCCAGAGAAGGTGGAGAGAGCAGTTCTTGGAATCCAGGGGAGAGCTGTTGGAATTACAGTGAGCTCCTGAGTCTTCCCAGAGGAAGTGGCTGACTATTCATGAGAGTGGCCGGAGGGGACTCCAGCCCCAAGCAGGCCGCATCTTGAAGACTCTAAGGAGAATCAATAGACTGGCTGATGTCACCTTAAAAGGACTGCAGATTCACCTGGGAAGTATAAAGAGAGAGAGAGAAAGAGGAAGGAAGGGGGGGGGGATCCCCCAGACTAACATCCTGGAGACTCCCTCCCAGTTGATGTCGGGTGACGCCTGGAAGCTGTTTCAACAATCTCCCTTCTCAGCTGCTCTGACCCAGCATAGTCAAGCACCACCACCTCGAGGAACCTGCCTTAATGAACAGGTAAAAATTATCAGTCCTAAGCATTGTCTTTCTGTCCATCAAATTCCTTACGGGCAGAAGTCAGGTCCTGATCAGAGCTCACTCTTCACGAATGAGCACGGCGACTCTCGTGTAACAGGAGACGATAAGAAATGTTGAAAATACAGGCACGAGGAACACTTCTTGGGCGACTGAGCCACCTCCCCAGCCTGCTCTGCAGAGAGGCAGGAACATCTGGACACAGTCACTAAGGAGGAAGGATTCAGAGTTGAGCAGCCGTGGCCTCTGCCCCACTCCCGTGTTTACTCCATGACCTTGGACAGGCCACTTTATCTCTCTGAGCCTCAGTTTCCTCATCTGTTACATGGGAGCAAGCACGTATCTCTTACAGTTATTGGGAGAAATCCAGGGGCACAACCCAGTGCCTGGCACCTGTGGGGAGCCATCCTTATCTAGCAGAATCAGGTGAGGTCCAGCCTTGGGACACAGAGGCCTGGCTTCTCGGAACTGGCAGACACGGAGGTCAGTCCCTGATTGCCAGGGGTCTGTGGCACTGTGAGAGTGGTTCCTGCCTGGTGATAGGGAGTAAATGGGCTCCTCTAACTCCACCCCAACACAGAAGAAGCCCCTCCCGTTCCGGGCCCCTTTACCTGTGTGACTATAATGAAGGAGAGGTGGGCTACTCCATCTTGTTAGAGGTCAGAGCTGGTATGGCCCAAAACGTCACACCCCCTCTCATTTAAAAAGAGTATTGGCTCTTGTGTGTTTATTGATTAGCTAAGTTTATGGGTAATTGATTGATTCATAGCCAACACGCAGGACGTGGCTGAGAAACCCCCACAGGCACCCACTAAGCACTTGAGAAACGTAAGCTGTTGTTATTAAAATTATTGCTCATTTCAATAAATGAACATTCACTCTCATTACTCTCATTGTCCTTGTGGTTAAGCAAGATAAAAATTTCTTGGTCTTGCACAGCAAGGCCCTCTCCAGGGATTTGGAACACTGTGTCCCTCAGTTTTGACCTTTTAGAAATATGGAAAGGCTAATAGGTCCCCACATTAGTGTGTCCCCCTTTTACCTCAAAACTGTGAGTAATACTGATCATTTGGCTCAGAAGGCCAGTCTCTGACGTCCCCAAGACCCCACGGAGGGAGTGCTTTCCATTAGGTGTAGCCAAAGGCACTCCTGGTGTGTGGTTCTGGAGGACAGGGGATGTCACCCTGGAGGACAGACCCAGCTACCACCTGCTCCTGTAAGTAAAATCTTACTGGGGCACGGCCGGGCCCGTTTGCGTGTTCTCTGTGGCTGCTTTTCTCCTACTCCGGCAGTGTTAAGTAGCTGCACTGGAGACCTGGGGCCCACTAATGTTTGCCCTCTGGTACTTTACAGAAAAATTTTCCAAACTCCTTTTCTAATGCAAAGTTTGTGCCTCTTCTTTTCTTTACCTCTCAATGTCCAGCACAGTGCAAGTACCCAGCAGATAAGTAATGATTGTTTGATATGATAGCAATAGCCTTATAGGTCATTTATTGAGCACTAATTGTTTGCCAAGAGCTCTGCAAAACACTCTATGCTTATGATCCTATTGACTCTTCCCGGTGTCCCATGGTGGAGACGCAGTCTCAGGATCATTAAACAACTAGTCCAAGGTCACAGGCTAGTGAAGGGTGGAGTCGGCCCTCAGATCTAGGCTTGGCAGACTTCAAAGACAATCCTCCCAACCTCCAGGCTGCTCTGTCTCCCCGTTGTCCTTGACTTTGATCCGAGGCTGTCTTTAAGATACAGAACAATGAGCTGCGTCCCTTTCTGGCACTGCCCTCAGCGGGTGGGGTCCATGACAGTATTTTGGGTTTTTTTTTTTTTCCCCCTTTTCTTCCCCTGGCAGATTCTATCACACCTCGCTGGAGAGAAGAACCTCTTGGCAAATTGAAAATGATGACTCTAAATCACAGAAACAGAGGGTTTTCACAGCTACCAAATAAACAGAAGATGTTGTAAATCTGCTGCCGGGTGCAGGCTGTGGGCTCACCGCGATCCATCAGGCCTTGCAGCCACTCTGCCCACACCAAGGCCTGTCCAGGCAGAGCACTGCGCTTCCCGCCTCCACCTCCTCCTGGTCTCAAGGTCAGTATCTTGCCTTATCTTTTGCATTAGAAAAATCCCTCCTGACCATCATAAAGCTCTCCTAACTCAACTTGGCTTTTAGCAGGGGTTGGGTGTGTCCCTGTGCCCATCACCCAGGCTTCCTGCCCCAGTGTTCAAGGAGATTGCCCACAGATCACCCAGTTGCATCCCAAGGGGGGGATAGAAAGCTGGGTGGGCATTCGCCACACCAGCCACCTCAACAGCTTGATTCAAGGGTCTCATCAAAAGATGGCGAACACGTTCAGATCAAGTTAATTTCAACACTAGTGGAAAGCCCATGGGGTTCTTTTCTCGAAAAGAAGTCTAAGAAAATCAGCCTGGGGTTTAACTTGAACTTCTGCATTAGTGAGCACATTCTAAGAGGGTGCCGACCCTGTACCCCAACAGTGTGATTTCACACAATGACACATTTCATACACCTGTCCTAAGTGCTATGCATACAACTCTAACAGAAACCTTATGTAGCAAGTACTATTTTCATAGATGAGAAAAAATGGGGTACAGAGAGTGTATCAGGTGTCTGTTCCTGGTAACAAATATCCCCAAACCACAATGGCTTCAAATACATGAAACATTTTCCTGTTCCCACCCCAGCTGCCCCGCCCCTAGCAACCACCTTTCTTCTCTCTAAGGCTACAAAGTTCCAGTTAGACAGGAGCAACACATTTCAGAGACCTATCACCCAGCATGGTGACTAGAGTTAATAATAATGTATTGCATATTTGAAAATTGCTTTACAAAGTAGATTTTAAAAGTTTTCACCCTAAAAATTAAGTACATGAGGGGGTGGATATGTTAATTAGCTTGATTTAACCAGTCCACAATATACACATACATCAACACATTTCCTTGTACCCCATAAATATACACAATTATTTTTTGTCAAAAATACATTTTTTTGATCAAGAATTTATTTAGCTCATGATTCTGTGAATCAGTTGCAGGTTTCCTGATTAGGGCCAGCTCAGCTGATCTTGGAAGTGGGTACTGACTCACTTTTAAGGGCTTCCTCTCTCCACCGCATTACATCATCACACACCTGCGCTGGCTGAATCAACCTGCCTGCGGGAGCACCAGCCAGGGACCACTTTCAGAATATGTGTTCAGGAAGTGAGAGAGGACTCATGTAGGTTTGTCAACACTGGCTGAAGTCCACCCTAGTCACTTCTCCCAACAATTGGCCTCTAGTTTTAGTCCCATACAGGAAATCAATTTCTGCCTATCAGAGTAGTAGGTGTTGTGGGATTCAAACGAAATGAAAAAGATCATTTTCTCAGCTCTCAGAATGCTTACCAAAGTACAGTTATGAAACAGGAGAGAGCAACACAAAAGGAAGCAGGTGATATGTGGAAAGACAGAGGGAATTATGGGCAACTGGAAGACAAGTGTGAACTGGAGTTACTGAAGAAAGATTTCCCCCAAAGTGATGGATTGGAGGAAGAGTGGAGCCTAGATTGTCTCAAAAAAGTAAAGGAATAACCTTCTGAGACTATACCTTCCCTAGAAAAATGTGAGCACAGGAGACACAGTAGCTACTACTCTTTATATGTAACAGCCACCAATACAAGAAAACTCAATCTAAAACTGTAGGTGTCCAAATTGAAGATAAAAATACAAAATCCAAGATGGCGGTGCACAAGGGAATCAGGCATAAACTGGAATCAGGTCCTCAGATGCCATTGTTGCATCCTGCTCCTTTTCTCTTTGCTTTGTTGTTTCTCAAAAGAAAAGCTTCTGTTTTTCTTGCTCTATAGGGTGGGAGACAGCTGCCTATCAGTTCAAGAGCAAGTTCATCATGGAATGCTAATTGAGTCCAGGGTCCACCTGTAGTGCGGTGAGCTTCCTCCAGGGGTTGGGATCAGGAAGAAAGCAGAGCTGCCAGGGAAACCAGTTGGTGGTTTTGCAGGCAGCCCTCAGGAAACCAGGAATGGTTTCTGGGATGGGCACACACCAAAAGAGGTTTCCACTAAGGGTGTGCATTGGAAGAAGAAATGGTGTTGAGCCCAACTGAGTTTGGAACTTTTGAGCATAGTGGGTGGGGAGATAACAGGGTGCTGTGGATGGAAGCAGTCAGTGCTGGACAGGGTTCATTATTCTAAGACCCATAAAATAGTCATGCATCTTGAAAGTGTTATCACAGATAGGTTTGTCATTAGGGAAAAAACACAATTGAAAATCATGCGTTTTAATTACAAAAGTAACAAACTCATTGGCAAATACAAAACATACTGTTATTTCCCCCCATTTTATACACATGCATCTACACAAACTCTGGCATCTGGTCTTGCTTGAGGGTCACTTCCAGAACCAGGTAAAATATCCACTGTGGAAATCCCCTATTAAATTCTGGGGATCATATTATATAAAGTGTATTATGTCTTATTTGTATTCATTTGACATTATGGTTATTTGGACTTTGGTATAAAAAACATGCATGGTTCCGTAGCTTATGAGTATTTCCTCATGTCATTTGTGTTTTCCAAAATGGCATTATTTGATCTTAAGACTGCTCTGGAACATGTACACCATTCCACTATAGTCAGACAGTAGATGACCTCGACTGTTTGCTCTTATAAATGACCTTGCAATGGATATTCTTCCTTCTGAAACTTCACAGCCACCTGGGATCATTTTCTCAGTGGTGGAATCATGGAGTCACAAGGCATGAACATTCTTAGATGTCCTAACTCACAATGCAAGGTGTCCATCTAGAAAAGAAGTATCAGAGCACACACACTCGCTAGCCTCCCAAGAGGATGCTCACTTCATCTCAACCTCACCTCCTGAGTATCCATGGAAGGGAAGGCATGTCTGGACAGGTCCTTAGAGAACTCATCACTCTTGTCACAGGCTCCAACAGACTGACCACGCCCACTTTCTCACCTTGAAAACCTCCTCACAGAACCCTTGTAATCAAAGTCCACAGATAAGACCTTCTCTACCTGGACTAGCTTTGCTGGGGTTGATTGTCCACCACTGCCTTTTCTTTTGCACATTTCTGATCAGGGCGTCTTTTCCAGACACCTGTCCTTAGCAATAAGCAGCTCCAGCTAAGTCCTTCTCTGGCCCAGACACGTGAGCTCCTTTTTGGCTGCCTGTCTCTTTCCTGACCCACTCTGCCTTGATTTCACAGACTGCAGCCTATTTCCTAATACCCAGGCTGGTTTGGGGAGAAGGTGTGAGTTCCTCTTGTTTCCGTCCCTACATCCCTAGACGATGTTCTCACTGATCCTCATGGGAGCTGTGCAAAGTTGACACAGAGAGAAAAATGAAGCACACCAGGGTTGTGCGGCTATCTCAGTAGGTCAGGGCCCAGGGGCAGGCAAGTCAGATCTCACACCTCACACTCTTCTTCCACATCGTCTCCCAAGCAGGAGACAAGGGGTCCAGAGCCTTCGATTTAAAAGCTAACAAAATCAGCAGGTTGTATAGTACTGGGGACCCGAGAGAGGGATGCGATTACGAGAAAGGAGGAGTAATCGAATGAAAGTCTTACACAGGAAGAGCCACCACTAGGAGAAGACTACCTATTTTTGTAAAAAATGTTTTAAATGGAAAATTAAATAAAAATACAGAGGTAAGGAGAAAATAATGAGTGCTGAGTGTCTTCAAATTCCTGGAGTCACTTGTCCCTGAGGTCAGCAACTTTACCTCTGTCATTCCCTGTCACATAAGCCAAGACAGCCCCAGCTGGCTCTTCCCATGTTAGTCAGAGTGGAGTCTCTGTCACTTGCCACAGAAGGCATTCGCTCGGTGGTTGAGTTGTGTGTCAGCGAGGTCCAGTCCCACACACGAAAATGCATGAGGAAAGAAAGATGGCGGAGCCTGGGCTTGGACAGTGCTTCCTTAGCTTCCAAGTCCTTGTGGTCAGCTCCACCTGCCCTCCTGGCACGTCCCGGTTGAGGCCTCTCATGTTGCTAATAAGAACTTTCTGAGTTCCTCCAGTTTGCTGGGCTCGCCAAGTATCAAAGTCTCCATGCCAGAGTTTTGGTGCTTGGAAGCTCTACAAATTTGCTCCCGTGGGTAAGGGAGCAAGGGTTGGGGCTTTCATCAATAGTGCATGAACCTCAAGAGCCAGCGGGAATCAATAATGTATTTCCACACTCAGCTTTTATTTTTATCCTCCAAACAACAACACCAAAACATTCACGCCAGACTGCAATCGCAAACGTCAATCCAAAGAAAATCCATCTCCTTCTTGCTCTTTAATGAAAGGCATAATGAGTGTGTTTACCATATGGAGATGAGAAAGAACCAATTAGAAAAACTCAGAAGAAAAATATCGCATTTTGTAGGGGTAGGGTTTTCTTTCTTACCTTTTTTATTTTCTTTCTTTTTTTTATTTTGTTTTATTTTTGTTTTTGTTTTTCTTAAGAAAGTCAACTGCAGTGTCTAGGATATCTGTGGACCGGTGTGTCTGGTTTTAAAAAAAGGAGAAGAATGATCAGAATTCAGAACATGAGATCTGGGTTTGTGCAGTGAGAAATTCCTCTGTTGATCCACAAATTCTAGTAGATGCCTCCAAACATAGCACATAGTAGGTCTGCGGTGCTGCAGTGAATGAGTTTGGCAAGTGGTGAGATGGTAGCCCCTCCCGTTGCCAGACAATTCATCAGGCTGCCAGTTTGAGAACCATTGGTCTTGGTTATGTCCCCAGGCTAGCTACTTTAAAAAATACCATTTGGTTCCAAATAGTCTTTTCAAAAACTGATAATGATTTTAGCACTGACATTCATACTGTCCTTTCAAAATCTTTTTTCTCTCAATGGCCTTAGGGATGTTCCTCAACTTCTAGAAAATGTATTTCAAATGGGCAATGATAAAAAAATGTAAAATATATGAACTCATCTCTGCATTTCATTTCTTCATGGAACCACTGGCTCATAGTTTTCACGTCAAACACTTGGTATGCCATGGGCACACCGGGCAGAGCATTGGCCAAGACCTGGTCCATGAACTCAAGCAGACCACAGTCCACTTGAGTGGCACTCAGAGGATTAAACTGGAAGCAGGGTGATGGATTAGAATACAGTGTGATGCGTGCCATGGAAATAATAGGAGCCACTGTCAGCAGGGAGCTGCCAGAGGACACTGGCAGTCAGAGAGGGAGAAGGCGCAAGCCCAGCCGCTTAAGAAACCGGGGGGGGGGGGGGGGGGGGGTGCTGAGGGGTGGGGTGGAGGTGGAAGTGGGGAGAAGGGTGAAGATGGAGCCAGCTGGTGAGGCTGGGGAAGCAGATCCATGGTCCTCGACCCGGCTGCACACTGGTCTCCCCTGAGGAGCATTAAGAAGGCACAGAGGCCCAATGGAATCCAAATCTAGTGGTGATGGAACCCAGAAATTGGTGATCATTAGACCCAAGAAAAAGCATTAAACATTCAGGATGATTCAAACGCTTCTCCAGGAATACTAGGCCCTTTCGTCCCTTTTAAGCAGAAAGGTAGCTAGAAGGTGTCGGAATGATAGGGGTTCAGGACAGAGCTTCGGTGAGACAGCATTGGATTCAAGTTCCGGCAGACCAGTTACTCGTATGTGTGAGCCTCGGTTTCCTCATCTATAACGTTTAGTTAGTGAGAACTGCTTATTACATAGAACAGTTGTAAAATATTTATGGAGGATGTACTAGGTGCCAGCCTCCTTGATAAGCTCTGGGAATAAAAATGAACAAAAGTAACACAATGTTTATTCTTATCCAATTTACCCGCTAAACACCAGTTGGAATGCCACTCGTTATTGTAACCATGCAAACAATTATTTTAAAAATTACCTAATCACACGGAAGCTAATTCACAGTGAGGGCTGGGGGACAGGGAAAAATAGAGTCACTTTATATTAGGTAAAGGGGAGTGAAGGGAGGGAGAGGGGTTAGGGGGAAGGAATGATAGCAGAGTGAAACAGACATTATTACCTCATGTACGTACATGCATGACTGCATGACCCATGTGATCCTGCGAAAAAATGAGAGATTACACTCCATTTATGTATGATCCATCAAAATGCATAAATGCATTCTACTGTCCTGTACAACTAATTAAAATAAAATAAAATAATTAAAAATTATCTAATCACAATTCCGTCATTGTGAAGTGATACGTCTATTTAGGAGTGCCAGCAGGAACTAAGAAAAATGTCTAGTAAAAGAGTTTGACTAAGACGCACAACCTGGAATTTGAAGGAATAGAAGCTAATTTGCTGAAAATGCAGAGCAAGGGAAATTAGACCCTCTCGGGAGAAAGGGGAGGCCAAGCAGAGGGACGGGTGGGGACAAACCCTGAAAGGTAGGCCAGCCACGCGCTAGGTGACCCAGCAGGTTCTGGAGCCTGGGAGGCGCTAAACAACCTGCCACCATCACCATCGGCAACAGCCGTATGCTCTGAATTTAAACCAGAGAGAGGTGGCAAACGGAAATGGGAACCGACACTCACTGAACCAGAGAACGTCTAATTGTTACATATTTTTAAATATTGATGATGTTGAAGGTAAAAATGTCCCCTCACGCAGCTTAAGACTAGCGTGTGGTGCTTAATGAAGGTCTCCAAGGAAGAAACCCTGGCTTTCATTCAAGTCCAGGACAAATAGCTCATTAATGAGTGGCCTGTTCACTGTCAAGGTGCTGGCCTCGCTGAATGCTGAGACAGACGTTTTGGAGAGCAAGGAACCCTGTGTGTCTCCCGCCAGCCCGCAGCCTGGTGGACTGTCAGCTGCTCTTGCACATTGAGAATTGTTCCCAGTGACATCAAAATGTGCTTGAGATGGGACTACCTGCCCCACCACCCCCTCCCCATCTCCAGGAATGGCTTGAGTGACGTGATGCAATCATGTCCTTCAGGAATTTCCTTGGAGCTCCCTTTGGGGACTCGAGATTAAGCAGTGAACTCTAGGCAGCTATTACGGTCGTATATTCCAGCAGCAGATAATATGCATTTGATCAATTATTTTAATTTCAGTCGTAGAAGAAGCTGCATGCATCAGCTCTTGTACTTCCTGCCGACAGATTTCCCTTATTCTTTTGTTTTCTCGGTCTCTGAGGCCTGAGTGTTACTTTGCTCAAAAAAAGATAATGCAACACACTGCACCTGGCTCCGGGAGCTCTCCTCCCACCTTAGCATGCTCGCCAGGAGGCCCTGCAGCGTGTAATTAAAAACCTGGGTCAGCATCAAGCAGAACTGGACTCTAATCAAGTTCCATAATTTACCCAGCTGTTGCACCTTGGACATGACACATTACTTTTTTACTTCTCGATTTCTTCAGCTGGAAAACAGCCCACGCTGTGGGGTGGTTCTTAATATCAGTGGTAACCCACTCAAATCTCCTGGCTTAAACCTGGCTAGTGGCAGATACTCAGTTGATGGAAGTTATCATTCTCCTGGTGAGCATGTGAGAATTATTCTCCGACTTTTTTCTTTGTCCTGGGTGTTTGCCTTCTTTCTCCCAGCAAATGCAGGAAAGTTTACTTGGTTTGCAGGTAACAGTACTTTGACCATGGATATGCTATTAGCTCAAACTCATTAGGACTCTCTTTATTGCTGGTCAAAAATATCATCATGAACTGGTAAAAGACAAGATGCACAAAATGCAGGCATCACTAGCTGCAGGCATGGCTGGATCCAGATGCCCAAGCAATGATTCTACTTCCTGCCGTCTCTCCTCTCCACTCTGCGCTGTTTGGACTTCCTTTTCAGGCAGCTCTCTCCCTGTTCTGACGGAAACGGCCTTCCGCAACTCTGAGCTAATGTAGCACTAGTTCAGATGTAAAGAGATTAATGATTTTCCCAGGAGTTCCAGAAAAAATATCCTAGACCTATGTCTCAGATGAACTTTGAGCCCTTAACCTGTCTCTGTGGCTGGGATGGAATGTTCTGATTGCCCAGATCTGAGTCAGCAGCTCACACCTGGAGTAACTGATAGGTAGTCCCCAGAGGCAACATGGGAAACTCACACCTAAAGAGGGAACCTGGATATGCAGGCAAAACCAAGAAGGCATGTCCACTAACCAAAGATACTTGCACTTTTCCCCTTAATATCAACCCCTCCCCATAAACCACCTGCTGACAGAAGGGCTCCCGTGGATCAGTAGCTCAGCCAATCCCTACTTCCTGGCCTCCCAGCTCCCAGCCAGCCTCCCCTCTTCTCGGAGGACACGGGAGGACACAGGTCTCCAACCCTGTAGCATCTGCATTATCCCAACCTGCACAGCAAGAACGTGCCAGGCAGGGGAGGAGATTGTGACTGATCATTTGGCTTCCAATCGCCCACCATCAAAACATGTTAGAGCGCCCAGCAGCTCAGCTACTTGTCACTAGAAACTCAACTTACAAGAGATCAACGCTTCTTCCTCCCCCGATTTCTAGCCTCCCTCAGACAAAGACGTTTTCCTTCCTTTGACTTTACGGTGACTTCAATAAGCAACAACGGCAGCGATACAGTTTCCACTGACTGCTGGGTCTGAACGCCAGGTGCGCACGGGCTGAGCAGTCAGCCACTCCTGCCTGGTGAACCTGGGACTGCTCTGGATCCTTCTCAACACGGCCCGTTACAGGCTTAATTCATAGGAGAGGAGCTCATTGCCCTCTTGAGTAATATCTGTGTTCCAGTCTGGGTCTAACAAAATGAAATGCTCATACCTCCTCCCTTAGTGTCCCCAGTTTACAGGTGAGGAGTGAGGCTCAGAAAGGTGCAGGCTCACTACTGCCAGTTACCAAAGTAGCTCCCACAATCCAGGCTGTACTCACCTCCCCCCTCCCCCCTCCCCTATCTCCCCTCCTCCTCTCCCTCCCCCTCCCCCTTCCCTCCTTCTCCCTTTCCCTCACTCCCTCCTCCTCTATTTATATTAAAAACAGCAAGCCCTCCATAACTCCCTGCTCCCCTAGCAGCCTGGGGCAGATCAAAGCTCAGAGCTTCAGTGCAGCGCCAAGGAATGGCTGATGATTGCTTTCTGCTCCCAAAGGCGGCAGGTAAGTCACCACTGGGCACTGGGCAGCCAGGCCACAGAAAAACCTGGAAGCCCCAAGGAGCCGCTCCTGGGTCCTGTTTTACCTTTGGTGCCAGAGAGGGCACGAGCCCTGCGCTCCTCAGTGGGAAGGGTAAAGACGTCATTTTGTCCCCATGAAACTGCAGTGACTCCCAGCTCCACTCTCCCAGGCAGAGCGGGCAACAGCGGCATGTCAGAGCAGATGACACTCGCAGACCTCACCTGCCAGCACTGGACGGAGCCGAGGGCAGGGAGCAGCTGGAGGCAGGACCCTGAGGCCAGCGGAGATTTGAGAGGGAGTTGAACTTTCACAGCAGGGGCTCAGGGGAAGGAGGTGAGAATCCTATTCTCAATACCAGCAGAGTAAAATAAAATAACGACCTAATTCTCTACACCCTCAACTGGCTCTGGATTAGTTCTTCCTCCCCTTCCCACTTTCTTACAAAGTATGGGAAGCTGTGCAGCTGTAGAGGTAAGGGGAAGAGCTTCCGGGCTAAATCCAAAGCCGGTAATCTGCCTCCTGACAACCTGGACAGCCCCTCTCTGTGCCTCACCTGCCCCATGAACACAATGGGGTCACGGCTGTCCATTCTCCCTTGCAGTTTCCCAATCTTGACACCATTGACACTGGTGCTGGGGAATCCTTTGTGGGGGCAGGGGCATCCTCTGCACGGCCGGCATCCCTGGTACCCACCTGCTAGGTGCCTATAGCACCCACCCATCCCAGCCCACTAATCACGACTTTGCCAAATTTCCTGGGGACAGAGTCACCCCTAGTGGAGAATCACTGGAGGATTCCTATAAAGACTAACCAGGTTAAGGTAAATCATTTAGAAGAGTGTCAGTCCACATGGAGGCTTGCTGAATGTTAGTTATTGCCATGCTTTTGCCACACTGGTCCTGCTGCCTGGGGCACCACCCCCTCTGACTCCATGCCCACGCCCACGTTAATGACAGACATTGTTAATCAACTGCAGCTCTGATCCTGATGCCCTTGGATGTGATCTCTGAATCCTTCTCATCTTTCAAGAGCCGGGAGTTCTCTGGGCATTTCTTCAAGACCCATGATCTGTGCCTGGCGTGCAGAAGCAGCTCTGGGCTATTTTCTCCTTCTGACCTCCAGGAAACCCTGTGAAGTCTCTACGCCCCTTGACAGGTGAGGAAATTGACGTTAAGAAAAGTCAAATACTTTGGCTAAAATTTAAATGCTCTGGAGTCATTAAATGATCCCCAAACTAGAGTCTGACTTCAAAGGTCAGATTCTTAAGCATGGCTAGGTCATGATTGAATGATTCCACAGTGGGAGGGGGGATGCTGGTAAACTACTTCTCCAAGAAAAGTTATAAGCTCTAACCTGGAGCGTTTGCCCATTCCCATGGTGTAAATGTGGGACCATTTCTCATCATGGCTGGTGGCAAACTCCCAATGGCTTCATGGTTGACACAAACTTCCTGACAACACCAGTTGGTTCTTGTGACAGTTACAGATAGGTCCCAGCACATCATTCAGGGGCAACTTCCAGTCCAATTTAGAAGACAGAGCTTCCACCAATGAGTAAATCGCATGAGATATGGAGGTGTTAAAAAAGCAGAAACTGTCTTCCCCTCCCGGAGGTCTGATATCCACACACAAATCGGCATTCATGTTTGACATCCACAGCTCTGATTATATAACCTAACCCAGAAAACTCTAGATGCAATCTCCAGAAAATTAGTCCCGGCTGACCTTAGCTTGACAGCCTCACTAACTGCCCGCAGATTCTTTTGTGGGGGGCGGGGGGATGAAGGGGGAAATATCCTGTTTCCTTAGGCTGATGGTTTCTGGCAAATAACTCAGGAATAAATGTTAGCAGCAAGATGGTGTGTGTCTGGGCAGTGCAGGGTTTGCAGATGATTCCCCCTCCAGAGTTGCACCGCAAGATGTGCGTCAATTAGCCACGTAGCTGCAGGCCAGCGAGGGCAGCGTGGGGATCCATTTGCTGGGCTGGGTGAGATGTAGCCCTTATGTAATTAGCATGGCAGTCCCACGCTTAGTTAACTTAACGAGCATTAACCGGGTGCTTGCTCTGCTCCTGAGTGAGCAGAGGCCTCCCTCCTCTCTTTTCTGCATCCCTGTTCCCCACCCAGAAGCAAAGATGGATGACTCCACCCTGTCCCTGGCAAGCAGCTTCCTTCTGCCCTGGTGCACCCCAAAGCTCCGCCAGGCACTCAAGTGAGCGTGCACGTCTGCTTTGCCATCCCGCAGCACAGGGCGGAAACATGAGCAGCGTTCTTTGCCTCTCTCTTCCAGGTTCCATGCTGGAGATGAGGGGGCTTCCATGAGGACATGAGGAACACTTGCAGAAAACATGGAGCTCAATCCCAGAACACAGGCATTTCCTGGGAGGTCGGTAGATGTGCTTAGCCTTGTACAGTGACCGCAAATCTCCCAAGAGATACTTTTCACTAAAAAAAAAAAAAAAAGTTGCCAACACTGGCCTCCTGGGAGTCTAGCACTGAATGTAGAAGGTACATAATTCTTTTTTCCAATAGGTTCTGCTGCTAGGTCTTCATTGAAGAGGTCAAGGAGTTTCTGGGACATGGTTGATGGATAAATCACAGAGAAGCTGCCAGAAAGAGGTGGAAGAACTTGGAATTTAGAGTCAGACAGAAAAGTCTGGGTTCAAAGTCTAGTGCTACCATGTGTTGAGTGTCTTTGAAAAGTTATTTAACTCTGGGCCTCGGTTTCCCCATCTGTAAGGTAGAGAAGGTAATCTTGACCTCACAGGGCTCCTGTCGTTAGACGGGAAGAGTGGAGCTTCCTGGCTTGAGATGCTTGGTAAACATTTTCCACCAGGGATTAGAAATTCCTCTAATTTACTAATTAGGGAGTAGGATCTTTTAAATCTGCATTTAGACTTTCGTCACAGTGTTCCATCACAATGGTCTAGGATGTCGCTAATAATTTTCATAATTTCTAATAAGGAATTAGTTTGCTTCCTGGTCTTAAAAATTGTTTTTGGTCAGGTGTGGTAGTGCACACCTATAATCCCAGCAGCTCAGAAGGCTGAGGCAGGAGGATTGCAAGTTCGAAAACAGCCTCAGCAATTTAGTGAGGCCCTAAGCAACTTAGCGAGGCTCTGCCTCAAAATAAAAAGGGCTGGGGATGTGGCTTGGTGGTTAAGCTTCCCTGGGTTCATTCCCTAGTACTAAAAAAAATTTTTTTTTATTATGATCTTCTAATGCCAGACCCTCCCCATGACCCCAGAAGGATGGAAAGCAGCAGGAAAAGTGTAGTTCACCTGGAGGACATGAAGACATGATGGCTAGGACCACCTCACCCTGTCCCCCTGCTGGGCAGGGAGCAGCTTCCAAATCCATGGAAGCCTGACTCAAAGCGTCCCCTTAAGGACACCAGGTCTCTCTCTCGGTGAGGCTGTTAAGTTCCCCAAGGTGCTGTGAACCACCTTTGTTCTGGACTGTTTCAGTTTCAGACTCTGGGAGGACACTTCAGTGAGAGGACAGGTGCTGACATCAAAGTTGGGGGACTAACAGACCCCCCCAGAAAAGCTACTGTACCCCTTTCTTATTCTCATCCTTTCCTTATTCTCATTTTTTCTGGCTTCTAATCCTTTCATTAATAAGTCCCTCCTACAGAACTTGGTCAGGAGCTACTCCATTGCTCTTCAGGCCGGAGCAGAGAACGGGGTGCCTGTGTCCCAGGCACAATGTGGCCAAGGTCAGAAACCTCTGTAGGCTCGTGAGTGGCCTTGGGGAAAATGATGTTTGTGAGAAAATATCAGAGCTGTGTATCCAGAGAGGGGAGAGCGGAAGCCCATTCTGCAAAGTCATGCGGACACCATCACCAGGACTGGCCCTCAATGACATCTCATTTGCCCTCTCTCTTAGTCAGCGGTCTCCAGAGAAGCAGAACCAACAGGATAGAGAGATAAATAAAGGCATATTTTTGTGGGAATTGTCTCACACAATTATGGAAGCCAAGAAACCCCAGGGTCTTCCATCCGCAAGCCAGAGACCCAGGAAAGTCAATGGTGTAATTGAGTCCAAGTCCAAAGTCCTGAGTGAGCCCAGGGGGAGGCTGACCTAAGTGCTAGAGTTTGAAGGTCTAAGAACCAGGATCTCTGCTGTCCAAGGGCAGGAGAAGATGGATGTCCAAGCTCCAGAAGAGAGAGAGTTTGCCTCCCTTCTGCCTTTCTGTTCCATCCATTTCCTCAATGGATTAGGTGGTATCCATCCGTGTTGGTGAGGGTGGGTCTTCACCCTCTGTTCACTGATTCAAATGCTAATCTCTTCCAGAAACACCCTTGTAGACACATGCAGAAATAGCATTTTACCAGTTCTCTGGGCATCCCTTAGCTGAGCTAGTTGACACATAAAATTAACTATCACATCCTTCTGCCCTGACCCTCTGGAAATCACATACCAGAGAAATAAAAACATGGAGAAAGAGCTTATTTTAAATATCTAGCAGATCATTATGTAAAAGATGTAAAAGCAGGTGATGTCCTGATCAGTACCATTTAAAGAGTGGGAATATGAATACTGAGTGGAATTTTCATGAGAGGAAGACGTCACTTGACATTGGAAGAATATGACAAAGTGGCCCAAAGAGAATTAGGGTTTAGGCATCAATTAATTCATTTACAAACAATTCACTGAGCACCAATTATGGATCAGGTATAGTTCTAGATGCTGGAGACATGCCACTGAGCCAAAATGGGCACATTTCCAATGGTACCACTACCTTTCCCTCCCTTTCTTCCTTCCTTCATCAAGAGTTCAAGTGTTTAGTGTTGTCAAGAGCTGTGCAGGTACTTAGGCCCCAGAAAATAGCAATCCAATAGATGGTTGCAGGCACAGCAGTGTGGAAAATAGCAAATGAAAGTGGAGTACTTTCAGTGGAATAGACATCAGGAATTCACTCAGTTAGTCCTCATTTTTGTTTGTAGAATTAGTTCTTTTTCTTTCCAGGTGAGAAAGCTGAGATTCAGGCTAAGAAACTTGGAAGATTATAAAGCAAGAGAGAGATAGAGTGAGAAAACAAATCCACCAAGACTGATTCAAAGTTTATGTTCTTAGGCAGTCAGTGCATGCATAGTCTATAATAGGGTGAGCTGGTAAAACACCTCTCCAAGAAAAACATAAAATAAAACCCTAATTTGAAACTCCTGCCAATTATCTTGGTGTAAATACTCCTGTGGCCAATTTAAGTTACCAATGGTGTAACAAGTGATTCCAAAAATTCCTGAAATTTTACTAATTAGTCCTAGTGAACAGGGGGGAGGTAGGATCCAGCATGTGGCTGAGGTTAGATAGGAAATGAAGTGAAGAAGTTTCTGGAAGAGAAGCCCCTAATCCAGCTTTAGAGATTTAGTTGCAGAACTCAAGATGAATGAAATATAAGCTCCCTCCACATAGGTCATTTTTAAAATTTTATTTGTAGTACTGTTGTTCAACATTTCCTTGGATTCTTTGAGATGCCCCCATATCCTTCCAACCCATTTTTTCTCGCTCAATTTGACTCAAATTGAGTTTTGTTATTGAAATAAAATATGAACAAATGTAGAGGGACCTCTCCACTGATATCTTTTGTTACTGGAATCAGGAAAGTGATCTTCAGTGGAGCAGTAGCAGTGTGTTGGTGTCAATTAAATACAGTTTCAGTGAATAGACACATTCTTCTGATAATTCAGGGACCTGTACTCCCAAAACAATAGAAGTCATCACTCTACCAGGGAAAAATCTAGCAGCAAGATCCCTGGGTGGACTTAAACATGATTACACACCATTAACTACTTGGCAGAGAGACTGAGAGAGCATTTGGACCACAAATAACATAAACTAAGGTTGGAAAAGATGGTGTCAATCAAAAACATATCAGTGATGAAGATGAATTACATCTGAAATTATCATAGAGCTCCTTAGTAAGTAAGTCAATTTTTAAGGGAAAAATCCGATAAGCCACATTTTAGAAATTCAGCTAGAGCATAAAATAATAACTGTGATGTTCCTGAGGTCTACCTTTACTTGGCAGTTCAGTGGATATGGACTTAAATCTCAGCTTTTTTCTAGCTCTGCGACCTTGAGCAAATTCCTGTGCATCTTGAAGCTAACTTCAGGCTGCATTTGTATATTGTAAGATAAATAATTCAAGATGCCCCTGAGAAGGAAAAGGAGAACATGCGGATCCTTTGGTGTCAGGCTGGCCCATAATTAATATTCAAGAGCTGCTGTCAACAGTGATGATGACGATGATGATGATGATTCCAACTCAAGTTCCCCTCAAGCAGAAAACCCTTCCTGCCCACTCTATCACTGACCCATTTTCCAAACCTTCAGGGATGGTCCTGATGTAGTCCTCATCCACACCGCTCATCACCTGTTTGCTCAGCATCAAGGCCTGTGTTTCAAGCAACCTCTGATTTTTTTCACATAATGGTTGACAGCACAAGATTTGATATCAAACTGCATGTCAAAGTGATTTGGTCATTTTCTCAAGATGTCACAGCTAATAAGTGACCGAGTTCAAGTTTAAAACCAAATCCAAACTCTTCACTTGTACTTCACCTGTCCTCCCTAGTAGGTCTCATCTGTGGATGAAGCTTAGTGCTGTGCTCTTGGACCCTACTCGTTATTTTCATTAACCAACGTTCTTGTTGGGTTTCCAAATGCCCTATTAATCTATAGTGGGGTCTCTCGATTGATTCTGGCTCAAATCAATGTCAAGCACATGTAGAGAATGGATCCACTCCCTCTTTGACTCCCAGCATTGCAGCTGCAGGGTAGTAGAATTAAAATGGAAACTATCTGGCAATGCCTCATCAATAGCACTTGGTGTCAAGAACGATGGTGGACAAGGTTCATGATTGATTCAGCATGGTTTGATTGTACCTGGTGAGGAATTACAAGGCTACTGGTGTTCGTGTCCCAACTAATTTAGTTTAATTTTCTTCTAAAACTGTGGACATTTTTTATTAGAGCTTTGTAGTTGGGTTCATTCCAACAAAGTCATACATGGAATTCAATTTCAGTTCATGTTGTCCCTTCTGCCCTCCTACCTTCCTTCCCCTCCACCATTCTCCTTCTCTACTTTGCTAGACTTCCTCTCCCTCATCTATTTATTTATTTTGGTTTGGTTCTTTTACTTATACAGAAAGGTGAAATTGCCTGTGGTATATCTATGTAGGCACATCACATGGTTTCTTTAAGAGTTCATTCTGCTCATCCCTCCACTCTGCTTCTCAATCGCCTTCTTTTTTTATTTTTTAAAATTTTTTATGGTTCTAATTAGTTATACATGTCAGTAGAATGAATTTATACATTTTGATAAATCATACATAATGGAGTATAATTTCTCATTTTTCTGATTGTACATGTTGTAGAGTCACATCGGTCATGCAGTCATACATGTACACAAGGTAATTATGTCTGTTTCACTCCGCTATCCTTTCTACCCCATACCCCTCCCTGTCCCTTCACTCCCCTTTACCTAATCTAGAGTAACTATTCTTCCCTAGTGGCCCGCCCTTGATTGTGAATTAGCATCTGCATATCAGAGAAAATATTTGACCTTTGCTTTTTTGGATTTGGTTTATTTCACTTAGCATGTTATTCTCCAACTCCATTCATTTACCAACAAATGCCAGAATTTCATTCTTCTTTAAATCTGAGTAATAGTCCATTGTGTATATATACCACATTTTCTTTATCCATTCATCAGTTGAAGGGCATCTATGTTGGTTCCATAGTTTAACTATTGTGACTTGAGCTTCTATAAACATTGATGTGGCTGTGTCACTGTACTGTGCTGATTTTTAAGTCCTTTGGGTATAAACCGAGGAGTGGGATAGCTGGGTCAAATGGTGGTTCCATTCCAAGTTTTCTGAGGAATCTCCACACTGCTTTCCATAATGCACTACTGATCTTCCCTATGATACCCTAACCTTCCCTTCTCCTTTATTTTACTCTAGCTTCCATATATGAGAGAAAACATTCAAACATTGAGTTTCTGTGTCTGACTTATATACTTAGCATGATGTCCTCCATTTCCATCCATTCACCAGCAAATGCCCTAATTTCATTCTTCTTCCTGGCTGGGTAGATCTCTATAGTATCTATATACCACAACTTCTTAATCCATTCATCTGTTAATGGTCACCTGGGTTATTTCATAATTTGGTTATTGTGAATTGTGCTACTATAAATATTGAGGTGGCTATTTTGCTGTAGTATGAAGATTTTAGTTCTTTGGGGAAACTACCAAGGAGTGGGATAGCTGGGTCATCTGGTGGTCCCATCCCGAGTTTTCTGAGGAATCTCCCTATTGCTTTCCAGAGTGGTTGCACGAGTCTGCAGTCCCACCAGCAACGCACAAGTGTACCTTCCCCCATCACCTCACCAGTGTTTTTTATTGTAAAACCAGACATCTGACCTGTTTACCTGATGGATGCCCATGCTGTCCACTGTCCAGAGCCTCCTTGCCATTAGTGTCATGGAGACCCCTTGAACACATGGCTCCTGCCGCTGCTCCTGTGAGTCTCCCCTCACCGAGAGCTGCCCCGTTCATTCAAGTCCCTGTGGGTCCAGGAACCGGCTCTCACGCAGGCTGGAGGGTTCTGGTCCCAGGGCTACGCTCCAGAAGCCGTGCGAACTTGGAATATTTGTGGGCTCTCCCATGCCCAGTTCCCTCGTCTACCTAACAGATGTGGTGCCCCAGGCACCCAGGCTGCTAAAGGAGTAAACGAGGAGTCATCTCTGAAACAGGCAACAGATTGGTTCCCGGGCACCCCGCGCTCCCCTGGGCTCTCTGGTTACCAGCCACCAGGAGGCCAAGCAAAATGTGCAGCCCCGCTGGCCTCTGGGGGATGAAAGGAGGCAGAGGACCTCACCCTTCCACTCCTCGTCCCCCACCCCACCTCCCAGGAGGATGTCCTGCTGTCCCCTGCACTGGGAGAACACACGCCACAGTCAGTGCTGGACACAGAGACCTGCACCTCCCAAGGCCACTCTGTCCCGCTGGGGTCAGTTAGCCCGTTTCAGCACTTCTACATCCTGACTGGTCACGCCAGCCTGGTTTAGAACATGGCCAGTGCCTGACCACCTGATGACCACGCCACCCGCGCTCTGGGTTTCCCAGGTAGTTCAGTTCAGTGTTCTGGGAAAGAACATCCACAAGAGACCCCTCTCCTTCAATCTCTCCCTCTCTCTCCCCCTCCCTCTCTCCCTCTCCCTCTCTCTACCTCCCGCTCCCTCTCTCTCCCTCTCCCTCTCTCCCTCTCCCTCTCTCTCCCTCTCCCTCCCTCTCCCTCTCCCTTTCTCTCCCTCCCCCTCCCTCTCCCTCTCTCTCTCTCCCTCTCCCCCTCCCTCCCTCTCTCTCCCTCTCCCTCCTTTTCCCTCTCTCTCTCTCCCTCTCTCTCCCTCTCTCTTCCTCTCTCTCTCTCTCCCTCCCTCTCCCTCTGTCTCTGTCTCCCTCCCTCTCCCCTCCTCCTCCCTCTCTCTCTCCCCCTCCCTCTCCTTCCCTCTCCCTCTCTCCCCCTCCTTCCCTCTCTCTCCCTTCCCCTCCCTCCCTCTCTCTCCCTCTCCCTCCCTCTCCCCTCCCCCTCCCTCTCTCTCCCTCCCCCTCCCTCCCCCTCTCTCCCTCTCTCTCCACCTCCTTTTCTGAGGGTCAATCATCTCAGTCTCTTTCTACACATTTCCTTCAGTCTGTTTTTCCCAGACTCTGCCGTGTGTCATCCCGTCTCTTCCTGTGTCCCTGTCCCTCTCTCGACCTCCCATTTCTATTTCCTGTGCCCTCTCTGTCTCTTAAGCATATCGATTCAACGTGCGCCCTCTGGATCCACCTCTCTGAATTGACCGACTCCCACTTAAAGAACTGTGGACGTGGGCCTTTATCTCATCTAAGCTCGGTTTTGCACTTAAAAAGCCGGGGAAACATTAACATGTATTCACAGAGTCACGATGAAGAATACGTAAGACGAGGCAGCCGGGACACCGAGCGGGACGGCCAGCTCTTGACCAACAGGGACTGCCGCCGTTGCTCCGCCTCCTCTGATCCCGCATCTGCTCATCCCAGGTGCCCCTTCTTCCCTTCCTTTTCTCCATGGCTGTATGTCTCTCTGCCTCCCTCTCCTCCTTTCCCCCTCTCTCTCCCATCCTCTCTCTCTCTGGACAAAGGCGCACCGTAGCTCCTTTCCCCAATTTGCTCATCCACATTGAGCTTTTGATGGGGTACAGACGGCAGGCCACCCATGGAAATCAATTAATTATAATGTAACCCCCGTGGTGCGGAGACAGCAGAGTGGCTTGGGAGCCCCTGCCAGGTTGCTCAGGAGATGGCCCAGGGGTTCCGTGACGACAGGGCTGTCTCCTGTGCCATGGTAACCTCCTGCTGTGCGTCACCAGGAGATTGCTTGCTGGGTGAGCAGGGAGATTAACGGCAGAGCCTGCGGAGCGTGAGCGCCGGGGAGGGAGCATAGCTCAACGCAGTTCATCTGAACGCCCGTTCTTAACTCAAAACACAAATTTAGTTGCCACTAGAAGTCTATAAAGAATTAATTAGGGAACTTCACAAACAGTCAAAACTCATAAATTTGTCACTGTCGAGAAGAATCATTTCCCCTGTCAGATGTGAAGCATGGTTGTCAGGAATGGAAACAAAGGAAAACACTAGAAGCAGCAGCCTGCTGTCTCATTTCCTTTCCCCGGTTTGAAGAAAGAAGGCAGTCTGAGACGGGGAGGATTCAGAACCCACAATACTCCCGGACCCCGCACTCCATGAGCAGGAGGGCAGCCATGTCTGATGTGTTCACCACCAGAGCCCAGTCCACAGCGTGGTGCCTGGCGCAGAGCAGGAGCTAAAAATATTTCCTAAGTTGACAAAGATTACAAAGGAGGCAGTTGGCAGGGAGAAGACTAATGGCCCACATCTCCGGCAATGGATCTGGTTTCTCTCTGCTGCTTTCCTCCACTTCCTGTAAGACAGGAAGTGACATGGCGGCACCATCTGAGCCTCTACCCAGCCGTGGCTCCAGCAGCCCCAGTAATAACTCCAACCATGGCTTCAGAACACCAACGGGCTCAGTTCAGTCCTAACCTCTATTAGCTCCTGTTTATTATGTGTAAACAGAAGCCAATAAGTGTATCTGCATCATACAGTGTTTAAGGGAGATAATTGAGACATTCATTTGAAGATAGATCTTAGCTATGGTTTTGTTACAAACAGAAGTGAAAGGGGCTGTCTGCGTTTGCTATAACAAAATACCACAGACTGGGTGGTTTAATCAGCAGAAATTTGTTTTCACACAGTTATGGAGGCTGGAAGTCCAAGACCAAGATGTATCATTCTGAGGCCACTTGCAGACGGCTGCCTTCTCAAGTGGTCCTCACATGGTATCTCCTCAGTACACATGTGCTCCTGGTGTCTGTGTGTCCTGACTGCCTCTTTTCAAAGGATATCCATTAGATTGGATCAAGGCCACCCTATGGTCCTAATTTTAACTAAGTCACCTCTTTAAAGCTTCTGTATCCAAATATAATCACATTCTAATTTACAGGAGGGTAGGAATCAACCTATGGATCTTGGACAGACCCAGTACAACTCATAACAGGACCTTCATATTCACTCTTGTTTAATTACACTTCCCAATAATTTGAAAGAAAGCAAAAAATTATCTTCCCACTGGTCCTGAGCTGAGATTACTCTTGTAAATCATTTGACCTAAAAAATATTTTCCCAAAGGATCTATTAGCAAGCAAAGAGCCAGAGCTGAAGGCCAGGATGTACTCTCAGACCCTGGCAAGTGCATGACAGAGTCTCGACCCAGTTTCTGGCTCTCTCTGCTCCTCTTTAGGAGAGATGGGTGGACCACCTGGTCCACAGAAGCCCATCCACGGAAACACTAGGTGCACAGAAAGGACCTGCAGAGTCTCATGTGCAAAATACAAGTTAGGGAACAAACGGAGCCTGCTCCTGTCCTAGAGAGCTGGTGTCTGGACTCCTGGTGGTGGTACCTGTGACTGCAAAAGACACTGCAACCATGTGACTAGAAACAACAAAAAGGCCAGGTAATGAAGGTGTGCAAACTCATGACGGGCTTTATCAGGGCAACACCTCCCTCTTGCCTGGCACCCAAGAGGTGGGCGCTGGCGGGACAGGAGGAAGACAATCGCGCCCACGACCTTGGCTGCAGGTGAAGTGCAGGGGCTTTCCTCCCGCACCCTTCACAACACCCTTCAGTCCAACCAGAGCCAGCTCTGCGAGCCTCTGGGGTCTCCCTCTGCCTCCGCCCTTTATTGATATGCATATAGAAAACACGTATCACTGCCTTTTTAATTTCTATTTTTTTATCTGTTTGATAGTATGCACGACACTGATGCAGCAGTACACGTTTGCGACTTACAGAAAGGAAACTAAATGCACGGGGTGGAGGACCACTCCAAAAACTCCCTGGGGCCCCACAAGCAGAGGACTTTGGAGACCACCGGTCTACAAGCAAACCCCCGCTTCTGTTTAAAAGGTGATCCGAAGGGTGGTCTTCCAGAACGCATCCTTCTGGGGCCAACGTTTTCTCTCCCAGGGGGAAGCGGTTGGCACTGCCAATCAAGTGTGACCTCGGCCTCCTGGTTCTGTCCTACCAGACGTGCCCCCTCTAAGAGCGGAAAGGGAATCTCACCCTGCGACCAAGAACATTTTACACCAATTGAACACGACGATAAAGACAGGACCTGAGAGCAAGTGAAGGGACAGCAGGGACCTTGGACACGGCGTGAACCAGGGGGTCTCACTCCTGTGCGGCTCGTGACTGCTCCCCAGACCTTGCTCATTAGCATCCACCGGAGCCCTGGTCTTGGGTGATCTGTGTGGTGTTAAGCTGAGTGTGTGTTTTGGGGTACCCTCAGGGGCCTGCATGTCTCCCCGTCTGTTTTTATCCTAACGTACACTGCACTTCTGGCTTCAGATACCGACTTCCAACTCCTGGGGCCAACTGTGGTCCTGGAGATTTGACGGCATTGGGGTGCCTGCGTGGGAACCCACTCCAGACCATCTTGTTGCCACACCCTTGGTAGGGATTTCATGCGACCCATCGCCAGTACCCTGAATGGTGGAGTCTCCACTTTCTCCATATAAATTTGCACCAAAGTCACCTGCCTCCTGTACCAAAGCCACCCGCCTCCTGTACGTCTGCCTCTTATCAAACTAACTAATATCACCTGAAAATAAAGGCCACTGCTGGTGGTGCTGGCGGGGTGGTGACCAGCTCCACAGCCCCCACGGCCTCCCTAAGCTTCTCCACCCCCATCTCCAGCACTCCCCACGCTGGGGCTGGCTGACCCTTTCCTGTGGGGCCAGGTTCAGAGCACCTCTGCCTCCTCCGCACTCCAGATGTCAGACAATCAAAAAGGTCCCCAAGTATTGCCACATGTCCCCTGAGGGGTAGGGGGCAAAATCTCCCCTGTCTGAGAATCCCTGCCTTAGAAGTGGTCACCTCAGGGGTGACAGTCAAACACCTTGTGTTACATGAGGACTTGGATTCTGAAGTCCCTGGATGCACTACAATTCTACAATATCAGAAAATGATGTTTAAGACAGTGGTGTGGGTGGGGTGGGAACAAGGCAGGAAGGGGAGCTTGAAATCAGGGCCCCATGGACGGGGGACCCTCATGACGCCATCTGAGCTCATCTCCCCTCCTGCCCTGCCTCCCACATCGGACCCTGCAGGAGTTTCCAGGCACAGAGGAGAGGAGACCGTCAGCTCAGGAGTCTGAGATCCACGCCCGAGATTCCAGCGTGCGGCCAGCGCGCTGCGGCTGGGTCTCCCTTTCTCTTGAAGGCCTGGGTGCCTCTCTCCGGCTGCGCGCCCTCCCTGGCACTGCGCTCCACGCTCCTGAGGACCCGGAGCTGAGCCTCCCTCTGCTCCCTTCTGATGAGACGCAGCAGCCCGCTCGCTGCAGGGCCTGGGGGATCTCAGGAGATGTGCAGGCTGGGGGCAGCCAGAGCAGCACCCCCGGGACCCCCCACCGGCCGACGTCGCGTGCCGAGATAAGAGGCGCAGAGACCCACCAGCGGCTTCCTGCAGTGACGCGCAGCGCAGAGCCAAGCTGCTATAACTGCTCCCCACGATTCCTTCCATCATTCATGACTCTCGCCAGCCCCTGGGGACGGGGGCTCTTTGAGGACAGTCCCCAGCCCTGAAACCGACACAGCCAAGATGAGCAGACCTCGGCTTCAGGCCCCATTCCACCCACCTCCCGGCGGGCTTGCCCCGGGATTCCCTGACCTTCCCGTTAGAAGCTCTGCCGGTTAGCGGGTCGCATTTCCCTCTCACGGCCCTGCCCACCACGCCTCGGGTGTCCCATGCTGGAAGCGGATGGGGTCGGAGAAGCTTCCTGTGCTGCCGGTAGTCTTCTCCTCCCTCGGCTGTTTAGCCCTATGTGGGCACCGGCTGGTGCGAATGGACCTGTGGCTTTCGTTCCCGGGCGGATGAGACGCCGTCCTCACTGAGACTCACGGTGCAGGCCTTGCTGGGGCTGTTCCACCGCCTCTCTCCTCCCGTGGACAGGGACGCCTGTTCCACTTGGGAAAAGAGGGAGCCTCTCTCAAACCCAGAGGCAGCGCACTTCGCCGGAGGATGGCAGGCAGATGAGGGAGCCCCCGCTGGCGGCCCCGCCCTTGGGTTCCCCATCCAAGTCACCCCAGCTGCACGGCTGCTGGGAGCCAGGCTTCATGCTGGCAAGAGGACATGATCTTGGGAACGTCACTGTCCCTGCCCTGAGGAGGGAGTGAGTCTGATGTGGGAGCAAGCTGGCAATTGTCATCTTAGGGTGGGACATGGTGGCAAGAACAAGAGCGGGGACACAGCCACGGTGGGTCTGGGGTCGCTTAGGTTGTGTCCATACTGTGCCAACAATGGGGGCTGGGGATGTAGCTCAGTTGGTAGAGTGCTTGCCTAGCATGCACAAGGCCCTGGGTTCCATCCCCAGCACCACCACCAAAAAAAAAAAAAAAGACTTCATACTGTGCCAACAAGGAGCCAAGTCCAGGCTCTGGAGCCAAGAGCCAAGTCCACGCCAGCACTGACTCGGGCACTCATTGTGACGTACACTTGGAGAAGTCACTGCCTCTCGTAACCTCCAGAGGGGGCGTTTGGGACCAGTCGGGTCCCCTCTCTCAGCCTCAATCTCCTCACCTGTAGAATGGGAGCAATCATTGTGCCTGCCTTCAGAGCTGTGTTGGAGATCAAATGTGATGATGTGTATCACACGATGCTCTACAGAGGCCTGCTCTCCATGACCCCACAGGGCAGGCTTATTACCATCCCCACTCTAAAGAGGAGGAAACTAAAGTTCGGAGAGGCTGCGTCCCTTGCCCACAATCTTACACCCAGCATGTGGCAGCCCTGAGATCTGAACCGGGTCTGCCTGCGGACACAGCCAGCTTTGGACTGGAGCTGCGTGGGAAGGAGATAAAGCGTTCTGAGGTCAATGGGGACAGGACCTTTGGAGGCACATCTTGGACCTGTGGAGGCACATTTTGAGCCTCTGCCCTGGGTGCTAGAGTGTGAAGACAAGAAGAGTCCCAGGTGCCACAGGAGGAGACCAGAAGGACCGTCCACCTCCACCAATTCTCCCTCTCCCTGCGCTTCACCTCCACGGAGCTGTAGCGCCCCGCCTCTGACTGAGCTCCCCACTCCAATGTCTGACCCACATACGTCTCGATCCCGCCACAGCCAGTCCTGGACACAGACGTCCAGGCCGCGCCTCCGTCCCGCCCTTTCTCCAGCACCCTCCACCCTAGGACACGGCACCACCGTCTTTTAGACACTCGGTCCAAACCCTGAGGAACCTGCTGAACGCTCCTGTGCCCCGGGCAGGCACCTCAGTTCCTCTGGTTCTCGTCAGCGTACCTGACCCTTCCACCTGGCTGCTCGCACCTCTCCCTCTCCTCACCCACCGTGGTGAGCCAAACCACCCTCCTGTCTAGACCTGGCAGCTGCTGGCACTTCCTGGAAGGTTTCCCTGCTTCCTCGACAGATTATTCCTGATGCAACATCAGAGAAAACTTCTGAGAACAAAGCAGATCTGCTCCCCAACCAGAAGGCTCCTAATGGCCCCTCTGTATTTGTAACAAAATCTTAATTCCTCCCCTTCCAAAACCCCCACTCACCTCAGCCTCACAGCCTTCCTGCTGCATCAGGTCTTGGAACTTACTGCTCCCTTAGCCTCAGAGTTGACGTTGAGGGGTCTGTTTCCTCCTTGTGTCACTGGATCTCTGGTCAGAGCTCAACCTTGACCCCCCAGTCAACCTCTGACCCATCTATCTCTATACTTGCACAGCATTTACCACCCAATCGTTTTCCTGGTTCTGTTCAGTAGGTGGCATGAAAAGTGAGACCTTGTCCATTTGGGTTATTGACCTTCAGGACCTTGAACACAATCGAGTGCATAATAGGGCCTGGCACAAAATAGCTGCTCAATAAACATGTGCACCATTCAAACACAAAGGAATTGCTTTCTTTCTCTCCCCCTCTTGACTTCCTGTCTCTCATTTCCCATCTCTTAAATCCACTGCTTGCAGAATAAGGACATAGGAGAGAATGTCCCAAGCTCAGTCATTCGTGACCAGTGGGTAAAACCCAAGAACTCTTAAAGTGTAATGAAGAATTCTAAATTCCAAACTGAACCCTGTGAACAGTGCGTCTGCAGTGTTTACCAGCCTCGGGAAAGTGGCTCCTCATCTCCATGAATACCAATGAGGAGGGGTCGCTCGACAACCATCTTCCGAGGAGCCCTGGCACTGCCGTGGTCACCGCAGGCTCTCGCGGCTCAGTCTCTGATGCACACCCCTAAATTCACTTCGTTAGTTTTAATTATCCCTGCCACGAGCAGGCAAAGGCTTTAGAGCTATTTCAGAAATGGAATCAGTGAACGTGGAGGCTGGGTAACTTCCTCCAGGGTGCTGGGCCGCACTGGCCCGGCGCCAGACAGGGAAGCGACATGGCTCATCCTTGGCTGGATGGGTCTCTTCGTTTGTCTGGATTCATGAATAGCAAATCTGCCTCCCCTGACCCAGCCCTGGCTGAACCCTTCCCACCTCCTGCCATGTGATTCTGCGTCTGGTCACGTGTCTCTCCATACCTGCGCCTAACACCTGCGCGCCCCGCACTAGTGCGGCAGCCACGGGAAACCTCCATGGAGCCCTCTCCCTCCATCTCTCCCTCCATCTCTCCCTCCATCTCTCCCTCTATCTCGCTCTCCCTCTCCCTCTCTCTTCCTCTCTCTCCCTCCCTTCCTCCCTCCCTCTCTCTCTCTCCCTTCCTCTCCCTCTCCCTCTCCCTCTCCCTCTCCCTCTCCCTCTCTCCCTCCCTCTCTCTCTCCCTCCCTCCCTCTCTCTCCCTCCTTCCCTCTCTGCCTCCCTCTCTCTCTCCCTCCCTCTCTCTCCCTCTCTCCCTCCCTCCATCCCTCCCTCCCTCTCCCTCTCTCCCTCCCTCTCTCTCTCCCTCTCCCTCTCTCTCTCCCTCCCTCTCTCTCTCCCTCCCTCCATCCCTCCCTCTCTCTCCCTCCCTTCTCTCTCTCTCTCCCTCTCTCTCTCTCTCTCCCTCTCTCCCTTCCTCTCTCTCTCCCTCCCTCTCTCCCTCCCTCCCTCTCCCTCTCTCCCTCCCTCCCTCTCTCTCCCTCTCTCTCCCTCCCTTCTCTCTCTCTCTCCCTTCCTCTCTCTCTCCCTCCCTTCTCTCTCCCTCTCTCTCCCTCCCTTCTCTCTCTCTCTCTCCCTCTCTCTCTCTCTCTCCCGCCTTCCCTCTCTCCCTCTCTCTCCCTCTCTCACAAGCCAACCTTCCTGGCTCCAGGCTTCCGCTCTGCTCCCCACCTCCTCTCCATTCAGCAGGGAACCTGCTGCTTATAAAGATGTCCCAGGGCACACCTCCACGTGGACTGAGTCCCTACCAGTCCTACAGGACCCTGATTGGCCCCACCCAGCACCTGGTCACTCAACCTGCCTCCTGGAGCCTCGGGAACCCACCCACCCGTCCCCCTCCTCGGCACCTTGTGCTTCCCGTTACATCCACAGGGACGCGCTGCAGCAAGTGTCCATGGCTTTGCTCCTTCGTGTCCCTGAGTCACAGCTTGGCCAAGTGCCACCTCCTCTGCAAAGCTCCTGGTCATCCTCAGTCACCTCACCCCATCGTCTTTATCCAACGCCCTGGTCTTTCTTCCAGGCCCAGCACGATCAGCTCCCAGCTTCATAGACTAAACATCCCCACCACCTCCCGTTCCTGCGCCCAAGGGTGCGTCTGGGAGGCCCGGTCTCATTGTCCCTGGACAGGAAGAAGCCATTCCGAGAACCTCCCACTGACGGGAGAGAGTGTGGGGGGCGGGCAGGGGAGAGCTGTGAGCATGGCGCAGAGAGAAGCGCCTCAGAAGAAGAAACACCAGTAATGCCGAGAGCAGTAAGCAACACGGGAATCAGCTCCTCCGCCATGTAAGTCACATGCATTGTGTACCCTCTGGAAAGTCATTTCAGATCTGAGTCCCTGTTTCTTCTAAGTAGGGAGGAAACCCACACGCAGAAAGACGAGGTGGCTCTCGGGCTCACACCACAGGACGCGCCTCTTCAGCCACTTTTATCAGGCACACTGTGACCTTCCCGGTCCCACTGACTTCATGTATTCCTGGGAAGAAAAGGAAGAGGGACACCGGGAGGGAAGTAAAAGCGTGTGTCCACTTGCTTCACCCATGATGAACTGCTGTGTGCCCCTGCCCTGGGGACTCTGCCCGTGTCCCCACGACAGTCCACTCTGGGGAAGGACGTGTGTCAATCAAAGGGCCTGCCACATTCCTAAGATCACGGTGACCAAGCCGTTACCTCTCTTGGTCTTCTTGGCACTGGATGCAAAGAAGTCTGAGAACTTCCAAAAGCTGCCATGCACGTTTGAGTGGGAAGCTTCGGATTTCATGGAACCAAAAAACAAATAAATAAAGTCTTGCAAGGACGTGGTAAGTGACCCCCGCCAGGGCACTCGGACAGGACCCACGTCACACATGCTCATAAAGCCCTGGGGGCTGAGACCCACGATGCCAAGGGAGCGCCGCAGCCCCCATTTGGCTGGCCCGGGCATCTGGCCAGAGAGCCACCTTGCCAGAGCTCGACGGGGGGCACGGGCGCCCTGAGAGTCCAGTTCCGCCTGCGGCTCCCCTGCCAGGGGTGTGTGCCCACTCCCCGGGCAGCCATGCTAAGGTTCTCCTCCCCTGGCCGGGACGTCCTGGCTCGGTTGTGGTGAGGATCCAGGGAAGAAGGAGGTGAGGAGCCTCGTCCAGCAGCCTCTGGTCTGTCGCAGGCACTGGGTTCACGGTGAGCACCGCAAGCAGGTACGGAAGGAAAGAGGACGGAGGGACGGGCCGGAGGAGGAGGGAAAGAGGAAGCACGGCAGGGCGCAATAAAGACACGTGCCCGTTTTGGCTAAGACCTCTGCAGTGGAAGAATTTGACCAAAAAAAGAAATTTTTTTTTCAGAAAATCATTAAGCAGAAATAAAATGCACTCCTGCGAGAAATCTCAGAATCGGGCCACCCTTCCTATTCAAGAAAGGTCCCAACATCCCCATCCAGCATCCCAAAGCCAACGCCCTTCACTCCTGCTTCCCGTCCCAGCTGGCGTGACAGCCATACGACTAGGTACCACCCACAGATTCGGAACCGCGCTGCAGCTTGGCACGTGCGTCAACCTTCACGAGGTCCAACTCCTTACAACAGAGATGCCCCGTTCAGAAAATATCAGAAGGAAGTGCTCCAGGGCACAAGCTTTGTGCATAACGTAGAACATGGAGAAGAGGAAACGCCCAGCCACTCAGAACCAGGGCCCTGGTTTACCAGACTGGGGCACGTTAGCACTGTGGACCGCAAGCCTGTCATTAGAACTATGCTCACGACATTCTTTTTTGAATTTTTAATTTGCTCTAATTAGTTTACAAAACAATAGAATGCATTTATACATTTTGATAGATCATACATAAATGGAGTATGAATTCTCATTTTTCTGATTATACATGTTGCAGGATCACATGGGTCATGCAGTCACACATGCACATGAGGTAATCATGTCTGTTTCACTCTGCTATCCTTCCTTCCCCCACGTCCCTTCCCCTCCCTTCACTCCCCTCTGCCTAATCTAAAGTGACTCTACTCTTCCCTACCACCACCCCCCGCCCCTTATTATGAATTAGCATCTGCATATCAGAGAAAACATTCAGTCTTTGGTTTTTTTGGGTTTGTCTTAGCATGATATTCTCCAACTCCATCCATTTATCAGCAAATGCCAGAATTTCATTCTTCTTTAAAGCTGAGTAATATTCCATCATATATGTGTGTGTGTGTATATATATATATATATATATATATATCATTTTCCTTATCTATTCACCAGCATGACCAATGTACAACATGTACAATCAGAAAAAATGAGAAATTACACTCCATTTATGTATGATTTATCAAAATGCACAAATGCATTCTACTGTCATGTACAACTTAATTAGAACAAATAAAATTTTTAAAATAATAATTTTTTAAAAAAAGAAGCAAAGGGGAATAGTTGGGGTCTGTGGCGAGTTCCTACCCCATCAGCTGGGAGTGGCTGGGTCAGTACCAGGTAGGTGCTACCACACGGGAACGGAAGCCCAGTTTTTGCCGGACTTCTGTTTTTCTATCCAGAAATTCATATTTTATGCAGAGACCTCACATGTTTGAGTACTGACAAACGTCGAAGCGCCGTTTCTGGAAACAGGAGTGTGGTGAAACTATGAGAAATCAGCCCTATTTGTTTGATGGCTACGAGGACATGGTACCTTTCCTCCATTTTTTAAGTAAGAACAAAGAAAGACAAAATTGCAACCCCACTACATAGACCAAGTAAAATATCGCTGTGCCTGGCGTTCACCGCACCATCCCTCCAGGATTCTTTGACCTGTGTCAGGCCAGCTCCCCCCTCCCCGCTGCACCCCAGGCCTGGTGCCAGCAGCAAGGGAGACACAGAGACTGTTTCTTACGTCAAGACGGCTATGACCTTCTTCAGGGGTGAATATCATTCCACCCTTCCAAATTTAAGAGGTCACGAGACGAGAGCACCCTTGCACAATCACCACACAGAAGATGGGGCAGATCTAGGGTGCGAGAGGCCGGGCCAGGCTCCTCTCTCCCCGGGAGGGCGGACTCCCCTGCGTCTCCCCATCCTCAGCCACACAAGCCAGCCTGGCTGCCGGGTTTCAATGACACATCAGATTAATTTGCTTGACAAACAAGAGGCGTGAGACATGCCGGTCACGAGAGGCGGTTTTGCTGCTCCTTTTACAAATCACCTCCTGGGATGATGCTGGCTGAGCTGGTGGAAGCCGCCAACTCAGGGGCCACCATGAGAACAAGTGACCCTTCTGCTGAAGAGTTCGGCCAGACCGCAAGAGTGTCTGCAGGGCTGGAAATGATCCGAGTCTACAAACGGAACCCAGGACACCACGATTTGTTTGTAGGGCTGCTTCCTTGCGAGCGTTGTCATGTGGCGACCAAAAGAAAATAAGACCTGAAAGATCCCATAACTTAACTGAAAGATCCCATAACTTAACTGAAAATAAGACCTGAAAGATCCCATAACTCAGAATTGGCTGGTGAGACCCAGGCGTCCTGGGTTGGAGCACATTCCCCCCACCACTGACCCATCCCTGGGCTCCTGCAGGCCACACGCATTCGCTGAGGTTCCTGTTAATCACCATAGTTGGTAACCAGCAATAACCGTGAGCCTTGCAAAGCCACTCTGTGCCTGACAATTGGTCTTCAATTCCATTTAACATTTGCAAGTCTTGGAATCTATAAATGACTCCAGCACTCCAAAGATTGGAGAGTTCAAAGAGCCAAAAAAATAGATGGTGTGTCTGGATTCAGAGGGAGTCAGCCATGCTGAAGTTCAGGGTAAGTAGAGGTCAGAAAGGAAGGGAAGGGTCACCCAGGTCAGGCGGTTCCCCAGAGCCTCCAGGGCAGTTTCCAAACGTACCAGGTTAGTTATGCACACACACACTCACACACGCACACTCACACACACTTTCATCACACCTTGGCCCTTATTGCAATATGACATAATAACTACTAGTGTCATTGTGGTTCAACACTTGCTACCTTGCCACACCATCATCTCCTCGGGGACAGGGACCACATCTGCCTCTCGTCACTGCATGCTCTGCATCCAGCAAAAACACAGGACCTGGTAGATCCTGTTCGGGGAGGATGTAAAGGGAGGAGGAGAGAGAAAGAAAGCACCCAGCTTATTCCATACTTCGTGAAATGGTAGGTATTAAATTATTTTAATGTTCTTTAGTAAATTCCCTTTGAATTGCGTTTTTCTGTCACTTGCAGGAATTAGGCTCCCTTATCACAAAACTTTAAGAGGATTTCTTTAATATGAGTTATATTAACCTGGGTATAACCCGGCTACAACTTTTCTTACACCACGATGACACTGAAAATAACTCAGAGACTAAAACTCATAAATGAATTCAGCAAAGTAGCAGGATATAAAATCAATACCCATAAATCAAATGCATTCCTTTACATTAGTAATGAATCCATGGAAAGAGAAATAAAGAACTACCCCATTCACCATAGCTTCAAAAAGAAAAAATACTTGGGACTCAATCTAATAAGAGAGGTGAAAGATCTCTACAATGAAAACTACAGAACACTAAAGAAAGAAATTGAAGCAGACCTTAGAAGATGGAAAGATCTCCCATGCTCTTGGATAGGCAGAACTAATATTGTCAAAATGACCATACTTCCAAAAGTGTTATACAGATTTAGTGCAATTCATATTAAAATCCCAATGAAATTCTTCATAGAAATAGAAAAAGCAATCATGAAACTCATTTGGAAAAATAGGACACCCAGAATAGCCAAATCAATCCTTAGCAAGAAGAGTGAAGCAGGAGGCATCACAATACCAGATCTTAAACTACACTACAGAGCTATAGTAATAAAAACAGCATGGTACTGGCACCAAACTAGACATGTAGACCAATGGTACAGGATAGAAGACACAGAGACAAACCCACAAAGATACAGTTATCTCATACTAGACAAAGGTGCCAAAAACATTCACTGGAGAAAAGATAACCTATTCAACAAATGGTGCTGGGAAAATGGAAAGCTACATGTAACAAAATGAAATTAAACCTTTATCTCTTACCCTGCACAAAAATCAAACTGGATCAAAGACTTGGGCACTAGAACAAAGACCCTGTGCCTACTAGAAGAAAAAAAATAGGCCCAACTCTTCACCATGTTGGCCTAGGATCTGACTTCCTTAACAAGACCCCTCAAGCACAAAAAGTTAAATCAAGAATCAATAAATGAGATGGATTCAAACTAAACAATTCTTCTCAACAAAAGAGACAATCAATAATGTGAAGAGAGAAACTGTAGATTGGGAGAAAATCTTTACCACATGCACCTCAGATAAAGCATTAATTTCTAGGATACATAAAGAACACAAAAAACTTACACCAAAAACACAAATAACCCAATCAATTAATGAGCTAAGGAACTGAAGAGATACTTCACAGAAGAAGATATACAATTGATCAATAAGTATATGAAAAAACATTCAACATCTCTAGCAATTAGAGAAATCAAATCAAAACTACTTTAAGATTTCGCCTCACACCAGAATGGCAATTATCAAGAATACAAGTAACAATAAATGTTGGTAAGGATGTAAGGAAAAGGTCCACTCATACATTGCTGATAGGACTGCAGATGGTGTAACCATTATGGAAAGCAGTGTGGAGATTCCTCAGAAAACTTGGAGTAGAACCATTTGACCCAGCTATCCCACTCCTCAGTTTATACCCAAAGGACTTAAAATCAACATACTACAATGTCATAGCCACATCAATGTTTATAGCAACTCAACTCACAATAGCTAAAATATGGAACCAACCTAGGTGTCCTTCAACAGATGAATGGATTTTTAAAATGTGGTATGTGTGTGTATATATACACACACACACACACACACACACACACACACACACACACACGATGGAATATTACTCAGATTTAAAGAAGAATGAAATTATGGCATTTGCTGGTAAGTGGATGGAGTTGGAGAATATCATGCTAAGTGAAATAAGCTAAACCCAAAGAACAAAAGGCCAAATGTTTTCTCTGACATGTGAAAGCTAATTCACAATAAGGTGGGGGGACAGGGAAGAATAGAGTTACTTCAGATTAGGCAGGGGGGAGTGCAGGGAGGGGAAGGGGCACAGGGGTAGGAAAGATAGTAGAGTGAAACAGACATGATTACCTCATGTGCACGTATGACTGCATGACCAACGTGATCCTGCAATATGTATAATCAGAAAAATGAGAAATGACACTCCATTTATGTGTGATCTATCAAAACATATAAATGCATTCTACTGTCATGTGTAACTAATTAGAACAAATAAAAAATTAATAAGAGAAATTCGTGACTGTTTCAAGAAGAGTACAGGAGGGTTTCTCAAGCACCCCAGGTGAGAGCAAGTGTTTGTGGAATGTTTTTTCAAACTACACTTTTCGGGTGTAATTTTCTTACACTAAGATGCACACACTTTAGCATCTAGTGTGATAACTTGGATGAACATATACACTTCCAAGGGCAAATACAAATTAAAAACAAGAGGTTTAATTCTCCCTGGTGAAAATTAGCGAAAGAAGCTGCCTCCTCTTCCCTTTCTTAGCCCATTTACTCTGGAAACTCATACAGCCTTGCCTTGCATCTGTGGGGGATTCATTCCAGGGCCAACCTCAAATAAAAAGACCTCAGATGCTCAAGGCCCGGCTACAAAATGGCGCTGTACCTGCTTGTGACCCACGCACATCCTCCACAGGCTTCCGTAGACTGCTTGTAAGACCCAGTACAATGTAAGCATCTGTGACGGTGTGTCGTGTAGGGATAATGACAAGAAAAACGTCTGTATATGTTCAATACAGATGCCATTCTTTTCAAATATTTTCAACCCATGGCTGATTAAATTCCAGGATGTGGTAGGATTTGGAGGACTGATGATAATTGTAAGTTCTTTCTCTCTCCTTAAAATGTATGCAAATCTTTGTAAAAGCCAATTAAGTCTCTTGCCAGTGTCAGGACCCAGGACTGACACTTAACTCCAAGTTGCAAAATGGCCTCCTGTCACAGAGACGTGAGAAGTTTATTTTTCCTTTGGATAAAGCCAATTAGCAAACACAGATGGCCACCCCAATTACCAAGCAAATCCTGGTAGAACTGGGGTGGGGACGGAGGTCGCGGTGAGTGCTCTTACGTGGGGTCTACTAGCTGCTCATCTTGAGAACGTGTATGCAGGGGGTTGTGCCTGCTGGGTTATGTAGAAGGGTGAGGTTTCTTTCTGTCCTTGCAGCCTCCCAGCAGTTTGCCTTGATGTGGGTCACATTGGTTCAATGCTTATTCAATAATGAAGAGGCTCTCTTGCTCTTGCCTACCTTCCTTCCTCTCCCACCTCTCTGAGCTGGCACTGGATTTTGCTTTTAATTCTATTTCCCTGCAGAAATAGAAAGTTGCCATGTGCCCCCTGGAACTGAATCCCCAATTCTCCATCCCAAGCAACCACGGGTATCATTTCTATTACAGACAAGTTGTACCTGTTCTAGAACTTATAGACAGGCTCACGCAGAATTTACTCATCAGCGTAAGGTTTCTTTCACTGGGATATTTTTGAGATCCACCATGGTTGTGTGCGGCTGGGGATATTCAGTGAACAGTAGAACACTGTTCCAGAATCGTTTCCCATTCACCCAGCCATGGACAACTGGGTGATTTCCAGTTTGGACTATTATAAATAAAGGGTCTACCTACATTCATGTGAAAATCTGTGGACTTGCCTTTTCATTTCTCCCTAGATAAATAACTGAACATGGAACTGCTGAGTCGTGTAAGAGCATGTGTTTTGATTTTTAACCAACACACTCCTCTTTTCCAAATCATTGTGCCATTCCATACTCCTACGGGGAGCCCCCCTGTTCCACACCCTCGCCAACACTTGGTATGGTGAGTCTTTAATTTGAGACAACCTAAAAAGTCTGCATCTCGCAGTTCTGATTTTCAATATCTAACAATAATGATGCTGGGAATCTGGTCACGTCAGGGACGGTCTGTAGAAACGTGGGGCAGGTCATATTGGGATCTATCTGCAGGGGATATAAAGTGCCCCCTGGAGACACCTCATCCTGGTGGAGGAGAGCTCCCAACAGTAGTGGTCTAGGGTTGGAGGGAAAGAAAGAGTCTCTGCATTTGAATCTCCTGCCTTCCCACAGTGTGGATGGATCTGGTGAAATCCTAGTGGGAAGGGGCACAATCAAAGCATAAGCAAGACATTTGGGGGGTTTGATATCCTCTGTAACAACAGTGATATCGACGGAGTACCTTCTGCATCCCAGCCACGGTTAAAAGGACTTTCCTTGAACTAACTCATCTAATTCATGCAACAACCTAGTGACAAAAGTTCTGTTACTGTCCCAACTTTACAGATGAGCCTAACCATGGTGGTAAGAAAATAAATAGTCTGCCAGGGTCAACCAACCCAACTGGAAGTAATGGAGTCCAAGGGCTTTCCACCATGCTTCCGTGCTCCCATTCAGATTGCCAAGCAACCTCAGATTTGGGGTTTCCTTGAACCACCCAGGAAAGCCAGTGAAGGCAGGTGAGGAAGGAGGCTGAGGCTCAGAGGGAAAGCTGTCGGCCTGGGCTGCTCCACCTGGAGAGGAGACGCTCCCAGCTTGGAGCCTGGGTTGTCGGGTCCCTGACCCCTCTGCCAGGTGAAGGAGTGCGGCTCTGGGGGGACGAGGGATCTCAGGGCTCCCTTTTCCTTTGGGCCCCTGCCATGGATGGCTTCCACCAAAGACACGGCTGGCAGGGAGAGAAGAGGACGGGAGAGGTGGAGCAGGGAGGGAGTCCACCCGGCGACAGGGAAATCCTCGTGCTGGAGCTGAGACCTAGCTCGCCCCCTGCTGGACTGGCCTGCGGGGGACAATGCCACCATTTTACTTCACAGGCTGCTTTAGAGAGCAGACAACCTGGCCTTGGCTGTTCTCTCCTCTCCGCAGCAGGCGTTCCTCCCTGGCGTGTCTGTGATTGGATAAATGATGGGCGTGATCCTGCAGAGGAGGCCACGCCCACGCGGCTCCAGGTTGGCCACACCCCTCCTCAGGCAGTCTGAGCATGGCCTCGCTGACAGAGCCACAGTGGGGGTGGAGTTGATCTTAAAATGACTCCAAAAAGAAGAACCGCCTGATAAGTGAGCAAGGCTCAAGTAAAACAATGGAACGGACACTTGACCCCAGATTCAGGGGCAATTCTACCATTTACCAGCTGTGAGGCTTTAGGCGGCTATCACTTTCCCACGTCTTTACAGTCTGTCACCTATAAAATGGAAAGAATAGGGTCCTTGGTCGCATTGCCTCTGTCAAATCGCCTACTGTAATGCAGGGGGAAGATCTTTGAAATCACTGAACACATGAGGAAGACCTGAAGGGTGAGCCAATAAGCCACACAAAATCACATAGGATATGCCAGGCAGGGGAGGGAGGGCAGCAAGTTCAAAGGCCCTGGGGCACAAAAGGGTTTGTGCAGGCAGGAACAGAGACCACAGAGAGAAGGAAGAGAAAATTAGCCTCAGGCAAGGTCAGATCAGGCAGGACTTTCAGGACAAGGTAAGGAATTTGGAGCTTGTTCCAGGGATGTGAAGTTTGTAGAGGACTTTAAAGAGAGAGGTGACATAATTTGCCATGAGGGAACTGGTCCACAATGCTGGTGAGGGAACTCGCACCTCGGCTGGAGGGTAAATGCACAGAACGCGGAGGTGGGAGGTGATGCTCTTGCTCTTGTGTCCCTCTGGCCTTGTCCTGAGTGCCAGTCACTGTGAAAGGGCCCCTTCCAGCGGCCAGAGGAAAGTTGCATCCAGGTACTGACGCCCAGCCCCCCAGGCCCGGGACTGACTCAGGGGCTGGGATCTGATCTAGCTGAGCTTGTTAAAGCTCCCGCTTTGCCCACACGGTCATGAGGTTAGTGAAGGAAGCATCCTGACCTGGCCTTAGGGTGTAACCCGCTCCTGGGGCTGAGTTCCGATCCTGCCTTCAGGAAGGTGCTGATGCCTCCCACCCTGTGCTCACTGGGCTGCTTTTACCTGTTTCTTATTCAAGTCCTGCAAGAAGCTACTGATGAGGGCTGGGACCGGGCAAGCGATCTACCCACTGCCTGAGTCAGACTCCTCTAGGGCCAGCACTGGAAGCACCCTCATCTTGATAGTACCAGCCATAAGCTACTGTCTGTTGAGCACTTACTATGCTCTTTGGCATAGCCTGAGCCAAAGACATTGCCTCTTTCATATCCTCAATCGCACTTCTAGGTAGGCATTTTTCTATTTTATAGAAACTCAGAGAGGTTAAGTAAGTTGCCCGAGGTCACACAGCTACTCAGTAGAAGAACCAGGGTTCCAAGCTCGTCTTTTAAATACCACATCTCAAGCTCTACTGCTTCTACATCCTTTCTCCTCCTCCATTCTACAGCTGAGGACAATAAAGGCAGGAACGCAGACACAATCGTTCTATTCTAGATGGCTCTGTGTTTTATTATTATTATTATTATTATTATTATTATTATTGTCACAGAAGTTTGTGAGCTCCTCAGGGGGCAGGAGAAGTTGACCTTGAAGCTTCCTTCAGTTTTAAGTTCAAAGATTCTGTTTCTGTGATAGTTTATGAAAAGCCCTACAAAGCAAGTTATTTAAATTAAACTGAAAATGGAACCAAACCAGCACATATTTCTTCACCTCTTTATGCTCCGGAATTCAGGATTCAGAAAAGTGCACATATTCTTACTCCTGAGTCCACTTCTGGCTCAGATGGAGTAGTAAGAATCAGATTCACCTGATTTACCCCTGAAATAAATATCAAAACCCAACCAGATATGAGAAGCAATGGTTTCGAAGGCAGAGGGCAGCAGCTGATCAAGGGTGGCTCCTGTGGGAAGGAAACCAGGCCGACCCCAGCGTCCCTCAGCCTGGGCAGAGCTCCCGGGAAGCCACTGAAGAGCCGGGAGCCAGGAAGAGCCTCAGGACTCTGGGAGCTGAGGACATGCAGGGAACCCAGGGGCCAGGGTTCCACAGAGCACGGCTCTGCACCCCTCAGGCGTCCGACTGCAACTAGCTGTGCCTGGAGGAAAAGCCACCGGAAAGGCTTAGCGGGAGCAGAGCCAGGAGCTCACCTGCTGCCGCAGTCAGAGAACAGCTCAGAGCCACAGGTGCAGTTCTTCAGAAGGCTCTGGCTTCCATATTGGTCAAGTCATAAGTCCTGGGACCGCAAGGGACAAAGACAAGGACCTAGACAAAACTGCGTCACAAGCATGTCCCCTTCTTGCCATGTAGATTTCTTTAATAACCAGGAAGAAATTGGAGAGGATTGTAATAGCACTGGCTGTAAAAAATCTTAGTGAACAGTTTCCTTTTTGGCTTGACCTAGAACGAAGGTGGTTTTTCGAGAAACAATTACACAACTTTAGAAGGTGGATCATAAACCCATCATTAAGTTATATCTGGAACAACTTCGACAGGGTTTATAAAGATCTGTGTCTACACAGCAAGATCGATGTCTATACAGCCAAGGGATAAGCTCCAGGTAGTTTCCCTAAAGCACAGGGTGTTTATTTCCTCTCGTGCACCTGCCAAAGATGAAGGCCTTCCAGTGTTCTGAACACACGGCCCTCCAAACGGAATACAAGATCAGAAATATTATTTAATCACTACCGAAACCACATTCCTAATTGATTTAACAAGCCTCTATCGAGCACCAAAGCATTGTCTATATGCTGGAGGAATGAGAAAAAAAAAAAAGAAAAAGGAAACAGATGTGTTTTACTCTCCAAACTAATGAGGCAGACTCACCCAAATAATAACACACCTTGGGAGAATCCAAAGACGCAGCATCTCTGTCAGGGACGGACTCCTTCCCCAGAATCCTTCAACTCACAGGCACACTTGTCCAAACCCGCGGCACACGGCAGGCGCCACCCACTGATGGTAACTCCCCGTCAGTGGGTCCGAGAACAGGTTAAGGAGAAACCATTCGCACGCGGCGTCAGATGGCCTCCTTCTGTTGGATTATCCAACCCACGCTCAACCCTTCCGACGGTTCCCATCCAAAGCCTCCTGGTTGACTCCATGCCACTTAATCTTCAAGAGACAGAGCAGCAGCCTCCCTGTTTGTTCTTGGTGACAGTTGCCCCCACATGTCCAGCAGTTCCCTGTCATCTCCTGCCACATCACCGTCATCGTCCCCCGTGGATGCCATTGCCTGGCCACACAAACCAGACTCAGTACCAAAGCTGAGTGCTGACGCCCAAGAAGGTGTCAAGAACTTCCCATCCTTATTTCCAAGTTCTTAGGACTTTCTGGATGGGTGGTATTTTATCTGCACTTTACAGATTTAAAAAAAAAAAAAAAACTGATTTATGGAGACTAAGTGACTTGTTTAAGTCTAAAAAAAAATCAGCATTCAAACCCACAGGCTATAACATCAGAGAAAAACTCTTGTTTTATGATGCAATGATTTGTGTGTGTGTGTGTTCAGGCTGGATCTCCCCAACTCCATGAATACAGACTCTGGAGAGGAGTTACTTATTTTCTATTATTGTGGCTTGATCAGTACATTTTACTCTTTGGGATTTGTACCATAAGCCTGGAAGTTATTTGAAAAGATTGAAAAAGCCTTTTGTTCCAATTCAAAACCGTTCAGCCAGTATTAAATATATTACTGCGGCTTTGGGCGGATGGCCTGTTTTCTTCCCGTGATACATTTTGCGTCGTGATGGTTTCCTAACTAACGGCTTCCCGGTGAGCTTTCCCAGTTGGGCAAAATGTCAGTAAAACAAAGCCGCCCCTCCAGTCCTGCCTTTCAGGGTCTTCGCTGCCCATCATAAATAGGGCAGGAGGTCCGGCCGGGGACTCTGGGGTAGGTATGAACTGCTCTCAGGCAGTGGCTCAGGCTTAGGCCTGGAGGGAGTCATCTCTGCACCAGGAGGACTGCTGGAGGATTCATCTTCCTAACAGAGGCCGGAAGCCAACGGCTCGTGTCCACTGAGTGACTCAATATGAAATGCGGTGGGGTGGGCGTGGCGGTCAGATCTGGTCTGACGGGCTCACGCATGCACGCACCCACAGGATGCACCCCGAAACTCAGCTGCTGATTGGCTCCTACAACGTGCAAGCGTCCTGAGGCTAGGGAGCTGGCCATTCAATCCTGGTCCCCACTCCTCCATGCCTGGAGCACGGTGGCTGCTTCATGCTTAGTTTTCAACATTGAATCATATACAAGTTTTAAAATTCAACAATGTGGAAATCATTTTACCGGGAAAACCCCTACGCGCCCCCCAAGATTCTACCACTAAAATACTGTTGGGTTTCTTCTATCACTTATCTGTCCATCTACTAATCCGTCTTATTTTCTGATGCATTTCAAAGTAATTGCAAACATCCATACGTCTCCCCTCAAGGATTTCAGCAAGCTTATCATTAACTTCGGTTCAAATATTGGTAGGATTTTTTTTTTTTTTCTTTTGATGAGGATTCACACACAGCCTAATGTTCAAATCTTCAGAGTACATTCCTGGGTGTCACGTATGGAACTGTGACCCTCCCAAAGTTCATATGTTGAAATCTTCACTCCCAGCATGTCGGGGTGTGGCTGTGTCAGAGCTGCAGGCTTCAAGGATGTCATTAAGGTTAAAGGAGTTCATTAGAGTGGGCCCCATCCCAACGTGACAGAGATGTGTCCTTAAGAGAAGAGAGGACATGGGACAAGAGAGCTGTCTGCAAGCTAAGGAGAGGGCCTGGAGCAGATCCTTCCCTGGCAGCCCTCAGAAGGAACCCACCCTGAACACACCCTGGCCACTGACCTCCAGCCTCCACAATCGAAAGAAAGAATTTCCGTTGTTTAAGCTGCTCAGTCCGCGGTATTCTGCTAAGGTAGTCCTAGCCAACTAAGACCCTGGGTTTAGACAAATGCAGTCACCTGAGTCTCCCAAACGCCACTGAGGTACAAAACACTATTGTCCCACATGATGTTCCCACTTAACCCTTCCCAGTCGATCCCTAACCCACACCCTACTCTGAATTTTTATATTTTAGGTTCATCCATCCTTGAACTTCATAAAAGTTAAATTATACACTGTATACTCTTATATTGATACACGTATCCTTTCACAAAGCATGCTTTTGAAATTCATCCATGTTTTTCCATATGTAAGTAGTTTTTTTCTATTTTCCTTTTTACTGTTAAGTAGTATTCTACTGTAAGGATATACAACAGTTGTAAGCTAAACACTAGTCATAAATGATAAAAAATTTATTAACACTTTATAGACACTGAGGCTTTTTCTAGTTTTTGAATAGCATGGATAAAACTGCTGTGAATAGCCAGGCACAGTGACACATGCCTGAAATCCCAGCAGCTCAGGAGGCTGAGGCAGGAGGATCGTGAGTTCAAAGCCAGCCTCAGCGATTTATCAAGACTATAAGAAACCTAGAAAGACCCTGTCTTTAAATAAAGTATGAAAAAGGGCTGGGGATGTGGCTCAGTGGTTAAGCACCCTTGGGTTCAGTCCTGGGTACCTCCCCCAAAAAATCTGCTGTGACTATTTCTACTACTTCTATACGAGTGTCTCTATACACATTTTCTTACACATATGTTTTTATTTCTCTTGGATAAATGTCTAGGGATGGAAAGGCTGGTCCTCCGACCCTCAAAGAAAAGATTCCAGAAACCCCCTGCCCCACACCCTTCCACCCTCCTGTCATTGGGATCCCTTCTCTTGTCAATCAAAGATAAAGAAAAGTCTCTTCCTGTTTCAACAAATGATTCCTATGAGATGAAAATAAAAGCCTCTCATTTGGTGATGGTTCCATTTTACTCTAGCCACTGGTTAACTCTTGCCAAGGGAGCACCTCTGGATAACAGGTTGACATTTCTTAACACAGAGAGGCAACTGAACCATCTGGCAACTGGCAAGACACCTTCTGTGTACTCTTGCTAATTAAAGAAGCAATGGTGAGAGGGGGCTCCCTCATTGCCAGGGGTGAACTTGGGAAGAGGGAGGCTGCTGCACCCGCTCCTTGGTTCATGTAGGTGCCAGGTTCATCCCGAGTCCTTAAACCTGTGTTTCCTGAAATTGTCCGACTCATACGGTGATGGATGCTCCAACTCTCCAAAACTCACAGATTTCTCACTGGATAATTAGGAAATGGGATAGATGGATCTCTTCCAAATTGTACTCTTGGGTAGGCCAAATAGTTTAATTTAAATTGCTGAAGAACTTACATATGTGAAAGGAAGAAAGTTTGGAAAGCCAATAAAACTACATTTGAATAACAGTGATGGCTTTTTCCAGCTTGTGAACTCCAGAGGGTTTAACCTCCTAGAGTCTCAGTTGCCTCATATGCAAAATGTAAATAATGACACCAACTGGAAAGAGTTGCTATAAAGATTAGAGGATATATAGATATCCTCTCTAATATGCACACGTATATATATATACCCAGCACAGCCCAGGACAGGTGTCACCGTCGTCATCATCCAGCAGTGAGCTTGTGACCTTTGACTCACAAGCAGGTTGAATGGTGACAGTCTGAAGACTCCCCTGGGACTTTTTTCCAGGAGCGCATCAAACCCTATGTTTAATGCAAGAAGGGTAAAGATGGGGATCTTTGAAGTCTCGGCGCAAGGCTGAGTCATTTATTCTTCCGTGTTCCCCAGGCCTGAGAAGCATGCATAGCAATTTAACACACATTTATACATTATTTATGTACAGGGAAGATGATGCTATTTTAACCTGTGGCACACGGAGACATAAATAAGCCTTGTTAAGTCAAATCTGCAAGGAAGGGGGCTCTTTACCTGATTTTGTTCCCTCTGGGCTCCAGAATTATGGCTGTAATAGTCAAGAGAGTTGACCTGGACCTGACATCAGGTTTAGCAATGCCTATAAGAATGCTAACGCTCTGGGGTTTTTTGAAACTAAGGAAAGATTTGGAGAGAATAATGGGCCTCTGTGCTAGCTCCCAAGGAAGCCTTGACTCGTGCCTTTTCTCTGCACCCCTAGTCACAGTGATGGGCCATGAGGTCTCCCTTCCTTCTGGTCCCACTGGTGAAGTTCAAGGGCATGGATTGGCTCATGTGCAGGGGTGGAGGATCCAAAGAGGGAGATGGTCATAATACATGCAGGCATTATTCTTTCACTCATGTGGGGTGTACTTTACCAAAGGTCAAAATCTCAGGTACCCACAGGGGCCAAGCAGGTGACAAGAATGAATGACAGCTCTGTTGCAGAAGGGCAACCTCAGCTCTGTGCCAGCTGCTTGTCTCCAGGTGGGAATGTGCAGTGTTTCCAAATAGTTCTGTTTTTCAGGGTGAGTTGAAAGAAAAGATTTTTGTAAAATCTTTAATTTTTCAACTATTGACAAATAATTTGTATACCTTTATTTTATTTATTTATTTTTATGTGATGCTGAGGATCAAATCCAGTGCCTCATGTGTGCTAGGCAAGTGCTGCACCACTGAGCCACAACCCCAGCCTGACAAATAATTTTTTAAAGCACCGTTTATGTCAAACCTGTTTAGGGGTCAGATTCAGCCCTTAGGTGGCCAGGTCAGAGCCCAGCCACTAGATTCATTTGGAAATGGAACTAAGTCTCAGCTCTCCTCCTTATTATTTGGTGACCCTGGAGAAGGCTCAGTTCCTTTTCTGCCAAATGAAGATGGTGGCTACTCGATCGGTTGGTATTCAGATGAACTGCGATGACGTCAACAGAGCCCCGAGCATAATGGCCAGCACAGAGTCAGCGCTAGCTTAAGAAGTTATTGGGGCATCAAAATACGGGGACGGAACTCAAGAATATCAGACAAAGTTAAGCTCCCTGGAGCTTACACAATGATTAATTGTAGATCCTTCTGTTTATTTTCTCAGAAGTTTTATCCACATGCGTCCAAGTTGGCGGATATTCTGAGCCAGCCTTGTCCCCAAAAGCTATCCGTGACAAATGATCTCCTGCCTCCTCAAATGCAGCCCAGGTCCATACCAATAAATGTGGCTTGTCTATGTCCTTCTATTTGGAGCCAAGAGGAAGAAGCGGATCAGGGCCGGGTCATTCTAAAGAGGCCCCTGAGAGTGCTGGGTTCCCAAGGGACCTTCTCTGTCTGCCTTATCATGGCACCCTTGTCACCAACTCCACTGACTCCTCTGGGAGGCAGAGGTGCCGAGGCAGGATGCAGAGGCCCTTCCCCTGGGTGTGGGTCGAGGGACAGGAGGGAGCAGGAAAGGTGAGAAAGATCTCCTGGCTCTGATTTCCTAACCTCAGCACTGCTGACCTTGGGTCAGACATGGCTGCTGTGGGGTCTGTCTTGTGCACTGAGAGATGTCCAGCAGTGTCCTTGACCCCGTCACCAGATGCTACAGCCTGTGGGCACTCACGCACCAGTTGGGACAATTGAAATACCTCCAGGCGTTAGCCACGTTTCCCCAGAAAGCAAATCCTTCCCAGCGAGAACCACTACTCTAAATTCACACTGTCATTCCTGGGGCAATCCTCAAACCTAAAAAATCCCCTGCAACCAAATGAGGAAACAGATGAGGTGGAGGACAACCATAGAATTCTTCATGGACAGAAAGCTGTAGAGAGGGGTCAGAGCAGGAGGTTCACATCCTAGTTCACCCTTGGCTGTATGATTTCGGGAAATGACTTCACCTTCCCCAGCCCCAAATGTTTCCTTGGGAAACATGAAAATCGTGAGTAGAGTCAGGACAAGATTATACTGAGGAAATCAAGGGAAGGGAAATCAATGCAAGCAAAGTCAGGAGAAGTCAGAAGTATGATTAGTGTCCACAACACACACGCCTAACAGGCTGGAGGTAGCCTGCAAATTGAGCACTGAGCTTCCTAGTAGCCAACGCAAGGAGAAAAATAAGGAGCTCCAGGACAATGTGGTTGGGTCAGCAGAGGGGGAGAGGTGTGTAATCCTGCAGAGGTGTGGAGGTGACTTGCTCGAGATCACATCTGATGTGAATCCCAAAGCTCTCACGGGAGTTATGCACGGGGATGAGGCAGGGAAGGTTAATACAGGCAGACTTGACAAGTTCAAAGCCTGGCCACAGGCAGCCAGCACCAAGCCCGAGAGAGCAGCTCAGGAAACCTTCACTCTTGTCGCTTCCCTTTATTTGCTGGGACTGGGTTAATACAAAATCACAGGGGGAGTCCGGCCAGCAATCTGCCCTTGTGGCTCCCACAGCAAAAAGGTGAAATTTTAAAAGGTGAAATTCAGCAAGAACTGCATTGGTTGCAGGAGGAAAGCACATTCTGAAAGTCTTGCCTCTTCTTTCTGCTCCTGGCCCGGCAGTCGGGAGTACAAGAAAATCGATTCCGAGGTAAATGGTCTGCGAGTGGAGAAGCACCACAAGAGCAAGCCCCTGGCAGACCCTCCTCCGCCATCTCAGTGGCAGACCCTCGTTACTGAGGGACACAGCTGCCTGGGAGCCACATGACTTGCTTGCTACCCTGGAGTCCTCTGACCACACCCCCGAGACCCCCGAACAAATGCCCAGTGCTGACCCTGTGGAAGAGACGCTCTTCTCACTTCCTATGCTTTATGAGCATGCCCCAGCTAACCAGGCAACCTGCCAATCAACCCACAGCGTTGAAGGAGCAGCTCCCTGAGCAGCCAATCAACCCACGGCGCTCCTTTATGCCAGGCACTGTGCTGTAGCCGGATCCTGGGGAACCTCGGAAGAGTTACATTGTGGGTCATGATCCCCAGGAAATGGAGGTCTGCATGCAAGACGTTCATTGGGGGTGTCTGTCACATGCAGAGCTGGCAGAGGGAGGGGTGAAGAACAGTGCCCTACAGCAGCTGGTCCCCAAAGGGGAGGAGGAGACTTTCAAAGAAGTCCCAGATTGAAGGGCAGCCCTGGGTTCTTGAGCCCTTCCCCTGAGGAGGGGACACAACCTTGAACAGGGCAGCCCCTTCCTAGGGCCAGGCTGGAGGTGAGCTATCAGCAGTCGACATTCTTGGCGGCAGTGAGAACGGAAGCCGGGGGCCGGGCAGCACCCTGGCATCCGGGCACCCTATGAAGGAGTTGAGGTTTTATTCTCAGAATGAAGAGACGTTATTGAAGTGCTGCTCCAGGCCGGGCAATGGCGTGATCCAACACTGGTGGAGAAGAGCTCCGGCTGGGTGATTGAGTGGAGAGAGGAGAGAGCGGCGGCGGGGAGACCAATTAGGAGGCTACCAGAGACAGCTCAGCCAGGAGGAGGGCGACGCAGTGGGGACCGCCAGGCGGGCGGCTTGAACCAGCAGGACGTGACAGATGACTGGCGGGGAGAACGGGGAGGACTCTGACTTGGCTCCTGGGTGGATCAGGATCGGAAGGCTCCGAGTTCCATCTGGGCAATGAGGCTGAGGTCTGTCCAACAGGAGACGCCCCGGGGTTTGCGTGCAGTGCTGGCGAGAACAATCCCGGCTGGAGGCATGGAACCAAGTAAAGGGAAAAGTGGACCTCGTGGGGAGCAGTTCCAGACAGCTGGAACCCAGGACTTTGCAAGCAGGAGAGGAGGGTAAATGAGGTAAATGAGGAGGTCCCTCGCCACCAGGCACAGCACTTCACAGTTTGCAAAGGTCTCTCATTCCATTATGAAAACGGTTCCCCAAGGAATGGAGGAAGGAAACTGCCCCAATACATTCCGGGCATTGGACCTTTGGTTTTTATGATGTCCTCTGTCATTCCCACCACGTGCTGAGATTGTCAGCTGTGTCTCTGCTTCAGAATGAGGGACACTGAGACCCAGGGAAGGTAACTACTTCTCCGCGTCTGAACACAGAGCTTTTAAGCTAGGTCCCTGACTCCCAAATCTGTCTCTCCATGTCCCGTCTTTCCCGTGCCTAAATATTCTTAAGTAGAGCTGGGGAAGCACAAGCTCACAGGCCTAAAGAGTGTAGTGGAACATTTTGGAGCTGTAGCGACCCCTTCTTAGCACAGCAGGACTTCAATGCTGTCCCATTCAGGCAGGCTGGTCTAGGGAAAAAAAATAATATTACTTCCACATGGACCTTAAATAACCCTGAATGTGAATGGTGGGTGGGTGTCCCTGGATTGGGGTGGAGATAAACATGTGAAGGAAATCGAGAAGCTGTGTCCAGAGAAGAAAGAGCAAAACCCAAAAGCTAAATTTAAATCACTTCTTGAATCTTAAATCTGAGACCATGAACTTGTGGGATGAACTTTTAATTGCATGAACATATGCAGAACTTCAAAATCTTCTCATGTTAATGGAGTGAGTTCTTAAAAAATATATTTCTGAACAAGTTTGTGGCATATGGTTTGCAGACAGAAAGAGAAACAATGAGCAGGGGACATGGAATCCATTAAGATAATAACATTCCTCAATTCCCGGTGCTTGTTAGAGTCATTCATCCTTCAATGTTGGTGCGTCTTTCCCGCGATGCGCGGCTCCCGGGCACCAGGCACCGCTCAAAGCACTGAGGACCCACGGTGCACAAAAGCCTGTCCCCAGAAGTCATCGCAGGGGAAGCACAGGGGCTCCTGCGTCGTGCCATGAGTATGAGCAGGGGAAACGGAATTCACCGAGGACTCGGGGACGGGAATGCCATCTCTCGTCCTGTTGCTGAGGAGTCGCTCCTCTCTCACAGGAAGACCACCTCACATTTCCATCTCTCCTCTTTCTCATCCGTAAAGTAGGAGAAAGAAACTCCTCCCTCCTATTGCGCGGAGTTGTCCTCGACCGTCTGCTTGAAAGACATGACGGCTGTTCCCCAGGGTGCAGATCAGGCGGGCCCTGGACCACAGCTGCCATTCTGCTGCGGCCTGCAGCTCCTGCTCCTGCCACTTCCGGCTCCTGAGACCATCCAACTCCCTGGGACCACTTCCGGCTCCTGCCTGTGCTGTGGCCACTGCAGCCACAGTACTACTCCTTCCTGCTTTTCCTTCTCTTCCCCTCCACCACTTCCTGCTCCCTGAGGCCATTTGTGGCTCCCTGAGGCCACTTCCGGCTCCTGTGATGCTGTGGCTACAACGGCCGCAGACCCCTCCTCCCCGCTTCTCCTCCCCTCCCCTCCTTCCTGTCCTCCTCTCCTGCTCCATGACACTCCCGCCACCGCTGCCTTGCTTCTCCTGCTGCAGCGCCAGCTGCCACATGCCCACAGGGTCGCTTCTGTTCTTGGCTTCCATGACCCTGGCTTCTCGGTGCTGCTCTTTCTTCTCTGAACACACCTCTGGCTTTCCTTCACCACATTTGCCTCCACCCCAGTCCAGGCACACTGGTCTCTTGGCTCTCTGCTCTTCCTCAGGTGATGTCAGCAACTGCCCTCAAAAGGGAGGAGAGGAGGGAACAGGAGTACTGGAGAACGTGACCCATTAGCATATGTGATGTGCGAGTACAAATGTCGCATAACAAATTCCACAATTCTCATGCACCAATTAAACCAAGAAAAAAACCTCCCTCGGTGGTTTTGTTGTTGTTGTTCTCATTAGTTGTACATGACAGTTGAATGCACTTATACATTTCAACAGATCCTACATAAATGGAGTGTGATCTCTCATTTTTCTGATTGTACATGTTGCAGGATCACATGGGTCATGCAGTCACACATGCACACTCTACTATCATCCCTTCCCCCATATGCCTTCCCCTCCCTTCACTCTCCTCTACCTAATATAAAGTAACTCTACTCTTCATTCTCCCTCTCCCTTATTGTGAATTAGCATCTGAATATCAGATGGTTTGGTTCTTTAGGTTTGGCTTATTTCACTGTAATGGTTCATTTGAATTGTCGACTTGATTGGATTAAGAGATGCCAATGATTAAGAGACTTCTGAGAAAAAAATAAAGAGGCTTCTGGGTATGTCAATGAGGGCATGTCTAGGAATGATTGGAATGTGGGATAGTGAACTGGAGTGGAGACCCTCCCTAAGCGTGGGCAGCACCACCCAATAGGGTGGAATAAAATTTGGAAGAACAAGGAAGCAGATGCAGATGTAGCTCAGCTTTTCTTCAATAGGTTCTTGATTGCTGCTTCGATTGTCTGAGGATATCTGACTCTCACTTCTTCACTCATCCAAAGTGGACTCTGCTAGTGATTCTCCAGGTAGTTTCCAGAAACCTTGGTCTCAGAGGGGGGTAGCACTGTTGATCTTTCTTGTTCTAGGGCTTCTGCATCTTGGACTGCACAGTTGCTGGTTCTTCCAGTTCTCCAGACAGCCATTGTGGACTCTCCAGCTTCTGGTCATGTGAGCCAATCTAATAAATTCCCTTTTTATAATCATACTTCCTGATTCTGTTCCTCTAGAGAACCCTGTCTAATACATTCACTTAGCATGATATTCTCTTAACTCAAACCATTTACCAGAAAATGCCAGAATTAATTTCTTCTTTAAAACTGACTAATATGCCATTATATATATATATATATCACATTTTCTTTATCCATTCATCTGTTGAAGGACAGCTAGGTTGGTTCTATAGTTTAGCTATTATGGAAGCATCACTGTCTTATGCTGATTTTAAGTCCTTTGGGTATAAACCAAGGAGCGAGATAACTGGGTCAAATGGTGGTTCCATGCCAAGTTTTCTCCATACTGCTTTCCATAATGGTTGCACCAATTTGCATTTCCACCAGCAAGGTATGAGTGTACCCTTTCCCCCACATCCTCGCCAACATTTATTATTGGTTATATTCTTGATAATTGCCATTCTGATTGGAGTGAGATGAAATCTTAAAGTTGTTTTGATTTGCATTCCTCCATGGTTTTTAAAAAAAATTTTTATTTGTTCTAATTAGTTATTCATAACAGTAGAATACATTTATGCATTTGATAAATCATATAAAAATGGAGTATAAATTCTCATTTAAAGACTGTATTTTGATGAGTCCACATCGGTGGCATTTCCTGTTTGGGTAATTTTTTTCCCTCTTTCTACCATTTTACTGGTACATTATAGCTGTACATAATCATGGGATGCGTTGTTACATATCTGTACATGCATACAGTATAACAATATTATTTAGCCAATCACTCCCTAACATTTCCCTGTTTAGGTATTTGGACATAACTCCTCTGTGTTTTAAACAAAACTGTTTTCCTATTATTTACATATAGGCATCTCTCAGATATCCAAACTCATTCTGACAAAAGCTAGGCCTCCCCTTCCAAATCCAACTCCCCCGTACCATGAATCTTTCATCTGCAGGAAGTGGTACCATGTCTTTCGCTGTCATCTGTTAATAAACCTCCCTTTCCCTCACTCCCTAACATCCACTTTCTCTCCAGTTCCCATGGGTTTTTCCTTTCTCAATGCGCCTTGAATATGTTCACATCTTCCCCTAGCCCCTCCCCCCACCACAAGATCATTCCTCATCTCCTGGGACTCCTGTTGTAGTTCCCAGCTTTTATTCTTGCCTCCTCCATTTAATACCCCATATTAAAACAATCTTTCATGCCTTTTCTTATTCTTAAAAGAAAGTCTAGAATCTACAGTATGGCCCACTGGGTCTTATGCTTCCTGTTTCTTCCTCCTGGAACGCTCTTCCCATCTCCCTATCCACCTGGGTCTTATTCGTCTTGCAAATTTCATCTTAAATGTCACTTCCTTAAATCTCTGGCCTAGACTCACTGCCCCTCTATGCCATCTCTGTGCACCTTGAACTTTTCCTTGTAACTACATTTTTTAATGAAATCATTTGTTAAAGACTGTCTCCCCTGCTCGACCTTGAAGGTCAGGATGTGCCTGTATTCACAGTGCCAAGAACAGGGCCTGGCACAAAGCAGGTATTCAGGGAATATGTGTTGAGTAAACAAACAAGTGAATCGTCACCATCATTGCTACAAAGTTATTTGCTCTCTGGACATTTCAGATCCCTGATATTAGCACCCTATTCTGTGGAATTTTTAAATTTATTAAAATCACTGTTCTACTTCTCTGGATCTAACTGTTTTGCATTTGACTTCCCTTTCATAGTCCCCAAACTCTCAAACAGACCTTACCGAACCAGACTCTTATAAACTCAGTTCCAAGGTATTTTAGTCAGTTTTTGCATCCCTGTGACCAAAAGACCTAACAAGAACAACTTAAAGGAGGAAAAGTTTATCTTGGTTCATGGTTTCAGAGGTTTCAGTCCATAGATGACTGACTCCATAGCTCTGGGCCCAAGGTGAGGCAGAACATCATGGCGGAGGGTGTGAGGAAGGCAGCCTAGGACACAGCACCCAAGACACAGAGAGAGTTCCACTCACCAAGGACAAAATATAAGTCCCCAAAACACACCTCCACTTCCACTGTTCATACCCTACCTGCCTACAGTTACCACCCATTAATCCATGTAAGTGAATTAATCCACTGATTAGCTCATTCCCATAACCCAATCATTTCACCTCTGAACATTCTTGCATTGTCTCACACAAGAGTTTTTGGGGGACAGACATCTCATATCTAAACCATAATATGAGGTAGTGTGTATACCCTGGATATATTGGGGTGGCTCTGTTATGAAAAAGTAAAAGCCACTGTCCTGTACCAATTATCTGGACCATTACTACCATTTGAAGCAGAGGCAACTTAAGCAGTTTCTGAACATGTGTCAGATGAAGGAGCAACAGTGTATCTCAGTCTGTTTCTTGTTTTTAAATTTTTCTCTGGAGCTTCCTCGACCTGATTGCCCTGAGATGGTAGAAGGGCCCTTGTGAAACATTGTGGGCCCTGCGGGGCCTCCTGACTGACAGCTCTCTGCAGATAAGGACCAGCATCCATCTGCCAAGTGGCTCCTAAGGGCTTCTGCCAAGAAAAGAGGCTCGGGGGAGCAGGAAGTGAAAATAACTGAATTTACACAAAACAACACACACGCACACACACAAGGCAGTCTTACCAATACCCCCAGAACAAGTCAGTTGTTGAGTTGTAAAGACCAAATCCTCAAGAGTATTTCAGAAATAATTGCATTAGAACAGGCCTGTTGAGTCTATGCCCCTTAAAGATGAAATCAACCTCACCCAATCACACCTTCATCCACAAACAGCTGTCAGCCAACTCGGTAGAAACAAGTCTGTATTTATAGATAGATGCTTTGCTCTTCCCGACAGGACTCTCCATTCCCAGAGGGATTTTTCTTTCCCCAGGGAGTGGCCCTTGGGCTTGCAAAGTTTGGAAAACAGCAGGAAGACAGGCAGAGCACCTTCAAACCCACCCTCTCTCTATGCACGCAGACCCGGGGCCTCGCTCCCCATCCCCTTGGCCCCCACAGAGGGGCTACTGCACATGGGTCATGCTCTCTGTGTGACAGAGGTCATCTTTGTTGCTGCCACCAGAAGATCTCTTGGGTTCTGATGATACGGACAACACAGTCCAGTCAACCTGCCTAGCTGCAGATTTACTGACCTCTTGGTACGGTACCTTCTAAAACCACAGAGGCAGACAATGCCCCCTCTGCAGCAAGACAAAGAGAATAAGGAACACAGTGCCAATTACGTAAAAAGTGTTTACCGAAGTTCAATCAGTAGTCTAAGCACTTGACAAGCTTTGATTTCATTTAAATCTGTAAGAACCTTGCAAGTTATGAAGTTGATGTTGTTATCATCATACTAATAGGGAGACCAAGGTTCAGAGTGGTTAATTAACTTGCCTTTCCATTGCCAGGCAAATGACGAAGCTTATTTGGAACACGTGTGTGTGGATTTCAAAACATGAGACCTTAAAAGTATAAAAATAATGATAACTGACATTTTATTTTCACTTTACCAATCACCTGGGCTAAGCTAGGTATTTCATGCTTCATCTCACTTTCTTTTAGGCAATTATTCAAGGAAATAGGCATTATTATACCCATTTTAGATATGAGGATACTGAGGCCCAGAACAGCTAAGGATCTGGGCCAAGGATTCATGGTGGGGAAGTAGAGACACAGGAACTTCAACCCAGGTCTTTTGAGCCCAGAGTCTAAACTCTTAAGCTCAGCACTGTGGAAATGTCTACAAAGGTTTCATAGATGAACTCTGGACCAGATGTAATTATACTCTCCAAACACCTCCCCAAACAGTCCCATTTAAATTCTAGTAAATGGGGATGTTGAGTTTCATTCTGCTTATTGGACGGGAGCTTTGAGGGCGCCAAATGGCGTTGAGTACCTTGGACAGCACCCAGCAGAACAAAGCGTCTCTGCTAAAGTGTGTTGGAAGAATGTTGAATAAAGGTAGTTTACATGAACATATTTACTTCAATGCCAAAGAACTTTACTGATAGAAAGAAGTACTAGATCAACAGATAACACATGGAGGGAGGGAGGGAGGAAGGAAGGAAAGAAGGAAGGAAGGATGGAAGGAAGGAAGGAAGGATGGAAGGAAGGAAGGATGGAAAGAAGGAAGGAAGGAAGGATGGAAGGAAGGATGGAAGGGAGGGAGGGAGGGAGGGAGGAAGGAAGGAAGGAAGGAAGGAAGGAAGGAAGGAAGGAAAGAAGGATGAAGAGAGCACCCTCTCCTATGCATGTGATAGTTGAGGTTAACATGTCAGAATCTGGAAACCAGACCCTTGAACCCCTACTTAGTCATTTTCCAGCTAAGTGGGGCTTGGTTTCCCCAACTCTAAGCTGGGAAATTTGATTTCCCCTCTACGAGCCTCAGTTTCCTTTACTGAGAATTGGAAATGATATTAGCCATTTCGAAAGGCTGAAAGAGCACAGAGGGCTCAATGCATGGGTTTAAAACAGAAGATCTGCACTGGGAGACCCTAGCCGTGGTCTTAGGAGCAAATTTCCTTTTTGCTCTGACTTTTCTTTTCGATGCTTGTGAGTCCAAGTAAGGAATGAAAGAAGCCCTAAGACCTGTCTGCATATGAAGATGTGCCATCTGACGCCCTCGGCCTGCCTGCGGGAGCAATCCAAAGGCTTCAGATAATTGTCTCGATAGAACCAATTCAGAGAAAGTACATTACAGGAGGCAAGAAAATTGCCTAATCCTGGTGCTGCTGAGTCCCCAATTTGCAGAAGCTCAGAATCAAAATAATGAGAAAATAAGCACTGGGCCACTCCAGGGCTGGCTCCCCAGAGAAGGCCGGCTGGCATCCACCCACCAGGAAGGCGCCGCCTAGCAGAGTGGAGAAGCCGGGGGCCTCCTGGGAGCAGCCCAAGGTCAGAGAAGGCTGACGCGGAGTGAGAGGAGCACCTGTGGGGCAGAGCAGGGACCCAGGGCTGCGAGGCTGAAACTCACAGCTCGGCCTCCCACCAGCCATGTGACTCCATGAAGGTCCCCCGCCATTTGGGTATCCTCAGGAAAGGGCCACTGGGCTAGGGTTCCTGAGCCCCAGCACGGCAGGAGCCTGGGGCAGATGCTCAGAAATGACCACATAGCACAGTGATTAAAACAGGGACCCCAGATGTCCATCCTGCTCCACCTGCTTATGAGCCATGTAAACTTGGGCAAGTCATTGAACTTGAACCCCTCAGTGCCCCAATTTCTTCCTCTGGAGGGAATGGCGGTAGCTACCAATGGATTGATGAGGGGATTCAAGAGAAAATGCTGATATGAGATGGAGCAGAACACCTAACCCGTGGAACATCATCCATTGTACCTATTATTATATATGCTGCTGTTGCCTTTGGAACCATTTAATCTGAATTTCAAGTACAGAGGGCTCCTCACATAGGACGGTTCTGTTACAATATTTCAACCTTATGATAGTGTGAAATTGATATGCGTTCAGCAGGAACCACACTTTGAATTTTGAATTTGATCTTGCCCCAGGCTAGCCATCTGCAGGGTGATCCTCCCTCCCGGTGCTGGGCAATGGCCGCAGCCACAGTGCTGAGTCAGCCTCATGACTACAAGGACAACCAACAGCCATTCCTCCGTGCAACGTGTAGCTCCACTATGACTTGGATGGGGTAGGTGGGTTGCATGGATTTTTCAACTGATGATATTTTCACATTGCAAAGGATTCCCCGGGATGTGACTCCATCGCACATAAGCCAAGGACCACCTATACTTTAAATAAGTAGCTAAACACAGAGGCCAGGTCTGCATAGGTTTGATCCTAAGCAATACCACTTCCCAGCTCACCCAGGGACTGTGCTTTCTCCATCTAAGGAAGATGGGAACAATATTACCTCGGGACACTGCTGTGTGACTCTCATGAGACAATCTGAAAGCCCAGTGCCTGAGCCATAGCAGCGCTGGCCAGAGCATGCTCCTGAACGAGCAGCTGCCCTAGGCAATTCGGTCTTCCTAAGTGAAGTCCCATGACCAGAGGGACCATTCTGAGTGGTTCAGTTCAGCAAATGTCAGTTGAGTGCAGACGGTGTGCCTGGGGTGCTGAGGGACAGATAAGGAGCTGCCATGCTCTTCCCAGAGCTGTGGCAGCAAGAGAGCCCTCATGTACCGAATGTCCGTGAGGTACCTGGAACCGTGCTTGGCAATCGTATTTCCACCCACTAAATTCCTGAAACAACCATTTGCAAGGGGGATTCACTTTCTAGGGCCATCATGACAAGACATCACAGACTGGATGGCCTAACGCCTGCCCCTGATTTCTGTTCTGGAGGCTGCAAGTCTGAGATCAAGGAATCAGCAGGCTGGGTCTCACTGTGGAGCCTCTCCTTGGTTTGTTGATGACCACCTTCTCATTGTGTCCTCACATGTTGTTTCCCCAAAAGAGCCTGAAACACTCCATTAGTGCACTTGCAGGGACTTCCAACATCACCGGACGGTATTCCAGAGGAGTTAGCAGAGGGCTGTCCTTGATTTCCTCTGCTGATGTGGAACTCACTTCCTCACAAAGCGTGAGACCTTATATTTTATCCCAGGGCTCACTGAGAAGTTGTAGCATTTAACTAGGAAACTCACCAACATAGTAGTGTCTCATTGCTGGGGTCACCTTGCCATCTGTCAGGGAGGAGTGGCTCCCACAAGATGGTACACAACTGGCAATCCTGCCCTCTTCCTATGGAAAGAGCAAGTGCTGGGGACCAGCACCACACTGGTCTGAATTCTGGCTTGGACATCGTGTATGATGTTGGAAAAGCCCCCAGGAATTCCCTAAGCCTCAGTTGTCTCATCTGGAAAATGGATCCGATGCCTCGTGGAATAGAAACGTGGACTACGTGAAGCACAGAGGTGAAAGAGCTGCCGGAGCAGAGGTTCTCGCCTCCCCACTATGCACATCGCCCTTTCTACCCTCTTCCTCTTCCCACCTGTGTTCTCCCCATCCGGGCTCCCTGTCCTGCCGCTTCTCTGTGCTCTCTGCTTGTGCCGCACGCGCAGATTTCCCCAGTAATCTGATCACTTTTCCGCCTTTATCTTCTGATACTGTCTGAGTGCTCCAGTGCTCTGCTCACCGAGGACCGTTTTAATCTCCCCATCATAGGTGCCCGGACAGGATCTGCATTATGGAAAATGAGCACAAGGAGCAGATGTCAGAGTCACCCGGGTCTGAGGGTTGTATTTTCTATCTTGTAACCAGGACAGACATCTTAAATAAAGCTAGGAATATTTTTTTCAAAAAATTCCATCAACAGAGATATGAAAATTGATTTAGTGTCCAATTAAAACCCCATATGTTCACAGCCCTACCATTGATGGGGAAGTTTTACAGATGTGTATTTAATGCATAATTCATGGAAAAGCCATTTGATTTATTTATGTTGATCTGTGAGGATGGGCTGAACAGGAGCTACTTTAAATGAATAGTTTTATGACTCAGTTTGGACATTCATAATTAAAGGCCACCGGTGGCAGAGGAGGATGTGGACAGGATTCAGCCCATCCCTGCGGCTTGAGGGCAAGGAAGCTGTGGGGTTCCTGGGGTTCTGAGAGTGGGTCCAGGGGCTCCCAGGCCCCCAGGTGACCACCCAGGACTGTGTGGAACCCCAGTAGGGCTTCTTTCTCGAGAAGCTGGGAGAGCATTTCGGAATCCCAGCAGGTCAGTGCAGGGCTGGGCAGCTGGTCCTGCTGAACAGGCAGCTCCACACCTGGGCCTCCTGGGGCGGGACTGAGGGCTCTGGGGAACACAGGAGACTTGCTGCACTTACTCGAGAAGTGCTCGGGCATCCCGGCAGTGCCAGGCCCACCCCAATCCCACCACTGGGTCATCACGTCCCTGCACGTGAGCCACGTGAGCCAGGTCCGGACCCGAGCCAGGCACTGAGCTGCCTACTTGTCCAGCTGGTGCTCTATTGCAAGGATTGAAAAGGCAACGAGTGTCCTTTCGGGGTCCCCAACGCACTGTTATCATCCCCACTTGGCAGCCGTCAGGAGATGCTGGCGCCCATTCACGCCCACGATGGCTCGTGAACTCCCCAGTGCCTGCCCGGACCACAAAACCTGTCATCCCCGAGCAGGCGGGATGAGGGAAGGTGCTCGCCCCAAACACACAACGGGGCCTCTACTCACACCCAGCTCCTCCTCCCTCGTCCCCTTCACCACCACCTGTCTGCCTCCGATTCTGAAATCACCTCCCACTGTTCTTGGGAAAGAGGCTCTGCAGGGACCCAGAGGTGACAGTCGGTCCCCTGGGAGCCAGCCAGACCCAATCAGAACTCCTGGGTTCCACTCTTCACAAGCCACAAGGTGGCCACGTCTTGTCTATGTTACATTCAGCATGGGTTGCCACTGTGGTGTGGACGTGGCTTGAGAGTCCCCGAGTTCAATGTGTGGACATGTAACCGCCATGGTGAGGTATGAAGAGTTGAAACTTAATCCAGCTGTGATGCTTCGAGGGGATCGTTGGAAAGGATTAGGATTCGATAGGTTCCCAGGGGAAGAGACCAAAAGACACACACACACACAGTCCCTGTCACTTGCCATGTGAAGCCCTGTGCCACCTCAGGACAGCATCACCAGATGCAGCCCTCAGTCTTGTGCCTCCAGAACCTTCAGCTGAAATAAACCTTCTTTCTTTTTAACTCACACAGTCTGTGGCATTGTGTTATTGGCAATAGGAAGCAGATGAACGCAGTTTCTCCTCCATGTGGCTGCACCATCAGACAGCACCTGGGTGCAGGTCCTTTGTTCAGAGGGTGATCTCAGCACCAGGGAGGAAGTGAGATATGAGATCGGGAAAGAGGGAGACCAGCTCAGGGTGCATTAGTCCCTGGATGTCAGGAGCAGGGGAGGCTCTGTCCCACAAGCACCATGTGAGAAGCTGTGGAATGCACCATAGAACCATCCCACCTGGGGCTAAGGAAGCTGCTTATCCGCCAGCTCCCACTCCTCGCCCTCGAGGATTGCTCCTGGGGCATGAACTCTCTGGCACATCCACATGCCCAAGACACAGGCCAAGCTTACCCAGGGACCAGAGAGCTCCCCAGAGTATCAGGAAAGTGTCACACAGGGACTGAGACACCTCGCATGCTGCACTAGGTCAAGGCCAGCATTTGTGGTACTAGCTGCTGACCAGGCAGAGTCACTAGAAGGTGTAAAGACCTTGACACTGGAAAGAAGACTGCTCTGTCTCTCCGTCCCTATAGAAGGCTGCCCATGAGAGACCACCTAGTGCACACAGGTCCCAGAGATCGGAGGGAGTGAGGGGCCTTGAGATGACCATCAAAGTCACATCTCTGTGCATGGCAACACACTTGCTCCCTGGAACCCAAAGATCAGGAGGTGGAGTCTTAACCTTCCAGTACCTTCTGGAGAGGAATTCATTCATTCACTCTACCCAGTAAGTAAGTACTCAGGGATCTTCTACCGTGTAGCAGGCCCCGTGACAAACTCTGGGGATCCAATGACAAACTAAACCGGCTCATGCTGTTCACAGGGGGGCCCGGATTCCCCTCAATCGCAAGTGCATCCTCTAGGTTGTTTCTCTTGAACCCACCGTGGCTTTGGGAGCAAGCTCCCAGTGGATCTCGTAGACGTCTTGGTGTGTCCAGCTGCACATTCTGCTGATCACTTGTTTTTTCCAGGGAGAGATCAATGGCCTCACCCAGTGGGGCCAAGGGTGAGGACAAGGCATGCCACAGTGGCCTCAAGGTGCCAGGTTTAAATTCAAAGTGCTCAGCCCGTGCCCTTGTTCCAGAGTTCATGCTGTAAACAATTAGCCAAGTCACAAGCGGCATCCAGGTTAGAGAGAATGCAGGCTGCAGATTCAACCTGCCACAAGGAACACCAAAGAGCACATACTGCTGTTTGCTGCTGCAGCCGAGGCTCTGGAGAACCATAAACCAGGCTGGGTACAATGTAGGACGGCTTTGTTGAAGCCTCCACTTCCTCCCGCTTCCCCTTCAAAGACAGCACCAGCCCTTTGTTTACAGACTTGGCAGCTCCTCAGGACCTAAACCTACCATCAGCACCTTTGAGATTAGAGGCTTTACCAAGGCCACTGAACCCTCTGAGGATTATTATATCCTCTGAATTTCCTGGATCTTAAGGTCGCTTGGAATTCACTAGCTGTTCCATTTCTCTATTTGCTTCTTCTTCAAAAAAAATTGTCAATACCAGAATGACCATGATAATAACAATAGCACCCATTTGCAGAGAAGCTATGTGTGCATGCTCCCTGCCAATCACTGGGTATGCTCCGTCCAAGCCTTCCAGTTACCCTAAAAGTTAGTGTCAGGGTGGATGCCCGGGTGCTGGGGCCTCCTGGGTGATGAAGCATCCGTTCCCCCAGTTGCTAGAGGTCTTACTGGCTGACAACTCAGTCATGCTCCTCCCCTAAAACTGCACCCACTGGCTGGAAAGTAGCTGTTCGCCCACCATCACCCGGCCCTCCCCAGCAGCCTGCAGCCAACGACTGGCCCAGCCGTCCTGCCTCCCCGGGGGAGGATAACTGCTGGGACACTCCAGCTCCAGCCAGCTGACGACATGGATGATACTGGGGTCTCTGCTGCAATCGCTGATTAGTTCAACTCCTCCTTCAGTTCAGTCTGCTTCCCTTACCCCCCAGCAAGTGTCGAGCTCCAGAACATTCCCTACAGACCTCCACCTCAGAATCTGTCTCCTGAGGACCTTGACCTGCTGCAGCATTGTCGTATCTATTCTGCACAAAAGAAAACAGAAACCCAAAGAGTTGAGGTGACCTGACCAAAGTCACACAGCCAGGAAGAGGGCACAGGGCTTGGGGTGGCAGATGCCATCTTGGAAGCTCCCTCAGTGGAGTCCGCCCTCTTGGTGGGGGCCTTCCACTCCACCTACATCCCAGAAAAAAACTAGTGGGAATGCCCATGGGTCCCTCCAATAAACTCAGCTCTCAATTCCCTCCTCCCTTCCAAGCCCTTCTGAGAAGAGTCAAGATGGCCAGTAGTGGCCTCTCCAACTCTCCTGGTGCCCTCTGACCATCAGGTGATTCAGAGGGTAGCTCAACTGAGAGAAAATAATGTTGAGACCTCAGATATGCAAAAGCTAGTCTAAAATAAGGAACAGAGCAAGAGAGAGAGAGAGAGAGAGAAGAAACAGGGTGGGGATTCCATCAAAATCAAAGAAAGATCAGAGGAGTGAAGAGGGGGATTGAGGGGGAGGGAGGAGGGACAGGATAAGGGAAAGGCAGTGCAATGAATCTGACCTGACTCACCGATGGATGTCTATGACTATCCCACAGTGAATCTCACCATCATGTACAGCGACAAGATGCTAGTTTTAAAAACGGACACGCCACTGCCTTTGTTGTCCTTTGTTACAGCAGCAAGAGGCAACCCAACACTAACTGAGCCTTTGAATAACAGAGGTGTGGTGGTGTGGATGTGGAATGTTCCCCACAGGGGAGTACATTATTAATTTTAATAAATAGCAGGAAGACAGATAAAGCAGAGGAAAGGGGACAGGGGAAGAAGGGGGAGGGTATGGGTAAGTACTAGGGACTGAATTGGAGCAAATCATATTCCATACATTTATAATTATATCAAAATAAATCCTAAGTTCATATATAAGTAATATGAACCAATAAAAATGGGGGAAAAAGAAAAGAGGAAACTTAATTTTGGTCCATGGTTTTCGAGGTTTTGGTCTCTGGTCCATTGGCTCCTTGTTTGGAGCCTACAGTAGAACAAAGCTACTCACCTCATGGAGCCAGGAAGCAGAGAGAGAGGAGAGGCAGGGATCCCAAAACCCCCTCTGAGGGCACACCCCAGTGACCTAACTTCCTCCCCCTACGCTCCACTTCCTGAAGGGTCCAACAGCGCCACCGGCTAGGATCAGGCCTTCAATGCACTCCCCTTGGGGAACATTTCCCATCCACACCACAACACCTCTGTTATTCAAAGGCTCAGTCAGTGTCGGGATGCCTCTTGCTGCTGTAACAACATTTGTCACAACTGGGTATGGGCTGAGAAATACGCCTTCTGTCTAGTTTTAAAAATGATGCCAATCCCAAATCATTCAATCAGAGGCAGTTCTGCCACATTAGCACAGCCTCGTGAAATGGAAGTTGAAATTGCTTGTGCCCCAAAACCCTAGGTTAGGAGCCACCATGTGTCATTTCTTGGCTCAGTTCTGCCTCTAATCTTAATGCCAGGCCTGCATTCTCTACATTTCCAATTTTGCAAGGCCTGTGACTGACCTTGAGACTTCACTAACTAGACCCCCAGGTGCTGGGATCCTCTTGTGTGTCTCTCAGCAACTCCACAGTGGTATCAGCATTCCGCCCCTAGATCTCAGCCCAGAGTTATCACAGCAGATGCTCAGGGGTGACATTGGGAACCATCCTGGCCCACCTGCACTGTCCAGTATTGCAGCCACTGACCACACTTGGCCATGAAACCCTTGAAATGCACTTTTTCAAATTGAGATGAACAACAAGTATAAAATCACACCAAACGTCAAAAACTTAGTACAAAAAAAGAATGAGAGACCATGAAAAGACACCGAGGGAACTTAAATACATTTTACTAAGGGAAAGAAGCCAATCTGAAAAGGCTACATCTTGTATGATTAAAACTACAGAACATTCTGGGAAAGGCAAGACTTAGTAAGTAAAAACCAGCAGTGGTTGATGGGGCTTGGGGGAGCAAGGAATGAATAAATAGCATGGGGGATTTTTAAGATGGTGATATGAATTTGTGTGAAACTGTAATAGTGGATACATGTCATTATATTTTTGTACCAAAACATAGGATATAGTGCACTGAGTGAATCCTAATGCAAACTGTAAACTTCGGGTGATAATTTGGTGCCAATGTAGATTCATCAGTTGTAACAAGGTACCACTCTGGTGCAGGATGCTGATAACAGGAGAGGCTGTACATGTGTAGGGCAGGGGTATATGGGAACTCTCTGTCCCTTCCACTCCATGTTGTTCTGAAGCTAAAACTGCTCTGAAAAATGAAGCCTATTTTTAAAACTATTTAAAAATAAAAGATACCTCAATGATAATATTTTATGTTAGTTACATACATAATATTTTGGATCTATTAGGTTAAATAAAATATTAAATATTATCTAGGTTTATTCCACTTGTTTCTTTTTATTTTTTATGTGACTAAGAAAATTATAAATTCTATAAAACTATATTATTCTATACGTTCTATAGAATTACACGATTCTATAATTCTATAATTATATAAAATCACATTTGTGGCTCTTAGCTGTTACTCGTGTCATATTTCATTCAGACAGCACTGGTCTGATCAATCAGTGTCTACAGTCAGTGTCTTTCTTCTCCCATAGGGCCTGCAGAATGTTGGCTGATTTTTCACCTGTAACCCAGTGCTAACCACAGTCCGTAGTACATAAAAGATGTCTTAGTCAATGTTTGAGAATGAATGAGAGGCATTTGGCAAGCATGGGATGGTTCTACAATAGCACCATTCTCTAACTCTTCTCTGTCTTCTGAACCCTTTATTCTGTCTATGAAGTCAGCATTCTGCATACAGTAGAGATGGAGGAATATTCTAAACTGTTTGACAGCCTCCATAAAGTCCGCCCTGGAAACAAGTCCCCTACTGTGCAGCCCAAGGAACTTCCTGTGGGTCACTATAGTCATTCCTCCACCCTACCTCCACCCTCAGCAAAGTAGTTCCTGAAATGATTATTTCTTCACTTCATGCTCATCTGTGACCCTTCTCTTCCTCCTTATATTTTGAATGGTACATGTGCAGAAATTAATCTCCATGTTATAGGTGAAATGCCAAAAAAAAAAAAAATCAAGTTGCTTGCTAAAAGGTCACAGAAGATATTTGGTTTCCTAGATTCCATGGTCAAGCTAAAAGTATAAGCAATCAGATGTCTTCATTCAACCAGAAAGAGTATAGTTGGGCCAAGATTCATTTTATCATATTTTGTTTTATTTCATTTTCCTGATTATAGAAGTAATACATCATCATTATAGTAAATTTAAAAGACAAGCCAAAAATACAAGGAAACAAGAAAAAATGTGCCCTACCATCACACCAGTTATAGTCAAATAATAACATATTTTCTTCCAGTCTTTGTGCCCAGGACTCTCCATAATTGACTAAGTATTTTCACAATTCTTCTGCCCTACTTTTCCATTCATCATTGCAGCACAAATATTTCAAACTCTTCTTGGGACAAGTTAAGTGCCACATGTGGATAAACAATAATTAATTTAATTTTGTCCAGAATGTGGGTCCCTGAATGGTTTTCTGCTGACCATTTTGATAGAGCCTTGAGCACATATTCATGGGTAAATATGTGCTCCATTCTGTGCTATTTTCAAGACAGAAACCAAGAATTATAGTTACTGAGTCAAGCAGTAGAGAGATGTCTGGGCTCTTGATAGAACTAGCAGGCCTTATACAAAAAGAAATATCCTGCCAAAGTCCAACCAGTTGTTACATCTGTCCCTCAGTCTCCAACCCTGAGGGAGAGGAGCTGAACACCTAGAAATTGCATAAGAAGCCACTGATCCTGTCTTGTCCCAGGTCACAGATATGTCTTCTGAATCTATGGACTGAGAACAGATTCCACTTAGAGAGCAGGGTGGGAAGGAGTATTTTCCCTCAAAATAGGCAGAGAAATTTATGTGAGAAATCAGACCATTTTGTTGCAGGAACCAGAACAAAGCCTGAACTTAAACCATCCTGAGGTGAATGGAATTTATTGGCTCATGTTGTTCAAAAAGAATAGTGAAGGAGTACACAGAATTGAAATGGGTGCAGGGATGATATCCCCAGGCAGTGAGACAGGGTCTTGACACCACCAACCACCCCCTACACGCAATCCTTCTCTATTTCTTTCACTTTCTCAACCCTCTGTTCATCAATTTCTCACTTCTCTTTTCTCTCCTTGGCTTCATATCTTCATATTTTCCATTATAGATATGAAAGTGCTATCTAGCACACAGTAGGCACTCAACTACGGCAGACATTCCCCTTTTAACCTATCAGGAAAAAAGATAACAGCAAGCACCTGCAACTTTACATTCTCCTTTATTTTTACTACTAAATCAAGAGTAACTTTCCCACAGCATCAATGAATCCCAGGGAAGAATGCTATTTGTCCCTGCTAAGATCACATGACCACCACAGAGCCAGTTACTGATGCCTGAGGAATAGAGTTCACTGAGTGCCAGGACCTGAGTCCTTTGATCACCTCACTGGCCAAACCTTTTATCAAAATAAGAAAGAAGCAAAAATTGATGGACAGTCTTTTAAAAATAACATGCTCATCTGTACCCACAAGTTCCAAGAACGTCAGGTTATAAAACAAGGGCATGGACATTTGATAAGAATTGTCAAAGGCAGAAAACATTCTTTATATTTGAATTCTGCTTTTAAAAACAAGAAGATGATGGAAAAACACCTGATTAGCATCAGGCACCACCTTCTATTGATTCCAAACAGATACTGTATAATTATGCTCCTTACCTGGAGATCCCATATGCCAGACGACAAACGTTTCTCTGCAATTATCTGATTCTGTGTTGCATAATTTAGATGTTCAAGTTGTCAAGAAAGAGCTCTTATCCATAAATATAAAATTATGTATGTGTATCTTCCGGTTGTAAGACAATCAGTAAACAGGGTATTTAAGAAAAGTGTACAGTAATTACTAAGGCCTGCTGTTTGGGGCATATTACCTAACCAGGTAATGAAATAGCTGAGCATGGGCTTCTATTTAATTGTCATTCATCTGCAGATAGGAAGATATTCTGCAGCTTTTAATTAAGTCATAGAATAGCTCAGCTTTACTGTGCATTAGGTGGAAGGTGCTTTTATTTCTTTCTCTTTTTTTAGTGGGATGAACTGAGGCTTACTTCTCTGGCACAGAACCTAGAAATAAAGGTTATGAAATCTTCAATAGAATATTCCACATCCCTTTAACCTCTGTGGTACATACAAAAGGAAGTAATTCTTACAAGATTTTACTTACAGTGAACCTCAGGATTGAGACAGAACATCAGAAAAACTAATATTTGTTGAGTGCCTACTATGTGCTAGATTTTGTGCCAAGTATTTCCCCTGTTTTACCTCATTAAAACCACCTGCTTTTTCTACAGGATGAAACCAAGACTCAGAGTTGGCGGTTCATGTTCAAGGTCACATAGCTCATGAATGGCAGAAGTAGGATTTGAAATCAAGCCGATCAGACTCCAGGGTCCACGTGCTTGCGCCGCAGCCTGGACTCTGAAGCTGGCAGCTGAAAGGAATCAATGTCCAAGTTTCCTTCTCCTTCTATCTGTCGGGTTCCATGATGCTGATTTTTGTAGCTCTACTCATAAAATGGCACAAAAATAGCATCTGGTGAATCAGGGCTCTGGGGAACCAAATTCTGCTGGAGAGTTCTGTCATCTGTTGTCTTTTGCAAGGCAAAACCTGTAGGAGCTCTCTAATTTGCTGCAAACTTCATGCCTGCCCTTGAGGATGGCAGACAATAGATTCGGCAAATGGACCACAGCCTACAGAGCACAGATTTTGGATTTGAACTGCCTACGTTCAAATATAGACTCCACTATTTCTCAGCTGTGGATAGAGGCAAGTAACCAAGGACCCACCCCAATGGGCTGATAAAAGGTGTCAGATGCGGACAGGAATGTAAGAGTCACCACTGTGGGAGGGAGCCTGGGAGGCGTGCCAAGAGATCACTCGGGATGCTAAGAAACAGGCTGGCCAGAGAGGAAAGGAGCCCAGACAGGTGCCTGTCAAAGGAGCTGAGGTTTCCAGACTGAAGCAAAGGAAAACCACAGGAAGTCTCAAATACAGATGTCCCCAGGGCCAGGTTGGTAATAAAAATTGTCAAAGCCAGCTCAAAGGTCAAGACAAATGGGAAGGAGGCATAAGGGGGCACTACTACTGTGTACCATCAAGGATTGCCAGTGGGAATTCTGGCCCAAGGCCGCTGAAGCTTCTGAATTTTCAAGAGAAGCTGTAAGTCCAGAGTCTACAGGATCTCCTATATTTAAGAGTTAGTTCTATTTTATTTGGATCTCGAGTGTTCCCAGTGGTCCATGTGGTACAGTCTTGAACTCCAGCTGGGTGCACAGGGAGGCAGCAGAAGCTTTAGGAGCAGGAGGTCCTGGGTTGCTGGGTGGTGCCCTTGAAGGGGTGATGGGGGCCAGCCCCTTCCTCTCTCTCCTTTGCTTCCCAGCCAGGAGATGAGTGGTTCTGCTGCCACGTGCTCCACCAGGATGTTCTGCCACAGGCCCAAAGCAACGGGGCCAACATGGATAGAAGCTTCTAGAACTGTGACCCAAAATACACCTTTTCTCCCTATTATCTTCTTCATCTTGATAATCTTTGGTATTTGTTAGAGTCACAGAAAACTGACTAACATGATTGGTAACAACATAAAAATAGCTAATAAAGTGGTGGCCCAAATAAAACATCTGCAGGCCAAATCCCAGCATGGCTCTCTGGGAGCAGTCTTGTCTGATCCAGAGGTTACCGTACAGCCACGCTCTGCTGGTTGGTTCCTGCCTCTTTGCATCTTAAATGCCCCAGACCGGTCCCGACTCCTCACTCCTAGCAAGGCTCCTGAAGGGATGTTTCTACTCTTTCTAGCACCTTCCAGCCCTGGGTCTACATCCTCCCTCCTGGAACATCCTCTTCCAACGTTCAGAAGGATGGAGGGGAAAGCCCCAGCGGCCAATCCTGACAGGCGCTTGCACAACAGTGAAGTTTTTCTTTAACATATGTTCATCGTTTGTTTAACAAATATTCCTGTGGTGGTTGCTGTCTCAGAAACTAGAAATACACAGAAACCAAGGCAGACAGCTGCTGCCCTGGGAGCTTCCCTCCTTCCCTGTGTGTCTGGAGGCCCCGTCATTTCCAGAGTGATATGGTGCCACCCTTGAACATCCAGGGTCTTTGTTCCAACCCTCTGCTTGCTGTCCCAGCATACTTCCTTGATCTGGTCTTCTGGAGAATTCCTTACCTTCTGCTCCCCTTTTCCAAGTTCCTCTCCCTCACTTTGGAATGCATAAAGTGAAGGTTCCCGCAGGAGGAGAACAACCAAGCCTCACTCCTGGATGATCCCAGCCCCGGCAGTCATCGTCCCAGCAGGGCTCTGCGAAGCGACACAGAGTTAAGAGCCCTCTGCACTGCACTGCTAACCGCTCGGGGAGAGGCGTAAAACCTACCATCTGCTGGCGGTTTAGTGGAGTGCAGCTGACAGAATGTTGGCTTTCTGCTCGGGGCTTCTCAGAGTTAGAAAAGACTTAACCCAACGGACCTCAACGTCAAATGCACATTGCCATCCCTGGCCACTGCCCCCACCCATGCCATTCAAATCAGAACCCCTGGGCGGGGGGCCTGCACATCAGTATTGGATAGAAACTCCCAGGTGGAAAACCAGTTTGCGAACCCAAGGGGCTGAGCCACAAAGGAGGCGGCAGCTGTGCATAAAGAAAAGGCCCTTGGGCCACAGTTTCTCATCAAGAGGGGCCACAGAGTCTCAGCTCAGCCACAGACCAGAATAGACAACCAGCCTCTCTAGACTCAGTTTTCCCATCTGTAAAACAGGGATTGTCAGAAATGATAACTACCTGGACAGATTAAATGAGATAACGAGTGTAAATGCCTAGACTCACGATGGTTGTCATTATTAACTCCTTGTTGATTATCTTGTCATTTGGTTCTCCCTGTGGGGATCCTCTGCTGGGTAAGACTGGTCCTGACTCCCAAGTGGTTTTGGTATAAGTTTCGAGTTCTGTGAGCGTTCGTGAATGTGTGCTTCATTCTCGTCTGTCTCCCTAACACTCCTCAACCCAAGAGTCATCAAACCCCGTCACAGGGGAGGGCTCTGTATTTCAGAGTGTGCCTGTGATTCCATGTGGCTGTGGGGATACGTGGCAGATCAGAAATGCCTTCTCCCCTCCGTTCACATTTTCTGGAACACGATTGTGTTGTCTTTAAAGTGCAAAGTGAAGTAAGTAGCAACTCGGCTATTTTCAGTCACAACCACTACCTAGAGAGACTCTGAATGGCTTTGTCACCTCCCAGCAGAACTGAGAGGAGCAGCTCTCTGTCACACAAAGACCTGCAGCAGCAAGAGCTGGTTTTGGTCACAGGGTTTCTGCAAGTGTGTACAGGGAGCGAGGCTGGAAGACCATCACCAGAGGCCAGCTGAGAGGGCTTTCAAAAGAAATATCAGAAAATGAAAAGAGGAAAGGCAAAATTAATAAACTGGATTTCTGAACTTCCCACTGCCTCCAAATGTCATCTCCCCGAAGACTCAGTCACTCCATGGCAAACAGCACTGAAGTTATCATCGTGTCAGTTAACCCCTGAAGGTTAGCGGCAGGAAGCTTCACCTCCTAGTGACAGCATGAACTTGGGGCTCAAGTCGCAGCTCTGCCATGGACTAGGCCAAACACCTAACCTCTCTAGACTCAGTTTCCCGTCTGTAAGAAGGCACAGTAATAAACCAAAGTAGGTACCTTGCTGGATGCCGACTTCAATATCAATCATTCCTTGGTTCCTCCACTCAAGGAGTAACTATCAGGCTTACTGTACCACTCAGCATTCCTGAGGATACCAGGCCACGTGGTCATGAGCAAAGCTCAGTTGAGGCAGTGGGTGAAGGCTGCGGTCATCTAGCCAGAGAAGGCTTCACTGAGGGAAGGGCGCTAGCTGTGCAGGCTGTGGGGAGGAAATGGCTTTGACTTGGAGAAGGAGCTCCTGAGAAGGCAGCAGGGTGCCAACACTGCCCACCTCACACAGGGGATCCTCGGGTGAGTCAATCGACCCCACCTCAGTCTCCTCATTGGTAAACAGGGACCAACGATGCAATTCGGCATTTTATTGAAAAGGTAGCTGTGTTCCAAGATGGCCCCAGTGATTCTCATCTCCTGAGAGTCGCACTCTTGAGTGGTTTTCTTCACACTGAATAGGCGAGACTATGTACCCATCAGGATATTGTAGAACTAATGCCCGTGACATCTGATGTTAAGGCCTGAAAGACATTAAAGCTTCTCTCCTGCTCTCTCTTGGGTCACTCATTCTGGGGAAAATCTGACACCATGTCATAAGGATACCCAAGCAGGCCTCTGGGAAGGTGTGTGTGTTGCAGAACCTCCAACCAGCCCCGGCACCAACTTGCCAGCCATGTGAGGGCGCCATCTTGGAAGTGGCCCCTCCAGCCCCAGTCAAGCCTTCAGATGACAGTCACTCCTGTCAACAACTTGATTGCAACCGCATGAGAGACCCTGAGCCAGAATCACCCACCTGAGTTGCTCCCAAATTCCTGACCCTCAGAAATTGTAAGATAATTGAAGTGTATGGATAATTTAATCAGCCAAGTTTGGAGGTAAAATTATCAGGCAGTAATAGAACTGAGATAGTTCTCCATCAATAGGGGATGAAGACACATGGGCCAGCCTGAGACAGAAGCCTCAGCCTCACTCACTGCTGCTGCCTTCTCTGGCCTCACCTCCCACTCCTCCTCCATATGCACCCCCCATTCCTGACCCACCACACCTCACCTCTGTACCTTCTCCAGCTCTTTCTTCACAACTCAAAGCAAATTCCCCCTCCACAAGCCCTCCCAGGAGAGATGCTCATCTCTGTTCCCAGGGCACCCTGTGAGCATCTCCACCAGTGCCCCAGCCACCACCTATATTTGCACATGAGAAGAACCATGTCTTGTGCATCTTAGCATTTCTCCTCATGCCCAGCATCTAGAAGGCTCTCAAAATGGGTGAAGGCTGAAGATAATCCATTACCGCTTACTGGGTATGCCAGGTTACAATATGTCCTCCACACCAACCATTTACAGATAAGGAAACTAAGGTTCAAGAACTCAGCTGCCTAGTAACTCACCCAGAATTGAAGCCAAGGAAACAGAATGAACGCCCTCAAGGCACTCTCTGGGTTTTCTTCTAACTTATCTTCCACTACATCCATACAGGTAGCTGCCAATCAAATGAAAGAAACGCACATAGAAAACATTTGCAATGATACATCCTGCCTGCAAATTCAAGGAGTGACCATTGCCCTTAATGATCTAGCCTTCTCCTTACAGACCCAGGGCTGGAATCCACATTCCACAGACCCTGTGGTTTCGTTTCCAATGTCTTCAAGCCCCCACCAGGTTCTCTGCCCTGGGTTGGGAGCAACTCAGGTGGGTGATTCTGGCTCAGGGTCTCTCATGCGGTTGCAATCAAGTTGTTGGCAGGAGTGACTGTCATCCGAAGGCTTGACTGGGGCTGGAGGGCCGCTTCCAAGATGGCGCCCTCACATGGCTGGCAAGTTGGTGCCGGGGGTGGCTGGAGGTTCTGCAACATACGCACCTTCCCAGAGGCCTGCTTGGGTGTCCCTATGGCAAGATGCCCTGACATTTTAACAGTCACCCCATGGCTAGAACTCCCTGCCTCCATGCCACCTGCAGATGGCGAAGGGAGTCAGAGGGAGGCAGCCCATCAGGGTGAGTGCTGTTTGTATAATGCTTTCATTTATTGTCCTGCCACCAACGCTTCATTTGGTACTCTTGCATTCGCATCAGTCCTATCGAATTTATCTGGTAATAACGCGGATGTCACAAGTACTCCGCTGCGCATTGCGACAGCGTTTCTGCCAGCAGAGCTGTGACATGCTCGCCCAGGAACTTTGCCAGCTTTCAAAGGTGTCCCCCCACCACTCCACTTTGCTCAGACAACTTGGGCATTTCTGCTGAGCAGCCACTTCCTGGCCTCTCTAACCCACAACGACATTTTTGCCTTTGAACAAGGTCCCCATGGCCACCTGTTGGTCCACAAAGAAGGAACCTTTGATTCCTCCTTCTCAATCAGTGGTGTTCAAGAGAACTTCAGGCAGTGATGGAGAACTTGGGGCAATCCGTAGCTGAGCTGAGCCAGACGCCAGACGCGGTGATGACACAAGCCAGTGCTGAAAGTGGGGCAAATGTGACGGAAAAACTCATTTCAATTTTTATTTCATTTTCATTAATATTATCTTCAATAGACACATGAGGCTCGAAGCTGCTACAGTGGACAGCTCAGCTGTAGAAAAGGACGAGTTTCTCACATTGATGTGACCCACACAGGGATCTTGTTAAAATGCAAATTCCAATCCAGCAGGTCTGGGGTGGAGCCTGAGGTTCTGCTTTTCTAAGCAGCCCCCAGGTGATGTGTGTGCTGCTGGTCCATGGACCACACTTTGAGTAGCAAATATCTGGGTCGTGATTACATGAGCATTTACATAAGGAAAAAATGCGTTAAGTAGTACACACAAGTTTCAAGCACTTTCCTATTTGTAGGAGGTTGCAGAACAAACATCACATAGGTTCAATAGAAAATTTTAATACTAATAGATTCCAATATTGCATGAGACTTACTAAAAAATTATTCACTACTTACCTGAAATTCAAATTTAATTTGTTGTTGCTGCTGCTGCTGTTTTGCTAAAATGAGCAACCATATTGCACGTTAAAATCATCTGAAGAAGTGTATTTCTTTTAATACCAATGCCCGGTCCCCACCCCTCTCAGGGATCTTAATTGGTCTGGCTACAAGTATGTTTTGAAGTTTCCCCACGTGACTGTAACTTGAAGGCAGGGATGTGAAGCACCAGTCTGGGCCTAAAGCAGTGGTTTTCAAATTTTGGCAGGTTTATTATCCCCTGGAGAGCTTGTTACAGGGTCCCTCCCCTAGGGTTTCTGTGTCAGGAAGTACTGTTTGGGGCTCAGGAATTTGCATTTCTAACAGAGTCCCAGGTTTTGACCCTGGGGGGCTCAGGGACCACATATTGAAAACCTCGGGGTCACTCTGTGCTGGCTTAGTGACCACATTTACACGAAGGAGGAGCTGCCCACTCTCCAGCCCCTGCTTGGTCAGCGGGTGCAGGAGGAGCACAGATCAGGGGAATCTGAAGGGTCCTGAGTCCACATGGCAACAGGCGAGGAAAGCGGCAGAACCTTGGGGCCAGACGGACCCGGCCACACCACCACCGACGCTGGGACCTTGGGAAATGGGCGCCTTCTCAGAGCCCCTCTGTGCCTGAGCTCCTGCTGCTCACAGGACAAGGGAAGAAGTGGACATGACGTGCCAAGTGGCAGGTGGCATCCAGCCTGTGGCTGTTGCCCAGAGGAAAACTCAGCTCCTGGGCCACCGCAGCCAGGAAGCCATGGCCCAGCATCACCCCTCATAAGCCCGCATCTGCAAGATGGCCAGCTCGGCTAGGCCTGAATCCCAACCCATCCTGGCAATGGGCAGCGCTGGCAGCCTCTGGAACCATCTGGGAGGCTTTTTAAAGTACTGGTGCCAAACCCCACGCTCAAAGAGTCTGTGTCTATTATTGTTCTGCGATATGACATGGGCTTTGGTGTTTCTGAAGCTTCCAGATGTTTCTCACGGACAAAAGCGACTGAAAACTGTTTGCGTAGGGCTGGCTGGAATCCACCTTCTGACCCACTGCATGACCTCTCCGTGTCTCTCTCCCCCTGCGCCTCCATGGCACATCAAGGACGCTGCTCTCGTTCACTGGACAACAGGAGAGAAGAGCGGAGCTGAAAGTCTGCCCATCCAGCCTCCGCATTCCACAGGTGAGAAGCCGAGACGCTCAGAAGGAAGGAGCCGCCGGTCCAAGGTCAGTGTTCTGGGTGCTCAACTCTCTCTCCACGAGGTGACCCAGCTGTGGCTCAAAATCCATTCATGTCCAGGCTTACCTGTATACCTGCTGCTACTCTGACTGACCCACAAGTATCAACCCGCTGAACGCTAACCACTGAGAAGAGGTGCTGATGCTGTCCCACCTCACAGATGGAGAAACTAAGGTCTGGAGAAGTCAAGTGACTTGCCGGGAGCCACACCGTGTAAGGGAAATGCTCTGGTAATACCTTCGGCAGCACACTGAGCTAAGGGCTTATTTTATGACCCACACGTGCTGAAGCACATACCTTAGTGCCCTTGTTGACAAAAGACGGAAATCCTACAAGGCCACAATATTTTATGGCTTTCACCATCTTCATCTGTAAAACCAGCTATAAAGTGAGGGAGAAGGGGCCCCGTAATTTGTATAAGAAAGGGGAAGTCACGTCTCAGTACAACAGCCTTCTCAACTGGGGCCTCCCAATGCCCTCCAAATAAGAGACCATAAATGCAGACCAAGGAGGTTCTGCCAGCTAAGGAAATGCGAATTCCTTATTCCTTATCAGTGGCTGCTCAGTGGGGTGAAGCTCAGAACCTGTCGACTTCTGCTCAGAGACCCTTTCTAGCATCAGCCTGGGATTTGAGAAACCTGAGGGGTTCTTTGACAGGTCTCAGCCCCCCTGACTGTGGCTTGGAATTGAGAACCCTAATCCAAAGCGCCATTACCCCATGTGCATCTGTTTCGTGTAAAACTCAAGGCTGCTCTCAAAATTCTTTAGGGTCACCCTACTTCTGCGTGGTCACTTCTGCATGGTCACTGCTCCTGGGCAGTCTCCTCCCATGCACGGCTTGCCCCAACCTCCCCTCAGGCTGATCTCCCAGTCTCCTCTCATCATCCTCCAGCAACACTGATCCGCCTGTGGTCCCAAAACCACGCTTTGCTGTCCCACCTCCAGGCCTTTGCTTGGTTGTTCCCTCTGCCCAGCTGCTCTTCCCTCCAGGTCCCAAATTCCTCTTTTCTTGAGCTGCCCCTGACTATTCTGCTGCCCAGGGCATTGATTCTCCACCCACTCACTTCCCGCTTCCCTTCTGGGAGTTGTTAGGACAGGCTGGCCCTCAAAGCCTGCTCGGCCCGGGCTCCCATATGGTCCTAGGCATGTTTCCTCAAACCTGCCAGCCCTCATTTTCTCCACCTCCAAATGGAAATAATGATGGTTCCTGCTCTTATGGTGATGTGAGCTTTGGATGAGAAAATGTATGAGAACCTAACAGCACCGCGCCCGACACGTAGCGCAGACTCAGGAAAAGGAAGTTGCTGCTACTGTTTTGAAAACGAGGAGGAGGAGGAGGAAGGGGATGACCACCCTCAAAGGTAGCCTCTGACACCCATGCACTACAGTCTGAGCCAACCACACATTCATGCGCTGGGCATCACATCCCTAAATCGAACGCCTCTGCCAAACACTCACTGCCGCACCTATTCAACTAGCTCCCGTTCTGGGGTGGGCCTGCCTGCCAAGTGGCGGCTCCGACCCATCACCATCTTTGTTGGTATGATTTATTCAGCTATTTCATTACATTTAATTCTTATTGTTTTATAAAGGGCGATTAAAAACAGCAAAGTGAACTGCACTAAATCTCAAACCTCCGGCAATATTGAAATGAGCCAGCAGACCGCAAATGGCACATCTTTGACGTCATCAGCTTTAATGTCACCTCGCTTTCAATGGTGACAGAAAAGAGACAAGCTGGACATGGCGGTGTGACCCTGTAGTCCTAGCTGCTCGGAAGGCTGAGGCGGGAGGATTCCAAGTTCAAGGCCAACATCAGCAACTTAGTGAGACCCTAAGCAACTTAGTGAGACCCTGTCTCAAAATAAAAAGTATTATAAAAATAGGCTGGGGATGTGGCTCAGGGGCTAAGCACCCCTGGGTTAAATTCCTGGTACCAAAAAAGAAAAGAAAAGAGACAAAATTAAAGGTAAATATTGGTGCTGCAAGTATTGCTTTCCCGGTGCATCCAATGAAGGAAGCACAGGAGCAGGAAGCTGAGTGGAGGGAACTAGACACCATAGACCAGGGTGGTATGACCTCACGATATAAAGTGTCCACCAACAGAAAATCTAAGAGAGAAAGACCAGTGGCTGCCTCAGCCTGGAGGTAGGAACAGGACACCAGTGGGCACAGACTCTTTCTGGGATGGGGGAGATTGGGGACAATAAAACTGTGGCCATGCTGGCGCCACCCTGTAATGAGTGAATAGTCACAGAACTACAGTCATCCTTCAGGATCACTGAGGACGGGCTCCGGGACCTCCCACCGATCCTGAAGCCCACAGCTGCCCAAGAACCTTCCGCAGAATGGCGTGGTGTTTGCATATGACCTGCGCACATCCCTCTGTACCACTGAAATCTTCTCTAGGCTCCTTATAATTGCTACTAAATGTAAATGCTACGTAAATATTTGTTATGCTGAATTGTTTAGAGAACATTGACAAGAAAGACGTTTGCACCACCTCAGGACAGTAGCAACGTGTTTTTGAAAATGTTCCATCAGTGGTTGGTCGAATCCGTGGATGCTGGGGGCCAGCTGCCTACTCTTCAAGTGGGTACGTTCTATGGTATGTTTGTGACCTCAGTAAAGTTTAAGAAAAATTACTAGCACCTAATTACTAGAGTAATTAAACGTCTTTTCATATGTGTAATTTGTGGGGGGCAGGCACTGGGGATTGAACCCAGGGGCACTCTACCACTGAACTGCATCCCTAGCCCTTTTAATATTTCATTTTGAGACAGGGTCTCCCCTAAATTGCTCAGACTGGCCTCCAACTTGTAGTCTTCCTGCCTCAGCCTCCTGAGTCCTGGGATCGCGACTGCGCATGCCTGCATCCAGCAGGTTGTACGTGCAGAGGCTACACACTCACGTACACACGCATCATCTAATGACAGGAAAGTCCACCGTTTGCCCACATGTGGTTGGTTTTTGCAAGGCTTGCACGGCAAAGTGTTTACTTGGGCTCTGAACCTCTGGAAGGTGAACCTCAGGCTTCCTCAGCTCTGAAGCCCTAGCCGGTTGCTGTACTCAGGTAGTGTTAAACCAAAGATAAATGAACTCCCCTCCCCGGGAGAGCTGCTGATGGAGAGTCTTCCAGCAAGCCAAGGGCAGACCCTGGCCTCTGCAGCAAGGTAGGTCCAAAGCGCACATGGTGTGCCCAAATGTGGCTCTCTGATCTCATTTCAAAAGTTGGCTCTCTTCTAAAAAGCCAGCCCCTAGCAAGCAAATGCATTTTCAATGACTTGGTTTGCTCTGGCCTTTGCAAACTAGCTCACAGAGCTATTTTATGCCCCGCCAAATGCAATTGCCTAATGTAGGAATGCTCTTCCCTTCAGGTCTTTCCACAAATGGTGGGTTTGCAAACACGAACTCCTGTGGCCACCATCTGATGTCCCCATACTTATTCTTCATGACTCCTGTAACTGCAGTGAGATTTGCAAGCCTTTTGAAGTGCAGGTTTGTCTTTCGGGAGCGCACAAGCTTCTCACAACACCAGACATCCCAGACATTCTTAATGACCCTAACAAGACCATCCACAGCCATGCAGTTTCCACTAAATGGTGACTGATGAAGGGACTCGGCTTAATTTTCTACACTGTGCACCATGAATTGCAATCAGACCATGCTACAAAGTAGCACATTTGCATGCTGATGGGAATTTCTGAGTCTAAATCTGCAGGAATCATTCTGAGGGTGTCAGAGAATTGCCTTTAAAAGGTTGGCATGGAGGAGAACAGATTGGTACTGAGGAGCACGTAGGATTTATACAAAGGCATTACAAACTCAAGCTCAGTGTAAGGGAAACACCTTTAAACAAACAGATCTCTCCAGAATTCAGGGATGCAATGCAAGAATCAGGTCCCCAAGATGTGTGTTCCAGGGAGAGTAATTTCACCCTGTGCCTGGCTTCACCTGAGTCCCAGTCTCCTGGATGTCTCCCAGGGATGGATCCCAGGCTGTTTCTTTATTCCTTTGTACAAAGTTGGGCAATGTGTTTAGTAACAAACTGATACTCCTCTGGGAGGCTCAGCAGGGGAATAAGAGCCCAGAGGTTTATAAATGTCACGGTGGCTATGCCTGCAGGAAGGAACCTGGGCCTGAAGCATTGAGTCCACAGACACCGCAGGAGTCCAGCAAGGACTCCCAGGGGGAAAACATTTGTCTCCAACTCAGAGCCACTTCAGATAGAAAATCTGGTAATTAAGTAGCTTATTTGAAATAAATAATGACAATAAAACTAGCATTGATTATGCTCTTCCTACATGCAAGGCTCTGAGCGTTTGCTAAGCATTCCACTCTCTGCAGCCGTCTTCCAGCAAATATTTCTCGAGGGCTTGCAGGGTGCTGGACACTGTCTGCAGATACGGCCACAAACCAACAGATGAATACCTTTGCCTGTGAAAGGGTGACAGTCTTCGGATGCATTTCAGGGAGGAGGAGCAGGAGGGGAGGGAGCAGATAATCAATACAATGCGTAGCCCAAACACAAATCACCCCAGATGGGTAAAAATACAAGAAGAAAATATCCAGGGAGAGGGATGGACAGTGAGGACCAAGTGGGGTCAAATGTTGGTGGGAAGAAGTTTCCAGGGAGGGATTAAATATTCACAGTTGCACAACCATCACCCCAGCAATTCTAGAACATTTTCATTGCCCCCAAAAGAAACCTCATGCCTACCAGCTGTCGCTCCTCATCCCCGCACCCTGCTTCCCTACGCTCTCCACTACCCTTCCTGCCTGGAAGGCTGTGGAAGGTTGGGTTCCTGTTCCCAGTTCCCCCTGCTCCCTGATTGTGCTGTAATCCCTGGGGTGCTGCCTGATGTTTTCCCGCCTATTAAAGTTGGATTTGGCCCCGCAACTGGCTCTGGCTGACATGAGGCTGGAAAAGCTCATCTGTGGTTGATTTCCCTTCTTCCACTTTTGCCAGCACTGATCTTAAAATATTCCAGGGAGCCAATGGCCCCTGAAGAACAAGGAGACAGAAAGCACGGATCTCGAGTCTCGCCTGGAAGCCGACCCAGTGGAACCCAGCCTACATCAGCCAAACTGCCACCAACCCGCAGCTCCGGAGTGAGACAGTCACGTCCGAGGGAGCAAGACGCCAGGACGGGGCTGACTGCATGGGGACGCTGACCGAGAGTAAGTCCCAAATCTTCACGGCCTCTTTTGAATCAGCATCAACAACCAGGTTGTCGGGGAAGTTTGGGGAACTTTCCAAAGCTTGTTGGACCCCTGCTGTCACTCAACCCCCTCCGCTGCCATGCAGCCAAAGCTCCATCTGCACAGAGATGAGGACGCACACTTCCAGGAGCAGAGGCTGCCTCCGCCGGTGTGGGTGAACCAACATCCAGGCACTCACCGCGGCCTCCTGACCTGGGGTCCAGTCCCCTTCTGCCCTCAATCCCCACCCTCCCCAGACTGTCCCTTACATGGTTTTATAACCGGTTAACAATCGCACCAGAAGGAATCAAGCAGAGACATCTGACGGCGTGGGATCCAAACGGTCCTCACTCGACCCCACCACTCAGCTCGGCTCCAGCTGGGGCCCTGTGCTGGGAGGGCCCCTCAGCACAGCCCCGCTCAGGTGCACTTTAACTGCTCAGCCTACACATCCACCCCCCACCAGCCCGGAAGCCTCCCCACGGAAGGCTGAGCACTCTTCCTCTCCATTCCCTGTGCCGTTCACAGGATCTGACCCAGACAGAGGTCCAGGCACGATTTTTGACTAAATTCACTCAAAGGTAGAAACTGGCTTTCAATATCCAGTGCAACTCCATATGCATTTAATCAAGCCCCAGTTCTTAAGGTGGAGACAGCAACGGCCCCAAAGAGGAATGTGCTAAACATGACACTGCAGGTTATATTCCATTGGCCTACCCTGCATTCAAGGGTTTAGCCATCAATAAGCAGTGAACTATGTGTGTGAGTGTGTACGTGTATTCATATGAGTGACCGTGCTTATTTGTGTGTGTACACATGTGTATGTATGTGCATAAGTGTGTATGGATCTATCTGTGCATGTGTGTGTGTTTATGGCCATGTGTCTATGTGCATCTGTCTCCATATGTGCATGCATACATATGGGGTACTTGTATGTGTGTGTTCATGTACAAAGACATGATACGTGTCTATATTGATACCTGTGTTGGCATGTGTGTATATGTGTAACTGTGTGTACATATACACAGGTCTGTGTGCATGTGATTGTCTCTATGTGCATACATATGTGTGTTTGTGTGTATGTTGTGCGACTATGTATGTGTAAACACATATACATTTTGCATTTACATGTACATGCCTGTGTTTGCAAACATTTGTGTATTGTATGCATGTTTATGTGCATGGCTGTGCATGTATGTGGCCCAAAGCAAGTGTGTCCATGTGCATGTCTATTTGTGCATGCTTGTGCTTGCACCTACATGCATATGTGTGGCTGAGTTTTTGCATATGCATATATGTTCTTCTGGGTGTGTGAATGTGTATGTGCACGTGTGTTTGAGTGTGCATGGCTGTATGCATGTGTGTGCGTACATACATGTGTGCATATGTGCGTGCACTCTCTCTGTCTCTCCTCCACTTTCCCCCATCTCGCCTATCTCTCTCTCTTAAAGTTGCTCAGCCTTCTCATCAGACAAACACAAATAAACCCACAGTCACTGATTCAATCATGGGTGGTGTTTTAGTCAGTTTTCCCACCACTCTAACTAAGAGATCTGACCTGAACAATTGTAGAGGAGGAAGTTTATTGGGGGGCTCATGGCTTCAGAGGTCTCAGTCCCTAATTAGCTGGCTCCATTCCTCAGGGCTAAACATTATGGTGGAAGAGTGTGGCAGAGGGAAGCAGCTCACATGGTGATCAAGAAGCAGCGAGAGAGGTCTCCACTTGCCAGATACAAATATATACCCTAATGTCATGCCCCAAAGCCCACCTCCTCCAGCCACACCCCACCTGCCTCCATCTAGCACGCAGTTAATCCCATCAGGTGATTGGCCCACTGATTAGGTTAAGGCTCTCATAACCCAATCATTTCTCCTCTGAACCTTCTTGTATTGTCTCATGCATAAGCTTTTGGGGGACGCTTCACATCCAAACCATAACAAGTGGATATTGTCCTTTCAGCCTACAAATATATACAGGGATCCTTCTAAATGCCAGGCACCATTCTAGGTCCCCAGGATAAGATAACAAAAAATAAACAAATCAAGATGGAAATCCTGCTCTCAGAGCTCACATCATATATTACTGGGAAAAAATAATCAGCAACATCTCAAACTAACAGACGAAATGGCTAGAATTTCTAAGGGACCGAAAATTAACAGGAAAAAAAGCAAGTATTGCTGATAATATTTGGATTTGCAAAATCGGACCTCTGAGATTTGAACTTGATAGAAAGAACAGCCACAAAAGAAACAAGCAAGAAAAGAAAATACTCGAAACAGCAGAAGTCACCATCAGCAAATGTTAGTATAAGGAAAGAGACTGATGAGTCAAATGTTTATTGCAAAATTTAAACAGAAAATAATTGATCTCACGAAAACAATTTTGTTACAAATGAACATTTTAATGGAAAAAGATGGAAATGGTTTAGATGAGCTGTATAGAAAATTAAGCCCTGGATTAAAATGGCTTAATGGAATTTTCTCCACAAAATACTTGGTTGCAGAAAATTAATGTCACAAGAATTCTCACATCGATGTTTACATTAAAAATGTACATGAGGTGAGAGAAGGGTAATGGTGGAGGTGGGGCCACCCCATTCTTCATCTGCATTGCATGGCTCATTGACAGACACAGCCCCAGGCTAGTCCCCGGGGACGGAGGACTCAGGGGAGTCACCGCACCATCAGCTTGGAGTGGAGTCAGAGGCTGCTAGTGCTTCTCAATCATTATTGTGCATTGGAGCCACCCAGGGACCTTGCTAAATGCAGATTCTGGTGCAACAGGTCTGGGGCCCTCTGAAGATCCCACATTCCCTCCAAGCTCCTGAATGCGGATGCTGCTAGTTGCAGAGAACACTTTGAATAGCGAGGTCCCTGCTGATGCTCTGGGCTGAGACAGCAGTTTCGGGGGACCCAGCACATTCCTCCCCACTCTCCTGCACTCATCAACTGTCTGCCGTGCATGGTCCCTCCCTGGAAAGGGGCCTGGCATGGTCTTACACATTCATAAATCTCTGTAATATAACTCAGTCACCTGTTCTGGGCCCTGACAAGGCCTGACTGAGCCGTGGATGCCAATCCAATCATCTACCTTTTAGGGAACCCCAACCAGAGAACTTTCAGGAATTCATTAGTCAAGTCCTCTTCTTGATTCCCCAGGGAGACAGCAAGGCTTAACCCAAGGAAGGAGTCACGAGCAGAAGCAGTCGGTGAGGTGGAACAAGTCTAGACTCTGAGAGCTTTGGTGTTCTCAATTCAAATGCCAACTCCACTCCCTGGTCTCGGGCAAGGCAAGCGTCCCTTGGAGCCTCAGTGTTCTTGTCTTTACAGTGGAATTACAAGAATGGAATGAGACATTTCATCTAAAACCCTCGGCGCCTAGCACATGTGATGCACAGGACATCCTGGTTTCTATCTGCAGCGATGACAGATTTCAGTCCCTGCAGCACACCCCGCTGATTTATTTGGGAGTCGGGAGGTTTCCCGGCACCTTTCAACTGCATGCATAATCTGATGCCAGCGGCTGAATCACAAGTCTAGGTGGGATGAGGTTAGAGACCAAAGGTCGACACTGCAGAAAAAGGAGGCCCAGAAAAGCTTTTAAAATGGGCCTCACCTGCTCTTTGCAAGGACAAAATGATAGCAGGCATCAGCAGCCAGCGCCTGTCTCCAGACGGGCACTAACTGGTCCGGGGACCTTGGACTTGCTACCAAAATGACCTTTCAGTCTCTTTAAGAAAAGAAAAAGAAAAGAGCAAGTCAAGCACATTTTTTTTTTTTCCTTTCTCAGCTGCCAAGGAATCTCAAATGAGTTTCAAAGTATTTAGAATTCAGAAGGGTGGGAGCGTCTGAGCCCCTGGCCATGGTCCTGAATTTGCAATTTCAGAACATTGGTTCCCAGGGGGCAGATGCAGGCCAGAGATGTAGAACAAAGACAGGGCTCACTCATGGGGGAGGGATCCTCCGTTGTCCCCGGAAGGACACCTATGGCACCAATGAATCCCACTGCAGTTTGAAGGGGACTGTGCTTCTGGTCGTGAGAGCTAACTCTGATCTGTGCCTTGGCAGTTAACGGACCCAGGTTCAAACCCAACCCCACCATTTCCTTGCCCTGAGATCCTGACAAAGTCATTTTACTTCTCTGACCTTTACTTCCACACCTATAAAATGGGTGTAATAGCACCATGTAGGGTGTAATTAGGATTTAATGAGTTATTATAAATCAAATCTTTAGTCCGGACAAAGGAATTGCCATAGCCAGGGTTCCTACTCCATTCCAGAAACCCAGGCTTGAGACCAAAGCTTTGGGGCAGGTGGCTTGCCTGAAGCAGAGATCTCAGGGAACAAGAATGGTGGACAAGGATTAGTGAAACAGGGACAGACAGAAATCCATAAAAGTCTTGTCCTTAGATCGGCCACAGACGGAGTTCCACAACACCAGGAGTTTCAGGGTTGCTGTGCATCATGCTCAGCAGAAGGTCTGCCTGCCCCACAGACAGAGGAGGGGATGGCTGATTTACTTCCATGGCGGGTGGGGCCCTCCTGCACACTCGGGCTCCCCAGACCTCGTGTGGGAAGGCTTCTCATAGGAATACTACAAGGTAGCATCAGAGGGGCCCTGGGGCCGAAAGAAGGAAAAGAGCTGAAGGTCACACACAAACAAAGCGGTTGCTACAGTGATCACTGCGACGGGCCCAGAAGATGAGACGGCACAATAAGTATTCAACACGGAGTCAAAAACGTTAGCAGCTCAAGAGGGAGATGATGGTGGCAATGGTGACGGTGGTGGGGATGATGTCACAAGGAGAGCCCTTACCTCCTTAAATCCCCTGTTGTTCAACTGACCACCCAGTGAGGTCAGACTGCCCTGGGTTTCCAAGGCCCACGACACACGCTTTCCTCCTTGCTACAGGACTAGCGGCTCTCTCGCCCTGTGCCTCCCTAGCACGGAGCCGAGCGCTGAAGCTGCTATCGGGTCTCTCGCCTCCTTACTTCCCCACACTCCTGGGTCCTCCCTCCCTTGGCATCTGCAGGCCAGGCCAACCCACTGTGCAGGCAGCAGACAATTCAACTCCTCTCCGTGGGTGCAATTTCCAGTGACTACCCTAGACCCCGTACTTTCACTCAAACCCTTGACCCTGCAAATCTGCTCACCTCAGAACCTGTCCTGCTTCCAACAAAGATGGTAAAGAGGAAAAAGAATTCATTGGTGCTGAGCACTTGACCGGGCGCAAAGTATCTTATGTGTTCAGCAAAATAATATTGGCATAAAATAGCAGATGCTTTTATCCCCCTTCCTGAATTCCACTGGTCCTCCTGCCAACCTGGAATGCTCTGGGGAAAGGATATTACAGCAGAAACCCCGGAAGAGGGGAGAAATTGTTTCTCTGCTTTTGAGTTTCAAGACGAGCTTCTGAAACTCATGGCAGAAACAAGGGTTTGCAAGAACGGTCTTCTGAGTTTCAAAATCCTAGATTTGGAGCAACAGAAGTCAAGTCCTTAAAAGACTCTAGGTATAGAAAGGGTTCCATTAATAATAGATTTGGGAGAATTCATAATCAATCAGAGTGAGTTTTTGCTGTTAAGGAGTCAAAGATTGCAAGGATTGAGTTGAGCTCCAGAGAAGAACAGGAAGATCACCTGGTGCCACATCCGTGGGAGGGGTTCTCGGACCCTGTGCCATGGCTGGCTCAGGTCAAGTCCCAGGGGAATGTGAGCAGAGGAGAGAGGAGAGGTTTGGGAAACTGACAGCAGAGACCTGCATCCAGTTCTCCAGGTGAAGAGAACCCCAGTCACTCTTACCCCCTCAAGTTGTGCCTTAAATAAACCCTTCTTTAACATGGGATGGAGTACTGCCTTGTTCCTAATGAAGGAATGGGGTTTTGTGTCCGAGACCCACTGATGACAAGGCCATTGCTTCTGTCTGGAATCCTCCTCTCTCTCCTGGCCTCCCCTTCCCACTCCCTCTCCCTCCCTCCCTTCCCCTCCCTCCCTTCCTCTCTCCAGCTGTGCTTTATGGAAGCTGCTGCCATGTTGGGAACTGCCCTGTGGAGAGGTCACTGTGGCAAGGAGCTGGGGCCACAGACCTCACCCGAGTGGCCACGTGAACGAAGTTGGAAGCAGAGGTTTCGGCAGCCCCGCTGATACCTTCGTTGCGGCTTCTCGGGAGGTTCTGAGCAGGAGGCACCCAGCTGAGCGGCAAGCAGATCTCTGCCCACAGAAACCATGAGATAATAAATGATGGCTTTTCTCCGGCCAATACGTGTAGGGCACTGGTTCACCCAGCAGTAGGTAAATGAAACAGAGTGGAAGGAGCCCAGCAGCCGCCCAGCCCCCACGTGCCCGAGCCTAGCTCTGGACGTGTCCAGATCCTCTCCTTTTGGATGAAATCTGCATCAACATGTCAGCCAGAACCAGAAAAGATGCCATCAATGCAAGATGTGCACCACGGAGATAAAATGGAAGTAGAGAGGGAAGGAGGGCTTCCGTCTCGTGTACAGTCAGCCTGTGGCCTTAGATGTCTTTCTGCCTCAGATGTATCTCCTTTAACACCCCCAGCAGGCCAGTGAGGTCCATTTTGTGACCATAACTTGAGGAAATTCTACAACTCTACTCAGAGAGGTAAAGCAACTTCCCTGAGATTGCACAGCTAGAAAGAGGGAGAACTATGATTTGAGCTGAGGTCACTTGAGTCTGAACTTGAGCTTGGAACCACGAGACTCTGCTCTGCTTTTCTTCCTTCGTCCTAGAAGCGAGGCTCCAATCTGGCTTCCTTGGTCCCGACCCTCAGGTTGTGGGTGGATCAGTTGGGCTCACACTTTATGGTACCAGCTTAGCCTTAGCCCTGACACTCCAGCCCATATTGGTCTGCTGATTTTTTCATGTTAGCCAAATGATCCTTCTTGCTCAAGAAGGATAAACAACAGACTCTGCAGGCCCCTAGGGATAAAGAAGCTGCCTGATCAGAATGGCAAAGTCTACAAACTTATTAACAGAAAACAGGCCAAAGCTATCATCTTGAATGGCATTTTCCCCCAGAGAATTCCCTTGGTCCCTCACCCCCACCATTCCTTTCTTGCCCCTTTATGGGAAGCCCCCTTTTCCAATCTCAGTAGCATGCTAATGGAAAGGGTGCTAGGTTACCAAGGCTTCTTAGAGCTGCCCCAGTTTCAGCATGGAAACTCAAGCTCATTACACAGGAGCCAATGAACAGCCCCATGCCCTGACAGTTAGGATAGGCTAGGTCTTGCCCCAGTAACAAACAGCCCTGCATCTTAGTGGTTCCGTGCAAAAACATTCAACTTCTCATCCTACATGTCCCACTGGGCTGACTGGGTACTCTCTCCCCACAGTCACTCAGCACCCAGGAAGCCCCCAGCTTGAAGTTGTACCCCCTCCTCACTTGCTATAGCTGAAAAAGTAAGAGAAGCACGCTCCCCCTCTAAAATACCTCAGCCCAGAAGTTACATACACACTTTCCAGGCTGAAGGAGTAACAGGGTTCCACCAAACTCCTAGGGATCTGGGAAACGTGGCTTTCCATGTGCACAGGAAGGAGAAGAGAGCCTGGTATTGATGAGAACCAGCCATGTCTACCACTGTCACCAGCATCTCCAGCAAAGACTGGAGAGACTTCTCTCTCGAGGGGACAATGGCCACACTCAAGGAAGCATTAAGATCTGAAGTTGCTCCCAAGGACCTGCCTTTTCTTTTTTTCTCCATCACAGAATGAAATGTCCCCTGTGCTCCTAGACCCGGGGAGCATCTGCTTCACTGCCTCTATCAGGGGCAATGCTTAGTCATAAAGTCAAAGAACTCTGACCTTAGAGGTGCCCTGGGGTCGTCAAAGTGGGTCTTATGGGGTGGGGATCAGACTGGGGTATGAAAATCCAAAGAGAGAAGGGCTGGCTACACCCATTACTATACCTTTACTCCTTTCTTAATAAAAAAAATTTTTAAAAAACACTTTTGAGCACCTTCTGTGTTCCAGGAACTAAGTTGAAAACAAGAGAAATATATAGGATACTAGCCTTGGACTTGAAAGGTTCACAGAAGTCCAGTGGGGGATGCGGACAGGTAAGAACTAAATGCATGGCTGTGAGAGAGAGAGAGACAAAGTGAGAGAGGAAGAGAGGGGTTGCTTCAAGGTTCCATGAAGGAAGAGAGAAAAAGAAGAAGAAAAGTCTACCTTGTCATAAAGGGTGGATTTCAGGAAGGAGTGGGGACAAGTGCCCCCGGCCTGGAGAGAGCGTGGATAAAAGCAAGATTCAGACTCAGAAAGAGAGAGAGAGATTCCGATCAGTCAGTGCACCCAGGCCTCTGATACGGGATCTGAAGTCCCCTCCCCAGCGAGCCGGGGCCTAGGCACAGGGCCTACAGGTACTCACGCCAGTCAGTGCATGTTGAACTGGGCACGGCATGCCAGTGTCCCCTGGCTCTCCAGGAGCTGAGAGTGAACTCCGGGAAGTCACCTGCAGGACGCTGAAAGCTCACGTCCCCGGGCTTCCCTGTGAGGCGAGAGGCTACCTCAGGGGTTCTGGGCAGCGGGGACAGGGCGCCCCTAGTGGTGGTGTGGGCACAGCCCACTCAGGACCTCACCTCTGGTGAAGTCCCTGTTCCCAGGGGCCCCTTGGCAGAAACTCAGCGCAGGGCATAAACCACGCCCCTCCGGCAAGAGAGGCGATGGGTTCTCTCACCTCCGCCGGCAGGCTGAGCCTCCTGGACCTGGGCTCACCAGGATTGAACACACAGCATGTGGATCAAACAGCACCGTGACGAGGACACAGACAGGGACAAGTGTCCAGATTCAGGCACATTCAGTCAGGAGGCCAGGAGGACCCGAGGGCTGCTGAAGGTGGGGAAAAGGAGCCGTTCGGATCTGATCTCTTAAATTTCTTAAAATGATCCTCATCGGAGGAAAACCTGGTCACGTGCTCCATGCCAGGAGTGGACTGGAAAGCCTGCCTCGAGCTCCTCTGGGTGACCAGGAGAAGGCGGGCACATCACCTGGTTAGTTAAGGGAAAGCAGTTCTCCCAGAACCACAGGGTTCAGGGAGCATGCGGGCACCCAGGTGTCCCGAGAGACGGATCTCCTAGCAATTTCCCATCCCAGATACTATGGTCGGGAGGGGTCCTGCTCCTGCAGAAAGAAAAGGAAAGCCCTCCTCCACCCTAGGAGTCAGGAAGTGTCTTAGGAGCTGAGCCTCGCCTTGCCCCTCACTGCAAGACCCCTGCAGTGCTCCACACGCCTGTTTCCAGACCCCTTGATAAGCTCCCCTACTCCCCTTTAAAAGGTAAGTAAATAACATTGAAAGCAAATAAATTAGGAAGTGTCCCTCGCTCCCATCCCTCCATCTGTCCTCATCCCTGCACCTCTACCTTTGGAGATGCTAAATCAGGCTCCTTACTCGGGATGCCCAGCACAGGTGAAAAGTTGCCCCTGCTTTAAAAGACAGAGGTGGAGAGGGAGCAGGCAGGGAGGGAGGGAGAGAGGGAGGCAGGGAGGGAGGAGGGGGCAGAGGCAGGGAGGGAGGAGGGGGAGGCAGGCAGGGAGGGAGGGAGGAGGGGGCAGAGGGAGGCAGGGAGGGAGGGAGGGAGGAAGGAAGGCAGGGAGGGAGGGAGGGAGGGAGAAAGGCAGGGAGGGAGGGAGAAAGGCAGGGAGGGAGAGAGAGAGGAAGGCAGGGAGGGAGGGAGGGAGGAAGGAAGGCAGGGAGGCAGGCAGGGAGGAAGGCAGGGAGGGAGGAGGGAGGCAGGGAGGGAGGAGGGGATGGAACCATTCTTTAGGATTTATTGGACTCAACTGTCTTAGCCTATGTTCTGCTGCTACAACAGAAAAACCTAAGGCTGTGTCACTGATAAAGGGCAGATTTACTTGCCTCTCGGCTCTGGAGGGGACTCTGGAGCATGGTGGCCACCCAGGGTGAGGGCCTTCATAGCAGGGGAGGTGCCAGGAAGGCAGGAGCTACCCAGCGGTGCCCAGCTCCCCTCTTCTTATGAGGCCGTCGTCCCATCAGGGGGCCACATCCTCTTGACCTCGTCCCACCCCACCCACTTCCACAGTCCTCACTGCAGACACCACCAACATGTGACCCTGGGGACACACTCCAGCCACAGCGCTCCAAGCAGAAGGCAGACTCTCCGCCCTCCTCTGAATGGCTGTCAATTCCGGTGACTGTCAATGAGTGGACAGGAGCCAGGCCAGGCCCCGTCGTGGGGACGCGGGCACACGCCCTGCCTCCGTGAAGACGCCGATACATTCGATGCAGCGCAAGGCTGATGCCTGGTTCCGCCGCCTAGTCTTCCCCCAGGTCTGGGCAGGAGAGGAGGGTCTTCCCTCCGCACTGGCGGTCCAAGCACGTCCCACAGTCACCTCTCCAACCAGCCCCTCCCTCCAGGGGTCTTCCCGCCCCTTCCTTTGCTGCTACAATTCCAGCTTGGGCCTGGCCGCCACCTTCAGGAAAACCATCCTGCATGGGGCGGGAGCGCGTTGGTCGCCACTCCACCCCGCACAGCTCAGTGGCCTGGCTGGCCTCCTGCCCGTCCCTGTCTGGAGGATGCACACTCCCTGAGAGCAGGGACCACATCGCACCTACCCAGCCGGACGAGCGAGCAAGTGAACAGAAGACGCTCCCTTCGCGTCCCTCTTCCTCCGTTTCTTTATTTACGTCCTCCTTCCTTCCTCCTCTGTCATTGCAATCAGCCTGAACTTACTTCACTGTGCAACTGCAACATGGATGCCTTCCTATCTTGGGTTCCGAGTCATCTGGGACGCTGGAGCCCTGGCCTGTCCACGGGCGTCATTCATTCTGGGAACCACTCTCCGTTCAGGCTGATTTTAGCAACGTCTATCGCCAGCCGGGCTTCCCCACACTCCGGAGGCTCCTCAAGCTCCATGATGACTTTAGGACATTCTTCCACTCAGCCCCAGGCCTAGAGGGCTCCTAAAGGCCACTCGTCTTTGTGTTGCTACTTTTCCTGAGTTTTCAGGATTCAGCCCCTCCTGGAGCTCCAGGCTCTGGGGAGGGAGAGATTACCTTCCACTCAGTGGTCAGATAAAGGCTAATCAGATAGTGGGTCTTGGGAACTGAGATACTCACAGTGAGGAAGAAAGCAGAATCCACCGTACACAGAGCCACTTCTCCTGTTTTTCTCGGAGAAAAACAGTCCCTGGAAGTCCTTTCTGCTTGGGTCTCAGATTTCAAAGCAGAGACTGTGGCTGAAGTTAAGAGGTGAAGGAGGAAAACGAAGCTCTGCCCTGTGCCGGGTGCCTCGGGAGTCAGTTATGCTAACCACCCTTCAAGATGGCGCCCAGCGACTCCTTCTTCCTGCTGTCTATGTTATTTTGCAGCTCACCGCCATATTGACTAGGTGGACTTGGGCGACTAACAGGATATTTCAGAAATTATGGTGTGTGGTTGCTGAGACTGGGTCATAAAACCTCTGGCCTTGCTTTGTCTGGAGTCATTCACTCTGAGGGAATTCAGCTGCCATGTTGTGAAGACACTCAGGAAGTCCTATGGCCAGGAGAACAGGGCAAGGAAGCAGTCCCTAACAACCCAGAACTAGCCAGAAGATGGGGGATGGCTCTCTCTTTGGGGTGTCGGTGAATTTCATACTAACTGCTTTCCTCAGAGGACTGCCTTCACACCGCTAAGGTGGCCACTGACTGTCCTGTTCATTGCACGTGGCCCTGACCCCCATCTATGACTGACTCCACCACTCCCTGGGGAGAAGGAAGAAGAGTCCTGCAGGTGCTCATGACCTGAGTCCTGCTCCAGACCCCCGAGAGGCCCTGCTGTGCATGGGCACCAAGAGATGTCCTGGGATCTTTAAGGATTCAATGGCATTCTCCAGGTGGAACGCACTGGAACTCAAACCAACTTGAGCAAAAATCAGTAGTCATCCGGGTGCATGTCGATAGGTAGAGAAGAGGGTACAGCCTGGCCCAGAGAGGAACCGAGGTCAGCTTTCCCATCCTCCTGTCTGCGTGTGGTACCACTCTCTCTTCCTAGGGAAGGCTTCTCCCACGTGGTAAAAAAGACACATGGGCTGCAAGAGCTTCTAAGAGCCAAAATACAGAAGCAATTTCATGTCCACTGATGGATGGATGGATAAAGGAAATATGGTGTATATGTATATAGAGCTAGATACATATAAACAGAATGGAATATTATTCAGCCTTTAAAAAGAAAGATACTCTGCCATTTGGCACAACATGGATGGACCTGAACGACTTTAAGTCAAGTGAAATAAACCTGGCATAGAAAGAAAAAATATTACATGATCTCACTTATATGTGGAGTGTGTGTGTGTGTGTGTGTGTTTTAGTGCTGGGGATTGAACCCAGGGTACTTCACCACTGAGCTCTATCCCTAGCCCTTTTTATTTTTAATTTTGAGCCAGGGTCTCACTAATTTGCAGAGGGCCATGTTAAGTTGCTGGGGCTGGCCTCAAACTTGCAATCCTCCTGCCTCAGTCTCCTGAGTTCGCTGGGATTACAGGCGTGTACCAACATGCTTGGCAGGATAGTTTTTAAAGATTTAAAATATACAGAGATAGTAAATAAAACATGTCCACCATGGGCTTGTGGGAGGAGAAGGGGAGATGTAGGTGAAATACAAAACTGTAGACGTGCGGGATAAACAAGTATAAAGACGAATGGACGGGGAGGTTTCAAGATGGCGGACTAGAAGGCGGCTGCATTTCATGTTGCTCCAGGACGCAGGATTCAAAAGAGGAGATAGTGAGAGACTTGGGACCAACTCAAAGCCACCGGGTGAGTCTCTCCCATTGGGGAGGCGTCCCGGATAGGGCGGTAGCCCCAGAACACAGGGAACTTTGTGAAGTAGAGTTGCTTGGTGAGACGCCCCTCCCCCCACTGGAGCGGTAAACATGGACAACTGGGATCATCGTCGAGGAGGCGGCTCAGCACAGCGCTTGGACTCGGAACAACCACTGGGGCTCCGGGCGGCTGCCTGAGGAGGAGCTGCGTGGCGAGCTGTTTGGACTCAGAGCGATCGCTTCCGAACACCAGGGGGCTGCCCGGAGGAAGAGGAGGAACGTGGCGGGTCACTTGGTCTAGGAGTGACTGCATCAGAGCTACAGGTGGTTGCCAGAGGAGGAGGCAAGTGGTGAGTTGTTTGGACTCAAAGCGACCGCTCCTGAACACTGGTGGCCTGCCTGGAGGAGGAGTGTGGTGGGTCGCTTGGTCTCCGAGCGACCGCTCCTGAACACCCGGGGGGCTACCCCGAGGAGGAGGAGGAACAGGGCGGGTCACTTGGACTCGGAGTGACTGCCTAGGGCTACAGGCGGTTGGCGGGAGAAGGAGACTCGAAGTGAGTTGCTTGGACTCCTAGTGACTGCGTCGGAACACCGGGCGGCTGTCCAGAGGAAGAGGTGTGTGGCGGGTCTCTGGGTCTCGGAGCTATTGTACGGGGCTCCAGGTGGCGGCTCAGAGGAGGGGCCACGTAGCCAGGCAATTAGGTGCAGAGCAGGGTCCCAGGACCTAGGCGGCTTCTTGGTGGAAGAGCCGCACAGAGACACGCCTAGGGGCGGAGCGAAGTTTCCAGGACTGCGGGCAGATTCTCTGAGGAGAGGCAGCCTAAGGAGACTCGTCTGCGAAGGGTGAGGCTCCCAGCCCAGGAGGTAGGTCTGAGCCCCTGGGAACGTTGCAGAGGAAGGCAGCCCAGCCCAGGCAGTAGTTGTAGATTGAGGGGAACCTCTAGGAGGGGAACTGACCAGCAAGACCTCCCCACCGGGTGAGTCTTCCCTGCTGGGTGAGGTTTTCCCACAAGGACGGTAAAACCAGAGACACAGGCACAAACAGGCCTTGCCTCAGCCCGCAGCCTAGTTCCCCTTTGGATGACCATTGGTCAACAAGTGGAGGCACCTCTGCCCACTATCAGGGAATATACCCCACCTGAGGGTCACCACCCCAGAGAGGCAGCTTCCTTGTGGAGCACCACATTATCAACTTCCTCCAAGACTTCAGGCTACTGAAGGATAAGAGGGGATATACTAGCAATCTTCAGGGACATTATAAGTCGATAGAGGAAATCTGCAATATCTTAATGACCCACTGATTTCTGAACAATATGAGAAAACAAGGGAAGAAAATGCCCCAAACAAATCTAGATGTTACATCAATAAAATCCAACGACAGCATGACAGAAGAAATGACAGAAAGGGAGTTCAGAATGTACATAAGTAAAATGATCAGGGAAGCAAACGATGAGATGAAAGAGCAAATGCAGGCATTGAATGATCGCACTAATCAACAGTTAAAAGACCAAATACAGGAAGCAAAAGATCATTTCAATAAAGAGTTAGAGATATTGAAAAAAAAAAACAGAAATCCTTGAAATGAAGGAAACAATAAACCAAATTAAGAACTCCATAGAAAGCATAACCAATAGGATAGAACACCTGGAAGACAGAACCTCAGATATTGAAGACAAAATATTTAACCTTGAAAACAAAGTTGAACAAACAGAGAAGATGGTAAGAAATCATGAACAGAATCTCCAAGAACTATGGGATATCATGAAAAGGCCAAATTTGAGAATTATTGGGATTGAGGAAGGCTTAGAGAAACAAACCAAAGGAATGAACAATCTATTCAATGAAATAATATCAGAAAATTTCCCAAATCTGAAAAATGAAATGGAAAATCAAGTTCAAGAGACTTACAGGACTCCAAATACACAAAATTACAACAGACCCACACCAAGGTACATTATAATGAAAATACCTAACATACAAAATAAAGACAGAATTTTAAAGGCTGTGAGAGAAAAGAACCAAATTACATTCAGGGGGAAACCAATACAGATATCAGCAGATTTTTCAATCCAGACCCTAAAAGCTAGAAGGGCCTGGAACAACATTTTTCAAGCTCTGAAAGAAAATGGATGCCAACCAAGAATCTTATACCCAGCAAAACTTACCTTCAAATTTGACGATGAAATAAAATCCTTCCATGATAAACAAAAACTAAAAGAATTTACAAAAAGAAAGCCAGCATTACAGAACATTCTCAGCAAAATATTCCATGAGGAAGAGATAAAAAACAGAAGCAAATCAGCAAAGGGAGGAATTATCCTAAAGGAACTGTCAAATAAAGGAGGAACCAAGTTGTGTCAAAAAAATAAATAAATAAATAAATAAAATTTTAAAAATGAACCAAATGACCGGGAATACAAATCATATCTCAATAATAACCCTGAATGTTAATGGCCTGAATTCATCAATCAAAAGACATAGACTGGCAGATTGGATTAAACAGAAAGATCCAACAATATGTTGCCTGCAAGAGACTCACCTCATAGAAACAGATACCCATAGACTAAAGGTGAAAGGATGGGGAAAAACATACCATGCACATGGACTCAGCAAAAAAGCTGGAGTATCCATCCTCATTTCAGATAATGTGGACTTCAAGCCAAAGTTAGTCAGAAGGGATAAAGAAGGACATTTCATACTGCTTAAGGGAAGCATAAATCAGCAAGATATAACAATCATAAACATCTATGCCCCAAACAGTAGCTCATCCATGTATGTCAAACAAATCCTTCTCAATTTTAGAAACCAAATAGACCATAACACAATAATACTAGGTGATTTTAACACGCCTCTCTCACCACTGGACAGATCTTCCAAACAAAAATTGAACAAAGAAACCATAGATCTCAATAACACAATCAATAATTTAGACTTAACAGACATTTATAGAATATACCATCCAACCAAGAGCGAATACACTTTCTTCTCAGCAGCACATGGATCCTTCTCTAAAATAGACCATATACTATGTCACAAAGCTAATGTTAGCAAATACAAGAAGATAGAGACACTACCTTTTATTCTATCAGATCATAATGGATTGAAGTTAGAAATAAATGAAAGAGTAAAAAACAGAAACTACTCCAACACCTGGAGATTGAACAATATGCTATTATATGATGAATGGATAACAGAAGATATTAGGAAGGAAATTTTAAAAATTCTTAGAGGTAAATGAGAACAAAGAAACATCATATCAAAATCTCTGGGACACTATGAAAGCAGTACTTAGAGGAAAATTTATTTCATGGAGCGCATTTAATAAAAGAAGTAAAACTCAACAAATAAACGACCTAACACTACAGCTCAAAGTCCGAGAAAAAGAAGAACAGACCAACACCAAAAGTAGTAGAAGACAGGAAATAGTTAAATTCAGAGGTGAAATCAACGAAATTGAAACAAAAGAAACAATACAAAAAATTGACAAAATAAATAGTTGGTTCTTCGAAAATATAAACAAAATTGATAAACCTTTAGCCACACTAACAAAGAGAAGACGAGAGAAAACCCAGATCACTAAAATTCGGAATGAACAAGGAAATATCACAACAGACACGATTGAAATACAAAACATAATTAGAAGCTATTTTGAAAATCTATACTCCAACAAAATAGAAAATTTCGAAGACATCAACAGGTCTCTAGAGACATATGAATTGCCTAAACTGAACGAGGAGGACATACACAATTTAAATAGACCAATTTCAAGTAATGAAATAGAAGAAGTCATCAAAAGCCTACCAACAAAGAAAAGTCCAGGACCTGATGGGTTCTCAGTCGAGTTCTACAAAACCTTTAAAGAAGAGCTCATTCCAATACTTCTCAAAGTATTCCATGAAATAGAAGAGGAAGGAACTCTCCCAAACTCATTCTATGAAGCCAATATTACCCTGATACCTAAACCAGACAGAGACACATTGAGGAAAGAAAATTTCAGACCAATATCCTTAATGAACATCGATGCAAAAATTCTCAACAAAATTTTAGCAAATCGCATACAAAAACATATTAAAAAGATAGTGCACCATGATCAAGTGGGTTTCATCCCAGGGATGCAAGGTTGGTTCAACATCAGGAAATCAATAAATGTAATTCACCATATCAATAGACTTAAAGTCAAGAATCACATGATTATTTCAATAGATGCAGAAAAAGCATTTGATAAAATACAGCACCCCTTCATGCTCAAAACACTAGAAAAAATAGGGATAGTGGGAACATTCCTTAACATTGTAAAGGCCATCTATGCTAAGCCCATGGCTAATATCATTCTAAATGGTGAAAAACTGAAAGTATTCCCCCTAAAAACTGGAACAAGGCAGGGATGCCCTCTTTCACCACTTCTTTTCAATATCGTCCTTGAAACTCTAGCCAGAAAAAAAAAAAAAAAAAAAAGAGAAACTCTAGCCAGAGCAATTAGACAGACCAAAGAAATTAAAGGGATACGAATAGGAAAAGAACTCAAACTATCTCTATTTGCTGATAATATGATTATATACTTAGAGGAACCAGGAAATTCCACCAGAAAACTTTTAGATCTCATAAGTGAATTCAGTAAAGTAGCAGGTTACAAGATCAATGCTCATAAATCCAATGCATTTTTATACATAAGTGATGAATCTTCAGAAAGAGAAATTAGGAAAACTACCCCATTCACAATAGCTTTTAAAAAAATAAAATATTTGGGAATCAATCTCACAAAAGAGGTGAAAGACCTCTACAATGAGAACTACAGAACACTAAAGAAAGAAATTAAAGAAAACCTTAGAAGATGGAAAGATCTCCCATGTTCTTGGATAGACAGAATTAATATTGTCAAAATGGTCATACTACCAAAAGTGCTATACAGATTCAATGCAATTCCAATTAAAATCCCAATGATGTACCTTACAGAAATAGAGCAAGAAATTATGAAATTCATCTGGAAGAATAAAAAACCCAGAATAGCTAAAGCAATCCTTGGCAGAAAGAGTGAAGCAGGGAGTATTGCAATACCAGATCTTCAACTCTACTACAAAGCAATAGTAACGAAAACGGCATGGTATTGGTACCAAAATAGAAAGTTGGATCAATGGTACAGAATAGAGGACACGGACACAAACCCAAATAAATACAATTTTCTCATAATAGACAAAGGGGCCAAAAATATGCAATGGAGAAAAGATAGCCTCTTCAACAAATGGTGCTGGGAGAATTGGAAATCCATATGCAACAGAATGAAACTAAACCCATATCTCTCCATGCACGAAACTAAACTCAAAATGGATTAAGGACCTCGGAATCAGACCAGAGACCTTGCATCTTATAGAAGAAAAAGTAGGTCCAGAGCTTCAACATGTCGGCTTAGGACCAGACTTCCTCATCAGGACTCCCATAGCACAAGAAATAAAAGCAAGAATCAATAACTGGAATAGATTCAAACTAAAAAGCTTTCTCTCAGCAAAGGAAACTATCAGCAATGCGAAGAAAGAGCCTACAGAGTGGGAGAAAATCTTTGCCAATCATACTTCAGATAGAGCGCTAATCTCCAGAACCTATAAAGAACTCAAAAAACTCTACACCAAGAATGCAAATAATCCAATCGACAAATGGGCTAAGGAAATGAATAGACACTTCACAGAAGAAGATGTACAAGCAATCAACAATATGAAAAATGTTCAACATCTCTGGTAATATGAGAAAACATATGGAAAAATGTTCAACATCTCTAGTAATAAGAGAAATGCAAATCAAAACCACCCTAAGATTCCATCTCACCCCAATTAGAATGGTGATTATCAAGAATACAAGCAACAACAGGTGTTGGCGAAGATGTGGGGAGAAAGGTACACTCATACATTGCTGGTGGGGCTGCAAATTAGTGCAGCCACTCTGGAAAGCAGTGAGGAGACTCCTTAGAAAACTTGGAATGGAACCACCATTTGACCCAGCTATCCCACTCCTCGGCCTATACCCAAAGGACTTAAAATCAGCATACTACAGAGATACAGCCACATCAATGTTCATAGCTGCTCAGTTCACAATAGCCAGATTGTGGAACCAACCTAGATGTCCTTCAATTGATGAATGGATAAAGAAACTGTGGTATATATATACAATGGAATATTACTCAGCCATAAAGAATGATTAAATTATGGCATTTGCAGGCAACTGGATGAAATTGGAGAATATCATGCTAAGTGAGATAAGCCAATCTCAAAAAACCAAAGGACGAATGATATCGTTAATAAGTGGATGATGACACATAATGGGGGGTGGGAGGGGTTAGTGTTAGGGTTAGAGTTAGGGTTAGGGAGGGGGGTAAGAATGGAGGAAGGAAGGACTGTATAGAGGGAAAAGAGGGGTGTAGGGGTGGGGGGAAGGGAAAAAATAACAGAATGAATCAAACAACATTACTCTATGTAAAATTATGATTACACAAATGGTATGCCTTTACGCCATGTACAGAGAAACAACATGTATCCCATTTGTTTACAATAAAAAAAAAAAAAGGACGAATGGACAACTTCATGTCCACTGCAATTGGCTGGGCTGGGGTCACCTGACCAGTCTCCATGGCAATGGGACAAGGCCTGTGACTGACATCCTCACCAGAGTCACCTGACTGGATGAGAAAAGAGAAATGAGAGATGGCTGACAGACAAGAGGTATTAACTGTATCTTCTGATAAATTCCTTTTTTCTTCTTGCTTAAGCTCTCTGTAGGTTGACTTTTTTCCTAACAATAAAAATACTTTCACTGGGGACAGTTCCAGAAGGAAAAGAGGAGTCCTTTGGGTTCCGACTCTTTGCCTCATCAGTGTCAATACCCTGGTTGTGAGGCTGTCCCCACCTTTGCCAGGATTGCCCTAAAGGACATTGGGTAAAGAGCATCTGTGTCTGTCTGTGTTTGTCTGTATTCGTGCTTAACACCAAATATGAATCAAAAATTATCTCCAGAAAAAGTTAATTTAAAAAAACCTAGGAAACAAAATAAAAGTCTTAACTAACCAAATTTAACGTGGGCAGAGGCTGGCCTCTCGGTAAGCCACAGAGCACGGCCAATTAGTCCTGCAGCCTACGTCTTCAGAAAGACAAGGAACGTGTTTGCTTAAGTCTTTTTTTTTTTTTTTTCTTTAATGACAAACAAGAAAGTCTAGACTGGCTCCTTGAATAGCAGTAACATTCACATCTGCACAGTGATAATTAGAAGGAAAAGTTCAGATATGTCCCGAAGCCCACAGTTCATGCACCATAAGACATGCTAGAATGTGCTGAGCAGCCTGGAATGCGCGCTGACTCTCCATCCATTGCTAAGCACATCGAATATTAAAAAACAATCAGGCACGGTGTAAGCGCCTAAAAGTTTGGAATTAACTTTTCTTCTAACTGGGTCAAGGAATCGACTAATAGAGAAAAAGCTAAATGCTGGTCAGGAAGGATTGATTTATCCTTCGTAAAATCGGTCAGGGACAAGTGATAACCTATCAGCATGGATCTTGAAACCAGAGACCCATCTTCCCTGGGCAAGTGACTGCTGTGAATCCAGCTGCAAACCAGACACAGGATCACGACCTCCCTCTTGGGGCTGTTGTGGCCGCAGGAAGCGGCTAACATAGAGAGAGCGTCTGTCCTACGATGGGTCACCAGTGAAGACCCTTCTCTTCCCACCAGGGAATGGCACCAAAAGACTTTGGGCGTGATGAATGTGTTTCACGAGAACATCAGAAGCAGGATTGTGCTCCCGTTTAATTAGGAAGAAAGCGAAACGTTTCTGTGGCAGATATTCAAGTCCCTGACGTGAAATAGTATGATGGCTCTCTGGTCCTCTCCTCTCGCAAAGGAATAAGGGAGAATGTGCCAGGCAGAAAAATTAAGACGCTCTAAATCCTTCCAGACCTTCACAGAGCTGTGGCATTGGCCAGTGGGAATGTGCTTCAATTACTGTCCTCTTAGGAAATGAAAGAGTCGATCGATGATGCAGATAACCTGGTGAGTGACTGATGACGGGAGGTGGGGGTCACCAGAAGGACTTCTGCCTTCTGTGTCCCAAAACTTTCTTTTTTTTTTTTTTTCGGTACTGGGGATTGAATCCAGGGACACTTAATCACTGAGCCAATATTTTATATTTTTATAAAATAAAAATATATTTTATTTAGAGACAGGGTCTCACTGAGTTGCTTAGGGCCTCTCTAAGTTGCTGAGGCTAGCCTCGAGCTTACAATCCTCCTGCCTCAGCCTCCTGAACCACTGGGATTTTGGATGTGCACCACCGTGCCCAACCCAAAACTTTATTTGAAACACAGTAACAGAGCAATACTATTCCCATTCCACGGTAGCTTCCTCACTACGCGGAAGGAAAAGGAAGGTGTCGTCCACAAACTGCCTTCTACATCTATATCTCTGTACTGCAACAGATAGATCAAGGTAGAGAGAGAGAGAGACTCTTGCTTCACGTGGCATCCATTCTTCATCCACACTAGGACAGCCTGGCTTTGTTCAGGTTGGACATCCGCCTTGCTTAAAACTGCATTTCCCAGCAGCCTTTGAGAAGGGCCCAGCAGGGGACGCAATCTAACCAACAGGAAGTGAGCCGAAGCTAGTGAGTGGGTATGTCGGTTATCCACAGCTACACGGCAAGTTACCCTCAAAACTTAGCAGCTGGAAGCAACAGACATTTTTGTCTAGCAGTTTCTGCAGATTGGGGAGAAGCTTATCTGGGGGTTTCTGACTCGGCCTCTGGAGGTTGGGTCAAGCTGCCGTTTGTGGCTGTGGTCATCTGACTCCCCAGGGGAGACTCTACTTCCAAAGCCAGTCAAGGGCTATCAGCAGGACGCAGGGCCTCACAGGCTGCAGACCAGAGACCTCAGTTCTCGCTTAGGTGGTGGGTCTCTGCATGAGATGCCTGAGAATCCCACCATGCAGCAGCTGCTTTTCTTCAGAGTGAGTGATGAGGAGGAGGGAGGCAGGGGAGGAGAGGAAGAGGCAGCGGAGGGGAGGCAACACAGCAGCCGACAGCAACCCTAGGACCGTATGTCCAACAGCAGGGGCACAGGAGGCCCAAGAGAGACAGGCGTGTAGGGCCTGGAGTCGGAACCAGCACGCGTCACTTCTCCCACATTCCATTGGCCACACAAGTCACGTGGCCAAACCTGCAGCCGAGGAATGGCAGGTGGACCCCACCCATGAGGTCTGGATGAGGAATGGACAGACAGTCGTCAAACATCAACGACCACAGACCCGATCGGCCTTGCGCCCTAAGACCACGGATGTGGAGATAAGCAAGGCCCACGTTTCCAAAAGCTTGCCTTCCTGTCTGTAAACCACCGCTCTCTCTACTTCCTCTGCTGCCCTCAGGGTCTGAGCCGTGATCATCTCGACAGGACCTCCACGGCTCCCTAAGGTACGGTCTTGTCTCACCTTCACCTGTTCGCCACCCAGCAGCCAGGCAGATGTTAAAATGGAAATGAAATCATGGTCCGGTCACACCTTTGCCCGAAACAAGGAAGACTCTTAATGGTGCTTAGGAAACAGACTCGATTCCCCTTTGAGGTCCCGCCTGGTCTGACCCTGGGCCTCCCCTCCATCCAGTGCCTCCTGCCTCCTGCCTCCATCCGGAGGGTCCCCCTCACATGCCAAGGCCCAAGCCCTCCTGGGCCCCTTCACTCAGGTGCTGCTGAGGCCAGCTGACCTCTTCCTCCCTTCACCTAGCCATGTCCGCCCCTCCCATTTCCTTGGAAGTCCACCCCCCTGGCCCACCTCCGCCCAGTCAGACGTCACCTTCAAGAGAGACGCTGGATGCCTGGACTGAGCACGGCTCTCCATGTTTTAGTCCCTCCATCAGTGTAGCCATTGGCTCTTGTCCCCGCCACCCTCCTCATCTCAGCTGGCTTGAGATTCGTGTGGTCCTCACGGGGGACAAGACACCCGTCTCTTCTGCAAATGGTAGACGCCTTTCGCTGCTAAGACCAGATGGAGGGCGTGGCTCGGCGCAGGAGAAGGGGGTGGTTCTGACGTGGAAAGAGAGAGAATGGCAACATCCTTCAAGGCGAGATTGAGGCGTCCCAGCACCCTCGCCCCGGGAGTGTTGGCACATCTAGGATAAAATCTACTGAACTGGCTTTGTCTATGTCTCTTACGTAGCTTCTCAACGACCTGCAACTCTCAGGAAGCCAGTCCCTGGTGCAAAGAGTCTCTCTCTCTCTCTCTATTTCTGTCTCTCTCTCATCTCAAATTTGGTTGTTATAAACCATGAAAAGAGCAGAAGAATCGCTGGGGATTCTGGGAGCCCAAACCAACAGGAGACGGAGCCAGCCTAGGAGATGGGGAGGTTTCCAGGAGCCCGCGATGCTGCCCAGGATCAGAACAAGCAGGCGGGGAAGCAAGGGGGCTGTTCCAGGGGACAGCGGGAGGCCAAGAGGCCAGCAGAGGATGCGGGGCCTCTGTTCCTATGCCCGGCATTTCGGGGCTCTCTGCCCCTCCACCAACTGACCCTCCGAGGTCCACTGGGTGCCCCACAATCCAATTCAATTCCAACACTGCCCAGAGTAGAGCAGCCCCTCAGGTCAAGGTCTCTGTCCCAGGCTGCCCGGCCACACGCGCCAGTCACCAGCCCCGCCCACCCAGGAACCCACAATCTGTGAACTGGGGGTTCTTGTGGCCCCTTCTCAGCTCCGCGGATTTGCGAGAGTGGCTCACAAAACTTGAGAAAACTCTTGACTTAGTGTGACCTGCTTACTGTCAATGATACAAATGGAGAGCCAGATGACAGGGACAGAGGTGCAGACTAGAAGGGCCCCGCTCAGGAGCTCCTGCCCCCATGGAGTAGGGGTGTCACCCTCCCGGCACATGACCGCGTTCGTCAGCCAGAATCCCTGCTTCGGGTTTTTATGGAGTTCCATTACATGGGCATGACTGAGTCGATCATTCGCTTGGTCTCCAACCCCCCGGGGCTGGGGCTGAAAGATCCTGGACCTTGTGACTGGCTTCTCCACATCCGGCTCTGCTCTGAAGCTTCCTGGAGGCCCAGCCCCAAGATTCAGCTCATTAATATACAAAAAGGCGCTTCTCAGGACCCAAGCGATCCTGCAATATGTACAATCAGAAAAATCAGAGACGACACTCCACCTGTGTATGGCCTCTCAGAAGGTGTGAATGCATCCTCCTGTCCTGCACAACTAAGGAGAACAAACGACATCGTAAAAATTAAAAGAAAAAGGTGCTCCGAGCTCTGGAGTCAGGAACAGAGAGCGAACGCTGTGGTCAAGCGCACTCCCGGCTCCCCGTCACGCTGAGGCCTAAAGGGCTGTAGGAGCTCGGGGTCTGGCCATTGGGACGGACACCGAATGTCTCTCTCTCGTGTGTCACACGTGACGGTCGGATTTCTCCCGAATGGCTTGCAGGGGCTGGTGCCCAGGCAGCAGGGAGAGTGGCAGGGAGGGCATCTGAAGGGTCCCAGGTGACGTCGGGAGGGGGCGTGGTCCCGGGCTGCAGCTGAGAGAGCTCGCGGTGGCCGCCACTCGCTGGAGGTTGAGAGGGGGGCCAGACGGAGGCCCCTCAGTGACCCAGGGGGACGTGGTGCCTCTCAGGACACGGGCCGGAAACCCCAGAGGGAGCCTGGAGGTTGCAGCCCCTAGTGTGGGCATCCGAGATGGTGTGCCCATCGGCGGGTGCCGGTCGCAGCAGGCTCTGCCTTTGCCAGGACAGCCCGGGCCCGAGCAGAGCAGCCCTCCCGGGAGAAGCTGGAGCGGCTGCTGTTAACTGCTCCTTGCTGAGACCCCTCCTTAGGCGCCGTCAGCATCTCTCCTCCGCGGTCCTGGTACCCGAGGGACGCGGGAAGAAGCCGGCCCATCCCCACGTTGGCGGCCTGCTGGGTTTGACTGCGCCCTCCAGTCCTCTGAGCCCACCAGCACCCCAGAATGAGGGTCCCCTTGTGGCCAGGGGTGCCGGCCTCCATGGCTTCTTTACACTTCAACTGCTGTTTGATGTGAAAAGAGTGGAAGGAAACTGGGGTGGGGACAGAAGTAAGAGATATCAAGGGCACGAGGCGGAGAGTGTCCAGGTCCCCTCCCAGCCTGCCACTTAACTGCCAAGTGACCCTGGGCAAGTCATCCTCTGTCTTCTCACTTCTAAACTGGCAATAATAACAGTATCAACATTTAGGATTGTGGTCAGACTAAGCTCATATACATAAAGCACTTGGGACAGGCCCAGGACTAAGTAGATGCTCAATAAAGGTTAGTTGGTGGTAAGATTATAAGAGAAGGAGGCTCAAGAGGAAAAGAGAGGGGAGGAGGAAGAGGAGGATGGGGATGTGGAGAAGCAGGAGGAAGAGGAGCAGGAGCAGGAGGAAGAGGGGGAAGCCATGGAGGGGAGAGGAAACATCTACCCTGGATTAATGCTACTTCTGAAATCGCTTCTTCCGAAACAGTGGATGATCACATTTTTATTTGATTCAATAAGTAATTTACTGAGTGTCTATTCAAGCTACATTCATTATTTAATGTATCCTTCTAAACAACACCGTGGGGTAAGTTCTATCTGTCTCACCACGTGAGCAAAGTGGGACACAGAGAGGTAAGGTGCCCAGGGGTGGCGGCTCAGTAAGCAGCGGACGAGGTGTCGATGCAGGTCTGTCTTGCAGACTCAGCTGAGGCACACCCGCCCAGCACCAGAGGCTCAGACAAGCGCTGACGCAGGGACGGCCACGCCCTCGGCACAGGCGCAGGGATGCTTGCCCGCCCCCCGTGCTGTCACTGTCCTGCCTGTGCCCCCCACTGTGCTGTCCTGGACAGCATCCGGGTCTCCACCCAGCCGCACATCCTGGAGGCGGCTTCTTCCATCTTGAACACCGGGGTCTGACACAAGGTGGCACTGAATCGACACTATGGACCCGAGTTGAAACCATTTCTTCGGACGAGGAGAGGCACCCATGACCCATCCATCATCGACCCAAGACGAGTTCACCAAGGAGCAACCACATGCCCGACTCTGAGCCAGCCGGCGGCACGTGCAAGACACAGCAGACTGCACCCCATAAACGTGTCCAGTCAAAATAGCAATAACTGATGAAAAAAGACGGGATGGGGGGGACATGACGCGCCCTCAAGGAGCAGCGTGGTGCGACGGGGCGGAGCCCCCCCAGCCCTGGCCAGGCCACCAGGTGGGAGTGACCACTTCAAGTGGCTCCAACGCTCCACTGACGTTTTGGCCCATAAACAAGCAAAGAGGGGAGGAAATGGTTCATTAAATCAAATAACAGCCAAGGAAGGAAATAAACAGGATTCTATGATGGAGACAGAGCTCAGCACTGTCCGTAGGATGCTCCACTTTTCAGAGAGGATTCTTCAGTCCAAGTTAAGCCCTGGTATTTATCAAAGAGACTCAAGAGAGCTGACAAATCCCTCCTCCACCCCCTGCATGGGCGGTCCCCAGGGGCGGGGAGTGCCCGTCACCAAGGACCTGCTCCTAGCAGCTTGTTCTCTTGGAAGAGCCACGGTCCCTTCTCCACAGGACACGGCAGCTGAGGCAGGTTAAACGGATCTGCCTTCCCGCTGCCCGATAACGTCTTCCTCCCGGGTGCTATGGAGGGGCCAGCCGTCAATCAAATCAACAGTGTCCCCTGCCAGGCGGGAGTCAGTCCCGAGGAGATGGTTTCTCTTCCTCTGCTTTTAGCAGGTATTTTGTGGCCACTGGGTCCCAGAGAAACTCCTTCTGCTACTCAATTTTAATATTTGCTAGCATTGAGGAATGTCTCCCATCAGCCTGATTTTGTTCTGATTAATCCAAAATGAAGACGCAAAGAAATGGCGAAGACCTTGGGATTCCTCTCATTCCGCCGTGAAGATCCAAGGCACTGGTGTGGTCCTGGGGCTCCCTTTATCTGGGTTTCCATCCTGGCCCTGCACCTCGCTGCCTGTCTGCTCATCTATAAAATGGGAACAAGAAAATCCACCGTGTGGGGTCGTCGTGAAGATTAAAGGGGTAACATCCACAGGGTCCTGTAAAGGATGCTGGCTATGTTTGGCGTTGTTATTACTTTCCCGCTCTTGGGTTTTCCTCGAACACCTACTACGTGGCCGGTCCCAAGCTGCACACTCCGCCTCTGTGATCCCACTTAAGTTAGGTGTGCTGCTCATTGTGGATTTTTTTCCTTTCATTTTGAATCGTTCAAATGGCACGTTGAAATATTATTCACCTTGACTGCTGAATTTGGGGGTGTCCCCTGAACTATGGCACTGCCCTCACCCCAATCTTGGTACCTATCAGCACACAATAAAAGTGAGTCTATGCTTTGGTGCCTGTCCCCTGTCTGCAGTCACCTGCCTCCAAAGTCCCTTCCCCAGTTTCTCAGAGTGCAGGGACCCCTGGGCCGCGTCTTCCTTCTGTGGGAACAGACCTGTCCTTCAGCACTGTGGCTGTGACTCCCAGGTCAAAGACCGTGTGACAGAAGAATTATTGGCTGATTCGCAGGGAAAGAGGGGAAAGGCCACGGCAGGCGGCCAGGCCAGGTGGCACGGCGGAGCACAGGAAGAAAGGACATGTCTGGAAGGACGTCGGAGGAGGGCGGGGCAGTGCCTGGTGGCCACTCAGGTTTGGGTGATGAAGCAAGAGTGGAGGGCGACATCGAGGCTGGAGTCCACGCCCGCGGGAGACGGAGGCCCACGGGTGAGCCGGGGCCTCTCTGCACAGCCAACTCTGCACAGGGGAAAGAGCGCAGGCTGGGGCGTCACCGTCACGCAGCCCCGGCGTGGGGTGTTGAGACGCGGTTTTAATAATCACACGGCGTTCTGGTTTGAAAATAGAATCAGCGGTGAAATTAGAGGGGGCAGACACCCTCGTCCTGGTTCCCTGCTCCGTGCGTTGCTAGGAGCTTCCAGGAGCTTCCAGGAAGGAGCCTGCAGGAGCCTCTCTCCGCTCTGACCGACGTTAATGCAGGGGCCCAGGGCCCACCCACGCCTCCTTCCCGCCTCAGGAGGCTGTGGTCTGAGTGTGTCTCCCCAAAAGTTAGGCTTTGAAGCCAAGTCCCCAAAGGTGATGAGATTAGAAGGTGGAGCCTCTGGACATAGTGGGCTCAGAAGCACTGTCCCGGCATGCTGGCACTAGGCCTCACCAGAGGCCCCGGACAGCTCCCTAGCCCCTTCCTCCGTGGGCAGAAGCCCCGAGAAGGCACCACCTGTGAATCAGAAAAGGGGCCTCGCCGACTCGGCATCTGCTGGCCCTTTGGTCTTGGACTGCTCAGCCTCAAGAACTGTGAGCAAAGCGGGGCAAGAATGGAGGAAGGAGGGACTGTATAGAGGGAAAAGAGAGGTGGGAGGGGTGGGGGGAAGGAAAAAAATAACGGAATGAATCAAACATAACTCTGTGTAAATGTATGAATATGCAAATGGTATGTCGTTACTCCATGTACAAACAGAAACAACAAGTAGCCCATTTGTTTACAATTAAAAAAAAAAAAAAAAACTGTGAGCAATCAACACACGTGGCACTTGAGGTGCCGGTTTAAGGCGTTCTTGTTACAGCAGCCGAAATGGACCAAGATGCTGGCGTGGCTTCCACGTGAGGCGTTCCCAGAAGCTCCTGTTAGACACGCAGGCACGTTCAGGGTGAAATGACTGGGCCGCAAGGGTTGTGACCACATCAGTGATCAGTCCGCTGCTATGGATGACCTGTGGTGACTGTAGGCAGGTAGCCTGTAGCTGGAAGCAGCAGGTCACTGGGTGCTTTGTGGATTATACTTTGTCCCTGCTGAGCAGAGCTCCCCTCTCTGCTTCCTGGGTGCCGGGTCCTGAGCTGTTTCCCTCTACCCCACCCTCCACCCCCACGTCCTGCCTCATTCAGGCCCAGAGCTGTGGAGTCGGCCGACCGTGGACTGAACCTTTGAAACCAGGAGCCAAAATGAACTTTTCCTCCTCTAAGTGGTTCTCGTCAGTCTTTTGGTCACAGCAATGAAAAAGATGATGAAAACAGACAAGGTGTAAGTGGGAAGGCAGACATCACTACTCACTAGAGATAGCAGCTGCCTTGGAGGACAGAGGGACGGCCCTGGCCAACAGAGGTCCCCGAGTCCTCCTTCACTCCTCCACAGCGTGCAGATCCCGTCGGACAAAGGCCTGGCCTGCTCTACCCGCTGTGGCCCCCCGCCTCCTGGGGCCATCTAGCATGTGGCACAGAGCAGAAGCTCAAAGATTTCTGACCCAGTGGCGAATGATTCTGTTCACCAATAAACAGAGTAACAGACTCATACCAGGGCTGGTCACGCAGGAACACGGTCTGGACCTTCCCTGGACATTCCCACCCCACGCTTCTCCCCTCACCGGGTGGTAAGGGTGCCGTGTGGGGAACAGCATGGGTGGGGGGCAGACGTGAGCAGATGGCAGTGGGAATTAGGGGCAGCCTCCCGCCCTGGGGTTCAGCCTAGGACACTGATTCCCTGGGTAAGAGCATCATCTAGGATTCTACTAGCAAAATAGTGTGTCTTCATTTTTGAGACACTCCAGCTTGGGACAAGAGGTACAATCCAGGTGGCATCCAGGTGATGTTTTTTCCCATCTTTAAAGGGGCCGAGAAGCTGGGGACACGTGCCGTGTCTTAGTCACACCATGGCCCCACCATTGCCCGTGAGAGCCATGAGGCTGCCCTGCCCACATTCCCCAGGTTCCCTAAGGGCCTTGCACGTAGTAGGCGCCCACAGTGGGATATTTGTGGAATGCATGTGCAATGGTTGACTTGTGTCTCCCAAAAGAGACGTGTGGGAGCCCCGACCCCAGGACCCGGGCGTGTGGCCCTACTTGGCAATAGGGTCTTTGCAACGTGATCAGGTTAGGATGGGGTCATTGGGGTGAGCCCCAGCCAACACCACGGGGGTCCCTTCAAAAAGGGAGGATGTGATCACAGACACAGACACACAACAAAGCCACAGAATGACGGAGGCAGAGATGGGGGCGATCATCCACAAGATGAGCGATGACAGGGACGTGGGACAACGCGAGACACTAAGAGCCAGAGGTGGCCCCTGTGCTCCTGAGAGCCTTCAGAGCGAGGTGGCGGCTGGCCCTGACTCCGGACTTCCAGCTTCGGAGCGGCAGAAGAGCTTTCTGTGGGCTTCTTCGGTGGCCTAGGTATGAATGCAGTCCGCTGGTGTTCGCTGAGGTGACGTGAGACCTGTCCTCTCTGATGACCGGCACAGACACCAGGACCCAGATATTCAGTCCCCGAGCCCTGCCCCCAGGCGCCCCCAAAACCTTGAAACTTAAATCCCCAACCCCAAAGCTGACTTTACCTTTTCCCCTGCACAAAGCAGCTTCATTCCAACCTCCAATCCCGGTTCTGTCACACTCCAGTCACCAGGGTGGCTGGGCTCCTCTCAAAGGTCTCCGCGGAACCGCGAGAGTCTCCTGGGTCACAGAGGGAGAACTCCAGCCCGCGACGCCATTGCAGCTCCCTTGGGGCCCTGTTTACGTGGACGACAGCTGGAGGGCCCCTGTGCAGACCCCTGAAGGGGGCCGAGGGGAGAGCACACCTAACTGCAGGGCCCATAGACTTCCCGGGAGAGGCTGCTGCCTGACGGAGCACCACCTTGTGACCCTTTTTGCACAGAGTTTCTCAGGCCTAGGGGCTGCGCTCCATCCCAGCTAATGCCCCTGTAGAAAAGAGACGTCCATTCCCGAAAGGGTTTTTCTTCCTCCTTGGCGTCCTGGAGGGGACAGTGGGCTGGGCTGGTTCTGAGGTGTGTCAGGGTTTGATCAGCCCAGTTTCCACTGGGAGTCTGGGGAGGATGAGACGGGCAGGGTTGCTTCCCAGCCTCCCCTGGGGACAGAGGCCTCTGACCCCCAAAGACCACCTTTTCCCGGTCCTCACAACCATCCAACAAGACCGCTTTCCAGACCTGGCTAACGGCTGGATCAGCTTTCGCAGCATCTGGTTTTGTCTTGGCTCTCAAGTCAATATAGCCAGTGTCTATCTGGGGCTGGAGAACCCACCCCATAAATCCACTCAGCAAATATCAGTTGAGGGTGGGAAACGTGCCAGGGGTGCACTGGATGCTGTAGAGCGGAGCGCATGGGACTGGCCAAGCCCTGGATCAATATGCCTTTGCAAAAGGTACGAAAGGAAATGAGCAAGTTAAACGTTTGAAATGACAGGGTACACTAGTCAGATTTTCATCGCTATAACGAGATACCCGACACCACCCACTTATAAAGAAAAAGAGGTTTACTGAGCTCACAGCTTTTGAAATTAAGCTCATGGTGCCTGCATCTGCTGAGCAGTGAGGGCCCAGGGTGGATGACTGATGAGGGACAGCAGTGATGGAGATGAGTGGTCACGAGAACTCAAGGAACCACACAAAACCACATTCTGAGAGCACACCCCAGTGGCCTTAGGAACTTCCATGAGGTCCCTCAAACATCCCACCTACTCCAACAGCAGCAGCCTGGGGACCAAGGCCCCCACCACAGTGGACCCTCGAGGGACACCCAGCCATATCCATACCTCAGCACACGGCTTGATCTCAGGGAGGAATAAGGGCTGAGGTCAGGGATGGAGAGTCACGGAAGGGATGGGTCAGGTGAGCTGGCCAGGAGGGCCTCCCTGAGAAGGTGACAGACACCAGAGACCTGAATGACAGAGGGACAGGACCATGTGACCATCTGATGGAAGGGAATCTGGCACTGGAAAACAGCCAGCAGGAGGGCCCAGAGGAGAGGGTGTGGCCTGTCTGGGGCCCTGCGAGGAGTGGGTGTGGCGGGTGTGGAGTGAGCCAGGGGCAGTGGGGTGGGGGATGGGCCCGGTGGCCGGGTGGACGCCAGGCCCTGACGCAGCCGTCCAGGCAGAGGTTGCTCTGGACGAGGCCGGGGCGGCTGGCATCAGGCTGGGCCCTGGGTGGACAGGTCTCTGATGGAGTGGATGTGCAGGGACGGCAAGGGACAGAGGGAGCCATCCTAGCTCCTAGGCCCCGCGGGCTCTTGGTGATGCCTGAGAATCATCCGTTCCCGCGTGTGATGGTGGCACTGCCCTGAGGCATTTCCCAAGGGCCCTCAGCCTTCAGAGGTCCGGCCTGAGACCTTCGCGATTCCAAACGGTGTCCTTCTGTGATTGACTTGAAGAGGGCGCGGAGGAGGCGGCTGGGGCGCGGCGGAAATGAAGAGGGACCGGGCGCCCTGAGAGGAGGCCGGACCTTGAGTTCGGGGTTCACTGTGCTCCTCACTCTGCTGTGGTGTGAGCCCGAAATTCCCCATTAAAAACCTCACCAGGAGGACAGGGACGGGCGGGTCCAGGGTGGCAGGGAAGGGCCTTCCCTCGGCGTTAGAGCGGCCTCTGATCCCACGCCGGACACGCGGGTGCCACGTCTGCGCCTCCCGCCCGGCCCAGCCCTTCCCGGGGCTTCGGGGACACCCCGGACCAGCAAAAGCGAGTGCCGACCAAGACAGGCAGGCCACGGGCTTCCGCGGGCACTTCTGGGCACTTGGTGTCCCCTGGTGCGTCCCCTCCTTGAAAACCCACGAGGATGAAAACCTGTGAGGACGAAAACCCATGCGCAGAGGGACAGGGAGGCGGCGGGCTCACGGGCCCCTGCAGACAGCCCCACGGCGGGTCATGTCCCCAGCAAGGGACAGCAAGGGACGCCATGGCCCTCGGTACATTCCTGCATCTAAAGGTCAGGAGGAGAGCGGCACCTGCACCATGAGGCATCGGCAGGTTAAAAGGAAACGTCCACCGAGGAGACTCCCCACCGAGGAGACTCCCCTCCGCGGTCCCCGCAGCGCGGCAGGATTAACGTTGCTTCTCATAACCCGGCCGCCAGGTGGCCACTCGCCTGCCGTCCGCCTCTGCACGGGCACCAGGAAGACAGAATCAGAGGACGCATCGGGGAACTCCAGGCCTAGCCGGACGCGGCCGTCACCCTCCCAGGGGCTCTGGGCTCGCGCAGCCCTGCACTGAACCTCGACCGGCGCTGGCGCTTCACGGACGATGCGGCATCCTCTGCACGTTTGGCACCTCCTGGACGCACTCCAAGTTGTGCCAGGGCGGGGTTGCTGCTGGCTTCTAGTGGGTGGGTGCCAACGTCCCACGATGCCCGGGACCCAGCCAAAACTCCAAGGCGCTCAGATCGCAAAGCCCTCATCTAGTGCGGAAGATGGTTTTGCCGTCAGTCGGGCACAGGCACACCGTGTTGAAACTCCAAGGATGTGACCATGGTGCAGCAGCAACTGTCTTGGCTCCATGAGGCAGAAGCCAAGAAAAGCTGAGAGAAGCGGAAGGAGACCAGGCACTGTTGAACCCACCGCAGATCCAGCTCCTCCTGAATTCCTGTTGTGTGAGCAATACTCTGCTATTAGTTAAGCCCGTTTTACCCACATCCTAAGTCTCTCTTACTTACACCTTCACTCATCCTGTTACCCTAAAAACTCACCAAACATTTGTGAATCAATGAGTGGTGATTTCTGTCTGGCACATAGTAGGTGCTTTATCCAGTGGTTGAGCTATCCTGGCCAGGCAAGGAAGAACTTTTTGCGGCACACCTACAGTCACACAGGAAGTTGGGGAAATCCCGACATCCATCTGACCTGATAGAGGATACGGGTGGAGGAGACAAGGGAGGGAAGGAACAGAGGAGGGGCTGCCCTACCGTGGGGTCCCATGGTGGGGTCTCCTCCCACGTCTAAGGAGCCCCGGTGCCTTCTGTGCCTCACAAGCAGCACTTTGGAGGAGGGTCTGTACTTGGGGATGGCACCTGTCACCGAGGCCACAGGCCGCGAGGAGCCACTGTGAAGAGCCTGCCCACACTAAGACCTTGAGGAGAGTCGCCGCTGGAGTGTGGGCAGCCGCGAGGCGCTGTCTCCCGAGCTGGTGAGGCCGGGGCTCTGCTCCACTCTGCCTGAGGCCACCCCGCGGTCAGATCTGCTCCCGGAGCCCTGCATGCGTGGAGCCGCCCCCCTGGGGAGGCGGGCAGGGGCAGGAAGGGGCCCCGGGATCCATGGACGGTTCCCTTTACAACCAAGGAAGGCAGGCCGCCGTGGACCCAGGGTGGCCTCTGCCCCATCGCAGCTCCACCTGGCCGAGCGTTCTGTGGACGTCCGCCTGGATTCCCTGGCTTCTGCGCAGAGCTCCGCACAGGGCGGGCAGGCGGGTCCAGAGTCAAGGTGTGGCCGGGCTGCTTCCCTCGGAGGCCACGGGGGCTGCCCTGGGCTGGACGTCCTCCCCTGGGGCACTCGGCCACCTCCCCTGCTCCTGGCTCTGCCTCCAGACTCCCTAGCGGCGAAAGGAGGCTCTCACCTGGCATCAGCGTGCACCGCACCACCTCCTCCGAACCCGTCGCCTCGTGAAGACCCGGCTCCCTCCAGGGCCCCACGGGCAGGGGCTCAGGTCCAGCCCCAGATCCGGAGGACTCGATTTGACTGGCAGCGCCCCCAAATTCAGCCCTCATGCCAGAGCAAGCGGGGCGGCTGGAGGGTCGCTAGGGAGTGAGGCCCGGAGCCAGTGACGCTCCCGCCTGAGCTCCCCTCGTTTTGTGTGCCATACACACTCACACACTCACACACACTCACACTCACACACACTCACACACACTCACACACACATACACTCACACACACATACACTCACACACACACGCGCATACACACATACACTCACACTCACACACATACACACACACATACACACACATACACTCTCATACTCGCACTCACACACACATATACACACACTCACACATTCACACTCACGCACACACACATTCACACACACTCACACATGCACTCACATACACTCTCACACATACACACACTCACTCACACATACACACACACTCACACTCACACGCACACATACACACACTCGCACACACACATACACTCATACACACACTCACACATACATATACTCTCTCACAACACATTCACACACACACTCACACATGCACTCACACACAGTCTCACACACATACATACTCACACACACACACTCTCACACTCACACACTCACACACACATACACACACACTCTCACACACACATACACACTCACACTCTCATACTCGCACTCACACACACACATACTCACACACTCACACACACATACACACACTCACACACACATACACACTCACACTCTCATACTCGCACTCACACACACATACACACTCACACACACTCACACACACACATACACACATACACACACACTCTCACACACACATACACACACACAGTCATACACACTCACACTCACATACACTCACACACAGTCTCGCACACACACACTCACACACTCACACTCGCACACACACTCACACTCACACACACTCATACACACACACTCACACACACTCTCACACACACTCTCACACACACATACACACACACAGTCATACACACTCACACTCACATACACTCACACACAGTCTCGCACACACACACTCACACACTCACACACGCACACACACTCACACACTCACACACGCACACACAGTCACACACTCACACTCGCACATACACACACTCACACACATAGTGACACACACAGGATGGAGTGCCCTGCCCATCCTGTGCACTGAGGCTTCCCCGACACCCCACAGGACCGGCCGCCGGCTTGTGGGGTCCTGACAGACGCAGGCCAGAGGGCGGTGGGGAGGGGCAGCCGGCCTGGCTGTGATGAGCACCAGCCTGCCTCCCCCCCTGACCCTCACCGCACCCACCCAGAAACCCCCAAGGCTCAGGGTCTCTCGCCCAGACCGACCGTGCGTCCTCACCCGCCTTTCCACACTTGTCCACAGTGTTTTACACGCAGCAGACGAAGCGTTAAATCAGGTCACTCTGCCGCTCAAACCCAAGGGCTTCCCATCACAATTAAAGCCCAGGCTGCTCACCAGGCCCCATCGGACACACGTGTCCTGTCCCCGGCCCCACATGCCACACTGCCCTGGGGCTCCCCAGACTCCACGGTCACTGGCCCTCACTGCTCCTCAAACACACCAAGAGCACCTGACCTCAGGACCTTTGCACTGCTGCCTACACACTGTTTTCTCCATACCCTTGTGGCCTAACCATGCCCTGCCGTCGCCTCCCCTAGCTTCGTCCCTGAATGGTGTCCCCCACCTTCCTTCCCCTTCCTTGACTGATGGTCCATCCCAGCCCTTGCTCTCCTAGCTCAGTAGCCTATATTTAATGTCTGTTTATCACGATTCTCCTTCTATTCTCTGCCAGACTGTGGTTAAGTCTACAAAGTGACAGGCTTGGGACATCCCCCATCTAAAATGCAAGAGGCCGAGACTCCAGAACTCTCCCTGCTGAGCCTCTCCCGGTTATAAGTCACATCCACCAGGCCCGGAACCGGGGGCCAAGCCTCGCCACACCAACCTCCCCAATTGCCCAGATTAGGCCAGCGCTGTCCCACGGGAGGAGCCCGGCGTCCACTTAGCTGCCTCGGCACCGGGGACCCGGCAGCCACTCTGCCCCGGCCATGCAGCAGTGTGAACGCAAGCTTCCAGACCTCTGGCTGACTGTTGAAGATGTGGCTCTGGGTCTCCACGTGGAGACCTCTACCATTAACGCTGAGCCTACACCCTGCGAGGCAGCAGCCCCCTGGAGCTGAGGGCTGCTGCCCAGCACGAAAAGGGCGTGGACCCTTCATGTGACCACAAGCCTCACCCAGCACACTTCTCTCAGTTGCCTCTCCTGTGTGGCCTCTGACAGTGTCTCACTTTTCAGCCCCTGATTCATGCATCTTAGTCAACTCTAGGCTAAAGTTGGGCTAGTGGTATAAAGTGGTCACCACCAAAAACTGAAAAATCGAAACTGTTAAAGGACTGTGTTGTCTCGGGTTGCATCAACAAAGGTACATTATTCAAGAGAAAGGAGGTGGTATTCCAAGTCTGGTCCCCACCCGTGGGATCGCCCACTTCACTCAGTCAAGACAACAATGTTGAAGGGGATAAAGACCATTGGAATAGGGAGTAGACAGAAATATTAAGGGAGGATCTTTTTCTTTAAGTTCAAAAAAGAGAGAGAGAGACTGTTAGGAATCTGAGCACTCTTCAGATGACTGGGGGGCTCTTGTGTGGAAGAGAGGCTTTGGGGGGCTCTGGGGGGCACTGGGGAGCACGCTCAGACCGGGAGGTGAGGCTCATCTCAGCATCTCAAACGTGAATCACAGTCCACTTAGGCATGAGTGTCCAAGTGCGTCTACTGTGGCCGTAACTGGAGTCACGCGCAACTCGTTAGAACAGATTAAATCTCTCTTTTTAACAGTCACCTTCCTCCTCGCCAGAGGGACCACAGCGGTGAGGATGAGGGCCCTGTCCTGGCCTCACCCGACAGGCTGGATGCCACGCGGTGGGCACAGAGGGGATTCAGACCTCAGAAATGAGGTTCCGGGGGACAGAAAGGGAGCCCGGGGAGAGGAAGACGCTGCTGCGCGCGTGGCATCTGTCTGCAGCGAGGTGGCCGCTGACTGCCCTCCGCACACCCACCAGACCAGACCCTCTCCCGTCCGGCCGCAGCTGACCCGGCCCCCTCGCGCCCCGCGGGCTCGCCAACTACAGGGCCTCCTGGCACCGCGCCCCAGGGCCTCCTGAAGGCGGCGGGTCCAGAGGCGGGTCCAGAGGGCGGCCTGCGCCTCCCACCCTGGACTTCGTGCTCACGCGGGGACTGAGGCCCCGCCAGCTGCAGTACTGTGGCTCCCGTTCCCTGCGCCCCACACCTGCGCCCTGTGAACGGCCCTGTTGACGGGGACTGTCCTGCGTTGTGAGACCAGCTGGACAGTTGCTCATGGCCGGCAGTGGGGGTCACTCCGCAATCGAGTGTCAACCAAGGACCGCGGCACCGCAAGAGGCCCCGAGACGTCCGGGAGAAAACCGCGCCTGCGCGCCCCTGGCGCCGTCCGCGGGAGCCCTGCCTGGCCCTGATCTCCGGACAGGGCCACTGCCCCGGTGTCTGGGACCAACTGTCGGCGGCCCTACCAGCCATTCTCCAGGGAGCTGCCTGGGGCATCCCTGGAAGGTGGACATGGCTGTCAGCCCTGCTCAGATCCCTCTGATTCCCACGACGCTGCCCGTTGCTCTCAAACCCCTTCCCTGCCCAAGAGGCCCGGCCATGTGGCTGCTGCCACCAGAGACTGCGCCCCCAGGCCTCTCCGCCCAGCCACCGCTGTCTGACAGGGCATCTGTCTAGGTCTGGATCCCCCAAAGCAGATCCTGAACAAGATGGGGACACAGGTGCTTCTAAGGTGACTCCAGGTCACAGGGAGGGGAGAGTGGGGCACCCCAGGGATAAGCAGGCCATCCCCAGCCTACAGAGACCCTCCCAGTGACCACGGGAATGGGCCTCAGAGCCGTCCCATCAGGGGACAAGGAAGCCAGACACTGACCCCTCCAAGTCCATTTCCTCGGGGTGCTGCAGGCAAAGTACCACCAACGGGGGCTTAAAATCACCGCCATTCACTCTGACTCTGGAAGCCAGGTCCAAAATCAAGGTGCTGGCCAGAAGGTCCTTCCCTGACGCCCACGGCAGCCCAGCGTGGTATCCTCAGAATCCAGGTCCCTCCCCTCCTGGCACCGTGATGATTATCTGTGCATTTTCCTACTTCTTCAGCGCCTGCCTTCCCTGCCAGATGACCAGCTCCGTGGGCAGACGGCACCTGGCTTGTCCACATCTGGACGTCCACCCAGGTACCAGGGCTCTGGATGTAGGTGCTTCCTCAGGACCTCCATGCTCATCGGGTCCAGTGAGTCACGGGGCTGGGCAGCAGCCAAATGCCCTGAGTCCAGCCAGTGCAGGGACCCCCGGCTGCTGGAGAGACACAGGTCACAGGCGGGCGCACACAGCCCCCCAGGGGTTGGCCCTCCAGCATCTGCCTGCCCCACCTCCTGGCTCAGCCTGAGCCAGTCCGGCCAAGTGCAAAGGTCAGAGCTCTGAGCCACCGGAAGACCCGGGTTCAAGTCACCATGGCCCCTCGGCTCCTCCACGGCTGCAGGCCCAGTCCATCCTCCCTCGGAGACTCCTTCTGTGCTGCTTTTTGAACATTCCTCTGCCTTTACCTTTGGCTCCCACTCTGCATTTTATGAATCCTTACAAAGCCTTTTCCAAACTGCCCTGGAACATGGAGGGTATAAATAAAACCTATCTGCAAAATAGAGATAATATTGACCACGCGGGACGGCCGGGGGATTAGAGATAATGTAGGCAAAGCACCTGGCGGTGAGCAGCTGCTATTATCATCATTATTATTATTTTTGGTGAAGCGGAATCTCGGCAAATACCTCCTCAGACATCAAGCAGGAAACCAATTTCCTTGAAAATAAATGTCACAGATCTGAAAGGCTTAGACCGAAAATAAATAAATAATTTCTAATCAGGACACAATCCGGGGGTACGGTCAGGCCACAGGAGGGGCCTCGTGTGACCCAGTTTGACCCACTGGGATGGTCAGAAAGGTAGTGCTGAAAGGTAACCTTTCAGTGATGCACCACTCTGTCCCTTGACCTGGCCAGAGAAGGGAAAATGGTGGCCAGGAGGAGCTGGACACTGCCAGGTGACCACACAAAGAGGCTGGGAACCAAACGTCTCTGCTGAAAGTTACTGTGAGCCCGAAACATGTTGGGAGTGGGGAGGGTGCACCCACAAGGCACAGAAATAATCAGAACAAAAGAAAACACAACAGATTTTTGCCCGAAAGCATTTGAAACAAGAAAACAGAGCAAAGCTAAAGATTGATTTGGCTCTTCATTAAGTCACAAATTATAACTAAAGAGTAAATAAGGAACGTGAGCTGGGTGCAGTGGTGCAGGCTTGTAACACCAGCAGCTCAGGAGGCTGAGGCAGGAGGATCACGAGTTCAAAACCAGTCTCAGCAAAAGTGAGGCTGCTAAGCAACTCAGTGAGACCCTGTCTCCAAAATACAAAGTAGGACTGGGGATGTGGCTCAGTGGCCAAGTACCCCTGAGTTCAATCTCTGGTACCAAAACACAACTTTAAAAAGAATAAACAAGGAACATGAGATCTATCCTCTGAAAAAGTGGGGATTGGAGGAACAGGACATGATGAAAAGGTACAACTTTTTAAATGTCAACTGCAAGACGAATCAAGGACCAGAAGGTAAGTTCTCTATCACTGCCAAGAAATGCAGGTATAAGTGGCATCTTAAAATCAAAAGCAAAAGGACTAAAGAGAATAGAAAAGTTTACGCAGTGGGGAAGAAAAAGGGGCAGGGGGCAGAAATGGAATCAGGAGGAAATGGGACAAAAATACTCCAGTCATAAAAGCCACTTTAAAAGAGAAAATAATGACAAAAATAAGAGCAAAACTATGTGCCTGAAAGTGAAGCCCAGCGTGGAGAAGAGACCTTGGGAGGAGACAAAGGGGAGAAGCTGTCGTGCTCTGAGAGCTGCACACAGGCAGGAATGGGCGCTGGAGTCCAGTGGAGCCAAAAGCCAGAGTGGGTTCTCTCCCTCTCCAGTTGTCCTGCCCCAGGACCCTCCACAAGGAAGAGATGCCCTGGGGAGCCGAGTGCCCGGCTGGAAGCAGAAGCGGACCTGGCAGTCTTGAGTCCTCAGAGGACAGGTAGAGGGAGGTGCCCAGCCCCAGCTGCTGGACTTCGGATCACACCGCAGAGACCAGTCCCAACCGCGTCTGCCTGAAAGAAAACGGTGAGCCATTTGTAGGTCAAATACTATCAACTCCCACCTCTGGTTCTTACCTCCAAATTCTGGTGTAGATTTAAAAATAGGAGGATTTGTTCAAAAGGAAAAAGTGAAAGAAAATCCGGCAGTGTGGGGAACAGTGGCCAGCTACAGACCACAAGACGACACGGACGATGAGCAGACAAGGACTTTGAAGTAACCATAATGAACCCTATGAGCGAATTCAGGGGACAATACTAACAATCTAGGTGAAAATATGGGGAAAATTCAGCAGAGTAATGCAAACTCTAAAATAAGAATCAAATGGAATTTCTAGAACTGAAAAACACAGGATCCGAAATGGAAAATTAATCAAGTGGTTTCAACAATAGATTAGACCTACTGAAGGAAAAGATTTGTCAACTTGAAGGCAGGTCAGTAGAAATTATCCTAACTAGAGCAAAAAGAGAGAAGGCATTTTTTAAAAAATAAATTAAAGAACACTTTGGGTAAATATCAAATGATCTAGGATATTTTGAGAGTCTCAGAAGAGAAGGAGTATGTGTCAATCAGTTTTCTATCACTGTGACAAAATATCTAAGAAAGTCAACTTATAAGAAGGAAAGGTTCATTTTAGTTCATGGTTTCAGTATTTTCAGTCTGTGGTCACTTGGCCCTGTTGCCTTTGGGTCTGTGGTGAGGAGCGCATGATTGATGAAAGTGGTCACCTCATGGTGGCCAGAAAGCAGACAGAAAGGAAGGGGCTGGGGTCCAAATATCCCCTTCAAGGGCACACCCAGTGGCCAAACTTCCTTCCACTGGGCTCCACCTCCTGAGGGTTCAACCACCTCCCAACAGCACCACAGGTTTGCAACCAGACCATTAATGCATGGAGACAGTTAAGATCCAAACCATAATACAGAGAGAAAGGGAATTAGAAAAAGTATATAGTGGAAGGAGTAATGCCTGAAATTTTTCAAATTGGTAGGAAGCATACACTTACAGATCCAAGAAGGTCAACAAACCCAAAAGTAGGGAAAGCCACAAAAATCACACTGAGGTGCTTTACGATTATCTTGCTGAAAACCAAAGATGAAGAGAAAAAAATTTTAAAGCAGGGACAAAGAAGATACCACACATTCAGGGAAACAGAGGGTACCCCTCCAGCATTCTGCAAAATATTGTTCAGTGTATTATTGTAAAAAAATTACCCAAGAACAGGGAAAGAACCATCTAAAAATATTAGAGGTGACCAGAGCTGAAGATCACATAGGATCAAGAATATGTTGCACCCAACAAGGTTAAATTCACAATGTCTGCTATACAAACTGCATGCTATATGAGGAAAAAAAAAATCAATAGAAAGTTTAAAAAATTAGACATACCATGCTAACATTTGTCAAAAAATAGCTAGAGTGACTATTCTAATATGGATAGCAGAGCAGAGCACAATATCAGCAATAGAGAAGTTCATCTCATATAAAGAGGTAAATTCATCAAGAGGACATAACACTGAAGTTTCAGCATCTAAAACGGAGCTTTATTTTTGTTTCAAAATATCTGAAACAAAAACTCATAGAACTGGAAGGAGAAAGACAAATCAGCAGTTATAGTTACATTATCTCAATAATTGATATGACAAGTCGACAGGAAATAAGCATATAGAAGACTTGAACAATGCCTTCAGCTAACTCGACTCAATTGACCTTTATAGAGCAAAATGGGTATTCACATGCAAAAATTGAGCTTTGATCCCTACCTCGCACCACATATAAAAACTAATCTAAAATGGATCACAGACTTCAAAGTAAAATCATATACTACAAAATTTCTTGAAGAAAACAGAACAAAATCTGTGCAACTTTTGGTTGGGCAATGATCTCTTCAATATGTCACCAACCAGCAATATTCCCAGGTGGAGGAATGGTAAATTGTACTTCTATAAATTCTACAATGTTGCCCCTCCAAAGATCCTATTAAGGAAATGTAAACCAAGGTTGCAGACAGGGAGAAAATATTTTCAAGACAGATATCTGATGGAGGACTTATGTCCAGATTACATAAAGAACTCAAATTCAAAACTAAGAAAACAATGTATTTTTAAAATGAGCAAAACAATTCAAAATGCAGTCTGCAAAAGATAAATAATTTTTAAAAATATATACCACAGATGTACATAAGCACATGAAAAGATGCTTAATATCACTGGTCACTAGGGAAATGCAAATTTAAAACTATTAGATGATTTCCTAGGTGATTGAACAACCAAATCATGAAGAGTTTATTACCCTAGAATTTTGTCAAGAAATTTATACCAAAAATAAATAGAAATCTGTTGCTTATTCTAAGAGTTTAGTCCATAGTTGTTGTTATAATCCATGTTTTTGTCAAATAAAAGTGATTTATTAAAAAAAAACTATTAGATATGACTACCCTTCTAAAAGAATAGCTAAAGTTAAAAGGCCTGAGCACTCCAAGTGTTGACAAGAATGTAGAGGAGCAGGAACTCTCATACACTACAGGTAAGAGCTGACATTGCTACAACTTTGAAGAAATTGTCAGTTCTTTAAGACTCAGACATGCACCTATAACCCAGTCCTTCCCCTCCTGGGTGTTAATCCAAGAAAAATGAGAGCATATGTCCATGCAAAGATTTGTACATGAATGTTGATTACAGTTCTATTTTTATTTCATTTTTACTAGTGCATTATAGTTACACATAATGTTGGGGTTCATTCTGATATAATCACATGCATGGAATATAATTTGCCCCACTTCAGATCCCACTACTTCCCATTCCCTTTCCTCCTCCCTCCTCCACCCCCTGTTCCTTTTCCTCTATTCTACTGGTCTCCTATTTATCATTTTAATTAGTGCTTTAAAAATGGAGGTACAGGTGAAATTCACTGTAGTGTATATATACATAGCACAATTTTGTTGATTGTTCAAGTCTTCTCCTATTTCTCTTTTCTCATCCCTCCTCCTTCCCCATCAATCCCCTTCTTCTGCTCCACTGATCTCCTTTCTCTTTTCATGAGATTTCTACCCCACCTGTCCCCCTTATTTAAGTCCAGCTTCCATGTAGGACAGAAAACATTTGACCCTTGACTGAATCTGGCTTATTTTACTAGCATGATGTTCTCCAGTCCCATCCATTTATCAGAAAAGGCCACAATTTTATTCTTTTTGCCTGAGTAAAACTTTATTGTGTATATACACCACATTTTCTTTTTCCATTCACCTGTTTATGGGCACCTGCGGTTATTGTGAATGGGATAATTTTCCTGATTTCATTCTCAGCACATTTATTATTAGAGTATAGGACAGCTATTGATTTGGGTATGTTATCTTATATTCTGACATTTCACTAAATTTGTTTATCAGCTCTGTAAGTCCATTGGTGGAGTCTTTTTTTTTTTCTGTGGGGAGAGGACCTTCTAAATATGAGATCATATCCTCAGCAAACAGATCATTTGACTTATCTTTTCCTATTTGTATCCCTTTAATTTCCCTTTCTTTCCTTATTACTCTGGTCAGAGTTTTAAGAACTATTTTGAATAGGAGGAGTGAGGGTGGGCATCCTAATCTTTTTTCCTGATTTTAGAGAAAATGCTTTCAGTTTTTCTGCAGTCTATATGATGTTGGACTTGGGTTTGTCATATATAGCCTTTACAGTGTTGAAGTAAGTTCCTTCTATCCCTAGTTTCTAAAATGTTTTTTAACACGAATGGGTGCTGGATTTTGTCAAAATATTTTTATGTATATATTAAGATGATTGTGGAACTCTTGTCCTTAACTCAATTTATATGGTAAATTACATTTATCAATTTGCAAATGTTGAACCAACCTTGCATCCCTGGGATGAAACACATTGATCATGGTATAGTATCTTCTTAATGTGTTTTTGAATGTGGCTTGCCAATGTTTTATTAAGGATTTTTGCATATATATTCATCAGGGATACTGATCTGAACTTTCCTTTCCTTGATGTATCTTTGTCTGGTTTTGGTGTCATGCTATTGGCTTCATAGAATGAATTTGGCAGCATTACCTCCCTTTTCATTTCATGAAATAATTTGAGAAGGATTGGTGTTAGTTCTTCTTTAAACGTCTTCTAGAACTCAGCTCAGAATATAACTGGTCCTGGACATTTCTTTGTTGGAAGGCTTTTAATTGTTGCTTCAATCTCACTGCTTGATATTGGTCTGTTTAAGTTTTCTACATCCTCAAGGTTCATTTTACATTGGTCATATGTGTCTAGAAAAATTGTCAATGTCTTGAACATTTTCCAATTTATTGGAGTGAGTATAAATTTTCAACAACAGGGAGCTTTTAAGGAGGTGATTCAAGGGCTACATTCCACATGTTCTTTGTTGGAATTGTAATTCCCTTGTTAATTTGGGAGACAGTCATTTCTGAGATATTCTGGTGCCATCCCCAAAGTCTATTTTACTTTGTTCTGATGGTGAGTGTATACTCAAGGACAGATAAATGTCTAAGATGAGGAAAAATATAATCCTGTTTCCCCTGAGATTAGGGAGAGAGAGATTAGGGAGGAACAGGGAGAGAGGAAGAGAAAGAAACATGTCCATTTTAAAAATAGTTGCAGTGACAGATCAGCAAGGGCTATATTCAGAGCATAAAGTGGACCCCTGTTCCATTTCCCCACTATCAACTTCTACATTCCTTTTCTATGGGAAAATGGATGACAAATCTCCAAGTTGCTTCCTGCTGAAAGAGGACAAAGTTTGTAGAAGTAACCCAAAGTCCTGTTATCTTTAGGTGGGGCGTGAACAGTTAAGAGTATTCAGCATCAGAGAAGTCCAGAGGTTACCAGTGGCAGATGGAAGGTGACTGTACATGGCATACGCAGGACAGGGATCATGCTAAGATAATAATAAATAAGACAGCAAAGCATTGTTTGTCTCTTCTTATTACTTTTGTCTTGAAGTCTGTCTAAGAGTAGCTACCACTGCTTGCTTTCAGTCTTCCTTTCTATATATATCTTTTTCTATCCTTTCTCTTTCAGCCTTTTGTCTTGCCTATAAGGTGAATCTCTTGTATATTGTAAACAATATATGGTCAGGTATTGTTTTTTAATCCATTCCACCAATCTATGTCTTTTGACAGGAGAGTTAAGACCATGTACATTCAGGGTTATTACAGACAGATGATTTTTTTATTTCCTGCCATTTTGATTTATATCTTATGCTTAATTCAAACTTAATTCTCCTTTAATTTACTATTATTCTAGTGAAATGCATTTCTGTGCTGGCTCTGATTTTTATTCTTCATTTCTTCTGCATTAAGTATTTCATTGAGTATACTTCATAGGGCAGGCTTACTAGTCATGAATTCTTTGGTTTCTGTTCATCACAAAAGATTTTGTTTTGTTTTTTCATCTTCAATTCTGAAGGATGATTTTTCTGGGTATAATATTTGTTGGCACCCATTTGCTTCTAGGGTTTGGTACATATTATTCCAAGCTCTTCTGGCTTCTAGGCTCTGAACTGAAAAATCAGTTGAAATTCTAATTGGTTTAACTCTAAATGTAACCTGCCATTTTTCTCTAGCAGCATTAAAATTCTATCCCTATTCTTTATATTAGGCATTTTAATTATATGTCTTGGAGAATTTTTTTTATCTTGCCTATTTGGGATTCTAAATTCTAAACCCTTTTATTTGGATTTCCATGTTCTTCCTAAGATTTAGAAATTTTTCCAATAATATTTTATTATAAAGTTTGTGCATTCCTTCAGTTTGAATTTTAGTACTTTTATCTACACCAATGTTTTTTTAATTTGTTTTCTTAGTGTTATACCAGATTTCTTAAATATTCTGGTCATGGTCTCTTAACATTTTTTATGTAGCGTCGATTATCAGGATTACATATTTTATCTTCGAGGCTTAAGAATCTGTCTTGAAAGTGGTCTAATCTATTGGTGATACTTTTCAACTGAATTTTTAATTTGATTTACTGCATTGGTCTTTTATAGGATTTGTTTGGTTCTTTTTCTCTCTTTATTGAAATTATCTTTCATTTTCTGTATTTTCTAAGTTCATCTCTTACATCTTATTCTAGTGCATTTAACATTTTAGCTATGAACTTTCTAAATTCTTTCTCTGACATTTCCTCCACTGTGGTGTCAATGGGATCAGTTGTTGAAATATTGTGGGTTGTTTGGGAGAGTTTGTTGCCTTCATTTTTCATATTGTTTGTATGTCAACCCATCTGTTGAGATGACTATTGCTTCTACTTGTATACAAGTAGCTATTTAGACAGTTTCTTTCTCTTAAGAGCCCCAGGCTGTGTGAATAACCAAGTATTAACACTTCTTACACTCAATGTGTATTCTCTGCTTTTTCCAGTATCAGCAACATTTTGAGAGAAGATACTAAATCCTATTAACTATGGTAACTTCAGAGGAGAGCCACAAACTAGTAAACCTTAGGGGGAAAATCTTGTTGAAAATATTCTCCATAATTCTTCTAATCTGGATATAAAATTATAGTAATATTCTGGAAACAAACAGATATTAGTTATTAAAGATATTAAATTTACTATTTCAGTATACCGGGGCTGAAAATGGGAGGAAAGAAAAATTGGGCAAAGGAAAAAAAAAGAGAGAAAAGACAAAAAAGAGCAACACAAATCAAGGTAAAAAAGAAGAAAAAGATGGATGGGAGGGGAGACTTAAGGCAGGAGCAGGTAGTGAAGGTGGAAAAAGAGAGACTAAGGAGCAAGTGTAAACCTGAGCTAGGAGAATAGAGTGATGGGATGATTGTAGTTAATGCTTGAAAATATTGGAAGAAAAGGGACCAATGGGTTGGGGTGCCATATTGGATAAGAGTGGAATCTCTATCAATCCAAAATGAAAAGTAACATGCATAAGATCAGAAGTGATGTTCTAGCTACTTACAATAATCAATGCCAAGGTAGAGAAATTCCCATGCCAAGGTGGCAACATTTCATATTGAGTCTTCCTGGCTTGGATTTCTTCAGGATCAGGGACCTTTAGCAGGTCCACCACCCTTCAGCTTCACCTTGATGTTTCCCTGAGTGTGGGGTTGTGATCACACCAGCTCCCCTCTAGGAGGCCTCCTCTGATCTTTGGTATATCTAGATACCTACCAGCTTTCTTTGGGGTCAGGGGAGACAGTCCCTAGTTGTGGCTTATCAGCCTTTATCTTCCCTGATAAGGGAGTGGTCTCGTGTGCCCTGAAAATAATCTCCGTGTATCCAGTGCTGGGGACTTTGTCAGTTACCCTGTGTGTATTTCAACGTGCGCAGTGTGTGGTGGTCTAAGGTCGAGGTATGTAGTCTGTTTGATGTGACACTGGGTGGCCCATGCCGGGGGTAGGGGGTAGGGCTACTGCCCACTCCAGAGTGTACAGTGCACTTATATCTGTGCAGGCTGGGTGGTGGCTGGTGTCCCATGAGCCACTTTGTGAGCTCTGTAAGCCCCTTTGTGAGCTGCAGGGTTATTGTGTGTGCATGAGGTTCTCTGCGGCTGCTCGGGGTTCTCAGGAGCTGCGTCCTGTGGGTCCATGCACGTGAACGAGGACTGGGTCAACTGGCAACCCTGGGAGCCGCACTGCGGATCCTCCTGGAGGTGCTGGGACCCAGGAGCTACTTCCCTGCCTGCTCTGGATTTCTCGCCAGCCAGCCGGTGTTCATCAGCCCAGGGCCCAAGCCCACCTGCTGAGAGCGTGCCCGCTGTGTCTGTTGGGTGCAGGTGCTCGGGCCTGGGCTCTGGACTGTCCCGCTGACTGCTGTGGGGCACTCTGCCTGCTCCCTCCACAGGGTGTTTCCTTAATGTGGAGTAAGTGGCTCTGTGCCCTGTGGGTGGCCTGTGCCACGGACACCTCCTCCCTGGCTGGTGCGGATCACCAGGGTGCCGTCCCTGGACTGGGCTACAGCATGAGTCGGCCAGCTAGTGCCCGAGCTCCTCCTTCCCGTGGTCGTGGACCATAGTGCCCGCTCCCTTCCCCGGGGCTTCTCTGGAGCAGTGCCGTCTAAGTGCTTGGTGGCTGTGTGTGACCGAGGGGCCGGGGTGCAGGCTCCCTGTGGGCCCTCTGTGGTGCAGGGCCTCCTTTCTGGTGCTGCCCACCCATGAGACAGGGAGAGTGCTGACTGGCCCGTCCTTGCCAGAGCCCCTGCAGAGGCTGTGTGGCTGTGGGTTGGGCCCACGCTCCCTGCAGTGATCAGCTCCCGCGTCACTCCACCCCCAGCCCCTTGTCTGCCCTGAGGAGGGGGCTCAGTGGGTTTCAGCTACCGGAAAGAATCCCTCACAAGTCCCTCCAGGTGGACTACTGGGACGCCCCACCTGGGAGCCGCTCCCTCGGATTTCACTGGTGCCACCTGAAGGTGGGGAGAAGCTGTGTGGACTGAATTTCTTCTCAGGAGGCTGGCCAGCAGGGGACTCTACAAAATGGCCACCCTGCCTGGCCGGGCTTTCAGTCCACGGTCTGGGTTAGCCTGCTTGCTCTCCACCGTCCTTGTCCCGTCCTGTTTTAACTTGGTTCACCTTTCTTCCCATCTGGTGTTGAGGAAGTGCTGAAGGGTTCTTCCTCCCCTACGGGGCCCACCCTGGGCAGGCTTCAGGGTCAAGGAATTCTGTCCTTACTTTCTGCTCCAGTAACTCCAAGTCCCTCCAAGTCTCAAACTACCCAATATAGAGTTTCGGAGAATTTGCTCTGCCACCCTCCTCTCTGGTCCACTGTTCTTTCTTTCACTACTTCCTTTCTGGGCTGGGGAGGGGTCAGCTGCCCAGATCTGCTCCTCCCTCTTTAAGTCTACAGCTGTTGTTTTAATCACCAAAAGCTGTAATCAGCCTAGATGGCCATCAACAAGCAAACTGATCAACAGATCGTGGTACACCCATACAAGGGAATACTACTCAGCAATAAAAAATGAATGAACTACAGATATGACCACAGTATTTGTAGATCTCAACATAATTATGCTGAGCAAAGACCAGACAAAATAGAGGGCCTGGGCTGGGGATACAGCTCAGTGGGTAGGGTGCTTGCCTCGCACGCACAAGACCCTGAGTTCAATCCCCAGCACCGCCAAAAAAAAAAAAAAAAAAAGAAGAAAGAATATTAAAAAAAAAAAAATAGAGGGCCTGCCTCCTAAGATTCTGTTTATATAAAACTTTGAGAAAATTTAAATTAAGGTACAGTGACAGAGAACAGAGGAGTAGTTGCCAGGAGAGAAGAGGGAACAGAGAGAAGGGGCACCTGGGCACAAGGAAGACTTTGGGGTGATGGCTGTGCTCACTGTCTGGATGCAGCAGTGATTTCATGGCATCCACATAGGTCAAAACGTGGTACGCTCTAAATATGCGATGTTTACTGTATGTCAATCATACCTAAGAAAACAGTTAAAAAAAACAAGCTTAGCACTCGTGCATCCTACATGCCTAAAACTACATCTCAATAAGACGCTATCTCCAAAAGTCATGGATAAAATCTCAATCAGGCAGGAACTCAGAAGACAGCACACCTGAAGGCTCACACCTGAATGTGTCTAGAAGCAAATGCTTGAGAACAAAATGCATTCAGGAAAGAGTGACGTAGGAGCTGGGGATATAGCTCAGTTGGTAGGGTACTCGCCTCGCAAGCACAAGGCCCTGGGTTCAATCCCCAGCACTGCAAAAAAAAAAAAAGAGGGAAGAGGCTAGAGTGAGCTCTGAATCACTTAAACATAAAACCAAGACCAAACAACAGTGAGTATCCGGGTTGCAGAGCTTAGTTCCCACGCCCTAACCTCGAAAAGATAAGGCCAGTTTACACAGTTAAAACCAGGGCTGGGAGTGACAGAGGGCTATGAACGTGTTACTGCCTCACATTTAAAAGAACTCCCCGCAAAGGCTAAACTTGAAACAGGTTGCTAAAAAGCAAAGATCCCAACCTCGCAGTGACTCATCACATTTTCCTTAAAGGGTAACTGTGGACTGAGAATTATTTCTGGGAAAGAAGTTGTTATCGACACTTTAGCAATTTCCTTGCATTTCATTTCCATTTCACTTTCTCCGAATCATCTTAATTATTTTATTAGGAATAACACGAAGAACATTTTGCATGGAGCGAAATCATGCCCACCCATCTCGGTTCTGACCTCCCCGTTCTTCGGTCTGTCTGTGCACCCAGAGACGTCTCTAGTATAGTCACTAAATATTAATCATGTTTTCCTGTAGAATGTGAAGTGAGGTGAATTATTTTCCATCCTTCTACATCCCCTTCCAGTGGCTTGAATTTTTTATAGCATGTATGCATCCCTTTTGCAAAAAGAAGAGTTATTAGTCTTGTTGAAAACACACGCACACGCATAGTGCATGCTCTGAAGTCAAACTGAAAGGATCGTCCGCCACAGCTTCACTGTCTGCTCTGGGTATGAACAGGGGAGCTTAAAGTGCAGGTAACACAGGTAACACAGGGCCCGACTCCTGTGGGTTTAGGCCAATTTAAACGAGATCACGTGTGTGCTGTAGCAGCAGGTCACATTTGATGCTCCCGCGAGGGGGACGGAGGAGCAATCTAGAGAAAGAACAAGCACCTCAGACCGAACGGTCATGCTACCTGCATCTCTTCCACTTGGGGGCGCTAGAGATGAAGGTGTCCGTTTCCTGCGAGTTCCTGTTTTGGACCATTAACAGAATTTCAGGAGTTGTCACTGTCTCTTCAAGCTGGGACAAGTCTGACAGGTCCCCGACGAGGGCGACTGGCCTCAGCATATGGAGGTGTTTTCAGCAGCCGACCTCCAACCAGAGCCAGATGTTTCCTCCATGTTCGCCACGGGCTGTCTCCTTGCAATCTGCCCTGGTACCTGCACTCGGTCTCCAGAACAGCCTGGGAAGAAATGACACTCCGAAGACACCGTCGCAGACAATTTCAATCATTCTGACTTTGGAGTAGGTGGTGTTTGTTCGTCTCCAAGGAGGCAGGCACCTCGCCGCCTGAGCAAGCAGGTACCGTTCAGAAAAGTGATCTGAAGAGTAAACCCAACTTTGTTATTGATTTTATTATCAAGTGGCAGATAGGTTTATCCTGAAGAAACAAAGAAAAAAAATCAATTCACCAACCGGGGAGGAGCGGGGATGCTGTGGATGGCAAGTCTGAGGCTACTGGTTGATGTTCATAAAATGGGTAATTTTTTAAAGAGTTTTCAGAGCTTTGCAGCATTTTGTGTGAGTTCTAGGATCCCTTTTATCTCTTGCCAAGCAAGAATTATCTTCTTAAAGCCACGGAATTATCCCTCAGACTACATTATGTCCCAGCACTCCCTTCTCTTTAAAAAAAAAAAAAAAAATCATAATTTTGGAGTTTTGTTTTTTAGTTTTAGTTTTTCTTCCCACATATTTATTGGTGCGTGGTAGCTGTACCTAGTGATGCGATTTGTTGTCACGACGTGATACGTGCACACAATACACAGCAAAACAAGGTGATCGGCCACGGTCCCCCTCCTCCCTCCCCTGGTCCCTGTCCTACACTGCTCTCCCTTTGACTTTCATGAGGTCTCCCCCGCCACCTTTCTTTTCCTTTTTCCTCTCCAGCTTCCACATATGAGAGACCCTTGACCTTCTGAGTTGGACTGATTTCGCTCAACAGAATGGTCTCTAGTACCATCTATCTTCCTGCACGTGACATGGTTTCATCTTCCTAATGGCCGAATGAAACCCACTGTGGCACTCCCTTTTCAAATGGTGAGGCTGAGCTCTGTGTTTTCATTGCGTGAAAGGGGGCCCAGCGTCACCCTTTGTCAGTGGGTGCCACCTCACAAGGACGGTGCAGGTCCAAAAGTCCTTCCACTTTCTAAAACGATTTCCAGGGCCCACGATCAATTCCTCCAACTCAGACCTTCACAAAACCCATTAAAAATCAGGAGTGTATGTGCCAGAAAATGTCAGTAAAAAATCAACAGAAATTAAGTCACAGACGGTGCACGCAAGGCCCCACCCAGCCAGGGCGGAGCACCCTGGGGAAGCCATCCCAGAGGCTCCCAGGCAGGGACGGCACCTCGCTGCTTCTCAGATCTCTTTTATTCTGCAGACAAACCAGCAGCTGCCCTCCGGCCCCTCTGCGTGGGTGGGACTGTGAACAGGAAGGAGGAGATGAACTCGCATCCAAGGGAAGCTATGTGGTGTGATATCAGGGAAGACTTTGTGGTCCCAACTGGATCCCCCACCTGGGGCCAGAACATTTATGATCCTGTCATTGAAGAGCTTCCAACAGCAGGAACCATCCCCAGAGCAAGGGAAGCAGCAGAGGACGATTGACGTTCATCAAACACTGCCAGGCACTGAGACTCGGCCCTCCAGCTGTGACGGTCTCTGTGGAAACACGGTCCCTCCTGAATGCCAGCCCAGTGCCACACTGGGGCCTGTGTGACCCCGGCTCGCTCCTCTGCCCCCATCCAACTTCTTCCTGTTCCTTGAACGCAGTGTGTCATTGGCACTAACCGTTCGTTCTCTCTGCCTGGAATGTTCAGCCGCAGGTCCTAGCTCAGCATGGCTTCCCACACTCACCTTCTGGACCGCACTTCCCACCTCCCTGGGGCTAAGCTCCTCCCTTCCAGTTCCTGCTGCCCAGCTCCCGGGCTGCATGGCAATGTCCTCCAGGCCCTGAGCTCCGGGCTCTTGTTCACTCTTCTGCTCCCCCAGCCTGGCCTGTTGAGAGCCCTGACTCACTGCTTGTCAATCAAGAACACGCTGGAAGCAGACTTCCCCGGGGTTACTAAAGGGATTTCCCTCTGCTGGGCCCCACCCCACCCAGGTCTTACGACCCCCTTCCGACCTTCCATTACTCACATCTGGGTCCAATTCTGTGACTGCTTCTAAATGGAGTTGTCCCAGCCTGGGAGACTCCAGACCAAGGACATTGTCTTAGTCCATTTTTCTGATGTTATAACAGAACATTATCACAGACTATTTGTGAAGAGAAGTTAATTTAGCTCATAATTCTGGACCTGAGAAGTCCAAGGTCACGGAGCTGGCCTCCAGCAAGGGTCACCCTGCCACATCAAACATGGTGGGAAAGCGGGAGGATGAGAGATGGCAAGATTACTTCTCTGCACCTCTGCAGCACCGGGACAGACTCACTTCACAGCACCCGCTCTCCCCACAATGGACCCACCTTCCCAAGCACAGCGCCCAGCTGCAGAGCCCTCTCGACGGTCCTCTCTTGCGGGGCCGCGTCTCCCTGGGTTGCTGCGTCTGGGTCAGGATTCCAGCCCCGACTCTGGGTGACACTGGAGCTCAGCGTGTGCATCAGGACAGCTGATGTTAACACGCAGGTGACGCTTCCTGATGAAATGCAAGAGGACACAAAGCAGAGCTTCGGACATCTCCAGAGTCTCCAAAAAGTCCACAAGGAAAGACTAAAACCGGGGACAAACGAGACCCCGTGACCCAGCGGGGCACCCCTCCAGGCTCTGGAAGGCGTGGGCACTCCAGACCAGACGTGGCAGGACAGCAGAAGCCGTGTGTCCATGGAGGAGCGGGGCTGGGCTGCCCGACAGACCCGGGACAGGCACAGGACAGGAGGGAGAACGGGGACAGGGAAGAGGCGGGATTCGAACACAAAGGGGAGTAAAGAGAACAAAAGGAGTGAGGGACAGATGGACCTGCTGTGTGTCTCTGCTTTTAAAATCTGCATGCTTACTACAGAAAAATCCACCCAGGAAAAACTGAAGTGCACTCGGAATCCCTCCCTATTTCTCTCCAGTCCTCCCGCCTTTCTACTCACATGAAAGCGCTTTATGTGGGTTTGTGTTTTGCAATTCTGTGGCTCTTTAACCCGCCTGTGATTCGCTCTGCTGCAGAGGAGTGCAGCTCAAGATTATTTTCCTACCAAATAATGGACCGTCCAGCACCATGTGAATTGAGCGCCCTTCCCATTGTTCTCCTCGCTCCGCCATGTTAACCAGCTGTGATCTGACGCTTCTGCACCGGGCTGCTGGCCTTTCCGTTCTGCACTATAGCCTGGCAGTACAGGGCGCAGTTCTGGAATCGTAGAATCCCAGGTTGGAAACGCAGCCCATTCTCAAGCTCCGTGGCCTGGGGACATCCCAGGAAGTCCCTGGTCCCCATCAGCATCTGTGAAACTCCACAAAGCTGCCGGCAATCAGGCATGTTTCCTAATTCCTAGGACTTGCTAAGAACTCAGTAGCGACTGGTTCACTCACGTTACCATCATCCCTTTGCCACGTTCTAGTCGTTCCTCCGAGGAACGTCTTCTGTGACTCCAGTCATGGACTAGAAACCGTGCGGGGCGCGCCTGTGACAGGGGACAGCAGGTAAGAGCTTCCTGCCACAGCCTGGCGTCTCTTACCCTTGATGTTTTAGAATGGCCACCGTCCCGACACACAGACGCCCGGTGATCTATGTTTTCCACTGGAACTAAGCTGAGGGGCTTGCTAGGGTGTCCCGGTCCTTTCAAAAAGTAGTAGGGGTTTCATGGCCAATTTGTAGGGACAAGAAGGTGAGGAGAATCAATGGAAGGAGACGTGGGCACATCGTAGTTCCAGAATCCCGCTGCCCCCGTGGAGAGTTTCAGGTGCCCTGGGCTCAGTGTTCCAGAGGCAGGAACACAGCCTCCTGCCTTCCGAAGCTTCCTCCCTCCCCCAGAGAACACCGTCCGCCACACAGAGTCCGCTTCCCGCACTTAAGCTGAAAGAAATGGCACAACGCAAATTCTTTATACCCCCAACCCTCAGTTCGCTCTGTCCTAGATAAATCCCTTCTGCCTACAACTGTGAAGACCGGGAGCTTCTTTCTGGATACCAGGAAAGGTGGTTTGGTGGCATTTCACCCCAGTAGATGCCCCAGGTTCACTGAACATGAAACTTTTCTCTTTGGGACACGCACTCTCTTCTTTCTTTCTTGTTGCTGTTTTCCTGGGAAATGGAGCTGTAGCCTAATGCCTCACATCTGCCATAACCTGGTACTTAAAAGCAATGCAGATGTGGCCTGCCTCCCGAGCAGCCTCCTCAGGCTCCTGGGAAGCCCCTTGTCTCCCTGGGAAGTTCTCATTTATAAATCAGAATGATTGGGAAGCCAGTGTACATCCCAAACGTTCTGATTTGCATTCACCCAATAGCCTACTGGAATAAGGTCCAAACCTGATGTCAGGCAGAGTCAGCCTGGGCCGACTAGCCTAGCTGGACAGCCCAGGGCACCCCAGTCTCAGGGGACCTGGGATGACACGCAGGTCCATCCACATTTGTGGGCCCCTGAAATGAACAGAGGCCTCAAGAATTTGGTTCCAGGGTCAATTCTACCCCAGCCTGCACATCCAAGAGAGATCAACAGTGAAAACCCACGGGCTGCTTCCTCTTTCCTGCAGTGTCTTTTCACACCGCAGTTGATGAGTCTGGTCTTCGTCAGATGCCTGGCAGCCCTGAGGGCAGAGCTGAGCGACTCCAGGTTGAGGCGGAAGATGCTCTGAATGCAGCAAACGGAAGAGAGAGAGAGAACGTCCTGTGCAGCCTCCACCTCGGCCCCTCGGGGAAGCCTCCCCACATCAGTCTCTCCTCTCCTCCTCTTAAGAACCTTATGCCCTGGGAGGAAATGAAGCTCAGAGAAGTTACGCGCGTGTCCTTTCTGTCTCCCCTTTGGGTGTCCGGGAACTTCTTGCCATCTTTGAAGACGCAGTTCAGATCCTCTTTCCTGGCTGACAGGAGCCTCTGAGCTCTGCAGCCCTTATCAGGCCACAGTAATAGGTATACGGTGGGTTGGTGGGCTCGGGCTGACTCACAGCTTCCAAGATTTGATGCTGAGTGAGTTGCTTAAACTCCATGTGCTTTGCCGTCCCGGACACTGCAATGGGGGTGGGGTTGGTGATTCTTACCTCACTGAGTGCCTTGGTGGAGTTCTTACATGGAAAGCACTTCAGACAAGGCCTGGCCAATGAGAAACCTTAAATAAACATGGAAGATGCTGACAGTGATCATGAGGGCCATTCTTGGCTGGCTGAGTCCCCCAGGACAGGGACAGTGTCTTATTCATGAAAACAAGACCTCTTCAGCATTGTTACGCACACCCCAGTGACTCAAACAGAACCCGTCAAGAGAAGACGCTAAGTAACCATGTGCTGAATTTTTGGAAAAATTAGTAAATACAGTTCTTCCTTCCCAGGGTCCAGGTGTCCAATTGGTGTCTATTGACACAAATTAAAAAATGTATGAATGAACAACCTCTTGAGCGTTCCAAGTCCAGGGATACTCTGTCTTCCACGCTCATCCTGATAACTTCCTGTCAAGAAGGGTGCGGACTCTGGTCCCTGACAATGTGTGAGAAAGGAAAGTCCCGAGTTACGAAGATTTCCAAAGATCCTGGTGGAGAGGGCACCGCTGAATTTAAGGAGCTCCCTGGAGTCTAACTGGAGTCCCCTGGGAGGAACCAGTGTTAATTTGGCACTCTTTTACCTTCTGATACACTTTCAATAGGAATAAAAGCAACTTTGATTCCCCCTCGGACCTATAAATAATTCAGTCCCATTTGTGTGTCACTGAATCTCTTTTAGCAGGAACCATACAAAGGTCAGGGCCAAGTAAATGTCTCTTCGATGTTTGTGCATAATGTCAAAGTGTATTTTTAGGGCAAATGGTGTTCAGAGAGGAGCAGGAGGGAGATGGTGAGGTAATTGTGCTCAGATGTAGACATTCCCTAACGGATTAGGGTGGGTTTTTCCCGGACAGCCCTCAGGAGAGCTCTCGCCTGCACTGATGACCTGGGGGTTGGTGAGAACCTCATTGTCCCCTACCCCAGGGTACAGCTTAAAGCTCTTCCAGACCCAGAAGTGGAGCCAGGATGGATTTCGTGTTTGTTCCGTAAGCTTGCAGATTCTAGTGGGACAAAAGAAAGAAAGACACCCAGCTTCTTCCTGCATGTGAATTAAATTCAGCAATCAGTGACTGTGCAGCAGACACGAGCCCACAGGCTGAGGCCAGGCACATGGACATCTCAACTGTCCCTGGTCATGTCATCTTGGGCAGGTTCCTCCACTCACTGGGCCTCAATAACCCGACCCATGAAATAGAGATAACAGCAAAACCTGCGTCATAGGGTTATTGTGATAAAGCAAAGACAAATCTGAACAAATGTAAGGGCTCTCTAAAGTTTCATAGGCTTTTAAATTGGTTTCATGGAGCCGGGCGCGGTGGTGCATGCCTATCATCCCAGCAGCTTGGAAGCTGAGGCAGGAGGATCGCAGGTTCAAAGCCAGCCTCAGCAACTTAGCAAGGCCCTAAGCAACTCAGTGAGACCCTGTCTCCAAATATAACATTAGAAAGGGCTGGGGACGTGGCCCAGTGGTTTAGTACCCTGGGTTCAATCCCTGGTACACGCCCCCCCAATTTTTTTTGTTTCATGGTTTCCCACAGCTCTTTCTTCAAATTCATGATGTGGTTTCAACCTGCTAGTGAAGAACGGGGCCGGGACGTGAGTTCAGCCTGTTCAACTCTGGACCCACACTCTGTGTTGCCCCACGGTCCCTCATAACCAACAGCCAACCCCTCTCCGCCAGCCCACACACCCGCTTCCTACGATGCCTACGTTGCATCACTTTTCCGCTGTCCAGGATATTTTATACTGTGTCAATCTCATTATTTCAGGCAAGCAGAAGTTCTATGGAGAAGGTTTCATGGTAGGAGGATGGTATCTGAGGGATGCGACCTTTACTGTCCAGGGAGTGTATCAGTTAGGAGAGGTCAGGTGATGCTGCAGTAACAAAGAGCCCTCCATAGCTCAGTGACTTAAAAATAACGAATCACTGTTTCCTGCTCCTATGGCAAATCCATCCAGGTCAGTTGATTCTGCTCCACCTCTCCTCCCTGGAACCTGGGCGCAGCTGAGATCTGGGACATCACTTTGGCAAAGGAAAAAGAGAACATGGCTCATAAATCTTCTCCTTGGAAGTGACTCATGTCACTTCTGCTCACATTTTACTAGCCACAGCAAGTCAAAAGCATGACATCATTGGTGATATTCTCCTGCAGGGAGGGGGGAGTATATATTCCAGTGAATAATTCAACAGGCACGGCGCAGGGGCATAAGAAGATGCTGCCTTTGTCTGTGGTCTTGAAGTGTCTCCAGGTTCGACCTCTGACATGTCAATCACATATTTACAAGACTGACCCTGGCTTCCTCTCATTGGTATTCATCCTTGTCTTAACAGCTGTTATGACAATAAATTGCCTTTTTAAATTATTGAAAAGGTGCCACTTTTAGAAGTTGTGTTTGGAGAAGCTGCTCTCCCGGTCCCTTCTCCCTATGGACCTGGCAGTCCCTCCAGGGTAGAAACTCCTTGTTCATACTCTCCACCATCCCAAACACAGACAAGGGCACCGGGTGGGCACTGAGCACTGACCGCCCCTCGCTTGTAAGGGCTGCTACAAGTGATGGTTGCTGTGTGCTGTGCCCAGCCAGAGCAGGGGACAGCACTGCAGCCTGCAAACACTCTCCGCAACCCCGGCTCCCTAATGAGGGGACTGCTCCGGGCGAATCTTCATCTCCCCTGAATTTAAATGCAGCGTGGGAAGAGTGTCAACGCAGGAAGATGGATTAGCAGAAGGGGCTAAAGAGCCGTGTCGCCAAAATGGTTTTCTTCTCTCCCCTTGATTAATGAGAAAGAGGCCAGGCTGGGCTCCTATCTCAGACAAATCACGCTGGAGAAATGTTAATGATGTCATCAGGTGATGGATTTGCTCATACCTTCGCTCACTGAACCGTGCCAGGTCCATCAAGCCCGTGCGCGGCGGCTGAAGAACAAAGAGCTTGGAGGCGCGGGAGCCGTGCCGTGTGATCCGTGGGCTCGGCTCACAGCGTGTGACGGGGCGGCACCGAGCAAAAGTCAAAACCGATTGAGTCGGTGCTCCCGAGTCAGACCTAGCCCACAGGTGTGCGTGTGCACGCGCTCACACGCAGGTGTGCTTTCTTTGCTCTGTTTTTCTAATTTTTCCCGGCACATCGCTGTGAACATTTTTAAACATGCAGCAACCTCGATTCGTTATCATTTTACTAAACTTGATGTATGACGAATCCATCCGTCTTTTCCTCCCTCTACCCATCCATCAATTCATCTTCTCGGTTCATTTCAAAGTAAATCGCAGGTGCGGGTATACTTCCTCCTAAATACATCAGCGTGAGTTTCGCAGCTGGACTTCAATGGTTGTTCACAGACCTTTTGTATTCGAGGTACACAGACTGAAGCACACGCGTTTGAAGTCTACGTGGATGGAGTTTTGAAAAATGCAGGTATCAGAAGAATCCAAGGCCCTGTCGAGCTGCAGAATATGACTGTCACCTTGTTCCCTGCACGGGTACTCGCTGCCCTCATCCCAGGATAATTTTGTTTGTTCTAGAATTTCAGAGAAAGGAGTGCATGCCATGTGTCCTCCTTTGCACCCAGCGTCCCCTGCCAGCCCCTGCTTTGGAGATTCAGTTGTGCAGTGTGCGTGTCAGGAATCCATTGCTTCCCAGCGCTGAGTCATGCCCAGTGGGTGAGATCTGTGTTTGTAATGCACCATCTACAAGGAGACTTTAGAATTGAGTAGCGAGTTTTAAAGAGCATACCTAACACAATTTGTTGACATAGACCACTGGAAGGTTTCACATTAAAATCTAGAAGTCAGGCTCCCCTTACGAGTCTTCGGGAGGGCAATTCTGGGCTGATCCTGTTCCGCAGTGGGCTGGACAGGGGATGGACAGGGCCATCTTTAGACACCAAAGGCACACTCCCGTTTGCCACCTTCCTCGCCACTTCCTGTGAAATCCATCTGGGCAATTTCATTCATCCACATTTCCTGCCTGTGCCTAAAGATTCGTGATTTTCTGACTCCTGTTAATAATGACCAAGGTCTCCAAAGTGAAGGCAGAATGAATTAATGAAGAAGAGAATGAAGGAAGTGTGATTTCGTTGGCTCTCTTGTCCCAAAGACCCTGCAGGGCAGAGTGGATGAGAATCCAGATTGGAAGTCAGTTACATCCGAGGCCAAACCCCACTCTGCCTCATAGCCTCTCCCCTGCCCTCTAATGTAATATGAGAATGAAAACACTAATTTATCAGGTGCTGCAAGATCAGTGACACAGCTGTTTAAATGCCCAGCACCACCGGGCAGGTAGTGTATAAGCGTCGATATTGTCATTATGATCATCATCTGCCTCTGCGAGACAGGAGGTCAACTCATTTTTCACTCTGACTCTCCCATGTGGCAGTTTGAAGCCCCTGAATCCTGAGGGAGAAGATAATTGTGCCCAACGGGAGGGAGGCACGCTCTAACCCCGTGCCCTTCTTTCCGATTAGTCCCCATCCCGAGCACGAGTGTACTCCCAGATAGAAGCCAGCGGCACAGTTGAGATCTGCCAACTGAGCGGAATCTGCCTTTCCGGTGCTTCAGAGGACTTGGGATAAAAGCACCGGAGATCTCCAAAGACCAAACAAGGTGCCTGCAAGGGTGGAGGATCACAGAATAGAGAACCCGGTACCAGGGTACAATGCCCCGTGTGCCTGTCGGGAGAGGCACAGAGTCAAGTCCTTATCTCACACCTTGCCGTCAGGCAAATCCCAGATGGACAGAAGACCTAAACTTAAAATAATAGAACCATCAAAACGCTGAAAGAAAGCGTACAATTTTTTTATAAAATCTTGAAGAAGAGAAAACATTAAGACCTACTTAAAATTCCCAATCCATATATGAGAGGCATATTTGAACAAATAAAACAAGCAATTTCTGCCTTAAAGAACAATATTATGAAAAGATACAAAAAACAGGGGAGAATATTTGTGTGAACCAAAAGAAATGGTCATTCCCTAAAAATAAAGAAAACTTAGAAACCAGTAAGGAAAAGACCAACAACCCAATAAAATAATGAACACATTTCCTTCAGATAAGAAGAAAATACAGGGGCTGGGGGTGTAGCTCAGGGGCAGAGCACTTGCCCAGTGTGCACAAGGCTCCGGCACAGCAAAGAAAAAAGAAAATATAAGTGACTCTAAACATAAGAAAATATGCTCACCCACACTAATTACGAGATAAATGCAAATGAAAACTATAGCAACACATTTTTAACTTCTAATTGGCAAAAATCAACATGTTTGATAACAAATTGTGGCGTTGAGATTGTGGGAAAACAGTCACTTTCCTAATTGCTTGTGAGATGATAAATGCATAAACATTTCCGAAGAGCAGTTTGGCACCATCGTTTAACGTTAAAAATGCAGATGGCGTGACCCAGAAACTCTACTGGAAACAGCGACCCTCCAGTCCCACTTGAACTTGGGTGGGACATGGTACACGCCAAGGTTATTCACAGCATGGCAAATAATGTGAATCGGTGGAGATGACGCAGAAACTGTACGTGTGTGATTGATGAGACAGAGGAGGGTTTATCCATGCAATGAAATATTCCTCTTGGTAGCAATAGAGAACAGTCTCAAACGTGTTAAAATTAGGAGGAGGGAGAGGAAAGGGCAGGGCAGATGCAGAACATGAGCAAGGTGAGCTTCCTGGTGCAGAGGATGGGTGCAGGGGAATCGCAGAGGTTAAGTGGCTAGAATGGACATGCATGGGGGCATCTAGAAGGACACAGAAGGAACCGGGCCAACTATCAGCTCTGGAGAGTGAACCCACATGGCTGAGACCGTGCACCCTACCAAATTTTGTACTGCATGCATGCATTGCTTATTCAAAAATGTTTTCATTTAAAAATATAGTGGAACTGCTATCTCTAGGTCATTTAAACTGGGATGAATATTTTAGCAGACACTTACAGAGAGGACACAAGGGTCATTAGAATGGTTCGAATAGATTCCCTTGTAACCCAGGAATTCTGGGAATTTCCTGAAATAAGTCAGCACTAGCTAATTTCACCACAGTCAAGATAACAAAGTGTTTCTATTAGGCTCATGTCTAAGAACACAGCAGAGGAGAGGCCTGTGGGTCACTTCTGAAGAGGCAGGACCTCCTTCCACACAGAGCTCGATGACCACCTGACTCTGAGGGGCCCTCACACACACAGGGGTGAGGAACAGAATGTTTCTCGACACAAATGGAATTTGGAGCTATTTCAAATTTAGAACGCATTCACGCGGTAATGTGAAGGCATTTTTAGCTTCCAAATGGTAACTGACATTTGAGGTTTACTATCTGCCAAGACTCCACACGCATCTTCTCTAATCCTCGCCACGCCTCTGTGAGGGGGGCATCCCGAACCGTCTCCACTTATGGGTGAGGAAACTGAGGCTCAGAGATGTTTGGTCAAAGTCACAATGCAAGACTCAAAGCCGGGAAGTCTGGTTCCAGAAAGCCCCTCCTCCCACCCACCCCTCCCTCCACTGGTTCTCAAACCACCAAGCTGGGCCTCTCACCCGCTGGGCCTCCTCCATCCTCACACATGTATCTCCCCAAAGATGGCCTCCCAAAGACGTCTGCCTCTTGTTCCCAAAGCCTGCGGATACGTTATGTCAGGAGGCATGGATGGAATTCAGGTTGCAAATCAGCCGACCTTGAGAAATAAAAACAGATTATCCTGGAATCACAAGGTGGCCCAATGCCATCACCAGGGTCCTTAAGTGTGGAAGAGGGACACAGGAGGGAAGGTCAGGCTGTAAGAGGTGAGAAAGACCTGGATGCTCATCACTGACTTTGAAGATGCAGGAAGAGCCACGAGCCAAGGAATGCGGAGGCCTCTGGAAGTTGGGAAAGGCAGAAAGGAGTGCGGCATTGACTACTCTTGGCGGTAGTCCTGAGAGTCCCTCCCAGGGCTCCGACCCCCAGAACTCTAAGTAGTGAGTTTGTGTTTTATGCCACTACGTGTTAACGTGTCACTCCAGCAATGGGAACACTGACACGTGAGTGCCACAGAGAAAAACAAGCAGGCTAGACCTGGTGGCACACACCTGAAATGCCAGAGACTCCGGAGGCTGAGGCAGGAGGATTGCAGGGTGGAGGCCAGCCTCAGCAACTTACTGAGAGCCTGTCACAAAATAAAAGAATAAAAAGGACTAGAAATGCTGCTCAGTGTTAAAGCACCCCCTGGGTTCAGTTCAATCCTCAGTTTCAAAGAGAGAGAGAGAGAGAGAGGAGAGAACGGGAAGCTATGGAAAGACATGGTGACAATGGACTCTGTAAATAAGAAACACAACCATATGACAGTCAACATCTCCATAAAGAATGGACAGAAAGTTGAGCTCAGACCCACAGGAACTTGAGGTTGGGCTGAAGGTCTAGATTTGTGCTGTCCAGCAGGACAAATCCTGGAGTGGTGGGAACATTCTGAACTGTCCCCGTGGCTGCTGGGCACTTGAAACGTTCTTGATCTTAATTTGAAGTCAGGGAGCCGCGTGGTCCTGGCGGCCACATCCGCAGGACAGCCCTCTCTAGGACTGCACACCAGCAAGACAAGGCTTTCTCGTGTAAAATGAGTCCCCTCACACCTGCTCACGTCCCCTCTGAAACGAGGTGGTTGGGGCTGAGATCCTGGCGCAACCGCTTCTCCATCGGGTGACCCAGAGCAGGCGACCCCCCCTGCCGTGAAACAGGAATGGAGTGACTCCCATCTCAGAGGCAGGGGGCCTGGAGCGCAGTGGCTCGTCCATCCCAGGGGCCGAGGGTCAGGGGCTCCATTGCTTCTTCCACAGCAGTGACTTCCACCACTCGGCGCTGAGTTCCCAGGCTGGTTCCGACCCCCCGCCTCCCTCCTCTTTATCAGTATCCAGCCAAACGGCTGGCCCACTGCGGAGCCTGGGCGGAAGCGTGTGAATTGAATGGACTCCGTTTCAGTCCGAATGCCTTTTCGTGCTTCAAGCTGCACACGTGATGTCAAGCATTAACCATGCTGGGACGAAGCGGCATCTCCCGAGCACTTTCCTGCAGCTGGACGGGCCCGGCTGGCCTGGGGTTGGGGGCCTGACTGGCCAGGAACCTGGAAACACCTTTCCTTTCTACTCATTCTACAAAGTTACCTGTCCCTCCTGCCCTGGCCGCCCACGAAAAATACAAGGCTTCTCCTCAATGATCGGCAGAGATTTAAAAGGCTATGGGAAACGATAACTGGACCCAAACACTGAACCCCAGAACCCCAGCACTGGGCTGGGGGAGCTGAGAGGCTGGGGAAGCGTCCTCACCACGCAGCAGGCTAGAGTCTGCCGAGGGGCTCTTAGAAGTGACCGAGGAATCGGGCTCCAGCTCCCCGTCATCCCAGTGTGCAGGCAGGATCCGGAGGACCACTGGATTGTGCCATGACACCCTGGTCTTTTGTTTTGGCTTTTGGACAAAGTGACTAACACAAAATTAACCATCCACCATTTTAAGGCAAACAATTGAGTGGCATTTCATGTTTCACTTTTCAGTTCTCAGATGTTTTCCTCACTCCAAAAGGAAAGAGCTCCATGGCAGTTGAGTAGACTCTGCCCTTCCCCCTTCTGCAGGATGGAAGTTCCAACTTCATCCCCAGGAGAAAACCCATCAGCGTCATGGCAGGGACACCCCCAACTCCCACCGTGCATTCCGAGCCCAGGGACCATCGGCCCCGCCTCCTTCTCTGTCTCCTCTCAGGGCTGGTCACAAAGAGGAGTGGACCCTTCCCAGGCCCAGATCTTCCTCCCAGACCCACAAGTCGTACCAGTCTCAGCCGAGTGGCCCAACATGCCCGGGCCCCTCGCTCCCCCCACAAAACCTCCAAAAGTTAATTCAGGGCAGATGGGGACTGGTGAGATTTCAGCCATTTTCAATCTTGAAAACCTCTAAAAATAGCTGAACTCTAATGCATATTTCAGGTTAGTCTTGTTTATTTTCCCTCTGTCCATGCCAGCAAGCTAATTTCCCCAGAGGGGTCCAGAAAGCAAAGACTGCCGCCAGAAAACAGAAAAATCAGCGCTGGCCTCTCCCTTGAGTGCCCATGGGGGAGGCCGCTGGGGCTCACATCTCTGCTCAGAGAGGCCTGGAGGACAGGGCCTTCCTCCTGCACAGGCAGAACGTTCAGACGCACCCACTGCCGAGGCTCCTGGATGCCGACTCCGGACCCGGGCTTCCAGGTCTCCTTGGTTGGCAAGGGGACAGCAGCAGGCAGCCGCAGGGCCCAGGCTTGACCATCTCTTAATAGCCAGGCAGGGGAAATAAAGAAGAAATGACTGCAGTTTAAATTCCCACGTGAGGAAGGACGATGGGGACCTGGTATCCTCACAGTTAGGGCCAGGGATGGGGCGAGGGCGGGCGGACCGCGGAGGCAGTGATAGCAGAGAATTTTATTTAGATGTATTATTGTCACAGAAGCACAACCACACGCATCCAGAATGGGAGACGTGAAGACACAGCAGGAAGATCTGGTTCTCCACCTCACGCTGCCAGCGACCTGCGCACCATGAAGGCAACGGGCTGGAGACCCAGACGTCCGCACGGACGTTCCCGCCGTGACACGGCTCCCGGGTGAGGGCTGCCCGGCCGGGCTCAGCTCTCTATCCAGTGCCTTTTGTGGCTCTGAAGGGAACCTCACACCGCCTGGTCTATACAGGGTGCATGACTTAGGAACTCCAAAAATGAGGTCCAGAACTTGGCTCCTGCAAGAACAAGCTAGCCAGAAGGCATCTAGCCGAGATTCCACCCTGGAGCTTCACAGAGACCTGGCCAGGGGATTTGGTCATCGAGGCAGCTTGGCTGAATCTTCTCTCCTTTGAGACGCACCTGAACCACCAAGCTTTCTCCCACTTTTTCATAAAGGTGCTAAAGGGACTGGAGCCACCAAAATCTACAGTTGTCTTTCTAGAGACATTCTGGAAGGCAAGACGTCTCAGAAGAAAGGTCCCAGGACCTTACAGGTGGGAGCAAAAGAAGAGGCAAATGGCAGGGCAGTCTGGCTAAATCAATCTTTCCTTTCTCTGTTCACATCATTGAATACCTACTATGTACCTAAGGTTGCTGGTCACATCCCTGTTGGTTTCATAAGGGGGCATTACTGTTCCACTCTGGCCAAGGTCTTCTGAGTTAAATGGGTTTTGTATTTTTTTTTAAGTCTTAAATGTATACAGGAAGCAAATAAAGCCCCAAGGGTTCAAATGTCCCGCCCAAGGTTATCAGTTCCATGGTGGAGTCACCTTTGAACCCGTAACCCAGGTGGAGGCGACTCCTCACTGCACTGCCCTGCAAGAAGCTGGAATTCCAGGGGAATCACGGCCCTGCTCTTGATGTGGCTCCACAGAGCAGTTTCCTTTCCAGTCCTGCTAGTCATTGTCCAGAGAAAAAAGAAGACGCTCACTCCCTCTCCCGTTGCTCCTCTCCTGAAAACTTCATCTGCATGAGCCTTTGAACAAAGCTTTTAGCTCATCCTCTGAGGAACCAGTGGGAGAAGGAGAGAAGAGGTTTATCTGGAGTCTGCCCATGCCTAAATCAAGTTTCCCTCCTGCCATGGCCAGTCAGGAAGGACTTTGTCCAGTTCTTTCTCACTTGAGGGACAGCTGGGGTCTCTTCCACCCGCTTTGTTTTTTTCAAGAATACTTTCTCCTAGAGAATGGATGGTACCTGTGTGAGGACTTGTTCCTCCCCTCCTTTGCCCATTGCAGACATTGCTAATCGATCTTGGTCTTCTCCCCCACCTATCCATGCCCGTGGCAGACATTGCTAATTGATCTTGGTCTTCTCCCCCACCTATCCATGCCCGTGGCAGACATTGCTAATCGATCTTGGTCTTCTCCCCCACCTATCCATGCCCGTGGCAGACATTGCTAATCGATCTTGGTCTTCTCTCCCACCTATCCATGCCCATGGCAGACATTGCTAATCGATCTTGGTCTTCTCTCCCACCTATCCATGCTCAGCCTCAATCATCTCTACTTCCAGGGATCCAGTATCAACTCCAAGAAACCTTCCTTCCACCCATTTTCTAAAGCAGTACTGCATCTGACTGAGCTTTCAGACTGTCCTTTCACACTGAGAGAATGACACCCACCCCGTTGAACCACCAAAAACATGGCTCATCTTAGAAAAATCTTTTCTTGCTGTAGAACCTCAATGTGGATTATACCATTAACCATTTAACCTGGCAATAATTAAATATGCATAAACAGAAGGCATCCCAACATAACTTCATGGCAAGTTCATTCCATGTGACGTCACCCAGATGTTCTGGGCATGTCATTAATTAAAGCAAATTGGAGCGGTGTTTCCTTTGGAAATCTGAAGAGAACCTCACCAGGTCTCAAGGACGTTTTGGAAGGAAGGGCACAGATTATGGGTTGAACTAAAAGCATGCGTCTGAATCCTCCCACCACCCAGGAAACTGCGTGATGCTGCAGATTCTTCCCAAGCTCCCAACGGCAGGCGGCAGGCGCTGCATTATTTATAGAGAGTCCAGCCTTCCTCACAGGCAGAGGCGCCCTTCACCAAGACCTGGGGCTCCCTGCCTCCCTCTCCATCTGCACAAAGTTAAGAAAACAAAACTTCCATGTCAGAAATTGTCACACTGCTGCTTTGATGAGACCAAGGAGCCGAAGCTCCCGGAGGTGGAACTCACAGGCTCAGAAAGGGCTGCAGGAAGACTGTGGCTTCACAGCCCAGTCCAGTCCACGCAGAGGGCACCAGGACCCAAAGGTCAACGCCACACAACCCCCTGCACCTCTGAATTTCCCTCGTCCTTGCCCCCAGGAAGTGAAAGTGAAGCTGTAATTTTGCATTTTGCCTAGGTTGGCCACGTATGTTCAAATGAAAGATGAACACTCTTCTGGGGAGCGGGGGACTTCCTCAGAGGCTTCTTCTGACTCATATTGAATCTGGTCTGTTCCTCCAAGTGGCACGGGTACCGACCGTCTAACTCCAGTGCCCCAGGCAGACATTACTAATCGAGTGTGAATCTCTTTGGCTCTGAGGTGGGAAGCAATCTCAGATCTGCCCCCTGCACAGGGCTCCAGAAAACACAACCAGTCAGTGAGAGAATCATGTGAGCAAAGCCTGCCTGCCACACTGCCATCTAGAGTGGACTCACATGGATGCTGACATGGCCCGTGGCTGCAGAGGTTGGCAGGTAGGTCCTCTTCCCCACCCCACGTTTATCTGCCATGTCCTGTCCTGTGCCCCCGGCACCCAAGCACCATGCACACTGGGCTGTCTACAGAGGAACCCAGATCGCCCTCCTTCCCCCAGCCTGGCCCTGCATTTGTCCAGCCTCCCTGGACCTGGTGTGCCTGTCCCTGGGCCTGGCGCTTCCCCACCTCCTCTGCTCCCTTTGAGTCCTCACAGGAGGAAGGTCCAATGATCCCAGCAGAGCCCTGGAAGCCCGAGTCCTGGCTGACTTGTCCCAATCCCCTTGGAAAAAAAGCTCTGGACAACACTGGATCATTCCAGAACTGCAGTACTGACCCTAACTAACTAACCCTAGTGTTTTCAAAAAATCTTCTCAAGCATGACCTGAGGTGATCTTCCAAATAATCTTAAGGGGCAAGTGTTGAATAACCGTGAGACGTGAGATCAAGCAGAAGCAGGCCTGAGCCTCGCTCTACCTGACCGGTCAGGGGAGCCTTAGCACCTCCCTTCGCCTCTTCCCCTCCCTTGGACATGGAGTCGGCACTGCCTCCCAGGGACGTGGTAAAGAGTAGAGAAAAGCCGGAGGCGCTCATCACAGTGCCAGGCCTCGGAACGTGCTCCTGCAGCTGTTGCTATTTAGCGCTCTGTCTTCCATTTGGTCTCCTAGAAGGAGACCTGGAGACAAGGATTTGAATGCAGACAACATATTCCTGGGGAGATCTCAGAAAGCAGCAGAAGGGGAGCCAGGAAGAGGAGCAGGGCAGGGAGGAAACCAACACAGTGTGGATTGCAGGAGGTCACCTCTGTGAAGCCTGGGCTGCCTCTCAAGAGGGACTCTGGGAGTTGGCCAGAGCGTGCCACCCAGTGACTCCACCGAGGGGCATTTGCTCACCAGCTCAGGCTCACTGTTGGCTGAGGGCTACGCCTGGGCGTGGCCACTCCCCTGCTTCTCAGCGGGCCTTGCAGGTGCAATATGACTAAGGACCCCTCAAGGGGCATCATAGGCTCCTTGCAGATAGGACAAGGGAGGGGCAGCACTCGCAGATTCAGAGAGCAGGTGAGTGGGGTGTGTGGGCAAGCCCAAGCTCGTGACGGTTCCAAGTGGCAATAGGGCAGAAGAGAGAGAGAGAGAGCTGTGTGCAGTTCAAATCACATGCTTGCACGTCTGCAAAATGGTAGTGTCAACATTTACCCAGTGGAGCTGGTGGCAGCAAATGGCATAATGGAAGTCAACTGCCTCCCACGAGTTAGACACTCAAGAAGTACTGGGTGCCACAGAACTGCTCAGTGGCCTTTCTCTTTCCTTCTGACCCAAAGTTCTCCCACTAGGACTGAAACCTCCCTGACAAGCACATCAACTTGTTTTCTCCACCCATCCATCCATCCACATATTCACCCATCCATCCATCCACCCACTCATCCATCCATCCATCCACCCCCATCCACCCAATCCATCTACCCATCCACCCATTCATCCACCCACTCATCCACCCATCCACCCATTCATCATCCACCCACCCATCTGCCCATCTACCCATCCATCCACCTATCCATCCATCCATCCATCCACCCATCCACCCATCTATCCATCCATCCAATGGCTATTGGACATCCCCACACACCAGGTTCTTCATAGGAGACAGAGAACATGAGCAGACATGATCTTGGCCTTCCTCCCAGACACAGGTAGCTATCCAGTGAGTGCAGCACAAGGCTGCAGGGAGCCGTAAACTCTTTCTCCAGCACTGCTTCTCAACCTTTGGTGGGCATGTGAATGACCCAGAGACTCATTATTGAACTACAAACTTCAATGTAGGATCTGCAATGGGGCTGAGTCCACGCTTCCAGCAAGCTCCCAGTGGACGCCTCTGCCGCACAGTTTGAGCAGAAGAGCTCTCAGAATCCCTGGGGAAACTAAAGAGGAACTGATTCCTTCTTGGGGTAAGATTCCTGCTCACTCATTATTTTAGTCAACTTTTTCGCTGCTGGGACTAAAAGGATCTGACCAGCACAATTATAGAGGAGAAAAGGTTTATTTGAGGGCTCTCGGTTTCAGAGGTCCTAGTCCATAGAAGGCAGCTCCATTCCTCAGGGCTTGAGGGGAAGCAGAACCTCATGGTGGGAGAGCATGGCAGAGGGAAGCAGCTCGCATCATGAGGAAGCAGAGGGAGACTCCACTCTCCAGATACAAAACATATATCCCAAGGTCACGCCTCAATCCCCAGCTCCTCCAGTCACACCCCACTACTTCAGTTAATCCCATCAGGGATGAATTCACTGATGGGGTTAAGACTCTCATAACCCAGTCACTTCTCCTCTGAACCCTGCTGCATTGCCTCACATGTGAGCTTTTGGGGGACACCTCACCTCCACACCATAACACTCATCAAGCCACCTATGTCGGTCTCCTTCCTTCTAAAAAGAGGAGGAACGTAGGAAGACCATGACTTGCAAGGGACCGTTCAAGATGATCTGATGGGGATGATGAGAAGGGCACTCTCTTGCCATCCCCCAGAGGAAACGCGGGGCCTTTGTGAAGAAGGTGAAGGAGACATGGCCCTGTCCTCTCTCAACAGCACCTGAACACTCGAGTGCCCAAGGAACTTTTGTGTGGTCCCCGCTCTTCCGTGGAGCTGGGGAAAGGAGGATTTATAAACCCAGCGTGCCTCCTCCCAGCCTGCAGCGGGCTTTGCTGGCACCTGTGGGATTGGGATCGAGATGCAAGCTCAGAACAACTTGGGCTCGCTCTCGAGATTACAGCCACTGCATGTCTCAGCCCCATAATGAGCAGAGTTTGCCCTCCAGCTTTCCAATTCATCCTGGGTCTTTTTTTTTTTTTTCTGGCAATTTTTTCAGCCCCTTCACTGTTCCTGAATACATCCATCTAATTAAGCCTAAATGAGCTGGCTGGAAGCGCATGCAAATGGGGTTAGATTTTATTTGAAGTTCCCTAAACCCAAATATAATGACAGTACGAGAGCATTCACCCAGGAAGACAAGCGCCAGCTACCAAAGAGGCTGCGGGACCTCAGGTGTCAATCAATGTGTTCAAATAAGCAAGGTGTGCGTCGTTATTAAACACGCTGTCATAGAAGATGATGCTATAATTTGTAGGGGAATCGGGAACAGGAAAGAGAATCCTGTATCCTTAGGAATAAATCCCCCTCCCTCTTTCGCCTAAGCGAGCTTGAGAAAAATCTCTATGACACGCAACTAAAAGACTCTTGATTAACGGACAGGTTTCCAGATGGGCCGAGCCAGCGCATGATCCCAGCTCACTGAACATGTGTTTTTGAATGAATGAGCAATGCTGTAACCCAAAAGAAAATCACTAGGCAGAAGCGTTGGGATCAGCAAGACGAGAAGAGGACCTTCTCTCACCCCTAATATCTAACTCTGCTGAGAGTGGCCCAGCCTCTGACAAAAAGATCACAAACAGCATTAGCAACGACGCAGCAAGGAGAACTGGATGTTTGCAAAAAGCCCTGAATACAAAGCTGTCTGGGTCTAGTGTCTGCTCATTACCAAACGACCCAAAGCCCTCTAATAAATTGCTCAGACCTCGGCGTTTCCTACCCTAAAGTGAATCTGTACCAAATCTGAGCTGGCTGCCTGCCCAGTGTCCACTCCCTCTCCCTTCTCCCTAATAGCACATTCTGCTTCAGGGGAAATCGCCTCCAAGGCCAGCACAGGACATCTTTGAGTCCTCCGCCACGGTCACCACGCGAGGCGAGTAGGTACAAGCAAGGCCGGTCTCCCAATGCAGGCCAGAATCCTGGAAAGAAGAGTGCTCTCTCCGCCCCTGGGCATGAGCGAGGGCGTGACTTTTGTGCAATCCAGAAGGAAGCCAGCTTGAGAATGAATCTTGCAAAATAAAGAGGAGTAATGAAAAAATACTCCGGAGAAATGAAGTCTGAGGGGCGACCCTGCTGCTGCTGAAGCGGTGCTTCCTCTGAACGCTGCAGTTATGTAAGTCAGACGGCTCCCTTTATTTTTAGGCCTTTCCAGTTGAGTTTTCTGTTACTTGAAAATGAATGGCTCCGTGGCGGCTGGGTTTAGAAGGGCCCTGAGTGCCACACAGCATGGATTGTAATGTCTGGACTGAATCGTGTGATTTGTATAAAAAGCACTTTGTAAATTCTAAACTGGTTTAGGAAGACTAAGAAGCACGGGTGGCCTCCAAAACATCTGGAAGTCAAAGAGTTAAACTTTCTCCCAATCCCCCAAAGACATTTTAGTTAAATGTAATGAAAGAAGCCGAGTGAAAGGTTCTTTCTGATAACAATTGGCTTTGAGGAGCAAAAGCCAATTATCCAAAGCTTCCTGCCCATTTATTTAGTCCCTGGTTAAGAGGACCCATCAGGCTGAGCCAGACTGGCCTTAACTGGATTGGCTTAGAGAGCTGGGAAGAGAGATGCAGTTTGGGGAAATTCCATCTGGGCACTCAGAGGAGAAGCGGGTAGATGAAGCGTCGCTGTCCCCAGCCTCCCGCCGGGCAGGGCCCGTTGTCTGTGCCACTCAGGGCTCAGGGAAGCTCTGGTCTGTGGGTGGTGCAGAAAAGCCAGGGAGAGATGAGGCTTGTGGGTACCTGTTGGTGGTGTATGGCCCACATCCACTCACTGTCACCAAAGCTGCGCGACCTTGAACCTCTGCGAGCCTCGGTTTCTTCACCTGCAGAATGGGATGTCGGCCCATGCTCTACCTGGGATGCCCTGGCAGAGATGGGAGGTCCACTCTTCTTGCCTTTTATAGGGCAGGGCAAGCCCTGAACGAGCCAGCCTGGGCACGCAGGCGCAGACAGCGTGGATTCCAGAGCCGCCGAAGGTGGAGACTTTGCCAGGGCCTCTCACACCCCGGTCACGCAGTGGAAGTCCCGCTGAGCACCCGCAGCATGCCAGGCTCTAGTGGAGAGAGACCAGGACAGGTCCCTGCCCTCCTAGGTTCTAGCGGGGAGGTGGGGGCAAGTGACCAATACGAACACAAATAAAAAAGTTCTTTCAGAGACTGAAAGCGTCCGATCTCACCTCCCAAGGAGGCCTGCGGCGGGGCTGGTCCACACACAGCCTGCTGCCCGGGGCACGCACCAGACCCTCACCTGGCCTACTCTCCATAACTCGGGCTCCTTCCAACTGGCCCAATAAAGTATGGAGGTGTGTGTTGTGCATTTTCCACTTTTCCTGTGAGAATATAAGCTTCACAAAGGCAAGAAGCATTGTCTAGTTCACTGGTGGAGCCCGAGTGGCCAGAACAACAGCTGGTGCTTAGTAGATGCTCAGTAAATATCTGTTGAGTTGTCTATTTAATAGAAAATTTAAACAGTGGCAAATGCAGAAAAATAAAGCAGGGAGCATGCCACGGTTTGAATATGTCACCAACCACCAGATTCAAACGTCAGAAACCCGATTTCTAATGCGTCCACCTGAGGGAGATGGGGGCTGCTGGGGACATCAGGTCATGAAGGCCCAGCCCTCATAAAGGGGATCAGTGTCTTCTGAAGCTCGGGGGGCGCCAGCCCACCTTCCCCCGGGAGACCCAGAGCCATCCAGGCCCCAGAAAGCAGGCCCTCCCCAGAACGGAACCTGCCGGCGCTTTGGTCCTGGACTTCCCAGCTTCCAGAACTGTGTGCACTGACCTGGTTGCTTCTGGACTACCCAGGCTAGGGGGTCCTGCCACAGGTCCTGAGGGACCCACACCAAGGGCAACGGGTAGGAGTCCTAGAGAGAAGCGTGAGGAGGCCCCGCGGGGTAGGTGGCCTGTGAGCTGAGAAGTGGCCTCACCTCTCAGGAGAGATGACGGAGACGCTCCTGAGCGAGGCTCCTGGGCACGGAGGCCGTGTGAGCAAGGCCTTCAGGCAGGAAGGCCCAGGTGAGTCGGAGGACAGAAAATCCAAGATGAAGACGGAGGAGAGAGGAGGGTGGTGGGAGCCGGGCTGGAGACGGGCGGGTGCCAGGGATCGGGCACCCGCTGGCTGAATGCAAGCACGGAGTCCCACGTCACAGACACGCCTGCCACGGTGCCTGGCACAGGGGAGTAGGGTCTGGGTAAACGCTTCTCAGGTCCCATCGACTCTGCTTTTCTGCCGTGGGCAGTGTTGACCACTCAGGAGACGCGTCACCCTTAAAGAAATACCCAGGTGGGTTTTGACAACGTCCATCTCCACAGCCAAAGGACCGTCACGGAGAAGAGGGAAGAGTTACCCCACGGGGGAACGGAGTCCGGTGGGTCGAGGCCACGGCGGAGAGCTTCTGGCCTGATGCGAGACGAGCCTTCACGCGCTGCAACTCCAGTGGTGGACGGAGGGTGGCTCCTGCCAGGCGCTGGTGGTAGGAACAAGCAGAAGCAGCTCAAGCTGGGTAGACCAGTTGACCTCCCCAGCCCACAATTTGGTGATTTTATGACAATCTCTTCATCCCGCCAACTAAACACGTGAGAGTTTGATCTCCACCTTTGTTTCCAAGTCCCATCAGTAAAACCCTCATGGATCGCAGCTTCTAATAAGGCAGCCGAGACTGGAATGCATAATAAGGGACGAACGTACCCATCCTTTGTTCAATAATACAATATTTTTCTTGAATAATGCATGAGCCGCTTTTCATTTCGGAAATGAGAGAGTCTATAATCCCACTGTGCGTCAAGCGAATATTTTTAAACATTTATAAGTGGAGCCAAAGACAGTGGTAAGAAGCTTAGTGACAACAGAAACATGCCTAGTTGGGACCAATCTGGGAAAAGGTGATTCCCTGAGGATCGCAGAGGGATCGTAGGAACCTGAAAGACCACCCTCAGCCTCCCACACCTACGGGGGCCCGGTCACGAGGTTCCTGGTCAAGACATCCGCGCCACAGGGCCTTCCCGGGGCAATCTGAGTTCCAGTCTCCAAAGAAGACCGCAGGAAGGACGTGGGTGGCATGGTTGGATCTGGGGGGCCACCCAGAGGCTCACGTGGGGAAGCCTTGGCCCCCGGTGCAGCCTGCCCAGAGGTGGGTCCCTGGGGAAGTGATGGGATCATGAGGGTTCTGATCCCAACGCCGATGGCTCAGTCATCCACGGGTTCATGACTGAATGGACTCTTGGGAGGTGGCGGTAACTATATGAAGTGGGCCCAGAGGCCGGAGGCAGGGCAGGAGGGGCGCGCCCTGGAAAGGTGACCTTGTCCCAGGCCCCTGCCCCGCCTCTCTCCTTCCTGGCCACCGTGAGGTGAGCAGCCCTGCTCCACCAAACTCCCCACCATGACGTTCTGCTTCATAGGCCCAGAAACAGGCCCAGCCACTCATGGACTGAAACTTCCAAAATCATGAGCCAGAGTAAATCTTCCCTCCTCACGTTGATTTATCTCAGGTATTTTGTCACAGTCACAGCTTACTAACACAGTTGCCTATGGGCACTCAAGTTCAATGTTCTGCTCCCAGATTGTTTCCGGTTCTCTCCCAACCCTCACCATCAGCCTGGCTATGTGTGGTGGGCAAGCGCACAGGGAGGGTGGCAGAGACACCAGGACCTAATCAATGTCCCCATATTTGCTAGTATGGGAACCGACATTCAGCACTCAGCTAAAAGACTACATTGCCCAGACTCCCTTGGCCAGGTGAGGCTATGTGACCACATTCTGACCAATGAGATTTAAACAGACGTGGGCAGGAGCATGGAGAAGGACTTCCGGGAAGGCCCTCCCGAGAGCTGACTCCGCTGAGAAGTGGCCCCTCTTTTCTCTTTTCCTGCTGTCAGAGGAACAGAAGGATCTGATTGTGCCCACCCTAGTCAGCCGGAGATGGGGCAACCCAACTCCCATCGCATGGGAGAAGAAAGGGATGAGAGTTTCTAAAAGGCAACGTAAGAGACGTGCTGTGAGTGTGGAGAGGCCAAGAAAGACGCAGAGAGGTAAGGACTGGTCGGTTTGCATTTATAAATGCAGAAATGGGGAAAGACTTTCTGGGGGGGCCGGAGTGGTCAAGGGCAAATAAATGCCGTGGCAAAGTGTAAAGTCACCCTGCATGCCTACAGAAGGGAGCAGAGGAAAAGGGGGCCAAAAGGCAGGTGAGGGACAGATCATGGAAGGTCTCAAATACCACGCCAAGGAGGTCGACATCTATTCATTGCTGGTTTTCACACTAATGACACCTGCTGTCCCATGTGAATCTCCCTGATTGAACGAGGAAGACGTCAGGGGAGCACCTGTTTGCCTGTTGTCCCCAAGGTCAATGGAGAGTGACACACTTTACTTCAAATCCCTGTGAGTGAGCTCTTTGTTTCCATCTCTGAGAACTCTACCAGGGTAGGTGAAGGAACTCTTAGACAGGGTTTCTTCATTTAAAACAAAGACATCATCACAGCTGACGTGCTCGCCCAAGCTGCTCGCTGGCTGACATGCGTTTCCGCTTCCCCCTGCAGGGCTGCACGGAGCCAGGGGTCTTCACCACTGTTTAGCTCCAAGCCGTGGTGGAGCCTGAGAGAGGGACGCTCGCGCAGTTCTAAAGCCGGTTCCTGGAGCCCCGCGCAGATGCCTGGCTTGTGTGCGTGATCAGGCTCGCCGAGCGAATGGAGGTACGTGGAAACCACATGGGTGTCGCAGAGGACCTCTCGTCACCACCAGCCAAGAGCTAAAGGAGCCGACCCCTGGGGACCGCAAACACAGGGTCCCGCGTCCAGCTGCCACGGGCGAGGGGTGGGCCCTGCACGGCCTCTGCTGCAGGCCCCTGGCATCGCCTCAGACTCGCCCACTGACAAAGTGACTCCTGTCTACGCACCGGGAGGCCTGGGATCCCGCCAGGCTGCTTGGGGGCCGGGAAGGGGAGGGACGTACACCATCCGGGAGGTGACAGGCAGAGAGGCCTGTCCCACAGCTACGGTGTTCCACCGTCAGCACGCTCCTGGTGATGGACTGACACTCGTGTCCACCCAAAATCTCACGTCGAAACCTGACCCCCAAGGTGGGGACGGGACAGTGGAGTCTGGGGTGTGATCAGGTCCTGAGGGTGGAGCCCCCATGGTGGCATTAGAGCCTCATAAAAGACACCGGGGAAGACCCCTGCCTCCTCCCGCCCTGTGGCGACACAGCAAGAAGTGCCGACCACGAGCCGGGAGACTCCCCAGCCTCTGAGCGGAGTCAGGAGTTCTGTTGCTGATGAGCCGCACGGTCTCCGGCGTTGTGTTACAGCATCCCCATGGGACCAAGGGCCTCCAGAACAACAACATTCCCAAAGTAAATCACCAACCGTTGAGTGACGCGCGTGCCCTGCGGAGCCATAGGATCCTAAGTGAAGAAAGGAGGAGGAGGAGGCTGGGCGAGGCCCCGCTCCTCGCGAGGTCACAGGTGAGCAGGCGATTCCAACCTGACAGGAAGCAGCGGCTTCCACTGAGCCCCCCACTGAGCGCACCCTCAGAGCCAGAGGAAGAGAGGATGTCACAAAGGGTCTGCGCCTGTTCTCAGCAGCAGCAGCCTCTTCCCCAGGTGGCTGGAGCCCCAGATCAGCCCCGCACCATCTCCGGGCCCATTCGGTGCCTCCCCCTCTTTCTGCAGAGAGGCCTCTTTTTTGATTTAAGCAGCATTTTATTAATTAACGTGATCTCTATTGTGGGAGAAGCCTGCAGCGAGCAGAGTCCAGGGACCCCAGGCACAAAGAGGAGAAAGGAAGAAAGGATCAATAACGGGATTGATGTTCGTTTTCAAAAGCCAAATCTCAATCCTCCTTCCTTGTGAGGTTTTTGACTTAATTAACCCCGGCAGATGCCTGCGCGGCTGTGAGGCCGCTCTCTCGTCGGGGGCCCTGAGGATCTGTTCCCCATGACCACGGTCCACACGTTGGACAACAGGTTTGGGGTGGAGGGTCAGTGAAGCTCCTTCCAGCCCAGACCCCGAGGCACAGGCCATCCGGGACCAAAGGTGGCGCGCAGCCGGTCAGTGAGGTTCATACGTCCAGGTAGGAGTGGACTCCCGCTGTCCCCGGAACACACGTTCTAGAAGTTCTCTCTTGCACGGTGCTGCTGTTTCCCACGGGCCCGGAGCGTACAGCCTCTTTAGTTCTGGGCTCCCTGGTTATGAGAGGACATTCTTCTGGCCCTCCGTTGTCCCTCTGAGCCCTGAGGTACAGAAGGGACAGGGACACTGGTTTCCCCAGAGGGTGGTGGGCCTGTGGGAACTGAAGATCTGTGGGATCTTCCTGATCTCTCCGCTTCCTCGGCTTTGGGACTTGGAAAAGCGGCTCAGCCTCTGCACAGCCAGGGTCCTCACCTGTGCGATGCCCGGAATAATCTCACTCTCCAGGTGGTGTGTTAAACGGGATCGTGATTTCCGAACCCCCAGTGCCGCGCCTGGGTGCGGAGTAGCTGCCCAGCTAACAGTCGGTTTGATGTTACCCACCCTCTCTACCAACCCCCTTTCCTTTAGTCCTAAGCGGGCTCACCTGGGATAAGCCACCTAGGCAAAAGGGCTTGGCACCGTGCAGCACCTGACGTCTCGGGTTAGCCACGTGACAGAGGAGAGCCGATTCCATCCGACTAACAGGGACGGAGCAAGCATGTTCCACGGCCACCAAGTTTCGCATCCTTTGTTGGAGTCACTTGGCTCAAGATCTCCCGGGTGCTGCTCTGCTGGAATTGGGAGGGCGGGCTGCACGGAGTCAGGGTCAGACTGAGAGGAGCTGAGCTGGGAGGCCAGGTCGTGGGCCCTGCCCGAGAGGCTGCCCGGCAAAGGAGGAAAGCGAGGACCTGGAGCAGCTGCCCGGTTCCTGCCCAGGTCACCTCCCCCCGCTGTGCACCCCGGGCAGGACACCTGACCTCCCTGTGCCTCGATTGCTCATCTACAAGGTGAGGCATGAGCAACGCACACCCTGAACTCCATCAAGAGAAGGAACTAGAAAGTGCTCTGCCAGCTCCAGGCCATCGGCCGGTGGGAGGTGGCAGGATCATGGGGGGCTCACCTCAGCAGCCACCGAGGCTGCCAAGAACAGGGACGGGGGCTCCTCGTGCATGAGCCCAGCTGACCCCCGCCTCCTCCTGGAGCCTCCGTTCCACACTCGCTTTCTGCTCTTGCATCCCGACCCTTCCCAGAGCTGGAACACGTGAACAACTCCACCCCTGCCATGCAACAGCCCTGGCACCCTGCAGGCCTCATTTCACGTCAATCTGCACGGTAACTCTAGGAAAGCCAAGTACCATCACGATCCCCCTTCTTACAGGGAAGCAACCCAAGGTTCAGAGAGGTGGACTCACTTTCTCAGGAAAGCACAGCTTATGTGGCTGAGCCACGACCCAAATCCAGGCTTGCCAACTCCTGTGCTCAGACACACTGCCTCTGCCTCAAGGTACATGGCCCCATTTTGCAGGTGAGATAGCTGAGGCCATACAGCTTTGAGTCACTCGGAGTCGGTCTCTGAGTCCAGCCTTCTCTTCCCTGCACCCCAGCTGCCCCACCCACTGGCCCAAAGCACCCCCACCCGCTCCCAGAGGCCTGGGTACTGAGTACGCTGCCGGGGGGCCGTCGGGTGATTCCGAGGCCTGTGCCCTCAGTGGTCACCTGTAGCTGGTGAGACGTCTGGTCCATCATAGAGACCTGGCGCTCAGCCCAGTGCGCTCCAGGAAGCGCGGCCCCTTGGGAGGCGGCCATCACTGCCTCCAAGGCTGGCTGCACAGCAAGCCCACGTCTGCAACTGCCCAGGGCCCTGCCTGCCCTGTGCGCGACCTTGAGGCTCAAGGCTCTCTCTCTGGCCTGCTAGAGAGATTGACAGGAGCCCAGGATCCGTTCCCCTGACAACACGGCATCCAGTCGGCCGGAGACACCCTGGGCGGGGGCCTTGCTGCACAGGGACATGACGTCTTCCACCATGGAGCCCCGACCGGGCCCCACTGTCTCAGGCCCAGGGAGGAGAAGGAAGTGCAGTTTGGCACATTGGGTCCCGGGGAGGGGAGCTGCGGGGAGCCCTGCCAGCCTCGGGCATCTTCCTCAGTGGTGGGTGACGGGGGGCAGGGCAGGGGCGCCGGGACACGATGGGTCCGGGACAAGCGAGTTGGCCTGTTTCCCACCGTGCAAGCTTGATGTTTGATGACAAGGTGCCAGGGAAGCAGGTGACAGCACACCCAGGGGCCCCCGACAGGACGTTCTCAGAGGAGGAAACCCTGAAATGATTTGTTCCCTCCACAAGCAGTGGTTTGGGCCCCACCCAGCCCTCCTTCCCTGGATTCTGGGGAAACTAGATAACAGCCTAGTAGCTGGGTCTTAAACTCCCAGGAGTTAGGGTCCTGTGGTTCAGTCCCCTGCCAGCTGGGAGCTCGCAAGCATGTTACTCAACCTCTCTGAGCCTCAGTCTCCTCACATGCAAATTGGCCAAGCAGGTGAACTGTGCCGAGGGAGTCAGGATTTGATTCTTCCTGCAAACCTCTGAATGCAGGGCTGGATCGTCCACATGGAGGGGTTGCTCTGATTTTTATCACTATCCTCTCTGACTCCGCCACAATCCTACAAGGAGGCAAGAGTAGCCACGTTTTACAGATAAGACTGAGGCTCCGTGGATGAGGCTTGGACCCGGGTCTGGCTGGCTCGGAACCTTAGAAGTCAGCGGAAGCATCGCTGGGTTGCCGGCCAGAGCGTGGGTGCAGCTGCAGAGCTTCTGTGTGGACTTGGCCTTTGACTCGTCGCTGTCATCTCTCCTGGCTTGGAAGGATGGCCCCCAAGGTCCCTGGAGAGACGAGGTGTCCACTCTGGGCCAGGACCACATAGGGTTGGGACTGTCGTGCAGGGGCACACAGTGACCGGGGTTGAAAGAGCATGTGGGCTCAGCCAGCCGCTTTATATTCCCCACCTTGCCAGACCTCTTGGCCCACCCTGTGACACTAACCCATGTGATAGACGGGCAAACGGGGGCCAAGACCAGTGATCACCCAGCTATGAGAGAGCAGAGCCCGGATTCCCACCCAGGCCTGCCCGGGGCGGGCCCTTGTCCTCTCCTCCCTTCCCTCCCCCAGAGGTGTTGGTGAGCTAGATTCAGGTCATCCAGCTGGAGCAGACCTCTGGGTACTTCCAGGGTCCTTGGTAAGCTGCACAGATCCTGAAACGCGCCTGTCTGCGTTTCCCTTACAAAACGCCCTTCAACGGTGAAGCATCTGTGAGTCTCCAAACTGCTCTCCTGCTTATTAGAACCAAGCCACTCGAAACAGGGGCCAGACCAGGACCCAGCAGCAGAGCATCCCCTAGGTACTTTATGGACAAAGTGCAGAGTCTGAGGCCCCACTCAAGCCTCCTCCGTCAGAATCTGCCTCTCAACAAGACAGGCACCCCGATGATTTATGGTGCACATTAGAGTCCAGACGCCTGACTTCAGATGCTTTGATGGAGTCAGCCAAGGAGAGTCCTCATTGTAACCAGAGCAATTAAGTGGCTTAAAGACACAGAGAGAAAGAGTGAGCACAGCCCCAGGTTTGCACACCGAGCCCCTGGCTGCTGCCTCCAGGGCCCATTTCATTGAGGAGCGGGCTCCTCAGCTCGGGCCCCAGCCCTCACTCACATCAACCGAGCAGAAAGAAGTTAAACTGTGGGGACAACTCGTCCCGTGAGCCACAAAGGAGATTCAACAAAAGGTGGCCCTAAGCAGTTCACAGCGACCCAAACTCTCCCGCAAGGCAGGCAGGGGACCTGGTAATTAAAACCCGGCTCCCACATCTCGGTCTAACTGCACGTCAGGCGTTGGCGCTAGCAGGGCACCACAGAGACGGCCACCTCAGCACTTCTCCAGAAACAAGCCCAGCGAGCCACTCAGACACCACCCTGCGCTTCACCGGGGACCGTTCCGGGGCTGAGCCACTTAGGAACGGTTATCTGCAGAGTTTGTCCTTTTCCTCATTTTCTTCTCTATTTGCAAAAGACAAAGAAGTCAGGGAAAACGTCAAGTGGAGCGAGAAGTCATCGGGACTTTTGCGCTTTACTGCTGCATGGAAATCGGCCCCTGGATGTTCAGAGTTTAGGAGGCTGATGTGGCTGCAGGTCACATAATCCGTGCACGGCTTAAATCAAATAAAGGAAAGGAACCCACCTCTCAGGTCCCCTGCTTCATTTCCATGCATGTGCTAGTCAATCCTCTCAACCGTGCGCCCTTTTCTCAGATGAGGAAACTGAGGGGATGAGCCATTTTTCCCAAGGTCATTGGCAGCCAGAGGGAGGCCTGCCCAGGCCAGCGCTCTCTACATACTGCACCACCTTCTGCTTTGTAGCTCTCACCAATTTGGGCACAATGAATTGTTGCATGTGTGCTCAGCTCAGGTCGGAGCAAAAGGAGGCAGTCTTAGCTCCTGGCCCAGCTATGATATGGACCCTGTTCAAGCATCTACTGGACACCAGACTCTAAAGGAACCTTTGCACAAATCCAGGACAGCAAAGCCCTGCACAGCACCACCTCAGCTGCGCTGCAGGCTGGAATGGATTAAGTCATGCTTTTTCCCTGTTTCCAGACTCGGCCTCAGAATCCTCGACGCCACACCACAGGAGGCCACAGACGGACAGAGCCGTGAGCAGGAGGGCTTTGGGAGATGCGCAGGACCGGCTCACGGCTGCTCACGCGGGTGCACGTGTGTCTCGTCCCATGTCTGCGTCCAGAGAGGTGACGTTGGTAGCTTGGCCCTGACCTTGGAGGGAGTGTTTACACCTTGGAAATAGGCAGGACCTCACATCGGAGCCTTTGCTGTGGAAAGAGGCTTAACTGGACACGCCGCCACCATGCCCCTTGGGAGACCTTCCGACAGCCCGAGGGATCCGTGTGATTAACCAGGAAAATGAGGCTCAAAGAAGAGAAGGTCTGGCCAAGGTCAGGCGACCAGCCGGGCGGGGCCAGGATGTGAATCCAGCATGCTGCACGGTGGAGCCGGAGAGGTCAGAAGCGGGAGCACAGAGCCCTCTGCACACGCGAGGTCACTGCTCCTGACCCTCCTGCTGCCCGGGAGACAGATGAATATGCCTGCACTTCCCACCCAGGGTGGCGCCCCCAGGCCTGGCCCCCGACCCCTGTGGTCAGCTGAGCCCCTCCCAACCTGAACAGCTAAGTGCCTTCACACTCTGGGTTCTCTGTCTGTGCAGGAAGGCGTCCCAGGACCTCGTCGGGGGCTGTGGAATCCGTCCCCACAGGGTTCAGAAGCTGGTTTAGAGTTTGAATTTCTTACTCAAAGTTTAGCAGCCAATGCTACAAAATGTGGCTCCTAAGTGTCACTCCTGTGTGATCTTGCATCCACAAACACAAACACTAGTAATAGATGATGGGACGCACTGAGACTCAGATTTGAGCAGCTATGTGTGACAGACTGGCAACAGGAAAGGGGTCAAAGAGCCTAAAACTAATGACGACAGCTAAAGGCTCAGATCGTGGTGCAAGCTCTTGCACTTATTATCTCATTTAATCCTCACAAGAATACTGTGAGAGAAATACCACCAGGAACATTTCGATTTTTAGAAGGGAAACCAATGCACAGAGAAGTAAAGCAGTCCAGTGAAGAACACACAGCAAGTAAGAAGCAGAGGAAGATACAAACCTAAGCTGCTGGCTTCAGGGTCCATCCCCTTAACTGTTTGACTGAGGGTTTGCCTGGCCTGGGTTTTGAGGGACGAATAAGAGTTTGTCTGACTGACAATGAGAACGTGAAGGAATTCTGAGCTCTGAGGCAGAAAAGTGCATGTCTTCTTGGGGTTCCTCTGGCAGTGTGAATAAAGAAGGGACTGTGGTTAAAGGGTTAACAGGTCCTGGCCCCCGGTGAACACAGATCTGCCATTGTTGTTTGACGTGGATAAACCAGGGAGTATTCCTGGTGAGCACCCAGCCTGGGCAACAGAGCAAAACCTGGGGTGTGCAAGGCTCCTCTGCCCGGGGGGACTTGGACTCCATCCTGGAGGGCAGCTCCCGCAACACTCTGAGTCACCGCGGGTGGAGGCCAGCAGGCACGGCCCAAGCAGCCCCCCTTCCAGTGGGACAGCAGGTTTTCTGTTAAAAAATCACGTAGAGAATGCACCACACAACGGCCGGACCGCCGCCACTACCGGGGCCTGAGCGGGCCTGGCGGAGCCCGAGCGCGGTGAAGAGATCGTTTTCTGAAGGCTGCGTTGAAGGCTGTGAGAGCGGAGAGCCTGTGTTGAGCTGATGGGGAGGCTTTCTGAATAACATGGCCCTTCGCCATTAGCCTTGCCATGACCACATTTTTCACCAGCGTCCCTCCCTGGATTCAAGATGCAAAGCAGGAGGAGGAAGTGGACTGGAAACTAGTTCCCAGGCCTCGGGCCCGGGAGGCAGAGAGTCAAGTGAAGTGCCAATGTGAAATCTCGGGGACACCCTTCTCAAATGGGGAGAAGCTGAGGCCTCACAGTCTCCCCAATCCAGAGCAGAGACCGTATAGCTGTCCACAGCTGCTCTGTGGCAAGGCTTTTGCCTCCAAATACAAGCTGTATAGGCACATGGCCACCCACTCAGCCCAGAAACCCCACCAGCGCATGTACTGTGATAAGATGTTTCATCGTAAGGACCATCTGCGGAACCACTTGCAGACCCACGACCCCAACAAAGAGGCCCTTCACTGCTCCGAGTGTGGCAGGTGTTGGCCAGAAAAGTCCAGATTCCTCTGGGACCCTACCCTGGCCTCTCCTGGAGCTCTGATCCTGCTGTGGAAGGAACTGGCTGTGACCTTCACCACCAGAGAGTAGGGTCTGGCGAGGGAAAGGGGTGTTCGCCCATCATAATCTAGTGCCTCCATTGAGGGTGTGGAAGTGTTCCAGTTCAGTGGCTTCCGGTGCCGGCGGCCTTCCTGCGCTGATCCTCTCCCACACCTCTCCACCTCTGCATGTCGGGCACTAGAACTCCTGAACGCCACTTCTCACGCTCTTCCCTCCTTCCCCGTGGTCAAGGCTTTGGAGCCACTCTTTCGTAACGCCAGATTATTTAAAGAGAGAAAAATACAAGACAAAAACCTTCTAGCACTTTGTAAACACAGTGAATAACCTCTTGGAGTATTTTTGGCTTTATATAAAACAAGGTTTTTAATTGTAAAATATAAGTGCCATTAGAAAATGCACAGGGCATATCGTTGTTAAAGTAGATTTTTTTCAATGTTTTACAGAATTATATTTTCAAAAAAAAGTTTTTATAATGAAGTTGTTTATTAAAAATTCCTGAATGATGGGAAAAAAAAAAATCACGTAGAGCCAGGCACAGTGGCACATGCCTGTAATCCCAGCAACTCGGGAGGCTGAGGCAGGAGGATCGCGAGTTCAAAGCCAGCCTCATCAAAAGCGAGACACTAAGCAACTCAGTGAGACCCTGTCTCTAAATAAAATATAACAAAAGGGCTGGGGATGTGGCTCAATGGCCAAATGACCCTGAGTTCAATCCCCAGTACCCCTTCCCCCCAAAAAAAAGCCAGGTAGGTGTTGCTTTCTACTCCACAATTTATTTGCTCTGTAGCGTCTAAGTACAACGTTTTTAATCTCATACCATTGAGCACAACTGGCAATGCAGGAAGACGCGTCTTCTTTCCCCTTGACCAGGGACTCGACCTCAGCATTCTGGACATTCAGAACCCGATCGTTCTCTGTTGCAGGGACGGCCCTGAGCATCGTGGGACATTTCTAGCAGTATCCCTGGTCATTAGCAAATCTTCCCCAGTCCAGTCATGACCACCAAAACTGTCTCTGAACATCACCAAGTGTTCCCTAGAAGGACACCTTCCATCTGGTCTCAGTTCTGTTGTGCTCTGCTATAGGGACACCAGTTTGAGAAGCCCCTGTGTCTCACTGAAGGGCTCTCATGTGGGAGGTGTCAAGGCAGGAATTACAAACTACTTCTGGGGACCACATTCTTCCAACGAGTAAATAGAAGCTCAGAGAAATGAGCCGAGCCGCCCCCAAGTTCCCTGGCGCATGGGTAGCCCCTGCCTGACCTAAGCCCGACTCCATCCACTCCTGCCCTCCCCTCCTCCCAGGCAGCCAGGGCCGTGTTGAGGGCACCCTAAGGCCTGAGTGGGGTGCACATTCCAGCCTGTTTGGCAGGACCCCCACCTGAAGGCCTGGCTGAATCAGGACTGCAGACAGCCCCAGCCCCCTCCTGCCCACACAGCCCCCACACAACCCAACAGGAAGCCCAGCGGTTGAGGTGAATGAGCTTTTCCTGTCAAGGACCAAGTGCAAACATTCGAGGGACTCCAGCCCAACTTGCTGGACTCTGGTGGTAGCATAAAAGCAACCCTAGACAACAGGTAAAAGAATGAGTAGGGCCGTGTTCCAATAAAACTTTATTCGCAAAAATGGCAAACTAGCCCAGGGGCTATGGTTTGCCAGTCTCTGCCCTAAATCACAAGTGTAAATTGATGTGTCTTCACAGTGCTTACACGGTGCTGGGGACATAGTAGAACAGAACCTACTTCTGCCAGCTCCCGGTAGCCCCACGCACTCCCTGACAGCTGAGGAAGCCAGGGCAGTCATACTGAATGGAGGGCCCACGCTACCCCACTCTGACTTCATCTGGACTTCATTACATCTACTAAGACACTACTTCCAAATAAAGTCATGCTCACAGGTACGGAGGGCTAGGTTTCAACATACCTTTTGTGAGGACGAAAGTTGACCTATAACAACCCTTTAACAGTGTTATTTTGACAGAATCAGAGAGGTTTAGTAACTTGTGCAAGGCGCACAGCTAGAACAGAGCAACCAAGATTAAAGTCCCCAGACCTCAACTCCTCATCCACCACTGCAAAATCTCTGCACCTGCTCCTGGTAGTCAGAGCGGCCGGGACAGACGGCTCAGAGGCACCACCTTTCAGCACCCGGAAGTTTGTTCTGTTTTCCTGTGTTTCTCAAGAGTTTCCCTGCAGGAGAACAGCGCAGCCCCAAGGAAATGAGCCAGCACAGACGCGGCCCAGTGCAGAGCACTCTGCAGCCAGCTGGGCCACCAAGCTGTCCAAGGAGGCAGACAGACATGCAAGGGGTATTGACAAACCTGCACCTGCTTCTCCGAGATTCCCAGAGCCCACATTCTACACACTTACAGGATTCAATCAGGAATCCCAAAGCGTACAAATCAGGGCATTCTTTTTGCTCCATAAAAGTAACAAAATATTAAATGCAGGCACATTTCCTTAAATGTTGGTGGTCTGTTTCCATGATCGCTGCTCTAATGATGGCTCTGAGGAGGACACTGTGGTCCTAGGTGGCCCCACAAGAGGGCCTGGGAGCTGGCGCAATGTGAGGATCTCTTCTGTGTGGCCCCCTGCTCAATCCGCTCTCCTCCTACTCTCTGGCCTACAGGGGACGATCCCAAAAGCCTGTCCTGCCAGTAGCCGACTCATGAGACAGACACTGCAGTGACCTTGGCCGAGTCCTGGGGCCCCTGGAGCCTCGGTTTCCCCACCTCCGGCAGGTCGGCTGCAGCAGCAGCTTCTCAGGGCAAGATGAGATCGCCCGTGCTGCTGGGTCTGCCCGTGGCACCTCTCAGAAGCTCCCTTCCCGACTGAACCCCACCACGGCGTGGGACCCCGCTGGCCAAGAGGCTGGCCGGCTGTGATCAGCCCCGCCCCGCAGGGCCCCCCACCACGCCGACCAAGCGCATCTGGCTCCCGCCCAGGTGCCTGGCCGGGGAGGCGGGTGGGTGGTCGGACACGTGGCCGACCCCGCTGAACCCCCAGGCCTTTTAGGGCCACAAGGCAGAAAGTCGGCGCCCGCAGCGGCTCCTGCGACCGAGCCGGAGGCCACTCCCCCAAAGCCTGTCTCTTCAACAGTCCCACCTGGGCGCGTCCAGGCTCAGCGGCATCTCACCCGTGCTCACGCCGACCCTGCGCCTGGCGTGCTGCAGGGCCACAGGCAGGTCCTGTGGCGCCTCGGAGCCCTGGTCTGCGACATGGAGCTCAGAACAGCGCGAGCTGAAAGCCGGCTAAGGCCAAAGCCGCCAGCCAAGACTGGCCAGTAGGCGCTCATTCGGCAAAATTAAAGGAAAATTTAAGTTCTGTCCCTAAGTCGCACCAGACACGTTGCAAGGTCCCCGTGGCTATGTCCGGCCAGCATCCGCCACACTACACGGGGCAGCTCCGGAGTCTCCTCGTCATGGCACGTTCTGGGCAGCCCTGGCCGAGGGCTCTGGCAAGACTCAGTGGACCGATGTGTGACTGAGTGTGCGTGTGCACACGTGTGTGCGTGCAGTGTGGGTGCATGCATGCGCACAGTGTGCGCGTGTGTGTGCACAGTGTGCGCGTGTGTGCGTGTACCCGAGTGTGCCCAATGTGTGCGTGTGTGTGCGTGTGCTCAGCACCACACTGGGGGCAGGCGTGCTCCACGCCCTGTCACCTCACCGCTCTGCAAGGTGGGAGGCCCAGCTCCCATCCAGCTGCTGAGAAGGCAGATTCAGAAAAGCCAAAAGAACTTGTTCCAACTCTCATCACCTGAAACTGGTAGAACTGACCCCCGATCTGTATATCTCCAAAAATGGGCGCGCTTCCCACAGGGCTTCCTCCCCTGCGATGCCAGCAGAGGCTGGTGGTGAGGACAGAGTGGTGCTACGCACAGGGAAAGCCACGATCGTGTCCTCAGAACCAAGAGAGCACTCCACTCCGTCTCAGGGGCCAGGAGCTCGAAACCCTCCGCTCCCCAGAGGAAGCCTTGCCACTCCTAGGACCCCGAGGAGGGCCCACGCCTCTCCCAGCCGCGCTTCCTGTTTCAACCAATTCTGCTTTCAGTCTGAATAAAGACCAGCCTTTGGTCGGTCCAACCCGCGGCATCCCGTCTCCTCTGGACTCTGTATCATCCGTGAGCAGCCAAGTTCACCGCCTCTTACCGAGGCCACAGTAGCTGGAGCATAGCCCTTTAACTGGTTAAGCTTTGCAAATCAGGGTTCCAGAGCTTTGCCAAGATGCAGAATCGTCTGAGCTCTATAGAGAAATGATCGATTCCTTGATTAAAATCTGACAGCTTAATTAATTAGTACTTAATAGCGCAACCTTAATTATACTCTCCATCGTTATTTGATAATATTCACGGATTTCCCACATGGCTGTACACACATGTCTTTTATCAACTGATTACAAATGCCCGAACTTGACCTCCACACTCAAGAAAAGGTCTCCAACGTCGGGAACAAGAAAGACTTCATTAACACTGAGGCTGACCTTACCAAGACCCACTCACAGGCAAGAGTTCTCTGATTTAAAAAAATAATAATAAATCATTCTCATTTTAAAGGTTCTTTGAGATCCATGGGAAAAGTGGTGATTCATGCTCTAAGTTTTCCATAGAATTTATTCCCTTCAAACCTCAGTATTCGGGGAAGTCTTATTAAGTATTAAATAATATCATTGGGTTTACTTTGACTCAAAAAAGAGGCAGGATCTTTTTAATCCAGAGAGTGGACTGATTTCTAAAGTGGGGGAGAGTCACCCAAACTCCTGGGGTTCCCTGAGAAAGTTATGAGGGCCCCAGGGGAGCAGAGACAATGCCAGCCTTGAAGACAGAAGCTGGGGGCTTGAATCTGTGCTGCTCAGCTCTGCAACCTGGAGTCTCTCTCTGCCTCTTTGATCCTCAGTTGCTGCACTGCGAGCAAATCATCCCCAGACCTCAGAATGCCGATGTGAAGCCCAAGAGGTAGGGACGGTGCCCGGCCCGTACCAGGCATTTGGCGGTACAGGTTGGACCATGAACCATGGCAGAGCCCTGCTTTGCCCGGTGGAACATGGAGACCACTGAGCTGGAGAGGGTTATACCTCTGCCTTCGGAAGTTCTGCAAGTGAGCTGGCTGAGGCCTGACATGACATCATGCCTCACAAACCAACTCCTTGCTGGACCTGTCTTTCAGACTTTGGAGAGAGAGGCACAAAACCTTCCTGGAAGTTTCCAGAATTCCTTTACCAATTGTGATCTGACCTAAGGGGAAGGCCCTACCCATTGGGTTGAGATTCCTGGCTCCTTATCACGGCTCTGTGCTGGGTGGCATCGAGTGAGTTCCTTGCCTCTCTGGAACTCAGTCTTCTTACTTGTGAAGGACCCTGGTCTTATTTCCCAGAGACCTGCTGCTGCTATAGAACCACCTGTGGCATCTGCTAAAATTGAGATGCGACGTACAGTGTCACTCCACACAGACTCCTTCCCCCAGGTAATGACGATTTTTATATAGGGATTTTTTTCATATTCTGATTTTTTTTTTTCTGGGCTTCAACTCCAAAGATACAGCACAGGTTCAGTGGGTCTGAAGGTATTTCTGAGGATCTACGTTTTAAAATTCCCAAGGAATTCTGATGGAGAGCCAGGCTGGGGAACAAACAAGGGTTGCCAGTTTCCAGTGGCCCTGTCCTACTGGAAAACTTGACTGTGCTTCTTGGCCACCTTGGCACACCAGCGACACCTGGTGGCTTGGAGGAGTAACTGTAACCAGTCTCCATTACTCAGCTCCCCCAGAGATCTGTAGTTACGGGGACTGAACGCAGAGTATGGTCCTCTGCTCCAGAGTCCAGCATGGACACAGCACCTCAGTGCCCAGGGTCATCTTCCAAACTACCTGACAGGTGTTCTCACTGGTGCGCAAGACTTCACCTTGGCTGGAGTCAGACAGGCACAGGTGACCACTCAAACACCTGGACTGTGCCGGGGACAGGAGCCACGTGATTCTCCCTCCTTTCCTCACCTTACAAAATCTGCCAACTGAGTGAAACAAGGAGACAAGAAGACTGAAGAAAGCATAAAACTAATTACCAACAACCTCCCACTCCCTGACCCTGTGACCAGGCAGCTCTGAATTGCTGTTGCCCATCCCTGGTACCATCAATATCAACCACGCTAATAATTGGGATTATTGGAAGTCTACCCAACTCAATGGTCATTTCCAGAAAGCAGATTGCTCCTCATCCATGCAGGATTCTTCTTTTCTCCCTGATATTATTTCCCACTAATTTTGAAAAACATTTTTACTGGACTTTTTCCATTATTTTCCCAGCATGGACCTAATAGCGACCAAGAAGTACTTTAAAAATCCCATTAACTTTATCTAATGGAAATTCTCACAATATCACAATTGCCAGAGGTCTTTTTTATTCTGGAGTTAACCTTGGGGAGCTTTTAGATGTTCTTTGGGGCATGTGCAGAAGGACCGAGGAAATCTTTCATTTCTACATCCTTGGAGAGTTGGGCACGCTTGGCTAAGTAGGGAGCTGCTCATTCCTGATGTGTTTCTCTGGGTGAATATTGATTTGACTCCTGTTGTATATCATAAACGCACACCAATCTCCAGCAATGTGGGCGCTGAGGATTTTGTTTAATATTCAACTTTGAGCAACTTGAGTATTTGCACATTTTTTTTTTCCTGCATCTGTTGTTCTCCTGGGTGTCTGAGTTAAGAATGTCACATACATACAAGTAATTTCTGTGGTTGTTAAACAATTCAGGGCGCTTCCCTTGTGCTCTGCAAGGTGGTTTAAAAGCCCCACAGAGGCCAAGCTGGGAACTGCTGAGAAAGGAGGTTGCTCATTTGGAATCTGGAAATTCATTAATCACACTGGCCATGTAGCAAGCCCGTCTAGGTCTGTTTCTGACGTATTTGTGCTTTTGTTTTTGCACTGGTCAAGCCCACACTCAGGGACACCTGGCATGGCCTTTTCTCTTTCTTAGCATTCCACGTATTTACCAGGCCGGCATCTACACCACACGTTGGGGTGGACATATATTGTTCGGGACAGGATCTCTCGGGCCCGGACATCTGGAGTTCCTTGATCTGAAAGGGAGCTTTCAAATGATGATCATCTTTGTTTCAAGAATCCAGAAGCACATGAAAAGTAAGTAGTTCTTAAGGACAAGCACGTTTGATTTGGGAGTGGAAAACATTTGGGTATGTGCTTCTCCCCTTCTGCCCATCGTGAGGGCTGAGCTGTCGGGCGCTGGGAGAGATTTAGGAAAAGCGCCTCCGTCACCTGAAGGCATTGTCTGTGCCCCTGGTGCTGCTGGGAGGTGGTAAGAGGCCCTAAGATTCTGCGAGCCAGATGGGAGTCCTGCGGTGTTACATCTCCCAGGGCCCCAAGGAGGCCTCGGCCACTGGGCCAGGACGCCCCGTGCCAGCAGCAGCCCACAGTGCCATGTGCATTTCCAAAGTGGAACAGAGCAGATGCTGAAGGCACACAGGCTGCGCCGGCAGGAGACAAGCAGCGAGCCAGGTGTGGGAGCGGAGAGGGAGCCGGAGCCGCAGGGGCCTGGGCAGCTCCTGGTCTCTGATGCTGAGCCAGGGCTGTCCAGTGCCACTCTCACCCACACCCGGCACACGAGAAGGTTCGGGTCGGGTCGAGGGACCAACCGCCCACTCTGCCTGGGTAGAATGACATCTTAGGATGCAGGGCTTTCCGTTTTAAAACCAGGAAAGACCCAGAAAATCGGGAAGAGCTGCTCCCCCTGGCTGGGAAGTGGGTTTAAGGTTGTCTCTACCGCTCGCACCTCAAAGCCAGGCAGACCTGGGTTTGGATCCCCCTGAGCCAGTGAACTGACCTTGCGCGGGCTCTGCTGCCTCCCTCATCTGTGACGTGGGAACCATCACAAGCCTCCCTCACCGGCACTTAATCACGAGCCAAGAGTGAGGCTCTGTGCCTGGCACATGGGGACACTCGGTGGGCTCGGAGGCTCACCCCTTTCAAGAAATGCGTGACCAGCGTGCGTTCTGAATGTCTCCCGAGATAGGAGGGAGGAGCACGCCTGGCTACCGTGTGCAGCGGGAAAATGAGAGACAGGGAAACCGACAGACCTGGCCCTGTGGCTGGGCACCTGGGGAGGCTCAGACCGGAGGATGGCAAGTTCAAGGCCATCCTGAGAAAGACCCTGTCTGGAAATAGAAAATAAAAAGGGACGGGGACGTAGCTCAGAGGTAGAGTGCTTCTGAGTTCAGCAAAAAGAAAGAGAAAGGGAGGGAGGGAGGGAAGGGCCCAAGGCCAGCCATCAACGACAGGGGCCCATGAGGAGGTCCAAGAGCAACGCAGAGTGAGGCTGGGGGAGGACGGGCTGGGAAGGGCCGGGGAAAGGTTCTAGAGGAAACTGTCGCGCTCTGCACTGGTCCTCAAAGTTGCAGAGGTTCCGCAGAGTGGGGCTCCCTCCTGGATGAAGAAGGAAGGGAGGCAGGCCCCTGGCAGGAGGAACTGACCCCTGAGGGGCTCAGCTGGTGATGTCACCCAGCACCCCAGCACTTCCCACCCCTTCTTCGACCTCTCTGGGGACATTCCCTCAGGCCTGCTCACGACTCCCAAGAAACCAACAGGGTCTTCTGTGATGAAGATAAAATCCGGCTGGAAAGAGGGAAGGAGCTGGAGAAAGAGCTGGGAGCTGGGGAGAGAAGGGATCCTTAGAGCTTCCAACAATCCGAAGGTACACGCATGTGCCACCTCCTCTCTCCTCCCTCCCTCCTCCTCAGTCCCGTCAGACCTTTAAAGAGAATGGATTCTTTCTTCCTGCACCAGTTCTTGGGTTCCCTGTGGCATGTGGGCTAAGAAGGGGAAATACAAAGAAATCCGAAGAAGCCAGAAAACGAAGTTGATCTACATGACAAAGAAAGAAGGTAGAAACCATTATAAGTGTAAGAAAATAATACACAATACAAATTTTAAACTGAAAAAAAAAAAAAGGAACAAAGAGAAAAGAAGCAGAATGGAAATGGGAGATTTGTTCGGGCTGTGTGCCAGGGTTTGAGAAAGTGAGAGGAAAGGAGAATGAGCTGCCCTTTTTCCAGAAACCAGCAGAGGTTCCGGCAGGGCTGCCGGGTGGCAAGGGCGAGCTACAGGAATTTCTCAAGGTGACTAAGAGACGTGGCCAAGGTTCTCATGTTTTCAACTGAACTCCTTCCAGCCTGGAATTTCTCTCAATTCATGCAAATCAGTGCCGAGACAGGACCACATGGAGATCCTGGTTGAAGCACCAGGGATAAGCCTCCATTAACAGCCTCCTGGGTCCAGGCAGCTCCACACACATCGAAAGCCTACTGAGCAGCTCAGGTTCCTCAACTCCCCAACTCCTGGTCTTCCCGCTTCCACATCCTTTCCAGAAAGAATCTGCAGTTCCTCCAAGAAGAGGAGTCTGCGTCCCACCATGTGTTCCTGGGACGACCTCACAACCTGACTCAGGGCCTAGAATTCAGTGGAACCAAGGGTTCCAGTCCCAAGCTGAGTCTTCGGGGCCCTGCAGGCTTCCACTCATCTCGGCTCCACTCAGAAAACACGCCTGGGCTGGCCTTCTGGGGCTGAGAGACCATGGAGAAGAAAACAAAGGGACCTCAGAGAAGAACGGCAAGCCAACGCCCAGAAGCAAAGCCACCACCTGTGCCTCCACTGACCTCAGCTGACCCCAGACATGCAAAAGCCCTTCCAGGAGCAGAACTCCAGGGCAGAGCGTACCTTAAACGGCCAGCATGCAGAATTTTGAGCACAAATAAATGCTTATAGTTTTTAAGCAACTACATTTTGAGATGATTTTATTATACAGCAATATCTACCTGACACACTTGCTAGGTGATCGGTGTTCTCCAAGGATCATTTTCACTTTGTAACTGGGAATTTACAGTGACACAAAGGAAACCTAAGGACCTGCCCAAGGTCACTTGTCTGGTGAGTTCCAGAGCCCGATTTGTAAATAGCTCCATTTAATCCAAAACCCATCTTTCTGTGTGCCACATGTCAGGCGGGGTAAGAGGTGCCAAATTCACCAACATCCAAGGTCGTCCTATATTGCAGGAGAACTAACAGGACAGATCTGGACACCATACTGAAGCCAGACGCCTCCCTGTCCGGGCCAACAGAACAGGATCACAGCCCAATAGGAAATGAGCAACGCGAGCGGGCTGGGCCAGAACATTAAGCCTCGTAAAAGACACTCCAGTGTGAGAACAACGAGAGACGTGGGAATCCGCAGGGCTGGAGTCGCCAGAATGAGATTTATGGAAGATAAACAAAACCCATTTGATCAAATGGGAAATGAAATTGCAGAGCGGTTCCAGGAGAGGTAAATAGACGCTCTCCGAAACCTGTTCAACATCTTGGCAGGAAGTCAGAGGTGCCTGCGTACACATTTCCTCACTGTTGCAAGTCATGCCACACACACAAAACAAATATGGACACACACAGGGTCCCTCCTACACACACTGCACATGCATGCACACGCACCCATATGTATGCACAGGTATGCACACACACACAGAGGCATAAAGGACTGCAAACTACACAGGCACACACAGAAATACACAGAGAGACGAATCCATGCCGAGACAGCCACACCATCTTCTGCAGAGCACGGGGGCTCGCTCACATTCACAGGGAGACACATCGGCTCGGGGCGCGCACACTGACCCTCGTCCACCCAGAGGCAGAGGCGGGAGGGAGGGCCTCCTCTTACTGGGGTGAGTCTCACCCTCCTGGACTTGTCCTCAGAGTTGGAACTTGTCACCTACACCCTCTGCCAAGGCGGCTTCCGCTTGAACCTTCGAGCCCCAGCAGGAAAGCGCCAGCCCTCCCCGGGTCCCAGTGCCAGTCCCCGACCCCTGGGCCACCTGCTGCATGCAGTCAGCATCGGTGCTCCTTCTGAGAAACTGTACCTGTGCCCCCTCCTTGGACGGAAGTGGGAGCGAGAACGTCAGCCCAGACGTGGCCAAGACCAGGGTCCACATCCAGCCTCTGCTGCTTCCTGCCGGGTGAACCTGGGCCAAACACATGAATATGGTGAATGTCACCGTCCTCAGTCACAATCGGGAACAGCGGTCCCTACGAACAGGATTTTGGAAGGATCACGGCGGCCACGTGTGTGAGTGTGGGTCAGTTCCTGCGACTTAGTGAGCAGTGGCGGGGAGGAGAGACTTCCAAGGTCACACGCTCCTTCCACTTCATCTCATCTTGAGATGCCCTTTTTATTTTTTCTTCCCCTTTTTCTTGTTCTTCTTCCTTTTTCCCCCTACACATAATATAAACCCAGGCTCTTTGCATGGACATCCCATAACTTTGTACATCATGTTTTATCTGAAACGATCACTTTACTGTTCAACCCCTTTATACAAATGCCTCTGGGTCGAACAAGGGCTGGTTTCTTCTGTCCTTGGCGTCATCGTTTCTGGGACACCATATATCTGGTTATGAGCTTTAAAACCATTCAGCAAATCGATTTTAATAAACTCAAATTCTCTTTATTGCAACGTTTCAAGACTCCAAGCCTCCTGAGAAAGGCGGATAAAATCACTGCAAGCCCAGAGTCGGAACAAAACCTTGCCCTAAATAAGCCAATGTTTCAAAGTTCACCTGGAAGCAGCAGTTTTGAATTTTCACTTTAATGCTCATTCATTCAACACCACAAACCCTCCTGATCACACTGAGTGCCCAACACAGGGCTGGGCACCCAGGCCCAGAAACAGAGTTCAGAGCAAAAGCAAATTACACACAAAAAGAAATCACAATTCAACATGGTCAGGGAAATGATATTTTTGTTATTTTTTTCTTTTTGTCTTTGACACATAATAATTGTTCATGTCTGTGGAGCACAGGGTGATATTCCAATAGATGTATACAATGTGTAATACTAGCGGATTAGGGTAACTGGCATATCCATCACTCTAGAGCATTATTTTTAAGATTAATCTTTTGAAGGTACCAGTCTTTACCACACCGAGGAAGGATAACTGATTCTGCAGCACAGAAGTCAAGGAAGGGTAGAAATGTGTTCTTTCTACTTTCCCAGCATCCCTTCCTCTCTCCATTTTTAACAGAATTCTAATTTCCTGTGCAGAATTCTCCCTCCCCCGTCATTTGCCATTGGTGGGGGCTGTCAATCAAGGGGCATTACCCAGGAGCAGGCCCGTGACTGAGCTCTGGTCCATCAGCCTCTCGCACCTGGAAATATGAAGCAAAGAACTTCATCAAAGTGACACAGATCAATCCAGAGCTGGCAGCAGAGGCCCAACCTGGTGGCACACAATGATAATTCCAGGTACAGGAGAGGCTGAGGCAGGAGGATAGTGAATTTGAGGTCAGCTTGAACAACTTAGGAAGACCCTATCTCAAAAATCCTCTGTGGTAACTGTTGGCATCAGGAAGACACTCACTTTTAATTCCTTTACTGAGAGTCTATAGAATGTGCCTGGCTTCATCTTTCCATATTTCCTATCCCATTCTCTTTCTTTTTTTAATCTATATTTTTTTTTATTTTTACAGACTGCATTTTGATTCACTGTACACAACTGGGGTACGGCCTTTTTCGTTTCTCTGGTTGTACACAGTATAGATTCACACCATTCATGTAATCATGCATGTATATAGGGGAATGTCTGTCTCAGTCCACTATCTTTCCTTCCCCCATCCCCTCCCACCCCATTTTCCTCTATACAATCCAAAGTTCCTCCATTCTTTTCTTTCCTCCCCTTCATCCCCCCCTCATTATGTATCAGCATCCACTTATCAGAGAAAATATTTGGCCTTTGGTTTTTTGGGCTTGGTTTATTTCGCTTAGCATGATATTCTCCAACTGCATCCATTTACCAGCAAATGCCAGAATTTTATTCTTTTTATGGCTGAATAATATTCCATTGTGTATATATACCACATTTTCTTTATCCATTCATCAATTGAAGGGCATTTAAGTTGGTTCTACAATCTAGCTATTGTGAATTGAGCAGCTATGAACATAGATGTGGCTGCATCATGTAGTATGCTGATTTTAAGCCCTTTGGGTATAAACTGAAGAGTGAGAGAGCTGGGTCAAATGGTGGGTCTATTCCAAGTTTTCTGAGGAATCTCCACACTGCTTTCCAGAATGGCTATACCAATTTGCAACTCCACCAGCAACGTATGAGTGTGCCTTTTTCCCCACATCCACACCAACACTTATTATTGCTTGTGTTCTTGATAAAAGCCATTCTAATTGGAGTTAGATGAAATCTTAGGGTGGTTTTGATTTGCGTTTCTCTAATTACTAGGGATGATGAGCACTTTTTCATATATTTGTGGATCACCTGTATATCTACTGTGTCTGCCCAGTTCCTTAGCGCACTCACTGATTGCTCTCCCATACGCTTTCGATAAATCCTTTTCCCCCTCGCGTTATACAGACTTTAAGGATTGTCATCAAAGATATTGACATCTCTGCAGAGGGAGAGGTTTGCTTGGGTTTGAAGGATAAAAAGGAGCTCACCAGAAGGCTGAGGGGGAGGAAGGCAGAGACTCTGCCCGGCTGAAGGCACCTACCTGCCCACCAGGGAGCACCTGGATGATGAATCGGCTCAGCACGGCCAGAAATTACAGGGCTCAGCCCTCAGTCCCTTGATGACAAGGACCGTCCTCCTCCCGTCCTCGGCGTCCGACACAGAGCTCGGCACACAGGTGCTCGAGAGATGCTTTTGGCAAGAGTGAGCAATGGGGTGACAGAAGCCCAGCCAGGTAGAGACCCCCGAGCCACACAGGGCCTCACTGAAGATTTATCCGTCAGAGAGAGACATTATTCCAAAACGAATTTCCCGCTCTTAAATTCCAGTCTGGCTTCCAAATGACCAACAGACTGGACATGAGCTGGAAGCTGGGGTCCGGATCAGGAGACAGAGTCAGTATCCAGGAAAGGAGGGTCATGGTGACAAAGCAGTCCCTGGCAGTGGAGGTGGCCTGCAAGCCTCTGTGATGAACAGGGTTTGGGTGGGGGTGGAGAGGAAATGCAATGACCACCCCAAATTTCTCTCTTGGGTGGGCGACGGAGCCACTCGCTGCACGTGACACATGAGAGAAGAAGTGGACAGTGCAGGAAGACAAAGACTGGAGTTTGGACCTGCTGCGCCTGAGGCCCCGAGAGGCGGAGTGGGGGTGGACCTCGGGAGAGCTGGTGGGGCCGGTGGAGTTCAGGCACCACGGTCTCTGGACCAGGGATTCCTAACCCGGGGCCTCCAGCTGCCCAGGTTCCCGGGTGAGACTATGTTGCGCCTGCGTTTTCCTGGAGAGAAGACTCGAGTCTCATCTCGTTCTCTTGAATGGATCTGTGCCTCGGAAGGGCCATGATGAACAAATGGAGATGGGAGACAAGAACATGGGTATGAAGTAATTTGCCCAAGAGTCAGTGCGTCCCTTAGAATTCTCCAAAGAAACAGGACTAACGAGAGATAATAGAAGGTCCCTGGGTAGGTGGGTGGGTAGGGAGGGAGAGAGAGACAGAGATGTTAGGGAATTGGCTTATGAGATCAGAGGAACCAGCGAGTCCAAACTCTGTTGGGCAGACTGGCAGGTTGGAAACCCAGGTGGGATTTCTACGCCACCATCCTGAGGCAAAATTTCTTCTTGTGGGGACTCCAGTTTCCACTCTTCCCGCCTTCGATCAATTGCACGAAGCCAAGCACATGATGGAGGGTAATCTCTTCTACTTAAAGTCAACTGATTATCAATCGTAAGCATATCTATAAAACGCTATCCAGTAACATCTGGATCAGTGCTTTGTTATCTAACTGGGAATCGTGGCCTAAGCAGGTGGACACACAAAGTAACCACCAGGGTCAGTTCACAGAAATTCATCTCTCAATTAAGAAGACAGCTCCAGACTTGAGCCACCATGGCACAGAGCAAGAGAGAAGGACGTCCCATGTCACCAGCAGCATGTACCTACTGAAACCCGGAAGCTTAGGTGGACCTAGTGCAAACAGCGGTCAATGCTTTCCAAGCAGCACCAGTGTCCAAAGACCAGAGCCGTGGTTGGTATATTCATGGAAACGGGCTTATGGGCATCTTGCTCTTTACTTTCAATATCTTTCCAATGGAACTTGTTTTCTGATTGTTTTCTGAATCTTCTGATGTTGTTCTGATCCTGGGGGAAGCCATTGAAATTGACCAATTTAGGCATCCATTGTATGATTGGGTGACAGTGGCCTCTTTTTTCTTTTCTTTCACCAATGCTAGAATGTGGAAGTTGGTTTTCCCCCAAAAGAAGAAAAGTCATGAAGGGAGGTGACTTGTCTGTGATTGGCAGGGGATACGTGACTGGGGATTTGAGCCTGGGACCTTCCCTCTCTACCTCCTGCTCTGACAGGCTCCTCCCACTTTCTAAATGACAGCTGCTCTGACCGTAAGGATTCCACCTTCCTGGGAAGACCCAGCAATGTCTTCCTGGGGCAACCTGGTGGCCAAAGCCAAAGGGGAGAGCATGCACCTGTGGCCTGGTGAGGAGAAAGTCCAACAGCGTAGGGTTCAGGAGACACCAAATGCATCCCTCCTCCCCTGCAGAGTCCAACCAGGAAATGGTGCCCTCAACGAGGGCAGTGGGCATTCAGAGGCAGTCAGTGCTGAGTCACCAGGTCCTGCATGTTCTTGGGGGGAACACAGGGCTGGGCTCCAAAGCACAGCTACTTAGGTCCTTGCTAGGCCCTAAATCCCAGCAGCTTCCACCCCTGCACCAACCCAGGTTCCTTCTCCGACCAATTCCAACCAACTTCCACATCTAGCAGTTTTTCAAGCATCCTCTTTTCTTACACAATCACTAGTTCCAATTGCCAAAATCTTATTTTGATAGCAAGAGAGAGGGTGACATGTAGCCTCAAAGATTCAAAACTGGGCTGAATGACAGATTCAAGACCCCAAGGTTTTGTTGGAATTTTGGCCACGGGACTGGGCAGGAGGAGATCAATGGCTTCTTGGCTGTCCACCTCCTGTCCCACGGTGGTGACTGATGAAAGAAGCCCGACAGTTCAGTTAGCTCTTTAATTACACAGAAAGAAGAGCCTCAGAAGCCAGTCAATCAGCTGGAGAAGAAAGACGTGAGACTGGCTTCTAATCGATGGCTGTTCCGGCCTCTTTGATCCAAGCCTTCATCTGTCATTCTCTATTGTCTGGGGTTAATGAGTCAGTTTGAATCAGCCCTTCCTGCCTCGGCCCCTGGATGAAGGCAGCTCTGGGGGCTGCCAAACCCACCCGGGCATCAGCTTCTCCTGAGCCCCCACCTTTCCTGGCTTTACCACCAGGTGCTGCACACCCTCCAGTACACAAATGCTCACACTCACACACACACACACACACACACACACACACACACACACACACGGCGTACACTGGGACTCAGCCCAGGGTTTGAACACCGTGTCTGTCCACACATACTCCTTACTCTATCAAGTGCTTCCCCTCCCCCCCCACCTGACCCTCAACTCAGGAGCAACCCCCCTAGGAAGCCTCTGTACCACTCCCACCCCCTGCAGCAGCCTCTTTAGGGCTCCCATGGGGCTCCCCTTCTTATCTTTCCAGGTTTTAATTTTCCTATAATTACAATTATAGATCCTAAGTTTCTCTCTCTGTCATGAGCCCTGGAATTCTTCCAAAGTCCAGCCTAGAGCCTCGCACATAGTAGGTGTGCAGGAAATGCTTGGGAATAAGCAAACAATGAATGAATGAATGAATGAGTTTTGAGGGATGAGTACCCACCTGGGTGCCCGTCCATGTGAACGAGTTCACTGACTGGGTGGCTCCCTGTGAGACACAGAGAGCACTAGGAGAGCGAACCTCCCGGGGACAAAGGCTGATGCACAGTAGGTGTCAAGATCTAAAAAGGATAAAGAAACTGTGGTATATATATACCATGGAATATTACTCAGCTATAAAGAATAATAAAATTATAGCATTTGCAGGAAAATGGATGAAATTGGAGAATATCATGCTAAGTGAGATAAGCCAATCTCAAAAATCCAAAAGACAAATGATCTCACTGATAAGCGGATGATGACACATAATGGGGGTGGGAGGGGGGCAAGAATGGAGGAAGGAGGGACTGTATAGAGGGAAAAGAGGGGTGGGAGGGGTGGGGGGGAAGGAAAAAATAACGGAATGAATCAAACATCATTACTCTATGTGAATGTATGATTACGCAAATGGTATGCTGTTACTCCATGTACAAACAGAAACATCATGTATCCCATTTGTTTTCAATAAAAATAAAAAAAAAATATGCACAAGAAAAAAAAAAGGATCTAAAAAGAAGTGGGCTGCCCTGGGAGGCAATGAGCCCCGCAAGACGGGATTATCCAAGCAGAAGCTGAGGGGACACTCGGGAAGTCACGTCCCTTCTGGATTACTAAAATGACCGCTGATATTCTGATGCCCACAGTCTGCACTGGAGGGACCTGAATCCTCTAAGGCAACTTCAGGAAGGACGCTGTGCCTCTACCTCCAGAGCAGGTGCCAGCCCTCCTTACACATCTACACACACCCGCAAGTGTGCCCGAGACTGGGACCATCGGCCCTGGGTCGGGGGAGGAAGGTCGTGTTGGTAGGCAGTCTTCAGTGAGACCTCGGTTTCTGGTGCATTCTTTGACTGTGTTTCCGTTTCCCTGTGTGGACTTTAATTTTGATTCTTTTCTTTCACAACTGATTGACGGGCAGGAAGCTAAGCCCAAAGATCTTCCGGCTGTGGTTACAGGCCTGCTGTGCTGGGTGGCTTTTATCTTTTTATCTTCTATCTCCCCTTTCTTTGGCTCAGTTGTGTTTAGTTTATGAGGGCTCGGGAGTCTTTACCAGTAGGATCAGCACTTCTTCTTTCTGCTTGGTTTTACGCAGTAATCACAAAAATGCAATAAAATATTAAAGTCCTTGGCACAAACACTGCTGCACAGGCAAAGGTAGGGACCCTCCCCAAGAGTAGCTGTGTGCCGGGGCATCGTCACACGAGGATTGACTCTGACTTCATGTCGGCTGATGCCCAAAAACCCAAGCTCACAAGTAAGCAGCAGAGTATGGGCGTCAGTGTAAAAAGCCCCAGAAGTGGTTAGTCCCGAAGATGGATATGTGGGAAACAGATCCTGCAGCCACAGACATGCTATTCATTTGTCCAGTGGGGTATTGTGGCTCAGAGAAGTCAAGTAACTCACCGAAAGACACATGGAAAACAGAGCTGAACAGGAATGAAGGTGGAACTCAGCACCCACTATTGTCCAATAACCATAGATGATATTTACTTAGCATCTATTATGTGCCAAAGTGCTGTATGATGTTGGCTCAATCCCCGCAGGGCCCTGTGAGTGCTTCCATTGTACAGATGAGGAAACTGAGATGCAGAGAGACTGAACAACTTGCCCATGGTCGTTAGCTAGACGTAGCACAGCCGGCTTTCGGACCTGGAGAGCTGGCGCCCCAGCCTTTCTCTAAGTGCCTGCCTCTCTAGGTGTACCCGCCAGTCACAACCTGAGAATAGACCGTGGGCAGGAAGGGCGCCCCTCTCAGAGCCTGCAGCGAGGACGGGCAGGGAGGCGGGGCACGGCTGGCGGGAGAGCTGGTGTTTTCCTGCAGGGCAGCAGCTCACCATCAAAGGCTTGCTTCAGAAGCCGACCTTGGAGCACAAGGACATCTCGGCAGGGCCCGAGCTGTTTCCTAAGCAGCGCTGCACCAAGAAACCCTTTCTGGAAATGCTTCTCATGCTGGCTGCGTTCTCAGGAGGGGCCATCGGGCTCCAAGAGCTGAATCAGGAACTTGATTTAAGGCTGAAGAAAGTGGTGTTCTGGGAGCCTCCCCGGGCTCCACTCAAACAGCATTTGCGCTTTGGTCACTAAAGCACAAAATGCCAACTGCTGGCCTTTCTGTGCAGCAAAAAATATAAATAAGTAAAGGCTTCAAGCTTGGGGTTTCTTAGGTCAAGTTGGGGCTTTGTTACTGGCTTACTATGTGACCTGGGGCAAGTTACTTGACCCCTCTGGGTCTCAGGCTCCTTTGTGCATTGAGTGTGATGAATCGGGGTTTCTCCAAATTTTCTTCTTCCTCCAACATTCAGGGTCCCTGTGCCCACAAACTGAAGGAGACACGCATCACGGAACGGGTCTGCACTTCCCTCTGCACGCTGACCGGGACCTGAATGGAAGGAACCAAGAACAGGACTCTGCAGGAGAGTGTGGGAAATCCGGGACTCCAGCAGCAACCCAACGGGGCTTCACAGCCGTGATATCTAGTCAATGACAGAGAAGGATCCACCCCAGCTGAATGGCTGTTACCACTGATAATGCCACTCACAGGATACCCCGCCATAAGCTGATCGTATTCTTTGCTGTAACAACCTGCAACACGGACGTGAATTAGGTCCATCGGGAAGATGGGGAAACTGATGCTCGCATGCCCAAGAGCACCTCAAGTTTGCAAGACCCAAGTCTGAGTTCTTTCCACGGCCTCTCCAATTCTCAAACAGCTTGGTTTGACAAACCAAAGCTCTGGAGCAGCTGTGTGTGTAGTACTCATTCCACAGGTAGTCGCTGAGCAACTATCTGGTGCCAGGGACCATAGAAGACTCTAGAGATTCAGCACTGATAGACACTCAGTGGGAGACTCGGGTCATGGGACATCGATTCCTTGCTTCATGGGGACAATGCAGTTCCCGTAAGATAATCATGGCTGGAACTTGAATGAGATGAATGAGACATTGGCAGGTGCCCTTCTATTCCCAAATAAAAGAACTCTTGATTGGTGGCAGTAATTTTATCATAGGGAGCAGCAGAAGAAAATCGTGTTCTAGCTACGTGGGTAGATTTACTGCAAAATAGAAACTGCTCCTGAATGTGAAAGTGCTGGAGATATGAAATTGAAATGGAATCATGAACACAAATCATTTCCAAGTTTCAGAAAAGTTTGAAGGTTTTCCTGGAAAATTTACCTGGAGGCTGTGGTAAGGTGGGGAATGAGCAGGGGTCCCTGTGGGTTCTTGGGTCCGTCTGGCATATTGATCTCAGAAGAGCACCGATCCTCAGCAGGAAGGCTTGCCACGGTTATGATGTTGAATATTTCACTCCTTCATTCAACAGCCCCAGTCACGGTACTAAAGAAGCTCAGAAACCAATGAGGGAGAGGCGGAGCACATGCACCGGAATCATAATGCTTACAAGAACATAAGGCAGCGCTGCGACAGTTATGAATGAAGTCCCGTGGGCCACAGGAGAAAAAAGCAATTCTTTGCAACTGGAGGAGCCCCACAACTTTTCCTGCAAATGGAGGCCTACGAAATGGGTCCTGAAGGCGAATACAAGGGCATCAGAGAAAGACAAAGGGAGGCAGAGATGAGGAGGCGTGTCCCCAAGGGAACTCGTGTCCCCAAAGGAACTCGAGAGCTGGTCGCAGAGGTACACGGGAGCGCTCGGATGCAGGCGAGGAGGTCTGGGTCAGGGATGCGTGAGTCTCTGTGGGGCGCTGGACACCGGAGGGGTTTAGCAGCACCCCTGGCCTCTACCCACTGGAGGCCAACAGCCAGCCATGCTTGGTAAGATCAGTGTGAAGACAGAGGAGAGACGGTGCGAGGGGCTGCGCAGCGGGGAAGACGAGAAGCGTTAAACCGTGGACCTTCCAGCTAGGGAAGTTCAGCTGAAATGCGCACGCGTGCTGGAAGCCGGTGCTCCCCGCGCCTGTGGGTGTGCAGCTCCGCCACCGTGAGCTTCCGGTGGGTGCCTATTTGGGGTTTGCTCCTACTTCTTAAACCGCGGCTTCCGTTCTGCAGTGACCTGCCTCTTGGGCCAGCCTACCAGCTGCCTAGCGGGTCGGCCCTGCAAGCCACCCAGAGAAGAGCTGCGGCCTCAGAGCCCCCTGAGGTAGCAGACCCGGCTGCTGGTGCCAGGCTGGCCTCCAGGAGCCTTCAGTTTGTCGCTGGTCACCCTTCCCACCCCTCCGCTCCTTGACGGCCAACCCCACCCCTTCCTTCCAAGCCTTGCACTCCCGGAACCCACACATCTCCCTGCGCCCCCAGGCCTCTCTGCAGGGGCACACTGCGCCTCCAGGTTCCGCCCACGCCCGCCCTACCCCAGCCTCTTCGCACCGCCCACCCCATCCCTTGTCGCCTGGTCCAGGCAGTCTCCCTCACTGCCCAAGCCTTGGTTGGGACTCACTCTGAGCTCCCACAAAACGCTAATTTGTAATTGTCTAGTTATTTCCCAACTAGACAAGGAATCAGAAAACTACAGCTGGGGCCCAGTCTGCTTTGGGAAACGCAGTCCTATTAGAGCAGACCACGCCCACTCCTTCCTGCATTGGCCAAGGCCACTTCTGCACAAGGACAGCGCTGAGCTGCCGCAGCGCAGACACTGGCCCGGAAAGCCTCAAACATTTACTATCCGGCCCAGTGCAGGAGAGTCTGCTGGCCCGAGCCTGGACCGTGGGCTGGCTCAGGGCGAGGACCTGCCCTGCCTCCCTCCTCCCTGGGTGGAATCAGCACCTGGTGCCGGGCCTGGAAGACAGAGCAGCTTAGTGAATATTTGATGAATGGAATATTTGATGAATGTTGAGTGCATAGGTGTCAAGCTCTGTGACAATGTGGCAATGCAAGCACATAAAGACACCTTTGGCAAGATAATTCCAGATCATAAGAAACAGTCTGATTGCACAGAGCCACATCAGCTCAGAAGCCTACACACACACACACACACACACACACACACCACACACCGGTCTCTCAGCAAAACCCATAGCCATCGATGGCGTGTTGGGGTCTCGCTTGCAAAGACTGCCACACAGAGAGATTTGATTAAGGCAACTTCCTGCTATGAGCTTCTTTGAATACTGTTTTTTTTTTAATCCAATGTTTTAAACAAGAACAATCAGTTGTTGAATTAAACCTGAATTTCATCAGCTGAGAAATTTCAGATGAATAGTCTAGACTTTTTTTTGAAGCTTGAAAGGAGGAGGAAAAGGGGAGTGAAGTTCATACCAGTCCTTTAAAGGATAAGCATGACTTTAGCTCCTCAAACTGGAAGCACCCCAAGAAGACCCTCGCCCCACACGTCCAGCGGGCAAGCCTGGGCTCCTCTTTCAGAAACCAGCTCATTTGCCGCCCCCCAGAGGACTTCTCCCATCTTCTTCCCTCTTCCAAACTCTAGGAGCCCTTGCTCCTGGACATCAGGAGCAGCAGGCACACCACTCACACTGCTGTGGGTGGCACTGGGGTGTCCTGCAGGGTCGTTCTCTATCTCCAGAAGCGTGTTGGTGCTCAGCAAATGACAATGGAGTGGTCAAAGGAATGGGTGGATAAAGAAGAGAGAGCTAGAGGAAGTGGTTGACCCAGAGGAGGGAATGTGCAGATGGCAAGGGGAGTGAGCAGGTGACAGCCTGAGAGGGGTAAGGATGGAGGAGGGATGGGAGGACGGCAGGATGCGAGATGGATGGATGAGGGATGGAGCAAGAATGGATCGATACATGAATGGAGTGGACAGATGGGTGAATGAATGGATGACTGTGTGGGTGGATGGATGGATGGATGACTGGATGAGGGATGGGAGGATGCATGAATGGATGAGTAGGTGAGTGGGTGGATGGATGAATGGATGGATGAATGTATGGATGAAGGATGAGAAGATGCATGGATGGATGAGTGGGTGGGTGGGTGGATGGATGGATGAATGGTTGGGTGGATGGGTGGATAGGGGACAAGGACTGATGGACAGATACACGAATGAAAGAGTGTATGGATGGATGGATGGAAGGGTGGATGGATGAAGGGGTGGGTAGATGATGGAAGGATAATGGATAAACCAAGGATGGATGTGTAAAAAAATGAAGGGGTAGATAAATGGGTGGATGGGGGATGGAGTGAGGATGGATAAATGAATGCATTAGTGGGTGGATGGGTGAATGGATGGATGAATGGATGAGGGATGGAGTAAGGATGGATGCAAACATGGAGGATGGACTGGATTGGGTAAAAATGACCAGATTGAAGTTATGAAGGGAGCGAACAATAGCCTCAAACTCTCAACAGCTGGCGTCCCACGGTGGACTATCCCACATATCCACCCCACCCAATCCTTAGGCTTCTCTCCCCCCAGTGTTGGTTCCCAGTTCCACAAGCCTCCTCTCAGCTTCCTCACTGCCCCCCATTTCCTCATCCCCTTCTCTAGAGGCTGCCCGTCTCTCCCAGACTCACCACATCAGTTTTGCCCGAGGAACCAAGAGGACAAAGGGAACTCTGTTCATGGGAAGCAAGCAGATGGCGCTTCCAGTCCCCAGGAGGAGGGGCGGGAGTCCGCCTTCTTGCTCATGATGGGTCTAATTAGAGCAGATGTTTTTCTCGGTGACTTACAGAGCTTGGTACCCTCCCCCAACAATATGGTGCAGAACAGCAGGGCTGGGGTGCAAAGCGAGCTCTCTCAGGGACAAGGTTGCAGGTGTCTGCCTCTGGAGCTCCTTCCATGTCCTCTACCCCTCTTCCCATTCCAGACTCAACTAATCCAAGGAGCCAGCTTCTTGTCTTACTGGCAACCTCCAGAACCCCAGGACTCTGGGGAACACGAACATGTTGAAAACCTTTGCTCTGTCTAAAGAACACCACTTCACAGAGGAGGAGGTAGAGGACCAGAGAAGGGAAGTAACTTCCACAAGGTCACCCAGCAATCCAGGAGGGCACCAGGAGCTGGAGCCCAGACCTTCCCCTTAGCAGCTCAGTCACCCTGGCACTGCCCCACCTTAACAGGTCACATCGGCATGATGCCAAGAGACCCCTGGATAAAACTCACATCATGTTCTCCAAGAGTGGCACCTGTTCCAAGCTCATTCGTCCTTCAGGACTGATTAGAGTTCTGATTATGACTCTGGAATCATTTTTATTTCCAGTCATTAGCAATTTAGTAGCAGGGAGCATTAGCCAATAGTCAGTAGGGGCTAAAAAGCAATGGTAAGCACATCACTCCAGAAAGGAATGACGTCCCTACACACACACACACACACACACACACCTTTCTTTTCTTAGCTTTAATTAGGTTGACCCAGATTGATAGGAAAAAATTTCCAGACCCATAATTAATTTCTCTTTTATGACTGTAAAAAAAAAAAATCATGTTTTTTTTTTTTTTTTCCAGAGTATGGAGCTTAGACATAAATTCAGTGAAGAGATAGCTGGAAGCTTCTACAGCAACAACAGGTAGACAAAGACCTTGATTCCATCAGGGACAACAACCGAAGCCAGTGCTTTTGGGTGAAACAGATATGCATTTTTGAATTCCGTCTCTGTCCCCCTCTGGCTCCGTCACCTCAGGTGGCTTACCTTTCTTAGCCTTCATTTCCAATCACACACACATCCCAACTCACAGTTCATTCTTTGTGAAATAAACAGATCTTCCCAAAACATAAAACAGTCCAGGAATTGATACCTGTCTTCACCATCTTGCCATTTAACTTAGAATAAATTCTTTACTCCAGAATGTGCCCCACGAGAACCTCCATCACCTGCACTCTGCCTTATGTGGTTAGGTCTGTTGTATAAGCATCTGTTACATGGAACAGAAACCTAAGAATATTTGTGCGCCCACATCTGTGAACCTTCTGGGGGTGTCAGGAAGGTTCCCCGATGGTGCTTTGCTCTTCCCACCACCTCCTTCTCTTCCACACAACAAGTCATCTGGTCATCCAGAGCGTCAACGCCACCATTTCCCTCCCTGGCTCATTCCCCCCGATTTACAAGAGTAAATCGGTTTTGCTTTTTACAGTTCCGTTCCTCAAGATCAACAGCAATCAGAAAATATCAAATGGAAAATTCCAGGAATAAACAATTCATAAATTTTATATCGAGCATTATTCTAAGTAGTGTGATAAAATCTCACACCACCCTGCCAGAGGTGTGATTCATCCTTCGTCCAGTGTATCCACATCATATATGCTACCCTCCTGCTAGTCACTTAGCACCATCTCAGTTACCATCTTGGCTATTGTGATATTGCAGTGCTTGTGTTCAAATAACCTTTATTTTACTTAATAATGGCCCCAAATCACAAAAGCAATAATGCTGGCAATTTTATGAAAGTATATTGGTTTTGATTTTTTTATTCTATTACTAGTTATGATTGTTCACTTCTTATTGTGCTTGATTTTATGATTTAAAGTCTATCGTAGGTATTTATTCATGGGAAAAGTTATAGTAGATATCAGGCTCAGTACTGTCTGTGATTCCAGGCGCCCATGGCGGGTCTTGGAACAGATAAAAGGCGGGACTGCGGTCAGCATTTAAGGAGAGCCAGCAGGGATTTTTTTGGCAAATGTCCAATGTAAATAGAAACTATTCTAGAAATATAAACAGGTTCACTCCCTGCATTTTATCTCCAAATTGCCTTCATATTTAAAACTGGGATAAGCTACCATAGAGAAAGGGATGTTAATGTATTTAACTGATCATCAAATAATAGAATCGAGGAATTGTACAGTACTATGAACTGACCGGGAGGGCGGAGGAGAGGACTGGGGGTTAAGATGGAGAGATGACGTCATACGCATTTATGAATCCGTCAACGTGAACCTCGCTGGAACTGCAGCACACTGAACTCAGAAATAAATCTTTAAAATAGTTTAAATTATACCTCACCTTCTTATGAACCTCCAAATGTGCCCCAAAACAGAAATCTAAATATAATATCTGAATCAAAATATAATAAACTTTTTATTTTTAAATATATGACACTCTAGCCTCAGACAGTCCAGAAGGATCACTAGAAGTCATCTAGTCCAGCCCTTCCAACCTCACAGGGCGTGTTGCCGAACCCTGCTCCCAAGGCTGAGGGCCATGGTCTGAGCGTGAGTTCTGCCCTCGCCTGAGGCGCAGGGTGAGAGTCGGCGTGGCAGATGGAGGTGAGGGCTGACCTCCTTCTGTCTGTGTTCTGAGCCACCCACGGGCCAGAGGAAGACTGAAATGCAGTTCAACTTTACCACCCTAAAGTGCAGAGTTCCTGGCACATCTGGGAAGTCCTGCGGTCAACGGAGCCTTTGTGAGGCTTTACGAGGGTGTCCAGAATCCAGACACTAACATCTGCCTCAGATACTCAGAGGACGTTTCCCACTCATGAGAACTAAATTCTAAAGGAAAGAAAACTGCATTTGTAGGATCACAAGAAGTAAGAGAAATATCCAAGAGGTCCGTAAAATGAGTTGAAGTTATGGTGGGGAGCAGCAGAACACTTAGCAGGGACTACCAGAGTCACAATCAAGGACAAATTCCTGGACCAATAGCAAGGTGAGGGACTGTGCCTGACCCTGAGAAGGGACTAAAATAGTCCCAGGTTGACAGTATCCATGGCCCCTAGAAGGAAAAACCACAAATTGTCTCTGGAAGAAAACATTCTTAACCGACATCCTCGAGATTCTCACAGGTGAAAATTGGCCAAAGATGAGCTCACAAATAAGCAAACAAGAAAAGACCAAAAATGGCCAGAGAGATTTGAACCCAGAGAAAAATCCATGAAATAAAACTGTGATTTTTGAAATTAAAACTCAGTATGTCAAAATAAAATGACTAAAAAAGAGAACAGAACCAATGATAGAAACCAGCAGATAGAAGGAAACACCAAGGCAAGAGGAAAATAAGAAGTTAAGAGAAATGAAGCACAGAGCAAGATAGTCTAACATACATTCTAATTTGATTCCCTGGTAGAAAATGTAGGAAGCAGCATAAAGATGAGGCTATATTTGAAGAGGCAAAGACAGAATTTTCCAGAACTGATAAAGATATGAATCCACAGATATGAGAAGCATAATTTACCCAGAACAGAATAAGCAATAAGAAGCCGGTTCCCACATCCACTGTGGTAAAACTACAGACATCAAAGACAAATACAGAGTCTCCAAAGCAGCCGCAGATGGAGCGGATCAAAACAGCCACCTGCATGGGTATGACAGTCAGACCAGTCACAATTATACTTTCCACAGTAGCAGTGGAAAGCTCTTCACAGCAATGAGAAAAAATAACTGTCTAGCTGGAACAGCAGATCTAAGAAAACAGAAGTTCCAGGAGGAAAAGTTATGAGTATTTGCAGACTAACGAACACTAAAAGTCTTTGCCACCAGCTCCCCAATAAAAGAACTTCCCAAGGGTGCGGCTGAGGCAGAATAAAGGGTCCTGGACAAGAACATTGAGATTCAAGAAGAAATGACAGCACATGCCATAATTTCTTTCTTCTTTAAAGCTGAGTAATATTCCATTGTGTATATGTACCACATTTTCTTTATCCATTCATCTGTTGAAGGGCATCTAGGCTGGTTCCATAGTTTAGCTATTGTGTCGAATTGCTATGAACATTGGTGTGGCTGCATCACTGTAGTATGCTGATTTTAAGTCCTTTAGGTATACACTGAGAAGTAGGATAGCTGGGTCAAATGGTGGGTTTATTCCAAGCTTTCTGAGGACTCTCCATACTGCTTTCCATAGTGGTTGCACCAATCTGCATTCCCACCAGCAATGTATGAGTGTGCCTTCTCCTCACTCCCTCGCCAACATTTATTGTTGCTTGTATTCTTGATAATTGCCATCCAGATCAATTCTACAATATGTACGATCAGAAAAATGAGAAATTACACTCCATTTATATAAGATTTATCAAATGCATAAATGCATTCTACTGTCATGTACTACTAATTAGAACAAATAAAAACATTTTTAAAAATTAAAAAAATATATAAGAAGTGAAAAAAAAAAGAAGAAGAAGAAATGACAAAGAGGTAGAGGGGCGGGGAAACTGCCATTTCAATCAGAGGGTGTAAAGAGATGTCTAAGGAGTCGGCTGGATAAAAAGACAGAAATAAAACCCCAGGCAACACGACCCTGTTGACTGGGAGAGAGATGACGAGGACTCAGTATTCCAAGATCTTAAATCTTCTTAGATGCCCTCCCTAAGCAGGCGACAGTCGAGATGCCAACATTAAAAATGATGTTTCATGTGCACGATAAAATTTAAATATCATCATTTTAAGATTAAAGGCAAAAGCCATAACTTCCATCCCAAGAGAGAAAGCAAAGTAATAAGAAATAAAGACCTTAATTTTTAGAGACCAGAAACAAGTCCAGATAAATCCATAATCACAATAAATGTACATGAAATAAACATCCCAGTTAAAAGGGATTATCAAGTTGGAGTTGCGGGGAGGGAAATCCAGCTGTACTTTTATTTTTTTTTTAAGTTAAAGTATAAAAACATAGAAAGATTGAAAATGAGAGAAAGGACAAAAATACATTAGGCAAATACTAACAAAAGAAAAGTGACATGGTTCTATAGCGCCAGAGAAAACAGCCTTTAAACTTAAAAAAATTACAGAAAAAGCAAATCAACATAAGCCAGATACAGTGGTGCATACCTATTATCCCAGTGACTCAGGAGGCTGAGGCAAGAGGATCACAAGTTCAAGGCCAGCCTCGGGCAAGAAAGAGAGGCCCTAAGCAACTTAGAGAGATCCTGTCTCAAAATTAAAAATAAAAAGGGCTGGGGATGTGGTTCAGCGGTTAAGTACCCCTGGGTCCAATTCCCAATACAAAAAGAAGAGAGAGAGAGAGAGAATCAAGACAAATGATAAAAACATTTACTTCCCCAGGAAAATATAATTCTGAATATAAATGCATCTAATCAAAGACCATATACATTGCAGATTCTTCCTCAGACTGCTGACGGAGCCTCCCAACTGGCCTCGAATCTTAACAAGAACAGCAAGAGGCCAGGTGAGCATCCTATTCAGCCTGTGGACACAGGATCCCCAGCCCGGTGAGGACCATCCAAGGAGTGACAACATTCCCCATCTCCCCAGTTACATGAGTCACTGTTACCCCAAGAGGAGGCAGGAGGGCAGATCTGAAGCTGGTTCCCCAACTCCAGGAGAGATAGAAAAGGTCTTTACTGTGTGGCTGGGCAGGAACACAGAAAAAAAATAAAGGAACAACTTGTACTGAAAGTCAGGAGTCCTGTCTTGGTTGAAGCTAACATTTCTCTCTCACTTTTTTTTCCCCTTAACACCTGGTAAGAGCTGCAGAATTCTGACAAACACAGACCTGATCCTGTCCTTCAAAGTTAACACATAGACGTGTTTCCCTGCAGTCACACAAATAATTTATTGGCATGTGTGTACGATCATTAATATTCATACCCAGGAGAGATTTGAAAAACAAATGAATTTAAATGTTAAAATGGCAAATTCTCCCCGAATAGAGAAAAAGGCCTCTATCAAACAGACTTGCTAAATTAAAATATGCCCTCTGAAAGGTCCGCTTTCCCTCTGCACTGGGCCAGCAAACAAGAACCCTGTCCACGCTCTGCCCAGCACTGAAATGTCAGAGGACTGCGGGCTGGTGACTCACCACTGAGCTGGACGCAGTACAGAAGAGCACAGCAAAAACCGAACCCCAGCTCATTTCAATAAGAACTGATCTAAGGGCTCATTACATAAAGTAATTTTTACTAACATGACTTTGACCGAGTTCCTCTCTCCCGTGGTAGCCCATGTTGATAAGGGGAAATTTGCATACAGATAAAGCCATGCTAAGCTGTTTTTCTTTCTTAATGTTTGCTGAACATTGGAGAGCACCGTCAGGGAATACTGCGAGCTTTTGCTGGGAGTTGGGGTTATTTTTGAAAGGAATCAAGAATCTCAAATCATTTGTCTCCATGACCTGTATGATGTTCCACTTCTTCGTTTATCTGAACACCTATTTCATGTGATAGTTTAATAAGGGATGTGGAGCACTTAGCAGAGGCGAGAGTTCATGAGGAAAGGGGGCTTTCAGAAAGCTCTCTAACCCTTGGTTTACTGCGGTGTGATATTAAGGTAGTAATGTCTATCTGGCAGGAAGCCCAGAAGATTAAAAGGAAGAGAGAAGCAGTGGTGCATGCCTGTAATTCCAACCACTCAGGAGGTCGAGGCAGGAGGATTGCAAATTCGAGGCCAACCTCACAACTTAGCAAGACTCTGTCTCAAAATTTAAAATAAAAGGATTGTAGATGTGGCTCAGTGGTAGAGCACCCCTGGGTTCAATCCCCAGTATCACAAAAAAAAAAAAAAAAAAAAAAAGAGGGAATGAATGGCAGGGTGTAATGGTTACTGCTGGCTCCAGCCCGCACCCACCTGAGAGGCTGGTCTGAAACCCCAGGACCTGGGTCCCCAGTCTCAGGTCTGACCGGCCCAGCAGTGGGTTCCAACAGGTGGGTCTTTCCTCAGGGACTGAACTTCTGCCAAGTGCTCAAGTCGAGGAAACCACTTCCTTTACCTCTTTTTAAATAGACTTTTCTGGACCTAAAGAAGATTTCTGGCTAAATTCAGAAACTCACAACGTTCACTGCAAACCTCGGGACGGGAGGGGCTCATGGAAAGCCCAGTGCCCAGGCGGCACCCAGAGCCAGTCCCCAGAGACCTGGGACCCTGGGGTCAGGACTTGTCAGGGCTCCCAAGTACAGCGACACTAAGACCAAACAACTCTGCAACGCGGGCAAAGGACTGAAGAGAACTTTCTCCACTGGTGACCTGCCAGTGACCAAGTAAATGTCAAGAAGCCAACCAGTCCTTCGGGAGTCCCCATCGAAACCACACTGAGACCACCATTAGGAGGGCTAGCTCCAAAAATATACATCCATAACAGAAAACAAGTGCTGGCCAAAACGAGGAGGCACTGGGACTCTTGTTAGGAAGACAGGATGGTACGGACCCTGTGGCACACAGATGGAGGCTCCTCAGAAAAAGGCAGAAATTAAGAACCAGATTACGACGCACTCCGGCAAACCCACGTCTGAGACACCCCCGAAGAGAACTGCAGTCGGGGACTCGATGAGATAGCCGTCCCCCGTCACAGTGGAATTACTCACAATCGCCAAAGACCCGGGCAACCCAAGTCTCCATCAAGGGATGTACGGATAAACAAAAAGGAGATCCTGTTAGGTCCCACGCACGGACGAACCATGGGGACGTCGAGCTACGTGAAGAGTCAGTCCCAGAAAACCGCGGAAACACCGCGATTCCCCTCATCAGAGGTTCGGGGAGTCATCCAGATCATGGAGACAAAGAGTGACGGAGGTGGCCAGGGCCCAGGGCCCACAGGGCAGGGACAGCTGTTCTTGTATTCATAGAAAGTTTCAGACGTTCAAGATGGAAAAGTTCAGAGATCTGTTTCACAACAACATGAGTATATTTAACACTACTGGATTGTCCACTTAAAAATGGTTAAGATAGCAAACGTTGTGTTATGTGTTTTTTGTCACAATTTAAAAAAAAAATTGGCAGGGGGCAATTGATCTCAGGGGCACTGGACCACTAAGCCACATCCCCAGCCCTATTTTGTATTTTATTTAGAGACAGGATCTCACTGAGTAGCTTAGCACCTCACTTTTGCTGAGGCTGGCTTTGAACTCGCGATCCTCCCGCCTCAGCCTCCCCAGCCACTGAGGTTGCAGGCAGGTGCCATCGTGCCTTGCAAAAAAAATTTTTAAAGCTCCCAGCTAAGTAACTCCAAGGCCCAGGCAAGGCTGAGAAGCACAGCAGCTAACAGGCTGTAGAGAAGCGGAAACTGGAGGATACAAAGCCACACGGGCAGGTTTTCTCTAGACTTACGGCCCCAAAACATCTGCCCCCAGCTTGAGCGGCAACATGAACGAGAGGAGGCAATGAAACCAGAGTGTTCAGTTTGGTTTTTCTTCCCTGGTGCCAGGCCCCCCACACAATCTCTCCACTAACAAGGAAATGGGAAGCTCTGGAGAACTGGCCTTCCAGAAAAGCATCCAGAGCACGAGCACTTAAGCATCCCGGGGGAGCTAGGGTGGGACTAGGGCTGGGGCCCACGGTCCAGCAGCATCAGCACGTCGAGCAACTGGCTCAAAGCGAAGAGCTCACCCCAGACCCGGAATCGGCACCTGCAGCTCACACGCTTTCCCATGATGCCCCTGCATGTGACCCTGGGGACATTTGAAAAGCACAAGTAGAAATAGTTTCTGGGCTGCAATGAGATTCCAGAAGCAGCTGGAAGCACAGGAAGGTAGAATCCCGCACCTGGGGTGACCTCCCAGCAGCGGACCCTGGGAGGACACAGATCTGTGCCTTTACGCCAGGGGGCCAGGTCTGTGGCCCTGCACTGCCCGCGGGCACCGTCCGCGTGCTACAGCAATGCGGGGCCACACCGGGCCTCACGGCCCCTCAGACACTGCGGTGATGAACCCAGAGGCTGGGCGCTCTGGCCCCAGGCTCTGGGGTGCTGCTCGGCAGCAGCTGGGTCAGAAACTCGGGCACACACTCCCCGGGGGCAAGGCCGTCTCCCCGGCACAGGACATGCCGGGTGACATGCCGGGTGACAGGCCGCGCACCTGCCACTCTCCATCCATGTCTGCTGAAGGAACCTGGCCATGTGGCCCTGGAGCTGGACCTCCCCGTGGGACACACGCGAGCGAGGGATCGCAAATGAAAGGACCCAGCACGTGTCTGCGGCCCCCACGGCCCCCAGCACCATTTAGCGGGAGCTAGGACACCTGCCAGCACACGTTTCCTGTCGAGGGCCAGAGAGTGAGTATCGCAGACTCCACGGGCTTGCCTGGAGTTCTCTGGTGTGACCACTCAACCGTCTCACAGCCCGAGAGCCGATGCAGGCCACGGGTGACAAGAGGGCTCCCAACCAACCTTCTCTACAAAAGGGGCCGTGCGCCAGATTTGGCCCTGAAGCCCCGTCTGGAAGGGGGCAGGACGTTGCTGGAGCCAGAGCTGCAAAGGTGTCCAGGAGGCCGGGGGAGGGCAGAGGAGGCCGGGGCGACCTTGCAGAGACCTTCCACCAACAGTGCTGAGCTGGGTTCTGAGGGGTCAGCGGGAGACAGCTCTGAAGCAGCGGCCTGGGGAGAGGGGCCTGGGGAGGGTCCAGCTAGGCCATACAGTGACGCTTCCTGAAGAGCTGACCACGGAGAGGCTGGCAATGGTGAGGAGTCCGGAGAAGGCTGGGCTGCTAGAGGTGCCGAGGTGGCCGAGGGCGGAGCGGGCGAGGGAGCAGCCAGGGGAGGTCTCTCTCTGATCGCGGGGGGGAGGGAAGAGGCAGCTGCCAGGTCGGGGGGCCGGCGGGATCTGCAGGGCGGCCACCCAGCGAATGGCATGCAGAATATCAGCCCTGACCACCGGAGCGAGCCGCAGGAGGAGACGCTTGAGAAGAGCGTTGAACAGGTTAAAATGCAGGCCTGTCCTGAAGCTGCTGCCCCAGCAGCGTGAAGCTGAGCCCCCAGGGCCAGAAGGCACCTCAGCACGGGGCTTCTCAAACTTGGATGTCCACAAACCCCCGGAGATGCTGCCACAGAAGCACCCGCCGCCTCGGGCTGGGAGAGCTCAGGGCCTGTGTTTCTAAGGAGCCCCGGGGGTGCCACACTGCTTCCCTCAAGGCCATGAGCTCAGCCCCTGGGGGGTTCCCCAGACCAGGACAGTGAGGCCCATTAAGGTACTGCAGTTGAGCATCCCTAGTCCCAAACTCCCCAATCCAAACCGCAACCTGAAATTGAGGCACCAACACGATACCACAAGCAGGAAATTCCACCCCTGACTTCATCCCTGGGGTCAAAGTTGAAACATTAAAAATACTGTATAAAATGACCTTTAGGCCACGTGTGTCACATATACACAAAACATAAGTGAATTTTGTGTTTGGATTTGGTCCCATGCCCCAAGGTATCGCAACGTGTTCATGCAAATATACCAAAAGTCAAACATCATCCCAAATCCAAAGCACTTCTAAGCCCAAGCATTGCAGATAAGGGATGTTCAACATGTATGTGTTGAGTGTCTAACAGACACAAGACCCCGGAGATACTGAGAAACAGTAACTTACAGCTGAGGCCTCTTTATGTGCCAACACGGTTCTAAGAAAGCCCATGGTTCTATGGCCCAGGAGGGGCTTCCCCTAGAACCTGATTCAGTGACCTGAGCACGAGACAGCCACACCCCAGAGCCAGAATGCCAGTCCTGCAGCCAGAGAGGGAAGCAACCAGCCTCCCCAGCAAGACCAGAATCCACGATTGGTAGCTTTCCCCCAACACAGGCCACCTCTCATGGAAATATCAAAACAAAGGCAAGTTCTTCAACCACGACTTCGCACCCAGCATGATGAACCTCCTAAGTTAGGTGGACTGGAGGATGAGGTGCCTGTCCGCAGCAGGGACCCTCTGCAGCCCTGCCACCAGATTTCACTCTCTGACTCTTTTTCAGCTTTGCTCCTGAGGCACCACGACAGCCCTTAGCTACTATAATGCAAATAAATGCCCCCAAATAAAAGAGAAACAATTTAGTGGAGGATGTCGTAGCTGGTGCGTATTTTACTCGCAAGCTTTCCAAAAGTGACCCCCCAACCCCACCACCTCCGCGCCTCTGTCGGGGTCCTAGGGCACATTCGCCGCCGCGCGTTGCGATGCTGCCACCTAGTGGTAATGGAGAAAACTGCTGCGGAAGCCCAGGCGTCTAAACCCCAAAACCGCAGGGGAGGCGCATCCTGTTCACACCAGTCGGGGCGGTGGCTGTTTTTAGCTGGGTCTCCTTCTGTGCCACTTTCATCATGGAAACTGGCTCTCTAGACCCAAAAAAAGCTGCAACGTGCTCTGCAAAAGCTGTTTGAGGGCCAATTTTAGCTGCATTTCTTGGAATTTGGGCTCCCGGGAGGAAGGAGGGATGTGCCGTTCCCAGGAAGTTGGGCATCTTCCTGCAGGCTGTTCTGGCCAGGAAGGGGGTGGAATCATCTATCCCTTGGGTTTCAGCTTCTACACAGCACCCTACAAAGGAATGTGAACTTTGGGATTTTAGAGGCAGCAGCTGCTGTGGCCTGGGAGCCGTCTTTACCTGGGTCATCATATTGATGCTTCTAAATAATGACAAGAAAGCTTGAACTACGTTGTTTTGTAGATGAGGAAATCAAGACTTGGAAGTTTGTTTCTTTTTTTGGTACCAGGGATTGAACCCAGGGGCACTTAACCACTGAACACATCCCCAACATTTTTTATTTTTCATTTTGAGACAGTGTCTTGCTAAGTTGCATGGGGCCTCACAAATTACTGAGGCTGGCCTAGAATGTGTGATCCTCCTGCCTCAGCCTCCCAAGTTCCTGGGATTACAGGTACGCCCCACTGCACCCAACAAAACTTGGAAAAAGTTAATCTTACTTGGCCAGCATCATAGAGCTGGTAACTAACAGAGCCATGACTTCAACTCTGGATTCTGTGCTCTGGGCCAGAACCCAAAGCCAGCAACAAATCAAGAGTTTAAAGTCTCTGGTTCATGCGTGCTCTACTGCCAACTGTCTGTGACCTTGAGCACATCCCTCAGCCTCTCTGGATCTCAGTTTCCTCTAGGACAAAATAGGCATGCAAATCATAGACTCTGCTGCCCAGGGTTGCATAAGGATCTCCATGGACCCAGTGGTTACATTCCTGGGTCTGGGGGACACCTAGACCCCTGGATCCTTCTATGGATTCCAGAAAATGGGCACTATAGACTCCAGGACCACACACACACACACGAGGAAGAGCCTGCTGGGCCATTGTCATGGGTCATATCGGATCAGCAGGAATGAACTCCTAACGGGCAATCAGCAAACTGCACTGGATGAAGAAATAACCCCATGTCACGGGCCAGGCTTTGGTTGGGAAAATAAAATGAACAAGATGCAGAGCTCATGGCTGAATGACAGAGACTGACCAGTGACCACTCAGAGCCCAGTGCCGCTGTGATGGGGTGGAGGGGCGGGAAGGAGGACTCTGGGATCACAGAAGGACCCCCACCTGGCTTGAGGGCCGTGCATCAAGGAGGCCTTCCTGGAAGACAGGTCCCCAAAGTGGAGCTGACGGGGCAGGAGTGCAGAGAGAGGAAGGCCCCTGTGGTCTGGAGTGCTGGAGACCCCACAAGCGGGTGGCCTGGGCCTCAACCCAAGGCCACAGACACAGCCTCTACGGTTGCACGGTCTCCAGGCCCCCAGGAACCCCCCAACTCCCCCTTCCCTCCCTCTCCCAGTGCAGCCCAGTCACTACTCACGGGTAAAGGGACATTAGCCTTTGTCCTTATCCTCCAAGCTCCAGGCTCATGCTTTAAGATTTCATGGGCAGGGTCCCTGCTGTTCCCGTGCCAAGCCTCAAGATGCCGAATGACTCAGCTAACACATAGGAAAGGGGACAGGCGCTCCCTCCCTGTTCACCTTGCTGCCCTGGATGTCACCTGCTGGGCCTGTGGGCACAGCAGTCCAGTGAAGTCTTTGTAACCCGGTGGCTCTGGGCTGGGGCAGTGCTGTCCTCCAGGGGATATCTGGCAACGTCTGAAGCACCTGGGGTGTCACAACTGGAGGGGCAGAGGTTGCTTCTGCCACCTCGTGGGTGGGGACCTGGGGTGCTGTTGAGCTTCCAGTGGAGACTCACCTGGCCCAGAGCAAGGTGAGTCACCTTGGAGTGCCAAGGCCGGAAAACCCTGCTGTCACCCGGTCAGCTGACCGTGGAGGTAGGAACGGAGGCCACTGGCAGGTTTGAGCTAGTCAGAGACCTTCAGGCAGAGGCTGGAGGAGACAGGGAGGGGGTGCAGTTTTCTGACTTTATTTCTATTTGCAGGGGGGCAGGGAAGTGCCAGGGATTAAACCCGGGGTCACTACAGCACTGAACTCTGTCCCCAGTCTTTTTTTTTTTTCAATTTTGAGATGGGGCTTACTAAAGTTGGCCTCAAACTTGGCATCCTCCTGCCTCAGCCTCCTGAGTGGCCTGATTATAGGACTTTGTTTCTACTCTGCTGCATTTGTCTTTCATGGGGTCTTTCAATGCTTACCCCATCACTCACCTCCGACCCCTGAGAGAGGAAGGTCAGTGGCCTCTCAGCCCTTCCCTCTTCTCCATCCCACTCCACACTGATTGAGCACCTAGTGTGCACCAGATGCTCTGCAGGGCACTGGACACACAGTAGGGAGTACATCATAGCCTGAGGACTATTTAGTCTCCTGGGGAAGGCAGGCGTTATGGTGTAAATATGAGGTGTCCCCCAAAAGCTCCTGTGTAAATGCAGGAGGCGAAATGGTTAGATTATGAGAACCTTTAATTAATCCTAATTAATCCATCAAGTGGATTAATGCACTGATTATGTAGTCCTCCTGATGGGTTAATGACTTGAAAGGACTACCGTAGTGCGTGCGTGGTGACAGTAGGTGGGTGGGGCTTGGCTGGAGAAGGCAGGTTACTGCCCTGCTTTCGGGATTCCATATCTTGTCCCTGACTCCTCCTCCTTCCTCTCTGCCTCCAGGTTGCCGTGGGCCGAGCTGCCTTCCTCTGTCACGACCTTCCACCACGATGTCCTGCAGTCACCCTGGGCCCAGAACAATGAAGTCGGTCCACCATGGCCTAAACCTCTGAACCTGTGAGCCAAAATGGACGTTCTTCCTCTAAGTTGTTCCTCTTGGGTATTTTGGTCACAGCGACAAAAAAAACCAGACTAGCTCAGCGAGGTCTGGCCCCCTTGTGTGACTGGAAACAGGACTCAGGTGGCAGAACCCCCTCACCTTGCGGGCTAAGCGAATGGCGCCCTCTGGAGGACAGCTCCAGAGAAGCAGGCGGGTGTGGCCGGGTGGCGCCGGCCAACGTGGCAGCCAGGGGCTCTAGAACTGGGAAAGAGAAGGTCAGCGGGGAGGCGGATGGAGACTTAGCTGTGCCAAAAAGGGAATGGGAGAGGGCCAGGGGCAGATGGCACGTGATATGGACACAAAATGGAATCAATGGACAGATGCCCAGAGAGAAACAGCAGCAGGAGTGTCAGGTGCCAAGCCGCCGTGCCAGAAGTCAGAGTAGCTCCCCAGCATGTGGGACTCACTCAGGGCTCACCGTGTGCTGGGGCCCATCCTGCGGCCCATGTCAACCCTGCAAAATGCTTATTATTATGATTACCGTCTGCAAATGCAGGTGAGGAGGGTGCGGCTCCGCTGTCAAGTGCTTTACTCCAAGTTACCCTACTCAGAGGTTGCAAAGCAGGAACTGAACCCATGGAATCTCCTTCCGGAAACTGGATGCTTAGAAACTCCCCTATTGGCCTGAGAAGAAATTTGTTCAAAAACGCAAGGAAGAATGAGCACTTCAGGAAGGTGGTAGGGGCCAAAAGTTTCTTGGAAGAAAAAGCATCAAATGCCGGGCTAAGCAGCTTGACCCTTGCCACCTTAGGACTGGGAAGGCACGGTGGTTTTCTCTCGTGGTCGGGCCCCAGTTACTAGTTAGCAGCAGGGAGAAGCGCTGCAGAGGAGGAGTTGGAGGCTTGCTGAAATTGACTAGTGATGTCTGCCTTGAGTGTGGAAGGGGAGAATAGGTGCACGCTTAGCCTAGACTTGCATCCCTGCATTAAGCATTGGGGAGCCGCCATGAGTTTCTGAGTGAGTTGTTTTCTGCTGCTATAACAGAATACTATAAAAAGGGTCATTTATAAACAACAGAGGTTTATTTGGTTCAAGAGCATAGCACTGGCATCTGGCGAGAGCCTTCGTGCTGCATCATCCCATGGTGGAAGGCAGAAGTGAGTGTGGCAGAGACAAAAATCGGGCTGAGTTCATGTTTTTGTCAGGATCACCTTCCCACGGGAGGGTCCCGTGATAACAGCCTTAACCTATGAGAGGTCCTAATCTCCTCTCAGAGGTCCCACCTCTTACTACTATTGAAAAAAAAAAAAAAAATGTTTAGCATGAGTTTGGGGGAGACACCAAACCATAACGGAGCGCCCCGGTGGGGCGGCACAGGCCACGGTGTGCAGGGTGGAGACCAGAGGAGGGAGCCTGGGTCCTGCAGGAGGCTGCGCGTTCTTCAAAACACAGACCCTGCAAGAGGCAAGCAGCCCAGCCAGGCTGGATAAAATATTTTTACGGTTATCTCCATCCCCGGATGGCGGTTTCAACTCTAATAACCTCGTTCAAGGGTTTTGAGGAGCTCAGTCAGTGATTTTTCTCCCCAAATATTCCTCATTATGACTTTCTTCTCACATAACCTGGATTCAATAGAACACTTGGGGGAGGCGGGGACGGGAGACGAGGCTCAGGAATAACTAGAATAAGCAAGAATGATTTAGTAACCACCTATGTGAGTCTAAATCACTACCCACGGTTTTGCAGCGTGGAAACGTCTCCTCTGGGGACAGCTTTCCTGGAGAGGTGGAGAGTAGCCAGGCGCCACCATCTAGAGTCACCGCCTGGTGCACCAACCCAAGGACTCTTCTGCTGGTCAGAGGAAAACCCTGGGTGGCCCAGTGAGTGGACTGTGAGGGGCGAGCACGGCAGGGGGCGGGCAGCACAGGCCTGAGCACGGAGTGAGCCTCACATGGGGCCTCAGCACGTGCTTCCAACATCCCTACTGTGTGCCCTGCACCCACGAGCCAGAAGAAGCTGTGCCCACTGAGCACTGGACCCTTCCCACACCACCCGCTGTGGATCCCGGGGACAGATGTTTCCAGGAGCCCCACACTCTTTCCCCCATTCCACTTCTTCTGGTAACTTCTAGAAATTTCTGCTCCCAATCGTGGAAGGGGGCACAGGCCCCCAGGAAGACCTGGCCAATCACACTGAGTGCTTGCAACGGGGGTGGACATACAGCCCAGGCAGAGCCACTCAGTCCTCCTCTGGCTCCCTCTCCTCAGTTGGGGCTGTCAGACAGGGGCTTGTGTAGTCAGGAGTGATGGCAGCCTTCTTCCCACCATGAGGACGAGGTGGAAAATGAATCCAGGCAGGGCGAGCAGACGGCCCAGCGGCAAACCCCAGAGCAGTGACCCTTAACTCACGAGCCCTCCGGGAGCTCCTCCAGCTGGGCCGTTCGAGTTCAACCTTGACGACATCAGTGGAGCTCAGTGATGGTGGACCCTCCGCCCTGACATGGCCCTTCTGCTTGGAGAGGCTTTGTCAGAAATCTCTCTAAAAAGGAGTCAGGACGTGCCTACGGGCCTTGCACGTGTGAGTCCCAGACACACCTCTCTCTCTCTCTCTCTCTGGACAAGCACCTGATTCATTCTGCAGTTCCACACTGTGTCGGATTCAGGCAAGGCTGCATCTAGGGGACACGTGAGAGCGAGAGGAGTCTCAGGACTCAGCTCTCCTGGTCTTGTTCTTTCTGGGATCCTGGCTGTGTCACAGGCTCTTCCCACGTAGAAAAGGTGGCCTGACAGCCCAAGGCTCACCTCTCACCCTCACAGCGGATGACGCCAGGTCCCAGGAAGTGGCTCTTCCCAGCTGTCCAGGGTGGGTAACAGACGCTCTCTGAACCCATGACTGTGGCCGAAGGAATTGGGAGCCTGGAGACAGTGGTGGGCGGTGTGCCCACCTCTTCTGGGAGGAAGGGGAGCGCTCCCACGCGCTGACGTCGCCAGAGGCTGGAAGGAGGACCGAGAGGTGGAGGGGGAGCCACGGCAGAAGAGGGAGCCGCCTGCCCGTCTGCAGCCCCACCACCTCCAGGTCTCCCCTCGATGCGGCTCCAGCCCCCTGGGCCATGCCTGGGCCTGAGGCCAGGCCAGGAGACGGTGTCCAGCGCCGCCCTCCCCTCAGCTCGCAGACCAGCCCAGACTCTCGCCCCCTTCAGAAGCCCCATCTCACTCCTGCTCCTGCCGGAGTCACGACGAACACGCGCGTTCACAGAGAACGCAGGGACAGACACGCAGACACGCAGACATGCAGACACACAGACATGCAGGCACGCAGACACGCAGGGACACAGACACACAGGCACACAGACACACAGGGACACAGACATGCAGACACACAGGCACAGACATGCAGACACGCAGGGACACAGACACGCAGGGACACAGGCACGCAGGGACACAGGCACGCAGGGACACAGGCACGCAGGGACACAGGCACGCAGACACGCAGGCACAGACATGGAGGGACACAGACACGCAGACACACAGGCATGCAGACACACAGGCACGCAGACACACAGGCACGCAGACGCGCAGGGACACAGGCACGCAGGCACGCAGACACACAGGCACGCAGACGCGCAGGGACACAGGCACACAGGCACGCAGACACACAGGCACGCAGGCACGCAGACACACAGGGACACAGACACACAGGGACACAGACACGCAGGCACGCAGACACACAGGGACACAGACACACAGGGACACAGACACGCAGACACGCAAGCACACAGACACGCAGACATGCAGGGACACAGACACGCAGACACGCAAGCACACAGACACGCAGACATGCAGGGACACAGACATGCAGGCACGCAGACACGCAGGGACACAGACACTCAGACATGCAGACACACAAACACACAGACACGCAGACACACAGACACACAGACACGCAGACACACAGACACACAGGCACACAGACACGCAGGCACACAGACATGCAGACACACAGACACGCAGACACACCAAGCACACAGGCACGCAGACACACAGACACACAGACACGCAGGCACACAGACACGCAGACACACAGACACGCAGACACACAGACATGCAGGGACACACACAGGTACAGAGACACGCAGACATGCAGGGACACAGGCACACAGACACACAGCACACAGGCACGCAGAGCACACAGGCATGCAGACACACAGACATGCAGGCACACAGACACACAAAGCACACAGGCACGCAGACACGCAGACACACAGACATGCAGGGACACACACACAGGCACACAGACACACAGACACGCAGCACACAGACATGCAGACGCGCAGGGACACAGACACGCAGGGACATGCGTCTACACATACGCACAAACACTCGCACGGACATACAGCAGCCTGAACACACTCAGGCATATGCACCCACCCACAGGTCACATGCATGCACACATGTGTGCAAATCAGTCACGTTTACATACACACACAAAGAGATACGGACACACCAACACACATGCACAGACCTGTGCATGCGACAGACATGCATGCGCATGCAGACACGTGCACAAAGAAACCCACATGCATGTCTACACAGGCACACGTACACACCAAAGCACACACGTGCGCACACAGAGGCACGTGCACAGAGACACACCCATATATAAACACGCACCCACACGGACACTCCGCACCTGTGCGGACGTGCGCTCCTGTACATGCACCCAGAAAGCCACGGGACACAAGGACACACACAGACACACGTGCTCATCACACAAGCCAAGGACAAAAGAGCCCCCAGCCCGTCATCCCCCGGAACACGGACCTCGCCACCCCCGCGCCTGTGGGTCCGTTCTCGCTGCAAACCAGAGCCCAAGTTAGAACGGCCACCTCTGCCGCCCACTGCCTCCTGCCGGCGGTGCTACCACTGGCTCTCCGTCACCATGGAGATGGCGCCACCCGACTACTTGCCATTCAAAAATTTGTGTGGTGTTCAAGAATGTCAAGTGACGGTGATATTTTCCAGGAAGGTGACCCTAATTCTGAACGCAGCCGGGAGGACTTCCTGAGCACAGAGGCCACGGTGACTTTGCTGGCCCTACCAGTCGCCGGGGAAGGGCGCTGCTGCCAGCCCCTGGGTCCTCAGATCCCTGCCTCTAATTGCCTCAGCCAGCCTGTCTGTGCAAGAAAAAATGATCCCCAAAGGTGGCGATCACCTTGCAGTCTTTATAAGTAAGCGCCCCACCTCGCGTTCCTGCCTGTAAAACATAAAGCTCCTCTTTCTCTTACGTTCCTGACCAGTCCTGGCAATTCATGATGGGTTTTGGAAGCATGGGAGCTCTGAGGTTCAGAGAAGTTAAGTACCCATCCAAAAGTCACACAGCTGAGGTAGGATTTGACCAAGCCTGTCCCCCCGGCCCTGGACTTCCTACTGCAGATGCCTCCACTCCATAACTCTCCCTTCCTGTGAATGAGTAGTTGATATTTCAAATCTTAGGCAGGTCCTTAACTCTCCATGTCCTTGAGAGGCCCCACCCCGAACTCCACCCTCTACTCTTCCAAACTGCTGACATTCCATTCTGCCTTCCTTTCTCAGGGTTTTCACAACAAATCACCACACACTGTGCACTTCGAGGACAGAAATGTACTCTCTCATGGTTCTGGAGGACAGGAGTCCAAGATCCAGAGGTGGGCAGGGCTGCACCTTGCACGCGGGCAGGGTGGGAGGGGTCTGCTCCCACCTCTCTCCTGGCTCCTGGTGGGTTTCTGGCCATCTTTGGTCCCCCTTGATGCGACCTTGGCCTTCACATGATGCCCTCCCATGTGCAAACTCCCCCTCCATGAGGACACCCGTCACAGGGGATGACACCCCCGCCTACCTCCATTTGACCTCCTCTTAGCTCAGCTGCATCTGCCATGACCCTACCTCAAGTCAATCACGATCTGAGGGACTGGGGTTAGGATCTCACCTGTGAATTGGGGGCCAGTTCAGCCATGAGCCCCCAAGCTCCATGCGGGGCACACGCACACCCTCCTCCTTCCCCTCCAGCCTCCCAGCCGGCCGAGCGGATTTTCCCCCTCCTCTGCAGCAGGGCACCCTGGGAAGCAGAGACTCTGGTCACATGACCTGCACGCACCCAGCCTGACTTAACCTCTCTGTGCCTTGGTTTCCCTGTCTAAAAGCCATCAGCGACAAGGGTGTCTACGCCAGAGGTCATTTCAAGGTTTCAATGCATTCGTTACACAATTCAGAAATCAGATCAGTGCTTACCGTATAGCGAGCGCTAAGTGTTTGATCATCGGATTTAATAAAACAGTTTTTGTCCTGCCCCCAAGTCCCTTGCTGGGGGCTCTGAGTCCCCTTATTTCTGGCTCCTAAAAGCCCCGTCCAAGGTCACACACATGGCGAGCCCTCCGTGCAAGGGGCTGAGGGAACAGTTTTGCGTGGTCCCTGTCATCATCTGCCTGGCCAGATACACCCCCTTCCCACTCCCTAGGCTGCACTGAGCTCCCCACCGAGGCACTAGGGACTCCTCCGCCTGGGGTCGAGCACAGATTCGATCAACCTCCACTTACTCCCTGATTGAATCAATCAAGGGCCTCAGAACCTGGTATTAACAGGCGAGATCTGCACCTGTCTGCCCACGCGCTGCCCACGCTCGTCGAAGGACAACTGGGTTAGCAAGGCACTCGCAGACAGGCCTGCAAAGCCGAGAACCCGAGAGGCCCCAACACTCCCGCAAGCTTCCTGCTAAGCCGCCAACTCCAGAGGTACACGCGTGATCTCCAACACGGATCATGGGAAGAGTGCAGACTCTGGGGTCCGGAGACCTGGGTGGAATCTCCAGGCTGCGCTCAAAGTCCTGTGACCTTGGGCAATGAGTGTATTTCCATAACGAAGCACCACAAAATGGGTGGCTGGAAACAGAAATTTTTCCAAGGGCTCAAGTCTGAAATCAAGGTGGTGTCTGCAGAGTGGGTTGCCTCGGGAGGCTTGGGGGAGAAGCTGCTCCAACCCTCTCTCCTAGCTCCTTCTGACCAAGAACCCTGGCCGTCCCTGCCTGGTGGCCCGTGCCTCCAGTTTCTCTGCACACCGCCTTCTTCTCTGTGTACGTGTCTGTTTCCCATCCCTTTCCTCTCTTAGGATCAGGACCACCCTCACCTATGTGACTCCATCTTAACTGATCACACCTGCCAAGACCCTATTTCCAAATTCATATTCACAGGTAGCGGGGCTGGGACTTGAACACAGTTGTTTGGAGGGTACACAAGCACCCTCTATGTGTCACCCTGGCTGTGTCCCTGCCGTCTTCTTATGCAGCAACACCACCTTGCTAGAGTTTAATGGGAAGGTCCCTTCGAAGTGCTCAGACCAGCAGAGCCCAAAGGTGCCGGGTTGCTCTCTGTCACTGTCTCTGGCTATGACCTAGGTCCTGATGTTCCTGGCAGCTGGCAAAGGCCTCCTTGGGGCCAGAGTTCAAGAGCACTTTCCGGAGAGAACTCCTGGGAAGGAGACCCAACTGGCAGCCAAGAGAAAGTCCTGTGAGTCCCTACGTTAGGGCCCTCTGGGTTTGGCCTTCAGTGCTGTAGTATCGCTAGATGCAGGCTGATGGGGCAGGAGGGACTAGCTGGTCCCCAAGAAGCCACTGCTGCTGTGAGGGAGGAGAGCCATGAAATTCTGCTCGGGGCTGCCTCTGGCTCTCTCCAACTCACACCCTCTCCGCAGCCCACGTTCTGCCAGCAATTCTCAGCCAAGGTACTGTGCTGCGAGCAATTGTGAGGTGTATAACCAAGTAATCTGCTGCTAATAATAAAGTGCCAAACGTTGCAAATATATGTACAAGTAGACTCAAGGTTATTCCCATGAAATATCGCTTTTGCTCCCTGCATCCTGATGAGGCTTCACCGGCAAGAGAGAAAAGCAGGGAAGAAGGCTTCGGCCAGGCTGAAGTGTCTGCAGGTGATGAGGGGTGTACCATGCCCTCTGGGTCGCCCACGGGAGCACCTGGCTCTCGGGTGTGGGAGGGACACAGATGCACCAGACTGTGCTAGGGGCGGGGCTGGGCAAGGGGAGGGAGAATGGAGGGCCAATGAGGACCAGGGGAGGTTGGGAATGCAAATTAGAAGGCGGAGACACCTTATTGAGCCATCCAATCAGCCACGCTGTTGAGTTGGCACCTAGCAGGTACTGGCCAGATGCAAAGGTGGGAGGGGTTCCCTGGTGGGTTGAAGGAGAGCGATGGATTTCTTTCTGGAAACCGTGGTCTTTCTGACCTCAATTCCTGCTACGCTCCCGCACTCACCAATGGCACGTGTTTTTCCTCATGTCATTAAGAGCACTAGTCCTGCACAAAGGATGCTTGAGTGAGAAATCTCGGCTTCCTATCTTCCTAGCTGTGCGATTTTGGCAATTTCTAGAACCTTCCTGCACGTGTTTCCTCATCTGTAAAATGGAGATGGTACTATTAATACTAACCCTTCAGGATCACATGGGGATTGGTTAGGGTAAGGCACACACAGGGCTGAGCACCACGTGGGAACAACATGGGTACCAACCAGGCAGCCATCAACACCGCTGTTTTATTGGCATGACTGTTAGTTCAGATGTGGTGACAGTGTCCCTCTTATTCTACAGGACATAAGCCAGTGTGCCAGGATGCAGTGTTTCTGTACATAACACTTTACTCAGCTACAGATAGAGATGTGGGACACTTTCCCTCTGTTATTTATATGCAGTGGCAAGTGTCACTATTGGTTACATAGACAGCAATCGGGCGCTTACTCTTATTTTTAAGCAAGAGCTCCCGGATGTTATGTGTGTGGTTAGAAGAAGTGTGTATTTATTCACAATCCCTACCGATCCGGCGTGTTTGGGTTGGTTACATACACTTGGCTAGTGTCCCCGGCATTGCAGTATTGCAGACTCCAGAGGTATTGGAAAAGCCTTAAGACATAACCAGAGTCCTCACTGTCCCAGTCTGCCTGGGTCTGGGGTGTCCTTCATGCAGGACTTTCCACCAAGAACATCTCAGACCAATCAAGATGGATGAGTTCCCTGCATACAACCCACACAGGCAGCCCAACACCACAAGCACAAGAACTTAGCAACACTGTGGCATCAGGGGTTTGGGTTCAAATCACGACTCTTCCACTTACTGGTCCTACAGCCTGGGCAGTTATATAATAGGGCTCATAACAAAAGCCACCTCACTGAGCTAATGAACAGTGAGCGCTTAGAATCCCACCTGGGCCGCAGGAAGCACTCCATGAACCTCCGCCGTTGTCGCCGGATATCTGCCACCACCGCTGGTGTGTGTTTAAATCTCTTTCTAGATCTACACTCTTATGGGTTTCAGAGCATTTATTGTAAAATTAAATCTGGGCTGGGGATATAGCACAATTCACAGAGCGCTTGCCTGTCAAGCACAAAGCCCTGGGTTCAATCCCCAGCACCGCAAAAAAAAAAAAAAAAAAAAAAAATTAAATTAAAATAAATAAAGTGAATAAATAAAGCACTACCCTGGTTAGAAAGCCAGTCCCACTAGTCATAACCAGGTGACTAAACATAAGCACATACCTATCTGCCACCCAGGAACAGCTCACGCCCCCTGACGGGAGACACTGACCTCTACCCAGTTGTGCCCTACACACAGGTTCAGAAGTGGAGAGGGACCTGAGGAGATGGAGTCGGGCTCAGAACCCTGGTCCCTGGGCTCTGATCCAGGCCCAAACACCTCGCCGGGTGCATCTGGGCTGTGCGGGCCAAGGGAGGTGCTGATTTGGCCCTTCCCAAAGCAGGCGGCTCCCCTGCCTCTGTCCTCCCACCTGCCCCAGGGTCAGGGTCAGGGTCAGGGTCAGGGTCAGGGTCAGGGTCAGGGTCGGGGCTGGGCAGGGTTAGGCAACACCCTGCACAGGCTCTGCCGCAGGGAAGTCACCTCACTGGGCCGCAGTGACTGCCATCCACAAAGCGGGCCCAGTAAAGCCTGCCTGGCAGGGCTGCCACAGCTCCAAGGGCACCGGGCAGATGCACCTCCCGGCCTCCGTGGCGGTCAGGTGAGACTCCTGCTGGCCGTCCAGCCTTCCCTAGACCCAGAACTGCTCTGTGGGAGCGTCCCATCACTGGCGTGGAAAACCGCCTCATTCCCTGGGACCACCGAGCCGTCATCAGAAAGCCCCGAGGGCCGGGGCTGAGGGGATGTTAATTTTAGGTAATTGTTCTTTTCTTTCTTCCCCTTCTACTTGAAAACCTAGGCTCCCACTTAAAAATGCTTCAAGCATTGAGCTTGAATCCCAGTATGAACTTCAAGTGACAGCTCATAATGCAATTAAAGCAGCTGCTATTATCTCCCGTTATTGAATAATAATGTTCATTAATAGCTCTTCTCTTCCTTTGCCATAATATTCTCTGCTAAAAGTAAACATAAACACCCTGACCCAGGACGAGGAGGAGTTGAACTTGACCACAGAGTGGACAGCAGCAGGAGCAGGTGGAACCTGAAGGCCACCATGCAGTGGGCCTTCTGCTGATCCAGGATCCCTCGCCCACCAGGACACATGGAGACAGCAAGAAAAAAGGCCTGCACGTGTTCTACCTGATGTCACCCTCACCGCATCCCTGCAAACCAGGTGTCACTACCATGGCTAGCCTTTCCCAGACAAAGATACCGAAGGTCAGAGAGTTTCTCTGACATGCTCAAGTCACACAGCAAGAAAATGTCAGAACCAAGATGCAAATCCTGCTCTGTCTGATCCCATTACAAGAAGCCAGAACTTTCAAAGGAAGATTTTCTTTACCTCCCTTTGATATGTACCTTGATGGCCCATAAATATCCTTTCCACCATTTTGCGAATGTGTGTTTCTGTGTACATTTCTTTGTCCACAAAACAGGTAATCGTGCATCCCGCCCTCCTCCTCCTCTTCTCCATACCAGCAACCAAGGCAAGGGAGGGGCACCTCTGCCGGATTGCAAAGGACCCTAATCTGTGTCCTGTCCATGGCTGGAGGCCCCTCAGGAGAGAGCGAGTTCTCCCAGGGCCCTCGTGGGAGAAGCGCCCAGGGTCCCACAGGCAGCCTTGCTGGGCGGTGTTCTCCCCGCCATGCCTCCGGAGCTCGGGCAGCAACTGGCCTCAACTCTGAGGCTGTCTGTCCACATTGGCTCCCAGTCTGCAAATCATCCTTCTACTGCCCCAGGGCTCTTCCCACTCCGCTTTAGCTCTCTCCTGCTCTCCCACTTTAGAGAGGAGACGCAGAAGGTCAAGGTGAGTACCATCCGGAACCGAGTTCTCAGAGGCTGCCTGGGAGAGTGGCGGTGATTCCAAGCATCAGCTGGCCAGGCCACAGGCGGTTGTTGGGTGGACCCGAGTCTCGATGTGGGGGGGGTATTGTGTGGATGTATCAAGACATTACCATCAGCTGACTGAGCCAAGGAGACTGCCCTGCGCCAGAGGGAGGACCCACCAACCCACGAGCAAGAATCGAGGCTTCCCGAGGAGGAGAAACCCGCCTGTCCTTCTGGCCCGGGCTGCAAGACCGCGGCCTCGGCTCCCCCCTGCGTGTCCAGCGCCAGCCTGCCTGGCAGAGTCCACCCGCAGCGGCCACGGCCACGCACCAGTTCCTCTGCTCCTCTGCAGAGTCCCCGTGGGTGCAGGAAGTACAGGCAGACAGAACCCGAGGGGTGGGGAGGACCAGGGCACTCGGGAGTGGAGCAGAGACATGTGGGCGCCCAGGAGCGGAGCAGAGGACGTGCGGGCACCCTGCGCCATCCCCCTGCTAAGCCAGGACTCGCAGCGCTTGGACGACCAGCCGGGGCGCTCCGCCCTCGCCGAGCGATCCCTGCGCCTTCCGCACACCGCTCACGCTGCCCGCGAAGGACGGGGCCACCATGGCGGGCAGCCAAGGAGCGTCCTTCCCCAAGTCTCTAGACAAAAGTCACCAAAGCCAGAAACCAGGATGCACTTCTTTCAGTGGCAGAGGATAGAAAACCCAACGCGACCTCCCTTCGGTGACAGAGGGCACTTCTTGGCCCACTCCTTCAGGAAGCCCCGGGGAGGCTGGGCTGAGATCAGAGGCACCCACCCACAGAATGGTCCCCGCCGCTCCCGGGCGGCAGCCTCCTCAGTCTCCACACGGCAACCCCAGAAGCTTCCAGAACCCTCAGGCTCCACACGGCAACCCCAGAAGCTTCCAGAACCCTCAGGCTCCACACGGCAACCTCAGAAGCTTCCAGAACTGCTAGCAGTTCCTTCAGAAAGAGAAATTCTCCTCCAGAGTTCAAAGGCTCGGGACTGAGGTGCAGGTCTGGCTTAGTGTCTTCTCTCTTGCCTGAACTAATTAGGCTGCGACCGTCTTAGCCCATCTTCTGTTGCTAAGCCTGAATACCAAAGACCGGATTACTTATTAAAAATAAAAATGTAGGGCTGGGTGCAGCTCAGTGGTAGAGTTCTTGCCTAGCATGCATAAGGCCCTGGGTTTGTTCTTCAGCACCGCCAAATAAAGAGAAATAAAAATATTTATTCAGCTTATGATTGTGGAGACCGGGAAGTCCAAGGTCAAGGGGCCACATCTGCAGAGGGTCTTCTTGCTGGTGGGGACTCTGCAGAGTTCAGAGGCAGTGCAGGGCCTCGAGGGCAAGAAGGGCCCACAGGAGTGACCGAGCCCACGGAGGGGAGATCAGCAGAGCAGAGGAAGGGGATCCAGAGAGGGGGTGGGACGGGGAAAGAGGGACTGTGGGCCGGAACTGACAGAGCATGCTGAGCACACACACGATCACACCTTCAGGTCTGTCTATAAAGTGCCAATTAGAAAACGATAAACAACCAGAAGGGTAGAGGGCGAGGAACAGAGGAGGGAGGAGGGGAGGCGGAGAGGAGGCACTGGGGACGGAAGTGGAGCAAATTAGATTCCGTCCATGTGTGGTTGTGTCAAACTAAAACCCAGTATCAGGCATGACTACGATGCGCTAAAAGAATTTTTTCAAGAGAGCCAAGTTTTATAACAGGCCTATCTCAAGGCAACCCACTAACCCATAATCTGCTCATCCAGGGCTGGACTGGCGGGGCAGATCCCTCACGGCTCAGTCCCCTCCGAGGCCGCACCGCCAAACGTTAACAACATACAGATTCGGGGATCTGGGGGAACATCCGAACCAGGCCACCCAGCAGGAGCCGTGCCATGCTGAATCCATGCTCCCCCCTGGTTGCTGGTGACTCAGGACAATGTCCTTGACCCCTCTGAGCTTCCAGTTTCCCATCTCTGAAAGAAAGGTCATGATTAGTCTCCCCCTAGAGGAGTGAAGGAGGGACCAGCCTTTATCAAATGCCTACCACGGTGACCGTCTCACAGGGACGCCGCGGTGACGGCCGGTCAGTCTGGGAGCTGGGGCGAGCAGGCCTGCGTGTGTGCCCCACCTGACACCAGGCTCCGACCCGCCCGAGTCAGATCGAAGAAGCAGAGGATGCCTGTCTGCCAGGAACGGGCACGCTGTCAGCAGAGAGCAGCGAGCCAGCGTGTCCGCCAGCGTGGCCCCGTGACGTGCGTGATACCGACTATTTCCTTTCCCATTAAGTGCAAACCCAAGCTTGAAATCGCCTTAAGTTGGGAAGATAAAATAAACACCCGAATTACGTGCAAGAATACAGTGAAACAGATCATCCTGTCCAGGGCTGCCGCTCTCATTGTGTGTCCGCCCAGGAAAAATGAAGCCAGTGAGACAAGACGGTTAAAATCTACTTCTGACTCACTCGTTCACTCAGCAGACGGGTAATGAGCCCGGGAGGCGGATCTTCCCTGGCGCTAACGAGCCTCAGGCCTCAGGGTCCCTTCGCAGATGGGCCCCTCCAAGGCCTCTGCCTGATGGGGTATTCGTAATTCTGTCTCCGTGTGTGCAGAGGAAGCCCCGGACGGCACGAGCCCCGGGCTCCAGAAAGCCTGGCTGGCCTCCCTGCTCCGTGGACAGCAGGAAGAGGAGGTGCTGCAGGGGAGGGGTTGAGAAAGGCGGTCCCGTCTGCGCCGAGGTTCGGTCCTGCAAGACGAGTGAGCCCCGAGTCCAGCCGGGATGACCAGACCCGGGCGTGTATCCAGCCTTTGCTGAGAGGGTGGATCTCAGGTCGTGTTCTTATCACAAAACAATGAACCCATCAGCGGCAGGAAAGCGGGGGTGTGCAAGGCACGGGCTGTGGTCAGGGTCTCCCGGATCCCACTCTCACGCTCATCGAGCTGGGCACGGTAGGTAAGGTTTCTTTGCACATCGGGGGAAATGCGATGGCAGCAATGGCCGTCTTCAAGGAGTTGCCCTCCTGCTGGGCTTGGATCTGAACTACCCCACAGGCCCCTGGTAGAGGCTTGGTCATCAGCCTCGAGGGCGACTGGAAGCTAGGGGAGTTAGGTCACTGGGGAACGCCGGCACCAGCCCCTCTGGTCTCTTTTTGTTTCTCAGAGGCTCTGCCACCCCAGGACCCTCCTCTGCCACACCACAATGAGCTGCCTCACCACAGGCCCAAAGCAACAGGACCAAACGACCACGGACAGAAACCTCCGACACAGTGATCCCACATAAACCTTTGCTCCTTATGTGTTCGTTGTCCCAGTTATTCTGTCACAGTAACAGAACACTGACCAAGACAGAGGCAGAGAATGACTGAGCATGCAGATCACTTTGTAGGCAAAATACGTGCTTTCTATCCATTTTCCTTCAGTGAATGTTCTGCGTGGAACACCTCTTAGGTGCCAGGCACTGCAAATTCTGGAATGAAAGGGCAAGAAATGACTTTGCTTTCAAGGAGCTTACAATCAAAAAAATAAACTCCCCAAATTAGTTTAAGAAGGAGACGGGGTAGGGAAGGACCTCAGACAGCTGGCTGGAAAAGACTTCTCTGAGGAGAGGAGCCAGCGTGAACACGGAGACACTGCAGCTGCGTGGAGGTGGGAGATGGAGAAACGGGTCTGAGCACAGGGAGCAGCTAATGGCGAGGGCCCAGGAGGAGCGACTTCAGCAACTGGAGGATCAAGAGGACGAGGCCAGACAAGTGAGGCTGGGGGACAGGAGCAAGATGAGGTCAGAGACGTAGGAAGGGTCTCGGTCGTGCGGGCTCCGAAGGCCAGGGTAAGGGACCTGGAGCTGGATGTGGGAGCCGGCAGGGCAAGAGAGGGACGTGATCGTACCAATACTGTCCCTGGATGCCCTGGACAGAGCTGAGCGCTGGGTGGAGACACAGGCTCCTGAGAGGCCACTGCTCCTACCCTCTGGGTGGACGCTCCAGGGTGGACAGCCTGTTGTGGGGAGAGGCCCTCTGGGTGACCCGCATGCTCACTCACGGACACCACCTGGCACGACACCCCAGGGGCAGCTGGCAACCCTGGGCCAGGCGACAGATGCCCCTCGCCACGTGTTCACTCGGGTCCTGAAGCACCTACTGCGCAACAAGGCCCCGAGGAAACGCTCCAGGGGAAGAGGAGGTTCTGCAGCGCAGGCTGTCCCGCCGCGAGTTCCCTGAACTCGTGTTTATCGTGGAAGGTTTTTATTTCATCTTCAAACCTGAAGCTGAATTTCGCGGACTATAAAGTTCTTGGTTGGCATCCATTTTCTTTCAGAGCTTGAACTATGTTGTTCCAGGACCTCCCAGCGGTGAGGGTCTGGGCTGAGAAATCCGCTGGGATCCGAACTGGTTTTCCCCCATATGCAATTTGTCTTTTTTCTCTCTCAGCTTTTAAGATCTTATCCTTCTTCTGTACTTTCGTCATTCTCCTTATAATGTGCCTGGGTGTGTCTGCTGTAGTTTTGTACATTGGGGGTCCTATAAGCCTCCTGTACTTGATTTTCCATTTCATTCTTTAGGTTTGGAAGTTTTCTGAAATTATGGCATTGAGGAGGTTGTGCCTTCCTTTGGTCTGTATCTCTGCTCCTTCTATCTATTGGATGACATCCTTTCATGTTATCCCATAATTCTTGGAAGTTCTGTTCGCGGATTCTTACCATCTTCTCTGTGTGGGCAACTTTATTTTCAATATTAAATATTTTTGTCTTCATTGTTTAAGGAAAGCAGTATGGAGATTCCTCAGAAAACTTGGAATGGAACCACCATGTGACCCAGATATCCCACTCCTCAGTTTATACCCAAAGGACTTAAAATCAACATACTACAATGATGCAGCCACATCAATGTTCATAGCTGCTCAGTTCACAATAGCTAAACTATGGAACCAACCTAGATGCCCTTCAATTGATGAATGGATAAAGAAACTGTGATATTATATACACATACAATGGAATATTACTCAGCTTTAAAGAAGAATGAAATTATGGTATTTGCTGGTAAATGGATGGAGTTAGAGAATATCATACTAAGTGAGATGAGCCAAACCCAAAAAACCAAAGGCTGACTGTTTTCTCTGATATGCAGAAGCTAATTTGCAATAAGCGACAGAGGGGCTGGGGAAGAACAGGGTTACTTTAGGGGGAGAGGGGAGTAAAGGGAGGGGTAGGGGTATGGGGTAGGAAGGACAGTAGAGTGAAGCAGACATTATCACCTCATGTGCATGTACGACTGCATGACCCATGTGATCCTGCAATATGTACAATCAGAAAAATGAGATGACACTCCATTTATGTGTAATCTATCAAATGCATAAATGCATTCTACTCTGTCATGTACAACTAATTAGAACACATAAAATTTTTTAAATTTTTTAAGAGGACAGAGAAACTGCATTTTACTGGACACTTTGTATCAACTTGACTTTAAAATAATATATTACACATTAGATTTTTTCACGAAACTTTAAAGTTATTTTTAACTCCTAAAAATGATTAGTCAAGTGATTTCAAAACACAGTGTAAGATGTACACTAACCCAGTAAGTCCCAAGTTTTCAATTCTGTGAATATTTCAATGAAATTGGCACAGGTACATTCACGTAGGTTGGGAATCATGATCCGGAGCTCACATATGCTGTTACGGTAACGTGTGGCACACAATGTGGAATGCAGTTAAGGTTTTTTATAAGCGTCCCACATCTGGGACAGTGGGACAAAATGGGTTAAAGGACAAAGCCAAAGGCAGAAAAAGGCTGACACAGGTTCCATTACCAGGTATTGGTGATAGCGTCATGTCTGGTGAGTATTATGGGATAAAGCAAATGAGTAACTGAGTTGGTGTTTTGGGGAAAATCAGAAACTTTTCTATCTTTTATTTTTTATTTCTGATTAGTGTGTATCAAGTATCTATACAGTTCAGTGTGATATTTTCACACAGCACGCACTGATGAAATCCAGCCTCCCGACATACACATATGCCCTTGCAAATCTCTAGTTACCATTACTCCACTTTCAGGTCGACTTGGCTTAGTTTCCACACTTAAGAACACATGGTATTTGTCTCTCAGTGCCTGACTCATTTCACTTAACGTAATGTCCTCTGATTCCATTCATTTTGCTTCAGGTAACAGGATTTCATTCTTCTTCAGGGCTGGATAATATTCCATTGTGCATAGGTGACACAGTCTCTTTAGGCTAGCACTTAGGTGGATTCCATATCTCAGCTATTATGAACAGTGTTGTATTGTGACCATGCAGGCCCCTCTTTGGTATGTCAATTTCATTTCCTTTGGATACATGCCCAGAGTGAACCAGTTGGCCCATATCAGAGGTCTATTTTTAGCTTTCGAGAACCCTCCATACTGTTCTCCACAGTGCCTGCACTAATTTCCATTCCCTCCAAGAGTGTAGGAGGATTCCTTGCCAGCACTGGAATGAGAAATCTGGGAACAAAAGAAAGAAGGAACTAATATAAGATGGAAAACCTGCTGGCCCGGAATCTGAATCAGAAGGCTCAGTGCACACTCAGCATGTATCTCAGCATGAAAGACGTCACTGGCTTAGACAATAAGAGGACTAGACACGAGGTCCCCCCGGGGACCATTAGCACCTCGACCCCCAGACTGTGGGCTCTACCTGCGTTCTGCACCTGGAGACACAGGGGACCTCTGGAGACATGGCTGGTTCCAGGGAGAGAGGGCTGAGAGAAGCAGAGAAGCGGGAAAGGAAGTTCCGAGTAGAACACAGGAGGAAAGCCAAGGGCGCCAGGAGTCCCCAGGGGAGGCGTGGCCAGCCGCGTTGATGCCACCAGGGTGAACAGTAAAACCACGGAGCACTGACCACGGGGCTCGGCCACTGGGGTTCCAGAGGAGCGCGGGAAGCTCGCCAGAGCAGTGGCAAGAGGGCTCCAGCAAAACTAAAAGACGGCTCTGGGAACTTCTTCAGATGAAGAAAAACCTAACACGGCCGAAGGAAAGAGATCCGAACCCCTCCATCTGCACGGCCACCTCCGAGAGGAACCTGGCATCGAGAGGAGTAAGCGGGAACGACACGTGCTCTTCCGTCCGCAGGTGCCGTTTCTGCACCTGGTGACAGTCAAGCAGGAGAGTCGTCCCGGCTCCCTGACCCAGGAGAGGCACCAGGTGAGGGAGGGGGCATCCTCCCTCAGAGGCGCTAGGGGTGGTCCAGCCTCGGACACTGAGATAGGACCTGCAGGAAAGCCAAGTGGCCCAGCACCCGACCGGGGCTTTCCAACCCCCGCCCCTGGGACCCCCTTGGGGCTTCCCGCGGGCCTCGCGCCCCCACCAGCCCCAGGACCTGGTGAGTCCGTGACGCTCACTCTGGACCAGGGGCCCCGGGTTCCCTCGCTGCAGTGCTTCCCGGGTCTCGCTCTCCTCCGGCGTCTCCTCTACTCCGTCTGCCACCGTGTCCCCTGCCTTTTTTGCTGCCAGGAGCAGCCACAGAAAAACGAGCACGGAGGACCCTTTGTGGACCCCGCCAGCTGCACAGGCCAGCCCGGCCCTTCTGCAGACTTCAGCCCCTGACCACTGCGACTCGAGCCCGGAACACAGCTGTGCTTCTTCCTATCCACTCACGGAAATGGGGAGGGAGGGCCACCAGTTCCCCACCACGACCTCGAGGAACGGCCACCACGTGCAGCTGGAGAAACATTGGCTAGACACAAAAGGAACTTACCAGTTACAGCATCTAAGAGCTAAATCTCCCGTAGTTGCTGTTTGAAGGACAGATACCTGAATAATGCCTTCTGTGTGCCAAGCACCACTCTGAGCACCAGACAAGGACACCGTCGTCTCAAGAACCCTGAGAAGAACACGCCATTGGTACCGGCAGAGGTGGGAGCGCAGACAGGGTAAGCAACGGGCTCAAGGTCAAATGGCGGGCACACGCGGGAGATGCGGTGCACTGCGAAAGCTTGATGTGGACTGCATGCTGGTGAGCCCCAGAAATCCAGAGGCCGAGACCTCCGTCCCCAGCGTGGGGCGATATCCAGAGGTAAGTAGGTCGTGAGGGTGGAGCCACCACCTGGCATCAGCGCCCTTGTAAGAGACACCCGAGGGTCTTCCCTTCCTCCCTCTCACCCCCTCAAGGGTGAGCAGTCATCCCTTGGTGCCAAGGGAACTGGTTCCGGGACCGCCGGGAGAGGATGCTCAAGTCCTCAGGGAAAACGGTGCCCTCTGTGCGCCACCCTGGGCCCCTGCTCCCAGGGTGACTTTAAATCATCCCTGGACGATGTCACACCTGATGGAACTTAATGCCACGTGCATGGAGATCATCCCAGGAAAAAGCCTGTGCGCGTTCAGTACAGGCGCCATTACTTTTCCAAATATTCTGCATCTGCCGTTGGCTGAACCCACTCACGTGGAACCTCTGCACAGGGAAGGAGGTGGCCATGCACAAGCAGGAAGCGCCCTCACCAAGAGCCCAGCCATGCTGGCCCCCGGGTCTCGCCAGGCAGGTTCCAGGCCCCGAGGAGTCGGGGTTTGTTGACGCCCTCGCGGGGCTTCACCCCATGGTGCTCGCGTTTCCAGGACTTCAGGAGAGATGACGGCCGTCCCCGGGAGTGCCCCACCCATCGGGGGCTCACGGGAGCAGCGGCAGCCCCCACGTGGGGTGCCGGCTTCCTATGAGCACAAGGGAGCACCTGTGGGGTCCCGCCCAGTGCTGACAAGGGGTTGGGTGGTTTTAGTCAGCTCTTCATCACTGTGACCAAAACACCTGACAAGAGCCACTTAGAGGAGAAGTTTATTTGGGGCTCATGGTTTCAGAAGTCTCAGTTCATAGCTGGCAATTCCACTGCCCTATGGCCGAAGGTGAGGCAGGACAGCATGGGGAAGGGCCCAGCGGCTCAGCACACCCGGAAGCACAGTAGGGTGGTGAGAGGCCACCCTTCCAGGGCATGTCCCCAGTGACCCACCTCCTCCGGCCACGCCCCACCTGCCTGCAGTCACCTCTCAGTCATTCAGAGGAGGATGGACTGATTAGGTCGCAGCTCTCGCAGTCCAATCATTTCACCTCTGGAACATTCCTGCATTAACACAGGAGCTTTGGGGGACATCTGTTACCCAAGCCACAGCAAGGATTTCAGGCAAGATGAAATCCCGTTCCAGAGAGTTGGTAGAAGCAGGCACTGGGAAGGGATGAGTTACCATGAGGATCAGGACACCTTTTATGCCAGGTTTATAGCTATTCAGATTAACCCTTGCTTTGCTGGAAAACTGAAGGGTAAAAATAAAATAAAACTAAAAAAAAAAAAAGAAACATTGTCCAGGATGTCACTGACTTTTCTGCAATTGATTAGTGATGGCTGTACAGAGCATTGTGTAAAAATCAACTAGTGATGTCTTCCATGGGTAGAGGACTAGAGACCTCAGCATGGTGCTGTTTATTTGCCAATTCTCTTTAGACTCGGAATCATTGCTTGGGTACAAGAGGGAGGTAGCATGGACCTGGGACACCTGGGGACAGGGGAGAGCAGGGAAAGCAGGGTCAAGTTGGCTAGAACCCAGCAGAGAAGGAAACCCATGGTAAGAGCTTCTATGGTCCCTTAGTGCCTCTGGGCTGAAACTCAGAGAAGATCTACTTCCCTAAGAGCCTTGTTCACATCCATGATGTGCTAAAAAGAAATCATTCATTAAAACCAGGGCCTCTGAGGAGCCTGACTGAGACACTTACCCTGCCAATTCCAGGTCCTGTCGGAGGGAGAAAAACTCCCAGAACCCATCAGGCTCCCTCCCTACGGTGGCCCATTGGAACAGCTGGGAAATTTTCCCAAGCTCTTTATTTTAAAAATTTTCATCCTCTGGAAAAGTCAAAATAATACAATAAAATATCCAGATTTCCCCATTGTTAGCGCTTGGCCATATTTGCTTGTCTCCGTTTTCACCGAATTGTTTAAAAATAACTTAAAGCATCGTGATATCTCATCTCTGAATTCCTCAGCGTATATTTCCTATGAACAAATGCATTCCCCGACAGGATCCGCTGTGCCACCACCAATGAGCCACCCAGGAAGTCCGACATGACCACACTGTCCTTGTGCAGTCCGTCACATCCTCCCACCTGTCCCTGCACGACCTCCGGGTCGCCTGTCTCCCTCAGCCGTCCCCTCTGGGCTTCCTTTCTTCCAGAGCAGCCCGCTGCCTTCTGTTAACCTTAGTGATATTTTAGGGGGCCCGGCTGGTGGGCACACAGAGGAAGTCCTAGATCGCAGAAGCACCCCATCTTCCTGAAAGCAGTTCAGCTCCTCCAAAAGGCTCGACCCTCGAGCTTCCTCTGTAACAGAACCGGCTCCCCCGTCCGCCGAGACGGCCAGGGCTCAGCAGCTCCCCCCACGTGGCAGCTGGATCCCGACTCCCGAGCAGGCCTCCTGGGCACCCGCTCTCCTCCTGGGTTCCCTTACTAAGCGCGGGTGCCAAGGGCAAGGGGAGCTCCGTTCAAAGTCAGGTCAAGGTCATCTGGCTGCCCGCTGCCCACCCAAAAAGGAGGACCTCGGGTTGGGGCCACGGATAACAGCCTGACACCTTTCCGAAGTGACCTTCTTGCCGCTTTGTTCATTCCAGGGACTCTTCTTCGCAGGTAACAGCTTTGGCCTGTAATTGCTGAGGGGTTTGATTCCGCACGGCTGCTTGCTGTTCAGAATGATTTACCTTGGTTCATAAACACACGCATCGCAGGGACTTCCTCCGGTGGCGGAGGTAAGCTGCGACCCGCGCCACCCGGCCTCCACACAGACTCACGCTTTTAATTAGGTCGGGACCCCCGTGGGGCCCTTCAGATCATCTTCCTCGTTTTGGCCACAGCTGTACTTACTCAGTATTTTTCTTTATATTAAATGTATTTTTTTGACCTATAGCTTTTCCCACAAAAGCAGTTATCACCATTAATGAAAAATTGGCATTGTTTTCCATAACCAGCTATAAAAATGAATACAATGGATGCACACCTGTAATCCCAGTGACTAGGGAGGCTGATCCCAAGTTCAAGGCCAGCCTCAGCTACTCAGCAAGACCCTAAATTGTCTCAAAATAAAAAATAAAAAAAGGCTGGGGATGTGGCTCAGTGGTTAAGTGACCATGGGTTTAATCCCTAATATCAAATAATAATTTTTACAATAAATAAGTAGAATAAAATAGAATAAAAATAGAATAAAAACCTAGATATTGATGTGCAGAAGGTTCTGAGTCTGAGGCCTACTCATTCCCCACCACCCCTTTATTTTTATTTTTATTTTTTGCAGGGGACGCAGTTACTGGGGATTTAACCCAGGGCTACTTTACCACTGAGTCACATCCCTAGCCCTTTTTATTTTTTATTTTTTAATTTTGAGACAGGGTCTTTAAGTTTTGGGGGGGGGCTTGCTAAGTTGTTGAGGCTGGCCTTGAACTTGTGATCCTCCTACCTCAGCCTCCTGAGCTGCTGGGATTACAGGCATGTGCCACCACACCCGGCTCACCCCTCTTCAAACAGGAAATCATCAAGAGCAAAACACAGACTCCAAATGAAGACTCGGAGAAATCAGAGGAATAAGAGGAAATTGAGAGGGATTGATTTCCCACCACGGCATTCCACGTTATTTCAGCCGGCTTCCATGACCACCTGGAATGAATGGTCTCAGGTGCCCACAAGCGGGCATGTGCTCTGCACCTTGGGATCCTCTGGATTCTGTCTTCATGTCTTGATTCCCCCAGCTTTTCAATATTCTGCTCAGAGGTCAATCACTACACTAGGTGGCACGTCACTGTTGGTCACTGTGCCGTGCCAACCGATAGCAAGAGCTTGGTGTGGGCCACGGCTGTCCCTCTCACCCACAGTTCCAGTGTCAGTCTCTGCAGTCTCAGTGACCTGCCATCAATCTCGGTTTGAAATGTTTTTTAATGGAAAATTCCAGAAATGATTCATAAGTTTAAATAACTTTTATCATCATGCATTGTTGTGATGGTTCTCTTTATTGGTAGTTATCACTGTTAGCCTCTTCCTGTGCCTAACTTGTCAATCAACCTTCACCACAGGTGTGTGCCTACAGGAAAAGTCACCCTGAACACAGGGTTTGGTAGATGGGTAGTCTCGGGCTGCCCCAGGGGACTTGGAACACAACCCCTGCTGAAGAGGGACTGATGATTATGGAAATGCCATTTTTGCTGGTTGAAAATGGCCTGATGTCAGCAGCTTCACATGATGTAGCCTAAGAGCAGGGAAGGAGGGACCAAGGAGGAGGGAGGAGGAGGAGGGAGGAGGAGGAGGGAGGGAGGGACCAAGGAGGAGAGAGGAGGAGGAGGAGGGAGGGAGGAAGGGACCAAGGAGGAGGGAGGAGGAGGGAGGGAGGAAGGGACCGAGGAGGAGGGAGGAAGGAAGGGACCAAGGAGGAGAGAGGAGGAGGGAGGGAGGAAGGGACTGAGGAGGAGGGAGGAGGAGGAGGGAGGGAGGAAGGGACCGAGGAGGAGGGAGGAGGAGGAGGGAGGGAGGAAGGGACCGAGGAGGAGGGAGGAGGAGGGAGGGAGGAAGGGACCGAGGAGGAGGGAGGAGGAGGAGGGAGGAAGGGACCAAGGAGGAGGGAGGAGGAGGGAGGGAGGAAGGGACCAAGGAGGAGGGAGGAGGAGGGAGGGAGGAAGGGACCAAGGAGGAGGGAGGAGGAGGGAGGGAGGAAGGGACCAAGGAGGAGAGAGGAGGAGGGAGGGAGGGAGGAAGAGACCAAGGAGGAGAGAGGAGGAGGGAGGGAGGAAGGGACCTAGGAGGAGAGAGGAGGAGGAGGAGGGAGGGGGCCAAGGAGGAAGGAGGAGGGGAAGGGGAAGGGTGAGCAACCAGAGGCGTGACCCTGGACAGGCTGCCTCATCCCTGTCTCGTCCCTCGTCCCGTCTCGGCCACAACGTCCCATCTTTATCAAGGAGAAGGAGCAGCTGTCCAAGGGCTGCCGGGAGACCCAGAAGAGCACGTGAATGCGCTGTGGTCGCCATGATGGCTGCTGTGGCCTGTGGGAAGATTCGCCTCCTCCTTTTTGGCTCTAGAAACCATCCCTGCGTCAGCCACTTCACCCTCTGGGCAAGCGACCCAAGAGGCGACTCAAGATTTGTCCACAGGGAGGAGGAAGATTCCAGGAGGCCCCGGGGATGACCGCCCTGGAGTCGCAGACAGCCGCAGGGAACTGCCCTCTGCCCTGGACGGTGCTTCCCTGAGAAGCTTCCACAGCGGGGACGCTCCTTTGGTCTTGGGGAAGGACCTGGTCCTGTGGGCATTGGTAAATGTCAGCTGAGCCGAGCTACAGGCCGGAGCAGGGGCACATCACAAACCACCACCTCAGAGCCCCTGAAGGGCGGTCAGCGAGAGGGGACACCGACTCATTCAGCCCAGAAGGATGGGCGAGGACTGCAGGCCAGGCCTTCCAGGGAACCAGCGTGGACTCTACAGAAAGCGCCTCTAACAAGGGGGTCAAAACTCCCGTCGACTGACTTGTGTGATGGACTCATCATGGACACGTGCAAGTGAAGACCCCTGGCCTCCCAGTGAGCGCGGGCCCGATGGAGAAGGGACGTGGGCACGGCCAACACGTAGACCCACTCCATCCACCTCGGCAGCCCGAGCCACGCGTGACTGCCAAGCGCCTGAGTGGCCAGTCTCCACTGCACCGAGCCACACGCATGAGAAATGCGACAGAAGAAAAGGGTCTGAGACCTCTCATTAGTGGTTTTAAAACATGCTGACATGACAATTTCTTGGATAAATTACCTTAAACAAAATATATCGTAAAGGATGATCTCACCTCAGCAAAGGTGAAACAGAAGATCCAGCTCAGGCTTCTCAACAAAACCAGTGGGTGCGGGATTACAGGCAGCATACAGAAGGTGCTAAGCTGTATACAGAAGGTGCTAAAGACTGGGTGGACATGGTCCTCGACTTCTGTTTCTCTATTTCTTTTTCTATGTCAAAATCATCTCATGCAAATCTTGGGATGATCATTCAAATAAGAACTGAAATTGAGTCCATAAGGGAAAATTAGCAAAATACATCCCTATTTTTCATTTGGGGTTAAATAGTGATAACAGGAAAAATTTATTTCACCTATTTCTTTTTACCTTTTTAAAACATGCACTAAAAATTTTTTAAACTGCAGAAACCCAGGCCCCTCGCTTCTCTCCAAAATAGTGGCCCAAGTCCCCACGTCCGAGTCCACAGAGATGAGAAAAGGAAAAGAAAGGGAAATGCCCTAGAAATCCCACTTCCCAGCCCCACCCCCGCCCCCGAGTCACTGCTGCCACAAAACAACCCGCTCGGCACAATCCCTTCAAGAAGAGCAAATTCAAGGGTCAGCCGACCACGGCCAGGGCCGGTCCAGCCCGGCCGGGTTTATTTGTGAGGGTTGTTTTTTTTTCCTTTTGGATTGAGATTCCACAATTCACCAAATATGAATGTTTTCACCTTGAAGGTGCCACTTGGGGGCTTCCAGGACATGCTGGGTGGTGCAGCCTGGCCTCTACCAAGCTCCACACACTTTCACAGCCCCCAAGAGAGACCCCGCCCGGCGTGCCCCCCAACCCACAACCCATGCGCCCTGGGCCTGGCACCGTCCCCAGTCATCGCCCTGGCGAGGTCTCCACGCTGCCCTCTGTGCTGCCCTCTGTCACAGAGGAGCCGAGGTCCACTCGAGGGCGTGTCCCGTTTTACGTATCCGTGTGTCAATCGGACATCTGGATCGATTCCTCTGCCGCCGAGCTGCAAATCCAACGTGTTCGGAACCCAGCGCCACTCTGTTCACCTGCCCCACACAGCGTCTCAGGCAGAGCGAAGGAGTCCCTGCAGAGCACACGGCCCACGGACCTGGAAGAATCAGGGCCCTTCTCGGAAAAGGCCTGGGGTGCCCACCTGGCCCAACGCCTCGACTCTGCTTAGAGGGAGGAGCTGAGCCTAGAGTCACCTGCCTTCCCGCAGAGAAGCTGCGCCCCTTGCTTCCTCCCGTTCCAAACAGAGCCACAGCTTCCAGGTACCCACGCAAGGACTCCACGCCCCGACCCCACCTTCCACGCCCATCCAGCCGGCTCTCTCTGCCTCCTCCCTCCACCCCGGGCCACCAGACCTAGCTTCCCCCTCCGTCTCCCTAGGGTCAGGCTCTCCTAAGTCCCCCCAGCTCCAGGGCCTAACCTGCCCTCCCTATGCTGCAGCTAGAGGGTTTCAAAAATGAAATGTAATATCACAATTTTTCCTAAAACCACCCGTGAGCCTTCCTTGTCCCCGAGATGACGTCACAACTGCCTAGCGTGGCTTTAAGCCCCGAGTGAGGGGCTGGGCAGAGCCTAGTGCTCCGGCGTTGGCTGAGCATGCACGAGGCCCTGGGCTCCACTTCCAGGCTGGGTGGTAAGCCCCTGAAAGATGTGGTCACCAGGGGCTGGGAGCTCAGTCTCCTCCTTCCCAGGACAGGACACCCACCAAGAGAAGAAGGAGCTAGACAGAGACCAAGGTGCAGACGGAGCCGCCCGGATGGCGGCTTAGATGTGAAGCACAGTCGCTTCTTCCCACTTTCCTCTGTGAGACAGACCTCTGGGGTGGGAAGAAGCAGGTCAGAGATGGGATGGAGACAACTTCCCTCCCCAGTGGGGGGCTGGGATTGGGTGGGGTGAGGAGGAGAACCTGGATCCTCCATAGGAAAAACCTGAGCAAAGAGCACTGTGAGAAGCTGGGGCAATTTTGCAAAACCTCCCACCGGTGAGAGCCCCAGAGGGTGAGAGGTAGCATTTTTAAACCCATCTGGGCTCAAATCCTGGCTTTGCCACCTCGTACGTAGCTGTGTGACCCCAGCCACCTTACCCAACCTCTCTGTACTTCAGGTCCCCCATCTGCCAAGAGATGGTGACTGATGGACACGCCTCTCAGTCTCCTATACAGTTAAACATGCACCTGACCCTGCGAAGGTCAGCAACACTGCAACCCCAGGTAGAGCTGGAATCAGGTTCATACAAAAGGAATAAAACCCCCTCCAAATCGGATATGGTATTAATTTCCTGCAGCTGCTATAACAAATTGCCAGAAACTGGGTGGATCACAACATGAACTGATTGTCTCAGTTCTGAGACCTGAAGTCTGAAGCAAAGGAGTCAGCAGGACTGGTTCCCCCTAGAGCTCCGAGGGAGACTGCCACAAGCCCCGCAGTTCCCTGACTTAGGGGTGCACCACTGCAGTCTCTGTGGCCATTGTCACACGTACCCTCCTTTGTCTGTGTCTTCTCTTCTTTAAGGACACCATCGTTGGATTTAGATGCCACCCTGGTGATCCGGGATGATCCCATCTCAAGATCCTTCATTTAGGACCAGGGATGCAGATCAATGGTAGAGCACTTGCCTAGCACATGCCAAGCCCTGGGTTCCAGGAAAACACCATCCTTAATTTAATTACGTCTGCAAAGACCCTTTTTCCAAATAAGGTCCCATTCGCTGGTCCTGGAGGGACATTTAGCACCCCACGGATGACCCACAGAATCACCACGGCGGGGACGCCCCTCATCCTGCGCGGGGACGCCCCTCATCCTGCGCGGGGACGCCCCTCATCCTGCGCAGGGACGCGCGCTGATGCAGGGTCTGGCACAAGGCCTTTTCCACCCATTAGCTCATTTATCCCACTCCAGTTTGCTCCGTCTCTGCGTGGGAAAGTGTGGCCGTCATCCGCCCAGCCCTAAGTGCCTGGAGAACAATGACGTGAATTAATAAATGGCCCCATCTGCAAGCAGGAGCCTGGAGCCCCCCCACCGCCAACCATTCTCCTTTGATGATTCATAATCTGATCACTTTAAAGGATGTAAGTATTAGTGCTGATTCAAAAGAGGCATCCCTTTTATCTCCAAGACTCTCCTTCTGCGGGGGAATGGGTTTCCGGAGGTGAGCTGCGGTTTGTTAATTAACGATGCGGGAGTGGAGTTTGCCACTGGGGTGGGGGTGGGGCGGGGGAAAACAAGTTTAAAAGAACAAACGTTTCCAGGTCTGAGGATTTTCAGTCCCGCTCGGTACCAAGTAGAAGAGGGAGTAATTAAATAATATCAGTGGCAAAAATAATGGCCATGGTTTTGATTTTGCCTTTAACTGACACATGGTGTGTGCGGGTCCACAGGACAGGACACGGTGCTTCAAGACCACTCCTATGAGGCCACTGGGTCAGCGGAGTCCACGGCTGAGGACGATCCCACAGCGCTGGCCTCTCTGCACCTGGCCGACTTCCTCAACGCAACGTCAAGGGTCACCCACGTCACTGCAGAGGACAGAGTCCATCCTTTTGCTGGCCCTTATCTATTGAGCACTTGGGAAGCACCAGGAAGTCTGAGCACTGTGCAGCCTTTGCACCTCCATCCACGGCAAACCCAGTGATGAGCACCACAGTGACTCTCCCCTCTACAGAGGCAGAAGCCGAGACTCAGGGGATGCGCGATTCGCAGAGCTGGAGAATTGGCGAGGGCAGGACTGGAATCTGAACCCAGGGAGCCTGGCTGCAGGAATGTTTTCCTAACCGCCCTGCCGTTCTGCGGCAGAATGCCAGGCAAGTTCTAAACCCGCATGCGAGGCAGAAACAGCTGAGGATCAAAGCGACTCTAGAAGGCCGCGCGTAGCTGGAAAGCGGCGGTTTTGTAAGTACGCCTGCAGAGTCACTTCTGAGGTCTGAGCGAACTAGGGATCCTGATCCGGGAATGGTTTTCACCCCCCACCGGGGGCACCTGGCAATGCCTGCAGAACGTTTTTGTTTGCTCCAGTTGGGAGAGGCAGGGAGGGGAATTGACTGGCATCTAGTGGAAGAGCACAGAGACGCTGCTAAAAATCCTACAGTGCACAGGACAGTTCCCAAGCCAGAGAACAAATGGCCAAGGTGTGGGAAGCGCCAAGACTGAAAACCCTAGAGGCTGAAACCCTGGAAGAAGACAAGGAGAGTCTGTGCCGTTTGGGGAGGAGGTGACCCTCAGACCACCAAGGCCCGGGGAGGTGGTGGGGTGGCCGCCAGAGGACACCCACGTGCCTGCACCACTGGCTCCTTCCCGGGACAGGGACGGCAGGTGGCCCCAGCACCCCTCCTCCCCGAGCCTCGGTTTCTAACTAGGCCCACAGCCGCCAGCATCAAAGCCCACATTCCCGCCTCCTGGACCCCACGTGGCCATGCGAGTCCATTCGGCCAATGGAATGAATGGGCGTGTGTCACAGCTGTCAGGACGGTGGTAGCTGCTGCCAGGGAGGCAGGGCGGGCAGAGATGTGCATCCCTGCTCCTGGCACGGAGCCCACGGAAAACCTGGACCTGGCGTAGAGGGAGCCCCAGCAGTCTCCGGAAGGTGGAGAGGAGGTGGGCCGGCGGGGATTCTCGGGACCCAGGGAGGAGCACGGGACTGGTTTTCTGTTCCTCCCAGATTTGGCGTTCAAGAAACACCAGTGGGCATTGCCCAGAACCAAAGGAGAGCCCAACACACGCCTGGGCTCTGCAGCCACAGGACCAGGAGAGGGGCAGCTTAGCAAGACGAAGCTCTGGACGTCGCTACTCGACTGGACCTGCTGGACAGCTCCCGAGACCACACAGAGTGGAGGACGCAGGGGTGGGAGCGAGGCTCCGTGCTGTGACCGACGTGCACCGGGGCCTTGGTGGACCGAGCGGGTCCCCCCGCACCTGTCCCAACGAGCCCTTGAACCCTGAACAAATCTCCCGTGGCCTCTGTGCCTCGGCTCCGTGATGGGTGAGACCAGGCTGCACTCCTTGGGAACCAGCCTCACCGGCGGTGCCTGTGAAGTAACTGACCCCGCGCTGTCAACACAGGGACCAGGCAAGTTCCACACATGAATTTACGTCTGTCCCATGGCCACATGTTCAAAACTGAAAACCTGTGAAATTCATCTTAATAAAGTATTCCGCAGGGCTGGGGCTCAGTGGTGGGGCGCTTGCCTAGCCTGCAGGAGGCACTGGGTTCAAGTCTCAGCACCGCAGATAAGTAAATAAATAAAATAAAGGTCTGCCCAGTCCGGGAGAGGGAGGTCTCTGCCAACAAGGTTCCCCAAAGGTATAAAATAATAATAATCCGCAGAGCCCAGTGTGTACCAAAGTGTCCCATTTCGACCTGCAACCGATGTTTTAAATTCTTAACGGGCTAGTGCACATTCTGGCTTTTCTACGACGTCTTTGAAAGCGCCTGGCGTTGGAGCCCCCAGCCCGCCTCACCTGGACTCACCTGTTTAAGGCTGGGGCCGTGTGCAGCGGGTGGCCGCCACACTGGACGGCACCTCCACAGTGGTGCTGGGCACACACGGGTAACCGCGGCTTCCTCCACCCCAGGTGCTGGTGTCCCCAGAGCGGAAGGATCACAGGCCCTGCCCGCGAGAGCTCGCAGCCTGGGAGCCGGGTAAGGCCAGGGAGCCTCTGGGGCCACCGCGGAGGGACGTTCTGCACACAGCAAGCTGGCCCCCTGGAGTAGGGGAGAGGCCAGCAGGGCTCCTGGAGAGGGTGACGCCAAGTTTGAGTGTCACCTGGTGTTAGGAGCTGGACTGTGTCCTCTCTAAATTCACTTTAAAGCTCTAACTCCCCACAGGTTAGACGAGGCCACGGAGGCGGAGCCCTGATCACACAGGACTAGAGGCCCCAAGGAGGATCGCGGGCGGCGGGCGTGCACATGCGCAGAGCAAAGGCCACGTGAGGACGCGGCTAGAAGGTGGCCGTCCACAAGGCTGGAGAGAAGCCTCACCAGACACCAACCCTACGGCACTCTGACCTTGGACTTGCAGCCTCTAGCACTGTGGAACAGTGACCCTCTGTGGTTTAGGGCGCCCTGTCCGTGGGATTTGATTACAGCACCCTGTGCTGCCCATGGGGGTGTCCAGGAATTCTAGGCAGACCCAGGAGCACGTGCAAAGGCCGGGAGTTGAGAGAGAGCCTGGTGCATTCTGGGATTCACTGAACTGGCGAGTTCATCTCCTGGAGGCGGAGTGGCGGCGAGAGCTCCAGCCTGTTTCCACCGCCCGCATGAAAAGTTTCGTTTTTTCTTAAGTAGGCCCCCTCTCAAAGTCCATGTGTATGTGGCCAACACCTTAAAGTCAGCTGACCCCGAACCTGTCCTTCCCCACGCTGACGGAAAAACTTTGACATCAGCTGGCGTGAAGCGCTGAGGAGTGACTTTTTTTTTTTTCCCCCCCTTTCATGAGAAGGGAACCAATGGGCACAGTGCCCTGGTGGTGCCAGAGAGGCAGTGTGCGTGTTCGACTTGAGGAGCTTTGGGCGAGACCGCTGCGGTCTGGCCTCTGTCACTCACCAGCTGTGCAACCCTGGGCAAGTCACTCAGCCTCTCTGTGCCTCAGGTTCCCCACGTATAAAAAGGGGATGCTGGTAGCACCTGACCGCAGAGTTGCGACAAAGGAGGGTCAGTGCATCTCAGGGACTCGGGAGAGGCGAGCTCAGAGCAGCACTCAGGAGGTAAAGCTGGAGCCACCGCTGGGTCCGCGTGTCCCCAGGGCTGCCTGCTTTCCACTGGGCGGCTTCGAGTGACACAAGCCCGTCCCCTGGCCGTCCCTGCGGCTCAGCGGCCCAGAGGGACATGGCCGACTTCTCCGCTCCGGGTCTCACCAGGCCCACGTCAGGCACCGGCAGAGCCGCGGAAGACCGAGGAAGTCCCCCTTCCGAGCTCACTGGGTGGAGGCAGCATTGGCTGCGTGGGCAGGGCGGGCTTCGCCCTGGAATCCCGGGATAGCTCTGCGTCCCTGTGACCTCCGCGCGACAGAACCGGAGGAGGAGCGTCGCTGGGCTGTCCCTGGCGGCGGGAGGCCACTCGATGGCGGCCGGCGGAGACGGAGCCCCGGGGCCAGCCCTCCGCGACCTTCCTCTGGCTCCTCCCTGGTCCGCTTGGTCACCAGTTTCCAATCCAGCGCGAGGTGGGCGCCTGCGCCGGTCACTGCCCGAGGGTCGCGCTCGCCCTGCGCGGCGGAGCAAGCTGGCCCCTCGGGAGCGCCGGGGACCCTGCTGACCGGCCTTGCGGGTCCCGGCGCTCTCGTGGGCCCGGCTCGGGCAGCCGTCCAGCGCGCACAGCGCTCTGACCACCGGGACCTCGTGGCTGTGCGGAGGGCCGGCCGGTGCCCGGGGAGCCCAGCGCCCAGCGCGGCCGACCCGCCGGCGAGGATGCGCGGACTCAGGGTCGCCGCGACCTCCGCGGAGGGACACGGGCGGCTGCGGTCCAGGGTCCAAAGGCGACGGCGCCCCTGCAGCCCCACCGGCAGCTGGACCCCAGGAGAGGGGCGGACAAGGTCTGGGATCCAGGAGGAAGGCCAGCCGGGGCCAGACCTGGAGCCCGAGCAGCCCCGGAGCGGGAGGCTGCGACGGCCGAGAACGCTCCTGAGCGCCACTCTGGGGACACAAAGTGCAGAGGCCACGACCCCCCCGTGCCGGGTGTCTCTGGGCACTGAGCATCTGTCGCCTCTGAGGACACTGTCCCCGTCCCTCTCACGTCTCCGCGGCCTCGGCCCGCAGCGTTTGGGGCCGCCTGCCAGAGCTCGTTATGTGCTCACGGTCAAGAAAATCACCGAAGGCTCGGGTCCCAGGGATTTTTTCCCTCCTAAAACACGTTTCTGGTGCCACAGAAAATATGTGGACATCGCTCACACTTCAGCTCTGCAAGCGCCTTGTTCACTGCATCTGCCACAGAGGAAGCGGGAATTGGGTATAAGGAGCGGATCTTGAAGGCAAGGATGGAGGACCGTGGGGCAGAGTGGTTAGAGCATGACCAGAGTGCCGATCCCAGCCGTGCTGTGTGACCTCAGAAAAGCCACTTGGCCTCTCTGTGCCTCAGTGCCTCATCGGGTTTAAAAGGGAACATAATCCGGTCATTGTGAGAACTAAATGACTCAATGCAGTAAAGCAAATTTCACCAAAGCAGGTCTCAGCAAACTTCTGTAAAGGACAAGGTGGAAAATATTTTCAACTTTGTGGGCCATACAGTCTATTACCACTAATCAACTCTCTAGTGTAAAAGCAGCCACAGATAATATGTAAATGATTGGGTAGATCTGTGTTCCAGTAAAACTTTATTTCCCAAATCAGTCCATAAGCCACGGTCTGTAGGACTTGACTTTGCAGACAACGGGTCTAGATTCCAATCATAACTGTGTCCCTTACTAGCTGTGTGACTTGGGGGAAATTACTTAAGCTCTCTGAGCCTTGGCTTTCTCATCTACAAAGTGTAATGAATGGTAGTGCCAACCTCCCGGCACTACAGGGAACACTAGCTGCTCGTAAATCCCTTGGTCCAGAGTCTGGCAGGCAGTGAAGACTGTCAACACGGCCCCTGTCAGGACTTACAGAGCCACAGCCTCCTTTTAAAGTCTTTGGGTAGCACCAGGCCTGAGATCCATCTCCCCCTGCACCATGAATCAGAACTGCAAGCCACCACTCACCTGCCCCCAACAAGGAGCTCCTTGAACCCAGGGCACTGGCCTCATACACACTAGATGCTCAATAAACTCTGCTAGAATGATTAAGAACCCAGACCTCGCTCCTGAGTCTGGAATATGTCAGACATCAAACTCAAATATGAATTTTCTCTCCCAAGTAAACTCAGGGAGAAACCCAGTTTGGTTAAAGTGAATGGACACCCGCTGGTGGGTCACTTTAGAATCATGGAAAACTATTAAGTGTGGAAAGAGAAAACAGAGAGGTGCAGATAAAGGCTCAAGGTCACACAGCAGCTCTGAGGCCAAGAAAGGAGCAGAATTCAGCGTGTAGGACGGGACTCACTGCTCATCACCATATTCCTCTTCCCTGGGATGTCCCCCTCTCCTGCCCTACGAGCAGATGCCTCTCTAGGTGGAGTTTCACCTCAGCCCCCTGAGGTCCTGACAGGTGAGCCTGGATCCCGTGAGGCCTTCAGGGTGGAAGCACCAGACAGACGGCAGGGCAGATGCAGGGAGGGGTGAGCAGGGTACCCACACCCTCTGCCACCCCAGGGACAGGAGGGCACGTCCACCCCTCCAGGGCGCAGAGGACAGAGGGAGGTCAAGTTGAGGCTGGCTGCAGCAGAGCCCACAGGACGTGCTGTCCAGACGCCGCCTGTAGGACGCACCTTCTCCTAGTAGCACCTTCTCCAGGCTTTTAAAAAAAGCAACCCCCTTAGTGCCTCCAGGAGCCTCCTCGGTTCCCATGTTAAGTCTAAAGGAAAGCCTCTCCAGCTCTAGGTGACACGGCTCTGTCCTGCTGTCCCCATAAGAACACTTGACCTTTCTGACCTTTGTCCCCGTGGGCGCTTAGAAAATAGAGTCATTCGTCTGAAAAGCCGAGCCTTGGAGTTGGGTGGCTTTCTGTTTCCCTGCGGCCTCTTTGTCACGGCAACACAATGCACATTTGCATTTCAAAAAGAAGACCCCTCCCTACTCCACACCTTGAACAAAAATCAGATCGGCCTGGGTCGGAAAGCAGGGAAGCTCGTCAGGTGGCTGCCTCCAAACCACCAAGAGAGCCGGGTTCTTTGTTCCTCCTCAGGATCGTTAAAATGCACATTTATTAATCAGACGTCAGGAGGTGATTTTGTCACAGGGAGGAAGGAGGAGAACTCAGGTTTATGGGGGACTTGGCTCCTAGCGCCACGCTGAAGGCCACACACCCAGTAGCGGCCAGCGCTTAATAAGCCCAAAGAACAGAGACCACAGAGAAGGGAGGAGGGGAGAGAAGGCAGACACGGATCCCCTGACGTCGGCCACCTAAGGTTGCTAGGAAACCAGGTCCTTCCCGGTTCCTAAAGTTTCTTTGGTCCTCTGTGGTGTTCTCCAGCCGACGCCAGTCTGCCCAATTGCTTGGCTGCAAAGTCCTTTTTAAATCCGTTCTCTGGTTCATTTAATTGAGCATGTTGTTTTTTTATTTCTATTTTTCTTTCTTCTTCGCTCTAGAAAAGTTTCAGGGAATAGTAAATCTGGACTCTTCATGCTCCTACATGAATCTCTCAGACTCTGGTTTCCTGCTTTGGAAGAAGGTCAGTAGCTACACACTCAGCTGCATGAACAAAGCAGTCACGGTCCGGGCAGGGCCAACTGAGGAGACTCCAAGCTGCTGCCCACCCTTGGAACAATTCCACCCTTAGAGATTCATTGCTTTGGCTACTCACACACCATCTGTGAAATTAGATGATCCTGGAACAAGAGATTCTTAACCTCCTTATGGCTTGAGAAGACAGGTGGGGGTCATCTTCCTTCCTGGAAAAACCCTAAATCCTACACACCCAAGGACCCCAGGAGGAAAACTGGTTTGGATGTGTTATCCACAGATGCCTCAGGAACAGGCAGAGGGAAGAGGACTATCTCCCAGTTGATTCAAAACAGGCTAATGTTCGATGCTCACCACACCCCAAAACGCCTTGTCCGAGATCCGTATTTGATGGAGTTACTGGGTTCTACAGCCTCACCAAGGCAACACCTTAAATCAAGTGTTGTCTGAGTTTTGTTCACATTTTTAAAAAAGGTATGGGGGAGTTTTGACGGGTTGACTCTCTGGAGTAAATTGACAACCGACAGATTCACAGAGGAGGCACGTGAATTCGTGGTTTATTTTTGCAGTGCTGGGGATGGAACCCAAGGCCTCAGCGTGCGAGGCAAGCGCTCTTCCACTGAGCTGCACCCCAGCCCCAGGCTCCCAAATCTACGGCAGGCAGATTCAAGGGCGTCTCACAAAATACGGCCACGGGAAGGGAGGCCAGACGGTGGAGGCTTCTGAGACAAGGAAATAATAGGAATTGCTATATTGTGTGTTATGCAGCAATACGCTGTATTTGGTATTTGCCTGAACTTGCAAAACTAAAATAAAGGCACCTGGTGACAAACTTGCTGTGTGGCAGGATGACCCTCCTGAACAGTGCTGGTGTGAACCTTTATCTATGATTTGAGTGGGGCTCCTGGTCGGTCGTGTTCTGGTCTTTATCAATGAAGACCAGAGCAGGGCTGGGTGAAAATCACTACTAAAACCCTGGACTTTTGGAGCAAATGCCAGCAGCACCGTGACCAGAGGACTCCACGTCACTCTGTCTCTCGACTGCCCCGGCTGCTGTCCACTCTGTCACTGATTGCTGATCGACCGTTGTCACCGAGGCCAGACGACTAACCACCTCTCCCGCGGCGACTACCACCCAACGTCTGGCTTACCGGACACCGGAAGACGTCCGAGGAGCTGAGAGAGGCTACGGCTGAGAAGAATCCCCTCGGTCTCGCTGCCTGACTTCCTGGCTAAGAGACGTTGCATTGAGTGAGTCCATGGGATTGGACTCCAGGTGACTCGTCGATGTACCTGTGACTTGCTGTCATTAGGAAGGTTAGGTTGAGTGTGCACCGCATGAATAAAACCCGCATGAATAAAACCCACTCGTCGGAACCAAACTCGATTCCCCTCTTACTGCTCGCGACACCGAGGCCACGGAAAACAACAGGCAGGCGTGGGGGGCGGGGCCTCAGTGGCGAAGGGCTGGCCTGGTGAGGCCCGGGTCCCACCCCAGCACGGGGGCAGGTGGATGACCCGGGCTTGGGGCTCCAGGGCAAGGCCGCCAGGTTATGGGAACGGAGGGGAGGCTGGCTCAGCACCTGGACACCATCCGCCCCAGGAGGGCAGGTGACCAGCTGGGCCTAAGTGCTACTGGGCCGGGGCCTGGACCAGGAGTCACCTGTCCCGTGACGCAAGTTCATCCCCTCTGGTGGAGGGGACCCCTCCCCTGTGGGAACCGCCTTTGGTGGGACAAGAGGAAACTCAGAAAAAGTCCCGGAGAAAGAGGAAGGGGAGCAGGGGCAGGGGGCGGGGGCGGGAAGGGCGGAGACTCGGTTCTCCCGCGGTCCAAAGCCGCCGCGTGCCGCGCACCCTGCTTTCAGGCCTTGTTTTCTGAGCCCCAAGAGAGGGCGGCAGGTGGTCAGGCAGAGGCCCCGGATCACACAGGAAGTGGACGTCAGAGTCGTCTGAGGGGCACTGATGGAAGGGACACTGTGCTCCTCACTAATGGGAGGGTGGCTGCAGGACTCCTGCCACAGCCCGAGTCCGTCCACCCTCGCCCTCCCAGGCCCGCGGGCAGCTCCGCGCAGCCCGGACTCCAGCCACCAGCTCAAACTGCACCGGGCCTCAGAAGACCCCAGCTCCAGGGAGGTCTCCATGGGAGAGCTAACGGCCAGGACCCTCGTCAGAGCCTTGCCAGAACTGCCCCACTGGTCAGCCCCTTGGTCCAGCTGGCCAGGACACCAGTGGACACAAGCTGGGAAGAGCCACCGTCAACTTCAGGACTGGCTGGACTGTCTGCCATGGGAGGACCGGGTGCCAGGAGGCTGTGCAGAGGAGAGGCAGGAGCGTGGCGGGCTGGTGGACACTGCTCAGCAGGATCCGATCGTGTCAGAACCACACCCGCCGGACACACCCTACCCTCCCAGGTGGGTGCAAGAGGCCGGGGGTCGCCGGAAGCTGGAGGAAGCAAGGAAGACGCCTCCCAGAGACTTTGGAACCCATCTCCCCTCTGCCTTCAATCTAGGCGGGTCCTGTAAGCCTGACCAACAGCGGGCAGCACAAGTGACCCCAGCCAGCCACGGGCAGGGCCTTCGACAGCCTGGCACCAGGGCAGCTGCTGCTGTGCAGGAAACCCAACTGCCCCCAGACCTCCTGTGATGTCCAGGCCCTGCCCCCTGGAACCTGTGAATGTCTCCTTACGTGGATGGAGGGATTCGCAGGTGTGACCAGGTCGCAATTCGCCAATTATCCTGGACCACTGGGTGAGCCCAGTCTGTCACAAGAGCTCTGGAGAGCTCCTCCCCTCTCTGGGAACAGTGAGATGAGACAAGCAGACATTCAAAGCACCAGAGGGACTCTGCCCTTGTTGCTGGGGGGGGGGCCAGAAGACTGTGGACGGCCCCAGGAGCCAAGACCAGCCCCCCGCAGGGCACCGAGCTCAGCCGGCAGCTTGAATGTGCTTGGAAGTGGACTCGGCCTCAGTGTCACAGAGAGGAACGCAGCCCTGCTGAGCAGAATGGAGCCTGATGCAGGCCTCGCAAGGAAACGCAAGGGAAATGAGAACCACGCTGTACCCGGACTTTTGGCCTCCAAATCTGTGACACAATAAATAGGCCTTTGGGGAAAGTTGCTAAAGATGTGGCAATTTGTTACAGCAGCACAAAAAGCAAATACACACTCTGAGCTGGAGAAGCCCAGGCCACACAGACAGGCCTGGAGGCTGAGACCCCTGTAGAGAGAAGAGGCCACCATGCACCAGCTGAAGGCTGAGACCCCTGTAGAGAGAAGAGGCCACCATGCACCAGCTGAAGGCTGAGACCCCTGTAGAGAGAAGAGGCCACCATGCACCAGCTGAAGGCTGAGACCCCTGTAGAGAGAAGAGGCCACCATGCACCAGCTGAGCCCCCAGGTGGCTCCAGCCCCACAACTGAGCTCCGATTCCCAGGCCTGCAGGATGCTCCCTCCTGCTCTTCCCGCACCACTGAACCAGCTTCTAACCAGGAGCCTGCTAGAAATGGGGAGAGTGGCCTCCTCACCCGCACCTGGCACCCGGAGACTTGTGCATCACCCAGATCTCATCTCCTCCCCAGAAGGCCCACGGGGAAGGGTCGGCCAGGCGTGGACGGGGGCACTAATCAGATGGTGCCCCCTGCTCGGCCCTGCCTGCCACCATCCTAGGTCTGCAACCCGAGAACCACACACGGAGGTTGCTGCTGTCCCCAGCCAGCACCAGGGCCAGGGCCGCAGGTGCCTGGCCGGTGGCTTTGAGTCCTGCCTGCAGGCAATTTGTCAAATCTGAAGGGTTTCTTTCCACCGGAGGCTGCAGCATCTGGTCTCCTGAGCAGAACAGCGATGGCCCGGTGCCTCGCCAGCACCGGCAGTCAGAAGACCAGGTGTGCAGCTGACACGTGGCCTGGAGTCTGCGTGCCCCAGCTGTGGACTGCGGGATAGTCCTGCCCTGTGGAAACGGCGGGAGGGGTGCCCTCTCCGCTTCTCCCCGCGCCCCGTCCTCTCTCCCTATTCTCTGTGTGCGCTCTCCCTCCACCTCTGCTTCTGGTACACGCCCCATCTTCACAGCCAGGACGGGCCACCTGGTCCAGCCAGCACAGCAGAAGTCGCCTGAGGCGTGGGTAGGCTGTCCCTTGGCGCTGGAGCCGGGGACGATCTACCAGGGAGCTCCTGGGGCACCGGCACCTCCCTCCCTGAGGTCACTGTTTCGGTCGGCTTCTCCCCCCACCAGCACGATCATAGAGGAGGAAAGGTGTGAGGCTCACGGTTTCAGAGGTCGCGCCCGCAGACGGCAGGCGCCATTCTCCAGGGGCTGCAGGTGAGGCCAGCGGGAGAGGGCAGCGGAGGGAAGCACTCGCAGGACCACCCGGCAGCAGAGAGACTCCGCCCTCCCGGTGCGAAATATATGCCATGGCCACGCCCCCAAGGAGCCGCCTCCAGCCACACCCCACCTGCCTCCAGCTTCCACTCAGCGAATCCCAGGGGGTTAGTTCAGGTGAAGGCTATGACCCACTCATTCCTCCTCAGACCCTCCCGCCGTGTCCCACACGTGAGCTTCTGGGGACACCGCACCTCCGAGCCGTAACAGTCACCCAAGGAGAGGCTGGGAGCTAGGTGCCCCCGCCACAGCCCACTGCCTGTTCCTGCCCACCTCTGTCCTCCAGCTATGCCTGCAGGCCTGGCTGGGGAGGAGGGCTTGCAGGCCACGGTCAGAAAGCCGCGGCTGGATAACTACAAAGAACCAAAGAGGGAGGAAGGGAGGGAGGGAGAGAGAAAGAAAGGAAGGGAAGGAGGGAAGAGAGGGAGGGAGGGAAGCAGGAAGGGAGGGAGGAAGGGAAGAAGGGAGGGAGGAAGGGAAGAAGGGAGGGAGGGAGGGAGGGAGGGAGGGAGGGAGGCAAAGGGGAAGGAAGCCAGCCAGCCACCACTGGGACCTGGGATGGTAAACGCTTCTGCTGCAGATGCCGCGTTGAAGAGGCAGGGCTGCAAACCAATCTGTGGGAATTCCCCAGGGCTCCACGGTGCCTCCTGAGATCTCCCTCCTTCCCCTGCCTCAGTTTCTAGACCCAGAGAATGGGGACAGGCCTGGGTTCTTGGCAGGACTGCAGACAAAGCTGCATGTGTGGAGGACGTCAGTGCCAGGGCAGAGTGTGGCCGTAACAGGGTGGGTGGGGAGGGGACCGCTCCCGTCTGCAGCACCCTCGCCGACCTCCACGCGTTGCCACAGCAGGAGCCTTCTCTCCTTCCTGTGTCTGGTCAGGAGCCTCCACAGAGCCTGCCTCAGATGTGTCCTTCAAGTTCTGGCTTCTCTTCTGGGATGACCGCCATGGTGTAAATAAAGACGCACATGGAGGGACCCCACGGCCCGGGGACAGTGACCGAGGACATCCATAGATAAGAGTCCAGTCCAGAAATCACCGCCCACGTGGATCCATGCAAACCCCTGTGGAGGAGGTGGAGGAAATCATGACGCAGAGCGCTTGGTCGCCTCCTGGCAGTCCTATAGCCGACTCCACAGACACACCTGAACGGCAGGAGGGAGTGGGCCCCCTTCTCCCCGAGGGCGTCAGAGGGATGCAGCCGGTGACAACAGGCAAAGAAGAGAAGCAGCCGTTGTATCAGGAGAACCCAAGTGCTGAAATCTAGGAGCAACGGGAAACTTCACACGATGCCATTGGTGAGGGTCCTGGGCCCATTTTGCAGATGAGGAAACTGACGCCCAGAAGGTGGGGGTCTGCCCAAGGTCACACTGATAACCAGATCCAAGCTCAAGCCCACCCAGCTCCAGATGCATGCCCACCTCCACCCAGCCAGGGACACACCCCAGCCTCCTGGCCAAGCTTGCCTTCCCCGGTGCTGCTGGGGCCGGGAGATTCACGCAGCTCATTTCCATTAGGCCTAATGGAAGAAGGAGGAAGCTATTCTTCTTATAATTAGAAGAGAATTCAGCCTTCACAGCCAACGAGTCTAATATCTCAGCTTATGTAACAAAAGAAAGAGAAAGCAAATGGATATAATTAGGGAAGAGAAGAAACAGTCTGAATTACTGGCCACAGAAGCGTTGAGGTAGAGGCACGATACAATTCCAGACGGAAATAGTTCCCTGCAGCCCATCAGAGCGGATTTCAAACCCCCACCACCGTCAAGGCCACTGCCCATGGAAATGCCAGGTCTGCACATCCCTAGCAGCACCTCCTGAAAAGAGACTCGGGGGCAGGGACCATGGCTACGCCCCTTCAGGACGCGCACAACGGAGGTTCAGAGAGGTGACGCGCCTGGCCAGTCATCAAAATGTACTTCCATTCCCAAAACCTCTGCAACTGGCACCTGTGCATGCCAGACACGCACGCAGTAGCTACTCAGCAGGGCAGGGACGGTCCAGGATCCAAACCCCTGCCTGTCCACACCAGTCCACTCTCCTTCGGAGGAGAAACCTGATCAATATCTGCTGGATGGATGAATTCCTTCCAAGTTTTTATTCAGCAGCTGTTTCTTTGTTGCCAGCAAGAGATCCCTTGGAGGAACGCTGGGACCAAGCAGCCCTGGCCACCCCGGGCTCGCCAGGTCGCTCAGCAGCCTGGGCCTCAGAGATGGGCTGCTTCCGGACCCAGCTTCACTCTGTCCCTGCAGCCCCGCGAGCCCCCCCCAGCGGCCTGGGTTAGGCAGCTCTGAAGGGTGTTAGCTAATGGACTATCGATTCTTTTTTAAGAAGCAAAAATTGCAGGTGTTGCTGCAATCGATGGCCGAGAAGGATGGGGACAGAGCCAGGAGAGAGCCAGGCGAAACCCAGCCGCCCCACCCGAGACCACGAAGCACAGCCGCCGATCCCCTGGCCTCGCCTTTCCTCCTGGGGAAAAGAGGGAGCAGGAGGCTGAAGAGAAGGGACACAGTAAGGACGGGAGACAGGCCATGTGCTCTGCCAGTGCCACCTCCTGGGGTCTTGTGATGGTCCTGGGACAGAACCAGTGTCCAGAAGAGGTCCCTTGCCCGGGATCCCGTAGCCCCTGAGTGACAGACTGGGATGCAGGTTTGTGTAACTGTGTGACCTGGGCTGTTTGTGTTGCACTAAAAGCAAATCCTGGAACACAGACTCTTAGGAGAGCTTTAGTAGCATCCGAGTGAAGTGGGCGGGGTGTCCCCAGCGGCGGTCACTGGCTTGCCCACACACGAGCTCGTCCACTCGTGAGCTCCCTGGGCCATTCCTCCATTCACTCCCTCACTCAGTCCTCCCTCCTCCATCCTGCAGTGACAAGAGCCCCTTGAAGGGCTGAAGGAGGCTCTCCTGACTTGTGTTCTACTCCTACAAGACTGGGCTGTCCCGGGCTGTCCTCTTGGGTACGGGGCATGAGCTAGACATAGCGCCTCCATGTTTATGCAGAAAGAATTCCTTTCCATGTCCAAGACTGTGGAAGCCCATTAAGGAGTGTTTGATAGCATGACCTTGACACACAGATTTCCCCAGGGGTCAGTGCCCTGGGGATCCCCTTGGCCTGGGGGACATCTTGGCCCATGTGACTTGACTAGCCTCTGTTGAACAACCCAGCACAGCACTCCTCGCTGAGCTTCCTCAGAGGGGGCCTCTCTCATGAACGTGAGATCGCGTCTCCTACCTGAGGGGCTATATCCTTCAGCACCCCCACTCTAAATGGAGTGGTCAGAAATGAATTGCACCGTGGTCTATTTGATTCCTGGAATTGAAGAGGATTTGTTTGATGTACAGGGATGCACTGTTGTTTGGGCATAGATATTTACTATCGTTATGTCTTCCTGATTTATGGTTCCCTTAAGCAGTTTGAAATGTTCTTCTTTATCCCTTCTGACTAACTTTGGCTTGAAGCCAAAATCATCTGAATAAGGATGGAAACCCCCACTTTTTTACTGAGTCCATGTGCCTGGTAGGTTTTCCCCATCCTTTCACCCTTAGTCTGTGCATGTCTTTTTCTATGAGATGAGTCTCTTGAAGGCAGCATATTGTTGGGAAACATTTAGAGAATGCTCTCTAATCCAATCTGCCAGTCTATGTCTTTTGATTGATGAATTTAGGTCATTAATATCCAGGGTTATTATTGAGACATGATTTGTATTCCCAGTCATTTGGGCTTATTTTTGGTTTTTTATTTGACTTGGTTTCTCCTTTGATTGTTTTTTCCTTTAAGGTAGTTCCTCCCTTTGCTGACCTACATTGTTGTTTTTAATTTCCTCCTCATGGAATATTTTACTGAGAATATTCTGTAGTGCAAGCTTTCTATTCTTTTAACTTTTGTTTATCATGGAAGGATTTTATTTCATCTTCAAATCTGAAGGTTAGTTTTGCTGGGTATAGGATTCTTGGGTGGCAACCATGTTCTTTCAGAGCTTGAAATATGTTGTTCTAGGCCCTTCTAGCTTTTAGGGTCTAGGCTGAGAAATCTGCTGATATCTGTATTGGTTTCCCCTATATGGAATCTGATGCTTTTCTCTTGCAGCCTTCAAAATCCTATCTTTATTTTGTATGTTAGGCATTTTCATTATAATGTGCCTTGGTGTGGATCTGTTGTGATTTTGTGCATTTGGTGTTCTGTAAGCCTCTTGTATTTGATTTTCCATTTCTTTCTTCAGGCTTGGGAAATTTTCTGATATTATTTCATTGAATAGGTTGTTCATTCCTTTGGTTTGTGTCTCTGTGCCTTCCTCAATCCCGATAATTCTTAAATTTGGTCTTTTCATGATGTCCCATAGATCTTGGAGGTTCTGTTCATGATTTCTTACCATCTTCTCTGGGCCACTTTATTTCCAGGATTAAATATTTTGTCTTTATTGTCTGAGTCTTCCAAGTGATCTAGTCTGTGATGCTTTCCATTGAGTTTCTTATTTGGTTTATTGTTTCCTTCATTTCAAGAATTTCTGTTTGGTTTTGTGTGTGAGAATCTCTCTTTACTGAAATAATCTTTTGCATCCTGCAGTTGCTCTTTCAACTGCTTATTGGTATTATCATTCATTGCCTACATTTGCTCTCTTATCTCATCCTTTGCTTCACGAATCATTTTAATCATGTATATTCTCGTTCCACAGGGTTCTCCATGAACCTAAGCCCATGGGTCCATGTCCATCCTACCTGCCTGCTCCCAGCCCCCACTGCCTAATGTCATAATAGCTACATGTACTGAGCTTCTGCTGTGTGTTAAACGTTTCATGTTGTTTCTTGGAAGTTGCGAAACAACCTCGTGAGGTGTGTGCCAGTATCATCACCCCAACTCTTAAAATGAGGAAGCTGAGACCTGGAGAAGCCAAATGACCTCTGGTCCACATAGGACAAAGCTGGCCTTCGAACCCAGAGCTCCTGAAACAGACGCCTTTTGCAATGAGGTGCACCTTCTGGGAACTTGTTCTTCTGCATCTCCAATCTCCTCATACTAGGAGTCAGCGTCCAGGCCTGGCTCCTGGCCTGGAAGGTGTGGAGGGGCCCAAGGCTGGCCAAATCTACACCTGCCTATTTCATGCCTTTCATCCCACAGAAACTTCTCTCTCCTACAAGAGCTTTCCGTGCCCCTGAGACAGATGTGAGACAGAAAGGTCTCTGACTTCCTCAGGGCTGACTTGGAATGAACCTATTTATTTGCCAACCTGCCTCTGGAATTTCTGCGGAAGGACAACTAGCAAAGCCATTCCCTCCGATAACATTACTTCCCTCACTCAAAACCTTCAGGGACTTAGAGGAAGCTGCCATCAAAAATAGTTCACGCTGTTCAAATCCCCAGCACTGCTCAAAAAAAAAAAAAAATAGTTCATGCTGGAACTGAAAATAGTGCATAGGCTTCTGTGCCGTGGTCAGGGAGACCAGAACTAGGAACCAGTCACACTAGAGTCTACTATGCATATGGGGACCAGCCACGGGCCCCTCTGATGTGGACGTCCCCCTGGGGTCCTCCAGGACATGGCCGACAACCTGTCCATCCTTATCTCCTGCTTCTCTAGGCCTTCCTCTTACTCTTCACGAACACCCAACTTCCTCAAGGCTTTGTGGCCACCAAGATTCACATGCTGCCTTCCTCTGCTTGTTAGCAGACGGGGCAGGACACAAACCTCACAAGTCATCTCAGCTGTTTATTCAGGAGGGGATGCAGGGATGGAAATGGTGCCCATGGACCCACTTTCCTGGTGGAAAATGAGCCACTGAACAAAGAAAGGGACGGGTTTATATGGGTTATTTTGAGGGGTGGTCTAGTGAGCCTATCAGTTTGGGCACTCAGGAAACAGGTTTGTGAGAATTTAAAAATCTGTTTTTACTGGGCAGTATTTTTACTTGGAGAAGAATGGAGGGCTTGGGGTCAGCATTCAGTATTGCTCTCCTTCCCTGCAGGGTCCCCTTGTGCCGTTACTGGGAAGGAGGTATTTGGGGAAGGATCAGTGCTTCGGCTCCTTCCCAGGGGCTGCTCTGCCCTGGGAAGGAAGCACTGGGAAGGCTGGTGACATGTGGCTTTCTCTCTCACTCCCTTTCCTCAGGCCTCGCTGTTTGGGGTTTTTTTCATTTTCCATATCTAAAACTGCTCACTTCTCATCTGAACTCATTCTTCAAGTCTGTTTAGATGACACTGTTGAGAACTGTTCAGAATCATAAGGTCCGATTTTAAAACACAATTGCAGTGCATGCAGAGGGGTAGGAAATCGGTGAACATTCTCCCTCCACAGGCAGAATGTTCTCATTGGGGCAGGCGTTTGTTTTGTTTCTCTTTTGCTAAGTCATGCACCTTCCCAGACTCGATGGCTCAAAGCAATGATTTTTTTTTGGGGGGGGGATGCTGGGGATCAAACCCAGGGCCTTGTGCTTACAAGGCAAGCACTCTACCGACTGAGCTATGTCCCCAGTCCCAGCAATAATTTATTTTACTCATAGCTATGTATCTTGGGCAGGGCTCAGAGGAAGCACCTTGCTCCATCCCGTGCAGCACTCACTGGGGCAGTTAGACCAAGGACTGGGCCATGACCACAAGGCTCGCAGGTCCATCCTGTCCGCTGGGACCTTGGCCAGGGCTGGGAGCTGCAGCCCCCAGTCCCTCTGCACATGGGCCTCCCAGAGCATGCTTGGGCTTCCTCACAGCATGGCGGCTGGTTTCCAAGACCCAGTACAAGGCAGATATATGTGGCACTTTTATGACCTAGCCCTGAAAGTCACATACCAACACTTCCACTGAGCCCAGTTGGTCAAGACCGTCACCAGGGCCCACCCGGGTTCCCAGGGAGAGCAGAGACAACACCTACCGATGAGGGTGGTAAAGCTCTGGCACAGCAACTGGGACAGGAGGTATTGCCAAAGCTGCCTTTGGAACATATCCTCTGCCCCTATGGGTCTAATGGCTCCTGGTGATCTTCAGCTAATTACTTTAGAATTGCTGTTTTTTTCTCACCCCCAAGATAGGCACCCAAGTCACAAAGGAGGAGAATCCAGGTAATGTGAGATATTCAACACACAATGGTGGACTTCCTGATGGTGCTGGGGTCTCAGGGAATATCAAAGGATACAGCAAAGCCCCAGGCAAATGAGATCAAAAACCTTCTCTCCTGCCCTTTCTGTCTTATGGGTTACCATGGTGATGGGCAGGGTAGGACTGAGAGGCACCTGCAGACATTATCACAATATCAGAGCTTATAAGATCTGTGTCAAAAGTTCACCCCTCCCCCAACACACACACACCTGCCCAGGTGGAAATGGTTAAGTACCTGTACTCAAGATGGGTGATCAAAAAAAAAAAAAAACTGGGATGTTGATTCCCCCCCCAGCCCAAGGCCCAAAGTCTGGCCACACAGTAGGTCCTCAGTCTGTGCTGCGAAACCAAGCTGACCAGGCCCCCTCTTTCCTCTGCAATGCATCTGTCATTTCAGCAGAATCTCCTCTAGCGTTGGAGCCTGCAGGAACCTTGGCTCAGCCTGGGCGGAGGCAGCGCGGGGTGCACATACTAATTCAGCACTGCCCGTGGGGCACACTCCTTTCCTTCTCCCCCGTGGTAAAACAAGGTCATCACGAGATGTGGGTGAATGAGACCTTTCGACATTTCCCATTATTCCCTAAGGCTTGGTTCCAAGTTTGGAAATTCCTAGATGAAAGAAAATGAACGTACTAAAGGTCCTTGATTCAAAACAGAAGATCATTTTCCAAAAAGGAGGCCATTTTCATTCTGTAGCTGCATTTTAACATGGCAATGATATTAATAGTAATAATAATCATAATATAAAGTAGTGCTCCCCCGGGGCCCTGTATCCCTCCAAGCTCTTGATTTATCTCATTTAATCCTCTTAACAACCTTATAAATAAAGCACAAATACTATCTCCATTTACAGATGGGGAAACAGAGGGACAGACATTGTCCTTGCCCAAGGACACCTAGCCAGAAGATTGCCAACCAGGATTCAGGCCCAGACAGTTCTGAGATATGGCCTGAGAGCCTTATCTCCTTCCTTCTCCATGACGCCTGCAGAGAACGCAGGTCTCTCTTCCCTTCGGGAACTCACACGTGGCTGGGAAGTCCTCTTCGTTTTCTGAAAGCCAACTCCAGCCAGCACCAGCCCTGGGCCTGCTGTTAGGCTCTCCAGAAGCAGAGACAGAGGGACTGCTGTAGACTCAGCAGTGTGTCGGGGGAGGGCCCTGAGGACCAGGGGGCTCAGAGCGCAGCGGCAGGAGCCGAGCAGGGTCTGGTCCTCTGGTCCGCCTGACTCTGGCCTGATCATGGAATCACGGATTCCCCGCTTTGACTCAAGGATCCCAACTTGGTACCCAGGGTGTCAATCACTGACTGCGCTATCCCCAGATGAGCCCCTGGGGAGGTGGCTCCTGGCAGCCCAGGACGATTCCCTGGAGACGAACTGTTAGCAGCCAACAGGCACCGCTGATCCAGGGGCTGCCCGCACCTGCGAAACGTGTGGCACGTCCCGTGCTCCCCACGTCCGGGGGTGAGCCTCAGGGGGCCCTGGAGACGCTCTCCCCTAACCAGGTAGTGCTGCAGACTTGACGCTGCGTGAGACCCCCTGCCAGCATCCCCCTGCTGGCTCAGAGCAGACTCCGGTGGCACAGGAGCGGGGCTGTGAGGGGGACAGGCAGAGCGTGTGAAGCCTGCTCTGGGGCCAGCCTCGCCCTGGCAGGACAGGCGGGAGTCTCGCGGAGGGTGTTGGGAGGAGGCCACCGAGGAGCAGGAGCTGGGAGAAGACAAGGTCTCACCTCCCCGGGGCCCCGTCCAGCCCATGCTCACCTCCTGATAAGCTTGCTGGACTCCAAGGAAACAAGCGTGGATCAGAGACGGGTCCTGCCCCGGTACAGCTCAAGGCGTAGTGAGGAACAGAGAGCAAGAAGCACCCTTGGGGGGCTGGGGAGATAGCTCAGCTGGTAGAGTGCGTGCCTCGCAAGCACAAGGCCCTGAGTTCAATCCCCAGTACCGCAAAAAAAAAGAAGCACTCTTGGGGCAGCACAAGGTTCTAGGAGCACAGGAGAGGGGCCACCACCGCAGGGGAAAGGGGAGATCAAGAGGCTACAGAAGGCCTTCGTGGGCCCGAGTCAGCATGCGGGGCTAGCAAGGGGCAGGATGGACATTCCAGGCAGAGGGAGCCACGTGGGCCTGACCCAGCACGGTGACTGGGAGCCACAAGACATCTTCACCCATTCTACAGGTGAGAAAACTGAGGCTCAGAGAGGGAAAGCAGCTCTCCCCAAAGGCACAATAGTAAGTGTCAGAAATCCCACCCTGTCTCTCTCCTGCCTTCACTCACGGTGCTGGATTAACCCTTGCATGCCCGCGAGGGCACCCCTAGCAAACAGCACCTTCTCGGGCATCTGGGGGGACCCAGACGAGACACTTGGGAAGACTCCAGGCTGTGTAACTCTCACACCCTTGAGAGAGATCTCGTGGCGATGAAGGTAAAAGGATGTGAATCCCAGCCAGGGCACAGAACCCGAGACTCGGGGGAGGTGGCTGTGTTCATCAGCTTGCCTTATTTATTTCACAAAGCGTCCCTGCATCAAAATATACCCAACGGGTTAGTCATACTTTAAAATTTCCGATAAAAAAGAAAAAGACTCTGCGTCCCTAGGAGGAGCTTCCTAAATGCAGATGGTCCCAACACACTGTGGTCAACTTAAGGTTTCTCCAGTTTACAGTGGTGCCAAAGGATCGGGCCATAGAAACCGTCCTTGGACGCTAATAAGTGGATGATGACACATAATGGGGGGTGGGAGGGGTTAGTGTTAGGGTTAGAGTTAGGGTTCGGGAGGGGGGTAAGAATGGAGGAAGGAAGCACTGTATAGAGGGAAAAAAGGGGTGGGAGGGGTGGGGGGAAGGGAAAAAATACAGAATGAATCAAACAACATTACCATATGTAAATGTATGATTACACAATGGTATGCCTTTACTCCATGTACAAACAGAAACAACATGTATCCCATTTGTTTACAATAAAAAAAAAAAAAGAAATAAAAGAAACTGTCCTTGGAATTCTGAATGTGGATCTTCTCCCAGGGTGGTGATTGGCAGCCTGCTACCCACTTGGGACACTGGGCGGTGGCAGCCTGGCCATCGGGAGGGGACAATGCTGAGCCACCGTGGTACCCTTCAACTGGACGGCATTTCCAGCTTACGATGGGTTCCTCGGGCCATCGTTCCATCTTGAGCCTCTGTAGGTCACTTAGACAAATGGAAGGAAGAGGGGGCTGTCTACGGGCAGGGGTCCAATTGCTCAGACCAATCGGGTTTTAAGATCGTTGCCAAATCCCTGGAGGAAAACAGGAGAAAAGGAGAGAATTCTAAAAACGTTGTCTTCCTAGATCACACGGGTGTTTTCCAAAGCGTACGGGTGGTACACGAAATTATCCAGATGCCCACAGTATCACCAAACACCCAATCACGGGGCAAAATCATCCCCCAGAGTCAGCCCTTCCCATGAATGCCAGGGAAAGGTTTCCCCGGGCTGAGGGTGTCTCTAAGCCCTCCCGACCCTTCCTGAGCTCTTCGAACCTCGGAAGCCCTGGCCTGGCCCACAGCCTCCAGGCAAATGTATCCACTGAGAATCTAATTCCATTGCTAATACCATGTATTTATTTTCTTCTTGTTATAGTTACATGTAAGCTTCTATTTTTCAATTAGCAATTCGCTTCTCCACTTTTTAATATTTATATAAGGGTCGAAGACTTGCAAATCTGTATTTAATTGCGTTTTAATCGCTTACCCATTTTTACACACGTTTCACCACACAGTAATACAAAAATAAGAAAACATACAGAGAACAAATCCAAGGAGTGAAAAATGAACTCTCCAAGTTTTTCTAAAACAATGTATTTATTTTTACACTTGGTATTTATTTCATCTTTGTGATATTGCTCTCTATTTATAGGAGTGATATAATGCTTCCTGTATAAAATTTATTAATTTAATTTTTAAAATGAGTTGGTTTTATATTAAGTAAAAAGCAGAATGTAGATATAGATAGGGCAAAAAATAAAATAACGTGGTTTGGGTATGCTTGATTCTTTTGCTAACACTTGACTTCCTGAGCGTCAACTCTTGGAAATGGGCTTTTTCACTTTAATTGTTAGGGGCTCACAGGCGGCTGAGCTGGCGGGGGAAGAGGTGCCAGGGATCAGGGCTGCAGCGGTGTTGGGGGTGTTGGGGCTCCGAGGGGTTTCCAGCACCTTGAGCCAGCAGCCAGCTTGTGGGGGTTCCCGCTCGGGAAGCGCTGTTGAATTGATCAAGATGGGAGGTTTTTTGAAAGGAGGAGCATCCGTGTGAATGAAAACCAATTTTAAAGTCTGCTTTGTTTTCCACAAACGATGTCTTCATCTGCTCCCTAGCCGGTCTCGGATACGGCAAAGGATGGACTGGCCATCGTTTGATGAGAGTCAGCAACTTTAGTCACTGCCAATAGCCTCTTGGTGTCCACAGGAAGCAGAACTGGAGTAGGCCAGGGTGTTCCAGCAGACTGGGGCTGGGTGGCGGGGGGAGGCTGCATGGCCTCCCTGCTAGAGGCACCTCCCGAGCTTGGATGGCCTGAAGGTGACAGGGTGTGCTCTCCTGAGCAACCCTGGAGGTGACACTCAAGTGGGCCTGGCACTCCTGCCCAAATCCAAATCCGCTCCTCCCGGAGCTGACCCTACCTTCCCGAATGCAGCCCCCGGGAGCACCTGATGGGAATGCTCCAATCTCATCCGGCAGGGGCAGACCGGCCTTTGGATTCCTAAAACAGCGACCCTCCCCTGCTTGAAGCTCTGCGGAGCTTCTCCTCGCCCTTGGACTGAGATCTGAACACCAGCCTTGCCCACAGGCCCGTCCACTGGCTTCCAGGCCGCCTTCCTTCTCCTGGAACCATCCACCTTGTTCTTGCCACAAAGACTTTTTTTTTCACCGTGAAATGCTGCCCTCAGGGTTCCTCCCCCTGCAGGCTCAGTCTAAAAGCCACCAACCCAGAGAGCATCTGGACCCTGCATCTGGAGCGTGAACCTTGCCGTCTACATCCACCACCTCCAACTCGGCCCTGGCCACCTTCTCCCCTTCTCCCCGCCTGGACTGGAGGACCTGCTCCCCGCTGGCGCCTGCCCCCTCCCACCCAGCAGCCAGCGTGCCCTTTAAAATCATCAGTCCAAACAAGACACTCCACCTGCTTAGAACCCTCCAGGGTGCCCCTCCCACTGAGGATAAAATCTAAAATCCTTACCGTGAGGGACAAGGCACAGTGTGACTCTTCCCTGCTTCCTCTTCTGCCTCATCTTGTGCCCTATGTCCCTCACCCATTGCTTTTCATCCATCCCTAAACCAAGCTCATCTCTTCCCAGCCCCAGGACCTTGGTACATGCTGCCCTCCTTCCATGATTTTCTATGACTGACTACTTCTCACCCTTCAGGGTCACCTTGAAACTTCTTCATGAGAGAACCTCCCTGACCACCCTTTCCAAAGCAGCTTCTGTCCCCGTCCACCCTAACGTAGTGCACACTACGTCCCTGCAAGCACTCATTACTTCTCTGTGTTCGTTCCTGGCCTTTGTCTGTCCCCCTCACTAGACCGCAAGCTACTCCGTGCAGGACTCTGTCGCTCCTCTGTACTCGGCAGCACTTGCCCCACACGCAGGATGAGCCGCCTCTCCTACGATACGAGACCAAGGCCCAGAGAGGCTGAGGAGATGCTCGGGATCACGGCAGAGCCAGGTTCAAACGCGGGTCTTCCCGGTCCCAAAGGCCAACGTTTTCCTAAGGGTCCTCTGAGAAAGGACCAGACCCTCTGCGTTAGGTCAGCCCCAGCGCCTCTTCAGCCCGCAGAGTCCATGGTCTCTCTCGTGTCATTTGCAAAGTCAAAAGTGATTCAGGGCCAGCCCTCGAGGTGACCTCTGGGTGTGTAGCACTGGCCCCTGTGGAGAGCCCAGAGCAGCCACAGAAATGCCATCGGTCTCTCCTTTCCCAGGAAGAGCAGCCTCTGCAAAGCCTGGCGTTCTCTGGCACCAGCTGGTGACAGCTCTGATCCATGGCAGCTCCCAGCCCTCGCGCAAGGAACGGAGCATGGTTGGGTCCTGGCCCTGCCTGAGAGCCCCTGCTGCCTGGACAGCCATCCATCCAGGAGAGCTGAGCTGAGCATGGCCTGGGTCCTTGCCAGCCATTGGGGGACTTCTAAAGGGACCAACTGTGGAGCGGTCAGTTCCCAGGCCCTCGCCCAGGACCTCCTCCTCACTAGGTTGCTTATTTATTTGCTGTGCTGGCGTCGCCTCCAGAAAGCGAATCCGCAGGGCAGGGACTTTGGTCTGCTTGCACGTGGACGTGTCCGTCTGTGATGCGTAGACCTGAGGCTCCGCAGATACTCTCTAAACAAGCTGCAATTCCTCCAGTACATCCAAGTCGAACGGTACCCGCTCAGGAGCGCCTCGTTCCCACCCACCGGCAGGTTCCACGGGGGGGTCACTCCTGCAAGCCCAGCTATCCTGGGAGGCGCGGCGAGAGGCCAGGAAGGTGACACAGTCCCTGAGCAGGAGTCTGCCTGGGCTCCAATAGTAGCCCCACCCCCTGCAAGCTGTGCATCTCTGAGCGACTCTCTTGCATTCTCTGGACCTGGATTTCCTTGCCTGTAAAAGGGATGTGATAGACAAAATCATGCCCCTATCAACATGTCCAGGTCCTCATCCCCGGAACCTGTGACCATGTCAACTTATGCAGCAATTAGAGGTTTGCAGACGGGATCCTTTGAGGATCTATGATAGGGGCATTATCCTGGGTTACCTAGGTGACCCAGTCAAGCCATGGGTCCTCAGAGGGGAAGGGGAGGCAGGAGAGTCAGAGAAGGAGGTGTGAGAGGGAAGCAGGAGGCCAGAGCTGGAGAGATTTGGAAACGCTACGCGATGGCTTTGGAGATGTAGGTGGGGGCCACCAGCCAAGGGTTGCTGGTGACTGGAAAAGAAGCCAAAGGATTCTCCCCCGTCCCTGAGCCTTCAGAAGGATCCAGACTGTGCACGCCTTGATATTAGCCCCCCAGGGGCATTTCAGACCTCCGACCTTCAGAACTGCAAGGTAAGAAATTTGCAGGCACTGCCTTTGTGGTAACTGGGAAACTAAGATAATGACGTCAATAATCCTACCTGCCTCGGGGACACTGGGGACATTAAATGAAATATTACCACGTGGTGCCCAGCGCAGAGGAGGTCATCTCGCGCCAGGGCTTGGCCTTGGCCCCTCGCTGCCTCCCACGCGGAGGGCGTTCCCCGCGATGCTTGCGCCGACCTCACCCCACCTGTCAGCCACCCGGCCGTCTGTCCCTGCGGTTGTGTCCTTGGACACACCAGGGCCTCCATAGGGCCCCACTCCACCTTTCCTCCGGTGCAATCATGAGCAAGTCCTTCACCGTCTCGGCCTCATCTTCATCATCAGTAAAATGGGACTCCCCACACCTCCCTCAAAGCATCCCAGTATAACAGGAGGTGCTGACTCACAGCGAGGGCTCAGCAGCCACAATGGCACTGCTGCTGTTGCCGTCACAGCCAGGCAACGATGGCTGTCCCAGGAGGGAGTGAGCCCCCTGTCACTAGAAGAGACCAAGCTGCATTCTGACAAGCACTCATCGTCAGGGACCGTGCGCTGGATGGTGGGGGTTTAGGCGGAGGGAGATGCCGGAGCAGAAGAGGCAGGGGAGGGAGCACCTCCCGAATCCCTGGCTCCAGCCCTCACTGCGGGGAGGGGCTGCGTCTGCCTGAGGAGGTGCAGTCTCCCCCAGGTCCCCGCCCCCACCAACCTGCTGAACTCCCAGTAGCCTTTGTTCCTGTGCGCCACCCCCGCATCTGCACCCGCACCCAACTGTCTCCTATTAATATTAATGCAGTGGAAAATCAAACCAGGCTCACAAGCCTGCTTTCCAGCCCACAATCTCTGGGCTGTGCAAAGGGCTCCCTTCCCACAGGTGCCACCAGCTTAGAACTTACTACAGAGTCCCAAGACGGGGAAGGTGACGTCTGACTGGTCTGAGGATGGGCAAGGGAGGCCACAGGACAAAAGGGGAGGCTCACCTCCAGGAAAGTTCATGAGCCAGAGCACAGAGGGCTACACTTCCTCTTCACCTCCTTCTCATGCCAGGAACCCCTCCCTAATGTCCAAGTAGAATCATCAAATCACTGCCACCATCACCACCATCATCACCATCACCATCACCACCATAATCACCACCACCATCACCATCATCACCATCACTATCACCACCATCATCACCATCATCACCATCACCACCATCATCACCACCACCATCACCATCATCACCATCACTATCACCACCATCATCACCATCATCACCATCACCACCATCATCACCATCACCATCATCACCACCATCACCATCCCCACAATCACCATCACCATCATCACCATCACCATCACCACCATAATCACCATCATCACCATCACCACCATCACCATCACCATCATCACCATCACTATCACTACCATCATCACCATCACCATCACCACCATAATCACCACCACCATCACCATCATCACCATCACTATCACCACCATCATCACCATCATCACCATCACCACCATCACCATCACCATCATCACCACCATCCCCATCCCTACAATCACCATCACCATCACCACCATCACCACCATCATCACCATCACCATCATCACCATCACCATATCAATACCACCACCATCATCACCATCACCACCATCCCCATCCCCACAATCACCATCATCATCATCACCATCACCATCATCACCATCACCATATCAATACCACCACCATCACCATCACCACCATCACCATCCCCACAATCACCATCACCATCACCACCATCACAACCATCATCACCATCACCATCATCACCATCACCACCACCACCATCACCACCATCACCACCATCACCACCATCACCATCACCACAGTCACCATCACCATCCCCACAATCACCATCACCACATCACCATCACCATCACCACAGTCACCATCACCACCACCACCATCACAATATCACCAGCATCACCATGCTGACCTCTCCCTGTGAGGGCTCTCTGTCCAATGCAGGATACACTATGAGAAACAGAGAACAGACGCAGCATGTCAAGCACACTGTGACTACCCGGAAGGAGCTAACACAGGGACAGAGCAGAAGTCTCCCTGAGAGAGGCTCAGGAAACATCTTTGGGTGGAGAGCCAATGGCCTGCACTGGCACAAACCAAGGGTCTAAAGGACCACCCTCATTTGTGAACCATGAGCATGTGCTGGGAGTCTGGAGCGCGGGGTGCAGGCCCGGTAAGCTCTGAGCGCGCCTTGAGGCAGGCTCTCTCCCCCCGGGGGCACTACTGACACTCCAGGGTGGGTCACTCTGCATGGAACTGTCCCACACACCGCAGGAGGCTCAGCAGTGTCCCCGGCCTCTCTGTACTCCTCGCCAGTCACACTCCTCCCTCCCTCTCGTGACAACCAAAGCATCCCTTGCGCCGCATCCTCACCCTTGGTGAGAACCACAGCCTTAAGAAAACAAATCGCTCGAACTCTTGGTCTTGGTTTTTCGTCTGAGAACACAGACCCTACTGTTGGCCTGCCCAAGTTGGAGTCAAGACCCCACCGATGGCCGCTTGTGAGTCTCCGTCTCTGTGCGCCTTGGTTTCCTCCCCTGAACAGGGGCGCCATGACTACCCACCACAAAGAACCACTTGAGAATTAAGTGAATGGTGCATGGGAAGTACTTAGCCCAGAGCCTGACACTCATGTGGAGTCCACTGTGCAAACTGCTTGCATGGTCACACGCGGCTCACAGTCCAGGGTGAGGACCCAGGCAAGCACCAGGGCCCAGCAGCCTCCCATTCCACACAGCCCCTCTGCCCTTTCTCTGCTGCTCGGCTGATCCTGGCTGGAACGCAAAGGTTCCCGGGGAGTCACAGCAGGACAGAGTCTCTGGGGCTCACTCCTGTGCATTTGCTAATAAAAGCCCCGGTTTTGATTTCCAGAATCCTGCTGCCTGACAGAGTTAACACTGCAACACTTCCAGTCTCAGCTCTCACCCAGAGGGGGCATAAAATGCAACAAAAAATTCCAGCGTTTTAATATTCTCTGTCCATTCATTACTACTGCTATGGTGCATTTGGCTAGCACAGGAAGCTTTTTAATAAGGAATCTGCAGTTGCTCAGGCTGAGTCCAGCAAAGAGAGTTGTCGCATTGAATATCACATAGGAAGTCACTGCAAGATGAGAAGGAGGTGTGTCATGGGTGTCTGAGTGTGTCCACACCCACCAAATTATATAATTAAATATGTGCAATTTCCATATATCGATTAACCCTCATTAAAGCTTTTTTTTTTTTAGAGACAGAAAGAATTCCCACAGTCTGGAAAGAGGAAATAATTATTCATAGATCCAAAAGTGGTGCTTCTTGATTCCAGGTCTCGGGGGACTATCTCAGTCTCTGACCAGACAGGATGGGTATAGAAAAAAGAAAGGGACTCTGTCCTAGTTAAATGACTGTGGACCAGCACCTTCTACCCAAGCCTCAGTCTCCTCGCTTGCAAAGTAGAAGTAACATCCCCTCCTCTGTGAAATGGATACAAAGTGCTTTGTGCCAAGTCTGGGCTCGGAGTGGGTCAGCCCCAGCCCCAGCTAAGGATGGGTGGGTGGAAGGGAAATTAATCAAGGAGGACAGGCTGACTGCCTGCTGAGACCAGCCTTCCAGAGGCCAAGCCACCACTGGAGAGAGCCTCCCTGTTCCCCAGCCCACCTGCTGGACCCAGACCACCTCCCGGGCTGGGAGAAGGAGCCCCAGCCACAGAAGCAGGAAACCTGGGTTTGATTCTTGGCTCAGGTACAATTGCCTCCCTCGCTTGTCTCTTCTCATAAAACAGAAGTCCTGCTGCTCTGCGTCACCTCTCTGGGCCTGGGTTTTCTCACCCCTGAGTAGAATGCAAAATGCATAACTGCTTATATCACAGACGTGTTTCGGGGCTCAGGGGGTAACTTGCAAAATCAATGTCTTTGCCAACCGCAAAGTGCTGTACAAATGAAGGGCTATGGCAATGCCTGTCACAGGTCACTCTGTTCTCCCCGATGAGCCTCAGCTTTTAGCACTTCCGGAAGCTTCTGTCAACACCCCATATTTCAGCTGTCTTCCATGCGCATTGTCTCAGGCCCGCAGATGCTCCAGAGTCATCTGCCCACGCTAGCACCCTCTTACTTTCAGGCTGCCTCCTGAGCTGTTCCTATGACTCCAGGCCTCTCAGCACCTGGAACAGTCTGGGCCACCTCCAAGTGCCACAAAGGAATCAGCCACAGCTCAACCGGGTGGCATCCGGGAGGTACCTGGAAACAGCAGAATAACTGGACTGACTCCCCAAGAATCCAGTCGATTCCTTGGCTTGACTTGGCCTGCCGAGATCTGCAGAAGGAATTTCACTCTTTAAAAAAATCATTTCAAAACCAAAACAAGAATCTGTGCTCTTGAGACTTGTGGGGTAGATACCGCAGCACATGCCTGCCGTCCTAGCTACTCTGAAGGCAGAGGCGGGGAGACCCTGGAGCCCAGGAGTTCAAGAGCAGCCTGGGCAACATCACGAGATCCCATCTCAAAAAATAAAATAAAATAAACAACTTCAGAACAACAATTTAATGGAGAAATGCAGAATAGAGCAAAACCAAAATATAAAATACACATTTATGTATGTACATGCTTGCAAAAGTACGTACATGCCAAACACATAGAGAGGGACATCCCAGGAACAAGTCCTTGGCTCCTCGAGGCCCTGTTTCAGCTGGTTCCAAACCCAGATCCACCACAGAGCAGAAGCAGTGTGGGCTTTCTCCCTTTCTTTTCTTTTCTTTTTTTCTTTGTACTGGATGGAACCCAGGGATGCTTTACACTGAGTCACATCCCCAGTCCTTATTATTTTTTATTTTGAGACAGGGTCTCCCTAAAGTTGCTCTGGACCTCGCCAAATTGCTGATGCTGGCCTCAAACTTAAGATCCTCCTGCCTCAGCCTCCTGAGTCCCTGGGATTACAGGCATGCACCACCGTGCCCAGTAGCTGTGTGACTTTTAATGAAAAACTGACCCTTCTGACTGCCCATTCAGCAGTGTGAAAATGACAACACCACAATTTTCCAAAGAAACTCTCAACAGTGTGACAGAACCATCCAAAGGGTGACAAACCAGCTGCATGTATTATGAAACAAGTTTCATTTGTATTTTTCGTGAAAATTTTAAAAGACACATTTTCCTTCAATAAGACAGGCAAGAAAAAAAAATTTCAGGGGACTCAAGTGAACACTGTGATCCTGTCAGCCGAGGAGACTCTGCGGCGTGACTGGCTCCTAAGCTGACGTACTCGGGCCAAGCCTGGGCGCCACACTCATTAGTCAAGATGTGTCTTTTTCACTCTGTCAGTTTAATAGTTTGGCTGTGATGGATGTTTTTTTTTTTTTTTTTCTTGAAAGTGTGATCATTTAAAAACTGACGTCAACGCCTCTCCTCTGATTTCCGTTTATCCATTTTTCCCTCTTACTGGATTGCTTTGTCACCAGTGGTTCCTCCAAGAATAACCTCCTCCTTCACCTGGATCTGAGTTTCTGGGCACAGTTGGGTAGGAGTGACCAGGAGTCAGAAGTCAAGAGAACTGGCAATACCTCCAGGTTCCAGGCTCCAGAAACAGTTTCAGCACCAAGGCCAGAGCCCGAGGCCCCACCGCCCGCTTCAAAACCTGCTGCAGTCTCAACCCTCCGGGCTCCTGTCAGAAAGTCAGCCTTCCAAGGTGACCCCAACAGCCCTTCCTTTTCTGGCTTTGTGCCCAAAGAATGTCCTTCACAGGGAGAGGACCAGTCTGTCCCTCCCCTCTGATGTGGCTAATGGCGTTCTGTGACATCCTCTTCCTCTGATGTGTCCGTCACAGCTACCATGGCTGCCCACCTCTTGTCTGATTACAGGATAAACCCAAAGTCAGGTGTCCTGGGAAAGGTTATCAGAAACTCTCTGTGCCTTCCTCAAAACCGCTCCAAAGTCCAGCTCCTTTCCAGAGCTTGCTCACCAAGAAAGGAAACCTAAAATGAAAATAGCAACTCTTCAGTGTGACCTGTGGGGCAGGCAAGTTCTCTGAGGGAATGCAGAATATCTGTTCCCGGGTTGAATTGTGTGGCCCCCAAGTGATACATTGAAGTCATACATTTGCAGTACCTCAGAACGTGCTGGTAATGGTTAATTTGAATCATCAACTTGATTGGATTAGGAGATGCCAATGATTAAGAGGCCTCTGGGTGTGTCAATGAGGGTATGTCTAGGAATGACTGGCATGTGGGACAGCCAACTCAAGTGCAGACCCTCCCTAAGCGTGGGCAGCACCACCCAATAGGATGGGGGCGTGGATGGAATAAACGCTGGAAGAACAAGGAAGCAGCAACAGATGCAGATGTAGCTCAGCTCTTCTTGAAGGGTTCTTGATTGCTGCTTCCAACGTCTGAGGATCTCAGACTCTCGCTTCTTCACTCATCCAAAGTGGACTCTGCCAGTGATTCTCCAGGGAGTTTCCAGAAGCCTTGGTCTCAGAGGGGGGTAGCACTGTTGATCCTTCTTGTTCTGGGGCTTCTGTGTCTTGGACTGCGCAGCTGCTGGTTCCTCCAGCTCTCCAGCTGCAGACGGCCATGGTGGGCTCTCCAGCTTCTGTTCCTCTAGAGAACCCTGACGAATACAGTGCCCTTGTTTGGAAGGAGGGCATTTGCAGATATAATTAGTTAAATCAGGATGAGTTCATGCTAGAAGAGGGTGGGCCCTTCCTCTAATATGACTACTGTCCTTTTAAGAGGAGGAGAGATGCAGAGTCACATGGGGAAGAAGCCATGTGATGATGAAGGCAGGGGCCCGAGTGACACATCTGCAAGCCAAGCAGCTCCAAGGCCACCAGAAGTCAGGATGAGGCTGAGAAGGATGCTCCCTGTGACTTCAGAGGGCGGGTGGCCCTGTGACATCTTGTGTCAGACTCCCAGGACTGTGAAATGATGACAGTTGTTCTAAGTCACTGGGTTGGCGGCACCTGCGTGGTAGCCACAGGAATGATAGAATTCCCCCAGCTCCGTCAGCGGGCAGAAGTCAGGTCACGCCGCAGGTCGCTTTCCTGGCTCTCTCCTGGCTCCCTGCCTTCCACCTGGAAAGCCCGTTTCTCCCTTGCTCTGCCATGGAAACCTGACTTAGTTCTTCAAGATAAACTCAGATGTCCCTTCCCCCGGGAAGCCCTCTCTGTCTCTCCTCCCCATCATGCTCCATTGTTCCTGTGTATTTCACAACTGTGGCACTTTTTCCAATGCAGGATAATTGTTGTGGTTGTTGTTGTTGTTGTTTTGGTGGTTTTTTTTTTTTTTTTGGGGGGGGGTACTGGGGATTGAACTCAGGGGCACTGGACCAGTGAGCCACATCCCCGGCCCTATTTTGTATTTTATTTAGAGACTGAGTTGCTTAGTGCCTCACTGTTGCTGAGGTTGGCTTTGAACTCACGATCCTCCTGCCTCAGCCTCCTGAGCTGCTGGGATGACAGGCATGAGCCACTACACAGGGCAATTGTCTGTTGTTGCATCTGCCTCTTCCCTTGGACTATTCACCCACAAAAGCCAGAAAATTCACCCGTCTCAGTATCCCCAGCACCGCAAAGCCCCTGGTCCTGGGCTCTTCACCAGAACCAGCATTCAGCTACATTCTTAATAATGGAAGCTTCATTGTGGTGCCTCTGTAACATGCCCCCTCCTGTGAGGAGGGATCCGAAGCAAATATGACAAAATGTTAACATCTGCTAACTCCACAGGGTGGATGCATGGGTGTCATATGATTTCCCGTACTCTTCTAAAGGTTTGAAAGATTTCATGATGAAAATGTTCTCAACCTGAACAACAGAATGTAAGGGGCAATCTTGGGACACCACCGGCACTCTGGAGCACAGATTCTACTGGAAAGGCACTTCTAGTCCAAACACGTGCTTTGCACACATTTCTGGAACTCAGTCCCTCCGTGTGTTTGGTGATATTTCTTAAGGACCCTCAAGGCATTTGCAGTGAGGTTTTCTCACTTGCATTGTGACTACAGTCTTAGCACACCACACAATCGTTTTCAGAAGAGGAAGCTGAGGCTCAAGGACTTAGCCAGGGTTACCCATCTCATAAACGTTGACCTGGAGGTGAAAGTGAGTCTGTCCTCTGACAAAGTTCAATAGCAGGAGATGCTCATGTGGAACTGGCCACGGGCTGGTGGCAGGCCAACTCATTCCTGCTTCACACCAACGCTGTGAGATAGATCTTCTTGTCGTCTTCGCATTTTACAGCCAGAGAATGTAAGGTTGAACAGCTCCAAAGACTCGGCTAGTCCATGGATGCTGGGATTTGAACTCGCACCGTCTGCTTCCAGAATCTGTACTCCCGGCCACACGGCCGCACTCCTTCTCCCTGGGGTCTCTCCCACCACAGAGAACAGGCTGGTCCTCCTCCAGGAAGGACCTAACACCAGGGATGACATTGTTCAGCCCCTGAGGGTCTCCAGAGGTCACCATGCTGGTGGCTCTGCCTCCAAACCCTCTGTCCTGAGGACTATGGTGGCAGTGACCATATACGGGTACTCTGATGTGAGGGTCTGTGTCGCTCCCAAACCCACATGTTCAAATCCCAGCCCCCGAGACGTTGTATCAGGAGGTGATCGGGTCATGAGAGTGGAGAGTGGAGAGCGAGGTCTGTGCCCTTATAGGAGAGTCCCCAAGAGAGCTCCTTGTCCTCTTCCACTAGGTGCAGACACCGCCAGCAGGCGCCATCTGCACACCAGACAGCAGGGCCCCCCAAACACCCAATCTGCAGGCGCCTTGACCGCAGACTTTCCGGCCTCCAGAACTTTCCTTTCTTTCTAAGTCACTCAGCAGATGCCATTTTCCTACGGTGGCCCATTCGGCCACCGTAGAGGGAAACCAGCCAAGAACAGCAGCCAATCCCACCCACCGCCTGTGCTCCCCACCTGAACACGCCTCCCCGGGGCGGAAACGGGGCTCCTCCCCACCTCCTGCCTCCTCCCATCCTTTCTTCCTCTCATAAATCACAAGATGGGGACTGCGCCCCTGTCGCTCCCCGCCATGTTTGAAGGCTGGAACCTGCATGGGAATCAGAGAAGCCTACTCTTCTCAAACTCTGAAATGATCCTACAACTCCAGGCCAGTGTTTGACAATTCCATTCCCTGCTGGGGCTTCGGGCAGATGGGTTTCAGTGCCCCGACCCTCAGCCTACACACTTTCTTTGGTTTCTTCACCAGCGTGGAGAAGGATTTCACGACACCCCTGTTAAGCGTGCTTCCCTTCTGGCATATGCCTTCAGTGGCCAAGATGAAGACTTAGAATCCCTGCTGGCATGTAAAAGACGAGACATCCCGGGATCTTCAAAGACACAGTTGACTTTTGAACATTTGAGAGAAAGAAATTATCAGGAGGAAGAGTGAGCCCGGGTCTCTCAGGCATGAGTCCTGAGAATGTAGTCTTCACCGCCTCTGAGCTTGAGAAAAAGAGTGTCACATGAAACACGTGGTCTCCGCCCCTCCCCTGCTTTCGGGCACACACCTCTGGACAGAGCCCCCATCCTGTGGCATCTGTGGCTGACTCCAGGTGGTCAGGGCCGGGAGTGACTTCCACCGTAGGACTCCCTGTGTGCTTCTGGTCACAGTGGAGTTCTGAGTGGAGGCAAGCACAGAGAAAAAGCTTGCTCTTCCAATCTAAGGGTGTCCTCTGGTTCACGTAGCTCACATAATTTATGGAGCTCTCTGGCTTATGCAGTTTCTCTGTTCGATAAGCCGTAAGTTCATTTCGCTCTCGCCCAGGACACTGACGACCTCATGAGGATAACAATATTTCCAAAATTACTTCCAACCACCTTCATTTTCCCCAGGTTACTTCCAGATCCCACCGGAGGGTGCGACAGCTAGAGAGTGGGCCTCCGAAGGGATGGAAACCAGTGTGCATGAGGAGAGCCCCACACCCCGACAGTGGCCTCTGACCGACCACAACAAAACCCACAAAACCACTGGAGGCTTCTGGGACCCATGGACCAGCACCCTCAGTCCCTGCCAAATCCTGCCCCATACACCACTGGCCGCTCGAAGACTCGGAGTGTACGGTCGAGTCCTTTGGTCTGTTGTAAAATGTCCTCTATGTTCCCCTTGCAAGCCGGCAGCAGCCCTGAGCGTCAGCGGCTGCCAGCAATGACAACAGCCAGTGCCCGTCCAGGGTTCGCTGCCAGGGCAGTGCGGACGGTCACAGCAGTCCCACAAGAAGAGTCCGCACCGCAGAGCAGCACTAAGTGTGGGAGCAACGGCAGGCAGATGTACTTTTGGTGGAAAACCTAAAAGGACTTGCTAAGAGACCATCTTCAGAGGCGCAAGAGGAAGCCCAAAGGTGACGTCCAGGGTCGGGACCCCCAGGCTTTCCCTGGCAGCATCAGGAAAGCTCATGAGGCAACGGAGAAGGTCCAGATGAGGAATCTGAAACCGCACCTGGGCCACGTTAAGTTTCTGACCTTCACAAAATGCACGTCCACTTCGAGGAGGACAGTGGATGACTCCTGGTCCTCGGCTCACCGGGACAGCAGCACCAACGCCACTGAAGACAGGGAAGGAGCTGAGGAGGTGGAGGCTCTGAAGATCTGCACTCCTTCTGAGAAAGCTCCTCAGGGAAAAGAGCAGCAGAGGGGACATTTGCTGACCATGGACATGAAATCAAGAGACGCCCACATGGAGCTGGGGTCAGTCAGTTTCTCTGAGATGCTGGCAAGGGCAAGCTAGAAGGGAGGAGAGATGGTGGGTGCAGAAAGGACGCTGTAGAAACAACGGCTATGGGATGGGAAGCCGGCAGGCGCTCCAGAGTCCATGTGTCCCTCAGCGGATGGGTGGACAAAGAAAATGTGGTACATGTGCTCAGGAGAGGACTTCTCAGCCCCCAAACAGGAAGTCCTGTCATACCTGATAACACGGGTGGAACCGGAGGTCATCAAGGTAATGAAATAATCCAGGCTAGAAAGACACGTACCTCGTGGTCTCACTCATCATGGACGCCAAAGGAGTGGATCTTAAAGACGCTGAGAGTCCAGTGGCGGCTATGAGACTGGGGAGAGGGACGGGCAGGTAGCAGAAAGCCTGATGAATGGGTATCGGCAAGGTATGGATATGAAGTGCCCCCCAAAGACTCGAGTGCTGCAGGTTGGGCCCCCAGTACACCAATGTCCACAGGTGGGGCTTATAGGACATGGTGGGATCACGAGGACTCTGGCCCCATCAGTAGATTAATAATGTTTTTTATATATTTTTAAATATTTTTTTAGTTGTCAATGGATTTTTTATTTTACTTTATTTTATTTAAATGTGGTGCTGAATATCAAACCCAGGGCCTCACACCTGCCAGGCAATTGCTCTACCACTGAGCCACAACCCCAGCCCCAGATGAATAATTTCATGGCATTAGTGGGAAGTGATAGAAGCTAGAAGAAACAGGACCTAATTACAGTAGCCGGTCCTTGGTGTGTCCTTGGGGCCTGTGTCTTATCCCTGGCCCTTTCTCCCCACCTCTCCTTCCTGGCTGCCTGAGCTAACAGCTTTCCTCCTCCATGCCCTTCCACCATGATGTTCTTACCTCAGGCCCAGAGCAACGGAGCCAGCCAAACACAGACTGAAACCTCTGAAAAGGTGAGCCAAGATAAACCTCTCCTCCTTCTACGTCACTTGTGTCAGGTATTTTGGTCACAGCAATGAAATGTCAACTAACAAGATACTAAATTATAGCTAAATGGGAAAAAGAAGTTCAGGTGTGTTATTGCACAGTAGGGTGACTCTAGGGTCATGTTTATATATTGTGTGGGACTTTTTTTAATCTAGAAGAAAGGATTTTAAATGTTTCACCCTAAAGAAATGAACATTGCTGGAGGAGATGGACAGGTTTTCCCTCACGCGAACACTGCAGGACGTCCACGCGTATCGGAACACCCCGTGGCCTTGGCGGGGAGCGTGGAGGCGCCTCTGGTTGCTGCAGAGGAGACGGCAGTGAGCGCGGGTGGGGCCGGCGGGTGCAGGAGGGGCCGCTCTGTGTGTCCCTGGTCCAGCATCCCCATGGAATCCCTGATGAGGGTCCCCGCAGGTGGGAGGAGGAAGCAGAGCAGAGTCGGGAGCTGAGAAGAGAACAGGGCACCCGAAGCCATTGTCCCCAGGGAGTGATGCCCGGCACGGGTAGCAGGGTGAGCAGGCTGCAGGGCTCACTCTGAGCTCAGGGGTCCCTAGAGGAAGGTGAGGATGTGGGGGTGGTGACCGAGAGGCGGGGATGGGCGGAGAGCTCAGCGAGGCTGCAGGCCAGGGTGATGGTGACCGCTGGGGGCCAGCCGTGGGAGCTGGTGCCTGAAACGGGCTCCAGAGAACAGGGCAGCTCAGGAGACCAGAGCACCGAGGGGCGGTGCCGCTGAGCAGGTCCTGCCTCGGTTCCCAGCTCGGCTGCACAGAAGGCCCTCCGGGGGGCTCTGTGTTGGCACCTGAGCCCATTCCACAGATTCCAACCTGACTGCCGTCGGGTGGGGTCCCCGGTGACTCTCATGTGGAGTCCAGTGCAAGTCCAGGTCACCAAGAATGGCAGCGAGGACAGCCTGAGCCGGACGAAGGGCCAGTAAAGGAGGAACAGCCTGGAGGTCCGCAGATGACGCGGCAGAGTCCGGCGGGGGGACTTGGTGACAAGAGGTGGGAGGACCTGTGCCCACCAGGAAGGGGAGGGGAGCCGGCAGGTGTGCGGGGGCGGAAGACCTGCGTCCACTTGCAAAGTGGAGCTGTGTCGCTGACGCCCAGCCTGGCTTCACGGAGAGAGAGTGGGTGGCGGGGGACAGTCGGGAGACGGGAGAAGAGGACGTGAGGAGTCGGGGGTAAAGAGACTGAGGTCTGAGGACAGAGAGGACAGGCCTGGGCGTGTCCCTCAGAGCAGGGAGTCCAGAACGACGGGGTGGAGGCTGTACTGCGTTCCTCTCGCAGCTTCCCAGACGGTGGGGAGCCGTATATGGTGAAGGCTTGAAGTTTTGGGACAGATGAACGGGACCAGGGCCTCCATGGAGCCAGCGGACACTTCCGTCGCCTCACAGAGTCCTGGGGTGTGTGTGTGTGTGTGTGTGTGTGTGTGTGTGTGTGTGTCCGTGTGGCCCTTGGGATCCACCCTCCTGGCAAATTCCAAGCCTAGGACACGGTCCCGTTCATGAGAATACCAGGTTGCACATTGGACTTGGGAACCCAGCGGCCACTGGGGATGAGCAGGACAGGGCTGCCCAGAACACGGTGCTTGGCAGAGACCTCGAGGGCAGCCCCTCGCACCCGGCATCGAGCGCGTGCAGCAACCACCCTGGGAGAGGACGGGCAAACGCTCCACACTGGGGACCAGGCTGCCACTCAAGCCCCTGCAGCCCTGAGACTGTGGGCAGCTGAAGGGACGGACCCGTTGGGGTCTGGCTCTGCATGGAGAAGAGGCGTAGCCCCTGAGCACCAGGCACCGTGGCCACCTGGCTCCAAGTCTACGAGGAGCCTCTGTGACGTGCAGACAGGTGCCTTTCAGCACAATCAGCACTAGGGGGAGACGCATAAGGTGGGTGTGGGGAACACCGGGCTGGGAGGCCAGGGAAGGGAGGCTCCGGGAGGAATGTGTGTCCCCTCAGTGTCCCCTATGCTGCAACTCCCAAGGCTACTTGGAGCTGGGGACTTTGGGACTTTGGGTTTGGTGGGGGCTCCTGAGGAGATTTGGGTCCTCAGAAGAAGAGACACCAGAGCATGAAGCCAGAACTGGGGACAGGCAGTTAGTGTAGAAATAGGGGATCGGGTCAGATCGAGGAATTGGAGGCCATGAAGCATCTGCCTCTGGCAGTTGGAGACGGTCGGCCCCAGGGAGAAAGGAATGTGGAAGCTCTCCGGAGCCCATTGGTTACCGGACTTACCTGCCCTCGTCGGGGACTGCAGGCAGGGAGCTGCTAATGAATGCCCCGACCTTACCTGGCTGAATCACTTTGGCCCTCCCCTACCATCTGCTGCTCACCTTTTTGCATCTCCTGGACCGAGTCACATAGGCAGGAAGGAGAGGTAAGTGGGGAGAGAACTGGAGACCAAAAGAGACCTAAACCTATAAAAGATGTAGGGCGTGCTCACTTCTTGGGACTCTAGAATGTCAGCCATGGCCCCTTCTCCCTCCGGGGAGAAGTCTGTATTATAACCTTTAAATTTAAATAAAACCTGCTTAATCTGCTTGCCTTGGCGTGCTTCTCTAATGTTCAAACTTCAACATTTGAGGGAGCAGAACTCGTCACCGGTAAACCGCAGTATCAAGCATGCCACCTCCCCTCTCCCTCTCCCTTTCTCCCTGCCACGTGAGGACAGAGAAAAGGGGTCCACCTGTAAGCCAGTTGGAGACCCCGCCCCAGAACCCAGCCACCGTGCACCCTGATCTCAGCTTCACCCTCAGAACTGAGAAAATAAACATCTGTAGTGAAGCCACCAAGTGCACGGGATTTTTAGTATGGCAGCCTAACAGACTAAGACAGAGAGTTTCTACAAGAGATGACATCTGAACCAGTGCCTGGAGACACATAAGCAAGAGCGAGCCAAACGAGAGATGGGACCACTCTGGGCAACGCTCCCGCCAGAACGGCAGATCAAAAGACTGACAGCCAAGCGCTGCAAGAACCCGGACACCTGGAGCCTGCGACTTAGCCGGCGGGGGCCGTGCCGCTCCTCGGAAACCTGGCCCTTAATCTCACACCACTTTACAAAGACGAGGCATGGAACCACCACGTGACCCAGCTCCACCTTCCTCAGTATTTATCCTGAAGAATTAAAGTCACTGTGCTACAGTGACACACGCACACCCACGTTTACAGCGGCACCATTCACAATAGCCTAACTAGGGAACCAGCCCCCAGGTCCGTAGGCAGATGAGTGGACAAAGGAAAGGTGGTGCATATACACGGTGGAGTTTTATTCAGCCATGAGGAAGAACGAAGTTACGTCATTTGCGTGAAAATGGATGTAACCATCATGTTAAGTGAAATAAGCCAAACTTGGAAGGTCAAAGGTCGTACGTGTTTTCTCATATGTGGAAGCTAGAGAGGAAAAAGGAAAAGACAGGTGGGGGGATTTCATCTCGTGAAAATCAAAGGGAGATCGGTAGAGAACAGGGACAAGGAGAGGGAGGAGGGAGGGAAAGGCAAAGTACTGGGGAGTGATACTGACCAGCTTTCATTGCTACAGTGTGCGCATGTGCAAGTATGTATCCATGAGTTCCGGTGTCATGCACAAGTGTAATGCACCAACAGAAAATGGAAAATTTTAAACACACCCCCGTCACGTGACAGCTGCCGGTCTCAATTCACCCCACAGAACGGATCCAGGCACTAGAGGCACACATGGCGCCCTCACCGCACCCACGTTATGCCTCGACTTTTCTAAGAGCTTCTGAGTGGCACCCAGCTGTCGTCCAGCTTCTCGGGAACCGGGTTGGAGGATCCCCTGAGCTCACAAGTTGGAGACCAGCCTGGGCAACACAGAAAGGCTCCATCTCTCAAAGAGAAAAAAGAAGAAGGAAAAAAAGAGCTTTTTTTATTAAAGAAAAAGTCACACAAATTTTAGAAGATGAGAGAACAGAGCTTCCTAAGTCTGTGGCTCCTCTCCTCCAGAGCTCTGTGTCCTGTGCAGAGCTGAAGCTGGTGGTAAGGAGGTCCACCCCACGGCCTGTGGCACAGACCCAAACTCCAGACTTCTGGGTGGCCTTTTACTAAGAAATTCCAGCTTCTCGCCTGCTGGCCACCAGGAAGGGTTCCCTGAGAGGGTGTCTGGGAGATTTCATCCATCCACTGGCACAAGTGGGTCAGTGGCTTGGAGAGAAAAAGACTGGAGCCAGTGACAGTGAAGAGATGGGGAGGTGGAGGGGACCGAGGGTCCGACTTGTCCCGTTTCTCCTACGCACACATGAAACCCCACCGGAGTCTCTTCAGCAGGAACCTTCTGCAGGGCCTGGCTCATCTCCTCTCTTCGTAACTGTGAGGTGGCAAAGCAGCATTTTAATTAACAAGCCACAACTCTACCCCCTGTACACTCATTTAGCTGCTCCAAGCACCAGCCAGGCGCCTTCAGGGAGGGAGGAGAATTTTAAGAGAGCGGAAATAGGGGCGAGGGGAGCTGCCGGAGGGTGCCTAACAGGCAGGCGCAGCGTGTCCATCGCCAGGATGCGTAGATCCTGAAGTTAATTTCACTGACGGTTCATTTTTCATTCATGCGTCCCTGGTCATAAAAATGTAAGACTCCATTCCGTGGCACCCCCGGAGACTAAGACTCCAACCCTACACGAAGGTTCCTTCTCTTCTCAGTGATCATCCCCAGGAGGAGCGGGATCACCGGGAAGGGAGCTGGCGGAATCCAAGAAGCCTGGGACCAGGAGCTCCAGATGCAGATGCAAGTCCCCGTCAGACCAAACCAGCTGCTAGCCGAGAGTCTGGTCCTCAGTCCTCCGTCCTCCCTGTCCGTCAATGGGGAAGAAACGATACATTGTAAAATTTTCTTTCTTTTTTTTCTTTTTTTCTTTTTGGTCCTGGGGACTGAACTCAAGGATGCTCTACAACCGAGTTACATCCCCAGCCCTTTTTGAATGTTTGTACTGCTGCATTATAGTTATCCGAAATATTGGGGCTCATAACTTGATCCACTTCAGCCCCCAGTGCTTCCTCCCCCCACCTACTTACGTGTTTCCTTCTATTTAATTATTTTTAAACTGAAGCTTTATAGATATACATAAAGGTGGAATTCACTGTGGTAGATTCATCTGTGTACGTAACATAAAGTGATCAATTACATTCTACCATTCTTTCCCTTTTCCCATCCCTCCTCCCTCACCCTCAACCCCCTTCCTCTACCCCTAGCTTCTGCATATGAGAGAAAACACTCGGCCCTTGACTTTGAGTCTAGCTTATTTCACTTAACATGATATTCTTCAGTTCCATCCATTTACCAGCAAATGCCATGACCTCATTCCTTATTGCTGAGTAAAACGCCATTGTGTATATAGGCCACAGTTTATTTATCCATTCATCTGTGGATGGGCACCCATCCAGGCCTTTTTATTTTTTATTTTGAGATGGAGTCTCACTTTAGTCGAGGCTGGCCTCCAACTTTCCATCCTCCTGTTTCAGCCTCCCTGATTGCTGGAATTACAGGTTTGCACCACCACACCTGACCACCACAATCTTGTCATTGTGAAGTAAACCAAAGGTAAATAGAGATGTTTAGTAAATCATTAACTGCTGAACTCATGCATATAAGTTAAGGTTTGTGTCTTTGTGTATTTGATCGGGGCAGATAATAAAATTGACTAAAATTAGAGAAAGTTTTCAAAAAGGAAAAAGAAAATGTCATTGACAGGCTCCAAGGGCAACAGAGGAACTGGGACAACCTATGTTCATTTATTCATTCTTTCTTTTCTCCGTTCAATAAGTACTTTATGAACTCCTTCCTATCCAGCGTCAGACAGAATTTCGGGAGGAGTGAACCAGAAGGGCTCACAGCCCACACTGCGTGGCCCCGCAGGATCATAATGGAGCGGAAGAACATCTACCTCCTCGCGACATCGTAGCCTGCAGGACGTCATAGCACAAGGCACTGCTCACATGTCTGTGGGGACAGTAAACAGACCTGCCGTGCATATACAGAAACAGGATATACGATATGTACAGTTCATCACCCTTCATAAGGATGGTGATAATGAATAACCATGTTGCTGGTCCGTGATTTTCCATACTGTGCTTTTTAATCACTATTTTAGAGCGGTAAAACCACGGGCCGTATTGCGTAGCAGCCCATCGTCTTAGGTTTACCAGGAGCATCGAGAGTCCACACCAAGTGGCTGGCCTGCACCATCCAGGTTTGTGGACGGGCAGCCTGTGATGTTGCACGATGATTAAATCACCAACACGCTTCTCAGAATGTGCCCCATGGTTAAGTGATGGAGGACTGTAACTTCTGCCCACTCTGAACTGTAGTCTAGAACGATTTTACAGAGGTAAACAGGCCATTGAGGGTCTCTTAGTAAGTGTGATAGTGGGGCATGCACGGATGGGTAATGAGAGCCCAGAGAGAAGTGCTGTATCAGTCAGCTATTGCTGCATAACAAACCATCCCCAACTCGGAGGCACAGAACATGAGGTCATTATCACACTCAGTGAGGCAGCTCTGCTGCGAGCTGCTGGGCTGAAGTTTGCAGGGACTGAGTGACTCTGCTCCACTTGTCTTTCAATCCTTGGGGACCAGCAGCGACCCAGCACCTGTTTTCACAGCCGTGATGAAGCACAAGAGAGCACTCCCACTGAAGCTTCCACTTGGGTCATGCTACAAACATTGGTCCGTGCAAGTCCTGTAGCCAAGCCCAGCATGGATGGGGTGGAGAAGCATATTCTTCCCACAGCGGGAGCGGGAGGGGAACAGACCCTTGGGGAGGAGTCATTCAAACCAGCACAGGCAGGAGGGGAGGCTCGGGAGCTCCCAGGGGCCTTGATAGTCAAAGCCTCTGCCTGCTCTCTACCTCCACCCTCACCTGCTGGATGGAATCTGCACGGTCAGAAAATTCCCCAGCTGGTTCACACACACTCCGGAATCTGAGAAACACCACCTGGAGGAGATCGTGCTGGATGGAGCAGGATCTTTAAGCCTGGGGAAGAGTTAGGCCGACGAGGAGGGCATTCCAGTGGACAGAACAGCAGGTGAGGCGCGTTTGGGGCGCTGAGTGACCACGGAGGGGCTGGAGAGAGTGGGGCAGATGTGGGCAGAGCCCATACCCACCAGGCACCCCAGATGCACGTCTCTCTGTCCAAGCTGACGCCCTCACCTCTGTAAAGCCACCTAGATGCAGGGTCTGCTTCCACCTCGCTGGACACCTGGCCTCTCCACCACCTGCATCAGGATTGACCTTCAGAATCCAAAGTCCCAGCCCTGATCAAGCAGACCTCGGTTGACAGCACCATTTCCCTCTAACCAGGAAAAATCGGGTGTTGGGGCAGTCGGAAGTGACTAAATAGGGACAGGGCATCAGGCAGCTGTGCGTGCCAAAGAGCAACCAATCAGACGCCAACAGATAAACCCTAAAGGCGTCTTGCACCACCCACCCGTCACTCAGCGGGATCCCCAGCCAATCCCAGAAGGACACGGGTCCCAGCAGAAAGACACATCTACCCCTGAGCCTACACGCCCCCGTACAAGGGTACAAAACTGCCGCCATATTGGAGTCCAGCACAACTTCCCAGGCCCTTTACCTTGGTGGACGGGTGAACCTCGCCCGAGAGCTGATCCCAACAAAGCTTTGTTCAGATGCTTATGATCTGATCCCTTTTGGGCCAGCATCCCATCTTACATCGTGAAGCGCAGAAATGGGGAAGGTGACCGTGGGGTTGTTCAGCCTGGCAGTCTTCACAACCCCAGGCACAAGTTCCAATGCCCTCGGCTCAACAGGCACCCCGCGCCCGAGCTCTGAGTCGTCCCCTGGAGGGAAACGCTGACTGCCTGTGCTCCTGAAAGCTGCCCGGAATTGGCGCAGCTTCAGAGAGCTTGGCTGTGTTCCGCGGGCCCCTGAGTGCCCGGGGCAGAAGAGCCCAAGGGGGACAGAGCTGCACAGAGTCCGAGCTGAACCAGAAAGAGGTGTTGCCCTACGTGAGCCAAAACCCACGGTCTGGAAAGAAACAAGGGCATCCTGTCCTGGAAAGGAGGACCGCACACCCCGACCCCGCAAGGCTCGGGTGCCGGGAGCCCTCGCTGGAATTTAGACACGATCCCGAGAGCAGCAAGCGGGGGCCTGCAGATGGACGCTCTCTCCAGCAGCCACGAGCACAGCAGGCGAGAGGCGACAGACTCCAACCCTCCCTTCCCGCACCCAGAGGGCGTGAGCGGAGGGCTGCCCAGTGCACAGGGCAGGCGACCACTCCGGGGTGCTCAGCTGCACGCCAGCGGCCAGGCTTGCTGGAGCCTCGGTCCCAGAGCCACACCTGGGTGGAAATTCAAGTGCAAGCTGCTTAACTGGGTGGCACTCCCAGGAAACACAGGGAGTGCAGAGACAATGAGACGGAAAAGGGCGGCCAGGGCAGAACCTGCTGTCCACAGGTCACCCCGGGAGGCCCCACCTGGAAGGCCAGGACGCTGGGGTCCACCCACTCACTGCCGCCAGTCACTGACAGGAGGATGCAGACACAGGGTCCTGCGTTAATCCGGCCGGCTCAACAAAGGACGACAAACTGGTTGTTCAAATGGCAGAAATGGGTTGCGTCCCTGTTCTGGACAAGGTCAAGGTCATGCCTCTGTCCGTGCCTCTCTCCCACCTCAGCCCCGTCTCCACCCTCATCTTCCCGTGGCCGCCGCCCTGCGTGCAGGTACGTCTGCCTGTGTCCAGATCCCCTCTCCCTTTAATGAGGACAGCGGTCTCCTGAATTCGGACTGACCCTACTGACCTCACCCTAACTGATCGTCTGCCAACATGCTATTTCCACAAAAAGGCTGCACACACAGGTCCAGGGATGAGGACCTCAATATCTTTTGGGGGGTAAGACCCTCCCTACAGCACCCCCTCCCCAGCACTTCCAGTCACACACAGGGAAAGCCCAGGGCAGAGCTGCAGGTGACCAAGGTCCTTGCAGGTGGAAGACCCTGGGACAGGGGCGTGGGCACCGACGTCCACCTGCTATGGCCTCTCAGCCCAGCTGGCATGTCTGGCTATGCTTCCCGTGCAGAGCAAGCTGGGTTACAGCCCGGAAGGTCAGCAAGCCGGCAAGCATGTCGAAAAGATTAAGAGTCGTATCTTAAAAAACCAAAAGCCAAGTGTGTGCTCAGGCCGCGGCTGGGGCCGGCTCGGCTGCCAAGCTGTTCTGGGTGCAGACGCGCCGCCTAATATCGGGAAGTGCCTCCTAATGACCCTTCAAATCATTTCATTAAAAGTTGCAGCGATGTCTCCAGCTGGATCCCAGTCGTGCTGGGAAGGCCATTAGGTTAATCAAAATACCAGGACAGCTCACCATCTACTCTTAATTAACAAATTAGGTCCCACGCCGACTCAGCAAAACAGGGACCCGCCAATGACCTGGGGGATGGCCGCTGGGCTCAGCCTTCCAGTTCCGCCCACCAATCAGAAGCTACGGAGGACCTCAGCCCCGGCAGGAGGGTGGGTCTCACCTTAGAAGAGCCGCAAGGTGGCTCCTTCACCGGCAAGCGCCTGCCACGCACTTCTGAGCCTCCATGTCTCCCGTCTAACACACCAGTGCCACGGGGGGACACATCTCTCCTGCTTGCCCTGGACTCAGGGGTCTCAGGGGATGCTAGACCTGCAGAGCTGAAACCAGGAGGGACCCGTCAAGTAGGAAGCCAGTCCCTCTAGCTCTACAAGGGCAGGGGCTTGGTCTGATTTATACCTGAGTATATCCCAAGACCCAAAGCACGCCTGGCACACGGTAGACCTTCAGAATGAAGCGGTGACACATGGCTGTTGTCCAGCCACCCAGGGAGGCTGGGGCAGGAGGACTGCGTGAACCCCAGAGTTTGAAGGCAGCCTGTGCAACACAGTAAGACCCCACCTCTTATATATGAAATGGTATTAATATTGAACGAAAATCGAATGAATGAATAAGTCTCTTCTCTGTCCAATCCCACAAGTTAACCAATTTAAACAGACTGGAAAAATGTTTTCCAAGCTTTTTTTTTTTTTTTTTTTGGCAATGCTGGGGAGAAAACCCAGGGCACACTAGCTAACCTATTCTTTATGACCACAAAAACACACAGCTGAGAATACACGTAATAGGGACTAATTTTCCTCCTGGTGGGGTGGTGGGGGGAATAGAAAAAAGAATCATGGAGCCACAGGCATGACTCAGCAATTCACTGTCTCACTTAACAATATGTATGTAGCACATCTTTTTCCAGGTCGATACATATAGATCTACCTAATTCTTTTTAATGGTCCATGATGTTTCATACTATTAAATGTGCTGTAATTTATTCTACTACTTGCCTAACAATAAAGTTGTATTTCCAATTTCTTTCAAGGGCAAACAGAAAAAAAAAAAATCTCTGCACATGCATTTTATGCTGGCAACTTTGTGTCAAGGTAGGTGCCTCAAGGTCAAGGGCCGGCAGGTGTTTCTAATTCACACAGACTTCAAAGCTCACCTGAGTGAGGCAAGACAGAGAATGACCACCCCAGCTCCAGCTGAGCCCCAGCAAGACTGTGAGGGTGGAAACCCAGCAGCCCACCCTACCCAGTGCCATCCTGTGCCCTGGGGTACCTGCCCTGGAAAGCCCCCAGTCCAACAGAAGGGAACAGGGAAGACACTGTCAAGGGCTACCCTCCACTGGGTGCCAGGAATTGTTCCAGGTGTTTGCACACATGAGATGCTTGCATATACCATTCATTCCACCTGTAGCCCATTCTGCATGCAAGCAAAGAAGATCTCGATATTATGGAGGAGAAACCCTGGATCAGAGAAGTGACCTTGCCCGACAAGGTCAATGAGTGAGCGACAGAGCTGGGTTTTGCGCTTGGTCTGGCTGCACCAAAACCACTTCTCATGACACCAGTGGGGCCTGACCTTGGCCGAGTTTAAATCGTCGTGACCACCGGGACGTCAAAAAAACATACACACCCACCCCCAGGACATCCAATGTGATGGCCCCCACGTGGGGGTTTTAGAAAGCCAGGTGATTCCAACGTGCAGTCAAGGATGAAGATAACAGCAGGACCCCAGAGTCCCCCAGACTGAGGCTGCATCACACACACCTGGGGGCTTGAGAGGGCTAACCGCTGACCCTCAACCCCACAGCATCAGGTTCCCGATGCCCAAGACTGTGCAGCCCAAAGCAGCTCCCAGGTGACTCTGATGAGGCTGGTCTGCAGGCCACACCTGGAACACACTGCCCTGCACCCTGGACCTGTCTGTGCTCTTTGTTTGACAGATGGGGACACTAAGAATCAAGCAGAACACTTCACCACCAGCCAGAAAGACCGGCAGTCACTGGGAAAGTCAGACGGCCTCACCTAATGGCTTTAGGGCCCTAAAGGCTAAGAGAGTATGGTTGTGGGTCCTAGAAACCCAGGCCATGTCTTTAAGCCTGATATTTCTCACGTGCTTAGTGGCTCTGCCTGTAGTTAAAGCAAGCCCTGACCTCCGGCGCCCGTTAATTCCCGTACAGACACACACATGTACCGCGCAAAAGGAGTGTACACGGAGCGTCTGAAACCCCAGCTCACAGCTACCTGCAGCAGAGTCTGCGTTTTCATTTTCTTCCATCTCCCAAGAAAGGGGACCACGCCTGCTGAAGGGTCAGCTGCTGCCAGCTAGCTCCGGGCAGCCCATCCCCATACCTTTATCTGAAAAGGAACTGGGATTGAAAGGGCAGAAAAGACACTCGGAGGTCATCTGGGCCATCTCCCAGCATCTCCTATCTCCTGGCAGGACGGCAGCTGACAAGGCTTCCCGGGAACCCGGACACCCAGCGGATCGCGGTCTCCGGGCGCCCCCTGCTGGGTGAGCGGGGAATGACTGGGAAGCCGGCACCGCCGACCCAAGGACTCAGGGATCTCTCAGATGGCTCTTGCAGGGTGCAGATTCCCCCCAAAACTAGTCAGCCTTTGCGAAATTACCTGGGGCTAGGGGTGCAGCTCAGGGGTAAAGCACTTGCCCCAGCATGCTTGAGACCCTGGGTTCCATCCCCAGCACCACAAAAAAAAAATTTTTAATTAAAAAATAAAACTACTTTGAGTTTTTACAGAAATAGTCTCAGTTAATCACCACAATTATGTCTCTGATAGATAGACATTCAGTATCTCAGTCATTCACCAATGTTGACTGGGCACTACAAGGAGCCCCATAAGAAACACTAGGAATATAAAGGAAATAGTCTCTACAGGGGTTGGCAAATGACAACCCGCCCAAAAATCCAGCCCGCTGAGTGTTTGTACAGCTCTCAGTAAGACTAGATTTTTACACTTTTAAATTATTTTAAGCTGGGTGCAGTGGTGCGTACCTGTAATCCCGGCAGTTTGGAAGGCTGAGGCAGGAGGATCACAAGTTCAAGGCCAGCCTAAGTGATTTCATGAGACCCTGCCTCAAAATAAAAAATAAAAAGAGCCGATGATGTAGCTCAGTGGTAGAGAGCCCTGGGCTCAATCCCAAGTACCCCCAAAAATCGTTTTAAAATTATCAAAAGAAGAATAACATTTTGTAACTTGTGAAAATCACACAGAATTCAACTTTCAACGTCCACATCTAAAATTTTATGGGGACACGGCCATCTGGATCACTGGCCTTCATACAGGGCAGAGCTGAGACGTTCAGCTGAGATGCTGCGATGCACAAAGGCTGAAAGTGTTCTTTCCCTGCCTTACAGAACGTGTGCCCATCCCGGTCCACCAGAGGAAAGGAGATAGAGCTGGCCTAGCTGAGGACGACTGTATGCAGGTCTCCGGGAGAGATGCTGTCCAAGCACTGATCCCAGGACAGACCTGCACGTGCCCTTACTCCACCAGGCGCAGGGGGGGAGACTGAAGCCCAAGGCCACCATCAAGAGGCAGCCGAGCCAGCTTCACACTGGACTACTCCACCGCCCCAGGTCACCTCCTCTTCACCATCTTAGCATCCATTCCCAGTTTAGATGGAAAAGCTTTGACTCGGAGAGGTTGGGCGACCTGCTAATAAGGGTGAGAGAGTGTCTTGAACTCCGGCATCTAATGGCAAACTCAGTGTTCTAGCCCAGGCTGATCCTCCTAACCCTGACCGGAAATCAGTTCTTCCAGCCAAGTCTCTCGGAAATAATAAGCCCGAAATGAGCTCGGCGGAGCCACCTGCAGCCCCAGCACTCAGGAGACTGAGGCAGGAAGGTGGCTGGAGGTCAGCAGTTCAAGGCCAGCATAGGCAGCATAGGGAGACCCTGTCTCAAAACACAAGCAAACCTGGAAGCATAATATTGATGCCCAGACGGTGTGCAATGAAGTGAGTGACAGGCTTCGCCTTCTGCTCTAAGGATCACTTCTTTTTTTTTTTTTTTTGGTGGTGCAGGAGACACCGGGGTCGGGGAATTGAACTCAGGGGCACTCGACCACTGAGCCACATCCCCAGCCCTATTTTGTATTTTATTTAGAGACGGGGTCTCACTGAGTTGCTTAGCGCCTCACGTTTTAGTGAGGCTGGATTTGAACTCGCAATCCTCCTGCCTCAGCCTCCCAAACCGCTGGGATTACAGGTGTGCGACTACTTGTGCCAGCCCCAGACCAAAGGTTTTTCTGCAAGATGGGGCTAAAGCTCTGGTACAGAGGATTTTAAACTGTCCTCCATGGGAAGTACCAGAGCTACGGAGTAAGGTGAGGAAAAGGTAAGCAGCCCTTCTACGTCTCCACCCACTGGAGAGACTTGCTCTTCTGTGTTGACGCTGAGCTATAGGTAAGGTCTGCTCAATCCTCAGTATGAACAGAAAAATAAATAGAGAGAAAGAGAGAGAGAGAAATCCCAAGTGTGGCTGAGGAAATAACGTTTGTGAAGGGCCACTCAGATGGTGCTAGGTCACTCAGGGCTGGCTCCGGGAGTCCTGAAGCAGAGAGGGAGCAAGCGTTGGTTTGCTAGGGCCACCAGAACAAAGCCCCACAGACTGGGTGGCTTAGACAACAGGGATTTATTGTCTCGCAGTTCTGGAGGCTGGAAGCCCAAGACCAAGGTGTCAGCAGGGCTGGTTCCTTCTGAGGCCACTCTCCTTGGCCTGTGGATGCTTTCTTCTCCCTGTGTCCTCACAGGGTCACCCCTGCATGGGACGGTGTCCTCATCCTGTACAAAGACACCAGTCACATTGAAGCAGGGCTCAACAATGGCCTGTTCATTTGCCTCCCTGTCTTCAAATACAGTCACACACTGAGGGTCAGGACGTCATGTGTGAATTCTGTGGGATCAAAAGTCAGTCCCTGGTTGGGCATGGTGGCACAGACCTGTAATCCCAGTGACTCGGGAGGCTGAGGCAGAAGGATCACAAGTTCAAAGCCAGTCACAGCAACTTAGGGAGGCCCTAAGCAACTCGGCGAGAACTTGTCTCTAAATAAATTATACATATATGGGGCTGGGGACGTGGTCCAGTGGTTAAGTGCCCCTGGGTTCAATCCCTGGTACCCACCACCCCCAAAAAGTCATCCCTAACACAACATGGGAGGGCAAGCAGGGTCACCTGCTCCTCTCTCCTATGGGGGCCATCTGAAGGAAGAGGAGGACATGCAGGCAGGAGAAGGCCCAGAGTCCACTCCAAGGAGCTGCCGGTAATGGCTGGAGCCAGGCAGGGCGGCTGCCAGGGATCCTCCCAGCTAGCCAGGTGTCCAGATTTCAGTTAGCTGGATTTGTCGCCGCAGTTACCAGGAAATTGGCGAGAAGCAGGGCTTCTCCCTGGGGTTTGGGGGTCCCACCCGGCCTGCTACAGACTCAGGAGTCATCGTCCCCCACCCCAAGCCCAGCTGCTCCGGCGAGCCCTGTGTGTGTGAAGCCTCGCGGGCTTGCTCTGCATGCTCATGGCCGCGCGCCTACCCCACGGACCTCCAGCTCAGCCTCCGGCTGAACCGCAGAGGGCTTTCCATCCCCGATCCTGAAGAGGGGGTCTGCCCGCTCCTGGAGCTGTCCCCGTGGGGTCCTGCTGCTCCTCTCCAAGTGCTCCCTGCCCTCCCCCACCCCCAGCTCCCTGCTGCCGCCGGCTCCCTGGTTCCTCCCTGGACCCCTCGCTCCCACCCCCAACCCTCCTTCTCCCCTCCCTGCCCCATGGCTCCTCCTGCCTCCGGCTCTGGGATCTGGAGATCCGACCCCGCCATCCATGCCATCCCAGGAGGAATCTCGTCAGGGCCCCTTGCTGGCAGATGGTCCTAAGAAGTTTGGGGACGAGGGCCAGGATGCGTGGGGGTCTATGGGTTAAATTCATGTCCTCATGTCCTCCTGGGACCCTGGCATGTGACGGCATTTGGAAATGGGCTCTTCACACGTGTTAGATTGAGACGAGGTCATAGAGGATCAGGCTGGGCCCTAAGCCCAGGGACTCACAGGCAAAGGGAAATCTGGACACAGACACCAGGGAAGAGGCCACGTGACGATGGAGGCACCCTGCCACCCACCGAGGGCCCTTCCAGCCTTGTGGCAGCCTCCAGAAGCTGCAGGCGAGGCCTGGACAGATTCTCCCTGGAGCCCCTAGGAGGAACATAACTAATGAGCACCTGGTTTGGAGTTCTGGCCTCCAGGATGGTGGGAGGACAGGTTCCTGTTGTTTTAAGCCACCTGGTTTGTGGTCCTTTGTTAGGGCAGCAAGAAGCCCCCAGAGGACCTCAGACAGAGCCAGCCTCAGATTCCTGTGAGGAAGGGCTGGGACCAAGCCCGGGAGGCTCCCTGCCCGAGGCTGAGTGAGAGGTCTCAGGGACACGCACGCACACTTTAAATGGAGTGAGGCTGCCATCGGGGACCCTGGCGCTTGCTCACTTGCCCTTGGTGGGCTCGGGGTCTGCCCCGGAGGCGGGCTGGGGCGTCCACACTGCAGGATGTGGTATGGACACAGGAAAGCCAGCACTTACTGGTGGTGCTGCAGGGGGCAAATGGCATGAGTGTCCCCTGAAAGGCTCCTGTGTCAGAAGCCCGGTCCACGGTGTGGCCACATGAGTGTGGGACCCTTTAAGGTGGGGCCTCGTACCAGAAGGTCACGGAGGTCACTGCCCTTGGAAGGGATGAATGCAGTTTCACGGGACCCCGGTTAGTTCCAAAGAAAGTGAGATTTTCACAAGAACAGCAAAACTGGTCCCTCCCCAACCTCGGGCTTCCTGTCTCACCAGGTCACCTCTCCCTCTCAGACCAGCTCCCATTCTGCCATTTTGTGGCACATCTAAGGGGCCCTCACCAGAGGCCAAACAGATGAGGCCACCTTACCTGGGACTTCCAGCCTCCAAAACCAAGAGCTAAATAACCCTCTTTTCTTTAGGCAGTACCCACACCCAGGTGTTTCATTATAGGAACAGAAATCAGACTGATACGGGTGGGTGTCAGAAACAGCTCAGGGACTGGAGGGAAGAGGGAGGCAGGGACAGGCTGGGAGCTTCAGCATTTCATCGGTGTTGCTCCGGGGCAGAGCTGAGTCTGAACTTCCTCTCCCACTGGGCTGCCATGACCCGTCTGTAAATGCCTGGCCGTCTGGATACTGTCGGTAGAATGCGGATACTTCATCAGTGGAATTTACTTTAAGGATTTTAATAAAAAGGGGATCTGACATGAGTTCCTACTGATATCCCCGAGCAGAAGGCTCACAGCAACGCGTTCTTCGCCAGCAAACTCCACAGAAAAGAGCACCAAGTTCAGTTGTTGAAAATTCCACGTCCCCCTCCTCTGGAGAGGGATCTTCCCAACCTGATAAATGATGGAGGCTTGAAGGAGCACCGCGTCCGGGCTGAAGGGCATAAACCCCAAGCAGGCGGCGAGACCCGGTCTGTGCGAACAGCCACGGTGGCCCGTGCTGATCATACCACGGGCATCCATTAGGTATCAGGCGCCTGCTGGGCACCGGGAGCCGCGGGCGCTTGGAGGGCGAGACGCTCCTCCTGGGCAACCCAGAGGCCTCGCTGTCTGTAGAGCTGGCCTCCAGCTGGTCTGCCTTTCACCGTCTGCACCCAACCGGCCACGGTCCCCCGTCTCCGCCCTCTCTGCTGAGCTCTGATAACCGACAGGCGGACCTCAGGACCTCAGATCGTGCGCGGCCCGCGCGGGGCCCTGGTCACGCGGTCCCTACCAGCCCGAGTCGCTGGTTGCCTAGGTTTGCACCTCGGCAAGCAAGAAGCACAGCGCCGGGCTCGCCCCACCGCCTCGTTCCACCTACAAGGAGAACCTGGAGGCTGGCGCTGGGCTCAGGAGAGCATGCGCGAGGCCCTGGGTCAATCCCCAGCACCGCAGGGAAAAAGTAGAAAAATTGACATTTAGAATTCTTACTTGTGTTTATAGTTTACAACAGCAAAATGGTGGAATGTGGGAAATGGGCTGTTTTTGTCTGATAAGCATAGATTTTAGTTCCCATATGAAATTTTCTATAGGTTTCAAATACGATCTTTAAAACTGAAATGTGGTTCTCACGCCTGTAAGACGCAGGAGGCTGGAAGGATCACAAGATTGAGGCCAGTCTCAGTAATTTAGTGAAGCCCTGAGCAACTCATTGAGACCCTGTCCCCCCAAAAATTAAAAATAAAACAGGCTCAGCATGTGACTCAGTGGTTAAGCACCCCTGAATTCAATCTCCAATTCAAAAGAATTTAATAAAAATAATAAAATGGAAATCTGTTCTTCTCTTTTTGTTGTTAATCATTTGTTTTAAGACTAAAGAACAAGAAAACGATTTCTACTACAGATTTCCATTATGGGAGATAATTCTGTCATGAAGATGTTGATCAATGTCGCCAATTTGTACACCAAAAATGATCGCGACGGTGAATCTTATATGTATTTTGCCTCAAGTTCTAAAGTGAATAATGTAATGTGCCCAAGAAAATTGAACTGTATACTTAAGTGAATCGCATGGCATGCAAATTATAAATGTAAAATGTAAAATGTAAAAAGGTGGATTCAGTGAGAATCCACCCTGGGGCTGGGAGGGGCTCTCTGGCAGAGCGCATGCTGAGCCTGGGTGAGGCCCTGGGGTTGATCCCAGCACAGGGAAAAAACAAAACCCACTCTGGGCACCACACAAGCTAGGGACGCCACTGGATAGTGGTGTTCCTGTCTCACAGAAGAGGAAACAGGTTCAGAGGGGGAAGGGGCTTGACCGAAGCCACACAGAGGTTGAGGGGAAGAATCTAGATTCAAAGACAGGGCTGTCCGTCCACACTAACATGAGACCCTCCTCTATCTTGCCACTTGGCCACCTTCCATAAGGACCGTGACCCTCTCCCAAGTGAGGGACCTGACCCCTAAGATCTTCACAGAGGGAAAGGCATCAGGGCCACAGGTGGCGGCAATTCGGGGGACCTCGCCGTAGACGTGTCCTTCTGTGTCATCATGACTACGTCCAGAACGTCGGTCCAGCCTACACTCGGGACAGAGGAGGGAAGGTTCCCGGGGCACCATGTCTTGCCTGGAAGGACCACAGAACAGGCCACCCCAAAATACGCCGCCTTGGCCTAAGGATAACTCTATAGCCAGGGCAACCGAGAAGAAGCAGGGCGGGAAAAGCTCGCTGCCCTGAAGCAGGGTGTGAATTTATGAAGGTGACCCCCCTCTAGCCACTAGCAAGGACAAAGTTCATCCAGGTGACGAGGCCAGACCCTAATCAGCAAGCCTTACATGGACACCACCATCCTGTAGATTCGCCCACCCACAATTGCCACCCCAGAAGCTCAAAGTCCCGGGCTGGGGAGATAGCTCAGTCGGTAGAGTGCTTGTCTTGCAAGCACAAGACCCTGGGTTTGATCCCCAGCACCGCAAAAGAAAAAAAAAAAAAGAAGCTCAAAGTCCCTCCTTGGGTCTCACCACCTATCTGCCAACTTTTGCTAAGTGCTACTCAAGCCCGGGTCCCGTCAGACTTGAGCTCTCATGGCCGCGTGTGCCCCAGGTGAGCACATGGACATGGTAAGAAGCGCTCGGTCTTCCCTTGCTAGCCCTTTTCTTAACTTTTTTTTGTGTTTTTGGTTTTTTAGGGTATTTTTTTGGGAGGGGGTAACTGGGTATTGAACTCAGGGTGCTCTGCCACTGAGCTACACCCCCAACCCTTTTATCTTTAGCCTCCCTAAGTTGCCAAGGTTGACCTCGACCGTGATCCTCCTGCCTTGGCCTCCCGAGCTGAGCTGGCAGGCGTGCGCCATGGCGTCCAAGCATGCTAACCTGTCTTTGGTGAGTCTTGTTTTAAGGGATCCAGCTGAGAACCCAAGACAGGTAAAAGAAAATTATTTTCTTTTCTTTCCACACGAACCAACAGCTTTAAATTCCAAAGTGACTGATGCCAGCTACGTTAGTCCCCAGGGTAGGGACCAGGTCAGGACCTCAGCCATAAAGAACTCAGAGGCCACCGGCACTCATGGAATTAACGTTCACAGGTTGGGACAGGCCCGCGGTGTGCAGCCACCTGCTGACAGCTGAGGCGTCTTTTGGAATCCTGGACACTGGCCACGGGCCACTCTCTCTTGGATTTATCTGAAATCCAAAGCACTGGGCCCCACAATGGACCACCAGAGGCTTGAGGAAACCCCCGCTTCTGCGAGCCCAGAAGACTCTCCAGGTGCCCCATGACCACGCCCAGAGAGCCGCCCAGCGCTCCGCTCGGGCCCTTTCTTCACCCTCTCGCCTGCTCACCGCTCATGCTGCCTGGAAGCCTGGATGGACCGAGGCAGAAGCCGTGGCCGGAAAATATGCAGGGTGATCAGTGCAGCCTGGGGATCCCGGTCCTGGGCGCCGTCCAGCTACGAATCACCGAGAGTCAGAGTCCACGAGACGCAGAAGGGGACAGGCCAGCGGTTCCAGAGAGCGAGTTTGCTCCACAGCGGACATTCGGTGCTGCCGGACACAGTTTTTGTTTTTTGATTTTGGGGATTTTTTGGTTATCACAAGCTGCAGGGGACATGCTACTGGCCCCTAATACGCAGAGTCCCGTGATACTGCTAAACATCCTGCGATGTCCCAAACACCACCAGGCCAGGTGTCCACCTGCTGAGGTTGAGGTGGAAATAGAGACAGAGCAGAAACAGCCCCCGAGCGCCACACACACGCAGAGGAGCTGCGCGGTCCACGGCCAACCCAGACGGGGCGGGGAGGGAAAGAACAGCCTGTGGCCCGGACCACTCAGCTCCCAACGTCAACAGACCGACGTCCTAAGGAATGTGTTATCCGAGCCCGAGCTTCAGGAATGTGTTATCCGAGCCATCCCCAAAGCGCCACAGGAGAAAGCAGATGCGCCAGATGCAGCCGCCAACAGGGGCTTGGGAAAGAGGCCTGGGCGCGGCGGCCTCCATCACCCCTAGGAAAGCCTCCTAAGTCACTTCTAATAAATCAGCCTCAGAATGTCCACAGGGTGTTTGTTCTACTGCAGAGGCGTCCACGGCGCCCTTTCTCATCACAAACGCCAAGTCACCCAACTGGGCCCCAAGGACTCCGGGAGACCCCAAGTCTCATGCAGCCCAATGCCTGGCACCTTGGTGGTGCTCAACAAATATGTGTGCCATGTTTCCTAGGGCTACACTGGACCTCCTCGCCTGGCCCACGTCCTCCCAGCAGCCTCTGCCCCTCTGTCCTTGACTCCTCCTCTCTCCCCTCCCTCACACTGCTCCAGCTGTTCCATGCTGCCCCTCAAGCCACCTGGCACACTCCTGCCCCAGGGCCTTTGCACATCCTGTGCCCTCGTCTCTAAATCAAATGGCCCATTCCCTCACCCCCTCCAGTTCTTTTTCGTGTGTGTGGTGCTGGGGATCGAACCCAGGGCCTTCTGCATGGGAGGCAAGCACTCTACCAACTGAGTTATATCCCCAGTCCCCCTCTAGGTCTTTGTTCAAAGGTCCTTTTATAAAATCGCCACTTTCTGTCTTTCCCATTCTGCTAACTATGAACTGAATTGTGTCCCACCCCAAAATTCAGATTTTTAAGCCCCAGCCCCCAATGAGATGGCAGGCAGGGGCAGGGCCTTTGGGACGTGGTTAGGTTTCCACGAGGGCATGAGGGTGGGATCTGTGGATGGTGGAGAGAAGCGGTCAAGAGCGCACCCTGCAACCCTGCCAAGACCGCAGCAGCCCTGGGTGCCAGCCCGGCGCCTGGTCCCTGAGGCAGCCCTGCAGTGTCTAACTTCAGTTCTGTCCTCAAGCGCTGTCTGGAGGGATGGAACCCAGGGCTGCCACATGCTAAGCCAGGGCTCTGCCCCTGAGCTGCATCCCCAGCCCTTTTTATTTCTTATTTAGAGACAAGGTCTCACTAAGCCGGCCTCAAACCCGCAATCCTTCTGTCTCAGCCTCCCAAGTAGCTGGGATCACAGGTGTGGCCCCTGAAAGGCTTCTACCAAGTTTCTTGCCCTCTGTTCTCAGAGACCCTCTTGATCCACTGGCCCGTTTTCTCCTGTCTTACCCACTACTCTTCACGGAGTCCCATTGAGACACAGAACTGCCCACCTTCACGGTGTCCTGGGGCCACCCTAACCGAGATCCCCAGATGGTGGCTCAGGCAGCCAAATTCTTCCCCCGCGGTTCTGGAGGCTGGGAGTCCAAGCTGCGGGCAGTCGGTCCCTCTGAGCGGGGAGGGAGCTTCCTCCAGGCCTCTCTGCTGGCCGGGGGCCCTGGCCTTCCCTGGCTTTACAGCCCTGAGTCTCAGTCCACTTGGTCTGTCCAAACAACACAGGACACACCGGTGGCCTATCAACAACGGAAAGTCACTGCTCACCGTGCGGAGGCTGGACGTCCACCGTCGGACCCAGGCGTCTGGGGAGGGCTCACATCCTGGGTCAGATGGCACCTCCTACTGTGTCCTCACAGGGTGGCAGGGGTGCCCAGCTCCCCTGGGCCTCTTCAGAGAGCGCTAATTCACGGGCACTCCGCCCTCCAGAGCTATTCACCTCCCAGAGTTCCCGCCCGCCCGTCCCCCACAGTGGGGACATGTTTAGCACAGGAAGGGACCTTGAGTTCAGCTGCTGGCCTTTCCAGGTGAGAGTCTGAAGACAAGCCAGCTGCCTGAGGCCAGAGTTGGCGGCCAAGCCCGGCTTTGGGAAAAGGCTTTGTGGGTTTGGAGGGAAGTCCTTGGGACCGCCTGCCTGAGCTGGGATCTGGCCTTAGAACGTCCTCGCTGCTGGGTGACCTTGAGCGCCTTGCGACTGCTCTGCGCCCCCCGCTCTGCACCGTGCAGTGGTGCCAAGGGGCACCTCCCTGGAGGCACCTCCCTGGAGGCGACTGGAAAGGAAATGTGTTTCCCACGCTCGGTGCTGCGTTGGCCTCAAGAGCATTTACTGAGGCCAGCTTGTCACCCATTTATGGATCCTCGTTCCAAACTGCAGTCTGGTGATCCCTGTCCTGCAGTCCTGCCAAGTTCCCAGCACGGGAGCTGCAGCCGGCTCAGCAGCAGGCCCACCCATCTCAGACTCCTTCACTTCTTGCCTGTGTGATCTTGGGTGACTGTCTTCAGGTCTCTGAGCCTCAGTTTCCCCATCTTTAGATAGGATGATACTATTAATCGTAGAGAGTAATTGTGAGGCTCAGAGATCATTCATTCATTCACGTAGCACATATTTATTTCTGTCCTTCCTGAGCCAGGAATGTATCTAGGGATAAACCTCAAACAAATAAATGAAGGAATGATTTAGCATTTGAAGGACACACATGTTAAAGGGGAAAGCAGAGAATGAGACAAGAGGCATCTCTGTGGCCTATTTGGGCTGCAGTTACAAAATGCCGCAGACTGCAGGGCCCAAGGAGCCCTCGTCATTTTCTCCCTGTTCTGGAGGACGGAAGTCCAAGATAAGGCTCAGGTTCTGGAGAGTTCTCTTCCTGGCTTGAAGAGAGCTGCCTTCTCCCTGTGTCCTCACACGGCTGCGAGAGGGCAAGCTCTCTGGTGTCTCTTTCTGAAAAGGGCACTGACCCCATCTTGGGACCCCACCCTCATGCCCTTACTGAGATCTAATGACCTCCCAGTGGAACAGGGACAAGATGGCAGACATCAGTCAACACCTGCGCCTAGCAGGTTATAATGTACAGGTTTTGTTTCTGTTGCTGTTGTTTTTGTTTTGTATTTTGTGTTTCTTCGGTACCAGGGATTGAACCAAGGGGCACTTAACCACTGAGCCACATCCCCTGCCCTTTTTATTTATTACTCTGAGAGAGGGTCTTGCGAAGTTGCTTAGGGCCTCACTGAGTTGCTGAGGCTGACCTCCAGCTTGCAATCCTCCTGCCTCAGCCTCCTGGATTGCTGGGATTACAGGTGTGTGCTGCCACACCTAGCCTGATTTTTTTTTTCACTCACTCCAATATTCAGCATGCTTAATACAAACCACAATATTTCACAAGTTGCATGGGGATGGATGGCTTATTAAGCTGATCAAAAGGAGTCAGTCCCTATCCTTGAGGAACTGCTAAAACCTAGATGTGGATTAGCCTAAATAAACATAATCAGATGTAAATCATGATAAAGAGGGAGGACCCAGGCACACGGGTGCACACCTGTGATCCCAGGCCGGAGAACGAGGATCTCAAGTTCAAGGATTGAGCTACGCTTCCTGCCTCCCGGTGGCAGAGAACGATCCTAGCATAGCAGGCACGAAGCCCTGGGACTGATCCCCAACGCCAGGAAAGTTAAATAATGGACAGAGCAGTGGCGCACACCTATATTCACAGCCACTCAGGAGGCTGAGGCAGGAGGATCACAAGTTCAAAGCCAGCCTGGGCAGCTTAGAGAGACCCTGTCTCAAAATGAAATACAAAGGACTGGGGATATAGCTCGGAAGTAGAGGACTTGTCTAGCATGTGCCAGGACCTGGATTCAATCCCCAACACCCCTAAAAATAAACAAAATAAAATGCATCCTGTTTTTTAAATGGACCTACCTCTATAGCAGTTTCTCTATAATTGTACAGAAAATATTATTTTTATGTGCAATAGTTAATATATAAAATACTGCTTTATTTCATAACTAAAATATCAGTATGTACTTTTTAAAAAACTCTATCCATGTAAACTATTAACAGAAATTATCTTCTCCTCTGACGTTATATTTAATTTTGATAAATTTTTGTGGTTGCCTTTTAAATCTTACAGAGTAACCATCTTGATTTTTATCTTCTCTCCTTTCATCCCTGATAATAAACTTTGTAACAACTTTCTTTCTCCAGTTTTGCTGTCCTTGTCCTTTTTCCCTGGGGATTCCTTAATAATCAAGTTTTGTATTCTGAAGATGAACAGTATTTGCAGAATCTAGAACTTGAGAGCTCGATGGGGTCTTAGAAACCAGATGTGGTGGTGCCTGCCTGTGATCCAGCAACTTGGGAGGCTAAGGCAGGAGGATCATAAGTTCAAGGTCAGCCTCAGCAACTTAGTGAAACTCTGTCTCAAATAAAAAAATAAAAGGGGCTGAGGGCGTAGCTCAGTGGTAAAGCACCCTGGGTTCAATCCCCAGCCTCAAAAAAGGAAAAGAAGAAGAAAGAAAAGAAATTATGGTGTCAAAGAACATTAATTGGACATAGTACATATCATTGATTTGATAAATAGATCATCATACGTTACAAAATACAAAGGTGAACTGGGGCTACTGGCCCCTAAAAAGTGTTCGACCTAGAAAACTAGGAGAAGAACATGACCGAATTGTTTTGAAAGGCTGAGTTTCAAATGTGGAACAACTGAGCCACGTGTTTGTAAACAGTGCCATTTAAAAGACTGTACAGCTTTCCCTCCAATTAAAACACCATGCAAATTTGCAAGGCTGAGTTTTGTCAGCTAAAATTTGTAAACAGAAGAACTCAAATGATATCATTTCTAGTTGAATTAGTTCTTTATGATCAGACTGTTTCCTCTTTTATAATTGTTTGGAACAAAACAAAACAAAACAAAAAAACTTAACAACCTGATTTATTTATCTTCCCAGAAGAATTCATCTCTAGTGTTCTCACTGGGGACAGTCATAATTAGATGCTAGAGAAGCTAATAATAAAAGCCATTTATAAGGGCTCACAATGTGCTATTACTTCGAAAGGCAAGTTACATCCTCCCAAGAAATCTGTGAGGTAGTACATTTATTAGGATCAAGCTCAGGTATGAGTAACAGAACACAAAATGGTAGTGACCTAAATAAGGTACAAGTTGACTTTGCTGTGACATAAAAACCTGGTACCAGGTGATCTGGTGCTGGTGTGGTGGATCCAGGTATCAGGGAAAGGACTTCCTTCCGTCTCCTTGATCCACTGTGGATACGAGCCACTCTTCATTCCTAAAGTGACATCATGCTCCAGATGAAGGCTCTGTCTCCAGCCATTATGCCTGCAACCCAACTGAGTAGACGGAAGAAGCGGGGTGATAGGGCGACACCCCCAAGAAGTTTCCCATACCACTTTACCTAAGTCCTTGGTCACCCCTTGATCACTGGCTTCACCTAGCTGCAAGGGACGCTGGGAAATGTAGTCCTTATTCTGTGTACATGTTTCCATCTCCCTCCCAAAATCAGGGGAGAATGGATTTGGGGGGGAAATGAGCAGTCCTTGTTAATTCCTTTTTATAGGTGAGATTTAGAGGGTAGCAACATGACTGAGGTCACAGAGTTACAAGTGATGAGCTAAGATTTGCAAAATATTTTGTGACGCTTCTTCTCATGTACCTTGCGCTAATGAAGTATGAGTTATAAACCTCTCTGCATTACTCAGCAGAGAGAAATTATACAAAAGCCGTGTATTCAGAATTTTACTCTTTTTTTTTAAACAAATACTGGCAAGAATGCAGAGTAACAGAAACCCTTATACACTGTTGGCAGGAATATAAACTATTACACCACTATGGAAAACAGTATGGAAGTTCCTCACAAAACTAAAAATAACAGTCACCTACAATGACGCATGCCTGTTATTCCAGCCCCTCTTCAAGCTGAAGCAGGTGAATTGCAAATTCAAAGCCAGCCAGGGCAACTTAGCAAGACCCTGTCTCAAATTTTAAATTTTTTAAAAGGGCTGGGGATGTAGTTCAGTGGTAGAGCACTCCTGGATTTAATGCCCAAAATGACAAAAATTAAAAATAAAAATAAATAGAATGACCCTCCTATTACCCAGTTGTAGCACCCTGGGTATACACCTGAAGGAAATGAAGTCCACATACCACAGCAATATCTGCACCTCCCTCGGGGATTGCTTCTCAAGAGCCAAGATGCGGGATCAGCGAGGTGTCCGTCAGCTGACCAATGGATAAATGTACATACTTGTGGGATATATGTACACGGAGTACTGTTCAGCCAGAAAGAGGAATGAAGTCATGTCATCTGCAGGAAAATGGATGAAGTGGAGGACATCCTAATAAGCCAGACACAGAAGGAAATACATTGCATCATTTTTCTTATATGTGGAAATTAATTTTTTTAAAAAATTCAAGATCTTAAGCCAATTCCAAAAAACCAAAGTCTGAATGCTTTTCTCTGATAAGCGGATGCTGATCCATAGTGGGGGGCTGGGTAGGGAAGGATGAAGGAACTTTGGATTGTGCAGAGGGGAGGGGGATGGGAAGGACGGTAGATTGAGACAGACATTATTACCTATATACATGTATTAAAAGATTTTTAAATAAAAAACAAAAATTCAAGATCTGAAAGTGGAAGAGAGGTGATTAGGAAGGGGAAGGGGCCTGGAAGAGGGGGAGAGGGGAGGGCGGGAGTGACCAAAGCAGAGCCCCTGTGGTCAAACACCACTCCGCCCATCAGTGAACACGCACCACTAATTATAACTGTTAAACAAAAAATAAAAATAATACAAAAGAAATAAAAGAATTTTCTCTTTTAGACAAGTTACTGCTTATTTTATCACAGAACTGTGTAAAGTGCAGCCGCCCGGGGGGGCGGGGAGGAGTGTGCAGAACAACCAAGAGATGGGGTCCCTCACCCAGAGCGGGGCCTGCTGTCCAGAACCTCTGCCTCCACCCAGGCCCACCCTGGCGGTAACCACAGCGTCACTGCCTCTGAGGCCCCCTGGAGCTCAGACGGGGTGCTCCAGGTCCCCCCACCCGCCATCTTGCTCTTCCCAAACAAGGGGCGCTCCAGTGGAAGGGCCAGCGGGACCAGGGAAGAAGCACGGGGGCTTCGGGGAGTCACAGGACGCAGGGGGTCTACCTCCCCCCACAGGCCACTAGGCTTTGCCTCTCACAGTCCCCTGCCCGCCAGAGTCCCTGGGCCCGCTGGGTCACCAACGCCAGGCAGCTGGAGTGGGGCAAAAGAGAGGTGGTCCCCCCAAAGGAGGGAAGTAGGCAAGAACAATAATGGCGAGCTGGCCCACGAGTGAGGAAGGCAAAGACGGGAAGAGACAGAAGCTGCAGGGGTGGCTGGGCAGGGCCATGTGGACCAGGGGCTGAAGATGAGGACCCAGCACAGCCAGAGCGGGTGGCCCGGGTAGGGAGCCCCAGGCTGAGAGACCGGCAGGTATAAAGGCTCCCGGTGAGGAAGGACTGGGCCTGCTCGCAGCACGGGGCGGCCAGGGTGGCTGGTGCAGAGTGGACAGGACAGTCCTGGGCAGGCAGTGCCCGGCCGGCTACACTGGGAAGATTTAAATCCAGAAGCACGTGGTTTCTGGGCGGGACTCAGACTGGGAGTGGGCAGAACAAGACTTGTGAGAAGGCAGGTGGATTCTGCTTGACCTACCGTGGCCATCTCCAGTCAGGACCTCCACGACTGCCCTGGCGTAACCCTGGTCAGTTTCCCTGACTCCTTTCCCAGCAGAATATAAAGACACAAAACCAGCCAGGCACGGTGTGCACCACCCCGCAACTCAGGAGACCGAGGCAGGAGGATCGCAAGTTCAAGGCCAGTCTGGGCAGCTTAGCCAGACCCTAAAAAAACAAAGAGGGCTGGGGGGTGTTCCTCACTAGTAGAGCATGCCTGGGTTCAATCTAGAAATAAACAGACAAAACCATCAGGTGCCATGTGGCGCTCTACAGCTGGACCCCAGCACCAGCCACCCTGCTGACTCTTTGATACTAGCTTGAGACATGCCAGGGACATCATCATCTGGGTTGAAGGCATTTTGTCCTGGCAACTTTATGAGCCCCTATCCTCTGACCCAACCGCAGGGATCCACTGGTCTTGCTGCACCCAGGACCATGCTTCTGTCAGTAAGTCCCCAACTCACTGCCCTCTGCAATCCTGGATCTTCTCCTGTCCTGCAGCACTTGGGGCCACTTCTTATACGCAGGGGCAAGTTGTTTCCAGAACGGGAGGTCATGGCAGACATCCAGGTAAGAGGGGACATTCTCTGGCTTAGGCCACTTATGGTGGGGTGAAGACAAGTGGGTGGACTGGAGTGTGCTATCAGGACCGTGGACAGTAGAGGATCAGGCAAGTGAGATGGGAGGACAGACAGTGCGGGGTCCTTGGAGAAATGGCCAGCCCAGGTCTGGAGCAGGAAATGCACAAAATGAGCCCACTGGGCCGTCTTGTTGCATAGCAGATGGAGAAGCTGCCGGGGCTACTGGGGTCATGTCAGGAAAGACAGAACCTACTCATGGCAGTGCTGTTCACAACCACCGAGAGGTGGAAACGACCCCCCTGGTCTATCCACCAGGGATTAGAAAAGCAAGATGCAATCTGTCTGTACTGTGGAGTGTTATCAGTGAGAAAAGCCAGGCACCAAGGACCACATGTTGTATATACAGAACAGGCAAATCCTTAGCGATAGCAAGCAGATTAATGTCTGTGATTTGCTTTAAAATAGAATGGGGGGCTGGGGCTGGGGCTCAGTGGTAGCGCGCTTGCCTGCAGGCGTGAGGCCCTGGGTTCCACTCTCAGCACCACATATGAATAACATTAAATAAATAAATAATAAAAAGATCCACTGACAACTAAAAAATATTTTTTAAAAAATAGAAGGGGGATGGGGAATCTAGATAGGTACATTTTTTTTCCTTTTTTTTTTTTCCCCTCCCTGGAACTGGGGATTGAACCCAGGGATGCTCTACCACTGACCTACCCCAGTCCTTTTTATTTATTTGGAGACAGGGTCTTGCTAAATTTCCCACGCTGGCCTCCAACTTACAATCCTCCTGCCTCCGGCCCGGCCTCCTGGGTGGCTGGGATCACAGGTGTGCACCGTCGCGCCCAGTTTAGATAGGCCCCTACGTGAGACAAGACTGACCATGAGCTGACAGTGTGGCACCTGGGTGATAGGTGTGCTGTGCCAGGGTTCACTGTGCCAATCTCTCTCCTATATAGGGTTAAAATTTTCTGCAATGAGCCAGGCGAGGTGGCGCATGCAATCCCAGCAGCCCAGCAGGCTGAGGCGGGAGTATCGCAGGTTAAAAGCCAGCCTCAGCAACTCGGTGAGGCTATAAGGAACCTAGTGAAACCCTGTCTCAAAATAAAAAATAAAAAGGGCTGAGGATGTGGCTCAGTGGTTAAGTGCCTGGTTAAGACCCCTTGGGTTCAATCCCTGGTACCAGGGGGGAAACAAAATCTGCAATGAGGCCAGGAGCGGTGGCACAAGTCTGTAATCCAGTGGCTTGGGAGGCTGAGGCAGGAGGAACGCAAGCTTAAAACCAGCCTCAGCAATTTAGCAAGGCCCTAAGCACTTAGCGAGATCCTGTCTCTAAATTAAAAACATGAAAAACAGGCTGGGGATGTGGCTCAGTGTTTAAGGAACCCCGGGTTCCATCTCCAGTACAAAAAAAAAAAAAAAAAAAAAAAAAAAAAAAAACTTCAATGAAGAGTTCAAAGACAAAGATGCAGCAGGCAGGAGTCAAGACTACCCGAGCTCCAGAGACACAGCTGGAAACTCAGGAGCAACCAGCCAGTGGGAGAAACAGGAGCAATACATAAGCAATGGCATTCCCAAAATAATGAACAGGTCAGGAAGCGCTATTGTCTTGTTTCAGACTCAAAACGCTGTCTCTTGTTGCCAGGGATAGTAACCCCAGCGACTGGGGAGGCTGAGGCAGGAGGATCGCACGTTCCAGGCTGGCGGGGGAAACAAGCAAGACCCCACCTCGAAAAAAAACATACAAAGGGCTGAGAATGTAGTTTGGTGGTAGAGCACCACTGGAGTCAATTTTTTGTAGAGTACCACAAAAAATAAATAAATCAACACCCTCCATGTGTGACCCGCCACCCTGCCCTGGTACTAGCTCACTGTGAACTTGCACAAATCATCTTGACTCCCATTTCCTCCGCCCTGGTCTGGGACCCCAGTCTCCCCTGCTAGGGAACCACTGAGTCTTCTAACTAGTGACCTGCACCCTCTTGGTCCTTTCTGTCCTTCTCCCCAGCAGTCAGGGGAAACCTTCAGAACAAACATCAGATGCCCCTCAAAACTTCTTTTCTTTGAACCTCTGTATCGTTATAAGTATGCATATAATTGGCAACCTTCTTACTGAGGTCAAATTCACATCAGACGCCCCGCTTTAAAGTGGACATTTGGGTGGTTTCTGTGCATGTCCTGAAGTCGTACGTCCCTCCCATCTGTCTAATTCCAGGGCATCTTCACCACCCCAGCAAGAAACCCCACAACCCAGCAGCACCACGCAGCATCCTGCCTTCCCCAGCCACAGCAAAATAACCAACTGCTCCCTCTACTGAATTGTGCATCCTGAACATTTCAGATAAACGGAATCATGTATACAGGGCCTTTCACGTCAGACTTCTGTAATTTAACATTGTGTGTGTGTGTTACTGAGGATTGCAACCAGGGGTGCTTTGCCACTGAACTACATCCCTACCCTTTTTTATTTTTTATTGAGATGGGGTCTCATTAACTTACCCAGGCTGACCTTGAACTTGTGATCCTCCCATCTCGGCCTCCTGTTGCCGGGATTACAGGCATGCGCCATGGCACCCGGAGAGCATCGTCTTTCCGAGTTTCTGCCGCGTTGCAGCAGGAATCAGCGCTTCATTCCTTCTCCCAGATGAATAATACTCCATTGTGTGGATATCTGTATTTTGCTTAAACATCCATTGACGGACACGTAGACTGTTCTCCTCTGGAGTTATCGTGAGAGATGCCGCTACGAACGCTGGCCTGGGAGCTTGGCGGTGAACCGTTTCGGTCCCCTTGAGTACGTATGTGCTGTGTACTGGCTGTCCTCAGTCTTGAGCTGAAGTCTGAGTCCTTTATCCTGACCCAGCTGGTCTGGCCTGGACTGAGCTTGCCCACCCCTCCATTTCTCCAGTGGTCCCCCTCCTGCTTCTCCAAGGGCCCCAAACTGCCTTCTGTTCTTGTCAACTACACTCCCTTGACCCAGACCCTTTGCAAGGTCTGGTCCCACTGCCTGGTCTCGTGGTCCTATAAACTCCATATGGGCAGTAACCAGGTCCTGTCCACAACTGTGTCCCCAGGCAGAGGGTCTGGCCCCAAGCAAGAGGCCAGCAAACACATACTACTCCTTGTCCTGAGTCCACAGTGCAACAGTGAGCCCCAAAGCATAAGAATCCTGGAGGTATCGTGTGCCTCCAGGGAGTCTGTGGTCCCATCGATTTTCACGGGTCTGCGCTCAGTCCACCACCGCCAAACCACAAAGTGTCCCTGGTCTGTGTTGGTGGTTCTCACCCTTCAGAATCACTTGGAGGACAGGCATAATTTAGATATTCAGCACCCCTTCCCTGCCAGCTAGGTCCGAGTCAGGGGCTTGGAGACAGACCCTGGGATCTCGACTCTTAAGTCTCCCACCAGCTGACCTTGGTTCAGGTCCAAGGACCACCGTTAAAGAAACTGTTCCAAAGGCTTCGTTGCCCTGCTAGGGATCTTGACATAGGCATCTGGGAGGGTCCTTCTAATGCTGACTTCCAGGAAATGAGCAGCTGTCCGAGGGGTCAGTGTACAGGGCTACAAGGGTCGAATGCCCTGCGGTGCAGGAGCCTCTAGATGGCAGTGTCCAGCCAGAAACGGAGCCCGGTGAAGGCCAGGGAACACCTCTAAAGGGAAGGCTGCACTCTCCTGGGGGGGGGGGCTGCCTTCCGGAGGGTGAGACTTCCGGCCACCAGGAACCAACACCCACAACCTTCCCGACGGGCCCACCTGCGATGCTGCCCTCAGCTGCCCTCAGCTGAGCGATGACAGAGCTAAAGAAGGGACGAGGCAGGAGAAGGGAAGGGAGGAGGTCGCTGGACGTTTCATGTCCATAATGACAGCAGCCAGGGTTTCTGGAAAACTCCGCCACTCTCCCAGGCAAAGCAGATGGCGCGGTTACGTGTTTCTCCTCCTTATGAGCACCCCCCAGCCTCCTGAGGACCCGCAGTACACCCGGTGAAGCTTAACAAGGTGTGTGGCCCGTCGCCCCGCGGGAGGGCTCCAGGTGACCCGATGGTTCATACCAGTGCGTAAGAATCCGCTTCCCCAACTCTCATTGTGCCCTTGGAAAGCAGGTGTAGAAATAAGGTCACAGGATGCAAAGCTAGGATCACTTTTAAAGATCTCGATAGATTGAGCCAACTTATTTCCGAAGATGTTTTAGCATGTCTCAGGAGCAGTGCGTGAGGGCACGTCACCTCTGAACCCCCAGCACTGAGTATTGGCCACCTAGCCTTAAACCCATTCAAAGCAGTGTCTATTTTTAAAATCGAAACTACAAGCAAGGAAATGTTGAACTTTTTTTTCCAAGTATTGATTGGCCATTTGGATTTCTACCTCTGAAAACTCACTCTTATTATTTTTTTTAATTTTTCCTTTTTGATATATTACTTTTTCATTTCCTTCCTTTTTTTTTTTTTTTTTTTTTGGTACTAGAGATTGAACCCAGAGACGCTTAACTACTGAGCCACATCCCCAACCCTTTTGTTTTGCTTTGATGAAAAGCATGGGAGGAACTTTATCCCCCCCTTCCCTCTGCACCGGCCATTTTATTTAGAGACAGGTCTCATTGAGTTGCTTAGAGCCTTGCTAAATTGCTGAGGCTGGCGATCCTCCTGCCTCAGCCTCCGAAGCCAGTGGGATTAGAGGCTGCACCACCGCACCCAGCTGACATAGCACTTCTTATTCATATGTAAAAATGTCTGTGCCTGTATACTGGGAACTTCAATTTGTCATTCTTACTGCTGATAAAAATTTACATTTATGCTCATAATCAGTATTTTAGAAAAATATTGTTCATTGTCTCTATGCTTATAAAGTTGATAATATACATATATTTTCCTCCAGTTTTAAATGTTTATTTTTCATTTAGCCCTTTAATCTTTTTTAATGTATTCAGTACACAAGATGCTCTATCTTCATTTTTTCCCCCAAATAATCTTTTCCCAATGCTATTACTTGATAAATGTACCCCTCCCTCTCATTTTGTTACTTCTTGACAGAAGACCAAATTCTCATAAACCTGGGTGTTCTATCAAGCGGCTATCCTGCTTCCCCATGCCCTCACTTTTTTTTTTTTTTTTTTTTTTTTTTTTTTTTTTTTGGTGCTGGGGATTGAACCCAGGGCCTTGTGCATGCGAGGCAAGCCCTCTACCAATTGAGTGAGCTATGTCCCAAGCCCTGCACCTAACTTCCTAACTTTTAATTATTGCTATAATTAAGTCATAATTTCTCTTATTTCAAAATTACCTTAACTAGTCTCAGCTCTCAATTCTTTTTATTTTTTATTTTTCAGTACTGGGGATTGAACCCAGGGATGCTTAACCACTGAGCTACATTCCAAGTCCTTTTTATTTTAAGACAGGGTCTTGCTAACTTGCCCAGGCTGGCCTTGAACTTGGGATACTCCTGCCTCAGCCTCCCAAGTTGCTGGGATCACAAGTGTGCACCCCTGCATCCAGCTCTCAACTGTGAATTCCTTCACAGTTCCTTGTTTTTTTGTTTTTGTTTTTTGTTTTTTGGTGTTTTTTATTTTTTTTTTCTTTTTTTGCAAAACATCAAGGAGCACATACTTTTGTCTGGGTCACAACTACGCAGCACCAAGAAGGCAGCCACAGACCATAGACCAGCCAGTGTCAGTGCTGCAATAAATCTTGATTTACAAAGACAATGAACTCGATTTGGCTCACAGTCGGTAGTTTGCTAACCCCCAGCCCAGAAAGGCAGAGAGCAAACTGATATCAAAAATTACTTCTGGGCATAGAAATGAAAAGTTGGACCCCATCTGTGTGCAATGAATCAAAATGTATTCTGTAAAATTTTCTTTTAAATTAAAAGACTTTAAATAAATGGTCTTTAAAAAAAAAGAAAAGAAAAGAAATTGCCTCTGGGGCGAGAACAAGAATGGGAATTTGGGGGAGACAGGGATATTAGTTCCATCTGTGCTGAGGATCACTCTACTGTATCTATGTAGACTATTTAATAAATACTTAGGTAGTACTGACTGTATGGCAAGTACTAAAGACTTTATAATTAGTAAAGTCATTAAATTCATTTAGGCTTCCTAACAACTTGAAAAGAAACCATCATTACCCATGTTTTACAGATGAGGAAACTGAGGCCCAAAAAGGTTCATTGGATTTGCTTAAGATCACATGATTGGCCAAGTGCTAGAGCCATGATTCAAATCAGGCAGCCTGGCTCCAGAAACTGAACCTCAGCATTACTTTTAGTCCTGATGTGGTGCTATTCTTCTTTAAAGCATTAATATTCTAAGCCAGTCATTTTAATAAAGAGCTCCATTTTTACCATAAAATGAAAGCATAATTCAATGGATAAAGGCAGGACTGAGAAACCTCTCTGCACTTAGACCATAAAACACTACCATGTATTCAGAATACATAAAAATGTCATCGTTCCCCACTGGATCTCGCTCCACCCATGTCACACAGGGGATGAGTTCAGACTTTAGAGATAAAAAGCCCAAGTTGGAGCTCCAGCTGGGCCTCCCCAGGCAAGAGGCTCGCCCTTTCTGATCATTAGCAACACAGGCATACTCGTGCTTCTGGAGCTGGGGAAAACTATGAAATTGGATACTTACGCAAAGCACCCAGGAGACAGTGAGAGGTGGGCTGGTTTTCAGTGACAGCTGCCGCCACCCCTCACATCTCAGCATTACAAGAATTCCTGCAGGGTTGGCCAGCTTCCTGTTTCAGCCCCACCCTCCCGCACAGAGGCTGGAGCCTGCTCTGCACACAGCCATGGTTTGTCTTTTGCCCAAGGCTAGCAGAAGGATTATAGCCATAATTGGGACTTAGGAATTTTGCGGACAAAGCCCTGAAGGGAGGCTCAGGGCGCCACAGGAGGCCCACCTGGAAGTCTGGAAACAAGAAGCCCAGGGATAGGGAAGCAGGACCTAGACCCAAAGAGGCACCAGCGAGTACAATCACTGGCTTCCGGGCATCCCAACCCACAAGCCCAAATCCAGGGCAGGCAGGATGGGGAAGGTGAGGCCCCGAAAGCCGACCCTGTTTCTGAAGGCATGGAAGGTCACCCACCCATCTCCAGCATCCCGACCCAAGGGCACCAGACAGCGCTCTCCACCTCGAGCTCGCCGTGGTGTTTGCAAACGCCACCGGTTGTCTTGTGTCGAGACAGATGTGCGCGCCGACTGCTCCCCTCTGGCGGCTGCCAGCTCTGCTCACCACCTGCCCCTGACAGGCAGGCTCTCTCGCATCCTCAGAAGCCCGGAGTACTGTTACCCAGCTTGAGACGAAACAGCGGGGCCCAGAGCCGGCAGGTTAAAATGGTTGGCAGGCAGGGGCTGCATGCAGACCCTTCCCAATTAAGGGGCCCTGGGAAGGGTGGAGGCAGCAGGGAGTTCCTTCAAGGAACCAAAAATCAAGTCTGAGCTGACGACTGTGGCAGCAGGGCCCTTGCATTCAACTCCCGCCCCCATTCCTGGTCCCTGCATCTGCAATCCAGGACAAGCCGGCCTGGGAGGACTGTCGCTTTAAGGTTCTGGTGGGCGGGCCCAGTTTCCATGGAGCTGGCTCAGCGTTGTTCTGTCTCCACATTCCTTGGCCCAAACAGGAAGTGAGTCACTGCCGGAGAATGCAGGGTGCACGGACTTAGGGGGCTCCAAGCGGACGACCTGGGATGCCCTGAGGGGGTCAAGCCTATGCGGGTACGTGGCCGAGGGGGCGGGAAGGAGCTCACTGAATGTCGTGAGTGCTGCGAAGGTCTCAGCCGGGATCCAGGATCATCCAAGTTGAAGGTCGCGCTGGTTTCTTGATAGGCCAGGCCCCCGGGCCAGGCGAAAAGCCAGCAACGTGCTTTATATACTGGGTTCCCGTTCTTATGACATAGCTTCCTATCATGCCCACTTTTCAGATGTGGAAACTGAGCCTCTGGCTGAGTGGTCTCCACTTAAGTTCCTATCCCTCCATGCTTCCAATTCCCCCTGAATTTGAACCCAAGCTTGAGCACGAGAAAGGCTCACAAGTACCTTCCAGAAAGCACAGAATCCGGACAAACCTCGGCTGGGATCCTGGCTTGGCCACTCCTCCTACCTGTAGAGTGGGAAGGCCCTCCTTCCCTCACTGGTTTACCGGGCATCTACCTGATGGCAGAACAGCGAACATGCAGGCCCTGCCCTCGGAGGAAAAGCAGACCCAAACCAAAAGTGAACCAGCAACTCAAATCACAAGTCCAGATGAGAAACAAGGGCAGAACAGCATCCCAGGGGCAAAGAATTCCAGGTCACATCTGCAGCTAGGGCAAGGGGAGACCTCTGAAGGAGGTTCAGAAAGGCCAGTTCAGCACCCAGGAGCCTGGAAATGATCCACACCCACCCCCTCATGGGGCCTCCAGCAGCCTGTTCGAGGAGTTAGCCCAGGCCCAGGGGACCTGGCTGCGGGCTCACAGGCAGCTCTGCAAGAGCCCACCTGCTGGTGCTCCTGTTGCAGTGAATCACTGGGGACAGGCAGTCCCCACAGTAGGTGCGTGAGCATGGCAGACGTCCTGGGGACTTGTCTCAACAAGCTCTTCCCACCAACCCCAGCAACACCAGATTCCTCTCACCTAGGGACAGCCTCCACCTTCAACTGGCCAACTCACAACTGGAGAAGCGGGGAGAATGCCATCCTGCAGCCAGATTGCCAGGTGTGACAACTCCCACAGCACTTGACCCATCAGTCCATCCTTGCAGGGGAGACCGAAGAAGAGGTGAGGACCAAGCACAGGACGTGCAGTGTGTGTGAGCACTTTCCACCCACTTTTCAGGAATGCGTGCGTGAACTTTTTCTCAAATACCACTGGAGGCCCACACGGGGCCTGAGACCTCCATGCAAACAGGGCGCAGGAGTCCATGCAATGGCTGACCACTCCAGGGCCAAGGGTCTTTGTGTTCTGCTGGACCCGTCAGCTTGACCTGGCCCAACTCTCCTCCTGGTCCCAAGAGGCTGCAGTGGCGCCGGGCACCCCTGCACAATGTGACACACAGGAGCAGTGGACTGCTCAGAACACATCGCCTGCCCCTTCCTGTATAACCCCCCAAAGGAAGCGTTTTGTCCATGTTGTCTTAAAAAAAAAAAAAAGAGGTTAATAATAGGTGGTAAAGATTCACTTATGACTCCAATTTACCTTAAAAATAAAGTGTGACCTGCCCCAGACCTTTGGACTCAGTGTTTGTGTGTAGGTGGGGTGTCCACGAATCTGTTTTAAACCAACCCAAGGTGACACAGGCCAGTCAGGCCGGATCACTCCTGGTGAGCTATGACTCATCATGCTGGGGCCTTGTGGGTGCCAACTTCCTCCAGCCAAGCCCAGGAAGACACCCTGCCCCAGAGGAATGCTGGTCATGCTCAGACTTCCTCAAAGCCTGGAGGTCTGGAGGCCCGCAGGCAGGCAGCTCAGAGCAAGGGTGAGCCCTCGGGCAGAACCAGCTGCCCTCAGCCTCAGGGCTGGCCCAAGGAGTCCAAGCTGATCTGGACAGGAGCCCAAGACAGTGATTCTCTACAGGTGGAGCAAGAAAAATCCTGGTACCTGGGCCCCACCCCCAAGAGTCCCATCAAGTTTTTCTGGGGTACATCCTGACCATGGCCGATTCCAACATGCAGACAGGTTGAAAACCACAAAATGAGGAGAGAAGGGGTAGAGCGAGATGGGGGCCGGAGACAAGCTGAGAACCCAGCAGAGCCCTTGCAGACCCTGAGAAGGGAATTTTATCCAAAGGATGACCACAATTAATGGTCCACCATCTAGGTGCACACCAGGGCCAGGCATCACCACACCAGACACGTGGCAGGGCTGGGGAGGCAGGTCCTAGTGGGAAAGCTGGATTCTCATCTACACCCCACTGACCCGAGTCCTGCTCTTCACCACCACGCCCTCTTGTTCTTGACTGGCGACTGTCCCAGGAGAATAGGGATATTCACAAAACTCTCACACCACTCTTTTTCTATTCACTCATACCTACCCTGCGCCAGGTGTTGACATCCGGGGCGCCTGCGTCTCCAAGCTGGTTGGAAACTAACAGGGTCATATAAGCAGCTTACTAAGGACCTGTGGAGTGCAGTGCACCATCCAGCCTCAACAGGGTGCAGCATGCACATGTGTGCGTGCGTGTGCACAGCAGGCCCTCGTGGAGAAGTACTTCTTACTGTAGGTCACGGTCCAGCATGGCCAGGAAACAGGGCCAGAGGTAAGCCTCCATACACCAAATGCAACTGTGCAGACACAGTTGGGTCTACACAACACTTCTACTCACCTGAGAGGCCCCAACAGCAGATCAGAACGCCTGTTGACCGGGGATGTGGCTCGAAGGCAGGATGCTTGCCTATCTTGTGCAAGGCCCTGGGTTCCATCCCCAGTAGTGCCTGCCACCCCCCCCCCCAAAAAAAACCCCACACCCCTTTGAAGATAAACCCTGAAATGGACACAGCGATTGGGATTTTGAGATTTGCCATGGGGAGAAGAGTTGGGTGAAGTGTGAAATCAACTTCCTTCCACCACCCAAGGACAGAGTGACATGAGATTCCTTCTTTCCTGGGATTTCAGCTCTGGCACCACCATCCTGAATCCCTGAAGAACAGTAAGCAACAATAACAGCATCTTCTCTTGAAACTCAGTAACAAGTCAGGTGTGGTGGTGCACACCTGTAATCCTAGCTAGGCAGGAGAATCACAAGTTCAAGGTCAACCTCAGCAACTTAGCCCCATCTCAAAATTTAAAAATACAAAGGGTTGGGGATGGAGCTCAGTGGCACAGCACCTCCGAGTTCAATCTCCACTACCAAAAGTGGGGCTGGGGGGTCAGTTGCAGTGGTGCATGCCTCTGTGGCTTTATGGAAGACATGGACTATGCCTCCACAAAGCAAATGCCGAGGCCACTGGGCCCCCGGGTGCTGAAAAGAGGCCAGAACCTCAAGCTATTCTTCCCGAGTCAGGCTGCCACACTCCACTCTGAGCCTGCAGAGTCCTCTCTGCTGCTGAAGCCAGAGGAAGCCCCAGGACACTGAGGCTCTCCGAGCAGTTCCAGAAATGACTGGAGCCTGAACACCTGCAGTGCCAACCGAAAGCACAGGAGCGCCACAGCCCTTGCCAAGAACGGCAGTGCAAGCGCTCACCAGCGCCCAGCGCCCTGTGGACCTGCGTCAGAGGCGTGTTCCCCAACCAAGAACCAAGCACTACTTCGCACAGCCACCCACCTGCAGCAGTTCCTCAGTGGGCACATGACCTCGCTCATGTGGTTGTCCTTGCCTTGAAAACTCCCATTTCACAGTACACACCAGGCTTTACCAGGCCTGTGACCTCCACCTCCGCTGCCCCAGGCCAGGATGACTCAATTTCCAAAGCTAGCTTCCAAGTGCCAGCCTCCCAAAACCGCTTCTCAACACCAACTCACAGGTGATCACCCACTGACCAGCACATTTCAATGGCTCCTCAAAAGACCTGTAAATATGCAAAAATAACTGTCTGGAAGGTTACCTTCCAAAATTATTTGGAGTCCTACCTTTGGTGAAGGGAGAGGACGAGTCAAAAAGGGCCTAATGTCTGACATTTTCATTATCTTTACAAGAATGCATGTGAATTTCTCAGTGGCACGCTGAAATCGATGGCATGTTGACATAAACTATGTGACAAGCAGATGCTAATGTGCATGTAAATGTACTCAAGTTCCAAGGGACTCCAGTCACCAAGATTTACATCGTTCTCTTTCACCTTTTCAGTTTTGGAACTGAGCCCACCAAAGGCAACTCACCTGGCCTCTGCTGCCTAGCCATGGTTCCAGCATTCGAAAGTCACGTGACAGCAAGAGAAGAAGGGGAAAAAAAAAAACGGTTCCTTCACACAGGATGGCAAAAAGTCAATTAAGGTCACAAGATCATGCTGCCTGCAAGAATCACAGCTGCCTAGCACAGGCTAAGATGCAAGGCTCCTGGCACAAATGACCATGCCGATCCAAGTACTCACGGACACTGCAGAACCTATAGTGTATGAACATAAATTCCTTTAAGTCAGCTATTTTCATCTGCATAAATGTATCCTATGGAGACTTAAAGAAGCCATAATAGACACTGCTGCACCACTTCTATTCGTTACGAAAAACTGGGATCTGAATAAATGCCTACCCACACGTAGGAATAGCATCCCATCATCAAATGTCACCATTTGAAAGATCTGCACACTGCATTATCTGTTGTGTGGCAGGATATTTGCAGTTTTAAATCTTAAAGCACTAAATCAATCCAAACAGGAGGGGTCATCACAAACTGAAGAGCAGCACTGAAACTTGCCAGTCTGCGAAGCCCTCAAAACCTGCCCTGGAACCTGAAGTCCACTTGTGTCACACACGGGCTGCCAGCCACTGAACTTCACAAGGAGTGCCAAGAAGCAGCACAGCAGGCAAGACCTCACACTCTCCTTGTGCAGTGTGCCAGTGCAACAGTGTGACACACACCTCAGTGTCCAGGCCTGCTCCTCTCTCAAGTAACGTGCCCATGAAAACTGTCGAACACTCCAGAGTGGAGTCTGACAGCTACCCTGAAGGGCGAGATTGTCTGAACCACTGAAGCCAGGTGGCTTTCAAAAAAGGGGGGGAAGCAGGAGCCATTAACACCTGATCAGAACCTCCTCTATCCACAGATGACCAGGTTTAACGTGAGAGTAAACAAGGGCTTCCTGTGGCAGACCTTTCAAGATGTTCATTCCAAACAGAATCTCTCTATGAAGATTCCCAACCTCAACAGATACCTTAGTGATGACCCATCTAAGGCATCAACTGCCAGATGACAACCTGTATGAAATAAAATGCAACAGGATTCATCTGCTAAGTCACTACTGTATACCTCTCACAAAATGCAGGCAGCATCATGCCAAAAACAATGATTCTGCTCACGATCATTTTTCTAAATTAACAGTGCTGCACGTGTCTGCAACTAAAGGCATCATTTCAAAATCATCTCCTGGTTTCTTGCACTTTGGTTAGATGTTGGTCAGCCCCTCTTCCTATAAAGGGAGTCACCCCAGCTTTCACAGGTGTAAACCTTCAGGCCCAAAGCTACAATAATTCAAGTTTAGTGAGTTCAACGCCCTTGGGGAAGCGGGGGCAGAATCTAAAATGTTAATTGTTTTTCAAAACCCTAAACTTCCTTTAATTACATCAAAAAGTTATTCAGATGTGATGTTCAAAACAAAACTGCAGACAAGCCCCATGGTTTTTTGGGTTTTTAAAATGATTTATTCACTTTAAGGTATGTATCTACTCCAGTTGGGTAAACCACATTGAAAAATCTGACTGCAGTTCTTTAAATTTAGCCAAATGTTTTCCATTAATTTTGTTATATAAAATACTACACATTAGAATAAAGTTCTAATATTTCAGCCATGCTCAGAACGCTGCAGTGTAGGATGAAAACCCGCTCGTGCCAAGTTAAGGCAACAGGAGCAGAACTAATGAGCTGTGACATCTAAGGAATCAGACTCCAGCTGAAGATGAAGAAGGTTCTGCTGGCCCAAACCAAACTTCTAAGTTCTAAATTTCAGTCTGTGTTGTTCTCAAGAGACTTGAAATAGTCAACATTATTTTTCTGTACCACACAAGGATGCAATCTTCCATGATTTGTTTTGCATCTAAACTGTCACAAAGAAAAGTTTCCAAAGATTTTGAACTAAACTATAAAAATTAAAATTCTCCTAATATTAGCAATCATTTCCCTTCATACTAGGGGCTTCAGGGTCGTTCTGTGCTCGGGACACATGAAGAGCGCAATGGGACACAGTAGTGGAGGAAAGTTTACCACAGGTGACAAGGAGCACTTCAGATTAAATGCAATGGAAAAAAGTAACAGATGCTAAAGTTTTTAAAAAGTTTAATGGAGCCGATAAGGCATATAAATTGTGTTCTGGCAGACCTGCTTTCTCTTACCAAAGAAAATGGCACATGTTTTATCAAAATTTGACAATTGAGAGTAAAGGGTACTAAGATTAAGCTTCAGAGCACCAACTTAAAACAAAACAACCAAAAATATTGTTATTCAACTTAGAAAGAGGAACAAGAACCAAGGCATGAAGGGGAGATTAAATATGTGTTCCTCCATCGCAAAATCCTGTAGGAATAGGAGTTCTGGCCTCTCGTGAGCAATGCATCACACCACCAAACCCCAATTCTGGAACCTAAATTTACAATGACAGAAAAGCAAAGATAATTCCAAATGCATTTCTTGGTATATTCCAAAGGGAAGCTTTAAAGTATTCATAATACATAGGCATGTCCGTTTCAGGTAAAATGACAGATTGCTATAATTCTTCCTGCTATTATACTCTAACAAAAAATGATCCACTGTTGCAAAAATTTAGAAATCTTTCATTCCTACTTTTGAGTATGGATTTCACTGTTTTAAATAAGGGTTATATCTATAACGAATACAGAACTTCAATTCACACAACATTTCTAACATTCCATTCACATCCCACCCAGTCAATATGGTTAACTTAGCAAAGTTTCTTCACAGAAAGATATTATTAAATGGCTGAAGAAATTGCAAACTTTAACAAAGTGCTGTGAGTAATTACTGGAAAAACCCTTACACTGATTTGCAATGGTCATTTAAGGATAAAAATAGGAAGTAACTGATACTGGACTACAAGTTTGCAAGGAAACATTTTTCACTGTCCTACTTGATATATAATAATAGGATAGAATAAATTACAGTACCTGGCAGGCTGACATCAGTTCTTCATCTAAAAAAGACTATCATTTAGTTCAAGATATTAAAAATGAAGATGAAACATGCTCTAAAACGTTGTAGCTACAAGAGGTCTTATATTTACTCCAAGAGGACTCTATTGAGAACTTTTATTTAGGTCTACCTAACATCTAGAGAACCTCCATGCGATTCCACCTTTTCCAGAATGAGATTCCAAACTCCACTTCTTAGGAGGGGGAATGAAGGGACAGGGGGAGTTGGGTTCTGCTACTTAGGTTGTGATCACATTATTAGTAGATAAAACAGCTTTGTCACCTTCCACCCACTACAATGGAAACTGCACAAAGTAGGGCATCCATGAAAAATGAAAAGCAGGAAATGAAAGGCTTGAATAAATACCTACCCCACCATCCATCTCCCCTCACTAATACTGAACCAAAAGGAAGCCCACTCTCAAAGTTCATGACCTCTCTATTTCAGGTCACCTTGAATGCAGTCTACAAGTTTACATTTACTGTAAGGAGTACCCCGCATAGAAGTAGTACTTGTCTTAAAACTGAGTATTTGAAGCCTACAGGGTTAATCTGGGGCAGTTCAATAATATTGCTATTTTTAGAGCACTAACACACACAAAGTGAATCCAATAAAGTTCTGTGTATTGATTCAATATTAAGTATTAATTGCATGACCATCATAGCACCTCTTTACATCACACAATCACCAGAATTAGAAACTGTGTTGAAAACTAAAAACAGGGCACAGTCCAATAATTAGAAGTTGCACACCGTTACTATATAGAAACCAGGTGCATGGTACAGTGCAGCTGTAAAAATGGAAGCCTGCAGATCTGACAACGAAGTCAAATCCTGTTTTCAGATAATTTGGGGAACCTGGCAATACTGTTGAAGCAAAATACTCAACACAGCAGGAAATGGACTGGGGAGAAAAAAAAAAAACATTCTATAACCAAATAAACATCTGATATTTCCTTTCCCTTTGAGAATAAATACAGTTAAGGTCACTTTTAGCCTTGGAACGGATATGTTTGCCTATGATGATCTTGCTAATGACTACACGATATCTGATGTCCTCTGCTAGGATTATAGTTTTTGAGAAAGCCATATTACAAGAGGCATCTACTGTAAATACCTAGAACTTCCTTTTATGGCAACCACTATGGAATTCACTTGTCTTAAACAGTGAACAAGGGAAGATGGCCTCATGTTGCCTTTGCAATAATAGTATATGTTGAGGATCGAGTGGCTTTCAAGCAGCATGGTGGGTGTGAGAATGTTTGCAGTTTAGATCATTCTGTTGCGTTTATGGGTTGGTGAGTCTGTAATGACATCGCCACACTGGGCTGAGGTACGCTTTCTAGTTCCACCATTGTCCAAGTGGAGTGCCATTTCTTCTGATATGAAAGTGTTCAAATCGACATCATGGAGTCCATTTCTCCTTCGACTAGCATTCGATCCACTGCTTACATGTGTAGGAGAGCCTGGGGTACTCGAGCGCACGCTTATACTAGCCATTGCACCACTAAGACCTAGGAAGAAGAAAAGAGGTTTTAGAGTTGCTCCATTATTTAGCCCTTTTGAAAGCAACCCACTTCACTTTCCACGTTGCCACAGTGTCAAAGGGTGTCTTGCCAATTTTCTCTGTAAGGGGTCACCAATGAGCAGTTAAGTTTTATTCTGGAAGGATGAATCATCTGGCTGTGACATGGGTCTTACTAGTAACACTACCAATATCTATGGTATTTACACAATATTGGTAGCTAGCAATTACAGAAGGCTTACCGTTTGTCAAGCACTGTTCTCGGTGTACACGTGCACCATGAGATTCTCCCACCTACTCTATCAGGTAGGTACTGTGCGATTTGCAGAGAGGCACAGGAGGTGCTTATTTGTACAGCACATTTTGATTTTCTAAAGTCACCATCCCATCAGATCCCTGTGATGCATGTCTGTGTGTGGTGCACATAGGGGAAGCAAGAAATAATTTCCAGGCCTGAGAGGGCTTGGTCCAACATCCCTCCAGATAAGATGACTATCATCCAAAATAAACTCTGTCAAGCCTGAAAAAGGGTCATTGTAAAAAAATTATGCTGGGGCATCACATACAAAGTGGGGGTACTCTGGACAAATGCGTCTATACAAATGGGTCATACTTGGTGGAATCCTCAGGAGAGCCCATGTCAATACTGTCTCTAGTCCTTCGGAGGGGAAGATGGTGGTAGGATAGTCCTGCTGCTTTGCTTTTACATCATTAAATCAGAACATAACCAGCACTGGTTGCTGGACACTCATTCCTCAGAATTTTCAAGGAGCCAAACTTACATTCCACTTCTAAATGTTCAGGACAAACCTGTGAAAGGCACAAGTCGGGCGAGGACACTTCATAAACCATAGCACTGAACTCAAAAAACCTAGCACCGACAGTAGATTTTCCACCTTAAGAATGTCCCCTCTCACTATTCTAGCCTCACCTAGGGATTTTGTCGTTGCCTGAATTTATATCAAGTAGTATAACTGATGTTCCTGAAAAATAAGATTTCTTAGATTTTTAAAATAAGTTTAGTGTTTTGATTTGGTAGGAGTCCATTTTAATTTTGAACTCTAAAAATGTGGCTTGAATTTGAAAGTTAGGTTGAAAGAAGAACCCTGTCTCCTACCACACCAAATGTACTTGAATTCCCTTTGATGGTGCTCACTCTTTATGAATCCTGAGGACAGTGCTCTCGACCCAGGGCCTCAGCCACCTCCCATCTCTGCCACCGCTCAGTGGCCCACCCCTCCCTGCTAAGCAGCTTGCAACTTCCTGCTCCAGGGGCCTTCACTCTTCTTTCTCTCTCCACTACTCCAAGTCCCCTCAAGGTCTCCCCTAGAAGATGCACCTCCACATACACTGATGGTGGTCTGAGGAAATCTAAGTGTCCCTCTTTACCTCTCAACCTTTTGAAGGCCAGTGCCTGTTTTTAAAAAAAAAAAAAGGAGGGGGGATGTGAGGAGCACTAATACCCAAGTACCTTCCTGGGTCAGGCACTCTATCAAGTACTTTTAAATTTAATCCTCAAGGTAACTCTACAACATCTACATCACCCAATTCTACAGATGAAAAGCAAGTTGAAAAGCAAGGTGCAGTGACATACACCTGTAATCTCAGACTGGGGAGGCTGAGGCAGGAGTCAGTTGAAGTGTGAGGTCAGCCTCAGCAACTTATCAAAACTCCATCTTGAAATAAGTAATAAAAAGGTTGGAGATGTGACTCAGTGGTTAAGCATCCCTGGGTTCAATTTCTGATTTGGGGAGAAAAAAAATGCATGAAAGGTTAATCTATATTAAGCAAGACAGATCCCTACTCAAGTGGAATCTACACTTCTATTGACTTTCATACTGCCCCTTCTTAAAGCCTTAATTGTTTTAGCAAGGAAGAGGCTTTGAGTCAAGGGCCAGCCTGCATAGGTAGGCTTCTCTCTCTGAACAGTTTTCTCCCTCCCTGACCTCTTTACTCCATCCCAAGACTTCATTACACACTGCCAGTCTCCACGATCTGCAGTTCTTCCTCAAATCAGGCCTGCGTTGCTTCATCAACATTTAGTCCTGCTGCCTGAGGCTCAGAAGCTCCTCCAGCTTCCTGCAGGCTTGTTCCTGGTTCTCCTACCTCTCCCTTTTCAGTCTCTTGCTGGCTCCTCTTCCCTTCCTCCTGCTTCCAACTCTCTGCTCCCTCCTTAGCTGCCTCTGCTGGGTTCTCTTCTGCCCAACAGGCAGGTATCACCTGGGTGAGCTCCTCCAACCTTTATCCTGCCCACAGGCACCAACCAGTGTTTTCCGAGCTGGACCACAGGAGCAGACCCCTCTCCTGCCTCAGAAGCTCACCAAGTGTCCATCTATCTTCAGGACATTTCACACTCCACATTTTTAAAGAGAAACTGAGCTATCTCTTCCCGACCCACAGGCTTACTTGAAAGACAAAGAAAAGGAACATCTAGGGCTATTCTTATTTAGTACAATCATCTCTGCCTATAGACAATCTTTTCATCTCCATCTAAAGGACTCAGCACAGAACACTCACTGATTCTGAAAAAGAATAATGCCTCAAAGTTCAACCCTGCATTTTGAAATCTACTGAAATCTGAGGCTCGGATGTGGATATCAGGAAATAAATCCAGTCTGCAAGCTGTTTGCTTCATTTAAATCAATGCCATCACATTTTAAACTCAATTATCCAAGTTGTTGGCATTTTTGAAAAGTTATCATAGCCTGTGAGCTTCATGCAGGGAAGCTGTGCCTTCCTGTTTCCTAATCCCACTCACTACTAGAAGATGCCCAGTACTCCTATAACCTTTTCACACTAGTTCCATAATTTTAGAATTTAGTAAATCAGGCAACTTCCACAATTAAATTCAAGATCCCCTCTACCATTTGAAACTACAGAAAGAAGTCAACAAACCCCAGCCCAAAACCCCTTTTGTTAAGGCATGGTCCTGTGGCAGTAATGACAAATAGCAAAGGCTTAGAAAACACTATCAGAAATAGGCCTGACTAGACAATTTAAGCAAATTTATCTTAAATTTCCCCATGAAAAAGAGGATACATTAAACATCAACTTGGCCAATTTGAAAATTCCCCAGTAATGTTTGGAAAATCATAATCATTATCGGATATATGACCTAGAGTTTAACAGCTCAAGTAAACTCACAATGTGCAACACTACCTATTAGCTACTCTCAGCAGTGAAATCTTTTAAGTTTCACTCACTAATCTTCCCCAAAAAGATTTAACACAAGTGTCAAAAAAAAATTAAGATTAACAACCAAAAAATATATGCATTTTAAACAGCCCAAATTTTATTTTACAAACCAATGACAGCTACTAGAAGATGCTTAGGAAACCTTAGCTAAGCCACATAAACAATTAGGCCTATACAAGTACAGAAAATCTAAACATGCTTCAAAACTAAACACCAAGTTGTATGTCCTGAGGGCATACAACTTAATTTCTACCAAAAACACACTTTTTCAAAAACGCTATGGGAATATCAATTGACAAAAGCAGTAGAACAAGTAGCATGATTAGACAGAGAAGTCTCAATTGCTTAACACAGGATAAATAAACTCATCAGTTTTAAAGGTTCTGCATCCATTTAAAATATTTAGTGCAGGAACAGGGTAATAAATGATTAGGATGATTTAATCAGACTTTGAAAACTCTCATTGGAACTAAAACAAATTTACAGTCCAGGTTATAGGAATCCAAGTTACATGGCAAATTATTAAAAGCAGCACAGAGCTATTATTCTCATACCAAGTTCATGCTTTGGGTAATAAGAAAATGCTGTTTGCAGAATTGATTACATGTAATTCCAGTTTCCCAGCACATTGTCACACACAGGCAGAGAAAGAGCAAATGCTGACCCAGTCAATCTCACTGCCTTGGTCCACCAGCCAGGGGCTGAGGCTCTGTCTACATGCTCTATGGGGTGCCCAGAGTCTCAGGCCCCTGTGAAGAAGGCTAGCCCTGGAGGTGAGAAGGCACACTGTTGATTCACAGGCACAGGTTCAGGGCCCTCTGCAGATATGCTCCACCAGTGACATCTCCTGGAGAAAGGAGGATCTGAAATCCCCCAAACTGGAACAAAATGGGTAACATCCTGCCCGTAAGCCCTAAGAAACTGGCATTCTTGCCTTGGAAAAGAACTGTACTAGGCAGATGTGCAGCATGCCCTGTGCACAAAGCTGTGTTCTGAGATGCCAGGCAAGCACTTGTAGTGTCGATGCAGTGTTTTAGATGTATCAGGGAGTTGAATCATTTTTTAAAAAAAGAACTCTACTAGGAAGATTCTGGTAATTTGAAGTAGATACCACTCCCCACCCCGATCTGTAAATTGTAATACTGAATTTTTATTGAAGTAAAGCACACTAAATCAAACCAATTACAAAGATACATGTGTCACACCAAGAAAACATTTTCAGTTATGCTGACAGCCCAAAAGCTTTCCATTTTTCAAAGACAGTTTTTAATGTCATGGGAAAAAATGCTCACGACGTTAAAATGAAAAAGCAAGATACAGTAGCATATATGCAGTATGATCTCAACTATGAAATAATTTTAATATTTATACATTGATAAAAGGACTGAAAGAAAATGCACCAAACATTTAACTGCATGTAGGACCACAAGATACTGAATTTATTTTTACTTTTTGGAAATTTTCAAATATTCTAAGAAATAAGTCAGAAAATTGCACTCAGATATTAAACTGCTTCATAACTACCAAAAGATGATTATTAAATTAAGTACTAGCTATGTGAACTGGCTGAGGCATGGCCACATGGCCTCCTTTTTCACTGCAATTATTTAAAAAAAAAAAAAAAAAAAAAAAAAAAAAAAGTCCCAACAAAATTTTACTGCAGGTTCAAGACGACTCTGCATTACTGATGTTGGAAGCTGTTAGGGCTTACCTCCAGAAACTTTATTGTTTATATCTAATCCTTTTCATAAGAAATTTTAATGCTATCTTAATTGCCCTAATTGTTCTTGTTCTGAGAGGCTGGTGTGAGGAAAAGACAATTTAGAAATTTCAGCGTTCAGAGGAAATTTAACTGAAGATTCCTTGAGATTCATAACCAATCTTAAGCAATTAAGAGATTGCTTTGGTGCATTAATCTCTTACATCTTAATTTCCAAATCAGTTTTTTAAACACATTTTACTATTAAATAGCTGTCAACAGTTCTGTTATTTGAAGAAGATGCAGAGTGCAACATTCAACAAGCATTCAAAAAGAACCCACTGTGCTCCACACACTGCTAGAGTGTGCACTTCCTCAGAGAGCAGGACTAAAAGACAGATGGACATAAAGCCTCACTGGCCGCTTCTAACAGTCCTCCGCCACAGAACATTGTTGGAGTTTCTTCTACAATGGGATGTCAGTTTCAGAATCCTGAACCTAAACATCTGTGTTAGCTGTCAAGATAAATTTTTCAACATTTAGCTACATCAATGGAAGTGACAGGAACATTGGGAGGGGGACACACAAAACAATTGATTAAATTTCTTAACATGTAATAAGTATAAATTGCCTAGGCAATTTTATCAGGAAAGACTTCCTCTCAAATCTGATAATTTCCCTTCAATATCGATCTGGCACACTTGGGTCAAAATGTTTTAACAAAAACGAAAAGGTACAAAAACCTGGCCTCAAAGGAGAAAAGTCAAGTGTTCCAGGCTGCCTAAACTCAGCTTTCCACAAACTCTAAGGTAAAGTAAGCAGCCTTTTATACTTTGAGTTTGACAAACTGGGAATTTGCCTCACTTTTCTGAGTAAAAATTCCTAACTGACCTTATACCCCTGAATCCAATTTCCAGTGATTATATTTCCTATAAGGCTCTATGCTCTACTTTTTCAGACCAAGAAACTATCAAGTAACTTATATGATTTAAGAGAATAAGAATTCTCATGAAGCCTTGACTGTGGAAGATACAGAACCACAACCTGGAAACAGCCTATGACTTCCCAAGGCAATGACACTGTGCCTCAACCTGACCGTGTGTATATAATTCAGACTGATACAATTCTATTAGGCCAGAAACGTCCTAAAATGAGTTTATCCCCTTCATCACCTACCCCTACCTCCAATAAACAAGAGTGCTTCACTGTGTTCAGCAAATGCTAGGATACAAAAAGGGCTACAGGATGACAAATAACTCTTGTCTGCCAACAGCCACACTTTCTGCACAAGGATTCAACTGGAGAAATCAACTTATAAACCAAATTCACAAAGAAAACAAAAGGGTTTTTAAGCTCTTTGTTAAATGCCTGGGCCTTTGACTCTAAGGAGCCACTGTCTTAACTCACAAAGTACTTTCTCAAGACACCTTTCCTGGACTTGGTGTGACTCAATGGTAGAGCACATGCTTGCTTGGCATATGCAAGGCCCTGGGGTCCAATCCCCAGAATAAAAAAACATGCCATGTCAGGAATCCTAGCACTGAGGGGCAGGAGGATCACTTGAGCCCGGTATAGGCAACTTAGCAAAACTTAGTTTTAAAAAATATAAAGTTGGGGGGGTGGAGGGAGAGAACTTTTGCTTTTGTTTTATTTTAAAAATTCTCCTGTGTCATATTATAGTCTAGACTACCTGAGTTTACCAAGTCCCTCTAAGCACCATGCTAGCAAATGCAGTAGCCAACTACACTGTAAATTTGCTTTTAACATGAGGGGAATTTAAAATTGAGAAGATGGTATCTTAAAGCCAAGTGCTAATGACAGCAACAGCTCCCACCCATATCTATGGTAACCTCAGACCCTGCATGTTAGAGGTCTTTTGAGTTTGAAATTATGTGGAATTTTAAAGGGATAACCCAGGCTCAGCAGGGTTAATTCCAAGTACTGAAATCAAGAATGTCATCAAAATCACCTCTGGGACTGAAACCAAGTGTCTCAATTCCCATGTGGCAGTGTGAACCAGCATCAGACACCTATAAAGACCACCTATATGAGATGATGACAAATGAGGGTGACTGAACAGTTACTGAGTAAGACGCAACTCAGCCTCTGGCTCTGCCTCCCAGAGTGCACACCTTCCTACTCTGGACCCTTTCACAGATCCCTACGATGACTAACGAACTCAGAAAATCAAGACTCAAACCTCAGGTTTTCCACATAGCACTGCCTTGGGCAAGTCAGTCTCTCCAATCAGAAAGAGAATGTAACCGACTCACCGCTTGTCAACATGGAACAAGCTCAAGATATTAGCATGTTAACATTCAAGAAGTAACTAACAATAAAAAGCTTTAACTCTCTCTCTGGAGTGCTAACTACAATTAAAACAGGCCAAAAGGATCTTATTCTCTCAAAGGCCACTAGGAAAAAAGATCGTGGCTCCAGGTCTACTCTGAGGTTCACTATGCAGGGCAAAGTGGACACCCATGCCAGGACACAGCTAGAGCTAACCAGCAACCTCCTTTCCTCAAGGCAAACAGCACCATGACAGGTCAGGTGACTTGACTGGTTCCTCATACACCACCTTTAAGTTTATCACCGTCACAAATGAGACTGGTTGTGAGATGTTAAGACCACAGTTATGCAGGGATGATGGCCTCTACACAGGCCTGTGTACTCTTCCAACTATGGTGGTCACAAACCAACTTCAAGCCTACTTATCCAGATTCACTTATGGGGGAAACCCGAGACACACAATCCACGTATTCCCCAAAGCAGAAGCCCTAAGACCCTTCCCACCCCACCCCCAAGTCCTACAAAGGAGGGAGTGGGAAGTAAGATAGGTTGAATCTACAAATAACAGAGGTACAGTAGTTAAGAGGATGTATTTTAGAGCCTTTGTTAACCTGCTCTGTCTTAACCAAACTGCTCTCCATCAATACAGTGGTAATAATCCAGAGTAGGTGTGAGGATTGTGTGAGCATCTCCTTAGCTTGGTACTAATACAACAGACTCACAAAAAGAGCAGCTCTAATGCTGTTGTCCTCAGCCACAGCAAACTCCCGAGTTGCTCTAACGTGAGATTCCTTTCTAGCACCCCTAGATACATACATAGGTTAGATTCTCTTCTGATTGTAGTCATCTGGGAACTGCAATCCTCGACTCTTTCCAAAGGTTCTCAGTCCCACCGTGCAGTATTCATTCATTTTTCAGACTTTGTGTTTTCCCTACAGTAAACACAACTACAGAATATACCTACACAGGATTCTTTGCTAGGTTCTGTCAAAGCCAGAAGGAACAAGACAAGGTCCCTGTTTACTACTGCCCCCCATCAGCAGGAAGGAACAGTCATGGAAACAAACTGAAGCCCTGTTCAGGGAAGGATTTAGAGAATGGAGGAACTCGAGGAAAGCTGAGTCACAGAAATAAAATTTGATCAGTCCAACAGGATATTAAAAAAAACGTGGGTATTCAAGAGTTTACAGAGTATGCCTGGGATAGCTGACCCAAGGTCAAGATCAGAACACAAGGGCCTTGTAATGTAAAGTGTCCTTGAAAGCCGCAGTGTAAAGATCACCCAGCGCTCTCATGAAAGATGGACTAGTGACTGGGTAAACTCAGACACAGGAGAGCAAGAACAACGAACTCCCCACACACACATCCAAGCTCAGCTCCTCCAGAGGGCCCTCCCTGAACCCACAGCAAAGTTGTGCAGAGAATATCTTTCTGCCCCCAGAATATCTTACACCACATTCATGACATTAAGTCATCCAACTACACGCTTGCCTCAACCAAAGAAACACTTTCACATACTCCTCAAGACTGCACAAGATCTGAACAGCTAATCCAGTCTAATTGTCATCTGAGAAAAACAACTACAGGATATGCTAACAGATGTATTTCAGAGAACAATGAGACACACATTCGGTGGTCCAGAGAAGGTCTAAACAAAGGTATAGATCTGGAAGTTAAGAGTGAGGTGGCCCCTGCCAGATGGTGGCAAATAGCCATAGAATCCAAGGAAATTTAGTTCAGGTCAATGAAAAATCCTAAGCAAGGCCAGGAAGGCTAGAGTAGCATTAAAGAATATAAAAGTAGTTCTAGAAGGTGACTAAAGAGCTATCAGACAGGCAGATAACAAAATGGTCCAGGTGAGTTTTGGTCTACCTGAAATACTATATACACAAAAACAAGTTACTGATTTCATTCAGTAAATTTTCAATGTTATTTTAAGATAAAATTAACAAGGACAAATATCAATTCAGCATGCACCCATTTAATTTCTTTAGTCTAACATCCAATGACTAGGTCCCTTAGTACACAGAAGCCACATGATGCAGACAGTATCAAAATAAAGCACTGAATTATAGCCTAAACTGTACTAAGCATTAACTAAAGTAGCTTCGCCTGGAATGGAACTGTTTAAAAACCATTAATTGGTCTTTTTTTAACTTTTTTGGTACTGGGGATTAAACCCAGGGGAACTTAACCCACTGAGCCACATCCCCAGTCCTTTATTTTTATTTTTTTTTTTTTAATTTTGAGACAGGGTCTCCCTAAGTTGCTGAGGTTGGCCTGAAAGTTGTGATCCTCCAACCTCAGCCTCAGCCTCCAAGTTGCTGGAATTATAGGCATGTGCCACCACACTAGAAAATTGATATACTTTTGATTACAACTGTTTACACAAGTCTCTTCTGTAAGGTGGGCCCAAGGCTGATGAAGGTATTCATCTTCGCATCCTATCTACAATGAAATGCTCTGCAAATATTTCAAGTCTTTGCCACTTTCCCTCAAACAAAGGAATTTTAGGTATTTATGGGTATGTGGTAGAGGTAGTGGTAGGGCAGGTGTCTAGGAGCTGATGAAAACAGCATGGAGGAAACTGTCTTCTGTGTAAAGAGACAGCATGAGGAGAAATGGGATGTTTACTTGGATTATAAATTCAAGTCTGCCTCAACATACTTATACTTTTCTCACATCTCCTTGCTCTATAAAAACTTCATGAATTTAGACTCTCCCTCCAATGAAGGATTTCAAAAACTTCAATTGATTTTAGTTATATTTCAGATATGGCTAAGCAAATTATATGAAAAGCAGATTTCTAGTTTAGTATTTATCCACATTAAGATGTTTCCAAATACATTTTTAAAAATCACCTTGGGCCAGGTGTGGCAACACCAACTTGTAATCCCAGGAATTTGGGAGGCTGAAGCAGGAGGATCACATGTTCAAGCCAGCCTCACCAAATTAGGGAGACCCTATCTTAAAAAAAAAAAAAAGGGTGAGGATGTAACTCAATGGTAGAGTACTTGCCTAGAATGGGAACTGAGTTCAAGCCCCAATACCACAAAAAAAAAAAAAAAAAAAAAATAGCATCTTAACCTAGTTTTCACTTCAATTCATAAAGTATATAAATCAGATAATATGAGTAAAGTCAGTCACTAATCTACATTACTATTTATAGTTAATGAGGCCCTCTTATTACACAAATTACTTTCTTTGAATACTCAGGTAAGGCCAGCATTCTCCTGAATACACTGATATTCCTGCAAACCACTAGTAGAGCACAGAACTCAGTATAATTTGTTTCTGTAGCCTCTTTTAAGGGGGCCTATTACTTCACCACTACATTTTAACTACATGAATTAGAGAGAGGTACGAATCTGAAGAATAAGAATACATTCTACCTCCAACATATTAGTGCTACATTACAAATTTATTGTAGGGAAAAATTACTTTTCTGCATAAAGTTTTATGTTTTAGCTTTCTAAAACCCTAACTTCAATAGGTCAAAAATTATAAACAGTCCCTTCAGCAACCTCATCACTAAAATTCCCAAAGTTCAAAAAGTAGTAAAACATATGATGTGAGGAAGTGTAAAGGAAGCGGAAGCAGAGTAGCTTTTCAGGAGGGCTAAGTTCATCCTTTTTGCCATGCACACTTCTGCATTAAGATTCTATAGTAACAGTGGCTTATTTTTCTTAAAACTGTCTTCTACAGGATAGAAGTATAATACAGAAAAGCATACTTTAAGTATGGAATGAGTCATAAATCCACTTGATGAAAATCAGAATGCCTAGGAGAGATAACTACATCACATATTATCATGCACTAAAATTAATCTGACAAACTATGTACACCTCATTGCTGTTTTCCAAACTGAAGGGGAAAGATATGAAACTAGTTGAGTAGGAACAGATCAATCTCATTTTGCCTGAACTCCAATCGTTCTGAACTGCCTAACTATTCCAATACATAAGAAACAGTGTATAGTCTTAAGACTGGAGACAAAGACACTGGCTTTGCTGCAATAAGTGGTTTTGATTTTAACTTACCATAAACAAACTTGCAATCAGGAAGCTAAAAACAATACTTTTTCCAACTCTATGTTCCAAATAAGGGTGTAAGAAAGAATCAAGGTTTGTCAAAGAGAAATCTGCAGGAATTACAGTTCCCATGCTATAGAAGTCCTTTATACATATCCCATTTTTTTATTAGCAAGTTAACTTTGTTCCAATAAACCTACTCTATGGCCCAGAAATGTTAACTTTTAACAGGACTCATGATCTAACTCACTAGCTAATGCTAGCTGCTTAGTCGTCTGTTTGTGATCCAGGTTTTCATCTTGATTCCAATCAAGTCTTATTACTTTGCTGCTGTTTTTTGCAGCAGTGTTTACATGCTATGGGTACAGATGGTAAGTCTTCAGTTCTGTATGGAAGTCTGCATTAATGAGCAGCAAGGAACAAACTCATCACTGACTGCATTCCCCAGGCTTCTCTAGTAACACAAGCCCTTAACCAAGAATGCCTTTTGATGACAATCTGGCTAGGGAGGTTGTCAGGGACCTGTTCCCTAGCTGCACCTCTGGCAATCCTGACTATCAAAGCAAGGCAGACCTGAGGGACAACAGGCAGAAGGAAAATCGATGACTCTTCATCTCTCTGTCCCCTCTCACTTGAGTCATCAACTCTCATCCTCTACAGCACACTAGGATAATGAAGGGTGGGTGTCAAAGGCAGTTCCCAGTTCACATGAGAACTAACCCAACAATTACCTGCTTTACTTGTCATGGACCAGGCTCTCAAACAACTATAAACATAACAGAATTCATAAGACATAAGAACTTCCCCTGACTCAAAAAGTAAAAAATATGTACAACATGTAAGCATAAAGCAACAAATTCTAATCAATGTTGAAAAATAGATTGTTATTGTAACACCAGTAAGCTCAAACTAACTTTCTAAAAACATTTTTAGGACAGACTAGCTGACAGTCAAAAATTGCCTATTAAATTCTTAGCTTACATTCTATTTCAACATTTCTAGAGCAAGTGTTTACTATAATAGACAAAGAAACAGACGATGGATCTGGACCTAAACCTAATGTGAAAATGGGTCCACAGGCACACTCTTAACCATTTTTCCAAAGAAATATGTTTAAACGGCTTTACCATGCAGAGCTATGGCTTCCCGGAAGGGTTGCAAATCAGTCTCTACAGATGAGCTAGTTTCCGTTGAAGTAGCTCGGTTAGGGGACACTACAGTCAGTCTTGGGGGAGCTCTAGAGTTTCGTGGTGGAGGAACCTTTCCACACAGGAAGCTGATCAAATCTTCTCTACGAATAGTTCTTCTGCGTTTTTTAACCCAAGCCAGCACATCCTTATTGCGTCGCTGATAGCCAATCTGAATTCCAATATCAAAACTTCGCTGATGGGTATCCACACTTTCTATAAGAAAAGAAAAAAAGATAACGTGATGATCTTTAGAGTCATACTACATTCCATCTAAAGAAAACCTTTTATAAGTTAACCAAAATGAATTATGAACTATGAGGCCTCTTAACCCACAAGTAATCTGATAATCAGAAATGTCTGTCAGTCACACTGGAATGTTATACATGTTTTTCTCCTTTGGTGGCAGTGGAGAATTACATTCTCACACATTCTAGGCAAGTGTTCCACACTGAGGTACATCCCAGCTCTAGATGTAAATCTGTGTTCTAAATTCAGAATTCACACATCACATAATCATAAAATTTGTTCTTAAAAAGAAATATTTAGTCAAACTTCCTACAATAACTTACTGATCCTAATTTAGTTTAAGAGTACCAACAATAGCTAAATTATCAAATGTTTATTAGTACTTTACTTAGCTTCACATGAGAAAGTAATAAGTCTTTATCTTGGGACAGGTGCTACTGTCCCTACTCCAAGAGGAAATGAGGTATTCAGGGTAACTCCTTCAAGGTCACAGCACACCAGAGAGCTGGAATTTTGCTCCACAGTCTGTGAGCCCATTAAGTTAGATTGCTCTCTTTCAGAAGAGCAAATTCTCAGCCAGGAGTTGTGACACACAACCCAGCAACTTGGGAGGTTGAGGCAGGATGATCGCAAGTTTGAGCCAGTCTCAACAACCTAGCAAGCCTCTATCTAAAAATAAAAAGGATTAAGGGTGTAACTCCCTGGTAAAGCACCTCTGGGATCAATCCTCAGAACAAAAAAGTTCAGTGGATTCTCATAAAAGTCTTAGTGGCATCACATCATTCAATAGATGTCTCAATATCACATTTAACTTGAGATGAACCCCTACTGGCAGGTTTAGCACCAAGAATTAACACAAGACTGCAGTAAACGTTTCGGAAAGAATAAGGGAAAATTTAATTCTGACCGACAACTCTACACAAAAACCAAACAGGAGGTTGGAAACAAAAAGCTTCATTCACTGTTGTGGGCATATTTTCATTCTTCTTCCAATTCCCAGAAACTTTTTGTAATTCATAATCATTCCCTTGCTTTAAAATTCCTATTCTTAACTCCTCATATATACTGAACCTGAATCTAACAAAAAAAATTCCTGCTCTTTAGAGGTTTTATCTAGTTGACAAAAAAAGTTTGAAAATTCAAGTCACTGCAATTAACTTTTATTAGGCTGCTGTGCTAGCACAAAATCACTGCAAGGCAAGACAAAATGGCTCCTTTTTTTTTTTTTTTTTTTTTTGTGGTGCTGAGGATTGAACCCAGGGCCTTGTGCATGCCAGGCAAGCACTCTACCAACTGAGTTATATCCCCAGTCCAAGATAGCTCCTTTATCCCTGATCCTTCTATAAAAGCAACAAGATATATTCTCTACTACCGATCCTGGTTTTATTTTAATTCCATGTCTGCTACATCTGGAGTAGAGTCTGAAAGGAAAAGCAACACACAATGTAGAGCCATGTCCTAGAAAAACAGACAACAATCCAGATATCGCAGAGGACCCCAATCTCAATGAACATGACTAGAAATGTAGCTCAGTGGCACAGTGTGCTGCTTAGCACATACAAACCCCTGGGTTCCATCCTCAGTACCACCAACCTCACAAAAAAAGAAAGATGACAAGAGTGCAGTAAAACAGGCAGAAGTCTGAACAAGGCCTAGCCCTTAGAAGAGGACCAGCCTTTAATGCTATAAGATTAACAAGAAAATAATCAGGCCATGGAGAATTTTTCTCTTAATACTTAAAAAAAATAAAAAGGACCAGGACTAGAATTCAACGTGGTATACAAGACTGTTTTCACATCTTCTCACTTAACAATCACAACTCTGAGAAAACAGACCAGCCTAATTCTACAGATATAAAAGCAGTCCTACAGTGAAGGCCTTTCTAGTGTCTCTACTAGAATAATGGCTTAAAGCACAATGACAACTGCTCATTTCACCACTCACAAAGCAGGCGTGAAATCCACTTCAAAGGTGGAGTCCTCTATGAGGGTAAGACAGCACCTTCCCATCTCTTGGAGAAAGAACTTACAGGAAAGTTAACCTTAAGAGGATGATGAACCCAACATGACCTTGGAAAGCTGTATTTAGTCCTTAAAAAATCCTGAAAGAGCTGGAGTTATTTAAAGGAAATCAAATCACTGAGCAAGCTAAGCCTATCCCAGGAACGGAGAGAAAGAGGATAGAAAATATGGGCAAACCTAGAAGCAGTCAGGTTTTTACAAACCTGTCTACCCAGAAGAATCGTTTTCAATCATGCTTTCATTTCTGCTTCCCAACAGTGAGAAAATTCTCTCTCAAGAACCAAATGAAGGGGCTGGGGAGATAGATCAGTCGGTAGAGTGCTTGCCTTGTAAGCACAAGGCCCTGGGTTCGATCCCCAACACCCCCCCCCCCAAAAAAAAAAAAAGAACCAAATGAAAGTTAAGCTTGGTAGCACACACCTGCAATCCCCAATACTCAGAAGGCTGAAGCAGGAGAATCCAAAGTTCAAGGTCAGCCTGGCAACTTAGAGAAACCATCTCAAAATTTTTACAAGTAGACAGGCACCACCATGGTGCCACACACCTATAATCCAGCACCTGAGGAGGCAGAGGCAGAAAGACCACCAAGTACCAAGCCAGCCTCAGTAACTTTGGCAAAGCCCTAAGCAAATGAGTGAGACTCTGTCTCAAAATAAAAAGGTTGGAGATGTACCTCAGTGTTTTAAGTGTCCCTGGGTTAAATCTCTACTACAAAAAATAAATAAAGCTGAAGACACATAGCTCAGGAGAAGTTCAAACACCAATACCATTAAAAAAAAAAAAAAAACGGGGAGGGGATGGGGGAAAATGGGCCCAGAATTAGAAACATGGAAGAAGAGTTGGAAACATGAACGGGGATAGAGGGAACAAGCCCAAAGCAGCCACACATAGTAAGTGCAAAGGAAGATGAAGCAGGTGCAGAAACATACACCTGACAAGCCAGACAGCAAAGAGAGTCTATGCTTGATACAAAACTTGAGCTAAAGGGAGGGGGTCACATAAGATGCTTTTAAAAACCAGTACTAGGAACAAATGAGCTTGGTCAAGTTTTGGACTATTCTGATTAAGGACATAAATCCCAACAGAGCTAGGGATGCAGCTCAGTGGTAGAACTTTTGCCCAATTCTTAAAAGGGCCTGGGTTCACACCCCAGCATCACACATAGACCATACACACCAAATTAAAAGTATCAACTGTCAGATCTGCAAAGCTGATGACTTCATCATAGATTCCAAACATTGGAAAACAGTATCACTAGTAGTCTGGTTTAGAAATCAACAAGTTTTGAACTTCTTTAAGAAATTATGCAGCTGACGGGATGCAAGAGAGCCACCTGTAAGCCCAGGATTGAAAGTTCAAAGTCAGCCACCTCAGCAACTTAGCAAAGCCCTGTCTCAAAATGAAAAAAAGGACTCGGGATGTGGTTCAGTGCTTTTGTGCCTCCTGGGTTCAATCCCTGGTACCAAAAATTTTAAAAATAATAAAATAGGGGCTGGGGATATAGCTCAGTTGGTAGAGGGCTTGCCTAGCATGCACAAGGCCCTGCGTCCAATTCCTAGCACCACCAAAGAATATAAATAAATAAAATATAGTAAACTATGCAGCTGATCAACCACTGCACCTCAAAATTTTTGACCAAGTCTCAACATCACAACCAACTAAGAGTTTGATAAAAATCGGTCATTTTTTTAAAACACCAACTTGTGGTCTAGAAGGAAGAAAAAAATCAGACCTTAAATCATATTTAAGGTCTCAGGTACATGCTTTCACACTACTTGGTGCTTAACTTAGTTTGGTAGCATTAACAGCATATTCTGAAAGCCAAGTCCAATCATTTTACCACCCAAATTAATCAAGCCTGATATTTCCCCTAAATAGGATGTCTTCTGTTGGTTCTAGAGTATTTAAAATAGTTGTGTTCAGGACTTCCTCACGCACATGCATACACACAGACAGCTTCCTGAAGACTGAGCCTAAATTTGGGCACTGGACACCCAAATTCTAAGTGAAAGCGCTCAGGACACTTGCCCAAAAATGCAAAGCACAGAAACTATGGATCAGTCTTGTATCCAACACTATTTTACCAAATTCAAAGCCATTGTGGAAAAAAGTCATAAACTTGAACAACAGGTGAATATCCAAGGGTATCAAAATGTCAATCTAACCCTTAACACCACACTGATCCTTACTTAAAAAAAACCGATTTAAACACTTCTTACAGGATATGTCCAATTTTTTTTTTATGTTTCTTAAGAACCTGAATATGCACAAGAGATCTGAGAACTCTTCCCACCACTACACAGGAGGATGAAGTAGGGGCATAGTGCCCACAGTCCCATTATCCTCAGGTGAATACCAAAAGAAGCACCTTCTTACATGATCCATAGACAAACTCAGTTGGAGTTAGACATCAGACCCAGGACCTTGAGCATGCTAGGCATGCATTTTACCAAGCTTTACACCCCCAGCCATTTATTTATTTATTTGTTTGTTTATGTGGTGCTGGGGATTGAACCAGGGCCTTGTGATGTGAGGCAAGCACAGTGCTGGGGACTGAACCCAGGGCCTTGTGCATGTGAGGCAAGTTCCAACAACTGAGCTATATCCTCAGTCCCCTTTAATGCTTTTTGATACACAACTTTATGCGAGTCAGCTCACATAGGTATCCCAATTTCATAAATAAGGAACAAGGCTCAAAGGGCCTTGTCCAAAGTTGGGCAAGTGGCAGAGTTCCTTCTACAACCTGTTTCCTCCCCAACAAAAGAAAAAGCTACCTCTCGTTCTCCTTACGAGAATCTATGAATAACAGCATACTGCTAGGTACACTTCTAAGGAACACTGACTACAAAATATTTGCCTTTAATTAAATTTACACTAACCATCCGGTCTGACGGAGGAGGGAAAAAAGTAATGCTTCATTAGGAACCTGAAGATCTGAGTCAAAGTCAAAATAAAACTTTTTCCAATTGTATATAAAACCACGTACTACTTCTTCCTTCTTAATCTTCACCTAGCACAGAGAACAAAGGACAGGAACCGGGAGCAGCCACCATTTGTTGCCTGCAGCCTGGCTTCCAATCCCTTTTCTTCCCTGGATCATAGCCGGGATCACAGCCACGCATGCACCGCCCACCTGGCAGGGATTAGGATTTCTGACCATAATCCACACTAAAGGTATTATGAATGTTCTCAAAGCTCAGTAATAATTTTTTGCCCCACGAAGAGTCACAAACCAAGGTCATCTATCTCCCTGTTTGTTTAGTCACCCACCAACTGGCCCACAAATTTTCATTAGGTTCTGTTCACCATTAACCTACACAGAAGTCCAAAATGGCCACATCTGATGTAGAACATCATATTAGAAGACTTGACATCACATCGCTTCTCACATCGCTTCTCACGTGCAAGTTCTATTACATGTGCCCCTCTTAGGAAAAGATGATGGTAAAAGAGGAACAAATATACCACAAACCTTATTCCAACACAAGAAAAAAATCTAAAGACAAAAAATAAACTAGAATTATCTCCCTTCGTATAAATCACTACTCAAAGTGAGAAACCTCTGAGTAGTAGTTAAAACTTACCTACCTATACATCAACACTTGCGCGCTCACTATATACCAAGTACAAAACTAAGAGCTATAATTTATGGATACTTAGTCCCACTTACATAAAGATCAATGGACCCAATGGTAAAATACCTGGTTCCAGTATCTGTCTCCAGCACTACACAGCTAAGCACAGGCCAACACATGAACTCAAACAATCCGGCAGTAGACTCCAAGACTTTAACCATAACAAAGCTAAACCTCATTGCTAGAGCACAAGACACCTGAGGCAAATGACATTCAAGGAGATACCCAGAAAACTTTTTTTTTCCCCTTTCCCAGAAACATCTTTAAAAAGTACAGGATCAAGAGAAAGCTCTCAGTGGATTTCACAGGGCTCTAGTCAACCAATGCTTCAAACACTTTCAAAATGTCAAGACCAAGAAAACAATAATCAAGGAAAAAACATTAAAAAGTTGAGAAAGAACAATCAGAGAAGTGACTATGGGATGTGATCAAGCACTGGCTCCCAAAAGGCTGCTAAAGAGCTAGGGCCCAGGCTCCCAGGTCAGCCCTGGGAGGCTACCTAGCAAGGTCTTGCCCTGGAGGACAACCATCAGTCCAGACCTAGGAAACTAGCAGCCCCAAACAGAAGAATTCAGAACTAAAGAGAACACTTTCCTAACAAGGAGTCAGAGACAGCAACTGAAACCAGTCACCCAAGAAATAAGAGGTAGAGTTAAGAAGCAAACATGGGCTGGGGTGTAGATCAGGGCTAGAGCATATGGCTATCAGGCACAAAGGCCCTGGGGTTCCATCCTCAGCACAGGGGCAAAAGAAGAAAAAGCAAACAGGCTTGGCCAAGGTAAGCATCAACCCTGGCTGGATTAAAACCACCTCAGTAACTTCTCACTTCCCTCTTTAGTTGCAGATATTAAAAAACACACTAAGCCAGAGACCCAATGATACTGAAGAACCACCATCCTCTGGATTTTTAAAGTCAAGAATAGGGATTTTCCTTCCCTTCTCCCAAAAGATGAAACCAAAGTTTGCCCCTACCATCTGAAGAAGGACAATGCACTCATTTTATTGAATTCTGTCCTCGATGAGGGGGCACCACCAACTTTGTTTTCCAAATCCTTGCAGCCACATTCCAATCAAACCAAGCAACAAAAGTTTAACTTTTCAAAAGCCCATTTGCAACTAAGAGGCCCTCTCCTAGGTTTTTAACCTCAATTCTGAGGTTCCTTTGTGCTCATTTTAGGAGTTATCAAGAAACTGGAAGAAGCTGATCCAAGTGCCAAACTCTTCATGCTGCAGAAGCAGCCAGTTCTGGTTTGCCAGGTAAGTACTTACTTATACAAAATATGAGAGTACTGCCTACTTAAAGAATTTCCTAAAATCTTCCCCCCAGTATGCTAAGTATTTTACCTAAATTTACCACTATTTAATGCTGAACACACTTGTAACACTACCCTGCTAATTTTATTGGTTCTATTTAAGGTACCTGATTATTCCCAAAGCTGTATGCCTGTTCTCTAAAGACCACACCCTGTAGAAGAGGAAAGGTGTAAGCATCTGCAGAGTCTCATCCACTCTTCTGGCAACAAATAGGAAAAAAATAAGATGCTACTACACTTCCAAATTCCACTAAACACAGTACTATTCTATTAGGTAAAAAAAAGGGACATTTTCATTTTACAGAACACAAAATAAAACAGTTCCAACTGAACAATTCAGGAACCACATGGGATATTTAAAATAAAATTAACGTTCCTTAAGCTTTCTGAACAAAGATAACTAGTAAATTAAAATAAACGTTTCAAATGAAGTAATCAAATTGAGAATTATTTCAGAGTTCAACTTCTGAGACCATCTTCTTTAACAGAGTTAGCACTAGCAGGGCACAGTGGCACATGCCTATAATTCCAGCCAACTCCAGAGTCTGAGGTAGGAGGATCCCAAATTCAAGATCAGTCTGGGCAATGTAGTGAAATCTGGCTCAGAATAAACCAAAATAAGTACCAACAAATGGAAAAAAAAAGTAAAATAAATAAGCTATAATGAAAACTGCTAGCTATAGTCCTAGAGATATACATCCTATCAGTACACAACACCACCAAAACCAGAGAACAGTCAAGAGTCTTGCCTTCCCTTTTAAGCAGAAAGTTAACAGAAACAAAAAGCTAGACCATGGAAGGTACCCCATACAACATACTACTCAGTCATTAAAAATCTTACTGAACTGCTAGTACTTGCAATGTACATTCAATTGATACAGCTCAAAAATGTTTTACCAAGTGGAAGAAGCCAGACACAAAATATTAATATGGTTAAAGGGAAACTACGTAACAGTACACAGCAATCACATCAGTGGGTGCCTGGGTCTGGGGTAGGGGAAACAGAAATTCTATTTGTTAGTAATACATATCTGCCCAACTGAAACAACATCTTAAATCAGTCATTTTACTTTATGTAAACCGTACTGCAAGAAATTTTTTTAAATTGAGTTTTAGTTTTTGGTTTTTTCCCCAAAATTCCTTTTCCAAATGAAACCAAGGGCCATTCCAAAAAGAATGCCCAAGACCCTGGAGCACTGATGGATGTTAAAAAGCAAATTTATTCAGTAATCAAAACTGATGAAACTCAGCTACATATAACTAAAGTTGACCACCAAAGCACCATTTAAACGGTTTTCTTTTTCTTTATAAGATTATATACTATTAGTTCCTCATTCCCTAAAATTAACATTCTTATTCACCAGTTTCAGTTAACAGCTCTCAAAATTACTGTCCCTCAAAACTGCAAAGTCCACTGAAAAAAAACTCACAATAAGGAATGTTCATCCTAAAAAATGTTGCCACCTGAGCATTCTAAAGAAAAGTAAAAACCTGAGAATCAAGAGATAGTTCACAAATTGTTTCAACCTATTATATATTTAAATGCACTAGATTCCATTACTGTTTGAAAGCATGTAATTTCATGGCATTTTCATTAAAGTGTCAAAGCTAAATCCTTTTTCCACAGAAAACTTGCCAAAGATGGAACTCTGATTTCAAAATCTTCCATATCTGTAAGGCACAACATCTAAAGCCATTGTTATCAGGAGAGTATAATGGGCAGGACGTTTACTTACATACCTTCATTTCATCAGAGAGAAAATGTACTTCAGAAAAGCACCAACATAAAACACAAAGCTATCAATTCAAAACTGATCACAGATTTCCTGCCAAAAAGTCACAGACTTAAGGTAGTTTTGAAGGAAAATGCCTGATAAATTGCTGGATAAGAGTAGCAGATAAATAAGCACAGACGGTTTCCAATTAACACGTTTTCAAAGCACTTAAAAGCCAAACTACCTTGCTCTAAATTGCTTGACTCAAGAATCTTCCCTGAGGTTGTCCCACTTGTTTACCATTAAAAAAATGAAAATAAAAAAATAAAAACTCTTTTCTTCCCCCCTTGCCTTTTCAACGAGAAGGGCGGTCTTAGCCGTGTTCCAGCTCAGGACTTCTCAACCTAGGCACTAGTGACTTTGGGGGCTGAAAAAGTCTTGGCTGCAAGGCGAGGGCGAGGGGCTCTCTTGGGCACTGCGGGGACACCCACAGTAGCACCTCCTCACGATCAAAAACGTCCCCAGGTGTTGCCCTATGTCCCCGGGGGAGGGGGGAGGCGTCAGGGGGTGTCAAAACCGCCCGCCCTCGCCCTAGGACACCACCGAGACTCTCAAGTTGCAAGGTATTCGGGGCTGCGGGGAACACACTGGGAACGCAGGCCAGGACCCGACGCGAGCCGCCCTTCCCCTTAACCGGCAATGCAGCAAGGTTATCTTTACCTTTGTAGAGGTTGGTGACCGCGGTGGCTGCGTTTTGGAAGGGGACCCAGAGAGAAAGTCCTGGCTGCTGACACACTCGGTCTGAAAACGATAAACCAAAACAAAAAACAAAACATAAAAAAAAAAAAAAAAGGACGAAAGAAAACGAAAAGAAACGCACGCACAAGGACACAGACAGAGACAGGGGAGAGAATGTTATTTGGGCGTCAATCACTCCGAACGGCCATATTAGGCTTCGCCATTTTGTCCGGGGTTTCGGGATCCCGGGCGGCGCGGGGGGCCCGGACCCGGGGTCGCGGCGGGCGGGGAGGCGGTGCGGCCCCGGCGTCAGCGCAGGGAGGCGGCCCGCAGCCCGGGGCGCGGGCACAATGGCCCCGCCGCCGCCTTCGCCATCTTGCGGCGGGGGCTCCTCCCTGCCCGCCGGGCCGGGCCGGGCCGGGCCAGGCCGGGCCGGGTCGGGTCGGGTCGGGTCCCGCCGAGCCCGGGACTCCGGGCCGCCCAGGGCCCAGGGCGGGTGGGCGGGGAGGCCCCGGCGCCGGCCGCCCCCCGCGGCGCCGTCTCGGGGAAGGAGGGCCGCGGCGCGACCCCGGCCCGCGGCCGCCCCGCCCGGCCCCGCCGCCTCGCAGGGCGCGGGAGGTGCGGGCCGGGCGGGACCCGGCCGGGCGGCGGGCGGGCGGCGCCAAGATGGCGGCGCGGCCTCACCTTTGTAGAGCTGGGCCACGGCGGTGGCCGAGTTCTGGAAGAGGTGCCACAGCTTCTGCTGCTTGTGCTCGGGCTGCGCGGCGGCCGCCGCCTCCTCCTGCAGCTCAGGGGACAGCTGCTCGTCCTGCTCGGCCTCGGCCAGGCACTGCCGCTCCCACTTGGAGAACCAGTGCTCGGGCCCGTGCTCCTGGATCTCCGCCTCGCCCTCCTCCTTCCGCTCCTCCATCCTCCGCGGCCTCCCGCGGCCTCGTCGCCGCCGCCGCGTCCTCCTCAGGCGGGGCCCCCGCGGGAGCGTCGTCGTCGAGCGGCCCGGCGGCGGGGCCCGGCGGCCGGCGGCGGCTCCTCGCGGCGGCCCAGGCCTCCTGCACCCCGACGGCCGGCGACCCCGCCCCGCGGCCCCGCGCAGCCCGGACGACCCCCGCCCCGGGCCTCCCCGCCGCCGGGCCCGCTGACGGCCCTCGCCTCGCCCGCCGCGCCCGCCTACCGCCCCCCCATGGCGCCGCGGCCTCCCTAAGGCCGCCGCTGCTGCCCGCCGAGCCCTCCGCGTAACCCGGCCTGCGCCGCCGAGCCCACCCAGAAGACTGAGCAACGTCGTCGCCGCCGCCGCCGTCGACGCCTCTGCGGCTGCTGGTCCCCGCCCTCCCCCGCCCACATGCTGACTGGGAAGCACCGCCCCCTCGGCGCGGCTCCCCCGAGCGGTTGGGGCGCGCCCGCTGCGAGGGCCCCTATTGGTCCGAGCCGACCGGTTCCGCGTGCCGGCCCCTGAACACAGCGTCGGGATTGGCTTATCGGCCTGTCTGCCTGACGTCATCAATGGGCGGGGGAAAGGAGGAAATGTCAGGAAGGATGAAGACGGAAAGAGGGGGAGGTGGTGTCAGTGGTTGCGTCCGAGTCTGCCAAGTCGTGGGGGGGAGATTAGTAGAAGCGCATGCGCAAGGCTTGATACCCCGGAGCGGTGGGGCGCCGGGCGAGAGCCACGTGACCCTGCCCAGCGACCGCACCCGGCGGGGGCTTTTCCGGCGCTGCCAGGCCGCTGGGGACGCGAAGTCCAGTGTGGCAGGGCACCGCTGGCACGGAGGGGCGTGACGGGTGGCAGAGTGCCTAGTTCAGCCCTCGGGCTCCGGGGGGAGGAGGGAAATGGGGAAAGGAAATAAAACGCGCAATTCGTGTCCAAGTTTGCCAGGGACTTCCCGTCTTTATTACGCCGTCCCCTTTCTTCCTCCGGCAAACGGAGCGTCCAAAGAAAAACGGTCGAGGAGCGCAGTGCGCAGTCCTTCGGCCCCGCGCTCTGCTGGAGCGAGTCGGGGGGCGCCCGCCAGCAGGGAGGACCCGGGCGGGAGCAGCGGGCCGCGCCTGCGCTCCTCGAGCCGGGCGCCCGCACCTGTCCGGGAAAGCACGCCCCCGGGCCACGTGCGGCCGCAGCCCCTGCGCGGTGCCAGCCCGGGACTGCAGACCCCCTGGGTCCGCGCTGACAGCTGGTTCTCAGCCCGCGGGAGGGTGCCTGAATGTTGCCTCCGCGCAGCGGCCTCAAAGGCCCTGGCCCAGCCCTGATTCCACAGCGTGCCATCCGCTTTGTGGCTGCACCGCGCACCCGCACTGGCCTGCCACGCTCCTCCAGAAAGCCATGCTCTCTTCTGTCTCAGCCCAGCGTCTGGAAGCTCTTCCTCCTCCCCATCTCTAGGCTTGGCCCCAGTGCCCGGTGTGCGAGGAGTCCTAGAGAGACCAGCCTAGGCGGCCTTGCGCACTCCCCTAGCGTCTCTTACTGTCCGAAATGATCCGCTATTGATTGTTATTGTGTGTCATCTCACCAAAAAATAGGTCCTAAAGGGAGCTGGGGCTCAGTGGTAGAGCGCTTGCCTGGCATGACTGAGACCCTGGCGATCCTCAGCACCACAATAAAATAAATAAAGCTATTGTGTCTGTCTACAACTAAAAAAAAAATTTTTAATAGGTTCTAAAATGGCAGATGTCTTGTCAGTCTTGTTCCTAGTTGAATCCTAAAAGATAAGGTTTAGAAAGAAAGGGGAGGAGGATGGGCCATGGTATGAAGGACTCTCCAAGCAAAGGCTTTAGGAACGCAGCGACAAGGAAGAGGGATTACGGGGAAGCTCAGGTTCTTTAGGCGAACCAGAGTGGAAGAGAAGAGGCAGGCAGGTTGCTTCATTCAGTATTAGTCACCGGCGTATTTTGTATGGGTCCTGCAAAAACACAGGTTGGGCTGTGTTTATAATATTTTTTTAAAATCTTTTCAATAACAATTACAAAAAAAAAAAAACTTTTAATCTTTGGTTATTTTGACAGAAAATATTTAGCGCAGCTCAGTGGTGCAGACCTGTGATTCCATCACCCAGGAAGCTGAGGAAGGAGGATAGCAAGCTGGGCAACTTAGCAAGAATTTGTGTCAAAATTTATAAAGGATAAGCCAGGCACAGTGACGCCCACCTAGAATCGCAGCAGCTCAGGAGGTTGAGGCGGGAGGATTGGGAGTTCAAAGCCAGCCTCAGCAACAGTGAGACACTAAGCAACTCAGTGAGACCCTATACAAAATAGGGCTGGGGGTGTGGCTTAGTGGTACAGCACTCCTGGGTTCAATCCTTCCTACCAACAACAAAAAAGGAACTAATCAACCCCAAGATTCTATGTCCTGTGTAAAACAGTCACACACGGCTTCAACTTTGACAGCCCAGCTTAAGTTTGTAGTTTGGAAGGAAGGAAGGCTGCTGTTGTTCTTCTTCACCTAATTCAGACACACTGTGAGAAGCTTCTGACCTTGACCTTTCCTTATAAAGACAACTATTTTCAGCCATGGATCAATCCAAGAAGGAATGAAATTGAATTGCAGGAAATCTGGGTCTCTAATAAACATCAGAGAAAAATCACCTGTCCACTTGATTGCCCCCAAGCTATAAGTTCGGTATTTTATCCTCTCAGAACTTCTGAATTCTGGTTTGATGGTCTTAGAGTCCTTAAGCTATTGCATAATAGCTTATTATCAATGGCACTTGGAATGGAGGAATGTTAAAATGACAATGCATGATGTGTACATGACCAGCAGTCAACAAATAGAAGGTAATTTTAATTTACAGGCTTCAATCAAGAGCTGCCTTCTCCTCAGCTTAAAGACCTAACCTCATGAGATTGTGAATCAGGTGATCGTTCCTGCCCCTGTTGATAGTCAGAATGATTTCAGGCTGGGTGTAAAGCTCAGTGGCAGAGTGCTTGTCTAGTAATCTCTAAGCATTGGGTTCCGTTCTCCAGCACCATAGACCCATACAAAAAGAAGATCCACATTTCAAACACCAGATTTTTATGTGATTACAAGAATAGCCATAAAAATGTTTCATCCCTTTTATGTATTTTCTTTTTTACAATTTTTTTCAATTATGAAAGTTGCTTAGACTTATGTTTTTAAAAAGTTAAAAATCAAGTTTACAAACACACAGTTCCCATCAACTGCCTCCTTTCACAAGTGAGGAAACTGAGTCTTAACTAACTCATGTGAAGCCATACAGTTTGCAGGTGGTACAGTCAGGGTGGCAGGCCAGGATGGAAGGCCAGAGGCAAAGAGCAGGAAGGGGCAGCTCGGCTGTGTACAGAACTCTGGGGGAGAGGCACAACCATGAACATTGTCACTGAGAAGTCTCATATTTCCCTGCAACTCTGATCTTTCAGTGAGCCAGGACAGTGAGGAAAATCAGACCTAGCCAGTCTGAAGCTGAGCACAGAGGATGTTTTCCTCTAGAAAACTCTGGCCAAGGATGTGGCTCTGTGGTAGAGTACTTGCCTAGCAAGCACACAGCCCTAGGTTCCAACACTTAAAAAGAGAGCAGAACCCAGGGCCTTGAGCATGCTGTGCACACTCTCTACCAGTGAGCTATGCCCTCAACCCCTAACCAGAAAAACTTTCAAAGAATCTCAGATCTGATGTGGGAAATAGATTTTCCCAACGTAATGCAGTCTGCTAGCTCCCTTCTCAATTTCCATTCCACCATTATTTTTTGCTAACAGCTTAAATTTTAAGTGGGCAATGGGATCAGCCTAATGACTACATTTCCCAGCATCCCTTGGAGCTAAAGGAGGATGATGAAATAATAAGAGGAAGTCATTGGGTGGAGCTTCCAGGAAAGCTACTGAAAAGGAACTGACTTAGCTTGCCCTCTTGCTACTTCCTCCTTCCTGCTGCCTGGGTCACAAACAAGATATCCCAGGCTGCAGCAGCCATGTTCCACCATGAAGTAACCTTAAGGAAGGACACCTGTGCTAACAACAGTGGAGTGGAAAGTAGGAAGTCCCTGGTGAAGGACTCTGGTCACCCCTGGGCTACCAACCTCTAGACTTTTCTTTTTTTTTTTTTTATGTAGGCAAAAATAAACCTCTGTGTTACATAAGCAACTGTGGTCAGGTCTCTGTACCAACGAAACACAATTCATGGTTCTTTGCAGTAGGTAAAGCTCGTGGTAATTTGCAGACTGCTAACCGAATGGGATGTTTCATAATTTGGAGGGATTTGAGGTTGTTTGTTTTTGCCTTTGCTTTGCCCACTGTGCTTACTCAACTTTTATCCATGATAACAGCGTGTTCCTTCCCTGGCCCTCCCAGGCGTTGAACTATATCTGCAAGTTGCTGCCAGTTCTGAGAGAGCAGACTGGATGATAATGTGATCGCTCACTCCGAGCACTCTCTGAGGCTGAATCATGGACAATTAAGTGCATTTTCTGAAAGAATATCCCTGTGGCCTTCCCGATGTGCAGCCTCTGCAGGCGGTTCCCTGGCGCTTGGACTGGAGTGTGCCTCCAATCCCTCCCAAGGGACTTTTTTTCTCTTCAGTGTCCCAACTCCTAACATCTGAATGATTTCTTGATTTTCCAGGAAGCAATTTGTTCTAAAAGTGGCACGGTTCTGAAAACAAAAGACGAAGGCTCAAGTCCACTGGCCAGCTCGGACGTCTCAGGTGTATCAGCTTTGCAAGGACACCAGAATATGCACAACGGCCACCCTGTCTGACCACGACCTGCCTTCTAAAATAGCAGTAATGCGAGGCCTTGGGTTCGAGTGCAGGCTCCAGCCGGGTCTGTAGGTCTGGGTGGGGCTGAGGGTCTGCATTTCGCACCAGCCCCAGGGAGCACAGACTGTCTCCAGCAGGACAGCCCTTCCCAGCCAAGCTCGCAACACAGGTTCAAGTCTCCGGGGGCTCATTCTTGGCTTTCAGGTCTCAGTTCGGATGCCCCTGGTCTGAAAACGTCTCCCCACTCTTGTCACATGCTCTTCCTTCACCTCCATTCCTCTCTGCGGCACTTGCCCATCACGGGAGGGAGGAGACGTCTTCGTCCTCTTGGGTGTGCAGGCCGTCTGCTCCGCAGCTGCATGGTCCTGTTCTCATGTCCCTCAACAGTGCCCTGCCCACAGCAGGAACTTGATAAGTGTCTTCCAATGCTCGCTCAGCTGCAAAGTTGAAAAGGTGTCTACTTCTGATAAGGAAGGTACTTCTGGTCTACTGTGAAAAAATAATTTCAAATAATATGGGGAGCAGAATGGTTCCCTAGATTGGGTTCCCCTGAAGCAGGGGACAAGGATGGGAGGTGACCCTGCAATGGGAAAGTCAGCGGGAAAGGGCCCAACACAGGCTGTGTTGGTGACCAGGTTACAGCTGGGTACTGGAGAGGATGTGCCTCAGTGTCACCTCACACAAGTAGCCAGGGAGCTGGGGTCCTGTCCCTTATTGGTCCATTTTAGGGGTGGTGGTGACTTCCCAGCATTTTGGGCCACCTTATGCGTAGGTGGCACTCCTCTTACGACCAGAGCCAGGCTGCAGCTGTCAATCACCGGTGCTGAGGGAGAAGCACCCGGGCAGGGGCAGAGTGAATCCTGAGGAGATAGGGCACGGCCACAGGAAGGGTCCATCCAGTGTGGAACCTGCCAGGTCTTGAATGTGTCCCTCAGATACGTAATCCCCAAATTCACGTTAATGTCATTTGAAAGTGATGGTTCAGGGAGGTAATTGAACCGTGAAGCTTCTACCCTCACAAATAGATTGATCCATCCATGGATTAATGGATTCATGGGTCATCGAAGGAGTAGCTTTTTATAAAGTCGAGCTTGCCCTGTCTCACCATGGGATGCCCTCCACCGTGCCCAGGCCCCGCTGGAGGTCCTCTCCAGGAGCAGAGCACACTCTGGGGTCATGCTCCTAGACTTCCCAGCCTCTGGAATCTTAAGCCACGTAAACTTTTATTTTATTTTATTTTTTGGTGCCAGGGATGGAATCCAGAGCTTTTACAAATAAGTTACATCCCCAGTCCTTTTTATTTATTTTGAAATGAGGTCTTACTAAGTTGTTTAGAGCCTCACTAAGTTGCTGAGGCTGGCCTCAAATTTACAGTCCTCCTGCCTCAGCCTCCTGAATCACTGGGATCATAGGTATGTGCCACCATGCCCAGCTAAGCTTTTTTTTTTATAAATTGCCCAGCCTACAGTAAACAGTTACACCAACAAAACCAAATAGACTAAGACAGAGCCTTTCCCTTTGCTGGCAACAGCATGTCTGTTCATCACCCCATTCCCAGGGTCTCCTCTGGAAGTCATATTTCAAGGACAACCAGCAGTTATAAGTTTCAAGTCTGTGTACAACTAGGTCAGATTGCAACCTCCTGAACTCATTTTTTAATTGAGATATAACTCGTCTACCATAAAACTCACCATTTGGAAGTGTAAAGTTGAGCAGTTTTAATAATAAATTAATGCCGAGTGCAGTGGCGCACGCCTGTAATCCCAGCAGCTCAGGAGGCTGAGGCAGGAGGATCGGGAGTTCAAAGCCAGCCTCAGCAAAAGCAAGGCACTGAGCAACTCAATGAGACCCTGTCTCTAAATTAAATACAAAATAGGACTAGGGATGTGGCTCAGTGGCTAAGTGCCCCTGAGTTCAATCCCTGGACCCCCCCCCATAATAATAATAAATTCATTATATTGTACAACCATCACCATCATCTAATTCCAGAACATTTTGATGACCGTTATGAAAAACGACACACCCAGTAGCAGTCACTCCCTAGCCCCCCAGCCCCTGGCAACCACAAATCTGCTTCTCCACTTTGTGAATTTGCCTGTTCTGGATATTTCTCACAAATGGAGGCATGTAACCCATGGTCTTTTGAGTCTGGCCTCTTTTCCTTATTGCAGTGGTTTGGAGCTTAATCCATGTTAGAGCACATATCATGACTCAGGAGGCTGAGGCAGGAGGATCACGAGTTTGAGGTCAGACTCAACCACTTAGCAAGGCCCTGAGCAACTAAGCAAGACCCTGTCTAAATTAAAAAATAAAAAGGGCTGGGACAGGCTGGGGATATAGCTCAGTTGGTAGAGTGCTTGCCTTGCAAGCACAAGGCCCTGGGTTCAATCCCCAGCCCCGCAAAAAAAACAAAGGTCTGGGGATTTAAGCACCCTGGGGTTCAATCCCCAGTACCCACCCCCCCACACACACACAATCACACATGCTAGGCAGGTGCTTTAGCGCTCAGTCACACCCACAGCCCTGCACATTGGTGACTGAATAACGCTCCATGTGTGGTTAGACCTCCTGTGTTCGTCCATTCATCTACCATGGACATTTGAGTTCATTCCACTTTTTGACTATTATCAGTCAGAGTACTGTGAATATTTGTGTGCAAGTTTGTCACACGTTTGTTTGTTAGGGTTCTGGGGATGGAGCCCCGAGCCCTGGGCTTGTTAGTGAGCACCCCATCACTGAGCTACACCCAGCCGCGTCTGCAGGTTCTGGGGCCAACACATTTGAGACCCCTTCTGTGTCTCAAGTGATTTCTTCTCACGTGATTTTTATGTTGCTCCTTTCCGGTGGCCAGGGAGGCAGCACCGCAGCTCAGACATGCCATTATCTTCGACCATTCGAAGGCAGCCCAGAACTCACGTGTGTTGCCGGTTGTCCCCAAGTGAAGCGACCATGCCAAGTCCAGCACTAGGGTCAGCAAGGAGAGATGGGGAGTTGAGGCTCTGAGGAGCCAGGAGCCCTGGGGACGGCCAGCCTTACACGTGCACGCGGAACAGCGCTGTCTGTGTGCGCCCTCAGAGGCGTGAGCGGGGCTGGCTGGCTGGGGGTTTATAGGGGAAGGTCTCTCCCACGGCCTCGGGACTCAGTGGTGGGAGAACCCAGCATCTCGCGCCTGCTGGCTTCAGTCCCACAATGTCACACGTGTGCATGATGTAAAGGGCACATTCCAGGCAGTTCTTCCTGTGGTTCACAGCCTGAACGCCCCCTCCCCTGGCCTCCCCACCGAGGCTGTTTGTCTGGCCTCCCCATCGAGGCTGTTTGCATGAGACTGTTATTATATGCATCATTCCCCTCCCCTGCCACAACGGCCCAGAGATCCTGGAGCTGGAACATGGTCACACTAATGGCTAGGTTAATTAATGGCTACCTTTCCTTGGGAAACATTAACTAACCCAATGCCCTTCTCCTTCAATTCCTTTCTTTCTCCTTTTTTCCTTTCTTTGCAGTATTGGGGCATGAACCCAAGGGTGCTCTACTACTGAGCCACGTCTCCAGCCCCTTCTTTTTTTTTTTTTTTTTTTTTTAATAGGGCCTCCCTAAGTTGCTGAAGCTAGCCTCGCACTTGCAATCCTCTTGCCTCAGCCTCCCCAGTTGCTGGGTCTTCAAGGGTGTGCCACTGTGCCTGGCTTCATCTCATATGAAGCTAGAGCTTCCCGGGGTCTAACATATGCACCTTCCTCTGCTCTACCATTAGCATTTCAGTGGTTTTCCTTCCAGGCTTTTATATTAACATCGTTATTTCTGGTGGTGACGGGAGCCAGCTGCTATGGGCTTGGACCATCAGTTGTACACACCTCTGCCCCAATGACATCCTGAGGTGGCTTCAAGTCAGCCACCAGGAGAAGAGTGACACCAAGGAAACTGGCAAGTGCAACAGATCGGAGCCAGTTGTTAGACGTTTACCCGCACGCCACGGATTCGCTCACAGACACTGATTTACCCGTTCCTGAGTCTGCCAACCACGGAACACTCACTTACGGCGTCCCGGGAACTTTACCCTAGGAATGGAGACAGGTGATACCTCGGTAAAAACAGACACCAAGAAGACAGTTGTAGGAAATGAAAGAGGACAGAGAAAATCGTGTGAAACAAGTGACACTTTTTGTCCTCCCTCCTGTATGCCGATCGTTTCTCCACCTTTAGAAAGATCCCGAGGCCTCTCGCCGCCTATCACCGCAGTCTTGGCTGCTTTCCTCCATCATTTCCGCCCTTTTGCCCTGATGTTCTGGCCACCTCAGACACAGAGCAGTGGAGTCGCTGTCTGTGGACTGAGACCTCTGAAACCATGAGCCCGAATAAACTTCCCCTCCTCTAAGAGAGGTGTTCTTCCTAAAGAATGCAGAATATTTATGACTTCTGAGAATATTCGTCCAGCATGTGGAAGCAGTCTCTGTGGTTCAAGATCTCTCAACTTCAGCACCGGCGACACTCAGGGCCAGAGTTCCTTGCTGTCGGGGCGACCTAGACCTGCATGCGGTGGGATGCTGAGTGGATCCCTGGCTTCTCTCCACTAGCGGACAGTAGCTCTGCCTCCCCCACAACCCGCTCCTCCAGCTGATGACCAAAAATGTCTTCCCAGGGGTGCAAAATCACCTCCAGTGAGGACCGCTGCTATAGTTGGAAGTATTTGACTTTATTTTTTAAATTATTATTATTATTTGGTCCCGGGGATTAAACCCAGGGCACTTAACCACTGAGCCACATCCCCAGTCCTTTTTTTGCCTTTTATTTAGATACAGGGTCTCACTGAGTTGCTTAGGGCCTCGCTAAGTTGATGAGGCTGGGTTTGAACTCACAATCCTCCTGCCTCAGCCTCCTACCTTGCTGGGATTACAGATGTGCACCACGGCACCTGGTTTACATGACTTTAAATTGGCAAACACAGTCAGCCCTGGGTATCCACAGTTTTACACTGGCAGGTTCATCAAGCAAGAATGGCAAATGTTATGGGCTGGGGAGATAGCTCAGCTGGTAGAGTGCTTGCCTTGCAAGCACTTAAGGCCCTGAGTTCAATCCCCAGTAGCGCAAAAGAACAACAACAACAACAAAAAAGAATGGGAAAAGTTTGAAAAAAGCAATTGCATCTGTACTGAACATATATAGGCATTTTTTGTGGGGGTTGGTTTTGTGTATGGTACTAGGGATTGAACCCGGGGCACTCTACCTCTGAGCTACATGCCAGCCCTTTTTATTTTTTATTTTGAGACAGGGCCTCCTAAGTTGCCGAGGCTAGTCTCAAATTCACATCCTCCTGCCTCAGCCTCCAGAGTCTTTGGGCTTACAGGTATGTACCACCACACCCAGGCCAGTCTGTTTTCCTGATCATTATGCTTTGAACAATCCAGCAAAATCACTAGTTACATAGTATTTGCATCGTCCTAAGGCATTATATGTAACCTATAGAGCTGATTTAAAGTATATGAGAAGACTGTTGATTATATGGAAATACATGTCATTTTATAGAAGGGATTTGAGCATTCTAAGATCTTGGCTTCCTCCTGGGTTCCTGAAACTCATCTGATGCAGACACTGAGGGACAACTGTATACGGTTCCAACAGGGAAGAAGGTCTTTGAAAGTGGCCCTTGGACCAGTAACATCAGCACTATCTGAGAGCTTGTTAGAAATAAGCAATCTCTCCCAATGGCTTGGGAGGCTGAGGCAGAAGTATCGAGAGTTCAAAGTCAGCCTCAGCAACTTAGCAAGGCCCTAAGCAACTAACTCAGTGAGACCCTGTCTCTAAATAAAATTCAAAAAATGGCTGGGGATGTGATTCAGTGGTTAGGCACACTTGGGTTCAATCCCCAGGACCAAAAAAAAAAAAAAAAAAAAGAAAAAAAGAAAGAAATGAACAGTGTCAGGCACTGCTCCAGGTATATGGAACCAGAATCTCTAAGGACAGACCCAGGAAATCTGTGTTTTGTTTCTTTGGGGGTTTTTGGTTTATTTGTTTGGGTACCAGGGATTGAATTCAGGAGTGCTCTATCACTGAGACATGTCCCCAACCCTTTTTATTTTTTATTTTGAGACAGGGTCTCGCTAAATTGCTGAGGTTGGCCTCAAACTTGCCATCCTCCTGCCTCAGCCTCCATCACCACCGTGCCTGCCGCAATCTGCGTTTTAACAAGCCCTCCAGGGGTTCTCCAGTTAATAACCACAGCATCGGGGCCTGGGAAGATTTCAGAAATCAAAACTGCTTCTGGGCCTGCCGGAGTCTTACAGTGCGAGCCTGTGGTTGCGACACAGTGTTTTCCCCGCTGGCTAATCCTCAGTGGGTGAGAGTGATTAGGGCAAATTAGCTGTGTTCAGGTGTGCTTTTGACTTAAGTACCACCTTACAGCTCAGGATAACCAAACACTGCTTATTTTTACCCCAGAGAGGCTCCGGGAGGCTCCGGGCCAGAGAGAAAGTTAAGAATAGAAAGCTATCGGGTCATCTGACTCCACTCCAGCCACCGCCTTGTGATTCAGCAAGGAGCGTAAACCACGGTTCCTTAAATAAAGAGCGCACTGGTCTTTTCAGAAACCCAAGAACCACAAATGCAAGGCCACGGCAGGGCGGACCCCGAGCAGCTGCCTCTTGCTCTGGTTACTATCTCGTGAAATGGGCCACAGTGAATTCAGCTCAAGTTAAAACCCCCAAATATGGCAGCCTGGCATTTGAGAAGACAGGGTGGAAGGTCACCCTCCCTTCCCCTGGCCTTGTCCTGCAAAGCAAGTTGTCAACAGAGAAAGAGTCCTCTGAGGGTCCTCTCAACAGGTCAGAGGAAAATAATGTGCTTACCTCCAGAGGGGAGTCTCAGGGGTTCTTCTCTAAGGTGGGCTTGCTGAGTCCCTGGTGTGTTTCGCTAGGGCGCATGCGCTGTGGCAGGTGTACCTCTGCACGACTCCACGCTCCTCAACCTGAGCACAAGCATGCCCGAGGCTCCACACCCTTAGGTCTTCATCTCCAAAGTCTCCGTATCACACAGAACTGGCACCAAGTGAATGTGTTGATCTGACTTTGGTGATGGAGGCTCGGCCATGAACGCAGCAGTGAGTGAGAGAAGATCCCTTCCTGCCCTGCATCTTCTTAAGTGGAAGGCATCCTTGCCTGCCGCAGGAACCAAAGCAACCCTGGTCCTGCGGCCCTCTACGGTGACCGCCTGGCCTGTGGTGGGCAGTCCTAGAAAACAAGCAGGGCTCGGGGTCGCCACCATGACTGAGGACCCCGGCACAGAGTGCCAGCACTGTCAAACACCCTGGAAGGCGCGGGTGGGAACGTAAGATGGTTTGATCCCTTTGAAAAATAACTCAGGAGTTACTTCAAGATTTCGAGCTGGGCGCCAGGGTACACAGCTGTGATCCCAGTAACTGGGCAGGCCGAGGCAAGTTCAGGGTCACTCTGGGAGGAACTTAGAGAGACTCTGTCTCAAGATTAAAAATAAAGGGGGCTGGGGGTGTGGCTCAGTGGTAGAGCTCCCTGGGTTCAATCTTTAATGAACCAAATTTAATGAACAGGGGTTGGGGGTGTGACTCAGTGTTACAGCGCTTGCCTAGCATGAGTGAGACCTGGTTTCCATCCCCAGAACCACACATACAACCAGAAAAAGAAACAAATTCAATATACACCTCCTCATACAGTCCAGTCATATCCGCTCAGAGTCACTCACCAAAGAAAAAGGGAAGCCCGTGGCCAGACTCATAGGGGAAAGTCCACACCAGCCCCATCTGAAATCGCCAAAACCTGCAAGCAACCGAACGTCCATCAACAAGTGAGCAAACAGGCTGGGACCCAGATGCAGTGGAAAGGAATGAACCATTGGTGCACAGAACAACATAAGGGACCCTCGCGGTAATTATGCTGGGTAAAAAGAAGCATCTATCAGATGCTTTATTATTCATGCCTTTTACACGAAATCATAGAAAATGTGAACTAGCTGATCATCACAGAGAGCATCAAAGTTTGCAGATAGACGTGGGGAAGGGCAGGGAGGAAGGAGAAGGAGAGATTACAAAGGAGATTACATTCTAATCCCCTCTGGGAAAGCAAACAGTTGGCTGGTGATGGGTCTCAGCTCTCCACAGAGCAGTTCACAAGGAGAGAGAGGGAAAGAGGTGCCCAAGACAGAAGCCATGGTTTTCTGTAACCTACTCTCCGAAGTGACATCCATCACACACCACTGTGATCCCAGTCACCAGGGAGGCTGAGGCAGGAGGATGGAAAGTTCAAGGCCAGCCTCGGCGACTTAGTGAGACGCTGTTACAAAATAAAATAAAAAGGACCAGGGGTGCAGCTCAGTGGTGGAGCACCTGCCTAGCATGCAAATGGATGTGTGTATCGGATCCCCGTTAACACAAAGGGGAAAAGCCACCCCTCACTGCCACTCTCAGGCACCTGAGGCAGGTCAACAAACCCGACCCACACTCAAGGGACGGGCAGTCTACGGGAATCATTACACAGGGAGTGGATCTTTGGGGTTCTCTTAGAGGCTCCCCGCTGCAAAAAGCAGAGTCCAACACCAGCAGCCTCCTGCAGACTCGCCCAAACGAGGTCATGGTGCCCGTGACCTGGCACGTCAGAACCGCTTCCCAAAGACGCAGTGTGTCTGTGGGTTCTCCCTAGCCACGAAAGCAAGAGCCCCTGAGGACAGGAGCGTCACAGACGCGTGGTGGGTGGCGGACAGGAGAGGACGGGCCGGACCCTCCAAATGCTCCCGGTTGTTTTCTGGAAACATCTGTGCTGCACTACTCAGGATCCGTTCTGCTGCTGTGAGCAGACAAGAGAGCTTAACAGGGTCAGACTGGCTAGATGCCGCAGAAGTTTACGCCTGGCTCAGGCCAAGCCTCCTCTGGGTCCAGGTGACTCTCCGGGCATCCGCCTCCTCTGTGTGATGACATGGGGTGACCCGAGGATCCAGGCAGCCTCCAGCTTGTGACCCCACCCTTCCAGCACACAGCTTCCTGCACAGTGGGGCGGACAAAGCCTGGAGAGTCTTGCAGGGCTTTTCGCGGGTGGGAAAGGAAGTGACACGTCACTTCTGATCATATTCCATTGGCCAGAATGAGTCATATGGCCCTGCCTAACTCAGCGAACTGGGTCAGGGATTTCCAGGCACCCTAAAAGGAAGGGAGAACTTGATACTGGAGAGAGAGCAAATATCGATGACAGGGCAAGAAGGAGATTCTGGACAGACCCCAATATCGGGAGGTACAAATCCCATCGACGTGTTAAAGCCGGGACGCAGCCCGCAGGAAAAGTAATAAAAACGTGAACAGAAAGTACCTCTCACACGATTCCACCTGTTGCCACATTCATGCCAAGTCCCATCTGCGCCTCGCAAATGGAGGTCAGTATTTTCATTCCCCTTTACCCATCCCAACGTGAGACATGAAGAGGCCCGAGGTCTGTTTCTACCCGTACGCCACCAATGTCGGGGGCGGCGGTCCACACAACAAGCAACTCTCCAGTTCTCCGGACAGCAGCGGGTCTCCCATAATTCAGCTGAATTCTGACCTTGTCTACCGGAGTTAACGACAGACCCCAAGTTGAGGGCTCAGTCCTCAGAAGGCTGCTGCTGCTTCCTCTGCCTTCCCGTCCTCTCCTCCTCCTCCTCCTTCTCCTCCTTCTTCTTCCTCTTCCTCCTCCTGCACCTCCTCCTCACCATCATCCTTCTCTTCTCCTCCTCCTCCTTCTCCTCCTTCTTCTTCCTCTTCCTCCTCCTGCACCTCCTCCTCACCATCATCCTTCTCTTCTCCCCCTCCTCCTCCTCCTTCTTCTTTTGATAGACCCCCAGGGACACTTTACCACTGAGCTAAATCCCCAGCCCATTTTTAATTTGAGTCAGGGTTTCTCTAAGTTGCTTAGGGTCTTGCTAAGTTGCTGAGGCTGGTTTTGAACTCGTGATCCTACTCCCTCAGTCTCCCAAGTCACTAGAATTGCAGGCATGTGCCACCGCGCCAGGCTCCTGGCCAAATATATTTCCCATGGCAGTATGCCACAGAGGGTAAGCAACTCGTCCAGGGCCATGTGGCCAGCGTGCTGGCTCCTCCATCCACCCTGCCAAGTCCGCTCTGCACCCTGCGTGCTCTGCCCGTGGTCACCGGAGGCTGAGCTGGGGCCAAATTCCACAGGCTGCAGTGCTGTCTAGCTCCACCAAGCTCAGCCACGGGCAGCCCTCGGTGAGCAGACGGAAGGAGGGACGTGAGTTGGGGATTTGTTTCTCCGGTTTCATATCTGTGGAGTTGCAGGATGTTGGTCCATGCCCCGACCCCAGGACTTTTCCTGGGGGTCCCTCCCCTCGCCCTTTGCACCCTAGAGCTGGTACCTGGCTGTTATTGGCCTCAGAGCATGAGGTCCCTTGAACTGCCCCGTACCTTCACTCCTGCAAGGACCCTGGCTGCTGCAGATAACAAGGAGTCAGCATCTGCCTGGTTTGCCCCATTATACGATTATTTGTCAAAGTTTTTCCTAAAGTTCACATGGATGGCTAAATGCATACATACCACACCATCTCATACACTACCTCAAAAACTTTTTTTTTTTTTTTTTTTTTTTTTTTTTTATCAGGGATTGAATCCAGGGGCAGGTGTTAACCACTGAGCCACATCCCTGTTAGCAAAATTTCAGTTCTTATCCCTGATGCCAATCCAATAATGAGGACAGGGTTTTGAGAAAAAGGAAAAAGGTTTATTGCTTTGCTAGCAATGGAGAAACACAGGAGACTCCTGTCCCAGAGACTGTGATTCTGCCCATCAGCAGGAGCAGGGGGCTTTTAAAGAGGAGACTCAAAGGCTACGTTCCACGTGTTCCCTGTTGGAGTTGTCATTCACTTGTCTGGGAGAAGATCATTTCTGAGATCTTCTGGTACCATCCACAAAGTCTGGATGACTTCCTTCCTGTGGTGGGTGTGTGCTCAGGGACAGAAAACTCTGCCTAGGAGGGAAAGAAAGGTCATCCTGTTTCCCCTGACATTAGGGAGGGGGAGAGATTAGGGAGGAGCAGGAGAGAGGAAGAGAAAGAAACATGTCCATTTAAAAAATACTTTGCAGTGGCCAAGCAGGCAGGGTTGCTCAAAGCATAAAGTGAACCATGCTTACATCCCAAGTCCTTTTTTTCTTTTCTTTTCTTTTCTTTCTTTCTTTCTTTTTTTTTTTTTTTTGTAGTTGTTTTTTAAAGCAGGGCCTCACTAAGTTGCTTAGGGCCTTGCTTAGTTGCCGAGGCTGGCTTTGAACTTGCAATCCTCCTGCTTCAGCCTCCCGAGCCACTGAGATTACAGGCGTGTGACACCATGTATGGCCTATTTTAAAAATTAAAACCAGTTTTGTTCTATTGAAGAACCAAACCATATTAATTGTAAGTAATTCTAAAAATACAGATTAGTGGAGAGAAATAATCAAACTAGTGTCTTTCCAACCAAAACCAAATGTAACATTTTATGTATATAATATGTATAGATACACACACATTTTTATTATTTTTTTATGCATTCATGTATTTTCCTACAAACACTGGTTTTGTTGTTGTTGTGTTTTGTTTTGTCTTGTTTTGTTTGTGCTGGGGACTGAAACCAGGGCCTCATGTATGCCAAGCATGCTCTCCACTACTGAGCTATCCGCAGTTTTTTTAAAAAATAATTTATTTATTTTGATTCATTGTAAACAAATGGGGTACAACTTGTTTCTCTGGTTGTACATGAAGTAGAGTTACACACTGTTTTTAATCATGTTCTTTATCCTCCTCCTTCTTCTTGCCACTTAATAAGTGGTGACCGTCTTTAAATGGTTGTGTGGCATTGCATTGTGGACTTTTTGCATCATCAATAATCAATATTAAAACTAATTTCTTATTTGGAGGTACCTGAGTTATTTTCAATTTTTGGTTTCTGCAAATAAAAATGTAATGATGATTTTGGCCTGATCTTTGCATGGGTATTAATTTTCTTCATGGAAATTTCTAAAAGTGGAATTAATGGATTCAAGTAGCACTTTTTAAAGCTTTGGTTGTGAATCACCAAATTTCCCCCTTCATTTCCACCCCGACCCCAGATGGACTATACAATGAATGCTTCCCCACATCTTCAGCAACACTGGATATTAATGTTTGTTTAAAAGTTTCTGCAAATTACTTCTGTGTGATTTTTTTTTTTTTTTAACATTTTTTATTTGTGTGTGGCTGGGAACAGAACTAGGGCCTCGTACTTGCTAGATAAGGGCTGTGCCACGGAGCTGCATCCCCAGCCCTTCGTGAAATATTATTTTGAGCTGTGCATGGTGGTGCACACCTGTAATCCCAGCCATTCAGGAGGCTGACACAGGAGGACCGCAAGTTCAAGGCCAGGGGCTGGGGTTGTAGCTCAGTGGTCAAACACTTGCCTAGCACATGTGAGGAACTGGGTTTGATCCTCAGTACCACATCAAAATAAATAAACAAAATAAAGGTATTGTGTCCATCTGCAACTTAAAAAAAAAAAATAGTTTGAGGCCAGCCTCAGCAATTTAATGAGATTCTAAACAACTTAGCGGAATGGTGTCATAAAATGGAAAATGGCTGGGGATGTAGCTCAATGGGAAAGTGCCTCTGGGCAATCTTCAGTATCCAAAAAAGAAAAAGAAAAAAGAAATGAAGGTTAGAAGCTAGCCTGAGCAACTTAGCAAGGCCCTCAGCAACTTAGTGAGACCCTATCTCAAAATAAAAAATAAAAAGGGCTGGAAATGCAGCTGAGTGGTAAGCACCTCTGGATTCAATCCCTAGTACGGAAGGAAGGAAGGAACAAAGGAAGGAAGGAAGGAAGGAAGGAAGGAAGGAAGGAAGGAAGGAAGGAAGGAAGGAAGGAAAGAAATTTTATTTTGAGAAAGGGTCTCACTAAGTTGCCCAGGGTGACCTTGAACTTGAGATCCTCCTGCCTCAGCCTTCCCAGTAGCAGCAATCATAGGCCCAAGTCATCACCCACAGCCAGTGTGATTTTTCAACTATATATAACTTTTGTTTGAAAAAAAAGTCTTTATTTGAAGTACAAATTCTAATCAAATAACTTAAAATTAACTTTTCTTTGAATAACTATGTAGCAAAAATTAATACTAGAATTCTAACCACACAGCCAGAGAAAAGAGAAAATTAATGCACCTGTCTGTTCAAATTGGGGCAACTTCCAGTAGAGAAAACTGAGAGACCCCAGGTGATCAAGGTTCACCCCAACAGTGATAAAGCATGCTGCTGCTGGTAGACACCCCAAACACAAAGTGAGCAGAAGAGCACTTTACCCCATGGTTTTCCTCCCCAAAACCCACAACTAGGCATGGTGATGCACACTAATAATCCCAGCCAGGCCAGAGGCCCGAGGCTGAGGCAGCAGGATCACAAGTTCAAGGCCAGCCTGGACAATGGCAAGACCCGGTCTCAAAATAAAACTTCCAAAAGTTCTGGGGGGTGGCTCAGTGGTGGAATGCTGTGTGAGGCCCTGGGTTCCTCTCCAGCAACTCCTCCCTTCCCCCAGAAACAACTATAACTCCTGTCTCACCATGAGAAAAAGATCTGAGGAATTCCCATCCCAGGACAGTCTGCAAATGCCCAAGACCAATATTAATCAAAAATAGAAAGGAAAGTCACCATTGCCAAAGACCGGCCACGGCCACTTGGTGAGTGGGTAAATCAAATACGGCCTACCCCTGTGGTGGAATATCATCAGCCACGAGCAGGAACGAGGCATCCATCCATGCTGTGATGTGCAGGAACCTCAAACACGTTCCGGTAACTCAGAGAGGCCAGACACAAAAGGCCACAAATGATATGCTTCTATTTACGTGAAGTAGCCCGAATGGGAAATCCGTGCTCGGGAAGTAGATTGTGGTGGCCGGGGCTGTGGGATGGGGGCCGGGGCAGTGACTGCTGATAGATGTTGAATAAAACTGATGGAAGAGCACAGGTTCCGACTGAGCTCCTCGCCAGGACTGCAAACCAAATGGAATTCCCCACGTGCAAGTTCCACCTGATCACACCAAACCTGAGCTGTTGATCTCATCTTCCCAGTGATCAGAAGAGAGATCTACTACATCTCCCAGGGAGCCAGCCTTAGCCATTCGACTGTTACGGGAGAGGGTACTTGGAAAGGACCAGTCTGCCTTTTGCTCTTTGTTGCTGCTTTGCTCAGTTGTTTCCGGTCTATCCCATCAACCCCTCAGGCTGGGTTGCACCCCAGAGGTAGAGCTCTTGCCCAGTACGTGAGGGCCTGGGTTCTATCCCCAGCCCCCGAAAAACCCCAGAACCAAGCCAAACAAAAAGTGAACCCCAGCCGGGCGCGGTGGAGCAAGCCTGTCATCCCAGCAGCTCGGGAGGCTGAGGCAGGAGGATTGTAAGTTCAAAGCCAGCCTCAGCAATGGTGAGGTACTAAACATCTCAGTGAGACCCTGTCTCTAAACAAAAATACAAAATAGGACTGGGGATGTGGCTCAGTGGGAAAGTACCCCTGATTTCAACCCCCAGTACCAAAAAAAAGAAAAGAAAAAAAAGTGAACCCCTCTCCTCATCAGAAAATTCATTCTATTTGGGGAGGTAGGGGGCAGGACCAGGATACTGGGGATTGAATCCAGGGGCAATTTGTCACTGAGGTACATCCCAGTCTGTGTGTGTGTGTGTGTGTGTGTGTGTGCGTGTGTGTGCGTGTGTGTGGAGAGAGAGAGAGAGAGAGGGCTTGCTAGCCTAGAACTTGCAATCCTCCTATCTCAGCCTCCTGAGTTGCTAGGATTATAGGCATGCACCACCATGCCTGGCTCATTCTATTTTATAGAATGAGATGTTGCTGGATTTTAGAACCACAAATAAAAGTGAAGTAAGATTGTTAGTCTAAATTTGTTGCAATTTTATCTTTTGACGTAGGTATGTGGCTTTTTATAGGGGTGGTGAGAATGTTCTGGATTAGATAGTAGTAGTGGCTGTAAAACTTGGGGATGATACTAAACACCACTGAACTGTGCAGTATAAAAGGGTGGATACTAGCCAGGCTGGGTGGCACACACCCATAATCCCAGAGGCTCTGGAGGCTGAGGCAGGAGGATCACAAATTCAAGGCCAGCCTCAGCAATTTAGGGAGGCCCTAAGCAACTTAGCAAGAACCGGTCACAAAATAAAAAGAACTAAGGACGTGGCTCAGTGGTTAAGCATCCCTGGGTTCAAGCCTAGTACCAGAAAAAAAGAGGATGGTGGATACTTTAGTGTAGGAATAATATCTCTGTTAAAACAAAACGGGAGCCAGGCGGCAGTGGCTGAGCCAGGAGGATCAAGAGTTCAAAGCCAGCCTCAACAACTTAGTGAGGTCCTAAGCAACTCAGGGAGACCCTGTCCCTAAATAAAAGACAAAAAAGGCTGGGGACGAGGCTCAGTGGTTAAGTGTCCCTGAGTTCAATCCTCAGTAAAGAAGAAAAAAAAAAAAAAAAAACAGGGACTGAGAGTTTAGCAGGCTGAAGCCCCTGAGGCCCGGGTTCAATGTTCAATCCCCAGCACCAAAAACAAAGCAATGCAAACCAAGTCTGAGCAACGTCACAGCCCAGGAAGGCTCCGGAGACATGGTGCCTGAACGAGACAGGGTGACCTGAGTGGGACACCGGCCTAGGAAAGGGAATTAGGTCAAAACTAAGGAAATGCTGGGCGCGGTGGCACAGGCCTGTGAGCCCAGCAACTCAGAAGGCTGAGGTAGGAGGATCACAAGTTTGAGGCCAGCCTGGGCAAAATGGGGAGACCCCAACTCAAAAAAAAAAAAATAGAAATAGCTGGAGATGTGCACCCTGGGTTCCATCCCCAGTACCAGAAGCAAATCAATAAGAATAATAATGAATAAATAAAGTACAAGTAACAAACACAAGAGTTCTTGCCTGTGACTCTAAGGACACAGGCTACTCTGATTTTCTCACTAGGAAAACTGCCCGTGAGGAAACCGAGCCCATCTGTGGCGAGTCCGGTGGCCAGGGAAGCCGTTGGCTGGGCTGATAAACACAGAGTTCTATTCTCAGCAAGTGGTTCTAACCGCCGACCATCCTTCCTTCCCCTGCAGTCTGTGGCCATCAAGTTTGGGCTCGAATCAGACCTTCGGCCTGGGTGCTGATTCTAGGAGACCTCTGGTTCGGATGGCCAGTGGCAGATCCAGGTGGATTTGCCTAACAGGAAGTATCTGACTGTTTCGACAGGTGACCAGCCTCAACATCAACGCCAGTGCCTGTGACTAAAGGGCTCAGATGATGCAAGGCCGAGCCGGAGCGCCAGGCTGCCAAGTGACGTGGGACTTCAGGTGACATCTAGGACACTGGTTTGCAAGCATGCAGCGGTGCACACCTGAGCAGCTGCTCTTGCAAAAACGCCTAGAGTATGGATATGTTAGGGGGAAGCTGGCCTAGCGAGCAGGGGCCACTCCTAGGACTACCAAGGAAAAAATGTCTGGCTCGTAGCCCACGCCTGTCATCCCAGCTACTCAGGAGGCTGAGGCAGGAGGATCGCAGGGTCAAGGCCAGCCTGGGCAGCTGTCTCATTTTTTTTTTTTAAAGAGCTATGGATGTAACTCAGTGGTAGAGCACCCCTGGGTTCAATCCCTAGTACTAAAGAAAGAAGGGAGGAAAGAAGAGAAAGAAAGAGAGAGAAAGGAAGGAAGGAGAGAGAGAAAGAAGGAAGAAAAGAAAGAAAAGAGAGAAAGAAGGGAGAAAAGGAAGGAAGGAAGGGAAGAAGGGAGGGAGGAAGGAAGGGAGGAAGGAAGGGAGGAAGGAGGAAAGAAGGAAAGAAAAGAAAGAGAAAAAGAAAAGAAAGAGAAAGAAAAGAGAGAGAAGGAAGAAAAAGGAAGAAAGAAAGAAAGAAAGAAAGAAGAAAGAGAGAAAGAAAAATGACCACCCCAAACTTGAGGCTTAGTGTCTTGAAAACTGTGTTAGGAGTAATTGAGTTAAAGAGGTTAAAACCCCAAGGGAAAGAGGGACGGTGAGCATTGCAATCTAAGCCCTCTGAGAAATCAAGTTTGCTAAGATTATTATTTTCATTATATACCCAGGATTGAACTCAGGGGCACTCGACCCCTGAGCCACATCCCCAGGCCTTTTTTGTATTTTATTCAGAGACAGGGCCTTGCTGAGTTGCTCAGGGCCTTGCTGAGTTGCTGAGGCTGCTTTGAACTCCCAATCCTCCTGCCTCGGCCTCCCGAGCTGCTGAGATTACAGGCTTGTGCCCCCCCCTTTTTTTTAATTTTAAAAAATGTAATACATTTTTTAAATGTATTTTTTAAAATGTATTTATCTACCGGGTCCTTGTGATGGAACTCAGGGCCCCTCACGTGCTAAACGCCCGGGGTGTGACTCAGTGGTAGAGGGCTTGCCTGGCATGAGCTTAGGCCCCGCCCTCCCTCCCCAGTCCTGCACAAAAAATAAACAAATAAAATAACAATGGGTGCCATTTTTTGCACATGTTGCAATGCACGTTTGTTCCTTTTCCCAAAAAGCCCTGTGACCCCATTCCCGTAAAACTATGCACTGGGGCTGGGTCTGAATCGTTTTGGATCAAGAGTTGAAGAGGCTTGACCCAAACCAATTCCAAAAAAAAAAAAAAAAAAGAAAGAGCCAAATTCTGGGCCTTTGCAAGTTCCTAAGCAGGCCTTTGAGATTCGTGGCAGAAATAATGATTTTGAAAGCCAAGGCTTTTGATTTGCAAAGATTTGCAAAAGAGAGGCTGTGTGTGTGTGTGTGTGTGTGTGTGTGTGTGTGTGTGTGTTCCTTCTCTGAACTTGGTTTTGAGTACCAAAATTCTGGATTCAAAGCAAAACTCTGAAGGAATCTTGGAACGAAGTTTAAGCCTCAACACACAATGCATTTGCCGCAGAGGAACTGATGGAAAGTCAGATTATCCTGCTCTCAAGACTGAAATTTTTCAGAAAAAAAAAAAAAGAGAAAAATCCCTGGAGGAGGAATTTTTAAATTCCAAGGCTGAGGAGTGGGTGAAACTGGATTGGCGGGGAGCTGAGGACGGACGATTAGTGAAACTGGGTTCATTATTCTGGTCTTTCTGCTTTTGCCATCTTTTTTCTGTTGAAAATTTCATTGTCGGATGCGGTGGCGCGTGCCTGTCATCCCAGCGGCTCGGGAGGCTGAGGCAGGAGGATGGTGAGTTCAGAGCCAGCCTCAGCTACGGCGAGGCGCTAAGCGACTCAGTGAGACTCTGTCTCTGAATAAAATACAAAATAGGGCTGGGGATGTGGCTCAGGGGTCAGGGGTCCCTGGGTTCAATCCCCGGTACCAAAAAAAAAAAAAAAAGAAAGAAAAATTTCATTGTATATTCACGTGGAAGCTGGGCTGTAGCAGGGGTGCTGGCTGGGGCGGGGGTGCCTGTGCGAGGGGTCCTGACGGAGGGGACAGAGGGGCCGGGAGAGGGAAGGAGGGACTCAAGGGACGCGAGGCTTCAGTCCAGGTATCATGGCAACATGGCAACGTCAAAGCTTCTCTTTTTCTTCCTTCTCATGCTTGGATGCTGGGGGCTGAACCCGGGGTCACTTTACCACTGAGCTACAGCCCTACTCCTTTAAAAACATTTTTCTTTTCTTGTTTTTTTTTTTTTTTTTTTTTTTTTGTGGGGGGGGGGGGGTCTGGGGATTAAACCCAGGGGGTGCTTAACCACTGAGCCACATCCCAGTCCCTTTTTATATTTTATTTAGAGACAAGATCTCTCTGAGTTGCTTAGGGCTTCACTAAGTTACTGAGGCTGGCTTTGAACTCGTGATCCTCCTGTCTCAGCCTCCCAAACTGCTGGAATTATAGGCATACACCACCACACCCAGCTTTTCCTTTTAATTTTGAGACAGGGTCTCACTAAGTGGCTGAAGGTCTTTCTAAGTTGCTGAGGCTGGCCTTGAACTTGTGATCCTCCTGTCTCAGCCTCCTAAGTCACTGGAACTACAGGTGTGCTTTACCATGCCCAACTCCAAGGGTTTTCAATAGGCAGTGACCTGAACTAATTTTTCCCCCCGAACTCAGGGTCTCGCACATGCTAGGCAACTGCTCTACCCCTGAGCTATTCTCCTAGTCTTGAACTGATCTAAAAAGTGACCTCTTTCCCAGCCAGCAAGGTTTAGAGTAGGAAAAGATAGCTGGGAGGTGCTACAACTTTCCAAGTACCTTGTTAGCATTCTTATTTACTCCCAGAGCAATCCCATGAAATGGGAATTATTATTCTCATTTTGAATACAGGGAGTCTGAGATCAGAGAGGTTAAGAGATGTATCCAGGGTCACACAGCAATTACCTACAGGTAATTACTGTTAATTACAGATAAAATATAATAAAGTATGACATGGAATGTACCTGTACTAAAAAATTACTCGTGTCTGAAATTCAAACGAAACTAGGTGATTTGATGTGGGTTTTTTGTTTGTTTTTGTTTGCAGCACTGAGGATCAAACTCAGGGCCTTGTGCCTGCTAAGCGTGTGCTCTACCAATGAGCTGCACCCCAGCACTGGTGGCCTGTATTTGTATTAGCTAAATCTGCCATCCTCATGACTGACCAAGCCAGGATTTGAGTCCAGGGTCTTGTTCCAAAGTCCTAGTCCTCCTGGGTGTGGTGGCCCACACCTGAAATCCCATCCCCTTGGGAGGCTGAAACAGGAGAATTCAAGTTCGAGGTCAGCCTCAGCCACTGATCGAGGCCCTTCGCAACTTAGACCTTGTCGCAAAATAAAAAATAGGAAGGGGGGCTGGGGAGATAGCTCAGTTGGTAGAGTGCTTGCCTTGTAAGCACAAGGCCCTGGGTTTGATCCCCAGCACCAAAAAAAAAAAAAAAATAGGAAGGGCTGGGATGTGGCTCAGTGGCCGAGGCCCCGGGTTCCATCTCCATTATCAACAGCAACAACAAAAATCCCAGTCCAGGGCTGGGGAGATAGCTCAGCTGGTAGAGTGCTTGCCTTGCAAGCACCAGGCCCTGAGTTCAATCCCCAGTACTGCAAAAAAAAAAAAAAAATCCCAGTCCATCCCCCAAACTGCCCGTCTGACGGGCAAGGTTTTGCTCTGGTGCAGCTTCACACCCCTCCCCCGGCCCTGGAGGCAGAAAGCAAGGCCCCAGGCTGAGCCTGTCAGGAAGAAGACCAAGGTCAGAGAACTTGGGGGCCTCTCAGGACAGCCAGTGACCTAGTGTAACTGAGTCGTGGGGGTTGGGAGGCCGGGTTCCAATACCAACTCCCTGCCTTCCGAGCCCGCCCCATCCCTTAGTCACTCAAACCCCGTGACTCGGTCTAGTCACCTGCAGAATGGGGATGACCGGACTAGGACTCCTAATGGCTCATTCGTCAGAGCCTCTGAGGGCTCAATGACTAACCCCAGGAAGGCTCTGCCTCTTGTCAAGGCAGACGTCAGCCAGCACTGGCTAGGAGCAGGGGGAGGAGGAGGAGAGGAGAGAACTAACCCAGACCGGCAAGGAGGTTCCCGGTGGCCCGCGGGCCTGTGCACGGCCCTGGGTTTGATCCCCAGCCCCGCAGACACATAAGTAAGTATATAAATGCAGGAGTTTCTGATGGGGCCAGAACTGACCTCTAACAATAACCCCCCTCCAAAGCCCCACAGCAACAAGAGCCACAGAGAGGGAACTCACTTGAGGGACAACTCCAAAAGATACAGGGAAGGAGTCAATGCATCCATTGTCGAAAAGATCGTAGTTTCAGACAAATGTTTGCCCACTCAGAAAAGGCAAAGAAAGCTTCGGGGGTGGCAAGCCACAACAAAGACCACCATTAATGCAGAATTAGTACAGGCCTTAAATTCCAGAGGTTACAAAACAGACTGGCTGAGGTCATTCGTGCCTCATTATTGTGCCTAATAATTACCTTGACTAATGAGAGCAAAGTTTTGGAGTATGTTTCTATTCCCAGACTCTGAGTCACCAGTACCCAGAATAAATCATTTCGCTCTATTTGTGTCTCGGATCCTCCATATGAAAGCACCCTCAGCCAAGCCCTCGGGGAAATTCCAAAGGCTTCATTAATTAATATTTGGAAAGCAGCATAATGTGTGTTTGTCAGGCCTCGAGAGACGTGGCATCAGTGTGTTTGGTACTTGGGTTCATTTGTTTAATGATTCAAGTACACTCCAGGTGCACTCGGTGTGTGTTTGTTTGGTTTGCAGCATCTGGGGTGAACCCAGGGAGCTCCGCCATTGAGCTATATCCCCAGTCCCTCCATCCCTCCGATAGCCCTTGCCTTCTTGTCTTCCTTTCATTCTTTTTGGTACCAGCAGTTGAACCCAGGTTCAACTCAACCGCTGAACCAAATCCCCAGCCCTTTTGATATTTTATTTTTATTTTTATTTTTTTTCACATCCGAGAACTTTATTGGACACAGCTAGGCCGGGGCCTGGCGGCTGGCGTTCCGCCCCGGCCAGGGACCCGGGCGCAGGGGGCGTGCCATCCAAGGAGTCTCGCTCGGCAAGGGGAACCCCACAAGGCAACACTCTACCTAAAGGGTACTATAGGGGGAGACGAGGGCTGCTCCACAGACGCATGAACAGGTCAGATCTTTTATAAATAAACATCGAGTGAAGAGAAAAACGACAACTCTAATTCATCCTTATACACAGAGCACTCTAGGGCGGTGGGCGGGGGCCGGAGGCTGTATCCTCACTGGTCAGGGGCCTGGATGGGAGATGAGTGGGCCCGATGTCCACAGCACGGGGCGGAAGGGGCCAGGCGGGGCAACAGACGATGGGCACTAGGACACTGCGCATTTACAAGACCAACTACGGAGGGGGGCGGCTGCCCGTGCATGTGTGTCAGGCTGTTCGTTCTGGAATGAGGAGGGGTGGTCTTTACATCGTGTTCTGTGGCTGGTGGGCTTGAGAGGGGCTACTTTGTGGAGAGGATGAGGGCCACGATGAGACCGTAGAGGCCAAGCACCTCAGCGAAGATGAGGATCAGGATCATGCCCACAAACTGATCAGGATCAGTGCCCCGAACACCAGCGTCCCCCACAATGCCAATGGCAAAGCCAGCTGCCAGGCCACTCAGGCCCACACTCAGGCCTGCACCCAGCTGGAGGAAACTCCTGTAGAGGCTGATGCCATCATTCAGGGAGTTGGCGATGAGGACTGCCACCACTAGACCATAGATGGCGATGATCCCAGCCATGACCACTGGGATGATGGACTTCATGATCAGCTCCGGCCTCATGACTGACATGGCAGCGATGCCGGTGCCACTCTTGGCCGTGCCATAGGCGGCACCCAGGGCGCTGAAGATCATGGCGGACGAGGCGCCCATGACGGCGAAGAACGAAGCATACTCGGGGTTCTTGGTCCTCGGACATGTCTGCGGGAGGGTCGGGGGCGAGCTCGGTGCGGCGGGGTGAGAACAGCAGGCCGACGAGGGAGCGCAGAGACGGGCGAAGGCCTGATATTTTATTTTTTAGAGACAGGGCATCGCTGAGTTGCTTAGGGTCACACTAAGTTGCTGAGGCTGGCTTTGAACTCATGATCCTGCTGCCTCAGTCTCCCCAGCCAATGGGATTATAGGCATGCCACCAAGGGCGCCTGGCTTTTATTTTTATTTTGGGATAGAGTCTCGCCAAGTACAGAGGCTGTCCTCGAACTTGTGATCCTCCTGCCTCAGCCTCCTGGGTAATTGGGATCAGGCGGGCACCACCACATTGTGCGATGCCCTTAAGTGTTTATTAAGCTCCAACCTTGAGCCAGGTCCCAAGACAGGAACTGGGGTGCAGTAGTGAACAGGGCAGATGGGCCCAGCCTTAATGTAGTTTGTAGCCTAGTGGAGGAGAAGGGTTAAGAGTAAACCAGATAAAAGATTGATTGCCAATGTCTCGTGCCATACGGACGCAAAGTCTATGATAGCACTGGAGGAGGCGTCTACTCTTGCTGGGGTGGTCATGGAAGGCTGAACCCCATGCCGAAGGAAGGCAAGGAACCAGTTAGGGGGACAGAGGGGACGGGCCATTTAGGCAGATGGGGGAATCAGTGGGGAAGAGGTTGTTTTTCCAGGAACTGTGGGGCCAGTTCACCTGGAGCAGCAGGAGCGAGGACAGCAGCCAGGTCGGACCCAGAACAGAGGGCCTCCCAGGCGTTCCAGAGTTGGCCAAAGGCTGACTGCCACGCTTTCTTGGCACATGGCTGGACTGCATTTCCCAAGGCCCCTTGCCGTCAGGGTGGCCATGTGACTGAGTTCTGACCAATAGAATTAAAGGAGATGCAAGGACCGCCTCTTTCGGACCCAGCCAATGACAAACTCCTGGGCTTTTCTCCCTGCTGTGCAGCCTGATTCAGAGGGCGGAGCCACAAGAGGGCAGGTGCCTGGACCACTGAATGAGGGCTCGCAGGAGGGCCGCCTGCCCATTGGGAATATTCATTTAGAACTTTACACGAACAAGGAACAAATTCCCAACGTGTTAAGCCACCGAGATTTGCCAGTTTCTCGGAAACCAGTATTCCTTTAAGTAAGACAGAATCCTACAAAATCCACCTGGGAAGGCGGCGATCCATCAAAGGTGAGCAGACTCTTCTCCCGCCCCTCCCACGAGCGTCGGTCCCACCCTAGGGGAACAGTGAGCAGGGAGACTGGAGTCGCCATATAAATTACAGGACACCAGTCACATTTGAATTTCAGATAAATGGCAACCATTTTATACTGTATAAGTATATCCTACCCAATATATTACAAAAAAAAAAAAAAAAACTCATCCTTTTAAAAATATGCATTTTTTAAAATCTGAAATTCAAATCTTGTTGAGCATCCTGCATTTTTTGGTTGGCTCAATCTGGCCACCCTCCTCTGCAAAGGGGGAATGCCCGGACACAGGTGGGACAGAGGCAGCAAAACAGTGGGCAACTGCAGTACCTGGCGATGAGGAGCAGCCTTCCCGGATCTGAGACCTGAGCTGCCTCTATTTCGCACAAGTTTCTTCATCTGTAAAATGAGGACAAAAATGACTGCAACTTTGTAGGACTGTCAGGAGAAATCAGAGAGCTGATGTTGGAGGGCACTCGAGTGTCAGGTCAGTGTTCCGGAGGCTGTTGATTGATGCTGCCCCGTATGCCCTCCCTCACCTGAGCTCACCTGCAGCTGCTGTTTTCCAGGTCTCTGGACTTCTCCCTCCTCTGGGTCTGCATTGCTCCTCGTCTCCGCCTGGGGGCGCTCTCTAGTGCAATGGAATGCAGGCTTGCTCCGAAATGCAGCGTGGGGGATTCAAGTTCCAAGGGCCATTCTCAACTAATTGGGTTAGGAGTTTTTTGGGTAAATGCCTCCGGCTCGCTGTCCTCATGCTCATCATGTACTCCACATGTCTTTCAGAGGAGCCCCAAGTGCCCACGACAGTGACCTGCTCCTAACGAGCCCTACATTAGTCCTACTTTACCTGTCTCCCTCCACTGGCTTTCAGTGATTCCTAGAATCATTGGGACTATGACAAGGCACACAAAGCATCAAAAGCGTAAAATATAAAGGAAGCCTGTAACCCCAGCAACTCGTGAGGCTGAGCCAGGAGAATCGCAAATTCAAAGCCAGCCTCAGCCACTTAGCAAGGTCCCAAGCAACTTAGTGAGACCCAGTCTCAAAATAAAGCATAAAAAGGGCTGGGGATGTGGCTCAGTGGTTAAGCACCCCTGGATTCAATCCCCAGTACCACAATAAATAAACTAACTTAATTATAAATGGTTAATAGGTAATTTTATGGTAGGTGAATTTCACCTCCATACAAAAATATAAAGGGATATTTAAGGTTGGGATGTAGTTCAGTGGTAGAGTGATTGCCTGGCCTGCTCAAGGCCTGGGCTCCAACCCCAGCACTGCAGTGTGTGTGTGTGTGTCTCCCGGTGACCTTCTTCTCCACTGCCGTGAGCCTGGGACTCCTGGCCCAGTCCTGGGACCCCAGGAGAACCGTCCCCCTGCGTGTCCTGCAGGGAGCTGAGGTCTGTACAGGCCAAACAGCCCTAAGGCCCTTACTTCCTGAGCTGCAGGGAACGGAGTTCGTATTTCTCCACTGAGGCCCTGTGGTGTGGCAGGCCAGGGCTGGACATTCATCCCAGAGACCCTCCCCTCCACCCACTTCCTGCCCTTTCCTGCTTCTCTGGCTCACGTGTTTCTTTTCTTTCTCTGGTTTCTTTTCTTCCTCGTGCTTGTCACTGGCTGGCGTTCCATACGTGTGTCTTTGTTGCTTCCCTCTGCAGGACACAGCTTTCCAGGGCAGGGATCTTGCCTGTTGTCCACTGCCCTCTCCCCAGCCTCCGCCAAGGCACCTCACAGAGCCACCATCAGCACCCAGGTGTTCAGATCGGGACCGTGGGCTCAGTAATCAGCCAGTGTCCTCCAGGGAGATTTGCTGATTTATTTATCTATTTTGAGGTGCTGCAGGAGGAACCCAGGGCCTTGCAGGAGCCAGGCAAGCGCTCTACCACTGAGCTACACCCCCAGCCCACACAGAGCCTGAATTCGAACTCAGGGCCTTCCAAGGGCAAGGCCCATGCTACGAGGAGGGGCTGGACCCTGCTGGCATGAGTGAGAAATCTGGAAAGGCACAGACGAGGCAAATCGTGACGGGCTGAGTCACCAGCTCCTCTTCCCTCTGTGCTGAGTCGGCTTCATCTCCAGTCTTGGCTTCTCCAAGCTTGTTGTGGGGCTGAGGCCACGGGCTCCACATACCCTGGCTCCCTTCTCTCCTGACCCTTCCGGCTGCTGGCACAGTCTGACCCTGATGCAACCACAGATGTGGACCAGGTCAGCAGTTCCCAGAGAGCCCTGCAAACTCGGAGGCAAGAAGCTGAGGCTGCCGCAAGATCTGAGTACGGGCAGCCGTGGGTCCTTGCCAAGGGAGCTTTTCCTCAGATGGTCAGGGGCCAGCAGGAGCCCTGCGAGTGCCTGACTTACTTAAAACACGGGTTAAATTTAAAATTTAAGAAAGAACAACACAAGCCAGGTGTGGTGGCACATGCCTAAAATTCCAGCGGCTCAGGAGTCTGAGGCAGGAGGATCGTGAGTTCAAAGCCAGCCTCAGCAAAAGCAGGGTGCCAAGCAACTCAGTGGGACCCTGTCTCTAAATAAAATACAAAATAGGGCTGGGGACGTGGCTCAGTGGTCAAGTATCTCTGAGTTCAATCTCTGGGACCCACCCCAGGAAAAAAAAGGAAGGAAGGAAGGAAGGAAGGGAGAAAGGAAGGAAGGAAGGGAGAGAGGGAGGGAGGGAGGGAGGGAAGGAAAAAAAAGACAAACACAAGCCTTGACCTCAGAAAGGTGGGTTGAAGCCCAGCTCTGCTTTGTTAAATGTATGACCCTGGGCACACCACTTCCCCTCTGCCTCAGTGTCCCCCTCTGGAAGACGAGATGATTAGATTGCTTTTGAGGGCTGGCAAGAAGAAGGAGCAGGACTTTTTGGTGGGGAGGATACTGGGGATTGAACCAGGATGCATAGGGCCTCACTGATTTGCTGAGGCTGGCCTTGAACTTGTAATCCTCCTGCCTCAGCCTCCTGAGTCACTGGGATTACAGGTGTGTGCCACTGTGCCCAACCAGGAGCAAGACATTTTGAGTGCAGGCCCTTTGCACAGCCTAAAGAAGGAAGAGAAGATGCTCTCAAGTCTTAGGGGCAATGGAGCGCTGGGGACTGAACACCAGGGCAGAGAAGCGAGTGGTGTGGGGTTGGAGGAAGACAAGATTCTGAGCGTGGGGCTCCGGGCTGGCCAGTGAGTCAGAGGCTAAGGCTGGACCAAGGGCTTGGCCTTTGGCACCTGCCCTCTCCCACGCTGTGCAGGGTCATGTTAGATCTCCACACTGAATTAGAATATGACGTCTCAGAAAACTGAGAAGATTCCACGAAAGGAAAAATGTTAACTGACATCATGGTTGGGAATTTGGTAGTGGAGGACGTTAAAAATATTCCCCAAGTAATACATGAATTTGTACTCAAAACTGTGATCCTCCTGCCTCCGCCTCCCAAGTCGCTAGGATGACGGGCATTTGCCACCACGCCCGGCATCAATTTCTTTTTATTGTGAGACATTTGCACAATCCAGACCTATACAGAGCCAAGGGTCAAGCTCCCCCGCCATACCCGCACTTTATCAGCTCCGACCTTCCACACTTGGGAGCACACCCTTACAGTCTCTTTGCATTTACACGTGTAGGTACATAGGACTCACAGCCAACCGTGGATGCTTACTGCATGTCAGAGGCTGTTCCCAGCCCTCCTTTACGTGGATTACTTTATTTCCTCTCCCCAAAACCCCACAAAGCAAATTCTATTATCATCGCTGTTTGACAGAGGAGAAAACTAAAACTCAGGCTCAGAGAGGTGAAGTAACTTCCCCAAATCCACACAGTTTCAGAGGAGAGGAGCTGGGATTGACATTCGGGCCGCCTCGTTCCGGAGTCCATATCCATAACCATTGGATTCTCCCTCTCTCTTTTCTCTTTTCCATTGGTGGGATCACACCTTGTGTATCAGTCGCACGTTACATACAAGCATCCTGCGTCCGTTCCTGCAGGGCTGTTTCTCTTGCTTTCACTGAGACATGGCACCGGGTGACATGCCACAATGTAAAGATGCTGTCGTTGATTTCTCCACTGCTAATGGACCGTCTATCTACTTTTTCACTTTTCCCGATGATCCTGTCAATCAGCCTTCATACACATTTTTGGACCCTCATGCATTGTTTTCTAGGGACTTCGAGAAGTAAGGCTTTAAATCTTTGAGAAATACTGTTAGATTGTCTTTCCAAAAGGATGCTGCAGTTTAAATAAGCTCCATCCCTGGGTCTCTGTCCCTGATCCCCACCGCCCCTGCTCCTGCCAACACTGGATATGGCTCTCACTTATTGCCTCTCGGACGGGGAAGGTAGAAAAGGCATTTATTTCCCCTTTGACATTTAATCGTGCGTTTCCCAGACTACCACTGAGTTCAAGCACCTTTTCGACTCTCTCTCCCTTCCTTCCTTCCTTCCTTCCTTCTTTCCAGTGCGGGGGATCGAGCCCAGGTCCTTGGGCATGCAGGGCGAGTGCTCTACCATTGAGCTCCGTCTCCAGCCCTCTCAGGGGTCTGCAGTGACCACTTCCGCGTTTCCTCGGGGCCTGGCCGTCAGAGCCCGTGAGAGCCACGGCTGCTGAGCAGTCTTCTCCATGCACCCCACTTCTCCCCTGCAGGGGCTGCCTCGGCTCTGTCCACCCATGTTCTCCCCGCTTTGCCGTGATAAGTTCCTGGTCCCCTGCTTTGTCACTGCTGTCTCGTGCAGCGAATGTGTGGTCTCTGACCTAAGTGGTTAGGTCCCCATGAGACCCCCGTGAGGCCCACAAGGGGAGTGAGACTCAATTCCTCGACTCCCCGAGAGCTCTGGACAAAGGGACGCCATTTTCATCAGTATTTGGTGCTATGCGGAACCCCTGGAGGGCTGGGCCCTGAAGACCACGCAGAGAGGCCAAGGCGAGGGACCCAGGGATTTTGAGTCTCCATGGCAAGCTCTCTACCAACTGAGCTACGGCCCTAGCCCTCAATTCTGACTCCTGATGACAAGTAACAGCGTTCTGAAAGGGCACAAAGCACAGAAATATTGCTGTGACCATTTTTTGGACATTTCAATCTGCCTCTTTGCAAGTTACTTCGCTCGCCGCTTTGGGCCTCGGTCCCTCGTTGGTAAGATGGGACAGCAGGCGTCTCCAACGCGAGAGCCACGGAAGATGACACCTGAGGCGCTCAGCAGGCCTCTGCCACTCGGCAAGTTCCAGAGCTACGGGCGACCATCCAGATCACCAAACCAGGCACCGCGAGCCGCTGCAGCTGGGCCGTGGGCTGAGCCCCCCGCACAGCTGGACTCGCGCCCAAGCCTGATGCCCGTCACTGTGTCCTTATTTGGAACGGGTCTTTGTAGGTATATTTAAGGTGTAAATTAAAGTGAGGTGCTATTGGTTCGGGTGGGCCTGAGTCCGGGCACTCTTGTCCTGGTAAGAAGAGAAATAGAGACACGTACAAGGAGAATACCACGTGACCGTGGAGGCAGAAACCGGAGTGACGCGTACAAGCCAAGGAATGCCAAGAGTCGCTGGCAACCTGCAGAAGCAGGAAGAGAGCCTGGCCTGCCAAGACCTTGACTTCAGACTTTGGCCTCCAGGACCAAGAAAGAATTTCTATTATTTTTTAGAGGTCGGGGCAGGTCTGGAGATTGAACCCAGGGCACTTTACCCCCAAGTTATATCCCAGTCCTAATATATCTATATATATGTTAGTTGTGGATATATTTTAGTTATATATATATATATTTTTTTTTTTTCTGTTTTAGTTGTGGATATATTTTAGTTATATACACAATACTTAGATTTTTATGTGGTGCTAAGGATCAAACCCAGTGCCCATGTGCTAGGCAAGCACTCTACCACTGAGCTACAACCCCAGGCCCATCATCCCAGGCCTTTTTATTTTTTATTTTGAGACAGGGTCTCTCTAGGTTGCCGAGGGTCTTGCTAAGTTGTTGAGGCTGGCCTTGAACTTGCGATCCTCCTCTCTCAGCCTCCTGAGTTGCTGGGATTACAGGCTGCGCCCGGCTTGAACTCCTGTTGCTTTCAGCCTCCATGTGCTGCTTCATTATGGCGGTGGTGTCGGCTGCCTGGCTCCAGGGAGCCTGAATTCTAATCTCAGAGCCTCCTCTGATTTGATGAGCCATGTTTCCTCATCCTTAATGGGACGTGCTGGCTTCTAATCTCCTTTTCCTCTCTGGGATGCTTCCTTACTCACTTGGAATGAGTCTTCAAAACCCATTATCGCTCTCGGCCTTAGTGCCATCTTTTTGGAAACCTCTGCGCCATGAGAGCCAAGTGGAGGAAGAAGCGAATGCGCAGGCTGAAGTGCAAAAGAAGAAAGATGAGGCAGAGGTCCAAGTAAACTAGCTTGTGCACCGTGGAGGCCAAAGGAGTAGAAATAAGGAATGCCAGAGGCCGGGGGCGTTGGTACAAGTTGTCGGACTGCCTGCTACTGTCCACAGATTTTGTCTCGGTGGATTTACAACTTACATTGCCATCCTGTTGCCAAGACCACCACTGAGAGAAGACCCACCTTGCTCATAACAGCCCCTGTTATGGTCCTTAACCCGGGACCTTTGGCATTCTGGACTAATTCTCGTTTCTCACTTGTGGCCAGTGTAACGCGTGTACAATAAATCATCCCTTCTGCTGTTTTTTTTTTTTTAAAAAAAAAAACCATTATCTTCTGAGTGTTCGGGACTGAGATGCCAACACAGACTTAAGACACGTAATTAGGAAACTAATTGTTCAGCCTTTGACACTGCAAGGCATTTCCCAATCCCTCCTTCCTCAGGGTCTCTCAACTAACTTTGCTTTCTGGGTAAAAACATTATCTTCACATTAGAGTGACAAGAATATCGTAGGGTTATGAGTGAAACACAGCAATACCAAAGAGCATGAATCAAAAGCACAATTCCCCCACGGTCGCTAATTCCACTCCAGTGTGACAAACACTGTCAGCGGTTTGGCGTGTATCCTTCTGTATGTCTCTCTAAACGTGTTCGATAACACTTCTGCACGCACACCACACGTGGTCTCCATGAATGCACAAGTGTGTGTGTCTCCACGCTGGGACTGCGCTGTGCACACTCGCTGCTTGCCTTGTGCGTGCCTTGGGCCGTGTGGCACAAATGCAGAGTTTGTGGGGATCACAGGGTAAATAGAGTCACACGCTGTTGGGGAGAAGATGAAGGAGTTATTCTTCAGAGAAAGGGATTCTCTGTGGACCCTCATTCTTCCAAAGGGCCATTAGGGAACGAGATCAGTCACCAAAGGCTTGAGCACACATGGGTCAAGAAAGTCTGTTTCCGTGCTCAGTACGGTGGGGCACGCCTGCCTGTGATCCCAGCAATTCGGGAGGCTGAGGCAAGAGGATTGCAAGTTGGAGGCCAGCCTCAGCAACTCAGTCAGACTTGCAGTAACTTAGTAAGAGCTTGTCTCAAAATTAAATTTCTTTCTTTCTTTCTTTTTTTTTTTTTAAGGAGGGCTGGGGATGTAGCTCAGTAGTAAAGTACCTCCCGAGGTACCCAATAAAAGAAAGTCCTGATTCCTTCCTGACACGGTGCTACACTTGGGATGATTGCAAGTTCAAGGTCACCCTGGACCACTTAGCTAGATCCTGTCTCAAAATAAAATAAAAAGGACTGAAGGTGTAACTTGGTGGTAAAGCACCCTTGGGTTCAATCCCCAGGACTGTGAAATGAATGAATAAATGCATAATAAAATAGAAAGGGCTGGGATGTGGCTCAGTGCTAGAGCGCTTGCCCAGCATGTGCAAGCCCCTGGGTTTGATCACAAGTGTTCAGAGAAGAAAGTCCTGTTCCCCACATTCATTGGAATAATGGAGGCCAGATGAACCCCCAGTGTCCAGTTTGGGTTCTTTCTCCCAAGCACAGGTGAGGCCTAGGGCCCCATGACCTCTCCCTTCCGGCTTGGGAACTGACCCTACTGGGGCTCCAGAGGCGCTCAGCGTCACTCTGGGCCGAGGAGTTAGGATTTGAGCGTGCAGGGCCAGCTCAGGATTTGGGTCACAGCTCCACTCTTTCACTTTCTAAACACTCCGACCCTCCACCATCTCATTTATTCATTTATTCATTCATTCTTCTTTTCTGAGTACTGAGGATTGAACCCAGGGGCACTTAACCACTGATCTGCATCCTCAGCCCTCTTAAAATATTTTATTTAAAGGAACTGAACAGACACCTCACAGAGGAAGATCTACAATCGATCAACAAATATATGAAAAAATGTTCAACTTCTCTAGCAGTTAGAGAAATGCAAATCAAAACTACTCTAAGATTTCATCTCACTCCAGTCAGAATGCGATTATCAAGAATACAAGCAAAGGCTGGGGATGTAGCTCAGTTGGTAGAGTGCTTGCCTTGCAAGCACAAGGCCCTGGTTCAATCCCCAGCACCACCAAAAAAAAAGAATACAAGCAACAATAAGTGTTGGCGAGGATGTGGGGGAAAGGCACACTCATACGTTGCTGGTTGGACTGCAGATTGGTGCAACCACCTTGGAAAGCAGTATAGAGATTCCTCAGAAAACTTGATGGAACCACAATTTGACCCAGCTATCCCACTCCTCAGTTTATACCCAAAGGACTTAAAATCAGCATACTACAGTGACACAGCCACATCAATGTTTATAGCAACTCAACTCACAATAGCTAAGCTATGGAACCAACCTAGGTGCCCTTCAGTAGATGAATGGATAAAGCAAATGTGGTATATATACACAATGGAATATTACTCAGCTTTAAAGAAGAATGTAATTATGGGATTTGTTAGTAAATGAACGGAGTTAGAGAATATCATGCTAAGTGAGATGAGCCAAATCTAAAAAACCAAAGGCCGGATGTTTGCTCTCATATGCGGATGCTAATTTACACAAAGGGGGCAGGGATAGAGGGGAGTGAAGGGAGGGGAAGGGGCATGGGGGGAGGACTGATAGTAGAGTGAAACAGACATGATTACCTCATGTGCATGTATGACTGCATGACCCATGTGATCCTGCAATTTGTACAATCAGAAAAATGATGCATGAGCTATCAAATTTATAAATGCATTCTACTGTCATGTATAACTAATTAGAATAAATTAAAAATTAATTAAAAATAAAGAAATAAAAATAAAAACTCTGTATTGTCTTCAAAAAAATATTTTATTTAAAGACAGGTTCTTGCTGAGTTGCTTAGGGCCTTGCTAAGTTGTTGAGGCTGGCTTTGAACTTGTGATCCTCTTGCCTCAGCGTCCAGAGCCGCTGGGACAACCGTTCTTAACATAACTCTCTTCAGGAGTCTTGTAAGATCACTCAGTGAGATGATCGAGGCAGATTCCTCCTGTGCAGGCAGAGTGGAGAAGGGGCTTTGGTGTCAGACCTGGTCTGAGCCCCAGCCCATGGTGCGCAGCCACGGGACTGGGCCAACTCTTGACTCCTTTGAGCCGGAGTGGCTTGGATATTTGAGAAACAGGACTGATAATGGCGCCCGCCCCCCAGGCGGTGTTGAGGAGGTGCTGGTGGAACACCAGGTGCAGAGCCTGGTGCAGAGCAGGCGTTTGTGGGTGGTGTTCCTCTGTTGCCTGCTTTGCTGTCTCCCAGCGCGAGGACCCTGGACGTCCCACCTCCCTCCCCGTCTCTCCCCTCTGCAGCGGGAACACCCCTGGAACATGGTAAGTGTGCGGGAAAAGAACTTTCGGATGAACTCTGGATCAAAGGGAAGCAGAGATCTAGTTCAGGGACAGAAACTTGGTAGGCCAAACTGTATGTGGCAGAATGGCCCTTCTGTCACCTCCCCCCGTGAAGGCAGCCCGCAGAGGGCACCATCCAAGGTGACAGTTCTGTCTGCTCCCAGGGGCACTGTAGACTCTGGGGAGGCCTCCGAGGGGGTGTGGTTGGGATACAGAGAGCCAGCGCCTCTGGGATGCATTAGCGCCCTCGCTCCCACCTGGAAAGGATTGGCTTTTGCCTTCTGATTCTCCTCTGGGGGGCCGGGTCTGTCGGACTGTGGGTACCCAGCCCACAGTGGGGTCACCCCCTGTGGCTGCTGTCTTCATGCGCTGGACATGAAGAGGCATCCCTTCCCTGCACGTGGAGCCCACCGGATGGCCCAGCAACTGCCTGGCCCCAGGAAGGACCGCTCTGACATCACCGAGACACAAGAGGGCGCTCAAGGGGACACAGAGAACCCAGGAAGTTTTAGGTCAGATGTTCCTGCCCTGCATCGACTTCGCTGTGTCATCTGAAGCCTTTATTCACTCAGAAAGTCTTTAGGATACCTGTTCTAGACGTGAATTTGGACGATGGCATGAAAACATGTTAAACTGTATTTGCTCTTTGAACCAGTCATTCCTCATGCAGGACTTTATCTCCCAAGGAAGCGGTCAAGGATATACCCAAAGATTTAGCCACAGAGGTGATTTTGGTCCCAACATTTCTAGGAATGCAGAATATTGGAGCCATTCAAATTATCTATCAAAAGCAGACTATCGCCAGGCATCGTAATGCATGCCTGTAATCCCAGCCACTCGGAGGCTGAGGCAGGAGGACGGCAAGTTGGAGGCCAACCAACCTCAGGAACTTACTGATCGAGACTCTGTCTCAAAATACAAAATAAAAAGGACTGGAGAGGTGGCTTGGTAGCAAAGCACCCCTGGGTTCAATCCCTACTACCAAAAAATAAAAATACGTAAGTGGACTCTTTACGTAAACCAAGGCACATTTTCACAGTGCGGTACCATGCAGCCAGAATAACCATCCTAGCGCAGGGGTTGGCACGTTGCAGGCTGCAGACCACCTGTTTTTATGGTCTGTAAGCTAAGAATGCTTCTTACATTTTTAAATGGTTAGAAAATCAAAAGACATGTGGACATGATCTGAAATTCCAATTTAAGGCACCATAAATAAACGTCTACTGGCACACGGCCACGCTCGCTCACGCACGCCTCGTCTCTGGCTGCTTTCACGCAGCAAGGGCAGCCCGGGCAGTTGCCGCAGAGACCATCTAACCCGCCAAGACCAGTGCCTTTGCTCTCTTGCCCTTTCCTGAAAAAATTTGCTGGCCACCATCATAGAAGAATACCTGATGGCGTGCAGATAAAACAGATAAAATCTCACGGACGATCTATTGTCACTCTGGGAACAGAAAAACATAGAGTGCATCCAATGACATTTTGTAGAGGAAAAAAGGCAGGAGTGGGCACACGCCAACATTAGCACTTGTCTCTGGGGAGACGGTTTTCATCTCCTTATTTTTGCTCGCTACCCTTTGAATGGTTTTTGGTTGCCTTTAAAACTCATGTTGATGGACATCGAAGGGAGACCAGTAGAGCGGAGGAAAAGGACCCAAAGGGAGGCTGGAGGGGACAGGGAGATACTGGGGAACAATATGGACCAAATTATATGCTATACGTTGTGCATGTACCAATACATAACAGTCAGTCTCATTGTGACGTATAGTTATAATGCAACCAATGCAAAACATTTTTAAAAATTAGAGCACACTGAAACTCTGTCCCTGCTACAGTGGCACTGGGAGAGAGGGCCTGATGGGCAGTGTCCAGGCCATGAGGGATCTGCCCTCCTGCATGGGTTGATGCTGCTGGGAAGAAAGACCTGCAGGTATGGATTCGCTCTCTTCAGTCCTTCTGCCCCGTGAAGACAAGATGGTCATTTGTCCCCATGTCCCCTTCTGCCTTATCACATCAGGGTGTGGCAAGACAGCCCTCACCAAACACCAGATGCCAGCACCTTGCTCTTGGGCTTCCCCACCTCCAGAACCATGGGAAATAAACTTCTCTTCTTTTTACATGACCCAGTCCCAGGCATTTTGTTGTAGCAGCACAAAACGAACCAAGACAGAGCATGCGTGGACTTCTGTGAAATTCGCACACGGCACAAGCTTGCACTTTCAATAAGGAGAAAGCGACCGCTGCCCCTCTCCTCTGAACTCCACATCCTGGGCACAGGTGGCCTCTGCCCGGCCACTCAGCTGCTCTCAGCTACATCTCGATTGTCACCCTCTCCCACTTTTCCTTCTCCTTCAAAATCCAGCCCAGGCCTCTTTGCCTCCCCGGGAAGTCTTCCTTGATTTCCCCGGGGAAGGGGCGCAGGTCCACTCTCTGTTCCCATAGTGCCCTCCATCTTCTCGCCTGGTGCCCTCAGGAGATTTCATGGTCATGGCTTCTTTAAGTGTCTGTCTCCCCGATAATGGGAGAGTCAGGTTCTTACTCATACCCAGCAAAAGCCTAGAGCATGAGCGATACTCAGATAAATAATGGATGAAGGAAACATACTGGGTGTTGCAGATACAACCAGATAGATTGTGAGATGCACCCTAGAAAAGGAGGTGCCGCGGCGGAGCGGCAGGGTGCGACCGGGAGCACACCAAGCAGGCAAAGAAGGAAGACATGCCTGGAGGGACTGCGGAGGCTTTTTATATGTGCACAACTGTGTCTGTAAACGCATAGAGAATATCCAGAGAACGCCACCCTTACCCCTGTGGCCCGCACTTGGCCCGTTTTACCTCTGTGACTCCTCCTGACCACGCGTACGTTTCCAATTTCTTTCTTTCCTTTTTCTTTTTTTCTTTCTTTACTTCTGGTCCTGGGGATTGAACCCAGGCACACTTTACCATTGAGCGATAGCCCCAGCCCTTTTTATTCTGTTTTGGGACAGGCCCGTCCTTAAGCTGCCCATGCTGGCCTCAAGCTCGCCATCCTCCGACCTCAGCCTCCAAGCGGCTAGGGTTACAGGCCTGCCTTGCCGCACCAGGCACACGCACTTTACATTGTGTTATCCCATTTGACAGAGGGAGAAACTGAAGCTCAGAGAAGAGAATTAACAGGAGTCAAAGTTTCATGACCTCACGAGAACACTCTCGGAAACACTACCTGTGGCGTTTATTTGTGCGGCACGTTTTCCGGGGACAGGGCATGACATTCAGCAGACGGGCCTTAGGGTCAAAACACAGAGCAGATTTGCCTGGCAGCTTGGCTATTTCTGTATTCACGCCACAGCAAGGAAGTGCTGCAGAGACGCCCTGGTCTTCCACGCCTCACAGCGCAGGAACAGGGACCAGGTGTCTCCTGGCTCTTCTCCAGGCTGGGGCCAGGACTCCGTTGACTCTGGCCATCCTCCTCCCTTTCCTCCTCGCCGTCCTGGCACCCCCTGCTGTCCACTCTCAGTACTGCAGCCAGCCTGACCTTTCTAATACATTCATGTCTGACCGCAGCCCCCCTCAGAAGAGCCCCCTCAGTGGGACTCTGCGTTCTCGGGGTGCAGTCAAAATACCCCGTCCCGACCCCAGCCTGACTTCCAGTCTCCCTGCATTTGTATCGTACAGTGTGGGGATGCCATGCTGCTGTGGGGACCTGTGTCCTCTGGGGTCAGTCCTGTGTCCTGGACTGGGAGGCTTTCTCCAAAGGACACAGGTCCACTCTCTGAGGTCCTGGAAGCTAAGCACACGGAGTTGTGTCTGTCATCACCGTCACCATGAAGAGCTGCAGGACTGTGCTCAGAGCGTGCTCCCCGGAGCTGCCCAGCACCCCAGCACGCCCCAAAACCCAGGCTGGCTTCCCTTCCCGATTCAGTTCCCTGACAGAACTGGGAGGGCCTCAGGACCCTGGAGACCCCATCTCCAAACCCTCCTTTCTCTCTTCTGTCCCTCGTAAAAGTGTCTCCCAACCTCTTTCCACAAGTCAACCAAATCCTTGGAGACCTCAGGCCCTGGACCAGAGTCTGCAGAGTGGCCGAGTCCCAAGGTGGACTGGAAGTGGAGCAAATGCCAGACCTGTCCCTCCTAAGGGAGGACACAGGAAGTAGAATGGAATTTGGGACCCAGGCACCTCGGATAGTCTCTATGTCTCTTTGGGGAAGACAAAGACTTGGATTCCAGAGGGACTTAAACTTTAAACTTCTAGCTATGGCTACACGCACAGCACCATCAGTCACTGGGGGACGCAGATCAAAGCCCCAGTTAGAGCCAGGTGCGGTGGTGCATGCCTGTAATCCCAGCAACTCGGCAGGAGTTCAAAGGCAGCCTCGGCAACAGTGAGGCACTAAGCAACTCCGTGAGCCCCTGTCTCTACATAAAACACAAAACAGAGCTGGGGATGCGGCTCAGTGTCCAGTGTCCTTGAGTGCAATCCCTGGTACCCAAAAAACAAACAAAACCAAAACAGTGCGGTACCATTCCAGGCCCACTAGGGTGGCTATAATCTTAAAAGACGGACAACAACACGCATGGCTAAGAATGTGGAGAAACTGGTACCCTTGTGCACTGCTGGTGGGGACGCAAGAGAGGGCGGCTGTGTGGAGGCGTCTGGCGATTTCTGCAGAAGTTAAACCCAGTCCCTCCACGACCAGCCATCATCCTCCTGGCTACATACTCAGAAGAACCAAAGCTGGTACTGAAACAAGTACTCGTACGTGGATATCCACAGCTCTGCCAGCCACAGTGGCCAAAAGGTGGAACTGCTCCAAATGTGCACGGGTGGGTGAACGGATGCACAGCGTGTGGCCCACCACACAGTGAAATAATACCCAGCCGCACCGGAGGCGCCACCCAAGCGGGACCAACCTCCAAGACCTGATGTCGAGGAAAGAGGCCAGACGTGAAGGACCACAGATGGCCTGATTCCACGTATATGACGCATGCAGAATAGGTGACGCCCTGGAGTACAGCTTGGCAGCTGTGGAGGGCTGCAAAACCGAATCCTACAAACAAACAGAGCTGTCGTTAGAAATGCGATTTACCCTGGGCTCAGGACAGGTCGGAGCCCGCCCGCTGCCCCACCCTGCGGCCCCAGACCCTCCTGCCGTGGCCTACGCACGCAGAGCACGGCCAGGCGGGATCGCCCACAGAAATCCGACATGCACCAGATGTGCGAGCCAAGCTCTCCAGCAGTTGCACCTTTAGAAAGTAAAAGGAGGCCGGCGAGATCAACCGTGCTGTTTCCCTGAACACACTGAATGCACAGCGTTATTTCTACGTATACTCGGTGTTTAAGGGGCTACTAATCGGATGCTTCCCGTTTTTCTTTTCTCCCCCACATACATCCTGCATGTATTTGATATCGACGGCACAGCTGAATTTAAGGACTGGCCATATTTCAAGAGCAGATAGCCACAGGTGGTTCATGGCTCCCATACTGGACAGCTCAGTCCCATCCCCCAGGAGAACTTTTGGGAAATTCAAGGTTCCTTTCTGTTTCCATAATTACTGGGAAGTTATTGGCACTGCGTGTCGGCTGACCAGGGACACTTAGTATCTATCCTACAATGCAAGAGACATTGAACTCAGGTATGCCTCCCTGCTGAACCACATCCCCAGCCCTTTTATTTGAGACAGGGCCTCGTTAAGTCTCGATCCTCCTGCCTCAGCCCCCCAAGTCACTGGGATTACAGGAGTGCACCCTAACTTCTGAATACCCCACTGAACAGTCACGAATCCCGGGGTGTGGGGAGAGGCAGGGAATCTTTGCACCAACATCAGTCTTATGTATAATTGCAAAGTGCTTTTTACACTATTTTGTTACTCATGGAATGTTTCAGGAAGTTAACTACCTCACAGGCTCTCAGAAGATCATGCCATTTTGTTTGGAATTTTATAGTCACAAAAGTCATGGGCCATTTTGGAAACTCATATCCCCACGTGTGCCCAACATACCCCACTGTTCTGTATTTGTGCATCTGATTGCGTTGTGTGTGTATGTGTGTGGTCCTGGGGATTGAACCCAGGAGTGCTTAACCACTGAGCTATATCCCCAGGGCCGCATACATGCTAGGCAAGCACTCTACCACTGAGCCCCAGCCCCAGCCCCCAGTTCTTTTGACTTTATATTTTGAGACAAACTCTTCCTAACGTAGCTGCCGAGGCTGGCCTCCTGCCTCAGCCTCACGAGTTGCTGGAATAACAAGCATGTGCCACCAGGCCTCCCTGACTGCTTAAGGCTTCATGAATAGTCATGCCTGTGCATTTACTTACAGGAACGTATGCTGCCTTATTCTAGATTGCTTTCTTTTTATTTTGTCCTTTATAAATACAGTCAGAGCATTATATCAATTTTTATAGACTGTGTGGTGGAGAGAGGCTACAGTATCCATGAATTTTCTTGCGGTGTAGGGAAGGGGGTTCTAAGATATTTGCATTAGAAGGGAGCTTGGGATCTGATGACTTGTTTTCATGACTCAGCCTCCCTCTCCTGTTGACCTTGAAAGACAACTCTTTCGTTTTGCATGCTGGGACGAAACCCAGGGTTTGCACCTGCCGGGCAGGGGTCTGCCACGGAGGGTCACCCCAGTCCCCAACAGCCTTTTCATCACGTGGGTCTCCAGGGGTCTACTGATGACACGCTTTGATTTTGGGTTCCAAACACTGAAGGATCCAGGAAAAGTCGTCAGGTCCAGGTCAGGAAGGGCCTTGAATGCTATCCTTTGAACTTGAACTTGTGTCTGAAGGCAGCAGGGGGTGAGCCATTGAAGGGTTGGATTTTGGGTTTGTCTGTTGCCCTGTTTTTATTTCAAAACCCCCCATGCTGGGGAGGGAGGAGAGAATGGAAAGGGGAAATTCTTGGCGAGTTGTCTTGCGATATTGAGTGCGCGTATGAATACGCCGCAACAATCCCACCTTTGTGTGCCACTGTGATACCCCAGGAAAAAGTGTGGGAAATAAAGGCCCATGCCCGGTAGCGCTTCAGCTCCCCTCCCTGCTCTTAGTAAATGCTTTATTCTGAAATAAGTTTAGACGTGGCAAAAACAGTGCAGAGAGTTCCTAAGTACAGTTTGCTGGCTTCACCTAATGAAAATGTCTCATATTCATTCTGTCCAATATAAAAACCAGGAACAGCACTATTTGCAAGGCACAAACCTCATTCCTGGGCACGTCTGTACATGCACCTTGTGTGTGTGTGTGTGTGTGTGTGTGTGAGAGAGAGAGAGAGAGAGAGAGAGAGAGAGAGAGAGAGTCTATGAGATTCTGTCACGGGTAAAGATTTGTGTGACCGCCGGGGAGTCACACAGTCAGTAGAGTGCTTGCTTTGCAAGCACAGGGCCTCGGGTTCGATCCCCAGCACCAGGAAAAAAAAAAAAAAAAGATTTGTGTGACCATCTCCACAACGAGGACACAAAGTAGGCACTGGTGCAGGGCTGTAATCCTGGTGGCTCCGGAGGCTGAGTCAGGAGGATTGCAAGTTTTAGGCCAGCCTCAGCAGCTTAGTGAGACCCTAAGCAACTTAGCAAGACCTTGTCTCAAAATCGAAAATAAAGGGGTCTGGGACTGGGACGGTCAGTGGTTGGGTGCCTCTGGGCTCGTCCCTGGTACCAAAAAAAAAAAAAAAAAAAAAACCAAAATGCTGTGCTATCATTTGAAAGTGTACCTTCCAAACTTCATGTGGCAGCTTCATTCCTGTTGCAGCGAGATATGAAGAGGGTGGGCCCGTCTCTGCCCTCACAAATGGACCCATGCCCTGCAAAGGGGCTGGAGAGAACTTGCTCAGGTCCTTCAAGCTCTTCTGCTCTTCCACCGTGTGGAGACATAGCCCTAGTCCCCTTTGTGACCTTCCATGATGGCACCATCTGTGAGGAATAGGCCTTCGTCAGATACCAACCCTGCTGGTGCTTGATCTGAGCCTTCACAGCTTTCAGAACTGTGAAGAAACACATTTCTATTGTCCACAGACTACTCAGCCTGTGGTATTTTGTTACAGCAGCGCAAACAGACTGAGGCATACTGCTAAAATGGTCCTGCGTGATGATATTGCGGCCGTGCTTCTTAACCGACTCCTAAGTGCTCTGGATCCATTTTGAACTGTTTATGTTTGGACTAATAAAACAGGCTGGGCGTTGCTTCAAATTAACCTGCTGAGAGCAGAAAATGGGTGGAGCAGAGACAAGGCTGAGAGATCCTGGCTCAACAGTGCCCGAAGCCAGATGATGGTGCCCAGGGTGGGGTCGTCAAGCTGTTCTTTCTACTTGGGCGTATTTTGGAATTTTTCTCAAGAAAATAAAAAAGCAGTGTGTATGTGGGGACGGAGAGAATACATGGAACTAGTTGCTAGGATACGCACAAACAGTCCCCGGAAGGACAAAAGGAGCCCGTGACATCTGGAGTGGGGACTAGGGGAAGAGAGAGGCGAGGGAGAGACTCACGACTCACTCCTCGATACCCTCTAAGCAAATAAAGGTCCCACGTAGAAAGAGGGAAAGCACTAGAAAAGTCAGGCTGCCTCCAGCAAAAAGAGCGGAAGGGCGGGCTTCCCAACGGGCCGTGAGGCTGCCCCTCCAGGGCTGGGGGTGAAGAGCAGCAGGAAAGCGGAGAGGTGCGTGGGTCTGGGAGTGGGGTGCTGTGCCTTGAGCAGCACTCCCCAGGGGGACGCAGGGTGCTGAGGGCACAGCTGGACGGGGCTTCCACGAGAAAGGACCGCAGTCCTTCCATCCTCATCCAACGGGTCAGGAAAGCAAAGGCTCTCAGAAGCGAGGGGGCCTGCCAGAGGCAGAGCTGAGTTGATCCCAGGCTTCCTGGAGTCCTGAGCCCTAACCCAAGAAGCCAGAGGTACCCGGATGGGGCGTCTCCATGGCAACCTGTGGGGGCCAATGACACTTTGACAGACACTTTGACCAGACTCCAGGACCATTGCACGGCCATGGAGTGTAGGCCGTCTCAGTGACAAGTCAAGAAGAAATGAACCTGAACTCGAGAAAACTAAGAGATAACTGTGCACTCCTGAGTCTGTGGCCTCTGTACCGTAGCAGCGGACCCAGGAATTAGCCTGCTCAGGCTGATAAAGTAGCCTGCCTAGGAATCCACCTGTCTGGTTTCCCTTCCTCACCTATAAAGTGGGATTAATGAAAACATCATTCCTAAGATGATTGAGAAGTCTGAGATATTCTCTCTATACATTTATATATAATGTATGTATTTGTATATATTTTTTACATATAGAATGCCTATCGCACTGAGCATACAGTAGGACTCATTAAATATTAGCTATTATCAATTCTGTGAGGCCAATATGCTAGACCCCATTTCACAGTAAAGGCCGCTCTAGAGAGCTAAGTGAGTCTGATTTTACAATACGCTGCTGGGAGTGAACTCGGGCCTCAGACGTGCGAGGCCTGGGCTCTGCCCCAGCCCCAAGTGACTTTTTCAAGCTCATCCTGCAAATAAATTGCAGAGTGAGGACTTTAACTGAGGAGCGTCGGTCTGCAGACTCGGCACTACCTGCGGTATGCTGGTAAACATTTACACCTGGCCTTACTGGGATGGTTTGGACAAATGTTGGTTGATATTTAATTTTATATTAACAAGAAAGGCGAAAGCAAAACTATGAAAATGTGCTTTGGAGCTTTGCTGCTTTGTCAACGTGAGAGACTTCTTTGCTGACTTGGATAATTGACTTTCAATCCTGCAAGAGCACCTCAGTTTTTTGTGTTATTCACAATGTGATTACAGGTGTGATACACATGTTGAATGAACCCAATATATATTTTCTCTCACTTTGGTTTGTTTTCTTCCTTCCTTTCTTTGTACTGGGGATCAAACCCAGAGGCATGCTACCACTGAGCCCTTTTTATTTTGAAACGGGGTCTCATGAAGTTGCTTTGGGCCTCACTAAATTGCTGAGGCTGGCCTTGAACTTGCAATCCTCCTGCCTCAGCCTCCTGGGTCACTGGGATTACAGATGGGTGCCACCACACCCAGCTGAAATTCACTCTTTTAAAGTGTTTAATTCAATGGGTCTTAGTATATGCACCTTCCTAATTTCAGAACATTTTTATCGCTCCCCAAAAGAAACTCTATCCATTAGCCTTCACTCTCCCCGCCTCACTCCCCACCTGGTAACCACTAACTTACTCTTTGTTTATTTTCAATTGGTTTTGAGAGCTGGGGATGTGGCTCAGTGGCAGAGCACCCTTCAGTTCCATAGCCAGTATCACTCAGGCACCCACACACACAAAAGGAAAAAGAAAAAATCATCAAGTCAAATTTGGGGAATTTGATCCAGGCGGGTCTTGAACTGGTGAGTTCAAGTGGTCCTCCCCTCGGCCTCCAGAAAGTCAGGGATCGGAGGTGGGCATCTCCCTGCCTGGGCATCTAATCTACTTTCCGTCTCTAGATTTGCCTGTTCTGGACATTTCACATCAATGGCAGCCTACGATTTCGTGGTCTTTTTGTCTGGCTTCTTTCTCTTCTGTTTTCAAGGTTCAGCCACGCTGTACCATGTACCGGTGCTTCATTCCTTTTTATGACCAAAGAATATTCCATTGTGTGGATATGCTATGTTTTCATGAGCATTTGTGTTATTTCTACTTTTTCACTGTTATGAATAGCATTACAAGATTTCTGAAAATGGAACAATCAGCTAGCTCTCCTGAGCCGGCCTGGGCTGGCTCTAGCAAGCTGCTATGTGCAGTAGTTATTTCTGAGCCAAAAAAAACAGGTGGATTCACGTTCAGAAGAATACGCCCAGAACAATTCCCATGGGGTTCCAGACTCTTCCCCAAATTTGACTTGATGATTTTTTCTTTTTCCTTTTGTGTGTGTGGGTGCCTGAGTGATACTGGTGATGGAACTGAAGGGTGCTCTGCCACTGAGCCACATCCCCAGCTCTCTTTAGTTTTTATTTTAAAGCAGGATCTCACTAACTTGCTGAGACTAGCCTCAAACTCGCAATCCTCCTGCCTTAGCCTCCGGTGTCGCTGGATTTACAGGTGCGCGCAACCATGCCAGGCTCACCAGGCTCTTGGTGCAAACTCAGATTATCAAAGGGGATGGAGGAGTAGGTTCTGCGGAATTCAAAGCAGAACAGCTCGCCCGATTCCTTACCTGAAACGTAACGGTTTGTCCCCAAGACTCCGCACCCCCTGTGCAAGAAAAGGAGAGCTTTATCGCTCAGCCGTTTTCCTCTCCTTTTCTTCCCACTACTACTTCACCAGGTGAGGAACGGGAGTCGTCTTGGTGCGGCTGGGCGCGTGGTTTGCTCCTGGGCCGCCTCCTCCGATCCCGCTCAGACTCTCGGCTCCCGACGTGGTCCAGCCTCCTCCCACCCGCCCAGCTCCGCAGGCGGCGGCTGGAGCCGCACAGATGGAGCTCACCTCCTCGGCGCGGTCGCCCCCAGCGGGTCTTGAGCTGAGGGAGGGAAGGCGGTCCGCGCCAGGGGGAGGAAAAATCCGGCCGCGGGTGTGCCAGGACTAATTCCGCATCCGCGGGCACGCAGCTGGCCCCAAGGCCGTACTCCCCTGCAGGCGCCACCTGTTCCCTGCACCATCCGATCAGGGGCTCCAGTCCCGGTGGCGGGACTCTGGCCTCAAACTTCAGGTTCATCGGATGCAGCCTGCTCCATCACTCCCGCCACCTGCGGCCTTCTCTCTTACCCAAGGACCGGGCCTCGCAAATCCAAGGCGTGCAGGAGAATGTTACCAGGGGTTCGAGGCCAGGGGAGGTCACGGTAGCTCAGGGCAGAACTTTTTACTCAACATCGGAAGGTACCCTTAAACACTCGGCAGTTGCTCATTTCTTATTAGCTCGGACTTTGATATCAAGGAAGGGGCTTAAGCTAAAAAGGGAAATGGCTGATAGACATAATTGGAGAGTTCAAGATAGAGACTTCAGGCTTGGCTGGATCCAGCAGCGGTGATGCTTGGTGCCTTTCCTCCCCTGGCTCTTGTCTTTTCTGGTGCCTCGTTTCCGTCCCTCTTCCCTCTCTCACTTTCCATAGCTCCCCCCCTGTTTCCCCCTCTTCTCTTTCCCTCCTCTCCGGTCTCCCGTGGGCTAGCGGCATTCCAAGGTGGGCCTTTCCACGTCGCAGGGAGAGCCAGCTCTGCAACCCTAGATCCACTCTGAGAGCAGAGACCTTCCCGCCGGATGCTGGAAGCAAAGGCTCCTGGGCCAGTCTGAGTCTGGTTGGCACGGCGGGGGGCAGGGGAGGAGCGAGCTGATTGACAGGTAGGTCCGAGGTTCCCCCTGTGGGGAAGAGGTCCGCTGGAGGAAGTGAGGTGGCGCAAAAGACCTCCGGCCATCAACCCGCGACAGTTCCTCTCTCCCTTCCCGGTCTCCCCAGCTGCTGGCGGTCACCCTCCAGCGATTCGGCGTGGCCGTCCCCCGTCTGACCCCACACTCCTGCAGGACCTCTCAAGCCGCAGCTCGGGTAGCTCCTCCTGCGAAGCAGTGTAGCTCTTATTGCCACTCGCCCGGGGTACGTCACCTTCCGGACCAGAAGAACTCGAGGAGGCGAGTTACATTTCCACGGGAGGCGGGAGCGAGGGACCCTCAATTTGCAGCATGAGACAGCTGGTCTGTCCAGACCTGGGTTTCTCAACCACGCTGCTGCTGACATAATGGTCCAGATAATTCTCGGTGGCTGGGTCCTACCTGTGTATGCAGGATGCTGAGCAGCATCTCCAGACCCAACCAGCCAGGTGCCAGGAGCATCCTGCTACCCTCCCACCTGTTGTGACAAACAAAAATGTCACCAGACACACCCAAATGTGCTAGGGGGAAATCACTCCTCCCTTTTGCCCACTCCTACTTGAGAGCCACCAGACTGAAGGAAGGGACCTTTGCTGCAAGGGATTTAGCCTCAGAGCGGTGGGGAAGGGCTGCGGTGAATTCCAAGCCAAGCGCTGTCTTAAAGTAAGACTCCAAATGCATATACTGTTAGCATGAAATAAATTTTTATCTATTCCTGGTGCTTTTGAGGTTTCTTTGTTGTTTGTTTATATTTTAATGTTGTGAAAATAAAAGAGATTGTTCATTTGAAAAGCTAAAGTGTAACACAGCCAGAGGCGGTGGCCCACGCCTATAATCCCAGTGGTTTAGGAGGCTGAGGCAGGAGAATTGCAAGTTCAAGGTCAGCGAGTGCAAAGCCCTAAGCCACTTAGTGAGGCCCTGTCTCCAGTAAAAACTAAAAAGGACTGGGGAGATGGCTCAGTGGTTAAGTGCCCCTGAGTTCAATCCCTGGTACAAAAAATTTAAAAATTAAAAAAAAATAAGTGTAAAACAAAAGTGTAAAAGCGGAGTATAGTTCAGCGAGGAGCAGAGTGCTTGCCTAGCATGTGTTGGTGCCTGGGTTCTATTCCCAGCCCTGGGGGAAAAAAAAAAGATATAAGACAAAAATGACATTTTTGGGGGCTTTTTGTTTGTTTTCTGACACCAGGGATTGAACTCAGGGCACTCTACCCTTGAGCCACATCCCCAGCCCTATTTTGTATTTTATTTAGAGACAGGGTCTCACTGAGTTGCTTAGCGCCTCGCTTTTGCTGAGGCTGGCTTTGAACTCACGATCCTCCTGCCTCAGCCTCCCCAGCTGCTGGGATCACAGGTGTGTGCCCCTGCACCCAGCTGACAAGTGTTCTTGAGGTCAAGCAAGGCAAGCAGACTTTCCTTTCCTTTCCTTTCCTGGTTGATTGCTGCTCAGCCCTCTCACGGGAGAATGTGTTTGATTATCACCTTGCATCTAATTAGTGGCTTGTAAAAATGCATGCAATGTCCCCCTTGATCTAACCATCACCTTTTGCTCTGGCGAAGCCATTGCAGGAATTTGAAGCCACTATTAGCTGCGTTGCCTCAAAGACAAATGTGATTTCCTGGGACCTGAGACTCAGGGATGACAGTTCACCCCTACGCCCTTCCTCCTAGGTTCGGGCTGAGGACAACATCTGGCTTCCCTTCTGTGCTTCCTCCTTTCATCCGACAGCAAAGAACCTACACTCTCGCTTCCCTCTTCATCCCAGATTCCTGGAAAAAATAAGCTCAAGTGCAATGACGAATGTATGAATGTCCTCCTCCTTGGCTCCTGGGGTGGTGGTCCCCTGTTACCTTTAAGTCCTTTAAGTGAAGTGACTTTTATTCATTTATTTATTTATTTTTTTACCAGTTTTGGGCTTGCTTTGACTCATTATATTTTAGGAAGGAATCTCTGTGGATGCTTCTGAGGAACCGCGAACTTTCATCTGTGAATTGTTAGTGCAGGCCATATAGCCTATCTCGTAGAGTGCCTGCCTCGCATGCTCAAGGCCCAGGTTCGAGTCCCCAGCACTGTGGGATTGTGGAAATAATATGTGAATTGTTGAAATTCAGGCTCAACCACACAATATTGAGTGTCTGTGGACCCCAAATAGCTGAATAACAGCAATTTCATTGGCTAGGACTTAGTACTTATGGGACCCTGGAAAAGCCACTGAGCAAGGGGAGTTCCCCCTTCTGAACATAAGTGGTCAGGAGTACCCTTAGGTTAGAAATGGTCCTCACTCCCCCTGGAAGGGCCTGGAGGACAATAAGAGACTTCTCAGGGCTGGGGTGTACCTCAGTGGTAGAGTGGGCGCTTACCATACAGGGGGCACTGGGTTTAATCCCCAGTACCAAAAAAAGAAAGGAAATAAAAAGGGTTTGCAGTGGGTTTGATGCATGACATCCTGGGTAATGAATGAGCCACTTTCAAAGCAAGTGCTGTCCTTGATCAGTAGTTCTCCACCTCTAATGTCCCCCGGAGGGATTGCTCAGCATGCAAGCACCTGGCCACACTTCCAGAAATTTGGATCCGTAGATCTGGGTACAACACGAAGATCGGCATTTTCTAACGTCCTCCTCCCCTGTGGGCTTCTGGTGCAGGCAGTCAGTACTAACCTGGAGAAACTGCTAGAAGAGCTCTTAGAACTATTAATAGGTGACACTGTTTGACACCATCAAGGTGACAGCCACTTCAAGAGCTTTGTCTACGGACTCACTTAATCCTCAACACAGTCCTGTGAGGTAGACACTCTCTCCTTTAATGGGGAAACTAGCCAGTCATGGTCGTGTGTGTCTGTAATTCCAGCTACTCTGGAGGCTAAGGCAGGAGGACCACTGGAGCCCTTGAGTTCAAGACCAACCTGAGCAATGCAGTAAGATGTCATCTGAAGGAAGGAAGGAAGGAAGGAAGGAAGGAAGGAAGGAAGGAAGGCAGGAAGGAAGGAAGGAAGGAGGGAGGGGGGGAGGAAGGAAGGAAGGAAGGAAGGAAGGAAGGAAGGAAGGAAAGTATCATGAGGTCATTTAAAAAATTATGTTTTCCTCAAATAAATATTGCTTGCCATAGAAAATTTCTAATTATAAGGTAGAACCTTCTCAAAGTAACAAATTCGAGTAATTAAGAAGTGCAAGGTTTTCCTCCAGTTTTTGAGTCCCATGTCCTCTGCTGACATTTTGGTGTGTACCCTTTCAGACACTTCTCAGGGCAGATGCACATATGAAGTAAGTTATGTCAAAGTCAGTTGGATCATTTTTGCCTTTCATGTGCCCAAGTCAACTCCACTGAGAAAAAAACAGAGGAAGGACTATTTAAGTAGTGAAGAGAATTTCACCCGCCCTCTCAGTCAACGCCTGTGCGTCAGGGTGAGCCGGGGCAGACTTCCCTTCTCTGAGCATGATTCAGGAGTCCAGAGACAGGACGGGGGCTATAGCTCACCTGCCTAGCTTACCCGAGGCTCTGGATCTGACCTCCCGGCACCAAACCAAAACGAACAACAACAGAAAGAGTCTTGGGCTGAGGGTGTGGCACAGTAGCTGAGTGCTGGCCTGGTCTGTGTGAGTTCCTGGGTTCAATTCCCAGCATTGAAAACAAACAAACAAACAAAACCCCAACATCTAAAACATGCAGTCCTTTTCGTGAACCATGAAATGCACATCAGTCATCCCACCTGGTGTTTGCATGCGAGTAAAGGTTTTTAAAGGTGATTCTAACTATGTCCTTATGTTCATTTTGTTGCGACTTTAATAGATACTGTGGAAGAAACATGAACCTTCTGTTATTTAATTTTGGGGCTTCAAACCGAATATTCCACCACTGTCAGGAAAAGCTCTGAGTAGCAAAAACCCAGCAGCATGAGCATCACCTGGCCCATCCTAGAACGGTAGAACCCAAGGCAGGTGCAGTGGCTTGTACCTGTGGTTCCAGCAACTCAGGAGGCTGAGGCAGGAGGATCACTTGAGCCCATGAGTTCAAGACTAGCCTGGGCAACATAATGAGAAAAGAATGAAAGAAATGCAGAGTCCTAGGCCCCGTCCCAAACCTCCTGAGTGGGAACGTGCTTCCTAAGGAAGCTCCATGGTGATGTGGATGCAAGTTGGAGGAACACTCAAGTCACCGAATCAGGGCAAGGTGGAGGCAGGGGGCTGGGTCAGAGGGGCCGCCTGGAGGAGACGGCACACCAGCAGGAGGCAGCCGGGAGCCACAGAGACGCGCTGATCGCTCACCCTTGGACTGGACTGCATTTCCCAGCTGCCTTTATGGCTACCGTGGCCTGGGGACACGGGACAGGCTAGTGGAACAGGAAGGGAAGCCGTGGACAGAGCCCCGGAAGCCTTCTGATGCTGGGTCCTCTGTGCTCTCCCCCTGCTTTCCGGTGGCATGGAAGGACCCAGAGCCTGGGCCCCAAGTGGTCCTGTGGAAGCTGCCTGTGGCCAGGAGCACCCTACGGACAATGAGCAAGAAAGTTCTATGGTATTGAGCCCCTCAGATGGGGGTTGTGCTACAGCTGCCATGTCCCTTGATGAGACAGCAGGCGAAGGCAGGTGGCTTCTGTTTTTCCCTTTGGTTGGTGACCAGAGGCACCCTAGGGCTAGATCAGGAGAGTGGCAGGACCCAGCAGAGAAACAAGGGCTTTCAGAGATCCTTAAACTTGGAGGGGTTTGGAGCCTCGGAACCCTCCCACCACTTGATAAAAATGATAGACAGCCAGGTGCGGTGCTGCATGCCTGTAATCCCAGGCTGAAGCAGGAGGATCACAAGTTCAAAGCCAGCCTCAGCAACTTAACCAGGCCCTGAGCAAATTAGTAGACTCTGTCTCAAAATAAAATATAAAAAGGGCTGCCATCGTGCCTCTGTGGTTAAGTGCCCCTGGGTTCAATCCCCAGGACCAGGAAAAGGAAAAATTTAGACCCTCTTCCTCCTAAAATGCACACACTCAATTTTATAGATCATACCAGAACATTCTCTGACTCTTAAGCGCATTCCTAGACACAGTTGGTCCGCCACACAAGAGAAAAGTCATGGCGAATTCATCTTGAGCAAGTTTTCCTAGTAGCCAAGGATTTCTTTCAACTCATGAAAATATTCAGAAACTATTTCAATTCTATAGTTTCTAAAAAGTGAGAAAAGATTCCTTTGAGAGCTAACGAGAGTCAGGTGCAATGGCACACACCTATACATATATCTCAGCCACTCAGGAGGCTGAGGCAGGAGGATCTCAAGTTTGAAGCCAGTCTCAGCAATTTAGAGAGGCCCTTGGCAACTTAGCAAAGCCCTGGCTCAAAATAAAACGTGATAAAGGGCTAGGGATGTGGCTTAGTGGTTAAGCACCCCGGACTGGTCAATCGCCAGTAGGAAAAAAGAGAGGCAAAGAAAAAATGCTGATGTAGCACATCTGTATAATAAGGTCGTAGACACCTGAGTAGGTCTTTTAGGTGTTTTGTTATTATTGTTACATGGAGTTTTTTTGTCTGGGACGGGGTCTCACTATGTTGCCCAGGCTGGACTTGAACTCCTGGGCTCAGGCTATCCTCCCACCTCAGCCTCCCGAGTAACTGGGATGACAGGTGTGCTCAGACACCTGTGTTAGTTCAACGCAGTTGTTCTTTAGAAGGACAGGACCGTGGGAGTCCGCGTCTGAGTTCTCCCAGGTTTACCTGGGAGGTGCAGGAGTCCTAACCCTGCGTACCAGCTGCTCTTTCCCCCCGGTGGCCACTAGAGGGTGCAAGGACCGCAGGGAGGGGCTGGATCCTGGCCTCCTGGCAGCCGGGGTCAGGATTCTGCACCTCGCAGGTGTTTGAGCACCGGAAGGCCCGCCCTGCCCAGCTTAGGAAAGTGGGACTGCAGGTAGATGCCCCACCTCAGCGAGCACGTTGGCATCCGAGCCAGCCCGTCGGCTGGGGCGCCTGCCCTGGGTGGCAGTCCCAGGAGGCCCAGAGGAACACCCTGAGCCTTTGACCCCCTGGGGCAGCTCGAGACCTTCCCAGGCCCTCTCCAGACAGTCCGGCTGTGTCTGAAAGCGGGCAGGTACATTACAGGCTAGAATAACCCTGTAATGGATCAGGCCACGCTTCCTGTTCACGTGTTGGTTTTCACTTACTGTAAGCAATCCTGCCTCTGAGGCGCGAGCACTAGAGGAGGAAAATGGAAAGAACACAGCTGTGAGTGTGCCGAAAGAGCTCGGCCGTGGCCAGGCCACTGTGGAGCCACGGAGGCCACACGAAGGACGCGGGACCCTGGGCTCACGGCAGATGGGCCTGGCTTTGAACCTGCTCCCCTCTGCGCCTGCATTTCTAGTTACCGCCCCTCTTAGGGCCTCAGTTGCTTGTGTAGAAAATGGAAGGGTATATTCAGGTCAAAGCATGATTTGAATGGCCTGGTGGTTCCCCAGTCACCACCACAAAGGGCCCTCGACTCATGATAGCTACAATTAGACAGTGGTTTGGTTGGCATAGCTGCAGAAAAAAACTCACTCCTACGTGCTGTGGTTTGCAATAATCATGTTCTCCCTCCGGTTCTGCAGGTGGACTGAGCTCACCTGACCTGTTCTCCTGCTGATCTTGCTTGGAGTTTCTCATACTGTTGCAGTCTGATGGGCCAGAGTCATCTCCATAACCAAGGCACCTCAGGGTCTTGTCCCTCCCTGTGACTCCTTTAGCACAACTGCCAAGCCGTGTACACTGCATCTTGGGACTCCCTGAAGTGCCAACGTGGATCTGCCCAGGACTCTCGATGCTTGGATCTAGAACTGACACCACCACGTGTGTCACCGTCCCTTGGTAAGGACTCAAAGTGGGTGGAGACTCCCCTGAGCTAATGCCAGAGATGTGGCTGACAGGGGACCCTGGGTAGGGAACACACCCCGGAGATGGTGTACTGATATCCTGCGACTGTTGTGAGAAAGCACCACAAACGCAGTGACTTTCAACAACACACACTGTTTTCTTACAGTTCCGGAGCTCAGAAATCCAAAACGGGTCTTGCTGGGGTGCCATCAGGCCAAGAGGGGCTTCGGCTGGGGTCCCTTCCCTGGCTCCAGGCCCATCCTTCCACGCTCTGCTTCCTCCCGCACATCTCCTCCTTCTTTGGAACTCCGGTCTCCTCTTAGAAGGACCCCAGGCATTACCCAGGAGCCCCTCGGGTAATCCGGCACCGTCTCCCCACCTCCGTCAGCTGACTAGCCATCCGAAATCCCTCTGCCACCCTCGCGCCCCGCTGCCCTGTCACAGTACGTACTGCTAGGTTCTGGTCAGGACAGGGATGCCCCTGAGAGCCCACCTTCTGTCCACCTACCACAGAGAGGAGAAAAGGCATCTTACTGATTTTTACTACAGGTCTCCTCAACTTTAGGGACCAGACTCACTGGGAATCATGCTTCAGGAAAATTGTTCCTCAAACTCTCAAACACTCCCTCTGGTTTTTCTCATTCAACAAACATTGAACGGCAAACCAGGAGCTAGAGACTTAAAAACAAATGTGTCAGCCGGGCACAGGGGTGTGTGCCCCTGTAATGGCAACGACGCAGGAGGCTGAGGCAGGGGGATCGCAGGTTCAGCCTGGGCAACTTAGCAAGACCCTATTTTAAAATTAAATAAACAAAAAGCGCTGGGGATATAGGTCAGCGGTAGAGCAACCCTGGGTTCAATCCCTAGTACTACCAAAAAATATATATGTATATATCCCCAATTGCAGACACTGTAGTTTAATTGATCTGGAGGTCTGAGCCTCAGTATTTGTGTGTGTGTGTGTGTGTGTGTGTGTGTGTTGCTGGGGATTGAACCCAGGGCCTTAGTGCATGTAAGGCAAGCACTCTACCAAGTGAGCTACATTCCCAGTCCCAACCAGTATTTATTAGAACTACCTGGGTGATTCTGTTGGGCAGTTAACACTGAGAGCCGCTGGTCTAAGCCAGTAAAGGTAATTCAGTCCCCCTTTAACATGGGTTGATTTGGTGTGTGAGGGGCATCAGAACTAACTCAGGCCAATGAACAGGGACGGGAAGTCCATGGGGGGAGCAGGGGGATCTGGGGAGAATTTTCACCCTGACATCAAGACAAGCGAGATGAGCAGAGGCTCTATTTGCTGCCTTCTCTCCCTTCCTGCTATGAATGCTGTTAGGTAAGCATTTGATGGTTGGAGCTCTGGCAGCAATCTTGTGACCACAAGGGGATGAGCTTGAGGTTGAAAAACTACAGTGCTGAGGACGGTTGAGTGGAAGGACGGCAAGATCCTAGGTCCCTGGCCACGTCACTGAGTGGCCCAACCACCCCTGGGCCACTTTCCTCTGTAATAATAATCCTTCCCCTTCCCCTTCCCCTTCCCCTTCCCCTTCCCCTCCCCCTCCTCCTCCTCTTCCTCTTCTTCCTCCTCTTCCTCTTCTTCCTCCTTTTTTAAATTTGTTCTAATTAGTTGTACATGACAGTCGAATGCATGTATAGCCTTTGATAGATGGTACACAAATGGAGTGTCACATCTCACTTTTCTGATTGTACATACTGCAGGCTCACGCCGATCCTGTGTTGTCCAGGTGGGGCCTAAATCCAGTGGCAAGCATCTTAGGCCATTTCAGCTGCAGCAGAAGCTGGAAGAGGCTAGGGACAGACTGTCCCCGAGAGCTCCTGAGAGCTCCCCGGAGGGAGCTGAGCTTTGCTGAATTCCAGACCTCTGGCCTCCAGAGTGTGAAAGAATCAACCAGAGCAACAGCAGGGATCCAGTACAGGGGCAGGGTCACAGTGGACCATGAGAAGGGAGGGACCCATCCCGGGGGCAGCAGAGCGCACTTCCACGAACAGCTGACTTTTAAATTCATCTGTTTCTCCAACAAATACTTAGTGGGCTGCTGGTCTCACTTACGACGTGACTGATTCCGGGGACAAAGGTCCCTTTCCTGAACTCACAGAGAAAGAGGGAAGTTGCACAGTAGTGCAGACACGGTGGCGGGTGTTGTGGCAGGGGCTTGGGGAGGGCGGGAAGGACACCCGGCCGGTGGTGGTCAGGGAACTCAGAAACGAACCCGTAGAGGTCCACGTAGAGGTCCACGGGGAGCGGAGGCAAAGGGACGAGAGGAGGCTCTCAGGACGTCTCCTGCTCTCCCTTCGTGTTGTGTCTACGTCCAGCTTCTGACACGCAATGGAACGCAAGGGTGGCCCAGACCTCATGCCCAACCGTGACAAGCCACCGCGTCTCCCACAGCACAAAGCAAGGGCAGGGGCATCCAGAGTCCTTGGGCTCCACAAGGACCGTCCCCGGGTCCAGGGAGGCCGGTGCCCACGTCCCAGCCCTGCTGAGCACTTCCAGCCGGGACACTGGGGCTGCTGCCTCACCCCAGAACCAGCCATTTCCCCGATGACATCTTCTTGGGCCCGCTCTGCTCCTGGGGCGTGTCCTCCTCCAGGGTCCAGATGCAGACACTGGACCTCACCCGACCCCCACCAGGGCGTCTGGTCAAGGCCCTGGTTTCACAGAGGCAGATCCTGGCCTGCGCTTGCAGTGAGAGGTGAGGCTGGGAACGTGGGCATCCGGCCTCCGGGCACATCCTGCCCGTCCACTGCAGGCTGCTGCTTCCAGGAAGGAGGGCAGACCAGGGCTCGGCCTCCGCAAGTGCCTTCGGGTGCTCCTGGTGAAGGGAGCAGGCTGCGGCCACTTCTCCCCTGATTCTGCCCCTACAGTCTAGAGTGTTAACTTCCTCGTCCGTCCTCGGTCCAGTGAGCCCGTGGGCTTCCACTACTGAAGGGTAGCTCCCCTGCCATGCCCTCTCTTCCTCTCTTTCGCCCTCGAAGGCAGACATGCTGTCCATGTGCTAATTAAAAGCTCTTGTGTGAGTTCCCGCGTCCGGAGTGGTTTTCTGGGTGCTTTCACCTGTCAAGCTGGGGCCCCTTAGGAGGACCAGCTTCCTCGCTGGAAATGTCTGCCCTGACAGGCACGGACAAGATACAGGTCTCGACAACATCAAAAATGGTGGAACAGGCAGGCTCGGGAGGACCAAGCAGCCCTCTACAAGTCTGAGGGTGGAGCCCACCGTGCTAGTGCACAGCTGAGGCAGGAGGATCCCAGGTTCAAAGAACAGAAGTCAGAAGGGCAGGGGCTGTGACTCAGTGGGAGAGCGCCCTGGGTTCCATCCCAAGTTCCTAAATAAGTGAACAAGGGGCATCGGTGCTGGGACGTGGCACCTGCTTAGTGTGCTCGGGCTCTGGGATCCATCCCCTGTTCTGCAGGAAGAAACAGACCAAAAACAAAACCCTGACTTTTCATGTCTGTAAAATATTTGCTGAGTTCCTTTCCTTTTTCTACTATTTGTGGGGTGTGGGGGAGTACTGGGGATTGAACCCAGGAGTGCTTTACCACTGAGCCCCATCCCCAGCCCTTTTGATTTTTTTTATTTTGAGACAGAGTCTCACTAAATTGCTTAGGGCCTGGCTAAGTTGCTGAGGCTGGCCTTGAACTTGTGATCCTCCTGCCCCAGCCTCCAGAGCCACTGGGATTATTGACGTGTGCCACCACACCTGGCTAGGCCTGTGTTTAAATTGGCGTAGCAAACATGTTATTTTTACCTGGCCAGCACTGACTTGTCTCTTCTGGTAACGCCCTCCCAGGTTTCCTTGGGGGAATGACCCGTCCCTCACTCTTAGCTCACATGGGTTTTGTGTGGTCGATTCCATCCCCAGAGTCCTGGGACGGGCACACGACCCAGGTCTCCTATCAGGGAATCCCATCCTGCTGGTCATGACAGGTTCAAGGGAGAACATCTGACCCAGGTCAGGAGCATCAGCCCTGGAACTTCTTTGGGAGCAACTGGGAAAGCCGGACTGTCCATCTCTGTTGAGGTGACCTTGGAGCTGTGGCTTCAGAGTGGACTGAAGGAGCACAGATGAGAGATGGAGAGACAGATTCCGTCCTCAGGTCCGGAGTCAGTGTGCTCATTTCCAGTCCTGTGGGCCGGTTCTCCACTTCTCTCCAGTTCGCTATCTGTCCACCCAGCCGTTCATTTCACCATCCCTTCTCCGCATCTTGCCCGCCACGTGTATCTCTGCATCTACGTGGAGGCACGGCTGGCTCACACCATCCGATCCTCAATCTCATCGTAACCCTGCACCCCAAGTCCTATCGTATTATTTCCTAAGAACATGGGTACGATCCTACCTAACTGCCAATCAGTTGATAACTGATATTTAAGAAATAAAGCATTAACATCACCCTGTTTATTTGGCTGGGGGTTCTAGAGATTGAACCCAGGGGCGCTTTACCACTGAGCCACATCCCCAGCCCTTTTGATTTTTTATTTTGAGACAGGGTCTCACTGAGTTGCTTGAGACCTCGCTCAGTTGCTGAGGCTGCCCTCACACTTATGATCCTCCTGCCTCAGCCTCCTGATCCGCTGGGATTACAGGTACGCACCATCTGGCCTGGTGTGCCATGATATTTTCTATGTCACCCCTGTGCACATTGTCCCGATTGTCCTGTGACGGCCTTCTTGGCTCTGCTTCAGGTTGTGCCCTGCACGCACCGGGTGGTCAGGTCCCTTCAGTCTCCCCCAACCCAGCACTCTTCTCTGACTTCCACTTGCCTTTCATGACGCTGACTTTGTGATGTTCCGGCAGTTATTTTGTAGGACATTTCTCCCCTGGGGGATCAAACTTAGGGCCTCGGTCATGCTGGGCAAGGGCTCTGCTACTCAGCTACCACCCTCAGGCCTGTTTTGCAGGAAATCTTTAATTTTGCAGGAAATCTTTAATTTTGCATTTGTGAAATTATTAATTATTTCCTCTTGGTAGGATTCTGGTTAAACTTTTTTTTTTTTTTTTTTTTGTACCAGGGACTGAACCCAGGGGTGCTGTACCACTGAGCTACATCCCCAGTCTTTTTTTTTTTTTTTGAGACAGGTTCTCACAAAGTGGCTGAGGCTGGCCTCAAACTTACAATCCTCCCACCTCAGCCCCACGTCACTGAGATAACAGGTGTGACCACTTGCTCAGCTGGTTAAACATTTTTGGTAAGAAAACATGGTAAGTGATGTGCGTCCCTACCTGTACCTCACCATCAGAAGGCAAATGATGTCAGTTTTTTTTTTTTCTTCCTCATTGGCGATATCACATTTGGTCATTTATTTAAAGATTGCATCTTCCAGTGTTATCTAATGTGAAAGCACCTTCTACCATTTGTAATTAAGTGGTCTGTGGGGTTATAGGAGTCTGTACACCCCTGCTTCACCACACATACACCCCATTTCTAAAAGTGAGTTTGACTGGCCACAATGGGGCAGGCCTGTAATCCCAGCAACTTGGAGGCTGAGCCAGGAGGATCACAAGTTCGAGGCCAATCTGAGCAACTTAGTGAGGCTGTAAACAACTTGGCAAGACCCTGTCTCAGAATAAAAAAATAAAAGGGTTGGAGATGCAGCTCAGTGGCTATGCGCCCCTGGGTTCAACCCCCAGTACCAAAAAATAAACAAACAGAGTTTTTAAATTTTTTATTTATTTATTTTTTACAGACTGCATTTTGACTCATTGTACACAAATGGGTACAGCTTTTCATTTCTTTGTGCACCATGTAGATTCGCACCATTGGTGTAATCATACATGTACGTAGGGTAATGCTGTCTGTCTCATTCCACCATCTTTCCTACCCCTGCCCCCTTCCCCCCTAGAATTTGAATTGAGTGTCTGTCATTTACAGCCAAAAATTTCCTAATGAATATGATGTGTGCTAGTTATCAACACATTTCCAGGGCCGGGGTTGTGGCTCAGTGGTAGAGCACTTGCCTATCATGTATGAGGCCCTGGGTTCCATTCTCAGCACCGCATATAAATAAATGAATAAAATAAAGGCCTATCAACATCTAAAAAATATTTAAAAACAAATTGCTTCCTAGCTCAAAATTCACCTTTTTAAAATTCACCCTTCTTTACCTGCTCTGAGAAAATGGATCTGGGCCCTTTAAACAGTTTTCCTGTGCCTACCGCCACTGGACCCTTGTCAGCAGAGGGCGCTGGAGAGAGGATTTGGGAGGAGAGGGTTGACTTCCTGGTTCCATGTGCTCTCCTGGCAGACTCTGGGGAGCGTGCCGGGCTTTTTCCCGCACCCGGTTCCTCCAGAACCCCGTGGCCAGCTGCACCCTGCTTTCACGGTGGAAGTGCCGTCCTCTCCTCTGCTGCTCCTGGCTCTGCAGCACCTGCCTCCTGCAGCACCCCTGACTGTCCCAGGTCCAGCCCCTCGGGTGTCCAGGGGCTCCCGTGCCAGGCTTCTGATGTGCACCCCGGCCAGCGGCACCCAGCAGCCAACCCATGCCCCTGACGCCCGCCTTGAAGAGTTTACAGAAGAGAGCCTCTGGGAACAGCTTTCCCTGGCACCCTAGAGAGTGAATTTCCAGCAAGTTCCAGAAGGCAGATTTGCAGAAAGCTCTACTGCCTCACCTACCAGGTCTGGAGCTCAACCCTGGGGGTGGGAGGGCTAGTGCTAGTCATCATTTTCTTTTTTTTTTTTTTTTTTGGTACTGGGGATTGAACTCAGGGGCACTCAACCACTGTGCCACATCCCCAGCCTTATTTTGTATTTTATTTAGAGACAGGGTCTCCCTGAGTTGCTTAGTGCCTCGCTTTTATTAAGCTGGCCTTGAACTTACAATCCTCCTGCCTCGGCCTCCGGAGACACTGGGATAGAGGCCTGTGCCATTGCGCCTGGCAGTGATGATTCTTTATGTTAAACTTTTCCTGTTGGGGATGCTGTATCAATTCCCTCTCCGTGGGACTCAGACTCACACATAAACTGTGCCCACGTGTGCAAGCACTAAAACAACCCAGGAGAGGAGTTGCTTTTCACTTGTAATTTAAGCATTTTTCTTTAATAACAGATGATTTTTTAAAAATAATCACCTACGCTTCAATTTAAAAAAAAATTTAATTGCGGATGGACACCTTTATTTAATTAATTAATTAATTTAACTGTGGTGCTGAGGATCGAGCCAGTGCCTCACCTGTGCTAGGCCAAGGCTCCACCACCGAGCCACAACCCCAGCCCCGCACCCTGGGGTTCCACCGATGTCAAGCACAGTGGTTAAGAGTGCAGACCCTGGAGCTGGGCAGTATGTGGCTTGTGCCAGCTCTGCGACTCCCTGCCTGTGTGATTAGGACCAGCCTCCTTACCTGTCTAGGCCCCACGGTTCCCTCATCTGCAAAATGAAGGGTAATTAAAGGCCCTGTTTCACAGGGTGGTTGTTTATGCATGCAGAGCCTTCAAAAACTGTCAACGGCTGGTCTGTTTTTTGTGCACATGTCGGGGGTAGGAAGTGGGGGTCTACACCAGAGGAAGAAGCAAGTAAATGCTGGGGGAGAGTGACAGGGCCACTGAGGGTGGAGGCTCCTGGGACCTGCGAGGCTGGGGGGGGGGGGGGGGCAGACCTCCGCCTCCTGTTGGGGGGTGGGCAGGAAAGGCAGCGCAGAGGTCTCTGGAGAGGAGTGAGGCTCAGAGAGGGCTCGCTTGGGAGGGAGAAAGATGCACACACAGCCTCCAAAATATGGGGTGGTCCTGGGCCACGTTTCTGGGAAACTCCTGTGGCCGCAATTACCAAACGGGCCTAATAATACCGCGCACTTGGAATGCGTGCCTTTGAGACCGCGCGGCGCACCTGATGGTAATGGAAGTCTCCGCCTACCTGGCGTGAAGTCATCAGGAGCCCTTTGGCCCCGCATTTTAAATGTGTCAGGCATCACGAGTTCGGGGGGACTGGGGATGTGGTTCAGCGGTGGAGGGTGTGTTGATCGTGCCCAACGCCCTGGGTTCAATTCCCAGCGCTGCAAATGGGGGGGAAACGATGTCATTTCAACATTCCCCCGTCTGAAGGGTGTGAGGACGTGGGCCGCGTTGCCGAGGGTCCTGCTCCGTGTGTGTCTGTGGAAATCGAAAAGCGTGCCCGGCTGGATCGGGCTCGGTGGTGAATTATATAAAGTGAAGAGCCTGCCACACCTTCAGCGTGAGTCCTGGACACCAGTGGTGTGCCCTCCTGGTCTGGCCGAGTGGATTGTCACCGCCGTCAAATGAGGCTGTGTCCAGGACAGTGTCCAGGACCCCGTGCTCCCTGAGGCACAAGGGCACAGCCTGATACTGGTCGTCCCCTGACCCTTGTAGGGGACTGTGGATATATCTTAATTTATTTTAATATCCGAAGAAAAGATTGGGGCTGGGGTGCAGTTTGGTGGTAGAGCACCCGCCCGGTACCTGTGAGGCGCTGGTTCCACCCCAGCATGACAAAAAAAGAAAAAAAAGAAAAATATCCAGCGTACCTTGCATATCTTTTTTTCTTTGTAGCCTCTATTTTTATGTAATGCTGAGGATCGAAGCCAGTGCCTCACGCGGGCGAGGCAAGCACCTTACCACTGAGCACAGCCCCAGCCCTTGCATATGCCTTTGTACAACAGTCATAAGACATATTTTTATGGCGGTAGAGCCCATGAAAGCCATGGCCCCTGACAGTACCAGGCACAGAACAGGTCTCAGGGTGAGTTATGCGATCGTTCGTTGTCATTATCCTCGCTCTTATTGGGAGGAACAGGGCCACTCTTCTTTAGGGCATGGTCCTCGGACACCCCCGCCCCGCCAGCTCTCAGCCAGCATCCTGGTCTGGTCTTGGCCTCCTGTAGCCCCTACGAGGTGGGCGTTATGGCAGATGGAGGATCCCTGCTCTGAAATGCTCAGGAGCGCACGTTTCAGATTTGGGTTTCAGGGGTGGGTAGGTTGCAGAACATTTGCATCCACATAATGAGATGGTGGGGAGGGGACCCAAGTCCAAACTTGGAATTCATTCATGTCACGGTGTGCCTTATGCACACGGCCTGGGTGACGCTGGGTTTCTACTGCCCCCACCCCATGAGGTCCGGTGCTGTTGCTCAAAAGTTTTCAGCTGCCGAAGCTTCTGGATTTCGTATTTTCGACCACTGGATGCTCAACCTGCATCTGCAGTCTGCAGAGAGGGAGCAGGAAGGCACTTTCCCAGGCCCACCCAGCAGGGAAGAGGGGAGGAGGACTGGAGCCCCGTGGCCGTGTCCTCTGGGCGCTGAGAGCCCATGTGAGCCAGAAGGCCTTGAATGACAGTCTCGGGACTTTGGACTTGATCCTTCAGACAACACCAGGCTTCTGGAGAGGAGATAAGAGGCATTTAGGGAGATGAATTTGGCAGCTGTGCTTGGAGTCTTGGGAGGTTTTTGTAATTCCAGGGAACATTCTAGGAAGCATCTAAGATTGATGAAAACTCCTAAGGATGTAAGGTGGGATTGGTTCTCTGCGACAGTCCTCCGGGCACAACTTCAGGTTTGGTATTAAAAGGCAGTTAGGTTCCTGCCAACTCCCCGCCTCCCCACGCAGCCGTCGCCTGGAAAGCTCTCCCTTTGCATAACTTGACTCGATGGTGAGCAAGACCCCGTACCCTCGCTCACATCCCGCAGGCTGGCTCTGCTGGGAACGGCCAAACCTGACTTCATTCAGCAAACACGGGCGGTGAGCCTCCCTTGTGCACCTGCAGTGGAGGACAGAACACAAGCCGGTGGGGTCCTCCTCTCTGAGCTTGTGTTCACAGAAGGAAGGGTTTCCCAAAGAAAGCAGCGCAGTAGGTGATGACGGCAGAGGGCGAGGCCACCAGGAAATAAAGAGGACACTGCCCACGGGAAGCAGAACCCACATCTTGTCTTTCCTCTCCACATGCCATAGATCTGCAGCTGGGCACGGGGCCATGCAGCATTTCCCAGGATCCCCTGCAGCAGGTCTGGCCATGTGACCCAGTCCAGCCAATGGGACGGAGGCTGACAGGGTGTGTGAATGAGAGTGTCCTTAGAGAGCAGTAGGTGCTTGCCCTGCTACAAAGGAGAACTCTGGAGCACACTTTTGTCTTTTTTTTTTCTTTTCTTTTCTTTTCTTTTTTTTTTTAGAGATGGAGTCTCTTTATGTTGCCCTAGCTGGCCTGGAGTCCCTGGGCTCAAGTGGTCCTCCCATCCGAGCCTCCAAGTAGCTGAAACCACAGGCGTGTGCCACACGTGGCTTTGGAGCACCCTGTGTGAGCGTGGGGAGCACCTGGGACGAACACAGACAGACACAGCTGAGCAACCAGGTGGAAGGCGTCTGGGCTCCAGATACTGTGAAGCCCGTACCAGCCCCACGCTGACCGCTTCAGACATCTCCATTTTTTGGCCTTGCTGGGGATTGAACCCAGGGCCTCACCCGTGCTTGGCAAAAGTGCCCGACCACTGAGCCACCTCCCAGTCCAAAACTTTTAAATTTAATATCCTTTTTTAGACTTTTAGATGTTAGAGAAACAAATACCTGCAGTTAGAACTCATGGAAGGGGAGAAGCTAACTCAGGGTGGTCCAGGACGGCTTCAAGGACCTGGGGGCATTTAAGCTAAAGCTCTAAAATGCCCCCCTCCAAAAGGAACAACTTAGGTCAGTTAAAATTTACGAATCATACAGGTAATTTGCTTTTCTATAGCATATATATACACACACACACACACGTATATGTTATAATTATATATATAGTTTAATGTTTTCTAGCAGCCACATTTACAAAGCAAAGAAGAAATAGGTGAAAATGTTTTATGCATATATATATATATTTTGGGGGGTGGAGCTTGCTGAGGATTGAACCCAAGACCTTATGCATACCAGGCGAGTGCTGAGCTACCTCCCCAGACCAGCAAATAAGTGCAAGATATTTTCATTTCAATGAAAATTTCATCAATATCAAAAATATTAATGGGAGCTTTTTGTTCATTCCAAGCCTAGGGAGCATTTGATGCTTATAGCATATCCAGACTAGCATGGATTCTGATGCTCAGTAGCCACATGTGGCCTGTGACTGTTGTTGGAAAACACAGCCCAGGGGACAGGGGAGTGGAGGATAAAAAGAAACAGGAGGAAGACTTCAGAGAGCATTTTAAGTTGAGGGAATGAGGCTGAGTACAGAGGACCAAGGTGGGAAGGTTCAGATCTGACTACTCTGGGGTCTCCTAACAAAATCCAGCAGAGAATAGGCCCCATAGGGGACCTGGAGGCTTTATCTGATTTTTTTTTTTTTTTTTTTTTTTTTTTTTGTACTGGGGATTGAACTCAGGGACCCTCTACCACTGAGCTGTATCCCCTAGTCCTTTTACTGTTTTACTTTGGGACAGGGTCTCACTAAGTTTCTGAGACTGGCCTCAAATTTGTGATCCTCCTATCTCAGCCTCCAGAGTTGCTGGGGTCACAGGGGTGTAGTACCACACCCTGCTTTATCTAATATTGCAAAAACTCTCTTAATTTCAAACAAATTCCCTTTCTCCCCCAAGTCAGTGTAATGCCAAAGCCATTGTGAGTGAGGAGTCAGAATGTCTAGGTTCAAATCCCTGCTCTGTTTTGGGTCTACTGTGTGACCTTGGACAAATTGCTTCCTCGCTCTGTGCCTGGGCCTATGGGGTGGATGGTAACAACAGACCCTACTTCAGAGGCTCTTGTTGGGGGTGGGTGCTCAGCGCTGAGAACAGCGCTGGTTCTGTGACAAGTGTCCTGCGGACATGGCTGTGACTTGGAATTGTTCTCACCTCCTGAGATGATGATGTGCAAGAAGAAACAAGTAGGAGCTGAGCCTGTTCCCAGCTGGGCTTGCTGCGCCTTAGAAGGGGAGGGAAGAGCGGAGGGGAACGTTCCCAGAGTGTAAATCATCCAAAGTCACAGCATAAGGCAGTGGGTGGCATTGCAGAGACAAAAGCTAACTGGAAAGTTAGCCACCAACAAGAACAACCAGGAAATAAATGGACGCAAAAATAGTGGCCACGTTTTTGGTCAGCCCTGAGGATCGAACCTAGGTCCTCACACACCTTAGGTGAACATCTCACCACTGAGCTACATCCCAGCCCCACAGCCCCCAGTCTTCACCTCCCTGCTAACCCCCAGCCCCTGGTTTGAGATTCCAGACTCGCCAGGCCTGGAGTTTCAAATGCCCGTAGGAGGGTGTAGCAGGGCTGGGTGTAGCAATGAGCGAAGCAGCCCCGATGGGAGGGACCAGCACGGTGGGCTTCGTGGCAAATTATTCAGGTCAACCAACGGAAGTCGGTGCCGAAGGATAGTTCTCTGTTTAATATGCAGAATAAGAGCCCTTACTACAAGAACTTGATTAGCTGTGCGACTTTGGACAGGTTACTTAGAACTTCTGTGCCTGTTTCCTCACCATCAAATAGAGAGCACGGTAATTCCTTAAAGGCAGGAATGCAGGCTGGGGATGTAGCTCAGAGGGAGTGTTTGCCTAGTACACAGGAGGCCCTGGCCTCTACCCCAGCACCGTGCGCACACACACACACACACACAAAGCAAGAATGAATGCAGCCATGTGGTGGACCACACCTCTAATCCCACCGGCTCAGGCTGAGGCAGGAGGATCACAAGTTCAAAGCCAACCTCAGCAATTTAGCAAAGCAACTCAGCAAAACCCTATCTCTAAATAAAATATCAAAAGGGCTAGGGCTGTGGCTCATTGGTTCAGCATTCCTGGGTTCAGTTCCCCATACAAAAACAAGAAGGCAGGAATGCAGGAGAATCTTGAAGAATAGTGCCTGAGGGGTTAGGTTGTGGCTCAGTGGTGGAGCGCTTGCCTAACGTGTGTGAGGCTGTGCCCTGGGTTCCATTCCCAGCACCAAATATAAATAAATAAATAAACAAATAAATAAATAAATAAATGGAGGTCCATCAACAACTGAAAAATATGTATTTAAAAAAAGAATAGTGTCTGACATGTAGTCAACATAGCAACTACCATTATCATTTTTGAAGTTGATAAAACTTTGTTTTCTGGTACTCAGGAAACTAAGATACTTTAAAACATGTATTCATTAATCCATTTTCCTTTACTAAAATGGAATACCTGAGGTAAGATATTTTATAAAGAAAAAAGGTTTATTTAACTCACAAAGCTAGAGGTTCAGTGGCCTGGAACCAGTGCAGACTCAGCTTTGGTGGGTCTCTGGTGGCTGCATTAGAGTGGATGGCATCATAGGATTTCCGAGGGTTCAGCCCACAGTTGGCTGGTTCTATCACTCTGCGCCCGAGGTGATGCAGACCACCCTGGCAGAAGGGCGTGGTGGAGGAAAGCTTCTAGACTCACGGTAGCCAGGAAGCAGGAGGCAGCTACCATTGTTGTTGTTCTTTTTTTTTTTTCTTTTTTTTTTTGGGGGGGGTAGGTACCAGGGATTGAACTCAGGGCACGCAACCACTGCGCCACATCCCCAGCCCTAGTTTGTATTTTATTTAGAGACAGGGTCTCACTGAGTTGCCGAGGGCCTCACTAAGTTGCTGAGGCTGGCTCTGAACTCACAATCCTCCTGCCTCAGCCTCCCGAGTCGCTGGAATTACCAGCATGCGCCACCGCACCAGTCTCGTTCTTGCTGGTTATCTTGCAGAATTGGGGGCTGTGGGGCACGGATGCGCCAAGCTAGTCCTTGTCCTGGCGTGATTAATGGCATTAGCATGGAAGACAAGGAGAGTTGGCTCTGCCACTTCCTCACTTGGTGACTCATTAATGTTACGTAACTTATTGGAGTTCAGTTTTTGAAAATGTAAAACAATGGTAATATCTACGTGTATCAGGCAGATGTTTTGGGATGTAGGGAACAGAATTTGATTCTGATCCTAAGGAAATGTATCATTTTATGTGACAAAAAGTCCAGAAGTAAGGTGGCTTTCAGGAATGGCTGGCGTTGCACCCTAAAGAAGGAAAAAAGACAAGACAAAGGCAAAGGTGAAGACAAAGAAAAAGTGGGGAGACAGAAAAGAAAGAAAGAACTTTCTAGAAGTCACCAAGGGCCCTGGCTTCCTGTGGTATTTGAGTCCACATGCCTTTGGTTCATAACTAGTAAGGCAAAGAGAGCCCTCCCCTACACCTGGAGTAGAATTCCATTCTTTCAATGTAATTGGTCCAATTTGATCTCAGACCAGCCCCCATTTTTTTTTTTTGTACCAAGGATTGAACCCAGGGTCACTTAACCACTGAGCCATACCCCCAATCCTTTTATTTATTATTTTGAGACAAAGTCTCACCAAGTTGCTTAGGGCCTCACTAAGTTCCTGAGGCTGGCCTCCAACTTGTGATCCTCCTGCCTCAGCCTCCTCCAGAGCTGCTGGGATTACACGCGTGCATCACCCCACCAGGACCAGCCTCTCAGACCTGCCTTAAACAGAAAATCCTTTCACCTGGGATTGCCTGGAGCTGATTGGCTTACAACTGGATTCCTGAACCAATCCCAGAGAGAGAAACAGGATAATCCCATCTAGACCAATCAGAAGTCACCCCTGGAGCTGGGGGGGTGGGGTGGCCCCCCTCAGGCACTTGGGTTCCATGCAATAGTTTGGTGTCTTTAAGAAAATCCAGAGTGAATGCCAACTAGGCAATCAGCAGTGTCCCCTACACTGCCTCCCTGGGTTATCAAGAAGATTAAATAAGAAAATGTCTTTAAAGCACTTAGCACAGTCACACCTATTATTAAGCTTATCTGTGTTGTTAGTAGGAGCTGAATTGAGTGCATGAACTGCTAAATTGGTTTCCAACGGAGGGAACAGAGAGTACCAGTGGGATTGATTTTTTTTTAAAAGTGCAGTTAAAAGAGAGAGTACATGGATACACTTAACCATTTGCCAGCCACGGGGTACCCAAGAGACAGATGCAGAGACTCACGCGGGCAGGACGTGGTGTTTGAGTACAGTCTCGTATTACATCCTGAAAAAATATATGAACCAAATGGAAGCACTGATCTTCAACTTGGAAATGGAGGGAACCTTGTGGGACTGTCCTGAAGCTCGAGTTTTGGGGTCCTAATTGTCCCCAGGGGAGAACCCTGGCAAGTTTTGCTTGTTCGGTGCGGTGTTGTGTGTGTGAGTCCTATGCCCCCCTTTGCTGTGTTAGACCACGAACCAGCAAACCACAGCTCTCTTGGACCCAATCCAGCTTCTTGCTTGCTTCCTAGCAATTTTCTAATTTCAATTCCTTTTTTTTTTCCCCATAAGTAGGGCCACTTCACAATCTCATAAACCAGAAACCCCACCTCACCCTCACCACTGAGTCAAACCCAAAGATCTTTCCTTGACAAGTATTGATGGTAGAGTCACTGGGAACTTGAAGAGTGGGTGGGAGTGCTTCCCTAGACTGGCGTTCCCTCTCTCTCTTTCTCTCTCTCTCTCTTCCTCTCTCTCTCTCTCTCCTGCTGCCTGGCTTTATTCCTTTATTTTGCATGGATGACCTCTCCACATAGCAGAAGCAATGGCTTCTGGTGATTTCAGGCACCCCGTTCAAGCTGCCTCTTAGAAAAAGAACTTTTCCCTCCCAGCAACTACCTATCAATCCTAGAGAAGATTCTGATTGGCCAGCGTGGATCACATGTCTATCTGTGAGCCAATCGGCTGATCTGGGGGATGGACTTCTCTGGGGAGCCTGGGTCTAGGGAGACAACCCAGGACCACAGGTTCTCCCAGGGGAGGAAGGGAGGTGGCTCTTGCATCTGTCAGCTAGGCAGCCTATCATAGCAAGGGACCGCAGCCACTTACCCCATCCCTGTCTCCTTGTCACCGAGGGCATTGTGACCCAGAGAACAGACGTTTGGATTTACACAAGGTCACGCTGTATTTGCACAACATATTGATCAGTATTACAAAATCTCGGACCTGATGTCAAGCAGTCCTGCCCTCCCCCGCCCCAAGTGTCCTGCAGAGCAGGAAGGAACTGGCACCTTGACCATGACTCTGAGAACTCACTGCTGGGAGTCAAGCTGTCTGGCAGGACACTTTTGGGGCTCATCAGAGGGATTTCTTTTAATACACCCACAGAGCCGTCTCCTCGTGGGAGCTGCTCTCTGCTGCCAGAGCTGCTTTCCTAGAATAGCTCCGGTTCGGGGAGTGGAGGTGGGTATATTCTCATCCATCAACTGCAGAGGGACCGACCGTTGCTTCCCCTCACTACTTCCAGGGACAACCGGCAGCACTGCCATCGCACGCAGTCCCTCTGCAAACGGGGTATAACCTGAATCTCCCCTCCCGGGGTGCTTGGCGAAGGTCTTGGAGAGCGATGCTTCCGGCCTTGCTGGTGTCTGCTGGCAGGAAGCGCAGCTGCTGTGGGCAAGCGGGAGGGTGTCCCTCAGAGCTGCGAGGAGGGCCCAGAATGGGAAGCCATCAGGAAGAGCCCGGGCTTGCATTTTAAGTGGCTCTTGGCTCCGTTTCTCTCTGCAGATTGAAGTCATTCTTTCTCCAACCTGACTTCCTCTGCTCCCTGCACCCCTCCAAGGACTGGGGCCTCTCCAGAGCTTAGTCCTAGAGAGTCTTTCTCTCAGCCTTGCCGTCTGTAGCCTGTACAGGATGTAGGGTGAGCACAGACGATTGAGCAAGTCTCACACTGCACAAGGGCTCAGAGCAAGGAGGCACCGGGAGGTGAGCCCAGTCCCTGTCTCTTGTCAGGTGGTGAACCCAGGCTCTAGGCTGCGTTCATCCAAGGGGTTGTGGGGGGGGGTGTCACGCTGTCTTTGGCACAAAGCTGTTCGATGGGTTAACGGTGCCCAGAATTAAGATGATTTTTGGACTCATCGACCGCAGCCCTCTTGATTTTCCTTCAAGAATCTACTCCTTTTCAGTTACTTGCAGCTTGAATGGGGTTGTCAATCAGGGTGCCAAAAGATGAGACTGTGCTGGAACTGGATTCATCTTGCAATCAGTCATCCCAGAAAACCTGTTAACTCCTGCCTTCCAGACCCTGGGGCTTCTCTTGTCCCTTGCCGAGGTCTGGGTTGTTCCATTTTCCCTTTGAATCCTCTCATCTATCCTCTTTATTCCCAACAGATGCCTCTGGTGTTGCTGCTGCCGACTTTAAATAGTCAAAGTTGAACACCGGCTGCAGTGGCTAATGCCTGTAATTCCAGTGACTCAGGAGGCTGAGGCAAGAGGATTGCAAGTTAGAGGCCAGCCTCAGCAATTTAGCAAGGCCCTAAGCAACTTAGTGAGACCAGATCTCAAAATAAAACATAAAGGAAAGGGTTGGGGATGTAACTCAGTGGTAGAGCACCTGGGTTCAATCCCTAGTACCAACAAAAAAAAAAAAAAAAAAAAGAAAAAAGTCAAAATGGAAGAACTCATTACCGTTTGTGGGGCGCTGCTCACTCAGGCATCTCACAGGTCGCTCATAGGTCACTGCGTTTCCTGTGAGTTGGTTGACTGCTCACAGCATGCCCTGTGCATAGGGTGCTATTGTAGTCATCCCTATTTCACAGATGTGAAACTGAGGCCCAGAGAGGTGAAGTTACTTGCTCAGGATCCCCCAGCAGTTAATTAGCAGAGTTGGCACGTGGACACAGGCGGGATTTCACATTCTTTTTTTTTTCAGTTGCAGATGGATACAACCCCTTTATTTTATTATTTTATTTTATTTTATTTTTATGTGGGGCTGCGGTTCGAGCCCAGTGCCTCACACCTGTTAGGCACTCCACCACTGAGCCCCAACCTCAGCCCTGAAGATTTCATATTCTTAATGATTCCTTTATTGGATTCTGATACCAAATTCCCAGGAAAGAGGGTGCCTTAGCTCAGAATGAGTTAGATGTACACTCTGGTCCAACAAAGGGTGGGGAGGTGTACAAACATGACGGCCGGAGACTCTGCCGAGGGCAAGGGATCATTAGTGATGTTCTCCAGATGTTCCGGTTCCCGCTTTCCATACATGAGTAGGACGACCCCTCCTGCCCCTGTGGACCCCCGGGCGCTGCAATCAGTCTAGCCAATAGCCAGGAGAGAAAATGACCAGCACTTAAGTGCTCCCGTGAGATTTTCAGCCATTCCCTTTCCCTGGTGCCACATCCAGGGCAATATTGACGCAGGTGGCTGGAGTCACTACTATGAGCAGAGCTTCCCACACCTATGGACACACAGCATCAGCAGGAAGTGAGCCTTTGATGTTGTAGCCTCTGGGCCCTGGGGGTTGTTTGTTTCTGCAGCATAACCCAATTTATCCTGACCGATACCCTTAAAGGAGTCACCTGCAGGGGGTGCTCTTCCTTGCTAATCATCATGCCCAAGGTGAATGCCCTGAGCCAGTATTAGTTTCTTTCTGCTGCTGTGAGAAATAAGCAAAAACTTATTTGGCTTAAACAATAGAAATTTATCACCTTGCAGTTCTGGAGGTTGGAAGTCAGCTGGGGTCTCGCTGGGATATTTGCAGAGGAATCTCCCCCCTCCCTTCTCTCTCTCCTCCCTTTTTCTTTCATTTTTGCCATGCTGGGTATGGAACCCAGGGTCTCCCACATGCTAAGCATGGACTCTACACTGAGCTACATCTCCAGCTCAGGTCTGTATTTCCTGCTGGAGATTCCAGATGTGTTTTCTTTGCCAGGTATGATGGTGCAGGCCTGTAATCCCAGGCACTCGGAGCCTGAGGCAGGAGGATTGCAAGTTCAGGGCCTCAGCCATTTAGTGAGGCCTTAAGCAACTTAGCAAGATTCAGTCTCAATTAAAAATAAAAATAAAAGGGTAGAAAGGGCTTGGGATGTAGCTCAGTGGTAAAGCACCCCTGGGTTTAATCCTCAGTACAAAAAAGGAAGGAAGGAAGGAAGGAAGGAGCGTGCATCTGGTCAAGGCTACTGCCGAGGCTCGGGGAGAAGACACGTGAGGTTCCAACTCTGCCCTGGGAGGCACCTCCCCGGGGACGCCCGCAGAAGCTGCCACCGCTCTGGGTGTCTGGTCACTGAAGTGCCACAACCCGTGGGTTAAGTGCTCACACAGCCCTGAGTTCAAATCCCAGCCCTGCCCCTTGCTGGCCGAGCTGACCGAGGAAGCAGTGTTTTGTGTCCTCCTCTGAAAAACTGGAGACGATCCTCAGAATACTGTCCCCTGGGAGGATTGCAAAGGTGAACAGGCCAAAGCCACTGCGACCGTCACACAGACTTGCCTAGCAGGCCCTCGGTAAAGGTTGGCTCCTGCTTTTGCTGTGATGGCAACAGGAGGGAGAGGAAGTTAAGAGCTCAGGTTATTTCCTCGACCCAGGTGATCCCATCCGCCGTCTCAAAGGTGAATGCAGAGCAAGAAACCACTCGTGTCCCCGTTAGCTCTCCCCGTTTAAAACGGCAGGGCTGGGGATGTAGCTCCATGGTAGAGAACCCCTGGGTTCCACCCATGGCAGGTCCAGGAAAAAAGGCCATTTGTACGCTCCATGGCCTGCCACCAGCCTAACAAGGTGACAGCTGACTGGTTAAATAAATAATTAACTAACTGAGCATCCTGCTGTATCCTACGGTTGCTCAAAGGGCATCCAGAACCGCCTTTGTCAACGTCACTGTGGGGCAGGGTGGTTGGAGTGGGCTGGTGGCCGGTGCAGAATTGGGGCTAGGGAATCTGCAGGTTTAAAGGGTCCCCAGGGGCAGGGGCGCACGCCTGTGATCCCAGGGCTCTGGAGACTGAGGCAGGAGGATCACAAGTTGCAGGCCAGCCTCCACCGCTTAGCAAGGCACTAAGCAACTTAGTGAGACCCTGTCTTAAAATAAAAAATCAAAAGAGCTGGGGATGTGGCTTGGTGGGTAAGCGCCTCTGGGTTCCATTCCCAGTACCAAAAACAGAAGACAGAAAGAAAAAAAAGTCCCCAGGGATTCCTGTGCTTGCTGACCATTAAGGCTGTTCCCTTAGCCCCTCAGCAGGGAAGAGGAAATGACAGTCCATGTTCGGGATGTCCGGAGCAGCTGGGCAGAGGCAGGCAGGGGACAGGGCAGGCCTGCCCGTTCCTCCCAGGGGACCTGGCTGCGTGGCGCTGCTTTTCCTGGAAATGGTAGACGGGGAGCCAAGGCTGAGAGCTGGGCCTGCTCCGTGGGCTCCTCGGCTGCCCACGGCCGGATTAAATGGGAACTTGGTGGTTTAGTTACAGCTGGTCACAGGCCCTGAGGAGAAGGCCACTTGGAGCCTCCACGACCTGCCACCAGCCTAACAAGGTGACAGCTGGGTAGAAGAAGCCAGGCACAGAAGGAAGGTGGGCAGAGGGAGGAGGCGCTGCTGTCTGGGCATCGTCCTGCTTCCTGGGAGCGAAGGTTTGGGTCATCTACCAGCCGCACCTGGCGTGAGTGGGACGCTGCTCCGGTGTCCCCCCGGGAAACCCACGCCTGGCCTCCCCACCCCATCTTGCGCCTGGGGGAGACCAGCAGCTCAGGCTGACCCCGGGGCGGAGCCGGGAAGCTTGGCCCCTGCGGCCAGCCTCGGTCCCTGTCCCTGCCGTGTGGCCTTGGGCCCTGTGCTGCCTCTGTGAAGTGGGGACAGGGAGCCTGCTCCGCGTTGGAGTGACAAGTCATGAACAAACGTCGGGGGCCGAGCACTCAGGCCCGCGGCCCAGCAGGGGCTGCGTCAGCACCGCTCGGTGCCCTTGTTGACGCACCCACGAGGCCAGTGCTTCTCACACCCGAGCCCAAGCCGAAAGCCATGACGTGACCTTCCTAGAAGCTCAGTAGGGTGGCCACCGATTCAGTAGTGAGGAGTGCACGTGAGGGGTACTCGATGCCACCGGATGCCACCTGAGAACCACAGATTTGGGGCGGAGGACATAGCTCAGGGGTAGAGCACTTGCTGAGCATGCACAAGGCTCTGGGCTCTCTCCCCAGCACTACCAACGAAAAAGAAAATGGTCAATTATGTAGTATGTTTATGGTTGTGCCCCCTTTTCTGCATTTCTGGGAAATGTTTGAAGACCCTCCAGTGGACACCTGGAGCCTTTCAATACTGTGTTCATTTCCTGTCCATGGCTGATAGTGTAATTAATAAATTAAGCACCGTCAGATTGAAAACCACAATCATAAAATATGCCAGGTGCAGGGGCGCTCACTTGTGACTCAAGTGAGCCAGTGACTCAGGAGGCCGAGGCAGGAGGATCACAAGTTCAAGGCCAGCCTCAGCAACTTAGCAAGACCCTGTCTCAAAATAAAAAACAGAAAGGACGGGGGATGTAGCACAGTGGTAGGACATGCCTGGGTTCAATCCCCAGTACCACAAAATAAAATAGACTAATTATAACCGTACACTATATTTAAAGTCATGTGAATGTGTTCTCTCTCTCCTCTTAAAAGAGTTGAGACAAATATTCATATTTTCAGGCCACAGTTGACTGTGAGTAACTGAAACTGCAGCCAGGGTGACTGAAGATAGCAGGGGACTGTTGTGTTTTACAACTGGAAAACACCGGGCCAGGCACGGCGGCCTCGCTGGCCTCTAATCCCCGCAACTCTGGGGCCTGAGGCTGCTGGAGTCGGAGGTCAGTCTGGGCAACATACTGAGACCTTGTTCAGAGTGAAAGACTGAACAGCGCTGGTACCGCTCGGTGGGGGACCGCTCGCCTGGCAGGCATGAGGTCCTGGGTTCCCTCCCTCCCCCGGCCCAAACCCCACCAATGCAACAAGGTCGGGGCTGTGGGACCAGCTGGTGGCAAAACCTGCGGCAGGGACCTGGGTGCTTCTCGTGTCAGAGCCAGGCAGGCCGAGCCAGCGCTTTCCCCTGCTGCCCAGCGCTGTCCTAACCAGGGACCCTGGGGACGTGCGGTCTGCACACACCTCATCCTTTCCTTCTCCCGTGCAGGGGGCCCAGATCGTGCCCCTACTGTGTGCCAGTCACGGGCACAAGGGACGGTCATTCAGCACTCACTCTAGTAAACTCCACTCACTCCGATTTACTCCAGAATGTGTGCTGGGGAGGACGGGGCCTGGGCGAGGGGTGCCCAGGGCTCCGACTCCTCCTGAGGAGCCACGGACTGGGAGAGAGCAGAAGCCCCTGAGGGGAGGTGGGAAGGGAAGCAAGTTCTGCTATGAGAGACGCCCTGTGCAAAGGCCCTGTGGCCCAGGGCTGGTCGGGACAGGACAGGGTTGGTGGGGGGAGCCGGGGGCAGAGAGGATGGCTGGGCTCAGCCATGAAGTTGGCCTGTCGGAGGCCTTACCTTTGTCCCAAGAGTAAAGCATGAGCTTGAGGGCCAAGGAAGGCCAGAACCTGGCTTGCTGTCCCCAGAAAAGCGTGCTCCTCCCTGGCCTCCAGCTGCCCGTTCCACCAGCAGCAATGAGGGACCCCAGCGGCCCGCTCTCCTGAGGAGACCCCTCCTCCCTTCACACCCGGGCCCACCCTCTATCTAGACACGTCCTGCCTGGGGAGACCCACAGGCCTCAACCCTGAAGCCAGGGAGCCCTTCCTTCCCGACCTCCTCCGGCTCCCTTGCCCCAGGACTCCAGGTGTTTCACTTCCTGGCCTCCCTCTCTCCCCCTTGGAATGGAACCGTCCTCCCCCAGGTGGCCCTGCACCCAGGACACGGACTGGTATCCAGTAGGTGCTCAATAAGCTGGCACAGACCCCCCTTGTGGATGGGAAGGAGGTCAGAAGGGCTGTGGAGGTCAAGTTCAGACCCTCCCAGAACCTGGGTGGGGTGCCTGCCTGCTGCGGAGACCTGGAGGTGCTCCAGGTGTGTTGGCGCCTCGGGCCTGGGCTCCAGAAGGCACTCAGGAGGAGAACCGCAGAGACCCCCGCAGGGCAGCCTCCTCTGTCCCCGCCCGCAGCCCGAGGCCTGTTCCCGGCAGCCCGGAGCCCACCCAGTCCTCCCCAGCTTGACCCTCCCGGTCTCACATCTTGAACTGGGGCTGGAGTCGCCACCGCTGAGCCGCGCCCCACACCCTCCAGGTCTTCCCCTCCCCGAGCCGGGAGCTTCCGCCTCTTTGGCAAGACTCAGTGAAAATGTCATGTCCTCGAAGAACCGTGGGGGAGAGAGACATGCAAAGCGAGGGAGGCAGGGAGGCAGGGGGAGAGAGAGAGAGAGAGAGAGAGAGAGAGGGAGAGAGAGAGAGAGGCTGGCCTCGTTCTGAGTTGTGCCATGGACCCCCCACAGAGCACCCATAGACACCATCAGCATCTGCCGGGTGTCTACCTACTGTCCATCTCCCAACTTGACCCTCAGCTCCAGCAGAGGAAGAAGAGTGTCTCTCTCACGTCCACCCAGGGCCTGCTGCATCGCCCGGGCCGGAAGACAATTTGTCCAATGATTGGAAATAAAATGACCAGGGCTGGGGAGATAGCTCAGTCGGTAGAGGGCTCACCTTGCAAGCACAAGGCCCCGAGTTCAATCCCCAGCACCCAAAAAAAAAAAAAAAAAAATGACCAGAGCAAACACCCTGGGAGGTGGGGCAGGTTTGGGTACCATCCTTTTTTTAAAAAAAAAAAAAAAAAACCCTTTTGGAGACTTTTTGTTGTCACTGATTTATTTATTTCGGCACTGGGGATTGACCCCAGGGTTGCTCTACCACTGAACCACATCCCCAGCCCTTTTTATTTTTTATTTTGAGACAGGGTCTCACTGAGTTGCTTAGGGCCTCACTAAGTTACTGAGGCTGACCTTGAACTTTTGATCTTCCTGCCTCAGCCCCCCGAAGCACTAAGGTTACAGATGTGCATCACTGTGCCTGGCTATTGTTGTTTTTTGTTTTGGGGTTTTTTTGGGGTACCAGGGATTGAACTCAGGGGCACTCGACCCCTGAGCCACATCCCCAGCCCTATTTTGTATTTTATTTAGAGACAGGGTCTCACTGAGTTACTTAGTGCCTCTCTTTTGCTGAGGCTGGCTTTGAATTTGCGATCCTCCTGCCTCAGCCTCCGGAGCTGCTGGGATTACAGGCATGCACACCATGCCCGGCTGCTGCTGTTGTTATTTTTGTGATTATGTTTTCAAAAATTTTAAGTTTCTTTACCTTAAAAGTCACACGGGAAAAAAAAAATCACAAGAGGTCCCACTCCTGCCCTCCAAAGGCAGGGAGGACGGAGAGGAGGAGTGAGATGCAAAGAGCAGAGCGTTTGCCCAGAGGCCTGCTGGAGAGTGTCCGCTGGGTCACTTGCACATGCAATTAAACACACACCTTCGTTCACACCCACTCATCTGCTCACAGGCTTTCTGAGCTCCTCTGGAGGCTAGGCGCGCGCCCTGGGCGGTGGGGTCCTGTCTTGGGGACTGGATCCCATTTGGCTTTGGAGGTGAGAGGGCCTCTGCCCCACACCCCTGTGGGAGCTCCCTGCCCGCTGCCCTTGGCTGCTCATTTATTCATCCACCGCCCTGTCTGTGAGCCCCAGCTGTGTGGCAGTCCCCGCGCAGATGGTGACAGAGGCTTTTCTTGCCCTCCTGGGACAGGCAAGTTTGGGGATGGACCTTAACTATCTGAGCAGATTGTCACCGTCGTGACTCTGGACATTCTGGGTGGAGTGCGGTGACTCAGTCCCCAGTTTGTGGCACAGCGTCAGAGTCCGAGGGCACCCTCCTGGGGATGCGGGCTCCCTGCTCGCCAGCCCGCTGGTGACCGTGACCGCTCACATCGGGTGTTCTGTTTAATGGCACAGCTCTGTCCAGCTGCAGAGCAACCGGGTCAGCACCCCGAGGCTCAGCATCCCCTGCCCCAGAGACGCAGCAGGACTGGGTGTCAGCGAAGCCCACCTTGTCCGCTGGGAGACCACCCGCCGCCCTCTCCTCTGCTGGAGAATGTGAGGCTGGAGGGGTGTCTGAGCCCGCTGTTGGTGGCAAGCACCCAGCCGAGGTGACATGCTGAGCCCAGATGAGTTCGGCTGGCTCAGGGGAGGCCTTTGAAGTCACACATCTTTTGGCAGCTCTCCCGGCTGCAGACGTGGTCGCTGGATTTGTGTCATTCACTCTTGTGTCCCCCGTGTCCCCAGTGCTTAGCCCAAAGCCAGGCTCACTGTAGGTCCCAGCAAATGTGTGTCAAGTGAGCGAGTGAGGGAAACGATTTCAGACTCGGTCCACATCCTGCTCTTCCTGCCCCTCCCTCCTTCCTTCCTGGATCCTGGGTGCAGCTTTTGAGCCCCTATTATGTGTCTTGCACTTTTTTAGAGATAGAGAGCTAAAAGGGACATGAGCTGGGCACGGCGATGGCCTGTAATCCCAGCCACTGGAGAGGCTGAGGCAGGAGGATTACAAGTTGGAGGCCAGCCTCGGCTATTTAGGCAAGGCCCTAAGCAATTTAGCAAGACCCTGCTCAAAATAAAAAGTGAAGAGGGCAGAGAATGTGGCTGAGTTTTAGATTGCCCCAGGGCTCCCCCCAATGAATTAAGGCGATTAACAAATTCATCACACACCCCCCCCCCCCCCCGCCAGTTTTGATCCTTTTGCTTATTTGGTTGTGTTTTGTTTTTGTAGTAAGAACTCTTACGCACAGCTGTAATCCCAGCAATTCTGGAGACTGAGGCAGGAGGCCCCCAAATTCAAGACCAGCCTCAGCAACTTAGCACAACCCTGTCTCAAAATATAAAAAGGGCTGGGGATGTGGCTCAGTTGTGGAGCAGCCTGGGTTCCATTCCCAGTACCGAAAAGGAACACTGGACAGGAGATCTGTACATTAACAACTGTTAAGGCTGTGACCTGCTGCAGCTCTCTAGAACTTACGCTTCTTGTAAGTATTTAGAACAGAGCTAGAGACTGGACAGTCAATTCTGGGCAGCGGAGGCCATGCGAGGGCAGTGTTGGAGGTCACTGGGGAAGACTTCAGAAAGGACATTTAATCAGGCGAGGGGACACACACCTGTAATCCCAGTGACTTGGGAGGATGGCCAAGTTCAACGTCAGCCTCAGCCACTCAGGGAGACCCTGTCTCATGATAAGTTTTGTTTTGTTTTGTTTTGGTCCTGGGGATTGAAGCCAGGGGTGCTTAACCACTGAGCCACATCCCCAACCCTTTTCCTTTTTATATTTTATTTAGAGACAGGTTCTGGCTGCGTTACTTAGGGCCTTGCTGAGTTGCTGAGGCTGGTTTCGAACTCGTGATCCTCCTGCCTCAGGGGCCCCGAGCTGAGGATCGTAGACATGCGCAGTACCCCTGGTTTCAAGAGAAGTGTTTATAAAGGGGTTGGGGATGTAGCTCACGGTTTGCCGAGCATGTGCGAGGTCCTGAGTTCAATCCTCAGCACTGAGAAAGGAAGGAAGGAAGGAAAAAAGAGAGAAAGAAAGAAAGAGAAAAAGCAGAAGTTCAAGTGAGACCCTGGAAAATGACCAAGCTGTCTCAGCAGGGGAGGATGAAGGCAAAGGATATTTCCAGAGCAAAGGCGGAGTTGTGTCTGCCAGCCGAGGACCTGGGCAGGCCCGAGGTTTCTGGGCAGCAGCAGTGTTGGGGGGAGTGGATCACTTCTTTCCTTCTTTCTTTTCTTAGTTGTAGCTGGACAATACCTTTATTCTGTTTACATATTTGTGTGTGATGCAGAATGGGGCCCGGGGTCCCACGTGCCAGGCAAGTGTGCTACTCCTGAGCCCCAGTCCCAGCCCCTAGTGAATCGCTGCTTAAGCTGCAATGACTCCAGAGCTACCGTCTCACTAATGGTTTCCTCTGCAGATTTTGTAGGTCAATGTTTGAAGAGTTTTATCTTTTATCTTTACTGAGATATCATTTCCATATCATAAAATTAACCAGGATGAGTACATAGCTCGATGATTTTTAGTAAGTTTGTCCAGCCGCCCCGTCATCTAATTTTAGAGCCCTTGCCGTCACTCTGAAATGATCCTTGTGTCTATTTACAGCTAATCCTGTTTCTCCACCAGCCCCAGGCAACCGCTAATCCACTTTCTGTCTCGGTGGATTTGCCTCCTGTGGCTGTTTGGTAGAGATGGAACCGCACCCCCCCCCCCCCCCCCCCCCCCCCCCGCAGCATTTGCCTCTGGCATCTTTCACGGACCATGATATGCTCCAGGCTATAGCATGTAGTCGTGTTCTGTTCCTTTTTACAGCTGAGTAATATTCCGCAGCAGGGATGGGCCACACCCCACCTACCCTCACCTGCTGATGAACATTCAGTTGCTCTCAGTGTAGGACTGCTATTCAGTGCTGCCACAGACCTCCACGTTCAAGTCTGTGGGGCTCTATGTTGTCATATTTGGAGGGTGGATACCTAGCAGTGAAATGGCTGATTGTGTGGCAAATGTATACTTGGTAAGAAACTGTCAACCTGTTTTGCAAATATGGTCGGTTGGTTGGTTTTGTACCTGGGATTGAACCCAGGGGCACTTAACACTGAGCCACATCCCCAGACCTTTTTATTTTTTATTTTGAGACTGGGTCTCACTAAGTTGCACGGGCTGGTCTTGAACTTGGCGTCCTCCTGCCTGAGCCTCCCACATCACTGGGATTTCAGGCATGCTCAGGCCTTCTGGGGTTTTTGTGTTTTTTGGAAACAGCGTCTCACTATGTGGCCCGGGCTGGTCCTGGAAATCCTCCCACTCCGTCTTCCAAGTAACTGGGACTACAGACCTGCCCCGGTCTCCCAGCTAGGAGTGGTTTTTGTTTTTACTGATTTATGTATGTTTGTGCTACTGAGCGTTGAACCCAGAGTGCTCTACACTGAGCTACATCTCGCCGAGTTGTCCCGGCTGGCCTCTCACTTGCAATCCTCCTGCCCCAGCCTCCCAAGTTGCTGGCATTACAGGCGTGCGCCACCGTGCCTGGCTACAAGTATGTTTTAAAAAGATTGAGTGCTCCCCGGTGCAGACGCAGAGCTTCCGAGAGGAAAGCTGGTCCTTCCTGAGCGGGTTCCCTGGGCCCAGCTTCCTCTGACCCCCAGCAGCCCCGAGTCATGAGCGGCAGAAAGGACAGAAGCACAGGTGTCCCTGCAACAGGAGAGGGAAGACGGCCAGTGCCTCCCAAGGCCACACAGCCGGGCGGCCTGGAAATCGGGGCTCAAGGGATGCTGGGGGCTGGGGCAGCCTCCCCCCCAGCCTCACACACTCCCAGGTGCCCTTCAGGAATGTAGGAACCCGAAATGTTGCCCCACGTGTCCTTTCTGTATTCTGAAAATTTCCAGGCAGAGAAGTCCGTTCCCTAAGGAAAGATCCCTGAGGCTCGGGCTATCTGTTTCAGCAGAAGAGCCTCAGGAAGCAGTGCATGAAGGGGTCCCTTCAGAACCGCTCTGGTACCGCTGTTCAGGTTATTAGGAAGATGGGCACCGACGGTGGCACACGCCTGTAATCCCGGCGACTCTTGGAGGCTGAGGTAGGAGGATCAAAACCAGCCTCAGTAATTTAGCAAGGCCCTAAGCGATTAAGTGAGACCCTGACTCTAAATAAAATATAAAATATGGCTGGGGATGTGGCTCAGTGGCTAAGTGCCCTTGGGTTCAATCCCCAATACCATGAAGAATAAAAATTAAGCAAAAAGAGGAAAGGGAGGGAGGAAGGGAGGAAGGGGAAGGTCTGCTAATACTTCTATAGAGCAGTTGGACCAGGAGACTTGAATTTGTATTTATTTGTTTATTTTTCTGCAGTGCTGTGGATCAAACTCAGGGCCTTGCCCACGCTAGGCAAGCACTCTACCCACAAGCTACACCCCAGCCCAGCCTGTGCCTAGCCTCTGAGGACGCTGCCATTTATTTCATGCAGCAGTGTCTTGTCATACAGGAGTGAAAGGAGACACACGTTCAGCAGAGGGAAAGTGACAGTGAGAAAGAGAGATGGCAGTCCGTCATGTTTATTCCTAAAAATGTGTTGTATGGTAATTTTTTTTTTTCTTTTTTGGTACCAGGGAGTGAACCCAGGGGTGCTTGACCACTGAGCCACATCCCCAGCCCTTTTTTATATTTAAAGGCAGGATTTCACTAAGTTGCTGAGGCTGGCTTTGAACTAGGAATCCTCCTGCCTCAGCCTCCCACAGTGCCGGGATTACAAGCGTATACCATCGTGCCCAGCTGATATTCTACTTTCGTAAATCTTTTCGTGGGTTATAAAGCAGTCAGTGTGCATTAATTGTGTATTCTTTATTTGCGAATTTGCCTATTCACCAAAATTTATTTGTAACCCCTAAATCAATACTTGTGTCGCTTTGAGGTCGTTTATGGACAAACTGGGAGTAGTAGGAAGTGGGAGGTATGAGATACAAACATGATTCCAGCTGAGGTCACACCAGGTGATGGATCCACGGTGACAGTCAGAGCTTCTCATTCTGTAAACAAGTGTCCCTTTCAGATCTATCTAGTGCCATGCTTTTTTGCATTTTTGTGCTTTCCGTCGGTGCTTTTGCTGTTTAAAACGTCCCCCAAGCATCATGCTCTAGTGTTGTCTAGTATTCCTAAGCACTAGAGGGCTGCCAGGTGCCTAATGGGGAAATCACATGTGTCAGATAAACTTTAGTTCTTGTGTTGTTGGCCCTGAGTTTAATATTAGTGCATCAACTATGTATATTAAGCAAGGTCTCTTTTAACAGGAACACACATAAACCAGGGTTGTGTTGCTTGTTTAAAAATGTGGCCAGAGGGCCACATGAACTTAACCTCGTGTTTCGGTTAGGAGCCATGGTTACATATTGGCTAGTGCCGTGTTCACTGTGACTTTATAGACGCTTTATTTACAACAACCTTGAACAATGAAAATAGATTTACATACAGGAAAGTGCCATAGGTTTTTTTTTTTTTATTCTTTTAATTTTTTTTTCCCATGCTGGGGATTGAACCCAGGGCTGCAGGCATGCTAGGCAAGTGCTCTACCGCTGAGCTATATCGCAGCTCCTAGGGGATAAATCTTAAGGAAAAAAATATACAAGTGGGGGAGGGAAGAAGTTCATTGGATTAGACAGAGGGATGCAGGGAAGGGAGTAGGTGGAGAATCCGGGAGACAGAGTGGATGGACATCACTTTCCGGGTTCGCACATGAACACACCACCAGGGTAACTCCATACCCTGTTCAACCCCAAGGATGCAAGTTAGACTCCACGTGTGTATGATAGGTCAAAAACACTTGAGTGCTATGTCTATCTCGAAAGAACAAATAATAAAAAAAAAAATAAGAATACATAAGATGCAATTCCCAGCATTCCAACGGCAGACCCTCTGACCAGTGCTAAATGTATGCCTTGATTTATGCATTGACGGTGGGTTCACTTATTTGTTTACTTAATCATCAAATTGTCAAAGCCAGTATTTGGAGAGTGAGAGTCTGGCCAGTAGGGGTTCTTGCTCTCTACTTGGAAAAGGTGGAGACTTGGGAATTACTTAATCCAAGCCCTCCCTATTGTTCTCGGACCACACCTTAAGTCAATCTCCAAGTTCTGCAAACCAAGAGGGATTCTAGATCCAGCCTTTAAACCTGATGGGAGGGGTGGGGGGGGGCCAGGCTATAAGAAGCTGGAGGATGAGGAGGTGGGACCTGCTTGTTCTCCTTTCTTTGCTAGCCCTGCTTGGAGGAGCTGAGGGGGTCTCCAAGGCCCCGGAGAACTGAACTCATGAAGTTCTCCGCACCGGTGAGGCGATCCCTCCGGACAGCTAGGAAAACCACGTCCGTGCAGAGCCTCGAGTCCAGCCGAAGACGGACTTCCCGGCCGCTCCCCAGGTGCCTGAAGGAGCTTCCCCCAGATGTCCCCAGTACCAGCTTCCAATCTTTGTATCTACTGGCTAACTATTCCTGGAGGGACCACCACAGAAAAGAAGGTATGGTTTTTTTATGTGTTTGAGACAGGGTCTCACTATGTTGCCCAGGCTGGCCTTGAACTTCCGGGCTTAAGAAACTCTCCTACCTCGGCCTCCTGAACGGTTGGGGCCACCACACCTACCTTCAGGAATGTTTTTAAAAATCCTATCTTCCTGCTTTATTGCTGGTTCCTAATGGATGTGGACGTTGCCGTCGGCCACCTTAGGTCAGCTGCGCTGGGTGGCTTCTCTCCTCTCTTTAGGTTTGTAAGCGTGTCTTCTGCACAGAAGCCTCGGGCCTCATCCTTTGCAGGGGAGTCTGTTTCAATTCCTTGCCTTTCGCAGTGCTTCTTGGAAGTAGATTGAGTTGATGAAAATGGAATTTTCCATAACTAGCAGAAGAACGGATGCAAGGCGAGAGACCAGAGACTAGAGACTAGAGACAGGGAGGGAGCAAAGAAGGGTTTATCTTGATCTACTCTTGCAAGAATAATCGAGGTCCCCATGAACTGAGGTTGAGATTGATACTGTTGAAACCAAGGGGCCGGATGGAATGAGCCTGGTCATCTCTTAAGTGACCTTGGTGACCTCTGTATCCCAAGTCTTTTCCAAGGTACAAACAGTTGCCTGGTGTCACACCTGCTGAAATGACCTAAGGTAACTGAAATACTGGACGGTATTCATAAACTTTTTCATTTGACTCCCAACGGCCTTAACGCTGACATTTCCATTTCTTGCAAAACTGGCCGCCACACATTTAAACACACTGTCTTCAGCTTCCAAGCCTCTCACGCTGGTGAACATTTGTGACTGAGGTTCCCTGAGGATGGGTCCCTCTTCCTTGCTCTGCTTTTTGCCTGGAATTTGTATTCTTCCTTCGGAACCCCGTCAAAAGGGGTTTGGGGTTGGAGGGGGAGCTGAAGAGGGTACTGGGCTAGCCATTCAGGTGGGGGAACCACCCACCTTGGATTCACCAAAGCTTCCGAGACTTCCTGGCGCCACCGAGAAACTTATAAGTGAGTCTGTTTCTTCCTTCAGGCAATATTGATTCTTTCTTGTGGATTCAAAGTTAAATTAGGGGCAATTCTTAGACAGAGCGGCTATATTCCAATGGAGAGGACAGACTTTCTTTGGAATCAACTTTTTTTTTTTTTCTGTAGCAGGGATTGAACCCAGGGTTGCTGAACCACAGAGCCACGTGCCCTGCTTTTTTTTTTTTTTTTTTTTTTTTAATATTTTATTTTGAGACAGGGTCTCGCTAAGTCCTTAGGGCCTGGCTAATTTGCTGAGACAGGCCTTAAATTTTCAATCCTTCGGCATCAGCCTTCCGAGTTGCTGGGATTACAGGCATGCGCCACCACGCCTGGCTGGAATCAACTTTTAAAATGCTGAATTCACTTTTTGAGTTGGGTGCTAGGGTGGGGGATGATTGCACAGATGAGACCCTCCCTGCCTCACCCAAGAAACTCAGGCTGGGCGCAGTGGTGCACACCTACAGTCCCAGTGGCTCTGAAGGTTGAGGCAGCAGGATCACAAGTTCAAAGCCAAGCAACGCAGCGAGACCCTGTCTCTAAATAAAATACTAAATAGGGCTGGAGATGTGGCTCAGAGTTCAGGTACCCCTGAGTTCAATTCCTGGAACCATCCCCCTCCAAAAAAAAGAAACTCCGATTATGTGATTGAAGTGTAGATGACCCCCTGATGGCTTTGGGAACTTCGGGAGGTCAGTTTAAGACAGAAGGAATTAACTGGAGACAGCAGAGGTCTTCCCACCTGTTCCCAAATCCCCTGTGTGTACTTTTGATCACTGATCTTTTTATTTAACAAACCCTTCGATTTAGAAGAAAAGCAGAAACATGAAAACTCCTCAATGCTTTAATCAGGTTTCCACGCAGATAGCTTCCACATGCAACCCAACCAGTAAAGAAGAAATAAATATCAGGGACAGCAGGGGAGATTGGCGAGGGGACCTGACCAAGGACGGGAGGCCCTGAGGTTACCAGTACAGGGAAGAGGCCCAGGGCCCCCGGGGAAGGGCCCTGGGGTCAGAGGCACTTCCCGGGCTAGGTGCGTAGAGGCCTGCAGCGGGGTGTGGGTCCAGCCAGGCCTTCAGAGGGGCAGTGCGGGGTCACACAGGACCACGTTGCCTTTTGGAGAGTGGCACTGGGTCTCCCGTGGAGGGGTGGCTTAGAGGAGTGCGGGGTGAGGGCCACAGGAGGTGCTGCTCATGGGTGGCAGGGTGGCCAATGGAAAGGACTGAAGGGCCACAAGGAATACTGCAGGGACCTGGGCGAGGAGAGACAGTGGCCGTGGCGTGCTCAGGAGCTGCCTGGGCAGAGCAGGTGTGGGCCTGTGGTTGGTAGCCTTGCAGTGCTTGGGGCCGCTGGGACCCCTGTCTGCCCCAGGTTGAACCTCAGGCCTGGGGCCCATGGTGGCTGTGCCCGACTAGACCCAGGATGGACCTTCCTTCTCTAGCCTGAAGCCCTGAGTTATGCTGGCCGCCAGCAAGACTGGGCAAGAGGCGCCAACCAGTTGTAATGGCTACATTGTATCTAAGACCCTATCCAGGACCCTCTTGGCAGGTGCTGAGCTCCTGGCCCTCAGTTAATCCCCAGTCCCCGTCTAGGGCTGTGGCAATGAAAACGTGCTCGTATTCAATGTACCATAAAGCCAGGGCCTTTTCTCTTTTTTTTTTTTTTTTTTTTCTTTTTTCTGGCACTGGGGGTGGACCCGGGGGTGCTTTACCACTGAGCCACATCCCAGGCCTGTTGAGTCTTTACTTTGAGACCAAGTCTGGCTAGGTCGCCCAGGTTGGCCTGGACCTTGTAATCTTTCTGCCTCAGCCTCCCAGGTGGCTGGGATGGCAGGTGTGCCCAAGGTGCCCAGCTGGGCAAGCTAAGCGAGCACTTTGCCATGGAGCTACACCCACAGCCCTGCTAGGACAGTTTCACACCCCAAAAGAGGTCGTGTACCCACGAGTGGTCATTTCCCACTTCTCCCACCCGCCCCTGGCCACCCTTAATCTGCAAGCTCTGTGTGTGTATTTCTCTGTTCTGGGCATTTCTTTTTTTTTTTTTTATGGATCTTTTTTAGTTGTTAATGGATCTTTGGTTTAATTTTTATTTATTTATAGGTGGTGCTGAGTATCAAACCCAGGGCCTCACAACATGGCAGGCAATTGCTCTACCACTGAGACACAACTCCAGCCCTGTTGTGGGCATTTCCTACAAAGGGGATGTCCCATCTGATCTTTGGGTCTGGCTTATTAGCATAACGTTTTCTCGGCTCATGCATATTACAGCATAAATTAGTACTTCGTTCCTTTTAATGGCCCAACACTGTCTCTACCACTGCTGGGTGGCTTCCGCTCCTGGGCTGTGAGCACACTGCTGCCGTGAGATCTCATGGTCAAGTTTCTGGGCAGCCATACTTCCGTTCTCTTTTGGAGGAACTGTCTTTTTCACCTTTCAGAATGACTGCAAAAAAAAAATCAAGTTACAGATTGTCATGTTCACATTAGAATTCCGGTGGCACGTGACGGGACTAGAATGGCTCTTTTGGGTCCCGGGATTGGAGTCGGGCATGGTGGCGCTTGCCTGTAATGCCTGCAACTCCAGAGGCTGAGGCAGGAGGATGGCAAATTCCAGGTCAGCCTCAGCAGTTTAGCAAGGCCTTAAGCCACCTCACGAGGTCTGGCCTCAAAAGAAAACAATTAAAAGGCCTTGGGGTGTAGCTCAGTGATAAAGCCTGTCTGGGTTCCCTAGAATAGCAAAAAAATAAATAAAGTGGAAAAGGATTACGCAGGACAGGAAAGGGTGTCTCAGATGGGAGGAGGTATCCTAGGCAATCAGGTGTTCCTCCCGTAACATCTCACCTGACTTCATACCTGTGTTATCTTTCTTATCCACAGTTGCAAAGGCTGTTAATTGGTCTCCCTGCCTCCACAGCCAAACCTCCACCCAGCAGCCAAAGAGATTTGTAAATGTATAAATGTGATCAGTTCACTCCCTGATCAGACCACTCCCCGATCAGATCACTCCCGGTTTAAAACTCCAAGGTTGCTGGAGGTGTGGCTCTGAAGCAGACACGGGCCTAGCATTTGAAAGACTTGAGTACCATCCCCAGCTCTGCTAAAGCAGCCAGCCCTTGGAGACTCCCACTGCGGTTCCGTCCAGGGTGGGGCCCTTGCCCAGCAAGCTTGAGGCTGTGGTCCCATTTCGCTTCCAGGAACAAGAGGAAATAAGCTCTCCTTCATCTGCTGTGGGCAATTTCTTCACCACTTTTCTTTCTTTTTGTTGCTAGGAATTGAATCCAGGGACTCAAGCAGGCTAAGCCCATGCTTTACCACTGGGCTACCCCACCCCAGCCCTGACTTGAAAAACACACCTCTCCAAAGTGATGCATTCTCACAAATACATCCGGTCATCTGAAAATGTGGGAGGTTAGAATTTGTATAGTAGGAAGGTCCTTAAAAAGGGAGAACAGGTGACAGCTCATTTATACGCCATGTACCATTTTATAGTTATACCAGGGGCCAGCATACCTTGTCTAGAAAGACCCGGATGGTGCCTAGTTTGGATTTGGTTGACTGCACCGTCTATGGCAGTCACTCTACTCTGCACTATGCAGCCAGACTCTTCCACGAATGGGTGTGGCCTCATTCCAATAACCTTATTAATGGATACCAAAGTGTCAATTTATTTATTTATTTTTTTGTTTGGTGCCAGGGATTGAACCCAGGGGTACTTAAGCACTGAGTCACATCCCCAGCCCTTTTTACTTTTTTTAATGTGATAGGATCTCACCAAAGTCCTGAGGCTGGCCTCAAACTTGCAATCCTCTGATCTCGGCCTCTTGAATCACTGGGAGTACAGGCAAGCACCGCTGTGCCTGGCAGAATTGTGTATGATTTTCATTTGCCATGAGATATTATTCTTTTGCCTTTTCTTCAAAAAAAATTGAAAAATGAAAAACCTAACTCTGGGGATAAAGTTCATGGTAGAGGGTGCTTGTCTAGTATCCCTGAGGCCCTGGATTCCATCTCCAGCTCCATAAAAATAAAAACCAAAACATTGTGTTACCTCCCTAATGCATTATACTTTAATATGCACTTTTTTTTTTTTTTTTTTTGCAATATTTGGGATCAAATCCAGGGGTACTTTACCACTGAGCTACATCCTCCCTCCATTTTTTAACATTTTGAAACAGTGGTTTGTTCGCTGAGTTGCCCAGGCTGGCCTCAAACTTGCAGTCCTCCTGCCTCAGCCTCCTCAGTCACAGGCTGATAGCATTGTTCCTGGCAGTATGTACAAATTTTAAGTTTATTTATCAGTTAAAAATAAATTTAAAACGAAACTTCTCTTCATTCTAAATTGTTTTATAATTTGAATTTATGCTGTGTGAAGGTAGAACCTACTCAGAATTAACATTCCATTTTAAAAATTAAAAAAAAAAAAAACCAAAACCTGTTCTTTGCTACGAAGCTGTAAAAAATCAGGAAATAGGCCAGACAGATTTGGCCTCCCAGCGGCTGTTGGCCAGCCCCTGATCTTTCCCACGTGAGCCTCATTATTCCTGAGTAAGGTGGACAGGGAGGCATGGTATATAGATGTGTGTAGTTTTTCTTTCTGCAGGGCTGGGATGGAGCCTCGGGCCTCCCACATGCTAGGCAAGCGTTCTCCCGCCGAGCTAAGCTCCTGTCCCCGGCAAATGCTTGTGAAAGGCTCCCACGTCCTTTTGAGTAGCTGTTCCAATCTTTTCCTGGCCTGGTGGGTCCCCTCTGTGCCACTCAAGCTGAATGCCGAGGGCGAGGCCAGTCCAGGAGAGCTGGAGGGAGGTGGGGTTTCAGGAGGCCAGGACAGGAGCCTGGCTTTGGAGTCCCACGGACTTGGCAAAGGATCTTAAGGGTTGTCATTTTCAGTACAAATTTGCATCAATGCAATATGCAGTAAAAATATGGGTAAAGTCTCAGTTTTTTTCCTGAAGAGAGAGAATGTGGATTCCTGGTATTCCCCGGGTGAGTTAGTCAAAGAGCCTGTGACTGAGGGACCAAGAGCCCTCAGCCGGCACTAGGGCCACCCCACCTGATGTGACCGCCAGACATCTGCCCTCAGCTGTCACAACTGGTCCTTGAGTGATTAGTCACTGAATGTGATCCTCCCAAAACTGGTAGAAGTGGGGTTCATGTAAGAGACGTGGTTGGTGCAGAGTGGTCAACGAAGACAATGGCTGTGTGATACTTGGGGACAGATTGTTCACTTAGGGTTTCCTTGGAATGCAGGTTTTGAAAGAGTAACAGGCCCGCCTGGGTGAATTCAACCTGGAGCACCTCACTGTTAAGAGGGGCTGGGTGGCATCACTGGGACCCCTGTAATCCTAGCGAATCAGGAGGCTGAGGCAGGAGGATCTCAAATTAGAGGCCAGCCTCAGCCATTTAGCAAGAACTTGTCTCAATAAAAAATGGAGCAGACTGAGGATGTGGCTCCACAGGTGAGTGCCCCTGGCTTCAGTCCCCAGTAACAACAAACAAACAAACAAAAAAATTACTACTACACAATCTATGCATGTTAAGTGCAGTTCTGTGGCAGTCAGTACTTAGAGTTGAGCACCCATTACTACAGTCAATTTTAGGACGTTTCCTTCCTCTCCCAAACCCCAACCATGAGCAGTACTCTGTTGCCCCAGAAAGTTGCCAGTGACCACTGACCTGTCTCTGGATTCACCTAGACTGGGTATTTTCTATAGATGGGACCCACAATCTGCTATTTGTGATTGGCTGCTTGGACTCAGCATGGTGGTTTGTTGCGGTGTTGGGTTCGAACCTGGCATGCTAGGTGGGTGCTCTTCCACCAAGCACACCCCAGCTCCTGAGTTTTACTTTGACTACAGTGATATTCTCAACCAACTGGCTCTCAAATCTTTGAAAGGATTTCGTTTTCGTTTTTCAGGTCAATAGTTCGCGTTTTTTTTTTTTTTTTAATACTACGGATTGCACTCACTTTACCACTGAGCCACATTCTCAGCCCTTTTTAGATATTTTATTTAGAGACAGAGCCTCACTAAGTTGTCGAGGCTGGCTTTGAACTTGCCATCCTCCTGCCTCAGCCTCCTAAGCCTCTGAGACTACAGGCGCGCGCCACTGTGCCCAGCTCAATAGTTTTCTTTGAGACCAGAAAGGGAGTTGGGTCATCGAGTCAACCCGCGGTCATGTGGGAGGCAGCTTGGGTTCTCACAGCTTGGGGTTCTGGTGGCACACAGTGGGTGGCATCCTACGGTGCACACGATGGATCCTCAGGACAAATTTTATCCAGCCCAACATGCCGTGGTGGGGAGGGCCGGGGACCCTGTAGAAACCCGTGGAGGCCCGGCGCTCTGTGGCTGGGAGGCAGGCGGGGACGCCTTGACTGACGTGATGGGCAGAGCCAAGTTGGAACCCCGCGCCCCCCGCCCTTTCTGAGCCATGCCTCAGTTTCCTCTTCTGTAAAATGGGGACCAGGCCATAAAGCTTTCTTCTGAAATGCAGAGCATGAAAGAGTGGTCAAGGGCAGAGGCTGCAGGGAGGTGCAGATGCTGGTTCAAATCCTTAACTTGCTCTTTTTTTCGACAGTAAAATACAACAGAATCTACCACTGGTGATGTTTCGCCCGTTGGCCTTGCTGCGAGGCGCTGACCGTGATCTGGTCACGGAACATTTTCATCAGCCCAAAAGGAGACCCCCTGCACACTGCACCCACACACAGCCCCGGCGGACGCTGACCTGCTTTCTGTTCTATTCTGAGCGGTTCATAGAGACAGAACATATGGTTCTGGTCTCTCGTTCGCCTTCTTTCAGGAAAAGTCGTCAGGGGTCGTTCATATTGTGTCACAGGCCACGGCTCCATTCCCTTTTTTTTCAGTTGTCAATGGACCTTTATTTTATTTATTTATGTGGTGCTGAGAATCGAACCCAGTGTCTCATGCTTGCTAGGCAAGCGCTCCACCGAGCCCCAGCCCCAGCCCATCCTTTTTGATGACTGAATATGATTCCACAGTATTGCTAGACCATTATTTTGCTCATCAGGTGGTGGTGGTTTGAGCTGTTCCACCTCCTGGTGATTGTGAACAGTGCCAGTCCTGCCACCCAGGGCCTCACGCGTGCTAGGTGTGCACTGTGCCACACTCCAGCCCTGCAAGCTTCTGTTTCAGCGACTTTTTCGGTTCTTTGGGGACTAAGGAGAACTGTGGGTCACTCCTAGAAGGCAGTTCCACACTTGGTGAGGAGGCCTTACCCTGCTGCTTATTACCTCTGAGAGGTCTGAGTGCTGGCCCTCCCTGTGCCTTAGCTCCTCCCCTTTATTATGATAATAATTATGATTTGGGGATTAGGCCGAGGGGCCCGTAAGCAATGAGCCAAGTCCCCAGCCCTTTTTTATGTTTTATTGGAGACAGGGTCTCCCTGAGTTGCTTAGGGTCTTGCTAAGTTGTGGAAGCTGCCTTTGAACTTGCCATCCTCCTGCCTCAGCCTCCCGGGTGCCTGTGCCTGGCTGCTTCCTCTCTTCTCTGAATGGGTGCAGGACAGTTTCATTTCACAGGGTTGTTGAGAGGATTAAATGAGTGAATTCATGGAAAGCCCTTGGAACAGTGCCTGGCCCCAAGAAAGCAGTCGGTCAACAGCAGGGTAAACATTAGCAACGACAGCGTGTTGCCTGGCTCCGTGGGCAGCTACTTGGTTGTTTTACGGTTTGTGCTGAGAAAGCTGTGTGAAGGCTCCCCGACATGACAATCTTCGGTGCAGTGTTGGTTTTATGAAAGTTCAGTGGTAGGGCTGGGGGTGTAGCTCTGGCAGAGCCCTGTGAGCTGCATGAGGCCCTGGCTTTGATCTCCTAATGCCAGGGGCCCCTGTCAGTCAGGCGCCATGGCACAGGCCTGTAATTCCAGCTAACAAGAGGTAGGAGGATTGCAAGTTCGAGGCCAGCCTGGGCAACTTAGTGAGACTGTGTTTAAAAATAAAAATGGAGAGCGGGGGATAAAGCTCAGGGGTAAAGCACCCATGGATTCAATCCCCATTACCAAAAACCAATCTTAGAAATAAGTGGCCTGTGACTGTTTTCCCATTAATATGGGTGGAAAAACTGTAAACATGGTTTTTTTCTTCCTTCTTGCAGTGCCGGCACCAAACCCCAGGGTGTGGTGCTCACTGTGCACCTGCTTTATCACTGAGCCACATCCCCAGTGCCTGAACACACAGTTCTAAATCGATGGCATTCCCAGTACATGTTTTTGATATTGGAGGGTCTGAAGTGAGTCTCTAATTCATATTTTCCATGCTCTGTGTGTGGGACCAGACTGCATGCGGTCAGATCTAGGCTCCTCTTTTACTGGCTATGTGACCGTGAGCCACTTACTTAACCTCCCGATTGTGCCCCAGTTATTTCATCCATCAAATGGAATCATAGGACCTGTGACATAGAATTGTAAGAATTTAGTCGTGAGTCCTTGGCTCATAGTATTATTTAACTGAACACTTACACTGTTTTTCCAAATTCATGTAATTGAGAATATCCTCTTCTTCCATGTTCTTACACTACAGTGGTTTTTTAAAAGGAGGGAGGAGGCTCTGCTGGCTGCCCACGATGTCACTGCCTCCCATCATTTGGCTATTTTTTTTCTGCCCCCTATGACACTGGGGATTGAACTGAGAGGCGATATACCTCCAAACTAAATCCCCAGGCTTTATTTAATTTTGAAGGTGGGTCTCAGAGTCTGGCCTCAAACTTGTGATCCTCCTGCCTCAGCCTCCTGAGTAGCTGAGATTACTGGCGTGTGCCACCACACCTGGTCATTTTGTCAAAGTTTAAGTCAAACTGGCCACGCAACCAAAGCATCTTTGTGAGCTCTTTAACATGAACATGACCTCAACCTCTGCACACACCTGCCTGACCAGAAAGCAGCGATTCCACAGAGGGCTTGCTTTGTGAGTGTTGGGCTGTTGCCTTTCCCAAAACACAGCCGGGAAGAAGGTGGGTCAAGCGGCTGCTGGGGAATTTACCACTCCATGGCCATTTTTGGTATCTAACCCAGAGGCAGCACAGTCCTCTGCACATAGTAGGCATTCAATCTGAAAACAGACTTGAGTGAAAGCAGGCTAGATCTTGGGGTTCAAAACTGTGGGGAAGGAGGGTCTCATTTTTTGCTGGTCTTGTTCTGAAAATAATCACCTCTGGGTGTTGTAGGATCATTTCAGCCCCAAACTGTCCTTCCCATTTTCCTGATAAGAATGTGGTTCAGAGAGGTTACTTCCCAAGCTCAAGTGCTGGGCAGACTGTCTGGGATCCAGCTCTCCCAGCTCCCTGGCCGTGGTGGAATGACCTTGGCCAGGTCCCTTAGCTCCTGAGCCCAGCTCCTCACTAACCTTGTGATGTGGGCTTAGGGCTTCCTTCCAGGTCTGGGTTATTTAACCATTTGGCATTTCTTGGGGAAAAGGAAAAAAAAAAAAGTTTGCTCATCCCATTTCTCCTCTGACACTTATTATTTCAGACCCTGACCGACATAGTCTCCAGGTACATAAATATTTTGGTTCTCAAGAACAAAAACCAACCCGCTGTTTATGCCAAGTCATGGCACGGGCCTCAGGAGCAGCAAAATATGTTTTGCTCACAGAGTAATGATAGGGTGGCCCCTCCCTGTGCTTTACTGCCTCTACCTAATGACATGCCAGCCGTGGTTCCTGTCGCCCCGGTTTTCCATCTCGTCCTTAGGTTTCGGAAGCAGGGGAGAGGTTATGAATTTTTAAATTGGCAGTGATCAGGAATGGCACCCTCAGCAGCCTCCCCTCTGAGGCTCTCCAAGCCCTGTGGAGGCTTCTCAGCATCAAAGCCAGGGGGAAACAGGCATTTTGGCAGACTCACTTCTGCAGAGTTCTTCCACACACCCATTCTGCGTGCAAATGGGCCTTATAGCTAAGGCAAGCCTAATTCCACAGGGGAAGAAAACAGGCTGACAGAGCCTGCTGGAATAATTGAGTCTGGGCCTCTCTTCTAGGCCTCCAAGGGTGCTGGTATTCTTTTCTAGAAATTGTGGTGGCCTGGGAATGACCTTTCCACCAACCACCTACCATCTGCAGGGCATAGAGGGACCACAGGCAGGGAGACGCAGGAAGCACTGTCCTGTGGGAGGCCTCTCATACACGCAGGCACCTGCGATCCCGCCATAGCATCCCGGCAGCCCTGGGCTCAGCAAACGTTAGTAAACATCAGCCGAGGTGAAAGTCCTCACTGAGCATCTACTGCGTGCCAGGTGCGAAGGACAGAGCTGTGACTGAGTCCGTTGCACCCCCTAAAGAGCTCCCCACATAGGAGACAGATGTTTATTGTGTATTGTTTTTATTGCTGCATGATCAGTCCCCACCCATTTAGCAGCTCAGAACTCCCGTTTATGATCTTATAGTTCTTAGATCAAGTCCAGGTGGGCTCAACTGGGTTCTTTTCAGGGGTGCACCAGGTCTCAGTCAAGGCCTGGGCTGAAATTTGGAAGCTCTGGGGAAGAAGGGCCTTGTGTGGGTTGTTGGCAGAATCCAGTCGTGAGGTCCCTCTTCTGCTGGCTGTTTGTGGGGTCCTGGCCTGCTCTTCCCCACTCCATCTCATCTGTGTATCCTCCTCTGACACAAGCCAGAGACCATCTGCTTTTAAAGGTCCAGTACCAGTGTGCTAGACCCAACTGGACAATCTCCCCTTTAGCTAGGTAATATTACTGAATCACAGGAGCACAGGGTCGAAGGTGCTGGCCACTCTTGGATCTTTTTTTTTTTTTTTTTTGTATTGAGGAGAGGATTGAACCCAGGTCGCCTAACCACTGAGCCACATCTCCAGCCTTTAAATTTTTTTTTTTAATTTTTTTGTTGTAGATGGACACAATACCTTTATATTTTTTTATGTGGTGCTGAGGATCGAACCCAGGGCCTCACACATGCTAGGCAAGCGCTCTACCACTGAGCCACAACCCCAGCCCCCTTTTAATTCTTTGAGAGGAGGTCTCACTAAGTTGCTGAAAACTCAAGTGGTCCTCCTGCCTCAGCCTCTGGAGCCCATGGGATTATGGGCATGCGCTGCCCTGCCTAGCTGTAACGTCTCTTAAAGAACGGTTTTATTCAGAAATAGTTCACATACCGTATAGTTCACCAATTGAAAGTGTGCAGTTGCGTGGCTTTTGGTATAGGTCACAGAATTGTCCAGCCATCACCAGAATCAAATTTTAGAGTATTTTTAGCACTCCAAAGAGAAACCCTGTACCTATCTTGTTCTTATTTTACTACCAAGTAGTATTTTTCTCTATATGGGTGTACAGGTTAAGTATCTACCTGAAAATCCTAAGTCTGAAATGCTCCAAAATCCAGAACTTTTTTGAGTGCTGACATAACAAAAGTGAGTTTCCATACCTGACCTCCCGGGACTGGCTGCAGTCAAAACAGGCGCACAAAATATTGTACAAAATTACTTTCAGGTTTTTATGAAACAAATATATGAATCTCATAGTTAGATGTGAGCCCTACCCATAAGATATATCTCTCTACATGCAAAACCCAAAAAGAAATCCAAAATCCAGAGTACTTCTGGTTCCAAGCATTTTGGATAAGGAATGTTCAATGGAAATAACCTAACCCCTTTCTGAAAGTTTGTTTTTTGGGTACTGGGGACTGAAATGGGGGAGGGGTGTTTGTGAACCACTGAGCCACATCCCCAACCCTTTTTGAGACAGGGCCTCACTAAATTGCTTAGGGGCTCACGTACTTGCTGAGCCTAGCTGTAACGTCTCTTAAAGAACTTTGAGAGACTTTGAACGTGCGGTCCTGTCTCAGCCTCCCAAACCACTGAGAATGTCCGTTTTAATCCTCACTATTCACTCTGAACTCAGCAATGAGGATGAGGTGGGCTGTGTGAACTGATGGGCGTGTGCATCTTTCTCCACCTTTTCCTCCGCAGAAAAGTCTGGGGAGCGCCAGAGAGGCCTCTTTTGCATCTGTGAACTACTTATTACATTTGTGTGAATTAACAACACCTTTTCAGATTGGGGTGATCAGGGGAGGGTGATTCCTGGTTATACACCTTTATTATTATTATTATTTTAACTGGGGATTGAACCCAGGGCTACAACCCCATTCCTGCTTATTTTGAAGAAGGGTCTTGTTAAGTTGTTGAGGGTTTGAATGGCTGAGGCTGGCCTCACACTTGGATCTTGCCTCAGCCTCCCAATTGCTGGGCTTTCAGGTGCACCACTTTGCAGGCCCTCTGCTGTAGCTTCTGCACCCTTCTGCTCACCTGGTCTGCAGAAGTTCAGGTGGGAAACCTTCAAAGGTATGAACTGCTTAGGGCCTGGGGAGCCCATTCGCATTTGAATCACGCACACCTTCGTTTAACCCGCGTTTGGTGAGCGCTTGTGTCGGGGTCACGACGGTGAACAAAACACTCCTTTGAGGGAGTGGATGGACAGCGCGTGAAGCGTAGGGAAAGGGCCAGGCGTGGCGGCGCTCGCCGGTCGTCCCGGCGACGTGGGGGGGCCGAGGCAGAGGGTCGCAAGTTCGAGGCCAGCCTTGGCAATTTAGCGAGCCCCTGTCTCAAGAGGCAGACGAAAGGGCTGTGGACGAGGCTCAGCGGGTAAGCACGCGGGGTTCAAGCGCTGGTACGAAAGAAACAACTAGAAACCCAAACAGCCACGCAGCAGAGGGTCGCGGACGCTGGGCGCGGGGGACGGCGCGGGCCCGTCCCGGCCTCCAGCGCAGATCGCGGCCTCCCCGGAGCTCCCAGGGGCGACGCACCTCCTTTGTCCTGCCCGCGGCGCCGCGGTCAGCGCTCAGGCAGAGGGGTGGCCGCCCCTAGGGGCCGGGCGGGAGGCGCGGCCCGCCACTGGGCCGGGTCCCCGCTCGGCCGCCGGCCTGCGTCGGCGGGAGCTGCGCGCACGCCCCCCGCGGCGCCCGGGCGCGGGCTCGGGCTCGGCCGGCGGGCAGACCCGGCCGCGGCCCCGCTGCCGCCGGCGCCCACGGGGTCCCGGGGCAGCCCGGCCAAGGGGCGCGGCGCGGGGGCGCGGCGCGGGCGGGCCGACCGGGCCCGCTCCGCCTCCCGCGCCGCCTCCCGCTCCGCCTCCCGCGCCGCTCCGCCCTCCGGCTCCCGCCCGCTGTCGGCTCTCGGCTCGCTCTCGCCCCCCATGCGGATGTGACATTTCACGCCGCCGCCATTTTGAGAGCCAGCGGAGACGAGCGCCGGGCCGCGTCCGCCGCCGGAGCCCGCCGCCGCCCGCCGCCGCCGCCGAGGACGCCGAGGCCGCAGCGCCCCGAGCGCGGCCGGCCCGCCGCCCGCCCGCGCCGCCGCCCCCACCGGCCCCCGGCCCCGCAGGCCCGCCGCGGCCCCGGCCGCCCGCCCGCCGCGCCCGGCCCGAGGCGGGGCTGACTCCGCGGCCCCCGCCCGGCCGCCCTCCGCCCCCGGCCGGCCCGCGGCGCCCCGGCCCCGGACTCGGCCCCGGCGGCGGGAGGCGGGCCCGGCGGCGGCGGCGGCGGCGGCGGCCGCAGCGAGCGACCCGGCCGCCCGGCCCGGCCCGCCGGCCGCCCGCCCGCCTCGGCGCCGAGATTGGGCGAATCGCGAGCAAGTACGTGCGCGTCTCCCTGCCGCCGCCCGCCGCGGGCCGCCCCGGGGCCGCCGCCGCCGACGACGCGCGGGAGGAGGAGGAGGAGGCCGCCCCGCCGCCGCCGCCGCCGCCGCCGCCCCGGCTCGCCGCCGCCCGCCCGCCGGGCGCGCAGCCCCAGGCCGCGGCCGACATGAACCACCAGCAGCAGCAGCAGCAACAGCAGCAGCAGCAGCAGAAAGCGGGCGAGCAGCAGCTGAGCGAGCCCGAGGACATGGAGATGGAAGGTGAGGCCCGGGCCGGCGGGCGGCCGGCGCGCCCATTGTGGCCGGCGGCCGCGGGAGCCACGCGCGGCTCGCCATCTTTAAGCAGGCCCGGCGGCGGCCGGCCCGGCGCGCTGCACCGTCATGCGGCCCGGGCGGGGCGGCGGACCGGCACAAAGCGCCCGCGGCGCGGGGAAGGGCGCGGGGGCGCGGGGCCGTGGCGGCCGCCGTCGGAGCCCGGGGCGCGGGGCCCGCCGCACCTGCTCGGAGCGCCCGGAGGCCCCGGGTGGCTGCGCGGCCGCCCGGCCCAGCGCCGCGCCGGGCCGGGCGGCACCTGCCGGGCGCGCGGAGGGCCTGGGCCGGGCCCGCCGGCGTCGGGCCGCAGGGCTGCTGGCCGTCCGGCCGCTGTGGCCTGAAGCGGCGTGGGAGCCCCGCCGCACTCGGCCGCCTGCGTCGGAATCAGAGCTGCCTCTGGAGGTAACTCGGTTTCGGCCCGGGTGGCGGACAGTCCCCGAGGTGCGGGCGCCTGGGCCGAGGCACTGGGCTCGGTGCTTGTGAACCGCGCGGTGAAGGGAGGGCCTTGGGCCCGGACAGCCCGAGTGGCCGTGGTCATCGGGGGCAGCGTTATGCCTCGGGACACGGTGCTGGAGAGGCAGGTGGGCAGTCGGTCTCCTCCTCCTTCGGCAGCCGAGTGGCGGGGTCTCCCGGGTGGGAGTGGCCGCCGAGCGCACAGGGCCCGAAGCGGGTGTTCTGGCTTTGCCTTGGGCAGGAGGCCTGGGGAGCTGCATGGAGGTTTACGGAAGTTGAGGGAGAGCGGGGTCTGCTCTGCGACCCGCTGGTCGCCGGTGGGGTGACCGCCGTTCCCCTGTAAATAACTCACTGCTGGTAACTGGATGTCCACTGAAAAGCTGGCTGGCTGTGTTGCAGAGGACACAGTGGCCGAGATGCCTGCAGAAGGCACTCACCAGTGGTACTTATCAATGGCAGTAGTGGGGGACAGGAGAGCTGAGTCCACGCCAAGGACCAGGCTATCTGTTTCACTTTACAGAGTGTCTGGCATGTCTGATTAAACCAAACGACTGGAGGAACACCTTGCGGAGAGAATTTTGTGTGTTCTTTTCGTGCTAGGCTTTGCAACACAACTAAAACAGAACAGAAAGGATTGCTTTTCAGTTTCCTTTGCCAGTAGTATCTGATTTAAAAATAAATCGATTATTGGAGCATGTGTTTCCCATGTACATCATCTCACCTGCTTTTAAAGTGTGTTGGACCCAGTGAGAATGAATAAACATGGACATCACTGGGCAGAATGTCTCTGGGAGAATGTCCATGTCAACAGTTTCAAAGGCTTTGCTGAAAAGGCTAGAGAGTGTTGGAGATGGTGGAAGAATTCTCAGAAGTTTCCCCTGGAGTTTCTGTGCTTTAAAGATTACTTTCTTTATCAGCAAGTTTTATTTTCATACCAGTTTGCATTGGAAAGGTAATCCCGAAAATCATTTAATCCACACGTTTAGCACAATTTCAGGTTGGACCACAAAGATTTCAGCTGTTAATGCTGACCACTTCAACTTTAGGAACTGGTTTCTTCTGAGTGGGCCTCTGCCCCAAAATTCATTACCCAGAAGGATCCTCATCTTGTAGGGCCATGTTTTTTTGGGGAAAGTAGTCCCTTGTGACCACTCACAGGTGTGGCTTAAAAACTGCCTATGTCTTAGGTAATTCACATCAGCCTTCCCCCTCTGCAGACAGGGCTCCAGGCTTAACATATCGTAATTTAGGATGAGGAAAAATGAAAAAATGCTTCTATTAAAATGCTAGAAGCGTGGAATTTAGTGAACACCAACTCTAGAAACCATGCTTCATGTGCCAGGCTGTGAATGGGATCCCCTCTGAGCCAGTGGTTTGCACCTGTTGGGTGTCTTTGCCTAGATTCTTGTAGAGGTAGCAGCTGGAGACCGTCAGGGTGCTGACCAGTTTGCAGCTGGGAAGACGATAGTGAGGAGCATCCTGCCTGCCTCTCTATGCCTGGGTGGCTTCAAAGGAGTCTTGGACTGGTTCGGTTGGTTGTCCCCCCCCCCCCCGCCCCAGCTTGTCAGCAGGTCAGGGTTAGTTAGCTTTCTTCCTGCCTCCCTTTGTTGGGGTTGCATTTGCTTCTGGTTGAATTCCTCATACTCCTTGGATATCCTCTGGAGAGTAATAGTGCTCTGGATTAGTTATTTTTAAAATGTCCTGTGTTGAGCAGTTAATAAAATTATAAGGAAGAAGTTTGGGGAGAGGGAGGATGAGGGTCAGTCTGATGGGGCTGGGACCACATGCTGCCTGAAAGGTCTGAAGCCGGCAGTTGCGATTGGGAGGCACCTGGGCCTGGAGGTGGAGGTGGTGTGAGCACAGGCCAGGAATGAATTTGCTTAGCAGTTTGTTTACTAACTTTGGCCACATTGGCCTAGGGGCCCAAGGAGTGACTTGAACAGTACTACTCTGCTGTCCTTTTAGTGGTGATGATCCAGTCTGTGTATGCCCTGCTGAGGCCACAGGCTTTTCCAGGCCTTACTCCCACTGCGTGGACCAACACAGACATAAAAACTCCGTTCTGTGGTGCGGCTGCCCTGGGTGAGCAGTCTGTTTCTGGAGCGGAAACTCTGAAAGTGGGATAGTTGCCTGATTTTTGTTGGACACCCAGGTTGTTGCCATCAGGAACAGGTTGCTCACCGTTGGTGGTGTTTTTTGTTGGGGTGACGGTGAGTTTCTTCAGCATCTGTGTGGGGACGTGAAGTCTCACCTTCTGCTGAAGCATGTCTGGGAGCAGAAAGTGAGTTCTTGGTACACTCACCCAGATAGACTGAGCTTGAGCTATTTTATACCTGAGACACAAGATCACCTCCCACAGGGCTACAGCAAGGCAAATGCCATGAGGACAGTGATCTTCCTGAGGTTGACCTTAGTTGGTCAAGAAATAGTGAATGTCAGCTCTGAGAACCCAGCACAGGAGTTCTTACGCCAGTCTGAAAACATCTCACTCTCTTGAGAATGAGTCTTAATGTCCCAGAGTTACTTCCTACAGTTTTCAGCTCTTTCAGGTGCTGAGTTTCGGATTATTTTCTCTTCTGTAATTAAATGATCAATACCAGAAAACATTGGAAGAAGGTATATTTCCTTTTGTCTTCAGTCACTTTTTTGGAAAGGGAGAAAGTGGTCATTAAGCTAGTTCATAGCAAAGCAATACTGTGACTTGGTGCCAGGGATGGAACCCAGGGCCTCTTACCTGCTAGACAGGTGCTCTGCCACTGGGCCTCAGCCACAGCCACACCTGGGTTTGCTGGTTTTGCTGTTCAGTTGCTGTATGACCTCATGTGGGTTGCTTAAGGTCTTGATGCCTCCAGTGTGCACATTCTTGGAAAGGAGGTCGTTCATACCTACCTGCCTAGGTGGTGGTGAGCCCCAAGTCCCCAAGCATGAGAAATGTACCAGGCACAAAGTGTGGAGCGCAGATGTTCAGTAAGTGGTGTTGCTCTGGCGGCCAGAGCTTTGCAGCTAGTGGAGTATACCTGGGTATGGGTTGCCACTGGCCGCCATCTGGGGGACACCGCAGGGGGGGCAACCTGATTATGGGTAGTATGCAAAAATGTCCTGGATGCCTGTAATCCCTGCCACTGGGGGAGGCTGAATCAGGGGGATCTCAAGTTCCAGGCTAGCCTGGGCAACCTAATAAAATTTCAAAGGTGCTGGGCATATAGCTGAGTGGTGGAGCACCCCTGGATTCAACCCCAGTCCCTCACTGAAAGTACTACTGTAATGGTATCCTGCTGTGTGAGGAAGAAAGCAGAATCAGCCTCAGTCTAAGGCAGTGCTTGTCATGAATTTCTGGGTTTGACGTGCCTTAAGTAGGATTTAAATTTAAGGGTATAATATCTTGAGAAAATTAAATGAACAACAGGAGTTGCGTGACTGCGGGGCGGCTGGGCGCCCTGGGACTGGCCGCCTCTGGGTTACTCCTGTGAGTGCTGAAGGGTTGTATCAGGAAGAAAACGCACAGCCTCCAGGTTTGGGAGTCAGCCTTCACTGATCCTGGCCTCCTACATCCTGTGCGTTTTTCCAGCCACCTGCCTTGAATGAGGCGACGGCGGGTCTGTTGCAGTACCTTGCAGTCCTTTGCCTCCAGCCCTGCCTGAACCCCGCACGGTTGTGAAAACAGCTGCCCCCAGGACTGCTGTGCCCTGTCACTGCCCCCCGCCCCCCCGGAAGTGGTGCGTGTGGCTTGTCCTCTGTTTTCTCGGCCTCAGCCCTGGCACACCTGCACCACAAGTTCTGGTTGGGGCCCCTCCTTGAGCAAACGGGACAGACACCCAGGGAACTGGCGGAGACCCCATTTGGGTACAGTTTCCCCTTGGCCTTTCTGGTTACCACAGCCACACGCCTTGGGAACCCTTAAGCCCTCCGCCCCCTTGCTAGCCTGCCTGTGGGTCACGTTTGTGTGCCTGTCTTCTTGTGTTCCTCCTTTGTAACACTTATTTGTGGGAGGTGCTCCTGCAGGAAACAGGGTTCCGGGAGCTCAGACTGAGCTGGAGTGCGGGAGATGGCAGGCTGGCATGCTGACCATGCGATGGAGCAGGCTGAAGCCGTGACCGCGTGACAGTTGTGACAGCTGCCAGTTCAGTTCATTGCTTTTAACATTAGTTGCTTTGCGTAGGACATGGAGGTTTTTTTTTTTTTTTTTTTTTTTTTAACCCTTTTGAAAGGAAAAGCCTTTTCCCCTCCTAGAAAAGGACTTGAGAGACCTTCATAAATCACAGAAGGTTGCTTTTGATTTGTTTTCTTTGGTATAGGGGATCACGCCCGGGGCGCTCTACCACTGAGCTATAGCCCCAGCCCTTTCTTTGAGTTGTATCGCTAAGTTGCCTCAAACTTGTGATCCTCTTGCCTAAGCCTCCCCAGCAGTGGGGATTGCAGGGGTAAACAGGTGGTGTGTAACACCATGCTCAGCTCTTCTGAGCATTTTTTTAAAAAGTATTTTTAGTTGTAGATGGACACAATACCTTTATTTTCATGTGGTGCTGAGGATCGAACCCCGGTGCCTCCCACATGGTAAGCAAGCGCTCTACATGGAGCCACATCCCCAGTCCATCTGTGAGCATTTTTACAGTTTATTTTTGTTATTGTTTCTAGTTTTGGGGATGAATAATATGTAGCCTAGGTATCACTGCTAGATTTCTAAGGCCAAGGAACTCTACTCTGGAGGGAACAAGGTTGTAACAAGGTATTTCTTGACATATGTACCATGACAAACTGTAAATGTCAGCGGCTTCATAAAGCACTCGTTCTGAACTAATTGTGGATTTAAGGAATTTGGAGGAAGCAGAATTTTAAGTGTGGTATAGAGACTGGAGGCTGGAAACTTGGTCCAGCCATTTTTCTAGGAAGTTTATACACATCCCTTGACTAATGAGAAGTCAAATGTGTTGAAGTTCTTGAAGAGAAGCAGATCTACTTCTCAGGGTTAGAAATATAAGCTTTTTATTTGGGGATTGGAAACAGTAGTCAGAAAGTTTCTCTTTGATACTGGGTTTTGAACCCAGGGGTGCTTAACCACTGAGCCATGTCCCCAGCCCTTTTAAACTGGTCTCAAACTTGCAGTTCTCCTGCCTCAGCCTCCCGAGTCACTGGGATCACAGGCTTGTGCCACTGTGCCTGGGTAGAAAGTTTCTTTCACAGGGAAATACTCTGACCTGGGCTGGAGTAGGGGTGTTTCCAGAACTTAGTGATGGATACACTGGAGTGAGTAGCAAGGACCCAAAGTGGGACAGGAGGCAGGGCATCTGGGAGAGCCCACCCTGAGAAGCAGTGTGGATATCCACTTTGTCTGGCCCATGGGATGGGGAACAGGTAAGGCCAGAGAGAGTGGCTGGTCGCTGTCTGGACCTGAGCCCTCACCTCACCTCACCTCACCTCACCGTGCCTGTTGCTGTTGAGTGAATTTGGCCTTCAGGTCCAGCCTAAGTGGGGAAGACCGCCGGACTGAGCCACAGCTGTTAATGGTCAGTTGCTCAGGTGCCCTGATCAGGAGAGCACACTATTTGATTGATCTATCTTCCTAAATTCTTGAATCCTAACAGCTTCAAGATGGTGGCCCTTCATTCTTATTGGGTCATTGAGACTCAAAACTGAGAAGGAGGCTTCCTTGTGAAATCAGGACAGTTCCTTGGGACGTTCTTGCCTGCCAAAGAATATTCAGAACCCCAGTCCCTTGGTTTTTAATTTTTAGTTGTATATGGACCAAGAACCTTTATTTTATTTATGTGGTGCTCAGGATTGAACCCAGTGCACCTCTAGCACTGAGCGCCAGCCCCTTGGTTTTGATTGCATGCTGGTGATTAGCGTTCCTGACACTACTACTTGGAGGGCAGGTCCTGCGTTCTGTGTCTACCCTTAGAATATCCCACCAGGGAGGCTCTGGCTCTTGCAGGAAGCAGTCAGACTAGCATCTGTTTTGGAGGGTGGGGTAGGCCTTTGGAGAGTGACCTGGACTGCTGAGTTGGTGACACCCCAGGGTGCAGCCCCGGACCTGACAGGTGATCTGGTTTCTCCTGGCTGACTCCACTGCCACCCATTTCACAGTATTTTCAGAAAGATGAGGGGATGTTGTCTAGGAAACCTGGTGGTACTGCCCTTAGTGTGCAGATCGAGCAAACCCTGCCACCCTGGGCCCCTAGATGCATCCTGTGGACCATTTGCCTCGAGGTGCAAGAACAGTTCATCAGTGTGACTTGGGGAGTAAATGATTTCAGAGCTCTTAGTGGGCCATGCAGTTGCCATTTCAAAGGAGCACCCGTAACACCCTCTAACATGCATGCTGCTACACAGTCAGCCTCTCTAGGTAGAGTAGGTAGTTAATACTGAAGTGCTTCCAGGTGCTAGTTTTTATCAGTTTCAGGAGAAGCTGTTCAATCAAGTAAACTGTGAAGTAATTAAAAACATTCTCAGGTACTTAACGCTGTTTTACAGTCTTAGACACTTAGAATTGTCCCTAAATGATTCTCAGCCCCTTTATGTCTTGCTCTTGTAAGGACTAAGAGAGGGCCAGAGTGCTTGACCTTCGGAATGCCCTCAGTAGGAGCCCCCTTGGAGCCCCAGCCTCCGCACAGCCTGCTGCTCCTTTCTGGAGCCAGGGCTGGTCCGGGGGCTGCTGCTCCTGATGCCGTGTGTGCCTGTCCTGGCCAGGGTCTCCTGCCTGTATTGAGGAGCACAAACGAGGCTTTTCCTGTGTCACCGCTCGTTACACTGGGGACAAGGGAGATGATGTACGGGGCTAAGAGGGCTCTTCAGGATCCAACTCCACACCTAGCAATTCCAGTGGCCACCAGCCAGATTGTGAGTCAGCTTTGATAGTTACTTATTCTTTTGGTACTATGGGTTGAACCCAGGGGCACTGCACCACTGAGCCACGTCCCAGCCCCCTCCCTTCTCGGGAAGGGTTTGCTGTCTCTAAGTTGCTGAGCCTGACCTGGAACTTGAGATCCTTTTGCCTTGAGAGCAGCTGGGATTGCAGGTCTTAGATTTGATATTTAAACATTCATTTCACTACTCATATTTTGAGTGCTCAGCAGTAGTATGGCCACCCTGGTGGACAGCACAGATGGAGACCACCACATCAGCAGAGCTTCACTGGTCAGTGCCCGCCAAGCAATCAGCTTCATCTCTTGACTTAGTAAAAAGCGTTGAAAACTTGTGCACAGATGGATCTTGGGACAACCCTGTAGAGCTGGGCTTTTCAAGTTTCTTGTGAAGGACCAAGTTTTTTCTTCCCTTTCCAGTCTGTGGGTAAGACTGTCTCTCATAGAAATACAATGCAAACAGATTAACTGAAATAAAAGTGTGTGAAAAACCACAGTGTATTAATAAGTTCCACAAATGTAAGTTTTGGAGTTTCAGCAGTTATGTTTAGAACAGACGTACTTTGGGGGAAAAAAGAATTGAAGAAACTGCATATTCACTGAAAACATGTTTAGGTGATCAACTCATTTTCTCCCATTGTTCCAGATGTGCAACAACTAGGACTTAAATTGAGTAACAAATACAGCATTTACAGTAACTGTGAAGTAATTATTATGTTAATAGAAACAAAAAGAAAGGGACTTGATGGTTTAATACAAAAAATAATACACACGTAGCTGTCATTCCGGGGTAACTGAGCAGGACTTTGCGTGGAATAGCAGTCACAGGAATTAAACCTGTGTGCACACATTGAGAACAGTGTGCTGCATCTTCATTCTTATTTTTTTGGTACTGGGAATTGAACCCAGGAGTGCTTTACCACTCATCTTCACTCCTGATCTTATTTTTCAAGACATATTTTGCTAAGTTGCTGAGACTGGCCTCAAACCTGTGAGCCTTCTGTCTCAGCCTCAGTTACTGGGCTTATAGGCATGATCCATTATGCTTTAGTTTTGGGTTTGTTTTGTATTGAGGAGTGAACCCAGGGGCACTGGGCTACATCCCCAGCCCTTTATTTACACACACACACACACGTATGTATGTATTTTTATCTTGAGAAAGGGCCTCGCTAAGTTGCTTAGGGCCCCTTTAAGTTGCTCAGGATGGACTCAAACTTGTGGTCCTCCTGCCCCAACCTCCCATGCCACTGGGATTATAGGTGTGCGCCACCACACCTGGCTGCAGTGCAGTTTATAAAGTTAAGTGTTTTTGCAATGCTTCATCTCTATAGACAGCTTTAACAACTATTATGAACGCATAGCTAAGCTCTCTGCTATCAGAAGAAATAGCTTCTGAGCTGGGCATGGTGGCGCGTGCCTGGAATCCAGTGCCTCTGGAGGCTGAGGCAAGAGGATTGAAAGTTTGAGATCAGGCTGGGCAACTGAGGAAGACTTCCCAAAATAAAAAGAAAAGGGCCGGGTGGTATGACTCAATCCTAAAGTGCCCCTGGGTTCAGTGCCCAGTACCAAGGAAGAAAAAAAGAAACGGATCATGGTGGATATATTTATGTTGGGTTATATAGTTTAACAAATCCTAAAATTTCACAGGCTATACCATGGTCCTGCCACACTTGACCCGCGGCAGTTGGCTCCTGTGACCAGACACACCGACTTGCCTTGTATTCCATTAGAGACGCCCCCAGACACGTGCTTGTATGTGGCCGCAGGGTCAGACTCCTCGGTTTTCAAAGCTTACCCTGACTTCTGTTAGGCCTGAGGGCCCCTGTTGCAGCCACCGGGTCAAGTGCACCACCGCACAGGGCCCCTTGCTACCCTCCGCCCTGCCCCTGCAGTCCTCTTTATCTCCACCTCATCCCGCTTGCTCCGCCTGTGCTGCAGTGCCCACAGAGCTTGGCCAGATCTTCATTCCTCAAATGCCTGCTGACTGGCAGGTGCTGTGCTAGATGCAGGGGTTTCATCCCCTCCCCAACGCGTGCCCATCTCAGGGGGAAGGAGGAGTGAAGGAGGGCTCCAGTGAGGATCTGAGGGGTGGACAGTGGCACCTGTAGGGTAAAGGGAAGAGGATGGGCCTGCTTGGAAGGGATGGGTAGGGAGGCTTTGCAGAAGTGACACAGCTGAGGCTGGAGAGCTGGCTTGTTCAGAGGTGGGGGGGGGGGTTGAGATCTGCCAGTCTCTGGGAGGGAGGGTAGGGTCTGTAGTCAGCAGAGTGATGGCCTCACCCTCTCGGAGGTATTGCTGGAACCTGTGAACGTGCTCTGTTCTGTTGGGCTGAGGGCCCCTGTTGGCAGAGCTCTTTTGCAGATCCCCACACAAGGTCACGCTGCAATATCTGGATGACCAGTGTAATCACCAGGGTCCCATCAGCAGAAGGGGAGGGGCGGGTGTCAGTGTGTGTCAGTTACCTGGGTGAGAAGACAGCCAGCCCCTGCTGACTTTGAAGATGGAGTGAGGAATGTAGGCAGCCTCTGGAAACTGGGGAAGGCAGGCCAGGATGGCCCCCGCGGCCTCCACAAGGAACCGGGCTCTGCCACCACCTTGCTTTTACCCAGTGAGACCCATTTCAGACTTCTGACCTCTAGAACTGAGCAGTGCGTGTCCAGCCACCAAGTTTGTGGTAATGGAGTAGAGCAGCCAGGGGACAGGCTTCAGGGATGGGTCAGAAGGAACATGTGCATGCTGGGAGGACGTGGCTGCCTCGAGATCTCAGAACGTTGCAGAGGCCTGCCGCGCGTCGCAGCTGACGCTCACCAAGACGCAATGCCTGGCCACGAGTGGGACTGCACAGAAGCTCTGGGGTAGGCGCAGCATTGTTCCCGCTGGAACAACAGAACAGGGCACTGAGCAAGTCTGAGGTCCTACTGGGCCTTGCCGGCCAGGCAGCAGAGTTAGGACTGGGGTGCTGGCTGGCGGGGTTTGGGCAGTGTGCCCTTCATCTCCGCCCAGAGACACCATTGGCCATGAAAGCAGCAGTTCCTTAAACACACTATGCCTTCCCCCGCGTGGCAAGCTGCAGTTGGACTTCCTGATCTGAACGTTTTGTGTGGTTCACCACAAGCTTTGAGTAGGGAAAGTAGCTCTTTGCCCAGATAAGCTGAGGCTGCCTGTGGAGTACGGCAGGTGGAATCTAGTGATATAGGAGGGCACCAGACAAATATTACCTCTTGGTAGATCACTTCCATTGTGAGTCAGGTATTCAGTAACATTTTAATAAGATTCTGAGCATTCGTAGAGCACTCTCCTGGACTCTAGCTCTGAGCATGTGGGTTTGATGTGCACAGGCCTGTCTGGCCGCTCTGGAAACAGGTGTCCTGCATTGCAGGTACCCAGGTCTCTAGACAGAGTTAGACATTGAGGTATTTTAATGCAAAGACCAGGCCTGAGCAGACCAGGCTCTGAACTTCCAGGCCTCTGAACGCCTGCTGGCCCCAACTCAAGCCCCGGAACCCTACTCCATGCTTATATCCTGTTTTAAGTCCTGCCCAGCTGTGCAGGTGTCCTCACCATCACCCAGATCTCAAGAGAGCAGCTTTCACAGGTGGGAAGGAAAGTGGATCAGAGTTACCAGAGCCTGAGCATTCCTTAACTGAGCACAGGTTGGAAGAAATTAGGTGACTTCAGAGGTTATTCTCCTTGCACCATTAGCTTCTTGGTAGCCATGTGGTATTTATTGGTTTTGTGGCATATTTTAATAATTCCCTTTACAGCTTCTTTACCTGACAGTAAGTTTTAAAGATGTGATGGGTAATGTGTGGTAGATACTTAGTTAAAAAGAAACTGTAGCAGTCAGACTATAGCAAGACTACAGTTTAAATACAGACCCCCCCCACACACACACACAGCATTGCTAGCAAAGGAACCCGGTGCCAACCATATGGCAGATAAGTGCTCTACCATTGAGCTGCATCTCCAGCCCCAGAAATCTCTTCTTGGTTTGAATTTTGTCTGTCTGTAAATCACTGATTCAAGAAAGCTTAAATATGACTTTTCCCCTCCTTTTTTTATTATTGGGTATTGAATCCAGGAGTGGTCTGTCTCTGAGCTACCACCCCAGCCCACTGTAAAAAATTTACTTTGAGCAACTCTCACTAAGTTGCTCAGGATGTCCTCAAACTTGCAGTCCTCCTGCCTCAGCCTCCCAGGTTACTGGAATCACAGACTTGTGTCACCTGGCCCAGCTAGATCTTTTTGATCTTCATTGTTTTCTGAATACTCCTCTGCTCACACAGCACAGCACTGTGTTTCTTTTCTGGACCTCGCCTCAGATGGGTGATTTTAGTAGATGGAAGGTGTGAGATTCTGCTACAAATATAAAAGATGGGCCACAAATTCTGGCCTGAGCATGTGCAGAGAACATGTGCACCCATGACTGTCCAGGCCCTGTCCGCTGCCTGGAGAAGATGGAATCAAAAGAACGGGATGACTCCTGGTGTCCTGATCAGGAGGAGAGCAAGTGATCCTTGAGGTCACTGTTGAGCTTCTGGATACGTGGCTTCCAAATCATGGCTAGACACTCTTAGTGCCCAGGAAATGGCAGGCAGGGCCATGGTGGTAATTTAGATCTGTTGCCCCCTTACGTACCCTCAGTACCATGGGAAATGTGATGCTGAAAGCTAAAAGTTAAATGATGCTGAAGACAGAAGTGGTCAGGGTTATTCCAGGGTTGTGAGTTACCTTGAAGACGTGGAGAGGAAGCATCCTGTTTTGACAAAGCTAGATCTTTTTCTTTTGCAGTACTGGGAGTTGAGCCCAGGGGTGCTCTACCACTGAGCTACATACTCGGCCCATTTCACTTTGAGACAGGGTCTTGTTGCTGAGGCTGGCCTTCTACTTGGAATCCTTCTGCCCTCAGCCTCCTGAATCACTAAGATTACAAGTGTGTGCCTCCCTGCCCAGCAGATCCTCTAATGTTTTTAAAAGGACTTTTATTTTTCTTGAGATACTATTTTGAGTGTCTGTGACAGAGCACTGGGTTTTACATGTCGTGGCCCCGCACTGCAGATGTAGAAACCCAGACCCGGGGACTGAGACATTTCGAGCCCTTTCCTGGCCAGGATGGCAGCCATCAGCCCATGTGGCCGATAAAATTTAAAGAGGCTGGAATTTAGTTTCTTGATCTCTAGCCATATTTCATGTGCTCAGTAACTACATGTAGCTATTTAAGTTAAATAAAATGGAAAGTATCAGTTCTTATCACCAGAGCCACTTTTCAAAGGCATGAGAGGCACACGTGTGGATCTGCTGAGCAGATCTCCTTTGGCGCAGAAAGGCCCGTGTGACCACAGTGTGGATGCAGCCACGGCTCTTTTAGTGGCCTCTGTCCTTCTCAGCATTGGCTAGAATGTGAAAAACCACGCATTGTTGTCGGTAATCACTAGGATGTTGGTGCCCCAGACCTAGTCACCTGGTAATCACCCACTGAGGCTCGGAGACCAAGTCTGCCAGTATCTGCCCTCAATCAAGGGACAGGATGCCCATAGGTCACATGAGCAAACACCACAGAGCAGAGTGCAGTGAGCACCACAGGGCGAGTCAGGAAGGAGCCTGCAGGGAGCGGGAAGGCCTGCTGAGGGTGCAGGCGGCCACTGCTGGGAACAGCACAGCACCTCTGTCCTGCTTCCCAGGCACATCCCTGGTGTCCCACCCAGCACTGTTGATTCTTCCCGCTGCTTCCCTGTCGGGCTTGATGCCGGAGGTGCAGGACACAGGCCCAGGTTCCCGTCTCTTTGCCTTGAAGAGAAGTTCTTCCTCCTCCATAGCAAATCACACACACCACACTTTTATATTTTAGCTTCTGTCATACAATAATTAAATTCCTGTTACACATTGTTAACCTTAATTTCGTCTGCTGTGGTAACAGTTATAAAGGGTTAGATTTGGATCTGCTCTTACCTTTTCTGTCCATGCTGGAGATGAAACTCAGGGTGGGTCTCACGTGTGCTGTGCTGTTTTGGTAAAACACAGTAGTAATTGCCATTATTTTAAAAATAACTAAATTGTGCTGTAGTTCACATTAGAATTTACCCACTTAAAGTGTGCAACTTGGTGAGTTTTAGGTTTTATATGTGGGGGCAGTATTGGGGATCGTACCCAGGGACATGTTATCACTGAGCAACATCCCCAACCCTTTTTATTTTGAAACTGGGTCTCATCAAGTTGCTGAGGCTGGCAGTCCTCCTGCTTCAGAGTCCTGAATTGCTGGAATTATAGGCATGCACCACTGGGACCACCTCTTGGGGTTATATTGTTTTTGAAATTGCGTGGCTCTCAACACAGTTTAAGGACATTGTCATCACTATAAAAACTCCCTGAACTCACCAGCAGCCACTCACCATCTCCACGAGCCCTTGGCAGCCTCTGATCTGTGAGTCTGGATTTGCAGTTCATGTGGGTGGAGCCGTGAAGCATGAGGCCTTTGGCATCTGGCTTCTCTTAGTGCAGCACCCTAGCATCTCCGTGGTGCACCGCGTGTCGATGATTGGTTCCTTCTGCATAATGGTTTTATATCGTGTGGAACCTCAGTGATTTATGGTGGATCAAAAAGATGTAAAGTTGTCATGATTCCATCTTATGTAATGGGTCTTATTTAGTGTTTTTAAGAGGGATCTGGTTTGTTTTGTATTTGGGGCCATGCTTTGATGCTAAGCAGCCACAGTGACTGGGTGGTGCAGAGTGGGTGGGCACTCTGTCAGCTGAGGATTTCACTAGAGCAGCAGCACCCCAGAGGGATGATGGAGGCTCCAATGGGCTGGCTTTTGCTGTACACAGCACAGGAGCTGGTTATGTGTCAGCTTCTGGGTTTGTTGACATCATGGGATGCACATTCTGAAAGGGAAGATGGGTGGGAGCAGGGAGCAAGACCACCCCCATCTTGACATCTTGTTAACATTCTGTGTCTCTTGTGCCAGTATTGGCTCAGGTGCCATCCCCACATGACAGGCATCAGGGCACATACCACCCCTGTCTGCCATCCTCCAGACTGTGCAGGGTTCTCCTGCCTGGGAGCACCACGGGGAGGGGCTGAAATTCTAGCCTGGCTTGGGCAGCACTGTACAGACACAGGGTGGTCTGCTGCAGGCTGGCAGGGTGGCTGATGGCTGGATGGCGGTCAGTGGCAGGGTGGTGGCTGCCTCACCTGGGTTGGGATGCACTGATGGTTAGATCCTTTGCATGCTTGTCATCGCCATGTCCTCTTGTATGTGGGGCTGGAAGCCTGCTTTTTTTCTTTTTCTTTTTCTTGGATGGATTTTCCGGCTATTGAAATTTTTAAAAAATATTCTTAGTTGTAGATGGACACGATGACTTTATTTATATGTGGTGCTGAGGGTGGAACACCTGCCAGGCAAGTGCTCGACCACTGAGCCACAACCCCAGCCCACCCTGCTGTTGAATTTTGAGAGTTATTTATTATGTAGTATTTGAGATGCAAGTAGTTTGTCTGATATGTGATTTGCAAATATTTCCTGCCAGCCTGTTGCATATCTGTTTATTCTCTTAGCAGTGTCTTTGTGGAGCAAAAAACTTTAGTTTTAATGAAGTACATTATTAAAATTTTCTTTTTGTGTTCTTTGGTATCATATCTAAGAACGCCTGTTCCTCTCCGCACAAGCTTTACTTCTGTGCTTACTTCAAAAGTCTGACGTTGACATTTCATAATGAACTGATTTGGCAAAGGTTTATGGGAGGCTGTATCTTCCCTGCCTACAGATGTCCATTTGTAGAGACTGTCCTTTTCCCATGGAGTTGCTTCTGCCCCTGTCAAACTCAAATGATCTTCGTTGGGGCTACTTCTGACTCAGTGACTTCAGTGACTTCGGTGGAGCTCCACGGTGTTTCCTTCTGCTGGCCACTGCTGTCTGGATCCTCAGGCTTCATGGCAAATCACAAGTTCTGGGAGTGGAACTCAGTCTCTGCTCCTTCTTAGCCACTGCCTTCACCTGCTGTTTCTTTCATCTTCGAGGGAAATGTCGGGACCAGCATCTCTGTAGTTAGAGGAGAAATGGATGCCTTTGGTTGTTGTTGTTTGCAATACTGGAGGTTAAACCAGGGACAGGATCCCTGGGCTACACCCCTAGCCCTTCTAATTTTTAAAAAATTTGCTTATTTATTCATTTATTTCATTATCTTGGTGCTGGGGATTGAACCCAGGGGTGCTTTGCCACTGAGCTGCCTCCCTGGTTCTTTTTATTTTTATTTTTTTGTTTTGTTTTTGTTTTTTTGTGGTGCTGGGGATTGAACCCAGGGCCTTGTGCTTGCAAGACAAGAACTCTACCAACTGAGCTATCTCCCCAGCCCTCTTTTTATTTTTTATTTTGAGATGGGGTCCCACCAAGTTTCTGAGGCTGGCCTCCAATGTGCTCCTTCTACCACGACTGCCTCTGTTGTTGGGATATTGGCGCGTGCTACCACACCAAGCCCCCACTTTTTTGCCTGAGTCTGTTTGAGTGCGTTCACATGTAGACTTGGGAGAAATGCTTGCTCGTGCGCGTCTTCAGTCCTTGAGCAGTCTTCTGCAGGGCTTTTCCTCTGGGCTGGCTGGTGTCCCGAGCTGCTTGACTAGCACGCACCCATGTTGGAGACCTTCCCTGGTTCATGGATGAAACTGACCCCTCCTCCTCTACTTTTTTTTTTTTAAAGCAATAAACCAGATTTTCTTTGCTGTTCCCTGGAAAACTAGTTTTTCAGCCTTTAAGAGCATGGAGTCTGAGTAGGTCCTCTGTAAGGCGAGTGAATCGTGCCTGTGGTTGGTCCATGTCTCTGGTGGCTAAGGGTAGAGCACGTGTAAAAAAGTATCTGTTTTAGGTTCCTGTTTGGTTTTATTCAAATAAAAGAACCTATTTGGAATTGGTAGTGTTTTGCAGGTTTTGATTCTTTTTTTTTTTTGTACCAGGGCATGAACTCAGTGTTGCGCAACCACTGAGCCACATCTGCAGCTCTTTTTATTTTTTATTTTGAATCAGGGTCTCTCGCTGTGTTTCTTAGGGTCTTATGCTGCGGCTGACCTCAAACAGGCCATCCTCTTGCCTCAGGCTTCCAGGCTGGTGGGATTATAGGTATGCGTCACTCAGGTTTTGAAATATTTTTTTTTCATTTTCTTTTAGTTGATGGGCCTTTGATTGATTGATTCATATGTGGTGCTGAGAGTTGAACCCAGTGCCTCACATGTGCTACCCAGCCCAGGTTTTGAAATTTTTAATGATCACAGCCTGTCTAGCTCTGAGCTCATCCCAACCCCCTGAATGGCCTGTCTTTTTGAATAGTTCTTAAGGGGGAAAGAGGTTTGGGAGAGAGGATGCTGCTGTTTGCCGTGGTGTCGCCATACCCTCCCGGCCACAGGCACTTCAACTGTGGTGCCCTCCATTCTCCCGTTCAGCTTCCAGGGCTTCCACGGTGATGTCACTCCCCAGCCTGGTTTGGTTGTATTTTCTTGGCACTGCAGTTGCTCTGCGTGTGTCTGTTTTTCCTTTCATAAGTGTAACAGTACTTCCTGAGAACATCCAAACAACATGGAAATTCTAGCCATTCTGCAGAGCTGTGAGCTGATGCATTGAGGGCGTTATCCCAGGTCCATGCAGGGATGTGGTGTGTGCTCCAGATGTTGCTCTGGTGGCCACTTAGTGTTGTGGGTGTTTCTCGTCCTGTTGGCGCCCACCCATTGTCCTGCTGCTTCTATGAGGTTGTCTCTGCCACACACACGTGTGCTTCTTGCCAAAGCCCTTGGTTGCAGTTCAGGTGGTGGCGTTCCTTCTATGGAGGGATCGTGTGAGCAAGTGCAGACGTCTTTGTCGGCTCAGGCTGTGCGGTGCTGGTCCTCCTCATGCCCATCCCAGCCTTGAAACCACAGGGCGTGGATGGGCATGGCTGGTGGCAGGAGGATCTCTGGGGAGCAGATGATCTTTTACTTAATAAAACCCCAAACCGAAAACCCCAAACAGTTTTATTTAAGGAACACACAAATTATATGTGGCCTTCTGTGGGCTTTATTTTTCTGTGCCTAATTTAATCAGGATGATTTCAGAACATAGAGCAACTGTCAAGGTTCAATAAAATGGGTCTCCGTCAGTCTTCAGAATTTTCACCGTTGAAGCTGGGTGGGCACTGGCCTTGAGCTGCAGGGGCACTCCAAAGGCACAGGACCTACCGCAGTGTGGTTCAGCAGGATGGGACTGTCACATAGAGGCAGGTTTCTTCCTAGCATTGTGAGAATCACGGAAACCAAATAACCAGTGTTCAGAGTTGTCAGTAACGCTTTGGTTTGTGGAATTGATGAAGCCAGTTTTACTGTTATTGAGGTGACCTGAAGAATTCATAGAGTGACTCGGTGTGCCCATTTCTTTTTTTGTTTTGTTTTTTGTTTTAGTTGTAAATGGACACCATACCTTTATTTTATTTGCTTATTTATGTGGTGCTGAGGATCAAACCTGGTGTCTCACACATGCGAGGCAAGGGCTCTACCACTGAGACCCAACCCCTGGGTGCTCATTTCTAGACCACACAGATAACAGGTGGTGGGCTGCGGCTGAGCAAGGTAGTCCTCTGCACAGCCCTGGCAGAAGAGCAGAGGGGCTGGGCCAGGGACCCTGCTGCCTGCCAGGGATAGTCTGGGCAGGTAGGGTGAGGGTGGCGGGCTGCAGGCTCCTGCGGAGGCACAGTGGCTTCCTCTGCATCCTTGGTGCAACCTGCTTTCCATTCCGCCCTTACCCTTTCCCACGGCCAGCCTTCCTGTTCACTTTTGTGGTTTGTTCTGCCTGGAATCTGTTTCTCCAAGGTCTCCGCTTGCCTGACTGCTGTTCGTCCTGTGGGCTTCACCCAGATGTCTCCTCTGTGGCTAAGATATACGTCTCCCCATTGTGGCTCCAAACCCTGTGGTCCTGATACTGTGCTCTTTCCCCTCCATTGCACTTACCCCCCTGAAGCCTGCCCCTGCTTTCTGGGAAGCACCAGATGAGGGCTTGTCTTTCTCAGTCCTGTTGGACTGCAGAGCCCAGTCCACAGCTATGCTGGAAGGCCTTCCTTTGCTTCCCATGCTTCTGCTGCCGCCTGGAAAAGAAATGAACGGGGCAATGGAGTAACTGTGTCCCCTGTTCCTGGTAATGCAGGCACACAACACGAGCACCTGTCAGGGTGAGTGCACGACATCTTTGGTTATATAATGACAGTGGGTTAGGAAGGATCTTAAATGAAAATTTTTGAAGCATAGTTGAAAATTTCCACTTAGGACCGTATTCCTGAATCGACTGCTTCTGGGAGCCTCACAGATGTAGTCAGGCAAGAGAAGTAAGGGCTCTGCGTGTGGGTCTTCTGGCCCAGGCAGCAAGGTCTTCAGGTAGACGTGCTGCTGCCTGGTCAGCACACCCACTGGCTATTGGGAGGTGAGTTTCAAGCTGCTTGCTGAGTTTGGAAGGAAAACTGCATTTTTAGATTTGAGGTGGAAGAAGAGATAATTCTGACCTGTGACCCTGTGACCTTACTGTATCTTTTTTTTTAGTTGATTGAACACAGGGACTGACACTTCCCCACCCACACCACCATCACCAAATTTTATTTACAAGTAAATAAAAAATTTATCTTGTGACAACATCTCAGTAAGTTGCTTGGGCTGGCCTCTAATTTGAAATCCTCCTGCCTCAGCCTCCTGCACGGCTGGAATTACAGGACTGTATCAGGGCACCTGACTTCGTGTCCTGTGAGAGGTTACCCCCTCATCGCCTCCAGATGGTGTCTGAGAACTGGATGCATTCCGAGGCTGGTTCTGCGTAGGGGAATCCCAGCAGGGTCTTCAGTCACCCGGACCCTCATCTCCCCACTCCTTAGTGGTGGTCAGAAATGAGTTCTCTGGAGTCTCTGGGGAGTGTGGCACCTTCCACAGCCTGCTGTGGTTGGCACTGCCCTGCTTCTGTGCTTGCTCTTGAACTAACTGATCCTCTCTCCCTCCACTTCTCCCATCCTGGTTAGAGGGTGACTTGGTCCCACAGGTGACCCCGTCTGAGACACAGTCCTGGTGTGGGCACCCACCCCCTGAGCTGTCCTCAGTGCAGGGTTTTCAGCTGGTCTTCTCCTCTTCACATGGGCGTAGAGTATGTTTTAGGACTTGGAGATTTTGTGTGTGTGAAGCGAGCCATCAAAATTGGATGGAGCTGTAAGAACTGAGTTTTCTTAAAGGGCACGTAAGCTGTGCCAGGAAGCTGGTCGTGCAGCCCAGGGTTCAGAGCTCTTTGGATTGTTCTGATTCTTGGGTATCAGCCGTTGAAGTTGCCATCGGACCAAGCATGGCTGACTCCTGGGGGCCAGAAGGTCGACTGGCGATAAGTGCAGGAAACTTAGGGAGCTGAGGACAGACCCGTGGGGCACCGTGGATGAGGCATCATTCGGAGTGGCAGGAAGGGTGGGGTTAAGAAAAGTCAGAGGAGATGGTCATCTGGAGGGAAGGGCGAGGAAATCGTGGCACAGTGTTTTGGAGCTACTAAGAATCAAACCCTTATGCATATTCCTGCTGTGTACATGGCTCTCGGCCGGCTGGCTGGCTGGTGTGTGCCGTGGGATTAGCGTACTGCTTTTTCATCCGTGAGCAGAGCGTGCCCACCATGCATGTGTGGGAACGCCAAGAGGACTCAGAACACACCCCAGTGCCTTCCTGGGTGTCCGGGCAGTGAAGGCCATTAAATTACCCCCTCCACCACTGTATGTTTGCCTTGCTTGATCGACCACCAAACTCTTCAGTCAAGCAGCACAGATTAATATGAACCCAGGTGCTGTACAGAAATGTTCACAGCAGGTCTGTTTGTAATACCCCCAGTGGAAATGCACCAGGGGTCAGCAGGTGAGCGTCAAACAGGGGCACACCCCTGCTTTGGACTCCTGCTCAGCCACGAGGGGGAGCACATTGTTGCAGGCCGCAGGTCACTTATGACACTTTTGAAATGGCACAATTCAAGAGAGATTGGTTGCTAGAGATGGCGATGTGGGTGGTTATGAAAGAGCAGCCTGAAGGGCCCTTGTGTTGGAGCTGTTGGTATCCTGCTGGCCGTGGACCCACAAACCTGCACCTGAACAGACATTGCACAGAATCCTGCACACATGAGGACAAGTAAATATGGGGAATTCTGAGTAGGTCTTGGTGGGTCCCAGCAACATCAAGGTACTCGTTATGAATTTGTACTGTCGTCTTTGCGAGATAGTATTATAGGAGAAATGTGGAAAGGTTACATGATTTCTGTTTTTTTAATAAAGCCACGTATGATAATATTAAACAATCTATTTTATTTAATATCATTTTAGTATAATGTTTGGGTATACAGTCTTTGGGGAATAAACATTTTTGGAAAGCATATGAATGACCTGGCTCGGTGTGGTTTGTCTGTAATCCTAGATACTTGAGGCTGAGGAAGGAGGATTGCAAGTTCAAGACCAGCCTCTTCAACTTAGCGAGATTAAGAGACATCAAGGTAAAATTTGAAAAGGACTGGGGATGTAACTCAATGGTAGAGCAGGCCTGGGTGCCGGCCTCCGTGGGCGGGGCGGGAAGCATAGCTACAAGTCTGGGGCTGCAGATCTCTCAGTAGCCAGGGAGTTCACCTTGAGGACCTTTGGAAAGGGCCCTACCTGAAATAGGGTCAGGCGGTAGGAGGTGTTTTTGTTTGTTTCTTTGTGGTGTGCTGGAGGTGTACCCAGCAAACACTCTTTGCTGAGCTACGCACCTGAGGAATTGTAGCAGTGGTAGTTTTGGTTCTGGGGATTAAAACCAAGGGAGTTCTACTGAGCTTCATCCCCAGCATTTAAAAAAAATTTATTTTGAGATAGGGTCTGGCTTAGCTGCTGAGGCTGACCTTGAACTTTGCAGTCCTCCCACCCAGCCTTCTGAGTTGCTGAGATTACCATGTGTGCCACTGCACTGGCTACAGTTATGTACCCACCCCCTGCCACACACACCCAGTAACAGGAAGGGAAGTTCGCTGATCTCCCCTGTGACATACCTCGTCTGCTGCAGCCCAGGGTGGACGCACAGTCCATTCTCTCTAGACACTTGCCCCTTGGTGTCTGTGGGAAACTTTGTGTTGCAGTTCTCAGACTCTTTTCTGCCTTTAATTGCTGAAGAGTTTCAAAAGGCAACTCTGTGTGAGTGTGTGATGCTGAAATTTTTGTTTTATCAGTTATTTTCCTTCTTAGGCTTGAGGACTTCCATGTTGCTTTTTAAATGAGCTCTTAATTTTGGAGTACTTTTAGATTTGCAGAAAAGTTGCGGAGTTGGCACAGAGTTCCCTTCTGTCCCAAACCCGGTCTTCCCCATTGTTAACAGATTACAGCTCCGGGGTTTGTTCGTGGCAAATTCAGCACTTCTTGAGGATTTTGCCAGCTTTTCCTTAATATCTTCTTTCTGTCCTGGACTGTATTGCCCTATCTGAATAGAAAAAGATGTAGGGATGTTTCTGGTCCTAAAGACAAGACTTTTGTAGGGTGCTTTTTTAAAAAAAGCAAAAAAGAAAAGGGGTGGGGGAGAATGCTGCGGCAGCCTGCTGGTGGGGATTCTATGCAGTCACTCTGATGTGGAAGGAACCCCCCTCCCCCGCTCCACAGGCTCCACTCCGAGCCATGAGACATGGCTGGGAACCACAGACTTGGGCCAGAAGGTGATTGAAGGCTTCCAGAACCCATACTGGCATTTCTCAGTTATTCTTTTCAAATGTGTTTGGGATTGCTAGTCAAGAAGTAGTATCAATTTAAGCTTTACATGTAGGAAGATACTGGTTTTCTCATTAGTTTTGATAGCCTATATTAAATAATGTTCTTAAATAAGTGGGGACAGGGGCGGAGGAGTTCGAAGGAGGAGGGACCAGGCAAAAAGAAGCCCAGAGGGATTTTGAATTAGAGGTGAAATGAGGGTGAGCTTCAGGGATGCTTTCCAAGGCTCCAATTGATCTGTCCCGTCTAGGGAGTGGGAATCACCACCTGTTCTGATCTGCTGCCCCTGCAGTTTGTTGTTAGTACTTGTTGGAAGAATCTGGGGTCTGAGTGGAGATGCCTGTGGGTCTGGGGCAGCCCTGGATCTCTGGCCAGGGCACAGCTGGGTGGTTGGTGGACTCTCAGAGGTTGGGGGTTTCCATGTGGTGTTTGATATGCTCCCCTTTTTGGGGGGATTTTTATGAATTTTGGGGAGGTTACAGAAAGTGTCCAAACCAACAAGTTGAAATTCCATCTTTGGTGGTCTTATCCAGGGGTGAGATTCAGATGCTAAATTAACGCCGCCTAATTTCCATAGCAATTGGCAAGTGTTCCTTGCTGGAATGGTAGTTCTGTTATGACATCACAAGTGGAAGTCAGTGGGAGAAGGTGGAATGTAAGCTCAGGCATCCTCAGGAAGAGAAGGAGCCGCAGACTGCACAATAGCCAAGGCAGCCCGCCATGTTTCTAAACATAGGTATTTTGTCCTTTTTAATAAACATATAAAGTTATGCCTCTGATATGTAGAGTGGTGAAAATCGCCCTCTGTTGTATTTCTGAGTGTGATGCGTATTTTGGAATGGAAATTGCTTTATTTTCCTACAAATGTTTGACATATATTAGTCTTTGGGAGATGCCTTGCTCTTAACTATTTGTGATAATTATGTCAGAAAATGAATCTTGTAGTTCACGTTTGGCCAAATCAGTGTTAATGTCTTGCAAAGTCCCAGCTGCGTGCGATGTGAAGTGCAGGAGCGAGTCACTTTCCTGTAGGGACAAGTGTGTTTGTGCCACTTCTTCACTTAATCTTTGCCAGTAAATGAGGACAGCCTTATCATGGAAGCTATTTCTAGAAGCCTAGCACAGTTTTTTTGCAACTATCAGGTGCTTTCATTATTTATTCCTGGCCCAGGGATTTTCTGTGTCTTAATTAAAGTTTAATCCTCCTGTAGAACTTTTAAAACTGGATATTCTGTCTCCCACTGGCGGACTTGAGTTGCCTTGGCAGTTGGGAGCTTGCTTCCTGGTCCAGGTCCTATTTCTCAGGCACCTGCTGGACCAACCAGTGACCTTTGACTCTTCTGCAGCCACCAGCCTTGACACTCTCCTTGCCTCGGGGGTTCGGGGGGCAGCAAATGTTCAGTCAGCTTGAACTGCTAGTTTGGGTGGGGAGCATCTGGCGCCATTGGAGGTTTCCTCCTGGTGCGCACCCTGGGTGCCTGCTGCAGCGAGACCTGCCTCGACCCACGTGGAGACATGCTGTGGAAGGTGAGGCTTTCTTGCCCACGCTGCAGTTTGTCCTGCTGCTGTTTCTCAGCCCACACAGTAAGGTGTGGCAGATGGGGCTCTGTGGTCCCAGTTGGTCTTCATTTTATAATTGCCTAGATTTTGGTGGGAAGCACTCTGTCACAGGTCACCAGAAGGCCTCCTTTGGCTGTAATTGGATTCACTTCTATCTCCATCTGTTTCACTGGACCTCCCAAAGCCAGGTCCTTTGTTGTACTTCACAATTCCAGATGTAGAATTCCATAACTTGCAACTGTGTAGGCCACTGACACATGGTTTCTTGGTCTTCTGTTTTTGTGCTTGATGATCTGTCTTCACGTGTATGTAGTGAACCATGTCTTGAAGCACTTGTGTTTGGTTGAACTGAGAAACTGTGAGGTACCAGGTGTACTTGAAGTGAAGCACTTGAAGATTCGTGCCATGTCCACCACAGTGAGTGGGAGGTGGAGAGGGCTCTGCTGCCGTGGGCCCTCCTGTGAGACTCAGGTTAGGAGATTCTTGTTTATAGCTCTTTATGCACGTTTTTTCCTTTTTCTTTGCAATACTGGGAATTTAACCCAGGTTGCTTACCTCTGAGCTACATCCTCACCCCCATGACTGGCCTCAAACCTGTCATCTTTCTGCCTCAGCCTCCCAAGTCACTGGGATTATAGGCACTTGGCTGTGACGGTTTTGAGCTCTGTAAACGGAAATTTTCTGTTTCAACACAGCTCTCTCCTTTGTGACAAAGGTTGCATGTGATACAGATTGCTTGGGATCTTAATTTTTTAAAACCAAACTTGAGAGAATTGCTGTATAGATACATGGAATTTCAAAAATTGTTGCATAGGGCATGGTGGCACGTGCCTGAAATCCTGGAGACCCAGGAGGCTGAGACAGGAGGATCACAAGTTCAAGGCCATCCTGGAAAACTTAGTGAGACTCTTGTCTCATAATGAATAAATTTTAAAAAAACAACCCCGTGCGCGTGCACACGCTTACGCGCACACACACACACACACCCCTAGCTATAAACATTTCATTGATGGAATGTATTGTAACTGATTCCCCCCATAAAAATATTTGTGTAATTCAATGTAGTTTGAGGACAGATGGGGATAAAAGACCTTCCAAAGTATCTGTGTGTGTGATTGTGGGAATGGAGCCCAGGGTCTTGTGCAAGCACTACCATTGAACCACCTTTCCACCCCACCCCCCTTTTGGCTCATGGAGAGTCTGGACTCGTTTATAGAGATTCTCTTTGCTGTTCTTAAGTCTTTTCCCATCTTTTACACCTGCCTGACTGCCTTTCTTTTCCGAAAGCTGAGTCATCAGCAGGAATGTGGTCCCTCCCCCAGCATTTCTGTCAAGCATAGAGGTCAAGGACCAGTTTAAAAGTGTGTCTGTGTTTCTGGAAACTTTTTAACACATTCAGATGTATGCATGCTATTTAATAAAACAACCTAAAGATGGTCAGGATCGGAAGCAGTCTTAAACTTAATGTGTGTCACTGGGCGGCCATATGTTCTTGGTATTCTGAGAGTTTTGAGGTTGTTGGGAAGGTTTCATGGTGTAACTCCATAGTTGGGGTTTTGAGAACCTGAGGGGTAAGGACAGGGAACTGTCCAAGGTACTGAAGCAGAGAGCCTGCTCATGCCAGGGGCTAAGGCCACAGGCTTGTGAAGGCCGGCACACCCTTGCCTGGCGTGTGCAGGCGCACTTCCTGCTGCTGCTTCACTCATTCCTCTCGGTGTCTGGTTCGCCAGGGAAAGCGCACTGAGGGCAGGGTGGGGCCAGCATTGGTTACAGAGAGCTGTTCTGGAACAGCCAATGAATCAAGTGGGAAGTCTAGTTCCTGAAACCCTAAAGTTTGCTAGGGTTTGGTCTGGCATCAAGTCACAGACTTGTGTCAGTGAGAGAGAGGAGTGTTTTCCAGTGAGTGGACGTCGTGACTGGAGTAATTGGAGTGTACTCCTTGTATTTGCCAGTCGTTACTTAAAATTTCATTTGTTTCAAGAGTCAGGTTTTAGCCAGAATTTAGTGACAAATCCATTTTGTGAGCATCTGAGTACTTTCCAGACTCTACATAATTATACAGAGATTGTCCAGGGCCTGTTGAGACCAACAGTGTGGGGACGAAGTCGGGAATGTGTCCACAGGTTCAGTGTCTGCTGTTGCGCAACGTGTTCCACTTGCATCTGCAGAATCTAAGCAGATTAGCCATTATAGAATAAGAGTTGAATAAACTTCACATTAACATTTTACACACACAGTCATTCCATAAGTATAATTGCAAATGGAACAAGTTATCTCGCAGTGTGTCATATGTTCAAATTCCACTTAGCATTTGAGAACAACAAAATTCATGTCAGTTGTAATTGACATTTAAATGACGGTACAGTTAGGACTTAGTAGTTACTAGACGTTATCAAAAGTTATTTGTTACCAAAAGTTATTTGTTTATTTAATGCAATCTGTGATGGTAAAACCCATGAAATTTTTGTTTTTATTAAAGCTGGAGATACAGATGACCCGCCAAGAATTACTCAAAACCCTGTCATCAATGGGAATGTGGCCCTGAGTGACGGGCACAGCAATGCAGAAGAGGACATGGAGGATGGTAAGTGCACGGGACTTGCTCGCTCACAGCGGCGGACACTGTCAAACAGGCTCCATCCGTATGTTTTCCTTGAATACTTGTGAGTTTCGTAAGAGGAGCTAGTTTTTATGAGGCTAGATCTGAGGGAAATTTGGACTCTTGTATTTGTTTTGGATTTCAAGATTGCCTACAAAATCTCAAGGTGAGTCGGGTCTCCCCAGCCCAGGCAGGAGGTCCAGGCAGAGGTGTGTGAGTGGGTGGCTCCGTGCCTGCAGTTCTCCAGCGCTCTCAGTGTTCAGGGCCAGTTGCTCTTCCTCTCCTCTCCTTCTCATTTGCAGCAAGATATCTGCAGCCATTGGGATTGGTCTTCCCTGCATCCTCACTGTAGTGTGACTGCTAGTCCTTTGTAGCAGGGCCCTCCCCACTCCTGTGAGGTGCAAGGTCCGGAGTCAGGCTCTGGGCCGCCTGCTGGCCCGCTGACTTCCACGCAGAGAGGCATACGCATGTGTACATGCATGGACAGTTGTGTCTAGGTAGCCACTTTTTCTTTCGGGACTGTTTCTTCCTTATAATTTATCAGATTCTGTGACCTAAACATTTGCAAGGTCAGAATCCTGAGAAGGGAGCAGCCAGTCAGTGCTTTATGCAGCCCCTGGAATCATGCAGTGTAATATGAAACCATGTTCTGTACAAGCGTGTCCATCAATCCTCATGAGGGTTGTGTCCTTCCCAGGGGAGTAACGGGGCAGTTGAAAGAAACCATCAGGCACGGGCTGCACCACCAGAAGGACTGCCGTTCAGACCTCCTGCCAAAAGTTCAGCCTCCATGCGAAACTGCAGCCGCAGTTGAGAGTTCTCTCACAGTGCGGTTTCCCCCTGGCAGCTGGCTGAGGCAATATCTGAGGAAGGTAAAGAGGCGTGGTCTGAACCCGCTGCTTTGTTCCCGTGGAGTGCGCTTTCCACCTAGACCAGGGGCGCCGGTGTGGGTGTGGTCTCTTCGGTTTTTGGGCTTTTGGTGGTTTTTACCTCAGAAACCAGAGATGCCAAGAGTGATTCAGAGATCGTGTTTGGGAAGGTGGCCAGGTCAGAGGTGCCAGGTGTGCATTTGGGAGCAGTGCGGGTCACGGTGGAGCCGTAACTGGCCCTCCCCACCTCAGTACTCCACTTCCCCGTTTGGGGGAGGGCTTGGGAGGACACAGGTGTAGCTAGAAGGTGGGGCTGTCCTGTGCCGCAGGAGCTGCCGCCTCCCCCCCCACAGACCTCTGGGGGTGGAGAATCACTGCTACCAGTGCTTAGAGTAGCAAAATCTTCTGACTTTTCAGGCAGATTTTGCTAAATTTTAATAGTAAATAATGTAAATCGTAGGACATGAAAGGGGAAAAGCCCCTGTTGTGGGCAAGTAGGGTGGTCTTCGGTGGCATCTTCTTAGTTTGGAATTTCAGTTGCTTTCTCAAGGCCCGGGGATGAAAGATCTGTCCACTCGAGGCCCAGGTGTGGGAGGGAGAGGGCTCTGGCTCTAGCTGCAGAACTCTTGGTTGAGGCGACCTTACTCCAGCCCTGATGTGTACTTGAAACACTCTTCTGCAGGGTGTAAGCATGATGTGGAGAGGGTTCAGAATTCTCGGAAGTTTGTGGAACTCTGGGTCTCTGCTGTGGTTTGCCGCAGGTATCTGTGCCCTGACACACTGTTTCCACATGAGAGTTTTGCTAATGATTCCCCCAGACTCTGTGGACTTCAGAACCTCTTTCCCCAAATCTTTAAAATACCGAACTAGGACATCCACTTTAGGAAACACTGGATTAGAGTTTTTGGTTGTTGTTTTTTGTGGTGCTTGGGATTCAAACAGGACCTTCTGTTTGCTAGGCAAAAGCCCCACCACTGAGCGGCATCCCCAGCACCTAGAGGGATTTGTAAGTTTTTTGTTCTTTTCGGGATTTGACTGATATGCAGAGGATCCTTCTTAGTAAGGGGCATTTCTTGTACAAGAAGTTCCTAGCTAGCCAGGTGGTGGCTGCTTAAACCTGCAATCCCAGCCACTCAGGAGGCTGAGGCAGGAGGATCACAAGTCAAGGATAATCTGGGCAACTTAACAAGACCTGTCTCAAAACAGAAGTTTTTGAAAGGGCTGGGGCTGTTTCTCTGTGGTAGAAGTGCTTGCTTGGCATGCATGGAGCCCTGAGTTTGATCCCTAATGTATGGATGGATGGATGGATGAATGAATGGGGCTGGGGATGTAGCTCAGTGGCAAACAACCCTGTGTTCAGTCCCCAGTAAAGGCGGGGAGGGGGAATTGCTAACAGCATGGGTAGCTGGGGGGCACGTGTAGTTGAGGAAGAGAGATCACTTAAAAGTTCTGGTGAGGGAATAACTGGCAATTATTAGAATTACTTCCTTCTAGTCCTATCTACTCTACTCCTTAGAATCTCATGAAGGGGTTTTCCTCAGATGACCAGGAGATGTTTGAGAGCGAACGCAGCCTGCAAGAATCTAGACGAATCTAGATAATTGTTGGTTCACTTAAACAGAAGTAATAGCTGGTGCTTAACTAGGACTTTAAAAACTCCTATTAAAATGGAGAAGTAAGTTGGATCCAGTAACCGTGAGAGCCCCACTTGGGGAATCGTGCCTGATTCGGGCATCTCTGCAGTGTTGCATCTTCCGTCTGCTTCTCCACGACCAAAGCCCAGGTTGTTCAGCGACTTGCTGGTGAAGATTAGAGCAGTGTGACGCCAGGGCAGTGGGGACTTGGGGACTGTCTGACGACTGCAGCTGCTACTTGGAGGCTTCAGGGGCAGGACTGAAGGTAGTGGGTCATTCAAGAGTCTGGCCAAGCTTGTGTAGTGACAGGGTTAGCAGGAGTCTGTCATCCTGTCAACAGAAAAGGGAGCACAGAGGGACAGCTCACTGTCAGTGGTGTCCTGAGATGACAGGCTCGTTCCAATGAAGTACTCAGTCTGTAGAGCATAGGATGCCCTCATAATCCCCAGTGGTTTTGTTTTGTTTTGTTTTGTTTTTTAATCTTTTTAACTTTAACCATAAACTCATGAAGTTGCGGGGGGAGGGGGGGATCCTGGATCCCATGTGCTATCGGATCCATTTCGTTAGGCAAAGACGTTTTGTCAGTCACTCTCATAATTCTTCTTCTTGGAATAATTGGCTGGCTATTCTGTTACAGATGGGTTTCAAGACTGCATCTTGTCTTCATAGTTCTTTTGCTTGGCATTCAGTACAAATTTTAATTCTGTTAGAACAGAGTTTTAGAGCTAGGGAGGTGAATATTTTCTTTTTCATTTCTCTTTATCTTTTAATCACTAGGGGTTGAACCTAGAACCTCTCCTAAGCTAAGCAAGCATTCTGCCACTAACTGTACCTCCAGCTCTGAACATTTGTATTCACAGTGTTTCATGCTGAACTCCCTCATTAGCCTATTATGTGGAAATACATCTCTTCTAGAGGTGTGCCTTGAGTGTGAGCTGGATGTCTGTGTGTCACTTAACAAAGTGGTTCGAGCACCTTTGCCTGGTGGTGCTGGACTTGGGCACAGAGGAATATGTGGCACCTCACCACTGTTTATTTAATCTTATAAGATAATTCAGGAATTTAATGTGTGGGTGGGAGAATTTTTAAAAAGCATTTATTCTGTGTCAGTTTTTTGCATATTAAATGCAGTCCTTCAAAGCTGAATTATACAGAATAGATGAGTTAGAAGAGAAGCACAGCCTTTCAGCAGAGAATCCAAAAGTTGTTCTGTGGTTTCCAGGTTCTTCTGTGCAGTTTTGTACATATGGTCTGTAGAGAGCAGGTATGCTAACAGTCTAATTTGATGGGCGTCTGCATCTCAAGATATCAGTGTCTCCAACCAGCTTCTTGCTTTTCCTGACTTACCCTGAAGGCGGCAGGGGTGTACCCCACCTGCGCAGGCTGGAGTCAGTCACGCGTCTCCTGGATGCAGCCCCTCTTTGAACCGCTCTTCTGAAGCGTGCCCTGCCGTAAGCCCCGAGAAGGGACACGCAGAGCGAAAGAACTGGGGAGAAGGTGGAAGTACTAACTGTTGCAGAGACTCGGGGCTTGGATTTCTTTGGTAAAGAATACTCTCTCGTGAGGACTGATGGACATGTTTTCTTAAGAACAAATTCAATTAGTTCTGAACTTTCAGTAATTTCTGTGAACAGAGAAGTGACGCATCCTGAAAACTCAGTTGTGTGAGTACAGTTTGGAGACTGATGGGTCAGCAGGTCCCATCAAGGTGGCCTTCAGAGGCCTGAGATTGTCAGGTGGCCTTGGGACCTTATTAACATGCTTTTCCACCACGCCCACAGTCTCATTTGTGCCTTGTGCCCCTGGGGTTCAGGAACGTTTCGCACCTGGTGCTAAGCCAGGAAGAGCCTTCAAGCCTGCCTGTCTGGTGTGTGGCCCCTCAGAGTGTGGCCCTCGGTTCTTGTCAATCAGCCACCTGTTGGCTCTCTGCAACGAGAGAGGCACGGAGAGTGAAAGCATTCAGAGCCATCTGTGACCACTCGGCCTTCTACAGCAGTTACTCTGTTGCATGAGTGTTGGTCAGTAACAGACTTGGCAGGGTGGCCATGGGATGACAGTCCTCATCGTGGTTTGAGAAGCCAGCACTAAGACACTGCCAGACTTGTCACGCTAATGGGCCCATGCCTGCAGTGGCATGTGGATGATCAGTGAGAAGGTGGAATATTACACAGACTCAGCCTTACCTCTGCTGATAGGTGTTGTGTTGGCAGAAACCTTAAATCCGTAAATGAGCCGTCAGTCTTGTTAACGTTTAATATTGGCCTCCATTCACGTTGAAGAGAACACTACTTTCTTATCTTCACAGAATTATTCCCATAAGGAGTCCAGGCTAGTATTCACAAAAATCGCGAGTAACGGAAGCAGTTTCCAGCCGACTTTGACGGGGCCGTGCCTCTGAGCAGGGCTGTGCGTCAGGGCAGTGGCGACCCTCCCAGGTCCTTTCTTGCCAGTGTTCAAACATCCCCCAGACCTCCGCCTGAGGCCCATGTCTTCTTTCTCTCCACAAGCCCCATCCTTGGCCAGTTATCTAAGGCATTTTGCTCCTTCCCTGCAAAGTCTTTATACTCGTTCAGTGCCCAGGATGCTTGGGAATGAAGATGTAGGAGAACAGACATTGTGCTACACTCAACTGTTGAGTAAGAGGGAAGGCAAGTGGCCGTAGCCCTCTGAGGCAGCAGGGATTCACTCAAACAGAGGCGGTCATCTTACGGTTCTAGCCGTCTGATAACGGAAACCATGCTCTCGGGTGTTAGCCGATAGATTGAGATTGCACAGACCAGTCCCTGCCAAGTGCGTACTAGTGCTTGCAGTTAATGCACGGGCTCCGTGATTGATGGCGTGTTTTCTTGCAGACACCAGTTGGCGCTCCGAGGCAACCTTTCAGTTCACTGTCGAGCGCTTCAGCAGACTGAGTGAGTCGGTCCTTAGCCCTCCGTGTTTTGTGCGAAATCTGCCATGGAAGATTATGGTGATGCCACGCTTTTATCCAGACAGACCACACCAAAAAAGCGTAGGATTCTTTCTCCAGTGCAATGCTGAATCTGATTCCACGTAAGAGTTTAAATGATGCAACTACAAATCCACAAATAGTTATTACATTATTGGAAGCCAAATTCAATCAGCCTTCCTCGATTTCATTTCCAGTTTCCTTGCTGCCTCCACACAGCCCTTTGCTTTTAAATTAGACTAAACAAAACACTTCTTTATTTAAAAAGTCACTGGTACGTATTATCCAAACTAGAAAAGTACATTTTTTACTTGAAAACAAAAGACTGAAGTTGCCGTGTTAACACCTCCAGCCCGTGGAATCAGGGCCGTCTGTGGTAGGACGCCGGCTTCCGGCCTGCGCTTGCTGCGCTGCTGAGCAACTCGCAGTCCGGGCCACGCTTCCTTTTGTTGGGTAATAGCTAACCCTGCGGGTTATTCAGAAAGTACAAGTTAATGCCTTAAGGAGGGATGGCATAAATGCCTTAAGATGGAGAGGGATCATGGTGGTCCTGTTTACGTGAAGATGAAGATGAAGATGAGCGGCTTCACGTTTTTATGAGTATTCTAGACTGCCTGCCCATTAATTTGATCTCAGAGGTTTATCTCCCTTTGGTATCAATAACTGTCAAGTGTTAAACTTTTTTGGAAGCCTTATTGACAGGCAGTTGAGGGAGGGTAGGTTGTTTGTCCTCTGGAAGTTGCTTCCCTGGCCCTCATCTGCCCAAGTCTTTTTTTGCCATCCCCAGATCTGGGCCCAGGGAGCTCTTGATAGAGAATGTTCTCCAAGCAGCGAGGCCTCTCACTGCGCTGCAAATGCACGCCCCCAGGAGTACAGCTCACTTTCTCACTGCCCAGCTGGGCTGGGGTGTACTCATGGCAGAGTGCTACCTAGCACACACAAGCCCGGGGTTTGACTCCAGCCAGAGACTGTGTATAGGTTAGAGTTTTTCTTCTCTTTGGCATTATGATATGATCCTATGAGTATTGGGGCTGGACTTGTTTTTGTCTATAGTCTTGGCCTGTATGATAGTTTGGAAGAAGTAAGCTCTCCATATCTTCTAAGCATCCTGAGCAAGCAGAAGCACCCATCTGAACAGCACTGTCCTTCCATTTGCTTTAAAAAGCATATCATAGCCGGGTGTGGTGGTGCACACCTATAATCCCAGCAGTTTGGGAGGCTGCGGCAGGAGGATTGCAAGTTCAAAACCAGCCTCGGTAACTTAGCAACACCCTGTCTCAAAATATAAAGTGCTGGGGATGTGCCCAGGGTTTAATCCCCAGTACCAAATAGAATAAAGCAAAGCATTCCAGGGATGGTGGCCCCCTTCACAGAGGAAGCCCTGCTTAGTGAACCTCTCCTTAGTGGCTGTCAGGGGATAAGCCTTTTTGGTTTTTAAACACTGGTTCCTGAGCCCCTTTGTGGCCTGCTCCACCCGGCTACATGTGCGGGCCATCACTGCGATCCTGTGTCCCTGCTCGCTGAGTTCCTGGATGCCTGGGCATTCCTGCACAACCGGGATCTGGCAGCCAGAGTACCAGTCCTTCCTGGTGTGGGGAAGGTGTGCAGCAGAGCTGAGCGCGCAGGCGCAGGAGCGGTGCCGGGCGAGGCCTTGTCGGCGTCAGCTGCACGCGTGCACCCACCCACTCCTTTCATTTCTCCTTTTCCCCATTGCTGGCAACGGAACCTAGAGCCTCCCTGAGCTCCACCAGCTCAGCCCTATTTTTATTCTTTTTAAATAATTATTTTCTACTAAAAAGTCAGTTATTTTTCTCTAATCTTTTCAACCGAGCTGCTGGGAAGGAGTGAGGGCCTGACGTGCCTGGCCTGCAACAGTGCTCTCGTGCCCAGCTGTGCCCCAGGCCAGCTCAGGCTTCTAACAGAACCCAGGGCCACGTTCAGAGTCCAAAAACTTCTAACAGAACCCAGGGCCATGTTCAGAGTCCAGAAACTTGTATTTTGTAGATGCTGTTTAAAAATACTGGCTTCAAGCATTTTAGGAACTAAAAAATAAGTTAAGTCATTTCAGACTCCACAAGGGCTGGCCTAAACCCCCTTCCCCTACTTAAAAGGTAAACGAGCCTTCCTCAACCATGAGAGAAGGGAGTCTCCCTGTGCTGGTTTAGTGTCGTAAGCATGGCAGACGTCAGCTAAGCTCGTCAACTGAGGCGCAGGTTGTCTCTCTGAACAGGTCATGGTCTTGTCACGCCCAGGCAGTGCTGAAGATCATCAATTACAGAGACGATGAAAAGTCCTTCAGTCGTCGCATTAGCCATTTGTTCTTCCACAAGGAAAACGATTGGGGATTTTCCAATTTTATGGCTTGGAGTGTAAGTAACAGTATTTAGTCTGAATCACCTGAGCACTATTACTTTCCCACTAATTCTTTAATTCTTCAACTCCTTCTTTCATCTTTGAGTGAATTTTTGCTTTGTAGGTTGGGCAGGTGTCTGTGGAATTGGTTTGATTCTGGGCTTAGCTGCTGGCACACCCATCTGCATTGAGGTCTCCACTTTGAGCACACCTGGGGGCTCCGCTGGCCAGCCGAGTCCCTTCACCAGACACGTTGCTCCGTGGGCTCTGTCTTGGGTCAGGCTAGTCTGGGTGGTGTGATTTTCACATTAGTCATTTTGGCTCCTTTTTGCAGAGGTGGTGGCCAGTGTAATGCTCCTTGGAATGTTCCTGCTTCTAAGTGACTCTTTACTCCTTAATGTTACTCTACCTGAGTCTCCAGACCCTCCGCAGTCCTGCTCTAACTGGTAGACATGTGGCTCCTGTCCATGCTCTTGCCACTGAGCCCAGTACCCCTGGGATGACTCCTAAAGGTCCATACCTTCGCAGGTTTTGTTCAGAGACTACTGTTTAAACAAATTGAAATGCTTCCAAAGCAGAAGCAAAATGGGGGTGTTAAAAAGCAGTAGTGTAATCTGTTAAGTACAGGACACTAGGAATGTTGTCCTTTTGGAATGAAGTGAGCATTTGTGTGTTCTGATGAAAGTTGGATATTCTTATTTGTCTTTTATAGGAAGTGACTGATCCTGAGAAAGGATTTATAGATGATGACAAAGTCACTTTTGAAGTCTTTGTGCAGGCGGATGCTCCCCATGGAGTTGCGTAAGTTCTGAATGGGTGCTGTTAAATCACCTTTTGTGCCAAACTGAACCAAGCAACAGCATGTGTTTAAGACGGACCTGTGTTCCACAAGTAGCACCCTCTCCGCACCTAAGCACACATCAGAGGTGCCTGTTCCCATTCCCCATCCAGCAGGTTCGCTGGACAGTCCTTTCACCTCATTCTCTGCTTGGCACTAGGAATACAGTTGTGGTCAGCAAGACAGCCATAGTTTGAGATCTCGAACTTTGAGACTGGCCTGGTGGAGGAACCCAGGGCAGCATGTAAATAGCCACTGCAGAGATGCTTTGCCTTTTTATTTTGAAGAGGGCAGGGACATGGTAACCCTCAAGCAAGGAAGAGGCAGGCACTGCAACCCGGGGCCATTGGTTTCCTGCAGCTACACATGTGAGCTGTAATGTGTGCATGATTAAACTGCTCTGCAGGCTGTGGGAGTGTGGGGCGTTTCAGTGTCTTCGAGTGCTGATCTTGGTAAATAATGACCTTACATTGGGCCTGGAGGCTTGTGTGTTTGGGGGCCAACCTGGGCAGCGTAGTAAGACGCTGTCTGGAAATGGAATTTCTAAAGGGCTGGAGGAGGACTCAGTTGCAGAGTGCCTGCCCAGCGTGTGCTGTCCTGGTCCAGGCCCAGTGACACAGGTGCGCACACAGCAGTGGATTGAACTGTCAGCATGGCGACAGGGTTATGTGACCTCTGGGATTGAACTACACCAGTCACACAAATGAACTGTGTAAACTGTGTAAGAACTGAGACCTGAGTGCCCCTTGTGCCCTGGACCTGGTAAGGAGAGGTGTGTGGACCCCATTCCTGTCAGGTTGTTAGAGGTAAAGCCGAGGCACACAGTAGCCACATCAGCCCCGGTAGGAGTCGGACTGCCCCGTGAGCGTCGCGGAGCGCTGTTGCGTTCTGTGCGGTCACCCTCAAGCTTGGCCTGGTCTTTCAGGTGGGACTCAAAGAAGCACACGGGCTATGTCGGTTTAAAGAATCAGGGAGCGACTTGTTACATGAACAGCCTTCTACAGACTTTATTTTTCACAAATCAGCTACGAAAGGTAAATGAATGGTATTTCTTCCCCACCCTGCCACCCACTGTCAGGTGTGTCCAGGGTCCCAGCAGACGTTCCTGTCCCTCTCTGCCACTGCATCCACAGGGAGCCCTGGCTGGGCTGATGGGTGTCATTCCCTGGTGCCTGGACACCGACTCTCTTAAGCTAACTTGGGTGGGTGAGAGTCAGCATCATTTTATAGACCTAACTAATTGTGCTGGGAATAACAAAATGTAAAGTTGTTGTTGTTGTTGTTTTCTTTTTTCTTTTTTAAACATGAAAGCCACTAGTGGCATCAGTTGAAGTTTTTATATCAAGATTGAGTTGAAGAGGCTCGAGTTGCGGCTCAGTGGTAGAGACTTGCATGATTTGTGTGAGGCGCTGGCTTTGATACTCAGCATCACATACAAATAAATAAAGATCCATTGACTACTAAAAAATATTTAATTGAGTTGAAAGAATATTGGCTATGAGTCTAATATTCACTTTATGGATGCAGCTATTTTTATATATATATAGAGTGAGAGAGAGAGGGAGAGAGAAAGAGAACAAGAACGAACACACGCTCAGAATCTAACGCAGGGTGGGTGCGTGTGGATCGTGAGGGCTTGTGGGAACTGCCCAGGAGTCTAGGCAGCGGCACTCCTGGCCGCGGGAAGGTGGCTGGTTGATGAGCCTTCTTGTCGTTTACGTGTTCTGGGGGAGGGGGTGCAAACGGGGGTTATTTCAGTGATGTTTTTAAGTTTTTCAAATCCGTTGTCCATGAGTAATGGTAAATTTAAACTATGGCCCTAAGAAATGGAGTGAATGCGGGTCTATTGGGTGTTTGCCGTAAGTGATTTTTAAAAATTTCTTCTTTTCCTATCATGTGTTTCCTAGATTGTTTCTAAAGACATTCATGATTTCAGACTTTCCGACCTATTTTGGGATAGTTAAAAGCCCTAGCAGTTAGTTGCTTGCCCGTTGTGATATTAGACTTGATACTTTTACATGAACGGAATTCTGATCCTGAACTCATTCTTTCAGGCTGTGTACATGATGCCAACAGAGGGCGACGATTCATCCAAGAGCGTCCCTTTAGCCTTACAAAGAGTGTTCTACGAATTACAGCACAGTGATAAGCCCGTAGGAACAAAAAAGCTAACAAAGTCATTTGGGTATGTACCAGAAGCCTGCCCCAGTTCTGCTGCCTGTTGAGGGACAAGTGAGGGGACTCAGGTGGCAGTGTGTGCAGGGTGCCCCTCAGCCAGGGAGGCTGGGCACTTAATGGTCTCCGTGCTTTTAATCTTTGTATTTTGTTTCATCTCCTTAGAATTTTGCTTTTCAACATCTGTAGCTTCACTTGTCTGCAAACTTGCTTGTTAACCCCACCTCCCCGGGCACTACAGTTTCCAGACACAAGCTGTGAAACACTTGTAAACATTCCTGTTTTTGAATTAAAACCCCCACAGTAATCTTCATAAAAAATTAATTGGAGAATAATGGCCGATTATTCAGTTTAGTTTTAAAATCTAAGTTGCTGTTTAATTTACTCATTTCTAATTTGAGTGTTTGAATATAGATGTCTATTTTATCTTTGAAAGGTGGGAAACTTTAGATAGCTTCATGCAACATGATGTTCAAGAACTATGTCGAGTGGTAAGTTTCAAGCAATAATTGTACAGTTCTTACATTGACTTTGAAGAAGTTACAAGTGAAACCTCAGAGCTCATTCAGACAACACCCATCTTTGTTCAGGACACATCTGGGCTAGAACAAGAAGGAAGCATCTGTCTAGTTTTAAAGGCTGGAAGGAGCTGTTTGATTAGCTATTTGGAGGTAACGTGTTAGGGAAGTTTGAATTTAAACAGTATGTGTTTACCTCGTTAGATCGGTGTACATACATGAGTCACCAAGCAGAGAACCAAACATGATGCTTGGGTGTCTGTCAAGTGGTCCTTGGTCACTGCACAAGGTGACTCAGGAGACTGCTCTGACACCCAGACCCCGGAGCACCATGTTCTCCTGATGCAGATCTCCACACACTGTCAGTTCTCCCCAAACTCCTTAGGCTAGCAGAGCCTTACGCTCCAGTTGTGAGGAAGACACACAAAAACACAAACACAACATGGGTGTTCAAGGTGATTGGCTGGGCAAGGTGTGTTTTCTTTTTTGCAGCACTAGCTGGATTGAATCCAGTTCATTAAATATCCATGGACAAACCAGTCAATCCTGTTGACAGGCTCAACTCATTAATCTCTTGGTGTGGACCATTACGAGTTAAGTTTAGTGATCAATTTACATGCTTTTCCACAGAGGTAAAATGAATATTAAAAATGCTTTTAAAGGCACTACAGATTACTAATTCATTCCAAAGGCTGTATAAAAGGTTAACCTCAACTGTTGCATGTAGATATTTTTGTAAAAATCCAACCAAGAAGGAAGATGTTGTATGTTTTTGATAATTGCATGCCAAAGGTCATAATAGTCTAGAATTTCTTTGACCATTGATATTTCGAGTATTAAATGACTGCGTCTCACTGAAGTGTGACCGTCGTCATGAAGCTTGGCCCTTCTCTTTCAGTTGCTTGATAACGTGGAGAATAAGATGAAAGGCACGTGTGTGGAAGGCACCATCCCGAAATTATTCCGAGGCAAAATGGTGGTACGTGAGCTTTAGCTTAAAGAACGTTTTTTAAATTTTCAGTTCAGATGTAGCCGTTAATAACGAGGCTCTCTTGTGCTTCCTGCAGTCGTATATCCAGTGCAAAGAGGTAGACTATCGGTCTGACAGAAGAGAAGATTATTATGACATCCAGCTAAGTATAAAAGGAAAGAAAAACAGTAAGTTCTGCGTGCTGAACGGCGTGAGCTTTTGATCATTTGTTTTGGTTTGATGTCTCACTCACATAGCATTTTTCTAAAAGTGCGCAGTGCCCTGGGTGGACAGAGCCCTTGCCGTACACCCAAACTCTGCCCCAGCCCTGCCCAGTCCCCAGCTCCCTCCCCAGGACCCCACCATCTGGACTTCTGACTTTGCATGTTCTCGATGTTATCTAAAGGATTTTGGGTAGCACATCGTCGTCTTTGAATTTTTTTTTGTTCAACATTGTGGAATAGTCTTGTTGTAAATAAAAATAGCTTGATCATTTCCATTGTTTTATAGTATTCCATTTTAGGATTGTACAACAAACTTCCTGGGAAGCCATTCTTTCCCAGACATTATGTGTGTTCAGTTGAGGTGTCAGGTACATGACAGCCACTTTTCCCCTTGCCTGCCTTTTTGGCGAGTATGGAATTGCTTTTTGGATCTGTGGGGTCATCCACAGTTTGTATTTCCTTGAAGGTCTATGATGGTCTCTCTTTTTCAAATGCTTATTGACAATTGGGTGGTTTCTTTTTTGTAAAAGATTCGTGTAAGTACTTTCTTTTCACGTGACGTCTGAGTTCCTTTTGAATAGGCTTTAAACATAGGAGGGGATTTCTTTACTGGCCTTTTATTCAGTGCTGCTGGGCTCTTCATTCTGGCGTTGTCCTCGCTCCCTGTCAGGTGGTCTTCAGCGACTTGCTCCCCCGTCCTGCAGGTGTGCCAAGGCCTCCATCTCCCTGTGTGCAGGCTGTCAGGAGGCCACCGTCATCCTCTCGGTGTCCTGTCGTCTGTATTGCTTCCCCAGAGGTCTGCTGTACCTTCGTCCTCTGTGCAGAAGTGTCCCACACTGCACTGCTTTGATGGCTCCCCCTGGGTCACAGTCGTCAGGCTGCCTGACCAGCTGTGCTGTGCTCTGGTGTGGTGTCCCCCTGCACACCCTTCCTGCTGCCCGGCCGGCTCTGTGGGTTGTTTGCATGGCTTTGTCCCCCACCTCAGCAGTCTTCCTGTCTGCTGTCTCTCATCCTGGTACTACTTTCATATCTGAGAGGTTTTATTTGGATCCTTTTATAGGGATCTCCCAGGTCCCTTCTTCAACGTAGGGAGCGCAGTCGTCGACTGTCCTGATGCCCTCGCCTGCCGGCGTCCATCGCTCAGTTTCTGGCTGTCCTCCTCTGGGACGGTTTTGTCCCTCATCCTGGGCCGCATGTGCAGCCTCTTTGCGTGCTTGGTCTTCTTTTCTTGGCTGCCAGGCATAGTGAGTTTTTCTTGGTAGGAACTGAAGTCCTTAGCCTTTGCCCTGGAGCACAGCAAGGTTGCTGGGGAATGGTTGGTTCTCCAGCCGTGTTTTAAGCCTTGTTAGGTGGGGTGTCATCGTTTTGTGGAGGTTCATCTGCGAGTTTTCTGCTGAATCTCCCATGGGTTAGGAGGATTTCCACTGGCTGGTGGGAGCACCTCTTCATTACGAGTTCTGAGGACCGTTCTCCCTGATCATACTGCTCCTGGTGGCCCCTGATAGTGTCCTCACCCAACTCCCTGTCTGCGCAGCTCTCCACCCTGGGCACTGTCTCCTGCAGCAGACACCAGCTCTGTGGGCTGCTCCTCATTTCTGTCCTCAGTGCCCAGTGGACACAGGCCTCTGTCCCAGCTTCCCTTGACTGCGCGGCAGCCTGGGGAATGCCAGCAGTGAGCTGGCTGTCCTGTGCTCTGGTCTTGTCCCTCCTCTGAGGGACGCGCTGTGGCGCACTGCCTGTCATCCAGAGTGTGCTGCTGGCGCTGTTGTGGTCAGGCTCTGCTGCCCTCGTGACTGTGGCAATTCTTCCCCATCGGGTGGCATGCCTGTCACTCTGCTGTTGCCGTTTGTTTAGCAGAATCGTTGGTTTTGCTGTCACTGAGTGTCTGCTTTCACTCTCTTGATGTTCTCTTGCCTGGTCCTGTTGCCTTTTCTGTTTGTCTGTGAGCCTCTCTAACAGGTGAGTGTTGGGCGTCCTGCTGACCCCGCTGTCCTGTGTGACTCGGCCGCCAAGCGCTGCCTTCAGATGGCGCCCTTCTGCTTCCCAACCCGTTGTCCGCGCCCTCCGCCCGGTGCAGTCTGTCATACCTTCAGTAGAAATGCTTCAGCCAAAATCAAAATTAAGACCTTGACCCTGTGATGCTGCCCCCTGAGCCCCCCGAGGAGTCTCTCAGTGTCCTGTGAGCCAGTGGAACTGGCAGGGCAGGCCCAGCCCTGCAGCAGAGGTGTTGGTCACTACAGTCAGTCTCCCAGCCGTCCCAGCAGGTTGATGTCCGGGATCGGCACTGGGTTGGCTCTGCGACAGTGAAGGTTCAGTGCTCACGTGGGCTGACCTGTTTCTCTCTCTCTTTAAAGTATTCGAGTCGTTTGTGGATTACGTGGCAGTAGAACAACTAGACGGTGACAACAAATACGATGCCGGGGAGCACGGCCTGCAGGTAACGAGGTGTCCCCTGGTGCTTGTCTCCGCCTCTCCCTGTCCCTCTGCTCAGCCACCAGTGGGAAGCACCTGTGGCATTGTGTGCTTCCAAGGAAGTGTTTCTCAGAGTTGAGGGGTGGGGGTGGGAGGCAGCAGGAGACACAGTGCATCCGCGTCGCGGCCATCCTGCGGGTCGAAGGGTGGCCACGGTGTGGGAGGAAGTTTTATTTCGTCCATTGTGTTCTCGGCTGGAGCTCTCCTTCGTGTTTTCGTGATCACACATGAGATTTTTTTTAGGTTGTTACTTATTTCAGTTATTCGTGCTTTATTTTAATTTTCGATGCAGGTAGTTTTCTGAGGGCAACAGCTCTAGAGTAAGGAGTGCCTTCCAGGACCATGGCCCTGGGGACTCTGGGTGTCTGGCAGAGCAGGGAGCCTTGTGGTCTGATGATGGGGCCTGGGCAGTCTGCTAGTCTGCTGGATCCAGCCGTCCAGTGGCCCAGGTTCTGGTTTCCCAGCCTCCTAACCTGGACTCATTGGCTCAAGTAATTTCTTATCACAACTTTGCAGATTGACCTTCTCTGAGCAAGATGTCAATTCAGCATTCATGGTGCCACTGTACCTGTTTTATAGTGGGCAGTATGCCTACTGCTCTGCCAGGTCAGAGGGGCACAGGTTAGAGATCAGAAGGTGTCTCTGTGGATATCAGAGCTTTGTCATCCAGTGTGCTAGGAAATGTTTCGGTTCACTCACAAGACTTGCTCTCTTCTGTCCTGGGTGTGTGGGCGTCTAGGTGAGCAGTCTGTTTGTAGAGTCTTCGCCTTGGTGGACAGTGGTGGGAAAAATTATTTTCTCTTGCAGCACCATTCTGTAGTGTGGTCTCGTGGTTCCTGGGTATTTGGGAGTTTTTCTTTGCAGAGGTAACCTGCCTTCCTAAGCATTCTCAGGCACACTTAAAGAAAGTTGACAAAGAGGTGTGTCTTGTTGAGGCTCCCCCTATTTCCTCCAAGTGTCTGGCCTTTTGTTGGAAATACACCTCTGAATCAGGCACATGATAAGGCCTCACAGTGGCTGAAATTCTCAGGGCCTTCTTTTGGTGAGGAACGGAGAACTGACCAAGGTTGTCCACAGATGGAGGCCTAGAGCGTAGGGGTCACTTGTCCCTCTAGAAGAGACCTTGTGTAGAATTTGGGGCTGCATGGGAGAGTCCAGTAGCACAGAGTCTGTCACTGGGGAGAGGGGTGCTGATGAGAAGTGAGACCGAGCTCTTCCAGGACCTGGTGAGGAATCCAGAGAGCGCAGGCCGTTTGCTGGTGGGCCTTCCAGCTGGCAGCCGTGCCTGTCTGTGCCTACTCATCAGGGCGTCCACTGCATACCTGTTCTGACACAGCTACAACCTTCACTTCCTATTGCCAAGTACTGGTTTTGCTGTGACCCTCTGTATTATTTCATAGTGTTTAATGACTGTTAAATGTGTCTGCAAATGACTTAACTTACTAAACATCCCTTTGGTAAACATCCGTTTAGGACATAATCTCCCAGACAGATGCTGGTGGTGTGGTATAATTTTAAATGGCAAAGACCTGATCTAGATCTAAATAGAAACATACAGACACCTAAGTGGACACCTAAACTTCCTTGCTTTGTCCCATCCAGTTGTGCTGAAACAGTATTAACTTTCACTGCTTCAGGAAATAGTAAAGGTGAGGCAGGCATGGTGCACACCTGTACTCGTGGTGACTTGGGACACCTCCTCTGAGGCAGGAGGATCACAAGTTCAAATCCAGCCTCACCAACGTAGACCCTGTCTCAAAATAACAAAGTAAAACGGACAGGAGACTAGCTCAGTGGTAGAGCACCCCTGGGCTCAGTCCCCAGTACTGAAAAAACAGCAGTGATGAACTAAGTTTGTGTCTCTTCTCGATGTTCAGGAAGCAGAGAAAGGTGTGAAATTCCTCACATTGCCTCCAGTGCTACATCTACAGCTGATGAGGTTCATGTATGACCCTCAGACGGACCAGAATATCAAGATCAATGACAGGTAACCACGAGCGTGGAGGTGCTGCGTAGTCTGTGTTCAGCTCATCTAGGATTCTTCTGCTCCTCTCCCCTCAGGTCCCCAGTGCTGTAATGGCAGGGGTGACCGTGACTGCTGGTCCCAGCTGGTTGCTTGCTTTCAAGCAAGCCTCCCCTAACCCCAGTTCCCTGTGGTAACAGGTTGAAATCTGTGAGGGTGGCAATTATTTTTTCATCGAGTTTGCACCCACCATCCTTTCTAACAAATTAGATTTTTGCAAGAATATAGATGTCAATATTTTGTAATCTCAGTGGTAACCTCTAGAATGTGCTAGAATTTTTAAGAATACTGAAGTAGGGTTGCGTGTTGTCCAGATTAAGATATCACATGCAAGAGTGCTAATGCACACCATTGGGTTTGCTACAGGGCAGTATATTCTTATCCTGGTTGGTCTGAGCACCAGCTCTGTACAGGCTGGTGGATGGTCAGTCACCTTTCAGGCTTGAGGGGAAAGTGAGCAGACCCCTCACCCACCAGGCTTTGCCCTCCCTTGCTCGCCCTGCTTTGGCATGCATAGGGAGAGCCGCCCGTCAGCTCCAGCCTGTTGGTGTCTTATTCTGTCCCCATCTAATTTTTATTAGGTTAGCTTCCCGTGTTTTAAGAATTGGGACTTCACATAAATGTCCAGATTTCCGGCATCATTAGGAACTCGGCACTTGCCACCACGGGGCTGCCACTTCCCCTTGGTGGGGCTGGAGCCCCTGGGCTCCCTGCACCCTTTCTGTACTTTGTTTTGTCACTGCTGGTGATGAAATTTGACCAGCTGCATCAAATACTATGAAGCCAGTAACGTAGAGCCGAGTCGAGCAAAGATGTCCGCAGCAGTCAGTGGGCAAGGGGTCTTCTCCTGTCTTTGCACCCAGCCGCAGCGTCTCCCCATCTCTCAGGTGGCGTGCGTCCTCAATAGTCTGGGTCTTGGGCCTCAGACTATTGAATGATGATGCCTTAGGATTATTCACACCCTAGAAAGTTCAGTGTGGATTATCACAAGACTGCTGTGTTGAGCCCTTGGATTTGAACCTGCTGGGTATTCCAGTGCTTTACAGGCATTTTTCTCCAAATCTAGACACAGCCTTATATTGACATGAATAATGAACAGATTTTCTAATTAGTGGAAACTATCTCAGAAGTATTTCAAAGTGCCTTCCCAGCAAATTCATAATTTCTCATTAAAGATGAACATTAAATTAGGAGCCTAATAAAATACATAAAGACAAAAGATGTGGTATTTTGTGTGTAAATGAATGCTGAAGTTCTTTAAAAAAAAATTTTTTTTTTTAACAGATTTGAGTTTCCGGAACAATTACCTCTTGATGAGTTTTTGCAAAAAACGGATCCTAAAGACCCTGCAAATTATATTCTTCATGCAGTCCTGGTTCACAGTGGAGATAATCATGGTGGACATTACGTGGTTTATCTAAACCCCAAAGGGGATGGCAAAGTAAGTGCTGGGGCTCAGGGTGATGCCATGCCAGCAGCTGAGTGCCCCCCTGTGCCCTTCCGGTCTGCATCTTGACCATGTCCGTCAAGGATGCCTTCCTTGCCTTTGACGTACATTTCTCTGACTGAAAAGTACTGTTTTTCCTGTCCCTTTATTTACCAGTATGTAGAGGTAAATGGTAGGTAGAGATGGTGCTGCTTTGTTAGTAACGACCATCGGGCTCTCCAGAACCCTTTGTGTCTGAGAGGCACTTTGGTTCTGCTCCTGAGCACCGGCAGAACACGGCCTGAGGCGGCCTGAGGCGGGGCAGCTAGGTAGCTTGTGTATTATTTGGGAGCCCCTTGTCCTCCCCAGTCACCTGTGACATGGGTCTTGTCCTCTCATTCCTAACTCAGGAGGGCAGAAGGGTCTGTTAGCATTTGGCAAATGAGGGTTTCAGATTCGTCATCCAGGACCACAGGGCCAGCAAGTAGTGAAACAGGGTGGATCCTTTCTTGTCCTTTGACTATTGGAAGTGACTCTTATTGGAGGCAAGAAATAGGAAGATAACTATCATGTGCAGCTATGATGGCTTTTTTCTTTTTCTTTTTCTTTTTCTTTTTTTTTTTTGTTTGTTTGGTTGGTTTTGGTTTGTTTTTTTGGTACCCAGGCTTGAACCCGGGGTACTCAACCACTGAGCCATATCCCCACCCCTTTTTTTGTATATTATTTAGGGACACGGTCTTGATAAGTTGCTTAAAGCCTCACTAAGTTGCTGAGGCTGGCTTTGACCTCACAATCCTCCTGCCTCAGCCTCCCTAGCCACTGGGATTATAGGTGTGTGCCATTGCACCCGCCTTTTTTCTTGTTTTTAAGTCATGAATTTGTTGCAGTGTATCATAGGACAATATAAAATATCCCATTGAAATACATAACCATAGCACCAAGTGTTAACTAGCTGAAATAGGTGTGTTTCACACGGCTTTGTGATTCTCCAGATTTGTCAGCATCTGTCCCCTGAGGCTGAGTGGGAAGCGGACTTGGTGAAGCGTCCTCCTCCCACAGAATGTTGAGGAGGGAGGAGGGAGCACCACTGTCGTATGGCAGCAAGGCAGAGGCCCGGCCCGGTGTGCGTGTCCTCAGTCTGTGTGCTGGTGGCGACATGGCCTTCCACACCGGGTGCTGCTCCTGGCTCCTTGTCTCTGCTGATGCCCGGCTGCTTTCCTTCCAGTGGTGTAAATTCGACGACGACGTGGTGTCGAGGTGTACTAAAGAGGAAGCCATCGAGCACAACTACGGGGGTCACGACGATGACCTCTCTGTCCGACACTGCACTAACGCCTACATGCTGGTCTATATCAGGGAGTCAAAGCTGAGTGAGTGCAGCTGGCCTTTGTCCTGCTCTTTGCCACAGTGCACCCCTGTGGTCGTGCCATGAACACCCCCACTGCCTTGATATTTTATGCCAACAAGGCAATTAAAATGCAGTGATGTGCAGTGGCCTAAGCCGTGCTCCAAACATGTTTTCTGCTTACTCAGACCGTCCAGAAGCAACCTGGATGGGCCTGGGGCTTGCAAAGTGGACTGTGGTACCAGATAATTTCACTTTGTTTCATTTTATTATTTTGGTGCCAGGAATTGAAGCCAGAGGTGCTTAAACATCGAACCACATTCCCAGCCCGCCCCCCACCCCCCCTTTTTTTTTTCTTCGAGACAGGATCTTGCTAAGTTGCTTAGGGCCTCAGTTGATGAGGCTGGCATTGAACTGGAGATCCTCCTGCCTCGGGCAGACTCTGGTGTTGCTGGGATCATAGGCATGCACCACGGTGCCCAGCAGTAATATCACTTTCATAGGTTTTATTAGCGACCACCTAAAATCAGGACCTTGTAAGGAGGAGAAAGGGGACTTGACACCAAGGTGAAAGAGGATGTGTTCGTCCTACAGGTGAAGTTTTACAAGCTGTCACAGACCATGATATTCCTCAGCAGTTGGTGGAACGATTACAAGAAGAGAAAAGGATTGAGGCTCAGAAGCGGAAGGAACGCCAGGAAGCCCATCTCTACATGCAAGTGCAGGTCAGCCTCTCCACAGAGCCTCTGCGGTCACCTGCATTTGGCCTCTGGGACCTTGAACAGATGGCGGTGGTCTGTCCTGAACTGTGTCAGCAGCATCTGGAGCCCTTTTCCCATCTGGCCTTTCTGGGTCAGCTGGTGGTCAGCACTGAGGGACTGGAGGGCTGTCCAGTCGAGGAGGAAGGGCTTGGGCGTGAGCAGTGACAAAAGCCAGAGGCAGAGGTGCCAGCGAGTCTGAGGCCCTCTGGGGGAGGCAGAGCTGCAGGGCCCACACGCAGGTGCTTGGGCCAGGGGCAGTCGCCGACAGCTCTGCTCCCCGTCTCCCGAGGAAGCTCCTTCAGGCCTAGGGGTGCGTGTTCCGCGAGGTGTCTGCTGCTTGTCATGTTCTGCGTACATGTTTTCAGATAGTCGCAGAGGACCAGTTCTGTGGCCACCAGGGAAATGACATGTACGATGAGGAGAAAGTGAAGTACACTGTGTTCAAGGTCCTGAAGAACTCCTCCCTGGCCGAGTTTGTCCAGAGCCTCTCCCAGACCATGGTGCGTGCTGACCTCCTGGCACGCCGCTCTGCCCCGTGGCAGAGATGGGCTGCCTGTGGGTGCGAGGGAGCGGCCTGGGCCCTGCTTCTGCCGAGGAGCGGGGAGGGAGATGCTTAGCGTTGGCTCCGTGCCAGGAGTCCCACGGCATTGCAGAACCCGCCTCTGCCCTCGCGCGCTTCCCGCCGTGGCCTTCCTGGCGTGGCCAGTGCTCCTGGCCACTCCTCACCCCCTGCGGCAGCTCTTGGTGCCGTGGGCCTCGGCCCTGCAGTGCTGGTGAGCCTGTCCAGCTCAGATGCGGAAAGGGTTGTAATTAGGGATTTTCCCCCTTTAATAAAAAGCATTAAATTGGTATAGAATTGAAAGGTGTGTGCTTGCTTGTTTTTTTAAATTTATTTTTTTTATTTATTTTCCCTAGGGATTTCCACAAGATCAAATTCGATTATGGCCCATGCAAGCAAGGAGTAATGGAACAAAACGACCAGCAATGTTAGATAATGAAGCAGACGGCAATAAAACAGTAAATATCGTTGGTACTAGGGTGTCTGGTGTGGCCTGCGGTTGGCGCACCGTGTTCTCTTGGTCCAGTTGAAGCACTGGGTGTGTTCTGCGGTGCTCACCATGTAGTTTTCACTCTGTCACCTAAGCCATTAAAACTTCTAAAATCAGCGTCTCTTTTGGAAATAGATGATTGAACTGAGTGATAATGAGAACCCTTGGACAATATTCCTGGAAACAGTGGACCCTGAGCTGGCTGCTAGTGGAGCAACATTGCCCAAGTTTGATAAAGATCGTAAGTGCCCACGCTATGCCACATAGCACAGGAGAGTTGGCGGCCTGAACCACCAAACACCCAAACCCTTGCAGAGACCCATTGATCAGTGCCACAGTTGCGCACTGAGTCTACGCTCAAGGCTTTTGGCAGCCACAGGACGCTGTGTGGCTCTGAGTGTCCCGGGAGGTGGGGAGCAGGCAGCAGCCATGCAGGTGCTCTGCCCTGTGCCTGCTCTGCCCTCCTGAGATGAGGCATGCTCATCTCTGGCAGGGGTCACAGATGTCTGTCAGGGCCAGGTAATAAAGGTCTTGTTCTCTGGGCCATCTGGTGTGTTGTCATCATGTAGAAGGACCAACAGAGTATGTCCGTAGTTAGGTGGACATCTTCAGGTGAGCCCGACAGGGAAGCTGACCCTTGCAGTAATATTTAGGTTTTTATTGCTTGAGGATTCACTTCAGGTAGAGACGTCACATGTGACACATGTGACACATTTCCCAGCAAACCAGTGCTAGGATTTCTTTTTAGTTTTTCTTCCTGGAGATTGAACTCAGGACCTCTCATGTTATAGGCACACGGTCTGCCATTGAACTTCACCCATCAGAATTGGGATTTTGAGTTTACCATCTTTAATACTATCTTTACTGCCTTGGGTGGGTAGTTCTGGGTTTGATATCTGGAACCTTCCTCTGCTCTCAAAGGATCAGCAGCTTCTTGACATTAAGCTATCATTTCCATTGTCACTGACCTAAGCTCGCTGTCAGTCCCTGTTCCTCCCCCAACCCCCTTTTTTGGGTCAACAAAATAATGAGTGTGAAGATTCTAACAACATATTCATCAACCTTGTAGATGATGTAATGTTATTTTTGAAGATGTATGATCCTAAGACACGGAGCTTGAATTACTGTGGGCACATCTACACACCCATATCCTGTAAAATACGTAAGTCCTGCTGCGCCGGCCTGCTGAGTAGATCTGCTGGGTGTATCTCTACTGTGACTTAAAGCCTTTCCTCTCTCCCAGGTGACTTGCTCCCGGTTATGTGTGACAGAGCAGGATTTGCCCAAGATACTAGCCTTATCCTCTATGAGGTTTGGATGGTTCTTTTTCATATTCAGCATATATATCGTTAGTGAATTGGGTGGCAGGTGTTTGTTTTGTTAGCACTTAGCTGCTTCTTTAAGGTTCAGTGTTAACTCGGGGCCTCTGGTGGTCTTGAGTTGAGAATCACACAGTTTATTTTTTATTTATCTTTTTTAAGTTGTAGATGGACACAATACCTTTATTTTATTTATTTTTATGCAGTGCTAAGGATGAAACCCAGGACCTCCTGTGTGTTAAGTGAGCACTCTGCCACTGAGCCACAACCCCAGCCCAAAAATTATACACTTTTAGATTCATGAGCTTTAACTATAGGATCAGTGATTACTAGGTACCTATAGGTTTGTTTTTCCCATTAACATTTTTCTTCTTCCTTTGTTTTTTGTACGGGGAATTGAACCCCAGGATCCCTGAGTCACTGAGTCACATCCCCATTTTCTTATGTTGTATTTTGAGACAGGGTCTTGCTGATAAGGTTGGTCTTGAACTTGCAATCTGCCTGAGCCTCTAGGATTACAGGCAGGCACCACTGTACCTGGGTCTGGTTGTCATTTCAACTTAGAAAAGTGTGGTGAGCTGTGTGCAGTGGTGCATGCCTACAGTTCCAGCTCCTCGGAAGAAACCCAGTAGTTTAGGGCCTGCCTGGGCAACATAGGGTGATGCCATGTCTTTTTGTTTTGTTTTAACGGTGAATAGAATTGGGTATGGAGAAAATATTTACATTATGTGCAGACAAATTTTGTAATGTAACTATTTTATATCTTTTACTACAGGAAGTTAAACCGAATTTAACAGAGAGAATTCAAGACTATGATGTGTCTCTTGATAAAGCCCTTGATGAACTGATGGATGGTGACATCATAGTGTTTCAGAAGTATGTACTGCTTGACAGTTTCCATCCCTTTGTACCAGCATCAGGAGCTGCAGTCTGGCCAGTCCCAGAACCAGGGCATGTTTGCATCTAGACCTGAGCCATGACTCATTGCAAGTATCTGAGTATTGGCAGTAGCTGGCCACCTCTGGGTTTTGGAACTAGGGGCAATGAACATTGCCATCATTTAAAGCTCTCTTGTTTCCTAAAAATGTGTGATGAGTTGATAGCTGTTAACGGGTGGGAAGAGTTGTTCTCCTTCCCTCAACACGTTGGAAGTCAAAATTCCTTGGATGTACCCACTCGGTAACTCATTCAAACCGGTCTGCAGCAAACTCACAGATCAGTGGTTTGCAATACGTAATGTCAGGAGCAGTTTCACATCAAACAAAAGCTACTGAGTCTCGACTCCTGATCGGGTGGGACTCTGCCTGCTGCTGGGCGTGTGGTTTTGTTATGGTCTTGAGAATACAAAGCTGACTGAGCCGCCATTCCTGCTGCACCTGGTAAGAGGTAGCCAGGTAGACTCCTGGAAAGAGGTGGGCGTGGCTCGTGCTCAGCACATGAGGCCCTGTCACCAGTTGCACTGTATGGAACTCTGTTCAGGTCCCACATTTCTTTTCCCCAGGGATGACCCTGAAAATGATAACAGTGAATTACCCACTGCAAAAGAATACTTCAGAGACCTCTACCACCGTGTTGACGTTATCTTCTGTGACAAGACGATCCCCAACGACCCTGGCTTTGTGGTCACTTTGTCCAACAGAATGAACTATTTTCAGGTATCAGAAAGCTACTCTTCACCAGACACCACACCAGAAAGAGCTGCTTATTTTTCAAACGTCTGTTGAGGAAGCTGTCTGACTGTGTCTCGGGAGTAGCTGGCGTGGGACACAGGAGGCTGCTCCTACGAGCTGGGCCTGTGCTTCCCTCGCCCACCACTGTGCCTTGGTGTCCATCCTGGGAAAGCAGCTGTGGCATAATTTTGTTTTAAGAGATAAGTAGCAACAGCCCCTTTGTCTTAATTATAATTCAGCAGGTGTTTACAACTAAAAAATAATCATGAGAAAATGGTCATGGCTGTTACCACTAAAAGTGAGAACCGTGGGATAGGAGTGGGAAGAACCCACGACAAAGAGGTGATAGCACTTGAGAGAAACTGTGGCCTTGATCCCACCCTGCTGTCGCATGTGTGTCTAGAACTGTGACATCACACCCCATAAAATGTGTACAGTTGAACAGCAAGACCCCTTGGGAGACTGTCCTGCTCAGCATGCCCCCACCCCACCCCGGTGCCAAGAAATAGGGCGCATTCCTGCTCAGTGTCAGTGTCCAGGTGACAGATTCAGGCTGCTCATATCATAACGAACGCTTCTGTAACTCAACCAAATATGAGGTTCAGGAGCCAAGTCCGTTCTGTGCTAAACCCGAGCCTGCCTTCTGTCTTCAGGTTGCGAAAACAGTCGCACAGAGGCTCAACACAGACCCCATGCTGCTCCAGTTCTTCAAGTCTCAAGGGTAAGCCACGCTTGTACTCTCCACCGCACGCTTCCTGGGGCTCATGGGAGCTTCTTGAGCTAGTGTACTAATTGTTAGCCACTGTACTGGACATGCCATTTCTAGTTTAGCCTGAGACCTAGACTCCCCACAAGTCGCATCTCGACCATGTTACTCTGGGTTATCAAAGTCATTGACAGTTTTGTCAAAAGCCAGACTTATTTCACATACACCATTGGTGTAGCTCCCTGTGTCCAGATGGGTCAGGGATCATGTGGCCAACCTTCGGTTGTTGTCACCTTTGAGGACTGCATTTGAGTGTGACAGCAAGAGGGACTTAGATCCAGGAAATGGGAGTATTGAGTTGAACCTTGAGCCAGGCCCAGCTCTCACGTCTAGGTGTGAGGCCAGTGGCTTGCTGCTGTGCTCACTCAGGATTTGTGTTTTAGGCCAATAAACAAGTCATTTATTTATATGCTGTTTTCTTGTGTAGTTATAGGGATGGCCCAGGTAATCCTCTTAGACATAATTATGAAGGTACTTTAAGAGATCTTCTACAGTTCTTCAAGCCTAGACAACCTAAGAAACTTTACTATCAGCAGGTACGAGTCCATATTAATGTAACTCTGGGTGATAAAGAGAAGGTGTGGGCTCTTGTGGAAGCCTATCTAAAATGAATCTCTCTTTTCTTAATAGCTTAAGATGAAAATCACAGACTTCGAGAACAGGCGAAGTTTTAAGTGTATATGGTTAAACAGCCAATTTAGGGAAGAGGTGGGTTTTTCCTACTACTGTTAATTTTTGTTTTCATTTGCGTTTGCCTATTATCTGTCCCTGGACCTTGAGAACTAGAACCTAAAGGAGCACACTCCCTCAGCGCCCCTGGCCTTGGGTGCCAGTCTGCTGAGGCCTGTCAGGTGCATGGAGGTGCTGGGTTGATGGGCTCCCTGCTGGTCCTCGAGCACCAGGGGATGGGCCGCGCACCTGGTGAGGCATGCCTGCGGCACCTCGAGCCTGCACGGTCTGGAGAGTGTCCCTGCTGGGTCACCAGCTTTGGCCTTTACAACTCCACCAGTGTCTGGGGTGTGGAGAGCCAAGTACTGGCACATGGAGAACTGATGTGGCCAGAGCCACAGTGTCAGCCAGGAGTCTTCTCTGAACCGTGGTCCTCTCTCTTCATGCTGTTTGGAAGGACTTTCAGGCCCTTCCCAGGGCCACTTGCTGTGGGGCTGGAAAGGCAAGCTTCTTGCACCGAGGTGGCATTTCCTAACCTCCTGTCAGTATTGGCTTGATCCCAGGTTTGGGCAGATGGTCCCACCAGGACTGGTTTCACAAGCAAGGGGCCACTGGGGCTGGGTTTAAGTGAGGACAGGGTCGGCCCCCGGGGCACTAGCAACTGTGCCAGGGGTGTCTCCCCATGTTTGCTATAGCAGTGGTCTGTGTCTGATGCCACTGTCACCTCCTGGTCACATAGGAAATCACACTATATCCAGACAAGCACGGCTGCGTCCGGGACCTGCTGGAAGAATGTAAGAAGGCCGTGGAGCTCGGCCAGAAGGCATCAGGGAGGCTCAGGTGAGCGGGCCTGGCGAGGGGAGGCGAGGGGCGGCCCTTGGAGCCCACCTGCCCCATCCTGAGGCCGGGGCTGTGCAGAGGTCTGGAAGGATTTTATGGAGCCATTCCCTCCTCCTTTCCCGACGTTAATGAGTAGTTAAAGGTGAGATCAGGTGGAAAAGCCACACAAAGGAAGGGTCTGGTTTGAGTTGAAAGAGCAACTGCCACTGGGAAAGGCTGCTCTCGGTTGTATTTGAGATCCAGCCTCATGCGTAGGAGGATCGTTGCAGCTGAGGGACCCGAGCTTGCAGCCAGTGCTCCTGCCACTCTGCCTCTGTTCAGCTTGAAGGACAAATGGACCTTTGGAGCTGTTTAGTTCTCAAAGTGTTTGCTTTTGTCAATTTAATAAATGAAGAGACTGTTCCTGTCTAAAGAGTCAGAGAGGAAGTATCTGGTCCTGCCTGCCTAGAGTTCCTTGTGGGAAAGGTTGACTTGATTTTAGGTGACCTGTTCAGCCTGCACCTCTGGGCCCAGGTGTGGCCACTTGCACTAGCTCCAGCTGATTATTGACTGGGCTCGACCACCTTCCTTCACCCCCCATGGGCACTGTTTCTGACATTTACAGTGTTTTATTTAAAAAATAAATAAATAAACAAGCTAGGTTCCCGTAGCTTCATGGATGTGATTTCTTTCTAAATAGGGATTTGCTTGTTTTCACAATTGGCTTTGTTTTTAGACATGAGTAAATACACATGTGCACGCATTTATACCCACACATTTATTTGCCCTGTTTTTTTCTTTTTTCAGGCTGCTAGAAATTGTAAGCTACAAAATTATTGGTGTGCATCAAGAAGATGAATTATTAGAATGTTTATCTCCTGCAACGAGTCGAACATTTCGAATAGAGGTACCTGTCCCCTTTTGGCAGCAGTGTGTGTGTGGACCTGGGGCGGGCTGGGCGTCTGCGGTGTGTGGCTGTCACAGTGAGTGGTATGGGGACCTTGGTGGGTCCATGTGCTCTGAGGTTGATTCTGTTCTTCAGAAACACTGTGTGGGCCTTGGCAGTGTTTCACTGTGAGCACACACAGCACAATTGACATGCTCCTCATTTCTGAGTGTGCTGTTGTGGTGTTCTTTGTCACCGTCCATCTCCAGGACTTTTCCATCTTCCCCAGCTGAAACGCTGTCCCCGCTAAGCGCTGGCTCCCCGTGTCCCCCTGGACCCACCGTTCTGCCTCATCTCTGTGCAGCACTCTCGGGCCTCAGGAGTGGGAGCACAGAGAGCTTGTCCTTAGAAACGTAGTTCAGTGTGGACCCCAAGCACATCTAGACAGAAAGTGTGGGGTTCCTGTGAGTTGAAAACTGTGATGTTTCCATGGTAACCAGAATGCAGCATGGTTTGGTTTCTAACTCTGAACTCATTATGTAGCTAGGTTTATTGTATTTTGGCAAAAACATGGTTCTCTTCGTTTTCCGTTACTTTAACAAAATACCTGATATGCTTATCTTAAAAAGTGGAAGGGTTTATTATGACTCACAACCTTGGAGGTTTCCATCTACGATCAGCTGGTCCCTGTTTTGGGATCTGTGGCAGGGAGTTCATGGTAGAGGAATGAGAGAGAAGGCCAGGGTCTGTGGTCTCCTCCCGGGGCGCACATGAGCCCTCCATGCGGCCCTACCCTGAGTGGTCCTGTCAACTCCTAGAGGTGCCAAGGAGAGGGCCAGGCCTTGGACCCACTGGCTTGGGCGCTTGCCTGCTTGGCAGAGTGCCACGATAGGGTTAGAACTTAAACGCAACATCTGTCTGCAGTGGCTACACGTAGGACTTTCTGTGTTTGAATGTGTCCCCAGGAGATACCCTTGGACCAGGTAGACATAGATAAGGAAAACGAGATGCTGATCACAGTGGCCCATTTCCACAAAGAAGTGTTTGGGACATTTGGAATTCCATTTTTGCTGAGGATACACCAGGTAAGAGTTTTGAAAGGTCAGAACTGGAAGCTTTTGAACAAGTGTTAGTCTGGGCTCCTGGTCTGGTGGCCGCAGTGTGGTACAGGGACAGTGGGAGTCAGCGTGCAAGCACCCGGTCCTTTGCCTTCCCAGGGTGAGCGCTTCCGAGAAGTCATGAAGCGGATCCAGAGCCTGCTGGACGTCCAGGAAAAGGAGTTTGAAAAGGTGCGCTCCCAGCCCTGGCGAGAGCGCGGGGCTGCCTGCTCCAGCCCTGGCCAGCGAAGCCGCCTCGCCAGTAATGGCACAGATAGGCGTCTTGCCAGTGTACACAGATAATGGAGGAGTCTTGGTTTTTGTCTTCTAGTTTAAATTTGCAATTGTAATGATGGGCCGACACCAATACATTAATGAAGACGAGTATGAAGTAAATTTGAAAGACTTTGAGCCGCAGCCTGGTAAGAGCCCTCTCCCCGGAGAGCTTCACTAAGGTGCACACCTCAGGAGCAGCAGCCCTGGCGGGAGGTGGGCAGCCCTGGGATCTGGGGCGACTCTCCCCTTTCCACACCCAGGCCTCTGAAACAGGGAATGGCAGCCTGTGGCCGGTGGATTCTTTTAAGGATCGAAGCCCTTCATATAGGCTGAGTGCAGGCTGAGGACCCAGGGGCAAGGTGTTGGTGACCCTGACCTGCGGCTCCCAGGCTGCATCGCGGGAGCCTGCCTCACGGTCTCCAAGTGGGAGCGCCCTTGCTCGGGGCAAGCAGGCCGCTCAGAATCCTGGCTTCAGGGATACCCCGCATGCCAGCCACGGGGCTGATGGCATGTGTGGGTTTGGAGGTCCATGTTGGCCAGCCAGGGGCTCTGAGCTTGCTCTGGGGGCTCACATGTTCTCTCTTCCCACCAGGTAACATGTCTCACCCTCGACCTTGGCTAGGGCTCGACCACTTCAACAAAGCCCCAAAGAGGAGTCGCTACACTTACCTTGAAAAGGCCATTAAAATCCATAACTGACTTCCTCACCAGTGTGTTCACGGCGGGACAGCGTGGGTGTGTGCCCCTTTTTAACAGCCGTAGGACTTTGGTACACGTGTACTCTAGCCGAAGTCTCCAGCAAGAGGATTTGCTGCTGATGTTAATTTTATTTTGTTGAGGCTGTTCAGTTTGGCTTCTCTGTATCTATTGACTGCCCTTTTTGAGCAAAATGAAGGTGTTTTTATAAAGCTTGGATGCCAATGAGAGTTATTTTATGGTAACCACAACGCAAGGAACTGTTAGCGTGATGGGGAGAAGGGGTTCCTAGGACGCGGGCCACTGGCAGAGGGTCTCTAGGCTGTCTGGGCGGCACAGCACCTGGCTGCCGCCGGGGGTCCCACCCCCAGCCTGCGGCTGGGCAGTCTGTGCAGGCCCGTCCGACTTGCTCCTTCAGTCACACTTCCAGTGACCTTTTGTGCATCTGTAAAGGCAAAACAGAGAAACTCACAATCTAATAAATAGCGCTCTTTCCTCCACTGTGTGCATTGTCGGCCCTTCCTGGGGTTCTCTCCTCCAGCTGCCTGGGTCTTTGTCATAAGCTCGCCACCTCTGCCAGCCAGTCCCGTGCAGCCCACTTGCAGGGGAGCACTGAATGCAGTCCTGACGGGCGTTGGGGTCCTCTTGCCACATTGGAAGTTGTTGGATACAGTTAAGGTTTGCTCTCCTCCTCTCAGCGCACACTTGGTGATCTCAACAGCTCATGAGCAGGGGGAAGAGTCGTAAATAGCACCCGCGGAAACGGGCAGATGGAGGGACAAGGAGAGCCTTTCAGCAAGAGGCACGCTCGCTGGTGGTTCGTAAGCTGTTGGCTTTGTAAAAAGGGTGAAATAAAGAGGAAAAATGAAATTGTATATTTAACGAATGGACATGTACAATTTGCCACGGGAGAGGTCACTTTGTCGGGTGAGTCTGCAGTGGCTGTCACCGGTGTCATACTCACTGTGTGGTTTATTTCTGCCCCCGCCTCGTTTCCTTTTATTTTGGAGCTAATGCCAGCTGCGTGTCTAGTTTTGAGTGCAGTAAAATAGAATCAGCAGATCACACTCACTCCCTCCTTCCGGAACCCGGTCTGTCCTGTAGCAGCAGTGTACACCAACTCCTGTATATTGCCTTTTTGCTGGAAAATGTTGTATGTTGAATAAAATTTTCTATAAAAATTATAATTCAGCGAGTGACGTGGAAGTGGAGGGTTTCTACTCTCCCCGCTGCTGGCTTGGGAAGCCCTTCCCCTGGTCCTGACTTCACTGAGGTGTTTTCTCCTGATTTCAGGGGGCTGTGGGGAGATGAGATTTGCTGCTGACTGGTCACATTCGACCTTAAGAAATAAAAGGTTTTCCCAGGCGGGCAACATACAGATGAGATGGCTGGAGACGCTTCCCGGGGCGGAGAGGTGGGGCACAGGAGTGCAAGCCAGGTCGGTGGGGAGGGCCTCAGGCCTGGGGTCCACGGCACAGGTTGTTGCCTGGTCTCTGGAGGACTTTGCTCAAGCTGCCTTGCCATCGGGCCTGAGGGCCCCTCAGGAGAACCTGGCCCTTCCCCTGGCCAGCTCTCTTCTGCAGACACTGAGGTTCTGCCTTTAGGAGCCGGTGGGAACTTTAGGAAAGTGAAGTTAACCTGCAGAGATACCCGGCGGCTGAGCCCTGGCTTTGCCCGTGCGTCATGAGCTGCCTCACGTTTGCATCTTCCCAGTTGTGGTATCAGGAGCTTGAGTCTGTACAGTGCTTTGGGGGAAGCAGAAGTGCAGATTTTAAAATTGAAGGGAAGAAAACAAGCTGCCTTCCGGTTGGCTCACCTGCGTCTCCTGAGGACATGTGGGTGCCTCTGGATGGCAGGGCAGTCCTGGCAGGCTCTGTGGGCACAAGGGCCCTTTCCCCGTGGCTTGTATGCAGAAGCATCCTGCTGAGATGGCTTCTTTTTGCACATCGAGTGTGTGGAGGTGGTGGGCCATCATTTCTACCAGCAGTCCCTTATATGCAGGGGCTTCCCCTGGCAGCATTAAGGCAGGTCCCTGCGGCCACCTTGGAGATAGAGGGGCTCCCTGGCAGGAATTGCTGACTGCCTCGGGGACTGACAGCCAGCAAGGAGAGGGGCACGTGTGTCCAGGGCTGCTCACAGGTACTGCTGTTTCAATCAATGTGTAAACGTGCAAAGACATCAGAGGATCAAAAAGTCTGACACGTGGAGGTGGGACACTGGGGCGTGGTGGGGACCTGCAGAGGCAGGCTCCAGTGTGGGTCTGGTGGCCAAGTGTGAAAGCAAGTGAGTCCAGGGACCACCTGCTGTGTTGGAGCCTGCCTCGGTGCTCTCGGGCTCAGTCACCTCCCCCGGACAGCTGCTCAGGCTGACCTGTGGCGTCTGGGCTGGATGAAGATCTGCGAGGGCTGAGCTCAGCCCTGGGACTTGAAGCCACCTTCAGCTGGGGGTGCAAGAGGTGGCAGCTACTTAATGAGTTGCCAAAGTGAGACTTGCAGAGGTTTTTAAATGTGATTTGGCTTATGGCTTAAAGCCAGTGTTGACAAACTAGCCATGAATGCCAGGTAGTAAGTACTGTCACCTCTGCTGTCACCTGCAGGCCAGGTGACATCTGTTGCCTCTGTCCTGGTGGGAAAGCATCCGGGCGCTGAGCTGCTTGAAGAGTGGGTGAGGCTATGTCCCAGTGTGGCATGCTTATCGTGACGGGGGTTCCAGGGCAGGGGACCCGTCTCAGGAATACCAGTGACTTGAGAGGCAGAGGCAGGAGGTTTGCAAGTTTGAGGTCACCCTTGGCAACTTAGCCAGACCCTGTCTTGAAAGACCAAGAATGTAGCTCAGTGGTACAGTGACCCTGGATCAGGTCCCCAGTACAAAATCAAACAACTTTTCTTGGGTGGAGAAAGTTTGAAGTGACTGCTGCCACAGTCTAACTAGAAGGCAGGTCCCCGGTGGGGTACAGGGTGGATCAGGATGACCACAGAGCCAGGCCTTGCCCCTGGGGAGAGCATTTGTAGACACATTTCAAGTACTATTGAATTAGGACTGTGTCCCCAGGGTTTCGTGTGGCCATTATGCGGCAGGCCTGCCAGCCTGGCCCTTATTTCCCTGGCCCAGCACTGTCCCCCTGAGCCTGCTGCTGTGGCGGAAGGCCACGTCCCCTCTGTTCAGGGCAGTAGCCCCTGGCCACGTGCGGCCTTTGCACACTGGACACCTGGTTTAGCTAGCTGAGGAAGCAGGATGCCTGTTGTGACTTCAGTCCCCGTGGCCGAGGGTGGCCGTGCTGGGTAACACGGTGCTGGCCACTCCTCACCTGGGGGATGGTGCAGACCATGACGCCAGCCCCATCGGGCAGGCTGATCCTGCCTGGCCTTGCTGCCAGTGCGGAGTGGGCGCCCCTCGGCCTGAGCCATTTCTACAGAGCTGACTAGGCGAGCGGGGGAGGGCAGTGTCGGCCTGGGGCTGCTCCCTGCCTGCGCAGGTGGGAACCACAGGGCGTGCCTCTGCCCTGCTGCCAGCGAGGCCTGGCAGCTGCTGACGGAGCCCTGCCTGCCGCGCCGCCTGTCCTCCTGTGATAAAGGGCAGGGCCCCCTCTTGACTTGGGCCACGCTGGGGGTGGGGTGACTGGGGACAGCCCCATGACAGCCAGCACTCTGAGCACTGCACCGTGGCCTTGAGTTCGGTTCAGGGGACCAGAATCTGGGTCTGGTGGCAGCTTGGTACTTGCCCAGGGCAGAGCAGGTGGTCAGACCAAATAAGACGCCCACCTCCCCTGTCCTGTCCCCACTGCGCCAAGCTCATCTGCCAGGGCCGAGCACTGGCCTGCTGGGCCCTGAGTACAGAGGCCCCGGACCAGCCTTAGAAGATGGGGAGCAGGAGACCACACAGCTGCAGGCCGGGAGAGCCACGGCGCCTCTGCAAAGGTGGAGACCGTGGCTCCTGCCCCGCACCCTCCTCCACAGCAGCATCTAGGGCTGGAGCTGTGGCCGCCAGCCTGGAGGGGACTAGGGGAGGGTTGTGTAGGCTGAGCTGCGATCCCTGGGGTGGCCCCCGGTGTGGGCTGGGGGTTGCAGTCAGATACATGGTGTCTCAGGCACCTGCGGAACCTTGAAGAAAAGTCTTCAATGTCACTTCTACGTGAAGAGCTGGCACGTGAGCTGGGGGTGTAGCACTTGCCCAGCGTGTGCAAGGCCCTGGGGTTCATCCCCAGTGCTGCAAGCAACTGGTAACACAGCATAAAGAATTATTACCTGAGAGAGGACAAGTGACGTTTTCCTACCCCTGGGCAGTCTTGGTCCCAGAGGCTTGGGATTCATTCGTGGGGTCAGGAAAGGATGCTGCATGTGTAGTAACATCCCATCAACATGTACAACTATAATGCACCCATAAAAAATGTGGGAGTGGGGTGAAGGATGCTGGGCTGGGCACGGTGGCGCACACCTGTGATCCCAACTGCTATGGAGGCTGGGGCGGGAGGGTCACAGTTTCAAAGCCAGCCCCAGCAACTTTGTGAGGCCCTAAGCAACTTAGTGAGACCCTGTCTTTAAATAAAAACGGGCTGGGGATGTGGTTCAGTGGTTGAGTGCCCCTTGGTTCAATCCCTGGTACAAAAAAAAAGCAAGGAAAGCCCTGGGCAGAACGTTCTCTCCAACGCCTCATCTGTCTGACCGCTCGGAGCTCGATAGTGCCTGATCGAGAGCTCTCCTGAGGCAGGAGGCCTGGCACTCCGGTGGCCCTCATGCAGAGGACAGCCTGGAGCTGCGTGCTCAGAGGAGCTGGGGCCGACGATCTGTCCCAGGACTGGCCCTGGTGTCTGTGGACTTGACTCCGGATCCAGGTCAAAGCCAGCAAGGCGCTTGGAGAGCCGAGGCATCGGAACAAGGAAGGCATTGGAGCTGAACTGCTGACGTGTCCTTTCTGGCCAAGACGGGCTCCCAGCAGGACCAGTAGCCCATGCCCTTGCAGCTGCTACGGTCCAGGCACTTCTGCAGAATCACCACGACCAGGACAGGACCTTTCCTCTGGATCACTGAGGCTGGGTGCGTAGCCCTCCCTCCAAGAGCCCACAGCCTCGCCTGGACTGGACACTGCCCATCCTGTCCCGGAGCCACGTGCTGACTTGACACAGGTCTTCACAACAGCTCAGAGGTTGCCTTCCTCAGTTTCAGCCATGCATCAAGGTCCCCGGGAACACTTGTCACCAAACCCTAAAGGTTTCTGTTTGGATGTGGAAGTTGAGGCTCCATGTCCTGCAGCAGATGCTGACTCAATTCAACTTTTCCTGTTCTCTGAGGGGAGGGGAGGGCGCCGTTCTCTGGGGCTTCCCGTCCAGAGAGACCTGTCTGTCCGTCCTTCCGTCTGGCTGGCCTTCAGCTGGGCGTGCCCTGTGCTCACATGGCCTCTCCCCCTCCCTCCTCCACACCTTTCTTGTCGATGCAGGAGTCCAGATGGACAGGCGGCCCGTCCGGGTGCTGGATCTGCAGCTCACCCTCGGGCCTCCGTCTGCTTGGAGCGGCCCAGGGTGGCACTGCCAGCCACATGCGCCCAGGACCCCCGATGCTCCCTCACTTCCCTGCCTCTGAAACTCCTCTGCCTCAGCAAAGCCGTGAGGCCTGGGCACCTCTGAAGCACACCTTAGTGGACGAGATGGGGACGCACTCCCGCCGCACGGAGCTGAGAACACTGCCAGTCTGACTTTGGCTCTTCCTTTACCCCACCCCCCGTCCTGGTCCCCAGACCCCGCTTTGCCCCGAGGGTCCCACGAGTCAGCACGAGGCTTCACACTGCCATGACAGCAGTGCGGTAAGGCAGGAGCTGGGACGGGGACCTGCGTGGGGACTCGGAAGTTACCTGTCCCCTCCTAGCTTGCCCAAGCCTCTGCCCACCCCTGCCAAGTCCTGGGAGTGCCAACCTGAGCCAGCCGCTCACCGATCCAGGGAGGGGACTGCAGGGGGCGCGGGGGCTGGAGTGGCGGGGGAGGTGGGAGCCAGCTCCCGGTGTCCTCAGGTGGCCTTGCCTTAAGGCCTGGAACTTGGCCAGGAGCGGTGGCGCACACCTGTACTCCCTGCACCTTGGGAGGCTGCGGCAGGCGGATGGCGAGTTCAAAGTCAGCCTCAGCAACTTAGGCCCTAAGCAACTCAGCGAGACCCCGTCTCCAAATAAAAATGTGTGGGGATGTGGCTCAGTGGTCGAGTGCCCCCTGGGAAGACCAGGTGACTGACGGGGAGAGGAAGAGCACCCTGCAGGGACAGGACCGGTGTCCCGGGTGAGGGGCGGCCCCCCCCCCCCCCCCCGCAGCCACCCTGCCTGCAGGAAGGGAGAGGGAGCCCCCGAGGCACCCAGGAGAAGAGGCGCAGGCTGCGGAAGCCAAACCCAAGGAGGCAGAGGACCGTGCAGGCCAGGGGGCGGCTCAGGCTCCAGGCCGCCCGCGGCGTGGGTCGCACTTGGTCCCGGGCACTGATCCCCCAGGGAGAGCCTGGTGTTGGGGGGGCGTGTGCGGGTGAGGCTGCGACTATGGACGGACAGCCCTGGAGGGAAGGCAGGGTCCCCATGCGGTGCCAGCTGGTGGGCAGGAGCCCGGGACCCTCCCCACCCCGTGTCCACGGTGGCCGAGGGCGGGGCCAGGCGCAGGACACACGCGAGGCTGCAGCGTCAGCGTTTATTTCCCAGGGAGGGGCTCACACGCGGTGGAAGTGGTACAGCTCGTGCTTGCACACGGGACAGGAGTGGCTCACGTCCATCAGGCTTTTCACGAAGAAGGGCACGAGGCAGCAGCCCAGGAAGCACCTGCAGCCCCAGGGGCAGCGGCGGTAAGTGCACGGCCAGAGCGGCCTGGCCTCCTGCGGGCCGCTGGGTGACTCCACAGGCCAGCGGTGGCAGCCGGGGGTGCCTGGTGGGAATCCTCGCTCGGCAGGCGCAGCCCCACTCATCCCACAGAGGCACCCGGTCAGCGGGCCACTGCCACCATGGAGTGGCGGGGCCGGCAGGGACATCCCTGTCCTTGCTCCTGCCTGCCCCCCACAAAACCCCCTGCCACCCACCTGGCCGCTGGGTGCCAGCACCCTCTCCCAGCAGGGACCCACCAGCCACTCACCCGAACACTAAGAGGCCAGAGCACAGCAGCCAGGTGAGGAGTCCGGGGACGGCGGTGGTCACCGTGACGATGTAGTTGCCGCAGTAGGGACACAGAGTGCGCATCGGCAAGGAGGACGAGATCCTGGGCGTGGCGGTGTACATGCCTGGGGGCGGAGGCAGGTCAGACCCACCCTGCCTCGCCCCACCCGCGGGTCCTTCCCGAGCTGCACGCCACCCCCACCTGACCTCCTGTCTTCCTGTGGCTCCTGATGGTCATCCAAGCACAGGAGACACCTGGACAGGCTCCTGCCTCCCATTATCCACCCGCCCATCAGCTTCAGGGCTCCTCCCGGCAGTGAAGAACCCCCGGCCCAGGCGGGGACAGGGCCCCAGGGAGTTTGGAGCACCTCTGGGTCTAACCCAGGTCCCTTCCGTCCAGCAAGTTGCCCGGTGCGCCCACCCACGCGGCCAGGCTCCCCGCTCCTCAGCCTGCTGGCTTGGCCGGAGCCCTTCCCCATCCCTGCGTGCGACACCGCGACAGCAGAGGCGGGAAGAGGAGCAGCCCTGCCTCTGGCCTGCGCGTTGGCCCACATGTGTGCCCGGGACTGCAGCCCACTCTGCTCCCGTGTGGTGTCGAGAACACACCGCCGGGGCTCAGGGTGCCGCTCGGGGGTGCGTTTGCCGGGCGTGCACGAGACCCCGGCAAAACCCCCAGCGCCACCAAGTAAAGCCCAAGGCAAGAGGGTGACCAAGAAGGGAGACGTAGGAACTCCGGGGGCTGCCGCCGGGCTGAGCTGCTGCTGGGGTTCGAAAACGGGGACTCTGGGGCCAGGGGTGCGATGTGCCCGCGTTTGGCAGGAAGCGGGGTCGGGAGGATGCAAGGCCGGGATCGGGGATGGGGCTGCTGGGCAGCGTGTGGACCTTGAGGAGGTGGCCCTCGGGAGCTCCTTAGGTCACTGGGATCTGAGGACACTACGGGACCCTGGTCTCTGGCTGTCTGTCTCTGCTGCTCAGATGGAAACATTCACTCTGACATTCACTCCCGGTCGTTGGCATCTGGTTTCTCCAGAGGCCCAAAGCAATGGGACTGGCCAGCCATGGACTGGAAACTCCAGAACTGAGCCGAAACAAACCTTTTCCCTTTATGCATTAACTGTCTCAGGTATTTTGTTGCAGCAACGGGAAGCTGATACTCAGTCCAACCTGACAGTTCTTTGGAATGCTTGAAAATTCCTTGGGAATCCCCAAACCTCAGCCCCGCCTGGGAGGCTCTGTGTTCTCCTTCTCTGTGATGGGGGGGGGGCGAAGGGGGGTGATGTGTTTGTGTTTACTTTACAAGCATCTCCTGAGCACCTACTGTATGCAGGCTGTCTACTAACGACCTCACACTGGAGAGTGATGCTCAGTGGTCATTGATAAGGCAGGACCCATGGGAGCCACAGAGAAGCTCTGGCCAGCTGCAGGGCCACAGAGCCCCGGGGCGGGGAGTAGGCGCTTCCAGGGGGCAGTTTTGGCCTGTGGTCAGGTCAGGGGGCCTGTGGCAGCCTGGGCAGGAACCGTGTGCGAGGAAAGGTGGCGGCAGGCACTGTGCACTCACCTATGACCCGGCCTTGACGTCGCTGTGGGCCTCCTCCAGGAGTCTGAGAAGAGTACGGAGGAGGAGGAGGAGGAGGCGGCCCTTGAGGAGAGAGGAGGGAAAAGAACCCTCAGCCGCAGGACTCCAGGGCCGGCCTTGGAGACGCCCATTTTATGGAGCAGACGTGGGCTTGAGCTACCACGGCGGTGTGGCCAGTGGGCGGAGGAGCTGGGATCTGAACCTGGGCACATCTGACTGCAGTTGTCCTGGGATATGAGCTCTTCCTGGGGCAGCACCAGGAAGTCCAGGATAGAGGAGCACAGGGCCATCTGTCACCAACCGTGCTCTGTGCTAAGTGCCTAATGTACTTCACTACTCTTACTTCTGCCCAGGCGGCAGGGGTGGAGAATAGACTCAGAGAGGTTAAGTAACTTGCCTGAGGTCACCCAGTAAATAAGTATAACAGCCAAGGATGGAACTTAAAAACACCTGACTTGGAGTCCACACTGCTGTGCTGCCCTCTCAGTGTGTGGGCACCTGTGCATGTGGCTCCAGGCCCCTCACCTCCCAGTCACCACCCCTCCAGCAAAGAACCCCCGACAGGCTCTGGAGGCGGCTTCTGCTCGTCACACAGGAAGGCTGAGTCCTGGATCCCAGGAAAGGGAGCATTTTAAGGACGAGTGGGCAGAGGGCGTCCCTGGTGTCCATGGAGAGCCATGCGTCTGTGCACACAGGGGCCCTGGGCTTCCTCGCCACCGCCCGCCCCTCCTGGAAAGGAGCCTGGAGCCTGAGGGGACTCCTGGGGCCTCCCCACCCCCTCCCAAGTGGGCGCTCGAGAGCCCCTCCCCAGTGGACCCGGCAGGACAGGAAGAGCCCCTGGCCACCCGCTCCGGCAGCCCCGCCCGGGCTGCTCCCAGGAAAACGAGGGTCTGGAGTGAATCGCGGGCGGGGGCGGCTTGGGGTGGGCTGGCCTGGCCTGCATGGCCCTGGCTCCACCCTCAGCACCCAGACAATAAAATAAGCTCAGTACAGGGATCCTGTCCACCCTGGCCGGGGCGGCCTGGTGGCAGGTGAGCCGAGCTCTGAACCCTCGCCAGCCTGTGTCCCGTCCTGCCCGCCACCGCTGGCGCCAGCAGGCCTCTATAGTCAGACGCGCCTTGGGGGCGCTCCCAGGGCCACGCTGACCAGGCCAGGCAGCGACCCCGGCCCATCATGAGGCTGCAGCCGTGGGTCCTGCTGGACCGAGTCTTCACGGCACTCGGAGGCCCCGCCTGCTCCTTGTCCCCGCTGGGTCGCCTGGGTGGTGGGTGGTCAGACGTGGGGCGAGGGTGGTGAGGACAGGAATCGGCCCCTGGCTCAGCGAGCCGGCCCCTGTCCTGCCTCCTGCTGCCCTGTGGGCCCCACCGGCCGCCTCTCCCTGGCTGCTCGCAGCCCCCTCACCCTGAGAATTGGTCCATTTTTGCTCCTGGGTGGTCCTCTCTTTCAGCAGTGGTGTCTTGGTGACCTGGGGTTCCAGGTTCTCTGGGTCCAAGGACTCGTCCTGAGGGGACACCATGGTGAGGCTTGGTGACCAGAGACAGGCAGGGAGAAGCCAAGGCCTCCCAGCTGGGTGACTGACTGCTATTGTGATGTCTTCATGAGGCCAGAGGGTGCCTTGCCCCACTTCCTGGGAGGGCGGGGCCGCTCTCAGGCTCAGTCTCCGCTGGCTCACGGCCGGCAAGACCTCAGGAGCCGAGAGCGTGAGTCCGCCTGGCGCCAGCTCTCTCTGAGGAATGCGTGTCCAGGAAGAGGTGGCAGCAAGGACGGCCGCGTCCACTGTTAGAACTGACCGCAGACGTGGGCCCACGGTGCCTATGTGGGTGACCGCCTCCCCCGTCCAGCCTGCCTCTCCTGCTTGTCCAGCTCTGGGGACCTGGGCAAAATCCCACTCTCTGCACCGCCAGCCTCACCTCCTCAACTGTAAAACAGGCAAAATAATAGCAACCCCGCGGGGCTCTTGAAGACAAGCCGCTCAACGCGGGAGCATTTTTAAATGAGGGTGGAGCGGGCGCCGTGGGGCAGGCCTGCGATGGCAGCCACTCGGGAGGCTGAGGCGGGAGGATCGCAGGTTCAAAGCCAGCCTCAGCAACGTAGCGAGGCCCTACGCAACTTAGTGAGAGCCTGTCTCTGAATAAAACATAGGAAGGGCTGGGGAGGTGGCTCAGTGGTAGAGCAGCCCTGGGTTCAGTCCTCCTACCAAAAATAAAATATTAAAAAAAAAAACAAAAGAAGGCCGGCTGGAATGGGCCCAGAGAAGCTCCCGGGACAGCGGCTGTCCTCGGTCCCCAAGGCAGCTGAGCTGCGCAAAGGGTCACAGCTGCTGGGGAGAGCCGGGACCGTGGGGTCCGACCCAGGGCGCACACGTGGGGCGGCCAAGGAGAACTCAGCCTGGGTGGGTGGAAGCCAGCGGTCACAGCAGGTCCCGCCTTCAGCTCCCGACCAGGACGCACCTGGCGACACTGGGCAGTCACAGACCTTTGGCCCAGCGACACTCTTTCTAGAAATCCATCCCCAAAGCGAACTGGCCCTTTGCGACACAGCACAGAGCTGTTCAGTGCCGTAGGAGTTACCCCGGTTCCTCAGTGTCCCGCTCAGCGGCTCCCAGAAAGAGCAAAAGAGGGGGCGCAGAGGCCAGGATGGGGCAGGACAGGAAAAGGGGGAAGGACGCCCCAGGGCCCCGTGGAGGAGCCTCTGCAGGATGCAGTGTCAGAAAACAGTGGCACACAGTGACCTCCGTCAGCTAGCACGGGAGGTGGTCCCGGACGCACGTCGAGGGAGACAGTGAAGTGGCTCTGCTGAGGGAGGCCAGGAGGGGACGCAGGGAGTGAGGCCAGACGCACGGCCCCACTCTCTGGTCTGACTTGGAGCCAGGTCATAGGTTTACTACGGAAAAGGAAGGACCCAGAAAGGAAAGCAACGCGGGACACACGCCGGCCTGCCCCGGGACTCCTCACCCCGGCCTCCTCGCCCCGGACACGGCGCGGGTAATAAGAGGAGCACTCGGAAAGCGGAAAGCGACTATCACAACCACAGTGCCACAGAGGTGAGGTAGAAAGGAGAGCCACAGGCTGAAAGGGTCACAGCAGCAGGTGACAGGGACCAAAGGCAGGTACACAGAACCCGAGAGAGCTCTTCAACTTGTGATAAGAAATGTTTTAAGCCAGGTACTCGCTCAGGAGGCTGAGGCAGGAGGATCTCCAGTCCAGAGCCAGCCTCAGCAACGTAGCCAAGCAACTTAGCGAGGCCCGGTCTCTAAATAAAGTAAAAGGGCTGGGGCTGTGACTCAGTGGTAGTCACCCTTGGGTTCAATCCCCAGTAAAGCAAAATAATTATTAATAATAATAAATGTAAATGTGGGCAAAAGGCCTGAACAGACACTTTGCAAAAGACGATATGCGACTGGCCATCAGGCACCTGGTAAGAGGCTCAGCATCACGTCATCTAAGTACTGCGAATTAAAAATTCGGACACCATGCTGGGTGTTGGTGGTGCACGTCTCTAATCCCAGTGACTTCGGAGGCCGAGGCAGGAGGACTGCAAATTCGAAGCCAGCCTGGGAAACTTAGAGACTCAAAATTGAAATTCAGAAGGGCTAGAGATACAGCTCCATGGTGGAGTGCCTCTGGGTTTCACCCCCAGTACCAAAAGGAAAAAGGAAAGAAAGAAGAAGAAGAGGCATCGCAGGAGGTTGAACTTTAAAACGGCGGAGAAACTCAAGTGTTGGCAAGAATGTGGGCACATCGAGCGCTCCATAGGGTCCCGTGTGAGGGTAAAGGCAACTCACTCTGCAAAATGGTTTCTTTTAAATTGCTCGTTTCACCCGTGGCTGAGCAATTCCACCCTGAGGTTTTTACCAGGAGGAATAAATACCCACAAAGGACCCAGAGAGGCCAGTCACAGCAGCTGTGCGCAAAACAGCCCAAATTTGGATAACACACCAAATCTCAGGTTTGACCCCAGGGCTACGAACGCCCTAAGCCTAAAGGAAAGAATTCGGAGGACTCAACAAAGAGATTTGGGACATTTCATCCCTCGTGTGCTCCGCAGTGACGGCAGGTCAGGTGCAATGGAGGTCACCCTGTGCCCTGCAAGCAGGGGACTCCGTGAGACAGGCCACATGCCCCTGCCCGGGGGCACCTCCCCAGGGGCTTTATGGGGACGTTGTCTTACCTGACAATCGAGGCGGCTCTGCTCTGATTTTCACCTAAGACTGGAGATAGGGGAGGTGGCAACGTTGCCTCTGGGTCTCTAGAGTCCTGCTTATCTCGCGGGGAGCGTCCCTAGGCACTGATTAGCGGCAACATCTGTCAACAACAGGTGAGCGGATGAACAGGTCGGCGTGTTTGTACAGTGGACCGTCGCGGAGCCGTGAAGGAATGGAGTACCCACGTGCTGCACAAGGAACACGCGCCTTGAAAGCCACGCCAGCGCAAAGAGCCCTTCCCGGGAGGAGCGCATGCCCGAGACCTGCTTATTTCCAGTTCTGCAACAGTCTAAGCCGCAGTGCTGGAAAGCGGGAGTGTGTGTGGGTGTGGGTGTGTGCAGGAGGTGGAGGTTGACAGCAAAGAGTGAGAGAGAATGTTCTGGAATAGGAAGTATTTTTAAATATCTATTTATTTTATTTTACTTTTTGGTACCAGGGTTGAAACCAGGGGTGTTTGGCCACTGAGCCACATCCCCAGCCCTTTTTTATTTTTTATTTCTGGACAGGGTCTCTCTAGGTTGCTCAGAGCCTCACTTAATTGCCGAGGCTGGCCTCAAACTTGCCATCCTCCTGCCTCAGGTTCTTGAGTCATCTTTTTAAAATTTAAAAAAAAAAAAATTTTTTTTTCTAGTTGTAGAGGGACAGCATGACTTCATTTTATTTATTTTTATGTGGTGCTGAGGATCAAACCCAGGGCCTCACACGTGCCAGGCAAGCGCTCTACCACTGAGCTGCAGCCCCAGCCCTGTCTTTTTTAAGATCAAGGAAATGACCAGTCAAGGTGGCACACGCCTATAATCCCAGTGACTTTGGAGACTGAGGCAGAAGGATTACAAGTTTGAGGCCAGCCTCGGCAACTTAGCGAGGCCCTAAGCAACTTAGTGAGACCGTCTCAAAAATAAAGAAATAGGTCTGGGGTTACAGCTCAGTTGGTAGAGTGCTCGCCTTGGAAGCACAAGGCCCTGGGTTCAATCCCCAGCACTGCAAAAAAGAAGTAAATAAATAAATTTTAAAGAAAGAAATTAAAAAGGGCTGGGGATGTGGCTCAGTGGTAAAGTGCCCCTGGGTTCAATCCATGGTACCAATACATAAATAAGTAAATAATAAAATAAAACAGAGGGAATATTCCATTATGATTACATAGGTATGTTCATTTCTGAAGACTCATCGACTTGTCCAGATGAACGATTAGGTTTTTTTTTTTTTGGGGGGGTGCTGGGGATTGAACCCAGGGCCTTGTGCTTCCAAGGAAAGCACTCTACCAACCGAGCTGCCTCCCCAGCCCCATGATTAGGGTTTTAAAAGATTGACCACATGAAATTCTGGTAATGTCAAGACCCCGACGCTCCATCCTACATGACTGATGGGCTTCCATGAAGGTCTGGAAGGACACATGCCTCTGCCCCCAGATGCTCAAGCAGAAGTGGCACCAAAAAAAAAACAAAAAACAAAAAACAAAAAAAAAAGGAGACAAACGGTTGGTTGGTCGTAGCAGTTTAATTCACAACAGCCCCAAACTGGGAATCCTGGATCTGTAAACAAGAGGACGGACAAAGGCACCTCCAACATCTGGGTCATTCTCATGAAGAAAAAGAAAGGCGACAGCAACGGCCTGAGCGAAACAAGCCTCACACACGAGCCGGCCCAGCGCGATTTCATTTGCGGGGACTTCAAGAGAGACGCCCCCAGGGAAGCCATGACGGAACCAATCAGAACTCCTGTCAGGTGGGAGCTGGGAAGGAGTGGGGCCTTCTGGGGGTGACCACGATGGAATCACACAGGTGTCCGCTTTGTCCAAATTCTGGGAAAGGTGCAATGCAAGATTTATGCATTTCATTGCATGTCCACTCTGGAAAAGAGACCTGTGAACGCACACTGAACTCTAATGATCTGCAAGCTGAGTGTGTCGCGTACACAGCTATGGGCAACTTGCTCTTTACAAATTTTAACTGTTTTTGGTACTAGGGGTTGAACCCAGGGGCACTTCATCACTGAGCTACATCTCCAGTCCTTTTGATTCATTTATTTTTATTTGGGGGCAGGGCCTGGTTAGGTTGCAGAGGGTCTCACTAAGTTGCTGAGTCTGGCCTCAAATTTGGAATTCTCCTGCCTCGGCCTCCTGGGTCTGGGGTTATAGGTGTGTGCCACACGCTCTGTGGCAACTTACTTTTAAATTGGTCAACAAGTAAGATGGAGGACTAGCTTACGAGAGGGGAAAGAGTGTGCAAAGCAGATGTAGTTGGCCCTCTGTTTCTTCAGACTATGCATCTGTGGACTCCACCAACCACGGATGGAAACGTTCAAAAAATCAGGGTCTATACTGCATGTGTACAGACTTTTTTTCTTGACATTACTCCCTAAATTAGAGTGTAACAACTACTTATGTAGTATTTACAGTATTTATAGTGCATTAGTTTTATAAGTAATCTAGAGGACCAGGGATGTAGTTCAGTGGCACAGCATTTGCCCAGCATGTGCAAGGGCCTGGGTTCAATTCTAATAACACACACACACACACACACAGCGATCTAGAGATGATTTAAAGCTGGAGGCACTGGGCCTGGTGTCACACACTTCAGAGACTCAGGAGGCTGAGGCAGGAGAATCACAAGTTCGAGGCCAGCCTTAGCAACTTAGTGAGGCCCTAAGCAACTTAGGGAGACCCTGTCTCAAAATTAAAAATAGAAAGGGCTGGGGAGGGCTCACTGGTAGAGCACCCCAGGGTTCCATCCTGGGTACCAGCAAATAAATAAATACATTGACAAAACTGGATGGCTTGCATAGATGATATGCAAATGTGTCATCTTCTATAAGGGGCATGAGCATCCTCAGATTTTGGTGTCCTCAGGGAATCCTGGAAGCCAGCGCCCTGGGATACAGGGGACACCTGTATGCGGAACTCTGACAAAGGTAGAATTATTTCAAATTTTCTGTACATTCGTATATTTTTACAATAAAATTGGGAGGGGACCAAGAAGTCATTAAAACAAAAAAGAAAAAAAGTCGAAAAACGGAAAGCAAATAACAGGAATTGAACCCAACAATGCAATCATTTGACGACACATCCGCACGAAGACTCACTTCAGTAATGCTGTAACACAGCACTGCAGTAACTCTGGGCGAACTTGTATTTGATCCACCCGATCTCCTGGCATCCCCAGACCACGCCCCCGTTTGATTCCATGACTAAGGTTGCCTGCATCAGGTCGGGTAATTGGCTGTGGCTAGGCTGGGGCAGGGGACACTTGGCTGGGAGGGGCTGGGAGGGGTTGAATGTGCGAATGAGCAGATGGACCAGTGAGTGCATGAGCTGCGAGCTCCGTCCGTTACCACCCACCCCATTTGCCCTGAAATCGCCTGGATGTCACGCCCAGCGCCTGGGGTCTTTGCATAGACTTCCGGTCACACATCTTGGGAGGGAGTTGGGGACTGCCTTCTCCACTCGGAATTCTGAAGGGGACATCCCCGCCCCAACTCCGACACAGGGCTGGGGTTTCGGGAGCCGAATCTGAGCTGGAGAAGTCCAGTGAGAAGGAACCAGGGGCCCACGGGCGATGCTCTCTGCCTCCGACCATCCCAGACATGGCCACCAGAGGGCAGCACCAGGCAGCCGCGACTCCGCCTCGCTTCCTCCCGCTGGGCTTTGCTGGGTCTCCAGTCCGGCCTTGGTGCTGCGGGTTCCTTTTCCCACCTGCCAATCCCCAGGCCTGGATGAAAGGATTGAGGTGGCATGAGAGAAGCCAAGACTCCAGCCTAAAGTCACACAGCACAGCTGTGACAAAGCCAAATTAGACCCAGCCTGTGGGCAACCAGGATACCCCGTTCCCCCCTGGGCAGGGGAGGCTTACAGACCTGATCTGCAGTCTAAAGGCTCAGGGTTCATGAAGGACTTTTTTTTTTTTTTTTTCTCTCTTAAAAACAAAAAACCAAAACACTCAGCTCCTCCAAAATAAGGCTTAGCCGGTTAGGCCTTATTCTCCACTCCACTCCTCAAAAATCCGTCATGGGATTTTCACTGCCTATTAGATAAAATTTAACCCTTCTGCAGGGAGGAGGTTACAGTATGGGTCCGCCACTCCAGCAGTGCGACCCCAGGCAGGCATCAGCACCTCCCTGAGCCTCAGTTTCCTCCCCGGAAAATGGGTCTGATAATACCTTCTGCCGAAGCGTTAGGGGAGTTCAGGGAGACCGTCTCTGTGAGGATGGGTCCTTCACGTGTCTCCTTTCCCTTCAGCGCCAGCCTCTGAGTTCCTGCACCCGCTGTTCCTGTCAGCTTGGAATGCTGTTCCCTCAAGTATCCCTCAGCTCATTGTCCCTGTGGAGCTTTAGCTTGCTCGCTCATGGAGGGCTGTCCTGGCCCCTTGTTAAGAAGAGATGGCCCCTCTGTCTTGTGCCTGGTTCGAGTTTTTACTTATTATTTTTTGCAATGCGGGGCTTGAACCCAGGGCTTCCTCACACATGCTAGGCACACACGACCCACAACCCCAGCCCTGGAACGACGGCGTCAGTTCCTTTGTGGAATTCCCTGCACACGTTAGTTTAGTTTCCGATCATTGTTGTTCCTAGGGTGTCCTCTCTGGGAAGGTGGGAACCTTGGTTTTGTTCGCAGTCATCTCCCAAGTACTTGGCACAGTGCCTGGCACAAAGTAGGTGCTCACTCAAAATGCTAAGTGAATGGTACATGAAAGGGCTCCGTACCTGGCACACACAGGCTTGCAGTCAGCTAGCAATAATACCAAAGCCACAAGGACGAGAGCTAAGCAGGGTCACAAAGGCCAGGGCAGGAGCAGGCCATCTCGTTTCGACAGCTGGGGCTCGTGGGAAGCCCGCCTGGTCACTCTCCGCGGTATGACTCTGGGCACCTACTCCCCCTCTCTGGCCTGTGCTCTCTGTGTGCACAAGGAAGACTCTGCAGCTGCGGCTGATTAAGGGGAAAGGAGATGGGATACTTTTTCCCTTCCCGCTCATCCTCTCTTCCCAGAAGGGCCCGGCTTGGGATGATAAGGCAAAAGGAATCCGGAGGAATGAGCTGTAACCGGAGCTGTTGCACAATGCGTGGGGCGGAGGCTGGAGAGGAGTGGGCGGCGCCTGCGCCCCGAGCCTCCCCGCCCTGCTGCTCCTGCGCAGGAGGGGGAGGGACCCCGGAGCGGGGGCGGAGGTCCCCACGCCTGGTTCGGGGAGGGCAGAGCGTCTCCTGGGCTGGGGAGCCGTGAGGAGCCCACGGAGCGGGAGCGGGAGACCTGAGGGAGGAGCGGTGCGGGCCCAGGGATCCGCTTAGGCCAGGCCGGACCCGGGACGGAGCCACGCTTCCTGGGGAGGGGGCCTCACCCTGGATGGCCGGGGAGGCGGCGCTTTGGCTTGTCCTTTGGGCCCAGGTTCAGCTCCTGGTACGGCCAGTTACAGCCTTTGCTTATGAGGTCTGGAGTAAGTCCCTTCCCCACCTGGAGACCGGGGCAGTAGCGCTCCAGGACTGCGCACGAGGTCTCGGGGGTGAAGATCCGCCAACCCCAGCCGGAGCCCGTGCGAGGTGCGCCCACCTCCCAGGCCTCCGAACTCGGTAGCTATGGGTGCTCCTAGAGCCGCGCCAAGATCTACGCAAGAAGCGTTTGAAAAAGCAAATGAGAACACCTGCTTGGGTTTCCGCCGGGCCTTGGGCTCCTTACTGAGGGGGGCCCCCCACTTCACAGATGCAGAAACTGAGGAGCAGAGAGGAGCGATGCCCTGGTGAAGGTCCGCGGGGATGGAGTCCGGATCCCCCACCTGCCCTGTCCCCGGAGCCTGTGCTCCTGGCTCAGCACAGCCTCCCTCAGCACGCGACCCTCCGCACCCCACCAAATGCTTCCCGGGAGATGTCAAGTGGCTTCTCAAAACGATCAAAGAATCAGAAAGAAACAGGAAATGCTGGAAAATGTGCCACGGGCACAACCCCAGTCGTCCCCCCTCCCTTGGAAAAATGGTCAGATTTGGTCACCTAGAAGCAGCGTTTGGCGCTAGCCGCCGGTCCCTGTCCCACAGGGCTAATTCCCATCATCTCCCACCCACTGTGGGTGTGGTCTCTTCAGCTGTTTTCTGCCCAGTTTCTAATCCAATCAGCCTCGAGATCCAAGGTCGCCTTTGGCAATGGGCCCTTCACTCTCTCAGAATGGAATCCATAGAAACACAGGACCTCAGGCACACATTTAAAAAATTCAATACAGCTGGGCCCGGGCTGTGCCTTTAATCCCAAACACTCGGGAGGCTGAGGCAGGAGGATAGAGGCAGGAGGATCCCAAGTGCCAGGCCAACCTGGGCAACTTCATGAGCCCTTGTCTTGCAATAATAGGGACTGGGAGTGTAGCTCCGTGGTTGAGCACCCCTGGGTTCAATCCCCAGTCGTGCAAACAACAAGACAACTCGAAAAACAAAACAAAAAATCAGTACGATGCCCCGGTTGTAACACAGGCTTAAATGGAAGAGCGATTCACAGCTAAATCCAAACGCTTTACACAGGACGTGCTACTCCACCTCCTGTGCATTGTGTCGTCCCTAGGTGCCACTCCACTCCTAGGCGCCCCCGCTCCCAGGAAGGACGCACCTTGGCACAAAGACCTGCACTGAGTGGCTCACAACCGCCCTAAGGAGGTGCAGCAGAATCTCGTGAGCACAGTGGAATTCCACACAGCAGGACAAAGGGACAAATGTCCACGCCCGCGGCACCAGGCGCCAGTCACAAAATGATCGTGCTGAGAAAAGACACACCGGCACACACGGAAGGAGTCGGTCAGAGGAAACCAGGAACTGCAAACGAATCGGGCAGAGCGAGGGCAGGGGAGGGAGGAGGCCCGAGGAAGGGGCAGCCAAGGGGCACAGGGAGCTTCTGAGGGCGCTGCCATGCAGCCCTGCGTGGGCAGGACTGTGCGCGCACATCTGAGTGTGTCCACTTTAAAGACGTGCGTTTGACTGCAGGTCTCGACCTCCATAGGGCTGCTACTGATACAGGAGGATTTTAAGAGAGGGACTGTCACCATGGCTTTGTCCAAACCCACAGAACAGGCGACACCACGGGGCCCCCCTAATGTGAACTTGGACTGGGTGGTTCTAAAGATCATCACTTCTACCCAGCGTCCCAGGCTGGTGCAGGGGGCTCTGTGTTCGTGGGGACAGAGGTCGACGGGGAGATACGGGACACGTGGGAAGGATGGGGGACCCGCTGCTCAGTTTTGCTGTGAACTTAAAGCACTCTAAAAACCAGCCCATTCAGATGTTCTCACACCCTGAGGAGTGGGTTGAGAGTCAAGCACATATTGCGGGGACGTCATTTGGGCATTTTGAAATTCGGCGCCTGTGTTCACGGAATCCCCAGGGTTGGTGTGGCTCTCTTGGGACACGGTGCCCAACGTGGTGGCCTGGTGGGATGCTCAGCAATCCAAGCACCCGGGGCTCTGGTCTCCCCACAACATCCGTGGATTCTCCTGAATTTCACTGTTAGCGTTAGAACAGGGCAGAGCACGCGGGGTGCCAGCTGGCGGCGTCAGGGTTGAGACTTGGATAATTGAAAGCGTCACTGACATGGGGGGGCATGGAGCTGGCGCCTGTGGACGGGGCCATCTCGCAGCCAGCACTCTGTTCTCCTGGAAGATACCGGGGCCTTGCTCTCCACGTCACAGGCACCCCCAACCTGGTGGTGCAGGCAGCCCTCCAGGACTTCCCGCCTTCCCCAAACACACCCTGGAGGCGGCGGTGCCCCTGACGAGTGGGAAAAGCAGGAAGAGTGAGGCTTTCCCTGGGCGGCTCAGACTCCACGCTCATTGTTCATCTGTGGGTCTACCCTCTGGGATGGGCCCGTCTTATTTCTAGAAGTCCAGTGCCCAACACAGAGCCTGGCATGGAGGGATTCCAAACCTGGGTGTGGAATTCTGAGGGCTTCAAGGGAGCTGAGAAGGGCTTTGCGGTAGGGATGGCAGAAACAGGATCCAAGGCTGCCAAACTCCTGCTGGGTGTCAGGTACCAGGCAAGGGCCACCCGCTGTTACTTCATGACTGCCCTCAGTAACCATCTTACAGATGAGGAAACCAAGGTTCAGAAAGGCCAACTGACCAGGAAGAGCTGTTCACCCAGGACAGATCACCCGGCCTCGGTTTCTTTATCTGTAAGATGGGACAAGGACATATTCCCTTTGAAGCATGCTGTGGAAGGACAGGCAGACATTCCTACCCTGCTGCTGTGCTGGGGTAGGAATGGTCTCAACGGAGTCTTGACGGAGCCTGAAGGAGAGTAGGGATCAGCATCTTCTTTGGGGTTGTTCCCCAGATTCTTGACTCGACATGCCAAGAGTCAGGGTTATAGTAAGGAGAATGAGGTAGGCGCTGAGAGGACCCTGTTAGCACTCAGCTGCATTTAAAAAGCTAATATTTTACTAGGTGCAATGGCACACATCTGCAATCTCAGGAGGCTGAGGCAGGAGGATTGCAAGTTTGATACCAGCCTCAGCAATCAAGCAAGGTCCTAAACAATTTAATGAGACCCTGCCTCAAAGTAAAAACTAAAAAGGGTTGGGGGTGTAGTTCTGTGAAGAACCCCTGGGTTCAATCCCTAGTACCAAAAAATTTAAAAAGCAAAATAAAAAAGTGTGTCAAGATGTATCATTGTTATGGGCTGATGAATGTTCATAAAGTAATCACCCCAGGGCGTCCCTGCCCCCAGATTAAAGGACAGAACCTTACCAGAAACTGGAATCCCACCAGTCACTGCCCCCTGCCCAGCGGTCCCTTGTCTGATTGACAGCTGTTTGGATCACAATTCATGGGAAGTGTACAATTCAATGGTTTTCAGTGTACTCACAGAGTTGTGCCTCTACGGCCATCATCGCTTAGAACACCGGTCTTACCTTGAAAAGAAACCCTGTGCCGCTAGCTACCAGCCCCTGTTCCCCACGCCCACCCTGGCTTTCTCTTTTGCACTGCTGGGATGGAACCCAGGACCCTGCATGCTAGGCAAGTGTCACTACTGAGCCCGGAATCCAGGCCTCCTGATCCACTTTCTGTCGTCATGGGATTGCTCATTCTGGATATTTATACCAAAGAGATCATATGTGTGTCTTTTCCTGTCCGCCTTGGTTCCTTCATGTTCTCAAGGTTCACTCATGTTGAATCTTGTGTGTGTGTGTGTGTGTGGTCCTGGGGATTGAACCCAGTGGCAGGGGTACTTTGCCATTGAGCTCCATCCCCAAACCTTTTCATAATTTTGAGATAGACCTCATTCCTTTTTATGACCAAATAATTCTCCATGGCATAGATATACAACCATTGGTTTAATCCATTCATCACTCGATGGGCATTCGGATTCATCCTGGGCCTGGCCTCTGAGCTCCAGCCCCAGCCCTGTGTTAGCCCTTAGCTCTTGGCAGTGATGTTGCTGTGAAGATCGGGGTACAGGTCTGCTTTTGTGTGGACCTACACTTTCACATCTCTTGGGCATATGCCGGTCGGTGGTTCTAGGTCTAAAGGCCTGCGGGTCCTCGGACTTCCACTGTGGCTTCACTTCCACTTCCCGTTCCCACCGGCAGCAGGAGGGCGCCTCTCCTGACAGCTGGTTTTGTTACTGGGCCTTTCTACCACTGGGCCTCAGCATGGTGCTGTGTCTGGGGTTACAGGGTGGCATCTCCAGCAGGAACTGCCGTGCTACCCCCATCCTGGGCCTGTCGCTTAGGCAAGCTACAGGATACCTCTTCTCCCTCCCGCCCCTGGGTTGCGTTCAGGGGCTGTGACCACAAGCAGGTCACCCTCCTCTAAGTGCCTCAGGTTCTTCCCTTGCAAAATGATATCAACACCATTTGCCTCCAGAGACAGAGGACTCAAGGACGGAGCGGAATTAAAAACAAAACAAAACAAAACAAAACAAAACAACAAAGAAGCAAGAACAAATCGAGCTGCTCCCACCGTCGTTTTTCATATTTTGCTTATTTTTCTCACTTTCCTCCCTTCTGCGTTTCGCTTGTTTGTTTCCCTTTTGTCTCTCGTTCTTTCTGCTGAAACCGAGGCGCAGGCTTATCTGGACCTGGAGCCAAGGGCAGGTGGGTGGGGGCCGGACCCGCGCGCCTGGTGACCGGAGGGACCTGTGCGGGTGCAGAGACCCGATTCTCCACTTTCCGGGGTCAGTTTTCGCCCGCGGGCGCAGCGCAGGCGGGCGGGGGATGGCGGGTCCCCTTCTCCGCGCGCCAGCCCCAGCGTCCCGGTCCGGGAGCCCCAGCGCCCACACAAAGGTCCAGCGCCGCGGGCCTGGCCCCGGCCCATTGGCGGGAGCCCCAGGGGGCGGGGCCTCTTCGCCCCGCCCCGACCACGCCCCCTCCCCGCGCGGCTCTCGCAGTCGGAGCCAAGCAGCGGGCGGAGCGGAGCGCGTAGGCAGGTACGCCGCTTTTCCGGGACCTCTCGGAGGGGCTGGGGGGCTCGGCGCCCGCGGCCCCGCGAGCAGCAGGGATGGGGCCTCGGCCTCTCTTGCTGGCGCTGCCCCCCTCCAGCCCCTCGTGCGGGGCCCTCTGCCCCCGGCTGTGGGCCCCGGGCCAGGTTCCTCCTAGCCCTTACGAGGTGCCCCGGCCGCCGCGGCCTGATTGGGGAGCGCGGTTGGCTACTCACCCCCGAGGAAGGGGTGGGTGTGGCAGCAGCTGGAGGGCGCTGAGGCGAACGTCGGCAGCACTTCCCGCCTGGCCACCTGTTTTCTGCGCGCTGGGAACGCGCTCCCCGGCCCTCCCCGCCGCTTGCGCCCGTGGGCAGGAGCATGAATGGGGTGACTCGTGGTGCGGGGGGCGAGGGCGGGGGGCGCCGCGCGCGGGAGGCGGAGCCAGCTCCCCGCCGGGCCTGGCCGCAGCAGCTGTGGGCCCGCGGGTGGGACGGCGGCCAGGCCCCGCGGGGAGCCGCCCTGGCGCCGCGCGATTGGCGGCATCTGGGGGCCGACCGGCCGCGGCGCGCGCGCTTGTTTTTGCGCCGGAAGGAGGGGCGCCCAGCCGGAGGAGAAAAACTTCATCCGCGAGTACAGGCCCCCTCCCCAGCCGCGGCGCTGGCCACCCAGGTCTGCAGGTCGGAAATGCAACATTCGTTTTCAAATTTTAAAAAGGAAAGCTCTGGGCCCACAGCTTTGGGGGGGGGGGGTTGGAGTGGATGCGTGTCCTGGGGAGAAGTGAAGAACAGCCCGCTCCAGGCAGGGCCTCTGGTGTTAGAGGTGGAGGTGTCTCATTGCACAGCAGGAGGCCTCTCGAAGCCTGGTCTGCGGACTGGGGATGTAACTTTCCCTAGCAGAAGGGGGTGTGTGTGAATAAACGTCCCCCGCATCCCCGCTGTTTTGATATTTCCCAAGTCTCTTTGATGCCCCATCTAGCCCTTCTAATCTGATGGCCAAGCCGAAGTCAGAGTAAAGTTGTAAAAGCAATAGCTTCAAATTCAACCCTCCTGCTTAGAATTGTACTCTGGTGTCCCCATTGTCATCTACCAAAAGCCACAAACTTTTCAAGAAGGCTTCCTGTGATTTTCCCCCTCTACCTTCTCCTCCTCCTGTCTCCTGTCCTCCCTCGATCTGGGCCTTTGCCCCTCTGGAGCCCTCTGCCTGGACTCTGCACCCATTAAATAAATGATCTTTTAAGTCCCAGCTCAGCAGGACCATCTCTGGACCATCCACTCCTGGAACAGCCAGAATGCCGGTGGGTTCTCCATACAGACCGGTTGTGTCCCCTGCCAGTGGCACTGGCCTGGTAGTCCCTCAGGGGAGTAGGTGCTTGGATCAGATAAGCTGAGTCAGGCCTTGGGGTCCTGGAGTGGGGGTGAGGGTGAGTTCCTGGGAGGGGAACAGCCTCTTTGTCCTCCTGAGTGGCAGAGTCAGGGCATTTGGTTTGTGTCCCATACACAGGGGCGGGGATAGGAGGGAAGGCTCATTAGCTCAGCCAGTGCCTGGCAGCTGCAACTTGCCAGCGCAGCTGATGTTGACTGAGTGCAGTCGTAGCGGGCACCGTCCACACGCCTGCACCCTGACGCTGCACCGTTCCGATTGACGGTGAGGAAACTGAGGCAGGGTCACTTGCCAGAGGTTGCTTAGGTGTGGAAGAGCAGGTCAAGGAAAGGATCAAACAGCAAGGACGAGATGGGGACAGAAGTGCAGGGCACAGATCTGTGCATGAGGACTTGGCTGGCCCTGGAGGGCTCCTGGGTTGACGCCTTGTCAGGCTGTGGGTGACCATCTGTCCCCTGGATGGGCTGGTTGAGGCTGTCAGGGTGCTCATGGGGGGTCAGGAGGCTGGCAGTGTTGGAGGGGCTGCCTTGGGGTCCTGGGATGCTTGTCTGTGGGCCTCTGGCCTTTTTGCAGTGCTGGTGGGGGTCCCAGGGGCTGGTGTGCTGTTCCCAGCTGGCTCAGCAGGGCTGGGACACAGGCTGCTGCATCCTCTCCACAGCAGGAGGACCTGCCCCGCCCCCTGCTGTACCCTGTTCCCGCCCCTCCCCCCCACCAGACCCCTCTTCTCCCCAGAACAATGGCGCAGAGTGTGACTGAGCCCTGCTGCTGCGTCAACCTCTGGCTCATTCTCGGCCTCACTCCAGGGACCCCTCTGTCCCAGCTCAGCTGACACCCCACCCCCACCCCGCCCACGTGCACTTGGCCAGTTCTGCCAGGCCCTAGCTCAGCAGGGCTAACTGGGACCCGGCTCCAGTCAAGAAGATCACCCTAGGGACCAGCAGCCACTTCCTCCCTAGGAATCCCTTAGAAATGCAGACGGGTGTGGGGGCCTCTATGCTGCACCTCAGAAAGAAAATTCAAGCAGAATCTCAGACGTTGTGCTCGCCTGAGAATCAGCATCTGCATGTGAACCCGGTCCTCAGAGATGGCAGGCCCTGCCTTAGACCTCTGCCTAGGTTCCTCATCTGTGCAACAGGCCTGGGTGGCGGTGGCCCATGTGAGGGTTAATCTAGGTAATGTATGTAGGTGCCAGCGGAGCCCACACGGGCGGGTCGCAGCATGGCCCTGGGCCCTCTACCTCCACAGCCTGCCCTGCCCCCTGCCCTGCCCCTTCCCCAGTGTGGCTTTGTATCCACCCCACTTGCCAGCGGCCCTGTCCCTACCATGGGCTGGGAGGTGGCCCAGCCACAAACCCATGGAAGATTCAGGATGGCCCCATTTTGCAGAGCCGGCCGGGAGCGGTCTGGCTTTGCCCAGGAGTGGGCATCCGACTGGAGCCCAGCTCAGTCCTCACTCTTCCATCTGCCTTCAGGGAACGGTCTGAGGCAGCAGGAAGGGCGCCTGGTGAACTGGACGCCTGGTCTCCTTGGAGTGGCTGGTCGCTCCTCCAGCTCCCTCCTGGGGTGAGCACCTGGCTACTTGGCTCAAGAGACCCAAGCTGCCGGTGGCTGGTGGCCTTGCAGGCCGAGGGGCAGGAGTAGGAGCAGGAGCCTTGGGGGGTTAGCAGGGGCTCTGCGTGATGGGGTCCTCAGGCTCCAGGTGGGGGTTTGGCAGGCTACGACCCAGTGCCAGGACCCGCCTCACTTCCCAGAACCTTCCAAGAGGAGCTGCAGGGCCTGTGGAAAATTCCCAGGCTATTTTAGGCCAAGGCCCCCTCTGCCTCCAGTTCTCAGGGTAAAAGCTCTGCTGACAAACCCCTCCCTGGGGACAGTCAGGGTGGGGATGGCTTCCTGCCCACCAGTCTGTGGGCCCCCTCGACCCTCGTCAGAACTGGGGGGCAGGCCGCGGCACATGGCCAGCTGCTCACCTCGCCCACTGTGCACCTGGGGGCAGGCAGCAGGCCTCTGTCCTGGGTGGTTTCTTGCTCACAGTGGTGGCTCAGTGGTCCTTGCTGGCACAGGAAGAGGTGGTATCCAGGGTCCTCTGGTGGCCTGCAGAGCCCACTGCCGGAGGCCAGAAGCCACTCCTGGCTGCACGCATGTGTGTGTTTGACACAGCCTGTGTGCACACTGACCCCACACACACGAGCACACACCCCTGCCTACTTGTGCAGACATGCACACACACGCGCACCGTGTGAACACAGTCCAGCAGTCACCAATGCCGTGGCTCTGACATGTGGTCTGAGTCAGGTCCAGGCCGGAGGCCCACCCCACCCTGGCCCTGAGCCTACTAGGCTCACCCCCTGCCTCTGTGGGGAGTCGAGGGGGCATGGCTGGTCGGCCCGCCTCCTCCTGGGTGTTCCAAGGCCGCCCTTGGCCTTGCGATGCGGGGGCAGCTGGCAGCAGGGAGCCGCACCACGCTGGGGGGTGGGGCCAGGCCGCTGCAGCCCGTGTGGGGGGGCTGCGGCTGACTGGCTGACAGCCCCTGTACAGACGGACTCTGACCCGGCTGTCCCCCGCGGGCGCCGTTCACTCACTCCCCTGCCAGGCCTCTTCTGGCTGTCCCTCCAGCCCAGGTGGCTCCTGAGAGCTGGCTGGGAGCTCAGGCCCCTGGTCGCTCTGCCAGCCCTGGCACTCCTGGGGTTGGGGTTGGGGTGATGGGGGACTTAGCACATGCCAAGGCCCCGGGAGGCCAGTGGTGCTGGGGGAGCACCTTGGTCATTCCCGGGGCCTGTGCTGGCTGCACCCTTGGGACGTGCAGGGACCCTGTGGTCCCCACGTCACTCCCCCTGAAGAGCATGCGTTTCCAGTGGCATCTTGGGGACGGGGTGCACTTGGCTCCAACTGCCCGTTCTTTTCCTTCCTGTGGTGCTGGGGATTGAACCCAGGCTGTTGTGCCCCCGGGCGTGCCCAGCCGTGGGCTCCTTTGGGAAGTGAGGTGGCTGAGGTGGAGAATAAGGGCTCCCTTGTTTGGGGCCTGTTTTGTGGCTCCAGGGAAGAGTGGGAGTGGGCACGTGTGGCAGAGAGGGTGACCAGCGAGCTCCCTGCGGGGCCGGCCCTTCCCACCTACCTCCCCTCCCCCCCTTCCTCCCACATCCCCCCCCACAGCCTTGCTGCTGGCCTCCGCACACCGGGCTGTCACCGGGGCCTTTCCTCCTCCTCCACGGGCTGAGTGGCTCTCGTGGTTCCAGGCCTGCTTGCTCCTCTGCCCATTGCATTCTGTCCCCTCTGCCTGTGGACAGCCTTGTTGATGTATTTATTTACCTGTTTATTCTCAGGCTCCAGGTTCAGCCCTGCGTTTCCATGTCCTGAACAAGGCCTGGCATGGGACTCCATTTGCTGAGTGACTTTATGATGGCAATTACAAGAGCAGTCGTAGTTACTGCTTCCTTGTTCTGGGAAGATTTGTCCCAACGTTTAGCACATACTGTTCCATTCCAACTTCACGAAGATGGTGTGAATTCAGGACTATTATAATCTGCATTTACCAGATGCAGAAACAGAGGTCCAGAGAGATTAGGTAACTTGCTCAAGATCACACAGCTGGCAGGTGATACAGTTTGAGGTCAGATGTGCCTTGACTGTAAGAGAAAAGGAGGGAGCCTCCAGGTCATTGTGGTCCCACTTGCTGTCCCGGAGGCCTGGGTGGGGCCCCCCTCCTGACCCCTCCCATCCCTTCTCCTTTCCCTCCCCCTCCCCTCCCTGCACTACCCTCCTTCCAGAACTCCCGTCATGGGAACATTCTAGGACTCTATGACCTGTACTGCTGGGTCATGCTGGAGCCCTGACCTCCAGCCCAGCAGCGGGGCCCTTTCCGAGGTGGGGGCTCCCTGGACGCGTGGTCCTGCTTGGCTGCGGCTGCAGCAGAGAAGGGTCAGGAGGTAGCTATGTCCCTCCCTGAAGAAGGGCCCCTCCTCTCCCAGCCAGACAGGACTGAGCCCTGGCGGGAGTGTGGGCGCATAGTGGGGCTCTGTCCTCTGGGCGAGGGGCCTCCCTTTGCCCAGAGGACTGTGGCCTGGGTTTTGGGTGGCCTGGGACACAGGCAGTGGGAGCCATAGAGCTATTACAGACGGGGTGAACTGGGTCTGGGGTTGGAGCTGCCCCTTCTGCCAGAAGTAGCTGAAAACGGATTTCCAGGCAGACTCCCGGAAGTTAAAAAGACGGCTCGTGTTTTAGATATGATACCCACCCAGGGCTGCTTCAGTCCACCGGGCCGACGGACTTGAGGGGACTTTTGAGTTCAGGCCTGTCCTGAGCTCACCTGGCAGCGCCTCCCTCTGCCCCCTCTGTCCCTGTCACCCACCGGAGCAGGTGCTGAGTGACGCCCACTGCTGCCCCTTCTGTAGTGTTGGAAGGACTTACCCAGGGCCTCTGACGCGGGGCTGCTGCTTTTGTCCATGACCCACTCCGAGGCTGGTTCGCATCCCAGGTTTTGGGCGCAGAGCCAGGTCCTGCTTGCCACAAAGTCGCTAGAATCCGGGCTGTGGCTGTGGAGCCCTGCGCCTCCTGCGGGGTCTGGCGGATTGCTGATTCCTCGGGAGTCGGGGGAGTTGGGTTGCCTAGCACGGTGCCTGGGGCGGGCGCTGTGCGCTCTGAGCCCCTGGGTCTGCCCAAGGTCCTGGCGGACATGCTGCTTGGAACTCTGCCAGCTCCAGGGGTCTCTGGCCTCGCCCACAGGGCCTCCCTCTCCTGGATGCCGGCTGGTGGTGGCCCCTCGGGGCTGCGTGCTGAGGTCTGAGCTCTCTGTTCTGCGGGTGGTGTGTGCCTTCCCCGGTGCCCCGAGCGGGTCAGCAGGAGTGGCCCCACTGGCTGAGGGCTCCTCCTCCCTTGCGCTCACAGCGCTTGCCAAATGTCCCAGGAGGCCAGGGTCTGTGCTGGCTGAGGGAGACAGAGGAGACCGCCCTGTCCTTGTCATCGGGGTGATCTTGGGGAACCAGGAGAAGGGAGGCCTGCAAGCAGGCACCGGACCCAGTGGGCGGGACGCTTTTGGACAAGGTGTGACCTCCCCTCAGACCTGGAGAGGGGATGTGCCAGGCCCACCTCCAGGGTTTGACCCTGAGCACTGCTGTCTCTCTCCAGGTCAGCCATGTCATCTGAGCCTCCCCCGCCGTCGCAGCCCCCCACGCATCAGGCTTCGATCGGGCTGCTGGACACCCCTCGGGCCCGAGATCGCTCACCATCTCCTCTGAGAGGCAACGTGGTCCCGAGCCCACTGCCCACCCGCCGGACAAGGACCTTCTCAGCGTGAGTCTTGGGCTGGCCAGGGGCATTTCCTGAGGTGGGGCTCTTGCCCAAGGCCAGAGGTCCACTGCCCAGCCACCACTGGGCCTCCAAAACCCCTGGGGAGTCTTGGGGATGGGGTAGGGGCCAGCGTCGAGGAACTGGGAAGGTGCTTTCGAAGCTCTGAGGACACTGCCCGTCCACCAGAACGGCCATGAGCCGGGTGGTGATGGATGGGAACTCCTGGGGGTCACTGGGCTCAGCTGCAGTGGGGCAGCGTCATGGTGGCCATAGGGCTGCAGAGGACCCCCGCAGTGCCTGGCAGTGCAGATCTCAGGCCTGAGTGCAGCCTGTGGCTGTGTGGGTGACTTGGGCTGGAACTCCTGGCCCGGCCGTGGGCAGGCTGGGAGGAGCTGGGTGTGTCCCGGGAGAGCCGGGCCTGTCTGGGGCGCGGGCTGAGGCTCTCGTACACCTTCCTCTCCGCCAGGACGGTGCGGGCTTCTCAGGGCCCCGTCTACAAAGGAGTCTGCAAGTGCTTCTGCCGGTCCAAGGGCCACGGCTTCATCACCCCCGCTGACGGCGGGCCCGACATCTTCCTGCACATCTCCGAGTGAGTCAGCAGCAGGTCTGGGCAGCCCTGGGCCGGGCCAGGTGGGGTGCTGGGTATGAGGACATGTGGCCAGGCCTGTGTGGCTGGCTGGCTGTGACCAGTGCTCCGACTGGCTGTGTGTGTCTGTCGGGTGGGGCCGTGAGGCGGACGGAAGGCAGGGGCGCGTGGGGACAGCCAGCATGCTCCTGTGCGCCTGTGAGCGCTGTGCTGGCCTTTGTGAGCGTCTCCCCCACCACGATGCCCTGGTGCGGCCGGGCGTGTGGGGTCCAGAGCTGCTGGGCGCGTCTGAGTGACCGTGTGGTCGGTGGGGACATCCCTGGGAGCCAGCTTCCTGCTGCCTTCAGGGGAAGTGGCCTGGTGAGCCTGGGGGCTCCAGGAAGGAAGTTAGGGGCTGGGCCCTTTCTCCTGCCATTGCTCATTGACGTCCTTCCTTCCTGAGTGTCTGGAAGCCCTGGGGAGCCCAGGTCGGCCCGCCCGTCCTCAGGGCTGGGAGTTCCCGCAGCCTGTGCCTCCCCCTGCCCCTCTGGCCTCCAGGGCACCTTTGGATATGGGACTCTTAATGGCACTGCGCGCATCCTGTGCGCTTCCCAACCCCACATTTTTTTTTCTCAGTGCTGGGGATGGAGCCGAGGGGAGGGAACGGAACTGCCCACACCCACCAGCCCTTCATTTTGGGTGGGCAGTGCAGGCGGGTCCCACTGCACGCAGCAGATCTGGAAAGCATGGAAACCTGCTTCTAGAACAAGGCTGCTGCTGGGTGCCGTGGCAGACGCCTGGAACCCCTCCGACTCAGGAGGCTGAGGCAGGAAGATCCCTAAGCAATTTAGAGAGACCCTGTCTCAAAACAAGAACTAAAAGGGACGGGATGTGGCTCAGTGGCTGAATGCCCCTGGTCAGTACCAAACCCAAACCCAAACCCAAACCAGTTTGGCCCTTCTTGTTGCATGGGAGGGTGGCCCTCGGTTCCCCAGCGTGCCTGCAGCCCAGACAGGAGGAGGCTGAAGCATTGCACTTTGTGTGTGTGTGTGTGTGTGTGTGTGTGTGTGTGAGAGAGAGAGAGAGAGAATATGCACGTGGATGTGCAGATGCGTTTACATGCTGCCTCTTTCCAGAAGGAATTTCCAGTGGTTTACAAAAAAGTCAGGAAGACTTGGGGTTGGGGGTGGGACAAGCAGGAACGATGGAGAGGCCCTGATGTCTGGTTTTACTGTGAGGTCTGGGCCGCAGGTTTATTCCTGAGCTTCCTGGTGGCCACATCAAGCAGGGAAAGCACTTAGATTCTCTAATCAAAGCAAACCAGTTCTGGGGGAGCTGGCCGGCCCTTTCCTCCTGGGGTCTCCTTCAGCAGCACCAGCATACCAGCCTTATTGGGAGGCAGGGACTCATGTCCCTGAGAAAGGAGGGGAACCTTCCTGGTGATGACCGCAAGGGAGAGAAGCCCTCCTGGGACCAGCGTGAAGCATAGCAGGGACTTTGGGGAAGGCCCTCTGAGCATCTGGGGAATCCCAGGGCAGAGACACAGCTGGGTTTCTGGGAGCCCTGGAACCGGGACGGTGTGCCCAGGGGCCCAGCAAGCTTCCCTCAGGCCACCTCTCTGTCCAGTTCTTGCACAATGACCTCATTTCTCTGTGGCTCAGACTGGCCATCTCTGCTGTCCAGCTGTGGGCCGAGTCCCCCACATTAATGTCACAGTCTGCCAGGCTCCTGCAACCCCAGCATCACAGTCCCAGGGAAGGAGCTGATTGGCTAGACCCTGAGGCTGGGCACAGGGTTCTTTCTGGTCCCTCTGGGGGAAGGGCAGTCCCTCGGAAAGAGGGGCCCTGGGGTGGAGTCTGCTGGGCTCCCCGTGCGGCCCTGACTGCTGCCTTCTGCCTCCGCAGCGTGGAAGGGGAGTACGTTCCCGTGGAAGGCGACGAGGTCACCTATAAGATGTGCTCCATCCCGCCCAAGAACGAGAAGCTGCAGGCCGTGGAGGTGGTCATCACCCACCTGGCCCCGGGCACCAAGCACGAGACTTGGTCTGGGCACGTTGTCAGCTCCTAGGGGCCCAGAAGCACCCCTCTCCTCAGCTTGTGGAGACCCTGGGGAGGAGCCAGGGCCACACCGGAGATGACGTTCTACCGCACGCGTCGGGGCTTCAAGGGGCACACGGTCCCTCTCGAGTGTCTCTGGAGGAAGGGGTGTGGGGGCACACACGGTGCGCCCGGCCACCAGCAGCCTCCTCCCATCAGCCAGCTCTCACCACCTGGAAAGCATTAAAGGCATTTGAAAAAGACAGGCACCCTGCTGGTGGCTGGGCCAGGGTCCCACCTGACCTGGGCGCGGGTCCGAGGGCCCTGCTCCCCAGCTGCCCAGAGCTGCAGGCGCAGCCCACAGAGCCCTTTTCTCTACCTTGAGCTGGAGGCTGGCAATCCCTGGATTGGGCAGGGGGCGCAGCTCCGTGGCACAGTGCTTGGCTGGAGTGCACCAGCCTGGCCGCCCCCGGGTCCCTGGATCCGTGGCCCACGATTGGGCGTCAGGCCACTTCCCCAGGGTGGCTTCCACCTAGTGCCCGTCACGTCCTCTGGGGAGCGGGGCAGGCAGTCTTCTAGTTCTTGGTCTGGTTGGTTCTAGGGAAGCTGCTTCAGGGCTGGGGCTCGGGTTGGAGGGACTTTAGCCTCCTGGTCCTTTGCAGAGGGACACGCAGCACTGCTGCCAGTCTGGGGAAGACCGTCTGGGGAGCGTGGGGCCAGCTTGGCTGCGGTGCTTGGTCTGAGCTCTGCCTCCTTTGAGAAGTCTGGTCTTTTCACCTGTCTAGTGGGACAGTCACCATAGCAGCCATTTCCCAGCCTGTCATTACGGTGGGGGTTGGAGGTGGTGATTGGAGGTGGTGATGGGGTGGAAGATGCTTGTGGAGAGGGGAGGGTCTTTATTTAAAAACAAAACTTTCCCTGGGCTGGCGGGGTGGCCACATCTGCATTCCCAGTGACTCAGGAGGCCGAGGCAGGAGGATTGAAAGATCGAGGCTAGCCTGGGCAACTTAGCGAGGCCCTGTCTCAAAAAATTAAAGGGCTGGGGATGTGGCTCAGTTGTAGAGCATCCTGGGCTCCATCCCTAGTATGAGGGGAAACCCCCCCAAAACAGAACGTTCCCCAGTCCATCCAGAAAAGAGTAGGGAGCTTGCTTCCTGATGGCCTGGGAAAGTCAAACTAAGGTAGAAACACACATAGTTAAGAACTGCGTAGGGGCTGTCTGCCCGCTGGGCTGGCCTGTTGCTGCTGACCCAGCACCTTGGGTAGGGATTTCCAGCAAACGCACCTGAGGATTTTCTTTGCCGTGCTTTGGTTTAGCTGTAGTTGTGATTTGAAAACAGAAGTAGCTGGGTAACGCGTTTGGAAATACACAGCCTGTGTGTAGTTGGGTATTTTCTTATCAGTGCTGGGAGCGAGTCCTTGAGCTGGCCGAGGGGCCCAGGACTGTGCTGCAGAAGATGGGGAGGACGGTTCTGTGCGGGAAGTAGACAGGACCTCATCAGGGGTCTTAAATCTTGACTCTGGGCATGTGAAATCTTGACTCTTCCAGCCTAAGAATGCTTCCTTTGAGAGGGGATGGGAGGCTAGAACTGTTTTGCTGGTGACCAGTGGAGTTGTTTTAAAATAGGCAGATAAGCCCAGCCCAGGGCAGTGGTGTGCACCCGAGATCCCAGCCACCCTGGAGGCTGAGGCAGGAGGATCAGCAAGTTTGAGGCCAGTCTGGGCACCTTAGCAAGGCCCTGTCTCAAAATATAAAATAAAGAAGCTGGACTTGTGGCCCAGTGGTAGAGTGCCCCTGGGCTCAGTCCCCAGTACCACAGAAAGGTGTGGACCAGGTGTGTGCTGGGAAGCGTAGATGGTGCCGCCCTGGTAAGGTGACCTTTGTCTGTGTTGCTTGCTGTGCCCCTTGGAGGGTCCTCGGCTCCTGCCTGTCCTCTCTGGGTCAGAGTGGTTTTTTCCCTCCAAGTCTTAGACTGTTCTCTTGGTGGCTCCCCTGGGGCTTGTCCGTTGTGCACACACCAGCCACTTGCCCCCCGTGAAGGGACTCTGGCTTTGCCCTCAGCTTGGTGGCCAGCTGGGACTTGGTGTGGTCCCACACGCTAGCGCTGCAGCGGGCTCTGCCCACAGTGAGCCTGGGAGTCGCATTCTGCTGTCTGTGGACTTTGGATTCTCTCGCTTGGCCGGATCCTTTGTAAACGGCGCTTCCTGCGTGACCACATTTGTCAGTTGACGAGTATTCTAGAATTGCAGGGTACTAGAGCTGGAAGCGACCCCTCTGCACTCAGACCCAGGGTTTCAGTCTGCAGATGGGGAGGACCCAGCTGGGAATGGAATGCAGAGTTCCCAAGGACAGGTCCTGCCTCCCGCGCTCTCAGGGAGGCCTGTGGGTGCGGCTGTGCGCTCGGGGGCTGGTGCAGGGAGGTCCTGCAGGCCCGAAGGTCAGGACAGCTTTCCTGCTAGGCCAGAACCCTCCACTGCAGTCTCTCTGTGGAAATGGAGCTGCCCGTTTCTCTGCTCCTCATTCTCCAGTGCAGGAGAGCCGTGCTGTAGATGTGGCCCGAGTCACGAGGCCCCGGCTTGGCTGGCCATGATGAAGTCTGGTGGCATTTTGGGTGTTGTGTGAGCGGGAGGGGACCCTCATTCCCACTGTCCCGTGTGGTAAGAGACGGGTCTCAGGGTCCTTCCTGTGGACATCTGATGGGGGGCTGGAAACATGAGGCCAGCTTCCCCCGGAGGCCCTGGGGGCTCTGGAGAGAGTACTAGAATAGATGCTTCTATGCTGTGGTGGGCGTGTTCTGACCCTTGTGGGGAGGACCAGCAGGTCACTCGTGGGGCAGTGGGGGAGGACAGTCAGGTCCAGAGGGCACAGGGGCTGATGCGTGCAGGGGTGGCCATCCCGGGTCAGGGGCTGGGGCTGCCTGGGGAGGGACTTGGTGCCTCGCTGGGCAGGTTTTGCTGTGCCCAGTGTTTCCCGAGGGAGGGGATAACGATTTGGGTGCAGATGGGTGTTTCTGTTAATAACAGTGACTTTCAGTTGTACTGGGAACACTCACGTCTAGCGCGTCCATCCGAGTGTTCAGAAAGCGGCTGCAGTAGGCCTTACTGGGAGGGATGAGGACTGCCGCTTGCTCCCAGTGCGCGCGCTGCAGTGGCCTGGGCAGGGAGGCCTGGGGAGGCTGCAGTTGGGTCTGGAAGCGAGGCCGCCTGAGGTGGAGGCGGCCAGAGTTAGCGCTTGGCTGGGTGCTGTGGAGGCGGAGGAGCCTGGGCCTGCCGCTCCCTGGACGAGATGTGCCCAGCCTGGATGGGGAGTCAGGAGGAAGAGGAAGCGGCCAGCAGAGGAAGTGATTCAGGGCTACCCAGGCCCGGGCTGCGCCTGAATCATGTTGCCATCTGCCCGACTCGCTCCTCCCTGGCCTTCCAGCAGCTGGAGGGACCTTCGAGTGTCAGGCAGGTCCTGGGCACCAGGTTACACAGTGCCTGCCGCCCTCCAGTGTTGATGCAGGCCTTTCCACTGAGGCCGCTTAGACTGGGCGACCTTGAGCCTGGACAGCGGTGACTTTAGCCTTCTGAACAGGCCCAGGCTGGCTTGGGCACTGTGCTTCCCTCTTGCTCAACACCTACTGTATTTAAAGTGTCTTGGGATCATGTGCTCATCCTGCCAACTCCCCAAGGCCAAGGGAATGATGGCGCGGCCCCTGGGCTGCTGGGAGGCGTCCCCAGTTGACAGCTCGGCTCACTCGGGGTTCAGCCTGCTTTCCTGCCATCAGCTCCTGTGGACCACCCCGCGGCAGGACTGTCAGCTGACACATGACAGCAGGCCAAGGAGCGTGCTGAGTCGCAGCTGGTCAGCAGAACCGGCCCGGTGCTGGGGTGGCCTGTGCTCACCTGGCCCTGAGAGCTGCCCGCTCAGGAGGACTGGGGTTCTGTGGGACAGAGGCCACAGAGTGAAGGGGAAGGCCGTGAGCCAGCCCGAGGCCCATTTCAGCTGGGAGGGCGGTGGAGGCAACTGACAGTGTGGGGGGTCAGGGCAGGGAGGGTAGAGGCGGCCCCTCTACCCGGGAAGGTCTCCCAGCAAATTCTGGACCCCACCTGAGACCCTGAGAAGCAGTGGCAGTCACCTGGCATGGGTGGCGCTGGGGACAGGAGGGCTCCTGGTGCCACAGGATGGAAGAGAGGCTCTCGAAATAAAGGTGGGCCTCCTCCCAGAACGTGGGGCGCAGCCGCTAACCTTCACTTCACCACCCACTGACACCCAGGAGGGAGTCATGAGGAGGAACAGGAGCCAAGCCGCTTTAGTGTGCTACACTTCATTTTGAGAGGCCATTACAGTACCATTTGCAAAATCCAGCAAGGGCAGATGACAGGATGGCTGGTCCTGAAGTTGCCGAGAACGCACCCACGTGGGGCCACGGGCAGGCCTGCAGCTGCTGCTGGCTCACGGCCCCGTCCCAGGCAGCCGGCTCACCTAGTGCTGAGCCCTGGGGTGGGGTGGCGGGGAGCCCGAGGTGGGTGCGGAGCCCAGGGTTTCCGGGCTGAACCGTTCTGGGAAAGCTCAGTGCTCCGGAGGCGGGGGGCTTGCTTCAGTCCCAGAAGGTGGAGGGGAGGGGAGGGCAGCAGCGCTCCCACCCTCACGTGGAGGCACAGGAAGGAGCGGACACTGCAGGCGTGGCTCACTCCTGTACAGATGCCCGAGGAGCCAGGCCCCCTCAGGGAGGGTCTTCTTGGTCAAGTCTGAGGCCAGCCCCAGTGAGCTGCTCAGGCCTGGGGGCGCCTAGGGTGCTCAGTGTAGTGAATGCAGAGCCGCCTGAGCGCTGGGCCAGCCCAAGTGTGGACCCCGTGGTCAGTTGATCCTTGGCCAGCAGTCTGGCAGGCCACTGGAGGTCTGGGCTCACAAACAGGAAGCATCCCAGCACCGCCCTTGCTCAGCTCAGGAGGGCACATCAGACGGGAGGCGATTCCAGCTGCTGTCCCAGGGCTCAGTGTGGACAGCTGTTCTTTCTAATCATCAAACATCCCCTGCTGGTGTCTATACCGGGGCCCAAACGCTAACAGTTATGGTTTCTCAAGACCCTTAAAGAGGGTGAGTCTAGGCACACTGGTCCTTTCTGAATTCCTGAACGACAGAGTTTCCAAAAACCCATGTGTACAGTGACAGCGTGCCAGTATGAGGTAGGTCTTAGGCTGGGGATGGGGACGGGGACAGGTTCTTTTCTGTCTCACTCTCCCTTCTGGATGCTTCTGGCACTGGAAGAAGGGCATGACCTGCTGGGGGTGGAGGGTGACCTTGCTGCCTAGGGTGGCCAGTGTCCACACCGAGCACGACTGGACAGTGCAGGCAGCCAGGCTGGGAGTGGGTGTGTGCGAAGGGGCTGCGGCTTTGGCCCCAAGGGACCCCTCCCGGCCTCCCTTAGGAGAAGAGCTCTTCACAGATCCTGCGAGTGTCCTCAGGCGCCGTCACGGTGTATCCCACGGTTCTCGGGTCGGTGAAGATCTCGTGGTCATTGCCACCCTGCGGAGACACGAGGCACGGATGTTAGGCTCTGCTGTCGAGGGTGCGGCTGCCAGGGAGTGAGTAACGACGCGGGCGCCGGGCCTGGAACGTGTAATCATGCTTGTGAAGGAGATGATGACGCTCCCGCGAAGGCCTGAAGCTTGCTTTTCTATAAAGCAGGCGCAGCGAGCGACAGCAGCCTTGCAGCCATCAACCCGTCCTGACTGTTCAAACCTGTCACAAGGAGGGGACCCTGTGATGATAGGCACGGTTGTCACAGTGCTGGCACAGCCACGTGGGGTCACTTAAGTGTGGCCAGGTGGACGAGGAGCCAGATTTGATTTCGATCACTTCATCGGCCCCGTGCAGCTGGCAGCTGGCAGCTGGAGTGGCCTCTGCAGTGAGTGGGCTGGGCCTTGGTCCTGGCTGAACAGGCCCTGGCTGCACAAGGCTCCTCGGCCTAGAATGGGGATAATGGTGGGACCTGCCCGGGGCCACGACGGTGAGACATCTAGGCTGGAACCCCGGTGGCCACATCCTGACAAAGATGAGGAAACAGCCTGGAAAGGTGGCGTCTGGGGGAACCTGGGCACACATGGGGTCGGGGTATGTCCAGCGGCCCCGCCAGCCCTACTGGCCTCAGGCTCCCGAGTCAGGCTGCCTGCTGCCCCAGCACCCCGTGACCTCTGCGTCCACCAGGTGCCCCACAGACCTTCCTTTCCCCACCCAGGGACCCTTGTCCTTCCAGGCCAGTCTCAGTGTGGTGGGCTCCTTCCCAGGCTACCTGGTGTCTGCAGCCCACAATGGGTTTACGGTCAGCTGAGGCCGAACCAAGCCCCGAGCTAGTGACAAAGGACTGCCCTCTAACGAAGACTTCAGGGAACGGGAAGTTCTGAAGGCTGATTCTAGCTGGGGAGGCCCAGCCACCCCCAGGCTCCAGGAACAGAAGTCAGTTCCCTGAGAAGACAGAGGGCGGAGAGGAGTGGAAGAACATCATATCTTTGTAACAGTGTGACAGGCCCAAAGGAGGGGCGCTGCTGCTTAGCGAGGTTTGCCTGTTAATACCTCAATCCCCAGGAGGTCCAGGGTTCCACCTTCAGTCGCTGGGGGCTGGTGCACAGGCTGCTGCTGAGCCCAGCAGGGAAGCAGTGAACCCTGGTCACCCTCTGATGTTAGGGCCAGCAGGGAGCCAGGTGGGGATGGTCCACAGCCTGGGGTCAGTAGGTACCTGCTGTGAGGATACCCACATGCAGCAGACTTGCCGTCCCTTGAAATCCAGGTTCTTCCTGCATTTCTGCTTCATGATGAACTGTCCAATTTCCAGGTATGAGGCACAGAAATCTTTTAGGCAGGGGCTTGCCCTTGAAAGGTTTGGGAGCCTTTAAAATGCCCGCTGCAGGCTGGGAAATGCAGCTCAGAGGCATAGCATTTGCCTGGCATGCAGAAGGTCCCGGGTTCAATCCCCAGCACACACACACGCCCAAAAAAAAAAAAAAAAAAAAAGGAGAGGGAGGGAGGGAGGGAGGGAGGGAGGGAGAGAGAGACACACACAGGCTATTTGGGGGGCAGGGCCAATGGCAACAATATTTTGAAAATAATCCAGTGAGCAGCGGGGCCCAACTGGTGTTCAGGGGCCAGGCTGTGGGCTGGTCAGACTCCCGGAATACCTGGGAGGCACTGACCCTGCTTATCATCCTCCCACGTGGGAGCCAGGGGACATTCCTCAGCTGGGCTGAGCGCCTCTGCGCTGTCCCACCTCCAGGCGGTTCAGGAAGCGGACTGAAGGGAGTAGCTAGGCATTCAGGGTCCCCAGGGCTGAGGACTTGCCTCCAAGTTCACCTACACCCCCCACCAGCCAGGTAAAACCAGGGCCTGCGAGCTCTTTTCTCCAGATAAATGAGCAGTAAGACAGGTCTGTTCAGAGAACACATTCTGTACCCCTGCCACCCCAGGGGATTGCAGTCGCCAGGCACGGTGGTTCAGTCCAGGATGGCGAGGGCCAGCTCCAGGCCAAACCACAGCCAAGAGCAGAGGATGAGGCTCGCTGAGCCCGGCCCTGGTTACCCGTCTCCTCTTGGGACCTCACTGTGTGCACGCACAGCTGATTCACAGGGACCTGTGTCTCAGAGACAGGCTCGTGTGCAGTCACTGCAGGGCGGGTGGGCGGCCACATCCCATCATTTTGATTTAAAGACCTCCTGACCCGTGCCCTGGAGCCAATATTAAAGACACACTGTCTTGTTCACATCTTAGGAGAGTGAGATGCTGCGCCTTTTAGTGGGAAGGGAAGGAAGCTGCTGGCTTGCAGGCGTGAGGAGGTGAACTGTGAGGTGGGCACCGACTGGCTGCTGTCGGCCGGGAGCCCAGCCTGCCCATGCTGCCCATGTCCTCAGGGCTGCCTGACGCTGCAGTTTCCTCTCTCCTCTCAATTTCATATCCTCAAGATCTGTATTCAATAGGTAGAATTCTCATGGGCTGAACGTAGCGAAGTTGGTAGAGAGCCCGCCTTGCAAGCACAAGGCCCTGGGTTCAATCCCCAGCACCGTACACACACATGTACACACAGACTATTCTGGAATGTGGATGTAGTTCAGTGGTAGAGCACTTGCCTGGCACGTGTGAGACCCTGGGTTCAAGCCCCCCACACAACAAACCCAGAAAACAAAAAACAAACAAAACCTCTATATTCACATAGTTCAACAATAAAGAGGGTCTCCTTGTGCGCCCACAGGCTGCATCCTCAAACTGTAGAGAAAGGGGAGGCATCCGTTTCACTCTCCCAGGCCCTGGGCCTGGTCTGTACCCTGAACCGGTGACTTGGGGGAAAAAAAAAGTTAAAAGAGGACGAGAGCTCAGCGGTCAGTCTCCCTGCCCCTGCCTACCCAGGGTACCTGCTGTGCCAGCCTTACCTTTCAGGCTCCCTTACACACCTCAAGCTGAGGTGAAGAGATCATTTCCCCACTTCAGACAAAAATGTAGCTTGGGACTTAAATCATCCTGCACTTTGCTTCAGGCACCTACGGCCCTAGGGCTGTTCGGTTCCGTGGCACCCCTGTGTAGAAGGGCCACTCTGTAAGCGGGCGGACTCCTCCAGTTCCCAGCCGCACACAGGTGCCCGCTGACCTTTTCACACACACCAGGGCCTGAGAGCTGAGCTACCTGGGAACACTGAGCCAAAGGGACACTGGCTGCCAGTGGCCACGAGGTGTTTTCGTATTGCTAAAGCCTTAAAGCCGCGATGCTGCTCACAAGCAGATTCAATCAACAGCACTCTTCGGAGAAGCCAGAGTGGCTGGGGGACTCAGCAGGGTGGAGCAGGCTGGGAGTGTCCCTACTGGCTCTCTCCCTCCAGGGCCTGTCAGCTGAACTGAGTCAGGTCTTCGGAAACACTGGTGTGAGGCTGGTGGGCAGCTTGAGGGGGTTTCTGGGGCTGAGGTTCACTTGGAAAAGCAAGGGCCAGGGCCCAGCCTGAAAGCTCTTTACTGACAAAAAGCTCAGGTGCTCGTCCCTGGCAGCCAGCATTCAGCACGAACACAAGCAGCTTTCTGCGTCTGTCACTGCACGGAAAGGTGAAAATGAGGCGCTGGAAGTTCTGAGCCTAAAGTAAACACTGTTTTCAAAGACTATTCACTAATACAGAGAAAACAAAATATGCTAGGAGAATAAAAGCTAAAAATAAAGTTAATGACCACGTAGGGAGCCCACTTTTGGGATCATATATTCAGGGAGAAAAGGCTGGGCAGGGGCTCCTCAGTCGATCAGCTGTGATTACAGGTGACTGTCCCTTTCTCCTTCAGACTGTTTCTAATTTTCTTTTTCTTTTGTGGCACTGGGGGATTGAACCCTGGAATCCTCCACTGTGACAACTCGGGTGAACCTGGAGGGCATTATCTGAGTGGAGTAAGCCAGTTTCAGAGGACGAACACTGCACAATTCCCCTCAGAAGCAGAGGGTGGAGGGGTGGACGCCTGGGGCTGGGAGGCGGCCACACACAGTATCACTTCCCTAAGCTGAGGACATTCTAGAGATCCAATGGACAACACAGTGCCTGGAGTTAACATTCAGTGCAACCTAAATTTTCTTTTTTAAAAAATCTGGCTGAAGTGGGGGTTGAACCCAGGGGCACTCTACCATTGAGCCCTTTTTATTTTGAGACAGGGTCTCACCAAGTCGCTGAGTGTCTTGCTAAATTGCTGAGACTGAGCTTGAACTTGAGATCCTCCTGCCTCAGCCTCCTGAGTAGCAGGGATTACGGGTCTGCGCCACCATGCCCAGCTTCTATGCACTTAAAATTTTGTTGAGAGGGCAGATCTCCCATTAAGTGTTATAAAATGACCACCACCACACCAAACCCACCCCCCGAATCTCCCCAAACCAAAAGGCACAAAGATATCCAAACTCATCAAGCTGCTTATGTTAAATATGTGCAGACTTTTTGTATCAACTGTACCTCAGTGAAGCTATTTAAAACAAAAAGAGCAGACAGGCATGTTCTGGTGCCACTGGTTCTGTCCTTAGCTAAGTGATCCTGGGAAAATCAGTCAACCTTCCAATCCCCAATTTTATCACTTAAAAAGTAAGAAGTGGAAGCTGGGGTTGTGGTTCAGTGGTAGAGCACTCGCCTAGCACAGGTGAGGCACTGGGTTCGATCCTCAGCACTGCATATAAATAAATAAAATAAAGGTATTGTGTCCAACTATATCTAAAAACAAAACAAAACAAAAAAGAAAACAAAACAACAAGAGCGGGCCTACACTCCCTTGAAGTCCCCTTCACACTGGAAGACCATGATGCGAGGACCTTGCTGGAAGGTAGGCCCATCACAGGGTAGATCACGGCGGAGCAGCAAGGTTCTGGAGTGGAGCAGAAATTAATTCTGTACTCGCAGCATTTATGATGCACCTGCTGGGTGCACAATGTCTTCACAGCCTAATGGGGACCCGGATGGCAAGGTAATTAGACACCTGGGGCAGCATGCCAGAGGGAAGCAGAGGGGTGCGAGAGAGAGGAATTTAAAGGGACATAGCTCCTGAGAGGACGGGAGTGGACAGATGATGCCGAGGCTCTCGGGCCCTTGAGAGTGGCAATGAATTCTCCCATCTGGGGCAGGCCTGGCCCTGCTGCCCTGGTGGCTCTGGAGAAACTCTCCATGAGCTCCTCCTGCTGGCCCTGGGCCAAGTCCTCAGTTCCCAGACTTGAGGTTTCTGACACCCACCTCACTGTGTGACGCCCAGCACCGACCCTACCTCCTCACTGTCCCTGATGCCCTCGTTGAGATTCCTCGTCCTCCCATGGCTTATGACACCTCAATGCATAATGAACACCCGGGGTGGGGAGGACACAGTAGAATAAGAAGATAAAGTGCTAAGGGCTTTGAAACCCAGAGCATTTCCAACAGCCCCAGAGGCGCCTTGTGCAAGGCACCTGAAGTGGGCAATGTATAATTCAAAAGCCAGCTGAGAAGGATCGCTCGCCTCCCCTGGGGCACTGGGTGGCTGAGCTCAGAGGCTGGGGGCTCACTCACGCCCTCTAGGCCAGGAACCATGGGGTGAGGGGAAGACAGCCTGAGCACGGCCTTTCCCCAGGCGCAGATTGAACCCTGGAGTTGCAGGAGCACTTTCATACTTACTGGCATGGTTTTGTCTCCAAAGAAATAAATGGTCTTATAACCGTCATTTTCCACATGTCTCAGGCAGTATCTCTTGTCCCATCCATCAGGAAAGACGTCAAAGCTGATCTGGCCTCCTGCCAGGGGAAACACACACGGGTGAACAATGCCCCGATCCGAGAACGCAGGAGGCTCAGCGGGAGGGTCATTAGTTCTAGGCCAGCCTCAGCAACTTAGCAAGGCCATAAACAACTTGGGGAGGTCCTGTCTCAATATCAAAAGTAAAAAGGGCTTGGGATGTGGCTCGGTGGTTAAGCACCCTGCGTTCAAACCTCAGCACGCGCGCACGCATGTGCACACACACACAAAGTTAAAGGTGAAAAGAGGCTCAGGAGGGTTAAGGTGTGGCTCAGGGGCAGAGCACTTGTCTGGCATGTGGAGACGGGGCTCCAACTCCATTCCCCCAACAGAAAGAGGCTCACACGTCCCTAAAGAACATTCATACTTCACTGTCAGCAACGAGACTGCCAAGGTCGTTCTCTACTCTAACTTGCAACTCACACCACTTTAGGGACAGGTTCTGGAAATTAATTCTACGTGATGTTTTTCCCAACATATTTCACCTGGGTCTAAACATGAGCTACAGGAGGCCAGCTCCGAGTGAGGAATGCGCCTAAGCGCTCCGCCCAGCAAGTGCGTTCACACGAAGCACTCCCAGGAGGAGCCTGAGGGGCCTGGCAGCGGCCGCCTCCAGGTGCGCCTCCTCGCACTTCGTGGAGCCCCCAGTGGGAGAGGGTGGGGAGCAGCCGCATCCAGCGTGCCTTGCAGGAGGCAGGAAAATCAGAGAACGCAATTCTAGGCAGCTCTCCAGAGTCACAGAGACGCTTTCAAAGCTCTGGCAGAAACGTGTCCACTCAGTGCCTAGAACACTCAACCCCCGCCCCCTGTGCATGTCCTACCCCAAATCCCTTGCCAAGTCTAGATTCCCTACAGCCTGTTTATCCATCCATTGTCCATCCATTTGTGATTGTAGCACCAGGGACTGAATCCAGGGGTGCTTGCCATTGAGCTACATCCTCAATCCTTTTTATTCTGAGGCAGGGTCTCACGAAGTCTGGCTTTGGACCTGAGATCCTCCTGCCTCAGCCTCCCAAGTAGCCGGGATCACGGGCGTATGCCACCACAACCAGCCCAGGCCTTGGTTTCTTGCTCTGCAAAAGTGGCCCATCTAACCTGACTGACCCCTGCTGGTGACGCACTGCAGGTTTCCAAGGCATCTTTCGTCTCAGAGATTCACAGCCCCCTTCTCTTTTGGAGTTCACTGCAGAGCATCCCTCCTGCCCGAAGGCCTGAGGATAACTTCTCACTCTCCCAAGAAGCTCCTTATGACCAAGAGAATCCCAGACCCAACAGTCTGGAAGCCATTTCCTGACTTTTTTCCACCCACCTCGACAGCTCAGCAGCCCACACCCAACTCCTGGCAAACGGCATCAAAGTCTGGGACATGGCTGAATAGACAGTACCTATGGAAAACGTGAGGCCTCTGCCCGCAAACTCCTTCTGCAGATCTGCTACAAAGGTTTGTCTTATATTTTCTTTCTGGCAAAAAAAAAAAACAACAAAAACACCTGTCACGGGTCCTGGTGTAGAGGAGCACTTTAAGTCCCGGCCACAAGCGCATGTCTCTGATTCCCTCAGCACAGCCATTCCCCAAGGGCGGTCCAGGACTCACTTTATCCAGCTCGTAGAATTCAATGCGTTCTTCCTGGCTGCAGCTTCTTCCAACAGGGGACACATTCAACATCCCATTTCGGAATTCAATGAAAGTACCCCTAGGGAGAAAAAGGGACCGAAGTCCCCCAAATGACCTTATTTTTTGGAACAACAGCATAGGTAGATAAACTGACTAAAAGGTTGAGTGGTTTTATAAAGTAGACGGGTGTAATCCATGTTTCATTTCGTTTCTTTCTTATTTTGTGGTGGTGGGGATTGTACCCAAGAAAATTCTGCTACTGACTCTATCTCCTGTTGTTTTTAGTTCAAATTTTAAATTTTAAAAAAATTTTGAGACAGGGTCTCATTAAGTTGCCCAGCTGGTCTTGAACCTGTGATCCTGCTGCCTCAGTCTCCCAAGCAGCTGGGATCGCAGGTGTGCACCACCAGCCTGGCCAGCGGTCCGTGCTTCTCAGAGCTGCCCTGTGCGGTGCGGCATGCCGGGAACCACGGGGCCTGGAAATGCTGCTCATCCAGAACGAGAGCGGATTTGAAACACAGCATGAAAAAGGAGCATGATTATCATTAGTAATGTTGTACATGGACTATTTGTAAAAGCATTTTTTATCAATTGGGTTGAATATAATATATTACTAGAAGTAATTTCACCAGTTCCTGTCAGCTTTTATGTGACAACAAGAAAATCATAAGCTACATTTGTGGCTCACGTTGTATTTCCACTGGACAATGGGACTGCGAGGCAGAGAAGTTCAGGTTCATCGAGGCTGTGAATATGCCCTCGGCACTGCAGGCGTCTGGAAACAGCCTCCAGACACCTACTTTGCTCGAGAGCTCTCTCACACAGCCTGACTCCCCAGCAGAGATTCACAGAAGGGTCAGAGCCTTAGGACAACTGAGGAAACTCAATTTACCCTGTGGTAGGTGCACCTAAGGATTTGATTTGATCACAGAAAATTAAAGTCTAATACGATCTTAGTAACTTGAATGAAGCTGTTCAAAAACATTTTTTTCAGGACTGGGGATGTAGCTCAGTGGCCAATGCTTGCCTAGCATGTGCGAGGTCCTAGTTCAATCCCCAGTAAAACACACACACGCACACACACAACCGCCAACGAACCAACAAAAACCCCATCTGTGCACACTGTGCTTCCACTTTGTCTCAGAACAGCTTCTTAAAAGCTGAGATAACTTGGAACTAGATATTCATTTGACAAATGGAATTTCAATGTCTTGTGACAAACTGCATCAGACACACCTTCCAGCTCAAAGGTGGCACCTGCAAACCTGCTGGAACATTTTCCCCAATCTCTCTGCTATTTTAAAGGCACAGCCTTGATCTCTAGCCACCTGCCAGGTGCAGAGCTGTGGACCCGATTCAAGGCCAGCCTGGCCTCTCCCTATGCTGTCTGGCTCTGGGCACCTCCCAAGCCTGTTTATCTGCCGACAGAGAGAGGCTAATGGCGCTTGCTCTGGTTGCCTCCAAGGGTCTAGTGAAAAGCAACATGCTGGTTTATGTAAAGGTACTTTGTAAACTGGGAAAGAACACACACTTAAGCAAGTAAAGTAGAAATATGTCTCTAGCAGCTGGATCTGGGACCCTGCTGTGCACAAATCACAGAGAACACAGCAACATATAGGAAACATGAACACCCAAGAAATGTTTCTAAAGATCCCATGTTTGGGGGTCAGGTGTGGCTCAGTGGTAGAGTGCTTCCTAGCATGTATGAGGTCCAGGGTTCAATCCACTGCAGGAAAAAACATCAAAAGACTCCATGTCCAGGCTGTCCTGGAGCTGACAAGAGACCGAGCTGTCCTCTGTACCTTCTACATATCCGATGATGCTAGGGACCGATGACCATCCCCAGAGCTGACCCAGGCCGTGGGGTAGACTATCAGAAACAGAGCTCAGTTATTTCCTCCCAACTCAAAGACACTGTACTCATTCCCAACCCAGGAGGAAGCTGACGCATTTCAGAAAATCTCTCAAGACAGGGATTAGGCTGGGCACAGTGATATAAACCTGCAATTACAGTGACTTGGGAGGCTGAAGCAGGAGGATCAAAAGTTTGAGGTCAGCCTGCGCAACTCAGCGAGACCCTGTTTAAAAATAAAAAATAAAAAGGGCTAGGGGTATAGCTCAGGGGCAAAGTACCCTAGGTTCAATCTCCAGTACCTGCGCCCGCACCCCCACCCCAGAAAACAGGGATTAGGGCAGTTTATTAAGACTCGATTCTCTTGTGAACACTGGGCCATCTGAGGTCTTACTGCCTCTGCCTGACCTAGCAGAGCACGTAGTACTGATGCAAAACGTGGAAAAGGCTGATTGGCTGGGTCTTGGTTCTGGTTTCTGAGTCCACAGGCATTTAAAATATTCTGGAACTATAGCTCTGCACACCTTTCTCCTGCACTAGACAATAAACTCTTTGAGGACAGGATCATGCCTTGTCTTTTTAAAACACCCTTCCTTTATGCTTAGCCCAAATTAATGAGGTAATGGACCTGGGATACAGGTGTATTTGACTTTTTTTTTTTTGTATTTTGACTTTTTACAATGGGGAATTTCCAACATAGATAAGCAAGCAGGATGAGTGAAGGAACCCACAGGAATGCACCACCGACCAGCTGTTCCACTGCAGCCTCTGGGAAAGGGAAACTGCACCTGGCTGCAGGTGCGGTGGAAGCACTGGCTCTGCCCATCCTAACAGGCTGGAGCAGCCCCTGAGTGCAGCACGCCGAGACCCAGCTGCTCATACAGATGCACCTCCCCTGACAGCTGAGGTCTGTGCAGCAGGTTCTGAAAACTGGGAAGAATCGGCAACCTCCAAGAAACAGCCGCCGTTAGCATCTGGAGCCACTTCCCGCCCACCTTCTACTGGGGCACTTATGTATGTTATTATTGTTTTAAAAATGGGACTGAGATGGTACAGTTACTGTATCAAAGTAAGAGGTCCCTGTCACATGCCCACAGAAGAGGGAAAGCGAGGTGGGCTGTAAAAGACTGGGGTACGTGCTCTTGGGCGGGGTGGGGTAGGCCAGCCATGTGGGACCCAGAGCAGGCAGGCTTCACCTTTGCCAACAAGTCAGAATCCAGGTGTTTCAAAGTCAGAAACCCAAATGTGAAAGACGGCGATAAATCTGGGTTTTATTTAACACTGTGGCCAGCCACCGTTGGCTCTGCAGGCCCCCACGAGACCTGCAGGTCCAGAGCCTCTGCTGCTCTTCCTGCACGCTGGTTCACAGGAGCTTCCTCTCACGGCAGCCCTGAAGGCGCATGGTGCTCAGTGGCTGCACAAACAGCCTCCACGCAGACGGCCACCTGTGTCGCCATCCCACACTGCTGGCTTCACACGCTGTGCCTAGGATCCCTTAGTAAGGGCTGGGCTTGGGATACAATGAGCACTCACCACGAGCACTGCTCCCTGGTGCAGCTGTGCCTCTCTGCTGCAAGCAAACCTACCTTTTCTTGGGAAGTTTAATTTTTGCAATGTAGCTCAGGCAGTAGTTGATCAAGTCTTGGATCAGGGGCTCACCCAGGTGACCTTGAATATTCTAGGTGAACAAAGTACTAGAGTTACTTGGTTTAGCAGGAAGTAATTTCAAGACAGCTTTCTAGCAAGCCCCGGTCTTCAGCCACTCTGTCTGGAAAGTCACAGGCTGATGCGGCAGGGCAGGGACACTGCCCCCAGTTGTTTGCTTATGTCCCCTTTCCTCTGCTTGAAGACATGGGGCAAGCCATGGAAGTGTCAGCCAAATGTATTTTCTGCCTCATTTTAAGAGTTTTGTATTCATTGTCTCTCAAACACTTCCCAGAAAGTCCAGTTTATTGCTCTTGCTTTTTTTCAATTAAGATATCTACAGAAATGGACCAAAAAACACATTCCTCTTCTGTCTGAACTGTATGGTCCTATACTATTAAGAGTTAATGTAATACCTTTTTTAAAAAAAATTGTAATCTTTTATTTTTTTGCAATACCAAAGATTGAACTCGGGGATGCTCTACCACTGAACAACATCCCAGCCCTGTTTATTTTTTATTTTGAGACAGGGTCTCACTAAGTTGCTGGGGCTGGCCTTGAACTTGTGATCCTCCTGCCTTAGCCTCTCAAGTGTCTGGGATTACAGGTGTGTGTCACCACACCCAGTTTATCTAGTACTTTTTAAAGATGCTCATAGTGAGGCAGCCTGTCCAGCTTTTGCTATCATAATAGAAATTTTAGACATAAGTATTCTTGGAAAACAATTACAAAAACTTAGTTATCACTTTGGAATAATGTAAGTCATTTGGTTCAAAATTCAAAACTTAATGAAAAACACAGAGTGAAGATTCATTTCCCCCATTACTCAGTTGTCCACTGTCCCCCCTCCAGAGGCATTCAATATCAGATGCCCTTCAGACAACATTTTAAAAGTGTATGTAGTTGTTCACATACTCAAAACCTACCTGTTTACACAATAGTTTCCCATCTTTGTACGCTACCAAGCCATTTTCTGGAAACACATAATCATATTTCTCAACCACTACAACCAAACCGAAACAAAAGAAAATTCAGAATGCAATGAATTAAAATCTGTTTCTACTTCTTGACTAACATGCATCACCAATAGAACTACTGAACCCCAGTAAGAACCAAGGAAGAATCTCATCCTAACCGACTGGGAGTGAAAAGCCCCCTAAGCAAGGAAAGCACGAGAGAACAGCTCTTTGGTTGTATTTAAAGACTGTGGGCCTGGAGCGGCCACAGGTCACGTCCTGTACTAGCCTTTGTCCCTTTGGTCTATAAGGAAGATACTGGTCTATCTGGGCTCTGGAGCGTGCCATGGGCCAGCAGCACTGGGGCAGCGGGTGATGTGGGTTTCTGAACTCTGACCTCGGGTTTTCTAATCAATCAAGTGACAGGTTAAACATAGGTTGTTTTTTGTTTTTTAAAGAAAAAGCTATTTAGGTGATTTCTGCAACCAGTCAGATTTGGACACTACCACACAACCTAAATGAAGGGATTCTCAAACTCTAGGCACTTGTTCAAATGCAGACCCCAGGCCTGGCACCCCTTGACCGCATTACTGTGTGCTGGAAGGGACCCTAGAACCTGTAGTTTAACAGGTGGGTCTTCAACTTTCTTGCAGCTGGTGTATCGATTCTTGCCCCACATTCTGAACTGTGCAGACACTATCCTGACCTCTATACCAGGAGAACAGGGTTTCCAGGCCTAAATGTCCCGTTATGCTGCTCATAGCACTTCTAAATGAAGTATCTACAAGAAAAATTAAACATAAATGGAATACAAAGTCTTAAAGGAATCGCACAGATTACTCTTCCAGTAATGACAATTCAATATTGTGGTCTACACAGATCTGCAGGGTAAGATACGATATATGGAACAGGAGTTCCATGTAGGGGCCTCACCAAGAGGGGATATTTGGCAACGTCTGGTGACATTTTGGTTGTCAAAATTTTGTGTGTGTGTGTGTGAGAGAGAGAGAGAGAGAGAGAGAGAACCCTGCTGACATCTAGGGGGTAAAGGCCAGGGACATTGCTAAACATGTTACAATGCACAAGAGGGTCCCCATAATAGAGAATTATCTGAGTCAAAATGTCAACGGTGCCAAAGTTGAAAAACCTTGCTCTAACAGAGCTGGTTCCAAGATATGAGAACTCTGAAGACAAAAGGGGTTAAAGGAACAATCCATTTATCCATTTCTCCACTTACTATTTCTCATAGGCCAGGCACCCCAGAGGCCCTGAGGGTAGAGAGATGAATAACCCTGGTTCTGGTCTTCGAGGCAGTTTCGAAAACTAACAGAGTGCTACACTGGCAGGGCTAGGCACCACTGTCCTGAAGACCCACTGAGTTGGAATCTCCGGGAAGGAGCGTTAAGTTCTCCAGCTTCCACAGTCCTGTGCTGTCAACTCTGGATGGGGGTTGGGAGAGCCTGGTGACTCGTGAGTAGGGAACACTGGATGAAGGCACTAGGAAGGAAGCACCTAGCCCACGGGACACTTCCGCACCTGGGTGAAGAGTCAGACCTGTGGCCTGGGCTAAGGATAGAGGGCAGCGGGCAAGGACAAGCAAGAACCAGGCAGAAACGTTTCCAAGTGCATAGATGCGGATTCTCACCTTTCTACCTTTCTAGGTGAATCTACCTACACATTTGAGTAAAGTGTTCTTATCAGCCAGTCCCAGAACCTTATGAACAGGATTAAAAGCAAAGGAAAAATAAAGGAAGAGAGAATGTTTCCTCAAAGAAGGAAGCAGAAGCTGACAACAGGTGGCTAGGTTTCTAACACCTTCAGGAGAAGCTCATCTTTGACCAGGCATAACTGGCAATGCATTAGTTACCGTCATTTCCAAGTTGCTCCTGTACTTTCTCAAAGTCCGACCCGCCTACCACTCCAATTTTGATCTTCTGCCTCAATTTCTGTAGAAAGTCATCCATTTCTTTGGTAATTTTCTGCATTTCAAGAAGAAAAACACAAGTCAGGAGCCACAAAATAATCAACAGTCTAAAACTGCAAGAATAATACAGTTCTTATTTTTATACACACACACTCAGTTACTAGTCTGTAGGTAAGTTTGGATGTTTTAGTTGTACTTTTAGACGGTATTTTATTAGAATAAACAAGTTGACTTTTACTTATGTTTACCAAAATTTAAACACATAAGCAATTTATGAAAAGCCATGTGTATCTTTGCAGCTGTTTCTATGAATTTAAGTAGACATAAATACAGGTACAAATAGTCTTTCTTTTTTTTTTTTTCCTTTTCCTTTCAGTACTAAAGATCAAGCCTAGGGATACATTCCTAGTCCAGATCTTCGCTTTTTATTTTAAGACAGGGTCTCACTAAGTTGCCCAAGAGGGCCTAAAACTTGCCATACTCCTGCTCCAGGCTCCTGAGTTGCTGGGATTTCAGGTGTACACCACTGTGCCCACTGGCCAACTCAATTTTAAAATGAAATAATACAATTAAATTAAAGAGGAAGTTTAGAACTGATTTATTATAGTTATGCAAAACCAAGAGGGGCTAGGGATGTGGCTCAGTGGTTGAGTTTATGCTTGGTGTAAGATCCTGGGTTTGAGCCCCAGTACCACCAAACCACCCCCTAACAAAGGACAATACTAGAATTTCTTAGTCTTTTTAAAAAAGAAGAGCTCCTATCTATAAGCAGTGATCTTACTGGCATAAATTCCAAACTGTGTGAGCACACAAGTTTTTGTTCTTCCTCCTGCCCTGCCCCATACTGGGGACTGAACTTAGTGGCACCTTACCACTTAGCTACATCCCCATTCCTTTAAAAAAATTTTTTTTTTTTTGGTGCTGGGGATCGAACCCAGGGCCTTGTGCTTACAAGGCAAGCACTCTACCGACTGAGCTATCTCCCCAGCCCCCCCATTCCTTTTTAATTCTGAGATAGGGTCTTACCAAATTGCTCAGGCCAGGAACGTGTGAATCGCCTGCCTGAGTCTCCAGAGTTGCTGGGATTATAGGTACTGGCACAATCTTTTTTTCTTTAAAAAATGGTTTTTAGATAAAATACATTTACATGATTGAAAAAATCACATAGAGGGTTTATAGTACAGTGTGATCTTCTCTACCTCTTGAGGCAAAATGTTGACATACTGGGCAAAATCGAGAACTGCACTCGTGGTCCCTATGAGTCAGTGAGAATGTGAAAACCTGTCCCAGACTCCCCAAATGGTTTGCTTAGACCTGGCATCAGAATGAGAGGAAGTGGAAAGACTGTTGCAAAATATTAAAAGTACAACATTGACCAACAATGGCAGTGATACCTCCAGCTTCAAATGGAAGCCTAAGGGTACAGTTTACTCCCCAATCCCTGTGCGCACTGACAAGCATGCACACTGTGACATGCTCTGCAATGTGAATGGGTTATAAAAGACTGCTTTTTGCTTCCAAGTGGCAGCAAATATTTTTTGAGAGGAAACAGGATCCAGATGCTGTAACCACAGCTGAGCATCTACACTACACCCTGCTGAAGAAATCTTCAGAGCGAATCAAGTGCACAGCATGATTATTCTGGTGTTCCTAAATAAGCCTTGTGCTGATGATTACAAATCACCCCATACAAAATGAAACAGAGCAAGATTCAAAAGTCTGAAATTAAGATGGAAAGAAGTTTAAAAACTGAAAAAAAATTCTTAGAAGTTCTTTTTGGGGGGTGATAATGGAAATTTTACTATAGACATGAGGTGGAGCCAGTGAACTAAGGCCTGTGGGCCAGAATCAGGTCCACTGCCTATTAATGTAATTACCGGAACACAGCCATGTCCATTTGGGTGCAAGGTGTGTATGGCTGCTTCTGTGCTACAAAGACAGCTGAGCAGTTGGAACAGAGACCTTATGGCCTGTGAAGCCTCAAACATTTCCCATCTTGCCACTTACAGATTGAACCCAAAGACACTTTACAACTCAGTTACACCCTCAACGCTAATTTTTTTTTTTTTTTTTTTTTTTTTTTTTTTTTGCGGTACCAGGGATCGAACCCAGGGCCTTGTGCTTGCAAGGCAAGTACTCTACCAACTGAGCTATCTCCCAGGCCCTAACACTAATTTTTGAGACAGGGTCTCACCAAGTTGCCCATACTGGCTTCAAGCTTTTGATCCTCCTGCCTGGAGCTGAGATTATAGGCAGCAGCTACAGGATCAGATACAAGGCTAATCCTAACTGAAACTTATCTGTGCCCAGGGCAGTAAAATCTGGCAGTGGGAAACAAGTATCCCAGGGCCCAAGTAACTCTCAGCAGCCATCTAAAGTGATCCAGGGTTCTTCCATCACCCCAGTCCACTGCTGGGACAGGCGGAGGTGTTTAATGTTTTGATGTCGCGTCTGTGCGAGATACTTTAATAATTTTATCAGATGCTCCCAAATACGATATGGAACAGGTTAACGTCCTTAAAGCGATAGGCGTTAAGACTCAGAGAAGTTAACTGACCGGCTCGAGGTCACACACTGTCAAGAGATGAAGCTGAGAGTCCCCTAGGTCTGTCTGAAACCTATGTCTTTACTATCGTGCACACGGCACAGCCCACTGCTGACAGGTCTGAGACGGTCACATAGCTGGGGTTGCAGTCCAGGTCCATCAGTGCCCAGGGCTCGCCGGTAAGTCCAGAACGGTACTTCCCATCCACATGCAGTTCCAGCTTCCTGCTCCCAAGTGTTTCGGCCCCGCCTCCTAACTCTGCGCACCCCGAGGTCTTGAGAGCTGATCAGGACCTGCTCTCATTCCTTCAGGGCGTCCAGAACAAAGTTCAGCCCCCAGGAGGAGGTAGGGTCCTAAATCGCCCTCCGGCGCCCAACCTGGGCGGTCCTCAGCCCGGTGTGCGAGCGGCGGGGGCCCCGCACCCGCAGCCACCAGCCCGCCGGGCGCCGCCTACCTGCCGCGGGGCCGTCAGGGTCCCATCCACATCGAAGAGGCACAGCGCTGGGCCGGACGCCGCCATGTCCGCAGTTTCCGAGCGCACTGGACAGGACACGCGGGCACCCGGGTCGGCACCAGCGACGCGACCCGGAACTTCCGGGTCCGGCACCCGCGCCGCAGGGCACGCCGGGAAGAGGGGCATCATCCGGGCTCCCACGATACCCCGGACTCGGGTCGGCCGCGTGCCGGGACCACGACTCCCGAGAGGCAACGCGTGCCCCGCGCGTCACGTGCGTCTGACCATGCGCTCTCAGGGTTTCCGGGGCCGGTGGTGTTTACTTCCGGCAGCAGGCGACCCGCTCATGGTGAGGAGGGTGGTGAGGAGGGTGGCGAGGAGGGTGGCGGGCAGGCGGTGACGTGCGGCACTTCGGGGCCGAGGTCGGGGCCGCCGCTGGTAGGCACGCCTGGTTTCTGACTCGGGGCGTCCGGGTGACGGGGCTCCGGCGTGGGTGCCACTTGCCCTTCCCCGGCTCAGCCGGGTCACGTGGGCCCGCCGGGTGAGCGCTAACCTCGCGGAGCGCTCGCCGCGTGGCAGGTAGTCGGTTGAGGATCGTGCGATCGTTACCTCGTTCGGCGTATCCTGAGTCGACTCTAAAAGGTGAAGAAACAGCGGGGCGCGGTGGCGCTCGCCTGTTACCTTCGCTGCCCGGGAGGCTGGGGCAGGAGGATCGCAAGTTCGAGGCCAGCCCGGGCAACTTAGTGAGACCCTGTCTTAAAATAAAAAAGGGACTTTGGATGAGGCTCAGTTCCAGAGCGCCTCTGGGTTCAGTCCCCCGAACCACAAAGTAAACCAATCAACAAACCAGTTGATGAAAAGAGTAAATAAAAGTGAAGAAATTGAGGCTCAGAGGAGGAGTAATGTGCCTAAGAACTCTCACTAGTGACGGAGCTAGGATTGGAACCCGCATCCGGCTCCCAAGCCCAGAGCTTTTCCCCTGCACTATTTAATAGCTAACGTTCTTGGTGTTATGTGTTGGGGCCTCCCTGCCTCACTCTGCTACTGATTCTCCCGCCACAGCTAGCCATTAGAAAATGGCAGTTCCCTCCAGCACCAGGATAACGAATAAACCAGGTGGTATTTATTACTGTGATAAATATTTCATGGATTTGTTGCCCGAGTTTCCTCCTAGGGCACGATTAGTTTACTCCTTGGGGAAATGTCCACCCAGCCTTATGGATCCAGTGTCCCGTGTTGGCTCTCCCTGTTTGTTGAATGAAAGAAGCCTTCTTTTCTGTTTTCACTTGGAATTTCCTGGGGGAAAGAGGACCAGTTTGAGAGTCAGACACCTCCCATCCCTGCATTCATTCCACTGTGTGGCCTTGGGTAAATTTCTTAGCCTTTCTGGGGTTCGTTTCCTTACTGGAAAAAAAGAAGTAGTAGTGCTTGTCCAGACCAGCATTTGTGAAGTTCACATGGAGTAAAGCAACTGGCTTTCCTATTCTCCCCTCCTCTGGCAGTACTGGTGACACTGCAGGATTGGTGGGAGCCTCCTTGTGCGGTGCTTTGCAGATGTGCATTGTGTGATTGGGGGCACTGTCGAATTCCATGAGAAAGTATCTCCTGTTTCCCTTCCAGGCTGCCCTCTTCCGAGCTGTGCCAAGGTTGCAGGGGCCAACTGCCTGGGGAAGGCCTCTCCATGGGCTGTGGTTCTGCAGTGGGCAGGAGGATCCCAAGAGGTGGGTGGGGAGCAGGTCTCCCACCTTGAAGGAGAAACCACCAAGTGCAGAGCACGAGAAATTCCAGATGGTCTACCGCTTTAATGCCATCAGAGCCTTTGGGTATGTGTCTCGACTGAAGGTGGCCCAGACAGCCCTGACGGTGGTGGCCCTGCCACCTGGCTTCTACTGGTACTCCCAGGGCCTCATGACTTTGAACTCACTGTGCCTCCTGAGCGGGATAGCTGGCTTTGCCCTGGCCATGCTGTGCTGGATGAGCCATTTCTTCCGGAGACTGGTGGGCATCCTGTATGTGAATGAGTCGGGCACCATGCTGAGGGTGGCCCACCTGACCTTCTGGGGCTGGCGGCAGGACACGTACTGTCCTGTGGCAGATGTGATGCCCCTGACCGAAACCAAGGACCGGCCCCAGGACCTGTTCGTACGTATCCAGCAGTACAGCGGAAAGCAGACCTTCTATCTCACCCTGCGCCACGGACGCATCCTGGACAGAGAGCGTTTTACGCAGGTGTTTGGGACACTGGACAGTCTCAAGTGATCAGCTTGGATCTGGACCCTGGGTACCCTCTGCCACCTGGATCTCTGATGGGAAGGCTGAAGGTTTGGGCACAGCTGGCACAGGGGATTCCCTAGGACCCCTGGAAACTTGTCTTTTGAATGAAGAAATTTATGAAGTGGAAAGTAGTGACCAGGTTTACGAAAAAGGCCCTCAGTGCAGAGTCTTCCTGTACCTGACATTCATTCAGATAATGGCCAGAGTTTCTGTTAAAAAGGCAACTGTTGGAGGAAGCTGTGCCAGGCCACTTGGCCTGCAGCTACAAAACTGGAAGCCCAAGAGGCATGGCAAGGGGCACAGGATCTGGAGTTAAGAGACTTGAGTGCTGCCAGTTCTCAGCTCCTGGTCTGGGCAGCAGATTGACTTCCTGTGATTTCACATATTTAAAACAGATGGGACTCTTCTCTGTCTCATGGGATAAATGTGAGAGTAACAGTGTGGGCTGTGGGCTGAAACTCAGTGGTGGAGCACTTGTCTAGCATGTGTGCGACCCTGGCTTCAATCTGTAGAACAAACAAACCAATAAATGCCAAGTACTTTGCAAACGCAGTAGCCCAGAGCAAATATGAAGCCTTTGATCACAGGTTACAGCCTGGAGAGAGCCTCGCGGGCAGTGGGGATTTCCAGGGCCTGTGCTGAGACCCCACACAGTCAGCAGAGGGTGGTGAAGCCTTGAGTGGACTGGTCAGTGCACGCTTGGGTGTCGTTCACTGGACCATGATGCCTGTGCTAAGGTTTCCTTCTCCGCCCAGAGGAACTCTCCACTGGCATGGTATTTAATAAATAAAAGCATTACAGGCATTACTCCATAATTAATGATGTGTTTATTACATAGTTCATAATGATAAAGTGGAAGGAAGCCTTGGTCTTTATAACTTGGTCCCTCAGAAGTCATTAGCTAAATGTTTTGTAGCCTTTCAATCTTTTTTAAGTTATAATAACATGTACATTAACAAATTTGTTCTTTTAACCATTTTAAAATGTACAGTTCGAGACATGAAATACATTTACAGCTGGGCTTGGTGGCACACACCTATAATCCCAGCAACTTAGGAGGCAAAGGCAAGGCAGGAAGATCATAAGTTCAAGGCCAGCCTTAGCAATTTAACGAGACCCTGTCTCAAAAAAATTTTAAAAGGTTTGGGATGTAGCTTAGTGATAGAGCACACTGGGGTTCAGTCCATAGTACTGCAAAGGAAAAAAATCACAGATGTGTACAGCCCTCGCCACTATTTCCAAAATGTTTTCATCATCCCAAACAGAATCTCTGTCCCCATTCTATCCCTGCCCCCAGGCCTTAGGCAGGCTGCTTTCTGGCTCTGCATATGCTGACTCTGGGTTTGAGTGGATCATGCAGTATTTACCTCTTGTGTTTGGCTTCTTCAACTTGCATAATGTTTTTGTATCCCATGTTGTGTCACCCACTTTGTGGCACAAATTCCTGTTTTATGACTGAATAATAATTCTATTTTTCCATCACCTGTTGATGGGCATTTGGATGGTCTTCACCTTTTGGCTGCTGTGAATAATGCTGAGACGAACATTGGTCTCCAAGTGTCTTGAGTCCCTGCTCGCAGTCCTTTGGGTACATACTAAGAAGTGATCCTAGGTGGGTGTGTTAGCTTCCCGTGGTTGAGAAAAGGTACCTGAGATAAATCAGCTGAGAGAGGAAAGGCTTACTTTGGCTCAGAGGTTTTATCTTGGTTTCAGGTTTTGGTTCAAGGTCACTTGGCTGTTGTACTTTGGGCCTGTGGCAGCGGGGTACATCGTGGTAAAAGTGCGAGGCTCCCTCCTGGGAGCCAGGAAGGGGCCAGGGTCCCAGTATCCCCTTCAAGGACAAACCCACAGTGACCTAACTTCCTCCACTTTTCTCTTAAAGGTTCCCCCACCTCCCAGTAGCTCCGCAGGCTGACCACCAAGCCTTTAACACGTGGGCCTTTGGAGGACTGCCAAGCCAGGGCATATGACAAATTTTTTCAGTACCTGCCAAACCTTTCCATAATGGCTGCACCATTTTGTATTCTTACTACTGGTGTACAAGGGGTTGCTTTCCAGGGTTTTGGTAATAGCCATCCTAATAGAGTGGCATCCCATCGTGCTTTCAAGCTTTTAAAAACATTATGCTATGCTAGAAGTTGGTCTTTGCTTCGTATTATAATACAAGAGTATAAGTATTCATTTATGAATATTCATTTAAAATATTCAGAAATTGCAAAGTATTGCACCGAGTGGATGTAGCAGGTGCTTTAAACCTTTACTTTGTGTTTGTCAGTTTTTAGTTACTGTGACCAAAATACCTGACAAGAACGATAGGGAGGAAAAGTTCATTTGGGGTCACAGTGTCAGAGGTTCAGTCCGTGCCCAGCCGACTCCATTGCTCTGCACCTGAGGTGAGGCGGGAGGGCGTGGTGGAGAAAGCCTCTCCTCAGTGGCGTCTGGGAAGCAGAGCTCGGAGCCAGGGACAACTGGAAAGCCCAGGGGCGGCCCCCAGTGGCCTGTCTTCCCCCCGCGTGCCCCACCTACCTGCAGTTACCACTGGTTAGTCCTTTCAACTTCCTGACCCATCAAATGGATCAGTCCACTAGCTTACAGCTCTTGTGATTTAATCATTTCACCTCCCCCAGTATTAACACGAGCTTTTGGGGGGCATCTCATATCTAAACCGTAACTAGGTCATTCTCATTTTTTTCATTAATAAGAATGTGGAAATGAAAAGTTGGACTCAATTCATGTACAATGAATCAGAATGCATTCTGTTGTCATGTACAACTAATTAGAACTAATAACAAGTAAATTAAAAAGAATGTTGTATTCTTCCTCTGTGGACTGAAAATGGTATTTTGAGAAAAATGACTTTTCTTTTTTTCATATATTGCAGTGCTGTGGATTGAACCCAGGGCCTCCGGTGGGCTAGGCAAGTGCTCTACCATGGAGCCACATCACCAGCCCAAGAGTGGCCTTTTCTTTTTCTTCAGTACTAGGTATCGAACCCAGGGTGCTCTCCCCCTGAGCTACAACCTCAACACTTATTTTTTATTTTGAGATGGTTTCACTAAGTTGCACAGCCTGACCTTGAACTTGTGATCTTCCTGCTTCAGCCTCCCAAGTTGCTGGGATCATAGACATGGGCCACCACATTGGGTCCAAAAGTGACTTAAAAAAATAATCAGTTAACACAAAGGAAGTTAGATGTTTTTGTTATTAATTTTTTGCATTTCAGAGAAGCAAATAAAACAATTCAGAAGCGTTTGCCCCTGTGGGCTTCCAGATGTCATTCATTCCGCCTGAACTTTACAGGTGTCTGCCTTGCGCAGTCACTGGCTAATGCAAGATTTTCACCTTTGTGGAGCTTGTGGTGGGGTGTGTGGTGTGTGTGGCTGTTAAATGAATGTATGGCATTACAGATGGTGACAAGTACAAAGAAAGGGTCGGATGGTCTGAAGCAAGACGGGAGGAGAGGCATGGTGGGAGGGACTTAGCCCTGGACCTGAAGTGGAAGCAGGAGGTGGGCACTGAGGGAGCAGCAGGCATGTGCTTCTGCACTGGACGAGGTGAGGGCAGTTGCCAAGGGAGGACCCTGGATTTCATGCCAATCACTATGGAAGTGAGTCCGTCTGGTTTTCCTAGACAGGGCTGTGGGTGCAGGGCATGCTCTTGAAATGCACTGATTCTGTAGGTGTGCCCCAGATCCTGGCAGTGGGCCTGGCCGGGCCTGGAGGTCCTTAAACCCATTCTGAAGTGCCGACTCTTCAGGATAAATGGCATGTGGTTCCATTGACTTAGTTGTATGATGACCCTGTTTTCAAAACGTCACCCGGGCCCATGACCCGGCATCACTATCTGCAGGGTTCCCTGGTTGACTCTACTTTGCAGTCAGGGTTGGCAGCTGGCCCTGAAGGATCTGGCACCAGGGACTTGCCCTGGAAGGCAAGAGCCAGTTCCCATCAGTTTGGTGTTCCCTGTGTGGCCGGCTCAGGCAAGGCCAGCAGAGGGCACACGGAGCAGGTACGTTCTGAGCTAAGATCACAGCTCCTGTCGTCTCCTGTCGTGAGTGTCCTATGAGCTGGGTCTTCTGGAACACAGTCGGGGGGAGCTGTTCTGAACACTTGAAGTGAACAAGACAAAGGCAACAAGAGTCACCCATGCTCAGCCTTGTGGAGTCTGGTGGAGCTGTGTTCCTGTGCTTCCCATGTCAATCCAAGGCACCCCAAGTTTTGGGAATTACCCAAAGCCATGTGATGGGTGGGATGCGGCTCTACAAATGCAGGTGGGGGCTTCCATGCAGGTGTGGTGTGTATTCGGATTCTCCCCTCTAAAAACAACAACAAAAAATAATTGTTCCTTTGGGCTGCTGAGATGAAACTGCCACAGGCTGGGTGACTCAAAACAGCAGAGGCTGGGACGTCCCCTCAGGCTGACTCTGGTGGGGGCCGTTTCCTGGTTCATGGCTGCCATCTCCTGACCATGGCCTCACGTGGGGGAAGGGGTGAGGAGCACACTGGGGTCTCTTTCATAAAGGTGCTAATACCGTTCATGACCTAAACACCTTCCAAAGTCCCCACCTCCAAATACCACTGCTCTGGAGGTGAGGTTCCAGCATGAATCTTGCGGGGTGGGGAGGGCAAAGATTGACTCCAGAGTAATCATCTCAGAAATACCCAAGAATACATGTGAAGATGTTCATTTAAATATTTCTAACCAAAAAAAAGTCTTAAGTTTCCCTTAGTAGGTAACATAGTTAAATAAATGTTGGTAGGTCCATACTGTGGCTCTCACGTGACCCTTAAAAAGAAGGAGGTTGATCCACATCTGCTGCTGTGGCAAGGTGACCGTGGGTGGCATTAAGTGAAGAGAGCAAAGCACAGAACAACATGGTTGGCAGCGGTCACCCCTGGGGAGGGCAGTGGGGGCAGGTGGATGAGACAGGAAGTCTTCCATTTTCAGCTTTTTACCCTTCTGATAAGGTTTGACTTTTCACAACGAGCCATAGCTGTCCTTAATAAGTGAAGAAGGATTGTGTATGCAGGCTCCCCCAGCTTTCTAAAGCAGGGAGAAGTTTCCCAGCCTTATTCCAATTCTGAACTCTGAAGCTGAGTGGACACAGGAAACCCACAGTCCTGTGACCTGACTGTGTTTGTCCCTCGCAGAGTGGCTTTCCTTCCTGTCTGGACTTTGCAACCCCCTCCCACCCCGCATGTGCTGTGGGTGTATCATTTAGATATGGAGGACAGGGTGGTCTGGCCTGTCGAGTTTCCATACGGTTGTCACTTGGACCTTCGTGGGGTCTGCTCTGATCCGGTCGATGTTCCTGGCTTGCATGTCAGGTAGCACATGGCACTCAAAGTCCAGTGACAGCTGTTGCCCTTCCTACTGTTACCAAGCCTGAGCCTCACCTTGTCACAGGCCAGGTGTCTACCCACCTCCCTGCCCATCATTCAGTCTCCATGTCAAATGCCCTCCCAGACGGGTTCAGTGGGCGCCGTGCCTCGCTGGGGACAGCCTGGTGAATTGCCCAAGCAACTCCAGTTGGCGCTTTCCTTTAGCTGCTGTTTTATGACTTCAGGACACGTAAGTTCCTTAATGGAAAGCAACAGGGTCCCATCGAACCCCAGGCAGAGTCCAACTTTTATGGCCTTGTTTTGATCCTGTGGCATTCAACCATAAAATCTTGCCTGATGAGAGCTAATCAGGCTGGGCTGATACCATCTGGCCATGTTTATACCAACTCGAGGGACAAAACATTCTTTTTACTGACTTACAGTTGAAATAGTCCAGCGTCAGGCCTGTACCTGTGTTGGGAAATGGATTTAATGTTTACGAGTGGAAACTCTGCTCTATAATGTTGTTAGAATTCTATCTGAGGCACACTCACCTGTTCATGAAGAGGCAGCATCAAAGGAATGTTAAACACCTACTATGTGCCAGTGATTATTACATTATTTTATTTAATTTTGCCAGTAGCTATTTGAGTTGGAGCACCCCAGGGAGGCAGTAGAATGCAGGGGTGAAGCACATGATTCCGAAGCTAGGTTTCTTGTCTGTGTGAATCCCAGCCCTGCTGGGAGCTGGGCCAGTCACATAACCTCTCTTTGTGCCTTGGTTTCTTCACTTGCGAAGATGATAACAGTATATCATTGGGAGGACTAAGGGACCTATTATGTGAAAAGCACTTAGAATAATGGTGCTTAGTCCAGGGAAGTACTCAAGAAATATTAGTATTTACTATAATCACCCACATTTGGCAGGTGAGGCTCAGAGAGGTGAACTGCCTTGTTCAGGGTCACCCAGCTAAAAAGTGGCAGAGCTGAGTCATTCTACTGGCCTGTCCTGCCTCACAAGAGGGGAGGGAAGGACAGAATATAGAAAACAGTGTCTTTTAAAAGAGTATTTGACCTTGAGGTTCTGGTATCTTTAATCCAGCTGCCTTAGAAATGTGCATTTGGAGCTCACACTAGTGCTGAACAGTCCTTGTCAATTTTCCAAGGCCTACCAGGCCCGGTGGTGCCCAACCTGTAATCCCAGCAACTCAGGAGGCTGAGGCAGGAGGATCACAATGCCAGTCTCAGCAACTTAAAGAGGCCCTGTTTCAAAAAAGAGGGCTGGGGGTGTGGCTTAGTGGTTAAGTGCCCCTGGGCTCAGTTCCTGGTACCCAAACCAGGTGGCTGAGTACTTGACAGTCCCATCCCACCCAGTCCTTCATGGGCTGCATGCACGTGTCCACACTGCTCTTTCTTCCATAAATCATATGGATCAAATCCTGGCCTCCAAGTGGCGAGGCTGAGAAGGCGCTCCTAACCCCTTCAGGCTTCAGTTTCCTCATATTAAACATAGGTCTGCAGAACCTCATAGTTTCCTTGTGAGAATTTTAAAGCACCATCAGAACAGGATGCTTTCCTGGGTTCAACCTCCAGCACCGCCAAAAAAAAAAGAAAAAGAACAGGATGCTTGACAGATGTGAAAAAGAGACGATCAGCACTGTTTACACAGGATTATTGCTTAAAAGTACACTTTATGGTAAATACTGCCTTCCAGGCTAATTGTCTCATAGGCTTGTTGGCTGTCCCAGCTGGAAGGCCCGTGGAAGTATGTGATCCAAACCGTACATTTTACAGCTGAGGAAAATGAGGACCTCGAGCACCATAGCTCCAGCTGGGGCAGAGGCGGCTCCAGCTCAGGACACCGGAGCCAGAGCGTGGCCATCTCCGCAGTGCCTCCTAGCGGCTCTGGGCCTTCTCTGGGTTGTTTCTGCTCCCACTTTATTCCAGTCGTAGCTACTGGAGACTCTGAATTGGTGAGGCCCAAACATTAGGAGTTTTAGAAACCTCTTTAGGGCGGTCCTAACACCTCAGTGGTGAGGATGACCGTCCGGGGCTTTGGACTCTGCTTTTCCTCCCCTCTCCGGCCCGCCTCGCTGTCCTCGTCCCCCAGGCTGCTGGCCATGGTGGACTGCCACAGCTTCCTAACTGCTCTCCCCGCCTCCCTGCTCCTCCTGGGGAGCCCTCAGGAGTTTTTCTGGAGCATGCTCTGGAGACCCCCGCTCCAGACCTTTGGTGGCCCCATGTCCCACGGGGAAGGCTCCTGCTGCTCAGCGTAGCAGAGGAGGCCCCAGGGGACCGGGCCCTGCCTTCCTGCTTGACTCTGTCAGAGCCTCATCTTGTCTGCTATTCGTGATCTAGCGATAAGGACCTCTGAGACGCCTGCGCGGGCCCTGCCTTCCGCCTTTGTCTGGTGTGATCTTCTGAAATGCCCCTGTCGCTCTGGTCAGTCACCCCTTCACCTTGGAGGTGAAACTCGGGCTTAACCTCTGCCCTGCTGACTGAGGCCTGGCCTTGTGCCCCTGCAGCAGGCAGTGTCTGTCTCGTCCCTGCACTAGGTGGTTGTCCCCTTTCCTGGCCAGAACATTAGCTGAGAGGATGGCGCCTCGTCCATCCCAACATCCCTGTCGCTGGTACGAGCGTAATGGTGATGACCTCAGTGCTTTCTGAGCCCAGGGTGACTCACACACGTCTATATGAGGTATACAATAGGTGCTTCATAAGTGCTTATCAAATAATTGTGTGTAACAAGACCATTTCTAACTCAGAAAGTCCACACTCATGCTGATTTTCCATTATAAATATTTTTTTAATTTAAGAATACTGATTAACACAGGAAACATTTAATTCATGGAATTGTGCATGTGGTCATCAGTTACATTGTGGCATGTTAATTTCCTTATCATTTATTGGCACTGTCAACAGAGTACTGTAAACAAGATCACTTTGTGTGCATGAGTCTGCAATGCTCCCTAGCTGCGGTTTCTACCATGAGCTGATATAGAGATAGGATAGATATACAGATATGCTAATGCTGAGCACAATTTTGCATGGTTACTGAGCGTCAGTAAAAATTATAAAAAACACCCATTTATAATAAAAGGGAGGATGTGCTAAGACTTGCTAGTACTGGACTTGGTTTTCTGTAAAAGTGACAATACTCACTAGAGACGTTCACTAGACTTGATGGTTCTAATGGGTGATGGGTTCATCTCCAGACCCCCACAGAAGTGCTTCCTCCTGGGCTCTGCCCTGGACAGCAACCTGTCCACTGGGCTCCCAGCATCTTCTCCAACCTCTTCTTGGTTTCTACCATCTTGAGCTCTGCCAAAACTTCTTTTCCTTGAACTTCCTCCAGCTCACTCCCACCCCACAAAGAGGACATCTCAGGAGCTCATGTCCCAAGTCGACAAGAACTTGGGAAAGGCTTCAGCATTTTACGAGCAGTAACTTCCCTTGGTAAGGAGTGAACGATAAGTCCAGAAATGACTTTCCAGATGAAGTGATCTCACTCCTCTATGGACACCCAGCGGGGAGGGAACAGAACGCCGAGCCACGTCCTCCACTGAAGAGAGCCAAGTGTCCCACCGTGGCCAGGCTCAAAATCCGTCGGACTCCAAGAACCTTATGGAACGTCTGCACCCGGTGCTGAGGTTCTCAGGAGAAGGCGTTCATCACCGGATACGTGCCTCATGGTTGGTCTGCGATGTTCTTGTTCGTTAATAAGGCTGGAGCCTTGGGACGCTGCCTGTGGGGTCGGCTCCCCAGTGAAGGAGTGAGCCTGTGAACCGCTGCGCTCCTGCCCTGTCTGCTTGGGGAACTCTTGCTCATTCTGCAAAGTCCTGTTCAGACGTTACTTTCTCCTTGAAAGTTCCTCTAAACTTTAGGCAGACTGGGGTCCTCCCTCCCCTCAGACTCGCTGAGGCTCCACGCCCACCTCTGTCATTGCGCTCGCCACTCTGATTTAGGTGTTGGTCTTAGAATCTGTCGTTCCCTATGGGTAGTGAGTTCTTTGAGAGCAGGGACTACGTTTTATTTCCTGTGTGTTTTCCAGGGCCTGGGGTGGCACAGGGATTTCATGAAAGTTTGATGAGCGGTGGAGACTGATGTATTAAAAAAAGCGTACAAATGAGTGAGAGGGAGGCATCCAGCCTCACTTCGTTGGCAGTGCAAACATGACCTTAGGAAAAGCGGCAGTGTGGCCGCAGACTGCAGGAGGGCAGAGAACCGGGATCCATGGGTCTGTCCAGCTCCGTCAGACATTTCATTTCTCAACAAAAAAAGGTTGATGACCAAGTGTGAGGAAGAGTGGAAGCTGAATCTTTGGATGATTAGTTACTGAAAGAGCAAAATGCTGAATTGGGAACCTTGACACGTCCGTCTTCCAAAAGAGTCCACCAAGGCACCAGGAGGCGAAGAGGCTCCCCTCTGGTCACAGAATGCAAGCCAGACTCTCCATCTACCCACGAGATATGCCTCGTGGCTGCAGGACCCTCAGGTGCTCATTTTAGGAGCATCTGACGTCAGATCAGTTCTGATAATGTCTTGGCTCCAGCCCAGATACTGGGGCCTCAGCCACAGCCTGTTCAACCACGTAAGAATCATCTACCTGTGGTCTCCAGCTCTGGCACCTCAGGCAGAGTGGAGTTCAGAGGCAAGCACAAGGAAGCCACCTCCAACCACAGGTTGCTTTCCCAAGTGCAGGGCTCTGGTGTCTTTCCTTCACCAACTCCCTCAGGAAGAAACCTCATCCAGCAGCGGCCCGCTGGTGGATCAGCTCTGCTCAGAAGCAGCGCGAAGGCGGATGAATGAAAGCTGAGAAGGGGCCTCCCGGGAGAGGGGTCAAGAGTCAGACCCCAAGGGGCCCCAGATGGGATGAAGCGGTTCTGGGCTTGTGCTCTTTGGGGGACAGGCTCGTTCTTCTGACCTTCCAGCTCATGTGTGTCCCCTGCATGCTCAGGCCGCAGTCTTGGCCGCACACACAGGGAGGAGGGTATGGGGATGGAGGGTGTCAGTAGGAGTTGGTCCACCTGGAGATCCTCCAAGGGCAGAAGCCCATCAGGGGTGGAACTGAGGGTTCAGAGGACCCAGGAGCATGGTGAGGAGTGGTCCTAGTCTCCAGGGCCAGAGGCCCCCCTTCCCCAAGCTCCATCCTGTGCCGCTTTGCTGGTTCCTGGGAACGGTCCAGGTCTGCACCGAACCAAGCATGGGGTGCTCAGAGCTCCAGGCGCGGGGGAAGGAGGGGAGGGCATGTTTGCTTGCATAGGGTGAGGGGAAGCCGGCCATCTCTGATGACACGGCCTGGAACCCAAGGCCCTGACCACCAGCCTCAGGCGTGGGTGGGACTCCCTTGACTGGCTTCCAAAGAAATTGTTGGGGTGAGGTGGGCTGAAATATGGCCAGGACCAAAGGGCCCTTTCCAAGACTGTGTCCAGGACGGAAACCAACCGGCACCGGCTCTGCTGGGAGGAAGATCAAAACCAGCCCACCTCCCTTCCCCTCCCCACAACCACCAAAAATCCCCTCCCCACAATAACCCTTCAGTTCATGCATTCGCCTCTGACACTTCTAAGTGGAAACATGAATTAGGCAAACTAATCAATTGACAACTGTTGAGATCGGCTTCTCTGAGTGTCGTGGAAATGGCTTTTCTACTTGAACTCTGCTAAGATGTCGCTGAAAATATTGAGGAACAGGTGAGCATGGTGATCCCTGAAGACCAGAGTGGGACGGAAACGGATGGACTTGTCGCCACAGCCCCCCAACACCACACCTGGGGAAGAGGCAGGAGGCGGTTAGGTGGGGGCTGCGGCCTGTGCCAGGAGCGCAGGGAGGACACTCACCCGCCACTGGCCCACCCTGGTCCTCCCGCCCGGGCTCTGCCTGACCTTCGGCTCGCCAGCCCCCTCCCCAGCCCCCTCCCCGCGGCCCTCCTCCTCTTCTCCCCCTCCCGCCTGGTGCCCTCCAGAAGCTCATGGCGTGCGGGATAGGAAACAAGCAAGCAGCTGAGAGCGGTGTGGGTGTGAGCGGCTGGGGCAGAGGCACCGGCTGACGCTGGCGGCCAGCGGGCAGCTCCCACCTCCCCTGCCCGCTGGGATGGAACCCAGGGCCTCCCCACAGCCCCGGGCTCTCTCATTTTAAAAAGGAGGCTGATTATCCCTGGCCTTTAGGGCTGCTGCAGGGCTTCTACAAGAAGCCAGGAAAAGCCATGAAAAAAAGATCCAACTTTGTGCCTGACACGTAGTAGGTGCTCTAATCACATCAAAATGTCCCCCTCCCCACTGGGAACCCTTGGGCGGCTTCCCGGAGCTCCTGGGTAGTCAGCTTCCCGAGCTGATGCACAGGCTCCTGGCGTGGGCCTGCGTCCCTGTCTGCCCCACCTCCCTGTTCTTCTGCCCCTCCACCTGTCAGCCCCACCTCACTCAGCTGTGCCCGCATGCTTCCCCTCCTTCCCCACCTGGCCCAGCCCTGTCCCTTGGTCAATCTGGGGTGAAGTGCCACCTTCGAGCAGCCTTCCCTGGCTTCCGGCCCCCGCCGCTGCCCCGCCTGGTGGTCTCACCCTTCCCCTTCCCCAGGGTTCGTGATCGCAGTAGATTGCAAAATGCCGTGCTCCCTGCCCCTTCCAGGGAGACTGCACCTCCCCGAAGGAGGGACCCCGAGGACTTCTTCACAGTGACTGTGGACACTGCTGGAGCTCAGTATCCATCCTGGGCCTCCTTACCTTTGTTTCTGGCAATTAAAATGAGTTTGTTCCGTATGGATTCATCTGGAGTGTCGAAGGAGCAAAAGGTACCGCGTCCCCTCACCCTGCTGATGAACTGGGGGTACCGGGCCTGCAGTAGGGTGACAGGGGGTGTCAGAGCCATCACCTGGGCCCCAGCTGGGCTCGATGGCTGTGCTTTCTCAGATGCCTCTCCTGGCCCAGCCCTTGGGACTCTGCCTGGACTGTAGGACCACTGTTGGGTGAAGAGCTCTGGCTCTGGAGGCGTCCGGGCCTGGGTCCAGAACCCAGCTGTCTCCTCCACACTGCAGCCCTGGGTGGCACGTCCGTGGCCCACACCTGCTTCCTCTTCTGTAAACTGAAGATGCAAAAGCCACTGACCCTAAGGACCTGTGCAGAGAATTCAATGGGACATTGCACCTACTAAGTGCCAAGTCCTATGCCCAGGGCCTGGCACTTAGTAGGTGCTCTATAGATATTAGCCATCTCTATTATTAGCTGTTCTAGGAAGGTGGTCCTTCTAGAAGGAATGCTCCCTCTCATTGAAAGCTTTGGGGTTGGGGATGCACTGGGTTGGATGGTACCCAGCTGCCCCATTTGGAACTTTGAAAATGACCTTGTTTGGAAATAGGGACTTTGCAGAGGTAGCGAGTCAGGTTAAGATGAGTCCTTCGGAACGAAGGTAAGCCCTAACCCAAGACAGCTGTCCTGCTTACAAGATGGGAGTTCGGACACAAGCAGAGAGGGAAGGAGGCCAGGGGATGGAGGTCATATCCACAGGCCCAGGACTGCCAAGGAACCAGTAGCCCCCAGGAGCTGGGTGAGGCGGAACCTCCTGGAAGAACCTGCCCTCCCAGAACCTCGATTCGAGGTTTCTGGCCTCCAGAACGGTGTGAGAATAAGTTCTCATCTTAAGCCACCCAGTTGGCAGCAGTTTGGGCACACAGTCCCTGGACCGCAGGTCCATCCCTTCCTGCTCTCCACCGTCCACGTGAAGGACAGTGGCCAAGGCCTGGGTAACGTGGAGGCCTTTCAGGGCACTGGCAGCAGAGCTGTGAGAGCGGGTCTTCTTTCATGGCCACTCCCGGTAGTAACTGGAGGTAAAGCCATGCTCTGGCGGTGATGGAACCCCTCACACACCAGCAGGTGGTCTTCAGGGTGGCCGGGATCCAGGTCTGTTCACTGGGTCATACCTTGGGGCCACACACACACACACACACTCATACACACACACACACACTCATACACACACACACACACTCATACACACACACACACACTCATACACACACACACACACACTCATACACACACACACACACTCATACACACACACACACACTCATACACACTCACACACACACACACACACACACTTATACACACACACACACACACACTCATACATACACACACACACACACTCATACACACACACACACACACACACACACGCTTAGTGGCTGTTGGCTGAATGAGTGAGTGCAGGGCAGTAAGAGCCCCGGCCCCTCCTCCAGGCCGGGCTCCGATGGCCTGTGCATCTGCCATGTGCATCCGCGCAAGGATCTTCCCCTCGGTTCACCCATTCCCCCTGATTATTTTAGGGCATTCCTATAGTCCCAACTCCTTCTTGCTTACAGTTTTCTGAGATCCCAGCAGGGACCAAGAATCCCTCCCTCTAAATTAGCCCCCATTCGGGTTCTCAGAAGCAGGATGCCAGGTCCCTGGAACCCTTTTTGGCGCTGTCTTCACCTGGGCCTGTTCTGCCAGGGAGGCTTGACTTCACTCCGCAAGCTGCCCATGGTGATGGCTCATGGGGAGGGCAGCCCCGGGTCCACCTGACCTTCAGGAAGGGATCAGCTCCAGACAAGGGGCAGCCCCAGGACACCAAGATCCCTGTCTGGTCTGGACCCTCGGACAACCAGAGCAGGGCCCCCATGTCTCCCAGGGAAATAAGTGCCACCTGTCACTTCTGCCCATGCCGCTTCCCCCAGTGTGAAAGCTCCCCAGCTGGATGGACATTTCCCTGGTGCTCTGCCCCTCTGCCAACCTCAGTTTAAATTCTGACCCAGTTCAAGAGAAGTCCGTTTCTGGACTCCATCCGGAGCACACCCACTGGGGTTCTCAGCTGTCTTCCGAGTTACACTGACCCCTTCAGAGTCTTCGCAGTCAGGCAGACCTGCGTTTCAAGCTTGGTTCCCTCACTGCTGCCTGGGCCTGGGCAAAGGATGCATCTCCCCAAGCCTCCATCTTCTCCTCCAGAAAATGAGGATAGTCATATTTTCCTGAAGTCATTCTGAGTTAAGGTTTCCAGGTAAAAATACAATGTCAAACTAAATTTGAATTTCAGATAGACAACCAATAATTTTATAAAGTATAACTGTGTCCTAAGTGTTGCAGGCATGGGATATGCTTCTGCTAAAAAAAAAAAAAAAAAAAACAAAAAACAAAAACAAACAAACAAAAAAAACCAGTTGCTGTTTCTCCAACTTAACAGGGCATCTTGCATCTTATGTTCTAATTTGCTAAATCTGGCAACCATGCATGGGAGTGGGGCTGAGCCCCTGACTCCTCTGGTACCCAAATCCAAGTTCTGGATCTTGAATTTCTGCGATTTAAATTTAACGTTGGTCCTGCCTTTCCCTCACGAAATATGGCAACTCTATTCTAAACATTAAACAAGATAAGTCCTTAACACACTGTCTGGCACATCAAGTTCTCAATTAATGGAAGTTATTATCATTAGGTCCTTAATCATGGCAGAGAGGTAAACATCGGCAAAGAACACAGACCATCAACGTCATGACCACCAGCATGAAGATCATCACCATCACCATCACCATCACCATCTCCATCATCACCATCAACATCATCACCATCACCATCACCATCACCATCTCCATCATCACCATCAACATCATCACCATCACCATCACTGTCAATACCATCACCATCAACATCTCCATCATCACATCACCATCAACATCATCACCATCACCACCACCGTCAATACCATCACCATCACCATCAATATCATCACCACCACCGTCAATACCATTACCATCACCATCACCATCATCACATCAACATCATCACCACCACTGTCAATACCATCACCATCACCATCACCATCATCACCACCACCGTCAATACCATCACCATCACCAATATCATCACCACCACCGTCAATACCATCACCATCACCATCACCATCATCATATCAACATCATCACCATCACCACCACTGTGAATACCATCACCATCAACATCATCACCATCACCACCACCGTCAATACCATCACCATCACCATCAACATCATCACATCAACATCATCACCATCACCACCACTGTCAATATCATCACCATCAACATCATCGCCATCACCATCAACACTATCATCACCTCTTCAGTGAGCTTCTGCTCATGTCATAGATAAATGGATGTTTCAAGATCCCAGGGGAGGGGCTCTTTGAGACCAGCTACCTGGAGAAAGTCACCCCTCCTTCCCTCCTGTGGGCTCTGCTGGCCAGTCCTGGAAACACTGGTTCTTTCTAACCACCTCCCACTAGACCCCAAGTCTAGGAGAGGGCATTTGTGTGTGTTGGACAAAAAGCTCGAATGCAAAGCGGTATTGCCCAGGGGCTGGTGAAAGGTGATGAGTCCAAACTGAAACATGCTCTAAGTTTAAAATATACATCAGATTTTAAAGGTTGAGAAAAAGAATCTGAAATATCACATTATTTGCTTTCCATATTGGTGACCTGTTGAAATGATAATATTGTGGGTATAATGTGTTAAGTAAAATATATTCTTAAAATCAATTGTACCTCCTCCTGTCTACTTTTCGCCTGGCTTCTAGAACATTTAACATTACCTATGGCTTGCTGCAGATCCCAGGGACCAGGACTGCTGCGAAGGGAGTAGTGGAAGGCAGAGCGGAAGAGGGAATGAGGAACAGGCCAGGGTGAGAGGCAGTGCGCGGGATGCTCTTCAAGGAGGGATGTGACAGAGTCGGGAGCGGGCGGTGGGGTCGGTGTGGAGCAGTGCGGGTGCCTTCTCTGCAGGGTGGCCTGCTCAGGACTGCCAAACAGCAGGTGCAGGGCCACACTGAGGGGCCCAGCTGTGACCCTGGGGGTGTGGGCACCTGATGGTAGGGCTCGGGGGGTACCTGGAGGTCCAGCAGCCCCGTGAGCAGGGCCTTCCCAGCACGGGCCGCGTTATCCAGCAGGTCCTCCCGCTTGATGACGTTGATGACCTCGGCCAGCAGCAAGTTCTTAGACGGGTCCCCCAGCCAGGTGTTGAAGATCCGGTAAGGCTGGAAGGAGGTGGGTGTCAGGAGGCTCCGCGGCCACTCCGTGCAGGGCCCCCAGCCCTGCACACCTTCTCCTCTGGAGAGCAGAGAAACTCACCAGGGAGCCCCTGCCAGGGCCAGGAGGGGAGCACCCCCGCCCCCCAGAATCCTTCCAACAACCACCCTCCGGGCAGGAACGCTCTGGGGAGACCAAGTCCCCGCTCCTCGGAGATGCGTCAGGCCTGGGGAAGCCGGGACAGTAGGCCCTTCACTTGGGGCCTGCACTGATTATCACGGGATGCGTCCCCAGGGGGTTTTGTCACCATGTGGAAATCACGGAGTGAGCATACCACAAACTAAGATGCCGCTAGGTCACAGGGGATGCAATCCGGGGGGACCACCGTGACATCTGGGGTTTGCTGTTGACCAAAATCTCATCCTGGGGTGGGTGACCAGGCTGTGATCCTTGTTTTATAGGGCAGAGGTTCTGAGGGGTGAGGGACTCACAGAGGGGAGCCAGACTGGGCTGCGGGCACTCCGCCCCGCACAGGTGACCTGCCTTACGCACGCTCCAGCTGTTCAGGGCGCGGCTGTGGCCAGCGAAAACACGCCCCCCAGCCTCCGGGAAGTGTGACCCAGCTTCATGGAACGTGGAAGTGTCATGTGGGATTTCTGGGATGGCTGCTGAGGACAGGAAGGGGCCACCTTTTCATTCCTTTCTATTTCTTTCCTACTGCCTAGAATTGAGGTCTGACGCCTGGAATTCCAGTCGCCCTTTCAGATCACAAGGTAGTCTTCTTGAGGGTAGAAGCGACATGTAGGGATGATGGGAGGGAGGATTCTGAGCCCCTGCTGGCTCTCTCTCTCTCTGCACATGGAAATGACGATCTGTTTATACGCACAGCAGTACAGGGCAGTGGTTTAGAGCGTGGGCTCTGGGTTTGAATCCTGGCTTTGTCACTTACAGGCTGTGTGACCATGGACAACTTATTAACTTTTCTGCGCCTGTATCCCCATAAGTAAAATGGGAATAAAATTAACACCTGTTGGTTAGATCGTTGGGAGGATTATACGAACACATGGAGTGCTTAGCATAGGGCAGTGTTCGGTCTGACTTGGCAGCTGTTAGTCTTATTGAAGTCTGACAGTGGACGGCTGTGCAGAGGGACTTGCAGAGAGAGCTGGGGTGGCCGTGACCATCAGCTAACTATAGTGGTAAGCGGGGCCGTCCAACACCACGGAGACACACCGGGCCTGAGTTCCCCGAGAGAGGCGTGGTTCTGGGGAGGGCGCGCCCTTGCCTGTGACCTGCGGGCCCACTCACAGCGCTGGGTCTGAGCTCCTCCTTGTGGAAGAAGCCCCCCGTCATCATCTTCTTGCTGAAGGTCATCACGTCTGCTGGGTCGTCCAAGCCCCAGTGCTCGTGGGCCCAGAACTTGCCAGTGCATCCTCCTCCGGTCTGGACCTCGTCCACCAGGAAGGCACAGCCGTGCTGTCCCCAGACAGGAGACAGGACGGAGAAATAAACACCTGCAGAGGCCAGTGGCCCCCGCCCCGCGCAGTGACCAGCCAGCCAACCCAGAACCCAGCCATGTCTCCTTGCTGGCTAAGCTGCAGAGCAGACCCACGTTCCTGGGTGGTGCCAATCAAAACCAAGCCTTCCAGCAGAGGGGCAGTTCCAGCCCGAGCTGCACTGGTCGCTGAGTGTGTCCAGAGGCTGCCGAGCTGGGACAAGCAGGGCCACCGAGAGCCACACCAAGCCTATTTGGTTTGGCTTCAGTCCTGGGATGGACCCGTCAGAAGGGACTGTGTCCACGCAGGAGGGGACCCACCTCCTACGCTCAGGTGCCACATTCTACCTGTTGCCCTGCCCATTGCTAACATGGTACTTGTGTCTAAACCAACTCACGACTTACAGCGTTTATCTGGGAACTTACTGGCCACACACCACAACCCGTTCAAGTAGACACATGATCTTAACTTAATAGTTTGACTTCGGGGCCCCACTGACCACAGCCGACTGAAATATGAGGGTGGGGTCTCTGGAGAGGAAAGGGAGGAGGCTGAGGCCTCCCCAGGAACCGCTTAATTATCGAGAAAGCTCCAAACAAAGACAGCAATAAGATTTTAAAGAAGTGTCTGCCCTCCGGCCTCCCGCCTCCATGACGTGACCGCAGCTGCACGTTGGGAAATTCCATGGGTTCCAAAGCTCACTCTTTGCTCCGGGAATGCAACCCACAAGCCCCCATGGCCTTGCCCTGTCCCCTGACCTTCCTGGTGATGTCTCTCAGCTTGCGGAAGAAGTCGTCCGAGGCGTGGTTGTCTCCACCCTCCGACTGGATGGGTTCCACGATGACCCCAGCCACCGTCTTCTTCTTTTTCCGATATTTCACGATCAGGTCCTCCACCTGGAAACCAAAGGGGAAGGGACAGCAGCTTGCCAAGATGACACGGCCTCCCGGAGGCTCCCAGGTTGTGTCCACAGAGGGCGTCTGGGGCTCTGCCAACCCCGTGGAACGGTACTGAGAGTGCTGGGCCGTTTTGGGGACCAGCGTGGGGTCCATTAGGAGCGCGTAGCTGCCAGCGTCTGACCCGAGGTTGGCGCTAGTGCTGGGGGAGGCAAGCCCAGCCCTGGGGCAGGCGACTGCACCTCGGGAAACCCGGGTCCTGATCCGCAAGGCGGCTGTGGGCGGTGAGAGGATCGCCGTCCAGGAGAGCTCACCGCCCTTCCTGCGCACGGTCACCCTTGCGTGACTGTCGCTCTCCCGCTGGTGAGCGTCTTTTGGGCAGAATCTGAGATGGCGCCTCTCTAAGACACTGTTGCAAAGTTCATCTGCAGAGAGCGAGCCCACCAGGGCGGTGTGGAGTGGGTTGGGGGAGCACTCGGCATGTGCCGGGTGCAAACCGAGTTGAGCTCTAAGTACATACACCTCGTGTTCCAGACTCCATTCGACGAGATACAGTGTCTCCCTGATCATTTAGAAATACTAGTGACACACTGACATGTTAGGTTCAATAAAACGCTGTTAAAGTTAATGTCTTTTTATTTTTAAAAACCATGATGTTCGTCGAGATGGTGCACACCTGTAATCTCAGCGACTTGGGAGGCTGAGGCAGGAGGTTCAAAAATTCAAAGTCAGCATCTCAATTTTGCAAGTCCCCAAGCAGCTTAGTGAGACCCTGTCTCAAAGTTAAAAATAAAAAGGAAAAAAGGGCCGGGGATGCGGCTCCGTGGTGAAGGACCCCTGGGCTCGGTTCCCAGTACCAAAAAAAAAAAAAGGGTGACATCAATTGTAACAGCACTTTGTTGAACCTAATCTATCCAAACCATTATGTCAACACGTGATTAATATTTAAAATTTTTTAGTGCGATATTTTTATTTAGTTTTTCACATTAAGCCCTTGAAATACCATGCATATTTTATGAGCAGAGCGCCGCTCAGTCTGGACCAAGCGCACGAGCTCCCCCAACCCCTCCACAGAGCCCTGGGGATCGCTCTCCCTGCAGATGAGGAGGTGTCTCAGCCTGTCCCCGAGAACCATGAGCAGTGGAGAAGCTGGTACCAGAACTGGCAGATGAACGCCAGGTGGCAGGAAGAGGGTCTCACCGCCCTTCCCAATGTGGAACGGGAGGGGCATGAGGTCTCCCTGTCCCCGCGCCTCCCTTCCGGGGACCATGACCCACATCCCCACAGCGCCTGTCTGTCCTCCTGGGGCCTGGCCGGGGCTGGAGAGGAGGAGCAGGGAGGGAGCCGGGGGCGGGTTACCTCCTCCAGGCAGCGGGCCTCCTCCTGCTCGTTCTCCTTCACAAACTCTTCCAGAGGATATTTCAGGCGCGGGAACGGGGCGATGGGCCAGTCGAAGGACGGGATGTCAATCTTGTGAATGGCTTTGGAGTGTGTGGTTGCCAGACAACCTGAGTCCAGCAAGACAGAAAGGCAGGCGCTTGACTTGGGGCAGGGGCTCCGACCGTCTTCCAAAGGGTCACGATTTCAGCCCCAGACTTGCAATGCCCAGGGAGTCTCTGGCCTGCAGAGCCCAGCTCTTGTAACCTCCTGAAGCTGAAGCAGAGCCCGTGAACTGCTGTGTGTGTGTGTGCACGTGTGTGCGTGTGCACTCTGTCTGTGATTTACCACTTATTAGACACAAGCTCTGAAGATGAGAGACAAGGGTTTAGACCCCGGCCTCTGCCACTGAATGACCTTGGCAAGTTCCTTCCCTTGCCGACCCTCAATTTCCACATCTGCAGGGTGGACATGGCGGTGCCCCTCTTGGGGGACTCAGAACTGTGTAAACCGCCTGCGCCAGACCAAAGGCAGCGGTGCCATTGCTGCTGCTGCAGCCATGGCTCTAAATGCCACCCTGGGCCCACCCGTCCCTCCTTACCCATGGTCCTCCCGTGGAAAGCACCCATGAAGGAGAGGATGCTGTAGTCGGGGCACCCGGGAGCCTAGAACCAAGAGAGGCCAGCGTCAGTCGCCTCGTGAGGGCTGGGGACCCCTGTGGCCCCGGCAGCTGGAGGAGGACCCAGGTCTGTCGGAAGCACCACATCCCTCCCAGGCAGGAGTTGCAAGCTGGACGGAGACCCGACCCAGCCCCCGGATGTCCTGTTCTTTCACGCACTTAAAAATTAAGAAAAAAAGGTCACCAAATTTCAAACCAGTCCCACATGCATCTGAGCTTCCGGCTGCCCACAGGCTGTGCGGTTCCGGCCATTTCCTCCTGGCAGCAGGAGGTGGCCACAGTGCTCTCCGCCCACCCCTCCCGGCTGGGGCTTCTGAACTCAGCCAGTTCTGCTGTGGCCCTGCCCTCCTCAACTCGCAGGGGTCCCCGTGCTGCTGGGGGCTGTGAACCTGGCCTGCTGGGCGGGGCCATGGGGAGACCCAGGTTTCCCATCTCCTCCGTCTGCAGCTGCCCCGGGGTGGGGAGGACCAGGAAGCCAAGGCAAGAACTCCAACCCCTGCCTGGCCCCAGGAGAGGACACAGCTGGCCCTGCTTGCATGGCTTTCTGGTCCTCCACGGGGGACTCCAAACACCTGCCAGCTCACTCGCAGACGTGTGGGGCAGCCTCAGAGGCCACCGGGAGGTCCTGGCCGCGTTTTCCCTGAGACCTCTGGGCAAAACTCCAAGACCTCTTCCCACAAATTCCAAACTGCCTTCTGGCCACTTTTTCTCGGTCTCCAGATCACAAATGTAATTATCATGCGTATTTGAATGTAGCGACTAAAAACGAAGAAGGAAATCTGAAAACGCTGGTGGAAAGGACGCGCCTGGCTGTGGAGTGAGGGAAGCGCGGTCCTCGGGGAAGGAGGCGGGATAGGGGCCGTGAAGAAAAGGGTCAGAAGAGAAGAAAGAGAGGACATCTGGAGTTGAAGGAGCTTCACGGGAGCACGGAGGAGGCGAGGCACATTCACTAGCCGGGGTGAGATCAGGAAGCCTGCGGATCGGCAGCCGGGCCAGCCGCTGGCAAGCCAGCGAACTTCCCTGCAAGCCTCGTGATGTGGTCAGAGCAGTGTCCACGACTGACCCTCCCGTTTTCCCTAAGTCACGGCACGCGCGTCCAGCCCAAGGGACCGCCTTCTGAACTATTGCGGCTGAAGAGTATCGTGAACGTGGGCAGCGGCTGATGGAGAGGGTGCTGGGGATGGCACCCAGGGCCTTGCACGCCGGCTGCCCCCTCAGCCCTGTTGTTTTGAAGCAGCAGACACTTACGTTTGAACTTTACACTAAATGAAGACAAACCTGCTGTGGTGGGAGCTGGGTGGGGGTCTTGCCCTCCTCCTGTAATTGCCCCCAAGGGCTCTGGTGCTATAGGGAGGGGTGGAACCTTCTGGAGGCGGGGCTTAGAGGGAGGAAGTTAGGTCATTGGGGGCGTGTCCTCGAAGGGGATATTGAGACCCCTGGCTCTTCTCTGTCTCTTCCCAATCGCAGAGAGGTGGGCTGCCCCCTCGTCTCTGGTTCCCACCATGTTGGACTGACCCCAAAGGTCCTATTGCAAGAGGATTGAAACCTCTGAAACTTCAAGCCAAAGTAAACTTTTCCTCCTTCAAGTCGTTTATGCCAGGTATTTTGTGACAGCAACAGGAAGGTGACGGACATGGCCGTCAACTAGATTTCCCTGCAGCACCCCCTGCCACCTCCATTCCCAGCAGTGGCCTCCTTGGTGTCTCTGGGAACTATTAGGGTTCCATTTGAAACTCCCACATTTTACCAGTCCTTTCTGGGGACACAGGTGGTTTCCAGTCCTTTCTGGTCAGTGTCACTAACAGAACACTCTTTGTACACATTCGTGTTGGTGCTCTGGATTATTCTAGAGAATACGCGAATGGCCTTTGTAGATCTGTCAAATTCAGTCAGTTGTCCTGGGAAACTGTGAAGGCTGGTCAGAAAGAACTCTACTCGGTCCTGATGCCCAGGGAGGGAACTCCAAAGGGAGGATGCTTGGGAAGGACAGGCTGGGTTGACCCGTGTCTGCCCGAGGGGCTGGGCAGCTCCCCACAGCCGGATGGGGGCGGAGCCCACGGCACTCACCTGGTTAATCATGCAGGTGTCCAGCTCCTCTTTGGAGAAGCTCCTTTGCCCTCTTTCCTTGCTCTGCCAAAACAGAACAGAACAAAGTCTGAGACGCTGTGAAGACAGAGCCTCTCCCTTGCCCCCAGACTCTGGGCTGGTCTCCTGTGCTGATGGTGGCGTCCCCACGGCACAGCAGACTGTAGCTGGAGCTGGCAACGAAGGAAATGCATTAAGGTCCCGTCAGCACCAGCTGCGCCCTGTGGGAGGGCGCATGTCACACTGTAGAAGGAGTGCCACCCACTGGGTAGGTAGGTCTGGTACCAGGCCTTCCCACCACTCCACCCGGGATGTTGGTGAAGCTCCGTGCAGGCCCTCTCTGGAGTCCACCTGGGCCACCGACGTCTAACCGGCCGGCCTGTTGGGGTGACTGTCAGGCAAGGGGAGAGCGGGGCTCGTGCCCCAGACCTTACCCGGTACCACATGAAGATGGTCTTGAAGGCGTTCTCGTTGGAGCAGGAGCCACAGGCCATGGTGATGAGCTGGGACATCCCTCTGGGAGCCACCTGCAGCGAGGGAGCCAGCTGTGAGCCCAGGCCCTGGGGACAGCCAGCTGCACCTGCACCTGTCGCGCCCTGGCCCCACCGCTCCACATCAGGAGGCGGAGGGAGGGAGGCGGGGAGACGGGATGTCCTGGAGGAGCCGGGGTGGGAGGGTGGATTCCGGCTCTTCCGGAGGCAGGGGAGGAGCGCGGGGAGGCCTGAGGCCGGCAGAGGGGAGAGCAGGGCCAGAGAAGCCCGATCCGCACCTCCCGACGCAGCTGCTGCCCGTGGGCGCCGCACGCTCCAGGTGGGAAGCTGGGTCCCCAGAGACTTCGATCCTTGTAGCAACTAGACCTGAAACCTCAGGAGGACCGAGTGACTCGGGCGAGCTCCCGCCACAGGACAGACACCGCTTTCCCCTGGCTTCCCTGTGCCTTGCGCACAAAAACCCCTTTCCTTCAAGAGGAAAACTGGAAACAGAAGCAGCGGCCGGTCCTCCATCACCATCCTTTGCTGCCCCTGCCTGGGCCACCCCCGGGGTCGCAGGGCTGGGGTGGAGGTAGGGCTGCACAGTGGTGGGACCGTCCCCCCAACTCACAGAGAGCAAGGATTCCCGGAGCTTCTCCACGAAGTTCTCTGGAGGCAGGATGCCCAGCGCAGGTCTGTTGATGAAGGTGCTCTGCAAAAGACCAGACAACGGGCGGTGACCCCGGGCCCGGCCTGGGTCTCTGTCCATCTTTCCATAAGCGATGGTTCAAATAGGCCCCACGGGGCACGCAGGCTGCTGGGGTTCTGGCCGTGTCGATGACACGTCTCCTTCCTCTCCAGAGGAATTCGCTAGGCTTGCTCTGGATTTGCAGAGAGGGCGTCCTTGGTGGGGTGCGCCCTTATGATTAAATGAGATGCTGTATGGTGGGGGGCAGGGGAAAGGGAGGCGGGATCTCTTTGTTAAACGCCATCGGAATGGGAAGACGGACAGGTGCGCTCCGGGATGCAGAGCCCTGGAACTCATTCCCAGCTGGAGCCACCTGGGAAAGCAGGGGCCAGCTTCCCGTGACGTCCAGGGGCACTCGCCCTGTGGCCCAGCAACCCGCCCGAGATGCTTGCCCGGGAGACGGGGAAGCACACCCTCACGGAGACGGGGAGTGAACCTCTGTGGTGGCTTCCCTGGCCCCCAATTGGGAACAACTGCACTGTCCCTCCACTGGGAGGAGGGGAATCGGCCGTGGCTTACGCACAGCACGGAAGATGACCAGCCTGTCAAGACAATCCACCGACACGGGCGGCCACGTGGAGGGAGCTGAGTCGGACGCGGAGTGGAGAGGCCAGAAGCTACGGGCTGTGCGGTCTGTTTCCACTCGCATGACATTCTGGAAAAGGCAAACCCCCGGGGACAAGGACAGCCATAGCCAGGGTGACCCAGCTGGGAGGGGCGCGGGGGATGTTGGGGCAGGAACTGCTCCGTCTGGATTTTTTAAAAAATCAGGGTCAAAGCTGCTCAACGTAAAAGGTACTGTCATAAGTATTCTGAGTCTAATTCAGTGGCACTGAGGACGTTCTCAGCTTTGTGCCACCATCACGCCTGTGCACCTGCAGAACTGTCTATCTTCCCAAACTGTCGCCATGAAACCCTAGCTCCCAGTCCCCCCTCGCAACCCCCGGGAACCACATTTCTTCTCTGTTTCAAGGCACTCGCTCCTCTAGGGCCGTCCTGCAAGTGGAATCAGAGCGTCCGTCCTTTTGTGACTGGCTGATTACAGTTGGTCTGATGTCCTCAAGGTCATCTGTGTCGCTCCATGAGTCAAAATGTCTTTCCTTTTTATGGCTGAGTAATACTCCACTGCACGGAGAGAGTGCACTTGTTTATCCATTCATCACCGAGGGACACCTGAGTTGTCTCCACCGTTGGCCATTGAGAATGGCGGTGTGAACACAGGTAGACAGATGTGTCTAGGCTCAGGCTGTGCTTACAGACCCACGCACCTGCTGAAACTCACAGAACTGTACACCAAAAAGGGTGATTTTACTGTGTGGAAATTATACAATATATATATATTTTAAAGAATAAGAAAAAAAGGCACCATGAGGCCATGGTAATTCTGGAATTTCCAAGTAGAACAGGGGCCTGATGTGAGGGGGTCCCAGCTGATGAGAAGAGAGGACAGAGCATGAAAAAAGCCATGCTCGGAAATGACAATTCTCGCTGGGTGTGGTGGCGCACGCCTGTGATCCCAGTGGCTCTGGAGGCTGAGGCAGGAGGATGGTGAGTTCAAGGCCAGCCTCAGCAAAAGTGAGGTGCTAAGTGACTCAGTGAGACCCTGTCTCTAAATAAAATGCAAAATAGGACTGGGGATGTGGCTCAGGGGTCGAGTGCCCCCGAGTTCTATCCCCAGTACAAAAAGAAGAAAGAAAGAAAGAAAGAAAGAAAGAAAGAAAGAGAGAGAGAGAGAGAGAAAGAGATAATTCTCCATCTCAGCCTGATGTTCCTCTCTAGTAACAGATGTGGGTCCAGAGAAGGAGTCCCTTTGCAGGGACGTCCACAGTGCGAGCTGGGTGCTGGACAGAGGCCAGCTCTTGGTACTCAAGAGATGAGGGTCCTACTGGGGACTGAGGAGAAGTCGCTTGTCCAGGGTGGGTCGGGCTGCCCGGCCCAGGAGAAAGACAGGACCCACATCGCGAAGGAGGTGAATGCAGATCTTAATGGGCATGAACTTGAAAATTCTGGCCCAAATCATCTTAACACAAGCTCTGTCTGTGGGTCAGTCCCACGCTCCGGTCACTGCCTCCTTCTCATGCTGCCTCTAAACCCAGGGCTGGTGACCAGCTGCCCACTTGACAGGTGAGGCCCTGGCAGGAGGGCCAGCTCTCACCAGCTCTCACCCTGCAGGCTTGCTGCCACGTCCTCGCACGCGCCAGAAGGGAGAGGAAGAAAAACCCAGGCCAGGAACGGCCAGCCCCTGAAGGACACTGGCCACAAGGAAGTCACCACCACGGGCCTGTCCCCCTGTGTGGAGAACCCGGCAGTATCTCCCGCGCTGACCTGGCTATCGCGACGCCTCACTTCTTTTTTCGGTGGGAGGGGGAGTCCCAGGGATTGAACCCGGGGGTGCTTTACTGAGTCACACCCAGCACCCAGCACTTGTAGGTTTTATTTTGAGACGGGGTCTCACTGAGTTGCTTAGGACCTTGCTGAGTTGCTGAGTCTGGCTTTGAACCTGCGATCCTCCTGCCTCAGCCTCCTGAGTGGCTGGGATCACAGGTGTGGGTCGCCTCCCTCGCTGGTCATCTCACTTCTTGACCAAACATGGACAAAGTGTGCATTGACTTACTCAGGTGGTATGTTTATAACGACCAAAGGAGAAATGTTCTCAGAACCCAAAACTCAGTCACGAGAACGAAAGCGCATTAACCCAAGCAAGGTCACGTGGCTGTGGAGAGGCGTTTTCAAAGGTTACAGTTACACGGAAGGCTTAGATTACAGTGGATATTTCTTTTTCATTTTATAAATGACCATTCCAAGGTTTGTATGCTGAACTCCATTCTCAAAATAATTTATGGAGTCTTAATATAAAACTGCTGCATTATATTTGTAGAGTCTTATAAAAATATTGCACTATATTTCTGGACAGTCAAGGATGTTCACTCACACAATGTTGACCCAGGGGCGTGTGAAAGTGCTAGATTAGGAGATAAAGCTACTGAGGTTAAGTCGCTTACAGTTAATGAGCCTCAACTACTTTATCTTTAAAATGGGGAGAACAGGGCCTGACCTACTTGCCTGAAGGGTGCAAGGAACACCCGCCGAGGTTGCGACTTTCTCTGGAGCAGCACCAGGCCAGGTGGGGCCATGGTCCTTCCCACAGGAGGAGGGGATGGGCCCGGAGAGAGCGGACAGTGAGCCCTGGGGGAGAAGCATCGACCCACCTGGGGTGCCCACCACCTGGCAGTCGCTGGGCGGGGGCTTTACGCATCCTTGGCTGACCCTGTCACTTGTACTGACCAGAAGAGCGAGCTGCTGCCGTGGAGGAGGGCAGCGCCGGAGAGCCAGCGCCAAACGTGCTGGGCCAGCGAATTCACACAGTTCAGCTCTGCAGGTGACGGGGTGGGGGGGTGGGGAGGGTGGAGGCCGCAGGGGGTTATTCTGGGGCCCAGGAGGGGCCTGAGCCAGGGACACAGCGGGCGGACCAGGAGCCCAGGCCCTGCGTTGTCTTGGTGCCAGCGGAGTCTGGGACAGTCCGGGGGTCCCCAGCTCCCGTGGCCAGGGCAGGAGGAGTCTGAGGGGCTGCGCTGGGCGGACCGCGGGGCCTGGGAACTGGGTCTGAGTACTGGACGCAGCGTGGCCTCTTAGGTTAGACCTGGAACACAGCAGAAAAGGACGGCACGCCCAGGACCGTGACGCCCCGGCTGCAGCTTGTCACGGGCCAGAGCAGGGCCATGCACTGTCCTGACAGAGGACGTGGCGAGGTGAGAGGTGACCTCGAGAGCGGGGGCAGACCCAGCGATCTTTGCAACCTGTCAATTGGAACTTATTCTAAAATCAGGACTTAATTAGAGAAGCGGGGCTGTCCTGGGATTTGGGGGCGTCCCGGGTACCTCTCTCTCTCTCTCTGACATAATCGGTGTAATAAGCTTGATGCAAATGCAAACAGTGGCATCGCTGCGTGGGGGAGACTTGAGGGCAGGGAGGCCCCAGAGGTCACTGTCCTGGTGGCTTTGGGACTTGGCTTGGGTCACTAGAAATTGTGGCAGAGTCATGCCTCTGATGCATTTCCTGCTCTGCGACCACCCGTTAGGGTTTAGACGTGGTGTCCCCCGGCAGCTCACGGGCGGGACAACACCAGAAGGTTCGGAGGAGAAATGCCTGGGTGGTGAGAGTCTTCACCCAATCAGTGAACAACCCCCTGATAGGGGTAACCGATGTGGTGGGTGTGGCTGGAGGTGCGGGAACGGGGGCGTGGCTTCGGGGTATATATTTTGTATCTGGAGCGTGAACTCTCTCTGCTTCCTGATCACCATGTGAACGCTTCCTCTGCCACGCTCTCCCGCCATGATGTTCAGCCTCACCTCAAGCCTCAGGGAAAGAAGCCGCCTTCTGTGGACTGAGACCTCTGGAACCGTGAGCCCTCAGATAAACTCTTCTCTGCAATTGTGCCATTTGGGTCCGTTAGTCACAGCAGCCAAAAAGCTGAATAAATCACCTCCCAAGTGGCTCTCAGATAAGTAGAGGGAAAGATAAGCTTCCCCATTGTAGAGTTAGCAAAACTAAGGACCAGGGAGGTCAAGCAACTTGTCCTAAGATGCACAGACAGAAAGGGACAGAATCGCGACTCAGACCCAGGTGTGCTGGCTTCGGATGCCACTCGGTCAGACACGCCAGGCAGCCTCACCTGGAGATGTCAATATGCTGGGTACACGCTGGCTCGGCACAACTGGAGACTTGGCTTGCCTTAGGGACCTTCTGGGAGAATTTCCTCCTGGCCCTGAGCTGTTCGTGGGGCTCCTAAGAAATCAGGTGCGTCCTGAGAGTAGGTGGAGGCAAATGGCCCGCACTGTCCCTGGCTGCAGGGGAGGAGCTCCCGGAGGGGACAGGCAGGCTGCAGCGTGACTGCCTTTCTGGGTCCAGGAGAGCTGTGGGGGTGGCGTTCTTGCTCAGAAAAGCATGGCATCAAGAGCAGAAGGTATCTGGGACGTCGGGTCGCAGGATCAAATGAGGGCAGGCGTCTAGAAGCCTCACGGTCGGCTCAGCAGTCTCAGAGTGCAGCGTGAAGAGGATGGGCTTTGGTTTCAGTGCTGTGTGACCATGGGCAAGTCACCTAACCTCTCTGAGCTTCGAGGTCTTCATCTGCCCAAGTGGGGGCCAGGTGCCTGTAAGGAGCTGTGAGGTGACGTGGCCTTCAGAGAATGCAGGGGCTCAGTCTCACACAGCTGTGCCAATGGAAAGGCCCAGAAGTCACAGGTCTCTGTCTGGGTCTGAAGTCAGATTGCCGCCGTCCACTGCGTTGTGACCAGGCACGCACAGAGCCCAACGGTCCTTGCCTAGCTGTGGACAACATAATGAGGTGGCCCCGGTGACATAAGAAATTGTAGCCGGGACCCACACACTCCATCCAGGGAGCAGGGTCTCATTTTTGCCGTCACATGACATCATTACGTGGGAGTTTCCTGGTGGGATTGTTGGGGTGCAGGTGGGTTGATAAGCCCCTTCTCGGGATTTTGAGGGCCTGGCAGGCATCTGTCCCGAGCGGGTACAATACCATAACCATTCCTGAGTGCGTCTCCAGTTGAGAGCTGCCACTCACAGCTGCCACTCACAGCCTCCTGACACCTGTGGAAATGTCCCTGTGGGGGTGGCCGTCAGCCATCACTGTTGTTCTGCAGGGGCCTGAGCCGAGGCTTGCAGAAAGGAGGCAGGTCTCCCTCTAAACCCCAGCCCAGGGCAGCACCAGGCGCGGGGCAGCATTCAGTGGATTCCTGCTGAGGGTGCAGATGTCAAGGAGCAAGGCTGGGGACAAAAGCCCAAGCCAGGCCGCCAAGGGCTGGCACCCTCTGGCGGCCTGCTGAAGGCCGGGACCTGGGAGGGTTCCTGTGTGCACACAGCCGGCAGGATGCTGGGCGAGGCGAGAACAGGGGTGGGAGGGACCGCTGGAGCCGGCTGCTGGCAAAGCCCCCAGGGGAGAAGCGGGTGGGAGCGACCCTAGACCGGGGAGGGGTGGGCCGGGAGCTCCCCGCAGGGATGGGGGTTCCTTCCGGAAACCAGCACCCCGGGCTGCCATCGCGTGCCTCTGGGGAAGTCTTCCTCCGCAGGCGGCTGACACTGAAACGCGTTTGACATGTTTGTTGACACGCTCTTCTCTGCACCAACTGCCGAGGCATCTGGGATTTGTTCAACACTTGGAAACAAAGCGGGTCTTTGACTGTAAACACGTCCACGAGGCTCGGTCGCACGGGCCTCCTCAGATACCTTCCCCGGGACCCCGGTTTCCTCCGCCGCAGCCCCTGCGCCAGCCCGCTCACCGGAGGCAAGGATGTCCCCGGGCCCCCCGGGCAGGGCCACCCACTTATAAGGAGGAAGGGGCGGTTCTTTCTGATGATTTCCAGTTTGTTGAAAGGGAAGAACGTTCGAGATTCAGGTCCCGTGAGGACTCGGCCTGGGGTCCTCCCTGCCTGCCTTGGGTCTATTTTGGAGACTCAAGCTCTTGGCCACGTGTGGACAAGGACGTCCCTCTCTGGGGCAAATGAAAGCCCCAGTGACGCTCAGTGTTGGCGAAGGTGTGGAGGGACAGCATCCCTCCACACTGCTGGTGGGCGTGGAAATGGGGACGGCCAGTTTGGAAACCAGCAGGATTTGCTGATGTCCCACCCAGACACGCACCTCGGCCAGCAAGCCCACCCCCGCGTGGCGCCCCACGGAACCGCGCAGACGTGCCCACCACCAGGCACGCCAGCAGGGGCTTCGGGGGAGTCTGAAGACCACCCGGTGCCCACCAACAGCAGGATGGGAAAATCGATCGCGGCGTGGTCACATATGGGAATAAAGCCAGGAGAAGGGACAGTCTGCGGCCACACAGGACACGGGGACGAGTCACACAGATGTGGCTTTGAGTGGAATAAGGCAGCCCTCTCGCCTCTAGGATTCCAGATGACATTTACGTGACAACGAAGGGCAGGAGGGACGTGTCCCCTGAGAGGAGGAAGGGGCGCGTCTACTTGTGGGAGAGTGGTAAGTGGTGGGGACCTGTCCCAGGTCCCCTCACAGCTCCCACGTTCCCCAGGGGTGAAGGACACCACACTCTTAAATATAAGGCACAGACACCAACAGGGGCGTGTTCAGCGTGTCTGTGACCCGCACAGTCACAGCCGCGGGAATGCGTGACGGCCTCAGGCTCTCCCTGCGACTTCGCCGGTGTCACGTGGCAGATGTCACAGGTTCCCAGTGGGTGAAGATGGGGCACTTACGCTGGATTCTCCTGGGGGCCACTGCAACCTGTCAGCCCTTGGTGGCAGAAGCAGGAGCCCCAGGAGGTGTGAAGAGGGGACCCCAGGAGGTGGACCTGCTGCTCGCTGGGAGCCCAGGAGGCCATCCCTGATCTGGGCACCGGGAGACCCTAATTCGAGCACTCAGCCGGGCTCACCAGACCCCTGGCCCAAGGAGACTGAGATGTCCAGGGGCGTGGCCTTAGGCCACTAAGTCCACGGCCGCAGAACACCAGAAACAACATTTGGCAGCGGTGAGACCTCAGGCTGGGGGAGAACTAGGAAAACAGCACACGTGGGTCGTGTTGGGCACAAGCACGCAGCGGCTCTCAGCCACACCCAGGGCAGCGGAAGCCCTGCACTCCATGGGCTCTCGGCCAGGTGGCTGGACCTGCCGCAGGCCCTCGGCCACGTCTGCAGACGGTCTGGGTCAGGGAGACGCTGAACCCCCACAACGTCCCCACAACACAGAACGAGCTGGTTCCCAGTGTCCTCGCTGCCCAGTTGAGAGCCCTGCTGTAGAAGGTACCCGACAACCACGTGGCTCCCGTCAGGCCCTGACCGCCACCGAGTCCTAGCTGGACCCCGCCCTACCCCGCCAGCGGCTCTGTCTTCTACTAGTCCCCAAACATGCCCCCGCCCCTTACGCTCTTCCCCCTGCTGTGGCCACCCGACCTGGCTTGTCGCCTGGTAGCACCCTCTGCGGTAGATCTCAGCTCCAAGTTCCCTTCCCTGGGAAGTCTCTCCTGGCCTCCCTCTTCCATCTCCAAGTAGCTTAGCTGCTAGGGGCTTATTCCCAGCCCCTCCCCTGGCTGTGTGATCTTGGCAAATACGTAACTTCTCTGTGCCTCTGTTTCCTCATCTGCAAAACGGGGATGACAACAGGACCTGCCTCATAGCCCTGTCAATGTTACAGCTGCAAAGGGCCGAACGGAATGTCCGGTCTGTATAATGCTCTTCAAAACCGTCAGCTGTCACTGCCATTACTTAGCCTCCGCCACACTGTCTGCCTTTCCACGTGGCCCTCAGTGTGACTGCACTGTGTGTGGCTAAGTGGCGCCTCCGTGGGAACAAGGTGCTGTGCTTTTGCTCCCCAAGTCATTCCAGGTGCCTCCGATGAGCTCAATGAGTTTTTTTTTGTACTGGTACTTTAAGCCAGGGACGCCCAACCCCGGAGCTCCATCCCCAGCTCTTTTTATTCCTTATTTTAAGACAGGGTCTTGCTTGGGGCTAAGTTGCTGAGGCTGGCTTTGAACCTGCAATCCTGCCGTCTCAGCCTCCTGACCTCTGGGTGCCACCTCACCCAGCTCATCCATGTTTCTGGAATGATGTATGAAGGAAGGGACTGTTTCTAAGGACGCCCAGGGATCCTGCGGATGGCCGCGCACACAGCAGGTCTTTACTCAGAGCAACAGGGAGACATACCACGTTCTGAGGCTGTTGGATGAGCTTCACCAGAGCAGGATGGCTGTAACCTGGGGAGACAAGGGCAGCGTTAGGGAGGAGCAGCCTCCGGGAGACTCCCCAGCTCCCTCCCTCCCCTGCCCCTACCTTCCTTCCGGTCCTGTGACTCCCTTCACATGCCAAAGGGTCTTTTACCCTTTGCTAACAAAGAGATTCCTGGAGCCCTGACCACTGACTCCTGACTCCAGATCTCTCAGCCTGGAAATCTCAAACGAATTCCCCAGGCCTATATCCTGATGCTCGCTCAGGTTTGAGACCCACTGGACAGACACACTTCAGAGGAAGTGGATGCAAGGTCAAGGCAAATCTCCAGACTGGTGGGAGAGGTTCAGCAGGACAGACGGCCCCGCCTTCTCCCAGGGCCCACAGGCGGAGGTGGGGCTCCAGAGGTGTCTGCCGGGGACCTGAGTGAGGCTGAGGTCATCTGTGCTGTGTGCTCCGTCTGCCCGCGTGCGTGAGCTTGTTTCCTGTCCAGAGGGAACTGACAATCAACAAGGCCCAGGGTAGTCTGTGATCCAGTGGTTGCTCTTCTGTGAATTCTTCCTACCCATGTGGATCTTAGCTGGGACCCTGTAATGTCTCAGGACTTGAAAGCAACCTAACATCCATCAAGAGCAGACCAGGGAAATAAACCATGATTCATTCACGGGGTGAATGGCTTCCCATGTGCCTAGGCCGCTGCAGAAAAGGGTGAGAGTTACCAGTGCTGAGAAAAATAACCCGAGGTCTCCTGCCAAGTGCCAAGGAAAAGGTGGGATATGGATGTTCTTGTGCACTTCACGCTAGAAGACACCAATCAAATGATTGTCTCTGGGAAAGAAATTGGGGCTAGGGCTCAGGCTTGGGAAAGACACTCCTCCAAGTAAATTTTAAAAATAAAACTATTTATTTATTTAAGTGAAAAAAAATTGAGAGAGGTTCTCATTAATTTGCTTAGGCCTCATCAAGTTGCTCAGTCTGGCCTCAAATGTGTGATCCTCCCGCCTCAGCCTCCTGAGTTGTAAAACCACATTTTTTTTCTTTACAGTTAACCTATAGGGCTTCTTCCTGTGTGGCCACATTAGACTTGAGTAGACCACTTTGCTCAGGGCCTTTTTGAAGACGTCTCTGAGGTGCTGCTGCGGTGTGGCCTTCCTCCGAGCTGAGCTGGGCTGTCTCTCATGCTGGAGAGCAAGATGGCGGCAAGGTCTCAGGGAAAAGCCCTCCGCGCCCGACCTCATTTTTTTTTTTTTTTTCCGACGTGAGTTTCTGAGAATCACAGCTCTCCACAGGAGGGCTGGGTCCTCACATCTGTGTGGCTTGAAGCCTGGGGGGTGGCCACGACATCCTGAGGCCTGGGTAGGGATGATGCCCCCCAACTGCGGTGATGCTGCTCCACCAGCCCGGAATGTTCTGCGGGGACACCTGGACCCGGGCGGTCAGAGAACTGGTGGGAAGGAGTCTTGGAGGAGCCCCAGGGCTAGGGCCTCCTGTCCTGCTACTGGGGCCAACCAGGTCTTGATTGGACTCTTCGGGGGCTGGGCTGGGATGTGACGGGAGGGAGGAGGATGGGGACGCAGAAAGGTCCTCGCAGCCCCGGGGCCTTGGGCACCATGCAGGCCAGGGAGGGCGAGGAGGGGCAGCCTGTCTGCACGCTCAGCTGCCCGGGACAGCCCCCTTCCCTCCTCCCAGAAGCCTGAGCAGGGCCCGCTGCTGCAGCCCGTGCCGCTCTCCTCCCCTGGCCGAGCTTGCCACTCCCGTGCTCAGCACTTGCTATGTGCTGCCTGGGGACCACACCCCAGACCGACAGAGAAAGCCCCAGGCCACACGCAGAAAAGCGTCTGCCAAAACCCAGTGTTGTTTTACGACGAGAAAACTCAACAACCCAGAGATACAGATACACTTAGTCACCTGACAAAGGGCCCCTCTGAAGGCCCCTGGCCCGCACCCATGGAGGGCGAAAGATGGAGGAGGCCTCTCCTCCCCGCCCCAGGTTCAAGAGCGAGAGAGGATACTCCCTCCTCCACTGCTGTTGACCTTGCGTCAAGGGTCCAGTCAGTGGGCAGGCGGGAAAAAGAGAGAGCGTTCAGAAGGGAAGAAGTAAAGCTGCCTCTTTGCAGATGGCAACATCTTGTGCACACGAATCCTGAGGAATCCACTAAAAAACCATCAGTGCCAATGAAGCTGCTGGGCGAGCCCGGGGAGGGGGATCAGTGCCCCCGAGTCACTTGCATTTCAAACGCTTGCCACGGATGACCGAGAATGAAGTCAGGAAGGCACGCGCTGCCTGGCCCGGCCGTCTGACTCGCCAGCCCCAGCAGAGGGGCGCCTCGAACAGCGCACGCCCTGCTTGCTGAATGAACGAAAGCACCTAAGTACAGCTTGCTCTGGTTCAATGACGCGACAGACATTCTCAGCAATCCCCGACTTTACCTATGAACTTTTCTGGAACATAAGAAAAGAAAGAAAACATGCTAACTAGTGATCTTATAATTCCCATTTATTAGGTGCTGATTCTGCGCCAGGTCTTGTGCTAAGTGCTTTGTGTGGATGATCCTACGGAAGCAGAGGCAGCCTCAACCTGTGAGCAAACATCGCCAGCCCAAAGATGCAGATGGGAAGGAAGAGGCCGGGAGAGGCAAGGAGCATGCTTGGCTCCATTGTCTCAGAAGCAGATTGTGGACCCAGACAGTCTAGCTGTGCAGCACGATTTCCTCCTCCGTCCCTTTGTGACCACTATCTCCATCCTCCCTCCTTTCATGACAGCTTCTGTTAATTGAGCATCTACTATGCGCAGGGGCTTTCTCTCCATTATTGCTAATCCTGGCAATAAGCCAGGCGGGAAGACCAGATCTGTAGGAGGAGGGAGGCACTGAGGTCTGCAGACCAGATCATGAGATCTGCAAGTGTCCAGCGCCACACACTTTAATTGAATGCATGGATTATGTAGCGGGCCAGGGACACAGGCCAGAGCTCACGACTACCTGCCTAGGAGAAAAGAGGAACTAGTGACTTTTGGAGCAGGAAGTAGACTTTGGAGAAAATACACAAGTTTTATTCCACATCCTGCTCTGGTCTGAAAGTGTGTGTGCAGATACTCCCGAATTCCTAGGTTGAAATCCTAACCCAGCAGGAGGTGGGGCCTCTGGGAGGTGACAGGGTGCGGGGAGGAGCCTCACGAGGAGAGCCATGTCTTATAAAGGAGGCTCAAGGGACCTCATTTACCATCTTCCACCATGTGGGCCCAGTGAGAGGCACCGTCCAGGCCTTGGAAAGTGACCCTCTTCATGCACCTAGCCTGCGGTCCCTCCATCCCGACTTCCACCTTCCAAACCCTCAGAGATAAACTTCTGTGGTGTATAAGCCGCCCGATCTATGGCATTTTGTCATAGCAGCCCCAACGGACCATAACATATACCTGGTACCTATTTTCTTGAAAGCAATTCACTTTTTTTTTTTTTTTTTTTTTTTTGGTGCTGGGGATCGAACCCAGGGCCCTGTGCTTGTAAGGCAAGCACTTTACCAACTGAGTTATCTCCCCAGCCCCGCAATTCACTTTTTAGCTGAAATACATTTGCTTTGAAAGGAGACTCTCCATCCTCGTGGCTAGAGGCTGAACGCAGTGGGAGCAGTCTAACTGTCGCCTGCCCTGGGCCCTGAGTCTAGGGCCTCTTCTCCTCCCTAATAAGAGATGGGCAGGTCCTAAAGACCCGGCATCACCCGGGAGGCCTTCTCCTTGATTGAATGTAAAAGGGCCAAAGAGACTTGAAGAGACTCGTGCTTTCCCTCTGCCTGCTGCAGAGAACGGGCCGGGGAGTGAATTGGGGACAAGGGGACAGTTAACATCCTCCAGCCCCCTCCTGTCCCCACACTGAGGCAAGGCTCGCTGGGCCCAAGGCTGGACAGCGCTCAGCACTCAAGGACAAAATGCTCTCTGGGTTTTTCCAAATGTTTTGGCCGGAGTGCTTTCAGCTCTGACTCCTCGTCCTGCTGTGGGGGTGTTGATGACTTTCTGCCTCAGCAGATAAGCTCGCTCCAGGTAAATCTCATTAGGCCACAGAGGCTGCTTGTCTTACTGACTCCTGGAGGAGCAGGATGAGAAAGTAGAGCTGGTCCCTCTGATTAGGGATGACCCACCCTGGGTTTTCCAGCCCTAGGGTGTCTGGGAGGTGTCTCGGAGCTGGCTTAGGAGGTGGAGTTGTCGGGTCCCGTCCTACCTTAGCCCTGGACTCTCTGTAGGGTACTGGACAGACCCTGGGTCCTCCTGAAACCTGTCAACGATGTAAAATGGAAGTGATGTTCGAAGACCCTGTTATAGGATGCTGTCACCCTTTAATGAGACGGCTTTGAGAGCCTCAGCAATATGCCAGGCAGACAGTAAATCTCAATTAGTATTAGCTTGAAAAAAATCATCTCAAGCTACGGATACGAGAGGAAAGGTGGCTAGAGAGAAAATGTTTAGCAGCTCTAGTCTTTTAACGAACACTGCAGACCTGATCCTGCTACCCCATACACACTGTTGGCCGGGGCTTCAACCTAAGGGTGTGCCGGGGGTGGGTCCCAGGGTCATGGCTGACAGATGGAGCCAGGATTCCAACCCGGGGTGAGTCCAGAGCCCGTCTCATGCACTCCAACACAAGCAGGAGATGAGGCTTTGTGGGTCTTTGAATCCAAGATGCTTTCAAAGGCTGAGGCATCCTAAAGGATGGATGTTCCCAAATAAGGAGTCATCTGATGTCCTCGCACATCTTCGAAGGAAATAGACGGGTTTGAGGAAACGGTCTGGGGAGGAGGAGGTGAACAACTAGGCTGGGTCTCTGGGGAAAGGCCGAGACTGCAGACGGGCTGGGCTGAGAAGCGCAGTACCTCCCTCCCCCTGCGGCAGAAAAACCAGCAGCCTCCGCAAAGGGCAGGCTTCATCAGACACAGTCCGTGGCCACCGAACGCCGCCAGGACCCATCAACCCAAGGAACGGGACCCATCGAAGCTGCGAATAACAGCCGCTGATTTGCAGATTAACCCCACCTCTCCCCACCGCTGCGCCACGCTCTGTAGGGCTGGGAGGGGAGTCTGGGGGTAGGGGCTGTGGGCGTCCCACCGAGGTCCCCATCCCCCAGCTGCTGTGTGTTGGCTGATAATGGCTCCAGCTGCCTCCTTCCCTGGAAAACTGCCCTGGCTTCATGCAGACGCTGTCCGAGATTACCCTGTCCTCACTCTGGCAGCTGATGGGTGACTGACGGGCGTAGGGTGCAGAAAGGCCCTCTTGCCCCAGTCTGGGACCAACTCTGGGGTGCAGTTCAATTTTCCAGAGTCCCCTGGGATCAGGCTCTGGGGTCTCCACTGGAGACCCCTCATTTTTAGCTTCCCCTGCCCTACACTGTTCCCTTCCTCCCCTTTCCCCTGAGAACTCTCCCTCAACAGGTGACTGTCATCATCACCCCTGCCTCTGGCTATTCCTCCAGGAATCCCAGACCAAGACCCCTGTCCATGGACGCCGGTCACACAGACATGGTCTGCTGCCCAGCTGGGATTCCTTCACAAGCTGCTGCCCCTCCAAGCGTCCTTCACTTGTCTGTGAAACGGGGATATTGATCCATGCCTCGTGGAGTTTGGGGAGGGGTAGACAAGGGAAGGCGTGCCTCTGCACACGACTCCTTCCTTGCTTCAAGGGAAGTGTGGGCAACACACAGGGATGTGCCTGCTGGGAGGAGCTGAGGGCTGAGGGTGAGGGAGGGAGCCAGGGCACATCTGAGGACCAATTCTCCAGCTCTTACCTATGGGGACAGAGGAGATCTGGGAATAAAGATCCAACATGCGGTTGCCGTCCACATCCACCAGGTAGTTACCTCGGCTCTCTTCGTAGTTGCAGAAAAAATGCACGGCCTCTGCATTCTTGGGGAGAGAAGAGACTAACTCAGGCTCACTGCAGCTCCTGAGGTCTTAGACTTCAGGAACAAGCCTGAATTGGTAAGTCAGCTCTGTCCTCCCCAACCTATGGACATGCAGGGGTGCTTCCGGGTGCTTACAATGCTGCATTTCTTGCTCTGGGAGTAACTACATGGGTGTCTTGCTTTAATCATTTATTAAGTTGTGACTTTGGTATTTTACAAATTTTTCTATATATGTTTCATATATCACAATGAAAAAGGCTGAGATATAAATCTAAAGCAGATTCCAAGAAGTTAAGATATATGTAGTAAGCCTTAGAGCAGCCACTAAGAAAACCAGAAATAAATAGTAATCATTAAAGAAATAAAAAGGTTACAGAGGAAATATTCATGTGATGCATACCCCTGTTTTAAAGCAAAAACAACAAACAAAAAACAGTAAAATAGGGATGGAGGAACAACAACAACAACAAAAATGCACCAGATACATGGAGAACAAAAAGTGAAATGGGAAATGTAAATGTAATTATGTCAATTATAACACCATCTTGAATAGTCAGAGACCAGGGATTGTCAGACTGAATGAAAAGAACAAACTACATGCTACATACAGGGACATACTTTAGATTCCAGACTATAAATAGGTCTAAAGGGAAAGGGTGGAAAAGAGATATAATGCACACAGGAACCGTAAGAAAGCTAGAAGGGCTGATGTTGGAACCAGACAAAACAGACTAGAAAACAACAACCAAAAAGTTACTAAAGAAAGACATTTTATAACAACGGAGGATGAATCCACTGAGAAGATATAACAATTATGAACATATTTGCACCAAACAACAGAGTCCCAAAATACATGAAGTGAAAATGGACAGGATTGAAGGGGTAAATAGTTCTGTCTTTACAGTGGTTGACTTCAATACCTAGCATCCGATAATGGCTAGGACAGCCAGGCAGAAGATGAGCAAGACGATAGCAGACTTGAATGGCACTCTAAAACAGCTCTCGAGCAAATGTCTGTAGGACACTCCACCTGACAACCCAGCAGACGGCACCATCCTCTCAAGCATGCATGGAAACTTCTCCAGGGCAGACCCCATGGTAGCTCATCAAAGAAGGTTCCATACATTTAAAAGGGTTGAAATTGCATGAAATGTTTCCCAACCACAATGGAATGAAATTAAGAACAAAGAAATGGAGAAAGTCACAAAAATGTACAAATTAAGTAGGACAAAAAAAAAAAAAAAAAACCAATGAAGAAATCACAAGGGCAATTAGAAAACAGGTTGAGATGAACATCAAGTACATTTTTGTTCTAAGCAGCCAGCACAGAGTAAGATCTGCCCCTCAGCTAAGCGGTGGTGGAGAAGCAGCAAGCTCAATTACCTGGCCCCACTCACCTGAATCATGTTCAGCTGCTCCATCAACTTCTGCAGGGGAGAAGGACAAGGACGTCAGGCAACACTCTCTTGCCAGAACAGCTTGGAAATCTGTCCTGTTTTCCCAGCTTTTCCCTCTCTTGCCAATAACTTGGTAATTTATTAGTCATCAATATTATTATTCTAAATTACTTAATGTAAATAGTTGGCAGGAAACCATTCCATTAGTTAAATTACAACAGGTGAGATTTAGATACCTGGAAGATAAAATAAACTAAATAGTTAACAAAAAAATTTAAACTGAAGGTATTTATCCAAAACATGGGCTCCTTTTTTATTAAAAAAAAAAAAAAAAAAAAGGTTTTCACACTTCATTAGGGGAGAGGATTCTGATTTGGTTTGTTTCGTTTGTTTTGAATTTCCACAATCCAACAGCGCCAGGGACTCGAACCTGGGTCTCGAGCTTGAGAGGCAAGCACTCTACGTAATGGGCTATATCACAAGCACTTCACACTTCATTAGGAATAGAAAATAAAATCAACTGAAACTATTACTTTTCCTATCAAAGAACCATTTGTAATTATAATCCAAACATTCCAAAAACTACTTGTGCAATTCTATGTAGACACTGGGAATTAGAAACTAGTTGCTTTGATATGACAAAGACTTTAGCTCCAAAAATAACTCAACATAAAATAAACTTGAGCAATTAGTGTCATGAAAAATATAAAATAATATTCCATGCAAAAATATAAAATAATATTACTGACAGGAATATGAAAAATTATTACAAGTGCTTTGCTATCCTGAAGTTAGAATCCATCTCCCAATAGAAATAGGAATGACGAAGTCTTTCCTTTTGTTAGCAAAATGCTCTCCAAAATAACTCTAATTATTTACACCAGTACAGAGATTTCAGGATCTATAAGAGTTGTGATGACAAATAGGCATGTAGACTAAGAATAAAGACTGTGAATAAAATCTGCAAAACCTACAAAGAAAAAATAAATTTGCATCACAAAGGTTTATGCGATTACACTGGTACCTCCTTCCTTATCCTTCAAGTTCAAGTTCAAGTTCAAGTTCAAGGCATTGACCATCTAGGTTCTGTGCATATACTATTGCCTCATTCTTCCACTGTTGGTTGGATGTCCTGTCCAGCCTTTGACTTGGGCACTGACCAGCAGAGTGAGGTGGAAGTACAGATGAGCCTGGGTGGAGCCCAGGTCTCAGCAGACTGAGCACAGAGAGAACAAGCCCAGTCCAGCCTGCTGGACGGTGGAACATGTGGCGCAGAGCCACGTCACTGCTGTGACCGGAGGCAGGACTACCCCACATCAGCCCACAGCCAACCATCCCCGGCCTGGAGGGGAGTCAGAGAGCCGCCTACCCAGCCTCCACTCAGCCCCCAACTGAGGAGCCATCTGCATGCTGTGTGCTACCGGGCTTCGGCCAGGTCTGTGATGCAGCGTTGGTGTGGCAACAGAGGACACAGCTCCTCGAGCCCTCCTTACCTCTGATGCCGAGGGGCCTACATTAATACCAGCTTTAGCAAAGAACTGTCAGAAGGCAGCCAACAAAGGCCACCGAGCTCCTCTGTGTTCTTGCCTCCTGGGTCTCTCTGTCCCTCCACCCGACACAAACCACACAGGTATGCTGGACTCACCCGAGACCTGGGCCCCGGGACCTCAGTCTTCATCAGTGGCCCGTCATAATCAAATTCAACATCGACTTTGGCTGCGGCTTGACTGATGTATCTGGATCCTGTAGTAAACAGACATGAGACTCCTGGTGACGGCAGATGTGATGAGGATCTGCCCCCGCAGATGCCCAAGGTCCCCAACAGGACCTCAACCTCAACCTGGCCAGGCCGCCCTACCCCACTCAGTCAGGACAGAGCTGGGCACTGCAAGGTCACCCCAGATTTTATAAGTGGGAAAAGCCAGTGTTCGTGAAACACTATGCAAACAGGCAGGCTCCTGCCCTAGAGGAGCGAGGATGAGCGGACACCAGATTCCTGTTGCTTAAGGACCCAAAGACACAAAGACCTAGGTCCAAAGTGTTCAGAGAGTATCGTCTACAAACAATCAAGGGGAAACAACCTAAATGTGCACCACTGGAGGACAGCTAAGTAAAATAAGACATAGCCAACCACTGCGTGCAATAGTTATGCACCTAGTGTTTCAAGGAGAAATTTTGAATATTTATGCATGTGGGAAGATGCCCCAAAGTAACAGCACATAAAAGATCAAATTATAAAAATTACCTAAATTTTGTAAAAATTTAGTCATCATTTAATCCAAATATTTATAATATAAAACGGTGTTTCTCTGCTGTTTGGGGCTGGGTGATCCTTTGCTGTCCAGTCTGGAGCAAGCTCAGTGGCATCCTTGGTGGCTGACACTGCATGCAGATATGTCTCTCTCCAGCTGTGTCCCCAGAACTACCCAGGAGGGAACCTGGGTGCAGTGGCGGCACCTGGAGTCCCAGTAAGTCAGGAGGCTGAGGCAGGAGGGTCACTTGAGTCCAGGAGTTTGAGACCAGCCTGGACAACCTAGTGAGACCCCCCCACTCTCAAAAAAGAAGAAGAAAAGAAAGAAGGAAAGAAGCCACTTGAGACAAGAATCAAATTTCTTACTTAAGGTGGTCCTCCTGTAACAGATGTTTTCTGCTTTAAAAAAGTTCTTGTCACAAGTCATTTGTTTGGAATTCATCTCACATTTTCCATGTACGAGTAAACTTACAGAGGGTGTTAAGTTCCCAGGTGAGTCGCTGAGGTGCTTTGGTCCAGCGTGTGGCTGAAACAGAGGCGGGGACCTCGAGCCCAGCCAGCTCATCCCCGAGTGAAAGACAACTGTGCGGGACCCAGGTTAGTGTGCAAGGAGTGCAGTGACCCTCAGAATTCCCCGTCAGTCTCTGTTTATCTGTACCTTCTTCGTATGTGCTTGCTAGTCGAAGAAAGTCTAGCTCCTCTTCTTGGGGTGGCCTTGTCACATAATTGAATCAGACCAGGGGATCGGCAGACACTTCAGATAAATCTCATTTCTCACGGACACGCGCACACATGTCATGTCTCTATCTCTTTGTCTCTACTGCACAGAAGAGGAAACTAAGGCTCAGAGAGGTTCTGAGAAAATGTCAGGGGCTGGGATGGAGCTCGGCGGTACAGAGCTTGCCTGGGTTTGGTCTCCAGCACCAGAAAAGAAAAAAAAAAAAAAAGTGCCACGATTTCATGCATGCACGCACACACACAAATAGCTTGTCAAACTACACAGGCACGATTTTTAGGAAACATTTAAATTCAGTCTTAGTTTTCTGTGATTGCTTTGGATATCGAAGTTTCTGAATTAATCCCACAGTACAACGTGGGCACTGCACTGATTTAAGCATGAGGAAAACAGCCTTTATTTTCTTCTGTTTGATCTTAAAAAGGAAATTCCTATTGTGCTAGAGGAGTGTTAAAGGTCGTGGGGTACACAGATAATCTTTTTTTACATTTTTGTCTCCTCCCTGGTGGAACTCGGGGTTACCACATGGCACTGATTCCAGCGAGAGCCCCGCAGAACAGGGAGGGGTGTTTTGGTGAAGCCCGTGTATGGCCAGCGCGGCGCTGGCTTCCTTCCTAGTGAAGGGGACGGGTGAAGCATTCACGGGGACACAGAGTCCTCCTTTTATTCCTCAGACACCGTCTGGATGTCATGCTGTGACTCCGGTTTCTTGGACTGGGGATGGGAACACGGGGTGGTGGCTCACGTGAGGCAAGGTGCACAGAGCTGCCCTGAGAGGGTCCGGGGTGTGGGTGTGGAGCTGCAGACAGCGGCTCCGAGACCCACAGCAGGAGGCCGGGGAGATGTGCAGGGAGGCCAGACCAGCCAACGGGGCCCCGGGATGCCCAGGCCAGGTGCAGCAGATGTTCCGACCACAGCTCCAGCCTCCGCCATGTGCCGAGTCTTGTGCATGGTGGGAGGAGGAGGGCAGAGGCCAGCTGGGCAGAGATCCTGGAAATCAGAGCCTGCTCGTTTTTTTTTTTTTAAATTTAAATGTTTTATTTTTTTAGTTCATTATATCTAAAGTAGCATGTCAACATGTAAACCATATGAAAACAACTGATGGGATTTTACATTTATTTTCCTTATTGAGTCTTACTAATCTGGTATATTTTTTATGCTTCCAGCCCATTTCAATCTGGGTTCAGCCTTACTAGCCACACTAGAGACAGGACTGAGCTCCAAGGAACCCTGCTACTCAAAGTGTGGTCCCTGGGCTGACCTCCCTATGAGAACTGAAGCTGCTTGGCTGGGCATGGCGGCATCTGCCTGGAATCCCAGTGGCTCAGGAGGCTGAGGCAGGAGGATCACAAGTTCAAAGCCAGCCTCAGCAATTTAGCGGGGTCCTAAGCAACTCAGTGAGACCCTGTTTCTAAATAAGATATACCTATTTTTTTTAAAAAAAGGGCTGGGGATGTGGCTCAGTGGTTTCAGGTCCTTGGGTTCAATCTCTGGTACCAATTAAAAAAAAAAAAAAAAAAAAGGGAGGACTCTCAGGTCCCCTCCAGACCTAACCCATCAGATTCTGCATTTCAGTGGGTGCCCAGGGATTCATGGGTGCAGAGGGCCGAGAAGCTCCCCCACATGCCTGCAGGAGGGAGTTGCAGGGCGGTGGTGTTTGGTACCAGGTGCCGATGCTCCTCTCCTCCTTCACACTTCTACCACACTCTTCCTCAGCCCCAGCTCCTGACGCAGACCCACACCAAGCGTCACCCCTCCTTCTGCTGAAGAGCCTGCTAATTTGTTGGCAGCTGTGCAATCAGGGAAGAGCGGGGAACGAACAGTCGGCCCTACTGTGTGCTGGGCAGGCCCTATCCAGGCAAACTCCTGTCTACTGTTTTAATGAGTCCACAACTCCCTTGGGATGAGGAGCAGAGAGGTTACGTGACTTTCTGGATGTCACACTGCTCGTGAGTTGTAGAGTAGGGTGGGAACCCCCAAATTTGCAACTCCACTATTTCTGCCCTTCCTTCTGTGTTTCATGTTGGTCTTTTATTTAGGAAAATGACCAAATGCCACTATAACAAACGTTGTCTTAATAATGACAGAGAATGTCACGCCCCATAGGAGAGCAGAACACATTTTGAGGTGCCATGGAGAAACCTTTCCTTGAACCTCTTCTATCCCACTACACAAGCAGATGTCCCGCGTGCATTGAGCACGTGGGGTGAACATCCCAGGAATTATCCTCAATGGGTGACACGAATCATACCATTTCATCCTCACAGCCCTGTTGAGGTAAATGTTACTGTCCTCATGTCCAAGGCTCAGAGAGGCTGACTAATTTGCCCGAGGTCACGGAGCTAGCAAGTGGTTAAGCTGGCAAGGAGTCTGTCTGCCCTCTTCCTTGGACGCTGGGGATGTAATGTGTATTTTCTTTGTGTCACTGGGTGCTGACCTTTGAAGCGAAACATTTGCAAAGACAACCTACTTCTCCTAGAGGAGAGTGATTTCAGAAGCACACATACAAGTTTGCAGTAACACGGAACGATCCGGCAATTTCATGCATGAATAAAAACATACCAGGAAGGCAGAGGGGTGTTGTTGAGACAGGAGACGGGATGCAGGTCCGCCCTCTGGGTCAGACAGTGCACGTGGTGGCCCTCCGTGGCCACGCCAACCCAAAGAGTCGATTCTTAACTCCAAACTTTTTTGATGTCCTCTCGCTTTTATAACTGAGAGAATGTCACATTCCCAAACAGTGAAGATTCTACAGGTGAGTCTGGCCAGAGCCAAGGTCAAGTCCAGCTGGAGTTGTTTTCTCTGCTTCTTTCTTTCTTTCTTTCTCTCTCTCTTTCTTTCTTTCTTTCTGTATTTTTTTAGTTGTCAACGGACCTTTATTTTCTTCATTTATATGCGGTGCCGAGAATTGAACCCAGGGCTTCACACATGCGAGGCAAGTGCTCTGCCGCTCAGCCCCAGCCCCAGACCCCCACTTTTCTTTTTAAAAGCATCTTATATGCTCCTGTACATCACATGTTCATTGAGGAGGAAATACTTTCAATTTTCTGCTGAAACATAACCACTCTGAGGTCTAGTCTCCCCGTCTCTGTGCCCTATTCACCAATATAAGATCATGAACTCTAATTTGTGTGTGTGTGTGTGTGTGTGTGTGTGTGTGTGGTGCTGGGATTGAACCCAGGGCCTTGTGCATGTGAGATAAGTACTCTGTTAACTGAGCTCCATCCCCAGTCCTAGACTTTAAATTCGCAAAAAAAATTTAAGAAAAAATTTTTAGTTGTAGATGGACATAATACCTATATTTTATTTATTTATTTTTCTGTGGTGCTGAGGATCAAATTCAGTGCCTCACACATGCTAGGCAAGCGCTTTACCACTGAGCCCCAGCCCCAAACTTTAAAAAAGTTCTTGGCACAAAACGATGGTATTAGGGACAGTACCCCAGCTGCTACCGGGGGCTTCACTGCGCTCCACGGTAGAGACGCCACAGAGAACTTCCAAGCACAGTGAGGTCCAACAGGTCCCTCCGGTGCTCTAAGCTGGCAGCCACCAGCTCAGGAGTTGTGCTAGAAGTCAAGCATGGCAAGCTGCTAACCCTGAGGACATTGTCACGCAGACGCGGGTCCTGGAACCCGGCCGGCTCCCCGGAAGCCTGGCTCAGCCACTGCCGTCTCAGGGCGAGTTACTTAGGTCTGTGCTCCCGTTTCTTTTACCCCGGGGGCTGGAAAGCAGGTGAAAAGTGGGCAGGAACCGCGGTGCGTGTGGTCTGCGTCTTTCCCGGGACCGTTCCAGCGTCTTATAGGAAACAACTCTGTGTCGCGTGCTATGCCAAGGGAAGGCCGGAAGAGAAGAAAAATATCGCGCGGTGTGCTTCTCTCCATCTGGCACCGGGTGCTCAAAAAGATCGGACTCCAGCCGAGAACGTCCTCCCATGAAGAGCTGCGACTTGGCGTCTCCTCTCCTTCCTGGGGACTCCGTCTCCACGCCTGCACAGTGGGTGTCAGGACGCCCCCGCCTGACTGCAGATCCCCGAGAAGTGCCTTCACACCAGCCGTCCCTCTGAGGAGACGCTCCTGAGACAGGCGGCATCTCTGTCCCGATGAGAAATAGCCGGGGAGCTGGGACTCCACCCGCCTACCACGTGGCTCAGCCGAGTCTGGACCGAGGGCCCTTTCCTTGTCTCCTCTCTGGGAGGGCGCGGAGGCCCTTGAGGATGACCTTGAAAGACGGTGCCACGTGTGCCTCCGGGCTGGTGCCGCACCAGAGCCACATCTCCTTTTCCAAAGGGGCACCCTGGGCAGCGGGCATGGCACGTGGCGCGGGGTCGGGGCCAGCAGTGTTGGCCCTCGCGCTGGGAGCACACCACGCCCGCCCCTTTCTTGGGTTTGGATGATTTGAACATGATTGTGGTGAACGTTAATATGCATCTCCCACAAACACATGAAACAGCAACTATCGCAAAGCCGACTGATGACGCCTCGAAACTATCAAGCTCAAGGGGAAGAAGGCAAGACAGGAACATCACAGACCAGTGAGACCAAGAGACAGGGTACGATGAGCATGTCTGTCCTCCCCAAGGCTCGCACGTCAGGAACTTGGACCCCGGGATGGACCCTTCAGGAGGTGGGCACTTCCCCAGGTGGAGTTAAGGCAGCTCTCTCAAGGGTTGTTACAAAAGGAGCAAGCCCGGCCCCATCCAGCTCTCTCTGCTTCCTGGCTTGAGATGCAACTGCTTACTCTAAGGCTCTCTGTCATTGTCACCCACCATCGCCCATCTGCCATTTCCCATGGGCCTTTGCTAGAGTCTGCACCATGCCATTTGGACTTTCAGTTTCCAAAAGCGTCAGCTAAACAAACCTCTTTACTTCACAAGTAGCCCATGTCAGGTATTTCACTATAGTAACCAAAAGTTGATCCCTACGCATGACAACTAATGCAAAGTGGGAAACTAGATTGGACCCTGGGACAGAGAGAGACATTAAAGAAACACTGGAGAACTCTGAACAGGAGTCTGGACTTAGGTTAATGGTCAGGTGCCAGTAAAGTCAAGCCCTTGTCCTGGAGCAGAGGCCCAGGCAGGATGGACTGCGGGCCCAGTGGCCAGTGCCAAGGCAAGCCAGGTTGGGCTCACCTGTGCCACGGGGCAGGTGCAGACTCCTCTTCGCACATCCCTCAGCCCCCAAGCTCTAAGCATCCATGATCCACTGACTCCCACCTCCCGTTTCCCTCAGGAGCGGCAGGAGAACCAAGGTGAGGCAGACCCAAATGGAGATTAGCAGAAACTCTAATCATAATGTTGATGCCTTCCGAGGCCTGACCAGCAGAAATTCTAACCAAAACTTTGGTACTTTTCCAAAACTTGATTTTCATATATTTGGACCAATCGTGTTGCTCCAGGAGCTATCTAAACCCCTTGACTAGCTCACCCCAGCTACGGGGTCCCCTCTGGCCCCGCAAGAGTTCTGTCTCTTTTCTTCCCACTGAGTCAATCCTACTCTTCCGCACTCGCTCTTCCTCACTGTGGATTTCATTCTTGGAATCTGGGAGACAAGAGCTGGAGAGAAGAAGTCGGCGGTGAGGTGCTGGTCTGCAGCCCTGGAGGGCACAGCCCGGTGAAGAGCTGCAACATGCCACTCTCCTGCTCTGCTGGCTGTGGCCTTCAGAGCCGGTGCCAGAGGGCGTCCCCTGCTGTGATGAGCTGCTGACGCTAAGCCTGACTTTCTGGGCTGCAGAGGCTGCCATTTGTGCAGGCCCCACCCACCAGCAGAAGCAGAGGACTGGGTTTCAGGTCAAACCCCAGCTTCTTGGTTTGACTAGTGCGTCCTGTGATGGAAGATGTTCACACTGGGGGGACTCGGGCAGGGCCACGTGGGATCTCTCTGTACTGACTTTGCCACTCCACTAAAAGCCACAATTATTCTAAACTGTTTAAAAAATAAAGCCTGCCAGCTCTCCTTCCTGGCTGCCAGGAGCTGAGCTCTTCCCTCCACCACGCCCTCCCGCCATGATGTTCTGCCTCACCTCAGGCAATGGATTTGGATGACCATGAACTAAACCTTTGGAATTCCACCCAAGATGCCCCGAGGAGAGAAGATCAAGGAGGAGGGGTGGCCGGGGCTCCTGAAGTCATGAGGAAGCAGAAGGCCACGGGGCGGTGGATCCTGCTCCAGAAAAGGCCTGAGAACTCTGGACAGGACACTCAGCTCAAACAGGACCTCGCCGGCTCTGTCTAACGCCCACCGCGACCGGCTGTAGCAGAAAGGGCTCTCCTCAGTCCGCAGCTCTGAGCGCCTCCTGCAGTTCACCGGCTCGCCGGGCCCTGGGCTGCCAAGCTGCCCGCAGTGCAGACCAGAGACAAGGCAAAAGGAGAAGCGGGATCTGTCGCCCCGCTGAGGAAACAGCTACTGGCAAAGGGGACGAACCCACTAAATATTCCACCTGTCCTGGGAACAGGGGTCGATCTTTCTACCACAGCATTGGAGAAGAACGGGAAGCTCGGCCCGTGGTGAGTGGGGGGATGTGGACGCTGCCCAGCTGTCTGTCTTCCTGCCTGCCCTGTGCTGTAAGCTGGGAGTTCCCTCACTGCAAAGAGAGGGAGGCCAGGTTGCGAGGCTGAGCCCACAGGAAGATGCGTCCCACCGTTGCCGCCACACGGCTTAACTTGGAAGACAAAGGAGCTCTGGCGGAGGTGGTAGAAGCTACCAAGACCGATTATAATAACATGGTAAGACCTGTGGTCTTTGGGGAGGCACCGTCCTGGGTCCAGAATCTGTGGCTCATGGTGCCAGGCTGGAAAAGGCAGAGGCTAGAGGACTCGCCACTCAACTGGCTTAAGCATACGCTGCTGAGTTTTGTGTACCTAAGACTGTCATTCAAACAAAACCAGTCAAACAAACAAAAAATAAACACTCCTGAGAGAGCAGCGGACACGGCTCCTTATTTTCCCAGGATATAAACAGCAGTGTTCGGCACACGAGGACCTGGCAGCGCTCGCCCTCAGAAGGCAGGGCCCCCAGGAGGGGACAGGAAGGAGGCCCACTGGTCTTTCTACACGACCTCAGGGCTTACTGGAGCCAGGGCGGCTCACACCTCTGCAGGAGGCCAGTCTTGGGCATCCCGGGGAAGCTCCTGCTAGGGCCACAGGAGGCAGGAGGAGGAGGCTAAGTTGTCAGCGCTTGGAGTCGGGACCCTCGCCATCAAGTGGTGAAAGACCCTGGTTCTGTGAGCTTCATTTCCCCACGTAAAATGGTATCTGCTCCCGGGATGCCTGGGAGCGAGGTGTCCCCGAGGCCAGGCAAGCGGGGCGCTCAGGGATGGGCCCACGGCTGAGGGCCAGGGCAGGAGGCAGGGAAGAACCGCAGCGTGAGAAGGACTGCGGAGGAGGCCACGCTGGTGGCCAGCAGGACGAGAGGGGTGGAGGCCAGGGGAGGGCAGTGGTGTGTACTCCCAGGACGGGGTCCACAGGGGTTCCTGAAGCACGCTTGGCTTTTAGGTCAATTACAGGTCACAATGGAGTCACATCCCAGTTAACCCATTCCAAGTGAAAGTATTGTGGATTGAAAATGAATTCAATACACCTGACTCACCTGCCAAGGTTTGCAAGAGTCCCCCCCAAAAGTGCACCTGTTAAAAGCATGAACCTTGGATTGTGCTACTGGGAAGTGGTAGAGCCCTTCAGAAGTGGGACCTCAGGGGAGGACCTTAGGTCACTGGGGAAGCATGGCCTCAAAAGGGAATGTGGGACTCCACCTGTCTTCTCTGTCTCTCTCTGTGTCCTGTTTTGAGAAGTGACCACTTGGTTTGACACAGACTCTTGCCCTTGTCATCTACTGCCCTTGTAGAAGTCAAACCAAGGTTCACCACATCTTGGCCTTTGAACCTTCAAAGCTGTGAGCTAACTGAACCTCTTTACTTTCATACATTGCCTGTCTCAGGTAATTCATTGTAGCAATGCAAAGCTGACTATTACACTATTAGTCATCATCGCCTAGCCCAGCCAGCCTCAGACGTGCTCAGAACACTTACATCAGCCCAGGTGTGCCAAGTCATGCAGCATGAAGCCTGCTTTATAATCAAGGGTTGACTCTCCTATGATTCACGGAAACCTGTGTCGAGGGTGAGCAAGGGGACGGCTATCCGATCGCTCACTGACGATGCGCGTGGCAGAGAGCACATGGGACCTGGAGAATGCTGCACTGCACTAAAATCAAGGGCTGCCTGATGGGATGCTACAGTGACGGCCATCGATTGCTGCTGGCAGCTGCCGCCCGGCTTCACCAGAGCGGATCCAACTGCAAGGAACTCATCAGGGAAAAGCTTGCAATTCAAAATCCGAGGTAGAGTTTCTACAGAATGTGTGTCGCCCTTGTATCATCGTAGAGCAAAAGAATCCCAAGTTGTTAACCCCTGCAGGCGGGGCTGCCCGTCCACGCTTTGTGGCTCTCAGCAACTCCGGCAGAGTTTCCCTGTTTTTGATGAACTGGGGATTGAACCCAGGGCTTTGCGCGCGCCAGGCAAGCCTTTGCCACTGAGCTACATCCCAGTGTGTTTTCCTTGCAGGGGGACCTGGGCCCTCTGGCTGCGGAGACCCCACCTCTGAGCGGGCACAGCGCCTCTAGGCTGCATTGACTTCCCCTTCTCTGTAGAACTGTCCCCCTGGGGACGGGAGCAGATGACAGATGGGAGATGGGGAGGGGGCGGCAAGGGTGACAGTTTCACGGGGGAGACAGGCCCTGAAGCAGGGGCTAGCTGGTCTCTCCACCCCAGCCCTAGTCTGCATGTGACTCCGTTAGGACCAGGTCCGGCCAACCTCCCCGCCACCCCCAGGCTTACCTGGCACTAGCAAGCAGGGCTTGTGCCGGGAGCTGCAGACCAGCCGCCGGGCGCACAACATGAAGGCCATGACCCCTCCTTCCGGAACAGGCACCTTCACTCGCTGCTGCCCTGCAAGAGAACGCAGATTGAGGCCCACAAAGACCACACGCTGCTGGCCACCATTCCCCCTGGTGGAGAAGGTTCAGACCACCAATCCTTTGCTGTTAAAATATTCACCTTAATCAAAGCGAGTGTGGTGCTGCACATATCCTTGAATTCACACGCTTTCTCATCCGACCCGACTATACTCCACACCCGTACTTACCGGATGATTATGCCCGTTCTCTGATGCAAAAGGAGAGAAAGTGGACAGAGTCGGCTTGAGACTCTTGTGAGTGAGGACAGGCCTGTGCTCTGCAAGATGAAGACTCAGCCAACATCCAGGCCATCACAGGTGTGGGGAGCAGGGAGTCCCCTCTGCCCTGTTCCCACCTGGAATATTGGGCAACCAGTGAGTGTCTGGTGGCCCATTTTGGAGGGTACACAGCCTCGGCACAACCAACTGTCCCAGTTTGCTTGGAACTGAGAGGTTCAGGATGTGAAAATGTTCATTTGGATACCAGGACCGTCCTTGGGTAAACTGGGATGCCCCACCTCAATCCCAGGTATCTCAAGGTCAAGGTCAGTGTGACCTTGGATGCAGCACCCACTGCTGCACCTACCGCAAACCCAAGCCCCGGTCCTCCAGGGTGGGGAGGAGAGCCAGCAGTGGGAGTCTCGTGGACGTCCCTGCACAGGGACCGAAGCACCCCGCAGCGCCTTCCTAACAGAGTCCAGAAACCCTTCGTGTCCCACATTGCTCTCTCGCTTGCACCACCTGAGTGGGGGTCTGTTGCTTGCAAACAGAGCTCCGGCTACTCCCAAGGTCACAGCGTCTGACCAACCCGATCCCGGCAGCACATGCAGGGTGAGTGATGGTGTCCCTTCCACGGCCGGCCAGCGAGGCCAGCAGGGAGGCTGAAGGTGACCCTGGGCCTGTGGATCCTCAGCAACTGCGTCTCCTCTGCAGGCAGAGGATTGCCGGGGAAGCCGCTGCGCTACGCCCTGGAGAGGCCGGCTCCTTCCTCCTGGGGGCAAGTAGCTGCAGCACCAGGCCTTTGGGTGGGGTGCTCTGCAGGGCGCTGCCCCCTCCATCTGCCGGACCCTCCAGCAAAGAGGCACTTCCAGGGCAGGAGGGGACGCTCGGAGGGCTTATGGCCGTGGGCCTCAGTCATGGGGTTGCCTGGGCTGTCAGATCCCAAAGACCTTGATTTCACTCCTCCTACTGTGTCATTTCCGTTAATCTAGCTGCGGCAGATACAGGGTAGGCACAAAATGACGTCCGTCAGGGAATACATCTTCTTTCTTTTCACCAGAGAAAATTTTGGCAGGGAAAGGGTAGTCTAGGAAAGTGTGGCCATAAATCAACCAAGAAATCACACTCCTTTCTTGACGATTCAGTGGATTCTTCAAAATCTGTTCTGGCAGATCCAGCTCAGCTGAGCAGGGCGGCTGATTTCGCCAGCATACACTGAAGTGCGCCTGCTGCTCTCACCTCCGCCCCTTTGTCTCGAATACCAGCCTTGAGGCTCCATTTCTATCAAGTACGTCTTTGAAAATGTGAGAATCTCGGAGAATCTGAGCACGAACATTTGACTAGTTTGCACAAGTGAGAGCCGCATCCGCACACTTTCAACGGCAGAATGTCATACTGGAGAACATACCTTAGTGACATGACATTTCGGTTGAAACTGACCTCATAACAAAATGTGATCTCCATCAGACATTAATTCTTAACCCAATAGATTTCAAATAACAGGAAAGCCTGCTGCTGTCCATTCATTCTCTTGCTAATTCACTCGACAGTTCATTAGGCACCTGTTATGGGCTAGGCACTGTACCATTTAGGTGCAGGACAAAGGGAGGTGGATGAAACGCTGCCTTCTTTCTGAAGCTCATGATTTAGTGGCAGAGGACTCTACTGGGTGAGAAAATGGGAGACTTTAAACTACTAGGCTGCTTTATGCATCCTGTCACTAAATTCTTAAAATAACCTGGCAAGACACAAACATAAAAATCTTCCAGCTCACTGTCAACAATGAATTCTGCATGAGCCGGAAAGGAATCCCCACTCCTGGGTTGGGTGAACGGGGTGCTAAGGGAAGGTGGAGAGGTCCCCTCTGGGCAGGGTTAGGACGCCAGGGAGATGTCTCTGAGCTGTACCACGGACATTCAGGGATGGTAGAAGCCAGGGAAGAGACGGGAGGGTAAGATGAGTGATGCGCAGAGGTGTAAGGGTTCAGGTGCAGAGAGGTGGCTGGGACGTGCAGAGAGGTGGCTGGGACGTGCAGAGAGGTGGCTGGGACGTGCAGTCTCGGGTTGGGGGGCAGTGGGAAGCTGGGGCAGGGTTGGCTGGTATCTGACCTCCAGGAATAGCGCCGATCCCACCTCTCTCATGGGCCCCAGGAGGCTGTCTCCAGGGGAGGACGGCGCCCGATGCTCTTGTCTTATCCAGAAGGGTCTGTGCTTAGCCAGGCTGCCCGGGTGGGGCAGGGGATGCGCACTCGGCAAGTGCACGAGATGCTGGGGTCACCGTGAGCTCACGAGGTGGGCTTCTGGAGGGTGTGGACTGGGGTGGGAGCTGGTGGGAAGGAAGAGGCCTGGGACCACTCCTCAACGCTCTGTCCAAGAGCGAACCACAGAACCATGACCCAGCAATTGCACTCTTAGCTATGTCCCCCAAATAATCAGAAAGAGGGACTCAAACACGGACACGCACACCCAGGGCGGCAGTGTTCCCAACAGTGGGCACAGCCGGACGTCCCCTGATGGACGAAGGGATAAACCAGGTGTGGCTCAGACATCGACCGGCATCCTTCAGTGGCAGGAAGGAGCTGATGACGCCACACTGAGGACCAGCCAGGCGAGTCACGCCACTGGAAGAACCCAGACGCAAAGCGGCGCGTGTGGCGTGACGCCATGTGCACGCAACTTCCAGAGCAGCTGACAGGCTGTCAGGGGCTGAGGAGGCCGCGTCTGGGGTGATGAACGTCCTGGAACGAGACAGCCGTGATGGCTGCGTGGCATTGCAGACATGCCAGAGGCACCGGATCATCCATTTAAAGTGGTGAAGGGTTCGTTTCGTTGTGCTTATCTCATAAGAAATGAAAACACAAAGATGGGTGGAGTTGGCTGAGGAGGGCGGACGTGAGTGGGGCCTGTGGGTAGGGACATGCTCTGATCACAGGTCCCAGCCTAGTGTGTCTCAGAGACCAAAGGCACAGACCTCTTCTGGTCCGTTCCCTCACGCGCAGCATGTGCCTATTGGGCCACACCTCTGACTCTGAGAATCATCTGGAAGCATGCAGAAAACTCAGGACAGTGCTCCCAACTCGGCTCCTGCCCAGAGTGGCCTTAGGGTCTCCCTGTTCCCTCCACCAGGCCCTCTGCCATCCGATGGACTTTGGATCTGCACATCTGGAAAATGGGGGCGGGAGCCAGGAGGATCCCAGGTTTAGAGGGTTGCCTTCTGGACACTGGCACCCCCTGAAGCCTGCGACTACCAGATGCCTGCGGAAACCCCAAATCTGAAAGGAAAGCAGGCCGGGTGCTGACTCTCCTGCTCTGCGAAACCCCAAATCTCCCCGTGTCCCCAAACCTGTTCTTTTTCGGTGGAGGGTGGGTATCGGGGATTGAACTCAGGGGCACTCAAACACCCCCAGCCCTATTTTGTATTTTATTCAGAGACAGGGTCTCACTGAGTTGCTTAGTGCCCCTTTTGCTGAGGCTGGCTTTGAACTTGAGATCCTCCTGCCTCAGCCTCCAGAGCCGCTGGGATGACAGGCGTGGGCCACCGTGCCTGGCCCCCAGACCTGTTCTTAATGCAGCACACGACTTTCTCTCTGCAACTTGTGATCACTGGAAGTTTCTCTTAAAGTCGACTTGTTTTCTAAACTTAAATGAGGTCATTTCCTGATCACTCTCTCCTCCTCCCCCTGCCCAGTTTGATCTGCTGCAACAAAGGAGACTGGAGAAAGACCATAACATTGACTTAAAGGGACAGCGTGGACTCCCGAGGCCTCGGCCCAGGCCTTACGCAGTGCTGGGGGTCAAACCCAGGCCCTGAGCATGCGAGGAAAGCCCTCCACCAGAACTACACCCCAGGCATGGCCCCCTCCTTTTGCTAGGAGGGGAGACCAGTGGCTATTAGGTACACAGAGAGGAGGCACCCCCTGGGGGCTTTTTCCTCTAAGTGACCAGATCTGAAAGAGAATCTTAAGTCAATCTAGGCAGCAAACAGAAGAGGATGATCAGAGTCCATGGGAAGCAAGGGTGATTTTCGTTGCAGCCACGCACTACAATCTGCAATAAATTCTATTTCTTGTGTGCACCTCTGGCAAGACAAGTTGAAAACCCTGGTCCAGTCAGATAGGGGACTCCTCAGTCCCACCCTCTTCTCCCGTCCCTTTTCCTTTAATTAAAATGCTAATTAGTTCCCTTTGCTTCCTCTTATCTGCCTTGTGCATAGGGAGCAGGGGTGGGTGGGATGGGCGAGGAGGCGGGGTTCAGTGTCTGAATCAATAAGATGGGGAACGGGGTGAGAGGAGAGAGCCCTTCTACCTCGCTCTGGAGAGACGACGGTAGTGGTAAAGGCCCTGCTGCCATGTACTGCTCACCTGTGACAGGAGTCACTTCAGGCATCTGCAGGATTCGCTTTGAATGGCAGGCACAGAAGTTCACTGGGCTTGGCGGAGGTCGGGGTGCTCACAGGCCAGGGATTCAGAGCTGTGGCCACACCTGACCATCACGGTGGAGCCAGACAGGGACCCTCAAAACTCCCAAGCCCGAGTCTCGCAGGTATGACACAGGCACTGGGGAGGCCCTGGGTGGGGAGAACTGTGGACCCTGCACATCCCCACGGGCCTGTGGGGCCCCTCGTCTCTGGAAGTGGTGGGGTCCTGACCTTGAAAATCAAACAACTCCACGAAGCCTGGACGGCCACTGGGGACAGGGTGTGGGGGCAGCTTCTGTCCCTGCTTCCACCTGTCATCTTCCCAATGTTGGTGTCCTTCCAAAGGGACGCGCCCCAGAGTAGCCCCTGCCGGCTCTTCATTCACCGGCTGTTTTGCAACTTCAGGTATGCGAAGTAACCTCCATGCCTCAGTTTCCTCGTCTGTAAAACGGGGACAATAACAAACAAATCCTCTTTCTGAGCGAGCAGAGGGCGACCCGAGACCTGGGACGAGTCAGGGTCACGGTCCAGCCCTGGGGCAGCGCTGGACACCTGACAAATGTCCTCGGAACACGGCGTCTGCTCATGTTTCCACTGCACTGCTTCCCAGGCCCGTGAGAGTAAACTTTGCTCAAACCATTGGCTGGACATGAACCCCCTGGGCCTCTCTGGGGCCCCGAGATGCTCCCTCTCATCGCCCATCTTGGCGTGAGATAAAGTACTGGCAGGGTCTCAGGACATTCCTTTCCCGGCTGCAGCCCCAACCGCTAGCTTTTCTGCAGACTCCATGGGACACAAAGACACATTAGGCCAATTGTCAAGGCCAAGGGTTGCCATGGCAACCAATAAAGCCAGAGCCGTGGGCCATTGCCCATGGTTGACAGGGCCCCATTCATGGCTGTGATGGATGGCAGCTTCTCTCCACCAATCCCGGCTCCAGCAGCCTGTCCTGCTTGCTCTGCCCCAGGGCCCCAGCCTGCCGCCCTGTCTGCGGGACTCCCTGCACCTGCCTCCTGATGCAGTCACCAGCCCAGGGAGGCGAGACCAGAACTGCTCCTGGAGGCAGGAGAGAGTCGGGCCTAGGAAAGGCGGAAGCGGGCAGCTGAGAGAGTGAGAGGAGCCAGGAGTCAGGACTGGACATCAGCCTGGAGACTCTGGGCAAGCTGTCCTACCCCACAGGGCCTCAGTCCCTCCTCTGGAAAATGGGAGGAATGAAGCCTCCCCACAAGGTCAAGGTCAGGAGACACTCAAGGTGGGAAGGGCCACTTGAAGGACAGCACAGGAGCTGCAGGAAGAGGGCCCTGTGGGATTTCTGCTTCCAAGCAGCTCTCTGACCTGGCAGGAAGGTGTCTTCCCACCCTCACGCCGTCCCTGGTCCTCCTGGGCCAGCCTCCTGTCCGCAAGACTTGGTGAGCCCGCCCCAGGTACTCGGGAGGCGTCGCCTGCAGGCAGCTGGTGACCCATCCATGAACAAAGGGAAGACAAGAAACAGGCACAGCGACAAATGGAGGCCCTCCGCACGTGAGGGACACAGGGCCTTGGCTCTGGGTAGGAAATACAGGGGCAGAACCTGCGTGGACAGAGGAGTTCTGGATTTTGGACGTGCACGGAAGGAGGAGCCGTAGCACCTGGGAGCAAGGTGCTGTGCAGTGCTGAGAAAGCCACCGTGGCCAAAGCTGCAGAAGGTCCTGCTTCTCCAATCTGTTCAGGGCCCTGAATGTTCACCAGCACCCACCCGAAGCCTGGTGACCCCGGGGGGGCTGCACAGGACGCGCTCTGTTCTCTGGGACTGGGTGCTCCACGGGGAGGACAGCCACCAGCAAACAAAGCAGAGGACAGCCACCAGCAAACATGTCCCTTTCAGAGAAAGGAGACCACCTTCGCAGACTAAGAACTGCTAAGCGCACACGTACCGCACCTGAAACACTTTTCTCCTTCGAGGACGGCAAGGTCTGCGAGTCGGCCACGCTGCGTTGGTGACTGCAGTGACTGTCTGCCTAGCGCACAGCTGCATTCCCCCGGAGAGAGCCTAAGTCCGTGACTCGGAGGGAATCGCTTGACGCGCACGTCTGATTTCACAAAGGCCTGCCACCCGGAGGCTCCTTGCACACCGTCTCCTCTGATCCCGGAAGGCAGGTAGCTCCTAGCCGCAGTTTTCAGGAAGGGAACTGGCTCAGGGGTTCTGCTGTTTGCACGGGAACATCCAGCTGGAGAGAGCGGAGCTAAGGTAGCGTCAGGCTCCTGGGTCTGAAGACCACGGTCCTGACCCACCGCCTTCAGTCCTCACGCGAAAACGTCATCAGGCCGTACAGACCCAGAAAAAGGCTTGTCAGCTGTGTCGCTATGAAGAGCTTGGAAGGCCCGTTCTCTGGCCACACTCACCCTTCATGGCCTCCTGCTGCTGCCCCCGGAGATTCCAACCTTACCCACACCTGGCATTCCCTTACACCTAATTCCCCGTCCCTTCCAGGAAGCAGAGGCCCAAATGGGATGGACGGTCCTCACAACAACCTGTTATGTCCTTCAAAATCCATACGTGGATACCTAATCCCAGGTGGGGGCTCTGGGACGTGCTGAGGTCGGGAGGGCGGAGCTGGCGTGGGGGGATCAGCACCCTCCCAGAAGAGCCTCCGAGAGCGCCTGCCCCCCACCCAGTGAGGCCACGCGGGAAGCCAGCCATTGTGAATCAGGAAGACAGTCCTCGTCGGACCCCAAATCAGCTCTGCCTCAGTCCTGGGTTCCCAGGCTCCAGAACTGCAAGGACTAACTTCCTGTGGTTTATAAGGCCCCCAGTCAGGGCCATTTAGTTACTTATTTTTTTGGTACTGGGGACTGAACCCAGGGACACTTTACCACTGAGCTACATCCCCAGTCCTTTTTTTTTTTTTTTTTTTTTTTTTAATTTTGAGGCAGTGTTTTACTAAGTTGCTTAGGGCCTAAGTTGTTGAGGCTGGCCTTGAACTTGCCATCCTCCTGCCTCAGCCTCCCGAGTCACTGGGATTACAGTGTGTGCCACCACGCCTGACCTATTCTCAACTTTCATGAGATCCAGTTTTGTAGATGCCACTTGTGCGTGAGATCACGTGGTACTGGTGTTCTGTGTCAGGCTCCTTCCACTCAACGTGCTGCTCTCCAGTTCTATCTATGTGGTCGCAAATGACAGCATTTCATTCCTTTTGATGGCTAAATGGTACTCCACCGAGCATGTGATAGGTGCTACATTTTCTTTATGCCTTCAGCAGTTGGTGGAAACTCGGGTTGCTTCCAGGACTCGGTTATTCTGAATGCTGCAGGAGCACAGGCGAGGTTTTGACACATCGATCTCCTTTCCTTTGGCTGTATGCCCTGGGGTGGGATGCGGACGCTGCCGTAGTTCTCTTAACTTTCCGAGGAGCCTCTGTGCTGTTTTCCATGCTGGCTGTGCTAACTCACGCTCCTGCAGACACCGTGCGAGGGCTCCTTTACTCCACAGCCTTGAGATCCTCGCTATCTGCGTTCCATTCTAGAGGGAGTGATGTGACTCTGCTTGTGGTTTTGATTGACATTTCCCTGAGGTTACCGATGTTGAGCATTTCTTCAGATTCCGTTGGCCACTTGTACGTCTTCTTTTAAGGAGTGTCTATTGAGGTCTGGTGTCCATTTTGTAGCTGGATTTTATTTTTCTGCTGCTTTGAGTTGTTTGTGTTCCTGTATATGCTGGATATAAACCCTTGTCAGATGCACGGTCTGCAGATATTCTCACCTATTCTGTGGGTTTCCACTTCCCTCCACTGACTCTCTCCCCTGCTGTGCAGAAGTTTTTTAGTTTGATGTCACCCCATTTGTCTATTTTTGCTTTCATTTCCAATGCTTTTGGGGAGTCTTATTTTAAAAAGTCCTTGTCCTTTCCAAGGTCCTGAGCATTTCCAATACGATTTCTTCTGGTAATTTCATAGTTTCAGGTTGTGCATTTGAGTTGTCAATCCATTTTGAGTTGATGGGGGTATAGTTTCGTTCTTCTGCATGTGGTTATCTAATTTCCCTGGAACTCTTTATGGAAGGGATTGCTTTTTCCCCAAGGAGTGGTCTTAGCATCTTTGCTGAAGGTTAGTTGGCTGCAGACAAGAGGGTTCACGGCTAAGGTCTGCATTTAGTTCCATTGATCTATATACCTGTTTTTAAGCCAGTACTGTGCTACAAAATATAGTGATGCTGTATACAGACCACCCGCCCCCCTGTAGCTGGGGTTTCAGCCATCTAAGCATGAGCTATACACTGAGCCTCATCCCCAGTCCTGTAGTACATTTTGAAGTCAGATAATGTAATGCCTCCAACTTTGTTCTTTTAGTTCAACGTTGCTTCATCCATGTGTGTGTGTGTGTGTGCGTGTGTGTGTGCGCATACGTGTGTTTGTGTGTTTTTCCTTGCAAATTTGAGGATTGCTTTATCTATTTATGTGAAAAATGTTATTAGAATTTTGATATGAATTTCACTGAATTTGTAGATCATTTTGGGGATTATGAACATTGTAACGATGTTTAGTTTCCCAAACATGGGGTGTCTTTCCATTTTTCATGTGTCCTTTTCAATTTCTTCATCAATGCTTTACAGTTTTAATTGTAGAGACATTTCACCTCTTTGGTTAAATTTATTCCTAGGTATTTTATTTTATTTTTGGTAGCAATGAAATTGCTATCTTGATTTCTTCTTCAGGTAATTCACTACTGAAATATGGAAACACTATTGACTTCTGTTGGTGTCATATCCTGCAACTTTGTTGAATTTGTTAGTTCTAGTTTTTTGATAGCCTTTGGAGTTTACTAAATATAAAATCATGGCATCTACAAACAGTGCCAGTCTGATTTGCTCTTCTCTAATTTGGGCATGCTTTTTATTTCTTTATCTTGTCTGACTGTTCTAGCCAGAACTTCCAAAACTATGTTGGGTAAAAATGGTGAATGGGCCCACCCTTGTCCTGATCCACAACTTACAAAGTTTTTAGCTTTTCTCATTCAGTATGATGTTAGCTGTGGGCTGGTTATTTAGAGTCTTTCTTTCACTTTTAAAGAATTTCATTATGTTGAGGTATATTACTCCTCTACCCAGTTTTCTCAGAGCTTTTATCATGAAGGGATATTGAATTTCCCCCTTCCTTGTCTCTTTTTACTGCTTTTGGATTAAAGTCTATTTTATCAAGTATATATTCAGCTATTCCTACTTTCTTTTGGATTCCATTTGCATGGAATATCTTTTTTCTGTGGCTTCGTTTTCAGTCTATGCATATCTTTACAGGTGAAGTGAGTTTCCTATAAGTAGCATATAGTTGGGCCTTTTTAAAAAAATCCATTTTGGAGAATTTAAACCATTTACATCAAGGTAATTATTGATAGGTAAGGTCTTTCTACATATATTTTGTGACTTGTCTTGTGGTTCCTTTCCTTCCTTCCTTCCTTCCTTCCTTCCTTCCTTCTTCTCTTATAATCTTCCTTGTGGCTAAGTTCTGTTTCTCTAGTAGTGAGTTTCAATTTTGGGGTTATTATTTTTGGTTTGTCTATTATAGATTTTTGATTTGTGGTTTCCAAGAGGATTACAAAAAAAATCTTCTGACAAGCTATTTTGAAGGGATAGTAACTGTTCTAAAGATAGAAAAAGAAATAGTAGATACTCTACTTGTATCCTATTCCTCGAAACATTTAAAATTTTTGATATCCTGTTTTACATTTTTGACATTGCCTATCTCTTATAATATTGATTTAGTTATTATTATTTGTACTTAATTTTTTTTATCCCCAGTACTAAAGATATGTTTTAACACCATGCATATAGTATTCTTTATTTGTGTGTAGTGACTATTATCAGTGACTTTTATACTTTCTAATGTTTTCTTCTTACTCAACAGTATCCCTTTCTTTCAGTTTAAAGAATTCCCTTTAGTATTTAGTAGGTCTGGTGGTGATAAATTCTCTTGGTTTTTATTTGTCTGGGTATGTCTTGATCACTCCTTCATTTATAAAGGATAGCTTTGCTGGACACAGTGTTCTATGTTGGCAGTTTTTCTTTTCTTTCTCCTACCCATCCCCTTCCCCCTCCCCTCTCCCTCCTTTTCCTCCTCTTCCTCCTCCTCCTCCTTCTCCAGTACTGTGAATATCTCCTACCATTCCCCCCTGGCCTGTACAGTGTCTGTGGAGAAGTCTACTGTCAGGTCAATTGAAACATCTTAATGTGGTATTTTTTTTTCTCTCTTTTGCGTTGAGAACAATGTCTTTGACTTTAACCTCTGAGAGCTTGATTATAATATGTCTTGGCATAGACTTCATTGAATTGAATCTGACTAGTCACTTTTGACCTTTCTGTACCTGAATATTGTAACCTTCTCTAGGTTTGAGAAGTTTTTGGTTATTATCTCTTTGAATAAGCTCTCTACCCCTTTGGCATTCTCAAGTCCCTCTTGAATCCCAATAACTTGAATATTTACTTTTTTAATGCTAATTGCCACAGGCTTTATTCCTCTTCAGTTTTTAAAAATTTTTCTCCTCCACTAAATTTTCAAATAGCCAACTTTCAAGCTCACTTATTCTTCTGGTTGATCTATTCTTTCACTAATGCCTTCTATATGTTCCATTTCATTTAGTGTGCTTTTCAACTCAGGGGTTCCTGTTTTTTATAATTACTTCAATGTTTCTGTTAAATCTCTCTGATAAACTATTAGATCGTTTCTGTTTCTTGAAGTCTGCTGAATTTCCTTACGTTAGTTTTTTAAAATTCTTTGTCTAAGAGGCCAAAGAGGCTTTGTGATCAATTGCTGGTGCCTTATTTTATACTTCAGGTGAGGTACCTTGGAAAGCTTTTTGGAAAGCTCTTAATACTTGCTGGCACATGATGACACCTATACGTTGAAGGATTAGGTTTTTGATTCAGGTTCATTTGTGCCTGCCCTTCCAGAAATTCTAAGCAAGCTACTTGTTTTCTCCAAGTCTGTGGTCACTGTTGCTGTTTAAGCACTAGTTGGTCCCTTAAGTCCATGTTTGATTCAAGTCCACAGATGCTATTTTGTCACTGTTTCAGTACTAGAGGATGCTTGCAGTCCAAATTTGGCCCACATCTGCAGTTGATATATTCTTCAGGATAGACTGGATGAGTGCCTGTATGGTAGTCTGTCCCTGCGACCATCAATGCTACAATGCTTGGTTGTACCTGGAATTCACAGCCTGCGGGGACCAGTTCAACACAGGGACAGGATCAAGGCCTATGCTGCTATGACTTGCATTCTACTGTGATGTTGTCACAACTCGAGATCACTGTAGCTGACCAGAAGTAATGTGCTGGTCTAAAAGTCCATCCCACTAGGCCATGTCTTCCCCCTGGTGCCAGAGTGTGTCCAGAGCTCCATCCATGGGCTCTGACTTGGGGACAGAGGTTACTGGATTCTGCTCAATGTTGGGTTTTATGAACTCGGTGGGCCCAGCACCGAGTTCCAAGGCAAAGTTCTGTGCTTATGGCCCTATCCTATCCTAGGGGATGGAATCTTTCTCCAAGCTGTGTTGCCTGAGCCCGGGAAGCGGGTGGTGGAGGAAGTCCTTTAGTTATTTGACTAAAGCAGGTCCTGAGGTTCAGTCTGTGGGCTTTGGCTTGAGGCAGGAACTACTGGGCTCTATTTAGTATGAGGTTTCACAGGGACAGGTCTGCTACTACGGGGCTCTATTTAGTATGAGGTTTCACAGGGACAGGCCTGCTACTGGTCTCAAGTACAAGACCTGGACTCAATTCCCTCTCCCTCCCCAAGTAGGAGGCATCCCTCTCCATGCTTAGGGTTGGGCAAGAGGGGTGGTAACAGGCAACTCTCCACTTCCTGCCTTCTTCAATGCATCTTTTCTTGTTATGAACCACTGTTCAAATTGACCTTTTTGTGAGGAGGCGGTGGAGAATCCTCCTCTGCTCCACCCTGTTGCTCTACCTCTCCTCACCCCGTGCATTAGGTGTGGCCATAATGGCTGTCGATCACAGGACACTGGTCAAACATAGAGGCCTTCTGGGTGGTATTTGTGTGTTGCTTTAGAAGACCCTCAAATCCAGACCTACCTCCCCATCTGGTGGCTTGTTTTTACGGAACATAAAACTTGATCCATCCACTTAGGCGTGCTTAGAGCCTTCCCACGGGATCCCAGGGGGACAGGCCTGGGGGTTGGCTGTGCCGCCCACAATACCTTTAACTTGCGTAGCTCAGGCTTGGTTAGTTTCCACTGGGGCCCAGGACCAAACGATGGTACCAAAGCAAGGGAGGGGCCTGAAGCTCTCTCTGGGGAAAAAGGCTGGCTATAGTATGCTCCTGATTGTCAATGTTCAAAGCCAGAAGAGTGTTACCATCCACCGCCACCGCCCAGCAACAACAACACAACGACAATTGCTTCTACAGCGTTCTGGCCACACAGGGCTAAATATGCAGAGTAAGTAGAGTGGTACAGAATTTATCCTGGGTGGCACTGTCCACGGGAAAGGGGACTCTCAGTGTGGTCCTGGGTTCCTCGACTCACATTGGGAGGTATCCTCCACCTTCACTTTGAGACAAATGCCTCCATTTCATAGGCTGTTGATACATTTAGGGGAAAACAAACTAGGTGGGGAAAAAGCCAAGATACTCCTTGAGAAATGTCAGCAGCTCCAGCTGTCCACTAGGTGGACAGAGAAGGCCACAGACAGCTTGAGGGCTCTTGTTAAACCACTTGACTTCCCGCATGGCAAAACCTATGTGATCACTCCTCTGCTTGGACCCTCTAGGCTCCCAGCTGCCCCTGGGCTCAAGCCCAGGTCTCGGCTGGACACACAGCACCCTCCACCTCCCTCGGCAGCATCTCCTGCCTGTTGGCCTCCCAGATGGTATCCTCTTGTTGGAATGTCCTTTCTGCCTTGCCCACTATGGACATTCCATGAACTCCTGTGCACCTTTTCAGGTCACTCTTCTGTATTTTTCAAGTAACCTATCACTATTTTGTTATGAAAATTTTCAGATACAGGAGAGCTGAGTAATTTGGCCATGCTCACCACCAAGTTTCAGCAATTAGCGGCCATTTCTGTGGTTGTGGTTTCCATAATTGATACACATGCCCTTCTGTAACGTGTTCACATCTCTGCTTCTCCCTTTGTCCTTCCTGCCTCCCTCCCTCTCCCTCCCTCCTTCCTTCCTTCCTTCCTTCCTTCCTTCCTTCCTTCCTTCCTCCATTTATTCACTGTTAGCCACTGGTATTTCTTGTCCACTGCTCTTTCCTGACCACCTGAGGGCCCAGGTGGCAGGGAGGTAGGATCACACAGGGAAATCTCTTCCTTCCCTCCCAGCACAAGAGTCAGAACATAAACAAGTAAACGTGAGATAATCTCACAACCGGAGGAGGGTCCTCGATGTGAGAGGACAGCGAGTGACGGATCCCTCTGCACAGTCCCCGTGTGTGGCACGTCACGCCCAGTGGAGGCTCAACGCATCTGCTGTGCTCAGGGGACTGACCGTTCCCTCGCGGTCCCGCTGCAACAGCCTGGGTTTTGTGGTCACTGTGGTGAGAGTCCTTTCCTTCCTCATCCCTTGGCCGAGGACCAGGACCACCCCTGCTTGCTGGCTCAGCACTGTGGCCGCCCGCTTCCTCGCCCGCTCTCAGGACGGCTTTTTGAACGTGTGAACGTCTGGTCCGCCAAGCCAAAGAGTGAATTTGCAAACCCTGCATCTGGGTCCTGCCTTCCGTGGCTCCGAGGAGCCCTAAGGTCCAGGAGGGGAAATAACACAGAATAAACAAAAGGCAAGCGCCTGCTCCAGCCTCCGGTGAGTCTGTGCGTTGATGTGATTCTGACTGAACGCATGCGTGTTTACTCGCGGTCTTTCTGGAACATCTGGGAGGTTCTCAGAGGGGGGTGGTGGAGGTGGGAACCGGCCTGCAGGGCAGTGCTGCCCGGGAAGGCAGGCGGAGGAGGAGGCCTCCAACTCTCTGTGCCCAAACAGGATCCCAGCAGGCCACCTTTAGGAACTGCCTGCCCAGAGGCAGGGGCTGGCCCACGAGGCCTCGGAGGCCAGAATGGGGCCCAGCAACAGCAGGTGCTCAAAACACACGCGGGATTCCAAACCCCAAGCAGGAGAGCACCGCTGGGGTGTCTCTGCAGCGTGTCTGCCGGGGGTCCGACATTGCCCGGCCCCTTCCCAGGGCCCCCCCCACGATTCTTCGCAAGTCTGCTGGTGCGGCACCTGGACGTGGCCTGCAGACCCAGAGGAGGAAGAGCCCTTCCTCCCCGCCGGGCAGGGTCAGCGTGGAGCCCACCTTCACACAGGGCGCACGCCTCACTGTGGCATTGCGCCTGCCTCCGTGTGACATGCCAGGCACCGTCCATTCACTGCACAAGCGGGCGGGAGGCCAGAGAGGGCAGAGATGGCCCGTGTTCCTGAGCTTGTCAGCACCCACAGTGGCTTCGACCCCTGGGCTGTGAGGCTGGACAGTGAGGTCAGGGCCGCGCTGCCCGCCGGGCACAGGCTGATCTGGAGTGTAACCGGATGCCCACGTCAGAGCGGGTCCCCTCGCCCGGCTGCCTCGCGAACATCCTTAGGCCACCGGGAAACTCTGGGTTTCCAGGCCTCGGGGACGCTCAGGAAGGAGAGCGAGAGAAGAGCAGGCCCCACCGGGAGCCCTGGGTCTGGCCCGAGGCCGGGTCTGCGGTGTGTTGCCCGCATACACTGCTGCACTGCCCGGTTCAGAGCCAGGACGGCCACAGGGACTCGGGCTGAGGCAGGGCTGCCCACCAGAAATGTGTCGCAGGCCTCAGACGCAGGCCACAGAGGACACTTTCCATTTCCTAGGCTCCACAGCCCCAGACAATTTTAATACTGGATCTTATTTAACCTAATGTCTCTAAAAACACAACAATTTAAACACGATCGGCATCATTATTAAGAAGAAGATATTTTTCATTTGTTTCATACTAAGTCTTCAAAATGACACGTGCCTGTCCATTTGGATCAGTCCCATCTCGAGTGCGCAACAGCCCGCTGGACGCGTGGCCACTGTCCTGGGTGGTGTGAACTGAGGCTCTGACCCGGCGGGCTGCGGCCTGCCTGGGCCTGCTGGAAGCTGTGCTGCAGGAACAGGGGTGGGGCCTGATTGCTGCTGTCGAGGGGCCCAAGATAAAGAGGGTGACCCAGGACAACAGGTGGGTCCCCAGGCACAACACCAATAGTTCAGGCCCCTCGTCAAACGGTGACTGAGAATGTCAAGCCAGGGCAGCGGAGCAATAAACCAAGCACAGGCTCTTCAGAGAGAAAAGGGGCGCCTGGGTGGGAAGCAACCAGAGGGGAAGGTGAAGGTAGTCAGCGCTCTGGTGGGTGGACAAGGGTGGCCAGGGCAGGGGAAAGAGGGGCCCTGGTGAGTGGAAGCTACGCCTCCTGTGTGGGTCCCCCGCAGGGCCAGGTCTTTCTCCGCATGGAATGGAAACTTCTGAGGTTGGTGCTTGGCTCTGGCTCTGTCCTTTCTTCTAGGTGCCCAGGCCACAGCAACGGCTCCCAAGTCTCCTGAGTGCTCAGGGACAGGTCACACACAGAGGACTCCCTCCTGCGGTGACCCGGTTGCCATCTTGCACACGCCGACGGCCGGATCTTGAGGGCGAGCCTCCAGGATTCCCACATCTTGCCCTGCAAATGAATTTTGTTTTCTAGAACTTCCTTCTTCTGGCTGCCTCTTGGGGCATGGATCGCTTCCATGAAACAATTCAAAATGAATTCTCGAATCTGGCCCACAAGACGCGAGGGGAGCGCGGTCCAAAGCTTCCTTCCACGCCCTTGGCCTGAGTCTTGCAGGTTGTCAGTTGAGATCCTCCCTGTGAACTCCTTCCGTCTGGAGGAGGGACAGGAGCAACAGCCTGCTGACGGCGCCTCCGGATCTGCCGGCTTCTCGCGGCCTCACGGAGAAAGCGATGCGGCGCTGCTTCGGCCCAGAGAACGGGAGGGCAGGATTTATGTTGGGGCTTGAGTAAAAATGCCTTTTCTAGGCGACCCTCACTGCATTTCCGGGGACCGGATGCAGGCAGACTTTTCTGCAAGCCTCCTGGGCAGAGCAAATTGCTTACTTATCTTTTTTATATCTATATTTTGTTGCTAGTCAAAGAGGTTCAACAGAGCATCCTTGAAAAACCTGTCACGTACGTTGGTGTGTCCTTCACACAGAAAGCCTCGCATAGGTCTGTCTGCACACGTAGACGTGGGCGTGCGCACTCACAGACTTGCACACCCCAATGCTGCATTGAGATACCGCCACAGACCAGCAGATGCATGTGAACACACACACACACACACACACACACACACACACACACACGTCTGCACTCACGTGCCCGGCAGGCAGGGTCCTGCAGCCTGTTCTGCTTAGAACACCTCCTCTATGTCATGCTGCAGAGTCCCAGAGACGCTGCTCGCTGGGTTCATCCTCAGCGTGCCGCCTGCCTTGGGAGGGTGCTGCGGACTTCCAGGCAGTCCCCAGAACAGGGGTCAGGGACAGGAGGGAGAAGAGGGACCCCGGGAAGCAAGGCAGCTTTGGGAAAGGGGTGCACTCAGCTGGAATCCAGCAGGCGCTCAGGGAGCAGGCGGAGGAGGAGGAGGGAAGAGCCAGGGACTGAGGAGGATTCAGAGAGAGGCTCTCAGACAGAACCCAAGGGGAAGACTCACAAGAAACAAGGAGAACCAGGGGCAGAAGAGAAGAGATAAACAGAGAGGGAAAATAGAACACAGTTTTTTTTTTTTTAAGATGTTTTAAGCCCAGTTTAGCTTAAGCCGGAAAAATGAGCCAGATCGTCTCCGACCTTCTGAAACCAGCTGTTCCCACTCCTTTCCCCCCCAGGGCCTCTTCCTAGATCCTGAACAGCTCTGCCAGGACCCCAGTGCTGGCTGCTGAGCAGAGCCAGGCTCAACCATAAAGGGGCTGAGACAGGAGGGGCGCCAGGCCTTTTCCAAGACCCCGGGGAGAGGGCTGTTCTGGCTTTGTGGGCCACCTACCCCCTCCTGGGTTGTGGGGCAACCTTAGGGATCAATTACTAGCCCCAGAGCCTAAGCCGGGGTCAACGCCTGTCCAAGACGCGCCTGAAGAGGATGCGGAGATGATCACAGGATGAAGAGGGGGAGGGGGGGTGACACAGAGATTTCGGTCATGTGCAGCTCATCAGTTTCCATGACAACCGCAAGGGTGGGGGCACCCAGACTGGAGGCTGCAAGAGAGACGTGTTGGTTCTAAATCACCGTGACAGCACTTCAGTTGAGCTATTACGCCGTTGCCGGGGCAACCAATGGGATCAAATCGCAGAGGAAATCTATAATTATTACGAACCAGATACCGGCGTACTCAGTGCAGTAATCAGCACATTAGGGCAATTCAGCCTGATCTCTGGGAGGGAGAAACGTGGACCCCTGCCCCCCAAATCTGGGGAGAGAAGGCCAAAGGAGATTCTGCAAGGCAGATCTGTTGTTGTTACAGACTAGGGACCTGGAAGGATCTCTTGGCAAATGAGGAATAAATATTGGATGGAACTACATGAAATTGCCAATAATTACCATTGGAAAGCCTTTCCCATGAATTTATCATGGAAATTTCCAATGTATGGGAAAGATGAAAGATTTACAGTGAACAGCCATAAGCCCATCACCTCGCTTCCTCCGTGAACATTTCCCTGCTTTGCATCCCCACACGTTCTCAGGCCTATTTTTGATGCATTTCAAAATAAACTGCAAACATCAGTACCCTTCCCCTAAAATACTGTGGCCTGTATAAAACAAAGATTTGATCATTTTGAACAACAGAAATAGCAATTACATATGGTTCAATCTAAATAGAATAAAACCTAGGTTTCTATCTCTCTGTCCACTCAAACATCTATCCGTCTCTCCCTCCACCCACCTGTCCATCCATCCACCCATCCACCCATCCATCCATCCATTCATTCACCTTCTCTTCCATCCATCCATCCATCCACCCATTCACCTTCTCTTCCTTCTATCCATCCATCCACCCACCCATCCATCCATTCATTCACCTTCTCTTCCTTCCATCCATCCATCCATCCAACCACCCATCCATCCATCCCCTCTTCATCTTCTTTTCTATGCATCCCTTCATTTAACCAACAACTCACCCATCTCTGCAAGATCTCATGCACACTCAGTTTTCACAAGTGGTTCACCATCCCCAAATCTTCCCCTCTGGTTTAGTGGATTCCTCCAACAGGGTGCCCAGCACATCCAGCTCGATTTAGTTGCACTAGTCATTGCCTTTCCTTTACCACACCCCTTCCCTTTCTGTGGTCAGCATCTCAGTGAACAAGCACTCTGTTCAAGCCAGAAACAGGAGGAATCCTTGATTCCTCCCTCCCACCCCCTTTGCTCACCCCAGACCTTGAGCACTGATTTCCATACTAACTTGGGCCCCATCTCCTTCTCTTTCCCTTGTCCCAGTTCCCAGCAGCCTGGCCTCCTGCCTGGTCTCCCAGCTGTCCCTCACTCCCCCTTTGCTTTCTCCACACTGACTTATTATCACGAAGAATCTGGCCATGTCCGTGGTGTGGGGCTTCTCATACACTGCTGGTGGGAGGGTAATTTCTACAAATATTTTAGAGAGCAACTTATCTAAATCCTTAACAGTTAAAGGCACATCCATTTTCTCCAGCATAAATCTACTTGCAGGAATCTGTCTCACCGGTACAAACTGACAAGAACCTAAGTGTCCATCAGTAGAAACTGGCTTAATAAATTTTGATACTCGCATAATATAAAATAGCATGAATTCAATAAAAAGAAGGAGGTGGTGCTTTATGTGCTGCTGGGGAAAAGTGCTTCGTATATTAAGTTAAATCAGCTTGTGAATGAGCAGGTGTGGCGTGATGTCCCCCAGGCCCTGCAGCTCCTCATCCTGGGTCACTGGTTAGTTTGAGGCAGAAGGGGGTCCCCGTTTGTCCAGGGAACCTGATCTCTGAGCTACCTCTTCCTTGTCGCGGGTGTCGACTCGAGCTCTCCACCCAGCTGGAAGCAAGAGTGGAAGCCCAGGAAGGGCATCTCGGTCCCGGGTCTCCCGGGGTAACCACCGCACCTGCACCAGCAGCGGAGGCCAGCCCTGCGGCGCTGGGCTCTACTAAAGGTTGGTTTTCTCTCTCGTTCCGGGGACCACGAGGAAGCTGTTTAACTGGAGGGCCAAGGAAACACAGAAGCGCACCGGGAGGCTGGGGAAGTTCTGAGAGCGTCCAGGAGGGCGGGCAGAAGAGGACCTGGTTCCAGTTCCTGCTCAGAACTTGAAGTGCTCCTGAGCCTGTTTCCTCCTCCCCATAAGGAGCTGCCCGGACCTCCTGAGCTGTTCTGAAGAGGGGAAGCAGCGTGGGGGTGCGCACGGCACGCCCGAGTCCAGCGGCTGGTGTTCACTGGCCTCCAGGACCCACTCAGCCCTTCCGCACGCTGAGCCATCCTGGCGCTGCCCCCAGGCCACGCCCCGGCTGTGCTCCACCACCCACTCTGCGCCCAGGACTGCGCCAGGCACCATCTAAGTCTCAGGCAATGCCTCGTGGTGGGGTCTGCTCCCGTTTCAGAGATGCTGGCAGAGGTGCGCCCACGTTAGGTGACGCTGCTCACGGCACCCGAGAGGGGAGCGCCCGGGCAGTCGGCGCTTTCTGAAGGCAAAGTTCATGTTCTTCCCACTGCCTCCTCCTCCTCCTCCTCTTTACTTCCTCCTCCTCTTCCTCCTCCTTCTTCTTTTTGGTACTGGGGATTCAACCCAGGGGCTCTCTACTATTTTTATTTTTAGTTTTGAGACAGGGTCTCACTAAGTTGCTTAGGGCCTCGCTAAATTGCTGAGGCTGGCCTCCAACTTGAAATCCTCCTGCCTCAGCCTCCTGGGTCACTGGGATTACAGGCATGTGCCACTGCACCCGCCTCATCTCTCCTTCTTAATTCATACCTTTGGGCCAATGTTATTGAAGAGCTGGATACATGTGAGTCATGTGCTCGAGTCAAGATTTTCTAGTAGTCACACTGAAAAGAGACTGACGAGATTAATGCTGTATAATCTACTTGACCTATGTATGATGTATGATCTATTTAACCTAAGTATAATGTGCAATATATAAAAAGCATTCTGTGTATCATATATAACGTGTATAGCACCCTATTTAACCTGTGTATAGTGTCATATGTTCTATTTAATGTGTAATATTTCATTTGTAATGTATATAATTCTATGTACAATGTATAACACGTAATGTATAATATATAATGCATGATATATACCATGTAGATAACCTGTGTATAATGTTGTACATTCTATTTAACCGAGGTCCAACATATCCTTTCAACATGTAATCAATACAAAAACCACTTAATGAAATTTTCATATTATTTTTGGCAACTAAGTCTGCAGAATCAGGTGTGTGATTTATGCTCACGGCAAGCTTCAATTCAGACTCCCCCCATCTTAGGGCCCTACAGCCCCTGTGGCTCCCTGGAGAACGCAGCTCAGGAGGGAGGGCTGGTTCACATCTGAAGGAGCCTAACCCTCAGCTAACGACCAGCGCTGGCTGGTCACCTGGGATCTGTTCTCTTGACCTGAGACAAGGTGCTGTCATAGCTGCAGAGGAGGAAAACGGGCTCGAGCAGTTGAGGGATGTGTCCACCATCAAGAGCTGATCCGAGGGGCCACAGTTTGAACCCAGGTGAATTGCAAACCCTGGTCTTGTGTCCTTGCCTACTAAGGTGAATGTTCTAGAACGCTCTGTTACACCTTGCCAGTCACACATGTCTGAAAACATTCAACTCTGGAGAAAAGAACCTGTGCTGCAGCACTTCATTTTAAACAGTCAGATTCATCGACAGGTCGGTCATTTAAGTCGGAAGGTGTGTGACTCACTGACCTGCTTACGACCATTCACTAGATGATCCGGTCGGACGCCGGCATTCTTCAGTCTCAATGGGACTCGACTGAGCTCAGGTTCAGTTCTGCTCCCCAGGGCGGCTCCCGTGGAACACAGGGCTGGCCTCCTTCTGTCCTGGCCTGGGATGTCATGGGAAGGCTCTCTCCTGCTCAGCCCAGCCCGACCCTCATTTTCACTAAGACGTGTGGGTCCTGGCTCTGTCCCCGTGAGGACAGGCATGCGGTAATGCTTTATGACTGGGGTGGGCATCGCTCCTGCGAGCCGGCGAGGTTGCGCAGAGATTGGGTCCCACCAGCTCCTCTGGTCCCGCAGTGTGGCTGCGTTTTATTCAGCTTGGTTAGCCCTGCCTTCTGCAGCTGACCCCGGATTACCTGGTCCTTGGCTGGAAGAACCCAGGGAAGGAGGGAGAAGTAGACCTTGATTTGCCTCTGAGGTGTCTTCAACCCATCTGCTGTCTCTCTCTCGTCCCACACCTCCTCCTGGCCTCCGCGGCCATTGGTCATCGCTCAGCAGAGCCATGCAGGGATAGGACATCCCTGTGGACACGGCAGGCACATTCAGTAGTTACTGAATCAATTCTTTCATTCCCATTTCAGAGATGGAGGAGATGAAGGCTCAGAAGAAAAGTTATGTGTGCAAAGTCCTACTGGAGGGCACACAGGCTGTGCCGAGAAACCTGGGCAGGTGACTGGTACTCGGTCACACCACACCACAGCATCACTTCCTGCAGGGACCATGAATGTGCCTTTGCTTAACTGCTTTGTAAACGGAGGGTGTGTCGGGTGTGGCGCCCACAAACCAACCACCCAACCAACCAGCTCCCTGGGAGTTAAGCTCTCTGAACATCTGGCCTCAGGGTAGAGGGTCAGAGCCTCAACCCTGGCTCCCTATCCAGAGAGACCCTCCTGGAGGCTACATGAGTCTAACCCTTATGGAAGACAAAGAAGCCACAAGGGATACTGAGATTTTAAAACTTTCAATGTCAAAGAATCCCAACTCTAGAACCTCAGCTAATTCGAGTAAGCCTGAATGAAGGACCAGTTCTATGTCCAGAGATGTCCCGTGTGGGGTCACTTAGAAGAGTGCACAACGGAAAACAACGTGAATAGCAAGAGCACAGGACTGCTTAAGTAGGTTGAAGAACAAAGACTCGATTACACCGGCGTTTACTGGAAACTACGTAAAAAGACAGGCAAATGATTTCTGAATCAATGTAATGAGAGAGGGAAAAAAAATCACATAAAATTTTATATGCAGCCTGGCTATAATTCTGCAGAGGTGAGAAAAAGAAAAAAGCAAGATCATAAACCGATACAGGATGAAGGAAGTCTGGAAAGAAATATGTTTTCTGTTTGATGGTGTTTTGTCTTGGACATGAAGTTATTTTTTGTAGTTTCTGATTTTTCGTTAATGATCTGAATGATTAGTTTTATCAAACGTTTGGGGGACAGGAAGTCTCCCTAACTTTCTCAGACAATACTGAGAGAAACTGAGGGAACCTTCAGTTCCTTTCAGTTTAATTATAGGAAAACAGCTACGGAATGACTTGACATGGCTTTAGCAGGGAGCCCCTGAGGCACTTGAAAATTGATCCGTGTTGAGTTTGGTTTCTGAAGGTGTGGAGAGAAGAGATGAGCCTCCGAATGGACTATAAAAAGGACATTGGTTTTCTGGCACTGAACCAGGTCAAACTGTCTTCCAATCCCCAGGTGGAAAGGTTTCAAGCTGAAAGTAGGTCGCAAAATCAGGGTTTAGCCCATTTGTATCAGAGAGAAACTTCTCGCCAATCCCAGGACAGTGGAAGACAGGAGAGCTCAGAATGCAGCTTCGGGTGCCTTGAAGGCCAGGAACAAAGAGGTCTGGGGACCAGGCTGCTCTGGGATTCAGTTCTAGACTGGAGTCTGCAAACCGGGGCTACTGGCCTGATTTTGTTAATAAAGTTTTATTGTAACACAGCTATGCACCCATTGTGCTCTTGCACTACGGTGACAGAGTTCAGTAGTTGGGAGGGAAACCGGGGGACCCAGGGGCTGAGCATATTTAGCATCTGGCCCTTTGCGGAAAGTCTGCCAACCCCTGCCCTCGGCATTCCAAGTCCCCGGGACACGGGTCTGTCCTGCTTCCTAATAACCAGGGGGGGCCCACTGCACTGGAGGACCGCAGGGGTTCGAGTTTGGAGAAAGCTCGCAGAGCCGGCTTGGCGGAGTCCCTCTCGGCTCCACACGCCAGCTCCTTTCCCCGCTAACACATCAGCAGACAAAGCACGTTTATCCAAAGCCCATGCTGATTTTTTTTCTGCGTTTACCACCATTTATAAGACTTTTCCTTGAAATGATCCTGCTTTTAAGGGCAGGGATGCAGCTCAGGGGTAGAGCACTTGTCCAGCAGTGTGGAGCCCGAGTTCCCCCAGCACCACAAAACAAACAAACAGACCAAAAACCCAGCTCTCTCGCTTTGTGACAATACGTGTAAGCAGAAACTTTTATAACCACTATCTGGAAAGCCAGTACTGTTTTCTATAAATAGAAGGTACCCGTAAAAAGTGACACGATGACCAGAGGGTTGTTCTTCCACCGCACCTGACGGCGGGCACCTGCTCAAGGCCCTCAGCCACTCCGCCTTCCAGAAGCCCTCCTGCGCGTCCCGCCTGATTCCAAGGCCCACCTTGCAAACAGAGGCAGAATCGGCCCCCTTCTTCAGCGCCCCCAGCACCGCTCGGACCTGGGCCCCGGCTCCTCCACAAGCCCCTCACCAGCAACCTGTGCTTCTCACTTTTGTGCAGTCTGTGCACAATCCACCCAGGCCAAAGGCACTTTTTGCAGAAGTTATGTAAGATCACATCGGTCTTCCCTCTAGAGGGTGCCCATCCCGCCGCGGAAGATCAATGGCTTCCAGGAGGCCGCGCGTGCCCTCTCTCTCTCCCTCCAACGTGCTAGGTGAGCCCCATCCCAGTGCTCTGCTCCCGCCCTCTCCCCTTCCCCAGAGACCCAGGTGGCTCCCTGCCGTCTTCCTCAGGCCTGTGCTCTCCGGCTTCAGGGGCACCCTGCCCTCCCTCCCGTCCCCCTCCCCTGCTTAACATGCCTCTTATTAACCTGTGTCTCCTGCACCCGCAGCAGGATGTGGCTCCGTGGCTGCAGTGTCCTGTCCACGGCAGTCCCAGGAATCTGCAGCTTCTCTGGCCACCGTTTCAGCTCCCTGAGGCCCACCCGGGTCTGGTTGGTGCAAAGTTCCAGGAATAACACGTCCTGAGTGTTAAGCTGCAGAGTCCTGAGGGGCGGCTGTCCTGCCAGACGTGAATCATCCCTGGGAGCAGCTGCACACGCCAGCCGCCCATCGGCCTCTCTGTGGCGGTCTCAGTAATCAGAGGGACTGTCGCAATGTCACAGTGCTTGTGTTCAAGGATCCCCTATTTTTACTTAATAATGGCTCCAGGTGCAAGAGGAGTGGAGCCAAGGAGGCCCCGGGCATGAAACATGGAGGACGACGAGCCCCAGGACTGTGCGGCCACGTTGCCAGGCATCTAGGGGAAGTCACAGTGCTTGCAGGGTCTGATGTTACCTGCCATTTCAGGCATCCCTGAGGGTGTTGGAATGCATCCCCTGCAGAAAAGGGGGGCTACTATATTTTGATCACTGAGACATGTGGCCTGATGCACTCTTGTATTTTAATTTTACAAAAGAATAAATTGAGGCAAAAGAGGTGAAGACACTTGTCCAGAGTCACACTGGAATTCCATCCCTCCAAACCTTTGAAATCATGAGCCAAAAGAAATCTTTCCTCCTTTGAGTTGTTTATCTCAGGTATTGTGTCATAGCTACAGAAAGCTGACGGACACAGGGAGAGTGAAAAGGGAGTTATTTCTCAATAGTTGCAGAGTTTCTGTTTGGAAGTTTGGGAAACAGGGGTGATCATTGCGCAACAGTGTGACGGCAACTAAGACTGCTGACTTGTACACTTCAAATGGCTGAAACAATGACATCAAAGAAATGTAAGACACTAAAAATCACTAAATGTGCACTCTAAGCAGGCAAACTGTGAAGTAGGTGGATCATATCAAAAAGGCTGATATACAAAAACCAATGTGGATCAACAAATCTATGAAAAAATGTTCAACATGTCTAGCAATCAGAGAAATGCAAATTAAAACTACATTGAGATTCCATCTCACTCTAGTCAGAATGGCAATTATCAAGAATAAACGTTGACAAGGATGTGGGGGAAAAGGCACACTCATACATCGCTGATGGGACTGCAGATTGGTGCAACCACTATGGAAAGCAGTATGGAGATTTCTCAGAAAACTGGGAATGGAACCACCATTTGACCCAGCTATCCCACTCCTTGGTTTATACCGAAAGCATACGACAGTGATGCAGCCACATCAATGTTTGCGGCAGTTCAATACACAATAGCTAAATTAGGGAACCAACTTACATGCCCTTCAACAGATGAATGAGTAAAGAAAATGTGGTATATGTATATATATAGGATGGAATATTACTCAGCCTTAAAGAAGAATGAAATTCTGGCATTTACTGGTAAATGGGTGGAGTTAGAGAATATCATGCTAAATGAAATAAGCCAAACCCCAAAAGCCAAAGGCCGAATGTTTTCTCTGATATGCAGATGCTAATTCACAATAAGTGGGGGTGTTAGGGAAGAATAGAGGCATTTTGGACTCGACAGAAGGGAGAGAAGGGAGGGCAGGGGTGTGGGGGTGGGAAGGATTGTAGAATGAATGGGACATTATGACCACTATGCGCACATATGATTATACCACCCGTGTGATTCTACAACCAGAAGCATGAGAAGTTACCCTCCATTTACGTGTGACGTGTCGACACGCATCCTGCCGTCAGGATAACTAATCAGAACTACAACAACCAAACCACAGCTCCCGGCACGCTCTTACCAAGGTTGGCACTGCCCACGTCCTGCCTCTTGGAGGCTAGCCTCCATAAAGAAGGGACCTGCTCTGAGATGCCCGGAGAGGCCTGGAGGGTGAGGCCCGTGCAGAGAGGAGCCGGGTCGTCTCGGTGCCAGACCTGCAGGTATGGAAGGCACCCGGGATGCCCCGCACCCTGGAGCCTCCAGTGGATCCAGCCGGGGCGTGACTGGCCCATAGCTGCACAGGAGGGAGGAGAGTGATGAACAGCTGCCGCAGGCGCTGAGATGGTCTGGTGGAGGAGGAGCCCTGGCCAGGAGGCGGGCATGGGAGGGGCACAGCACCAGCAGTAGTGCCACCCTAAACATGGGCTTCCGCCACCTCCCTTCCCTCTGCAGGTGGCCGGAGCTTTCTGAACCTCGGCTTCCTTAAAAGTAGGGTCACGCCTGCTCTATCTGTGGGGCCTGGGGAGACGACACCTGCTAGGGACAGTGCCGTATTTTGCCCACCTGTCAGCCCCCCGCTGGCCTCTGGTCCCCTCTCCTCCTGTCCTGCAGGGAGCTGTGATGGGGTGGCCTTCGGGGCCGTGGGAAGAGGGGCGAGGAAGCAGTTGCTGGATCAGAACTGTGGGCTCAGGGGCTCTCGAGTCTTCCTCTGGCAGCAGACGAGGCCGGGAGCCTCCAGTCTCCAGGGAGTACAGGGGCCTTGTGGACATCTTGATTTTGAACTTCTGGGCTCCAGAAGTAGAAGACAATATATTTCTGTTGTTTTGAGTAACACAGTTTGTGGTGATTCATTACAGCAACCCTAGGAAATGATGGCACAGTTGCCCTTGGTATTCCTGGGGGCTAGTTCCAGGATCCCCTTGGCTACCGAGATGCATGGGTGCTCCGTGCCTTATATAAAATGGCACAGGATCTGCATAAAACCCACATGCATCCTCCTATTTATTTATTTACTGGTCTGGGGCTTGAACCCAGGGGTGCTCTACCACTGAGCTACACCTCCTGTCCTTTAAATTTTATTCTGAGACGGAGTCTCACTAAGTTGCCCAGGTTGGCCTTGAACCGTGAACCTTCTGCCTCAGCCTCCCGCCTAGCTAGGGTCACAGGCGTGGGCCACTGTGCCCGGTTCTCCCATACACTTTAAACCATCTCTAGATTACTCATAATACCTAAGGCAATGTAGATGCTATGCAAACAGGTGTTCTCTGGTAACGTTTAAGGAATAACAAGAAGAAAGTCTACACACGTTCACATGGAATTTGGTGTTCTGGACATTTTTGATCCATGGTTGGCAACCGTGCCAGACAGGTACTTTATCACCATCTCCGATTTGCAAACCATTATTTGCCTTCTGCAATTCACAATCCACACACCAGGAAAGGAATTCAGATTCCACGCCCATCTCGGGGCACAGGAAGCACCAGGCACGGACCACACTCTCCCGGACTCTGTCCAGAGGAAGTTTCCGAGTCACTTTCCCTTCCTGTCTCCACCTGGACCCGAGCCACCCCCTCCTGCCCTTGGCGGGCTGCGGAGCACCTGAGTTCTCTGCCTTCTGTCCAGTCCGAATGGAGTAGATAGAGGGATTATTTGGAGGCGAAACGCATCTGTAGCTCCCTGGTTGAAAACCTTCCCAAGCCCCCTGACTGCAGAGAACCAAGCCCAACCTTCCAGCTGAAACCTCAAGTCCTCGGGCGCCTGAGGCCCTGGGTCCCCTGCGGCCCAGCCTGGAATGAGCTTCCTGGAGGCCCACGGCTCCTCCGTCACATCAACACCAGCCCTTCCAAGAAGCCTCCCTCCACCCCAGCTTGCACGAGGGCCACTACTTCAGGCCACCAACTTTATTTTCGTTGGAGTTTTTTATTCCTCGTTTTCTCATTCCTTGATTGACACCTTGATTGACACCATCTGACGCCAGGCACGTCCTCCCTCCCCTTTCTCCTCTATTTCAAGTGGGTGTGAGATGGAGTGGCTGGTGAATGTTGCTGGTTCCTGGGTCGCGCTCGCCCCTGAGGCAAAATCAAAATCCCAAGCAAGGGCTCCTCCAAGTGCTTCTTCCACAGGGAAGAGAATAGCCTCGGGTCCGTGGGGACAGCTTTGTCCACCATCGGCCTTCCTAGGTCTGGCCTTTACAGCATCTGGCTGTTGGAATACTCCCTGGCCACTCCCAATATGGTCCTGTTAACCTGCAACATCTGCAGGAAGCAAGGACCATGGTCAGACTGCCGACTACCCCAGACTTCCAGAGGGTTCCTGGGCAGAGGAAGCCTCCTTCCCCGTGAGCTCGCCGCCTGCCATGGGCGCCCTGGCTCTCCTAAACCCTGCTGTGTGCCCACACTGGGCAGAGTGGGAAGCAATAGGAACCCGGATTACAGAGGAAATGGGGCCCAGGGGTCACAGGCGTGAGCTGTGCACCCAGCCCAGGGTTCAGGTCCCAACTCTGCCTTCCGCTATGGCTGCAAACATTTGTAAGTTGCAAAATGGGAAAGAAGTAACCAGAAGGCAGAGTTTTTGGCTCAAAAACTAAGAAAGCTCTTCGCTTGGCGTGGGATCATCTCCAGAGGCACCCGGGAGAGAGGCGTTAAGCTGCTGGCGAAGGGGCTTGGTTCAGACTTGATCAGCTCGCAGATTCCTTGTGGTCCCAGTTCCGAGATTCTGTGCACTGTCTGCCTGTCCAGCACCTCGGGTTCAGGGCTCTGTCCTGAGAAATGGCAGGTGATCGAGTTGGGATCCTGGAGCAAAGTGCTCTCTACAGTTACCACTGATAACTGCTCCCTCTACTGATGGAAGATGCTCTTCGTCTTGAGACTGAGCCTCACTCCATCACGGGACAAATTTCTCCCATTTAGCAGATGAGAAAACTGAGGCAAAGAAAGCCGAAGGGCCCACTGGTGGGTCAGGCTTTATCTACACTCGCCCTGTGCTAACCGATTTCCATACACAGCTGATGCTCTTAAACCTCTTACAAAGCCATGGTGGCCACATTTTGTAAGTGGGGACACTGAGACTCAGAGGAGGGTAAGCAAAACATGCCCCTGTTCTTGTAGCAAGAGAGGGGCAGTCGGAATGGGGACCCAGGTCTGTCTGGCTGCCTGGTTTTTCTGCAGAATCGGAGCACAGTGCTTAGGGTGATTCTGCAGAGGCTGAGAAATGCAATCTTCACCATCACTTGGTTCCTGCAGAAAATCAAGGCTGCAGCAAGGCGCCCGCCTCTTATCACAGCCACCATGGACCATCTGCTGCTCAGCCCAGTCTTTCAACAGAAATCTCTGAGGAGTCCTCTCTCCCTGCAAAGCCAGCTCACATGGGGAGATGTCTTGCAGACTCAGCAACTTTTCCCCAAAGCCACGCGGCACCGGCGTGATGCTCTTACTCCCAAAGGACGTCCCCAGACAAACTGGGCTCTTCATCTCAGACTTGAGGAGCCCAGGACAAGGAACCAAGCTCACAGAGATGCAGGCTCTGGGCAGACAAGGACAGATGTCAGTGTCCCCAGGTAACAACAGCATGGGTCCCAGGTTGGAGTCGAAGTGTTAGGATGTGGTGGTCTGCTGGATTTGCCTTTCCTTCTGTTTCCTTCTCTGCCCATGAACTCCTGCCTGGACCTAGCCTAGGACAGACATCTGAAGTTACTCCAGGGGCATTTCAGTCTCAAGAACGCACCTGTGACAGCCAATCCATTTCCCACTAGTATGCAAGTCCCTCTTTTAGCAAAGGGGATGTGACAACTGGAAATTTCAAATCAAGAACTTTCAGAGTTGCTTAAAAAACCTCAGAGAGATCTTATCCAACTCTCCCATTTAACAGTGGGGAAAAAAAAAACCAAGGCTCAGAGAAGACAAGCAGTTTGTCTGATACCTCAGAGCAGGCTCATGCCAGGGAACAGGGCTGCGTTTCTGGAGGACCAACTATGTGCCCACCACACTTCTGTCGGAGGTGCATTACCACACCCATCCTCCAAACAAGGAAGCAGAGGCTCAGAGTCTTGTGAGTTGCCCAACACAGACAAGAAGGCACTCCCAAGCTACTCTGGATCCCTGGAGATGGCCTGCATTTCCCAAGAGACAATAAGAGATGATACCTTTATCTTAATGATAATGCTTTCCTTTTATTGTGCATTAAGATTAAAAAAAAATGAGACCGGTACCCGCACAGATCAGCTGCTGAAGGTGAAGCTCCGTATATAAAGCAGACCAATGTAGTTTAGAGAAACAGCGAGTACCAAGAGTAATGCTGATGTTCACTGAGCGATTTCCACACTCCAGGCTTCTCCTGGGCTTTCTCCTTCAGTCCCCGTAATGAACACCAGGTCGGTCCATGAGCTCATCAAGCCCACTTTACGGATTCGGCACACGAGGCAGACCAAGCTGCCTGAGTTTTCACTGCTGGGAAGCAGCCAACCTGGGATTCGAACCCAGAAACAAGTGTTCAGCTAAGACGAGACTCCAGGATGAGGGATGAGAAGGACTGAGCCTCAAGACATGAGTGAGCGGGAAGGGGGGCACTGCTGGATGGCACCCTACATTCTCCCACGGCCCCGTGGTCCTGTGTGCCCCCTTCTCCGTCTCACCGTGGCAGTTCGAGGTGGCTGTCCTAACACCCATGCCCTTACTTTCTCACACTTCAGGCTTCAGATGATTCTTCCAGAGTCCACTCTCCAGGTGCCCGACTTGCAGGCAACCAGGCCACCTCCTGGGATCCTCAGAGTCAAGCTGAGCCACCTGAGACCAAGACCACGGCCTTTGGGTTTTAGCCAGCACCCTGTGAGACCAGAAATTGTCTACAATGTGCAAGGTGGGGACTGGGGGTAGCTCCGCAGGAGAGCGTGTGCCCAACACGCACCAGGCCCTGGGTTTGAATCCCCAGCACCTCTACAAAACTGAACGAGCCCCCCATCCCACCAAAAAACGTGCAAGGTGAATACACGTAAAACTGCACAAATCCAAGCAAGACGGGCCGCCGCTGTGCGTGCCAGTATTCTGGGCGTGCAGCCTAGCAGGACGGTGCCGTTGGGGGACGCTGCAGAAAGGGCGCTTGGGATCTCTGGGTGTCTTTTCTTACAACCGGGTGCGAATCTACAGTGGTCTCAAAGAGCTACTGAGGACAAAGTCAAGGTGAAGAAAACGCGTCCCTCCCGGCACAGTCAGGATTAAACAGGCTCCAGACCCGCTCAAGAGCTTCCCGGAAAGTAACCTAACCACCAGTCACGCAGCGAACGCTGGCCACGCGTTCACACGAAGCCAGGTCCCGGGACGACGCTGGGGCCACAGAAGGGATGCAGGTGTGTTCAAGGGACTCGTCACTGAGTGCTGGACACAGTGACTGAGCTGAGAATTTCAACAGGGTCACAAACTCATGCGAGAAGGAGGCCAGGGCAGTGACTTCCCCAAGAGGTGACCTGGGCGTCGTGAGGGCTTGAAGGACAGGGGACAGCCCCTAACCAGAGGGGGCTGCCTGTCTGGACGGATTCCCTTGACTAATTCTCTCTCTCTCTCTCTCCTTTCACTTTTTTGTGGTGCTGGGGACCCTGGGCCTTGCACGTGCCAGGCAAGTGTCCTATCACTGGGCCCCGCTCCACCCTGATCGAGCAAGACTGAGCCTCCACACACACTTCACCTCTCTGCCTCCCTTCCTGGTTTATAAGCTGCTGCCAAGAGCAGGCCCCTCCTTGAGGGCACTGCTGAGGGTTTCGTGATAACACCAGGGACGTGCTCCGATCAGAAGCCAGCACAAGGGCTTCCTGTGCTCTCTTGTCCCCTATTAAAAGCCAAGCCCCACACGACCTTTGACTCATGAGCTTCCATCCACGGCTCTCGGGGGCTGTTCAGTGCAGCCAGCTTCGCCTGTGGGCCTCCCTGTGCCCGTAGCCGGGCGACAAGATGCGGAGGGGCTGCCCGCTGCCCTCAGCTAAGCCTTTGCAGGGACTGAGCCGGCAGCCTGGAAGGGGTGCGTGCCCTGATGGACGACCTTCTTGGGTTAAAGATTATCTGGGTGAAACTCAGTTGCAATCTATTATCACCTACGAAATACCTTTGGATCCTTCAAAGCGCTGAGCCCAGCAAATCTCTCCTTTCCTCTCCCAGGGAAGCGCTCCTTCCCCAGGCAGCAAACCCCCAGGCAGAGGGCGAGGGGCTCTGGGTTGGCCCGGTCCTTCGAGATGGACGTGCAAATAGCGCACCCCGGCAAAGGCAGTGACCTTGGACATGCTGCGTCCAGCTGCAGCAGGGTGACGTTAGGGAAGCGCTCCATCCCATAAGAAGGAACAGAAAACGCCATTATGTCAGCCCCCACCCAAAATGAAATACTTAGGAGTGAATCCAACAAAATATGTAAAAGATCTACAAGAGGAAAACGAATGAAAGAAATTATGGGAAATCTAAATAAACGGAGATTCCACGTTCATAAGTAGTGAGATTCAATGATGTGAAAGTGTCCACTCTTCCCAAATCGATCTATAGACTCAATGTAATTTCATTAAAAATTCAAGTGAGTTATTTTGTGGCTATTGGCAAATTAAATTGTGTTTCCATATATTTAGACAGGAAAAGGCAAAAGACTCAGAAAGGCCGGTACAATAGTGGAGAACAACAGATCTCAGGGCTGATGCTGCCCACGTCAAGGCTTACCCTAAAGTGGCAGGAGTCAAAGACAGTGTGGTATCAAAACTGCATATACCACTGGATCACTGGAACAGAACAGAGAGCTCACAAAAGGACCCACACAATACCGTCAGCTGACAGCGACGAAGAAGCAGGTGCAATTCAACACAGCAAAGTCAAGTCTTTTAAACCTGTGGAAATGTGCAATGTAAAAAGTGAACCCCAAGGTAAAAAATGGACTTCAGCTAATAATAATGTATCAAGTGCTAGCTTATCAACTGTAGTAAATGTGCCACACTAATGTAAGATTGTTAAAATCAGAAGAGACTGTGCTGGTGGGAATTGAAAGGGGGCAGAGGAATGTTCTGTACTTTCTGTTCGATTTTCACATAAATCTAAAATCTTTCTAAAAAAAATTAAAGTCTATTATCTTAAAAAGTTAAAAAACAAAACAAAACAAAACAAAAACTGGAACAGAGTAGAATACAGCAGCTGCGGGGAGCTCCAGTCCCCTCTGTGTTGGCCCCTCACCAACACAGGTGTGAATCTGCAGGACTGAAATGTCTTGGGGTACTGCCTCCAAGAGCCAGATGTCGCCAGATCGACTGCCTCCACCTTGCTGACGCTGCCTCAGGCATCTCACTGGCTCCAGCGTGGAGTCTGTCTGCCCCCCATTCTACAGATGAGGACACTGAGGTCCACAGAGAGCAGCCGGCCGGCTCTGGGGCTCTCGGGGAGCTGGCAGCACCGCGGGTTTCCGCGTAGAGCATTGTCCCTTGGACCCGCAGGTCTGAGAAGCAGACCCCACGGGGGCCACGGCGGGCCCTCCAGGGCCGCAGCGTTGGGCGGGTTGATGGCGGTTGCCGTGGGAGGGGCGCACGCAGCCCAGGCATCGACCAGCTGCCCCGCTTCTGAAGAGGCCGGCACAGCGGGACCGAGAGCAGAGCTCCTGCCCTGTGGTGGGTGGACAGATGGCTGACCACTCTCTGCAAACTTTGCATCCAACTGCCTGTCCCCAATTCAGGGTCACCTTTTCCCACTCTCTCCTGGGGACCCACTACTTGGTCCCCTCAAGGGAGAAAACCAGAGTGACCAAAATGGCTCCCTAAAGAACCTGAGCATGGCCCCCCATCCTTCCGTGGCCACTGGACACTGCCCAGCCCTGGACAGCAAGCAAGTGCCCCGTCCCGGAGCACCCGCGCCCTGTCTCTGGGGTATCAGGGGCACTTTTGGGCTTTCGCCACATCTGCTGCTTCTGTTCAGCGTTTTGGACTCCACCTTTTAATCTGCCATGGCAGCTGGTCCCCCAACTCTGCTGTGACCGAGGCAGAAGACGGCGTTGCTCCACTGAGGGGCCAGCACACCAGGCGCCTCCCTGTGGCTTGGCGGAGGCACCAGGGCCCTGATCCTCACTGGAAATGCCACCCGTCCCCGTGGCCCTGGCAAACCGGCCACCTCGGGTGTCTCTTCCCATCTCCGACATCTGACCGTCTTGCCTCATCGGTTGCTGTGAGCGGCGAGACGCGCACACACCTGCCGAGCTCTGAGCGCACCCTCCCTACGCATTCAGCACACGCGAGCTGCCAGGTTGCTCACTGTCCCATGACGACACCAGTCCAGTCCGCTGAACGCTTCCCCTGCTCCTCCACTGGGTGCCCCCCAGTGGCTCTGAAGCCTTCCTGGAACCTGTGCCTAGGTCCGGATGCCCACGCTCTTCTCTGTGTGGCTCTTCTCCGGGCCCTGCCTTCGGCCCTTGGAGGACAGCTAACTTAGGGCAGGGCTAGATGTCAGCATCAAATTCGCACGCGGGCGGTGATTTGCACAAACGTTCCTTGTGTGCCCATTTCCAGCCTGTCCCCGGAACACGCTCAGCCTGCAAAGCCAGCAGGGAGCTATTTGCAGCTCTGGACGGGGAGAGGGGAACCGGGCTTTGTTCCCACAGGGAAGAGCCCTGCAGAGGTGGCGCTTGCTCTTCTGGCTGGTGTTCAGCCAACCTTGCCCCCAAGGAGCCTTAGGGCCTTAAAAGCTTTTGCTGAATGGCCAGCAGCCTGCCTCTCAGATTGGCTGCTTCCCTCATGGCATCTGGGCCCAGTGGTGGGAGAAGGTGTTTGTCCATTGTCCAGCTTCCAGAAGGACCTCTCTCAAGTGCTAATAAAATCACATCACCACCTTGCGTGAAACTCTGCATGGCTCCCCGTGAGTCTCTGGGTCGAGTCCAAACTCAAGACACTGGGGCCCCCAGCCGGTCATGATCTGGCCCTCCCCGCAGCCTCCTCTCCAGCCTGTGCCCTGCTGAAGACCCTCCTACCCTCTGGACATCGGTTTATAGGGAGAAAAAAGCCATGTGCCAAAGGAAAAGTATGCATTGTCTGCGTCCAACACAAACTCTTTGGTTACTAAGTTTTAGCTCGGCTCGTTACACTGAAACTAAGCTCCTTTGAAATCCTTGGTAAGTTGTAGGAAAATATTGGACAAAGCAAATTCTGCCTGGTCTGGCCATTTGGCCTCCATTTACCATTCATGTCAACCTATTTTTTTCTCTGTACACATTTGAGCTTTATTTAGCTTTCCCTCAGAACCGGTTGTAACATCTACTTAAAATCAATAGCCGGTGTTCATTTTCTGTTTGTAGGAGAGTCAGGATTTCACCCTGAAGATTTTTTTTTATCACAGTTCATGAATTCTTCGGGCCTGTTCATGGTCTTGTCTGCCTGGAATACCTTTTCATCTTTACTGACTTTTCTTCCTCAGCATCTCGGGGACAGGTCCCCTCTTCCCACCTTGAGCTCTCCTCTCTCCCCACCCTCATCACGTGGCAGGTACACAGTCTGAGGGCCTGTGTACCCCAGAGAGCCCAGGATGCTCTGGGGGCATGGCCTCTCCCCAGAACACACATGTTCGCACACTCACGAGCACACGCACTCCTCATACTTACTGTACACAGCACATGGAAACCATGGAACAGATGAACACAGACATCGAGGAGGAAGGTCAGATGCTACGTCAGCCCCCGACTGATAAGCCGCAGACAAGGAGGCCTTGCTCCCTGCTCAATACCGTATCCCAGACAGCAACATCTGGTATCTAAGAACCCAGTACCTTCTTGCCGAATAAATGAAAGAAGACAAATTAGGTTCTGGCCTTTTGTACACTTGCAAGTCACCTCCCATTTCCTGACTTCTGGAGCACAAAATGAGTAGCTTCCTAATGCTTCCATCCCACGCCACATCTTCCTGCATCACTGCGGTGGACGGTGACCCCTTCCTACCTCACTCCCCCTTGGGGAATGGCCAGCAGTCCCTCCTCCGCCTCATGGTCATTGCGTGACCTTGAGCAAGACACTGCCCCTCTGGGACTGTTCCTCCACGGATAAAGCAAGGCCAGCTTGGGCATTCCGAGAGGCAGAGCGTGTCGGGTGAGACACAGGTGGCCCGTATGCCTCAGTGGTGCTCCAGCCCTCCCGGGAAGAGAAGCTGTCTGTGAAACTCATCAGCAAGGCGGGCTGGGCCTAGCCCTGAGTGCGAGAGTTATGGGGACGTCTGACAGCAGGTTTCACACTTCAGCGTGCACAGGAGTCATGCCAAGAGCAAATTCTGCAAGCTTGGGTGGGGCCTGAGCTTCTGCATGTTCAACCAGTTCCCAGATGACACAAAGCTGCTGGTCACCGGCACCAAAGCACAGTGGGCCCCAGCCTTGAAGGAAGGTCAACACAGCCGAGGGACAGATTTCCAGCAGGTGCCAACAGTCCAAGGCAATAGACGTTAGCGCCGACATGGAGGGTGGTGGAAATGAGGGCTGGAGGACCTCTGAGAGCTGACGGGTTGGCAGGTGGGCTGGGGCAGGGTTCTCAAAGAACAAGGACCCTGGACTGACGACGTTTGGCCAGGCGAGCGAGTCTACTGAACCACGGATTCTGGATTGGATAATCAATCTGAGTTTTAGTGAGCCTTCTGGGGGTCATGATGCTAAAGTTTAAGGACCACTATGCTGAGCAGAGAAAGGGGTAGACTATTGCAGTTGAAAGACCAGTGTTCTGTTTTCCCCAGTAGAGTTTCATGCACATGCCCAGAATTTATAAATTGTATTCATTTGTCCATATATCCATTCACACACTTATCTATAATCTATTCAATTGATGATGTGGTTGTCTGTTCATCTGTCCACCCATACACTCATCCATTCATCCACCTACCCACTCAACCACCCACTCATCCATCCATTCATCCATCCATTCATCCACCCAATCATCCATCCATCCATCCATTCATCCATCCATTCATCCATTAACCCACCCATCCACTCATCCACCCAACTATCCACCCAATCATCCATCCATCCATCCACTCACTCACTCATCCATCTACCCACTCATCCACTCATTCATCCATCTACCCAATCATCCATCCATCCATCCATCCACCCACTCATCCACCCATTCAACCATCCACCCAATCGTCCGTCCGTCCATCCATCCATCCATCCATGCATCTATCCATCTACTCACTCATCCATCCATTCATCCATCCACCCAATCATCCACCCATCCGTCCATCCACCCACCTATCCAACATTCAACAAATATGTCCTGAATGCCCAAAGTGTACCCTGTTAGGCACTAGAGATCTCACTGAAATTGTAAATATTCACGCCTGTCTCAGTCTGTAGACCTGTGATTCTCATCACAGGTGACTTTGCCCCACAAGGGACATTTGGCAGTGTCTGAAGATATTCTGGCTGTCCTAACTTGGGGTGAGGTGTATTAGTGGCATCTGGTGAGCAGGGGTCAAGGATCTGCTAAACACCCCACGAAGCACAGAAGGCGCCACCCTGACTGGCGAAGTCAACAGTGTTGGGACTGAGAAACTGCTTCAGACAGCGCGTTTCCTGTGGGCACAAAATAGTACTGTGGTCACAAAACAGACCCTGACCCACAGGAGCTGAGCAAGAGTTTAAATGGACAAGGAAATGGTGGCACAAAACTACAGGTGTGCACTCTTACAACTCCACCCCAGAGAAGCAACCCAAATCAAGCATGAGCGAAGAGCTCAGAGACACTTCCCCAAAGGTGGCACACAGAAGGCAGCAAAGGCCTTGGAGGGTGACTGACAGCATCAATTGTTTGGGAAATGCAAGTCAAAACAACACTGAAACACCACTTCACACTCGCTGGACAGGCTACGATAATAATGGAGCAGAAAATAACAAATGTGGTGAGACTGTAGAGAAGCCGGAAGCTTCCCACATGGCTGGAGAGGCGGGAGAGGTGCTGCTATTGTGGACAACACTCAGGTATTCCTCCAAAGGCTAAATGGAAGGAGTTACCATGGGACCCATCAGTTCTACTTCTGGGCATGTGCTCAACAGAACTCGCACGTGCCTGTTCACATCGCCCAAAGGTGGAAATGACCCAAATAGGCATCGACTGATGAACGGATGAACAAGTTGTGCTTTATCAGTACAACAGAATATTATTCAGCCATCAAAAGGAACGGACTACTGATACATGCAAAGTACACAAAAGCGCATGTATTGCATGATTCTGTTTATACGAAATGTGCAGGATGTCCAAATCAAGACTGAGGCCACTGTGGTTATCAAGGACTGGGGAATGGGGAATGCATGCGGAGTTTCCTTTTGCGGTGATAAAATGTTTTGGAACTTGATAGTGGCAATGGACACGCAGCATTGTGAAGGTACTCAATGTCCTTGAGCTGTACACTTTAAAATGGTTACAAGGGTCTATTAACTGGGCATGGCGGTGCACGCCCAGCCATGCAAGTCCAGCTGCCCAGAAGGCTAAGCACTGGATCACAAATTCAAGGCATCTTAGTGAGACGCTCTCCAAACAAAATAAACGGGGGTGTAACTGAGTGATGGAGCACCCGCCTAGCATGTGTGAGGCCCTGGGTTTAATCCCCAGCACCACAAAAACAAAAGAGGTCCATTTTATGTTCTGCATGCTCTCCAACAACAACAAAAAAATCAATGCAACCAGTAAATGCTCCCCGGCTCTCCGTCACGTGGCAGAAACCGTGCTGTGCATCTGGGACGTGGGAATGGCCGCAGCAGGTGTGATCACTACTTGCCAGGCATTACAGACAGGAGGAAAACTCGGTAGCAGGGATGGACCCCGGGGAGACTGGGGTGTGGGCAGAGATCAGAGGAGAAATGGGTTTCCTGGCAGGGACAGGGGAGGCTCAGGGATATTCTCCTATGGATATTCTCCTGTGGAAGCCTTTGAAGGGGAATTTGCCCTTGGAAAGTCATCTTACGAGGGAACGTGCAATCAGAGGTCACGCCCTGCCAGAGGTCACGCCTGCCACCCAGTTCCTGCCGGAGTTTAATGCGAGGTGTCTGGAGAAGGCAGGGGAGCTAGACGCCAGGGAGGGGGAGCGGGAGCAAGGCTCCCCTGGGAATCGTCCCCAGCCCTGTTGCCCCAAATTCCTCCCTCCTGGAGGGACGGGGCACAAGCTGCGGGGGCCCTGATTCAGCTCTCACAGGCCCCGGGCTCCCCAGCCGTCACTTATGAGGCTTCTGTTCTCTGCCTCCTGGAGAGAGCAGGCCAAGGGCAGGGGGGCAGGGGACAGATGAAGAGAGACTAGGGCTCACAGTAATTAAGCACCAACTGTGTACCAGGGGTCCAAGCACACGGTTCCATTTAATCCTCACAATAACCCAGGGAGACAGGTCCTGAAAGAGGCTGGCTGGGGCTGTCATGCCCCGGGAACCAATTCGGCTCCGGTCAGTCTAACAGCAGATCCGCAGGGCTGGAAGTCCCTGCAGCCAGGAGGGAGGCTCCCCCTGGGGAGATGAGGCCTCAGATCCTGTCTCCCCAGCCCCAGCCTCTCAGGGGCCCGGAGGCCTGAGTTTCTGCCTCTGGCACCTCGTGGTGCGGGCCAGTCTCCGACCTCTCTGGGCCGTGCAGGGGCGGCTGGCCAGGCCATTCCTTTCTTTCTCCTTCCCTCATTAACATATCCACATAGATATATGTGTCCCTCTTGGGCCCTGCACTTCCCTGACGATCCGTTCTCCTTTGTATTTACAGATTATCTTTCTTTTTCAATATATACAGATGGTCCCATAGGTATTGATCCTGCGACTTTGTTGTTTTCACTAAGTTGTGTCAGCACCATCGATCTACCTCACTCTTCTAGAAACACCGCTCATTTCCCCTGTGGATGTGCTGGGACGTGAACCCTTCCCGCAGTGGTGTGACCGAGCCCTGCGCTGGACACTCCTGTCATCTCTGTGAGCATTCCCACAGCAGATTCCTCGAAGTAGGGCTGCTGGGCCAAAGGACCTGCATGAGGCTTAAATTTTGAGAGAGCCTGCCAAATCATCTTCCGGGGAAGGCGCCGAGAGGGGTGGTTTCTAAAGCTGCTTCCTGGTTGGGCATTTCCTTGCCCTCTGGCAGGGAGGTCTGATGCTCTCAGGTGAGTCTTTTAACCTCTGTTAAAAGCCTTGGTTTCCCCATCTGTGAAATGGGAAATCTAGCCTTGGAAACCAGTAAGTTCTATTTATTTTTTTTTCCTTTTTCTTTTCTTTTCTTTTCTTTTTTTTTTTGTGGTGCTGGGGATTGAACCCAGGGCCTTGTGCATGTGAGGCAGGCACTCTACCCGCTGAGCTATGTCCCCAGCCCAGTAAGTTCTATTTAAATGGGAGGGACTACAATCAACACTGGGAGGCGCAGCAGCTGGGCCCCCTCTTCCTCCCGTCAAGCAGAAACCAAAGCAAGAAACCCGTGCAAGCAGGGGAAGCTGTTGGGTCAGCACCAGCTGTGTTCTGGTCACAAATCAGACCAGTGACTCTCCCTGGGGAGGGAGAGGGAGGACTGTTCCTCCAGGGGACATTCAGTCACGGACGGAGACATTGTCTATCAACGGAGGTGGTGTTGTGGGCAGTCTGTGGACAGGAAGAAGACGAAAGGAGCCTGTCGTGCACAGGAAGCCCCTCACAGCCAAGGAAGAGCCCAGCCGAAACGCCAGCCTGGGGAGGACGAGACTCCTGACATAGGCCCCTCTTTTATTCGATGTCCACCCCCAACAGACCTTGTTTGGAGATGCAGAACTGAGGCTCAGAGAAGGGACGGACTGGGCCCAGGTGCCCCAGGCAGCAGCTGCCGGGGTTCCTCTGGCCTCCATCTGACTTTGGAGTCGAGGTCCAGCCCATGTCCTGCACTGCCTCTCTAGGAGGACATCGTGTGTCCAGGCTCTTACCCACTGCCTTTACCCTGGCAGATTACCTACAGCAAAGTTCTGAGTTTTACCTGGAAGCAGAGCTGCCTCCACCGGACCAGCTTGAGAGGTATTATGACTTTGCACTGGAAATCGTGATCATGGCTTCTGCTCATTAGCTGTGAGCTATACACGTTGTAAGAATTAACTCATTTAACCCTGAGGATAACGGAGAGGTGAGGAACTTCCCAAGATCACACACCAAGTGGCAGATTTGAGCACCAGAGACCAAGATTCTCATCTCTGAACTTTCACCTTGAACTTGGTTCTCAGCTCTGAATTGAAGCGTGACCGTGACCCTTCAGCCTGGGAGCTGGGCAGAGGTGGGAGTGGGAGGAGAGCTGCTACCCCTGACTCTTGCTGCTACACTGGATGGTCCTAGAGATCTGCAGACAGACTGTCAGGTGCCCCCACTCGGTGCCCAGGAAAGGATGCAGGGATCTGAGCAGGAATGAGATTCTGCAGGGAACAGGAAACCGGAGGAACTGGGTGACTGTCTAAAGAGGAGGGCTGTGACTTGCTCCAGGCCCGTCTGAAGTTCCTGAGCAGCCCAGCTGCGTGACCCTGCAGCAGTGTCCTCGCCAGAACATTGCAACTGATGCTATCTGCTCTTCTGGGCCAGTTTGGAGTTGGGCAGGTCTGGATTCGGCAGAGGGCTCAATGAGACCTTCGCTGGGTGAGCACCGGAATGCAGACACCCAGGAGAGGTTCCTCCAGGTGTGGCTGGGAGTTCCAGTTCTGCCCCTTCCTAGCTGCATCACTTTCACAGAGCCTTGGTGCTTCCTCTGACAAGTAGGGACACTTGTCCCCATGGTAAAGGTGAGGACTGCAGCTAGCACGGGAACCCTGTGGCCTTATAGGAGCTGTGGCTGGCTCTGTCAATCACTGGCTGGGTGACCTTGAACAAGTCTCTCCCTTTCTCCGTGCCTCAGTTTGTCCAACTATCAGATGAAGGGCCACAGTCTTTGATCAGAAGTCCTTTTAGGTCTCAGGATGCCAGATTGGCTGTTTGCCTCTCCCCAGGGCTGACCTCTTTGGCCTCCAGGAAACACATTCTCTATACTGCACACTGTGGTACCCAGCTCCAAAGAACAAGGCGAAACTCATTTGCTCTCCCTCCCTTGCCCCGCCAACCCGGTCTTCCCGAGAGCTGTCCCCAAGCCCCCTCAGGCCACAGCATCCTGCCTTAGTCCAGCTTCACCAGAACAGCAAAGCCAACTTTGTCCCTAGCCGAATGGATGGGCCCAGCAGCATCCATCTCTGTTGGCCGAGTGCCCAGGGAATTCCACTATGCAATGCCCACAGGAGCTCTGAGGGGCAGACCCAGGGAGCAAGTGGGGGCTTCCTGGAAGAGGGCCAGGAGCCCCACTCTGGACTGACACCCCTTCTCCAGGAGGGGGAAGGACAGCCTCAGGGGAGGGGTGCATTGGTATAGGTGGGGACAGGAGGAGGTCCTCAGTGGTCTAGTGCCCTTGTTAGAGTTTGGAGGCTCTGGAAGGGTCTCTAGGCCTAGGATCGCAGTTCTAAGGGCTTCAGTTTTACTAAACCTTCTTACTAAACCTTCTCTGCGCTTCTCTAGCCCCAAGGGTGAGGGAATGGGGGTGGGATTATAGGTGGGAGATCGAGATGGGGAAGGATGAGCTTGAGAGATGTGGGAGGGGTGCGTGTGAGGTATTAGAAGAGTGGGATTTGGGTGAAAGGGTTAGAGAGAGGTGGACAATTCAGGGATTGTGGCCAGAATCCGCCTTGTTCCTGGGTGTGAAAGGCTCTCCTCAAACATCCTTACTCCAGGCGGGAGGGGGAGAGCCCCAAATGCCTTGGTGCAGTGGTGGGGGTGGCCTCACCTCTCCTAGGGGGTGGGGAAGGGTCTCCCCACAGGCAGAGTCCGGTTTCTAAGGTGGGAATGCAGGGAGGTGCGTATGGGGTTGGAAGGTGACTTGCAGAGTCTGTGCCCCAGATGTCCTTGTCCTATTGAGGGGCTTATTTCCCAGGACCTCCATATTTTTCATGGGTGGGGGAGGGAGAGGACACTGTTATCTAGGAGCTTAGAAGACTCTCATCATTCTGAAGGGGTGAGGGGAGAAGGTAGAGATCCAGACTTAGTTCATTTGGGATAGGGAAGGACGTCAGTCTCCAAAGAAGGCTCTGATACCTGGGGAGGTTCCTGAACCCCACTCTGCGGGGGTAACATTGGGGAAGGGTAAATTGGGGAAGGGAATCCTATTTCAAAGCTGGGCCAGGAGGAGGGAAAACAGAGCTATTTTGAAAGGAAAGGAAAACGGAGCTATTTTGCTCTCTGGAGGGTGGGAGACCCTTTCTTTCTTCGCGTCCTGGGAGGATGGAGGCTTCGTTTCTGGGAGAAGATGCCCCGGTTTTGCTCCCTGGGGGCAGGGCAGAAGTACCCCATCTCGGCTCTCCTCGGAATGGCCCGCCCCACGCGACCAGGCGCCTCGCCCTTACCTCCAGGCCCGGTCTCGATTCCTCGGGGCTCCGACTTGCGGGGTCCGCGCTCTGCGCTCCGGCTGCGCCTGGTGTCTGCTCGGCTTCCCCCAGCGACTCGCCGGGCTCCCAGGCTCCGCCGAGCCGCCCCGGCCAATCAGCGCTGCCGGCCCTGGCCCTTGCTCGCGCCGCAGCCAATGGGCGCGCCTGCCACGGGCCACCGCCCCCGGGGGGAGGGGGAAGGCGGGGCTGGGGCAGAGTCCGGCCTCAGCCGGTGGAGGAGACCTGGTCTTCGGCGGGATGCACCAGGGTTCCCGGAGGAGGGACCGCGAGGGCCGGGAGGAGACGAAGAGGGATCCCCATCAAGTTGGGTGGGGGTGGGGATCCGGTCCCTAAAGGGGGGGGGGGGTTCTGTATTGATTTTGCTGGATCTTCATTACAACCCCTTGCCCCTCCCTCCGCGCTCCTGTTTTAGGCTGTAGGCAGTGCAGCTGCCCCATCCCCACTTCGTGCCTCGAATCTGGTGTCGGGAGTCCTGGAGTCCCAGTCAGAAAGGCTGCATGTGAAATGTGGTAGGGGGAGCATCGTGCCCTCCCCCAGGATCAGCCCTCGGGGAGCCCTCTCTCAGTGCTCCCAGATGCCGCTCTCCACTGTCTGGCCCATCGAGCAGGAAGACCAATAGATTGTGCATGGAAAGGCAACGTGAAGAGCAATGGCCTAGGAGTCAGACCATCGTTCTTTCTGCATGACCTAGGGCAGGTCACTTTGCTGCCCAGATCCTCAATGGATAAATGAAGACAGTATGATTGCAGCTCCTTTACGGGTGTAAACGAGACCCACATGTCTTGAAGATGCTTTTATAGAATTCAAAATGCGGTGTGAAGACTAGTTAATACTAAGGTGGGGGTGACTGATAACCCCCCTAAGGTTCTAAAGGTCTCAGTCATTCAGTGGTAAAATCAAAGACACAAAAATTATCCATCAGCACAACACACAGTCAACTGCTCATAATGAATGGTTGAACGAAGATGCCAGAGCTTCAGAGGCCAAGAGAGAATAGTTTGGTTTTTCCCACTCCACCTTACAGATCCCTGAGGTCCCCGCTTCTTGCAGATCCCTGAGGTTCCCGCTTCTTGCCGTCCAGTAATCGAGGCAGCATTATCTCTGATTAGACAAAGAGGATTGTGTCCTAGGCATAAAGGAGTTAAGATGAATATAAAGTCAACAAGTAGATAAATTTAAAAACCACCAAATAACCACCCCCTGGAGTGATCTGTGGCTGTAGGAAGACCAAAGAAATAAGAATAATTACGAATAAGAAAAAGGGACAGAAAATATAATGGATCCTCAGTCTGCTGAAATGGACAGGGCTTTGCTAATCTCTCTGGTATGTTAATCCTGTCACCTTGCTTGCAGAACTTTACGGGGCAGGCGTTGAAATCTATCGAGTTTTCCTTAAAACCTAAGCCACACTGATAATCCCCTTTACTGGTCAAGACCTGCCCAAGGAAATCAAATGGTCAAATAACATGGGAGAAAACACTTTGTCAAGGAGAGGCAAGTTAAAACAAAGAGATGGAAATGTTTCATCTTCAAAAATTGCCTTGTACCTATAATTGCTATTATTTGTGGAGGTCTCAAGAAATTGCAGTTGCATGTATTGTTGATGGCAATACAATCGCAGTCTTTTTGGAGAGAAACTGGGCATTCCTATTTTTTTTTTTTTTTTAAATCCTAACCATGGGTTTGCCCTTTGACGTAGCTATCAAACCTTTGTTAACTTACCTCTAAACAATGGATGGAGGGTGCAAAGGTCTGAGGACAAAGTGCTTTGCTGTCGTTGTGTCTGTTAGAATCCCAAACTGGAAACTAACATGCGACAGGAACCCAGGGGAAGTTCACTGCATGAAATTGAACAGTAGACACAGGTGTTGAAAACTGAATGGTCCAGAAGTGTCATTCCAACATATTAAGTGCACAAACGCTCAGAAAAACAGTACCTTTGCTATCATCCTATTTTTTCTTAAATCTACCTAAGTTCATATAAATAGATCAGTACTGTCTAGTAGAACTTTCTAGGATGGTGGAAATGTTCCGTTCTGTGATGTCCAACATGGGAGCCACGAGCCACATGTAGGCACTGAGTGCTTGGAATGACTAGTTGACCTAGAAACCAAATTCTTAATTGTATCCGATTTTGATTTTAATAGTCACATACGAAGTGACTGGATGTGGAACACTGATGTAACTAGACTGAGTGGAAAAATACGTGCCCACTGGAAGTAGTCATCTCTGTGCTCAAATTATGAGGGGTTCTAATTTTATTTTAAGTAATTAATTTGCAATTTGCAAATTTCTCTTTTGTGATTTTTATTTTCAGTGCTGGGGATCAAACCCAGGGCCTTGTATATGTCAGGCAAGTGTTCCACCACTGAACCACATCCCTAGCCTGCAACCTGCATTATTCTGTAATGAATATCTATTTTTCCTGTACTAAGAAAAAAATTGTAAGCCAAAGTTTGACTAACTATAACTCATACAAACTATAACAAACACAGCCTAAGACACATTTGTTTTTGTATGAATCATGAGCTAAGGATGGGTTCTACATTTTAAATGGTCAGGAAAAAATAATCAAAGACCTATGAAAATTATTTGAAATTCAATGTGTGTGTGTGTAAATAAAGTTTTATTGGAACACAGCCATGTGGATTCATTTTTGCATCATCCGTGGCTCTGCAATGGCAGAGTCGAGTAGCTGCCAACAGACCCTTTTTGGACGTTTGCCTCCTCCTGAGCTAAGGCCATCAAAGGAATTGTCTCATCTGTTCCTTCAACCACCCAACCGTGTCCTGAGCGCCACTGTGGGTCAGGCCTGGTTCAGGACTTGGAGGGGGGCGGTGAAGGAGATGCTGATTCTGGGTAAGGAGGCCTTCGAGAGGGATATTTACAGCCAGGTGCTTCGCAAGCTGATTCTCAAATAGCTTCATTGTGACACTTGTGAAGAAAACTGTCAGCAGGCAGGGAGCCCTTTCCACACCAGCCTGCCGGCATTTCCTCCAGAACTGTGACTTCCTGTGGGGCAGCAGTGACTTCCAGGGGTGCTGAGGGTGTTTCCCAGAGGATGCTGAGGCTGGGGATGAGACCTCACTCATGCTCTGGGCCTGTAACAAAGCTCCTTCCGGAAGAGCGGGTCTGGCCAGGAGGGCTCCCGCCCCACACCCTGAGAGGAGACGCAAACAGCGGCCGTGGGGTGTGAGGCTCAGGGGAAGCCAGGGTCTGAACAGGGAAGGACCCTCTGAACAGGGAAGGACCCGGGAGACAGCAGCTCACACACAGAAAAAGAAACTGAGGATCAGAGAGGAGGAGAGATTGTCCAGAGCTAAATTAGGGTGTACATCTTATTTCCTAGGCCTGTGCTTCCCACACCTCTTGCTAAAAAAATAAGAGAACATTTGGGTATTGTTGGAAAAGGGGAAAAGCTTGGGAGTCATATCTGATAGTGAATTCCAATCCCACCTCTCCACAGGTCATTGGACAAGACTTGTGCTGCCTCTCAGTCTTGCGTTCTTACCTATAACTGGCTAAAGTACCTACTATAATTTCCACATGTAGAAGAGTGAAGTCGGACCCTCGCCTCACACAGTCTACAAAAATTAACTTGCAATGGATCAAAGACCTAAACAAAAGACCTAAAGTCATAGAATTCTTAGAAGAAAACATTGGAGTAAATCTTCATGACTTTGGATTTGGCAATGGCGCCCAAAGTCCAGGAGACAGAAGAAAATAGAGCTGCGTCAGAATTCATGGAGATTTAAAACGTGTCTATCACAGGGTACGACCGAGAGAGTGAAGACAACACACAGGACAGGAGAAAATATTTGCAGAACATATCTGTTAAGAGTTTAATCCACAGATACTTTTACAACTTGAGAGCAAAAAGATCAACCCATTCAAAAGTGGGGAAAGACCTGGGAGAGACATTTCTCCAAAGACACACAAATGGCCAATGAGCACATGAAAATATCAATGATCGCTACAGAAACGCAGATCAAGGCTGCAGTGAGTCGCCCTTTCACAGTCACTAGGGTGGCCAGAGTCAAAAAATGGAAAGCCCCAGGTGTATTTGACCCAGCTGTCTCACTCCTCAGTTTATCCCCAAAGGACTTAAAATCAGCACACTACAGTGACACAGCCACATCCATGTTTACAGCAGCTCAAGTCACAATAGCTAGGCGATGGAAGCAACCTAGGTGCCCCTCAACAGATGAATGGATGAAGAAAATGTGGTCCATGTACGCAATGGAATATTAGCCATAGAGAAGAATGAAGCGGTGGCATTTGCAGGTGAATGAATGGAACTGGAGACTATCACGCTAAGTGAATATGCCAATCCCCAAAACCACAGGCTGAATGTTCTCTCTGGTATGTGGATGCTGACTCACAATCGACAGGGCTGGTGGGGAGGGGAGGTCCACTGGATTGGATAGGGGAGAGTTGGGGAAAGGGAGGGGGGATGGGAATGGGAAAACAGTGGAATGAACTGGACATATTTTTCTATGTCCATATATGAATACACCACCCCTGAAACTCCACATCATGTACGACCACAAGAATGGGAAGTTATACGCCATGAATGTATATGTCAAAATACACTCTACTGTCATGTATAACTAAAAAGAACAAATGAAAAATTAAAAAGATGAGGATGTGGAGATACTGGCATTTCCACACATTGCTGAGGGTGGAACGGCGGGGCAGGGTGAGGATGCAAATAGTGCCACTCTTTTCAAAATAGTGTGATGCTTCCTCAGTACGTTAAACAGAGTTACACCATGATCCAGCAATCCCAGTCCTAGGTACATACCTGAAAGAAGTGAAAACAGGTGTTCAGATGAAAACTTTTACATGAATGTTCATACCAGCACTGTTCCCAATGACCCCCAGGTGGAAACAACCACAACACACAACTGATAAATAGGTAAATGGATGGTGGTATATCCCTACCATGGAATATTATTCAGGCATGAAAAGGAATGCAGTGTTGACATATGCTGCCACAAGCTTGAATCTAGAAAACAAATCCTCCATTTACATTAAGTATCCAGAACAGGAAAATCCACAGAAACAGAAAGTAGATTAGGGGTTGCCAGAGGGTAGGGTTGGTGGGTAACGGGAGTGCCAGCTGAATGGATGTGGGTCTCCTTTTGAGGTGCTGAAAAAGTTCTGGGCTTAGGTAGTGGCAATGGTTGTGCCACGTTGTGAGCGTGCTTAATGACACTCCACTGTCCACTTTTAAGTGGAGAAAAGTTGATTTTGATGCATATTTTGTTACCATAGAGAAACCCAGAAAGGCATCTGTTACAGTGGACGCCAGGCAAATGAGAGGAGTTTATTCCTGGCCCGGGGAGCTCCCTGCACGGGCAGCTGTGGCTTTTACCAGTTCCACGGCTTCCCTGCTTGGGTGGGAGGATGAGCACGGCTCATCCACACTATTGGTCTCCCGTTCTCCCACCCAGTCAGACAGTGTGCACCCAGCGCCTACCGTGGGCCAGGTGCTGGGCTTCTGCAGGGAGTGGGGATTGGCCGTCCCGCCGGCAGCTTCCATGCAGATCTGGAGACATGGGAGCCTGGGGCTGGGAGGCTGGGAGGCTGGGAGGCTGGTCTCTGATAGCTGCTTGGAGGGGTTAAAAGATGCTGTGCCCGGGTTGGGTGGACGCATCAGCCACGAGCGTTGGGGCTCCTCATCTCCACCGAGGCCCGAATGCCAAGGGCTGCCTGGAGCTCGCCGCCCTGCGTTCCCGGGCAGTGCTGGACTCCTGGAGCCCTGGGCTGCCTCTCGCCTTCCACGCCTGCACGACCTCGTGAGAAGGAGCAGCCCCGGTGCCTGACTGCCCCACGGAAGCTGCAGGGCTTCTGACGCGGCGCACATCTGTTGCAGCTTTCTTTCGCTGTCAGTGTGATGACTGGACCTTCAGAGCTGCCAGCTCGAAAGACACACAGCGGCACAGTCCCTTCCCGCTGCCCGGAGTGGAGCACAGGGAGACCACAGGGCCACGGGGCCATGGCCTTTCCCCACCCTTCGCCTGCAGGCAGAGTGGACGGCGGCCTCTGACTATGCTCCTGCTCAAGCTGCCTGTGGTGCCGAGGCTGAGAGGCGGCCACGGTCACTGTGTTCTAGGAACGTGAGAGGAGTTGACGCAGCCTGGATCCTGCTCCTGCGGCTGGAGGTGCCCTGAGCCCTCACCCTGGCTCTTGCCCACACACATGGTCCCTGACTTACGATGGTTCAACGTGCAAGCTTCCATTTTAGGACGGAGTCAAAGCCATGTGCATTCAGTAGGACTCGTACTTTTGAATTCTGATATTTTTTGGTGGGGGTGCTGTCGTGGTACAATATTCTTGAGGTGCCGGGAGCAGAGAGCCACAGCACCCAGCCAGAAACTGATGACCTGTCACTGTGGCATCCCCGTCAGGAAGCTGATCCATTTTATTTCCAGGCAACACTCTCCAGGCCTGGGGTGCCCTCAGCGAGTGGCCAGGCAGCCATCCGTGGTTCACCTTCCGCCGTGTCCAGCGAGTCACACGAGAGTCAACGCTCGGTTATGAAGTAGGCTTCGTGTGGGATGGCTCTGTCCCCTGCAAGCTGGCTAAGTGTCGTGCGCGTCACGGTGGGCTGGGCAGGCCGAGCGGTGGTGGGCCACGGGGCTAGGTGGCTTATTTTCCACTTAAGCTAGTTCAACTTGCCATGGGTCAGCATGGCCCGGCAACCCCACTGGGATCGAGGGACATCTGTACTGCCTGGGGCAACTCGGGGGTCATGGAGCGTGGTTCCCTTTCTCATCATAACTCTGGAGCCTGGGGTGCAGCTCAGCGGCACAGGGCTTGCTTAGCATGTGCGAGGCCCTGGGTTTCATCCCCAGAGGGGGCGTGAAACAAGGAAGATACCTCATCTTCACTGCCGGAGAAAATAGCTGACCCTCGAGGTCCCTTCTGAGATCCTCAAGGGCCTTGCTCCTGGCTGTGCTGAGCATGCAGTAGGTGCTCTATTAATACTTAACAATCTTAACAATGTCACGGCCAAACTCCTCTCACCCCTTCCTTAAGGGAGCTCTTGGTCTCCACGGAGCTGTCCAGTCCCCTGCTGAAACTCACAGAGGAGAAAACCCGGCCAGCAGGAACTGTTCCCTAGGCCCAGTAAATCCAAATGTCCCTCCTCCTCCTTGTCCTTATTGCTCCTCTCTACAGACAATGGAAGATGAAACCCACGAGACGGTGGTTATGTCCTCCAACTCTGGAGTTCGAGCTCCAGACAGTCATGTTCTGGCTCTGACAGTTAAGACTTGAATGACTTCATGCAGATTATCTCTGAGCCCAGTCTGGGTTCCTCCCCGATAGAAGAGGGATCATAAGAGGGAGGCCTGCATGGCCAGCTCTCACCGGTGCTCAGTGGACGCTCCTGGAAGGTCCTAGAAGGTTGACCCCATGGATATGCTAATGTTATGCTCATTATTTTAACTGTCAGTCTCACAGTTTGGGTTCCTCAAGAAGCAGGAGGATTTGAGGGCTTTATTTGGGAGGTGATACCAGGAGACACTTGTGGGTAGGTGATAAACTTCAGGCTTCCTAGCAGAGGGTGGAGGGGTGGAGAGGGGCAGCTGCGGGTCCGTCCAGGGATGCTGGGAGCAGCACAGAACACTCCCTCAGGTCATCCCAGAGGAGCAGGGAGCCGGCTGTTCACACACCGGCTACTGCCAGTCATTGGGCCGGAGCTGCTGGCTCAGGGCGTCCACTCTCCAGCGACGCTAACCTGCTCCTTCAGGTTGAGCAGGCTCAGGTGACCCAGGGGAAACCTCAGGCTGAGTCTCAGAGAGCGAGTGTTGGAGGCCGGGTGAGCTCGCAGGGAAACAGGAAGTTCTGGGCAGGCCGGGCCCCTCTCCTCCTCCCACATCGCCCTGTGGTCCCCACCAGCCTGGCGGCTGCTAGGGCTTCAGAGGCTTCTCTCCGGGGCCTGCACGGCCTGTGCTCTCTTGGGTCACCCCACTTACTGACTTCCTAATCCAGCCATTCGCTCAGGATTCTCTAGCGGGTCCCAGTCCTCAGTGATCCGCCGCTACGGACGCACTCATCCCACCTGAGCAGAACTCCCAGCCATGGGCAGGCGCCAGGCAGATCAGGGACCTATCCAGGGGCGACTCCACCTGGCCGGGCAGCTCCCTGGCGACAGGCCCTAGCTGCAGCCCAGCGCCCCAGGCCCGGTGGCAGCGTGGCACCAGACACACGGCAGGGCTCAGGATATGTTCGGCTAAGCTGAAGAAAATGAGGAGAGAGGTATTTTGTTTGTATTTTCTTTTCTGAACTGAGCCCAGGGACCCAGGAGCCATGGACCGTGGTGCTGACTCAACTGATGTTTCCAGGGCTTTCCTCTGGGAACAGCCCCTGTGAACTTGAACCCTGGGGGTCGGCGCACTGATGTGGAGGGCACCAGGCACTCACGCTCCTCCGGAACTAGAGGCAGCCTTTCTCCAGGGTCGCAGGCCTGGGGCCGCTCCCCGGAGCAGCTCCTGTGCGGCTTCGCCACGGCTCCCGGCCTCCCAGCTACCTGACTCCCTCTGAGCCTCGTCTTCTGAACGGGGTGATGTTTCTCCTGGCTGGTGCTGAGAGGCTGAAGCGAAGGCCCATCTCTGAGGAAGCTGAGGACCGACCATCAAGGCTGCTTCAGGTGTAACCAGAGGAAGGAGGGGACGCCCCTGCCCCATGCCTCTTCCCTGTGACCCTGAGGGACTCGGGAGCCTGACATGGGCCATCCTGTGGTGCCCGTGACTCTAGGCTGGGACTGGGCTCTATGGAGTCTGTGATAGAGCACGGGGGCTGAGCTGCTGTGCTGTGTGGACCAGGAGAGGCCTTTGGGATCTGCTTTGAGACAGGGACAGGGACCCCAAGGGACGGCAGCAGAAACTCAAGTGCAGGCAGGCCCGTCTGGGTTCCTGTTCAGCACTGCCACACGCAGGCTGTGGGCTCCTGGGGCGCCTCCTCTGGGACCCTCGGTTTCCTCGACCTTAAAGAAGCGGCTGCTGTAAGCAGGTGAAGCGGGTGAGCTGCTGTTCTCCTGAGCACCTGGCTGCACCCAGGGTGGTCCTGAGGACGTTGGTATGAAAGCCTTGTCACGTGACACGTGTCACGTGACCTCACACTGGTCCTGTGAGACAGGTGCTTGGAGCGCTGTCTGAGAGGGAGAGAACTGACCTTCACCTGCCCAGCAGCTGTCACCTGAGGACGTCTGGCCTGGAGCGTTTGGGTGGTCACACAGAGGTGGTGGTAGGGGCAGGTGCTCCAACTCTTACGGGTGGAGATCCTACCTATGCCCCGATTGCCCCACGCCAGAGACTCAGGCAGCCCCACACCTTAACAGCACAGAGGGGGAGAAACCCTGCCCTTGCCGGGACCCTCTAGTCTGACAAATAAAACCCCCAAAGGCCCAGTTCGCCCAGTGTGTGCTCAGCAGACTGACCTTGGGCAAGTTCGGACCTCTCTGAGCCTGTTTCTTCTTCTGCAGTGGGGTGTGGGGGTAATGATACTAGTACTCAGCCTGGGCTGTGGAGGTGTGAGATGCAGGGTCTGGATAAACAGCCGGAAACAGAAGTGGGAGGATACCCACCCCATTCCTTGATTTCAGTTCTGAACTTGGCCCCCTGTGGCTGCCCTCCCACTAGAACCTCCAGGTGTGTGTTGTCATAGAAACCTTTCAGGGATAGTGCACTTAAGAGCTTGGCTGATTTTCTTTCTTCCCCAAAATAACCCACCTGTCAGTCAAGCAACACTCAGGTGACATGATTAGACAAGTGAGATTGTCTTACCGTCATTAACTGCGGAACGAGGTACCTACTTGGGGAATTTCCATCCCTCCTGAGACAGGCAGTTAATGGAAGTGCCGCGGCAGATAATAGTAATGATGGCGATGACGGTGGCCACCGTTTCTTGAACCTTTCCCCTGCACCTGCTGTGCGCTAGGTGTTTCACGTGCATTGTCAAGTGCAACCTTGAGAAGTAAGTCCTAGTTGTGTGCCCGTTGCACGGGCCAGGATGCTGAGGCCCAGAGAGGCAAGTGTTGGTTGGGGCTGGAGTGGGTTCGGCTGCCAGGTGCCATGTTCTAACCACCAAACTTTCTTGCCTCCCAGGAAGTTAGAGGAAGGGGGTGTGGGGGCAGAGCTGCGTCTTTTGTCCCTGGCCCTAGCACCCTAACACCAACTTCAGGCTCTTCTCTGGGAGCTCTGAGGCCATGATGGAGCTGCCTGTCCCTGGTTCAGACACGCTCGCCCCCAGGAACGGCTCCTGCATGGCTGCAAACCTGTTTTCCCTGACGCCTGCGGGAGGAAGAGCCAGGCTGTGAGCTCACCCTGGCAGGCAGACCTTCCCATCCCTCCCAGGACAGTGGCACGGCCGTCTCCTGACCTGCTGCTCACAAACAGTACCCTCCTGGGCTGGCGGGACAGGGAACACCCTGTTCTCACGCAAAGGCAGCCCGGCGTAGACACACCCTGCCCCTGCTGGGTCCTGAGCCTTGGACAGTCTACATGAGCCCGGCCCTAGCTGACCTGGCTCTAAGATGGGGACCAGGCTGTTAGCGGGTAAAGCAGATCCGTGGTAAGTGCTTGAGAACTGCCGTCAGCCCTCAATCAGGGCGTGAGGTCAGCCGGGTGCTGGTGGATCTCAGAACTAGTGCTGGGCCTCTGTACGATGTCCAGAGCTTGGTGAGGGGCCCCCAAAGGTGCTGGGACCCTGTGGGGTGGCGGCCAGTGGCCATGGAGGCTGTGACGGTCCTGAGACCTTTCACGTGGTGCTGCTGATTCATGAGGCTGGGGCGCCACCGCGTGGAGGAAGTCAGCCGGGAGCTGGTGGGGACGCCAGGCACCGCACGAGGGCACTGTCCTCCAGCCAGGGAGCCTGGGGAGAAGGTGGCCTTCGGGCTCCTTGGGAGGCAGAAGCTGGCGGCCCACCATCTCTAGTCTTCCATTCCGGCCCTTGTTCACGCCACACCGCCGCCCACCTCCGCCGCCCCGGGCTCCCTGACGCTGCGACCACACACTCGGCTCTTGCGGCCCCAGGCGGCTTATCTGTCCCTGGCGTTTGTCAACAGCGCCAGGGCGGTGATTCTCAAGCCACTGAAACATAGTCCTCTTAAAATCGATGGCAGGCATGTGTCAAAGTCTTGTTTACTTTACTAATGAGAGCTGTGCAGGCCTGAAGGACACAGAGCCCTGGACCTCCTGGCAGATCCAGTTGCCGTGAGTCATAAATTTGGTTACTCTCCTGCAGAGCAAGGACACTGAACCCTGTGTCTTACAGGTGGACAGAAGAGCAAACGCCCATGGCTCCGGATTTTTTGCGGGGTGTGGGTACTGGGGTTTGAACTCGGGGCAGTCAATCACTGAGCCACCTCCCCAGCCCTATTTTGTATTTTATTTAGAGACAGGGTCTCACTGGGTTGCTTAGGGCCTCACTTTTGCTGAGGCTGGCTTTGAACTCACGATCCTCCTGCCTCAGCCTCCGGAGTCGCTGGGGTTACAGGCATGTGCCACCGCTATGAATAATGCTTTTGTCTTGATTGGTGGTGGAGGCAGGTTCTCCCCAGATTCTTTTGCCTTACTTCTAGTTTTGGGGTCACTGGGCTTTCCACCACCTGACATGGTATGTACACCTAATTCACTGAGTTTTGTGGCTTAGCGACGGGGTTACTTCAGTGCATAGCATGGCCCAGGAAGAGGGGCAAAGCTGGAGGGTCGTGAGTCTCCCTCCCTCCCTGGTGCCTCCCCACCACCTAGTAACTACCCGGCACCTGGAAGGTGCTTGACGCATGTTTACAGGCAGCCTGCAGCATAGGGCTGCCAGTCCTGCGGTCATGGACCTCAGCACCGGGAGGGGACCTACGGTCACCACAGCGGTTGGGCAAGGCCTGGGAGGCGGGGAAGGCTTTGCGTATGGTTTTGGGGTGACTGTCCAGGCAGGCAGCGGCAGCAGGGGCAACTCCCCTATGGTGGGCGGGGGCGTGAGAAGGAGGGCAGGGTGCAGGTCGTGGGGGCCTGTAGGGGCTGGGGTCAGTCTGCAGCAGGCTGCGTTCACCCGGCCTTTCCAGAGCCAGCGAGTTGGCAGCGGTGCCGCTGGGCTGCAGCCAGCTCTGGGGCCTCGGCCTCCACTCCGCCTCCACTTCCGCCTCCCTTGGCTTCAAAAGGCTTGCAGCACCTCCCACAGCTCCGAGTGCGCGTGCCTGAGTGTGTCCTTTAGGTTCCCTGTGATTTTCCTGTTGCACAAAGTAGGGGATTTAAAATGACAGAAATCTGCTCTGTAGTTTTTCAGTTCTGAAGCCTGAAGTTCAAGGTCAAGGTGTTGGCAGAGCCCCACTCTCCTGGAGCCTCTGGGGGAGGGTCCCCCTTCCTCTGCCAGCCGCAGGTGGCTCTGGGAGCCCTTCTGCTGGACCTTCCTTCCTGTCTCACATCTCCCTTTTCTTTCTCTCGTGGGGACGTTGGTCCCTGGATTTAGGGCTCACTCAGAATCCAGGATGATTGAGCCCAGACCCTTAACACCGCCAAGGCCATTTCCCCAGATGAGGTCACGTTCACGGGTCCTGGGGTCAGAATGGGAACCTGCCACCATCTTGAAAAGGTGGTTGAAAAGGTGGAGACGTCATTTTCCTTTTGTTTCTCAGGAATGACTGGAGTTGTCTGGAGCTCCAAAGAAAGGAACCAGGTTTCATGGGGGAGGCGTCTTCCTGCCCTGTTTAAAAGGGGCAGGAGAAAGCAGGCACCGCAGTCTCTCCATCTCCAGCCCCGCCACCTTCAGGACACCTGCGGAAGCCACTTCCCTCCGCATTATATTAATAGTGTCTCCAAAGTCTTTCAAGATCATCAGCTGGCCTCAGCCAAGGTCGTGGCTACAGGTACGTCCCCCGGAGCACACACAGGAGGGCACAGCGGTGTGTCCGTGCTGGACCAGCTGCAAGGGTGACTGAACAGGTTCTGTGGGGCCTGTGAGGACACAGCTCCACCCCAAGTGGAGGCTTCGTCTCTCCTCTTGCTGTGGGACGGGCTCTCCTCAGGTTACCTCGGGGGTGGCAGCGGTCACAGGCCAGCTGGCGCTGCCTCAGGACACAGGAGCATCCCCGCTGCAGATGGAGGTGGGTGACGGGCGGCGGCTGCTCCTCGGGGGCCTCCCGTCTCTCCTGCCCACGCAGCACGTTTGCCTCAGAATCGCTCCGTCCCCCATTTGGCCAGTGGCTGCGTTGGAGCCTCAGCTTTCCAGCCCCAGTGGTTGGTTGTGCAGTTGGCACCCGAGGTCTACGGTGTCAGCTTGGGAGAGGGGACAAGGACCCTCAAGGTGCAAATGGAAGAATACGGGGAGTTGGGCCGTGGAGAGGAGAGTCCCTGGAAATACCCCGTGCTGCACACAGACCACGGGGTAAGCTTCCCACCCTCACGACTGCCCCGGGGCACAGGGTCAGAAGGGGCCACACTGGGAAAGGCTGCGCTCGAGCACAGATGAGGTCGTTAGAATTCATCGTGGGGCGCGTGGGGGTCTTCCCCAGATGGTCACCCGAGCTGGAAAGCTAAGCAGCTCCCTGTCCCAGCCAAGCCTCAGAAACGGTCCTGGGCTCAGGTTGGGGTTTAGTAACGGCACCTGACGGCCGGGATAGGGCAGAACCACCCTGCGGGCTGGCAGGCCGGGGCTGCTTCAGGAAGGGTGTGTCCTTTGCTCTCGCTGGTGGGCAGCCTCTGACATGGTCCCCAGTGATCCCCCTCTGGTTGGTCCTCTCCCCTCCAGTGTGGGCAGGACTCAGTGACTCGGGTCTAAAGGACTGGAAGGGACAAAAGCAATGGGGTCATGCCTGAGTCCCTGGGTTTGAGCCCCAGCCCTGGGGTGGGGGAGCGATGGGGTGTCCTTTCTGAGGTTGGGTTACAAGAAGCCCGGTCCTCACGAGCATGCTCTGTAAAGCTGCCGTCACATCAGGGCGTCTCGGAGGCCCACTGGAGAGGCCCTGTGGCAGGCAGGGAGGGAAGGCAGCCTGGCCGATGGCACGGAGGAGCTGAGTCCTGCCCACCGCAGAGGGGGCCTTGCCGAGGGCCTCAGGGAACAGCCTCCAGACGAGGCCAGAGCCCTGCTGGCCTCCTGCAGCCTCCGGGGAGCTGAGGCAGAGGCTCCCAGGAAGCAAAGCCCAGGGTCAGGCCTCCAGAAGCTGTGAGGTCGCTGCTGCTGCCGACACGTCCAGAGTGGGGAACCAGTTCAGTCCCTTTCCCAGAGCCCCATGTGGGGCCAGGCAGGCGATGGAGGAGGCTGGGCAGCTGTGTCGGCCCGTTCTGCTCCCTTCTTTGTGGGGCCGGACTTTGGCTTGCTGTTGTGACTGTCAGCATTTCCTGTAAAAGAGGAATGGGCTGGAAATGTGGATTAGGCTGGACTAGGTCCACCTTTGGCTTGTGGCTGTGGCCGTCAGCACTTCCTGTGAGAGTAACGGGCTAGAAACGAGGACAAGCCTAACGTGCAACTTCGGCCGCCAGTTCTGCCCGCGGTCTCTCCTCCCGGGCCCGGAGCCGTCCAGTTCTGTGCAGTCTGGGGCTGGAGGGGTGACGAGTCGGGACCCTCTTGAGGACTGATTTTCCCTCCGGAGTGCTTCTCTAGGTCTTTCTGGAATCTTTGGGCCAAAGTTGATTTTATTTTTTCTAAATTGTCTACAGAGCCACATTTCAAAGGTTGGTTGGTCTGACCCACGTGGCTTCGGATGTGTTTCTTGGTGGAGGGTAGTTTTTGGGGTGTGTGTGTCTTTATTTTCAGTAAAAAACAGAAATACCCACACTGGTTGTAAAAACAAAACGTGCATTGGCACCGAGGGCCGTGTCCTGACCATCCCCTCCCACCCAGTGCCCAGGGCTGGCCGGGCTGATGGCTTGCTGTGGAGTCTCCACGTACCCGCACAGGAGCCTGGAGCCGCGGATGGCCTGGACTCTGGAGCCAGACTTTTGGGGCCCAAGTCCTGGCTCCAGCCCTCCTCAGCTGTGACCATGGGAGGGTCACCAAGCCCCCATGCCTCAGTTTCCCCACCTGCCGATGGGGTCGGTACTCCCTGGGCAGATGTGCAAAGGCTGAGAACAGCTGGCATTGCTGCCTCCATCCTGTGCCCCAGGCCTCCCCAGCACCTCCTCCTCAGCTGGTTTCAACCAGGCTCTCCCTGCTTCTCTGGCAGATGGAGGGTCACATGTCCTGTGTTGAAAATCATTCCCCAGTGCTCCGTCGCGGTCAGGGTCATCCATGGCTGCTTCCGGCCCCCTGCCACCTCCCTGATGTGGGTGGGGACCCTGTGCTGGGGCTCCCTGTCCCAGTCCCCACCCTGCCCACCTCCAGAGACTTGAGCTGTGAAGTGATGGGGAAGTAGGCTTGGTTAATGCCACCTGCAGCAGCGTAAGGGGAAGCAGGCTTAGTTAATGCCACCTGCAGCAGCGTAAGGGGAAGCAGGCTTAGTTAACACCACCTGCAGCAGCGTAAGGGGAAGCAGGCTTGGTTAACACCACCTGCAGCAGCGTAAGGGGAAGCAGGCTTGGTTAACGCCACCTGCAGCAGCGTAAGGGGAAGCAGGCTTAGTTAACACTACCTGCAGCAGCATAAGGACAGGTGCATTTTAATCCTGCAACTCTGCTGCTTAAAATCGTGGCGTCCTTCCGCGGGAAGCCAGTTCAAGAGGCACATCGACCCCCACTTGCCTGCCGGTGGACAGAGACTGATTTGCTGTCAGTTTGCCTGTTCCCTGCCCTTCATTCAGCTGTACTTCCCGCTGCCTGTCATCGCCGGCCGCTTCCTTTCGTCTCATCAATATTTTCCTACAACGTAGGAATCAGAGTCCCCGAAAGCCAGACCTGTCTGACGAGAGTCTGACGCTGTGAGGACAGGGGTCGGCCATCCCTCAGAGCCCAGGGACCTAGTTTGAGGGGCCGACTCTGCCCCTCGCTTTTAGTTCAGATCTTACCATGGCCCTTGGTGGCCCTTAAAACTCACAGAACTCTCAGGCTGGTTAATCCATCGTTGTGGGAGGCCACACATAACAATGACTAGTTCAGGATCTGAAGATTACCCGGTGGCCACCCCAGAGTGCCTGGGCACAATCACCAGGCAATGCTGGCACCCACTGGGGGCCACCACACTGAGTCACCTGGGGAAGGGCAGTCTGGGAGGCCTCCCTGACAGCGAGTGTCGTGGGCCTTGGCCTGGCGGGCACCCCTGATGTGACGGGCTCCACGCTTGCACCACATGGCCCGGCGTGGAGAAGGACGCAGAGAGGACATGGCACCGCCCACCGGAGGACCCACTCCTGGGCAAAGGCTTTGTTTGTGCCTGTGCCACTTGGGGGCAGGGGGCTGCTGCAGGGGCCACGGAGCACAGGGCGGCCAGCCTGGTCACGGCTGTTGACGTCACAGTCATCGAGGGCTAAGGGCCAGGCCTAACTCAGGCCCCTGGTCTGAGTCAGCCCCGTGTGAGTTTCACAGAACATGGGTAGACACAGCCACTCTTGTCTTCACTCTGAGCTGAAGAACGTGGCCTCTGAAGTCACTTCCCCTGGTGGCATTTCTCTGCCAACTGGCGGGCACCAGGCGTCTTGTTGGATGCTGGGGTCAGTGGTGTGGAGAATGGCTGGCTGTTTCTCTGAGGGCCTCCCGGGTCCTCCAAAATGACTTTTGTGTATGACAAGGAGCCTGGGATTGAAGTCAGGCTTATTCAATTTGACTTTTCAAATCTGTTCTTTCTCCAGCAATTCCTCCAGGACAGGGAAACAAATAGGGTCATTTTATTTATGGACCCGGGGAGGGATTGCTTATAGCGATTTCTCCAGCAGGCAAAGATGCCAGACAATCAAACTTACGCATCACACAGATCAAGGTGTGCAAGTTGAAAATGTTCCCAAGCCAAAGAACTCTGCATCGGGACAGGATCTGCAGCCTACCAGAAACGTCCCCGGTGCCAGACAGAGCCTGAATCACCTCACATGCACCAGGAAGAGGCTATTCCGCAGGTGAGGAAACTGAGGCTCAGAGAGGCTGGGCCACTGGTCCGAGGTCACTGGCTGGGCACACAAAGCGAGGGCTCAAACCCGAGTCTGCCCACAGTGGCACGCTGCAGCCCGGCTCCTCACAGGTGGCCCTGGACCAGCACGGCTGGCGTCCCCGGTGCCCGTTACACTGCAGCATCAGGCCTGCTCCCACCCCAGGACCTGTCTGAATCTGCATTTTGTCAAGACCCCAGGGGATTCAGGTGCCCAGTCGTCTGAGAGGCGCCGGGGGCTGCAGTGCCACCGAGTCACCTTCGGCTTATCTTTCCGGTGCAGGCTAAAGCTCAACCAGCACACACCTCCTCGGCCAGCCATTTCTCTGGAAATAGAATGTGTCAAAAAAATATCGAGTCCAGCGGCCTGGGCTAATTACCTAGCAGAACACCTCGATGGTTCCATGCCTCTGAATCATCACGGCCAAACGAGCACTTTCCGGGCCACGCAAGGCCGTGAACACGAGGCTTGCCTCGGCTCAGAAGGGGACTCCGAGGCTGCTCTGAATCACACGCATCAAGGTGAATTCTGGGCTCAGCGCAGAGGAAGCTTTCAGGCCAAATGGCTTAGACATAAAGAGTGCCCTAATGCGTCAGGTGAAAGCAGTGACAACTCTATTGCTTGGTGCCAATTGCATTTACAGGCTGTCCCCAGGAGTGCTAGGAAAACGTCACTGTTAGGGCTGAGGTATCACCAGCCAGGGGCTGTCTAGTGGGGTTGTTTGGAAGGCTCTTTATTAACACGTCCCCGCGTGATCTGCAGGGCTGCTCAATGACAGGCAGCCTATCAGGGTGTTTTTGTACAGGAGTCTTGGAAAGAGGAACAGGGCAGAGCCTCTGCTGTGGCCCCCAGTGCCTCGGAAGAACTGTGTACACGAACCACCGGGGGTCTTATCAAACTGTAGGTCCTGGTTCAGGTGCTCAGGGGGCCAGGCCTGCTGCTGCTGGCTCAGGGGCCACGCTGGGGGGATGGGAAGCGCAGGGGCCTGCCTGGCAGTCCGGTGGGCCTGGCTGCGAGCCCGAGTCTCGCCTTGGTGCTGCGTGATGCTGGGTTCACTTGGCTGCTCCAACTCCAGGATCCACCTGTCAGACAGGAACCACTCCCGCCTTTTGAAGGCTTTATGAGACTTGTGGCAGGTTTCCTTCACACCCCGAGGTGGGCGAGCCACACCCTGCATCCCCCGCCTCCATGTTCAGCTGAGACCACACCTGCTCCTGGAGGCAGGTCCTCCTCGAGATCGGCCCCGCCCTGGCACTGCGGACAGGAGGCCTGGGCCCTCTGCTGGGCTCTCCTGTGCACTCTGCATGTTCGGTGGCATCTCTGGCCTCCACCCCTTAGATACCAGTAGCACCCATCTCCAAACATTGCCAAATGCCCCTGGAGGCAAACGACCCACAGCGAGGAGACACTGTGCTCACTGGAGATTGTACTGATATTCACGTATCAGTGGATCGGAACGAACGCTCTGCATACGTACATGACTACACCGCAGTGAATTTCACCTCTGTGTCCTTCTACAGTGCACCAAGGGGAAGGAGCTGGAAATAGAAGAAAGATCAGGAGTGGTGGGAAGGGGACGGGGAGGGAAAGGCGGCACTGGGGACTGGCCTGGGGCAGATTCTGTGCATGTGCGCGATCACGTCAACGCGAGCCCCAGCGCCATGTGCAAAAGGCCACTCGACAGTAAGATCCACTCGAGAGGCAGATGCTTCAGACAAACGGGACTTTTCCTTCAGCGGCCTCGGCCTTCTCAGCTGTGGAACGGGTACAACCGTGATGCTGACCTTGATGTGTTGGAAAGGAAAAGCGGCTCTGGACTTGCCAATGCCTGACCCTGGGCGTGAGGATAAGCTGGTGACGGTGCGGTGAGTGCAGGCGCTGACCTGCCCCTGGGGCAGCTGGCCCAGCTGGAAGGGAAGGGGCAGCCCTGCGCTCTGAGGGGTGGGCGGGGAGAGCTGGGCCGGCCTGGTGCCTGGACTCAGCAGGAGCCAGGAGGCGCGCCCAGGGTGGAGCAGGACAGGCCGACTGGCAGGAGGGGCAGTGAGGGGCGGCGAGGAGCCCCTGGGAGCGGGCACAGAGACCTGGTGGACAGGGAGGCCGAGGGCAAGCGGAAGGGTCCCCCGGGGGGCAGCCCCGAGGCCGGGAGGGCATCTCCGGCTGCTCTGAGCGCACCTGACTGTGGTTACAGAGGCTGAGGCTCTGACAGAAGCCCTGGGAACGTCCAGCCGCTCCCTGGAGGACAGGCGGAGAGACGGAGGCCGGGAGGGGAGGCGCTGCTGTGCCCAGCGGCGTCACGGCAGTTTCGGTCACTCGTGAACAGAGGAGAGCCGGCAAGAACTACCTGACCTCCCAGCCCACCCCAGGGAGGTCCGCCGAGGGCCAGTGGGGAACATGCCCCCCGCTCCACAGGCAGCGCGGGGCAGCCGGGCCGAGGGGCCCACACAGACCGCAGGCCTGGCGACTCCCAGAGCAGCAGGGCTCTGGCTGCTGCGGGAGGCAGCGGAGGCCCCAGGAAGCCACGAGGGGCCACCTGAGGCACACTCACCGCATCCCTAAAGTGACAGCACCTCAGGCGCAGGACTGCGTGAGCTTTGGGTTTATTAGAAGCAGATCGGGAGGACAGCTGGCCACGGGCCTTGCCCAGGCCGGTCATGCTGCTGGCTCTGCAACGATCTTCCACAGCTCCTGCAAGAGCAGGGACAGCTCCTGAGGGCCCAGGAACACCAGCACAGCCTCGCCGCGGCAGCAGGTGCGCCAGGGTGTGCGGAGCCAGCGAGGAGCATCGGCTTCCTCTGCCCTCTGCAGCTCCACGCTGTTCTGCCCACTGGGACAGGGTCTGGGTGGCTAAGCCCAGCTCAGCTGAGAGGGCATCAGGTCCCCACAGCCTCTGCAGTCTGGAGCAGCCTCCACGTTCTGTGGCTGCTGAGTTTCCTAGAGAGGTGGCTTTCTGGTCATGTGACACCTCTCTCAACGCCAGCAAGTGGAGACTGTGCAGGCACACGCCAGGGCCTTGGAGGGAGCCTCCCGGGTCCTCATGAGCAGGACAGCTCGGTCTGCGTGGAGGCTGCCCCGTGGTGGCCGGGCCCTGAGCAGGTCTTTCTGGAACACGGCTGGCACCCACACACAGGCAATGCTGCCTCTGCTTGGGAAGCAGGGCAGGGCGCGAAAGGAGGCTCTGCCACCACTACTCAACCTGCCCTTTCCAGAGAAGGAGGCCACAGCCAAATGGCAGAGAACAAGGGACGCCAACTCTCCACCCTGCACTCCAGGAGCCCAGCTCCTGCTCTTGAAGGGCAATTTGATCTTTCAGCTATTCCCCAAGTGCTGGGTTTAAAAGCTGTAATAGGAAGTGCGTGGCTATAGGATTAAGTCCCCGGTGCTGCCACTTGCTGCCTGGTGACTCACCCGGCCTCGGCTGTTGCTGTGAGCATCGGCCAGGGTGGTGGGTGAGGGGTGCTTATCAAGGCGCCCGGCATGCGTCGCCTCAGGGTGATCCCGAGAGGCCTGACTCGAGGGCCCCGCTGTGCCCGGGCAGAGGGCCGGCCGCGCTGAGGCAAGGCTGCAGGGTCTCCTCAGAGCTCACGCAGGCCTGCGCTGGGCTCGCGGCCCCCAGGCCCCTCCGCTGACTTCCTAACCCGCCCCCACAGTCTCCCGCCCAGGGTTTGGCTTTCTCTGGAGTCTGAACTGCCCACAAGGGAAGAATGTGCTATAAAGTCAGGGTGAAGGTCTGTGGCCACCGACCCCCTGGGGACGTGGGGACTACTGAGCGTGGGCTCAGAGCCCTGCAGGCCTCACTGAAGAGGACACCACCCGCAGGATTGCGGGGCAGGGCCTGGGCTGCGACCATCACCTCCTTTGCCCAGAGCCCGCGGTCCCCTCAACATAAGCCACGGCCCTCACAGGACGGGCAGGCGCACCCACCAGCTGCCGGATGCGCTCGTAGACCAGGAGCTGCGGGAAGGAGGCCTCCACGGGCTCCACCACGAAGCGCAGCTTGCCGTGGGCGAGCTTCTCCAGAGCGTGCAGGGAGGAGCGGAAGTGGTCGTAGGCTTCGCACGTGACGTCCAAGTGTCGCAGCGTGAAGTTGAGCCTGCAGACCAGCCGGCACACACCCGTCAGCACCGGCTTCACCACCTCCTCAGCCTCTTCCTGCTGCCTCACTCCTCTCATTTCCCACTGGTGGGTTTTAACTGAGTGACTACCATGTGCTGAGCATCCAGCAAATGCCTTCCTGAATCTGTATGAAAGCCTGGTTACCAGCTCCATTTTACAGATGGGGAAGCTGAGGATTAGGAAGCTGGTCACGTGCCCAAGATCACACCCCTGGAAAGACAGTCTTCGCTTCTGGAAATTGGTGCAAGAGAAGACTTAGCAGCTCTGCTGCCTGTCCTGCCCGCAGCCAGCACAGAACCTGGTGGAGTTGCCCTGTAACCATGTGTGGGATGAATGAGAGGCCACAGCAGCAGGAGGGGCGCCCCGGGAGCACAGCTGACGGCAATGACGTGGCCAGGAAGCTTCTGGGTTATGGAGAAGAGAGGGAGGAAGAGGGAGGTGGGACTTCAGGACTGAGTTTCCTGATCCTTTCTGGATGCAGTTTCATCTGCACCTTTCCAATCCAGAATCTGAAAGATGATGTGGCTTGAAATTCAAGCTCTTCATCTCCTTCCCAAATCTTTTATTATAAAAATCATGTTGGGAGCAGTGGTGTGCACCTGTGATCCTAGCAACTTGGGAGGCTGAGGCTCAAGTTTGAGGCCAGCCTCAGCAACTAATGGAGACCCTGTCTCAAGATAAAACAAAATAAAAAGGGCTGGAGATGTAGCTCAGTGGTAGAGCCCTGAGTTCAAACCCCAGTACTGAACATTTTCTTCTGTTTTTGTTTTAAAATCACAAACATGCAAAAGCAGGACAGTGTATAAACCACGATGGGCCCACTGCCCAGCTTCGCCACTGTCAACTCCCGGCTCGTCGGTCACCTCTGCTCTCCCTGAGGCTGTCCCAGATGGACCAGCAGGTCCCCTGCAAACATGTCAGCACGTACCTCGAGCAGTGAGGAGCCTTCACCTAAACAAGTTCGAGGGTCATTTTTTGGCATGCATCTCCAGCTCGTGCTGACTGATGGTTCCCTTGTCTATAAAACCCAGATCCCACGCCGCCCCTCCCTGGAACGAGGTCTGCCCTGAGTGTGCAAGGAACACGTGGCCCGGACGGAAATCCTGTGCAGGAGAGGGGGAGCCACCGACACTCGGCAGGTGACCGTGGCAGGGGCGGTGAGTGAGGGTGGCCTCTGTCCACCCTCCAGCCACTTCAGCTTCCGGTCCTCAGGTTTTGTTAGACGGAGGAACACAGAACAACGTCTTCTTTTCATAAAAAGCAAAATGCACGCAATGCCCGGGGCGGCGGGCAGGGGCCTGGGCATCTGGGAGCAGCAGGGTCCTGAGCCGACGGGCCCTGGTGTCACCACCTAGGGTGGCCAGGGCATCCCCTGATGCCCGCCTCCCTTCCTGGTCTGGACGGGGACCCAGTGTGACGGAGTGAGGGCGTGCCGGGGCAGCTCACCGCTTCTCCACCGACAGGATGGCGGTGCAGGCGTTCTTCAGCCTGTGCGCGAGGCGGGACAGCGTGGCGAACAGCGCATCCGTGAGGTCGTCGTCGTAGAACACTGCAGGGTGACATCGCGGGAGAGGCGCTGGGAGGGCGAGCAGGAGGGCGAGCAGGAGGGAGGAGGATCCTCCTCGCCCGGGCACTGAGGCTGTGGCTCTGGAAAGATGCCTCCAAGACAGGGCACAGCGGAGGCGACAGGAGAGGGCAGGGGCGCACCTGACAGAGCTCCTCACCTTCGGCTGCAAACAGCACGGTGGTGTGGTCGTACAGGTCAGCGATGTCCCCTTCCGACCAGCTGAAGGGGGCCTCGGGGTCTGCCAGAGGAGAAGGGGAGGGCCTGGCTCACTGCTGCCTCTGCGGCCACAACCCTTACTGGACGATGAGCGAAAGGAGCTTGAGGAGGAGACGGGGTTGGGCAGCTCAGCACAGTGGGCACTGCCAGCAGACCAGAGGCCCCGCGCCCAGCTTCAGGGCCCGTGGGGACAGCTGCAGTGTAGGGGGTGCCCTTCCTGCTGGTGACGGGCAGGCAGATGATGGCCTTGCCCTCCACCTCAGCCAGCAGCCCTGAGAACGTCTTCTGTGCCATGCCCAGGGCTCTCCTGCCCCATTTACTTGCTGTGCGACCCCAAGAAACATGCTATACCTTTCTGGGTTTTGTTTTTGTGCACACAAAATAGGGCCTAGCCCTTCTCCCATAGGACTGCTGGGAAGGTAAAGGGACCCACAGTGTGCAGGCACTGGGCAGGTGATGGTTCTGTACAGAGCAAGCTTCGGGTCTGGAATAGTTCGCAGAGGAAACCCAGAGGATTCTTCCACCCAGTGGGTCTCCTAGGACCACCACTTGCTGGGAAACGGTGTGTGCCCGGAGGGCAGCAGCCTGGGGCCACACCCTGACCTTGTCCAGTACAGCTGTGTGCCCGAGGGCGGGCCCCGACTCTCTGAGCCCTGGTCTCCAGTCGGGACCGTAGAAGTCTGAATAAGGACAGGACGTGAGGTGCCCGACGTGCAGCGGTGGCTTGGTAAGCAACAGCTGTCACCCTCTGGCAGTCAGGGAACCCGCTGGCTGTGGGGCTGGGCAGCAGCTGGGCTCTGCGGCTCAGCCAACCAGTGTCCAGCCATGGGTGCCAGAGGCCCCGAGCCCAGCGGCTACCGGGAAAACACACCTGTGCAGAGTTCGTCCTTCAGCCAGTCCAGCTCCCTGACCTTGACCACACCTCCTGTGAGAATGGGGCAGACGGAGGCCCAGATGCAGGCGCGACCAGAGGGGGCACCACGCAGCCCGCCAGCCCACCCGCCCCTTCTCCTTCCCCTCCTCCCCGCGTTTTCTGAGTGCGAGCTGCCAGCAACTGTACAAGGCAGGAAAATATGCCTGACTCCTGGCCCGGCTGGGATCCTGCCACCTCAGGGGGACTGGTGGGGTCAGGCAATGCCACAGGCACAGGGGGAGGGAGAGGAGGGTGGCCTGGGGCCGCGGCGCTGCTCCTCTCTGTCCCCGAGGGTGCTCAGCCACGGCCTCAGTGGGGAGGCAGGTGGGCTCAGTCCACGGCTCACGGTCTAGTGGGTGCCACGCACCAGCCAGCCGACAGGTACGTGCTCAGCGGCAGGGTCATTAGTGTGCTGAGTCTGCGTGTGACTCTCTGCACAGCTCTGGGTGGAGGCACCACTTGGAGGGGATCTGGGGGGAGGCCAGGTGTGCTGGGCTGGAGGGGGTGAGTGAAGAGGGAGGGACAGACAGGGGACCAGACCAGCAAGGAGTCAGTCTCAGTGCTGTGACCCATGGGCAAACTCCGAGGGGCCTGAGGCCTATGGGTGGCGCTGCCATCAGGAAAAGCCCCCGCAGGCGGCAGCATGGACAGGTCAGCGAGGAGGCCAATGTGCAGACGGCTCCTGCAGGCCCTGCAGGGCTGGGCAGCCAGGACCTCAAGCAGAGGGCAGGGTGCAGCCTGAGAAGGGGTCCCTGGCTGGGAGCAGCATGGTCAGCAAGCAGCAGCCAGGCCTGGAAGGGCTGGGAGGCTGCGGAGGAGCCAGACTGTCCTGCAGGACCCTGAGGTTTCCAGGGGCTGGTGGAAGCATCACTTGCAACTCAGAAAGGTGGTGCTGGATGCGTGGACGGCACAGCCAGGTGGGAAAGGAGTGGGAGGCTAGGTGGGGTCACGTCCAGCCGGATGGAGCTCAAGGAGGACGCGGTTGTGTGGCGAGGGGAGGGGCTGCCCCAGGACGGGCCTGTGCCCAGAGCCGAGAGCCTGCTCCTCCATCGCCTGGACCAGGGAAGCAGGTGGAATCCCGCCTCCCCGGGCCCCGTCCTGGGCCCCTCGGGCGGCCTACCTCCCGCGGCAGCCAGGTGGCTGTTGAGGGTGACGTTCCGCTGGCACATAGCCAGGAGATCCACACCGACATCTGGAAGGACAGACGGCTGTCAGGGCACAGCTCTAGGGCTGCGCCTGCAGAGTGGCCCCAGGAGCACCACCCAGAGCCGAGGGGCCCCTCCCATGCGTCCCCCGGCTGACCTGAGGGGCGCCGCAGGCTCTTTTCAACCCTCCCCTAAGTGGAGTCCCGTCCTGGTGGGGACAGCACTGCAGGGGCTCCAGAAGGTGTGCCAAGCAGGCGTGGCACTGCCCTGCGTGTTTACAGCCACCCTGGGCAGTGGCATCCCCCGACACAGACCCAGTGACCTGAGCGAGTCACCTGACCAGCCAGAGCAGGAGGTGGGATCCGACTCCAGGAAACTGGCGGCAGTCGGAGGGCGACCGACAGCTCTGGAGGTACAGGCCGGCTGAGGCTGCTCGGGGACGTTACCCACGTCCTGGCAGCACGGACACAGGGACTCTCACTGAGCGAAGAGCACTCTGCTAACGACTGACCTTCAACCAGGCGTGCGTGAGAGGAGGCGGGGACGTCCTGTGACGGGGACGCCCAGGGACCAGAGCCTGCTGCAGGGGTGCGTGCTCAGCACAGGCTCAGACCCAGCCCTGCCCTGGGCCTGAGGAGAGGACAGTGCTGGCAGCGCAGGACTGGCTCAGCAGTCTTGCGTTTGAACCGCGGTGCCCGTGCTTGCCCAGCATGCCCTCTGCCACGGAGCGACACTCCCGGGGCCTCCGCTTTTAAATCTTCAGGGTAGTTTTTGTCACAAGAGACTTTACAAGGCATCCTAACGGTGCTGCGGTAAGAGGAAGCTGTTCCGGCCGAGTGCGGTAGGAGCCTGGAGCCCTGAAGAGGCCACGTCCACCCCTCTGCGGGGACTGCTCCGTGGAACATCTGACATGCCTGCTGAGGCACCGCACCCTGAACAGGTCTGGGGCGGGGTCCTGGCTCTCAGCAGCAGCCTGACTCTGACCTTGGACCAGCCATTCAACCTTAGCCTCAGTTTGCCCTTCTGGACAAAGGAAATGGAAATGGGCTCTCTGGCTGTCACGGTGAAGCCACCATCCGGCTGACCCATCCACCGATCACATAGCTGACCATCGGGGCCTTGGTAACTGTGACGTGCCGCTAAGCGAAGTTCTCCTCTCCGTGCCGCGGAGTCCCTCAGGATAAGGCCATTTGATGCTATTTCACCACTAGGCACCAGGCTCCCCACGAAGCTCCTGGCTTGCAATTTTCACGGAACTGCCAAGGAGCAGCACTCGGGATGGCTGCCTGGTCAACCCCGCCAGGGGCTAGCTCAGCACCAGGAAAGGTGTACCACAGTACCGGGTCACCCCAACTTCCCCTCCCCATCTCGGAAGCAAAAGTCTGTGCCGTGAACACCTTCACTAGCAAGCAAGGAAGTGCAAACCACATCAGCGAATCCCTCTCTGCCCAGCAGATGCGGACGGGTCAGAGGGTGACGGTGCTCATGCCATAGGCCTCCCTCCCAGCCCGGCACTCTCGACAGGGCAGTCTGGCCCAGCTGCAGCGCCACGAACAGCCCCCACGCCAGTCTGCTGGTTCTGATCACTGCACTGTGGTTGTGTAAGGTGTCATCATGGCTTTAGAGTGAGGTGTCCCCCAAAAGCTCACGTGTGGGACAATGCAAGAATGTTCAGAGGTGAAGGCTGGATTACGAGAGCGTAACCTAATCATGATTAATCCACTGATATGGATTCACGGCTGGTAACCATAGGTAAGCAGGGGGTACCTAGAGGAAGCAGGTCACTGTGCCTGTGGGCTTTATGTTCTGTCCCTGGTGAGTGGAGTTCACTCTCTGCTTCCTAATTGCCATGTCCTGAGCTGCTTTCCTCCTCTTTTTCCACCATGATGCTCCTCCTCACCTTGGGCCTAGAGCGATGGCGTCAGCCAGTGATGGACTAAATTGCTGAAACTTTGAGCCAAATAAAGTCTTCCTTCTCTATGTTGTTCTTGTCGGGTCTTTTGGTCACAGCAATAAAAAAGCTGACTAAAACAAGTACATGACACTTTTCAGATTATTTTAGTGACTTCTGTTCTAGTCTAATGAGGTTTCAAAATAAAAAATTAAGAAGAAATAAGCTGGCAACAAGGAGCAACAGCTTAAGACAAGTCCCACCCTCTCCTGGAAACCTGGTCCAAGGGGTATCAGAACACACGAAGGCTTCACCCCAGCGTCATCAAAATGAAAGAAACCATCAAATGCTCCGTAACGAGGGGTTGAAAATGAGATGGTTATTAAAAACCAAAGTTAAATAACTGCTAGTGACATGGGAAAATGCTCTTGAAAAACACATCTCCCAACACGTGGGCAGGACAGGCCCTGGGTAGTTTCATATCAGCTATTCTTCGGGAGTCTGTACCTACTACCAGAATGGAAAAGATTGTATGTGTGTGTGCAAGCAAATACCAACAGTAGGAACAGTGACGCGGTGGTTTTACTCCCTCCGGGACTGACTACGCCCGGAAGCATCCCAGGCACACGGTAGATGCTGAATAAACTGCATACTGCTGCATGAATCTGGGGATTGCATTATGAGTAACTTTATTTGCTGTTTCACAAATTTCTCAAAGAATAGGCAAGACGTCTATGGTCAGAAATAAATGTGAGCCTGTTTTCAAGGCTCACGAGAAGGAATATCTCCATGGTTCCCTGAGAAGGGGCGTCAGACACTGACACCCACTGATCTGATGCCTGCTGGGTGACACTGTGGCTACTCGTTGGGCACTGCTGGGTCATTTGTTATTAAGCAAACCAGGGGAACGGCCAACATCCAATTCCTGGAGTCTCCGCCTCCTTCCCCAATGGCCGCTCCCTGCAGCCTAGGCCACCGCGTCGTTACCTGTACAATACACTGTCCGCGCCACGGTGGCTGCCACAATGCTAGCAAGCCCCGTGCCTGCCCCGAGCTCCAGCACAGTGCGTCCTTGGAAGAGGTCCCGTCGGAACAGGATGTAGTCTGCCAGGAGGAGGGCGCCTCGCCACACCTGGAGGGGAGAGGACCAAGAATGCAGGTGACGTGAGGCTCCAGAGAAACTCTTCTCAGGACCACAGGAAAGGACAGGACCTACCCACCTGCTTGCCAACATCCTCCAGCGGGGTGGCCATGGTGTGCTCTAGACGGGATGGAACCGAAAGAGAAATGCCCCTGTGAAAATGGGGATGGAGAGAAAGCCAGCAGGTGGCGGGGGGGAGGGGTGCATGGCAATCTGCCAACAGCCAGATGGCACCGGGTCAGCGTTCCCGAGGGAAGAAGCTTGGGCCACGCTACCAGGCAGGAGTGTTTGAGCATCACTTGGGGGGCAGGCCCATGGCTGCCTCTGCATCAGATCACCAGGTGACCCTGCCCTGTGGCTGGAGACTAGGGTCCGAGGAGAGCTCGACCCAGCCTCATTAAACATGCATCACACGGTGCCTGGTGTCTAGAACTGCAACTTTACAACTGTAATATATTTAGATGCTAATAATAATCACGACTCATTCCAAAATATTTTCTTACACTTAGAACTACACTAGAAATTAATAAAATTAGTTTGAGTGTATATTCTTTCCCAAAAGGTTGAAGAGAAGCACATGAAGGAAGTGTAAGTGTTCTAGGCACAACGTGTAAGTACAACATGTTAGGATGAACTCGAGGTGGAGAGGGAACGGAAGGCGAGAGGAAGCAGGAGGCCACGCGTCTCTGCTGCTAGGTCAGAGCTCGCCCTGGCGCCTAAGCGGCACCACAGGGCAATCAAGTTCAAACACACAGGCCAGGAGTGTAGCTTCCCTTCTCATCAGACTTGCACAAAACCAATCCACAGTGTCACAAAAAGAAGGCGGAAGGCCCAGGGTGGAGAGTGCAGGGCTGCGGGGGTGGGGGAGGGGATGCCGACCCCACTTCCCGAGGCCCCTGCCTCCCTGGTTCCTTTTGATTCCCGTGAGCTCTCAGTGTGAGCATCTCACCGTGCCCAGGGCTCCTGTGACCTCCACAGGGTCTACAGCACAAGTCAACTACCTTGTACCCGAGCCAGGTGACTGTGACTGTGGGGTCCCCCAGGAGACCTGGGTCACTGCACTGAGGGCTTCTCCAGGGTAAGTCTGACCAAGATTTCTGCACTACATGAAGACTTCCCATGAGCCCCCCACACAGCGACTCATGCCTGTCCACCAGCATCAGGCTGGGTTTGAGGTCATGGTTTGGATTATTTAATAAACTAGCCTACTTTCAGGACTTGGGGGGAGTGTTAGGGCCTAACGGAGTCATTTGGTTTGAAACCAGAATAGAAACATGCCCACCAAGCCCCACGGCAGTCACACGCCTTCCCTGTACTGTGCTGGCTGGATGCCTCTGAGCCAGGCTGAGGGCTGGCTTCACAGAGGCTCCCCTTGACCCAGGGCTTCCCCACTTCACAGATGCAGACATGGGGACTGAGGCGCAGCCAGCCAGGGCTCTGCAGAGAGTGAGGGCTCAGCAAATGTGCACTCTGTGGCAGGTCTCATTTGGGAATCAATAAAAAAACGGACTTCCTGGACATTATTTCATTAGATTACACCAAAACCCCAGGAGGGCAGTCTCCCTGACCCCATTCTATAGGTGCAAAAACTGAGGTTCTGGGTGGGAGAACCCTGTCCAAGGTTGCCTCCTGGTGACGGTGGAAATGGGTTCAAAATCCAGCTCTGCAGGACCACACTCCAGCGCCCCCGCCAATCAAGTTTTGTAGAAGACAGTGCTGTAGCCCAGGATGAAACGAGAGCCACCACCTATGCTCGAGAACTTCATCGTTTGCTCTGCCCTGGGTGGTAGGGCAAACTGACAGCCAGTTGACGGGTAAACATCCAATACAAGACACAGACCTTGTGGCAAAGCCACACACTGGACCTTTCCCATGGGACTCTGTTCTAAGCTTGCAGGACGTAAATCCCACAACACAACATGCATGCACACTGCAGGCCAAAGGTTCTGCTTCCCTCTTGGGGAGGCAGGGAAGTGAGGGCTGAGGGTGAAATGAGCCTATGGGAAACAGCTGTCCAAGTCACATGCCATGGGGCAGGAGGCTGGGCGATGCATCAGATGGCCCTGGGTGAGTCTTGGCTCTGTCATGGACCTGCTCTGTGGCCTTGGGCAAGTTTCTCAAACTCTCTGAGCTCGGTCCCCTCCTCTGTGAAATGGGACTATCATCCCTCCTGTAGAGGCCGTGAGGACCAGAGGTAACCATGGAGAAGACGGAGTCCTGTGCATGATGTCACCTCACTGGAGTGGTCTAGAACAGGGCTGCCTGGCACCAAACAGAGATGACCTGCTCGGTGGATGGATGTCAGAGCTGCCATTTGATCTTTCTGTTTGATCCAGGCCTCTGGGTTCCGGCCGGCCAGTCCTGGGCATCCCACAGGACCGCAGACACCACGGCAACACCGGACCTCAATGACAAGCCAGAGCTCCTCCCTAAGCATGCAGCCCCAGAGCCCTCTGACCACCAAGCTGTGTGGCCGGGCCTGCCCCTCCCTACCTGTGACCCACTCTGGGGTCTGCAGGGGCTTAGAGGATGTTGGCAAAACCCCACAGGAGAGAAGCCATTGTTAATGCTTCCTGCCCTCCTCCTCGCTGATCCTGGAGTTTCCAGAGTGCAGGTCCCCAGATGTGAGGTCCAGCAGTGGCCGACCCTTGCTGCCCTACCTGGGAGGTGCTGTGTGTGGTCCTGCCCCACTTACCCTGTCGCTGCGCCACCTCCCCTTTCCCACCAGGCCCCCAGCTCCTGTCCACTGACTGGCCCACCACATTAACAGTGGATCTAAACACCCTTCTCCCACACTCAGCTCTAGATCTCCCCTGGCTGCCCAGTGCCTGCCCAGCCTGGCCGAGCCTTCTATAACCCGCCCTGACCCACACCCCAGCACGCTGAGTTAGACCCTGGGTGCAGGAGGCAGCCAGGCTTCCTGGGGAGCTGATGGCTAAGCTGGGACTCTGACAGTCAGGGATGTGTTCAGAAAGCACAGGAAGACAATGGGCACCACAGGATGGGAGTACTGTACAGTGGAGGCCAGAGGCAAGGAGGCACGCAGACAGGAGGACTGTAGGCAGTGTGAGCTGAAGCTGCAGAGGCCAGCGGAGGCCACGTCACCCCCAGCCTTGTAAGTTGTCATCTGAAGCCTATCCCAAGGGTAATGGGAAGCTGCGAGGAGTTGTGCCCAGGAGAGCAGCCTGGGAGTTCTGGAGAACACGCTCTGCTTCCAGCTGCACCAGGCGGGTTCTGCTACCGTCCTGCCTAGGCTGTCCGGGCCTGGGCCTGAACTACAGCCGACACTCAGACATTCCTGTGCCCTAGGTGGCAGGAGAGACAGACCTTTATTTACCTATTTGGATGACACTGTTGGGGCAGCTCTCTGGAGCTTCGTCTCCCATGACATCATCTTCCTCCTGTGCGAGAATCATGGGGTGTACCTTGTCTCTTGGAGGCTCTTCCTGGTCAGGATCAGAGGTGGCCCGTGGTCTTCTCACCACGTCCAAATCCCCATCCTCATCCAGCTGAGCTCCTGCCTCTGCCTGGAGTGGGGAACCCACATGGCTGTGGCCACTGCCAGGAGGGGACCCTGGGCTGCCTGAGCCAGCAGGAGGGGCCTCCCATGTGTGAGCATCTCTGTGATGGTCACCCTTGGTCCCAGAGTCTGTCCAAGAGTCTTGACTCCACAGAAGCTTGAACGGGGACAGGAAGACTGAAAGGCAAGACAAAACACAAATGAGGCATTCCAAGGGGTCCTTTTAAACTCCTCTGAGAAATCTGGTTACCACCTGGAAGGTCTTGGAAGGCCAGGTGGGGACACACTGACACCAGCAGAAAGGGCCCATTTCAGTCAGCACTGACCACCGCTGCGGCCACCAGGCACACCAGCCACCGACCGGAGCAGCCTGTGCTTTGTTGAGCACGGGTGGGGGCGGGGTCTTCTCATTTGATCCTCACATCACTGTGAAGGGGGCACAGCTCCACCTCACAGACACGGAGGCGGAGGCTAAGCGAGGTGGCCGAGGCGGCGAGCAGCCTGCGACTCCAGCCGACACCCTTTCCACACTCTGCTCCGCCTCTGAAGGTCTGGAGGGCGACCATCTGGGGGCCAGAAAGTAACTGGGACAGGTTTCAATAAGGGCCTGTGCCAGGAAGAGTGTGCTGGAGGCAGGGGAGCGAAACTTCAGAGCAGGCAGCCCAGGGCTGAGTCCTCCATCTTCCCAGGGGTCTGATGTCCTGCAAGTCACTCATCTGCCGCAAGAGAACAAGTGTCTACCCCTGGGGGACCTGGCGGAGTGGGTACCATCCCTGTGTTCCAGGCCTCCTCTCCCAGGGCTCCCTTCCCCCGACTTTACAGGAGATGAGGGCGCTGCTCTCCGCCTCCTCCTGGAAACTACCACAGGAGGCAGCAGCGGGAAGGGCCCAAGGACAGCACCCACCCACACCTTCGTGTGGGGGGCTGAGCTACTCTAGCCGTCCCCTCTGCCTGGCATGCATTTCCTCCACCAGTTGGGAAAGAGCCTTTTCAGCATGTAGGGCTGAGTTCCACTGCCTCTCCTGTAGGCCCCCACAGCATCCCCGGCTTATGCCGAAGTTTGGAGCAGTCACCCACCCATCCACCCAACAGACATTCACGGGGCAACACTGCGCTGAGCACCGAGCTGGGACTGAGGATGCAACGCAGAATGTGACATCTTAGGGACTTGGTGGGGAAACGTTAAAGAAGATTATAGATTGTGTGTTAATCCTATAGATACAGCAAAACCTCATTCTATGTGACACAGATGTGGCAACCATATAACGTAGGGGCCAGCAAACTTTTTCTGAGGAAAACAGGTTAAATAGTAAATATTTTCAGCTTCGTGAGTCACATGGTCTCTGTTGCAACTTCTCACTCTGCCACTCCAACTATAAAAACAGAAACAAGTGGGCTTGGCTGTGTTTCAATAGAACCTTATTTATGAAACCAAGCTATGGCTAGGTGCGGCCCAAAGGCTGTGGTTTGAGACACTGGTCTAATGTACCATCCAAATTGGGACAGGAGGAAAATGGGAGTTATTAATAATCACACCGAACAAAAAAACCAATACAGAGTAGCTGGAGTTGGGAGGGTGGTTGGGGGACCTGTCTGAGGAGGAGGAGCTGAACCCTGCAGAGCCAGGGTTACAAAGGTGAAAGCAGGTGCAGGGTTTGAGCGAGAAGTTGAGAGTGGCCACAGAGCTGCAAGGGAGGGGGATGGGGGAGGGCAGACATGGAGGCTGAGGCTGGTTGAGGCTGGGCCTTGCAGACCAAGGTGAGGAGTGTCTGGGCATTACTTGGGAGGGAAATTAAAGGGAGTCTGAGTCAGGGGAGTGCTGTGATTTGGTCTGCATTTTCAAATGATCCTCTTGGCTGCTGAGAGAAGAGTAGGGGAAGAAGTGGAGAAGAAAAGCCAGGGAGCCTGGGGGAAGCAAAGAGAAGTAGCCAGGCAAACAGCAGGTAGACACACTGGGCGGGGCAGAGGAATGGGGTACAGTGACAGTCAGCACTGGTCCCTCTGGATTTGCTGAAGGTACAGCCTGTCTCACTTCTGCATTCCCAGCATCAAGTCCTGGGCCTGGTGCACAACAGGCTCAGGTGCTCAGGAAAGCACAGGACCGTGCTCAACAAAGGTGAGCTTACCTGGTGTGAGGACAACAGTTAAGTAATCTAGTCTTCCCAATCAATCCCCAGAAAGATTCGTATAGGAAAACGGAAAATGAAATGGGATCTGTGAGGGGCTGAGCTACTCCACCCAACCCAGGACCTTACCAGGCTGCCCCACGCCATTTAGCCGCACCATGAGGCGTCTCTGGTTCGGGGTGTAGAGGTGGACATCTGACAGCACAGTGTCACTTTTGAAGGTGACCTCATCCATAGTTGGGTCCCGTTATTCCTGGGACACAAGCACCTAAGAGGTGAGAACAGGCCTTCAGGGGGGCAGGTTCCAGAGGGAAGCAAGAGACATACCCAAGCCAGGGGGGCAGGCAATGACTTTACACCACCACTATCACCAGGGTGGTGCCTGTTTCCCTGCCAATTTCCTGTTCCTAAGGAGAAATTCTCAGCCTTGGCAAGTGAAAAGAATCCAGCTAGAATTTGTTATTTTGCTTGCACTGTGTCCATTTTCACGGTGATCTTCTGTTTATGACAGGAGATCTCAATTTCCATTTGGAAACAGGGATAAAGTTCCTTTTCTCTATTTTCTCCCGAACTTTTTTAAAGATGAAAACATTCAAACAAGAAAGTCAGAGGGAGCAGAATAAACTGCCGTACCCCGCGGCTTAGCTGCGTCGCCAGAGTCGTTTTGCCATATGTGCCTTTGCCCTACCGCCTACTACTCCCTCCCTCCCTGCCTGCCTACCACCTGTCCACTAATCCCGACGCTTCGCCCTGAAGTCCTCCTAGGCACGTCTCCCCGTGCGGTCTTCCTGGACCCCGGGAGGGCGAGGACGTGGCCTCCTCCCGACACCCTTGTTTCGGAAGGGAAACTGAGGCTGAGTGGGATCTGGCCTTAGGCACCGGTGCTGGCCGCCCAGACCTCCAGGCCAGCAGGCCGGTGCACCTTTCCACACCCCGCCACGACCCTCAGGGGCTTACTCGCCGCAACCTGGGCGGGGAGTCCTCTCCAGCCTTGCCCCGGGACTCAGGGGGCCGCCATGACAGCCGGCGTGCGCAAGCGCGGCCCCGCCCCGCGCGTCAGTGGCCCCGCCCACCTGCCTACCGCGCATGCGTGCGGGGCCGACCGACTCCTGCTGCCCTCCCTACTCCTGCTGCCCTCCCTGCGCGTCACCGTGGCCCCGCCCACCTGCCGACTGCGCATGCGTGCGCGACCGACTGACTCCTGCTGCCTTCCCTGCGGTGTCTGGGAGGCGCGCCCCCTGGAGGCTCACTGTTGCCCGTCGGGCTTTGCTGCTGTGCCGGGCATGGCAGGGAACGTCTTTGCCCGCGGGTCTGCGGACCCAGCCCTCCAGAGACGTTAAATAAGTTGTCCAAGGTCACCCAGCTACTAAGCAGTGTCGTTTGGATTCCTACCCAGAGTGGAGGCTCCAGAGCCTGTGCTGGTCACCAGCGTGCCTGCTATTCCTTATCACTGTTGTCCTGGCTTCTTGTGCTCCTTATTATTAATAGGTGGTGTTCGCTCATTCATCGACTCATGAAGTCTACAACTCCGGGGCAAATCCAGAATCTCAGTCTTTATTAGAGTCTAACAGGAAATAAAGTCCAATGTTATACTTTCAGTAAACTTGCAAGCATTGTGAAATTTGAAAGTGGTAGACCCCTGTGTTAGTCACCTTTTTCGGGACTGTGACCAAAATACCAGACATAAACAACTTAGAAAACATTTAATTTTGGGCTTGCAATTTCAGAGATCTTAGTCCATGGTAGGCCAACTCCATTGCTTGGGATTCTAGGTGAGGCAGAACATCAGGGCAGAGGGCGTAGTGGAGGAGAGCTGCTCAACATGACATCTGGGAAGCAGAGACAGGGGACGCAGGGAAGATAGACCCTTCCAGGGCATGTCCCCAGTGACCTACCTCCTCCAGCCAAGCCTCACTTACCTATAGTTATCACCAAGTAGTCCTGCCAAATTATTAATTCATCAGATAGATCAGTTCACTAATTAGGTTATATTTCTCATAATTAATCATTTCACCTCTGAACATTCCTGCATTGTGTAACATGAACTTTTTGGGGGCCACCTCACAACCCCCAAACCATAACAGACACTCATGGCTGTTGGAGGCCTTGATGTGAATCCCATAGCCTCTGTTCATGGCCAGGGGCCCTTTGCAAGGTGTTTTCTCCGTGAGCACCAGGGTTTCTGGAGAAGGGACCCAGAGAACACAGGTTGAGGGGGAGCACTCGGGAGGCCCCAGGCCTGGGTGAACTTCATCTCTGTCCCTATAAACAGGAGGGAGCCTGGCCATCCTGAATGTTCATCACTGTCACATCTTCCTGGCCAATGAGCAGGGGTTTCTAAGTGCCCGAAGCTGCCTTGCCCATCTTTACAAAAACTGCAGCCTTTGCTGAAAACTCAGCATCAGTCTGTTCTGTACTCAACCAGAAAGGACAAGCAAATTCCAGAGGCACATTAACATGCACAAGGCTTAAGTAGACATACTGACACACACAGATGGACCCACATATATCTCTTCACACCAATGTGCCCATGCAGGTGCCTGGACAGATACACACAAATGTGCACCTATAGATCTGCCTAACCCACAAGAGTCACTGAGGGATAATTGTTCTTAACAAATATTCGTCAAGTGCCTGTCAGGTATCAGACTATTCCAGGCGCTGGGTGGGAGGGAAGAAGAAGTTCCTGCCCTCATTCTGGTAGGGGAGAGACAGAGCATAACCTGATCTACAACAGAAGCACAGTGTGCTGGGTGGCAATGAGTGATACAAAGAACAGGACGGGGTGTGGAGAGGGATCAAGTGGCCTGGGAAGGCCAGGCTGTTATGGCAAGAGGTGAATGGAGGTGGAATGAAAGGAGGAGAGAGCCATGCAGGCGTTTGGGGCAGAGCATTTGTGTGGAAGGGAAAATCTGGGCAAAAACCCAAGGGCAGGACTGTGTTAAGCATATTCTAGGGGCAGCATGGAGGCTGGCCTGGCTGGGATGGAGGAGCCTGGGAAGGGGTAGCTGGAAATCAGGATGCAAAGGTAGCCAGTGTCAGAGCTTTTGATTCATTGTGCGCACTCTGCAATTTGCTGTGCAGGCGATGGGGAGCCATGGAGGATGCACCTCACACTGCTGTGTTCAGAGACATGTGTAAACACACAGCTGTGCCCACCACAGACCTCCTGACCCAGTGAACACACGACTGTCAACACACAGGCCTGTCGGGGCGCGGGTATAAAGTGCCTGTGCCTGACTGAGCATGTGAACACACACACACACACACACACACACACACACACAGCCTCAGCTGGTGCCCTTTGTTTAAGTACTTCTAAACAGATTTCTCTTTTCAAAACAGAAATGAGTCAACATCAATTTCATGGCTATTGTTGATAAAACACCGGGGGTTGATAGGGTGACCAAGCAATGCAAATAAGAAAAAAAAATTATTTTAAAGGAAACAGATTGTATTTCCTACGATCTCCTAGGACAGGGCACTGAGAGACAGCAGGGCAGCTGGGGACCTGAGGCAGGTCCTGGCTGTCTCTCTGGTTCACTGAGGGATCTCTCAGTTACCCGAGGGGTGTTGGGCGGGTCGGAAGGGCCTGAGGGAGGTGGTGTCCACACCCCCGGGAGTTTTTGTCTTCAAATTTGTGAGAATAAAGCGAGAGGAGTGATCCTCTAAAACCAGAATTCCCAGTGAATTCCACTTTTACATAACTGTAATGCACCCATTAAAAAAAAACAGTAAAAAAGAAACCAAGTCCCTCTTCTGGTTAAACCCGTGAGACTCTCATCCTCGGCCATCCCCGTCTCACCTGGCCACCCTAGCTTTGCTGCCCCTGCCCCGCCACGATCCCCTCCAAGTCCTGCATACTGGCTGTTCCGCAGGCTTGAGATGCTTCATCCCTAGATGTCCACCCGCTTCCCTGGGTTCCCCGCCTCCTCCAGGCCTTGGCTGCAGCGTGGCCTCTGTGGAGAGGCCTTCCCGACCACCCTGCAGAGGACAGCACCTTCCCCCTGGCCTGGCTCTCCCTGTCCTCTCCTTAATCTTCCTCCTTAGCTCTTCTCACCTGCTGGCAGGCTAGGTGCTTTACCTGTTCACGTGCTTCTTGTCCACCTGCCCCACCCGAATGTGCGCTCTAGCAGAATGGGCGGAGCGTCGTGTCCATTTTGCCCGAGAACATAGGAGCTGTGAAGTTTTGTTGGATGAAGGAAGGCTGGACAGGTGTGCAGAGAGGTGGAGAAAAGCAGATTCAATGTCGCTGGCCATCTCTTGGGCACTCAGGTATTTTAAGAAGCTGGGGTCTGGGCAGCTTATTCCTGTGATGCTGAGGTGTTTTATTTTCTCACAGGCTTCCTGTCATTTTTGGGGTCAAGTTCAAACTCTCCTTCTGAGTCCTGCTGACCTTTCCTGCCTCACCTGACCCAGGAGGCGTGGTCTGTATTTATTCTCCTCGTCTCCCATAGTTGTATGACAGTTTTGCTGGACTTAAGTCTACCAAGAATTAAAAACTACATTTCCCAGCCCCCCTTGGAACTAGCATGACCCATAGCTACCGGGACAGCTAATGGGAGGTGACAGGAATTGTCCTGGAGCAGTTCTAGTGACCTGGCCTTAAGAGGAGATGGTGCACCCTGGTGTCTACTTCTTTATCCCTTCCGCCATTTGTTGTGTGACCTGAAACTTGAATCGACCCTCTTGGGCCATGAGGGCCCCATCGTAAGGATGACTACTGGAAGCTTCCTGAGGTCTTTGTGGGGTCTCTGTACCACACACCTGGAAGTCCCACCCTCAGTCTTTTAAATGAGATGGGAATAACTGTCCATCTCGTCTAAGTGACCATTAAAGCTTTTCTATTACCTACAATCACACTTAATCTTATTTAGCCCTTTACGTGGAAGTTGGTTTGCCTAGAAAACCCCAATTCATAGACTAAGCAGCTCCATAATTGATGGCTCACTGGATTATCCATTCTTTATTGAATGCTTACTCCATAGGAAGTACTGTTACATGCTGGCAATGCAGCACTGGGTGATAGAGGGCACCCTACCCCATTGAACAAATAGGGAGACAAAAACCAATCAAATAATCTTGCTCAGTAAAGTGCAGTCATAACTGAGACCACCAAAGAGAAGGCTGCAAGACATGTACTAGGTGCCAGGCACTGTTCAAAGTGCTTCACGTCTATAAATGCATTTAATTCTCAGAATAATCCAATCTGATACTATTGATACTAACATCTCCACTCTACGGATAAGGAAAGGGTGGCGCAGGGAGGTTAAGTAACATTCCCAAGGGTCCACAGCTCTTGGGGACTGGTCTCACCACAGGGGCTCTCCTCCTTCCATTCTGTGGGTATTCCTTCTCTCCATCATGCAGAAGGCATTCATGAGGAGGAGGAGAAAATTATAGCTCTCGAGAACCAGGCCATCCAGTAGGGTAGTCACTATCTTCAGATGGTTTTTAAGTTTAAATTTAAGTGAGTTAAAATGTAATAAAATAAAAAATTTAGTTCCTCTGCCATTGAATTTCAAGGGCTTAGTAACCACAGGTGGCTGATGGCCGCCATATTGGACAGCTCACACAGTTCTATTATCACAGAAAGGACTGTTGGACAGGGCTGTATTATGAATTCTGTGGTTTCTTGGGGATTTACTGAAGAGTCACTGGCAGTTGTCTAAGGCAGCCATAGCACATCTTCAGTCCCCAGTGCTCAAATAACAAGGACTGCACAAGAGACCAAGAAGCCCACAGATCTGCACACATGACCTCTATTGATTAAGCCCCATAGCATGCCATTAGCATATGCTGGTTTTCTTTATGTAGCTACCAAATCTGCCCTCCCTTTTGTGGGTGGGTGCATTGGAGGCATATTAGCTACCTACAGCAGAGTATCATAAATTTGGTGACTTAGAATGAGAAGTTTGGGTTAGGGGTATAGTTCAGTGGTGGAGAGCTTTTCCTTAGCATGGGTAAGTGTCTGGGTTCAACCCCCAATTCTGAAAAACTACTACCACTACCACCACCACCACCACCAACAACAACAACAAACACGAGAAATTTCTTCTCACAGTTCTGGAGACCAAAAGTTCAAGTTCAGGATGCCAGCAGGGTTGGTGGCTGGTAGGGACTTGCTCCTTGGGAAGCAGACAGCTTCCTTCTTGCTGTGGGTTACTATGACCTCTTATTCTAAGCATGGTACAGAGAAAGAGGAAGTGAGGTGTCTCTTTGGATAAGGATACTAATCCCATTGGGTCAGGTCTCCATCCTTATGATCTCATTTAACTTTAATGGCTTCCTTAGGGCACCATCTCCAAGCGCAGCCACACTGGGGATTAGAGCTTCAGCCGAGGAACTCGGAGAACACCAGCGTTCAGCCTTTGATACCTTCTCTCTTAGCTTCTGGAAGCTCCAGGCAATTCTTGGCTTACAGACCTGTCACTCCCATACCTGCCTCTGATGTCACATGCCATCGTCCCTGTGTCTTCTGCATCCGTGCCCGAGTTTCCCTCTTCTTTTTAGGATGTCAGGTCCACCTAATCCAGACGACTCCATCTTATTAATTACATCTGCAAAGACCCTATTTCCAAATAAGGTCACATTCACAGGTGCAGGGTAGGACTTGGATCTATCTTTTAGAGAGAAACGATTTGATCCACAGTAGATATGGTTTGATATGCATGCGCTGGACACAGCTGCTCTGGCCCGGCTGTGAGTTACTCCAGTCAGTAGAGTCCTCCCTGCTGAGGATCCAGACATTGTGGAGCAGAGATAAGCTGGCCCTGCTGTGTTCCATCCAAACTCCTGACTGCTGTGGCCTGGATGTTTGTGTCCCCCAGTATTCCTGTGTTGAAACCTATTCCCCAATATGATGTAATAGAAGGCGGGGTTGGGGGGAGGTGGTTAGGCCATGAGGAGGGGGCCCTCATGTTTGCAATTAGTGCCCTTCTAAGAAGAAGCCCTAGAGAGCTCCCTCCTGACTCCCATCATGAGGGAACACAGATGACTATCTCTTAAGCAGTGAAATGCCCAGGCTGATGAGTCCCCCAAAGACCACCAGGGAGCCAGAGTCCGATGCAAGCGCAAAAGGACCATTTATTAGCAGCCTCGAGTCCTGACTGTCATTCAACGCGCCGACGCAACCGGGCCTGACTGAGACGGAGGCTCTTCCCGAAGATGGGGTCAGGTTGGTTCAACTGAGTCCCTTTAGCAGGAAGTGGACCCTCACCGGGTACGGAATCTGCTGGTGCCTTGATCTAGGGTTTCTCCGTCTCTAGAACTGGGTGACATTTCTGTTGTGTGTAGACCACACAACGGTGGTGTTCTGTTACGGCATCCCGAATGGACTAACACATCAACTCATGGAATTCATGAATATTAGAGGAGGGTTGCAGTTTAGCCTCTAAATTCTGGGGTAGTTTGCAATGCATCGATACATCTTTGAAATAAAGGTAAAGGAAGTCAGTGCTTCCTTGCAGGGCCATGCTGGGTGGCAGCTGGGGCAAGGCTTGGCTGGCCTCCTTGCCTCTAAATTCTTCCTTCACCCTCACTAACACTCTCAAGGCTCAGAGAGGTGAAGGACCTTGCTTGGCATCACCGCAGTGAGCGGCAGGGCCTGCATGCATAGAGTACAGTCCCAGTGACTCTGGAGGGAGCGTTGGAGTGAAGGCCCTTCTTAGCAGCCCCCGCAGGTCTTTCCCTGTGAGAGGCTCCCCTGGGCATGGTGAGGCAAGGGTTAAGGCGTGAGCTCACAGATGCTGGACTGTCCTCTCCTCCCATCACCTGGACGGAGGGAAGGAAATGGCCACCAGGCAATTGTTAATAGCCAAGTGATTTGGAGCCACCTTTCTCCCAAGGCTATGCATTTACCAAGGCTTGGGGTGTTTCCCGTGAACCCTGGGAGGCTTTGTCCTCCTGGAGAGAAAGCTTGTCTCCAGGGACTGCTGACAGCAGGTGACTGTGATTCTGCCTCCTGCCTCCCGCCAGCTAACCGCAGTGGCAACTTCCAGTGCACAGCAACGGCCACTCTGGTTCCTGGTTCTGTGCAGAGACCTGGGGCGGACCTCCAGGGCACAGACCTGGGTTCCACCCCCAGCTTGGCCACCGATTAAACACGTTCATTTCTTCAAGACCTACCTTCGGAGAGCTTTTCACATGCTAGGGACTTGGACGAGGACCTCTCTGTAACTTCATTTTCTAATTTCTTGACTACCGATAAAATAGTTAACTTTAAAGTGTGGCCGTGAGAATGAACGACACAGATCAGGTGGAATGATGGTATAATAAAGAACTCAAGAAACTTAACACCAAAAAAAACCAAATAACCCAATCAATAAATGGGCTAAGGAACTGAACAGACACTTCGCAGAAGAACACATACAATTGATCAACAAACATATGAAAAAATGTTCAACGTCTCTAGCAATTACAGAAATGCAAATCAAAATGACTCTAAGATCTCATCTCACTCCAATCAGAATAGCAATTATCAGGAATACAAGCAATAATAAATGTTGGTGAGGATGTGGGGAAAAAGGTACACTCATACCTTGCTGGTGGGACTTCAAATTGGTGCAACAATTATGGAAAGCAGTATGGCGATTCCTCAGAAAACTTGGAATGGAACCACCATTTGACCCAGTTATTCCATTCCTAGGTTTATACTCAAAGGACTTAAAATCAGCACACTACAGTGACACAGCCACATCAATATTTATAGCAGCTCAACTCACAATAGCTAAACTATGGAACCAACCTAGGTGTCCTTCAACAGATGAATGGATAAAGAAAATGTGATATATACATACACATACACATACACACATACACACACACACACATATACAGGATGGAATACTACTCAGCTTTAACCAAGAATGAAATTATGGCATTTGCTGGTAAATGAATGGAGTAGAGAATATAATGCTAAGCGAGATGAGCCAAACCCAAAAAAACCAAAGGCCGAATGTTTTCTCTGATATGCAAAAGCTAATTCACAATAAGGTGGGGGGATAGGGAAGAATAGAGTTACTGTATATCAGGTAGAGGGGAGTGAAGGGAGGGGGAGGGTATGGGGAAGGAAGGACAGTAGAGTGAAACAGACATGATTATCTCATGTGCATGTGTGACTGCATGACCTATGGGATCCTGCAATATGTACAATCAGAAAAATGAGAGATTATATTCCATTGATGTATGATCTATCAAAATGTACAAATGCATTCTACTGTCATGTACAGCTAATTAGAACAAATAAAATAAAAAATTAAAAAAGGGAAAAAAATGAAGATATAAAGATGCTCTCAAAGGTCCACCGTGGGACAAAATGAATAATGAAATGCGTAGACACCAAGATATAACACCCTGAATAAAAACAACTCCCATTGCCAGGGTTGCAAACAAATGCTGGTCAACAAATGTTCACAATAGCAATGAACGTACCAGGTAAAGAACGGATGGATGCAACCCGAATGTTCATCAATGGAAGACTGAACAGCATGAGATAATCTTTCCCATGGAACAGTATTCAACTATAAAAAGGAGCAAAGCTCTGACTCATGTGACCACATGCTCGAACCCTAAAACCACACACTCAGTGAAAGAGCAAGACGTAAAAGGTCACATCTTGGATGATTTCATTTACATGAAATGCCCAGAAAAGCAAATCCAATAAACAGAGACAATAAACAGATTCCTGGTTACTGTTAGGTAGCTTGTCAACCACAAATAGGGGAGCAGGGGAGGACAAGGAAGGTCCACTGAGAGCCACAGGGGGCCTTATCTGGCAGTAGGCACCTGTGAGGTGGGGGCTTGGTAGGTCAAAACCTCCCTCCAGCCATAATTACATCCCCATAAGAAAAACTTGGCTAAGTTTATGTCACACCCTACCAGGTGGCCTGGACCTTCCCTTATCACTACGACTGCCACAACCCCCCATCACCCTGGCAACCAAAACATCCAGACCCTCAGAAGGAAAGCTTATGGAGAAAAACAAGCAAGCAGGCAAGTGATTCAAGGGGCATTAATTGATTCATGAGCAGGAAATCGAGGCCAAAGCAGAAGGATTCAGCGTCCTTAAAAACTCCCCCTCTGTGAGTGTCACACCCTCCTCCTCGGGAGGTGGTCCATGCAGGTCTAGGCTGTCAGTCAAAAGTCAAAAAGGTGGGCCTGGGTGGGACTCTCTGGAAACTTCCCTGGGACTCCCAGTAAAACTGCAGGGCCGGACCCACTTTCTCCCTTGAGAGTGTCCCCCTTTCCCCTCTCCTATCCCTTCTGTGAAACTCATGTCTGTCACTCTGAGCGACAAGTCTGAACTCTTCCTGGCACAGTTGCAGGAATCAGGTTTGAAGGGCTACCTCTGTGCTGCCTGGGTTTCGAGGCAGCCTCAGCCCTCTGACAGTTATCAGGGGCTGAGGGGAAGGAGAATGGGAAGCGTCTGCTTAAGAAAGCCCGAATCTCCTTTTGGAACCAGTTGCCAGGGATAATTCATAGCACTGTGACTGTCCTCGATGCCACTGGACCCATGCTTCAAATGGTGATGCTCATGCACGTGAGTGTTGCAGTTCAAAAGCAAAGTGCACCCATCCAGAACGATCCCAAGATACGAGCTTTTCTAAAGCGAGGGCGCGGGCGAGGAGCTCGGTGAGTACCTGTGGCAAGGGTGGGTGGAACCAGAGGGGCCTGGTCAGCAGGGCTGATCCCACGAGAATCGCCCAGCACATTAAAGTCACTGGGAGAGTGTCGGGAGACAGGCTCCCAACTCCCGAAGAATCCCTCCCAGGCTCACAGTCCACTGCAGGAGAAAAAGAGGCCACCAGGGCGTGATTCCCAGGGCAGCCCCTTAGCCAGAGAATCGAACTGACGCCTTTAGTGATTTGACAAATTGGCATGACGTGCTCCTGGTGCAAAGCCACAAGGAGGTCACAATGTCACCTATGAAGAGCTCCAGGGGAGGCGCTCAATGCTCTTCCTCTCTACCCTGGCCACATTCATGCCTGTCCCCTTATGCCTGGCTTCTTTCACTGAGCATAATGTGTTCAAGGTTCACCTACCTGGGCATGAGTTCTCTTTTTTTTGGTACCAGGGATTGAACCCAGGGGTGCTTAACCACTGAGCCACATCCCCATCCTTTTAAACTTTTTATTTTTATTTTTTTAAATTTTGAGACAGGGTCTTGCAAAGTTGCTCAGGGTCTCACTAAGTTGCTGAGGCTGGTTTTGAACTTGATCCTCCTGCCTCAGCCTCCTGAGCCGCTGGGATGACAGGCGTTTGCCTCGGCCGGCACCCAGCGTGCTTCCTGTTCTGTTGTCTTCGTGGACCTGTTGCCATCTGCACGTTGTTTTTATTTGCTTACCGTCTGTCTCTTGCATGACGAAGCTGCATGAGACATGGTCCCGGGCAGGAGACAAAAGGATGCTGGAGACACCAGGCCAGCCGCTGGAGGCGCTGTTGTGCTGGTGCCTGGGGAAGAGGCGCCTTCAGAGCCGTTCACAGGCCGCCCACTTAGAGGGGAGAAGAGGTTTCAACGGAGCGCAGAGATCCGGATCAAAGTGTCCCTCCTGCAATGAGCTGGAGGAGTAGCCCTGTTCTTCCTGTGCCTGGCGTCTGGAGAATAATAAACATTTCCACTGTGTCACAGTCCACTCTGTTTTCTGTCTTCCTGTTTACCCCAGGAGCCAGGGGGAGGCCACCAAAGTTGCTGGAAGATTATGAGTGGCCTTGTGCCTTTTCATCCTCTGCCTCTCCCCTAGCAGTTCTTGTAGGACCTCCTCAGTCTGCTGGCAGTCAAGGGTCGGGGCGCATCTCCCATGAATAAGGCCCAGCAGGAGGCAGGCTGGGTGTGAGGCTGACGTTAGCCCAGAGGTTCCTTTGGGTCTCCTATCCAATTCCTTCCTCCCCTCCTTTTTTAAAATTTTTATTTTTTGTAGTACTGCATGGAACCAGGGTACTCTAGCACTGAGCCACACCCCTGGTCCTTTTAATTTTTTATTTGAGGCAGAACCTCGATAAGCTGCTTAGGGCCAGGCTAAGTTGCTGAGGCTGGCTTTGAACTTGCGATCCTCCTGCCTCAGCCTCCCCAGTCGCTGGGATTACAGCCATGACCATCACTCCTGGCATTCCTGTAGATTTCTATTGCTATTTTATTTAAACTCTGTTTCTTTCCAGAGTGGACACTGATTACTGATTCCTTTTTTGTTTTTTTCCTAGCCAAGCGAGGACACAGTGATGCCAAGACAGATGGAGCCCCCCTCCCCCGCCAGCCCAGTTCAGTGTTGCCTGCCTTGAACTTTAAATAGCACCGTGCTGTGTGTATTCTTTGGTGTTTGTGTATTTTCTGCTTGATATTATAAAATGAATCTATGCTGTGTCCAGAGAGTTTTGTTTGTTTTCATTGCAATATGTCACTTCATGGAATGAACCTAAGACTAAATGTGAGGCATGTTTGGTGGATCGTATTTTAGCTACCTTGCCCTGGCTCCTCCCACTGTATCAGGCTGTGTGAGCCCACAAAAGGCAAAACCAATACATCTGATGTGTTCAAACAACTGCAACATCCCTTTGAGCCAGGTAGTGACACACAGAGGAGGTAACTTTTTTTTTTTTGGTACAGGGGATTGAACCCAGGGGCGCTTAACCACCAAGTTAAGCTTTTTAAATATTTTATATTTTATTTAAAGACAGGGCCTCACTAAGTTGGCTGAGGCTGGCTCTGAACTTTCGATCCTCCTGCCTCAGCCTCCAGAGCCCTGGGATCACAGGCATGTGCCACTGCACCCAGCTAGGGTAGGGAACCTTCTAAACTCTGTCCAGCTCTGCCTGGTGACACACTAGCATGAAGCATTTCAGTTTCTTAGTTTATCCTAGCAGATTTCTTTTCATCCTGAGGAACGAAGCTGGCTGCAGGGGATTTCCCGTGCTATTTTCCTAGTGGCACCTTGAAACCGTCTTGGTGCCATTCTTGATGCTCAGTAGAATGGTGGTGTGATGGAGGGCCTGGCTCCCGTTCACCGCGTGAAGGATGACGAGGGCAGCGGTCACAGGGATGCTTTCTTGTTTGCTTCGAGGGTCCTCCGGGTGTCACCACCGCACTGGGCAAGAACATGCTTGGTTGGAAATTCCTGGCCGGTCGGATGGGGAACAGTCTGCAGGATGGAGAAAAGAACAGAGTTAGGAAAGACACCAAGGCTCTTCAGGGGGTCTTGGTCTTGAGCAGAAATGGGACTGAATCCCGCCTGTGGGGTCCCCGGCACCCGGCTGGGCATCAGCTTCCCTGTGGGGGCTGGGGACCCAGGACAGGCTTACTCAACGCCTCCCCCAGCAGCAACACCCGCACCCTGGGGGTGAGGCGGCTGCTGGCGGGTCCTCCCTTCTCTGCTTTGTGATCTTTTGTTCCTTTTATTCTCCCTCCGACTAGCATTTTTCTCTCTCCCAGATGATGATGCACCACGCGCCTTCAGATCTCACAAACGCACTTTGATTATGTGGCTCACCGGCGGCTCCTTTCATCTGGGAACACTTTGCAAACCTGATCTGAGGGGCGCGGGGCAGGGAGGGCTTGTGGAGGTCCAGCCTCTCCCCAGGTTGGATTCCGGAGCTTGGGCCCCAGAACGTTCCTGCCCGGACCACCCCGCGGTGCAGCGGAGCCCAGGCGCTCCACGCCCGCCGCGTTCTTCGTTTTTTCCCCACATTAGTTTCATTTATTTTCCATACAAATATTTTAGTTTCATTTTTAAATCATTGACGCCTATTCATGCAAAGAAAAATAAAGGTCAGGATGGAACCTTGGGACCATGGTAGTCAAAAAAACCACATTCTGACCTTTCGTTCCTGGAGACAAAGCAAGAGGCTTGGCGGTCATTTCTGCACCTCCCCAGCGGGGAAGAGTTGGGAAGTACCCAAGTTGCACCTTCTGGAGGTGATATGGGAGAAAGGGGTTTTATAACCCTCTCCCCTAGAAACATTTCAAGAAGCCTAGCAAAGGCTTATGGGAACACTGAACCCCGCTCTACCAGGAGTTTGGCAAGACTGCAATTTCCGAACTAACTTTCTACAAGAGTTAGCTCAACTGCTACTCACAAATCTTTCCAAGTGGAGGAAGGCTATGTTCACCACACCCCGTATCCTTCCACCGAAGGCCCCAGGACCGAGCCGCGAATCGGACCCCACCTAGTCCGCTTCCCGCCCACCCCACGCCCACCGGCTCTGCGGCTCTAACTGTTCCTGAGGACCCCCACCTAGAACGGCTGGCATGACTGCAAAGGCATCGCGCTCACAGGGAATCCAAGCTCATGGCCAGGGGAGGCCCGAGAACCACAAAACTGTGAGGACCCGCCAAAACTCCGCTCTGCAGGCCTAACTCGACATTTTAATCCAACGGGCCGGCTTCTAACACGGCCCGTCCAGACCGGTCCCGGTAGGGATGCAGGGCAGGAGAGCCTCCTGCACACGACCGACCGCCTAGGCTGCGGGGCTCCTACCAATTCCGAGTGGACCCCGTCAGAAACGCAGTGGATGACAACAGTCACCCTATGTCCTTGGGTCCTCCTTGGAAAGCAGCACCAAGAAAGGGCTGAGGAACAGAGAGAGATCTGCAGCCGGACGTGGAGCCTTGGATCACCGGGGGGCTCCGACCACAAGCTCCGTTCCCTACAGTCGTGCAGGACCTAGAACACAGACGGTCGGCCCCTACCCGAGGTGCTCCCGGGAGGCCTACCGCTGGTGGTCCTCAGCCCACCCCCGTGGCAGGCCCACCGAGGGGGAGGGAGTCACATCCAGAGCAGGGACCCCTCGGAGCAGACACTCACAGGCCGCCCATCCCACTGTCCCTGGGGCAGGCCAAACATAGGAGGGCGGATGGATCCCGGTGTCCACTGTCCACCGCCCTGTAGGCGTGACTCTGGCCCAACAGCGCCAAACACAGTGTGCTCCAGGTGTTTTCTGATCTGCAGCCCGAGGTCCCCGGCTCTTCCTCTGCATGCCCAGGGCCTCCAGAGAGTGCTCCGCAGCCTCCCCAGCTTCTGGGTGAGCCCCGAGGTTAACGCAGCCCCGCTGCAAGGAGACCGGAAGTGGCCGCTCAAGGGCCCCGCGGTGCCCACCGCTGCTTCGTCGCTTTGGTTTCCATTGGCCAGGGTGCCCCAGCTTATTCCACAGTAACTGGTCGCTGGGACGAACAGCTGTGAAACGGCCCACGGCCCGGTCATGCTCCCCCTCAGGTTGCAGAGCACCCCTGAGCCACACTGCACAGCAGGGTCGACAGGAGTCGGGGCCAGGCGCACAGCGGCGGGAAGAGCTCTCACTTCCAGAAACAGGAGCCAGGCAGCAGAGACCCCAAGACGCGCTTGCTGGGCCTGGTCCTGCCCCACCCGTCCCTTCTTGGCCAGGCTCCCCTGGATGGGCATGCTGGTGTGGAAGCCGGCCAGTCTCGCACATTCCACAGGCCCGTCACCGCGGGACTCACTGCTGAAGCGCCCAGCCAGCAACATCGGTGCTGACCGGTTACCTGGCTTTAGCTCCAGACTCCTCCGCAGAGCATGGATGGCTGAAAGTCCTTGCTCATCCCCTGCCTGGGTATACCCAGACATTGCCAGGCTGCCAGGCGCTTAGGGTCCTGCTGCACAGCAGCCTCAAAAGCGGCACAGCGTTTGGCAGGCCCCCTCCTGAAGTCGCCGTAGCCCTTCTTCCACAGGCTGAGGATGATCCCGCAGGGGGCTCTCCTCATACAGGTACCCTTATCACACCAAGCCATGGGAGGTCCTCATAGTCGGAAGGCCGGGTGGGCATCTCGGCATCCCGTGTTGCCATCTCCTCGCGCTCTGCCTGCAACTCTGTAGCCAACGCAGCTGTTCAAACTCCATGTCAAGTGCAGACATATTTACTGGACCTGTGAACTGGTCAACCCAGGCATCTGATGTCCCCTGCTGCTGAATAAACTCGGCTGCCCACTGTTCTGCCTGAGCTCCGCTGGACCCTGCAATGACTCCAGGGACACCTGCCCCTCGCCAATCTGCCACCCAAATTCCAGGAACTCAGAATTAGTCAATTTGGGGTCTTCCAGCATGGCCACAGAGTCACTGGCCACGGGCTGCAGATCTGTCTCAGGAGGCTATTCATCCTACCAATGGTGGCTGTTCAGAGTGGCTGTTCCCTCAGGTTGTCCCAGTCACAGCTTCTCCTTAGACTGCTCCAAGGGCAGGGCACGCAGACAAGGGGGCTGTAACTTCAGGGACGAATTCTTGGGACCAGTCAGTCTCATTGCAATCCTGAGTTACATCCACAGCATCTCCTGGGACAAGAAAATCCTAAGCCCAGTTCTCAGATAAGGCCAAGTCTGCCACACCAGGGAATCTCTGGGGGGCCTGGCCGAAGTTTAACGGGTGAATCTCCTGCATCTCTGCCAGGAGGTCCTCCATCTTGAGGGTCTGAGGCGGGGGCCACGGGAAACAAGGGGTGCATTCTGGTCCTGCGGGAGTTCGGTCACCCACTCACCTTCAGAGGTTACTCCCAAAGGCTTGGAGTCCCTCTCAGAGGCTGGGGTTCCAGGAGGCCAGGGGCCAGGCCTCAGTCCCTCCTGCAGAAGGGCCTTGTCCTGGGTGAAGTGACTGGCCAGCTTCATGAGTGGGTTGGCACCCTGCCTTCAGCCCCCACCAGCTCCAGCATCGCCATGGTGACCACCAGCTCTCTCTGCCAGGAGTCCGAAGGGAGCAGGTGCCCTCCTGTGCCCCCCTCAAAGCCACCTCCTCCTGCTTCAGCTTCTCCAGCAGCTGTCACCACTGTGGTCTCAGGGGCAGGACAGGCAGAAGGCCGCCCTGCACAGGGGCCTGGACACCAGAGGCTTGCGGGGGGCGCCTCATCAACCAGACTAGACGGGGACACTGGCTGGGCAGGGGAGAGTGGGAACGCTGCCTGGCCGTACACCCGACCCAGCACCCGTTTAGGCGGTGAGCACTGTGGGGGGCCATTCCTTCCCTCCCAAATCACCTGAGCCCCTCCCGCCTCTGCTGACCCCAGCCCACTCCTCCCTCGTTGCAGCCACCCCATCACTGCTGCCGGCCCTCCACTGGGACCCCCAGGCCACGGCAGGGGTGAGGGGAGCTCTGGGACCCGTCTGCACGCCCCTGGGGCCCAGCGCTCTCCTGCTGGTCACCTGCTGCACTCTTACCTCTCGATCCTCCCAGCAGCCTGCGGGGGAGGTGGCAAGGTGGCTCCGTTTTCAGATCATGAAACCGAGACCCAGAGAGTCACTTTCCTGGGGAGGGGGAGGGACACCGGGCAGCCTTGATCCCAGATGTCCACCTCACAGTCCCTTTTCCCTCCTGCTGTGCCAGCCACCAGGCTGTTGGGTGTTCTGCGAAGACCATGTCCTCCTTTGGGGTCTTTGCTCTGGGAATGCCCATTGTTAATCCCCCCACTCTCCGTCTTTTGGACAGTCTTCCCCAATCCCTGGCCAGGCTGAAGTAGGGGAACTCTGTGCTCCCACGGGGGAGCCTGCAGCCCCTCCCTCCTTGTCCGCCAGCCCCGAGCCAGCCCCTGGCCAGCTGCGGGTCCACAGGGCAAGCTCAGGAAACCTGACTGAGGAGGGCCAAGTCTTCAGGTTGATTTTTTGGAGATTACTGCTCTTCTGTGGGGAAGTTCTAGCCACGGGTGAAAAGGGTAGCTTGTGCCAGAACTTTTTCGATTTCTTTTTCCCCCGCTGGGAAAATATGTTCCAGACAGCAGTGCTGAGCTTTGTGGAGAAAGAGAGGGCAGATCACTCAGGCTGGGCCTGGAGGAGCTTGGGGAGCAGGGGCCAGCAGGAAGAGACGGTGGGCCCCAGAGGATCACGGGCCCTGAGGCCCTGACTCATCCACATGGTGTCACGGGGGAGCTGGGTGAGGGAGGCTGGGATGCAGGGGCTCGCTGGAGCGAGATCCCCAGGGTGCTGCGTGGGGGGTCTCACAGACCTGGGCTTGGAGGCTTGGAGTTGAGTCTCGACTCTTTCCCAGAGTTACTAGCTATGTGACGTGGGTAAGTTACCAATGTCTCAGAGCCTCTGTTTCCCTCATCTCCAAAATGGGGACAGCAGTGCCCCCCTGCTGGGGTTGTTTAGGGACTAAGTGAAACAGTCCAGCTGGGTACCTGCATAGACCGGTTGTTCCATAAACACCTTTTCCTTTCTTCTCCTACTATCCTAGACCAGAGGTATGGAAAAGTTCCTATAGAGTGGGGTTTGGCAAGCCACGACCCTCAACCAGACTAAGTCCATTGATAAATGTATCAGGCCTTATTGGGGTGCAGCCAGGCGCTTAGTTACAATTGCTACGGCACTGCTAAGCTGTGGGGCAGAGGCGAGTAGTGGGCACAGGGGTGCCGTGGCCTGGACCAAATATTCACTACCTGTCCCTTTAAATAGAAGTCGGCTGCCCCCTCCTGTGTGGAAGATACATACTATCTCACGTCTCCCTGCTTTGCATTGACACCTGCAGAGAAGGGGACCCCAACTCCAGTGCTCAGGGGACTTGGCTGGTGCCGCCAGCACACAGCTTGCTTTGCAAACACTTCTGCAGACGAGACCCTCATGCCCACCTCTCTTGAAACATGGGGTTCTTGACATCTAGCTTGTGTGTCCGTTTCCCATGTTTGAGAGAGTTTGAGCGCCAGAAATTTATGTATTCATTTAAAGTGCCTGTTGAAGGTGTGCTGTGTACTTTGTGTGTACTCTGAACCACACTTTAAATTCTTAGGATTCCAACTAATATATAGTTAAATAGTCCCCCGTGACTGGCGGCTGTCATTTCGGACAGCACAGCTCTATCACATATGCTTTGTAAAAAAGCCCCTCAGTCCCTCCTTCATGATTTTTGCCAAAATCTGGATGATGTCTAGTTGCTTACTTCACATTTTTCTTTAAATCGACTTGCTTTGTTAAAAAACAAACAAAAAAAACCCCGTGTGTACAGCTATTGAAATGAAACATTGCTCTTTCTTACTATAAACAGCTGTGAAAATGAGTATTTTAGAAACAAGACGGGGACACTAGATTCCAGCCTGGAGCTGTTTTGCGTTCAAGTCCGAGGCTGGGCCTGCTCCCGCTTGGTTCCTGTTACGGTTTAAATGTGAGGTGTCCCAAGAGCTCATGTGTGAGACGAGGCGAGAATGTTCAGAGGTGAAATGATTGAGTTGTGAGAATCTACTAGTGATGTAGATTAACTGGGGGGGAACTGTGGGCAGGTGGGGTGTGGCTGGAGGACGTGGGTCATTGGTGTGAGCTCATGGCCCTCAAGTGACTGAGGCAGAGATGGGAAGCAAACCTCAGATCAGCAAGCTTTCCCTTAATCTGCAGCGAGGTCCGTGGATCAGGCACGGGAGGGCCCATTTTCTGGGTATGGAGGTGGCCCGCGGGTTACAGAAGGAGTCTGGGTTTTACAGTTTCATTGGAGACTGCGGGCGTGCAGTTTGGACAGTCTGGGGCTATCTGCACAGCTTAGAACTTCAACTGTGGAAGGCAGTCGTCAAAAGGCCGAAACTCACAGTCACTGGGAAGAGCTCAGAACTCGGTGTTCCCCGCTTGTCTCCTTCCTCGGGACCCACTGTTACCGAGAGCTTCGCTATTTGCTTTTCTCCTTCCAGGACTCGTCTGCAGTGGGGAAGGGCAAGAGCCCAGGGCCCGGCGTTTCAGTATTGGCCTCTTTCCTTCAGGATGCTCTGGGGTTGGGGAGGGGTAAATGTTTACTTTTGGTGGAGATGCTGGGGATGGACCTGGGGAGGATGGAAGTTTGCCTTTTCCCCTCAGGGCCCATTGTTAGTGGGACAGGACGCACTGGGAGAGGTTTCATGTTTGGCTAATCGCCCTCCCTCCTCCCAAGCCACACTGTCCCTCTGTCTTTCTTGGGGAGTTGTCTTGTAGGGATATTATTTTCCATGACCCTTCAATTGGGGGTGTGCCTTTGGGGTTTATATTTTGTCCCTGGTGAGCAGAGCCCTCTGCTTCCTGGCAGCCGTGTCCTGAGCTGCCTTCCTCCTCCACACCCTTCTGCCATGATGTTCTGCCCCACCTCAGGCCCAGGGCTACGGAGCTGGCTGACCGTGGACTGAAACCGAAATCGTGAGCCACAGTGACGTCTCCTTCTTTGTGTTGTTGTCAGCTATTTGGTCACAGTGACAAAACTGACTAAAACAGTTACAAAGGGAAGTTGCCAAGGGTTGTGGGAAAGGCGTTTATTCTAACCTCCAGCTGAGCCTTCTTCCTTGGGGCCATCAGACAGTCCAGAGAGAATGGAGAGGAATTGGTTGTCCCGTGGGGTCTGATGGTGGCCACGCCTTGGTCGTGGGTCCAGGTGAGGCCACGTGCCATGTGGCCCAGAGGTTAAGACAGTATTGGGGTGCAACTCTGTGCTTTGGGGAGGTAACCTGGCTTCTCGGCCCGCACCAGCTGCCTGCCTACAAGCTGGGAAGGGAGCCAGCACTTTCTTCAGAGGGTTGATGGCGTGGACAGGGCCCGTCTCACAGGGAGCTCCCAGCCAGCCTCCGCTGTGGAGATCCTTCATGATGCAGGGTGGGGAGAGGCTGCACCCTCCCGCCTCTCCTGGGCTTGCTGTGCCACCGGAGGTGTCGGGGGCACAAGAGCCATGCACGTGAGGCTCGGGGGCTGTCAGCTCGCAGGGCCCTGACCTTTGCATCCAGCTGGCCGTGTGCATTGAGACCCTTCTCTAAGTGCTTTCGCTGCGTGCCGTCTGGTGGAAGAGCTGTTTTCCAGGCCCGTGACAGCAGCCCTCTGTCCTCCTTGCCTGAGCTGCCCTGGAGGTTGACAAGGTTAGTAGTAACTGCTAAGTGGGGCAGCCCGTGGGCTCTGTCTGCGACGCGCCAGGAACCCTCATAGATTAGGGAGGGACTGTCAATCATGACAGTAATGCCCTTGGAAGGGCACCATGTGATCCCAGATGGCCCGTTGGAGAGCCCCAACTCCTTGGTGATGGAATTTCAGAAAGGGGTATGAGATGTGGCCAAATGACCAATCAGATTCTTCTCTGGGATGGGTTTATGGATTTGGGAAGAGGGAAGCTGTTTTTTCTCCCAGACTTTGTAGGCCAAGAGGAAGCACATCTGGGACTGTTGTCTGAGAAACGGAAGCAAGCTGAGCTGAGACTGGTAAAGACTGAACCCTGAGAATAGCCTTCCTGCTCCTGGATACAGCCATGCCTGGAGGCAGCTGCACCACTGAACTCCCCAGTTGTGTGAGCCCTTTTTGGCTTAAAATACTTTGGGTTAGGTTTCTGTGTCTTGAAGCTGAATGATTCCTCACTGAAAGATTTGTCATGCACCAACCTTGTATGAGACACCGGACTAAGAATTGAACGAGCACTGTCTGATGGGTCTTGGGCCAGTCACTTCTCTTGGAAGCTGCATTTGCTGGAGGGTAAGATGGGGGCCACTCTTATAAGAATAGGACTGTGGCGAGGCTGGTGGGAAACAGGACACACAGAGCTTCTGAAGGCAGCACGTTCCCATTCAATGTTAGCTCTTCTCCCTAATGAGGGAACGCTGGGGTGGATGTCTTCATGCGTACGTTTCAGTGAAATCACCTCTGTTTTTCCTTGGCACAGATTCCTGAAGTGGAATTGCAGAATCAAAGGCTGTTCACGTCTTAAAGTCCTCGACATGCAGGGCCAGAGGGCTCTCTGGAAAAAGCTGACCGTGTGAGCTACCGGTCGCTGTGTAACAAATAGCCACAAATTAGTGGCGTAAAAGAACACACATTTTCTTGTCTGACATTGAGGTCTGAGGTCCACTTGGAGGTACTGTCTGCATATGTATAAAGTAAGCATTGAGGTTTATTTTTAGTTTTGCCCATGGTATTCAATGGAGTGATGCAATTTTAGTCAGAGCGCAGGGTGGACAGCTACATGCAGGGTGGCCGCAACTCGGATGACCAGGCTCGGTGGACGCCTACCACCCGTGCAGTTCTGGCTGTTGGCCTGCATTCCTTCATTTGCTTCTCACAAGGACTCGGTGGCGGTGGAACTAGACAAACGTCATCTCCCCATGAGGCAGTCGATAAATCGGAACGACCCTTGGCTGAGACGTGACGACCCTGAGATATTTTTACAGGTGTCTTAATCATCACTGGCGGGCGACGCCGTCAGTAGTTTCGGTGGACTTTTCACTGGCGCGACCACCAGACCTGACGAGTCCAACGTGAGGAGGTCCAGTTGACCTGGGCGGATGGTGTCAGTCTGTGGTCGGCTGACTCCCGGCTGTGGGCGGAGGGGAGGCAGCTGATCGAGGCAGAGGGCACGGTGGAGCAGGGCCGCTCAGGACAGGCGGCCAGGGAGCAGGGAGAGCTCTGCTCACCAGGAACAGAACACACACCCCCAGGACACCCCCAGCGACCCCCTCCTCCAGCCACACCTGCCTGCCTGCACGTACCACCGGATTAATCCATTAACCCTCGGATGAGGCCACGCCCCTCATCACCTGATTACTCTGGAAAGACACCAAGCGGGCTTGCTTCTGGGTGGTGGGCTCAGGAGAGGAAGGGGACTTCAGATGGGATGGCATCCTGTACCTTTTGAATTTTAGAACTCGTACTTACAATTTGTGTCGGTATTACCTAGGTAAGGACTAGATAAAGTTAGAGAAAAAGAAAAGAACCCTCGCCGTCTGCCTCCAAAGTCTAGATTCTTGTCTCCCCCGTGGTTCCGTGTGCGTTCGTTTCTGTTCCCCTCTCTGCCCGCTTTCCCGGTCCCCCTCTCCTTGCCGGGCCGCTGTCCCCTGTTACCTGGCGGCGGGAAGAACCCTGCCTCCTGGGACTGTGCCGGGGCCTGAGGTCTCCGCAGGAGACGCTCCATCGGGGTCCTGAGCCCAGAGAAGCTCCACCATTGCTCTTATCGTTCTTTTATTCGTGGAAAAAACATTATAAGGGAACAGACCAGACAGATCACATAACACAGGTTCCTCTGGTTGTGGGATAACAGTTGACGTTTTTTTCTTTCTTCCCCCAAATATTAGAAAAAGTAACGTACTGTGCGTGCGGCTGATTTATAATAGACGTTTGTGCTCCTTCCCAGCTGGCGACCTGGAGGCAGAGACTCCAGGGCTTCTGCTGGGGCTGGAGGAAATGACCGAGGCCAGGCCGGCCAGCCTCTGTCTCGACGCCTTAGTGCCCACGTCTGCTGCGGAGCTGTGCTACCCCGGCCCCGGGGGAAGGATTCTGAGCAAGACCCCATGCCGTGTCCCCCAGGTGCCTGGCGGGGGCCGTGGGTGTCCAGAGCTGCCCAGTGTGCATAGGGGAAGGGGAGTCTCCTCGGTTCTGCGGCCAACCCGCACCTGCTCTAAAAAATTAAAAAGTCTCTAAAAAAGCAGAACAAAGCCCAGCGGCACTCCGGGGCCACAGCAGAACGGAAGCGGGTGGAGGCTGGCTGGAGGAGGACGTTGCCAGGCGTCCTGTGCGATCATTATCAGGTGGGAGCCGGAGGCTCAGAGGGGACTCGAGCATGCGGGCTGGGTGCAGCCGGTGGGAGAGCTAGCGTGGCTGCTCAGGGCCCCGGGTTCCTCCCCAGGGCTGCGACGACCAGCCAGCCTCTCACAGGAGCTGGGCTGGAGAGAACTGGCTGAGAGGTCAAAGCCTCCCTGAGGCTGCTTTCACCGGGGTGGCTGGGAACTGTCTTGGTGGCTTTGGGGACATTGGTGTCCAATTTCCTTCCCAACATCGTGTGCGTATCCGTTGCTCTGGTGGACAAATAAGCAGGTCTCCTGCAGCTTCTCCCCGGAACACCCTGTTTGTCTTTCGCATTTATCTCCCCGACGCCCAGATCTTTTTATTTGCTGGCCTGTTCTTGGTTTCTTTCTTGTATTTTATAGCAGAGTGGAAACCAGACCCTACTCTTAGGGATCAGATAAGCCAGGCTCCTTTTGTGACTCTGCACACATACCTTCCCTGGCTCCTTTATTCTCCATTACTGTGATAAAATTCCTGAGGCAGACTAATTTTATAAAGCAAAGAGGTTTATTATGCTCAGGGTCTGGGGTTTCCAGGGATGGAGGCTGCCTTCGTTCAGCTCTGGCGAGGACCCTCCAGGCTGTGTCACCACATGGCAGGTGGCCATGGCGAGAGCAGATGTGGCAAAAAGCTCTTGCGTCTCTCCACACAGGAAGCCAGAGAGCTGGGTGGGGTTGGGCTGCCCCCTTTTATACCGACCCTCCTGGGGAACTAACTCAGGGTCTCCTGAGAACCTTAATCCCTTCTGAGGGCATCCCCATCAACCCTGGGCCTCCCTCTGGGCCACCACCTCAACATGACCACCCTGGGGACTGAGCTCGTGGAGGACCAGCCTCGTCCAAGCCAGCACCTCGCAGCCCAGGCTCCGCACCCCTAGCTGCGCCCGACCCCGAGTCCCAGCTGGTCGGGTCACGGAGGGTGAAATCGTGGCCGAGAGAGACGTTCACCTCTCCATCCCCAGCACCTCTGCCCCCTCGCCCCAGAAGGCCCAGGGGCTTTGCCGGTGTGTCTGGACCACGGGTCTCCAGGTGGGGGCCGTTTCCTGGATCCGGATGGCTCTGTGGCCTGACTGGACGTCACGGTGCAGCGTCACATTCGCGTTCTTCCTCAGGCAGCCGGGAGCTCCTTGGAGGAGGCTGGGCCCTTCCTTGTTCTTGCTGCACCCTACGCGCTGGGCGTGCAGAGCGGCTGCCCTCGGCCACCCCGCCGGGCTGCAGTGGCTGTGCTCCTTCTTCTCTGGGTCTCACCTCCTCTGTAGGACGACGGCTGAGCTGTGGCTTCTCCCAGCTCCGGGGTCCAGTCCTCGGCCTGCGGGGCCCCTGGCGGCCTGTGCTTGTGGGCCCTGGCTGGGGAGGGGAAGCCAGGCCCCGGAGGCGGGCGGTTTCAAGGCAACAGGATCCCTGAGAGCTGCGGGCTGCGGTCCCCAGGCCGTCCCCCGCCATGTTCAGAATCTCGGGCGGCCTTGCTGCCCTGCCTAGAGGGCCGTGGGAGCTGGTAGCCCAAGCTGGCACCGCAGTGGCAGGGCTGGCGTTAGCCGTCGCCGGAGAAGCTGCCCATGGAGAATCGCCAATGCCTCCAGCCGGGAGGCCATGGGCCGCGGTGCTGGGCCAGGTGACGACGTCAGACCTAATTGTGGAGATTAACACGGGCAGGGCCAGGCCTGGGCGGGAATGCCAAGTGCACGTCTCACCAGCTGAGCCACCTTGCTGCTCAGACCGAGCGGCTGGGTCGCCTCTCACACGGGGACCCTGGAGCCCATGGAGCCCATGGACCCTGGAGCCCGTCCCTGGAGCCCATGCCCACCAGCTGCGTCTCGATGGCCACGTGGACCACAGCTCAGCGCTTCACGTGGGTCCTTCCAGGTCATGTCCTCAGAACACCAGGGTCGGGATCGTCGACAAACCTCCTTACAGACAGAGGACTTGAGGCTCCGGGTGGCCTCTGACCTGGCCGAGGGGCCAGCTAGACGGGGTGCAGGTGTGGTGTGAACCAGCAGCCCGCCTCCTGGGCCTGCGTGCTGACTGACGGGGACTGCGGCTGTGTCCAGGGCCGTTGGGTTGATCCAACACGGCAGCTCCTGGTACAGAGCAGGCTTGGCCAGGGCTGCAGTGAGGACTGTCATCGTCACCTCCACCTCCATCTCATCATCTTCCTCTCATGCTCGCTCCTGAGCTCTGGACTCCTGTTTCCCTCTTTGAGGCCTGGGTCAGCCGGAAGCCAGCTTTTAAAAACGTGCACGTGCATGTCAGGACTCGACGCTTTTTAGTGTATCTGCAGAACTGAGGCTGTGATCGTGATCTCAGAGCCTGTCACCCCCCGCCCAGCCTGAAGCAACCTCCTGCCATTCACCGTCATCCCCTCCCCATGCAACCACTAACCTACTCTGTTCCTCCTGTCCTTTCTGGATCTTCCACGTAGATGGGATCGTGCAATATGTGGTCTTTCCTCACTTAGAACAAAGGTCTTGAAGGGCATCGTGTTGACACGAGTCAGTACATCATTCTTTTTTCATAGCTGTGTAGTATTCCATCATACGGATGGATCACATTTTGTTTATCTGTTATTATGTGGATGGGCTTTTGGGTTGTACGTACAGATGCTGTAAAACATCTGTTTTACTGAAGAAGAAAACAAAGTTCAGAGAACTAAAATACTTGCTGAGTGTTGCTTCAGCTACTAAGTGGTGAGGAGACATTTGAGGGAGGTCTCTGATTCTTTCGTTCTTCCTACTACATCTCCTAGATCAGGCTGATGGGGGGCATTACAAGTTAACAGATACTAATCAGATATTGATCGTCTCTCAGGTGTTAGTCTTGCTTTAGGTTCTTGTTACCCAAAGGCCTGAAACCAACCCCACATTGAAGGTGTGCCTCTGGAGGGAGCCAAACCTGTGCTTCCATCCTGGCTCCTCCACCTAAGCGCTGTGTGATCCTGATCCACTTGCTTAACCTCCCTGAGCCTCAGTGTTGCCCTCTGCGCTGGTCGTAGTAAGCAGCTTCTCTCAGGGTTGATGTAAAGATCCAGACAGGCCTGTGCTGAGGCGCCCGGGTGCTGGCACAGCACGGGAGGACCCTCGCCAGCCCCTCTTGCAGATGAGGAAACTGAGGCTGACAGAGCAGCAGTGTCCGGATTGGCTCTTTCAGCAGGCCAGTGGCGGAGCTGGTGCCGGAACCCGGGTGTGTTGGCTCTGGTCTCAGCTCTTCCCATTTGCCTCGTGGCCCCTGAGAACGGCTTCTCTCCAGCCCAGGGAATTTTATTCCAATTTGGAAAGGACCTGAAATGGGCAGAAAGCGCCCCAGCCTTGGTCTCTTGGAGCCGCGCCAGGTGCTAACCGGAAGGTGGGATTGGTCCCTTTCTACTCGGGGGTGGTCACGCGGTGTGGGAGGAGGAGCGTGGCGGCCAGCTCCTCCGGTGTCTCTAATGGACGGGACGCTCTTGCACTTCAGTGGTTCTACAGGGGTCGGGTCTTTGGAGTCCAAATGGCCAGCAGAACATCGCGACCTCGTGAAATCTAACAAACAGAGGCCTTTCTCTCTAGTGCAGCAACCTCAGGAGCTGTGCAGGTTCCCGGCTGTAGCTCTTGAAGTCCTCAGTTGGTTACTGATGGGTTTGTGTCACGAGCACGTCGTGACACTTGCGGCCTGTGCTGGATCGGGAACCGGGTAGGAATAAGGTAACACTCACGGAGTCAGTTGTTGGTCCTCAGATGAGATTTTATTGATGCTCGGTTCACAGCAAACAGCAGTCAGTCATCAAGGTAACAGCATGCAGCGACCAGGGGCCTCGAGCTGGGGAGCACTATCTTGTCACTAGTCAGCGGGACATAGTGACAGACTCTGTCGATGGAGTAGTGCCCGCTCGCTCCGGATCAGTCTGCAGTTTATATAGTCACACCAAAACAAGTCCACACATTACATAATTTGTTTTTCAAGTCCTGAATTCTGCAAATTCATCTAGTAAATATTTTTACCAGTTTTACCATTAAAACTAATGCAAATTTGGTGTAAACAAACTGCCAAGTGTTTTTCTCAGTGACTGCATAGTCACTATGTACCTCACCGCACGTCATTCTACTTATCTTAACACTACACACACATTTTGTTTTGATCTATCACAGCAAACAACATGTTTTTCATAAGTTTCACAAAATGGAGTCAGAAAGCAAAATGGAAGTTGTTTGGTTTACTTCAACAATGTTCCATACAGTTTGCCACACAAAATAAGCTCCGTGCTTTCCAGAAGAGGTTCTCTTTGGAGCAGAATTCATTTATTCATTTCCTGAATCTGTATATCTTTATCTCACACCTACAGCCTGTTGTTTACTAACCTAGACGCCGACGGTCCATGCTGGATAGAGCTAAAGCGATCCCTGTCCGACTCAATTCACAACACGCTCAGTTGCAAATAACAGACAACCCTGAGACGGGGGCTTAAACGCAGAGAGCTTTAATTATATCTTCTAAGAAGAATTCTGGAGGTCGGCATGTCAAGGAGGGCAGCTGTTCAATGGTGCTCTAAGGGACTCAGGCTCTCTCTCTGGCTTTCTGTTTTTGCCACTTACAAGGAGTTTTATCCTCATGGTTACAAAATGGCCACTATACTTCCAGAATTCACACCTACATTCCAGGTGGACCCAAAACCTTCTCCCAAGGCCTATCTTTTTTCTTGTGAAAGTTCTTCCTACAGGTTTTGCTGAGTTATTTACTAACCTAGTAATAACCTAGTTATTTACTAACCTAGGTTTTGTTTGGACATCATTGATTAAAATTATGACATGTGGCCACCAAGGACTGGAAGGTGTCTAAAAACGTGGAAGGGGACAACATCAGAATGGTGTTGACTGAAAAATTTGGTAGTGTCTATTATAATGTCCGAGTGAGGTTTACAGTTCAAAGGGACATGCGGGGAGCAAATATGCATTGATTGCTATTAGGAAGGTCTCTAGGAAGGATTAAGGATGTAAACACAGCACGTCCCTTGGGCTGAGTATCTTTTGATGTAGACCCTGAGATAAGAATTTGAGGGCGATCATTTTATTTTGAGGGTGATTCCAGGATGCGCTGGGATGAGGTGGGGAATTGAGGTAGAGAAGGGAGAAGGGAGGAAACGGACTAAGGCGGGCTGTTTTCTGTCCTTAATGGCACTTCCGTATGCACACGCGGACCTCCTCTGTAGACGCCTGCTGTTTCAGACCACGCAGGTCCTGCTAGAACCACTTCATGCGAGGCTCCGCATCTCACAACGACGGCGTGTTGGGCCGGGAGCCACCTGCGTCCACACCGGGGCTTCATCCCTCATCTTTACAAGCCACTCACACCCTGGAGCTTGTGCTAGAATCAACCTGCCACGCCCAGATCCCTGGTCCCCACCCTCTCACCCCCTCACCAACCCAGATAAAAGCACCCAGAGACGCTGGGAGAGCAGGCAAAACACAGACGTCCTGGGTTGTGAAGCATTTTAGGATTCTTGTTTTTATAATTTTTGGTTTTTGTTACTGGGCAGAATTTGTGCTTTTAGAACCATGAGATGAATAAACGATTCTTTCCCAGAGAAGTGGGACGTTAGCTCGGCCCTCTACTTTGGGACTGGGGATTTTCTTATAGGAAATATTTCAGTTGCTACTTTCCCACTTGCTTTTGATGTCCTGACACTCAGTCCCTCCTACTCCTTGGCTTAGGGATTTTTCTTATCATCCAAGAGTTACTCTTTTGAAATGTAGACCTGTGAATAATCTCTATAATGTCACACACACCGCTTCCTGTTACAATCACATGACCACTATTTCACATAAACCAAGCCACTACATACACAACGGTTCACAGACTTCCTAATCTTATGTGCATGTGTGTTTATATATCTGTGTGTATGTGTGTGTATACATGGGTATGTATACACGTGTGTATGTGTGTATGTGTCTGTATATGTGTGTGTATTTGTATATACGTGTGTCTGTATGTATGTGTGTATATACATGTGTGTATATATGTGTTTGTACATACGTGTGTGTGCTTGTATATGTAAGTGTATATGTGTGTGTCTGAATATATGTATATATGTGTGCATATGTGTGTGTATATATCTGTGTGTATGTGTCTGTGTCTCTGTATATGTGTGTGTGTGCATGTGTGTGTGTCTGTGTCTGTATATATGTGGGTGTGTGTATATATGTGTGTGTGTGTGTGGCTGTGCCTGTATAAATGTGTGTGTATGTATATGTGTGTGTGTGTATATGTGTGTGTGTCTGTGTCCACATAAATGTGTGTGTATATATATGTGTGTGTGTCTGTACATATGTGTGTGTGTCTGTGTGTGTATATATGTGTATGTCTGTGTGTGTGTACATGTGTCTGTGTCTGTATACATGTGTGCATGTCTGTGTGTGTCTGTGTGTGTATATATATGTGTGTGTCTGTATCTGTATATATGTGTGTGTATATATGTGTGTCTATGTCTGTATATATGTGTGTGTATATATGTGTCTGTGTATATATGTGTCTGTGTTTGTATACATTTGTGTGTGTATATGTGTCTGTGTGTATACATGTGTGTGTATATATGTGTGTGTCTGTATATATGTGTGTGTGTGTCTGTGTGTGTATATGTGTGTGTCTGTATATATGTGTACGTGTCTGTGTGTGTGTATATGTGTGTGTATATATGTGTCTGTGTGTATACATGTGTGTATATGTGTGTGTGTCTGTATATATGTGTGTGTATATATGTGTGTGTCTGTGTGTGTATATGTGTGTGTCTGTATACATGTGTGCGTGTCTGTGTGTATATATGTGTCTGTGTGTATACATGTGTGTGTATATGTGTGTGTCTGTGTGTATATGTGTGTGTATATATGTGTGTGCGTGTCTGTGTGTATATGTGTGTGTCTGTATACATGTGTGCGTGTCTGTGTGTGTATATGTGTGTGTATATATGTGTCTCTGTGTGTATATGTGTGTGTATATATGTGTCTGTGTATACATGTGTGTGTATATATGTGTGTGTCTGTGTGTGTATATATATGTGTGTGTCTGTATCTGTATATATGTGTGTGTATATATGTGTGTGTCTATGTCTGTATATATGTGTGTGTATATATGTGTCTGTGTATATATGTGTCTGTGTATACATTTGTGTGTGTATATGTGTCTGTGTGTATACATGTGTGTGTGTCTGTATAATATGTGTGTGTGTATGTGTGTGTATATATGTGTCTCTGTGTGTATATGTGTGTGTATATATGTGTGTGTGTATATGTGTGTGTCTGTATACATGTGTGCGTGTCTGTGTGTGTATATGTGTGTATATGTGTCTGTGTGTATACATGTGTGTGTATATGTGTCTGTATATATGGGTGTCTGTGTGTGTGTCTGTGTGTATATGTGTGTGTCTGTATACATGTGTGCGTGTCTGTGTGTGTATATGTGTGTATATATGTGTCTGTGTGTATACATGTGTGTGTATATGTGTCTGTATATATGGGTGTCTGTGTGTGTGTCTGTGTGTATATGTGTGTGTCTGTATACATGTGTGTGTGTCTATGTGTGTATATATGTATACATGTGTGTGTATATATGTGTGTGCCTGTATATATGTGTGTGTGTGTGTCTGTTATATATGTGTGTATATGTGTGTGTGTGTCTGTGTGTGTATATGTGTGTCTGTATATATGTGTGTGTATATGTGTCTGTGTGTATACATGTGTGTGTATATATGTGTGTGCCTGTACATATGTGTGTGTGTATGTGTGTGTGTCTGTTATATATGTGTGTGTATATGTGTGTGTATATATATGTGTGTGTGTGTCTCTGTGTGTATATGTGTGTATATATGTGTCTCTGTGTATACATGTGTGTGTATATATGTGTGTATATATATGTGTGTGTGTCTGTGTGTGTATATGTGTGTCTGTATATATGTGTGTGTGTATATGTGTGTGTATATGTGTCTGTGTGTATACATGTGTGTGTATATATGTGTGTGCCTGTACATATGTGTGTGTATGTGTGTGTGTGTCTGTTATATATGTGTGTGTATATGTGTGTGTGTATATATGTGTGTGTCTCTGTGTGTCTCTGTGTGTATATATGTGTCTCTGTGTATACATGTGTGTCTGTATATATGTGTGTGTATATGTGTGTGTGTGTCTGTGTGTGTATATGTGTGTCTGTATATATGTGTGTGTGTGTGTCTGTGTGTATATGTGTGTGTCAGTATACATGTGTGCGTGTCTGTGTGTGTGTCTGCGTGTGTGCGCGTGTGGTGGTTTAATCTACACAGCCCACACGGCATTTTCACCACCTGCTACTGAGCACCCAGGGCTCTGTCCCTCTGGGCTCCTTTGGAGGTGGAGCTGGAGCTGGAGCTGGACACACCTTCGCACTGAGCCCCGGCAGGCCAGCCAGCAGTGCTGTGGACCCTCCAGCTCCTCTTCACCCACCCCGGGCTGGGCTGCTGGGCCTCTGCTCTCCAGGAGTGCCAGGCTTCTCAGTGGGAGGAGGGCCAGGAGGAGGGCCATGGGCGTGTGTGCCCGGCCTCTGTGGGTGGCCGGGCGCGGCCATGGAGAGGCCGTAACCGGGTTGGGGTGGCAGCCGGGCCCTTTCTGAAGAAGCCACTTTTAATTTCAGGGGATGAAAAAAGAGAGAAAAGTGTCCCTTCGGAGGGAGCAGCGGCAGAAGGCCCAGAGGTGGGAAGGAACCTCCCTTGTCCTGGCGCCCAGAGGCCGGGGCAGCTGAGGCTGCTGAGGGAGGTGTTTTGGGTTTGGCAACACCAAATGGCAATTCCTATATCATGTAAATCGTTCTCTGTTTTGTCCTTATTTTTCTTGGACAAGGTACCCCATCAGAGAACGGTTGTCTAGACGTTAGTAACCATGCTTCAACACGTACCGACGAAGGTCGTTTTGACCCGCTTCCCCTCTGCTTATGGGTTTAGATCTCATGAGGTCAGCCTGTAGTTTTGAGTCACAGCAGCAGGCACGTATGACTCATCGACCCTCAGGCTTTACTTATGGTCTAGAAACCCTGCAACGACACGCTCGGGGCTGTCTCCCAATAGCCATTTTGGGCCTCGTGTGGGACAGTCCGCAGCCGGCTAACGAAGACTCTCAAATCTGGCTTCTCAGTGGCCATCGGTCAATCTGGCTTCTCAGTGGCCATTGGTCTGTTCTTAGCTTGCACAACAGAAGCCAGCTGCAGAGCTGCCCAGTTGCGGGGAACCCCTGGGGTTGTGCTGGGGGGCAGAGTGGGGCCCAGGAGTCTTGTGGACCACCGTGGGAGTTTCATTTTGGATTTCAGGTGCAAACCTGTGTCCCCGTGGTTAGTAACAGACGGACTTTCTGTTGGGGTGAGGTGGAAGCACCTTCTTTTTTAGCTGGGTGTGTCTATGAACAGATCATAGATTCAGGGCGGGGTCAAAGCACAAGTAACGGTCACATCTGCCTCTCCGACTCCTGGGCCTGGGGGTGAAGCCATCCGCGGGCCCCATCACGGGGTGGTGGCAGACACTGGGTTTCTGGTTCCTGCAGATTGGGTTTGACCGCTGTGCTGGGTTGAGCCAGGTTCTCTCAGGTTCACATGCGCCCAGAACCTCAGGATGAGACCTCCCTGGGAAGTAGGGTCTGCACAGCTGTAATTAGTTCAGACGAGGTCACACTGGACTGGGCGGGGCCTGAGCCGTGGCTGCGTGACCGTGCCACAGTCTAGAGAGAGGACCATGTGATTGGAGTGATCTGCCAGTCACCGCTTGACACCAGGAAGGCGGAGGCTCCGGGAGGTGCGGGATCGTGGCAAGACCTGTTACCTTAATCAAGACTTTGGCGGGACTCCTCATGGGTCGCAGGGGACTTTACACTCCTCGTTCCACCCTATCTTCATGCTGCTGCTTTGGGGCTGGTGGGAACAAGTGACCCCGTTTACAGCTGAGGAAACCGAGGCTCAGAGACGCAAGACCTCCTCTGGGCTCACACACCTGTCAGAGGCTGAGCTGGGAGAGAAGCAGCTCTTGGATGTTGTTCTCCACCCCCACGGTGCACGGCGAGCTTCCGCCAGGCCGGCTGGGGTCCTGCCTCCGAGCCTTCGGGTTCTGTGGGGCCTGTTTAGTTGACTGCTGAGTAATGATTTCACCAATGCTGGATGTGATCCTCTCCTCCCCAGAATCCTTAAAAAGCACTGCTTCCTGTTGTTTTTAGAGTGACTAAAACAATTGCAATAGATCATACTAAAATCTGCAGGAGAAACAGAATTCTCAAAACCAACAAGGTTATCTTTGCACCAGGGCCTGGAGCAAGATACCCTTAGGTGGGTGAGCAATGAGGGACTCCGTGACTGGACACGCCTGTGCTGGGTGTAGGGGCATCTCCTGGCATTACCTGCCAATTCTCTTGGTTTTGGTAAAGGCACTTGGCTTTCCTCGAGGGACCCAGTTATGTTTGCCAGATCAAATACAGAATACGCAGTTAAACTGGAACTTCAGAGAAACAATGCAAAAAAATTTTAGGATAAGTATATCTCAAGTATCACATGGGACATACTTACACTAAAAATTATTCATTATTTATTGAAATGCTCATGCACCTGGGCATCCAGTGTTTTTATTTGCTACCCTGGCAGCCATGACACCACATAGCTCAGATGGTTGGGGTAAGAGAGCCCCGTCCTGCTCCAGTTCTAGGACTGACCCATGACCCAGGTTGGGTCAGTCTGCACCTTCTATTCTTCTGAACCACGGAGACTGGTTCAGAGATGAGCATACGGCCAACGTCAGGTCAAGGAGCTTTATTTCTGGAAATCTGGCAGGCACCACTGAGAGTGCGCTTGAAGAATACGGTCCAGCAAGAGGAAGCAACTGGGAGCAGAGAGAGAAAAACGTCGGCTGTTCAAGGCAGCAGCAGGTCCCCCAGACCCGCCCCCGGGGAATTTCACTCCATCCGCAAAGCCGATGGCGTGGGTGGCCTTGGTGGTGCTGCGAATGGAAGTCGTGTTAACAGCGAGAGGGTGAAAGCCAAGCCATGGGCAGCACCCATCTCCAGCAAGATGGTGGTCGAGGGGTGACGGAGCACAGGGTGTGCAGCATCGAGGGGGCTGTGATCCTGCTGGCGACAGCTCTGTCGAATGCTGACGCCACTCGTACTGAGGATGAGTGAGAAAGATGAAGATGCCGTCGTGTTGGAAGAATCCAGCCACAGGGAGGAGGATGCCCACACCGTCCACCGCCACATCCCGCAACTCCGCTCCCTCGGTTAAAGGAGACCTCTTGCCTCCCTCCCGGCTCAGGGTGCCACCACCCAGCCCGAGACCCTGGGTTGATGTCTACTCCCATGGGCTACCTTGCTTCCCTTGTTTCCTACTGCTGCACCGTAAGCCACCATGGAGAGGGAGGTTTAGAAATGGGGGTGAGCACTTCCCTTCCCTGCTCGAACTCATGGGGTGCTGTGCACTGACATCAGCTCTTGGTCCTTTCAGAGTGGACCAAGCCCTTCCAATAAGCCACTCGCCAGGCACGGACGCTGGTATGTCCTTCAGGCCTCAGCACCACTGTGACTTCCTCAGAGTGGCCGACTGAGGCTCCCTCTGCTCTTCCCCTGGGTGCTTAGACGGCTCCAGGCACCGTCCGGTCTGCTCAGTGATTCTCGCCCCAATCCAAGTAGAGCTGAGCGACTTTTGGTTCTTTGAATGATGGTTCCTTAAGAATGTGTCACCGGGTATCTGGCCCAGTGGTGCACACTTGTAAACCCAGTGACTCCAGAGGCTGAGGCAGGAGGACCCAAGTTCAAAGCCAACCTCAGCAGCTTAGCAAGACCCTGTTTCAGAATAGACTCCAGAGGCTGAGGCAGGAGGACCCCAAGTCCAAAGCCAACCTCAGCAACTTAGCAAGACTGTGTTTCAGAATAGAAAATGAAAAGGGCGGGGGTGGGGTGCTGGGGTTGTGGCTCAGGGGTAGAGCGCTTGCCTTGCATGTGTGAGGCACCGGGTTCGATCCTCAGCACCACGTACAAATAAAAGTATCGTGTCCATTCACAAATATATATATATACAACAACAGGGCTGGGGAGGAGCTCAGTGGCAGAGTGCCCCTGGGTTCAAGCCCTAGTACCAGAAAAACAAAGAAAGAAAGAGTCATGGGGGCAAAATCCTAACATCCCGTCAAAAGGGCAGCCTTGGGGGCTTTAGCTGCAGCCCCTGGGGCTGGCCAACTGCTTGCATCTGGAATCCTCCTTCGCCCGCCTGTGCCACACAAATATGAGCATTTTCTCTGGGAGCCTTGCCTTGAAAAGTACCGCGAAGCCTGCACCAAATATGCCGTAAGGGCAGGTGCCATGCTGGGGTGCTCATGCCTATGTTCTCAACCTAAACCCCGGTGTCAGGCACACAGAAGGCTCAAGAAGTACTTCTTAAAGGAATGAAAGGCTTTATGTGGGGGAAGATGGTAGAGCTGAAACGACACTGGTGATGATAACAAGAGGATGGCGATGGTGCTTGTGCTGGTGGTATTAATGGTGCTTATGATGATGGGGTGCTAATGGTGATGGGGTGACGGTGATGATGGTGCTGGTGGTGCTGGTGCTGCTGGTGGTGATGATCGTGATAGTAGTAGAAGTGGTAATGGTGGTAATGGTACTGAAAATGGTGGTGATAGAGATGATGATGGTACTGTTAATGGTGATGGTCGTGATGGTAGCCGTGATGGTGATGGTGATGGAGATGGTGATGGTGTAGTGATGGTGGTGGTGATGGTGGTGGTGATGGTAGTGATGATGGTGGTGGAGATGGTGATGGTGTAGTAATGGTGGTGGTGATGGTAGTGGTGGAGATGGTGATGGTGTAGTGATGGTGGTGGTGATGGTGATGGTGGAGATGGTGATGGTGTAGTGATGGTGATGGTGATGGTGGTAGAAATGGTGGTGATGGTGTTAATGGTGATGATATAGTGATACTGATGGTGATGGTGTGTGGTAGTGATGATGGTGGTGGAGATGGTGATGGTAGTGGTGGTGGTGGTGGTGATGGTGATGGTGGTGATGGTGGAGATGGTGATGGTGGTGGAGATGGTGATGGTGGTGGAGATCGTGGTGGTGATGGTGATGGTGGTGGTGGTGGTGGTGGTGGTAGAGATGGTGATGGTGTGTGGTGGTGGTGGTGGTGGAGACAGTAGTGGTGATGGTGGTGGAGATGGCGATGGTGTGTGGTAGTGGTGATGGTGGTGGAGATGGTGGTGGAGATGGCGATGGTGTGTGGTAGTGGTGATGGTGGTGGTGATGGTGGTGGAGATGGCGATGGTGTGTGGTAGTGGTGATGGTGGTGGTGATGGTGGTGGAGATGGCGATGGTGTGTGGTAGTGGTGATGGTGGTGGTGATGGTGGTGGAGATGGCGATGGTGTGTGGTAGTGGTGATGGTGGTGGTGATGGTGGTGGAGATGGTGATGGTGTGTGGTAGTGGTGGTGGTGGAGACAGTAGTGGTGATGGTGGTGGAGATGGTGATGGCGTGTGGTAGTGGTGGTGGTGGAGACAGTAGTGGTGATGGTGGTGGTGATGGTGTGGTGTTGGTGGTGACTGTAAGAAGGAAGAGGCTTTGGTGGCAGAGATAATAGATTCAGAGAACCTGGGCTACCCGTTGTTTTACAGAACTTTTATATAAACTTGATCTACCTTTTCCCTCTGTAGCAGCCCAGAAAAATCGCTCAGAGAGGGTTTGGAAGCAGGGTCATTGGAGCTGGAGGGCGGGGGCCTTTGCAGAGAACCTGCACACCCTGGGGACATCAGGCCAGCGCTGCTCCTTCTGCCTCCCTCCACAGACTCGGGCCTCCGGCTCAGGCTGGGCACCGCCCACGGTCCAGGCCGTAGCCTCGGAGCTCTGTCCTCGGCCAGGAGGCAGGGCTCCGGGAAGGGCGGGCGAGGGAAGCTCCCAGAATACAGGACTGGACGCGGGGAGCGAGGCGGCAGGCCGGGAGGGCCGGGGTGGAGCGGGCGAGGCGGGCGGAGCGGGGCGGCTGGGGCGCTGGAGGCGAGCGCGGAGCGGAGGAGTTGGGTCTGGGGGAAAAGTGAGGCGCGGCGCCCGCAAGGGCGCAGGGGTGGGAGAAGGGATCCGAGCGCGGGGCGGGACACCGGCGGGGTGGCGTCCGAGGAAGGAGCGCGTGAGCCTGGTGGCAGGTGAGGGTGTGAGGGCGGAGCCGGGTCGGTCACGGCGGTCCGCCCGGCTCGGGTCGGGCGCGGAGCGTGGGCTGGAGCCGGGAGCTCGCGGTGGGGGGCGGGCGGCGGGCGCGGGCAGCGCAGAGGGGCCGCAGGAGCGCGGCGGGTCGGGGCTGGCGATGCGGGTGCACCTGGGCGCCCTGGCCGGCGCGGCGGCGCTCACCGGGGCCCTCAGCTTCGTGCTGCTGGCGGCCGCCATCGGCACCGACTTCTGGTACATCATTGACACCGAGCGGCTGGAGAGGAGCGGCCCCGGGACGCAGGACCGGCTGGGGACGGCCAACCGCAGCCAGCCCGAGTCCCTGAGCTCGCACTCCGGACTCTGGCGAACTTGCCGGGGTAAGGCGCACCCAGGGACCCGGGCGGAGGTCGCAAACGCCCCTTGCACCGGCCCCTGCTCCGCTGGGACCTGTTGCTGAGCGCGAACCCTTCCCGCAAGCCCCAAGCCCCAAGCCCCAAGCCCCAAGCCCCAGATGCAACGCCGGGGAGCCGGGGAAGGTGGGCAGGGGGCTGGGGCTCGGAATTCCTGCTGGAGGTGTCCAGCTCAGCTCCCAACTGCTCCAGCGCTCCTCCTGCCCTCCGGTGGAGCATCCAGGGCGATGGCGGGACCGTGGGCAGGTCAGAGCCCCTAAGCCCCCGTAATTGATGCCTCTGTCCCATCCAGTGCAGAGTTCGTGCACCCCGCTGATGAACCCCTTCTGGTTGGAGAATGTGACAGTCAGCGACTCCAGCAAGCAACTTCTCAGTGAGTCTGGGGAGGTGAGGTTGGCTGGGGAGAGCAGCCCCTGCCCCACCCTCAGTTCCAGAGTGGGGACACTGTAGAGGGGGCAGCTGGGGTGGCTTAGGAGGGAGTGGGTTAAGATCAGGCAGCCGGACTCTCTTGTATCTGTACTCTGTGGTTTAGGATTCACTCAACCAACACTGACTGATGGCTTCCTGTGTGCCCAGCTCCTTACTGATTGAGGGTTAAGATTCAGGCCATGTCCTCCAAGGGCCCAGGGACTAGCTGGGGATAGAGAGGTGGCCATGCAGTTCATTTTGGAGTGTCTGGCAGCATGAACGGACATAGGAAGGCCAAGCAGGCACCTAAACCAGCCTCTGAGGTGAATGTCAAGAGAGTTCTCATCCCAGAACCCGAGGCTGGCTGGGTAGTGGTAGCAATGCAGAAACCAGGATGCAGGGCAGACAATTAGGAGTCAGAGGAAAGTCCTCTTCCAGGGGTCATTTCATCTGTCTTTTGATTGGCTGTCTCTCCAGTGCCAGCTTGGGTTGGCTACTCCTACCCGTAGCACAGGTCGCAGGGTACTTTTCAGTTAAAATCTGCCTCCCTCGTTAGATTGTGGACCCCCAAGGTCAGGGATCAAGTCTCTTTGTGCATTCTTGATACTTAGCCTAGGACCTGATATGTTGTGGTCATGAGCTTGCTGAATAAGCATAAGCAATATTTAACAATTGACTCTCTGGGAAATAATAATTTTCTAAAAGACCCCGGATGGTAGCATTTGCCAATTTCTGTTGTGTAAATCCTTCCCCTGGGGTGAATTTCAAGCTGTAATGCAATGGCACCTGGCTGACAAAGTTCCTAGAATTGGCTTTTGTGAGCAGATCTGTGTCACCCCAGCACACCTCTGTGTCAGACCCCCCTGGAGGGGATGACACTGGGTGCCTGGGCTGTGGGGGGCTGTGGGCCGTGGAACTGTGGGTGTTCTTGGAGCACTGTTTCAAGAATCATCGGGAATTCCTGTATTTGAAGTAAGGGAGATGAGGGCTCATCCCAGCTCAGACCCTTACCGGAGCCCCCTTGGTCCTGAAATAGGAGTCTTAATAATCTTTCCGAGTCTCATTTTCCACATCGATCAAAAGAAGATATCAAAACCCTGGGGGCTGAGGTCAGGATTCCATTAAGAAGAACGAAAGTGCAGGAAAAAGAACTTTCCCAGGAACTCACAGGGCTCTGGGGTCGTGCTGGCAGCTCCGGGTCACATGGAGGAACGAGCGGACGTTCCCTTGGGACGCTCTCCCTTCTGGACTCTCCTGAGCTGTAGTCACACCTATGGAGTGCCGACCCTCCAGCAGCCACCGTGTCCCAGGTGGGGTGAACTGGATGGCTAGCTGCACTTGGCTTCCTTTTGAAATGGGTAAAGCAACCAGCCAGCTCCTTCAGGATTCTGAGAAACAGGGAGAAGTCACTCGCCACTCACCCCCGGATGTGGGTCTGAACGCCAGCTTCACCACCAACTAGGTGTCTGGCCTTGGACCTTCCTCTACCTTTCTGAGCCTCAGCTGCCTCACGGGCCAAATGAAGGTGACGGTCGATACCCTCCTAAAGTTTCCGTGAGGTTGGGACAGGAGAGCATCTTTAAGACCCAGGGTGCTGCTTGGCCGCCACACCTGGCCCTGAGCAGCAGCTACAGTTATGGTCATTGTCTCAACCGAGAAGCTGGGCAGGCTGCCCTCAGACTGTGTGTCTGTTGAAAATCACCCCCAGAATCTCTTTTTCCTCCAAATGCATTTTGAGTTTGGTCCAAATTCTTTTCTTATGCAAAGGCTTTTCTTTCCTTCAAGGAGCTGCTGCGGAGGCCAGAGAGACCAGGCCGTTGATGAGCAGCCCAGCTCTGAGTCAGCCTCCCAGGCAGGTCCTGGTGGGTGTCTGGGAATAAACCTGGGTTTCCTTCCTCCAAGACAACCAGAGCAGGCAGACCCAGAGCTGCTGGCCAACCGCCTGGACTCCGTGATTCTGTTTGACCTGCGGTCAGTGAAGTTGAGGGGAAGCATCAGGTTCGTGAGCAGGCGTGCCCCATGTGCTCAGCTGGCTCAGCCAGGTGACAGAGCCCGGAATCCCCCTTGCTGGGTCTTCCAGAGAGCTCTGGGGAGCCATGGGTTTGGCTGCTTGGCCAGGAACTGGAACGATTTTGGGTGGCAAGGAGGTCACCAAACTCAGCACAGCGTGTGGTGGGGAACCAGCCAGGGAGCTTTGGTGGCAGGTGACAGAGAATCAGATTGCACTGGTTAAAAGAAAGAGGAACTGCGACCTAGGCAAGGCCAAGCTGGAGCCTCTCCCCAACCCTCTGCCTCCGTGGGCGTGGCTGCCTTCCGGGTGGGCCTGAGCAACAACCTCACAAAACTTCCAGTCAGGTACCAGGTTGGGTCACATGCCTGGTGCTGAGCCAACACTGGTGGGCCAGGACGAGGCAGTTGTCACCTGTAACAAGAGGCAGGATGGGACCAGCCTGTTGCTGATGAGGGGATGGGGAGTGGGGTGCACACAGTAGGAGCTCAGTTAATGCCTCCTCCTGCTTGGAATCATATCATCTCTCTGAATCTCAAGGTTTTCAATGTAAAATGGAGCTAGCAATCACAGACCCACCGGACTCACTTCCTTCCCTAGTTATTTAGTTCCCTCCGCACTGGGCTGGCTTTCTGAATAGAACACGCGGGATGTGACAGTGTCCCAGGCATGCTCTGAACTCTCTGCACGTGTTCATCAGCTCATTCAATCTTTGTAACAGGCACTATCCTGATCATCCTCGACTTTGCTGGTGAGGAAACTGAGGCACAGATCAGTTAGTTCAATTACCCAAGTTTGCACAGCAGCCAACAGATCTGGAATTCAAACCCTGTTTGCTTTTACCCTGTTGGCACAATGCTATGCTGAGTTTCATCTCCATATATTCCGTGTATATTAAGATCAGAGACCTCGGCAACCCCATAGGAGCTTCCTGCTTGCTGTATTCTGGGTTCAGAGTCCTGCTACCTCACACTGCCTCCTTCAGACAGGGAGCAGAGTTCTGCATTATGAGGATGCCTGGCAGGTGCAAAGCCGAGCAGCTGAACTGAGCTGAGTGTGTTCCAGAAACACCAGGGAGGCGGCCATTCCCGGAGAGTGTGGCCGGAAGTGCTTCTCAGGGGTGCATGGTTCTTTCCAGGTCCGTCCTCATCTGCATCCCCTAAGAGCCCAGGAGGATGATCAGGCTGGTCAGCTAGGGACAGCGGCCCCCAGAGGGGTCAAGTGCTTTGCCCAGCACAGCACGCCAGGGGCTGAAGCTGGACCAAGGGCCAGCAGGCTGACCCAGCTGGCCTCTGAGCAGGAGAAGTTGGAAAATCACCAGATTGGGTTTCTAGTCTTTCTAGGTACTGGGCTGAGGCAGTAGTGTGGAAAATTGAAATCAGCCCTCCCACGATGCCTGGTGCAGATCAAGAGTGGAAGTGGTGAGGGCAGAAACAGAGAAGGGATCGGGGACGTCGCGTGCAGAGTCAAGAGGCCGTCTGCACCCGGAGGGAATTCTCCGTGTGATTCCTGCACCGCTGTGCTGCAGGCAGGGAAGGACGGGCGAGGGAGGCGGGTCCTGTGGGGCTCGGCTCCTGGGGCACAGAGGCCTGGGCTTCAGGCTGGCTTTCTGGAGTACCTACTGAAAATCAAGACCAAGAATTATTTAAAGTAATTCTACTTCTAGTGTCTTCCACATGAGACTTCTGAGAAGAAGTTCACTGTGCCATTTTGAAATAGGAAATAATAAGGTACAGCCTTGGTGCCCATGTATGGAAAATTGGCTAGACATTTGTATATGTGTGTGTGTGTGTGTGTGTGTGTGTGTGTGTGTACATTTTAAGAAATCTATCTATCTATCTATCTATCTATCTATCTATCTATCTATCCATCCATTTTAAGGAATATTACACAGCCAGTAAGAAGATGCTAATGTGGGTAGAACACCAAGATGTGGAATAAAGCAAGCAAGTTGCAGAGTGTTGTGGGTATTTATTATCCCTCCCCGAGGAAGCCAATATCATATACCTCTTCCATGGTATTTAAGAATACTTTAAGATGCACCTTTATTTTGTGTGCCATTAAGACAGAAAAAAATACTATCAAGTATGCACCAAGGCATTCTCAGAGGGCCACTCTGCAAGGATAGGAAGGGGCAGGGGCCGGGTGCTGGTCACATGGGTCTCCTTTTAACATTTTCTAGGAAGATTATCTGCTGGGGTGAAACCACCCCGAGAGGGCTGCCTGGGCTGGGCTCCTTTCCAGTGGGGCTCGGGACCGTCTGCCTCCTGCCGCCTGCCTAGCTGCAGGAGCCGAGGCCATGCTGCTCCCAGGACCTCCTGCCTCTGCACCGTGGCACCGTCCACGTCCTTGTTGGTGCACACTGCCCTGCCTCGGTCCAGTTCTCGCCTCCTCACCTTACATCCGGGTGTCCGCTGGGACCTCTTCCCCCCAGGAGCCCTCTCCTTGCCCCCCAGCTTGGCTAAGCCCCCCTTTCTGCCGCCCCGTGACCCCTCTGCAAACCCTGCTTGGCCATCCATTTCAGGGGGTGCTTTGCAGCTATGTGACCTTGGGCAAGCGGCCTGAGTACCTGAGGTCTCGGCTTTTCTCATCTGTGAAATGGGAATTAAAGACTTGTCCCTGGAAGAGTCTGCAGGAGGAGAGGGAAGGAAAGCGCACCGGGCCAGAGTCCAGGGTCCAGTCGACAGGTGAGGAAACCGAGGCTGGAGAGATGGTGCTCAGTGGGAGGCGGAGTCGGGATTTGAAGGCGGGACTTTGCAGACTCCTGCTCTTTCCATGTCACCGTGCATCATGGAGACCATGAAGGTGACTAAGGGCAGCCCCTGTCCTCAAAGACAGACTCAGGGGCAAATATTTACCAGCATTTTAAAAAGCCGCGCTCCTACCGGGCACCCTAGGATGCTGGTTTCTGAACCTCCCTGGAGACCCAAAGTCAAAACGGGTGACCCGTTTGGAAGTGAGGTCCCTGGCGCTGGGGTGCCCTGTGGTAGATGGCGCTGGAGACTTCCTTTTGCCAGGGCTTCTGACCGTTCCGGGGGACAGAGACCTCTCTGCTCTGCACAGGAGCAGAACCGTTGCTTCTTTCACCACCCCAGGTGTCCTGACCTGGCGCTGAAGCATCATGGGACCTGGGTTTCCCAGGGGGCCGTTCTTTGAGCAGTGAGATAAAGCCACACGCCCGAGGTTGTGTGGTCAGATCTGGAGTGTCCCCCAGAGCTCACGTGTGAGGTGATTCAGCAACACTCAGTGGTAACTGCCTGAGTCCTGAGGACTCTGACCTCTTCAGTGGATCAATCCATCTGATGGGTTAATAGTTGGAGTGGCTTTGCCAGAAGGTGGTGAGAGCCATGGGCAGGAGGGGCGTGGCTGGTGGAAGGCGACCACCAGGGGCATGCCAGGAGCTGAGCAGCTCTCCTCCACCATGACCTTCCGCCATGATGTTCTTCTCCCCCGAGACCCAGAGCAACGGAGCCAACTGATCAGGGAGCGACATCTTCGAAACTGAGCCAGCATAAACCTTCCTCCTCTAGGTTCCTTTGTATTTTGGTCACAATGATGAAAAGCTGGTCAGTACAACACGTTGATCACGAGGAAGCACAGATGCTCCTTGGCCGGCACATCTTGTTTCTTCTTGCTTCGGGGTTTGTTTTTGCCTTTGCTCGTAACAAAGTGTTTTGGAATCCGAGAGATCCCTGGGCCTCGGCGTTGACCTTGAGGGACCCCTGTCAACGGTTCATATTAGGAATCCTATATAGTAACCACTGCTGTCATCTATTGGGCTCCTCGTGCCAAGTATGATGCTCCTGCTGTATACCATCCAAGACAGTAACGAGGGACATGGTCTCCCCGGCAGCCACAGGTGCCCCAGAACCTTATTGGGAAGAAGCAGTTTGGTAGATGCCCTCGGGGATCTGGAACTGAGATCATCTTGGGTTCACTGGACGGGCCCGACATCCAACCACGAGTGTCCTAAGAAGAGAAGCAAAGCGGAGAGCTGGGACCAGGGTCCCTGAAGCCACCAACGTGGAAGAGGCAAGGGAAGTCTCCCCGGAGCCATTAGTGGGGCTCGGTCCTGTGACACCCTGGTTTCAGAACAAGTGTCTGCTGGTCACAAGCCACGCAGTTCACAGTGGCAGCCCCAGGACACGAGTCCAGCCGCACTGTCAAAGAATAAGCCCCACCAGGGCCACCTGTCCCCAAGGTCCTGTGCTGAGGAGGTGTGGGTCTCAAGTCCAGGACCCTTTTCCTCCCAAGACCACCAACAGGGAACGTCCGCTGAGAGGCGTGCAGGACTCGGGATCCCTCCTTCCGAGTCCGGGGCTCATCCCTGGTCTCCAGTTCGCAGGCCGTGCCGGCCGCGTGGCCTCCCAGGACGGCTGAACGCACTGCTGGGCCTCTCTGGCCCTCCGTCCCTCCGCCCTGGCCGACTCCATGGCACCTCCCCCGCCCCGGGGCTGGGACGGCCCTTCGGCCACTGTCAGGGCCCTCCAGCCTCAGACCAGCAGGGACACCCCCGCGGCTGGACAGCGGGACTCACTCTCGCCGCAGCCCGGGTGGACACTCACCACGGAGGGCTGTGGGTGCAGTGGACAGAGGCTGTCGGAGGGACGTGCAGGACTCGGGACTCCATGGGGTGATTTTGGAGAGGGTCCAGGGAAGCAGGGTTTGCTGTGGACTGGGCAGTGTCAGGAAGCGGGGACAGCTCCCTGAGGGTCTCAACAGATCCTCTCTGCAGGGGAAGGCCAGGCAGCAAGCCCCGCACCGGGGGACGGCGTTTGGCCTTCTGAGAGGCTCGGAGGCCTCCGTTGTGGCCTTGCCTGGCCTTCCCGGTCCTGGCTCTCACCACCTTGCCTGAGGGTGCAGCTCTCCGAGGTCACGTCCAGGAGCGCCCACCGCTGGCCGGGGGTCCAGGGCCTTCCAGGCCTCGGGCTCTTCCTCTTTCCCCTCACAGGGGTCATTGGAGGTGTGTTGCGGGGGGTGCTGTGGGGGAGACGCAGGCCTGGGGCTCAGATGGAGTCACAGAATCTCGGTCTTTCTAGAGTTTAGAGGTCTTTCTGCACATTGCTTCCTGCGGGGTGCGCAGGACTGTTGTGGGAGGCGGCTCTGAACACATTCCATCGCAGGGACTGGCTGCGCCATTTCCCTGTCCAGGAGACGGGTTGGCAAGTCTGGTAACTGGCCTTGCCTGGGGCCTTGGCTGGCCGTGCTGGGCTGACGCTGGGGCTGCCTGTAGGCAGCAGGTGCTGGGTGTTTGCTAAACACAGGGAGGGGCGCCCGGCGTGACCAGTCGTCCCGGCCAGCCCTGACCTGTCCTGGCGTAGGCCTGCGGTCATGGGAGATGGTTTAGTGACTGCCAACGATCGTTCGACTCTCACAAGTGTTTGGTTTGGATGATAAACCCCGTGGGTGCCGTCCACATACCCAGAAGGGAGGAGCTGTATGTGCCTCGGCCGTTTTTATCTGCTGGGCTCACATCAGACACACTCTGCTGATTTTAGTAAGTCCTCGGCACAGCAGACGGGAGCGCTTTCTCTTCTTTTATCCATGAGGCTCAGAGTGGTCTAGTAGATGGTCCACAGTCACACAGCTCGAATGCCATATTAAGTGGTCTTTTGACTGATCACCCTCATAATGATATCCCAGCACCTTCCAAATACCCCAGTTCCCAGAAATCCGTCACTCTGTCACAGCCACTCTCTAAGCACATTCTGAGATCTGGGGGTTGGAAAGAGTGCAGTTCCCAGTAGAACAAAACTTGGAATCAATATTCATGTTCCAAGACTGCGATTCTCAAAAAGAAAAACACACACACAGAGCAGAAGAACAGGACTTGTGTGTACGCGCGCAAAGCCAGACCGAATCTCCGCAGGCGCTCGCACAGCCCTCCCCAGGGAGCCGTTCATACCCAGACATTTAATTGAATGTGTAGGTCAAGTCGGCTGGCGGGGCGTCGGGGGAGCACAGGCGGGCTCGGAACCTCATTAATTTCTACGTGAGAAATGATGCCATTTCTCGGCTGCAGACGGCGGCGATGCTGTGCCGGCTCTGAGCTCCCGGCTGCTGCATTTGGCCACCATGGCTGTCCTTAGACAGGAGGGAGGACGGAGGCCAGCCTATCCAGGCCACCGCCGTGGTACCGCCATCTCTGGTGGCCCCGGGAGGGAGTTTAGCCTGCTGTCCTGGGCCTGCCAAGGCTGGTGGCTCTCTGGGGACTTGAAGATAGCGCCTCGTGGCTGCGGTGGAGGTCGGGGGCTGAACGGCTGGCTGTCTCCACCATTTTTATTAGCGTAGCTGGGTCAGCGCGTTTTCTGTTGCCCGTGACAACGCCACTGTGGGGCGGGTTTTAATGAAGGGGCTCCTTGTGGCTCACGGTCCTGGTCTGAGGTCGAGGTTGCGGCCGCCGCTGGTGGTGGCGAGTCTTGCTGGCGGAGTCCAGAGGCGGCGCCGGGCAGTGTGTGTCTGGCCTTCTGATCCTGCCATCCTCTTACGAAGCCCCTTGTCTTTGTCCCTGCAGTGCGTGTGATGGCTCTGGAGCCACTGGCTGCTGCCCCATTTCCCAGATGTGGAAATGCAGGCTCTGAGGACCTGAGCATCTTGCCAAAGCCCGCGGGTCTAGGCCACCGGCCCCAGAGCTCACGCTTTGACGACGGTCACGCTGGCTCCCCAGCCGCTGTTTTCTTCCTGAAAACTGCCTCGCGGCCACACTCTCCAACCCGAAAGTCACTCATCACTCAACCAGATGGTCAGCACAACACTCCTCATGCCCCAGGGCCTCTGCTAGGAACTCAGGAGGCACGGGTGCCCGTGAGGCAAGAGCCCCCTCATTAGGGCACTCACGGCCTGACAGGGGACACAGAAGAGAGACGCTTTCAGCCCTGTAATGAATGCCAGTGTTGGGTGGTTCTGGGGAGCCAAGGGGACACGGAGGAGGCACGTGGCCATGTGTATGGTGGTGGACCTGGTATTAGGAAATATTTCTCAGAGGAAACAATGCTTAGTCTGCGGGAAATGTTCCTCCTCGTACCTATCCTGTTGCCAGAGGACTTAAAAAGACCCAGTACCCAGCTCACAGTAAACACCAAAAAGCATTTGGTGAAGGACTGACCACACAGAGCTTTGTGCTTGTTTCCCTTTCTGCCTTGGCTGCCAGGAAGCTCAGAGCCAAAGTGGTGGTAAATGTTTAGCCCCCAAGACCTTAGACTTCCACTTTCCATCCTCTTCCTTCCCTGTCCACCCGCCTCCACTGGTCTTGACTTTTCTGTAATGTGTTCTTTTCCACTTTCCGATTTCCCTGGTTGTGTTTCTCTTTGTGGGAGTTCTCTGGAATCTGCCTCAGATCTTCCTGGAGATGAGGCAAGACGAGTAATCATTTCAATAGGACCCTGTTCCCCAGGCTGGTCCTTCTGGCTCAGTGACCAGGACACAGCATCTCTCCACTCTCCTCCGGTTTATCCCAGGACTCGGCCAAGGACACGGCCCTGAGGACCCCTGCTCCCCCCTTCGGTTCTCTCCACACTAATGTCCTTCCTCCAGGAACCCTGCTCCCCCGGAGCATGGGACACCTCTATGGTGATGGACGTTCTGGTGACAGAAGTGAGCTGTGGTCCAGCCTGCAGCCTCCTGCCAGGACCACTTCCAAACCACCAGCAAGCGCTGTCCCCAAATGCCGTGGTCCTCTGATGTCATACAGTCCCAGGGCCGTGGAGGCAGAGCCAAGGTCAGCCGTGGCCACCCCTCCAGTCCCAATGCCCCAGTGGTAATGGATCCCAAACCACCTGTGTGACTGTCTGCCTGTGACTTCTTCCACGGGATGCCAGCTCCCCAGGCAGGTCTCCTCCTGTCCCTGTGAACACGGAACCAGTGGGTTCCACCTGGTCGAAGGTCTCATGAGTCATTGATTGATTGACGTTCGCTGCTGCTGAGCACCTGCGGCTGCTGTCTCCTGCCTCAGCCGCCAGGTCTCTAGTTGTGAAGAGAGATGTTCGACGCCCCCACCTGCCAAGGGTCACTCCACTTCCTGCCTCCTACCTTGTCGTAGTCTTCTTGGACCAGTACAAAGTCAATGGCCAGGGAGAATCAGCTCCGCGTCCTCCTTGACTGACTGCCTGCAGCCTGGGGCTCCTTGGCTTGCAGACTCCTCCCTCCAGTCTCCGCCTCCACCCTCAGGTCCCTCCTCCTCCGAGTCCTCTCCTCTTCTCTTTTAAGGAGATACTCATGGGACGCGGGGACCCTCCAATCCAGGACGGCTCATCTTGTGCTCCTTAACTTTAGAGCATCTGCAAAGACCTCTTAGGGTAAGGTCACCTTCCCAGGATCTGGGTGAATGTCAGTTTTGGAAGTCACCCCTTTGCTGTCCGCTCTCCAAGCAGCACCCAGAGCAGTCCCACCAAAGCCTGTCCCCTTAGATGGAGTCCCCTGATCCTCTGCCCCAAACTGTGGCCCTTCGGGCTTACTGGGAGAGAAGCACGGAGGCCTCTGGAAGGTTAGCTCCGCCCACAGCCCCGCCTCCTATGCTCCGCCCACAGCCCCGCCTCCTGATGCTCCGCCCACAGCCCCGCCTCCTGATGCTCCGCCCACAGCCCCCCCTCCTGCATGCTCCGTCCTTCACCCTCCAGCTCTCGCATCGTCTGGGCCGCTCTGTACCTGCTCCATGGTGGGTCATGGTCAGCAGTCCCCGGGGCGCTCTTGGCCCTGCCTCCTCCTGCTTCAGGGCAGGTCCTGGTATTGTCACCATCTCTCAACATTGGCATTTACACATTTGCTCACAGCTTGACTCCCCTGGCTGGAGTGTGGCCGGGGTAGGATCTTGGTTTCTTCCCTCCTGAGTCGGCGCCGGGTGCATAAGTGAGGAGTCCAGGGTTCCCAGGCGCGGTGGCAGAGACTCAGGACACAGACCGCGCAGGACCAGGTTCTGCCACTTTGTCATTGTCATCGGAAGCAATGGTGGTCCTTCCCTGGCGTCCGGTGCAGGCTGTGGTGGGTGCTCAGTAGCTGTGGATGGACAGCGGATGCTAGTAACCTCTGCTGCCCATGTGCCCTCTCTCTCTCCTAAAGCCATGCACGGGACGTTTGTGATTCTGCTGCCGCTCAGCCTGATCCTGATGGTTTTTGGGGGGATGACTGGGTTTCTGAGCTTCCTCCTCCGAGCCTACCTCCTCCTTCTGCTCACGGGGACCCTCTTCCTCTTTGGAGGTAGGTGTCTGCCCTCTGGGTGGTGGGTGTTGGGCAGGGACTCTCAGCAGCGAGTCAGTTGAAGGGATGAGTGGTTTCCAGCCAGGATCCCAGGTCCCAACTCCAGGAAAGAGGCTGGAGTGGGCACAGCTTCTGGGGACTGCTCTGTGAGTCCAGCAGAGCCCTGTCTGAACCCCGACAGCTTGGGGCTTTCAGGCTGTGTCCTGGAAGGGGTCCTGGCTCCAGCCACCCTGGGAGAGCCACATGGATGGATTAGACAGCAGGTACCTCCAGGTTCAGAAGGACAAATGCCATATGACCTCACTCAGAGGTGGTCTCAACAAGCCAAGGTCACAGAAACGAGGCTGTGGGTGGGGCAGGGAGCTGTCAGTCAAAGTCAGGAGGAATGAGTTCCAGAGACCTGTGTGTGTCACCGTGAGTGCCATTAATAACAGCCTATCACGTACTTGAAACTTGCCAGGAGGGTTGATTTTGGAAGTTCTCACCACAAGGAGGGGTCAAGTGCGGGAGGTGTGGTGGGTAGCAAATGGCCTGCGGCAGGGTGCTTGGAACCACGGTGTGTGCACGGTAGATGTCTACAATTTTTATTTGTCTAAAAAGACGCAGAAAAGTGAAACAAAGTGAAAACCAGGCATGGCTGGCTCGATTCTGGTTTTTTGGCAGAAAGGAGGTTTTATGACTGGATCAGGCCCCAGCGGGCCGCCCGATGGCTCCCTGTGCCCCGTGCTTGGAATGGTTCCTCATTAAAAGAGGAAGAGATCTGCGAGGTCGCGCACACCGGGATCCACGGAGGGGTCAGAGGGAAGAGCCTGTGGGTCTGACAACAGTGCCAGGTGCTGCCCTGCAGCTGCCCACAACCTCCCTGAAGTTGACTTTAATATTCATGGTTCACCAACGGCTGATTCGCACAACCATCACCGCCCCGTAGAACTTTCTGTGATGGTAAATGCGGTGCAGCCGGGGAGCCAGGAGGCAGGCTCGAGTGGCCAGTGCGGGGGGGGACTGTGCAGCTGATTGAATTGAACTTAGCTGTGAGAGGCCACTGTGGCCAGGCCGCCCTGCTGGACCAGGCAGTCCCAGTCCCGTCTCTGCGGAGACCCGTGTGCCGCCCGGCACCCTTATAGGTGCTGGGAAGCGGGTGGGCAAAGTGCCTGTGGCGGCTCCCCTCTGGGACAGGCACGGGCGGTGACCACACACACCAGGGCAAGGTGCAACTGTGACCTGGACGCGGGCAGCTGCTTGCTGCTGTGAAGTCACAGGGCTTGACCTGCTGGGGCAGGTCCAGGAATGGACTTGTGAGCTGGGATGGGGAGGAAGGGTAGGAGCAGGCAGAGGAGGAGGGGTGGAGGGAGGGAGAGAGCCGGGGAGGCCCCGTGGCTGGGCGGGGCGGGAGGAGGGGAGGAGGAGGAGGAAAGGGGAGGAGGAGGAGGGGGCAGGGAGGATGGGGGAGAGGGAGGGGGAGGAGAAGGGGGAGGAGGAGAAGGGGGAGGAGGGAGAGGAGAAGGGGGCAGGGAGGGGGGAGGAGAAGGGGGAGGAGGGAGAGGAGAAGGGGGCAGGGAGGGCAGGGGGAGGGGGAGGAGGAGGAGGAGGGAGAAGCAGGAGGAGCAGGAAGAGTAGGAGCAGCAGGAGGAGGAAGAGTGAGGAGGGAGGAGGAGGAGGGAGGAGCGAGAGGAGGGAGGAGGAACAGAAGGAAAAGGAGCAGTAGGAGGGAGGAGGAAGAGGAGGGAGCAGGAGGAGGAAGAGGAGGGAGCAGGAGGAGGCGAAGGGGGAGGATGGAGAGGAGAAGGGGGCAGGGAGGACGGGGGAGGGGGGAGGAGGATGGAGAAGCAGGAGGAGCAGGAGGAGTAGGAGCATCAGGATGAGGGAGGAGGAGGAGCAGGAGCAGGAGGAGCAGGAGCCGAGGGAGGTGCCCGGGCGCTTCTGACCTCTCTCCCTGCCCCTGCAGCCATGGTGACCCTCAGTGGCATCAGCGTCTACATCGCCTACTCGGCGGCCGCCTTCCGAGAGGCGCTGTGTCTGCTGGGGGAGCGGGCGCTCCTGGACCAGGTGGACATCCGCTTCGGCTGGTCGCTGGCCCTGGGCTGGATCAGCTTCATCTCCGAGCTGTTCACCGGGGCGGCCTTCCTGGTGGCAGCGCGTGTGCTCAGCCTGCGGCGGAGGCAGGACCAGGCCGTCTGAGCTGGGACACCCCATCCTGGCCACTGCGGCGGGAGGGCTGGGCCCGGGGGCCTCACAGACGCATGTCCGGGCTGCTGCCCGTGGAGGTCGGGGGGTGGCCTGAGAGGGGCAGCTGGGCTGGGCTGCCGTCGGTGCGGCCCAGTGCTCTGTGCCAGGGGCCGGTGTCTGCCTGTGCTTGCTGCAAGAGGCTGAGCGAGTGCTGGACCCCGTCACCTGAAATAAACCACAGTCCTCCACAATGGAACCTCTCGGCTCTGCAACCGCGACGTCTGCGTCTGTGTGCCTCTTCCAGCTTCACGAGCGCCCCTTCTTTGTTATGAAATGTTTGGAAAGACCAGAGAGGTTAAGTAGCTTGTGCAAAGGTGCACAGTGAGCTAGCAGCCTACTCCTCTGTCTGAGACCAGCACCCTGCCCCCCAGCACAGCTTTCGGGCTGCCCGGGCTGTGTGCTCCCTGGGCGGGGAGTTCCCCTAGCTCACATGCTGGCTCTGGAAGAGGCAGTGGGCGCCCGGAGGGAGCATGCAGAGCCCCGGGTTCTCCGCGCTAACATGGTCCTTGCTCCTCTGGCCGAGGCCTGACCCTCGACTGGAAGAGGCCATCTAGGGAGACGGTCTTCAGGGCCCAGGCTGGTCTTTGACATGTCATAGTCATCCCAGAGGAAAGACCCCTTGGTCGGTGAACAGGGCCCCCGTGTCACTCGGGAGTGACAGGAAGCACCCTAGGAGAGCAGCCGCCCTCAGCATGAGTGGGAAGAGCCACCTACAGCCCTGGGCCTCGCTCTGCAGCCTGCGTGCTGGTGGGCGCAGCAGTCAGGAGAGCCGAGGGGCCTCCTGTGACCTGACATTGTCCTCCTCATGACACCATCATCCTCATTGTGACCTCAACATCCTCATTATGACACATCAATCTTCACTATGACGTCACCACCCTGTGACATCCTCACTATGACGTCACCACCCTGTGACACCATCAATATGATGTCACCACCCTATGACACATCACCATACTCACTATGACATCATCACTGACATCAAACCCTTGCTATGACACCATCCTATGACTTACTTCCTCCTCACTATGACACCATCACCTCGATATGACAGCACCATTCTTGCTATTACCTCATCCTATGACATCATCCTTCTCACCGTGACATCACCGTCCTCACCATGACACTAGCATCATCCTGTGTCATCGCCATCCTTACCTGATTTCATGACACCCTGGGGCACTCACTGTACACTGTGCTATTCTATGTGCCAGTCATCCAACCCTCGATGGGAGGACATTGCCCGCCAGGAAGCCAGCCTCGCTCTCTGGGCCACAGTGGGACGAGGGAGGCCTGGGAAGCACGTGGCCCATGTGACTGGAGATTGGCCTGCAGGGTACAGTCGGTCAGCAGGCGGCCTTGCTGCTGAAAGGGCGGTCTTTGCTGCCATCTGCTGTCAAATTCTGGAACTGCGTCAGAGGCCAGTCAAATCAGTCAAAAGGCTTGTTGAGGCCTCGGAGCCCCAGCTTCTCCAGCAGGAATGTGGGGGGCTGCTCTCTCCCCGCCAGGACATCTGGCCATGCCTAGCGACAGTTTTAGCTGTTAAAAGGGGCAGAGGGTGCTCCCTTGGCGCCTAGTAGACAGAGCTGGAGGATGCTCTGAGCATTCCAACGCTCCCCAGCACCACGTTACCCCCCCACGCATCAGCAGGACTGAGGCTGAGAAAACCCAGTAGCAACAAACAAGGCTACTGCACCCAGGGAGCTGCCGGGGCGCGAGAGGGAGCCTCGTTCATTCACTCACGAATCAAGAGTGAACCGCACACCGGCGTGGAGAACCGTCCTCAGGCCTGGAGACTCCTTAGCAGGGGTCCCGCCCTTACCAGCTTACACAGAGACAGAGGACAAGTTTGGGAGCAGCAGAGGTGGCTAGCACCTGGCAGGAAACAACCCAGAGCCACTGGGAGAGCTGCTGCCCCAGAGAGGCGGTCGGGAAGGGAGAAGGATGCTTTCCCTGCACACTGGGAAAGAGCAGAAGAGGCAGGTGCAAAGGCCCTGTGGTGGGAACAGGTTTACATGTTTGAGGCAAATGAAGGAGAGATGATGGAGAGGAGCGGAGTGGGAAGGGGCAGGAGGGTGCCACCCAGGACACACAGCAAGAGTGCTGTTCCAAAGTGGGGTTGGGATTCTGTTCTGTTCTGCTCCACTCGGTTCCAATGGAATCATTTTGAGAGTCATGGCAGTGTCAAGGGGCATTTAGCAGTGGGTCTGGGGGGTGCAGGTTTTAAGGTAGTAACTGTTCCGATCCGTGTGATCGGAGTAGCACCTGCGCCCCTGCAGGCCCCATGGAATCAGAGACTCGGGTGGGCCTGGCACTGGTGTTTCTCGAGCTGCTTCCTGCTGAGCAGGAGGGACAGCCACCGCTTTAAGACCTGTTGTGTGGAAATGAATGGCGGGGTCAGAGTGGGTGAGGCATCCAGGAGGGGAGCCTGCCGGCCCAGGAGAGTCGGAGGAGCTCGGCTGGCAGCCGTGCTGGGTTCAGGGCATGCGGTGACTCAGCAGAGAGGTTTCTACTGCTAAAGGGCAATAAGGGAAGGAAGGAGGGCATCTTCCAGGCTGCCGGGGAGCACAGCCCGGATCCGCACCCTCAAATGCACACACGTGTGCCACAGAGCTGGACGCTTCCTCCCCTCGGAGAGGGGCGCTCCGCCACAGTGAAGATTCTGTCACTCTCTGGCTCCTCCCTTGGCTCCTTTGTTCACTGGCTCATTCACTCACTCACTGGTCATCCACCTGCCTATCCATCCATCACCCACCATCCTCTCATCTGTTCACTAATTTACATGTGGAAGCACACATTCACTCGAGCGTTCTTCCATCTGTTAACCTATCTGCACATTCACCCCGTTCATTCCTGCCCTCACTCATCTGCCTGTTCCCTCCACCTTCCACTCCCTCACTCGTATGGTTTTTCCATCCATTCATTCAGCCATGCATTCATCTGTCCATCCATCCATGCATCCATCATCCTTCCATCCATCCATCCTTCCATCCATCCATCCATTCTTCCATCCATTCATCTGTCCATCCATCCATCCACCTACCCACCCATCAAGCCATTCATCCATCTGTCCACCCAACCATATATTCATCCATCCATCCATCCATCCATCCACACAAACATATATTTATCCATCCACCCATTCACCCATCCATCCATCCATGTGTCCATCCATCCACCCACCCACCCATCAAACCATTCATCCATCTGTCCACCCAACCATATGTTCATCCATCCATCCATCCATCCATCCACCCATCCATCCATCCACCCACCCACCCATCAAGCCATTCATCCATCTGTCCACCCAACCATATGTTCATCCATCCATCCATCCATCCATCCATCCATCCATCCATCCAAACATATATTTATCCATTTACCCATCCACCCATCCATCCATCCATCTGTCCATTCATCTATGTATTTGTCCATCCATGCATCCATTATCCATCCATGCATTCATCCATCCACCTGTCCATCCATCCATCCACCTGTCCATCCATCCATCCATCCATCCATGCATCCATCCATCCATGCATCAGTCCATCCATGCATCCATTATCCATCCATCCATCATCCATCCATCCATCTGTCCATCCATCCATGCATTCGTCCAACCATGCATGCTTCCATCCATCCATCCATGCGTCCATCCATCCATGCATCAGTCCATCCATGCATCCATCCATCCATCCATCCATCTGTCCATCCATCCATCCATCATCCATCCATCCATCTGTCCATCCATCCGTGCATTCGTTCATCTACCCACCCATCCCTCCATTGGTCCATTTGCTCACCCTGGGCTCGTTCATGTACTTCCACAGCAATTTGGTTGGGGCTTGGGCTGCCAGGTGCTGTCCGAAGGCCCAGGGAGTTAGCGGTGAAGGTGAATGACAGTACGCCCGTCTGGTGAGGCTGACATCAGGTGCGCGCGGCGCGCGTGAGACTCACGGACAGTGAGCCTTGCTGGGCTGGGTCCTGGTAAGAAGTTCCGTGGAGCAGAGGCGAGGGCAGGGCTGTGAGGTCCCGTCCAGGCTTTTGCTTGACGGGCTCGAGAGGCCTCTGACTCTTCTTCCTAATTTCACCTGACCAGTTATTCCAGGGCTTTCCAGGCCCCTGCTGCAGGGCCAGGGCAGGGATGTCCCTTGGGGCTGACTGGGGTGGAGCGAAGACCCGGCCTCCATGCCAAGGCTGCCTCGGGTGCCTTCTCCAGAGGGAAGCCTGCAGGGTCTCTGCGCAGAGAGGGCTGCCCAGGGGGTGCAGAGCAGGCCCTGCTGCCTGCGGGGCTGGCCGGAGCTGGGGGCCACAGCAGGCCGTGCTCAGCGAGACGCTGCAACAGGACCGAGCCCGGGTTCCAGCCTCGACTCCCCTCCACGTCATCCGGGCTGCTCCTCCCACTGGAGGGAAAGTGGCCTGGGTTTGATTTTGGTGGGAAGGGAGCCATCCATGGCCTTCGCTTTCCCCGTGGTGAAGTCCCATTGGCTGGGCCACAACGTCCGGCCTCCGTGGAGACGGGGGCAGACTGGCAGTCCCGCGTGGCTCCAACAGCAGCCTGAGCCCTTTCAAATGTCCAAGTGGGGTTCCCTCCGGAGCCCGGGGAGGATGGGCAGGCGGGTGGGAAGAGAGAGAGATGGACACACACGCAGGCACGCGAGGGGGACAGAGACCCAGGGCAGCACAGTCAGGCAGTGGGCCTGCTCCGAGGACCGTCGCGGTGACAGCTCACCGTGCCAGCAGCCGCGAGCACTGCACAGACCCGGGTGGCACTGCCCGCACAGCCGGCTGTGGGTGTGGTGTGCACAGGGGAGCCGGTTGCTCCTCCCTCGGGCCGGGATGAACCAAGCAGCCCCCGACCGTGTCCAGCCTGGGAGAAAACAGTGCAGGTCGGAGACCAGCCGCCCGAGAGGCCTGAGGCTGGAGCCCGGGGACGGAGTCGGCCTTTTGGGGAGTGGAAGGAGCGTCTGCTGCAGGAACGGTAAAGGCAGGGCGGCGGCAGCCCTGAGGAGCTGGGGAAGCAGCCGGCCCGCGGAGCTGGGGAGCTGCTCACTGCACCCCAGGGAGATGCAGCGGGGTGCAGGCTCTGGGGGAGGCACTTCCCCAGCATGTGGGGTGGAAGGTGCTCCACCTAAGGACTCACCAAACCTCGGCCCCCAGGGCTCGTGGACAACCAGGGCAGGGGCCTGGGGAAGGCGGGCAGCCTGGTGCTCCCGAGCCTCTCGCTTCTGTGAGTCCAGCTCCACCGGGTGACTCTGGGGAGCCCCTACCTCCCTCTGGACTGCAGGCTCCTCTTCTGTCAATGTGATGCCCACGGACTTGCAGTCGGCACCGTCAGGTCCATCTCCACTGTCTCCTGGGCGCTTCCTCTGCCCTGGGTCCTCTGGGACATGGGAGTGACAAGATGGGCAGGTGTCACCTGGTCCCAGGGAACGAGCAGTGTGGACATAGTCTCGGGGTCTAGCAGGTCCTCCTAGGAGGGCAGTCCTGCTGTGGTTGACAGGAGAGGAGAGGGGCTGGGTGGAGGCAGAGGAAGCCAGGCGCAGGGAGAGGCAGGCTGGGGTCAGGAAGGGCCCCCGCGACTCTACCTGCTTCCGAGCTGAGACCGGAACGTCGCTTCTGCTGTCTGGCCTCAGTGTCTCACCCATCCAGAGGGACATGTGTGACATGTGCAGGGGCCGTGTGCAGGTGACTCCAGGTGACACCGGAGGGCCTGGGTTGTCCCCGTGGCCTGCCTCTGGCATCTGTTGGAGGTGTCTCCTCGGTACTCTGCCACAAGCTCTGCTCTCTGCTCTGGTCTCAGGGGACAGGGTTTAGGGTGGGCCACAGTGACATGCGTGCCTTTCCCAACAGGCAGGGCACCTCAAGCACGGTCCACGTCCTCCTCTGACCCCCCACTGTCCTGCCAGCAGCGGGTGCCCACGGCCACTGTCCTGCTGGACGAGCCCTCAGGAGCTCCGCGGGGTCACAGTGCTTCCAAGTCCGTCGGCCACGCGTGGCAGGACCATCTCCAGCCTGGTCGTCTGGCTGCCCGGTGAAGCCCCCACACCCCCGGGACCTACAGAGCCCGCAGGGCACTCGGCCGCGGTCCTGGTGGGGCAGCTGCCATGCTGGGGCTGCCTCCCTGCCCCCAGGGGCTGCCCGCACCGTCCCCGGGGCCGGGGTCCTGAGGCCTCGGGTTCCCTCGGAGGCTGGGCACTCGTCAGGTTCCCGTTTCCTCAGTTAGAAGAGCTTGCTTTAGGGGCTGCTCAGGCCGGGAGCGGGGCAGCCGTGCGATGACTGACATGATACCCGTGCCCGTGCCCGCCGACTCCTGGCGCCGCCACCTGGTCTCTTTCTGGGGTTTGCTCCCCCTGTACCCGCTGGGTCATTGGGCCCTTGCCTGGCAAGAGCCCAGGGACAGCTGACGGCTCCCTTGTGACTCCCGAGCATCGGCTGGGGTTTCTTCTGCTCTCAGGACTTTGGTCCCGACTCCGCATCACGGAGGTGGCTGGAACGAGGTGGGGGTTACCTCTGACTGTCCTGTTCCACTCGCGAGGCCCTGGGGGTGGGGAGCTTCCCAGGGAGGCCACGCAGTGCCTACCTATAAAGGGGTCTCTCGTGGGTCAAGCATGTCCCCCCAGAAGATGTGCTGAAACTGCGACTCTGGTGCCTTTGCAGAAAGGTCTTGGCAGATGTGAGCGAGCGGGCTCGGGATACCTCCACCCCGGATGGTTCCAGACCCCGCCTTCCACGGCCCCAGCCGGTGATACCGAGCAGACCATCCAGGGGACCCTGATGCTTGTCCATTGGTGAGCAAAGGTGGTTTTGTCACTGTGCTAAGATGCTCGGTTCCAGGGTGGTTTTCCAGGGTCGCCTGCGTGAGCAGGTTCTGTGGCCTCAGAAGGCACGTGGCCAACCTGGCGTGGGCGGGAGCTGGTGCACAGGAGCAGCTCCTCACCTCTGTGGGTGGACTCGGGGGCATCGGCCCTTGCCCTCCGACAGGACAACTCTGGGTGTGCCTTGCTGGCTCCCCTAAGGAGCTGGGCCTCAGGAACCCCTCCAGTGCCCTGCCTCTCACTTCCCCGTCCCACCCGGAGCTTCTGGGGTCACCTCCCAAACACACTTCTTATACTTGAATCATGAGAACGCTCATGGTCCAGGACCCTCGGGACTCTCCGGACAGTTGGTGCTGGCTCCTTAGGTCTCCTCTGGGGGTCTCCAGGCTGGCATCCAGAAATTACCCCACTTCCTGCTTTCCTACACAGGGCACACCCAAATGGCACACCTACTATCAAGAAAACGGTGACAGGATGCACGGGCCGTGGCGGAGGAGGACTGTCAGGTGACGGGTCACGTGGGTAGGACGGCAGCCGAGGCACCCAGAAGGCTCTTGGAGGAGGAAACCGGAGAAACGGGGGGACTAACGCTTGGGTTTTCCTCGCAGAGGGCTGTCCTATTTGCAAACGCCTTTGTCGCTGTCTTCCCGTCCGAGGCTGGCAGTGCACCTGTGAGCTCAAGAGGAAGACCGTTTTCATCTTAAGCAGGAAAAAAAGAGTCTTATTGGTGAAATGATGATTCTGCTCTCTGAACATCCATCTCCTGCCTCTTGGAGCTCCAGGGACGTTTCCATTCTCCCGATAGGATTGCCGGGGCTGGAGGTGCCCCCAGGGAAACTCAGTCATCACATTCTCCAGAATTCTGAAGGGTCCCGGCGAGATGCCGATTGAGCTGCAGGTCCTGGTGCTTGGTTTGGAAAGCAGGGTTGCTGAGCTGATGTCCTGGGTCAGCTGAGGGTTTCTGAGGCTGAGGGATGAACCTGCAGTGGTCAGGGCTCCTGGGCCCTCACGACATTTCCACCTGGTCTCTCAGCCGAGCACAGCCTGAGTAGCAAAGGAGAGATGAGAAGTCAGGGGAGGAACCTGGCAGGAGGCAAGGACCTCTCCAGATTAGCAGGTGACCAGGACCCAGCCATCAAAGGATCTGGATAAAGGGTGGAGACCACTTGGGGAGTTTCAATACAGACAGATTAGGTGGCAGGAGAGCTGATGGGAGACCAGTGGGTGCCCTGGAATGACAGCTCAGTGGCCTGGGAGCTGCTGGCCTTGGGAACCAAGAGTGGCAAGAGGGTAGGGAGGGGTGGTGTTGGCCTCGCCCGGCTCCACCTGCAGAGGAGTTGGGAGCCCCCAGTGAGAGCGCCCAGGAGCAGGCAGGACCCTGCGGAACAGCCATGGTCTCCCCTCCCCTTTATTATGAAAAAATTACGGGCTCACAGGAAACGGCAAAAAATAGTCCATAAGGTCCTGCAAAGCCTTCACCCCCCTTTCCCCAATGGTGACGTCCGTGTAACCGCAGCACAACCTCGAAGCCAGGATTGCACTATCACGAACTAGACTGCAGGTCTTGTCCTCGTGTGGGTGTGTGTGTGTGCAGTCCTACCCGATGGTCTGCCTGGGTATGCATTGGGCGACCACCACAATCAAGGCACAGAATTTTCTACCACCCAAAGGAGCTCCCTCGAGGTGCCATTTGCAAACTTGCTCGACCCCTGGCAACTGCTCGTGGGTCCTCCATCTCTGCAGTTTCCTCCTTTGGAGGATGTTGAGGAAGTTACTGAGGCCAGCTCGTCTTACTCAGCAGGATGCTGTTGAGACCCATCTGAATCACCGCCTGCCTACAAAGCTTGTTCTTCCTCACTGTCAAGGATTCTTCCACGACTGGGTGCTTCGGGGACTACATTTGGCTTATCCAGTCATCTGACAAAGGCCTTATGAGTGGTTCCCAGGTTTTGCACAATGATGACCTTGCTTTCACGGAACGGTGTGTGAACTTGAGTAGAGAGGCTCAGCAGCACACCCCCGACAAACAGGCTTTCAATTTGATTTCAGGGTATTTATTTGTTGTTTGTTTGTGGTTCTGGAGACGGAACTCAGGGCCTCGTGTGTGCTAAGCATGCACTTGATCACTGAGCTACACCCTGGCCCTTTGGCTATCCTGGCTCTTACAGTATCAGCGTGTTATTATTCTTTAAAAGTCCTTGAGAAGAGGAATTTGTGTCATGATTGGGGGATGGAAATGAATAACAAGCAGTGTGTCCTGTGAAGCTTTAGCACGTTTGCATTGAAGGATACGGGGAGTCCTGTCCTTCGTTTTGCTTTGACCACTAGAAAGTTGAGTTTGGGGCCTACGGTCGATTTTTGAAAATCTCTGCTTTTGTTTCACGTAATGTTGTTTAAGCCCTGATGTTTCCATCTTTTTTTTTTTTTTTTTTTTGCCTTGAATATTATCTTAGGTATAACAATGTGAAGAATTTTATCGGAATTCCAAGGAATTCTTTCTTTGGAGAGAACAATCTGCTGTCACTCCACGTAGTTGGTGCCCAATAGGAAAGAAGCATGCGTGGGCGGGGTGCCCTGGGGTGGGGCGTGCGCATGCGCGAGGTCCCAGTTCCATCCCCAGCCCCTCAGAAAAGTACCGAGCAGTGCGTGGAGGTGGCGGAGAGGTCCGCTGAGCTCCGTGAGCATCGCAGCTGGGAAGGCCCAGCTCCACACCTGGGTGAGCCAAGGGGAAGGCCAGGTGCGGACGGCCGTGCCCCGTGATGTCCAACGTATCCAGGTGGGGAGGGCCCGGGACCTTCTCTCTGTGGACTCAGCTGGGGTCCCCGGGCGATGTCAGGTCTCTCCAGCAGCCAAGAGTGTGTGGATGAGGCGGTGGAGCGGAGCCTGCAGAGGGACCAGACTGCAGATTCCTCAGAACAGCAAAAGGTTCTGGGAACGAGGTCTGTGTCATGGTGTGGAGGTGAGGTGTCCCCAGAGCTCACCTGTGAGACAGTGCAAGAAGGGTCAGAGGAGAAATGATTGGGTTGTGAGAGTCTAAACCCAATCAGTGGATTAATCACTGATGGGATTAACTGGGCGGTGACTGGAGGCAGGTGTGTGGCCGGAGGAGGTGGGATTTGGGGTGTGGCCATGGGGTATATGTTTTGTGTCTGGAGATGGGAGTCTCTCTCGCTGCTTCCTGATCACCGTGATGCGAGCTGCTTCCCTCCACCACCCTCTCCCGCCATGATGTTCCACCTCACCTCGAGCCCTGAGGACTGGAGCCGCCTTCTGTGGACTCAGACCTCTGCAACCGTGAGCCCTCAGGTGAACCTCTCCTCCTCTCTATACTTGTGCTGGTCGGATCATGTAGTCTCAGCAGCTGAAATTGCTGACTAGAACAGTCTGGAACCCACGTTTTATTGTACCAAGTAAGTGCATCCATGAAGCAACCACCAGAACACACAGGCACACACAGTCTGCACGAGAAAGGTCGTCACCGTTGTTTTCTGTTGTGACGACACTGTGCGCACACACACAGGCACACACGTGCTCTCTACCACCATGTCCTCTGACGACCGAGTCACATACTGCAGGGAAACAGAACATCTCAGAATAAAAGCGTGAACTTAAAATTGAGCATGTGCGGACTTGATTATTTTTCTCTCTTCACTCAGATTTCACACTGATAATATAGGGTCTACCATGGACCTTTTAAAATTTTTAAATTAGGAGATACTTTATTTTAACACTACTTCCTCCACTGACTATGTAAATTGATATATTTTACACCATCGTAACCATCAATTAAACTAACCACATTCATACATGCTTGTATATGCTTCATATATATACACATGCATGAAGTATGTAGTTACGTGTATGTAACACACACATCACACACCTACCTACAGTCAGCGAATGAATTTTTGTGTTGTTTTTATGGCCAGCGAAAAGAAAGACACGTGTAAGATTTCATCTCTGCTCAGAAAGGGGTGGAGAAGAGTTTGGCATCTTGGTGTTTGTGGCCCCCAAAGGGTCACAGCACATAAACAGGCACACAGCACCTGTGCTATTAAAAGTTCACAGGTGAGGCGTGGATTAGGAGCAGTGATGAAGAAGGAGAGGCCGTGACCCGCTTGTAGATCCGCCCGGGCCACGGGGCTGGCATCTAGGAATCTGACCTTGACTTAGGACATCGTAGAAGATCTGCTCCACACACAGGTGTTGTCTCTGGCAGGTTGGCGGTGGGTTGGGCACGCTGCCAAGCCCTTTGAATCCATGGTCCCCAGCAGCCGGGGTGGGGGACTCAGGCCCTGGCTCAGTCGGGCCCCGTGGCTAAGTGCCGGCTTAGCCTCAGACTCAGGGCGTCTGTGCCTGAGGTCAGGCTTTTCTCCAGGACTGCTCCCTGCAGACAGACCACAGGTTCCTTTGCACTCAGGAAGGGAAGCCGGGCTCTCCGGGGCTTCTGGCAAGGACGGCCTCCAGCGGGCGGCTCTGGGTGTGGTTGGCGTTTCCCTCCCTAAAGGAATCCTGGTTCAGGAATTCCATCCTCTCCTCCCCGCGGCTGCCAGGATGATGTCTCCAGGTCACAGATCAGGACGCGGCTCAGCTCCACAATCCCCGATGGCTCCCCCGGCCCACAGCTCTCCTGGCCCTGAACCTGCGTCCATGGACGGAGTTCCAGGAAGGAGCCTGAGAAGGCGGACACAGACACGCAGCAGTCACCACCGGAGGCTGGCAGATGTCCTCCCGGGCCTTGTGGGTGCCACTTACACGGGAAGTGGAGACACCTTTCCCCAGGGTTCAGAGGTGGTGGCTTTCCCCTGCCTTCCAGCCGGCTCTAGACTTAACACCAACACGCCGGGGCCACTCAGAGCCTGCTGCAGCAAGCGTCAGCCAGCGGCAGAGGCTGGGGAAGCTTGGTGGCGGACGAAGGGGAAGGCATCTGTGTCCCTGATGGAGGTCGCTAGCGTGGGCAGCGGTCGGTGGGATAAGAGAATAAGCTATCCATGTGACGGGCTACGGGGGCAAACTTGGCTTTCTCCAGAAGGCCGGTGCCAGGTTCTTAGCAGGGACAAAAATCAGGGCAGCCTCAGTCACTAATGGAGTCCTGGGCAGGGCCTTCCACACGGCAGGCTGGCTCCCCGGGCTGCTCGTGGTAGTTAAGGTTGGTTTCGGGGCTGGGTGATTGTGGACCAGAGCTCTGTCTTTAGGAGGAACTCTGACCGGTGTCCGTACATTGGGTTTCTCGTGTAAGCAGGTCACATGGAGTGACCACCCTGAGGTTTTGACTCTTCATTTGCGAACGCTTATCTGGACTGACAGGTGACGATCGGAGGTACTGTGATTTATATGCACTTCTTTACTCAGCGGTGTGAAATGAGGACACCAACCTATAGCCACCATCTCGAACACCACGCAGCTCGCACAGGTGCTTAAGGGGATCGTGTGCGCTTCCGGGCCTGCGTGCTCTTAACGCAGCTATTTTACCAATTTCTTCTTTTGTACCAGGGATTGAACTCGGGGGCACTCGACCTGCGTCCCCAGCCCTATTTTGTACTTCATTTAGAGACAGGGTCTCACTGAGTTGCTTAGTGCCTTACCGTCGTTGAGGCTAGCTTTGAACTCTTGATCCTCCTGCCTCAGCCTCCCAAGTTGCTGAGATCACAGGTGTGAGCCACCACACCTGGGCTATTTTGCCAGTATTGAGACTTTCTTTAGTAAATCAAAATTTCGTAAAGTTCTAAAATTCTACCTTACTTGAAAATTCCAAGTAGCCTGAGAAACTCACGAAAACCACCAACAAAGCACTAGTAAGACAGGAGAAGGGAGATAAGGTAGACCGTGGTTTCCTGAGACCACGCCTCACATCCCTTCTTATTTGCGGGAAATGCAGATTCTCAGGCTGCGAATTAGGAAGGGCCACTAGGTCAGAGCGCTGGGCGTGACGTCTGCCAGTCTGACCTTTACCAAACTCTCTGACACACGTGGAGTGTCAGGAACCTCAAACGAGACAGACATGCCCGAATGTAAGTTGCCGAGAGGGGGTTACCGGTAGAGGACGGAGGAGGAGAAGAGGTAGGGGGAGGAGAGGAAAGTGGGCCAGCCCTCGTTAAGGGACAAGAAGGCTCTGCTAGGACCGTGGCAGCCAGCGATGCAGAACCACGTTCCAGCACCCAGCACCCCAGATAGGACGTCGGGGAGGAAAGAGAGATGTCGGGGAGAACAGCTGCGTGGAATAGACACGCTCCTATTTTATTTATATTTCCGAGAACAGTGGATGTTCTGCTGAGGCAGCTGCTGTCCACTGAACAACTGAGTTGAACAGAGTGCACATTAGCACCAGCGCGGCCGTGTGACGGGGTCTCTGTGAGTCCCCCGGAGTGACTGGACGACATTTCTGAGCACTGGAAAGAGGTCCCCCAGGGCCCAGGGGTCTAGCCCAGGGCCTGGAGGGGACGCCCTGCCCCTGTGCTGCAGGATCTGCTCTTCCTGTCTCCACGGGTTTCTTCACCCACAGACCCGCTCTTCACACGGATCCTCTGGCGATGTCAAATCATCTGATGAAGTTCAGCACGGGCTCCTCTGCTGGGGAACTCCTGCCCATCCGTTGAGACCCTGCACCGAGGGCTGGGGATTTAGCTCAGTTGGTAGAGTGCTTGCCTTGCAGGCACAAGGCCCTGAGTTCAATCCCCAGCACCGCAAAAAAAAAAAAAAAAAAAAAGACCCTGCGCCGATTCCACCCTCCTTGGGAAACTCGCCCCAGCTCCCTCGGGAAGCCTAAGGGTTGTTTCTTCTACTTTGGAGGCACTCGGACACACCTTTGTCAGGATGGCTACCCACGCTGGCCGTGTCAGCTCATCTGCTTCCTGGTGGATAAGGTGTTCCCGGAGGGAGGGGACCCATTTTTTTGTTTTTTGTTTTTGTTACATACAGGACCTCTCCTTAATGCCTGGTTCACGGTCATAGCTCACTGAACATTTGCCAAGACAAAAGTTGTGCTTATCTGATGCAAAGCCAGCATTAGAGGGTATTTATTCTCCTTATCTTTTCCTATTCATCTTTGAAGTTGTTTGCAACAGGGATGAGGAATAAAATGAGAGAATAGGGCCAGGAAATTGGAAATAGACAACAACAACCACAAAATTAATATGGGGGGGAGAAAGTTTATCCACAAAACACCTAGGCTAATATCATTGTTATGATTCAGTATGGCATTGAACCTTGAGCTTCCTGGCCATCTAGGTAAAAAGGGAAACACTACTTCAGTATGTCTGTTTGACTCACAGTTGTTCATCAATAAAGGTAATGCAGTTCATAAGAAATTCCGACACTAATGGGTGTCGACAAATGTCAGATTACTCTAGTATTTATAGAGAACTTTCATTTCATATTCTCTGAGCATGTGCTTTATCCTAGACAAGATGGAGGTTCTGGCTGCAGAAATGGAGATATGTTCACATTCTCAAGGGGGAGAGACACAGAGACTCAGACAGTGCAGCCTGACGCATTCTGGGTTAGAGGCAAGATGGAAGACTTTGGAACCCCAGGCAGGAACCTTGCTGTGTTGGAGGAGGGAAGGCTTTTTGGGAGGTGGTGACACCTGAGCTGAGTTTTACAGACTGCGTTTGGCTGGCGGGATGGAGTTTCCGGGCTGGGAGGTGGGAGGGGTGACTGGCAGTTGGCCCGCTGAGTGAGCGGGTTTGGAGAAGCAGAAGCATGTGCCTGGAGAAGTTGCAGGTAATTCAGTAAGACAGGTGGGGGTGAGGGTGTGGAGCAGGTGAAGTCGCCACCATCAGCAAACAGGAGGGCTTGGTCCTTGGGTTCCGTGGGACAGGCAGTGGGGAGATAGGGAAGACTTCCAAATGGGTAAGTGACGTCATCCTGGTTATCTGTCTCAAAACGCAGGAATGCTGCCTCCGTCATCTTGTTTGCGCTCCACCAGGCCAGCTCTGCTCTGCAGGGAATCCGCACCGGCCCTAAATTTCTCTGCGACAAGGCCGAGCACTTTGGAAACACTGAAGCCTGAACTGACATCAATTATGCTGAAAGGGGGAAAAATTAATTAAAAGTTTTCGAAGGGCTCTGTTCTGTATTCTTCTCTGTTTTCATGTTATCACAGCGCTGCCTTTTACCCTGGCCGGGAGTTATTACAGTATAACATTTTCATGTTGCTCTTAGGGTAATTATGTCAAATATATGAGAGATGATAAGCGGCAGTTGGTATTACTCTGTGATTAATCTCCGTACATTCTGGCATTTCAATCTGGCCTCGGAAGGCTGGGTTTGCTACACTCTGGTGCAGAGGGAGGGTTCAGGGAATAGCTGGGAGGACTGAGGAGCTGAGACAGAGGTGATTCTGGTTGGGGATATCCCAGGCCCCCAAAGAGCCCAGCAACCCCACGATCTCTCCAAGGCTCCTCCATCTACTGGGTTTGAAGGTGCGTCTGGGGTGCAAAGCACAGCCTACCGCTCTTCTTTGCCTCCTGGATCCCCAACACATGGAATCGGTTTTACAGACTCCAGCTAAGGAAGTTGCTGACACATTCTTATGTATTTAACGGTCTGGCCATTTGCTCTAACGAGTAGTGAACCCGCTGGATACTTTGCAAGCCCCAAATCAAATATGAACACTTTCTAAGATGGTGTTGGAGGGAGAGGTGATCCAACACCAACAGCACAGTTGGGTGACCATTGTTCGCCCCCTATTGTATGTTTTGTAAAGAGCTTCAGGAGGAGTTTGAAGCTTCCCAGCATGGAGAAGGGATGGATGGGTAAGGAGAGGAAAACTTGCATCACCCTGATTTGATCCTCATACAACGATCCAATTAGACAATGATCAGATGGTACCTATGCTGGATTCTCACACTATACCCCGGAAATAGGTGTGATTATCATGAGTGCGTTAAAAAGTAAATTTAAACAACGACCTTGAATGACCAGAGGAGACCACAGTATCTCCATCTTGGATTTCTTTACAAATATGAAATAAATCTGGACTGTTTATTTCTATGCAGGGGAAGGATAAGGCAAGATGGCCAAAAAAGGAAACCAAGTCCCAGGAGAGGGCTGGACACAGTGTGGGGGCAGCCCCCGAAGAGGGGACAGAATCTGCAGCTGGAGCCCTGGGTGGAGGAAGAGGGCGCTTCACCTCCTCCCTGGCCAACGGCCGCCAGCCTGGGTGGGCCCCAGCACCCGACGGCCTCCTGCCTGCCCCGTGCAGCACTCTGCAGGTGACCACGCCGTCCACTTGCTTCTTCCTGACCGCCACGCTGCCCTGCTGGGGCTGCCCACTCTGGGGTGGGTCCCTCGGGGCCGAGTCCATGCTGGGCCACCTGGGTCTCATCCAGCCGTCTCCATCTTGGCTGCTCCCTTGGCCTCCCCAGCCTGGGCTCTGGGGTCTGGCAGAATTCCGGAATCTTCCCCACTCCCAAGAAGAACTGCTCTGCCAGGTAACCCCCAGATGGCCAGGATTACCGTGGCCCACACCAGGTTCTCCTGGGTCTATTAATTTATTGATGGCGGGAATGAAATTTTCATTAAAACAGACTGCTGTTTCTCATTCATTTGTCACGTTTTTAATTTATATTTTAAAACATTAATAAAACCGACACAATTAATTATTTTCTGAAATGTCCAATCCATGTGAACTGTGGGACTGGCAGAATGTGGCCTCCTGTTGTAGCAGAGGAACTGGCTCAGGAGACGCATTTCCTGGCTGTCTCTGGCTTCCTGGTGGACGTCGCTGTTTATCGGGGCTTTTTCCTTTGCTTCATCTTGAGATATTACTGGGTATCGCTGGGGGTCCTGTCTTAAGTCTGTGGTCTTATGATAATGTCCTCTTCACTGCTGTTGTGGGGTTCTTTCTTTTCTTTTTTTAGCACCACAGATTGAAGCCAGGGGTGCTTTACCACCGAGTCACATCCTTAGCCTTTTAAAATTTTTTCATTTTGCCACAGGACCTCACTAAATTGCTGAGGCTGGCCTCGAACTTGCGATCCTCCTGCCTCAGCCTCCTGAGACCCTGGGACTGCAGGTGTGCCGCCACCACGCCTGGCTACGCTGTTGCTGCTGATGCTGTAAGTCCTATGGTGTTCTGAGCAGGGCTCTAAGGACTTTCCAGTTAGACATAACTGGTTCCAGTCAGGATGAACACCGTCCCCTTTTTGAAGCCATTTTGTAAAATTGGTGTAGCACCAGCGCCAAGGTCATGACCTTGCCTGCCTTTTGATGAGATGACAAAATGGCCCAGCATATCGCAGGTGACCAGCATGAACTGGGTGCAGTGGCCACGCCTGGGAGCTTCCTCCCTCTCCCCACGCTCCCCGGCCCGTTCCCTCTCTGAGGGACATGGCTCCTGGGTCTCCTGTCTTCCGGATCCTGGAGTTCTGAATTCCATCAGCGGGGTGGATTTTGAATGCAACGGGCACAGGCGTCCTCAAACATCTGCCACCCGACAGGGGCAGCCTCCTTGGTGTGTGTGACTCGCTCCCCTGGGATACCTCGATGGCGACAGGAAACCCCGATGGAGAAGCAGGCGAGCAACTGCGGAAGAACAGGACTCCCAAGCGCGATGGTGTAGTGACGTCCAGCTCTGCGCGGGGGACTCGTTGGTCTCCTCCTTAGATTCCCGGCTGGGACCTGGCAGGCAGCGAGGGGCTATTTCTAGAGAGATGCACGTGCTCTTACAGATGATGTGATTCACACTGAGCCCGGACTGACCTATGGTATTCAAGCTGCGCGCCTGCACACAATGAAGTCTGCGAACGGTCAGCGCGCACGCACAGGCTCGGGGTTCTGGGTGGTGTGGCCCAAGCGTCCCTAGGTGTGGCGGGGTGCACAGCAGCTCCCCCTGCCCCTGATCCCCGCCCACTGGCTTTCCCCCCAGAGGCACCTGGCACCATGGACTCCCGGGGTCCCCTCTTGAACGAAGCTCTCTGCCCAGTCTCTCTTTTGGCCTCCTGCCCTCTCTGCCTCCCCTCACCAACGGGAACCGAGTGAACCCACCCCACCTTTGCTCTGCACACCCCACAGCCTCTCTTGGGGGCGGCTCTGAGTCAGCACAGGAAAAGCTTTCTCTCGTTTTCTCCAGCTGGACTCTGATCGCGTCTGAGGTCCATGGTGGATTATTAACACTCTATCGACACGACGGAACTTCTGCCAGACGCTTCCTCATCCCCATCCTGGGAAGCGCTTCCCGCTGTGGAACAAGAGGAGGAAGAAGACCCGAGGGCAGCTGTGCGCTGGAGGACGCTCCCACGGTCCTGGGCAGTGGAACCGCCTCTCGGGCCCTGTATGAATTGGGGAAATTGTTCCTGAAACATCGGCGTCCGTTACATCAGGGTTATCATGCTGTGGATCTTAAATTTTTAGTTAAAAACAAAAAAACAAAAAAACAAAAAACAAAAACGGACAATTCTCATCATGAGGATAAAGGAAATGTTGCTTTTGTTTTGAAACAAACACCCGAGCTCCTGGCCCCTGCTGGGCCTTGGACTCCTGGCTGAAGGTGGTCAGCCAGGCCAGGAAGGAGGGCCACCTATAAGACCAGCTCCGGGTCTGCTCCTGGCCCGGCCCCATTTCCTTAGCCCAGGGGCTGGCGCACATGGTAGGCGGTGAGAGAAAGTGTCTGAACACACAGGAGCAGGACGGGCGCTGGGGGCCCCAGGAATCCACCCCAGTGCCCGCCAGAGCTCGCTGCAGACCCGACACTTTTGCTGGTCTCGATGGGCCCAGAGCTGTGGCTCCCACCGCTGGCCTGGTTCCAAGGGCTTGACCAGGAGGACCTTCTCTTCTGATGGACCATGATGGTCAGTCCCTCCAAGGCCCGGGAGCAGACGACGGGGCTGGGGGTGGTTAGCTAGCCACCTATGCACTGTGGCATGATGAGCTTCCAAAGCACTCGGTGCCTGGTGGAGTGGCGTCTCGGCAGGGCTCTTAGAGATGACGGGAGGGTTAGGACCCGCCTCTGTCCCTCCTCCTGTGTTGTAGTCAGAACCAAGAGGAGAAGGGGCTCTCCTGAAGGGTGAGGGCATCCCCAGCTCTGGAACTTCCTCCCACATGTCTCCTACCGGAAGCGGGTGCGTGAACGCTGGCAGGGCTCTCTGGGCAGAGTGCCTTCCACCCCTTCTCCTTGGTCTGACTGGCTGAGACGCAGGCAGGTGACGTCCGGGGTGAAGGATCTGGTGCAGAGCTGCCTCCCTCACGGAACCCGTCAGACCAGCGCCGGCCCCCTGCAAATCCCCGCTCCTTGACAAACCACGTACTTCGTTCCATTCCCAGGATCTTCTTGTATTATTTCAATATTATGAATACTTGGCAAATATATTAAAAAAGTAATAAACTGGCAATTATGATTGCGCGACAGACCCCAAACTGCAATTATTCATTACGTTTCAATTATTAACTTAGCTTCAAATGTCTTTGGGCAGAGATTGCAAAAAGAGAGAAAAAATCTCCATGAGGCTCTGTAGGCTGGTTCCTGGAGATCCATGTTTCACTCGGACGGGACGTTTTTCTGATTTATCTGCTATCTCAGTACTGGAGGAATCAAAGTAATAGTAGAAATTTTCCTCTCTGCTCAATAAACAATAATCACCACACATTATATTGATACGGTGCTTTTTGCCCCAGTGCCTAGGATGACGCGCTGTCATAGACCAGTGTTAATGACGTGTGCCGCTTTGCCACACTCCCCGTTTTCTTGATGGGACAGAGGCACAGAGGGCCTGGGGATTAGGCGGGGAGACTCCCGCTGCCCACACACCCCTCCGGCCCCAGCTCCTAGGCGCACCCTGACCTGTGGATAAAGTCAGTCGCGGGGACGGTGGAGATGCTGCCAAGGGCAGGTGTAGCCGTCTACTGCAGTTGAGCTGACCCCTGCGGGGTACCTGTCACCTTGCCTGCCGTCTCCAAGAGCCCGAGGGGGACGACACAACCATGATTCTACTTTTGGAAACCTTTAGGTTTGCCCAAGTCCCACGACCAGTCCCCAGGGGCACCGTCGGACACCAGCGCCAGTGGCAAGGTGGCGACGGCCCTTAGGTGGGTCCAGGGGGGACGGCGGGCCAAGCTCGCTGGCAGATTTTGGAGACGGGATCCTGAGGACCACAGGACTGCTCCACGTCAGGATGGCTGCACCTGGCCCACCACGCCCCTGCCACCGACAGCCCTGTTCCATTGTGGGACCACCGGGGGCCAGAGGGAAGCAGACGAGGCACGTCTGAGGACATGGCGGGTGGAAAGACCCTCTTTGGGAACGTTGGCCAACAGTTCGCCCTCCATACCCTCCACCCTTCCGCCGCTCCCTGTTCCCCAGGGGAGGGGAGCGAGTGGCAGGAAGAGCCCATCTTTTTAAAGTGAGCAAATCGTGTTGCATTTTAACGGTGCTCATTACGGGCCGCTTTGTCTCTGGTGCTCCAGCGAGTCCTCCGGGCCCCTGTGGAGAGTTCCCATTGCACAGATGAACTGTCTGCGATTTTGTGTGGCGTGTCCTCATCTCGGTCATCGGCCCTGCGCAGCTCTGTCCCCGTCCGGGCAGAGGTGGATGATGTGGCACTTTGGCCTTTAAAATATGCACAATAACTACTTTAGATTTGCTGATGAATGACTCGCTCTTGGGACGGGGCTGCCGAGTGTGCAGGGGCAGACGGAGGAGGAAGTTGAGTGAATCTCAAAACCAAGTCGCTCTCCAACTTCACAAAGAGGCGCCGGGTGCCAGGCAGGTGGGGGGCTTTTCCAGTCGCCCCACAAGGGGTTGCTTTCTGAAATGCCTGACTGCGTGCTTTCTGGTGATGGGTGTTGCCTTCTAGGTTAACTCCCTTCCAAGGTGTGCATAGTAGGTAATTTGCACTTTATCCAACAATCCGATTTCCCTCAAAGCACCCAGCGGGGCCTTTAGAACCCTGGACTAGATCATGCCACTGATCTGCTCAAAGCAGCCCATTGGTTCCTATCACTCTTAGACTAAAACCCTAACTCCTGCCCATGTGCTTATGAGGCCCCTGGTGATCCACCCCACTCTTCTTCTGACCCCCTGACCCACCTGCTGCCTGTCACTCCCATTAAGCCATCTGTGTGGGCCTTTGCTCATCTTCCATAAGCACATAACACGTTCTGCCCCAGGACCTTTGCACTTCCTCTTCCTGTGGGGGTCTATCCGTGCCTGGCTTGTCTTGGCCATTTAGGTCTCCATAGAAACGTTTCATCAGATGTCAGAGATGATATTCTGAACACCTATGGTGTGCCTTACCCCAAGCTCTCTCCACCCCTTATTTTATGAATTCTAAACAGTGTTTGAACCTATTTGTTTGAGTTGTCCGTGTGTGCTTTCTTGTTTGCCACCTCTCTCTGGTCTGGGCACCTGTGCTTTCTTTGCTGCGTCCCTGCTGCCTGGGATGTGGCTCCACACGTGGGTGACACTCAGCGATGGCTGCTCGAGGGCTGAAGGTGAGCAGGCACGGGGCTGGGGACACGGCCCTGGCCGAGGCACATCCTAGGAAGGTGTCTGCCCTGTGACCAGGTCCTCGGACCTGGAGACCGACCAGCCCTGGAGGCTGAGTCACCCAGACCGGAGTGGCCAGTGCCCATTCTGGTGGTGACGGTGGGGTCATGTCCTGAATTCCGGAGGCTTCAGTGATCTTAGAGATCATGACACCCTGACCTCCCGGGAGAGAGGACGGGACTCGGTCAGTTCCACACCTGGGACCAGAAGACGGGCGGGAGTTAAAACCAGGACTTTGACTCCAGGAGCCCCGTCTGTTCAATTTCAGTGTCCAGATCTCAGAACTGGGCTGTGGACTGACCAGTGGCCAGCATCCTGTTCCAGAAGAAGAAAAGTTCTGTCCTAGCACATGCTGAGCAAGCTACCCCGCCAAGCGCGGGTGTTGGAGCCCAGCCGCGGGCAGTGCCGGGGGCCTGCTCTTAAGGGCCAGGTCCGTGGCCATCCGCACTGCACCGTCCATAAGCAGTCCACCTCTCTGTTCCTTCTTTCAACACACTCTGGGGCCTAGGAAACAAAAGCAGACAGAGTTGCTAGAACCCAACTTGGTCCCTTAGATGTCACGTGTAGGCAGGTTTCCAATCTCATCGCAGAGGTGTCTGCCAAGAAAATGCCCCCATTTCTAGTTCAGAGTCTTTCAGAGCCCTGTCCATAACATACCTGCTCCATAATATTCCCGAGTCTTCTACAGAGTCCTCAGTTGAGCATCCCATGGACTACTGCATTGGTATTCCGGAGATTTCACTGAGTGCTCCATGGACTAATCAACTGTGTGTTCCATATTCAGTTGCTACGCTGAACATTCCTTTGGTGGTTTCACCGAGTTTCCCACTATTTCTCTGCAAATTGCACATCTTTTCAGCAGGAATTTCTCCTTCTTCTTCTTCTTCTTCTTCTTTTCTTCTCCTTTCTTCTTCTTCTTTCTTCTTTCTTCTCAGATGGAGTTCCTGAGATTGAGAAGGTTAAATAAACTTTCATATGGGTTGAGAGGCCTTCCTAGCTCTGTTATCTCGTTGTGGCAGGATCTTTGAATACCCGCTCCTTGAGGAAAACACGGCACGGCCTCCCGTGTGATGGCTCTCCGTGTGGTTCCGAATACGGCCATAAAAAGCAGTCCTTGATTTCCCAGCTGAAACTCTTCTTTTTCCAGTGTCCTAAGGAGGGAGTTGGAATGGGGTAAGTTATGTGTTGTGGTTTTAGGCATTAATGAATATGAGAAACTAAATTATTGAATTTTGCAATGCAAATTATATTTTGAACACAAATTCTTCATTTCTGAATGCTAAGGACTCATAAAGAATGTCAATGGTTTATGAATTAGGCCATTAGCATGCAATTTGTGATTCACACAGCACACCAGCACCGGGTAATAAGTAACTATAGAAAGAGTAGTGTTGTTGTCTACATTTCCAAAATATTTTGCTTACTGCATTAGAAAGTTTTCAAAAAATTCTGATGGGCGGCCCTTCCTCCCCTCCCCTTCCTTTTCCCTCCCTCCTTCCTCTTTTCTTTCTTTCCCTCCCTCCCTCCCTCCCTCCTACCCTCCCTCTTGTCCTCCATCCCCTCCCTCTCTCCCCGGTCCCCTTCCACTGGAGGATTACATTAGTTATTATTCTATCTTTCCCAGTCCTTGCTGCTTCTCAGCAAGAGTCCTGAGGATCAGTCGAGTTGGACCCCACTAATGCAGACGGAGGGAGAGAGATTAGGGCCCTGGCTCCAGGTGGGAGAGAGGTGAGAAACCGAGGGACAGAGAAGGATGGAGCAGGGTCAAGCAGAGGTACAGCTCGTTGATCCGGTGCCTTGACTGATCTCAGGGCAGCGGGAACCAGTGGGTTGAACTGGCAAGGAGTGACGTTTCTGTGCGGGTGGCTTCCGCGCAGGTTTTGCAGTTGGAATGAGCTGCTGGAGGAGCGCGAGCTCTTGTGGCTTGGAGAGGTGCAAGCTGGGTGCAGACGCCAATTCCTAGAAGACCAGCCTGCCGCACGCCTGCCATCCCAGCGGCTCGGGAGGCTGAGGCGGGAGGATCGCGAGTTCAAAGCCAGCCTCAGCAAAAGTGAGGCACTAAGCAACTCATTGAGACCCTGTCTCTGAATAAAATACAAAACAGGGCTGGGGACGTGGCTCAGTAGGCGAGTGACCCTGAATTCAATCCCAGGTACCAAGAACAACAACAACAACAACAACAAAAATGAAAACCAACAGCCTGTGGTTCCTGTACCTCGGTGGTGGTCAACAGTGGCCGCATTTAAGAATCACCTGCGGGAGAGGTTACAGTTCTTCTGGTCCCCCAAGGAAGTCAAAATTCCTGGGGGTAGGACCCGGGACACCAATACCTCTTAGAGTTCCTCTTTAAGAATTCCCCCGTTGAGGTGGCTCATGCCTGTCATCCCAGTGGCTCCGGAGGCTGAGGTAGGAGGACTGCAAGTTCCACACCAGCCTCAGCAACTTAGCAAGGCTCTAAGCAACTTAGGGAGACCCTGTCTCTAAATAAAATATTAAAAAGGGCTGGGGATGTGGCTCAGTGGTTAAGCGCCCCACCCCTGGGTTCCATCCCCAGGACCAAAAGAGATAAAAGAAATTCCAATCAGAACTACCAATATTGCCTGAAGGTTAGCGTGCATGAGGACCGAGGAAGTTAACCCTCGACGCAGGTCCTGGGTCCCTTGCCCTACGTGTTCCGATTCAGGTCCTTTGGAGAGGACTTGGAACCAGCATTCAAACCACCCAGGCAGATGCCGCTGTCCGAGGTGCACAGTTTAAAAACTCTCTCTGGTCCAGCTCAGTGTGCTATCTGATTCTCTTCAGCAAACGCACCCCCTTCCAGTGATAGAAGCCAGTCCCACTGATGAGCTAGCTTCAAGTGGCCGTACTCTGGCTCAAGGCCGACAGCCCTGGGTGACACGTGGGGGTCGTGATCAGAGTCACTTTGCTACAGCAGCACTCAGGGATGCCCATGAGATGCCAGCCTTGAGCAGCAGGGGAGCAGAAAGGGGAGAGAGAACAGCCTTCTTCCAAGTCCAGCATTTCTTCTCCGCCCAGATCGATGGAGGATATCTGGTCAGCCGGGCTTCTCACCCTGGCCAGCGGCCATTGCTGCCAGGTAGCAACGTCAGTGGGCTCCTGCTCAGCTCTAAGGAGCCAGGGGAGACCTGGCAAGGGCTTGGATGCTGCGGCGGCTGCTCTCCACCACGAGGGTAAAGGACCAGAGGTGCAAGAAGCCACGCCTCCCCTCCTCAGGGCGTCCAGGCTGGCGGAAGGGTCTCCCTGTGCAGAGTGAGCGAGCTCAGCGCGAGGTGGTGTAGGCTGAGCGCTCACCTGGGGTGCTGAAGTATTTAGGCGTCGACTTAGCACCCCCGTGCTTTGCAAAGAAGAGGGTTCATGCATTTTTAAATTACTTTGTAAATCACGCTGACAATGCAGATTTACCTCTGCGGTCAGCCGTGATTTAAGTGCCAGGTTGCCCCCTCGCCATCTCAGCGGCTTAAGTCCTGGCTCTGATCCGTCAGAGGCCCCCTGTGTGCCTCCTGGTGAAGGCGCCCCTACCCAGGCCTGCTCCCAGGAGCCGCTCCCCGGGGTGCGGGAGGTGCCGGGTCAGGGAGGGCTCGCTGTGTGTGGGGAGCTGGTCAGAAGGGGGCCGGAGCTGATGCCTAGTAATGAACAGCCCGGGGTTCGAGCTCTGTGCAGGGACCGGCAGGATGAAGGGAGGTGCGTCGTCTTCCTTCACCGGAATTTATGAATTCCTTCAAAAGAGGAAGTGTGTGCGTGTGTGTGTGGGGGCGTGTGTGTGTTTTCATGCATGCGCACAAGCGTGCATTTTGGGCACACAAATTCATGTCAGAAACTCTCAGGGAACTATAGTCCCGGCCTAGGTGATGGGGAGAGGGAAATGATTTTTGGAAAATAGATGCAGCCATGGTGCTTTCTTCAAGGACAGACAATTCTCCAAGTACTCCCACCCCTTATTGGGAGGACACAGGATAATGTAGATTTGGAGTCTGATCCTGTTTATGGGCTATTTTCAGCTGTGTGACTTTGGGCAGTTTGCTTAACCTCTCTGGTAAAGTGGAGGCAAAATGGTATCTCCCCTTCGACTCGAGTGAGAATGAAAAGACACGCGCCAGAGAGGGGCCGAATGCAGGTGCAGAGTGGAGATTTCAGTGCAGGGCGGCTGAAGACACCCCAAATTCCATGCTTAAAAAATCCTACTGAAACCAGACATTCTGTTTGAGCTTCCGTATGTTGTTTAAGGACCTCGGGGAAGTGTCCGTTTCATGCCCCTAGCACAGCGGAGGGGACTGAGGCTCCAGTAAGTAATGAACCTCAAATCCACAGGCACCAACGGGCAGAGCCGGGATTTGAACTTGGGTGTCTCTGATACAAAGGTGGGTGGTTCTGCGTTCTCATGCCACCTCCGTAGGCGAGCACTGGGCGGCCAATGACCAGGCTTTCTTGCTACGTGACCTAGTGGACACTTAGTGGCCTTGACTCTATGCTGTGGGGTCCAGGACAGAGAGAAGATGTTGGGCTCCCTGCTTTGCGGCTTGGAATGAGCAGGGAGCGGGTGTGTGCTAAGATGGCCAGCCAGGCCCCTGCCTGGGGGCCCACGCGGGGAGTTACGCTGGGCTGGCCGAGGCTGGACCCTTCCCCAGCTGCAACTGGCAACCTGGTTCAGCAGATGGACCACACCCTGGGTCTGAGTGCGATTTCTCAGAAGGCAAGTGACCCCAGGCCTTGATTCCCAGCTGATGGGTGAGGGGCTGGGCCTGGCAATTTGCGAAGCAGCTTTTCACCCGGGTAGGCTGGTCTGTTTAACCTTTGGATAGTCGTGTCCTGCAAACGGAGCTATTTCTGCCCCGGGCCTTTGCCTTTGCTGGTCTCCCCTCCGGAATACTCTTCCTTGTCATCTGGGCTTTTCTGGTGCTGGGACGTGCGCCCAGGCAGTCTGATTCAGAGTCCACCCTGCCATCTCTGGCTCTTTCTAGGGGTTCACTTTAACGCTTAAGAGTCTCCCTCCGACTCTGCCTGCCCTGTTTTCTCTTCTGATTGCCCACTTCAAGCTGCTTTCCTTCCTTCCTTTTTCTTTTTGATTGACATATGATTCCCGTCATAACACCTGCAGTTTCGAGGCACACAGCTCGGTGGTTTTTAGTGGGCTCACAAAGTCGTGTAGCTATCACTAGGAGCTAATTTTAGCATATTTTCATGGCCCTAAGATAAATTCAGCACCCTTCAGCAGACACGACTCGGTTCCTCCCAAAGCCCAGCTCCTGGCGGCCCGCAAGCTCCTCCGTGTCCGCAGCTTTGCGTAGCCGGAAATTAGAATCACACAGCACGCTACCTTTGGAATCTGCCTTCCTTACTTAGCGTGCTTCTGGGTCTGAAGTCCGAAGTCTTGGTGGTAGGAGACCCCAACTCAGATCCGCCCCAGCCTAACAGTGTTTAGGGTGGCAGGACTGGAGCGGGTGTGGAGGCTGGAGGGACGGAGGTTTCAGGCCCTCAGGTGGGGGGAGTGCATGCCCTGAAGCAGGACCCGAGGCTTCTGGGTTTGGTTCTGGCTCAAGGCACCCAAGCTCCTTTGACAGGGGACATGTGGGTGGCTGAGTGTCAGCTCCTCCTCGGTCCTGTTTTCCCACAGTTTTCCCTCTGGACTAAGTTAGGTGGGTCCAGCCCGCACCAACCTCTTCCTACAGCCACCAGGGCCGTCCCTGGCTTCAGCCGGATTCCAGAAGCACTTCCCATTGGAGGGGACACTTGAGCACCTACCATACACCGGAGCCCTGCTTTGTGTTTGCTACCTCGTGTACTTCTTGAAACGTCCCCGAGGATTTCGCCAGTTTATCCCCATTTTATAGGTGAGGAAATCGAGGCACGGAGACGCGAGGTAGCTAATGCCAAACTATACAGCCAACTCGCAGTCGAGCACCGACTCTTTCACACGTGCAAAGCAGAAGCAAGGCGGAGGGGTAGATCGCAGTTCTCAGACCTATAGGGTAGCATTTACCTTCTCTGATTTTAGTGCATTGGTTTGCAATCACCAGAAATGGGTGGTGGGTTAAAAAAAAATAGGTTAAAAAAAGTGAGACTTTATTGGAAAGAGACTGGGGTAGCATAAGGAGCCCCAGAGGGTATTGGATAATCAGGAATCAAAAACAGCAAGAACCAGCTCTGCCGTGGGGACCTGAACTCAGGATTCCACGATGCTCGTCAGTAGAGCGTGGTGACTCAGCAGTGACAGTGACAGACAGCTGCTAAATCTCATCCTCCAATGTTGGACGCCTAGGAGGGCATCCGCTATTCCCAGCTGCAGCCAGGTGTGCGGGCAGCATCCCCAGCTGTGGCCGGGTGGGCGGGGCATGGGTGGAGGGGGCGGTCCCACGGCGGGGCCTGGGTGGGGCCTGCGGACCTCCCAAGAGGTCTCCGTGCGCTGATGCTGGGAGGTGTTTGTCCCCACTCCTTGGGTTTTCCGTCTCCATTTCCATCAAGGACAACCTTGAACATATCTTCTTGCTCTGAGAAAAATGATCACGTGAAAACCGAGAAGGCAGGCTCTAAGAAAGGGGCTGGAGAGGGCCCCGCTGGGAAAGCAGACCTTTCCCTGCACTGTGAACCTGCCCCTAGTGAACTTGGCCTGGAAGGAGGGTCCTTAGGATGAGAGGAAGGCAGGGAGCAAGGAATAGGGAGAAGAGGTGGTGAGGCGGAGAGATCGCCCCCCACCCAAAGAGTCTGAATTGTAGTGTGTTCTGAACGGATGACCCGTGGTGTCCGGAGCAGAAGCCGCGGGGAGCTCATTTGGAAAGACCAAACTCTCATCTTGATTGTGATACTAAATGGACACTGGATCTATCCGAACAGTCGGATTGCCTTGCTTCTGTCAGCGGTAACCTGGCCAGCTCGACCCCCGCGTCAATTCGTTAGATGGCAAAATCAGCAGTACCCAAGGCAAAGCACCAAGAGCGGACAGACACTTTTATCCAACGGAATCTCACAAATAATATATTGCTGTTTGTCATCAAGACACCTAATACACCAGGGGCTGCTCCCAAAGCTCCCATAATCAATTTCTGCTAATTTACCAATTCCGTGGCTCCGCGAGGGTGCTGGTAATTTCATATTTTACACATCCACAGAGGTTACGGTAATTGATTCAGCACTGGGAAGTGTTGTAATGACTTTGAATGAACTTGAAAGGCTTTGCATTTGTTTTCAAAGGCCGTTGAGAGAGTGATTCAGACTCTGCCACACGGGCACGATTTGTAAAGGCTGGACACAGAGATGACAGATGAGCTTTGTTCAGAGACAGCCACCTTCCTGTTACAGCCTCCCTGATCGTGAGGTGGGCTGGGCTCGGCACCTGAGCACCCGACTTTCTTTCTGTCTGTATTTCAGAGGTGGCAGAAATCATCTCCGAACATGGAAAAATCCTCCGAGAGTAACTTGGCTTTTGGGAATTCTACTTTTTAAACAAACACCCCAAAAGGAAGTTGGCAAAGATGAAAAGTTGTAGGGATTATCTCCTTGACTTTGGCACTTCCAGAAAAAATTATTCGACTTGGCTTTGCTTCTGAGGTCCTGCCCTGTCTCCTGTAAGCTGATCAAGCCTAAGCGGGAAAAGGCTTGCGGGGCAGGGAACCTTTGCCGTGCTATAGAAGCATGCTATTCTATCAGAGGGGTTTCTCTCTGTGTCCGAACCTGGGCCAAGCATTTTGCACCATGAGAGTGTTTAATCTGAATGACTCCCTTGAAGGTCACTCAACCCATTTTACAGGTCAAAGGATCGAGGCTCAGTCAAGTTAAATGAACTGCCCAGGTTCCCTGGTCTGCCTGGTATGAAGCCTGTGCCTGTAACCACTCGACCTCTCTGCCATTCTGTCAGTGGCTTCCTGGCAAAGGTTTACCAACCAGCTTTCAAGCTGGCAACACACTGAACGCAACTCTGCGGTGTGGTGTCTTTCCATGACCGTGGTGTCAAAACTCCCACCGTGGCTGACTTCCTGAGTCAAGCCCACAGCTGTGTGGCCGGCTTTGATGCTGTTGCAAAGTCACCCCCTAAACTTCTCTATGAACCAATCGCCTAACTCATCCTGAACTCCATTTTCCAATTCGTTGCGGAGGTTCCGGCTCAGATGGCATTTCTTTGTGGCCACGCTTTGGTCTGGGACCACTTCCAGGTAATCACCTTGCTCACCTCTTTCTGGTCCCCCTGAGGAAACTAACTTCACGCTGGAAATTGGGTCGATTTCCACCAACGTTCCTGTCAGCTGCCGTGCTGGAGCAGGAGGTGTCTGCTCCGGATGGTGTGGTGGCTTCAGTCGCCTGGTGAGCTGCGAGGTGAGGTGGCCCACGTTCGCTCCCACTCAGAACTGGCAGGAGGGGAGGGGAGCTCTGAGTGGGGAGGGACGGGGAGGAGCTGATGACTGATGGAGAAGTCTCTCCAGGCTCAGGGAACGGGGCTGCAGAAGCATCCAGGGGCTCCTGTTCCTCAGTGAGGAGCACGGGAGGGCCCGGCCTGGGCAAAGAGCCCTGGAGTAAGTTAGGCCACGCTGAAAACTGTCTAATCTTTGCCTCGGAGGGGCCTCTGAGACGGCCCCCGGGAGAGGGTGGCAGGGCGGAAATTAAAAGGAGGAAAGGAGCCATTGGGAGGATGGAGCATTGAGCCTCCAGGGGGGCAGGAGTGTGGGAGGTGGAGGGAGGCCGGGCCTGGGGCTGAGGGAGGGGCACCGTAGGGAGAGAGACCACCAGGAAGGCCTGCTCCAGCTGTGGCGTGGAGGCATCTCTCCTGTGCCCGCTGAGGAGCCCCAGGCCACCATGCAGCGGGTGGGGAGAGAGGTGCCCCGGCTTATGGAACAGCTGGCTCTCGGCTGGGCCTTTCCCTGTGCCGTGGGGCCTTTCCCTGTGCCACGGGGCCTTTCCCTATGCCACGGGGCCTTTCAAGACAGTGACAGTAAGGACAGCTGTGGGTGGGCTCCTGGCCTAATCTGCTGTGGTCAGGAGTCAGCCAGGACGTTCAGATCCCACACGCCTTTCTGCCCCCGCCAACTCAGCACACAGAGGGCCCGAGTCCGTGCACGCCCTCTCTACGGGGCGGCCGGCTGTGTAAGCCACCATTTCTCAGGCTCTCGCTAAGCCTTGGTGCCTGGCTGGAGGCTTCGACCCAGCATTTCCTCAAATGCTCAGAGCGGAGCAGCCAGGGAAGCGTTATTCTTGGCGCCGTTTCTCCAAGCAAGAATGCTCATCCCCAGATGGGTAAAGGCACTTGTCTGCGGTCACGCCCAGGTTCCAGCCCCAGCTCCAGCCCAGCTCTGACTGGCAGCCAGCTGTGCTCTGAGAAGTCACGTCACCTCGCCTCGGGCTCTTCCCCTGCGCTGGGGACCAGCCATCGCAGGACCTGGCTAGGAAACGATTCACAGGAGGGCTGGGGAGGGCGTTTGACTGACAGCCCAGAAAGCTCTCCCTCCTTGGTTTTCACTGCTAATCTAGAGGAGGTGTCTTCACTTTCAACCTTCAGAAACAATGTGACAAGAATCTGGACGGTAAGTGGATAACTCTTCCATCCCAAAAGGAAGGGCGAAGGATTCCAGCCCAGGCTTTAACCAGCAGCTCCCACTTCATTCAGCAATGAGGTCCCAGGAAGACTGGATTCTAGTCCTCGAAGGAAGAGGCCAGGGTGATGGCAAGGGCTACCTCACACTGGGTCCTGTCCCCCACTCCAGGACGCACGGCCAGCATCCGCCAGTTGAGCCAAGCTGAGTTTGGCCTGCCATTTTGCAGCTGTTGGTATTGGTAAGTTCCCTGGTCTTGTTTGGCCTTGATCTTTTTCAAGTGTGAAAGGCATGGAGCAAGAGAGTGAGCACCAGGGGACGGCGGAGAGACGAGAGGAGATGGAGCAAGAGAGCGAGCACCAGGAGGACGGCGGAGCTCAGGCAGACGGACGCTGTCACATGCAGGTACAGGTGAGGGTGGAAGTGCTGGCGTCACTCAGGCCAGCCATTTGCAGCCCAGCTTTGCTGTCCACTCGCCAGATAACCTTGGGGACGTGTTCGGGCCTTCCTGAGCCTGTTTCCTTGCATTTAAAATGTGGCCATCAATGCTTGCATTGTGCGGATGGTATGATAGAGTCACAGAAAATGTTCAGCATGGCACCTTGTGTGTGGTCACCGTCCACCATGTTGTTGAAGCAGGGACCTTGTTAATAATCTACCAGGGTGCTTTGTAGGACCCAGGAAGCCATCAGAAGGCAGAGATGAAGGGCAGGGCTGGCACACAGGAAAAGGGAGATCATTCCCTGCCGTGGGAATCCAGAAAGAGTTTGGGGCTCATGTGGCTGTCCTCGGTGCTAAGGAAGGGAGGTGTTTTAGGAAAGACACCAATGAAAGTGAAGGATGGGAGGCACCCTATTTATGGGGCAGATGTGACATTTTGGGAGTCTTCAGGACTTTCTAAATGAAGACTTCTCTTAATCCCTGAGCAGAACCAAGGGAGCATCATTTTGCAGGGGAAAAAATGGAGACTGATGAACATGAATTGGCTCACGCATCAGAGCGGGACGTTGAACCTACCTTTCTCAGTGTGCCTTAGAAGGTGGTGTTCTGTCTACTTCATTCCAAAAGGGGATCCTGGGAGAAGGAACCAGAAAGAACACCCGAACAGCTCCTAGAAGGGCAGGTATCCATCCTCTCTGCCCCCTCAGGGACGGGAGGGAGCCAGGGCCCCAGCGGAGTTTCTGATGACCGCCACACTCCCGCCCCGCTCATTCCACCTCTCTGCATGCCCAGCCCAGCAAGACACGGGCGGCTCCGCTAATGTTCCTGAACAGCCCATTCCCGGAGACCCCGGCAAAGGCCCAATTATCTCCAGCCAATCGCAGGCCGGCTCCCTGCTTGGGCCCCACCTCTGGAGGCGATTTCTCTTTTCCAGGAGCGTCAGCCAGGGACCCGAGAGCCGCTGTGAAGGTAATTAGGAAAGCTTGGCCGGGAAGGAGCCCCCCTCCTCCTCTGTGAGGGCCGGGGTGCGCCTGCCAGGCAGCTGCTTGCCCTGAACAGCCGGGGGTCAGAGCACAGCAGCAGGAGCCAGCCTCCGGGTCCGCGTGTGGGCAGAACTCTGAGCCACAAGGTCGGAATGTCTTCCTTCCTCCCTCCTTCAGTTCTGCCCCTCCTCTCCATCTCCTCCCCAAACCAGTGAACCTAGTCCTTGAGATAGTAAGTGGGTGCCTTCCCCACCCACTCCCTCTCCTTCACCCCAAGTCCCAGCCCCTGGCAAGTCCTGTTGGCCCTGCCTCCAGCTCGCGCTCTGTCTGGATTGGATGGTTTCCTCCCTCTTGGCTGCTGCCTGCCTCCAGGCCACCCCTGTGCAGACCATGGGGACAGCTTCTTAATTCTGGAGGATCCATTAGAAATGCAAATCAGGCCCCTGTCACTGCCCCACCTCGACCCCCAATGACTTCTGTTTCCTGTTCCAGGAAAGCCACTCTGTTCCCACAGGCTGCCTGGGAGTGCCCGTCTCTCCAGGTCACGGCCCCACCGAGGTCCCGGCCTCACCTCTCCCCACCGCTCACCCTGTTCCAGCCACCCCGGCCTTTGACCTGTTCCTTGAAAATGCCCTGCCTTGGGCCCACACATTCTGGGTCCCTCTGTCTGGACAGCTCTTCCCCCAGCTGTGTGGCTGAGGCTGGCTCCTGCATGCCTGGATATCATCTTTATAGAGATCTTTCCTGAACTTTCTGAAGTAACAACCTGCCCCACTCCCAGTAAACCGTGCCCCATGATTCCTCCATCGTTGACCTAGCACTTACTCTGCCGTGGAATCACCTTGTTTGCCTGCTGCTGTTGGGATGGCTCCCACGAAGACAGGAGTCTGTGAGACTGGGCTCTTTCTTGTCTGCCCGTCATGGCGCCCCTGTCGCTAAGAACAGATGATTGAAAATCACCTGTTAACGTAAGAATGGATGCCAGATGGTGGCTTGAGGGATTTTTATATCGTGTGTTATTATCTTCCCTATAATCCATGAGCTGGGGACTGTTTGCCTCCCCATTTTGTTGGGGAGGAAACTGAGACTCCAAACACATGGCCAGGTCACATAGCGCCACCCTAGGCTGACCCACCACTCCGTAGCCACCACTGTGGGAGTCAGGCCTCGACCAACAACCAGGCAACTTCCCCGAGTTAGGACCAGCTAGAGAACTGGCCAACAGGTACGCCTGGCCAGTCACAGAGCATGCTCCACTGGCGCCCCTCGCAGCCCACGCCCGCCGTCGCCATCAGGGCCCCTGGATCCTGTCCTGCTTCTGCTCTGAGGTCTCCCGTCTGCTTACCTCTGGGTCTCTGTGGAATCAAGTCGGCATGGCGGTTGACTCCATCGTGAGCCCAGGCTCTTGAAAGAATAGCTTTTGTTCTTTTGGCTTTGGGTGGTCTTTGTTTCGCCTGTGTGATCTCAAGGTCACACAAAGAACAGGAGGAGGGTTGGGCTTTTCTGGGGCTCTTCACTCCACGGGGTCGCTTCCTTTCTGCCAGGCTACACGTTACTTCAAAGAGATTTTGCTCCTTCTCTGCTCCCAACCAAGGCGCCCATGATGCGTGAGAGTGGGCGTGGGGAAGCGGGGAGGCGGACATGCGGAGAAGAAGGGCAGGGCAGAGGGTCCTGGGTGGCGGCAGGCTGGTGGACGCGCAGCTTACACACAGAACTCCGCCGAGTGGCTGTCTTCTCCATCCATGGAACCTCGCGGGCGCTCAATGTGGAGTCAATCATCTGGCGTTAGGTTGTTATTTGTCTGAAGATAAGTATGACTATGGAGAGATTTGTAGGAAAGGAGCAATTAGCATTCCCATCCATCTCAATGAAGGATAATAATAATATTAATTAATAGCCATACCAGGGTGCAGTGGAAAATTTTAAAGTCTACAGGCAGGAGATCTTCAGGGACCACATCTTTTCCTGAGAGCTTCTCTGACAGGTGCCCATTTGTTATGGGAACAAGCAGAGACTGCCTGCCTCTTCCGTCACCTGCAGCCAATCCCCAATTCCTCATCCTGTCATGCCAGGTGTGGGGAAATGTCAGGGACAGGATGTGCAGTCCCAGGAAGTCAATGGGCAGGGACCAGGGAGAGGGATGGGGACATGAAGGGAGGCAGAGGCCCTGGAGCGGTGGAATTACCCACTGGATTTGGGGACATAGATAGATCTCTGGAAAGAACACGCTGGGGTTACCCAGCATGAACCCCAAACTTCTGAGTGGAGCCCATCTCCCCTTGCCAGCCTTTGGGGTGAAACATGGCAGACCTGGTCAATCTGCATATTTTATACCCTTGGTCTCTAAGACTGGTTCAGGGGTGGTCAAAGAGGAAGGCCCAGGTTACTGAAAGCATAAATCATGGGTGATTCGTGGATCTGAGGCTTTCGCCCTCTTTGATGTCCCACTGAACAGCTGCTTTATCCACTGTTAAGAGTTCAGCTTCCCTGATGATCGATCGGCTTCACTCTTTTAACTGGCAGATTATTGAGATTTTTGCTTGTCTGGATTGCAGGGTTCATTTGCATGGCTCGGCCCTGGGGGGCAGTAAGGAGACACAGATGCATGGACGGGAACTGGGTGTCACCTCCTTGCCTGCGAATCGGGCAGCTCTCACCATATGCATGCTAGGACCTGTCCAGGGTTTACGACCTCAGTGGTCAAAACAGCCCAGCTGTGGCTCATTCAGTGGGAAGGACAGTCGGTACTTGGGAAAATCTCATATTCAGGCTACTTGTGGGACAAGCCATACGATGGCAATATTCCATAGCAATTGCACCAGACTAAGTAAGAAACAGACTGGACGTGAAATAAAAGATGGAGCGTGATTTAAAGAAATGCCCTCGCGTAGATCGCAGCGTTCTCCCAGTGCCAACCGCTGCTTCGCCAGCTCAGGCTGATGCCCTGCCACGCAGTTGAAAACTTTCCTCTGCTCAGGCTCTGGAAGAACCACATTCATGCACGTGTGACTTGTAACCCAGATCAGAAAAACTGAAGGGGGCCAGAACCTGCATTTTGAGGAGGCTGCCAGGTGAGCTTATGCACACGAGTGGCTGGGGACAAGTGTCCCAGATTCCCGGGTGTCCCAGGGGCCTGTTTCTCACGGTCATGCACACCTGGACTCGGTGGAACGGCACCATCAAGGTGAAACGGTGCAGGAGAAGGACCAGGACACGCCACAGCCCGGAACAAGGCAGGGAGGAGCGCGAGGAGCCGCGGACGTGGGAAGGCACCGCGTGAGCCCAGCGCCGCCTCGCGGAACCTGGGAAACAGGGAAGGCGGCGGGTGGGGCTGGATTGTGCACAGGAAGAGCGGAGGACCTGATGCTGCGCCATGAGAGTCCTCTCATTTAAAAAAAATGAAAGTTGGCATTTCCACCATTTCTAAGCGTCCGATGGTGGTGTTCCCGTGAGGATGATGCCAAACCACACAGCCGCCCTGCATCATCCCAAACCACCACCGAGTGGTTAGCCAGGAACTCTCCCTTTTCCGCCCCCAGGCCCTGCATGCCCCGACCCCGCTGTCCCCATGACCTTGACTCCTCTGGGGACCTCACGTAAGCCAACTCTGTGATATCTGTCCTTCCGTTCCGGCCTTGCTCCTTGAGAAGGACACCTTTTGCTCTGCCCACGTGGTAGCTGGGGTCAGGACTCCTTTCTCTTAAGGGCTAAACGCTGGTCCATCCGGGCACGGGCTGCGTTGTGTTGGCCCATCGTCCTCCGACGGGCACTGGGTTTCCCATCGAATGGTTTTGTTTTCATATTTTTCTGGGCGCATCGTAGTCGTGCAAGACGGAGGGAGCCTGTTACACACCCACACACACAGTGTGTCCACCCGGGGTGACCAGTGCCTCCCGGTGTCCTCCCTTCCCTCCTTCCTCCGCTCCCGGCCCCTCTCCTCTCCTCTACTGGTCTCCCTTCCGTTTTCAGGAGATCCTCTGCCCCCCGCTTTTCTTTCCTTTTCCTCTCCAGCTTCCACATGCTAGAGGCGACATCTGCCCCTGGATCTTCTGCATTTGGCAGACTTCACATAACACAATGTTCTATCCATTCACCTGCAGGTGACATGATTTTGTTCTTCTTTATGGCTGAATAAATCTCCGTTGTGTATATCTACCACATTTTCTCTGTCCAGCTCATTGGATGTTTTTGAACCAGGAACTGTTATGTCTGGAGCTGGATGGAGGGAAAAGGAAAGGGGGGCTGGTGAGACTGGAAGAAGAGTCTGGGATCTGGATAGTCAGGAGAGATTAAATAGACAATGTTACCAGTGGCTCTGGCGAGTGCGTCGCCCTGTGTTGAAGACTGAGAAAGAGCCGCGGTGGATGAGGGGTGCCCTCTGTGCTCATGGAGCCGGGGAGGCAGAAGTGACTCCTGCCCTTTGTGTCCCGGATGTGAATTTTTTGGACTTGGCTGGTTTCAAGGCCCCACAGAGTGAAGACGCTAACACCTTTGGTCCTTCAACCACAGCCAAGGAGGGCCTGAAGGGTCACTTCCAACTTCAGACGCCAGCTCTGACTAAGAGGCCTGAAGGACCCAGCCTCTGCCCTTGGCAGGGTCTCCAGCAGGAGGATCGATACTGTTTTATTTTGTTTTCTCTGTCCTCTGCTGAATCATCAGTGGAGACAGAGGACAGCTCTGGAATTCTTGATCACAGGGATCTGAGTCCTTCCTCTGGCAGAGAAGCAGCTGCTTGTCGTCTGAATGCTTGAACCGAAGGATGTTGGATTGCCAGTCCCTGAGAGGCCGGGAGGCTGGTGCGTGGCCTCAGACCCCGGGCTGGAGGCCTGCGCGACTTCGCGCACCCGTGCAACCTGGGCTTGTCTGTGCTGCCTCCCCTCCTCCCTGTGCTCTGAACAGTCCTCTGCTCTGCCCCAGGGGAGCACCCTGCCCGCCTATTCCCGGTGACCTGGGAGAGACTTTGAATCAAGGAGTCCTGGCCGGCTTTGGCTCCTCGCCACAGGGGCAGTCACAGGACAAAGGCTGGCCAGTTAGAGCTTTCTACACCCTGGCCCCAGGAGTGAGTCAGGCAGTGTGTCCCCAGTTGGGCCCTTGAGAGTTTATACCCACTCCTGACAAAAGTGGGAATCCTTGTACATCAGGGGCTGGCGAACTTTCTATAAAGGGCCAGATGGTGAATGTTCTAGGCTCCTGGGCTCTGTCTCTGCCGCAGCTTCTGAGTTCTGCTGCAGGGCAAGGGGGGCTAGACCAGGCACCAACGAAGAGGCTGACCGTGTTCCAACGCAGCCTCCGCGGCACTGACAGCAGCGGGCTGGATTTGACCCCCGCCAACCCTTAGGCTGAATTCAGACCATTGGTGTGCAGGAGGTGGGACTCACCTCATGGAGAGAGACACCTGGAAGCCCGCTCAGGAGGCAGGACTAAAAGTCAGAGGAGAGCTCGGACAACAGCTGAGTCCTGATTCGGCTGTGCCTGGAGGCAGCCGCCCCAAGCTGACGTTACCTTTTATTCTGAAGGCGATTTGGCACAGGTGTGTGTCCTCAGAGGTCTTGGCACGCGGGACCCGTCTAGTAGCTTGCTGTTGGAGTTCGAACACTGTAAAGTGGTGGAGCTAGGAACGCCGTCAGCAGGCTGCGAAGCAGGAAGAGGGAAGGGACCTCTTTCAGTCTTAGCTCAGAGTCCCCCGTGGAGACTGACCACCGGCCCGAAGCAGGAGATGATCTCAGGTACCCACAATCCCACCAAGCGCCCACCACGCTCCATTACTGAGCATCAAACGCTTGGACTCAGCCTTGACCTAGGAGGAGGAGAAGTGGGACATTCACTGCCTTATGTGGGACACGCACCTGCTGGCACTGTGGTCACTTGCCCAGAATGTCTCATGGTCTTCTCACAAGGTCCAAATCTGACTCTTGTCCCCAGTACCCTTGCCACCTTCTCTGACAAGAGGCCGGGAATGGGGCTCTGGTCCCGGTCAGAGACGCTGCCTGTTTCTCAAAGCCTTGTGTGTCACCGATGAGAAACAGTGGAAGGGAAGGGCAGCCAATGTCGCCGGCCCCTGGGTCCACCAGGGCTGTCACGAGGCCACGCTGCACAGACTTCAGCAATTTCATCAGGCAAATTGGCGGCGGCGTCTTAGAGTTTTCTCTCTGCAAAGCGCTCACAATGCAGTAGTGCTTAGACTTTATATGTGCAAGATTACGAGCGGAGGCAGAAAACGGGAAGAAAAACCTGCACCCACGAGTTGGATACAGTTATTATTTTTTACTCCCCACCCCCAGCCTCTTTCCCCAAGTGGAAGAATTTTCTCGAGGAGAAAGGTGACAATAAAACTGCTGACTGTAAGCGGCCACGCAGCTCTTGAATGGGGACCTTGAGAAGCTCTTTCTTTTCTTTTTTGGAGGAAAATCAAAGACCATCACTGGGAACACTGCAGCCTCTTCAAACGCAGAGGCGGCTCCTACCTAACACCCTGCGGCTTTGGAGCCCTGGCCCTGGAGGGCAGGCTGGGCTGGGGACCTGCCGCTGCTGGAGCTCTCTCTGCAGGGTCTGGAGGGTGGGCCCAGGACCGGGCTGGGAGCAGAGAGCCAGCTGCGCTTGGGCCCCTCCGCCCACGTCCTGCGCTCTCTCCTGGCCCCTCTCCTGTGGCATGTGGTGGGGGAGCCAGAGAAGCCTCAGAGGGAAACCAAGACGTCAGGGTCAGGAGAATTTCCCGGAGGAAATAAGGGAGAAAAAAGACTCCAAGCTGGAGCCCAGGGGACAGGAGAGAGGCTGAGGCTGAGAGGTGTGAAGCGGGAAATGGGCATCGCCAATGCAGACCACACGTGTGTGCACACGCCCCCACAGGTGCAGATGCACACACACACTGTTGCACAACAGGGCCATCGGCACCTGTGTACATTGAGAGAGTAAAAAAGTCAAAGGAGACAGGAAGTGTCGGGGGGAGGCAGGGGAGAGGGAAAGAAGGAGACAGGGAGAGCACAGAGGTGGCCCAGCACCAAAGGAGGCAGGAAGGAGTCTTTCTTGGTGACTTCATTTGTGACATTCAACCGGAGAAGGAAGAACAGTTTCCTTTTTCGTTTGGACCCTTTAAAACTTGCCTGTCCAGAACTTGGCTGAGCAAGAGGGTGTGGGAACGCTGGCTGTGAGCCCACCCAGCCCTGTGGGTCCCTTAGTTCCCTGAGTGCCCGGATGTCTACAGTGGCATCCACCCAGGGTCCACAAAACTGCATCCCGAATGCCAGCAAAGGCAGACACCCTGGGGGCGGTTCCCATGGAAGTGGGCATGGGCCGGCTGGTTGGGCAGCAGTGCCCCCATGTGGAGGGCACGCCACACTGCAAGTCACCCTGGCATGGCAGCCCTGATGAGACAAGCTCCCTTGGAAGGGGCATCCTGGCCTAACTGTGGCCTGTGTTGACACTGTGACCATGCAACAGCCCAGGAGGGCACCCACACTGCAAGTGCGTGCATCACTACCTGGAGGAGAGCATGGCGACTGTGCGTATGGCAACCTGGCAGTACCATTTTCTTCTACGGGCAATGCAGCCTTGGAGATGCTTCCACCTCTGGCCACGTTCACCCACATCCCTGTCCTCACCGGCCAGCACTTCCCACTGTACCAACGTGCTTCAGCAGGCACCTGCACGCGGGTCTCCCTGTGCACAAGTGTGGCGCTTCCCAGGCAACGACAGGCGAATTCACTCAATGGCCCCAAGCAGAAGTTAACTTCTGCATCTTCTCACTGTCGCTGCAAATGCTGGGTGTGTTAAGAGTTTTACTAAAGTGCTTGCCTTGCAAGCACAAGGCCCTGTGTTCAAATCCCCGGCACCACAAAAAAAAAAAAAAAGAGTTTTACTAAAACCCTAATGGTAGGCAGAATAATGGCACCTCTTCCTAAGAGGTATCCATGTCCTGATCTCTGGAACCTGGGGACCTGTGAGGTGACCTGGCAACCATGGAGAGATGGTTCTGGACAGCCGAGGGGAGTGTATCCTAATCACCTGTGCCCTTAAAGGTGGAAATGGAGGCAGAGAGCGAGTAGTATGGGAAGAACTTGGTAGAAGGAGGCTGTATTCCTGGAAAAGCAGGTGACCTGTGAATCTGGAAAAGGCAATAAAATGGACTCCTCCCTGAACCTCCAGATAGGAGCGCAGCCCTGTTGACATCTTGGTTTTAGCCCAGAGAGGCCCATTCCAGGCTCCAGTGTTGTAAGATGATACATCTGTGTTGTTCCGAGCCTCTAAGCTTGCAGCTACTTGTTCCAGTGGCCTTAAGAAACAAGCCCGCCTGCTGTCCCAAAGCCTCCTCATCATCCCTGATGCTGTTTCTGAGGATATTTTATGGAACTCAATGTGGGGGAGGCTGGAGGAGGCTCAGGCTGATAGTGAGGCGCCAGGGCCACCAGGTCAGTCTGCTGAGCCAGTTCCATTGCAGAGACCCTCACTTTGACACCAGACTCCAGTCACGCAAGGACCCCACGCTAATAGTTACTGATGCCACCTCCACCCACCCGACATGCTCTTGCAGACACGTGGATGGGCAGTGTGTTTTCATGGCCCACTCATGAGACTGGGTTGTGACAGGGAGTTCTTCCCAGACCATATCCACAGCAGCCCCCCATCAGGAGGAGTCCTGGGTCCCTCAGCGAATGTGCATGAGGTCACCCTGGCCAAATCCCCATTTTCAAGAGCAATCCCAAATGTCTTGTCTTATCAGGAACCCGGCGGGGGAATGAGCAATCATGGTGTCGGTTTTACTCTTGACTGCTGCTTCGAGAAACCTCCATTTCATCTCACCTTGCCCTTCTCTCTCCTTGTCTTTCTGCCTTCCCCTCATTTCTGCACACCCAGACTCTCTTGTTTGCTCTCAAAATTAAAAGGGACTAGCAAATGCCTAGGCAGTCTTGACACGCTCTCTCGGCATCAAACGCTCAGGTCTGTCTGGGGCTGCTTCTGCCGGGGGCAGTCAGCCCTGGAAGTTCAGAACAGTTGTATAACAGGAAGTTCCAGTCCTCGCAGACCGGGGGCTGGTGCACTGCCGATGAGGATAACATCAGGCGGCATGTATCGGCTTCAGTCAGTGGAAAAAGAAAACACAATAAAGATATTTCCATGTGTAGAAATAAAAAGGGATCAGCTCAGGGCCGCGAGGTGGTGCAGCAGAGTAAATCCAACGGGCAGATTTTTGCCTTAAGGTACTAGAGGATAGAGATGAAGAGCGATGGCTCTGGAGTTGGGTGAGAATCCGAGCTCCTCCACGTTCAGAGTCTTAAACTCTAAGACTTGTTTTTCCCCATCTGTGAAATGGGTTATTCAGTTCCCAGTTTGCAAGGGAACATTGATACAAATGAACCCTACACGGTCCACATTTTTCAGCTGAGGAAGCCCTAGGTTTGGGACCTTGGATAGTCACTTTATTATTGCTGGGCCTCAGTTTCCCTAAATGTACAATGGGAGTGCCATTCGTAGCTCCCTCATAAAGTCCTGTGGATTAAATGTCAATACAAGCGACATACTTTGGGTAGTGCCTGGCATGCCTCACCATGTTCCCTGTTAGAGTGATAAGCTGTCTTTAGACCCTTGTTTGCACATGGCAGGAACCACCTGGACCAGACTCATCTAGGAAAGGTGGCCGTGGCTTATGGGCTGGAGCAGCCCAATTACCATCGGGAATACCACCGAAGAGAGGCGCTTTCTCCCTCCACTCCCAGTCTGCTCCTCTAGGTCTGCCAAACTCTATTTTTTTTTTTTTTTTTTTCCTTTCTGGGAATGGTTTTCATTTGCTTCCATGACCACCCGTGGGTAAACGTTAGATTTGTCTAGCTTCCCTGCCAGGAAGGGCAGAACCCCACCTCCTCCAGGCAGGACACTCCTGAAGCGTGATTAGCTTGGTTTCCACCTGGCTTCTGTCCGTTGGGTCAGAGTGGTGAGAACCTATGATTGGCTTAGCTGTAATCACATAACTGGGGTCCTCTGATTGGCTCAGCTACAATCACATGACTGTCTGAGGCCCTCTGATTGGTTCAGCTGTAATCACATGACTGAGGTCCTCTGATTGGCTCAACTATAATCATACGACTGTTTGACATCCTGTGATTGGCTCAGCTGTAATCTTGTGACTATTTGAGGTCCTGTGATGGGCTCAGCTTCAATCACGTGGACATTCTTGGAGAATGTGTGCCTCCTTGGAATGAAAGGAGTATTTCCTCAAATAAGAGAGGTAGGTAGAAGGAATAGTTGTTTGCTACTGTGAGGGAAAAACCAAACCAAACCAAACCAAAGGGCCCAGTGAATTTTCTGGCACACAGCAGGTCCTCTGCAAACCAGGCTTCATCCAGCCAACCTCAAGGATTCTCATCCCTAAGATGGGACTCTTAGATGAATATACTTCAGTAACTCATGGTGCAGTGACATAGTAGGTGCTTCATCAGTTCCTCTGTCCTTCCTCTTCCCTAGTCAGAGATGCAGGGGGACCTTGTAAATGGCTCAGGCTCCCTGAGGAAATCTGCCTGAGAGCTGCTTCCCCCCAGGACCCCAGGAACTCCAAGCCAAATGTAACTTGAGAAGCACCGCTCTTCCCACTTAGTAATTAGGCTGTGATTGTTGTTTATTTGTGCACTGTACTGTAACTCCCTCTGCCTGAGGCTGGTGCTAGAGCTCAGAAAATACAATTTCCTCCAAACTAATTTAGTTTTAAGAGGAAAATGAAAGTTTAAAGTAGTTTAATGTTTCGGCAAAACCATAATGGCTGGGGAAGATTGGACAATGTGAGCCAATAAAGCTCCCTAATTCTGATAATAACTCAAGGCTTAACTTCTCCCCACGCCCAAACCCACCTCCACACTGACCCTCGACACAGGATGGCACTGAGTTAGTGGACGGCTGGACAATCCTCCTTTAAAATTTTATTTTATTTTTTTAATAAACAGTGCCTCCTTTGACTATAGTAGAGCCACAGGACAGGGCTGTTGAGATCACTTACGTCGCCCTGTTGCTATGCACCAGGGGACAGGCCTGGGATGGACACATCTCCATTCACATGTTTTCCCCAGCCATGGGAGTCCCAGGGTCAGAGTTCCATCCTTGGGTGGAACAGGACAGAGGGTTGCTGAAAAGGCCGAGTGGGAACATCACCTGTCAAACGTGAAACCTCTGGGAGCCTCTGCTTCTCAGTAAGTGGGGAGAATGAGGAGGATCTGGGAGGACTGTGAACTTAAATAACCGGAAGTCATTTAAAGGTGTGAAATGGTGGCATGAAGCGCGCCAGCGAGACTGAGGGGGATGAAGGACGGGATGGGAGGAAGGAGAGGAGAGTGAACACCAAGAGCGCAACATCCGTTTGTTTGCCACAGATCCACCGAACCTCACGACGTGGGCCCTGGCTCCAGGTGTCCCCGTCTCACTGGGGAGACGAACAAGCAGTCCTGGGTTTGGATCATCCAGACCTTGGTGTCCTGATTTCTAAAATGGGAATCATCCTAGAACCAGAGTCGCGGTGTTGTGTTGGGTTACTCGACATGAAAAGCTCTTGCTTGGAAGAGTCTCTGGCACGTACTAGGTGCTCAATAAATATGTGCTGACTTTTAAGACCTTCGTGTCTAAAGCAGCTCCGCATTTAGAAGGGTGACCAGAACCACCGGACACCCTGGTGGCACTCTCCTGAGAACTCCACTTCACGGGGCTGGTGGGTTCAGGCTGCAGGGTGTCCTCACTGGTTGTGGCTTTGAGGGTCTGGGAATCCGAGTCTCTGATTCTGGTGGTGCTCAGAATGGCCTGCAGCTCCACCCTGGGCCCAGAGGTGGGGTGGAGGGAGGGTGGCTGGTTCTTAAGCACCTGAGTGCTTTTGGCGCCAATGCTCATGAGTGGTGTGACTCACGTGACCTGAACCAAGCTTTTCTCAAAATCTATGAAATGGCATTCAGGTACTCCCTGTATCATCATTGTCAAGACTAAGCGGAATAATCAAGTGGTAAGTCAAGTCCAGGCCGTCACAACGTCTTGCCTGGGCAACTGCAGAGATTCTTCTGAATTCACATTGTGCGCTCGCTGTACACAGTGCCCACCGCGTTCGCAGCTGTGGTTACAAATGCAAGCCAGGCCCATCTCCTTCCCGCCCTCAGCCTCCAATGGCTTCCCGCTGGGCTACATAAAAATCCCTTCAGCACCTGGCTCTGGCCACCTGGCTAACCACATTCCTTGACCCTTGTCCCTCACCACCCGGCCCAGCTTCACGGAGCTTCTCTGTTCTTCAAACCTTTGACACCTGTTCCTGTCTCAGAGTGTTGCTCTACGTGGAATCTTCGTTCCCTAGATCTTTTCAAGCCTTTTCTCATCATCAGTTCAAATGTCACTTCTTTACTTAAATGTTAACCCTTGCCGGACCAGGCTAATGTTGACCCCTGTCTCCCTGTTTCTTCCTTGTCCTTCTCTCTTGAGTTACTTAATTTTATTTTCTTCCTTGTGGTTGCTGCTAACATATGCATCTACCTGTGGGTTTACCGTGTCTCCAATCATTGTGTGAAATGGGTATTTGTTAGGTCGGAATTTGGGCGACCGTAGGAGGGAGCGGGGAGAAACTGAGTCGAAGGGCAGCGTGCCAAACAGTGATCCATCAAACGAACAAGAAAGCTCCACTGACCCTTAACTCCACCTGCTGACCCTTAACTCCACTGACTCTTAACTCCACTTGTTGAACCTTAACGCCACTGACCCTTAATTCCCTTAACCCCACCTGTCACTCATCAGGACCCCCGCCCATTCCGGCCGGACCCTGGGCAGCCAGGGCCTTGTGTGATTTTCTCTGGCTCCCTACCTGACCTGTACCCCAGGGGGCTGGGAATTTCGCCCAAGGGCCAAATTCCAATAAAGCTTCCTTTGGCTGCTTTCTGTTCGATTTTATTTGGCTGCTAACTGTGCCCCTGAGCTTACAGTATTCACTTCTGCATCCCCTGTAAACCTAAGTGTGCCTGGCAGAGAGCTGGCACTCAGTAAATACTTGTGGAATAGCTAAATGAAAGAATGGCTTCAAGGTGCTCTGCAGAAAAAGAAACTCAGTAGTGGGGCTGGGGAGATAGCTCAGTCAGTGGAGTGCTTGCCTTGTAAGCACAAGGCCCTGGGTTCGATCCCCAGCACCCCCCAAAAAAAGAAACTCAGTAGTTGTCTCTGCTTCGACTTCTGTGTTTAGTCTTATTTACATCCAGCTTCAGTGTTTGCTTAGGAGTGGCCCAGGTGCTCTGTTAAGCTCACGCCAGGCCCGCTTCTGAAAGGCTCCCTTCTTTCTCACTTCCTCATTGCTTCTTGGTGGCTCCCTGCACCAATCTTGTCTCCTAAGGTTCTAGGTGCGTCTATTGCCTTCATTAATAGGCATCCAGAGAACAGTTAGAAAGAAATCAGATCAGCCACCTGGTTGCCAGTCTTAACGGGGAAATCTCCAACTCTGGATGTCTTTGCATTGTGTAAAATGGCGCTCCTTTGTCCCCAGTTAATTGGACTGAGTCACCTCCACTAAACAAGCGTGACTCCGGGCAGAGTTACAGCCTCTCCATAGACAAAGCTTTCCCAGGAAACAGTGAATCAGGGGCAAAGAGTGACAGCCGAGCTGTTCAACATCTTGGTCCGCTTGGGAGCTTCACATCTCTAAGGACTGAGGCGAAGTTCAAAGGACCAAGTTGTTAAGGATTGGAGAGGAGGACGTTGGGGAAGTTATTGCACAATCTCTCAATTACATTTGATCTGTGATTCAGTGAATAGTATGCAGACCATGAAACCTATGATTACTCCAGCCTCTGCTTTGATTTATGTCTGGCCAGGATCCTAATGACTGTAACTATCTAGAGGGATGGGTCTTAGCACCTGCCTGGTCTTTGAGGTTTGCCTCCTGCGAGTTGACCCAAATATGCTGTCCTTCAGCCAATTTATATATCTATATCTATAAAATATATATAAAATTTTCATATATATATATATATATATATATATATATATATATATGAAAAATGTTTCTCTATGTGTGTTTGAAGCCTGTGCAGTCCTCCCTATCTTGGCTGCACTTCCCCATCTTCCCCCTTATATTCCTCTCATTCTCTGGTTCCATCTGTTCTACACTCTTCCCTGGTTCTGCAGGCACGGATCCTTGCTCTGGTTGCTGCTCCATTCATGTCTCTGATGGACTTCATTTTTTGGGGTGTGTCTCCCTACCGTAGTGTGGGCTGGGTGTGGCTCAGGCTTCCATGGTAGCTGTAGGGAGGGGCAACATGCCCCATGTGCCTCAGCTCTCCATTCCCTGTCACAGCAGACATCACCAATCAATGGCTCAGCTCAGCATTTGTGTCAATCTAGAACTCCAGCAGACACTCTTAATCAATTAGTTAGCTTGAGAATGGGGTCTTATTCACTCTGCCGGAATCAGAAGGCCTTTCCGAAGTCTGTTCCTCAGGTTACTTGCTTCAGGAACTTTGTGAATCTCTGGAGATGGTGCCTAACAGCCTGATTTTGAAAATAAAAACTAGAGGTGACTGGAGGGACCTGCTTAATACTGAGACTACCTCATCTAGCTACCACTGTCTTGAGTTGGTTGAGTGAGTAGAACTGCATAATTCCCTATTACATACACTTCTTTGAAAAATAGTTCAGAAAAGCGAGAGGGAGGAGGAGGGCTCTGGTGGCCTCCCTTCTTATTCCATGAGCTCCTCAGCATGGTGGAGGTAATATTCTAGACTCCGATGTGAACCCATCCCACACTCCGGAAATCTGCCTGGAGGGTGCTTTCCTTCTCTTCCTCTTCTCTTTATTTTTATTTAAAAAATTAAATAAGTCATATCAAATTGTAGTAATCTCCTTCAACAATAGTGATTTAAAAATTAAAAAAAAATCTCAAAATGTCTTTGATCTGCTCATTTTGATTGACCCATAGTTACTGAAGCTGTTTAGTGTAACCGAGCCCATAAAAAATTTGGCGTTGGATGGCAGTCAAGCACTGAGGAATTCTAGGTGAATGCACAGTCCCTGGAGCTGGGAAGCTGCTTCCCTGGAAGAATGGCCCTGTGGAGTGTTCCACCCTCTTACCTCCCCTGTCCTTCGGTGGGGTCGGGTTTCTTTGTGCGGAGTCTGAGCTTCAGCTCCAGAGCCCCACACTTGACACGCCCTCTCCTCTCTTCTCACCACTGAATCTGGAGTTTGACGTGAAGCTCGCTCTGGCTTCTGCTGGCAGGTCTCTGCAGCCGAGAGGCCCGGTTAGCGTCAGCCGCTCATCACAGCAGGGATGCCTACCGTGGCTGCCTGCAAAGCCCAGTTCTTCTCCGCTACCATGGAGTGGCCTGTTGCAGCTCTGTGTCACACTCTGCTTGGCGGGCTGTGCCCTCCAGTGCTGCAACAGACTCCGGCAGCCCCTGCTAGCTTCTTTCCCGGTTCTTGTCATGCAAATCCAAGGAATGAAGTTCACGGGGAGGATGGAAGGCAAGACTGAAAGGAGTAGTGTGAAGGAAAGGAAGAGAATTCCTGCAGGGCAAGAGAAGCCCCCAGGCGTCGCCTCCTGAGTGCGCCAGGGTAGGGGTGTGTGTAGCACTTGGGTCATCGCTATTGGTCCCGACTTATGCTAATGAGGGTTTGGAGAAGTACCAACGCCATGGGTCCAGATTGATGCTATTGACGCCATTGGCTAGCCCTGAATCCCACTGGGGTCTGTCCCACTTCTGGCTCCCACCAATTGCTGGGAAGCAGAGGTTGAGGTGGTGGAGTCCTGGATGCTGGGTTCCCACTTCAGCGCTGGGCGGAAGCTGGCCTCCACCCCGGCCAGGAGGGGCCACCTCAGGGTGACAGCAGGTCACGGCCCCTGCCACCACCCACAGCCCTGGACCTGCCTTCACCGCGGCCTCGGTGCCTGTTCAGCCTCTGCTTCACGGCCTCGGATTCTGTTAGTCCAGTTACCTCCCTCAGGTGACAGCAGGGGTTTCTGGATGGGATTTGGGAAAAGGGTGGAGAGTGACTGATGGGTTTGCAGGAGTTTTAGGAGGCGGAGCCGTGATTGGTGTAAGGGAAAGGAAGAAGGGGAGGTGAGGAAATAGAATCTCACCAGGGTTCATCTCTGTCCCACCCCCCACCCTTGAGTGCAATAGGCCAACTGGTCTACCTGACTGGATTCCTTGGTGCCCCACGAGCAGGAAGAGAACTGATATTTTTAAAGTAGCAAATAGGTTATTTTGAGCTTCTACATACATCATGTTACCATTTAGTTACTCCTTTTAACTCTCCCACCTGGATATCAGTTGCTGCCTCTATTTTATTATTATTATTATTATTATTATTTTTTTGTTCCTTTTAGTTATACATGACAGTAGTATCTCTATTTTATCCTTACCACTGGGGAAACTAACTAGGGGTCAGAACATTTTATTTCTCATTTTCTCTCTCCTCAAAAAAGAGCACTATTGTGTCTAGAGGGAACCAGTCCCTGTGCCGACGGCTGGAGATGAACTAACGGAACTAAAAAGATCCTTCCTGGGGCTTCATGGTACTTACCATCTAGTGTTGGGAAATCCTCAATCAATGTCACTTGTGAGACAGCTGTGATAACTCCCGCGAAGGAGAGGACACACTGTTCATGTGAAGTGTAACCAGCCACACTGGGCAGAGAGTGTGAAATTTGGCTGAGTAGGAGGCAGCTCTGGAAAGCTGGGGACAGTGTCACGGGACAGTGTCACAGGCAGCCGACAGGCATGTGTGGAGGCCCTGCGCAGCAGGGGGCTTGGGATGTTGAAAACCCTGAAGGAGGCCAGCGAGCTAGAGTGCAGAGTGAGGAGGGGGTGACTGCAGAGGTGCTTTAAGGCTTCAGACCACGAGGCACCCTGTCTGTCATTATTCTGGTCGTCTTTGCAAGGTGAAAAACCACACCACAATGTGCTGGTTGAATAATAACTGCTTCCTCTGGCATTTTATGGTTTTGGAGTTTTTTTGGCGCAGCTGGGGGGTTCAGGCTTGGGTCTCGAGTGTGGCTTCGGCTGGGTCCTAACTGGGGCTGCTGGCACATGAAGGCCCACTTGTATTTCTGGTACTTGAGTTTGTAGGACGCAAAGGAATGGGAGCTGAGAAGGTGGGAATTCTTGGGTTTCTGTTTTTTTCTCCACAGGGACAACCAGACTTCATGCAGATGGCTCTGGGCTCCAAAGAAGGATGTGGGGTGGGTGCAGAGCCATGTCACCTTTGGTGACTCAGCTGCAGAAGTCAGGAAGCATCACCCCGTCACACTGTACTCATTGTGCGGTCACAAAGTCCTGCCTCAATTCAAGGAAAAGGGGCATAGACTCCACCTCTTGGTGGGGGAGTGACTGGGCTCTGTAATAGTTTCGAGAACCAGAGACATTGCTGCAGGCAGTACAGTCTTCCATGATCCACCTTCTGGTCATTGTCACTCACGACACCTCTGCTTGCCTAACACGCCCACTCCCTTCTCCAAGATGTGTTGATGGCACATCACTTTATATTATCAACCCCGGCTCGAGGTCCGTGGTCTTGTCATCCAAGTCATGTTCAGGTGTGGAGCAAGCTTCCTAGTTATTTTCCCAACTCCTCCCGGTGAGACAGGCATGGGAATATCATTGTAGACATTCCATTTTAAAAGTGGGAAAATAGACATCCATCCGCATTCACTAATGTGCAGAGATTCTGAAATACAGCTGGGTGCCTGTTGCTGGTTGTTTATTGACTCTGTGGTCCTGTTTCCTGGGAATGAGTCCTATGGCAGTCATTCTGCTTCTGCCTTTGATTCATTCTTCTCTGTGAAGTGGCTGAAGTTTGCAGTTGTACAGTTTTGATTCAGCCTGGTTCCTGTCCTTAGTACCTCTTTTGGGATGTGTCTAAAGGCTTCTTTTTGTTTTCTATGGTCTCTGTCCCTGTTAGTTCAATTTGGTGGTGTTTTTATCAACAGAAGTTTCTTAAATACTTGGAGGATTTCCTGTGAATCGTACGCGGGTTCATTCAAACAGCTATACTCCACACTCACAAATCTGGATAAAAGTAATTCTCTACCTCGGGCTCCTTGTGAGACCTTTGTGAAACATGTCCCTTAGCATTACGAGTTTAGTGAAGTCCATGAAGCATGTTCGAGAGGGATACCTGTAAGACCCTTAGAGGACCTTATTTTTGTTGGAAGGTCTATGAAGCGTCCCCTTAAATCTTTCTGAGCAATTAAGAAAGGATCTTATGGTCCCACTCCAGATTTCTTTTTGTCCTGAGACCATTTCTTACTTTAAGACTTTCTCCCCCATGGGGAAAGGTTAGAAAGGGTAAGCAATTTCATTTCCAAATCTGCAAGTCCAGAATTCTTTACATTTCTTTGAATTTTGATCAAAAATAAAAAAAGAGTGTCTTTTAAAATACTTGTTTCTCTACCTCCATCGCAGTGCTTGAGAAATAGCAACCAGTTCCAACGTCCTACTGGGAGTTCTGATCTCTGTACCCAAGACCAAGTTCCTTAAGTTCGTTTCCTGTTTTCCACAGGTGATGCTCGGGCTGAATTTCCCCTCACTACCTGACAGGGGTCGAGATGTTTCTCCAGTGTTGCTAGCCCTCCCCAGCAGCCTCTCAGGAGCCTCCCACCACGTCTAGCCAACAGATGTGTCCAAGCCCTTACAACTTGAAGAGCCCACTGTTTCATAGCCACTGCTAGGGCATCATCCCACTTCCAGGAACCAAATTCTGTTCCAGTATCTATTACAGAACATTCCAGAACAGTGGCTGAGAATAACAATTGTAAACTGTCTTTCACAGTTTGGGGGTTGATGGGGGTCCGTTAGGTTCTCACTCGCATTCCTTCTCATGGTTGTAGTCACAGTGTGTCTAGAGCTGGAAACATCCAAGGACCCACTTCCTCACACATCTGGCACCTGGGTTGGAAAGAGTCAGCGGGGGCTGTATGTTCTATGTGTCCTTTCCAACATGGCGGCTTCCAGGTGACTGGACTTCCTGTATAGTAGCTCAGGGCTGCAAAGGTGTGTCAGCCATAGTGACTTCTACACCCAGCTTTGGAAGTCGTGGGCTATCACTTCTGCCGCAGTCTACTCAGGGAGAGTCAGCAAAACCCTCCTGTTCAAAGGGAGGGGATATGGACTCCTGTCCAGGTAGTGGGAAGGTTTGGATGCACGCAAAGGACCCTCCAAATTATCATTTTAAGCATTACATTTTTTCTTTTTTAATGTTTTTATTAGTACTTTACAGTTATACATAAGAGTAGGGTTCATTCTGATATGATCATACGTGCATGGGATGTAATTTGCTCCATTTCAATCCCCAGTCCTTCCTTTTTCCTGCCCCTCCTCCCTCCCCCTCTTGTCTTTCCTACACCCTCCTGGTCTTCCTTCTGTTTATTGATTTATTTTAAAATCGGTGTTAATCCATGACATTTTGGGGAATGCTTTTGGAAAATATAATCTCCCTTAGCCGTGATAAAGAAATGAGTCATTGGTCTGAGATCAGTGGGGCATCATGGTGAAGCTTTAATGTAAAGAGATGCATTTTGGAATGATCCTTCTGGCTGCAGGAGAAAGGGCTGAAGAGGGGTCAAGAATGCAAATAGGTGATGAGTGAGAAGAGTTCTACTCCCAGGTTTATATCCAAGAGCACTGGAAACACATCGCCATACAAACCTGTACCCCAAGATTCACCGCAGCGTTATTCATGACGGCTAAAAAGCAGAGACAACCCAGGGGTCCAGTAGCTGAAGAATAAATAAACAAGATGCTTTGCATATGTAAGATGGAATATTATTCAGACCTAAGAGAAACCAAGTGCCCATACAGGCTACATCATGGAGGAACCCATTATGCTAAGTGAAAGAAGCCAGATGCCAAGGCCACATGTTGTATCATCCCACCTGTAAGAAGGAGTATCCCGAGGAGTCAAGTCCGAGATAGAAAATGTATTATTGCCAGGGACTAGAGGACAGGGGACTGGGGAGTGACTGGTGAGGGGTACAGGATTTCTTTTGGCGATGGTGAAAATGTTCTGGAGTTAGATAAAACTGAGAATTGTACAACTTGTAATCTACTAATAGCCGCTGGACCATCAACTCTGAAAGGGTATGCAAACAATATCTCAAAAAAACTAAAAAGTAAATATTTACTTTTAAGAAGTAAATATGATCTTATTTTGCAGTCCAAGCAGCTGAGGTTTAAGGCAGCTCAGTTACAGAGGAAATCACAATTCCTAGGAGGAATCTCTACTGTTCTCATGAGAACCCGCCCAGAAGCTCCGTCATACCCAGGTCTGTTCCTGGCCTCCCTTTCTCTTTCTTTAGGAGAGGTCCTCCTACCCCAAAGTCTTCTGCTCCATCAAGACAGGATGCAGAGCTTCAGGGGAGTCTTTACTGTTCCCTCTAGCTTCTTCTGAAAAAAGTATATAGTTGTGTAATATTTTGTATTATAAACAAATTACCTTACTGGACTGAGTTCTTCCAGGGCAGATTGTCTACCAGGATATTTTCTGTTGAAAGTGATATAAAAACAGTGCCACTCTCACTAGAGAAAGTCTAGATCTGGGCTACCTTCAGGTGTGGCTGCATCCAGGGCTCAGTTCTCTCTCTCTGCTTTGGCTCCATCGGTCATGTCTGAGGTTCTGCTCTGGAGCTGAGAATGCAGCCCCTCTCCGGACACATTTAGCTCAGCTTTGGATTTAGCTCTGGCTCTTCCCTGAAGCCATCTTCATGGGTGGGAGGATGGGGTTGCTGAAACCTGATTGCACGTCCACCCTGATACTGAGGGTCTTCCATTCAGTCACCAGGCCACAGACAAGGAGAGCAAGCAAATTTCACAGGGAGACCGGAGGGAGCACTGTTGCCAAAAGAACAGGAGATGGATGTTGAAAGGCAAAAGTGAGCGAGGGTCCACTCGGTGTCATTTCCCAGCACTTAGAATTCACAGCATTTAGTGGATTCCTGCTGAATTAAATCGAACCCTGGTGTTCAGATAGCAGTTTCCAAATGGCAGCCTGTGTGTAGGAAGGAATGAAAGTACTTTGAAAGGTGAGCCGGATAGGGAGGATGTATGGTTGGGGCTTATATCTAAAAACTGCATGCTCCAGAGGGTCTTTTGGACCTTTCTTTCAGACCAGTAAAGGTGTCTTGGTTGTTCTGAAAGTACAAATTAGCAGGTCTCAACTTTTTTGTTTAGTGACATAACTGTGATTACTCTCAATGAAAAACAGGTATAGACTCTCTTTAGAAAATTTTATACTATCCTGAAAGCTTACGTGGATTTTTGGAATCCCTGGACTCCAGGACTCCCCACTGGAGGGCCTATGTTGGATTTTGTGTATTTTGCAGTCCCTCGTTGTTTTGAGATTTTTCCTCTTGGAACTACCCTGACTCAGGACTAGAGGGCATTGTGTACCTTGGAAACGCGTCAGAGGCAGAGCTGGAACTCCTTAGAATTCCACACAAAGGCTTTTGCTGCTCAGTTAACAAGTGAGTCTTCCTGCTCCCAGGAGGGGATTAAGTCAGCTCCCTGTGAAGAAAAGGATGGGGACAGAGGGAGCAGAGCCACCTAGATGTTTCCCTATTGTGTGCTGATAAGGGGGGCAAGCTCCCCAGGGTTCCAGTGCCTGGGGGGGCTTTCCCAGCAAGGATCCTGGGGCATTGTGTGCACCCAGATGAGCTTTGGAGTCCCAGCCCTGCCTCTGGCTTCCTGTGGGATTTCAGGAGCCCCCTTCCCTCTGCTGGTCTTCTCTGCAAAACGAGGGGATTGGATCAGCTACTCCCAAGCTGATCACAGTCTGCGATGCTTCTCAGTTTCGAATATTTCAGGAGTGGTGGAGACACGAGGGGAGAAAACATGTGGCCAAGGAAGACTGTGGCTGGACTCAGTAAGGACCAGCCTAGGAGCCACCAGGAGGACACAGGCAAATAGCCCAGCATACCAACTGGGAGGGTTGAAGGAGGAGGCCCTTCTTCAGTACTAATTGGTTTGCATGTGGATGCAGTCTGCTGATTCAGAAAGGAAAATACCCAGTAGGCAGCCTTTAAAATAGTCCCAGTGTCCCCAGCTCCTCCAGTGATCCCCTCCCCTTGAGTGTGGATTCACCCAGTGGATGTGCGGAAGAGATTGCACGTCCCCTTGGAGCGCAGGGCACACCCAGGTGGTCAGCTCCACCTTGCACACTCTCCCTCCAACCTGCTGCCCTAACTAGGCCAGCTGCCATGCTGTGAGCCACCCAGGGAGAGACCCTGATGGGCAGGCCTCCCAAGTCAGTGAGACGCAGAGACCCTTAATCTAGCAGCTCACAGCTCTCATGGAAGACACTCCTGCCGACCCATGAGTGAGCGTGGAAGTGGGTCCTCATCCATTCCAGCCTTCGGATCAGACCACATTCTTGTTGATAGCTTCACTGTAGACCCTGAGGGGACCTTCAGCCAGAGACCCTCCCCCCGCAACCCCCGCTAAGCCACGCTTGGACTCCTGACCCACAGGAACTGTGGGATAATAGGGGTGATTTGCTGCATAGCAACTGATAACCAGTGCAAATAGTAAAACAGTGGTTTTCAAACTTGTCTTTCCTAGTAGAGTGACTTCAGGTGAGTTTTAGAAACTTCTCTAAACTTTGGTTTTGTCATTGATAAATGGTACCTACATCATAGAGTTGTGTTGTCTAAATGAGATCCTACAGTAACGTGCTTGCTTGACACGATGTTTGGAACCTGAGCAATAAATGACAGCCATCATCATCATCATCATCATCATCATCGTTATCACCATCATCAATAACAGAGAGGTGGAAACTAGTAGGTGTTTTAGCAAAAAATCTGTCCTGAGCTCTTTCATATCCTTCTTCTTCTAACAGTCATGATAGTTGCATGCAAATGACTGACCACTCAGAAGATCCTCATCCTCTGTCACAAGGATTGGTCCAAGGGGTGGGTGTTGACCCAAAAAGAGCAGCAAGAGTCCTTTCCTGAGCTGTCCACGGAGTTGCTGTAAGAAGGTTTCAGTGATGCGACAGAATTTCTAGTAGTTCCAGTCACAGAGAGAACCATAGCCCAGAACAGAGACAGCGGTAATTTCCAGCAAAATTCTTTGCTGTTTATTTTTATTTCCAGTAGAGTTACATTCCAGCATTTACTAAAACCTAAAAAAAAAAAAAAAAAAAAAGCCGAACCAAACCAGACAAATAGACAAACAAACAAAAAACCAAAGAAACTAACAACACAACAACAGAAAAGAAACTTCAAACCCTCTTCCAAAGTCATCTGCAAATAATTCTTCATGGCTTAATTGGCCCTTTCAGGTAAAACCTCTCACTGTTGCAAATAAAAGAGTTGTTTTTACCTTGGGAGGGGGCTCAGGTGATTAGCTCTAAGAAATGGGACATAAGGGAACTCACAGGGAGCCCTTCCTCCATCTCTGGCCTGGAAGCAGAGGTTTCACGAGGGGTGGGCAATGGGAAATCTCTAGATTTCCTGGAGTCTCCTGGAAACCCTGTGATAGTCCCAACTTTTAGGCACTGGTGTGTTCCTCCTGCATGGTCAGGCTGGGTGAACGCAGCTTTGCAGAAACACACTGATCTACAGAACAATCAACTCTAAGCTCCTTCCTTGGAGATGAGGAGAGACCAACATTTTTTTAAGACAGGGATGCTTGAAGTTTAGCTACGCTGAACCTGAACTAAAAGATATCTAAGTGGTGGTGATGTCACGTAGTCCTTGGAAGGGGAATCTGCAGCCCAGGAGAGAAGCTGGCTGGGTGGAAACATTGGGAGTTACCAGTATGTGAAGCCATGGTGCCGGGTGAGATTAGAGACAGGGACAAGGTAGCTCCTTCCGACCTTGGTGTAGGCATTTCTTTCCTCTAGCAGGTGAGCTGAGCAGAATCCTAGCATGCTTCAGGGGGACCAATGAACTCCTTTCCTTGGGCCACTGGGACAATTGCTCCAGCCTCCAAGGTGCTTATGACTCTTGAAATGAGCGTGTCGTGTCAGTGTGAGCTGTGTGTGAAGGGACAAGGGATGCGCATCATGGCCCATCGGAAGTGAGAGGGTGTTACCCAAACACATCACTAACATCTTGACCCAGTCAGTCTCCATATTGTGTCTTATGAATCTCACCTGTGTCTCTCTCTCCCTCCCCATCTCCTTGGTAAAGACACTTCTTGAGATATTTGTCCTTGTTGGAGTTATAAGGAGTCGCGACTCACCACAGATGTCTTTACCTAGAACCTTTCTTTCCCAGGCTCATATATAATCTCAGGGAAGGCTTTTGATTGGCCCATTTGGGTCACATGCTCAGTGCTTGGGCTACTCTCTTTTCCAGTTGCACGGGTACTAACTAGGGTGAATTACTCTACATCTGTCTCATTCTGTTGCTTTCAGGTTCTGTGAGTTTATCCATTTTCTCTCTCCATTTGTGCTGTTCTCTCTCTCTCATTATTCTGTGCCTCTCTGGATCTCCCTTGTTCTCTGTGGGTCTCTCTCAGTACCCTCCTATATCTTGTTCCATGTGTCCACCTAGTCCCTCTGTCTCCATCTCTGCAGGACCTGCCTGTGTGGACAGAGCTTTAAGTTTGGTTTGCTCAAGTGTTTTCCCTAGTGTCCAGTATAAAGCAGACATTCATTAAGTTTTGAGTGAGTGAGTAAATGGGAAGCCCCATCTTCATTTAAAGACTTACAGGCAGAGGAAAATCAGTTCCTTCTGGCAGAAGATGGTTGGGATGTTACATCAAGTCCCTTTAGAAACAGGAAGGGTCCTCTGATAGCCTTCATGAAATCTGTTCTGGTGTGGAGGCAGAGGGTGTACCTACCGGCCTTAGTGTATGTCTCACCTGTAGACTCTAGGGACCACTGGACCATTCCCTGCCTCTAATATATATTCCATACCATTACTGTCAGTCCTTCCTGATGTCTTACCTGCATTCTTTTGCTGTAGCTTAAGGCTCATCTCAACAGAGAAGAGATTGTGAAGCTGTGCAATGAGTTTTCCATTATTTTGTTCAATTTTTCCTACAGGAGAACCTGGAATTGCAGAGCAGTTTTGTTGGAAAATCCAGTTTGGGGAGATAAAATTCCTGGGTTAATAGTCCAGAGTCTGAGACAATCTTTGTGGGTGAGCAGGGCTGAGTGGCTTTGTCTTCTTCAGCTTCAGTGTTCCATAATAAGCTGGGCAGGTGACCCGTCTCTCTGGGGATGCTTTCTCCATCAATTCAGTCGGTTGAAACAGCGCACTGCAGCAAATGCTTGACAGCCATGGCGGGGGCCTCAAAACTTATGGCAAATACCATCTGGCCTCAATCTTCAGTGATTTTATAGAGACTTGTAGTGGGTCCCTCTGTCGACTCTCTGTACCCAGGAGGCAAAGGTGGCTTAGAATCCTGTTATCCCTTCTCTCTAGCCCTCTGTGCTGGGTCATTAGAATGCATTTGCCATGAATGATGGAGAAAGAGAGGGAACTATGTTCAGGCATTAATGGAAGCTGCCACATGAATTTCCCTGGAATATTTCATGTCAGGCGATGCAACCAGAGAGCTTTTAGGAGGGGGTGGTGATAAAAGACAGGTACCCTTGGAGACACTGGATCCTGTCCTCTGTTTAGCCATCCTGGGTCCTTGGAGAAAAGATGCAGGCTCATCATCCTTTTACTAAGCAGACATTCAGTGAGCACCTATTCTGTCCTGAGAGCTACCTACATGATGCCAAACTTCTCAGGCAAGAAAAGCACTGGGGTTAAATCCCCAGATCCAGTGTTGTCACTTGGTGACTAGGTGAACTTGGGGAAAATTCCTTAACCTTGCTGACCCTGTTTACAGGCCCGTAGGGCAGGTCCTGTGAGGTCTAGGGAAGGCGGTGCCTGCACAGTGGTCAGCGCGGCCCCCAGGGCCTGCAGGTGCTTTGGAACTGGTTGGTGTCATCACTGCTGGTGGGAGGCAGTCTTGTGTCTGCTCATGTCATCTCATGGCTAGCGAGCCAGTGCTGCTGTTTGACATAGGAGAGGATATTCTCGCCTAAGGTCATACAACTCTTGATATTTGGCCACAAAAATTCATGGATGCCAGTTCAGGAAGGCCCTTGGGGCCGCCACTAAGTCTTCTGTTATTCTCTTTGACATAGATGATCTCAGTTATTTTGCAGAGCATGCCTAAGTGGTAGGTGCTCCTGTTACCTGCATGGTGCAGGGGAGGAGAGGAAGGGTGTCAAAGGCCGCGTGGCTTCATCTTCCTCCTCTGCACCCGTCGGCTCCATCTTGACAAGAACTGTGCTCAGGTGGCCTTTGCCCTTCGCTGGCTGGGAGGCTGGGGCTTGGAGACAGGAAGCACATCCCCTCAGGTTTCAAGGCGAGCAGGGCACTGGGTAGGACTGGAAGCATAGATCCATTTGATTCCCAAGCTCATGGTCTTTCCCCCAAAGAGTGCAAAGGAATGATTACGAATTCCAGTTCTGGAAACGGACATCCTGTGTTTAAACCATTAAGAAATGACAACTACTGAAAACTGCGGCACCCTTCCCATCACCTCTGGGCTTCCCTGAGTAGGTTTTCTTCTCAGCACCGATCACCATCCTCCAGGTTGCATAGTGTGCTTATTTACCTTGTTTCTTGTTCATGAATACAGGGGATTTTCCCGCCTGTCCTATCCACTGCTGGCTCCCCACTCCTGCAAGATGCCTGGCCCGAGGTCGGCGTCTCTGCTCATTCCATCCACACACGGCTCCCGCTCGCCACTCTATGCCTTTGCTGCCTTCTTGGTTTGGCAGATTACTTAATCTCTCTGCACCTGTTTCCTCCATAGCAAGATAGAAAAAATGGTCATGCTCACCTCACAGGAGAGAAGCAAGGATGAAAGGGGTGAGCACGTGAAAAGGGCTTAAATCAGGGCGGACACACACTCGGTACTCCATCATCGTTACCTGCTCTTACCTAATCCATTGCATACCTGGACTTTAATGACATCGACTATCCCTTCATGACAGCCGGCCGTGCCAGTGTTTGTCTTACATAGATTAGTTAATTGACTCCTCTCAACTCCATTATTCTCACTGTACAGACGAGGAAGCGGAGGATTAAAGGGCAGTAGATTTGTCATCATGACCTTAACTGGCATTTCTTCATGGTCCCCCACAAAGCCTCCTCTCCAGGTGTCCCAGGAAGCTGGCCCCAACCCCCGCCAGCACTCCATGCTACATTCATTGAACCCAGAAGTTTTCCAGAATCAGCTCTGGTTTGCAAAATGCCTCAGTGACATCTTCCCTTAATGAATGCCAGTCCTGATGTAAAGTCACATTAATAGGACAGTTGGATCTAGGGCTCCAAGCGTAGCGATGCCCAGGACAATCTATTTATAGCCACACAGTGTGAAGCCTTCCCCTCCCCCACCCCACCCCAGGAAAACCAGTTTATACTCACTGCCATTGCAAAATCAGATTTATCACCCAGGGGATTAAGAAAAACGAAGGACCCATTTAATGACAGGATTGAGTTCATTATTGATCTTCTAGCATGTAAATTATAGATCGTCATAAATGTTTTATTCTTTGAGTGGCCACTACTTAATTCCAGAAAAAGAAAAAAAATCAACCAAAACCCAAAACACAACAAACAAACAAAACAAAACAAAAAGAGAGAAGCTGGTATTACAAAGAATAAGCGTCTCCTCTCTGGGCACAAGAGCCATCTCTTCCGCCTTCTGATGGACGAGAATCTGTCAAAATGAAAAATTAATGGCTGCTCCCTTCATTCATCATTGCCTGCCTGTGTTCCAGTAATGCCCGCTCCCTTCCTGTCCTCCTTCCTCCCTCTGCCTCCCCCTCTTCCTCCACCTACCCCATTGGTGGGAGCGTTCACCAGCCGTGGATCGGAGGCAGAGACATGGCGTGGTGGTGGGAAATCAGAAGAAAATGAGACCCATCGGCCTGCGGACTCACGCAGCATCTGCCCAGCGGGGAGAGAGGGGCTCTGCTCTACCCCTGGAATGTGCAGGGTCCTCTGCCGGCACAGTGTGCGCGCCACCCAGGGCCTCCGGGGCACACCACTCCCCTGCGAGGCCTGCGGTCGGCAGAGGGAGTGTCCACTGTGTGGCGTTTCAGTGTCATCGTGGAACTTGGTAGGCAGGCTGACACTCCACTGGATCCAACTTTCCTGTTTTATGGATCAGAAGATGGCGCCTCGGAGAGGAGATGGGTTTTGCTGAAGGTCATGCAACTGGTAAAATTGTAGCTCAACTGAGCTGGGCCGTCAAGGTCACCTTTCAATCTTTTCATTTGGTTTAAATCTCTTCCCTTTTCTAGGTCCCTTAGGGACACTTTTGAATTCTTATTTCACTTCCCTAACTGTAGAAACCGTACCCTAACTTCATCATGGTAATCCCCTGTGTCTTTTATCAGCTATCTCTCAGCCTCTGCTCTCTGGACCAGGGTTCCGTTGGAGGTTAGGTTTGCCCTGTGTCTTTCTCTGGCCAATGAAATGAGAGCAGCTTTAAGAACAGCCAGGGGAGTTGGCGTGTTCCTACCACTGCAGGGGCAGTTGTGTAAATATGGCGGGGTCATGTTGCCATCAGCCTGCGTCCTCCAGTGACCACAGTGAGGCAGACAGACACCCCTAGGACCCTAGTCACCACACAGTGAGGGAGAGGACATTGTGTCGGGTTCAGTCTCTCTGAGGTACTGGGGTCATTTTTTTCTTCAGCAAAACTTAGCCTATTCTGACTTCCATATGGTGGAAGGTGCTGGAGTCATGGAGGTCTTCCTTTCCCAGCTTCTGCAGATGTCGTTGACCCGTCACCTTCTCGCTTCCTCAGCCACGTCAACGTGCTCATGTCCCTTCGGCCCCTGGAGAGCCTTCCCGTGGCTCCCCCTCCAACTCTCATCATTCTCTGTCCCGTTTCTCTTCTGGCATTTCTGAAAGCAGGTCTCTTATTTTCTCCCACTTGTCACTTCGCATCATCAGGCTTCTCCTTCCAGGGCTCCACGGAGCTCTCCGTGAGGCTCCCTGGCACCGGCTTGGTTGGGTGCAGTTTATATACCACACTGGTGCTCGTCTGGTGCTGATGACTCCGTCTCTCCTGAAGCTCCACGCCTCTGGCTCCCATCATACCTCAGCCCTTCAGGATGGCACGCCTCTCCGGCCAGTTCCTTCTTGTCTCCTTCTCGAATGTTTTTCTTCCTTGGTCTCCGTGTGCATCACTGGTGTTTCTCAGCATTCTGAAAGGTCTCAACAGGGCCTCCTTAAGTTGCTGAAGCTGGCCTCCAACTTCCAATCCTCCTGCCTTGGCCTCCCAAGCCACTGGGATTATAGGCCTGCACCACCATGCTTGACACCAGGTTATTTTTCTTTACTCCCTCCTACCTCATGGATGAAGGGGAGAGAGGGGCTGAGGGCAAAGAGATATTGAGCAGGAGAAGAGAACCTACCCTGGGAGAGGGGCATTGTGTGTGTTTAGCTATTGCTCTCCAAGGCTCTGATTTCTCTCAGTGACTTTGAGAAATTCCTCCACCTGTCCAGGCCTCTCTCCATTGATAAAGGAAGCGGGGTCCAGGGATCCCTAAGGACTTTCTCTGCTTTGGTGACATATATCAGAGCAGATATCCTGATGGCCTAATTCAGCTCTGACTCTTTGAACTCTCTCCCGATAGGATGCAGATATGGCTTCTGGGGTCAGGGTGACAGTCAGAAGGTGGCACTTTGGTGGCATTGGAGTGAATAATGGGATTCGGCAAGCTCGGGTCTCGGGAGCACGTCTTAGCTGCCCTCCCTGGAAGATCAGAGGAGGGGCGGAGAGAATGTGAGGGGACGGCTGAAGGAAGGGTCCGTGGGTCCGTCTCCCAAGTGGCTGCGGATCGTGACAGAGGACTCACAGCTCAGCTCGGGCCGACCCGGGACGCGTCCAGCACCCTGCAGTGCGAGGCCTCGGGGCAACGAGCCTTCCTTCCCTTCGAGAGGTCACTCTGGTGTGGCGCGGTTGGAGGCCATCGCGGGTTCACCCTGGCGGGCAGCGTGTGTGTCACGGAGCGTGCTCTCCAGTCGCGCCTCGCCAGCCTCCCAGCCCAGGCCAGCCACAGGCCCACGAGGCGCTTCAGGCCTGTCCCTGGCCTTGCCTGCTCCCACCCTGCTCTCCCCGGTTGAATCTCCATGATGCGGCGGTGACGCGGATGCAGAGCCACCGTGTGATCAGACGGAGGGACAGAGGAGCCCTGGGGAGCGGGCGGGGTGAGACCTGCTGGGCTCCAGGTGGACGTGGCCATGGAGATTCCCGCCTCTGGACGCTGGCCCTGCTTCTCTGTGACACCTTCCTCTTCTCTGCCTTCCAGGCGGCCTGCGAGAGACCCCTTTCCTCGTGTTGGAGAACGTGGGCCCTGCGAGGCGCGAGCTGGGGTTATCTTCCTGGCCCCACCACATGCCAGCTGCCGACCTTCTGGGGGGTAGGGGGCCCCACAGCCCCGTGGCCCAAGCCTCTGTCGTTGCAAAGCGTAGTAATGGCATTTTCCGATGCTCTTCCGTGCGGAGGCCACAGATCCGTCTTGTTGGGCCTGAGGGTCCCGCGGGCGTCACACTGAGGTGGGAGCTCTGTTCCCTCCCATCAGAGGCCTGGGTGGGTCGGAAGTGCCAGCCCTGGTGTTCTCGGCCTGGTCCTGACTCCTGGGCCGCGCTTGGCGGGGTGTCACAGCATGTCGTGAGGCCCGCGCTCCAAGCCCACGGCCTCCTGCCTCCTGCAGCTGGAGTCCCTGTACTCAGGGCTTGTGCCTTGCTGCCCCTCCGGCCTGCACCCGCCCTGCTCCGTGGCTTCCCTGGGACCCGGTTTCCTCATCTGAGCCGTTGGGCGCGCCCGTCTGCCCCTTCTGTCTGAATCACGCCTGAGTCCCTGGCGTGGTTGGCCGTGGACTCTCTCCCTCGGTGGCTCCTCCGTCTCTGTGGAGCCGCAAGTGGGTGGGACAGTTCGACTCCACCTGCCAGGAGCCACCTGCAGCCCAGCTCCGCCTGGCCCAGGGCCCAGGACCCTTGGTGACTAATTCCCCTCCCGGCCACAGGTGTGTGATGGCCCTGAAGATGGAGCCCAGAACACAAGGACGAGTTCAGGAAGTGCCTCCCTCACCTCCGTCTGCCTCGCCAGCGCTCTCCCCTCTCACTTGAGTCAGACGACATGCAGGACTGACCGTGGTGAGAGCCCAGGAGGCCGCCATTGCCGGCGCTGCTCTTCCCGTGGCTGAGCCCTTCAGAGGGGTGGGTGACACTGCCGAGTGGCCCTCGGAAGAGTGATGGGCAGATCCAGGGAGGTTTCCCTCTGTTCTTCCTATTTCTCTGTTCCTCCCTCAAAGTAATAATAAGGATTACAAAGGAGGAAGAAGCAGGGAAAGTTAGTTTGAAATGAATCTTTAATCAGGTTTCATGGGTTCACAGCGAATGCCTCCTTGGTTGGAGCAGGGCCGCAGAGGCGGAGCCTGGAGACGCCATTCTGGAGATGTAGCCTCAAAGTCAAAGCCATTCTGACAGAAATCAAACGAGAAATAATTTCTCCCTGAAGGAATTCTGCGTTAGCTTAATGACGGCTGGATGTTCCTGTTGAAATGGCATAATGGGGGTTTTTAATTACGATTTGTACTGTCCAGTGTAATTTATTTTTATTATTTTATTTTTACTTATTTACTTATTTATTTTTTCCCCCCTGAGCTCATTTGTTGAGTGTGTACTGCCAAGTGCAGAGTTTACCCCAAGGTGAAAAAGTGGATTAACTTCTAAAGGTGGATTCGTGCCCACATGTCCTTTGATAGGAGAGAAAGGGCCTGACCAGGCCAAGAGGACTGAACACAATCCAGCTGGTGTTGGAAATTTATTTCCCAAGACCACGGCGGGGACATCAATGACAGGAGCAAGCTGAACCGGAAGAGCAGGATTCCCCGAGATAAGAATCCAGGCGCAAATCTAAAGTGGCCATGGTGCAGCTTGGGTGTCCACCCATTCGGGCAGCTAGGAGTGTGCTGGGGTTACGCCGTGTCAGGGGCGCTTGCTACCATGTTGTTGGACTGGGCTCTAGCTCTGTGGAGCACCGGAGCCATTGAACCTGGGACTTCAGTACCTCCATAGCCTCAGATGGAGACTCGAGGCAAGGGAGAATTTCGTTGTAGTGAAAAGAAAATGGAGACCAGAGCTAGAGTCTGCCACTCTCCTCTCCAGTCCTCGGATCTGCTCGAGTCTGCTCAGTGTGCCTGTCAGGATGAGCACACCCCACGGAGAACACTGCCCAAGCAGCGTCCTCGTGGTATCCCAGAAGAGGCAGTAAATATGAAGGGTTTTCAGGGCAAGCTGTTCAAACCTCGCTGTTTCCCGTTCGCTGCTAGGTTGTGGACAGAGTCCAGCATCCCATGTCTTGGAAGGACTTGTCTCATGATGACTTCCCTTTGTTTCTTTGCTGACCAATGAACTGAGCTGAAGTCCTCTTGCCACCTGATAGGCCTTCAGTTGGACCCCTGGTCATAGATGTTTTATGGCAAGGCTATACTGGTGACCAAGGGGAGCCATATCTGGGGTCTCCAATTTGCTCTATGTAGAGCTAGGACTTTTCTAGCTTGTGTTGGTGTTTAAGAAACAAAAACTCAAAGGAAAAGTAGGGGAAGGATCAGCTGCCTGCTTTCCCCATTGCTGAGGCTCCCCTGAGCACCCTGCCATGCAGCTCTGTTTGGATGTGGGTCGTTACTGGAGGGTACAAAATGATGTGGAGCTCATGCAGGAAATGACTGTAATTTTGGAGTTTGTGAAAACCTCCCTCTCTGTAGCAAGTTGGGTGAGGAATGTTATTTGCCACCAGGGCATTGGTGAACTGTTCAATAACATCATATAAATTTCACTGCCCATCTCCATTCTAATTTGCAGGACTCTAGAACCACTGCTGTACCAGGGCTGGGAACTGGAAACCATAATGGGTGTTGCCCCTCACTCAGAGTTTTTGTGGAGACAGAGTGAAATTATCTACACAAGCCTGGTCGTAAGGTACAGTTTCTGCATGCAGTAATTATTTCAAGATGTGTTTATTTATTTTTTCCATGGCCATCTAAAGGTTTATTCTTGATTTCAATCTGTATAATAGATGCTCATTTAAATATGTGTTGAATGATCCATTCTTCTGTGTAATTAATGTGCACTAATAATCATAAAAATAGGTGTTAAATGAAAGAAAAATCCATCACAAGAAACTCAAGGCTGTGTTTCAAGTAGGATTCAATAGTTATTGGACAGTGACTTTCTATTGCTCTGGATGACTTGATTGACCTTCATGATCTTTATTTATAAGATCTCTTTCCTCTTGCATTTTATGAATTAATAAGTTAATTAGAGCTCTTAATTTTCCATTTTATGACTTAGTCACATTCACCTTAAATCCTTTTTGGAATAGGGCCAAGAAAATGAAGAAAGGAAAAGAAAGGAGAAAAGAACAAGTAAGTTTAGTTATTTTGCATACCATGCCATGGTGTCCAGGAAGGAGGGATTCACCTTGACCTTGTGGTCATTGCGTGAAATGCCCAAGGAATGTGGCAGCGGTGGAGGCCGTGAGCTCTGCAGCCTTGAGTACGTCCCGGGGTCCAGCCTTTTGGTTCTGATCTTCATCCTGGAGGTGGTGGCTCGCGTCTCTGGCAAGGGCTCAATCTTAGGAGTTAGCTCAGACACCTGGGATATCAGGAACTCTTACCTGTGACCCAGGATGAAACCATTCCTCCAAAATTCTTTAAAAAAAAAAATGGCACGGAGATTGTCCTAAATCACTTCTCCCACCCCTGAGGCCCACCTGGTTATGTTAATGCCTTTTAGATTCATTACCGTCTAAATTCTGATTTGCCTACAATCAACAATCCCACCGTGGACCATCATGAGTTGTGGCGCCTTTCTGTCCTTTCCTGTTTACTGCTGAAGGAACAAGGAACTTTTCCTTGTTTCTTCCTGCAGGCAGGAGCACGTGCCGGGATACCCCGGGGCTCCTCCATGCTGGTCTGAGTTGCTGGTACACGCGCTATCCCACCTCGCTTATTTGTTATCCTTAGTTCACCTTCTCCCAGAGTCACCACGCACTCCCGCTGTGCAGGGACCCCCTTGGGACGAAGGGGCCTGCTCCAGAGGCTTCCCTGTGAGTGCGGGTCATTTGCCTGGCGATCAGTTGTGTTCCTGTTCTTCTTTTGTGGCTGGGGTCGTTCGGTTTACACCCCTCCGTCCTAATTTCATTATGTGCAAAATGAAGATCAGGATCCTTGTCTTTTCCACCTCACTGAGTTTCTGGGAGAATTATATAAGCTAGTGGAAGCCAATTAAAAATTTTACAGTTCCATAACTATATGAAAGATTATTGGGTATAGTTAAAATAAAATTGATGCTGCTCAGTTAATGAAGTTATCCCCCCCAAGCATCAGAGTCTTCCCCTTCACGTTACTTGAAATTACAAACTTGGATCTGTGCAATAATTGAATCCTTACCTGTTTCTTCTGCCCTGCTCTCCCTCCCTGGGGCCGGGATCTGAGTACTGCGGGCCTCACGCACGGTCCTGTGATGGGCAGGTGGCTGGTTTCGGTAGCTTGCACCAGGATGGTGGCTATTCATTTACATTCTGAAGGCACGTGAGGGTAGATCCAGAGTCTCCTGGTTAACTGGGGATGAGGCATCCAGGGGAAGTCCAAGGCTTTTGTCCCTCACACCCTGAAGTCCTGGTGACTGAGAAAGGAGCGTCGGGTAGGAGACGTCTTTGAGAAGATTGAGAATCCAGTTTTGAACTTATGTTAGGAATGTCATTACAGAATAGTAGAGCCTAAGGGTCTAAAGTGCCCACAGGAACAGTCCAAACAGTTTTAATAAGCAGCCACCTCGACTCTGCCTGAATGTCCTTCGTGAGAGGACCTTGGGGCCGCAGGAAGAAGCCCTTCTTGTCTGAGAGCTCTAAGTGGTGTACATTGAACTCTCCCTCCCCAGGACGTCCACCCTGCAGGAGTCTGGCTCTCTTCGACACGGTCGTCAAGGTATTTGAGGTCATGGACCATGTGTCCCTGGGTTTCTCTGGTCCAGGAAAGCACCCCAGTTCCCTGTCATTCCTCACAGGCTCTGGGAACCAGCCATTGCACTTCAGCACCAAGTCTGCCTCTTTCGGGAAGTTTGCACCCAGGAGCCGGCTTGGCGTCTAATATAGAGGTTTGGAATATTGTCAGATGCCAACCAACCCCGAGAGACGAGATGATAGAAGGAGGTATATCAGATCCTGGCCGCAGCTCTCGGGCAGGCTAGAAACCAGGAGTGAGATCCGACCAGAGGGTAAGCAGTCCCGGGGGATTCGGCGTCTTGTTCAGTGCCTAACCCTGACCCTGACCCTTGCCTGGGGCCTCTCGTGCATCTGAGACCCGCCAGTGCCTGTTGAATGACCGACTGGGTAAACAAATCAGTGTGGGAACAGGGAAAAGTCACTCCCGGCTCCAAGGGCCTGGAGCTCAGGGAGGCCGCCCTGCCTCCACACCTGGCTGCTTCCCCTTTGGGTGAGTTCTCCTTGTGCCACTGACTTATCCTGAAAGCACTTTCCATAGCTGCAGTCCATGCGACGTGGGACTCTGCTTTTCCTTCCTCCACTCCATCCACCCTGTCCACCATGATTTCTGTGAGGCTGAGACCGTTTCTGGGGTTTCTACACATCAGCTGGCCGTGTCTGATTTTGCCTGTTTGTGCACCCAGACTGCTCACCCTTCTAGGTGGCCTTGGCCTCTGGGACTCAGTGTCCTCCTCGGCATGGCCAAGGTGCTGGAGGAGAAGCCCTGGGGGCGTCTTCTGGTGTGAGCAGCCCACCCCCCCAGCGGCTGCACACATTTTGATTTTCGTGGCAGTGGGCTGAGCGACAGTGGACTCACTAGGTTACCTGTCGGAGTCCTTCAAGGTCACGTGAACTGCCTTTGGCTTCCAGAAATCCACAAGGGGTTGGAGTCTTTGGGGCACACCAGTGATTGCTGCTGAGGACAGCCCCCCAAATAGTGATGGCGGCCAAGGAGCGTTCTCTGTGTGACGACAGGCTCTGTCTCTGTTGTAATCAGCTGGGCGGAAGCAGCTCTGGGGCAGATCTTGGGGTGGGGAGGTGGAGAAGCAGACGCCCTCTGAGACTGGACTCCTGAGCTGAGCTTGCTTGAGCCAGAGCACTGGGCAGGAGGTGACACCGATTGACCCCTCCTGTAGCTGGGTCTCTTGCTGGTGTCAGCTCACTTATTTCTCATAAACACCTCAGGAGGAAGGACTTCTTTGAAGATGAGGAAATTGAAACCATGGCAGCTAAAATGTTGGCCCAACAGTCTTGCTGGGGGCTGACTAAACTGGCATAGCAAATAGACCCACCAACTTGAGAGGCTTAAAGAGCCAAGGCATTTAATTCTGCTGCTGGGGCCGAACGTTCCAGGCAGGCGGGGAGCTCGCCTCCACAAGGTCACTCCGGTCTGTGTGCCCGTTAGTGGCTACGTCTCCTGTACGGTCATATGGTTGTTCCCAATGGGAAGGAGCTCACGTACACAGGGAGACCACACGTGCAGGCTTCTATGGACCAGGCTTGGACATTGCAACACACACGTGTGCCCACGCACACCCGCGTGTGCTCTTGGCCAGATCCCCCATCTGTTTCCAGGGAGGGCTGAGCGATGCATGAGTCTCAGGCGGGGCAGCTGCACCTCAGCTTCGGTCCTCTTGCTATCGCGGAGGGGACGATGGATTCTGCTGGACATCTGGCAGTTCCCACCCTCATGCACAGGGCGTGGGAGGACATGGGGCCCGGCTCCGACGAGGTCACAGCCTCCGTGTTTCCTTCCGTCGGCTCCTTCTTAGCTGATGTCTGTCCCCCCAGCACGGCTTCCTTCCGCTGTCCCCTGGCTCAGGTTTCTCCTCTGAGCCATGCAGCATCCATCAGCCTGACCGGGGGAACTTTCCAGGGGATGATCTGGCTTGGCTTCCTCGCTAAGCTTGGTTTGGCCCAGGATCGAGGAGAAAGAAGGCAACCAACCCTCTTGCACATAGTTTTAAAGAAGAGAAGGCAAAGCAGGAGGCTGCTGGCTGGGAGCCGCACTCCAGCCATCGATTGGGTAATTGCAAGCCCTCGGGTGTGAGTCCTCATTAAGGCAGAGGGATATGAATCATTTTCTAACGACACCTCTTCGATCCCGGCGGCTCAGCATGCAGCCGGCCTCCGTGGTTGGGCTACACGTCAGCAGAGCCGGCGGGGCCAGCAGCCAGGCCGCCTGCCCGTCTCGTGTCTTAAAGTTATCAGGTGCTGGGCTGTGGGCGGCACGCAGAGGGCCAGGCGGCTGCTCTGCTCAGGCAGAGAAAGCAGGTGTCTGGGGGTGGGGGCGACAGGCAGCCCGCAGGAGCTGTGACGAGCCACTCAGGAGCGAGACCTGCGTCACAGGGAGTTCATTCCTGTGTGGACTGATGGATCTACGGTCATTCCGGTAGGTCTGTGGGGGCGACGTTGTGGGATAGCCCTCTGGATGTCTGTTGTCACACCATGGAAGGAACTGTAAGAAAATTCTTCCCTGAGCAATCAGTCATTATTGATTACATTATTTTTTTCTTCAAAAAATTTACAGACTTTTCTTTTGGTATAAAATTGACAAACTGTGAATTCTTAGATGTGCATTAAGCCACGTTTTGATAAATGAGCACATGGGCACGGGTCTAGGCCAAAGGCCTCCCCAGGGAGGCCCCGTCTCCTTAGGTCCCTCCCCTTCCCTCCCAGAGGAAAGACCTGCTCTGATTTCCCCACCACAGGGGTCACCTCTGTCCCAGGAGCTCACGGATGAGTCACGCGGGGAGTCCTGCTTTGCTGCCGCTTCTTTCACTCAGCGTCCTGGTTTTGAGGGTCCTGCGTGTCCATGTCCCGTCGGCTGTTCCTTTCTGTGCTGGGTGGCGTGCCGCGTGGATCTGCCTGGCTTGCTCCTCCTCCCCGGCTGCGACCCCGGGGGAATGGGATCGGCTACTATGAGTGAAGCTGTTGCAGGTCCGTGCTCCCTTTTGTGAATGTGGATCTCATTTACCTTGGGTGACGCTTGGAGAGGGAATCGTTGGGTCATAGGATGACATGCGTTCAGTTTTGTAAGAAGCTGCTAGCCATTTTCCGGAGGGGTTCCTAGCAAAGCCCCTCTGCGCCACGTGCTCCAGGGGCTCCACAGGCTCACCAGCACCTGGTCACGTCAGCTCTCCTGCTTTCTTTCTTCGTTCCTTTCTTTGGTTTCTCTCTCTCTCTCTCTCCCCCCCTTTTAATCTAGACTCTGGTGGGTGTGAAGTGGTGTTTCCTTGAGTTTCAGTTTTCCCTTCCCTGCTGGCTAATGATTCGAAGCACTTGCTTATTCCTGTTGTGGTGTCATTAAAATCCCTGGCCTGATTTACATCAGGTGCTTTGTCTGGTTTTCTGGGTGTGGGATGCTGCCCTCGGAGAGTTCAAGGGCCCCGATGGCTCCTCCACTTACCCACGTGGCTCTGGACAAAGCCCTGGAGTTGTCGGGTGCGGCGTCTCCTCTGGATACTTCATCGAGCCCAGTTAGCGGGGTCTTCGTGAGGACAGCGGAGGAGAGGGATGGGAGGCCCTGGAAGCACTCTGGAGATCCGTGAATGGCAGCGTCGGTGGTCGTCCATCATTGTTCATGGTCATCGTGGCAAAGCCAAGGCTCGGAACCTCACAGGGTCCCCTCGGTGTTTGCTGAACCCAAATGAGTTGAAGTCGCATCCAGGATCCCTTCCGAAGCCCTGCGCCCTGGCGCCCTGGTGCCCTGGTACCCTGGTGCCCTGGGGAAAAAGGATTTCCCTGCGCCCTGGTGCCCTGGTGCCCTGGTGCCCTGGGGAAGAAGGATTTCCCGGAGTCCAGACCTCACAGGCTTCAAGTCGCTGCCCAGATCAGACTCCGTTCCATTCTCGTGTCACCGCTTAGGGCAGGTGTGATCACGCCCATGTGACAGGTTTGGAAGCCGAGGCTCAGAGAAGTGGAGCGACTTGCCGGAATCACACAGTGGCTCAGTGGGGTAGCCAAGGCGCGTACCCAGGCGTTCAGACTCGGGACCCCAGGCCTTTCTACTGCCTGTCCTATGGAGGTCCGAATCCAGCCCCGGTGGGCCCATCTGCAGCAAGAAGGAGCAGATGGGACCTGGATTCTGAAGCCCCCTCTGCCCTCTGAGGTGACTGTCTGGAAGAGAATGAGCTTCACCATGTGGGGACTTCTCGAGGGCAGGGGAGTAGGGGAAGCTCCCCAAGCCCTGGGGGCTAAGTCCAGCCCTGGGCCTAGTGTCTCTATGTCCTCCTCCTTCTTCTTCTTCTTCTTCTTCTTCTTCTTCTTCTTCTCCTTCTCCTTCTCCTCCTTCTCCTTCTCCTTCTCCTTCTCCTTCTCCTTCTCCTTCTCCTTCTCCTTCTCCTTCTCCTCCTTCTCCTTCTCCTTCTCCTTCTCCTTCTCCTTCTCCTCCTTCTCCTTCTCCTTCTCCTTCTCCTTCTCCTCCTTCTCCTTCTCCTCCTTCTCCTTCTCCTTCTCCTTCTCCTTCTCCTTCTTCTTCTTCTTCTTCCTTCTCCTCCTTCCCCCCCCTCCTCCTCCTCCTTCTCCTCCTCCTCCTCCTCCCCCCTTTATGTTCTTTTGGTTGAATGTATTTGGATTTTCCATTTACCCACTGGGAAAAACCCAGTAATTCATTTTTTAATTTATTCACTCACTTTTTCACGAACTTTTATACACTAGGCATGGTTCTGGTCTGTGGGGGTTATGACAATGAGCGAGGGAAATAAAGGGCTTCTCTCTTGCCGTTCCTGTCCTGGTGGGAGGTCGAGTGGTCGCGGTGAGAGCTGCTCCCACAGGACCCGGGGCCGCTTGCCCCTCCCCAGGAAAGGATGATGGACAGGAAAGGAGAAGGCAGGCTGCTTCTGCTGAGCCGGGGCTTCAGGCAGGAGGCCTAGGGCTTGTCTTGGTGGCGTCGGGGTGGCCTCTGCTCAGGCTGCTGTGTCATTTTGCATCTTTTGCTTGTGTCTTTGACGTCTCTCCCAGAGCCCTCTCGCTCTCCCTCCGTTCCAAATGCCAGGCAGGGGGTCCAGCAGCGAGCAAGATGGATGTGGCCCTGCCCTCTGTCCACATCCGGGATGTGTCTCCACAGCTCTGATAAGAGTCGTAAGAATGCCTGGCTGGCACTTCTTGGGAGGGTCAAGATAGGCTTTCCAGAGGAGGGCGCCCGAGGACTGAGCTCAGAGTGACCCTGCAAATGGGTGGACAGCATGAAGGGGGAGGAGCGTCCCAAGCACAGGGAATGGCATGTGCTTCTGTGGCTGCAGAGCCCACGACGTGGTCCCAGGCCTGAGGGACATCCTAGGCACATCACACCTGGCATCTAGAAGGCACTGGATTAATGTTTGCTGCACAGAACCGAACCAAACTCTTTCTTTCCCTTCCAGTGGGGCAGAAGCCGTCTATGGAAGGGCAGGTAGCCTCGTCTTGGGCTAAGTCCACGGACTCTTCTCTTACTAAATTCATGCTAATTAAACATCCGATAGATGTCACGGGTGGCCACCAATTCTGCACCAAGGACTCTCAAACATTTTTACATTTTTCTTAGACCCTAGGATAATCCTCAAAAGAGAATTGCACTACTCTATTCTGCATGTTAGGGAACCGACCCGAAGCTGTGCATCGGTGCATTCAGTCCCCAGGTGGCAGCTACGCCAGGAGTCAAGTCTCTTGTCTGCAGAGCCTGCGTTCTTCCCCACCTGCCCCTGCTGCCGCTCTGTGGCAGGAAGCAGGGAGGTGGGGGGGCTAGTGGTTCCAGTCAATCTGTTAATCTTCCCAAGTTAAATTTGGTTCAAATTGCTTCCTAATGAAAGCTGTCCAGCCACCATCTCACCGAGATCCTTTATGGAGTAACTGACAGCCAGAGATTGCCAATACAGAGTCATTAATATGCAGTAATGATGAGTGATAAGAGATGAAGATCTAAAGTGAACTATTAAACGACAATATCATTTTCTTGTCTTCTCCCCTTATGCACACTGACAGGAAGAGAGTTGACATGATAATTTTATAAAACTCTCTGACACTTCCTGCTAACTCCCCTCCATTAGCTTAGTATGATAATTGGCAAGAACAGACACATGGGAATAAGAAACACTCTCTTTGAAAGATGGAAAGGAGCTTGGAAAGGGGACACGGTACCTTCTGTTTTCAGGGCTGTGAATTCCCAATCAAGGTCTGAGTGACACACTTGAAACTAAGCATTTCCTTTGGCAAATCTGGGAATAGAGAGCGTATCCCCTAGACCTTTGAAAGAGTGGGGAATGGACTTTCTCCCTCGAATCCCTTGCTCATGTTCTAGACCCTGCAGGGTTCACCCTCCTCACCTCCACCCACCTGAATTGAACCCATCCTCCAAGACCCAGGTGATTCACCCATGGCCAGGATTTCTCCACCATATCCTCACTTCTCCTGACTTTCAACTTGGAGCACAGAGTAAGAGTTTATCCATTTGAAAGTAGGGATCTGTAATTTTTGTCCTGAGAAATCCAGTACCCCAAACTCCTTTATTTATTTATCTATTTTATATGTAAACCTGAGCCCAGAAAGGCCTGGGCCTTAAAATGAAGAAGACCAACATCTGCTGAGTCACTGGACTTGTTCTGTAAAACCTGATTTAAAGACTTTGTCTTAGGTCTCTATAGAGCAAGTGTTATGGGGGGGTTGTTTCTCTTCCAGATTCATACATTGGAATCTTAATCCCTAGGACTTCCAAATGTGGCTGCAGGTGGACAGAGGGTCTTTAAAGAGGACATTTAAAACGAGGTGTTCAGGGTAGTTTCTAATTCAGTAGGCTGGGCATCTTCAGAAAAAGAAGTAATCTGGACATAGGTGTGGATGGGGGAAGCCCTGTGGGGAGATGGCCGTCATGAGTCTAGGAGAGAGGCCTAGGACAGGTCCCTCACGGCTTCAAAAGGAACCCACCTTCATATTGGATTTCTTTTCTCCAGAATTGTAGGTAAACACATTTCTGTGGTTTCAGTAACTGGTGTGTGGCTCTTTGTTACAGCACTCCTAGTAAAGTAACACCATCAGCCAGATAAATAGTAATACTACTCCTCGTGTGAACACCGATCTACTAGATGAATAGCAAGTATCTTTCACTGAGGACCCACTGCCAGGTTCATGATGACTGTATTAATGGTGTCTTCCCTTAACAGCAGACCAAGTTTTTCTGGTTCTAAAAGGAGAATATTACTGTGGACCAGCCACTACAGATGAGCAAGAAGCAGATTAGGACGGGTTGGTAGACAAGATGGAACCCCAACATCTGTTTGGGGGATAAGAAGAAGATAGGATGAAGGATATTTTTAATCAGGTGCTTTGTCCTTTGAAGAGACTGGATCCTAGCTGAGAACACTGTGATTGCCTTTCCGCCACGTTCTGGAACAAATGGGAAGTGAGATAACCTTTCTGTGTTATTCCAGACACCAGAACACTTGAAGCACAGGAGGCCAGTGCCCGTGTGACGGATAGTTCCTTCTCCCATTCGTTTGTTAATTTATTCATGAATTAATTCACTGAAAGTAGCATTTAGAAAAGTACTCCAGTGGGTTAGAAAGAGCGTGGGTTTTTGGGCTAAACTCGTGTCCACCATATGCAGTGTGCCCTCAGTTAAGCCACTCGACCTCTCTGAGCCTCATCTGGAGGGAATGGAGGTGATCTGTATCCCATCCTGTCATCGATCACCTTCCTGACTGATGAGGGCTTCTACAGTAATGTGACATAGACAGAGACCCACAGGTCTTGCCAAAGTTGAGGAAATTCTACTGACTCAATGATTTGTTGGGTGAACATAGACAAATCATCAAAAAGTTATAAATGTCCACATGAAATGTCCACAGGTTAAGCTGTCCTCTGCGTTGCCTGTCCCCCGCCCCTCCTTCCTTTCCGTCCGTCCTTCCTTTCAGCAGGCCTTCCTCCCTCTCTTCCTCCCTCCCTCCCTCTCTCCCTCTTTTTTTCTTTCTCTCTGCCTTCCCTCCTGTCCCCTATGGCAATTTGCTTCCTGTTGAATGTCGAAGTATATCACCCTCAAACTGAGGTTCGAATTTTAACCCCTGGTTCCTCACCTGCATTTGCAGATGGGGTCTTGCAGACATGACTAAGATGTAAGTTAAGGTGAGGTCACACTGTGGAACCAGGTGGACCCTGAATCCAGTATGACTGGTGTCACAGGAAGAGGAGCCGTGACACCGAAATGGGCACACAGAGAAGAGAATGCCACACGGGGACACACACACACACACACACACACACCCTGGGGTGGAGCTTGGAGCGCGGCATCCACCCCAGGAGCACCAGGACAGGCTGGAGCTGAGGGCACGGCTCTGTTGACACCCTGGTCACAGACTTCAGGCACTTGAGCTGTGAGAATACATTTCTGTGGTCACCATCCACCTAGTTTGTGGCACCAAATGCCATTTCCTCCGGCAGGATTTCACTGGGAGCGCGCACGCTGCTGCTGCTGCACGCCTGGGTTGTTGGACACCTTAGTTCTGGGGTTGGTCTCCTTCCTACCTAGTTAACTCCTTCCAAAGTTTCCAAGTATCCAGAGAACATCAGGTGGCCACTGGTTCAAGCCTTCTCCAGGTCTGGACGGTGTTAATGAAATGGGAGAGGCTATCCGAGGGCCGCTTTCCAAGGGGTTGCTTGGCGCCCGTCAGAGGCTTTTCAACCAGAGAACTACCATGGGAGAAAACAGACCAGGTTTCCTTGGGTAAGGTGGGACCGCCTGACCCTGAAGTGGAGGACAGTCCCTCCTGAGTGTGCTGTCTCAAAGCTCCTGGGATCACGTCTGAGCGCGGCAGCCTCTCCCGTCCAGAGCTGCCGCCTCCAACAGCCTTGATTCCAAACTGTCTGTGGGACGAGGCAAGGTTGAGCCTCGTCCCTGCTCTTATTTATTAGCACATTAAGACCACTAATCACAATTAAAAATAACGATGCCATCAAGATTATTCAAATCAGGGACAACCAATTTCCACAACCATTACTCGTAGACGGAATTATGGGTCTTCCTCTCTCTTCAGCACTTTTAAAGGACTCCTTTCTTTCCACTCCTCCTCCCTCCCCCATCAGACTCCTGAATTATACCGGGAACTGACTTAGTACGGAAAGTCACTTCTAAATGAACTCTGTTCTGCTACTTTTGCTCTGCCTGCCCTCAAGTCTCCATCTCTCCCTTGGTGGCCTTCAAACGTCAAGGCAGGTCATTCTGAGGCCAACATCTGGCATTGTTCTTGTAAACAAGTTTCTCCCCAGGTAGAATCTTCTTGGGGTGAGTCAGGGCTCTGCTTGTCTGGGTCATTTACATGGAAATGGCACTCGGCATTGGTGCTTCTTTAACTGACGATGCTTATTCTTAAAGCACCCAGGATTTAAAAATCTGTCTTTCTCTCTCTCTGCAGGTCTCTGGGGGGAGGGTGGGACCTCAAGTCAAGCTTCTCTTTCAAGTTTGAGCTGAGACTTAAACTATGGGAAGAAAACAGTTCTCAAGGACCCTGGCAGTTGGGTTGAAGGGAGAGGGAAAAGCCCAAGAACAAGGGGAAATCCACCAGGGGACCACACTCCTGCACTGCGTTGCAGAGGGAACGTTGGTGAGGCCGGGCAGCTTGGGACAGCTGCTCAGCGAGGCATCCGGGCAGAGTGTGCAGGACCGACCTTCCTCCAGGAGAACCTTACCTCCTGGTCCCGGAAGCTGGAGCGCTGGGAAGTCCCGTCTGAAGCAGCCATGCCTGCGTGGCTCATCCTTCCTGCCGGTGGGAAGCGTGCGTCAGACCGTGGTGTCCTCAGCAGGGTGAAGAGGTGACTGAAGGTCACTCTGACTTCTCCCTGCTCGCTGCCATCAGCCACCATCGCTGGTGGATGTCCGCAAGGACTTCCGCTCTCCTTCCTTCTCCCACCCACTCCCACCGCCCCAGGTCTGGCCCTCTAACTGGCAGTCACAGCGGCCTCCTGCAGGCCATAGTGCATGCACACCACCCTAAGGAGCAGAAGCTCAGGTAGCAAGGGGCTCTCCACCTGCTCACAGCCCTCCCACAGCTGGGACCGCAGCTGCTGGTCCCCGAGCACTTCTTTACTCACTGTGAAGCGGGCTCAGTGGATCCCTCCCTCTCAGCACCACGGTAAGGACTGGAAGAGACGGTGGGGCACGTAGAGGCTGCCGCCAGGGCCCTCTGCAGCGTAGATGATCTAAAGCGTGTCCCCTTTCTTTCAGTTCTAGCTGTTTATGGGCAGATTTGAGATCCCAAGTGACAGTATATGTGGTACCTTTCTCTGATATCCCAGGACTTGGCATGCAGTTGGTGCTCAATTAATGTCACCTGACCGAAAGATAACTTTGTTGAAGTCTGCAAGATGGCAGTGGAGGAGAGAAGGGGGAGAAAACTTCAAATAGAGCCAAGGCCCCAGCCGGAAGCGGCAGGGCAGCGTTGGTTTCTCCGGCAATGCCTTCCGTGCCCGCGCCTTTCTGGCGTTTGTCGCTCCTGAGTGAGAGGTGAGACAGGCGGCTGCGGTAGACAGACGCACTCTGCACCTTTTCACCTTTCTTCTTTATCCCATTAGTGCTGATTTTAAAACATTTTGCTTTAACATGATCAATATTGTGAAATCCAATCACTTAAAAAAAAAACATAGGAATTTATTTAAAAAAAGGTGGCAAGTGACAAAACACCAGCTGGGCAGGGATCGGACCACCCAGGCCCTCTACCTCCACACGGGCATATGGGGATGGAAAGGAGGGTCCAGGCGACCTTCAGTGGGCAGAGACCTGCGAAGGCACCGTGGTGGTGCCGTCAACTTCCTGTCTTGAATTCCCGTCTTCCATCAGGTGGGGAGTCTGTGCACCTGGCAGCCTGGGAATCTCTTCTCTTTCCAGAGTCCAGGACTGAGCCCACGAAGCATTTTCTTTCCATCTTTATGTTTGCATTATATAAACGCGGTCAAGAATCCCTCTGGACGAAGCCCAGGCTCCTCCACATGACGCAGGAGGGCTTTCTGCAGCTTGAGGGTCTGCAATTTCATGTGCTCGACTCATGCACGAGCCAGACCCACGCACAAGTCCATTTTCTGTCCTCTCCCACCTCTGCAGCCTGCATAGGTTGGCACGTCCCCTCTGGGAGCACGTTTCTCAATACTCTCCCCCATGAGCTGTGTCTGTGGGACGGTCCCTCTGAGAACACTTCCCCGTGGTTATTTTCAAGATGGAATCTCAGTGAGGAGATGCTGTTGTGCTTTGAAGTTGTCACATATGCTCCATAGCAAGTGCTGTGCTGGATCTCAGGGACACAGCGAAAGAGAGACTTGGTGCCTGGCTTCACAAAACCCAGGGGCCTAACTTTGGGGGTTGGTTTCTGTTTATCACTGCCTCGCTAGTGTCTCCGCTGTTTTTTGGCATTCAATAAGTTATTAAGTAAGATAAAGTGAAATAATTCCAGGGTGCACACATTTTAGAGTGCGCTTATACAGGAAAAAGCAAAGGATCTTATTCACCTCAGGAAAGAGACTTCTCAAGGGAGAGACAGGTCAGGCCGGGACATGGGTGCGGAAGTAATGGGATCACGTGGCTTGCTCCCGGACAGGCCTGGGTGAATCCGAGCTCTAGCACTGCGTGATCTTTGATGTTTGTTTTAGCTGATTAAACCTCTGTTTCTGCATCTGGAAAACAGGGAAAAGAGAATCAGCTTCCTCTGACTCTCGTGAGACTTCAATGAACTAATCAATAGAAAGCTTCCAGCATAGAGGAAGCCATTTATTAAATGTTAGTGCTTTGTAATTATGAATAGAGGCTTAAAAGAATAGACCATGCCTGGGAATGGCAGAAGGTTTGTGTGTGTGTGTGTGTGTGTGTGGAGGTGTTAGAGGGTGATACAGTGTCTTAGTCAACTTTTTCACTGCTGTGACTAAGTGACTCAACCACACCACTGTGAAGGAGGAAGAGTTTGTTTGAGGGCTCATAGTTTCAGAGGTCTTAGTCCATAGAAGGCCGGCTCCATTCCTTGAGGCTTGTGGAGGGGAAGCAGAACATTATGGAGGAAGAGTGTGGCAGAGGGAAGCAGCTCACATCATCAGGAAGCAGAGCGAGACTCCACTCTCCAGATACAAAATATACACCCCAAAGCCAGGCCCCAATTCCCCCTCCTCCATCCCATCAGGATGAATTCACTGATGTGTTAAGACTCTTACCACCCCATCATTTCTCCTCTGGACCTTGCTGCATTGTCTCACAGGTGAGCTTTAGGGGGACACCTCACCGCCAAACCATAACAACTAGGAAGCTGGTGGGAGTCGAGGCGGGATTGTTTTGTGTTCCAGCCTGGGGGCTTGGTTGGCCTCAACAGGAAGTCACCTAGGAGTACACATGGCCAAGGGACATGACTGCTCTGTCCCTGTGAGGGACGAAGAGTGCCTTACCTTACACGGTAGCAACAGGACTTCTTTGAGAAGAGGGAAAGACAGAAGAGAGGAAAGGGGAAAAGGACAGAACGAAGAGAGAAAGGAAGCTGGAGATGGGGAAAGAGGCAGCTTGGCAGGAAAGCAAGTGGCAGGAGCAGGCATTCAGTGCCAGGGTAGAGGGCTTGTGTCTAGGTTAGCGAGGGGTCTCGGGATGGGCCTGAGGGCTCACGCACAAGGGAGTTGTCACCGTGATTTACAGACCTCCATCTCAGGCCGGGCTGAGTGACGAAGAGGGAGCTCCCAGAGGCCCCTGGTGCAGAAGAGTCAGGGCTTGCGGATATGCTGCTTGTCTCGAGATTTACCTGAGGCTGCACACTGCAGGTACCAATTACCTGGGGTCAGAGCACAGAGCAGCCTGCCCCGGGGTGTGCTTCGCAGCCTCTGGACATTCAGCTGATCTTGCAAGAGCATGTCTCTACAGTGTCGCCCTGGCCGGTCAGCACAGCCCCCATCCCCCTTCCCTTCCGGCAATAAATCCAAGGATATTTTTCTAGCTTTAATTTATTTTTTAAAGTCGCTTTATGGACCTGTTAATAAAAGGGAAACTTGTTCCCTGCCTGCCTGTCACTCAGCCTCTGCTCATCTCCTCTCGCCCGGGAAAGTCCTCGGAAACAATACTGGCTCCTTTCTCCCTGCACATAAAAAGGTTTATCGATCTCCAGGTCCCTACAACTCAGGCCAAAGTAGCTCTCACTTGACAGTCTTCAGAAATCAGAGTTCCTCCCTCTCCCAGCAAGCTCCCACCCGCACGAGGTCGGCTCTGCCCGGGAAGCCGCGCTGCTTTCATCACACGGCACGTTTCTCTTCAGAGGACGCCTCCATCTTGGAGAGAGAGGCTTTGAGACCCTGAACGGCACCCGCAGAAGCTCACGTCTGTCCCACAGATGCAGTTCCTGCTCAGCGGCAGCTGGGGGCTGGCCTGTGAGGAAGGGGTCTGGCTGCTTGCAGCCACCTTCTCCCACCCCCGCTTATTGCAGCAGGACTATGGGAAGGACCGTCATTTTGCATGCTGGTGCTAGTGGCCCTGCCCTGAGCCACGGGTGTGTCGAGTGGCCTGGGGCACACACGTGGGTCTCCGTGATTGTGACGTGGATCTGTGGCTGTGGACGCCTCAGGCGGTTTGATCTTCCTAAATGGAAAGTAACAAAGATGAAGAGTGAGTGGTTGACAGTGGGGTCTCCCAACCGCAGCACCTGGCATCTGGGGCTTTCTTGTCCTTCGTGGTAGGGCTGTCCTGTGGGCCGTCGGGTGTCAGCAGCATCCTGGCCTCCACCTCCTGGAGGCCAAGGACGATCAGTTGTCAAATGGTCAGACGTTGCTCAGACCGTCCCTGCTGAGAATCACTGGCTTAACATCCACGTTCTTGGTAGGGCTGACATTATGCCCATCAGGGCAAAAATTGGTTCCTGGGTGAATAAAAAAAATCTTTTTGTGCAAGAAGTTCAGATAGACATACATTACATAGCAGATATGCAATAATCTAGGGTTAAAATTTCATGGTGGATAGTGATTGAGTCCTTAAGTAAAAAATGTTCTAAAAGAGTATTTTTGAATGGGGAATCCTTAAAAACAAGTTAAGAAACACTGGTGCAAAGAGATACAAATGGAAATAAGTATAGGTTTATTTTTCACATTCCTAAGGAGCTGCCTTCACCATGGAAATCTTCCCTGTTGAGTTTTGAACTAAAGGAAGCTACTGACTTTTACCCCAAATGTCATGATCCACAGCTGTACAGATAATAGTGTCCACTCCCTTCCAGGTGTCTTCCAATGTCATTCATTGGTAAGATCTGGCCCCCTTTCAGGGCAAGCTTGCTGATTCAGTTATTGAAAAAAATCTTAATATGGTTTGAAGAACTGGAACTTTTCAACTGTAAATTTTATGAACTCTAACTACAGATCAACTATTTCCAGTGAAAATTAGGTGCCTGAATGGAGATGTTCTGTAGGTATAAAATATACAACGCATTCTGAAGACAATGTGAGAATGTGAACTACTTTACTGATAATTTAAATAATACTGATTACATGTTGGAATTATAATATACAACTGGCTACATAAAATCAGTTTATTTATTTATTTTAATTATTTTGGTTTAGTCACAGGTGGACACAATGCATTTATTTTATCTTTATGTGGTGTTTAGGATGGAACCCAGGGCCTCACGTGTGCTAGGCGAGTGCTGTACCACTGAGCTACAACCCCAGTCCCACAAAATTATTTTAAATATTATTTCTACCTCTTTGAAAATTTAAGTGTGGCCACCAGAATGGTTACAATGACCCATTTGGCTCATGTTGCATTTCTGCTTCTGGTCCTGGTCTCAGGAGTCCAAGTTCCGTTTCCCTCTTTGCTACGACCCTCCTCTGTGGGTGTATTAAGTCCCTTCTCTCTAGGTCCTCATTGCCACGCCTGCAGGATTTGGACCAGAGCAGCACAGCACAGAAGCTGTGGCAGTTAAGTAAGAGTGCAAATTCCTTAGCATACTGGTAGGCACATAGTAGGAACTGAAAAGTTCTTGCTAAATGGATAAGTTAGGCAACAGGTCTGATAGAGTTGGGGTCGGGGGTGGGTAATACTTTAGTTTTTCCCAATTGAATAGATAGTTTATGCTCCTTAAATATTTGAATAATATATGAAAATTGCCCCAAATCCCACTTCCCCAAAGTCAACCACCATCGATTATTGGTGGCCATTCTTCTATGTAGATAGCAGAGCACAGTGCTTGAGAGCCCAGATGAGGGTGCCACATTCCATGTCTACCTTTTAATCCTAAACTCTGTGCCCCTCAGTTTCCTCATCTGTAGAATGGGAATAACTACATCAGGTAGCTGTAGGGGACTGAGTGAAATTGAATGAGTTAATATTTATAATACACTTAAAAGAGTGCATGACGCGTAAGCATGGTGTAAATAGATATTAATTCCCCCAAAATACATCTGGGCTCCTCTTGCCCACCCTGTGCCCACCCCAGTGTAAGTCAGTAATAGCATCTGTGGTTGATCCTTCCACGCCTTCCTCCTGGCCCACGTGATCATGCAGGGTTGTTGTAAATGCTTATTTCATAAATCTGTGTTCTGTTATATACACCTGCCTGGACGTGACTTTTTTTTTTTTTTTTTTTTTTTTTTTTTTTTTTAATAACGTTTCTACTGGGGAATCTGCTCACCAAGTTAATTGGTGTCAACAGTGACTACATAATCATCTCATGGCAGCGACAAATCCTTCTGCGCAACCATTTCTCTATAAATGGTCATTTTCTTTGTTTGCTGGAAATTTCTGAGCCTTAAAATGTTATACCAGAAAGGTAGGGGAGGGGCTGGCTTGACTGATTGTACTTCCCGACTTGAGCCAGCTCTGGGGCCTGAGCTGTGGATTTGATGCCCGCCATGAGAGGTTCGTTTTGAGTTAAGTAAGTATCTGAAATCACCCAACAGTTAGATAATTGACCCAATTTAATTTTCCGATGGAGGGGCGACTGCTGGCTTCCTCCCTGATCTATAGGGATGTCACTGCATGTATTACCCAACCGGTCGGCTAAGTATGAAGCTATTATTACTAATTAAAACCACTTCCCTGCAGAGCCCTCACCTCCTCCACCTCCCTAGCCCACCTGCCCACATTACCCAGGATCCACCCCTTCAGGAGCAGTTAATGTGAGACAAAAATCAATAGCTCAATTAACAATCAGGATTGGGCTTCCAGGCAGCAGGAATCAGGATCAATAACTTATGTTCAGAGAAATTAAAGGCACTTGTTAAGCCAACTGTTTAAAGCTGCAGATGCAGACTATGGGGATATCTATCAAAATCCTCCGGGCTCTTTCTTGGAGAGGTAGAGAAGTACCTCTTTCCTTGGTCCATCTTCCACATGGATGGGCTCCTAATGCAGCAGGAACATCCTTACCATTTTTTCATGAAATAAATTCTCTGGCTCCAGGACTGTCATGGGCATCTGAGCTGACTTGATGGAAGCAAAAGCAGAGTTCCAGAATCATCTCTCAGCATCCTCTCCAACATCTTTTTTTTTCTTGGGCGGGGAGTGAGTGAAATTTCCCTTCATTTTTAAACTTTTAATCTCTTTAAAATCATAGCTCTTCCAGCATCCGCCTAGCACATATCCCATTCCCCCGAGTTTCGCTCCTGATGTTTCCACGAGTTCATCTGTTTGTGGTCCCAGCATCACTCCTGGGATTAGTCAGGAGAGGCTAGAGGGAAGTAACACATAGCCCCGGCCAGGGAATGGCCTAGACTGCAGAAGTCGTTTCCTGTTCGGTAGGAGTGCAGGTACGTGGGCGGGTCTCCTCCAAGTGGAGACTGAGGCTCCTCCCACGTCGTGGCTTCTTCATCCTCCCATGTGAGTTAGCATCCCCAGTCTGTTGGCAGTGGGGATAAAACAAGGAGGAAGTACCACCTCACCTCCTAAGAGCCTGGGCTCAGTGGGGCCTTCAACTTTCCTGCTTCCATTATATGAACTAGAGGCTCCTCTCCATCCTGGCTGGGCAGTGTGGTCCACCAGTTGTGCGCAGGAAACACAAGGCCAGGGTGGGGTTTGGAAATCAGCCGGCTGTGCCTGCCTAATGGTCATGGCCCCCATTTGTGGCTGACTGTAATTTTTCTTATCATCTAGCAAAGGAACTCATTCCATCAGATGGGAGAGCCCACGCCTCCCAGCACAAGGATGTGTGCCTGACCCAACCTGGGCCAACGTAGTCTCTCTTGGGATATTTCAGTTAGATCTACTAAAAAAGGCCTTGGTTATCTTCTGGAATCACCAAGTTCGTGTAATATGCGCCTTGGGTTGCCTAGGGCAATGTACCTGAAACTTGAATAACTCCTCACCAAGTGGTGGAGAAGGTTGTCTGGTTATATCCTCTGGCATCTGGTAGAGCGACAGTCATGATCAAGGACATTTACAATAACAGGACTAGCACTCATGACAATTAGGATTTGTGGAGTGTTTGCTATGCCGCAGGCACAAGTGTTAAGTTTATTCGCAATGGCAGGTGTTCTATTATCCACATTTCCCAGGTGACAAAACAGGCACAGAGAGGGTGTGAAACTTTCCAAGGTTCTGTGGATACCAAGGTTCAGAGTTGGCATCGGAACCTGGAAGTCTGACTCCAGAGCTTCGCTCTTGGAGGCTTGGTTTCCTCCAAGAATGCTAAGGAAGGCATCATAGTGCTACGGTGACAGATATGGGGTGATGGTGTCAGGAAAGGAGGCGATGGTGTCCCCAGCTTTCTGTACCTCCCCATGAGTTTCCTGAGTTCAGGAGCAAGGTCTTATTCTCTCGAATGCCCTCATATGCTGCTCTGGGGCACCTGCTATGTAGCAATGACACTGTACATGGGGCTCTTGAGCAGAAGTTCTGAAAACCTTTGTTGGAAAAAAGGAATGCATGGTGATAGAAAGGTAAGATCCAAGAAGGGGACAGTGGATATCCAAATACAGTCCTGCTGCTTCTGAGGGTGACTGTGGTTGGGGTATGGACATCCTGACCAAGATTCCACTGGAGGGGTGAGGATCAGCCAGGTGGCACACCCCCTCCACACAGCCACCATCCTGGAAATGGTGCAGGTGACCTGTAGCCATGCGATTAACACAATAAGATTTAATATGTAATCATGGGTAATCATGGGTAAGCAGGCTACATGTGTCCTGTGATTAATTCACCAAACACACTCAAGTCATTACTTTTTTGGTCGGTGCTTGTAGAAATAGCATGTAACGGGTACCTGTATGCTTTCTATTGTCACAATATGCTGCAGAGAAACAACCATAGAATGGCTTACGCAAACAAGGATTTGGTTTGCAAGCATCTGGTGTCGGCCAGGACCTGAGTGGATGACCCTGTCTCAGGCTCTGTTGGCCGTGGGCTGATCCAGGCTGGCTCTGGCGGGGGCAGCTGGAGTACCTGCTTCTCATGCCTCATCCTCCAGCAGGCTGGCCTGGGCGTGTTCTCAGCTGTCAACGGAGGAGCAAGCCTGTGGCAGGACTCGGCTTTGTTCAGTGTTTGGTAACATCCTGTTGGCCAAGGCAGATTGCATGACCGAGCCTCCAATCAGGGAGCAGAGTGGTAGGATCTTGCAAAGTGATGTGGTGAAGGGGTGTTCCTATAGGAAGAGGGGAAAAATTTTGGCTATCTTGCAGTTGATCACAATGTCCATTGAGTGGGTGTCATATAATTTGAACAAGTCTCTCAGAGACTGAGAGTGAATTCAACACTGTGGCCAGTAGCCTGAACCCTGTTCCGAGTTACTCCATGAAAAGAGGAGAGCAGTTAGACACCTTTTCGTAGAGCAGTAGTTTGCCGTGAGTTACTCCATTTTGAGTATGAGTGCCAAGAAAAATGACTACACCTTCTTTGTACGAGTGAACAACCACGATCTGCCGGACACGACCATAATGCCCAAGATGATAAATAAACTAATGGTGCTAATAAATAATGATGATCTGCAACTTACCCTATTAGATCAGAAGCACATAGAGGCGTTGGCATATCAACTCCATATCAGGAAAACCAGGCCCATGAACTTACCAAGAACACCGGCCCACTGCATGCAGGAACCTCTCGCCTGAGACCCATAAATGGGTCAGCACACACTGAGCCATCATGACTATCTGGTGAATGTGTCACAAGATTGACAGGGGATGATCCTCCAGCTCAGTCCCTGGGCTTCAGCTCTGCTGGATTCCCTGCTCGATGTGGCCACTTTGAAATTGCCTGCCTTCTGGACCCTGGTCTAGAGTAAGGTCTGACAGCTCTACACCCTGAACCAGTTCTCTGACTGGTTCTTCATCTTATCTGGCCACCCACAGTGACTCTGCCTTTGTGTCTGCTCTCAGATCAGCCTCCTGGACCCCTGTGGCCTCCTTAACCCTTTCTTAGTCTTTCTGTAATGTGTGTGTGTGTGTGTGTGTGTGTGTGTGTGTGTGTGACTTGAGTATCACAGATATTGGTAATTAAGATTGGAATATAAGAACTTGTGTTTTCCCGGCTTGTGACTACCAGATCACCCATGAGTACTTGGCGAATTACAACCAATGAAAGTGTTGTTGCTTGTGAATTTATTGTTTTTAAATAAATTTTGACATGGTGGAAAGACACAAATGTGTTTGGTCTATGTTAATGGCATCGCTTGCTCATGACAAACACAGATTGTGCTTTAACCCAGTTAAGGTGAATTCTCTGCGTGGGTGAATTTGGGGGCGGGTGGAGACCTCCTGGTCTCCTCTCATCAGACCTTATTCTAGACCAGGGTCTCTTTTCTGCTGCCTGTTAGCTGAGGCCTGGAGTTTCTTATCCAGGGACCACAGCCATGCACAGCCTAGACTGAGCAGAGACTGACAAAGCCTTTGTCCCTGAGAGAGACCATGTCATTAGTGACTCTTACCAAAGAAACAGCGATTGGTTTGAAAACTTCGATGGAGTCTTACTTTTCTTCTTACATTAAAAAAAAAAACATTAAAAGAACCATATAAGTTATATGTGTTCATTGTGTATCAGAGAGTAAGAGAAAAATGTTCACCTAAGTTAAATGAAAATGGAAATCTCAAGCTATAGACAACAACTGGTCCAACTTAGGTGTATTTCCCGCTGCACATTTTCTCTATTAGGAGTATTATTTAAAAACTTGGGAGACGTCTTTGATTCACAGTGTTGGCTGAACCACACACCGTAAGTACGTCTCTCCATCTTTAAAAGCCCATTGCAAACCTCATCCTCAGAGTCCGCCAACATCCCCTTTGGTAGTGATGCCGACTCATTTGATCAACCTTAGGTTGAAGACAGGCGTGGTTTCCAGTGTTTTGGTCTCGTGAGTAATGCTGTGATCGTTCGTGTTTAATTTCACGTTACTTATTATAAGAGAAAGTGCCACATATGAAATCTTGAAGAAGGAACAAACAGCGACCCCCGCCTCTCACCGCCATGGTGACCACGCTGGTGCTTTTCTCTGTCTCCTTCCAGTCTTTTATCCCACATCTAATCTTACGCTCATCTTTTCCTAATCAATATATCGCAACTTTCTGAAGATATGAAAGTACAGCAACAAGGATCCAAGAAGAAAAAAACATCCATAATTCCATCACCTAGAAGCCACCACTATTAGCTTTTTGACCCATTTTCTCACATCATCATTATTAACAGTATTAGTATTAATTATTTCTTATTTTCCTGACTGAGATTAGGCTTAACCTGCAATCCTTTGGTTGGCTGTTCTTCTTCATCCTGTATCATGAGCATTTCTTTTTTATGCTTAAAAGCCTTAAGAGATATTTAAAGCACTGAATAGTGCAACATAGCATTTTAATGACCAACCAAGATCTCCTAGAATAGGTCTATCACAGTTAATTCAACATGTCCCATAGGGGACAGTGTTAGCTATCACATACTTTGCGGCAAGAAGCATCTTTGCACATATGTTTTGATCCCATTTCTGCTGGTTTCTTTAGGATAGGTGGCCGGGGTGGAACTACTTGTCGCGTATTGGAAGCATATGAAGTTTTAAAGATTTCCGCATGCAGGTGTATTCACACGGTTGCCAAGACACAGGGCACAGCGCGCTGTGTCTTGATTTTGAGTTACCTTCTCAGCAGGGCATTTTGTCCTAATCCTGGTTCTCCTTGGAGAAGGGGACAGTCTCATATATTTTGTATCCCTAGCCTGGGTTCGAATCAAGGATGCATTCCTTAGCAGCGAGAGAATTTGCTCAACTGTTCAAGGGACTGAGATGGTTCCTACAGTCGCCATGAGGCTTAATCTTTTATGTCCTGGTGTCCCACATATAGGACACTTATAAAAACTTCAATTGAGCATGATTATGGTATCGTACATGGGATGCCAGCATAAATGGGTTAAGTACTAAGTCTGTTTAGTGTCGCTATACCTGACATTGGGTACTTTCTGAAGAGGCTTGTTTGACATACAGTTCTGGTGGCTAGAAAGTCCAAGCAGCATGGCACAGATGTCTGGCAGGGGTTCTCTGGTTGTGTCACACGCGATGGGTGGCATCACATGTTGGGAGTGGGCGTGAGAGGGCTCACATGGTCAGAGAAGAGGTGAGAGGCCAAGGGACAGCCAGGCCCACTCTGATCCACTGCTGCAAGTCCTGGCCCCCTCGGAGGACCCAGTGCTAATCCCTCACATTCGTGGTCATGAGCTGGTCACCTCCCACTAGGCTCTGCCTTCTAAAGCTTCCACCACCATGTAATGACTGGGGACCAAGCTTCCAGCACCTGAACCTCTGGGAGACACCCAAGTATACAGCTCCTGGCCTGTGCTAAGCACCCCATTAATTGAGTCACAAGAGGCAGCATTGTGGATTAGAAAAACGGGCTGGTCAATTCTACAGCCTAAGTTTGTGCTCCTTCTGCTGTGCGACCTCAGGTGCCCTCTCACCTCCACGCCCCATCTCTCCATTGGTAGAATGGACTGATAAGCATACCTGGCTCATGGAACTGCTGTGAGCACAAGGCAAGGTGAAAGCAGTCACGCATTCAGCCCGGTGGCTGGGCAGGTAGGAACCATGTACGCAACGCGAGCTACCATAGGTAATGGACAGGGAAGCGGGCCTGCTGCAGCGTATTCTGCCTGGACCTCAGGGATGGTCAGCGGCAGGCGTGCCTTTCTGGACGTCTTTCTTCTGCAGTCGTACACATCTATGTGGGTGGGCGCAGTGGCGTGGCTCACTGATGATCTTCTCCTCATTCCCCTTGGGATCCACTGGTGGTGTGGGGGGTTCTCTTTTGCCTCTGTTCTGATATCAGGACCTGGTGGTAGAAGACAGGAGGTGACGAAGGTTCTTGCCACCTGCTGGTGGCAGGTAGTGCGTTCAGAGGCAGAGGCTGCAGAGATCGGGGCGAGAAGCACGCCGCCTCTTCGCCCTCTGGGTCCCTTGTGTGCATCCTGCACTTCTAGCTGGGGGTTTGGGGGGAGACTCTCTTACCCCTGATTAGCGCTGCTGCTTGATATTGTGTATTGAATGCGCAAATTTGATACATTTCTCCTCATTTTCTCACCTCCCCTGAATCTTGGCTTCCACAGGATCATGTCTCCTTCGTCACACCAAGCCTCAACATCCTCAGGCACGTGCAGCACAGAGCACATGCTCAATAAATATTTTTCAGCGAGTGAATGGACCACTGTCCAACAACGAACGTGAATGTGGAGTGTGCAGCTGAGGCAGACATTACTATTCCCAATGTTCAGTTTGGGAAATTGAGGTTCAGGGAAGTTAAGGGAACTTAACAGGAGGAAAATCAAGTAAAATTTTTTAATTTAATTTTTTTCCATATATTTAATTGGCATATTATTATTATGCATAATGGTAGAATTTGTTATGTATTTGTATACATATGTGATATAACAATATAATTTGGCCAATATCAGTGCCTGCCCTTCCCTCCCCTCTCTTCTCCCCTGTTCCCTTTACTCTACTCCACTGATCTTCAATTTTCATCAGATTCCCCTCCCCCATCTTTCTTTTACTTTTCCTCTACAACTTCCACATATGAGGGAAAATATAGGACCTTTGACCTTCTGAATTTGACTTATTTCACTCAACCTATGGTCTCTAGTTCCTCTCATTTTCCTGCAAATGACATGATTTCATTCTTCTTTATGCCCGACTAAAACTCCACTGTGTGTATGTATCTCATTTTCTGTATCCATTCATCCACTGGTGGACACCTGTGCTGGTTCCCTAGCTTGGCTATTGTGACTTGTACTGCTATAAACATGGGTATACATCTGTCACTGTAGTATGATGACTTTAATTCTTCAGGACAAATACTGAGCAGTGCTGTAGCTGGTCATATGATGGCTCCATGCTTAGTCTTTTGAGGAGACTCCATACTGATTTCCATAGTGCTTGTTCTAATTATTGTCCCACCAACAGTGCGGAAGTGTTCCTTTTTCTCCCCATCTTCTCCAGCCTTTATTATTGATTGCATTCTTGATGGCTGCCATTCTGACTGGTGTGAGATGAAATCTCAGTGTAGTTTTGATTTGCATTTTCCTAATTGCTAATGATGTTGAACATTTTTTTTTCACTTATTTGTTGGCCTTTGATAACTTTTTGATTTTCTTATGTAGGCCCTCATTGCTGTAAAATTTCCTCTTAGAACTGCTTTATAGTGTCCTAGAGGCTCTGGTATGTTGTATCACTAAACTTATTTGATTATAAGAGATTTAAAATTTCTCTCCTGATTTCTTCTATCACCCATTCATCATTAGTGAATTGTTTAATTTCCATGTGTTTCTGTTTTTTTTTTCCAGTGTTAATTTCTAATTCCATTCCATCATATATTTGCTAAGAATTGCTATTGCTTTGTGGGCTAAAATATGGTCTATTTTGGAGAAAGTTCCATGAACAACTGAGAAGAAAGTGAATTTGGCTGTTGGATAAAATATTCTTTAGATGTCTGTTAAGTTCATTTGATTTATAGTTTTGTGTGTGTCTGAAGACTCTTTACTGAGTCTATGCCTGGATGATCTGTTTATTGGTGAGAGAGGTGTGTCAAAATCACCCAGTGCTATTGTACTGGGGTTTATCTGAGTCTTTGAGTAGTGTCTGTTTTATGTAACTAGTGTACTGATATTTGGGGAATAAATATTTACTATTGTTATATCTTTTTGTTGAATTGCTCCCTCTACCAGTGTGAAGTGACCTTTTTTGTCTTTTTTGATTAATTTTGACTTGAAGTCAGCTTCGTTGAATAGGAGAGTAGCTAATTCTACTTGTTTTCAGGCTCCATTTGCATGGTATATCAATTTTCATCTTTTCACTTTTAGTCGGTGGCAATCTCTGCACATAAGGTGAATCTCATGCAAACAACATATAGTTGGGTCTTTTTTTAAAATCCATTCTGCCAGACTATGTTGAGGCCATTTATATTCAATGTTATTCTAGAGAGATGCTTATTAATTCCTGCCAGTTTGATTTATTTCCAGTGTTTAATTTGATTCTGTTTCTCATTTACTTAGCCGCTCTTCAAAATGAAATTTCTCCATTTGTGAGTTCTGGGTTTTGTTTTAAATTTCTACTGTGTGGAATACTTCATTAAGTATTTTTGTATTTTGGGCTAAATAGTCATGAAATCTTTTAGTTTCTGCTTATTTAAGAAGGTTTTTATTTACTTTTCATTTGTGAAGAATATCTTTGTTGGATATACCAATCTTGATTGACAATTATTTTCTTTTAGGAAGCATATCATTCCAGGCCCTCTTGAATTTTAGAGATTGTGCTGAGAAATCAGAATTAATTTTGATTGACTTGCCTTTAAATGTGACCTGACATTTTTCTCTTGAGCTTTAAAAATTCTTTTCTTGTTCTGCATGCTAGATATTTTAATTATAATATATCATGGAGAGATTCTTTTTTCTGGTCTTGTTTAATTGGGGCTCTAAATTCCTCCTATATTTGAATGTACATTTCATTCTCAAGGTTTGGAAAACTTTGTTATTATTTCTCTGAAGAGATTATTTAGGCCATTTGCCTGCATTGCACAACACTCCTCAATTCCAATGATTCTTAAGTTTGTTTTTTTTTTTAAATTTATTTTTATCGTAAACAAATGGGATGCATGTTGTTTCTGTTTGTATATGGAGTAACAGCATACCATTTGCATATTCATACATTTACATAGAGTGATGATGTTTGATTCATTCTGTTATTTTTTCCTTCCCTCCCACCCCTCCCACCTCTCTTTTCCCTCTATTCAGTCCCTCCTTCCTCCATTCTTGCCCCCCTCCCACTCCCCATTATGTGTCATCATCCACTTATCAGTGAGATCATTCGTCTTTTGGATTTTTGAGATTGGCTTATCTCACTTAACATGATATTCTCCAATTTCATCCATTTGCCTGCAAATGCCATAATTTTATTATTCTTTATAGCTGAGTAATATTCCATTGTATATATATACCACAGTTTCTTTATCCATTCATCTATTGAAGGGCATCTAGGTTGGTTCCACAATCTGGCTATTGTGAATTGAACAGCTATGAAAATTGATGTGACTGTATCTCTGTAGTATGCTGATTTTAAGTCCTTTGGGTATAGGCCAAGGAGTGGGATAGCTGGGTCAAATGGTAGGTCCATTCCAAGTTTTCTAAGGAATCTCCACACTGCTTTCCAGAGTGGCTGCACTAATTTGCAGCGCCACCAGCAATGTATGAGTGTACCTTTTTCCCCACATCCTCTCCAACACCTATTGTTGCTTGTATTCTTGATAATCGCCATTCTAATTGGGGTGAGATGGAATCTTAGTGTAGTTTTGATTTGCATTTCTCTTATTACTAAAGATGGTGAACATTTTTTCATATGTTTGTTGATTGCTTGTGGATCTTCTTCTGTGAAGTGTCTGTTCATATCCTTAGCCCATTTGTTGATTGGGTTATTCGTATTCTTCATGTAGAGTTTTTTGAGTTCTTTATATATTCTGGAAATTAGTGCTCTATCTGAAGTAAGAGTGGCAAAGATATTCTCCCACTCTGTAGGTTCTCTCTTTGCATTGCTGATAGTTTCCTTTGCTGAGAGAAAGCTATTTAGTTTGAATCTATCCCAGTTATTGATTCTTGCTTTTATTTCTTGTGCTATGGGAGTCCTGTTAAGGAAGTCTGGTCCTAAGCCAACAAGGTGAAGATTTGGACCTACCTTTCTTCTATAAGATGCAGGGTCTCTAAGTTTGGTCTTTTAATGTCTTTCCAGACTTCTTGTATATTCTGGTCATTGTTATTTATTTTCTTTTTTAAAAATATTATCTGAATCTTCAAGGCTGACCACTTTGCCTTCCACCTCTGAGATTCTGTCTTTATTATGATCTAACTTTTAGAGGAGTTTTCAGTTGAACATTTTATGTGATTCATTATGTATTTCATTTCTAAGATTTCTGTTTGATTCTTTTTCGACATCTGTATCTCCTTATTAAATTTATCATTCATATTGTGTAACTATTTCCTTAATTCAATCAGTTGTTTTTCTATGTTCATTGATTTATTTGTAATCATCCTTTTGAAACTTTTATCTGATATTTCATCCACTTCAACATCCTTGCAGTCAGTTTCTGGTGAATTATGACCTTTATGAAGCCTCAGGTTACCTTGTCTCTTCATATTTCTTATATTCCTGTGTTGGGTTTCATGAATCTGTTGGGACGAATTTCTCTTCCACTCTTACATGTGGGTTGTTTTAGGGTACAACATTCTATTTCCAATGTGTTATGACTTTCTCAATATGTTTTCAAATGGGTTTTGTAGTATGTTTTCCCTGCTAGTTCTTTGGTGATAGTGTTTTTTGACAGAGTGTATATTGTGTCATGATTTGAAGATTCCACTTTCTCTGTGGATCTTAAGAGAGTGGGGTCCTACTTGTAGGCCTGGCAATTATATTGTGTACAGCAGGGTACTGGGGTGCACACTCTGTCATTGCTCTTCTTCATTTAACAACCCTGTGTGTTCTAAAGGGAATTGGGAGCAATCTAGATTGAGACTCCTTGTACGTGTGTTGTACACAGCTTTTGCTTTAATTTTCTGATTTTGCTGTAGGAGTGGATGTCCATGAGTAAGACTCAAGACCCCTCTTGCAGTCATTCCTACAATAATAATGACCTGGTCATTATTATTTTTTTTGGGGGGGGAGTTTATATCTTCTGTGTATTAAAGTATCATTGAAGTCTGTGCCTAGTCTGTGTGGAGCAAGGTGTGCTGTCTCTTGGTTGTGTTTAGCTCAGCAGCACAAACTATACCCTGTGAACTTGTAGTGACCTAGTAGATTCTCAGCACCCCATAGAAAAGGGAGAAACAAACAATAGCAACAATGAGAAAACCATATACTGTATTAGTATAAATGTCTGGTGACTTCTTTGACATCTATAACTAATCACTGCAAAAAAAGAAATGGTTGGGTGTTCAAGCACCAAACAATTGCAAAAGCAAATAAATAACCATGAATTAGATCTGGCATTTAAGGATACAGCAGGTATTAACTATGCCATGCACAGTACTAAAAGCTGCAACAACATGATTGGTACTCATGCTGCTTGAATCCCAAGCCATGGAGCAACTGAAAACACAGTCTTTCTCTAAAACACTATCTTGAGTCTTATTTTATTTTTATTTTTTGGAAAAAGTATCCATTCAAGATTCAAAATGCAAGTAAAATTTGAAAGGTGTACACCAAGAAGTTTCTTGACAAGTTTTATCTCTCCAATGTTTTCTTCTTTTGCAAAGTTACCTTCAAGCTATTTAGGTCTTTTGCATTTCCCCATGAATTTGGCCTCAGCTTTCCAATTTCTATAAACATAACCATTGTGATTTTGATTGAGATTGTGTGGAATCTACAGATACACTGAGGGAGAATTGACATTTTAACACATTTCAATATGTGAGCTAGAAGTTAATGCTCCGTTTACTTAGGTCTTCTTTAATTTCTGTCAGCAGTGATTTGCAAAATTTCAGTGTGGTTGTGTTCTACATTGTCAAATTTATCCCTAAGTAAGTATTTCATATTTAAAAATGCTCTTGTAAATATTATTTTTTTAAAACATCAATTTCCAATTGTTTGCTTCCAAGTAGAAATGAAATTGATTTTTGTATATTTAATTTTGTAATTGTATGCTTATTTTTATTTGGCTTATGAAATTTATTGATACAAAATTGAACAAATTGTTTATAATATTCCTTTATTATTCTTTTATTATCTATAATGATATCATCTTTCTTATTCCTATTATTAATTTATGCCTGCTACTTTTTTTGTAAGTCTGGTTAGAGTTTTATCAATTTTATTGATTTTTGACAAAGAGGTAGCTTTTCGTTTCATTGATGTTCTTCTTAAATTGATTTCTACTTTGATCTTTGTTATTTGTTTTCTTCTGCTTTCTTTAATTTGCTCTTTTCTTTCTCTTTTTCACTGAGGACATTGATTTGAGGCCTTTATTCTTTTCTAATTTAGGAATTTAGGCTGTACATTTTCCTCTAGGTGCTGCTTTAGTTGCATCCTCCAAATTTTGATATATATGTTTCTTTTTAAATTTACTCCAGACTGCTTTCCAGTTTTCTTTTTGATTTGACCCTTTGATTATTCAGAAACATGTTCCCACATGTTTGGACATTTTTCAGATGTCTGTCTATAAGTCTTTTTGTAATTTAAATGCACTGTGGTCAGAGAATATAATTTGGGTAACTTTAATTTTTTAAAACAGACTGAGACATGTCTTTCAGTCCATAAAATGGTTTATCTCGGTGAACCTTACATGGCAGTTCAGAAGACTGTGCATTCTCTTGTTGGGTGAATTGTTCTGTAAATGTCAATAATGCGAAATTTGTTATTTCACTTTTCTCCTATAGTTGCATTTCTTTCTAGTTGTTCTATTGTTGAGAAAGGGGTATTTGAAATTTCTGAATGTCATTGTAAAACACTGAATCATTTAAAAATTCAATTTCAATTCCCTTAGCTATTTTACATCTAATTATTTTTAATTCCTTTATTTGTTCTAATTAGTGGTACATGACAGTAGAATGCATTTATACATTTGATAGCTCATACATAAATGGAGTGTAATTTCTCATATTAATATATGTAATTATACATATTGCAGGATCACAATGGTCATGCAGTCATACATGTACATGAGGTAATCATGTCTGTTTCACTCTACTATCATTGTTTTGTTATTTTAATTGTGGTTTTAGAATTCATAGTACATGCCTAAGTCACCATAGTTTACCTTCAAGAGAGATATCATTTCATGTATAGTATAGGTTTTTCTATGTTTGTGCCATGTTTAACCTGTGATTGACTTATATTCTCACCTTCCCCAAATTCTTAGTTTGTAAAAGTCAATTCTCTTAAAAAAAATCCTTAAAATCATAAGAGAAAATCTTATATATTTACTACTAGTGCTCACCATGCCTTTGAGTAGATCCATAGTTCCCTGCCTGAAGGGATCTTCTAACATTTCTTGGAGTCTAGCTCTGCTGAAGACAAATTCTTCAGATTTTTTAACTGTCGGAATCATCTTTATTTCGCCTTCAATTTGAAACGTATTTTATGAAAGGTGTGTCCACCTGGCTATAGAAGTTTCCTGGTCTTTCCCCCTTGGGTTTTTAAAGATGTCGGTGTTTTGGCTTGACTTGTTTCTGGAGAGAAATGTGTCCTCCTCGTTTTTGTTCCTTTTTGGAACATGTCATTCTGCTCTTGCTTCTTTTAGGATTTTCTCTTTATCACCAATTTAGAGCAGCTTGATTGTGGTGTACATTGTCATAGCTTCTTTTGTATCTTTCTGAACTCAGGCTTTGTTAAACTTCTTGGATCTGTGAGTTCATGATTTTCATTAAATTTGCAAGCTTTTGGGTCATTATATTTTCCACATTGTTTCTTTCGCTCTTCTCACCTGCGGGTCCTTTATTTATTCATACGTAGGTTGCCTGAAGTTGTTCCCCATTTCAGATAATCTTCTCCACTTTTAAGTTACTTTTCCACTCATGTTAGTTTCTTTGGCATTTCAAGTTCACTGCCTTTCTTTTGGAATCTTATCTTTGGTTCATCCCGTTCTGTCTTTAATTTCAGATATTGCAGAATTTCCATTTGATTCTTTTAAAATATCTTCCCTATTTCTACTTAAATTTTTGAATATGTGGAATACAGTGGTAACACATTTTAATGACCTCATCTGCTAATTTAAAAATATGTACCTGTCACGAGTCAGTTTGAGTAAATTGACTTTTCTTTCCTGAACTTTCTTTATTCTGTGCCTGACTATTTTTGACAGGATGTCAGACATTGTTGACTGTTGGGTATTTTTATGTTCCTATAAGCCTTCTTGAGATTTTATTCTGAAAATTTTATTTTATTCTGGATTTTACTTTTGGAAACAATCTGAATCTTTTGAGTGTTGCTTTCAAGATTTAGATGAGGCCAGACTGGTGTTTAGCCCAGGACTGGCTGACCCCGCGGGTGAGGCAAGGCCCTCAGAGCACCACACATTAGGAGCTTTTGGTTCGCCCTGGGGGAGCCTGTGTGCGTGTCTGTGACTGTTCTGGGCTTGGCTTTGGGGAGCGTCTCGCGTACCTGTGCTGATCGTCGGTTTTCTGAGTTCTCATGGAGGACCTTTGGCAAAGCCCAGCTGCTTGGGTCTCCCTGGAACTCAGTCCTCCAACTCTGGAGGTTCACTGGGCTCCTCAGTAGGTTCCTTGTCCCTGCATTGTTTCTGGGGCATCTTGCAAGGCTAGCGCTTGGAAGTCCCAGGGTTCACCTCATTTACTTCTAGTCTCTCAGAGGTCCTGCCCTTTGTTGCCTGATGTCCATGGTCCTGAAAACAATTATTTCTCTCATACACACACACGTGTGTGTATATATGTGTATATGTGGGGTGTGTGTGTGTGTGTGTGTGTACCAGGTTCTTTTAGGTAAGAGTAAATCAAGTCCCTGTCACTCCATCTTGGCTAGAAGCTGAAATCCTCTAGAGCCAAAATGACTTTCCAGGGCCACACAGTTAATCCCTATTAGAGTTTGGGAAGAAAATCTCAGTTTACCATCTCATATTTCACTGTGCTTTGGTGATTTTTGCAAATGTAAATACTCTTTACTATTTTCAAATCCAGATTTTTACAGAATACGACCAATTCTATGAGAATTTTCTTTGGAGACAAGGATGTATTCTATTCTTTCATAAATACGAGATGCTGCAAATAGCAGGGGCTAAGCCTGTACCCAGTGTGGTCCTTGTGGATCTCAGGGACTTGAACGCTCTCTCAAACTCGTTAGCGAACGTGCTGCACTGACTGAGCCACCTCAGGTTCCGTGGTGTGTCGTTCTTCTCATAATTGGATTCTTAAAATCTGTGCTTGATGAGTAATCAGCTCCACCTCCTACTTTCAATTCTATTTATGGTATAGCATTTCTCAAGGGAACTCTTAAAAACACACACTTATTAGCTGCATCAAGTATTTTTACAAAATAAAATTAGTATCTCTTTTTCCCTAGACTCTTCACTTAGGGGCAAGAGTTCTCCGCAGAGCAAGGCAGGGGCAGTAAGAGAGTTTGCTGAACAATCTCAGAATGATTAGAAATTTCCCCGTTGAATGACTTTTCTCCTTAAATAGGGACTGGCATTGTTGAGTTTGACTTGAAATTTTTAAACATTTTCTGTGGAAGGGTTAATTGCTCACTTTAAAATGCATTTTCTCAGGATACTTCTGCAGGAAAGTATGCAGCCTTAATGATTATTTAAATCATTTTTTCCTTAATGAGAACTTTCAATTGCTAACTTTTAAGGCACTCCTCATCCATTGCAGTGGTTTTCAACTCTATCTGCATATAGAATCACCTGGGAGTATTAAAATGTCAATGCCAAGAGTCCCCACTCAGACCAATTAAATCAGTATCTCTGGGCACAGAGCCTGGACATCTGTATATTTTAAAACCCTCTTGGTGATTTGAGTTTGCAGCCAGCATTGAAAACCACTGATGTAGTGAAAAAGTCCTCATTTTATAGATGAGAATGTGGAAACTCAGAAGCATTAGGAAATTACCTAATGTGATACAGAGAAAGGTGCAATCTATGCAGTAAGTTCACACCTTTTTCCCTGTAAGAAGGCACAGTAGTAGGTGCTTAAAGATATTTTATTATTCAGTTCTTATAATGATCTAATGATATACAATGATAATGATATATAATAAGGACATAATGATATATTAGATTATATGTCTCATAATGGTCTAATTATATATAGATAATGATCTAATTAAATATACATATTTTTAAAGCCATTTTACAGTCAAGGGACCCAAGGTTCACAAATGCTGATAAACTTACCCAAGGAGATATTGCCAGAAACTTGCACATGGATCTGTTTTCTGATTTTAGTATGACCCTTTTCTCATTAAACTTCTCTTTGTGTGTCACCACTGAATTTGTTTCCACCTCTATTCACAGAGAGGCTCTTGGGATTCTACCCATTGGGTTGAGCTAGTGACAGCATCAATGGTCCGAGACTCTCTTTGTGCCTGTTTGCAGTAGGCTCTTGATGTGTTTGTTAAGTAAACAAATAAGTGAGGGTTTTGTCCATCAGCATTGTTGATTTTAAACAGAAGAAACCTTAGGTCCAATTGCCTTAAGCAAAGAAAGGAGCATTCTGGCTTACTTCATTTTAGAGTCCTAGCATCCTGAGTCTAGGTGCTCAGATCCTCCCGCACAGGATCTTATCTCTCACCCTTTCCTGATCTGTGTGTTGGCAAGGGGCTTATGCCTGATATTCATGTGCTCCGATTGGGTCATGTGCCTACCTGTGAGCCAATCATTGTCCAAAGGGGGACACAGTAATCCCATTGGCCAGGTTTCCACTGACTGCCTCTGCAGCTGAGCAGATGGTGACCTCAGGTCCACAAAGCCACATGGACTTTAGGGCAGGAGAGGCTCCTTTCCAACAAATAGGGTGGGATGCTGTCCACAGAAGCAAATAGACCCCAGAGGGGCAAAGCAGGAGCATCCATGGCTTTGGACAAGGTCTAATTAGGTTTTGACAACGGTCTCTTGTGAGGGTTGAATATCAGGATGGAGCCCAGATGAGAGTAAGCTCTTACCCTCTCCTAATGTCTACCCCAAACTTCAGAAATGAACCTCCCTGGAGCCCATGGAAGCACCTCGTGAGTCCCGGAGTGTCATCCACAGCAACTCAGATGCCAGTCACCCTCTCCTTTTTGTGCTGAGACAGAGGTAATGAGCCACAGAGAGACTGTTTTCTGATGGGGATTCAAACGTTACGTGAACAAGGCTTGCTGAGTGTGCGTGTGTGCACGTGGGCGTGCAGGCGCATGCGTGAGTAATATGAGGATGGAGCCCCTGCCTGTCTTTGGTATGACAGTGTCAAGCTCCCTGGGCTTCCTCTGAAAGGAAGCCGAGGATGTTGAGGACGGAGCACATCTTACAAGCCAAGGAAAGGAATTCCACTGATCTTGGGTTTGTTTAAGCCACCCAATCTGTCAGATGAGCCAAATGGACATGTTTTCTCAAGACTAGTCACGTCTTAGGTAGCTTGGTGAACTCTTGTAAGGGATGCCCTGAAACCTGTGTGTGTACGTGTGCGTGTGCATGTGTGTTTGCATATGTATATGTAGGGCCTCGCTCCCCACAGAATCAGAATCGCTTAAGGTCCTGCCAAGTAAATGGAAATCAGTGAATCCTGTCTATGTTCTACTGGAGATGCTGCTGGTTCCTATGGATCTTAGAAGAGAGAGAGAGAGAGAGGAATTATTTGAGGGTTGATTTCGGAGGAATCAGAAGGAACTGGGGGACACAGCTACTCTGAATATTTGATGAGTCACTGTGAATAAATGAATCATTTATTGCTCCAGCGATGAATATGCAGGGCTGCTAGAGGTGTTTTTATGAGGCACTTTTAAGAGAAGCGTGCAGTGTGGCCACAGTACTGTTGTGAGTTGAATCACCAGGGAGCTGAGCCTGGCTGGAGCTGGGAGGGGTTCCAGCTCAGGAATCAGAACACAGTAATTTGGGGAGACAGCGATGGCAAATGGGTACACGAAGGCACTGTGGATATTTTCTTGATGCTCCGGGAGTGTGGGGGAAGGTAAGACAAGCAAGAGGACAAAGCATTCAGATGGTCACTGGTTTCGGGCAGATGAACGTGCGGTCGAAGTGGACTAGTTTTATGTGCAAAAATGTTTAGGACAGCTACTGATCATAGTATGAAAAATGGAAATAGCTGGATCATTTCCTGATTGCAGAACAACAGAGGACTAAATCAATTATGCTGCATTCTTTTCTATGCTGCTGTGCCAGCGTCACTAACGACGCTGGGAAGATCCGGGGGAACATGGGGAATACTCCTGATCCACGATAAATGAGCAGCCATGGCAGGCAGATCACAGTCTCCATCACTCTAAAGTCCTGCTGTTTCCCTCTTCCTTTCTCATTCACCTCACAACAGCTCTTCCTATACTCCTGCGGGCGAGTCCATACATCTGCACTGTGGAAAACTTGTAAAGCACAGAAAGCATTTTGAAAAAAAAAAAAAAATCAGAACGACCCACAATTCCATTACCCAGTGACCTGCTTGGGTGTATTTCATTTGAGTTATTTTTTTCCTTCTCTGCGTGTGTTACCCAAGTCCTCTGAGTCTTGCCTTCGTAATTAACATAGTTAGAGCCTCTGTTTCGTAAACTGTGGGTGGTCCCACGCCTTACAGAAGATACTGTGGATTCAGTGAATTCACCCTATCTACCCACCCTCCTGCCTCCCTGGAATCTGCCTCTCTAAACAGGGCAGGGCAACACCTTTCCTCCAAGAAAGGCTATGGCGGGAAAAGGCTCTGGGGTAAACTGAGGCTGACCATAAGAAGTGTTAACCCTCACCCTTGGCATTCATGGACTGTTCCCCACCACTGGGAGTTTCTAGCCTCCCACCATCCCAACTGCAATCTTGATCAGCTAGAATGTAATTAAAGAATTCTCATTAGCTTATTGAATAGTTTAATTCTCCTTGTTTCATTCTATCTAGACTTGAGTAGAGAACCTCGATGTCAAATTCAAAAATTATACCCTATGTACACATATGATTATGCGAATGCTGTGAATCTGTATTGTGCACAACCACAGAAACAAAAAGTTGTTCTCCGTGTGTGTACAGTGAATCAAAATGCAGTCTGTAAAAATAATAAGTAAAGTTAAAAAAAAAGAAAAAATTATTATCCAGCTGTTCTCCTAAACTGAAGGGAAATGAATTCCTTAATGTATATTCCATGTCTTTTGGAATAACCCAATTCTGCTTTCTGAAGTTACATACATGAATGTGTGTATTTGCACATATATGTAAGTGCACATGAAGTTGCTATCCACCAAGCACACACGTGTGCACACACGGATGCTGTGGCCCACCACGGGTTCTGTCTCAGTAGGCCCACCACGAGTTGAAATCCAAGCTGACGGTGCGTTGAGCCAGCCTGGCCTGCTGGAGGCTGTGGCTCCATGACGTGGTGAGCTCCCAGAGGTCTCCCCTCGGGCCATGTGGTAGACCAGGGGCTGCGGCTCGCTGCCACTGCCCAGCCTCCCACGAGAGCATTGGACTGCGTGTCACCAACCTGGGAAGAGATCCAAACTCAAAGCTGCCAGCAAGGTTTCTGCTGCATGTGGCTCACTTTCATGCCAGCGGAGAGTCAAAGTCCACGCAGATCCGCACAAAGTTCCGTGCTGTGCCGCTGCTCCTGTCTCACTGGGCTTGTGAGAGGGGTTTGCTCCATGCATGGCATTTGGCGCCCGGCAGAAGGAGCAGGGGACACTGTGGTGTGTTCTTCACATGGAGCATCTCTGGAGGGGAATGGAGCCAGCCCAAAAAGCCAGCTTGCTTTCAGCCTCCGTTTGCATAGTGCCTTGGTAAAAGATCCCATTAGCCAAAGCAGGTTACACAGCCAACTCCAAAGCGAGGTGTGCATGGGGGTATGAGTTCCACGGTTCCATCCAGGCTCTGGATACTGAACAGTCTACCGTGGTGTGTGGAAGCACCAGGCACCATAACCCAATCAGACATATTTTAAATGTCTGTCTTGATTCACAGAGGAAGAAACATGTATGGTCAACAAACATATGAAAAAGTGTTCAACATCTCTAGCAATTAGAGAAATGCAAATGAAAACCACACTGAAATTCCATCTCACTCCAGTCTGAATGGCAATTATCAAGAATACAAGTAACAATAAATGTTGGTGAGGATGCGGGGAAAAGGTCCACGCATACATTGCTGGTGGGAATGCAAATTCGTGTAGCCACTCTGGAAAGCAGTATGAAGATTCCTCAGAAAACTTGGAATGGAACCACCATTTGACTCAGTTATCCCCCTCCTTGGTATTTACCCAAAAGACTTAAAATGAGCATACTACAGTGATGCAGCCACATCAATGTTTATAGCAGCTCAGCTCACAATAGCTAAGTTATGGAACCAACCTATATGCCCTTCAATAGATGAATGGATAAAGAAAATGTGGTACATATACCCAATGGAGTATTACTCAGTCATAAAGAAGAACGACTTTATGACTTTTTCAGGTAAATGAATGAATCTGGAGACTATCATGCTAAGTGAAATTAGGCAATCCCAAAAAACCACAGGTTAGATTTTCTCTCTGATATGTGGGTGCTAACACACAGTAAGCAGGGTGGGGGAGGGAAGAATGAAGTTCAGTGGATTAGACAAATGGGAATGAAGGGAAAGGAGGGGGGATAGTAATAGGAAAGACAGTGGAATGAATCAGACATAACTTTCCTATGTTCAGATATGAATATACAACTAGTGAAGCTCCACATCATGTACAACCACAAGAATGAGATCAAAGTTGTAACGAGCTATACTCCATGTATGTATAATATGTCAAAATATGCTCTACTGTCACGTATATCTAAAAAGAACAAACAAAAATATTTAAAAACGTCTGTGTGTTTCATGCCAATATGTAACCCACCACATACACTCTTTGGACAAGCAAACAAGGAAAAAGGGAAGTAAATAAGTCAAAACATTAACAGTGGTCATCTCAGGGAGGTGACCTGGTTTCTCTAGCTTTTTAAGATGAGTTGGTATTATTTTTTAAACACAGACAATAACCATACTCCTGCATACTTCATTATTTCCTTGAAAAGAGTCCGGACAGGAAAGGAGTTGGGGAGAGGCATAAATGAAAATTCAGAGGAAGACATTGACTTTTGGGGAAGGTGGTGTCGATATCTGTGATTAGGGTGCCCTGTGTTAGAGGGCCAGTGGGTTCGGGCCACATGACTCAGGTAAGACATTCTGACTGTGAAGGAGGCAAGTGCAGAGTTATTGGAATGGGGGGTTAGACTGGGTTTGTGAAGCCAGGTCCAGTCATAAGAGATGGATGGTCAGGGGTCAGAGCCAGCCCGCCAGGAAGGTGAGCTCCATGCTTGGCCTCAGCTTGGATCCTGGGTTGCTGACTGCCTTCCGACCTCAGGTGAGCGTCAGGTCTGGAGGAGAATGTGGGGCTGAACTTAGAGGTGGAGCAAAGGGACTTTAGATATGAGCAGGGTCCTCAAGACACTGAACCGCACCTGTGGAGTATCCTTAACAAGCACTGTGCAGTCCCACCCTCGAGGACCACCAGAAACCTGTTCTTAAACTTCACCCTGCCTAAGCGTCATTCAGAGAGGAAGTGAGAACACAGAGTGCTGGGCCCCACCCCCGGAAATTCTGATATGAGGTCTGGGATGGGACCTGAGAATCTACATTTCCAATAAGCACTCAGGAAATGTTGGTCCGGGGACCACACTTTGTGAATCACCACATGAGAGCAACTCTTCTCAACTTGCTTGAAATTCGTATCACCTGGAGAGCTTTCAGATATTCTGATACCGAGGTTCTACCCCAGACCAATTAAACCAGAATCCTGGGGTGGGACTCGGTCACCAACATATTTTTTAATGCTCCCAAGGTGAATACAATGTGCAGTCAATGTTGAAAACAGTTCGAAGGAGCACTAATTTGATCTGCTTAACTATTGAGTACCTTGGCAGGAGGTACTAAATTAGTTCATCACCAACCATCACCTCTTTCCCTGTGGACCAAGGAGGTGAATGGATGCCTGTGGAAGTCCCCAGAAAGAGTAAAGTTTGAACTCAATCTCCTTGGATCCCAAGGGAACTAGGAAAATCTCTTGATGCCTGGTTGCAGAGAGAATGAGAAGAATGTAGTTTCTTAACCTGGGCATGTCACCATTAGAGAGGGCCAAATGTCAGATGCAGGATGCTTCTAGAGGTAAAAGGACATTGTCTGCCTTTGGAGCCATCTCCATGGGTCTTTGCTGTCATATGAGATACTCTAGAGCTACATAGTTTGGAAGAGGTGAAACTTGACCTGGGACTTGTCTCGTTTATATCTCTCTTTCTCTCCATGAGATTTCTTGGCTTCCAGTCCAGGCATCCGACAAGTCCGTTCTCTGGAGTGGTTTATCTAAGATCTGAGATCACAGTCAGCCCTTGTCCAGTGAGGTGCTGCTTTAACGCATGCTTCCGTCCATGGGGGAGGTCTTAAACCCTTATGCTTTGATAAAGTCTACCCTAACAGTCACAAAGAACTGTAGAGTAAGGAATGGCTCTTTAATGGTGAGATTGTGGGCCAGGAGGCAACATACGAGCTGCCTCCAGAGACTTTGTTAGGGGCTGAGTTGTGGTCCCCCAAAGTCTCATGTTAAAATCCTCATCCCCAGTACTTCAGAATGTGGCTATATTTGGATATGAGATTTTAAGAGGCAATTAAGTTAAAACAAAGTCATATGGGTGGGCCCCCATCCAATATGACTGGTGTGCTTATAACCAGAGTTTAAGGTACAGACACACAGAGGGTTGAACATCTGTAAGCTACGAAGAGAGGGCTTGGGAGAAACCAGTTATGCTGGCAGCTAGACTTCCAGACTTCCAGTCCGCAGAACTGTGAGACACTGAAATTCTGCTGTTTGTAAATGCCTCATCTGTAGAATCTTGTTATAGTAGCTCTAGCAAACGAATACAGATTTGTATGGGTAACTTGCTGAGGAGGAATTCAATTTATTTTTCAGAAGACTAAACCAGTTGAGTAGAAATTACAGTCAGATAGATTCGACTAAAATGAAAAAAAGAAACCTCTGAACATTCCTGCCTGACTGCTTCTAGCATGGATAATGACCACTGCTCATATATTGTTTGCCTCTAATTTTTTGTAAAAGAGTTTTGTTCTGCAAGTTGGAAGAGTATCTTTCTAGGTGACAGAAAGGCCACAGTGTGGAACAGAAGGACCTAGGGGGATGGAGTGATGTTTGTTCTTTGCCAAGTCCTCTGGGCTTATTTTAAATCTAAGAAAGAAGAGTTTAGATATAGAATTTGAAAAAATGAGAAAGACTTGAAGGGATATATTGTGAGTACTTTCTCATGCTTAATAATAATGCCCTGTAATATAGACACTTCGAAATGTCAGGTATCAGGTTGTTCTTTACCCACTTCGCCTTTCACTTTGTAGAGAATACTTTTGCCAGTTGACAAAGTTGTTCTTTCCCTGGAAGCTTCTCTTCCCCACCCAAAGAATCACAAGGGCCAACCCCAATAGCTCCGGTGCTGCTTTCCATGTGAGCTGAGTCCCCTGTCTGTAGCTGATTGAACCAGGGAGTTCATGTGACCTAAGCCAGCAGGTCAGTCTTCTCCCGGGGAATTTGGAATTGGACCTGAAAGATTTCAGCCCCCCTCAGCCCGTTCTGTAGAAACTTGGGAGCTGAGGCATGCCGTTTTCCTTTTTTTCTATTTTTCCGTGTGTATTACAGGTTTTCAGGGAGAGAAGGGGTCTGAATATTACAAGTACAGGTGGAAGGTGAACTGACTTGTTATTGATCGGTTTTCGTTTGCCAGCTTCTTCTTCAACTACACCCCTGACCTTGAATTCCATGACAAGTCCCTGAGGACTTACACTATGTTTCAGTCAGCTTTTTCATTAGTGTGACCAAAAGACTTAGAGGAGGAAAAGTTTATTTCGGTTTACAGTTTCAGAGGCTCAGTCCATGGTCAGCAGACTCCAGAACCCTGGGTCCAGGGTGAGGCAGAACATCATGGCGGAAAGATGTGGCAGAAGAAGGTAGCTCAGGACACAGCAACCAGGAAGCAGAGGGCTCTCCACTCACCAAGGACAGATATAAACCCCAAAGGCATACCTCCAGTGTACTACTTCCTCCAGCCACATCCTCTTGTCTACAGTTACCACCCAGTTAATCCACATCAGTGGATTAATCCACTGATTAGGTTACAGGTCCCACAGTCTAATTATCTCACCTCTGAACATTCTTGCATTGTCTCACACATGAACTTTTGGGGGTCACCTCATACCTAAACCGTATACACTATAAAAAACTCCCATTTGACTAGAACTCTTCCATGATGACTACCTACTGAACATTGGTAAAATTTGGCTATGATGATAGAATGGCTATCACTCGCTCATTTATTTCTCTGAACAAATGATGTGGACCAGATTCTGTTACCTTCAACCAAAGAGTGTGACTTGGAACAGCTCCGTAGACCCTTGACCAGGACTGAGATGACCTCCAACAGTTACCAGAGGTACCGCCTGTTCTTCACCAGGGAAACACTGACCACAGGTTTACAGAGCCGGCTCCATAACCTTAGGTACTTTAGCAAAGGAGCTGAGGAAAGGGACAGATTCCTTTTTAAACTGGGGCTGCTGGCCGCCCTCATTGCTGTAGACTCAGTCCCTGGTCCAGATTTAGACTAGACATCCCTCCATTTGGCCGAGGTGGGCTTGACTCATTATCCATCCAGTCTGTGAAGTTTCACAGCAGCTCAGCTCTACGGCTGGTGCTCTTCAATGTAGTTCATCCCATGGCCAATGAGCAGTTTCCTGACAGAGACACTTACGCGGGATAAATCAAAACAATTCACGGGCTCTCACTGGGTTGACTGTGGCCCAGTTTTCTAGTTTCCAAAATGTGGCTGACTTCTTGTGGGCACAGAGCGAGGCGATGTGTGTACAGAGCGAGGCGATGTGCGCGCAGAACTCAGCGTGGTGCCTGTGTTTTGAGCTGTTATTTCCATTTTCTTAACTGCTGTTGGGTAAGGCCAGAAGGAAGCTGCCCCAGATTGGCCCCACAGGTCATCTGTCCCTCTCCCCGGTGCCAAGATGAAGCCTGGGAGGTGGGGAAGAACCGGGCGGATGGATTTGTCTGCTCCTTCCCAAAGCTGAGGATTAACTGGATCCATTGGGAGGAGCCTTGGGTAGTGGCCATGGCATTCTGGCTGAGGAGACTCCCAAGGCCAGTGGTACGGCTGCTCCCAGTCTAGCCGAAGCAGCCATCGATTCCTAGAAGTGCAGCCTGGCCAGTTCATGATTGAAGAGGATGCGTCTGTATCTGTGTTTGTATCTGCATACATATCCCCCTCTCTTTTGTTTACACACACACACACATACACAGGGGTGCTTAACTACTGAGCGACATCCTTAATCCTTATTATTTTTTATTTTGAGATGGTCTTGTTAAGTTGCTTAGGGTCTTGATAAGTCATTGAGGCTGGCCTTGAGCTAGTGATCCTCCTGCCTCAGCCTCCCCAGTTGCTGGAGTTACAGGCGTGCACCCCCGTGTGTATGTGTGTGTGTGTTTCTCTTTGCCTCTCTCATTTTTGTTTGGTGGGTTCTTGAAACTTGCCTGGGTGTGTCCGTGTGTGTGGTCTGTGTGTGAGACTGTTTGTCTACCCCTAGTGATCACATCAAATGTGTGAAGATCAAACCTTTATCCCCATAGGGAAAATAGTATTGTCCTTACTCTTCCTTTAAACAAGTCCTTTGTATTGAGCTGCATCATTTTTAAAGACTAAATAAAGCAGCTATTTTGCTGGCATAGAGATTTTGGTAATGACCCTAGTACTTTCCTAACGTTCCTTTTGGAGAATATACGGAATCTGCCCACGCTTGGCTTGCCCTGATAGCCAGACGTAAAACACCTCGATCGGGCTTCTGTAAACACACATCAATTAACAGTATGGCCAGGGGCAGCTTCTTGTTCAACATCGGCTCCTCTATCACCAGTAGCGCCAGCGGAATATATTAAGGGGTACGTGTTGGCGGGTTTCTCCGGGCCTCCTGGAGTGCCCAGGGATCCCTGTTAGCTGGAGCCGGGTTAACACACCATGTCGAGCTGAGGGTGGCTCGTGCTCCTCCGTTGTCTGCCAGAGCCAGAGAGGCTGGGATTGTGATGGTGGGGGGTGCGGAGACTGATCTTTATCTTCAAGGAGCCAATTTTCACAGAAGGTGTCAGAACAAGCAATGGCGCATCGGGTGACGGGAGCCGCGTTTGTTGGAGTCACCCTTCTGGGCACTTCACATGCATAGTCCCTTCCTGCTAAACCTTCCTACGGGCGACGCTGGTATTTGCATTTTGAAGGTGAAGAAACTTGAGGGATAGAGTCTGAGTGTGTTACTGAAGGCCACAGCAGTGGAAGATGTCACAGCTCTTTGTTCCTGTCCCTCCTTGTTTTGGGGAATGACCCTGACCTTTTCACCTAAGGACTGGACACACAATGTTGGACAGACCAAGCTTAGGACTCATCCAGACAATCGAGACAGTCTTGGGTGGACAATGACCCAGCATGTCCCATGAGAACCCATTTCTTAGATTGAGGTTCTGATGCCAGGAGGAGGGACGTTTAGGGAAATTTCTCTTTTTGCAGAAGGCTTCAAAGAATTCTTGCTGTCTTCCCCTGGAAGGCATGGGATGAACATGTGAGTGGGGTGCTTCTACTGCCCTTTTGCTGCCACGAGGCAGTGTCTAGTTCAAAATGCTGCTGCATTTGGAGAGGGTAGAGGGTAGAGGGAGGGAAAGACAGACACCAGGTCATCGGAATTCATCGGAATTACCATTGGTGCGCCACTAGCACAAGCCTTTCCTATGGCCTTCTGTGTTTTAGTCATTGAAAATATAAATTCTGCTTATTGTTTCAAAAACTTTAGTCTGGGTTTTCTGTTTCCTGAAACAAAGTAATCCTTCACTGATACTCAGACCCAGTCTGTCTGAATTCCGGTGCTCATACTCTCCTAAGCTGCCGGCAAATGATAGAGAACCACATCCAACATGATCAATGGCTCCTGTTTAAAAATGGTACTGGACAGTGCTTCTCAACTTCTTAAAAGACTCCAAGGGGCATAGAAAAATGGAGTCTCCTACAACCCCGAAAACCCGCACGGATACTGGAACTGTTGTCAAAATCTGCAAGGAAGTTCCACCAATCTTAAGACTGATGGAGCTGGCGTGAGAACTGTAAGATTGTTTTGATGTCTACAACAAGGTAAGACTGATACTTGTAAGCAGCTAAGGAGAAATGGTGGTTTTCCTCTTCCCTTCAGAGTCCAGTGACTCTTCACCACTGGCTGACCTCTGTTTTGTGACTGCTGACATTTGCTGTGATAGAGCATTTCGAAAAAGAGGTTTTATCTTTTTTAAAATTTTATGTCCAGGTCATTGGTTATTCTAGGATACACAATGGTTTAGGACAAAGAATCAATCTAATTATTTCTTTATAACAACACCTCCAGGTACATCCCAACTATTTGGGTGAATAATTAAATTGGAAAATCAAGAACAGGAATGTCTTGGCATAAAAGGACTGGCGATGAAATTCATTACGAATGTTGGCACACTCTTCGAAGGGCAAGCTGTGTATTGGGGAAAACAAAAGACGTGTATTCAAAAGGAAAATCATGCTGATTTCTTTCTCTTAGAGTATCAATAAGTAGTAATTAATTTTTTTCTGATAAATAATATTGATGATAAGCAGAATGATTTACAAATAAAACAATTACTAGATCCCTAATATGTTCTAGGTACAATGTTAAATATTTCCCAAAATCGTCTTATTTTAGAAATATATATAAAAGTATGTTTTAAACTAACTTAAATGCAATGTATTCTACCTTTAAGTTCAGCAAATGGTTTAGACCAAATGTCAAAAACATCCCACTAGATAAAAGTCGATACCAATCATTTGTGAATATTAAAGCAGGGAATAAACATTTTATTAATATGATAAAATACTATTTTAAAGTAAATAATCAACATCTTTGATAATCATAAATACACAAGGCGGCCCCATTAAACTTATAGAAACTTCTAAGGTCTTTCTTAGTTTGGGATAGACTAATTGTTTTGAAAGATGAGGATGATATAATAAAACAGGAGGGAAATAAGAGGTACCACTTTTAAAAAGAGAACTCTTAACTGACCCGTACAAACCTGAAGATGATTGACTATAATTCCTTTAGGACCAATAAGGAATTCATTAATGTAGGCAAATATATAAAGCAAAATCTTTAAATATTACTAATAACTAGCGCCAATGAGAAAAATGATTCATCTAGAGCTACAAGACAGACCCTTAGAGGTAACCACAGTAACCAGTGTGTGTCGTTCATAAAAATAAGTATACACGATTGGACTGAAGGACGTACATGAAAGAATAAACCTTTTTTAAATGAATAGGTTGAATAATGTCCAGGTGTTACTTATTCAATAATTTCAATACAGGTTCTCAATATCCAAATCAAAATCTTGGTAGGACTGCCATGGATCTTGCAAAATCACATGGATGTTCAGGTGACGTCCATGGGTGAGAGTCCCAAGGACATTTTGAAAGAAGAAAAATAATGATCTAATGAAAATTTGGAGACAAAGGTACTTGCCCAACCAACTCACATAATGTTTCAGAAGTCCAAACATTGGAAACAATGTGGTATCGGTGCAAGAAATAATCAGTGGAATAAAAGAATACTATGGAGCAAAACCTGAGCACATTCATCACCCGTGACAAAGAAGGCTTCCCCAAACAAGGTGGAAATGGGTGCAGTTAGAATACATTGGAAAAACTGGTTGTTTATGGGAAAAGAAGCAATCCATTTAAATCTTCCTCATTATGGTGTATTTATGAACACATTCCAAATGAACTAAGCAGATTAATGTTAAGAAACAGGAAAAAAAAACCACTCAAAAATTGGAATAAAATGAAGATAAATATTTATCTCAGCTTGAGATAGGACTTTTCCAAGCATAAAACTCTTAGAAGGAATCACCAAGAAAAATACTAATGGATTCAATTTAAAAAATTGAGAGGATTGTACAATAAAGCATGTTGAACGAAATTAAAGGGCAAGAGGCAATTGAGGAAGTGGGGAGAGGAGCAGGAAGTGTGGCAGAGACGGATGGTTTTAGGAGGCAAAGGAATCTTCAAGACCCCAGAGAGAAATGTGCAACGCGCACAAAGTTAATTTTCAAAGTGGGAAACGCAACAGTCCCTTAGCATCGGAGGACAATGTTCGCCTCTAATAGACATCAAAGAAATGGGAACTGGAAAGACAGTAGGGCATGTTGTCCTACTGTGCCGGCTCGGTGTGACGCGCGGACCCCACAGGACAGCTGGCCGCTGTGCAAACTGGCTCGAGTTGACCTGAGGATCTCCAGCCATTCTATGCCAGTGAGGATGACCTGGTGGCCTCTGATGAGATAAGACACGTGAAACGCTCCAGACCACGCGGGTGCTAATTGCAGGCGTAGCTGAACAGCTGTGGGGCCAGGTAAGCTTTCAGAGAACTGCAGACTGAGGTAGATGCATCTGAACTCATTTTACAAAAGGAATCGTGCATGGAGGAGACAGGAGAGGGGCCACTCCTGCCTGCCTCCTGGATTTACAGTTGTAGGAACGAAAGCCGTGGAGCCTGCGCTCAGGAGGAGACACTTGTTGGGCTTTATGACAATGTCAACGTTCAGGCTGCATCTCAGGACGGCACCATTTGACAGCTGACCTCTTCCAACATCCCCAAACCAAGAGACCTGCGTCTTGCACCTCTCGCCCCTCAGCTTGAGCTTCCTTCTCTCATCTACTCTTTTATCTAGAAACCATCCCAGAAACACATCAAAGAAAAAGAGCATCATTTGCCAATCTTGCCTGTTTCCAAGATACAGTGGAACCCTCTAACTTAGAACAGTGTTGGCTCCAGATTAATGACCTCATCTTTCCTTCCACTTGGTTCATGTTGAATTTCTTATTTCCTAATGCCATTCAAGAATATACAACAACAACAACAACAAAAATTAAAAACGAAAAAGAACAACAAAAGAATATACATATTTTTTAAATTGTATTTTTGATTTACATGATAATTGTACACATTTGTAGGGTATAGTGATATTTCAATACATGTATACAATGTGTAGCAGTCAATCACAGTCGTGAGCATATCCATCACCTTAGACGTCATTATGGTTTGGATATGAGGTGTCCCCTGCTAGCTCCTGTGCCATGCAGGAATGTTCAAGGTGAAATGATTGGATTGTGAGAACGGTAACCTAATCGGTCCATCCTAATTGGCATGGACTCACTGGGTGGTGACTGTAGGTAGGTGGAGCATGACTGGAGGAGGTGGGTCACAAGGACAGTGCCCCGGAAGGGTGCCTCTTCCCTGCAGCCTCTCCATGCCTGCTTCCTGGAGGCCGTGAATGAGCAGGGCTCCTCTGCTATACCCTTCCGCCATGATGTTCTGCCTTACCTTGGGCCCAGAGTGATGGGGTATGGCGACCCTGGACCGAATCTCTGAAAACACAAGCCAAACCAAACTTCCTCCTCCACGATGTGTTTGTCAGGTGTTTTGGTCACAGTGACAACATGCTGACTCACACGTTTCTCATTTCTTTGTGGCAAGAACATTCGAGATCGAATCTTTTAGCGATTTTGAAATCCACAGTAGATGTTCATTAGCCGTAGCTGCCCCTCTGCTCTAGACCACTAGAACTTGTTTCTCCCGTCACGTTGTACCCATTAGCCAACCCTCCCGATCCCTTTCTTTCCTACCCTTCCCAGCCTCTGTTTTGATTGGAAACACACAAAACATACCCCTAGCCAGCTGTGGTTGCCAATGTCTTGCCAGGAGGAGAGAGACTTTAAACATTATCCAGTGTTTTAGGTTTCAAAATGGGCCGCCATTCAATACTCAACTGAAGTTAATGTTCGCAGAGTTAATGATTCATGATGTCTGAAGTGGTCAAAGTAGCGTAGCTGCTTTTACAGAAATTACACTTTTAATTCAGAAATTAACTAGAAATCTCAAGCCTGGGACCATGTGCACACATGGAGAAAGCAGCACCTCCGAATGAGAATGTTTCCCAGATGTGGTAAAAATGACCATCTGCAAAGATGCGTGGGAAAACGAGGCCCTGCCTGCCTGCCGCATCTTCTTAGCACGCTGGCGCCTAAACTTTAGAGGAACAGGATGCTGGCTGAAGATTGGAGCTCAGGTTTTGAAATCTGGAAAGAATGGCCGATTAGGGGTTGGCAATCAGTTTTTATTCTCTAGGAGGAGTTTGAAATTTGCTTCATGGACAGTCTGTTCATTTGCTTCAGAAGGACCATCTTGGAGGGCCTCACTGGCTGCGCGGACACCAAGAAAATGCTTCCCCACTGTCTTGCAGAAGCCCTACATACAGCACAGTGACCATAAGACAGATGCAGAGACGCTGAATTCACTTCGAGCAATATAAAGTGGATGTTGTAGCAGGATCGAGCTGTCTTAATGTGAGATTTTTTTTTTTTCTGATGGGACCATAGAGTGCTGTGTGCCTGGAGGGCGGCGGGCAGGACATGCAGATGTGTGGTCTTGGGTAAGCCCTTGTCTGCAGACCAGGCTGGGCAGAGTGATCACAGTGGGGAGCACTAATTATGTAAGAGGCGCAATCGATGGAGTCTGGCCCAGCACACACCAGATTTGACCAGCGACGCCCCACATGGGGTTTGCTTAAAGCAGAATTTGGCTGTGTGCAGATTAGCTGGGAACCAGTTGGCTTGCTGGTTCCTGGCTGCACACTGTGGTTCCCTGCCCTTTAAGCTGCCCCTTCCTCCTTTTTCTCCCACTGCAGTTAATCTTTAAAAATACTGAGAGGATCATGAGACCCCCTGGGTACAAAGGGGTCTTAAGTCCTCTTAAGACTTCTCACCATGTTTGCAAAGAAAGCCAGACTGCTCACCACACCCACAGGGACCTCAGGGATAGGTCCTCCTGCTGCTGTCTCCGCTCTCAGCCCCTCTGTCCACTGCCTTGACCCACCTTGCTCTTCTGCAGACTTCTGTCCTGGTCCTGTTCCTTTCCACAGATGGCTTTGCACACACCCTTCTGCCTGGACCCCTCCTTCCTGCCCAACCTTGGTCCTCATGGCTGAGCCTTTGTCATGATTGAGCTTGTCATTGAATGTCTCCCCAGAGACCCCTCACCCCCCAGTCACCCCACTTCAGCCTAGTCTCTGTTTCTTCCCTTTCTACAAATGGCCCCAGTTGCACTTACTATTTTATTTGCTTGACTTTTCTGGGTGGGTTCTGTCTTTCCAGAAAGTTCTCTTTGTTGGTCCCTCTACTCCAGGTTCCCAGCACATGCAAAGGGGCTCAATAAATGTTTGCTGAGGAAGGAGAGTTACTGACCTGTGCCCGCCATGGGGCCAGACCCCAGGCTTTGGTTGGTGAAGCAGGGACTATGTCACCTGAAAATGACGGATGTTCTCCTGGTCAAGTTTCCTGGGGGTAAGGTAAGCCCTGTGTTGGCAAATGGGGTTGGTCTCAGAGTGGGAGAGAAGAGAGCCTTTTAGTCTGAGATGGGGGACCATGGTCTGGCATCAGGCAGGGACAGATTGTGGCAGCTGGTGCTGGCAAGGCATATGAGCTGGAAGAGGGTCAGCAGACTGGCTCCTTAAGGTGCTCTGAGTTTGGGTGAGGACCTGCGGACTCAGGACTGTTAGTTATTCTTGTTATTCTCCTAGTCTGCAGCACACTTCTACAGTGATATTTTCTGCAGTGTAGTTTATAATAGCAATGTGCACACACAGAGAGACTTATATACTCATTAATAAAGGGGACTAAGGCTAAATCAAGTACAGAATCTTTACACTATAGAATAATATGCCTCGGTCAAAAACAGTGATATTACAGTAGAGTTATATTTAGGTCCTATAGAGTTGGTATGCTGTGATTTCTAAGACCTGTTACTTAAACGACAAAACAAATCAAAGCACAGTATGTATTATTCTATAAACAAAATCGTTACATACGCATTCATCTTTCATATATAAATGCATAGAAACTATGCCAGCAGAATTTAAAAGTAGCTGTTAACAGAGGTTAACTTTGGGGAGAATCATGTTTAGAGAAGAGTTGAAGGAACTTCTTTATTTTACTCCATCTACCTTTATCCATTAAAACATTTTATAATTGAAAATGTCTTCATGTTGCATAATTAAAGTGAGAGGAAGAAGGAGCAGTGTTTCCAAATCGTGTGGTTTCATGCTTATGAGATCAATGAGATAGGTGAGTCCCTCGAGTCTTACTGTCACCCCTGCACTAGCGTCACCTGGGGTCAGTGGATGCTAGATGGGGAGGTTCTGGGTCTAGACCTTGACCATGCGAATCAGTCTCTGGGGAAGGACTCTGAACTTGCGGGACTGTCCCAATCTGGTCCTCAGATCACGCCTCAAGGCGCACAGAGGAGAAGGTCCAGATGTCTGACCATTCCTGTCTGTATCCTTCTTTGTAACTGAATCCAGCCCAGTAGCACTTTGGTGTTTGAAAAGTGTTCCTTCCCAATGAGTAGACCATGAATAAAACAGAGAGGTCGTTATCAGATGCACAGCGTTCAGAGTTGCCTTGCTTTGAAGGAAGTAGGGTGCTGTCTGAGCCCCTCCCTTTCCTTAGGCTTGTTCACTGGTTTACCCCAAACACCCTTTGGAGAAATGGGGCGTGGTGGGACTGGGCCCAGTCCAGTCTCTTGCATCTTGTTCACCTGGGGCCGCCTGTATCATCACACGCCTGTGCCAGATCAAGTGCTGAGTTCGAGTCTGAGAAGAGCCCTGGGCCCTGAGGGTCAGGTGGACCTTCTGTTTTGCTCTGAAAAGTCCCCACCCCAGAGTATCTCAGAGTGGGCTCCACAGGCTGGACCACCCTCACTGAAGGCAGCTGGGCACTTGTTAAAAGGCAGTTCTCTGGGCCCTTTTTGTCCTGTGAGTTAGGGGCTCTGAGAATGCGCCCCCTGGAGTTTGAATTTTAAATAAGGTTTCCATTTATTCTAACGACACAGAAGTCCATCCTTTGACATTGGCCTGTCCACTGTGGTTTTCGCTCTGGTGGCCACTAGCCACAGTGGCTTTTGAGAGCTTGAACGGTGGTCAGCACCGCCTACTGCAGCGATCCTGCTTTGATCTACTGGTTAAATAAAACAGGTTTTAGTCCTTCCTGCCACCCACCTCTCCTCCTCTCATTTAATGTGCCTAGTAGAAAATTAAGAATGCCATATGAAGCTCACATACGAAGCCTGTTAAAGGACGTTCTAGAATGTTCTGAGAAGAAGGCAGCGAGCGAATGAAGGGCATCACCTTCAGAATTCAGAAAGGGAAAGGAAGTCAGTTCATTTCCTGGAGCTAAGGCTCCACCTCAGCGTGGACAGCGCCTGCGGTCTCTGCAGACGGAGAGGAGTGCGTGGTGTTCAGGGCATGGGCTTCCTTGGTCCAACACTGTCCCTGCAGCGTGGCTTGGCAGACGCCTCCCTTCTCTGGGCTCGGTGCTCTCGTCCTCACGGTGAGCGATTCTCGTCCTCACAGTAGCGGCAATGACACAGGGTTGCCATAGACGGCCCGTGTTCTGTGGGGCGCTGGGGCAGACCTGTCATTGTCACCGAAACAAGGACCCATTCAGGACTGATCTTTCTTGACATCCCTTGGGTTTAGGGGCTGTGAGCTGATGGGGACCCGCCAACCCTTAGGCAGCTATGATGAGGACGTGGATGGGGACACTTCCCACTCACTCTGGGGAGAGACTTTCTCAGCCTCTGCCTCTTTCCTTCAGGGAAGAGGAAGGATCCAAGGAACCGGCAAGGGATCAATAATGAGAAAAAGAAAACAAGCCCAGTCCCCAGGAGCCAGCCCTGCTCCCCCGGAGTCCTGCTCTGGGCTCTGCGCCCCACCCCTCCACACACCCTGGGTTGGGCAGGCAGGCGCTCCTGAGGCTTGGCAGGAAGCCGGGAGATGATGTCAGGAGCTCAGCTCCCTCGTCTCCCTCCAGAATGTCGGGCAGCGCATCCTGGGGAAAAGAAGTGGTGCAATCCACAAATAGCAGCGGGCTCTTTCCTGGGGGAGGCTCAGACGTGGCTGAGGGCAGACTTCAGAGTCCAGCTCTGCTTCGTCTCTCTCTGGGTCACTGAACTTCTTAAGCCTCCACTTGGTAGCTTTCTGTGCTTGTTTCCGCAGTGCTGGGGCTGGAACCAGGGCCTTGCATAAGCCAGGCAAGCCCTGGTCCCCCCAGGTGGACCACAGCTTCCCTTCAGTATCCTGCCTTCCTCACGAGCTCATGGGCTCAGTCCTCCAGTGAATGTGATTGTCCTTTTGTTGCTACTTGTTGTTTCTAAAACCTCTGGATCATGTTTCCGTCTTTCCGAGACTTCAGGTCTTCATCTGCAGAATGGAGGAGAATCCAGCCCCTTCACAGACTGGAGCCAGGATTAGGAGATATGCAGACAGCGCCTGGTGTGGCAGAGGTGGCGACGCGGGTTTCCCGCCTCTCTCTTCCTTTCTCTTTCCCTTCTACCATCTTTCTTTCCTTCCTCTTTCCTAATGCACTTGGAAAAGTGGAAATGGAATGATTTGAGGGCTCTTTTTGTTTTCATGGTGCAAAAACACTGCCTCGGGGGTCCAGTGACCTGGGTTGGTGTTATGGACTGAACGATTTGTCCCTCTAAGAGTTGGGTGCTGAGATCTTAGTCCCCAGTGTAATGACAGTAGGAGGAGGGGCCTTCCAAAGTGGATTAAATCACGACCAGAGTCCTCACAAATGGGATTGGCACCCCCAGATGCCAGAGAGCACCCCACTCTCCTGCCACATCCACGGCATGGAGAAGCAGCGAGTCTGCAGCCTGGGAGGGGATTTCCACCAGGGCCCAACCTCACTGACATCTGATCTTGACCTTCGAGTCTCCAGAACTGTGTGGATTGCTTGCTGTTTAGGCACACAGTTGGCGTCTTCTGTTTTCGCAGTCCGAGCAGACTAAGTGGGATTTCCAGTTGGATCATGCACTGGGATCAAGGGGAAGCCATGGAGGCTTCCCTAGCTTCAGTTCCTCCACCAGTAAACGTGTCCACGGTTACTTATCATGGCAACTAATTAATGAGCCACTTCTTCGCACGACTCTGGAGGTGGGGGCACCACTTTCATAGAATGGAAATGCAGTGCTGGGGGCCCTGATCCTAACACATCACAGCATCTCCAGAGGATGGAAAGCCGCGGTCATGACAAAGTCACAGCTCCAAGCCATGTCTGATCGCACGGGAGAAATGCTTATGTCAAGAATTACGCAAGAACCACTGCACCTCGGGGTTCCCCGGAGCAGTCTTTTGCTTCAAAGGTGATTGGGTGGAACAGATTTGGGGACTTTTTTCTCTTCCAGCTTCCAACCGCCTTCCAATCTGATCTCCATTTGCAATCTCCAGGACCATCTTCTCGCCCATCTCCTGCTTCTAGGACCCGCCACCTTTTTTTTGTGTGTGTGGTTACCTCCTTATTGATGACCAACTTAATCTCCCAGATTGGTCAGAATTATTCCACTGAGGTGGAGGTGGCCATCAACGACCTGGTCAGTTTGCATCTGTGCACCTCCTACTCCTACCTCTCTCTGCGCTAGTATTTTGACCCTGATGATGTGGCTCTGGAGGGTATGGGCCTCTTATTTCACTAGCTGGTCACAGAGAAACGCGAGGCCCCCAAGTGTCTCCCAAAGATGCAAAACCAGCGCAGTGGCCACACCTGCTTCTAGATGTGTAGATACCTTCTCAAGGTGAGCAGGGCCACTGGAAGCAAACTGACTGAGCAGCACCATTAAGTTCACACCTCGAGGAATCATTGCATGATTCTTACCTGTCAATATTCTGACAGGTTCAAAAGAAGTCCTAGAGAGGAATATCTTTCCTGAATAGCAGGCCACCGTAAAACATGCCATCTGCAAGGGTTTACCCAAAACTGTACCTGATTCCTTACTGAATGCGTAACTGTACCTGATTCCTTACTGAATGCATCTTTCCTTTACAAACAAAAGAAGGGTATCACCTAAAAATTCAAATAACATGCCAAGGCATGAAATAAATACTGTGCTCATGCAATCAACCAAAACCAAAGAAAAAGACAGACGAGGGGGCAACAGCCTGGACGCCACGGAAGCTGCCCTGGCCCTGGAGAAGAGCCTGCGCCAAGCCATACTGGACCTCTCATGCCTTGGGTTCTGTCTGCACAGACCCACATCTCTGTGACTTTCTGGAGAACCACTTCCTTTATGAGGAGGTGAAGATCATCCAGAAGATGGGGGACCGCTTGGTAACCTCCATCATCGGGCGGGCCCCCAGGCTGGCCTGGGCACGTACTATACCTCTTGGGAAGACTGGCCCTCCAGCAGGACTGGAGGCCCTGGAGCCAGTGGCCTTTGATGGGGCTGCTTTGCATCTCCTGGCATCAGGGCTTTGGCCTGAGCCTCTCCCTCCAACACCTAGGCAGCGTTTTAACCCTGGGCTGGGGACAGCCCAGCCAGGAAGACTTTCCTGCCAGTCGACTTCCATTGGCTTGGTGGAAAGCTCCAGCATGCATATTATCTCCTAGGTTCATCGACACCCCTGTCAGGGGAGTGGAGCCAGGAAGATGATTTGCACAGCAATTTTATTTGTTCCTCTGTGCAAGACTGCATGCATTTGTGCGGTACGCATGCTGACCAGAGGGGGAGCCGCTGAGTCTGCCGCTGAGGCCATCATGCACACACCCAGAATGCAGAGGACAGGCAAGATGTGTCCCTTCTCCTCCCCCAGGTCTCTTCTGGGCCTTAGGAATCCACTTCTACAGTGGATCCAAGGATGCTGTAGCCCCTCCCAACTCTTGGACCCAGTGAAAGTAAACTTTTTCCAGGACAAAAAAAAAAAAAAAAAAAAAAAAATTAGGTGGAAAACCCCAGGGTGAGAATTTACATGTGCTGGGTTCCTTTCTAGTTTTAAAAGCTTTGAGATTTTGAGATCGGAAGGACCCTCAGCGTGGTGTTCACAGTGATTGTCCCTGGTTGGTGAGATTACGGGCCTCGTCCCTACGCTTTGCCTCTTCTGATTTTTCAACAGTAAACATCGGTGGAAGGGAGGGGTCCTCTGTTCCTTACCGTGGAGGTGGGGGCTTCAGCCTAAGAGCCATTGACCTTGTTCTATGAGAGGGACCAGCAGCATCACGGGGAAGCTAGTTGTGTTGACTTCATTCTGAATGTGGGGCCTGTGAAAATAATTGGCTTCAAAGGTTCAAGGAAAGTGAGTTCTCCAGCCTTGGTGTCCAGGAGCAAAACAGATCCTCAGAGGTCACCTTCTACTTAGGTATCATCTATCAAAATGTATAGACGCAGTCTATTGTCATTTACAACTAATTAGAACAAATAAAATAAAAATATTTTTTAAAAAGACATGATTAATAAAAAAAAAAAAATACAGGTCTTCGTTACAAAGCAGAGTGGGATGTGAACAGCAGCCAGGGGGAACGGCGGAGGCAGAAGAAGGGCGGGAGCTGGTAACAGCGTCCTTGGACACCTGTAGAAGTGGATTCCTAAGGCCCAGAAGAGACCTGGGGGAGGAGAAGGGACACATCTTGCCTGTCCTCTGCATTCTGGGTGTGTGCATGATGGCCTCAGCGGCAGACTCAGCGGCTCCCCCTCTGGTCAGCATGCGTACCGCACAAATGCATGCAGTCTTGCACAGAGGAACAAATAAAATTGCTGTGCAAATCATCTTCCCGGCTCCACTCCCCTGACAGGGGTGTCGATGAACCTAAAGGAGATAATATGCATGCTGGAGCTTTCCACCAAGCCAATGGAAGTCGACTGGCAGGAAAGTCTTCCTGGCTGGGCTGTCCTTCTGTGTTTCAACCTAGCAGCTTAACCCCGGTGGCAGAACGTCTGTGGTCTTGGCAGAGTCAGGGCCCTTGTTAGTGTTTCCTGGTGCTAAAAGGGCTGCTCTCAGTCTCTGCTGTTGACCTGGCATGTTGGCCCTTTGTCACTCTGAGTGCTGCTGCCTTGGGGAGATGGAAATTCACTTCCCATGAAGCTTTGCAAAATCTCCCCTCGTTGAACAGATCCTGCCTGGCCAAGGATGGGGCAGCAAGCTCGGGACAGGGAGAGTGGGACTCCCCGATGGCCAGCTGTGCTGTGGGCAGGAGGATGGACCAGTGTCTGATTGAGGAGACCCTGGGCTGAGTCATGGGGTCAGCTGTGTCTCTGGTGCTTTGGCATTTCTCCAGTGCATCTGCATTTAGTACATTGCAAGATTTTTTCCCCCCAACAGCGACCAAGTGAAGGAATGAATTGACCTTTAATTTCTAATCCTCAAGTCGTGGACTTTAGCAGAGCTGAACCCAAGTCCGTGGGGTTCAAAACCGTGCGCCTTGCTCTGGAAGAAGCAGGCTGCATGTTCAGTGTCAGTTTGAACATAAAGTAAATAAAAAAGGAGCCAAGTGGGATCTCAGGGCTCTTTATAAAAGACAGAAAAAGGACCAGACAATGAAGGCAGAGATGTCCAGAGGGAAGGACACTGAGACACAGATGAGGTTCTGAAAAGAGAAGAAGCAGCTGCTCCAGAGTAAAGAAGAGCATCTGTGGCTTTTGGTCACACGAGACAGCCAAGCCCGAGTCCTGCAGGGCCCAGGGACAGAGAGAAAAGGGAGGGCCAGGTGCCTCCCGAGGAAGAGTCGGCTCAGGCCCTGGAATGGGCTAAACGCAGCGTGAGTGTGTCACCTGTCTCGCCGGCTCAGGGCCCTGCTGTCACCTGTCTCGCCGGCTCAGGGCCCTGCTCTGGGACCACGCCTTGCTCCCCCAGCTGCTGAGAGTGTCACCTAAGGTGGCTTAGCTGAATGAACCTGCACTTCCCTAAGGGACACCCTCCCTGGGCGTCCTTGTCCAGTGACTGACCCGTGGGAGTGTGCGTAGGCCAGGCACCTTTCCCCAACAGGGGCAAACCTGCTGGGTGTCCCGGCACCAGAGGGGCATTTCCTGGCTCTGCCATGGGGTCTTCATGATTCTTCATCCCCAATTCTGTCTCCTCTCTCACCCTTCAGCAGCGTGGCCCAGAGCATTCTCTGATAGTCATCTTGCCCACTGACCTCCCTCTAGGATTCTGCAACCTACAACGAGCTGTTTGGTACCTGATTTCTAGAGTAGTTGGGAACGATAACAAGGACCCTAAGTTCTTTGTTTATGGGCCCAGCCACATGCCCACTGATGGCAATAGTAAGTGGCTTGGTGGACAGACTAATGGTCTCCCAACGGGGTTCGTGCTGAGTCGCTGGAACCTGTGGATGTACTGCCTTACATGGTCAAGGGGAATTAAAAGAGGAGGTGAAATTAAGGTTGTTACTCATCTGGACTTAAAATAGATTATCCTAGATTACTCGGGTAGATCCGATATAGTCATCTGTCCTTGAGGTTGGAAGACAGAGGCAGAAGAGAAGGGTCAGGCAGAAAGTGACCAGGCTAAGAACACAGATGGAGGAGGCAATGACCAAGGAATGTGGGTGGCCTTAGAGCTCATAAATGATAACTGAAATGTTACATCATTAATTGCAGCCCTATCAATCTGTAGTGTTGGTTGCTTGAGTATCAGGACAGGAGCTTTTATTTATGTGCATGTGTACATGGGGGTGTGTGTAGACAGTAGTCTCTTGGTTTCTGTGGGGGGTTGATTCCAGGACCCACTCACAGATGCCAGAATCTGTGGATGCTCAAGTGCCTTATCTAAAATGGCATGATATTTGTATATAATCTATGTATGTTCTACCATTACCTTAAGTCACCCCTGGATGATTTACGACACCTAATGTAAACGCTACATAAATAGTTGCTAGACTGTAATACTGTATTGTTTAGGGAGTAACGACAAGAAGAAAATTCTGGATGTGTAGGACAGATGCAACCTTAAAAACAACAGTGCTTTCCACCTGCAGCTGGCCGAGATGGTGGAGGGGACACAGTGCTTTCCACCTGCAGCTGGCCATGATGGTGGATGGGACGCAGATCCCTACTCCTCGGCACAGGTACTTACAGCACCCAAAGCACTCCATCTTTTCCCGAGTCCTGGTGTCCATCTTTTGAGAAGGCTAATGGAACTCCTGCAAAGGGAAATCTTCTGAAATTCACCTGGAGATCTTGGGGTGTAATGAAGATAGGGAAGAAATAACTTAAGAGTCCGCTTGTGTGAGTCGAGGAACACCCACGGGTCAGGCTCAGTGCTGGGCCCTCGTTCCGGTGGGAGTGTTTCCTCTGTTATTTCCACTAGTCGACACCTACTTTGGGACCTCCCCTCTCCTGCCCTCCCCCACGGCATCCTAACTGATCGCACTAAACTTTGAGAAGCACCATCTAACACTAAAATGACAGTCTCTCACTTTGGATCCACCAGCGATTTGGACTCCATAGGCCTGAGGTCGAGTGTAGGAATCTGAATTTTTATCGGGCAGGCCAGGAGATTCTCATTTAGGGGGTCTGTGGACTGCACTTTATGAAACTGCCCGGCTGGGGTCCCCAAACAATTTTCAGCACAGGATTCCTGTGTGAACGTGACTGACGAATTGACCTCCACCGTGAGCAGGGACTCGGAGACCTTTCCTGCGCTCCCTCTCCAGGGAATTGAATGAGTTAATCCATCTCATAAATAACATCTCAGTTGCAAGTCAGATATTTATTTCCTACGCGGGTAGCAGAGAGCCTCCTTCCTACAGAACCTCATCATGGCGCCGTCGGAGTGGTGCTGGTGAAAAGCGATTGCTCTTGGGGAGATTTTTATGATGTGATTTCAACTAACAAAGGGAAGAGGAAAATCCAATTAAATTCCAAGAAGGAATGACAGAGGGTGATCCTAATGGAACCATATTGTTCCAAGCAGTTTACAGAGACAGGCAGAGCTAACTCCTGGGCAGACAGCAGGGTGCTGGGGGAAGTGTCCGGTGGAAGCCAGTCACTTGCTCGGGAAGAAAGGGGGAAGGACATGTTTCCTAGAATGCTCGAGAATCGGAAATCTCATTAAAAAGTTACTTTACTGTAATACAGACAGAAAATACTCTGCCTCTCGGACTGGAAGGATAAGGGCTAAGGACAGGTCATGGCTGAACTATTTCACTCACTGTAGCAAGAAAGTAAGCCATGGCTCGGCATCCCCAGAGGGGGATCTGTGGGCAGGCGGAGCCTCTGACTTGAGACTCGCGGATGAGAAGACGTGGCACGCTTGCTTCCTAGCAGCCAGTCTGTGGAACTGCTGTGACTTGGTGGTTCTGTCATCCTGGGGGATGAGGATAATCCCAGACTGGTGGAGGTGAAGTCCAGGACTGGGTCAAGCCCCGTAACAGCCAGCCTCTCTAGTGTCTTGAAATGGATGTCCTTTATGTCATCGACTTTTGCATTTATGGTAAAAAGCCCATTTTAAATCTAAGTAGTTGTTGCGTTTTGTCAAACAACCCAAATTATACACAGGGGCTTAAAGAGAAATGGCCCCTTCCCGCCTGTGCGTCTTTGACCTCAGAGCTCTTGGCCATTTCTCCTGCGTCCGGAGCATCGATGTTCTGAGATGCCAGCTGCCATGGCTCTTATGCCGGGGCCGCAGGACCCACCCGGCAGTGGGCGCATTCTCTGATAGGGGTCTTGGCACCGGGAGGGCTCCAGACCAAATGAGAATTTGCGATTTGGGGGCTTCATATTTTTTTCTGGACTGTCATGATCGTCTCATGCCCAGTCATCTTAAGTGGTGATAACAACCATCACAGAACACGGAGCATGGAACCAGGAGAGCCGGCTGAGCCCTTCACAGAAAGCTGCCCTCATGAGGCTCGAGGGCCTCTAGAGCTCCCATCCCATTTTTCTCCTGAGAGAGCTGGGCACAGAACGACCACTGAACACCCGGCTACCCCGAAAGACTGTGGCGTTGAGCCCCAGAATCCTGACTCCTAAGCCACGCTCTGACTGCCTTTTTACCGCATTTCCATGGATAAACAGAGAAAGGGCTGAGCCATCAGTTTGGGAACACAAGGCCTCCTGACTGGGGGTGGTGGAGTCCGCTGCAGAACCAAGTCTTCAGACTCCGAATTCCATCGACTGGCCTCATCTCTGAACCATTCCCTTCAACCCAGAGAAACTTTTGAGGAATCCAGGGAAATTAAAGAATAAAGTCCTGGCCGCCAGCCCCTCCCTGGTGTACCTAAGTAAGCTGCAGAGAAGGCCAGGCCATTTATTTTCAGGAACAGCCTAATGATCACCCAGCAAGTCTAGTTACGGATGTGGTTCATCAGTCCACCTGGATATACTAGTGCAAAAGGCTCACAGTCCGTCTCAGGCTGATGGATTGCCCCAGTTATTAATGCAGAAAAGGAGGGAGATTTACTTTCGGTGGTGGAATTAAGGTGCTTCAGTGCACCCTGGACTAGTTGTTTTAAAATAACAGGGGACCGAGTTTCTCTTGGAAAAGGACTTAATTTTTATTGAAAACCTACCACCTTCAAATGGCGGGAAGTTGAAGAACTATAAAACTGTCAAACGGCCCCATTATTAAAAGCTTTATTTGACAAATCTTCCACTGCTGGGGTAACTCGTGCGTTTTCCCTCCTTTCTCGCAAGAAATAAAACCGCTCACTTATGCAAACTGCTGACAAGGAATGGAAACAGATGGACTTCTAAACACGAGCAGAGACACCCCAGCCCCTTCCCGCAACCTAATGGAAGTTAGAGCCATTCATAAATCCAGGGCGCCAGGACAGAATGGCGATTCCACAGCCTCTGGTCTCGCTGGGTTTGGAGCCGAGGAAGATGTCCTTGCTTCTGGAAGGCTCTGTGTGAATGGGAAGAGTTTAGGGGCATGAAGAAGTGCTCAGCTCACGCTGTCCTCCTGCGGCAGTTTTCTATTGCCCCATAATAAATGACCTCCAAATGCAGAGACTTAAAACATCACACATGGATTATCTCAGGGTTTCTGGGGCTCAGGGGAGAAGGCACAGTTTCACTGGACCTTTGGTCAGGATCTCATGAGGATGCAGTGTCAGCCAGGGCTGGCTTCGCATGCTGAAGCTCCTCCAGGGACGGACCTCTTTGCATGATTGCTGGCGGCTCAGTTCCTGGTGGTTGCGGTTTACGGTTGTTGCCATTAGAGCTGTTGGCCACCACAGGCTGCCCTTGGCTCTAGCCCTTGCTGTTCCTTGACATGAACTTCTCCAACACACCTACCTACTTCATCCAGCCAGAGGGAGGAATCAATCTGCAGCGTGCCCATGAGCAAGGTGGACTCTTAATGATGAACATGGACTTGGGAACTCAGCCCGTCCATCACCTCTGCCATGTTCTACGGGTTAGGAGCAGGACAGGGTCGTGTCCACCCTCAAGTAGAGAGGTGGATACAGAGCTGCGAATACCAGAAGAGGGGTCATGGAGGCCACGCACTCCCTAGCCCTGCTCCCTGGGTTGATCAAGGAGGTGGGCTCGACCTGAACTTCTGAAAGGGAGAAAGAAGGAGGGGTGGAGGAAGTGCTTTGGACAAGCTAGAAAGCAGCGGTCATATTTAGAATGCACAGAGGAAGGGCTGAAGACCTCTCCTCGGTCAGGCCCAGGCTCCTTTCTATGTGACGGATAAGGACACATTTCAGGGCTCCCAGTCAACCCGGCCAGTCACTGTTTTCTAGAAGGTCCATGTGTGTTCTCTCATGTGGACGCTAGGGAGGAGAAAGAAAGTCAGTGGGATCTCATGAAAGTCAAAGGGAGGTCAGCAGAGTGGAGGAAAGGGACCAGGGGAGGGAGGAGGAGCGGGAGCGGAGACGTGCTGGGGAAGGGCGTTGGTAGATTGCATGGTCATCCTGTGCGCCTGTGAATACGGAGCAGTGAATCCCACCATCCTGTACAGCTATAATGCACCCGCCAAAGTATGGGAGAAAACTACTCGCCGAGTTCGGCGTGCTCACGGGTACCTGCCAGCAATGGGATTGGGAATGTCGGAAACGGTCTACCAGCTCGTGTTTCTTGAATGATTGGTTTTCCCATCAAACGTGGGCTTTCTTATCAGAGATGGTTGTTTCACTCTACGTTTGTTCCATCAGAAGCCCCAGCGAGCACTTGGAGCGTGGTAACTCCCTCGTAAAGGTCCAGTGGACCTGCACGGGTGGGCAGCTTTCTTTTGGATGAGCAGATGAGCTGGGAGGGTGGAGAGGGAAGGGCAGGGTGGAATGGAGGGAGCCGCGCACCCAGCCTTCTCAGGCGGTTGGCACCATCAGGACTTCTCCACCTGGGCACCGTTGGCATCTGGGGCTGGGCCGTTCTCTGCTGGGGGGAGTCCTGTGCACCTGGACGTCTAGCAGCCTCCTTAGATGCCAGTAGCCCCCCTCACCCTCTCTTTTGACATTGCCAGTTGTTCTCCAGAGAGGAGAGACACTCTGTCCTGTCAAGAACCAGCGAGGCCATTCTGCACAAAGAAAACAGCCTTGATTTTCAGGTGGCTTGAGTTGTTTTGCCTAGACCAATAGAAATTTTTTTTTTCCCTTTCAATCTTTTCTACACACACACACTCTCTCTCTCTCTCTCTCTCTCTCTTCTCACATACACATATGTACACATATATATGCACTTTACATAATGGGGTTCATGTTAAATACATTGCTTTGGAACCTGCTTTTTTCACTTAACATTATATGGTGAACACTTTTCCAGGTCATTAAATTATTTTAGGAAATAATTTTAATAGCTCTTCACTATTTTGTTAAACTTGTGTGCACAGTATGTGTTCAACACCTTTCTTGCTATTCATTTTTTCCTCATTTGTTTTGCTATTATACATAATGCTGTGAGGATCACGCTCCTACATAAATACTTGTGTACCTTACTGATTTTTTCCATTATGTAAATTCTTACAAGTGATATTTTTAGAACAATGTCTTTTTAAAGGCTTTTAATGGATTTCACTAAATCATCCTCTACAAACGTTATTCAAGTTTTACTTCCACTTGTTATAAATGTTAAAAGGGTGCTTCTTGTTTCTCCACATTTTTTGCAAATTTTGTAAGCAAAATTAGTATGTCATTTATTCTAATTCATTGATCACCAGTGAACTTTTCCATCTTTTCTAATGTCTGCCAGTCATTCATATCTCTTTCATGAATCTGTCTGTATTCTTTCTGCAAATTTTATTGGTATGCTGTTTTCTTATAGATTTGTTTTATTATTGTAAACAAATGGGGTACAACTTGTTTCTCTGTACATGAAGTAGAAGCATACCATTTGTGTAATCATACATTCACATAGGGTAATGGTGTTTGATTCATTCTGTTATTTTTTCCTTCCCCCCCTCCCACCCCTCTTTTCCCTGTATACAGTCCCTCCTTCCTCTATTCTTGCCCCCCTCCCACCCCCCATTATGTGTCATCATCTGCTTATCAGCGAGATCATTCGTCTTTTGGTTTTTTGAGATTGGCTTATCTCACTTAGCAAGATATTCTCCAATTTCATCCATTTGCCTGCAAATGCCATAATTTTATTATTCTTTATGACTGAGTAATATTCCATTGTATATATATACCACAGTTTCTTTATCCATTCATCAATTGAGAGGCATATAGGTTGGTTCCACAGTCTGGCTATTGTGAATTGAGCAGCTATGAACATTGATGTGGCTGTATCTCTGTAGTATGCTGATTTTAAGTCCTTTGGGTATAGGCCGAGGAGTGGGATAGCTGGGTCAAATGGTGATTCCATTCTATGTTTTCTAAGGAATCTCCACACTGCTTTCCAGAGTGGCTGCACTAATTTGCAGCCCCACCAGCAATGTATGAGTGTACCTTTTTCCCTACATCCTCGCCAACACCTAGAAATTTGTTTTATAGACTTTTAGGCCAGCTGTGGTGGCACATGCCTATAATCCCAGTGACTCCAGAGGCTGAGGCAGGAGGATCACCACTTCAAGGCCAGCCTCAGCAACTTAGATCTTGACTCAAAAAATAAAAAAGAGCTGGGGATGTGGCCCAGTGGTAGAGCGACCCTGGGTTCAGTCCCTAGGACCAACTTTTTTTTTTTTAAATTAGACTTTCATAAATTCTAGAACTTTCTCATGAAATGCCTCCTTTCACAGGAAGTTGGCACAGCTGGTTAAGAAGGTGGACTTTGGAGTCTTGCAGGTGGACATCCTAGTGTTTGGACCCCACCTCTGCTGCCTGGAGCAGAGTGGCTGGTGGACAGCAGAATGCGCAGGGCAGGGGCCGTGTGTGTGAGAGAGGTGTCGTGTTAGTTGTGCTTGCTACCTTCGTTTGGGCTTCCTCAGGGGGCCATGGTCTTCCTTACACCCTCTTGACTTCCGATCTTGTTGGGCGGGAGCGATGGGGTTGGAGTCCTTCTGTGAGCTCAGCTACCTCTCTTAGGTGACAATGACCGGGAGACCCTGGGCCACAGGGCAGGTTGGCTTTGACCAGCGTGGACCTGGTGATATTGGGAAGTCCGCTACCTTTGGAGCATTCCTCCGCGATGACATTTTAAGGCCTTTGCTCTCCTCCAAGGAGATCTTCTTTCCACTGTCTGCAAACTAGTCCTATGTCCCCATTGATGGGGGCATTTTGATTCATGAACCTCTATGCACACCTATGCACGAACCCACGCACACCTGTATTTAATTATGATGAAATAACATAATTTACCCTTTTAACTATTTTAAATGCACTGTTCTGTGGCATTAGGTAGAATCACCATATTGTGCAACTATCAGTGCCACCCATCTGCATAGATTTTCCATCTTCCCAAACTGAAACTGCACCCACTAAACCCTAACTCCCCAGACCCCTCTTCCCAACCCGTCAGCAACCCTATCCTACTTTCTCTCTGCCTTTAACTAGGAGCCCCATATAAATGGAATCATACAGCATTTCCTTTAGTGACTGGCTTTGCCTACACCATCTGTATAGAAGCATGAGCCCAAATATCCCTTCTTTAGGGCTGACTACTATTCCATTTTGTGTCTTTACTGTATTTGTTTACCTGTTGATCTGTTGGTGGACACGAGGGTTGGCTCCGCATTTTGGCTGCTGTGAACAATACAGCTGTGAACCTGCATGGAAACATCTGCTTGAGCCATTGCTTTCATTTCTCATGCATACCCGCCCCAGAGTGGGACTGGGAACATGTGGTCATACTCTGAGGGCGGTCCTGCTGTTTTCCAGGGTGGCCGTACCCTTTCTCCTGAGTGTTAAAGGGTTCTGGTTCCCTCGTGGTCTTGTCAACACTTGCTTCTTTCTTTGAAAATGGCCGTCCTCATGGCTGTGAAGTGTCACCTTGCTGTGGACTCCATTTGCATGCTCCTGATGACCAGTGATGCTGAGCATCTTTTCAGGTGCGTGTTTATATTTCAGCCACGAATTTGGGAGACCCAAGCCCTTCCTAGCAAACAGGCTGCACTGAGCTGCTGAATTTCAGCAACACTAGGGAGGAGATGACTGTCGGCCCCAGGACACCCTGGCTCCAAGGCCGGGTGTGGCGGTGTCCCCGGCGTCTGCTTCCTGCCTGCCTGGGGTCACGCCCAGCTGTTCCAGGACCCGAACCCCCGCAGAAGCCCTGCTCGTTCATCCTGGTTATCAGGTGATATCCCGCCTGGGAAGTCTGGGGGGAAGCAGAGCCAGCTGCCATCGCTTGAATATTTAGAAATCGGCCTTAATAAATCCTCGCCCTTCCGCCGCCGCCGTCGGCGCTCAGGGTGCCCAGTTTTCTGGGAATTCCGTGGGATGGTTCTTATCTGTTAGCTTGTCAGGAGCAGGCGCGAGGACAATCAAAGGCTCATCTATTCACATCTGGCGTTCTGCGGGGAACAGCGTTTAGACCCCTGCCGTGTTTAACTGTATAAATGGTCTCTATCCATCATCTAAATCAGAACCGCTTATGTGCCGAGCAAACCGCATCACAAGGATCCACCGGCCGGCGCGCACTTCCCTCTCTCAGCCCTGGAACTGCAGGATTCTCCCCACCATTCTTTCTTACCTTCTTCCTGCTGATTTCACCCTGGCCCGGGTGCCGTGTGCATGGCGTGTGTGTGTGTGTGCACGCACGTGTGCATCTTTGGGTCCAGGTATGTGTGCATCTTGGTTTTCGCAGCGGGCTGGGGCCGCGTCCCCTCAGCTGATATCTGGGCCTCCTTGATGCCACGGGGCCTGTGCTTAGCCCCCCATGGCATTCACTAGGCCCCGTGGGAAGGGCCTGGGGCGGGCTGGGTGGCCACTCTCCTGCCAGCGCGGGCGGCCAGCTGCTCGGAGGCTCCCCGGCCGCGGGCCTGTCGGCCTGTGGGTTCTGCGGAGCAAGGCCTGCCTTTCCTTTAGCCGGCTTGCCCTCTGGGGCGGCCTGGCTCCTCCCAGCTCCCAGGGGGACTCGATCCTGAATCCCACCTTGTCAAGAGTGGGGAGGGTGGTGATGGTATTCCAACTCCTCAGCTCACTGTCAGCCCACACGTAGGTGCAAAGGTCTAGAGCGCTGCACACACCACCCTTCAATCCAAAAACCGAACCAACAAGGCAGGTCAAAGAATGTGCCCTTGGGCAGCAACGGCTCGTCTGTACTGTCATGATGCTGAGACATGATGCTGAGCCCTGTACCTCCACTAAACTACTTAGCAGTCAGCACCACCCTGGAAGGAGATGTTATGATCTCCACTCACAGTACAGGGGAACAGACATCCAGAGAGGTTAAGTAATTTGCCTAAGATCACACAGCTCAGTGGCAGAGCTGGGGAAATAACAGAGACATTTTGGATGAAGAGCCGTGATCTTAGCCACTCTGCAGTGGGGAGGTGCGTTCTTCATGCTCTTTGCACCATGGACACTAAGGACGGTCTTAGAGGTGTGAATGGTGCTTGTGTTGCTGGCTGGCAATCCCTGCTCCACAGGCTCACCCGGCCGCCGCTCAGCGTGCGGTGCCGCGGAGGGGCCGAATCTTGAAGGCCGCCTAGAGCCGACTTCCGACCCCAGGAGAACAGAGCGCACGAGGAGTGCGTGTGCTCACGGGGGCGCTCCGCCGCCAGGTGCGGCTTCAGCCCTCCTGCTGCGCGACCTGCGCGCTTCTTTGTCCACTGAAGGGCCGAGGAGAAGGCTGGCTGGCGGCAGGCCGAGCGCTTTTCCCAGGCCGCCGCCACGGGCAGCCGGGCCCGCCAGCTCCTGGTTTAGAAAAGGCCCAGAACCCAGCAGCCTCGCGGGCGCACGGCGCCACCCCGCCGCCCCTGCACCCTGTGGATGTGGCCTCCCGCCTGGTTGCCTGCTCCAGCAGCCACCAGACCGTCCACTCTCGACAGTGTGGTCAGGTCACTTCCCTAGGACCCGGCGGGGGCTCCCCTCTCCCTGCAGCAAGCCAGGCGCAGGCGATCCACCGCCGCTGCGTCACTGCTGTCCCGGGTCACGCCGACCCCAGGCCTGCCCAGACTCCTGGGTCCCGCCAGGGCTGGGCTCGTCCCCTCCTCCTGGCTGACCACTGCCCACCCGGGACCCTCACCCAGCCCGCCCGCTGGGAGCCGCCACCACCGCTCCACCCACTCCAGCACCTTCGCTTGACTTGACACTAGGGCCCTACAGCCCTGCACGCACATGCACACTCACACACACACACTCACACTCACTCATACACACACACATTCACACTCACACACTCTCACACACTCACATTCTCACACACTCACATTCACCCACACTCACATACTCTCACTCACTCTCACACTCACCCACACTCACACACTCTCACACGCACCCACACTCACACACTCACACAAACACACACTCACACTGTCACACATTCACACTCACCCACACTCACACTCACCCACACTCACACACTCTCATACACTCACATTCACACTCACACTTTCACAAATGCATACTCACTCACACACTCATGCATTCACACATATGCAAACACACTCATATGTACAACTGCACCTACACACACAAACTCACATGCACACACATACACACACTCACACCCCCACACACATTCCTCTAGTTCATTTTTTCTCCCTCACAGTCGGGGAGCAGGGATTGCTGTGTGTGACTGTGGTGAGTGCCTGGCACATAGTAGGTCCACGTCTTCTAGAGATACACATGACGCACAGGCAGGCGGAAGAGGTTCAGAGCACCTGAGAGAGAGGGTCCCCCGCCGTCCTTCAGCCACACATCTCTGCTCCCAGGAGGCAGCTGCTCCTGTGGTTGTCCTGATCCGCCCAGAGACGGCACACACTAACACGTGTGCGCACGTGCGTGGGCATCTGCCTCTGGCTGCTCTGCGGGGCATCCTGCAGGGCTGTCCTACCTTTCTTTCTTTACTTCCTACCTTGCCAATTGCTATGGTTTAGATGTGAGGTGTCCCCAAAAACTCATGTGGGAGGCAGTGCGAGGGTTTTCAGAATTTTAACCCCACCAGTGGGTTAATCCTCGGATGTGGATTAGGTGGGTGGTGACTGTCGGCAGGCAGGGTGTGGCTGGAGAAGGTGGTCACTGGGATGCCCTTTGCGGTTTGTCTTTTATCCCGGGAGCTCACGCTCTCTGCCTCCCTCCGCGTGCCTTCCTCCATGAGCCCTGCCCCGCCTCTGAAACTGACCTCCATGAGCCCGAGTCTCCCCATCCCTCTGCGTTCTTGTGACCCGGCTCCTTGTCAGGTCTGATGGTCAAAAACACTGCCCACCGCAGGCGTGCTGGGCATGAGGAAGAGCTTCCGCCTTCACCATCGGCATTGAGCAGGCATGCTGTGGGCCCAGCGCCCCTCCGACCGGCTCTCGGGCTCCCCATGGCTGGCTCTTTCCGACGTGACTGTAATTAATAATGCAGCATTTGCATCATTTCTCACAAATGCGCGTCTATCTGTGGGATGAATTCCTAGAAATGGAATTGTGTTGGCTTACTTAAAAAAAAAAAAATCAATGCTTGGCTAATTCAACTTTCTCAAGAGGTGGGTTCATGGCAGCACCTGATCCAGAGGGTAAACATGCTACTGTGTATCATTATGTCAAAATTACAAATGGACTCGTTGCACAGTTAATGGGGATGTGCAGCGAGCGCCGTGTTGGAAGCTCTGCTCCTCCACGTCTCTCTCCCCTCCCTCGGCCTTGAGCAGGGGCCACGAGTCCCAGGGGCTGTGAATGGCAGAAAGCGTCATGGGACGATTTTCTGATAACAATACCGGAAGACCTGATTTGCTTTAAAATCGGCCTGGAGGTCAGGCCTTGGTTTCTTCCCTGTAACCGGCTCCGGCCTTGACTTTGTTCGCCATCTCCTTGGAGGTCATTTTCTCTCTGGTGCAGCTGGGTGGGGTGACGGGCGTGGTTGCGTTCTGCAGCAGAGGATGGGGAGAGAAAGGGAAGCTCTGAAAGCCAGCCTGCCTGAGCACCGTGGCAGGTTCTGGTCGGGCAGGGGTCTGTTCTTCAATGTGGGTGATCACGCTGCCCCTCCGGGGGCCATTCTGGGTTTTGATTAGCTCACATATTCAAATTCGTTAAAAGGAATTTGCTAAACCCCATCCACATGTGAGGCTCTGCTGGGGTCTGCTTCTGGCACTTACGCCATCAGAGGGTGGCAGGGGACGTGCTGGTGTGGGGAGGTGTTCCAGTTTGCCCCCAAGGATGAGGCCTCTTTTTCTGGAAGGGAAGAGGTCTAGTACATGGCATTTCCAGCAGAGGGCGCAGGACAAAGTGGGAGTACGCAAGGGCATTTGCAAAATTGAAGAATCCGGCCCAAATCCCTAGGGGGCGTCTCCTACCCTGATGTCACGCTGGTTCCCAGACTCTGGCTTTCTGCGCCCTGTGACAGACAGGCTCCGTGCTTGTCAGCCTGCTTGCCCACCCCCGGTGACCTCAGCCTGAGCAGGTGGACCCCTGGCCGTCCCCTTTGCACTAGTGACCTGGGTATTTTAGCAAAATGGTCCATGATAGGCCACCTCTGCCCATGTGTGTCTTTGTCCGCTCTCTTATGATTTCTAATCATTCTCTTTTGACTTGATAAATGACTCTGGGCGTCTTGGAACTTTCCTGAAGACCCAGGGTGAGAAAACATCCTTTCCAGTAGCTCTAGCCCTTGCGAGGGAAAAATGAGCCTCCTCGATACTCAATAAATCACTTTGTCACCTTAATCTTTTATTGATCTCAATAAAAGTTGTATTTTGTTTCTTAACAAAAATCCACCAGGGAAGACATCCTGTGCAGGTGGGGCGCGATGAGAGTGTGGTCAGCCACCGGCCGCCTGCCGCTATTTATGGGGGGCCATGCATGGAGGCACCGGTGGGGGCGGGGCGAGAGACTGAGAAAGCATTCTTGTAAGTGACGCATCTTATTGTCAAAGACACACTTGACTCCAGGTAGCCCGCTCACGGGCCAGACTGTGCAGCCGTATTTTATGCAGACTTTTATAAAGAGGTCATAAACAGCTTGCTTCTCCAAGTCAAGAGGCGCAGGCGGGTGCTTTCCGGCTTGCAGGTAATGCATCTATGCGGTCAGTTAAATTTAGAACGTGGCAATCACTGTACTCCGGGCTGGCCTGATCTCCAGGGGAGGATTATCAAAATAGGTTACTCATGGAGGAATGAGGAGAATTTTATCAGGGCCAGGAGTGAAGCTTTTGTTAAGGTTTGGAATAAATATATTTCCCCCTTGCTGCAGAGGTAAAGAAATACTAATAAAAGTGGCCTTCAACGTTAATACTTGTGTCTTCTCGTATCCCCCCAGGGGGTGAGGAAAGGGAGTGTTTAGTGGTTTGAGCTTAAAGAAAAGAGAAGTAAAACAGAGCAGTACACAGTGCTTTTCTGTTAAGACCCAACCCGACTGTCCCCTCTGTCAGGGCTTCCTCCATGAGAGAACTTCCGTTCTCACCACACATCCTGAGATTTCCTCCCTGAGGGCTGTCACTCTCTGTGGTATGAATCAGCCAAGGTCCTTGACCTCATGGAGCTTCCAGTCTCGGGTGACACAGACTCCCATCTGTATTTCACTTTCTGTGATTTCATTGGCCCACGGTCAACCACAGTCTGAAAATGAGACATGGAGAATTCTAGAAATGCTTTGTAAGCTTTAAATCACTTTTGCATTCTTATAATTGTTCTATGTTATCTTTAGCTATTATTGTTAATCTCTTCCTGTGCCTAATTTATAAAGTGAACATTATTGTAGGTACATGCACATAGGAAAAACACAGTATCTACAGGGTTTAGTGCCATCTGCAGCTTCAGGCATCCTCTGTGGCTCTTGAATCATATCCCCTGTGGATAAAGGCAGTGGGGGGGCACTGTTCAATTGAAGCACAAATCTTGGTGCATAAGTGGTCAAAACAGGGAAGCCGAAGTTTGTTTCCACTTCCTCTGTCTGATTGATGGCTGTTACAACACCTCTGGACTCAAACTGTGTGTGTGTGTGTGTGTGTGTGTGTGTGTGTGTGTACACGCAGGGATTTAGGATTCATATCTCTTAAAGGAAAGTATGAACCAAATAATCTCCAAAGGTGTGTGTGTGTGTGTGTGTGTGTACACGCAGGGATTTAGGATTCATATCTCTTAAAGGAAACTATGAACCAAATAATCTCCAAAGGATGAGTTTAAGTCTTGGTATAATAATCGCTACCATTAATTGAGGGTTTTTCCATGCCAAGTGCCATGGGGTTTTGTTAATAATGGATGGCATTATTATCAATAATGGATGGCATCTGTGTGTGTACTGTGTGCCAAGCACTTTGCTAAGCACTTCATGTATTCATCCCTTGAACTTCCTAACCATCCAGGCTGCAAGTGCTGCCTTACCTGCTTACCCAGGAGGAAGCCATGGCACACAGAGGGCAGGGAGCGGGCTGAGTCTCCCCCTGGTGAGGGTGGAGCTGGCTGGGTGCCCAGGTCTGCTGGTTCATGCTCCTTATCATGCTTCTCTCCTCAGTCCCCCACCTTGTCGTTGTCCTGGTTCTCCAAAGACCGCCTTGCTGTCAGCATTAGTTCAAGCACTCACCTCTCATCTTTAATATCCAGATCAGGAATGGAAGATGCTCTGGTATCACTTTAGCCGACCCGAGACATTGGTCAGGAACCTGTTTACAAAGTGAAATCCGATGCTCTTTCCTTAAATGGGTCCCAGATTCCACCAGCCCTGGATCTGTTCTCACAACTGGGCTTCAATGAGGGCATCCCTTAAGCATCTCTGACTGCAGGGGGGGACCACCCAGCAGGATCTGTGCAAACACCAATTACAGGGGAGATTCAGCAGGCCCCCACATGTGATGCTCTTGCTGGGGCATGACCTCCTCTCTCTGCTTTCTGGAAGCAGAATGGACTATGCAGATTAACTGGCACATGTCATCGAAGGCAGGCCAGAGGATAGAGAAGATTTTTGGTTGTCTTCTTTTTTTCTCTCATCCATATGCAGCGATTTATCCATTTGCAGATTGTAGAGAGCTCAAGTCTGTGCATGATCAGGAAAATATAAAGCACTATACACAACAAAGGGGACTGTTAGCAAAACAGATGCAGCGTTAATTGCACTTGTGAGGGAAGCATAAATAAAACAATGCATGTTCTGGAAAATCCTTTTGTGATGCTCAAATTTCACAAAACTGGCTTCTCTACAAAGGTAGAGAAAAAGCAGCCTCACAGCTCCTAGAATTAGATCTCTAAAACACTGCTCAGATCGATGCTAATGGAATCAAAGATTTTCAATGTCTCATTCATTTTTTTTTTTCATTCAACAAATATTTGTTGAAGGTCTGTTGTGTGCTAGATCATGTGCTCAGTGCTTATGATAATGAAGAGGGATATCTAGGCCCTGCCTCTGAGGAGATCTGAGTTTAAATGCCTAAGTAAATATCTAGGGAAGTGGTTCTCGCTGGGTGGGGGTAGGGCAGACAAAAGGGAATTGGGCACTATTTGGAGATAGTTTTGGTTGCTGCGACAGGGAAGAACGTGCTGTTGGCACCTTATAAGTGGAAACCAGGGGTGATGCTAAATAGCTTACAATGTCCAGGACGTTCCCCCACAACAAAGAATTATTTGACCCCAGATGCTGATAGAATCGAGATTCAGAAACTCACTTCAGAATATCAAATAATAAGCCCCTCAATAAGGGCACATGCAAACCCTATAGGAACGCAGACAGAGAAACCAAATTAGTCAGTGGGACAGTCTTTACGAAGACTGTGACCTTGGAGCTCAGCCAGGGTAGGTTGATAAACTTGGGTGGCATGGAAGAAGAGGAAACAGATTCACAGCAGAGCTAGGGTGTGCAAAGGCCCAGTGGCATCTAAGAATAAAGTGGATTCAGAGCACAGCACTGCCTGTGTGGTGGGGGCCAGGAGGGTGACAAGCCTGTTGGGATCACATGGTAAGGACCTGATAATGCCATACTCAGGACTCTGGAGACTTCTATTAGAACAGGGGTCAGTAAAATACAGCAAAAGGACTAAACCTTGTCCACTGCCTATTTCTGAATAGCTCCTTAGCTAAGAATGGTTTTCATACATTTAGATGGTTGGAAAAATCCAGAGTAATGTTCTGAGACATGTGAAATGATATGTGATTCAAATTCTGGTGTCCATAAATGAAGTTTACTTGGAGTCCACCCACGCTCATTTATTTATCCATTGTCTCTGACTGCTTTCACACTACAATGGCAGAACTGAATAGCTAGGACAGAGACCATATGGCTTGCAAAGCCTAAAATATTTATTTTGTTGGAAAATATTGCTTTATAGAAAAAAAATTTGCTGAAGCTTTGATTATAGAGAATAATGTAATCATACTATACAAATCGCTATCACTGTCACTGTTGGGAGATGATCTGCAAGTTGGAAAACTGTTTTTAATTCAAGGAAGATGCTAATTAAAGTGTCAGTCAGGATATGTTAAATTGTGCTGCAGGAACAAGTGTGCCCACTGAGCTTAGTGGCTTTTGAGGCTGGTTTCTCCCCCACGATGCAGGGATATGCCAGGTTGTGCTGTAGTAACATATGAGTCCACAGAGCTCAGTTGCTTCTGTGTGGGTCAGGTGTGTCACTGGGACCAAAATACCTGACGAGAACAACCTAGAGGAGAAAAAGTTTATTTGAGCTTACAGTTTTAGAGACCTAGTTCATGGTCAGTCAACTCCATTGCCTTGGACCAAGGGTGAGGCAGAACATCATGGTGGAAGGGTGTGGTGAAGGGAAGCCGTTCTGCTCATGGTGGCCAGGAAGCAGAGGGAGAAAGGGGAAGGGCCACAGGGAAGACATAGCCTTCCAGGGAATGCTCCTAGTGACTTACCTCCTCCGGTCATGTGCCTACAGTTACCACTCAGTTGGCTCATTCAAACTAGAATGGGCTGATTATGTTGTAGCTCACATAGTCAAATCATTTCACCCCTGAGTGTGCCTGCACTAGCAGAAGCATTCAGGGGACACCTCATATCTAAACCATGACCACTTCCAAAGCTGGTTTCTCACTCACTATATGTGTACTAAGGTAAGTATCAGTCAGGCTATGCCAGGTGTATGCAGTAACAACTGAGCCCACAGAGCTCAATGGCTTCCAAGGCTGGTTTTTCAATGGCAATACACGTCCACTGTACACCAGCTGAGGTTCTGCTCCTTGCCGTCCTTGTTTCAGGATCGGACTGGCAGAGGTGGCTAGCTGGAACATTTCAGTTCTTGTGGCAGAGGGAGACAGTAGACGCAGTGAGTCGCATTCTGGCCCTTAGCGGTTATGCCTGAGAGAGGTGCACTGTGCTTCTACGCAGACCCTGTTAGACAAAGCAGGTCTTGAGATACTCCTGAGCTCCTCAGGCAGGGACGCACAAGCCCCACAAGGAGGGACACCACAGACACCAGCGAGATCAACAGAGATGAGAAGACTGGTCCACGGGCCGTTCCAGAGAGCATGGTGGGAAGGAGGAGAGAGGGGCAGAGGTCAGGGGTCACCTGACATCCTGCTTTGATGCGTACTGGTGGCAGCAGTGACCGAGATGGGCAATCCAAGAGGAGGGACTGGGAGAAAAGACAGCGAGTTTGGGGTCCATGGGGCATTTAGGCCGGGGTTCCCGGGAAGCCAGCTGGAGCAGCAGGCCTGAATCTCAAGACCAGAAACCAGGCAGATACATTCCTTGCCCTTACTTTTCAGAGGGGGATAGACAAATACATGTGCGTATCATGTTAGGTTATGGTAACTCCAGCGAGAGAAGAGAGTGAAGCCGGCCAGAGGGTTGGTAGGGAAGCAGCATTCATCCTTGGGTGGTGTCCAAGAGTCTCCGGGCACTTCGCACAGGAAGGTCACCGAAGCTCTTGCCAAAGAGGCGTCACTTAGGCAGGATTCTGAATGGAATGATATTGGATATTTGGAACATCCGATGCTGATATTTGGGGAGGATTGCTCCAGTCAGAAGAACAAAACATGCAGAGGTGCCGGGCGAGGAAGAAGCAGGAGAGTCACCAGCAATGGGCTCATACTGAGCTGAGAGAGGGAGCTGGGAGCTGAGCTCATGAAGGGCACCAGGAAGCACTCTGAGTCCCGGGGCCTGGGTGTCAGGAAGCCTGACCAAGTGACGGGAGCCTGCGAGCGGAAGCAACGTGGTTTGATTCTCACATCAGAAGGAAGGACTGCCCACCAGGGCTGCTCTGTGGGGAAGGCTTTCTAGGATGGCAGAGGTGGAAACGAGGAGACCAGTTAGGGACTGTTGTGGTTGCCAAAGGCAAGAGTCACTGTGGAGGAGGAGCAACATACATGGGGACATATTTAGAGTAGGCAGCATTTGCTGAGGATTGCATATGGAGGACCTGGAAACAACGCCATGACTTTTAGACTGAGCAACAGGGTTCTGCCATCTGCTGAAATGAGGACCACTGGAGGCAGAGCAGGCTGTGCTGGGTGAAGAGGTCTAGAGTCATGTACGTCACCAGGGACAGGTGTCCAGGAAGGACTTGCATCCTCCAACACCAGGCATTCCAAAAGAACAACTTCATATCCGTCTTACGAACCAGGCAGGATGGATGCTGTTTGTTTCCATTTTGCAAATGGAAATAACCAAGGTTCAGAAAGAGCAAGGCAGAGACAGTATAATAGATGATATTTAAACCCAAGATAGAAATCAACTCCAACTAACATAAGCACGAAAGAAAGTGTATTGGCTCTTATGAATGGGGCGTCTAAGATGTGGCTGGGGTTGATGGTGGTCCATCTGTCTGTCTTTCCAAGATGGGACCTGCCAAGCCCGGATGCATGTTCTGAGCCCTGAGAACACAGCTCTCAGAAAACTGCACATCTTCTTTCAGGATGACCTCCCTTTCCCTCGCTGAAAGACTCCTGCACAGCTAGACCCATAAAGATGGAAGATTGAGTGTTCAGCCAGTTGGATGACAGGTTCTAGTTCAATTCTGATTTGGGAGAGGGGAATCCATCGCAACCCTGTCACCTCGCTGCCAGGAGAGATTGCCTTCTTCCTGCTCAGGAGAGATAAAGAACTCCCTGCCTCCCGGACAGGCTTCTTACTGAAGCCAGTCGCCACCAGACCTTCTGGGACAGAAGTCTCTCTGTACCCAGCTGTGGTTGGAGTGGACTTTTAGAGAGGCCACTGCTTCTACATTGGGATTGGAGGGATGCTCGGTCAGGTGCCTCTGAACTTGAGTTCTGTCAGCCGGCTCATTCCTTAAGGCTTCAGCCGCGACCGTTCCCTCTGCCTGCTCTCCTGGGAGCACAGAGGTCTCCTACACTCCGTCATTTGAAGTCACTTATGGCTTCTTGCAAATGACATTCTGTTATTCTTCTTGAAGGTTGTTCCTCTCGGGTCTCCAGGATATATTTATCTCCCCCCACCACCCTGACTTCTGGAGGCTTCAGCCGTGGGTCCTGTGTTCTGTGCTACCTGGACTAAGATCTCATCCCTCTCTGTGCTAGAGACTACTGGCTCCTGGCAGTTGTACCCCTCCTCTGTTCCATTTGGTTTAAGTGTCCAGACTGGCGTGGGTACAGGGGAGGTGTATGACCCACAGTGGGATCTGAGCCCCAGTAATCTCACAACCCTCTGCTCAAAGTTGGTTTTAGGACAAACATGTGACCCTATTCTGGCCACTGGGATCTTCAAGGAAGCTGGGGATTCTGGGAGAAATGGTTCCCTCATACTGAAGCCTTCAAGCCATCCAGAACCTTCTGGCATCCCTGAACGTGAATCCCATCTACCCGAGTCTCCAGCATGGTCCCCATGTCCTCCAGCTGAGGGGCCTTCGACTGCCTCACAATCCCATGCAGACGTCACTTCTCCGTAGCTCCGGTTAGTGTCCCCAGCCCTCTCTCCTGCTTACCTGCATCACAGGACCTGCCCGGTGCCTTTCCCCCTTACTTTGGGTTTTTCCAGGCGGAGATGCTGGCTTATTAATTTTTGAAACCATCTTAATGGCTGGCCAGCTACCTGACCTGAGGAAAATGTCCCAGGAAAGCCGTGAATTGAAAGTGAGGCCTGGTGGGTGAGAGAGGATGGGTGCACTGACCTGTCAAGAATGGGGGGCCCGGGAAGCCCATGGCCTCCATTTCCTGTTGTGCAGGATGTCCAGAGTCCTTATCATGACGTCCCGGGCCCTGCCTGCTCTTGCCCCTGACCATCCCTCTTCCTGCCATTCTTGCCTGACGTCCACGGTGCTGGAAGCTTCAGGTTTCAGATCCGCAGGTGTTAGGCCCGTCCATCGGCAGCACCTTTCACCTCCCGCCGCCTTGTTGGAACTCCTCCCCATGTTGTCCACCTGTCAGACTCCTGCTCGTTCTTCCCAACCCCATCCCAACGTCACCCTCCTGGGGTCTGTTTGCAGGCCACCCTTGAACAGGCACAGCTCCAGTTCTGCATTTCTTCTGTGCTTGGAATATTTTTCCAAGGGTGGCACTGTGTCCGGGTGCTGCTTCTAGTGCATCTGCCTCCTGGTCATGGCTGTGGATTCCTCAAATGCAGGGGTCAAATCCCCCTCCTCTGAATATATCTCCAGTGCTTTGTTTAGAGACCGGCACATCCTGGGCTTAATAATATTTTCCTGGTGCAACTGGATCTCTTTCTTCTTAATTCCACTGAGGCTGCTGATGGTAGATTCATTTGGTATCTGGCACTGGATATTTCAGGCTCAGACCTGATGTAATAGACTTTCCAAGGGGCAAATATAGTAAAAATAATAATCTAACATTTGGGGTCTTCAAGTATCAGCATCATTTCAAAGCTTGGCCTGTATTATCTCATTTTACCTATACATCTGCTCTGTGAGAAAGAAGTATAAGCATTTATATTTTACAGAGGAGGCTCAGAAAGGTGAAGTAACTTGCCCAAGGTCACAGAGCCAATAAAGGACAGAGCCAGGATTCAAACTCAGATATCTGACCCCGAGCTGGGTACACTTTAGGAATTAATAGCTCCTAGCAACCTGTTGTCAGTACTTTCTGCTGTATTTCCTGTGGCCTTGTCCCAGGTCTTTGCGGCAGAGTTTTAAAATTGAGAAGCCTGCTAGAATTACTCCTCCCTCCTCCAGTTGCAAAAAGCCTGCCCGTGTGCATCACCAAAAGCCTTCGGCATGGTCTTCAATCTTTCCCACACTCAGCCACTTCCAACCTCGACCTTAGAGTCGTGAAGATGATTCTTACGGGGCTGTTACTCAGAGGAAAATTGAAACGGTCCCTGTGGGGAGAAGGCAGGATTTTAGTTCCAGCCTTCTAATTTAAGATCAGCCTAGAGAAAAGGACCATGCTAGCAGCCTTATCCACGAAATTAGGTGAGCCCTGTTCTTTGCCTCTGTTAAGAAATATGGGCCCTGCTCTAAAAATCTTTTTTTAATCTCCTCTCTGGTCCATGTAACAGGAAATTGGTCTCTGCCATAGGCCAATAAATCTCCAACTTTTTATTGAATATTAAAGAAAGACTTCAAGTCAAGTTCAAATCTCTTTGCTTGGAGCTTCTTACGTAACGCTGCAGTTCCCGTACCCTGGGTCACACGAGCTTTAAAAAGAAGGAGAGAAATGGAAAACTCTGCAGGTCCGTGGTCCCCAGGGATGATTTCTTCTCCTTAGAAATAATAGCCCATTACTCTAAAAATCTTAAACACGGCATTACCTCTGGCTTGTGCCTTCTAATTGAGACAAGGGGATTAACTGCTGGTCTTGTCTAGACGCATCTAAAGCAGGCAGGCAGTGGCCCTGAGGAAATTAGGACCAGTGATGTGGGGGTGGTGGAGGCGCTGCCCAGACTCCCTTTCAGGATGGAAGCTCTTCTCTCTCCTGCTGAGAGTGTTGGTGGCTCCCTGGCTCAGCCAGGTGGCCCTTCTGGATAGGTCTTCTGCCTGAGCAAGAGGCCTGGCTCAAGGCCACAGCCTCTCCCTAGGAGCAGTCCAAATGCATTAACTGGACAAGGTGGGATGAAGGCCTGGTTAGCTGCCTTCTTTTGAGGCAACTCAAAAGCTCCCGTCCCCGGGGGTCTGCCAAGGCCTGGGTTGCAATGGCGTCCCTGCTCCTGCTTTGCTCCTTGGTCCAGGTTTCTCACCGCTGCAGGTGTCGATTCCACAGGTGCTCTGCAGTGAGCCTCCCCCTGCATGGGAGTCTCAGGGTCTGCTTCCTTGGGAACCCATCCTAAGGGAGATCTTTATGCACCAGTGAGCTTGAAAAAATTAATGCACTTTGAATGGAAGGTAGAAGAAAACATAAAGAATGATGCCCTTTATATAATATTTAAAGCACATGTAAATATTCGTAGACTTCTTTTTCTAGAAGTATAAAGGCATGGAATCATAAATGCCAATTTCAGAAGTCTGTTTTCCCCCTTGGATGGGGGGCAGTAGAGAGGAGAACAGGGGGGTGCAGGGGGAGCCCAGGGAGACTTCAGCTGTGTTGGTAAAATTCACAGAGTGCAGGGTGCATGCATACTTATCTTTATTGTTGGGTAGGGTTTTTGGAGCTCAACATATTTCATAGTAAATGTAAGAAAGAAGGCCTTTTCAAAGATGCAGATCTGAAACCCGGCTCTCCTCCTGAAGAGCTGTGTGGCTCTAGACATGCCACTTGATCTCTCTGAGGCTGCAGCTTTGTTTCTAAGGAGTGGAAACCCACTGGCCCAGACTCTAATGCCTGTAAGAAATTAAAGACCCAGAGGAAATCTTGCTCCCAAGGGTTCATGGTCTCTCTCCTGTTTCTTCCCATGAGTCTCATTTGCCTTGTCCTCCAGACTCCTTCTGTCTCCTCTCCCTACTCTATATCATGACCTTTCTGCTTCAAGTTCTTAATTCCAAAGTTCCTGCTCCAAATTCTCAGGGAGGAACCTTCGTGGCCTCAGGTAAGGATGAGCTATCTTTGCATTGACTTCTTATCCCTGGTCCAATCCGCCATGGATGGCAGCCCTCGTGGGTGAGCTGTGAGCTATGCACACCCTGTGTTAACGTTTTGCAGAGAAACAGAAGCCACAAGCACACAGAGTGATGTGTGACTTAGCAATGGGGTGTGTTCTGGGAGATTTGTCCTCAGGGGATCCCATCCTGTGCAGAGGCCATGGAGCCCTCTCCCACACACAAGACGGCTGCAGCATCGCGAGGTGGTAAACCTCATGGGACCACCGTCACATCTGTGGTTTTGTTGACTAAACCGTTATATGACCCTTAACTGCACAGACCACATATGTAAATGAGATCTAGGCACAAGGGCCTCTCATGCATGTCAGGGTCAAGGTGGAGGCAGATTCACAGCAGAGAGGACAGGAGCAGACAGGTAACCTTCAGACACCTCAGTGCAGGTACTTAGTGTTTCCTTGTAGGGACTTTATAAAGCTGAATTAGAACAACCAACTGCATTTCAACTCAGGCTTGGCCTTGGAAGGCGCGCTGTAAGCACTTAGCATGCTTCCCGACTGTGGGGTGCACGGTGAACTTCACAGCCAAGGTTACATGCATTAGCGGTTAAAAGGGTTGTGAGTCAAAGTTCTGGGACTCAAATTCTGTCTGCACCCCTTAGTCTCTGGTCAAGAAACCGAGCTCCTCTGCGCTACAGTTTCCTCATTTGCACAGTAGCGGTGAGACAGCGGCTGTCCAGGAGCGTCCTCAGGAGGAATGCCTGAGATCACCGGTGCTGTGCGCCTTGCTGGCGCCTGGCACAAATAAAGCGCTCTGCTACCCAAGCCTTGCTTTTACCATTATCGATACATTTAGGAAATAGGGAAAAAAACCCTGAAGAGCTCACTTGCTGAGGAAACACGGCCCCCACCGTCAGCGTCCACCAATCAGCCAGGGACATTTACTAGAAATATCCTGAGCAAGCGGCACGTCCTCCGACTCAGTCCAGCGACCCTCTTTAACGACGCCTTCCCCGTCCAGAGCCTGGACGAGCTCTGTTCCCACTGCCTCCTTTCAGTGCTTACCAAGGAAAGGACAGTGAAGCCACATCGTCTCCCATTTCCTGTCTTTAAGCCAGACTGTTACTTGCTTGAGTTTATGAAGAAGAACTTCGGAGGCTGCTTGGCCTAGATGGAACACACAGTGCGAGGCTGTGTTGGCCGTTGCCTGGCACGTGGTAACTGCTTTGTGAGCATCACTGTCATTGTTTTTGCTGTTGTTATCTCTACTGTGAATATTATCAACAGTATCTTCTCTCCAGGTCTTATGTGCTGCTTTCTGTCCCTCTGCTGCTGCTTCTTTGTACAAAACATTGCATCTTTTGGGTGTTTGCCCTCGACTGCATCTCCAGGTGCCCTGCATTCAGTGCCGCCGCTGGCCAGTACTTGGGCTTCAGAGCCCATTGCTGGCTTTCTCTGTGTCCTCTCTATTGCCTTTTCTCCCTGCTCCCATGCCCAGCCTGGCAGGACCGTCCCGCCCTCCAGTCCCCTGAACCAGGCTCTCGACCCTCCCGGGAGGGAAGGGTGTGGGACTCCGACACTAGCTGACTAGAAGGCCAGATACCTGCAAGCTGGCTCTCGTTGCAGGAGAGAGACGCTCCTCCGAACTGGTCTCCCCAAGGCAGGTGCTCAAAGAGGTTAATTTCCAGGAAAGTTCCTGAAGGTATCACTTACCATCTTCTCTCCAAAATGCAATGCAGAACAGATAGCACTACAAAATTGGAGTGACCCACATCTGTGCCAGGCTTGCCAGCCCTCCCAGGAGAGGGCTGCCGGCTATCAAGCTGCCCCCTGCAGTTTGCATTATACGATGCCCTCCCCTTCAAAGAAAAAAAAAAAAAAAGCTGTGACGTGTTCGATACCCCCGGACTCCAAAGTAATATTCAGCGTACAGCACCCCGCTTCCCCAAAGCGAGTTATTTGCCAGAGATCCCAAATGGTCGGCGCTTGATGGATGGTGCGTGATTCTCCATCAGCACACCTTGGAGCCCCAGAGCTAACCCTCTGACAGCGTTAGCATAAAAGATTTACATTTATGTTACGAGGGCCACACAAGAATAATAATTTTAAGATACATTGCCTTGGCTGCTGGTGCACCCTGGGAAATCTAGCAGCGGCAGGAGCCCAGCCGCACTGTAATTACAAAATGGCAGTGCAAGAGAGGTATTCAGAGACAAGCAGCTAGAGACCAAAGCCATCTGCATGCCTTGGCGGATTGAAATTACAGTAATATATGAAGACATTACCTGAAAAACCCGGCACCATTTAAATGATTTACTCTTCAGCCCCGGCAAGCTTTAATTTAAGGATAAAGTCATTCAGAAAGCTAATCTGATAGGGGAGGCATTATTTCACACAGTTAAGTTAATTTACAGTAGCTGATTGTTGTGGTTGCTTTTGGTATTATTATCTTCCTACAAACAGCTGATCTGCCATACAGAAGCAATATACTGCTTAACACAGTGTCTTAATTCAGCAGGCGAGCTCTCTGTGATAAAGGTTTGTTTATAAGCAATAATAGGAAAGTCATTTTGAGGCCATGCTGATAACACTGATGAGAAATATTTTTAAGGTGGAAAATGCACAATTAAATAAACAAATGAGTCAGCCAGTCCTGTGCTCATGTGTCTGTGTGTCTAATGTCTGTCTGGAGTGGCCTGCCCGTGGGTCTTCTCCTGTGGCCCTTTGCATGACTGGTACAAGTAGCCTTATGCCTGGCAACAACTTCCTGGTTACCCACTGACTTCTCTGCCAAAGCTTTGCAAAAATAACATCTCGGGGGCCCTGAGAATTCAGCAACCCTCTTAGCGGTCTGCTTTTCAAGGAAAAAGTGAGCTTTGGGATTTGTCCTTCAGGAGTTTTTTTCATTTTTGGGAGACCATAAGTATTCCCTTGTGGGAGTCCAAATAGAAAAGTGGGATTTTGAAAGGCAGCAAGCAGAGTCGGTGGTGGATGGAACTGGAGATTTCGAGAGTTTGACTAGGAGCCCACCTGCTGCCTCCTTTGCAAAACCAGGTAAGAGGGACTGTGGCCCAGCATGCAGAGGCGATTCCAGAGCTACGCTAGCATGAGCAGGAGCATTTGTCTCTTGGATCTGCCGACACAGGCCTGGGGATGTTTTCTTTACAGACGAACAGCCTCTTGTCACCTCATGAGTTCATCTCAACTGGAGAGGCATCACTTCTGGAGAGCGGATATGGAAATGCTACCCAAAGGATCAGGAAATCGCTGTGGATGGTCCAAGAAGGAGCTCCTCGGATAAACATCTCTCAGAAAAGACCAGGAAAAAATCTGATTTGTAAACTGAAAGGGACTTAGTCCACCCCACTCAGAGGCAGCCAGGGCTTCTTCAGTTCTTCTCGTGGGCGGGGCACCATGAGATGGGCACTGGGTCTGTTTCACCCCCAGTTCATAGAGGAACAATCCAGATTCAGCAGTGCCCCTGACTTCTACTGGGAGCCAGCGGGAGGAATCCCACCCTGTGAGCCTGAGGATGCAGCAGCGAGGGGCCTGGCGTGGGGCCCCTGTGGGATTATCTCTTGGGCGGGATTATCCCCTTTACTGGACTGTAAATTAAGTGAAGGAAAACACCAGATCAGACAGACAAGCCAAACCCAGCCGCTGGGCGCTGGGCGTGCTCACTGACACAACCCAGTCACTCAACGTCCCATGAACAAATGAGTCAGTGAAGAAATAAGTAAGTGGGTTTCCTTAGCCACAGATGAAAATCTAATGTCCTCTGGGTTAGCTGGGAGGAGTCGGCAAGGAAGTGGGCGGAGCGCTCAGGTGAAGCTGTTCGTTGGGCCCTGTGTGTCCAGTCCTCCCATGTTCCCCGCAGAGAACCGGCCTCATGGGTTTAGAGAGTAAAGTCGCCTGTGCTGCATATTTGCATAGGGAGACAGTGGGGTGTTGGGTCACACGCATCGCACAGTTTATTCCCCGTTGGGCATTCTTTCCATTCCTGCTTCCACACAATGAGGTCATCAGATCTCTCCTTTTCAGCCCTCCCTTCCCTAGGGAGCCACCTGCTCTGCACCTGCTTTCCACCTGCTCCTGAATTTGAATCCCCTGCCGCTAGGAATCACGGTATCTTCTTTCTTCCTTATTAGACCTGCTACCAGGACATACGTGCTGGCTTCTGACTCCCTGCAACTCATCACGTGATGTCAATGAAAGCCGTTCTCTCCCCACGATGCCTCCTCCATCCTTCTGTTAAAAAAGACTTCAGGATATGCGCCGAATCACCTTGCCCGGGACCGGCACATCTTAACCGTGCTCAGAGACGAATTCCTTCCCCCATTCGTGAAGTCGTAGGCTCGAGAGACGAAAAAGCTTAAAATGGAGGTAAAAGAGACACAGAAAAAGGGTCAGGAGGTGGGCCCCCCGCCCCCAGGGGAGGGAGGCGCCCGTCACACTGCAGCTGTGGCCGCTCATTCCTGTGTGGTTTCCACCGCTGGGGGCTGCGGGCTTTAACATAAGATCTGGTGTCCGTGTTAAGCCCTTCTTCTCAGCCTTTGGGGGAGGAAACGGATTTGGGGAAGGAAGAGCAAAGAAAATCACTTAGAATCAGGGTGGAGACCCTGCCACAGAAATTCCAAGACTGGCCGACCCTCTGGGGTGCCTGCTGGTGGGTTTTATTTCTGGCCTGATTCCTGGCGCAGAGGAAGGTGGCACCTGACACAGTCTGAGAACGCGGGATGACCAAGCTCTTCCTGGAAAAAGCATGCAGTTCTCTGGGTCAGGACTCAGGTGCCTCGCCTACGGCAGCATCCCTTCCCATCCTGTCTCTCTTACAGGAAGGCCACCCAGCATACTGCACCTACCAGGAGGAGTGTTTTCAATGGGCCATCTGCATCAGGCCGTCATGTGAACCATAGTCTCCCAGGGCCCAGCCCTGATCCGAGCAGATGGTGACCCCTCAGTCTCCCCACCTTAAGCACTTCTCTACAGCAGCAAGCCCAGATCCTTGGAAGGATGCTTGAGGCCACCCCGACTTCCCTCTGACCCACGGTTCTCCAGGCCACACCCTCTGGCCTTCTGACAGTCTCCCTCATCCCAGAGACTGTGACTGTCCCATCTGACCAGTTCTGTTACACACAGGACCCGCTGCCTGCAGAAGCGCCAGCCTCTGTTCCGCACACCATGTCCATCTGACGAGAGCGAGGTGGATGAATTAGCGTGGTGGGTCTATCTTCCTCCCAGCTGTCTTATGCTGCAATGGAGACCAAGGAAAATCCATTAGATCTCACTGAGAGATAGCTGAAAGAAAGTTTAGATTAAGTTTATCTCTCGAGGCAATTTTATTAGATAGATTAAGTTTCCGTTCATCTCTCCAAAGACCATAGTAATAACCAGTGTCGTGACTTTGAAATCCTGAGGACTGCAGAGGGTAATCAAACACGGTTGTCTTTTTATCCTTCTCTTTTGCTTCTTAGCATTCTACAATCCTGCCTGGCTCGTCAGTCAGAGGGATAGCATTAAGGGGATCAATGTTGACAAGTGATAGTACAAATTATGTAATGCCGATGACATTCCGCTGCCTCCTTTTGATCTGCAATTCCCACTCTCCATCACACCTTTCTCTATGAAACGTATTGAAAGAGAGGCGGCTGTGGGTGCCAGCGGCTGCCTTCCCAGAGCCCCAGGGGCACAGCAGGGCGATTTGGAGTGAGCGGGAAGCTCCTGAATTAGACGCGGGGCCTGGGACGATGGCCTGACTGACAGGAGGGGAAATTGAGGTCATCTTCCTACAACAGGCCTTTGGCAGCGGCCCCTTGGGACCACGCCGCTCTAGTCCCGGGAAGCATCTGACAAGCTAGGCCCACACCGGAAGGGCTTTCTACTCCAAGTCTGTACCCTTTGACCTCTCCTCCATGGCGGATTCCACCCTTCCTTTTGGGGGACTGATGGAGGAATAATTTAAAAGGAAGATCTGAGCTGGTTTCATAAGAGGAGTGGAGGATTGGGCCGAGGCACCGAGGGCCAGCTTTCCTGGAGCGGGGAGTACTAAGTTTGGAGCCAGGCAACGTGACGCGCCAGGAAGAAGGTAGCCGAAGGGAGGTGTCTGGGGAGGGAAGATGCTCTTTCTTCTTCCTTGCTTCCTTTCCTGTGGGAGAACCTTTGTGAGGTGCTCGCCCTCGTTTCCTTTGCCATATAAGAAAGACAGCACGGATGTGGAGCAATGCGGTAACTCCTGAGATGGAAGGGTCCAGATTATGCCCTTACCAATGAGGGGAGCTCAGAGGACTGTGCAAAAACCCCTGTGGAGTCGGATTGGCCTGGGCTATACCTGTCATACGGTGTCCCGACGTGTGTCACGGGGCCCACACAGTCCTTTATGATCCTTTCAGACAATCGGACTCTGCCTTCAGCACAGTCCTGAAGGGCCAGAGGAATGGGGGGCGGCAGGCAGGGGTTGATAACTTCAGCACCTGTTCCTCACCTCGCTCTTCCACTTGATGCCTTCATTCCATGAACGTTTACTAACCACCCTCTGTGTGTTAGATCCTGGACGATTTAAAGAAAACAATGCACATGAAGCCTTGATTGCTGCGAACGTGCCCTTTCCTTGATGGAATAGCGCCCTTTACTTATGGTGGTATTCCCACAGCCTGTCATGGTGTCCTCAAAATAAGGTTTCGTGAATAAATGAATAGATGAATGCATACAAAATCCCGGGGTCCTTCCTAAACACTAACACCAGGTTGCTGAGAGGCAGCCATTACTGAGGAAGGTTCTGGTGACATGATAGAATACCAACTCTCAAGACCAGCAGTCAAGGCTATGAGGAAGAAACAGAATTCAAGACCACATTTCACCATGAGGAATTCTTTAGGATGTAAAATAAAAACAAAGAGAATTTTATTAATCTATTTTTGCCTACAGCCTGGAAAAGCCCTTATGTCAAAACCTCCCTGCCTCTAAATTATGCTTTGACTTCCCATTATAAATTTTATTAACCACTCTTTTATTAGCAATCTTATTACAGTTGATCTGCACATGAATAGAAACAATTTACAAATGATCAGGGTTGGATTAGAGAAACCATAAACGCAATGCAAATTGTTACAAATTATTTACTGGCTTAGTACAAATCTGCATATAGATGGGCAAAGTCAATCAGAAAGGTACCTTCAGGTATTCTTCACAAGATATGATCGTGAAGATAGTTGCAGACTGGTAGGTGACGTGCAGAATAGAAATGAAAATAAATAGATTCATTTGTCAAACACACTTAGGTGCGGGTCTTCTCATTTAATCAGAACTTTGGAGCACAGGATATCTGGGAAAATTGAAAACGGGTGAGGAAGGGGGATTGGGAGTGGGTTTACTTAAGTGTAAGGTCAGGAGTGGGAGACATATAAAGGGATTCTGGAAAAACAAAGAGCGGAAACATTGACCCAGCGCTTCAGAGGATTACAAATGTTTCAGCCCATTAATCTTCCAGCAACTCTTCCATACAGGGAGACTATTATTTCTGTTTCTCAGTTGAGGGAACTGAGGTTTCATAACTTGACCAAGGTCACAAAGAGACCAGGACTGGGATCTGAAGCGTCCACCTCCACCTCTGAGCCTCCGTCAGTGAGCTCACCCACAGAAGCCTGGAGTTGTTCCTCTGGGAAACTGAAGTCTCAGCTCTGCAGGAACCGCAAGACTCGAAATAATCCTGCTTTTTCATTTATTTCCCCTTGGCTAAGTAAGGCGTAGAACCCAGGCCTGGGCACTTGCAGGGTTGAGTGCTTCTGTTCAACTTCAGTGTGGCCGCAGGCAGGTCTTCTCCCCTCTCGGGGACTTGGTTTACTGGAGGGGAGAGGATTAGGTTTCTCCAGACCATGAGTTTAATTAAGCCCAGGGCTCAGGGTACATAGGCTCCTAGGACAGGAACGGAGCCCTAGCAGGGGGAAATTGGGCGATGGCTTCCCGCTCCTCACTTCCGCCTCTTGGTGCTGCCTTATTTCCCTCTCCAGGATTTCACAGCTCTCTTGCTTCATGGAGAGTCTGTTCACAGGCCTGGGGCGCAGCTCAGTGGTGAAGGATTTGTCCTGCGTTCCAGCCCAGCACCATGCGTATGCAAACAGATCTGTTCTCAGGCACTTGTATTTTTTACATTAATTTTTTAATCTGCTCTAATTAGCTGTCCATGGCAGCAGGATGCGTTTATGCACTGTGAGAGGTCACACACAAGTGGAGTGTCATCTCTCACGTTTCTGATGGTACGTATTGCAGGATCCTCGTAAGTCAACTCTTTCCCCGCTGGACTTTTTCAATGGAGGTCCGCTTGTCACCATAAAAAGGGACATGGTGAAGGAGGATGTCTTGGATCTTTCCATTAAATGGGGAAGGTTTTCTCAGAGCCCTGAGAATTCAGCCGCGCGCACAGTTGCTCTTTCACATTCTGTGCTCGGGGCTGCGGAGCGTCAGAGGTGGGGTTGGAGATGGGGAGGGTGCCACTTCCCCTTCCTGGCAGAGGGTCCGGTTTTCTCTACCCTCCCTGTCGCTGTTGCATGGTGTCAACAATGCTGGCAAGGATTCTCGGGCGGGGGCTCCCTTCTGCCTTCTGCTTCCTTCCCAGCCGTGGGGAAAATGAACACGACGTCACACAAGTGACCTGTACTTTCTCCATGCTGACCGGATGTCAGGCCGAGCTCAGAGCCCTACCTGCTCTATTTTATCAGGGGCTCGCAGCAGCCGGGCAATCGGGCATCCTGAGAATGTTTTTACAAACAAGGGAACGGATATTTGGAGGAGGATGGCTTGCCTAATTGCACATACCTCTGAATGGAAGGAGATGACTCTGTCTCTGTTCTGTCTGACTCCAAAGTTCCCATCCTTAAGAAACCACGTTAACCGTATGAGTTTGAAATATGTGGGACTGGACCTGTTAATCCTCCTAGGTCTTTCCCATCTCAAAGATACCATTGTTAAATTCCTAGAGCTAGAGAGTTGCAGATAAAGAGATCAGGGCAACAAAACAGGGATTTTTACAAACACATATGCAGACAGGGACATTGGGCGTAGAATTGGGATCAAGAGGAGAGTGGCCAGGCATCTCGATTCTTCTCCTGTGCAGACCCTCACACGTGAGAACTTTGTGCCCTCTACAACTCCAGGAGGCGCCACTGGCACTGGCCATGTGGTGGTAGACTGTCCCCAATCTGTCATATAAGGCTAGGACATTTTCTTATCTTCCTATAATTTTATTTCATAACCATTTCAAAGACAGAGAAGAGCTAGTGTTCCTTTTTCTTTTTTCTTTTCCCTGAAAGAGAAGCCGAGAGTTTGCGCAGCCTGGTCGCTGGCATCAATGACTTTGGAAGATGCTAGCAAATCAATCAGGAGCTGCATTGTGAATTCTTGGCATGGATTTTCTTTTCTTTCTTTTCATTCTTGTGTGTGTGTGTGTGTGTGTGTGTGTGTGTGTGCACGCACATGCAACCCTGGTGCTTTTCCACCAGCAAAGGACTCAAGAGCTCGGTGTAATTAACCAGCAGAAATGCACTGTACTCAGGCTTGCTTTGTACACAATCTTCTCTCTTACTCCATTAACAAAAGGCCCACTAGCTCTGCGCCCTGCATTCATTAAACATCCTGCACTTGGAGGGTTTTGGAGCCTGCTGACATGGTCTCCCTGAGAATGTGATCCAGAGTTTGGAGCTCATAAGGGAATTCCACACAGCTGCTAGCAATCTTCTAGGCCACTTCAAGCTTTTGCAAAAAGAACCCAGCAAAGTCAATAGGCCCTCTGCAGGGACTCTGCAGTGATACCAGTGGCTAAGGCTCTGCTCCTCTTGGAATACTCAGCCAAAGTCCTCAGGAGTTGAATTCAGATCAAATTGAAAGGTAAACTAATTATAGTGGGGCCATTTGTGCTTTCGTGGTTTGGCTATGTCAGCATTTCCTGACTAAACTGAGTCCTTCAGGGATTTCAAAATCTGCTTTAAATGTCTTTTTTCCACCCTATTATTATTCTCCTTAGTTCTGTATCTAGTTCCATTACAGGTTCTGATAATTAGACAAAGGGACTTTATTGCTGCTCTTATCATGTGTGGTGCAGGTGAAATGTGTTTGTTATACACACATGCACACACAAAAACACACACACACACGCACACAACCCAAACATGGGTGCTATATTCGTTCAAGATGGTTTTAGTTTCAAGTCATAGAAACTCACATCAAGCTGGTTAAAGGAAATTTAGAGATTTGTGCAAATGAGCACAAGGTGAGGGTGTGATTTCACACTGACCCGGGACTGACTGTGTTGGGAGGACTTGGCTCCCTGGCTCTGGGGGAGTCCAGTTTTCGCCTGCTGGTTTTCCTCACAGGGGAGAGCGCAGCGTGGTGGGCAAGGTGGCTTCCAGCAGCCATGGTGCAGAAATTCTCCTTCTCTCAACTTTAACCTCAGAGGAGAATGATGGCTTTCCTGGGATCATGTGCCCAGCCCTGAGCCAAGCAAAACAGCAGTGGGAGGGCCTAGGACTTGGCCTGGTCAGTGCCACACAGTCAGGAGTGTGACAGACAGCCCTGGCAGCCCACAGGAAGTGGAGAGCCCAGCCCCGTTGCTTCCTGGCTGTGGGACAGAGCAATTTCTAACCTCTCTGTTTTCCAGTTTCCCCAACTGTGGGAAGGGAGTTATCACTCATCACACAGGGATGGTTTAGGGTATCATGAGATAATGATATAAACAATAACCATTTATTGGGGAGCTAGGGACGGACACTAGATACCTGTCAGGTGCATGCTAGCCATTCCCAGAGCATGTGGCATGGAAGGAATAATCAAATGCTTTCAGATGTGAGCAGAAGAAGCAGGCCTTACTGGAGAACTACTTGGAGTCTTTAGGAGTCGTGATTATCCATCCCCAAACCAATTGCCAAACCATTTTAGCCTGGGTTGAGGGGGGGGTGTCATGGGTCCTCTTAGGACAACCATGTTCCATGTGCTCCAGTTGCAGAAGCTTGTTCTCTGTAGTCTACAGCCCAGGTCCCAACTAGAGGCAGACCAAGGCTCTTTGCATCCGGTTTGCCTTCTTTGGTCCTATTCTAACTTGTTATACTGAATTTTTCTCTGATAAGTTTCATTGTGAGATAGTAGCTTTAAATTAGTTAATTCTAGAATTAAAACCAGTTAGTAGATGGGATGTGGTGGGGTTATAAAATGTTCCCATCAGAACAAACTGTTCTCAAGTTTTAGTACCAGGGAACCATATACTGCATCTAAGCAGCTGCCTGATTTTTAATTTTCTGGAAGCAGTATCTTTCTTTCCTCTGGCTGCCGGGAAGCTCGAATTCATACGTTAACCTTACTTCTAATGAGTGCACAGAACTTCTGTTGTGCACCTGGGCATAGCTTTATCCCTGACTGTGTTTTTGTTTCTTGCTTCTTACATTACCTTTGCTCTACTTTTTTTTGAACGATTACTTGCATTTATCTTGTTTTATTTCTTTGAGGTGACTCAGATCTTTGTGGGGTTGTGATGGACCTTCTTAAAGAGAGAAAGAAGAAATAGATGCAGGCGGGGCCTCGGGGCCTTTCTCTGTGTAGATGTTGCTGGCTGCGCTAGTGCCCTTTCTCCTCCGCGCCAGTGTCTCGGCTCCACCTGGAAGCGCTGGTTCAATCACAGCACCCAGCTCCGGTTTGACGCTTCCTCCGCACACATCTCCTCAGGAGCCGCTCCGCTCCTCGCTGTGGTCTCTTTGTTCACTGACTGGAACCTCGAATGCCTTGCTTTGCCTAATAAATGACCCAGGGGCTCAAACTTGGCCCCAGCCTTTGTTTAGAAAATGGAGTTGGTAAAGCTCTGAAGCCTTGGAGCCAGGGCCACGGCAAGGTCAGGCACCTCTCAGGCAGGTCGGGAAGGTTGTTTGTGGCCCTACTTCTCTCAACATTTATTGGACACCTTCCTCCCAGCCCCCATAAAATCCTCAGTCTTGCTCCTACCTTGGTGGGGACGGCAGCCGTAAGTCCCCAGGTGTGGGGAGTGCCAGGTGACCCTTACTCCTGGGGTGGATTGACAAGCCAATGCAGGCTGGGTTAAGTCTGAGGAACCATCCATGGGGTCTTGGCTGCTTTGACCCCCTGTGATTTCCACCTTGAACATTAGATGGCAATTGCAAAGGGGACCTAGTTTCCATAGAAAGAGGCTGCAATGTGAGCCTGGCCCCGTGCTGGCTCCAGTCCTGGGTTCAAATGCTGACTTCAGCCCCTGGGACTAGTTGTGTGACGTCTCCATGTCTCAGCTTCTTCATCTCTAGAGCAGGGGTGCTCCTAACACCCTGCTTAGTGTTGTAAAATGAACCGAGATTGTGCCTTGCTGTAGACTGAATATTTGTGTCCCCTCCCCAAATCCATATGTTGATGCTTAATCCCCAAATGATGGCATCGGGAAGTGGGACCCAGGGAGGTCACCAGGGTGGCGTTCTCAGGAATGGCACTGGTGCCTTTGTTAAAGGACCCTGGAGAACTCTCAGCCTCACCATCGTGTGAGGACACGGCGAGATGTCGGCTGTCTGCACCAGAACGCAGGCCCTCGCGGCACCCTGAACCCGCCAGTTCCTTGCTCTTGGGCTTGCCAGCCTCCAGAACTGCCAGCAGGAATTCTTGCTGTTTACAGTCTATAGCCCAGAGCACGCGCGTCTGGTCTCCACCTCCTCTTCTCTCCACCCCTGTCGCCTAGGTAACCTCTCTCTGCTTCCTCTTTGACTCTTGGTTTGGGAGGTGCTGCCATGTGGGAAAGTCTGCCTGAGCGTCCGACCGAGGTCCGTCCCCTCGACGTAAGTTCTCATGGCTCAGCATCCTCTCCTGACGCCGTCACAGCGGCAACATTTGCTCATGGGACTGTTGAACGTTGGTCTCTACTCCCTGGCTGTAAGCCCGAGAGGGCGGGCACCAGCCTTGCTTCTGGTCACGGTGCCTCCCTAGTGTTCTCCTCCAAGATGGGCTCATGGAGGACTCAACAGAGAGACCCCAGTGAAAGAGCGAAGCTGGGAAGAGGATGGAGTCGATCAGAGTCTACAGAGGGAGGAGGGCGGTGCTACCTGGAGCACCCAGCTACCTGTGCCACAGAGCAGACGTGGTGCAAAGTGCTTCACCTCTGCCCACGTGCTTAAATCCTAGCACGAACCCACCAGGCAGGGCCTGTGTTGTGTTTGCCTCCAATTGCAGGAGCCATGTTGGACACAGACATAAATCCCAAGGAACATGGCTTGCACTGAAAATTAAATAATGGCCCAAGACCTCTCCATCCTGTGCATAGAGCTGCAGGGCCATTCCAAAAGCATTTCATGGGAGGTGCGAGTCCTCCTTGTACCTCCTTTCCTGGGGTGGGGGGGTTCCAGGCTGAAAATCAACCCCTTCTAGTTAGAAACACTGCCACCCCCACCTCTCGCCAACCCCAGCTCCTGCAAGATGGTGTGTGCTCTTTATTTATTATACACGTCTGCATATCGAGATAATTGGGTTGTATAATATTGCACGCAGACTAATCTGAGAATGATTTCTGCTGAATAGAAATTACTTATTTTGATTCCTCGGGGGTTTGTTTTGTCAAAACTCATGTAGTATTTAGCAAAGTAATCATTGTTCAATTGCCGAGCACAGGAAGTGTAAAATTATCCTAATGAGAATGAAAAGAATGAAGAGAGAGCACTGCTGACCTCGTCAACTTGATTAGCGATGGTGGCTCATCACGCTCTCCAGGCCTAACCCCGAACGCTGCCCGTGACCATCACCATGTACCTCTTTATCTCACCGGCCCTAATTAGATATGCAATTTGTCATATGGCTGTTCAACCAGAATAGACTCACACACACGCAAAACCTATAGGAGGATGTGCCTGCTAGAATTCAAGAAGACTGCTCACTAGCAAACTGAGACCCAAACTGCAAGGATGGTTTTGAAAACCAGAAGTCTGAGGTTTCCCTGGATCCAGGCTCTGTGACCCTGACTTAATCACTTTACCTCCATCCCCCAAACTCCTCATCTGTTAGAGGGCCTTGGTAAGAATGTCAGTTCCTTGTAGTCAAAAATTCACTCTCTCATTCCAAAGAATTGTTGACCATTGGGCCCCTTCTTATTCTGCAGGCAGCTCTGGAGAAGAATAAATCCTTGTGGAAATATGAAGGTTCCATGTGCAAAAAGAATCTGTAAAGGAAGAAAATAATGATATTTTCTTGGGCATCTTTATGTGCAAATAGATAAAAAAATGCTTCCTATAGTTACCTTATTTCACATATGTGACAACATTCTGAGGTGGTTGAAGAGATATGCTCAAGGTCACACAAGGAGAAAGTGGGGTTCAAATCAGGTCTCAGACCTTCTGTTTCTTTCTGATCCTCTGACTGGCACTGATAATATAAGACCCTATGATGACCCAGAAGAGGCTATTCCTCTAAGTTTAAGAAACTGAGGTCAAGAGCTCTGATTGGCAAGGCACCATGACTCTGTCACTTACCTGGTAGGCAGGTGCAGGAAGAGTTAGGAGGACAAGCTCTGGAATTGCAGATCTTGCAGTTAAGTCTTGGCTGGGACACTTTTTAGGTGATCTGAGGCAAGAATTTAACTTGTCTGTGGAGGGTTAAAGTAAGAACTTCAAATTCTTTAATGCTCTTTCCACATCCCTTCCCTTGAAGGAGAAATGACACTGTGGGATTGTCAAGGTGAGATCACAAGAGGCCAGATATTGGCTGCCAGCCTTTTTTGGAGGCGCCATGTTCTGAGGAAGCTGGGACAACTTGGTCAGACCACAGGTTGTTGCTGTAGTTGACTTGAACCTTCAAGTCACTCCCCAACTCCCAAGTGTCAGGCGTGAGTGAAGACGATGCCAGTTATTTCTAGATAGGCACCTTCTGAGCCCACCAGTCAATCAAGCCTTCCCAAGGGAGCCCCCAACATAATGGAGGGAAGACAGACCATCCCTACTGTGCCCTCTTTCATTCTTACCCATCGAATCCATAAGGATCGCAATGTGGTCATTCCTACACATCTAATTTTAGAGTTGTTTGTAATGCAGCAGCAGAAACTAGGACACTGCTGAAGTCCCAACGTCCTCGTGGGCATAATAGAGATAATAATGCCTTTCTTATAAGACCGTGTTGGGCTGGAAGTGAACAATAAGGAGCTTAACATCGTGTCCTGCACGGAGTAAGAGCGCAACAATTGTTACTATTAATGTGATCATTAGTATCTTCCGTCCTCTGGGGAGATGATCTCAGATCCCTGAGTGTGGGAGGCGGATGCCACCAGACTGGTGTGTTGTCACTGAGACAGGCTGAGCCTGCGGGCAAAGTGGCAGCGGCAGCCATCAGGAGTTTCTGTCATCTCCACCTCCTGGGAAATAAGGTGACTTCCACAGATGGCCAGGCAAGCACCACTAGACTATTTGCTATATCTTCAAAAGTCTTCAGAAGAAGCACTCTTGGTTCGTTTACCAACCACACTGTCCTGAACCATCAATGACGTGGTCCCCAGGGAGGAAATTCCATGCCTGTGTTAGGAAATTCCAGTTGCTGTGTTAGCAAACTCCAGCAGCCTGGTCTGTTATTCCTGGCAGCAGGAGACCCAGTGGGCATTAGTTGGCCAGGTTTTCTCTTTGTCTCGCTCTGCAGACTTCCTCGGCCCCCTGCAGGACCCTGTTGACACTTCTCAGCCTCAACAGTGGGATTCTGCATCTTCTACCATCCAGGTCGGGCCGTGCCAGGAGGTCCCGCTGCAGAGTCCGGCGCCCCTGAGCTTGCATCAGGCTGTGCTCTCCATATCCCTTTGGAGGCTCTGGTCATCCCTGCCACTCACAGCTCCCCACTAAGGTCCATTCCCTGCCTTTGCCTGGGCACGGGGATGCTTTGATTATTGCCCAGCTATGGCTGCCCAGCAGATCTCCCCCAGCCAAATGCAGCCTTGAGAAGGGACTCAGCTTGACCTCCTTCGAGCTGAGTCTTGATCACCTTTGAGGCTAAGTCTCACGCCTCTGATGCTCTGCACTGTCTCCCTTGTACTTGGGCTTGGAGGACTTGGGGTTATCATTCTCAATTTTCTTCCCATGGTGACAGCATCTAAGATGTGATAAACATCAGTCAGAAAAAAGACAGTCATCCTATTTGTCTGTTACAAGGGTACCAAGGAACCTTTCTTTCAAGAGATACAACCGAAGAACTTAAAGGCATTTTTTCTTCAAGCCATTTCCTAAATATTCACTGTGGGTCAGGCACTGTTCTCAGGGTATTCCAGGGATTCTCTCAGTCTTTGCCCCAACCCGTTCTTCTCAGGCTCCTGTTAGAGAAGGGAAGCTGAGCTCAGAGGCAGGGCAGCGTTCCAAAGCCAGGAGGCGTGGAGTCAGGGATCACATGCAGATGGCCCGGCTCCAGAGCCTGGAACTCCTTTCTCCTCTGCATGTCGCCTGTTGATGTGAGGCGCTTAGACTCTCTTACACCCCAGGCCCCCTGCGAGGGTGACTTCTGGTCTTCCGAGGTCTGTTATTCCTTTCTGCATTCCTTAAGCTTTGTTCAGGCCAGGCAGAGAGCAGGTGTTGGCTGAGGGTTTGTTGCATGCACAGTGCCACCCAGGGCCAGCACCATGACGTGATGGGAACAAGGACCACGCTGAATATAAGGGTCATTCTTAGGTTGCAGGGTCTGCGAGGAGTCAGCACAGTTGTTGACCCAATTCCAGCAGAGCTGGAATAAGAAAATACAGAGTGAGGGGCGAGGGTTACTGACGGGTGCAGAGCGCCCTGTGGAAGCACAGGTGTGCACCTGGGAGCTGGGAAGGCCTCTCTGCTCGCTCAGCTGTGGCTCTCTCTCTCTATCTCATTAATTTCTCTCCCTCTGCAGGGGAGACAAACATTTGTTTGCAAAAACATTTTTTTTTTCCTTCTTTGTCCATGTTATGGTACAGAGATAGCCTCCAGAATTTTCCTGACTTAGTTCTAGTGCCAATTCCAAATTCCTGGGAGAGAAAATCTAGTTGCCCAGACCACTGGAGATGTTCCCCATTGGTCTGATCTCCAGTCACCCAAGGAGGTGAGGGGTGGGTTGTTGAGGGCAACTCTGGTGGCCAGAAACCCACTGACTGCAGAGTAGATCTGGCCTAAGGGTGCCCAAGGAAGTGCTTTGCTCAACAGCCCCTCTTGGAAAAAGAAATTTTCCAACACACCTTGAGAAACATGGTACTCGAGAGAGTGGGCCCTTCAGAATCAGCCAAGATCTATTGAGAAACTGGGAGTTTTGAGGAAAATACTTAAAGTTACTTTCTCACTCTAGAGATGCATGGTGATGTGAACAGTTGCCAACAGATACTCCAAGGGAATCCTTTGAGGGGGGAAATCCTTGATGGCAGGGACCATGTCCAACACTGGAATCTCAGTTTCAAGTCCCTTTCCCCCCGCCCAAAGTATAGCAGGTGTGATATTAGATGATTTATTTAGGAGGCTGTACTGCATTCCAGGATTTAATAATAGGTCTATTTATAATTTTGTCTTCATGAAAGGGCTTTGAGATCTTATTGCCACTTTGTAAGAAATTTTAGAAACTCAGAGAAGTTGAACAACTCAATCAAGATCATGGTAAACTGTGGGCCGTCAATCTAGGTTTCTCCAAATGTGGATCCTGGTCTCTTTATGTCTCTATAAAATATCTTTGTTTCAAAATGAATTTCTTACAAGGAAAAAAAAGTACAAAGTGATTTATCATCTAGGAGAATGGCTGGAGGAGGTGAGGGACTTTCAGGTACCTGAGCTCCAAGCACCGAGGGAATGTTGATAGCGATCTGGTCTTAATTAAGCTCAGCTCTCATCTGTGACACTCTGGTGCTCTGGCCCTGGGACTGAAAAGCCATGCGTATCTAAAATCCCTGAGTAAATAGAGTGGCGGCCAGGGCAGGCTCCTCAGTAGAAGTCTCAGAAGGCAATCTCAATCTGTTCACAACACCCAGAAGGGAGAGAGGGCTGGTTTGCAAAGGACCAGCAATGTCAGAGGGCGGAAGGGAGGAAGGCAAGAAAGGACACCCGCACTCCAGGAACTCGATGGCAAGTGTGTTCCTGTTCAGTGCCTGGGGTCCAGGGAAAGCTGAACCTTAGTAGATGTGAAGAGAATGGAAACCACAGACCTGTGTCTTTCCAAGCATTTCCAAGGTGCCATTCCTCTGTGATCGTCCTTTTTCTCAAAGCTTCTGCTAATTCTTGCTGTTACCTAAGAAACACAAGCATGAACTGAGCCTGGGCCACTTCCCTGAGAAAGAGTTGATCCCTCAATGAACCTCAGATGACTTTTTAAGAAGTCTTGTCAAACCCATTCATCATCCAGGGAAGCATCTTTACATAATAAAAATGGTCGAGTAATTGTTGCTAGAGTTCCGTGGGGAGGAATGATTGGAAGCAGCATCTGATGGCTCACTCATAAAGCTGATGGTATAAGGTCTGGTATGTGGGTGGGCAACCGATCAAATCCGGCAGAGCTTAGGGTTTTTGAGACTCAGTCTCCATGTCTATCATGTCATGACAGTCACCCTTAGCTCCAGGGACTGCCACAAGGCAACAGTCCATAAATGGCTCATGATGCTTCTCAACCTGACTGGGTTCCTTTCCATGTGCATTTACTTTATTGAACATGAGAATTGTTGGAGGGGGAGGGACTTCAGTGGTGTGAGAAATTCAGTGTGCACTAGACGCTGTGCACAGGGCAGATGTGAACCAACTCACCCAACATGCAGATGATCCTTGGAATAGGTCTCCCCGTTGCCTTTGATTTACAGATGAGGAAAGTGGGGAGCAAGGCGCGAACTCACTTCTACCCAGCTAGTAAGTAGCATTGCTGAGATTGGATCCTGTGCTGTTCTTCTCAACCTCGGGATCTTGGCCACTCTGCTCCGCCTCCGTGATGTGTTATGTTGCTGTAACGCTCAAGGCCCCTCGGACTGCGCCTTGTCCTGTCTGGGGAATAGTGATGGGAAGGTGGGTGAGTGTTCCTGGGGTCCGGCTTCCAGTTTCTAAGTGGGGTTCTGGTGGTCTAGGGTCACACGGTGGCCAGAGCCCAGGAGATGCTGTTTCCATCTGCTGCGTCTTCCCATTTAATGTGCTCTGAAGACCTCTGAGCTGCATTACCCGCACCTCCACCTCTTAGCACTTTCTGGGAAGCCACTCTACTCAGGCACAAGGCAGGCCAGGGGAGGGACACCTCCAGGGACAGTCTCACCCAGCGTCTGATGGGAGCGGGCACGTGTATAACCGAGCTCCTCCATACCAAGCTGCGTGTCCACACTTTTCCACAAAGCAGGAATTAAGCTTCCGTCACCACCGTGGACGTGGCTGGTTACTGTCCCTTCGTTGGCTGTCTTCCACTCCCCTCTGGTTTCCCTGCTTTCCCTCCAGTGTCCCATGAACTTTCAGACAAACAACTTGTGCTCGGATTATCGCCTCAGGGGTCTGCTTCTGGGGAATCCAAACAAAGGCACGCTCCAGTTCTGTCCTGACGCTCAGTCCTTCTTCCTCAGAGCTTCCTGAGCGAGGAGAGTATGGGTGCACAGACGACAGTGGCCGAGTGGGAATCGGAGTGCTGCTTTCAAATAGCTGGGTAAGCACCCGCGTTCTCCAGCGCAGGCGGTAGGTGCTCGCTGCGGGTGTGGATTCAGCCTGGAGGAGGGTCAAGAGGCCCCTGCTGCTGTTTCCTGCCTCCATGTGCTGACAGTGGGGGGGCGGGTGGAAAGCCAGAGGGCGTTCACTCAAGGGTGCAGAGCGTTAAGGCCCAGTAACACATCCAGCAGCGGAGCTGCCCGGTGAAGTGCAGGGCTGGGTCCACCCAGACTGGCCTCTCCTGCCCACCCAGGGAAGCAGCCAGAGGTGTGAGCTAGAGATGTGGGGAGAAAGATGGAGGCTTGCACCGCAGAGCGGCGGGGACCAGGGGCCAGGCTCAGACCTGCTCGCTTTGTCTTCTTCCTCCTGTTCCTCTTTGGTTCTTGGTGGCTTTTGGTTCGCTTGCCTGTGAGATGCTGAATTCATTTTCACAAACGGCATTTCTTGTTTTTTTCTTGGGCTTGAGCGGGAAGGAGTTAAGTAGGATTTATGCAGGTTGGCGAGGTGTCTGTGGGATTTGTGGAGTTAGCTTCATGTCAATGGGTCACATCTGCATGTCCCAAGTGGTGAAGAAGCTACAACAATATAAATAAGAAGAAGAAGGAGAGGATGATGATTTAGAAGTGGTGAAAGGACCCGAATCGCTTGCCCGACTGCTCTGTTCCAGGTGGTATGAGAAATGCTTCGTATCTTCCTCATGAATATTCATGGCTGAGTGAGCGCCCATCATGAGGTCCATCCTACAAATTCTTGAAATGGGACTACAGATTGTACGTTCAGCCTCTTTCTTGATGAATGTTCGGGCACTGGGGAGAGAACAAAACAGGGAGGGACTGAGGTCGAGGGTGTGGTGTGAGGGCTGGGGAGGAGCCGTCTGGATTGGGTGAGCAGGTGCCGTTGGGATGCAGCCTGAAATGTCTCCTCGCATGCTCCCTTGCTGAGCTAATTCTTCAAGAAATGTTGCCACGCTGATACCTGTCCCACCCTCAGGTCCAAGGACAGCAGGGTGGCCACCCAAAGAATAGAGGAAGGATTACTCCACTCCTCGGTATATATCCTGAGGACTTAAAATCAGCACACTACAGTGACATAGCCACATCAATGTTCATAGCAGCTCAACTCACAATAGCTAAGCTAAGCTATGGAACCAACCTAGATGCCCTTCAACAGATGAATGGATAAAGAAAATGTGGTACATATACACAATGGAATATTACTCAGCCATAAAGAAGAATAAAATTATGATCTTTGCTGGTAAATGAATGAATCTGGAGACTATCATGCTAAGTAACATAAACTGATCCCCCCCAAAACCAAAGGTTGAATGTTCTCTCTGATAGGTGAATGTTAACACTCAATAAGTGGGGGAGGGAAGAAAAGAAGTTCAGTGAATTAGACAAAGGGGAATAAAGGGAAGGGAGAGGGGATAGAAATAGGAAAGACAGTGGAATGAACTTTCCTATGTTCAGATATGAATAAACCACAGTGAATCTCCACATCATGTACAAGCACAAGACTGGGATGCTAATTAGAGTAAGCTATACTCCATGTATGAATAACATGTCAAAATATACTCTACTGTCATATGTATCTAAAAAGAACAAATAAGAAAAGGAAAAAATGAATACATGAATACTTGAAATAGTGATTGTCCTTTTATTGAATCAAAATATGTCCTCAACTTGGAACTCCTCAGGGCAGAGGACACCTCCAGGGAAATGTGTCCAAGGAGCTGGTTACACAGAGGGTCCTTGCTGAAGGGTGAGGGACTGGGGCTGGGCTGAGGGGTGTGTTGGAGAGATTCAAGGCAGATTCCTGGTCTTTTGAACCAGTCTTTGAAAAGTCACCCCCACCATGTTGAATTTGACTGCTTACTCTGATAGGGTCTGACTGGTCATTATACTGTTTTAGCATTAATTTCATTGTCAAGGGAAGATCTTTTATCACTGGAATAAATCTCCAAGGGTGGAATTCCAGGCTGGGCAGAGCAGAATGCCTTTTTATTTTGCTGGCTTTGGAGGCAAAATGCTTCTCCTAATGGTGCTTGCTGCCCTGGCTCGGCCTGTCTTCCTGTTTGCAGACTGCCACCTGGAATACTGGACGGGGAAGGAGGTGAGGGGCCAGCAGCAATTAAAACCAGCAGAGGAGCCCAGGAAGGACTGGAGCTGCAGCCGAAGTCCCCATTTATCAATGTCTCCACCAAGAAGCCCTTGTCACCTCCCAGTCACCCAAACAGCTCCCCGAGCCACTTCAGTGCCCACTGCGGTGGCTTGATGAGCCCTGGAAGCTGATTAAGAAGCTGGTGAGTAATGGGGACCACACCTGCCTCTAGTGGATCTAAGTAAGTTAATAACCTTCTTTAAAGCAAAAGCAAATCAAGTCCTATTTTAAACATTTTATTGACAAGCACAAAGAGGCAGCTGTCTGTGGCCCGGGTAAATTTATCACTCAGTTTTGTTACTTGTTTCTGACTCATGCAGTGGACAAGAGCATTTCAATCATCCAGTGCCTCCCCTTATTACAGGACGGGGCTGTGCTGGAGAAGACAACGCAGGACAAAGGGGGACAGTGGGTATCTCCCGAGCTCCTGCTCTGGCCGGGACTTCTCAGGGTGCGTGCCTTAGCTCGATGCACCTGATGCTCAGAAAGCCCTTCCTGGGGAACGGTTTGATTGCCACTCTACACTCGAGGACACGGAAGAGACACAGGACTGAAATGCCTGGCTTGGAATCCTAGGACAGTCCTGGGGACAGATCCAAAGCCTCATCTGGCATTTGCAATCCGTCAGGATCCTAAAGACAAAGTAGGTGACACCTTCACAGTAGGGCTACCCAGGAGATTTAATTAGGGGACAGTCCACACCACTGAGAGTGAGGGTTGGGGACCTACTGTGGAGAATGCCAGGGACTAGCAAGACAGGAGCCATTAGCCCTCCCCGGGCGGAGGGTGGGGAAGGGGCGGGAGCTGGGCTCTGGAGAGAGATGGGTAAAGGGGCTCTTTTCAGTGGAACAGTGAATTTTGGTTAAGAAATGAGGCTGGTACAGTGGAATTTTCCATGGAGGGAAGAAGGGAGGGAGCCTTATTGGCTGACCCAACCGGAAGTAGGGTCCTGCTGGGGCGTCTTGTACTGACCGGCCTCCCTGTGTGGACAGGCCAGCACAATGTCCCACTTCTCTGTTCCGGCAGATCCTCCAAACTCTCCCCCCGCCACCCAACGCCAGAGGGCAAGAGACAAACTGTGCTAGTGAAAATCTCTCCTCCAAAGGAATCTGGTCCATATCAAAGCATTTATCCTAGGCTGTAATTCAAATAATCTCAAACCACATTGCTTAGATTTTGACCATGACCTGCAATCCTATAAAGAGCGTCTCCTAAGTAACACTTCACGTCCGTAAAGATCTCCACCAGCAGAAGAGATGAGGCCCAGGGTGGCAGCTGGGTGGGTCATTAAGACTCACCTCCTCCATTATTTAATACATCTTTACAGCCTCCTGGGGCAGAAAGGGAGAGATTCGCCATAAACCGCGCCTGCTTTACAAGGAGGTCTTCAGAGGAGAAAATAAATGCCATTTTCCCCTGCAAAGGAGAGTCATTTTGCTGCCCTGGCTCGGCTGCATTGCTGATGGGGTGGCTTTGCCACACTCCCCGCCACCCAGCGTGGAGGATTCGGGAGTGGAAACCTCCCAGAAGTTCTATGCCATCCTCTATTCCCTTGCCCCTCCTCTTTCTACCATGCCGTTCTATCGATTATCTCCAGAGAATGGCCCGGCTCTTTGTTTTGTGATTATGAACCAGAAACGGAAGTACCAGGGACAGTCACAATGTTTAGCATCTAAGAGCAGCATTTTCTTCTGTGTGCCAGGTCTCGTGTTATTTTTCTTGGAGACAAAAATGAGCAAAACGGTTCCTGCCCTTAAGGATATCATGGGCTAATGAAGAGCACAGACTTGCACAAACGGACGTGTTCAGGAAGCCAGGTGTGCAGAACGCACCAAGCGCACCGGCAATCCAGTTGAGGGAGCGACTGCGTTTGTCCTGGTGGCCGCGGGAGCTTTATGGCTCAGGCGATGCTGAGCTCTGAAAGAGGAATTCCTGAGGCAGAGACAGAACAGGGGTGTTAGAGACAAGGGCCGAGACAGAGTCCCAGCATTAAAGGTGTGACGGGGCAGCAAGGCACAGGGATGCCTGGAGCAGGGGACTCTGGAGAAGTTAGAACAGGAGTTGTGCCTCCAAGGCTGATCAGGTTGATTTTGAGTGCCAGGGGGTTGGGGAAGGAGTCAGATCTGTGAGGGAGACCGCTCACATGCCCCTCCAGCAAGACCCTCACTCTGGAGGGGCTGAGATCGCTTCCAAGGCTCATTTACAAGCATCAGCCTGTAGAGGGCAGGCTTGCTCACCCACAGCCCCAGCGCCCAGTCCCCTGAAAGGTGAGAACGTGCGAGGAAGGATGCTCGAATTTACGGAGGCTCATTTGGAGGCGAGAAGGAAATCACAGTTCCAGGCAAGACAGGAAGTATTAAGCTGCACTTTTAAGTCCTAATCAAATGCGAGCAAAAGCATTTTCAAAAGCAGGAATAATTGGTGGTCGAACAAAGCCTTCTTTTAAGCCACGAATGTTTCCCCACACCCGGGACTGATAACAGGCTTCCCCACTCCCTGCTCCGCTACATAGCTGCTTAAAGCGGCAGCGTCCGTCCGACAATGGAACCCAGCCGAGGCATAAAACTCGCCATTGTGAACTTGGGGCTAGGTCCCTGGTGAATCCATCTGTGGCTTTGGGATTGGTGCTGTCACAAGCTTGGCCAGGGAGGCTGGGATGCTGGACAGGTACACACACACACACACACACACACACACACACACACACACTCATGCCCACCTCCTCACACCACCTCCAGTGTGGATGTCACAGGTCACTGCATACCTGTGTCCCTCAACGCCCTTCCCCACACCACCCTACCCCCCAAACGCTTTCATCACACCCTGAACACACTGTGCACGCACACACTCACACATGGCCACTCAAACCCCCGGCCCCCTCACGCTTTCCCTCCGCAGGTACGCAGGACACGAGCCCTTGGGGAAGGTGCACTCCTCAGGTGGTCCTGCCTCTGTCTGCCTCTGCTGCCCAGGTCTCCCACCCCATGCCCTCCACCTGCTCCCTCTCATCTCCCCCACGGATGTCCCCCACCACTTCCTCGAACCCTAGCACGCACCATGCACAAGGTCACACCTGATCCCAGAAGGAGCAGGCGTGCCATCTCAGCCTCCGTAAAAGCCTGCAGTGACAAGACTCTTCGCCTGTGATATCACAGAGCTACCTTCGTTTACCGGGTGCTGATTTTGCTCCCGGGTCTGTGCTGAATGAGGGCTCAGTCCCTCTGCCCAGTCTCCCTGTGAGGGATCAATATGCCTATTATACAGGGAAGAGTACGGAGGGGTGGAAGCCAAGCCTCGACCACACGGTAACGGGCGGAACTGGGTTACCTGGGCCACCTGGGCCCGCAGAGGCCTGAGGGTCAGAGGACACAGAGAGGTGATGTGGTTTCTGGACACGGGAGGTCATATCTCCCTGCCCTTCTGCTCTTATTGCTGGGCTGGTGTCCCTTCCACCCACGGGCCTGTTCCTTGGCGGTTTGATCTGCTGGCAGCCTGGTCACCACGCTGCCATTCTGACTCTTCACGAATGGCACAGAGGAGCTCCATTATTGATCCCACTTTATTTTCAGAACACAAGGGAGAGACAGTAAAGGGAGCAGCTTTCAAAGACGTCCACAGGTCAACCTGGGGTCAGGACTGGAGAACCCGCAGCGCCTACCTCTGGATGCTGCCTCTCCACACCTGCCGCTGCCCCACGACCTCAGCCTCGCCTCCCCGCCTCCCAACCTCCTGGGTGCCTTTCACATGGTCTGCTAGACAGGAGTGGCGTGTTGGAAGCTGGAGGCGCAGGGTTTGAATCTCAGCGTTTAAACTCACTGGCTGTGACTTTGGGCAAATCCCCACCAGCTCTCTTGATCCTCAGTTTTCAGTCTGCAACGTGGAGTCGCAGCAAAGTTCACCTGCCACAGGTGACGTGTGAAATGATCATTGAGTGGCATTTTATCATGATTCCGCCTGACTTAGAGTGGACATGGAGATATCAGTATTTAAATGTCTCACCTTGAAAGGCTGGTGCCGTGAGGCTGCTGCACATCTTGCTTCTTTCTAGACAGTCCAGGACTCCGAGGCCTCACTGGGGAGTGAGGTGCTGTCCTGCGTACCTGCAGCAGGGTGCAAGCCATTCCGCTTGACTGAGAAGCAGGCTCAGGCCCGGGGGTTCAAGTTGGCTTGCCTCGGACCCCCAGGAATGTGGTGGCAGAGCCGGGAGTCTGGATCCAGGACTGGTACCTCACCATTGCAGGGGAATTCCAGAGAATCCATTGACCTAGTTAGGATCACAAAGCAACCATTGAAGTCACAGCCTCTCCTCTCGGTGAGCAAGCATTTCCTCCCTGCTTGGTGCTGTGCTGAGGTTTGCACATGTTATCTCATTTAATCACAGTACTTGGAGGGAGGAGGAGCTAGGATCACCTGCATTTTGAGAAAACTGGGACTGAGAGAGGTGGAGAGATTGCCTAAGATCTCATGAGTAGGAAGCAGTTGAATAAAAAAGCCAGCCAAAGTCACGTAATTTCTAAATCTTAAAGGAAAGTTGTGCGGCTTAGCTTTGGGGTGTAGATGAACCGGCTTAATTGAGCGAGACAGCTGGGGGGAGGCAGGGGCTTTTCTTCAGCCCCCTCCCAGGCCACTGGTTCTGTATCAGTGGCTTTGCTGAGACAGCAGTTCCCTCGTGTGGAAGAGCCCCGCAGTCACAGTGCTGCTGTTGTACAGCGTGGGAGGTGGGCCCCCAGCCCGGGCGTGAATCCAAAACCGCATCAGAAATCATCAGTCCTCCTTCCGTCTTGTCTGGTCCTTCTTTATTTCCGTACACGGGTCCCTGATTTTTCCTTCCTTTTCTTCTTTGGGGAGGGTGATCTCACACTTCCTGTACTCGTCTCTCAGCCCATCACCTCCTTCCCGTGCTCCACGTGCGCACGAGGAATCTGATCCTGGTTCTCAAGTGTCGGCATAAGGTCGCACGTAGGTTGTGCCTGGCTTCTCTTTTGTTTTCTAGAGTTTACGGCTCTCTCCTCTATTGCCACCCCGCCTTCTTCTCCTTCCCGCAATGCACAGCACGGTTCACTGCCATGGAGGCTGGGTTCCACCTGCCGTCCGTGTTTATTTGCGTGGATGTGCACCCCTGGGCTCTGCTCGGGGCGGGTGTTTGAAGGTTTGCATGAGTGACATTGTGTCTTCTTTGTCTCTGCTTTCCCTCAGGGTGGTCACGAGACTCGTCCTTGTTGTAGATCAGTCTGGTCCTTATTTCCGAGTGAGTCACGACTCTTCATAGTCCCTTCTACTACATTTATCTGTTCCCCTAGTGATGTGCAACTAGATTCCCTCCAACTCTTAGTTACTGCAACAAAACAGATAATTCCCCTCATGTGTGTTTCTTGCAGACCCTTGTGAGTTTCTCTAGAATGTGTGATGCTAAGGTTTGGCTCAGCATCTCTCCAGAGTTCTGTGTGTTAATGGCTCAGTCCCCCTGGCACTGTGGGGAGGCAGTGGAACCTTTGGGAGATGGGTCCAGTGGGCAGGGCTGAGGTTTCGGGGGTCACATCCTAGAAGGGGATTGTGGGACTGGCCTCTTTTCTCTGCATGGCTCATGACGTGAACAATTTGCTCCATCCAGCCCTCTTGTTAGGATGTGCCCCTGTCTCTAGAAGCCCAAAGCTGTCGAGTCAACTGATCTTGCCATGGAACCTCAGAACCATGACCCAGAATAAATCCTTTTTCTTTATGAGGTTCCTGCCTCAAGTATTTTGTTGCAGTAACACAAAGATTAATAATTTGTGTATGCAAGAGTTGGCTGCCGGGTCTTAGTTATTCGGGTCTATGCAGTTACTCTTGGCCCTGCTGGTGTGAAACATGAGAGGTGCATTTCCATGTGTCCTTTACCGAAAGAAACTTCTGCTTATCTGGAGAGCATGAAGTGGCATCTCGCTGATGTCACTGCACTTCACTAAGTTGGAAGTTGAAGCCTCTCACCAGGTACCTTCTGTCAATTTGTTTTCTCCTTCTGGGATGTAGCAAACGCTTTCTTCTCATCTGTCACCTCTTGGTAATATTCTTCTTATATTTGTCAAACCAAATCCATTAATCCTTTCTCTGAGAGCTTGTGTTTTTGAGGTCCCATAAAGAAATCACTTTATACTCTGAGGTCAAAACCTATTAATTTTTTTTTTTTGCTTAAATATGGAACACTTACCTTTAGTGCATTTTGAGGTTACTTTTGTATACAGTGTGAGGTAGAGATTCAGTCTTATATCTAAATAAATTTATTACACATGTACTGTGTGCCAAATATTCTGAAATATTTAGAAAAAGATCCTGGCATGCTGCATGCAGTTTGTTCCACTGACCCCTGTTTTTGTGCACCAGTACCATATTGTATTTACGAGTGTGGTTTTGCAAGATGTCACAATATCTAGTTGGATGGGTTATCGTCTCTGCTCTTTTCCCTCTTCTCCATTTTCTCCCCAAATTGCTGTTTTCATAGTTTTATTCTTACATTTGCATTTTAGACCAGTTTGTCAGGTTTCTTATGCAGGTTTGCTGTGGAAGTCTACCCCACAGGGTTGGTTGACTGACAGAATGAGAAGATGGGTGTAAAGGGCTTTGCCAACTGTTCAAAAGTCTAGGAAAGCCGGTACAGTGTCAAGGTGACACCAAGGCTCTGGGGTCAGACACACCTGGTTTCAAGTCCCTTGGAACTTGGATAAATCATCTGAGTCCTCTGAGACTTGGTGTCTTTCTTTGTAAGAGTGAAGTTGATATTAACCAGCTCACAAGCTCGTGGGAGGGAAGAGCAACAAGAGGACAGCATGGGTCACCAATTATATGGGTGTGTCATAGGACTGGGGGCCGGAGGGCCGGGTGTGAGCACCCCTGGGGACAGCAGAAGAAGAATGAGAACGCCGAGCCGGGTTTCACACGAGGGATCGGGGCTGCTGTTGACATGGTGCAGGCTGCCAGGTTAATGAGATCATTCATCAACATTATGTTCAGGGCCATGATGGATTTGCCCAGATCCCCTGCCTGAATCTTCTGGGGGAAAGGACATTAATGGTGACATCTGTGAGCACAGGGATGTGTCAGACTCCTGGAGTGGTCATGAGGAGAGTACTTGTCTCTCTCCTTCAAACTCTTTCTGCTTCAACACCTTAAGCTCAGCAATGCCTGGTGGGAGCTGCTGGGTAATTATTCATCGGCCCTGGAATCAACCAGCTATGGGCGCCTCGTCTGCTAGTAAATGCCCAGACAATGCAGGTGAAGAGGAAGGGGCGTCAGGCATGAGGCACACACAGCGGGAGCTGAGTCTCAGCTCTTCTGCTTAGCAATCCTGTGACCCCAGGCAAGTGGGTCCCTCTTGCAATCATACCTACTGTGTGGGATGGTTGAGAGGGTCACTCGATGCCATGAATGCCAAAGGAGGAGGAGAGGCGGGAGCTGAGAGCATGCCACAGAGACACCAGGCATCCGCGGGCTGCCTTCCAGCAATGGTTCTCTTGTAATTCTAACTCCAGCCTGGGAGTTAACTCACTGGCGGCTCTAACACCTACCTGGGGTTTATTGTGGCCTCTGGAAGTGACTCTGGACAATACAATCTGGACATGTCCACAGCTGTCATGTGTGTGTGTGTGTGTGTGTGTGCGTGTGTGCGTGCTGCAAATATTGGGGGAAGGTCTTGGAAGATGCAAGGTTAGAGATAAGAAAAATGAGGGCCAAGCTCAAAGGTTTAGGGGTAATCAGATTCACTCAGGTACTGATGCAGCTGATGTCTGTGACTCCAGAAAGGCCTGCGATTACCAACAACAGCAACGATACAGTAGTTCCATAGGCTGCAAATATTAAGCAATTAATATTTATTTTTCTCTTTGGTTTTTGAAAAAATCCAACAGATCCCAATCTTACAGATGAGGAAACTGAGGCACGTGGTATTGAACGACATGGATGGCAGATCTGGAGCTGGAATTCAAACCCATGTCTGTCCGGCCCCCGTCCCCAGGATCTTGATAACTTGGAAAGGCCTGTCAGTTACCCTGTGAGATTCATTTGGGGTTCTTTTCTCTGTCAAAGGCACAATGCTCCCACCATGTCACTTCTGAAAACAGCAATTTCTGGAACTGAAACTTCAATTTTTCAGAGAGGGAGACTGACACGGAGTTGAGGCATCGTGCGAAGGCATGTCACTCTCCATCACAGCCGTGAGGTGCCCGTTGCAGAGAAAGCAGTGAGCGAGGCATCCAGCTAGAAAATCAGAAAAGAAAAACGTGGCTGCCTGTGGCAGAGAATGCCTATTTTTTTGGCTCACCAGGCCCTCGATCCCTTTCCTGGTAATGTCTCATTCAACTCCCATTGGAAATCAGCCTTGTTCTTAGGCCAGCGGACTTTGGGAACCCCTCCCCCCGCCCCTGTAGACTTTGGTCAAAGAATGAAGTAGGCTATTTTCAGGTGATCAAGAACTTATTTCACTATTATGAAAAATATCTTCATCATCACATAAAGAGCACAACCATTAAAAAACCTAATTAGGGTGAAAGAAATAGATTAAAAAAATAACCCATAAATCTCAACTACTGGAAGCCATCCTGGCTAAATGGAGAAGGTGAGAACTTTGCAACCAATCAGGAAGTCAAATTCGTGCTTTGTTACTGTCAGGTTGAGTAACCTTGGGGAAGTTTCTTTGTCCTTCTGAGAAGGATTGATACGCTGCACAAGTTCAGGGGCACCCCAAGTTCTGGTGGGGTGCTTTTACATAGAATATTCTGTTCCTGGCTCCTACTGGGGTTGTGTAGAGTAAAGCCCCTGCCTCCCAACATAATACTCCTCAATTACACAATGAGAGCCTAAAATAATTGCCATAAGAATCATTTTCAAATTGGAGGAGACAATGGATGTGAAGAGGCACCTGACACAGTGAGTGCTCGACCGCATTCACGTTCCTCCTACATGATTTTTCAGGAATTGGAGGAAATGGAGATGAATAAGATACAGCCCCAGCCAGTGCTTGGGAAACCAAGCATAAAGATAGATGATGATATCAAAGTTTGTGAGACAATATGAAACAGGAGATTACAAGGTGATACTCGTCTCCATATTAGATGAGTGGCGTAGCAGATAAGCATTATGACTCCCTGAGAGGGAGGTTGTCTTGGGTGAAGTCCCCAGAGGCAGATTCTGAAATGAGGATTCACGTGCAAATGAAGGAAAGGCTCCTGGTAGAAACTGGCTCAGGAGTGGAGAAAGCAGGGCAGGGGAAGTAGTCAAACGAGGCTGTTATTCAGGGCATTTCAAGACTTTGCCTAGTCCTGGAGGGATGCTCTGAGCTTGCCTCTGCACGTGGCAAGAGCTTCTATTCTGCCCGGCTCAGGTCTGGGCTGGGACCACTGTAGGAGGGCTACGTTCCTGGGCATTCCTGGGCCCTTCTGGGTCTCTCTGCAGTTTTCCATAGAAAGTCACAGGTATCAGCTACTGAGAAAAGGGCACAGAAGCTGGTGAACAGATGTGTGCTCTAAAATGGCATTTCCCCCAAAGGCTGTACAGCAATAATTCGCATCCCCCAAGCTCTCCAAGGACGTTGCTGCTCTCCCATTGAAAGGTTGAGTCTATCGATTTGAGGTCTTCCTGATGAATAGACAACAGCAGAAGGGATGTTATTTAACTTACAAGGCTAGGTCATAAAAAGTGATCGCTCTCTCCCTTGAGACACTTGTCCTTAGAATCCAGACATAATGCTTCAAAGAAGCTTGGGCTACATTGAGAGACCCATATAGGGAGGAACCAAGGGCCCCAGCCCTCAGCCCTGGCTAAGCGCCCACTGATGCCAGCACTATTTTATCAATCATGTGAGAGCGCCTTCTTGGGAGTGAGTTTTCCAGTTGAGCTGCCTCACCTGACGTGGCATGGAACCAAGATGAGTCTCCCTTGCTGAACCACCTGCCCAGGTTGCTTGCTTTTGTTTTAAACTCCTAATTTTGAGAGAAGCAGTGATGGAAACAGTATCAGATGATGGTAAAAGGAATCTGAGAATCTGGGTAAAGTTCCAACAGTGAAGTAGATACTGGTGGGGCCGGATTCAGATTCTTTCTTTTGCCATGGGGTGCACCCCATCTCCAGATCCTGTGAATGTCGGCTGCTAACAGCTCACTTTGGCCTCTTCAGGGAACTTCCCTGGTCTAATGGAATCATCTCGACTGGAAGGCACTCTTTCCATAGGAAGTCTATAGCCAATGGCTGATGGACACAGGGATACTGAAGGGCCCATCTTTTGTCTTGTGGTGGAACCAACTTTGCAGTGCAATTTGAGCTCAAAATTTCCCCAAGGAATCAGAATGAATATGATCTCTTCATCCTTATTTAGGCTTTTGCCCCTTAATTGACTCTACTTCCCTCAGTCCCCTTTGCCTGAGAGCAACTCAATAAATCACTCACCCAAGAATGTCTCAATCCAGCCCCTGCTCCTAGAGAACTTGACCTAGAACAGTGTTTTCCACAGAGGTCTCACTATAGGACTAACATACATAAAGATCGTATGTTTTGACAAAACACTCATCTCTGCAAGGTGTATGAAGGGTACTCAAAAATGATAGATGATAATGCTATGATGCTATGATAAGATGCCTACTGCAAATGTGTACTTAAAATGCCAGGTAGGGTATAGAATAAGGATGTCTTTATACTGAAAAGAGGCTGACGGTCTGTATCCTGAGACCAGGCTGGGCAGCGTTGCATTTAAAGACTTCCGGTTCAGCACCACGACTTGTGGACAGCACCACGGCTCATGGACGGCGCCCACAATTAAAGTTATGTCCAATTCAGCACCTCATCGTGTGAAAAGCAGATGCCTCAATTAAAGGGCAATTGTTTCTAGCAAGTCTTGGTTGTAAGGTCTTATGCTATTTTTCACATATCAAGGCCCTCTCCCTTGACGCCATCAGGATATTAGAAAAATCCCAGGGCTTGCCAGGGGATTACTCTGTTTATTAAATTTAGCTGCACAAACAGAGATGCTCTGCACTTTGTATCACCCTTGAGAACTTGAGCATTAAGGCATGCTATTGGCTTGAAACCCAGCAATTTCACAAGACAATAAAACAATGTATGTTCTTTTCAATTTTTTTTCCTGTGTACTTTATTTGCTAGGGGAAGTAAAACGTAGTGCAATGATACACCATTATGTGATATGGAAGCTCTCTGCTGAAATTAAATTTCACCATTACCAGGGTGAATACCCACATCTGTAGAGTTAGCATTTTTACTGTGTGCACGTCAGTGGCTCAGACTCAATGTGGTACTTCACTCCTTGACTGTTTTGGTATTCTTTGTTTTAGTCAGGATCTTTGCAAGCAAGGTGAGCAAAAGAGAAATGTTCTGAGAATCACAGAAAGCAGAAGTGGAGGAAACCTCAGAGATATTCATCTGAGATATCTCTTTTTTAAAGGAGTTCAATGCTATGAGTAGCAACTATATTTTGCCTGCAGCTAAAGAGCTGGTTAGTGAGATTCAATTACCCATACGTCTGACTCCACGTTCCATGATTTTCCACAGGCCACAGAGTCCTCTGCCTCTCTAGTCCTTATAGATCAGTATCCACAACTTGGAGGTTATCTTAATTCAACTACCAAAGTTGGACAAATGGTACCTTGTTCTATGGAAGAGCAAAGTGATTGGTTGCATAAGTCCAAAGGGAAGCAAAGGGTTTAAACATTGTAAAAAATATTTTCCCCAACTACTGCAATATACTCTGCCTTCAGAGCCATCCATATTCAATGGCAGACATGAAAGTTATGGAGAATTTGCTGAAGATGACATTCTAAGACATTGTAGTAATGCCATTGTAGCATGGTGACACATGAATTCCTTGTATTTTCAGAACAAAACTTATAAGAAAATCACACTTTTCAAGAGTCTGTCCACCTTTAAAAGTCTGAGGTGTGGTATGTTGGATTTGGTTACTCAATAGGAGGTACTTGGGGTGAACTTGTAAACTGGTGTAGTATCTCTCAATTTATGTTAGAGATGCATAGTGACATCATGGCTTAAGGCACGGGCTTCTGAATCCTGGCATGCCACATATAATCTTGGGCAAGTCATTTAATCTCTCTAAGCCTCAGTTTCTTTTATGTATATTGGGAGTGAATTCAGCAATATCTACACCATGTGGTATTTTTGTGGATTAAATATGGTTGTTGATATAGACAGCACAACCCTGCATTTCAAAGTACCCAATAAATGTTAGTTAATTACAAAAACAGAAGCCACTGATCAGCAAATGTTAGCTGCATTCAGGTTAATAGCAGGCGATTTACAATATCCTTTCATGAAATCTTCCCAACCATCCTGAGCTGAGGATCATCTCCCTTGGATTGAGAATGGATATGGAAAGGTCTGGAAGATGAAACAGGCTGGTCAAGTCATCAAATTCATACCAAGTAGTGCCTGGATTTGAATCCTGGTCTGCTAGTCCCATAGCCCCTGTTCTTATCACAATATCTCCATAACTGAAAGGGATCTTGGCGGGGGGGTCATTGAATCCAGAGATTCCACAGAAGAGCAGGTTAACATGTATCACACAAAAAGTCAGCACCGCATCGTCAGGTAGAGAGAGAAAGAGGACTCCATGTCTATTGGAGTCACCATTAACGGCAGTGTATTTCAGACTCCATGAGGTTTCAGAGTAAGAGCTGGGTAAATATGTTGAATTCAAAGTTTCCAATAGAGTCTCACAGGAATAGCATCCAGTGGAACATTCTTTATGGTACATCGACCAGGGCTAGCAAGGGCGCTTTGTATATGAAAGGAGAATGTCAGGAGGGTTCCGTAGGAGGCAGCCGATGAACCCTGATGGGACCCAGGCTTCAGGGCTCCGGGCAGACGGTTCACCCTCAGCAGTACTCTGCCATCCTGCCCTGCCCCTGTGGCCTTCTTGGCATCTGTCAGCTAGAGAGTTTGGGCACCTTGTACTTCACCACCAGGAGCTCCTCCTCACCAAGACACTCTCCCTTTCCTCTAACTCCTCTTCTCCTTCCCTTGTATGACAGCCTGTCTGCTGATGGATTCATCCTGGGTGACAGCGTTCTGATGATGTCCTCACAGAGCACATTATCAAGGTGCCAGTTCTGATGGCCCTGTGATGTATGAGGCTGGAGTCCGTCAATGCCCTGCGGTTCCAACAGAACTGTCCATCACAGTCTCGTCGCCTTCAAGGGGGCACCGCACGGACACTCCTTCCTAGGGAGATGAGGCACCACAGGGCGTCGAGTAGTAGTACAGAGACATCGGGAGAGATGGACAGAAGTCTCATCTCAGTCCTCAAGTGGCCACCATGCTCCGCGTGCTGCCCTTCACATAGACAAAGCCTCGTATCCATCCAAATGCACCCCTTCAAATATAGGAAGCCATGCGCTCTTCCAGGTACTGGGTATCCAAATAGCAACACTGGCAGTGATCAATAATCCGTTAGCTCCTCCTGTGCGCCAGGCACGGTGGTCAATGCTGATGTCACTGTATTGGGTCATCCCTACAACCCACTTGTAGGGTGGCTGCATTTTTAGATGAGAAAACTGAGGCACAGAGACGTTAAGAAACTAGATAAGGTGGATCCAGCAATTAAGCCTTAAATATTGATTTCAGAGTCCAGTTGCTTCACGGCTAAGCTTGTCCTGCCCCACAGGGGACACGGTCTTGACAGTCCTCACATCAGCATGCTCTATGTATACTGTATCATGCTAAGAGAAGTTTAGGTTTTATTAATTTATAAAATACATCTTATTGGTTTATAAATAGGTTTATTAATGACATTCTATGAAAATTTGGAAAGTTCACAGTGAAAATGGCAGAACGGGGTTGATCTCAGGTTGGTCTCACTCTATATCCACCCAACCTATATCCTGAGGCAGGAGAGCTGGACAGGTAAGTGATTTATAGAAATCTAGACCTAGACCTGAATTCACACCCAACTCTACCACCTAGCCAGCCGTGTGACAGTGGAAAAATAAATGAGCCTCTGTTGATGGAATGGGGATGAATCTAGGTTCTACCTTGCAGGATGTGTTGAGGATTGAGAAAATATATATAGTTAAATAAGAAACATTAGCACCAACCCTGATTTGGGGTAGCATTTTAGATAATAACTATCAGTAGTTTTATTGGAAGAGAGATCTATATCATGGTTTGTTATTAGAAATAGACATTCAAGATATAATCAACACCCAGATCCTGGATTCTAAATGCCATTCTCCAACCAAGGGAATCTCTTATATAAATCTAACATTACCTCAAAGCACAATCTAACACTGAAACATAATGAAGATGTTCAAGTTTCAGGATTCTCTCTTAAACAGTTTGTAGAGGTGGTCCAAGAGAAAGATAATGAGGAAGAGTCTTGTTGTTTAGGTTTATGATGAATTAATAACAATAAAATGAGGAGGTAGAGGAATTTACCCTCAACAGTAAAATATAGGGAGAGAGACTCTCTGTTTTCAGTTACTTGCAGTCCTAAGAACAGAGAAGTCACCAGGTATGGTGGCACATGCCTGTAATCCCAGTGACTCGAGAAGCTGAGGCAGGAGGATTGTGAGTTCAAAGTCAACCTCAGCGACTTAGTGAGGCCATAAGCAACTCAGCAAGACCCTGTCTCTAAATCAAAAATATGAAAAGGGCTGGGGATATGGCTCAGTGAGCAAGTACCTTGGGTTCAATCCTGGTAACAACAAGCAAACAAACAAAAACAATAGGGTCAGCCAAGAACATAATAGGCACATGTCTCAGCACATAGGTATTCCCTTTTTATTTAATGATATCACAAGGAGAAATGCTTGTACCAATAACTTGCATAATAATCAGGGAAGGGATAAGATGTGAGTGGGTGTTCTCATGCCGGGGGAAACTCAGGGAGTCAGGGCAGAGGGAGAAGTCACAAGTGGGCATATTTGGATTGTGAACCAAAACACCACACTCGGAGGTCATGGCTCTTGGGCACCTGTGGCTGTGCTTGGCCAGCATTCATGAATTCATTGCTTCACTTGTTTTGAATGTCCACAGATTTCTCCCTGAAGGGGACTGGGGATTGGACTAGCTCCTTGTCCTCTGGGCCGTGTGAGTTGGCCCAGGGTGGGTGCAGGGCCAGTCTGTTGCAATACGAGCTCTCGATGTCCCTTGCTTTGCCTGGGAGTGTTGAGTTGGCCCTGTGGGTATGAAAGCGAGAGTGAGTCAGATACATAATAAGCACTGCAAAAGGCAAGCTGGGATCATGATTGTCATTAACAGGGCTGAACTGTGCCCAGGAGCAGGGGCTTTGCAGTAAAGCTGGGTTCAAACCCTGGCTTCATGCTCAGGAGTTTTGTGACCTTGGGTACTTCCTCTCTCGGGGTTCCAGGTCCTCATCTGAAAAATGGCAAATCATAATTGCTGTTATAATCACATGGGTAGTACCAACAGGCTAGGACAGTGTCTGACTCCAGTAAGCACACACAGGAGGTTAGTTTTGGTGCCACTGTGGCTGTTACGCTGTGATTCCTTCCACCACTCCATCCACACTGCCGTTATTGCTAGGACTACACCACACTGCTTTCCTGTACAGGGGTTTGCTGATTGACTGGTAGAGTAATATATAAAAAATAAAGAGAAAATATAAGAGTTGAGAACAGAAGAGGAAATTGAGCTTGGGTGGGTTTTTCTCATCAGAACAACAAAGCTCTGTTGACAGTTCTTCCTCTTCGGCATGGACTTTGGATCTGTTGGGGCATTGTAGGCAGATTTATTTTCCATGAACTAGGTTCTTTTAGCCCTGGTTGGCCAAAATGGGGTTTCTCTGTGTCTGGAAGTCAGAAGTATCAAATAACAATTTTCAAAATAAACCAGTGGAATGGAATTTGGAGTCCCCTTTCCATTGGTAATGCATCTTGACAGATGGAACACCTAGGCTTGGCTTGTTCTCTTCCAAGAGATAGAAGATTGCCTGCAATACAAACATCAATGACGAGGACCCTGCCAGCTTGTCACGTGGAACATCACATGCCATAGTCACTTACCCACGAGATGTGATTTCTCACCGTATATGAGAAGACCTATCCTGGCATGGAAAATCTCACCACCATGTTCATATCTTTGGGTGTTGCAGCTGCATAAACTTTAAGAACCTCTTTAAAAATGTGATTGCTTCATTGAGGGAACATTGTCAACAATAAGATGCTTGATATTTGAACTGCATTCATTTCTCAGTCTTCACAGTAAATCCATTTTGCAGGTGAGGAAACCCAGGAAGAGAGGTAAGCGATCTGTATTGGGTTGGCCCTGGCAGGACTTGAACTTGGGTTTCTTCAACTACAGAGCTTTTCCTAGTCTTCCACATGGATTTGGAGGGAGAAATGTCTAGGAAGATGCTGGGCAGGATCTTTGCTTGTTGAGAATTTGCAGTGATAAAGGGCCTAGGCATGAAAGTCAGATAGATTTAGATCTTAGTGCTTAGACTCAGCCCTTACTGGCCTTGTCACCTTGGAGCAGCGTTTTAACCCTTGAAGAGATAGTTTCTCGTGTTGAAATGGAGACGATGGGTGTGTGGTGTTGTAGGAGATACTAAGTGGTTTCTTGTGACCGTGTGGTTTTCAAGATCTGGTCCACAGGGGGCAGCCACCCCACGTTTCCGTTGTCATTTGTGATTTACTCCAAATCCTGTACTCACTCAAGAAGGAAGGTTAGTCTCATGGAGCGCTCAGCAGGCATCCTCAGCACCAAGGTGTCCTGACAGTGGGTGAGATGCACAGAGACAGATCCGCACATCCCTGCTTATCTCACCTTTGGCTAGAGCCCCCTGTATCTGCCTGCCTTTGACCTGGTCATGGGTGAGAACCACGCACTGCCTTCAGCAGGACACTGGCCTCTGCAAAAGCCTTGAGTGTCACAGAGCCGCTATTGGCGAGACGCCTCTTACCTAGGCAGAGTGGTCTGTGGGAGGTCACAGTGATCAAAGTTAAACTGAAAGATTAAGAACTGATCCAGATGTAATAACACCCAGACAAGACACCAGGCCTACTCAGCGCCCCTGACGCTCACACAAGCAGCCTCTGTTGCCTGGCAGCGGGTGAGGAGTGTTGCAGCCATCCTGGGCTGCACTGGGTTAGAGCGCAGCTGTGGACTCGTTCAGAAGGAAAGGGCATATTCTGAGGCAGAGGGCTCTCGGAAGGGATCGCACTTACTTTCTTCATTCATTCACATCTATGCCAGGAATCCCGTGCCTGATCTCTGGCTGGACTCACAGTTCAGTGTGAAAGTATGAATCTGAAGTCCATGGAATCTCGGAGGAGAGGTGGTCAGCAAGCCCTCCACGTCCTCCCAAAATTAATGAAAAACTGGGCATAGTTTCTAGTTACTGGCTCTGTCATCTGGTTACCTTGGTTCCCATGCAATTTGGCCTCCAGTCCCTCAAGAGACATTTCTTGGAAGAAGACATATAAATGGCCAAAAAAAAAAAAAAAAGAAAAGAAAAGAAAGAAAGAAAGAAAGGAAAAGAAAAAGAAAGAAAGGAAAAACAAAAAAGCAGATGAAAAGATGACCAATGTTATTGGTCATTATGGAAAATGCAAATCCAAACTACAGTAAGACAGAACTTCACACTCACCCATTCAGATGACTATAATAATAACAGTACCACTTTTACTACTAATGCTAATCATAAAATCCAAAAAATAACAAGTGTCAGGAAGAATGTGGGAAAATAGAAACCCTTACGGGTCACTGGTAGGAATATAAAATGGTACAGGCACCCAGGAAATCAGTGTGGTGATTCTACAAAAGGTTACACATAGAATTGCCATATGACCCAGCAGTTTTGCTCCTATATATGTATCCAAGAGATTTCAAAACACATGTCCACACAGAGGCTAGGAAATGAATGTTTATAAACGCATTGTTTATAATGGCTCAAAGACGGAAACTACTGAAATGCTCATCCAGAGAAGAATGGATAAACAAAAGGGGCATTTCCATAAAAAGGAAAACAATTTAGGTACAAGATCAGACGAGGCCCTGACACTGGTGACAACTTTGGATGAACTTTGAAAACACCACACTGAGTGGAAGATGCCAGACACGTGTAGTGTGTCTGCATTTCTGTGAAATGTCCAGAACAGGCAAAGCCATGAGCGTAGAGAGCAGATTGCTGGTTGTCAGAGATGGAGGCCTTGGGCAAGTGCGGAGTGACTACTTAGCGCAGGGCGCTCTTCTGGGGTGAAGGCAAACGTTTGGAAACCAGAGCAAGATGGCGGCACCCCTCTGTCAATGCTCTGAACACCCTGAATTGTGCACTCGGACATGCTTAATTGCAGGTTGAGAATTTTATCCCAATAAAAAATAGAAACACCTCATGTAAAATAATTTTGCACAGATTAAATCAACTGATGCATGTACCTTGATAAATAAATGTCCTTTTTCTCAGTAAATACTATTTTTAATGGTTATTATGATGGCCTTTACTTTTTCTAGAGAAAACTTTCCAAACAGTCACCAGAGTCTCACCCTTGAGTCCCCAGTTATTGAAACACACGCGTGAAACATGGGTGGAGTTGTCTAGATGGGTGCAGCTGTTCTGGAAAACAGTTTGATAATAATACTTGGTGGGTCAAAATATGGCCCCTTTCCTGACAGTTGCATTTCTGGGTATGGATCTTGAGGAAATTCCTACCTGGGTCCCCACAGGGCTGTGGGGAGAGGTTTGCACTGTGGCACTGTGGAGGTGGGGAGCAGTGTGGGCAAGGTCACGGGGAGAGGATGCAGATGGTGGCATTCCCGAAACCTTAGAGCGATGATCGGGCACACTGGCACAGTCTGGGAGGGGAAGGGAAAGACAGAATGAAGTCCGTAGCTCTCCCCGGTGCTTAAGATTTATGTACGCAAACCAATAATTTGCCATTTATAACATCACAAATGCATAAAAGGATCTGCAGCAAACCCAGGAGATTGGTGGCCTGAGTAGAGCAAAGGGGATGATGTTGGGGCTGGTAAGAAATAAATAAAGCAAGCAAGAAAAGGGCCTTGCCCGAGGATGATGGTAGCCTCGTGCTGTGAACCGAGGAAGATGAGCACCTCAGCCTCTGCACCGGAAGTCCAGCAACACCCAAAACAAAGCCAAGCAAGAATCCATTGGTCCAGGTGACCAACTCAAGGGTACTCACAATCTGGCGATGGGTTTGACCTTCAACCTGGGCTGCTAATTATCTTCCCCTGGGTTTCCCAGACCAATGAAATCAGGCTCTGCAGGAGGTTGGGTCAGGCACCACCATCTTTAGGAGCTTCCTGGGTGACTCTAAGGTACAGTCATAGTGAGGGGCACTGAGTTAAGTGGATCATGGTAAGAACAACGACCTTCTGGATAAGTCAGGGGAGAGGAGAGCAAGGCAGAGGGGAGACTGGGAAGTAGGCAGAGGCCAGAGGAGGTAGGGGGAGGCCTTCGCATTCTTGTCCAAAGGCGAATCGGGGGAAAGTTGGGAGAATTTTAGCTGGACAGTGACAGACCAGATTTGCCCTTCAGAACATCTGCTTTGCTCTCTAGGATGGATGAGGTGCATAGAGGAGGAAAGGATCCGGTTGAGGAGGGGTTCTACATGCTCCAGGGAGGACGATGAGGCTGGATGGGCAGGCGGAGGGTGGGTGGGAAATGCGAGTTCAAGGCCAGGAGCAGCCGTCCACTTGCAGAGATGGCAAACAAGGGCAGGGGAAAGGACCAGCTGTCCTCAGGCTCTCCACCGTCTAAAGTGGCCTCAGCAGAGGGTCCCCTGCTCTTAGGCTGAGGGCACTAGTTCTGGTCTGAGTGACCACTTAGCGGGCAGTTTCCCTCCGGTCAGGTTCACTGTTCACAGCCAGGAAATGACTAGAATGTCACTCCAGGGCCACTGCATAGGGCACAGCGGGATCCCCGCTAGACCCTGTAGCAGCCCACGAGTGGGTGGGTTGCAGTAGCAGCCTGATTAGGGGAGCCAAGCGAAGGAGCAATGTGCCTCTCCCGGATCCCTACCACCCCAGCGTGTGCCCGGGCCACATCCACATGCAGATCCACTGAGGAAGTCTGAGGTGAACGTTGGAAAGGGGATAGCTGAGTCATGGCTGGAGGAGGGTGGACTCGCGAGACCTGCCCACAATGACGGTTAACCACACCTGACGTCTGCAGGGAGCTTCAGAGGGCCCCGCAGTGTGCATCACACGGAGCATGGCTCCTAACCACTGCAACGGCCCAGGGATGCAGGCGGGCCCTTCACCCCCAAGGCCGGTGAGAGTCCCAACACCAGGCTTGGAAGAAGCACTTACATCCGCTCCAAGCCCAGGGCAGGGCCACGGCCAGACCTCCGCTCTGCGACGCTCAGCACATGCCCACGACAGCTCTGTGGGCCGTGGGCCGACACGATCAGACATCGCCAGCTGTCCATGAGCCGTTCCCTCGCACGCTCTGTCTCTGTTCTAGTCTGGGCAGAGGGAAGGAGCCCTTCTCCTTCAGGTGTGCTGGGGTTGGTAATGGATGCTCAGAGTGTCTTTAAGGATCGCTAAGCCCAATCGTCAGGCTGGCAAGCCTGAGAATGTGCCATTTGGTCTTCTCTGAAATGGGAGCAGAGGAGGGTGCTTGGGGGACAATTTAAGAGCTTCCAGAAAAACAAAAAGAACAGTTCCCTGCAGGATGCGGGGGCTCTGGCTGTCACAACGGGGCTGCCCGAAAGACCCCGCATTGCTATGGAAACGGCGCATTCCTTTTTTTATGAAGCTGGCACATAAAACTCCCAGAATGTGTCATGAAATAAGTTACTACTGTCCCGAGGCTGCCAAAGATGTACACCCTCATTAGGGGAGCTACGTGACAGTTTGGGGTTTATAATGAACGGTTTGCAGGCTCAGAGGCTGAGCTAAGTTCACCCTGTTGGGATCACAGCCTCCTGGTTTTGGGGAACTAAAAGGAAGCCCCTCCTTCAAAGTGTCCTCAGACCAAAGACCCATCAGCTTCAGCGGGGCTGGGAGACGGCCAGGTGATGTAATTACGGTGCCTGCACACCTCATTTACATGCAACCGGTGAGCAAACTCTGGCATCTCCATAAACACGCTCCTGCTGGAACGGAGCGTTTTATGGCCTACTTTTCACCTGCAGCCCTTAATTGGGTAGCTCTGCTTCCCTCCAAGCTTTATTTACCTGGTAATATGCAGATGTTAGTTGGCCAGCTTAGAAATCCAAGGGAGAGGAAGGGAGGGACCACACAGGTGTGTCCTCCCCTGGACCTGGAGAGACGCAGCCCTGGATTTTAAACCTCACCTTGTATCCTGAAGTCTTTTCACCCGTCTTTTAAAAATCTGTCGTGCGTCCTGTTGACTGACGGTGCTTCTGATGGTGCATTTGAGAAAGATGAACTTGTTTTGGGAAGCAGACAATTAGATTGTGCAGACAGGGAGGTGAAGAGGAGGGAGAGGAGACAGTGAAGCCCAGAGAAGGCCTGGACTGTTGTCACTAAGGCTGGAACAACCACGAACGATCTGTCACTGAGGAGGAGACGGCTGTCCCTGCTGAACACCGAGGAAGACAAGGCCGGGGGGCACCGAAAGAAAGAGTCCTGTGGCTGTGAAGAAATCGCTTCTGCAATGAAAGTAACACCCAGACAGTGCAAAGAACGACGATGAAGAGTCCCTGTGGGAGAGTCTCCCCGAGCGGGGCAGTGTGCTGAGGTGGTCACGGCCTTGAACTCCAGAGTTGAAACGCCTGGGTTTGGTCCTCGGCACCGCTTGGTCAACATGCAGTTGACTTTTTTTGTCTTTGGTGTTTTGTCCTCCCCTGGCACCTATGTCTTTATTCCCATTCTTTTTTCTTTTTGGTGCATTATAGTTGTACATAACAATAGGATTCATTGCTACATATTTGTACCTGCACATGCTATAACCCTGTGGCCAGTATCCCTCCCCAGCACTCACCTCTCCTCCTCCCTGCAAATCCCTGGTCCTTTTTCTCCACGGCTCTCCCTTTGGTTTTCGTGGGATCCCCCACCCTTCTTTTCCTTTTTCCTCTCTAGCTTCCACGTAAGGGAGAAAACGTATGACCCTTGACCTTCTCAGTTTGGCTTATTTCACTTAACATAATGGTCTCAAGTTCCATCCAGTTTCCTGCCAATGACATAATTGCATGTTTTGTTTATGGCCAAATAAACTCCATTGTGTGTACAGACCACATTTCCCTTATCCACCCGTCCATTGATGGACACCCCGGGCTGGTTCCATGGTCTGGCTATTGGGCATTGTGCTGCTATAAACATGGGTACGAGTGTATCACTGTGGCATGATGACCTTAATTCTTCAGGATTAAACGGAGGAGGGGTATAGCTGGGCCGTAGAGCGGCTCCATCCTGGTCTTCTGAGGAGCCTCTGTGCTGGCAATCAGCATTTTCAGTGTCTTTGGTGGGCCAGGTGCCAGGCTGGCTCACTTCATAACCTCAAGTCCATTATTTAGCTTCCCCAAGCCCAGCATCCTAATTTATAAAATGGAAATAGTAGTCACACCTCCCTTGCTGGGTTTCTGTGATGGTAAAATGAACTAATATATGCAAAGTGTTAATTAGAATGTAAATAATGAATGTTTGCTTTTATACTTACTACTGCTGTTATCACAGTTTTGGGTTTGGGAAAGATATAGTGGTGCAATTAGTCTCTTTTAACCAAGAACAGTGGATTATCAAGGAAAAAATACTTTAAATAATTGATCCCTTATATGAATGGGGCCAGGTCAGAAGGTCCAAAGAAGTCCTATTAAAGATATGACAATACCAAGATGGAAATAGAGAACAGCAACAACATAATGACAATAATAGTGGCAATAAGAATTGCAACGAATATGACTTTTGAGATGTGATTTAATTTCTGGTTCCTCAAGGCCCTTTTTAAAAGTCTTAGCTTCTAGATAGATCCAGTGTGGCTGAAATTATGATGGTGATGGTGGTGATGATGGTGATGGTGATAGTGATGATGGTGATAGTGATGGTGATGATGATGTGGTGATGAGGGTGAGGATGGTAGTGATGGTGGTGATGGTGATGGTGCTGATGGTGATGGTGATGATGGTGGTGATGATGGTGGTGGTGATGGTTATGGTGATAATAATGGTGATGGTAATGGTGCTGATGGTGATGGTGATGATGATGATGATGGTGGTGATGAGATTGAGGATGGTAGTGATGGTGGTGATGGTGATGATGGTGGTGGTGATGGTTATGGTGATGGTGATGGTGATGGTGGTGATGATGGTGATAGTGATGGTTATGGTGATGATGATGGTGATGGTGATGGTTATGGTGATGATGATGGTGATGGTGATGGTGATGGTGGTGATAATGGTGATGGTGATGGTTATGGTGATGATGATGGTGATGGTGATGGTGGTGATGATGGTGATAGTGATGGTTATGGTGATGGTGATGGTGGTGATGATGGTGGTGGTGATGGTTATGGTGATGATGATGGTGATGGTGATGGTGATGGTGGTGATGATGGTGATAGTGATGGTTATGGTGATGATGATGGTGATGGTGATGATGATGATGAGAGTGGTGATGATGGTGATGGTGGTGATGATGGTGGTGGTGATATTTATGGTGATGATGATGGTGATGATGGTGATGGTGGTGATGATGGTGATGGTGATGATGGTGATGGTGACGGTGACGCTGCTGCTGCTGTTGGTGCTAGTGATGATGATGATAACAGCCAGTTATCATCATAGTTATAATTTATTGAGTGCTTGCTGTCTTATTGTAAATAACTCTACATTTGATCTCATTCAATTTTTATAGCACTATAAAATATACATCAGGAAGGCCAATATACATCAGGAAGACTGATGCTTACAACATGTCCAAGGTTGCATGGTTATCCATCAGCACTAAGAGCTTGATTTCCGGTTAGCTGAGCATCTAGAAGTTTAGCAAGTCTAGGGGAAGGTGAGGGGTCACCTTTCCCATCCTGACTGCTTTACCTTCTGAGAGTGGCTTAATTTCTGACTTGCATCTACTGTGGACCTTGATGTGGACCCTCTTGGTCTTGGGGCAGTTGTAACTCCATGCACAGTATCGACATAGACTAGAATGAACTTGGCATTTCTCCACACAGGGGCAAGGGCATCTCTGCCAGAGCACCTGTGAAGGTTTGCTCTGAGTCAGAGGCCCCTGGCTGTCTCAGGTGAAGGAAGTGCGACTTTCCTTTGTTTGGGGTCACAATGGCCATATGGCATTGCGTACCCAGGGACTATAAGCTCACCGAATGCTAGGAAAACTCAAAAGTCTACCAAAGTTAAATAAAGTTAAATATCAATGTTAAATAAAGTTAAACACCAAAGTTAAATAGCTTCATAATGAGCAAGTTGGTGAATTCAAATCATGTCTCTGGACTTTTAGTACTTTGTGTCCCTCTGCCTTTTATGGGAACACCTGGATGGACCTTTTGCTCATGTGGTTACTGGCAAAACATGGAGTCAAAAATGCACAAAATGCAGATTCTGCCACTTGCTTGTTGTAACACTGGGCAGTGCATTACAGCTCTGACCTCACTTTTATCATCATTTTTAAAAATCCAGCCTAAGGCATTTTCTGTCTCATTATATCATGCTTTAAGAATGAAAAAATGATACTGAAAGCATTTTTTTTTGCAAGCTGTGTATTTACAAAGTGCTTCAAATAATTTTAATACAAGACGGACCCTTGTGCTGGACATGTTCAGTTCCTTTCTGTCTCCCCACCCATTCCCACCTGGGAGGGCTGACCTGTAGGGGTTCTACTAATGAGCTCCCTTCCTCTTCAGCTTCTAATTGGGTGGTCAATGGGAGTAATGGCAGGAGAGCTGGGGTTGGAGGGAAGAGAGGGCATTTGTTCCACATGTCCCCAGCTGCCAGGGCACCCCAGATTGCCCTTGTGGTCACAATGAAAGGCCGAGATCCCATCGGGCAGTCCTTTCCCTCCTATCCCTCACTTGCTCCTCTGGGCTTCAGTTGTCCCCCAGGCTCCTGGACTCTCCTTTCCTGGTGTCCATAAATCCTGCCCTTCTTTTGTGACTACCCACTTATTAAACATTCCATGATTTGTCCAGTTTGGGTGCACAATTCCTGCTGAGACCCTCATACTGGCCCTTTGAGATAAGTGTGCCAATTACTACATTTCTCAATTACCGATGAGACTTCCAATTTCCAACTGACACCTACAGACGTGAACAATCTTGCCCAGAGTCACTCTGCAAATGGTGGAGGATTCTCAGTGCTAACCCAAGTCTCTTGATTCCATTTTATGTCTTGAATACCAAGCTTCCTTCCAAGAGAAAGTAAGCCCAGAAGGCTTAGGAAATTTACAAAGAGAACTAATTACATGCCTCCAGATATCTTTCTGATGCAATATTGAATATACAAATGGATGATGCCCAGACCCTATATAAAAATAAAACTTTGATCCACAACTGCAGCAGCCAACCCAGGAAGTCAAACACCCATCTGTCCAGCAAACCATCCAGTGAGTCAAAACACAACTTCTGTAGCAGGCAACCCCGACTTGACCAATAATGGACAGCTTCCATAATTATTAATCATTAAGTTGATTCTTGTTTCCAACTTAGGACCACCCAGAAATAGCCAATTATGTTTCCCTAACCAGCCTGTAGGGTGCCCCACATTCAGAGAGCCCCTCCAGGGTCCTCCCATCAGCAGCCTCCAGCTGGCCATGGAAGTCTGCCCCTCTGCCATAAAGCCTCCCCACCCTTCTGCCTGCCTGCGAGTCTCTGCCAAACCCAAGGGGTGCTGGCTGACTCCCTTGCTATAATAGCAAGCTCGGAGTAAGCAGACTCTTCTGCCTCTCCTTAGGTTGGTCTTATTTCTTTCCACACTGGGATTCATCCCTTTAAAACTAAACTCATACCATAATGGACTGTGGAGTGGGCTGATAGGCCAGCTTGGCCACCCAGGAAATTGGTCAACGCACTGGAGGGAGCATATACCGGAGGTCACCAGCTCCCTGCTATGGTTGTCAGCAGAGCCAACCTACTCCATTTGGTAATGTGCAGCTGACCATAGGAATTGCTGCTGCCGGGGAGCAGTCGGAGCCTCTTGCCTAGTCCACGGAAGGGCGGGAACAGGGAAGAACGGAGGCGCAGCTCACTGCGTTAAGGAGAGCTCATTCTGGGAAGCACTTCTTCCAGGTGACGTCCTTCAAGTCATGCACCAGTCTACAGACGCCACCGCTATTCCTCTGCGGACGAGGAGACGCAGGCTCAGGAGCTGCCAGAGGGGCCGGACTGGGATTGGGACCCAGGCTCAGTGTCCACGAGGTCCTGCCTGCCCTCGCATTTGGGGCAATAAGCACGATCAGGAACACCAGCTAATCTGGGTCATGATTAGAAGTGTCCTCCTTGAGCCAGAAGAGGGAGACCAGTGAAGTTCCATCTCAGAGGACGGCAGCAGTGCGCGACACTCTGGAACCTTCCACCATGTTTTTCTCCTGCTGCAGAGTTTGACAAAAAGCCTTTTCTCCTCCTTCAACCCGTGGGTCTCATCTGGGGTGATTCTGTTTCCCCCCAGTAGAGGTGGTCTGAAGACATTCTGGGGTGTCACAACTGGGAGTGGGGGTGCTAGTGGCATCCGGTGGACAAAGGCAGGGGATGATGCTGGACGTCCTGCAGCCCACAGGACGGTTTCACACCACAGTTATCCAGCCTCAGGATCCAGGAGGTGGTGGCTCGAAACCCTGGTCCAAACACTTGCGAGTCAGCCTCACCTTGGACGCAGCACCTCAGCCTCAGCAGAACGCTCTCTTCATGGGAGGGAAACATGTTTGTCACTATTAACATACTAAATGGTGCTCACCTGATGAACTAGTGTTAGAGCTTGAAAAGGCTTTACCAGTGGGTCATCCTTGAGCCATTTGCTGGATCACTCTGAACCTCAGTTTCATTTTCTAATCAGCAAAGTGAAGCATTTCGTATTTACATCAAAATCATTCAAGGATACAATGAAAGGAAGTCAGATCGCTCCTTACAGGGCGCAGTAGACAACGGATGATGAATAGTTTCTGTGCCTTCCTCCCTTTCTCCTTTGGGACAGATGCTGGTTCATCCTCTTTTAATTATAAAGAAACCACAGTGCCATGGAAGGTACTCACTAAGTATTTGGATCAAATAAAATCACAGACCCCTAACTGGGTGACAGGACATGGAGTCAGACACTCACAGTGTTAAACCCAGCGGGGCTGCGAGTCCTCTCCTCGCTCGGCACCACGTTCTGTGGCTGATGGCAGGAGACATGAGGAAGGAGTCCGTCAGGATCGCGGTCGTCAGTCACCAGGGTGAGAAGGGACAGAGGGAGCCGAGGAGAGGATGCTGGGAAGAAGCTGGAACCCAGCAAGGGAGCAAAGCATAGTCCACTCAGAGGCCAGTGAGGCCCGTGCACCGTGAAAGTGCGTCTGTGGACTCCGGAATCTCTATTCTTAGGTTTCCTGCTTAAAGGTCAAAACCAGAGGATCTGAAGTGCGATTTCATCTCGGTTGGGCTGAAAATCTGATTAAAGGTGGAGGAGTGAGATAAAGGCCATGGGAAGGGCTTTCTAGCTGGGACCAGGGGCTCGAACTTCTTCCTGAAACCCCATGGACGCGCAGGAAGCCTTTGGGTGCACATGCCTGTTGGAAGGCGCGCAGAGCTGGGGTCACAGCATCCTCTCTGGTCACTGTCTCCCTTGTACCTCCGTGTGCAGCTTTTTATGGTGGAAATTCCATAATTTGCTTTTGACTCTTTCTTCCCTGAGGGCACCTGGGTTATTTTCAGTCTGACACAATCAAAGCGCACGTGGTGAACTTTCTTGCACACGTCGCCTTGTTAGTCTCCAATAAGCAGCTCTGGAATGGCCCCGGTCCTTCCCCTCCGTGGTCTTGGCCTTCTGTAATCCCCTCCCCCTGAGGGTCTTGCTTTAACCAGTGGGTGTGGCCACGTTGCAGGGATGCGGCTTTGGTCGTTAGGTTGCATAAGATTCCAGAGCTTTCTGCCCCGCGGTCCCTTCCCCTGTCCTCCCGGTGGGCACGCGCGGCTGAGCAAGATGCCCGTTGGAGAGATTCACGCAAGAACCAAGGCACCGGCAGCTGAATGCCGACCACAAGCAGAACCCGCCCTCTTCTCATGAGGCCACCAACCCTGAGCCCAGGCTGTGCGACCTCGTGGGACACGCAGAGCCGAGGACCCGAGAAGCTGCGTCCGGATTCCTGACCCACAGAGCTGTACAGCCATGAACGTGTGGGTTCTGAAGCTCTTGGGTTTCAAGTAGCTCAGACTTGGAGAAATCGAGGAAAGCAAGCGAGTCTCCCGCGGGGCAGGAGGTTAGGGGGCCGTGGAGGGTTAGGGAAAGGACTGTGGGGACCGGTCGGGTGGAAAGACCCTTTGAACCAGAGTAGGGGAGTCTGAGGACACACCTTCATTGATTCAGAAGAGATTCCTTCCCATCCGTGTGTGGCCTGCCCAGTGCTGGGCCCAGGGGCCCCCATGGAGAAGATGGCCAAGTCCTTTCTCTCTGGATGTTTATCCTCTAGGGACAGAAAAAAAAATAAACAGCAAACAAATGCACAAGGTACTTTCTGTTGGGCACAGGTAGTAGGGGGAGGGGACCAGAGACGAGGACAGTGAAGTCTGGTGGTTGGTGCATTTCTGGTGGTCAGGGGCGTCTCACGGGGCAGGTGGCCCTCTGAGCTGTGCATCCCAAACAGGCCAGGTTTCCACACCCCGGAGGGGCTGGGGTCCTGCCCTGTGCCCCCGCCCCCAGGCCACGGGTGACAAGGGGAGGTGGGCTCAGCCCGGGAAAGGGGGCTGTTGGTTCAGGCTTCCGCAGCACCTAATGATGGATGATGGATGCCTGGGTGGAAAGGGGACCTGCTTTGATGTGCGCGGCCCGGGTTGATTAATGAGCGGCTCTGCCGGGAGGCTACACTGGGAGTAAATTACTCTTTTCAGAAATGGCTAGATCGGCACTATTGTACTAATTATTTCACAAGCTTGGGGTCAGTTCCAAATTCCCTGACACACACAAGGGAACAAACACCCTGGCTAACAGAAGTCGACAGAGCTCTAATTAAAGCAGAAATTGTTTGTGACTCTCCTCTCCCTCTCCCCTCTGCCCACCGGCTCTCTCTTCCCAGAGAAGGAAGCGTCACCCTTCCTTCCTGCCCCCAGCCTGGCCCAGCACAAACCCCCAGAGCTCTAGGAAATAGCCCCCAGGACCCTGGGGCCCATGCCTGTGCCCACTGGCAAGGCCGGGAGGGGTCCGTGGTGGCTGAGTTCTGGTTTCCGTGGCTGATTTTCTGTGCCAGTCACAGGCACGGGTGTTGTGCCCACTCATCCCTCGTTCACTCGTTTCTCTGTTTATGTGTTTGCTCATTCATTCCATGCTACGTATTAAATGCATTTTATGAGCTGGGTGCTGTGCTGAGAACCAGCAGGCTCTCAACCTCCCTGAGCTCATTGCCTGGCGGAGGAGACAGACAGATGCAAAATCACTAGTGTGAGGAGCACCACAGGAGAGAGGACTGTGCTTTGTGAAGGGTGAGGAGGACTGGGCAGGGTGTGGAGACAGCATGCACAAAGGTCCTGTGGTAGGAATGCAGGTGGAACTCTGAAGTAATAAAACAAAGGCGGTGTGACTGGGTCTCCAGATGGAAGCATGTTGATGTGAGAACAGGATTCTGCTGTGTGTGGCCATGGGGACCTTAGCTTGTCTGCGTCTCAGTTTTCTCCCCCAGAACCTAAGGAAAGTGTTTCTTAAACCTTTCATGAACATGATGGCAGCTTCCCTGACATTCAGTTTCAATCCTCAGTGACTTTGCCTTGCTGCCTGCTCTTGTCCACACTCATTGCTGGATGTTCACGTTTCCCTCGGTGCTGCCCTGGACCTTCCCTGTGGTCCATTCCGCCTGAGGCCTGGGTGCTGTGGTCCAGCTCCAGGGCATTGCTTCCCAATTCTGAGCCAGCCCTGCCCCCACCAGCCTTCCTCTTAACCCACAGTCAGGGGCGAAATGGGGATAGAACATGGTCACGCCTCCGAGTTGGCGCTGCCCCTCCGTGGATGCGCACCAAGTCCTGCACCATGTTCTCGACTATTTACATCATGTTTTGAGGTTTTCTTCATCTGATGACTGAAAGGTCTGACTGGATGCAATCTAAGAACTTCACACGACGTCATAGGTCACTACTGCCCACGGCTCCCGATAGTGGGTCTTAGTCATGTGCCTCTACGCGTCCTCGTCTTTAACCCCCTGACCACCCTTCCCTGCAGGTGTGAGCACCACCTTTGTGCAAATGAGTGAGTCTAGGACCCAGAGAGGCTGACCACCTTGCCCAGACACAGATCTGCGGGTGGACCTTTTCCCACAGCCTTCTGCCTTGTTCTACCAGGCCGTGTGGCTTCGTGCATCTGTTCTTACCAGCCAGCACATACGGGAAATTGGTTATGCATAGCCATCATGCCACGTAGATTCCGTGTGATTCACCCCCACCTGCAAGGTAAAAACCACGACGTTTCCCATCTTGTAGGTGATAAGACCGAGGCAGAGAGAGACTCAGCAATTTGCTCAGGGTTATAGAGCTAGTAAATGGTGAGGCTGGACTTATATCCGGGTATCAGGCCCCAGAACCCTGTGACACTCAGACTCCTCTCTGTCCATGGCCACGCCCAGTGAAGCAAGCACCTCGATGTCCCACAGGGGCACCTCGGAAGGTGGCCAGCATGGCGGATTAGGTGGGCCCAGGAGGGATCGACGCCGCAGCGTCCACTTGGATTCCTTTACTTTGGGGGTTGGGACTGTTCAGCTCAAGGCTTCTGTGCACGGTCTAAAAAGAATGAGCTAAATGAGAAAATCAATAACGCACGCAGATGGCCTTGGTAATGTTTACACTATTTAAGAGAACAAATTATTTTGAAGCACCTGGGATTCATTCTTTCCCATATAAAAGAAGAAAACCAGGGGAATTACAGGTCATTTTTATCTGTTTGCTGAATTGACTCCCTAAGAGGCAATTATGCAGTGCTTTTCCTGGTTGGGTTGGTCATTCTCCAGCACCCCCAGCAATGCTAATTAAGAAAGTTTCACTTCAGTGCAGTTTCCAGTATAGATGACAGAATTCATCCAGCAGGCACTATCGAGGGAGTACTGTTTGCCAGGTCCTAGGCCAGGGGCTGGGGCCAGGGAGAAATGGCCATGGATGTGGCCACAGATATGGCAAACACAGGGCACATGTGCTGACTTCTTGCCCAAGAGACCCATTTAATCCTTACACAGGCCTGTGAGGTAGATACCATGATTATTGCCATTTTGCAGATGAGGAAACTGATGCTCAAGAATATGCATCTAGGGTATGAAGGAAGCAGGATTTGAACCCAGGTGATCTGATGAAAAAGTCCAACGGAGCCCTCGTTCTGGAATTGTTTACCTTTTAGCAGGGGAGGCAGACAACACACACACACACAGACACACATCAGGCAAATAAAAAGTAAAAGCACACCCACCTGCAAGGAAAAGGCACATGCACCTGCCACTGAACCATTGCACTGAAATATTGCAGCGTGTTCTAGGACTGAGTGAGGAGAGCTGAGCATGGGGAGGGCAGGGGGAGCCGGCGAGGGGGTTCTTAGGAGGGTCCCGGGAGACTTGCAAAGAAGTCAAGTGGAAAGGCGTCAGGAACAGCTGGAGATCCAGGGGTGGGAATCCCAGACGAGGGAACGGAATGGGTCACGTGGGTGACGGCATGGAAGGCTCTGGGAGTTGGTGGAAGTGACCCGTGGGCGAGGGTGGAGGGAGGGCTGGAGCCAGGAGGGAGAGGGTGGCAGGGGCTCCTGGCGCCGATTCAGGGAGGATGAAGGGAGATGATCAACGTGATTTGTGATCGCAGTGCCTGAATTTATCAAGAACTTGGTTAATGTTCATTTTTATGATCATATGCTTATCCCCTTATCCTATTGACATTGCCTGCCTTTGGGCTATTTAAAGAAAAGACTAGGATTTTCCTTTGAGTTTCTTTCCTCTATCCTCCACAGAGTTCATGCTTACATATTCTGTAAGAATTCCAGTTGGTGAGGCCTCAGACCCATCCCAGAATCAATGATCACTGCAGCATTGTAGAAAGAGTGCTGGTGTGTGTGCGTGTGTGCACATGTGTACGTGCATCTGTGTACACGTGTGTGCATGTGTACATGTGTGTGCATGTGTGTCTGTGTGTGTGCATGCGTAAGCAACCTACACATCCATTGATGGATGAATGGATTACAAAAACCATACAGACAGAGTTGGAATGTTATTCAGACTTTAAAATGGAAGGAAATCCTCCCATGTTTGGAGGACAGTGTGCTAAGAGGTACAAGCCAGTCACAGGGGGACAAAGACTGTAGGATTCCATTTCTACGAGGCCTCTAAAAGAGTCAGAATTCACAGAATCCAAGCAGGAGTGGTGTTTGCCAGGGCGGGGAAGGGAACGGCGTATGTCGGTTCTCCAGAGATTCCGGGCAGCAGGAAGGATGTCCTAGGCGGAGCTGGCTTCTGTGCTTATGGAGCCTGAGAAGTCCCATGATCTGCCCTCTGTGAGCTGGAGACTCAGGAGAGCAAGTGGCATAATGTGGTGCAGTTCCAATTCTAACTCGAAACCCTGAGAAGAGGTCCCAGCTCGAGCAGAGAGCCAGGTCACCCCTCCTCTGCCTTGCAGTTTGGTCCAGGTCCTCCGTGGATTGGATGATGCCCATGCACATTCAGCTGGGGAGGGTCCTCCCTGTGACTCGGGGCCTCTGGGAAGGTCCCTGATCTGCTGTACTCAGTGTCCTCATTCAGATGCTTGTCTCTTCCAGAAACACCCTCAACAGACACCCAGAGAAAAGCTTTGCCAGCTCTCTGGGCACCCTTGGTGCAGTCAAGGGGAGACATATAATTAACCACCACAGACGGGGTGTTGCTAGTCAATGGGCGACAGTTTCTGTGAGCATGATGAGCAGATCTGGAGACTGCCGGACGGTCTGCCCTGCGGTCAGAGCACCGAATCGCCCACTTCCACCTCCGTGAAGAGGGTAGATCGCGTGCCAAGCTCTCTTGGCCCAGTACATCCAAACAGAAAATGAAGGAAGTCACGGGCATTTCGAGCGTGCCAGGTGGGTGTGGGGCAGGAGCCAGGCCAGGGGCTGCTTCTCATGCAGACGTGTGTCCTTACACGCCTGCTAAGCCTCTGGGCAGAGATGACAGGAAGTTTCTGCTGAGAAAAACCTAAGGGCTTTATTTTAAGACCTTCTGTCAGGAAAGGCCTTTGGAGAAAATCCAACCACTCGGCTGCCTTCCTGAAGGTCAAACGGCAGCGGCATGATCTGCTGGATTTGGGGAAACATTAAAAAAAAAAGAAGAAGAAGAAAAGGAAGAAGAAAACAAACCCTTTCTGAGAGATCATGTTTGTTTTTACAGAGAGACAGGGAAAGATGCAAGAACGTTCTGGTAGGAAGGGATTAAAGGAGATGAAATCCGGCCTCTTCAGCTACTGTTGAAATTGCTCCTAAATCAAGTCGACAGGGCCCTGTAATTGATTATAAATGTTGGAATTTATTTCAATAAGCCTTGTCATTTCTGAGCAGCTGTTTCACTTTACGGCACACCAGCAAACAGAGGTGCGGGTGCACCCGTGCTCCGTCTTTGCTCTTGAACAGTTTGAACTGCTTTTGGGTGAGGTGCTTCTGGACGGAGGAAGGGGTCTCGCTTTGGCATGGGAATGGGGAGCAGCAGGGGCTGCCTCTGGGCGCCCTGCCTTCTCAGAGATCCCGAGCCACAGGGAGGAAGCGTCACTCCTATGTCTCTAGGTCCAGGACCCAGAGGGGCCCGTTTCATTCCCTCACATGACCAGCCAGGGAGGCCAGCCCTGTGCTGAGAGGAAGCCATCTTTGATTCTCATGAAAGAAGAGATGGGGTGGGAAGGTTGCGTCTAGACTCTGCGTCTCTCATACTGGCTAGGGTTTTCTCATTCTAGGATGGGCTAAGGACCCAGCCAAGTTCTGAACTGTTGGGAAGATTAAGTCCCTGGACCTCCATGAGAGGCTTGGTGCCTGGGTCATGGAGGAGCTCGGAAGATGCAGAGCTCAGTCTCAGTTTAAAAGCCACCTTCCTTCTGTTCTGACCTCTGTGCATGTCTCCCTCCACTACACCCAGCTGGTGTCTTCTCATTAGTGCTCGGCTCTTAGCATGGAGCCGTGAATAGAGCCAAGTTCAAGTGCTGCTTCAGACACCTGTCTTTGAACCACCTGAGTCCTCTGCTCTTGGGTAATGCATCCTGTTTTACTTTTTTTATCACAAGATGAAATTGTCTAATTCCATCATTGTGTATATATTTTTTTTCTGTCTTCTCCACCAGAATGCAAGCTCTGTGATATTAGGGACTTCTGCTTTCTGTTCACTGCACCATTCATGTCTAGGACGTTCCTGGTACATAATAGGAACCCAGCAAGTGATTTCTTAATCAATTAGTTACTGTGTGCCCACATTCCAGGCTTTCTGTCCAGGAGGGCATCCGGCATTGTCTTAGTTACCTTCTCCTCCTCCCTGTTGCTGCTTTTAGACTTCATGGTGCTCTAAAATCTGGTCAACTTTCTCCCTCTTTCCTTCAGACGTGAGGGTCTGAGACGCTCTCATCTCCCTCCCCTCTGTATTTGGGGTGGACGTGGAGGGGGTTCTCTGGCATGTCTACCTGCTGAGAGAAATTTCTTTGCTCCACTTGAGCGGAGAACAGGCAGCAGAGAACTTGGAGGCCTCTAAAGTCAGAGGAGAAAGAGGGGAGACGGTGGGTTTCTCACATTCATGCCTTGGGGCTTTTGTTTCTGGCACAGACAGGGTTAAGAGACCAAGAACGTTCTTCTATCTCCCCGACCTGTGGGAATGGTGCTCGGAGATCGTCAGACTCTCTCGCTGTTTAGAGGAGAGAATAGGGAAAGATGAAGGGCGAGGAAGCCCTCGAGAAACACAGGCTAGTTATTCAATATTTACATCCCAGGTTGTTTCTTCATCCATCCTCCCACCCGTCCCCAGAGGGGGTCAACAAGATTGGGATTCTTTCCATGTCACGGATGAGATGACCGAGGCTTCCCTAGGACCTGAAGCCTGGTCTCCTACGCCTTCTTCCTGCGGATTTTTGAGTTTTAGAATGAAGGTGCTCCCTTCCTCAACAGGGCCTCCACCTCTCAGGCCTGTGACTCTAGTAATAACCCGCCTGGAAGTGGCCGGGGCAGCAGGCAGCCCCTTCTGGCTGTTCCAGGCTGGGCGCTGAGATTCACGGGAGGAACCTCCCGTCAGCTTTCTGCTGTAAAGCTGCCATTGTGAGCTTAATTACATGAATATCCCTCAGCCAAGGGCTGCCGGGGCAGGGCTCTGCCAGGCTCACCGGCTTCCGCTCGGAGGGGAGAGTTTCCTGTGCTCGCTTCCCAGAGGCCACATGAAAAATGCATGACGGACGTCGGAGAGAGCGAGCTGGTGGTGGTGGCATCTCCTTGCAATCAGACCTTTTAAGAGTTCCTCTTCTCCCCCGCCTGAGCTTCACGCAGGAAGCCATGCCAAACACAGGCCTTCTGAAGTGCGACGGGCAGAGTTCTAACTCACCCAACCTGTCACTCGAGGAGCGTCAGTCCTTGAACGGGAGAGTGGATGGCCAGAGGTGGAAGCTCTGGGACCTGTGGTCTGTAAGGTGGGCCTGACGGTCCCCTTGTCCATGCGGTTGTTGTGGGGATTCATGGGAGAAAGCACACCAAGCGCCCAGCATGGGGCTGGGCCATAGGCAATGCCCAGTGAATGATTTTGCTAATGCTACCAGTGTTATTGATAACGTAAAAGATGCCAGACACTGTGCTGAGCCCAGCAATGGAATCCTGACCCTAGCCTTCTCAGGTCTAAATGATTATTATAGTGCATTGGATGGGACCCCAAAGATATGTCCATCAAGTACCTGTGAGTGTGAACTTATTTGGAACAAGGGTCTTTACGGATGTAACTAAGCTAAGGATCTTTAGGTGAGAGCAGGTTGCATTCTCTGGGTGGGTCTTAAAATCAGTGACAGGTGTTCTTACCAGATTTAAACAGAAGAGAACAGGCATGCGGGAGGAGGCCAAGGGAAGGTGGAGGCAGAGCCTGGGCATGTGGCCTGGATGCCGAGGCCCGGAGCCACCACAAGTGGGAGAGACAAGGAGCCTCTCTCCAAAACCTTTTGATTTGATTTCAGATTTCCGTCCTCTGGAACAGTAAGAGGGTCCGTTCCTGTGGTTCTAAGGCACCTGGTTTGTGATGATTTGTTACACTGTCCCTGGGAAGCGAACGTAATTATCACCATCCGAGCTTCACTGATGGACAAACTGAGGCACAGCGAGGTCACGTGCTGTGATTTGTGCACCACCATGCGTCTGAAAAGCAGCCAAGCTGTGGTTGAAACCAGGCACAGAGATAAAGGGTTATCAGGAGCCAGGGAACTGGAGGAGGACAGCAGGCTAGGCAGCTTTGTCCAGGCGCTTACGCCCTCTGGCAGCTGAGCATGTCGTGTAAGCAGGATGATTGATTGATTAATACCCACTGGGTGTAGACCGTAAGGCAGGGATCAAAAACTATGGCCCGTGCAGGGGGTGGCCATAGAGTGCTTTCCACATTTTTAAATGGCTATGTTTAACAGCCCTTCGGTCCACGAAGTTTAAATCAATTACTATTTTTAAAAAAAATGTGCCAGACAGGGCTCTAAAGAAAAAGGGATAAGATAATCACCCCTTCATTCAAAGCGTGGCCCTCAGTCCCCTTTCACTCGTCAACTCACAGAGCATTTATTAGACACCTACTAAACATTAGGGACTATTCAAGGAGCTGACAAAACAAGATGGTGGTCCCTGGGGAGCCCACGTGCAAGCAGGTTGGACACTGTGTCCCTGCAGTGCTGACGTGGGGCGGGGGTGGGGGACACCCTGAGGGAGGGAAGGAGGGCCCCCCTAGTGGGGCCTCTTAGGGAAGAGGTTGCGTGTCTGGTACCATTTTAGCCCTCGTCCCCAGACAGCGTGGGCCTCCCTGCGTGAAAGAAGCTCTGCGCACTTTTGCTGAATGAACGAAGGAGGAATGACGCCTGTAGCACTCAGCAACGGCTCCCCGGGGCTTTGCTAGGGGAGGAGATTGGCGGTGAGGAGTTGAGGTCGGAGGGGCCTCTGGCCCAGGGCTCGCCCTCGTCAGAGGTTTGCATGCAGAGGAGAGCGTGAAGCATTCAGGACCTTCGTGAGACTTGGTCTGGCTCTGTGTGACCCACAGGAGGAGACGACGTGGTCTGAGGTCCTGAGGTCCTCCGAAGCCGTGTCAAGGGCTCCGAACACCTTCCTAGAGCGGTGGGGAGCCTCAGAGAATGGGGCCTGCACACCCTCCCTGCTTTGCAGCCACTTCCGGCCCATCCCCACCCCTTCCCCTCTAGCCTCAGGTGGCTTTCCTGAAGCAGCGGTGAGCTTGCTCCTTTTAGCCAAGGCACCTGGTTGCATGCTTTTCTCTAACTGGAATTTTCTTCTCTGGCTTCACCCGTCTTCCCCTTTAGATGTCAACTCCGATGCCGCTTTTCCAGGAAGGTCATCTTGACCCCCTTACTGGTCCGAAGCAGGTCTTCCTGACGTATCCATGGATCTCCGTCTCTCCAGCCACATCTCAATCTGGATTCCTATTTGTAGATCCATTTCACTTTCTAGGCCTGGGTCCATATCCACATCTGTATGCATCCTATAGTTTCTAGGGCCGCCATACAAAGGCCCACAGGCCCCACATGTATTTTCTCATAAGGCTGGAAGTCTGAGATTAAGGTGTCAGTAGGGTCGCATCCTTCTGAGACCTCACTACTCAGCTTGTAGATGGTTGTTGGTTTCCTCTCTGGGTCTTTGTGTGGTCTTCCCTCTGTGCGTATCTGTGGCCCACGTTGCATTAGAGCCCACTTATGTCACTTTCATTTACCGTAATTATTTCTTCAAAGAAATTCTGTCCGAATTGCAGCCGTGTTCATATGCACTGGGGTTAGGACTTAAAATGAGAATTTTACGGGGGGTTGCAGCCCCTGGTAGATGGTGTCTATCTTGTCTTTCCATTGCTTCTTCCCGTGCCAAGAGCAGCATCTCGCACACAATACTATTTGAGGAGGAGGGAAGATGCTATCATAGCCCTCTTGGCCCAGGCCCTGTGGGGAATACAGGAGCCCAGACACAGTGGGTCTTAGAGCACCTGGGATGACAAGTGGCAGTGGGTGGAGAGAGTACAGGTGGGAGCAGAACATGGGGGCAGACCGAAAGAACTCTGAGACTGGATGCAGTGGGTACGAGAAACGGGGACACAGAATCGATGGGTTTAATTGTCACTGTGTGTCACCAACTTGGGGGCTCAGGTTGCACCACACCCACAGAAGCCAGGAGCTGGAGAGTAATTCAGCCCAGCAGCTGAATTCACCAGCCACGCTCTGCTCCCAACTCTGCCAGTCCCTCAGGCGGGGTTCCTCCCCTCGTTTATCTCCTCCTCCCCGCCCAGCTGCTCCTTCTGAACAGGAGAGACTATTACCCGCTGGTCGTCCATCTGAAGCCACCGAGGGGAAAGCTGTGGGGCTCCAGAGCATTGTACTCGAGGAGAACAGGAGGATAAAAGATGAATGCCGGGGACACGTGTTCATGGGATTTAAGCAAGAAGTAAGCAGACCCTAAAATTTAGACCTCAGAGCAGAGAGGCAGGGAATCTGAACTTGGCGGCTGTCATCGCCGGCCTCAGACTTTCCGTCATATCTTGTTAGGCCTAATCTGACTTGCCCTGATCACACTGGCGTCTGCGCACGCTGACTAAGAACCGTGGGTACTGCAAGCTGGAGATTAGGAGCGGTGCTGAGTGCTATATTCACCTTTCACAAGCTTAGCTGCTCCCGACGCTTATAAAATAATTTTCGCCTTTATCTAAAGGCAGAGGGGTTTTTCTCCCCCCAGCTAGTGTTCTGGCTTCTTCTTCTATCTTTTTTTTTTTTTTTTTCCCTTTCCTACCTAATAAAATCCTCAGCGCAGGGCTTGCTGTGTAATCAGAGCTGTGCAGGCTGCTCTAGGAGCTGGCTTCCCAGGCTGCTCTGCACGGGCTCGGTGCAGCTAGGGGTAAAACTTCAGGACGTAATGATGTCTTGAACGCCAGCTGGCTCCCGGGGGTCATCCCCTGACTGAGCTCTTCCTGCCCTTCCTGCACCCCCAGAAAAAGAAGCCTGGCTTATTTACCATTTTAGAAAGTTAGACCTTTTCAAAGAGATGCCCCAGGCAAAACATCCTTCCTCTCCCATCTCTCTGAAACTAATGACTCTTCTCAGAAAGTTTTGACAGGGAGAGTTGTTCCGACAGCCGAGGGAGTTTGCTGGGGGCGAGGCTGGCACGCAGCCCACGGAAAGAGCTGCTCCATGCCGCGGCTCAGGGACTCCTGACTGTAGCACAGCGAGGTGGGCTTCTTGGAGCAGGAGTGGAGGAAATGTGCTCCGAGCCAGGGAGGTCCCCGCGCTGATGTCTTGCTCTCCGAGTCAGAGGATGGTTGGAGAGTTTAGTTTTTAGGCTCCTAACGTATTTGAATTATTGTGACAATAATATTAGGATGGTAAAGTCTGAGGTAGAAAAGAAGGTAGTGGAAGACATTTGCTTGCTGGGCCTTTTCCAAAGGGAGGTCAGTAAGGAAATCGTTGCATATTTACTTTATCTTTGGGGATAAAAGATGCCGACAGAGGACAATGTGAACCAAATTGTGTATCTCGTGGCCACCTGAGAGTCAAATTGGGGTCTCTGTGGCTCTAGCTGCCTCATGTTGACTCCCATCCGCTCCTGAGGGACACTCAGTGGGTGGGGTGGGGTTTTCAGATTGAAGATGGAGATGGTGATACCCACAAAATCTCTGACCTCTCCTCCGGGAAAGGCCACGCCTGCCCAGGTCCTCTGGGAGCAAGAGAACAAGGAAACCCTCACAACAGCCCCAGCAACCCACTCTGCATCTGTTACGTTCCAACTCTTCACAAAAATTCCAAGAATTGCTGAGGACAGCCCTTCTGGTCTCTGAAGATAAGGAGTCTGAGCTTAGAGGACTTCGAGACTTGGGAAGACCCTACCCGATGCGATCGGTGCTGGAACTTCCAGTCTCCAGCAACTCGTGATAGGAAACTAGAATGCTCTTTGAAACGCAATCTCCAGGGCAAATACCAGGCTCGCCAATCAGAACGCTGGACTTTATGGTAATTCCTTCAGGGGACCCTAATGCTATGGGACCACGGCTGTATGGTTGGAACCAGTTTGTCCCACCTTGATTCTTACGTAGAGTTCCAAGGAAGGATGGAGGAGAGGTAGGGAAAGGGAGGAGTCTGGGGATGTTACCATTTCCTCGCTGTCTAGGTGTGCTGTAAATCCTCATCCTCTCAGCTTCTCGGGGGATCCCCAGGGGTCTCATGCAGCCCCCCATTTGGTGGCACAAAGGAGTATTAGAACCAAGATAGTTGGCAGCTCCTAGTCCAGGCTGCTTAACAGTGTGGCTCTTGATTCCCATTATTGGGAGGCCACATGTAGCTGTTCAATGGAGGGGCTTCCCCCATAGATTCTGAACTCATCAGCTTGAACCCTCTCTGGTCTAACAGAAACTGATCTTCAGACATAATTTAAAAATAATTTTCCCCCTGGATTTCCTCTCTTCTCCCATTCCTCAAATTACCACCCTCAGCTCGTCCTATTTTATTATTATCATTTTAAATTTTTATTTATTTATTTATTTTTAAAATTTAATTATTTATTTTTAAATTTTTTACAGACTGCATTTTGACTCATTGTACATGAATGCAGTATAACTTTTCTTTTCTATGGTTGTGCGCCATGTAGATTCATACCATTCCTGTAAATACATAGGGTAATGATGTCTGTCTCAGTCCACCATCTTTCTTACCCCCGCCCCCTCCTCCCTCTCATTTCCTTCTACATAATCTAAAGTTCCTCCATTCTTCTCTCACCCCCCAGCTCCCCACCCTATCATTATATCATCATCCACTTATCAGGGAAAACATTTGGCCTTTTGGGATTTTTGGGATTGGCTTATTTCACGTAGTATGATATTCTCCAATTCCATCCATTTCCCATCTCTCTGAAACTAACAACTCTTCTCAGAAAGTTTTGACAGGGAGAGTTGTTCCGATAGCCGAGGGAGCTTGCTGGGGGCGAGGCTGGCACGCAGCCCACGAAAAGAGCTGCTCCATGCCGCGGCTCAGGGACTCCTGACTGTAGCAAATGCCATAATATTATCTGCAGATGCCATAATATTATTATTCTTTATGGCTGAATAATATTCCATTGTGTATATATACCACAGTTTTTTTATCCATTCATCTGATGAAGGGCATCTAGGTTGGTTCCACAATCTAGTTTTTGTGAGTTATTGTGCTATAAACATCGATGTGGCTACATTACTGTAGTATGCTAATTTTAACTCCTTTGGGTATAAACCGAGGAGTGGAATAACTGGGCCAAAAGGTGGGTCCATTCCAAGTTTTCTGAGGAATCTCCACACTGCTTTCCAGAGTGGCTGCACCAATTTGCAACTCCACCAGCAATGTAAAAGTGTGCCTTTTCCCCCACATCCATGCCAACATCTATTATTGTTTGTGTTCTTGATAATAACCATTCTAATTGGAGTAAGATGGAATCTTAGAGTTGTTTTAATTTGCATTTCTCTAATCACTAGAGATGTTGAACACAATATATTTTTCATATATTTATCAATCACCTGTATATTTCCTTCGAATAGCCAAAACAATCCTGAGCAGAAAAAGTGAAGCAGGAGGTATCACAATACCAGACCTTAAACTATACTGCAGAGGAATACTAACAAAAACAGCATGGTAGTGACACCAAAATAGACAGGCAGACCAAAGGCACAGAATAGAGGACACAGAAGACAAACCCACAAAAATATGTTTACCTCATACTAGACAAAGGAGCCAAAAACATACAATGGAGAGAAGATATCCTGTTCAATAAATGGTGCTGGGAAAACTGGAAATCCATATGCAGTAAAATGAAATTAAATCTCTATCTCACTCTGCACAAAACTCAACTCAAAATGGATCAAGGACCTAGGAATTAGACCAGAGACCCTGAACCAAATAGAAGACAAAGTAGGCCCAAATCTCCTTCATGTTGGCTTAGGACCAGACTTCCTTAACAAGACTCCCAAAGCACAAGAAATAAAAGCAGGAATCAATCAATGGGATGGATTCAAACTAAAAAGCTTTTTCTCAGCAAAGGATACAATCAAGAATGTGAAGAGAGAGCCTACAGAGTGGGAGAAAATCTTTTTCATACGCACTTCATACCTCCAAAATTTATAAAGAACTTACAAAACTTTACACCAAAAATACGAAGAACCCAATCAATAAATGGGCCAAGGAACTGGACAGACACTTCACAGCTCCTTCTGTGGGAACGGCCTTTTCCACCCCCTGGCCCCGTTCCTTGCCCTCCAGTAGGAGAAGCCCACCTGGTTGTGGCCTGGCTAAGTCCCTGCTGGGGATGTAAACCACATGCACACATCTCCAGGGTCTCGGCGGCATAATCCCGCCAGCGCTTAGGTGGTCTCCGCTGAGAATCATTGAGGCTTGCAGTCAGGGGTCTGCTGGCTGCGTGCTTATCCGGAGGCGTGAACTGGGGAGACCCGCATCCGTGTTTCTTCGCAGGGCTGGCAGGGGTCTTGTGTTTGCAGCTTTATGACCAAGGTGTCTTCCTGGCTGTGGACTGTGGACCACCTTCAAGTTCTCGGAGCTGACAGCAGCTTTCCACCCCATAGGCGGAGCTCCGCGAGTCCTTTCCTCAGGGCCACGGAGAGTCTCTGCTGCCAGCTCAGTTGGAGCCTTATGTGATGACATGTAGCCACGGGAAGGCATCCTCTCTCCTTCGCCTACTAAGGTGGCTTGATCAAGTCACAGGCCAGAAGCAAGTCACAGGCCCACCAGTACTCAAGGAGGGCGATTGATTAGACAAGGTCACAGGTCAGTGGGTCATGCCTCATTCATCTGATCTTGCCAAGTCCCACGAGAGCTCTGGCTTGATAAGGATGATAATTGCTGTCCTATCATTTAATAATACCTAAGTGCCACGCACTGTGTACACGTTTGGCTCTTATGTCCACAGAGATTTCTAAGATACAGATATTAGTCCCTGCATCCCTGTTGGACAGGGGATATCTGTGACCTGGGAGATAGCCTTTAAACCCAGGCAATCTGATTGCAGAGTGTGCACTTTGAACCTGTATCCTCTGCTGCCTCCAGTTCTTTCCAATGACCCTTTTGCACATGCTTGATTTCTGTGCAGTATTTGGTTCTAAATACTACCTAGAAATCAATGTTTAGAATCCCCCCACCTGCCATTTAGCTTCACAAAATCACTCTTCCTGTTTTTCCTTCTCCTTCTGTGTTGTTCTTCCAAGTCTTCTGTCTCTTCCACTTTGCTATTTACTATAGCTCCCTTTTCCCACAAGATGTCATTGGTGACGCTCCCACTGCCCGCCCACCTCCTTAGGAACCACATCCACTCACCTCCGACTCCCCAATCTTCATTTCCAACATCTCACCCCCACCTGATCCCTAAGTTTCCATCCGTAACTGTTAGCTTGTCAACGTTACCTGGGGCATTCCTCAAATTAAAACTAAACAAAAGGGAACTCTCCTTTGGCCACCAGGACTCCGGACTCCAGACTCCTTTGCTCTTCTTTTTTTCCTTTAGCTCACCCCCTCTCTTCACTTGGTCCCTGCCAGGGGAATGCAGCTTTTGTCGTTGATGTACACAAAGCCCGGTGCTGAACGCTCCAGGGCATAAAGAGATGAGCAAGATGTGGTTCTTGCCCTGAGCCACGCACCAGGCAAGCAGTCTAGGTGAGCATCTCAAGGGCAGAAGAGAATTGAATCCTTTCCTCATCTTTAGTGCATGGCGCTGTGCCTTGGCACTGAAGGTGTTTGGGGGAAGGACTGTTATTTCTTTTTAAGATAATTGCATTTACCACATACTGTTAATGATTTAATGGTACCCACATCTTACTTTTCACCACCCAAGATGGGGAGCTCTTCCAAGACAAAGATGGCTCTGCAGTCACTTCTCTTGATACCCACTGTGCTACCTGGGACCTGAGATGGGCTGTCAATCATGATATATTTGAGTCAATAAAGAAAATTCCCTCATTAGCACAGACCGTGGTCATTGATGAAGTAAACGCAAGCCTTCTGATTCTCTCAAGAGATGAAGAGACTCCAATGACAACGAGGTCACAACTTGCCAGAGTCAACCAGATAATACTGTTGGAAGAAAAGAATTTGAACCCAGTGGAGCAAAGGTCTCACACACTCTCCTTGTCTTGGTTCAGTCTGCTTCCACAGGTAGAAACTGATCAGTTTCAAGAATACCAATCAAAATATGTCTTTTCATTTACATATAAGATGTCAGAATATTATTATGCATTGGCATGCATATGGAGATATATCCATATCTGTTTCTCTGTGTCTAATAAAGGCATATGCTTGCATTGGTTTGGAGCTTGCTCTTCTCCTTAACATTGCATCCGGGTGTCTGTTCATGACTGCTCATCCCAATCTATCACTTTGTGCTACATATCTGTAACACAGAGTATCGAAAAGACCGAGCTTTCTTTGATCAGCCCATCTTGATGGACATATTGACTGTTTCCAATTTTTTTCTTGAGTGTGCTCGCATTTTTATAAGTTTCTTTATAGGGTAAAATCTAGAAGATACTTTGCTGGGTCATAAATGTCTGTGCATTCCCGATTTTAGACATGTTCTGAAATTTCCTCCCAAATGCTGTTCACTTTTTATCCCTCTCTTCCCACTCATGTTTGAGGATACCCATTTCCAGCAGCTCACTGACCCTTGATAATGTCAAAGTTTTGAGTTCTCCAACTTTAAGGGATGACTGAAGGTTTTTAAGGGCTACCTTGGGTGACGATTTTGCACTTGTGTCTAGTACATTTCTGGAAGCACAGTGTACCCAGATCATCTCTCCCATAGCCATGACTTATCCCAAAAACTTCATCTGCATTATCATCTGTGGGGGGATGAACTCTCTTTCTAGTTGGTCTTCCCAAGCATTCGGTCTTCTGAGAAAAAACTTGCTCATCTTCTGTACGGAAGTAGCAGAAAGTCACCTGCCTATCTTACTTTTTTGAGGATATGGGCATTGCTGCCTATGCCCAGGTTTTCTAAACCTGGCTGGTCTTCCTACTTACCTGAGGAGCTCAAAAGCAACAATGGCATTAGATTCCCAGGAAGTGACCCAGACCAAGAGAATCAAAGTCTCAGGGATAAGTCATAGACATACGTGCATTTAAAAGCTTCCCATGTGATTCCGATGCCATTGGTTTGTGGACTGCATTTTGAGAGTCACCATTACGAGAGAAAGTTGTCAGTCCCAGCACGTTATATAAGATGCATAAAGCTCAAAATGCTTTACAGCCAGGAATACCTGTGTTGGGCTTCCTGACCACCCTCTGCCTGAGTTGGTGGCCTGGGGCAAGTGCCTTCACTCCTCCGAATCTTTAGCGGTTGTCCTAAACGGTGGTGGGTGCTGGCTGTGAAGTTCTGATTTATGTCCAGCCATCCAAATTAAAACAGACTCAAAACAGAACAAATCACTGCAGTTTTCGCCTGTTTCCATGGTATCATTACTCCACTCTAAGGCTCTGGTAAGTTATCTCCCCTGTCATCCCACCATCTGCGAAATCTGAACCAGAATAAAAAAAAGCACTCAGGTCTCCAAGTAACAGATGTAGATTCAGCGAAGTCGAGAGGTGTGCAGCTCTGGAGGCGGGAGGAGCAGGTGAAGGCAAGGCGTTAGCAGACAACCCTGAAGTCTGCGCACCAGGGATGGAAGCACCTTCCAGGGTTGGGACTTGACATTGCTGAGACGCAGTTTCTCCCTCTGTGAGACGGGAGGGTAATGACCAGACTGCAGCGTGACCGTCAGGATTAAAGGGGATGATTCACATAAAAAACACAGGACAGGACGTAAAATATGCTGCCAATTATACGACAACATGGGAATTGAGCCTTGACCCCTCACGGGGTACAAATCAAAAGAAGGGAACCAACACATAAGTGGGCTGGGTGAATTTGGGGGGAGAGGGTCAGAGCTGTGCTTAGAGCAATTTTGGAAACAGAACTGCCTTGGGTTCTTATGACTGCTGTAACAAGCACCAGCCGAGGCTAAAATAACAGAAATTTATTACTTTGCAGTTCTTGAGGTCAGGAGTCTGGAATGACCTTCCTGGGCAAAAATGAAGATGTTGGCAGGGCTGTGCTCCTTCTGGAGGCTCCTGGGGGAGATCTGTTTTCCTGTCTTTTCTGTCTTCTTGAGGCTCCTGCATTAATTGGCCTAGGATGCCTTCCTCTACCTTCAAAGCCAGCGTGGAATAAATATTACCTCCAGGGCCTTCCTCACACTCCATCCCCTTCGCAAGCCCTGATCCTGGTTTCAGGAGTGCACACGTATGGACAAATTCCGCAACACACACACACACACACACACACACACACACACACACACGACAGAAGTGCAGGTTGTTGTTTAGTGTATCGACCTCCATAAAACTCTCAGGAATGATATTAAACAGTCAGAAACAACGCACTTTCTCACCTCTTCCAGACTCTACAGCTCCTGCTTCCATTACATGTGAGCGTGTTAGAGGACCCCCGGAAATCCAGGCTACTCCCCATCTTGATAGCCTCCACAATCCTCACGTCCTCCTTGCCATACGAACACGTTCGCAAGTTCTAGTGATGAGCAGGTGCACCTGCCGCAGGGGCATTATTCTGCTGACCACAAAGACTGAGATTGAGAACCTGAACTTTAGGGGAAGCTAAAGACCGTACACCCAGCTAAGGGCATGCAAAAGAGCTCTTTCCAGGATTAGAACATTCACTCCTGTGTGGCAATCTTAACATCCAAGAGGATTTAGAAGAATGGAATCAAACTGAATACTTCCCTACCATCTTGTTTACTTTAACTTTAACCATTTATTCACCAAACTCATTAAGCTCCTACTATGCTCCAAGCAGAGCTATACACCGAGGTCCTCACGGTTCTGTGGGGATGACAGAGCGGGCCAATGTCGTGGTGGAGCAGAGACCCTTGTGAGGAAGCACGTGTGCATGGACAGCTCAGGGGAACAGGGATTCCCTTGGGAGTGCATCGGAGCTTTAGCACAACCATTCCAGAGAAGATGACATTTGTTGACCTTGAAGGGTGACAAGGAGGTAACTTGATCGGGAAAAACCAAAGAACCAGAACACAACCTCCCGCCTCCCTGTGGACCTGAGTCCATCGAAGCACTCTAGCCCCTCCTGGGCACAGTTCACCAAAGAAGGCATGGGTGACTCCAAGGGAGGTAACACCAGGCCTCCTGTCTCCAAAACCTTTCCTCCCACTGCTGACCTCGACCCAAGTGTTTCTTGAATCCTCAGCTTGGAGGATTCAAACTCTAACGGTGATTGTGTGCAAACCTCTTGCTTCCCAGATGCCAAGCCACGCATCTTCCATAAGGGCAGCCGGGAGACAGTTAGGCCTTGAGAGCGTTTGCAATTATGAGCTCTGCAACCAGACCCCCTACATTTAAATCCTCAGACTGCCACCGGAGGGTTGTGTGATCACGGCACCTGGAGGGCCACTCTGTGCCTGTTTCCTGGTCTGCCAAGTGAGGGGAGGGCTGTATGTTCATTGTTGGGTCATCAATGGGGATTCAATGAGTCCAACTGCTCATAAATCGCTTAGAACCATATGCATGAGCCATAGTGAAAGGCAGTACTTGTTGGCTGTCTGTTTTCTGCTATTTCTGGTACAAAATACATGTTCAGTAAATCTTTAATGACATGAGGAACGCCAAGGAGCCTGGGTGACATTGTTCTTCCTCCTTATTTTATAGATACGAAAATAGACCCTGAGAGGTTCTGAGGTTCATCCAAGGCCAGAGGATAGATTACGCCTCTTCAATGCACAGCTAGAGTCTATGTGTCTGGACTTTCACTCCAAAGTCATTTGCTCAGAAGAGAGCAAGGGGAAGGGGTTGGGATGCTGTAGAGGATTTTAGGGCTTGGATTCTGGGACACACGGAGAGCTCCCCTGTCCCTCTTCAAGCACACGCTATCCCATGCGCCAGGACCATCCATGCACCTTTGCAGATGCGGAACCCAGGTCCCCAGCCTCCATGACCTTGAGTAGTCAAGCACGGCTCCTGCCCAGGGTGCTCACCCTTTGCCTTCAGGGAAAATACTCAAAACTCAGCTAGACTCCTTTTCTGCACCCCAGGTGACTTGAAGACACATAAAAGGAAAATTCACAAAAGTGACAACAGCCTTGGAAGGTGGCCATGTGGCAGGGTAGAGCACAGATGCCCTTTCTTCTCTTGGCAGAGAGAGGAAATCTTGTGGGTGACTCTGGGTAGGACACGGTGCAGGCGACCTGCTCGCCCTTCCCCACCTTCCATAGTCACTGGGTTTAGGACTCTGCCTCCTATTTCCCAGGGTCTAGAGAACAGTGTGCACCCCTCCTCACGTTCCTAAATACATGCAGCAGAAAACCTGGGGAGAGTTGGAAATTTTAAGGTCAGGGAGCCAGCCTGAGTTCCTCGGGGAAGAGGAAGTGAAAATCACAGTTGAAGCAGGTTTGTCTTTAGACCCCCGGCTCCCAGCTGCAGTGATTCTATATTCCCTGTTCAAGCAGAGTGATTCAACCATGGGATCTTGAGCTGTCGGAGATGTTAAGGGTTTTGTTCAGTCACCAGACACTTCCTAAACTCCTTCACCGTGTTGGGCAGCCCTGCCACCCACCCCAGGGTTATCTGCACACCACAAGCACGAGACTTAGCATTGGGCCATGAGTGTGTCTCATCTCTAGGCCACATAAGTGGCTGAGTGACAGGGAATGTCTTATAAGCAGAGCCACTCAGAACCCACCCCGGGGCAAGATAGATGGAAATTGAAAAAAATCTCCCACCCTGACCGGGATGGACAGACTGGGAGGAAACGTGGCCAGCAGCTGTGCAGGGATCTGCCTCCCTCTTGGGCACAGCTCTTCTGAGGAATGAAGTTAGTTAGCAAAGACACAAGGTAAAAGAGGAGAGAGTACCCCCGTGACATTGGGTCAGCATCCCGGTCTCCAAGGCCCTGGTTCTGAAGCTATTGTTTCTCGTTTTGCATCTGCCTTGTATCGTTCCAAGCTAGGTAAGCAAACTACTTCCTTTTTTATCATAAGCTAGTCTGAGCTTAAGTTTTGCTATTTGCAACTCAAATACCCCTGGCTGAGGATCCTGGCTTACCAGGCTTGGCATGATTCGATTTCTCCCAATCTCTGCTTTGGACGCGTCTCAGCTCTTTCTTTGACCCGCTGAAGTCCAGCTCAACCTTCAGCTGTCGTTTGCTATTACCTCCTCTGGATGCCGCGTCTGAACTCCCAGGACAGGAGTCCCACCTCCCTCCGGCAGCAGGCTGTCCTTATCTCCAACACAGGGACTGAAAGCCCTTGACGATGGGGGTGTACCCTTCGTCGTTGCATCCCCAGCACTCAGTGTCATTCAGGGCATTTGGTGGGAGGTCAGTGAATGGAGGACTGGCACCTGCAGGCGGGGTGAGCGAGTCTATGAGGAACGAAGGGCGTGGGGTACGCAGGGATAAAGCATCCTCCACCCGTCCAGAGTAACGGTAGACGCCGGCCGCGACTTGCTTCTTTTCTTTCTCTGGTATGTGGCCTCTTGCCATCCAGTGTGTCAGCATTACACAGTAGGGATTATTGCTGCCGTGTTACAGACAAGAGAAGGGGATTCCCAAGCATGTATCCCTTGTCTGGATCGCATGGCTAGTGTGTTCGAACTCAGATCCAGGAGCTCACTCGTGTCATGCTCCATTCTCCACCTTTAAAAAACAATGACAGAGCAGTAGACGAAGACGGCATGGCCCCTGTTCTCAAGGAGCTCAGAGAGGTACCGCTCTGCTAGAAGACATGACAACATGAACTCGCTGGTGTGATAAGATACAACAGGAAGGATCAAGTCAATGAGGCACACCCAGGCGTGGGGGACTCGGAGTTGAGAGTCTGTCTAGCTCAGTCTTAGATCTGTACTGCTGCCCAGAGGGAAATACATTTAGGTGATGATCAAGAATTGCTTAATATTAGTCCCCAACGCTGGAATGGTTACTCCTTGTGTGAAGAGATTCCCTCTCAAGAACAGACTGAACTGCACGTTGGGAGGAGAGGTTATCGGAAGTCTAAGATTCCTGACCATTAACTGTAGTCCATCAAAGGCACTCTGGACCCACGAAGCAGGCATTCATGTCCAGGGTATGGGCAAAGAGGTGCCTGGACTTGGCTTGGAGTCATTCTAGGGAGTCCAGCTAGTTCTGGCTTTGTGTCCTGGGGCATATGGAGGGGCTAGCGGTGAGTGGCATCTGGCTTGAGCTGGCTTGGTGGGCTTGTGGAAGAAAGCAATGGTCTTCAGGGTAAAAGAACTTCTTATTTTGGGGCAGGGTGTTGGGGATTGAACCCAGGGCTTTGTGCTTGTGAGGTAAGCGCTCTACCCACTGAGCTATCCCCAGCCCAGGGTAGAAGAGCTTCTAAGGAGAGACGTCGGCTGAGCGCTGGGGCTCCAGGCAGCCTGTTGAAGTACTCTGCAGCTCTGCGCCAGGAGCAGCCATTGCAGCTGACGGTGTTCTGCGCAGGAGTACATAAGACAGGGAGGAATGGAGAGCCAAGAAGGTCCCATCTGAGGGGAAGAGAAGGTATTCATCTATGGAAAACAGCCCATTTGCTGAGCAAGCGGCTGCTTTTCAAAACCCCATAGTGTAAAGGGTAGCCTGGCTGGGTGCAGTTTGCTTTCTTACCCAATCCCATCTTTATTCTGCAGGCAAAGGAGACTGGAACTTACAGAGGCTGAGAAGTGTGTGTGTGTCTGAGTGAGAGAGAGAGAGAGAGAGAGAGAGAGAGAGAGAGAGAGAGAGAGCGAGAGAGAGAGAGAGAGAGAGAGAGAGAGAGAGGAGATAACATAAGATTAGATAAGATGGGTTGGGATCAGATAAGGAGTCACAGGCACTCAGGGATTTTTGGATTTCGTGTTAATGCTGGACTCAGTGATGAGCCTTGAGCCAGGCTGACAGCGTGGCCCTGGTATGTGGTGTGGGAGGGCAGAGACAGAGACCCACTGGAGAGCTGTTCAGAATTCTACACGTGACAAGAGAGTGGTGCCCGACCCCTGGTGGGAGCTCCCTCTGAGCCACGCATTCTGTGGACTTATCCTCGGGGAATGAGTGGTGGACCTAGGCCTGAGAAGGGCCAACCGTGAAGACTGGGCGAGAACCATGTGTGCATTGTGGGCCTCCTGAGTCTCCTGTGCAGACCACTCACGATCTTCCAAACCGCCAGAGCTGCCTGTCCAGAGGAATCCTCCCAACGTGCAGGATGGACAGCGGCCACACCCCTACGTCAGATCTCTTCCTCGGTGACCTGCAGATCCCCACCCGTGAAGCTTCGAGAGACCAGTAGTGATAACTCAGCTTTCACTGGGCTCCTGCTGGGCGCTACGACGGGCCCAGGTACTCCCTGACAACTTCTGGCTTAGTCTTTACACGGATCTCCTGGCCCAGGAAGGACAAGGAGTCTGAGGCCTTGCCAAAGTCCTGTGGCTCAGGTTCGAATGTCCCAAAGACTACTTATCACTACTCTGAGTTGTGACCTGCCGGAGCCAGGGCTCTGGTGGGGGGCGTGGCGCTGGAGGAGGGCGGCCAGGGCTCACCCGACATTATGGACCATACCAGGCCCCACTTTCCCAGCTCATGGCCCAGGCTTAGGTGACGTTTGCTGACTGGCACCCAAGTGTAGATCAGGGGTGACACAAGAAGCATGCAAGGGGACAGGGAAATTATGGAGGCACCTGAAGGAAGTGAAGAAATGATGATTTCATCCAGAATCCTCCTGATCTTGGGGTTTCTTAGCAAGAGTGTCTGCTGATGCTCGATCTCTCCCTTGGGTCAAGGGCAGAGCTGGGGCCTCACTGGGCCTCTGAAGCGGGTGAGAGACGGATGCTCAGCCTGGGGGCATCGAGGGAGGAGGGCACAGGCTGGCCCGGGAGCACGGTCTCGGCTCTCCAATCAGACATGTGCCCCACGCTGCTCGCAGCCCCTCTCTCTGGAATTACAGGTAATAAGGTAGAGCTGATGTTAATGGTTTATGACACGAATTCATTTTGAGAACTATATGCTTCACCCATTGCCTTTATTTTTCAATTTGGATCTGTTGGGTATTAATAGCTTTGGGGCTGTGTTTTCCATTTTAATCTTGCTTTTTCTCATTTCCAAGTAGATTCCTTCTTTCAATTTACACAAACATTAAACCTCCATTTCCTGCAGCCCCGCACACCCCTCCCTGCTCCCTCCCTCCCTCTGCTGACCTTGGAATGGAACTTTTCTCTGATGCGCGTACTTTCCGTGTACGGGGCCACCTCCCCCTCCCTTCCCGCCAGCCACCGCAAGCTCATGCCTTGGCCACCCTCTGCTGCTGGGAGTTGCTCATCAACATGGCAACATTTTGGGCTCCAAGCAAGAGATGACTCCAACCTCTACAGAGGCTTAAAACACACAGCGCTCTCTGTTACACCCAGTAAACAGTGCAGAGGGACAGTCGTGGGGACGGTGGATCTGGAGGACTATGGCCTAACGGGGTGCAGATTCCATCCACCTTTCTGTTCCCATCCTTAGGGTAACAGGCCTTTTCCATCCTGGCTTGTGTCCCCCTCATTAGGAGAAAGCTGGGCAGCTTTGGTCCCCCGCTCTTGACAGCCATGGCCACGGGAGGAGGGTGCTCTTCTTGTCTGTTCCTTTTAATGGACTATTTCCCCAGACCCTCCCCTGGCTCCTCTCCATGGATCACCGCCAGGCCTCACGCCTAAGCTAGTCGCTGCATGACGGGACCCGGATTAGTCCAGACAAATGGCCTCTCACTTCCTGGACTCAGGTGTGCTGAGCAGAAGGTGGAGGCTGGAGCTGCTCCATGAGAGAGCTGCTCCTCACCTCCGGGGCTCTTCTCATGCTGGGTCTTCCCTCCTCCCTCCATCTTCTTCTGCTGCCCTTGACCTCAAATACGGGTAATGCCTGGCTTACCTGGTCAGGAGCAGTACAGACCCAGGGCCAGACTGTCCGGCCGCTCCTCACCTGCCTCTCGCCGTGCCCAGGAAGTGCAAGGCCATCTTTGCTGTGGCCTGCTGCCCACTAGACCGCCTCCCTGAGCGCTAGGCAGGACTGCTGAGGCGGGAGCGGCGGCCTCAGCTTGCTCCCCTGCAGTCCCAGGCACCGCCTTGGAGAGGCACGTGGCTCCGGGGCAGGCCCCGCTCCTTGGCGTCTTGGCATTTTGATTTCTACCTCCTGCGCACCTTCCTCTGGCTCCACTCCCTGCTCAGTGGCAGCTTTGTCAGCCTTCTTCATTCTGCAAAGAGTCACCTCCCATGCGAGCAGGTCTTTTTCCAGAAACCTCTCTCAAATTTGGACACTTCGTGCCCTTTGCATGAGCTTCCGTGAGCTGAGGAACAGCGTGAAGGTCCCTCTCCGCGTTGGTTTTTCTCCTCTGATTAATGGGATGTTGTCGGCACCAGTTTGGGATGCTGCGACAGTGTGCTTTAGTCTGGGTGAGTGAACACTGATTGCTGTGGCTCCGGAGGTTGGAAGCTCAGATCAGGGTGGGACCACGGTGAGGCTCTGGTGAGGCCACTTTTCCTGGTTTCCAGACGGTCTCTTTCTTGCTGTACCCTCACGTGGCAGAGAAGGCGGGGGAGAGAGAGGACCCGGACAGAGGGAGTGCACTCTGGGCCCTCCATTCCTTTAGAAGGGTGCCAATTCCTATGGGGGACTTACCTCCATGACCTCATCCAAACCCAGTTACCTCTCAGAGGACCCAACTCCAAATGCCACCATGTTTGGGATTAGAGCATTAACCTACGAACCTGAATGCAAACATTGGTTAATAACGTGATAAATAGCTTGTTTCTGGTTTGAGGGGCAAATGGGCTGATGCATCCAGAACTCTTGGGATAGCACTTGATACAGGTTAAGCACTGGGTGCCCCGATGGTGGCCAGAGCACCTGCTCCTTCTTTGGTCGCCATTCTTTCTTCCTTGATGTGCTTTGAGAACAGAGAATAAAGGTCCCATTTTGCCCATTACTGAGTCCCCAGCTCCCAGCACACTCTGGGCAACGTTTGCTGAGGACTGAGTGAGTGAACACAGGAGCTGACCAGCCACCCGCTGTGTATCTGTAGGGAAGCCATGCCAAATGGACAGCTGGAAGTGGTTCCCAGACCTTCTGATCCTCTTCTCCAAAACCATGAAAGTCAACAAACCAATAAGCGTCTTCATTAATGCCGTCTCTCACCTGTTTGGGAAGGAGACACCTGTCAGTCATAGGAAGCGGGTTCTAGTTCTGTGTTTCCATAGACCAGGGGGGAGTCTCATGTGAGTAGCTTCCCAGTCCATAAGAGGCAGGGTGATGGGTGGAGGGCTTTCTCGGTTCCTCAGCATCTCAGGCTGTTAAATGCATAAATAAATGAGAGAATAAATTAGATGTTCTAAGAACTTCCCCCTCTTCGTTGGGACAATGGGTGTGAGATGACAGTCATTAAAGGTTGTAATTAGGATCCAGAAGGCGAGGACTGATCCTGGAGCAGGTGTCCTCTGGACCTGAGAGAAGTAGGGAATGGCCCACTCTGGATCTGCCATCCCTAGAGTCTAGGTCTCACCCTGTTCATAACCCTATGTACACGTACGATTACATGAATGGTGTGAATCTATGTCGTGTACAACCATAGAAACGAAATGATGTACCCCATTTGTGTACAATGAATCAAAATGCAGTCTGTAAAAAGTTAAAAAATAAATAAATAATTAAAACACACACACACACACACACACACACACACAAACCCTTGAGCAAGCTATTGAAATCCTGCCAGGCTCACATCTGGAAAATGGGGAGAGAGGACCTAACCATAGGGTCATTGTAAGTCATGAATGGACCTGGTACATGGTACCTTCCCCCATCAATGTGAGTATTAATGGAGGGAAGAGCTCTTGTTGACTACAGTCACCAGTGGGTGGAATTTCAGATGGAACTTGAAAGATGAATACTGATCAACCAGACGGGGAGGCGAGGAATGAGACATAGCTCAGGCAGGAAATGATGACCATGGTGGCTTCCTGTGTATCACAGTCTCCTTGGGTTCTCAAACTCCTCCATGAAGAGGTACTATCATGCATCCCTTTAAACCCATGACATTCCAAGAATCAGAGAAGTTGAATAACTTGCCCAAGGTCACACAGCTAGTTTGTGGCTGAGCTGAGCTGAGACTGGAATCCATGTAGCCCTGTTGGAGCTTGTATTCTCAACTGAGGAGGGTCTGGATGACCAGGCCAATGTCTTGGAGTGTCATGACTTGGTGGCCTTTAAAGAACACTGGAGGTTGTCCAGGAACAGCCAGGCTCCAGGTCCATTGCCAGATGGAGGAGGCCAGCTCAGCCCTCCCAACTCACCCTCCACGCCATGAAGTCTCCATGATGCCAGGTCTCCTGATGGCTGAGTCACCATGGCTCTCATGATCCTGGCTTGCAAATTGGAGACACCCTTAATTGGTAGCTGAAAAAACTCTGCCGGCTGCACAATGGTTCCAACGGAAGAGTTATGGCTGTTTACTGTAACACACAGACAGCCCCATTAACAAGAATGATGGGAGGCTGCTCTGCGGCATTACTCTTAGCAAAAGACTTGACAAATATGCTTTGTAAATGAAGGCGCTCCAACAGAGAAACACATAGCGCTCGGCTCCCCGCCCCCAGCACCCGCCCCCTCCCAGGGCGACTTGCATGTCGAATCCTTTATGCATTATTCAAGGCCTGCATTCCGATGACGTTCATCAATAGCGGTGCCGATGGCAGGGAGAAGCTTGTATCCACTGACAAATGTAGACAAAGCAGCCTGCTTAACCCAGGAACAGGGGGTCAGAGAACAAACAGGGAAATTGATTGTGGCCGCCATATTTCTGCGGGAGCAGAAGAGTAAATGAACACCATACGTCACAGCTTATCACAGGGTAGGAGGGCTGTGAAGGGCTCAGCGTGGCCTACTTAAGGAACGCTGATGGATCATCCACAGACAGCTTTTGTTCCAGGCTGGGGTTTGTCTTGTCTACAAACAGCCTGAGGCATCTTCCAGGTGACAGGCGTAGGAAGCAGGTCCTCCAGGCTCTAGGCTTTGGAGGCGGACTCTACTGAATGGAGAGCCAGGGAGCTGTCGAGTCACCGTGGTCAGCCGACATTGGACGGGGCCTGCCCCTGCTCCTCTCCGGCCCTTGCCCACCTCTGTGGAGATGCAGGGCCTGCAGTCCCCAGAAGAAAAGGTGCCTGGATTTGGCATCAGTTACATCAGGTTCTGGTCTCTCATTTACCAGCTCATAAAGTAGTTGCCTAAGTCTCTAATACCTCTCCTGGAAACTGGGACAATAATGCACATCTCCCAGGACGAAAACCAGGATTGATTGAATTTATGTGTAGGAGAGAGTGGGATATCCAGTAAGCACTCAATAAATGCTAGCTAACAAATGCCCTGTGAAGTAGGGAGTTGGTGGCCCCAGGAGGGGTTTTAAGTGGAGGGCAAGCTGCCATCCTGGGTCAGTTCTGAGGGGCAGGGATGGAGTGTTTAGAAAACCTGCTTTGGAGTCTCAGGTCTATTCGTGGGACCATGGAAAGTCATCATCATCTCCAAGAAGTCACTTAATCTCTTCTGTCAAATGGACAAGTTAATAGGTCATGTCTATAAAACACAGAATGGAGAGTCCACACCCCTGGGCTTTGCTGTTTGTGAATGAGTTGAGGCACCTGGGAGGTTCCCCCAAGTTGTCCTCTGCCCTGAGCATTTGTGGTGCTGTGGGGAAGATTGGCTCCTTCTCTGGGGAGGGTGTTAATCCTCTAGACTGATCAGAGGTAGATCTGACCTTTCCCCCAGCTTAGAGAAAATAGAGAAGAGGATGCTAGCATAAAATAAAATGCGTCAGGCATCTTTATTGTATTATCATCAAAGTTAAAACTTACAACAACCTTTTCAGTCTTATTATTGTCCAAATTTTGCAGAAGGTCACGAACGTCAAGGTTCTTATGTAAAATACAGAGAAGAGACCTGGTGGAGGTGATTCTGAATCCACAGATAGGTCGGTACCCAACCCCACCCCACCCCGGGGGAGAGGGGTCCTCCTACCCGCATCAGCTGGTGCAGACCAGTCCTTTTCAAGTCACGCTGGACAAATTTGTACCAAGTCAGAACTTGGTGGCTGAGAAAAGGGGATGCAGGCAGGTAGGCAAAGCCCAGGGAGGTAGCCAGGTCTTTTCCTGCAGAAACCTGTGTGTGGGGGGAGGGAAGCACACACACCTGTGCCCCAAGGTGGGTGGGCTGGAGCCAAGGCAGGCAGCAGGGTACAGAGTGGTGCTTATTCCACCCCGCCCCCCGTGGTACTGGGATGCAACCCAGGGCCTCACGCGTGCTAAGCATGCTCTCTACCACTGATCCGCCGCACGCCTCCCAAGCTCCAGCAGGAAGGGATGCTCTAAAGGCCAGGGTGGCACCACGTGGCAGGTAGGATGGAATCCCTAATGCAATTCATTCTCTTACCCATTCATTTAAATTTTTTTCATTGATAAAGTAAACATTGCATATGTTTACAAGGATATATGTATATATTGTGGAATGGTTAAATCAAGCTCTTTAACGTATGCACTATCTCACATACTTAGCCATTTCCAAGTAGATAACATACGATTAAGAGGAATTTCCATAATGTGCAATAGATTTCTCGGATTTTTTCCTGCTGCCTAGCTGAAATTCTGCGTCTTTTGACCAACACCTCCCCCATCCCAGCCCCAACCTCTGCTGAACCAACTTTCTACTCTGTGTCTATGAGTTCAGCTCTTTTAGGTTCATATGTAAGTGAGGTCATGGGACATTTGTCTTTCTGTCCCTGCTATTGTAATGGCAGACTTAACATTATGTCTTCCAGGGTCACCCATGCTGTCAACGAATGTCAGATTTCCTTCTTTGTAAGGGTGGATACTATTTCACTGTGAGTAGATCTCTTCTGTTCCCTTATTCATCCATCCAACGACAGACAACTAACTTAGGTTATTTTCACATTTTGTCTTCTGTGAATAACACCCCAGCGAACACAGATCTGCAGATGTCTCTTCAACAGACTTATATTTATCCACAAGTAGGCTTGCTGGATCTAGGGTAGTTTTACCTTTAAATTCTGGAGGAACTTCCATACTATGTTCCATGATGGCGGTACTCACGTGCATTCCTGCCAGTGTGTGAGTGTCTTTTCGCCAGCACTAGTGACTTTCATCTTTTTGATAAGAGTCATTCTGAGAGGTGCATCTCTATGCTCTTGTGAAGAAAATGTGACCAACACCCTTTTGGCCACTGAAGGTGCACTGAGCCTTGCAGGTCACACGGGCCCAGGACACCAACACTCTCTGCTCCCCCAGGACTTCATGCCCTTGAACTTGCTTTTCTTTGCGTCTGAAGCAGAGCCGTCTGTGACGACTGACAGGTTTGGCTCCATGGGAATGTTACAGGCCAGGCTATGTGGGCAATGACTAAACAGACTCCATTTTGCTTCGACACTCCACGTTATGTAGGAAATGCTTCTTCCATGGGAACACCTCGCCTCTGTGCCCACCAACAGTTGCTTAGCATGACATGGTTGGCAATATAAAATGACAAAACGGCAATTCTTGTATAATGAAAAACTGTTCTCTTTTTGATTCCTATTTTCCTAAACAATGTACCATGTCAACAATGATGTCAACAGTGATTGTCTAGAAGTTAGTAACTATTCTTTAATTTGTACCTAAGTAAGGTCGTTTTGACCCACTTCCCCCTCTGCTGATGATTTCAGATCTCATGTTAGTTTATAGTTTTGAATCATAGCAACAGACACTTATGATTGATGTACTAACTTATGGTACAAAAACCCCTGAAACCTTATGATTGGGCTGCTCTCCCAATAGCCATTTTTTGGGGCATTGTGTGAGACCGTCAGTCAGTCGGCTAATAAAGACTCTGAAATTTGGACTTCTCAGTGGTGATCGGTCTGTTCTTAAATTGTGCCCCTTAACACCATCCAGCAGGAATATAAGGTGACTCACATGCGTGCTGCACAGGTGAGTTTACATTTTGTAGTACCTGTATTGAAAGCTAAGTTTAACAGTCTACTTCATTTAACCCGAGTGTCCAAAATATTGTCATCTCAACATTTGATCAGTGTTGGAAATTATTAATGAGTTCTTTACATTCTCTCCTTCATACTAGGACTCAGAAATCTGGTGGGGATTCCACACTGATGGTAGTACCAGTTTGGACTGGCTCTGTATATATATATTTTTCCCCCCATAGTGAATTTTATTGAACATGTACTTATGATAACAAAATCATAAAATGCAAGGAAAGAAGAAACCACGAGCATACATCAGCAAAACAAAACTAAAGAAGGAAAACATAGCTCAATAAACCAAAAGGTAAGAACATCAGCTTCAGATCCGCAAAGTTATTAAGCACTGTAATTATTAAATCAACGTATTTATTGTATGTATGGCTATGTTTTCAGTGCTCAGTGGCCACACATGGCTGGTGCTGGCTGTGTGGATGGTACAGCTCTGGAGGTGACCTCTCAGCTCACAAGTCACCCCTCAGAAAGTCTTCCCTGTGGCTCCACCCTCTCCTGTCCTCTGTCCTGTCACTTATCACTGTGTGCAAGCATGACACACACCACTACCTGCTGGTCTTGCTATTGTTGTGGGGACGTTTTAATTTTATTGTCTGTTGCGCCCAACAGAAGAGAGGTTCCCAAAGGCTTTTACTGCCGCGTCGTCAGCATATGTAAAAACGGTGCCTGGGACGCAGAAGGAGCTCAGAAAACAGCCAGCTGTTGGTCAGGAAGATAAGTGGACACCTGGATAAAGACAGTCTGCATCCAAGGCTAATGATAAGGCTTGTGCCAGGGACTCAAGGGGCAGGGACGTCTCCCACGCGGAATCCCGTCGACGTCCTCCTCCGCCTTCCCCAGGCGGCATCTTGCCCCGGAATTTGCGACCTGGAGTTCCCTCCCCGGGCGCCTTCTGCACAGGTGCTGCAGCTGTGTCTTCCGTTTTCAGATCTCCCAGCGTAGCTATGGAAGGAAAAGCAAGACCCAGGGTCTGTGTGTCTGCTCCTCACCTATGCTGACCGCCCCCTCCTGCGTCATTTGTAAGGTGGCGAGGCTGTGACATGCTATGGCGGTCTGGGTAGCTGTTCATCAGCCGCTGCCTGCTGTGGTCATAGAATGATTCTTGGTCACCTATAAACGGTAACCTGCCAGATTCATTAAGTCTAATGCATGTAGTCATTTGCCACACAGGTGAACCTGCTGCGGCCTTCCGGGATGTGGGATCCTCCGTGTTCGGAATCCCTGGTGCTGCTCTTCATCCCACACTCCCTGGTGGAAGGATGGAGCCTCCTCAGGGAAGTGGCAACCTTTGCTAGTCGAAGCTCGGGTTTGACACCCACTGACCTCCGTCTGCTCTCATAGCAGGGAGCCCGCTGTGTTGATGGACATGTGTTATGCCCACTCCTCAGGATTCCCTCTGGTCTAGAAAGCTGGGTTGGATTTGTCTTTCCTGCAGAGGGCATTGGATTCCACGTGGGATGGAAACAGATCTTGTTCATCTTCCTACCTCCAGCTCCTAACCCAGGGCTGGAAAATTGGTTTATGCTTTGGTTGAAAGAATACATGAACCAGGTGAGCCTACAAATCCTTCAGCGTTCTTTACTGAGCACCTCCCACGTGCGAAAGGCCTCCGTCCTAGGCACTGGGGACAAGTCAGTGAGCAAAAGGGACCCAGGCCTCCTGGAGCTGAGCTGCTGGAGAGAGTTGGACTGTTTTTCATCTTTTCCAGAGTCTCAAGAGCGCATTGTTGTCCTGTTGCTGTTCCCAACACTCCGTAACAGTGATAAGAACGTGGCCTCAGGAGACAGATACCCTTGGGGTCAGTCCTTGTGCTGCCATTACCCTCTGATGTGCTTCCTGTCCAGGCGGGAGGACAGTGGTGTTCACACCCAGGGGCCCTTGGGGAGGTTCAGTGCATGGAGTGGGGCGCCCGGCAGACGTCGTAAGCACATGGGGAGGGCTTTCGGTGCTTGGGAATTCGCTGCTCAAGACAGAGTTTGGGGCCGAGCCAGTGGAGCCATGGGCTGGCCCAGTGGGACATTTCTGGAGCCTGGAATTGCCATGTGGATCTGGAATGACTCTGGGAAGGGACCGGGGAGGCCTGTGAGGTGCCATGGCAACAGTAGCAGGATGTCTGGTGTTAAGTAATTCAAAGTCGGATGCCATGAAGATGCAGAATTGCCAGGAAACAGGCAGTGGAACCCCTGAGCACAGAGCCGCAGGGAGAGCTTCAGTCTCCATGTTCCCAGGCAGGGCCCTGGCTTCAGGTGGGGGAAGGAGGGGGATGGGGTATCTCTTGTCATCTTCGGCCGTCTTCCTGCTGGATTTCTGGAATGCTGGTGGGGCTGGGAGGTCTGCCTTGGATGCCAGGGAGAGCAAACATTTCTGAGTAAGAACACAACATGACTCGGAATGTTCTGGAATGTTCTGGATCCTTCAGAGGTCGTGCACTGGAGCTAGAACATCCAGGTTCAATTCCTGGCTCTGTCACTTAGACTGGGTGAGCTTGGTACATGTCACTTAGCCTAGATCAGTTTTAGTTGTCCCTTCTGCAAAATGGAGGTAGCATTTGTACCTGTCTCATGATATTTGAGGGGGTTAGAATGGAACAATTTGCACCAAGTTTTTAGGACGGTGCACAGTACACAGAGGTCATCCAAGAAGACTCTGGATGCTCCTAATTGCTCTCCTTCATTCTGTGTCTCTGTGCATCGGGGTCCTCACTTCATCTTGAGGCCGTGACTTGGGTTTGTGGCAATTATCTCATTGTTGGAGATCTTTAGGGTTTCTTCAGAGAGGTGCAGATGCAGGCAGATGCACCTTCAAGTCACATCTTTGACTTTGACATCTGCTCGTAGCATGACCTGGCTAAATCCCTGGGGCTATAAGCACCCCTTCCCACCAGGGGGAGGGTGAAGGGGAAAGACCAAAGAGAAATCAGGGGAAGAAACTGGAAAAATGGATGCTCTGTCTCAAAAATTAAAAAACAAAAAGAAATAATAATTGCAATTCTTTATTTTTATATCCTTTTTGTTATTTAACGCCACACCGTTGCACTAATTAGAGTTACGAGCAACATGTATTCCTTTTATTACGTTATTTTTGGAACCTTTCAAATAATCACATCTTATAGGAAGAAAGAAAAAGTGGATGAGTGAAAAGTTTCCAGGGAATTTTCAACCACAATGAATGAACTGATGGCTTGCTTTTTGGTTTTGTTTTGTTTTTAATTAAGAGAGAACAGTAAAGAAATTTTTAAAAAGTGAGCCGGGTAACTTAAAATAAAATGGGATGATAAACTCTTTGCTGGCAAAGTTGCAATTTCTCTGTTGGATTTTGGATCTGGCTTTTATTATTAAGGCTGGTGCGGAAAGCTGGCATTTTGACAGGAACATGGAGCGTTTGTCACTTTCTGGGAAAGAGATAGATGTTGAATGACATTTTGGAAGAAATGTATACATTTTGGGCCCAAATACTCTTTCTCTTTCCCAGGAAAATTCCACTAGCAAATAACTGATTGGTTATCTTGGTTCCCAAGTCTCATGGCTATTTAAATGAAAACAGAATTAAAAGGTTTTTTTTCTTTTTTTTTCCTTTAACCTTTGGGGAAAATGGAAAGAAGTCATCTCTGCGGGCAGCATCTCCTCCAAAGAAGGGCACCATTCTTGACTGGAAAAACCCAGTGGAGCCTTCTTTGTTCCCAGAGGTGAGTTTATTCTGTGCTCAGGAGGAGAACAGAATATGTCCCAGAAAGAGTGTTTTGGTCCCAAGCTCCACTTATTAAGGTGAGCTACTCAAGGGAGGACCCTGGCAAAGACAATGAATGCCACTCAGGAGATCCAGGGTTCTCTTTCCCTCTGGCTTTGTCACTTATCACAGCTGTGTGACACAAGGAAAGTTACTTTCCATCTCTGGCTACTTTAATAAAACAGTCATCATGGAATCGACATTCCTTTCCTCACCAGAGGATCCAGGGTGATGAAATGCTGGGGAGACTCTTGAATGCCACACAATTGTATGCTACTGTAATCAAGAAACTGAGTTGAGCATGGTGGTGCATGCCTGTAATCTAGGCAACTCAGGAGGCTGAGGCAGGAGGATTGTAAGTTGAGGCCAACCTCAGTAACTTAGTGAGACCCCGTCTTAAAGCAAAACCAAAATGAGCTGGGGTTATAAAGCTCAGTGGTAAAGTACCCCTGGGTTAAAAAGAGGAAAAGGAAGAAGAGGAAGAGGAAGAGATTGAAGAAGAAGGAGGAGGAGGAGGAAAAGGAGAAGAAGAAGGAGAAAAGAGGCCTCATTTGTGATCCTGCAGGAACAAGAGAAGGAGCCTACACCAAGGGGAAGAGGCAATCAAAAGGACAAAGATCTATGGGGACACAGGTGGACCATTGCCTAATTTCTGGCAGTAGAGGGACCACCTATGTAGGATGCTGAATAGTTGGAAAAGATCACTGGCTTCCATAAACAAGGTCAGAGCTCTGTTTGGAGAAGGTCAAGTTCGAGCTCAGTAGCCTGACTTCGGTGGGTGCTTTGCATTATGGCCACTCATGGCTCTTCATACCTGGCTTTTCCTTTACCATCCCGGATTTCTTTCCCTTTAACCATGGTCATCCATGGCTCCCAGTTGGACCTCAAAACTCTTGAAATTGGGACAGCTTTCTTACTAGGTGTTCAAAGAACCAAGTTCAAGCTGCCGTGAGACCAAAGACAGGGGCAGACACCTCAGGAAGGCAGATCGCAATTTACTGGCGACTGACCAACAGAAGCATGGTCAAGGGTGGCAGCAAGACCACCCTGGGACTTGGGTCAGTGATCAGAAGTGGCTTTCACCCAGCCTGGAACGCCCCTGGCTTATTGCACACTTGCATCCTGCAGTCGGGTGTGCCAGGGTCCGTCATCAGCTCCACAGACCACTCTCAAGGTTGGTTTCACGCAGGGTCCTGGGAATCCACGTGGGGAAAACTGACCGGGGTTTCTCAGGGACATCATGGTTATGACGCAGGATGACTGTGGTCAGGTCAAGCTGGGTCTGCAGACCAAGACCGGAGTTTCCAGGAGAAAAAACAAGTGGCAACTCAAATTTTTCTGGAAGGAGAAAGTCTGGCTCAGGTCTACCTGCATCACAGAAGTCCCTTCTCCTTGGCGCACAGCTGTCCGTTGAGATGCCAACATTTTCTGGATGGAAGAGCCCTGGGGAAAGTCCCTTCTATGTTCTCTGTAACCATTTACCACTTTGGTGGGAGTTGAAGAATTTCTGCATCATGCTTATGAAGATCCTGACACTCTGGCTTTTTTATCTGAGTCCATGCTTCCGGAAACAGTGATGTGTAAGAAATACCCCTGTCCCTCTGTTCTCCAGAGAAATGGCTAGCCCGCCCTGCCCTTGAACATTCATGACCAGGCCACCTGCACCTTTCTTTGGTGACTCTGGTAAGACTGCCTCCCTCTTTCACAGCAGCATTAGAACTGGGGATGACTTCCCTGTTTGCCCGCTTCTGTCAACCCCAGGTCCCCTCAGTGTGACAGTCTCGTCAATGAATACTCTCCCTATTGCAACTGGCAGAAGAAGAGTATTTCCTAAATTGTCTGCAACACATTGTCTTTGACAACTTCATGTTGGATAATTTTTTCCAGACCAGAGGGGAATTCAGTTCTCCCTCAAGGCCATAAAGGACAAAAAGCAAGAAGATTATGGAACATCAGCAGGAACATCCTAAAAAATTAGCTAGGGCTAGACCAAGAAGGGAAGAAAGGGAAAACCTGTATGCACATGAGTGTTTCAAAGTCCTCTGCTCTCAGGCAAGAAATTTCCACAAAGAGAGGAGGAAGGATACCGGGAAATGCGAGAGGTCCTTGTTAGTCCACAAGTTTTCTTTATTTTATATTCATCTTAAATCCTGGAAGATGTCAACATTGAGAATTCTGAACTCCACTATGGACACAGGCGAAAGCTGAGCCAAGATCACCAGACTGGGAACTGGAGAATATCTCTCATTTTTATTTTAAATGTCAGAGCTGTATCTGTGAGGGTTGGAGTTTCCTAGGATTCCATTCTGAAAGCCTGAAGGGTCAGGAAGTTTCACTCACCTCAGCTGCTGCCGTCCATGATGGGCAGGAAAGTACAAAGCCCAGGGTCTCATCTTAAGACCTGACGGGGGCACGTTTTGGTCCAGAGATGGTAATGAAATGAGGCCGGGTTTGGGATTCACTGGTAACGTCCCCGCAGCTGACTCTTCCCTGTCCCTGTTCTGACTTCTCTGTTCCCCTGCTGGTTTCTCCCAGACTTTTTCCTTAGTGAATCTCAGGACCCTGAATCCTTTGTTCAGGGTCTGCCTCTGAGAGAACAGATCTAAGACGCCGGATGGACTCATCCTGATGGAAGAGGGAAGGAAGGGAAAGGGAAGGAGGAGAGAGAAGCAGGAAGGGCGGAAGGGAGGAGGGAAGAGGTGCTCCTTTCTAGAAAGCCAGCAGAGGGACCATGGAGAGGGTCCTAGCCTTGGATGATCACCCTGCCTTTGAATTTCCCTTTGTACCTTCCAGCTGTCCGTCTTGGTCGGTCACTTGCAGGACTTGGGTTTCAGCTTCCTCCTCAGTAAAGACTGATGCAGGTTTGTCTCCACGGTGAGCTAACGCTGTTGGTGGACCCGGCCCTGCCCCTTGGAGGCCGCAGTGTCGTTTCCGGTGTGGGCTGGTCTGGGGTGTCCCGCTTTACCCCAGAGGTAAGTGTCCACCTACATCTCCCTCCTCCTCGAATAGCAAAGTCGGGAGGAACCGTGTGGTCTGAGCTCAGTAGGTCTCAAATTCTCAAGGATACACAGTTCTTGGGGACTTTGTTTAGAATGCAGGTTCCCAGATTCCACCAAGCGCGTCTCCTCAGTGGACGTGGGATGGCCCCAGATATCAAGGTCATTGTTTGTTCTTCTTTTCCCGGTCAGCTCTGTGAGCCCAAAGTGGGTGAGACAGACTTTGTATTTGGAGGCACTGTTCTGGGTTCAGAGACCAGGGCTACCCCTCAGTGCCACTCTTGGGGTCTTTGCCTCTGTGTGACGTCCTCCCTGCAAGCTCTTCCCAGCCAGGCCGGACACTAAGTACCGTTCCCCAGACCCCTGCTGCCTGCTGAGTTCTCAAACCCAGTGGCCTCATGGCCTTCCTCGCCCCGGGGTTGACACTCTGCCCTGCCGTCCATGGGCTCTTTTGTCGGGGCGCCGCGGACCCCTGGCCCTGGGTGTGGCTTGGCTGCCTGGGTGTGGCTTGGCTGCCTGGGTGTGGCATAGCTGGCTTGGCTTACTTAGATGCGTATCCAAGATGGCGCCTGGCAGCTTGCCAGTGCGGTTGCATGCAGCTGACTTGTGAGACAACAACTAGCGTCACTTTGAGGAAGTTGTTTGGATTGGTTAGGCTCCTTCGTAAACACTGCATGTCTAGTGTATGCCCTAATTGCCTCTCTGTACCTGTCCACGCTCTCCCCGCATGCACTTGTATCTGATTGGTTAAAGGATTGTATATATTGAGCTGCGGAAGGAGAAGAAGGAAGTAAGTAAGCGCGCAAAATAAAGAGCTCAAAAGAACCAGGTTTGCATCTCGTCTCTCTGCAGGCAGGGAGCGCGACACTCTTTCACGGGTGTCAAGGAGCACTCGTCCATTTAGGGAAAACGAAGGGGCTGATGCTGCTGCAAGATCCTGTCGACACTGACGATCCAGCAGGCGTTCTGTGTCCATGTCGCCCTGAAAGGCAGCTGATCCGTTATGGCCAGTTAAGACCCCGCACCACGTGGAGCCGAGGCAGGTCGCAGCTCCTGGTCCGAGTTGGAGGTCGACCTCTGACCTGGACGGAGGACGTTGTCCCTGCCGGTCATCACGGTCGGAGGTAAGTGACGTCTTGGCTCCTGATCTTCCAGGCGAACTGCAGTGTGGTCTTCCAACCCCCCAGAACCGAAGCTTCCAAATTTCCCAAACCCAGTCTCCTTCCCCATCTGCGTCATCCTGCAAGACACAGGGTGGATGTAGGAGGACGTGCAACCGTTAGTCACAGGACCTTCCTGTTTCCAGGCCACTTATTTTGCCTTCTGAGGCAACCTGAGATCACACGAGGGGCCAGCAAGCCTTCCTAAGGGGGCAGATAGTGAATATTTTAGACTTTACCATCTGGATGGTCTCCTGGCAGGGACTCCACTGTGCCATGGAGGCAGGGCAGGGGCACAGACAGCGGAGGTGAGTGAGAGTGGCTGTGTTCTCATAAAGCTGTTGAGAAAGGCAGGTGGGGACTGGAGTCCGCCCAGGGCGATGGCGTGGCACCTGGTGGGAGCGTCGAGGCCAAATTCAGCAAGTACTTACGAGCGTCTCTGTGCCAGGCACTGAGAGGGCACGGGAGCTACAGCAGCAGGGCAAGATGGACCCGGTCCTGGGGTGTCGAAGACTCCAGGGTGGGGAATAGATAAGGAGCCGAGATGCAGCTGGAAGTTCAGTTGCTGCTGCAGGCGTTCTGAAGGCGCGCGCGTTGGGGAGCTAAGGGTGAGGAGTGGGGCAGGAAGGGATGGCCGTGGAGCAGAAGACACGGCATGGGGGACGGTCCCGAGCGGAAGGGAACTTGGGCTGCTGCCACCTGGGGAAGGAGGACAAGGGAGGCGTCGGCCCTAGTGGGTGCTGCTAGGTAAGCGTGTTTTGCGGCCCCAGAAGCAAGGAGACATCCCCAAGGTGTTTCAGAGCAGGGGAGCGACGCAGGCAGAATCTGGCTACAGTTCAGGGTTAGATGGGGGAGAGAGCAATCATGAGCCAGAGCAGCTGGATGGAAGGTTCCAGCAGCACCCACTGACAGTGACGTTCCCGCTCCAGGGAGACAGCGTTTGGTTGGGTTGGGCGGGCTCCAGGGGAAGGGTGTCCCGAGACGGCAGCTCCGAGGGGCCCAGACTGTACGGAGCATGTTAGCAACAGGGCACAGACTTTTAGAACCACGGCCCTTCCCTCTGGCCACCACGAGGCTCTGCCTTTCGAGGTCACCTGGACCTGACGGAAGGCCGCTTGGAGTAAGGATCACCTTGCTGACACGTTCTGAAGGCGCTTTAACCTCGTGGAGTGCCTGCCGATTCCAAGTCATCGCAGCCTCCGCTCGGAATGACCGAGGGCTTGATGTGAGCAGAGCAGGCCTCAGCGACGGAGTAGCAGTTGCAGCTTTCAAATGCATTTTCATTTGCAATTTGGCAGGAACACCACAGTCATGGCCTCCTATTTCTATTAATCACAGGGGCTGGGACAAAGTCACCCTCGCTTTTTGCTGGCAGACTTTCATTTGAGACTCTCTGCAAGGTGGCTAGTTAGACAATAAAGAGAGAGCGCAGGCTGCCTCTGAGGTGGCCTACGGCGGTGGTGCCCCTGGTGTGCACGGCCTTGAGCGTCACCTGGCCCGGGTGCCGGCGCTGGTCTGTGTGACCAGCTGTGTACAGCAGAAGTGATGGGCTGTCGCTCCTGAGATTAGGTTCTAAAAGTGCTGGTTCCGTCTTGTTACCCTCGCTCCCTAGGATCTGCCTCTCAGGGAGGAACCGGCTCCCGTGGGAGAGCAGCTTTACCGACGTGCTCCTACGGCAAGGACCTGGAGCCTCCTGCTGACAGCCGAGAGCAGCCGTGGGCTCAGGTTCCGGCCTCTGTCAAGTCTTCAGATGATCATAGCCCCACACGACAGCTGAAGGTCGCCTGCGTGAGACCCCAAGGTAGGCACAGCCAGGTAAGCTCTGGCTGGATTTCTCACCCGCAGAAAACGTGAGATAACAAGTGTCATTTCTCAGACTTATTACATAGTGATAGGTAATAGATACAAGAAATAAAATCGCTGGGTCCTTCCAAGCGTTTAGCCTGGTATGAAAACCCGTAAACAAGTTTGGCAAGAAGGGCCCTGTTATCTGGAGGGAGGAGACTGAGGCAGGACCTGGCTAGGAGTTAGAAGCCCTGGTTGTGGACTTGTTAGTGGCCATGAGGGGCTTGTGGGCTTTGCTCTCTGGACCTTATTTTCCCCAGTGCTAGAAGCAGGAGATTCGGCTTGATGAGCAGCATCCCTTACCTGACACTTGGGTGTTAAGTGAGGGCGATAACAAGCACCTGTCACGTGTGCATGTGCACACACAGCCACACACAATTAACATGCGGAGTCCGGCTGGCACGGAGTGGGTGTGGAACCACAGGTCAGGCACTGAACTTCACAGGACTTACCCTAATCCTCCCAACAGCCGACCTGTGCAGGTACCTCTCCATCACCATTCACTAGCCGAGGAAATGCAGCGGAGGAAAGCCTCGTGCCCGGCATTTTGTTAGTTTTCTCTTGCTGTCTGACGGATGAGCACAGGTGCAGCAGTTCCAAAGAGCACATGCTCATTCTCGCACGTCGGTGCCGCGGGAGTCTCAGAAAAACACGGATGGGTTTCTTTTCTCTTTTTCTCTTTGATTTTTGCCTGGGGTTTTGCAAGGTCGCAGTGAGAGCGTCGCCCAGACCGTGCTCTGTGGTGACTTGGGTCCTCTTCCCGGCTCCATCGGGTCACTGGCAGGATCTTGTTCTTGGCAGGAGTGGGACTGAGGCCCTCGGTTCCTGAGGGGGGCAGTTTACAGTGGTTCTTGGATCATCCCGGCCCACGAGAGAGCTCCTCTCTTTCTAGATAAGGCTCGTCAGTCTTTAGGGCTCCCTCCTGATTAGGCCAGACACACCCGGATGACCCCTTCCGACGAACTCAGAATCGGCCGACGCAGGACCTGAGTTGCATGTTCAGAATCTCTTCACTGCGCCACATAAGTCAACCTGAGCACGCTGGAGATAGCCCATCATATTCGCAGGTCCTGGCCACACTCAAGGGGCGGACGATGCAGGACATGGTCTCAGGAGTACAGAGCGGGGCCCACCTGGCCCACCTAAGAATCCTGCCAACAGCAGAAACAGCAGGAAATGGAGACTGGAATTCAAGTTCAGGGTTCTGTGGCTGGATTCTCAGGCCTTTCCTTATAGGGTGGGAAACATGGCCACTGGAAGGTTCAGATCACGTTCTCATGGCTCAGGCTCCAAAAGGGAAGGAGGACCAGTCCCTCCCGGTGCCCCTATATAAAAACTTAGGGAAGACACGGAGCAGAGTGGAGTTGTGTCCTTCCTGGGTCCAACTCTGGATTGGATGGGTTAGCCTGGGTCAGGTGTCCACCCACTGATGAGAGACGGGCAGAGAGGGCCACCCTGACCAACCACAGCCTGGGGCAATATGGAGTATCTCCAAGGTCCTTCCTGTAAGAAGAGCTGGGCGTGGGGACCAGAAGAAGGAGGCGATGTTGGGCGGAGAGGAGCCCCAGCCACACCTACAGAGGCCAGCAGCCCTCCTCCCTGGGCTCCCGCAGAAACCGTGGAGAGTAGCTCGAGACTCCCTTTCAGGCCTGCGGAACCCAGAGAGCTCACGCCAACTCCTGGCTGCCTCTCGATCCTCGGGCATCCCAATTACGGAGGCACGGAGGGCCCGAGTGAAGGCGCTGATTGAAGACATGATGTCGCTCCCGGGACTAATTATTTCTGAAACTTGGGAGCCGAGTGTGTGGCCGAGACAGATTCGTTAACCTTCTCCTGGCCCCGGGGACATTCTCCACAGCAATCCGGATTTCTAATGCACACACCTCCAGGCCGGCCACGTTAGCCTCATCCTCCCTGAGGGTAGCCTCACCCCAGGGTGCTCGTAGAGCTTCATGGTTTGGGAAAGGTGGAAGGTAGCCTTTGGACGGGACTGACCTTTGCATCATGAGCATTTCCATGAAAGAAGCCACCCAGGAGGGCGGATGGCAGGCGGGGGAGACCTCCCTCTGGATAGCCTCCACCCCTGATTTCTAGGAAGTACCCTGTTTCTGCCAGTTTGCTTGTGTCTCTGTCTTTATTTCTGCTTGAAACAAATCTCTTTGATAATTTATCACTTTGCTCCCCAAAGTTTGTGACCCAATTTCAGCTGCTTTTGAGACCTTGCCTTCTGGAAACTCTGCAGCTAAGGAAAGGACCCAGGCCCCTCTAAAACCTCATCTAAAAGTGGCTCAACCCTTGTGACAAATAAGGGATCTTTCCATCTTTTGCTTTCATGGGCCCAGCTCTCTATGAAATCCTATTTTCCAAGGTGGTGACTCTGTCTTGCAGCTGTGCATGGAGAACCTGGTGGTGGGAATTGCCAGGGGGCTTCTCTCCCCAGATCTGTCTAACTCCCCTCACTTCCTGCCCATCTACCCTACCCCAGAGTCAAGAGATGATCATAGGTGGGAAAGAATCCAATGTGCTGCTAAAAGAGGAGCAAGTATGAGAATGAGCTGCGCCTTGCTAACAGGTAGGCCCTGGGTGTGATAGAGCAGCAAGGCCTTTTCACATTTCCTGGCACAATGGCAGGCAGCTGCTTGGCCCCCATGATCTCTACCTCCTGGTATTGTTGCCCTGGTGTAATGTCCTCCCCTACAGTTGCCTGCAGCCCTCACTAGGTGACTGATCCTGTCAGCTCTGTGATTTGAGACTGCCCACCCTCCAGAACTGTAAGGACTAAATATCTGGCCTTTATAAGTTATCTGGTCAGCGAGTTGTGTTATAGCAGCATGAATGGACTAAGACTGCCTACCTACCTACCTGTCATCAATCAATATTTATCCTTGACAAGGAGAGATGTTTCCCATCTTACAGAAAATGGGGCCCAGAGAAGCTAAGTCACTTGCTCAGTATCACACAGTAGGAGGGGCTATGGCTGGTTGAGATTGTCCTAGTGGCCTGACACTATTCCGTGTCCCCATTTTGCCCCCTTGTTGAAACCTCATCTCACCCTCTGAAGTGGATATTCTTGTTCTCCATTTCAACGTGAGAAAACTGGATAACAGAGGCCAAGGAACCTCCTAAGGCCACACGGTCAATAGAGGAGCCAGGTTCACCATCTTTACTCGTTGGGGGACAGCTGCTGTCCCAATTTAAGTGTCTTTCCCACGAAGACGCTGACTTACTAGCCATTTCTTTTCAGGACTTCCTCCACTTCGTGCTGCAAGTCAGGGAAGCCTACTCGGCTCATTTTAGAAAGTGCCGCCAGGAACCCAGGGCCCTCAGTCACAAATGGCATTGTCTCTTCTAATTACAAACGTGAGCACCCACACGCACGCTAGGCGCTGTGGCCACCCTCAGCTCGCGGAGGACAAACCGGCTGAGGACCTGCAGAGGGAGTGGCGCTCACCTTCCCGCGGCTCCGGCCCGGCCTCCTCCCTCTCCGGCGTCCTGGCCCAGCTGTTCCATGTAAGTGGGACTCCGCAGGACGTCACCCTAAGGGGACACAGGCTGTTTACCCCATTCCCTTCTGGGTGCCAAACCTGAGTCTGTCTAACACCTTGTCCAGCAGGGACAACGGGGCACGTCATTTAGGAGAGTTCTTCTGAGGCAGACTCACCTGATAGAGGACGGTCCCTTAGGAAGACTGTCGGTCAGCGGGAAGGGGTTTGCCGGAGGAGTTCCAGCCCAACACCCCACAGACGGAAGCAAAAGAATAACTGCAGTAAATACGAGGTCCCCGAGGCCAACTCAGACCTGGTGCCAGTTGAAAAGGCATGTGAACATGGCATCCCTATGAATTTGTTTCCAAATCTCAATCCGCACTGGGCGCTGGGTGCCCACTACTCATCCGTGGGTGGACACTGGGTGGGGACCGGACGGTGAGCTCTACCCTGTCCAAGGGCAGGCAGCAGAGGCCTGCTTCGAGAATTTGATGCAAGACGCTGGAGACCACACTGGCAGAGCTGTGGAGTTAGGCGGGCAGAGGCCCACGTGCCTCCTCAGACTTGTTCCCACCTCGTTTGCTGCATCGAGGTCCTTGGGACATTATCTACCTTGTTGCTTAGATGGAAGCATATTCATCCTAGAGCTTGAGTTGGCTTCTGTTTTTTCCTTAGTTTCAGGTTCTCTGCTTTCCCTGGATGGGGCCTGTGGCTGAGGACCTGCATCCCAGGGTCACTGGTTTCCTGATGGAAGCGGCAGGGGCAGTGATGAGCACCACCTCCTTGCTGATTCAGCCACATGGGCTTCTGAAAAACTCTCATTTGTTGTAGGGTCTCCGTGTTAGTTTCATGTTACTATAACAAAATACCTGAGGCAATCAACTTCATTAGGGAAAAGGTTCATCTTAGCTCATGGTTTCAGAGGTTTCAGTCTATGGTCACTTGGCCCTGTTACTTTGAGCCTGTGGTGGCACAGCACACCGGGGTGGGAGCAAGAGGCAGAGGGGAGGCCTGTTCACTTTATGGTGGGTTAGAAAAAGGGAGAGAGAGAGAGGGGGAGAGAGGGGGAGAAAAGAGAAGAGGAGTGGGGAGGGGAGGGGGAGGGAGATAGAGAAGGGAAGAGCCAGGGCCCCAATATCCCCCACGGGCATGTCCGAATGACCCAACTTATTTCCACTAGGCTACGTGACTCAGAGGCTCTGCTGCCTTCCCAAAATGCCACAGGTTGGTGACCAAGCCTTTAACACACAGGCCACAAGTCCTTGGCGGACACTTATCCACACTGTAGCCATCTCCCAACGAGAGGACATCTTGGGCATGAGAGAGAATAAAATAAAAGGAGGGTATGGAAACTTCTAGAATAAACCCCCATTTTCCAGGTGGTATTTACCAGCCCCTGGCTCTTGAACAGCGTCTGTGTATCTGCTTTCTTGGAAAGTGCCATTCACAGAGTTGGGCTTGGAGAGCCAAGGCCTTTGTGGCCCAGACCATGGCTGAGGAAGGTTCAGTGGAAGAGAGAGACACCCACACAGGCGAGGAGGCGGCGTCCATCATGGAGGGCTAGTGACGGGGCTCCAGGCAGGAGGCGCAGACACTGGGCGGTCATGGAGTGGAGAGGGAGTGGAGGCAGGTGGAGCCCAGAGGGTGAAGCTCAGGAGTCCCGTCCTTGGAGAGGCCACGGGAGGCCAGACGGTGGCTTAGACGTTGGTTTAGACGGTGGCTTAGATGGTGGCCTTTCCAGTCAGAGCTCATTCATAGCATGGAAAATCATGGCGTTGGTTGTTGACTTGGGAAAAGACCCAAGAGGAAGGGAGTCCAGACAGACCTCTGTTTGCCATTGAGAGGGGACGTCGGCAAGCGTGAGGACAGTGGGCACCAAGAAGGTGGGGGCACTGGTAAAACTGACGGAGCTTGATGGGCAGCTTCAGGCCGGAGGCTTGGCTGTCTGGTGGTAACCGTGTCCCTTTTCTGCACCAGTCAGGGGTGGTGTCCGGGCCATGAAGGGCCGGCTCCTCCCGGGCCCCACCTTTATCCAGTCACCTTCTGGCTCCTAACCGTCCTTGAGAGTCCAGCCGTGGAAAGCTTCATCTGTCCTTTAATAAGACCATGTGGCCATCGGCCTCTTCCCGGGCCCCATAGAGTCCGGTCGTTGGGAGATGGGGCACCTTTGGGTGTCCTCATAGGTGGATTTCCTGGACTTGAAAAAGAGACCCGCCCTCCCACCAGCCAGTCTCTGTATTGTCACCTGTTTCTGTGATGTCCCCGAGGTTCTGGGGAAGCCACCATGAAGAGATGGACTTGCGAGTTGGAAGCAAAGATGGTGTCCACTCCCACCAGGACACTGTTGGGGATTCAGGAGGGAGGGATGAAGAACTGGCAATGGCCGGGGCCAGAGACGCTCCCTGGGGAGAGCGTTCCTCTGCTGGTGGTTTCCACGGGCTGCCCTTGCTTCTCCCAGGGAACACCCCGGCGAAGTCTGGAGACCTTCTTGGCTATCAAACCTGGGCCGTTGCTGCTACCGGCACCTGGACGATGGAGACCAGAGAGGCTGCTAAGCATCCTCCAGCGCACAGGGCGGCTCCCGGCGACACCCACTTTCTGACCCCGAACGTCAGCAGCGGGCAGGTTGAGAAGCCCTGGTCTGAGAAGAGGCCGTGGCGTCTTGCAGAAAGCCCGCCCCGAGGCTGGATTGGCAGCCAGCTCTGACAGCACTCCCTGGGGACGGGGCCCAGTCTCCGAGCCTCTGTGGACCCCAGAGCGCTCACCTGCCACCGGAAAAGTCCGGCTAGAAGGCCACCGAGCCTCCTCCCGTTTGAAAGCCATCCGTGTTTGTGAGTGGCCTGGGGTCTCCTCTTCTCTCAGAGAAAGTCGCCTCCAGTCTCGCTGAGAGATGGTTCTGGGGAGGGACCAGGCCAAGCGCTTCTCTCCTGGTTGGTGTGACCCTGAAGATCATTTGAAGCTTTCCGTCCTGCAGAAGGACCTGGGCTGCGGGCTGAGGGGCTCCGTCTGTGGAGAGAGCGTTCATCTCACATTCAATTCATTTCACATTCATTTCTTCTGAAAGTCAATAGTCTGAGCTCGACCTCACCACCTGGGAAACCAGCAGGAAGAGGCCGGCTGGCCGGGTCTGCGGAGCCGGGGCTCAGGCACCCACGGACACCTCCGTGTTTCCGTAAGACGGGGGATTCAGCCCGGTGCCTTCCACCTCCACTGAACGCTGCTGGTAAGAGGAGAGAGACGTCCACGAGTCTCGTCCAAGTCATCTTAACCAACGTTTGTGAGTCTCGGCTGCATCCCAGGCAGGGACAGGGCGAGAGAGGATCTAAATAGACGCTTGGGATCAACGACCCATAAAATAACGGGCAGGTGGGCAAGGAAATGCCACCTGGTGGGCAAATTAGTGAGAGTGACATTTACAAAGTCCTCTCGTGTTCTCCCGGGGTCACTTCACACTGGGACGGGTGATCATTAAACGTGACCCTCAGAGACACTGCCTGGAGGAGGGAAATTGCTCAATTTTTAAGACAAGATTTTAAACAAGGGCTAAACCACCTTTTATCTACTTGAATTTGGGTCACTAATTACACCCATGGATCTTCAAGTAATGAATCTGACGATGACCTCATTAATTGTGCTATGACAACTCGTATCCTTCTTGTCCTTTTTTCATCATAAAATGAGACTGATGCTTGTTCCCATTAGTGATGATGATTTTATACCTATTAAGAGGTAAGGCAAAGGGGTGGGTGACAGGATTGTGCTTTGAGGGAGACCCGAATTAGAGTCTGTGGTGCTGTGTGTCCATACATCTTCCATCTCCCTCTCTGATCCTTTCTTACTGATTGGAAGAGAGTATGATGTGGCTTCAGATGATTTTTCAAGTCTTTTCCAACCTCCAAATTCCAGGGTTCTAAGTGAGATTGACTTGCAATATTGAAGAAAAGACTCTGTTAAATGATCAAACCTGCATTTTTCCCAATGGTAGAGTCTATTTATTATGTGTCCCCAAATGAGGTGATATGTCTAGATTGCATGTAATGTGCAGTCAAAATAAGTAATAAACAGGCTTAAATAATAGCACGGGACATTTTGGATGTTGAAGAAAGGCTGTCTCAACGGTATAACTTGAGCATCCCTAATTGGACAATTTGGTCCCAGGTGCTCCAAATCCAAAGCTCTTGGGGTGCCAACAAGGCACTGCAAGTGGAAAATTCCACCCCTGACCTCTTGAGCTGAGCTGCGGTCAAAACACAGGAACTCTAACAATCTCCTGTAAAATGAACTTCCGGCCATGCAGACAGTGTACGTGGAACAAACAGCCTTGGTTTGTGGACGGGGGTCCCTTCCCTGACTCATCTCAGTACGCACGTGCAGTTATTCCAAAGTGGGAAAATATCTCAAGTCCAAACCACCTTGGGTGACAAGCGTTTCAAGTAAGGGGCACCGGTCTGTGGTTCTGAGGGGTAAGCTGTGGGACGTCTGGGGAAGTGGAAGTCATGGGCGGGAAGCCGGAAGCTCCTGGCTGTCTGTTTGCCAGGTGCGTTGTTGCTCCCAGAGTGATGGAGGACATTTTTGGTGGTGCGGTCCAGCCACGAGCCATTAGATCAGCTCAGGACAGCAGCCGAGCTCAGGACAGCAGCCGAGCTGAGGCCCAGGAGCAGACCTTCCTGAGGCCGCCCTCCTCTTCCCTCCAAATCTCAGCTGGAGCCAACAGCCGGCTCTGTTCCCAGCTCTCCGTCCCCAGGCCGCTCTTCCCAGACGCTAGGTGTTAGGTGCCACTATTACGGACCCTAGTCCTGCTCGTGCCTCGAATCCCTGGCCCAGCAAGTGGAATTGCCAACCAGCCACGGTGCCCAGAACCAAACACTCTCCTGACTTCAGTTCACGGCGGAAGGTAAAGGGCCCGTGTGTGGCCAGAATCAGCCTGGCCTGAGAGAGGAGCTGCCACCAACGCTGTCCCTTACCCAGGCCCGTCTCCGCCCCACCTGTGGGGACTTCTCCACCCACTGGGGAATCCCTCCTGTGGTCGATGAGAAAATGGATTCCTGTGCATGTGATTTTTTGGGAACACTCCCCTTTGGAAATGCTGGATCAAAAGAATTCCAAAGTTGGATGTGGGTGGGAAGTGAGGACATTTAAATTGTCACATTAGGTCATACGAGTGACCTATTGAAAGAAAAGCAATGCCATATTTCTTTGTGGGTAAGAGGCACAATTTGCTTAAATTGGGTAAATGAGAGAGAACAAAAGTAAAGTGCAGGTAAACAGCTACAGTTGACGACTGACGCCAACCACCGGCCTCGCCCCTCCCTGCCTCCCTCCTCCCTTCCCCTCTTGGTTCTGACTCCATTCTGAGGTACTGATTGGAGGGGGCCAGGAGACCAACCATGGCCTTTCAAAGAGGAGAAAGGGGATGGCAGTGTGACCTGGGAGGAGCGCGGGGGGGGGAGGGGTGGACTTGAGCTGTTTTAAGATTAAATCAGGAGTCCTGGGTGGTGGGCTGGCTCTAGAGGGGGAGAGAGAGAGGGGTGCCAAGTCAAACTCCTGTTTCCCAGCCCTGACCCCCAGGGCGGGCTCTCCCTGCAGGGGCCCAGGGCCTGAGAGGGGCCTCAGTGCCCCCATCCTGCCAGCAGCTCCCAGGGACACTCCCAGGGACACAGCCGTGGGCTGCCTCGGAAACCGCCTTCCTCTCCTCCTCTGAGTGGGTCACCCAGCTAGTCCCGCAAGGCAGAGAGGAAAGGAGGAGGGGAGAGGGAGAAGGAAGGGAGAAGGCCGACAGTGTGCTGTGCCACACACTCACACACACACACACACACACACACACATGCACATACACACACACATACACACACATGTACACACACGCACATACACAGACACGCACACACGCACACACGTGCACACACGTGCACACACACGCGCATATGCACAGACACACACACATATACACACACGCACATACACAGACATGCACACACGCACACACATGCACACACGTGCACACACACGCACATATGCACAGACACACGCATACACACACGCACACACGTGCACACACACGCACATGCACACACGTGCACACACATGTGCACACACACGAACACACATACAATACACACATGCACACACATGAACACACACACACACACACACACACACACATGCACGCAGGGATTCTCCCAGAGAAGAGCGTGCTTAATGCTCCCAGTGACTTCTCAAGGCTCCCCCATCACCCACAAGACTGTGAACTGAAAACGTGGAGTTTGGCAGCTGTTCTAGTAGTTTCCTCAGCCTGTTTTGGTTCAGTACATCTGTATCTCACACTTAGCAGATGATGAGATCACGTAGGGGGCAGGGCACAAGGCACCCTGCAGTTTATGGCCCAGGGCATCAGAGATGCAGCCCATGCAAGAGACGCTTGATAGGGTGCTGAGGGACCTGAGCGGTACTCATGGTACTTGTGGTCAATCCCACGGTGACTTGGCAGTGGAGAAACCAAGGAGGACTTCACAGAGGAGGTGACACATGGATGGGTGTGAGCCAACTAGAAGATTTTGTGTCGTCAGGGTCACTGGAGGCGTCTCTGTCTGTCTATCTATCTTTAATTTCATCCCTTGACCACGAAATGTATTTAGGGATTTTCCTCAATAAAATAAAAACTTCACAAGTGCATAGAGAGTGGTCTGAAGATGCTCTTTGCAGTGCTGTTTATAACGAGAAATCAGGAACAGCTCAAGTGCCCAGGAGTGGGGGCGGGGCTGAGTATAAGTGTTCGTGTCAGTCAGGCTTTTGGGGATTGTTTTTGTCACTGTGACCAACATACCTGACCAAAACAACCTGAAAGAGGAGAGATCTGCTTTGGCCCGCGGTGTCAGAGCTTTCGTCCGTGGTCAGCTGGCTCCATCGCTCTGCACCTCCGGTGAGCAGAGCATCATGGCGGAAGGGTGTGGTGGAGGGAAGCAGCTCACCGTGGCAGCCAAGAGGCAGAGGGGGCAAGGACCAGGGGACCAGAGATAACCTTCCGGGGCGCTCCAGGGTCCTACCTCCTCCACGAGGCCACACCTCCTACAGTGTCCACCACCTCCCGCTAATGCCATTGAATTTGAGCTCTGTCCATGAATTAGCCCACTGATGAGGTCAGAGCCCTGTGATCCAGTCACTGCCCCCAAACCCCACCTCTGAACCCTGCCCTGGGGACCAAGCCTGACACCCGTGAGCCTTCAGGGGACATTTCAGATCCACACCGTCACTGGTGTGGTGTGTCTCAAACACCTACAATAAAATGATATAGATCTATGATCGATGGGAGGGAAAGATATTCCTAATAAATTTTTGGTTAAAAACCAAGCCAATAAAAAGTCACCACAAAACCCAGGTAAGTGTGAGTGATGGGAGACCACAAATCCAGTGTCCTGGGCATTTCCTAAGGCTGTGCACACTAGGGAGATGTCTGGGGAGACCAGGGTGTCTTTAGGAATGCTGCAGGCTTTCCAAGGGCCCCCAAATTCTAAGGGCACAGAATGCATGCCCAGTGCCCATTCGAGAAACTTAAGAGAAAAAGACAGTAAATAGTTTGCAAAAAATCAATGCAATTGGAAAGCAATTAACTGATTTGGGTTGTTTTTCAGGCCTGTTCCCGTCGGCAGCCTGAGAAAACAACCTCAGTTGGCTCAGCACTCAATCCAGGATGAAGTCTTTCAAAGGGGAAAATTTCACTGTGATTTATTTTTTTCCAGATGTAAATATATAGCAATAATGCAGTTATAAAACTGGCATTGTATTAAACCATAAATTATATTTGACACATAATAATGTTGAATTACCATGGAAGTCCATCACCGGGCGGCACTGCCAGCCAACGGGTCTTACGGCCTCAGTATCAGCCCTGTCACTTGCTCCGCGGTGAATAAGGTGCTGGGATCTTTGCTGTCAGGGTCAAAATGGAATCGACTCTAGCGGAGGAGAGTGCGTCGGCGTGGAGTTGGCACTGAGGGCCCAGGCGTGGCCGCGCGGTCCTCTGCTTGTGTTGACATTCGGTGAATCTTAGCTGCAGACCTAGTGTGTGCAATGCTGGGCTCTGCTGGCAGATGAGAGAGATGTGTTCTGCCTTCGAGCAGAGAGCGCAGGGATTGAAAAATTAAATGCACAACTCATTATTCAACGGTGATGAATTTATACAGCGACTCCTTTGAGGTTTGCTTTCTCCTTAGTGGCACTGCTGAGGCCGAGGATAAGGCCGGTTTTGGAGGTCAGCCGAGATGCAGCAGGGGAAGCCGACAGCGTGGCGGGCACCGGAATGGGCACGTGGGAACCTGGTCTGCAGAGCTGCACGCAGGGTCAAGGGGTTCAGCGTCAGGATGACAGTAGCGAAGAGATCCTTCCAGAAGAGGACTTCACCAGTTCATCAGGCCGGGGTCTGCGTGTCTGCACACCTGGTTTTCGTCATTGTCATGGAAATGCTGCTTCTGTGGTGTCCATGTCCTCGCTCTCCTTGGGGTGAGCACTCCTTACCAAGCCGCTGAGGGAATGAGTGAAATCCAAGCCGTGCGCCTGGGGCGCGTGGTATCACCGTCTCCCTAAGGAGGCTCACGGGAGGGCGTGGGCTGCGAGGTGCAGCCACCGGCACAGGCGTCCGACCTGGCCTCCTGGGGGCGCTGTGGGACGGTGGGGCTGACCTCAGGGTCCCCAGAGGGAGAGTTCACAGCTCGCCTAGAAGGAGAACTACAGGCCCCCGGCTCCCAGGGATGAGCGAGGTCAGCGGACGAGGCTCGCGAGGGGGAGGAACAGGAGGCGGCAGACGCGGTTTTGGGGACTGGGGTACCGTGAAGGGTTTTCACTTTCTGGGGAAAGCATTTCCTGTTTCTTCTGAGAAAGAAAACTATGACCTAGAAGGACACAGGCTGTCTTTTGGAGGAGCAAATAAGTACATCTAGAGAAAACTCTTCAGAGTGCTGAAATCGCACCTCAGGAACGTGGTCACTCCCCCGGAGAGGCTGCAGAGGCCGAGGGGGATTCGGCCGCCCCGGCTGGAGACCCAGAGTGTGGGTCAGCAGAGTTGGGGGTGCTGGGGAAATGGAGTGCACGGAGGTCCCTGTCCGCGTCAGCTGTGGTCCTGAGCCCTCGGGCTGTGCTCGCCTGGCTGCAGAATGAGCGGCCTTTGTTCAATATGAGGAAGTGGCTGTGGAGGGATGTTTGGGGGAACTTCCAAAGCAAGTGGTGGGTGGGAATTCATGATCAGCAAACGCTAGGTGAAGAGTCAGGGAGGTTAGGTTTAAAATTGGGGTGGGGACATTCAGAGTCACAGGAATGAAAACATAGAAGCAGCTCAAGTGTCCACTGACAGCTGGACAAAGTGGAACAGCCAACGTGGTCTCTCTGTACCATAGAATATTAGCCGACCCTAAAAAAGGAAACTCTGACACTTGATACAATAAGAATGAACCCTGAGGATGTTTCACTAAGTGAAAAAAGCCATTGCTCCCCTTGTATGGAAAGGCTGGAGAAGTCAGCCCAGAGACAGAGAAAGAGGCAGGACAGATTCCAGGGCCTGGGGAAGAGGACATGCGAGTTACTGCTCAGTGACACAGAGCTTCAGTTTCACATGACAGGCTTGGGGGGTGGATGGTGCTCACAATCACGTGACAGAGTATGAGTTCTGAACTGTACCTTCAGAATGGCCGTAAAGCTGCATCACGTGGACGTCAACACAGCGGAATGACTGGAAAAAAAGAAATGGGAAAAAGAGAACGAGGGGGTGAGACTGAGTATGGTCTGTGGGAGGAACGATAACGGTTGCTATTGCCAAGAAGAAAATTGGAAGTAGGAAGAGAGAGGCGGCGAGGTTGAGGAGAGAACAGGGCTCAGGTTGACTCAGTCAGCAAGTTCATTTTGGCCACGTGCAGTTTAGACTCTAGAGGGGATGGACCTCTGTGTTTAAGAGCTTGAGTTTTATTATTGGAGCAGTAGGGAGCCATGCCTGGTTTAAGCAGGAGAGCAATGCATTATATTTGCATCTTAAAGTTATTCCTCAGGCTGCTCTAAGGAGAGTGAATTGGAGGGGAAAGATGGGGCGAGAGAGGCACAGTTACAACTAGCCAACCGGGGAGACGGCAGAGCTGGAGCCAGGAGGGAGGACTGTCCCCGTCCCTGTTCCCTGAAGTGGCCACGGGTCGGAAAGCAGAGCTGTCAGGTGACTGCGGATGGACCGATGAACGATGGATGGATGGACAGATGGAGTCCCACCCTCCTGCTCTGCAGGAGCGCTAATCGGGTGGCGCGGAAGCGGGGAACATTCATCCTGGGCATCTCCGGGCCTGAATGGTGAAGTCGATAGCGGGAGGCGTGATTGATTTCGTGTGCTACTCCCCAGGCCAGGGGTGGCCAAGGCGCCGTGCAGACCGCAAGCTGGCTCTGGGAGATGAGAAAGCCAAGCCCAATTTGGGAGGCAGGCCGTTCCTAATTGAACTGTTGAGGGAATTTTGATGAATGGCCCCGCCAAAACTGCGAAATTAATAAATCATGCTTGAGGCGAAAGCCTGCTTCCTGAGGGACAGCGACCTGCTGATTCCTGTGGTTCCTGGTGGGCGGAAAGGTGGCTGGAGCCCGGGCAGCAGGGCCCGAGGAGCCAGAACCCCACTCGGCATGGCCCCACCGGCTCCTTCCCAAACCCGCGAGAGTCGTGTTCTGCGAGCCAGGACCACGCTGTCACCTGAACAGAAGGTTAGAGACGTCCTGCCCAGACTTAGCGCCGGGTGACAGGTTCTGATAGAGAAGACGGAGCCTGCGTGGCTGCTCACATCACACGCGGAGGGGGAGGGCGGGAGGGATTTGCCGCTGCAGTGATCCCTGTCTTCCGAGGGTTAGGACCCCGGGATCGCTGTCTTTTCAAATAGACTTTCCCCGCCCCTGGGCTCTACGCTGGTGCCCTCTGCCCCCTGAGGCAAAGGCATTTGCAAAGAAATTTCATGTCCAACTTGGCACCTGACCCTCAGGGCACTGGGAGACCAGGTCTGCTTTACCCTTTGTCATCGGTCTTTCACTGGAACACAGAATGAGCTTCCTGGGAGAAGGGAGTGGACTCCTCATAAAGACGGGTGCCTCATTCCATGGTGCAGGTGGGAACCTGGGACTGAGACAGGGTCCCTAACTTGCCCCAGTGGATCTGAAGTATGGAGCAGGACACGAGGCGGTGATTCCAGGCTCTTAGTATTGACATGGGTTTGGAAGACCAGGGTCTTCTGCCCACCTCCAACAAGCCCCTCTGGGGAAGGAACTCTCTCTTCTGCAAATGTATGGGAACATCTTTATCCATCACTTTTTGCAAAACTTTGGAGACCCTGGGGCAAGGCTAACTCGGAAAGGAGTTTTGACACAAACAGATTCAGGAGTGCTATCTGCAGGAGGAAACCTTGATGACCATGACCTGCGCGGGCGGAGGAGGGGCCTGAGGCTAGGCGAGCAGACCCCCCGGTGCATCCCCCAAGTCCTCAGCTCAGCTTGGCTGTGATTGCACGGCACGGTGGGGGGCTTCGAGGTCACGCATGGGAGAAAGTGAAGACGTGCTCAAGGGCTCTCACGGACCAAAGGGGGAATTCGAGCCACCACGGGCTAAGGTATTGGGGATCCATCCAAATTGAAACAAAGCCCTGAGGTGGCGGAGAGATTTCAGCCAGGGCTGGGGTTATGTGTTTTCTGAAATTCATCTTTATTTTGAAGCATGATAGGCACATTGAAAGGGTTCATTTTACGTGTGGAGTTGGTGGGGGAGATGTTATTTCTGGGTGTGTCTCAGAGTGTTTCCGGAAGCAATCAGTGTTCACCTTGGTAGACTGAGTCGAGAAGGTCATCCTCCACCATGGAGTGTCCCCCAGCCAGTCTGCTGAGGGCTTGAGTGGATGGAAAAGGTGGAAGAAGGGTGGATTCTCCCTCTTCTCTAGATGGGGCGTCCATCCCACCTAACAGACTTCAGAGCTCTTGGGTCTGGGCTTCCAGACTTGGACTGAATAACATCTCTGGCTTACCTGCTTCCATCTTGCAGGGGACTTATTTTTGGACTTCTGGGCCTCTATAATTGGAACTTCCCATGAGGAAGCTCCTCTGACCTGTATCCTGCTGGTTCTGATTCTCTGGAGGATCCTGACTGGTCCAGTAACACAGTGTACATAGTGAGGCTCTGACCCAGTATGGAGGTGGGGGGCAGAAAAGGCTTTGGTGCGCGAACCTTCAGCTGAAATGCAAGAAATAAGAGTGAGACAAAGGGGAGCTACCTGAGCAGGGCAGATGTCCTTCCAGGAATCCTGACAGCAGCACAGAAACGTGACGCTCCTCCCGGCCCACGCTCACCTCCTGTTCTACAAACCAGGTTACAGGTAAGGGCAGATGCATTTGTGTGTGAGATGTGGGAGGATCGTTGCCATCAATTAGCTTCCCCGTGCTTAGGGATACGGCTAGGTGATTTAGTGTAATGGCGTAGGCTACAGCCAGGGGACCTTTGGGGATGTGCGTGTGTTTTATAACAAGTCCATGAATATGTATTCGTAAATTATACTTTCAGAATTCAGATAAGTAGTATTTGTATTGTCGTCTTTAAGAACTCGTGACTAGTTTGGTTCATAATCTCTTTTGCTTGGGTAGGAATATTCAATTCTCAGACGGGGACTGGGAGGGAAAAAAAGTCACAGTGTGTTGATTACATTCACGTGACGGTCCACGCAGCGCTGTCTTGTAAGATATTCTGGACAGGCTTGTGAGGCAGGTCACTCATTAGTGCATGTGTTCGTTCACTTACTCGTTCAGCATGTGTTCTTCAAGTGTCTACCACGTGCCCGGCATATTTTCAAGTTCTTTCCCACAACAGAGAAGTCCTTGTTCTTGTGGAAGCAAAATTGGAGATGAGGAAGGCGGATGAGGAAAACAAGAGAATAAGGTAGCTTGACCCTGACCAGGAGATGACATGGGCAGTGTGAGATGACAGTGGGGGAGGGGAACAGGGCTGTGCAGGGGGAGAGTGCTGCCTGAGCTTCTACGGAATAATCATGAGGTGTTACCCACAGAAAGGTAGAATGAGCTGGATTGTTCCAGCAAATTCTTGGGTAGACATGATACCCACAGGAAATCTCAAAGCATTTGAAAGACTCACCCAAGGTCACACAGCTACTTGATGGGTCTCATTTTGCCTCTAAATCAGGGGCTCTTTCCATATCCCATCGTCTCAAAGCTGCTTTGCTAAGTCCTCGTACTACAGGGTCACGATTTGTAAATGAATGCATGCGGTAGCATTTCAATAAAACTTTATTTACAAAACAGGTGTCAGGCTGGATTTGGCCTTTGGCTATGCTTTGCTGGTCCTTGTGCTTAGTAATACTCATTGGAACCCCCTAGAACAAGTGTGGCTGGACACTGAATAGTTAGGAGCTTAAAACATGAACTACAAATTTTGATCAACTGCAATGTATTAGAAAATGCATTAAATTAAGAGTACAAAGACTGGCTTCCAGAGGCTGCTCAGCCATTAATTTGTTACATAGCCTTGAGTAGGTCTGAGTCCCTCTCTGGTCCAGTTATCTCCAGTGGCAACTTGGGAGACGGGTTGGATTAGCTGGACAGTAATGGTGGCAATACTTTATTATATGTCTGAGATCTGCTAAGAGGGCAGATCTTGAGTTTTCTCACTACAGAGAGACAGACAGACACAGAAAGCAAATTGAAACCATCTGGGGTGGTGGACATGTTCTTCAGTCTGAATGTGGCGACCATCTCACATACGGAAATCATCAAATAAACCTCACATAAACACAATTTAAAAACTGTCAACTACACCTTAATAAAATAACACATAAATAAGCGGAGTTCACCTCTGGCTACAGTGCCCCTGATGCCGCTTCCCACTGGAGGGCAGCCAGTCTTGGAGGGGAACTGGCACCCCTGGAACGCTTGCCGCGTGGATAGGTGGAAGATAGGTGTGTGCAGAGGCGGTGGTCAGCGAAGGGCAAAGTCCTGTAAAGGTCTGCAGAATTCCTGGTAGCCTTCTGGGGCTGTTTCTTTCTCAGCTGGAAGACATTTAAAGTGCCAGGGGTCAGTGCAGTGTCTGAGGTGAAGGGGGTGGAGATGCACTGGGAACCCTGAGCACAGGCTGGAGCCAGCACTGACCTGTCCGAGCTACCTGGTTATCCCTCCCCATCACCTGGAGCCAGCACTGAAATGTCCTAGCTACCTGGTTATCCCTACCCGTCGTCTGGAGCCAGCACTGACCTGTCCGAGCTACCTGGTTATCCCTCCCCGTCGTCTGGAGCCAGCACTGAAATGTCCTAGCTACCTGGTTATCCCTCCCCGTCGCCTGGAGCCAGCACTGAAATGTCCTAGCTACCTGGTTATCCCTCCCCGTCGCCTGGAGCCAGCACTGACCTGTCCGAGCTACCTGGTTATCCCTCCCCGTCGTCTGGAGCCAGCACTGACCTGTCCTAGCTACCTGGTTATCCCTCCCCGTCGCCTGGAGCCAGCACTGAAATGTCCTAGCTACCTGGTTATCCCTCCCCGTCGCCTGGAGCCAGCACTGAAATGTCCTAGCTACCTGGTTATCCCTCCCCGTCGCCTGGAGCCAGCACTGACCTGTCCGAGCTACCTGGTTATCCCTCCCCGTCGTCTGGAGCCAGCACTGACCTGTCCTAGCTACCTGGTTATCCCTCCCCGTCGTCTGGAGCCAGCACTGAAATGTCCTAGCTACCTGGTTATCCCTCCCCGTCGCCTGGAGCCAGCACTGAAATGTCCTAGCTACCTGGTTATCCCTCCCCGTCGCCTGGAGCCAGCACTGACCTGTCCGAGCTACCTGGTTATCCCTCCCCGTCGTCTGGAGCCAGCACTGACCTGTCCTAGCTACCTGGTTATCCCTCCCCGTCGTCTGGAGCCAGCACTGAAATGTCCTAGCTACCTGGTTATCCCTCCCCGTCGCCTGGAGCCAGCACTGAAATGTCCTAGCTACCTGGTTATCCCTCCCCGTCGCCTGGAGCCAGCACTGAAATGTCCTAGCTACCTGGTTATCCCTCCCCGTCGTCTGGAGCCAGCACTGACCTGTCCTAGCTACCTGGTTATCCCTCCCCGTCGTCTGGAGCCAGCACTGACCTGTACTAGCTACCTGGTTATCCCTCCCCGTCACCTGGAGCCAGCACTGACCTGTACTAGCTACCTGGTTATCCCTCCCCATCACCTGGAGCCAGCACTGACCTGTACTAGCTACTGGTTATCCCTCCCCGTCGCCTGGAGCCAGCACTGACCTGTACTAGCTACTGGTTATCCCTCCCCGTCACCTGGAACCAGCACTGACCTGTCCTAGCTACCTGGTTATCCCTCCCCGTCGCCTTCTCTCATCAGTTAACAGCTAATGGTAAATAATTCCTAATTTTGCTTTGAAAGTTCAGTGAGAGAATACAGGCAAAGCAATTAGCAGAGTAGGAAACACATATTGATAGTTACTATTATTTTTGAGATGACAATGGTAATTGAAATTAATAGTTATTATTCTAGCTGCAGCAATAGTAGAATAATAAAATGGGCAACACCCAGAACTGCTGTAAGCAATGAGGGTAGCATGTCACATATAATTTCCTAGCAATTGGTGATCAGGTGAACTACCATGGCTTTTTTAAAGACCGTGTTCTCTTAAACACTTGAGTTCTGACTTCCAGGGTCACAGAATTTCTCTCGAATTCCTCACTTAGCATTAGGAAATCTGTGACCTGGAGCAGGATGGCCGGGCTTAATCCTGCTCTGCAGCCCTGTTTTCCTAGAAGAAAAACCACAACCAGTAAAGTTCTACCAAAAAAAAAATTGAGTATATTAATTGAGTATATTCCCATCCCTACAAGGAGGTCAGGAAAGGATCCCAAGGGGACCTGTTGATATCCTGAGGGGGCAAAGACCCTAAACCAAGGTCAGCGGTGACAGGGCAGCAGCAGGTGGCCCAGGCGGCTCTGTGTGGGGTGCCTGGGAGGGGAAGCAGTCACGCCTTTGAAGCCGAGGGGAGTGAAGTCTCCTCTAGGGCGATTCCCCTGTGAGTTATTTCTGTCCGTATAGAGAGACAGAAGTATGTTTTATTATAGAGTCTGAGTTGAGTGCAATGGGGTCAGAAGGGGCAGGGCCACGGACACCCTGGAGCTCCTGGTGTCTGAGGTGTCTCTGCACCGAGCACTTCTTTTTACAAAGCTTTAAAGACTTCTTACAATCACCCTGTATATCTATACTCGCGCTGTGGATGAGGAACCGATCAGGAGGCATGGCAAATGTCAGAGCTGAGGTTTAACTGTCCCCAAGTCTCTCCACGTTCTGAGAATCCATGAATTTTTTTTTTTTAAATTACAGTGTTGCAAGAATACATAACATGCAATCCATCCTTTCAACACATTTAAGTGTACAGTACATGAATGTTGGTTATAGATGCATTGTGGTATGACAGACTTCTAGAGCGTTTTCATCTTGGTTGACTGGAAGCATTAGTCTGCCTATTAATTAGTAACTCCTGATTCCCATTTCTCAGCCCCTGGTAACTCCTGTTTCACTCTTTGGTTCTGTGATTTGACTACTTTAGATAGTCATAGAATTGGACTCAGGCAGGATTTGTCTTTCGTGATTGCATTATTTTACTTAACATAATCTTCTCCAGGTCCATCCGTGTCATCACATGTGACAGAACTTCCTCCTTTTTGAAGGCTACATAATATTTCATCGGGTCTACACACCACATTTAGTTCATCCATCCATCCATGAGTGGACGTGAAGGTTGTTTCCACAACTTAGCTAATGTAAACAGTGCTGCAATGAGCATCGGAATGCTAATAGCTCTTCAAGGTGCTAATTTCACTTCTTTTGGATAAATACTCAGAAGTGGGAGTGCAGGATCACATGGCAGCTCTACTTAATTTTTTTTGAGGCACCTCTGTACTGTTTTCCACACCAATGGCACCATTTTGAATTCTCATTAACTGCAAGAAATGGTTGAAATTTCTCTATGTGCTCACCAATGCTTGTTCTCTCTCTTTCTCTTCCACTTTTGATAATTGTTCACAATAATTGTAAGGGAATGTCTCATTGTGATTTTGATATGTACTTTTGATGATTAGTGACATTGAGTATTTTTTTTTCATATACATGCTGTTTGTATGTCTTCTTTGGAGAAACATTTATGCAAGTCTTTAATCCCATTTTAACTGGGTTATTCAGTTTTTAAATTATATTGAGCTCTAGGAGTTCCTTATGCATTTTTGAGATTGACCTCTTATCAGATATTGTTTGTGAATATTTTTGTGTATGGTTTACAAATATCTCCTTTCACTTAGTAGGCTGCATTTTTACTCTGTTGATCTTGTGTTTCTCCACATTTTTGGTGACCACTTGCACCAGATTCCCTAGATTTACTGACTTTGAGAGTCGACCAGCAATCTATCTTTGTAGAATCTCTCCAGGAGATTCTTGCACACATTAGTGTTGGGTATTGCTGCACGGAAAATTCTTATCTGTTGAGACATCTTACACTGAGCATTACAGCCCTGTACTTAGGCATCCAGGAACTGGCAGAACTCCTTGGGTTTTCAGTTATTGTTAATCTTCCTCCAACCCTGGGAAATGGAAAAGAGGGAAGCTCTTCTTTTTCTATCTCCTGGAGGATTATTAATTTTATAATATCTGATATTAGTAATTATGTAATATCAATGACTTTATTACACTGTGTGGCTGAAAATATTAAACATCCATGATATATGCTGCTATAGGAAATCTATAGATCACTGAAAATATTTCAACTTGGAGGTAAGCTAAAAACAAAAGGGAGTTTTTTAGTATCTTTTTGAAGCAAAATTATTAAATCAGGTGGTTATTACAATTTTGGGGTTTACAAAGTTAAGTATTTCCCTTAAAATGCATACTATGCTTACAATTCAAATGAGTTACCACTAGGGGTCAGCAATGTCCTCTTTATATATAATTTGGTGATTTCCCTGATAAATTCAACTGAGAAACAAAGATTGGAGCAATAAAATTTTACATGGTTTGACAATGATGGTTCCCAAGAACCCAATGAGAGTTGCTGGAGATCTACAAATAGCAAATGATTAATGAGTTGAACACCACTTCAAGTCTTAAAATGTAACACTATGAGATCTGTGCTTAAGCAGAAGAAACTAAGAGAGACTTCAGTATATTTTCAGGATCTTCCTTGGAGTTCTGCCTTCCATTTCATCTTTCCCTCTTTGAGTGATCCTACCTACATCCTTTCTTCCTATCCTTTACTCTGTCTTTGGTATCTATTAAAGGATAAATTGTGTTGCCCCAAATTCAGATGTTGGAGTCCCAAATCCCAGTATCTCAGAGTGAGACTGCATTTGGAGATAAGGTCTTCAGAGGTAATTGGAATAAAATGAGGTCACCAGGATGAGTCTTAATCCGACATGACTGGTGTCCTCTTGGGAAGAGGAGTTTAGGACACACACACAGAGGAACAACCATGACCACGTGAAGACACAGGGAACACATTGCTTCTGCAAGCCAAGAAGAGGCTGAACAGATTCTCCGTCGTGTTCATCCAATGAAACCCTGCCCACACCCTCCAGGCTGGACTCTGAAGCATATTTCTGCGGCTCGAAGCACTGTTTGTGGGTACTTCATGCTTATTATAATGGCGGCCCTGGCAAGTGAACTCGGTGTTCCCTTTGGGTTTCTGTGGTTCCTGCTCTCTCGGGGCCTCTCTGGGCATCAGTGTGTACTCCTCTCTGATGATCTGTGTTTCTCTCCATCTTTTTCTGTGCTCCGTTATCTCTCTTTATTTATTGAGAAATAAGCAATGCATGTTTATTGCACACTTTCTGCTTCTCTTTCTCCCCATCTCCATCTCTCTCTCTTTCTCCTCTTTTCCCATCATTTTCTTGCTTCTTTGGATAAAACATGCCAGCCCGTGTAAAATGTTCAGAACAGAATCTGCCATGTGGAAATCAGTCAAAAAAAATCGATTCTTCTCTGCTTTCTCTGTTTTCCACTCTTTTTACTTTCCTTCTTGGCTATTTCCCTACCTTTCTCTTTTACTCACTCCCAAACTGGACGTAAAATAAAACTGGAATTTATTTTTCAGGATTTATTGCCGTTACTGGATAAAGTTTACTGCCCCCAATCCTAATTTTAAAGCAAGTCACTTGACTATTTTACATCCCTCCAAGAGGGAGAGGGGAGGGGCAGCTAAGTGGAATTGCTTTCTGTAAGTGACCCCTGTTAGATTTTTGTTTGTTTGTTTCTTTGGTGTAAAAATGTTTAGCTCTGTAGACCTCAAACTTTACCAGGTCTGGACTCTCTCAGGGAGCTGGTTAAAAATGCACATCTTTCAATTTTCACCCCAACTTTTGAATCAGTATTGGGGCTTGTAATGATGTAATTTAAAAGACTTTTTTTTTTTTTCAGGTGGTTCTGATGCAGACGATATTTCCAACATGCCTGAGATTCACAGTCTTGGTACGGACTGAAAATGAACTTCCCCTCTGGACTTACCTAAACGATAAATGAAGCTGCTTCCTTCCTACAGACCTTATCAAGCATTCCCTCTGAGTTGGGTTGTGGGTCCCCACCCCCTGTCTTTTTTTTCTCGAAGTGTCTGATGGGCTGAGCAGGGAGCTGACATTTGTTTCCAAACAATTTAGGTGGCTGGAAAGGAAGAGCGGGACTTGAAAAATTAACAGTCATAGATTTACTTCTCTGGCACCTGTTTTGATTATTGGATTAAGAAAGTTCTGGCAGCTACAACTGGCTCTGCCAGATGTTGAAGAGCACATTTCAAAGAGGATGTAAAGGATGTCAGAAGACGTGAGGATCATTCATTTAAAGAATAAACTGTCTGGATCAAGCTCTGTACGGGCTGTCAGGACTGATTGCCGGCGTAATGAAACATCAAGAACAAAGGGGCGAGGAGACATTGATAAAGCCCCAACACAACGTGAAATATAAAAATGTGCTGATTTTTAAGTCAACACCCTCGAGTGTCAGCTCAGCAGCTTGTAGAAACCATCGACATTCAGAGATGAGCCCATTTTTCCCGCACTTAGGTGCAAGATTCATCTGCTGCTTTCACGGAGGTTGTGATAAATGTTCTTGGGGGTCTTATCTGTCAGCATCAGGACAAAGGGAGGGCCACAGTCCCAAGAGATCTCTGGGAGACAGATAGTGATGGAGGAAAGGTAGGCACCCTGTCAGTGACGTGCCACTCAGCATCCATCTCGGGTAATGGGGCATCTGCTGCAAAGTCTGAGCCCCTGTCACAGACACACGTGCACAGGCAGGCATACGCAAGAGGCACGGCGCACGTGTAAGTAGGTGCAAGGTTACCTACGAATGCATGGGAGCCTCCACACGTGATGAATCTCCACGGTGCATGGCAAACCAAGTCATGCATTTGCACACAGAACCGCTTTCAAGGACAATGGCAGACAGCGCAGCCACATCAATCCAAAACCTCTCCCGGTTGCTGGCCCGGCATGCTGCTGAGATACGGATGCTCTAAGGCATCTTCCCCTGGAATCCCGGGAGACTGTGCCATGTAAAAAGTGCCTTGCTAGTGTAGAGTTAGGGCCAGTACGCAGTTCTTGGAGTCACCTTTCAGGACGAATGGGGCATGGCTGCACTGTGTTAGCTCCATCTGCACCGGGGACGTCACCTACCCAGGAAGCATAGGTCATGGTGTGTCCATCAGGAGGCCTGTCTGGGCACTAAGGGACCCAGCAAGGCTGCAGAGGCTGAAATTCCCACAATGATGGCTGCCCGGCATCCTGACGATGCTGAGATGCTGTGTCCACGGAGGGCGACCAGCACTCCGCCCAAGATCACGGGAGACTCCGGGATGAGGGTAACAACAGCACACTCCGCCCCCCAAGACCTGAGCGATTGTACCTGGGATTAAATAACTTAAAACATCATTTTATATCTAATTGAACGGTCGAATCCACTGCTTCTCTTATGAGGAGGAATGTGGAATTCACGTGTTGCGTGGGTGAAGAGTTGCCCTGAATGTTGAGGGAGCCTGGTGCCATTTTCTGTGAGGGAGCAGGTCTTTGACAACCGCTGACATTTTACATCCTTTGCTTCCCTACCTCTCCTGGAGGTGGTTCTGCTCATTCACAGTTTTAAAGTCGGTGTTTTTAGCCACAATTCAATTTTTCTTATAGACCTTTATTCACAGTATTCTTTCGGCATCATTGACCAGGGTTTGGGGTGATGCCCCTTTTCCTGCTCCTGAGGTTCACTTTTGCACCTCTCTCCGTCCTGAGGTCGGGGTCTCAATGCTTGCTCACTTTGCCCTTAAGGAACCAACTTTCTACCTTATTGATTAAAAATCTGTATTGTGTTTTTACATCATTAATGTCTGATCTAAGAAATTTTACTATAATATTTTTCTAGAAATTCCTCTGTTTTTGGTTCTTCATCTAACTTTTTGAATTGTAAATTGCATCTATTTTCAATCTCCATTGCTATCTAAGTAAATCCACTTAAGGTTGTATATTTTGTTCTTAGGGCTCCTTGGATTCCATTCCATGGGTTTATAGCTGGGACCTGCCTTTCTCTAATCCAAGCACGATTTAAAATTATATTTATTTCTTGAAAACATTAAGTCTGTGAGCTTCTTATATTTTTGTCTTATTCTGGATTCCTTCTCTTCGTTTTTGATTTTGTGTTTTCATTATTTTTCCTGGTGTGGATGATCTGGGTTTTCTCTCTTCCTGATCAGTCTTGCAACAAGTTTATTGATTTTTATTAATCTTTTTAAGAGATGGATTTGGGGTTGTGTTGGTTTTCTCTTTTTATGCTTTCTATATCATTGATTACATTTAAATTTCCCTTTGGTTTCTATCATTTCTTCTGCTTATTTTTCACTTAAATTTCTCCCTCTCCTCCAGCTTCCTGCTGAGGAAGATCATTGATTTCCTGTCTTCCTATGGACCAGCCGGGGCCTGACCCTGCTTCCCTCAGGTCTCTTCTCTGCCAGGCAGGGGGTGGCGAGTCTCTGTGCTTTGGCCCTGTCCTGGTCCCTGAGGCCACTTTGCCCCCAGGGCAGCGAGGCGTCTCAGAGGGTCTCTGGATGGCCTGTCCTAAGCACTTGCTCCTCGTTATCATATTTAGTCCTTCAGATCCACGTGACAAGCATCCCTTCCCCAATCTGCTTTCTTAGATTTAAAAAGGCACATGAATACCAAGTTATCTGTCTGATACCCATCACAGAGCTGAGGTCCGGATTTAGTCCAGTGTGACTCCAAAGCCCAGCACCAGTCCTTCCGTGCCGCTGCTTCCCATGTCAATGCAATGGTTTGGGGAGACTCTACTTGGTGGCACACCAGGCCATGTAGACCCCACGGTGGGCTGTGCGGCAGGCAACACTTACAACGTTTTAAAGGAACCCACGGAGCGGAGGGGCCCCTTGCCCACTCTGAAGATCCTGAGTCCAGGATTTGGTCTTAGGTTTTCTTTTCAATATTCCAAACCCCATTCTCCTGACCCAACCTAAGCTTGTATTCTCTTCACACCAAGAAGACAACCTGATGTTAAGACCCGGTGACTTCACTGAGTGACACACCCCCTGCACAGAGAGGGAGAAAGGGACTGAATGTCACATCTCGACGAGGAAAGAACTTACATTTTCCATGATTTGATTTGGGCCTACGGAGCTGGATCCCGTATGCAAAAATCCTTGTGTCTTTTATGATAAAGTGCATTCGACCTCAGAGCGCTTAGTTTCACCAGCTAGTAAGCAGCAGAACTGAGATTCGAAGCCCGTTTTGTCGGACTGTCATGCAAACAAGAAAGAAAACCAAAGAAAGAAAGAACACCAAGCCTCTTTCCCTCCTGCAGGAGACTGGGCATCCCTGAGACAACAGTGCCTCGCCTCCAGCAGGACTGACCAGCGTTCTCAGCCGTGCGTGGAGCCGGGGACGTGACAAGGGAGGGTCCTCGACAAGGGAGGGTCCTCAAGGAATCCAAGCAATCATTCAATCAGAGCAAAGATCCAGAAGAAAAGGGAAGCCAACTAGTTTAGCCTCCTCTCTTTGTGGGCACAGGAACCAAGGCTTCCATTGGGGCCTCCGGGGTACTGGACCTTCGGGTCAGTACTAATCAGGTCAGTCTCTTCAGCGTCTGTGAGATCTCTCGGATGCACCTAAATTTCATTTTGGTTCAAAAGAGAGAGGTGAGCTGGGGAGATGCTTTTCCCTCTAACTTGAGGTGGGGACAACAAGACCAGAGACACATAATAAGCAGCACACGGGCTCAGGCAGCAGCTCCGCCTGCCCTTGACCTTGGGACATCTAAGCCCACGTGGGGAGGCTTCCAGGCAGAACCTGACCCGCTGAGCGCAGGCAGGAGCAGGTGCACGGGCACCCCCGACCTCTGAGGGTGCGACAGGAGCCAAGCAGGCAGGTCCCCAGCTTGCCTGTCCTGTTCCGGGCTCTGTTTTCCACTTGAGGAAAAACCTGCGAGCCTTCCAAAGGCACTCGCAGCTGTTGGCGTCTCTGAGTCCCTTTCCCTAACCTTTTCCCCATCTGCTTCTGCAGTGGGAAAGATCGTTTTCTCCGTGCGATGGGACTTGGAAGTCCCGCTTCCTACCTTCTTGGTACTTGGTACTTCAAGATTCTATACTAAATTACAGTGATTCATTATTCCCATTAAAACAAACAATATCCTCAAATTACCCAGCAAACGAAACAATTGTGAACAGTAAATCCAAACAGTAAAACAGGGGCACATGTTGGGTAAATGTTATTTTCCTGAACAAGAAAGGCTTTCGGCAAAGTGCTTAACTTGAATGCAACAAAAGGCAATTTAATTTAGTAATACAGTCGGGTGAAAAATGGAGACCTCGGGTTTAATAAGAAGGGGAAAAGACACCCATATATCATCCAAAAGGATAATTATGAGAAACTATTTTGTATGATCCAGCTAAATCAAAGCTTCTAATGCTTTCTTACTCCTGTCAAAATAGGGAGATTTAAGGCCTTAAAAATGGGAATTTTGCAGACTCCACTGCCAAGAAAAAATGATTTGTCTCTTGATAAATTACTATTGGGCTTTATACTTGGGAAAAAATACACTTACATTGAAATAAATGCCAAGGAATGGCTGGAGAATTTATATTATTCGTTCGTATCTGTCACTGGATTGGGGGGAAGACAGCGGTCCCATTTAAAACATATCCTAGCTGACTGACAGAATCCCACCGAGGCAAGATAAAGGCCTCCAGAGAGTGGGGGCTGGCAAGGACCCCCAGGAGGCTGAAGGAGTCTGGAAACGTGCTGTACTTATTTTTCTTCCCAAGAACACAAACTTCCCGTCCTTTCTGGATTTCACAGTTCAAAACGAAGCCCCAGTACGGACACTTGTCTTTGACGGATTCTGAGTATCTCTCTGGGTTCTTGTGACTGTTCATGATGACTTTGCTTCCAACTCAGAAGGGGAACAAAAAGGGGGAGAGAAACTTCAGCAATCACAAAGTCACTAAAAATGTTGCCACTTGTATTGGGCCTGGCCATCACAGTGAGACCACAACTCTGCCGGGGTTTGCCCAATAGGTAGTTGGCCACAGCATTGGGGAGAACCGTTATTGAGGAGGTAGGGACCCCGGCTCCAGCTTTGCTTCTCCAAAATCTCTGTAACCTTTGGCAAATCAGGTAACAACTCTAGGTCCCAGTTTTCTGATCTGTAAAATGACTGGTAGGGATAAGTGACGTATTTTAGTGGGGGGAGGGAGATTGAACCAATCAGTACTTTACCATTGAGTTCCATCCACAGTCCTTTTTAAATTTTTTTTTTTTTTATTTTGAGAAAGGGTCTTGTTAAGTTGCTTAGGGTCCTACTAAGTTGCTGAGGTTGGCCTCCAATTTGCAATCCTCCTCCCTAAGCCTCTGGAGCTGCTGTGATTACGGCCTTATACCACCTTGCACTTATTTCTTCAAAATACATCATTTCAGAAAACTTTTATGTACAATTTTACTCTACGGCACAGAGGAGTGGCTTGGATGGAGCAGCACATCTTTCTTACCTCTCCCTGCCTTCTCAGCCCCTCCATGGAGCACTAGGGTTTCTGGAATGAACTTTGATCCTCTTTAAATGGGCCCTTTCTACAGATCTTCTCCTGAGTGCCCCATGGTTCCGTGGCCACCCCGTTCTGGCCATGATGACTGAGGCTGTGAAATACCCTCATGCTCTTTCCCTCCGTGGAGCTGGTGTGCTGGCCCCCTGACAGACACCAGGCTCCGAGCTGCCATGCCTGAGGCTCTTACCACGAGGGACATCGCCCTCCCCCGCTGAGACAGAATAGAGCAGATACAGAATCGAGAGCCCTGGAGTCGTTTAAAAAACCCAATGAGAACTGTCCTCCAAATAGTTATCTTCAGAAATCTGAAATGAAGAGTGCAGGATCTGTGAAAGAGCAATTGATGAGTGTTCATCAACCCCATATTCCAGAAAGTTCTAGGGCATGTTATTTTCCCAAGGAAACAACACGAAAACAGAACACTTGAATGTATGACAGAAACAAATGAACAAATAAAATACTTAAACGCTTCAAGGAAGGGAGATTCTGGCTAATTTTCTGGTGCATGTAGTCTTTCTCTGTGCTAAGGAAAGGGCACCTTCATTTTTAAGTTAAATTTTTTTCTAAAATGTCTGGGTCAATTTTCTGTCTGAATTACACCAACTGAAAACATTTCCATCCTAAATCTTTTTGTATTTTTGTAGTGTACAGAATAATTCACAATTCACAAGGAACTCGATGGTTTATAAGCACAGATTACAAGAGACTTTACAGTTTACAAGCTGTACCTTTTCCAAGGTGCTGAACAATTCCCAAAGTGCTTTCTGGTTTGCACATTCCTTTGTATTAGCTACTTTGTCCTCTTAAAAGTATCTGGCATTTTATAAACCCCCTAATATTACAAAATGCTTCATAGACTACAAAATGCCTAGTAATTTGCTAAATGATTCCAAGCCCATAACCATATTTAGTTTTAGTAGACTCAAGTGGCATAATTGCATCTTTCTTTGATGATTATAAGGATCATGCTGGGCATGGAAGTCGTAACTGTGAACTTGCCTTTACTGAGTGTCCTGTAGAAGCTTGTTGTTGCCTGATTGATTAAGAACATCATGCCCCTAAAGTGATGTAACTGGTGAAGGACTAGACGTCTGGTCCTGAGAAGCGGTTCTCCATGGTGGGGGGATTTAATGCACTAGCAACATTTGGCAGTGTATGGAGACATGAGTGGTCACCACACTGGGCAGGGCATGTCACTGGCATTTAGTGGGTGGAGGCCAGGCATCCAGTTAAGTATCCTATGACACACTCCACAGCACTCATAACAAAGACATACCCAGCCCACAGTTCAACGAGGCCAAGGTGGAGAAACCCTGGTCCTGATAAAGATTAAGCTGCTCTGATAATTTTGTGTTTCTTATACCTTGCATCAGAGGGATGCTTTGAGCTGCAAGTAACAGAGAACCATGTTGAGCTGGTTTAAACATTACACACATTTACTATCTCACCCAAATGTAAGTGAAGAGGAAGATCTGATTATAGGGGTGCTTGATTAAGATGCTGGTCTGCGGCATCAGAGACCATGAACTCTCTTTTCCCATTCTGCTTAGACTCGGCTTATTTCAAGTCTGGGTCACAGTTGTGAGTTGACTGTCCACAGTAAAGGAAAAAACTTGCTCTGTTCTTACCCAAGGGCAATGGGTTTTTCTCTCCCAGAAACCCAGAGAGAGCCTTTGTGTGCAAATAAAGACTCACCTCACAAGCCAACTTGCTTAATTAAGAATGCATGCAAAATTCCAAGGACAGAGCCTTTAATATAGCTGATGCTCAATAAAGGATCTCCTCCATCTCCATCCTTCCTTGGGCACTAACTTTTAGCAGATGATTAGGACTTCCATGAGAACAAAAACATAAAAAAAAAAAAAATGCCTATTGGTCCCCAAAGAAGCAGCTCCTGTGAACCAGCTGAGTAGATTTATGCATAGAAATTCACACTCCTTCCCTGCCTGGAACTCTGAACAATAAATCCTTCTCCAACACATTACACATGCACACATCCACACACTCTACCTCTCGCAAATTAAAAGTCATATATATCTTGCCGAAGCATTTCTGACACTCAGCTCCGGCATGCAAAGCCTCAGGCAAGCTTTGTGTCTACCATTGTGATGTATAACTGGCCAGGGAGGTTGGCGCAGCCCAGTATTCAAAGACTAAACAACAGACCTGCAGATACTCTGGGCCACGCTCACTTTCTCTCATCTGAAACACCTAACCAGCAGAAGCCACTTAGCTAGCGACAAATGGTTAAAGCCAGTCCTTTATATTAAAGATGAAATGTAATTTTGTTATAGAATCCTCATGACCCATCCAGAGGTTCTTGGTTTCCTATTATTTGTTTTGGAGATACTGCTAAGTGTTAGGGGTCAGTCATCTGACCATCTCTATGATAACTTTTGTGATGTGGAATGGGGACTACTGTATGCTTATCTTTAAAAACTTTTAATGGCTCCCTATTACATGTAGGATAAACTCAAACCCCTTAGCCTGACATTAACAGTATGGCCCTAAACATTGGCTTTGCCCATTAACTCTCTGACTAGTCTTCCTCTACAAGTGTCATCTACAAGTCTATCAGACTGATCTCTTGCTATATTTTGATTAAATTTTATGTGTGTCTGAATTGCAGAAGGTGGAATAGAGCAGGGATCACAAAACAACCCACGTGGTTCCTAATCGTGGTTCTACCACATCTACCAGAAGCAGAATGAATGATCATAGGAAAAATGCTTACTGGTGCTTAGCTCAGTGCCTGCTCTGTAGAAGCATTTAATAAAGTTGCTTATTTACTTTCCCATCTGTGCATATGGATGTCCCTTATGCATTTCTATTTCTATTATTTTAGGGAAGATACACTTTTTTTCACCTGTTCATCTCTCATAGTCTACAGTCCATCAGTTTCTATAATATCTTACTTCTCATATTTTTCTTCATCATCTATCAGGATGTTAATTGTGCCTGGGAGTAGAAATTTTGTCTATCTTGCTTACCTTGCTATTCCTTGTACCTGGAACACCTTCTGATACACAGAGAGTGGTAAATAAACATTAAGCCAATGGATGATTGAACAATTGAGATGAATTGAGCATTCCCCAGCACTGTGCTCAACTCCTTATAAACATAATCATAGAGCAACTGAATACCAGAGGCACTCTTACCACCATAACTATTTCCCAATGAAGAAATTGCAGTCGAGGTAAAGCAGCATGAGGAGGATGCACACACCTAGGAAGAAGCAGAGTCAGGGTTTGACCTTTGTGGTCTCATTGCAAATTCAACCATCATCCTGGCATCTTGCCTCCAAAGATGGCGGGTGGCAGAAGGCAACCACAGATTCTGGGCTTGTTCAATGTGAGCACTGTGTAACTCTGCTATTATGGTTTTGAGGTCTTCCCCAAAATCTCCTGTGTTGAGGCAGGAATGTTTGGAGGTGAAGTGATTGGATTGTGAGAGCTGTAACTTAATCCGTCTGTCCTACTTTGAATGGGCTGAACTGAGTGGTAACTTTAGGCAGTTGGGGTGTGGCTGGGGGAGGGGGGTCCCTGGGACTGTGCTCTGGAAGGGTTTGTCTTCTCTGTCCCACCACTTACCCTTTTTCTCCCTGCTTCCCGGCTGCCGTGAGCTGAGCAACAGTCCTCTGCCTCATCATGTTGTTCAACCTCACTGTGGGCCCAGAGGAGCAGACTGATGATTATGGTCTCTATCTCTGAAACTGTGACCAAAATAACCCTTTTCCTCTAAGTTTTCTTGTTGGGTGTTTTAGTACTGTGACAAAATAAAAACGAACAATCCTTGACAAGCCTAGAAATTAGTACTGATAAGTGGGGTCAGCTGTGACTAACCTGGAACTGGTTTGTGGAAGAAGTTTGGAAAAATTGGGAGATGCAGGCTAGGGAACTATTAGAGTGTTGTAAGAAGATTTTAACAGGTGATTCTGGTGGGAGCTCACACCAGAATACTGGTAGGACTTCAGAGAGTAAAGCCTGGGCTCACGAGGTTTCAGAGGGGAAGGAAGATCTGTTGGGAACTGAAGTAGAGGCAACATATGTTACATTCTGGTAAAGAATTTGTCTGCATTTTGCCCATGTCCTGAAACATTGTTTAAATCCAAATTTAAAGGTGAGGGAGAAATTAACCTGGTGCAGGAAATTTCAAGGTAGCACTGGATTCAGGCAGTGGCGTGAGTTTTGCTCACAGCTTTTAGCCAATTTTGCTCTGAGAATTTTAAAAGCTTGTAATTTGGCCATCAAATTGTCTGTAAAATGGGCCAAGGAAGGTGTGTTTGTTGAAGATATTATCACCACTGAAGAGAAGTTAAGTACTTTGCACAGAGACAATAGGAAAGATGACTTGCAGGAATCTCAGGAATTTTTAAGAATACACCCTTCATAGGCTCAAGGTTGTAGAATTGCAAACTCTACATGTAGCACATGAGCATGTGAGGGCACATGCTCAAACAGGGGTCCTAGGATGCTGTTTTACTATGCTCAGCCATCCAGGCTTTCTGAGGCCATTGCGACTTGATCCAAGGAGACCCCACTATTGCTTAAGCTGGCAGCAGACTTAGGCATCATCTACATCATGCTGGTTCTGCAGGAATGCAGAATTATGGAGTTTGGAGGACAAGAGGGATTTCACCGAGATTTCAAAGGAAGGCCTGGGAGATGAGGCAAAAGTGTAGCAGGGTTGGAATCCCGGTGGGCTGCCCCTGAGAGGGCAATGCATGAAGCTGATGCTGGGATGCATACCTAAGGAATTAAGAGATGCCAGTAATGGGGACTGTCTTTCAATAAAAGATGTTGGCTACAGAGACAGTCAGGCTAAAGGAGAAGTCATGCGGGCTGCAATCAGCAAGGCCAACGAGGAGACCAAGACCATGGAGAGCACATCTCACCCCAGTGTGTCCTAGATGCTATATGCAGAGTTATGGGACTTATTTTCCTGGCTGCATTTTGGTCTTGTTTTTGTCCCAACCTTTCTTTCTATGCCCCATTCCTCCCTTTTGGAATGGAAATGTTTACTCTGTGCCATTATATATTGAATATACCTAATTTGCTTTTGATCTTTACAGGGAATCAAAAATAAAAGTTAACCTTGAGTCTCAGATGAGAAGGGACTTAGATTTTTGGGCAACGCTAGAACTTTTAGGACTATGGAAAGTCTTGGAGATGGACTAAATGCATTTTATACTGTGAGATGGACATGGGCTTTGGGGGGCCTGGGATGGAATGTTATGCTTTGAAGTGTCCTTTCAAAGCTCCTGGGTTACTGCAGGGAGGCTTGGAGGTGAGCTGATTGGATTTGAGGAGCATTACCTAATCAGTCCATCCTCGTTGGAATGGACTCAGTGGGAGGTGATGGTAGGCAGGTTCAGTTGCTAGAGGTGTGTCTCTGGGGGCATTCCCTGGAAGGGTTCATTTTCCCACCACCTCTTCCCTTCCCACTCTGCTTCCGAACACCATGAGGTGGGCATCACTCCTGAGCCACACCCTTCTGCCATGATACTCAGCCTCACCTTGGGTCCAGAGCAATGAAGTTGGCCAGCCATGGACTGAACCTCTGAAACAATGAGCCAAAATAAGCTTTCCCTCCTCTAAGTCGTTCTTGCTGGGTATTTTGGGCACACACCTGCTTTAAATTACTGCGAGTTGCCCAAATGGACCTCAGAAAATATGAATCCCTTTCACTCTCTTCAACAGCTTTTCCAGTCCCAGTCTCCTTTGATCTTCACATAAGACTTGCTCTGCTGATGAAAACACCGGACACAGCGGGGGTAAGCGATTTGCTCAAGGTCACTCATCCAGCCACTGATGTGGAAACACACAGCCGGAGATGCTGAGATCAATCAGTGCAGCGATCACATCAGGTCACCGGTCAGGGAGGCTGTGTGGGCTGGGAGCGTGGTGTCAGACGGGTCCTCAGGGACACTCAGGATGAGCCTGCCGTGACGGGAGAAGCGCTGGTCCTGGAGTCAGGAGTGCTGGGTTCTGGAGATGGCCACACCACGTGGATCTGAGCTTCTGCTTTTCTATGTGAGAAATGAGCAGATCAGGTGGGTTGCTCTCCAGGGAAGTGTTCATTCGGTAGCTGCATATTGAGGGCTCGCCTCCCTCTGAGCCACTCATGCCTTGGTCAGTTTCAGGCATGGTATATGCGCAAAGTCAGGGAGTGGAGGAACGATGGTGGATGAGCATGCAAGGGAAGACGGGTGCAGCCCATTCCTGCTCTGTAGTTGGCACAGACGGATGATCATACAAATGATGGTGCAGTTTGCTGAACTCTTGAATTGACATATGTGCAGAGTACTTTGGGGACTCCCAACAGGTACCTTCACCCAGTTGTAGGGCAGGCGGTATTCAGGGGATGCTTCTTGGAGGAGGTGACCTCTGCCTACCAATACCGTGAAGCTGGGTGGCAGCGTGTAGGGGAGGGCGTGTGAGGTGTGGGCTCGCTTATGAGGTGGAGAGGGAATTGGAGAGTTGGGTCGGTTGCTCCAGGCAAGAGAAGTTAGGGGGACTGAACATTTCAGCCCAGCCTGCAGTTTAAATGTCAGAAGGTGGAGAGGCAGTGGAGGAAAGATGGAGGGTAAAGCTGTGTTATGGGCTGGGGCTCTCTGGCTTCTGTGTGAGGTTCTTTCGGAGACAGGAGACTGAGAAGCAGGAATTCCAGTTTGGATGCTCTGGGTGTGGTGCAGAGGAGGAGGACACTTGTGTTTGTGGATACTGGCGGGAGGAGGGCATACAGAGAAGACTGAACGGAATAAAGAATCGGAGAGGGCGTTGGGCCTTTTGGACTCACTGGCAAAGCTTATGGGAAAGGAGGGGAGGGCAGGAAGGACTGGCCTGAGGCTGGGAGCAGAGGCAGCGCCCCGAATTGCTAGTAGGCTGTTCCTACCCAGGGCAGAGGGAGGGAGCGCCTGGGCGAGAGGCGGGCTCTGCACAGCCCCAGGTGCCTGTTCTCGCCCTCCCACACCCCACCTGGGCTTTAGCCAGAGCACGATCCGACCTGCTGCCTGGAGACCTCAGCCTGGGCTCTTATCTGCGACCCTGGGCCCCTCCTGCCCTCGAGGTGCTGGGCTGACACGGCCGTCATATCACCACTGCTCTGATCAGCCTGGCTGATCTCAACATTTTCTTAAGTGGTGTCTCCACTGTTTAATTTATTTCCTTGACCCCTCCAGTTCTGCGGTAAACTCTCTGTTAATAGAGATTGTTCCCAGGGATTAGTGTTGGCTCTTCTTCATTATCAGTTTGGAAGCAAAAACCCCCAAAGCCTTTTCAATAGTGGGAAGACCAGTAAACACACCAAAGTGCCCGGGTGGCAGGGAGGAAGCTCAGCGCACTTGTGACCTCCAGCGGGATCCCTGGGGTGTGGCTAGCACGGTGTCCCTCCCTCTGTGCTCTTGCCACCTCTCAGACACATCTCTGTGGTAGAGGCCATTTGTTAATTCTGTCCTTCTTCATTCATGAAACAGTTAAGAGCATTTGTTCTGGGGCAGCCTGAATTAAGCACTTTGAGGATTAGGTACGATATTTTAAAAAACATACTAGTTAAATCACTATAAATGTTTTTAATATTAATACTATAATATTCTTAAAAATACTAATTGTATCCCTGAACAAAGGGCAGCATATAATGGGTACTCAAGTTGGGAACCTGTGGATATGTTGGTAGGTGCTGGACTGTGGACGCCAACAGCTTGAATCCAGAATGATTTTCTAACTTCAGGACCTTGGACAAGTCTCCTAACAGTTTCCTTGGAAGGGGTGGGAAGGTGGTACAAATGGCGCCTACGCATATGCGATGCATAATTTCTGGCCGACTGGTAGAGCAGAGGAAGGACCTTTCTACATTTTAATGCATGAAGTCATGCTAGGAGAGGTGGTCCCGTATGAAAAAAAAAAAATGAGACTTTATTGGCTAGTAGAATCTCTGCTCTGAATCTGGTAGACTTAACTGTACTCCCACCGAGGACTGTGAGAAGCTCCATCCTTCGTGAGGACTGTCTCCCAGGAGTCAAGTCCTCCATGGGTTTGATCTCTTGGAATGTGGAGGTAATGCAGCCAGTACCCATGCACATAAAATGGAAGAAGAGAGAAAGAAAAAGAAGCAGAAAGTTCACTCCTGGAGGCTCATTCTCTGTGGGCTCCTAGAAGATTGAAGACAAAAGTAGAGACGAGGTATAAACCAGCTGCTGGATTTCATGTGTGTTTATGATCAGCTTATTGGTTTGACTGTTTATTCCTGGAAAGAAATGACCTTCACACCCTATTGATGAAGTCCCTAACTGGAAGGCTAAATGTGGAGAACACCCAGTTCGGTCAGTAAGGTATCACTCTGTTATCCACTGAGCACTTAGCAAGCAATGGTGACCATCTCAATGGTCTCCCTGAGTGCAAAGAATGCAGATACCCTCCAAGATATCTGCTGCCATCTTATTCAGCATTGTGCTGCTATAACACAATCCCTGGCACTGGGTAACATATAAAGAAAAGAGGTTTATTTGGCTTATGATCCTGATGACTTGAAAGTCCATACAGTTTGGTGCTGGTATTTGAGGAGGGTCCTTCAGCTGCATCACAACATGGTGGGAGGGGAAGCGGGTGTGGGCAGAAGAGAGGGAGGGCTAGTGCCAGGTTCACTTTATCAAAACCCACTCCTTAGGCAATCGGTCCAGTCTCTCAAGAACAAGAATTTACTCTCTTGAATAAATTAATCCCTCTTAAAGGGATTTATCCCTCTCAAGCATTAATCCGTCTTAAAGGACCCATCACCTCTCAAAGGTACCACTCCCATGCTGCCGTGCGGGGATCTTGCATTTTCATGGGATGAACTTTGCTCAGAGCCCAGCGCCTGCCTTAGGGTAGCTTTCGAGAGCTGAGCTCTTCTCAAGAAATACCATCAGGACTGTAGGAAGTAGGGAGACATGCCCAGATGTGTCCAGAGACGCTCATTCAGCAAAGCAAATTCCACTGTCAAAGTGGGACCGTGTTTGGGGTGGGGTGGGACAGACAGTGGTCACGCAGTGAAAACCAAGACCCGACTCAGCCTTCCCCACTGTGCCCGAGCCCCGTGGTGACACAGGCCACACAGCCGGAGCATTTTTTATTGTTGTCTTAAAGGACATACATACAGCAGCGTCAAAGCAGAGAGAAACTTCTCTGTGGCTGACACATTTCACAGGGAGAAATGGATTTTAAAACTGTTTTCAACTAACAAATTGACAGTCTTAGCCTCCTTCACCCAGGACGCTCTCCCTGGGGTGCAGTATGGGGAGGGGCAGACCAGGGCTGATAAAATCTAATCCACTGCTTACAGAATCTGAGGGAGAGAGTTTTTCTAATCACCCACTAGAGGATTCCCCCTCCCAACCCAATTTCCTCCTAAATCACATACGAGAGGTCAGAAAATGGGGTGATAAGCTGTCCACCATGAGGTGGGTTGAAAGGCCTGATTCCATTCCATCAGAGCTCCGTCAGGGTTTATAAATTGTCACGTCTGTCTCCACACAAAGGGATAAAGTCTACAGTCTCATGAAAAAAAAAATGCATGTTTTCAACTTAGATTTATCATCTTTAATACTGTTGAAGAGGGGGACAGAGACGGGGGCCCAGGGGCAGCAGGCAAAGCCAGCTGACAGGTGTAAACAAGCTCTCATTCCTTCAGCAGAGCAGAGTCCAGGGAGGGCAGGTGGGAGCTGGAGGGGAGCGTGGACAGCAGGAGCTGGGCTCAGGGTCTGCCTGCTTGGGTTCAAGTTCAGGCTTTGCCACCATAAAAGTTCAGGTGAGTTACTTCATGTCTCTGAACTTCCTCATCTTGGAAATGGGGATAATGATGGGACACCCCTTTGCAGAGTGGCCGAAAGTTAGATGAGCTACTGCTGCCAAGTATGCCTGGCACAAAGCAAGCACTTACCCAGGCTTGGCTTGGTGTCTAAGATCCATGCACTTCAGTAAACCCAGCATGGTCATAAAGAACGAGGAGAGACAACTTCCATGGAAGGAATTTAAGACCAGGAAGTGCCACCATGTTTTATTAAGAATGGCTGGCTCTGGAAGCTGAAAGCCATGCTGGAATCAAGGAATGTTCTTTCTCTTTCTCTCTCTCTCTCTCTCTCTCCTCATTCCTCTATCTCAGCCATCATCATTTTTATATCTACTTCATTTCCTTAATTTCCCTCTCCTGGGAGATGAGCCCATTTTCATTTTTGCTCCATTACCATGACCCTACGTAATTGTTTCAAGAGGCACCCACCGAGCCAGCTAATTAGAGGGAGTGATCCCATCCCCAATTCCCAGGAGAAATAATTTGATTGGTTCAGTGGAGGCCAGTTGTCCACTCCAGCCTGATCTCAAATACCAGAAAAAAAAAAAATTGAAGATTGAGGTTTATGGTTAAACAGGTTATACCCAGAGCTCTAGTGCTGGCTCAGAATTATGAACACCTTAATCATCCTGAGCAGAGTCAAAAAACAGGGAGGTTACCATCTTAAGTGGCAGTGCCAAACTGTCTGGGTTCCAGCCCAAGTTCTACCATTTCCTAAATGTATGTCCTTGAGAAAATAAACCAATTTCTCCCCAGTTTCCTCATGTGTATAAATCACAGGGCGAGAATTCCTACCATTGCATTATTCTTCTAGTGGAATGCGATGGACACGGTGCATAATAAGCAATCCGTAGCAAGCCTTTAACTATAACTCTCATTTTTCTTGTTATCATTGAAACAATGTAGCCAGGAAAGGCAGCTCTGCAGAATAAGCTGCAGTGTCGAGCTCTCGCTGCAGAGATTCTGCATCAGCCTCAGAAACCATCTTGTCCATCCTCCTGGGCAGGGTTTGGATTTATGCCGGTGCTAAATCTGAGTTGCCTGTCGATGTGTACCCAGAGAGCCTTTCCCCTTTGGGGGCATATGTGGAGCCAAGAGACATCCTCAATCTGTTCTAACCACATGCAGCCCGATACCACAGCCTCCTCCCTCCCGCCTGCCTTGCCCCTGCTGTGGCTGTATGTCAGTGCTGGGTGGTGATGGAGGACCAGGAGAGACAGAGCCCATTAGACAGAACTGCAGGCGGATAAGGTTTGCCAATTATGTTTTGTTTCTTTCTGCCTTCCCTGTGATTTTTAGGATATACAGATTCTTTCTGGCACTCCCCCTGGTTCTGTGCCTATAAAATAAGTTTAATGGCTGAATTTTCTTTAAGATAATCAGAGGCGGTATAATTTATGCATATGAATAGTATTGTAGCCAGATGTAATTTTGCTCGAAGTTGTGGCATTACAGTTAGAAATGACTCTGCTGGCTGTGTTTTGTAGAATTTGCAATTTATTTAACAGTTGACTGAGCACTGACCCCAGATAAAATAACCATAATCAAAGAGTAGTTCTTTTTATATAAATTTAAAAAACAAAGGTGGGGCATGGGCTTTGGAGAAAGATTTGGATCTAGAGCTGATTAGAGGGAAAAGCTCTTGCTGAGGATACCAAGGCAGGTAGATACTGCTGGTTGGTGTCGGCGGTGGAGCGAGCAGGTTGACATATGTGACTTGGAAATCCCTCCCCACCCAGGGCTTTCTGTTTGGAGATGAATCCTCTTTTGATTACGAAGCAGATTATTTTTGCATTGCTCATGGAAACGGTGATGTTCCTCATTCCTTCTGCTTCCAGGATGGTACAGCAGGAGTCTGCAGGACAGACACATGGGGGTGGCGGGGGCAGGAGGCAGGACATGTCTGTGACTTCTGCAAGGAGCCAGCCAAGGTCTCCCCAAACCCAACACTTCCACCGTCAACTTCCTCCCACGGGGGAGGGAAACCTCCCTCCTCCACACAACAATCTGCCTCCGTGCAGCCCCTGCTTCTGATCACACCCTCGAGCTCTCTAAAAAGGGAAGATTGCCTGGTTAAAGTCCAGGAAAGACAACAGACCACGTTGCACGAGGGGTGGCCTTAGTGTCCGTGCATTCAGGCTGCATCCTGTTTTGTTTGCATCTCACCAGGGTTTAGCCTGTCAGAGTGGGTAAACTGTCATTCGGGCCCCAATTTCCTTCTGGAGTTCACAGGACCAGGGACAGCCGAGGACCTGCTCATGCCTGGAGGTGCAGCCTCATGCCCCAACCTGTCTTTATCATTGCGATTCCAGGTCCTGTGCAGCTTCTGATAGGGCTCTTATGAGGCTGAGATTCATCCCCCATGACTCCTCCCCACCCTGCCCTTCACATTTGTGGGGGTAGAACCAGAGGAGGGAATATTAGGTGAAGAAGAATGTCCTATACTTTTATTCCTGGCAGTGAATCTATCAGAATAATCGTGAACCTCACAACACACAGCTTTCCTGTATTCCTTGGGTTCATTCCCAGTTCAACAGGGTTGTTTCTTCGCTTCCACCTTCAGAAGCTTCCCCTGGCCCTGAGATTAAGTTAAAGCATATTTTGGCCTGAAATTCAGATCTTCTGTGATCGGGCTCTGGTTTTGTGTTAGTCAGCTTTTTGTCACTGTGACCAAAATACCTGAAAAGAACAACTTAGAGGAGGAAGTTTATTTTGAACTGATAGTTTCAGAGTTTTAGTCGATGGTCAGCTGACTCCATTGCTCTGGGCCTGAGGTGAGGCAGAGGTTCATGGAGGGAGGGTGTGGAGGAGGAGAGCTGCTCAGTGCATGGTAGCTGGGAAACAGAGTGAGAGAGAGAGAGAGAGAGAGAGAGAGAGAGAGAGAGAGAGAGAGAGAGAGAGAGATACAGAGAGAGAGAGAGAGGGAGAGAGAGAGAGAGAGAGAGAGAGAGAGAGAGAGAGAGGGAGCGCTTAAGGAGCCAGGGACAGGATATAGTCCCCCAGGACATACCCCCAATGATGTACTTCCTTCAGCCATGTCCCACCTTCCTACCGTTACCACCCAATAGCCCATTACAATTATTGACCTATCAAATGGATTAATATGCTGATGAAGCTGTAGAACTCATCATTGCCTGGAAGTCCAACCCCTGAGCCTTTCTGAATTGGGGATCATGCTTTCAAAGCATGAGATTTGGGGGAGAAACTTATAGCTACAAACTGTAATGAGCTTACAATCCATTTTTATTCCCTGTGAGTCCTTTATTAATACCCTCCCTGGCCTCTAAAGACTTCAGCAATCTCGAAATTCATTGTTTTTTATTTGCACACAGTCTCTGAATTCTTTCACTGGGATATTTCCACTTATTGCCAAACCTTGGCTCAGCCATTCTCTGCTCTGGGAAAGCACTCTGCTCCTGAAGTTTGGGTGGCAAGACCCTTCTCTGTGATTCCAGACCCTCCATCTTCCCTCTCTCTGGTGGGCAAATTCACATTAACTGCAGCTTTGCCTCGTGCACACAAGAAGCCTGTGCATTTGTTTGTTAATTAACTAGGTGTCATTCCATAGGTGTAGTTGTGTATCTATCTCCCTCTCATCTGTCTATCTATATGCACACATATATGTGGCTTGGTAATGGTTAATTTGAATTGTAGACTTGAATGGATTAAGAGATGCTCTCTTGATCAAGAGGCTTCTGGGTGTGTACAGGAGGGTGTTTCTAGGAATGATTGGCATGTGGTAAAGTGAACTCAAGTGGAGCCCCTCCCTAAGCCTGGGCGTACCACCCAATAGGTTGGTGGCTTGGATGGGATAAAAGCTGGAAGAACCAGGAAGCAGATGCAGATGTAGCTCAGCTCTTCTTCAATAGGTTCTTGATTGCTGCTTCGATCCTCTGAGGATATCTGACTCTCGCTTCTTCACTCTTCCAAAGTGGACTCTGCCAGTGATTGTCCAGGTAGTTTCCAGAAGCCTTGGTCTCGGACTAGGGTAGCACTGTGGATCCCTCTTGTTCTGGGGCTTCTGTGTCTTGGACTGCACAGTTGCTGGTTCCTCCAGCTCTCCAGCTGCAGACGGCCATGGTGGACTCTCCAGCTTCTGGTCGTGTGAGCCAGTCTAAAAAATCCCCTTTTCACAATCATACTTCCTGTTGATTCCGTTCCTCTAGAGAACCCTGAAGAATACAGTCCCGTAAAAAATCATGATAGAGACAAATGTGTAGGGGAGGCAGGTGGCGGGAGGACACTGGGAGGAAAGGAGATAAAATCTTACCCCAGGAGTCAGAATACTCCAGAACTGGAGGAGACCAACCGTAAGCTTTCCAACCCGTGCGCGAAGTGCACTCTGACCGCGTGACGCATGCCACCCGGACATGCGTTTCACCAAATCCATGCAGACTGCGTGCGTATGGCAACTGCCGTCTCCTCTCAGCAGACGAAGACACTGAGGCTTAGTGGGGTGGACACTGGGTTGGCAGTTCAAAGTCGGGAATCTGGAGCTGGAGTTGGCATTTCCCCCTTCAGCTTTTGAAGTGTCTCTTATCAAATTCTGGAATATTTGATGTAGTCAGAGAAGTACAAAGCATTCTAAATGCACATAACACTCACCAACCGCATTTGACGAGGATCAGCATATTTTTTACAAGGTGATCTTACACCCACCTCAGTTCCTTCCTTTTCCTGAAGTTGCTGTGTTTTCCTCCCCTTCCATAGAGACACGTTTTGATTTTATATTTTCAGTTCTTGACTGTGTATCCATAAACAACAATGGGTATTTTTAGTGTTTTCCATCTTTACATAGATGGGATCAATTACATACATTCTGTTTCCACTCATTGACATTATTTTAAAAATCAAATTAACTTCGTTTTGGAATAATTCACAGAAAATTTGGGAAGATAGAACAGAGAAGGACTAAAACCCTTCAACTGGTTCCCCCGTTGTGAACACTTTAGGTCAACCACCCTGCAAACTTATTTAGAAAAGAGAAGAAAAACCAACTTCTGCACATGATCATCGTCTAAACTGCAGACTTGGTTGAAATTTCCCTTGATTTTCTCTCAGGTCCTCTTTCCATCCCAGGCCCCAATGCCAGGTCACTGCACACTTCTGGCTTGTATCTCCAGTCTCCTCTGGTTGGTGATGGTTTGTCAGTCTCTCTGCTTTACGACCCTGACTGTCATGAGGAGTCTTAGCCAGGTATCTAGGAGCATGGGCCCTGCCCTGGGTGTGTGGGGAGATTGCTCCTGTTGACTGAGTATGGGTTTGGGAAGGAATTCCCCAGAGGGAAAGTGCCCCCCATCTCACCCTATTGGGCTTTCTTGATGCCCACATGACATCCTGGTGCTGCTGGCCCATGGGTGCTAAGGTGATGTCTGACAGCTTCCTCCACTGGAAGCTCTCTCCTTTCCCTCTCTCCCCACTCTGTTGTTTGGGAGCAGTCACTAGGACCACTCTTAGGGGTGGGGTTTCTAAACCTCACCTCCTGGAGAGGACAGTATTCATGCATGTTTAATGGACTTCTTTGGCAAGGCAGATTTGTCTCTTTTCCCAGTTGTTTATTTTCTAAATCATGTATTTTTATCAATATGGACTCAGGCACATTGATTCAGACTTTGGGCCATACCCAATACTTTGATATTTGTATTCACGCCCAGATTGTCCCAGCTTTTCCACTGAGAACTCTTTCTAATTGACAGCTGAGCCTCTGACATCTTTTTTATCTGTTGAGCTCTTCTTTCTGTTTTTGGTACTACAAAAGCTCGCCTTTCCTCACCTCGAGAGTCAGCCATCTCTTCAAGGCTCATTTAAAAAAAAAAAAAAAAAAAAAAACAGACGTGGCAAAATGCACCTAAGATGAATCTTATCGTTTTAACCACTTTAAGTGTATGGTTTAGTGATGTTAAATCTGTTTGCAGCCCTGGGCAAATGTCAGCACTGTACAGATTTAGCTATTCCTTTTGACAGCTGTGTAGTAGCCCACTGTTAGAATGTACCGTCATAGATTTAGTCTTTCTTTAGTTGATGGATTGATTTCAAATTTTCAATTTCAAATGATGTGCAAATAGAACACCTTTTGTTCTGACCCCCAAAGTGGCACAGCCAAGAGCTTCTCCAGGGTCCAGTTCCAGAATCATTGGATACTGGGATGAAAGAAGCGTGCGGGCACCAATATTCTGGGCCTTGCCAAATTCATCTCCAAAGAGATTGCTTCAGCTCCCTCAAGTTGCAGAGTGTGCTTATCTCCACATTCTTGCTGACCCTGGGGATTATTTTGTCACTCACTCTGATGGGTAGATATCTTATTGTTTTAATCAGCATTTTTCGGCTTACAAAGCAGGATGCGCGTCTTGCCACAAATTTACTGGCCACTCCGGATTCCTCCTTGTGAATTTTCTCCTCTTCTGTCGGGTTGTTCGTCTTTTCTTATTGATCTGCAGGACTTCTTTATATTCTGGCAACGCATCTACTCTTCGTTTTATGTGTTGCAAATATCTTCTCCCAGCTGTGGTTTGTCTTTTAACTTTTCTTTTTGGTATTTTATTTTTTGTCATACAAAATATTTTAAAGATTTTCTTTTCATGGGTAGGGCTCTAATCCATTCAGAATATAATTTTTATATGGTGGGAATTAGGGACCTAATTCTATTTGCCTCTCACACTCTTTTTACTGTTTGCCATTTGCTTCTAAGGTGTATTTTATGCCCCCGCATTTTGCCATCTCTGAGACTGGGATACATGTTATCGTTAATGCAATATCATGGCATTTTTTTTTTTCTTTCGCTGTGTTATATAAAATGCTGAGTCTTATAATCAGTAGTGTCTTAGATTTAATAAAGGTCAGAACTCTTCTAGGTCTATCCTGTTTCTTGATAGCTGGTGGGCTGTATCTCTTGCTTTATCTTGGGGGCTGTTGGTCTTTTAGCACCTCACAAGAGTACTGGAATCACTTTGTCAGGTTCTCAGAATGACTCAGAATTCTGGTCCCCTCTTTATAGTTTTTTTTTTTTTTTTTTTTAATTAGCAGTGCACTGACTACATGGAGAGAACAATTGCAGTTAAGATATTTGTCAGGCTTTGCTGGTGAAAGTTTGGGGTCACTGGCTAAATCAATGGGTCGAGTGACACTGTGAACTGTTTTAGACCCAGGAATTTTTCCGGGCCAAATCCAATTATTTTGCCACGGCACATCCCACTTTCTGGAGCGATGGGGCTCCTCACTGGAGTGGTCCATGCTGAGCCAAGTGGCACTGGTTAAAGATGTTGGCAGGAGGTTCCTTTGCTTTGAACTGGGAATGGCTCTTGGGCTCCTTCTGAGCATCAGGCCACTCGGCAATGGGGAGACTGGAAGCCTGGTGCAGAGATGCTTTGCTTTATCACTCTTCCCAGGCTAGCCCTGTGGAGAGGGGGAATGACAGAATGTGTCCATTTTTCATTCACATCTTGTGGCTCCTGGAGAGACCAATACATGTCCCAGTTCCTCTCCAGCTTGGGTCTTCCCCTCTCTTCTTCTCCACTTCCATTTACTCTACTTCCTCTTATCACCCTAAATATTGAAAAGACTTAAAGTAGAAGAGATCAAACAATAGTCTGAAGGCCATATCCCTATGCTGTCTGTTTCTATAAATAAAGTTTTATTGGAACACAGTATGTCTGCTCATCTACTTATTGTCTATGGTGCTTCCAGAGGACTAAGGCAGAGTTCAGTTGTGAGACTGTATGATCCGTAAAGTCTAAAATATGTACCACCTGACCTTTGATGGGAAAAGAGTGTCCAAAAGTGCTTTAAGAGAGGATATGGACACACAGCATGTTTGTAAGGAATCCCATGAAAACCATGCCGGACACAGGAAATCACACAAGGGAGTTTATTAAGCAAACAGAGTGTCTCCCTGCAGGGTAAGAGAGAAAATGAGAGGAAAAGAGAAAGGGCACGCACAAGAAAGTGTGAAAAGCCACGAGGAGAAAGAAAGTGAGTCGGGGGAGAGAAAGCATGAGAAAAGATGGCGGGGTAGCTACCCTTAAGCAGTTGAATTCCACTGGGCTAACAGGGGACCAATAACAGAGAAGGATACTTGCAAGCTGACTGATGAACCAATAGCTAGCTAGGATGTTCACAGACTGACAGTAGTTGGGAGGCGGGGAAATGGCTGCAGCGGAAAGGACGGGGGAGCAGCTTTCAGACTGACAAGCTAGGTTGTGATGCAATGGAAAGGACAGGGGAGCAGCTTTGTATTACAATGTTTGTTCCCTGATTCCAACACTCAGGATGTCTTTACGGTTTTATTTTGTTCACCTCACAGGACTTTTTTGGTGATGACTTTGATGGCCCACAAATAGCTCTAAAGAAGTGTGGAAATAGGGGTGAAAGTGTAACTCACAGGGGACTCGGGGGCCCCAGCCAGGTGCAATTGCTTCCTCCTGGTTTGAGGCTGTCCTTGGAAATTACCTTTGGAAGAGGTGACGACTGAAATAGAATAGGGAGAGACAGTCTCAGGAAGGCTTCCTGGCAGAGCTCATTTCCTCTTCCCTAAGCTCGGGGTGGAGAGGATGGCAGGGAGGGTGATCACAGTCCTTTATTAGAGACTCCTTCAGGCCAACTAAGCAATCAGGTGAAATGCGGCATTTGGGTTTGTTTGTGGCCAAATTATTGGTTTTTGACAAGAATTCTCTTCTGGATCTGAGATGTCTGACTGCATCTCTGAGCTGCTCTTCCTGCTCGGTCCACCTTATTTCCATCTCTCTGCACTGCCACCGACCCCCTCTCTAACATAAAGAGCCAGGGATTGAGGGCAGTGGCCGTGGGCATCCCTCGGCTATAAATAGCAATGGATAATGTGGACACTCCCCCGACTCATTGCCCACGGTCATGGCATATCCAAAGACTAAAATGACCATGACGATACATTAAAAAAATAGAAATAAAATTCAACAACAGAAATTTGAAAACAAATCCTACCATATTGAATCCTCATTTGTTTAGCAGTACTACTTGGGTCAAGTCAACAACCCAATAAAACAACCACCACCATGGTAACCTGGAGAGTATCCCTGTCCTCATCCTCGGAGTGAATGCACTACTTAACATGGTAAAAGGGATGTGACTAAATTAAGGATCTAGAGATGGGGGCTTACCTTTAACTATCTGAGGGAACCAGCTGCTATCACAGGGGTCTCATTGCAGGGAAGCAGCAGGTAAGGGCTACAGGGAGGGATGTGGGACCAGAACTCGGGGTGAGTGTGCGCATGAGAGAGAGACAGAAAGATGGAGAGATATGAAGATGCTCTGCTGTTGCTTTGGAGATAAGGACAGGGCCATGAGCCAAGGACTGCTAGAAGGACTTCTAGAAGCTGGGAAAGACGAGGAAAGGGATTCTCCCTTGTGGTCTCCAGAAGGAGCACAGCCCCACCCACAGTGAGACCTGCTGCATACACCTCTGATCTGGCTGGTGGTGAGTTCCTGCTCTTTTGATCCACAGGATCTGTAATCTGTCAATAGTCATAGGAAACTCATCCAACAGGTAGCAAATAAGAAGCCCTTCCCACCCTCCTGGCCCTGGGCTGAGTTCTCCACCCGTGACATCTGATTTACATGCACAATCGCCAGAGGAGTTAGGAGTCATCATCTCCATTCTGAGGAGACAGACTCAGAAGTTACAGAGATGTGAGTCAACCAGGTCTGCGTGACCCCAAGGGTTACGTTCTCATAGGGCGACGCTGTGATGGGGCCTCTCAGTCCTAAGTGTTGAGGGCCGTCTTGGACAAGATGGCACCTGGCAGTGAGCCAAAGGGCACTGGCTACCAAAATAAGGAAGTACGCAAAAAGGCTGCTTGCTTACTAGTTCCTTGGAGACTTATGACGTGTTAACGCCAAGCTCAAGGATTGGCTATCTAATATCATGCTGCGCATGGACAGCTCGTGATCCACATAGTGCTATGCTGACATTCCTCTGCATGCTCTCCTGCATGAGAGAAAGCTTTGCTATAATTGGCTGATAAGCTAGGAGCCTGGGGGAGGAGAGAGGGAGAGAGAAGAAGAAAGAGAACAAAGGAGACAGAGAAACAGGGAGGACACAATAAATCTCCTCAAACTAAAGATTAGTGGTGTCTCCTTTCTCCGCGCTGGTTCCACTGGACGAAACACTAAGGGTGTGCTCAAACCAGGCATTATCAAGGGTCATCTCTCAGTATTTCCTTTACTGTTGACTCCTGACACCATGGAAGGACTGAGGGAACAGATGATGGAAACCAAATGTTGTCCCCAACTGGTGACCTTTCTTCAGGTCCTCGTTTTTCTCTGACCTTGGTCTCTTTATCTACCTGAGTAGAAGGGTATTGATAAAGTAACATTTGCTCATTTGCTCATCTCTAGGTGACTTTGGCATGATATTTCCAGTTCTTCCAGATCTGTGGACACAACAGGAGTCCGTGTCTCCCCCTGCATGTCCTTGCTTGGATTTTGAACCTTCGAACATATATCTTTGCACTGGAGAAAATAAAAAAAGGCTTTAAAATTTCAGCCACAAGGTGTTGGATTTCAAGGCAAAGAGCGGATAGAAACCTTCACAAACCCGTGACTGTGGAAACTTGGTATCTCACAAAAATATATTTATCTTGTTAGTGCTATTGGAGAATATTTGCATAGCAGGAGAAAGAGCTTTTAACTCTCTTCCTTATCTGGCCTTCTTACAGTAGAGAATTTTCTCCCCTGAAGGTGTATCTCCCCACTGAATCTAGCATTTAAAGGAAATGCCATCAGGGCCTGTGATGAAAATTGAATTTTTCCAATGCGGAAGGGTGACTCTTTAGCTAACTGAGCAGACTCCCAGCCTTAAATGTTTGCAGGCGCTGCGATCGGCTTTGAATGCTGGTCTCCCCCAGCTTCAGACTCCTCCGCCAGCTTTGCCTGCTTCTTCTGCCTCTCCTGCCCTGTTCCCTGTGCCAACTGCCGGTCCTGCTTTTCTTCTGTGTTCATCTGTCTCCTTGAACGGAAAAGTCCCTCATCTTTTTCCCCTTGTGACCCCTTAGGTGCAAAAGTTTCAGAGCCCGGGAAATCGACAGTTCCTTGACTCTTATTGGCAGTGGGGGTGTCTGTTTTACGCCGATACCTGCAATTCCCTGAGCTTTAGGGAGGGTGGCCCTGCTGCCCACACAGGTAAGGGGATGAGGGGTGTTGGAAAATGGCAGGGCTGGCACCTTTCACCTCCAGTGGCCTGACACCCACTGGAACTCATTACACCGGTGCCAAGAGCCACCTCTGATTTTGATCTGGGGAGAGGTCAGCTCATCCCATGAACAAACATTAGCTCACCTTTCAGACACAGTCATTCCAAGCATGGGCTGAGAGCATCCTGCTCCCAGAGGCTGAGTCCTGGGCTGCCTTGTGCCCAGCAGCCTCTTCTCAGCATCCCTGGAGATTAGAAGGACCAGGTACCCGCAGGGCGGGTAGGGTTATGTCACCAAATGCTTTGCCCTGACGGAGAAAACTAGAAATCCTTCCTGCAAAGTCTTGATCAAGCAGTAGGTCCCACACAGGGGCTTACACCTGCTTGATTAAGTAGGTTGGATGCAAAATCAAGGAATGCCCCCGTGGCACGTCGGGAAGGAGGTTCCTATGCGTAACGCTGGAAGTTTCGCACAGCCCATAAAATAGAAAATGAGAAAAACTTCACACCTCCGGCTAAAGAATCAGCTTGGAGATGCAAAGTCTGCTCAGCTTTCTGGTTGAAAAGAGACTCCTTTAAGTACAGTGGCCATATATTTTATTGTCCAAACTATGACACTTTTTATTAAAGTAAAATTTCTGTAAATACATGAATCTCTCTCTCTCCACCCCCCGCCTCCTGCATGTTAGGCAAGTGCTCTACCCAGGATACTACATTTGGATGCACTTTTACATATGCAGTCACCCATGTGACCACCATTTAGATCAACACAGAACAATTCCAGCCTCCTTAGAAAGCCCACCACTACCCGGCCTTCCTCCCAGTCAGTAGCTGCCTTCCCTACTCATTCATGCAAAGGTAGCAACTTCCCTGATTTCTGGCACGGTACACCAGCATGGCATGCTCGTGAACTTCATCTAAATGAAATCACAGAGTCTGGGCTCTTTGGTGTTTACTCCATAATAGCAAAAATGACCTACTTTTAATAATATGGCTGGACCCCAGAAGCATTCCACTGAGTGAGACAAACCAGGGTCCCTTTGAGAGGGAAAGTCTATCCACATGGGTGGGGCCAGCTGATTTTTGTAAAAGGGGGGCGTTCTGAGGAGCCAGGATGAAGTCTCAGCTTATCTTTAGAAAAGTGAGTCCCAAGTCTATATCAAAGAGAGAGGCACAGCATCCGGGACACCCGTCCTGTGAGCAAGGCTCTGCTGCCGAAGAGCGTGAGCTCTGTTCCCACGGAGGGTTGCGCCCCTTGCCAGAGACCCTGCCTTCTCCTTGGAGATTCGCCTACTGGGCCAGGAGCAGCTGAGACCAGAGCGGATGTGAGCAGGAGGCCCTCCCCACGCCTTTGAAACCTCTCAGGGGACCACTCCCTCCTACTCAGGTTCCAGACGCCTGCAGAATTAATGCAGCGCAAGAAGCGCTCTGAGCCCGGTGCGCACCGCCACGGCCACCGCGCCTCACCTGTTTCCACGCCCCCAGCAGAATTCAGGAATCATTAGCGTTTGATGATCTTGTGTTTCGAGACTTCAATCTCTTGTACTTTGAAATTGAAATTCCTGAGCCTGCAAGGGACCCTACACTGACAACTGACTTATTGAACCTTCTCGAGCTTCAACAGCTCGGAAAGTCAATCTATCCACTCTGCTTCTGAGGCACGTGAGCGGCGGGGGCGCGTGAATCCAGGCGGAGGCTCGTGAAACCCAGAGCCGTGTCCATCCCCAGTCTTTCCCCTGTGTCAGGGAACAAGAAGACATTCGCTTGCCCACTCATCAACAAGAATCAGGCTGGTGAGATGCCTCGCAGGACCACACACGCCTATGCTCCGTTTCAGAGAGTGGCGACAGGGGACCCATTGTCCTTCCTGAGATCCACTTTCAAATTCCAAATGCTCCCTCTTCTCTGGAATAATTCACCCCGCGCTGGGAATTGCTCAAGCCACCTCTTTCCTCAGAGTATATATTTGTTGCCTCTGCATTTCAGCCTCTACATCTAAGGACTTAACTCAGCAGCGGGTACTAAATAGAATAATTGAGGCCTTGCACACCTTGCTTGTCGCAGGATGACACCGGAACGATCCTCAGCAGTGCCCCTGAGGAGACATGGAGAATGGGGATCTTTGCAGCCCGCCTATGGCCGGATCCTCATCTCTCCCTCCTCCTCCTGTTCTGTGCCTGCCCTTTTTTGAGTTTATATCCCGACTGTCCCCAGTGTGATTTCCCTCCTCCCATCTGGTCAATTCCTACTTTTGAGATTCCTTCCGTGGATAGACTCAGGTGCTTCAGGAAGAGAGGGTCCGCCCTTCTTCAAGACAGCAATTTTATGTGCTTCTGCTTCGGTCCTTGTCAGAAAGCATCTCCTGTTTCTGCGTCTGCACCAGCTCCAGGAGGCTAGAGCTTCTGGCCTTGCTGGAGGGACCCTCGGGGCAGGCACAAGTGGCTGCCTGATCTTGCTTAATCACACCCAGCTGGGCTTGGCCTGGAGGGACCTGCACCAGGAGAACCCATTCCGTACTCCAAGTCACCCTTCCTGGCCCCTCTGATTGGGGATCCATATTTGAGGTCAATTCATTTCCTCTGTCTTTTCCCCCAGGGCTTGTCTCTCTTGACGGGCTGTCGCATCCTCCACAGCACCTCAGTCTCAGCCGATGCCTTCCTCTCGGCCTTGGAGGTGAAATTCATGTTGACCAAAAAAAAAAAAAAAAAAAGTTGACAAATCCTAAGGCTTCAGCCTAGTGTCTTTAAAATTCCGTGGAAATCCATTCAGATGTTTTTCTCAGGTGAAGTATCACTAACTCCTTATAACAATACAAATAACAGCCGTTAAATTATGTATGATAATGATCACATTCCACAGTTATTAGCATCATATCATTTTGATGATTAGCATGATTCCTGATATGAGTGCCAGTCAGCGTGCCAACTGTAAATAATTTTACCCATTGCTCCAACAAAAATGCACCCCCCACCTGTCAGCCTATCAACACCCCTCTCTCTCTTTTGGTCTCTAGCCTGGAGTTCACTTATCATCCATCACCTTCATTTTCTCTTCCTCTCTCCTGAGCTCAGTCTCTTGTTTACTGGACACCATCTATTTCTTTCCTGATTCTTAACTCTGTCTTATTAAAACTCGTCTTCAGGTACTCTTCCTGAGTAAGGGTGTATGAACACGCTTTGTTTTCTGTAATTGCATATCTGATAAGTGTTTCTTTTACCTTCTCCCTTGATTGATGGTTTGGCGTGGCATAGGAAGTGAAGCTGAAGGTCATTCTATGGACAGTGTTGACCCCGGGGATCCAGTCTTCCCGTGCTGGGAGGGCTGATGTTCAAGGCTGTCCGGATCCCTATTCCCATGTATGTGACCTGCCACTCCTCTGCTCACCTTATCCCACCCCTGACTGCTTTCTTGTTCACCCTGTGTCTTGGATGCTCTGAAATCCCTTCACTGTGCACCTTGTTCTTTCTTCCTCCCTTTTCCTTCTTTCCTTCCTTAGCTCACGATGAACATGCTTCTGCAAACACATCCTTCAGTTCTGGAAAAAGTTACTATTTTGGACAATTTCCTCCCATTTTTATTTTCTCTTCCTTATTTTTGAAACATCTCTTGTTTGAATATTAGACTTCCTTCCAATTTCTTAAAAATATTTATAATGATACATAGTATAAAACTCAAATTTTCTATTTCTTTGTCTTTTTTTGTTTTCCTGGAAATTTATTCAGATTTGCTCTGTGCACTCTGGATTTCTACAAAGTGTTTATTACAATATTTTAAGAAATTCCAACATATTTTCATTCCTAGATTCTGCCCCTTCTCCTGTTTTTTCTGATCGCACCCTTTAGAGGTTATTTGCTTGTAGCTTTTTCTTTTCCCTGGATGCCTTGTTGTTTTTATCTTTGGGTCTTTTCCCATCTCCTTCCTTTACCTGAAGGCTTTCTTCTAATGTCTGGTGGTTCTTGATGGACAGCTTATATATATATAGTTGCAAAGAGACTTCGATTTGAAAACTCTGAAGCCTAGGATGGAAGTTGAAGTTGATTTAATTCCAAACAAAGATTTCAACCCTGTCTTGGATACAGCAAAGGCTCTTTAGAGTTAACAAAATGATTAACCATTGCCACCCTTCTCTGCCTCTGTGGCAGGGTTCTGTTCAGGTCCATAACCCCAGTGTCTCCATCCTGGTAAGGTGGAGGGGCCCCCTTCTCCTCTGGATTTCCATGGCATTTATTCCTCTGCAAGGACCTCCTGAGACTTTCCCCCTGTGGCAGAGCGGAACGTCTGTCCCTATCAGCCAGAGTGAGACTGGACATTTCCACTTGCCATCCTGTTGTGGGCAGTAAGGAAGAGGACTGAGGGGCAGCAGTGGATGATCTGGAGCTGGTGAGCTGGGGATTCTGTGGGAGCAGCTGCCCCTGTGAACCCCAGGGCTGCTGCCTCCTTCCCACCCTGGCCAGCATGGAGCACCCGTCTGTCTGACCTGTGAGACCTGGATGCTGGGGCTGTGTGCTTTTCTTCGGTGGTTGTGCTCTCCACAGGACCCCAGGGCTTGCCCTGCTTCTCTGGTTTCGAGGGTTCAACAAGAACAGCTCATTTCTCAGTGGCTTCCAAACCCTGCTCAGCCTCAGAACATCAGAACCGCTGGGCTGCACTAAAACCCCTGCTGTTCTGGGCTCGACTTCAGATCTCCCGAGTCAGAACCTCTAGAGACAGGCCTGGGCGTGGGCTTCTCAGCAAGGTCGCTGGCTGGTTCTACGCATCCAGCGGGCCTGTGTCTGCGGTGGGAGCTGGTCCTCTTCACCTTCCCAGCATCCTGGGAGTGGCAGATGTGCCATGTTCCTTATGGACAGACCCCATCTTCAGAAGCTTCCAGCCAGGCCCTCTTGCCAGAGGTTTTTGTGACCTTTGGTCATGGGAAGACAAAAAAGGCATTTTTTTTCCCCTTTTGCAGGATTTAGGCTGTGGGCAGGCAGCAGCCTGGGTGTGCTTGGGTATTCTTCCCCCAAAGTCACATTCTTTCCGAGATATTTACAATGGCAGAGATAATGGGTTATTGATGGACCACTCAGCTGGGCTGGCCCCTGGTGAATTAGCTGTTGGCCACGGGCCTGCCGGGGATAGGGAACTAGTGCTGAGCTCAGCAGCTGCCGCGGAAGGTCTAAATCACGCCCAGCCCCTCTTGCAGAGCCATAATCTCTGTTAAAGGTGCCACCGCAGCCAATTCCTCACCCGGGAAAGCAACTTATTTAATTTACGGTTAATTGAAGGCTCAGAGCTTTGGGATCAGATGGATGAGGCCTCCCTCTATCTCCTCTCTCTCTTCACCGTGTAACAGAATACAAGTTATTTAACATTCCCAAGTCTTGACTTCCTCGCCAACAAAACAAGAATCCCGTGACAACTTTGCAGAATGGCCCTAAAGAATGCCTGAGATGCTGGATCTGGAACCTTTCACAGTTTGCAAAGGACTTTCACGTTCCTTCTGAGTTAAATCTCCCAGTGAACCTATTTTCTATATGTGTGTATGCACGTGTGTGTCTGTGTGTATGTGTGCATAATTAGTTCATTTCCAACACATAAATGTTATAAGAGTCAAAGGGTTTGAGGCTCTTGCTCGGGGACCAACCCCTCCGCCACCTCTGATGCACACATATTATATAGACAAGGACAGGAATATTCAGGAGACTGAGTGGGCTGCCCCAGGTCACGTGGTGGATAGTGGCCAGCTTGAAGGCTTCCTATACAATCAAATCTCAACTGGGTGTGTCAGTCATCAAGGGCTTAAATGAACTTGTTTTTTTTATCTGTCTCTTTACTTGTAGAAGGTGGCAAAAGTGGTCCCAGTCTTTCCCTCCACCTGGCACACAGGCCCTTGGCAGATAAGTACGTGGCACCCTCCCCTCTGACCCTGAGCTCAGGTGTGTGAGCCTTGGCCAACGGAACAATGGTGTTACAGTTCTGAGCCTGCCCCTCACCCGGCAGCATGTGCTTCTGTGAATGGTTTGTGCCTTTGTTGCTGCCCAGAGAACATGTCTGGGCTCAGTGGCTGAAGGATGAGCAGAATGGGACTTAGAGCTAGTCCCACGCTGACCCCAGAGGCATGACTGACAGACTCGCTGCTCCACCCGCTAAGGGTGTCATTGTTTGTTATGCAGCGTAGTTATGCCAGAGGTAGCTGATACACTGGCTCTGTCTTGTGGTGCTCTTTCCCTCACTCCGTTTATCACATCCGTGCTGACTTTCCTTCAGTCCCTTGAATAAAGGAAGCAAAAGCCTTGCTTCACCCTGAACGTTCTGCACAACCCCTTCTTTCTCACCCTTGCGATCTCAGCTGAACTCTTTCATCCTCAGAGTGAAGGTCTTGACTCTGGTCTGCATGAAGCTGTTCTGCATGTTCTCTCTTAGGTCACCCTGTCTTTTTCCATTACAGCTTTATTGTAATTATAATCCTATAATGTGTAGCATGATCAGGGTCACCGTGACAGAGTTAGTGGCTGCCTGTTTTTTTTGCCACTCTGTTCTTGGCTCCCAACACGGTGCCTGGCATGGAGCACGCGCTCAGGGGTGGATGAGTGTACACCAGAATGAATAAATGGGCAGAAACGGGTTTCCCATTCTTCACCCTTCCTTGCTTTCTTTTATGCCACAATCCTGGCTTTACTGCAGTTTCAGGGCTTATCTGTCTTGGAGCCCCTATCTAAAATGCAACTTCCTGATACTGTTTAGTCAGTTTAGCTAGCATCTTTTATTTTTTATTTTTTTATCAGTTTATGCTTAAGTGAGTAGCTTAACATTTCAGGGATTAGCTGACAGTCAGCGGAGAGAAGCCGTGGGAGACAGCATTCTCAGGTCAGCAGAGAGGGAGATGAAAGCTCAGGAGAAAAGACAGGGAGTCTGAGGCTGTGGCAGGAGTGTTTTGAGTTCAGCCCCAGCCCTGTACTACCTGGGGGGGACTCTGGCTCCTGTCACCGTCTCTGGTTGCAGTGATGGGTTGACACCTTGGCCTTCCCAGGTTTATTTGGGAAGACAGCACACCTAGATATGGCAGTAATATTCACCTTCGTGCAGGAATGCATTTCATCCCAGGCTGTGGATCCTGCCCTCCTGGACCCGGAACTTGACATACTTGGAATGCTGCTGTCCAACGTGCTCAGCCAGAATGTCCATTTAGAGTTGATGTCTAGCCAGGCCAAAGCCTTGGGGACTCAGCTGTTTCAAGTTTTTTTTTTTTTTTTTTTTTTTCGTGTTTTTGTTTTAATTAAAAAACATTATTTGTTCTAATTAGTTGTGCATGATAGTAGAATGCATTTTTTCATTTTGATAGATCATACATAAGTGGACTATAATCTCTCATTTTTCTGATTGTATATATTGCAGGATCACATGGGTCATACATGCACATGGGTCATACATGCACATGAGGTCATACATGCACTCCACTATCAAGTCTTATTGCATGACACAAACACGGAGACTAGGGAGGTAGGTGGCGGCCCCTATGCTCAAGCATTCTGAGTAACCCTCTCCACCCCGCTTAGCACTGAGGACCTTGGTATGGGGGCGGGGGGAGAACGGCAGGGAAATCAGAAATAAAAAATTGCAAACACCAAAGTGAGAATTTGGCCTTTCTGTAGCAGGCCTGGAAAACCTTCTAGCCAAAATTGGTTACCTGGTCATTCTAAAATGTAGACGCTTTCACAGGACTGAAAGAATTAGAGGAAGAGAATAAAACCAATCAGAGAATAAACTCTACCTACCATTCTGGTTGCATGAACAACTGTCCCAAATGGCCAGAAATTTCTAGTGAAGACTGGGCTGTGATAACCCCACAACAATCATCTCTCAAGTCAACCCCCTAAGGCAGTTTTCTGTAATATATTAATAAGAATTCCAGGGAGAAAACAGGGTTCTGTGTTGAAATAAATTATGAAAACATTGTGCACATTATCCTTCTCCTGGACCAGCATGTGCGTATCTGCATCTTAAAAGCACTGAAAAGTTCTGCGTTAAAAATATTTCTTAACATTTTTACCCCTCTCTAAATTTATTTCACCACGGGACTTTCTTTCTTTCCTCTCTCGCTCTCCACCTTCCTTCCTTCCTAATCTTATTCAATACCAGTTGGCATTATTTTGCAAGTCACAGAAATATTGAAAACTTGACTTTGGGGAATTATTTCAGTGTCTTGCGTTTGGTTAAAATAGTGGTTAAAATAATAAAGAAAATGAAGCAGACAGATTATTCCTTGAGCCCCCTCTGTGTGCTATTTATTTAAGCAATTTTAGTATACCTGCACTCATTTTGTTCTCAAGACCACAGTGACATTAAGGAAGGTAGTTGTGGTTTAGACCTGAGGTGTCCCCCAGAGCTCAGTGCAAGAATGTTCGGAGGTGAGATGATCGGGTTACAAGACCCTTAACCTAAGCAGTGCATTAATCCCGATGTGGACCACTGTCAGCTGGAGTGTGACTGGAGGAGGTGGGTCACTGGGGGCATGCCTTTGGGATTTGTCTTGTATTCCTGATGAGTGAACATCTCTTGACTTCTTGTTACCCTGTCTTAAGCTGCTTTCCACCTCCACCGTTCCCTTCTGCCATGATGTGCTGCCTCTCCTTGGGTCCAGAGCACTGAAGTCAGCCTTCTGTGGACCGAGACCTCTGAAACCATGAATCTCAAATGAACTTTCCCTCCTCTGTGTGTCACGTCTTTTGGTCCCAGTGATGAAAAGATGACTAAAAAACCAAAGTGAGATGAAGAAACTGAAGCTCAGAGAGGTCCAGTTACCTGTCGGGCACACACATGGTAAAGCTCAGGGGGCTGTTTTCAAACCTAGACAGTCTACTCCTGCATCAGCCCTTTAGCCATCTGGCTATTACAGCTGGGAATGAAAATAGTCCCATCCCCCTTTGACCAGGATAGCCTATAATTGTCTTACGGACCCTGTTTTTAAATCATTTATTGGTGACTATGCCTTTATTTCGACTGAGATATGTTAGCCAGGGCTTCTGAAGTTTGCTAGCAGATGTTCAAGTCACACTGTCAGCCAGTGGCATGGAAAGAGATGTGCCTAATCCTTATCTAAGCCTGCTGGGCTGAGAAGGTTGTGCTGACCAATCTGTTTATTTGAGATGGACGTGGTCAATGATCAGGTCCTGTGTTCACTTGGTGTGTGTAATTGCGTCTTCTGACCAGGCAGTCTTGCAGCCTGCTGAGGCTTTGAGGAAAGACAGAGTGCTGTCCATAGTGGAGCATCATAGACCTACGTAGATAGAGCACGGCTCTATTAGTTTTCCATTGCTAGCAGATTACCCTACTGCATAGCAGCTTCAACAGCAGCCTTCTTTCCTTCACAGCTCAGTGGGTGGGGAGTACTGGTGGACTAACAGCACATGTCTTAGGGACTCTTGAAAGGCTACCACCAACGTGCTGGCCGAGGCTACAGCCCTCATCTGAAGACTGAACTGGAGAGAATCTACATCCTAATTCCCTGGTGTGGTTGTTGTCAATCCAGTTTCTTATAAGTTGTCGGACTCAACTCCCAGTTCCCGAGAGCAGTTGGACAGAATATCCCTCAGTTCTTTGCCATGTGGGCCACTCCACAGAGTTTCCTACACATAATGTTTGGCTTCAACAGAGTAAGCAAGAGATGACAGGACAGAGAAGACAGAAAATGAGGATAGTCTTTGATAACATAATCATGGAAATGGCATCTCATCACTTTTGCCAAATTCCATCTATGTGAAGTTGGTCACTAGCTTCAGTCTACACTTAAGGGGAAGAAGTTACACAAGACCACTGTATCAGTCAGCTTTTGACACTATAGCAAAGTACCTGAGACAACTAACTTTATAAAGATAAAAGGTTTATGTAGCTAACAGTTTTGGTGGTTCAGAGACTTGCTATCTACATTGGCTGGATAAGGCTGGTGGTGGGGCACATCATGGCAGAAACAGGTGTAGGAGCAAAGAGTAGCATCTCCAGCTGGAGTGGGGCAGACCTTAACAATCCTCTCATGATAACTACCTTCCCAGGACATGTCCCCAATGACTTAAGGACTGACCACTAGCCTCTACTTCCTGAAAGTCCCACCACATCACAGTGACACCAGTCTGGGGACCAAGCATTTGCATATGCACATTTTGGGGACACTTAAGAGCCAGAGGTGGCAGCCACGAATACCAGGAAGTGGGAACCCCACCTCCCCCAGAGTCATATCAGGAGCTGAGATTCCTCCACTCAGCCACTCTAACCTCAGGAAAGCTGCACAGCTTCTGTAAGTCTCTGTTTTCTTAACTGTCTTAATTCTCCCAGGTGTAACAAAGGTGCCTGTGTCACAGAGTTGACATCAGGATTAAATGTGTAGGGCTGTCAGCACCTGCCCTGTGGCTGTCTTCTCTTGACACTCTTGGCTGTGTGGCCAGGAAGCCTCCCTCCTTCCCACTCAGCCTCTGTTGAGCAGAGAACCAGGGCGCTGGAAACGCGAGCTTTAGCTTTCTGCCTTGTGTGAGTTCGTACATTTCCCCTTCTTCTCTGGAACCCTGTTGATCCTTCTGTAAAATTAGGGGGTTAAAAGAGATAGCACAGTTTCTGTGTTTGGTGGGCAATGCTGAAGCGTTGGCTGCAGATCTCTGGAGCTTCGCCTTGAGAGAGCTTTGCTGGTGTGGAGGAGTCGGTTCCCGCAGGCGGGGGAGGGCTGGCTGCTCCTCACTTACCAGCTCTGCATGGGCGATGGTGCCTCCATGGGGCCATCACACTGCGGGGACCTGCCAGTGCTGCACCCCGGGCTCCCCTGGCCCTCAGAGCTGGGTGGGTGAACGCGTCCCGGCACAGCACTCCTTCAAAGCCCCATGGGAAAGGCTGAGTGTTCCTGCAACACCTGCCAAAGCCCAGGAGGATGTGGAGCCTTAGGTGACCAATGGGTACGGCTGCCTCTGGGTAGTCGGTTCCTCTCGCAACGCTCTTGCTGTTTCTGCGTTTTCCAGAGGAAAGGCTGCTAGCGTAGACTGGCTCTGAGACAGAGGGCATCCTCAAGCCCATCTCGTCTTCTGGCCACGCTCTCGTCTCTGCTTCTCCCCAGCGTCAGGATCTGACAGCAGGGCAGTGCCCGCATGAGAGCAGTGCAGACCATGGGCACCTTTCCCTGGCCGGCCCCGGTGGAAGGCACGCCTTCTGCTAGCATGAACGCTGTGCTATCGTTAACGTGCGTGGCTCCGAACCTGGGTCTTAGGAGGGGTTATTCCCAGTTCCTCTGCCCACCCCCGGCACTGAGAACTGAGGACTGGAGACCTCTGAGTCCAGGGGTTTTACCAGGGGCCACATAGTGACACACGGTCCCCCTGGAACCAGCCCCAGCTCTTCTGACAACAGTGTTTACACTTCCACATTTTACTAGGACGCGGAGACCCGGAGAGTGGTGGGCAGAGGGGCTGGGGAAGTATGTATCAGCCGGTGTCCCTCCAAGCAGGCCTGATGCTCCCCGAAGCACAGACATATGGCCCCGATCATAACGTGTTACCAGAGAGGAGCTCATGACACAATCGTGGACCTTCCATAGTCAATTATTGCAATTACCGGAAGCCACTCTCTTGTCATAGCTCATTTAGCACAAAACCACACAAGGGAGGCAAGTGGCACGGGGGTCCTGGGTCCATTGTTGCTGCCCTCACTGGAGCAGGCATCTAAAAAGGAGAATGCCAACCCCAATAAGCTGTTCCTGCAGAAGCCATTAGGCTGGGTGACATGTTCACTTAGGGTAACATATATTGATCATGTAAAACACGCACACTGTATAATATGATTAAACAAAACCAGCCAGTTCCAGAGAGAGCCTGCCGAACCGAGCGGGGAGGCTGGCTCTGCAGCCAGAGCCCTGTGGCCCTGGTGGGGGCCTCCTAACTCAGGGTAGGAACTACAGCATGTTCCTGTCATCTACTATTTACTTTCTCATTCATTAATTCAGTCATTTATTTATTCATTCAACCATTATTTAGAGTGATTCCTTCTATGTGAGGGGCACTGTGGTAAGTACTGAAGATAAAATAATGAGAGATGCACAATAGTCCCTACTGCCATGAAACTTCAGTCCTGTGGAGGGACACAGGTGTTAGCCAGTGATCAGTGGTAACCATGCACAGAAATATACACCCTGAGGAAAGAGTCATGACTCAATGAGAGTAAGAAGCATGGCTCAGTGACAGTAAAGATCATGGCTCAGAGACAGTAAGGATCATGGTTCAGTGAGAGTAAGGATCATGGATCAGTGAGAGTAAGGAGCATGGATCAGTGACAGTAAGGATCATGAATCAGTGAAAGTAAAGATCATGGCTCAGTGAGAGTAAAGATCATGGCTCAGTGAGAGTAAAGATCATGGCTCAGTGAGAGTAAGGATCATGGCTCAGCGACAGTAAGGAGCATGACTCAGAGTCAGGATCATGGCTCAGTGACAGTAAGGATCATGGATCAGTGAGAGTAAAGATCATGGCTCAGTGACAGTAAGGAGCATGACTCAGTAGCAGTAAGGAACATGGATTGGTGAGAGTAAGGATCATGGATCAGTGACAGTAAGGATCATGGCTCAGTGACAGTAAGGATCATGGATCAGTGAGAGTAAAGATCATGGCTCAGTGACAGTAAGGAGCATGGCTCAGTGAGAGTAAGGAGCATGGCTCAGAGAGAGTAAGGAGCATGACTCAGAGAGAGAAAGGATTATGGCTCAGTGACAGTAAGGATCATGGATCAGTGAGAGTAAAGATCATGGCTCAGTGACAGTAAGGAGCATGGCTCAGTGAGAGTAAGGAGCATGGCTCAGAGAGAGTAAGGAGCATGACTCAGAGAGAGAAAGGATTATGGCTCAGTGACAGTAAGGATCATGGATCAGTGAGAGTAAAGATCATGGCTCAGTGACAGTAAGGAGCATGGCTCAGTGAGAGTCAGGAGCATGGCTCAGTGAGAATGTCATGTGAAGGCATCTGCCTAGGCAAGGAGATCACAAGATAGACATGATAATGGCTCTTCATTGTACATTGATTCCAAGTGGATTGAATAACATTTTCCCCCCCAGATTCATGCCCACCTGGAATCTCAGAATGTGACCTTATTTGGAAATAGTATGGTCTTTGCAGATGTACATAGTTAAAGATCTTAAGCTGATATTGTCCTGGATTTAGGGTGGGCTCTGAATCCAATAACCACAGTGGCTGGGGTCCTTCTAAGAGAAGAGACCACAAAGACACACAGAGAGGGAGGAGGCTTCTGAGGACAAAGACAAGAGGCTGGACTGATGCATCCCATGAGCCGAGGCATGTTAGGAGCCACCAGGAGCCAGAAGAGGCGAGACTCTCCTTCCTACAGCACCTGGAGGGAACGTGGCCTTCCTGACACCTTGACTTCAGACTGGCCTCTGGAACTGAGAAAGAATCCTTTCCTCTTGTTTTAGCCTCCCTGGGTGTAGAAACTTGTAATGGCAGCCACAGGAAACAAAGGTACTCACTAAATGACTAAGCGCTAGAAGCTGCCAGGACTCACAGAGACAGGAACACAGCTCCTGCCTCCAGAGGCTCAGAATCTGGCTGGTGTGGTAGGCCAGTAAAGAACCCTGAAATCCTCTACTGAGTGGTCTGATCAGGAGAAGCCCATGGGCTGTGGGAGCCCAGGAGAATCCCTAGCTCAAGTTACACCTTCATCATCAATGCCAGGGCCTGGCTGCTGCAGTTCTCACTGCACCTGCTGTGCCACCAGAGTCACTGCCTACTTCCCCAATGAGACAACGTACACCAGATTTCATCTCCCTGTTTCTCAATCAATGACCCGTGTATTAGTCAGCTTCGAGTTCTATAATGAAATACCTGAGGCAAGTGACTTATAAAGATAAAAGTTTTGTTTAGCTCACAGTTCTGGAGTTTGCCATTTAAGATTGAGTAGTTTTGTTCTATGGGTCCCACCTCCTAGTTGCCATTGCCTCCCAATAGGGAGACCCAGGAACCAAGTCATTACACAGGGACCTTGGGGGGCAGCACACATCCAGGTCAGAGCACCCAGGATTATAAGAACCTCTGACATGTTCTCACTTCCTTAGTGTGTGTGTGGAGTCTCCCATTTCTGTTGGTCCATTCTTGTCAAGCTTTGGTTACACCTTAAACTTCCATTCCCATGGAAACTCCCTTGGACCCTCCACCCAGACACCATAAGTCCTGGCAATTAGCAATTTGGGAAATTGACCAGACTTGGATGGGTGGGAAAGAAGAGAAGGAGATGGATGTCTTCCAGGCCTCTGGCATTGGGGACCACATGGATGATACTGACCCTGTGGAGCAGGGATTATGGAAGGTTGAACTGACATGCACAGTAAGATGGGGAGCCTGGACTGGGGGTGCCATGTTTGGATTATCAGGGAGTGCCCGCTGGGGGTGGCCAGGAAGTGTTGGCAACAAGAGTCTGCAGTAAGGGAGAGCTCTGCCCACGTGAGTCCCCTGCGGTCCTCTCAGATGGGTCCCCTCTGTCCCAAGCCCACATTGTTACTACAATCCAGCTGTGCTCGCCATGTTGCAATGGCGCGTTCCTCATGTGTGACGTCACATGTTCCACAGAGGAGGAAAGGAAGGGTCTTGACAGACCACTCTCTTCATCCCCTGACTTCCATCCCAGTCCAGGGAAGGCAACAAGGGACCCCGTGTGCTTGAAGGTCAGCCACAGTAGACAGATTTTGCCCTGTAGAGACGCAATGTCTCTTCTCCAGGTGGTGACCGTGGAAAATTGTTTTCTGGGATGTGGACACTCTTTGTATTTTGTGGGAGGGGGCAGCTGCTATTCTAGAGGTGAAAACGTTTCCTTCAAGGAGATGCCCATGGTCTTGACCTTCCCAGTGTGAGCCGACAATTAGCATGGAATTTATAGAAGACAGTAGACAGACAGACATGTAGACAGACAGACACACACACACCTTGGGTGCTAGGGGCCTGACTTAATAACTATAAAGGTCATAATCACAACAGTAGTAAATGTGCATTGAGCACCTACTGTTTTCCAGGGAACACTCAACTGCCTCCTGTCCTATTAATTCATTTAATCATTTTTAGGTGTGAAAGGGGAGGGAAGAGAGACCAATGGTCTCATCTATCTTGTGTCTCCAGTTCTGGAACAATCACTAGCTCAGTGGAGTTCCCAGGGTTGTTGTTACTGACTCAATAAGCAAATGGGGAGACTCGGGGGTGGAGGGTGATAGAGGAACCCCTGGGGGCTGGACTCCTGGCGGGCGTGTGTCCTCACTCACGGGGACCTTCGCTGCCAGCCAGTAAGGTGCTGGGAACGTCCAGAACATTATTCGGGTTTCTCTCCCCTGGATGAGCTGAGCCAGGAAGTTGCTGCACCCCCTTCTTTCCTTGTGGCTAAGAAGAGCTTCATGGATCACTTGGTGGAGTGTCTCCTAAACTCAAATTCGGGGTTAGGGGGATGGCATGAGTATCACCTGCAGGGATTTAAAAAATATAAAATTCCTTGAGCAGTGTTGTAAAGTTTCTAATTTCAAAAGTTTGGGGGCAGCCTGGAGCATTTATAGTTTTTATTTTTATTGTTTGTTCTATTTAGTTATACAGGGCAGCAGACTGCATTTTGATTAATTTACACAAATGGGATATAACTTTTCATTTCTCTTGTTGTACACAATGGAGTTACACCATTCGTGTGATCGTACGTGTACACAGGGTAATGATGTCCATCTCATCCACCATCTTTCCTTCCCCCACCCCCTCCCATCCCCTCACTTCCCTCTACACGATCCCACATTCCTCCATTCTTCCCTTACCCCCTCTTTCCACCCCCATTATGCATCAGCGGCCACTTATCAGAGAAAACATTAGGACTTTGGTTTTTTGGGATTGGCTTATTTTGCTTAGCATGATATTCTCCGACTCCATCCATTTACCTGCTGCTTTATACACTGATGTTCTGTTTAAGATTTTATTTGGGGAAAAAAAAATAGGTTCTGTGGCTGGAGGGAAGGTGAGGACAGAAAATGTAAGTTTAGGTCAATGGTTCCTGGCTTATCATCAAAATCACCTTTGGAGACTTTAAAAACTATAAATGCGTTGAACCATTGACCTAAACTTAAACTTTCTGTCCTCACCTTCCCTCCAGCCACAGAACCTTCTTTTTTTTTATTTCCAAATAAAATCTTAAACAGAACATCAGTGTATAAAGCAGAGAAAATGCATAAAGCAGAGAAAATGTATAAAGCAGAGAAAATGGGTTCAGAGATCTGCTCTGCTGGACCCTACAGGTGGCAGGTGGGGCTCCCCACTGCCTGCTGGGAAGGACCCTCAGAGAAGGTGTTTAGTGGGCCTGGAGGCCAAGGAGCTAGGTGGGATGGAATGTTCTGGGAACTGTGGGAACAAAAGCACTGAGGTTAGAGAGAGCTATTGTGCCTGAAGATCAGAAAGAGGGGTGCCAGGGACTAGCCTGTGTGCAGATTCGCACGTTAGCCCTGACTCCCAGGGTGCCTGTTTTCAGACAGGAAGCATTTAGGAGGAGCTAAGGTGACATAAGGTCGTAGGGGTAGGGTCCTAATCCAGTGGGATTTGGGACCTTATAAAAGAGGACAAGACAGATCTCTTTCTCTCCATGCACACAGCAAAGAGAGGCCCCCAAAGATCCGGAGAGAAGGTGGCTCTGGAAACTCCCTGGCCTTGGACTTCCAGCTCCAGAACTATGAGAAAGAAAACATCTGTTGTCCAAGTGGCTCCAGCCACTGCCATTTTGTTATGGCACTCGAGGTGACCAAGGCAAGGAGTACGGTTGAAATGTCGTGGAAAGGCAGAGGGGCCTGGGTTGAATTCAGAAGGGCGTCAAAGGTGTAAAGTCACGGTAAGGGGCCATCTCTCCCACCGGGAGCCCTGAAGGGTGTGAGGAAGAAGAATGGCTCCCTCGGGCTGCCTCACCGTCTTTCCTCCCTGAGCACCTGAGGCTTCAGGCTCTGTATGACATCTTTTAAAGGGCGGCTCCTGCAGGGCTTGGTCACCCCAGGCTGAAGAAGCCTCTGGTTTTCCAGTCTCTTATTACACACTGACCCCTGATCGTCTCCTCATGCTGTGGATGGTCTTCACTTCCTCCAGGCGTTGGTTTCTGCTCCCCCGGTAGATTATAAACCCCATGAGGACGGGGCTTTGGGTCCTGCTGGAGCTGGACTCACGGTGGTAAATACACCTGAGAGCACTCTGACCGTGTAAATGGACCTGAGTGGTCTTGTCCTCAGGGGTGAGAGAGCATCCATCGGGCTTCACGTCAGGAGTCACTAAAGATGAGGAAGCTCCACAACATAGAATGAAATCAAGAGCGAGCTCAAGGGCAGAGTCGGGCTGTTGAGCACCCCCATTTCTCATTTCCTCCTGACTGTAGCTGGAATTGGTTTTCTGGTCTTCCACACAGGGAGCTGGGGCCAGGCGACTGGGTTCTGACCATGAGATGTGGGTGGAAGTGATGTAGCCTCCCAGCGTCTCGCTTACAGACCTCTCTCTGTGTGTCTCCATTTCATTTTCCCATTTGAAAACTGAATGGAGAAGACTCCAAAGACTGGGAGGAGGGGGGAACAAAAGGAAGGGGTGTCTGGGTGCCGAGTCACCGTGTGGAAGAGAGCCCCCAGTCAGAAGCACAGGGGCGTTATGTGAGGAAGCAGGGAACTTTGACTGTGTTAAGCCGCTGATGTTCCGGGATTGTTCTGTAACGGCAGTTAGCCAACCCTGACTAATTTAGCTACCGATTATTGATGTAGCATGATTCCAGACACTTTCTGCCATCTGTGTCCCGTGCTCACAACACACAGTTTATCCCAGTTTTAGAGGAAAATTTAAAGATGTTGCTCAACTTGTCCAAGGACTCCTCGCTTGTAAATGACAAGGCTAACAAAACAAACAGCAAACAAACAAAACCCAAGCCCTTTCTATAGCAAACAGCAAGCTAGTCTTCCATGAATTAAGGAGCCAAAGATTTGTAGAAAGAGAATAACAATGACTAATGAATGAGAATAGGGTCATGGGTGGTGTTGATGTGTATGCACTGTTACATGTAAACACTGTTCCCGAAGATACAACTGAAAATAGGAAGTGACTGCTTTTCTTCTCCTTCGTCTCCTTCTTCCTTCCCCTCTTTCTTTTCCTCACTCAATAAAAAGGGAAAAGAGAGACTTTTCTAAGAATTAGATCAGGCCTATTTCTACACAATGGGATGGTTGACTGGGTTAGGAAGTCCCCAGCTCCTTGCTGTGATTCGTGTAGTGGAACATCAAGCAAGTGTCTGCCACTCTTGACGGAAGGGAAAGGCCTGGATGCATTTGAATAGCACAGAGAGGACAGTTCTAAGTCTCTTCATATCAACACATAAAAATAACATATGTATATTTATATATATGTACATATAATGTACACACACACACACACACACACACACACACACACACCAGTCTTGTCAGGCCAGACAACACACCTTTTGAACTGTCTTCACATGTTAGGATTTGTTTGCCTTCCAGTCTCTCCTGGATGCCTCAAGATCTGGAACCGCATTCAAGAGTGACTGCAAACAAGACCAAGAAGGCCTAGGGCCTTTTTTCTCTTTAATTTCCTGTGTTTTCTGTATCAGGATGTTCACAAGAAGATACAAGCCCCAAGGGAACAACCTCCAGGGAGGTGGTGGTGGCAGGGACCCCGTGGACCTTGCAGCAGGGCAGCCCATGAAATGGCTTTGGTGTTTCAAGATCCCCGAGAACACCCAGAACACCTCTGGCATGAACCCGGGACTGAGCGGGCTGCTCATCACTGCTCACATCTGCTGCTGCACCGGGAGACAGGCAAGGTCGGAGCAGGGCTTCTGAATTCCAGGGTGGACATGCTCATGCTAGAACAGAAACCGGCTGGACCCTTCAGTGCCCTGAGGTGTCAATAAAGACGCCCTCCCTCATCAAGCACTGGCCAAGTCATTGTCCTACGGGTATTCACTTTGTAAGTGACAAATACATTAGTCACGTTCATTGTTTTCTGAATTCTGAATTTTATGCATTTCTTCCATTTATTTCCCTTGTTTAAAGTCAATTCATGGGAGCCTGGAAGAAGTTTGTTCAGGGCTTCGTGTTCATAGAACAAGCCGGTTGCTAAATATGTTCAACAGAAATATTGCTTTGGGTAGAGTGAATATAGTTGTCCTAGGGTCCACCGTAGTTAAAGGGATGCTTCCCAATTTAGGGGTGATTCTGTTTATATTTTTTTGTGCTTTACTGCGATGACCATTATAGAATATCAAGAGAGTGAAATCAAGGGCTCTGATCTCTCCTTATTGACCACTGAGGACTTGGCTGAGCACCAACCTTGAGCTGCAGTTTTGAATGCCTGGGGCCAGCAGGAGTGTGATGGTCAGGGCAGCCCCAGACCCTGTGTTTGGTCAGCTATTTTGCTGCTGTGACTAAATGACCCGGACAGCACAACTGTAGAGGAGGAGGAAGAGTTTATTTGAGGGCTCGCGGTTTCAGAGGTCTTAGTCCATAGAAGGCGGCTCCATTCCTTGGGGCTTGAGGTGAGCTGAACCTCATGGTGGAAGAGCATGGCAGAGGGAAGCAGCTCGCATCATCAGGAAGCAGAGAGAGACTCCACCCTCCAGATACAAAATATATGCCCCATAGCCACCTCCTTCAGCCACACCCACCACCTCAGTTACCACTTCAATTAATCCCAACAGGGATTAATCCATTGATGGGGTTAAGACTCTTACAACACGGTCATTTTTCCTCTGAGCCTTCCTGCATTGTCTCACATGTGAGCTTTTGCGGGACACCTCACCTCCACACCATAACACCCTGGATCAGGAGTGGCTCCCTTGGCACTGCCCAGTGTCACCATCCACAGTTAAACGTCTAATTTAAAAACCTTGCAACTGTTCATTAAGCACATGGATGCTCTTATCTTGTTTCTTACCTTTCCTGGGATGGAGACTGTGAGTTCAAGTTGACAATCACAGTTTCTCTTCACCTTATTGGGGAAACCAAGAGTGTGAGTCCCTTCCTCCTCTGAAACAAAGAAGTGGCACTTTAGATAGAAAAGAGCAGACAGGTGTGATTCCTAACACCAGGTCCTGAATCAGAGAAGTGAGAGGCCTTCCCCTTAACTTCACTTTTTGCATGATGTCTTCTTCATGTGCAAATGTGCAACTGATCTTTCCAGAAGGAAGAGAAACGGTGCATTGGCATATTAATGCTGCTCTGGGTCAGGGCAGCAGAGCTTTGATAGCTGGTCATCCTACTTGGAACAAAACACGTTTTCTGTGGGTGTCACAAGATTCCAGATCCTGCTTGAATCAGACTCACACTTTCTGTAACTGCAGGTTAAGAGACGAAGTTTAGGGACACATGGTGCTGATCTGAAGCTGGGCACTTCCAGTTTTCAAACTCACGAAATCAGATAACTTGCCTAACTTCTTCCGGCTACCATGCTCTCCTCTGTAAAATGGAACACTGATTGTTCCTCTTTGGCTTGTTGGGAGACCTGTGAGGTCGCCTCCGTGAAATTGTTATCACTTTTATAGAAAGCACAATAAATGTTAACTTCTATTGATTTTATTCATTCCTGACCCCTAAGCCCTCAGGCATAGAGGGCTGGCCTGTCCCCCCAACCATGGTCCCCTATCATTCGTCAACTCCTCGTCTTGAGTTTATTGACCACTAACACCAGAGTCACTTTGGGGCCTCCCCCCACACTCCCCAAGGGGAGAGATGTCACCACATAAAGGGTTCAAGAGGGAGCTGCTTTTGGAGAAAGCCTGCAGTACCAACTTCTTCCACAGAGGGGCAGCATACAGCCACCAGCCCTGAAGGCCCAGTGTTGCTGGGGGGCTCTGTGCACAAGGGCGGAGGAGAGCCAGCAGGCTGGAGCCTCAGGAATGCTGGGAGGGCCTCACACGTGGAAAGGAAGCTAAGCTGCAAGTGACCGAAGACCCTGGGCAGAAGCAGGTGGACCAAGAAACGAAACTGAAGTGTCTGTGGACTTTTGGACCCGGTGTGCTTGGACCACGGCTTCCTGACTGCTTCAGACACACGCTGCACTCTGTTATGGTTGTCGTTATTCTACATGGTAACTGTGCACAGGAACGGGATTCGCTGTGGTAGTTCCACACACGCTTGCCTTGCAGATGCACCGTCTTGCCTACACACTCACTCAATCCCTCTCATGCACTCGTTGCAGCCTTCCTTCTCCAAGTCATTCATTCATTCACTCATGAGGACAGAGAGATCATCCATTAGGGACTGGATCAGAGAAACACCACAGGCCCATTGGATCTGAAGTCAGACTGGCACTAGAAGGTGAATTGGGGTACCAGATGCCCCGGGCACATGCTGGCTGAGCTGCAGAGAAATGGGAATAGGAGCCACTTCCCTGTCCCACCAGAGGCAGGCCCAGGGTAGCCTCAGGACTGCATGCTCCTGGTGGGCAAATTAAACTCAGCTCCAAGATCCCACCCACCCCTCGGCGGCTCTAGATTTGTGCAATTATTATAACAACTGTCCAGGAGATGGCACCAAAGAGTAGTTTGGATAGGGTGCCATTTTGAAATTTGCAAGAGGAGGTCAAGGAGAGACCGGAAGGATCCTGCTAAACAGCTGAACTCCAACAGGAAACAGGGTCTGCCTCCATGGGGAGCAACATGGCCCTCTGGGGGCTCTGACTGTGAGGGTCTGACCACAAGTACAACCAGGCCTGATAGGAAAGAGTGAGGACCCTCACAGGACAATTCAAATGACAAAAGGAAAACTTACCATACATCATCTCCATCCTACTTCTTAACTACGCACCACCAGTGAATTGTGCAGAGATGAAAGTGATTTCCAAATTTGAGATCAATATTTACATTAGAGAGACCTAAGCAAGTTATGGGCAAGTTAGTTTTATTCACTATTGAAATCTGGTATGTAGTTGAGTGTCAGAATCTTCAAAGTGAGTTTCCACCCTACACCCCCGGTTTGCCTATAGTTGATTAGATAAAGAGCAGTAGACAATGTTTGAATTTAAATAGTTTTGAAGTGGAGGGAGAGGAGACATTTTTCAAAGTAAATCAAAAGTCAAGTGATTTGGGTTTTTTTTTTTTTTTCTTTCCTTTTTTTTCTTTTTGTTTATTGTGGTGATTTCTGTTTTCAAGAAAGAGAAATAAGCTGTTGTTGTTATTATTCATGTTTTTATGTTTAGAAAGGGAAAGTGTTTCAAGTTAATTGCTTTTCCATAATGAATCATTGCCACAATGTTCTTGTGTCTCAAAAATAAAGTTTGTCAAAAGTTCTAATAAACTGATGATTTTCTAGGGTGTCAATAAGCTTGTACTATCAAAGCATGAACAAATTAAAAGGGAAGACAGAATTATCTCAATGAGGAATGATTTGAACCAACACGATCTGAGTACACAGGCCGGTCATGACGTCTTCCCCTCACACACAAATGTGGATACAGACTCATCATAAATGTTTTCAGAAGTATGGGGCTTGCTTTGATATACTCAGTTTGCTTTTGCAGTGGCTGAAAATTATCTTTGCCAGAATTCATTTTGATGTTGTACATCAAAATATTTCCAGTATTCCTCCATTGCAGGCACATAATAGGATGAAGGCTTCTACCTTACGAAGTTAGATGTGGCTTAACTTGAAAAGAAAACTAAAGTAAGTGTGGTTCCTACATGGAAGCTTTTTAACAACCTAGGTGAAATTCACTTTTCCTGGCTCAGCAATCCTGAAACTTTGGAGGTGCATCTTCCGTGGTTTGGGGGAAGGTGATGTAGACCAGCATAGCCCACCCTGCTCCCAGTCACAGTGGACATGTAGCATGATGAGAAGTAGACCTATGCTCTCTCAAGCCACTTAGCTTGCGAGGCTATTTGTTACAGCAGCATAACCTGTCTATTCCGACTAATACATGTTATTTCATGTATTTTCAGTTTTTAAAATCAAACCAGCTTCCTTCTACTACCGTTCTAGGGGGTTAGCTAAACAGTGAATAACTGGCTCTCTCTCCCTTTCCATTTTTGAAACTGATTACCCAGTCCCATATTGGTCAAGCAGACATCTCATCCTCTTGCTCTTGATTCCTGGTTTGAAAATAGGCAGATGATCCAACCCAGGGAGTGAGAAGCGATACCCAGTTAAAGCAAGAAGCTCTGTCTTCACACAGGGCTTCCTTCCTTGCTGAAGTATAATTTTCAGTAGAGAAGTCTTGATGGACAGGCTTCCTGTACACCATACGTAGTGCCCCTCAGCTCTTGAGCCAAGCCTTCTCCAGGATGGACTTGCCATCTCTCAGCAGGACCTCAGCACCTCTGAGCTCAGAGCCCAGTGTGTCTTTCCAGCTTTGCGTCTGAGTCACATCCTACACCCACTTCCCTACCTCTGTCCCCACGCTGCCTTGGATTACACCCATGGTCTTCTCCAAGGATGGCCTGGTCTTCCCCTGGGCCGTGCCCAAGTGGCCTTGAGCTGTGCTGACACGCATGTGTCTGTCCCTCCACATGTCACATGAGCCCCATTAGACAGCAAGGGGACAGTGTCCCATTTCATTACCTTCTCATGGTGCTGAACACTGACTCTGGCATAGTGGTAGGTGCTAAATAAACAGTTGAAGAATTCTGCATTCCAAGAAGTATCCTCAGCGCACACACACACACACACCCGGTAAACAGACTTCCACTCAACTGGACTTCTGAGGAGGCTATGTTTGCCTCTGTTTCTATTTGCTCAGTTCACGTTTCAGTAGAAACTCACTTAAGGAAAAAAAATTGTAGACTGAAATGTATCAAAAACAAACTAAATGTACACCTAACAGTCCTGGATACTTTTGTTAATTCCATTTTACAGACAGGAAATAAAACCCAGAAAAGTTAGATATCTTGCAGAATGTCACATAGCAGGACTCAGATCAAACCTCAGACCATCTGATGTTAGATCCCTTGCTATCTTTTCTTCCTAGACCTTCAGCATTGAGAGTTTATCATTCTTCCTAAAAAGAGGTATTGATTTTGCCTCGTTTGGAAATCTTGATCCATCCCAATCAAACCTGACACTTGAACTGTGCAGAGAAGGTCAGGCCATGTGGTGCAGGAAGGAGGGCCTGGCCTGCTGGGACATGAGCTTCAGGCTGCGCTCTGTCCCTCCCAGCTCTGTGACCTTTGTCAAGCCACTGAAGCATCCTAGATCCTGGCTCGGTCATTTGCAACATGGAAGTGAGAACCACTCTGTGGAGAGGGGAGGATCAGCGCCATGATGGATGAAGAGTCCCCGGCAGGTGCTGCGTACGTGGACAGGGTCCACAGTATTGCCAGAGAAGTTCACGTCTCATGCCATTGTGGCTATCACGTCAGGGACCCTGTCCTGTCTGTTTGGCCTTCTCGCCTAGCATGGCTCCAGGCACAGAGTAGATGGTCAACAACCCTCGGTCAGGACTTTTAACCTCCTAAACTTCATTTTCCTGATTTTAGGAGCGGGTTGGTCGTATCCACCAAAGGCTGGTGTGTGGAGGGTCCAGTCCCCAGTGCAGCAGGGCTCAGAGGTGGGGCTTTGGGCAGTGGTTGGATCACAAGGGTGCCGACCTCCATGATAGGTTGGATCCACTGGAGGAGGTGGGCCTAGTTGAAGGAAGTAGGTCTCTGGGAGCGTACCCTGCCAAGGCAAGTCTTGTCCCTGGCCCTTCCCCTCTCTCTCTCTTCTTCCTGGCTGCCCTGAGGTGAGCAGCTTTGGTTCACCGTGACCATCTGCCATGATGCTCTGCCTCCCCACAGGGCCAGGAACAATGGAGCCTATTCACCATGGACTGAGGCCTCTGAAACCATGAGCCAAAACAAATCCTTGCTCCTCAAAGTGGATTTTCTCAGGTATTTTGTCACAGTGACAAAAAGCTAACAGAGGATGTGAGGTCTTAAGTGCACAGTGATAGCAAGACTGGCACCTGCTAAGTAGATTCAACGACTGGATCAAAATGATGATCAACAGACTATTAGAAAAGAAGCCCAAATGCTTTTAAAACCCCAGTCCTCGCCACCTCCTTTGTGTCCTCACTCTCAGGTCCATCAGGTGGGACTTGGAGGGGTGCCTGCCCCACTATGTGGATGCTGTGACAAGACAGTGCCAGACTCAGGCATGTGCCCACCAGCAAGGCACAGGTAGCACTGGGGGACGGGAGCATGGAGACAAAGTCCTTCTTATTAATGCCCTCTCCCTTTCTGCAAAACAGAGTTGAGGTGTTTAATTTCCTGGTCCCTCACCAAAGGCAAGATCCAGGTTGTCACTGTTTGCAGCATATGCACAGAAACTCTGGTCATAAAGAGGATGGTTTATGGGGACATATGCCGCTTGCCCAGAAGCACAGCCAGGCCCGAATGCTATTCCTTGGCGACACCATGATTATATCTCCATCGAGTCCAGGGAAGCCTCTCAGGCCTGCGAGGCTGCAATTTTGAAATGGATTTCACAGCTGCAAACTATAAGATGACCCAATTTGTCTTTTCCATTTCTGCCTCCTCTCCTATAACTATGGAAATCTGCATCCGCATCTCAGTGATGGGCTGCATAAAATATGCAACAGGACTTAGCGCTCGGATGGGAGAGCTGCAGAATTTAAGGACAGCTGCTCAAGTGTCCTTGGGATAGGTGGAAGATGGGCGCGAATCCACAGAGAGGTGTGTGCCGATTTCTGCTCCCTGAGACTCAAAGACCTTTCTTTCTTTTTTCTTTTTTTATTTCTTTTAAATGCTAGTCCTAAAGACAAGAGAAAAAGAGAATATATGTACCCCCTTATATCTCCCAAGGAACCCGGGGCTACCCATCCTCCCAAGAATATCCCAGATGGTAAACGGAACTGAAGTTTGCACATAAATTCTCCCCAGGGAATTGGTGGTTGGTGATAGCAGGCCTAATGAAATTTTTTATTGTGGTTATTACATACAATTTGTACAGTATATCATGCACGGAAATTTCTTCTATTCCTATAAATCTGGAATTGCCAGCGTAAATGCCCAGGCTTACGAACTGCTGCAGAACACAATTACCTCTAGATACAAACTCTCTTTAGGACATAAAAATCGTTGCCACTGAGAAGCCTGAATTGCACTGGCAATTTTGTAAATATTTGAGTGATATATTTCCTTTTGGATAAGTTTTCATAGCCTTGGAAAGCTGTCTCGTTTCTTAATGCTTTTGTTGTTGTATTTTTTTTTCCCGGGTATCACTTGTGGTCCAATTGTTGTTTTCAATCATGCTTAGTAAATCAGACTATTGGACAAATGTCATTGATAAAAGCCTCAGAACAGCCCGGCCTTCTGTTGGCATTAAGAAGACTGTCTTTATAGCATGTTCCTCAAAAAAAAAAAAAAAAAAAAAAAAAAAAAACCAAGAATAAAGAAAAGCAAAAACAAATTTCAGTACATCCTGTGCTTTCTCCCTGTGTGTGGTCAGTTTTTCAAGCTGGAGGTTGCAGACAAGTCTTCCATTTTTAATGGGGCCTGGTCCGCATCACCTTCCTCTTCACATGGCTCCATCAAAGGGGGACTCACTCCTGGATATGCTGGATGCAGGAAGAGTCTGCACATTTTCTAGTTAGGCTTTGTTATCAAGGATGATGGTGAAGGATGCTGTACGCTCCTATCGATTTTCTACAAGTTCTAATATTGGAGATAAGGAGAGTTCTTCCATCAGCTTCCAGCAAGCGGAGAAAGGAGGTTGTTAAAACTCCTCATAACGGCTTCCAAAGGAAGACAGCAGTGATGGATTATAGACTGCTCCGGAAGTGAGGACTCGAGGCTCCGTGGGCAAACAGGAAGTGCTTCCGTGCAAGCCCCACTGGCCACCAGGAAATGAGCTCCCTGCCTCCTCCCTCCCTCCCTCCTTCACTCTTTCCCCTTTTCCTACCTCAGTTCGGTTAATCTGCATAGCAACTTATGAATTGCCTCTTCTCATTCTGCATTTTTCAAACGAGGAAAATAAATCCTAGAGAGAGAAAAAAAAAATACCTTGCTTGAGTCACGTAGCTCACAGCTGGGATTCGGTCTCATGTAAATACTCCGGAGTCTGATGCACAAGTGGGTGCTGTGAGCATGCTCCTGCCTACGTTCTTTTTCCAAGTTCGTCCCAAGAGATGGACACTCCTGGGATGGTAGAATGTCACCCGAATGTGTTCCTTCAGATGCTCTGGCATCATGAAATGGATAAAAAAGAAGACTGATATAGTCTCCCTATGCCAACAGCATGAGAATTTATGTTTGCATCCTATGCGTGAATGACTAAAGAAAAAAATTATTAAAGGCAGATAAAAGCATTAGAGAAGACTTGGGGGTCAATATAGAGATACTCTGTCAATGTGGACCAAACTTGCATTAAGTAAATTGGCAAAGAATCAAAATAAATCAGGCAAAGAACATACATTCATATTTACCAAAGAAGAAGTTACTATCCAGCGCAAATATTGAAGAAGAGGAAAAATGTTAACTCCCGTGCAATCAAGGCAATGTAAAATAAAACAATAGGATTTACTTCTCTTGTTCTGAATGCCAGCTTCATTTTTCTAGCTGCAAGACCTGTCACTCCGAGGGATGAGTCGAGGACACTCTGGGTGGAAAGGACTGTTTCCACGTACTGCCATGGGAGCCTTATGGCCGAGTGGTGGGAAGATTCAGCCCCCACCCCGTGCCTCTATGGAACCTGAGCACCTGCTGTTCACCACTGCTGAGCACTGGGTTCCATAAAGATGGGTGCCTCCAGTTCTTCCCCTGAGGGAGGCAGGAAGAGAGGCATTAATAAAGTAATTTCACCAGTCAAGGTAGAGTGGAGTCAGATCAGAGAAGCGGGGAAAATTCCAGGTGAGGGTAACAGAAAACCCTGTTCTGGACGGGGTACAATGAATTTAAAAAAATACCTTAAAACCTGAAATCAAACAAAACAAAACAAAGTTTCCCTGGGGAAGTAGCCTTATGTAAAAATAATGCTAAAAATAAATCTTGGGTGAGACACTCCAGCTTTGATTCAGTTTGTTGGAAATGATCATTGATCTGCGTCAATCTTGATGCACGAAACTTTTGATTGTTGTGTCGTTAGCAACAATAGTCATTTGGAGATAACGTTCATCAGTGGTGTGGACAGTGATGAGGCCCATGTTGTGTTTAGAGACCAAGATTTGGGGGACCTGAAGGGACATGGACTGACATGCTAACAGAGGGTTAAGTGGAAAACACAGGCTCCCAACTGTGCATGTGGCGTGACTTTATTTTATTTTATTTTTTTAATTATTTTTTTATTTTTACAGACTACATTTTGATTCATTGTACATGAATGGGGTACATCTTTTCATTTCTATGGTTGTGCACAATGTAGGTTCATACCATTCGTGTGATCATACATGTACTGTCTATCTCATTCCCCCATCTTTCATATCCCTGCCCCCTCCTCCCTCTCATTTCCCTCTATGTACTCTAAAGTTCCTCTATTCATCTCTCACCTCCACCCCCATTATATATCATCATCCACTTATCAGGGAAAACATTCAGCCTTTGGTTTTTTGGGTTTGGCTTATTTCACTTAGCATGATATTCTCCAATTCCATCCATTTATCTGCAAATGCCATAATATTATTATTCTTTATGGCTGAGTAATATTCCATGGCATGACTTTAATGGTGTAGAACAGGAAGGAGTGTGCTGGAAGAGCACATGTGTGAGTGTACAGGTGGATCATACCGTTTTCTGATATTTGTTAGTGTTTCCCCAAATTTCTGCCATGAAGCTACCCAAGTACACTGCAAGGAAAATGATGAACTTCTAAACAGGTGACGGAGTTGGTTCCCGAGCAGATGGTGAGTGGGTAGCGCCAGGCGCGCCTGGAGGAATGTGAGAATGAGTGGAGTGATCCCCTCCGGCTGAGTGTCCTGTTAGCGAATCAGGAAGACTCAGTGCTTCCCTCTGGGTTAGGCCCCCTGGCGCACCTATGGTACCTCCATCATCTGACAGTGAGCTGCTCTCCTGAGGGTGGGAGAGAATTGAGGCTGGGAGGGAATACAGTAGTGTTACCTGTTCAGTTACGTAATTAACAACAACCAACCCTATTTCCCAGCACTGTTTTAAGGGCCCTGCAAATATCAACTTATTTATCTGTCATAAAAATCCTATGAGTTCGTGAAAAAGTGTGCAACCGCCGGGAAAAACGGTTTGGCAGTTCCTCAGAAAGTTAAGCAGAATTACCACGTGACAGAGCCATCGCACTCCTAGGGACAGTTGGTCCTCCAGATGCATGGATTCCGTGTTTGCGAGTTCATCTATTTGGATTCCAGTGTTTGTAAGTTCATCTATTTGCTAAAATTTACCGGTCACCCCCATATCAGTGTCCATGGCGTCTTGGGAGGTCACTTGTACAGATATGTACACAGTGACAAAAAAATTGAACATCCTGATGCATACCTTCCCTGCTGGGATGGAGCAAGGTGCCATCTGACTTCCTACTTCAGGTCTCACGGGGACGATCGGACGTGGAGTCGTAGGGCCAATGCAGGGTAGTGCAGGAGATGTTGGCTTTGGGGCCACCTGGATGGGGTCAGAGTCCACGCCCCAGTACCTGCTGGTGGGGTGGCCTCAGGGAAGGCACTCAAACACTTCCCAACCTTATTTTCTCTTTTGTAAAATAAAGAAAATAGACTCTTGCAGAAAGGCTTGCTTTCAGGATTTAGGATTATAATCTTTGTGAGACGTGTGTGTGTGTGTGTGTGTGTGTGTGTGTGTGTGTGAGAGAGAGAGAGAGAGAGAGACGTGTGTGTATATATATATATATATATGATTTATGCTTGCTCATTCAGTGTTTTCTGTGACTATATAGAACTATTGGAAATAATGTGAATTGGCTGTATAGACCTCCGTTAGTCTGTTTCCTGCTGCTGATAATGCAATACCACAGACTGGGTAAGTTACGAAGCAAAGAGGTTTGCTTTGGTTCATGGTTCAGGTTCAAGGTCAAGGGCTGCTTCTGGTGATGGACTCTTGTAGGCAGAGACCCAAGGCAGTGGAGGGCATCACAAGGCAGAACTGGCATGTATACCTGTGTGTGTCCTCTGGTCCCTCTCCCTCCTCTTATAAAGCCACCAGTATTTGATCACCAGCTCTGCACCCTTATAACCTGGTCTAATCCTAATAGCCTCCCAAAGGTCCCGCCCCCTGGAGTCACCTTTTTGATCCCTGATGGTGGGGATGAAGCACCACCCTGAGTTTTGGAGGGACAAACCAGGTGCAAGCCATACCAGTATCCAGAAGAACCGAAAAAAGGAATTTGCTTACCTGTGCGTGGATGTCACAGCGTCAGCACGCACAACCCCGGAAAACCAGAAACAGGCCCAGCATCCAGCAACGAGTGCTTGGGTCAGCAAAATGCCGCCCGTCCACAGAAGGGCTTTACTCAGCCACGCGAAGGACAAAGTCCTGCACGTACCAAGGTGCTGACGGGAGGCGTCGCAGCCTGTGCAGTGGGAAGCGGGGGGTCAGCCATCGTGTGATTCCACCAGCCTGCGAGATCCAGCGGAAATTAATCCCTAGAGGCAAAAAGCAGGCCAGCGTTGGGCGGCGCCGGGGCAGGGAGGTGGGAGTGGCCCCTCCTTTTGGGGGTACTGAGCGCGCTTTGGAGTTAGAGGGGATGTTTGCACATCAATCTGAATGTGCCAAATGCCACCGAACTGTCCTTCTAACATGCTGAGGAGCACGTGTGCATTTCGTCTCAGCAGCAGTAGACCATGGTGCATTCGGAATTTGCATTATGCCTATTTTAACAGGTGAGGAAACTGCGCATCCTCTCCAGGTGCCCAGGTGCACCCGCTGGGACTTGAACCCTCGACTCCCAGAGGGAGCAGCTGACCACCAGGACAGCCTTAACCTTTGTGCGTCACAGTGTAGGCCCCGGCCTGCCGCAGGCTGTTACACAGAGGCCGCTTCCATCCCCTGCTGCGGTCTTAGCGGGCAGGGGCTTTGTGGCTCCCTCGGACTTCTGCAGGGGCAGTTCTGGAGAGAACGATGATCGTATTGCTCTCGCTCCTCCTGTCTTCTGCCTGCGGCTTCTGTTCCCTCGTTTCCTATTTAGATGGGCTTTACGAAGACACTCGCCGTGCAAACCGAACCTGCGGAAGGCAGAGTGGCTCGGAGCTGAGGACAGTGTCCATGTTCAAAATGTGCTTGAAGAAGTGTAAAAAGGCCAGACCTGCACTTTCCTAAATGATGGAGGAGAAAAATAATGGGCCAGAGGTGAGAAGCCTGATTGTGTCCCTTCGGGTCCCCGAGATTTATCACCTACATGTGCTGGAGGCTACAGAACGGAGAACGAGTGACCAGGGCAATAACTCACCAGCCAGCCAGGCTGCCTGTGAGCTGCTGATAGTACCTCTCCCGCGGCCCCAGCGTCTGGACCCGCGCCTGGGCCGGGCCTCCCTTCCAGCACCCCAGCCCGGTCCTCTTCAGACACTGGGTCGGGTCCGTCTGTACGTGGCTCAGGACATCCGGGATGGGCAGGGAGCTGCTTTCTTTCTCTTTCACTGTGCTGGTTGGGCTGGGGACACAGCAAAAATAACAAACCAACCCAAACTGTTACCCTTATATTTGGGGAAAGGATTCACTCACCTCTTAGATGGAAAGGAAAAAAAGCTCTCATAATCAGTGTTAGGGCTGGAATATCTCTGAAGAATGGGCACTGGATTTGCAAGCCTTTTTTATGCATTTTTTTTAGGAACCAGGAATTGAACCCAGTGGCATTGAACCACCAAAACACATCACCAGCCCTTTTTTTGTATTTTATTAGAGAAACAATGCCTCTCTGAGTTGCTTAGGGTCTCTCTAAATTGCTGAGGCTGGCTTTGAACTCTCGATCCTCCTGCCTCAGCCTCCTGAGCCGCTGGGATTACAGGCCTGCACCACCGCGCCTGGCTATGCATTTTTTAAAGTATCTACAATTCTCTTCTTCTAAGATGCCCAGATTATGAATGGATTACAGAGAATCAAACAGATATAAAATAATTATTTGGCTTTTAGTGACAGAAAGAAATGTGTATTGTTTCGGGAGAGACTAACCGTATGGGCATAAGCAGAAATCCTTCAACATGGAGACCACTGAGCAGGATGCGGCGCTGGGGATGGTGGGGGTGGGGTTTCCGCGCTCCTTTCCCCCTGCCCCCACCCAATGACCTTGTAAAATTAGAATAACTGTGTCTCTGCCTCCGCTTCTTGTATACCAACAAATCTGGTCGTGCACTTTCTGACCCGTTTCTTGACGACTCTTAACAACATTTCCTGCCATCATTCATTCTTTCATCTGGTATTTGCCAGGTGTTAACTAGAATTGTAGGAGCTTATGCTTTGGTGAGGGAGAGAGGTGACCCCCGGGGACCAGTGTTAACATTTGCTGGGCTTGCCTGCCTAGACTTTTCTCTTCTTTCTGGTAGGTTCTACTCCCTGCTGCAAAAGGCATCCCAGGCTGGATGAATCAGGGTTGTGGGTAGATCCTAGGATCTTAGCCTTCTGGCAACCATGACTATGCTGGTGGGGATTCTGGAGTTTTCAGAGAAGATATTTTACCGTGAGTGCCTGTTGGGATGGACACACCCTTGGCTTTCCAGTGCCCTCACCTGACACGCTTTGAGGGCTCTCAATCACCCTGCACCTAAAGTGGGACAAGATCTCACCTAATGGGCAGGTGGACACCCTGTAGCACTACCGCCCCGTGGGCTGTGCTTTCAGGAACACAGGAAGGGTTCTGTCCCAATGCATCCCCTTCAGGACCAGTGCTTGAAGTTCAACCAGCAGAGGTCAATTTCTTGGGGATATTTAATACCTGGGTTTTTGAGGTTGTTCCCCACAGGAAAAAAAAAAGTGTGAAAAATATTTACTCCTTTTTCAAAAATGTGTTATTGACTGGGACTAGAGGCAGAGTGAACTGGACCAGGGCCCCGGTCTGGATTCTGGTCCCATTGCTCATCCATTGCCCCATGCCAGGAGGTTCCTAAGTCCTGAGAATCTCAGGTCTCCTGCCCTCTTGCTGCCTGGAGCTGAGTTACAGATTGAAACAAACAGCAGGTCCGTGGACTCTGAGCAGTGTGGGGAACATGTAAGAGGCGGGTGGGGTCCTGTTCATGGGTGGACATCCCCTCCTTCCCTTAGCAGCTGGATGATCTTGGATAAAGCTGGTATTTCTGAAGTTGAGTTCATTGTGTGCTGGTACGGGCCTGCGCACACTCACAGGGCTGATGTTAAGCATTCGGTAATTTTGTGAGCAGGGTTTTAAACTGCTGGCACCTTAAAGTCAGCACTGGTGGGAATATTTACACCACAGACATGGGCAGCGCAAATTCCACTCCCAGCTCCACTTCAAAAAACTGGTTGAGCAGCTCACCACTGCTCAGCAACTTCGTAAGCTTCCTGCAAGAATCATAATTAGCTCATTTAAGCAAAGGTCTCAGCACAGTGCCCGGCATCTAAGAAACTTCTCATTAAAAGACCGTTGCCATGCCAGAACACACAAGCTCAACACGCCAACCTATTGGTACAGGCACCAACTTCCTTAACAAGACCCCGAAAGCTCAAGAAATAAAACCAACAATCAATAAGTGGGATGGTATCAAATTAGAAAGCTTCCGCACAGCAAAGGAAATAATTAAGAGAGTGAAGAGAAAGCCTACCAAAAATCTTGGCCAGCTACTCCTCCACGGGGGATTAATATTGAGAATATATAAAGAACTCAAAAAACTTAACATCGAAAAAAAAAAATACCCGCAACAAATAGCCCAATCCATAAATGGGCAAAAGAACAGATATTTCTCAAGAGAAGAACTATAAATATACCAAAAATATATAAAGAATTCAGCATCCCTAGCCATCAATCAGGGAAATGCAAATGAAAACTACATTGAGGTTTCATCTCACTCCAGTTAGAATGGCAATCAGCAGGAATATGAAAAACGGTAAGTGCTGGCAAGGATGTAGGGGGGAAAGCACCCTCATGCATTGTTGGTGAGACTACGAATTAGTACAACTTCTTTGAAAAGCAGTATGGAGATTCCTCAAAAGACTAGGAACAGAACCACTATATGACCCAGCTATCCCACTCCTTGGTATTTATCCAAAAGAGCTAAAATCAGCGTACTGTAGTGATCCCGTAGACATCAACGTTTACAGCAACACAACTCACCATAGCCAAGTTATGGAACCAGCCCAGGTGCCCATCACCAGCTGAATGGATCAAAGAAAAGTGGTCTAGATGCATAATGGAGTTTTACTGAGTTGTAAAGAAGAAAGAAACTATAATATGTGCTGGAAAATGGATGGAACTGGAGAATATCTTGCTAAGTGAAAAATACCAGACTCAGAAGGTCAAGGGTCAAGGGTTTTCTCTCACAGGTGGAAGCTAGAGCCAGGGGTGGGGACTCAGATTTCACAAAACTAGAGGGGAGATCAGTGGAAAGGAGGAAGTGATGGATGGGGAGGGAGGAGGGGCCGGAAAAGAGGGAAAGGAGAAATGAAATTGACCAAATTATGCCAGGTACCTATATGAATTCACCACAGTGAGTTTCACACTTATGTATATCTATAACATATTTATTTTAAAAATAAATAAATAGAAGGAAGACCAGTAGAGTAGAGGAAGGGGAACAGGGAGGGACAGAGGCAGCACTGGGGACTGAAATGGAGCAAATTGCACTCCATGCATGTATGATGATGTCAAAATGAACCCCAATATTATGTACAACTACAATGCACTACTAACGCTAAAAGAGACGGTCGCCACTGTTGGTAAGACAATACTACTAGTGCTAACAACGATAATTAAATGATAATTTTATACTAGCACTTTGAACCTAGTAGGCACTTGAAAAATCTTAATCCCTTCTCTTTCCATTCGTTATTAGAGTTTCTACAGAGAAAATGAAAGTGAATCTATGAATAAGTTAGGACTCGGTGGTCAATTTGCCTCCAAGTCTCAGTTTGACCCTTAGACAAAGTGGAAACGGGTTTCCTCTGTCCATGGACCGTCGCTGAGGGTGGACATCTGGACGTGAATCAGGTGTGGCCTCCATCCTCACTTTCTCTGTCCCACGAAGGTCTTCTCTTCGGCTGCTACTAGACCTGAATGACTGGGATTCTCCTCTTACATCACAGAGCTGTCAATACTCACAGTGGACCCTGCGAAGCAGAAAGGACAATTTATCCCGAGAGCAGGGGCAACCTCAGTGTTTATGAAATGATAACTATTCAGGTGGCAGCAAGCTCCAACGTGAGCACAACAAAAGCTTTGAGCTGGACCATCTGTTGCCACGTGGACAATCTGGTAGGCATGCCAAAGCCATTTATCCGTGTCGAGTGCATATCCAGTCTGGCCAGTCCTCACGCTGAGCAGAAAGGAAATTTAAAGAAAGACCCATCATTTATCACTGTGGACAGCTGGGCTGGAGTGTGGGCAGAGAATACTTTCCTTTTTTTTTCCTTGAGAAATACAAAGACCCTGAAGGTGGGTGATGCTTGCTCAGCTCTCAGCTCCTGGGTAATGACAGTCCCCTGGCTTCCTCCCTTCATCCTGCTTTTCCAGATTGCAGAAGGGAAGTGGTAGCTCTGCTTCTTGCTCTTACCCTAAAATTTCCCCAGCAGATGGCAAGTGGAATTCTTTGGTCTGGAACTGGAGTGAGTGTTTATTCCTGCCTCCTGAAAGATATCCTAAAAGAAAACCTGTCTGCCGCGTCCAAGTAGGGTTTGCAGCAAAGAGCACGGGCTTCGGAGCTCACAGATCTCCACCCGCACTCAGGCCCTGGCTGTTGGGTCCTGAGTCTGCCGGGATGTGGTGAGCCCCTCTCTGAGCCTGGGTTTCATGTACACAAGATGGCAGTGATAACTGCCACCCTGGATTGCTGCTTGTACGTGTGCGGCCATGTTCTCCCATCCATAGCCCCCTGCTCCATAAAATTATCAAACAGCCAAGTTTGTCCAGTGTATGTCAAAGGTATTAATGGTATGTATTAAGATCTTTTCTTCAACCTATTATTTATTCTTTTCCTCTGTTTTTCAGGACAGTTGCCCAGGATCTAATTTTTTTCCTAAGTCTTAGCTCCTCCTTAGCCCTCTTTGCTAACTGTCTGATTTATTGGACCTCAAGCATATTGAGAAACAGTAGACGTGCGGTCCACAGCAGACCTCTGGAATCAGAGGCGAACTTCGCGAATAAGAAGTAAAACTTGTGAACACATCATCACCACTCTGAGGTCCCAGCCCAAGCCATGCTGCTCTGCAGCATTGTTACCAAATCCCATTTAAATGACCAGTGTCGCACATATACAAAATTGGATAGGTGGTTAATGATGCGTGAACACATTTTATAGGAATCCACTTGACCTGCAGGGGATCAATCCCATGATTTGATTAAAGGCTTAACCTTTCAGAGTCCAGCGTTGACCCCATGTTCACAGATAAATCTTCAGAGCTGATAGATCCTGACATTTAAGAGTTTAGCCCAAGGAAAGGTGATATTCCAGCTTCCATTTTCCTAATAGAGATGAAATAGTACAGCCATGGGGCTGATTAGTTGCCTGATTGTGTGTTTTTCTTACTTGCTTCCTTGGCCTCAGTTTCCCCACTGGTAAAATAACATTGTTGGGCTAAGGAAGGATGTTTCCATAGCTACACACTCCTCAGACTGTAGGGGATGTGTAAAGACCTCTGAGCAAGTCCAGTGGCAAGACTCTGCCCCTACTTCCTCCACCACCATTTCTCTCACTTCCTGGTTTCCCACGAGCAGAGAAAAGAGTTTTAATAATAATAAGGTATGCAAAACACTGGACTACGTGACAGCTCCATTTAATACTAATTATGATATTTGGAAGCAGTGGGCCAAATCTGAAATAAAACTGAATAGGAATACACAAAAGAGTCCTCTCTGAATCCCCCAGAGAAAATTACCTAGTTTAGGCTCCAGCAATGCAAAGGGTTTTAAGTTATTGGGTAGAGAGTTTGGGCTGTCGAGGATGAAGGGATTCGCTGAAGAGAAGACAAATGGAGGGTTCTGAGGTGTTTGGATTCAGAAAAGGCTCATGAATTGAAACCACGATGTCATCACAAGGCAAAAATCCCAAACAAGAGCCACAAACCACAAACCATGGCATATGGATGTGTTGTGGGGCTGAATTAGCAGGAGGACATTTCTAAAACCAGAGAGGTGAGTTTCCCTCCATATCTCTTGCTGTTCACACCATACTCTATGTATTCTGATTTTTCCAGAAGTTTAAGTATCCTTGTGATAGTGTTTCATGGTCTTTAATAAGAAGTCTCAAGAACATCATATCTTCCTGTTAGGGTTTATGTGAGAGGTCTTCCCCCAAACTATTTCAGAGGTGTAACTCAATTAGTTAATCCACTGATATGGATTAACTGGGTGATAACTCTAGGCAGATAGGATGTGGCTGGAGGAAGAAGGTCCCTGGGGGTGTGTTTTGGTGTTTTTATTTGTCTCTGGAAAGCAGAGTTGTCTCTCTCCTTCCAGGTTGCATGTCCTGAGTTGCTTCCCTCGGCTCTGCCCTTCCATCCCTATGTTCTACCTCACCTTGGCTCCAGAGCTATGGAGTCAGCTGACCATGGACTGAACCTCTGAAATCATGAGCCAAAATAAACTTTTCCTACTATAAATTGTTCTTGTCAGGTCTTTTTGTTACAGCAATGCAAAAGCTGACTAAAACACGTTCCCCACCTCAAGCACCTCTTCTCCCAAGTTCTCCGGGAAGTTTCAAGCCCATGGTCAGACATCAAAAGCAAAAGCATTGTCCGCTTTGGCTAACAAGGTTTGAAGAGCTACTCTGGGTGCATTTTGTGTGTCATCTTGCTAAATCTCACTTGATCTTTATAAACTCCATGACACATATATTCTATTACCTTCATTTTTTTTTTCAGAGGAGGAAACCAGGGCTCAGGAATGTTGAATAATTGGAGCAGCATCCCATAGCCAGAGGTAGAGAAAATCAAATCCAGGTACAAATTTGCAACTATGTAGGTCCAGATAATAGAATCTCCATGAAGGAGAGGAAAAAGAATGATCATGGAGCCTCTGGCTTCAGCTTGAATTATCAGCAAATTCTTTACCCTCTTCTTTGAACATAATAATGAGTTGATGGGTCTTCTCATATCTGACCCTCATTTGATACAGGAACTGAATGTGGTGGTCTTTAAATTTATGCAAGAAAAGAGTAACCACTCTAAATGGCCCTGCAAAACCAGGCAGCCCCTGAACTTTTACTCTCTATCAACATCATGGAAGGAAAGCAAATCAGAGTGACTTCTACACTCGTGACCTTAAACTCCACAGTGACCTAGACCAAATGGTATCTGCGTCCTGAACTATCAGATCATTATTCTCTCCTCTTCCAAATAAGTCAGAAGTTAGGTGACAGAGAAGCAAGCTAGTGGGGTGGAAGCTTCCATTAACACCCCCTGCTATAGTTAGTCCTGAACCACTCCAAGTGAACTCTTGCAAATCCAAGTGTGGAGGACAAGAAGAGAAGTCAGCACTTGGCTATAAAGCAGTTACACTCATGTATCTGAGAAGCTGCAACTGCAAGGAGACCATGCTTCTTACTGAAGATGTATCAGAGGTAGAACCATGGCAATGGGTATAGAAAAGTAGACTTAGCTTTCTGGCCTTCAGACCAGTTTAGCCATGGAATGAACTGCCTTGTAAAGTAGTTAGTCTCTGTGGCAGAAGATGTAGAAACAGACTGGAGGATACCTGGCAAGGATTCTGTCCATTAGCTCTACTTGACATGTGGTCTGAGCACACCGTTACAGCGTTGTAGCTAAGGAAATTCAGAAACTGAGACTAAGCATTTACAAAATTTCTAGCAATTTGATGTGCTTTATTTTGTTGAATTGGATAATAATAAAAATTGAAATAATTTAATTATATTATATATCTAATTCCATTTGTTTAGTAATCTTTTAATGTAAGTGCATTGGTCTGTGGATGCATGAAATACTTTAAAAGAAAGTCCTTTACCATAGATGGTTTAGGATCCAGCAATGCAAAGAGTTTTAAGTTATTGGGTAGAGAGTTTGGGCTGGACGAACATTAGTCTCAAGTGACATGTGCTTAAATGAAAATTGCCCTGCACAAACTCAGAAAGTTATTACCCCAAACCCAATTATTACAAGAGAAAATGAACCGAGATTCAAAAGAAGAAATACAAAAGGTCAACCAATATCTGAAAAAATGTTCAACATCATTAGCAATTAGGAAAATGCAAATCAAAACTACACTGAGATTTCATCTCACTCTGCTCAGAATGGCAGTCATGAAGCATACAACCAATAACACGTGCTGGAGGGGTTGTGGAGGAAAGGAACACTTTTACACTGTCAGTGGGAGGGTAAATTAGTGCGACCACCATGGAAATCAGTAAGGAGGTTTCTCATAAAACTTGGCCTGGAATCACCATATGACCCATCTGTGCCACTCCTTGGTACTTATCCTAAAGAATTAAAGTCATTGTGCTACAGAGATACATGCATACCCATGTTCATAGTAGCACAGTTCTCAATGACCTAAGGATGGAAATAGCCTAGGTGTCCATCAGTTGATGAATGGATAAAGAAAATGTGGTATATATGCACAGTGGAGTTCTATTCAGTCATAAAGAAGGATGAGATTATGTCATTTGCAGGGAAATGGATGGAATTTGAGAGCATTATGTTAAGCAAAATAAGCCAAACTCAGAAGGTCAAGGGTTGTATGTGGAAGCTAGAGAGGAAAGAGGAAAAGGAAGATGGGGTGGGGGATCTAATGAACACTGAAGTGAGATCAGGCAGGGAAGATGGGAAGGAGAGGGGAAATACTGGGGAATGATACTGGCCAAATTATACTGTTATATCATGTGCAAGTATGAACATGTAGCAATGAATCCTGTCATTATGTGTAGTTATAATGCACCCATAAAAATATGGAGCAAAAGGCATTGAAAAGATGAAGGGAAAAAACCCCCTAAAATTGGCTAGCACAATCCCAGGTACACAATGGGGTCTCAATAAATCTTTCTTATGATTTTATGATTGTTAGAGTGCATATGTTGGAGATCAATCATTTATGCACAAAAATGAAAATATCTATTAAATTTGCATCATAGGAAACATATTTCCAATTGCAAAGTCTTTGCATCTGTGACTTTTGCTACAGCCTGCAAAAGACCCATACTCTGTGTACATACTTACACTTTGGACTGTGGGCCTCTGAAAAGAACCTTTTCTTATCTGGCACAGATGCATGTTATATCATTGGTATAATATGCATCAAACGGGATGAAATTGATTCACTTACAGATATCCTAGGTTTTTGAAAAATATTTCTATTTGGGCTGAACTTTCAAAGCAGATATCGATACTTAAGCCCTGTTACTTGTAAAGACCCCATGAGTGGTATGCATCTTGACCTCCAGTTTGGGACAACAAAAAGGGAGTGTGAAAAGCTGTCCCACTGGCCACTAGGTGGCGCACTCAAACTCTTGCAGCTTTTACTGTAAAAACTCACTGACCGGGATCAGTTTAGCACACACAAAAGATGAACAACGAGAAATGAAGCACGTTGGAGTGAATTATCTTGACCATATCTGACCAAGAACTTTATCATTCCCTCGGTGGGGCAGGCTGGAAACCATGCTGGAGCTAAATCCATAGTAAATTGTTTTTGCTTTCTAATGCACAGTGGGTTTCATTATGCTGAACGAAGACAGTGTTTTCCTTTTTCAAAACACATGATACGAAATTAAAGATTCTTTCCAGATATTGCTACCTACCTGTGTATCTCACTAATGAGTTCAGCCACTATTCGGGTGGCCACAATGGGAGAATCAGGTGTCAGCCCATCTTATGGAAGGCAGTTTTAATTAACAAGTTTTTTCTTCTTTTTTTTTTTTCTGTTCAGGTATCTGAGCTATTGCATACGCATGCAATGGCTCAGACAGCTAAAATCAAAATGAATGCGTGCTGTGTTTGGGCAGATGAGACCCCCACCTGCCGTGCTCTTGGAGAGCAATGGCTTTTACGTTTGAAGGGAGCCGTTCCCCTCCATAAAGTTGGAAGGGGGCCGCAAGCCTACCCACTTTTGGCAGGTCTGAGGAGTCCAGATGTCCATCATGAAATGGGTTATTTAATGTATCTGTGGGCTGTTTGCAAAATGGGAATGTCTCCATTTTTGCAAACATCAAGTGGGCAAATGCCAAATGTGTTTGCCACCAACACCAGTGTGGACGTGGGTATTAAGTGCACATAAAGGGCCCTTTCTATTCCATCCAATGCAAATCAAACATTTGCATTTCAATTCAGATCTACTTAATTCTATTTCCTCCACAGAAGGAGCTCCATTAGGTCACCCTGCCAAACGGTGCTGTCTCCGACCCTCTTCCCTGTGGGGCAATTATCAAGCTTATCTGTCTCTGTAACACTTGGATGTGGCATGCTCCTGACCCTCGCTCACCTTCATCTATCCCCTCATCAAATCCAACTTACCCAAAAGGAACTGAAAAAATAACCCTGGTGGAGATGAAGTGCCTTCGAGGCCTGACACTGGGGGAAATAATTCATTTTGGACAGGAGCCCCAGTATAGGCTTCATGGGGTTGTCAACATCCAGTGCTGTACCCACTCAAGTCCATCCCTGAATCCATGACTTTTCACTCTGTGTGTGTGTGTATGCATGTCCATGGGTGTATGGGACTTTGACTTTTGAAAACATCTTTAAATCAATGGATTCATTCCTGGGGAGGGAGAACATATCTATGTACATGTACTCAAAATGTTTTAAATTTTTTTTCAGGGCTTCATGGACCTTCTAGGTGTCTGTGGATCAATAATTTTTTCTCTATTTTCTACCTATGACTCAAACTGCATTGAGAACTCCATTAAAATGATAAATGATAGTCATCTGAATACCTATCTCCTACACTTATTTAATGTGGCACACTGGATTTTATCACCCACCCTGGTGCAAGTTGGACCAAATATTATTATGGAAAGACACCGTCTCTGAAGGTCCTGATGAGCTAGACTTATTATTTTGAATAAATGTCCAGGGTCTGCATGGGTTCTTCTGTGCTTAAACCAACTCTTGAACGACTTAGGAAACCACTGCCCCAGGGACTCAGGACTACTGGGGACATGCCGTTCTTTACCTGCCTAGTGATGCTAACCTTCCCTCAAGTCCACCACTCTCATGGAGCCCACTGAGAGGACAGTGGGATCTGACACACCAATCTAGTGTTTCATAGACCACACTGTCTTTTAATTCATGCATAACCTGCCCAATATAAAAACTAGCCCCTCACCCAAGTTTCCCCTGATCCAATTGGGCTGACCACTGTGGCCTGCCGTTACTCTTAGGAGGTCCACATAATACTCCACTCCTCCCCTTAGGAAATTATTACAGTCATGGTGTAGGAATCCTGTTTTCCCAACCTTCTCTTGCCTGCATCCATGAAAGGATTAATCTTTTTGCCCTCTACCCCCCAAACACCTGGTGTTCCGCTCATCTCAGAAACAGCCATTTTTTTTATAAGGATGGAAATTTAGAGAAACCATGCTTCCATCATCTCGCGAGGGCTTTGAATCCATCCTTTTTGTTTTCTCCTTGCCTCGCTTCAGTCTCACAAGAGAAAACTGAGACATCGCCACCTCCAGGAAGCCTCTCTTGACTTCCCTTCACAGGATCAGCCCAGCCCTTCCTCTGTGTTCTGGTGGCTCCCTTGCATCTTGCGGCAGAGTGCTCGTTGCACCACGTTTACAAGTCTGTCCCTCCACTAGAGGGTGATAGTTGATGCACACTGTGTCGGGACAGAGTTTTTGAGGTTCTCTGAAACCCCTGCACATAGCACAACACTGGGCATGCGGTGGCTGCTTTGTGGTGATGAGGGAATGCATGGAGGGAGCTGCTCATTATGTTGCTCCTTGCCTGCTCCCACATCCTTACCACCTTCTCCGTGTTCCTGCCTCCCAACAGGAAGCCTGCAAAGACTCAGCCCCTGCCTAGGTTGCTGGACAGACTCCTTCTGGTGCCATGTCCACATGTGGATATTTTCCCAGGACCCTTTCTCGGTCCACAGACGCGAGCTTCCTCCAGATTCCGTCACCTTCCTTTCTCCATCCTACCAGTTCCATATCTGAGATGCTGGCTTCTCACATGACCAGTGGATCCTGCTGCTGTGTAACCTCACAAGTTGATCACTTCTTGGGTCACTTATCTTTGTTCCCACAGTTCCGTACTGGGAACCTATTGGAATAGATTGATTCCTCTGCTCCCTGACTGGAAAGTTCACCTTTCACCCTGATGCTGCCTCACTTTGCAAAGTATTTTGGGAAGAGGGCTTTGTACTTCCTGCAGAGGACGTGATGGGTCATAAAAGGTCTGCAGCATCTCTGCAAACCCGCTTCAATGCAGAACCAGTATCTTCAAAATCAGCATGAGTAAGAATCACCTGGAGGAGCTTGAGGAACTCAGCTGCCTGCCATCCCCCTTGAAGAATCAAATTCAATACTTCTTTTGAGGAGTGGGGTGACCAGGAATCTGTATGTTTGAAAAACACTCCCAAATAATCCTGATGTCAGTGTTGTGTGGAGCCCACACATGTCACTGTAGAATAGGGATTGCTTTTTCCTCTAGTGAAGGAGCCTGGTCCATGTTGGAAATTCATGTATCACCCATAAGGTGGCATGCATACTGTCTTGGGCACAGATTTTGAAGACTGACGTACCTTGGTGAGAATACCATCTAGACCACAAAATGCTGGTGATGAATTTTAGCATCAGATTTTGGATGGGTTTACTTGGTTTTATCTTGGGGGGTCTTGAGGGACTCAGAGATAATGTAATCAAGTAGTTATCATGATGCCTAGCATGTAGTAGCCCCTTGATAAGTGGTGACTTATGTTCATATTGTTACGGTTAATATCCCTTTAAAATCCAACCATCAGACCCTATTGAAAAATGAATCGGAACAAGAAAGATCTTCCAGAATGCTCCCCCTCCCCCTCCACTTTCTCCATCTCCCTCCTGGTTTCGGCACCTCTTTAAGTGGAAATGCTGGTTTCAGATGAGAAGCTCCCTTCGTTGTATTTTAAATACCGTAGGAAGTCAGATTCTGACAGCTCTCGTCTGCACAGATGTGAAGCCAGGAGAAGGGCTGAGGAGGAGAGCAGAGGCAGCCTCTCCTCCGCGTGGAGGTGTGCAAAGTGGCTGATTAGCTGGGTATTTTTAAAGTTTCATGGGTGTGAGGCAGCCTCCGCTAATGAGAGTTTTAGGGGATTTCTCAAATCTGAAGTGAAGGGTGCCAAGAGTGGAACACGACCTTGGGGCTTTCCTGTACATGCTAACTAATATTACAAAGAACTCAGAGAACCTCTGAAGCCAGCCTCTGCGGGAGGAGAGGGGGGTCAGGTGAGGCTCCGTGGGCTGGATGGAGAGTTAATGATGGCTGCTATAAATAGACCCCTTGCAAAGGCTGGGGCGGAACATCCCAGATGGTCTGTTAAGAGCAGGACACTCAGGGCACTGAGCCAGAAATCTGGTCAAGGGTCCCCAGGACAGAGTTTTACTCGAACGCAGAAGTTGAAGGCAGCCATGTCCAGAGTCACCAAGACACGGGACTGATGGGCTTCAACTCCCCTCCCTGGGCACACCCCACTGCCAGCTCTGGCCAGGAGTCAAACATGTTATAGTGACGACCTGAAGGGTGGGTTTGGTGGTAGAAGCGAAGTGTCCTGCGTGGCCATTGTGTACCAATCCTGGGACTGGCAGCTCAGGTGAGCTCGTTCCTATTTTACAGGTGATGCATCTGCTGCCTTGGACATTCCAAAATTTTGGCAGGTTCTTCATGGTTGAGAGGATTGGACTCAAGATTCCCTGTCCACCCTGTTAGGACCCAGGGCGAGAACGAGGAGACTGAAGTGGCCATGGGTACCAGCCCTCGTGAGAGAACAGGGACTCCGCAGGGTGCAAGAAGAGAGGGAGAGAAAGCTGGGGTTCTAACGGGGTCAGGTTCCCCTCCGTGCATGGGGAGATGCAGACACAATCACAGAAGGTGACGCCATCCGAGATCCAGGTAGCAGGCGAGGGAAGGGGGTCGCTGAGTATGTGGGAATGGCAGGAGAATCCTGTCCCTAGGCAAGGGGCCACGCCTGAGCAAAGCAGGAAGCCATGGCAGAGCTTAAGATTGACAGGGAAATTCCATTTTCCTGTGGGGGAACTGAGACAGAAACTGAGGCAAAAGGGCTGGATCTGATGGGATTGGGGACAAGAGAGAGAAACAGATGGATTTGGTCAGAAGACCCTTCCGATGTCATGTGCAGCAATTTAGACGTGCCTGTGAAGTTGTGGGAGTCACGGAAGGAGTTTCAGCAAGTGGGAGGAACCAGGGGGATCGACAGGTCCCTTGAGCAGCAGCAGCTGGAGAGTGGTTGGAGGAGGCAATTGCAGGTCCCCAGTTTGGAAGCAAAGCTGACGTGGATGGATGAGGCCCTCCGCCTGCCTTTCCTCTCCTGAAACCACACTGCCAGGATCTTGATGGTTCTGCCTTCTGTGGGACTTTGGGATTAGGCTTCTACAAAGACAGAAGCTCTGTGTAAAATAAAATCCAAAGGCTGAATGTTCTCCCTGATATGTGGAAGCTAATTCACAATAAGTGGGGGATAGAGAAGAGTAGAGTCACTTTAGATTAGGTGGAGGGGAGTGAAGGGAGGGGAAGGGGCGTGGGGGAAGGAAGGATAGCAGAGTGAAACAGACATGGTTACCTCATGTGCATGTATGACTGCACGACCCATGTGATCCAGCAATGTGTACAATCAGAAAAATGAGATTATACTCCATTTATGTTTGATCTATCAAAATGTATGAATGCATTCTACTGCCATGCACAACTAATTAGAACAAATCAAATTTAAAAAATTTAAAAAGAAGAATTGGAATGAACAGTGAGAGCTAGGGATGGAATTTGGCCAACTTTCCGGTAAGCAGTTAGATATAAATGTTTTACGCTTTGCAGGCAGAGATTCTCTGTTACAACTTAACTCTGCCATTACAGCATAAAAATAGAGCTAGATAGTACATGATGAATGGGTGTGGCTGTGTTCTAATAAAACTTTATTCACAAAAGCAAGCAGTGGGCCAGAGTAGGCACGTGGGCTGGGATGGAACTTGTACTTGGCAGACCTTTGTCTTCAAACTAGACTTCAAGCCTGCTTTCTAGGTATCCTGTGAAGAATTGTTTACCCTGCTGAGCTTCTGTATCCTTTGGGAAAATTACATATACCAGCTGCTACTTAGCCCAGTCCTGAGGAAGTGAAGACCTGTACAGCATCTGCACAATGCTTCACATGTAGCAAGGTGGACCCTTGCTGTTTCCCTCTTGTTGCCATTTCTTTCACTGTCTCTACCAGGTAAGTCTGACAATGAAGCTTAACCTAGAAGCCCACCTAAGCCTCCTGGTTCTCACCTGGTGTCTTAATAAGTCAAGGAACCGTGAGTCCAAATCCTCCCTCCACCTAGTGCCTGCCGGACACTAAGCCCCGGAGAGAAGCACTCTCACCAGAGCCGAGTCAGGAGAGAGCTGCTCTTTCCAGCTATGTTTTTCTTTAGCTCTGGCTGAGGCTGCCTCTAATTCCTGAAGGATTTGGGCCATTTAAGTGGATTTGATTGGCATTAATTATTAAAAACAATTATTTATTAATAAACAAGAACTCCATGGATGCCTCGCACTTGTTCAGTGCTTTATAGTTTTCTTTTATTTCTGCTTTATTCTTTTCAAAGGGCTTTTAAACTGGGGCACACAGGGTACCAGGAGGCATATGAAGATAGAAGGGGGAAAGATATCTTTCCATTTGGGGGGGAACAACATTATTTTATATTAAAGCAAACTTGAATACATTATCGAGCAGAATACAGAATGCATGCAATTTTTTTTTTTTTTTTAAGATGGAGTTTGAGACTTCAAAGCTATTTCAAGTTTGAGACTCACCACTTAGGGCTGTGCCCCAGATGGCTGTCACGGGAGAGGCACGGTTACATCTTTTCCCTGCAGCCCCCTGCAGAGTGCATGAGGAAGGGATTTTTGCAAATTCTGCAGATGAAGAAACTGGGGGGAAGTTGTGGGCTGGCACAAAGTTGACCCAGATTTCAGTTGCAGAGCGAGGACTTCCAGGTCTCAGTTGCTCCCCGTGCACATAGGTGAGGACACTCCTGGGAAGGCAGGGGTGCAGAGGGAACCTGAGCAACTCGATGCAGCAGACACCAGGCCACACGCTGAAAGGATCCGAGGGTGATTCAGATACAAACACCCTTAGGTGCACTGCCTGGAGAAATGCCTGGCGCCGAGCTGCCTTATTCATCTATGCCCCCTCCAAGTTCAAAACGACATGTGAGACAGAGTGTGCCTAATGCTTAGGGTGCATTTGGCCACAAATAAGAGAACTCTTGACCACTCTGGACTTGGACCAAAAGAATATTTCCTTTACCTCAATGGAAGATCAGGGGAGATGTCCCCAGGGTGGGTGCAGGCTGTCCGTCAAGCCATCCAGGATACAGACCTCTCCCCTCCTCTCAGTTGTCCACCTTCTGTATCGAGGAGGTGTGTGTCTCCATGTCAGGCATCACATTCTCACCTGGTGACTTCCATAGACTGTGCCAGACAGATGCAGGTAGACAGAACGTACTTCTGGCAAGTGTGATTCTTGTTATTTTGCTGGGGAGTAGTCATTGGAAGGTGCTCTCAACTGATCTTTCTTTCTTCCATATTGACCAGAATTAGATAATACGTCCTCTGCTGAACCAATCTCTGAAAAAGGGGTTGGGGGACGCTTTCAATAGTGATTGGTTTATAATAGTGGCCATCATCCATGGAGGCAAAGGGTGGGTGTGATCTTATTGGGCATTTTCAAATAACATTAGTCTTAAACCAAAATCTCCCTTTATAATCTCATATTGATTCACAAATTCTCATATCAATTCCATATGTGGGGGTCAGTTTAAATTCCAGGGTCATGGTCATCCATGGAACTTGGAGGATATCCTGGCTCACTTGCACAAGGGTGTAGTTTTCTAGTTGAAAAAAGATGAGGGAAAGCTACACAATTCAAAACTCCATTCTGTCCCACCATGCCAGGTGGAGAATAAGGGAACATAATGGGACAAATACTGCCAGAGTCACCTTGGTCACACTGGGACAAACAAGCCAATACTTCTCAGGTAGATTTTATTTCTCTTCAGTTCAGTCGTCATTTATTGAGGGCCATTTCCGGTTTCAGTCACAAACGGAACCGAGCGTCACCCAACCTGAAGCTTACTCACATCAAGCAGAGATTCACAGTGGCCCAGAAGACGAGGGGACTTCTCTGTATTCCGTGACTCAATCGTGCATCTGTTCGGCATGGTGCATCTGTACCGACAACCTACTATGTGCCACCCTCCTGAGTCTGTATTGGAGTTCCGGTTGTGAATAAGACATAGGATTCCAGCTGCCATGGGAGGAGATGGAGGGTAACATCTAGAAGTAAATGCTGTTAGGAAAGAGAGGAAGGGTTGGAAGATGAATGGAAGGAGTGCCTGAGGTTGGAGGGCTGGACAAAGGATTCTTCCAGAAGTTGACATCTGACCTGAAACCAGAAGGATACGGAAGACCCAGTTACACGAAGGTGTGCAAATGTGAGACTCTGAACGTGTGCGTGCGGGCACGTGTGTATACGTGGGCGCACTTTGGACAGAGGGAGCTGGAAGAGAGGAGGACCAAAGACAGGAAGGAATTCTTCCCATCGGGGTGTCCAGCTGTCTGACGTAGAGTGAGGCCGGCGTTGGCGCTCCCTGCAGGCCTCTGTGGACTCTGCCGGGGAACTTCTTCAAAATACATTTTCCTGCCCCTTCTTGCGCTGGCACGGGCAACGTGGATAAGCAATGCATCACATACTTCAAATCGCAGCTGTGGGGCTTGCTTGAGCCCATTATTTGTTATTATGTTGTTTGAATTGTGGGATGCGGCTGGTAGGAGCGCTGCTGTTTGTACAGCCTTATTTGCTTGGCGCATCGTGGTCCCGTTCATGCCGGCGTTGTGCAGTCTTCCTGTGTTCTCTGGCTTCCCAGGAGAAGCACCATCGTGGATTCAATAAAGCCAGCGATGAAGTCTATATTAATAATGTATGCGGAGCGCTATATGTCTATTTATAAGGTGCAGAACTTCAGTCCAAATGCATCCCGCCCCTCCCCTCGGATGAAGGTAAGTGGCCCCAAGTATGTTAGATGAGGTTTTTCTCCCAACCCGACACCACTTTCCACCACGCTGCATATTAAGAGCTGAGCTAAGTGCTGTTCCAGGCCAGGGACCATCACATGCACATTGCCCCTTGGACCTGGGGCGATTATTTATGCAGGAAAGGGGAGATAAAGCATGCCTGGAAATACGCTATGATTCACCACTGAAAAGAGGAATAAGTAACCGGGGAATGAGGGGATGGATCTGACTTCTGGGAGACAGGTTTTTTTTTTTTTTTTGTGAAGAGTTCTGTGAGGCTGCAGAACACAATGAGCCTCATGAGTGATGTGCATCTACTGTGTGTTGCACATCATGCTATGATACTTGTATATACATCTTTCTGTGTCTATCTCTATTTTTTTCATAACATGAGAAAGAACACTGATGTAAAGCAAACAATTGATGGTCATGGAAACCTACTGTGTGCTCAATTGCTGTGTGGTCAGCATTTCATTTCATTGCTTCCTTATGCCAAAGCTGTACTGTTGCCCGGCAGTCAGGATGGGCTCAGTATTGCTGGTGTGACAAATGAGCCCATGCATCTCAGTGCCCTCAAAAACAGAGGCTCAGCTCCTATTCAGACTTCTGCTCCTCATGGGTCCAGTGTCTCTCTGCTCCCCATGTCTCTGCTCTAGACATCACCTGCTGGAACAATCTCCACCTAGGGCATTGCTATTGCTTGTGGTAGAGGGAAAGGGCCCCTGGTGGACCCCACAGTGTCCCATGCAGCCTCTGCCCAGGACCAACAGCCTTCTGCTCATGTTCTCTGGGTCAGGGCAAGCCATCCTCCTACACCCTCAGCGTATGCCTGGCAGCAGCCAGAAGATACACAAAATGCACTAAACTCACCCTGTTAGTGCCGACTGAGGCTTAGCAGACGTTCCAGGACAGTGGGAGTCCTGAGAGGTCTGCTCGGTTCAAGAGGAGGAGACCCAGTCCTGCCTCTGTGACTGTCTATCTTCCAGGATGACCAAACTTGGGAAACCACTCTAGCCATGAAAGAGCAGTGAGGCATCCAGATACATCACCTGTCCTCTTCCCAGCCCAGTTCCCCTGGATTCTCCTCCCAGGGAAAGGCATGAAGGCCCACACAAGTAAAGGCAGGAGTCCCAAGAGTCCTTGTGGTTTTCCATTCTGCCTCAGCTCTTGGCTCTCTGTGGCCATGCACCTCAGTATCTCCTGGATTCACTGTCTCTGCCCTGGGTCTCACCTGAGGAACCCCTGCAGCTCCTCACAGGTGTCCTCTGGTGACCTCTCAAGCTCTTCCCAGGGTGTAAATCTAGCCTTGCTTCTTCTCAGACGAAACTCCCTTCTTCTCTTTCCCATTTAATTGACCCACTCAGAAACTATCTAAGGAAGACCCATTATGGGGAAGCACATAGTAGGTTTTGGAATTATAGGAGTGTCAAATTAACATCTTTATTATTTTTATAGAATTTATAGTCTGGAGAACAAGACTAAGCTTAGTCAATCGTGGGTGTATGTGTAAAATGGAAATTGGGGTAAATTCCACAAATTAAGAAAATTTTGGATAGGCAACTAGCCAAGGGGAAAAAATAAAAAGCATCTAGATTGCAAAAGAAAGAAATAAAACTATCTTTAACTGTAGATGACATGATCTCAAATAGAGAAAATGCCAGGCAATCCACATCAAAAGCAAGACCCCAAGCTAATAACTAAATTCAGCAAGTTTTCTGGATCCAGTATCCATCTCTAGTAATCTGTTGTATTTCTACATACTAGCAATGCACACTCTGATAATGAAAATAAGAAAATCACTTCATTTACAATATCATCAAAAAGCATAAAATACTTAGACTAAGTGAACCAAAGAGGTGCAAAACTACATGGTGAAAGTAGTGAAAGAAGACACCCCTGTTCACAGATTGGAAGACTGAATAGTATTTAAAAGTGAATCCTCCCTAAACTCATCTACATAATCAGTGAGATTCTTTCCAAAATTCCAGGTATGGTTCCCCCTTTCATTTTTTAGAAATTGGCAAGTTGATCATAGAAATCACACATAAATTCAAGGAACCCGGATGAGTCCAAACCATCTTGACATTAAAAAATGGAGTTGGAAAACTCAAATCTCCCATTTAAAAGCCTGCTACAGTGGGTTACAACCGGCACTGAGATTGTGGGGAGCTGGCATAAGGACAGATGTGGAGATCAATGGAACATAATAGAAATCACAGAAATAACCCATCAGATATATGGCCAATTGATTTTTGACAATCATGCCAAAATCATTTAATGAGGGAGGAATAGTCTTTTCAACAACTTGAGGTACACATGCAAAAGAAAGAAGCCAGACCTGCACTTCACACGATGTGCAAAATTTAACTCTACGTGCATCCAAGTCCTAAAGTAAGAGCTAAAACTAGTAGACTCTTAGAAGACACCTTGGCTTGTACTTGTAACCTTGGGTCAGGTTTCTGACATGAGATACTCAGAACACAAGCAATGAAAGAAAAAAATGGACCAATTGGGTTTTATCACAGTTGAAAAGTTTTCTTCTCCAGAGAACTTATTCAGAAAGTGAGAATACCATCCATGGAATGGGAGAAAATACTTGTAAAGCATATATATCATAAGAGCCTAGCATCCAGAGTATACAAAAATTCTTATAATTCAATGCAAAAAAAGGGCAAATATCTAATTAAAAATGGCGGAGGTGGTGGGAGAGATTGCACAGGTTTCTCTAAAGGGGATTTATTAGTAGCCAATAAGCATATGAAAAGATGCTCAGTGTCATGAGTCATTAGGGAAGACAGATCAAAACCACAATGAGATAGCACTTCACACCCACTAGGATGGCTATTGTCAAAAAGGAAGACAGTGACAAGCTTTGGCAAAGAAGTGGGGAGGTTGGACCCTTCCCGCTTTGCTAGCAGGAATGCAAGATGGAGCAACTACTTTGGAAAACATTTCAGCAGTTTCTCAAAAAAGTAAAATGGAGAAATATCCCATGACTGAGCAATTTCACTTCTAGATGTTTTATACCCAAGAGACTTGAAAGTTCACGTCCCACAAAAACTTGTATAGGAAAGTTCATAGCAGCAAATTCAAAGTAGCTTAGAAATGGAAACAACCAAATTATCTGACCTCGGATGAATGGATTAACAAATGGCCATACACACCGAAAACAGGATATTATTCTGCCATAAATGAACACAGTACTGAAACTTGTTCCAACAGGAACGAACCCTGAAAACATACTAAGCAAAGCCAGATTACAAAGGCGTGTCCATGTTGTGCAGTTCTAAATGTGCACAGTGCTCACAAGAGGCAGGGAGCAGATGGCTTTCTGAGGACTGGAATAGAGAGGAAGGGGTGACATCTAATTGTATGGGGTTTTTTGGGTGCTGAACATTTTCTGGAATGAGAGAGTGGTGATGGTTGTAGAGCATTTGACGATATTAAAATCCACCGGCCTGGGCACTTTAAAAGGGTGATGTCTGTAGTACGTGGGTTACATCTGAATAAAACCCTGGCAGATAGTGAAGTGAGAATCTGGGTGACAGGACACAGAGCAACAGGAGGGAGGAGAACATCAGGCCAAGGGGACAGTTTTGTAAACTAGTTCACCGTGCTGATCCCACATGCTTTCTTTTAAAAAGCAGCTGCCCTGCTTCCCTGCCTGGTTCAAGTCAAAAGGAGATGTTATAAGCCTCTGCGAATGACCTGGTATCTGCCGGAGAGAAGCAGCCCAAAGCGATCCTCACCAATGAGAACGCAAGCTACCCCGAAGGGAGGGACCTTGGTGACCTCTACCCAGATCTGAGTCCAGGACTCAGGGAGACAGAGAAAATCCCCCAACTATAAAATCTGGAAGAACAAATTCCTATTAGAACCTGTCGACCTGGGTCGAAGCGACCCGACGTTGCTGTGGATCTTTCGTGTGCCATTGTAGTAGTAAAATCTAAGACCATGCACGGCGGGGACCTGAAAGGCTGACGCAATCCTGTGTCCTTCAAAAGTCGAGAGGTGGACTTGGGTAGGATTTTTTGGAAAATTCCCTAGGATCCCTCGATAAAACTGGAGAGCAGGAGGGGCAAAGTACTGTGTTCATTTATGGCAGAATAATATCCTCCCCACTTCTTTGCCAAAGTTTGTCTCTCCTCTCTGAGAAGACCCACTCTTTCTCTTGAGAATGTTCCTTTTTCCCTTTACCTATTTCTTCTAATAAACTCATGCCTGCTGTTAAGTGCATTGTGTCTGAAATCTTTCCAGTGTGGTCATAAGAACCGGTGGGTGACTAAGGACAGCTGTGATCACTTTGGCTCTGCAGACAATCGCGGGCCAGGTGCCTCTGTTCAGCCCTCAGATGTGGCTCTGGCTATAAGAACCCATGCACGGTCCTTAACTTTCAAATGCATCCCTGTTCTAATCTCCATAAAGGCAGGCAAAGTGACCTGTCATTGGATCCTGATGGGATTACCGGAGTTCACGTGTGTGAGGAGTCGGGAACATTGCCTGGTGTGCATAAGAGCTGAATGAATAGCTGTTCCTAGCCTGGATGAGTCGCCCTCTAGGAGCCGGTGAACACAGCTGAGCAGAGAGTGAGGATTCCGCGTGGCGGAGACTGTGCTTCAGAGAGGCCGGGCTGTGTGGACCAGCCGGGGGCAGCAGCCTCTTCCTGGAGGAGGGGAAATCCTGGATGGACTGAAAGAAAGGAATCCAGCATTCAGAGATGTACGCCATCCAGACAGGGGGCGCCCCACATGCAGGGCCTTCACTCTGGGAGGAAGAGCATGCGTGGCCGTTGTGGAGCGAGTGTGGGGAGGGAGGCGGGATGAGCTCAGGGGTTCAGGCAGCAAGCGGGGGTCAAACCACAAACAGCCTCAGACGGTCTTGTTTTGAAGAACCGGGCTTTGTCCTGGGGACAGTGGGGAGTCAGTCCCTCAGAAATTTTAAATAGAGGAATAATGGAATGAGACTTGCATTTTATGAGGCTCCCTATGCACCACGTGGCGAAGGTTTTAGTGAGGAGGAAAAGAAAGAAAAGATGTAGAAATTCCCATCGAGAGGCAGGTCTGTCTTTCCAGGCTGTGAAGACCCAGAGCCCACCAGGAGAAGGGGCAGGACCATGTGGTGACAGAGCAAAGATGGGTGGGAAGTGAGTGCAAAGGGCCTGGGGCTACAAGGGTGGCCCCTAAACCCCTGGCTGAGAGGACATCTGCTGAGTCAGGCCCCCTGGAGGAGGGGTGGACTGGGCGCGCCAGGTAGCCTCGGGCAGGCTGTGAGTCAGACATCTGTGGGCCTCCGGTGCTGGTGCCAACGCAAAAGCCAGTCACACACTCCATTGATCCTCAGATTCTGAGGTTCATTGCTTTTAAACAACCAGAGCCACATATGGTGGCACACATCTGTAATTCCAGCAGCTAGGGAGTCTGAGGCAGGAGGATCACAAGTTCAAAGCTGGCCTCAGCCACTTAGGCCCTAAGCAACTAAGAGAGATCCTGTCGCAGGAGAACAACAAAAAGCCGAAGCCCCTTGAGTTCTAAGACTTGAAGCTACTGTCCCTCAAGACACCTTCGTGTGAGCTCAGACACGTCCCTCTGTTCTCCAGACTTCAATTTGTTGACCAAGCAACACCATAATTGATTAAAGTGTATAACAGCTTCCCTTTCTGCAGGTGGACAGCGGACAGTCCCAGCTTCCAGTCGCGGATCATTTAAATTCAGATGGCAACTCGTTTTGTCATTAGAGGCGATTCCGTAGGATGGCAGGCGAGCCCTGAGCCCTCTCCATCCGGGGTCTTCCCTTGCAACACCCTAGGTTTCCTCCGCGTCTTGTCTTGCCCGTGGTCCGATGAGTAGTGTCCCTTTCTTGTAGGGTCCCTTCTGACGCCAGCCCTGCAGGTGGCGGCTGCCTCTGAATGCACTTGGGGAGCCTCAAGACAATGGGGGGCTGAAAGCCCGGGCCAGGTAGATCAGCAGGAGCAAACTGGAGACCTAAGGAGCAGTCTGGGGAAATCTGGGGACCACGGTCACCGCTATGTGGCCTGCATTCCCGGGGCAGTTTAATGTGGAGGTCGGGGGTCCCAGGTTGGCAGCCTCCCCACCCTTAGCTTCAACTCCACTCCTGCTGATATTTCCCTTTATTTCAAATTGGCAGTGGGGAGCAGGGGGACCTAAATTTAACCTCCCGGGAACATACCACATGACATTTGTGGGCCGTCCACGTTCGGCGTAAGACTTTGGGAGCTAATGTAGCCACGCGATCCCTCCGTAAGTGACGAGGGCTGATCCGTCTGAACTTAACGTCATCATTAGCCACTGCACCATCCCCCTGCCTCTCAGGGCTGCATTCTTTAACCACTGCTATCGAGAGCCCCAGAGGAGAGCACTAATGAGTGTTTGAAAATGCCGGGTTCCTGGCACCGTGCACTGATTTTTAAAAAATTTACAAAAAACATAACTAAACCAAACTAAATAACACCCATCTGCGGGATGGTCACTCAGCGAGGGGTTGGGGATGTATTCTGTGTGACTCGCCTCTTTGTTTCCATCTCTCCCAGAGTTCCCCCACTTAAGAAATTAAGTGGCTCCTGAGCCAAATCTTAATTAATTTGAAGTTCTGTGACCAAAGTCCTGGAATAAGATGAAATATAAGTAACGTGTGTTAAAAAATGGCTCAGCCATGATGGGGACAATAATACAAGGATTGGCTTTGAAGACATGGAGGATGGCCACCGGGTGACAAGTTACTCTTCTTGGTCTGGATTTCCCAGTGCATTACATGACTTTTCAAGTTGGAAATCACAGTCTGGGGTCCTAGAAGCCACCCTAACACCTCTGAGATGAAACAAATCTGTTAGGGAGAAATTCCCTGGGAGAACAGGAATTTCTTGTTTGTGTTCTAGGGTGTTAGTGGGTATTCACTGGTTAAGCTAAACTCAATTTATCAGCTTTCTTACTCACTTAATGCATTTACATTTTTTTTTTTTTATTTTTACAGACTGCATTTTGATTCATTGTACACCAATGGGGTAAAATTTTCGTTTCTATGGTTGTGCACGATGCAGATACACACCATTCAGGTAATCACACATGTATACAGGGTCATGCTGTCTGTCTCAGTCCACCACCTTTCATACCCCCCTCCTCCCCCTCATTTCCCTTTGCCTAATCTAAAGTTCCTCCATTCTTCTCTCGGCCCCAACCCACTACTCCCATTATATATCGTTATCCACTTATCAGGGAAAACATTTGGCCTTTGGTTTTTTGGGATTGGCTTATTTCATTTAGCATGATGTTCTCCATTCCATGCACATTTTTATTTTATGTATTTAAGGTGCACAACATGGTGTTTTCATGTACAGGTAGAGAGTGAAGTGGCTACTTCACTCAAACAAATTAATGTATCTATCATCTAATATACCTTCTTTCTTTCTTTGCTTTGTCTTTAAATTTTTTTTTTTTTTTTTATCCAACGGATTGACCCAGAGGTGCTTTACCATCAAGTCATATCTCCAGCCCCCTTTTGTTTTTTATTTTGATTCAGGTTCTTGCTAAGTTGCTTAGGGTTTGCTAAATTGCTGAGGCTGGCCTCAAACTTGTGATCCTCCTGCCTCAGCCTCCCCAGTTGCTGGGATAATAGGCATGTGCCACCATGCCTGGCTCATATATTTGTGTGTATGTGGTGGAGAAAGAGCCTCTAAGATTTACTCTTTACAAAAATCCCAAGCACAAATATAATTAAGTATAGTCCTCAGGCTGTCCTGTGATCTCTGTGACTGTTCATGCTACGTGTCTGTTACTTGGTATCCTTTGACCTACATCTCCCCATTTCTTCTCATCCTCACCCTGCCAACCACTGTTTTATTCTCTATCTCTGTATATTTGACCTTTTTTTTTTTAAGATTACATATATTAGCCAGGCACCATGGTGCACACCTATGTAATCCCAGCTACTCAGGAGCCGGAGACAGGAAGATTACAAATTTGAGGCCAGTCTCAGCAATTTAGCATGATCCTGTCTCAAAATAAAAATAAAACGTGCTGGGGATGTAGCTCAGTGGTGGAGCAGCCCTGGGTTCAATCCTTAGCGCACACACACAGAAGATCCACGTGTATGCGATATCGCCAATATTTTACTTTGTGTCTGACTCACGGCGCGTGGTTGATCCTGTTAGGGCATCCAAGTCAGCCGTATCGCGGTTTCTGTCCACAGACACTCTGGCTGCCTCCGTACCTCTGCTGTCATGAACAGCGCTGTCGTGAGCCCGGGGACAGGTGTCTTTACAAGGTGGAGATTTCACTTTCCAGGTGCATGTGTCCACAGGAGGGTTGGCCAGCTCCCCGTGCTCTTGACTTCAGCACTGTTCAGCACTCATGTCCTGCATTGCTGGGTGAATGACTTCAGTCTGCTGGTGGCTCTAGGTGCAGTCTAATCTGTGCAGACGCACCTGGTGGGGTCCCTGTTGTGGGGGCTGCCGCACCTAGCCAAGGCTCTCTTTTTTGAGTCCTTAATGCTCTCTAAATTTGGTCTTCATACGTTGCTCTAAAAACTCCCATTGACAATACTCTTTCCTCCACAGCATTTAAAGTCTTTTTTAAAGTGATAAAGTAATCTTAACACAAATAGTAGGATTCCCATCTGGCATGCACAGGACCACAGCCAGTGATCTGGCTGTGGACCTTAACAGAGTGTCTGTCCATTTAAACCTTTGCTGACCATATTGATTTTTATTTTTCAAAACTGCTTAGTTAATGTCAATATTAGCCGGTGTCCAAAAGTAACCAGAACAAACCCAGAGAGCAAGTGTAGGCTGCTCATATACAGGCAGACAGTTAGCCATTGTGCATTCTGTCTGCCTCTTGAGTCTGTGCTCATTTGCTTTTGTTATAGACGTGCTCCCTGTGCTGACCTGAGACCTTGGAATCCTTTCCAGGGCTTCCCTTTCCCTTTTGGCAGATGGAAGTCTTCATCGCTGCAAAAGGGACAGATAATAATCCATTGTGCATATATACCACATTTTTTAAATCCATTCATCTGTTGAGGGGCACCTAGGTTCATTCCATAGCTTAGCTATTGTGAGTTGAGCTGCTATAAACATTGATGTGGCTGTGTCACTGTAGTATGCTGATTTTAAGTCCTTTGGGTATAAACCGAGGAGTGAGATAGTTGGGTCAAATGGTGGTTCCATTCCAAGTTTTCTGAGGAATCTCCATCCTGCTTTCCGGAGTGGTTGCACTAATCTGCAGTTCCATCAGCAATGTATGCCCTTAACAGATGAATGGATTAAAAAAAGTGTGGTATATATGCACAATGGAATATTACTCAGCCTTAAAGAAGAATAGAATTATGGTATTTGCCCATAAATTGATAGAACTGGAGAATATAGTGCTAAATGAAGTAAGCCAATCTCCAAAAAACCAATGGTTGATATGTGGATACTAACTTATAATAAGAGAGGAGGCGTCTAGGGGAGAATGGAGGTACTTTAGATTAGGCAGAGGGGAACAAAGAAAGGGGAGGGGGTAGGAAGGACAGTAGCATGAATGGGACATTATTAGCGCACGTGCATATATGACTACATGACTGATGTGATTCTCCATCATGTTCAACCCGAAGAGTGTGAAGTCAGACTCCATCTAGGTATGATATGTCAAAGTGCTACTGTCTACTGTCACAGATAACTAACGAGAACAGATAAAAAATAGTCCTGCCTTCAATTAAAAAAAAAAGAACAGGTACATGGTAAGAGAGGCGAAGACCCTCCCCACGCCAGGTGATTCTCTACGCACAGCTCAGAGTTCAGTTCCATCCAGCGCGGGCTGCCTGTCAAGCAGGCCAGTTAGACAAAGCGTCCTCCCTCGTGGAAATGGCTATTCCTGGGAAGAGGAGACCTGGGCATTTTAAATATCCCTCGCTTAGGAAAGGAAACAGGGTGGATCCCCAGGAATTGGATCCAAGAGAGGAAATGCACAGCAAGAGAGCCCCGCGAGCAGCGCCCACTGCGAGGCAGCCGGTCCAGGGCTCCGTCCACCCGCCAGGATCGGGAGTGGACGGGCCGAAGAGGCAGCCGCTGCCTTCAGCACTGTGGTTTCCTGAACCTACTCCTCCTCAGCACGTGCGTGTTCCGGACGGCCAAGGGATGTCTGGAAACCACAACCGCAGGGAGCAAATAAACCTTCCAAGGGGACAGCCGTGTGCCTCTGGAAGTTTCGGATACAGTGAGCTTCTTCCCCGCCCCGACTTTGTTGGCAAGAGCCCCAAATGGCACAGCTTCATTTTGAGCTCAATCCATCAACAATTCAAGAGAATTAATAATGTATTTATATCACACGCTAGTAGTAGCATAAAATTATCTATAAATGTTTAATAAATATTCTGTAATGCTTTTGGAACACATGTTATAAGTGATAAATAAATAACAATGGATTCCTTATGAAATATTTATCCCCAGCTTGGTTATTGTTATGTGATAACTGCTTGGGAAGCCATTACTAACCAGCGAATTGAGTTATCAAAGTTATAGATATGTCTAGCCCGCCATTCATAATGAAATGCACAACACTTAAAATGAAGCAAAGGCCCTGGAAACGGTTGTTGACGAATTGTAACTGTCGGAGGCACCAGTCATACTTAGTAGTTCAGAGACATAAAAGATTGGCAAGCATTTAATAAGCTCTGCCTGGTGAAATATGGGGTCCCAGCTTCTGGTAAAGATGAGGGACTCTCCATGGATTCTTCCCTGGGAATGTTCCCCCTGAAGGACAACGTCTCCCCCACATTTTCACAGGGTCGGCAGGGCCTGGAGCCAAAGGGCCCTGCTTGGCTGGGATCAATAGATGAAGGGTAGACACGGGTGAACTTCCAGGATGAGTTCTGTATCTTTTCACCCTTTGGAAATCGAGGCACAGTTGATATACAGTCAAACTCGCCTCGTGTGCGGTTCCATGAGTTACACTCAATGCCCGAAGTGATATAAGCACCTCCCAAATCAAGTACCCCCAATTTCTCCCATACTTCCCGTGGGCCACCTGTTTACCTGTTCCCAATGACCTGTTCTTCATTCCCATCTCTTAGCCTTTCCGGAGCATCGTGGTAAATGAATCATACCTTGGTGGCGTTCATCTGACTACTCTCAGCACAATGCATCTGAAATGCAGGTGTTACGTGTGGCAGTGAGTCATTCTCTTCTGTTGGTGAATCATACTCCATTCCACGGATTTCCTGCAGTCTGTTTATTCATTTACCAGTTGAATGACATTCACGTAGTTTATAGTTTGGGGCATAATGAATAAAACTGCCACTAACATTTGGATATAGACTTTTGTGTGACTATGTTTTTTATTCCTCTAAGATACCTAGGAATGGGGCTGCTGGGTCACACGGTAAATGTGTCTGATTTTATAAGGAAACATCAAACTGATTTCCAAAGTGGTGGTTCCATCTTGATTTTCATCAGCAATATATGAAAGTGCCCATTTTTCTGCATCATCATGGTCTTGACATTGGTTTGTAACTCACGTGAAGATTTTGGTTATGCCAGTTTAAGCAAACTTGCTCAGATAGCCACATTAAGATGGAATAAAACACTTTGTTATCATGTGATTTGGATAAAAGGCATATCTGAATTGTAATCTTTAATAATTGAACAGGGTACAGGTAAATCTCAGGGATGGAATTCAGCCATCAGCTACATCTGATGCTTATCAATAAAATAAAGGAGTAAAAAAATCTTCTAAGATATGTAGACATATTCCTACTCAAATTGTTCATGCCAATATGGCAACTATCCTTAAAGTTGGCTTCTTGCCAGATGTTTTACTTTTCCCTTTTTTTCTCATCTTTGCTAACAGTGTTTTATGTGGTAAGTGTTAATTTCCTCATTATGCAGACAGAAAACATAAGCTTGGAGAGTTTTAAATGTAGCGATCATTTAGCGAACATTTTCCACATGCTAACCATTATAACTCACATACTTGTTACTGTGACTCTAAAAGTCATGCCTTACCATACCCATTTTACAGATGAGAAAGTTAATATCAGGGAATTGGATGACTTATCCCAGTGTGCCCAGTAAATGGGTAGCAGAATATGTACTCAAGTCCAGGTTTGTCTGAACACAAAGCCCATGCATTTTTTCAATGAACTATATCACAAAGAGTATATTAAAACTCTAAAGTGACCCTTGTGTATATGTTCAAATGATTTTTGGCAAGAGTATCAAGGAGGAAAGAATGGTATTTCAAGACAGTATTGGGAAATCACACAGTGTTGTATACGCACACAAGAAAGAATAAAGTTGCATTTGTATCACATAGAACAATTGACTCACAGTGAACTAAAGACCTAAATGTAAGAGTTAAAACTATAAAACTCTTCAAAGAAAAGATAGGGAGAAGTGTCACAACATTGGACTTAGGAATGCTTTCTTAGCTATGACATTAAAAGCACAGGCAACAAAAGAAAAAAATAGATAAATTTGACTTCATCGAAACCAAACATTTGTACTTCAAAGAACTCTACCAACACTGAACAGACAACTCACAAATTGGGAGATGTCATCTTTCTGATAAAAGATTAATAGCCACAATATATAAAGAACTCCCACAAGTCAACAACAAAAACCAACCTAAGTTAAAATGGGATGTTTGTCTAAAGAAGATCTATAACTGGTCAATAATCACATGAATAGATGTTTACTATCACCCATCATTAGGAAATGCAAGTCAAAACCTCAGTTAAATACCACTTTGCCTTCTCTAGAATGGTCATCAAAAATCTTGAAAACAATGTTGGAACACTTGGGCATTGCTGTGGAAAATGATATGGCAGATTCTCAGAAGACCAAACCCCTGGTTACCTCATAATTCTGTAATCTCACTTCTGGGATACACACGAAATCATATGAACCAAAGTTCAAAGAAGTATTTGCACACCGAATCCGTAGCAGTGTTATTTACCACAGCCATAAGGTAGAAATAACACAAACGTCCATACCCCCTCCTCTCTCTCAAATTATCCAGTTTTAAAATAGAAAATTCTGATACATGCTACTACCTAAATGAATCTTGGAGATACTACAGTAAGTGAAATAAGGAAGACACGAAGGACAGATACTGCATGATTCCACTTATAGGAGGCACCTGGAATAATTGAATTCATAGAGACAATGGTGGTGAGAGAGGGAGGGGAGAGAGAGGAATGGGGAGCTCGTGTTTCATGGGGACAGTTGCAGAGGCTGGCTTCGAACCCGCAATCCTCCTGATTTGGTCTCCTGAGCGGTGTATGCCATCATGCCCGGCTCCGACATTTTAAAAGTGATAAGAAATTTCTGGAGACGGATGGAGGTGATTCTTGCACAACCATGTGAATGTATTAAATACCCCTGAACTATTGAACTTGAAAATGGTGAGGAAGGCAGATTTTATGTTCTGCGTGTGACTACCACCGACAACTCCAAAATGAGAGAGTCGTATGCAGTGTTGGAAAAGGATCCCATGAAGAAGGAACCCAACTATGAATCCTGAGGGGGGTAATCCGACGTCCCCACAAAGCCCGAGACCAGAGCAGCCGAGCGTGGTAGCAGGCGTCACCGGGGCTCCGTAGTACCTCGAACAAGTCTGCATCCTCACAGTCTTCGAAGAGAAAAGCAATCCCCGCGCAGAAAGTTGCCGAGAGTGAAAGTTTCCCTTCTGTGATTCCAGCCACCAGCTGCTCCCTGGCTCTGAGGTTCTCCGGCTCTCGTGATTAAATGGGGACGGGTTGAAAGGATGGCACGTTAATGAACAGCCCTGGCCCACTGCAGAGATTTTCATGTAAGAATCACATTAATAGCGACATCAGTTCTTCATTGTTAAGGAGGACAAGGAGAGCCAAGGAGGAACCCCTCGTTCTCTGCGAGATGTGATCGCCTAGCCGACGGAACATCCCAGACCCTGAAACTCTTCTGGAGTTCAGTGAGGCTTCACCACTGTCCCAACGCTCAGGAGTCGAGGGAGACACCAAAACTAAAAGCCACAGTCCTCTGCCTAACAAAGGCGGGGAGAAAACAGCATCCCGCCAACCACCGTGGGACCTTGGCTTTTCCACCAGCCCTGGAGGCTCGCGGGGCCCATAGAGGACCTGAGCTGCGCCTTCGCGGGTCAGCGCCTGCTCTGGGCCCCCCTGGATGGAGCGGTGTGCAGAGGACGCAGATGTTCCCGTGCAGTGTGCACTTGTCTGGGCTGGGCACACAGGCAGTGGACCCTCGGTGACTTTCCAAGGTCTTAGGGAGCTCCTGAGTCCCTCTCAGCACCAGCCCCGAGCACACTCACGTCCCTTTGAGCCTAGAAAGATGCCTTCCCCACCTCCTCCCAGCCCACGCAATCAGGTCTCCAGGTTCGTGGCCAGTGGCTTAGAACGCCAATATTTTGGGAGCGCCGGAGGTCTCACAAATGGCAGGAGTGGGTTAGGTATGATAAAATGGAGAGTAATGGCCTGTCGAATGTGCGTCAAGCATTCAGCAAATTATCACCTTCTTTTTGGGATGACGATTTGAACATCCCGCGTTGCTGTAAGGAGAACTTGACTTTGTATTTAATCTAAGTTTGATTTTCTCATCTCTGCCTACTTTTAAAAAAAGATAAATGAGCTTCTTATGAAAGCATGCAGGCAGACGGGTTGAAGGACAGAAGGCACAGAGAAAGGGAGCGGACGGACGAATATTTGGATCCTGTCATACAGGTGGTGCCGAGCTTCTTGAGGGCGACGGAAAGCCAAGAAATGACACGTGCAAAGCTTTCATTTTCTGACGGATGATTTATTTGATTGGGGCTGCAGGAGCATCACACAGTTGAAACTGAGGTTTGAGTATTACAAAGGGACTAGGCACATCCCGGAAAAGAATACAATGCTGAGGGAACAGCAGAACAGTGGTCCAGAGGAAGTGACAGCCCAGGGTGGTGACAGTGCGGTAGACATTGACATGCCCTCGATTAATAGGTTCATATTTGTTCCCTCAGCAAATACGTACTGAGTGCCTATGAGGTGCTAGCAACTATTCTAGGTATTTTGGATGAAGGAGTGAAGCAAATAAAATTTCTACCCTCATTTTCACAGGAGAGGGAAGATTTGCCATCCAGGTAATAGACCAACACCTTCAGTGTGATGTTAGAGGTGACACAGGCTATTAACGAAAAAGAACATAGAAGGCGGAGAGGGATTCATGTGTGTTATGGACGTAGAAATAGATCTCGCTATCTTAAGAGTGTTCTGAGAATCCAATGATCACACAGGTAAAAGAGTTTCATAGACTCTTTGTCAAAGTAGCTAGATACAATATGGAGGTGGTTGTTGAGAAAGGCTTAACCCCCACAGGCAGGCACGCTCTGTGGTGTACAGCTTTTGGAATCCATCAAACAACTCACTAGCCTGCTATTTCTCCCACCAAATAATCACTCGTTACTCAGGGAATACTCTTAGGTTCTTAGCCAATAGCAATTAGGAGATGACATCGTAGAAGGCAGCAATGAAGAGAATACAACCCCTGTCCCTTGGTGGCACCTCTGAGATCCTGTGTATTGGTAACACCCCTGGGGCCATGATCGCCAGCAAGCCTTCTCTGTGGTCCACCAGTAGCTTGGTTCTTCCTCCTTCACTTGCTGATGGTTGGAGGGGACACAGGCGCACCCTCCTTTCCTCTGTCAAAACACACATGTGATGGTTGGGCATTCAAATTGGGGACTGCTGTGTTCACCACAAGCAGCCCAACAAAGCAGGAGGTGGGTTACATGATTGAGTCGCCATCTGCAGAATTAGCCCAGCCACCAGACAGGCTGCCTACACTTTCTTTTGAATGCATTGCTGTTTTATGGAGCTACGTGGCCCTCATTCTGATAAGTTCCATGTTGGCAAAATGGCGGCACACACAGGATTTTCTGGCAGATGTATTCAGAGTTCTTAAAGAAGAAAAGAATTAAGGATGCCTTTGAGGTTCTTATTCTGAGCAGTTAAAGGAAGGGGATTGCCCTCAACTGAATGGAGCAGAATTTGTGAGAAATATTAGGGGTTCATATTTGGATAGGTTGAGTTTGAGATATTAATTAGATTTCCAAGAAGAGATGTTGAAAAGGGAGGAACATGTAAGAGACTGTCATTTGAGAGGGAGTTCCAGGCTGGGGATCTAGATTTTAGTCCTATATGGATGTATGTATATATGTGTATCTATCTATCTATCTATCTATCTATCTATCTATCTATCTATCCATCCATCCATCCATCCATCCATCTATCCATCCTTTGTTCTATCTGCCTACCTACCTTCCTACCTATGGTGTTGTAGGAATCCAGATGAGATCTTCAGGTGAGTACAGATTGGAAAAAGGGAAGATCAATATTGAGAGCTGGATCACTCAAATACTCAGAAGAGGAGAGAGTGGCAAAGAGAAGAAGTGGAAAGGACAGTTAGTGGAACCTCAAGAGTACTGCTTCCTGGAGGGCAAATGAGGAGGAGCATCAGGAGGTGGACAAGGTACACGGGAGGCTGCCATGAATGTCAGGACCAGGAGTTGGGATGAGCCATCATCTTCAGCAATGGCAGCATCCTTTGCTACTGACTGGTGTCCATTGGGTGGACAGGAGAGGAGAGAGATGCAAGAGGACTTTTTCAAAGAGTTGAAGTGCAAAGGCCTGTCAAGAAAAGTCACAATCCCTATAACATTAAGTCTGTAATGTATGCAACACACTCTGCTGCATAACCCTCATCATCCTAAGAACTTGGTGAGTAGGAATCATCACTCTGATTTTACTGATGAAGAAAAGATCTCAGAGAGATGGGTTGGTTGCCAGGGTGCCTTGTTTTAAGTGCTGGGATTCAGACCCTGGAATCTCGGCCACCAGTGCCCAACCCCTTGCACAGCATGACCGTGTCCTCTAACCACCGGGTTCTCCAACGACAGCTTTGGGGAAAGGTGGGGGAAGAGGAAAAAGAGAGATGGGGGTGTTTCTTATTCACTTTGTGTTATCGTGTGCAAATTAATTCAGCAGAAAAAGTCAAATGAGCTCAATACCATATTGTGTTTGAATTATTGACAACCTTTCTTATTCCAACCAGGAAAAAAAACATGGTAGAAATAAAGACCCCCCCATCCCTACTCTATCTCTTCTATTATTAAAAAATCCTTGCAATTCTGTGCCTATTATTTTACACTGTAAAGTGATGAAAAATTAGAGAATTGCTAGATAGCAGGTGACAAATTGCAATCTGATGGGCCAACATGAGCCTATAAAAATGTTATCAAGATGGTATTAAACAGTCTACCCTTCCTTAGCACCCAGGCAGGAAATTGGAGCCATTCTTGCTGGGATATCTCATAGTTCATATTTTTCATTTAGATAATGCTATTTAAAATTTAACTGGATTACTGGTAATTTGTCTCTCAAAATGATGTACCTGAGCACTTGCCTCAGCATAGCCTTTACCCAGTTTTCAGGGAAAGTCTTTTGTAACTTTCTGTAATTTCTGGAACTTACTTTGAGGTTGTATGATCTGCTCCAAAACTGATTTTTTTAAATTTTTTATTTGTTTGTTTCCTATTACTGGGGATTGAACCCAGGGCTGCCTACCAAGTGCTCTACCACTGAACTACATCCCCAGTTATTTTATTTTATTTTAAGATAGGGTATAAGTTGCCCAGGCTGCCCTTGAACTTGAGATCCTCCTACCTCAGCTTGGGTAATAACCATGAAAAACCACACCTGGCTGAAAGTTGCTTTAGAAAAAATAAGGAAAACCCTTATTTCATACTTTGGTATGTGGAAGTTGGATTGAATCACACTTGGGGCTGTCAATATGTGGTGGCATGAAGTGTGTCTATGAAATCATTTTGAGGTCCCTGGAGCTCCGCACAGTGCCTGTCACAGAGAAAGGACTCAGTTCACATTAGCTGAGTGAGTGATGTTTTATTCTTCTGTACTGAACCTGCACTCGGCATGCTATCCAGCACAGAGTCAATGCTAAGTTATCATCTACCACATTGAACTACCCCAGATGTAGGTTAGTAACAAGTCCAGGTTGTGCAGAATCATCTCATACATCTCTTCTCATGGATCTTATAGAAGCAACTCAGTCTTCAAAGACTAAGGTTTTCTTTCATTTTCTTCTTTTTTTTTAATGCGTAAAAGGAACATTTGTTCTTGCCTAAAAGTAGAATTAAAGATAGTGAAATTTAGGGTGATTTTTGGGAAGTGGGAGGATAATTGTAAGTAATAATCACAAAATTGTACAAAGGGTCCCAAATTATTTTCAAATGAAAAGTTCTATCATATCAAGATAATAACAGAGAAGCCATCTGTGTTTGACTCTCAGGTCATATTCACAAATCCAAAGGGTGGAGAAATCCCTTTCCTTAATCAAAAAGAACTGGGCATGTGTTGAGTGCTGTGTTCTTTGCTTGATGCTGGAACTACAGCAGGGATAAGAAAAAGTGACCTCATAAGCCAGATATGCAAAATGTACCTGTTCAGCAAGTCATAGTGGAAAATCATGTGGGCTAAGGCAGACTAGAAAGAAGCAAAAATGTATCTACTGTGGAAATCAGTCACACATAAGAGTATAGTTTGTGCTCTTCGGAAAATTAGATTAGCAAATCTTTATCTGAAGCAAACAAGCAAAAAGTTAGAAACCAGGCTCTTAGGTAATATACAAGACAAAATTCATAAGTTGCAATAAGGATCATTTTATAGATATAGTCCATTCCGTCTAGAATAAAAAAAATAAATACTGTGATTCTTTATGCACCAAATAACATAGCTTCAATGTATAAACTAATCCACGGATGTTTGTTTGCTTGGTTTTGTTTTTATTTTTGTCTTTAGCAGACAGAATGGACGAGTTTTGGTGAGGGGTTGTTTCAGGGGTTCGGTTTGATTCAGCATGCATTGGCAGTATCTTAAAATTCCAAAAATGTGTCCCACAAATTCATGGAACTTGAAGGTTAAAAAAAAGTCTAGTGTGGTATTATTAAGGCAAAAATGAAAGACTGTAGATGGAAGGAGAGGAAAAGAAATAGCTGTTTATCAGGCGCCTCCTAGGTAGCAGAGATCAAGTCAAGCCTTTTACTAAGTAAGTTATTGGATGTAATACATACGGCAACCCAAATTATTTGCCATTCATTAATTGTACACCTGCTATTTTGAGTCACTGAGTTTAGCGAGATCAATAAGATGGTTGGTTCCTTAAAGGATTCCAGTGCAGGAACTCTTACTGCCATTTAGCAGGGACATGGGTAATTTAGGAGGGGAGGGATTTGTTCCAAGTCACATAACTGGCGAACATCACAACTGGGTGTCAGAATCATACACACATGACTTCAAAGCTGCCAGTCTTTTCACTCTTGTATCTGCTTCTGTCAATCCTTCCCTCCAAAGGCAGGGGATGGGAAAGACACTGAGATGCCAGAAAAGTACCAGAGATGACCTACCGCATACTTCTGAGCATGCTCGCAGTTTTTAATGTTTAGGAGTAAACACGAATCATTTTACTGCAAACCAAACTTGGTGATTACCCAAAAGCAGTACTTTTAAAGAACTCACTGCATTGCACGGTGTGTTTCCCTCCCCATTTCTACTGAAGAGCTGGAATTCTGATCCTCAGACTCTCTGGTGTCCTGTGTCACCTGTGAGCTGTGAGCTAACAGGAGCAGAAGGTTTGCAGCAAGCTTGCACCTGGAGGCCTGACGGGAAGACCCCGGTGTGCAGAGTCAGGGGATGAGCAGGAGGAAGCCCTCTCTTTCCTCCTGCCTCCCCTGGATGACAGCACAGGAATCCTGAGGTAGGCACACAGCCAGACTTGGTTGCATAATTTCCTGCTGGAAAAGGTTAGAACGCTTTTGGAAAAGGAAGACCAGAGAAGCCTGGCCTTTAGAAATGAGGCTCCCAGGTAATTTAACCTCTTAAAGTGAATGTTAATATTTACATTATCTTGTTAACATCTTTGTGCTTCTCTTTTTCTCTGAGATGTGAGTTTGACGGTACAAATACTTTAAGCCGATCTTCCTTGGAGGAAAACTGGTCTATCAGAGCATTTTATACAGGAAAGAACATAGTTCCTCTAACCTATCCATCTGAATTTAAAACTCATCAGGGCTATTTATTTTGCTGAACAGTCTTGGGGATGTGAGACACTGTGGATTTCAGATCTTTCAACTATAAAATGGAAAAATGGGTGCTGCTATCTACTCGGTTGCTGGAATGGTAAACTGGGACTATTTATTGAACCAGCTACTGCCTGGATGTAGTGGGAACCATGGTAGCTATTTTTGCTGTTGTTATCATAACCTATTTAAACTCGTTGAAGGTGGAAGTACATCCATTCTTTTGCACAAGTCCCAACATGGCTGATACTAACCCCGGATGGATGCACCATCACCATCAGCTCGATGGCGTCCATCATGAGAAGTAAATCAACGTGGTAGCCATGAATTCAGAGACCAGACCAGACCTTTGGTGTTTACATCTTGACATTGACACATCCTGACTGCATGACCTTGAGAAAGAACTTTAGCTTCTTTGGACCTCGATATCCTCTTCCTCCGAGTAGTGATAATTTTGACATCCAGCTCACAGGGTTCTTGTGTCTCCTGTAAGTTGAAACACAGACAGGGCTTAGTGCCTGCATGTAGTACCTGCTTAGTAAATCTCAGTCATCTTTATTCCTTGACGTTCGGTTTCCCACAATACTATGAGTGTGACATTGTGTCATTTGAAAAGTGGAAAAGCTGAGTCACTTGATAGGCCTGGCTAACGTCACACGCACAGCTCATCTGCAGTCAGCTGCCACCACCTCTGCGTACTCCTGACTGCCAAAGCAGTTCTATTACCCTGAAAAAGCCCCAGCTGCTGGGGCTCCAATCAGGATTTATATCAAAGGCAGCTTTTCCACACAATGCCCCCCCCAACACACACACCACTAACGACACCCCCCCACTATCATTGTTGCAGGAAATTATGCTGCGGGCCATGTATCTTCTTGGACACGCTCTGCTCTTGAAGAAACACTCCCAATTACTGAGGCTGTGTTCTCTGTGATTGCAATGTGTCATGACATTTCCAAGATGTAAGTTTCTTTGAAAAAGGCATTAGCACCAGGCGAGCGAGGCGGCTCATTTTTCAAACTTGGGAACTGTCGTTGGCTTTGCTCGGCACCGGTGAAGCCTGAAGGCACTGTTTAGTGAGCTCCATCGGCGGCCGGCGCCCTCCCCAGGCACAGTCGGCTGCTCTGCCTCTGGTGGGCACGAGGCTGAGGGCTCGTAGAGGAGCGTGCACACCTGCCCGCCCACACTCACTCACGCACACGTGCACACACGCACACGTGTACACTCACTTCTGGGGCTATCGTCATAGTTGATTTCTCAGTGTCTCGCACAGGGTGACGTGCACAACAGAGACATTCTCTGACGGGCAAATTAAGGAAAGAATGAAAAGCAGTGGCTATGAATTCCAGCCTCCTGGGCACCAGGGACAGCTTGGCCAGGACTGAGCAGAGGAAGAGACAAAGCCTGCTTTCTTGGTAGGACAAGAACTCTCTGGGGGTCCAAGTTGTAAGCTAGGATCAATATAGTGTGACACGGTCCAAGATGACAGATACTAGCCGTGTTACGTACTTGAAGTTAAATTCAAATGACTTAAAATTAAATAAAATTTAAAATTCAGTCCCTCCGAAAGCGCTAGCCACACTTCAAGTCCTTGAGAACTCCATCTGGCTAGTAGCTACCATACTGGATCATGCATGTGTAGAATACTTTTATTGTCACAGACATTTCTATTGGACAGTAGTGACACAGGTTCCGATATGCCCGAAAAGAAATTACATTCCAATTTTAGTAATTGATCCATTCATTCCCTCTACTCCTTCTTTGTTTTTAATTCTTATAAAATCACACTCAAACACATACACAAAATTGACTATGCAAGCCATTAATTGCATTATTTTGGAAAAAGAATATTTATGGATTCTAACTGAAAAACGACTTGTGGCGAGAGCAATTCCATAGCAAAAACGTTATGCTTTCTGGAAACCTTAAGATAATTTCTGATTTTTAGCAGGGGCCACTTATTTTGTGTTATTGCTTGGAGGACACCAAGCATCCAGGATCTATGCCCTAGTCTATATCTTTAAGATAGAGTTCAGGGGTCGGTGCCCTGACACTGAGTGACGATGTTGGCGGCCAGTTTTCCCAGCAGCAATGATGTGAGGTGTGTCTATCATTTATTTTATGTGTGTTCACTAACTCAGCATTTATCTTTGGAAAGCAGATTGCAGAAGGGACAGAATAAGGACAGAGCATGGTGCGACCATGAAGCTTCACCCAGCAGCCAGAGACATTGGTATTTCATGGAGTTGACCCAGAAACCACTCAGAACAACTCACTTTGATCAAGGCTAAAGAAGCTCAGGCTTTATTTTTTAATTTTATTTGTTCTTAAATTAGCTGTACATGACAGTACAATGCATTTATACACTGACAGATCACACATAAATGGAGTGTCATCTCTCATTTTTCTGATTATACATATTGCAGGATCACATTGGTCATGTAGTCATGCATGCACATGAGGTCATCACGTCTGTTTCATCCTACTATCACTCCTTCCCCTATACCCTACCCCTCACCTTACTCCCCTCTACACAATCCAAAGTAACTCTATTCTTCCCTATCCCCCAGCCCTTATTGTGAATTAGCATCTGCATATCAGGGAAAATATTCAACCTTTGAGTTTTTTGGACTTGGCTTATTTCACTCAACATGATATTCTCTAACTTCATCCATTTACCAGCAAATGCCAGAATTTCATTCTTCATTAAAACTGAGTAATATTCCATCATACATGTATGTTTGGGATATATCCATTCATCTGTTGAAGGGCATCTAGGTTAGTTCCATAGTTTAGCGATTGAGTTGTGCATGCTTTTCATGACTGGATGGTTTTGCATTGTGTGGATATGCCACATTTTACCTATTCGCTTGTCAGTGGATGGACATGGAGGTTATTTCCACTTTCTTTTAGGAATAGAACTGCCATGAATGTTCGTGTTTGTCTTTGTGTGGACATAAATTTCAATTTCTCTTGGGTGTAGACCTAGGAGTGGAGTTCCCAGGTCCCATGAACCTTGAAAACTCAGTCACAAAGACCAGAGATGCAGGGTTCCATCTACGTGAAATATCCAGAATGGGCCAAGTCGGTGATAGAAAGTAGAGTCGCGGGTGCCAATGGGTGGGCCCAGGGAGCGACGGTATGAGGAGCAGCACTTCATCTTGGGGCAGTGAAACTATCCTAAAGTCGACGGTGGCGAGGGGTTCAGCTCTGTGAGCACATTAAAAGTCATGGAGTTGTCGGCCTAACATGCCTTAAATGAGTGCATGTATGGTGTGTGTGTTGTATCTTAGAAAAGCTGTAAAAAATTAAATGTGTTCAAAGTGGATTTGCCTGTCATGTCACATGGCTGCCATTGATCTAGGCCCTGAGCAGATGAGGGCATCTAATAATCATTGCCAAAAATGAGCAGGAGGAGACAGACGCGCAGCCCTGTTTATTCAGTTCTGCAACAGTGCTCTTGTTCAAATCCCTTTCAGTGGGTGACATGTCCCAGCTCACTCGATGGCATTATTTTTGCTTGGTGGTTCCTACAAGCGTGGATCTTCTTATAATTGGTGACCTCCTAGATCCAGCAAGATACACTCCATGGAATGCCTCCTGGTGGGTTAGGGGTCCGGGGTGTGCAAATGTGTGAGCCAGGCTCACAGCTCACAGAGGAGGTGCCGGGAGGCAGTGACACCTGTGCCCAGCGCGGGGTTAGTTATCTGTCGTATGTAATGTGGCATCTGTGTGGTGTTAGAGTCTGTGGGTCTGGGGTCTGGGTTTGGGTGTGGACCGGCTCAGCCCTCTGAGTCAGGTCAAAGCGTCCTCTGGGCTATGTGTCCTCTGGGCTCAGCTGGGAAACATGCTGTTTCTTCGACTCACATGGTGCCCATGGCCATTGGCACGTGAGTCCTCACGGGTTGTGGCACTGGGAACCTCAGCTGCTACCTGGCTTTGGTTCAGGGGCCACGCTCAGTTTCTTGCCACGTGGGACTTTCCGGCATGGCAGCTTGGTAAAGCGTCTGGGTTGAGAAGGCAGCAGAGAGAATCCACTAGCCAGCTGGAAGTCACCCAAGGACCCCAGGGATGGCGGTGACCTCCCCTCGGTGTGGCCACATTCTGTGGGGGCTGGAGGTTCTCTGTGCAGGGTGGTGGAACCCGCCGGGGCTCTGTTGGACGCCGCTCAGATGCAGCCCGCCACGCATGCTCAGGGGGCTGTGCGGAAGGTAGGAGAGCGTCCAGGGAGGACGGGGAGACACCGGCTCGAGGGCCTTGGGAACGATACCCAGGTGACCTGGCGGAGCGGGGAGGCGGGGAGAGTGTGGTGTGAGCGAGCTGCGGGAGCAGCAGGGGACGGCCGGGAGGGTCCTGCGAAGGACTGCGAGCAGAGGAGACGTGCTCAGGCACAGATAGGGTTGGTTTGCAGCAGAAGCCCTTTCATGCACAGGCGCTGCCAGGCGGAAGTCCCTCCCAGCCTCCTGGCTCTGCTTCCACCTCGAGTCCCTCCTTCTCCAAGCTGCTGCCACCCTCCCACCACTCTACGAAGCCGCACTTCCTAGCTCTACCTGCCTATCCAGTGAGCAAAAGGCAGAGGAGTACTCAAAGTAACCCACAGTTAAAAGAGGTTGACCTTCAGAGACATAGAGAGAAGATCTCAGGTGCAGTATTCATGAATTGTAAGACTCTTCATTATCAGTGACTCATAGCACAAGGACACGAAAGGCTTCCTTAGCAAGAAATCTGGAGATTAATAGACCAGAACTTTTGAACTTTTTTTTTTTTTTACAGTTCAATATGCCATCAAAGCCAGCATTCTTCAATCATTTTGTTCTGCCAACCTGTTGATGATATCTTGCCTCATGGTTACAAAGTGGCTGCCAGTCATCCAGACAGCATATCATCATATCACAGTGATCAAAGAACCAGCATGGACTATAGTGTTAAAAGAAACAGAAGGACTTAGAAGAATTCCTCGTCTGTATCACTGGTCACAGTTGAGTCCTGCAGGCATCCCTAGGATGATCCATGGTACTGGGAGTTGCATTTGCTCTGTTTTCCTGAGATCAGTCAGGATTTACCCCCTCAGCCAGAGACTTTTTAGCAGACCTCTGGAGTGGGCAATGACCTCCCAATTCTCTTCCACTTTTGCTCTCCTTACAATACAAAAAAGTAATCGCTATGTGACAAAATGACTAAGAGACAGGAAAAGACCTTGTCCTCTGACTTGGGTCCTCCTCCTCATTCCTGAAGGCTAGCTTTCTTCCCTCGTTCCATAAGCCTCCCAAATCCTCATTTACATATGGAAGGGGAGAAACGGAGTCTCCAGCCTCCTTCCTGGTCCTTGCTTGTGGATGGTTATAACTGGGCCCAGCCCTGAGGCGGGGCTGTTGAACCCTTAGTCTGCCTCCAGTGCTGGCCCTGCACAGACCCCCTGGACCCTCTCCCGGTGGCCCGCAGTGCCAGGGAGGTGGCTTCCCAGGAAAGGCCGGGCGGAGTTGGTTGGGGAGCAGCAGGTTCGAAGCCGTCTTCCTTTATCTTATTTACATTTTCAGATATCTGATGCCCACGCGGTCGTTAACCTTAAAACCCGATGCTGTCAAAACTCAAAGACCAGCCAGTCCTTGCTCTGTGCCAGGCTCTGTGGGCAATGACCAAAGGGACTCCATTTTTCCCTGAGACTCCATGTCATGTAGGAAATGCTTCTCCTGTGGGAACACCCGGCCTCTGTACCCATCAACAGTTGCTTAGCATGACATGTTTGGCAACACCAAATGGCAATTCTTGTATCATGTAAAATCATTCTCTGTTTTGTTCTTATTTTTCTGGGCATGAAAGGGCTTCTGCTGCAAACCAACCCTATCTGTACCCCATCAGAGAACGGTTGTCTAGACGTTAGGAACCACGCTTCAACATGAACTGAAGAAGGTCGTTTTGACCCGCTTCCCCTCTGCTTATGGGTTTAGATCTCATGAGGTCAGTCTGTAGTTCTGAATCCCAGCAGCAGGCACTTATGACTGATGGACCCACAGGCTTTACTTATGGTCTAGAAACCCTGCAACCCCACGCTTGGGGCTGTCTGCCAATAGCCATTTTGGGCCTTGTGTGGGACAGTCCGCAGCCGGCTAACGAAGACTCTCAAATCTGGACTTCTCAGTGGCCATCGGTCTGTTCTGAGCTTGCGCCCCACAACAGTCCTTCCTATAGCGCCTCCAATTTCACTGGCCATCCGTGGAGAGGGAGGGCACGGTCCCCGGCCTCAGTCCTTACCCCTTACTCTCCACAGCGCTCTTATTCATGGCCTCTGCTTGCTTACCTCACAAGGGGAAAGGGGTCCTCCAGGAGAGGCCGGAAACATGCCTCTGACATTCCCAGAGCGCCGCCTTCCCTCAGGACGGGAGCTGGATGTCCTCTCTGCTGACCCTGTGCCTGCTGCACCCAGGCCATTTTACATCTGGTTCATACATCCGCAGGCAGAGGAGCCCAAGGCCTACGTGGATGTCACTCACCCCCTGTCCTATGAGAACCTTCCTGTGTGCATGGGCTGAGCACACGCGGCCACATCCTTTCAGAAGCTCAGAGAGGTGCGCATGGGCAATGGAAAATAACCACGCCCAGTGGTGGCTGCAGATCGAATGACCCAGAAGGACCCAGTGGGCAGCGTGGCTGGGGAGGATTCCCAGTGCAAGCTGATGAAGAGCGGATGAGGACCTAGAACCAAGAAGTGCCTGTTGTGAGGTTCAGGGGACCTCGGTTTGGGGTGCTCACGTGGGCCTTCTGTTTAACATTAATAATTACTAAGTCATGTTAAGTGATATATCAATCAAATTAATAAAGCTTACAATATTTAGGGCATTTAGTTTGCTAAAATTACTGGCATCTGTGTCTATTAAAAATGACAGATGATTAGGATATCCAAAGTTTGGTGGAATCTGCTAGCTAACAAGGTAGAATTAAAATTTATATCTTGTTGCCGCATAATGAACATAATTAAAAAGAGTGATAAAACCCCTTGATTAACCCTCATCTCCTCTTGCATAGCATTTTATTATGCAAATGAAACTTCCAACACTGTAAACTTAATACCAGTTAAGAATATGAATCTGTTCTCATTTTCCAAGCGCAAGGATATATGCGTACGTGGGAAATATTGGTGGGGACGGGGCCTGGTTTGCTCCCAACTGGAATTCGGAATGTGCACCTCATGCCCGCCATGCTGCAGGTGGTCCGGGTGCAGCCCACTGTGTTTCCTCAGGACCTTCTGCTTCCGTGTTTAATTACCCGCCCGGCCACGTCGCGCCATTGAGCACACCCAGGACCCCAGATCAAGGATGGCTGTGTCGTCCTACGAGCCTCCTTTATAGTTCTGATTTTCACTTTCCTGAATTAAAGGGTACATCACAGTGACTTCAAAAAGCAGGAATCTCCTCATCCGTTCATCTCTGAGGTTTGAGGGAAGGATTAGAAAATCCCAGAGGGGAGGATTATTTTTTAAAGATCTCATCTTTCAACATGTGATTTCTCTCCTTGCTGAGAATCCTCTCTTCCCCTCTAAGGGTGCTAAAGGGAAGACGGGGGGCAGCAGGATCCCTCAAAGTGGCATTGAGCTGGGTCCGTGGATTTTCCCTTGGCCGACCGAGTGGGTTGGTAGGAAGGTGATGAAAGTCACTGTGATTTCTCTGCCTCCACTTGCCTCTCCATCCTCTGGGGCAGGAAGGAGCTACTGCATGATTAGCACCCAAGAGCAGCGAGAGCGATCGGGGTTTGCGTCTGAGACTCGCTCTTTGAAGACTGTTCAGATCGAGGCAATCAGACCACGTGGACTGAATGCAGAGTGGACCCCTAAAATGATCCTTGCTGCTCAAGACCTTGGGGACAGGACCAAGCTGAAGACCAGAAGTGCCCGACGGAGCGGCGAAGTGCCTGCAGGACCTCAGAGGAGAAGCCCCTGGAAGACGCAGGCGGAGGGAGACGCAGCCACACCCAGGAGCTGCTGGGAGTGGAGGAGGCCAGGGCAAGATCAGCCTCTGGTGATCCCCGAGTCCCTGTGGTCCTCTCGCCCATTCCGCTAGCGGTGGGCAAGGCTGTCTCTGTGTTCTCATCCTGAAGATGGGAAGAGCGATGGTGAGCCGCCTCACCGCATTGCTGAGAGCGTTAAACGGCCTCCCTCACTGAGCTCGGCACGCAGACTCCACGCTGGGCAAGTGTTAGCTTTCATTTCTGCTGCTCTTACCACCGTCATCTATTATTTTTATTATTATTATTTGCCAGAATGTACACGCCTTCCTGATTATTGCAGAGCCTATTTGAATAATTTCATTTGCATATGTATTGTAGGAAAATAAGACGAGCAGTCCCTTCTCCACAAAGTCATAAACAGTTATTTCGGGGTGATGGGTTGGCCGTAGAATTTTATTTGCTTCTGGGCGCTTCCAGTTTCTAAATTTTTCAGCAATGAGAACACATGATTCTGGCAATAAGAAGATGAAAGTTTTGTTTTTCTTTTTGGTTTTTAAGACTGCTTTATTAAGAGTTAAAATAAAAGTGAAGAAAACCCAGGCTGGGAATTTTCTGTGCTCATGAGTTGACCGCAAGCACAGGAGTAAGGTTTTTCATGATTCCTTAAGATCTGGAAAAAGCTTAAATTAGTAACTGGGGGAAGAAAGGGAGTGGGTGGTGGGTACAGGAAGCACTTGGAAGCCCATTTTCAAGGGTTGCTGTGTCCGGAGTTAGATTTTGATATCTCAGGTATCTCTCCAGCTCCTGCCCAGAACTGGTCATTGTGGATTGAGTCTTCTCTCTGGGGAAATTATTTCTGGGAAGAAAACCACAGGTGTTCCGTGTAGACCAGAGTTGATTAACCTGGACCCTACTGACATCTGGGGCTGGGCTGCTCTTTGTTGTGGGCATGTGACATGCACTATAAGATGTCCAGCAGCATCCCTGTCCCCACCTGCTAGATGCTGGCAGCACCTGCCCTCCTGCCTGTGATAACCTGCAGTGACTGTAGATATGGTCGTGTCCTAGGGCACATGAATGGGAAAATGACTCCCTGCGAGGTGAGAACCTCCCCACAGGCCACGACTTAATTTTGAGCCCTTCAGAATCTCTTCAGGGAAAGTTCTGGCAGATTCTAGACCATTTCCTTGAAGAGTCTGTGAGGAGGTGAAATCGTGTGAACTGTGAATTCAGAACTCCTCGGTTATCTATCAATTCTTTTGCTCTTTAGCTGGGCGTTTTGGTCTAGATCTGGAGTGTCCACAAAAAGCTCATGTGCAAGACGATGCAAGAAAGTTAGATTATGAGAGGTATAATCCAGTCAGTGGATTAATCCACCAACATGGATTAACTCAGTGGTTACTGTAGACAGATAGGCTGAGGCTGGAGGAGGTGAGTCACTGGGGGTTGTCTTTGGGGCTTGTAGTTTGCTCTCGGGGAGCAGAGCTCTCTCTGCTTCCTGGTTGCCCATCTGGAGTTGCCTCCCTCCTTCACGCCCTTCCACCATGGTGGGCTACCTCACCTCAGGCCCAGAGCTGTGAAGTCAGCCGACCACGGACTGAATCTCTGAAACTATGAGCCAAAATGAACTTTTCCTCCTGTAAAGGTGTTCTTGTCAGGTCTTTTGATCACAGCAATGAGAAAAAAGAAAAAAGAAAAAAACTAAAACACCATGTGACCTTGGGCAAGGTTCTTAACTCCTTCTAACTTAACCTGAGTTCCTCACTCTAAAATTGAATTAGTAACATCAACTTCCACAGATCTTTATGTGGATACGAGGTCCTCCTTAGGCCACATTCCACTATGCCTGCCACCCAGTAGAGCATAATAAGTACCTTGTGAGTTGGTTGGAGCAACTTAGAAAAAGAAGGATTAATGAATGATACAGTATAATTGACCCCCCATCAAAACTCACCGATCGCATTAGGTACCTGCTTCTTTTATCAAGTCCTGAATTCCAAGACGACTTCATCCCCTCCTGCAGCCACCAGTAAATTATGAAATATACAGCCTAACTGGATGCAAAATTATGGCTTATTTTCTTTTGTAGTTCTGAAGGGTCTGAGCCAAGCTCCCTTATCACTGAGCCCCAGCTACAGGATGGACCCTCCAATCATGGCGGCCCTCTTGAAGGAATTACAGAGGTTTGGGGCCAGACTTAGGTTACCAAGCAGGGAGGAAACAGTGCTGGCAGCTACCCTTTCCCTTCCTGGTGACTGCACATGGTTTTAATCTGCTTCCACAGTTATTCTGCAATCTGGAGATATTCAAGAACAGCCTAATTAGGTCGTTGTGGGCTGAGAGAGAATTTGCTCTTGTCAAACTCATGGCATGGAGGGAGATGTGTCAACCATTCTCATGAAGTAAGCCGGCCCCCTGTTTCCCACAACTCCTGGAGCTGTCTGTCACCTATCTGGTGGTTGTGCTTCCCCAGAGTCCTTTCCGAGGATACTGGACCTGTCTGAGTGAAGTTCCACCCCTGGGTCCGCTTTTTGTGTTTTGGGAGCATAGAGGTGAGGTCTGAGATGGGACTGAGCTAGACTTAGGTCCTGGCTCAGCTGGTTTTTGGCTGGGTAATTAGACAAGGGACGACTTCTAAGAGTCTGAGTTTCCTCAGCTGCACAGTGGGAATTGGTGAAATGCCCTTATCCAAAATGCGTGCCACCAGGAGTGTTTCAGACTTCAGAGTTTTTCAGATTTCGAAATATTCAGCTTTACTGGTTGAGCATCCTTAATCCAAAAATCTGAAATCTAAAACACTCTGAAAGCCATAACTTCTTGTGTGTCTTCTCAGAGTTTCAGATATCAGAACATTTTGGATTTGGGGGTTTTGAGATTTGGGACGAGCAACCTATATGAAACCAAACTAATTAATGAAAGCGAACATTCGCTGACCATTTACTTTGTGCAGAAGTAAATGCTGGGACAAAAACCAAAAACAAGCCATCCCCCTGCTACCAGGGAGCTTATGTTTCAGGGAAGTGCCGCTAGTGTTTAAAAAAAAAAAAAATTGGGTCTCAAAACCAGCCCCTGCTGTGTAGTATTTGTCATTTGCTGTGGCATAAATACTCCCATCGAGGTTGACATTTCAAGATACCAACATGAACATCGCTGAAAGCCAAGCTAAGGAGGCGATGTTCCCATTCGCTCTCAGAGGCTGCTGCAAGCTGGCTCCCGCACATTGGGGCTACTAGAATGCTGAAAACCTACTGGGGCAGCAGGAGGGTTTATGAGATGATGACCAGCACAGATTCTGCACGGTGAGGGATTAGGACCTGGGGGCCACTACTATTAGTTCAGCAGCAGGAACCTGAAACGTCCTCATGGCGGACTGTACATGGACCCTCTTCTCTTGGCCAGCAACCTTTCCCAAGCCCAGCGGTTCTTCCTCTACCAAGCCATTCTGAGTCCCTCCTTCAGCTGGAGGTCCTATGGGTACAGTGCTGGTTATACTTTCCCAGCGGGTGTCTCAGAATCCACCAGTTTGACCATGTGTGCAGATGCTAGGGGACCACCCAGAGAATGCAGCTCAGCAGATTTGGAACAGAGCTCAAGAGAGCCTCCACTTCAGCAGGTGGCCCTGGTGATTCTGCCCCACATGGTCCATGGGACTCACTTTGTAACAAAGTCTAACTCCATGTTTTCTTTCTATTTGGAAGTTCTGTGAGACTCTGGTTCATCTCTGTGATTTAATAAACTCATTTGGTCAGATGAATTTAGGTAATCCCAGCCTTTCCTTTCTCCAGTGGTAAGGGGGCCTAAACAGGTGCAAACCTAAGAGAAGACCTACCTTGCGGATAGGAGAAGCTTGAAGAAGGTGCAATACTAGAGATCTCAGTTGGTGTTCACCAAAGCTTTGTATGTATGTCAGCCAATGTTCTGGCTACTTTGTGTGAAGCAACTCGATTCTAGCTACACCTTAGGCTGCAGATAGGGCCGTAGAATAGTCTTCACATTTACTTGATAGATGAGGAAACTGAAGTGCACAGAAATGGATACCTTGAGTTTGACCAAGAATTCCCACTTGACAGGTGGTGGAGTCACTGATTTGACCCTCTGGTCTGACTCCAGCACCCTTACTCTTACTAATGGTGCTGGGTGCTGGGTGGTCTCATGCTGCATTGAGCATTCTCAATTCTCAATTCTGGGTGGATTTTACAATCTTCACAGACTCAACATGTGGACTTTGACTTCACTTTTATAAAAGCAACTGGTGAAGTGGTGAGAGCAGAGGGCTTAGGAGTGGCTAAGACTAAGAGCCCATTGCTCACGCTGACCGCACTGTGTGCTGGCGGTTGTTCTGTGCCCTGTTACTGCGTGGTGAGGGGGAATCACCAAGGGGCATAGAGATCATCCTCCTAAGAGGAGGAGGAGGTCAGGGGAGCTGAGCAACCCACAACAGCAGCCCAGGAAGCAAAGTCGCCCCGTCAGCGAGATGAAAATAGACAGGAGGCTAATGGGGAGGGTAACAAGGCAGCTTAAGAACAAAGACTGAGTGCTCTTTAGTCCCAGGGCACCTGCCTCTCAGCCTGGAGGAGGAGGAGGAGGAGCAGGACCTTCTGCTTCCGCCTCCAAGCTCAAGACGCCTGTACCCCCAGGCTGTGCTGGCTGGTCAGCCCCAACCCTGGAGGCTGGATGTGGGTGGAGAAACCTGGGCAGGAACCTTACAAGGCAAGCTCTTAGATTCTTGGGGCCATTCATAGACAGCACAAGTCTCAGGCATGAGCTGGGCCAGTGGGCTCATGGTGAAACCAGAGGGGTGGGAAGTGATTTTTTTTTTCAAGGTCAACTTGTAGAGTCATAGCCACTGCTGTGTTTGGAGCTTGGGTTCTTGACTCAGTGGTATGCCAACTTTATCTGACTCCTTCCCTCCCTCCCTCCTCCCTCCCTCTCTTCCTTCCTTCCTTCTTTCCTTCCTTCCTTCCTTCTTTCCTTCCTTCCTTCCTTCCTTCCTTCCTTCCTTCCTTCCTTCCTTCCTTCCTTTCTTCCACCTCCCTCTCTCCCTCTCTTTCTTTTTCCTTTTATTTTCTGTGACATCAACTATGAAGACTTAGTATGAAATCATGGATAAATTCTGGGTTGGAAACAAGGAACTTTGAATTCCCTCAGTGGTTCCTTTTGGGGAGGGAGCAGAAAATATTTTGAGAAACTGTCAGAACATGAACACTCTCTTTTGAAATACATGCATGCATACCTACACTTACATGTACATATGTGTGCCTTTGTATATGTGTGCTTGCTCAGTGGTCTGTCACCATGCAGAAACCACACTTCGTGGCTGCAGGAGTATCTCCCGTGCCTTGTGATGGGCATTTGAAGGTTAGGAGGTGATGCCAGTTGTCCACCAGGCTCTCAGAGGGTGGGATTGACCAATTAACATGTACCCTGACAGAATTTCACAAAATGCCCTGACTTAAACCTTCCGCATGGGGGAGGTTTTTCTTAGAGATATCCAAATCTCTAAATTAACGTAAATTCCCAAGTCCTATCCCACCAACTTCCCTGATGCCGTCCTACACGCCCAGGGAGAATCGAGGGAAGAGAAGTCTAAGGAGACTTGGAAGATTAGCTGTCTGGCTCACCGGAACCTGGAGAAAGCTCCTTCTTGCCTTTTGATATCCTGGATGCGTGGCGGTGCAGTGACCAGCCTGTGGCATGCACCCTGCCAAACAGCAGAAAGTCTAAATGCCAAGCATTTCAGTCCCAGGAGGAAAAGACAACTGTTACTCAATTTATTTATTAGGCACTGAAACAGAGCCCATGGCTTGATGACACATTTATTCAAGAAACATTACAACCTAATTATACACGGGGAGACGGACAAAGGGAAGCTGTCATGCATTTCAAAACAGCCAAACCCTGAAGAGTTTGCAGGGTTTGCCGGAGGAACATGGAAATAATATTCTCTGACTTTTGCTAATAGTCTCTCACTGGAGAGATCTCCGTGTACAGAGAAAGGTCTCTTTCTCATGATATCCTCAGATTCTGACACTACCTCTAACTTCCAGGTTCTCCAAGCCTCTTCCTTCTGGGTGTCCCAGGAAACTGGCATCACACCTTGACACTGGACTGGGCATGCTAAGTGTGCCTGGGGTGCACCTTATAGCTCCCCTCTGCTGTCTTCCTTCTTTGTTCTAGTAGAAGGTATTTTAGAATCAGAGAGCACAGGGTTCAAGTCTTAGCTCTGTATCTTTTTCTCCAAATGTATATATTGGTATGTAAAAGTAAAAACAGATCAGACTGTAATCCACTATAAGTGTTAGGAGTATGTTCCCATATGAATATCCCACCATGTTCCGCCATGTTCCGCCATGTTCTGCCTTGAATATTTGGGTGTCTGTACAGGAAATCTATTTGTGTTCATCTTTGAACTCCTTGTCATATAGCATAAGATGTACTGAATTTATATCTGGGTATCTGAGCATGATTAGCTTTGCCTCATAGTACTTGCATATTATTAGGTTTGCTTTGTGGTACCCGGGTATTATTACCTTCACACCAAAACAACTTGAGTGTTAATGGCTTTGCAACATAGTGCCTGAGTATTATTAACCTCACAATATAGCACCTGAGTATTATCACCTTTGCATCACGATATTAAAATTACAGGGATATCAAGATGAGTGAACATCACCCAGAAACTCTGCCTCCTCTTCTGGATAAAGAGTCAGTATGTTTCCAGTTGCAGGGTAGTTGTACCCTGTGAGGGGGACATGTCCTTCATTTTCTTCATTTGGGGGTTAATTATGGTTTCAAGGAATGTGCATAAGCACTCAGGCCCTGCACCAGGATCTGGAGTTGAGACAGACACTGCCCTGTCCACATGGCAGTGATTCAGAGGAAAAGACCCCCCCCACACACAAATCAGAAAAATAATTTAAAATCATTCCAAATGCTACTGATGAATGAAACAGCCACCAAAAGTGATGATGGGGGACACTCCTGGCTCTCCGCCATGTTTTCCTCGTGGCTCTGCATCAGGTACTGACACAGGCAGCCTAGAGGGGTGATTGGGGAAATCTAAAGTGGGTGTTGCAGCTTGAGTAGGGCCATTCTGGCCTGTGGGGTCACCTCAGGTTATATTCTACATCTGAACACGAAGTCCCCTATCTAGGTTTAGCTTTTAAATCTTAAATTTTTGAAATAAGCCAGTGCCTCCCAAACCAAAGGCTGAATGTTTCCTCTGTTAAGCGGATGATGATACATCATGGGGGTGGGGGTGGGGGAGGTAAGAGAAAAATGGAGGCACTGTGGATTATGTAGCGGGAGACGAGATGGGGGAGGGGTGGGGTAGGAAAGAAGGTGGAATGAGACAGACAGCATTCCCCTGTGTACCTGTATGATGACGCCAGCGGTGTGAATCTGCAAGGTGCGCAACCACAGAAACAAGAGTCGTACCCCATTTGTGTACGGTGAATCAGAATGCAGTCTGTAAAGTTAAAAAAGTTAAAGTTAAAACACAATTTTTGAGGTTTCATTTGCATACTACATAATGTACAGCTTTAACTTTGGCGAAATGTCACACCCAGGTCACTGGGGCCCCCATCAGGCTGCAGGACATTTCCTCACCCCGCAAAGCTCCCTGCGGCCCTTTCAGGGCAGTTCTCTGAGAAGCAGCCGCCATCCTGCCTTCTGTCGCCCTTCCTTGGTTTTTCCTGTCTCAGAACATTGTATAGATGGCAGAGTGGGGCACACATACCCTCTTGTGTCTGCTTCTCGCTCCGGCATCACGTCCCTTCTGAGATCTCCCCGGATCCACGTGCCCCTCTCTGCTCCCGAGTCTCAGTCCCTCTTCTTGCTCAGGGTGCCCTTTTGTCTCACTCCCGTGTTTCTGAGTACACGTGTTCAAAGTCTCCTTTGTCTGATCTCAACATGGGCAAATTGCTTTTCTTCTGGAAAGTGGCCCTGTACCACATCTTTCTCCCTCATGCACTTCCTGTCCCCACGCCTACGTCCTATATCACAGTGCATATTTTCTAAACAGCCCAGTTTCAGTCCCCCTTCCGATAGGATGGTTTCTACATTCCAACTGAATCTTAGTTCTCTTTGCATTTATTGTGATTAGTGATCTAGGTTGTTTTTAGTCCACTGTCTTGCTGTTTGTCTTTCTCTTACGTCTGATACCTTTTTTTGTTACTGTTCCTGCTCTTTTTGGCATTAGTCAAGAATGATTCCACCACCTTTTCTATTGACCAGCTGCATCTCTCCCTTTAGTTCAGCGATGTTCTCGCATCGATCATGCGCGCCATCAATATAAGTGCTATTACGCCACCACAAGAGCACGGAAGGACTTCCCAGCCTTGCTACTCTGTTTACCCCTTGTTCTGTCTACTGCTTTCAGGTATAGATATTATTATTTTTAAATGGGGTTGGGTCACTGCACAATCCCATTATAACCATGCTTCCATCTACAGTTATTTATCAATTAAATGCTTTAAAGTAAAAAAAAAAAAAATCAAATGGAGCATTAAAATGCCAAAAAACTTACAAATATGCTAGTAAAAGTGAATTGTTCATATTTGCCAACAAGTTTGTTTATCTGTTGGGCTCTTCCTTCCACCTGGTGTTAATGCCATCTCTTGCCGAGTGTGTCTGCTGTGGCCAGCAATTCTTCACTTCTGTCGGTTTTAAATGTTCTCCCAGTGACTTCCTTTGCTGATCCGTCAAGGTCACCGTGGGAAGGCCTTCTTCCGCTGTCCTGTCCTCCTTGCCACTTCTTACTGTTGCTCCCTGTTGTCGTTTGTATCTTTTTTTCTGGATACTTTCATGATTTTCACTTGTTCTTTTTTGTTTTCTGCAGTTGGACCACAATGCGTCTAGATGAAATATTCTTTGTAGTTTCCTGGCTGGTTTTTTAAGCTTCCTGCTGTGCATCACTGCCTTATTTTACATTAGATAATTCTCACCTCTCTCTCTCTCTCTCTCTCTCTCTCTCTCTCTCTCTCTCTCTGTCTCTCTCTCTCTCTCTCTCTCTCTCTCTCTCCCCCCGGTGCTGGGAATGGAATGCAGAGTTCCCCAGGCAAGCCTCTTACCCCTGAACCCGCCCTGGCCTTCATCTATTATCTCTTTCAAATATTTCCTCCATGGTAATTTTTGCTTTCATTTTGTACAGGGACTCCAATTATATGCAGATTATACTGTTTGATTTTATTCTACAGGTCAGCATGGATAATTTTATTGACTTTTATTTTTATAATATTTCCTGCCATGTTCGGCCTACAATTAAGCCATTTGATGAATTCTTAAAGATATTATTTCGTTCAGTTCCAGCATTTCCATTTGTTCCCTTGGTGGTATTTTATCTTCTCTCATGAATTTCCCCTTCTATTCACGGGTCTCGTTCACTTTTTCCAGTAGCTGTTTTCATGCATCGGTAGTAGTTGTTCTAAATGCTAACACTTGGGTTAACACTTGATTTTTTTTTTTCTGATTTAGAAGTCACTTTTTCCTAATTGTAAAACATCTAATAAAAATGTGTCTAAAAGATATTGTGCCTAAAGAAGAACAGAACTCAGGTTAAATCATATTCAGCCCACAGAGGAATTTGCTCCTTCCTTGCTCAGTGCACTGGATGAGTGGCTTCCGTCTCTGTAATGTCGCCAGTTTTCCTGGGCTGGGGTTGGGAGGCAGCTTCAGTCTGCTTCCGTTCGCCATCAGTTTTAAGTGTTTGAAGGTGAGATCAAGATGCCCCCTTCCACAGAGCTTGGGATCTGAGTCCCAGCAAGACTTCTTAGATCTCCTCCGCCTTCCTACGGAGTCTCCAGCTCTGTGGACCACGGAGCGCTCTCTGCTCTCTGCCCGCCTGCATGTTCTCGAGGGTTTGAAGACGTCGGTGAGCTGCTCTCTGGACTCTGGGAGGCAGGTGAGCATTAGCGGGTGAGGGTGCCTCTGGGGACTGTCTGCCCCCACCCTGCCCATGGCCTTGCGTGCAGCCCTGCAGCTCACACACCAATGGGAATGCTGGACAGGAAGGTCCGAGGGGAATCAAAGCGCGCCCGCTGACGCGGGGAGAGAGGGATGCCCAGCAGGGCACTGTCACAGTGCCACCCGGCTGACCTCGGCTGACCTCTCGGGCTTCTTCCTTTCACTTCCATCGCATGCTCCTATCCAACCAAATCACTCACAACTCCCAGTGAGTTTCCCACGTGCTCTAAAAGCAGCACTTTACATTCCCCTTTCCTCAGCCCCTCCCACCTGCAACACCCCGTGCCCAGCTGTCCTCTCCAAGACGGCCTCCCCCCATTTAAAGGCCACCCGTTAAAGCACCTCGCAGGCGCAGCCCTCGTGACTGGCCTGCATCACCCTGTATTTTACTGGTGCGCTGACTTGACTCCCACACTAGATGCCGTGTTCTTTACGGGGTGAAGCCGTGCCCCAGCCCAGCAGCGTCCTGAGTGCGTGAACTTGTTGTGAGGGTTAAGGGGTGCCAGTTTGCTTCAACTGAGGGATGCCCAGGAACTGAAGGACCTCTGGGTGTGTCTGCAAGGCTGTCTTCAGAGGCTTGCAGGTCGGCAAACGGGGAGAGGGGAGATCTGCCCTGGATGTGGGCAACGCTGTCCAGCTAGGCTGGAGACGGGGATGCAATTAAAAAAAAAAAAAAAAAGAAGAAGGAGGAGGAGGAGGAGGAAGCCAGGCAGATGCAAGCTGGCGTCTTCTTGAGCGCATCAGCTTTTGCTGCCGACATCCACTGTGGGCATCAGATCCCACCTCCTTCGTCTTCCAACGTGGACTCTCCCCGGCGACTCTCCAGGGTGCGCCCGACATTCAGTCTGAGACCCAGGGCGCACCACTGGCCCCTCTTGTTCCAAGGCCCAGGTCTCAGACTGAGTAGCTACCGGTTCCTCAGCTCGCCAACCTGCAGACACTGTTGCAGCTCACGAAGCTTCTGCTTGGCGGAGCCGACCCCATAAATCCCCTTTATAATCACACGTGCACAACTGCCGTTGGTCTCTTTCCTCTGGAGAACCCTGACTAATCACATCCATCAAGGGATGTTGAGAGAATCACCCTGGAACCCCACCTTTCCTTGGCAGAAGGGGAAACCGAGGCCCAGGATGTTTCCAGAAAGAGCCGGGATTCTGACCCCGTGCACGCCAACGCTCAGGTCTTGTGTGTCTGCTCCCCACTTTCACCCCCATGTCTCTCTCCTCTCGCTTTCTGCATCTGACACCAAACTTAGTGATGGGTTGGTCCGCGGAGCCCATCCATCTGGCAGTTGACACGCGGAGCCTGGGAGCTCTGCCCTCGCCTGTTCCGTGTCTGTATCGTTCAGCGACTTCTGTTTTCCTCCGAGGTCACCCTGTAAGGTTTCCGTGTCGTGTTTCTCATTTCTGCCTTGTCGAGGAGATCTTGCCAGTGCATCTATCAAAGTAATCATCACAGGCCTGATGTAAGAGTATGGTTCCTCTCACATTTTTCATTACTAGATAATTTATTAATATCCTTCCTGAGCAGTACTAGATTTATCTTGATAAAACTTCTATCAGCGGCCATCCAAGAGAAGCCACTGGGACGCACCAGGAAGCGTGGCGCGCTCACCCCGTCACCCCTTAATGCTGGAGGAAGCCCTGCCCGCACTCAGCCCAGGGGGCTGCCCAGACCCCAAACATTTCATCATTTTGATAAAGTCGACCCCGGGGCAGCCTGGAAGGGACACTACCTTTCTCGCCTTTCTGCTCTGCTTGTGGCAAACACAGGACTGTCTGTGGATCGGGGCAGGCAGGGAGCAAGGGGTGGATGAAGTACCTTCAGAGCATTTATCTCTTTTCATCTCCGCATCTGCAGGGAGCACCTTCCTTTCCGGTTCTGCTGGGCATTCTGTGCAGCCTGGCATCTGCCATGGGGACAGACCTTGGCGTGATTTTGGTGGCAGTTTCAGGACATGGCTTCTTTGCATTCATGATCTGTAGGGGGCCTTTTTGTGCCCTCCCTTTGTCCCCTTTTTGTCCTCCTGTCCCCAGGAACAGAGCAGAGGTAACCCCCTCCCTCTCTGCTCATTATCTGCAAAGCCAAAAGGACAGGAGGCTCCTGCAAGGGGCGCTGCCCACCCGACTCCCGGCAGACACAGGGGTGCATTCTGGGGTGCTTGCCGGAGGGGAGCCGTTGGTTACCCACAGTTGAAAGCAGCTCTTTTATAAATTGGGTTTCCTGGTTCATTTCTCTTGATGTCAACCTCTCCCTGAAAAAAATTGAAAATCAAAAACAAAAATAATAATAAAATACAGATAAAAAATAAAACATGCAGAGAGGCGACCAGCTAAGCTTGTCCAGGGCAAAGTGAAATCTCTTGGTGTGTCCCATGGGTGCTGCTCCGTGAACACGGACCTGTATAAACACGCGTGCTGGCAGAGCTGCTGGGTCTAACAAACAGAGAGCACGTGGATGTTTATTTACACGTGCCTTGGGACCCCACGTGCTTGTACCCAGTGTCGTGCGTACACGGACACACCAAGGAGGGCTTTGTAACGTTTGTTTGGCACCATTGTTTTTTAATAGCCAAATGCTTGTAGGAGGCTGATAATCAGAGGTGGGTCACTCCTACCAGGGAATACTGGAAAGCCAGGCAGAGACAGGAAGGAGGCAGGACCTGGAGCAGGGACATTAAGTGGAAAATAGGTGCTCCTCTTGTCTGTGCACCTGGTACACTGATTATTTTGTTTGTTTGTTTGTTTATTTATTTATTTATTTATTACTGGGGATCAAATCCAGGGGCACTTAATCACTGAGGCCTTTTTATTTTTAATTTTGAGACAGGGTCTCCCTAACTTGCTATGTGGCTGAGGCTGACCTTGGACTTGCCAGCCTCCTGCCTCAGCCTCCAGGGCTGGGATAACAGGCATGCGCCACCGCACCAGGCTGCACTATTTCTTGAAGGGTACACAGGAAATGAGCACCCGTGGCTTCCTGTGGGAGGGAACTGACTGGGGGGAGGAGCAGGAGGGTCGAACTGCTAGTGTATGTTCTTTGTCCTCTGTAAATGTCCCATTTTCCATGAAAAGCTGAGGTCTTCCTTCGGCCTCTTTGGTTGGGTGCCTCCATTGACATTCCCGAAGCTTGTCATTAGTGTGTGTGTGTGTGTGTGTGTGTGTGTGTGTGTGCTTTCTCTTTCTTTTGCCTCCCTCCTAAAACGAGCTTGAGCCACACCATCTGGTTGTCCCCCTCCCTGTCATGCAGGTGTGCCCACGCTGACCGCGCCGTGCAAACAGCCCTCGCCGCCGCACGTCACCCTGATTGGCAGTTTTCACGCCAGTGAGTCCATTATGGTCTGAGAAGGAGGAAAGAGAAACTCTTGCTATTTTCCAGCTGAAGAACCTGAGTCTCCAAGAAAAGTGACTTGTTCCTGGCCACCATCCTGTCGGAGGAGCCAAGACGCAAACTGAAATTTGGCTGAGTCCACGAGGCAGACCCTGTGCCCTTGTCCCATCTGCACTCAGGGACATCCCTTCTCCTGGTCCTCTCAGCGGTGGTGGCTGTGAACTGCCGTCTGCTTTGCATGGCCCACTTCTCTACCTGCTGCAGCCCTGGGCCCTTCCCAGCCCGCGTTCCCCTGGCAAGACTGTGTCCCTGAGCCTGCGGCTCCAGGTGCCTGCGGGGGAGAGCTGGCTTTTCTGATTTTTGCTTTAGTGCTGAGGATGGCCCCAGCCTCCTGGACAGATGGCCAATTGTGCTCCAACTCTCCGACTGCACATTCGTCAACAGTGACAGAGAATTTCAGCTGTGACCGGAGCTGGGACAGCCGTCCAAATGCAGGGCCATTCGTCACTGTGGTTGATTCCATAAAATCAGCGATGAGAGGCAGATCAGGGGACGTGGCTTCCGCTCTCTGTAGCTTGGCAACACCAGGAGAACCCAGCACACACCTGCTTAATGAGTGCTGTGAAGGGGGTCTCAGTGCTGTGAACCAGAATTCACAGGGAGTCACCCTGGTTTAGAAACCACACCCCATCATCTAATCTACTTTCCGTCTCTAGATTTGCCTGTTCTGGACATTTCACATCAATGGCAGCCTACGATTTCATGGCCTTTTTGTCTTGCTTCTTTCTCTTCTCTGTTTTCAAGGTTCAGCCACGCTGTACCATGTACCGGTGCTTCATTCCTTTTTATGACCAAAGAATATTCCATTGTGTGGGTATGCTAAAAAAAAAAAAGAAAAAAAAAAAAGAAACCACACCCCATGACTGCCTTAAAAATAGATTACTACAAAAACACACAGGAAATGCAAGACCTCTTCTCATAACCAGAGAGAACTCTGGGAGAAGGAAGCCCTTCATTCCATCCCGATCCCTCCTCCACCGGGCGTTCCCCTCTCTTCCATGGAATTCTCTCTTCACTTTCTGATACTGGCTTCCCCAGTGACCCAAAGAGAAGTCCCAGCACAGGGAAGGGACATGCAGGCCCTCCATGACCTGGAGGCACTGCTTCTTAGCTGTGTAACCTGGGGGATGTGGTGGGCCGTGCCCGAGCCTCAGTCTGCTTCCTTCCTCTTGGGCACTGAGTGGCATCTCTACAACCCTGATTAGCTTTGAGGAAAACATTAAGCATCAAGCATGTGCAATTTAGAGGTTCCCTAGAAAAGAGGGGATGACAAGAACCAGCTGGCAGGGGAGCCTGCGGCAGGTGCAGGGATGTTGGTTGGAGAAACTCAGGAGCAGCTGGGGGTAGCGGGGGTTCCTGTACTCTGAGTAGCTAGAAAATGCCCTACAATCCTTAAGACCTGCACTCTAAGTACCAACTGAGGAAACTGCTGGAGGCAGCTAGCAATGGAGAGAAGGGTCCTGGAAAAACCTAGGTGGGAGAAAACTGTGCCTGTTTATAGAGAAAGAGTTGATGATCATCACACTTAGCGTGATGGTTAATTTAATCAGTCAATTTGATTGGGCCGTGAGGTGCCTGGGTATTTGATAAAACATGCTGCATGTTCCCGTGATGGTGTTTATTGATGAGATTAACATTTAAGTCAGTCCACTGAGTAAAGCAGATCACCCTCCACAATGCGGGTGGGCCTCGCCTAATTAGTTGAAGGCCTGCATAGAACGCAAAGACTGATCATCCCTCACATTTCTCCCACTTTACTAGCTGAACTGAGATGTAAGGTTTTTTCCTGCCTTCAGACTGGAACGGAAGGAGTGGCTCTTCCTGGCGCTCCAGCTGCTACTACTGGACTGGAGCTGCCCACTGGGTGCCCTTGTTCTCCAGCTTGATGACTTTCTGCAGACCGTGGGATGCAGCGGCCTGCATAACTGCGTGTGCTAGTGCCTTATGCTAAATTTCTCTCTGTCATCTACACCTACTCCTAGGGTGCGGGACAATCCCGACCAATGTACTCAGAGCTGAGTGGGTGGCGCTAGGCGTATTTCTATGCATGATGCAGATAGAAGTTGCTAGGCTCTGTGGGACAGGGACGGATAAACACCTGTGGAGGTGGAGCGGGTGCTGGAAGGGACGGCGTGCTGAGAAAGGCCAGTGTGAGAAGCACAGTCCAGCGTCATTGACATCTGTCTTGTAAAAGTGGCCCACTTCAATCACCAGAAGAGAACTACCCTACTCACTTCATAAGATAGAAATTGAAGTTTGAAAGTGACTGAGCCAGGGTTCAAATACAGACCTGCTGGTTCCAGGGCCTGTTTACTTTGGATTCTTGATGGCCTCCTGTGCTAATATCAAGATCCTTAGACGTAATGGCAGAATCGCCCTTCAAGTTAGTCTCAAGAGATCTGAAGCCATTGGGAGCCAGCCTTCCAACTTCTAGAAAGCAAAAAGTCAAGCTCTATATACATTCAGGATCAAAAACATCAAGCCGTATAAACCACCGGAGACTCAGCACCTGAAGAATGGGTCTATGCTGTCTAGTCCTGGAGCTCTGGCAGGGAGTACTTGGTGCAACCTCTGCAAAGACTGAGCCTGGTGTCTGCAGCAGCAGTCCTGTGACCTCTGGATGCTTGCTTCGGTCGCCTTGCTCAGCCTCGCTGCCGGTCCTTTTCAATCATTCCTTTGTTCCCTTGTAAAGATTCCTCATAAGCCCAGCTCCCTCCTGACACGTCTGGTTGGAAGGGTCGGGTTTATGGTCAAGTGTCCTTTCCTGCGCAGGTTCCCCCGTGACCCTCGGTGGATGAAGACTTATAATTAATTTTTCCGGCAGTGTCACCTGCAGAATAACACAAAGCCTGAGAAAGTCCTTAAATCTGTACTTTTATCAATCTATTTTTTAAGGCCTGGTGTTCTTAAACCGTAGAGATTCACAGAGCAATCAGGAGGAGCTTAATGGATGATGGGGGATTTCAGAGCTAATGCTCGCCACCATGTATCTTTTTCTCAAACTCCACAAGAGGCCAAACGGGGGTGCAGCCTCCGTGTGTGCATTTAAGGGTGGAGAGGGGCCGACGTATCATGGTAGACTTGCGGGGTCCGCTTCAGAGGTGGCCATCCGCACACGACGGTGAAAATAACACCGTTCCTCAGAAAATCCAAGTCATTTCATTCTGTCATTAAATGGATGCTTTATGTCAACAGTGGAGTTAGATCCTCAGGATACAGTCAATGTTAGAGAAAGCGCACTGCACCCCAGGGGTGGTCTGGGAAGGGGGGCGATGGATGAGGAGTCAGGTGACTCAACACTTGTTGAGAGGTTATTTAGCGGATGGAAAATTTTCCATAAAACACTCTTCAACCAGGCTGATTCTAACAACAAGTCTTCGGCTCCCGTGGGGACCATACAAGACACTAATGGTGACAAAGAAGTTTAGCCAGAAGTTGAGCCCCAGAGGGAGGAGAAAGTCCTCTGCCTCCGAGGGCCAAGGGGACTCCCCTGGCCTCCGCAGAGCACTTAGAACATTGCTGGGTCCAATCATGTTTCTAGTCTCTACCCTGCTGTGCTTGGCACTGGGTAATCTCATTCCAGGTAGAACCTGGACCATGCATTGTAGAATCCATGCAGTGCCTGCAGAGGGAGAGATGGGCACACGTGTCCTGGGTCCCTCTGAGACCAGGTATAGCCCCATGAGGGGGCAGAGCCCTGGCTTCGCAAGGGGTGGTGACCTGGAATTTGGGGAGCAATGTCTTTTCAATCAGACACACCTGAGGAGGAATTCAAGCTTTGATCTTCTACTGCTATCTCTGGTGCCTTTTTCTGAGAAATGTGGATAATAGTACATCCTTGACCAGAGCATACGATTATTAAACCAAGTAATGTGCTCAGATTACCTAACACTGTATGGGGCATCAGTTAGACATGCAGGATGGTAGTTTTCCAATGCACTGCTTAGGAGCTCTTGAGGAACAGCACCACTGAGCAGATTTAGATTTGGACTGAGACCTGGCCGTCTCCACAGCTGGCCTTGGCCACCCACCTCTCTCATCTTCGGTTCAGTGGCCTGTCCTTCCAGCTGCCATCCTGCCATTTTGGCCCAACCTTCTTTGCCCGTCTTCTAGCACTGTTCTCTCTCCATTCTGAAATACTCAAGCTGGACCTTGCTTTCAGATACTCCTGTGAGATGGAGCCAGCCCTCGCCACCTCTGTGTGCCTCAGCGTGCATCTCTTTGGATAACAGGTGTTTGCTGTCCTCAAAATGGATTAGGGCAGTGTTTACAGAAGTGTATTTGGTGGAACATGGAGGATTCCTGTCCTTCGGTGATCCTCTCTCCATCAGACCGGTAACCGGAATGCTGAGTGGAAGATCTTGCCCACCCTTGTGATGGAGAAGAAAAAGTGTACCTGGAGATTTTCAGAGCAGAGAAAACAAAGAGAAGACTCACATCTCAATAGCTTATCTCAGGCCTGGAAAAATGTGCCTGAGTAGTCAGTCTTCATGGCCAAGTGAGGTTTCCCTCTGCATGCTGAAAGGTGAGCTGGCCTGGAGCCGGGAGGAGAAAGGTCATCCCAGTCAGAAAGGACGGAATATCCAACACAGAGACAGACTCAAAACAGTCCTCCATGGTGAAGGTAGAGAATGCTTAACAGAGAGGGGCGGGAAAGAATCACGGCACCTCTGTGTACAGCCAGAAGAAAGGAGACCCGGGGAAGAGGCGGGAGGACCAGCCTGGAAATTGCTGTGAATATTGGCTGTGTCCTCCTGTGCAAATTCAGGAGGGACCTTGAGAACATGAACTTACTACTGCCAGGATCAGAGATGAGGCCTCCCACAAATACAAACCGATTTCGAATCTCATTCTGCAGACCGGGCTCCCTCGGGTCACTCGAAATCAAGGGCAAAAATGTTCAGAACAGGTGTTCTTGGCTAAGGGTGCAAAAAGATGAAGTAGTCTGATTGTGACGTTCCTATTTCAAAGGCAGAATCCGCCACAAGTTCAAAGCGTATCCTCATTCAAGATGACAACTTGACAGTGAATTCTGAGAGACATGAGCGGGAGGAGTTACGGGGAAACACAGTGAAGGAGTTAAAATTGGAAGGAGAAAAGGATTGGGGATTATATGGACTTGAACTATGGAAGAGGTTGAAACACATTCAGGAAAGCAATAAAGACTAGTGGACCAGAAACTCCCTGCTCACTTATGATAAAATATCTAGTTAATAGCAAATAAAAGATTCAAATAGACTTGTTATGGCTCTTTAGAAAGTCTCCCTAAAATAATGCCCATATCCTCCTTTTTTTTTAAAAAAAATAAAGTGTTGCCTTTAGGAAGGAAGATTGGCTATGGGGAGTAAGCAGCTTAGTTAGAAGGAAAAAAGATACAGGAAAAATGATTTCTGAACTTGGAGTTCTGCTTAGCCGCTGCACCAAGAATTCTGCCTTCCCAACAAGATCCAGCGTTGGTTTTATGCACAGGAAATCTTGAAAATTTTCTGCACAAAAATGCAAGTGGATTTTGTGGAAGAGATGGGAAACGGAGTGGATCGTTGCAGCAGAGGGTGAGCAGTTGCTCTAGAAAGGGACTAAGGAGGTGCTTGAGGAGGGCTGGGGAGAGAGAGGGCGCAATGATGGGGAGATATCAGGGAGACATCCTGAAAGAGTCGGCCATGGAGTTGGTTCTGAGGGATCAATATGAACCCACCTGGCTGGAGAAGGACGTCTCTTGGAAAGTCTGCCCCAGGCCACTGGAAAGAGTGGCTAGCAATTGTCAGTGAGGTGGGTCTTCAGGTAACTGGGAATTCAAATGGCCAGGCATCCTCCAGGACCCAGCAGGAGACCCGAGAGCCCACCCTCTTTTCTTGTCTGTGGGTGAACCAGTGTGGCTGGTGAGAAATGCCACAGTCTCCCCCTCAGCAGGGGCTTCGCTTCCCACAGTTCCAGCCACACGGGGTCAACTGCAGTCACAAAAGTGATGGAAGTTTCCAGAAATAAACAGTTCATGGGTTTTGATTGCCCCTCGTTCTGAGTAGAGATGAGATCTCATGCGTTCCCTCTCCCAGATGAAGCTGACCTGCGTTGGGGAGGCCAGTGGTGGCCCAGGCTGCAGAGCGGGCCTACCTCATTCCTCGGCCTTCACCCTGTCACCTCGGCATGGGGGCACCTCAGCTGTCACAACGGGACGTGGAGAGAGGAGCCCAGCTGCCCACGGCTTCCACTATAGTGCATTGCTACAACTGCTCGATTTGGAGGCTTGTTACGGCTGTTGATTTCTTCCTGGGCCAAATTTACAATCTAAACCTTCTCACAGGGATGTACTCAAAGGACAGAATGTAGGCCACCTAGGGTTCAGCACTACCTGCAGCTTCAGGTGCCTGCTGGGGATTTTGGAATCTACCCCTGCGAATAAAGGGAGGCCGGGGTGTGTCTCTGGAAGGGTCTGCAGGGAGGGTGTGGAGTGTTTTCCCTCCTGATCCTATGAACCAGAACTAAAAAAAAAAAAAAGAAAATGCAAATTGAAGATGTGTACCCTCCCCATGGGACTCTCCCAGGACTGCTCTAAGAAGGGACCTGAACTGGTAAAGACAACAGAAATTCAGTCTCTCCCAGTTCTGGAGCCTGGAATTCTGAAACCAAGGGATGAATGGGACTGGCGTCTTCAGAGGTCCAGGCCTTTCCCAGGTCCCGTGGGCCTCCCTTATCCTTGGTGGGCAGCGGGTGACTCTAGTCCCTGCCTCTCTGCACGAGCCCCTCTGCTCCTGTGCCTCTGTGTCTTCTCCTTTTCTGATTCTTATCAGGGCACTCATCATCAGACCTGGGGTCCACCCTATATCCAGCATTATCTCATCTCAAGATCCTTAACTTAGTTCCAGCTGCAAGGATCCAATTTCCCAAGAAAGTCACATTCTCCAGTACTGGGGGTCAGGACCTGGGCATATGTTTTTAAGGACACCATCCAACCTTTGTTCTATTTTACTTAAAGTTCTCTCTTCCAGAGGGAAGCAGTCCTCCAACGAAGCATGGAAATGGGCAGTACTGGTAAGTTCGCTGTCCAGCGGAGATGGGTGCACATCTGGAGAGGAGAGCTCGAGGCAAGGGTTTGTGTGCAGATGTTGTATTGAGAGTTGGACATCACGGGCAAGGAGGGGAAAAGAAGGGAAGAATGAAGGTGGGGGAGGGAACGCGAGGCCATGCCGTCCACTAGCACTGGCCACCCCTTCCTAACAGACTGCTCCAGGTTCTTCAGGCCCACTCAGCCAGCTTGGTGGCCCAGGTTTTCGCAGGAAGTGCGACAAGAAGGAGCTACATCTACGGAATCCCCATGAAAAGGAAAGAAGGGGTTTTCCCCTCAGGTCCTTTTGTCACCTGCTTCTTGGGGGCACGTTTCATGCCACAGGGAACTGATCCTCCACAACTCAAAGTTCCCTCATCTGCCTTTGAACATCCCTTGGGAAATGGGATCCCAAACCCATGCTGGGACGTTGTGCCCACCACCAGAGGTGCATAAGGCTCAGCTCACTGGGAATGAAGGTCATTCAGCCTTGACCTCAGGCCCCTTTGCAGTTTGGCAGGGCACCAAAAAGATGGCAGGCAAGCAGGTCAGAGACCAGTGGCACCTTTTCCAAGAAGGAAGCTGTAGAAGGAAATGGGAGGAGGTGCATGCTTCGTGCCTGATACTCTCACTAAGGACTTTATATCCAGAGTCGGATGCAGACACCAAGTGCCACCCAAGCCCTAGGAGCGAGGCCTGACTCTGGGACCCAACAAATCATGTCCAGCTCTACTCCCCAGAATCCAAGCAGTTGGGTTTGGTGAAGAGCAAGGGAGGAACTTTCACGAGCGTAGCTACGTGAGGAAAACACGGGACCCACGTCCTGAGCCCTGTCCTCAAGGGGCAGACATGATGTGGAGGTTTTTTAGGAAGGGAATGAGGGCAAGGGTAGGTGATTTGCACAGTTGGAGCATTTCACAGCTACCGAAGTGGGTGATCCCCATTGGGTGTGGTCCATCCATCATTACCTCAGGATGGGACCTGGTCCCGGATAAGAATGTTATCGTGTTCTTATTGCCTGGCAGGCAGCTTCCACGCGTTGCAAGATGATCAGACTCTTCCAAAGTGAATCAGAGTGAAGGAGACAGATGCAACAGGGAGGCAGAGAGGCTGAGCCTTTACACCTGTTTTTAGCTACCCATCAGACATTAGCAGGCAAAAGAGAGAAGTCCTTGTAACATCAGGATTTTACTTTCTAAGGGTGTGAGAAGAAAGAAGGCTAGAGATTTAAGAAACACTTCCCATTCTTAGATGCTAATCTACAAAAAGTAAATAAATACCCTTGACTGTGCGGTTTAGGGCAATTTATAATAATTTACCGTGTAAGATGAGAAGTAAGCAATGAAATGATATGTGTGTCTTTCACCTGAATTATTTACTTTTTTTTTCATTTAACAAGCAGAGAGAGAAGAGAGAGAAATTGCATCTCCCCAACCCAGGCTTCTTTTTATTATTTTTTTTAATGGTGAATCTTGCTAGAATCATAATGAAGCTCTGGAAGAAATAAAAACTTATGATCAGAACAAGCATTATAGACATTTATGTAAAACTGGAAGTGAATAGTATTTTCCCATCTGTTACTAATTCATAACCGGATTCTCTCTGGTATTGTGACTGAAGTACATTTTTATAATTCATTTCTTGGCTTTGACTGTTGGGGAGTTCTCGTCTTTGTTAATTTCACAACATCAGATGTTCATGAGGAAGCTACCATTATGAGTCAGGCTCAACATGTTAGCAATTCCAAGAGGGGAGGATGCAGCCAGATAAAGCATGGAGTCGGGGGTTTTAAGATAGAGACACATTTCTGAACACTGTATGTTCCAGGAAGCTATTGGAGGAACTCGGAAATGGCTCTGGGGCTGGATTTGAGGATCCCATATGCACAATTGCTGCCTGCGAGGCTGTTCCCTGATCCAACAGCCCTCTCTGGGCTGTGCCTCTGCTGATGCCAAAACCCATTAACTGCTCATTAGCAAAGGTGGTTGAACATTTGACAGAACAGGAGAGATCCGCCCGTGTCAGGAGGAGCGGTGGAGGGGGAGCGGACGTTGGGTGAGTTCTAGGCTGGGGCAGTCCCATAGTTGAACATTTAATTTAGGACAGCTTCACAGAGGAAAGGAAATTTCTGTATTCCCCCTCTGCTGTGCTGCTGAGGATCAGACCCAGGGCCCTGCACATGGGAGGCCAAGTGCTCTGCTCCTGAGCTACATCCCAGCCTAAAAATGACTAGCTCTTCCTAACAACCACCACAAGCCAATATTCTCAGGAGCCCCAAAATTTAAACACAGAGTGTTGTTTTAAGCAATCAATGATTTGGTTGACATTTGTGAGACACATAAAAGAAGACAAAATTATACTGACCCTGAGCAAGACTCACAGTGTATTTTAGCCCAAATCCGTGGAGTATTAGTAAATGTCCTTTCTGCCTTTTCCTCCCTGTCATAACCTCACTTACCAAGTACATTTCTAAGTCTTTGCTCGTATGGTGCTAAATAGAAGCTACGGTCTTTTTACTCTGCACGCAACCTGCATTTGCCTGCTTGACAGGTAAGCATAGTATGAAATGGTCAAATTCAGAGGGAAACATGCTAACATTTCCAGGGACATGCATCTCATCTCATCGAACCAGGTGAGGTCCTTTCTTTGGAATTCTCTATTCTCTTTCCTGTGGTGTCATATGACCAGACCAAAGAAGGCTTAGTTGCTGTAAAAATCTAGCACAATTCTCTAGAAAAATCTAATTTCTAAATGAGTCCAGTTTGAAATGTTAAACTTGTCGGACATGCTGCGAATGTAGGCACTCATCCTAAGGCAGTGATCTTGACTGGAAGAAGATGTTTCCACTCAAAGTCGCCGCACACAGCACTACTGACCATAGCGACAACTTCAAAACCATCTCGGTGAATCACCATGGTGAGGTAGATGGTGGCATGCCCATCCGCTGGCCAAACTGTTGCCACTTATTTTAAAATTTACTCTTATGAATTTTATGTGGTAATGTGGAAAGACATCTCAGGGAAAGAATATTATGGCTAGCTAGGCACGGATGCCCTCAGATTGGTCTATGGTCAGCACAGTGCTGTCTGGTTCTTTCAATGGAAAAAAAAAAATGGGAGAAAAGCAAGCTGATGATAAACCAAACCCAAACTAAGTCTTCATTACAGTTTTCAGACTTCAGTCCTCATCCTGTTCTCTTTCCAGAGTTTTAAAACTCTTGGAAAAAAATAATGATAAAAATGTAAAAGTCATAATAAAAGACTCCTTACTGTTTTCTCTTTGATACGCCTGTGATGTTGGTATTGCTCTCTTCTTGCAGATGGGAACACTGAAACTGATGTTTCAGCCAGCTTTTTGGCTGCTGTGACTAAAAGGATATGACCAACACAACTATAGAGGAGGAAAGGTTCATCTGAGGGCTCACGGTTTCAGAGGTCTTATTCCATAGGAGGCCGGCTCCATTCCTCGGGGCTCGAGGTGAGGCACGACATCATGGCGGAAGAGTGTGGCAGAGGGGAGCAGCTCGCATCACCAGGAAGCAGAGAGAGATTCTACTTTCCAGATACAAAACATATATTCCAAGGTCACACTCCAATTCCCACCTCTTCCAGCTACACTCCACCACTTCAATTAATTCCATCCAATCATTTCTCCTCTGAACCTTCCTGCTTTGCCTCTCGTGTGAGCTTTTGGGGGACACCTCACCTCCACACCATAACAGCTGATAACGTGTCCTGTTCCTAACCCACTTCGTTCTCACAGCCATCGACTGGTTGGCTAGAACCTGGGACTTCAGTTCGGTCTACATCCGACCTGTGCCACTGTGTAAATAACCCACAATGTGTTCATTAAGGTTAAAGGTGGAGAAAGAGGGAGGAGGTGACCAATAAGCATGAAAAAAAGAAGTGAAAACCAAAATCAAGGACATAAAGTGTTCTGAGACAATCAAATACTCCTTGGAGAAGAAAAAATTGGATGAGAACTTTTAATCAGACTTTCTATATTCAACATCTTTTATTAGTCTTTTCAGCATTATCTCCAATGACAACAGTGACAACAAAAACAGAGAAATAATACAAACGTCCATCCATAGGGAATGATGAGCTAAATGACATTAGGCAGATATTAAAACTTATCATTAGGAAAACGTGTGGAAATCTGCATGTTTTTGATCAATTATAAAATGAATAAAGTAGAACCCTTAATGACCCAGGTCATATTAATGCCACTTATAAAACTATGGGTCTATACTCAGAGACCAATAGCGGGCATACAGAAATAATTGTGTTTTGGATAATATTTCTGTTTGAAATAATTGGACTATTATATCTTTCTTTCAATAATAGACATAAACACACACATACATTTTAGGTATCATGGAATAGAACAATGAACTCATTGTATCCATTACACAGCTTCAAAAATTAACTTTTTTGCATAATGCATTTTCATTATTACAAAACTAATGTGAAGTTTGGGAAAAATTAATCCCAGAGATCATCACCAAGCCTGGGGAAAAGTCTTGTGTTAGATGTTGAAGATCTGTGGACTGAATCAGCCTAGAACACTTCACCTCCCTGGGCCCTACCTGAGGGCCAAGATCTGCAGCCATCTGTAGTTAAGAGACAGGGATTAAGGGTTGACTCCAAAGAAAACAGAAGAATAAGGACAGAAAAATGTTTAAAAATCTAGAAATTCAGGGAGAGATGATTACATGTAAAATGAATCAGGAAAAATGGCATCTGCCACCAGCTCTCAGGGTCCTCTGGGGGATAAAACAAGATGACAGGCTGGAAGGATTAGGACTTTCCAAAGGACATGACCACCTCTGCACTGGTGAATAACTATGATTCAGACTCACTGACTAGTCGTAGATGCAGATGGAGAGTGATTTAAACCAAGGAAAGACATCTGAGGACAACAGCTAAATACCTTGATGATTGATTTATCAATCTGGCTATCCTCCCACTCTCCCATCCTTGATTTCATGTATCCATCTATCCATTCATCCATCCATCAAACCATGCATCCTTCCATTCATCCATCCATCCATCCATCCATCCATCCATCCATACAGCAAGCCAGTCAGACACATAGTCCATATATCATAATTTTGCAGGAACTTAAAGACCTTCAGAACATTTGGAAAAAGCATGGGGTTAGTATTGACAAATTATCCAGGAGAAGAAATTTAAGAAGAGGTTTTGCCTAAAACATTGGACTTTATCCTGAGCATGATGGGAAATCATAGAGAAGTTCTCAGCAGCAAGTAACAAAAGATTTGACTTTTAGAAGTAAATGGTTAGTAATTAGCATATGGTCACCAAAGGTCTGCAGACATAAATTTCCCAGAGAGGCAAATAGAAAGGGGTGTTTCTCAGTTGTCTGACCAAGCCCGGAAAGAGATGTCCTAGTAGGTTCTCTGACACTGGGGCTTCGGAGCTTCCAATTATTCCAGGAAACCACGCCTTTCTTCTTTAATCACAAGTAACCACCATCTATCAATCAGGCATTTAATCTAGCAGGTTCTGCTGAGCTGAGATTCTATTTTCCATAGTCAATCTCAGCTACCACTTTAGATTCACATCAAACTTGTCACTGGGACAATATGGCAGCATAGGAGAGCTGTAAACATGCTAAAATACAACCAAGTCCCAATTCTATCTGCTATGATAACACCATCACCCTTTCCAAGGTTTATCTGCTAAAGAAACAAGTAAAACAGCAATGGAGTGTGTTTGATGGTGGAACCAAACCATTCAGGTTCAACCCAGCAAGCTCCCTTCAGATCTTGGAGAAAAGTGCAGAGTCACCATAGATTCTTCTCTCTCACCAAACGTCTCCCTAGTGGTGACCCAAAAATATGACAGCAGAATATCATCTATGTTAAATGACTTTTTCAATAGTAGATGATTTATAGTTGATTAGGTAATTAAATCAAATACAAGTGGCTGAAAGTAAATCTATTTTTATCATCCCTGTAAATTAAAAGTTCCGCATCATAAAAAATCACGACCATCTTGAAAATGACTAGTCAAGTGCCTTTTAGAGGAAAGCAGGATTTATTGTCAATTAACGTATTGAACTGTATAGTCAGCATAACCCTGTGCTCAAGACTTTTAAAATTATTGGCTTCCGCTTCTGAGCTGCCCCTATCATGGTAATGAAATGTATCTAGCTATCCTCATATTGAACAATTCCGTAGGTTGGGTTTATATCTCACTATAACAACATTTCATTTTATTATTATCTCCAATCCTCTGTAATGAATACAAATACATTCCTTTTTTCCATCACGAGGTTATCAATTTTCATTGATTTGCCTATAATGAATACAGTCAGGGAAAGAAAGCCAGACAGATCATATCCATTAAAGTGTCTTTAGCTTCAAAAGTTTGTCTGTGGCATTGTTTAATTAAAAAAGAAAGAGAAAGTCATTGGGAAACTAATTAAAAAGAGACATTACTTCCAGGCCTGCTTATAAACGAGAAGTCAATAATTATTACATAAAGGGACTGGGGAGCCACTGCACTTAATTTTGCATTTGCTTCTAACCCACTTGAAAAACTAAAATGATTACTTCTTATCAAAGATGGAGTGCATGTTGATAAACCTTGTATTATCTAGTTGCAACATTCTACCCATTTCTAAGTTAACAAGGGTCAACTGGACATGCAAAAAACTAAGATGCATTTATGACAAGTTTGATTTTTATAACGAGATCTATTTGGCAGCTCAAATATGTATTTGGTATGCTTTGGGGGTGACCAGCCAAGCCCTATGAAAACACTCCAAGTGCCATGGAGAAAGTCACTTGTTTTTCTAGATGTACAAGAGTTGCTTTTCTGTTCTCGGAAACACTGCATTAGGGACCCAATGAAACAAGTGACTTTCCCAAGGCCACAAGGCTCATGCATGACAGCCTGAGGCTGAGTTCAGTTGCTGGACCCCAGTTCAGGGCTTGAATCTCCTCCATAAAAGGCAAGAGATGACATTTTGCCAGAACGAGAGCAGCTATTCCCACTTCCTGCAGATGAGGACTAAAGTGAAGGCTCTGAGAGTCTCCCCACCCCCACTCATTTTCTTTTCTAATTGCTTTCCAGGTTGGCTCAGAGAAACACCTCTGGAGGTTAGAAATGAAATATGCACAGGAAGCAGACAAATCAGGGCTGAGAACGTTACAGATGTGTCTGCAGTCTTTTCAAACTGTTTGATCTAATCCTAACTGATATAACCCAAATCTAAATGAGGATGTCTTCAGCGACATTTCACGGCTCCGTACATTGTACCTGTTTGATTTAGCATTTGTATTCCCATGTGGTGGGATCATTTGGTACAAAGTCTAGTAATGCAATACCATCTGAGGAAGAAGAAAAATTTGTGAAAGAGCAAAGTATGCCAGATTTCCTTTTTGCTCCATCACTATTTGCAGATGATAGGAATTTCAGTACCTGAGACTTCCAGTTCTGCCCCCCCGAGATGATCAAGTGGAATCCAGTTTTGATCTCAGAATTTCTTTCGTGGGGTAGAGTTGTCCTTCGAGAAAGCTGCCAATTTCTTAAGTTTTCCTGATTAGAGTACAAGATACAAATGTTGTGCCTCGTGTAGGGAGAACATGACATCTGTCCCCCAAGTAGGTCATGGAGATGCCAGGGGTAGACTGCGCCTGTACCAGGGACAAGGAGAAGTATGTTCCTACTTCTCATTCTCTGCTTCTTCTGCTCTTCCCCGCAGCCAGGGCCTGGTATGCTGGGTTGGAAGATTGGGCTTTTGCTTTTATTCAGCTGCAGCTCCTCAGTGCAACCATGTTCCACGGAGCATCGGCATTGACATTACCCAGGAGTTGGTTAGACATTGAGAATCTCATGCCCCCCTCTAGATTCAGTGAATCAAAATCTGCCCTTTAACAAGGTGCCCATGAAATTATTTGCACACTGATGTTTGGGAAGCAATGAAATAGAACATACTGGAGTGGGCCCAGGCTCGGAGGTCCTTTAACTCGGATGCCTATCGGAATCACCTGAGGAGGTTTTATTTAAGCGAATTCTCCACTGCCTGTAACTCAACAACTCCAGTCCCGGGAATACACTGTAGAGGAAGCACCATGCACACACACCAGGAATATGTTGGAGCCAGTCCACTACCTTGTAAAAGTGAAATTTGGCAGTATTTTATTTGTTGATTCAGAAAAACTGGGCAAACAGAATTGCAATAAATTTGAACAAGAGACTATCATATAGCAATTAAAATCAAAGAGCTGATCACTATCATCAACATGATTCTATACCGAAATAGACAATCCAAAGATCAAAAAACTGTGAAGGACCCACCATGCAGAGTTAGTGTATGCAACTGCACGATATGGAAAACAGTAGTGTGTATAATATGGGGATGCACGTGTTTCTAGAAGTATCCAGAGATGGAAACAGAATAGGTGGAATTTGGGACAAAGGCTATTGCCCCTGGGAAGAGAAAGAGTTAACATTATCAGAGAGGGGTTCCTGGGGGCCTCACTCCTGACTTGTTTTGCTTCTCAACTGGGTGGTGAAGCCGTGATAGGTTTCTGTGCATCCTTTGTGCTTGTAATACCTGAATATATATTCCGAGATCTGCTCATCACTTATTAAATAAAAATTGGCAGAAAGGAGGCCCTGCATCAGGCAGTTCTTAGGAGCAACCAGGTTTTAAAATTTCCTGGTAGAAACGATTTTCAGCATGATTTTGATTAAAAAAAAAAAAAGCATGGATCTTTAGTAAGGTGACCACCTTTATTACTTTTAGAATTGGCATATTCCTATGCAAACATGCATTTTGGATCCAGGTAAGAATAGAGTTTGAATCTTCCTCTTCTCTCTCCCGGCTACAGGAGACTCACTGTGAAACTCTGTGGTTCATTTGATTCATCAGCAAACAGAATTGTTTTAAGGATTTGACGAGAAAAACATCCTGGCTTTTGAGGCAGTCTATAAATGGCTATGAATTCTGTTATTATAAAATACCAAAAGTAAATTTCCATCACTGAGGATTCACATGTGCATTTGTACAGCAGTAATGATTTTAGTGTAGAGAGCGACTTCCACGTGCCAGAGTCAAGAATCAGACATGGCTCCTGTGTTCGGAGACCTGAGAGTCTACGGGGAGGAGAGATGCTTTCGGAGTGGTGAGCTGTGTGGTTTGCTGCAAGCCCACATCTTTGGGGCGCACATCCTTTGAGGTATGCTCATTTTTCATTACCCATTTAAATTGGTATTCCACCTGATCCTGGAGGGGCTGTCAAATGTACATTCTGTCCTCATTCATGTGGACCCACATTGACTGGACTAGCCAACCTCAGCGCCCTTGCTGACTCCCTGACAATACCAGCGGGCACAGGGATAGACACTATCTTAACTGGTCATTCAGAGCTCTTCCCGGAGACTTTTCTGCATCGATATTGGGAGAGAAGAACAATATCTTTCCTTGGGCTATAAATGAGAATATTGCAGACCTCATCTGCTTTTAGCTAGGGCCCCCTGCTTCCCAGTCAAGTGGAGGAAGTCTTTGGCAGAGGCTGTGAGAAACCAAGACAAAAAAATGAATCAATAAAAAGTATGGGCACTCTCTGATTCCTTGATCCATTCTCCCTAGTTACAGGAACCAATAAATCCCCATTTTCTACTTCACTTAAATATATAAATGTTAGATTTCTCAGTTGGTACCAACCAACACAGTCTTGAAGGATAAAGAAAGTCTAAGATAACCTCTTTAGTAGCATAATCTGTTTAATGCCTGATTACAATGTCACTTATAATTAATTTGCAAAATCAAATGAGAAAAGTGTGGTGTTCATTGTGTTTCATAGTCCCAATGTATTTTCAATTCTCTCATGCTATCTGATTACATAATCTAAGAATTGCATTTTCTGTTGCACTCAGGAGGTATAGAGATTCATTTCCAGCAACTTGGACATACAGAACTTCTTCATGAAATGAGTAGTCTCAAAGCAGATAGTTCAGGGATCTTAGAGTTTCGCAGGGTCAACTTGAACATGGGATGACTTTTCAGTTGCTATTTTGCTCATCCTAACACTGATTTCCATATACAAATTCTTCTCACAGTCCAAGGAGGCTGCTGGTTTTCCAGCCATTGCATCTACATGATAACAAACAGAATAGAGAAGGTTGGGAGTTACCTTCAATCTGAGCCAGTCTTCAGTAGTAAATGTTTATTTTAAAAACCCCTACACTAGGGCTGGGGAGATAGCTCAGTCGGCAGAGTGCTTGCCTTGCGAGCACAAGTCCCTGGGTTCGATCCCCAGCACCGCAAAAAAAAAAACAAAAAACAAAACAAAACAAAGAAACCTCCTACACTATATATTTCTGCTTAGGTCTCCTTGATGTTAATTATAAATGAGCTTGGAAAACCTCATCTTTGAATTTGACACAGCGAAGCTCTGAATGAAATCACAGTGTGCTGCTAAGTCCTAAAGGGAGAATGGATATGAGGCAGGCAGTCAGGAGTGTCCATCAGTCTTTCTGAATCAGTGGGTGCCCTTGAAGTTTTGGGGTACTCCACCCTGGTTCAACCACACCACCATGCTCACAGTATCAGCCAGGGTGTCCACTTCAAAGAAGAATATAACACCAAGGTGGCCCGTTTGGAAGGAAACTTCAAGAAATTATTTTTCCCCTTAATAAATGAATGGGGAGTGAGGGAGGAGGGAGGAGGAGCGGCCCGAGGTGTGGGCAGGCTGGGAGGAGCCCAGGGATGCTTTCTTGGGGAGGACATGCCTGTGCTGAATCTTAAAGGAAGAATCCAGAGTAAATGGACATTTCTGGAAATGCACATATTGGAAGGGAATGAAGCCAAGTTTCAGAAGTGCTCTCCTCTGGAAACCTTCCCTCTGGAGCTGGTGGTCAATTCTTTATGTAAAAGGCCCAGATAGCCGATCTTTTAGACTGTGTGGTCTCACACTCCGTAGTACAAGTGTTCATCTCTGTCTTGCTCTACCAAGAAAGCAGTCATGGACCTTAGGTCCACACACATGACTGTATTCCAATAAAACCCCAATTACAGAGTAGGAACCAGCCTCAGACTGCAGCTACTACCTTCTGACCAGGGGACAGGGTTGAGCATTCTGCTCTCCTCTCCAAAAATGTCATCTTAAGTTTCTTGGCATACGAAGAAGCAGTGGGTCAGTCCTATCCCCATAAAGGCAGGGATTCTCCCACCGTTCGACTGAAAACTACAGAAATGTGGTTCCTTTTCTGGACTTTGGGATTTGTCAGCTTTATTCAAGTTTATATGACACCATCTTTTTATTATTTGAAATAAGCGTCCAGGTTAATATTTACATGACCATTAGTACTTTATTTTTTTTCCTTAAAGAAGGTCTCTGAAACTGCACAAGCTTTCAGCCTTACAAAATATCAGATCCATTCCTGCCCAGAGGCATGAGGAAATTGCACATTGGGGGAATGGCAAGTAATTTGGTATTGCTCATGCGAAATAGCAAGGTGATTAAAATCACAGTCGGAAGGCCTGGGTTGAAATCCGGGTATTACCACTTATTAGCTGGAAGACTTGGAAAAGTTATCCTCCCTGCTCCAGTGTTTTTTTTTTTTTTTTTTTCCTTCTTCTTCTTTCATCTGTAGAAGGGAGATAAGAACATTTCCAGCCTCAGAGGGTTACTGGGGGGAGGAGAGAGAGAATCCGTGCACAGGGCTCAGGGTACCGCACAGGACCCAGCAAGGACTTCATAAATGCTGATGTGTAGATGAGGGTGCAGAGAGAGGGGTTGACCGGGGCAGATGTGCATGGGGTGCCCGTTTCTCGGGTCCCTATGCGCCTGTAGGCATCTGGAAACCGCCTGTCAGTCGGTGGGAACACAGGGGCTCTGTCCAAAGGAAGCCAACAGGCGCCGTCACTCAGTACCTGCGGCCTCAGCAAGGGTGGGATTCAGTGTTCCAAACCCTCCTGGGGCGCTCTCCTGCTGAATTATGTCACCCAGTGTCAGGGCCCCCCAGGAAGAGGGAAAGGAAGTGCACCTGTGAAGGCCTGGAGCTTTATGGAGGACGGTGAGGATCGCAGCCATCCAGCCACCTAGTTGGGCAGAGGAGGGTGCACGGAAGTTGGGATCCCAGGGCGTGTCCAGGCTTGTCGGGGGCGTACCTCAGAGCCCCAGGGACCGGTGTGCATCCCAACAATGACGGCAGGGACTCTAGGCTCACGCTGCCTGGCTCTCCATCCTCTTACTAAAACCTCAGTTGGCTCACTAGAAGGCCCAGGCTGCATACACCACGAGATAATCCTCAGGCACAGCAGGCGTGAGACAAGAGGATGTAACCAGCAGGGCCCCATCTGGGCTAAGAGCAAGATCCTTATTCTTTCTGGGGACTTCAGTTGTTTTCTTGTGTAACTTTTAACACGACTGAAGTCATAGTAATGGAGGAATAATAAGCCTCTTCCGGTAATGCCTGGAAAGTGTCAGCCATCACCTGAGCAAGTAGCTCTGCCGTGGTGGAGGATACTCGGCTGTGCTGTCCTCTGCATTCCCGCGCTCAGCCTGGTGAGGCCCACGCTGGACTTGTTGGCATGTGTTGTATAACTGAGTCAAAAATTTGGGAGCAGTGGTCCTGGTGGGTGGGGGGGTCAGAGTGTTTCACCTTTAACGGCACCCACCCACCTGTCAGCTTGGTTCCTGAATTTTTCCTTCGCTCTCTCATTCTTTGTATTTTCAATTTTTGAGACCGCTGTATTGAGATAAAACTGATTTGCCAAAAAAAAAAAAAATCTACATATTCAAAATGCACCTCTTAGTGGTTTTTACCATATTTTCAGAGTTCTGGATCCATCCTCACAATCAAGGTTATAATACCTGTGTTTGCTGGAAAGCAACAGCACCCCGGTTAGCTGCTCATCCACCCGGCCCTGGACGCCTCTTTCTCTGGGTTTCCCTAGCTTGCACCTTTTGTTTAGATGAAACCATACAATACGTGGTCCTTTGGCTGAGTGTCCCGTGTTCAAGGTCCATCCCCTTCTGTGCTCACTTCCTGTTATTGCTAAATCACATTCCATTATTCCACAGACTTGCTGCATTGTATTCACCCCTCAATCAGCTGAAGAACATTCGACCTGTTTCCACTTTTTGATGATCCTGAACCTTTTTTCATCTGGAGCATTAATCGGCACCTACAGTCTGCAGGGTCCTGTTCTGGGCTCCTTGTGTGAAGATGAGTGAGAGTTAGCTTGCCCAGGTGGCACATCACAGGCTTTAGGGACAGGTCCTAGTGAAGCCTGGAAATTTGAGGGTTGTTCAAGGAAAGGGTGGAAGAAATCCAGAGGAAGAAAGGAAGCACATTGGCAACCAGAAGGCAGAGTCCCAGTGAAAGCTGGAGGAGCAGGGGAGGTCACCCAGGTGGAGGAGGCAGAGCGAGGGCGTGAGTCCTGAGTGATCAAGCCCTAATAAGTAGGCCAGGCAGCTGGAGGTCAGAGGGCATGGTAGGAAGGAGGGGCGAGGCTGTAGGTGTTGCCAGCTCTGGGATGTATAGGGCAAACACACAGCAAGTCTCTCTCCCAACCCAGGTCCCCTGTGATCCAGGTTCTTTTCTCTGATCTTGTTTTAATCAGCTTTTTAACTGCTGTGATTAAAGATCTGAAAAGAACAATTTTAGAGGAGGAAAAATTTAGTCGGGGTTCACAGTTTCAGAGGTCTCAGTCCATAGACAGCTGGCTCCATTCCTCTGGGCTCAAGATGAGGCTGAACATCATGGCGGAAGAGTGTGGCAGAGGGAAGTGGTTCACATGGTGATCAGAAAGCAGAGAGACTCTACTCGCCCGATTCAAAATGTATACCCCAAAAGTAACCCTCAGGGACCTACCTCCTGCAGCACGCCGTACCTGTCTCCAGTTTCCACCCAGCTAATCCCATCAGGGGATTAATTCACTGATTGGGTTAAGGCTCTCATAGCCCAGTTGTTTCTCCTCTGAACCTTCTTACACTGTTCACAGATGAGTCTTTGCGGGGCACCCTCACCTCCAAACCATAACAGACATATTAAGCAGCAGATATTTATTGAGCACTGTTGTGTTTAGATAGTGTGAACAGAGTGAAGAATAGAACAAAGATTTTACTCCTGTGGAAGTCACAGTTTAGTGTGATAAGACAGATAATACATACAGGAAAAAGTGCATGATATATCTGCCTGTGTTTTTTTTAACTCATAAAGAATAAAATGATCTTATCTACACACTCCCTCCACTTGCTCTTTAATTGTATTTGTTTTTCACCTGCAAAGATATTTTGGCAAATGGCCCACAAAATCACTTCAGCGTTCACCTTATGCTTTTTTTGTTTGTTTTAAGCCATGTAGCATTTCTGCTAGAATCAGCATCATTTATTTAACTGGTATTAATTAACGTGTACTTAAGTTCATTTTTCAGACTTTATGGTGAATGATGTGGTGACCAATATATATTTGATAAGATTTCTGAAGGTAAATAGAATTGGGATCTCAGGGCAAAGAGTATTTGCATTTTTTAAATAGTATATTTGCCAAAATGTTCCACAGAGAAGCTGAAGTGAACTCATACGAAGAATTAGAGCACCACTTTTATTTTATTTATTAATTTTTTTAGTTTAACTGACTCGAGCTTTAATGTTTTAGTTTCAGCTGTAAGAAGTCTCTGCAGGACAACAGTTTATTACAATATGGGTGGAAATAGTCCTTCTTTGTATGCAGCTAACCCCAGACCCCTTAAGTTCCTGATTTTACATATAAGAATTTTATGTAGTGGGTATTACCACTATACCTGAGGTGACCTAGTTCCCCCAAAGTGTTGAGTTGTTTTTTTATTTTTATTGTAAACAAATGGGATGCATGTTGTTTCTGTTTGTACATGGAGTAACAGCATACCATTTGCATAATCATACATTTACATAGGGTAATGATGTTTGATTCATTCTGTTATTTTTTCCTTCCCCCCACCCCTCCCACCCCTCTTTTCCCTCTATACAGTCCCTCCTTCCTCCATTCTTGCCCCCCTCCCACTCCCCATTAAGTGTCATCATCCACTTATCAGCGAGATCATTCGTCCTTTGGTTTTTTGAGATTGGCTTATCTCACTTAGCATGATATTCTCCAATTTCATCCATTTGCCTGCAAATGCCATAATTTTATTATTCTTTATAGCTGAGTAATATTCCATTATATATTCCATTTTATATTCCATTATATATATTCCACAGTTTCTTTATCCATTCATCAATTGAAGGACATCTAGGTTGGTTCCACAGTCTGGCTATTGTGAATTGAGCAGCTATGAACATTGATGTGGCTGTATCTCTGTAGTATGCTGATTTTAAGTCCTTTGGGTATAGGCCGAGGAGTGGGATAGCTGGGTCAAATGGTGGGTCCATTCCAAGTTTTCTAAGGAATCTCCACACTGCTTTCCAGAGTGGCTGCACTAATTTGCAACCCCACCACAATGTATGAGTGTACCTTTCTCCCCACATCCTCTCCAACACCTGTTGTTAGAGCACCACTTTTATATTGAAGCATTTTAATTAGAGTGACCAACATGACTTTATTTTTTAAACACTTTATGGAAGCTTGTTTAACTTTAAGGGCTGTGTTTGAGATGGTGACTTGGTCCATTTGTGCTGCTATAACAAAATAGCTCAGATTGGGAAATTTGTGAAGAACAGAAGTTTATTTAGTTACAGTTCTGGAGACTGGAAAGTCCAGGATCAAGGCAGCGGCAGGTTCAGTGCCTGTGGTGAAGACTGCCCTCTGCCTCCAAGATGGCGCCTTGTAGCTGAGTGCCCCAGAGGAGAGGATACTGTCCTCCATAGTGGAATACAGAAGAGCATGAGAACCAAACTCTCCATGAAGTTCCTTTTATAACAGTCTTAATCTTTATGAGATGGGATCCCTGGAGACAGGATTGCCTCTTGGAGGCCCCACTACTCAATCCTAGCACATTGGGCATTGAATTTCAACATCTGAATTTTGGAAGGGACATACTAAAATGGTAGCAGGTAGAAAGATTGAACAAGGGAGAGAGCAGTTTGCAGTCACATATGTCTAAGTGTGTCAGACATAGACCAATGGTACAATAGAAGACACAGAGACAAAGCTTGGGAAATAATGCCAAGAGTTAATATATGGGATGGCATCCAATTTAGAAGCTTCTTCACAAGAAAGGAAACAAGAATGTGAATAGAGGACATACAGAATGGGAGAAAAATCTTTGGCAGCTACTCTTCCAGAGGATTAGTATTCAGAATATATAAAGAACTCAAAAAACTTCCACCAAAAATGCATAAGATCCAATTAATAAGTGGGCAAATGAATTAAACTAACACTTCTCAAAAGAAGAAACACAAATGGTCAACAAATATATGACAAAATTGTTCAAGATCTCTAGCAATTAGGGAAATGTAAATCAAAACAACAATGAGATTTCATCTCACTCCAGTTGAAATACCAACCATCAAGAATGCAAAGAATAAATGCTGAGAGAATTTTGGGGAAAAGGAGCACTTTTACACCACTGGGATTATAAATTAGTACAACCTCTGTGGAAATCAGTATGGAGGTTCCTCAAAAGACTAGGCATGGAATCACCATATGATCTACCTATACACCTCCTCAGTATTTATCCTGAATAATTAAAGTCATCATGCTACAGTGATATAATATCCATGTTTATAGCAGCACAATTCACAATAGCCAAAGTATGGAAATAGCCTAGGAGTCCATCAATGGATGAATGGATATAGAAAATGTGGTGTGTATACACAGTGGATTTTTATTCAGTTATAAAGAGGAATGAAATTATGTCACTTGCAGGAAAATGGATGAAACGTAAGAGCATTATCTTAAGCAAAGTAAGCCAAATTCAGAACGTCAAGGGTTTTATGTTTTCTCTCATATTTGGAAGCTAGAGAGGAAAAAGGAAAAGAATAGTGGGGGAAGATATACCTCATGATAATCAAAAGGAGTTCAGTAGAGAAGAGGAAAGGGACCAGGGAGCAGGAGGAGGGAGGGAAAGGGAAAATACTGGACAATGAATATAATTTGGCCAAATTATATTGTTATAGCCCATTTGTGTATAAATATGTAACAATAATCCCACCATCATGTACAACTATCATGCACCAATAAAAAGATGGGAAAAAGGAGATATGTGTCAGGGTAGAGGGCTTGGGGAATTCAGAATCAAAACAGGAAAATTGAGTCAAGTCCACTGTGGAAATGGGTGAGTGGGCCGTTCACATAGGTCATCATAGAGGTGAAAGGGCCAGACAGACACCAGCATATGAAAGATGGAAACTGAGACCTTGATGGAGGAGCTTGTCCTTGACTCTCAGCATCCAGGCTGCTTCAAGCCTTTGCTTTCAATGCACACAGACTCTGAAACTACTAGGACTCACCTTAAATGACTTACACTGAAGCTTGAAGAAACAAATGAAAAAATCCCCAACTACCAATGTGGGAGATTGTGCTTGCTTTTGGAAAGAGGCCCTGGACAGAGCTCCCCGTCTGGGGGAACATATGGAACCAGCCGTACTCTCTGAAGAGGAAGGAAAAATGTGCAAAGCTGCCAAGGGACCAGACGGCATTCTTGAACACTGTAGATTTCCCCTGGATCCCCATCACTGCTTCAAAGTGGGGCTGCACCAGAGGGTCCTCCAGTGAAGCCCAAGACAGGAGAGGGCATTTCTTCAGGTTTCTGGGACTCAGGTGGAAGACACAGTAGCTGTGTCTGCCCTAGAAATTAAGATTCTAGCAAATTCCACAGTTTGACATGCAGATGCAAATATTTAGTTCTCAGAAACATTTTTATATTAGATCGATGCTTCCACCAGGAATATCCCAAATATTATATGATTATCAAAGGCACTTGATAGTTAGGAAGGCAGCTAAAACTTGGGAAGTGCCAAGGTCCCCGAGAGATAGAGGTGACTCCTAGGCTTGAGAACCTGAACACATAGCATCTGATCTGAGTTAGAGAAATCAGCTGGGAACTTCTGCCAGTCTCAGGGTTGTGAAGGCCAGAGAGAAAAGCAAATATGGTGCTTAGAATTGTCTATGCAGTCAAGACTGAAGCATCCAAGATCCCAGAAGGAAGAGAAGTAGAAGAACGGAGTCTGATGCCCTAAGAATGGTTTTCCCACTGAGTCGCTTGCTGACTTGTACCTGGAGCAGGCAGGATGAGAGGCAGAAACAGCAGGCAGAGAGAAGCTGCTGGGAGGCTGAGGATCCACCAGAGGTGAAGAGGAGTTAGGCAAGACTTGGAATTTGGCAGAGTGGGGAACTCCAGTAAACTTGGCTGGCATTTAGTTAGGAAAGCTGACAGCTAGGAGGGGGTCTGAAGGGGAAATAGAAATGTTCTTCTACCACTAAAGCACATCTTGGATCATCTTGATTCTTTTGCATGAATATGGTCTGTGCCTACTTGAACTTCATGCTAGAAGCTGAAGAAATGTAACAAAGAGAAAGATAACATCAAGCAGAACAACTATAATTTTTTTTCAAATGATGGCATTCATCCAGCAATGACCCAGGCATTCCAAGACATGAGACCAACAGAACAAACAGATGATAGAGACAGGACTAGAAGTGATTTGGGTATTGAATAATACATCAAACATGGGTGGAAAAATAACTCTGATTAAGATGTTTAAAAAAGGGGTGCAAGGGAGGTAATTTAGCAAGGTGAATGGAATATAGAGAAACTAAATTAAGGAAAAGTCTGGGAGGAAACAAATGAACATTGTGCTATTTAAATCACAAATCAGTAATCTAGGAAGAGAGTATTACTGAACTAGAGGATAAGTCAGTAAAATTCATCCAGATAGACACAAAAAGGGTGGATTTTTTTTTAAAAAACAGGACAGAAAAGTGGACTATGGATTATAGTATTTTGATCTAACGAACATGTACCAGGAGTATCAGAACAGGATGAGACAGAAAGGAACAGAAGCAATATTTGAAGAAAAGTATCTGAGAACTTCCCATGAGAGATGAAAGATATCAACCCGCAAATTCAAGAAGCACCAGAAACTCGAATACAGAAAAGACAAAGACAAACCACACTGGGTCATGTTATTGTAAAACCACTGAAAAACCATGATGGGAAGTTTGAAGGAAAACAGAAAAAGTTTTATTTTTTTTGGAAAAAAAAAAAAGGTGATAATTATGATAGCTAATTCTAAGGAAAACATGAAAAGCAGGATGCACACACTGAAAAAAGTGACCTTTAACTTAGAATTCTATAGATACGGCAAAAAATTTATTTCAAAAGTGAAGGCAAAATAAAAACATTTCCAGAAAAACATAACCCAGGACAGTTTATAACAGTTGTATAGTAAAGGAAATACATAAAAATACTTCTTGAGGTTCAAGAAAAGTTCATGAAAACATGAACATGCAGAAAAAAAAAATGAAGAATAGAAAAATGTGAGTATATTTGAAAATTATAAAATGTGTACCTATTGACTGTAGAAAGACCATGTTGTGGATATAGGTGGAGTTGAAATATATGACAGTGATATGACAAAAAGCAAGAGGAAGGTAGATGCTAAAGTACAGCAAGGTTCTAATACCAACAAAAGTGTGGAAACTGCCCCTCATCTTTGACCATTGTGGAGGATGTGGGCTGTAATCTCTAGAGCGACCATTAAAGGAGTAAGAAAAGTCTGCACAACTATGTTCACAGGGGAGCAATGCCACAATAAAAGATACCCCAATCACAGTTGAGAAAAAAAAGAGAAAAAGGGACATAGAATAAGTGGGACAAATAGAAAAGATGATCAGGTTGAACTCAAAAGCTATGTCATAAATTATATTAAATATAAGTAGGTGAATTAGTGTAATTAAAAGACAAAGATTGTCAGAATTGAAAAGATACAGAGAGATGATAGATAGATAGAAAGATAGAGATATATTCTGCTAGAAAAATATCCCTTAGATGGGAGGATGCACTGGTATTGGAAATAAAAGCACGGGAAGGGAATGCCTTGTGAACACTGCAGAGGAAAGCAGATGCAGCTCTGCTGACGTGAAAGCTGGCCCAGGGGATGCTGTCGCTGGACACAATAGATGGCATCAGCCCAAGGAAAACCTGGGATTTATTCATTTATTCAGCACATGGTTGCTTCGTTTCTGCTGTGGGCCAAGGAAGGACAGCTGTCAGGAGCAGGAAGCTGGGTCATCGGGGAGACGGGCTGGGAGGGAGCTTCCAGGAGGGAGGGAGTGGTAGGAACCCATTTCAGCGCCATGGTCACACGTGCGCAGTCTCCGCTTCTTTTCAGTACAAAGGTTATGCTTTTTATTTTTTTAAAAAACTTTTTGAGAAGAGTTCTTTAAAAAAAAAAATAAAACTAAGATTCAGATTAATGAACTGAGAAAATGGGTGCATAAAAAAGCCTTTTAAATGTCTTCCCTTGTACTTGTATTTTTAATAGGATAATATTGCAAGGAACAAGGGTTATTTGTGCTGTTTCAGTGAACTTGTTCCATGCTATCATGAATAAAGCATAGACCGGTCCACTTCAGCCTCTCTCCTCCACCACTGAATTTCTGTTTCAGGTTCCAACGTGACCTGAAATAGGAGGATGGAACTGGAAGTTCTCTGAAGTTTCAGGGATTCTATTATTTTATAATATGGAAGGTTGATCTTAGAAACTCAACATGAGCCCCTTAAGGAGGATCAGCCATGTGGATGCATCTGGAAGCTTCTCTGTAAGTTCCATGCCTTTAAGAATCCTGATAAGGATGAGAACAGAACAGCTTTTTATTGCTGTTATTTTCTTTGATGTGAGGTAACATATTGAGTCCTCACACCTTGCACTCCACCCCAACCCTATCCTTTGTAACTGAGGTATCTCACGTGAAGTGACTTGCCACCCTCCCTTGGCTTGTTCAAGTTGAAGGTCGGTGAGGGAGAGACTTCTCTATGGTTCTTGTGGAAGAACGTTGATGTCCCTTCTAAATTCACGTGTTGAAGCCCTCGCCCCAGGATGGTGATATTTACAGGTGGGCATGTTTGGTTGGAAGGTAACTGGGGATAGATGAGACCATGAGAGTGGAATTTCCATGAGCATCCACGAGGGGATGAGCGTCCTGATAAGAGATGAAGAGGGGACACCAGGAGCCAGCCAGGCCGAGAGTGCTCATCAGGACCTGAATGGGCTGGCACTTTGATACTGTACTTCTCAGCCTCCAGAATGGAGGTTTCTTATCTTCTGTGGAAGCCGCCCAGTCTGATACTTTGTTTTAGCAGCGTGCATTGCTTAAGACCATGGTTCTCTCCTCGTCCGAGCCCATTTCTTCCTCGATCTTACATACCCTCCTTCTACTCCCAACCCCAAGATCCTGCACACAAGCAAGGTTGCATTTGAGGGGCCTGAACCTCTGCCTCCATGTGAGATTATAGTTTATTCTCCAATTAATTATGCAGCAGCCTCTTTGACTAATAAAATCTAAACAAAGAGCTTTTAATCCAATTCATCGTTTTTTTCTCCATCGCGAGCAGCCTGTCAAACACAATCAGAATCCGCATGCAAAGCAGAGAGAAGGCAGGCACGGCCCCACCTGCTTAGCGGGGCTGCAGGCAGGAAGCTCCAATCCGGGAACAGTTGGCTGCGCAGATGGCAGAGACGGGAAGACTTGGGGGAGAGCCACCCTCTCGCTGCAGCTCGGCGCAGGCAAGGGACCATTCCGGGGTTGCAGGCAGAGAAACACTTCCTCTTCTTCGTGCTTTGTGACTTGGCCCCACCAGTGGGTGAGAACTCAGAAAGAGAAGGCATCAATATTTACCAAGTGCCATCCTCACCATGCTTGATTTACATGCTAGCCAATGATCAGGGATGAGATTCAGGACTGGATTTCCTATTTTCTAGGTAAGAGAAATGAAGAGCCATAGGGAAAGAGACTGACCCAGCTTGTAAGTAGAATTGTGGGGATTTGGAGCCACGTCTTCCAGATGTTCTGCCAGGCTCCAGACTTATGAGAGAAGGTCCAAAGCAATCCACTGTGCAACTGTGCTGGGCCTACCCTGGCTGGGGTGCTGAGCAGAGATGCCAGAAACGAGAAAATCTCCATCACACCTTTAAGACCTGCCTGGTCCAATGGGGAGACAGTGATGCACAGCAGCAACTGGGAAACAGTGAGGTGTTGAACTGAGCAGCAGGACTGGGTTAGCTAGGAGAGGACCGGTAACCACAAGGACAGAGAGCCGGAGTAGTCCACAGTTCTTCACTTCTCAGGGTGGGAGAGGCCCTTCTCATTTTGCCTGTGCATCCCTCTGACCAGGGCAGTAATCACAGCCAGGAAATAGTTATTGAATATAGAAGTAAAATTTAATCTTAATAAACCAAGGACTCAGACACCAACTATTACGCATATATACATATGTACATACACAGTACATATTTATACATGTACATGTATATATACAGCTATATGTATAGTATATGTAAATATATATAGCATATATATGGTATATGCATATATACATACACATCATATATCCATATATTTGTGATGTGTATATGTGTATATGCATTCAGGGGAGGTTATGGACACCTTTGAGGAATTTGTAAAGGCTGTGATGTCACTTCTGAAAACAATGTATGTGTATTTTCTCAAAGTCCAGCTTTCATAAATGCAAATTCGTTATTAGAACTTTGAACGTGAACAAGATGACTCAGGAATCAGGGACACATCTCTCAGTGGAAAGATGTTCAGGTTTTAAAGATAAAAATTATCATAATATTGAGGGAAAATACTCATTTACCAAAGTTAGAGGAAATAAAATCAGGCTACGAAAATTTTGCATACCATATGATTTTCCCAGATATGAAATTCTGATTAAGAACTGTGGCTCTTAAAAAGCCTGTCCCTGTCCATCTCTTGTTCCTCTGCTTGTCAGCAGAATAGCCCCAGGGAACCTACTTAATGTCTTCTTTTTCTAAAAGTAGTATTTTTTGCAGAGAGAATTAAATGATAATATGTACTACATATAAAAGATGTAGAAAAATCTTTCATGTGGCATTAAGAAAGATCCTCATAAATAGCATTACTATTATGTTTTATTGTTGTTCATTGACTTAAAACTTTTCCATGTTACAGCCCCTCCTGCCCAACACACACGCACTCTCATATGTGCACAAGCTACCTCGTTTATAGATTCACTCCTGAGCAAGGAAATAGGGGTGTCTGTAGAGAGAGTTGGTACTCTGGCAAATGGGACTTCAAATGTTTTTCCAATAAGAATATGCACGTGTGCACTACTGTGAATCAGAATGAGAGAACTCTACAATTGTGTAGCGTTACAGCAAATGTGGGCTACTCGTTCCTCTGGATGCTGGTCATAGGGTGGAGTATTTTCTGTGGATTGAAACTATGGCCTTTTCAGGAGAAATTGTCCAAATGGAGTCCCACTGTTTACCTTGAATTCCCCAAGGATCCAGGGAAACTTGCAAAAGCTCATTGAATATCACAAAAGCACCTCCCCAGGAGTCAGATCCCCATGAACTAGCCCAGGACCGTGCCCACTTTCCCTGTGCCCCTGCGTCCTGAAGTGGATGACCCTTGCCTTCCCAGAGGGGCACACCACCCAGCGGAAATACCTGCTGCAGTTTACTTAAGCAATGAACTGAGAACAGGGCCACTAAGCTTCTTTTTCTGATGTTAAGTTTCAATGCCAGAAGTGTGCTCACCACTGAAAATATTATATTTAGGCCCAAATTGTTTCTATTCATTTCTCTCCCTCCATGGGTGACTTGGTCAGAGGTGATGAGCAAACCCTGGCACACCACCATTCAAAAGAGAATGAGGAAAACTGGTATTCTAGGAACCAACTAGAAGTTATTTGGAGTGTACATGCTAGAGGATTAATTTAAGTAAAGTTTCCAAGAAATTCACCGAGTAGAAATGATCCAAGGGACAGAAGGCCTATGAGGGTTTCTGTGACCAATGAAATCAAGATGAAATCAGAAGAGAGGACCTGTTTCCCCATGAAATTCCAGAGCAATCAGGACAGAGGAGGGAAAGGGCATATATACCAGGAGGCAGCCACCACATCAGGAGATGTGGAGAGGTAGCAGACTCGGCATTCACATCCAGAACCGAGCTCATCACGTTTTGAGGGCTTGCAGTAGAACTTTCCCAAAGTGCTCCGCCAAAGGTGGGAGGGCATGTGACCTTCCCTTCAGCAATAATAGGAAAGAACAGAGATGCCTCCTATTTTTATTTGCTCAACAAATATTAACCTTTATTTATTAAATAAATTCTCATGGAACCTTTCCTATCTGCGATCTTCATCCGAGGCTTTGTCATTTAGCAGTGAACAAGGAAGACAAAGAACGTTCTTATTCGGAAGGAAATGCAAATAATTAGCAAACATGGATATACGTGAATAATAGAAATTCCATTAGCACTAAGTGTGAGGGAAGGCCCCAAATAGGGAAGCCAGGAATGGTGCCTGGCTTGGCCAGAGAGGGCCTATCTGATGTGGTAAACTATCAGCAGAGATTGAAGAAAGACAAGGAACCACCTGAGGGATAGTCAAAGACAAAATGTTTCAGGTCGAGGGACCAGAACGTGCCCAGGGCTGGAGGGGGTCTCCATTATGTCAGAGGAATCACAAGAGGCCCTGAGAATAGGAAGAGAAGGTAGTTTATCCAACCAGTCTTTGATAAAGGGATATTAGGTGGAAATCTGACTCAGCTTTTTCCACTAAATAAGAGCCAATGTTATCATTATCATTACTGATAATTACTGATTCATTACGATGAATTACTGATTCAAAATCCAGGATTTCCGTTCATAGTAACCCAGCAGGCACGTGTGGTGCTAGCTCTCCCTCCCTGAAGCACAGATCGCTGTGACGGGTGCCTGTCCCAGTGAGCAAGGTGGAGCATCCGGTCACACAAGATCACTGCTCTCCCCACCTGGCCCTCTGACATGCAGGACTCTGGGGAAGTGACCACAGCCTGTTACTTTGTGAAATCAACCATCCCATGGGAAACCCCACCACTAGTGCCAAGGATGGAAACACTGAGAAACAGCAGGGGTGTGAGGAAGCCGGGCTTTTAGAAGAGTGTCATGTGGGAATCTAGTTTTGTATTGGGGGGTGCGCTCCTTTTCTGGAGGAGGAATGTGCTTTTCTTCATCATGCTTGATCGCGTTCACAAGGACGAGGGAAGGTTGCCCTGGTAGTGTTTGGAGTGTGAGAACGTGTAAGTGTCTGGGTCCCCCTAACTCCTAGGATCAGCCAGACCCCTGGAGCCGGGTCAGGTTGCTTTACCCAGCACGGACCTTGGGCTCCAGCAGACTCGGCTTTGGCTCCTAGTCCTGACTTTTTGTTTTGGCCTTTTACCTGTGTGAACCATCTCGCTTGCTCTGATCCTTATTTTGCACAACAGTAAAATGGGGATATAATCACAAGCACATCCGGTTTTCAAGGCAGAGAAAATGAAACAGAGCAGACAAAGCACCAGAGCACGGAGGTAGGTGCACGTGGGCACGTGGGCCCCGTAGCTCCCCTGTCCTTATCAGCGCAGGCCAAGCACAGCGTACAGAAAGGAGTTGGGGAGCTGTTTGGACCCTGGCTCCACTCTTTTTAGATATGGAGCTTCTTGCAAATTTAAATATTCCATGCTTCAGTTTCCCTAACTGTGTCTGAGGGCTAAAACCAGCCCTTGCTGCATCGGATGTGACAGGTACCAACGACACACACACAAAGAAAGTGCAAGGAGCCAGGGGTCCTCGTTGTGACTGTTTTTGGATGGGCAGAAATCTGTGAGCTTTGAAAATGGACCTTTCATGTTTTAATTCTCAACCCTGCTCCCGAGACTTGGAGCCAGACGTATGTGGATAATAATCTGTTAATGTCTTGCTTCTCACTGTCAAAGATAAATGTGATGCCCCGAATCCTCAGCTACCCCCTGCCCGATGCCATTCTACCCTTCCTGCAGAGGCCCGCGAGATGGCTCCCAGAGGAGGCACCGAATCTGCAGCCCAGCTGGTGTCTGCAGGGGAAGCCATGGATTCCAGCTGCAGCCTCAGGCCCCGCCCTCCCCTCCCCGTGACAGACTCCTCCCGGTGAGCCCTCTAAGGTCTCAATAATTCACTGCAGTCACCATGCTCAGACAGGTTGCTTGGAAAAGCAAGTTCTGAGCCAAGGGTTTTGGCAGGTCTTAAAATATTTCCTTCTGTGCAAAGGCAATCACATCTCCATCATGGACACCTGGGAACGCAGCAAGGCATAGAGAGGAGAGGAACCAGGAACAAATGCAGCCCTGGGCTTGTAACTCACCCTTGTCAGGGGCGTTCCGGGCACAACCCATCCGGCTTGTAGGGGCGGATCTGAGACAAATGGAGGGCTGCCATTTTGGTCATACCTATTTTAATTTTCCCAGATACATAAATTTGCCTGCAAATTCCAATGGCCAAAGCTTAGAAAATGAATGTATCACCCTCCCTCCGCCCTCTACCGGCTCCTAAACGGTTTGCTGCCTTCTGGTTTTTTTTTTTTTTTTTTTTTTTACTTAGAAAATTCTGGAAGTCTGGGTGCATGGAAGACACACAGAAGCAGTTAACAAGAGAACTCAGTCGGAATTCCCTGTGGCCGAATCAAGTGAGTGGTGGTTCCAGGGCCCATCACCACAGAAGCCACATTAGTCATTAAGGTCCAAGAGGAAAAGAGAAGTGTGTGATGTTGGTGTTTAATACCTCACACTTAGCAAAATACTTGTACATACCCATGTGGGTTCTCTAAATTTTGGGGAAAAAATGGAGTATAATGGGGAGAAGAGAAGAAAGTAAGAAAGATCTGATCAATCAATCATTCAATGATAGTATCAGAGATGGGATTTGATCCATGCACTCTGAATCTACTAGACATGACTGCCAACTCTCTCTCTCTCTCTCTCTCTCTCTCTCTCTCTCTCTCTCTCTCTCTCTCTCTCTAGCTGGGCTTACACATGTAACATCTGCTAAGTCTCAATTATTTATTGATCCCCCAAATCCCAGTAAAGTAATAATATTAGCTCCCGTGTATTGAGACTCACTGTATGGCAGACATCATGCTAAATACTTCACGTTCATCACCAGTTTATCTCTTATTTAAAGGTGAAGAATCTGAAAGATGGCCTTTCTTTTCAGTCCAGGGTCACTCAGATCCTGCATGCAGGAGGCACGTTTTGAAATCATACTGCAGGACTCCAGCCCCCACTGTGACCATCCACTTCTCTATTTGCAAGTAAAAGAGAGTAAGTCCAGCGGAGGCGCCCAGTGCTGCAGCGGTGCCCGCGGTAACACACCAGCCAGGAGCACAGGAGGAGGTAGAGGTCAGCTTCCTGACACCAGGGGCCCCATCTCTGCACATGCAAACCTCAACTCTCAGTCATCGACACTTGGGAACAGAAGCAACTTCAGCCTGTCTCTGCCTTGCGGTGACATTTTGGGGATGTACCTGGTCATACACTAACACAGGTGCTTTTCAAAATCTGATAAAGATTTTTGAAAGAGATGATGTTAAATCCGTTCTGGTTCTAGGTCGTGAGTTATGGGATGCCAACAAGATGAGATGAAGCAACAGCAATCGGCGTGGAGGCGGGGTAGGAATGGCTGTGTCATGGGCTCAGGCAACTGCACATTAGTTACTTGTGCGGGACTGGATTCTGGTCTCAGTTGTTATTTGTTATGGGGCTTAAAAGATGCCATTGGTTCTCTGTGCCGCCTTTCCTTCTCTGGCTCTATTTGTTCTTCTCTCTCTCTCTCTCCATGATCTCTTAATTTTTTGGTTTATTTTTCCACCAGGCCCACTCCAAGTGAATGCAAAGTTTGAGACTGACATAGACCTCGTGGTCTCTGTTCTCTTTCCTAGTGGCCTTGGGTCACATCCAGCTCCTCAATCAATCAATGACTGTTCGGGAAGAGAGTTTGCATCATTGGTTAGATGCAGCATAGGGCCATCTTGTTGGTTAAGAAGATAGAGAGATCAGGGTGGGGAATTTTGCAAAGAAAAAGAGATACTATAGCCCCATCTGATCCATAAGGATGCATTCCAAGGGCCCCAGTGGATGCCCACAGCTGCAGACAATACCAAGCCCTGTATGTGCGATGTTCTTCCTCTACATAGTTACACTTACATTTTCACATAAACTAGACAGAACAAGGAATTAACACCAATAATAATTAAAGAGAACACTTCTGACGATAATAATAGTCATGTGTATGTGCCGAGGCTTGTGTATTCTTCTCTCTCTCAAAAAGTTATTAGAACACAAACACCATGATACTGAGACAGTGATCTGGTAACTGAGATGGGTCCTAAGTGAGAAATGGGAGGGTAGTGTAGATAGCATGGATACCCTGGGACAAGGAATGATTCACATCCTGGGTAAGAGTGGGACAGCAAGAGATTTCATCATGCTTACTCAGAATGTAGCACCTTAAAACTTATGAATGGCCTACTTTTTGAATTTTCCATTTTTTAGATCCAATTTTTAGATCATGATTGACTAAGGATAACAGCAAGTACACAAAGTGAAACTGCAGATGGGGTGGGGTGGTGTCCTAATGGATTCTGCAACCAGAAGAAAGAGGGAAGGTGTTAGACAAGACAGTGCTTGATGCCCATGGCTGACCTACACTCAAGTCCTCCATATCTAGAAAGGCTCCTTGGAACCCTGAAGTCTAGTCCACATAGCTCACAAAGAACAGTGGCTGTCACCCACGCAGTGTGATGGGAGGCTTGCTGAAACAAAGTCAGAATTGCCTGCCAAACGTTTCCCCCGGAATTCTCTCATATAGGAAAATCGGATCATTAATCCTCTGGAAATGATCCTTCCCAGCATCTGAAATCCCTGAGGTGAAGGAAGGTGGAGGCACGCGCTGTTGACCTGGTGAGAAGCGTGGATGAGGTGGGGCATCCTTGGGTAACCACAGCGTCCAACAGGGCAGTTTATACTGATGATCCCCTTTAGCAGGACGAATGTCTTCAGAAACCTGAGAGGAAAGAAAGCAGGAAAAAAATAAAAAAACAGAGAAGATGAGGAGAAAATGTGATGAATAGTGAAGCGGGAGGAAGTTGGTTTTAAAAAAGATCAGAGATGCATGGAGAAGATTCATCTTCCTTGTCCAGAGGTGAACAGACCAGCGCAGATCCACATCAGAGGCTCCGAGGCTGGGCTGTAGGCAAGATGTGCACTCAGGACTCTGAGGAGTGATGGGCTTCTTTGGACAAGGAGAATGTCATTAAGATTCCAAACTGAGTTTTCTTCGTGTCAAGGTATGAAACTGTGATCAGACCCTCTCGGCCACTGCCAGGAGAACCAGTATTTCTTATTATTTGTGTTCTTCTCTCTTTGCTCCTATTATTATTACTATTTTTTAGTTTTTGCATCTGAGCATGTGGCCATGAAGGTATTTAGCTGACATTTAAGTTCTTACCCTAGAATCTGCACTTGGATATTTTATGTTAGATCAGGTCTAAAAAACAAAAGAACGGGATCAGGTGAACAGACAGGAAAGCCAGAGCCTTCTGAGGAGCATGACAGTGGAAGACATGATTCCTTGATGGCTGCCAGAGTCGGGGCGCCATGTTCTTCCTTGCTGAGCCTGGTCTCTTCAAGCGTGGTGGTGGGAAGCCATGAGCCAGCAAGGTTTGGCTACAGTAGGGGCCTCTGCTGAGGAAGACTGGGGTCTGGGGCACTGCCACACGGGCAGACTACCTAACTGGAAGTATTAGCCGATAATGGAAAGAACACTGAGCTTAAGTTGAAGAAATCCGAGCAAATTAAGGCAACACAATTACAACAATAACCACAGTAACACCATAGGTGGTGCCATCGCAGGAACTGTGCCAGGCAACCCAGATACACTGCCTCGTTGACTTGTGACAGCCCCGTGAGGCTAATGCGCTGTGGTTCTCCTTTCATGGGTGGGGAGATGAAGTCTTGGGGACCGTGGACCAGGTGCTCCAGCCTACAGAACCCATAAGTGTCGGGGCTGGGATTTGACTCTAAGCATCCGAGTCTGTTTTATACTCATCTAATTCATGCTACTACCTTACTTTGTGGTCTTGGGAAAGTCACTTCCCTGCTCAGTTCACACATGGGTAACATGAGATTAAATGTGTAGAAACCAATATTTTTGAATGAGGAAAAAAAGACCCAGAACCCTTTCAAGTAGCTGAATGATTTTTAACGTCAAGCAAATAAAGTGTATCTATGGATGCAATAATTTTATTATTTATAAGACAAAACATTTTATAAGTTCTTAAGGACGCAGCCTCCCGAGTGATGCTACCAGGGTACACACCTCACGCCCTCCGCTCACCAACTGTGCAAATCTGTCTCAGTTATCTTAAACACACAGCACTCTCCCTCCTGAGGTGGTTGCAAAGATGAAATGAGGTTTTATTTGGAAAGCACTTAGAAAAATCATTGGAGAATAGTAAATGCCGGGGAAGTCTTAGCTATTGTTATTGGCTTATATTTTATTAATCATAGAGATAGTAATTATATTTTTATACCATCACAGATATACCAGTTTTTCAGACATGACTAGAGATATATTCATAAACTCTGAGAGGACCAGAGTTCTGTTCTGATGCACAAAGGTAGAAACCAAATATCTATTTTTCTGAACTTTTTTTTCCAAAGTGAGCATCGTATGGAGAGATGGAGAGGGAATACCAGAAAATAAAACAGAGAAGAAGTTCTTCCCTAAGTCCCCAAGTCTCTAATATCACACAGTGACTTTTCAAGATTCCTCTGATGCAAAAACGCCAGTTCAGGGCTTTTCCACTGGACTGCAAGCTCTCCGAGGCAGGGTTCTCCATAAGTGATCCGTGTTTGTAAGTGCCGCTCCTGTGCCTCATGCCTGCTCCAGCCACAGACCTGGTGAACAATGGATGCTCACCTGCCGGATGCAGAGGGAGGGAGGAGAGGAAGGAAGGAGGAGGGAAACTGTCGTGTCTACAGGGCCTGCTTTAAGACAGGGTTGACCAGATGGGAAATGTCCAGAAAGCTGTTGGATAGACAGACCAGGGAAAGAGAACAGGACTGAGGCAGAGAGCCACCTGTGCAGAGGTGGACTTTGTGAATGGGAGCCCCACACGGAGCCCAGCCCAGGTGCTGTCTCAGCCTAAGGCAAGGCTTCACTGTTGCTCCTGGGGCTTCCTCCCTTTCTTACTTCCAACTGTGCCACAGCTTCTCAAGGCTTCGTAGCTAAGACTCTCCCATCTCCATTCCTCCTGGCCCTCTGTGCCTACTCTGACTCTTCCCACCTTTCTGTTGAGGGATTTGGTGAGTTCAGTCAGGGCTGCCTTGGACAGTGATGGAGAGCATAGTCCCTGGGCCCTCTTCAGGGTTTATGCCCTTGCTCTGCAGCTTTCCTGGTGTGTGACTTTGGGTAAGAATGTCTTTCTATTCCTCATCGAACTCCTCCAGAAAATGGCGGCAGTAGTAATGATACTACCTATCTTATGGGGTTGTAAGAATGAAATAAGCTTAGAACTGTGCCTGACACACAGTTGCCGCTGCACAGTTCAGTTCATCCTGGCCAGCAATTTCTCCGTTCTTTGTGGATACCACTGAGCCCATTTCTTTTTCTCTTTCTGGCTGTATTCCCTTCCTCCTCCAGCTTCAGGGGGAGAGACGCCATCTTGGAAACATCCCTTGATCAGCTCAGCCACTCAGCCTGTGTCTACTCAATGCTGCATGGGATAAATCAGCAGGCAATGGTATTTACGCTACATCATAAAGTCAGGTTGTTTATCTCTCTCGCTGGAGTACGTGCTTCATAAAAGCAGGTGCTGTGAGCCAGGTAGCTTCATCTCAAACATCTGGGTCTCTCCTGACAGCATGTGGCTTGGTTTGGTGGACAAGTGAAGGCTTTGGGGAAAGACAAGTGCGGGCTCACACCCCACCTCTGCCAGTCACGCCGTTAGTCATGTTGGTCCCTGGTCCATGTTATTTCTCACTTAGTTGCTACCACGATTTGATTTGGGTGTTTGCACAATCTCCCTTGGACCTCTGCAGGTCTCCTGTTTTTTCACCTTGTCTCCAACTGCTCTTTCCATTTGCCCTACATACTGCAAGATTAATTTTCCCAAAATGCAAGTTTGGTTATTGTTGATTTCTCTATCTGTCCCATTGAACTGCCAATGTATTATATCTTTCCCTATGTCCCCAGCCTTAGAATAATGTCTGAGGAAAAACAGATGCTTGGGAGCTCGGGTCATAGCTCAGTGGTAGAGGGCTTGCCTAGCCTATGTGAAGCACTGGGTTTGATCCTCAGCACCACATTAAATAAATAAATAAATAAATAAATAAATAAATGTATTGTGTCCATTTACAATCCCCAAATGCTTAAATTACCTAACTTCACAGTTATCCTTTTTCCAAATTTCTACCCCCAGTACTGAGAAAACAATAATTCACATGTCCATTAGGAGGGCAACAGATATACAGAGTCCCATATTCCCAGAATATGAAATCAAAGTGCTATATCTATTTGTGTTCAGATCTTTAGATCTCAAAACAGAATCTTGGGTGAACTAAGTCAGTTCCCAAATGATATGCACATCATGATGCAATTTATCTAAATTACTAACACACTCTATATATTTTCAGGGTTAAAGTATACCAAAGATGGACCATATGCACAAAAAAATCCTTATTTCCTCTGGCAGAGAGGTAGAAAAATGATATGGAAGAGGAAGATAGCATGTAGAATTCAACTTTGTAGGGACAGAGAGAGGGAGAGAGAGAGAAAGAGAGAGATGTTAAGGGATAAAAAGAAATCTAAATAAACCAAACTCCAGAGAGGGCTAGACTATTTACAGGAGAGAAGAAACTGCAGCTTCTCTCCTCCATGGGCAAGGCAGCGAGGGAGCAAACCCACTCTACTGAGAGGAGAAATGAACCAAATTCCCCTTGCAGTCTGACCTGATGGGTGACTGGAGCTCCCATCTGAGTCTGCACTAACCAGCCAGCTCCTGGTTGCAAGTCAGTTGGGGCATAAAGGACCCCAAACCTGTAGGGCCATGAGTTGGGGGACCCTGAGGTGCAGCCTGTGTGTTTGGCAGTGCCAGCCAGAGTTTTCAGCAGAGCTCTTGAGCTGAGATACCCTCCTGAGGTATGCCAGATCTGCATGGGGTACAAGGCAGCGGCCCAGAAGGGAAGCTGGGGACAGCATGGTATGGTGACCAAGACATGGCCAGAGGCAGAGAAAGCCAGAGTGGGCTTGGAGAACAGAGAGTGCTCTTCAGTGACCCCAAAGCCTTGGCTGGTCAGGAAGTTTAGTGAGATCTCCAAAGTCCAGCCAGCACTCGGATCTCAGCCCCAGTGGAAGGAAGCCCCATCCCACTCTGGAAACTTCTGAAGCAGGGGATGAGGTGAATCTAACCCTAGCTGTGTCAAGACCTGGACAGGTCAACTCAGGTGAGATAGGTGCAGCTCCAGTTCTAACAACCTGAGGAGGAAGAGGCATGGGTTTCCCAGTGGGGGAAAATCATCTTCAGTTTCTATGCTTCTTCTACACACAGCATATATGTACATATACCTCACATACATGTGAAAGGTAAAGTGGTTCATTGTCAAGACTAAAGATAGCCAACACAGGGAGATCCAAGGGGCCACAGATGCAAGAATTAACCAAAAGAAATTTAAATAACCATTGTAAATATGCAATACTGTCTAATAGGAAAAGCGTATAACACACATGAATGGCTAGAAATTGCAGGAGGGAAACAGAAACCATAAAAGAACTAAAGCAAATAGAACTGAAAAATGAAATCTCAGAAAATTTAAAAGAAAATCATTCTATGGGTTTATGGATAGATTGGACATAGTGGAAGAAAGGGCCTGTGAATTTGAGGGCATTTCAGTAATCGAAACACGATGAAAATTGAATGCAAAGTAAGAGGAAGAGGAGGAGGAGGGTGAGGAGGGAGAGAGAGCAGATCTGAATTCAGGATCATCCAACACACATGGAATTGGTGTCCCAAAAGAAGAGGAGAAAGAGAACAGAGTGGTAGAGATATTTAAAGAGAAGGTAGGGAAAAAAATCCAAAATTGGTGAAAAGACAGTAGCCTATAATTAGAAAAAGTTCATCAAACCACAAGCAAAATTAATGCAAGTAAGAACAAAACCTGGTGGGACAGAGGCAAACTACTAAAAACCTGTACTTCATAATATATGTGCTATTTTATTTCAGAAAAAATACAAAAAGCCTTATACCTAATAAACACTCAGTAAGTACTTGATGAATGGCTGTTTAATTGGACGTGTGAATGAATCAAGTTACTGTGAGATTGAAACCTTTCAAGGACTGCACATTACCCACTAGTGACATGTACTTCCACAACCCCAAACAAGATGATTTTGCAACTCTAGACCTGGTCTATCAGGTCAGCTTTAGTGGCATCAATGATTTCAAAAATTCAGTTTCACAACTGGCAGATGTTGGGGACCAAGACAAAGTTGTTGGAGAACTGTCTGGTGAGTGAGCCCTGGATGGATTGATTAATTGACGAGCGATGCTTTCACAGCCTACTGTAACTTCCTTCGGTCCCTCTCCCTGCCCTTCCTCATCTCCATAAATAACACCCACTGTCATTTCCCTGCTGTAGGAAAGATCCGAAGATGCTGGAGGATGGCACTTCCACAGGATAAGTAAATTAAATCTCTCTCCTTTGACTTGAAGAGCTCCTTCTTGGATCCTGGATTTACTTCTGATTCATTTTCCAGAGGTTGTCCCTTCTGTCTTAAGATCACCACGTAAGGAGCATGGCGAGCCTTTATCTTCCTGTCTGAAAATCCACTGTGAACCAGGGAGGGGGAGCGGGGGACCAGGGCAGGCTGCCAAGGCCTGTCTCAAATGGAGGCAAGAGGAGTCTGTTCCTCCATAGCCCCGCCTCTGATCTCCCCCCTGGTGTCAGATCCCCTCATAAGTGTTTTGCAGGCTCATTGAATTGCCCTTCGGGCGCTTAGGATGCTGTGATTTTGTATTTATGGGAACATGGGATCACCGTAGCTCCCGTATGGTACTTGGCTTCCGGTTGCCAGGGGCTGGCATGTGCTTTGTTCTCTGCACAGTCCTGCAGAGAACCTGGCGCACAGTAGGAACTCCGCAGACACTGTGGAATGAGCAGGCGAGGGGTGCACACGCTTCTTCCCTATTTATCCTCCATCTGTGTCGCCCTGTGGGTAGAAAATAAGTTATAGATTTTTGGCCAAAAGCTCTACTTAGTAAGAATGATTGTGCCCTCTCTCTGCCTCCCTTGGGAACCTACAGTGGTCACAGCCATTTTTAAGTAAAAGCAAAGCAAAGTGGAATTGCTTTCTAACACTTTTAATAAAGCGATGATGCGAACCTGTCTCCTTATTTTGCTGATGTTAATGAGTCTTCTGTTTGATGAGATGATGACATGAAATAGTTGCTTTAAACGATGTACTTAACTAGCAGATGAGCGTCCACCTGCCTTTCCCAGGCCCCGCCAGACTGCTGGGGTTTTGGGGTTCCTCTAGGGATGCAGCTTTCCCTATCTCACCCACCGCCGACTATTTAGCTGGCTTCATTCATGATTCAGGACTTGGATTGAAAACGGCTCACCCCCAAAGTTGTTTCCTGACTCTGATGGGTTTCTTTGGTCCCCCTGTGATAGATGTTATCCTGTGAGTCACTGGTCTTCAAAACACTCCTTGCTTGTGTTTTTACTAAGCCATCGTGAGTCTCCCCCCATCCCAGGAGGTTATAATGAGCTCTGTGAACAAAAGGCTGGTATTTATCTTTTATTTTGTCAATGAATCCTCAGGGTCTAGTACCACGCTTGGCATACAATAGTAGCTCAAAACAAATATTTGCTAGAGCAAAGAGTGAACGTGTGCCACAGCAATTGAGCAAAATTGTGGTTGGCCCGTCAGCCCCACATCTGTAGGAGCACGCTCCAGGAAGTCCCCGTCCTGTGTTCCCGCGGGAGGACGGTGCTGCTGCGGGAAGCCCCCAACTCCTTCCAGTCCACACTGTGTCCAGCCCAAGGGGCATCAGCATCTTATGAAGGGAAAAGAAGACCTAGACAGAAGTTTCGTGTGTGTTTATTTTGAGTCATCTCCACCATTTCTCATGAAGGATCTAGTGAGCTGTTATTTATTCACCTCGTGTTATTCGTAAAGAGGTCAGAGCTTAAAGAGCTGAGAGAGCTGAGTCACTCAGACTGACCTAGCAGGATGTGGCGCGGCCAGTGGCAAAACCACTCACCGGTTTCCCACAGCCTGCTGGGTGACCCTCATTGTCTCCACCAGAGAGGGGCCCGGTCCTGCTCCACTCTCACTTGGTGCAGGAGGAGGGGAAGGCCAGCGGTACCCTTCTGGGTGCCACCTGCCCCTCTGGCTCCTGGCTCACTGGGCTCTGCCTGCGCTGGAGCGGGCACACGTGGGCACTGGTTCGCAATCAGCAGGAAATCATCACCGCATCGCCAGGAAAATGAAACAGTGTGAGTTTTACAAGATCCACGGTGACACTGAGAGAGGAGGGGCCGCCATGCCTGCCGCACAGCCAGATGCGCGTGCCCGCCAGCGGATCACAAGCGGCCCCTCCAGCGCTCGCCTCAGAACACTGGGAGCTTTAACTGTGCTGCGTAACCAATGCGCAGCCGCAGAAGAGCGACCCGGGGGCGTGGCCTGGGCGCCTCAGGTCCCTGACTGGGTGGAGCTAAGACACACGTGTTCTGCAGCCTGCCGGGGCCTCAGGTCACAGCATCACTGCCCCGAGGGCCAGGTGGCTTTCTCAGCGGCATCCCCGCTCACCCTGGCTTCCTTTGAGATCTTTGACTTGAACGCTGTTTCCCAAGTGATGGGTCACGGGTCCTCCTGGTGCGTGTTTCTCCAAGCTTGGGGGCACCTCTCCGGGAATTCATAATAGTGGACACTGAAGGTGAAAAGCCATGAATTCCCGGAGTGAAAGTCATCTCCTTCCAGTTCCCGATCCATCTCTAGACCCCCAGGAGGAGGCCCCGGCCCTTCTTGCCCCTAACTCCCCTTCAGAGCCTTCTCATCTTCCTTTTTGACAAAGATACAGGTGTCAGACCTGAACCTTGAGGCACACAGCAGCGTACAGCCAGAACTCCGTGGCAAGGTTTTCCTTTCAACTTATTTACTTTAACTCTTTTTAAAAATACTGCTTTAGATATTGGTAGATCTTTATTTTATTCATTTATTTACAGGTGGTGCTGAGAATCTAACCCAGTGCCTCACACATGCTAGGCAAGTGCTCTACCCCTGAACCATGACCCCCAGCCCTGCTTTTACTCTTGACGCCTGTTTATGACTGATGCTACTTATTGCCCACTTGTAAGAATGATAGAAGGTATCTTTCAATTATAGGTCTATATGTAATGATAAAGTCAACTTAAAAGAAAAAGGGACAGCAAGTAGATCTGGTCCAGAGTTGGAAACCATTTTGTTTGGGCTTCAGAAAGTGCACAGTCTCAGGCAGCCCCGAGGAGACCTTGAAGGGAGAACACAGCAGCTCAGCGGGGCACAAAGATGACCAAGTCTTGAGATTGGGAAATGCGCCTCCTGACTAAGCATGAATCCCATCTTGCTCCCAACTCCATCTCTCTGAAGCTTCTCTCTGTAGCCAGACCAGGATTTGCTGTGTACCTCCTCTTTAGTAAACTGAGGTCCTGATGTTAAAGAAGATAATCATGTTCCTGAAAACCTCTTCTCTCAAAAACAGCTTCCCATCCCTAAAGCTATTTTTTCATAGAGAGCTTCCACTGTTCTAACTTCTTATCCACTGAAAATTCCAGGTGTTCTAAGCTCCTCTCTTGAAGAAGACTGTGCAGAACTGGATGTGCAGTACCAGGTTTTGTGGGACACCTCAGGGAAGTCCTGGTTTCTCTCTCTGGTTCTTGTCACTGTCCCACTAAAGCTGGCTCGCTAGAGCATTGAGGATATTTTATTTTTCTATGTCTGTAGTCAGGACAAGCCGTGTGGATACTGCCACACAACCCAGTGTCTGCAAAAGTCCCTGGGTCCTTCCTGCCCTGCTGCGTCTCCCCACGTGCCTGGGAACTTATTGACTGTCTAACAGAGAGTGGCACTTTCCCCAACTTCACAGTTGGATTACAAAAGGAAGAGGGTCCCCACTCCACCACTGGCCGCCTTGTTTCATGAAATGGGGCTCGACTCCTGGCTACTGTCAGACAAGGCGGTAGGACTCTTTGCAATTAGGTGCAGCATGGTGTTCATCTTTGGATCCAGACAGGATTTACACGGGGAGCTCTTATAAAATAGATAGGCATATGGGTATATCCACGTTCATCATATGGGTATAGCCACGTTCATCATATGGGTATAGCCACGTTCATCATATGGGTATATCCACGTTCATCACGAAGGAAGGCAGCAGTTGAGATTATGGCAGCAGAAGCCCAGGAATAAGGTGGCAGAAAATTATCAGAAAAGAGGGACTGTACCGTGAGCAGGCATCTAAGAGTCACCTATTACAGAGGGCTACAAAGAAGCATAGACTGCATAGCAGTGGGTTTTCGGAGCTTACAGAGATTCAGGGAACAGTCATAAGTCAGGGTCATTAATAAATGTCACAGTGCTATGGCTCTGTGCAGCCACTGGATACACTGTTGCCACTTGGTACAGGTGTTGCTGGTGTCCCTGGCAGCAGCCCTGCTCCAGTCGAGACCTCCTCCAGGGAGCTGGCTTAGAAGAAAATGAGGGCAGGATTGGAAATGCCTCAGGGCGACAATATAGCCAGCTCCCCAGTACTCCAACCAGGCACCAGGCAGGGGAGAGGCAATGGTGGAGAGGTGGGGGCTCCTTGGGGATCCGTCCTGTTCCTTCCTTTCTCTCTGTTCCCCATACTGCTTCATTTTGCTTTCTCGGAAGCTGCATTTGCCTGCACGGCTCCCCAGCTCCAGTTGACCCCCTACTTGAAATACCAGGATCAGGATCTTAATGGCTTCTGTGGGATGAGGTTTCATTCCCAATACAGCCAACTCAGGTGGGGTCAGTCCAAAAACGTGTGAGAACAGAAGCCCACCCCTGAGGGTGGCAGAAGGTCAGCAGAGGACAGTGGTGCAGGTCCTCAGACGCCCAAGCCTTGTCTCCTGCAGGAGGGGACCAGGAAACGCTCTGAGGTCCTCTCTTTGTTCTCTCTCCCCAGGACAGAATGGGGATACGGCCACAGGGAAAGGTTGGCCGAACCTGGCCATCTTGATGCCTCAGGATCTGGAATTTTTTTGTTTTTGAGATGGTGGTTTTTATATCCTTGCTACACCCAGTTGCACAACTTCCAGTGCCCTGAAATCCTCTCTTCTCCCCATCCTGAAATATATTATTTTACCAATCCAAATATGTCAAGGGTTTTATTGCATTTGCATTTCAAACCTGATAAAATCATTTTCCGGGTGACATTTTTCCTTGAAGGCAACTTCAAATTGAATATTTTCTCCCTTGTTATCTCCCTCTCTCTTTCCAGGCCAACTTCACTTTCAGATTGCAAATCACTCAATATCAAGAGAGAGACGATGATCCAGTGTTGCCATCTTTCCCTCCCCGGTGTGCAGCCAGACTCAGCTTTGCATTTCAGACTCAGGTCTATCCTTACAGAAAATCTTTTTCAAGCATCTTGAAATATCTTTATTGCCCACATCTCACAGGCGGATGGTCGCTTTTTGCTAGATGCCAGTAGCGTAGGTTCCCTATCCTGCCCCTAAGGAAGGCGGGGCTAAGGGACCTGTTCATGTTCGCATTCCAGGGCTGCAGCCTTCCTCTGTGACCCTCACTCTTGATTTCCTGCAAACACCGTGACAGAGGAGGCAAGCTTGGAGCCTGGAGCTTGTGGATGTGAAGCTTCTGTGGGGCAGCGGCTGACCCTTGGTTTCATCGTTTATGAACGGGAAGAGCAAAACCCAAACCATTTTGCATTTGGGAAGATTAAGTGAGGGAAGGCTTCCTAAAGTTCCCAGCATGAATGGAAGCTCCTCGGGTTCTTTTTAATCTGCTTGACAACGTTCTTCACCAATTGCTCTACAGGAACCATGGACACTGGGGAAATCCACAGCACATAGTGGGAGAAAGGAGAGGTGGAAACAGAGTGGCTGGCTTTGGTGAGGAGAGATGTGGCACGCGGTGACAAGGGGTGATGGCGGAACTTGTCAGAGCCTCAGTCTCCCCCTTTGTAAGATGGGGTGAAAGAACTGCCGCTGGTGGGGTGGGTGGAAGGGAACGATGAGACGTGGATGCAGAGCGGCTTTGAAATCTTCAGCGTGGTGCTCTTGCCTTTGGGACTAAGAGGCAATTTGCACAGAACTCCAGTGTGCCCGGCACGGAACTTCAGGTGGCTTGTCAGCTGAACCCCACAGCCAGCCCATGTGGGAGTATCCTTTTCGGTTTGACCTGTGAAGAAACTGAGGCCGAAGAAGCAAGAAGCTTATCTACCTGAGTGGCAGGGCCAGGCCAGGGTTCTGTCCCCAGCTGCTGTCCTGACTGTCACTGCCCTGGTGCTCCTTCTGCCAGAGGTACTGATCTATCAAAACCTAAAATTAAAAAGGAAAACACAGGGAAACTGTTATGAAAGAGGAGAAGGAAATTCAGCACTCGGGGAACAATTTTCTTGGCACTTTCTCGAAATACTAATTGAAAACTTGTTTAAACACCCAGGATTTGTCATCCAGATGGTGAAACATACAATTAAAATAATTATCTTAAACTAGCAATCTAGAATTATCATTTATTACTATTAATATAGCACCTATTCAGACAGAATTAACTTTTCTTTCCTTTTGTTCCCTCTGCAGTGTTGAGCACAGCCCCATCGTCCCAAGGGCTGTCTGTCTCTTGGACAAAGTCTTTACATGGCAAGTTTCACTTGCTTTCCCACCGGCCTGGCCCGGGCACTTCCCAGGCATTGGATGGTTTATCTGCCACGCTGCAGCAGAGAGCCACCTTCGTCCCGTTTCACAGATGGGCACATGAATGACAGGGCAGGAATTGTCTTTCTTAACTCTTAGACCAACATCTATGCTTCTGATCAGGCAAAAACATTTTTGAACTATGAGAAGCATAGAAATAAAAATGGAATTCAAACCTCAACGTAAGTTTAAGTCTTTAAGTTTAGGACCATAAGCCTATCTCTCCCAGCCCTGGTCTTTTCAGTTTAATGCATGATGAGTGGACAGAAAAGGAACTGATTATGCAAAAGCAACAATGACAGTTCTTAGTGGAAGAAACCAATGGAGAATACCAGGATCTCCATTTCAGGAGGAGTTACATATGTTGTTGTTCGTCCTTAGTGGTATGATAGGTAGTTAATAGTCATGCAACATTTTGTGATTATATTGATTATATCTTTGTTGTATTCATTATGTAACATTGAGTGAAACAAAAACCAGATCCAAATTATGTACAATATTCATTGAACAATCCTAAGAAAATGAATAAAAGGAAATTCACTGAACTTGCATTTGATAAGAGAAAGAGGGAGAGGTAAAGAAAGAAGGGAAGAGAGAGCAAGGGAGGTGGAGGGAGAGAAAGAGAGAAGTAAAAGAGAGAGAGAGTTGGAGGAGGAAGAGAGAGGGGGGAGAGAGAGAGACAGGGTACACCTTTCAACATTTTCAGAAGAATTAAATGTTTAGACATGAAGGAACAAATTTTAAAACTTAAAGAGTGAAAAGTATAAAAGAATATCTTTATGACTGATGAGTAAAGCTGAATTTCTTATTCAAGACAGGAAAGTCACAGCCATAGGTAGGTAAATTTAACTGCCTCAAGTTAAGAATTTTGCTCATCAGAACGGAAGACACACAAAGCCCAAAGCAAACTGCACACTGTAGAAGTTATTAACAAATACAACTGACAAAATGTGGGAAGAGTATACATGAAAATTTCCCCTAAGCTCCATAAGGAATACCAAACAACCCATAATAAAATAGACAAAATCCATGCATCAGCATCCCCAGAAGAGAAAGAAGAAATGGCTAATAAAATAGGAAAAGATGCTCATCTTCATTGGTAATCAGAAAAGCACTAATTAAAGCCACAGTAAAACCTGTATCTATACCAGTTTCACAGATTACGAAGTCTGAAAATATGGATCTAGAGAGTGGGCCCTCGCCCACCCCTTCCCATTAGCAGCACAAAGGCTCACAATGATTTTGGAATGCATTAGTCAGTATTTAATGTTGTTAAAGCAATGGACACCCCAGGGATCAGCAATTCCGTTTCTTGGAACATGCCCTAGAGAAATTGAACATTGTTAGCATCATTTCCAAAAGTCCATTTTAAAGTACAAAACTGAAAATGACACATTGGACCATAGGTGAATAGTTAAAAAGGGGCATGCGTGTAGGATGGAATACCATGCAGAAGGGCAGATAAACAGCCCCTGCATGCATCACGGAAATATCTCACATGATATTCAGTAAAAAGTAAAGGAACACAAATAATGGATAAGTATGTAAAGTGTGGTTTTATTTATATCAGGCTCCCAAACCTGAAAGAGAGAATAAACTATACCTAGTAAATTTTTAACAAAAAGCAAGGGCACGACTATCACAAAATTCCGACCATTATTTTAGGCTCAGTGAGGGAAGGTGTGTTGAATGTAAGATATACAAGGAAACTTTCAAAATTATTGATGGCGTTCTTTCTCATTTGTTACATATTATGTGATTGTTTTATAATTTATAAATCAATAATTTACTTTTACTCACGAAATAGATTTTTTTAAATGGTGGAAGGACTAATTCTGTTGCTTTCTTCAAGTATTCCTTTTCCTATCAGTCACCCTTTTGGTAAATACTGGAACTTTGAAAGCAGGTCAGTTTTATCCATTCTGGCCTTCTGAGACCATAGGACACCCTGTGACTGGACAGCTGGCTTGCTTCTCTTGCTGGTTAGGTGTACTTAATTTAGATTGAACTCTGCTTCAATCAAGACACGCTCTCCATGAACTGCAGTCCCGTGACAGCCTTGAAGGTTATAAGAACAGACTCTTTGAACAAAGAATTGCTCATACTGATCTATAGATGCACCACGTTTCCTCAACTGCCCCTGGATCATGAGGTAGGCTTTTCCTGCTCAACTGACCCAAGTGGGCTGATTGGATCATCTTGCCATCCTGATGTAGATTGCTCTGCAGAAATGGATGGTTTTTCTATGGAAATGGCTAATGCAGAAATTGTTCTATTCCTCCGATGAATCGGATGAGTCATTTTACAGAAGGAATGGTTAGGTCTCCGATGTTCTCTGCTGGTTCCGATGGTCACAGTGCTCCTGGACTTGAGGTGGGGCCGGTATGTTATATTTTATCAGTGACAGAAAATCTCCCTTGTGACCACTTTGTTTGAACTTTCTAAATGTGGCCTGGAGGGTGATGGGATGGTCCTGAAATACTGTGGAACAATTGAAAAGAAATAGTGGTACTTCTTGTGTACATTGGATGCAGAGGGAGACCTTAGGTCTTGGCTACTAGATGCAGTTCAGCAAATCTCCATCTCCAGGGCAACTTGGACCTGTTCTCCTAATGGACTTGCTTGGCCTGTGGGTTCTTTGGAGGTGAACACCACTACTACCCTACTTCCTGGTTTCAGTGAGCTTTGCTTGCTGCTATGATATACCCACAAGGCTTAGCGATGTGGTTTCCATGGCTGCCCATCAGCATCACCTGGAGAGATTGACCAAGTGATGCCCATGCTCGTGCCCGACCCCTGGCACTGGTTTTATAAGGATGCATAAGTTGCCAGTATACATTAAGTTTTCTGTAGGTGATTTAAATATGTAACCAGTGTTGAAAATGATTTTTCAGGTCAAACCAAAGCAGAATTTGAATTTTAACTTTGTCACTTGGCCACTTGGTTTTATGATCAAGCCTTTCTAAATTTCTAGTTTCCTTATGGGGAAGAAGGGGCTGATAATTCTATAAAACTCACCAATTTGTTGCGGAGGTGAAAGGAGGTTAGCCATGTAAGGCATTTAAAGACAGCACTCAGCACATAAAAAAGGTTCAATAAATGTTGGATGCTGTTACTGTGTTCGCTTTGTGCACATTTACTGCAGAGGAGCAGAGGAGAGGTGAGATCCTGCAGGTGGCCAGTCAGAAAGACCCCAGGAGGAGGCTGAGTCAGTCCAGGAGAATGACAGCAAAGCCCCTTCTTTCTATTGTCCCATTTGCTCTCTGCTCAGTGCTCCTGGTCAAATGTGGAAGAAGTCACATTCTTTAATTAACAACATGAGTTCTCAGTGAAGCCAAGACGTCTATGTTTTCTCCATACCAACAGGCTTTCCTGGGGAGACCAAAGCAAGAAGGCCTGAACTCACCCCAGAGTTGATGGAAAAGTTCACCCGTTGCTGGCATCCTGCCAACGCAGACAGCTCTCCTGGAAATATTTTATCTCTGAAAATAAAAATCAATTTAGTGGACTCCAAGATAATGTAGTATTCACAGACATGCCATTTTTCTTCCAACGTGATTCCCCTAGATGCTGCTAAAGGGTTCAGTTGTCAGGGGCAAGATAGAGGAAGGATTTTTTTTCTCCCTGAGATAAATTATGAATTGGTTCCCACTCCATCAGCTCGGTGCTAATATATCACCAGCCATCAAGGTCAGGACTGGTTTCAGCTCACTTACCCCCAAGGTGATAGAATGGTTAACAGCACAGGCTTTTGATTACAGAGGTTCAACTTCCGGCTGTACCCCTGTCTTAACGACATGACATATGGCAACTCACTTCATCTCCAGATGCTTCGATTTTCGCATCTGTAAAGTGGGGATAATATAACCTGCCTGGAATGGTCTTTGCTCTGTTCAAAGAACTCCTGCTTTTTGAAGGTGATTTTCCAGTGTCTGGAATTTAAAATCCACTCCGGGTGCTGCTGCTGTTCGGATGGTGTCAGTGACTGCGGAGACGAACTGGGATCTAATGCTGTGCCCGCTCTGCGCTCGGGAAGCAGATATCGCTGCGACCTCATTGTTTCTTCAGGAAACACGCCAGAAATGGCCAATCACCCTAACGCCGGGCTTCAAGGGACTTTTTCTCTGACAATGAGAATAAAAGGCCCACATTTCATGTTTAACATTGGAATGGAAGAAATGCTGCTAAGATTAGATTCAGGAAATCTGATTGCAATCCTGGTTCTCACAATAACTAGCTATATAACCCTAGGCAAATAATTTTCATTTTTCTCAGCCTGTTTCCTTGGTGATGAAGTAGATCTAGGTTGGGGTAGATATTAAGGTCAAATCCTGCTCAACCGTGCATTGAAAATGCCCTTATTTAGGGAATCAGTGTTGATTTTATAGAGTAATGCCAGAGAGGGCTCTGCGTGTTGTGATTTAAGTGCTTGCTGGTAAAGATGCAGCCGATGGCTGACCTGTTGTTTGACAAGCAGAGCACAGGCACCAGAGGACAGGGACTTTTCTCTGCTTCTCTTCTACATGTTGGAGAGGTTCATCCTCCACCCAGTCCCACTTTTCTTTGTTCTCTGAAGCACTAAAAGACTTTGAGACATCCATGGGGCTTCTGGTCCCTGGTCCAGTTGAGGCAATGGGAGGAACCTGGGAGATGGACGGGGAGAGGGGAATGATGTCACCATTTACTGCCAGGTCCCCTTTCTGCTGGACTGTGGTTTACATGTGCTCTGTGGTTTTGTGCTCAGTGAGTGACAAGGCTGAGCTCCTGGGTGGCCCTGACTTTCCCAGGTGGGCCAGGTACGCAGCTACAGCTCTCAGCAAATGTCTTCTTCACTTACCCCTGGCAGGGAGATCTAGGGGTGGGCATGGTGTCCCCTTGTCTCCTGGCTTCAGGCCTCTTCCCCATCCTCTGTTGATTCCAACTCAGAAGTTCATCCTTTCATTAACTCTCTGACCACCCTGTTTGGAGGTGCTTCCGGGTCAGTGTCCTGCTCCAGCCCACTCTGGATGGAACACACACACCTTCAAGGTCCCCTGTAGGCAATGTTCACGATAGCTTGTGATGGGAACATGATACCAGAATCCCATTAATTTGTACAATTAATATATGCTACTAATTATAATGAGGTAAAAGTTTTAAAATAACATCTGTCCCTGTGTTAGCTTAAGGCTTTTTTTAAAAAAAATTAAAACATTGACATGCAAATATGAAAAAGATAAAATAAAATGACCCCTTGGTTTTTCATGAAGTCTCCCTGTCTAGTTGTGCTAGTACCCTGGTCATCAGAGTCAAAGCCACAAGTGCCATGCACCCTTCTCTTTGGAAATTATCTCCCTCCCTCATTCCCCCCCCCATTTAATTCCACATCAGTAAGCATCTGTTATCTGTCAAGATACATAAAATACTGTAATTGGTATTTTTAGTAGACTAAGATGAGACCAGTGTTTTGGTTCACCTGACACCTACCACCCCCCATGTCCTCTTTCCTTTTTGAAGAACTGAGTTTCCAGCAGGGATTATTTTACCTCACCCCAAGAGATGCTGTTGGCCTTCCTTACAGTACAGGTCTGTGGTCAGCAAATTCTCTTAGTTTTCTTTTATTTGAAAATGCATTTATTTCATCCTTGACTTCTGAAGGATGTTATTTAACAGAATTCTGGATGATAGATTTTGTTTTTCTTTCAACTTTTTAAAAGTGTGCCTCCACCACCTCCTGGCTTCCATTGTTTCTGAAGATGAATCAGCATCTCCCTCTGAGTGCTTTTAATAATTACCTTTGCTTTTCATAATTTGATTATGATATGTTTAAATGTGGAATTATTATATATATTCTGAAATGGCTTCACCAAACATCTCTAATCTGTAAATTTGTATCTTCTTTCAAATTTGTCGGGTCTCAACTTGATATTTGGTCCATTCCTTCTCACTGGAACTCCAGGTACACACATGTCAGATCTTTTTAGGATTGTCCCACAGATCCCTGTGACTCTTCACTTGTTTTCAGTTTTTTCTCTCTTTCACTGGGATATATTCAAGCTTACTAACTTTCCTCTGTGATCTCCAATATAACTATTAAATACACCAGCAAATTTTAAATTTAGGTGTTCTGGTTTTTTAGTTCTAAAGTATCAATTTGTTTAATTTTCATAGTTTATGTATTTCTGATGACATTTCCTATCTATTCATTTATTATCAACAGACTTTTATTTACATCATTGAGTACACTCAGAAGAGCTGGTTTAAGATAACTTTCTGTTATTTCTAATATACTAATGATCATCTCCAGATTGGTCTCTGTTGAGTTTCCTTGTCTTTGTTGAGAATCAATCACATTTTTCTTTCTTATTCTTGGTCTGGTAAGTACTTACAGATTATATCAAAGTTATCATGAATAATCTATTACCATGACTCTACATTTTGTTGTATTTCTTCCCCTAAAGCACATTGATTTCTTTTTTCTTTTTCTTTTTTCCTGTTTTTTATTGTTTCAGCAGAAAATTAAGTTGGTTGTTGAACTCACACTGCAAGCTCTATGTCTTTGAAAGAAACCCAATCTCAGTTCACTTATTTTATCCTTGCTTGGCCGTGTGTGTAGTCTGTGTGTGGTTAGTACAGTGGTCAGAGATTTGGGTGGAGTTTATGTGAAGAATCCAGATCCTCCTCTTATTCTTTTTCAGAGCCCCCTCCCTGTTTCTAGCTATTGTTGCTCCAAACTCTATCTTCTTGTTTGTTAAGTGGGATGAACTTTGGGTTTTACATTTGATTCTTTGCCACCTGACGTGGCATGTCTAGGTGCCTGCTGTCAGCCCGAAGATGTGGAAAAATGGGAAACTCACCAAATGTCAGTTCCTTTATTTCAAATAATGACTCCCTTCAAGTATCTGCCGGATACTTTTGTTCCCAACTACCTTTATGTCAATGTGTTTTTATTTTGTCTTTTTTTAAAGTATTTTTTGGCAGCATCACCTTAATAGAACAGTCTGCAGTCACACTGGAAGACAACCTGAGCTATATAGTCCTTTAAAAATTAATTGGACCCATGTGCTTATAGGTATTTATAGGGTAATGAACTCAACCAAAATGTAAACCAAAAATCATACCTTCATTTGATAGAATCATCAGCTGTATCCTAAAAGGTTTGCATAAAATGTAAATGTACTATTGATTTTAAGCACACATTTAATTTTGGGAGCTTCTGGTGGCATTTCTCAGTGTCTAGAAACAAAGATATCTCCACATTTAAAGGAGATAAACTCATGTCTCATTCCTTTTACTTCTTCCAAGAAATGCACCTCAGGTAGTCTTCTAGTATGATTGAAAACTCTTGTACCATACTGATGCTGCCACAAATATAATTATAAACTCTGGAGAAATAAAAACACAAGCACCTGAAGGCACTTGGGAACAAGAATAAAAGGCAGATACTTGAAGCAAGTCATTATCTGAAAGAAGGAATATTCGTTCAAAGCTGTTTTTAGTGGAAAATGCTGTCCAGATTTTATTGTAAAAACCCAACAACAATAACAATAATAGCAAGAATAACATTGCTACTTCTATGTTCATGCTGATGTGGGCATGCCACTTATCTTCCACAGTAGATGTTACCATAATCTTCAGCTTACTGAGTCAGAATTTAAAGTACATGGGGTGACAAAATTCACAGTTTGTCAGTAGTTTGTCTAGGACACACAACTAAGTTCCACGTGAATAATGGGACCCTACTCTTATTTGTGTTTGTTTTATAGTGATATTAAGTCTCACTAAAAATGTTATTTGCCTGAGTTTTTTATGCAGGAGGAACTAATAGACTTCTGTCAAAGAAATATAAATTGGCTTTTGAACTCAGAAGAGTAACTGAATGCACCACTACTCTTTAGACATTTTGACATGGACCAAACCATAAGCCTGTGTGTCCATGTAGCATTCAGTAAACAGAAGTTGATTGGCAGAAGTAGATTCGGTTCCCAGGAAGGAGGAGGAAGTTGCTTCCGAAAGTCTATAAGACCTTTGCGTGGACCTCATAAGAAATTCCATTATTCCAGAATCCTAACATGATTGAAAACCCAGGGCATCAGTCACTTGCAGAAGCTAATCATATTCTTAACAGCCAGAATAGTGTGACTTTGGCTCAAGATAGGTCAAACTTGTTTCTTTCCCTTTTGGTGGGGGTCGGGGTGGGGCAGGGGGGTTTAACGAGATTGAAAACAGCTATGAATCTGAAAGGCACTTGAATAAAACTGTGGCCAGGCACGACCTATGTCTTCATTACGAAGGTCATTTTCAAAGTTTCTGCACATTTTGTTTCACCCCATAAGAAGAGACACGGGGATTGTTTCTCCTCTAGCACTGTCTCGTGTTAAAATTACCTTGGCACTCACTATGGGGTTTGTTGAATCTAATTGAACCTGTTGCTGAGAAAGGCCAAGTCAGCACCTCTGAGGGGAGCTGTCCACCACGCAGGTTCTGACCCCAGGAGAGAAGTCACAAAGGAGCTCACCAGCTATTCAGGGTGTGCATGTGGCTGTGGCATCACATCCTTGGCAGCTGGCATGAATAGCAGTTTATGTTGTCTATTTATACTTAGAGGTAAATGACCCCGTGCAGTGTCCAAGTTAATTAACAAATTGTTCATGGACTGTAATGACCACCACGTCAGACGCTGCCTTAGTACAAGGGGGAGAGAGAAAGGAGGACATTGTGCAGGGATCTGGTCACATCTTCTCTGGTTTTAGATCTGGATGCAAAAGCCATCAGCTGCCTACCAGTTCAGAAGTAAAATAATGCATAAAAATAAATAAAAATAAAATAATGTGTGCGATGAAATCTTCGAGTAGTTTTGCTTTGCATTTCTTTAATTGCTAGAAATGTTGAACACTTTTTCATATATTTGTTGATCAATTGTGTATCTACCCTAAGATTTCATCTCACTCCAATCAGAATGGCAATTATCAATACTACAAGCAACAATAAGTGTTGGCGAGGAGGTGTGGGAAAAGGTACATTCATACATTGCTGGTGGGAATGAAATTGGTGCAACCATTATGGAAAGCAGTAAGGAGATTCCTCAGAAAGCTTGGAATGGAACCCACCATTCGACCCAGCTATCCTACTCTTTGGCCTATACCCAAAGGACTTAAAATCAGCATATTACAGTGATGCAGTCACATTAGTATTTATAGCAGCTCAACTCACCATAGCTAAAATATGGAACCAACTTAGATGCCCTTCAACAGATGAATGGATAAAGAAAATGTGATTTATATACATGATGAACTATTACTCAACTTTAAAGACGAATGAAATTATGGCATTTGCTGGTAAACGGATGGAGTTGGAGACTATCATGCTAAGTGAAATAAGCCAAACCCAAGAAACCAAAGGCTGAATGTTTTCTCTGATATGCAGATGCTAATTCACAATAAGGAGCCGGGTAAGGAAGAATAGAGTTACTTTATATTTGGTAGAGGGAAATGAAAGGAGGGGGAGGGGGAGGGGGGAAAGGGGCCTGGGGGAAGGAATGATAGTAGAGTGAAATAGAAGGTTTCATGTGCATGTATGACTACATGACTGATGTGATCCTGCAATATGTATAATCAGAAAAATGAGAGATGACACTCCATTTATGTATGATCTATCAAAATGTATAAATGCATTCTGTCATGTACAACTAAATAGAAAAAAATTAAAATTTTAAAAACAGATAATATGTGTGTCTGGCATGTGGTTTTCTAGCCTGTGTTCCAGCATAATGGTTTGAAATCTTCTTTTTCTGTCCCTCATCCACTTACTTATGTCTTATTCTCAGTTCAACCTGATCCTCTGTTGGTTCTGACCTCTGCATCCTGGAATACCATCCCAAGTCACTGAGCCAGATGGAGGAATCAAATAGCAAACTCCCTTCATGGGGTTTATTCTCTAGTGTAGAGACAGGATGTTACACAGAGAGTTAAGCAAGTGAAAGTATGATCATAGGCTTACTTTATGGAATGGTATCTCTATTACTGACTTGTTAAAAATACAAATTATAATATAAGATTGCATAGATGTATTACATACTTAATCATCTATTATAAACTATTTTGGAAATTTATGACACATTTAACTCAGGGAAACCTTTCTTTGAATAAGATTTTTGTGTTCACACACAGAGTAAGTACTGTAAGAAGCAACAGTTGGACATTATAGTCAATTTTCTCCCCATAGAAGTTCTAGTAAGAGAATGTCATATGTAACAAATCTGAATTATGTCCAAGATTTAGATGAACCATAAATGTTTTGCATGTGCAAAATAAGAGGGATGAAAATATCACATCTGACAGTAGCATGTCCTTTATGCTTGAGTGCTATTTCTTGCATTTTAAAACACTTTTGCATCTAACCTTTATTTTGCTTTCAAGGTATTTTTCTACTATAGTTTTGTTTTTAGGTACAGTATGAGTTGCAGATAACTATGAGTCTTCCCCAAATTTTGAAAGATTGGTGTGAGAAGAAGAAAACTTTTTCCAAAGAATGCCTCTTCCACTTCCCTGCTGTATCAGATATTACAACTATTCTTTCTCCTCTGACCAGCGAAATCTTCATTAGGTTACATTCCACATGCAGACTCTTTGTTTTAAATGCATTGCACCTCCCTTTCTTCTCATTTAATTCAGACATTGTTCTTAGCCATACAAAGTATTTGGACATATTGATTTAGCACAAAACTCAAAATAATTTTCCCATTAAAATCAATAGAACTATTTTGTTTCACATTTTTAGATTGTGACAGGGTTTCAGTAATTAAAGTTATCAAGCAAGAAGTAGGTGTGCATGAAATGCAGTTTTTGAGACCATGCATCAGGATAATTGTCTTTTATGTCAATCATCTGTGTGCAAGGGGTGGGGGCGTCCCCAGGAAAAGCACCATTTTGACACCTGGATGGTGAGTGGGGTGTGCTTGGGAGATGATCAGAGAGGTGAAGGTGGCCTGGCCCCAGCTCTTCCAGGGAAGAGGGCTTGACCAGTCAGGGATCAGGGGATGTGGCATCAAGTGGGTATCATAAGGAGGTGTGGGATTGGCACACAAGGTGGCTGAGGCAGTGAGGTCGATCCACCTGAGGCTGCTGACCACATCGGCAGCAGAGGGGAGCTAGAGAAAGCCCTCACACAGCAGAGAACCATGATCAAATCAACTCCAAAAGCCGCTGGGCTGCTTTGCAGTTTGGAAGAGAGAAGAAGCAGCACCAAGGTAGACGTGGTGGTGATGTCTAGGTGGAGACAAGGGAGCAGTGACAAACCTTTGGGATTGAAAGATGCTTTTTAATGTTTCCTTAGCATTCATCTAGGAGGGTAGAAATGGAGGGAAATGTTTGAGCTGAGTTTCGTTTTTTCACCTTTATCCAGAGAATACAGAATTGAATTGTGCCACCTCTGTCTATAAGTTAAAGATAAGATCTGATGTTTGTTAGAACCTGGAGCACTACCCCAACTGCTTTGCATGCATGTGGTTTTTCAGCGTGTGTCTGTGTTTACTAAAATTTCCACAGAAATTTTAACAAGTTCAATGACTTGAATGAGGTCACATGATCTGTTAGTAAAAGAATCTATATTAAAACCTAGGCAGTTTGACTACAAAGACGCCCTCTCACCTCCCTAGCAGCCCTACGTTCCTCGTCTCTAATCCCACATCTGATTAAAAAATCCAACTAATATGTTCTGCTGCTTCCAGCAAGAGCAGGCTGGCAGCTTTCTAGATGTTTCTATACATTCTAAACACCCACGCACTTAACAAAGGTAACAATACATTGGTCACACCTCACCATGCTGGAATGCTTAGGAATCTCCAGCTCTTCAAATGTTATTTCTCCCACATTCTGGAAAGCTGATTGCAAAGCAGGAATCTTCTGCTTGTGTTCAGGGTTGAATTAATTCTGAGCAGGGTTGCTAGCAGCTTCAAAATCATTTGTAGCTTAAGAAAAGTCCCAAACACCATGTTGTCTCCCTGGCAAATTTAACTGCAGAAAAGCAGAGGAACGTGCAAACCTCTAAGACTCTTTATGGCAGACACCAAAGAAATGTGTTGGGAACAATGGTGACATTGAGCGGAAACAGGAGCCCGTGACCTGCATTCTCAGTGCCCCAGGACTTGCATGTACCTGGATGGTCAGGCACAATATTATCCTCTGCACTGCCCAACTGGGACCCTTTTGTGAACTCACAGAGCCACAAACTGGATGGGACAAGTTATGGACCAGGACTAGTCTAGACCAGAACGCTTGGAAGTCCACCTGTGTGGTAACTCTCTCATCCCGAAGCAGAGTGTGGTTGGTGTGCCTGTTCGTACTGTGGATTCTGTTTTGCATATTCAGAATCGGCAAATTTATCTTTTTCTTGAGTTCTCCTAGACATAATCTCAAATGATTCATATCATGCCATCAGGATGTTTGCTTTACTGGGTCAGACATTATGTCCCTGCAAGGTGAGACAGGTCATAGGTGAGTGGTGGCAGTAGATGGAGTTTTAGTAGGAAGGGCATGAGATTTGAAGCCTGAAAATCCTAATCCCAAACACCAGTTCCACCATTAATGTACGGGTGACCTATTCAAGGCAGGATTCAGCTGATCATCTAGTTACTTGTACTAGGCTTCAATTGCCTGGTTCATATTATACATGGTAGGTAGAAAGAACTTGACACTTAGAAAGTTCTCAGTAGTGATAGATACTATTATTATCAGCACCTTTCCTTCTTATGTACCACTTCTTGGTGACAGTGACTGCAGATAGATTTGCTAGATACTATTAGTATCAGCACTTTTCCTTACATGTTACTTCTTGGTGACAGTGATTGGAGATAGACTCCCTTTCTCTATTTATTGATAAAAATTAAGGTGTCTATCACCAGGGCTCTAAGAGGTGCTCAATAATTATTAATCTGCATATCAATTAGCACAATGTTTGGCTATGTGCAACTAAGATCCAAAGAATACCAGCTTTGAGAAATAAATATTTATTTGTCACATGAACAGAATTTCAGGCCTGGGAAGTTCAAGGCTGATACCTTTGCTCAGCGACACTGTTTTAGTCAGCCTTTGTGTTGCTGTGACTGAAAGTCCTGATAAGAACAAATCAAAGGTGGAAAACCTGGTCTTTTCAGAGGTTTAGTCCATATTAGTCCATAGGTGACTGATTCCACAGTTCTGAGACCAAGGTGAGTAAGAACATCAAGGGAGAACAGAAGGGAGTGTAGGGAGAACATGGGAACTAGGAAGCAGAGGAGAGAGAGAGAGGGAACAAGAACCACACACCAGGGACCAAGGCATGCCTTCAGTGACCCACTTTCTCCAGTCCTCCCACCTACCTACATCACCACCCAGTTAATCCATATCAGTGGATTAATCCATTGGTTAGGTTACAATGCTCACAATCCAATCGTTGTACCTCCAAGTGATTCTTATATTGTCTCACACATGAGCTCTTGGAGGACACCTTATTTCTGAGCCATTACAGATGTGAAGAGCCCAAGACTTGTGCAGCTTCACGATTCCTAGCAGGAAACAAGTCAAGAAGATGGCACCCTTAGAAGGAATTTTTATCCTCTGCATTCCTACCAGTATCAAAGGTATCTGTGTGCATGTGGAATGTCACTCTCACATAGGTACGAACTGATCCTTCAGACTGTTTTCCTCGTTATTTACTTTATCTTTACTTAGAGTTCCTCAACATATTTATTAATGAGATGAAATCTGTGTCCTCTCAGTCCTTGGTATATTTACATGGGATCTGAATTGTCCAAATATCCCAGGTAAGTTGCTTCCTGATGTGAACAGTTTTGCTATAACTTGCTAGAGAATAAGATAAACATGTTTTATTTTAATGTTCCATAGTACAAAAGCATTTAGAAAGCATATAAAAGCAAATCTGGTTCCAATGAAAATAACATTTGTATCTAACAGATTGAGAACTTAATATATAAGGGCAAAAAATGATACTGATGATGAAGATTATTTTATACACATCTGATAAGAGTATAATTTTGTCCAAGAACTTTGGGGAACACATTAAATAATCTACTGTGAAGCTAAACATTTGCATATGCTGCAAAACTGAGCAATTTTATGCTTAGCAAGTTTATAGCAGGGAAATGCTATCCCACATCCCAGTGGAAACTGGCAAGAATGTCCATAGCAGCATTCCCCAAAGTGAAGCAAATCTGAGCAAACAAACCTGGAAACAGCCTGACTTACAGAAGAAAAGAATAAGCAATCTGTAGTGTATTCATAATACAGAATACTATGTAGCAATGAAGTTAAATGCTAAACTAATCATTGTGGGTTTAATTTAGGAGTATAATTCTGGGGAGACTATCCCAGGAGAAAGATAAAGTTTGAGAACATTTTTAAAAAGTATATTAATTGAATAAAGCTAAACCATGTTTGAGGATTTATGTGTGTGTAGGAATTATTTCTTTCAAATCAAGAAAATTATAGACGCGTCAAAGAATATTCAGTGTTCAGAGATAGATGGTGAATTGCAGGAGGTACGTATGCCCTCCTGGGAACTGTCTAGTAGTTAAGTTGGGAAATGATTTTGAGGTTGTTAAATACATCATAATTGAATAAACCAACCAACAAGAGAGTCACACTTCTGGACCATTGATGTTGGTTTGGTATGGACTTAGAATTGTTATTTAATCCAATTCTTTCCAGTGAATTTAAGCTAGGTTTGGGGTACACTCCTTGGTCTTGCTGAAATCAAATACACACAATACTTAAGAGTTGGAGGGCCATTAAAGATTATGGTCAAGCATCCTAATTTTTATTAAAGATATCTGAAGTTCAGAGAAAGCTCATATTGTGTCAGAGGGGTGAGAGCTGGTATTTAAAATTTGGCCGTGCTCAGGATACGGATTATTTTGAACCAGACTCACGGATTTCAGAAACTGCATGTAAATCCTAATGCTCTCTGGCTACTCTTTCAACCGAAGTCCCCCTTCCCAGCACATGGGACTGTGTCTGCCACCTTGGATGAGTTCTTTTAATCTCCACGCTTGGTGTACGTTGTGTGGGTCAGGGTGGCTTTGACAGCTCCAAACTGAGGAATCACTTCATGGTATCCACCTGGCCACAGGTTTACTTTTTGCAGGGTTGCTATCCAGTTTTTAAATTCACAATTTAATTTGCATCCTGTATGATTTGTTTCCATTTGTACCTCTGCCATGTTGACAAATGCAGAGCCACTAGCCACAGCAAGAGCTCTCAAAACCACCCAGGCTGCCCCTCGACCGTCGAAACTGTCATCAACCTACTGGTCTGTCGACCTCTGACTTGGTTCCCCTCCCCAGAGTGTTGCCCTTCCCAGAATGACATACAAATGGCATTATTCAGTGAATAACTTTTCTGACACCGGTTCCTTTTACTAAACACATCCAACATTCACCCATGTAGCTGCATATTTCAACAAGGGAAGGATGAGCAGGATTCCGTATGTTTTCTACCATTGCAGGACACTTGGGTTGCTCCCAGCTTGGGGATTATATGAATAAGGTCTTCACCAACATTCATGAAAAGATTTCAGCATGAACCTAAGTTTTCGTTTTTGTGGAATAAATTCTTAGGAGTGGGGGTCGCTTAGCTATAATGTATTAAAAGGTGGATTTCACCTCTTAGGAAACTTTCAAACTGTTCTTCAGAGCAGCTGAGTTATTTGGCATGCCCACCAGCTATGTATGAAGGTTCCAGTCTCCCTGCTTTCTCACTAACCCAAGGTGTCATCACTGTATGTAAACACACTCCCACAGGTGAGTAGTGGTAAATCATAAAGCTTGTTTGAATTTTGCACATTTTTATTGGGTTGTCTCTGTTACTGTCGATTTTAATAAGTGTGTGTATTGGGGGTGGGTGGGGGACCCACGTAAGTTGTCAGATACGTGTTTAGGAAGGACCTTCTCCCATTCTGTAATTTATGATTTCATTATCTAGACTGTCTCTCTCAGAACAATAGGTTTTCAATTTGATCAAGTCTAATTATTTTTTTTTCTCCATATCAAAGACTTTGTGCATCACTCACCAACCTGAAGAAGATTTTCATGTGTTATTTCTAAAAGCTCTAGAAAAAAAAAATAACAGAATGAATCAAACATTACCCTATGTAAATTTATGATTACACAAATGGTATGCCTTTACGCCATGTACAAACAGAGAAACAACATGTATCCCATTTGTTTACATTAAAAAAAAAGAAAAAATAAATAAATAAAATAAATAAATAAAAGTTCTACCTTTGATACTGTAAACTGAAGACAGGTCCATTGGGAGAACATTTGGGTCCAGGGTGTTTGGTTTAGATCAACTAGTTTTGGTATGTAGAAGTCTAATTGTCCCAGATCATTTGATTGAAAAGTCTACCCTTTCTCCATTGAACATTTATAAAACATCAGTTGATCCTTCCTGATGGGTCTAGTTCCAGACTCTCCTCCTTTCCATTGACCTAATTGTATCTTTTCACAATACCACACAGTCTTCGTTAGTTTCCTAGTAAGTCTTAGCGTTGTGCATTCTAAGTCCTCTGTTTTTCTACTTTGTTGTGATTACTTAGTCTATTGTAATTCCTTGCATTTCCATAGAATTTTACAATAACTTCCTTAATGTCTTCCAGGATTTTAACTGTAGCTACTTCGAATCTACATATCCATTTGGGACGAACTGACAACATTGAGCCTTCAAATCTGTAAGCACAGTGTCTCCCTCCTTTTATTTAGATCATGAACTCCTTTCATTAGTGTTTTTGTGAGTTCTGCAAGTATTTTGTTAGATATATGCCTCAATATTTCAGTTTTGGAAACAATTGCAAATGATACTGTTTCTGAAATTTGGTTAGTAATTCTTCATTGTTAGTGTAAATAAATAAGATTGATGTTTGTGTATTGCTCTGTATCCTGAGGAGGAACTTACATCACTTTTTATCTGTGGGAGCTTTTGTTCATTCCTTGCAATTTTCTGTGCATGCGAACATGTTTTCTGAGACTAGAAATGGTTTCATTTTTCCCTTTTCAATCTGGGTAACTTTAATTTCTTTTTCTTGCTTTATTGCATGGCACCTTATTCTAGTTTCTAGAACAATGTGTAACAGGAGATTGTCCCAAATGGATCTATATGTAGCTTTAACACAGTCACAATAAAAACCCCGGCAGGGTTTTAGGAAGATATGGACAAAATTATTCTAAAATATTCGTGGAGATGCAAGAAAGCAGAATAGCCTAAACCATTTTGGGAAGAGAGAACTACATTGGAGGACTTGTGGCCTTACCATAACACTACAGTATTCACAATAAGGGGGCGGATAGGGAAGAATAGTTACTTTATACTAGGTAGTGGGGGGTGAAGGGAGGGCAGGGGTATGAGGGAAGAAAGGACAGTAGAGTGAAACAGACATTATTACTTCATGTGCATGTATGACTGCATGACCCATGTGATCCTGCAAATGTACAATCAGAAGAATGAGAGATTACACTCCATTTATGTATGATCGATCAAAATGTATGAATGCAGACTACTGTCAGGTACAACTAATTAGAACAAATAAAATAAAAAGTTAAAAAAGAGAAAATGTTTAAAATCATTACAAAAAAACTATAGTAACAAGACAGTGTGAACAGTATTAGAGAAAGAGGACACCTGTGTCTACTCCCAGTGTGGGAGGGAAATCTTTAAGAGAAAGAATGTCACTGATTTAATGCTATGGTGAAATTTTGTTTTGCTTTGACGTTTCATTTGAAATAATTATAGATTCACAGAAACTTGCAAAAAATGGAGGGGCTTCATGTATCCTCCCAGATTCCCCAGGGCAGAACCTTGGACAATTGCTAAAAGAGCATTTGTCTACCTTTTCAATGAAATGTCTGTACCTTTTGTCCATTTCCTAAGGGGTTGTCTATTTATTTTCTCAACCTGTGTCTTTTCTTTCCATTTCCTAATGGATCTTTTGGAGAGAAAAATAATTTAACTTTAATAAGGTGTCATTTATAAAATTTTCATTTTATGAAGCTGAGAACTCTTTTTCCTAGCCCCCAGATTCGATAATACTTTTGGAGTTTTTTCTATCTATGTTGTGATAGATAATGATTGGTCATTTGTCTTTGCTTGTCCTTCCTTCAGGTGGTTTTGATATTAGGATAAGGTTGGTCTCATTAAATGAGTCAGGGGGGCTCATCTCCCATCTTCTAGATATGATTGGGTAAAATTGGTATTCTTTTTTCCTAAAAATTTGGTAGAATTTGCCAGTGAAACCATGTAGGCAAGGAGATGACTTTTCTGGAAGATTTTAAACTATAAATTAAATTTCTGTGATAGATCTAAGACTGCTCAGGTTACCTTTTCCTTCTTGAGTGAGTTTTGGGAGATTGTCTCTTTTAAGAAGTTGGTTCCATTTCTATCAGTTGTCCAGTGTATGGGCTAGAATTGTTGAAGTTTTTCTGTATTATTCTTTTAATGTCTGGAAGGGTAGGAAGTCATGTCCTTCTTTCATTTCCAATCATTTGTGTGCCCAGCTTAACAGACTTATCCATTTTCTTGATCTTTTCTATTGCTTAAAGATGTTTCTATTCATTTTCTGTATTGTGCTTTTGTCTTCAGTTTCATTGATTTCTGCTTTTATTATTTCTTACCTTCATTATTTTATTTCTTCTGGTTGGTGGAATGCATTTTTTCTTTTTCTTCTATTTTCTTAGCTCCTTAAGGTTGGAGCTTAGACCATTGATTTGAGACACTCTTTAAATACAAATATTTAATGCTATGAATTTCCCTCAAGAACTGCTTTTTCTACATTTCACAGATTTTGACAAGTCATATTTTCATTTTCATTTTGTTCAAAATTGCTTTTCACTTTCCTTATGACTTCCTATCTGATCTATGGACTACTTACAGTGTTGTTTAATTTCCAAATATTTGCCCAGTTCCAGTTAACTTTCTCTTACTGCTTTTTAATTTGATTCTATTATAGTCAGAAAACATATTATGGTATTATTCCAGTTATTTTAAATTTGTTGAGGTTTATTTTATGACACAGAATATGGATTATCTTTGACAAATGCTCTGTGTAAATTAGACAAGAATGTATATTCTACTGTTGTTGGATGGAATGTTCCATAAATGTGACTTAGGTCAAGTTGCTTAAAAGTGTTTTCTATTCTTGTTTTCTGTCTATCTGTTCTAATATTTTCCAAGAGAAAAGTGTTAAAGTCCTCCAAATGTACTTTTGGATTAGTCTGTTCCTTTTCTTGGTTCTATCAGTTTTTACTTTGTGTATTTTAAATGACTATAGTTAGGTGCATGCACATACTTGCTTATTTTGTCACTCAATTATGTGAATATTCCTAATGGACATTTTTGCTGGTCATAGAATTGGGGTTGACTGTTTTTTTAAACGTATTTTCACACTATTGTTTGTGTATTGTTTGTGGTATGTGGTCAGAAACATGGAATTTATTTGAGTGCAATTTACCATTTTTCTGTTTTCAGAACTTTTCTATTTGTGATTTCCATTAGTTTTTTTTTTTTGTAAATTCTTTTTAATGGCCACATGATAATTGTACATATTTATGTGTGATATTCAAACAGGGTAAGGAGCATTTCTACCTCCTTATCATTTCTTGTGTTTGGACTCCCTTTTTATGAGTTTGGTTTACATTGGATTTATTCTCTTTTGGGGATCACTTAGATTCTTGAATTTTGAAATTCATGTCTTTTACTTATTTCAGAAGTTGTCAGCAGGTATATTCTCAATATCTTTTTTTTGGCGTCATTTTTATCCCCTGTCCTCCTGGGATTACACGAATACAAATATTAGAACTTCTTAAATATTTTCATACTAGCCCGATACTCTTTTCATTTATGTTTTCAACTCTCTTTCTGTTTTTCAGATTGGACAATTTTTATTGGTCTTCGTCCATGTTTAATTACATTTCTCCTTTATCACTATGATTCTGTTATTCACATCCAGTGATTCTTGTTTTGTTTTGCTGTTATAACTTTTACTTCTAAAATTTCCACCCAGTTCTTTCTAGAGTTTGTTCCCATTCCCTGTTCTATGCTCCCATTCACTTAGAGATTGGTCTCCACTGTCCCCTGGCATGTCTGTGATAAACACTTTAGAGTCTGTCTGACTTTTCCAAATCGTGGTCATTTCAGAGTGGATGTCTGGAGACACTTGGGTCCTTGGCACTTGTTGAGATTACTCTGATAATTTTCATGTCTGGCTAACTTTAATGGTTTCCTGGTATTTTCAATATTATTCCATGAGAGTCTGGATCCAGCTAAAATCCTCTGGACAGTGTTGTTGTTTTCTTTTATTAGCAGACAGAAACTTTCTGAGGTTCCAACCATGAATCCTGACCTGCCTACTCTGGTTATGGCTTTGGAGTCATGCAAATCCCAAAGGCTCTGACTGGTTGGGGTGTCTTCTGGTCCTCTCCACATGTATAGCATGCAGAAGGCTCATGGTATGGACCCTCTGTGTTTCCATCTGCAAAGCCTCTTCTGTACTCTCAGGTCAGTTTCAACACCTGCAGTTCAGGAGTAGAGCCAGGGTATCAGGTGTGGACTTACAGGTGTCTTTTCCCAATTCCTGACTCTGATTTTACTCACACTCAGTGGCTCCCCTGGGTCTTCTTTTTCTGGTCTTTTACTATATAACCTACGTTTACAATTTCCCCACCCACTACACACTTCAGCTGTATTTCCTTAGTGTTCAAAGCAGTGATTGAGAGAGAGAGAGTCCAAGATCTTTCCACCCTCTTAAGAACACAAGAACTTTGCTTTCTCCATTTCTCTGGTCAGAGAGAAGGACTCCAGTTTAGACATTTCAAGGGTCTGCAGAGCTGTTGCCACCACCGCTACTCAAAAGAGCTTCCAGATGGGTGACTGGGCTGGGGCAGGGCCTGGAGAGAAAAGAGAAAAAAGCCATTCAGGGGTTACCTCCACTGTTGCCAAATTTAGGGGCTCTCCTTTCTATGCCCTAGTCAGGAAGTTTCTCCTGAAGAATTTTCTGTCCACATATACTCTATCATCTTGGGGTTTGGGATGCTCTTGAACATAAACCTGGAATACAGGAGGAATTCCCAGGACAGACTCCATCCCATCAATTATACTTTGAGTTCCAATTTCTGTCCCCAATTTTCTGGAAATCATTTTCTTTCCAGAGTTACCACACGCTTCCTTTGAGTACTCTATTTGGGTTTTTTAGGTGCCATCAATGGAGGAGATAGGTGGAAGGTCCCTACTCCATCTTAGCTGGAACCAGAAGTCCTTATTCTTTTTTACAAACATGGGCAGACAGCCTGTAGTGTCACTAATGGAAATTAGATGAACAGAAATTAGGAGTTGATAGTTTAGCCTATTCTCCCTGTTGGATGAATGTCACTTACTGGTTGTGTGCTTCCCCTGCGGTGAGTTGCTTCCCCTAGCGTTGCTAAGGGACTACTCTCTGAAAGGTACTCAGGGATTCTGGAAGCACTTTCTCAGGTTTAATGTAGCTAAACTGATCTCTCCTGAGAGTCGCTCAGAGCAGCTTCAGCAGACATTGCCCTCTTGAACCTGGGGAAGTAAAGAGACCCTGGCTTACTCCCGGCCATTCTCTCTGCAGGGTCTCTTAGTGCTCCTCAGGGTTCTTTCTGCTCCGCTGCTGGCTTTTTATACCACAAGTATTTCATCTCTGAGTAGAGATGATTATCCAAAGTGGGACACTTCTGAGAGTCAAGAAGAATTCCAACTTGGGGGAATGCTGGGAAAATGGATGGAAACTGGAACTAGTTGGCGGAAAAGCACAGTGGACGGCCAGCCTCAAAAGGTGTGCCTGTCTCACATGGTTCTGCAGTGAGCTCAGAACCTTGCCCACTTGAAGACACTTGCACTTGATTGAAAAGCCCAGATCAGGCCAGAAAGTCACTTCTATCCTGATGGCACCTTGAGAGTTGATTAGCTGGAGGTCAGCTAAGAAACAGAGGGCAGTAAAGCTAAAGCAGAACTAATAATGTTCTTATTTTCTTCTCAGCATCTAGGTCTAGACATTGGTGACTCCTCACCTACGTTTTGAAGGAGAGGAAAGCATTTCCCTAGGTCCTTTACCCAGCGACATCCTGAAGAGTTCTCTCCTTCTCTCCCTCTCCCTCTTCCTGTTTCCTCATAATTAAAGCTCTCAAAATGGACTGGTCTTACAATTCTTACCACTCTTTGCGTTTCTTTGAACTAAATCTTTGGGAGGTGACAATTTAATCCATGCTCAAATTTGAAACCAGAAACACCTTTCTTCAGAAATCGTGCCTGATTGTAAATGGTGCAAACATTTCTATTTCTCCAGCTTTTAATATTAAGATACCATCACAGGGGTGGGCCTGGAGTGGGGGTGCGCCCAAGCTTTAGAATATATCTCTTTGCTGAATAAGTGACAAAAGTTAAAAAGCAGTGATTTAGGAAACTTAAATGTGACAGTGGATGATAGATGGGGCCTGGCAAGGCTGCAAAATGAGAAACATTAAAATCGCATATTAAAATAGATCAAGCCCCACACGCAAGTTTGTGTCAGCAAGTTTCTTTTGATATGTCAAGTCCCCCTTGGCCTGGAACTCCAGTCGACTTTGAAGGTGGATTTTTAAAGGAATATGTTTATGCTTAGGAACTTAATAATTCCACGTGTACAGGAAGCCAGGGATAAAATCAAACCAAATGCGTTGCTGTGTGTTTGCTCCAGGATCTTGCTGTGCCGGCCTTTCCCGAGCTCTCTGGATGCTCAGACATTCTGAAGGAACTTTCAAAATCAGAATACACGCCACCTCTTCAGGAGAGGACTTCTGATGTCCCTTGCCCATTTTGCCTCCCGAGAATCCTTGACCCTCTGCTTCTGTCTGGTGGTGCCTGGCGTTTTCTCCTTTGCAGTAAATTCATCTCTCTGGTGTCTGGGCTCCCCTGCTCCCTTGTGAACCCCTCCAGGACAGGGGTTGTGACAGCTCGCCCTTGCAAAGGGACAGGAGGGATCACTGTGACTGTTGGTGTGTGCGAGGTCTCCCTTCCACCCAGCAAGGCTGCCACCTCCTGGGTCACTACGTTGGTCTCTGTTCATGGAGTTCTTACTTGTATCTCCTGTCCCTTCTTGTCCATGTGCTAAGTTCTTTGAGGAGAGGCCATGCGTGTGGTTCCCAGCCACCAGTGAAGTCTGAGCCATGGTGGGCAATTGACAGAAGCCTGAATCACTGAGTCCCTGAGCCAATCAGTGAGCTCCTTAGCTCCTCTTCTTGTACCCAGGTGTCCACAGACTGGGGATTTTGTCCCTCAGTATCAGTGCATCCTGGAATAAACCAATGCCCTCTCTACGAAGGCTGAATCTTGCTGCCTCCAAGACTCTTTTGACCACTAATATTAAGTAATTCTATTTGCTAAAGTTTTGTCTCCATCAATGGAAATAATAACCTACTAGTATGGTTTTGCCCTGTGCGTTTCATTTCTGTGGACATGTTCGTCTTCATTGTTAAGACAAGGAGTTAGGCTTGGAGGTAGAAATGAAGAGTGTGCAGTGGAGGCCAGTGGCCTCTTGTGGTCTTGTCAATGGGTCAAGTGGGCCTTTCTTGCTTGCTGTCCTCCAACAAGCCCCCAGGGGCAGCAGTGAGCCTGGAGAAGGACGCTGTGAAGGAGAGGGGGGCGCACTCACTCTTCTCCTTCCACCCGTGCTGTGATTTACTCCATCTCAGGGATGTGTTCCCAAGAACAGGCCCTTGTGGGGACAGTGGGACCTTTCACGTCGAGCCCACTTTCCATATTTGGAAAGGGACTACCCAAGTTTTAAACAATCTCCCTCTTATTTCCACAATGCTCCTTCAGAACCTTTTGTAACCAGGCTAATAGCTCAATGTCAGGTCCTAAAGTGTTACTTCTCTAAGTCATTTCACCATGAGTTTTTTTTTTTTTTTTTTTTTCAAAAGTGTGAAATTCTTCATGTGGATAGTCCACTAGAGTTCCAGGAGTATAAGGAATGGCAGCCTTGTCATTTTTCAGGGTGTTATGCTTTAACATCCCCTGCCCTGTCCATTCCATTGCAAGGGAGACAACTGAGAACTCAGGATCCGGAATCAGACTCTGTATCTGATCCCATGCTTAAGCTGAGAAAGTCAATCTTCTTTGGGGCTCTGCTTCCCTGTTACATAAAATAATAGTAAATATCTCCAAGGGTTGCTTTATTTTTAAAAATAAAGCAAGCACAGTGTTCAAATGATCCCTGGCACATCAGGAATGTCGGGCTTATTTCAACTCTGTGTATGGTGTGTTTGATCCCCTGCAGCAGCCTTGCCCATTAGGTAGGGACGTCTGCGCCTAACAGGCTGGGGAACTGAGGTTAAAAGAGATTGGGAGGGTTATCTGTTGATGTAGAAAATGCACAGCTCAGGTTTGCTTTTCCAGGGCTGGAGCTTCTTGGTGCACCCAGAGTAGTCGTCCTTGTTTCAAGCTCTTGTCCTCACTCTGAACCAAAAGATGGAAGAGACGGGGGAAGAAAACACAGTGAAGTGTTGGGAGGGGCTGATCCCTTGAGGATGGACCATTGTCTGCACAGAGCCTGCATCCGATCAGAATCAGGTCCCAGCGTCAAGTATGTCCAGATACGACCTCCTCTCAGAGTACAGCCAAAGCCCTGGGGTTTTGAATTCCACTGTGAGGGCTAGCCAGGTCTCAGAGGACTCCTGAATTTCCGGAAGACACCAGGGGTCCATGATACTTGTGGGCAGAAGGTTACTCAGGTACTTGTTCATTATTCATGGGGCTGGGTGGCCTATTCGATTGCGGTAGAGAGGCAATGGTTTGGCTGCAGGTTCATAATTAAATGAGGAAGAGGATGGTCTCTTTGTCCAATGGAATCCTGCAACTACACTCTCCAACATCACCATCTGAGGACCAGGAAAAAGATGTTCCTGAGAAGCACAGATGATATCTCTATGCTTTCTTAAACCACAGTGGGCAGAGGGAACTGGGCACGCGTTGCCTGTAGGGTGGGAGTGGATTGGCACATACTAGGGACAGGAGACACCAGCTCCTTCAGAATCTACCACTTCCTTACAGAATCCCCTCAGTACTAACACCACCGTGTCAATCTGGGCATTTGGCTGGTAGCATCTGGCCAATACCAAGACTGGAAGGCCCAACAAATTGCATCATGTTTTCAGTCGCCCTTTTAGGATAATTGAATGATAACAATTCTGAGCTCTTTTTGTGAATTAAACATGTAATGAAGAAACCATCTCCTGAGTCTACAGAATTCAAGACTCAGCTTTAACCAACGGGTTATATTGTCTATTTAAGTATTTACTGGTGGATTATAAAAACTAAAGTACCCGACTCTATTCTTCGTACCTAGTGACTATTAAATGAAGGATATACTATTATTGTTCTTGTGATTTTACATTAGAGGAAGATAGAGTGAAGAACCTGACTCTAAAACTTACGTTCTGACCCAGCATAGGATTCTGGCACCCATGCACTGCCTAATGCTGCCATTAGCTCGTGTGTATGCTTAAATGACAGAATAAAAATACTGAAGATGGTGATGAAGATACCCAATATTTATTGGACATGTGTTAGTGTCCAGGTAATATAATAAGGGTTATCTTTATCCCAACCTTTGTAGATTCCACCCCCCAAAATGAGACTTGGAGTTATAAAGAGTCTTGTCCAAGATTACCCCAGGAGTGGAGAATCTGAGTTTAGATTCAAGGACTGTCTGATGTTGAAGCTCTTGGTCTTAGGAACCACTTGAGGTCTTTGTAAAAGTGAGGGACACCCCAAGACTTCAGAAAAGAAGTACAGTAGATGCAGAAGCCTAGATGTGTTCCCCTTAATATGCATTTTAAATTCTTTCCCAACATTGCCACTCTTTCCCATGATTATGGGACAGTTTCTGTCCACATGCCAGGTGTGGATTCTGGTCCATTTCCCACCTGTGCCGTAGTTCCTGGATGCACTCATTTTGTCCCCACTTTTTCTCTTCATGTAAAGCCTCTTGGCTTGTCTTCCAGTTCTTTCCTCAGCCCACTCAGGAAGGATACATCCACTGAAGGAGTCCTTCGCCCCTGAAGTAGTTTTCTGCTGCTCAGGTTTCACTCGATTCTTCCTTAACGTTTTCATCTCTCTGCTGCATCCTCCAGCTGTTAGCCCTTTCTGTCCAACTTTTCCAGTATATCTTTGAATAGATTAAACACAGTTATTTTAAAGTCCCTGTCTTACAGAGCCAACATTCAGATCATGGTTCTAAGTCTGGTTCTGTGAGTTGCTTCATCTCTTGACAATAGATTGATTTTTCTTTTTCTTTTATGAGTCTCATAATTTTTGATTAAATGCCAGACTAGTCTCTGTGGAGAGTAAAGCAAATCATAGTTTTACCTAGACACAGCTAGCTACACTCCTCTTTTGACAGCAATTAGTGTGGGGACTGAGCAGCCTACGCAGGAGTCCAGCTTGGTTTGGATTTTGCTGCTTGGGGGTCAGCTCCACTCAATCTCCAGCCTCCAATTCCCCTGGAAGCAGCCGCCATTGCCTGGATTTGGGCAGGTGGGATAGGCGGTTTCTGGGGTCTTTTAGTTTCTGTGCATGCTTGCCCTATCCCTTCAGCTGTCCCTGCTGTCCCCAGATTGGGCTTCACCCCATGTCCTTGCACCATGACAGCTGTAGATTTTGGTTGCTCTGCTCTGTGCTCATGATAGTGGAGCTCAGGAAGGTGCAGCTTGGTCTGAAGGAGCCCAGTGAGGGGGGGTTCTCAGACATTGAGTTTCCCAATACCACCCTCCCGGGACCGCCACATTCGATGTTGTGCTCACCCATGGGGCAGACATTTCTAACTCTCTCCCCAAGGTGAAGCTCTGCCTGGGATGGATTTGGAGGCCAGGTCTATGTCAGATTCCTGAGCATCGCCTGTGGGGCAAGGATTTTCTCCTACCCACCCCCTCAGCTGCAATTAGTCTTTCTGCTTATCCTGGAGAGGACAGTTCTTGCTGCTCCTCCCCTCCTGCACAAGGACTGTGCCCTGTGTGAGCTCAGGTTGATGACTAGGTCCCTCCTGCAGTCATTCAGGTGGCCCATGCACACCTGCATCGGTGAGAGGGAGTTTTCCGCTGCACATTCTCTCACTGGTCTCAGGCAAGCACGAAGGGAGACCTGTAGTAAAGAGCCCATGACTGCACAAGAGCCTCCCATTTTCTGTGCGTGGCGCCCCCTGCTGTTCCCAGGCAACATACCATCACCAATGGTTGTGAGTTTTTATGAACAGGTCATAGCTAACCCAAATTGCTATACAGTTTCAATGCAATTCCAATTAAAATCCCAATGATGTACCTTACAGAAATAGAGCAAACAATCATGAAATTCATCTGGAAGAATAAGAAACCCAGAATAGCCAAAGCAATCCTGGGCAGGAAGAATGAAGCAGGGGGCATTGCAATATCAGAACTTCAACTCTACTACAAAGCAATAGTAACAAAAACGGCATGGTATTAGCACCAAAATAGACAGGTAGATCAATGGTACAGAATAGAGGACATGGACACAAACCCAAATAAATACAATTTTCTCATACTAGACAAAGGGGCCAAAAATATGCAATGGAGAAAAGATAGCCTCTTCAACAAATGGTGCTGGGAAAACTGGAAATCCATATGCAGCAGAATGAAACTAAACCCCTATATCTCACCCTGCACAAAACTCAACTCGAAATGAATCAAGAATCTTGAAATCAGACCAGAGATCCTGCATCTTATAGAAGAAAAAGTAGGTCCAAATCTTCAACATGTTGGCCCAGGATCAGACTTCCTCAACAGGACTCCCATAGCACAAGAAATAAAAGCAAGAATCAATACCTGGGATAGATTCAAACTAAAAAACTTTCTCTCAGCAAAAGAAACTATCAGCAATGTGAAGAGAGAGCCTACAGAATGGGAGAAAATCTTTGCTACTCATACTTCAGATAGAGTACTAATTTCCAGAATATATAAAGAACTCAAAAAACTCTACACCAAGAATACAAATAACCCAATCAAAAAATGGACTAAGGAAATGAACAGACACTTCACAGAAGAAGATCTACAAGCAATCAACAAACATATGGAAAAATGTTCAACATCTCTAGTAATAAGATAAATGCAAATCAAACCCACCCTAAGATTCCATCTCACTCCAATTAGAATGGCGATTATCAAGAATACAAGCAACAATGGAGGATGTGGGGAAAAAGGTATACTCATACATTGCTGGTGGGGTTGCAAATTAGTGCAGCCACTCTGGAAAGCAGTGTGGAGATTCCTTAGAAAACTTGGAATGGACCCACCATTTGACCCAGCTATCCCACTCCTCGGCCTATACCCAAAGGACTTAAAATCAGCATACTACAGAGATACAGCCACATCAATGTTCATAGCTGCTCAATTCACAATAGTCCGATTGTGGAACCAACCTAGATGTCCTTCAGTTGATGAATGGATAAAGAAACTGTGGTCATATACAATGGAATATTACTGAGCCGTAAAGAATAATAAAATTATGGTATTTGCAGGCAAATGGATGTAATTGGAGAATATCATGCTAAGTGAGATAAGACAATCTCAAAAAATCCAAGTATGAATGATCTCCCTGATAAGCAGATGATGACATAATGGGGGGTGGGAGGGAGGAAGAATGGAGGAAGGAGGGACTGTATAGAGAGAAAAGAGGGGTAGAAGGGGTGAGGGGGAAGGAAAAAATAACAGAATGAATCAAACACTGTTATCCTATGTAAATGTATGACTATACAAACGGTATGCCTTTACTTCATGTACAGAGAAACAGTATGTATCCCATTTGTGTACAATAAAAATAAATTAAAAAAAATAAAAATAAAAGAGAAAAACAAAAAAACAAAAACAAAAACAAAGTACCCTCAATGCTGGGCTATGGAGTTGCTTAACTATTTCCTTTGATATTGTAGGAAACTAGAAAGTCCTTCTCCCCTCTAAAATTTCTGCCAACTTCTTGATGTAGTGTTTGCAATGAGACTGTAGAAGGTATTATCCTTGAGTGCAGGGAGTTTTCCAGATTGTAAGATCAGTACTTCTTGTCATACTGAGCTCAAGAATGGTCCAGGAGAGAGTTGAGTAAAAGACCCTTGGTAGTAGCTTGACCCTTTCACGTCTTGCCTTTAGGTCTTTGATCCGTCTTCAGTCGGTGTGTGTATCTAGTGGGAGGTAGGGTGAAATTCCACGTGGAAATCCAGTTTTCTCAACACCATTTCTGCAGACGAGGTTCTTTCCCCACTATGTGTTTTCAGTGCCTTTCTCAAAAGTCCTTTGAAAGTTAGAAGTGGAGCTAGGGAGCCTCACGCCCCGGGTCCCTCCTCTGCACAGTGGTTTTCCTAATTCTAACTGAAGGTGTCTCACGCACAGACTTTTTAGGCCTGTTTTTGATCATTCGATTTTGCTTTTGTTTTTGTTTGCATCCCTAAAGCTTCAAATGGACATTATTACCTCACATACATGTATGACCGCATGACTGATGTGACCTACATTATGTGCAATCAGAAAAATGAGAAATTACACTCTATTTATGTATGATCTATCAAAACGTGTAAACACGTTCTACTGTCAGGTACAACTAATTAGAACAAATAAAAAATTAACAAAAGAAAAAAAAGATTCTACCTTTCCACCAGAATTACCTAAAGAGCAATGCTTTGTACATACTCAGGAGGAAACAAGCCACCAGCGTGACATCTCATTCAGATCCACGCATCTTTGTCCCTTGGGAATGCATTAAAGTCCCGCTTTGCCCACCAGAAGCTCTAAAATACTCTGCAGGCAGGCCGAAGACAGGAGCGTGAAGAATTCACCTGCCCCATCCTTTCTTCTAAAGGGTGATCAGAGACACATAAAGTCTTCATGAAAAATGAATGGAGGCAAAAGCTTCCAAGTTGGGAGGAGACCTTAAAGGTGAGATGGGGAAAACCCTCCTGGACAGCGGGCAGCACAGAGCTTGTCCCTGGGCAGAGAAACCAGCTGCATCCTGCACATGGGCGCGAGAGGACTGTGAGAAGGCCAGGCGCCACCTTGGGGAAACGGAGCCTCAGTGTTTCTCCCCTGGTGATGGCCCTGGCTGGCCAGGTCATAGGAGAACGAGAGGGAATGCGTTTGTACCCCATGCCTCGGCCACTGACCCACACAATTTGCCATTTTCAAAACACACACACCACACCACACACCACACCACACCACACACACCACACCACACACCACACACACACATCGAAGGCATATTGAGGAACAAAGCCCAGGAGAAAGGAGAGGAGAGTGGGCAGAAGAGGTTCAAGGCCTGTCCTTTACCACGGACCTCTGTGTGCCATGCGTCCCCAGATCACAACAGGCTTTGAGAAGGGTTCCTTTTTGGAGAAGCTAATCATGGAACCATGACCTGGCATGGGAATGGGGAGATGGTTCCAAGTCATTCCACCCAGAACGCCGGGTCCTTTGTAGGCATCCATATGTGTGGGCAAACTGTCCAGCTGCCCCTGCCCACCCTGTCTGTCCTCCAACCTCCCCTATTGCAAAGAGCAGTTTTTGGAAAACAGAAGCAAAAGATGGGAGAAAGGCAGGGGGAGGAGAAAGAACTGAAGGGTCTTCTGAGGTGCGATTTGCTGTCACTTGCACGGACCAGGTTTCCTGGTGGAGAGTCCTCCCTCTCACCCATGGGGGATTGGTTCTGGCACCCTCTTTGGGCACCAGGATGTCAGGGTGCTCAAGTCCCTGATGTCAATGGAGTAGCATTGCATACGACCTCCTAGACCTTAAATCATCTCTAGATTACTTGTCATATCCAATATGATGTCAATGCAATGTTAAAAGTCATTACTTGTATTGTTGAGGAAATAAAGAAGGAGAGAAAAAAATTCTGTACATGTTCAGTACAGATGCATTTTTTCCCCCAATATTTTCAATTTGTGGTTGGTTGAATCCATGGGAATGGAACCCCTGGATATGGAGAACTGACCGAATTTTTATTTTAGTGTTCAATAAAAGGGCACCTGTCTGATATGGACACTAAGGAATCTGGGCAGTAAGCAGCATTCTCTCTTCTGGTTGGTTCTCTCAAAAAATGTCTCTTGATGGCCATAGGTTGCAATTTTATTCTTTGATGTATTCTCATATGCCTCTGACTGTTATTTACAACTACACGGGGCCCACATAAATGTGGGTTACACTAGTGGCTTTGTTTATTTAGTTAGTTTTAATTCATAAGTAAAATTGTATATATTTATGGTATATAACACAATGGCTTGAAATATATAGATTACAGCATGAATAAATCAAAGTATTAAATATATGTATTCTCTTATGGCTTTGTGTATAAGTGGTGGGAACACTTAAATGATGCTTGGCCATTTTAAAGTATACAACATATAATTAATTGCAGTCATTGTGATGTATAAGCAATGCCCACAGCTCACTCTTCCTGTCTAACTGAAACACTGTGTCCTTTGACAGACGTCTCCCCAATGGTCTCCACCCTCTCACCTCGGCTAGTCACAGTTCTCTGTTTCTATGGCATTGACTGTTGCACATTATGCACGTGAGCATAGGATTTCTCTTTCTGCACCTGGCTCATTTCACTTAGCACTATTGGATCCATGTTGTCACAAAGCACAGTGTTTCTTGTTTTTTTTTAAAGGTTGAATACTATTCCATTTTGTATTTATACTACCTTTTCTTTATCCTGGACACTTGGTGATTCCAGATCTTAGGTATTGTGAATAATACTCTGTCAGCATGAGGTTGTGGACATGGTTAGCATACTAATTTCATTTTGTTAGATCTATGCCCAGTAGTGGGGCTGCTGGCTCATATGACAGTTCTATTTTTAATGTTTTTAGAACTCCATAGCATTTTTCATAATGGCTGTGCTGATTTGCATTTCCACCAATGGCACCCCAGGGGTTCCCTTTGCTTGTGGTTTTAATTTGCATTTCCTTGAGGAAGGCTGGTATTGAGCAGGTTTTCCTATACCTTTTGGTCATTCCTGTGACTTCTTTTGAGAAATGTCTATTTGCGACCTTGATGCAGTTTTTATTCAGCTATTTTCTTACTATTGAGTTGAGATCCTTTTTTATTTGGATATGAGCCACTTATTGAATGTAAGGTTTGCAAGCATATTGTCCTATTTTATAGGTTTTCTATTGTCTTAGTCTTAAAAAATCCCATGACTACTTTAACGTGGCTGCAGAAATTGAAGAAGTGATGGATAAGTACTTTAACTCCACCATTTCCTGTTTCTGTACTGTGAAAAGATAACACAATAGGAGGCATTTAATGCATGTGCTTAGTAGTTTAGACCACTGCTGCTTGATAGAATGTTCAGTGATGGTGGAAATATTTTCATTTATATCTTCACTGATCTGTATGGTTTCTACCTGACCACATGTCATTTTTGAGTCCTTGAGAATTGGTTGCTATGGCTGAGGAATAAAGTTTTAATTTCATTAAATTTTAATTGAAATAAAATTAAATAGTCTCAGTTTGTAATAACTCAAGGAGTCAGGTACCCCTCTTGACTCTGTTAGAAAGGACTCTGACACAGAAGACCAATGTTATCAACTGTTTTCCTTACTATGTGAATCTGGCCTTGGTTTTCTCTTGTATGGGATGGGTACCAGAGGACCTTCTCTACCTACCTTGTGTTGTTATTGTGGGGTGAAAGCAATCAAGAAAAATCAAAATGTTTAGCCAAATGTAGAACTTCATATAAATATAAAGCTGAGGTAGGAGGGTTATCCTAGATGCAAGTAAGTGTCCCTCATTTTAGTCCTTATTTTAGACTTTGGAAGGGCTTTGTGCTAGTCAGCTCTTCATCTCTGTGACCAAACACCTGTAATCCCAGTGACTCGGGAGACTGAGTCTGGAGCATCACGAGTTCAAAGCCAGCCTCAGCAACAGCAAGGCATTAAACAACTCAGTGAGACCCTGTCCCTAAATAAAATACAGAATAGAGCTGGGGATATGGCTCAGTGGTTGCGTTCCTCTGATTTCAATCCTTGATACTCCTCCCCAAAAATATCTGACAAAAACAACCTAGAGGAGAAAAAGTTTTGGAGATCTCAGAGGTCTCAGTCTGTGGTGAGCGGCAAATTCCATTGTTGCAGGCCTGACGTGAGGCAGAACATCACGGCAGAAGAACATGATCAAGGAGAGTCATGAGCTCAAGGCAGCCATGAAGAAGAGGCCACACTCCAGAGACCCACTTTCTCCAGCCATACCCAACATGCCTATAGATAACACATACTTGTCCACTCAAATTCTTAATCCATCAAATGCATTAATCCTCTGATGAGGCTACAACTCTCATAATCCAACCTTTTTGCCTCCAAATATTGTTAATTTGCTTGATGTGTGAGCTTTTGGGTGGCATTTTTAGATCCAAGTCATAACAGGCTTTAAATACTATGCCAAGAATTTGCCTTTTAGCTTGTTCTTACACTGATATCATTTTAAAATGTGGAAAATGTTGCATGGAAAGATTAAATAACTATCTCAAGTTCACTCACTGAGCAATGGGGTTGGTTTTAAACTCAGGTACTTAGTCCTTATCTCCATAACGACTCCCTAAAGCCCATCCTGACTTATTAGTGACCTCTTCAGCATCCATTTCTCCTTTATTGTGATGCTGCCTACTGGGCTGAACCTAACTTATAGATTGGTTCCCTTAAATCAATCAGTACCTCTCCTAATCCTGGTCACAGGACACTGATGGACACGTGATACATATTTGCCCAATGAGATTGAGACATTGGGGATTATGAGTGGAGATATTTTCTCTCTTGTTATATAGTAGGAGACTCATAACTCTGGTTATTGCTGACAACCATTCTGTAACACGGTACGTAAGGTAAGAATGGAATGGACACTGTGGAAGGTAGAGTGAAAAGATGTGACCATGATCTTTGGTAGCTCTTGTGCTCTGCTTGATTCAGTTTTATTTGAATTCTACTCCAGGATAGGACTTTTCAGTTATGTGGAATTATTTGTTAAGACACTCTAATTTGTTTTTGGCTCTTATAACTAGTCGTGAATTGTTATTACTACCCACCCAATGAAGCTAATAGAGTCATACCTTACACATACTCAAAATTTTACATCCCAGAATATAATGTCCATCCTTTGAAAGTCGAAGTGTAAAACTAACAAAGTGTTGCTCCTAACTCAGAAATGTGATTCTCTGCTCTGGCATTTGGAACGAGGTCTCCATAACAAGGGATAACAGATTAGCTCTGCAGCAAGCAACAGCAGTACATTAAAAGAATATTAAGGTTGTGACAGGAAACGATATCAGTAAAAGCAATTCCTCGGGAAAGGAGAGGTGCCATATGTGCAGCCAACACACGATGCAAGGGCGGAGGGGGGTGGAATTAGGAAAGTCATTAAGGAGACTCCCCATTGTGCCAGGAGTTGGAAGACATATGGCGCCTTTGCCCCGAGTTGGGAGGTTTCATTTCTCTTTGCTTCACACTCATCTTTGGAAGGAGACAGGAAGAATAGCTGAACAAGAGTCAGCCATGTGGGTCCTTATTTTATGAGACTCAATAGGGAAGCAGGGAGGTGGGTGGTGTCGTGGGTTGTGCATTGGGTTGTGTGTTTTAGGGCTTGGCTTCTATGCACTATTAACGGTGGGGTTTTGAGTCAATCACTGGAACAGTCTAGCTCTAGTTGTCCCATCTGAAAAACAGAGGAAGGCTGATGCTTTGGTCGCAGCAAGACATGACCTCCTCCTCCCCTCCTGAAGCAGTCACGCATGCCCTTCCCTTGGGATTCCCATTCTGTGCTCCTCTGCATGCTTTTCCTGCTACCCCTCTTTAACTGTTGTTTTCAGCTCAAATGTCACTTGCTCTATGAGCCTTCTCTGACCCAGATGGAACATGCTCCCCTTTTACTCCCATCTCCCCTGGGACTTAGCACACAATGCTGACTTCCTATTCCTTCTCAACAGGAGTTAAAGGATACACAGATTTCCACTTTCCACCTTACACACATGTTAAGCATTAAGCTCCTTGAGGTCAGGGACAATGTTCATGCATCATTGTGTTTCCAGGGCTCAGCTCAGGGCTGGCATGAGGCAGGGGCTCAGAGGCAGGCACCGACATGGACTAGGGCCCCTTAGGCCATGCAGGATCCTTCAGTGTGGTTGTCAGAGGTCTCTGGTCCACTCTCTGCAGTGTTATCTAAAGGAGTCTCCTCCTTCCTCAGTCACTTGACTTTTGACCTTGTTCCTGACTTTGCCTTCTTTGGTGTATTTGAAAGCAAAAATTTATCACTTCTCTTTTTATCTTTGTTTCTTTTCACTGGGGAAGAAGCAGAAAAATCAAACTTATTTGGTGCCTATTGCTAGGAAAGCTAGCTTGGGAAAGGGCCAGCAGATTGGGGAGGGAACCATGTGTGCTCAGGTGTTAAATATACTTGCTCCACCCAGTCAAGAAACACATACTGGTGTCCATGAGAATGCAACTCTTCACTGACAAACTAGACTTCTCCCATGGATGGCGTGAGGACATCATAGAAGTCTGCTGGGGAAAACTCTAAAGAAAGGACATGGAGACTCCTTTCCAATCCTCTTTCACAGAGAAAACAGAACTTGAAAATGTGAAGGCTCATGGGAATTCTTCCTCAACCCTTCTTTCCTTTGGGGGATGTCCCTTCTATTTGGGTGGTGCCCCTCCTACAGATCTCCTGGGCACTCAACTCTTCCTTCCTTTTGGTCTCGACTCTTTCCTCGGCAGAGCATTTTAAAGGCTACACATAAAAGCTCTCATCTGCCTCTGTTGACTAGGAGGAGGCACATTCGTCCTACCTTTGTAATCAAGGAGAGGCACTGCTTCTCAGTCCTAAGATATGCAAGGAGGAACTCCAACAGAGAGAAGAATGCATGTTCCCCCTGGGGTATGCTCTCCCCAGTCACTTGACTCTTTTGTTCTCCTGCTCTTTTGTGGCAACCAGTATTAAAATGGCGGCCACCAATTCCTAATTTCTCTTGTCCATTGATGTCTAGTCAATGAGCTTTGCTCTTTCCAGTCAATAATTTTAGCATGCACTTGGACTGGCCAATTGCTAGGGACCATTTTAAGTGAAAACTCTTCAGTTAAGGAAAAATTACAAACTGCCAAATCCAAGTGAGCATCTGTATTGATGGAGTTATAGATAGAGTGATGAATGTCAACTCACTATCAGAGCACTAGACTCTAGACTCCCTTTCTCAGTCACATATTGGGGTAAGATGATGAACTCACTATCAGCGATGTAACAAATGGTAGGAGAATACAATTCAATGTCTGTCAGTCTAAATGCCACAGAAGCTAAAATCCATCAATGTCAATGAATGTGTCTCTCATAATGTATACCTTCAGATTAAGAATAATAGACATGGCAGTAAATATCTTTGTTTTTATTAAAATAAGTCACTTTTTTTCCTATGGCAAACATATAAGAGGGTACTTGAAAATAAATAATTCAAATAATAAGTGCTGAACTTTGCCCAGCAATAGCCAGGTTATGTTTGCAAGCAAGAGCCTTCCTAATTGGTGCAGATGGTAGCTGGGATGCTCACAGGATACAGTGACAGCAGGTCAGATGAGTTTGCTAGTTGTCAAAGACTAAGTTGTCACCCATGGCTGGGGCTACCTTGAGTGCAGAGCAGTTTTGTCAGTCCTATGTTTCATATACTCTGAAGTTTCAACTTTGTTGTCTCCACTTTTATGGATGAGTTGTGAGACTATCCCAGCAAATGGAAGCATCACAATAATGAAGAGCAACACAGTCAAGGGCTGAGGCAATATATTTCCATTTTGAGTTTATTTTCCCCAAAATTTCTTAAAGTGCATTATCCACCTGAAGTTCTCCCTTCACAAATGGGAACAAGATTAAACTCATGATTGCATCTAAAAACATCATGCTATGTGGCAAAATAATTTAATGTTCATCTTGATGCTTTCAGTAACAATTTCACAGGGCTGCAGAATGCATCAGAAGTTTCAGTCCAGGGAGAGATATGGATGAGTCTCTAGAGCCCAATCAAGATTTTGAAAAAGAATCTTCAAAGTTATCCATGAGTTGAAGACGTGAGTTCCTGAAGAAATTGCTGGGGATGTATTGCACAAGGACACATGAGCATCAGAGAAACAGACAGCAGGTGAGCATGGACCTAAGTTCCCCCAGTACCTCTTCATTCAGCACTATTAGTCCCATTGAAGATGAGAAAACCGAGGTCCCCAGAGGTGGAGTCACATGTTTAAGGTCAAATAGCAGGAGTGTCTCAGGAGTAATGGTGAACAATCACCCTCTGAGCCCATGTCAATGTGGATTTTTATAGTTTGAATCTGGAATGTCCACCAATATCTCATGTGTCACAAGTGGGGCTTTGGGGAAATGATTGCATCATGAGGGCTCCGACCTCATCTTTGGATTAATCCATTGATGACTTATGGGCTACTGGGAGGTGGGACATCATTGAGGGAAGTAGATCGCTAAGGGTATGCCTGGGAAGAGTTTAATCTTCTCTCACTGCTCCTCCCTCTCTCGTCCTCTCTCTCTCTCTGCTTTCCGTCTGACATGAGCTGAGCAACTTTCTTCTCCTTACCCTTCCACCATGCTGTTCTGCCTCCTCTCAGGTCCCTAGCAATGGAGGCAGCCGACCATGAACTGAGACCTTTGAAACCATGGGCAAAAGTAAATCTTTCCTCCCCTAAGGTGTTTTTCCTCAGTTATTTGTCACAGCAATGCAGTGCTGACTAATACCTGGATGGTCTCCCCATACCCCTTCTTTTTATGCTTCTGGGAAAGCTGGGCAGATTTCTAGCTACCAGTGTCTGCACTTCATGACCTGAGAGGACCTTCAGTAGCCTCCCACTTCCACTCCAACCACTGTATCACTCCCAAGCATCCCTCAAATGAGGGCAGTAGGGAGGTGATATTAGAAAACCTCATCTCCAGCATGCCCTGGAGACGGTGGCGTGGGTGTGTGTCCCACACCAGCTGCCAGAGAATCTCCAGGGAGACTGATGGATTCATCTGTAGCCACCCACCGTGATGACTGAATTGACACCACTCCTTTACTGTCTCCCTAATCATCTCGCCTGCTCAAAACTTATTCATTGACTTCCTTAGGTTCAACCAAGGCCTGAAAAGGAACCATTTCAACCACAAATTCAGTGACAACATCAACAATGTTCAGCTTCAGAGGTGCTGAGAGAGGGGCGGCACTTTCTGGAAACCAGGAGGGGCTGTCTGTGAGCAGGGCTGCCCCTCTGCAATTTCCTCGCGGGTACTCTGAGAAGTGTTCCAGAAAGCCAGCCCTGAGAAGGTTCCAACTTGAGACTGAGATGCCACCTCCATTGCTGTCCCACCAGGGAACTCAGCAATGCCACTCAACCAATGAGCAAAAGCCCTGCTCCTGACTCCATGCAAACATTTCTAGATGCCAAAGACATCCTCCACCGGCACACGCACACCTGTGGAAACAGGACTTGGGAGACCGAGTGTGCAAATGTGTAAAACATTTGGCTCCTGAACAATTTCATTTGGTTCACTTTGAAGTAACAAAAATGGTGAATATCAACATTCTTCATGGTTTGTCCAAACACTCAATGCTACTCTCTCATTAGAATGGCGGTTATTCATAATTATTGACATGGAAATGCATTTGTGATATTAAACCATAATGACTGTTAGATTCAAAAAGCAGATTTTAACAAGAGCTATGCCAGAAAAACATACTGTAAAACACATACAAGGCACAACTGAGGACATTTGAACAATGACTAAACACTGGGTGACGTAGGAATCGTTACTTTTCTGGTGCAGTTCAATAGCGAAGTGATTTTATTGAACACTATGCTAAACGTAACCCATTAACAGGTGTGTTGGTCTTACATGTTAATTTGTTTTGTGTTAGTTTTCTTTTGTTCCCAGAGTCCATTTTGGTGATTTCTTCTCCTTTTTTTTAATACCAGATAACCAAGATGAACACATACAGAACTAATTCTGTTCAGAGTCTCTCTGCTCTCTGCCTCTTGTTCAGATATCTTCCTATAAAGATGGTGCACATGTGTGCATGTGTGTGTGCACATGTGTATTAGTTTGTGTGCAGTTGGGTGTGCACTCGTGTGTGCACTCATGTATAGATGCATGTGTGTTTCCTTTGTCTCCTCTCAACCACTTAATTATGGGTTAAATAAACAGAGGGGACACTTCTTTCACTTTGCTTACCATTCCTGATTTCCATAAACTGAGATGGTGTCTTGCAGAATGAAACTCAACTTGGAGAGTTTTGTTTTGTTTCTAGGATTTCTGCTCCTCTTCCACTTTCAGATGCCTTTGGAAGTCCTGTGTGTATGTGTGTGTGTGTGTGTACTATGAGTTATGAGTTTTTCCTACATTTTTCAAAAATGGAGTATGCATTTAATTTTTAATTTTTATTTATTTATTTTATTTTATTTTACTTGCTGCTCTTGTTGTTTTGGAAGGTCAGAGAAAAGCGTGGCAGAGTACCTTGATGGACTGTTGTAGAACTAGAGACTTCTGGATCTTTAGCAATAGGGCTCCCTTGCTTGATTTCCCCCACAAGCTCAGTGCTGATATCCGTCTTGTTCGAGCCTGATTCTGAGGCATATGACTCACCATGGGGGCTGAATAAATATTTATTGAGTGAATGTAAGAATGAATTAGTAACGTATAATCTAACTTGGAGGAACAAAGCAGTACAGAATGTATGGGAAGACTAGCACTAAATAAGTAAATTCTGGTTAACTCTAGGTGGGATGGGATGTGTTTTGTTGATTATTTTTTTGTTTTGAGCTACTTAAACCTACTTATTTTGCAATAAGAGGAAAATTTTACTTTAATAAAACATATTTCAAAAGACACTGTAGCAAGGACCCAGCTTTAAATATCACGAGCCCTTGTCCCCGGCCTGCGGAGGTGGTGTCTACGTAGTTCAGGGTCCCCGTTGCTCCAACTAAGTGAACTGCATTTGCTGATTCAAGGCTCCTGGTCTGGACTTGTACTATCAGGTTGACAGTCGTGAGCAGAATAAAGGTAATTTCCCCCAGACCTCCCTGCAGCGTGATCAACTGCCATGTCTGTTCCGTCAGGGTGAGCCAAATGTCAGCTTACGGCTGGAGGAGAATGTTTGGAATGAGCCACAACAGAAAACAGACTGTCTTTTCATTATTTTATTCTTTGCAAGGATGATTGGTTGGTCTCAGAGGACTTCGGCAGGTGGGGAGGAGGATGAGGGTGCTGGGCTTCGACTGCATGAACAGCATTTCCAGAACAGGAGAGCAAGGGCATCCTCCCTGTGCCAGATCCTCCCTGCTGGTCCTCTCTCCAGGCATTCTGTCCTTTTCCAAGTGCCTAGAAGGCACCCTTGCTGTGGCCTGTGTGCCAGTGTGGCCTGCAATGCTATCCTGCTGGATTCCTGGCTCATGAAGTTCTCGGTTGGGTGAGTGACCTCCTGAGCCACCTGGCCTTCTGTGGATGGTAGGTGGCCCTCCCGTGTCACCCAGGTGTTTTCTCATTTCCTTCAGGCATCCTCTTGCTGTTCCAACATATTGGTTTATGTTCCTTCCCCCAGAAAGGTTTCCTGAGATCCTTCTCTTCCTGGCTTATAGTTTCATTCCCAAAACATCTGAGAACTCGCATTTTAGTGAGCACACTGCTTACTGGTGATTGGAAAGGAAGGAACCAGGAGAGGACAGAGATGAGAGCAAGGGAGGGAAAGAGGCAGTAAATTCAACTCATCATCTCTCAGTTGCAAATCTTTACACCATAGTGGATCCAGACACCCTGCCAAACACACTATTCCATTCCCCACCATCTTCTCTGTTTAGAAGACAGTTGAAATCCTAAGGAGCAATTTTCCTGTTATATACATATTGTCAATTAGCATAAATATGTAGTAAAAACTAAATGTGAATATAATGATTCATACTTAGCTTTTCTTTGTTCACACATCACTGATAGTAAACGCCATTAGATGATCAAAGAAGAAATGCACAGAAATACTAAGACCTTGACGTATTTGTTGAATTCTTGGCTGGTGGAAGTTACATATTTTCAATTCAGATTATTTCCTCTGAACCTCGAACATGAGAGAAAGAGAAATTATTAACAATATTTTTAGTCTTTAGGAATCACATGGATAGTCGCACAGCAATGTGTATCAACTAACTGCTCTTGAACCGTGCACTTTAAAATAGCGAAAATGGAACAAAGAAAGAGAGAAAAAAGGTATGGATATTCCTAGGCTCTCTATTCCTGCCATGGTAATTGCTGAAGAATGTCAAACTGGAACTTCCATCAGCTTGGGTTCCTAAGTACCTCAGAAAAGCAGAGTCCAGGTGACTCTGTAGACCTCTGTCATGGGTGCTTTTATTTTATAAAGATGGTTTTATTGTTTCTGCAGCAAAGACTGACCTATACTAACACATGGTAATTACTTTGAGAGGAGGATACAGGGAGAAAAAGAAGATGAGACAGAAATATCTGGAGACTTGAGCATGCCTGTAGGTTTAAGGGAAAAACCTGGACAAAACAAGTCATTGTAGCTGTAACAGAGAGTGCAGTTGTTGGTGTTGGCCCTGGGAGAAGCCCCGGTACAGACAGGCTTGGCACAGAGCAGGCACAGTGGGCATGTCCCACACACCTAACGGGAGGTCACGGCAGGCATCACCACTGTGACATCATTGCTGACCAGAATCCCTTCTGGAGAAAGCAAAATGGTTGACCATCAAGTGTTTATCTGAGGTGACTCAGCATAAGTCTTCCTCAATAAGCAGGGTGGTGGAAGAACTACCATTTGTTATGTCTTAGATGAGGTGTCCTCCAAAAGTTCATGTGTAAGACAGCACAAGAATTTTCAGAGGTGAAATGAGTTGATTATGACAGGCATAACCCAATTGGTGGATTAATCCACTGATATGGATTAACTGGGCAGTAATTGGAGGCAGGTAGGATGTGGCTGGAAGAGGTAAGTCACTGTGGGATGGCCTTTGGGTTTATATTTTGTCCCTGGTGAGCAGAACTCTCTCTGCTTCCTGGCTGTCATGTCCTGGGTGGCTTCCCTCTGCTACCCCCCTCCAGTATGATGTGCTGCCTCACCTTAGGCTCAGAGTTACGGAGTCAGCCGACCACAGACTGAAGCTCTGAAACTGTGAGCCCCAAACAGACTTTTCTTTCTTATAACTGTTCTTGTCAAGGAGGTATTTTGGTCACAGAGACAAAAAGCTAACTAGACATCATTGTCTCGGTTTCCTCACCAGCAAAATGGTATAAAAGTAGGATCTACCTCACAGAGTCATTGCAAGGATGCAGTACGTTACCATTTGTAAAGCACTGGGAATAGCATCCAGCAAAGAGTGAGCTCTCTACGTGCATCTTACAACTCCTTCAGGTTTTAGGAGGGAGCTCTAAATGTGGTGGTGAAATCTGCCAATGGCATTTTTTGCAACCATTTAAACAAGGGACTGTGAAGTTCTGCTATTCTGAGAAGCAACCAAGAAGCAAACCAGCATGACAAGTAACGAACACTTCAACATCTCTGCCAGTGTAATAGTTGGTGTGGTCAAGTAGGAACCGATCTTCATTTCTCTTTGAAAAGAATCATAGGACCAGGTGTGGGGTGCACACCTGTAGTCCCAGCCACTTGGGAAACCGAGGCGGGAAGATCTCAAGTTCAAAATCAGCCTGAACAACTTAGCCTGTCTCAAAATCAAAAATTAAAAGGGCTGAAGATGTGGCTCAGAGGTTAAGCACCCCTGGGGTCAATTAAAAAAAAAAAAAAAAGGAAGAATCACATGGATAAATTATCATGGATCTGGTATTAACTGAGTTTGATTTGAACCCTAAAGTTATTGCAATCCTTTGCTGCCAGTGAAGACGGAAAGGGAAAGAGAGAAAAGAGAAAAGATGAGAGACCGAGAAAGAGATGGGAAAAGAGAGAGAGAGAGAGGAGAAGAGAAAAGGGTAAAGACCTGGAGAGACACTGGAGAAGGAAGAGAAGATGGGAACTCCAGAGAGAGGAGAGGCAGGGAGCTGGAAGGGGAAAAAAATCTAGGAAAAAGCAAGGTTTATTGACTAGTTGACAAAACAGACTGAAAAATCAATAGTGTTTTCTCTGACACTTAAGATAACTTCCCGAATATGCTGGACAGCTTGCTAAAGGAGAGGGGTCCCTATGGCTGACAGCTTCTCTCCCGAACAAGTTGAGTTTTCTTTATTTTTTACATCTCCCCAGGTGGGAAGCATAGCAGCCTGTCACCTTCCAAGGGATGAAAGGGAACCCTCGCAACCATGAAGGGGTCTTTGGAGCTGGGAGCAGGGGGTGGTGGAGCTGGGCGGAGTTTTTCCTTTGTTTTTCCTTTTTTGTATCTAGGGGACCTGCGAGTGATTGCTTCTGTCTTTCTGGCAGCAGGAACCTGGTGGCATGGTGATCCTTTTGAAGACCACTGCTGAAACCAGCCCCGAAGAGTAAGTATTAACTGACAGCAGTTTCTCCGACGTTGTTATTGTGCAGGTAACTTTTGAGGAGCCAAAGCAGCAAATGAAAGCCGCCAGGTTGACTCATTATTTTTATATCTTTGGTTAAATCTGTCTGGCCATGAAACAGGCAGAGACTCTCCAGCCTGTCACTCTTCCACAACTAAAAACTCGAAGCAATTCTGCAAATCAAATGCACACAAACTCTGATAACCAAAAGAATTCAAGTGAACTACATTAGTTTGAAGTAAGAGATTTTAAGAAATAAATTGTCATTTTGAGGTCTAATTAGAGAAAACAGATACCTAGGTCTAGGTCCACAGTAAATCTCCTTTAGTGTTTTGTGCTCAGTGATAATACAGAAAATCCTTATTCCCTAGTATATTTGTTGCACAGGGTGGCGTTACTGCCTCTGGTTTGGAATGATGGGGTGGGAAGGCTCCCATGCATAGCCACAATTGATTGACATGGGCTTATAGAGGGCCACCAGATCTTCCATGAAGCTGAGCTGCTCCCTTCAGGATGAGGTTAGTGTTGTGGCTGAATCGAATGGACATGCTGTCTATCATTGATGGAATCAGAAAGCAGACTTCTGCTACACTGCATGTGGACCACTGAACAGTAGTGCCAGCAGAGGCGTTACCCATGGGGCTCTCCCAGCTCACTGGGGACCGTGGTCTTCAAAATTCTGGGGCAAGACACTTGCAGGTGGGCCTTCCCATGCAGAGCTGTGGTTACCGTGAGCAGGTACTGCTTCTTGTTCACTCCTGAACCTTCAACCCTGGGCGAGGCCCTGAGCCACACTCAAGTCGGAACACAACAGAAGTGCAGCCTAGGGATTGTGCAACAGCACTTAAGGATAAGGTGGATCACTGTCTGCCATTAGTTTATTCAGATCGTCACCTAGATAGACACAAAGCGCCGGAAGAACTCTGAGATCTCAGGAAGGCATCCTCAGTCCCTCAGGGTATGGTGGGCTTCGGTTTGGGAACAGGTGGTGAACATGGCCATCTTTAGGAGCCCAAAGCCTCAGGTCCCAGTTCAGCCTGAGTCTGGTGATGGGGAGCCCAGTCGGTCAAAGTCGCAGGCCTTTAAGCACAGAGGGGCTAGGTAGATACCTGGAGGAATACCCCACATTCACGACAGGCTCTTCTCTTTTGGAAGGCGGACTCGTATGGGCCACAGTCAGTCCATACCTGCCTTTTGGCTTCATCCAGTGGGAGGTGCCAGGGAACCAGAAGGAGGAGAAGAAGCTGCTGGAGCACCTGTTGTCCTGGCTCCTCCCCTCCAGGTCTCCATGACAACGCTTTGCTGGAAGTCCTAGACCTTGTCAGGCATCCCCTCCGCTTTCCGCGATTTCTAACCCCTTGACTCAAGGGTAACGTGAGTTTTTCTAGTTCTCCCTAACTCTACCCTAAGTTTTCTAACAGGCTCCTTTTATAAACTCTCATACAATCACTCGGTGTGAGTATGCATCTCACCCCTGCCAGGACTCAGAACAGCAGGGGCGCCCACCTGGACAGAGACTGGAACCACCTGCGGCACCCAAGATTACCAGTATAGCATAATGGAGCGTGCACACACATACACACACACACGTGCACACACACACAGTACATATTTATGTTTTCTGGGGAAGGAAATAAGAATGATAAACTTGCAATGTTCTGGTCACTGAAACAAAGGCTAAGTGTACATTTTATTTTTCTTAAGCCTCTCGATCACAGTTCAAGTGAGGATTTATTCTTCCGATTTCACAGGTACGGCAATGGATGAGTCTCAGAGAATGGAACGTGAAGGGCAGGCATTCTTTCCCTTCACCGGCCCCCAGCCCAGCTGCTTGCTGAAGTCTGAAGAGAGCTCAGGGTCATGCAAACCTGTGCAATGGTCTGGATGCTGAATGTCCCCCAGAGGTCCAGTGGCAAAGTCTTGGTCCCCAGGGTGGCACTATTTGAAGGTGGTAGAACCTTTAGAAAAGGAGGCCTAGTGAGAGGCCCTTAAGTTGTTGGAGGCACATCTGAAAGGGATGTGGGACCCTGTCCCCTACCTCTTTTCTTTTGCTTCCCAACCAAAAGGTGAGCAGGTTGCTTGACCAAACATTCCAACACTGCCCTCTGGCATGCCTACCTGAAGCCAAAAACCATGGGTCTGCCTTATCATAAACTGGAAACTTGAAAACCATGAGCCAAAATAAATCTTTTCTCTTTATAAGTTAATTACCCAAGGTATTTTGCTGTAGTGATAGAAAACTGACTAACAAACCTGATTTCAATTTTAGACAATGCTAAAGTCAGGAACTAGGAACACTCAGGAGCCCTTCCTCCAAACCAATCCCATCAGCCAGGCAGACAATTCAGAATGTATGTGCTGAGCTACCTGACTGTCAAAAGCAAGGAAAAATTTTAAAAACCATATAATTTGGCAAAGGAAGCAGAAGCTTCGAACTCTATGTTGTTGATGGCTATGTGGGTGAAGCAAAGTTAAACATGCATGAGACCAGTCCATGCTGAGAAAGCCACTGCGGATGTGCACAAAGAATCCCTGTAGAACAACAGCAGGTGAGCAAACGATTTTAACATTTGCAGTTAGTTAAATGACATCCATTTGAGCAGCACAGGGGACCTCGCCCCTGGGTCTTATGCATCCGTCTCTGATCTGCACAACACAAAACAGACCAAGTGAGGAATTTTCCCCCTTTCACTAACTGAATTGGTAGTTGAGCCAATGGGGATGGAGACTTAGAAAAACAACTAAAAGAAGAATTCTTGTATCTACTTTCACTCCTCATATGCAAAACAAACGCAATCTCTGTTCCAAACTCTAGCCTATAGCAAAAAGCAAGCCAAAGTCAGCAAAAATTAATTCCCATCAGGGAAAGAAACAGGAGGAGGTGACTAGCTAGCTGAGATAAATAGCCCCACAGAGGTGTGACAAGATCCCCACAACGGGGACTTCAAAAGGACACATTACCAGGGCTCACCAAGCCTCTTCTCACGCAGAGCACGGCAGCCTCACCGCCTCCAGCATCAGGTGAGCCGAAACTTTGAGGCAGATATAATCAGAAGGTAGACTGGGGGAGAAGGCGTAGGGCGGGGCTGAGAAAAAATCCCCTAAATCTATGCACTGAAAATCGGGAACTTGTCTCCTTGAAGATCTTGATAAACCCCTATTCAATATTCACCTGGAACTCCGTCTTCACAGGGCTCCCCCGTGAGCCCTGGGCCCTGTAGCTCGCCCTGTGTTGCCCCTTCCATATTTTGAACAATAGAATGGGGCAGATGTGAAGCACAGGAGGCCCTAAGGCGTTTGCTGCTTCCGCCGGGGTTCAGGGTAGTGCTTGCCCTTGGACTTCTCTTTCTCAGAACCCAGTTATGTGACACCTAAGCCCCAAGGAGAAGCCAGGTGTGGGCGCTCCTGTCTGCAGGCCCAGCGGAGCATCCGCTGACAGCCAACCAGAGTCATCAGCCACCTGAGGAGCTCTCTTGCACGTGAAGCTCCATAGAGCCTTAGGAACTCCAGCCCAGCTGTCTTCTGGTCAGGACCGCAGGAAGCATCCAGAACTGAGGGCTCTCTCAGGCAACGCCCAGACCCGGAGAGTTATTAGCAAGATATTTCAAACCAGTGCACTGGAAACCGTTTTCTTATGCAGAGATAGATACCTGACACATTTGGCTAGCAGGTTTCCAGGTCTGTGAGAGCAATCAGGAAGACTAATTTAACATAAGGCCTGACAGCGGCAGGAAGTGGAAGTTAAATTTGAGGGAAGCAACAGAAACCATTAAGACAAAGAGAGAAAATCAAAACACAGCAGTTGGAGACCATTTAGTGGGGAAGAGAGGGAGCCATGGGTGAACCCCAGCACTGGACTCCTGATGATCAACATCAGGCTCACCTATCCATGATGACTTAGAGGCAGGAAGGAAGGTGGTATCTCCATCAGCACATTGTTTGACAGTCTGTCAAGGTGAGGAATAATTTTTAAGAATTTTGATTGTCAAGGGTGAAACCCTGAGCTGAGCTCAGAGCTTAAGGAGGCAAGTTTTGATCTGCTGTCAGTTTATGACCAGGACCACTGAATTGCCCAACAGTCCTGCCTCATGACTCTTTCCATACCTGGGTTTCCCAGAGGTGCCATCAGCATCATGGAACCACATTCACCCACTCAGTGATTCTTTTGGTGAAGATGCAAGGATTCCTGGTCTAGGTGTCCTCCCCAGAGAGAAGAGGAAGACGTGGTTCATGCCTCCAGTCTGCCCATGGGCAGTCAATAGAAGACACTGACATTTACTGAGCACCAACCCCTCATTCCAGGCACCGTACTAGTTGCTCACCTGTCCTTTGTCAGAATGTTTTAAATCCTCCTGCTGCTCAGGTGGACCTGCATCTCCTGCAGAGCCTCAGTGGGCTATAGTACTTGTGGGGGACTCCAAATAATCAAACGGCAGCATCCCCATCTTCCCCGGTCTTGTCTGAACTGGAGTGGGAAGATGGGAAGATGGAGTGTCACCACCAAGGGACATTACTGATTTTGAACTTATTAAAAGGCTTCATAGTAATTTGAGGTCTCAGAAGAGCCAGAAAAAATAGCTGCTCAGGAGTTTTCCTTCCACATTCAAAGGAGTCCTCCTCTGCTCTTCATACCACTGTCTAATCCGAGGACCGCCGAGGTTCCCTGGTGTGTTTGTCACTTGTATGAGAGTCATTTTTCTTTGACTGGGAGGAAAAAAAATATTAAATCAGTGTTTGCATTTGTGTGTGTTCCTTAAAGTGCTCCCAAGTAAGTTTATTCCCCATGAACTTAAGGTTTTAATTCATTTCCCCCCAGTGCCACCACAAAAGGAGTCACATTTTTAAATGTGTGATGACATATGGCTGTTCATTATTTATACATTCTGTAGCAGACTATAAATTCTACTTTGGACATATATCGAGGCACTGAAACCATTTTCGTTGCAAACCCATAAATCATGGTTACAGTTATTAGTCTAAATGTAACACCACCCGGGTTCTAGATCAAAACCTTTAAAATCCATTGTAATTGATGCCTGCATGCATAACTTTTGTCTGATTTTATTAAAGGTTCTCATTATTCTTTGTATATTTGGAGCATTACCTCTTTACTGTGCTACTCTATCCAGAGAAAATTATTTGGAGATGTAAGATTGGGAGAAGATGTGGAATAGGGGCAAGGTGCCAGGGTGGGATGGGGCAGAGGCTCTTGGTGCAATGTTTTTTAAAAAGTGGGAAAAGGAATGGGTTTGTGTTTTGGAGCAGTGTAACTAAAATACACAATAATTTAGTTAATTTAGCTCCCACATGCCTTGTCCTCTGTACCAATTGACATTCATTGGAGACACATAAAACAGCAGCAGAGTTGTGTCAGCTAAATTATAAATCAGCAAAAGAGGAACCAAATGAGCCAAATTCCCAGGACTGCCAATGGACTCAGCACTTCAAGGATCAGAAGTACTTAGGATGAGCCATACATCACAGCCCCGAGATCCCTCAGCAACCTGGGGCCCAAAGAGTGATGATCCTTCACAGGCTCAGGTGGGCGAGTTGCTTGGTCTGGGAAGTGTGACTGCAGAGTGCTGGTGGGTGACCCAAGGGCTCAACCATGTCAAAATGGCAGAGATGGTGGGGAGAGGAGGCAGCTGGCCCATGAGGAGAGAGTGCTGGACAAAGTGACAGAGGCAGTGAGGGAGGAAGTCGGGGCGTGAGGGTGGGAACATGAGCCTTAGGACCACATCAACCTGTGTCCCTCCCCTTCTCTGCCAGATGGTGTGGCCCCAGGGAGCCTTGCTTTCCTCATCTGTAACACGGAGGCCACAGTGAACACCGTGAGGGTTTGCTAGCTGGTAATGGATGGAGTTGGAGAATATCGTGCTAAGTGAAACAAGCCAAACCCAAAAAACCAAAGGCCGCATGTCTTCTCTGATATGTGGAAGCTACTTCACAATAAGTGGGGGATAGAGGAGAATAGAGTTACTTTATATTAGGTAGAGAGGAGTGAAGGGAGGGAAGGGATCTGGGGGAAGGAATGACAGTAATCAGACATGATTACCTCATGTGCATGTATGACTGCATGACCCACGTGATCCTGCAATATGTACAATCAGAAAATGAGAGATTACACTCCATTTATGTATGACCTATCAAAGTGTATAAATACATTCTACCGTCATGTACAGCTAAATAGAACAAATAAAATTAAAAAATAAAATTAAAAAAAGATTATTTCCTTTAGGTTTACAGTAAACTCTGGCAGAAAGTACAAAGTTTTCTTGTACCCTCGGTCCCCACACCACCGTCCTGTTTGCATTTAGCATTAGTGTATCATGTATCATCATTGTAGTGGGCAAACCCATTGGTCCATTATTGTTCACTACAATCCATGGTTTACATAAGGGTCTGCTTTGGGGGCATACGGTTCTACAGACTTGGACGAATCCAGTTCGCGTGTCTACCACGAGGGTTCACACCAGAATGGCCTCCCTGCCCTGCAGCTCCCCTGTACTCCATCTGTGACCCTCCCTCCTATGTCCAGGTCCCTGGCAAACACTGGCATGCTACCATCTTAATGGTTTTATTTTATTGTAGAGTTTTGATAAAATACATGTGCAGGCTCTAGCAGAAGTTTCGCTCAGGCCCTGAACTAACACAGCAGCTACAGTAGCATCAGCCCATTGTATTTGTATAGAAAGTCAAATGTCACGTGTTGAAGATGCAAATTTCAGAGGCTTGGACCAAGAACCTGAACCTTACAACAGCAGAAGGGACTTTGCTCTATGGTCTGGGCTTGTTTCCCCAGATGCAAACCACCGAGAGTCCTGGAGACCACAGCTGGCCCTCCTCCTGAAGCTTCGGCTCCTGGGGAGGGTGTTGCAGGCTCCACAGGGAAATCAGAACGTTCAGCCACTGTATCTCCCACTCTCCCCTGGGGCACGAGAAGTCTCTGGAGCAGAGATGTGCTGACCGGCACTGACTGGCCCACCCCTTTCGCATTTGGCGATCCAGGCACGGATGCTTGTTCTCACACCCTTTCCACTTCCTGTCCCTGTGGGGGTGTGGTGACCCAGAGAATACACCCAGCCAGGGTGAGGAAAGAGGTTGGACGTGAACTTAGTCATCTGCTTCCCGTGGTGGGCACAGGAAGTACATTTGTGCTCGTGTCTCTCAGAATCCAACATGTCCTCTGTGACGGACAGTTCCCATGCACACCAACAGCATCCCTTCCCAAGCACCTGTGGTTGTCTCCAGGTTTATTCCAATGTCACGGGAGATTGCCTGGAATTGTGGAGGAGCTCATGTCCCTTGACAAGTCCTTTGACTGAGCAAGCATGGGTAGTGGTGGCTAATGGCTTGGTCTCCTCTCTGTAGGGGAGATGAATCTGAGTCCACAGCAGGACTGAGCTCAGCTTCCACAGTGGTACCATGTGGAAGAAAAGGGTACCCCCGCCCCCATTTCTCCTTCCTTCTCTCACTTTCCTTGCTTCTTCTCTCCTAGTTGCAGGAACCTTTGCTACAAAAGCGGCTGCTCCATGTCTTGTGTGGGGCTCTGTTTTACAAGAACCCAAACCAGGTCAGCGGAGCTGCAGGCAGGCAGCTGGCAGAAGGCAGAAGCATGAGATAAAAGCTGGGAATTTCAGCTAATGAATGAAAACACAATTTCCAACCACAATTACGACAACAGTAGCTGGCATTGCCAGGTTGTTTACTGAATGTTAGATGTTGTGCATGAATTACACCACTTAAACCTCATACGATCATGAGAGAGAAACATTCTAATAACCATACTGTGGGGGGATAATGGAGGTTCACAGATGTGAAGTGATTTGCTTGACTTCAAACATCTAACTAGTCGTGTGGTCAGGACACCAACTCAATCTAACTCAAGGCTTATCTTGTAGCACTGGCTCACTGTTTTTTGACTCAGTGTAGAATTCAGTTGTGTAAATGAAAATATATGAGTTCTTAAAAGACACTTTTAAAAATGATTTTATGGGGTGATCCAAGATGGCGGACTAGAGGGTGACTGCATCTCCAGTCGCTCCAGAACACAGGATTCAAGAAGGGGAGGCATTGAGAGACTCGGACTAAAATAGAGCCACGGGGGAGTCTCCCCCACTGGGTGAAGCTCGGCGTGGTCGGCAGGCATGGATAGGGGCAGCTTATCAGAGCAGGGCAGGGCAGCTAGTCTTCCCCAGGTAGCCCTGCACACTCCAGCAGTGGGCTCCTCCCACACAGCCAGCTTCTCAGAGCAGGCCCCCCAGTGAGAGCCTTTCTGCACAGAGCCAGCTCCAAGCCTGGAACCAGTATGGTCTAGGGGCAGCTTTCTTCAGAAGCACTGCATTATCAAGTTCCTCCAAGACTACAGGCTACTGAAGGCTGGGAGGTGATACACTGGAAATCTACAGGGACACTATAAGCCAATAGAGGAAATCTGTGATATCTCAGAGTCCCACTGACATCTGACCAATATGAGAAAACAAGGGAAGAAAATGTCCCAAACAAACCTAGATACTATATCAATAAAACCCAATGACAGCACAGCAGAAGAAATGTCAGAAAGGGAGTTCAGAATGTACATAATTAAAACAATCAGGGAAGAAAACGAGGAGATGAAAGAGCAAATGCAGGCATTGAAGGAGGAGATGAAAGAGCAAATGCAGGCATTAAATGATCGCACCAATCAACAGTTAAAAGAGCAAATACGGGAAGCAAGAGATCATTTCAATAAAGAGTTAGAGATACTAAAAAAAAAACAAACAGAAATCCTTGAAATGAAGGAAACAATAAACCAAGTTAAAAACTCCATAGAAAGCATAACCAATAGGATAGAACACCTGGAAGACAGACCTAAGACATTGAAGACAAAATATTTAATCTTGAAAACAAAGTTGGCCAAACAGAGAAGATGATAAGAAATCATGAACAGAACCTACAAGAATTATGGGATATCATGAAAAGGCCAAATTTAAGAATTATTGGGATTGAGGAAGGCTTAGAGAAACAAACCAAAGGAATGAACAATCTATTCAATGAAATAATATCAGAAAATTTCCAAAATCTGAAGAATGAAATGGAAAACCAAGTACAAGAGGCTTATAGGACTCCAAATATACAAAATTACAACAGATCCACACCAAGGCACATTATTATGAAAATACCTAACATACAAAATAAAGACAGAATTTTAAAGACTGCAAGAGAAAAGAATCAAATTACATTCAGGGGGAAACCAATAAGAATATCAGCAGATTTTTCAATCCAGACCCTAAAAGCTAGAAGGGCCTGGAACAACATTTACCAAGCCCTGAAAGAAAATGGATGCCAACCAAGAATCTTGTACCCAGCAAAACTTACTTTCAGATTTGACGACGAAATAAGATCCTTCCATGATAAACAAGAGCTAAAGGAATTTACAAAAAGAAAGCCAGCATTACAGAACATTCTCAGCAAAATATTCCATGAGGAAGAGATGAAAAACAACGATGCAAATCAGCAACAGGAGGCACTAGCCTAAAGGAATAGCCAAATAAAGGAGAAACCAAATCATGTCAAAAAACAAAAATGAGTCAAATGACTGGGAATACAAATCATATCACAATAATAACCCTGAATGTTAATGGCCTGAACTCATCAATCAAAAGACATAGACAAGCAGATTGGATTAAAAAGAAAAATCCAACAATATGCTGCCTGCAAGAGACTCATCTCATAGAAAGAGATACCCATAGACTAAAGGTGAAAAGATGGGAAAGAACATACCATGCACATGGACACAGCAAAAAAGCTGGAGTATCCATCCTCATTTCAGATAATGTGGACTTCAAGCCAAAACTAGTCAGAAGGGATAAAGAAGGACATTACATGCTGCTTAAGGGAAGCATAAATCAGCAAGACATAACAATCATAAATATCTATGCCCTGAACATTGGCTCATCCTTGTACGTCAAACAAATCCTTCTCAATTCCAGAAATCAAGTAGACCACAACACAATAATACTAGGTGATTTTAACCCACCTCTCTCACCACTGGATAGATCTTGCAAACAAAAATTGAATAAAGAAACCATAGATCTCAATAACACAATCAACAATTTAGACTTAACCGACATATATAGAATATACCATCCAACAAAGAACAAATACACTTTCTTCTCAGCAGCACATGGATCCTTCTCTAAAATAGACCATATTTTATGCCACAAAGCTACTGTTAGCAAATACAAGAAGATAGAGATACTACCTTGTACTCTATCAGATCATAATGGATTGAAATTAGAAATAAATGACAGAATCAAAAACAGAAACTTCTCCAATACCTGGAGATTAAATAATACACTATTATATGATGAATGGATAACAGAAGACATCAGGAGGGAAATAAAAAAATTCTTAGAAGTAAACGAGAACAAAGACACATCATATCAAAATCTCTGGGACACTATGAAAGCAGTACTTAGAGGAAGATTTATTTCATGGGGCGCATTCAACAAAAGTAGTAGAAATCAACAAATAAACGACTTAACACTACAGCTCAAAGCCCTAGAAAAAGAAGAGCAGACCAACACCAAAAGTAGTAGAAGACAGGAAATAGTTAAAATCAGAGCCAAAATCAATGAAATTGAAATAAAAGAAACAATCAGAAAAATTAACAAAATAAATATTTGGTTCTTTGAAAAAATAAACAAAATTGATAAACCCTTAGCCACACTAACAAAGAGAAAGAGGGAGAAAACTCAAATTACTAAAATTCGGAATGAAAAAGGAAATATCACAACAATCACGAGTGAAATACAAAACATAATTAGAAGCTATTTTGAAAATCTATACTCCAACAAAACAGAAAACCTCGAAGACATCAACAAGTTTCTAGAGACATATGAATTACCTAAACTGAATGAGGAGGACATACACAACTTAAATAAATCAATTTCAAGCAATGAAATAGAAGAGGTCATCAAAAGCCTACCAACAAAGAAAAGTCCTGGACCAGATGAGTTCTCAGCCAAGTTCTACAAAACCTTTAAAGAAGAGCTCGTTCCAATACTCCTCAAAGTATTCCATGAAATAGAAGAGGAGGGAACCCTCCCAAACTCGTTCTATGAAGCCAATATCACCCTGATACCTAAACCAGACAGAGACACATCGAGGAAAGAAAATTTCAGACCAATATCCTTAATGAACATCGACGCAAAAATTCTCAACAAAATTTTAGCAAATTGCATACAAAAATATATTAAAAAGATAGTGCACCATGATCAAGTGGGTTTTATCCCAGGGATACAAGGTTGGTTCAACATCCGGAAATCAATAAATGTCATTCACCATATCAACAGACTTAAAGTTAAGAATCACGTGATTATTTCAATAGATGCAGAAAAAGCATTTGATAAAATACAGCATCCCTTCATGCTCAAAACACTAGAAAAAATTGGGGTAGTGGGAACATTCCTTAACATTATGAAGGCCATCTACACTAAGCCCATGGTCAATACCATTCTAAATGGTGAAAAACTGAAAGCATTCCCCCTAAAAACTGGAACAAGGCAGGGATGCCCTCTTTCACCACTTCTATTCAATATCGTCCTTGAGACTCTGGACAGAGCAATTAGACAAACCAAAGAAATTAAAGGGATACGAATTGGAAAAGAAGAACTCAAACTATCCCTGTTCGCTGATGACATGATTATATATTTAGAGGAACCTGGAAATTCCACCAGAAAACTTTTAGAACTCATAAGTGAATTCAGTAAAGTAGCAGGTTACAAGATCAACGCTCATAAATCCAATGCATTTTTATACATAAGTGATGAATCTTCAGAAAGAGAAATTAGGAAAACTACCCCATTCACAATAGCATCGAAAAAAATAAAATACTTGGGAATCAATCTCACAAAAGAGGTGAAAGACCTCTTTTAGTGTTCTGAACACTAAAGAAAGAAATTAAAGAAAACCTTAGAAGATGGAAAGATCTCCCATGTTCTTGGATAGGCAGAATTAATATTATCAAAATGGCCATACTACCTAAAGTGCTATACAGATTCAATGCAATTCCAATTAAAATCCCAATGATGTACCTTACAGAAATAGAGCAAGCAATTATGAAATTCATCTGGAAGAATTAAAAACCCAGAATAGCTAAAGCAATCCTCAGTAGAAAGAGCGAAGCAGGGGGTATCACAATACCAGATCTTCAACTCTACTACAAAGCAATAGTAACAAAAACAGCATGGTATTGGTACCAAAATAGACAGGTAGAACAATGGTACAGAATAGAGGACATGGACACAAACCCAAATAAATACAATTTTCTCATACTAGACAAAGGGGCCAAAAATATGCAATGGAGAAAAGATAGCCTCTTCAGCAAATGGTGCTGGGAAAACTGGAAATCCATATGCAACAGAATGAAATTAAACCCCTATCTCTCACCCTGCACAAAACTCAACTCAAAATGAATCAAGGACCTCAAAATCAGACCAGAGACCCTGCATCTTATAGAAGAAAAAGTAGGTCCAAACCTTCAACTTGTTGGCTTAGGATCAGACTTCCTTAACAGGACTCCCATAGCACAAGAAATAAAAGCAAGAATCAATAACTGGGATAGATTCAAACTAAAAAGCTTTCTCTCAGCAAAGGAAATTATCAGTAATGTGAAGAGAGAGCCTACAGAGTGGGAGAATATCTTTGCCACTCATACTTCAGATAGAGCACTAATTTCCAGAATCTATAAAGAACTCAAAAAACTCTACACCAAGAATACAAATAATCCAATCAACAAATGGGCTAAGGAAATGAACAGACACTTCACAGAAGAGAATATACAAGCAATCAACAGATATATGAAAAAATGTTCAACATCTCTAGTAATAAGAGAAATGCAAATCAAAACTACCCTAAGATTTCATCTCACCCCAATTAGAATGGCGATTATCAAGAACACAAGCAACAATAGGTGTTGGCGAAGATGTGGGGAAAAAGGTACACTCAAACATTGCTGGTGGGGATGCAAATTAGTGCAGTCACTCTGGAAAGCAGTATGGAGATTCCTCAGAAAGCTTGGAATGGAACCACCATTTGACCCAGCTATCCCACTCCTTGGCCTATACCCAAAGGACTTAATATCAGCATACTACAGAGATACAGCCACATCAATGTTCATTGCTGCTCAATTCACCATAGCCAGATTGTGGAACCAACCTAGATGCCCTTCAGTTGATGAATGGATAAAGAAACTGTGGCATATATATACAATGGAATATTACTCCACCATGAAGAATGATAAAATTATGGCATTTGCAGGCAAATGGATGAAATTGGAGAATATCATGCTAAGTGAGATAAGCCAACCTCAAAAAACTAAAGAACGAATGATCTCGCTGATAAGCGGATGAGGACATATAATGGGGGGTGGGAGGGATTAGTGTTAGGGTTAGGGTTAGGTTTAGGGTTAGGGATAAGGAGGGTGGTAAGAATGGAGGAAGGAAGGACTATATAGAGGGAAAAGAGGGGTGGGAGGGGTGGGAGGGTTGGGAGGGGTGGAGGGGAAGGGAAAAAAATAACAGAATGAATCAAACAACATTGCCCTATGTAAATTTATGATTACACAAACGGTATGCCTTGACTCCATGTACAAACAGAGAAACGACATGTATCCCATTTGTTTACAATAATAAAAAAATGATTTTATTAGTGCATTTTACTTAGACATAATAGTGGGGTTCATTTTGACACTATCATATGTGCGTGGAGTGTGTTTGCTTCACTTCTGTCCCCAGTGCTTCCTCTTTCCCTCCCCACATCCCCCATTCCCCTTCCTCTACTCTGCTGTTTTTCCTTCTATTTATTTATTGTGCCTTACAGATAGACACAAGGTAGAGTTCAACATGTTGTTTTTATACGCGCACAGAGCATACTTCTGTGAAATTCATTCCCCATTGTCTCCTTTTTCTGTCCCGTTTTCCTCTCTGTCTATCCCTTTCTCTTCTCCATTGATCACCTCTCTATTTTTGTGAAATCTGGCCCCTTTTCCCCCTGAGATCACTCTAGTTTCCACATATGACAGAAAAAAAACCACTTGACCCTTAACCTTCTGAGTCTGGCTTATTTCACTTAGCATGATGCTCTCCATTTCCATCCATTTGCCAGTCATTGCCATAATTTCATTCTTCTTTATGGCTGGGTAGAACTCCACTGTGTATATAGACCACATTTTCTTTATCCATTCATCTGTTGATGGGCACCTGGACTGGTTCCATAACTAGGCTATTATGAACTGTGCTGTAATAAACATTGATATGCCTCTATAATATGTTGATTTTAATTATTTTGAATAAATACCAAGGAGTGGGACCACTGGGTCATATAGTCATTCTATTCTTAGCCTTTGAGGAATCTCCATACAGTTTTCCAAAGGGGTGGTACTAATTTTCCATTCTACCAACAATATGAGTGTACCTTATCTCCCATATCCTCACTTGCATTCATTATTACTTGTATTCTTGACGATTGCCATTCTAACTAGAGTGAGATGAAATCTCAATGTAGTTTTTATTGGCATTTCCTTGATTACTAGGAATGTTGAATATTTTTTTCAGTTATTTTTTGGTCATTTGTATTTCTTCTTTTGAGAAATGTCTGTTTAGTCCTTTTGTCCATTTATTGGTTGGACTATTTATTTATTTACTGGTATTAAGTTTTTTGAATTCTTTATATATGCTTGATATTAATCCACTCTCAGAAGAGTTGCTGGCAAAGATTTGGCAAAGATTTTCTCCCATTCTGTAGGCTCTCTCTTCACTCTCTTAATTATTTCCTTTGCTGTGTAGAAGCTTTCTGATTCAATGCCATCTCACTTATTGATTGTTGGTTTTCTTTCTTGAGCAGTAGGATCTTGTTAAGGAAGTCAGAGCCTGTACCAACGTCAACAAGTTGAGCCCGTGTTCTTTTAGCAGCTGTGTTGTTCCTGGTCTAATTCATAGGTCTTTGATTTGAATTTTGTGCAGGGTGAGAGGTAGGGTCTAGTTTCATTCTTCTACTGGATATCCAGTTTTCCCAGCTCCATTTGTTATAAAGTCTGTCTTTTCTCCAACATATATATTTGGCACCATTGTCAAGTACCAGGTGACTGTAACTGTGTGCATTTGTCCCTGTGTCTTCTATTCCATTGGTCTTTATGAAAAGACACATATTTCATGAAGGCAAAATCATGACTGCATATAAATGTAAAATGAATGTGTCAAAGATTTTATTTATCTTGGCAATTAATGAGGGAGCCAGAAAGATGTTACAATAAGTTTAATGTATAATTCAAAACATCATATTTTATAGGCAATTGAGAATGTCAAAATGAATTAACAAATAGACCTAAACATGGCAGCAAAACTGGTCAATATCCATAGGATGAAAATAGATTGCATTCCACTGGACACAATTCATTTGATTTTCTTTGGATAAGAATCATTTGAATTAGGTCATTTTCTCTACCATTTGCAGAATTGTAAAAGATGTCAAAGACAATAAAAGGCAAATGTAACCCAGAAGAGCAGAGGACCCTACAACACAGGGTGCATGGTGATCTTCTGTGTCCACATCCATCTTCCACAGCTTTTCCTAACAAAATATATGGGTTGAATGTGTCTAGGACTTTTACAACAACAGGATAATGGACTAGAACAGGGGCTGGAAAACTTTTTTTTCCAGAAGGGACAGAGAGTAAATACTCTCACCTTTGTGGACCATGCCATCTGTACTGTCAGTATCCAACTCTGTCCTATAGCCTAGAAGTAGCCATAGACAACATATAAACAAACAGGTATGGCAGTGTTCCAATAAAGCTTTATTTACAGGGACAGGTGACTAACCTCCAGGCTCTCGTCTGTCATACCTGGAAGACAAGACCATGTGATGTATGGGAACACTGGCCAAGAAATTTTCCCAGTCTTTGATCTACTTTGAATTTTGAATTAATTCACTTCCCTTTGAATTAATGCACTTCATAGTTCACACTTTGCACTTCAGGTTGCTGCTAAGAGTCCAAGAATGTTCCACACATACACCAGTGTATAAATACAAAGTTCACTGAGAAACCATTCCAGTAAGACTCTTTACTATTAAAAGGGTACAAAAAGCCTAGAGAGTGACCACATCCCACCTACCCACCCACGAATGGAACAGAGAGCTATGATCTGAGGCAGGGGAAGATCATATGAGACATGTCATTGGGTACATTAAAAGCCCCCAAATGGGCTAAGAACAGGTATTGCACTTTATACAGTTTACACACACATGTGCACAAACACACACACACACATATACACTTATAATTTCATTGCAGAAGTCTCATTAGATTGTTCCAGCACAAAGGACACATATTCACACATCAGTTTAGCAGTTCAATGCCATGAACATTTATTGGACCACTACCCTTCAGGATCTGCTCTCCAGTGGGGAGGGGACACTTGGGAGTGTACCACCATCACATGAAGCATCCTCAGTGCCAGGAGCAGGTAAGCACAGGTGCTGCAGGAGCATGAAGAAGAGGGATCCAGAATCAGATGGAAGGATGCGCTGCAGCAGGAACTGTGTTCTGGAGGGGAAGCTTAGGTGCTAAAGTGGACTCTGAGTGGGAAAGGGACGTGAACGTGTACCAGGGTTCTCCACTGATTCACTCAACACTAGTGTGGATCTTCTAAAACAATTCATAAAAATGAACTTTGGTATTTACATATATGGAAATCATTCGACCCTTTAGAACCTTCCAGCAACAAAGTCCTTGGCGAAGCACCAATGGCACATGTTCACATGTCAGTCACCCATTCAGAACCAGCCCGGCAGGTCCTTTGCTGTTATTCCTGTGGTTGCTCAAGATGACGCTGAGTGATCAGTATGGATCACATTTACCAACAGGAGTGGCTGGGGGGGAGGTTGGGGGTGTGTTCCCATCCTAGCACACCCTGGCAGTTCCAAGGTCCCCCTGAGGGTAGGAATTCGACCCCTGGGCTTCTAGGAAGAGAGGAGCAGGAGAAATCTGAGCACCCCATAGAGAGTCCAGGATGCTTTGGCAAGAAGTTCGTGTTTGGTGTTAGTGAGAGATGGAATCACCCTGGCTCCCGGGCTCAGCAGACGCTGAGCGGATCCTGGAGTCATTCTTTGCAGTGGGTTTCAAATCTGTCCCCGAAGCTAATTAGATCTGCAGACGTTAATGGATTTCTGGGAGCCTCATTATGGCTTAATACATTGACGCCCAAGATTTCCCAGAGTCCCACTCCATTGTCCCTTCTACCAACAGATCCCACAGTGCTCCTGTCCATTGGGAATGCCCACCCTTTCCTACCTCTGGCTCCTGGCTGACCTGTGCTTTTCTGGTTGACTCCTCTGTCTTTGAACATCCCCGTCATCGAATCCCTGACTAAATTCAGGTTTGGATGACTCAACAGCGGCTCTAACACCTGTACTGAAAATTCCACGTCCAAAGACTTTCATAGAAACTTAACCACATGCCTTCTTATTCAATGAAGCAAGATTTTGTCTTGTAAGCACAGGAAGGTTCTATAGCTGCTCTAGAGAAAGAAGACACCTAGAGAGGAAGAAGGCATCTTAGTAATACTTGTGATTCTTTGGAGATGGAGCTACTGGCCTGTTCGCTTACTCTTTCTTTTCCCAAAGCTAATTTATATTATAACATCAATTTTATAATTTGAAAAATAAAAATTGCTTCAATTTTTAAGGCTATTCTCAGACATCATTTCTTCCAGATTCTAGCTACTGGAAAAGTTGCATGTCTCTGGATCCATCACATCAGCGTTCACCCTTACATCAGGCGTTGACTCACCCAACAGTTGATAATCCAGTGTTTACTATTTTCTACTAACTAGGAGACAGTGGAGAAAAATTAAACTCTTCCCTGCCCAGTCCCTGTCCCAAGGAGTTCACATTCCAGGAGAGAGAGAGACACATAAATAAGATACATAAGTACACCACAATCTTGTGCCTTGATTTCTAAATTCCTGCAAGTAGACTGTTTCTCCTGTACAATGTCAACTTACATGGGTGCAAGAACAGTCTTGAGCATAACTTTGTTCTCCAGAGCCCCTGTGATGAGTGCATGTCAAACTTTGTCTAGTTTTGCCTGATTGAAAAGAAACCTCACCTGTTTCCTCTGCCTCTCTCCCCCTCAAAACATGATCCAACTTGAAGCAGAAATTACAGTTGCAATCACCACTTGGATGGCATGTGCTGCCCACAGACTCCTGGGGCTCCCATTCCACTGACCCAATTGAGTCACAGGTATCCCAGGTTCGTCAAGGTCAAGGTTGTCCTCTGCCCAACTCTCAGCTCTTGAACACACTCAGGACAAATGGGAAATGCAAAGCCCATGTTTCCAGAGGTCCTTTATTCCTTTTGACCCTGTTAATCTCTTTGCAGACTCTTGTATGCAAAACAAAGTCCCTTGGCCTTCTGGTTCTGGAGTTGAGTATTCATTACCAAGAGGCACAAGGGAGTCCCCAGCAGTTGGGGAGGTGGAGAGGTATTCATATGGAGGTGGGATTGGAACAGGTTCTTCACCTTACCAAGAAAACCATTTCTACTGCTGCACGTCCAGTGGAAGGGCCAACCTGAGCCTGCTCCTGAGTGTCACTGTGCCTCTACCCGTGGAGGAAATGCCAACCACTGCTCTGTTTGCCTTCTCCTCCATTCCCCGTTTGACTTGCACTCTTGTGTTTGGTAGCCAGGGGCAATCTTCAGTGTCAAACCCGGGGGCTTCTATCTCTTTCCTACAGGAGCTTATTTACTCATGGGGTCCTTGTAGTGAGAGAGAACGGACCTTCATAACGGACACAATAAGTTTGCAAGAACAGTGTCGCATCAGGAAAGAGAATAATTCCGTTTTCCCAAGTGAGCACGTTTGCCAAGATACAGACTCTTGTGTAATTGGGGGCCACATGATCACTTCATCTTTATCTCTGAAGCTCCTCTGACGAGAGAGATTTCCATGCCGAGGAAAGCAGGATTTCTTGTAAAGAACTGCTGTGGAGGGTGAGCTTTGGGGAGATCACTTCCCACCGAGGGATGTGGGCCCGCATGCATTGGGCGCTGTAGTTCTACTGTTTCAGAAAGCCCTCTTGGTGAGGAAGGAAGAGAATGGAGAGAGGAATAAGAGTGAGGGAGGGAAACCAAGTTGCAGGTGAAGAAGAAAATGGAGGAAGCAGAGGGCAGGGGAGCACCAAGCCTAGCAGGTCTTCTAGCCCCGCAGTATCTCTCGCCCCACAGAGACCACAGGGACCAAGTCACCTGCTGCTCTGTCTCATGAGTAAGAAAATGGGAGCTCTCCTATGCAGATGATTCTGTCTGAATTAATAACATTGAAAGAAGCCTCGTTATTGCCATAATTGCTATTAAACTCTCAGGATGTTCCAAACGGAAATGATTAAAAATCAAAATGGGTTTTTATTTGATAATCAAAATTTATCAATAAAGCATCCATGTCCTAGAGTTGGGGATATGTATCCCCAATCCAGACTGGATATCAACTTTTAAAAGTTTGAAAGTGATGAAAAAGCCCAAAGCTAGCTTAAGGAAGGAAAACCTCTTATACAATTGTAGATAAAGTATCAGTATGATTATAGGAATTGCAATAGATGTGTGAGATGAGCTAGAGTTGTAACATGCAGACTGGATGTCGGGTAGTACCGAAGGAAACCTAATGTAAAATACCTTGTCCCTGATTTTTATATTGAAGTGATGACAAGGTGGACGTATTAGTTTCAATACAATATATTAGCGAGATTAATTTTAATATATTTCTTCTTCGTGAACATGGCTACTTTCAAGATTTAAAATGGCACATGTTTTGAATTGTATTTCCAATGTAAGTGCTGGATTAGTCGTCCTTTAGATAAAGACTGTTTATTTATTTATTTATTTTGAATTTTTTAATTTGTTCTAATTAGTTGGACAGGGCAGTAGAATGCATTTATGCATTTTGATAGGTCAGACATAAATAGAAATGAGAGAAAAATCTCTCATTTTTCTGATTATACATATTGCAGGATCACAGGGGTCATGCCGTCATACAGGCACATGAGGTAATCATGTCTGTTTCACTCTACTCTTCTTCCTTCCCCAGACCCCTTCCCCTCTCTTCACTCCCCTCTCCCTAATATAAAGTAACTTTAAAAAATAAAGACTATTTAAATCCAGAATACTAAATGATCAGAATTAAGATATAAATTTATAGATTCTGTGAAACCTCCATTTCTCTTATAAATGCATAAAAATACATAACAGAGAGACATGTACAGTATTCCAACACAGCATCCCAAATTGATAGACTTCGGGTTCTTTAAATCTTCCATTTTCCAGTATCCCATTTTAAGGTTGGAGTGCAGTAACTCCATCTACCAATCAAGGGCCTCTAAGATGTACGTATACCTCAGGGAAATGACCCATGGCCAGAGTGACACTTGAGGCTTGTAAATTACAGAACAGAGGAGGTTCATTCCAAAGGTGTCAAGAGACTCTTCAGAACCAAGTATTCTCAGTGGTCAATTCCAGATGATGAGATATCTGTCTTGAATAATAAATGTATCGGTTGTTTCTATTTAACCCCATCCCAAATTCGATTCATAACTGCTGCCTTCACTTATTCTGGAGGAAGAGATAGAAGGTCCAAGAAACTGGGGTGTTTATGTAAATCGAATCCCCTAGACCTGCGCAGAAGTCAGAATGAGGTATTCAGTTTTAAGTAAATACAAGCATTGAGACAGTAGCTGTACTACGGTCTCAGCCTCAGGCATTGGTGAGACCCGGAATATTCCTTCCTTCTCTGCCCCCTGGTCGTGCTTGTTTTCCTTTGAAGAATAATTAAGATTTAATGGCATATTTTCACAGTTTTTTGTCTGCCTGCTTTCTGACTGCCTACTGTGCAGAATGCCTGCGTTTGATCCTGGTCATTACAAGAACTGTACAGTAATTGCCTATCTGGTGACTCGTTAATGGAGGTCCCCAGAGAGCCGAGACGCTGCTCTTTTGAAGTTCATGTTGTTTACTGTTGGCCCTTCTGGTTTAATCTATATCATCAGAGAGTCATGCTCAATTATTGGCAGTTCCATCTCTTCTCATTGAGACACAGGGACTGGGTAAACAAGTTTTTGCTTCTTTCCCTTTTGTTTCATTTTTCTTTTATTGTTTTCTTCTTTTCCCCTACCCTTTTTTTTTAAGAAAAAAATCTTTCTCTTAACTTACCCAGATGGGCCCCCCTTGGTCAAGCAGATTACTTTGTCCTGGGATCTGCAGACCACCCATGAAGCAGCTCTGCAGACCTACCCATTAGATCAAAGGTTGGAGCCAACCAACCAGACAGAATGTTTCTGCCCTTCTTCTAAAGACAAAATAACTTCTGCTCAGCATGTAGGAGCCAGAGGAAGAAGTACCTCCTCCACAAGACCTTCCAGGATGCTCCAAACAGCTCTGTCTGTCTGTAGTCTGCTTATCATAATGCTTCTCGTGATTAATTTTGGTTTTTCATCACTCCAGATACGGGATCCCCAAAGAGGCAAATGCTATATCTTTATTCTCTGAACTCTGGTGTTGAGAAGTTTTCCAAGAGCATATTATATGGTTAATACATTCGCAGAATAAGTGGACACTCTTGAGGAAGGAAAAATTCCTCAAGTGGAAGGAATTTCAGCACCACAGGTGGGGACAGCAGCTCAGCTGGCTCCAACAATGTCTTCTTGAAGTAAACTCAAGTGGGACTCATCTGTCTTTCCTGCAATTAACATCTGAGCAGAGTCAGAGAGAATCTCACGTTCCACCTGCGCAGTAAGGTTCCCATATCAAAGATAAAGAGTGTCAACAGAAGAAGAAAGAGAGCGTGTTATTGATCAGTCCTGAGCTCTGGGATCATTAGGTACGAACCTAACTTTAACCCTAATCTGAACCATCATAAGAAAAAAAAAATAGCTTTTCCTTAAATCAAATTGACTTAATTGTTTCTAAAACAATATTAATGCATAGAATTACATTTAACACGAATAGTATCACTCTCCCAAAGTAGACACATTTTGTATAACTGGACAACTTCAAATTAGAAAACGTACAACAACAATACATCTCAGATTCATATGAAAAGAACTGTGTCAATAATGCTTCAGTCCCATTAGGAACAGGAAGTTCCTTTCCTACACCAGTCAGTGTGGTCAATACTTTTCATGCATTCATTCATTTAAGCCTTACAAGGTCCCAAGACATACCTACCTTGTTATTATTGTTATTCTTATTTTAAGAGGGAAATGGAAAATAAGAGTGGCAAAGTAGTTAGCATTTGTCAATGTTGGCATTGAGATTCAAATGTAGGTCTCCCTGTCTCCAAAGTTGTCCAAGATTATGAGATAGTTCTAATAATAATATGATTACAAGCACTTCAGTTTTACTAAAACTCCAAAATTAAGCATTATGAGATAATTCACATAAAATGTCAGGTCTTATGCTGATTTTAACCCACTAATTATCACCATAATCTTCTCAGTAGTGGGAATTAATGTTGCCATTTTGCAGATGGGTTTAGAGAGCTAAAAGGCTCATGCTTGCTTGAGGCCAGATAGAGGATGAGAGGCAGAAAGTTGAGTGGGAACCCATTTCTCCCTGGTGCAAAGCTTACTCCAGTTCATCCAAGGTCAACACTTTTCCTTAGGTAAACTCTTTGTAAAAACTTGTGCAACTCCTCTCAGGAATTCTCACATCATCAAGAACCCCAAGTCCAATTTAGAGCACCTTATTAGTCTAATAAGACTTCAGTTCCATCAACATACTTGGCAGGTGGCTAGATCACATACAGTCTAATTATACTGGAGTCCTCATTCCTCATTACTGGGTGTCGATGGGGAGGGAAATACGAAGACAGAGAAAGTGCACATCAAGAGTTCAGTGGTGGCCTAGACCTCCCTGAGAGGCCAATAGCAGTTGCCCAAGGTCATAGGTAATGTGACCTGAAAGAGGTCATAGCGTGCATTTATATAGGCCTGGGGGCAAAACGACCATGCAGAACTAATACCCAAATTGCATCGCAGGCAATAGGCAGCTTTCAGAGAACTTCAAGCAAAGGAAATCTCAGGATTCAGCTGCACTGCTAATTCTTCAATTACTTCATTTCTCTCAGAGGTCACCTTCCTTTGGATGAGTGTGAATCAGCTGCTCATTAAAACTAAAATCAGCAGCCCCAGCAAATGCACAACTGACACTGTAGGTTTAATTGAATCTTCTTTTTGTTTGCAAAACAGCATTGTATGCTTTCTTTCCTATTTTCAAAACTAATAGAGCATTTCCAACCTTTTCCTTAGAATAAATCCCTAGAAATAGAAAATGGCGATTCATAGGTTACGTACATTTGAAAACACAGTGCTGAGTTGTCTATTATGTACCCATTTCTGATTTTTTTTTATTTTCATAGCTTTTCATTCATTAGTTAAGTAGGAAACAAAATACCTACATTTAAATTCTGCCCTTTACATTGACTTGCTGTTTGACCCTGAGCTAGTCACTGAGAGACTCTAAACATTTGCAACTCGGTGATAAGAAACGATAACAAGAGTCGCACTACTACCTAATGTGGTTGTGGTAAGGAGTGAATGAATGGCAGTGTTCCGGTGCACAGTAGGCTCAGTCAGTATCGCTGTGGTCACCCCAAGTTGCAGAGAGATGTGCTCTAGGAGCCAGACTCCCAGGGGGGCTCCAGCTTGAGGAGGGTCAGGTACAAGGCCTGACCTCAAGGTGAACTTCCTGAGCCAGGGGTCATCCTCACGAATGGTTCCAACTCACTCGCCGTCCCCCTTCACGCTTCAGCCACCTTGGGGACTAAAATTGTCATTTCCAACCCACCTGCTAAGTCAGTCAGGTTCTTGCCTCCTCTGGAGGAAGTTTCCGTCAGTACCCTGCTTCTGCGAGGCCTAGGAAACAGTGAGCGCTCCTGTTTCACGTTGAACCAGCCAACGCCAGGTCTGACCTGTTCACCACTGGCTTTACCAGGACCTACTGTTCATACTTTAAAAACCGCTTCGTGATCTAGGAAAAAAAAACAACATTCCAACAAGCAGGAAATGTCCCCAGTGTGTGACCGGAAGACCAATTCAGCGGTAAAAGCCATTTAATTGTGTGTACACATGCGAGAGGGTTATTATGTCCCTGCTTGGTAGAGACCAAGCTTCTAAAGGAATTTCCCTAAAAACACCATTATGAACTCGGCTCAACTTTACAATACATGCACCCCTGGGACTCTCCCCAAACCAACTTATTCCACTTCATTTCAACTCACGACTTGTTATATCAACCAGTGAGGAGGTGGAATTGCTTGGCTCCAGTCATTTTCAAGGAAATCAATATTGGCTGATGGACTAATCTCTCCATTTGTCTTACTTCATTCCTCTTTAAAAAAAAAAAGAAAGAAAGAAAAGAAAAGAAAATGAGAAAGAAATCTACTCATTTTTTTTGGATGCCCACAAGCCTCCAGAATAACCATAATAGATTGATACATTCTCTGGACATATCCCTCTGGTCATTTGTCCACGATCCTCTATGGTCTAAGTGACACCTACCTTACTTGTTCTGTCCTTCCCCTGAATTAATATGGACCATCTTGAGATTATTGGAAGAGATTTGCACTTCAAGTCAGGGCAGCCTGGTTCTCATGACAGACCTGGCACTGGATCAGTCACATGTGCTTTCTGGGCTGTTTATTTGTGTTTACAATGTAAGTGTTTTGAGAGGTTCAACTCTAGATAATAAGGGAAGAAGGAAGGAGGGTGAGGAAGGGAAGGAGAGAGGGAGAAAGGATGGAAAAGAGGGAAGGAAGGAGGTGAACAAAATCCAAACGAGTGCATTTCATGTCATGTGGAAGTAGCCAGAGTTACGTCAGTGAAGCCTTTACGACAGCTGTACAGTGTCAGAGACCTGGGAGTTCTCTATCTTGTTATTCCGCCATGTTCTGCACTTAGACTTCACATTGTGAGATGGAGTGAGGTGGAATGCGATGGTTGTGGTGGAGTCCCAGGAACCCCTGCAGACTGCGAAGTGGGTCCAGGATTGAAACATGGCCAGGGGAAGGTGGATAACATAGCTCACCTCAGAATTCTCTCTATTTTCCCTCTAATATCTTTTACTTCCTTTGGGGGATGCTTCTAGCATCTTGTGAACAATTTTTTGCACTTAAAACACTAAAACCTCGAGAACTTTCTAGCCTCCTGAGGGCATGACTCTACCAGGTCCAGCTCACTGCCAATGGCACATAAAGCTCACGCACCAACCCAGGAGAAAAACAAAGAGCACCTCGAGATAAGATGATGCAAGCCTTTCTTGGGGGTTCCACGGAAGAGACAAGACTAACCTGACATGCTGCTCATGCGGTGAGTTCTTGCTATGCCCCAATATCCTGTGACATTGCCCTAGAGTACGCACAGAGATACACAGATCAGAAACCGGGATCACAAAAGTTCAGGAACTTGATGGAGAGGAAAGCCACTGCCAGGTTACAGAGGTAGTGTTAGAAGACTCCCTGAAGGCAGATCCTGGTCATCTGGTCCTGCATTACAACCCCTGCACCAAATTGTGTGTCCAGAGTATGTGATAGACAAGTATTGCACAATTGAATGAATGAGGGATAGAATGGTCACTCCAAGTCTCCTGTCCTCTCCCTGCCCGACTCCCACCACCGTGAGGCACAAGCAGCTTGCTCTCCCCGCTAGAAATACTTGGCAAATCGAAAGGTGATAAAACCCACAATGGAGCAGATTCCCACAGTGCTGCAGAATTGGAAACCACATCTTATCACTGCCTAATAGCCCTGGTTCCATTTCCCACACCACAGAGAATGCAGCCTAAGAGAGATTGAGTTATTCCACACAAAGGCTTCACAGGAGGAGGAAAAAAAAAAGGTTGTTTTGATTCACTACTTTTTTTTTGTCATTTCAAACACAATAATGCACATTTTCATCAGAAGCTAAATGATAGTGCTTACAGTATTTAATATCTGAATTCAATTATGTGTTTGAAGGCTTATTACCATAGTAAAAGGAAAAGTATTTCAGAGAATTTCCAAAGGCATCAGGGTACAATCGTTGGGGGAAACGTACATGCTGGAAAGGAAACTATGTATCCACATAAAAGAGAGACAGTGAGCAGCCCCGAGAAACAAAGAAACACACCGGCAAACACACACATGAAAGGCGGAACACAGGAAGCAGGAAACACACACACAGACAGGAAGAAGGCGAAGAAGCAGCGAGACTCCATGTGCTGCTTCCACGGCCTGCGGATCTTCCATCCTCTCTGCACGTCCACGCACATGGGATGGAAATCGGACCCTACACAAACATCAACTCAGAATGGAGGAAAGGCTTAAACAGACCTGGAACTGTGAAACTCCTAGAAGGAAACGTGGCGGGGAACTTCATGATACTGGTCTTGGTAATAAATTCATGGAAGGACACCCAAAAAGAACAGGTCCTGGAAGTCATGGCAGATGCCTGGGACTAGCTCCAAATTCAAAAGCTCCAGCACAGCAAAGGAGACAGACGGCAGAGAGTAAGGAAAAGGCAGACTGGGGGAGGGCATTTGCAAGCCACGTGCCAGATCAAGGGTGGGTTTCCAAGATACAGCTATGACACTGCAGCTCAATAGCAAGCAAACCCTAACCACTGAGTTGAGACCCGGGTGAAGGACGGGAGCAGACCTTCTGCAAGTGACCACCGTGCATAGGGAAAGGTATTCCATGTGAACACGTCAAAACCCCAAGGAGTGATCACCCACACCTGTTCTCATGGCTGTTATTTAAAAATATAAAATTAAAAAGGTTTAGTGTTGGTTAGGGTGTCCAGAAACAGGAACCTCTGTGCGCTGCTGGTTGGGGATATGGGACAGTATGGAGGTTTCTCAAAAAATTAAAAATCAGAATTACCATGGATGCAGAAATACCTCTTGGGGGTGTTTAGAAACAAATTGAAAAGAGGATCTCAAGGAGATACCTGGACGCCCACAGTTACGCAGCATTGTGTGCAGTAGTAAAACATGAAAGCAACCCACGTGCCCATCAGCGGGTGGATGGAGAAGCAAGGTGTGGTGTGTACACACAGTGGAGTAGTATTGTGCTCTTAAAAGGAAGGAGATTCTGATACATGCTACTGGAACTTCAGGACATTGTGATCCATCAAATAACTGGTCCTAGAAGAACCCGATTCCATTTACACGAGCTGTCTAAGATCTGAACTCAGAGAAGCAGAGAGCTGAACGGAGGTTCAGAGCCACCAGGGAGGGTTGTGGCCCAGCAGGTGTACGTTCCACTTCTGCAGGTGAAGATGTACTGAGATCTGCTTACCACCTGGTGCCAGAGCAGCCCTGAGCTGGCTCTCCAGAACTTCACTGCGAAGGCAGGTCCTGCATTGCCTGTCCTGTGCACAACAAAATAAAGACAAAAATAAGGATGATGGAAAGCATATTCTACTCCAATCTATTCTCTGTGCCTTAACTGGAAATGTGTCAAGGGTTGGTCTGCTCACTCTGTGATACTTTTCCCATTACCATGGACAAAGGTCCAAACCCTTTAAACTGGCTCCCACTGGCCAACTTGAAGACAAGTTGAGCACTAAATTAAATGATGATAGAAGTGTAATCTGGCTCCTTTAATGAGATGATAATCCAGGAGTCCACGTAATCTTCATTCCTTAAGTGATGGGAGAAGGGAGCCTTTCCTTAACCTTGTATTGCAAGTAAGAAATACTGAAGGAATAACAGAAAATCACCAGAAGATGCTAAAATTGGGGAGGAAAGACTGGTGGAGGATGGAATATGTCCATAGTCTCAAACAAAGTCTCTCTCTAGTCACTTACCAGTTACAAAGGGTCCAGCGGTAACTTTCAGGGAGGTGGCTTGGTAGTCACAGGCTTGACCAAAGGACCAAGCCTGTATCACCAGTGTCAGGATGCGCCACCTGACGTGCCCTACCGGGAAGGACCCAGCATCACTCAGGAGTTCTTGCCAGAGAAAAAAGCAAGACCTCGGTAACCTGAAGACCCCAGAGCGGGGGCTTCCTAGAAGCCATTGGCCAGCACTCTTGCAAACTATCAAGCTCAGAAAAGGCAAAGAAAGCCCGAGGAAGCCTTCCCGATCAACGGGACTGAAGCGTGAGCGTGGGTCACATGTGAAGGAAAACAGCAGCGGGAATGGGCATGACTGGCGACTGTCCACTGTCCAGCGTGGGCTCTGGATCCAATGACAGCACCGTGTTGGGGCTAAATTTCCTGTTTTTGATCATTGCATTGTGTTAAGTAGGATAATAGCCTTGTTTTTAGAAAATAAACATTAAAGAATTTAGGGAGAAAGAAGCATGACAGACCAATTTACTCCAAACAATTTGGGAAGAAATTTACATATTATTATGTAAAATAAAATGTATTTCTGTTTTACATTGCAAAAATATACATCCTACATTTGTACATACAATCAATCTTCCGTATCCAAGGACTCTGCGTCTGTGGATTCAATGAAGGGGATTGAACACACTTGGAAAAAAACCACATCTGTGCTGAGCACGCACAGACTTTCTTCATGTCACTCTCCCCATAGGGTACAAGTGACATAAAGATGATTTAATCCACAGAATCATGTGTGTAGGGTAAATGCAAACACCCTTTGGTGTGGCCTTGAGCATCCACAGATCCTGGTGTCCACAGGGGTCTAAGATCAGCACCCCCTGCCATGGATCCCAAGCTGTGTGTGCGTACCCACGTATATGCACTCAGAGACACAGAGAGGTGAGGTATAGGGCATTACCTATTGATGATTTGTTAAGGATATACTTGTGCCAAAAGCGAGCCACTGGTGACTCTTCTATAAGTTTGATAAAATATACAAATACACCTGAATGTGGTAGCAGATGCCTGTAGTCCCAGCACTTGGGAGGCTGAGGCAGGAGGATCTCTTGGGCCCCGGAGGTCAAGGCCAGCTTGGGCAACATAGTGATACCCCTCTCAAAAACAAAAAATAAAATAAATAAAAATGCAAAGTCACCTAATACCCCGCACTCCCTGGTTGAGACCCTGTAGGAGGTGGCACGCAACATTCTCCTCAGTGTCACCTCACACACTCCCACCCCAACATGCAGGCACCCTGCCTCTCATCTCTTGAGTTCACCATCCAGGTTCCAGCCCAGACCCTGCCTAGGCCACCGTCCTCCTGCCAGTCCCTTCCGCTGTCCTCACCCTCTCCTCTGCTCCTGCACACTGAGAGGAGCAGAGCCTGGCGTGACGCCTAGTGGCTGTGACTGACAGCTACCATCCGTCTCCATGACTCTGACAATGGACGTGCACTGCTTAAAGGATAACCAGAACTTTAAAACCTGAATGCATCATGGCCATAATTAACATTTATACTTTTCTTTTTCTTTTTAAAAAATTATTTGTTTTTTTATTTTTACAGACTGCATTTTGATTCATTGTACCCAAACGGGGCACGACCTTTTGCTTCTGTGGTTGTGCACCATGCAGAGCCACACCGTTCGTGTGATCACACCTGTACCCAGGGTCATGACGTCGGTCTCCTTCCACCATCTTCCATACCCCCGCCCCCTCCTCCCTCTTATTTCCCTCCACATAATCCAAACTTCCTCCATTCTTCTCTCACCCCCACCCCCACTCCCATTAGGTATCATCCTCCACTTATCAGGGAAAACATTCAGCCCTTGGTTTTTTGGGATTGGCTTATTTCACTTGGCATGATATTCTCCAACTCCATCCATTTATCTGCAAATGTCATAATATTATTCTTTATGAAAAATCTGAAAGTTACAGGAAAAATGTAAATAAAGTCACATTCTGTCATTTAGGGCTGACTATGATTAGCATGTTTTCTTTTATCTTTTTGGTGACAGAGAGAGAGGTAAGTGGACTCTGTTCCCATGATTTCATTCATAGATCCCTTCTTTCGTACCCTCCTTTGTTGGCTATATAATTCTACAATACCTACCCCGTTGACCTACTGCATGGGGTTAAAATATTGCTATGCAGAGACTTCCCCTTTGTCTGTCATACCAACTGTGGCCTGTTTGCTGCAGACCAAAGGGGAGCTTGCACGGGGGGAGCCTTTGCCTCGGTAACCCCAGATTAGCAGAGTCTGCTGACGCACCACTCAGCCGTCACAGGCAGAAACCAGGTTGTCTCAAGCAGTGAGCTGGATGGAGCCCAGTGGTTGAGAAATCTGGGGGCCTGCGGCTCTTCTCCATCTCTCTTTGGCTCTCTATTGTGGTTCTTCACTCAAAAGAGCAAGTCCCACTCTCTTTGCCCTGTACTTCCAATGGAAAGAAGACGAGTGATTTTATGCTCATGTCTATTCTTGCATCCTTTCAGCCAAAACAACGTTCCTTGGGCGTCGTTTCTATGCCAGGCCCTGTTATGGGGAGGGGACTCTGAGCAGAATAGAACCTCTTCCTTTCAGGTGCTCTTCTCCCAGTGGGAGACACAGAAGTTAAACAGAAAAACCTGATGCAACACAGCAGGTTTCATACAAGAGAACATTCCTGTGGAGGAGGAGTTGGAAAACAGAAGGGCACTATAAGCTCATCTCCCCAAACCAAAGGCTGAACATTTTCTCTGACACGCGGATGCTAATTTACTTAAGGGGGGGTGACTAGGAAATAAAAGAGCTGCTTTAGATTGGGTAGACGGGAGTGAAGGGAGGGGAGGGCGTGTGCAGGTAGGAAGGACAGTGGGGTGAATCAGACATTATTACCCTGTGTGCATATGTGACTGTACAACCTGTGGGACTCTACATCATGTACCACCAGAAGAATGAGAAATTATACTCCATTCATATATGGTGTATCCAAGTGCATTCTACTGTCATGTGTAACTAATTGGAACAAATACAAATTTTTTTTTTTAAAAAGAGAAGACTGTAGTCTTAATGATGATGGTAAGGAATCATGCTGTCACAGCAGAGCAGGACAGGAGCTCCAGTCTGGTGTTGACAAATGGCAGTACAGTTGCCACAAGATCCCTGCCTGTGCTCTAGACAGACATTATTAATCAATCCCTGTTTCCCTTTGAACCTGGATTTGAAAGCCTTCCTTAAAGGAGTCTAGAATTCCAGCATGGGGGAAAATCCAGGTTTTGGAGTCAGTCCCATCTTGGTCAAAACACAGCCTCTGTGACTTTGTGATGCATGCCTTTGAACAAGGTGCTCTTCCTCCCTTCTGTCGTCGAATCCTCTTGCTCACAGTGCTCACGAGGTGACTGAGTAGAATAAGATGGGTGAAACTCCCCTTCAGAAACTGCTGGTGGAGTCTGAGAGGACAGAGCTACTTTGGGAGACAGCTCATTTCTTTAAAAGTTGAGCGTATGTTGCCGTATGTCCTGGCAACTCCATTCTCAAGTATCTACTGCAAGGAGATGAAAAATGCATCGGGCACGAGATCCTTTATGTGAGTGTTAACAGCAGCATTGTTCAAAACGGTCAGCAAGCAAACAGACGCCAACGGGCAACCTCATAAATGAGACGTGGTCTGTCTACGATGGGCTACGGTTCAGGAATAAAAGAGAACAGTGCCAGTACACACCACTGTATAGGTGGACCTCAGAACCACTGCACCAAGTGGAAAAAGCCAGACACCAAACACTTCCTGGTGTGCAATTCCATTTGCTTAGTCGTTGAGAAAAGGCAAATTATTGCCAGCAAATAAATTACTGGTTGCCTCAGGCAGGGATGGGATCAATGACTAACTGGAAGTGAGCTTAAGAGAGTCTTTCAGGGTGATGGAAATGTTATGAAGTTGCATTTTTATGATCATTCCACAACTCTGTATATTCACTTAAAAATCATTGAATGGGACACTGAAAACAGGTGAGTTTTAAGCTAAATGCCTCAACAAAGCTGGGAAAAAGACATGTAAAGTTTAGCAGGAGCCAAGAGTCTTCTCCAACCCTTTCTGCTGTCAGCCTGAACTCCTGCTTCTCAAGAACTCTATTTGTGGTTAGTTCTTGGCACTGAAAACCATCTTGCCTCATGACACCTCTTGTCCTTTGATACTGTATAATTTAACTTTTGTTATACATATTTTAAGACCTCCCCCAAAGAAGGTGAACTCCCTCAGGATGGAGATAATCTCTTATTTATTTTCATATACTCATCATCCAGTTAGCCTTCAGCTTGGCCCCTGTGGCACCAAACTCAAATTCCAATATTTATTAATGAATTATTAACTATGACCCTAAAAAAAAGTAGTTGCTTGCCAACTGTGATTTCTGATTGAGAAAGGAAGTTATAACAGGAATGGCTACTTTCAAGGGTGAAGACATTTAGAAAAGAGTGGCATAAAAGCAAGATCAATTTAGACTGCTGCTGATTCAGGCTCAGTGTGGCTAATTAATTTACCCTGCCATGATCACTGCAGACACTTCTAAATTTAAGATTATTTTTATCTGGGCAAAGAAGTACTTACTCAAGTCAGGCTTTTGTTGCTAAGCATTTAGCAAAACAGACATTAAAGGAATGGCAGGGGAAAGAAATTAAAGCTACTGTATGGTATTTTCTCTTTTAATGACAAATTGATGTCTTTTAAAACAATCCAAGGAGTAGCATTTTATGTAAGAACAACTCTTAAGTCAATTAAATTAATTGATGTGTGTGTTAAGATCAGCCAATGAGTTCACTGTCTTTCATCTAAACAGGAAAAAAAAAAAAAAAAAGAAAAGAAATGAAACTAGCAGGCTTTGTAGAATCCAATGAGGAGGCTGCTTTGAGCTCACAAAGTACAGCTCAAACTTTTAATGGTCGTTTAAGGCAAGCATTGATGAGAAGGCTTCAGAACTTGACAGTTTTGTCCTATAATGAAAAGGAGGTAAGAGCGAATTGGACACCTGGTTTTTACTGATCCAAGTCCAGTTCTCCATGTTTGGGGACCAGACCTCAATTTCGCCCTGGGAGTCTGCACAGCTCTCTTCCTCGTTTAAGAGGATGAAACACACACCCCTGAGACCTGTCCTCGCCTGTCCAGTAAGGAGGCACAGCCTTCCCGGGCGAGGCCCAGAGTGTGAACACAGCCTCATCAACGGGATGGAATTCTGGTACCGTTTCCATGACGATGGCTTTTGGATGAGTGAACTCTTTCTCCTCTGTCTGGGAAGAATTGATGAGAAGGGGCTTTCAGTGCATTTCATGTAGACAGCCATAAGCTGCCAAATAAAGGCGCCCTAGAGGCGTAGTTTGGACAGTGACTGGGACGCTTACTGCAGTACCTCCGCGGTGGGAGACCCAGGCCTCCCGAGTCTTCTCCAGGCTGGCCCTCTGGCTCCGCGGCGCTTGGGCCTCTCTGCGCATGCGCCCCCTAGGGCAGCCGCAGTGCGCCCCGGGAGGAGAGCCACACCCTGGACCATCTCAGGAGGTCAGCAGCAACCCTGGCCGCAGCCTCGCTGCAGAAGGAGGAGGTGGGAACAGAGGAGAGGGCTTGCTAAGGAGCGCAGCGCGTCTGTGCTCCCGAGCGCTCCGCAGAGGGGCCGTGTCCCGCGCGCCAAGCCCGGCCAGCCCCTCCCCAGACTGCATTTCCTTCTGGCTCTCTTCTGATTCTCTCCCACTTCACTTCTTCTTTCCTTTTATCCTTCCCTCCTTCCCATTTTCCTTTTCCCTTCCTGTTTACTTTCCTTCCACATCTTCTTTTCTTTTTCTCCTTTACTTTCATTCCTTTTCTGACCTAACCATCTTAATCTTCTTTCATTTATAACCGAATATATCTAAAAACCTAATAATGTATCGACTCACAAAAATCCTAATTTAACCTAATTTAACCTCATTGATTGGCTAACAAAACTGCTGGGCTAAGGACTCAGTGTCTGGCAATGAGGTCACCAGGGCTCCGTGCTCTGTGTTGCCTTGGTCCTGCTCTTTGTGAATGCTATAACAACACACCTGAGACCAAATAGTATAAAGAGCAGAAATTTCATTCCATCAGTTCTGGAGGCTGGAAGTTCAAGGTCAAGGCACCAGCATTGGTGTCTGGTAGAGACTGCTCTCTGCTTCCCAGAAGGTGCCCTGTTGCTGGGTCCTGGCTTGGTGGAAGGGAAATTGCAAAAGTTTGTTTGCCTCAGCCTGAAGGCTTTTGCAAGGGTGCATCCCCTCCTAAAAGCCACCCCTCTTAACCCTGTTGCTTTGGGGATTAAGTTGCAACCTGAGTTTGAGGGGGGGGATGGCCACGACCATCCAACCCCCAGAAACTAAGGAAAACACAGAGTTGGGCTTTGGAGTGGCCCAAGAATGTTTTGCAAAGAGATGCTCTAGATTCAGTACTTTGACCCAATGGATCTGTGCCCCCATACTTTTTCTCAACCTCTGTTTGCTTGGGCATTGGTACCCATCATAACCAGCTTGCATGATCCAGTTTCACACTGGGAAGCCGTTTAGGAGTCACAGATCAGAAGGAGAAAAGAAGTTTGTTGGGAGTTGAAGATAATGAGAAGGAAAATCAAATGCCAGACATACCAGGAGGAAAGGAGAGCGAGTCCAAACATCATGCAGAAAGCAGGCACAGTGGATGAAGAGGCAGAGGTCCTCCAGGCAGAGAGAGCTCCACGCACCAGCCTCCACCCACGCCCAGTCCTGCCCAGGACACCATCTTTAAAAAATACTACAGGTCAACAAAGAACGTGCCAGACATTTGAGCCTGACTCAGTACAGAGAAGGTATATTGTGTTGAATGAACTTGGCTTAAGCAAACAGAGGAGAGGTGAAATGTTTATTTAAATATCCTATGATGAAAGCTGAAATCGGAATAAATAGCTTGAGCATTTAAGAAGGAAAAAGAGTTATTTGGAAATAAATTTTCATGGAATGGTCCACTCTCTTGTGCTGCTGGATACATGGCTTATGGGAACACAAGAGGCCACGGGTGTTGAGACACTATCTGGGGCGAGGCGGGAGGGAAGGAGGGAAACCCACCCCCCAGAGGGAGCAAAGATGTTAGGGCAGTGTCTCTAGCCTTCTGCTATGGAGCCCTCTTTGCCTTTAAATCCAAAGCTTCTCAAATTGAAAATGGAGGGGAAAGAAAACCCACTACCCACATTGGCACCACTTGCCCAGTGGGGCACATTTGCCAGGGCCACCGTGAACTCTCAGATTTACTCTGGCCCAGAACTGCACACAACTTCAAAGGGAAGGTTTGTCAGCCCAGCCCATGTAGAGAGCTGGCTACCAGGAGTCAGTGCTCGAGGGCTGATCTGGGGAGCACATTGCAGCTCGGAGCTAGAGGTGTTTGTCAAGTCCCTTTCAGCCACCTCTGGCTAATGAGCTTTTAAAGAAAGCGGCCTTCAAGGCCATTTTAAACATGATGAGTTTCATTCAGAATCCTCTCTCTAGTCCAAGTCTTAGGGTCACTTCTAGTCAATGAAATCCCAGAAGACAGAGCAAAAATAAATCTTCATCTTTGACTATCTCTGTCTGTCTCTCTTTCTTTCCTTCTTATAAAAATATGAGGATATCCCTGGCATGAAACATATCCTATGAGATGGATAATACTATCTTGATTTGGATCAATGAGGAAAAAAAAAGGAAAACTAACATGTTTTGCTACTTTTCCTTATCTGCTCCCCAAATCAAACAAACAAGCAAAAATAAAATCCCACTAATAGAAATGATATGCAAATCCACTGCTGCCTCACCCCTACCAGAGTTCCTTTCACTACGCTGGGCACAGTGAGAATAAGTCCAAATAAAGATGCAATCCAAAATCTGGAAAGCAAGTATAGAAGGGATATGGCGGATCACCAGTTACATATTCAGAGGATTTTCACGAATGAACACAGCATCTCCCTGGGGAGCAGATCCCCAGGAAGGATTGCACAGCCCTCTTTCCTAGAAGCATCTCAGTGTGGAGGTGTACCTGGTGTTTCCTCCACATCTCATTCTTCTCTTTGGTCTATCAAGACTCCTCTCTGGGTTGGACTTCTCTCTTTTACGTTGGTAATGTCTAACTTTTCTTAACAAAGCAGTTTCGATGGCAATACATATCAACAATGACCTGGACCTCGAGGATCCCTTGCTGAGTGGTCAGTGGCTCGCTGTACCTGGTGGTCAGTTCCAACACATCCTCTCTTAACCTCCATTGGGTTAGTGGAGGATCAAAGGAGATAAGCACTGTAAATTGCAAAGTCTGATGGACAAATTCACCAATCTCATTACCATTCTTATTACTTACCCAAATCTGGCTCTTGGTTGTGAAAGTCCCGATTTCATTCTCCTCTCAAGTCCGGTCAATGTTCCCTCTCAGATCTACCCCTTCCCCTTTGCCACAGCCACTGACCTAACTAGGAGTCTTGTCATCCCACACCAGCCTCCTTCTTGGTGAGATTTCTACCCTCACTCTTCCTCCACCTTCATTGGTTTCCCCACAGCAGCCAGATTTATTTCCTGATACGAAGCTCTGAGCTCACCTCCCTGTACACATCTCCATGATGGATCACTATACTCTGCAAGACGCCCCAATCATTCTGCACTTGCTCGACACCAGGACCTTGCTCGGATGAGACGCCACAGACTCATCGCGCCTAGTTCCCCAGTTCCCAGAACAAGCCAGACTCTTTCGAAACACAGTGCATGTCCAAGCATGCCCTCTGCCTGAATCACCTGTCACCTTGTTGAGCCGCTGTGTGTCTATCAGTCGTGGACGAAGAAGCTCAAATATCACCCTCATATGAATTATGTTCATTTCCTTCTGTGCCTTTGCCTCGTTGGTGGTGGAGTTCATCTCTCCATGTCCTCGAGCAACCTGTGCATCCTTTGAAAACAAAATAGTGATGATGGTGACGTCGTTGACCACAACTGTTAGTATTTTATTGACCCTCTCTGAAACTCTGAGAGCTTACGTAGAACATTCACAATCACAACAAACTCATATTTTTTTAAAAAATTAAAATTGTCCTCATTTTGCAGATGTTTGTGTAGGCTCAGGTCAAATCTTGAACTTTCCTGCCGTCCCACAGCTAGCAGTGGGGAAGCTGTAGTCTGGAGTCCCTCCTCCAAGTCCTGAGGACACAGCCTGCCTCAGCGTCATTGGTTAACTCCCCGTCCAGCTCAGCTCTCAGATCTGCTGAGCCCTGCATGTACCCTGGACATGTATGTCCAGCACAATTTAATACTTAAGTAATTAAAATAAATTAAGCTTTCGGTTCATTTGTTGCACTAGCCATGTGTCTGGAGCTCAGTAGCTGTAACAGGTCACGAGCTATCAAACATTTTCCTACAGCAGAATGTCCCACAGGGCAGCCCTCCCCTGCCCTGGCACTGTGAGGGCAGGGGTCTTATCTCCTTGCTGGAACCCCGGGTTCCCATGACAGGGTAGCTCCAGGAAATTGTCCTCAGGGAACCAGTCTCTTGCCACGTTGGCTTGCTTTTCTCACACTGGCTCTACAGTTTAAATGTGACTTCTTTGAGCAGATGAGCAAACCTGTCACTAGCTCTGCCACCCGCCATGACTGCCAATCACACTCTGGAGCACACACTCCTGCCTGGCTGGCTCTCCTTGACCTTTATCAGATGTGAGGGCGGGAGGGAGTTCCAGTTCCCAAATCCAGTAAAGCACATCGTGGGTCCCTTCCTGCTGCACTGTGGTGGGATCTGTCCCCACTAATGCCATGACCATTTGCTGTGGTTGGTTCTAGATTCCAACATGAAAGTGCCAAACACGAATCCATTTTGTCTCTTTGCTGTTTGGATGACGAATGGGATCTTTTCTCTGATAAGTATTCCCCCAGTCTGAATCTCCAAGGAATTCAATAAATGCCCCAATCCTACTGTCTCTGTTCTTAAAAGTCACAGGAGTAACATTTCCAATGATCACAACACCTCTTTTATTAATTAAAACAGTGCTTCACATTTATTCACTAGTGTAGGAAATGCTGTTAATTTAACCAACTCTAGTTTGAACCCTTACTCAAGTGGCTTTGAAAATACTAGGCAAAGTATTTGCTCCTCTATGCCTTTATTTGTTTTTTTCATCTATAAAAATGGGAGCAATAATGTTATTCATCTGAAAATTATGGTGAGGTTAAAACAAGGGAATCTATATTAATGGTCAACACAGTGTATGGCATACAGAATGTGCCCAACTGAACTGCCAATCATTATTATTGCATACATTTTATTATTTTGCAAATGTTGCGTAGCTCCAGAGCCTTTAATATTTTCGAAGTTCCCATGAAGTAGGGCTTAGACCTTCTGCTTCTTAGGCAAGGAAAAATCTCAGAGCAATTACGATAATGGCTCAAGTTCAGGGTGAGTGATGGCAGAGCCTCCCTTCCACCCTGCGGAAGCTCTCCTAGCCCCACCATGCCTGGGCTCCAAGTTGCAAGAACAGCTCGAAACTCTGCTCAGTCAGTGTGGCCCAGGGCGTCTGCAGATAGCAGCTTGACTCCCATAGAAAGTGCCAGGCGAGCCGGAGTTTCCGCAGGCGCATCTTTGCGATAACTCTGTCGCATCCACCAGGGAACGTTAAACTGCAGGTCTTCCGGAGACAGGCTGCAAACCATTAGCAGAAGAACATTGCCTTCTCTGCTACCAGAGACATTTAGATTAACACTTTGGAAAAGAACCAAGGAGGTAAATAACAGGGGGAGTCATTTTATCCTGGCAACTCAGAGCAGGTAATGAAAAAAGAAAAACAAGAAAGCACCTTCTCTTTTCCACTTTAAGGTCCCTGGTAGGAACATTGGTCCAGCGGTGCTGAAACAACACAACATTTACAACTGGGTAAAGGTTCCCCATCGAGGGCTCCCACGATTCATGGTGCTAGTGATGCTGAAAATGGGCCATTATATAAAATCCCCTCTTGAAGAGAAACACCACCAGCCCCAAGCTCCTGCTCCCTTCCACGGATCTCCGCCTCTGAACTTGGTCTCAAGACGAACGAGATGCTTGTACAAAATTTAGAAATTTCAGTTTGCTTCTGCAGTTTTAAGAAAAAAGGCAGAATTACCCAGAAAAAAAAAATTAAATGGTAACATAGCACTTCAAGTATGATGAAATTATGACCAACCCCCCACACAGTCTCTCACCTGAGTGCAGGTGGATTCATTGCCATAAAGTAGTCCATGCTGTGAAGGCAGTTGGACATTTTATTACTAATAAGCGATGCCAGGGGCCTTATTACCGGATATTTCTAAGTATGGGGCATTCAGCCATGGACCCCCAGGGGCCAGGCCCAGGACCCTGTTCCCATGTGCTGTGGGTGTCCAGTCAGTGTGCATGGTAACTAAGGAGGCGTGTGTGAGCAGCTCAGAAGTGCTGGCTTGCAGAAAACCTGAGGTCTGTTGACTCTGGTTTTAATTTGAATGGTTACCTTTCACATTTCATCCTGCGTCTGCTTGCTTCTGTTTCCTAACAAACAACACATGCACGTACGCATTCCCCCAGATATCTATGGTTTATCATGCACATATTACATAGAAGCCATCATCAATATTAACGAACATAATCACTCAGCCTTGGGAGGGGTATCATTCACTGCCAGTGTGTACTCAATTCCTGATGTTCCAGAGTCAAAGGGAGAAGAAGGGAGGAAAGGCCTGTCAGCCATCAGAGGAGTGTTTCAACAAAGCACGGAGTTCATGGCCTCCAAAGGGCTGCTGGTCACACAGATTGAAATTTCTTTGTTTTGACAACACTGCCTCTCCCCAGGAATGGAGTCCACATCCCAAACAGCCTGGACATTCTGTGCCCATCAGCTTCTCAAGGTCCCCACCCCACCCAGCCTGTCCTCGGTGAGCCCTTGGGTTGTGTCCTGCGGTGGGCAACATCAAGCACCTGCTCTGGACTCTCCTGCCCTTTGCCGTTCTCTTTCTCAGCAGATGGTCCTTCTGGGTCTGGTCACCTCTCTCCCTCTCTTCCTCTGCAGGGAGGCCACAGGCCTGCAGCCTGAGGGTCAGTCTAGGCTGGCAGACATGTTTGCCTGGTTCAGACTGTGTTTAAAAAGTAGACCAAGAAGAATTAGCTGTCGACTTTCAGAAAGGAGGAAGTTTGTACAAACCCAGGTTTTCAACAAAGAAGAAAGGAGGGAAGGAAGAAAAGAAGGAAGGGGAGAGGTGGGAAAGAGGGAGGGAGAGAGGGAGGCAAGAAAGGAGGGAGGAGAAAGAAAAAAGAGAGAGAAGAAGGAACGAGGGAAGGAGGGAAGGAGAGGAGGGAAGGAGGCAGGTCACCGTGGCCTGATGTCCTGATGGGCTGCTTCCGCCTTCTCCTTTCTCTGGGTCACAGCCTCCCTTCACCTGCTCTGCCAGGCCCACACCCCACCTGGACCCTATTTTACCTCCCTGATCTGCAGAGCCCCTCCACTCCCACCCTGGGGCAAAGGCCTCTTCACAGCGTCCACTCCTGAAAATGAATGAGCGTGCCTGAAAAGCACGCAGCACAGTAGCATGTGTGATGGGCTGACAGATCTGGCTCCACGAGAATGTCACAGGCCAGACTCTAGGGGAACTGACTAAACAGACTCCATTTTGCTCTGAGACTCCATGTTACGTAGGAAATAAGCCTCTCCCATGGGAACACCCTGCCTCTGTGCCCATCATCAGTGTGACACGTTTAATAATAAACAATGGCAACTCCTATGTAGTGAAGAATTGCTCTCTTTTGATTCCTATTGCTCCTAAACAATGTACCATGTGAGCAGTGATTGTGTGGATGTTAGTGACCATTCTTTAGTTTGTACCTAGGTAAGGGTCATTTTGACGTATGTCCCCCTCTGTCGATGATCTCATGACGTTAATGTGTAATTTCGAATCATAGCAACAGACACTTATGATTAATGTGATTTTGGGTATAAGAACCCCTACAACCCTGTGATCAGGGCTGTTCTCCCAATAGCCATTTTTTGGGGCATGGTGTAAGATAGTCAGCTGGCTGGCTTAATAAAGACTCTCAAATTTGGACTTCTCAGTGGTGATCGGTCTGTTCTAAAGTTGCGCCCCGTAATGGCATGAGCTAGGTGTATTAACAGCACTTTGTGAGATATTTTCTTAGCAACCTTAGAGACATGTGATTGGCAGAAAATTTAGAAATCAATGCTGTCTCTGAAACACAGAAGAGGTTGTACACTATCTTTTGCTGAATTACAAAATAATCCCCAACCAATGCACATTTACGACCTCTCACAAGTCCTGTGTGTAGGGATTTGGGGGTGACATGCCTAGGAGGGCCTCAAAGGGTCTGTACTGAGATTTCAGCCAAGGTGGCAGCTGGAGCCGCCATTGACTCAAGCCCCTGAGGAATAAAGGAGCCATATCCAAGGGTTTCAGACTTGTGCTGACAAGTTTTGGCTTTGGGCAGGTTTTGGTTCCTCTCCATGGGGTCCTCTCCAGGGGGACTTCCGTGTCCTCAAGATGGCTGTTGGCTTCACCCAGAACCAGTAATCCAAAAAACAAAGAGGGAAGCCATAAAGCTTTTTATGACCTAGCCTTAGAAGACAGACACCACCACTTACTCTCTTCTTCGCTGTTTGCACTCACCGGACCTAGCCACCTGTGGGAGAAGACCACACAAGGTCACAAAAGCAGGAACCAAGGGTCATGGGGCCACCTTGGAGACTGGGTACCACAATGTGACCTTCATATCCACATGCATAAACAGACCAGTAATATAAAAGATGGTGCATCAATTATTTAACTATTTTATGATTTTGTAGATATTTGAAGACATGAACATACATTCTTGAAACCTCAGAGAAAAGTTAAAAGAAGTGGTTGGGCCATTTCAGAAAGGATCTGAAGTTGCGATGAGTCTTGAAAAGGGGAGAGAGGTTTGGCAGTATGGTCCCGGCACGAGTGTCAATGTGGGCTTTTAGTGTGTATTATCTCATCTGATCTTCTCGAAAGTCTCATTGGTGATATTGTTTGACTTTTACCAAGTACCTGTCATATATCAGATACTGTACTGTGCACTGGGCGGACACAAAGCACAGGTGGGACGTAACTGTTATCTTCACGGCTCTTACCAGCCAGAGAGGGAGAAACCCTGGCTGCAGGGGAAGTGGAAGGTCACGCATCCCGACGCAGACTTGGCCTGAAAGCAGCATCCTGGGTGCTCTCTGTGGGCCAGGCACGGTGGCGGATGCTGGGAAATCCCATTTCACTTAATTCTTCCACCTTCCTCTAAGACAGGTTCTCTAAGTGTCTCTAATTTTGTATCCGGGGAATCTGAGCCTTAGAGAACAATGTGGATGATTCAAGCCTGCTAACCAGCAGGACCAGGTTCCTGGGGGCAGCCTCGGTCTCTTCTTCCTCCCAGGGCAGTTCTGTCTCAGACAACAGTGTCAACCCCGGAAAGCCCTCCCGGTCCCACCCTGGCTCTCTTGACTCTTTCCCCAACCGACTGGGCCTCCCTGCAGCACTTCCTCCTCTGCAGAGGTCAGCAGGGTCATCTACAGTGCTTTCTGCCAGAATCGAGTGAATGTTTTAGTGGATTTTAAAAAATGCATGAGAGAGAAATTGAGAAGAGGAGAAGAAGAGAAGGGAGGAGCGGAGGAGGAGCAGACCATGTCAGTACAACTCAGTTCATTTTACAAAGGAGTCTTTTAAAAAATGGCAACAAAGAAATGCAGGAGAAAAGCTCAGGAAATGTTTGTGGATATCTCTTTTATTACTTTTACAGACTGCATTTTGATTCTCTGTGCACAAATGGGGTACAACTTTTCATTTCTATGGTTGTGCACGATGTAAATTCATTGCACTTGTGTAATCACAAAGTACACAGGGTAATGCTGTCTGTCTCAGTCCACCAGCTTTCATACCCAGCCCCCTCCCCCCTCTCATTCCCTTCTACATAATCTAAACTTCCTCCATTCTTCTCTCACCCCCACACCCCTTGCCACTAGAAAAATATTAAAATTCAAAAATACGCTCAATGACATATTCTTCTTTCTTTCTTTCTTTCGTTCAATGACATTTTTTTTTTTTACAAGAGAAAGAAAAAAGCATTTTTACTTTGAGATTATTTTAGACTCAGAAAAGTTGCAATAGCAGTTCAGAGTTCCCAAGAACGCTTTGGCCACTTTCCCTAATGTAAACATTGTACATAAATAGACCCATGGTGAGGACTACAGAATTATCACTGATGTTAACTATTTATAGGTCTTACCAGAACTTCAGTAGACTTTCCAATGAATATCTCTCTTCGGTTTCAGGATATGATCTGGACTTCCAAAGTACACTTAACTCTAATTTTATTCACAAATTCCTCTGATCCATGATAATTCCTGAGCCTTTCTTTGTCTCTCCGGACGTGGATACTTTTGAAGAATAATGGGCACTTATTTTAGAGGACACCCTTGGGACTGGCTTTATCTGATGTTCCCTCATATTGAGAAGGTGGATTTGCATTTGGGGTACAACTCAGTGCATCAGGTCGGCGTTGACGTGTGACATCTTCTCCCTGGAGGTTTCTCTGATCACGTGGCTCAGGCAGGCTGTCAGGTTTATCCACTGCAAAGCTAGTATTTTTTTTTTCTATGTAATTAATAAGAATCTTTCCTTGGGTACTTTGAGCCTCCCAGATAGCCTCCACCTCTCTCCTCGCATCCATCGATGCCTCTGGTCTGCCACAGTTCTTCCTGGGGTGTTTGTATAATGTCTGCCCATTCCTGGAAACATGGACAGCCAAAGGCAGCTTGTTGACGTCCTGTAAGAAAGCTCCATGTCACTTAAAGCAACCTGTTCCTGGTCTAACAGCTTTGGCCAAACCATCTTCCTGAAGGGTCCACCCAGCCCCTCTCAGGTCAGTGAAGAACACTCACCCAGCCAGCTCCACATACTCTCTAATTGTTCTTGGTCCTTGACCACAATGAACAAGCCAATAAGCAGAAGGAAGAGAGGTGTTTTGCTTCCCTTAATGCAGATGTTCCCCTGGGGTCCAAAAGAGCTCAGCTCTGCTGAAGAGAAGAAAAGACCCTCCCCAGACCAAAGATCACATGCACTGGTGGAGTCGCCTGATGCTCAGCTGGAGACCAATTTCCCTGCAACTCGGCTGCTGTCCCTGTTGCTCTGTTTTGTTGGGTTTGGTACTAGGGATGGAACCCAGGGCCTTGTGCACGCTAAGCATGTACTCTACCACCGAGCTACACCCCTCAATCCACTGAGATTTTTTTCAACTACTTTATTAAGATATTTTCCTAAGAGCTTTTTATAAATCAGTTCTGAATTTTCCACTTTATCAACAGGATATAAACAACTCCAAATTTTGGATGTTTTCAAATAAACCAGTTATAGCAACATCTGTGCCACATACACCAAAAGCTGTCCGTGAGGTGGTTTTAGTCTGTGAACTGAGCTATGACCTCTGATGAAACTCCTTCTTTGCACAATCAAAGAACCTGGTCACTCTCAAGAGGTCTCATCCCACAGGGAGAAATTCTGAGCTCAAAGTATGATTAATCCTTGTCTCGTGTCCTGTTCTCTGATGGATCCCTGGCTTCTGCATCCCAAACACATTACAGGCAGAACCTAGAATACAAAAGTTAGAGCCTATTCATCCAAATGAAGTTCCATCTTATCAGATTCAACCCCTTAATAGTTTCTCAGCTGCAAACCTTGGCTGGAGCTACAGGAAGTGAAAGGAATTATCCCAGCCAATTTCTTACCAGGCCGTATTGACTGTCATATGGTATTAATTCCTTACCCTGCTATTAGGTTCCCCTGTGTCTCTGAGGTTGAAGAATCTGGCATCTTTTCTTTGTCCATTTTCTAGATTAAATTGTTAACTTAGGCAGGCCTGGGAGATCTATCTTAAGGCCACATACTTTGGTTCTATTTAATTCATGAATTACTCATCATTCCTTTCACATACATCCAGAGAGATTTTTCATAATACTTCGAGGATGAAGTGGGAAATTTCCTTGCAGTTCATCACCACGTAGAAGGTCACACCAAGAACAGGATGTCAGGAGTGCAGTGTAGTATGTCAGCACATCGCTGGAACTGGCGCCAAAATGCCTGGTATCAAGTCCCAGGTTCATCCCTGAACAGCTGTCTTGTCAGGGACGGATTGTTCAGCCCTCTGTGACTCAGTTCCCCCATCTGTAAATGGGGTTAATAATGGTACCCACTTCGTGAGATAGTGGTTAAGATTAAATCGGTTAATTTAACTAGAACATACATGAAGTGATCAGAGGAACCTCAATACGGTGTTTCGATGACTTATGAAATAAATAAAAATCCACTTGGGAACTGGAACAAGACGGGTAGAGAGCAAAACAATGCGCTGATTGAGTGGAGAGAGAAGGCTTTTACTTTATTTATTTTTTTCTGAGTTGAAGGAGGAACAGAAAGATCCAGCGCACACTTCCATCTCAAACCAAGCTGGCATCTCTTGTTTTTATCTTTCATGTCTGGAGCCTGGGTCTCCAAAGACAATTGCGAAGGGATTGTGCTTGACTGATCAATCAAAAGCAGCCCCCTTGCTTGTCTTCTGAGACTCTGAAGGAAAACCTCCAGGCAGGCTTCTGGGGAGGACCGACCGGCGAGGGGGCGGGCAGCTCCTCAACTTCGAGTGGGCTTTGATGGCGGAGAAGCAGCCGAGATAAAAGGGCTCCTCCCAGCACAGCCGAAATTAAAAGGGGAAATATTTCATTAGGCCCGGTTCCAGGATAGGCGTCCTGGGCAGCCAGCGGAAGCAGAGGGGACAGGCGCCACAGGCCAGCTCCGTCTGCAGTGGGCAAGGGAGCAGTCCCCCTGCACGTTCCTTCTGCTTCCACCCTGTGGGGTAGGAGCACTCCACTCACCCTGACTGGAGCTGAGACTGGCATCGAGGAGCCTGATAATCCCATGCCCACCCACCAGGTTCCTGCTCCTTGGCCTCCGTTTGTCCCTGTTACCTGACAAAGTCTCCAACTGCTCCCACGTGCGTCCCTCATCCTCAAGCAGATCTTCTCTTCTTTACTTCTGCTGGGACTCCCTTTTCCCTACCTCTGGCTGCCAAGATCCTACACATCCTTCAAAACCCAGTTCAGACGCCACTCCTTAAAAGCACCTTCCAGCTTCCATCAGCCACGCAGCCCTCTGACCGCGTGGCGCGTGAGGTTGCCCTCGCCCTTGGAGTGGAGGCCGAGCCGGGACCTGATCAACAGGCACGGTCAACTCTCCGCCCTCTTCCCCCACTACTTTCTATTTGCAGGTAGGAGAAGCACATAACTCATCTTTTTAGGAGAAGCACATAATTCATCTTTTTTTTTTTTACACCAAATTGAACTAGAATCCTAAATTTGAAAAAGACCTCAGGCCTTCTTCGGTTCAGAGACGGAATATTTATAGCACGGGAGCGCCAGTCTGCCCCTGCGCCCAGGCAGACACCAGGGATCTCTTGGGGCATCTTTCTAGGCAGCCCGGCCTGCGGATCCTCATCAACAGGAGCCACGTTCAGCACAGCTAGGTTTGGGGGATTTCGAGGAGATACAAACACACCGTCCATAACACACGGGGGTCAAGTCCATAACACACCGCAGGGGTCAAGTAGTAGGAAGAGCCTGTGCCTGTGAGACGTGAGTCAAACACAGCGGCGGCCCACCTCGGCGCTCCTCTAGCAATTCAGGCGGTGACTCTAGGAAACCCGCTGATGTCACCTTGGTAATGTCCTCAGCCTCTTCTCCAGCTGCTAGGCCTGTGCAGGTTCACATCCAGGGAGCCCCAAAGACTGCAACGTGCCCACAGGAGTGTCCCGCAGCTCTTCAGCAAGACTCCCTGGAGAGACGTGGGGCTATTAGCAGCCGGACTGCAGGTGGGAGGAAGGCAAATGCCTTGGTGGGGTGGGGGCAGCTGATGTGACCAGGAACTTAAGCAAATCCACAGAGACAAAGTCAAGACAATGAAATACGATAAAGCAAAACAAAACAAAATCTACTTGATTGGGGGTTAGAACATAAGACCTAGGTGACACCCCAGAGCCAATCCCGAACCACCCACATTATCTGGGATGACACCAACATCTTGGGAAGTAAAATATCCCACCGTGGCTGAGAGCCAGAGCCCTGTGTGAGTTCCCTGATGGGTGCCCTCCTGGCTCACACGCCGCTTCCACAAACAGGATGCTTTCCAGGGAACAGCGTCTCTTTGTGCACAGGCGTGGGATGAAATTAAATTCCAAACTAGAAGCAGAAGTGTTGTGAGAAAGCAGCATTTCCCAAGATTTGTTCGAGTTAATTGCATGGAATATTAATATGTGTAATGAAAATACGGGAATTTTTTTAATCTAATTGGCCTCATTGGTCTCTTGAAAACAAGACTTATATGCTGTAAGTATTCTAATGAGCATTGTGACTTTTTTCAAGAGGAAAATGCAGTATTCAGAATTTTTCAAATGATTTTGCTCATCGGACACTTGAGGCCAGGATAATTTCCACACGAGCTGTGCTTAACATGGAAAAAGAGAAAGGATCAGGGTTCCTAAACCTGTCCTTCATTGTGCAGTACTGCTGGAACGCATTTGCTATGTGTGCTCACGCTGGTGTCCTGAACCTTCTGATCCCCAGTTACCCCATCTGGGAAGTAAGAGTGATCACTAGATCACAGAGTGATTAGGTGAGAGGACATTCTCCAGGTGACTGACGACTGCAGGTTCTTAATGAATATGAATCCCCTTGCCCAAATCCTGATGCAGGGGCCTGGGAGCTATTTTCTCAACAGCAATGCTAGTCTCTTCAGTGGTTTTCTACTGTTTAATTGCTGTGTACACATTTTGGCTCTTGTCCCTTATTTATTCTGCATTTATTTAAAATGAGATCTCTGTGTATTCCAGAGATGATACAAGGTGTTCCTCAAAATAGCCCGTTTTCCTCCCGAGAATGCAGGAAGGTGACCTCGCAGCCCCGCTTGAGTCTGGCAGCACCACATCGCAGAGATTGGAAAGGCTATGCATCATTTCTGGGCTTGGACCTTAAAAGACCTGCATAGCCACCCACATGCCCCCCACGCTCCACCTTTTGTAGGGCTGGTAGGAATGGCTCATGGAGAGGAGGGAAGGCTCCTGATGGAAGAGCCTTCCCTGTTTAGGTATGACTTGGAGGAACGTCCCAAACATCAGCAATAGATCTTGCATAAAGGAGCAAATAGCACCCTCAGCATCTGCCAGCGTGGCCGGCCCCAGACTGTTCTGGGTGGCTTGTGTTTTCTCCACCTGGTCTCAACCGAGTGCTCTCAGCCTCAGCACTGTGGACATTTGCTGTCCTGGGCCCTGTGAGATGCACAGCCTTAGCAGCAGCACAGCCCATTTGTGAAAACCACATTGTCCCTAGACATTGCCCAGTGTCCCCTGGGGTGGAATCACCAGCAGGAATATACACCATTTATCCTTTAGGATCCTGTGTTCATGGGGAGAAGAAAAATAAGTCTGCTCAACCTGGAAATTGTGCTTTGGGATTCAGAGAAACATGAAGTTGCACTTGGGGTTCCCTGTGTCTTTATCAGGCCAACCTTCACCACATTGTTATCAGAGAGGTGCTGGGGAGAAGCCAAGGCCCAACAGCCCCTTCAATGCAATCGGTATGTTAACTATCGTAATTGGAAGGGGTCAACAAACACAGCCAACCATCCAAAGTTTATGGAATTAAATAACCTTGATAACCTTGGTAAAATAAACTGGAGTCTTCCCTACAGAGCATCTCGGAACCTTCAAGTGGGTCATGAGTTCGTGGAACCCAAAGAGGGGCAAAGGGTACACCCTGCTTCCCAGCTCGCCGGATCCTGACTCTTGTTTTCCGTGGCGACCCTTGAGTCTCGAGTTTCGTCCGCTGGGCAGCATGGCGCTATCAGGGAAGCATGAGCAACAAGCGTTCCCTGCCCCAGCCTGGGGCCGTGGCCACCTGCGGTTGAGCTAGTCTCCACCAACCCCAGATGCAGACTGTGTGGTTCAATGAAGGGACAGAAACACCACCCAGCTCAGGACTGCACCAGGGCTTCACTTAGGTGAAGCCACCTGTGTCCAGACATGGGACTGAGAGTGAATCAGACGCCCCACCCCCCAAGCGCTGGTCTTGACTCATGAGCGCCCTCAACCTCAGCTCTGCACCCGTAAAATGGAAATAACAGTACCTCCTGCCAAGGGGTGAAAACTAAAGGAAGACGGTGCGCGGAGCTGCCCGGCGCAGAGGCAGACTCCAAGCGGCCTACACGTCGGCTGCTCTTGGCGCCAGCACCGCCAGGATGCTACGTGGGAATCTCTGACAGGCAGAGTTTTCTTATCTAATTTGCCTAGTAATCAATCAAAAATCCAAAGGGACTGTCGAGTAAAATGTTAAATAAATCCTTAGGAATAACGATGAAACATCCATAATATATGCTCTGCACTAAAACATCTTTACAACTCTCCGAGGGATGAGTCTTTTTAATGTAATATGTGAGGAAATGCCACAGGGGGTAGCACTGATCTGAAGCCCCTTTGGCAGTGACTTTTAAATATGGGCGCTGGATGCCCGAGATCTCACCAGTGCTCATGGCTGAACGCTGGAGGGGCGGGCGGGGACTGTGACGGAGCCCCAGGCAGCACTCCCAGGTTGGTGCTGATTTCATGACCCTAGACGCTCTGAGACCTTCCTGGATGAGCAGAGCTCACTCCCCACAGAGGCAGGGAGTCACACAGTGTTTGAGAAGCCCAAGTGTCGCCATGAACCCGGAGAGGCTCATTGTTCCCTAAAGAAAAGGAAATGCACTTTATTACACCCTGGGACCCTGTTCCTTCATTCATGCAGTTGGACTCCAACATAACACCAGCTTATCGATGTCCCCTGTTCCAGGTGTTGGGTGAGGGTCAGGGTTAGGGTTAGGCACTGATTCAGCCTCTCTCTGTTGCAGGAGACAGAAACTTACCTCGAACTGACTGAAGGAAGAAGGGGAACCTATTGGGAACTCCAAGACTCGAGCCTGCTTAAGGTCCAGCTGGAACCAGGGTCTCAGATGCTGACATTGAGACCATGTTTTACGTCTTCTTTCTGCTGATCTTTTTCTCTTGATCTCCCCATTTTGAGGTTGATCTCTCCTCTCAATGACAAGAAGGTTGCCAGAACTCTGGGCTCGTATTACAGCCCCTCCAGAGGATGGGAAAGCCATCTTGCTGCTTGCTTCAGCAAACTTTCACAGATTGACTCTGATTAGACAAACTTGGGTCCTGAGTCCATCACTGTGGTTTAGGGTATGGATCATGCTGATTGGCAGGTCAGTTTCTTCCACTGAAATAATTTTCCCAAGGAGGGAGAATAACATATTCCTGTGATGTAACAGAAGCCAAACAAAGAAGATATATATGCTGAGCAGGCAAAATCCGATCAGGAACTGCTTTGTACTTTCTTATCCATTATCGTAATCCTGAGACCCTTGTCAGTGTTGTGTAGATGAGGGGACTGAAGCCCAAAGAAATTCAGTATCCAGACTGAATGTTACGTGCCTGGGTGTACCCTCAGAATGTCAGCTCCCAGAGCACTCTTAAGTACACTAAGCTCCTGCAAAGAAAGCCCATGCACCACTTGTGTGTGTATTTTCTGAAGGTTCAGACATGGAGTAGAAGGAAATTGGAGGACGGAACCGGGGAGAAAATTCATGGGACATTATTTGTTTCATTCTAAGTCCATTGGCCATTCTCTCTGAATTCGGCCAAGTGCATCTCCATCCATCACGACCTCTGATGGAGTTCTTTCTCCATCCTTGGATCTGGCTGCTTTCCAGTGAAGTATCAGGGCTGGTCTATCGGTTATGGTTCTTAGATAAAGCTGCAGAAATGGGCCATGGCTCATTAAACAGAAGAGGGACTTATTGGGAGACTACTGGTATTGTTCATAGAGTCACACCAGAAAAGTTGGAGATAACATTTTAAAAAAAGGCAGGTAAGTAAGGGCTTGGAAGACAGTGTCTTGGCCAAAACTAGTTTGGTGACAACACCACGGACTACAGCCTAGCTAGAGTGGCTGACCAGGGACACTGCTGACCTCCCAGCTTGCTCTCCTTCAGAACTGGGTACTGCTGGGGCTGCTGGTGAGCCCTCATCCACACGGAGGTGGTAAAGTTCCTGAGTCAGCTTCGCGAGCCACCTGGCTTGCACTTCTAGAGAAGATGTTTTGGACTGGATCTGCATCCTGAGCCGTGCTCTAGTCCTGAGCTGCTCCATGGGGGTGATTTGCCTCCAGTGGACTTTGGCAACATCTGCCTGGAGTTTTGGTTGGCACACCATGGGCAGGGGTTCTCATTCTGTGATCTCATTCATAGAAGCTAGTGACGCTGCTGAACACCCTGCAGTAAATAGGTCAGTCTTCTGCAACACCAAGATTTTTTTATCCAAATTTTTCCCAGGACTGGGATTGAGTGTTATGGTTAGAATATGGCCTCCAAAAGTCCCTGTTAATGCAAGAATATTCAGCGGTGAAATGTTTGGACTGTGAGGGCCGTGACCTACTCAGTTCATCCTAGTTTGAATGGAGCGGGTGTTAACTGTAGGTAGGTGGGCTGTGGTCAGAGGAGGAGGGTCACTGGGGTCATGCTCTGGAAGGGTGCAACTTCTCTGAGGCTCCTTCCTCCTTCCTCTCTCCCCGTTTCCTGATCCCTCCATGAGCTCAGCAGCTCTGCTCCTTTGGACCTTTTCTGCTATGATGCACTTCATCACCTTGGGTCCAGTTCAATGGAGTGGGCCATCTATGAACTGAGACCTCTGAGACTGTAAGTTCCCAATAAAATTTTCCTCCTCTAAGTTGTTCTTGATGGGTAATTTGGTCACAGTGACACAAGCTGATTAAAATATTTGAAATTTTCTCCTAACTGAAGGAATTTTGGACAAATAATTTATCCTGCAAGTGAATTTTACTTCCTAAGAAACCCATAAGATGGAACATTCCTTAAACATAATGGGAATGTGATAAAACGTAATAATAAAATGAAGTCCAACTATAACAGATACTGCAAAGCCATCTTTGCTGGTCTCCTGGGATCCTCCTCATTTCCAACAACTTATTCCAGCTACTTCAGTCCTTCTCAAATCCTGTCCCTGAGTCTTACCTCATGTACACCCAGCTACCTTTGGACTCAACGCAGTTTGCTTTCCTGACCTGTCCAGGAACTTCAGCTTGACCGCATTGACTTCCCCTTTCAGTTGCTGTACTGCTTCACTCTCGTAGAGTGCTATCCTGAAACCACCTTCAAAGGAAGAAGAGTTCCAATTTCCCTTCCTTCATGACTTCTCCAACAAGGTCGCCCATTCCCCGGGAGAGAATACAGCTAGACCACACCATGACGTCATGTTTGATCTCCAGGTTGTGAAACTCCAGTTGATTCCAAAAAAAGACTCCGAAATCCAGAGACAAGTAGCCATCCTGGTGAGCAAGACACTGAGTGCCAAGAGGGTCAATGGTCTGAGTGGGGACCTTGGTGGTTCCAGAGAAGAGGAAGTGGTTAAGCTACTCACTTTTTGGACCTTGGAATTTCCATGAAGAATGAGGAACCAGTTGGCCAGAGTTAACAGGGCAATTTTGCATGTTAGGAAGGAATTGAAATTCCAGCTAGAGGGAGAGACTCCACTCTACGGAGCCCCCAACCTTGGCACCTGGAAAAGACCATGAAGTCGAGAGGAATTAGAAGAAGGAACAGACACCTTCGAATGCAGGTTGTACTTGATTCTTAACCTGGAAAAAAAACATGCACCACAGCCACATCCTGCCCCCAAATCATTCCTGGATGAAACTGCAGTTCAGGCAGCAAGAAATGGAACAAATGAAGCACATTTCCAACCCAGCCAGCTTCTTTGTGTCATTTCAAAATTGCAGCTGACACTTTAATATTTAAACAGAACAGAAGAGATATGGATTATTTATTTTCTTTTACTTTAATTTTACTTCTGTACCAGCGCCCAACTTTTTTTAACTTTAAAACAACAAAACCTTCCATTTTAACAGCGGCTTCTGCCCGATTCATCAGGCTATGAATGTTAACCTGACACTTACAATCCACAAAAGCCTTTTTCAATGCTGTTACCCCATCATCTGCTTCCATATCGCTAGGAAATTACACTGAAAATATTTTTTGCTCTGGGCGAAACTCGTCATATAGAATTTGACTATGATCTATATATTTATGGAGGAAAATTAATCTTCAATGCTTCAAACTTTTTATGCCTCATAATTTTATCAAAAATGTCCAAATGCACCATAATGGAGCTGCCAGGAACATGAAAAATGTCCCACTTTCTCCCTAAGCCTTAAGAAATCCCACACACTCAGGATGCCTTTTGGAGGCATTGTCTGGTTAAGCTGTTTTATGGGCCACTCAACAGCTGTAGCAGACTCTGATGTAAACCTAACACAGGGGAGACACGACAGAGTAGCCCGTTGGAGATCAGCCATGGACAAGCCTGCAAAAGCTAGTCTTCTGCTCTATGCCATTGTAAAACACTGCCTATCCAATCCTAGAAATGTTTTAAATTCACATTCCATGAAATGAATGGATGAAGCATGGATGTTTTGCATCACAAGTGGAAGAAACCTAACTGAGGCAAAACTAAAGAAAACAATCCATCCATTGGCTCAAGAAAGGAAGAAATCCCAGGGCGTTACTGGCTTGGAGGTCGTCTGCTGCAGCCAGCCTGCAGAATGCCCTGGAACATTCATTGCATTCCTTAGTTGAGTCACCAGCCCCAAACTGACCCCTCCCTGAGGAGACTGGCTTCCTTCTTGGACTGATTGACTCAGTTCAGATCGTATGTCCACCTCAGAGTCAATCCCTGAGACCCAGGAGATGGAGCCCCCTGTCTTGGCGGGTGGAAAGGCAGAGATATTAACAAGATGGGATCCCTATCAGAAAAAGCCATCAGTCCAACAGAAGGAGAAAATACACTAGATGGACAAATGTGGGACAATCCACCCCCACTGAAAATGGGTCTAGACAGTATTTGGTCTGATCTCCACTAAAAGTACCACAAGCAATTTTCTGACCGAGATTTGACTTAAGATTTATCCTTCTGTATGTATCAAAAGTTAAGACTTCTATTCTGTTAATTAGAGAACGATGGTGAAATTTCCCAACTACCAAGCATATTTGGACTCTTTTTTCCTACCTTCTCTTTGAGTCTTCTTCTTTCACCTCTGATTATTTACAATGCTTTCCTCCGAATGCATTTTTTAGACCAACACAAGTTTTCACTGATCTGGAAAGTAACTACATAGTAAAAGTTTTAGGCAGCTGTTTCCTGAAAATTACTAGAAACTGTTTCCTGGAAATTACTAGAAATTACTAGAAATTTCTTTTAATTGTATGTTTTAGAAGAGAATTAGATTTGACCCTGTGATTCTCCTTTGATGTACTTATGAACTCCTTCATCCATTCAGCAAATATTTACTGAGTATATATTACGTCCCAGGCACTGCACTAGGGAGAAGGGACACACTCAAGCTCAGACCTCTCCTGCCATTTGCAGTCTAGTAGAGAGGACAGACTGTTCAAACGGTCACACAGACACCTGCTGTATACACAGCGCACGTACTGAGGCCGGTGGTGACAGCAGTGCATAGTATCGCCAGGGACACTGTAAAAGGCAACTGGACCCAGCTAGGGAACTGGGGGCGGGGGATCCCTCCGCTGAGCTCCTTGCACTGTGATCTGAAGGGTGAAAGACAGAAGGGGCATAAGACAGGTGAGAAGGGTCTTTTATTCAGCTTTATCTTCCTGGTACTCATCTGGGCTGCCAGGTTTTAGCAATGTTTCCAAATTTCCATCCACATTGTGGAACAGTCATGAGAAAAAAGTCATGGAGTGAAAGGCACACAGAGGGGTTTAGGAGTTCCCACTCCCACGCTTCTTAGGCATTTCAAGAGAAGCTTTTTAAAAGAAATATGTATTCCAGAACCCTGCAGGCACTCACTATCTATTTAGTAGCCTCTGATTTAGCAAATGCGTAAAGACAAAATATTACTATAAATTGGATGCTTTTCAATGACTTGGCCTGGTCTTCATGAAGCACTTATGATTGATTGGAAATTAGCCAGATGTATTCGTAGATATTAGACATAAACCACTGTTCCTAAGACACTGGAAGGACTGAAGTTGCAGGGCCACGTGCATAGAGCTGTTGCTCCCCTCTGAGGCTGTGGCTCTCAGGCTGTGAACAGGGACACCTGTTGCTTGTTTGTTCCATTCCACAGCCATTTCTCCTGTGAATATGTCCCATCCCACGTGACAACCATGTGCCCATCAATCAAGGTATTGGCTTCAACTAACTCAGCTATGGGCGCACAAACCAGGCTGCCCAGAATACTGCTGGGAAATTGGCACGGATGCTGGAATAAAAGCATTGCTTTCTTCAATTCCCTGGGACTGGTGGTCTATTTGCCAAGGAAGCCTGAGTTACTAAGGTCGTCTCTCACCAGGGACAGGGAGACCTATTCAGGATAAAGCCAGAGGTGGAAAGAGGCATTGAATCCCAGAACCTCACTTGAATCATGGATCTGGCTGGGCTGGAGGCCACTTGGCCCCTAGACATCCCAGGTATCTGAGCTAATGACTCCCTTCTCTTCCCAACACCTTAAGGTGATTGGAAATTTGTTTTCAATCTCCTGAAACTGGAAGTACCCTCGGTATTATTGTAATTGCTGCTAATCCAAGCATTTACATGTTTGTGCTTATGATCAGAGTCCATTATGACACAAAGAACTCGTTACTATAGAAAGTCAGTTATTACAGTTAATTATCACATAGGTAGTCAATTTTCTCACACAGAGCCAGTTATTACATAGAGTTGATTGTTACACTGATGGTTGATTATTACATAGAATCACTTCTCAGGGTCAGTTATTACATGGAGAGTCAATAACTACACAGTCAGCTATTCCACTGAGTCAATTATCACACATATCACAGGAGTTAATTATCAGCCCCCAAAATCAGTTATTATGCAGAGCCCATTATTCCACTGAGATTCCATTATTACATAGTGTGATTTATTACACAGAATTAATCACTACACAGTTATTACACACTGAAAGTCAGTTATTACTCAGGGAGCCAATTACACACAGTCAGTTATGTTCAGTAAGTTATTACAGAGAATCCCAATTACCTGTTATCACACATGGTTGTAGTGTATTTGACAGTCCTCTTTGTTTATCCAGATTGACCACTGGGTCGTGTTCCCCTGATTCAGGATTCTGGTCATTTCTGATAGCAATTCCTGACAGTTGCTACTGAGAAAGAGATCCCACAGTTCCTGGAGAAAAATTCAGTGTGCAGTCATAAAGGTTGTTTCCAATAATTAAGATGTCCACCAGAAGTTCTAGCAACATTTTATTTATTGGAGGAAGAACAAGGAGCAGAATTGCATGTATGCATTGTGTCATTCACCACACCAAACAGATTTGGGAGTAGTTATCCCAGACCTCATCCACATGCATGCATGTGCACAGGAGTGTAGACACAGACAGACACACACACACACACACACACACACCTCCCCACACAAAGCGAACCTGAAAAGATTCAACTATGCTGACCATGGATCTTAGCATGGATCTTAACTGTCTATCACACGGTGTGCAGAACATTTAACTGTGAGTGCCTTCAGAGGCAGTGGGGTGACTGAGCTCCCAGACTCCAGACAGGAGCTCCAACAGGACTTTCAAAATGGCAGACATGTTCTACAATCCCACCAACCAATACAGTAGCCACGAGTCACACATGACCACTGAGTCCTTGTCATGTTGCTCTTGGGAGTGAGGAATTAAACTTATTTTATTTAACTTTGATTACTTTAAACTTAAACTTAATTAGCTACACATGACTAATGTCTGCCATATGAAAAATTTCAGCCCTAGAGCCTACATATCCTGGTTCAGATCTCAGCACAACCACCTATCACCAGTTTCGCCTTGACAAATGCGGAGCGTCTCTGTACCTCAGTTTCCTTGTGTATAAAATAGGGCTCTTGATAGCACCTACCTCATGTGTCACGTACAGAGGGTATCAGTGTGCTTCTGCATTTGATAGTAATACCGATGGTATTCATTTCCTGGGGGTACCATGACAAGCACCCATCGACTTGGTGGCTTAGCAGGGAGGAAGTTATTATCTCAGCAGTCTGAAGGCTGGAAGTCGGAAATCAGGACTGGGTCCTTCTGGAAGCTCTAGAGCAGAGTCTGCTACACACCTCTCCCTGTCCTGGTGACTGGTGGCTCTGGCCATGCAGATGGTAATGCCTGGTGTTTCCCGCCATCACCCAGATCCCTGCCTGCATCTTCACCTCCGTTCCCTCTGAGTCTCCATCTCAAATCTGTGTCCCAACACGTGGTGGTCAAGTGACTCCATGAGACTGAGCCTGGTCAGCAGTGTCTCACATCTCAGTCTGTCGGTAAGCTCACTCATCACTGGGTTTAGGGCTCACTTTGAGTTTCTTGATTTGATTACATCTACAAATATCCCTTTTCAAATAAAGCCAAAGTCATAAGTTCCAGGGATTAGGATTTTCTGTTTGGTGTGATTCACTATTCAAACCACTACATGGATGATTTCCATTTTTATGATTTTTGCCTTCATCTATTTTGCGATCTTTTCAGTAAGAAAAAAAAAACTTTTAATTACATATTTTCCCTTTTTCTTTTAAAGAAGTGATGTGTACATACAGTCTGCCCACTGTTCTTGTATAACTACTTCCTATTTGGAAAGGCCCTGAAGGTCCACGTTTCTGCTTGTGGCGGGATATGTAAATCTACGGTAATGATTACGTTGATGAAAGGGTGCATGATAAGTCTTAATACAGTTGCAAGCTCTGAAACCAAGGACTCATTTTAAGCAGCCAAGGATATTAACCTGTGTTCCCAGGAGTCCATTAGGATTTTCAAAATACAGGCACTTTCTTCTGGTACTACATGCATACAAAGGGGACCCAATTTATTGCAAATGGTATTCCCAAGTAAAATACCTGTGACATAATTAAGAAATGAATTCAGGCGATCCAAGATGGCGGCCTAGAGGGAGACTGCACCTCCGGTCGCTCCACAACCCAGGAGTTAAGAAGGGGAGGCATTGAGAGACTCGGACTGAAGTGGAGCCACGGGTGAGTCTGCCCACTGGGTAAAGCTCGGCCCGGGTGGCAGGCCCAGATAGAGGTGGCTTATCGGAGCCGGGCAGGGCAGCTAGAGCCATCCACAGGCAGTCCTGCGCACTCCGGCGGTGGGCCCCGCCCACACAGCCAGCTTCTCCAGGTTCTCGGAACGGAACTGGCCCGCTAGTGAGAGCCTGTCTGAACAGAGCAGGCGCCGAGTCCCGGAGCCCCTGCAGTGCAGTGTACTCCTGCAAAGAACCAGCGGAGAGCCTCGATCTGCAGTCAGCCTCAGGGATAAGGGCAGGGCAGCCGGAGACCTCTTCAGGCGGCTCTGCCCACTCCGGCTGCGGGCTCTCTTCACGGGGCGATCCAAGATGGCGGCCTAGAGGGAGACTGCACCTCCGGTCGCTCCACAACCCTGGAGTTAAGAAGGGGAGGCATTGAGAGACTCGGACTGAAGTGGAGCCACGGGTGAGTCTGCCCACTGGGTAAAGCTCGGCCCGGGTGGCAGGCCCAGATAGAGGTGGCTTATCGGAGCCGGGCAGGGCAGCTAGAGCCATCCACAGGCAGTCCTGCGCACTCCGGCGGTGGGCCCCGCCCACACAGCCAGCTTCTCCAGGTTCTCGGAACGGAACTGGCCCGCTAGTGAGAGCCTGTCTGAACAGAGCAGGCGCCGAGTCCCGGAGCCCCTGCAGTGCAGTGTACTCCTGCAAAGAACCAGCGGAGAGCCTCGATCTGCAGTCAGCCTCAGGGATAAGGGCAGGGCAGCCGGAGACCTCTTCAGGCGGCTCTGCCCACTCCGGCTGCGGGCTCTCTTCACGGGGCGATCCAAGATGGCGGCCTAGAGGGAGACTGCACCTCCGGTCGCTCCACAACCCAGGAGTTAAGAAGGGGAGGCATTGAGAGACTCGGACTGAAGTGGAGCCAGGGGTGAGTCTGCCGACTGGGTAAAGCTCGGCCCGGGTGGCAGGCCCAGATAGAGGTGGCTAAACAGAGCCGGGCAGGGCAGCTTGAGTCTTCCCAAGGTAGTCTTCCACACTCCGGCAGTGGGCTCTTCCCACACGGCCAGCTGCACAGTACAGGCCCACAGTGAGAGCATTTCCGCACAGAGCCAGTTCCAAAACGTGGAACCAGTAGGGGGCTAGGGGCAGTATTCTTCGAATGAGCTGCTTTATCAGATTCCTCCAAGACATCAGGCTACTGAAGGCTGGGAGGTGATACACTGGAAATCTACTGGGACACTATAAGCCAATAGTGGAAAACTGCAATATCTCAGGGTCCCACTGACAACTGACCATTATGAGAAAACAAGGGAAGAAAATGTCCCAAACAAACCTAGATACTACATCAATAAAACCCAATGACAGCACAGCAGAAGAAATGTCAGAAAGGGAGTTCAGAATGTACATAATTAAAACGATCAGGGAAGCTAATGAGGAGATGAAAGAGCAAATGCAGGCATTGAAGGAGGAGATGAAAGAGCAAATGCAGGCATTAAATGATCGCACCAATCAACAGTTAAAAGACCAAATACGGGAAGCAAGAGATCATTTCAATAAAGAGTTAGAGATACTGAAAAAAAACCAAACTGAAATCCTTGAAATGAAGGAAACAATAAACCAAGTTAAAAACTCCATAGAAAGCATAACCAATAGGATAGAACACCTGGAAGACAGAACCTCAGACATTGAAGACAAAATATTTAACCTTGAAAACAAAGTGGAACAAACAGAGAAGATGGTAAGAAATCATGAACAGAATCTCCAAGAACTATGGGATATCATGAAAAGGCCAAATTTGAGAATTATTGGGATTGAGGAAGGCTTAGAGAAACAAACCAAAGGAATGAACAATCTATTCAATGAAATAATAACAGAAAATTTCCCAAATCTGAAGAACGAAATGGAAAACCAAGTACAAGAGGCTTATAGAACTCCAAACACACAAAATTACAACAGACCCACACCAAGGCACATTATTATGAAAATACCTAACATACAAAATAAAGACAGAATTTTAAAGGCCGCGAGAGAAAAGAATCAAATTACATTCAGAGGGAAACCAATAAGAATATCAGCAGATTTTTCAATCCAGACCCTAAAAGCTAGAAGGGCCTGGAACAACATATACCAAGCCCTGAAAGAAAATGGATGCCAACCAAGAATCTTATACCCAGCAAAACTTACCTTCAAATTTGACGATGAAATAAGATCCTTCCATGATAAACAAAAGCTAAAGGAATTTACAAAAAGAAAGCCAGCATTACAGAACATTCTCAGCAAAATATTCCATGAGGAAGAGATGAAAAACAACGATGCAAATCAGCAACAGGAGGCGCTAGCCTAAAGGAATAGCCAAATAAAGGAGAAACCAAATCATGTCAAAAACAAATATGAGTCAATTGACTGGGAATACAAATCATATCACAATAATAACCCTGAATGTTAATGGCCTGAATTCATCAATCAAAAGACACAGACTGGCAGATTGGATTAAAAAGAAAAATCCAACAATATGCTGCCTGCAAGAGACTCATCTCATAGAAAGAGACACCCATAGACTAAAGGTGAAAGGATGGGGAAAAACATACCATGCACACGGACACAGCAAAAAAGCTGGAGTATCCATCCTCATCTCAGATAATGTGGACTTCAAACCAAAACTAGTCAGAAGGGATAAAGAAGGACATTACATGCTGCTTAAGGGAAGCATAAATCAGCAAGACATAACAATCATAAATATCTATGCCCCGAACATTGGCTCATCCACGTACGTCAAACAAATCCTTCTCAATTCCAGAAATCAAATAGACCACAACACAATAATACTAGGCGATTTTAACACACCTCTCTCACCACTGGATAGATCGTCCAAACAAAAATTGAATAAAGAAACTATAGATCTCAACAACACAATCAGCAATTTAGACTTAACGGACATATATAGAATATACCATCCAACAAAGAACGAATACACTTTCTTCTCAGCAGCACATGGATCCTTCTCTAAAATAGACCATATTTTATGCCACAAAGCTACTGTTAGTAAATACAAGAAGATAGAGATACTACCTTGTACTCTATCAGATCATAATGGATTGAAATTAGAAATAAATGACAGAATAAAAAACAGAAACTTCTCCAATACCTGGAGACTAAATAATACACTATTATATGATGAATGGATAACAGAAGACATCAGGAGGGAAATAAAATATTCTTAGAAGTAAACGAGAACAAAGACACATCATATCAAAATCTCTGGGACACTATGAAAGCAGTACTTAGAGGAAGATTTATTTCATGGGGTGCATTCAAAAAAGAAGTAGAAATCAACAAATAAACGAGTTAACACTACAGCTCAAAGCACTAGAAAAAGAAGAGCAGACCAATACCAAAAGTAGTAGAAGACAGGAAATAGTTAAATCAGAGCCGAAATCAACGAAATCGAAACAAAAGAAACAATCAGAAAAATTAATAAAATAAATAGTTGGTTCTTTGAAAAAATAAATAAAATCGATAAACCCTTAGCCACACTAACAAAGAGAAAGAGGGAGAAAACTCAAATTACTAAAATTCGGAATGAACAAGGAAACATCACAACAGACACGAGTGAAATACAAAACATAATTAGAAGCTATTTCGAAAATCTATACTCCAACAAAACAGAAAACCTTGAAGACATCAACAAATTTCTAGAGACATATGAACTACCTAAACTGAACGAGGAGGACATACACAACTTAAATAAACCAATTTCAAGCAATGAAATAGAAGAGGTCATCAAAAGCCTACCAACAAAGAAAAGTCCAGGACCAGATGGGTTCTCAGCCGAGTTCTACAAAACCTTTAAAGAAGAGCTCATTCCAATACTCCTCAAACTATTCCATGAAATAGAAGAGGAGGGAACCCTACCAAACTCGTTCTATGAAGCCAATATCACCCTGATACCTAAACCAGACAGAGACACATCGAGGAAAGAAAATTTCAGACCAATATCCTTAATGAACATCGATGCAAAAATTCTCAACAAAATTTTAGCAAATCGCATACAAATATATATTAAAAAGATAGTGCACCACGATCAAGTGGGTTTTATCCCAGGGATGCAAGGTTGGTTCAACATTCGGAAATCAATAAATGTCATTCACCATATCAACAGACTTAAAGTTAAGAATCACATGATTATTTCAATAGATGCAGAAAAAGCATTTGATAAAATACAGCATCCCTTCATGCTCAAAACACTAGAAAAAATTGGGGTAATGGGAACATTCCTAAACATTATAAAGGCCATCTACGCTAAGCCCATGGCTAATATCATTCTAAATGGTGAAAAACTGAAAGCGTTCCCCCTAAAAACTGGAACAAGGCAGGGATGCCCTCTTTCACCGCTTCTATTCAACATCGTCCTTGAGACTCTAGCCAGAGCAATCAGACAAACCAAAGAAATTAAAGGGATACGAATAGGAAAAGAAGAACTCAAACTATCCCTGTTCGCTGATGACATGATTATATATTTAGAGGAACCTGGAAATTCCACCAGAAAACTTTTAGAACTCATAAGTGAATTCAGTAAAGTAGCAGGTTACAAGATCAATGCTCATAAATCCAATGCATTTTTATACATAAGTGATGAATCTTCAGAAAGAGAAATTAGGAAAACTACCCCATTCACAATAGCATCGAAGAAAATAAAATACTTGGGAATCAATCTCACAAAAGAGGTGAAAGACCTCTACAATGAGAACTACAGAACACTAAAGAAAGAAATTCAAGAAAACCTTAGAAGATGGAAAGACCTCCCATGTTCCTGGATAGGCAGAATTAATATCGTCAAAATGGCTATACTACCTAAAGTTCTATACAGATTCAATGCAATTCCAATTAAAATCCCAATGATGTACCTCGCAGAAATAGAGCAAGCAATTATGAAATTCATCTGGAAGAATAAAAAACCTAGAATAGCTAAAGCAATCCTCAGTAGCAAGAGCGAAGCAGGGGGTATTGCAATACCAGATCTTCAACTCTACTACAAAGCAATAGTAACAAAACGGCATGGTATTGGTACCAAAATAGACAGGTAGATCAATGGTACAGAATAGAGGACATGGACACAAACCCAAATAAATACAATTTTCTCATACTAGACAAAGGTTCCAACAATATGCAATGGAGAAAAGATAGCCTCTTCAACAAATGGTGCTGGGAAAACTGGAAAACCATATGCAATAGAATGAAATTAAACCCCTATCTCTCACCCTACACAAAACTCAACTCAAAATGGATCAAGGACCTCGGAATCAGACCAGAGACCCTGCATCTTATAGAAGAAAAAGTAGGTCCAAATCTTCAACTTGTTGGCTCAGGATCAGATTTCCTTAACAGGACTCCCATAGCACAAGAAATAAAAGCAAGAATAAACAACTGGGATAGATTCAAACTAAAAAGCTTTCTGTCAGCAAAGGAAACTATCAGAAATGTGAAGAGAGAGCCTACAGAGTGGGAGAATATCTTTGCCAACCATACCTCAGATAGAGCGCTAATTTCCAGAATCTATAAAGAACTCAAAAAACTCTACACCAAGAATACAAATAATCCAATCAACAAATGGGCTAAGGAAATGAACAGACACTTCACAGAAGAAGATGTACAAGTAATCACCAGATATATGAAAAAATGTTCAACATCCCTAGTAATAAGGGAAATGCAAATCAAAACTACCCTAAGATTTCATCTCACCCCAATTAGAATGGCGATTATCAAGAATACAAGCAACAATAGGTGTTGGCGAGGATGTGGTGAAAAAGGAACACTCATACATTGCTGGTGGGGTTGCAAATTAGTGCAACCACTCTGGAAAGCAGTGTGGAGATTCCTCAGAAAGCTTGGAATGGAAACACCATTTGACCCAGCTATCCCACTCCTTGGCCTATACCCAAAGGACTTAAAGCAGCATACTACAGAGATACAGCCACATCAATGTTCATTGCTGCTCAATTCACCATAGCCAGATTGTGGAACCAACCTAGATGTCCTTCGGTTGATGAATGGATAAAGAAACTGTGGCATATTTATACAATGGAATATTACTCCGCAATGAAGAATGATAAAATTATGGCATTTGTAGGCAAATGGTCGAAATTGGAGAATATCATGCTAAGTGAGATAAGCCAATCTCAAAAAACTAAAGGACGAATGATCTCGCTGATAAGCGGATGAGGACATATAATGGGGGGTGGGACGGGCTAGCATTAGGTTTAGGGTTAGGTTTAGAGTTAGGCTAAGGAGAGCAGTAAGAATGAAGGAAAGAAGGACTGTGTAGAGGGAAAAGAGGGGTGGGAGGGGTGGGAGGGGTGGGAGGGGTGGGGGGAAGGGGAAAAATATAATAAACATCATTACCCTATGTAAACGTAAAAAAAATAAATAAATAAAAAAAAAAAAAAAAAAAAAAAAAAAAAAACAAAGTAGTTCTAACATGATCTACATCCACAATCTGGTTGTAATGCTATAGGAATATGTTTATCATGTGAGAATGGTAATTTCAGTCAGTGTTCAGTATCGACATAAAGCAACAAGCGATTCGAAGCTAGCTTCAATTATTTATACTGGGAACTCTCTTTTTTTTTATTAAAAGGTCAGTGGATGATAATATGTTTTGTTCATTATTCCCAAGGCCTCCAGGAAAACATGCCTATGAAATAAAAGATCCTCAGTACTAAAAAAAAAAAAAAAAAAAAAAAAAAAAAAAAAAAAAGAAATGAATTCAGCCTATTACTAATTTAACACCATTCAAGGTTCTTATCAAAAAGCCATGTGTCTCCTTGCAATGTCGCCATCAGATTTATGCATTGTAAATACAAATATATTTTATTCATAGTGGATTCTTACAACTTCAATTATGCAATAAGTATTTATTTGGAATTCATTCTTTCCCCCCCCCATTTGATAGCCATCATTAATTCATGTGAAACTGATTAAGCTTCTTGTAAAGCTCTAGCAAACACCTTAGAAGACAAACTCAATTTGTAAGGACGAAGCTGTTATCTCGGCTATTTCAAATGAAGGAAAAATAGCCTCTGGACTAGATGACTTCATGGCTGGTGCTCAGCAAAATGGTGGAGTAGAACAAGCTGATGTCGATGACACTGTAGTCGTTAGCATCCTTCTCCTCTCCTGATACAATTCCCCATACTGGGCATTCCACTGGCCCCTTCAACACCCCCAATATATTCTTCCCCCATTTCCACCCTTCAATTTCTTACCCAAATCGAGGTACCACTCAGACCCTCCATCTCTTTCTCCAAACAAATCATCAAACTTTCTTAGTTCTGTCTCCAAAATATAACTAAAATCTCTCACATCCTTCTAGGATGACCAACTTGTCAAAAGCTGTCTGAGATTTTCCCAGCATTAGCAATGACATTCCTACGCCCCAAGACCCACCCCCTCAATCTCAGGCGATCTGGAGTACTATAACTGGACTGGTCCTCCATTGTAAATCAAGAATGCCCACGTCCTGGGAACCCCCTTAAGTCTTCAGCTAATGGAGGTGGTTAGTGACTGTACCTGTCACCACCTTCGCTTCTTCCCTCACGTCTGGCAACACCTCTTTTCTCAGCTGCTGTATGGTATCTGCTCTTTCATTACTGCAGTCAAGTTTCCACATCGTTGTAAAACTCTCCATTAGATCAAACATTTGCCATGATCTAAAATGCCCCAACGAATTAGTTTCCTATTGCTGCTGTAACAAAGCACCACAAATGGATTGACTTAAAACAACAGGCAGTTACAAGCTTACAGTTCTAGGGAGCTGAAGCCCACAATCAGCTTCATGAGCCAAAAGTCAGTGTATAACCAGTTTTTTTTTTTTTTTTTTTTTTTCTGTCCCCCTCTAGAGGAGAATCCGTTTCCTGATCTTTTCCGGGTATCACTATTCCTTGGCTCATGGTCCCATATGCACACCCACTTATCCTTTTGTTCAGTCATCACATTGCTACCTCTCCCAACCCTTATACAAACTTTTCTAGAAGCCCTAAAGATTACACTGGATTCCCAGGATAACCCAGGACCATATCACCAACTCCAGCACCTTAACTTGGTTAAGTCTACAAAGTACTTTTTGTTGTGGTTGTTCTTTATTTTAAATTTGTATTGGTGCATTATATTTATATACAATAGTGGGATACATCATGACATGCTCGTACGTGCACACAATATAATGATACAATTTGGTCAATCTCATTCCTCAGTACTTCCTCTTGCAAAGTCCTTTTTATGATACAAGGTAACTCATTCACAGACCTGGAAATTAGGGTATGGCCATCTCTGGGAAGGAAACACTAGTAGCCTCTCACATCTGGTCTCTGCCTTCACTTGGGATCCTAAATGGTACCAGTGGTGGATACACACAGCTTGATGCACTGTCTGCCTGGACTGGCTTTCCTTCAAGTCTTTCAACACACCAAGTTCAATATCAGTCTACAACCTTTGCCCTTAATATCCTCTTTTCTTGAATTCGTTGCTCCCAGGTGTTCAAAGGATCCATTCTACTCATTATTTAGGTCTCAAGCTTAAAGATCGCCATATCAGAGAGGGACTTTCTGGTAGTCTTTGGTCTACCCTTATTCCCTGGCCATGTATCATCCTCTCTTTCTTTGTTTTATTTTTTTAGGGCGCTTTTGAAACAAGCAGAGACAACCCAATTCAAACTAGTTTCAAAAATAAGGATTCTTACATCACATAATAGAGACAGATCCCTCCACTGCTGGAAACTCGACGTATGTCCCATTGGTCCCCATTCTTCCTCATGGACACAAAAAGGCTGCAAGACTCCAGGTATCATATGCAAACACAATCAGAACTTTCAGAAAGAAAGGTCACTGTTCCTACATGTCATCTACAGAGCAAGAAACCTTTCAGCTAAGCCTTGTCTGGCAATAGACTTCACCTCATTTCTCATTGGCCAGAACTGGATCACTCGCCCACCTCTAAGTCAGTCACTGCCAAGGAGACTGGGGTCACCATACTGATTACCAATCACGGTGTATCCACCCAGTGGTCAGATACCTTAACACAATCAAGACATTGCCGTAGACGTCAGAGCGGTGACCTGCCTACTTTATACACCAGTTTCCTATCTGATGCTTTTGATTGCACCAATCACTTTGAGAAATAAAATTATTTTGCTAAATGCCTACATTTTTTTAACTCTGTAGATTTAAGAATAGGTGTTTGCCTATCCTGGTGCCAACAGCACCCTCATTCCCTGACTCAGTGTCCCTCTGGTGCACAGTAAGTGCAAAATCGACTTCGTTGAAAGAATCATGCTTATGCAAAGATGCTTACCCAAACTCAGTTGGCACTCTTTCCTATTTCTGCTTTGTGTACATCCAACAAATGTCCTGTGAGTGCTGAGCTAGTCAGTGGGATCAGAAGAGTGACAGGATAGACATGATCCTCAGAAAGCTCCATCCATAGGAAGGGAAGTGTAAATTAAAAAAAAATAAGAATAAAATGAAGGAGGGTAAAGTTAGGGCGAGAGGGAACTGAGTTGGATCTTTCCTACCTCTGTGCACTTGAGAATTACACCTGGCATTTCCAGATCAAAGTGGATTTCTTTGCACAGATTCTCAAACCTCACGGGTCACTTGGTCTCCTGGTTGATGATGGAGAATACAAGTTCCTGTCCGCGTGAGTCGGGTCCCCAGATAAGCAGAATCCATGGGATGTGGGATACAGATAGCAATGTATGAAGAGATTTTAATGCAGGGATATTGATTTGCATGGTTGTGGAGCCCAGGAATTCCCACAGCCTGGCAACTGCAAACTGGGAGCCCAGGAGACCAGGTGGTGTGCTCCAACCTGAGTCTGAGCATCAGAGGGAAAGGGCTTAAGGCCTGATCTGAGTCCAAGAGTCTGAGAACCAGGAGCACCAATGTCAAAGGGCAGAAGGGACATCCCCACACCAACCAGGAGAGAAAACTCACCCTTCCCCCACTTTCCTGTCCTGTTTAAACCAGGTCCACTCATATCCCCTTTTCTCCGTCTACTGATACAGAGGCTAATGTTTTCCAGAAACAGAAACAATGTTCTAACAGGGATAATGTTCTCCCAGCTATCTGGGCACCCCTTAGCCCAGTGCAGTACACATATAAAATTAACCATCACACTGTCTAAATGCCCTGCCCAAGATTCCCAGGTTCTGATTCATGAAGTCCACATCATTTTCAGGAATTTTTATTTTGATATATGTTTCTGAATGGTCATGATCAGGTGACCTGTGGCTCACCTTTTGAGCAGTTGACAAGCTCTCTTCTTAGAGGATGCTTAACAGAATGTTCAGTTTGGCAGAACACGAGGACCTAAATTTGAATTTTGTATAAATAATAAGTTTTCTTCAGCTTAACCAGGTTTCATACAGTGTTTGGGATATAATTATAGTAAAAGAAAAGGGTTGTGATCGGCACATGGACCTCATAAACATGGGGTACTGTTGCTATTACAAACTACATAAGGGATATACTCTTTTATGGATGGAGTTCTTTCAAATTGTGAATAATCAGATGATCTCAGGAAAAATGAGGTGCCGATGCCTGTAAAGGTGAAATAAACTTCCTTGAGGCAGATGTCAAGTTTCGCAAACAAACCTTTGATGCATGTGTGCCCATGTTTCCCAGAGCAATTTCATCCAATGAAGGGCCAATGAATCCTAATAGAATCCCCAGCTCCATCAGTGATCTGTGAGGAAGACTCTTTGGAACCAGGAGAGACCTATAAAGAAAATATCTTACAAATATGTCCGAGTCTCTAGAGTTATAAAATTCCTCTGGCTTGAATTCCCTCACTGGGTTTGAGTTTCTTTGTGGGAAGTCCAATCAACTAATGAATGGGTTCCTCAGTCAAGAAGTGCTTTACACCAAAGCTGTGTAAACCATGAAATCATAAACGAGGTTAAAATAAAAGCAGAGGCAGCTCAACTTGGGTGCAGAATAGATTTGAGAATCGGAAAACACAGTTTTAGTTGGTTGACGCAAGCACCCTCCGAGAAAGAGCACTTGGGTTTTTACAGCCAGGGAGGGGTTATGTGCAAATTAGCTTTCCTTGATTGAAGGAAGTCCAGCACCAGTCAGTGGCCATAAATTCTGCCAGTCCCTTGGAGTGTCCAGGCCAGGAGTCAAAACTCATTGTTCCAGTATATCTCAAACCTCATATGGTATCGACAGATTCCAGAAAGTTCCCTCTGGCAGAGTCACGTTCCAACATGAAGTCTTCATGGTAAATTTACCCTATGAGCAAATCTCTAGGCCTCAAAAACAGGATTGTTGTTCTGCTGTTGAACGTGCTGCAGCCATTTTGAATTTAACGTCAGCGGATGGATGGAGCCCTTGGAAGTTTGCTTTATGAAGCAGCACAGGAAGGTGTCCTGTTGGGTTCTTCACCCTTCTCCTGCTGCCTCCTTATCTTACCTAGACTGTTCAGTGGGGAAGGGTGAGAAGGGAGATTGGCAGAGAGTTGGCAGTCGCTCTTGCTGCAGAGAAAAGACCAGAGATCGAGGGAGGGAGGTACTTTAGAAGGAGGATTGGTGAAGTTCCCTGAGGCACCAACACGGAGGCAGAGAAGCCAGGGAAGTAGGGAGCAGGGACTTGAGCTAAGAAAGGCTGTTCCCAGGGTGTGTGTAGTGGTGGGGGGTCACACAGGGAACCCCCTGATGCCAGGATCCAGAATAAGAGGGTCAGGAAACTACAAAATAATCCTTCTTAAATAATGAAGGGGTTTGAGGAAGGTGGCTTTAATGACCTGCCCAGGTCACAGGAGACAACAAAGTTCCTCCTGTCTTAAAGATGCCACTACTTCCTGAAATGCACCCCTGCAGGGCTTGGGGTGAACTTGCTTCAAAGGAAACAGATTGACTGATCATCAAAGCAAGTGGCTGGAACACTCAGCCCAGGAAAGGGAGGTGAGAGACAGCCAGCCCCGGGTCCTCAGCTCCTGACGCCCCAAGCCCCTGGACTCATCCCATTTGAAGATGGCTCCCTGGCAGACTCTCTTATCATGAAGCACAGACAGTGTCAGCTGCCAAATCTCCCAGCCTCTCTGAAGTGTTGTCCAAAGCCCAGCCTCCCCAGGACCACAAAGCTCTTTCTGGGAGGAACGACCTTGAGCTGCTGTCCAGACAAGCTGACTTACTCTCGCATCCCTCCCTCCACACCCGGCACACACCTTGGAAGCTCCTATTTGATCACTCAGGTGCCACTGAAAGATTCTGCCCTGATTGAAGGGACAATGTCATGTCTTCCTGTCGTGGACCCTCGGGGCTCCCTGAGAGCCTGCCAGAGCGTAGTTGGAGGAGAGACTATAGTTAATGCACCAATTTATGCTCTAACCTCCACAAGACCCTTGTTATGTTGCTAAAGGACAAAGGCTTAAAAATGGCGAAATTGTGACTCTTCTACAAATACAACATGAACGCCCATCAAAAACTTATTTAACCCTTTGTCCAGTGCCGGGATCTGAGAGAGGTTGTAAGTGGTTCAATGGAGAATCCAAAGGGCAGATAACAATATGTAGACGTAGGAAATGTTGAAAATAATTTACAAACTGGTAAAACTGGTCAATACCCCAGGGCAAGAACCAATTGCCTTCCCTGGGACATGATTTGCATTTCGATGGACATGAAAATTTGCATTACTCTCATTTTTCTACCATTTACAAAACTGTGAAATAGCTCAAACACAGGGAAAGACAGATCAGGCTGCAGAGACTGCTACATGGGACTCCCACTCATCTTTTTGGTTCTTGTCAAAGTGTTTCCCAATTTTCCCCAATTTTCTTCATTGTTATTTTCCAATTGCTTTACAGAGCGTTCACCTCAAGAGCAGATGCTCAGTGAACACTTATTAAATGAAAGGCAGTTTTGTGGATATATTTATTGAAAGAAAATCCATTTTGTATCTAGCAGGCAGTTCCCAGTTCTGACCTATGTGTGTTTGTTTAGAGACCAGATCTGTTCCTATCTAATGGACAGAAGTTCCGCCAGGATCTTGGGGGGAAACTTCTACAAAGTCACATTTGACTTATCCTTCAGAAGAGATTGCATGTGCACATGCACACACACGCACACACACACACACACACACACACACACACACCACTATCATTAAACGAATGCCTTAAAATCAGCTTGATGCTATGAGCGAACAAGGAAACAGCACTCTAATGAAATTGTGAATGTGAAAAGGTTTTGAAAATGACAAAATGCTAAACTATTAGAGAACATGAGAATAAAATATCCATTCCAAATTGGTATCATACGGATTTACAGGCAGGTGCATTTGAACCCAGTCAATAAAATAAATAGCAGCCCCTCAACTTCCAGTTTATAACGGAATCCATATGATGAACTCCCCCTTCCTTTTATCACATCTGCAAACATTCTGCAATTTCTGAATCTCATCTCATGCTTCAGGGATCTTGGCTCATTCTGATTCTTTTCAAGACCTTGGGAGGAAGCCCAACAATGTGTTCATGGGATCATACATTTTCCAACCGTATCAAAGGCAAATACTTTACCTGTTATCAGTTAAGGTTATTGGTTATATTCCATCAACCTCTTCATCACATTTCCTCATGTTAGGTGGTATCAAAACAGCCCATGCATTCTGAGGATCCATCCAAGAAAAAGTGATACGGGGTACATTTTACTTGGATAAGCATGATATATTGGGATAGTTTTCAGTAACTTCTATGCAGAATTAAATTATTGCTACATCCCAGCATAGGTATTGCTTCCAGGAATATGTATTCTAAACACTGCATACTCACCAGGAGTCGTGATATGAAAACGTGGAGCAGAAGTTACATCATTGTTCCAGAACAACTTGGTCCCAGTATAGAGAAATCGAATCCAAAGGTCAGGAGACCAAAGAAGAGAGGTAGACAGAATGCACAGAGTGCAGCTTTCTGGGAGACTTCCTGTCAGAAGCCAGGCTCTGGATGGCAGCAACACCCAATTGGATCCCCATAATTTGGTTGGAAAGATAGGGGCCAGGTAATGTCCTGTGGACAGAGCAAAAGTAATTGTATCCAAGCTGGGATATACCTGGATCTTCTGAAGCTAATATCAAGAAGTCAGATGCATTCAAGCTATAAATGATGACATTCCACTCCAAAGGGTGTTTCTATTTATAGAATACAGGGAAACTACAGAAAATCTGACTAGCATTCCGGGTGGTTATGTGTCAAGATGGCTGTAGTCATGTCATGCTGAATCTGCACAGTCCTGATATTAGGTCCTGTTTCCCCAGTCCTGATCATAGGTGAGTGGAAAGAGAGAAATAAGGTTTGATATGTAAGAGGTAGAAATATAATAAGTCTGCAGAAAATTCTTTCCATCATTAGATGAGTAAAGGTATTTCTAATTGATTTGGTTCTAATGAAAATGGAATTTACTCCTCACATGAATATACTGGAAAGATACAGCTTAAATGATTTTAAATGCTACATAGTTTTCTTTTTCACATAAGGATCATAGTCAGTAAAATTCATTAGCGTTCTTGAGGGATTTGGGGGGGCAAAAACCTAATGCACTCCTCCATACCATGAGAATATATGCAAAGCCACATGTTTTATGAAGCACAGTCTTCAGTAATAATCTCGAGGCAGCCCAATCAACAGAACAATTATCTTCCTTTTCTCTCTGTGAAAAGCATTACAAAATTGTTGTCATATGGAAAAGTGAGCAAAGACTCTGAATCTAAAAGATGTAAGAAAACAGTATTTTGTATGTTTGTCAAGGAGACAATAAAAAGAAAATATCACATGAATTTCCTGAATTTTGATGTTTGTGCTTTTTTGTAAACTTGTAAAAATATGGAATGTATTATGGTTCTCATTCTAAGTCAATATTCACTTTTCTAATACATCTTCACTCCTACATTATTTTCCTTAAAGAGGGCTTTGAAAATGTGTAACTCCGGGGTTCTCAATAGCCTGACCCTGGTCCTGCCCTTGTGAGTCAACCCATTCATCGTCAGCTCATTCCTTAGCCTCACCCTATTGCTGGTTCCCTTGCCTGATCCCATTGCTTACCGCAGGAGTTAGGCGTGAATGTAAGGGAGGTCTTTCTAAGTTGTATAATAAATTCTACTAAAATTTATTTACTTTTTTGCAATTTTACAAAGGCGCTAAAATGTAAGCATGCTAAAGTAGCAAATTTCCTAACTAGCAGAACCAAAGTCAACTCCATCTGACTCCAAATTGCTGCTCCTAAGCTCTGTCTTCCACCAAGATGTAGAAATATCACAAGGAAATTCCCATATAATCGTGGTAAGCAGACCGACCTCTCCCAGGAGTCCAAGCCTTAACCCTGAAACCTGTGGCTACATCAGTTCATATGGAAATGGGGAATTAAGCCTGTGGTTGGAGTTAAGGTCACCACTATGCTGGCCTTGAAATGGGAGATCATCCTGGATTGAACCGGCCTCAACGTAATTATAACAGTTCTTAAAACTGGAAAAGGGAGGCAGAAGAAGACTCACAGAAAGAAAGGACAAATCAAACTGAGTCAGAGAGATGTTACATTGCTGACTCTGGAGATAGAGGGACAAACTGGAAATGTGGGCTGTCCCCAAAATATAAAAAAGTCAAGGATATAGACTCTCCCCTGGAAAGTCCCAAAGGCACACCATCCTGCCAACAACTTGGAGTTTAGCCCAGACTTGTGACCTACAGATAAAAGGCAATAAATTTTGTGCTGTTTTAAGCCACTACCTTTGTGGTATTTTGTTACAGCAGTCATAGGACACTAACTCACTGAATGTCAACTCTGGCCCTGAGATGCCGAGATGGCACCCCTACATTATCTTCTATTCTTTGAGTTAGGTGTGATAGAAAGTCCATTGAAACAGACTAATTATGAGAGGAATATACTGGCTGGCATAACAGAAAAGACTGGATTAGATTCCATCTCAAGAAAGAACCAATCACTGAGGCCCCAGAGAGCGAAATGGGCCAGTCTGTTCAGTCTAAGTCATGTCCCACGCCACACCCCTCCAACAGAGGCAAATGAGAATCACTTACGTCCCCAAATGGAAACCAGGAGTGTGATAGTAGGAAGAAGGGAAAAAATAAATACATTCCAACAAGGCTGCCAAATGACTTTCCATTTTTTGTTTTTAACTGGCCTGTCAAAGACAGACCCTGAACCTGACCGGCACAGGCACACAAAGATCAGGGAGAAAGAAAGGTTTAGTTGCTGACGTAGGAGCACACATCCTCTGGATGACTGGTCGACTGTGCTTATTACCTCCTGCCCCTTCACTCTGGTTAAAAGAATCTGGGTTTCTGGACAACACGTTGATTAATCAACCTCTGAAAAGCTGGCCATCGTGGAAGGATTGGTCTGAGTCCATTCCCACGCTCTTTTGTTCATTTTTGTAGCTTAGAGTTCTTTGGTTGATTCTCTCTTCCACTAAACATTCAGTCGCTATTGTTTTATTGCAATCTATTTAAAAGAAATGGGTGATTTTTTTTTCCCAAGATGCCAGGAGACTGAGCTGTTTGTTTATTACTCCTGTGTGCATTGGAACATATCCTTGGGATTCTACTGCCAAGGTTAGGGATTAAGGGGCTAAGTGAGTCTGACTAGTGGAGGAATCTTTCAAATGTGCATCTACCTCTTTTGCAGACAATTGTTAGTTACACACAGAGCCCAGGCTACAGTCTGGTGACAAAACAATTACATTTCCCAAGATCTATTCAACCTGTTTTTATACCATCTTGGGAAATAGAAAAACGTTCAGGTATAAAACACACAATCATTCACATGTGCATAATTCCAGCCGCAAATCAGCTGTCCTTGGGTTTGAGCTATCCCCCCAAATGTCTTCCCTATCCCTCCGTCCATCCCACCACAAAGCAGCCCACTCTCAACAGCAGAGGAAACGGAATCAGGTTGATTGCCTGGAAACAGCTTCTGTTGGAGCGTGTTGGCCGTCGCCTGGGTAATGCTCTGCAGCACTGCTTACCTGCTTAGACCCTACTGCGGGGAGAAGTTCTATATATGAAGCAGGGCATCTGGGGTGGGGGGCTCCGAAGCTGAAGCAAGAACGAACCTGTCTCTAGAGGCAGCCTCCTCCCTCCCTCCAGCTCTGACTGCTCCCCGCCAAGGAGGACCAGAGACTCAAAGGACGTGGCTCATGTCTGCTCTGGCCATGCTCTTCCTGGATGGCATGGAGGCATGCCCAGTGTCCCGTCCCCATCAGAATCTCAGCCATCACACCCATTGACACATCAGCGGTGACGGTGTCCTGAGGGGCTTCCAAGAACCACGCACCTTGCCCGTGTTGACTTTAAGTCTTGAAATGCCCAAGATTCAGGCATTGGCTATTCCTCCTTTACTCTGGAGGGGACTTCATTCCTAAGGACTCAAGAAATACACCTTCTCTGATGGGGTGTCTTGGTCCCAGCACTATTGACATTTGGGGGCCGAATCCCTCTTTGCTGTGCACTGTGGGATATGCAGCTGCATCTCTGGTCTCCACCAGCTAGATTGCAGTCACATCCCTCCACCCTAGGTGCAATAATTAAAAGTATCTCTAGGTATTGCCACAGGAGACCTGAAAGACATAATTACACCCGTTGAGATTCCCCGCCTCATGGCGTAGGTACAATTCCAGACTTGAGCCCATGTGTTTAATTCCAGAGCCCCATTCTCTATCACCATCATCTTGGATACTGATTCTGGATCTTCATATATCTAAAAGACTCATTCTTAAAGCTGTAGTCCAGAGAAAGTGCTGTCCTCTCTCTTTCTATTCAACCATGTGCTTTCTTTTCTATCTTGTTTTCTCCATCCTGGGGATTGAGCCCAGGGTCTCGAGCATGCTAGGTATGCAACCACCGAGCCACACCCCAGCTATTGCTGTCATGTTTAATTCTTTATACTGGGACCTTTCTCCTCTCATCGAGTCCATTCCCCACCCCAGTCACCAGCCTGATGTTCTTCTCCTCTTCTCTCTCTCTAAACATGGCTGTCTCCAATTGCCCATTTCCTAGTTCTGATGATGGATGCAGTTGCTCAAGCCAGAAAACCAGCAGACCTCCCAGACTCTCAAGACTTCTGCTCTGCACGTCCTGCCCCCTTGTCCTTACCAGGCACCACGTACTCGGATCCCGGGCATCTTTCAACAGCTTGCTGCAGCTGACAAAGGCATTGATATCTATGGGTAATTTGGATAAAGCTGATTTTCCCTGGCGGTTGTCTGTTTACGGTGTACTTGACGGTGCACAGATCAGGTGTGTGGGCCCCTGATCTAAGAGGGTTGTGGTGTTGACTCCCAAGGTCAGTGCCAATCACCTGGGACCACCTCTCCTGTAGTGCTGAGGGCTCCTCAGCTTCTCGTCAGCACAGAGAGGGGAGAGACTGGAGAGAAGGCTGGCAGGACAGCTGATGTTCTATCAGAATGGCAAACTTCAACCTTGACTCCTATTTCAAAATGTAATTCTCCCTCATGTCAGTGGCATAAGACTGATGTTGCTATTGGGGCCACAATGACCAGAGACTCCGTGTTGGAATTTTAGGAGCTGTAAAATAGATGGCATGCTCCCACACATCTTTATTTCAAGATCTTTCATCTGATAGTTGTTGAAATATTAGAAAAGTCCAAGTTCTCCTTTATTTTCTTTTACTTTCTAATTGCTAAAATAATAATAAAGGAAAATTATTCTGCTTTGCCATCATTCATTACTAATTAAAAATCATCATTTCACCTGTCTGTCAGAGGCAAATATTTAGATTTAATTAATGAAAAAACATCTATCAAATCTTAAGACCTGTATCTTCTGTGAGTCAATGTATTCATAAAAGCTTTGGTTGCAAATGGCAGAAATCCAACTCAAACTAAGTTTTATAAAAAGAGGAAATTGAATAGCTCAAAGCCTAGGATTCCCAGTGGTGGTTTGTAAGATTCTGGCACAGCTGGATGTAGGGATGCGAACTATACCAACTTTCTGTGTCTCAATTTCTGCATCTGATTGTCTCCTCTCTCACACAGCAAGATGATTAGTGGAAACTCCAGATGTATGATATGTGAAGCTTTTACTTCCAGAGGAAAATCTAACAAATGGAAAAGGCTTTAGGGAAGTTTCTAATTGGTTCACTCGGTTCATCCATGAACTAATCATTGTGTGTAGGTTGGTAAAGTATTTTTGCTGACCAGGTCTCGGCCATTGATCCCAGGGTATGAAATTTAGAGGTCTATTAGGATCATGTGGAATGAGGAAATAGCAGGTCCCCCAAGAAAAGGTTTATAGCTGCTATCAGAAAAATGAGAGAGGATACTGGTGGGTCAACATTTAAGATATGTTCATCTTAGGGACAATGTTTTATTCCCTACTATAAATCCTTTTGTAAGATCATACTATTGAAGGTCAGCATACTTACATTAAGGTTGAGGTTTAAGTTTTGTCTTAAAATTTGCCATGTCATTTCTACTGCTTTCAAAGCCCGTCTCTGCTCAATGTTCTCCTTTAGATGCTAACTAGAAGGTCATTTCTAGGAAGAGAGAGTGTCTGGGCTTTCTGTCTATCTAACATGATTTCAGAATTTTCAGAAAGGAGTTAGTAACTGTGTGAGTCCGCTCTCTGTAACTGTGACAAAAGACTTGAGAAAATCAGCTTATAGGAGGAAGAATTTATTATGTCTCATGGTTTCAAAAATTTCCATCCATGGTCAGCTGGCTCCCCTGTGTGGAGCCTGAGGGGAGGCAGAATGTCATAGCAGCAGAAACAGGTGACAGAGGAGGTTGCTCACCATGCCAGCTGAGAAGGAGCAGGTGGATAGCTGGGCTGGGAAGAAGATGTACCCTTCCAGTTCATGCCACTGGGGGTCTACTTCCTCCAGCTCATCCCCACCTCCTGCGGATTTCACTACCTCCCAATAGTCAATTGAATTATGAATGGGTTAATCCACTAATGAGTTTAGAGTCCACAGGATCCAACACTACCCAAAAGCCCCAACTCTGGACAGCCCTTTAACATGAGCCTTTATAGAACATTCCAGAGTCAAACACCAATGGCATTCTTATTTGACATTACTCTTTTAGTGGTGTTCTAACCCATACAGTGCTAGCCAGGCACAGTGGCGCACCCCTGTAGTCCCAGTGAATTGGGAGGCTGAGGCAGGAGGATGGTGAGTTCAAGGCCACCCTCAGCAAAAGTGAGGTACTAAGTAACCCAGTGAGACCCTGTCTCTAAATAAAATACAAAATAGGGCTGGGGATGTGGCTCTGTGATCAAGTGCCCCTGAGTTCAATCCCTTGGTATCCTGACCCCACCAAAAAAATACAGTGCTAGTGAATTTCATGTCTCAGGTTTTCACATACTTGCTGTGTCTAGACCAGTGTTATCCAATATGGTAGCCATGAACCATGGCTATTTAAGTTCCAATTTAAATTAGGAACTTTAAGAAGTCTGCATACAGTTCCTCCACGGACCAGCCACATTTAAGTGTTCAATAATCAGTTGTGCCTAGTGGATACCTGTTAAGAGAGCAAAGAACATTTACATCTTGTGGTTAAGTTTTTATTGGACACGGCTGGTCTAGATCAGGGAGTTTTCTGTATTAGAGTCAAAGTTTCCTTTTGTTCAATGTTTGTATCCCACTTCAATACACAGTGGAAAATCAACTGGCCTTAAAATCATAAGTAGGAACATAGAGACGGCTGAGTATAATGCTACAAATCATGGACCATTCAAAACGAGCTCTTAATATCAGCATGATCAAATATTTCATTGCAATGTTTAAAATTTTCCAATTGAATTTGCAATAAGTCAAGCAATTTTTTTTCTTCATTCATCAGACCATCACGAGCTTTTTGGCCTGAACTCCCATCCCTTTCCTTTTATTTATCACAATTTTCCAAACGTGCCAGAATCCATCCGGATGCCATGTCTCAGCACCCAGAGCTGAGCCATCTCCCTTCCCTCCTGCCACGAGCTGGCCCACACCTTCCTCTGCTCCTGGCTGGATGTTGTGGCAGCGCCCCTCCTTACATCTGCATTGGAGAATTGACCCCGTATCAGCCCGTGGTCGGTGCTGTCGTGTGAGCCTCCTTTACTGCTGCCTCTGGGGAACACGGGCCCTGTGTGTTGTCTGCCCAGCTCAGCCTGCAGCCCCGTGTGCATTCCATATTAGGTTTCCCACATCTGTTTCATAAAGGGCCTTAGGATGTAACTGTGACTCTGATGTACATCTCTGCCCCGTCCCCTTTGCTGTTACACGTTGATGACCTCTCAGCCTCCCAAAACCAAGCATTCACTCTTCTCTGGACACGCCATGCACACCCTACCCATCGTATTTTTGCATCTGTTGCCTGCTTTCATGAAAATACCCTAGCATTCATCCTTCACTGCCAAGTTCAAATAGCTTTTCTGGAGACGTGCCCAAAACCTACCCATCCAGAACATGTTTTTCTCTGCTCCGTTCTCCCACAGTGCTCTGCTTCCGAATACCTCTCTTAGAGCACTTATCACAGCCTGATTTTTATTACCCTTGGCCAGGCCAAGTCTATCTCCCTCACTAACTCGTGACCTCTGAAAGGACGCAGACTGTGTCTTATTCATCTTGAATTTCCTCTTGCACTTAGCATGGGGAGTCGTTCACCATTGACACTGGGAAGTGTGTGTTGAATCGCATTGTTGTGCGAAGAAGTGCCGCCTTTAAAGACACCAAAGGAAAGGCACAATGACAGCTTTGCTGAAGAGCACACTAGGAGCAGAGAAGCCACTGGCTTTGATCAAAACCCTGCCCCAGGAACTCTCCAGCTGCTTAGACATGGTTTCCTAGCCTCTGGGAGTGCTAGATGCTCAGCAAAGAACGACACAATCAGGGCAGAGAGGGGAAAGAAGCACCAGAAGGGAGAGGCTGTGATTCGGCTCACCGGAGTTTATTAGTGTGTGGGGTGGGCTCACGGAGCTCAGACCCAGAGGAGGGGAGCTCCATTTGTTGACAAATGGAACGTCCGTGCTCGTGTGTTTTGACACCCAAAAGCAGAGTCCACAGTCCCAAATATTTCTGTAAGACTGATGTGGATACTATTTGAAATGATTGGGAAAGATTAAAAATAATTATCTGGTCTCAAGCATCAAGGAAAAATTTCAAATGTTCAGAATAACAGAATTTCCTACCTTTAGATGGTGTTATGATTTAGATATGAGATGTCCCCCAAAAGCTCATGTGTGGGAAATACAAGAAAGTTTAGAGGTGAAATGATTGGGTTAGGAGAGCCGGAACCTCATTCAGTGCATTAAGCCACATGAACGGATTAACTGGGTCGTGCCTTGGGCAGGTGGGATGTGGCTGGGTATGTAGTTTGTCCTTGGTGAGCCAAGCTTGGTCTCTCTGCTTCCTGATTGTCACCTCATGTGTTCTGCCTCCTCTTGGGCACAGACCCGTGGAGTAGGCCACCTGTGGAGAAGGCAGAGACCTCTGAAACTCCGAACGCCGAATTAACTTTTCCTCCTCTAAAATTGTGTTTGTCAGATCTTTTGGTCACTAAAGCAGATGGGTCATAGCTATCCTGTTTTCCGGGATTAGCAAACAGAGAGACGATCCACTTACCCCTCCCCTATGGCGATGAAGAAAAAATAAAATAAATCAATAAAATTGCAACAGGGTTCCACAGCCGTTTTTAAAGAGGGAGTGTATAATCTCAGTATATAATCCTCCTCAACACCAGGCCAAGAGAGTAAGAACCGACCTGGAGGAGATGATCTGCCCTCCCACCTTATTTGTGAGAGGAAGAAAGTAAAGACCAGAGAAGAGGAGGGTCTCTCCCAGGTGAACCACAGCAAATAGAAATCTGCATCCTGGTGTGAACCTACCATGCTGCCCACCAACCTGCTCCTTCCTGGCGATGGCTCCTCGGAGGATGCACGCATTCTTAACAAAGCGTGCGTGCTGACTCAGAGCACACCGTGGTGGCTCAGGCAGTATCAGACCCCGCAAGACGTCTGTGCTGTGTGTTCCCCCCGAGATGAGAAAGCAGCATCCCTCTTCCAGTCACCACAAAATGCTTTCTGACCCTCCAATCTGCATCCTAAACCCAAACACAGTCTTTCCTGGATACCAGCCTTATTCTCCAGCCCCTGAGGGCCTCCCGGGGCACTCCCTGGTGACCCATCAGGACTGAGAGCTGCTGAGGACCTTCCACCCGCCCTGCACACTGTTGCCTCCCCTTCAGGGTGGCCGGCGCACAGCGGGCTGCTGGAGGGCTCAGGGCCGGGTGCCAGAGCTCTGGTGTTTCTCCCTCTTCCTTAAGTGCAGTTGTTTGCAAAGCTTCCCAGAGAGAGAACTTGGAAGGGCCTCTTAATGGTCTTGTTCAGGGCTCCAGAGGAGGAATTAGGCCTTTCTGCAACTTCAGCATGGAGTCGGTCTGGGCGGGACACGGATCTCAGATGGCCTGCCGGGTGCAGGGGCTGCTTGGTGCTTAACATTTTCATCACTGAAGGTCATTTTTATGCTTTAGCTGTGAGGTGTCCCCCAAAAGCTCATGTGTGAGACAATGCAAGAAAGTTTAGAGGTGAAATGATTGGTTATGAGAGCCGTAACCGAATCAGTGCAATGATCCACTTGAATGGATTAACTGGGTGGTAACTGTGGGCAGGTGGGGTGTGGCTGGAGGAGGAGGGTCCCAGGGCCATGCCTTCGGGATATATATTTTGTCCCCAGAGAGTGGAGTTTTCTCTCTCTCTGCTTCCTGGAGTCATAACAGCTGCGACACCCTTCTGCCATAATACTTGACCCCCATCTTGGCCCCTGAGGAAAGGAATTGGCCATCTATGACTGAGACCCGTGAAGCCGTGAGTCCCCAGGTAAACTGTTTCTCCTCTGAATTTGTTATTGTTAGGTCTTTTGCTCACAGCAGTGAAAAACAATTACACAATTTATGAGAGAAAGAGGATACTGTTGGGTACGCACTCCCTCTTGGTTTTTCTGGGGAGCTACCCCCCACTCTAGGTCTCTGTGCTGGGGTGGTCATGACCCTAATGACCCTGCTTCAGTTCCAGAGGTGTCCATCTGATGACGTTAGAACAGTTGGATCCCTGCATCCTATGTCATCCTTGTCACAGTGACAGTGTCCCATCTGGCATGCCGAGAAGCCACCCGACTCTTCTAAAATGTATAAAACAACAAATCAACTTTGCCTCCTCCCTTCTGAGGCTGTCCATCTGGTAGGAACTTCAGAGCTGGTGGTGTTCTTTTTTAACCCCTTAGGGAGGGCCTTTCTGAGAATCAGCTATGTGCCAAGAAAACGCAGTCTAGAGATTGACAAATGACATCATTTGGCCACTGGATTAGGTCCTGCTTGGATTTCATCCTTGGTCAATACAATTACTTGGTGCAATGCATCCATTTATTTGCTTAAGTAAATTAGAGTGGGGTTCTGTTGCTTGCGATTTTAAGAGTCCCGAGTAATAAATCTGCTTATGAAAAGTAAGGGTTATAGGGTCAAAAGTAATTCAATAACCTCAATTCAACAAAATTAAACCCTGTCATATTCTTCTCTCTGGAATAGTACTTCTCAGGTCATTTCTTATGCTCATGTGCTCTGTGATTCTCTCTGAAAGGAGACAGAGACACTGCCTACCCCTCTCCTACAATGAATTCATATATATATGAATCCAAATATAGATATAGATATAATTTTTTTTTCAGAATTTGTTGGAAGCTTGTATATAACCATAGTTCGGGAGAAGTTTATGATGTGATGAAAATAATTATAAATCCTAAACAAAAATCATTCTTAATGTTGAATCTTACACCTGAAATTAGAAATAAATATTTTTTTTTATTAATGGTTCATTTGGCATTCTTATAGGGATTAAATTTAAGTGATAAACAGTATGTGTGCTTGGTAGGAAAGAAAGCCCATCTGTTATAGTTTAGATGTGAGGTGTCCCCCAATAACTCACATGTGAGACAATGCAGGAAGGTTCACAGGAGGAGACTGGTGGTAAGAGTCTTAACCCCTACTGGGATTAATCCATGTGGTAGGGTGTGCTGGGGGAGGTGGGAGTTGAGGTGTGGCTTTGGGGTATGTATTTTGTATCTGGAGGGTGGACTCTTTCTCTGCTTCCTGATGATACGAGCTGCTTCCCTCTGCCACGCTCTTCCGCCATGATGTTCAGCCTCACCTTGAGCCCCTAGGAATGGAGCTGCCTTCTATGAACTAGACCTCTGAAACCATGAGCTCTCAAATAGCCTCTTCCTCCTCTATAATTGTGCTGGTCAGATCCTTTCTGTCACAGCAGTCAAAAAGCTAAGACGCCTGTCTTAATTCCAAGTACCTTCTCACTGAGGAAGAGCAGAAATCCCCAGAGTCTGATGTGAAACACATTACTAGTTATGTGTTTCTATTACTAGGCTAAAGTTTATTGAATGAGTATTTTGTACCAAACACAGTGCTAAAACTTTTTAGATTCATCTCCACAAGGTCATGTGCTCATTACATTTTTACCCCCATTTTACAAATTGGTAAAATGAGGTTTAAGGAAGTTAAATGACGTGATGGTCATGTGTCGCAGGCAGGATCAGGATTTGATCTCAAATTTGTCGAATGCCATTGCTCCAATTTTTCATCACTGCAATTAGGAAGCTCTGCATCAGGCTCCATGCTTCATGTCTCCTGCTTGTTATCTTCTTCATATAAATATCCTTATTATTGTGAATAGATGTTTATAAGGTGCCAATGTAAAAAGATTTCCTAAGTTTAACTCCATTTCTCCTCTCTCTGAAGAACATTGGCCACTCTTGATGACAACCTCAGGAAATGTTCTTGCATATTCTGTTCCCTCATGTCCCCTCCATAATCTGTGCATCCCACTATATGTATCTTCCAGATGCCCCTGGGTGGCAGGACTTACTTCCCCAATATGGACAACGTGGTTGTCAGGGGACTCTGGCCATCACCTCTCAAAGGATCTGCTTGAGCTTTGGAGAATGCCACCCAGTGAGACGCTCTGCCTTTGATTTCTCTCTTTCCAATATGGCTTCCTCCCCTTCTTTCCTTGAGTGTTCATTTCTAATAATCATCTTTCTCCTCAAATGCCATCTTCGCACTGGTTTCTTGAACACTCATCCAGAAGACTCAAGTGCTGGCACGGGGCTCTGTCTTCTCAGCCAAGGTCCTCTGCACCATTTCTTTACACTCCTTCCTCATGGCGAGGACAATCAGTTCTTCTTTGGTTTCCTAGATGTCTTCATCCACCCAGCAAAAATATGTAATGTGCTAGGACGTACTTTAGTTAATTGAGCACTTACCATATGCCAGGGCCAATCACCTACAAGCTCATGGACAGGGAGGAAGGCTCACAGCAGGCAAGTTCTCTGCAAAGTCACCAAGCAAGTAACAAAGTGGGCATCCAACTGACTCCATCTAACTCCAGTTTACGCTCTTCCTTCCTCTCCTTTCCGCATGTCAGATATACACTACAGTTTCTGAGTGACACATACTCTGTCTACGTCCTTTACCAGACAAGACAACTTGCAGCTCTGCTAAATGGATTCCCCATACACAGAAGGAATTAGCATGTAAGTTAATAATTTAGCCCATGTCATGTTGGAATGGAGGAAACCTTTCCTACAAAACTATATGGTTCTGCCTCAGGCAAACCCTCCTTGAAATTCCATGAGAACGACCATGAGAACGTTCATGAGCTTGGTGGTTCTGAGTGCAGGACCCAGGGAAGAGTTCCAGATTATGTAGACCCTGGTCCTCAGAGGGCCCCCAGTCTGCATTGTCATGGTCTCCATGGTGCTCCAGCCCATGGAGGGACTAACACAGGGCCAGGAGGCTGAAGAGGATAATTTGGGTCTGACTCGGGGAGAGGGGAGGACAGAAACCAACGAAACCCCAAAAAGGACTCACAGTGGAAATAATGCAACCAAGCTGCATTTGCAAGACAAGTCAAGGGTACCTGGGACAATTTTGGGGTAAATGGACTTTCAATTCTGTATCAGATTTCTTCATGGTTCCTTTATGAAGGGTCTCTCAGCCTACTCCCCAGAAAACACCATCAGACCAAACTTCCAGCAGCATTAATAATAACTGTTCAGCTCTACAGATCATTTTCTCTTTAGAAACCTCTATTGGAAGATGATGTGAGAGGGTTAATGGGAAAAGGAATTCAGCAAAGCTAAGCTCCAGGAAGTCAGATGATGGAGAGAGAGGATCCCTTAAATCTAATTTAAATTAAAAAGATGTTTGTGAAACCCAGAATAAATCTTGCTCCAGAGTGATTACCAGATGAAACATTTTAGTTAGTGGATGGTGAACTGGACCATATTTCATGTTTCTCGTCAACGTTCACTCCTCGCATTACCTGAAGGGCCTGAGCGCTCTGCTGATGAATGCTCTGGAGGTTTAAAAGATCATTTATCACCCCCACAGCTAATGCCATTTTCTGAAACATAATCCAAAGGCGTTTTGTGAGAAGCATTTTCTGCCTGAAAGTGTCCCCAGTGTCAGCTCCTGGATAGCTGGCGAGGCCACCCGGCCGCTGCCCAGTGATCTCTGCTCCTTCACTTCTTGGTTCTGGCCAAACACCTGCAGGTGCCCTGTCTACTGCCTTGGGCTTGTGATCTTCCTTCTCAGCCTGGGAGGGATGGGGACCCAGGGAGGCCATCGTGGTGTATATCCACAGAGTAAAGGGAGACTAGCGTATTTCCTGCCCACTGACTGGAAAGCTCCTTTTGGAAGATCAGGAAGGAAGAGAGTTATCCTGGAAAGATGGCAGCTTGGTAGAGTGGAGCTGGCCGGGAAATGATGGGGAAGAAGTTAGCTGTGAGCATCTGTGTGAAGTGCCTCAGCAGTACCCAGAAGGTGGAAGTGTTCAGAGAGATTTGCACCAACCCAAGGGGCCATCCTGTCAGCCAGGGCTGAGGCTGGTTGGTTACATTCTCTAATCATCAAGAGGCCTCAGGAGTGGGTAGGATCGTCAGTGTCACGTAGAAGCAAAGGATTTCATCACTGTCACAAGGCCCATGCACATAACCTCAACATCACCAGCTGTGCCTACACCCCCTGTGTCATCCATCTGGCTCATATTCCATAACCTTGTAAGATTTATTTTTTAATAATGCATTAAACATAAGGAAAGTATACAAAAGTCACAAACAGCACTGTGGTCCCTCCACTCATATCTATTAAGCCATCATTTTATTATATTTGCCTTTGATATGCCTATTTTTTAAAGAAATAGAATATTGTAAACAGGCCTAGAAATTTCACCCCTCACATATGTATCCCCCACAAGTGAAATGAAAAGATATAGTCTCCCAAAGATCTATCCATGAATGTGGAGAGAGGTTTTATTTGTAACCGCCAAAGACTGGTAACAATCCAAATGCCTTTGCTGGAGGAAGGGGTTATAAATTGTGGTATATCCATTCAGTAGAATACTACTCAGCAAAAAAAAAAGAAAGAAAAAAAAGAAAATCGATACCCACAATAGCATGGAGGAATCTCAAGAGCATTGTTTAGTAAAAGAAAACATAGGCCACATAGTGGAAGATTCCATTTTCATGATGTTTTGGGGGAAATTTAACTACATAGAATCACATAGGTTACTGTTAATGCTTGTCAGAGACTGAGGTGGGGAGAGAGTCTGACTACCAGGGTTAAGAGGGCTCTCAGGGTGATGAATGTATTCTGGTTCTTGATTTTGGGGGCAGATGCTGATTATGGCTGTCAAAACTCATAGACCTGCATACCATCATGAGTGACTTTTATTGGATTTAATTTATATTTCAGTAAAAGGAGAAAAACATAGCAACTTCGACTATTTTAAAATAGCCTGTGACCAAACCATGAGAACAAACTAACAAACCATGAGAAATGTGCTTGGCTTTCTGAACACATCGGTGGGAGGGAAGGAGCAAGAGAGGTCCGGCTTGGGGAATATGATATCTAACTTCCCTTTTTATGACAAAGAACTCAAGTTCTGGAGTCCAAAAGACCAATGTGCAGATCCAACTGTGTGTCATTAAGGGAATTGCCCAAATCTCTGAGCCTTCAATTTGAAGGTGCCATTAACCTTCTAACATCGGTGTAAGGATTGCCCGTGCCAGTAAACACAGCGCCAGAACTTCCTCTGGTAGGAGTCTTCCCGGACGATGAGACCTCACTAACCCTGGGGGACCAAGCACGGGTGTCACCAACCTCAAAAAGGTTAATGCCGGCATGCTCAGGTGGAAGGCCTGTGAGGAGTGAGTTTACAGCACTACAATTAGCTCCTTCCTGGATCTCCGCGGGGTCCCTGTCCTTCTGCCTCTTCAAGCGTGTCCTCTCGGCAAGGACACCAAGGTGGCTTTCTGGTCGGTTGATTCTGAAGTGTCTTGTCTCACACTCTGTGATGCCCCCCCCCCTTGCTGTGTCATTTCTTTAAACACATTCCAATAGTTCTTTGGAAAAATTTTTCCAGGAGGAAGAAAAAAATTAAAAAAAAAAAAACCTTCAGTAATCAGATTTTCTCAAATTTTCCACTTCATGATCCTGATTGGGTCAAACACTTGAAAATTATGTTAAGAGGCTGGGATCAAAGTGAGTCAAATTGAGTTGGCTCTAATTCCCTGCAACTTCTAGGCCACTGTCACTAAATGCAAAGTCATTTTGTGGCAGTCGAGCCGGGGAAAGTTACAGACGTCCCACCCTAATGAGAAATTGAGTTTTGGCTGGGCTTAATCTCAGAGGCTGGAGATGGTTTTGATTTATTAAACAAGACATCAGTGAAAAGAAACAGCCGTATCAAACCTACTCTGGTTAAATGTAAAATTACATTAAAAGCAGAAAACAAATCCATGTTTCAAGGAGAAGAGAATTGGGCAAAAAGTTATAAGAGAATAAAATAACAAAATATAGAAGGTAACTGGATGTGGAGTGGGCCCTAGGAAAAGCTTCCATACATCAAAACACTCAGAGTCAATATCATAGAGGAAAATGCACCTCTGGGTATGTAAAATGGAATTAAAACACAGGTGAAATGTCTTTCCAATGGTTTCTTGTGAAACTTTTCAAACTCAGAGAAAAACTGAAAGACCAAATATGGTGAACACTCAATATACCCAGAGCTAGGGCAATTGCTAAAATTTGACCAAATTTGGCCACATTCTCTCTCTCTCTCTCTCTCTCTCTCTCTCTCTCTCTCTCTCTCTCTCTCTCTCTCTCTCTCTCTCTCCATGTGTGTGTTTTTGCTGACCCAGTTGAAAGTAAGTTGCAGACTTCATGACCCTTCATTTCTAAATACCTCAGCCTGTACCTAAGAATCAGGACATTCTTCGACATAACTTAAATGGGCTTTTAAAGTCATGGCCCATAAATCTTTCAGATCATAAAACGCATGGAAAAATATTCATTTCCCTGACTGTGAATTGTCTTTGGTCTAGAATGACTTTGGGCAAAACAGAGTTTGGCTTTGGTGTCGTGATCTCGCTGGGTCTGCTGGGTTTGTGTGATTTATTCTACAGCCAGGGCAGAGTCACAAGTTTGCATTGCCTTCCCCACACCTCAGGGGACTGGAAATAAAGTCACCCCCTGTGTTTTAAAATACAACATCCAAACACAGAAACTTGGGGTGGACAGAGGCCAGCCCAGGGCAGTGGAGCCTGCAAGGTTGACATTGGGTTCGAGTCCGTGTTCTTCAAGAGGAGGGGGAAGATTTCCCACCCAGTGTGGGTCCAGCCAGGCCTTGTGCCAGGACACTGGATACGAGCAAGTCAAGCTGCAGAGCTGGCCTTGGTCTTGTTGAGCCTAAGCATGATGGTGGATGTGCATGGAGATCATGGGGGGGGCAGGAAATAGCCAATTCCTGAATGAAATCCAAGCATGACATTCCTCCCCCTCCTGGCTACAGTGACACACTTACCCAGCGACCTTCTGAAATGACTTGGCATCCTCTCTGGCGTCCTTTGTCTGGTCAATAAAAACTATCCCAAATACTTGACAACTCCAGTCCTCATGTTTATTGTTCTTAATTTTATTTAAAGTCTGTTTTTACTTTTCGAATGGATGCATAATGATTATGTGCATGTATGAAGTGCCTCGTGGTGCTTCAGAGCTTGTAAACATGTGTAATGTTCAAATCAGGGCCAGCATTTCCACCTCCCCAAACGGATGCCATTTCTTTGTGGTAAGAATATTCAAAATTCTTTTGTGTGGCTTTTTTGAATGATACAATGCCTTATCGTTCTCTGTAGTCACCCTACTGTACAACAGAACACCAGAGTTCATTTCTCACAACTAACTGCATACTCCTCAGGTCTGTTCCATAAAGCAGGCTCGAAGGCACTACTGATTCCCCGCTGGGTGTGCACCACCTTGAGGAATTTTTCTCCTTGTCCTCCAGTGGATCTTGAAAGTGAACACTTTATGACTGAGTAATATTCCATTGTGTATATATACACCACATTTTCTTTATCCATTCATCTGTTGAAGGGGCCCTAGGTTGGCTCCATAACTTGGTTATTGTGAAATGAGCTTCTATAAACATTGATGTGGCTCCTTCACTAGAGTATGCTGATTTTAAGTTCTTTGGGTAAAAGACAAGGAGTAAAAGAAGAATCAAATAAATTATAGCATTTGCTGGTGAATGGATAAAACCAGAGAACATCATGCTAAGTGAAATAAGCCAGTCCCCTAAAACCAAAGACCAAATGTTCTTTCTGATATGTGAATGCTAACCCATAACAAGGGAGGGTGGGGAGGGGAAGAATAGAAGTTCAGTGGATTAAACCAAGGGGAACGGAGAGAAGGGAGAGAGGATGGGAGTAGGAAAGACAGCAGAAAGAATCGGACATAACTTTCCTGTGTTCCTATATGAATACCCGACCAGGGTAACTCCACGCCAAGTTCAACCATAAGAATGGAATCCAAATTGGAATGGGCTACACTTCATGTGCGTATAATATGTCAAAATACACCCTACTGTCATGTATATCTAAAAAGAACAAATGAAAAAAATACATTAAAAAAAGATAGTAGAGTTAAACAGACATGATTACCTCATGTGCACGTATGACTGCATGACCCATGTGATCCTGCAATATGTATAATCAGAAAAATGAGAGCTTACACTCCATTTATGTATGATCGATCAAAAGGTATGAATGCATACTACTGTCATGTACAACTAATTAGAACAAATACAATAAAAAATTAAAAATAAAAAAACCAAAATAGACACTTGACAAAGCTCTCCATTTTTCTAAGTGTTTTTTGGTGGGTTTGCCTCTATGAAAGCACGCCATTCCTCAAAATCATCTGAGATAGATACTTTTCAGCATTTTAAAAATGGATGCTGAGGTTCAGAAAGTTTGACTCTGAATTCAGATCTGGCTTTGTGAACATCAGACCTACTGCAACAAGAGTAATAGAGATTTCTGCACCGTAGGACAGAGATACTTGGTACTACAGCCACAGCCAACCTCCTCAAAGCAAATGTCATGCGGGGGGAACCCAGAGAGACAGCAAGTCTGCTTCCCCCAGTGAACGCTGACTCTTCTCTACCAAGGCAGGGCCTTCACCTGAGCCTCGTGTGCAGAAAAACGTCACTGGATTTCAATGATACAGAGGTTTGAATTGAATCATTTCAACAGGCTAAGTATTATGATATACAGAATATTATATTAGGGGTTAGCAGAAGGGTACAGAGGAAGAAAGGAAGATTAACCTTAATTCACTTGTATGTCCATATAAATAAACACTAACCAACATCATGGCTCAAGGTACTGAATTAAGTGGTCACAAACACATCAGATGCAGTCAGCAAGGAAACTTGAAAGGCCCTTTGCTTACAAAGACTTTGTCAATAGTTTGTTTGATTCGCTGTGGGTTTTTGAAATAGAACGGCATCTTTTAAAGTAAGACTTTATAATTTAGACTCTGTCTTTTAAGCTGATCATCTAGTTATTCCGAGCTTGTAATGGTTCTTGACCATGGCCGTGCAGATGGCCACACACGGAGCAGCTAGAACCAGCGTTCCTTTGTGATCTCCCAGTTCAGGTTGGAGGTCAGACTGGGTTCTCTGCTCAGAGCTTCCCAAGGCCAAAATCAAGGTGACATCTGAACTGACATCTCTCAGCAGCTGGTCCCTCTTCCAAACTCACTGTTGTTGGGAGGATTCAGTGCCAATGGTCATAGAACCGAGGTTCCTAGAGACCACCTCTCTCCTTAGGCAGCTCATAGTAGGGCTGTTTGTTTTCTTCCTGGAGACTCACAGAGGGACTCTCATGACGCCACCTTATATTGAGGGCTCTCCTGATTAGGTCAGACCCACCTGGGTATAATCTCCCTTGTTATTATCTCAAAGTCAACTGATTAGTAACCAGGCCAAGGGGTTGAAAACTCATCATTTCCACAGGTCACACCCATGCTCAGGTTGAGGGGACTGTACAAGGGAATAGGTCACACCCACACTCAGGTTGAGGGGACTGTACAAGGGAATAGGTCACAGCAGGATGAAATTCAGAGGTCATCTTGTAGCTCCTTCAGCCACAACCTGATGCTGCTGTTCGGACCTCTTTCCCTTCATGCTGAGTGGCACTGTGGAACCTGAAATCCGGCATAAAACTCCTACATTTCCAAAAGTGCCTCCTAATTGATATCCCTCTCCGCACGAGCTCCGCTGCTACCAGCCTGATGCTGCCCTGTTCGGATGCCCTCAGCGGGTCCCCATCGCTCAGCCAATGGGGTCTGGACTCTGCAGGAAAGGTGCACCGCCTCCCTCCCAGCAGCTTGTCTTACCCTAACGATCATAGAATCACCAGTTCCCACCGCATACGGAGGTGCTGGGGTTTCTTTTTAATCCTGGACATGCGATCTTTAGCAGGGACAAACCCACCCTCCATTCTCTTACTGTCAGTTAGGGTTTCATACTTAAATCCAGGTGAAGCCGACGCCCCAGGGTGAGGGGCTGCCAGCATCCATTCTAAGAACCCACGAGTGGTTGGGCTGGATCACCTGTTTAAAAAATTGTCCAACACCTCGGCCTGTCCAACTCCCCTGGCTGTTCCAAATAACCCCCAAACCGAAACAAAGCCAAACAAAACCTCTCGCAGTGTAAGTCATGTTAAAAACTCATGCTCATTAGCATTCTTCAGGAACAGGCGTGCAGAGTCCAGGTTGTCATCAATAATGTTCCCTCCACAAAGGCGTGCCCAAACCTCCCAGGGGCAGCCCAACTTCCCCAACCTACTTCAAAATTAGATTTACTCGGTTACAAATTGCACGCGCTGAATGAGCACCACTATTAAACAAGGAAGCTGCTGGGCTAAATAGCTGAGCATTTAACGGTTCCGCATGGCATTACCATTTTTATGGTCTATTAAAGCAATTGGAAGAATACCAGCTGAATGGAGAATCAGGTAATTTACGTACATGCTTTATAAATTACCACATGCCTGCATAAAAAGTGAGGCCCCCTTCCCATCTAATGAGAGAGGAGACAGAGACACTTGAAAGAAGTCCGTGGGTATCAGATGGTGCTCTCGCTAATGACCGTGAGCATTCCTTCCTAAGTCCATGTTTTAGAGCATTAAAATATTCCAGGTCCTGGCCTTCGGTATGTATTCCCCCTGATCTCTTTTCATTCAGATCAAGGAAGGTGGAGAGTCATTATTAAGAATTAGAAGGACCATTTTCTAAGTTGCTGCCTTAAACTTCTGCAATTTAAAATTGAAGCAAGACAGCTCCAAATGCCTCATCTCCCATGAGCCCATCAGAAAGCTTACAGCATCCATGGCGCCTTCCACTGATTCTCCCCCGGAACTGAAAAATTCAGAGGGAAAGATAGTACAACTCTCTTTCAACCCAAAGCCTCTCATTTCTGTGAATTTAAAAGAAAAACACAGGGGTACCCATTAAGCCTGCCTGCCCACCAAAAATGAAGTCATCCGGGAACTCCTGACTTTGCTTGTTGTTCCAGAAGGGAATTCACCGTCCAGGCAGGAGAACAGCTTCTTCAGGAACGGCCGCTTCGCCGTGGCAGGGGATCTGTAGGGGATGTCACATGCAGAGACACCGTGCTGGATCCCAGGGTCCCCGGGTAGCCGTGTTCTGCACGGCAGCTTTGGGGGATTAGCATGGAGGAGGTAAATGGTACTAGCGGCGCTGAGATTCCACTTGGAGGATTCCACTCTGAGAGGGGCGTCTTGGGGATCTGGAGAAAGAAAGTGATGGAGTGAGGGAGGGCCAGGGTCCCTGGACACACCAGTGGCCTGGAGAGAGGGAGCCAGGGTTTTGCAGACCCGCAAACTGGTCTTCTCCATGACTTGAGCAGATGCTAGAAGCACAATCACAATAGAAGTCACTGGAAGAGGCTTGTCCCTCAAGGTCAGGCTCAACTGACTTGCCCTGGCTGTCTGGGTAGCTAGAGCCTCTACTTTTGTGCTGCCAGTTAAAGGACCAATTAAGCCACCACCTGCACCCTCCTAAGCTCTAGAACATTCCATTGTAGTTATCAGCTTCCACGCCTGTTGCTCTGTTTATGTGACATCTGAGTCAGTGAGCCTCCTGGTGCTTGGTAGGTGAGACAGGTCAGGTGATTACTAAAAACACGTCACACCAACACCGAGCACTGTGTATCCTCTGAGCGCAGGGAACCATCCACCGCTATGCTCAGGGGTCTGTATATTCTAGCTTAACTGCACCTCCATTTATGGGAGCACTTTGCCTAAGGACCAGGTCTACCTTCCTAATTTCCATTCATTTCTTTCTTCTGAGAACCTGCTAAAAGAGTCACCACCATCTTCAGTCTGAATCCTGGGGCTGGGAGAGCCAAAGGTGGGGGGTGGCTTAGGTAGTTGGGAGTCGTGAGGTCAGACGTCAGACCTACGTGCTCCGCCCTCCAACACCAAGTAAGGGACCCATTTAATTAACTAACCGATTATCTAGAGACCAGATCCCTGGCATCTGACCCTTGTGTTCAAATCCCAGTTCCATCCTGAGTAGCTGTGCACATGAGGCTACTATTTATCTCTCAAGCCTCGATTTCCTAGGCTACAGAATGGGGATGACGGTACTTCTGGCGTGGGGTAGAAGGGGGAGAGGACAATTGTGCCCGCTCAGCACCTGCCCACAGCCTGGTGACTCAGTGACGGTCTCCAGTGTCCCGACTAAGTGCCATCAGCACCAACATTCATTATTTTTCCACGTCACTCTCTCCTCACACAATTACACTATCATGACTTCCAAGTTTGTGTGTGTGTGTGTGTTGTGTGTGTGTGTATTTAACAGCTTTATTGAAGTTTAATTTAATACCATAAAATTCACCTATTCTGAGCACCTATTCTAAGTTTGATGAGTTGCAATGTCTGCAGTTCTGTAACCATGACCCAAATCCAGGACTGGAACATTTCCATCACCTCCATAAAATTACTCACACCTACTTGCAGTCACCTGAACCTACTCCCAACTTTAGGCACCCACTGACCTGCTTTCTGTTTTTATGGTTTTGCCTGTTCTAGAGATTTCTACATTGATTTTTTTTTTTTTAATAAATCTCCAATTCTGGTCCATCCATCTTAAACACCTGAGCTGTTTGTTGAAGTCCTAGGCTCCATGACAGGTTTTCTCAGTTGGCAGGGAGTCAGTCAGCCAGGGAATGGCTATAATTAAGAAGCCAAGCAGAGATCTCCCTGGACAATAAAATGTGAGCCCTCTCAGTCACAGACCCGGGGGTGACGAGTTACCCCAGTAAAGCTGAGCCAGAGCACAGCTAACAGAGCCCACATGGTCGAGCAGGGAGATGAAGGGGAGGCTGGTGTCCCCGGGGTGATAATCTGGGTGATCATGCCTGTCCGTTGCTCTTCTGGAGCAAATCCCTCAGAGGGTCCCGTAGGCTTGATGGGAGGAAGCCCGGCAGCTCCCTCCTCACCAGGGTCCTCCTGGACCCCGAGGCCAGACCTTCCTGGCTCTCATTCACTTTTCTCCCCCTGGGGAGGAAACAAGCCAGCTTGTCCCAGGCCACATTCTCCTGGGGCCATCCCCAGAGACGAGGGCAAACTGTCCCGAAGGGTTCACACGTCATTCCGTGGCACTCCCAGATTCACGGAGCTGCTGAGACTGCGGTGAGTCCTAGCTGAACAGTGTGACACTCCAGTCCGTGAGGTCAGGCCAGCTATCCCGGGGGACTGTACCCTGTGTCAGGGAGGCTTCTTGTGACCACGTTCAAGTCAGGACTGAGATTTCTGTGGACTTGGCAGCTTCTCCAGCCGCAATCCACCCACATCCTCTGCATCCAGGAGACAGAGGGCCTGAGTCTTCTGTGATTGGCAGTGCAGATTCGAGTGCCCACAGAGGCCCACAGAGGCCAGGTCTGTGAAGCAGCATAACCAGGACGGGAGGACTGTGGAGACCTGCAAAGAGACAGCCAGGATGTGATCATCGTCCACTGTCACCGGGAAGGTTGAAGAACTGATGAATATCTTAGGGCACACTGGAAACCAGGCTTGTTGGATGGTCTTATTTTCTCAATGACAATCCTTGAAAAAGCAGCTCAGGAGGTGGAAAACACCTGTGGGCCCCATCTAACCCTTGGGCCCTTCAGTGTGTCACACAAGCCACACGCCCCTGGCTGTTCCCACATGTCCCAGGTAGCAAGGAGGACATTGCAGTGGAACCCTGCCCCATTGCATCCCCGCTCTGAGGTTCCTCAGTTCACCAGGACCAGGTTACAAACTCCTTTTTTTCTATATTAACAGCACCATCCATGTATAATTGACATTCAAATACGGCATGAATTTAATGTAGAGAGATTGATGGGTTTGAACATACACATGTGAACATGTACTCATGAAGCCATCACTATGGTTAAGATCACCTATCCATCGCCTCCAAATGTTTCCTTGTGGCCCTCCCCACCTGTGCGTGTATGCATGCGTGTGTGTTGAGGATGCTCGGCATGAGACCTAGGTTTTTAAGTGCACGACGCTGTCAGCCATCAGCCTTGTGCTGCACACATCTTGTTTAATTGAAACTTTGTCCCCACTGAACAACTACTGTCCCCTGACCCTACCCTGTCCCTGGCAACTTCCCCTCTACTCTCTGCTTCTCTGCCCTTGATCATTCGAGATGCCTCCCATAGGTGGGATCTTGCCGCTCCCTCCAGGATGGGCTTTTGCACTTGGTATGCTAAGCATTCTTTTGCACAGCTGGATAGCATTTCTCCTACATACATACCTCATTTTCTTCATCCATTCATCTGTGGATGGGCCCTTAGACTGTTTCCTTGGTTCTTGTGACTAATGTTGCAATGAAAGAAAGGAGTGAAACAAAGGCAGCAAAGAGTGAGCCTGACCATTCACATGGAAGAGGAATTCAAAGACTAGAGAGCAAGATTCCAAAGGCACCTGCACTGGGGAATCGGATGCATCCTGGTCCAGGAAGGGGGAGCCAGGGCAGAGACTCCAGAGGGCCTTGGAGACCAGACCCCCAGAGCACTGTTTCCAGCAAAGACAGCACTGTCGTCACGGACACACTTCCCCAGACCTCAACATCAGCCTCCAGGGAAAAGCAGAGGACTTAACTCAGCCCTCACACTCTGGTTCACAGTACTGTGTCCCGCCTGGCTGAAATGGTGTCAAGAAATCATCCACATGTTATGAGAACAGAAAGAAGACCTGGGTAGATCTGTGCAAGCAAGAGGGAGGCAAAGGAAAAAAAGCAGTATGAGTTGGGGGGAAGGAATTACAAATTAGCACAAATAAACAAATACAAAAGGTAAAGGGGAATGAGCCCCAAGTAGAAGGGTATCTAGCAAGCAAGAAGTCGCAGAAAGGTTCAAGCCAAAGCTCAACTAAAGTAGAGGAATTCCCCTAAAAATAACTATAACTCAAAGGCAAGATGAAATTAAAAATACATACAGATGAGAGGTATCATGTGGAAGAGGAAAATAAGGAACAGAAAGAAAGTGAACTAAAGGGAAAGGTGGGTATAAACTTGGGGAATCAGATAAATTGAAAATACTAATTCAAGCAGTCAGAGAGAAGGTAATAGTTGTGATTACCCCAATGACAGTGATTTAAAAGAAAGGGAATGAGGAAGGTAGTTAGCAAATGGAACAGGAAAACTAAAAGTCTTCCAAGATATAATACAAGAAAAGATTTTTGAAGTGGAAAAACAAAACTGAACTGAATCTAGACAACCAATGGAAACAATTTTTTTTCAAAACACTGTGATGCCCAGGATCTGTAAGAGGCACTTGTCACATGATGAAACATTAGACTTCTAAAATAACTTTTCTGTTTAAGTCTGTAAGGAGACAGTCACTTATAAATTGTAAAACCATTAGTTCTTGTATGTCTCCAAAATCATACTGAATGCTAAAAGAACATGGATAATATGCACACAAATGTGATTCAGGAATATTTCCCACCAAAGTAATTAATGTGCTCTAAAGGCAGCAGGGAAAGCCTCCATAAAGAATTTAGAGAATAGAGATATTTAAAGAAAATTAACCTACTGAAATCCATGATCCACTGGCATCACTTAGGAATAAAGGGAGGACAACAGCCCTGTGGGCTTGGCAAACCCAAAAATGGAGAATTTGCTTCAGAGAGAATCCCGGATCAGGCCACCTGAGGTTTTCCCCACCACTCCTGAGAGGGCTAAAGAATTCAGGAACCAAGAAGATGTGATCGGGAGATTATGAACATTCTAAACATGGTCTCCGTTTCAATGTAGCTCTGGATACTTGGCAACTGTGAAAATCAAGGTTACAGAACAAAATGTCAATGTGAGATACTTGGCAATGTAAAAATGAATAATAACATCAATAAAATATTTGGAAACTGTGGAGAAATATGTCTGGGATATATTAAGAGCTCTGTCTTTTACAAGAGAGTCAAATGGTGCGGTGAGAAAAGCAAAAAGTGATTTAAATCATAACAATGATTCGAATTTCTCAATGTTTTCATAACGTTCTTCCTTACATTAGAGAAAACTTTTAGGAAATTGTGTCCTCTGAAATGTAGAAATTTTTTATTTGGATCTCAGTTACTCCATCAAATTCACTTCAGTTTTCGGGTTTCTGGTTCCAAGTACTGAGATATGACTCATTTAATTAGGAAACCTGTTTAAGTGTCGATTCTTAAACCTATGTTCCTGGACAAGCCAGTATTTACCATCCACCTAACATTAATGATGTTTCTCTAGAGTTACAGTGCACGGGGTGACTTGCAAACACCTTCTTTGGTCTATGTCTCTTTAGCATTTGAATAATGAGCCTGCATTTCTTTCACTGAAAGAATGAAGCAGCCAGGTGTGGTGGAGCCCACCTACCATTCTAGCACCTGGGAGGGCCAGATCAGAGGATCACTTGAATCCAGGAGTTCAAGACCAGCCTGGGCAACATAGCGAGATCCTGTTTCCAAAAAAAATGCTTTATAATAAATAAATAAAGGAGTAAGTCTATTAGCAATCCCAAGAGAGTGCGTAGGCACCATCTTATCTGCCCACAGTGGAAGGCCAGCTTCCTGCTCTCAACTGCTCTCCTCTGTGCTGCCAGATGACCCAGCTTGGCTTCTTCCATTATATCCAGTCCTGAACGTTTGGAAGAACAACATCCAAGTGAGCAGGAAGCATGCTGGTCTCCACGGCCAATGTGGACATGCTCACATTTAATGCAGAGTTGGCAGAGTACTAACTCCATGCCTGTCAGGTGAGGTGTGGTACCCACTCCCTCCACGGCCCCTTCATGATAAACCAAGTCTCCTCACAGCAGCTGATCATGGTGGGGTTGGCTGACTTGAATTTTAAGTATCTAAACGACTGAAAACTCTGGTGTGACCTTTTCTCCGCGAGAATCGGGCTGTGGCTAATTGAGACTCTAGGTGCTCAGCAGTTGTAAATCTGATCCTTGAGTTTGTATGAACACGACTTTTTTGTGTTGGAATGTGGCTTAATTAAGGAAAATGTCTTATGTGAGGATTCAAATCCCCGTGTAGATTAAATGAGTCTATTTAGGATCCACTAAGACTTTGAAAGCGTGGTTCACACTGTAGCACATCGCATTACATCCCCAAGCCACAGGGGAAGGAGGAAAGTTCAGAGAGAGAATCGCTGAACGTTAGAGCCACGTGGGACCTCCAAGGCCATCAAGAACAACCTCTCGTTTTGCCCATGAAATCGACTCCCTGTCAGAGGAGAGTCAGTCCCGCAGAAGGAAGTGCCTGAGGGTCTCCTCCTTGTCCCAAAGTAGCCACCACAGTGGCATTACAGTCTAATGGAAGAATGCAGAGCCAAGCTGCGGAACAGCCAGGCCTGGGCTCTGACTCTGCCTCTGAGCGGAGCCGGCCAAGCCAATTTCCCTCTCCTGGGTCACCAGTTTCCACTCCTTTGAAAATTAAGGGATCATATTAGGGGTTATTGGATAAAAATTACAAGAAGCCATTGTAGAGCTAACATCCTGTGCCGGCCCCTGCAGGCCAGGCTAAAATCAAAATGCAGTTGTTCAGGCTGGAGTCCATGTCGCCAGGCTGAAGCTAGCTAGCTGTTTATCTGACCCGAGGAATCAGGAGTAGCGAGAACCGTCAGATTTCCCAAACAGGCCAGTTTCCACGGGCATGGAAAGAAAATCCTCTCTACCTTAATCCTTAAAAAAAAAAAAAAAAATTATGATCTGAACTAATCGTAATCCTAATGTGAATCAGTCATTATTTTTCTATCTCCCTGTCCTTACCATACAGGGAAGTCACTCTGGAATGACCCGCCCCACTCTTTGTTCTTTGTTTCTGCTTCCCTCAACCCTCCTCTACCTGTAAAACCAACCTCCTCTGCTTGTCCTGGGATCACGATTCTATTTCATGGAATGAAGTCTCAACTCAATGTAGAATCAATGTCAAGCCCACTAAGATCTTCAAACGAAATTGTAATTTTGTTCTTTGACAGCGGGTGCTCATCAAACTTTATTATATCTGCCGTGGAGTACTGCTTTAACAACAACAGCATAATTAATTTACTTGGAAACAAAACAAAGCAAAGGAAAGCTGAGATACTTGGGTTGGACCATTATCATTATCTCTGCCATTTTTAGCCAACATTTACATGGACCTCTAAGAAAATGCAAAATTCTGAGTACATGATTGTTATAATAAAAGGAACAAGAACTTCAGAGACATCCCTGACTAAACCAGGATTTTTCTATTTGGATAAGTAAATAATGGAATGTAGGTCCATGCACAAAGTTTGCCTCTTATAAGGGAGGAAAGGACCATCAACAATGAGATGATTCTCCTGCAACTCTCAGGAAAATGAGACCTATTTTTACTTTTTGGTAAAATTGGTCTGTATTGTCCAGGAAGATGAAAATCGGAGGTTGGTACGGTTAGGTGAGGTGTGCCTAATGACGATCCGAAGCTGGGGACATTACCACAAGAGGTGTCACTCAGAACTCAAGGCCACAGGTCTAGAGTTGGATGAAACTGGGCTTTGCATGACCCTGGAAAGTCATATTAATGTCTCTGTTCCCACCTGCACACACCTCTGATGATTAGGATTCTGCATGGAGCCTATCCTCATAGTCTCCCCAAGTAAGCCCTCAGCCTTAGTTTGTTTTTCTTAAACTGTCTATGAAAAACACAATAGCAAGGAAAAACAATGAATGCATAGAAATTATAAAGCTCTCCAGAAATTGCATAAGGTTCTTCCAATAATAGTTCTTGCACTACAATTCCAACTTCTTTTGACTAGCAAATGGACAAAATGGTAAAGAACATAAGTTTCAGAGAAAACCAGTTTAAATACTGGGCCAGTTGAATTACCTACATGACCTTGGTTATATCAAGTCAGACCTTGCTGCTAAAAATGTGACTGAATTCAATTAAGAAAAAAATTCAAATAATTACTAGTTTAGGTGCTTCACATATAGGACATAAGAGGAAACTGTCAGGGCATAACTCAGTGATAGAGTATTGACTAGCGTATGGAAGGTCCAAGGTTTGATCCCCAGCACTGAAACAAAAAAATTGTGGCGTGCAACTAGATTAGGCTTAGATATTGGCTTAGTTGCTTTGGATGAATAAACCTACATTTGAATAGGTAACTTAGCTCTAGGACCTCAAGCAATGTATAGAATCTCCCTCTGGTTCTGTTCCCTCTAGAGGAAAGATGAATGATAGCATGACATCAATAAGATAATATCATACGTCTCCTCAGAGGGCATGGTAATGATGTTACCTGTGGTGGGGACAGCTATGGATTTTTCGCAGATGCATGTCTTCTCTTTGACAGTAGAACTCTGAAAGCATAAACAGTGTTTGTTTCTTCCTTAAAATTATTCCAGTAGTTAAGTACCTGATACATATTTGTTGAGTTAATTAATCAACTAGAATATATGGATATCCTTCCCAGAATTTTCCAGACTGTGTAAGTTCTCCTGCTATGAAACACGGTGTTATGTTCCCCTGATGGTTGCCATGGGTGCTGTTGGTAGGGTCTCGAGGAAAAGCCAACAGAGAGCCATTCTGAAGTCCTGAGTTACACTTCCTGGAGATGGACTGTGACAGCCCATGCTAGCTGGTAGCTACAGATGGCGTCTCTTCCGCCATAAAGGTGTCTCATCTGTTTTTCTTGCCACTTCTTAGGCTATTTGCCACAATTAAGTACGGCAGCAGAAAGTCCCACAGGCTGGTTTATGTTGTGTTTAAAAAGTTAATTAAATTGCCAAGTTGTTAAGTTGTTAAATTTAAAGTTAAAAAAAAATCTATTAGCAAGTTTCCTCCTGATTAAAGTCGTGAGACCCATGTGTTTGATTTTCAACTTGGTCCTCTCCAGCAATAAACATTAAAAATAAAACAATTCCATTTTATGACCAAGCCCTCTACGATCCTTTGTGTGTGATGCATTAGGGAGGGGGAGAGAAAGGGCAGCAGAATCATAGTTCTTCTGCACAGAGAACTTCCAATGAACGTGTTTCTCAGGGCAGAGAGGGGGTGGGTGTGTGAAAGCTGAACATCTGTCCAAAGTTCGTCTTTGTCATCTTACATTTTATAATCTGCTCTCAGGAGATGGTGGTCAATGTGGTGCCCTTCCTTTCCTTAGGGTGCTAGATTTTCTGCTGGAGGGGATGGACAGGTGACATGAAACAACCATTATTAAAAGTTGCTCCACCCAGAGAGACTGTGTAGCACAGGGTTTGGCACAGAGTCCAGCCTCTGGGCATAAGTTCAATGTCAATCAATCCTCTCTTGAGTTTGGACAGGCTACTCAACTTCACTGTGAGGTGGGTTTGACAATAGCATGTAGCACATAAGGCTAATACAAAGATTAGATGAACAAAATCAAATAAGTCACAGAATAATGCTTAGCACAAAGTCGATTGCTTGATAAATATTATCCATGATTATCAGAGATCACCTGAAAAATGCATTGTGATCTGCATATGTGTAGACACACGTGTATATAGACTGTCTACCTACCCGTTTATCTTCCTACCTATCATCTGTCCATCTAGATCTAACTTGGGGGGAAATAGAATAATAAGTGCATAACTTAAGAGTTGTTTAATGAAACCAATGTTAGAATAATTGAAACCACAGGTCAACAGAGACCTTAGGAAACATCAGCTCTGCCCTCACTGTTGAATGCATCTTCCCTCTGACAGGCTGTCATTGGAAATGCCACGTGGAACTCTCTGCCCTCTGGCAGATTGTTCTGCTGTCGTACGGCTCTACATTTTGGCACCTCGTTCTGCCATCGATCTGCGGTCTGTCTCTCCTCTACGTCAGAGTTGGGCAGAGGACACCTGCTCAGTCTTCTCCCTAACAGCTCTTCAGAGACTCGAGGGCACCCGTCAAGAGCCACAGGCTTCTCCTCTGCAGGATAAAAAAAAAAAATCCCTATTTTTTTGTGAGTACACTCTCACCATTCTCTTCAAATGCCACTACCTCTTGAATGTCCCCTGGCCCTTTCTGGGAAATGCCCAGCACGTTCATCCCGCACTCCCAGGCGGCCCTGACCAACCCTGCCTGGCCCTCTTCATCCCAATCTCCCTCATTGCATGTTTGCTTTTGTTTGCTTCCCTGGAGGGCTCCTGATGAGTCATCCCAGTTTCCCTGGCCCAGTGGGTGGGTAACACAGCCCTGCAGTGCCATGCAGGGCCGGGCAAGACCAGCCCCCCACCTGTGGGAGGTGAGCCTCTCACACGGTTCTGCTGGGAGACGTGCTGCAGGGACGGCCTGCTCCTCCCTTTGCAAACTGCCAGCCGTGGCAACGCAACTGCCTGTAACTGGATTTCATTATGGAAATGGTGCTAAAGAGGACCACAGGCTCCAAAATCCATTAAACTGCTTTCTATTGCTTTACATATTCTTCTGCGATAAAAATAGCCTGATATTTGAATTTAAGAAGCCACTGCCTACAGGGTAACAGATGGATATTAAGAAGATTATCATAAAGAGGGGGATTAGCCAAAAAATAAAATGGGAGTCAGGAGAGGACAGTTCTCCCACTTAAGGCCAATCCGTTTTGGGGGTGACGTGCTGTCCAGAATGTGACACTGCCCCCTTTGGAAGTAAAACCCCTCAGCATCTTGGTCACACCAAAGGGATTTGCTGCCAAAGGCGGTTGCATTTTATTTTACAACACACTTTCTCCAGCTGCCTGGGGGTGATTGCAACTTGCCACTCTGAAAAGACAGCGAGTCCACAGTCCTTGGCTAAAAGCACCCCTTCTTCTTGTGTCTGCTCTCCACCTGGGCCTCCTCTCCATCGCCACATACCGCAACACACCTGCTCCCCGTGGCAATTCCTGCTGACCGCCACACTCTGAGATTTGATCAATGTCCAACCTCGACTCAAGACAATCAACTTTTATCTTCTCAATGATTTGGAACGGCTGTTCTGAAGTTCCAACCCACTAGCATTTCTCTTCTGAACAGCCAGGTTGAAGCCTGTCTTTGAAAACACCAGTCCAAATGCTGCTCACACACTGTGACTCCCACTGTGTGGCCAGGCAATCCACCTGCCCACCAAGTGTTCCCTGTTCCAAGACCTTTGCACAATCCTTCATCCTGCAGGTCGCCCTCACACCACAACTCCACCTGCGCTTACATCACTGAGGAATGCAGTTCTGGAGTATTATTCAATTTCACCAGATCACCAAAGCAGAGGTATGTGCTTCCGTTAGGAATTCTGATCCAAGCACTAGCCATAATCCTCAGTCAACCAGTGAGACATCAATGCAACATGATTATATCTGTTGCTCTCCTCTGTCATAGACTTTATTTTCTCTATATGGATATTTGCTTTTGTTTTCATTTTCTTCTGGTCCTCAACCAACTTCCTTAATATTTTCCTCTGTTCTTGAGCAGGGTTATATTTTAGCTAGGTATAAAACAACTTCATCACCAACCTTTATTCCCCAAAGTCTATTAAGTGTGCTAGGGGAGATGTCAGAAACCTGTCTAACTCTCTGGCCTATGTGCAGGCTGTTCCTTTCATCAAGAAAGTGTAAAGTTTATTTCAAACTTTGAGAGATACATATTTCACTAGAATTTACTATAAGTTTGTAAATTTGTGTCTCCCTTCTGTGAAAACGGTTCTTTTTTTTTTTTGGGGGTGCTGGGGATTTGAACCCAGGGCCTTGTGCTTATGAGGCAAGCACTCTACCAACTGAGCTATACCCCAGCCCCGAAAACGGTTCTTTTGATCTGACAATTTGTGTTTTGCTTGAGTTCAGTTAATTTTCCTCTTTTATTTCTGTAATTAATGTTTCTCCGTTGTCTCTCTTTTTATCCTTGAACAATTCCAGTAGCACATTAAGATTTTTGGATTCTGACTCCAAATCTCTTTATTTTATTTTGGAGTTTAATACCTAGGTGAGAGATAAGCACAGTGATTTTGAGGGTTGGTTGGATGGCTTTTAGACCAAGAGTCGAATGTCACCAATAACCAGAAGTCATCCTTCTTGATCTCAGACATGTGCATCCACCTCCCACCACCAGCACAAAGTTCATCTATATTTGCATTTATAACTTTATGTGAATGAAATAAGTCTTATGCTGTTTTGTGTGTGGCTTCTTTCATTCAGCATGAAGTTTATAAGGTCCATTAACACTGTTGTACGTAGCTGCTGACCATAGTTTTCATGGCCACATTTTTTGCTATCGCACAACTATGCCAAAATTCACTCACCCACTCTATGACTGATGTGCAATAGGCTGATTCCTAGTTTTCTTCCAGAATTTCAAAGCTATATTTCACTTTCTTCTGGCTTCATTAGGTTACCTCAGTCTATTTACTGTCACTTTTATGTAACTGCATTTTCCTCTGAATAGCTACTCTTCTGCCTTTGCACTGCAGTGCACTAGTTAGTGTACGGACTAATCTTTGCTCACCCCACTCCCTGCTCAGATGTTTTCACTTGAACAGCAAATGTCCCTGACATCAGTTATTTGTCCCTATTGGTGAGCACATTGCAGGATCCCCTCATTTACTCTCACAGCATTAGTCGACTCTGGCTCCAAATGTGAAACACTCCTGTTCCATTTGGAAAAACCCAAATTATAATAATTACTGTATCTGAATCGTATCCTAAAAATGACTTGACACTCTCTAAAGAACCTACATTCTTTGGAGATACCCAATTCTAGGTATAAATATATTCTGATGGTGTAGTATGCTCCAGAGTATAGTAAAAGAACTAAAAGTCTCTATCAAAAGAAGCAAAAAGTATAAATAAAGTTGAGATTTTCATAACCAAATGTTTTTAGAAAATGTTAGGCTAAATAAAGTTTACTTATTTTGCTTTAACTACAAGACTTAAAGTCTTTAATATGCTTCTGAGCTCCAAACATCCCCCAAGGGAAGATGTGAGGGATAAATAGTATGCAGTATTTCCTAAATATAGAAGAGTTTTCAAGATTATGATCTGTTTATTTCCCCCCAACATTTTATTATGAAAATTTGCAAACAAATGGCAAACTTAAAATAATCGTGCATGTAGTCACCACCAGGATTCTACAATCATGCTTTGCTCTATTTGTCACCTATCTATTCATCCATCCGCCCATCCCTCCATCCATCCATCCTCCATTTATCCACTTAACTGTCAATCTATCTTATTTTGGGGACCATTTCAAAATAAATTGCAGCACACCAGTGTTTGCTAAGTGTAAATACTGGAGCATGTGTAATTAACTAGACAAAGATAATTTATAATTAAATTTTAATTCAGCTAAAACTTACATAATAAAAAGTGCACAAATTTTAAGGCTACCAAAGATTTTTGACAAATGCACAGATCCATGTGACCCAAACTCGTCACCCCAGGATATTTCCACACGCCCTTCCGAGTCAGTCCATGCTCCTACCCACCGCCCCAAAAGAAACCACTTCTATTGATTTTTTTCACTGCCACCCCATAGAAAAAGCCCCATTTGCATTTTTTCTCACCACATATTAGTTTCATTTGTTGTCCATCTTGATATACATGGAACCTACTTTCAGGCGTGATGTTGACCTGAGAGCCCTCTGTGTTGTTTTGTGTATCTGTAGGTGGTAGAAAACTTTTTTCTTCCTTTTTTCGCTGAGGCAGCGTGCTATGGAAGGCACTTTAGAGAGACGGTGCTACAGATTTGGGGAAGGGATGATACCTCATCTGAAAGAAACACAGAGTTTCACGTCTGGGACGAAGCAGCGATGGTCACGCTTCAGTTTAGACCTTTTGACATGCTGTTTGCGTGAGGTCAGGCCTACTCAGCAGCCACGACAGGCAGGAAGACAGTGCCTGAGGTTCGGTCACTGTGGTTTATTTTCAGTGCAAGTCACTTTAATAACCACTTCTCTAACAAACCTAAATGAATGAGTGTTACTTTCCTCAATATAACACACAGTGGGCCTGTGTCTCGAGGCTATAAGAGAATCCAACTGGACAAAGCAAAACAAAGTATGAACTGAAGTACTCTACAAATGCTGGTTACGTCATTAACAACAATGACTTGAACTTCCCTCCTGATAGGGCTCACTCCTTCATCAAGCAATGTTTAGAGGTGAATTTGAGACTGGAAGAGAATGACTGGCTGGTCAGCAGAGACTGACACGAGGTCATGAGTCACTCCAAATCTTCTTTCTACTACATCTCTGCTCTGTCTCACTGTATCCCTCTTAAAAACAAGTTTTATTTAAATACGTTAAAGACATGATCCATAGATGACTTGGGTTTTAATTTAAGGCAAACCAAAACAACCTCTATCCATATAGACTGGGGTGTCCAGCACCCCAGTTGGCCTGTGACTGTCTCACTTTTAGCACCAAATGTCCTGTCTGCCTCCAGGAAGTTCTTCAAACCTGGAAAGCCAGGTAGCTGGTCACCCCAAACCTTACCTCCAGCCAGAGACAACTTGGAAGAAGTTGCATTCCAGTACTCTTCAGACCATCACCTTCTCCAAGGACAACCAGAAAACCACTTCAATCTGTTCCCCAGTTTTCTAGTAGAAGCAGGAATCATAGAAGAAACAGTCCAAGTACTATTTAACTATTGAGCTGGCTTTATTTGTCAGGGCTCTATGGTGCAAAGACTAAGAGCTAAGACGCCAGAATGGACATCCCGGATTTAAATCTCGGAGGTGCTCCTCAGGAGCTACGAGAAGTTGAACGACCCCCACGTGGGCTTCAAAGGCCATGCTGATGGGAGGGGAAAGTAGCTCCCTGTCTGGCATGCCGTTTTGTGGATGAATGAGGTCAATGTGTCCAGTACTTAGCAGAGTGCATCACACACTGTTTGAGTGCTGCAAAGGACATACCTTTTCTCATGATTAAATATGCAAGCCATCGAAGAGAAGCTTAAGAACGAAGCCGGGAAGGGCCTCCGCAGGGACCTACCCATGAATGTGCCCTTCTACCTGGTGAGAGGCAGAGGAAGCGGCTGCACAGCAGGCACTTGCCCTCGCTCTAAGGGTTAAACAAAGAGGTAACTGCTTTCACGTTGGAATGTTTTTGTCACCCTCTTTTCATGTGAAAGCTTTTCATCTGCAGCACGGCTTCAGAAGCCAGACTTCACTAAAGTCACTTTGAGACTTGTGCTAGCAATGGGACTTTAATTACCTTTCTCAGACACAAGGATGGCTCTTGTCTTAAAAAAGGAGAGAGGAGAGAGAGACAGAGACACACACACACACACACACACACACACACACACACACACAGGCTCTTTCTTTTTCCTTCGTGCATTCTCTTTTTCTCTCTATTTCCCCCCAGATTGAAATCTTTTGTTCTTGGCACTTTCCATATGCCACCCTTTAATATTTAATCAGCCCCACCTCATCAGAAGACTGCTGGCCTCATTAGATAATTAATGGTTGCCGGCATCCCATTTGCTTCAGTTAATACATCTGCAGCCAGCAATTAGCGCCCGAGTTTATTAGTTGTTCTGGCTTCATTTATTGGGGAAGCGATTCTGCCCGTGATTGAAGCCGTTGGGATCCGCCAATGTGGACAGCTTGCCCCTTGTTCCGGGGGATTCTTTTGTTTACATTTTTTTTTTCTTGCTACAGTTTTGCAACACTGTGCATCCTGGCCCTGCCACAAATGGTTGATGGGAAGATTCCCCTTTTATAATTCAGTAGATAACTGGGTGATTCTGCAGGAAAGGGTGGATGCAAAGTGATTCTCCAACTTCCGGTGGGGCAAGGAGAGAGGAGGGACGGTGCTGGCTAATTTGCTCTTTAGCAAATACCTGTTTTGTTTTTGCTTTTAAAGCCATAGATTCAAAGCAGAGAAATCCTCATTTCGGAGGAGTGCTAAGAAATGTGGTGTCAGGCGTTAGGCAGTTGTCTCCAGGGAGACCTTGAACTTGAGACGGGAAGTCCCCTCTAGACCAAGGCTCCTCCCTCTTCCATCTCCGAACGTGACCTCTCTGCTTTGACCCTATATCACCTCGCTTCCGATAACCAAGTGGAATTCTGTCCTTTTCACCCGCTTTTCAGGCATGTGTGCCTCCTGCCCTGATAGCCAGTTTATTTCTGGTGATTAAAACCTTGGCATATCACCAACATCATTCCCCTAGTCAAATCCTGCTTGCCTCTTGATGCCAAAAACTGGGGCAGATGATCATTAAGAATGCAATAATGATGTGCTATCTGAATGAGATGAGGGTGAGACTTGCTAGGTCTATTAGAGAAAAGAGGGAAACAAAGAGAATAAAACTTAACCTATCTGGGCAAAGTGGGATTGAAAAGCAGAAAAGGTGCGAAGTAGTGAGGGCTTCAAATTTCTCTGTGTCTCAATTTTGTAGGTCAGAGTTTCTCAATCAAGACCATTAGCAATATCTGTACTCTGATGCTAGGAAGTAAGGGTGGAGCTGGTGATGGAGACAACCAGCAGTTACTGAGCATGCTCAGAGTGCCCTGAATCCTACTAGACACATTCCCTGTGTTATCTCATGTAACTCAGAGGCCTCTCCAGCAGTTCTCTCCATCATACAGATGAAGAAAAGAGGCCCACAGATTTAAACGTGTTTCCCCAAGATCAGACACCCTGTGGGCACCTGAGCTTGTGCACAGAGTTCCTCTCCAGCTGTCGTCAATTTGCACACATAATTTTATTTTGTTCCCTGGAGAACACTGTGAGGTTCACAGAGACTGTCACAACTCCCAAGCCTCTTTCTGCTGTGACCATGACTAATCACTTTCAAGGCCCAGCTAAGGCTCAGGTCAAAGGTAAAACCCACCATGACTCCAGCACACTGGGAATCATGTACTAGATTCTGGCGAGGGTTTTCCCTTGCAGTCACTGATCTGAATGTGTTAGAATCACTTGAGGTCCTTTAAAAGTATGCTAAATCTTAAGCACAAGAACAAGTCAACCAGGTATCATATGAGTGGTAGAAGTCAAGGGAACAGACAGAGGCGGATGATAGATATTCCCATTTATATGTCAAGAATGAAGCCTCTCCTGGGTTACCGACCATCTGACCCTCTCATGACTTCATAGGTCCATGGTCCTATGGCAGAGAAGCAGGACTTGCATCTCAGCAAGTTCACAAGATTTCTGGGAAAACTCGGATAAACTCTTAAATATTCATGACCCTAACATTCCATCTATAAAATAGAGCAAACACATGACTTTCCCAACTGATAGCAAGGCATCAAAACTGAAAGCAAATGAGTGGGTTTTTTGCAAAGGTACAATCACCAGTAGTCTGTTCCCCTCAGGGAGGACAAGCTTGACCAGGCAGTAGAAGACACAATTCACCTCTAAACACCTGAACTACACAGCTTTGTTTAACAATCAAGATCATCAGGTTTTACTCCCTTCATAAAATAATTCAAAGGATTTCATAATCTCTTTGTGTATGATATTTCTTAAGCTATGCATTCACAGCTAGCGAACAGGATGATTTTGGGTGGCCTGTGGATAAACCTAAAAATAACAATGTTTAGATATACAGGAGGAAAATCACGGCTTTGAGTGATGATATAGAATGCATTTGGGGGATGCATTCATTTAAGTGACAAGAGTGAGACAGGCTGAGTGTGCTGGTGCACACCTGTGATCCCAGTGGCTCAGGAGGCTGAGGCAGGAGGATCACAAGTTCAAGGCCGGCTTCAGCAACTTAACCAGACCCTCGGCAACTTAGTGAGGCCCTGTTTCAAAATAAATAAATAAATAAATATAAAGAGCTGGGGATGTGACTCAGTGGTTAAGCGCCACTGGATTCCATCCTTGGTTATCCCCACCCCCCAAAAACAGTGGAACAACCCTAATGCCTTGTTATGCATTTTCTGTACTATAACTTAAGTGACAAATATAATTTAAGAAATGCAATGGTTTGAATGTGATCTGCCCCCTCAAAGCTCCTGTGTTAATGCAGGAATGTTCAAAGGTAAAGAGATCGGATCATGAAAGCTATCACCTAAACAGTCCATCCTAGTTTGAATGAACTGACTGGGTGGTCACTGTGGGCAGGCGAGGCATGACTGGAGGAGGTCCGTTACTGGCAGCGTGCCTTTGGGGTTTATATTTTGTCCCTGATGAGCAGAGTGCTCTCTCTCTCTGTGTCTGCTTCCTGTTGCCCTGTCCTGAATTGCTTCCCTCTGCCAGGCCCTCCTGCCATGATGTTCACCTCAGAACCAGAGCTAGACTGTCAGCTGACCACGGACTAAATCTCTGAGTTAGAGAGCCTCTAAGCTGTTCTTGTCAGGCATTTTGGTCACAGTGATACAAAGCAGACCAACACGGGAAATAAATAATAATTTGATGAAGGAAGAATGTGAATGGTTGCTTGCAGTTGAAGCACTGTTCTGATCCAGAGTCTACAGAGTGGTCCAAACCTGAGTTTTCTATGGGGTTCCACCCTTGCCCACAGATGCCCTTGCTCTTGCTCCTGTCCGCATCTTTGGCAAGAAGGTGTCTCTCTGATTGGGGAACTTGGCAGAGGAGGCTGGAAGGACTGTATTTGCCTTTCAATAGGTGGGCTTTGGGAGGAGCTGTCTATGGTGCTGACGGACCTTTCAATAAGTGGGCTTTGGGAGGAGCTGTCCAGGGTGCTGATGGTGTGACCCAGATCTGAACAGAGTGAGTTTCAGGGCGTCCCTTCTCGAACAGTGAGTGCTGCCCGAGTTCCCAGACATCACCCTAGTGCTTAGACGTGATGTTTCATTTTTAGAATTGGGATCATGCTTAGAATTTGCTAGTCCACTTCCAGGAATTTCCCCCAAAGAAAGAGCCATAGAAGTGTGTAAATCCTAGCTACAAGGATTCACACTGCCATTATCTTGAAGTAGGTGCTTTATTAGGCTAGGGCAGGAGCAAAGATGTTATAAGGTTGAACTGTATCAAACTGCCATATTCTGAGGTCAAAAAATATTAGCAATCAGCTATCCAATAACAGGAGAGCTGTTAAGCAAATTTGGGTCAATTCTATGTAATGCCAGTCTGCAGCCATCTGCAATAATGCAGTGGAGTAGTATTTAATAACAGAGATTTTACTCAAAATATAGTCTCTGGAACGAAACAAGACAAACAAAAGGAATAGGTTGGCAAAACAGTATCAACAGAGCTATTTGTTTAGAATTCATTTATGCATAGAGAAATGACATAACAATTTATTTCAAAGTTGTGTGTGCTTTCTCATTTTTCTTTATTGGTTCAGATGCCTTCTAGTGTCTTTAGTAAGATTTTTTAAAGTTATTTTTAAATTAGGTTTTAGATGGTAACTGCATCCAATTCTTAGTTGGTTTTTTCCTGTCTCTCTTCTTTGTCTCTTTTTCTCTTTCAAACACGTCAGGGTACTAAGTGACGCCCTTCCTGCTGTCATTTCCCTTCACTCCAGGAAGTGCATCAATGAAGTCTCCTTTCTTCAGTAACCTCAGAATTCTTCTCAACACATAAATCCAGGCAGCCATTTCCATGCAATCATAACTGTCATCCAAGGTGATACTGGTTTTCCTTCCTGGCTCTAGATGCCCCCTGTTAGGCATTTACCTTTCTCCACAGCTCCACCTCTGTGCAGGTGGCTCTCCATCTTTTTTCATTCTCTACTCCTCCCTCTGAGCCTTACCCAGGTTTACACAGCTACCAGTTGAATTTCTCTACCTCAACTGCTCCTAGCAATTCAGGATCACAGGTATGGTCAGCACATTCTCCTTTGGGGAAATTCATTGGATTTAAAGTTTAAAACTCCATGTCCCAAAAAGTCCCTCAGGCAAACTAGGAGATTGGTAAGTAACCTGAGTTAAAAAGGTCACTGGGACAAAAGCTTGAGTGACCTTCAAGCTGCTTACTGGAAGGGCATTAAACATGGAGCCCAAGCCAAGGGGGATGCTCTTGGGCTTATGGTCTCTGGGAGGTCTTTGAGAAAAGAGTCCACTCAGCTCAGAGCAGACAATTCCCTTAGACCCAGTCACATTACTGGGTCCCCGTTAGAATCATCTCCAAGTAATCTCAGACTTGCATGTGTAACAGGAATCAGAGCTCTAGACCCTGGAATGACCCTCTTAGCTCCCCTTCTCTGCAGGCTGACTTAACTAATGTCAAAGTATTCCTTCCCTCTCTGAATTCAAGGCACCTCCCTTTCCAGGGCACTGAGTAAGCACCAAAGTGAAGACCATCACTCTCTAAGATAATGGCACTGTCCCCATATCCTGTATGCATAAAGTGAAAAGCCTCTGATCTCTTCTTCTGAGAGGACATTAATAGAAATCTTTTTAAAAGACAGTTTCCTAGCACTGGCAATATTAAGCTGTTATTATGGCAAATGAGCTTATTTTTACTTTCAAATGAAAATATAAATAAGTAATAAGTAAATATTAGCAATCGTGGTTCCATAATGAATAAGGACAGAATGGGGAGCGGAGAGTGTGTGCCCATTAGGGAGGCTGGGACATTAACATTTGTTGACATTTTTCTGCTTCTAGCTTTAATGTAAACTAGAGGCAATTAAGTTATATTCAACACATTTCCCTTGTAAATATTTTCCATTTCTCGATAGAGCAACTGAGATGTCTTACAACAGTACCGTGTTAACGGGCCCCAAACAAGGAGGAAGCTCACCTGTCATCTGCCAGTGTAAAAATAGAAGGCCCAACTGTTTGAATAATTCAGTTTCTCCTCTCCCATTTCTCACCACAACAGGACCATGCCATTCTCCATTCAGGGTGCCTTCTGCCTTGTTTGTTTGTTTGTTTCTTTGTTGACACTGTTGATCTCCAGGTAAATCTATAAATCCCCACTCAGAAGAGCATGAATTACTCAATGCCTGAATGAAATGAAGACAAAAAACAGCTTGAATATTTAAACTTGCAGCAAGTATCTCCAATGATGGATCCTTTCGGACGCCAACTCATTTTTTTCTTTGATATCTACTACTGCTATAAAGTCCCAGTTTATCATATAACATTACAATTTATGGTGTAACCAGCTTGTGCACCGACTATAAACCCTTCATCAATGCCACTGTAAAGGGTTTATAGTCCATAAATAGAAGAGCGAGACTGCCTTTCCTCCTTGTTTTGCCCACGACACAGCACTTGAGACATGTCAGCCTAGTTATTTGTTTCGCGTGCTGGGTGAGTTACGGGAAAGTACGTGGAGCCGTGTTTGCTCTCCAAAATCCAGAGACACTTCAGGGTCACAGGGGAGATGGGGAAAGTGGTGTGAGCTGCAGAGATGCAAGAAAATATGTCTGCTCTTATTGCTTCATTCGTCTGTAGGTGGGAAATCAAAAAGTAAAGCTCCAGATTCCATTAATTAAAAACAGGCTCCTTCTTTTGAAATCAACCAACCATGCAATACTGTCACATCTTAAATTGATGGTGATACACAATCCTACAGTATTTACTATTGCTCAGTCACCTGTTTCATAGGCATCTCTCTCTGCATCATCTCCCTACCTGCTCAGAGGGTTAGATTTAGAGACATGAAAAGAACTGTGTTCAAATCTAGCACTAGCTTTGATTAGTTGCATGGTCTCAAGCAAACCTCTTATTCTGATTAATAATTTTCTCAAGTATAAATATCAATATTAACTTTAATTCCTTCAGTCTTCATCATCTATGAATAGCAGCAGCTCAAGTATGAATACACCCTGCTTCTGCTGCTAATAATCATGACCATAATGATGGGGACGGTAAGGATGGAGATGATAGTGATGGTGAGGGTAGAGATGACAGGAAGGAGGGAAATGGTGAGGATGGAGGTGGTGGAGATGATGGAGATGGCAGAGATGGTGGAGATAGTGGAGATGATGGAGATGATGGAGATGGCAGAGATGATGGAGATGGTGGAAATGGCAGAGATGGTGAATATGGTGGAGATGTAGTGATGGTGGAGATGATGGTGATGGTGGAGATGACAGAGATGGTGGAGGTGGTGGAGATGGTGGTGATGATGGAGATGGTGGAGATGGTGGTGATGATGGAGATGGTGGAGATGGTGGTGATGATGGAGATGGTGGAGATGGTGGAGATGATGGTGATATCAGTAATGTTGGTGATTTTGCCGATAATAGTGGGATTATAATGGTGGTACTCAATGATTATTTCATGATTTTACAACCAGGTAGAAAGTGCATTATGCAAGTTACCTCATTTAATGACAACCACCTGATTTTGCATAGGAAAACACTGAGACTCAGCAGGTAAGTCTTGTCCATAGTTCCACAGCTGTGTACTCAAGTGGGGTTGAGTCTAGCCCTTGGCTCTAAAGTCCTCTGTCTCAATCATGCCATTATGTCACTTTTCTTTAAAAGGGGATTAAAATTAATGGTAAAGATTCAAGTATTGCTCCATGGCCCATGTGCATACTGAGGCTCCATGTCAACCTTCCCAAGGTAACCGTGGGAGACCCAGGGCAGGAGGTTGCTGTCTTCTGCATCTGCTTTGCTTTGCCGCCTGCAATGCCACTGATCTCTGTGCTTCAGGTGCTTCCTGTCAGCTCTGGGAGGCAGGATGGCATTGATACTTCTCTGTCCTTGGCAGGAACCCTGTGCTCCAGTGACTGCAGATCCCTGACATTGCAGAGGAAGGCTGCCATTCTAGACCTCACAGTACCAAATCCACATGGCCCCTGACCGTGCTTTGTCATTGCTGCTTTTGGGTCCCCATCTCACAGTACCAACTGCTGCACTGGCTTCTAGCTGGAGCCCTCATTGCTAAACCGGGTTCACAGGGTCACATCAAGGACAGAGCCATGTCCCTCACCATCACACAACGATGCTCCAACTTTTTTGTGCTTAGATCTGTTACTAGAGAGAACTTAGAATTTGGGAGGGCCTTCTAGTAATATTCCAGAATGTTCCAGAATTAACTAGATTTAGAGAGAAGACCTGCTGGCAAATAGAAAAACCCAGTGGAAAGTGTCCTTACATCACAGGTAGCCAAAGGAAGGAGAAAGGCCCAACTTTAATTATCGACGCATTTGAATATCTTCATTCTGAAGGAGGCACAAGGAGGCTCAGGTGAACCCTGAGGGATTTCCAGCCAAAAGCTGGCTAATCTCCAGTTAAACAGGGCCATTATCTCTCACTCCCCGGGAGAAAGTCAAGCAGAACTGATTTGATTAACAGCAGATTAACCTCTCTAACACAGCCATCCTGGGTTTTACACCTGTCACTTTAGGATGACAATTTATATTTATTCTAAAAGCCAGGAGACAGTAAATTAAACATTGCCCTAATTAGAAAAGTGTCATATGTTACAGTGAGGAAGCCACCTGATCTAATTTTCTAACAGGTCCTGCACAAAGAACATGTCAGTGTGGCATTAGTAAAAGCCCTACAAACACCAACACTCTTGGGAGGAGAAAAATCTAGGCTGCCGATCAGTGACATCTTCGTTTTTGAGAAGAGGGATTCAGAATTCAGTCCGTGGAGCACTGACCGGATCCCAGGCAAAGCACCTGACAATGAGATGTATGTTGGAGCAGGCCAGGAGGACCTCTGCCTTTAAGGACTTCAGAATCTGGTGGAAGAGGCAGAGACAGCAGCACGGGCAGTCTCAATTCAGCTTGGACCAAGAGTAAACACTCGGTGCTGTGAGGGCAAAAACGAGGCTCATTGTCTACTGCAATCTCGGGGAAGGGTGACAGAGGATTATCCTGGAAAATAATGAAGTCTACAGTGTCACCTCTTGATCATGAAGCATTTTTCCAGGGTTTAAGGGGTAATGAAGGGGAAATAGGGTCTGCAAAGTCCTGAGAGGGAAGCCATAGCCAAGCATAGTCAGTGACTATGGGCATTGAGGAAGGAAAGCTGAACTCATGAAAAGCATGATGTCATGCCAGAGATGACTCTGTTTAAAAGTCAAGGTCAAATTAAATACAAGGTGTATAAGTCTAAGTGCAGAGTTCAATGAGGGTATTTGTCTATGCATCTGTGGAGACATCACGCGTCAATCAAGGTGGGAAGAGTTCCCGTCTTTGTTCTCACGACACCATGTCAACATCTCCCCAAGGTGACTCCTCAGGTCTCTTTCACTAAGAAATGTGTTCGCCTACTTTTGAACTTTATGTATGGGATAATGCAACATGTACATTTTGGTGTCTGCTTCCATCTATTCAATATTTGCTGTGTGATGGTATTTTCTTGTTGCTCTTATTATTTAATGCCTCACAATTTGTCCACCCTGTCCTGACACTCATGAACATTAGGGTTGTTAATAGCTTCAGGCATATAAATGAAACCATGACAAACATTCTCCTATGCATCTTTGAATGGCTGCCTTGGTCAGTTTCTGTGGCGTACATACTCAGGAGTCACATTGTCAGAGGGTATGCGCAGGTCTAGTAGGTACTTCCAAACAGCCCCCAAAGTGATTATGTCACCACACACTCCAACCAGCAAGGGAAGGTGATTCCAGTTGCCCCACATTCTCAGTGCTTGGAATATCAGTCTTCTAAAAGTCAACTATCCTGGTTGGTGTGTAGCAAAATCTTATTGTGGTGTTAATGTGTACTTGTCTGATGACTAATGATGTCATCTTGATCTAGGTTGTCAGGCCATTTTGACATCCTATTTTGTGATATTCAAAGGGTTTGTCAGCCTTGAACTGGGTCTCCTGCTTGTTTTTTTTTTTTTTTCTTTAATTTTCTTAGACATTTGTAGGAACTCTTTACATATTACAGATGCAAGTCCTTTGCCAACCATATGATCTGACAGTTGTGGCTTGCCTCTTTACTCTCTGAATTTGTCCTTCTCTTAAAGGTGAACCAAAAAGAAAGTTTTAAGTAGAGCAACTTCAGATACATTTGTGTTTAGAAAACTTACTTTGCTGTAGCATGAATGGAAAGATGTTGAGCTGGCATTTGTCACTTGCTCATTAGGGGTCAGGCCCTTGGGCAAGCACTGAATAGTCTTTATGAAATTTATCTCATAAAACGATCATATGAGGAGAGTAGTGGCTTTTTCCTTATCATACAGACTCATACTGAGTCCACACAGGCAGTTCCCTAGAAGGCAGTACCTAAATCCAGAAAACCGTTTCCAACCAAAGACCCACAAACTTGCTCACTGCATGCAAGACTTTGCTGTCAAAAGAAAGAAGCTCATGTGATCTCATAAAAGAAGAAGTTGATAAAAGGACTTCATCAAAATTAAAAATGTTTGTTGTGGGCTGGAGGTGTAGCTCAGGGATAGAGTGCTTGCCTAGCATGTAGGAGGCCCTGGGTTCCATCCCCAGCACCACGAAAAGAGAAAGTTTGCTCTTTGAAAGACATCCTCAGGAGATGAACAGCAATCTACAGAACAGAAGAAAACGTTCACACGTCGTACCTATCAATAGCTTTGACTGAAGAACTTTTAAAAACTCAACAATAGAGAAATAACCCAGCAGAGAAAGGGCAGCTCGTGACCCAACCCTGGACTCCTGCCTCTGGACTCCACAGCATGAAAGATAATGAATGGCCACAATGTACGCCCTCTGTCACATGGCTAACCAGTAAGCAGAGGCACCCGGTTGTTGACCAGACTCTTGCCAACCCCAGCCATCCCGGTGAGCTGAGAGAGAGCGAGTCTATTATCGACCAGGTTCAGACTCTTCCTGAGGACATTATCGTGAATAGAACAGCTCCGGCTTTCCAAAGCTCACCTTCCAGGGAAAGATACAGATAAACACGTAATTACAGCAAAGGCCACGAACGGGGCCAGCTAATGAAGCATCTCAGACAATCCGAGAGCATTCGATCTGCTTGGAAAAGCCAGGGGAAGTTGTTTGTTTGTTTGTTTGTTTGTTTTAATTTTTATTTTGAAATAATTCTAGTCTTAGAAGTTGTAAAAATAATAGAAAGGGAGCCCTCCTCAGCTTCCCCAAATGCTTCATCTTCCTACAGCCACAGACACCCAGCCAAAGCCAGCGTCAATATGCACACTAAGGTCCAGGCCTCGCTCACACCTGGCAGTTGTCCTACTAAGCTCCACGTCCCAGGCCAGGGTCACACAGTGCCTGCACTTGGCAGTCTCCTCTCGTCTCCTCCATTCTGGAATACTACCTCAATTTCTCTTGAGCTCTCATAAAATCAACAATTTAGCAGAGTGCAGGCTAGTTTTTTATGCTTTTGTTAGTGTGTTACAGTTATACACAAGAGTAGGGCTCATTTTGACATGATCACACATGCATGGAATTTGATTCACTCCATTTCAGTCCCCAGTGCTTCCTCTTCCCTTCCCTCCTCCCTCCTCCTGTTCTCCTCCCTCTTAACTGGTCTTCCTTCCACACTTTTTTTTCTTTTTTTTTTAAATGGTTGATTTTTTAAATTTTATTTGTTCTAATTAGTTGTACATGACAGTAGAATGCATTCATACATTTTGATAGGTCATACATAAATGGAGTGTAATCTCTCATCTTTCTGATTGTACATATTGCAGGATCACATGGGTCTTGCAGTCACACATGCACATGAGGTAATCATGTCTGCTTCACTCTCCTATCCTTCCTACCCCCATCCCCCTTCCCCTCCCTTCACTCCCCTCTGCCTAATCTAAAGTGACTCTGTTTTTTCCTAGTCCCCTGCCCTTATAAGGTAATATGAATTAGCATCCACACATCAGAGAAAACAATCGACCTTTGGTTTTTTGGGGTTTGGCTTATTTCACTTAACATGATATTCTCCAACTCCATCCATTTATTTTTAATTGGTGATATACATGATATACATGAGGGTATACATGAGGGTGAAATCCACATAGCACAGTTTGGTCCAGGTCATTCCACATTTCCTCCCCTTTCCTAGCCCACCTTCCTGCCCCTCAGTTCCCTACTCTGCTGACCTTCCTTTTATCCTTGTCATATTTGACCTTCCCTCTCTTTTATCCCTATTTGCTGTAGCTTCTGCCTATGAGAGAAAACACTCAACCCTTGACTTTCTGAGTCTGGCTTATTTCACTTAGCATGATGTTCTCCAGTTCCACCCACTGAGCAGCAGATGCCATGATTTCACTCTTCCTTATGGCTGGGTAGAACCCCATGGGCTCTATACATGCCACCTTTTCTTTTTTCATTCGTCTATTGATGGGCACCTGGGCTGGTCCATAGCTTGGCTATTGTGAGTTGGGCTGCTATAAACATTCGATGTGTCTGTGTCACTGTAGTAGGTTGTAGTATGTAGTATGTTGTAGTATGTTCTTTTGGGTAAATACCAAGGAGTGGCATGAGACCCACATCTTGAAGGAAGAGCAGCAAGAGACCAGAGACAGCAGTACATTCAAGTCCAAGGCTGTGACACTCAAGCAGAGAGGCTGGGCCGCTCCAGGACACGTGTGTGGGCTAGAGTTGTGTGGGTTTGTGCTCCAATGCAGACCTGCTGGGGGAGGGGCAGACATCCGCTGGCATCCTGTGATGAGGTCCGAGCCGAGAACAGAGGTGGCTTTGGCATCGGCATGTGGGCAGTTGGTACCATCTGCAACCAGTAAACACTAAAAGTCATCTCTTTAAATAGAAGAGATAATGGTCCCCCTTCCCTCCCAAACATCTCCTAACAGTTTTCCTATATTGAACAATAAATAGCCAGAAATATGGAGTGAAATATCTGGAAAATATATTTTTCAACTGATCAGAGCAGAAATTCATCAAATACTAGTAAAGAGACTGAGGTTTGCTGACGACCACTAGAGTCAGTAGTACTCATTTGTAAAACAGCGGCTGAGGATTGGCCTGACCCTGTGAGCTACAAGAATGAGGTGCCGACGACCCAGTTCCTGCAGAGATCTTGGGCCTTGTCCATCACCCCCGCTTGCAGAGTCTCCTCCCACCCTAGAGCCAATGCCCGCGCTGAGTCTCCAAAGCTGGCTGGAGTTCACGGGCGTGTTCACTGACCCCAGCTCAGCATGGGAAGATTGGAACAGGGCAGTGATTTCCCTCTGTTGTGAGAATGCGTGTGTGTTCTCTTTTAAAGTTAATTCCATTATGTGGCTGTACACATATGTCAGAGCAAATCCCACGGTTATAAGTAAGCACCAATAATATCTTATTCATGTGTTTGTTTTGCTTTTGGTGCTGGGGATTGAACCCCAGGCGTTTTTCCACTGAGCCACAGCCCTTTGTATGTTTTATTTTGAGAAAGGTTCTTGCTAAGCTGCTGAGGTTGACCTCATACTTACCGTCTTCCTGTCTCAACCTCCTGAGTGTCTAGGACTTACAGGTGTGCATCGCCACACCTGACCCGCAGTAAAAACCTTTAAAAATAAAATAAAAATGCAAATTTTCTTGAGTAGGGGAAAAAAAGTCAATGACTGTCAATGCTCACTATAGCCCTCGAGACCTGCCATGGGCTATTCAAGTCTCTCTGTGTGTGTGTGTGTGTGTGTGTGTGTGTGTGTGTGGTCTGTTTACCAACTTACTAAATTTTGATTGATTGATTGATAGATAATTCATATATCATAAAATAAGTCAATAAATCTGGTTTTAGAGGAATCTCAAAGTCACGCTATCATCGCCTTTATCTAATTCAGAATATGTACTGCTTGACTTTCCATGTTCTGCGAAACCCCGTTGTCTCCTTGTGGCTCAGCCCCCTTGGCCTTGGAAGTGGGTGAGGCTACAGGAGATTGGGGGAGGCACAGAGCCAACTCCCTGTGAACTGTGGGCGCTTTGCCCATCTTGTGTCACTTGACCGTCCCCGTCAGCCAGGGTGATAACTGACACATGACAAGAAGCCAGGTGTCCTATGCTCTCCCTAAGGGGCGCTAGCTGGACGAGGCCAGGACCCAAGCCAGGTTCTGCCCACTCTGAGTGGAAGCTTCTTTCCCCATGGGGTGTCTCCTCATCTTGCCCTTCCAAAGCCGTGAGGACCCCGGGGACATGTGTGGAATAGGCCTTCTCTTTCATATCCTCCCAAGCCACCGCCGCAAGTCATTCTAGTGGTGGTCTTGCCCGCCCGTCTTAATTCCCACCTCCAGGATCCTGGAACCGTGAGGTGCACTGTGGTTGGGTGTAGGGGAGGTAAAGGGGCGGTGGGTACCAGGTCCACAGCCCAGCTGGGCCGGAGCCGTGTCTGTGGCCCTGGCTGGCGAGCGAGACCCGAGGTTTATCAGGGAATGCTTCCGAGAGCGGTGACTGGTCCAGGAAGCGCTCGGGGGTGGAGGCTGAACAGGGGGCACCCCAGTCCCTCATGACACCGCCCCAAGAAAGACCCTCTGTCCCTCAGGGTGTTATGTCCAGGTTGGCCGGCTGGACAAGTGGCCTGTGTCCACTCCACTGTGCCCCCAACTCCCACATCAGTTGCAGGAGGAAAAGGTTCTGTAGGTCAGTGGGCAGGAGCAGCGACACCCTTAGCTGGCCTGGCTCACCTTGTCCCCCGCAGGGCCAGCGCTCCAGGCGTCCTGCCTGCCGCTCTCCTCCTTCCCTGGACCGGGCTCGGTCCTTGAACCAGGGTATCTCAGGAGCCCTGTTGACCTTTCTTTAAGGGTGACACAGAGTGCTGGTTTCCCGGTCCAGTTTGCATGGGCACAAAATACCTTTCCAAATATTTCCATGTCCCAACCCCATGAACCCCTGAGTGTTACCTCGTACGGTGAAAAAGGCTTGAGGTGCATTAAAGTGACAACCCTTGAGAGGGAGAGGTGGCTCAGACTGCCTGGCTTGGTCCAAGGTTGGCACAAGGAACTTAAGAGGAGACAGGAAGGCGGGTGGCAGCAGGGTCAGGACATGGGAGGGGAAGTACATGTGCTATGTATGCGAGGAGAGCGAGACAAACAGACGGAGGGGAGAGAGAGGGAGGAGACTGGAAGTTGTAGCAGTGGCTTAGAAGTGGAGGTGGGCCATGAGCCCAGGACTGTGGGCGGCCTCTGGAGTCTGGAAAGGGCCAGGCTGGGACCGTCTCCGGAAGGCAGCAGTTGGAGCACAGCCCTGTCCCCTATGTGAGACTTGTGAGACTCAGAACTACTCAACAATAAATATGAGTTGTTTGAAGACACAGTGTTTGTGGTGATTTGTTTCTGTGGCAACAGAAAGCTGCCAGCATTGAGCTCACGTGTACCAGATCCTTTGGGGGAAAACATGGCTCAGTGAGAACTGCAGACACTCACACCTGAGCAGCTGGTGCTATGCAGGGCCTCCAGGACCCCCAAATGCCTCTTCTCCTCCCATCGGCCTCCCTTGAGCCCTTCCTCTGTGCTGGAGGGCAGCAGGTGGCAGTGCAGGTGCCCGTGTGTCCTGGGTAGCCCTCGCCTGACTCCACAGCCCTGTGACATGGTGGCTTGCACCTAGTGGCCGCAAGTGGAAAGCAACCATGAGAACTCTTTAACTGACATGTCACCATCTGCTGCCTGAGCCCGTGAAGGAAAGTGGAGAGGTGAGAACTAAAGATCTATCACTAGACAGCAGTGAAGAAAAGTTCAGGGAGAAAAGTCTGGTGGCTACATGTGGCCCTCCACCAGTCCTTAGATCTGAGGAGCTGGACTTCAGACGAGCCAGTGGTTCCTAGGTACAGATCCTAAGTATTCACTGGAGAGACATGAAACACACTTGGACACTTGGACAATCTCAGCAGCGTGAGTCATAGGAACCACAGATGGGAAGCAGTCTTCATGTCCATCAGGTGTCGATTGAAGGACAAAATATGACATCTGCACACAGTGGAATATTGTTTAGCCATAAAAATGTATGTCATCTTGATACATGCTACCACATGGATGAAGCTTAATGTTGTACAGAGGGAGAGAATTCAGACAGGAAAGACCACACATCACATGATCCCATTGATAGGAAATTCTTCCTAAAAACACATCTTTAGAGGTGGAAAGTAGATCAGCGGGTGCCACAGCTGGAGAGAAAGTAAGGGTCATCCATAAGGGGTCATGAATGGTTTTATCAGAGAGACGAAAAGGCTCTGAGACTGGATTATGTGATGGAGGCGGAACTCAGCAAATGTACTAAAATTCATCAGACTTCAACTTCGAATGATGATTTTATTGTACATAAATACCAGGTGAAAAGATTTTGAAAAATATATTGATAAGATTGTTAAAATATATCCTCCTCGTGGGGAGGAAGGGAGAAGGGACAGAATGTTGCCCATGGTTGTCAGTGGCTGCTTCTTGGTGTCTGGGTGGTGAGAGGGGATTGGGGCGGTGAGTCTCTTCCTTATACTTCTATTTCAATATGACTTTTATATAGCGGGGGGACAGCGGCTCTCACCCTAGCCCACTCCTACTCCCATTGGAACAGGCAGATCACTGTGAAGGAGGGCTTCCCACCCTCACCCTCATCCTCATCCCTAAAATTAAAATAACCATCAGGCCAAGGGCGCAGGCCAGGAGGTGGGAGGCACACCCAAGGGGATGCTGTGGGCACAGCTCCTGGAAAGCTTCTCTCTCTACCTCCTCATAAACCAGATGAAGCATTTTCGCCTCTTGAATGCTTATTTTCTAAGCTTCCAATTTCCCGGGGCCATGGCCTCCAGGTCTTGTAGGAAGCATGCAGTCATGCTTCATGCTTGAGAAAAACCCTGCCGTTGCTGCGTAAGGTCAAGACGGTGCACCTGTTCGAATCTGCCAGAGCCCCCAGAGAAATAGCCCTGCCAAGGTTTTCTCAACATCTCAGACTTGGTGTGCTGGAATTGCTGGCGGTGTCGGGCACAATATTTCAAAGCTGCTCTGTGGGTGAAGGCCTTTCCTCAGAAGGAGACCATTTTTCTACTTGCATTGGAAAAATGTCACAGGATACAGTCGAGTCTCACCCTGATGCATTTCCCCGTCACTGTAGAGAGGGGCTACGATTCAGTGAGGTAGCTGAACTTGGATCATTGAATAATGAAGCAAATAACAATAATAACAAGTGTTAACAGCAGGTCAGAGAAGTGTTGGTACATTAAATGCTGTTTTATTTAACCCTTGCTACAGCACTCTGAATTATTACCTATAATTCATGACTGGAGAACCTGTTCCATCGGGAGGAATGACTCGGTCGGTTGGGGGCACACCAGCTTAGGCCCCAGATCCATCTTGCTCCAAAGTCTGGGTTTGGCTTGAACACAGCCCTGCCGTTATTGTTTGTTCTTAGGAGAGTGGGGAGACTCTCAAGCTGGAAAAGGGATGAAAGCAAGATTAGTCCAAATCAGCACACAACTGCTAATGTAAATTCCCTTTGAGGAAGTGACTCAAGAAATTATCCGCGAATCCGTGCCTAACGAGAGTGGGGACTGTGCTTGTCCCAATTGATTAGGTCACAGTCGCAGGCCTTTCCTGGTGGAAAGCCTTTCACCAGAGCAAAGCACCCCCAGGTCGCAGCCCGCTGTGAAGGGGAGTCAGTGTGAGCAGGAGAAAGCTTGGCTTCTGGCATTGATGCTCTGCATGAAGATTCTGGAAGGCTCCGGAGCCCACGTGTGAGGGTTGTCCAGCGGCCTTGGGGAGACCGCCGAACGTCTTCACATCTGGATTTTGTCCTGCAGTTAATCTTCCTCCCGCTGTTCTAGCACTGTCCCTTACAGTACCAGGCCTTCCAAGCAGGAGGAGCAGGAGGTGGCAGAGAGAAAATCCTGGGTTCCCTGCTAGGCTTTTTAGGGTTACATGCTGCAGTCCAGTCCGGGCATTCTCTCCTGCCCTAAGGTGGATTCCTGGGAGAGTCAGAAAGGAAGACGAGGGATTTCTGTCCAGCAAAAACACAGATGTAATGTTTGTAATTGATGTCATTAAAACACACGTGCAGAGAATAATCACACAGGTTTTATAAGAAAACAGACATCCAAAGGTAGATGATGACCCGTGGGATGGCCGCTCACCGGAAGAGGACGGAAGAGGGTGAGGACTGGGGGCTGGAACAAGGAGGGCTGGAGCCGGGAAGGACACAGACTCACTGCCGGAGCAGAGGAAGAGCCACCAACCTGGATTTCCACAGGAGAATGGAAGCAACCTAAACTACAACTAGACGCTGCCCTCGGCCTCTGAGGAGGGACCACACACTCTTCACCCTTCAGTCCAAAAGCCCACACGTGGGTGAGCCGCTCCCACGTAGAGGAGCCCCGGGGCCCGGGAGCCTGGCCTCCCTGTCCACAGGCTCCACATCCACAGATGCAGCGACTGTGGGTCAGTGTCCCGGCCATGGCTCAGTGGCAGCCGGCACCCTCCGCACAGGCAGGCCTGGGTTCCACGCCAGCACCACACACACACACACACTCACACACACTCTCACACACACACTCACACACACACTCACTCACACACTCACACACACACTCTCACACACACACTCACACACACACTCACACACTCACACACACTCACACACACACACACTCTCACACTCACACACACTCACACACACACACACACACTCACACACACTCACACACTGACACACACACTCACACACACTGACACACACACTCACACACACTCTCACACACACACACTCACACACACTCACACACACACTCACACACACTCACACACACACTCTCACACACACTCACACACACTCACACACACACTCACACACACTCACACATACACACACACACTCTCACACACACTCACACATTAATCAATTAATTTAAAAAATCTGTATCTGTTACAAACAGACTTTTTCCCTTATCATTTCTTCCTTACACAATGCATTCTAACAACAATTTCCATGACACTGAAACTATTAGGCATCATAAGTAATCTAGAGATGATTTACAGTATACAGGAGGATGTCCATGGAAGTTCCGTACCAATTTAGATAAGGGACTTGAGCAGCCAGAGTTCAGTACTCCTCAGGGGTCCTGGAACCAACCCCCTGCGGACACAGGAAAGACTGTGCTTCCTGGTGGTCTCAGCAGGGTGGCAGGCCTCTCAGACGCTGAGGGACCCTCCTCATTAAGCATCTGTAGGAAAAGTACCAGGGCGCATAAGGCGGGAAGCTTGGGAGAAGCCTGCTGAGCTTGCTGTGCACCCCAGGAGAACAACAGCAGGAGCTGGAAGACAGAAGTCAGACCCACAGAGACGGTAACCTTGGGACTGTCAAGATGCACAGTGACCAGAAGCCGCTTGAGATAGGTGCATACAGCTGGCACCAACTGGAGATACACACAGCCAGTGCCAATAATAATAAAGTTTATCCCAGTAAATTCTGGTCTGGAAAAACAATGGTGATCACCAGGCAATTTGGGGAGCTTTGGTTATATTAATCTCCATTATTAAAAAATAAGAATTCATATATTTGCTGCAAATAGATGTCCACCAACATTGTTTAATTGCTGTACCTGTGAGATGATTTGCTTTCTGGTCAAAGACTCTCCTTGGTTGAAACCATGTGACCACAATGGATGGTGGATGGATTTTGTTTGTTTGTTTGTTTGTTTTTGGTCCCAGAGATCGAACCCAGGGGTGCTTAACGACTGAGCCACATTCTCAGCCCTTTTTTATTTTTTGTTTAGAGACCAGGTCTCACTAAGTTACCGAGGCTGGCTTTGAACTTTGTGATCCTTCTGCCTCGGCCTCCCAAGCCACTGGGATTACAGACATGCACTGCTGCTGGCGGCTGGATGGAGCTTCTTGAAGGAAGGCAGGTCCAGAGTGTGTGCTGTGGAAATGGGCTTTGAGGACAGGGTGGGAAAGAGGGAGCAGTCTGAGCTGCAGACATCATCTCCCTGCCAGCCTGTCTCCACCCCCTCCACACGTCCTGGAAAGGTGGGGGACGGACGCCAGCCCCCTCCTGAATTTTTTCATCATTTCTCAACTTCCACAACGGCAGACAAATGGACCAAGGCTGTGTTGTCGACATTAGACGGATTTTTCTCTTTGGATTTCTGCTTTTCACTCTTGTGTACAGGAAGGATAAATAATGTCGGAACATAATAAAAATGCTTTCAGTCCCCTGAAGCTAAGAAAGCATTTTAATGTAGTGAGTGATGTTGCAAAACCTCCTTTATCAAGAAACACGAAGGAAAAGCTTTTCAAATCTGGCTGCATACACGGACCTGCTGTGTTGGAGACGCCTCCCCAGAGACGGTCCGCGAGGGCTCTGAGTGGGAAGGAGTGCTCCTGTGTGTGCTGGGCTGTGCTGAGCAGCTGAGCAGAGAGGAAGAGGGACCGGCTGTGCGGGACCTGGCCCACTGTCTCCCCAGGCTGCTCCTCAGCCACGTGTCTCCCCCCAACACAACCCCACCAGGCAGACTAATGAAATTTCGGGTCCCCAGATGCCCTGAGCTGCCTGTGGTTTGGCGTCTTGTTCCTGCATTTCTCTTTGCCCGTAAGTCCTTTCTCTTTCTTCTGATTTATGCTGGGTCTTCGACACTCATTTCTGAAGCCCAGAGAAACCAGCCTCTGAACCCCGAGTCTCAGAGCAGTGCCCTCTTCTTACAGGCATTCGAAGCACCTAGAATTTTCTTCTGAAGAGTATTTTATATTACTTTATAAAAGACTTCCCTTCTCTCCCTGGCTGGGACCAGAGGCCATCCATGTCAATTAAGATAAGGTGGTATCTTATCTTAATACCTGAGTGACAAAGGCTTGTAGGCCTAAGCTGAATCGGCCACACCTAGAAAGTTGCACAGAACTGAAAATTGATTCCAACCCAAACTGCTGAATTTGGAAACCAAGTCTAGAATTCCAGAAGGCAAGTGGTCATGGGCGAGGTCTCAGTGCCGAGTGGTAGAGAAGTCAGCCCGTGAACTCCACCCACCATTTCAAGGGCTTCACAGATGGGATAATATGCTTCTTAAAATTAAAAGTTCCTTGTTTAAGTCCCATTTTTCCCATTCAATAGAAAGTCCCACTGCTATAAATTGTGGTCTACATGGCTGTTCTCAGGCGAATGAATAGTAAAATGGAAAGAGAATGGGTTTTGAGATCAGCATATCAAACGCAAAGTCAGGCAGTTAGGTAGGCTGCTGACTCTCCAAACCGAGCGAGAAGTCAAGAAATAAAGTGTAAAATGGACATAGCGATGGTATAATTGTACCTGCCTTCTAATGTGCCTGGGAAGATGAAATGAACCCACATGTGCACAGTGTTTAGAATCGTGCTTGGGCACAGCAAAAGCACTTAGCATGTATTACCTAATGTCGTTATAACTCACGAGAGTGGTGCTGGGCACAGGGGAACTCGAGATGGAAAAAATATTATTAGGATATAGGGGATAATGCAGTTATATTTACTATTCCAGTATTTAAAGCTTGGCCTAAAGTGCTATTGATGAAGTGACTCCTATGTAATGAGAATAATAAATACTAAAAAGATAATGAGCTGAGAACATTCCTCCCCAAGAAAGCCAATTATTTATTCAATTATTTTAAATTGCTTATGTAGTTCCTATAGATTATGAATTAAGCCTACTTTTTCAAGCAGAGTGCTCTACTTAAGAGTGCACGCATGCCTAAGTATGTACACTTGTATTTTGTTTTTCTTTTTTGAAGGTGTTGCTGAGGACAGCAATGTTCTATGAATGGGGACTTCTATCAACTGAAGAAAACGTATGTGAAACCATTTCTCATGGTCTGAAACAGCAGAACTTGAGGTATACAACCACGAACCAGAACTCTGAACATTAGTAACTTCAACTAATGACAGGGTCACCACGCCCTGAATCAAGCATGACCAGTCTCTTAGCCAACCTCAGGAACCAGGAACCAGAATGTTAGAACATGATTGTGCCGAGTGGAAATTAAACAATCATATATTATTTAAACTCTGAAATCAACACCATCAAAGTAAGAAAAACTTAAAGAGAAAAATTTCCAAGTCCCACCATCCACACAAAATAAAAATATTTTGCTCTGGCTTCTTTCCTTTTGGTCTTCACTCTGCGTGTGCATGTCTGTGTGTGGGTATCTGTGTGTACGTACACTACACACTGAGATCAAATTTGATATTTTTTTGTTTTCTGCTTTACCTTGCTCTGCTGAATGATTATTTTTCCCTATCATTTTTAATCATCTTTGAGATGGAATTTGCGTACATGAAATACACACATCTTAAGCTTACATGCAATGACTTTTGCCAAATATGTGAGGACATACAGCCACCAGTACCATCAACAGCTACATTTCATAAGGCCAAAAATTCCACGGGCACCCTGCTCAATAAATTCTACCAACACCATCCTCTGTCTTGGGGGACCACTGAGGGGTTTTCTGCCAGTACAGACTGTTACGGTTTAGATGTGGCGTCCCCCAAAACTCACATGTGAGACAATGCAAGAAGGTTTGAAGGAGAAATGATGGGATTGTGAGTCTTAACCCAATCAGTGAGCTTACCTCCCGATAGACAGAACTGAGTGGTAACTGACGTGGTGGGTGTGGCTGGAAGAGGTGGGAATCCGGGCGTGGCGGGCGTGACTTTGGGGTATATATTTATATCTGGAGAGTGACTCTCTCTCTGCTTCCTGAGGATGCAAGCTGCTTCCCTCTGCCACACTCCTCCGCCATAATGTTCAGCCTCATCTGGAGTTGGAGGAATAGAGATGGCCTTCTATGGACAAAGACCTCTGAAACCGTCTCTCAAATAAACTTTTCCTCCTTTAAAATGGTTCTGGTCAGACCATTTAATTGCAGCAGTGAAAAAGTTGAGTAAAACACATACTACGTGTGTTTGTTTCAAAGTTCTGTATAAATGGAATCGCTTAGTTGGGGTCTTTTGAGTCTTGCAGTCTTCATCCAGTGTGAGGCTTGGGAGTTTCTGGTCCCTCAGTAGTCCATCCCATTTGTCCATTCCCCTGTTGCTGGGTCATTGGGTTGTTTCCATTTGGGGGGCATCATGAATAATGATGCTATGAGCCATCACATGCACAGGTATGTGGGTGAACATCTTTTTATTTCTTTTGGATGAATTTCTAGAAATGGAATGGTTGGGCACTATGGTAACTTTATGTTCACCTTTATAAGAAACATCAAAAATTCCTTCAAGTGTTGTGATGTTTTACACTCCCTGGAAGTTCTAGTTGCTCCAGATCCTGACAATTGGTTGCCCATCTTTTTAATTTTACCTATTCTAATTGGTATGTAATGGTATGCATCTTATTTGGCTTGATTTTTCATTTACCTTAAAATTAATGATATTGACCATTTTTCATGCACTTATTGGTTATTTTTATATCTTCTTTAAATATGTCAAATCTTACAGCCATCTCTACATATGATCTAGCATATTTTCAAATATCTATCTTACATATATGTATTGTCATATATATGTACTTTGAATATTTTTCCTGCTTGACTTAACTTTTCCTCTTCTCAGCAGTACCTATAAACAGAAGATCTTCATTTGAAGTTGAACTCGTCATTGTTTTTCATTTACAGTTCATACTTCTCGCGTCCTAAGAAATCTCATCTACTCCAAAACTATCCAACCGTTGTCCTGTGTTTCCTCTTAGTGCACAAGGTTAGCTTTTAGGTTTTGGTGTGTGACCATTTTCTGTTATTTTTTTTACACTGTGAAGTTCATTTTTTCCATATGGACATCCAGGTGTTCCAACAACATTCGCTGAAATAATTACCCTTCTCCACACCAAATTATCTCAACACATTTGTGGCAAATCAATTGATATGAACCATCGTTATGGATGCTCTATTGGGTCTCAATGACCTAAATACTCATTCTGGTGCCAGTTTCTAATCTATTGTCTCCCTCTGTTCACTGCCTCCATTACCACAGCCTAGTGGTAAATTCAAGCAGAGTAAATCTTTCAGTTCCGTTCTCCAGCTCGGAAGTTGCCTAGGCTGTTTTGGATCTTTTGAATTTTTACCTGGGTTTTAGAAGCAGCTTGTCAATCTGTACTAAAAACTCTTCCAAGGCTGGAGTTTTGATATTACTGAATCTATAGACCAACTTGAGGAAAAATGACCCTCTTCTAGTACCAAGTGTCGCAACAGACGAGCTTGGTGGGTTTTCTCCCTTCATCTTTTCATTTTTCCTGGCTGTGTTTTGCTGAAATTTCAATAAGACATTTGTGTTTGTGTTCATGATTGATATGGGTCTTTGGTTTTCTTCTCTTGTTTGCTTGGCTCCTAGAATAAGTTGGAAAGTTTTTCCTTCTCTTCTGTTTCCTGGGGGGAAATAAAGTCAGTTCTATTTTTTCTTGTACTGCTTAGTGTACTCACCAGAGACACCATGTGCACCTGGGGTTTTCTATGTGGCAAGTTTCTAACTGTGAGTCTGGTTTCTTCAATGGAGATTGGACTGTTGATAGTTCCCATTTCCTCTCTTGTGAAACTGTCATGACAGGTTGTGTCTTCCAAGGAATGTCCATTCCATCAGAGTCCTAAAATCTACAGGCACAATGTTGTTCACAGTATTGCTTCATTATATTCTTCAATTCTCTTCATGCATTCTTTTTTTCTCTCCCTGATGATAGTAATCCATCACTCATCTCTCTTTTTCTTGATTATTTAGCTAAATGTTCATCAATTTTAGTGATCTTTTCTAAGAACTTGGAGCTTCTGTCATTTCTTGTCTTGGTCATGGCTCCATTGACTTCTCTCTTATTTTTTTCTTGTGATCTTTGATGCTCCCACTTCCTTGAGGCTTAATTTGCTCCTTTTTCTTCTTTCTTCAAGTGGAAGCTAAGAACTTTCTCCTTTCATAATATAAGCTCACAAAACTTTACGTTTACCTCCATTCTTTAACTGCATCCAGTTAGGCTGTTTTCATGACTCATGGATTATTTGGACGTGTACTGCTTAATTTTCAAGATATTTGGGCATTTTTCAATTATCTTTCTGATACTGATGTTTAACTTGGTTCCATCAAGTGGGAGAATGTTTTCCATGTCTTTGAACTCTCTGTGAATGTGTGGAGATTTGTTTCATGGTACAGTTTTCCTGGGAGAGATCATAGGTAGTCCTAACCTTGGAGAAGCTTCAGTTACCACTAGCCATGATCTTCTTGGAGTCTCCTTTGATAGCCTCCAGATGATCTCCAGTGACCCTTGTGTTCTCTGATCGAAGCCCAAACCTCTTCTCACCCTTGTTTAGATCTGGACATTTTTCTGCCCACACATAGCCTGCTGTTCCTCAAGTTGTCTTGTGGGATCGCCCTATGCACAGATGACCTCATGCTCAGCAAAGACCCAGAGGGATCCCCAGGCACCTTTCTGTCCTTCTCATTCAGTATAGTTCCCGAGTTTCCAAAACCACCCCTCCCGGCGCATCAATCTCCCCAGTGATTCTGATTCCTCCCACTAGGCCTTTCCAGTTTCCCCTCTCTGTGCCCATTGTCTGCACACTGGCTCTGTGGAGAGAGCTTGCATGCAACTCACACATTGCCTTCTTCCTAGGATGCCAGACCTGTGCAACCTATTGTTTGACCTGAACACTGTTGAGACCCTAGTTTTCTTGCTATAGTACAGAGAGTGGGTGAGACAGCCCTCACCACACTCTTGCATTTAGAAGAGAGGAAGTTTATTTTTACAAGATGTTTGGGTCCTGAGGGCAGTTCGGAACCAATAGGGCATATCCGCACAGTCATCAGAAGCAAGGTCACTTCTACTTTTCTTTTGCTCTTCTTGTAATGTGGATTTTGTCCTCCTGGTCACAATAGGGCTGCTGTACCTCAAAACATTGCAGCAGCATTAAAGGAAGAAAGTCAGAGAAGTGGTTCATTCAATACTCTATAAGAAATATGGAATATTCCATTGTATATCTATACCACAGTTTCTTTATCCATTCATCATTTGAAGGGCATCTAGGTTGGTTCCACAATCTGGCTATTGTGAATTGCCTCTACTTCGTGTACAAACAAAGAAACAAGATGTATCCCATTTCATTATTATGAACATCTAAAAAATTTGACTTTTCAAAGTATCTTTTTCTAAATATAGTTCTTGCTATACTCCTCCTTTAAACAAACAGTATTTTCATGAGGAGATAAAGGCATGCCCTAGCTAGCATCAAGAAACATAAGTCACAGTTTCTTAAAGGAGAATGTGATATAATTAACAAATAAATATTATCTTAACACAAGTGAATGTTTCTCAGAGCTTTGTTTAAAAAGAGAACCCAAGGGATTATCCTTTGTCCCTCTTCTTTTCCTGGGTCCTGCTCTGCCATCTCCTGTCCCAGTTTGTCTTCCTCCTTTTTCCCCTTATTTCTCCCCACCCCCACATCTCTTCCTGCTTTCTCTCTTTTTCCTCTTATCTCTTCTTCTGTCTCCCTCTTAAGTCTGTAAGAGCTTTTAAATTTTTTTTTAATTTGTTCTAATGAGTTGTGCATGACAGTAGACTGCATTTATACATTTTGATAGATATACATAAATGGAGTGTCATCTCTCATCTTTCTGATTGTACATATTGCAGGATCACATGGGTCATGCAGTCATATGCATGCACATGAGGTAATCATGTCTGCTTCACTCTACTGTCCTTCCTTCCCCCATACCCCTTCTCCTCCCTTTACTCCCTTCTACCTAATCTAAAGTGACTCTTGTTCTTTTTAGACATACAGGACAGTAGAGTATATTTTGACATATCACACATAACATGAAGGGGAGCTTCCCATTCCTGTGGTTGTGTGTGACGTGGAGTTGCGCTGATCATGTACTCAAGTGCCATAAAAAGGTTTTATACACCATTTCTAGGTGGTCGTATCTTTCAAACGGTAGATGAAATAGCATTTTTCAAACTTGTACTTTAAACATGGACACACAAAGTCGTGCATATCCACAGTGTGTAAGGTGAGATTTCAAGCATGCACACACTAGGATGATGACATCTGCCACTTAATGTTGCCATTGCCTCACACGTGTGTCCTTTTTGGGTTGCTCTTCTCATCCAATCTTGGCACTTTAGAAGAAAACAGTATATGGCTATTAACCAGTCTCACCATGTTGTATAATCAAGCCTTAATTTTGACGTGGGGTCCCGGGAAAACATTAAGGCCTTGAACACGTAACATCTAGACTATATCCTAAAGTTCCCTTTGGCAGATGTTCCTTCTGATTAAAAAAAAATATTTATTATATTCCTGAGAATGTAGCTACTAGGTCTTCCTTGAGATTCTAATCTGGTATTGATCGATGAGATATTAAAACTCCACATAGACGGCCATATTATTGCTTCCCTTCTTCAGGAGGAAGGCGCATGTATGTAGCGCACCCAGGTGTTCTTCAGAGACACACGTGAACAGGACCCCAGGGGTTAATGATTCTATAAAACAGGTTTTACTTTGGAGCTCAGTTTTTCTACATGAAATCTTACCATTCTCATGTTAAGAGAAGAGGACTGATTTTCTTTATGACAGCATCGAATGATTCATCGCGACAGGGGAAATTCGGGAGACAAAATTGAGCGGAAGATGGCCAGTGGGGAGGGTTTGCCTGAGATGGCGTCTCGTCACTAAGTACCCATGCGCCATGAAACCCCACGGTCACAGGCAAACGGGAACAGCTGGCCACTCTAATTACTGCAAAGAACAGTCTACTAAGCTGAAAATTAATGTGAAGGGTAAGATGTGGTCACCTGGCCACGGTTACACCTTATGCTGAATGTTCCCCAGCTTCTCTCTCATTTAACTTCACAGTCGTCCTAGGGTACAGACATTGCTTGCCTGCCTTTTAGTGGCCATCCTTGGCACAAGAGTGGGTGCTTAAAAGGAGCATGTGGCCCTGAGCAGAAGCACCACACCTCTCTGGGTGGCGTCCAGGGCTACTAGGGGAAAGAAGCTCTTTCTGTTCCTGGAGCCCCGTGAGGGAGCCTGGGGTTCCTGACCTTGCTTGGTAGGAGCCCATGCAGAGCACAAGAGAGGCAGGTCAGGACACTGAGACACTCAGCCGGGTAGAGGACAGGAAAGGACTAGAAAGGCTGGCAGAAGAAGGGGGACAGAGGGAGAGGAGAAACTGATGAAACTGGATCCCTAAATTCCAGGAACTCGGACAGGTGTGAGACACCAGCCGTGCCCTCAGCCGGCGTTGTTGTTCTTGCTTCCTGCTAGATTGAGTTCTTTCCTTTTTTCTCTTAGAGTTGATGTTCCCGAACTCAGACACTGCCTTTCCAGGGGAGATACAGATTCTGCATCCCAAATCTCCTACGTCTCAGCAGCAGAACTTAAAGGTATCCGAAGCGCGGCAGCCTGCCCGGGGCACACTCCTGGTCCCAATCCCATATCATCTGTAGACATCATAATAAACTGCCTTGGGGATATTAGGGGAGGCTGCTGTTAATATCTGAGATAAACACAGGAAAAGGGACGTGGAGTCCAGAATTCCACCCCAGCCTTCCTCCAGGCGCCGGTCACTAGGAGGGTCCACGTCTCCAATCTTCTGTTCTGTCTGAGTGGAGTTTTGGCAGACGCGCCTCCGAAGTGTTTGTTTTAAGATTTGTTGTCTTGCCTGAGTAAGCATTAAACAGAAGGGAACCTCTCTCTCAAGGTGAAAAATTACTTTTAAATTTCCCACTTAGGAGGCCGCATCTTGGCTGGAAAAGCATGAAGGGAAACCTCAGAGGCTCCGGGTGAAGCCAGACAGTTCTGGGTCAGGGCTGACTGCAGACAGACATCTCCCTCATCTCCCTCGAGTTTCCACCACCCATCCAACTACTTCCCTTGGTTTTGTCTTTTATTTATTTATTTTTTTTCCTTGAAGGTCTAAATGACTTTGAAAGCCTTTGGATAAACAGATATCCAACGCGATGCCAATTTGCACGGTGCTTTCCTATTGATTTAGCTTGTAATTTATTTCTTTATTTCTGACACATTTCACTTACATTCCCAGGTAAGGGCGAAGTGCTGAAGCCAGAAAACTGTAATTAAATAATCGGGCAGCTGGCAGGCCGGGCGAGGCTGGGAAGCGCTATTTGCTTACAGTCCTCTGCCGGGTCACCCCTAAGAAGCCAGCCTTGGAGAGGGCGGGCCGTGGGGAAGGAAGGTGCTTCCAGGCGTGGCCAGGCTTTGTTTTTGTAAATAATGACCAGAGCGGGTTTTCGGGCTGCATTATGGCAGTTTCTTCAAAGCGTCGTGCAGTGGGGTGTTGTCAGGTCTTGCATGTTGGATGGCTGGCTGGGAGCTGGGGAGAGGCGGGCCAGCACCTTATCCGCAGCCGCGCCTTTAATGAGATGCGGGCCGCGCAAGCTGCACACTGTGCACTATTTTTCTTCCCGACTCAATCTATATTAAGTCGATCGCCCGCTGAAACCCAAGGTTTGGTGCATTTTTTCAATTTAGTTGCTGTCGATGTCTCTGAAAGTGCTGATCCCGTCAAACGGCCCCCCTCCCACACGGATTTCAATAACTCGAGGAAGAGAAATTCCATTAGCTGGTGGCGGCGCTTCAGACACGCACAGGGGTCCCTCCTGCCCAGCCCACCTCTGCCTCCCCGGCCGGACTCCTCCTGGGCAATCGCGGTGACGACGCTGGGCTCCCTTCCCAGGCAGGGCCGGGACAGCACCCGAGCAGTGGTGATGTACCCCGCGCATGAACCGTTGAATAAAAGCAAACACGAAGCCAGCCAGCTAGAGGCAACCGCAGAAGCAAGGGCGGCCTCAGACGGCTCCAAGTCGGGGGTCAGCAAACACTCCCTCTACAGGGCCACAGAGTAAATATTTGGTGCTCCGTGGGGTCACAGATGCTCTGTTTCATATTCTTCTTTGTTGTTGTAGCTGCTGCTGTTTTACAACCCTTTGAACATGTTTAAAAATACCTTAGCTCAAGGGCCATACAGAGAGAGGCTGTAGCTCTGTCTTTTACCAAATGATGTTTGGTGGAACCTGAGCCCTGGACTTGGCTTTCAGGGTGGTATGCAGAGCCTTCCTGGGTCATGGAGGAAACGCAGGGCTTAGAGACAGCCTGCTCCCAGTTGGGTCTCAGCTCTGATTGCAGCTGCAAGCTCCTGACTTCTCTAAGGTACACCTTTGTCATCTGCAGTATGGGAATTATAGCTACCTTATGAGTCGATGGCAATTAATTTTAAAGCTAGTAGCTCCGCTTCTTTCATTCAAAGCTCTAACTCTAGTGCTTGCATGCAATCGTGGCTTAGTGATGCAGGAATAAGACATTTTCAGTGAGAGAACCTTAAAAAATAAACACTACCTACAAGTTTAGAAAACGTGGCCAATCGAAATTTAGCCCAGTGCAAATATGGTCAGTGTTGGTTTCAAAACTACATAAAAACAGTGCCATTAGGATATAAACATAGCTAAGTTCCAAGAGAGACAAAATGATAGCTCCAAATTTCGTGCAAATGTCATGGGTCATTCTTGTTTGGTCCAAAATGGATTTCCAGGATGCTGTGAGCAGAGATATCCCTAATGCCTGCAAGAAAAGATGCAGAACAGATGGGAAAGAGAAAAGGATGATGTTTGAATGAGGAATGGGAGGACCAAAATGAATGTCATGTCTGATGATTGACATGCAGAACAGAAGTTGTAAGAAGACTGGGCACTTCTGAGACAGTGGCCATAGGAAGCTATGTGCTTCTCCCAGAGATGATGGAAATACTGTATTTCCGAAAGTGCTCCTTGGAAGCAATTATCTGAGTTTATGACATGCACAAAGGCATTAGTAACTGTAAATAATTTCATTTGAGTGTGGTAGAAAAAGTATGAAATGCACAGGTCAAAATGAAAGTTCTGATGTGTCTTCTGCAGTGGGATTATTCACTGTGGAATCTGCATGATCCATACATGGAATTCGCTGTGTAATTTTTCTTGAACTTTTTCATTCATTTAAATTTTTTAGTTAAATGTTAATAATAGTTTTTAAAACATCATTCCTCACCCTGTACTCTTGATTATGTGTATTGCTTTCTCTAAACTTTGATTTCATCACTTATAACATGGGAAGAATGAAACCTGTCTGGCAGGGTCATTGAAAGATCAGCCTAAACAATCCACCTCCTGGAACTTAGAAAGCCACCCTGCAAATGTTGCTCCTGAGATCTGCACTTAGGCAAATCTTCCCTCATCATTTCTCCTTTGTAGCAGAGCATGCAAACACCTCACAATACACAAAGGTCCACCAAACAAAAGTTCTCCCTCTGCCTCCGGGGTGCCTGCTGTTTTCCTTCCTGGGTGATCAAGCTACTCCCACATGGTAGCAGGTGCAACAGGTCTTGGGTCTGTAGTGATGTCTCTTTTCATTTCTAGTATTAGCTTCTTTGGTCTCTTTCAATTTTCCTCTCTTTTTGGTCATTTTTGCAGGGATTGTGTCAGTTCTGCCTGTCTTCCCAAAAAATAGACTTTTCCTTTGTGAACTTCTCCAAAGTAATTTTATTCCTAGTTCTTTAATTTTGTCTTTTATCTCTACTATCTCCTCTTTTTCTGTCTCCCTTAGGTTTGTTCTGATAGTTCTTTTCCAAACTGAAGTTAGATGCAGATACACACACACACACACACACACACACACACACACATGCACACACACATACATACACATTTAATGAAAACATTCAAAGGACTCTCTACCCCACTAAAGTACATCCTTCAATTTCGCATTTTAACTACTATTTGGTTCTAAATATTTTTGAAATGCTATGCTTTCTTCCATGACCCAGGATTGGTTTAGAAGTAAATCTTAAAGCTTAAATATGAATTTATTTTAGTTAACTTTGACAACAAATTTTTAATTTAATTACATTGAAGTTAAAAAAATGCAATCTGTGTGACACTGATTATTTGGAATTTGCTTTCTGACTGGTGTGTAATTACTTTCATTGTGTGTGTGTGTGTGTGTGTGTGTGTGTTGTTTTGTTTTGTTTTTGATGTCAGAAAGACTACATGCTTTCTAGTTGCTGTACATACATCCATTGGAACAAAAACCTCAATGGGAATATGGGAATATTGGCATTTCTTGCCTCAGACTTTCATCTAAAATTAAAACTGAGCCACCTGTATCATCTTGTCACGCACACAGTGTTGTGTAACAAGATGCGACATCTTGTTAAGAGAAGCGACTCAGCCCAGAACAGGAGAGACACAGCTGTCCAGCAGCAGACGTTCATTGTGGTAGTTTTCACCAGCTCTTTTGATGGATTGATCGCTTCTTGGTGTTCTCTATTGGTTTTCAGGTCAGGGGTGTCTGCATCCTGTATCAATTCATATAAACAGCTACTCCGTCAGTGTTTGAGGAATTAAAGGATGGTGACAGACACCGCCATTTTTTCCTGATAAGAAAAAACATTGATTCATAAAAGAAAGAGATGGAAGCTTCAGTTGACTTTATAGACACTAAAACAGGTTGTATTAGAATGATCCTAAAATCCTCCTTACAGAATTTCTTTACATATAGAAATCAATGACCCACTCTTAGGCTGATTTATGTGAGAACTTCCCGGGAGCTTGGGTGTAGAGATGTGGTGCAGAGAATGGAAGCATCCACTGGCTGTGCTCTGAGCTTTGCCTGGGGCAGGGAGACTTCTAGGTGTTTAGTAGAATAGTTAAGCATTTAAGCTTTCTTTGATACTTATACTTCTTAATGTACGGATCAGTGAATTTGAAAAAGAGTGGGGGTCTCCAAGCACTGGAGATCCTGGAGTTCCAGGGAGCTCTCTGTACATCCAGCTGCTGGCAGACCCAACCTCTAGACCTCATCCTGCCATGTGATAGAGTTACCACCGTGGGATGTGGCGGGTCCAAGGAAGACCCTGTGTTCTTCCTGTTTCTGTACTTCATGGAGGTGAACAGAATACAGAATTAGTCAAATGGCTCTGGATTGTCATATTTCTTGTGTGAAATTGTCTTTTTTAAGTGCAGTAATGATGATAAGTAAAGTATGTAGCATCACATGTAACTCCTTTCATCTCCCCACAGTAGATGCGGTCCTTTGTCCTCACTGGGACAGAATATGAAAAAGAGGAGATGTCAAGGGACCCATCAAGGGGTGTGGTTAGTGTTGAAAAACTTCAGCTGCTGTCTCCTCAGTTTTCATAGCTTTGATCCAATGTCCTTGCTGAAGATACACAGTGTGTGTGTGTGTGTGTGTGTGTGTGTGTGTGTGTGTGTGGTGGGGTGCAGGGGGACTCTGTCCACGGCAGGCCAGTGGCTTCTTGGCTGGACTCACCATCTTCAGTAGAGCCAAACCAACACAGAATGCAAGACAAGATGGCCAAGGGACTCCTCTCCATCCTAGCGACTGACAGGTTGGTGGAGGTGCTGGGACCCTGCAGGTCTCCTCTCTCCTTATAGCAGAGTGTACTCCAGGAAACAGGGATCTTTAAGCCCAGGGCTCTTGAGTGGTGGTTTACCACTTGCTCAGCTCCCTATAAATGCAGTGTGTACCGCTTGCTGGAGATCTTAAGGATCCTTCTAGAGAAGAACCGGGGAAAACTGTGTCTCCATCCAGTCCCAAACCCACTCTATGTGGGTACTGTATGTACTCCCTAAGACCAAAGGGGGGAAGTTCTTTCTTGAAGGTCATTTAGTTTACACTGGCTAATCCCAGAATCCAAGTTGATACTTGAGGAGAGCCAGGTTCATGCTTCAAGTGCAAATCCTCAATTCAGCATCCTACTTCAATGGTTCATGCCAATAAATAATGAATTTAAAAACTTCTAAAGATAAAAGCCACAGTGAAAAGCAGCCACGGCTAACTTTGCTCCTTAACTAATCTGCATTATATGCAGGTCTGTGTCTGAGTATTTAGAGGTAGAAAAAAGGAGTTTGCTTCACTAAGAAGACTATTAGGTGAGCAAAGGGGGATTAAGAAAAGCTAAATTCAAGAAGGAAATGCAGGCGACTAAGACTGATAAAGCCACCGAAACTGCTTTCGCCCTTTGTTCTGAGCCATGAGGCAGGATAAGAGCCATTGACTAAGGTACCAAAAAAAGACAAAATTTTTAAAAATCAAGATCATGTAGAACAAGACTGTGGCAGAGGGCTTTTCTGTGTTGATTTCTCCTGGGGCAAAATAAGACGTGAACCTCCGGAACAGAGTCACACTGAGTTGGAAGGCTGTGTAGGGGTCCTCCAGCCTCAGCCTCTGCTGAGCACCACTCAGAGACACCAGGGCCCGGCTGAGGGGCTCGTCCCGCAGGCTCCCGGCTCGAGGTGGAGCCTGCTTGCTGAGGACCACGTAATCCGACGGAGAGGGAGTCGCCCAGTCATTTCACAGGCACTGAGAGGGCGTATGGATTGGAACCTTGATCTAAATGGCACGTTGTGCTATTAGAGGGGAAACTGAAAAATCAAAACACAGGCAAAGTGTTGGATGAAGAACAGTTTTTCCTACAAAAAGGATAAAGAAGCTGTGGGGAGTGTGGTGCCGGCCATGAGACCTGCCTCTCCAGTCACCCCTGATGGCCTCCAGATGGGATCCAGCCACCCCCCCGGAGAATGGAAGCTTCTCACCTAGTTTAGGTTTGCAAACCCGATTGCTTTTATTACAACTTGTCTATGGGGTGTGGTATACAATTCTAAGCAATAGCCTAAGCCACCAGAGGGTGGCGGGACAGTGACAGAAGGGACTTTGGAATCAGAGAGAACATGGCTTCCCTCGGACTCTAAACACTCCAGAGTTTCATCTCGTTCATCTCTGGACCAGAACCAATGTGAGTGCCCTTGTAGACTGTCTTTGAGTGGACGTTGCATTAAAGCTCCTGTCAAAAGTAGAGAGCCAGTGCCTGGTAGCGATTAGCATCATGGGTAACGGAATTAAGCAGTCATGAAGACCAGGTGCACCCAGGAGTGATTCACTGCCAAGGGGCTCCTGGTTGTTACTAATCCCCTTTGTATTTTCTGGTGCTCAGATATTCTATTTTATTTTTTTCATATTTTTATTGGCATATCATACCTAATGGCAGAATTCCTTGTTACTTATCCGTGCACGCACATGCGCATGATGACATAATTTGGGCAACATCACTCCCCAGCGTTTCCCCTGTCCACTCCTTCCTCCCTCCCCCAGTCCCTTTCCTCTGCTCTTCTGATCTCTCTTTGATTTTTGTGAGATTCCCCCTCATCTTTTTTTCTTTTTTCTCTAGCATTCGCATAGGAGAGAAAACAAACCACCCTTGACCTTCTGAGTTTGGCTTGTTTTGCTTAACACGGTGTTCTCAAGGTTCACCCATTTTCCTGCAAATGACATAATTTCATTTTTCTTAATGGTTGAATAAAACTCCATTGAGTACACATAGCCCATTCTCTTATGTATTCGTCCACCGATGGACACCCGGGCTGGTTGCCTAGTTTGGCTCTTGTGAACTGTGCTGCTATAAACAGGGGTGTGCATATGTCGCTGCAGCATGATGACTTGGATTCTTCAGGGTTCCTTTTCCTTCGCACCCTCTCCAGCATTTATGATTATTTGTGTTCTTAATGACTGCCGTTCTGACTGGAGGGAGGTGAAACCTCATTGTAGTTTTGATTTGTTTTCCTAACTGCTAACATCGTGGAAGTTTTTTCATCCATTTGTTGGCCTTTTGCATTTCTTTTTCTGTGAAGTGCCTGTCGAGTTCATTTGCCTGTTTCATTAATTCATTCTGTAACATGATTTCACAGAGTGAGCTCACAGGCACCAAATTCCCTCTCCACGGTTGTGTCCCACCCACTGTTGGACCTCTGGCTCCAGCCCTGGCAGGGAGGGTCTCAGCCAGTGTTCAGGTGGCCTTGAACGTCTGGCTCAGCCTCCGAGGAGGTCAGCCTCTGACTCTGCTCCTTAACTTCCAGCCTAAGGCTGACGTGCATATGGTCTTGGTGGCTGTGTTGATGTCCTGCCAAGGCAGTCATTTGGGTTGTCACTGAGACCCGTGAAGACTAAGAGGAGAACCGTGAGGATATTGGTCCTGAGGTAGACAGAAACCCAGCAAGTGACTATCATGGGCTCCACTCAGTCCTTGGTGGTGAGCAGGACTGATTACTCACAGGGAAGGCACTTTCACTCTGGGTATTTATATGGTGGATCTATGTGTTCGAGAATGAAGACACCAGGTCAGGAGCTGAACAGAACTGCTGAATCTCTACGTTTCCTCCAGTCCCAAGATGGCATGGTCTGACTGCAGAAGCCCCTCCTGAGGAGGGCCGTGCATCTGTGAGCGACTCGTCACAAAACCATCACGTATCTGTGTTTGCGTAATCCCGCCGTGATCCATGACTCTCTCTGACTTTGTCTTCTGCACACTTTGAATAACGGCACTGATGCCTGGCTTCCTCGGGTGGACCCTTCTAACTGAGGAAGCAAATCCTGAATCCTAGGTCAAATAGATGAGTAGAGCCAGAGAGGGAGGCCAAGTCACCAGGGGCCACTACATAATTCACTTGTCCTTCCCGCGATCCAGATTCTTCAATCTTGGTACTTGGGGTCCAATGACTCAGAGACACCTCAGTGGACTTCAGAGGCCTTGGAAGGGTAGAAGCTGGGACTATAAAATCTATGAATGTCAGCACACTCCTGCCTGTCCATGAAGATGCAACAACTGGATTTATCCCCTACAACATTCTCCAGCATCCAACAAGTCTCTGAAAGCTATAGGCTATAAAAATGGACCACGAAAAACAAAACAACAACAACAAAAATCCTATATCCAAAGCCAGACATCGTATCAAAAGACAGCAAGCAAGCAAACCCAAATGTCCATCAATGAGAAACTGATTTGCTTATCCAGGTAAATACACACATTGGAGTTCTATGCAGTTGTACAAAGGAACAGGAAATCTACCTATACGCTGTCACATATTTATCTCCAAAATATATTGTTAAGTTAAAAAAAAAATGGCAAGCCAGAGGTAGGTGTGTGTGCTGCTGTGCTTCATTGCAGGGTAAGAAAATGGTGGTAAAGGGAAGTTTCCTCTAGGAGTATCCCAGTAACCTCAGAGGGAACACTAGAATTAAATGGTCACCATTTATAAATTCTAATTAATGAGTGGATGTAGTCAATAATCATAGGTGGTCAATCAGCACACACAAAAGTGAATCAAATACCTTGTATCTTCCATGTCTGTATCCAATGCCATCTATGAAAAAATCTAAGCATTCCCTCAGAAAAATCACTGATCCTAAGACCTAACTCTAAACGTTAGTTCATAGGAAACACAAGAAGAAAGAGAGCAGGTTAAAATACCCTAAATGATGGACGTGATTGGTAAAATTCACACCATGGGAGGTCCTGCATGACAAATGATCTTATTTATTAAAAAGTAAAGGTAGAAGGAATGAAGGGGGATTTTTAGATCAACAGGAATATTTGATGAAATTAGGAATTTTTGTTAATTTTTCAGAGAGAAAACGATACGTAGCTATTGTTCTTAAAGAGGTTGTATGGTTAGTGATACCTTCTGAAATATTTATAGACTAAATTATATGATACTTGGCCTTTGCTAGAAAATCTAGATAAGTGGTGTGGATGAGAGTGGAGGAAAACATGTTTGTCTGTGTATTGTTGAGTCTCAGTGAAGGTTAAATCACATTCATAATACAATTTTCCTTGAATCTACATTTAAATTTTTCCATAATGTTTTCCAAAAATACTCATATTCTTTATTCCAAAGACCAAATGATATCCACAAACATTATGTATAAGAATTTTTCCATAGAAAAATCTTTAAGCCTCAAAGTTTATATATCAATTATTAATCATAATTAATTTTATTTAGTGACTATAATATGCCATTCAGAATCCTAAGTACTTTATTTAAACTTATTTAATGACCAAAATGATCCTGTGAGCTGGGTACGATTACCATACCTAATTTAAAGATAAGATCACTGACGCATAGAAGTTAAGAAGCTTTTGAAGTCACATAGGCAGTGACGACTGAGCCTGGAGACCCAATAATGGCAGTTCCAGTCCAGAACTCATGTTATTGATCACTAATTAAAAGGTTTAGATGCGTGTCATGAAAATGAGCAGCAATAACATGGACATCAATGGCAATAACTGCTAATATTTACACTGAGCACTATTCTGTGCCACGATACACTCAACTAAATATTTAATATTCACATCTTTATTCAGGCAATTCTAAAAGGTAGTCATATTTTTCATTTTATAAAGGAGAAAAGCAAAACTCAGAGGTAAGGAGCTTGTTGTTGAGCACTCAAACTCTGGGAGAGAAAAGATTCTGTATCGGTTACCTACTGCTGAGCAATAATTGGCTTTAAACAGCAATCTTTATTTTAGCTATAAATATGGGTCAAGTTAGGCTGGGTTCAGTTGGGTGGACCTTCTAGCTTTGACTTGGCTCTGTTGTGAGTCTGTCATCACCCATTTAGCCTGGGTGACTTTGTGTGTAAGCATCATCTGGCTGTTGGGTGGGGTTCCTCAGTTCCCAAGAAGTCTCATCCTCCAGTAGGCTAGCTTAGACTTGATCTCATGGTGTTGACAGGTCTATGAGCAAAGCATCCCTTCAGCCACATTCTATTGGGCAAGTCCAATCCAAAGTCCAGTCCAAATCCAAGGAGTGGAGAAACAGACTCCACATTTTGATGAGGGCGTCTTATAAGTAACATGGTAATTGATGTGGATTTGGTGACCGAGAGAAAATCAGGGTCATTTTTGCAAAGAAGCTACCATGCGCACAAATCCAGCTTTGAGTGATTTGAAAGAAATTGCATGGTTTTTCTCAATTTTAGGTTCTACTGTAAATTTGGATGATTTATAACTAGTCTTGTCTGAACTTATCTAAATCAGAAGTCTCTCTCCAGTTAAATTCCAAGTGCTGAGCCTGTGAGTACAGGAGCAACATACCAAAGGTTTGCTGCCGTGTCTTGCCAGAGGATAGGATTACACTGTGGGGAGGCAGAAGATGGGAAGCCATGGGAAAGAAGAGCGTTAGCAAAGAGCCCCAGTCACTGGTAATGAGTGATTCTGACAAGTAACAACAGCAATGTGGCTATAATAGAATTTCAATGAGATAAATTCCACTTTCTCCCCAAGTTTAGCCACTCACGGAAGAAACAATTACCTTGAGAAAATGGAGCACTCTCCCTATATTATCCCTTCATTAAAATATTCAAATGAAGGTAACAACACTGTTATAAGCTCATTTATAAAGAAAAATAACATTAATGCATTTAACGCTAATGCTTTTACCTTCGTGGAGATGTTAAAATGTGAAGTTTATAAAATGTTCACTGATGTTGAACTTGAATTGCAACCTAATGCTTGAATTGCTACATTTAACATTAAAAGCATGTTATTAATCTTCAATTTAGAGGAGAATAATTTTCACTCACTGTGCAGAAAAAAAATCCAGTTATGATGGAATTTCATTCAGATCAAATTTGCTTTAATTGCAATTCTATTAAATTAGAAGTAGACATTTCATCCTGATACGGCTCTTTGATGTCTTCAGTTTTAATGCTAATAAAAGCGTCATCACCACAGGTGTGAGATGCATTATGTACAGTAATTAGGGCTTAAATTAAAGAAGTGTCAGGCTACCCAAAAGTCATTTTGGAAACTATGCAAAGGAAGGAAATCAGGTGAAACTTTGGGGGCATTTTAGTTCCCCACACCCTTGCCAACATTAGTATCTCATTATTTTACTTTATTTTATTAGAATGACAACAATAATATTGTTAAGAATAATACCTCCAAGCCACAGTTAAATAAATCACCGTAAAGCAATTGAGTGGAACACTTTGCAGACAAAGTCATTGTAAAAGAATATTTAATAACAGAGAAAAAAGTAGACCATACATATTAAGTAAAGGAAAAGTTAGACATTAGTATGCAAGGCGAATCTTATTGCAACATATGCATAGAAAAGTCTGGGAGAAAATACAACCAAATGTTAATTAGTTATTATTAATCTTTAAGTGGAAGACTACTGGAGATTTTTTTTAAAAGTTTGATTCTGTATTTCTATAATCATTTTTATAATTAGCAATAGTATTTTGATTTAAGGGAAAATAGGAAAGAATAAAATATATACAGCATGATTGAGCTTGTCATCATCAAAGACTGTCAGGTTTCTTGGCCAAGCCCAAATATTGGAACCAGTTCATGCAGAATACACCCTCTGGGAAATAGGTGAATGGACAGATGGATGGATGGATGGATGGATGGATGGATGGATTCCAGGAGCTAGAGTTCCTCACAGGAAGATAGCCAGGAATTATGGATTTGCCCTTCGTCTTCCTGTGAAGAGCTCTCTTCAGGATCTGAATCTTTTTACATTATTGCACCATAATAGAGGAGAGTTGGCCACAGTGACCCAATAGTTGCTCTTCTCTGAAATGATTCCACCATGGGAATGGAACCAGATGGGAACGCACCCCAACACTTTTGGTTAGAGATGAAAATGTCCCTCTGTTCACACAGAAGTAAATTGACCTAGATTTGGCAATGCCACACACCAGACTTTTGGATTTCTTTTTTACTAACCTTTGTTAATATTTTATTAATGTCCGTACCCACTCTGTGTCAGGAAATAGAGCAAATGTTGTTGGAAAGGCAGAGATAAATGAAGACGTGTTTTCTGCCCTCGGGGTAGCTTGGAGGAGAGGGAAGGGAATAGACTTTGAAGTCTGAGGTTCCTGGGGTCCAATCCAAGCTCCACCAGTTACTGGCTGAGCGGCAAGTGACTTACCCTCCTTAAGTCCCAATATCATCATCTGTAAATGAGAAAAATACCAGTTCTCCACTGGGTTTAAGAAAAATTAAACCAGGTAATATAAAAACAACCTGGCACATAGAAAGCATTAAAAAGAAAAAAGGTAACCAACCTCTCTCATGAAAGAAAAAAGTGAGTATCTGTGACATGCATTCACGTGATTCAGACTGGATTTAACTGATTTTCACGTGAACCGGATCCTGTCCTCCCTATTTCTTGGAGACAAAAAGGACCTTCTGTGCTTACAGGAATTTGATTATATCAAGAGCATTCCGATCACCAGAGATGGGATTCTGGTGTGATGGTAAGGGTACTGTACCAGAAACTCAGACATTTCTCACCCGCCATGCCCCTGTCCCTTATCCTCTCTGAATCTCAAGAGAATTATCTAATCACTAGAGAAAGGCATATGGGTCATTTATTGCTGCCTAACAAGATATTCCAAAATTAGGGATTCAAACAAAATGCACCTCTTGGCTGACGGTTTCCGAGGTCAGGAAGCAGGGCCCAGGAAGCTGGAGGCTCGGTTCTCACAGACTGCAGTTGGAGCCTCCAGGGGCTGCCTCAGGGGCCTGCCCGGGAGGCACCTGCTTCCGTGCCCACTCGCTCACTCTCGTGCTTCTTGGCAGGGTTCCGCTCCTTGCAGCTGGTGGCTGGGGGCCTCCCTCGGCCTCCTAGCATGGGATCTCTGATCTCTCCACGAGGCAGCTCACATCAGGACAGCTGGCTGAGAGAGAGAGGAGAGAAAGAGAGAGATCACAGCCTCTCTGGGATCTGTTGCTTTATTTTATTTGTGCAATTGAAGCCAGTACTTCAGTCCAGCTCACGCTGTGGGGCGGGGGATGCCACAAAGAATGAATATTGGGAAAGGAATATCGCTGGGGAGTCCACTAAGGTCACTGCCTCTGCAAAAAGAGCAGAGCTTCACTTGGTGGTACTCGAGTGGGTGCTGGGAAGTCCCCAGGCCTGGACCCCCTAGGGAAACACAAAAGATCCTGGGGGAACTGGTGACTTTGTGTTCATCCCAGAGATCTGAGTCCCGAGGCAGTAGGCGTGGACGTACTGAAGTAGGAGGGCAAGGGAGTCTACCACCCCGAGAATGACCTCGACAAGTCACCCTAGCCGCCCGCTCAGAGGGAGCTGAGCTTGGCTAGGCAGCCTCAGTGTCAGAGTGCACACACACACACGCTCCCAGACCACGTGCCAAGCGTGACTGTGTGCTTGAAGACAACTCCGTGACGCCAGCGCCCCCGTCTTAGGCAAGCAGAGGAGGCGGAGTCTCATGACCGGAGCTCACCTGGCTCATGGGTGGACGAGCCGGGTCACAGAGGCCCTTCCCTGACGGCTCTGGCCTCAGAGTTCCTTACACCCACTCACTCTGCCCAGCGTCCTGCAAACTCCAATCCCACCAGGCAGAGGCCGAAGCGACTGAGGGAGGGAAAGGGACGCACCATCTGTCCCGCTGACCTGCTGCCATTGAGCGCGGCACCACGGTTTCCTGATTCCTTTGTTTTCTTGTCTCAGAACATCTTGCCACGTGCCTGGGACACGGGAAGTTCAGAGTTTGATGACTCGGTGATTGTGCCTTCTTTCAACCTACATGGGCTACAAGTTCAAGTGTTGCCCGTCTCGGCTGGGCCGTCCTGGTATCCCGGGCTTGGGAATCTGACCTTTCCCGTGGGGTCTTGGGCTTTCCGGGCATTAGAAGGGCACCGGCACGAGGAACACCTAAAATGGTGTGCGGAGTATCTCCGACGGCACCACGCAGCCCACAAAGGGTGACTGGTCTTCTTATGTTTGTCGAGTTTTTAAACAGAGGACTCTGATTTCACAGTTCAGCTTTCCAGGTCTGATCTTCACCTTTCCCCCATTTTGAAAGGAACAACAACACACGTCAGTTAAATCAAGTTAACACCATGTATTTAAATAACCTTTCTACCCTAAATCTCAGAAGCTTAAAGCAGCAATTTTTCCCCTTTCCTACAAATCAGAAGTGATGCTCTTTGGATCTCAAATGTCCCCCAAGGCCCATGTTTTGGAGACTTGGTCCCCAGGAGGGGCTACTGGGAGACGGTGGAAACTTGAAGGGGTGGAGTCTGGTAGGGTCTGGGGTGTGTCCTGGAAGGGGATTGTGGGAACGCAGGCTCTTCCTCTTTCTTTCACTCCCTGGCCCTCAAGGAAGCAGCTAGTGTCACCACGTGCTCCTGCCTCTCCCAAAGCAATGGGGAGGGGCAACCTCTCACCAACTGAAGTCTCTAAACCTTCGAACCTTATTTCCTCATAAGTTGATTGTCTCAGGTGTTTATCACAGTGCTGGAAAGCTGACAAACACACTGGGTCTGGGCCTTTCCTGAGCAGCTCTCCTCCAACGAGTCAGGGAGAAACCCTCCCCTTCTCTACTGTGGCTCCGTCACACGGCTTGTGCCACATGGCTGGGGAAAGACCTTCCAGGCCAGGCCTTGAGGTCAATACCACCTTTCCAGCTCATGTTCCTTGGGCAGAAACTAGCCACCTGGTCTTCCCTAGATGCCAGGGGCTGAGAAGAACAGTCATTACGTGTGACCAGGGAGAACATAAAAAGGACATTGTCCCTGGCATCCCACATTGCAGGACGCTGGGTAGATAGAAGGTAAGGAAGGAGCGCTCACTGAGCATTAGCACCCAGACAGCCATATTTAGCACTCTGCATTCTTATTATGTGGCCTTGAGACTTTAAGTGCTGCATAAGTAGCGCTGACTGTTAGGATTTGCCCGCACATTCCTTGACCGTTGGTAAAATCTAGCATCACTTAAATCCTCTTCTCCAGTGTTGCAGTTTCATACTAAGAACACGGGTAACATGGGAGCCCCGACCCTCAGATCAGAACAGTGCCGGGAAGTCAGAAGCTGAATGTTTGAAATCAGCCAGCGGAACTCTCATGGCTTCTTAAGCAAAGGAATATTCACAGCCCCAGAGACCAGCCTGACAGCTCTTACCCTTAGGTCCATTGCCTCTGAATTAGAAGGGGACAGTTAGATATGTGCCTGAGTCAAATTAGACTTGACTCGGATTATATTTCCCTCCACAGAAGCAAACCATCTATATTATAATGCTCGGCGGCCACCGTCAGGGAAGAGCGCTCGCGGTTTCGAAGGCTCGTGGAGCTGGAAATCCAGGTATGGTAATGCTTCCCAGCAAAACCCGCCCTGTTCAGCAGCCTCGCTTTGCACAAAAGCTACCGCAGTCTGGACGGCCTGGAATTGCAGAGACGGTGCAAATAAAATGCAGATCTGCTTCCATTTCATTCCATCCCGACAGCAGTTATTCATAACAGCTTAATGTGCAGCCGCTGCATTTCCCAGATGCGACGTGCTGAGGTCTGTGTGCAGTTAGGATTGGTTTTATAGGCAAGGGAAGGGCCACCCGCACTGCACAAATGCTGCTGCGCTTGTGCCTTCCCGGCTGTGGTCCTCTAGCAGTAACGTTCAGATCCTCGTAATGCAAAATTCAAACTACCCGAGTCAGGATTATGCTGAGAGGCGCATACACACACACCCACACACACACACACACACGCAAATGGCAGCTTATATAACCCTATAAATTAAATATGAAGCCTCTTTGTGCTTTCAAAAAACCAGAGAGAATCAAAGGCTTGTACAAATTCTTCTTACTCTGCTCGGAGACACCATTACCCTTCCAAGGTTTTGCACCCCGGGTCCTGGTGCTGTCTGTGTTCCTCATCAACCTTTACAGTGTTCTGCAGGCAAATGGCTCATCGCCATGGAGCCAGATGCTTTGGGGTGTTTTAGACAGACCTGTCCACCAAAATCCAAGCAATGAAGCTGTAGTTGGCCCTTTACCAGAAGAGGAGGAAACAGGAGCAGGTTACATTTTTTTTTTTTTTTAATTCAGTGTGGTTCTTTAAAAGCAGTTCATTTTTTATGACTGCTCCGGTTTGCAGTGTTGGGAAAATAGACACGAACAGGAAGATGGGTGGAGTCATTGCCGGGTATCACCGAAGATTCACTGGCATACAAAAAGTAAAATAAAATGTACATAGGTACATATCTGTGGATGGATGGATGGATGGATGGATGGATGGATGGATGGATGGATGGAGAGATAGATGTTCTGACCCACTGATTTTCCAGGATTGCGTCTGGATTGAGTCTGATCTATTTTTATGGACCATCCCCTTCAGACAAATGACTGTGTTTGCCTGCCAGTGATTTGATAGTTTAATTCTCAGCATTTGGGTCGTGTCTGAATTTTCCCGACTTGGCCCTATAATACGGAAAGCACCTTAGAATTCAGCACTGCTTTGAGCTAAAGTTTCCCACAAAGGCTTCACCCCGGATTGATTGATGGACAGAGAGCCTTCTACAAACAGGGTGCTCTCAACACCTCGACACAGCAATGGCACAGGGACCCTTTGGGGTCCACGCTGGGGGACTGAGTAGGATGGAGATGGACAAGGCTGAGCACCCCACTGCTCCCATGAAGTCCCGGTGCAAGAGCAGCTCAGACCACCGGGGACAGCTTCCCCAGGGTTCTCTGTGCAGGACATTAAAGTGAGATGTGCGTAATCAAGTGATTTTGATTCACACTGGGGGAAGCAATGACATTTAGTGAAATCCAGTAAATTGTTCCTTTCAACAGTAATAACATGTTCTGAGCTTTCCCCACTAGACGTTGTAATGGTAATATAATAGGATTGCCATGGCAATTAAGCGATTGCATATTTTTGGGCAATGGAGGGCATCCATGGGGGCACAAACCATTAGTAAAATGGAAATATTGTCAGAGGATTGGTTAGAGTCTGGTTCAGGAGTGGAGGACGCATGCCACTATCCATTTGATGCTTTCAGGAAATTTAGAGGTGGGTTTATAGTATCCTTGGTCTCCATTACTCACACTGGGATTGTACTGGGAAGAGTCCAGTAAGTCTCTCCATCGCAAATGACCACCATCACCGTTAAAGCATTCCACCAACATTTATCTGTACAGCTAGGTTGGATTAATGGATTATAAAATTTGCTTCCTGGTAGCAGGAGGGTGGTACAAAAGAGGATATTCAATACCTTGTAAATATCAGTAGCTCTTCATTTGCAGAATCCTTTAAGGTTTTCCTACAGAGAAATTTCCTGGGAGTTCCCTAGCCTTCATCCCCTGCCAACTCCTATGTGAAACTAATAGACAACACACTTCCCAGGTCACAGATGAGGATGTTGACTTCTGATGAATGGCCAGTCACAGTCTGGCTTGATTCCATGGTCCATGTAAGGCTAGAGAGATGACGTTTGCATTCAGAAGATTTGAACTATCAGGTCCTCTTCCGCACCCTAGGCATCCTGGGATTGAGGAATCTCTTTTCTCTCTATTTCATTTCTAAACCGACACGTGATGCATTGACTAAGGCTGGATGTTAGTATAATGGGAATTGGGATGCATTATTTTGAGTTCTTTGCTATGTTTGTCATAATTCGTGACAATAGATAAAGGCGTTTGTATAAAATAGAATTAAATAAACTGAATGACTGAGGGGGGCATAGTGTCTTTGGGGGTATCAACAGGAGAATGTGACTAGCACGCAGCCTGATACCTAGCAATGTCCACTTCTGCGTCCTCATTTCCATTGTCACGTTGTGATCATTGCCAGAGTGGTGATATTATGGTCTAGATGTGAGGTGTCCCCGAAAAGCTCAGGTGCGAGACAATGCAAGAATGTCCGGAGATGAATTGATTAATCGTGAGCACTTTGCCCTCATGATCTAAGGATCAACCCACTGATATGGATTCACTGGGCGGCAACTCTGGGCACATAGGGTGTGGCTAGAGGAAGCGGTCACTGGGGGCATGACTTTGGGGTTTACATTTTGTCCCTGGTGAGCGGAGCTCTCTCTGGGCGTCCTGGCTGCCGTGTCCTGAGGGACTTGCCTCCACTGCACCCTTCCTCCATGATGCTCTGCCTCACCTCTGGCCCAGAGCAATGGAGTCAGCAATGACCATGGACTGAATCTCTGAAGCCATGAGCCCAAATAATCTTTTCCTCCTCTACATTGTTCTTGTCAGGTCTTTCAGTTGCAGCGACAAAGCTGACTAACGCAGGTGGCCAGGAGATGCTCACAGGATGTCCACCCCCATCCTGAGCCTCTGAGTTCCAGTGTCAGTAGGAAGAGGAAAGCCTGGTGATCAGGGCTGAAGGACTTGGTGCTGCAGATGAGGCAGGGTGGGGAGCCAGGTCTCTGCACGTACCCCTCCACACCGAGCCTCTCCAGCAGCCTCTGCCTTAGAAGGACCTTGCTCCCTCTCCAGGATCCTTGGGCAGGTGCTTGACTAGCTCTCAGCAGCTAGAGTTTTATCCCTCCATGATCTTTCCCGCACGCACCTAAGGAAGTCGGGGTTCCAATCATGGCCTGAGCATATTGTTTTGTTTTGTTTTCATCGTAGCAAAACATGTGCCACGTGAAATTTAGCATATTAAACATGTTAAAGTGAACAGTTCAGAGTTATTTGGCACTTTCGAAATGTGCAACCATCACCTCTGTCTAGCTTCAGAATTTTATCACCTCCCAATAAACACTAGGACCGTTGAGTAGTCACTCACTGCTCCCTACCTCTCTGCTCCCTGGGAACCACCGATCTGCTTTCTCGCCCATGAATTTGTCTATTCTAGGTTATTTCCATATAAATAGAATCATGCCACTTATGACCTTTATTCCCGACTCCTTTCACCTAGCACTCTGTTTTCAGGGCTTATCCAAGTTGGAACATGCACTCGTCCTTTGAAAGGATGCAATCGCACAGGAGAAGGTAACCTATGGACTTGGAGAAAATATTTGCCAGTTGTGTAACTGGTAAATCTAGTACCTGTGGACATAACAAAAACTTTCACAACTCCGCAACTTGCTTAGAAAATGGGTGAAGGACTTGGAGGCTTCTCCAGGGGAAAGGCATAAATGGCAGTAAACACATGAAAAGATGCTCAACATCTTCTATAACCGGGAAAATGCAAACCAAAATCTTTCCTTTAAAAACTCGTCACGTCTTTTATCATGAGTGGGTAACTTTTTAAACATCTGTGTCTTCCCCTAGACTGAAAGCTACAGCAGATCATGACCATGTTTGTCTGTCTGTCTAGCTATCCATCTGTTCATCTATCACCCATCTAATTATTTATCCTTCTATCTGTCCACATGTCCAGTCTATCCATCCACCTCTCCATTTATTCCTCTCTGATTACATCAGCGTTTTTGCTGCGGTGACAATATACCTGACAAGAACAACACAGAGAAAGAAAAGTGAATTTTTGGCTCTCGGTTTCAGAGGTTCAGTCCGTGGTCGGCTGGTTCCATTGCTCTGGGCCTGAGGTAGGGTAGAGCCTCGAGGCAGAAGGGCGTGGAGGAAGAAAGCAGCTCAGGGTTTGGCAACCAGGAAGCTAAGAGGACTCCGCTCACGAGGGATAAAATACCACCCCAAAGGCACGCCCCAGTGACCTGCTTCCTCCACGCCAATGGCTACTGGTCAGTTAACCCATATGAGTGGATCAATCCACTGATGAGGTTACACCTCATAATCTAACCATTTTACCTGTGAACATTCTTGCATTGTCTCACATGAGTTTTGGGGAGACACCTCATATTCTAAACCATAACTCTCTCCACCCACCCAGCCACCCTTCCCTCTGTCTCCCTACTGGTCTGTGGATGAGTCTCTCTATCCATCTCTCCATCCATGCCCCCACCTGCCTGCCTTTCTATCCATTTATCTACCTGCCTTTATGTCTGTCTCTCCATCTGTTCTGAGTAGGAGGAGAAGTGGATTAACTGGTTCCGGGCCAGTTAATGGAAGCTGAATTTGAACTCAGGAGTTCCACGTTCACTGACCAAGTCCCTCGCCACTGGGCCACGAGGATCTCTAAACTAGATTAGAGCCCAGAGGCTCAGGCAACAACATCCCGAGCCCTGCTCTTCCCTCCCGCCTTTGGAGTTTGTGACACAGATCACCCTTGATACAGATGACCAGCAGCCGTGGGGAGGGAGAGGCGCCCTGTCCCAACGGCTGGCAGGAAGCAACTTCTGCTCCTGAGGGCTCCCTGCCACCCGAGGGTGAGGAGCAAACCCGCTTCCCACCCTCCCCAGCTGGCTCAGAGGGCTGCAGCTGCCCCCGCCAGAAGCCCAAAGGTATTTCCGGAGAGCAGACGATTGCATAGGCTGCAGTACTCAAGATGGATCCGCCTGGGAGAGAAGAGAGCAAGCCCAAAGCCAAGGTGGGTCCAAAATGGAGATTGTCACAGCTGCGCACCGTGAGCCAGCGTCCTCCAGGCCCTGGTGGCTGCTCTTCCCCGTGAGCTGTGCACTGCTGGCCCTGCCCCCAGACCACCCGGCTCCCCCACCCGTGACTGACTCCCGTAGCGTATCACCTGCACTCATCCTCACCTGAAACCTCTCTTCTTCCCCTGTGGGCTGGCTCATGCATGTCCCTGTGACTTCCCTGGTGCCAGAGGGTCTGTTTACATGGCACTGCTGTGTCCCTGCTGCCTAGAACACAGAGCAAAGGAAGGACGGGAGGGAGAGAGAGGAGGGACGGTAGCATAGGCACTCTAGAGATCAGCAGCTTTTCATCCTCTAGAGGAGGAAAGTGCGGCTCAGAGAGGTCAATGGCATGCCCAAAAGCACACAGCAAGAAAGTAGGAGAGCCAGGATTGAAGCCCATCCGTGACTTGAGGGTCGTCACATCACCCGCACGAACATTTGCTGAAATGACATTTGCACTTTCCACAGTAAAGGCTCCCACCGCTTCTCAGGCTCCTACGCTCTTCTAGGCGATTCCTCCACTGTCACCTTGGGTCTTGCAGATGCTCCTATGTAGCTTTTGCTACAAGAGTTTGACACTAACAGAAGAGTGACAAGCGTCACTCAAATCCATCCCTCTCCAGCACCCAGAGCAGTCTCTGAAGAAGAGGAGAAGAAGCTCAGATTCTCCCCTGCATGCCAGACCGCCTTCCCCATTTGTCTCATAAACACACGAACCGTCTTCACCGGTTTTTGAGGGTTTCTTTTGGATGAAGACTAAGCAAAACCTGGGAGGAGCTGGCATTTCAGGGGAGTTCAGATCCAGACGATCTCTCTCTTAAGATGACTGCTTCTTTGTTTCAGAAATGACAAATATTCCAGCAAGAAAAAAAAGCACCTTGCTTTTGATAATTTTTAAGTACTCACTAAAAAACAAAACAAAAGAGAAGACTTAATTGGAAAAGAAACACAAAGCCCTCTTGATCTCTATGAAAACGTAGCCAATTATCAAGACAATTTCCAAATAACCCAAAAGCTTGTATAAATGTCTTTTAGCACCGGGAGAGGAAAACTAAATATTTACTACATGCCAAACAAAATTAAGATTTATCTGGCACCAAAGGAAAAGAGAGAAAGCTACTTCTGTGCATCGAAATCCCAGCGCTACAAAGAGAAGTAGGGCCTTTTGAAAGGGAAACGTTTTAGCGGTGTTTACAAGGGTCATTTCAATGTTTTTGAAACTCCGCTACTAAATAATGCATGTTACTCCGGTGTAAAAACAAAGCAGTATCCTTTCACTGAGAAGAGCTTAGATGTGCAGGTGAGCCAAGCCAAGCGGACCTGGCCGCGCGGTGCCTCCCTCCTGGGAGAGGAGGCGAGGGGCAGAGCCTGGGGCCCCTCTGGGGCTTGGACACGATTTGTAGCTATTTTTTTTTTTTTTTTTTTTTTTATGTCTCATCAGAAAATCGGACTGCGGGGAGGCAGGGGAGGAGCGATGGCGTTGGCTCCAGGGTGGATGGGTCAGAGCCTAGCCCGTTCATTCTTGCCGGGCACATTATTTGAACTTGGTTACCAGTTCAGCGGGGACGGTGCTTACCTCTCCAAGGCTTCGGGAAGGCTACATTGGATGGTCGGTCTGATGCACCAGGCCAGGTGCCCAGAGACCGTCGATAAAGGTGAACGGCTCTGATCATCATTACTGGGCTGATTATCAGGCTGGTTGCGCCACCCTCTGCATCCTCAGGTCAAAACCACGGATCAAAAACATTTGGAAGAAAAAATTTGCTCCTGTGCTGAACGGGAGCCAAGTTACCCGGCTCTAAAAGGGCAGAAGTCCTGACTCAGGCGCTACTGTGCGCCACCTTGAAGGCCTGAGGCCGAGCCAAGGAGGAAGCCAGACACAAGAGACCAGGCCGTGTGCGACTCCATTCCTGTGGAGGTACCCAGAGGACGGACCTGCAGGAAACCAGGGCCCACCAGGGTTTCGTGGGTCCCGTGGTTTCTAGGGCATGACTACTAACGGGCACGGGTGTGGTTTCTTTATGGGGAGGGGGTTATGAAAATATTCTAAAATTGTCATGAGAGTTGTACAACTCAGTGAGTTTACTGAAAACCATCGAAGCGTGCATTGTAAATGGCTTAATTGAGTGGTATGTGAGCTCTTGCTCAATAAAGCTACAGTTCACCAAAGGAGACCAAAGGTGAATATCCGTGAGAATTTGGGAAAATTAAAAAATAAAAAAACAACTCTGTCTGTTGGATTGGGATCTTTTCCTTCAAGGAAAACAGGTGTTAGGTCAGCATTTATTTTATTTTCTATGGGAACAGTTGGAAAATGCCCAAGCAACATCCTAGGAAGCAGAGGGATGAAGGCAGAGATGCCGCTGGGAGGCATGATGTGAGGCGCGGTGTGACTGCAGCTGCATTCTCACAAAGAAACGAGGAGGAAGAGGCCAGAGGCCAGAGAGACTTGACTGTCAGGCAAAGAGATCTGGGTGTTGTCAAGTTAGAAATGAAAACCTTGGATATTTGGAAGAACAGAGGGGTATTTTAGAAATAAGAAGAAAACAGTGATAGGAAAATATTTGTTTTATATGATTTATTGCCATATCAATACAATTTGATTAAATTGAAGGAAAGAGTAAATAGATGGTCTATTGAGAAAGTTCAGTTTGAGTTTAATGCATACTCAGATCGAGGGACAAGTAAGGCCCACCCTCTGCCTGGCCTTTGGCCTCTCCCGGTTGGCCCTGTCCTCCCTGCACACGGCTGGCTCTCCGGTTCTCTGCCACATTCCAATTTTCCAGGTCAACCCCTCTGGGCCTCCATACACCTGTTCCCTCCCCCAGAACAGCTACTGTCTCCTTTCAGGCCTGCAGAACACAGGATGTTCTTCAAGTGTGGTCAGCTTGGATCTGACCCTCTGGAACCTTCTTTGGCTCTGAGTTGGATGCGGGGGTGTCTGTTCTCACCCTGCTGCTTACATGTGTCCCTGGGCTCTCAGGACCCTGTGGATCTGAGGTCACTGTGCCTTTGCAGGGCCTGGCCTGGAGCAGCAGAAGAAAGAACACGGGCTCACTGCTCAGGGCCCAGTGAGGCAAGACCCTCCTTCTGCACCAGGGGTTTCTAGTTGTTTTAAATCCTTTGAAAGTGAGGTTGGTGAGGATGGTGACGAGGACCCTGGGCTTCCACACCACCTTCCAGGTCCCAGTCTGCACAGTGTCCACCCAGTTAACCCTGGACACAATCCCAGGAGACAGATATTAATGTCCCTTTTTATATATGAGGAAACAAATGCTCAGGAACTTTAAAAGGCACACTGCAAAAACCCACCTGGTAAGTGAATGCAAGTCTTGGTTTGAGACGGACACCTCCGTCCAGGCTCAGAACGGGAGGACTCAAGCATCCCGCCTTGGCCCGGGGAGGACTTTGAGCTGAAGGACACTGGAAGGTCTCAGAGGCAAGATCTCCGGGGCCTCTCCTGCCCTCCTGTCCCCTCCCTGCCTTCTCCTCCTGAAGTGAGTCATGGGAACCAGAATTCTGCTCTTCCAAGGAGACTCACAGAGACCAGAATTCAGAGCTTGGGGAATGGTCTCTGTGGACTTTAAAACCATCAGTTTATAGCAGCTCACTTCATAATAACTGAACTATGGAACCAACCTAGGTGCCCTTCAACAGATGAATGGATAAAGAAAATGTGGTATATATATATAGGATGGAATATTACTCAGCCTTAAAAAAGAATGAAATTCTGGCATTTGCTGGTAAATGGATGGAGTTGGAGAATATCATGCTAAGTGAAATAAACCAAACCCAAAAAACCAAAGGCCAAATGTTTTCTCTGATATGCAGAAGCTAATTCAAAATAAGGGGAGGATAGGGAAGAATAGAAGTACTCTAGATTAGGTAGAGGAAGGGGAAGGAGCAAAGGGGAAGGAAGGATAGTAGAGTGAAACAGACATGATTATCTCATGTACATGTATGACTGCTTGACCCATGTGATCCTGCAACATGTGTAATCAGAAAAATGAGAGATCACGCATGAGAGAAGAATGAGAGATCATGTATGATCTATCAAGATGTATAAATGCATTCTACTGTCATGTACAACTCATTAGAACACATAAAACAAAAAATGAAAAAAAAACACATCGGTTATTTTTCAGTCTTTCAGATTAATGTGACTGGAATCACAAAGGCCTTCTATGCAATTAAAGACAGAGACCTTGAAGTCACAGAAATTTCAGTGCTTTAAGTCGAGGTCACTTTTTGCTTTTCCTGTCTGACGCTGCTCCTGACTAGGAAAGACTTAAGTGCTCACTGTAGGACGTCCACAGGGAAAGAGAATTTAAGGGAGTCTGGACAACTGGAGAAAAAGCAGAAGCAACCGAGTCATCTGTGATGCTCAGGGACAGCTTTTGCTCTCAGGGGTTTCTAGTTGTTTTAAATCCGTTGAAAATGAGGTTGGGTTGGCGGTATTGGGTACAAAGCCCGGGTTCTGGGCCCAGGCGGCCTAAATTTGATTGCCTGCTCCAGTCCTGCTGGGTGCTTGATCTTGGGCAGTTACTTAACCCTCTACAAAAGGGGGAATCCCACCTAGCTCCCAGGGCCCTGTGGATTCTCTGCTGGGCTACATACTTGGTGTTTAACAGGAGCCTGGTATCAGGGAAGGAGCTACTCACTGACAGCTATTATTTTTAATGACAGAGCTATTATCTTTATTTCGCTGTGACCATTTTCCCCATGTTATTCCACCTTCTTTTTAAAATGTGACTTTATTTTGGTTGCCTAGCCTCCCTTCTTGATATACCATAATTTATTTAGCCAGTTTCCTAATTAGGCCAGGGACACTTTTGATCCTCAATAAATAAAATAATATTGCAGTTTCCATGTTGCTCTTAAGACGGCTTCCTGTGCATGTTAATGTCCTCCTCGTCTCTCCATGGCCAGCAGAGTCTGGACCCTCCCCGCCTAATGGAGCTGGTGGACCCGAGCTGCTCTGGCCACCTCATTTCCCTGCACACACACTCTCCAACAGAAATGAAATCAACCATCACTTTTTAAGCAGAAGTCACCGTTGGCCCACTCTGTGTTCCTTCTCCGGCATGGGGGTAATTTGTAACTTGAACGATGGAGACAAACACTTGGCAAGAGACAGAGAGAAGTGGGATGAGTCTGTAATTGGAATATTTTGTCTCATTTATTCTTGATAACGTGCCATATTCCACTCCGTCAGTCGGAGGTGATTGTTCATGGGGTATCTTACACCTGGTTCTGGTACTTATGGAAACCAGATGTGGTTCATTGTTAGACGCTATTGGAAAGCAAGGGCGAGGCCACCTGCCTCTCCCTAGGTCCCCTCCCTTCCTCATTCTCTCTGTTTCCTATGATTTTTTTTTTTTGGGGGGGTCCTAGTTACGTTTATTCAGAGCTCAGGGATGCTGGCCGGCTTTTATCCAGCCTGCCTCCATGTATTCTGGATTCCCTGCAGCTGGTGCTCAGCAGGGGTGTTGGGAAGTGGACAGGGAAGTCCAGAATGAGCAGGAGGGATTGCAGATGAGTTCCAGGGGACAGACCTCAGGTGTGGTGGCAGCAGGCAGGAATCCCTGTGTGCTCAGAAGGCTGCACACCTGGGAATTCACTCTCTCCTCTCTTTAGTTGACAGAGCTTTCCAGGGTCCATCAGGGCCCAAGGAGAAGGAAAGGACCCCATGGCTGGCTTCCCTGGGAGCTCTGTCCAAAGGCACGGCTGCCATTTTGCTATTTGGGGGGCTGACCGAGGAGCCTGTTAAAGTCTGTTCCTGGGCCCACCCCACGGTCTCTGCCACAGCTTCCAGGTCACCAGCACTGGGTACAGAACAGAAGTCAGCAGACTCCACCTGGCCAGGACCCAAGAATTATCTTAGCAACTCTTGAAGAAGAACAGTGCGTTCCGTGTGCACATTTTATGAAATTCAAATGCCAGTGTATATGAGTGAAGTTTTATTGGTCTCTGTCCCCTTACAAGGCCCTTCCCACACCATGAGGCAGATTTGCTACTGCTATCGGATCACGTGACTCACAAACCCTAGAATACTCTCGTGGCCTTTCGGTGAATGTGTTCACCAATCCCTGGGGGAGATCGGCAAGCCGAGGGAGCCTTAAGGAAATGCTTTCCTCAGGACAGCGCAACCTGGGAGATGTGACCCGCCATCCTGCAAGATGACTTTGGTTATCAATAATCATTCTGAAAATTAATATCACAATAAAACGGGATGACCTGAGACAAGAAAAAAAAATTCTTCCCATCTTTATTGTTCCCACCCTCCACCTCCTGACCCCAATCTCTGACTTGGAATGGCCATCTATTTGCATAATGGCTTTCCTTTGTTCTTCTTATTGCCTCCTAATTGAATTAGGGTGACCAAGAGAGAAAAATGCCTTCAGGCCCAGACCCTGTTACAAACTCCTATAAATAAGAGTGTAGGTGGAAAAGGGGGAGACTGGATTCCTCATTCCCGGACTGATCAAATTTAGAAAGAGGCTTCTGTCTGTGCTTTGTATTTGCTTTATTTATTCTTTAGATTTAGCTTAGGGACACTGAAACGGTCAGGCGTGGGATGTCAGTACTTGAGTCTTTCCAGAGCAAGGAGTGGCATCTAGGGAGATTTTCCCCACCCCATTCCATCCTCTGGGCTGATGGTTTTAAGGTGGTTGGAGAATGGGTGGAGGTAAAAAGGAAGGTTTTTTGCAAATTTACGCATTGTACAATCTTTCACATGACTGCTCACAGGGAGGAAGTGGAGTAGGTTTTTCTGCCGGCAAATGGATTCTTTCTTCGTCTTGTTGCCCCTGGATCCTGGTGGCAGTTTGAGACGAGCCGGGGAAAGGGGAGCTTGTGTTCTGTCTGAAGGCAGCAAGTCAGCCCTGCGCTCTTACAGGACAGGAAGCAAAGTGATCAGAATTCCCAGGTCATCTTACCTCTTGGCTCCCGGCCCTAGGAAAGGATGCTTGGGATGCGGAGCAAGGTGGGCACTGTGCAATTATCTGCCATGGTGGAGGGAGAGGGTGTTTTCCTGGGCGAGAAGTTTACCCCCTGTCTTAGCACACGGAGTCATACTTTCTGTTGGCTTTAGTCTAATTCAGGTTCATTTTCATGCCAGAGTTGAGAGCTCATCAGAGTCTGGCCCTGCCCACATCCGCACCCTCCTTTATCCCAGTCAGGAGTATCATTCCTTGCTCTTTGCCCATGCTCCAGGAGAAGACAAACAAACCAAGAGGAAACAAACCCAAAGCCAAACACCAGCCTCCTGATTTATCATTATGGTAATGACCCTGTTTGGGTCAAACCTCCCTCTTCCTCTGCTTTACCACCTGGGGCTTGAGACTTGGCCTCTTCCTACAAAGGGCTGGCAGCCCATGATTCTTGTTGAGGCTCATGGAAAGACTCCAGCCAGGAAGGAAACCACAGGTGGGAGGCTGCCGATCTTGGAGCACAGTCTCTCAAAGTAAGGTGACAGATTCTAGCAAGGACCTGATCTTGGCACTTCCTCGTAAGGGTCTCTGACACTTTGAGCTGTAAAATATTGTTGAAAAGTCTGTCTATTGTCTGTCTCTCTTTCTCTCTCCTCCTATCCCAGCTTCTTTGTGTTCTAGGAACAAAGAAAATTTATTTTTTTAAAAAGAAAGGAAGATCAAAAGAGAGAGAGAATCAGAACTCTGGCAAAGGTAAGGTGAGGGTGGGGGCGGGAAGAGCTGGATACAGTGCCTAGGAGCAGCTGACATGAGATAAAATAGTGATTCTTTCAAGAGGAAAAATCTGTCACCTCTAATCATGTTCTATGGCTTTTGCTGAATGCAACCCCAAAAGGAAATACTCTGATGTGAAGAAAATAACAACTTCGCCTCTCCCCACCTACCTAACTGGAGAAAGGCTCAACCTGGTCTTTAACCTCAAATTATCTCACCAATTCTCTAAGAAATTATGTAAATGATATGTTCTTTATTCATCCACCATCTTTCCCAGAATTTTTGAAACTGAAAGAGTAAAACGTGATTAATTTGAGGAGGTCTGTACTAGCTTCCCCATGCTGCTGTAACAAACAGTCACAAACTTAGTGGCTTCAGAACATCAGTGATTTTCACTGAATCAGGAAAACTGGTTGTGAGTTTTTGCTTCCTTTTATCACTTTCTGCTTTGCACATAATGAGCAGGTGTCCCCTTAGCAGATCCGCAGAACTATGACACCTTCTATCAAGAGGCATGAGAACATTTCATTGCATGAAGTCAGTGCAAGGTAATGTCCGTGGGACTTTCACTTACCGTCTCCAGTGGATCCCCCCAGGCTGAGCAGCATCATACCTGCTTTGTAGACTGGAGATGCAAGAGATCACAACTTGCCCACAGCCTTGGAGAGTAAATTTACACCTAACAGGCTGCTACTATACACCAGGCCCTCGCCAGAATTTAGGAATACAGTGGCACGTATTGGTAAAACCACTGCCCTCAAGGATTTTTTAAGACTAACACAAATAAATAATCACAGGTACAGGGTTGCAGACTGCAGTAAGGGCTATAATTAGAAAGTACAGGACAAAGGACCCACACAGACATGTTCCCAAAGAGGACAAATGGCTCATAAGGACGTGAGAAGTTGCTCCACATCCCTGATCACCAGAGAAGTGCACACCAAAGCCAGCACAAGAGGCCACCTCGCTGCTGCTGGCGTGGTTGTTATTACAAGGGTCAGCGAGGCCATGGAGAAAGGGACCCGGTACACTCTTGGTAGGGATGTCAGCTGGCAAAGCCACTATGGCAAACAGTACCTGAAAAAATATCAAAATAGATCTGACAGAGCATCCGGAAGTTGGACTTAGAGAAGTTGTTTTAGCTTCATGCTGCTATCACTGAATACCTAAGACCAGGTAAGTCACAGCCAGCAGAGATTCATTTCTTACCCTTCTGGAGACCCCAGGTTGAGGGGCCCACCTCTGGGAGGGCCTTCTGGGTGCGTCATCTGATAGCAGAAGGCGGAAGGGCAGACAGCAAGGGGGCTGAGCTGGCCTTAATAAGCCCACAATACCTCTCTTGCTCCTGCAGTGACATGGAGCCATTCACAAGGATGGATCCCTCTGAAAGCTGTGGCACTGGAGGCTGAGTTTCTTATCTATGAACTATGAGGGACACAGCCAGTGTGCATTGGGAGAAATTGGGATCGATAAATGGAAGAGATGGCTCCAACCCTGTGTCCATGGCAGCGTTGTTCACAATGGTCATGACGTGGAAGTAACTCAAGTGTCCATCCATGGATGAAAGGATACAGCACACAACACACACAAGTGCGCGTGCACACATACACACAACACACACACATGTACAACACCCACACGTGCACAGACACCACACACACACACACAAATGTCATTCCACTTCATAAAACAGGACGCCTTGCCATTTGTGACACATAGGTGGACGTGGAAGACACTATGATAAGTGAAGTAAGCCAGACTCAGAAGGACAAATGCTGATGGGCTCACACAGATGCAGACTCCATGAAGGCTGAACCCAAGGAAGGGGAGAGGAGAAGGGCTTTCTGGCAGCAGCAGGTGCGGGGAGGAAGTGGGGAGACCCTGGTCTCGGGTAGGAACTCTGTGAGAAATACAAAGTCCAGTAGTCCACTTTCAGAATACAGTATTTAACCTTAAATGTGAAACTGGGCTGTGAGACCCAGTGGCCGGGTTGAGCTTCCCTACCTGGGTCTAGCCTTGGCCATGTTACCCAGGGCCCTTCCTTCTGCCCTCCCCAATTTAAAACCAGCCAATTGCAGAGATGGTCACCCCGGGCTCCTCCCAGCAGAGCAAGGGCCGTGCTGCCTTAGGGATAAGAACAGGTGGACTGCCGCTCAGTGTGCTTGCTGGCCAGACTCTTCAGCAGCCCGTCCTGCGGAAGTAAGTTTGCCTTGCTGAGTGACTTTTGAGCACATGCCTGATTTTACTGTGGCAACTCAATATCTCCAGCAATTTTCAGCTCTAAGATGACCTTGAGGATCTGGTGGTATCTATCATTATTATTACTGCCTGGAATTTGATAATAGAGCAGATTTTAAGTGTCCTCATTCCCCATGCAACACAACACCCATGCAGGCAGGCAGACACACCATGTACCAATAGTCCTTATGGGGGGTCATGTTAATTAATTTGATGGTAGTAATCAGTGTAGGATGTAGATCGAATCATCATGTTATACCTTGAATGGATACAAAATTTAGTAGTCAATTAAATACTTTAAAATTGATTGGAAATTCAAGGAGTATATTTAGGGAAAAAAAAAAAAAGTGGTATTAGGCCTGAGGCTCATCCTATCTAGTAAAACTAGTGAAGAAGTCAGACTGCCTCCCTTCAGAGGCCCGGTCCTGAGCGTGCCCTGACTCCAGTTCTCTTGCTCTGGACCAGCAGAACTTTCCCCGACTCGTGGCTAGCTAATTCCTAACTAAGTCAGCTCCCAAGGGGCCACATTCAATCCCACCTCTAAGATGCTCCATGTGCTTTGTGTTCAGTCCTACAGATCATATAAATCCATCTTCCTGCAGATGGTTGCTAAAAATACATGAGCAGAGAGAAGTCCAAATAAATTATTTTTTTCTTTATTAAAAATCAAAACAAACGAACAACAACAGGAAAATCCATGTGTCCGAAAATGGCTGAAGGAATCTCTGGCTTCATTTCCTCAGAAACAACTGCCTCATTTATATACACCTGCAGACCCCGGGGCAGGCCCACAGCCTCCCTCGCCTGGATCCCGGGACTGATTGCTCCCGGTTCCGAGAGAACACACCTCCAAGCTGGTTATTGGCGTCTTTCTTTTTTATTTTTCTTTTTAAAAATAAAGGTGGGAAAGGGGCCCCTAGAGTCCAGGTAGTTCTGCGGACAGAAGCAGGAGTCCATGGACCCGCACGGTCATTAAAATGCGCTCTCGTTGGGAGGACCGCGGTGGAGGTCTGAGCCCTTCGGCTGTAAGGGTGTCCGTGGGAACGTGTGCTCTCAGGTCACAGCTGAAATCCAGTTGTCTGAAGTTGATTCAGCTCAGCAGAGTGAGACTCCTCACGCGGTCACAGCGATCCGACCCCATTATTCTTCCCCAGCCAAGTGGGCCTGCCAGGTTTGGAAACTTTTGAACTGTGTCCTCAGCACTCAAAATCCAATTTCCCAGGCGTCTTCTCTGGGAAAAAAAAAATAATAATAATAATAATACCAGGAGCAAAGGGCTCCTTAGCGTATGGTGAAGCCAAAAGGATGTTTTGCTTTTCTTTTCTTTTTTTCGTTGAAGACGCAAATGGAATTTTATTCAAACGCAGAGTTTGGACTTCACTAGTGGAGTTTCTGAAGAATCGCAAGAGGTAGTCTTAGCTGGAGCAACCCCTGCCCTGGGATTGTTTCTCTCCAGTCCAGCGGCACAGCTACCCGTGCTGACGGCCTGACTGATTTTGACTGTATTTTTCTTACTAATACCTTCGACGCGTTTCCACTGCTTGACTAATAAAGAACAGGACACAGGGCAGCAGAAGAGGTGCAGGCGGAGGCAAGGGGCCAGGGCTGCCTGTACTTTCTTCATCTTCGTCCTCTCCTGCCGCTGTGACCCAGGCCGCCCTGGCTGGGCTTCTTTATTCATCGGCTAGATCTCCTCAGGCCCTTTGCACGTCCTCCCCCATCCTCCTGGACCTCCATTTTGCAGGCTGCTGAGGCTCTGTTCTGGACAGCCTCCAAGCTCCCCATGCTCCAACCCACGTGAGCGAACCTGTGCACATCCGGCTGCCAGCTGGGGTCTCTACCTGGACCCCCATCCCCACCTGAAGCCTCTGCCCCTTCACCTCCTCCTTGAAGCTTGAGCACACAGATAGCCCGTATGAAGACAGGAGGGCCTCACCAGCGTCCTGCAGGGGACCTGACAGCCCGGGCACCCGACATCCTCCCTTCTCTCCCTGCAGCTGGCTTGGGCATCCTTGCTGATCTCCCTCCTCCAGCTCTGAAGCCAGAGCAGACTCATGGGTCCCCGAGTGGACACAAACGTCAGACACCTTGGCATCTTCAGGGGTGGAAGGCGGGAAAGCCAACACACACTGCAGAAATTCCTGGAGGCGCCTTCTGCTTGGAAAGCCAGGAAACGTGATGTCCTCCTCGGAACCTGGTTCAGAGCCGCTGCCTCTCCGGGTCCCACCGTCTCTCCTGTGATGTCTCCGACTTCCTTCTGGGACTCTCTGGGATTCCCTGGGATCAACACAGGACGCCTCCACGGCACTCACCCCGACTGTCTTCCGCCAAAGCAGAAACGAGGCTCAGCTGGCAGGTGGCAGGGCGAGACTTAAATACACCGTGATCTAAATCCCCAATTTTAGTCACTGCACTACAATGGCTTATTCTAATGAATTTCCCTGCCAAAGATGCATAGAGATCAATATTTTATATATAAATATAAAAATATATAAACACATATAAACATACATTTGTATGTATAAAATGTATTTTACGTGTCTGTATGTGAAACATTTTATATTTAGATACAAACATTTTATAGACGTGTTTTATATTTATTTGTTGTATACTTACATATTTAATATTTATGTATATATATTTGTATTACTATATATTTAAATTTAAATATATTATTTATGTATGTAATTTGGGGGGTACTAGAGATGGAAGCCAGGGGCCCTCTACCACACAGCTACCTCCCCCACCCCTTTTTATATTTTTACTTTGACACAGGGTCTCGCTAAGTTGCTCGGGCTGGCCTCAAACTTGCGGCCTTCCTGCCTCAGCCTCAAGAGTCCCTAGAACTGTAGTGTTCCTAGAGTTCCAGTGTTATCCTCGTATCTTTTAGGTAAACCCTTCAGCTCAGTCCTTACCGCCACAGCTTCATCCTGACACATCTTCTTGCCTGGGTTGTAGGAGCTGTGTCTTCCCTCTGCCTCCACTCCAGCTCCCTATTATTTTTCTAAAATGAAGATCTAATTGTGCCATTTCCCTGTTGTGATAGTGCTTTCTTCAATGTCATTTTTATTTTATTTTATTTTTTAGGTTTGACACGAAACTCACATAACATAAAATCAGCCCCCGACCAGCGTGGGGTCCCTTGGCACACACACCTGCACAGTGGGGGCAGCTGTCCTTTCCGTCTGTATCCAGCTTGTGTCCATAACCCCCCAGGGAACTCCAAGTCTGGTGAGCACTGTCCCTCCCTCCACCCGGCCTCTGTGCGTTGGCCCATTCCGGAGGTTTCCAGCAAGAGGACGTGCGATACGTGAGGTTTTGCTTGGTCTTCTTTCACGCAGCAGAGCGTCTTGGAGGACCATCGTGCTTTGGGGCACGCGATGGTGCCTTGTTCTTCTCTGTGGTGCATTGCTCCCTGCACGGATCTGTTGTTTGGATTAAACCACATCTTGCTCCCCCGCTCACCAGTGTGTGAACACTGGTGTGGATTCTACATTTTGGCAGTCACATATGGCGCAGTTATGAGTGTTCTTGGTAGCTGGTTTGGTTTGAATACCTGCTTTCAGTTATTTGAGACCGTTCCTTCTTAGGAACTGTGGGTGGAGTTGCTGTATCACAGGGTGATTTCACCTTGAACCCGCTGAGGAGCTGACACCACAGCAGAGGTGCCCTTGAGATACCTGCTGGTGATATCTGAGGGTCCTGATTTCTCTGCATCATCACCAACATTTTCCTATTTTCTTTTCATTCTGTTATTCAATTACAATTGTATTAAATTCCTTGGGTTGTTGTAACGAAGTTCTACCAACAGGGTGACTTAACTCTGGGTAGGTCTCTTTCCTCCAGCAAACCTACACTTTTTTTTTGTTTTGTTTTCGTCTCTAGAGCATAGCAGGGACCCTGGATAGAATCATCTCTAAGGCTCTTTTGGGATTCACAGTCTCTGACGGTGAGGCTGCACAGTTGTCTTATTCTTGAAGTTTTACACACACACACACACACACACACACACACACACCCCTCCCAGAAAGCTTGGCACTCTGAGATTTCTCAATTAAATGCTGCAGAATTGCCCATCCTGGGCTGAGATCTCAGGGCAGAGGCGTGGGACCTGGGGCCACTACTGTCCTCGTGCCTGTCACCTGTGGGTAAGAGCAACTTCATCTATGGAATCCTGCGTCCTGGGTGGCGAGTCTGCTGCTGGAAGTACTTGCTATTGGAAGGTGGAATACCAAACTGGAACAAAGTCCTTTTGGACCCACAGAGAGACGGAGGGGGACATGGTCACTTCCTCTCTCCTGTGAGCACTGGCCTGAGCTGTTCTCCTTGTCAGGGTATCTGCTCATCCTCTAAAACTTGGGGTCAGGATGTCTGTCAGGAGACAGCCCACACCAGTTATCTTCACAGAGAGAATTTAACGTGAAGAAGTCGTTATCCAGGTGTTAAGCTAGAAAGCCACGCGCGCTCCACAGGTAGAACGCAGCTTCTGTACCTAATGGGGGATCAAAGAGAAGAGGTTGGGAGGATGCAAGTGGGACGTCCGGGGCAGTCGGGCCTCTGTCTCAGGTGCTGTGCTCGGTGCTGAGGTCTCTGAGCTCTCGGGGAGGACCCTGCTCTCTGAGGTGGGGGCACTGGCAATGGGGTCCTGTGACTCTGAGGGGCTAATGAGGTTCTGTGAGTCTTAGAGAAACGGAAAGCTGGAATCAGTTGCGCTACTGGAACAAAACGTGACATCCAGAGCCCAGGGACAAGGCTGGGACCACGCAGGGAGGGACAGAAAGCAAAGAAGCCACCAGGGCTCGCCCAGGCAGGAGCCCTTCCCTTCTTCCTCCTCTCGCTCCGAAGGCTCTTACTGGAATCCCGTTTTTTGCAAAGCCCAGCAGGACATCACTCAGCAAAGCAGAAACACTATTTGTGCGACCTCAGCTTCATAAAGCACCATGTAAAAGAACAGGCTTGAAGTGAAGGGCGCGAGGCTTATTGACGGGAGCAGAAGTCTCTGCAGCTCGGAACGTCTTCCTTGCTGAATTCACTGTCTCCTCTCTGCTCCTGCAGCGCCTCATAGCCTGCTGTTAGCTAATAATCTTTCCATTCCTCTTTCCCTTTCTTTCATTTATTTATTTATTCATTTCTGATGTTGGCACTACCACTGAGCTGCACCCCCAACCCTCTCCGTTGCTCTTAGATAACGAACTCTCTGAAAGCAAAGGCCATATTTTATTTATCCCTGTGTCCTCGAATATTACAGCATAGTAGCTGCTCACTAAATGCTTGCTGAATGGCTGCATGGATGAGCAATTGAACTGAGCCAGGAAAGAAGCAAGGGAACCCAAGGGAAGAGCCCTTCTCAGAACTTAAGAAGGAAGCACCGGGAGGAAGCTGAGAGGAAAGATGGCAAGTGAGACCGGTGGCACTATTTGATATCCTGGATCCACTCTTGTTCTTCCCTGTTGGGTTTTTGTAACTTGTGACAAAAGAGCTATGTGCTTCTGCAGCAAGCAACCAGCCAGGCAGGGAAAGCCGAGCTGCAAGGAGAAACCCACTGTGGGATCCACAGACACCTGCCAGGGGCAGTTATGGAGGAAGCACACAGCACCCATGAGGCTGAGGCCCACTGCCAGTCACCACCAGCAGACCACCAGGGTCGGTACAGAGCAGCACCTGTCCACCTGCAACCCAGGAGGTCATCCTGTCTATTCCCCCGACTCTTGCTAAGCAGTCAAATCCTCTTCAGCTCTGCCTGTGCCTTGCTCCCTGTGGCTCTCCACCTCCTGAGACTCAGCCTCCACCCACCCCATTCCTTCTTATTATTATTTTCTTTTTTGTAATGGGGATAGAACCCAGAGGCGCTTTACCACTGAGCCACATCCCCGGCCTTTTTATTTTTAGATTTGAGAAAAGACTAAGTAACTCAGTTAAGTTACTTAGAGCCTTGGTAAATTATTGAGGCTGGTCTCAAACTTGAGATCCTCCTGCCTCAGCCTCCCAAGTCACTGGGATTATAGGTGTGTGCCACTGTGCCTGGCCAGATCCATTCTTACTCAACCAGAAAAAGAAAAACACCCAAACCAGTTGTCTCTTCCTACAGTTATTTTGCCTCCCAAGCTGGCCTTGTTGTCTGTATCTATGGCTTCCTGTTCTTTTCCCCCACAGACTGCAGTAATTAATCCAGATTTTGGGGTGTATAAGCAAGTGGGAGTTCCATCACACTGTTTCTTAACAATGCCTCAGTTTTTGCATTTATAAAATATTAATTATGTTGCTCCCTAGTAAGTAGGGTATATGAGCCACACCTGAGGAGTCTTAATAGCTCAGGGCCCCGGCCAGCATGAAGACTCTGGTCACGAGCATTGACCATTACTGCCGTCAAAGAGTATGCATTTCCTAAGTGAGATCTCCCTTAGCCTTGGAGGGAGTTTGGCTCTGCCATCTTCTCAGATTCTAGCCCATAGGAGGTATTCCGTGAACCCCAGCAGTGAACCAGAAAGGAGGAAGGACTTCACATTTGGAGTAACTAGCTTGTAGGTTATAGAGGGTTTGCTCAGTGCAACTTGCCAACGAGGGTCACCCAGAATGTTCTTGCTGCTGCCGACAGTGTGTCCATGCTGGAGAAGGGCGTGTCCCTCGCAGAGAGGTCTGGGCACCCTAAACGTCATGAAGACTTACTTGAGAAACTGTCTTGAGGTCCCCAAAGCATCAATCAGAACTCCCAGGATCCTAAATGCAGATTATAGGGGGCCAGGTTCTGTAGCTTCACAGGGATAGAAACTTAGCTGGAAAAAAAAATGAGATTTATTGAAAGATTTGAGATATTGTTGAATTGCTCCAGGTCAACAGCTGTGCCTGGGGATCAGCAGAACCAAGGGCTTTGGCTTTTTCCATCTCTTGTCGTTGCTTATCATTCTCAGAAATTCTCTTATTTTGTTTTGCTGGTGGCCAAATGCACAGGTTCTCTCCCTGACCAGAGTGCAGGTGATTCTGGGGTGGAGAATGTGAACAGGTTTCCTGTTGTTCTGATGAGCATGACCTTAATGGCATAGGGCAACACAAGGATGTTCCCTTACATGTCAGGAGGTCACCAGGAGTCTAAGCAGGAGGTGTGGGCAGGCTGCAGCTTCCTCCTTGAAGCTCTCCGGGAGAGTCCATTCTTGGCCTTTTTCAGCTTCTAGAGGCTGCCCACATTCTTTGGCTGTGGCCCCATACTATGTTCAAAGCCAGCAGAGTCACATTTTCAAATCTGACCTTGAACCTGACCTTGGGGTTCATTTGGATCATTCAGGATGATTGTCTCCATCTCAAGCTCTTTAACATCACCCATCTGCCGAGTCCCTCTTTCCACATGAGGTAGCATTCACAGGGTCTGGGGATCCAGCTCTGGACGTCAGTTTTGGGGGGAGCGGGCAGGAGGGTGACTTTATTGAGCCCACCCTGGGTGTTCTCTCTCTCCATTCCCGTCACATGCAGAAATCAAAAGCAAACACAAACTGCCCTCTTGTCTCACTTTTAAACCTAAGAGACCGTTTTGCCGTTGGCTATTGTCTCGGGTTCTGGGAATTCTGTAGCACCACGCCTAGCAGAGTGGGGGAAACCTCTCCGACGGTAGGATTTCACGGAAGAGTGAACGTGCTGCTCTGTGGCACTTGCGATCTTTGCCTTCAAACACCTTCCCTTCACATGCGGGAGAATGTGGCTCAGGACTTTTCCTGAATCTCGTGACCCCTGCTACTAACTCTGAAAAGACGCTTACTTCCCTTCGCAGTTACCTATGAAAAATCCTGGGACGGTTCTGATCAGTGCTGTCTGGCTCAGCCTGCGGACCAGCCAACGGTTAAGACAGCTTGGTTCTTTATGATGGTTCTCCAACCGGGCTGAGCAGCGGTAGCAGTAGTCCCACAAATACAGGGGACACTCTTCCTCACAATATAAAAGGACCCGCATGATGATGTAGGAAATTCTGGGAGGGCTGTATCTAACCTGGTGCTATGTCTGTGTGCCCCAAATTCATGTGGTAAAGCCTTCGTCTTCAGTAATAGTGTCAGGAGGAGAGGGTTAGGGAGGTACACAGGGTGAGATCATTTTGCGAGGATGAAGCCTGCCTTAGGGGAGATGAAGGGATCAGAGTGCGCTCGCTCTCTCTCTCTCTCTCTCTCTCTCTCTCTCTCTCTCTCTCTCTCTCTCTCTCTCTCTCTCCATGCCAGGTAAGGACAGAGCCAGAGGCAGCCACCTGTGAACCCTCACTGAGAGTCCAACCATGCCACACCCCGATCTCCTGATGTTCGGGACGGAAGCCCCTCAGCCCACTGGGTTCTGTTGAAGCATCTTGGACAAAGATAACCTGGGAGAACCACCTATCCTATTTGCCATGTTGTATTTGCACCCATTCTTCCCTACAGAAGTTTGTTTCCTGATGAGGGATTTGTCGCCTCTTTGTCCCCAGAGAGATCATTGCACAAGAATGCCCGCTGCAAAATGATTTCAGAGGTTCTAGACCAATATTTTTTTAATTTTCTCAGCCCCAATGCACTGTGTCTTTCAGAATCGTGTCTGACTCCCTTCTTACACTCCTAAAGTCAAATTCATAAATAAGATATACACCCGCACAATTTTGGAAACAATAAATAGCACGAAATAAAAGAGAATTGAGAAGTAACTTATAATAAAATAGTTTGGCCTTCCATGTCAATTATCTGGCAGAGATACACTAGGAAACAGCAAAGTCCCTCTCAGAATTCCAAATGCTGGTAGGAAGTACTGTTCCCTCTGGGAGACACCACTTCCCTTAGCAGCTGGGCACGTGTCCTAAGGCGTGACCAATCTCCACCCTCACCCACACCAAGTATCCTCTCTTCCTTAGTCCTGGTGTGGACCCAGGGCGCTTGCTCCCACCTGGAGACACTTGGCTCAGTTACCTGCTGACATAGTCTTGGGCTCTACCTGCACTAGCACCTCAGCCCCCGAGTGTGGGAATCTTACAGCCTCCTTCAGTCTCCAGCGAGGACCGAATCTGCGAAACAGATCAGGGAACGCATGAATGAGCTCTTTGACAGACAAAAGCGCTTCCGAGCTGGAAAGACCTTTCCCAATTATCTGGTTTGATGATCCCAACACCCCAGGAGGGAGAGTCGACCTGCCCTTGGTTACAGAGCTATGATCAGGCAGAGGGACTCAGGTGTCCTGGCTCCCAACCCAGTGCCCTGGCATGTAGTCACCATCGCCTGTGGCTTATATTCCATCCTTCAGTCGCCAAAAGGAGAGGTTCTCAGCCACCCGGACACTCCCTTTTATGCTAATTGGTGGACGGAGATGTGAATATGCTCATTTCTGACAAAGAGGAGAAACAATCAGTGCCTTGCTGCTGGGGTGCAGGGGCTTCCGTGCCCATCAGCCTCCTCCATCTGACCTGCACCTGCATCTGCTCCTGCGAAGGAGTCACCGTGGTGCTCAGGCTGGGCTTCCCCGGTAGTCATTAACCAACCCGGCAAGTGCTTTCTATTCCGTCTGATCAGCCTTCCAGAAAGACGCATTTCTGGTGCAGGAGGAAGACAGGATACACTTTACAGATGGCACGGGAACGGAAACAGTGGCAGGGAGTAAACTTGCTGAAATAACATGCCAGGGGCTACTTGGCAATATTCGCTAGTGCATTTTGCCAGCTCAGTAATGTTTTAGCAGTGGCTCGCCATAGGAAGGTGGCCCTTGTTTATTCCATTCAAAAGGACGTTGCATCTTCACAGAATACAAAGCAATATCTGGCAGCACTTGGGTCTGCTTAGATTTAGAAGTGAGCTCAGGGGGCAGTTTCTATTTGCTTTTGATTTCTCCGTGTGAGAGGAGTGCTGTGATTATTTCCAGCAACTTTGAAAGTCATATTCTAAAACCCAGAGAAATACAAGTGAGGAGAGCACCCAGGTGCATTTAAGATGGAACAAGAGCAAAAGAGAGTGGGTGATTTGTTTCTGGAGGCCGCCGACCCATTTACAATTTACTTCAAGCTCAGAAATAAAAGCCCATAAATTCACCCCAAGCCAGTGTGGCTGTGAGTTGGTAAAGAAAGCCTTTCCGCTGCTTCCGCTTGCGTCTTAGGAGGTCAGGCTCTGGTTTCTTTCTGATCTTATATGTTCAGCGAGTCTTGGAAGGATTTCCGGCTTCTCTTCTTCATTCCAAAGGGAGATTTCTTTTCTGAAGAAAGGGCGTCATCTAACCCCGCCACCCTGTCCAACTTACGGAAAATGTTAATTGCATTACATAAGCTGGAAGGAACTCTGAATCATTAAATATCACGGGTGGAAGGGACATGGATTACCTGGCAGCACCCACTCTACCTGTGGGAAGCCTGTGCCCACGTGGAATGGACCTGTCCACTGTCCTGACATGAACACAGCCAGGGGTTCCCATGGAAGTTTCCACTCACCAGCAGGTCTGTCTTTATTTTTTGTACCAGGAATTGAACACTGATCCCAGGGGCACTCAACCACTGAGTCACATCCCTAGTTTTTTTCTTATTTTTTTAATCTTTATACAGAGTCTTGCTAAGTTGCTTAGGGCCTCTCTAAGTTGCAGAGGCTGACCTCAAACATGTGATCCTCCTGCCTCAGCCTCCAAGTGCTGGGATTACACGCGTGTGCCATCACACCCAGCCTAGCAGGACTCCCTTCAACACGTTGCCCAACTACTTCATGAATCAGTGTTTCCACCTGGGGAAGGAACGTGATCAGCAGTGCTTTTCTCACAGAGCTGGTGAGGAGGACTGGGCTCAGCCAAGAGCACAGAATCCTCCCCGTGATGCTCTTTCCATCTGCCCTCGGACATAGTAGCTTTTATCAGCGTTACAGCCATACCTCCCTGGTCACCACCGTCATTATTATGCTTACTCCCAGGTCCATGGCCAGGTCATGCACTGGCTGCAAACATCTCAAATGAACAGAATTAAAATCGGATCTCGTCTCCGTCACTTGTCGACATGGCAAAATTTCTTTCTTTCCTGCGGCATCACACATTCACCACTTGAGTTTCATCCCTTAATGACCAGAGAGATTTTCTTGGCTTCTATGTGGTTCATGTATTTAAACAGTCAGGAGGAGGGTGTGCCGTATTGTCTTCAGGATCCAACTGGTTTCATTGCTTTTCTTTTTAAATATCAGAAGAAACTTCCATGGATCAGCTACACTCTTGGCTGCCTGGGACCAAAGTACAAAAATTAAAATGTTGATTTTACTCAAACCGCCAGCGGTAAAGCTGAGAAGACGAATCCCACTTGAGTGTATCTAAAGCACACTGATGTAACAGAGATAATGTGCGATCAGGTCTCTGCACAGCTGGGTGCCCGGCAGCCCAGCCAAGCCGCAACCCACTGCCCCGAGTATAACCTCCAGTCTAAAAAGTTAGAGACCTTGTCAGATCCAGACCAGAGAATCAGACTACGCAGGGGCTAGTTAACCACGCTTAGGGAGAGGAAGACTGTTGATAAGAATCTTGCTGAAATTTCTCTGTGGATGATAAGAGTGTGCAGACACAGCAGACAGTCTAATGAACTGCTCGCCCTTGGGGACAGGGACCTGACCTGCCCAGTTTATTGCTACATTCTCCTATCTGCAAGTGGCACCTGGACTTTTAGTTATATGTTCAGAGTGAGCCGATGAAGACGACCGCCTGGCTCCTTGACGTGCAACCAGGCACTCGACACGCACGCTCCTCCCTGATCCAGAGAGGTGGCCACTCTGCCCAGTGGCTGCCACTTCCTTCCCCAGAGGGGGACACTGGAACTCAGAGAGGTGACCCTGTGGTCACTCGACGGGCAAGGTGGAACTGGAAATCGGACTCCAACACCAAGTCTGTATTTCCTCCTTTACCCCTACTCCTGCCCCATTGCTGCAGGGGTGGAACGTCACCTCCACGGAAGGAAGAACTTCAGAGCGGAGATTGCCTCCAGAGCCAGTGAGGCCCACTCCCTGGGCTCCGTAAGGCAGAGGGGAGGTCGGCAGACCTTCCAAGCAAGAGAGTTGGTGGGAAAGTTGGACAAAATGACGTCTAGTCTCTCCTCCATGAATGACACACCGCTGACCCGCTCCCTCCCTCCTCCATTAGTATCAGCTTCCTCTTGAAAAATATGCAAACAAATCTCTAGTTATTAGGACCAGAAGAGTAAAAATAGATACATACATATTCTGTGTCCACTCTAAGACTTAGAGCAAAGTTTAGAACCCACCACTAAAAAGCGACTCTTGGAGACACACTTTTATTATTAATCATGTCATATTACTTCTCTGTTCCATTTAAATTTTGATTTCAATTTTTCACTTTTTTTCTACCTCTGGTTTTTGTGTATATTTTTTAAATTGTACGAACTATCTTTTGGGGGCAAATAATGTAAATGTGTATGTGCCTATACCTGTGTGTGTGTGTGTGTGTGTGTGTGTGTGTGTGCCCACATGCATTTACAAAAATACCTGTGTGCTCCTCTTTGCTATTTAGTCTTGAGCCTTTGAACTTCAGCCAGTGCAAAGGAATAGAAATATTGCTGGCACTAACTTCAACTGGAGCCAGCCAAAACAAGCAGGCATGCTGAATGTCTGTTTTTCCCATCTCTGACTCCAAGAGCAGCCCATCACAGGACTCCTGCCCAGCCTCACCCTCTCTGGAACAAGGGCCATTTCTCTCGTGCAAGCTCGAGGGCCCTAAATCTGACTTCCTTGGAGGGGAGGACAGCTCTTCTATGCCAAGGGCAATGGAGGCCCCTGCATCTGTCATGCTGATCTATCCAGTACCCTTGCCAGATCCAGCACGCTGATCCATTACACTGACCTGCTAATACTAACATTAGTGTGAGGATTCCCAGAGCCAAAGGCTGGAAACCAAATCTATAGCAAGGAGCTGCTCAGGCCAGCCAAAATGAACCAGGACTTATTCTATTAGAGAGAATATTCCGTTTGCTCCAATAACGAGAACTCTATTGAGATTGGTTAATTCAATTCTGCCCATCTTATCAGATTTATTTTTAATGAAACTGAACAATAGTTTCATTTGTTATGTTATTAGTTTTCCCAGTAGCAGCAAGGAGACTTTAGCACTGAAGCAAAGCAGACAAGCTTTGCCAATGTCTTTGGCTTATCAGTGATGCATGCCAGTTTGGATCTCCCACGCTGAAATGCTTCTGCCCTCTCGTCGGCCTAGATTCTTGCTCATGGGACTTAGAGCTGTGAGGCCATCTTCTCGCTCACATGACCTCTCTGTGCCTCATCTAATCTTGCCATTCCCTTGTCAATAAATCTGCCAGGGCTTCTGATTGTCACATTTCTGCCAGTTGCTAGTGGAGCAACATTGGTAAAGTGGCCTTTTTTTCTTTTTTATTTCCACTTGCAAAGTGGTGATAGCATTGAACCACTCCATAACATTTTTATAAGAATCAAATGTGCCTTAAAATAGTTGGCATATAGTAGGTGCTCAGTTAAGGCTATTGTTATCCTAATGTCTGTTTCCTGGGCCCCCGGTTTCCATCTCCTGACCCCATCCTACAGTGTTGTGGCTTTTTCCCTCTGAGATCTCTCTTATTCTGTCAAGTCTTCGTGCAAATATTCCTTCCTCCAAACTCTCTTTACTTTTCAGACCCAGTGGATGAAACCTGTCAGCCGAAGACTCACTTTGTGGGAGATTTTTAAATATTCACCCTGATGAAAAACAAAAACCAACTCCATGGAGTTCAAACTTTGGTTTTAAGGCTTGATGGTTGTCTTAATTTCCATTCCGAGTAAGTGATTTATTGAGTGGGGCAACTCGGGAGAAACCTGTACAGGGCAGCAAAGTACATGATGAGGAGCTTTCCTGGGGAGGCTGGGCACACGGCCTGTCCCATGGACCTCTCTGGAGTGCTGATGATAGTGCGGGGGTCTCCATCTCCGGGGAAGGGAGCTGGGCTGACGTGTGGCCAGGTCATGCAGGCGTGACCGGAGGTGTGCGTACTCCTTTAAGCATCTTAAGGAGGTGGCTCCTTCGGACCGAGGTCATTCTCCAAGTAAGGCACAGATGTGAGCGGAGAGCAGCCACAATCTGCAGGAGCCGGGAGGGGACACCACCCTGCAGGACCGCCAGGGTATCCTGCCGCAGGACCTCTGTTTTGGAGCCTAGCAAGAGGCTTCTGGCCCAGCACCTCAAAGCTTCCGAGAAGCAACGGCAGCCACAGGCTGAAAGCCAAGAGATGCCTGGAAGCCCCACGGTGACCCTCAAGAGTTCGACCGTTTATTATTCCTCAGAGGAAAACAACATGGGAGGGTTTCGGCAGTTCAGTTCCACTGCCTTCTCCCCCCACCCCCGTGTTCATTCTGAGCATGTTTAATTGGAGTGTTGTGTGATTAATTGTGTGTCTCCTGCAATACGGTGTCGACTTACCAAGCACGTTGGGCCACGTCAGCAATCAGCCACCTCCTCCGACATCCGGAGGGCTAATCACATGCAAACAAGGAACAGTAGGTACACTCTCCCCTCTGACAAAGACGCAGAGTGTGGCACAAGAGTTCTGCTTCCCCGAGTGTACCCTTTACCTGGAAGGTGCGCCCCGTGGCTTGTGCAGTGCCGAGCCAGCAGCTCAGAGCATGAGTTGCCAGGCGTCGGACACAGAGGGCAGGCGGAAGTCTCTACCCACAGTCCAGCTCTATTGTCTGCTGGGCACCCCCGGAACGTGGAGGAAACAGGCAACGTGTGACCAATCAATCACAGAGCTGGAACCCCCCTGCCTCCGCCCAGGCCCTGCCAAACAATTATGCAGTGAAATGTCCTCGTTGTACTCTGATTCTAATGCTAATGCCCATTTCCATAATTTCCCCGGATCTTTATGGCACTGTGTAATACTTGCCAATGAAGCAAATGAACTAGAAGGAGCACACACAGATGGCTCGCGTTGCCCATTACCCTGAGATGCGCCATCAGCTCTGTTTTCCCTTTGGTTTGGGCCACCATGCTGCTCACAGAGAAGCCATCCTGAGACCGTGCCCAGTGCGCTCCCCGGCTCATCCTGCGTGACAGGGAGACACACGGGCCCTGCCCTACTCCACCCTCTGCTGAGACTTTGGCCAGAGTCGCCCTTTCTGCCCCAGGACAGCTCCTACTGCTACACAGAGCGGGCATCTCCCAGGACCCTCTTCTGCTCGGGACCTTGCGCATCCGGAATGTCCTACTCACGAGTGACGTCTTCATCCTTCAAGGCTCAGAAACCCTTCTTGGAGCCCCCATTGCTCCTAAGTAGGCGAGAGTTGAACAAAATTGTGGAATTATCGCCCCCGCCCTCCCAGCACCACGCTGGCGCACGGCGAGTCTCCGGCAGTGAAGCAGAGTGGTGGGGTCACGTGCAATGGGTTCACCCCCTTGGTTGGCCCACCAACCCGGGGGTTTGCACCAGTGGGGACACAGGACACATCACCTTGTCACCTGCTTGCCTGTCTCCCCAGTGGGTGCAGAGCTCCTCCTGAGTTTGCCTACGCCCTGGTCTCTCTGCAGCAGCTGCATTTCCCTTCCAACCCCTGGGCACTGGCCAAGATTAGCCTGGTCAGCACAAACCTAATGCTCTCTAGGTTCTGTTAAAAGGGAGACTGAGAGGCTCCTGCGGCCAAGGGAGGGAGGAGAGGGCCCAGGGAGGGAAATGACCCAAGGCGCACTCCTTGCTTCTCAGCCTCTGCAAGCAAGCCTTCTCCTGGAGCAGGGACCCTGGTTCCTCCAGTTTCGCCTCGCGGCCGTGCAGTTAGCAAAGGGAAAATGAAAGGAGACCCTTCTCCACCCAGCTCCCCAAGCCGCAGTAGGGACTGGGTCTCCCGCTCACCCCCTGGACCAGCCCCATGGGGAACATGAGGGATACTGACGGGACCGTTTGCGTCCGGTGTTGCCGGTCCTCTGTCACCGCACAAGGTGGGGTGGGAACCTGCGGCCTCCATCTGACTCTCAAGACAGGAGGGAGCGGGCAAGGCAGGCACTGTGCTGGGGAGGATCCGGAACAGAGCTGTCACAACACAGCCTTTACCGTAGACAACAGACAAAATTTCTAATTATAGGAAATTGTATTTCTGCATGTGTTTGTTTAATAGCTGGCTCACCCGCGTTCCGAAAGCTAGACAACCTGACCGTGTAGAGCCAACGCTCGTTAGAGGAAGGTAGGACTTAATTCCACCAGGGTTTCCAATTTCCTGGCAGATATTAATCTTTGGGATTCGAGAATAAGAAGATGGAGTTCCTCGGGGTTCCGTACCACACGTTAGTCTGTACTTTGTATAATGCTCCATTATTTATGTGTTTTTGTAAATAATATATGACCATAATGATAAAGAATGAATAATTTTTTCTGTGATAAGGTTATAGTAAACGTTTTAGAGGTTTCCTATAACAAAAAAGTCCACTGTTTATTGCGATGATAAACTGATATGTTGTGATAGGATTAGGTATTTCAATAACAGGTAAGAATCTTTTCCTATAAGACTTCTGATCAAAGAACATGACACTAAAAATAAACTCCAAAGAAAAAGCCCTAGAAAAAGACATGCTTTTACATTGCTGGTGGAGTTGCAAATTGGTGCCGCCACTCTGGAAAGCAGTATGGAGAATCCTAAGAAAACTTGGAATGGACCCACCTTTTGACCCAGTTATCCCACTCCTCAGTTTATACCCAAAAGACCTAAAGTCAGCAAACTACAGTAACACAGCCACATCAATGAATATAGCAGCTCAGTTCAAAACAGCTAGACTGTGGAACCAACCTAGATGCCCTTCAACAGATGAATGGATAAAGAAACTCTGGTATATATACACAATATATACTCAGCCATAAAGAAGAATAATATTATGGCATTTGCAAACAAATGGATGGAACTGGAGAGTATCATGCTAAGTGAAATAAGCCAAGCCCTCAAAAACTGAAGGCCAAATGTTTTCCCTGATAAGTGGAGAATGATATATAATGGGGGTGGAGAGGTGGGGAATGAGAGAATAATGGGGGAACTTTAGAATATGTAGAAGGAAATGAGAGGGAGGGGGTATGAAAAATGGTAGAATGAGACAGACATCATTACCCTATGTACATGTATGATTACATGAATGGTATGAATCTACATCGTGCACAACCATAGAAATGAAATGATGTACCCCATTTGTGTACAATGAATCAAAATGCAGTCTGTAAAAAATAAAAAGCTAAATTAAAAAAAAATAATAATAATAAAGGAAGAAAAAGCCCTATAAAAAGTCTATTCTATGGATGTTTAATATTCAAAAACCATCATCATCTTTACACTGAAAATTTAGAACACGAAACTTTAATTGTCCCATCCAGTATCCTGATCTTTGTTCATGACAAATGACCCAAACATGGAAAGTTGCCTTTAATTTTGCAACGATCTCAGTTGAATTTTAAGAGGTGGAGTCAAAAAGTGTCTTCAAGTTGGACAGCAGGGCTCTTCTTGGCTTTTCTAGGAACATTTCTCCTTTTCGGATGATGAATACTGATGTCTTTCTTTCCATCCATCCATTTATCTGTCCACCCATCCATCCATTTATCTACTGTATCATCGTATCACCACCTCATCGTATAAATCACGAGCTGTAAGGAGTATCCCAACACTGGAGCACTCCATGAACATGACTGGGTAGTACCTGATGGATGCGGTTGTGTACGCGCAGCAGAAGTCTGCTGCTTGCTAGAACACCACTCTTAGTCTTCGTATGTGCCAGTCACCTAGACTTGAGTGCTTATTTTGCTTTCGAGCATGACTTACCACTAACAGCAGATGGAAGTGCAGACACGCCCTGTACCATGGCAATGACCACAAGGAAGACCGATGTGTTCGTAATCCTTTCTGTCTTACCCACACCTGTCCCAGGCCCAACAGGCCCGTCTTGGATTACACGTGTCAGTACTTCCTGCTCTGGCTTTCAGCTGACATCAGGGATTCCTCAGAACCAGCAGCATCTCTGTGCCTGGACGATGCTCTGTCAAGGGAGTGCAAGGCTGCATTCTGCACAGGGAGTACCCGGGTGGGCCATGGCACCTCCCTGAGACCAATCGTGGCTCCTGCAGGGTCCGTGTCTCCTACACACTGGGCACCAATGCCTAGCTAGTGTTCAGGCATGTGGCCATGCGACTGATTTTTCAGACAGGGAGATGGTTCAGATGAAGGGTGCTCAAGATCACGTCAACAGGAAGCCCCTGCACGCGCGGCAAGTTCAACTGACCCGCACTTCACCCGCTTCCCACCAGCCCCTTAAACACCACTGCTTCCTACTGCATCTAGGTTTATTTCTGTCCTGGGTGAGTGAGCACTTACTCCTTTCCGTGCAGCCACTACCGTTGATGGCATGCTTAAAAAGCACCTTGGTAAGTATTCCGTACCTTCATAAGAACCTAACGCCATCCTTCCGTTGACCCCAAAGCAGAGCTACTATGATCACCTCCATTTCTCCAAAGGGCACCTGAGGCTGTCAGTCTGTTCCCAAGTCAAAGGGCAAAGCCGTAAAGGAACACGGCCCCTCTAAACCTGTGATCTGGAACACCATGCATACGGCCTCCCTGGCGGGTGAATGGTGCCAGCTGTCGCCTGGATGGGTTGGAACCACCCTGACCCACGTGCTGAGTGAGGGACACAGGACAACTGCAGAGGATGATCTCAGCACTGAGCTGCGCGATCCTCTTCTCCTGGGGAGAAAGACATGG